>NC_143067.1:0-5305000 GCF_052426305.1 Pelodiscus sinensis | reverse complement strand
AGCATGGGAGATAGAATTTGGGTGACCTCAAACATGCACACAGCCTGCATGGCGGAGGGGAGAGTTTCCACTCCCACTCTAGAGCAGAATAGGCCAGACTATGGGATTCCAAGCTCTCCCCAGAACGGCTTGTGCCTCGAACAGATCTTGTTGGAGAGACGGCTGTGGCACACGTGTGATACGGGATATATATGTTTGAGCTGCCGAAGCTCAGAGGAAAGCAGAAGGGATCAGGGGCCATTCCCTACCCCACAAACGCTACCACATGGCATGCCTTTCCCAGGTCTCCGCGTTATTGGCCTGAAGTTGGCTTGCCGTTGGAAGGTTTTTGTTTCACAAGGACATAAGTGCTAAAGAATAATGCTGAAGGTCACTGTAATCGGGAACCTGGGGATGATGCCCCAGGCTAGTAGTAAGGAAGAACTTGGGACATGTAAAATCTTTGGTAACTTCAGAGCACTTTTCAGTAGCAAACGTTTCTCTGGTTTATGTCAATTGGTTTCAAGAGATGTTACATGTCTGTGGGTGACTCCTCCTGATCTAAACTTGGCAATTCACCTCCTTCCTCTCAAGTTTCCTTGGTATGGCCAATGACCCCCTACAGGAACCCAATGAATGTGCTTTTCCTAGATATAAACATCCGTAGCCTTTCCAAAACTTTGGATCTGATATCCCATCATTGTAGCAATTCTCTCCCCTTAAGAGGGGCCAAATCACAACAGCCGCTGGATTTGGAGACATTCTCTTCCAGATAAACTTTATTATTTCAACTCTGACTCTCTCACTATAACCAAAGTCCTTGTCTCTTTTGTAGCCAAAGGAGCAACATAATCCCCTGGAAAAAATATTTGAAAGAGGCAGCCAGTGTAAAATAAACACATAACGCTCTCTGAAAACGTTTTATCTACTGCTATTCCAGCTATCCTCTAGGACAGTGGTTCTCAAAGCGTGGCCCATGGACCACGCATGGTTCTCCACCATCTTGCAGGTGGGGGTCTACTTGGGGCTCACCTGCAAGGGAACCTGCGCTGGTGCTCCCTCTCTGTGCCCCCTCCCTGTGAGGTTGGAGTGCCAGCACTGGCTTTCCCACTGCTGAAAGTCAGATCTGGCCTGGAAACTTGCCAGATCTGGCAAGATCTGGCAAGCAGTGAGAAGGCAAGTCTCCAGGCCAGATCTGGCTTTCAGGGAAAAGATGCATTTCTGCAGGGCCGCACATGGGGGTGGGCAGGGGAAAAGACCCAGCCTGGCTTGAGCAGTCCCCCTGGGGTCTCTCTTAATCAGTTAACTGGTTAAACCTAATGTTTAACTGGTCAGCTGATTAACTGGGATTTTACATCCATACCCTACCCTGCTCTTGCACCCAACCTCCCTCCCAGCCAGACCTACCCCCCCCCTTCATGCTCTGCCCACTCCTGCTCCATACCACCTGGCCAGGTCACCACCATCTGCCTGCTCCTGCACCATACCTCCCAGCCAGACCCCCCCACACACACCCTGCGCCAACTCCTGCACCATACCTCCTGGCCAGACCCCCCCCCACCCTGCGCCAACTCCTGCACCATACCTCCCAGCCAGACCCCCCCACCCTCCACCCACTCCTGCACCATACCTCCCAGCCAGACCCCCCCGCCCTCCGCCCACTCCTGCACCATACCTCCCAGCCAGCCCCACCCCCCACCCTCCGCCCACTCCTGCACCATACCTCCCAGCCAGACCCCCCCGCCCTCCACCCACTCCTGCACCATACCTCCCAGTCAGACCCCCCCCCACCCTCCACCCACTCCTGCACCATACCTCCCAGCCAGCCCCACCCCCCACCCTCCACCTGCTCCTACACCATACCTCCTGCACCATACCTCCCGGCCAGACCCCCCCCCCCACCCTCTGCCCACTCCTGCACCATACCTCCCAGCCAGACCCCCCCCGCCCTCCGCCCACTCCTGCACCATACCTCCCAGCCAGACCCCCCCACCCTCCACCCACTCCTGCACCATACCTCCCAGCCAGAACCCCCCCACCCTCCACCCACTCCTGCACCATACCTCCCAGCCAGCCCCACCCCCCACCTTCTGCCTGCTCCTGCACCATACCTCCTGGCCAGATCCCCACCCTCAACCCCTCCTGAACGCATTTTGTCCTCATGGGTGGTTAATTGGTGGTCCGCAGAAAGGTCTGCTTTGAGCAGGGTGGGCTGCAGGCCAAAAAGTTTGAGAACCACTGCTCTAGGATTAGTATGACTGACAGAGATTAAAGGAAAAATGTGAGCTGGCTTACTTTGTGCCTTTGAGAGCCGCGTGTGTATCGTTAGTTTCACTGTTTGCCCATAGAGTTAATCAGATTGCCCTGCTGTTTTGGCTGCGCCTTTCCCAAGGGACCAGAGGAGACAGAGACAATTTTAAAAGCAGGCCGATGCAGAGCCGTCTTGCAGTTACCCGCATATGAACAGCCTCTGCCCCCAGAGGGAACTCCATCGAAGACTGGGAGGTTGTGCACAGGGAGGCAGGGTTTTGCCCACGCACACGCCGTTGCCAGAATCGGGCCTGTGGCTGCAAAATCATCACAACAGGGGGACTCTGAAAAATGCTGAAACTGCATGGACCCCCTTTTAAGAAATTGGCTCGCTCTCAAGCCGGCGGTGCCCTTTCACCTCGGGAAACGTATTCTTGGTTTCCTTTCTTGCACGCAATCATGTCCGCTGTCAGCCATGTACAAGCTGCCGGGGTGCTCAAAGCCAGCAGCGAGAGAGCGAAGGGTTTCAATGCTGGGTTTTAAAAGGTTTCCCGGGAGAAGGCAGACTGGCGTTTGGTGTAAAGGTCGCAGACTTCTCAGGGGTCCCGGAAGGCCTGGTGTCTAATGCCACCATCTTGCTCAAAGGAGCAGCTCACGTCCCCAGTGGGCCCCGAGGCCCTAATCGCTTGTCTGAAGGTCACCGTTTGCTCTGAACGGGATTTGGCCGGGCAGGGGAAGGGAGGCGCGTGCCCTGCTGGGAAGCCGGGGACGCCGCGCCTGCCGAATAAGGAACAACAAGTGGCCCCGGTTGAAAGGAACAGACTGGAAGGTGCCCGGTCGCCATGGCGACGCGGCCGTGCTTTCTGAGCAGTGGGCTTTTCTTTCCCTTTTCACCTGCCAATCTTTCCTCCCGCTGTAACTCTCTGCCTCCGCAAGAGACACGCTGTGACATTTACACTCCCACTAACAAGCTGGCTGCATGATGGGCAGACTCCTCGGGAGAGCATCTGTTCTGAAGCGGAGTCACAAAGCCCAAATGGCGAGGCCGGGCGGTTCAGTGAGGGGGCTAGGACCTCGCTGGCTGCCGGTGGAGGCTGGGGGCCTTTCTTTCTGGTATTAGTAATGTGATTGAGTGAGGAGCCTGCTCTGAAAAGCCCCCTGGCTGGGCAAGCATTATTTCAGGCCCACAGCGAGCCTGGTACCTCTTATCTACTGGGAAGGCATTGCAGCTGCAAGACAATAGTCACACGCTTTCTGCTTAGAAACCCAGGCCTTCCTGTCCAGGGAAGAAAAGGAGTAAACGCAAAGAAGCAGACAGACACCGTTGGAGCAATTTCCTTTCTAAGCCGGGATCCTGACAGCCGGCTTTGTGAGACGCACGCTGTGTGCTTCCAGTGTTCCTCCTGACTCAGCTGCGGCCAGCCTTCATCCGTAATGCTGTTCTTTCGGGACTGTAATACTAGGGTGGTCGGAGTGAAATGTAGGCAGATACCCCCAGGGTTGGCAGCTGCTCTCCCCAGCTGAAGAGGGGCGGTCCCTGGACTTCTCCAGCTGTCAGGGATGAGGCGGGAGTGACTTTCAGTTCATTCAATTTGCAGTGTTCAAATAACTCAGAAGAAAACAAGCAGCAGGTGTGAAAGATTTGCACAGCAAAGTGACTGTGGTGGAGGTGCTATCTTTGGCTGGCTAGCTTGAAACCTGCCCCCAGGACTGGGCATTAAACCAGACCAAAAGATTCCTAGCTAGCGTAAGACAGATAGAGGAATTTGTAAATAGGAGCATGATTGTCCATCTGTCAGGTCCCACTCCCATTAAAGCCAATGGAAAGACTCCTCCCATGTGAATACAGCCACGAAGATGGAGGGGAAATGAAAGGATACTGTGGCAAGAAATGGAAGCCCGGAATGACAAAGAGAGCAAAAAGTTGAGGAAGCTGCTTAGCTCATCTCAGTGCCTCTGTCTGGCAAGGGAACACCCTTTGGAGTATACCTTTAGGGAGATGAGTGATGTGACAGGCTCCAACCCTGGAAGCTATTGATGGGCCCACTTAAATCTCAAGTGAGTCTGGATGCTCTCTTTCTAAAAAGCCCTGTTTGCTTTCAAGAACGCCTTTTTTCGAAAGAGCACTTTCGCAAAAAGGCGTTCTTCCTCGTGAAATGAGGTTTACCGCCGTCGAAAGAAAAGCTGCATTCTTTCGATTTAATTTCGAAAGAACGCAGCTGCAGTCTAGACGCAGGTGAAGTTTTTTCGAAAAAAGGCTACTTTTCCCAAAAAAAACCCTGCGTCTGGACACAGCCTTAGAGAGTTCAAGAGGCTCTTAAATGTGACCCCAGGTTCTCTTCAGAGAACAAAACACAGTCAAGATTGCGGGGAGGTGTAAAGAGAGACCACAGAATAATTCCTGCTGAATCAGAGATCCTGGGACCAGGAAGAGATGCAAGGCTACGCAGGAGAGGCGCTTCTGGAGAACACCTGATGGCAGTTCTGTGGCCACAACACACACCGCACAGTGGTGGTCCTGCTTTAAAGACTCTGGGGTTAATTGAAAAGAAGTCAAAGACTTGTCCATCCATCTAGATTCTATGCACAGTTGGCATCTATTATTCTAACGGAGCAGCACTTCCATCTTCCGGCTGCAGGGCTCCGGTGTGGGAAGTTACATCAGCACCCCGCAATCCATACATGTTCCAAAGGGAGCCCCATAATGCTCAAAGAGGATATTAAACAAAGGGATCCTGTTTACTGAACTGCACAGCAGGGTAGAGCTGGTCAGGGCATGCTCTGTAAGTATTTCCTGTGGATAATTTTTTGTAAAGGGTTTCTTTTTATTTCCTGAATTTTTTTCATTGAAATGTTTCCAGTTTTTCAACAAAACAACACAAAAACGGCTTTTATGGAAACCAAAACCAACTGATGACCAAATTTTCCTCGGTATTTGAAAAGGGAGTGCATTCCTTTATTTCTGTATTCTCGTTGGTCACATGGGGCAGAGTGTTTCAAAAGGAACAAAACAGAACATTTTCATATTGAAGTAAAAGGCTGGTTTTCAACCCAAGAACCTCCTCCAGCTCCAAGAATTCTGGGGACTTTCTAAGGTGCTCTGAGTTAATAAACACTTATTCACATACAAGGCGGTTGCAGTGCCTACCTAGAGCCCCCATGTGCGTGACTGGGAATTCCTGTATGGCCACCGAATTATTGAATCCTGCAGACCTTTTTAGTGCTTGCATAATTTGGGCACTTATCTGTGAATACCCATTTGTATCTTTTTGACCACAGGTTCCTCCCCGCATCCTCCCTCCCCCCAGCTGAAAGGGCCTTTCAAAGATTCAGTAGCTGCTGTTGCTTAGAAATGAGACTTAGAACTCTTCATAGGCCATGAACTACAACAAAAGGAGCTCCCCAGTCATAGCATCCTAGCACTAGAAAAGACCTCGACTAAGTCCCACCCCTGCCCAAAGCAGGACCAACCATTGTTTCACAGGAGCCAGATTTGTCGGAGTTCCAGGTCAGCATCATGAAACAACCGAGCTGATGGAGGCTGCATCTGAGTGACGCTCTGCTCCTCCTCCCAGCAATTAATGCCAGCGTTCATAAATGCTCCCTGTTAACTGCTTGGATCACTGAGAAGCAACACACAGACTCTACCTTCCTGCCCAGCAGTGACACACACAGCCCAGGACAGCTGACTGACCAAGCGCCATCAGTCTAGTCCTGACCAGCCACATGGCAGAATGGAGACTAAACGCCATGCCTCCAGCATTCCTTAATAATGAACAAGTGTCTAGTTGATATCACAGAACAGTAATTAGCACTTAGCAGGAAGGTCTATTAAACTGTTAACCGAAGGATGGGAATGTGGATTAGATGAATGAGCAGGAGACTCGGAACTTCTTCAATGCTAGGAACTTGTTATGTGGCCTGGGTACATCTCTGCAGTCCACATTCGGCTCTGGTGCAAGTGGAGGCAATTCTGTTAGCTTCAGTAGGAGTGCATATAGAATCATAGAACAGCAGAACCGGAAGGGACCTCGAGAGGTCATCGAGTCCAGTCCCCTGCCCTCAAGGCAGGACCAAGCACCATCTAGATCATCCCTGACAGGTGTCTGTCTAACCTGCTCTTCCATATCTCCAGTGATGGAGTTTCCACAACACCATAGACAATTTATTTCAGTGTTTAACCACCCTGACAAGCAGGACATTTTTCCTGTGTGAGAAGTCAAACGGATGCTAGCACCAGAACTGAATCTGGCACTCTGGGACTCAGTTTCTCCATCTGTAAAATGAGGCAATATGATACTTGTCTCCTAACCAAGACTGCCATGGGGATTAATTAGACAGCATTTGTCACCTGTAAAATACAAGTAATTACAATCAATAACCCCATTCATGCAGAATCCAATAATTAAGTTACACATGCATCTCAGTTACCCATGCAATAGCTGCCTTTTAAATAGAAATCAAACTCAGTTGTGAGGACTGCTCATCTGCCGTGTCACTTCAACCTGAATAGTGTAGTGAGAAATAATAATAATAATTAAAAAAAATAAAGTCATCTCAACATGTTGCTCGGCAACAGAAGTTGCGGGGGAAACCATCTAGGACTAAAGGAACAAGCATTTCCAAGAGAACGGGTAATTTAGGAGCAACATCAGGGACAAGCAAATGTCACAAGCACAGAGATTTTTTTTTCTTTTAACCAATCATTTAAGCTAGGCATTTGGGGGTAAATAAGAGTTTTAAGTCTGATGATTGAAAAGCAGAACCCAAACCTTTACACAGAGCTGGATTGCTGGAGAAATGTTTATTCGTTTGTGTGAGGGAAACATTAGATTGAAAGGAAATTGAAACACCAATTGAAAAATGCTCTTAGAAATGTCATGCCTGTGTTTAAAGAGGGATGTGGTGACATGCCAGTGTTACTGAATGTACTGTGCCTCTTACAGAGCAACCTCATATTCATTTGGTCGTTCCCCCTCCCACATGTCCCATCCCCTTTTCCTTTCTTTTTAGGACAAGACAAGTGCTCTGAGTCTCAGCAACGTGGCCGGGGTGTTCTATATCCTGATCGGAGGTCTTGGACTAGCCATGCTGGTTGCCTTAATCGAGTTTTGTTACAAGTCCAGAAGTGAATCAAAGCGGATGAAGGTGGCAACACATTCTCAGGCCTTTTACACCTCTCTGACACCACCCAGGCGCCTAAGCCGGATGCAGCCCAGACCCGGGGTGGAAACCCATATTATAGGGATGATGATGTGACTCCGGTAGTTGATGTGTTTTGAAAGGAAAGAATGAGACTAAATGTTGAGAGCTAGCTAATATGAACACACGAGGTATTTGACAATCAGATCAGATCTGCGTGTAGTGCAAATTCAGACTTCACATACAAACCAAAGCCCTCGCATGAATGGCCATAGAAATGTACCGCAATTCCTTACTGGCAAGCGTCAAGGAAACAAAGACTAGCTCTTCGTGGCTGCCAGTTGTTGGGCTAATACACTACTGCCTTTAGTTCAGTTTCACACCAGTGTAAATCCATGCAAGAAATGGAGTTGCACCACAATAAAAATGGAGTAACATAATATAATTATAGGACCTGATTCGATACTAAGTGTTACTGTGCTAATGCTATTTATATTTCAGCAATAATGGTTGATGCTTTGAGCATTTGCTCTGCCTTATTGCTGGACCAATTCCTAGATCGTAGATCTCAGGTAAAACAGAGTACTACTAATTCTGTGAGCACCATTTTCCCAGGAAATGTGCTGAGACCTTAGCAATATACACCCAAATTTTCTGAATGCATTTGGAGGTTTGAAGATATCTTTTTTAATAAACAGGACCTTTCCCCCACATGGTACTGTTGTCCTTTCAATGTGCCATGGCAGACAGCAGATGGCATTAGAGTAGAGACATCTGGGTAGTTTAATGACCTGTGGAATGAGTTCATTTTGAGAACCAAGGAAATTGGTGTGACTTACTGTTTATGGGTAAAAGTTTGGCATTAGTTGTGCCCTCCAAAAACAATCTATCCCTATATCCTCCACCTTGACCCCTCCAGAGAGCTTGGAAGCCAGTCAGAACGTAACACTAAGGCATTTAGATTACAGCTAACAAATGCTATCATATTCTCACTTCCATGAGCATTATAATTGTCCTGGAACTGAAAAATTAGTACATGATCATTTCTTCAGTTTACATGTTTCTATTTCAGCATTGTTATTGTTTCATCAATGATGATAACAAACTTAGCTCAAAATGTGAAATATCTCTTTCTCCGCTAAGATTTAAAATAAGCACCGAATCAATGAGATTGGGGGAAAGGTAAAGGAAGCATAGGAGTTGTGATTTAACATACCATTAAGGCCATGTGAACGCTATGTGGAAGATCGACGCTGCTGCAGTCGATCTTCTGGGGTTCGAATTAGCATGTCTAGTGAAGACCTGCTAATTCGAACATTGGCTCCAGTAGTCCTGCTCTTCATGAGGAGTGAGGAAAGCTAACGGGAGCATTTGCTCTCGTCAACCTCCCGCTGTATGGACGATGCCAAAATGCAATTTAAGATACGTTGACGCCAGCTATGTAATTAACATAGCTGGAGTTGCATATCTTAAGTTGACTTTCCCCTGTAGTATACACCCAGCCAAAAATGGCTGAATCTAATACAGAACCTTACTCCAAAATAACTATTCCAGAATAGCTATTTCAATACATTTCCAAGCATAGATGACCTTAGACTTTGTCTAGACTGGGAAAATGAAATTAGATTTCCTAGCATATCTCATTTTTCTAGTGTAGACAAAGCCTTATGCATAGTCATAACTTTACTCATATGAACGAGTAGCTTTGTGGCACCCTAAAGACTAAAAAAAAATACATAGGATCATGAACTTTTCTGGGTAAAACCCACTTCATCTGATGGGTTGGGTAAATAACAGAATCCAAGATATATATATATATAACAGCAAAAGAAGTACCTGTCAATTGTAGGACCCAGGTTAATGAGGCTAATTAAATGGGCTGGATGTGTCATAACTTTGATGTGAAAATGTGGACATTAAAGGCTGGGGAAATTGTTTTTCTTTTGCTGTTATATATACCTTGGTTTCTGTTATTTCCACTCCAATTCATCTGATGAAGTGGATTTTGCCCATGAAAGCTCATGATTCTATACATTTCTGTTAGTCACAGAACTACTCGTGCCACAGAACTACTCGTTTTTAAAGTTCCAGGCTAACATGGCCACTTCGCTGAGCCTTTTTTACTCATATGAGAAAGCCTTGAGTTTTTGCAAGTTCAGGTCCTGACAGGTCACTGTATTTAAACAATCATTCCCTTACCTTGTTGATAGGTGGAGAACTTTCTGCACGACACGTGTGCCCTATATTTCAAGGTGTCAAGGAATTGTTTCATTTGGAACACAGAAGAGTTGTAAGCAAATAAAATAGATGCAATACAGAACTGTGGAAAAGCAAGAGCTCTGCTAGAGTTAGGGAAGGAAGGAAAGATAAAGACTAACAAAATAAGAGTATTTCATATTGCAACTTTCCAGCCATTGCTAAGGACAGGGGGAGACCCCCCCGTCCCTCCTAAAAAGGGTTTTTGTTTGATCCCACAGCAATCAATCAATGAAGCCATAAGGACAGCAACCCTTCCCAGGCCGGCTACCGCAGGAGGCAGCGGAGAAAATGGACGGGTGGTCAGCCATGATTTCCCCAAATCCATGCAGGCGATTCCATGCATGAGTCACAGCACTGGGATGTCCCTGGGAGCTACCGGATTATAATCGGCTGTGATACATCGCCTGGGTGAGAGCAGGGTCTTGCCAGCCCCACCCCTCCAGTGCCAAAACCAAACCCCAGGGCAAGAAAAACAACAATGACAAAAAAGGACAATTGGAAGGATCTTCCTGCAGAAATCAAATCTATTTTCTTTTTTGTTTGATTGTTTTCTGATAGATCCACAGGCAGGAGAACAATAGCAGTCTGTACTGCGCTAAGGACAGGGGCAAAGAATTTCGGCAGGTTCCTGGACCATCCCGGAACACAGAATCACTGGGACCCTGATGAGGACTGTACCATTTTGTTTTAACTTGGTCGTCAATAAGTCTTAGTGCGTGCAATATATATATATATATTTTTTCTTACCAATTCCCCTGGTGTCACGGCGACATCGTCTCTCTCCCTTCCCCACTCAGCCCTTTAATCAGGTTTAATGTGGGATGCAAACCATAATGTCTGAGCGACTAATAACGAGAGGAAAATAAAATAAACGGTAAACCTAACTCACTGGGAATGTCAGCCCGTAATCCTTTGATTCATCATGACTCTGCCGTCTGTTGCTTCATCTCTCGGCTCTCCCGGAAAAAGGAAGGACTTTAGGGACAAGAAAATAATTGAAACAGCAACAAAAATTGACTTTGGCAGAGAAGGAGACAGGAAGTGGCTGGCTGGTGACGCTTGCTGAAAGTTGCAGCTGGAGGTGGGAAAGAGCCGGCATAACCCAAGGTCAATGTCATAATTATTTTTGAGATGATCAATGGGGGGTTCTAGGGAAAGCTGCTCTGAACTTGGGGTATGAATCCGTACCAGTCCCTGGAAAGGGGAAACCACACATGCATCCGGCTAGATCAGACAAGTCAGCAATGGACTATGATCATGGCAGATGACTGCGTATGGGAGAGATAAAGCAAATATAACATCCATCCTACCCCCCTGCCTACGTTATCTGGGGTTAATAGGCAATAGCCAACCGTTTCTTCATTGTTACGCTTCTGTACATGCTCCCTTTGATGATGGAACCACCCTGAGCCTGTGGAGTTAACCATTTACAAAGCAACCAGACCGCCTGCTCACAAGGAAAATGGAACTAGAAATGGAGGCGTTATGCTGGGGACATTCCCGCTGTTAGGGCTATGAAATTCCCTTCTGGCCAGGTGTGAATAAAAAGGGGATCTTTCCTGGTTAACCAGCCAAGCCAGATCTCACATAATCAAGCAAATGAGGTAGACCTCCTTCAGGAGCTTGGCAGACTTCTGTAGTATTTCCGTGAAGGTGGGCTCAGCTTCAGAAATCAGCTCCTGTCTGGGCCCATTGGTGGCAAAGCCAACGGCAGTGGATTCTGGGCCATTCATCCTCAGCAAGCAAGGGGAACTCACACGTGGCCAGCTAGCTACAGAAAAGTCTGTCTGTGATCCAAAATCCAGTGTTGCAACTACTGGAAATGAAACGGCAAAATCCACAGTGCAAGACATGCAGCAGGGGATCCGGCTGCTGGCAACGTTTCCCCAGTGTCAGTGTTCCCTGCAAGCTAAGAACTTGGGCAGCCACCCGGGAGAGATTTAAATGCTGTCCAGCTAATGAGCAGAGTGCCACAGCCAACAGCATGTGTTTCTACTGGTGGTGCCCATCTATAACTGCCGCAGTGCACATAAAATTTATTCCACACACGGATGGGAAAAAAATTAGAGGGAACGCTGCTGGTGTATCTGATGTTTTGTTTGTTTTTTGGCTACAGTATTTTCATTTTCATGGACAGTGGAATGCTTTTTGTTGGGGAACTGGGAGGGAGCCTCCCCAAAAGCAAGTTATGGAAAGGGGACCTTTTAGAAAGATCAAAGATCTGTCAAACAGGAACCCTTCCCACCCTGTTCCTCTCCTCACACTTCCACTGCCTGTGTCTGGACAGTAACTTCAGACTTTCTAAGGTTTAAAGTTTCTTCCAAAAGCCAGTGAGACCCCTACACAGCCAAAAAAGGGCTGTCACCAGAGGCTCTCAGACGGGCTGTATTTGTAAAGTTACAGAGATGGCAATGTGGCAAGCGGAGAACCTGGGGGCGTGGGGAGGACAGGTGGAGGAGAGAATTTGATGAGAAGGTGACAGGCAAATAATATGAGCAGCAATGTGATGAAGATTTCCCTGCGTGGTTTTTCCTAAGCACGACAGGCTGCAAACCAGTCTCCATTAGCGCATGATTCATGGTGCCGTGCTGTATGTCAGCCAACTCTAGCGACAGACCTGCTCTGAACTGTGCTTTGCCATTTGTCTCTTTGCTACCCATCTCTTGTCTCTGACTCTGCTCCTCCTAGGATCATCCTCATGAGGCTGGCAAGTCAAAAACTCAAGGACCCTAACTAGGGCACAGCATGTCTTGTGCCCTGGCATGTTCCCTCTCTGCCAGTGGAAACCCTTGTAGTCTCCATCTTTCATCCAGCGCTTTCATCAGCCACTCAAAATAACTCTTCAAGGGCAACTTCTCTGTGCTTTTTATTATTATTTTAGCCACCTCTTTTTTTTTCTCAGTTCTGTACTCATGCAGGAGTGGAGCAGGCACTGAAGATGCTTTCTTGCTTCTGTCCCAGAGCTCTTCAGGGAAAATCTGCGGCCTGATTCTTTGCTGGTCCCAAAACCTTTCCTAACCCAGTTATTTCGCCACCTCAAATTGCACTGAGAGCAGGCTGCAGAGATTCCCGTACCTGCGGCATTGGAAATAAGCCCCGTCCACCTTCAAAGACCCCTCTGCCTTTGTGGCAGGAAATCAAAGAAGCTCTGTCCAACAATTGAAACAGCCGGTTAGATGGCCCGCTAGGAACAAACTTTCTGTGAGAGGACTGAATGCCTGTGACAATAAGACAGGAGACTCAATCTTAGAATGCTTTTGATCAATGGAGGGGTGGAAAAAGGAATGAGACAAAAGCGTGGGAAAAAATGTTACCTTGTAATATGTATTTTTACTACACTTTTCTTAAAAATAGAATAATGGGAAAACTCTTAAAGACATTGACATTTTTTTCTCAACAGGAATCCATATTTAACAGTTTCAGCTTTCATTAAATTTTGCTCTTTGGTACCTGGATCTTTTATTTAACCGCTATCTTTGTTTTAGCTCGCTTTCTTGGTAGAAACTGCAAAGTGATTTTGCTTCATCAAACATTTTTTTGTTTTGTGTTCTTTTGCAAAAGGTGCATTTAATTGGATTGGATTGGATTGGATTTACAAAAAAAATGAAAACTATCATCTGGAATTTACATACTGAGATTCCGTGGTCCACTTTTCATAGCTGTCCATGCCGTTTGTGCCAGTGCTGGATTTGCAATATGAAAATGCTGTGATTCCAGAGGCAATCTTACCCAGCCTGAATCAAAAAGGAAAAGAATTCCTTGATTTTTGCTGTGCCTATCTTGGGGTATGTCTACACTAGAAAGTTAGTTCGAACTAACGGACGTTAGTTCGAACTAACTTTCCTATGCGCTACACTAGCGCTCCGCTAGTTCGAATTTGAATCGAACTAGCGGAGCGCTTAGTTCGAACTAGGTAAACCTCATTTTACGAGGACTAACGCCTAGTTCGAACTAGCTAGTTCGAACTAAGGGCTGTGTAGCCCTTTAGTTCGAACTAGTGGGAGGCTAGCCCTCCCCAGGTTTCCCTGGTGGCCACTCTGGCCAACACCAGGGAAACTCTATGCCCCCCTCCCGGCCCCGGACCCCTTAAAGGGGCACGGGCTGGCTACGGTGCCCGTGCCAGGTGCAAGCCTGCCAGCACCCAGCTAGCAGACCCTGCACCTGGCACGGCACAGAGCCACCCACCCGATGCCCCCCAGCCCACCCCCTCTTGCCGGGACCAGGCTGGCGGCTCCCGGGAGCTTGCCCTGGACCGCAAAAGGCGGGCACCTTCCTGGGCTAGTGCGGACATCGTGGACCTTGTCCACGATCTCCGCACTAGGCACAGGAAAGTGGCCGTCTAGGGCAGGAGAGCTGCCAGCCTGGCCACCCAGGACCAGGTGTGCATGAAAATCAAGGGGGTCCACTGAGACCCCCGACACTGAGCCCTGAGCTTACAATGGCCGTCCTGGGTCAGACCAAAGGTCCATCTAGCCCAGTAGCCTGTCTGCCCACAGCGGCCAACCCTAGGGACCCTGGAGGGGATGGACCGAAGACAATGACCAAGCCATTTGTCTCGTGCCATCCCTCTCCAGCCTTCCACAAACTTTGGGCAGGGACACCACTCCTACCCTCTGGCTAATAGGACTCCATGGACCCAACCTCCATGACTTGATCTCACTTCCCTTTCAACTCTGTTCTAGTTGTAGCCTTCACAGCCTCCTGCAGCAAGGAGTTCCACAGGTTAACTATTTGCTTTGGAAAGAACAACTTTCTCTTACTAGTTTCAAGCCTGCTACCCATTCCTTTCCTTTGGTGTCCTCTAGTCCTTCTTTATGGGATCTCAGGAAGAACTTTTCTGAATGCACCCTCTCCACCCAACCCCTGCTTTTACAGACTTCTATCCTGTCCCCCCTCCGTCTCCTCTTTTCTAAGCTGAACAGTCCCAGTCTCTGTAGCCTCTCTTCATCTGGGACCTGTTCCCAACCCCTGATCATGTTAGTTGCCCTCCCCTCTCCCAGCCTTTCTCTTCCCCTCTCCCACCTCCTTTTCCCAGTCTCCCCCAGTTTTTTTCAATAAAGACAGAGTCAATGTTGGAAGAAACGTTAGCTTTATTTTGTACATCAAGAAGAAGGGGGGCTAGGGAAGGGCAAGTGGAAGGAGGTGAGGGAGGAATGGGGTACGAGCCCCCGATGGGGAGGACTGGGCTGGCTCTGCGGGCTTCTGGGGGTGGAAGCTCTCCTGCAGCCCCCCAATTACTCCCTCTCCCCAGATGGCAGCCTGCGGCAAGTGCAGCCGGGCTGATGGCCGAGTGGTGTGATGTGCCCAGTGTGGGCACTCAGGGCACTCCAAGCCAGAACTTCTTTGCAAGCGGGGCACCCCTTAGAACTGTGTGTCCGGGGTGGGGGTCGGGACCCTTTAAGCGCAGCCCTCGGCTAGCCTGAGACAGCAGCTCCACGCTCTAAGTCCTCATCTGATGCCCTGCCGGCACTGCTTCCGGCCATCATTAAGCCCTGTTCAGAGTCCACTCAATGTGGACTTACTAGTTCGAACTAGCAAAACGCTAGTTCGAACTAGTTTTTAGTTCTAGATGCGTTAGTTCGAACTAGCTTAGTTCGAATTAACTAATTCGAACTAAGTTAGTTCGAACTAGCGCTGTAGTGTAGACGTACCCTTGTGAACAGCAGCCAAATAAACTGCTTCAGGTTCAAATTGGGAATCTATCAAATATTTTCCTAAAAGATTAAATAAAAAATATCATTTGTGGTGGTTGAGAGGGGTTGGGGGAATCTGAGGATTTTCTTGTTTGTTTGAAGTTTGGGGGGGAATGGGTACAGAATAGTACCGTATTTTCCGGCGTATAAGACGACTTTTTATGCTAAAAAACATCCCCCAAAAATCGGGGGTCGTCTTATACGCCGGGTATACAGGCAGTCCCCGACTTGCAGGTTCGAACGGGGCTTTTCTCGCACCGGAGGACACAGACTGCGGGACCTCGCGGTCCCGCCGCCCGTGTACTCCGGGGCGAGAAAAGCTGCTCCGCGTCTCCCTGGTCTGCAGACCAGGAAGACGCGGAGCAAAGCCGCGGAGGGGCTCCGGCAGCGGGGCAGCCCATACACACCACAGCTGTCCTGCTGCTGGCATCCTCAGAGGCTTTGCTCCCGGTGTCCCTGGTCTGCTGGAGACGGTCCCCAGCAGACCAGAGGCACTGGGAGCAAAGCCGAAGCGGCGGCGGGGTGCCGCGCTTCTGAGGCTTTGCTCTGACAAAGCCTCAGAGGCGCAGGACACCGCCGCTGCTGCGGCTTTGCTCCCGGTGCCCCTGGTCTGCTGGGGACCGTCTCCAGCAGACCAGGGACACCGGGAGCAAAGCAAGGGAGGTGGAGGGGCGCTGGGGCGCTGCCGGTTGGCCTCTTAAGGGGGGGTAGTCTTATACGGCGAGTAGAACTAGAAAATTAGGGGGTCATCTTATACGCCCAGTCGCCTTATACGCCGGAAAATACGGTAGGTTTTAGTTTGTTTTTGCAATCAGTGACATATTGTCAGCTCCAAGTCCAATCTGAACCAGAACTGGTCCAAAACCCTCCCCAATCTTAGCTTTTATTAGAGATGTCACAGTATCTCAAAAGCTGGAACACTTCACGTCGTTCTCATTCTTTTTCACAAATTATTTTTTTTAAAAAGTTTAGACGACCTGACCTATGAGGAAAGGTTAAAAAATGGAGAAAGGGCCCCTTTAAATCACCGCTGGAGCACCATACCATGTGTTCCAGGCAGCACTGAGATGGAGGGTTCGGGCAGCGGTGAGGATTGGCTGCCCTGACCCCACCCCTTCCACCTGAGTCCCCACCCCTTCAAAGCATGCAGAGCCAGGCCCTTCCCATGTTGCCCAGAGGCCTGGCAAGACTGTCAGCTCGCCTGGCTCCATCAGTGGAGGTTTTTTAAGAACAGCCTTGGACAACCCCCGGTTACGGCTGGTCCAGCTTTATGTCGTCCTGCCTGGGCATAAGCGGAAGGACTGAATGACTTCTCAAGCCCATCATTTCTATGATTCTGTAACCGAAACCCTGGGTCTCATTAAGAAATGGGGCTGAATTCAGCCACAAGAACCTCTGGTTTCTGAAAATTCAGCGGCACCTGCTGGGACAGTTCTAAACTGGAATTTTAGATGAAATAACATACAGAAAGGAATCGTATACTAAGTTGCAGTAATTTCTGTGATTTATTTTGGTATTAAGCTCCATTTATTTTACTCTGAATTTTTGATACACCACAGATTCTTATCTTAGGGTATGTCTAGACTGCATCCCTCTGTCGGCAGAGGGATGCAGATTAGGCAGGTCGACATTGCAAATGGGGCAGGGATTTAAATATTCCATGCCTAATTTGCATAAAAATGGCCACCGTGTTTTGCCAGCTCAGCACTTTGTCGGCAAAAAGCGGCAGTCAAGAAGGGATCTGTCGAGAAAGAAAGCCCTTTTCGATAGATCCCTTATGCTTCATGCAAGGACTTTGTGCACCCTGGGATAAGGGACAGGCAATTTGGGATTGCTGAAGAGATGCAGTCAGTTTCTACTATTCTAGTAAGCACTAAAACAGCATAAGGCATTAACCGCTAAATTATCCTTGTTAGGTATCAGAGTCCCACTAAGAGGTATAGGTCACTTCACGACACTCTTAGAGCTACTGTGACTCTCTGCAGACTCAGGAAGACAATCCTGTGTTATTCTACAGTTGATTATTTTGCAGACATTCAGAAGCACTAGAAATGCAATTCATTTTCTTCACGTGGAAGCTTAGACTTTTGGAGCATGGCTCTGCGGAGTCACAGAACAGAGACTGGTCCCATTCTGAACCCACTAGCAGTGTGCAGCAATCACATCTTACACATCTTGTTAGATGACGATTTCCTCATAGATTCCATATGGACCATTTCACTGCCAGTGATGGGGGGGGGGGGGACAGATTGAGAGGCATTGGTTTGGTTTTGTTTACTGACGAATACAGTAACAGTGTATAAAATCCAAAATAGGAAATCCTAGGGATATGTCTACACTAAAGTCGAGTTAAGATTCAACTTCAGCTACGTTCATTGCTTAGCTGAAGTCGAAGTAGCTTAACTCGTCCTTAGGAGCTGTCTATACAGCAGGAAGTGAAAGGAAGAACACTCGCCCTTTTTTGATCTGAGGAAGTGGGTCTGGCCCACGAAAGCTCATCATCTAATAAACCATCTTGTTAGTCTTTAAAGTGCTACATTGTCCTGCATTTTGCTTCACTCGCCCTTTGACTTCCCTTACTCCTCGTGAAATGAGGGTTACCATGAATTGGAGTAAGAAGCCCACTATTTTGAAACTATTTTGAGATAACAGGCTTGCTGTGTAGACGCACACTCTGTTCTTTCAAAATAACTTGAATGATTTTTAAATAAGCGGGTGGTGTAGACATACCCTAGGGGTACATCTAGACTACATGGCTCCGTCGACGGAGCCATGTAGATTTGTTTGTTCGGCAAAGGGAAATGAAGCAGCGATTTAAATAATCGTGGCTTCATTTAAATTTAAATGGCTGCCCCGCTCTGCCAATCAGCTGTTTGTCAGCAGATCGGGGCAGTCTGGACGCTCCCCTGTCGACATGAAAGCCCTTTATCGACCTCCCCGGCAAACCTCATCCTACGAGGCATAATGGGGAGGTCGATAAAGGGCTTTCAGGTCGGCGCGGGAGCATCCAGACTAGCGCGCTGAGCCGACGAACAGCTGATCAGCTGTTTGTCGGCTCAGCGCGGCAGCCATTTAAATTTAAATGAAACCGCAATTATTTAAATCATGGCTTCATTTCCCTTTGCCGATCAGCCTAATCTACATGGCTTCATCGACGGAGCCATGGGCTGTGTCTAAACTGGCATGAATTTCCGGAAATGCTTAAAACAAAATAGTTTTCGTTATAAGTATTTCCGGAAAAAGAGCGTCTACATTGGCAGGCTGCTTTTCCAGAAAAGCCCTTTTTCCGGAAAAGCATCTGTGGCCAATGTAGACGCGCTTTTCCGGAAAAGACTACTGGGCTGTCTACACTGGCCCTTTTCCGGAACAGTGTTCCGAAATAAGGACTTATCCCCGAGCGGGAGCAGAATAGCTTTTCCGGAGAAAAAGCTAGAGCGTCCAGTAGAGCGTCGTTGCTTTTCCGGAAATTCAAGGGCCAATGTTGACAGCTCGCAGCTTATTCCGGAAAAGCGGCTGATTTTCCGGAATAAGTGGCCCAGTGTAGACACAGCCAAAATGTAGTTTAGACACACCCTAGGAGACTGAGCTATAGGAAATAGTTTATTTTCATAGAATCATAGAATCACAGAATACTAGGACTGGAAGGGACCTCGAGAGGTCATCAAGTCCAGTCCCCTGCCCTCAAGGCAGGACCAAATACTGTCTAGACCATCCCTGATAGACAGATGAGCATGCAAAGGAATTCTCAAGTCCTTTGTGGTCTCTTGCAAGCTCTTCCCACGTTACTGTGCTAATGGGAAAAGAGGCATAACTGGGGGGAGGGGAGCTTTCCCATAACAGAAATCTGGCCTAGTGGTCCAAGCACAGCCCTGGCATCCCAGAATCCCTTTGTTTTATTCCTGGCACTAAAAAGGGCTCCCTCTTTGGCCTTTTGAAGTCACTTAGGGCTTCTGTACCTGGAATAGCCCAGTGTTCTGCACTAGTATAAGCTACTGTGTCATTTAACCTGCCTTAGTTATACTGCTAAAACTCCCCATGTAGACACACTAAATCCAGAACAAGAGTGCCTTTAAATGGTTTAGCTTGTATCACTTTGGAAGGGGTTTAAGCTACACTGAAATGAGACTAACAAGTAATACTGGAATCAGCGTTCCCACACGGGTTCGTGCCGGTATCACTATATCGGTTTAACTCTGCTGGTATGTTTCACCTGTATTCATAGACTCATAGACTCATAGACTTTAAGGTCAGAAGGGACCATTATGATCGTCTAGTCTGACCCCCTGCACAGTGCAGGCCACAGAATCTCGCCCACCCCTCTTAGAATAATCCTCTCACCTATGTCTCAGATATTGAAGCCTTCAAATACTTTGAAGGCCCCAACATGCAGAGAGTCCTTCAGCTGTGATCTGTGCCCAATGCTACAGAGGAAGGCGAAAAACCTCCAGGGCCTCTGCCAATCTACCCTGGAGGAAAATTCCTTCCCGACCCCAAATATGGCGATCAGCTGAACCCTGAGCATGTGGGCAAGACTCACCAGCCAGACACCCAGAAAGTTCCCTATAGCAACTCCTATCATCCCTCCATTGACCTATTTCCAACTGGTAATGAATGGTCAATTAGTTACCAAGATCATGTTATTACCATAAATCGTTCCCCTGTGGACAAGCCCCACTCTTCTCTGGTCTTTGTAGCCACACATCTGTACTTGTTTAGTTAAACCAGTGTAACCCCCCCGTGTACACTTTTTTTTTTAATTGGAATGACTTCTTTCAATTTAGTTTAAAGCTGTACCTAATCAGTTTGAGCTGTACTGAAATAAGCCTGGCTTCCACCCTAGTGAAAGCCGTCGTGCAGCCTCGGGATACCATTAAAATCACAAGTTCAACTGGTGCAACTTTACAACGAGCCAGTGCCCCCCTGCCTCAGTTTCCCATTTCTACAGATGGGTTAACAGGTCTTATCTATCACCTGCCCTGAGAGCTGCAGGGATCTGCCAAAAGCTTTTGGAAGACACGCTATGCTAAGCATGCTGTTGGCAGGCACATGAACAGCAATAAGTAGGAGCAGGAATTAGTCAGGGTTAGCCTAAGTGAAAAGATTTAGCTGATGGCTGACTGAGGAGGGAACTCTCTCTCTCTCTCTCTCTCTCTCTCGCCCCCTCTCTCGCTCTCTCTCTCTGAGGCAAGGGCAGTCTTTGGAAGCTAACACTTTGCACCGTGGCAGTATTTCTAGCCGGCCACATTCCTCCTTGGCCAGCATCTGCTCATTCACTAAGTGCCCATGTGAAAACATGCCTCGTCCTCTGCCAGGCTGGTCACTGACGGGCACAGCCTTCCCCTGAAATGCTCCAGCTGCTGCGTTGAGTCCAGGACCAGCTGCTCTGGCATGGACCCACCATCTGGAACAAGGAAGGCCTACACGGCTAAGCTGCTAGCTGAGATGAAGGTACGGTCATTTTTCTGAGCTGTTCATTTTCTGACTGGGTGAGACTCCCGGCCCCTGCTTTTCATCCTGCCAAATAAACAATGGCCCAGCATGTTTTTTCCTCAATGTCCAACCGGTGGGGACGCGCTGTAGCATAGCCCAGTGTCAGGGGCCTAATGGTGGATTGGCCCTGCCCAGAAAGTGGGTGGGCAGCTAGAGGACAGCGTTCCCTATCAGCTATGTGCTTGTGCGGCCGCTCAGAAGAGATTCCGATACTACCCCGCTGATCAGCACAGCATCCACAGCTCAGTTTTGTGTTTCTCCAGGTGGTGCCCATCCACACACGCCTCGGTGCACATAAAACATTTATTCTGCACAGGGATGGAAAAAAGGAGAGGGAACTTTGCTAGAGGGTGCAGACTAACCTCACATCTCCCAGCAAAACTGAGTGGAAATGAGTCCATGGAAACGACCCATGCTAACATCCTGGTTTTAGCCCCCTAACTCAAGGAGAGCCGGCACGACGATGCCTGTGCAAACGGGGAATCGGATCCCTCATTCCAAGCACAGAGGTAGGTTCCCTGGCAACCTGGCCCAGGTGTTAGGAAGGCTTGAGAACCCAAGTGGGGCTTTTGATGGGCACCTTCTGCATTTAGCGTTGCTACGAAATGTGAAAGCAGGCAGGCCTCCCATCTGGATTTGGGTTCCTCTGGATCCCCGCTTCCCCCCTTTCTAGCTAACGTGTGGCTCCAGAGGGGAGATGCAAAGCTGGAGTGAGGTCACATGTCTGTATGACACTCCGCTAGCCCCTGGATGAGAGCAATGCGGCTGCAGGCTTAGAACAGCTGGGCTTTGCTGTGCACCATGCGGTGCAGCCGTAGGGTCCTGGGGGAAAGTCTGGCACAGTCCCCACCCGCCACGTGCTTGGCTGCTAGCACCAAACCTATCCCGTGTACATTTCAAAGTCACCTCTGCTGCTCTGTGTCGTTCTTGACCTCCCTGAACACAGACTCCCCTGGTGCATCCACGTTACACACAGGCAGGAATCAATTTCTCCTTGCTTCCTCCACCAGCTGTTGTATTTGTTGAGTGACCTGACGGGAGCCTGTATCGCAGGTACCAGTGTAATTAGTCACATGCCCAGGAAACACAGTGATATCGCTCTACCTCCACCACCCTCGGCAGGGCAGGGCTGGTGGTGGCAGGATCCATATGTAAACCCGGCAACAGGAAACGCTAGCGCATGCCAGACACACTGGTCAGTTCCATGGAAACAGTCATCCACGCTGATCCTGTTTATCATGAAGCCAAAATCCCTCCCAGCTTTCCTGTCTCATGGAAGACACCGAGCAGGATTCGGATCCTCTCCCAGGTCTTCCCTGACAATGGGGTGTGTTCACTAAAGGCATGTCTATACCAAGAAACAATTTCAAAATAACTGAAATGGATTTAATAGCTCCCGAAATCATGAAATCAAACTAGCTTGTCCTCACTATGGGTAAGCCTCGAAATTAGTCCAAGGGAGGCTCCGTTCATGTGGACGTGCTACCTCAACGTAGACCCCCCCGGAAGTCCTGGGGAGTAATTAGTTGTGGAATCTCCATCACTGGAGATATTTAAGAGCAGGGTGCATAGACACCTCTCAGGGATGATCTAGACGGTGCTTAGTCCTGCCATGAGGGCAGGGGACTGGACTTGAGAACCTCATGCGGTCACTTCCGGTTCTAATGTTCTATGATTCTTGTTTGAATTATTCCGGGGAGCTATTTTGAAATACCTATTTCAAAAAGAGTGTTATTCCCTGAGGAAAGCAGGAGTACAGATTTCTAAATAAGCCGCCTGTTATCATATATATAGTAGCCCAGTGTCTGTGAGTCTGTAACGCTGAAATGCTGGCTGTTCCCTCTGGGTGGCGCTGTTGCCTGCAATGCTGGCTGTTCCCTCTGGGTGGCGCTGTTGCTGAAATGCTGGCTGTTCCCTCTGGGTGGCGCTGTTGCTGAAATGCTGGCTGTTCCCTCTGGGTGGCGCTGTTGCTGAAATGCTGGCTGTTCCCTCTGGGTGGCACTGTTGCTGAAATGCTGGCTGTTCCCTCTGGGTGGCGCTGTTGCCTGCAATGCTGGCTGTTCCCTCTGGGTGGCACTGTTGCTGAAATGCTGGCTGTTCCCTCTGGGTGGCACTGTTGCTGAAATGCTGGCTGTTCCCTCTGGGTGGCGCTGTTGCTGAAATGCTGGCTGTTCCCTCTGGGTGGCCCGTGCTGCATGGGGAGTGTGGGGCCCAAATGGCCGCTTGCTCCCCGCGGCAGCCCGGCTAAGCAGCGCAGAAGTCATACGAGCGCCATGGCAGGAGGCAAAGGGTAGCAGGATGGTGACGTACATGCCCAGAGGGTGGGGCCTGGACAAGTGTGCATCCCTGATGGAGACAGAGGAGAGCAGAGAGAGAGTGAGAGGCAGGAGGGGGAGAAGAGAAAGAGAGAGATGGAGAGAGAGGCAGAAAGCAGAGGAGAGCTGGGAGGGGGGAGGCAGTAGGAAGAGGAGAGAGAGAGAGAGAGATGGAGTGAGAAACTCAGGAGAGAAGACCGACGTGGAGGAGAGACCTGAAAATCCCATTTTATGATGGGCTAATTGGCTAGTTTCAAAATAATGGCCTTGGGAGAGTGGATGAATTCCACCTAAGGGGGGATTATTTCAAAATAAAGCCCTCATGGAGACCAGGGTGGGATGGGTGTCACTTTGTGAATGAAGTTTGCTCTTGTGAAATGGACTCTAGAATCAGGAATAGTGAAGCCACACACAGTGCAAACTTCTGACTCAGCTTTTATACCTATCGCAGAGCTGGAAGGAACCTTGAGAAGTCATGAAGTCCAGACCCCTGCCCTCATGACAGACCAGGTACCATCCCTGACAGATTTACCCCAGATCCTTAAATGGCTCCCTCAAGGATTGAGCTCCCAACTGTGGGTTTAGCAGGCTAATACTCAAGCCACTGAGCTATCCCCCCTGCGGCAGCTCCCCCTTGCTATTCCAGGCCTGGGCTCCTCCTGAGCAGACATCAGGCACATCAGACCCTACGCAGTGGCTTTGTACTGCGAGCAAACATCCATTAGGAAGTAGATTTAGAGCAACAAAGTCGCCTTCCCTAGGGATCTAAGTACAGATGGAAATGCAGCTTTCCTGTGGGGAACAGTGAGACTAGAAACCCACCATCCCACCACCCAGCCTGGGAGAAAAACTGGGGGCATTTCCTGATCGTGACACATCACACCATGCTGCACTGCAAGTTCTTAGCTGTCATCAGAGTCACGGCACGGGTAGATGGAGGAAGAGATGGACTTGCCGTGATGGAAAAGGCTTGCAGAATGTATTGAATAATGATGAGCTTTCTACAGAATCTTTAAGCCACCCTAGAGCCCGGCACATTTCTAGAGCAGGGGTCTAACTCACCATTCAACACTGCCTATTGGATCAAGCAGCCTGTAGACAGGTTCTCATTCCGTTACATTTTGTGGGGCTTAAGGTGATTTCTATAGAACATTATTTAATTTCCATAGACACCCCTCCAGACCTTCCGTCTCTAGAAAGCATTGGAGCGCCACCTGCGGTTCGCACACGGCTCATGAGGGTAAGCCACTGGCTGACAGCCAGACAGGTATTTACCTTGTATCCACAGGTATAGATGCCAGCAGATCGCTGTTCCCAGCCAATGGGAGTTGCGGGAGGTAGCACAGGCTGCAGGGACTTGCTGGCTGCCATTTCCCGCAGCTCCCATTGGCTGGAAATGGCAAACTGCAGCCAATGGGAGCAGTGGGCAGCTATAGCTGTGGATGCAAGGCAACCAACCTGTCTGGCAGCCTGCCAGCGGCCTACCCTGATGAGTCACTTTCCGTCTGCGTTACCCACCACTGCTGTAAACAGCCATAGGCTCCCATGAGAGCAGTGCTTCTGTCCAAATCTGGAAAAGAGCTCCGTGTGGCTCCAAAATGTGTCCTCTCCACCAACAGAAGACAGTCCAATGAAAGATAATACCTGCCCTACCTTGTCTCTCTCATATCCTGGGCCTAACATGGCGACAAGCGTACTGAAAACAAAATTTGTCAGCTGAGGCAATCAAAGGAATAGACCACAACGTTTTCTCACTCGGATTTCAAATATAAGGGAGATACTATCACTATAGAATGACAGGGTTGAAATTAGCTCTTACCACACAAGGAAGAAGTCTTGGAGTCATTCAGGGTCGCTCTCTAACATGCAGCCATAGCCAGAAAGGTGAACAGAATGTTGGGAATCATTAGGAAAGAAACGGAGGGTTAAGAAAATACCATCCTGCTACTATCTAAATCCACGGTGCGCCCACATCTTCATTCGTGCGCCAGCTCTGGTCACCCCATCTCCAAAGTGATATATTGGACTGGAAAAGAGACAGAAAAGGGCAACAAAAATTAAGGGAGATTAATTAACAGAGACGACAAAAGGGGATATGGTAGAGGCGTGTGAAATGTTGGTCGGCAAGGAGGAAGTAAATAAGGAAGTGTTGTATTACTCCTCATAACCCGGGCTGGATTAAGGGGGGTGGGCTATCCGGGCAGCTGCCTGGGCACCAACCTTTGGGGGGGCGCCTGATGGCAGCTGTAAGGGGTGCCACGCACCCAGCTGCGCAATGCCCCTTACAACTGCCATCAGGCGCCGTACGCCCGGGGCCGGGGGCTGTGTGGCGCCCCTTAGAGGTGCAATCAGGCGCTGCACACTCGGTGCCGGGGGCCGTGCGGTGCCCCTTACAGCTACCATCAGGTGCTGTGTGCCTCATCGCAGCTGAAAGGGGCGCCGTGCACCCGGAGGCGGAGCCACGCATGTGTCATGCGCCCGCTGCCCGGGGTGCAGGAATGGCTCAAGCTGGCCCTGCTCAAAACACAAGCACTAGGGTCACCAAGTGAAACTAAGAGGCAGCACGTTTAAAACAAAGGGTTCAAAAAAGAGCTAGATAAATTCATAGAGGACAGGTCCATCAATGACTCTTAGCCAGGGTGGGTAAGAACAGTGTCCCTGGCCTCTGTTTGTCAGGGGCTGGAAGTGGGTGACAGAGGCGGGATCATGTGATGATCCCCTGTTTCTATTCACTCCCTCTGGGGCACTTGGCATTGGCAACAGTCGGCCGACAGGACACTGGGCTGGCTGGAGCGTTGTACTTACAAACAGACACACAGTGCGCAGCATGAACATGAGACCGTACATGAGAACGGCCATACAGGGTCAGACCAAAGAAGTCTGCCCCAATCTGGCTTATTCCATGCAGCCAAGTAAGAAGATCAACACGCGGATATTACATAAAAGCAGGCCCTACCATATTATTAGTCTATGTGTTACTGTAGCACTTAGGAGCCTCAGGTACAGATCAGGACTCCACTGTGATCCATGCCCTACAAACACATATTGCTCTACAGTAGGCAGCTGTCTCTGTTTGTGAGCATCTCAGCCTGGATCCTGTGTTATACTGTCATTGAGGCTACGCCTACACTACGCATTGTTGCACAATAAGATATGTAAACGAGGCATGGAGATGAATATCGCCACACCTCCTTTGCAGACCTACTGAGCCGCCATTTTTGTGGAAGGGGCTTTTGCGCAAGAAGGCGCTGTCTACACGGCTCCTTCTTGTGCAAAAAACCCCTCTTGCGCAAGAACCGTTCTTCCTGAAAATAAGCAACAGAACGGCTCCTGCACGAGAGGTTTTTGCGCAAGAAGGAGCAGTGTAGACAGCTCCTTCTTGTGCAAAAGTCCTTTCCACAAAAATGGAGGCTCATTAGGTATGCAAATGAGGCATGGCAATATTCAGCGCCACGCCTCATTTACATATCTTCTTGTGCAACAATGAGCAGTGGAGACGTACCCTCAGAGAAACATAGAATCATAGAACTGGAAGGGACCTCAAGATGTCATTGAGTCCAGTCCCCTGCCTTCATGGCAGGACCAAGCACCATCTAGATCATCCCTGACAGGTGTCTGTCTAACGTGCTCTTCAATATCTCCTGTGATAGAGATTCCACAAGCTCCCTAGGCAACTTATTCCAGTGCTTAACGTCCCTGATAGTTGGGATTTTTTTCCTAATGTCCAATCTAAGCCTCCCTTGTTGCAGTTTAAGCCCATTGCTTCTTGTCCTATCCTCAGAGGTCAAGGAGAACAATTTTAGATTTTAAGGCTCTTGTGATTATCTAGTCTGACTTCCTACATAACCCAGGCCAGAGAATTTCACCTGGTATTCCTGTATCAACTCCATCATTGCTGGTTGGGTAGGCCACAGAGAAAGATGTTGTTTGTTTTCTTCTTCCCACATTAGTACTAATAACTAAGCCAGAGACGCTACTGGAGAAGGGGCATCTGTGACGGCGCGTTGGGGGTCCCCCGTCTCCTGCACCCCGAGATGGCACAAACAGACTCCACCAGCCAGTGGAATTGAGGGTGGTTTATTGCTCCTCCAGGATACAGCACAGCACAGATGTAATCTGGTTACAGGAACTGGGGGCTAAGAGGCCTCAGTGCCCCCTTGAGATAGGGGAATCCCAGCCCCCTCCCCAGTTCCTTCTCCCCTGCTTTCCAGCCAGGAACTAACTCTACCTCTCCAAGCCCTGCCCCCAGCCAGGGCAGCATTTCACCTCCCTTTGTTTCTCCCCATGGGGGGGTTGGTTCAACCGGTATGGAGTCACCTTTGCATAATAAGGTTTTCCCTGCTGGGTCTTGCTCCAGACAGAAGAGGTCACCACAGCCCAGCAAGTACCCCCACGACGTCACAGCATCTCAGCCAAATCATGTTATTAAATGTTCAAACGGTGCTCTTGGATTTACTGATTAGGTTTCAAATTCAGGCGATGTTCCTGTTTCCCTTGATGCAAAAACCCAGTAAGACCCAAGTTAAATCCCTGGAGAGCTAAATAAGCAGGCTCGCCGAGAGGGGAGGAGCAAAGGGGGTAGTTGTCCCAGGGCCATTCAAAGGGGTGTGGGGTTCCTGGCTGCCATTGCTGCTACTGTGGCAGTGGTGACAGCGAGAGCCGTGGGCCCTTTAAATCGCCTCCAGAGGGCCACGCTGCATCTCCGTGCGGCTCTGAGGGCTGGGAGAGGGAGAGCCGCCATGCTCCAGAAGGTGTGGAGGGCAGGCTTTCTCGGTCTCCGCCCCTTCCGTCCACGGCCCCGCCCCTTCCCAGATCATGGAGCCGGGGCCCCACCCACTTTGCTCAGGGATCTACAGAAGCTGTCAGCTCCTCTGTAAATAACCAACTGAAATGAGTAGGGGAGAAACGACTTGACTTGGCTGGTGACACCATCCAAGAGCTGGTTTGCTGAGCCTCCAGACCCCGCTCCGGTGCTACAAGCGGAAAGAAAGGAAACAAGAAAGAAAAAAGAATAACACAAGCGCTGCCGTAGTGGATGGGCCCGCGGATGTGATCCTTATGGAAAGTTAGCACACGCTCGAGTAGGGTTGCCAGCTATCCGGTATTGGCCCGGACAGACCGGTATTTGCAGCCTCTGTCCGGTAAAAAAAAAACAGAAAATACCGGACATGTAAACTGTCCAGTATTTTCTGTTTTTCTCGGACACAAGGCTACTTGGGACATTCTTCCCCTGCCGTGTCTGGTGGGGGCAGGAGGAGTGGGGAGTGTGGGGATTTAAAGGCACAGTGACTTTTTTGTGGATTTTTTTTTTTACTCAACAACTTTGAGTTGTTTTGGGGGGTTTTTTTGCTCAACCAATTTTTTACCCGTCATGTTTGGTATTTTTTGTGAACGTATCTGGCCACCCTACGCTCGAGTAAGGGGCAGTGCAGAGCTGAGCTGCCACTGGGAGCCCCTTGCGAAAGATGCTGAGAAGCGCAGAAAAGTTGCTGGTTCCCCCTCGCGTCAGGTGGCAGAAATAACCTATCCCTGGCTAGGGATGTTAAATATCGGTTAATTGACTAGTCGATTCACCTCATGAATTCTTATCGGTTACTCGACTATTCTGTAGTCTCCGGGGGCGGGGCCAGCAACAAGTGTCCTCCAGCCCCACTCCAGTGGAGCCCTCTGCTGCTCCACGCAGCTGCCACATCAGAGACAGCAGTGCGGGGTGCCAGGCAGGAGCTGGTCCACAAGGGGAGCCAGTTTAAAAACCAGCTCCCCTTGTGGACCGGCTGCCTGTTACCCCACATTGCTGCCTGTGATAAAGAGGCAGTGGGGCAGGGGAGCAGCAGCCCCTGTCTAGGGGGTGATCTGAGCTCCCAGACCCGATGCGAGCCAAAATTGAGCTGTGTTGCCTGCCTGACGAGTTCCTAATACCCTTTAAATGCAGAGACGCAGCAGGGGTAGGTCTCAGGCCCATCGCAAGCCAGGACTGAGCCAGGCTGCTGGCCAGCCTGCTAAGAAATTTACTGGCAAGTGTGGGGGGGAGGGGGCAATGAGTATAGTCTATAGCATTAACCTGTAAGTTTTTGCTTAATTGAGTAATTGACTACACACTTTTTTATCCCTATCCCTAGCCAGCTGCTTTCCCTGCTGCACTAGCCAGCGTGTCCGGGAGTGCTTCTCACCCTTTACTGATGCCTCCTCCCTCGCGGCACATTGTGGCGGGCATTGTTAGTGTCCCATCCAGTCTGGCTCCAAAGGATGGGGTCTGGATTCAGCTGGGGAAGAGATGTGCCAGGTCATGACCTTGCAACGTGCTGAGTGTGCTGGTCCCAAGCCTTTGGAGCGCTACAGCGCATCCTTCACTTTGAGAGGGGGCATCCTCTTTAAGTGCATGCCTATAGAGAACAGGCACTGTTGCCTAGTGGTTAGAACCCAGGCCTGGGTTCTCGCTAGTCCTGCGTACGTGCACATGGTCACCTCCATGCTCCCTGGCCTGGCACCGCTGTGAATGAGAGGAGAATTTGCCACTCTGGGTTTGGTTTTCAGCTGTAAAATGGGGTTAATCCTCACAGTCTGAGCTCTGGGAGGATTAACTAGCATAGCTTTCGACGTGAGTTAAGATACACAGGCACATGAACATCCGCGGTGTTATTAACAGGAGCCTTGGATGGCTCTCAGGGTGTTTTTTCCTTCCTGGGGATCAATATAGTATAATGGAACAGGCACAACGTATGTTAATTACTCTACTAGGATGCTTTCACATGCTCTCTGGATCTCTGTGGCAGTAATGCCTTCTCCTTTCTGGCTGGCATCACAATTAGTAGCATGTCGTGTTCTATCAGGCCTGACTTTTTAGATGAAAGGTGCCTGGTGTGGTGTGCAGGATGTATTGCAGCATAATAAATCAATTCTTTCCTGTTGGAAGGGTTGGAGACGTTTTCACAACTTGATCATGGGAAGCCAAAAGTCAGCTCTGCTGCCGGGCAATGGGTGGGAGGACTCAGCTCCGTACTGATAGATGTTTCCTTGCACCTCGTTAATTCCTTACCCTCCACAACCCAAGACTGTGCACTGAGCTGCTGCCTTCTGTAACCAATGCTGCAGTATCGAATGAAATTCCTGCTGCTCTCCCCATCAGCCTTCTTGAGAGATTAACTTTGAGCCCTTTCCCGCAAGATGCTGAAATGGGATGAGCAACATCTTGGTTAGTATAACGCTGGTATTTAATCAGGATAAATCACTGAATTCACAGCAAGACTTGCAGGAAGATCAATGCTCCAGCGATCGATGTTCTGGCGTTTGATTTAGTAGGTCTAGTAAAGACCCACTAAATCAAATGCAGAGTGTGTCCTTGTGTTTCTCCCATTGATCTCCCACTGTGGGAACAGCACTGAAATTTGGATGAAGGTACATCAACTATGTTATTTATGTACCTGGAATTGCATACCTTAAGACGACCTTCCCCCGTATTATACACCTGGCTTCAGAGTGCATTTGTTTCATCCTTACCCGGAACAACCCATTTTACAGCTGAAAAACAGACCCAGAGTGGCAAATTCTCCCCTCGTTCACAGCGGTGCCAGGCCAGGGAGCGTGGAGGTGACCATGTGCATTTACTCAGGACTACCAAGAACCCAGTAACACCTAGAGGCCCACTGTGAGAGGTGCTGCCCAGAGATGTATGATGCGATTTCCCCGGCACCAGAGAATTGATCATCTAAGCCAATGAGGGGGTGGGAGGGGAAACACAGAGGAGACGGCCCAGATTCACAAAGATATTTAGCCACCTAACTCCCATTAATTTAGGCACCTAATTGCCTTTGTGAATATGCCCCCAAATCAGTGGCATATCCAGAATCAATTCTTCTTGATTACTAGGCTGCTAGACAAGACCCCTTTCTGCTTATCAGAGCACAGACTAAGCCCCTAGCCTGGGGGAGAGAGCAAAGATTAAGCGCTCAAAGGCAGAGACCACGTCGAATTGCAGAGAAGACTGAACAATGGTCAAAGAGTTCATTGTACATCTTCCTTAGTAACTGCACTGGGAGCTGAAGGCAGTTGCTACATTTCCTTTTTCGGTTTATTTGGCAAACAGTATCTTCTTAACAAAGGTTCCAGGACCGAGAGAGGTGGGACTTGAATGGCTTGCCCTTTTGCGGTCTCCGAGTTTCGTTGTCTCCGAGTTTCATTGTCTCTGCGTTGTCCTCAGCCGGCATGACAAGCATTCCCCACTTCAAAACCAACACAGTTAACCTTGAATTCATAGTTCAACACAAGTCCCATCCGGACCTGCAAGAAGTTCCCCTCCCAGACCAGTGACAGCTCGTCCTTATTTGATTCTAATCATATACGAATGCCTGAGTTAAGAAGACATCATTAAAAGTACATTAAGTTTAATTATGCCAGCAGCAGCAGACTGTGGGTACATCGGCTTAATGCAGAATGCATAATTAGATGAGACCTAATCCATTAGCTTCTTATTTGTTAATAAAACGTGCCTCGCATAGGAGTGTCACTACAAAGTGATCCATGGCCATCCAGAGGAACTGAACCAGGCCGGCAGGTCATCGTCCCCTTCTTTCATCATTGTCTGTTGAGGCTGTAACATGCTGCCAAGAACTTGCACTGAACAAACGGGGGCAGCTAAGATGGTTGCCTTGTTTCCTTCCAAAAACCTAGCACTGCCGTGAGAAGCCCAGGACGGCCCTGCCCTAAGCCTCATGCCATGTCTGGCGGCCGTTGCAGGTGGTCTTGTTGTGTGCCAGGTTGGCCTGACCTAGAATTGCGCGTTTTCCCACAGAGCAAAACGGGAGAGTGTCGCACCCTGGTAGCTAGCTGGTGATTTCAGCCCTGAACAAGGGCAAGGGATGGGATAGTGCATTGGCTGCTCCGTCCCTGGAGTATCCTGACAGACATGCTCCCGCCTCACAATGTCTCCTTGTGTATCCAGGGGCAGTGATTTATTGCTGATCTATTTCTGCAGGAGAATATTAATGTGCATCCCCCTGAAGTCTGTCTCAGCTACTTTCGCTACAGGGGGGTGGTTCTTCTCCACACCCACCTATTCCAGGGAGAGAGCCGCTGGGTGAATAGCTCTGCTTTTCCCTATGTGTCTGGAGCCAAGCTGAGCTGGCACAGACAAGCGGGATGGGGAGGTGATATACTTTGCAGCTGGTAACGGCCAGCCACAAATGACTGACCTGCTCAGAGCATGGAGGAAGCACGATTAATCACTGTGACCAATTCAGGAGTCCCTCAGGAACAGGGCTTCCTGGGACCAGCTCTGGGCTAAAAGGCCTCTGAGCCCTGTGTAAGGGCTGGTGCCACTGGAAAACTAGAAGCAAGGAGACTTCCATGGTGAGCCTGGAGTTCGGGCTGCACTGAGCATGTCTAAACTCTTTCCCATGCACCTTCCAGTTGTTGGAGGGAATTTCCAAATTTACCCTCATGGCTAGCTAGCAGAAACCTGAATTTTCAAGATTTTTGCAAAGCGAGTCGGTGTTTTATCCAGCAAGCAGAGTGCATGATGGGGTGTTCCAATAGGAGCGTCATACATAAGACCCTGGAGATAATTGTCCCACTCTCCTTGGCATGGACGAGGCCTTGGCTGGAGGTCTGAGTCTGCCACGCTTTAGGAAAGATGTGGATACACTGGAGCGAGGCCAAAGAAGAGCCATAAAACAGATAAATGGTTCAGAAAATCTGACCTATGAGAAAAAGTTGTTAAAAAAACTTCAATGTGTTTAACCCTGAGGAAAAGAAGACTGAGGTGGGATCTGATTGCAGTCTTCAAATATAATAACAGATGTTCTAAAGATGGTGAGGTTCAACAGTTTTTTATGTCCACTGAAAGTAGGACAAGAAGCAATGGGCTTAATCGGCAGTGAGGGAGATTTAGGTTAGATATTAGGAAATCTTTCTAAAGCCTTGTCTATATTACACGGTGGATCGATGCGGCAGTGATTGATCCATCTGCCGTTGATTTATTATGTCTGCTGCAGACACGATAAATCAATCTTTGAGAGCACTCCCGTCGATGCTGTTATTCCACCAAGATGAGAGGAGTAGCCAACATGGATGGAAGAGCTGCCCCGATGACCTTACTGCACGCAAGTCACGATAGTGAGTATGTTTGACTTCAGCAGTGCTATTTGCATAGTTGAAGCAGATCGACAGCCCCACGTAGTGTAGAGAAGACCTTAATCAAGGGCAGTTAAGTTCTGGAATAGACTTACAATCCCCATCACCGGAGGTTTTTCAGAACAGATTGGACAACACCTGTCTAGGTTGGTGGAGATTTACTTGATCCTGCCTCAGCACAAGCGGCTAGACTTGGAGACATTTTGAGGTATTTCCATCCCAATATTTCTGTGACTATGTCTACACAGCAGTGTACGCTCAGGCTTAGCCAAACCCAAGTTAACCAACACTGGTTCATTAATGTAGGATCAAGTGTCTGCTCTCATTTGTAACCACAGGTTAGGAATTCGAGAGCCTTCTATGTCCCAGCCTGGGGCTCCAGTGTTTAGACTGCACAAGGCCTCCCATATCCAACCACCCATATCCCAGACTTCCGAGAGCACTCCCAAAACGTGGCAACTCTAGCCCATTGTAGCGTGAGGTTGGAAAACGTGACTGTCCATCAAAGTTGATACCGCGAGAACAAAGGAAGCTGGCCCACTGAACTGTTGGTAGACTCCCAGAGCAAGAGTGCGCTGGGACTTCATCTACACCAGTGGGGGACAACCCACATGAGGCCCTGCGGGGTTCTATGTGTGGCCCCTGAGATATTTTGTTTACCGTTTACCGTTGTTTACCGTTGCCCGCGTGCAAGGTTGCCAGATTCCGTTGGTTTCTGTCCATGCAGTTTTTTTCCTACTAGTGTTACTAAAGTGACCCACACGTAAATCAAGGGCACGGGAAGGGAGGTGGGTGCTGGTTGCACACAACATTGGCTGTGAGAGCCGCACACTCCCTCTGTGTCCAATCAGAGAGATGCTATGGTTCAGTCAGCACATCCCGCAAATTCTAGTTACACAAGCGCAGTGAACAAACTACCCCTGTCCCAGGAGACCGTCTTGGTTCTGACAATCTTGTGGCTCATTGAGATGAAGGAGGGCCACTCATGAGGCCTGCTCACTAGCCTACCATTGATCAACACTGCAAAGCAACAGGATTCGAACCCTGGTCCTAGCTTGACTCAGGCCGATCCCCCACCCCATGGGACCTGGGTTAGCATGATTCGTGTGTAGAAAGAAAGGGGGTTAGGTCTGAGCATGTGTTCAAATGCTAGACTCACACTGAAGCGTAGATGCAGCCTGTGATTCTATGATCCCACATCTTCCCGATTTTAAACGTACTCCAGAGCAACTCGCTTTCTTCTTTGCCGCCGTCAATAACCACAGTCACCGTTGACGCCATCGTCACGAGGTTCTACATGAGTGCCGCATCTCAGCCACAGGCCCAATCTAAAGTGCAAATAAGTAAAGGAAACAAAAGCGACTCCTTCGCATTCATCATGGCATGTTTTAGTGCTGCCAGGAGAAGTGGATGGATTTGTTCAAAGTCATCATGTATTACTGATGCTGTTTCCATCCCACCTGCCTCCTCTGCTTTGCCTCGGATTTTGTGTTTATCAGGAACTGGATGTGTGCAGTGTGGGTGACTATGTGTATTATAATTGTAAGATGACTCTGTTGCTAGGGAGTCTGTGAATATTGTTCATATTCAGGTGATAAGGGGTGGGAGTTTTAGGACAGTGTGGGAGAGAAAAAAACATCTTGGTTTACTAGTAAAGTAGATAGAAATTGTAATGATTTATTTTGTCCAAAAAATTGAAATCTAGAACATTTCAAATTTTCACACACACACAACAGGAGAAAATATTGCTTACAATTCATGACGATATTTCTGATCTGCTTGTGGAACTTTTAAAAATTCAATGGAAATTTTCATCACAATTTCTAATTTTGATGACTTTTTGAGGGAAATGTTTATCCCCCTGTTAATTAGCAATATCCTTGAATTTTCATGCTTGAGTTGGTCAGCTTTATCGTTGAACATTGTTCCCTCTAAGGTCACAACCTTTTTTTGTTTGGACGAATAAAGATATAGATATCGCATGAGATACCTGTAAAAATAGCTATTTCTTGGAACCCTTCACAGAAAATATAGATCTTCTGAAATGGACAGTCATTGATATTTAAAAGTGTGTTGTGTGAGAGAAAGAGAGAGAGAGAGAGAGATCTAAAAATAAAATATCAGCCACAAATCAAAGACTTACAAAGCAATTCCTTCAAGACCGAAATGTCAGGACCTTTCTATCCTCATAACCAATTCCCTTTTGTGCGGTAAGCCATGCAGCATGATAAAAGGGCAGCCTATGGTGTTGTTAATTGTTCTTTTCAAAGAAGAACAGCTAAACTATTAGGATAGCTTTTATCGAACGCTCAGAGGGAAATGTTTGTTAACCCTTCTGTGCTGGAACGGCACACCCTCTTAGGGTATGTCTACACTACAAAGTTAGCTTGAACTAATGGACGTTAGTTCGAACTAACTTTCATAGGCGCTACACTAGCGCTCCGTTAGTTCGAATTTAATTCGAACTAACGGAGCGCTTAGTTCGAACTAGGTAATCCTCATTCCACGAGTATTAAGCCTAGTTCGAATTTACTAGTTCGAATTAAGTGCTGTGTAGACCCTTAATTCGAACTAGTGGGAGGCTAGCCCTCCCCAGCTTTCCCTGGTGGCCACTCTGGCCAACACCAGGGAAACTCGTCTGCCCCCCTCCCGGCCCCGGACTCCTTAAAGGGGCACGGTCTGGCTACGGTGCCCGTGCCAGGTGCAAGCCTGCCAGCACCCAGCCAGCAGACCCTGCACCTGGCACGGATCGAGCCACCCACCCGATGCCCCCCAGCCCTCCCCCTCTTCCCGGGACCAGGCTGGCGGCTCCCGGGAGCTTGCCCGGGACCGCAAGAGGCGGGCACCCGCCTGGGCTAGTGCGGACGTTGTGGACCTTGTCCACGACCTCCGCACTAGGCACAGGAAAGTGGCCAGCTAGGGCAGGAGAGCTGCCAGCCTGGCCACCCAGGAGCAGGTGTGCATGAAAATCAAGGTGGTCCACTGAGACCCCCGACCCTGAGCCCACAATGGCCGTACTGGGTCAGACCAAAGGTCCATCTAGCCCAGTAGCCTGTCTGCCGACAGTGGCCAACCCTAGGGACCCTGGAGGGGATGGACCGAAGACAGTGACCAAGCCATTTGTCTCGTGCCATCCCTCTCCAGCCTTCCACAAACCTTGGGCAGGGACACCACTCCTACCCCCTGGCTAATAGCACTCCATGGACCCAACCTCCATGACTTGATCTCACTTCCCTTTAAACTCTGTTCTAGTTCTAGCCTTCACAGCCTCCTGCAGCAAGGAGTTCCACAGGTTGACTCTTTGCTTTGTGAAGAACAACTTTCTGTTACTAGTTTGAAGCCTGCTACCCATTCCTTTCATTTGGTGTCCTCTAGTCCTTCTTTATGGGAACTAATGAAGAACTTTTCTGTATGCACCGTCTCCACTATTCCATTTTCAGTTTTTCCGGAAAAGGAGCCCTTTTTCCGGAAAAGCGTCCGTGGCCAATGTAGACGCGCTTTTCCGGAAAAGAGCCCTGATTGCCATTTTCGCGATCAGGGCTTTTTTCCGGAAAAAACTACTGGGCTGTCTACAATGGCCCTTTTCCGGAACAGTGTTCCGGAATAAGGACTTATGCCCGAGCGGGAGCAGAATAGTTTTTCCGGAATAGCGGCTGATTTTGTACAGTAGAGCATCGTTGCTTTTCCAGAAATTCAAGGGCCAGTGTAGACAGCTCGCAGCTTATTCCGGAAAAGCGGCTGATTTTCCGGAATAAGTGGCCCAGTGTAGACACAGCCCCCGTGTGTGGGTTACACTGGCTCCTATCATTGGTTAAGAAATCACAACAGCTGTGGTCCTTCTGCTCCCTGGAGGCAGGCAGACCTGACTTATACGGCTAGAGTTTTCTCTTGGATTGCCAAGATTCCCTGAGTCCACACAAGGGGCTTGTCCTGCTAAGATGGATCTATAAAACCCCTGCTTTGAGCCTGGCGGACAAAGGGTGAACCCAGACCTCATGGCTGGTCCAGCTGGAGGGAATTAACTAACCATGCTCACTATAAAGGGAAGTGCTGTACGAAGGGAAGGGGCTGACGTTGACCAAGAGGGCTGGGGATGGCACCTTGGACTGTCTCTTCTCTTGAGCTTGTCAGGGCTGCCCGGTACTGGGGCAGAAGGATGGACCCTGAAAGGAGCAAGACGTTTTTTACCTTTACTCCCTTGTCTTACCATAAAACCCAGAGATCAGCTGATCTGTCCCCAACTCGCTGGGTGGCTCTTCCTTTCCTGCCCCAGCTGGCCTGTCCCCGGGACCTGCTGGCTTCCTTGTTTGCCAGAAATCCCTCCGCACTCAATTCCTCTGCACCCCAAATGCATTCGCCCCAGGAACTGTGTGCTCCAAACCCATCAATGCCCCCTCAAGTATGGCAGAGCGGCACTGGCAAACAACCACTTGAAAACGGGCTTGCTGTTTCTTTGGATGGTGCCAAGTGGCCCTAACAAGACAACTGAGGGCTCTCCAGGCAGAGCTGTACCCTAGCAGACACAGGTAGAAGTGGAGCAGTACTGTGTCCCTGGCCCCTGAAGAGCTGTTGCTTGCTAACCTAGACTAACGCAGTCCTGAAGGTGCTCAGACTTACCGCGTGAGTCAGATGAGCCCCAGGGAGCGATAAGGCCCAGCAGGGGGCGCTGCGGTGAAAGAGTAACATGGTTGGCTTCTCTCTGCTGCAGCAGCGAAATGAGGTCTCCCAGCAAGGTGCTCTCCCCAGCCATTCAAAATGAAGAACCCTATTATTTGTCTGAGGGCAGGGCCCCAAGGCCCCAGCTGGGACAGGGCCCCGTGGCTCTGGGAGTTGTACACACAAATAAAAAGCCAGTGGTGCTGGGACAGTCCTTGGAGTGGGGGCGCTGGGTTACACGACCCCCAGCCGTGTCTGCGCCCATCACTGCTCCATAGAGCTGGGGCCAGCACTGAGCCCCCGGGGCTGGTGATCAAATGGGACCCCGGGCCAGCAGCCGAGCTCCTTGGGCACAGGGCCGACAGATGACAGAAAGGCCTGTCAGGCCACAGAGCCCCCAGACTGGCAGTGGGGTTGAAGGCCGGGAGACCCAGGTGTGGGGCGAGCAAGCAGGGCTCTGAGGCCTACAGCACTCCTGCCCCCGCACTCCGACTTCCTGTGCCTATGTTAGAAGAAATGAGACCTGCCCCAAAGCGCTTATGTCACACCGACAGGCAGCACCGAACCTGGGACCTCTGGGGCTTCTACCACACGGGCTAAAAGCCGGACGGCTCTTAGCGAGGGCTGTGGCGTGAACTCATTCTCACCCTGTAAGGGCGCTCAGTGCCGCTCCGTGGGGCAGTGCACCATGCCCAGCAGGTGTCTGTGTGGCACCGCGAGTCTAAATTCCAGTGGGTGGGCGCTCTCCTCAGAGATGTTTCCACTACATTACCTCTGCCCTGTCTCCCCTAAACAGCAAACCTCGGCAGGTGCATTCCTTTCCAAACAGACCTGACCCCCTAATCTCCTCAGAGCAGGCCTGCGATGCGGGATCCACATAAATCGCTGGGGTCTGCCCTGGGGCTTGATGAGATGAGGTGCCAGAGAGCGTTTTCTCTGTCCTGGAGGCCTCCCCTTTCAGGAGGTAGGCTGGGAAGTCTCCGAGCCTGCCCACTGTACTGCTTGCACACATGAGCCACCCACCCGTTGAGACTGCAGTGTGATTAAGCAGGGAAAAGGCAGGAGGGGAGCAAGAGATGGGCAGGGGGCGAGGGACTGAGCAAGAAGAGGGAAAAAGTGCGGGGGAGGGAAGAAGATGAGTGTGAACTAGCAGTGTGGATGGACACATCCCGTAGAATGAACTTGGCGGGAGCTAGCTCCAGAGCCAACAGCTTGACAAGACACAGCAAAGACGCTTCGCACGACCTGAACGTCGCACTAATGCTGCAGGGAACCAAATGCAAAGAGGTGCAGCCTCTTGTAGATGTCCTAGGTGCTATTTTTCTGATTCTAATGAGCTTTGGCTGCTTCCTCTGGATGCACAGCTGCCCTCTGGAGGTGCCAGAAATGTAATTCCGCAGCAGGGTCCTTCCTGGTCTCCCATTGCTCGTGAGCCTCGGAGACGAGCAAGCCCTTGCATGATTACCAGCCCCCTGGCTGGGAGCAGCTCAGTGCTGAGAAAATGTGTCAGAGGGGTCGGACTGAACACAATGCCCGACTTGCCACTTTCAGACTGAGCCATCTCTTGGTCGGAACGCAGGGAAGGAAGCTTAAACCCCGTCATTTGTATGGAAATACCAAGGTGGCCGCTAGAGCTTGGATGCCAATCAGCTTGGAAGCAATTTAGCTTGATTGGGGAAACATTACTGCTTGTGTAATGGGATTGTCAGCTCTCCAGTAGAGCCTGGCTCAGAACGCTTGCTCTTTAATGGGAAGGCGTCTTTCAAGCGCGTAGTTAATAGCGTGTTACTTCGGAGAGTGCCGGGAGAGCTGCATTCCATCCCAACAATCGACACGGCATTTACACTACGGAACGACTTTGGCCCATAATAGCTTTGGGCGACCTCTCTAAAGTGAAGTGGTCTCACTCCAGTTCCCAGTGGCTACATGGCCACATGGCTTATCCCTCTGAGGCACATGCCTTGAATGCTTCATAAAAGAACACTCCTTGACACGGTGGTGTACAGCAGTCTCAGGGGAGAGTCTTGTTCTCCGTGGTGCCCAGTGGACTGCCTGCTTCACACCTTGGAGTTAAAGGTGGGTGAACTCCACAAAGTCCAACTGGCTTCAACAGCACCTGAAATCCTGGAAGTTTATTCAGTTCATTTCCAGATTTTTTTCTGAGGTTCTCCGACCTCCATCTTTCCCCCGTCCAATCCACTCACCTTCGATGATTTCTAGGGTGGGGAAAAGGCCTGAGGGTCTCCTCCCCTGTTCTAGGAAACTATAAATTGAAGGGGGGGGGTCTAAAATGTCACTCTCCCTTCTCTGTGTGTGCCGGAAGCCATTAGAATGCCAGCTCCAGCGGACCATGCATCACCATGAAAACCTACATCTGCGGAGGTATCCGCTTTAAGCCGTTGCTAAGCAAGAACAGTGCCCTCTTTGGCCCGGAAGCAACATCGAGTGTTCGGTTGATGTCATATCCCTCTCTTGTTTCTCACTGGCGAAGAGTCTCGGCCCAGCGGAATCCTGCTGGTGGGCTGGAGTTTGCCTGAAGTGGAACCGCCTCTAGACTCTTTGAACGATAAAGCTGAGACATTCTGCTCTGGGTTCTCAGAGACTTTTGTGGCAAAAGCGAAGCATCCGGTTCCGGAGTAAACATCGCACTGAGGTCATGTTCAGGATGTATGTCCAAAGCCCGGCGTGCTCCCTCCAAAATCAATCTGCTCACAGAATAGAGAAGAGGAGAAAACAGCCCCTGACATTAGCTGCATTCAGACACGGGCCTTTTTGTGCACACCGTGCCTGCCAAAGGCACTGGGAAAATTCCTTCGCTTTAATTTACAGCTGCTGTCATGGAGCACTGCCCCTTTAAAGATCAAAACCAGGAAACGGGGAGATGGGGACACAAGGGAAAAATTCAGGTGATACAAACTCTTTTTGCTCGGGTACTTAAATACAAAGCAGCTCGTGAACCAGCTTAATATGCCCTTCTTCCTTACAGAGCAAGGGCCAAACCGTTGTGGTAATTGCTTTCCCAGCAATAAATTGCCTATGTACATTTAGGTTTCAATTAATTTGCTTGCTCTAAATGAACTGCCTCCTAGTGCTTTCAGCAATCAAACCTCGTTAACGGAAAACGGTGTTTGCCTTATCTTGGGAAAGTAGGGCAGCAGATGCCAGCGTGAGGACAACGCAGAACAAAGGAAGCCAGGGGAAGAGACACAGACTGCATGCAGGAGACCTCCCATTCTTTCCCAAGCAGCCAAGAGGGGTGCAGGCCCGATCCCAAAGCAACTGGAGCGCTCTTTGGTTCCAGTGGTGTTTGGAGAAGGTCCTACCCCGAAGGCAAAGCGCTGTGGCAAGCCAAGCTGTCCCGCCTGGGCACCTCTCTCCTGAGATGGACAGATCCTTCCAGGAGATCTCAGGGGGTTCGTCGGGTTAGTCTGTGACATTAAAAACAACGAGTTGTCCTGTGGCACCTTCGAGACTCACAAATATATAACAGCAGGAACGTTCGTGGGCAAACCCCACCAAACCCGCCCAGGAGAGCACAGGAAGTGGCAGGGACTTAAGGTGTACGGTAACTTTGGGAAAGTGCCACCTCTAGCTCGCTCTGCTGAAAGAGAGATTTACAAAATGTGAGCCGAGGGAGGAGGGAAAGGAGGGGGGTGAGGCCGTGGCTGCAGCTCCGGTGGAGAGGCAGGGGTTGGCTGCGGTGGGGAGCAAGCCAGCTGTGGCTGAGCAAAGGGAGAGATCCTCAGGGGAGACGAATTTGCTGATGCTTTGGAGTCCCCAGACTAGGCAGGATGGGAGAGTCTGGCGAGGAAATGGGAGCATCAAAGAACGCGCCCCCTCCAAATAGATACGAATTGTTTCTTTTCGAGAGCACCTACGACCTGTGGGGAACACGCCAGCGGCTCGCGAAGGACGGGGCTTACTCTGAGGTGCTCACCATACAAGGACAGATGAGTAGCAAGTGGTTAGGAGAAAGGGAACAGCAGGCAGCTTACATCCAAGTCAGCACCATGCCTGGCAAGCCACACTGCAGACGCGGGTCTTTACAAGGGCTGGTGAGGAGAAGCCACAGAGAGATTGCATCCACATGGTTCTCTCTTTTATCTTCCACGTGTGGGACAAACGTCATGTGACAGCAGCCTCCCTTCCTCCCTCTTTTCCTTTTTATGTCTCCAACTTTCCAGGTGCCTCGGACCTTCCTTCTCACTCCCAACCCATTCCAAGCCCTCGGCTCAGCTCCTCTTTAGCTTCTTCTCTCTGGGGCCAGTAATGTTCCCATTTCTGCCTGAGATGATGGAGCCAGTGTTAGGGGGGAGGGAGGAGCAACGCAGACTCTTAGGTTCAGCTCTGACATCCCAATCTGAGGGGGCCCTGCCCCATGGGAAAACAAGCCCATCAGAAATGCAGTTTTTCTCTCCGCCCTGGAAGGGAGGGTGCAGGCCCTGCTCTGCCCTGGCACTGGTATAAGCCAGGCCTCTTCGAAACCCTCCCCGCTTCCTAAATGCCGACAGTTGTCCTTTCTCACTGGGCCTGCTCATCCGACAAGCAAGCTCACATCCCTTCCCATAGCTGGGTCCCGGTGTGGGCTCTACGATACAGTGCAGGAAATGCCCACCCCCGTTCTAAGCTAATATACCATTGCTAGCACTGGTGTAAAGGCACCCGTGTTGGAAAACGTTTGTAGGGGAGAAGTGCACAGGTCTACTCATCTTCTCACCCTCCATCTCCTGGGGAAGGTGATGGTTCCAGGGCGTTCTCCAAAGCCAATCCTGGCCACTTCTTTGTCATCCAAAGAAGGTGACTATGGGAGGGGCAAGGTATAGGAGTCAAGCCCAGGTTTCCTACAAGCCTTGGGAATCTGGTCATGTTTTCCTCTTCCTTCCTATTTTTGTGGGACAGATCAGTTAGTACAGGCGTGGGCAGAAGGGCCTCCGTAGGCTGGATCAACCCACTTGGCACGCCCCTACCCCCCAGGCCAATCAGGGCCTAAGGATAGAGGAGTGTGTGGCGCTTAGAGGTTGACTCTAAGCGCTAAGGGTGTGTCTAGACTACAGGGTTTTGTCGACAAAAGTGGACTTTTGTTGTCAAAACTATACCTGCGTCTACACTACCGCCGAGTTCTGTCGATATAACGTCGATCCTTCTGTCGACAGAAGGCGTTATTGCATCTACACTGTTCTTTGCGTCTACACTCTCATGTCGACAAAGCGGCTTGCTTTGTTGACAGAACTGGCTGTAGTCTAGACGCTCTTTGTTGACAGAAGCTTTGTTGACAGTATCTGTCGACAAAGCCTCTGTCGACAAAAGCCTGTAGTCTAGACGTACTCTGTGTGCCGGAGGGCAGGGATCGAGAGACTTTGTGCTCTCCCTAACCCCAGGCCAATCAGGGCTTGGGGGCGGAAAGAGCACACAAAGTCTCCTCCCACCCTGCAAGGGGCTTGGCACTTAGAGTCAACCACCAGCTGCTGCTCAGAGCTGATTGACTTGGGAGAGAGGAGGGAGTGCCCAAAGTCTCCTCCAACCACCAGCTGTTCAGAACAACTGGCGGTGCTCTCTGGGGAGGGGTGGGGCAAAAACTTCACGTGCTCTTCCACCCCAAGACCAATCTGGGTCTGTGGGCAGGGAAGCACAGAATGTCTTGTCCCCACCCCTCCAGCTGAGACCCCGCCCCTTCCAGGGTGGCCAGGGGCCACTTCAAAAATTGCTCCACACTTCAGAAATTTTTGAAGTGGTCCCCTGTCAAAAATGATTGCCCACCCCTGGGCTAGTGACTCAAGAGAAGGCAAATGCCATACCATCAAAGGAACAGAGCAGCTCGCCTCTTTCCATCGGAGCAAGTCGCTGTTGGGAATGTGCATCTGTGGAGCAATAATGCCAACTGAAACAGGGACTCCTCCACTGGGATCGTTTCGGCTTCAATGAGCAGGCTGAGAAGAAAGCACAGGGCTTAATTGTGTGTGTGAGAGAGAGAGAGAGAGAGAGAGAAACTCCAACGCAGTAAGGCACAGCCAAATGGCCTTGAGGAACAGCGCTGTGTATGCTCTGGGCATGTTTGCTCTGAGTCCCAATACAGTGTAGGCCTCTCTGCTCTGGCCAATCTGACTAGTACAGGGTGCATCTCTAAGAACCGGGAAGCCCAGCGTCATATCCAGGGCTTGACAAACGGTGGCAAAATCTACTCGCCAGCCTCGCACGGCGCATGTGTAAGATCCACATTGCGCATGCACGCGCCACTGGTGAACGGGGCGACCAGCTGAAATCTACTCACCACGGGCGAGTAGATTCAGTGATTTGTCAAGCCCTGGTTATATCCCCCCCTTCTCCTGATTTCATGGAATCATGGAACACTAGAACTGGGAGGGACTTCGAGAGGTCATCAAGTCCAGTCCCCTGCCCTCACGGCAGGACCAAGCGTCGTCTAGATCATCCCTGACAGATGCCTAACTAACCCTGCTCTTAAATATCTCCAGTGATATTTAGGTTTCCTTAAGGATCAGGACTGATAATGTTTTAGTTCTTTTTAGATCACTTTCCCCATCACTACCATTGGAAAGGAAAATCTGGGATTTGGATTCTTTCCCAAAACTGTGGATGTCCCCCACTGGACCTATGCAGGAGAGGAGTGGAGGGGGGTCAGCACCAGGAACACAAAGAAAGAGGACAATGCAAGGAAGGTTAGTGAAGCAAAGAGAGATGTACCTCGGGGGGGGGGGGGGGAGACATGAGGAACAGGGAGACTCCCCAAGGGTGAGTGAGTTGGGAAGACCACAAAACATGGGTAAGCCGAGGGACGGAGAACAGCAACGGAGTGGCAAAGGCAGAGAGTCAAAGCAAAGGCAAGGAGGTGGGCGGCTGCTGCCCTTCAAGGAGAAGTGGCCACGCGGAGGAAGAAGAACATCAACAGAAAACCACAGAGAGACACGAGACCAATGGAGGAAGAGGGACAGGATGGGCTGGAGCTAGACAGAGGCAGGAAAGACGCTCACAACATAGACGGAAGGCAAAGGGCTGAAGACACGCGGCATGTTCCTTTCAGTGACTGTAGAGAAATGTGTGTCCTCTTGATTATTATGAGCTATCTTGCGCTAGGGCCTGGAGGCCACGCCCAGGCCGGGCTCCTTTTGATCTCAGCTCTATATACGCAAGAGGGAAAAGGCAGCACCATCCCCAACGAGCTCTCCCAGTCTGTTTGCAGGGGCGATAAACGGCCCCACATCACTGTAGGCATAGAGGTCAGTGGGGGGGAGACCCTCTCATTCTATTCATACCACTGGGTGCCCTGGGCTCTGTATTTACATACTTGGGAGGGGATGGGAGGAGAAGAGACGGAAGGGGAAAAATCATCCACCTAGCCTGCCCAAAGCCACTAGTCTGGCCCTGCTTCCTCCCAGATATCCATCCCCAACTCCCGCCCCAAGATGCCCCCAGGCCTTCTTCCAAAGACCATTCCAAGTGTGCAGTGATGCCATTGTCTCTGGACCAGGGGACATCCAACCACCAAATGCTGCGTTTGGTGTTGACAGTCCTGGTTTTGCCATGACAACCCAGACGCTGCCTGAAGAGCCTCAGTAAAACCTGAAAACAGACAAAGAAACAACAGATAAAACAAGACAGGGTGAAGCCACAGAAATCACTCATTGCAGCAGGCTGAAAGAACTTCACACCAGGAGGAGCCCTCCGCACCTTGCTTAGAATCAAGCTTGGTCCAGGCTGTATCTCAGTCCTTGAAGGGAAGGTCCTGAGATTAGACAGGTTGAACCTCTCTAATCCGTCACTCTGCTCTGGCAACACCCGTGGTCCGGCATGATTTTAGTTAGACAGATGTCCACTTATCAAGTTTGCTGTGTTCCCGTAAAGTTTGTTTACAGCCACCAGTCCTGGCTCTCAGGGTTCTGTGCTGTGATTTATTTCTAATTTACCCCTCAATGTCTTCTAAGAGCCCAGGAAGCAGTAGAAGTACCGGTTATGCATAAGCATGGTGGTTATGTTTTATCTATTTATTTTCTTGTGCGAATACAGTAAAATTGTGAAACATCAGCAACACTTTGTTATGACGAGAGCCAAGAAGCCTTGGTTAGGATAGACGTATTTCGGTTGGACATTATTAAGCAGCACTGCAAGTGACTTAATGTGTCCATTTATTTGCCCCACTGAAATAAATATAAAGAGACCCACTGTTTACAATATTGACCTCCCAGGGTTTGGCAAATTCTCTGGTTGGGCACCAGTCAGATCCTGAGGATGCCGGACTAGAGAGTTTCAACCTGTATAAGCCAGGCCTCTTCTAACCCTGCAATCCCTTGGGCCTCAGGAATCATTTAGTTAGGCCTCAGTTGGAGTATTATGTCCAGTTCTGGGCACCACATTTCAAGAAAGATGTGGAGAAATTGGAGAAGGTCCAGAGAAGAGCAACAAGAATGTTTAAAGGTCTAGAGAACATGACCTATGAAGGAAGGCTGAAAGAATTGGGTTTGTTTAGTTTAGAAAAGAGAAGACTGAGAGGGGACATGATAGCCGTTTTCAGGTATCTAAAAGGGTGTCATAAGGAGGAGGGAGAAAACTTGTTCATCTTGGCCTTTGAGGATAGAACAAGAAGCAATGGGCTTAAACTGCAGCAAGGGAGGTTTAGGTTGGACATTAGGAAAAAGTTCCTAACTGTCAGGGTGGTTAAACACTGGAATAAATTGCCCAGGGAGGTTGTGGAATCCCCATCTCTGGAGATATTTAAGAGTAGGTTAGATAAATGTCTATCAGAGATGGTCTAGACAGTATTTAGTCCTGCCATGAGGGCAGGGGACTGGACTTGATGATCTCTCGAGGTCCCTTCCAGTCCTAGTATTCTATGATTGATTTCCTTCCTCTCTTAGGGTATATCTAGACTACATCTCCCTGTCGCCAGAGGGATGTAAATTAGACATACCAAAATTGCTAATGAAGCAGGGATTTAAATATCCCGTGCTTCATTAGAACAAAAACAGCCGCCGCTTTTTGCCGATGCAGCAGTTTGCCGGCAAAAAGTGGCAATCTAGACAGGGATTGGTCAACAAGGAAAGCCTTTTCCGATCGATCCTGTAAACCTCATTGCAAGAGGCATAAGGGATCAGTGGAAAAGGCTTTCCTTGTCGACCAATCCCTGTCTAGACTGCCGCTTTTTGCTGGGAAAGTGCCACGGCAGCAAAAAGCGGCAGCCATTTTTATTCTAATGAAGCATGGGATATTTAAATCCCCACTTCATTAGCAATTTCGGTATGTCTAATTTACATCCTTCTGGCGACAGAGGGATGTAGTCTAGACATACCCTTAGAGAATGGACTTTTGCACGGCACAGCCTCCTCGAGGCTTTGGAAAGATGAGTCTGCACTTGGGGAAGACTGAAACCCAGCCTCGCCAGCACCCGCCGTATACTCTTTCTATCTTAGAGCCCGAGCTGCAGGAGTCCTGTGATTTTTGTGAGCCTCCCAGCTTTCATTTTGAAAAGAAAGCAAGTTTCTGGTCTTCGTGTGGCGAGAAGCTGGAAGACAGGACCTGAGCTTCCAAAAGCTAGAAAACAACCAAAAAGAGCCCCCCTCCCCCCCCCGCAAAAAAAATCTGACAGTTTAAAAAAATCTCATGATTTTGGGGCATCTGACTCATGGGGTTATTTGATTGCTTGAGGAAGCTGGAAATTGGTCACGACCCCATTAGATCCACCCCTAGTGGCTAGAGGCAGTTGCATCTCGTTTACACACCTCTTTTGTGCCCCTCCTGGACTTGGACTATGCATCCCAACCTGGGAAATGCTACCAGAGAGCTTAAGCTTCAATTCAGGGGGTTTCAATCTCCGCTCGTATTTGCATCAGCAGATGTTGGCAATTTGGAGCTCAGGCCACTCCTGTGAAAATGTGGTCCCTAAAGTGGAAAATTACACACTGGCTCTTCACTGCACAATGCAGCCAAAGTAAAAGAGCCAGAAGCCCTCAGTAAAAAGCCCCCATTCCCATGCCCTTGGAAAAAACACTTTTATTGGCCATTCAGTTTTGCTGCCTTTAAAAAAAAAAACCCTTCCCCAGTGATGCTTCTCAATGTGAGCATCTAAAAATAAAACGAAAAGCCACCCACACGCCTGGCCTTGTTGCACTGTCTCCTGGAAATGATTGTGGTTTCTTGTGGCCGCTACATAGCTGCTTAAGAGGTGGAGTGAACTGGTGTGGTTTTGTTGGGTTTGGGTTTTTTTCCCTTGGTCGGATTATTTTAAGCTTCTGTGAGTCTCCCACCGACTGAACCTAATGTTATCTCATGCACACAGTTGTCGTCTCATTAAAAGGAAATCAGAGAAACTGACTTTAATAAATGTTAACACCCTCTGTGAAAAATCCAGCAATTAAATCTTCCTGCCCCTGGACTTTTGAAAATGACACACGGCAAATCCCCTTCGGTCTTGATAAGTCCGGCCCATCAAAGGGTGGTAGCACTGAGGGAGGAGGGGAGGACGCCGGGGAGGAAGAGAAAAGGAGAGATTAATGCTTAAAAAGAGTTTGAGACAAAGAATGACCCTGCCATTTTCCATCCTCCACATCGAAAAGCAGAACAAAATGAGCATCATTAGAGTCAGGGTGATAAGAGGAGCTCCATCCAAGCAACATGGGTGGGGTAATGGAATGTGGGGGGCAGCATGAGAGTGGGGGGGGGTCCTACTGTTGAGCATGCTTCAGTAGGTTTCTAAGGATGCTTAAAGAATTATAATTTATCCTATTGCTAAAACTTTGTTTTCATGTTCATAGAATCATGGAACTGGAAGGGACCTCAAGAGGTCATCGCATCTAGTCCTCTACCCTCACGGCAGGACCAAGCACCGTCTAGATCGGCCCTGACAGGTGTCTCTCCAATCTGCTCTTGAATATCTCCAGTGATGGAAATTCCACAACCTCCCTAGTTGTAGTCTCAAGTACAGAGTATATTGGGCATAGGAAACAAAACTGGACAGCAGGTGATGGATTCACTCCACAGACTCTATTGTCAACTCATAGACAGTAATAATCATAGAATCATAGGACTGGGAGGGACCTCGAGAGATCATCTAATCCAATCGCCTGCCCTCAAGGCAGGACTAAATATTGGCTAGATTAGCCCTGACAGGTGTCGTCTAACTTGCTCTTTAAAAGTTCCAGTGATGGAGATTCCACAACCTCCCTAGGCAACTTATTCCGGTGTTTAACCACCTTGACAAGTAGAAAGTTTTTCTTAATGTCCAACCTAAACCTCCCTTGCTACAATATAAGCCCATTGCTTCTTGTCCTAGCCTCACAGGCTAATGAGAGCAATTTTTCTACCATCTTCTCATAACATTTTCTGTATTTAAAAATTGTTATCATGCCCCCTCCCTTTCAGTCTTCTCTTCTACGGACTAAACAAACCCAGTTCTTCCAATCTTTCCACCTAGGTCACGTTTGCTAGATCTTTAATCATTTTTGTTGCTCTCTTCTGAAATTTCTGCAATCTGTCTACATCTTTCCTGAAATGTGGCAACCATAACTGGACACAATACTCCAGTTTTGAGGTTGTGTCCACATGGAGTAGAGAAAAAGAACACAAAAAGTGGGAGAGATAAGAGATGGACAGCAGAAATGGGGTGGTTTACAATGCTCCTGCCCGTAAATCCTAGAATGATGTTTGCTTGGTTTTTTTTGCACTGTTGGCTCATATTTATCTCAGAATCCACTATGACCCCCAGATCCCTTTCTGCTGTTCCTCCTAGGCAGCCATTTCCCATTCTGTCAATTGCGTAGCTTATTTCGAAATAGCTTATTTTGAAATTGGGAGCGTCTACACAGCACTTATTTCAAAATAGAGCACTCGTCCTCTGACTTCCCTTACTCCTCATACAAGGAGAATTATAGGAGTCGGAGTAAGAAGTCCTCCAGCTTGACAATATTTCGACAAAAGAACATAAGAACATAAGAACGGCCGTACTGGGTCAGACCAAAGGTCCATCTAGCCCAGTAGCCTGTCTACCGACAGTGGCCAGCACCAGGTGCCCCAGAGAGGGTGGACCGAAGACAATGATCAAGCGATTTGTCTCCTGCCATCCTTCTCCAGCCTCTGACAAACAGAGGCCAAGGACACCATTTTATTCCCTGGCTAATAGCCTTTTATGGACCTAACCTCCATGAAATTATCCAGCTTCTCTTTAAACTCTATTATAGTCCTAGCCTTCACAGCCTCCTCTGGCAAGGAGTTCCACAGGTTGACAACACGCTGTGTGAAGAAGAACTTGCTTTTATTAGTTTTAAACCTGCTACCCATTAATTTCATTTGGTGTCCTCTAGTTCTTCTATTATGGGAACTAATAAATAACTTTTCTTTATCAGCCCTCTCCACACCACTCATGATTTTATAGACCTCTATCATATCCCCCCTCAGTCTCCTCTTTTCTAAACTGAAAAGTCCCAGTCTCTTTAGCCTCTCCTCATAAGGGACCCATTCCAAACCCCTAATCATTTTAGTTGCCCTTTTCTGAACCCTTTCCAAGGCCAAAATCTCTTTTTTGAGGTGAGGAGACCACAGACTAAGTTATTTCAAAATAACGCTAGTTATTTCGAAATAATGTTTCTGTGTAGACATGTGCAACTGAACATTCCATCCTAAGTGGAACACTTTGCATTTGTCCTTCGTGAATTTCATCCTATTTACCTCAGACCATTTTTCCAGTTTGTCCAGATCATTTTGAATTATGACCCTATCCTCCAGAGCACTTGCAACCTCTCCCTGCTTGGCATTATCAACAAACTTTACAAGCCCATTCTCTATGCCATTGTCTAAATCAGGGGTGGCCAACACATTTAACAAAGAGAGATGAAACAGTGGCAGAAAAAATGAAAAGAGCCGCACCAGAATTGTCGAGCAAGAAAAAAAAAAGAAAGGCCTCCAGAATTGTCAAGCAAAAAAAAAAAAAAGGAGGCTGCCCTTTAAGAAACAAGCTTAGGCTTTGTGGCTATATCAGGCTCCTGTCGACTGCCGCCATCTTGGGTGCCATTTTGAATCACCACCCCGGTGAGCACAGGAGAGCTGGGGGGAGAGAGGGAGCCAGGGGTTGGAGGAGCGGGGGCCATTTGAGGGGACACAGGAGTGGCTTCACGAGCCGCACTTTTGGGGGAAAAGAGCTGCATGTGGCTCACAAGCTGTGGGTTGGCCACCCCTGGTCTAAATCATGGATGAAGAAATTGAACAGAACTGATCCCTGTGGGTGACACTTGATATGCCCTTCCAGCTTCGCTGGGAATCACTTGTAACAACTTTCCGAATACAGTTTTCCAGCCAGTTCTGCATCCCTCTTAGGGTAGTTCCACCAAGTTTGCATTTCCCTAGTTTGTTCCTGAGAACACCCTGTGCGAAAGTATCAAAAGCCTTGCTAGCATCAGGATATGCACATCTACCACTTTCCCCCTATTCAGAAGACTAGTGACCCTGTCATGTTCAACTGTGGCCTGGCTGCTTCCAGTTGGAACTAGAACTCGAGAGGCAGAAGCAACCACCTGGTGCTGCCTAAAATTGGAATTCCTCAGAAACGGAGAAACTGGGCCTGATTCAAATTTGGGGTGAAGAGGTGAGGGTGCCAGAAGCTCCTATCGTGTTTGGACCCATTCTCTCCTTCTTCAACCTGAATCGCTGAGTGGAAGGAAATCGCATGCAGGGGAGCAGTAATATTTTGTGATATGTTTGAAAGCTGTTGGAGAAAGAGAACAGAAGGGAAATTAATTAAGAAAAGGAAGCAGAAGCCAGCGAAGGAGGCTGTTGAGAAGCAGAAGAGGGTCACGAGGGGTCAGTATAATCAGCTTGTAATCAAAGAGGGAAGCTCTCAAGAGATCTTGGGTTCAAAGCCTAGCTCTGCTACCAACTCTCTTTAGAGGCTACATCTACACTCCAGGCTTTTTGCGCAGAAACAGCTGTTTTTGCGCAAAAACTTGTGGAGCATCTACACTGCACGTGTGTTCTTGTGCAAGTAAATTTACAGTACAGTGTCAGAAAATAGGGCTTCTTGCGCAAGAGTTATTCCTCTTCCCATGAGGAATAAGCCCTCTTGCGCAAGAAGGCAGTGTGGACAGGCAACAGGGGTTTCTTGCGCAAGACATCCCTATGGCTAAAATGGCCATCAGAGCTTTCTTGCGCAAGAGAGCGTCCACACCACCATGGACGCTCTTGCACAAAAGCACATGACAGTGCAAAACAGTTCTTGCGCAAGAAGCCTGCAGTGTAGACGTAGCCTCTGTGACTTGGACTAGTCGCTCGATCTCGCTGAGCATTGCTTTGTGCATCCCTTGCCAAGTGGGGGGAATAATCTTTTCTCGGAGGTAAGGGGCATGACTCATGTTGAGCGTGCGGAGCACGCTGGGAGATCCGAGGACGAAAAGCACAAAGAATCATTCGTGGTTACGATTTCCTCCGGCATCTCTGGCTGTCCACTGCCTGGCTGCTGTCACTCTTATACCTTAGACCCAACATTTCCCTTTCCGTTCTAGTCCTATTCTCCAGTTCCTTCAGCAATGTGATCCCAAGGGGCTGGATTGGGCTGTAACTGGGAAATAGCTGTTTTTATGGACAGCCAGGTGAGACGGTGGCAGGGATAAATCGCTGATGCACAGGAACTCATTAGTGCAAATGTCTAGAAAGCCAGATAAGAATCCTTCAATACTCCTTCCCAAGCGATAACAGCACTGGAAGAGGAAGAGAAATGACCAGCCGGGGACTGCAGCTTTGATTGGATTGCATCAAAGCTTTAATTCAGACACACGTTCGCCTGTAATAAAGCTAGCTGGGCCAAAAAAAACATTGCTAGGAGTCCACGTGATGTCTGAGCACCCAAGAGACACAAGGACCCAGAAGGCTGGGCTGCTACTGGGTAGATGCGGTAGGAGAAGGACGTAGGAACTCTGTCTGGTTGGACTGGACAACCCAGAATTGACCAAGCCCAGATGATAAAGGCAAGTAGAAAATCCAAGACCAGAAGGACTTTGAATTGGAATTGCTATCTCATCTCTAAAGGAGAGGCCATCAATCAGAGGTCAGGTACATTGCTTGGCCCGTGTGGAAACGCTTGTCGTGCTGCTGCCCATGGAGAAAAGCTGGAGAGAACATTTGTCTCAAGGGTTCACAGGGCCTTTCGTCCTCCTTGTCACAGCCAGTGTTGTTGGGGATCTCCACTCGGGCTCCCTCATGTTGCCCCTTGGCCCTCACCCCCACTCTCCGTTGGCTGACTCTTGTCGCCCATATAGAGTGAAGTCCTGGTTCTCTGGCCTATTCCACTCCGTGGGTGGCTTCTACCCATCAGTCCTAGGACTTAAATAGGCCCTGGTCTTTCACAGCTCTGGGTGCTGTCCAGGGTTCTCTGCTTAGTGTCCCTTCCCAGGTCCCTCACCTCACTCCTGTTCCGGTTTTGTCCCCTGGACTCGGTTGATCCTTGTGGTCTGTCTCTTCCATCTGGGGGGAAGATCATTACTGCTTTTGTGGACAGTGCCTTGGAGGCTCCACACACCAAAGCCGGAATCAAACAAGCCAGCCCCTTTCCCCAGCACTGATAGACGCTTGGGTTTTGCTCCTCGCAGGACCCTGGCTCCCACCTCAGGCCTTACTAAAACCAAATGGAACATGGCTCTCCCTGGGGCAGATTCCCTGCTGTGGGACACGGTGAGCAAGCTCATGTCCCACAGGGGCTACGTCATACCAAGCCTGACGTCACCCTGCTTAAAGCGACTCTTACAGCAATGAGCCCCTCTGCAGGGGTGGAATGAATCTGAGCCAGACATTGGAGTCACTCCCTGCCCCAGCTCTGGTGCAAGCTGGTGGGTCTGTCCTCTGACTTACGAGGAAAGGCTGAGGGATTTGGGCGTATTTAGTCTACCGAAGAGAGGAGTGAGGGGGGATTTGAGAGCAGCCTTTGACTACCTGGAGGGGGGTTCCAAAGAGAATGGGGAGAGGCTGTTCTCAGGGGTGGCAGAAGACAGAACGAGGAGTAACGGTCTCAAGTTGCAGTGGGGAAGGTCTAGGTTGGATATTGGGAAAAATTATTTCCCTAGGAGAATGGGGAAGCACAGGGACGGGTTCCCTAAGGAGGCGGTAGAATCTCCATCCCTAGAGGGTTTTAAGTCCCGGCTTGACAGCCCTGGCTGGGATGACTGAGTTGGGGTTTGGGCGGGAGGTTGGACTCGATGGCCTCCTGAGGTCTTGGCCCACCTAGGATTTTATGATTCTCAGATCCAAAAGAACAGCAGCGTCCGGCTCGTTGCGTACCTCCGCCTCTGCCTGCCCGCCCGCCCGCCCCCGCCATGCTAGACTCTTCGTCGCGGAGCTAAAATAGGCCGCGGGCTTTTTCTCACCGCGACGGAGCTTGTTCAGCCTTAGTCCTCCGCACCCTCTGTGGCTAAGGCGCATTTCATTCCCAAGGCAATTTGGCTCTGGGCAACAAGGCGCCTCAGCGCCTCCGCCTGCTGCAGTGTTATCTGCCGCCTCCCGTCCCACCCTGCCACTGAGACCTGGTGCCCCCCGGCCAAGGGACGCCGGTTTGTTTGATGGGTTTTCATTTCGCAGCCCTTTCCGTGGCAGAGCGCCCGTCTCCTCTGGCGCAAGAAGCCCCAAGGAGGCCGTGGTCTTCTCGCCGTCTCGCCGACCCCCGCTGGCTCTGTCAGCCTCCATTTTCTGCCGGGCTCTGTGGCCCCTGACACGCCAGCTGCACGGACATGCCCCCCCCACATCTGAAGGGCCCCACATCTGAAGGGCCGCTCTGAGCACCGTGCGACGCCGTGGGAGCGTCACCTCTCACGGTCAGACAGAGGGGCAGGGGGCAGGGAGGAGAGCAGCAGGGCCGAGCAAACTGGGCCCGTGCCCCCAGGGTGCCATAGCTCACAGGTGAGGGGCAACTGGGCTTGGATGCTGCTAAGTAAAGGACATGGAAGGTACTGGGCAGAGTGGCAGGGTAGTGGGCCATGCTGGAAGCGCAGTGCTGGGGCACAGGAGGGAGGGAAGTGCAGGAGTTAGCAGCAAAGGGGGCACAGGATGGGGATGCAGGGGTGGAGGAGCCCATGGGGGCCAGGGGACATGGGTGGCATTATGCCCATAGAGCCAGTGGCACCAAAACACGTTTGCCCAGGGTCCTATTTTCCCTCCGCCCGGCCTTAGGAAGCGGGATGGGGCACTCAACAGGCCGGGTAAATGCTCTGAGTGCAACATTCATTGCTTTCTTACTCAATTTGCATAGGAGCCCCTAACTTGCAAATGCCCACGACTTCATCTCAGGGCACCCTCCAGGGCAGGGATTAGGACATTCCGATCGGGCTGTGGAGGGGCCACGTGGTGGTTGGCAGAACGGCCCCAACCTCACCTCCTTCCTGCCTCCCAGCGCCCCGTGGCACCCGCATACAGAGACACTTCCCTTGGTGCTTGCACCTAAAACTCAGCGCTCCTGGCCTGCGGAGTGTAGCGAACCATGTGGTGCTGCCTGGCCCGGGAGGGAAAGGAGATGTCGCCGTGTCCCTGGGAATGTTCTGTGTGGGCAGGGAGTGGAGGCTAAACTCCTGTGTGGGCAGGGAGTGGAGAAGTGACAGTGTGGGGTGGAGGAGGCAGTGTCTCTCCCCGCCAGTGTTCCCTGTAAGATGTGCACTTGGGGAGCCAGCCAGGCTAGAGTCAGGTGCCACCCCGCTGTTTGGCAGAGCACCCACAGCCGACAGCATGTGTTTCTACTGGTGGTGCACATCTGTGCATGCCTGGGTGCACAGAACAAAATTTATTCCACACACGGATGGAAACCAATTAAAGGGAACACTGCTCCCCTCCAGTTCTGCCAATGCACCTCAGTCCTGTTGTGCAAAGCCACATGCGTCAGTGTGTCCTGACCCACGGCTATTCCAGACCTGCCCCCTCACACACAGCGCTGCTGACACACCTCAGTTCTGACCCACGGCTATTCCAGACCTGCCCCCTCACACACAGCTCTGCTGACTCACCTCAGTCCTGACCCACGGCTATTCCAGCCCTGTCCCCTCACACACAGCGCTGCCGACGCACCTCAGTCCTGACCCACAGCCCATGGCTATTCCAGCCCTGCCCCCTCACACACAGCGCTGCTGACGCACCTCAGTCCTGACCCACAGCCAATGGCTATTCCAGCCTTGCCCCCTCACACACAGTGCTGCTGACACACCTCAATCCTGACCCACAGCCCATGGCTATTCCAGCCCTGCCCCCTCACACACAGCTCTGCTGACGCACCTCAGTCCTGACCCACAGCCCATGGCTATTCCAGCCTTGCCCCCTCACACACAGCTCTGCTGACACACCTCAATCCTGACCCACAGCCCATGGCTATTCCAGCCCTGCCCTCTCACACACAGCGCTGCTGACGCACCTCAGTCCTGACCCACAGCCCATGGCTATTCCAGCCTTGCCCCCTCACACACAGCTCTGCTGACTCACCTCAGTCCTGACCCACGGCTATTCCAGCCCTGTCCCCTCACACACAGCTCTGCTGATGCACCTCAGTCCTGACCCATGGCCCACGGCTATTCCAGCCCTGTCCCCTCACACACAGCGCTTCCAACGCACCTTCACCCTGACCAGAAGCTTCCTTGCTCTGCCTTTGGTTTGGAGTGGCGGCGCCAGTGTATCTGAGCTGTCTGTGGGAGTGGGAGGCCAGGCCCAGGCAGGGGAGCAGTGTCCCGGGTCCAGCTGCAGCAATGACACCTGCTTTGTGTTCTCTGCCCATGGAGAACAGCCGCTCGGTTCCAAGTTGCTCTGCGGATGGTTGTGAGCAATGGCACTGCACAGCCTTCCTGCTCCCCCTCCTGGCGTGCTAGAGCTAAACAGACGCATGGATGCAAGATCCCCCGGCGTGGGAAGAGGGGAGTAAAAATCATTTTAATTGCTCTAGCCTAGCATTCCCTGTAAGCTCAGTGTGAGGGCACACACCCAGGAGAGATTCAGGTGCCACCCAGCAAATTAGCAGAGCGCCCACAGCCGGCAGCATGTGTTTCTACTGGTGGTGCACATCTGCACATGCCTTGGTGCACAGGACAAAAATTATTCCACGCATGCATGGAAAACAAATTAGAGGGAGCCTTGATCATGTCTCCAATCTTGAGTCCTCTGATGGTCTACTAAGTTATTTATTATGCTAGCTAAAGGAACAGCAGTAGCCCCCACGCACACACACTCACCCCTCGCTATGCCACTGTGGAGAATGGAACTGACTGAGGCTAGTCTACTCTACAGACTTATGTCGGTATAACTAGCTCTCTCCAGGGTGTGAAAAATCCACCCCCCCCTCAGCGCTGCAGTGATACCAGCCTAGGCCTAGCATAGACAGTGCGTCTAGCCCTGCCGCAGCTCCCGCCCCTCACGGAAGTAGATGGACGATGCCGAGGGAAGACGCTGTCAGTGCGGCTGTGGCGTTGTATACAATGGTAAGCTGTTATCCAAGGTGACGCAGCCAGGCTGTGGCAGAAGCAGGCGTAAAACCAGCTATCTTGAATCTCAGCCCAGTGTCCTACCTACCCCAGCGATGCCCTTTGAGAATTCCCGCCCCCCCCCCTTCCTTACTACTAAAAATATTACCTAAGCAGAATAAGTCCCTGCTTTGTTCTTCTCCAGCATTATGCAACTACAGTACTGCTAATCACTAATCATTTGTATTATGGCCAAGCCCAGGCGTCCTAGCCATGGAGAAGACAGCGTTGTCTTCAAGTCGTCATTGTCAAGTCCAAGTCGAGTCTCAAGTCACTACAGTTCCAGTCTCAAGTCGAGGCTCGAGTCTCTAAAGTCACTTTCGAGTCAAGTCACAAGTCGAGTCTCAAGGCTTAATTTAAAAAATGTCAAGTCACTTTTGTACAAGCCATCCATATCGGCATTTTCGGACAATTTTTTCACCAAGTCGATGTAACAAAATTGGCAAGTCTCAAGTCGCAAACAATGAACCCGAGTCGAGTCTCAAGTCGAGTCACCTAGGCAACTCGACTCGAGTTCAAGTCGTGGGACTTGAGTCAACAGCTCTGGGAGAAGACCCCCACTGTGCAAGACACGGATCAAACACAGCTCTCCTCCCCCACCCCAGTGTCTTAAGCTATGTCTACACTACATCTTTCTTGAGCAAGAGCACATCCACACCTCAGAGCGCATCGCATCCACACTGCTTGCGCAAGAAAGCTCTGATGGCCATTCACAGAATAGCCATCAGAGCACCTGTGCTTTTTCCCTCTGGAGCATCCACACTTGCCTTCTTGTGCAATAGCTGTAGCACTAAAAGCAGTTATGCCTCAGAAAAGGAGGTTTACCTGCGGCGGAAAAAGCCTTTTGTTCTGCTGTTTAACTGCCCATTAAATTGGGCAAGAGCTCGTTTGAGGTGTGGATGCTCTGCAGGTTTTTGCGCAAAAAACTTGTATTGTTGACGTAGCCTTCGACTCTGGCTTCTTTAGCTGCCGGGACAGCAACGGTGCCCTCCGCTTTTGGGCTGGGATTCGTTTGTTTCTTTCGACCTTTGGGACCCCGCTGTGGATGTGCAAAAGGCAGGATTTAAAAAACTGGCACGACTGTTTTGCCACGTTCGAAAAGCCAAGAGGGACATTCTGCGCTAGGGGAAAACCCATCCTGGCCCCCGTGTGCGCTGTATTGCTAATCGCGCGATTATTTGGTTCGGCAGTTGAGACGTGGGAGGGTTCCCTGTCCTGCCCCATCCTGTGGTATCGTCCCACCATTCCGCCTCTCTGTGCCTGTTTCCCTTCTGGCCTTTATCTCTCTACATCAGGAGGCAGCAATCTTTCTGAAGTGGCGTGCCAAGATTTAACCTTCCTGCCCTCCACCACGCCGTATTCCCAGGGCGGGCGGAGGGGCTCTCTCCATCGCATACCCTGCTTGGTCTCCTGCCCTGGGCTCTGCTCCGGCCTTTCCTGGGATGCTTTCACACTTTCCCTTTTTTTTTTTCATTACGTGATTATTTTATGTTCAATATTAAATAAAAATAAAAAGAGAAACCCAAAATCAACACCCTAACTCCTTTTGTCAAGAGTAAAGCAACTAAAACAATACAAATGAGCTTTAAAATAAACAATTAAAAATAATTACAGGTATTCCTGTAAAATACAAAAAATAGTACTTCTTACCTAAAATCTTTTAAAAGCTCAAAAAAGGCCACCAGCTGGGTGGTTTAAAAACAAAACCAACCTAGCGCACGCATGCGCTCACACACACACACACACACACACACACACACACACACACACACACAATATAAACCAATAAAGCCCAACTATTAAACTCCTGTTCAAAATAGGGATGAGAATGGCTCACATCACCCTTACTGGGTGATGCTTACTCCTTACGGTCAGTGGGCTGCTCCTGCTCTGTAGGGCCTGGCATGCCACAGGCAGGGACGCTCCATCCTGGCAGGATCAGCCTCCACCCCGGCAGGAGCCACTGGGGCCGCTGCTGCCAAACATGCCACCTCCAGCTCTGGCCACGGCCGGGGCCACCACAGCCGCCTGCCACGTCACCTCCGGCTCTGGCCCAGGCCGGGGCCACCACAGCCGCCTGCCACGTCACCTCCGGCTCTGGCCACGGCCGGGGCCACCACAGCCGCCTGCCACGTCACCTCCGGCTCTGGCCACGGCCGGGGCCACCACAGCCGCCTGCCACGCCGCCTCTGGCTCTGGCCCAGGCCGGGTTGCCACCTCCTGACATGCTACCTCCGCCTCTAGCCTCGGCCAGGGCCACCAGAGCAGCTGCCACCCAACACGTGGCTTCTGTACCCATGAGGGGGCTGAGCTCCCACCGCGTGCCACTCTAAATCGGTTCGCACGCCACATATGGCACATGTGCCGTAGGTTACCGACCTCTGCTCTAGACAGACATGGAGACCCAAGGTCAGTCTGTTTGGCAAAAGTGGCTGTTCTAGGATTGGGTTCTGCCTCCTACCACCATGTCCTCCGGCCAAACTTAAACTACCCCCAGGGTCAGAATGACGTCTCCTCCCCGTCTCTCCCACAGGCAGAGCGAGTACCTGGTGCCACGAAAGAGGAGCCAAAAATAAACGAAGGAGACCAAGCTTGCTTCTTAACGCGGCGGGCGATCACAGATGTTTGGCAAGCGAGCGTCTTCCAGAGCAGAGGAAACCAAGTCTGTTTGCGGCAGATTAGTCTGGCACCGAGGCAATGAGCCGTGAGTTAGGGGCATCATCCTGCTGAGATTTCCAAGGTATTAGGCTCTCGCACTGGAAACCATAGTGAGGTTTTAGCCCTGAGACGTACTGTTCGCTGGCGCTGTTCAGTGGAAGCTGGCTTCGCGGAGAGGCCTGGTCTGTTGGCATTCTGCAGGCCAGACGAAAGTTGGCGAGGCTCTTTCGTATGACAATAAAAGCAGAATCTGCTTCCATTTCGCTTTCCAGCACATGCCTCCGTAGTCTGCTGATGTGCCCTGCCCTTCGAAGCTGACTGCTGCGAAAAGAATGGGCCGAAATGTGGGGCGACAGCCTTTAGGTTCACAGCAGCCCTCCCCAGGCAACCAGGGTCACCACAAAAACTAGAAAGCTTCAGCTGCCCTGGCAGTGAACATCCCACCCAGAAATCGGGGATGCTTTCAAAACATGCCAATCTGTCCTGAGAATGAGGGAATACTGTGAGTATCGCACTGAGCAATCAGTATCGCACTGTGGTGGCCCCGGCCGTGGCCAGAGCTGGAGGTGGCATGTTTGGCAGTAGCAGCCCCAGTGGCTCCTGCCAGGATGGAGCGTCCCTGCCTGTGGCACGCCAGAAACAGATTTGGCAGGATTTATGATTAACGTGATTGTGAGGGTTCTGGGGGGTGAGGGTTCTGGGGGGGTGATCACCCCCTACCAGCTGGCAGGGGGCATCTCCACCTCATGACTGGGTCTGTAGTTCCAGCCCTTAGTCTAGTTGTCTGCTCTTTGGGTGCGATCACCCCCTTTTTGCATGACAGCTGGGGGGGGGGGGGTCATCAAACCCTGGTACATGGCCGGCCTTAGTAACTGGTTAAGGGTAGTCTGGGTTCCGCTGGGGGGGGGGGGCCGGTTCCACCCCCTCTCCGGGTCCCAGCCCAGGGCCCTAAGTGCCGGAGCTCGCGTTAGCCCCAGCACGGCAGATGGGGGACATGTTCCTCCCGCAACTCGTCTGCCCACGGGCGCCAGAAGGCTTCTGCCCCGGGCTGCTTCCTCCCTTCCCCCAGCTCCCTGAGACATTCTGCCACCTCCCCTGGCTTACCGTGCTTCTGGAGGTCAGGTCCGAGGTTGGTCCGCAGGGAACCCTGGGGCCAGCCGGCTCCCGCGCTTCTTGTCCCGGCCGGACCGCCCTCTTTATGGCCACCATAGTTCATCCTGGTCGTCTTTTTATTTATTTATAATGGAGATTGCCTATCTCCTAGAACTGGAAGGGACCTTGAAAGGTCATCGAGTCCAGTCCCCTGCCTTCACAGCAGGACCAAGTACCACCCCTGACAAATTTTTGCCCCAAATGGCCTCTACAAGGATTGAACTCACAACCCTGGGTTTAGCAGGCCAATGCTCAAACCACTGAGCTATCCCTCCCAGTCTTCAGCTGAGCCAGTGGCCATTTTTATTTTAATGACCCATACAGGCGCCGATCAAAGATAGGACCGAACCTCTTGGCATTGGGTCTGCGTGTGCACGTGCAATGACTTTCTGGCACTGATTCCGCAATGGACAGAAACGTCCACCATGAAATGCCTCCTCCTCTAAGCAAAATAAAGACATCGAAGACAATTTTCGGGGTTTGATTCATACAAATAACCACCAATGCTCACTAGCGTCGCAGCTAGGGAGCCCAGTCACAGATGGCAGAGTCACACTGTGCTAGGCATTGGACAGCCGCATACAGCGGGGCCGACAGCCACCGCAGGCCCCAGACCAAGGTCTGAGGAAGGCCAGCGCCAGCCCCCAGAAGGGGCGGGGCCTCAGGAAGAAGGGGTGGGGCTAAGAGTGGACATTTCATTGTGTGGTGCGGCACTTCCACAGCAATTCAAAGGGGCCCCTGCCTGACCACATATGTGTCAGGAGTAGGGTTATAGTGTATGGGTAGGTAGACTGACAATCTGCACACCAGAGAGAGAGAACCCAGGAAAACCAGAGCTTGGGATAAAAATCACTGGATGGTGGCAGCTACACTACACCCTCCAAAAAAATCTGTACATTTGTGATTCTGGGGGAAGTTTTTCTAACCAGTGCCTGTAGTGGCAAGGGGTATTTAAAGTCTCTGTGGGCCCCCACCTTCTGCACTTGGAGTGCCATAGTGGGGAACTGCCCTGACAGTCCCTGACACCAATGAGCCCTAAATTTCATCCTAAATTAATTTACATTAGTGAATTTTGCATTCGTTCTGCTCTATTGCCTCATAAATACTGGGTTGTTTTGGGCATCTGCCTTCAAATTAAACCACACTGCAGCCGTGGCTTTAGCACAGGAGTGGGGAACCCAAGGCCAGGAGGCCGTAGGCAGCCACTGGCTTGCCTGGATCTGGCCGCCTGGGGCTTGGGGCTCTTCCCTAGCATTGGCGCGCCAAACTCCCTCGCCTCCCCCCCAGAGCTGGAGCACATAAAATCTACTAATCTGGCCCCCCCCCCCAAGCTCTGGTGTGCAAGGGGAATGTGGGGAGTGTCTTTCTCCTTCTCAGTTGGGGGCCACGACACTGAGGATTTGGGGGGTTCTTTGTTTCTCACTTGTGTGCAGCCCCCGACTGATTTTTCTGTGGGTCAGCGGCCCTCGACCCAAAAAAGTTTCCCCTCTTCTGGCTTGAGCATCAGCCCACTTTGCTGTAGATATAAACTCTCTCTCCATTCACTGGAAGGGGTTAAGCAATTCCAAGAGCTCCGCATCTTTGCATGCAAGTGTGTATGAGAGAAAGGACAGGGCATGAGAAAAACCCATTTCCAAGTCTGTCTGTAATTACTGAGAGTTGATTTTGATCCTCTTTACACTTAACTCACCACACAAAGTTCATCTGCAGCCAGATGCAACAGCCATACCCAAACTCCTGTTCAGAAGTCAGGCTGGCAAAGTCCGGGTGTTTTTCGGAGAGAAGGGAAGGCCCTTCCGCTGGACTTAACACCTGCCGATTTTTCATCCTTGCTAACAATAAATTGCTTGACAAGAAAATCAGTGGGGATCAACTACTGTCAGTTAGCCGGGCACTTGAGAAAAATAATTGGAATGCAAAGTTCAGTCATTCGTAGCAACATCCAAAATGCCCTTGCTTCATGTGGTCTTACCCAGTAGAAGCTGCCTCTCAGCAACTTGGCATTATTCAAAGGTTTTCCTGGGTTCTCTCTCTCTGGTGCTAATTGCTGCATCTTTCCAGGACCGCTCGTTAAAACTGCAAGATGAAGGAGTCCCAGGAAGGCTGGCTGGACTCACCATTGTGTCCGAGACTTTTCGACTGCCATCAATTCCACTTGAAATAAAGGGGTTTTAGACTGAAGATTTGTTGTTAAAATGGAGAAAAAGCCCAGCTGATAAAGCTTCCAGCTAATATGGTACTTGACTCTTATGCGGCACATCTCATCCTTAGCTTTACGAAAGGAAAGTATCATTCTCCTCGCCTTCCAGATAGGAAATCTAGGCACAGAGGGGAAAGGGACATGCCCAAGGTCACAGAACATGTCAGTTGCAGAGTCCAGAATGGAACCTGGGTCTCCTAACTATGGATGATGATGAAGATGGTTTCTATTGCTGCAATGCCTAGGAGCCCTAGTAAGGTACCAACGCCATGTGCAAGGCGCCAGACAAATGCAGAACAGAAAGATAGGCCCTACCCCCACAGAGCTTACTATCTAAGCATGAGACGAGAGACAAACGATAACAGATGGACACTCACAGACAGAGGAAGGAGCTCAAGGCATCAGTGGCAGAGTATTTGAGCTACCTGAGCGGTGTCACTTGACAAAGGAGAGGAGGATAACAAAGTTGCTTTGCAGATGAGTGGAGTGAGTTTTGCCTTGACATCATGTGTACTTGTTCGGGTGTGTATCACTGGGACACCCAGCGCTTGCTAACACTAACAGTAACAGCAACACACACACACACACACACACACACACACACACACACACACACACGGGATAATTAAGAAGATGCATGACCCTGTGGTACAGGAATCAGGGCAGGGGGTGGGAGGTAAGCGGGGGGTGGCTCAGGCCAGGGGGCAGGATTCAGGGCAAGGGGAAGGTCGGGGAGGTGGCAGCTCCTCGCTGGGGGGAGGCTGGAGCTGGGCTGCCCATTCCTCCAGCAGTTCCTTGCAGGGGGTGGGCCCAGGACGGGCTGTTCGGCCCCCCAGGTAGCCGCTGGCTGCGGGGGAAAGCGGAGCTGAGCGCTGCCTGACCCCTGGCCAGCCGGCAGCTATTCATGGGACAAAGGGCTGGGGCTGAGCTGCCCGGCTCCCTCGACCCATGGGCAGGGGGGAGCTGGGGCTACGCTGCCCAGAGCCCCCAGCCAGACCCACAGCTCCTGGGGTCAGAGGGCCAGGGCTGCTGGCTGGTTGCCACCCACCTGGACAGTGCTGCCGCTGCCCCCAGCCACACGGCTCCAGCCCCGGGCCTGGCCGCCTGAGTAACCACCCCCAGCCACGTGGCCCTGCCAGCCAGGCCACGGCGTCCGGCCCACCGTAGCCGATGAGGCTGCCCCAGCAGGGACCGCTTCACCACGCCCTGGCTCCAGGCACGTGTCCCACCAGACTGCCACCGCCACCGCTCACCGTCCGGCCCGGCAGCTCTGCAGGCGAGGTGCGCAGGCCTAAAACTCGTTGTGCCCGGCCATGCAGGCGCAGCTTAGCCGGAGCCCGGTTACAGGGAGCTCCTTGTAAGCCAGAGGGGCAGAACAGGGAAAAGCAGGGAGATGTTGGAAAATTCGGTAAGTGGGCCGCGAAGCCGGACACCAGGCCCGCTCGGAATGTCATGGAGATGAAGGAGGCAGAGCTCGGATCAGCCAGTCTCCAAAGCACAGGCTCCTCTCACGCACACTGCAAGAGAATCTCCACTAGCTGCGGGCAGTCTAGGGGCTGAGACACACACTACATTCTTATCATCCCATACTAAGCCTCTTGTTGGCTCTTAAATTACAAAGAGCAACATGAGCATCCAGCAGTGACTGCTGCAGCAGGGACTTTTGCGGTGCAAGCCACAGGCCACTAGGAAATTATAAGAAACCCCCTAAGACAGAGGTGGTGAACCTAAGGCCCGGGGGCCAAATCTGGCCCCCGGCTTTCCTGGATCTGGCCCGGAGGCTCAGGACTCCATCCCCAGCATTGGGGAGCCCACGCTAGGGCTACAGCCTCCCCCCACTGCCCAAATATGGGGCTGGAGCACACAAAATCTACTAGCCTGGGGCCAGGGCTGGCCCAAGCCATTCGCGCGGCACCACCCCGGGGCACTGATGTGTGCGCAGCCCCGCCCCCGCCCGGTCTGGCAGCCCCGCACGGCTCCCCCTACAATGGGGCACCCTGGGTGGTAGCCCGGTCAGCCCATAGCTTGGACCGGCTCTGCCGGGGTCCCCCTCTGCTCTGACGTGCGAGGGAAATGCGGGGAGTGTTTTTCTCCTTCTCAGTCGGGGGCCACGTCAGGCAGGGCTGGTTGCTTGGTTGGTTTGGTTTTGGTTCTCACTTGTGTGCAGCCCCCGACTGATTTTTCTGTGGGTCAGCAGCCCCCCGACCCAAAAAAAGGTCCCTCCGCCCTGCCCTAGGACATTGCAGGAGGGGCACAAGATGGTAGCAGAATGAAAGCCACAAGCAAACGGCGCCAGGTTCAAAGCAGAGGCTTTGTCTCTGGAGCTGTGCAGTGGCGGATTTCCCTCCGTTCCGACAGACCAGCCGACACACGGCGTAACCCCGGACAGGTCACTCGGGTTGCCACAGCAAAGGCCGCATGCCCAGCCTCTTCAACAGCCGCCCGCGCGACACACTGTGTCACTGTCATTTCAGTCGCATTTGTCGGGCTCACCCGTTGTCCTGGCCAGTGCATGTCGGTGCGCAGGAGGGTGGCAATGAAGCAAGGAAGTTGTCAGGCTGAGGCACAGGGAGAGAACTCGCTGCCTGTTTTCCTGCTTCCGGCTGCATCCCCTGATTTCATGGTCATTTTGTCCATTGTCCGTTCCAGGGATTAGGGTGAACAGCAGGGGGACTGACAGACTTGCCGGGCTCCTGGGCAAGGTGGGGGGGGGGCACACTCCTGGAAAGGGCGGGGCCTCAGGCAAAAGGGGCAGGGCTAGACAGCCACGGCCCAGAGTGTGCTACACCACAGCCCCTCCTCCCCCCAGCCAGCCCTCAGAGCCACCCGGAGCTCGCTGCGCCGCACTCCGGCAGGGATTTAAAGGGCTTGGAGCTCTGGCCACCAGCAGTGGCAACCAGGATCCCTGAGCCCTTTTTGTATCACCGGGCACTGGGGTAACTGCCCCCTTTGCCCCCACCACTGTCAACAGGCCTGGTCAACAGTATCTTCCGCTGGTCCTAAAAGAAGAGGGCTTTGACAGTCTGATCTATTGAACACGCTTGAATGTGCTGCTGCCAGGAGCAGGTGCAATGTATGAGGCGGTGAAGCAAACAGACGCCCTTCCCAGAGCACAGGGGAGACGTGCGGGACTTATCCTCTCTCGCCGCAGACGCGGGAACGCTCAGCAAAGAATGGCAGCTGGGGAAAAAAAGGCAGGAAAGGGATTCGGAAACCCACGGAGGGCTGGGAAACAAAGCGGTGCTTCATGGGACATTTTGCACGGTGCCAAGATGCACTGCGCTCCGTCCCGCCTTCCCACAACAACAAGCGACAGATGGGGTGGCCAGGCTGTGTGGGATACCCACCCCCAGGCCTTTGCTCACACTGTTGACAAGGGGGCTAAAAATGTGGACACACTCTGTCACCGCGGGGGGTGGGGGACAGGGTGACCAAGCCTTGCCAGCTTTTCTAGACCATCCCTGATAGACATTTATCTAACCTGCTCTTAACTATCTCCAGAGATGGAGATTCCACAACCTCCCTGGGCAATTTATTCCAGTGTTTGACCACCCTGACAGGTAGGAACTTTTTCCTAATGTCCAACCTAAACCTCCCTTGCTGCAGTTTAAGCCCATTGCTTCTTGTTCTATCACCAGAGGCCAAAATGAACAAGTTTTCTCCCTCCTCCCTTTTAGATACCTGAAAACTGCTATCATGTCCCCCCTCAGTTTTCTCTTTTCCAAACTAAAGAAACCCAATTCTTTCAGCCTTCCTTCATAGGTCATGTTCTCTAGACCTTTCATCATTCTTGTTGCTCTTCTCTGGACCTTCTCCAATTTCTCTGATAGAAATTTCTCTGATAGAAATATAGGGCTGGAAGGGGAGTCATCCGGTCCAGCAGGAGTAAGAGTACTTAGACCATCACTGATAAGTGACAGGGAACTTGTTCTTAAAGTCACCAATGAGGGCAAGAGAGAAAGAAAAGAATGGGAGGAGGCGATGGCGGGGCAGGCTGGCTGAAATGGCAAGAAACTGCTTTTTCTTTGTGAAACTGTCTGGTGTCTGTTTTGTGGGCATTGATTCTTTAGTGAAGTGTCTGAGAAGTTTGTCCAATATACAGAGCAGCCGGACACTGTTGGCACATGATGGCATAAATTATATTTCTGTGTGAGCAGAAATATGTGTTCTTGATCTTATAACTAAAATGGTTAGGCCCAATGATGGTGTCAGCGGAGTAAATATGTGGACAAAGCTGGCAATGGGGTTTGTTGCAAGGGAAAGTGCCAGGGTTGGTATTAGTATGGTATGTCCTGTGGTGGTTGGTAAGAATCATATTGAGGTTAGGTGGTTGTCTATAGGAGACTATGGGTCTGTCTCCCAGAGCCTCTTGGAGTGTAGTATCCTGTTCCAGTATAGGTTGTAGTTTATTGATAATGTGTTGGACAGGTTTAAGTTGGGGGCTATAGGTGATGACAAGTGGTGTTCTATTGTTGGTTTTCTTGGGTCTGTCTTGAAGTAGATGGTTGATGGGTATTCATCTGGCTCTTTCAATTTGTTTTTTTATTTCTCCGGGTGGGTAATTGAGGTTTATAAATGCTTGGTTGAGAGTTTCTGGTCTCTGTCAATGGGATTAGAGCGGATGCGGTTGTATCGAAGGGCTTGGCTATAGATGATGGATCGTATGATGTGTTCTGGATGGGAGCTGAAGTCATGTAGGTAACTATGAGTCAGTGGGTTTTCTGTAGAGAGTGGTATCTAATTTACCATTGGTGATTTGTACTGTGGTGTACAGGAAATGGATCTCTCATGTAGAATGGTACAGGCTGAGATTGATGGTGGGGTGTAGGTTATTAAAATCTCTGTGGAATGTCTCCAGTGTTTCTTGGCCATGGGTCCTGATCATAAAGATGTCATCGATGTAGCATATGTAAAGAACGGAAAAAAAGGGATGGGATCTGAGGAAATGTTGTTCTAAGTCAGCCAAAAATATGTTAGCATATTATGGGGCCATGAAGGTACCCATGGCTGTGCCGCTTATCTGGAGGTATAAGTTGTCCTCAAGTTGGAAATAATTGTGGGTGAGAACAAAGTTACACAGGTCTGCTACCAGATTGGGATAGAGTTTCTAATTGCTTGTAATCCGTCCCCATGTGGGATGTTGGTGTATAGAGCTTCTACATCCATGGTAACAAGGATGGTGTTATCAGGGAGATTATTGATGTTTTGTAGTCTTCTCAGGAAGTCTGTAGTATCTCAGAGATAGCTGGGAGTGTTGGTTGCGTACGGTTTGAGAAGAGAGTCTACATAGCTGGATAATCCAGTAGTGAGTGTGCCAATACCTGAGATGATGGGGTGTCCGGGGTGTCCAGGTTTATGAATTTTGGGAAGCAGATAGAACAATCCTGGTCGGAGACACAGAAGGTGTTTCTGTGTGGATTTGGTCCTGAGTAGATGTAGGGAGTTCTTTAAGGAGACGGTGTCGTTTCTTTTGGTATTCTGAAGTGGGATCAGAGGAGAGAGGTCTGTAAAATGCGGTGTTGGAGAGTTGTCTGGTTGCCTCCTGGTTATAGTCGGACTTATTCATAATGACCACAGCGCCCCCTTTGTTAGCTGGTTTGATTATAATGTCTGGGTTATTTTTGAGACTCTGGATGGCATAGTGTTCAGCGCGGCTGAGATTGTGTGTCGCTTGTTGTCATTCATGAATAATGTCAGTCTGTGCATTGTTGCGGAAGCTTTGTATATAGAAATCCAGATTGTAATTCCGACCGTCAAGGGGAGCCCATATAGAATTATTTTTCTTTTGGTGTTGATAGGGGGGATGTGCTTGGTCAGACTGATGTTCATTGGTAGTTTGGAAATATTCTCGTAGGCGGAGGTGGCGAAAGAAAGCCTCCAGGTCACCACAAAATTGAATCCAGTTCGTGGGCGAGGTGGGGCAGAAAGAGAGACCCTTTCAGGTGCAGACCCTCACTTTGAGACACTTTTAGCAGCAACATAAAAGAAGCATAGTAATAAAAGGCTTGTATCCCTTCCCCCCACAAAAGCAGCCATGAGTGGGCAGTTTATCCTATAGGGTTAATATGTGCTTATTCTCCGAATGCTCATTTCACAAAGCTCCAACTCTCTTCCTTCTGCTGAGTCATGTACCAGCCGACTGCTCTGACTCCCAGCATTGTTTGTAGTCTTGGCACTGGTTTTAAGGCCGTCATTTCCTGGGCCTTGGCAATTGCCTTTGGGGCTCTCGCTCATGAACGTCATTTTTTCAAAAACTATTTTAATTACTTCCTAATGTTCCGGCGACAGGAGCCGCACTCAGCATCTCTGTGGCACATTGCTTTGTCGCTCAGAGGTGCTGCCGGCAGCATCTGCTAAGTGACTGCTGGGGAAGACAGCACCACAGGAGATGTGGCCACACTGAGGAAAAGCCCTGGTGAAGTAATTAATCAAACACTTCAACCCCTACCAGGCCAGGGCTGGGTATGAGTGGGAAGTAATAACGCAGCTCAAAATCCAGGACTGCTCAAAATGAGTGACTGCTGTTCGTCTTTGTTGCAATAAGTAGTCTCTGAAGACTTCGTGTGAGATCAGGGCCCATCTGCGCTCGGCTTTGGGCACCCATGTAGCAAGAGACAGGTCCAGCCCCCAAAGAGAATACAAGGTAGACATATAATGTGTGTGTCTAGATTACAGGGTTTTTTCAAAAAAAACTTCCCCTGCGTCTAGACGTGGCAATAGGGAGAGAGGGAAACAACCCAGCCCCGGGGAAGTCAGCACTTTTGGACATGCCGCGCTCCGGTCTGTAAGTAAACATTAGGCTTTCTAGGACTCTGTTATTAACTGGGAGAATGGAAAGCAATTCCCCCCTGTGCCTGTCCTCCAAAACAAATCACTTGCGGACAATTCCAGGGTGCATTGCCTCGTGGTTTTCAATAATCCGTTTCCCCGTCCTATGCTTTCTCGGTAGCCGATTTTCTCAAGCAGCTGCTAACACTTTATCGCAGCTGTACCTCTCCCCCTCTGCCCATTCTACACCTGCTATAATACTGTGTTCATTAACAGGAGCCTTTCCACGGCAAGGTTACAAAGTCACTTCCCACTCTTATATAAGCTCTTATCAAGCAAAAAGAGTAAAAAGCTGGCGGAATGGGGAACGCGGAGAGTGGCTATTCTTTTTTGTTTTAAGTGAAGTTGTTTTCCATTTTCAGATGTTAATTCGAGAGAGGAGGAATAATAATAACAGGAGATAACGTATAAATATTGAACTATTAAGAAGCTGCTTCAAAGCAATCTCGGAATTTTTATTTTTTTTTAAAGCATGGAAATATCCCTGTTAACTCCCTTATCTTTCCGGGTGCACCTGGCACTGTGAAAGATTTAAACTTGCAAATCCAAAGCTCAAACAGGGTAAATATTCTGGCTTCAATCAAACTGCCCTATAAAAAAAATTACTCACTCTATTTGGCCTTTGGATTTGTTGCGTGTCTGTGGGAGGGAGGGTTTCATGGCAGCTTATGGATTTGTTTGGGGGAGCTGCAAAGCGTGTGCCTGCTTAGTTATCTTCATAGCAACGCATTTAGGGGAGGGGCGCATGTCTGAGGCTTTAAGGAGGGTGTGCTGCTGTTTTCTTCAATGCCCTCTTTAGTGGAGGCTGCACAGGCTTTGGTGGAATCTGGATTCAAAGGGTCCCCTACTGGTATCGGTCCCTCCGAGGCATTCATGAGACTTCATGCCCGTGAAAATTGTCTTCAGGCAGCACATTTTCCAGTGCCCTTCTTTCCTGCTTCCTCCGCGGTCTCCTCTCCCCATTATCCTCCCCGAGCTGCCTCTGGCCTGCTCCTGTGTTTGAACTTTGCACTCCAGTGCCCAGCAGCTCAAGGGCTCATCTTTCTGGTTGCCTGGCACCCACCAATTGAGGCCCAGCATCCCAAAGAGCTCCGCTCCCGTTGAGGCAGCTCGACAAGAGCCCCGCACGCTGAGGAACACTCACCCGACTCGCTCCTCTGAAAATCCGGCCGCTACTGTACTTCACTTGGTGGCCCGTGATGTGGGACAACAAGTGAATCCGGTCCTGTTTTCCCCCCCTTGGTTGTTGGGACAGGAGTATCTCTCACCCTTACTCCAGCTGGAGGCTTTCCAGGGACATTTTGGCTGCTCCCTTTGGCTGAACCCTCGGGCTATTTTTGGAAGCTTTAACAAAAATGATCCAGGAAAGGAGGGTTGTCTTTGACCTTTATGCAATAGGCACCCCCCCACAGCCCCGCCAATAAAAAAGAAACAGCTAGCTTCTGCATTTAAAACACATAAAGCCAGGGGGTTCCAGAACTGGCCAGAAAATCGTCCGTGTCGTTTGCCCAATGTCCTCCCAGGAATCTGCTCCAAAGAATCCTTGGCACCCTAGAGCTGAGCCCATCGCCCTGAGAGGAGGTGCTTGGAGTGACCCATGACAGGTGTGGAGCAGAGCCAGGGCAGATTGCCACGGCTCCAAAAAATTGCCTAGGGAGGTGGCGGAATCTCCATCACTGGAGATATTGAAGAGCAGGTTGGATAGACATCTGTCAGGGATGATCTAGACGGTGCTTGGTCCTGCTGTGAGAGCAGGGGACTGGACTTGATGACCTCTCGAGGTCAAGTTCTGGTATTCTAGGATTGTAAAGTGCTCTGATGGTTTACACCAGCTGTGGATCTGTCTCTGTGCCTGCCTGGCGGGTGGAGGGGGCATGAGCTTTGCATCTCACGCTCACACCCGTGTGACTCCATTGTCTTCAGTATTGTGTGTTGGGCGGGATATACCAGAGTGCTCTTACACAGAGGAGACAGCATGGGATGTGTTGGCCAAGGTGTGCAGGGTTTTCTGCTCATTTCCCCCTCCAGGATCCAGCCCAGCTCAGCATCTGCAAGAGACAGTCCGGTGAGTCAGACAACAGCCTCTCTGGCTGCTGATCGAAGCTGGAAACCTGCGTTCCCCAAGGCGCCTGGCTGCCTGTACTTTATGCCAAGCATTCGCCACACTGCCAATTTCAGCACACATTTGCAAAACTAAACTCCCTGCAGACAATAATCATCCGGCTTCTGAAAACTGCTTTCCCCCAAGAGCCTGTAGGGGCCCCTTAATGTCCTATCTCCAGAACGACAGACCTCAACATCCCCCTGCTCACAGACCATGGTGGCACAGGCCCAAACTCCGCTGGCTGCTATGAGGTGACCCCTGAGCAAACATATCAGCCTTTTGAGGTTAAAAATACTGGGCCAGTGGCATTGCTCAAAGCAATAGTCTAGAACGTCGTCTTAATAGGTAGCAAGTTTAAAATAAGACAAAGGAAGTATTTCTTCATGCAATGCTTAGTCAACCTGTGGAACTCCTTGCTGGAGGATATTGTGAAGTCTGGGACTTTAACGGGGTTCAAAAAAGAGCTAGATAAATTCAAGGAGTACAGGTCCATTAATGGCTGTTAGCCAGGATGGTAGGCATGGTGTCCCTAGACGCTGTTTGCAAAGGGCTAGGAATGGGTGTGTGACGAGGTGTACCAGCCCCACACTGGGAAAGCTAGGTTTAAACAGGCTTACCTGGCTGAAGAAGCCCCACCCCCACAGCCCTGCTGGGCATGCTCAGACTGCAACCCAGATATAAAAGCCTGGAGAGAGGCTCTGTCTGGGCCGGCTGCTGAGGAGGCAGGAGACATGGCCAGAGCTCCTAGAGGTGAACTAATGGAGAAACTGGATCTGGGAACCTGCCAGCGAGACACGCATGCCCCTGGCAAAGACCAGGAGGAAGGAAGCGCTGCAGGTGAACTGCCAGAGTAATCAGTCCTGGAATCCAGCCAGCAGGACACCAGAGCTGCAGAAGAGCTGGAGGAAAGTACCTTGGGGGGGAATTCAGCGGAGCATGGTAGGAAGTAGCCCGGGACGGGAGATTGCATCCCAAGAAGCTCAGCGTCTTGCGGTGGGATTCCCCTCTGAGTGAGCAGTGGCCCACACCTCTGCTCTTAGGGCCCAGGGTTGGGACCTGGTGGAGTAGGGAGGGCCTGGGTCCCCCCTATCCATCCTTTGCCTCACCACCCTAACTAGTAGGGCCCGCACATGCTTTATACTGACTCCGGCTACTAGGCCGCACTGCCCCAGCAGGAGGGGCGTTTGCTACTGACTCCGACTACTAGGCCGCACTGCCCCAGCAGGAGGGGCGTTTGCTACTGACTCCGGCTACTAGGCCGCACTGCCCCAGCGAGAGGGGCATTCATTACTGTCTCCAGCCTTCAGGATGTGCTGCCCAGTGACCGCAGCGTTGAGGACTAACTGCTGCAGGTAAGCCCTACAGTCGTATCAGGAGGGTTGGGGGTTAAGACTGAAGAGAAGTGCTGGATGTACAGGGTTGTGGTGTAACACTAAGAGCCCTAGGGACTCAACTCCTCTCCCTCCCACCCCCAGGAGGGGTGTGAGTGTACACCTCTGCCACAGGATGATGGGGAGGGGTCGCTTGATGGTCCCCGGTTCTGTTCCCTCCCTCTGGGGCATCTGGCCTTGGCCACTGTCGGCCGACAGGACACTGGGCTAGATGGACCTTTGGTCTGACCCAGTATGGCCGTTCTTATGGCTTCACCAGAAAAGGGCCCTACTGCTGATGAGAGGTGTAGATGACCCAGCGCTGAGCAGAGTTTCCCTGCAGACCAGGAGAAGGGCAGACCACGATCAGCTCCATTTCAAGCATGGGACAGACCTATCTCCTGTTGCCAGCAAGTGGTCATTCCCTAGGCTGAGGGATTCCCTTGGTTACTGGAGCCATGTTCGTTGACCCCTTGTCATCGCAGGCCCTTTTGTAACCCTGATCCATGCCGCAAGACTGAAGCCAGGAGATAAAAAACCACAGCTGGGATTTTCAAAGCCATGGGGGAGCTGGGTGTCCGACTCTCTCGGGCTGTGTTTGGAAATGCCATGCCAGCGCTCCTGCATCTCAAACGGGAGCCGTGTGGTCTGTGTCTGCTCAGAGGACCATGCGCAGAGGACCGTGAAGCAAGCCAGGGAGAGCCACAGGGCCAGTGGTTCCCAGTGGAATGACTCTCATGATCTGATTCTCAGTCTTAAGATACTTCGTTTCTTAAAGAGCCAGCTCTTGGAGTCCTGTGACTACAAAGGGACACCAGCTTTCAGCCACCTGTCCAGGTCTGGGCCCCCCGTTACAGAAAGGAGATGGACACACTGGAGAAAGTCCAGAGGAAGGCAACAAATATGATAAGGTGGCTGGAGCGCGTGACTTACAAGGAGAGGCTGAGGGATTTGGGCTTATTTAGTCTGCAGAAGAAAAGAGTGAGGGGGGATTTGAGAGCAGCCTTTGACTACCTGAAGGGGGGTTCCAAAGAGGATGGAGAGAGGCTGTTCTCAGTGGTGACAGATGGCAGAATGAGGAGCAATGGTCTCAAGTTACAGTGGGGGAGGTCTAGGTTGGATAATAAGAAAAACTGTTTCCCTAGGAGGACGGGGAAGCACTGGGATGGGTTCCCTAGAGAGGAGGTGGAATCTCCATCCCTAGAGGTTATTAAGTCCCGGCTTGACAAAGCCCCGGCTGGGATGATTTAGTTGGGAATTGGTCCTGCTTTGGGTTGGATTCGATGGCCTCCTGAGGGCTCATCCCACCCTATGACTCTATGATCCTGTGACTCTTTTTAAAAGAACATCATTCCATAGATTCCAAGGACACTGTGACCATCTCGTTTACCTCTAGTAACACCGGCCAGAGACTTCCCAGACTCATTCCCACAGCACAGCTTTGAAATCAACAACCTACCTTGGTTTAAAAATGGTCCGTGACAGAGCCTCCACCACCACCAGAAATTGTTCCAGTGAGGAATTACTCTATCAGACATGTACGCCGCCTTGCTTCTGAGAAGCTGGAACGAAAGTCATCCAAGTTCACCCCAACAGCCCTCAGATCAGAACACAACTAAAAAGAACCTTATGGGTATTGCTTTGTTTGTGGAGGTGGGGTGCTGACTCGTGAGTTTTGAAAGCATGGGGCTGGCGGTACAGCAGCCCACATCAACGGCGCATCGGAGAGAACAGGAGTTGGTCTCAAAGGAGTAGAGTCCACGGGAGGGGTTAGGCAGGTCTGGGAGGGGTTAGGAGAAACAGCAGCTCAGAGAATGTAGCATCACAGTGGAGAATCACACGCTACGTCTACACTGGCGGCTTCTTGCGCAAGAATTCTTTTGTGGAAAGAATCTTCCACAAGGGAGCGTCTACACTGGCATGTGCTTTTGCCCAAGAGCATCCATGGTAGTGTAGACAGTCTCTTCCGCAAGAAAGTTCTGATGGCCATTTTAACCATAGGGGTATCTTGTGCAAGACATTCATGTTGCCTGTCTACACTGGCCTCTTCTGGAAGAGCTCTTGCGCAAGAGGGCTTATTCCTGGGGAAAGGAATAACTCTTCCGGAAGAAGCCCTGTTTTACAATGCTATAGTGTAAATTTACTTGCGCAAGGACGCTCGTGCAGTGTAGACAGCAGGCAAGTTTTTGCGCAAGAACAGTTGTTCTTGGGCAAGAAGCTGCCAGTGTAGACGTAGCCTGACAGTGTCTAACTGCTGCTTTTCGCTCATTATGCGATTTCGTTTCCGTTGCTATCTTCTTTTTAACACTGAGGTTTATGGGAGGCAGCCTGCCCCGATGAATTGGAGTATAACAGACGTCTCCTTCGAAATTGCTCTAGTCCTTTCCTTTTTACCAGTACGGAAGAAAGAGGAAGGTGGAAGAAACTGGCTTGTGAGTACAGTGCTATTTATGATGCAATTCTTGCCAGGGATGGAATCCTTCATGTTCCAGCTGAGAAGAACCCCCATCCTCTTCCGGGCTGGTGTCCCCAGAACTCAGGCAAGCCCCAGAGAAGGTTTGGCATCTAACAGTGAAAGAGGGGTAGCTGGACACTGGAACCATGAGCAACTGGTTTATGTTCATCTCCTTCATTTTAGCCTGAATGCTCTTCGAGGGAGCAACTTGTTTTCTTTCAAGGGGTGCGGCGTCGAGCACGGGGGTTGGCCGAAATGCGGTCGTGCAAATGTTTGGTAATCATCACACGGATGCAGAGTTCTGGGAGGGTTGACCTTGGAGGAGGGGGAGCTGGTAGAAAGGCAGGGCAGGCGAGTTAGCCTAGCGGGTGGGTGGGTGGATTGATTATCGGTTCATCTCTTAGATTGCGGTGAGCGATCAGGGTTAGGTCTCCGGAGCAGCTACAGCATCAGGAAGGTTATTACCAATATTATTAGAACAAGTGATCCGAGGAGAGCAGGAGAAATGAGTGCAATTTCACAAGGTCCTTTATTAACAAATCCATTAAGCAGATAAACCGTCCTGCGAACACAGGAACACAACAGCAGAAACCAAGAGAATGCATAGTCCCTCCCCTCTCCTGTGGGGGAACCCTGGAATGTCAGTGATCGTCTTCCTCCCCATCTTCATCCTCATCACGAGTGCTAGACCTTCGGGAGTCTTCCAGGGCACACAGGCCAGGTTATACCTTTTAAAATGGGTTGCCCTGATGTCCCTTACGGTTCAGACATATTCATAAGGGGCTTAACCCCTTTTTAATATCTGTATTTTCACACCTCACTAACTTTGCGGGTAGGGAGGAGACATAAAAATGCAGCATCTTTTTCCTTCATCGGGCCTTGTCTATACTTATGGGAAGATCAACACTCCAGAGATTGATCTTCCAGGGTTTGATTTAGCAGGTCTAGTAAGGACCCACTAAATCAAACTCTGATGGTGCCTCCTTCGAGCCCAGTACTCCACAGGGTTGTGAGGAGTAAAAGAAGTTGACAGGATAGTTTCTCCTGTCAACCTCCCACAGTGGGGATGCCAGAGAAATCCGATGTAAGGGATGTCGACACCAACTACACAATTCTCACAGCTGGAGTTGTGTATCTTAAATCACATTTGTGGCATAGTGTAGAACCTGGCCTCAGTGTTGCTGAAAGGAAGAACTGGGTAATGAAGGATGCTGAGCGCATGTCAGAAGGGAATGCATTCCTTTGCTGCAGTGCAGAGTTATTTTAGCTAACGCCTTTCACAAGCTCCTTCGCTGCCTTGCCTTCTCCCTGCACAGCGATGGAAGCCATCACTTCTCCTGTCGCCCCGCAATGGTGTGTGATTCCTGCAGCAAAGAACCCAAGCGCGACAATTGTTCATAGCGCTCTTGTGCAATCTAATTCTCTCTGATTCCGGCTTTTTCCCATTCCCGTCACTCCACAGTGCAAAGGGAGGCAGTGAATCTGGGAAACGTAATTAACTACCCCAAACATGCCAGGGTAATTGAGATCCACATAAGCCAGCACACAAAAGCCTAAATAAATTTGATTAATTCCTTTCAATTTGTACAAGTCTCCCTCTCAAATGATAATTAATGAGGGGAAACAATTAAGGTAAACAAAGTGCAGTTTTGAGAGTTGTCCTCACTAAAAGTCACATTTGGTTTTAATAATGTTTTATTTATACAAGCCCCCCTCCTTTTAACGAGTTTCCCATTTTCTCAGCATTTAATCAGCTTGTGAATATTTTGCTTCAGCTGAACAGTCCCGTGAAATCATAAAGCGTCAGCGAGGGAGCTGCGGGGGAAGAAGGAATGAATAGCTGATGGGTGCCTAATGAGATGCCAGGCTGCGGGTTAGGCACTCAGGAAGAGGCAGTGTGGGACAATGGATAGAGCTGAATCCGAGCACTTGTCCCTCCTGGATTCTATGGGGCAAGTCGCTAACCTCTTTGGGCTCCTCTTTACTACAAAATTTGCCTTAACAAACACTTATCACGCACATCCACAGCCTCCCCCTTTCGCTAGAACCTGACCAGTGCTCACTGCTGCCCGGTGTGTGACAGTTTGCAGGCCAGAAGTCTAGCTGCTCACTGGAGGAATGACTGGCAGAAGCTGAGCTAGGGCTGGATAGGTGGGCAAAGGGTTAACGGTCTCCCTGTGTGTGCAAGCTGCCCCCAGGTACGCTGCTGCATTGCTCCTGGCTAGAAGAGGCTAGAAACCCATGAAAGGTGGCCCGTCGTTGCCCGCTCTCAGAGCCCCCCAGTGCAGCCCCCAATGCCAAGCACCTCAGTGCCAGCCTCCTGCCCCTTAAAGCCCACCACCTCCAGACCCCCAATGCCAGCCTTCTGTTTCCAGAGCCCTCCCAGTGTCAGTCCCCAATATTAGCCCTGTCCCCAGAGCCCACAAGAGCTAGCTTCCCCTCCCACATGCCCCAGTGCCCTCCAGTTTCAGCCCCCTGCTTCCTAGCTCCCCCCACCTCTTAAGGCTCCCTAGTACTAGCCCCACCCCTAGAGCTCCCCATATTAGTTTTGCCCTCAGAGCCCACCCAGTACCTGCCCCCTGCCTCTTAGAGCCCCCCCCCCCAGCACTAACGCCACCCCTGGAACTCCCAGTGCCTGCCCTACTCCCAACTGCCATCTGAGCATTGCTGCCCGGGTTGCAGCCGGCTCCGCACAGCCTTCCCGCCGCACAACGGACCGCTCTTTCGTGTCTGGGAGGAGACCAGAGAGTGCCAGACTGGAGAGGTTCCACCTGCACTGGCTCACTCTTTTGACCCAAGCACAGTTCGATAATATTCAGCACCTTGCAGGTTGTTTCTGTTAGGAGAAGAAATGGATGATGGAAACAGGCATTTCTCTGATAACATCCTATCTCTACGAAGAATCTCCACAGAGGTCTGTTTCCCTGAACACAGCGTGACTCAAACAGGAAACTCCGGGTTTCTTTGGTTAAAACTCCAGGCATCTTTTTCCAGCCAGCACTCTGCCCAAAAAGCTCTCACTCTCTCTTAGCTTACCCTCAGGGTCCCACGACAAGTGTTTCTCTGGCAGTCCTTGGCTTTCTGCTGGCCTTCTCCGCCTGCCTCTCCTCAGACATGCAGTTCCTCCGAAACAAAACACAGTCCTCTGCCTTTATATTCAGTCACCAAGGAAACCACTCGGCCCACGCAGCTCAGTTTCTGACTGCTCCTGCCTAGGAAGGAGTCCTGCAGAAAGAGTTGTAGGGGTCATACTGGACCACAAGCTAAATGAGTCAACAGTGCGACACGTGGAAAAAAAGGAAATATGATCCTGGGAGGCATTGATAGGAGTGTTGGGAGAAAGAAACGAGAAGTGATTCTTCCGCTCTACGCTGCGCTGATTAGGGCTCAGTTGGAGTATTGTGTCCAGTGCTGGGCACCACATTTCAAGAAAGATGTGGAGAAATTGGAGAAGGTCCAGAGAAGAGCGACAAAAATGATGAAAGGTCTAGAGAATATGAGCTATGAGGCAAGGCTGAAGGAATTGGGCTTGTTTAGTTTAGAAAAGAGAAGACTGAGAGGGGACATGGTAGCAGTTTTCAAGTATCTAAAGGGGTGTTACAAGGAGGAGGGAGAAAAAATGTTCTCTTTGGCCTCTGAGGATAGGACAAGAAGCAATGGGCTTGAACTATAGCAAGGGAGGTTTAGGTTAGACATTAGGAAAAAGTTCCTGCCTGTCAGGATGGTTGAACACTGGAATAAATTGTGGAATCTCCATCACTGGAAATATTTAAGAACAGGTTAGACAACCTCCCTAGACAAACACCTATCAGGGATGGGGCTTGGTCCTGCTGTGAGGGCAAGGGACTGGATTTGATGCTCTCTCAAGGTTCCTTCCAGTTCTAGTCTGTCTAGTCTAGTCTGTCTCCCTGCCTCGTACGGGCAGGAGAAGCCTGGACCTAGAGTACTCACCTCGTTCCCTTCTCACCAATCAACAGCCTGCAGTTTGGTTTAATCCAAGGGAGCAGTGGCCATTCACGATATGGGGCCAGACCTTCCGCTGGTGTAAATGCATGGATTTCCACCAGTTGTGGCACTGGCCCACAAGTTCTCACTTACCAGCAAGAATAGAAATGAATGCCACACTAAGGCCATGTCATTCTGCTCTCTGCCCTGCCTCGATGCCAGGGGCGGGCAATAAAAAGGCAGCGGTTCTGGTGGGCTGCTGCCGCTATATTTACCTGCTATATTTACCTACGCCTTCACAGGTAGGGACGATCATAGCATCCATTGGCCGGGAAGGACAATCCACGGCCAATGGGAGCGGTGATTCCCCAGTACCTGTGGAGGTGGAGGTAAATACAGTGGTATGGGGGCCTGGCAGGGACTTGGCAGACCGGATCCAGCCCATGGACTGGTATTTGCCTATCCCTGCTCTGTGCACTACCTACCTCAGGCAAAACCTGATGTAAACAGTGTGTGCCTCAACTGTTCCTGAGCCCCTTCAAGGAGCAATTCAGAAGCGGGGGGGGGGGGGGGGCATGCATGTGAGTGTCTGGAAAGTCAGTAGCATCCTGGCCTATGGACTGGGCAAGCCCATTTCAAATGCCCGGTGGCACGTCCATTCAGAGTCACACAGCCAGCAAATTTCTACTGCCATGGTTCCCTCCGCGAGAACAAGGAGACTAATCTGGAAGGCTGTCCCCAGGCAGGTCCCTGCTTGTCTGTTTCGTTTGTGCCCAGCTCTGCCCCCTCCGATCAGCCACGTGATCCTGCCAAGGGACCATTGGGCTCACAGGCAAGTGCCAACACATTCCTTTGATCCTGAGGCTGGCTTGTTATTGTGCGCCAGCCTCCATCTTCAGGAGGCACCCGGCTGGAAGAGGAGAGAGTGGACCAGAAACTCTTCTCTCATTCATCCTAGTTCTTTAGACCAACCAGGGGCACTAGGCGTTCTGGCGGGTGTGGCACCCCTGTCCAGTTTGGTTTCCATTCAATCCACAGTGAGCAGCCCCTGGATTGGTCAGCTTCAAACGTGTCATTATTGCTCTTTGTTATTTCTATCGCCATAGCGCCCGAAGGGCCTGGTCCGCTGGGTGCTAGGTACCGTCCATCCCCCTGCACTAAGGCATAGCTTCCTTGTCTGGTGTAACCACTGATGGGCAGATTCAAACCCGGGACTTCTGGAGCTTGGTGCAGGAGGCTGGACAGCTTAAGCTCACTCTAGGCTGTAGAGCTCACTCATTCTTACCTCTCGCTGTCAGTGGTCTAAGTGCCACTCCATGGGACAGTGACCCACACCCAGTAGGCACCGGCACATCACTCCGGGCGTTCGTTCCACCCTGGGCAGTTGAGGCTCCGACATTGTGCCTGGGACCCTTGTGTTGGAGGGCTCCCCACAGGGCCTCTCCAAAAACAACTTCCCTGCCTTCGCACATGCAAGGCAGGAGGAAACGGGAGGAGGGCTACGTCCCCCTGAGAAAAAGCCCCTGAAGAGAAACCCCTCCCTGCCTTTCCCACCTCCTCACGGGCTGGCTCTCACCTCAGAAGCCCCTGGCCGGTCTCTTTCCCTCCGGAATGCCGGCCTGAGGAAAATCACTGGTGTGTGAGTGTGGAGAGGGGCAGGAGACTGCTCTGTAATTACAGATAAGCAGCCAAGCGTGCCATGCTATTAATGCCTGCCTGGCTCTAATATGGGGAGGGAATGAGAGGCTGGCTTTTTAAAATTCCTCTTACAGGCACTTCTCAAGCTTGTGTTGGGGGGGGGGGGTGTGATCAGCCTTTCTCCAGGCTGTGGGGGCTGCAGCGACCCTTTGTCCAGGGAAGCTGAAGCAGAAGAGCAAAGCGACAGCCCTGGAGTGCCGCCTTTCATGTTCCCTCTGCCGAGGGCTTTCGCGCCACATGCTTCTGGCCCTTCCGCACATGAAGGGAAGTGCCACCGTGGGCGAGCCGGCGCCGAAATGTGGGCCTTTGATGTTGGAGGCAGCGGCTTCGATGAAAGGAGGCCTCTGCCCGGACACCTCCTGCGCCCCGAAGCAGTTTGGCCGAGCGAGCAAGGGCATCATGTCCCTCAGGCCATTCCTACATTGGCTGGGAGGGCTTTCTGGCCAGGGACGTGGCCTGCTGCAAGGAATCGCCCTCACACCTTGCGTCTCACGTGGCCGCTTTAAATACAAACCAGCAAGGACGGGGAGGGGACGAGGCAGATTCTGCTCTCTCGCCTCCCCCGTCTGACCCCAGCCTTCAGAAATTGTTTGCTTCTCGCCATCCTCCTTTCTTCAGCATCCCCTTCTGCTTTGGCAGGACTTTCGGCTTGGTTCTGTGGCGTAGGCAGCTGGTGAGGAGCTAGGGTTGCCAGGTGTCTGGTATTCACCCGGACAGTCTGGTATTTTCGCCTCCTGTCTGGTAAAAAAATTCAGAGAATACCGGACACCTGAGATGTCTGGTATTTTCTGAATTTTTCCCTGGCCAGGAGACGAAAATGCCGGGCACTTGGCAACCTACAAACACTTAGCAACCGGGCACTTGGCAACCTACAAACACTTAGCAACCGGGCACTTGGCAACCTACAAACACTTAGCAACCGGGCACTTGGCAACCTACAAACACTTAGCAACTGGGCACTTGGCAACCTACAAACACTTAGCAACTGGGCACTTGGCAACCTACAAACACTTAGCAACTGGGCACTTGGCAACCTACAAAATGCCGGGCACTTGGCAACCTACAAGCACTTGGCCCCCATGCTTACCTGGTTCCTCAAGGCTGCCGGCACAAAATGGCTGCTGGCCAAAAGACCTGGGTCTTACTGCTCAACTGCTCCCCTGTTCCTATCCCTGCACTCACTCTTAAAGGGGACATGCTGTTTTAATGCTGTTTTATTTATTTTATTTATTTATTTATTTGGGGGGTGAGGGCTTAAGTCCTTGGAGTCCTTTTTTTTCCCTCTCTCTCTCTCTCTCTCAACAACTACTTTGGTCTCCTCTCCCCTCCTCCCTTTTTTTCCCTTCAACAGAATTTTTTTTCCGGTTTTTCTGGTGGGGGGGGGAGCGTGTTTGGTATTTTTTTTCAACCATCTGGCAACCCTATAAGGAGCACCCAGTGTGGCGCCTTGATACCTCCGCGATGGACACCTTGGCAGTACCCAAGCCGGAAAGCCAATGGAGAAAAAGAAGCTGAAGACAAAAAATGATCCTAGGGTGACAACACTGAGGCTATGTCTACACTGCCGGCTTGTGTCGGCAGAGAGTATGCTAATGAAGCACACATTAGCAACTTCTCACCCTTCATTTCCATAAAGAGGTTTTTGCGCAAAAACGAGCAGTGAGAGGGATTTGTTTTGCGCAAAAAAAACCTTTTGCACAAGATCTGTAGACCTCCTTTTTTGAGGCATAAGAATCTTGCGCAAAAGGGTTTCTTTGCGCAGAATGGACCTTTTTTCACAAAAACCTCTTGCACAAAAAGCCTCGGGCAGAGATTATGCAAATGAAGTACGAGAATCCCTGGCATCTCTCCCAGGAGACGGCCTTGTCATAAGTAGGTGGCAGCTCCCTTCAGTTTGGACTCCCTCATACTACTACACAAGCACCCGAGTCTGCAACGTGATCAGTCCCAAAGGGCGCCAGGAGCACTCAGATGAACGGAGCCACTGAGCGACGCTCGCTCACGTCCGTAAGGGCGTGCAAGGCCAGGCTGTGAGCAGCAAAAGGCCCCCAGCACCTTTCAGCCTTGCTCACTAGGTGGACATGGGTGGGTTCTGGGAAGAAGCAGACGTTAGAGCTCCTGCGACGGATGTCTTCGGGGCCCAGATTTCAAACCACCACCCCACAGGGCTTCGTGCAACCCCCAGGCCGCCTCACGGCAACCGCTGCTGTTCTCCATGTGTCTCTGGGTTTGCTTCTCAGGGGGTTCTTCCGGGGTCTCTGAAATATTAAGGCAGAGACAAAGCAAGCCTTCATGAAACCCACCAGGAGCCTGAGGAGGGATGCCATGTGGCAGGGTTCCTGGGACTAGCCTCAGCAGACAACCAGCCCTGTTGGTTCAACTTCCATCATCGGCTCTAGGAGACCCTGCCGGAGCAGGGGCTGGCCCCCTCGGGCAGATGCCTAGAACTGTTTACACTACATTCCAGAGGGCAGGGGACCACATGTGAGATCTGGATGTGGGGCTTGCCTGGCCTTTCCATTCCAGGTGGATGCTTGGCTTTGACTCTGCCCCGGCGGTGGGCTTGCTTAGAAGTGAAGCCAGCTGATTTTAGTTCTTCAGGATTCTCCCAATGCTTAAGCAAGGTATTTCACGGGAGGCCAGGAAAAAATCTCAGCACAGAGAGGGGCAAGAAGAATACTTGAATTATATTAATATTTTCCCCTGCAGTAGGTAGGACTCTGGGTGGTGGTTTCTTTCTCCCCTTCCCCCTGGCCTTAAAATGTAAGCTGGGCCCCCATAGCCTAACGCATGTCTTGAACAAAGCTGTGCATCTTCACTCGAACAGTCATCTCTTTGTTTGTCAAGCACAGGCCAGTCGAAAGAGTTGGGAGCCACGCCAAACGCTAACGAAACGCGGCCCAGCCAGGCACCTGCTGCATTCATTACGCGCCTGTTTGGCTCATTTCTACCCCGCCTCTTAGATGGGGAGGCTGCAATTGAGGGTTCTTCATGAAAGCAGCAAGGAGAAGACAGATAAAAGTCCCGGTGAGATAGAGGAATCCGGTTTGGAGGGGGGTTCGCAGCTCTTTATCTTCCAGAGGGAGCCAGAGATGTCTACTGGTCTGGCAGCTCATAGCAAGCATGTTGTACCTCCAAACCGCCACATGGTGGGAGTATTCCAGACTTTTGTATTCCAGACTGTTGTAATTCAGCTGAGGTTTAGCGTTAAGGCAATGCTGGGGGAACGGGGGGTGGTGGGGGGGGGGCAAACACAGGCTGCAGAAGGAACATCTGTCACCACAATTAGAGGAGGTGAGGAATTGCGTGAGGTGCTGGAGGCGGGCGAAAGGATTCGGATATCAGGGCTGCTGCTGGGCAATGTAAGGCACCCCTGTGCCTCAGTTTCCCCATCCCAGATGCAGAGGAGAATGACACTGACCTTCTTTGTGAAGCTCTATGAGAGCTGCTGAAGAAAAGTTTTACCTAGGCACTAGGAATTATTAGGGCTATCTGTGTTTAGGATTAAACAGGAGCCTAAAATCTACATACATTAAAAACATAGACGGAAGCACAGAGACAGGAAGAAGGCTGGAGCAGCAAGAAATTAGGAGGGAGGCAGAAGAGGCTCAGGGGACCAGTTCTCTCCACACTAATTAACCTGACATGGAGGGGAAGCTCTATAGTGCAGGGGCTGTCTGTGTTTGTACAGCACCGAGCGCAGCGGGGCCCTACGCGGGAGTGGTGTTCTCCAACACAATAATAATAACGTGTCTGAGCCACTCGACTAACACGTAAAGCGCAGGGTGTCCGAATCCACTCAGTGGGGCAGGGAGCTTGTCATCTTGCCTCCAAAGAGCCTGGGGCACACATAGCACTTGGCAGAGCAGGGGGGCAAAGCCGTTGGGGCTGCCCATGACCCCCTGTGGATCTTCCACTAAACGCACGCAGCTAAGTGTGGGCAGCATGTCGAACTGGAGTGGCCTGCATGGCTGTGCCCTCTATCTACCCGCCTCCCCAACCGCCACACGTCCAACGGTGTTCCCTGTAAGCTGTGTGCTTGGGCAGCCGCCCTGGGGAGATTCCAGTGCTGCCCAGCTGATTAGCAAAGCTCCCACAGCCTCCCATATACAGCAGCATGTGTTTCTATGGGTGGTACACATCTGCACCTGCCTTGGTGCACATAAGAAAAATTATTCTGCACATGGATTGAGAAAATTAGAGGGAACATTGATGCCCAACCCCTTGGGGGCTGCACAATGTGTGCTCCACCACTATCCACACACATGCTACGTCTACACTGGCATCCTTTTCCGGAAATGCTTATAACGGAAAACTTTTCCGTTATAAGCATTTTCAGAAAAAGCGCGTCTACATTGGCAGGATGCTTTTCCAGAAAAGCACTTTTTGCAGAAAAACGTCCGTGGCCAATCTAGACGCGCTTTTCCGCAAAAAAGCCCCGATCGTCATTTTCGTGATCAGGGCTTTTTTGCGGAAAAGAAATCTCTGCTGTCTACACTGGCCCTTTTCCGGAACAGTTTTCTGGAAAAGGACTTTTGCCCGAACGGGAGCAGCATAGTTTTTCCGGAAAAACATTGACGATTTTACATTAGATCGTCAGTGCTTTTCTGGAAATTCAAGGGGCCAGTGTAGACAGCTGGCAAGTTATTCCGGAAAAGCGGCTGATTTTCCGGAATAAGTGGCCAGTGTAGACACGGCCACAGTGTCTGGCATCTATACTTGCTCTGACCCCATCACGTCGGAGCCCTATGCACCAGATGGACTGATCGGTGCATAGACTGAACCACACAATGACAGATCCAACTAGACCATGCATCTGAGCGCCATAACATGGCTCCTTGCTGTTACTGCCTCCTTTTTCTTCTCATGAATGGTCCATGCTGGGGTCATTTCTTACATGGTCTGTTCCTACCCGTGGGTGTAGAACTGATCAGTTGCTTTTGGCAACAAACGAAGTCGGTGTGGCTGGGAAGGCAAAGCAAAAACAAGGAAGGGAAGGCAAACAACTCGTGAGTGATAAATATATAAACATGCCTAGTGATCTGCCCATCGATGCGGTGGTGTGTACATACATAGACATCTGGGGGAACTCTTTGGGTGCATCTTCACAGCACCCTAAACGCAAACTAAGATATGCCACTTGCACTATGCAAATGGCATAGCTTAGTTTGATTGTATTTCGAAATTTGGTGCAACTACACCCCGCCAAATTTCAAAATGACACACTATTTCGAGATAGCCCTTAACCCTCGTGGAACGTGTTAAGACATGGAATAACTATTTCGGGATACCTCCTGAATCCTAAAACATCCATGCAGTATAGACGGACCATTTCTTCCTTACAGTGACTGTTCCATTGGTTTGGGGGAGTCAGAGGATGTGGATGTTTTTAGGGGGGGTCGGAATGAATAGGGTGACCAGCAGTCCCAATTTTAAAGGGCCAGTTCTGATATTTGGGGCTTTGTCTTATATAGGGGGCTAATACTCCTCAGACATCACCTGGTTGGTCTCCCCTGCTATCCGGTCACCCTAAGAATGAAAGGAGCAGGCACGCACAACAGTGACTTCATGTATCAGTCACCTTCCAGCTGCACCTCTTTTCTCTCCCACCCCTTCCCAGTCTCCCACCCTCCCCATGGGGGCAGGGGACTGGACTCGATGACCTCTCGAGGTCCCTTCCAGTCCTAGTATTCTGTGATTCTATGATTCCCTTTGGCCTATCGTCAGCCCCCTCCTGCCACCTAGTGGAAACCGGGCAGAGCTGCGCGCAACTAGGAACTGAAACTTGCGTCAGGTTTGTTGACCCAGGTGTTTGAAGCCCTCTTTGTGAGGGGAAACCAGGCACCGTGCAGTGAAGGGGGAGCCATTCGTGCCAGCAAGGACCGGCTACAGCTGGAGCGATAGCCGATGAAATGACAGGCAATTCCTTTCTTCCTGCCCCACACATGCAGGAGTGAGAGTTGAATTCAGAACCTGCTCCAAAAGACACACACACACACACACACGCACACATACACACACACACACACACACACATACACACACACCCTTGCAGCCACTAGAGGGCACCAGTCACACAAACACCCTACATCTACCTGCCACTAGAGGGGACCAGTCACATTACACACACACAAACACACACATCCTACCCTATACCTACCTCTTTGTAGGTTGCAGCAACTAGAGGGCACCAGAGTCGTGTTTCTCACACACACATCGTACACCTATCTACCGCTAGGTCGGTTGCAACCACTAGAGGGCACCAGAGTCATGTTTTTCACACACACGCACATGCCCCCTACATCTATCTACCTCTTGGTAGGTTGCAGCCACTAGAGCCGTGGTCACCAACCAGTAGATCGTGAACTACCGGTAGATCTCAGGGGCTCCAAGAGTAGCTCTTGAGCCCTCTCTGAACTGCGCGCCTGCACAGTCCATTTACATTAGCTTTCCTCATGTAACGTAGGCGGGGCTTCAAGGAAGGGGCGGGGCAGTAGATCTTCGCCTGTTCTGAGACTTAAAAAGTGATCTTGGGTGTAAAAAGGTTGGAGACCACTGCACTAGAGGGTACCAGAGTCATATTTTACACACACACACACACACACACTCTCTCTCTCTCTCTCTCTCTCTCTCTACCGCTTGGTAGGCTGCAGCCACGCGAGGGCACCGGACGCACAGGGCCTGAGCAATAAGACATGCCATGCCGCCCCATCGGGGGCAAAGGGGCTCACTGCGCTACAGAGAAGCCAGCTTGCACAGTCTTTCCTAGGAGTGTAATAATCAGCCATCACTGAGTCTCGTCCTCTGTCGCCAGGCTGAGAGGCTTCGGCTGCCACCTCAGGGCTGACCCTGCTCAGCTTTCCACCGCAGGTGGAGAGCCCCCAGGGCAGCATCCTTGGGCCAGGGAGAGACCTTGCCCCGCTGTTGGCCTTAGTGTTGTGCTGCGTTGGTCCGTTTCCATGGCAATTCCTTGCAAGGCTCCGTTCACCGGCCACCCCGGCCTGCTGCAGTGCCGGCAATGCGCCCGCGTGTGCAGCTAGCTGGGCAGTCTGCTCCCACCGCCTCAGCCTTGTTTTGCCTCTTTTCCCTGTGGAAGATATTGGGGCGCGCCCAGAGCATTTAGTGAGGGGCCCGCTCCTGGGAACTGCCCCCCTCCTCTCCCTCGGCAGGACCGTCACCACACGCCGGCAGCCATTTAAAGCAGGGCTGTGGAACCTAAGGCCCGGGGGCCAGATCCGGACCCTGGCTTGCCTGGATCCAGTCCCCGAGGCTCGGGTTCCCGCCCAGAATTGTGGCGCCAGCGTCGGTGGCTTCTGCAGGGCTGGAGTAGGGCTGTGAAAGGAGAACTGGTTTGGCTTACCAGTTCTGATTAACCGGTGGGGGCTGGAGCCGCTCCCCGCCTGCCGTGGGTACTCCCGTGTCTGGAGCAGCCCCTGTCCATGGTGCCCCACAGGCAGGGGTAGCTGCTCCACTCAGCCTCAGCAGGTGAGGAGCCATTCCAGCTCAGCATTGTCACACCGGTTCACCAATTAAACGGGATTTTACATCCCCCGGCTGGTGCACACAAACTACTCGCCTGGGCCCCCCAAGGCTCTGGGGTGTGAGGGGAATGTGGGGAGGGTCTTTCTGCTTCTCAGGCAGGGGCCACATCAGTGCGGGGTTGGGTTTTTCCTTTTGCTTCTCATTTGTGTGCAGCCCCCCGACTGAGGGAGCGTATGGGTGGCTGCCTTTTCCCCGCCTGCCCTACCCCAAAGGGATTCTCCAGCCCTTTGATGAAGAGCGCACAAAGCCTCCGCCAGCAATGGCCCTGACACGGGCTAAGAGGCAGCGCCCCAGGGGACACGGCTGTAGAAACTGCTGCAGGACGGTGGATCCTCCCCACCTTTGCAGAGTTTCTTGTTAAGCCTGGACCATCCTGTGAGGCAGTGGGGACTGGATACGCTCGCTTCGCTTTGTTCTGTTGCAGCGGATTTCTGCTGTCCTGTGGTAACCCCGTGGGCGTGCCTCAGTTTCCCTGGGCACTGCAGCAATAGCTAGATGGCGATCAGAATTTCGGTGCATCTCCCTCCCATACACAACAGCTTATGCTGGGAGGCAGGCAGAGATTTCCCTACACCCCCGAATTTCCCCAAGACACCCCCAGTTTTGTGAACGATGGTACCATACAGCCCAGTTTCACCCTCACAGACTCACCCCTCATTGGCCCTGAGACACACACCCCCTGTAAATTTGAACACCCGCCCCCTAATTTCAATTCCTGGGGAGGCTACTGGAGACGGGGGGGGAGGGGTTGTGACCGGCTGACATCTTTTGCCTTGGAATCTGGACCAAGGCCGGAGGCAGGACTGGCTGCAGAGGGAGAGGGGCTGCTGGGTGTGTGAGAGTCGCTGACTTGGGGGCAGAGATGGGGGACAGGGCCCTCTAAGTCCCCTCCCCCCAAGATGGACTGTACTGACAGCTTCTGGTTCATGCTGACCAGTCCATTGCACACTGTGGACTAATAAACTTTCAGTTCTCCCTGCCGGCTGAGTCACATCCGGCTGTGGATGGGGGGTGCAGGGCCCGGTGACGTCCCGCCCCGTGGTGACAAATCCCACACCTGGTTCCTGCTGTCCCCACTGGGTGACCAGGAGGCGAGCCGGGGGCTGGCACAGCGCTCTGTGGCGGGCAAGGCAGGCGTCGGCTTCCTTCCCCTTTTGGGTGGTTGGTGGATTTTGTGGGTGGAGGATTCCAAGGACATGGCCCTTGGGAAAGTCTTGGGCCCCCGGCCACCACCTGCCAGAATGGCCAGGGTGCCCTAGACGGGGCATTTCTCCTGGCGCTTTATGAAGGAGACCCATAAGCCCCACTTCTCATGATTAGGGCCCTACCACTTTCACGGCTGTGAAAAACGTCATGGCCAGTGAAGTAAGCCCTTCCCTGTCAAATCGGATACCTCCTTGCTCCTAGGGGCACCCCATCCAAGGGGGCTTCCTACCTCCCACTGGGCAAGGAAAGAGCAGGACCTCTCTCTCCCCTGCAAACTGCTCTGGTGCTGGGAGAGGAGACCAGGCCAGACCCACCTCTGGGTGCCTGTCCGTGCTGCAGGACGCCGTCAGGGACTGACCACCAGCCTGTGGTTGCTGCTGCTGTGTGGCAGGCGGGAGGGGGGGGGGGCGGGAACGCTCTGAAGGCAGCTCAGAAATAAGGGGGCAACCTGCTGCGATCCCTATAGCAAGTTTGCAAACTCTCCCCCCCCCCATCTAGTTTTGAGAGGGGACCCCAGGCTTACCCCCCCCATGGAACTTCAGGTTTAAAGAGCTGAAAACAGGAACTGTACCGATGTTCAAATCTTATGCCTGGGGAATTGGTTGCAATGGGCCATGAATTTGGAAGGGCCCTGCCCTAGGCAGGGGGTGAAGGTAGGGATGGGGAAGGCAAGCCCCTCAGCTCCACCCCTGCCCCCAGCACCACGGATAGGTGGGGCTCTAGTGTCCCCACCCCCAGCATTATGGGGAGAGGATGGCACATGGGCCCAGCCTCCCTGGCCTGGAGAATGGGGAGGGTGGGTACTAGGGGCAACACCCCCCCACCCATCCACCCAGTGCGCCCACAGTAGAAATTCTTGGAGCTGAGCATGAACAGGGCCATGCCTAGGACAGCAGCACCCTCCCTCACCCAGGATACCCGCAACCCCGGGACCCCACTCGTGATCGGTGATGGTTCTGGGCAAGGCGGTGACACTTGGTCCCATAGGGGGTGCTGTGGTGCTCACGTGCACAGGGGCTCCCTCGCTCTGCAGGAGGGTGCACGGAGGGTGGGTGCAGGTGCGCCTGCCACGTTCTGTGAGCTAGGGTGCCTGGATGAAGCTCCGGCTCCTCTCCGGCCCCAGCGTGCCTGGGCGGCCGTTCCCTCTGGCCATCAGACAGGGCACTCAAGGCCCAAGCACATGCTCCCTCCTGCATCCCTGGCAGCTGGCTTGGGATGGGATGGGATGGGATGGGGGCTGGCCAGCCTGTGCCCATTTCACAGTCCCATGGCTGGAAGCAGCAGAAGGCCCCATTTTCCTGCAGCCCCCTCCCCGGCGAAGCTGCAGCTGAGCCGAGCCCAGGACACATTGGCTGCATCTAGACTGGCAAAGTTTTTCCACAAAAACAGCTGCTTTTGCAGAAAAACTTGCCAGCTGTCTACACTGGCCGCTTGAATTTCTGCAAGAACACAGACTTCCTACTGTCTGAAATCAGTGCTTCTCGCGGAAATACCATGCTGCTCCCGTTCGGGCAAAAGTCCCTTTTGCGCAAAAGGGCCAGTGTAGACAGCTCAGATTTGTCTTCCGCAAAAAAGCCCCGATCGCAAAAATGGCGATCGGGGCTTTTTTGCGCAAAAGCGCATTGAGATTGGCACGGACGCTGTTCTGCAAAAAGTGCTTTTGCGCAAAAGCATCCTGCCAATCTAGACGCTCTTTTCCGCAAATGCTTTTAACGGAAAAGTTTTCCGTTAAAAAGCATTTGCGGAAAATCATGCCAGTCTAGACGTAGCCATGCAGTGCCAGAGCCGTAGTAACTCCCCCTTTGGACCAAGGGCAGCTGATGAGGAAGAACACAGTGGGGGCACCAGCCACGTGACCAACCCCCCCATGTGACTCCTCTCCATGCCAACCTCCCCTCCCCACCTCTCTTCGGAGCCACATAGCTGCAGCCCAGTCCGCTTCCCCGGCTGCATTGCATTACTCCACTTCCCCTCCCCCCTGCCACTGCCAGTGAATGCAGGTGGCCCGACCCCCCGGTGTGGGTGCCAAGCCCCCACTAGTCCCTCAGAGGCTCTTGCCCAGATGGCTGCTGGCCCCTTGCCCCTCCTGCCCAGTGCTGGGGGCAAGCACCTCCCTTCCCCCTCCCCCCCCATGCATCGCCCCTGCTTTGTACCAGTCTTCTCACTTCCTCCTCCTTTGCTCCAACTTGTTCTTCCTTCAAACAGCCTCCTGCCTGGGCAGGGTCTCACCCAGACTGTCCCTCAGGGCCTGGTGGATCCACAAGGACTTCTGCTCACGCTTTGATTGAGTGTCCCCCAGGAAGGAACCAGACCCACCCAGGCAGTGTTCCAACAGGCACCACACACAAAAAACCCTCCTTTATTTCTCTGCCCAGACACAACGTTTTGTGCAAAGAGGAAAGCCCCTAGTCAACGGCAAGCCAGCCGGAGCGCTTCAACCGAGTCTCTGCCCGACGCAGGCGTGGAAGGAGCCGCAGCTCCAATGGGGAGGGTCCCGGGGGCTGGCCCGTTGCTAAGCAAGATGTCTACTGCGAAACGGCTCAGCTGCGATGCCTGGCCACGTGCTGCCTAGAACCGGCCTGGCAGCCATGCGGGTGGGTCCCAGGAGACGAACAAGGCGCAGGGTGAACACGCTGGCAGTCGAATCCACAGCTGGAGGCCACCGGAAGGGGTCAGGGTGGTGAACAGAAAGCCCAGGGCTGCCACTCAGCTTGGCGACCCAATCACGCCCACCCCTAATAAAATAAAGGCACTTCCCGAAGTTCAGTAGAGAGAAATCTCCCCTTGTATTTCCATTCCCAGCAGCAGAAACGAATCTCTTCTGGGATATACCACAGCACCTCTGCACAGCCAACCCCAGCCCTTCGTCCTACCCAAAACTCTGGGGTCTCCTCCACAGGCCAGCCAGAACCCCTCACTCCCAGCCCTACGGTCGCCTTTAGAGACCACTGTGGGCCCCATGTTGTAGTAACAGGAGCAAAGCAGGAGGGGGAACAGCCAAATCCAGGCATGAAGACAAAAATCCAGCTTTGACCCATCCCTACCAGCCACCCCCTTCGGCCTCCACCTGGACCAGCAAGCCTCCACTACTCTGGACTGTCACGCCCCAAGCCAGGCACTTTGTTGGGAAGGAGGGAATGAGACCTCCAGTGCCAGTGACACAAGAACACATGGGGGAGGAGGAGGAAAAGGGCAGTGCATGGGACCAGAAATGCCTGAACCAACTATGGGGAGCAAGGGGGGAGCAAGAATGGAGAGTCTCAGTCCTTTCCTGCCTGGTAACAAATCCTAGAGATGGAACATGAACCCTGCGAGAGCCGAGGTAACACACCCGACACCTACAGGTGTCCATGGGAGTTGTTGAGGATGCTGGTCACATAGAAAACAGAGGAAAAGCTTCCCCGGTCAGAATGCTACAGCCCCACCTTGCTCCGGACGGTAGCGTGGTATAAACTGGTCTCTCCTCATAGCACACGGAGCCGCCGCTGGTAGCGGGGCAGAGGGGAAAGGCAGGGGTGAGATCCTGGCCAAACCCAGTGCTGATCTTTTAAATAAAGAAGTAAATTAAATTAAACCCAACCCCCCACAAATAATATTGAAAACAACCGTGTCTGGATAATCTGCAGAAAGTACCACAAAGTCCTATCTGAGCTTCACTTCCTCCACATTTCATCTCCACCCGTGGTGCAAAGGGACAGTTGTAGACACGCAGACGCTTGCTCTCCTGCTACAGAGATGTTTAGATCCACAACCACCTCTGTGTCATAGCCCCTCATGGCCACAAGAATCCCAGCCTCTCATCTGCACCTGTCCGCATTTCTAGAGGAAACCCTCCAGGTTTGGTTTCAAGGCTGCATCCCACATGGGAAGGCGCCCGTGTTCCTGATGGTTGTTCACACGGCAGCCGAGCCCTCAGGCCAAAAGATCTCAGCCCCCAATGGCAGAAATAGCACGAGAAACGTGGACCGCCCAAGATTTCTCCCACGCGCGCTGTCAGAAACCTTGTACAAGTTGTAGGCCAAATCTCCTGAGAGACTGATGCCTTCAAACCCAAAGCGTAATGAGCTAGCCCGGAAGCCGAACTCCAGCCTACACTCAATCCAGCTCCAACCACGGCCTCATTGCCGTGAGCAAACTCTCCTCGCATTTCTCAGTCCCTGGCATTCCTCTTGCAGCAGAGGGCACAGTAGCTAGGGAGGGCTGAGGTATTACTGAGAAGTCTTTCCTGGGAATCTGCTTAAGAGCACTTACCCACCCGCACGGGGTATAAACAATTGCCAGAGCTGAGACTAGGAAAGAATTTTCCCCTCGGTCAGATCTGCAGCCAGCTGGTGGCGGGTGGGCGGGGGAGGGGGGGGATTTTCACCTTCCTCAAACATGAGACCCAGGTCACCTGCAGGTTTAAACTAGTGTAAATGGTGGATTCTCTGTCCCTTGCAGCCTTTAAACCTGGTTTGAGGGCATCCAGGTTAGGGGCTCTACCACGGGGGTGGATGGGTGAGGTTCCGTGGCCTGCAACAGGCAGGAGGTCACACTAGAGGTTGACGATGGTCCCTTCTGACCGTAAAAGCCTGCGGGTCCGTGAGAAACAGGCGACTGGCCCTCGCAAAAGCAAGGCAACCCCTTCTCTCAGCATTGCCAGACGGACTTTGCAAGGAAGCGTCTGCCCTACATGCAGGTACTCAAACAAAAGCAGAGAAGGAAGCAACCCGGAGAGACAGGAACCTACTGAACGGGGGAGAGTCAAATAGCAACTTCTCCTTGGGCCATAAGTGGCTAGTAGAAGCAGAACCATGAAGATCCGAATATTTAACTTCTCTTTTTTGTGGACGATCTGATCGAGGGCATGACTGAAGGCAGCAACTCTATCTCCCGGGAAGCCATAGCAATCTCTCCCTTCCTGTTATAACTTCATCCAGAGTTGTGCAGAGACTGGGGCAAGCCAGCAAAAGGTAGCCCCCCTGAGTGCAGAAGAGCCCCAAACAACGAGATCCTGGCATTCGTTTCTGGTTGTCCTCTACTGATTGCTCCATGCTACCAAAACAGATCGGCATGTGGTTTCCGCTCATAGCGACAAGGCAGTGTCCGTCGACTGGCCCCATCTTCAGACTCATTGCCTTCCTCAGACTGAGTGAGATGCTCCTAAATCCCCTAAGCAGCTTAATCAAGACTGCATGGACGGCATGGTATCACTAATGGACCAATGACTCTAGCTGCCGCTGCATGTGCTTTCCAGCTGTTTGCCAGAAAGGTGTGTGCACGGCCCGGGGGGGAGGTGGATATGAGGATGAAAAGACAATAAAAACATGAAGGCCACACAGAAATAAAACAGGCGAGGTGTCCAGCCCTCCCAAAGAAAGTGCTGGGTGAGTTGGCCAAGGCGCCAGCCATGCTTTGGAGTTCAGATCCTGCCTCGCGGGCTGAGGTCTGCGAGATGGTGGCCATATTCGCGGCCCTGCAGGATGCCTGTGAGGATGTGCTTCAGCTGGGTGAGGCGGGCTCGCAGCGAGGTGGTGGCGAAGAGCCGGAGCTGGTCGGAGGGGTCAAGCGGCAAGATGGAGATCAGCCACCAACACCAAGCTGGTCCATCTTTGGTGGCCTAGGTGGGGGAGAAGAAAGTTGTGGTTCAGAAACAGGGCACGAGCTTGACAGGAGCTGGGACCTGTGGGATCTCTTTTAGGAGCTGTCATGCTCCCTCCCCCCACCCTGAGGGGGCTTGCCCTCCTCTTCCATGGAAGAATGCCAGGTTCAAAATGGATCCCAGCACCAGGTGGTACAGTCACATCTCCAGCCAAACTATTTATAGAATCACAGAACACTGGGGCTGCTCTAGACCGCATGATTTTGCGCAAATCCTTTTAACGGAAAAGTTTTGCATAAAATCATGCCAGTCTAGACGCACCCTAGAACTGGAGGGACCTCGAGAGGTCTTCAAGTCCAGTCCCCTGCCCTCACGGCAGGACCAAGCACCTTCTAGATCATCCCTGATAGATGTCTGTCAAACCTGCTCTCCAATGATGGAGATTTCACAACCTCCCTAGACAATTTATTCCAGTGTTTAACAACCTTGACAGGAAGTTTTTCCTAACGTTCAACCTAAACCTCCCTTGCTGCAATTTAAGCCCATTGCTTCTTGTCCTATCCTCAGAGGCCAACGAGAACAATTTTTCCCTCTCCTCCTTGTAACACCGTTAGATACTTGAGAACCACTATCATGTCCCCTCTCAGTCATCTCCTTTCCAAACTAACCAAGCAGAAGAGACGTGCCTAGAGCTTTCTCAGTGGGGAAAGCCTTACTCAGGGTTCCTTCAGGACCAGTATTATCTTTGCTCTTTGGCCATCTGCACATGCAGCTGCTAGATCTGCAGGTAGCGCCTAGTCACACCAGTGAGGTGCACATTAGGGAGAAAAAGCCCTAATAAGGTGGGTTAAAAAGCAGGTAATTGTGTAACTCCTGAAAAACTCCATGGTTACATGCACCCACAACAGTAGCCAGCTCCCCGGGAGCTGGTACATGCCGGAAACTGGCTTTTCAGCTAGCTCCCGGCGTGCATTGACTCCCGCCCCGCTCCTGATACGGAGACAGCAGCTCAGGGTGGCAGCTGGCCCCCCAGGAGCAGGGCGGGCGCTTGCGTGTAACCGTGAACGCTAACAAGGAAGCCCAGGCTTCTCGGTGAACTGCGTACCCAGTTGTGCGTTCGCATCCCTAGTGTGTATGGGGCGCCTAAGCAATCCGACAAACTGCTCTTCAAAATGGCCACCAGTTGCAGAGAAAACACGTCCCTCACGGGAACGCGGTTAGGGCCCGCCTTTTGTTTCAGACTGTCTGAGGCGGTGTAAGCTCCAGCCGCGTACAGAAGAGAATTTCTGCACCCTGCCGGGAGAGAGACGCCCTGGCTGAAGCAAACGAAAGCTGGCGTTCTGCAGTCGGAATCCGTCAGAAAAATAGGACAAGAGGGCCGGATCCAGCCCTGTGGGTACCTCCTCTCTAGCTGGGAGGGGGGAAACCTAAGGCCCGGGGGGTCGAATGTGGCCCCTGGCTTGCCTGGATCTGGTTCCCAAAGCTCGGGGCTACCCCTGGCATTGGGGAACCCTCACTGGTGCTCCAGCCCCCCCACAGGGCTGGAGCACACAAAATCGGCTAGCCTGGCCCCCTAGGCTGTGTGCAAGGGGAATGGGGAGAGGGCTGCTTCTCATTCGAGTGAAGCCCCCGACTGATTTTTCTGTGGGTCAGTGGCCCCTGACCCAAAAAAGGTTCCCCAGCCCTGTCTTAAAGGATCCACAAATATTGACTCTTTTTGGGAGGGGGGGTTTTCAAACCCAAGCAATTCAGCTCTCAGGTGACAATTCAGAAAATGGGACGCTCAGTTTCCAGGACCAGTTTCAAAGCATCTGTGGGCAGTGGCCCAGGAACATTTTAAAGAGTGGCCGGGGGGGGAGGAAAAGGCCTGAAATGCAGCTCCCTTACCTGTCCACCCCCCATCCCAGCTGAAGCAAGGAGCAAAACCCCAGCGCGTGGGACGGTGCTCGGAGCCCAGGGGTGCTACAGCTCCCCCAACCTCAGCCCTCGCGCCTATATCTGTGGGCAAACTGTTAAACAGCAGAGGATCCCAAACCAGCATTAAAAGTGGTGCAGAGCAAGCAAGAGCCTCTGTCACGAGCAACGGGAATAAAAACTGGACCCGGCAGGATCCATCGACTTATTGTCACCTCTGGGGTCACCAGCAAACAGCAAGAGCCTGGTGGGAAATGGCCCATCCTGCCGCAGACGCTCTAACACCAAGCTAACGTGTCTTGTGCGTTACCCATCAGCCCCATGGCCATGAAAAGGAGCAGCCAGCAAGAGTCTGCCCATGGGCACCCCTGCTACGGGAGGAGGCCTTTCATCCCGCAGACAGAAGCACCCCAGGAGGCAGCGCCTGCCAGAGGAAGGCAGCTACATTCAAACCGGGTGTACAGTTTTCACAACGGTGGGTCCTCCTCCGCTCAGCGATGGACACTGGGGGCCTTTCTCTGCTTCCGCCACTGGGCTCCGGGGGACGCAGGCGCTCAGAGGAGAGGATCTCGCCGCCTTCCTGGCCTTTGCAGCTCTGGAATCTCCAGTTTGTGTTTCTAAGGCGGCAGCAGCAGCCCTCCTGCCGAGGCCTAGACACCCTTCCCCCTTCCCCCCGCTCACCTGGATGTCTTCTTCCTTCTGAGGCAGGGGGCCCCGGTGCAGCAGGATCTGCCTCAAGGTGGCATCCCCGTGTTCGCAAAACTGCTGCGCCTGCTGGTAGGTGCATTCGTGCAGCCGCTGCAGCTCAGCCAGCTCTTCCCCTTCCACCTGGACGGCAGGGAGAAGAAAGTCGGATGGGAGGAGGAGGGAAGGGAGCGCGTGGAGTGGGGAGGAGAGGAACGGGGGAGGAGGTGAAGGCAGCACAGCAGAGCAATGGGGAGGGGGTTAGATAAACTGGATCAGTAACACAGTCCAGCAGCAGGCTCCCCTCTGGATCAGGCTGTCCCACCCAGCGTGCTCCAGCTGGTATTCCCGCCACACCACCCCCCATAGGGTCCAGTTAGTGGCTCCCCAAAAGGCAGTGACCAGAGGCCTGGGGCACCTCACCCCGGAGGGCATGCATGGCTCTTGCTCCTCGTTCGCCACCAGTGGGGCAGGGGGTACCCCCAGGCCAGAGCTGGCCTGCATAGAAGTGAGGGGCCACCAGCTGGGGGAAGGAGGCCAAGGTGGCAGGTGTCCATTCTTGGAAAGCCCAGCACAGCTGAATGCCGGGAAGCAGAGGTTACAAAGCAGCGCGGCAGCAGACGGCTGACGCGAATGGACCTTCCGAGCCCGAGAAACGCGCTGACAGAACATTCCCACGCGCTGAAATCCCCCTTTCTCGGACTGCCCCCTCCCGGCCGGTGGTCTGCCCTGCTGAGTGCCTGCTCCCGCCCCTCCACGGGGCATGGATGCCGCAGCCCCCCAAGCTCGGCTCTCACCTTCTCGTCCTCCAGGTATTCGATATCCGCAGTGTTGTAGCCGTCCCTGTGGCCCCGTCTCAGCACCCGGAAGCGACGCCTTCCTATCGTGTCCACCAAGGACCGCCCATCAGGCAAGAACTCCATGCGCTGGATCTCCAGCATGCAGCCGTAGTCCGCGAAACTGGAGGGGATGGGGGTGGGGAGGGAGACAAGCTTAGGTGTGACAGCCAGGTGGGAGCTGCTGTCCACAAAAAGTGGAAGGAAAGGCTTCAGTAACCGGCAGGATACAGCCCCGACACAGAGGGAAGGTCCCTGTCAAACCCTCCCCGAAGCCGGATGCAGCTGCAAGGGAGCGATTCCTCCAACGTCCAGGACACCAAATCACACCCACGCTATGCTGCCGCTGACCATGGACGTCACTTACTCGGGGCTCTTCTGCGTCACTGCTGGAGCCCTGAGCATCTCCAACCCTTGCGGGCCGCCCACCAACTTCCCTGAGCATATGCGACCCTCGTGGGCCACCTACCATCTTCCCTGGGCATCTCCAACCCTCGTGGGCCGCCTACCATCTTCCCTGAGCATCTCCAACCCTCGTGGGCCGCCCACCATCTTCCCTGGGCATCTCCAACCCTCGTGGGCCGCCCACCATCTTCCCTGAGCATCTCCAACCCTCGTGGGCCGCCCACCATCTTCCCTGAGCATCTCCAACCCTTGCGGGCCGCCCACAATCTTCCCTGGGTATCTCCAACCCTCGTGGGCCACCTACCATCTTCCCTGAGCATCTCCAACCCTTGCGGGCCACCCACCATCTTCCCTGAGCATCTACAACCCTCATGGGTCGCCTACCATCTTCCCTGAGGATCTCTGACCCTCATGGGCCACCCACCATCTTCCCTGAGCATCTACGACCCTCGTGGGCCACCCACCATCTTCCCTGAGCATCTACGACCCTCGTGGGTCGCCTACCATCTTCCCTGAGCATCTCTGACCCTCGTGGGCCACCCACCATCTTCCTTGAGCATCTCTGACCCTCGTGGGCCACCCACCATCTTCCCTGAGCATCTACGACCCTCGTGGGCCACCCACCATCTTCCCTGAGCATCTACGACCCTCGTGGGTCGCCTACCATCTTCCCTGAGCATCTCTGACCCTCGTGGGCCACCCACCATCTTCCCTGAGCATATGCAACCCTCGTGGGCCACCCACCGTCTTCCCTGAGCATCTCCAACCCTTGTGGCCCACCCAACATCTTCCCTGTCAAACCCTCCCTGAAGCCGGACGCAGCTGCAAGGGAGCGATTCCTCCAACGTCCAGGACACCAAATCACACCCACGCTATGCTGCCGCTGACCATGGACGTCACTTACTCGGGGCTCTTCTGCGTCACTGCTGGAGCCCTGAGCATCTCCAACCCTTGCGGGCCGCCCACCATCTTCCCTGGCCATCTCCAACTCTCGTGGGCCGCCTACCATCTTCCCTGAGCATATGCGACCCTCGTGGGCCACCTACCATCTTCCCTGAGCATCTCCAACCCTTGCGGGCCGCCCACAATCTTCCCTGGGCATCTCCAACCCTCGTGGGCCGCCTACCATCTTCCCTGGGCATCTCCAACCCTCGTGGGCCGCCTACCATCTTCCCTGGGCATATGCGACCCTCGTGGGCCACCTACCATCTTTCCTGAGCATCTCCGACCCTCGTGGGTCGCCTACCATCTTCCCTGGGCATATGCGACCCTCATGGGCCACCCACCATCTTCCCTGAGCATCTACGACCCTCGTGGGTCGCCTACCATCTTCCCTGAGCATCTCTGACCCTCATGGGCCACCCACCATCTTCCCTGAGCATCTCTGACCCTCGTGGGCCACCCACCATCTTCCCTGAGCATCTCCGACCCTCATGGGCCGCCTACCATCTTCCCTGAGCATCTCCAACCCTTGTGGGCCACCCACCGTCTTCCCACCTGAGGTGCCCAGGGCTGAGGGGCCTGTCAGTGCTGCTGTGAAAGGAACTAGAGGGGTGCCCCTTGCAGGGTCTGAGGCAGGGCGACTACCTAGTTCGCCTGTATTGATGAGCCGCCACTGCCCAACCTAAACCTCCGTTGCTGCAGTTTAAGCCCATTGCTTCTTGTTCTATCCTCAGAGGCCAAAGAGAACAATCCCCCCCCTTCCCTGTGACACCCCTTTTAGATACCTGAAAACCGCCATCACGTCCCTTTTCTAAACTAAACAAGCCCAGTTCCTTCAGCCTTGCCTCACAGCTTTCATCATTTTTGTCGCTCTTCTCTGGACCTTCTCCAATTTCTCCTCATCTTTCCTGAAATGCGGTGCCCAGCACTGGACACAATCCTCCAACTGAGGCCTAATCAGTGCAGAGCAGAGCAGAAGAATCACGTCTCGTGAGCTCTGAACACACACACTGACTATTGCTCACTCCGGTCCTTTTGAGCCCTCTTTCTATTACATAAGGATGCTTCTGTAAAGAAGTTGCATCACCTCTAATTTTTTTCTATAATGTCCACATAAACCATTTTCCACAGCAGACAACCCTGCTTCAAGGGGGCCTCCTTTCCCCTGCCTCTAAGCCTCATGGGAAACTCCCTTCACCATGGTCATTCTCCCAAGGGGGTTTCCAACAGAAATGCGGGCGGAACTGCTCCGAGTGACGCCTGACCACTGGATTGTCTTCTATCACTGACAGGCGCCTCTCCCGTGTGTCACAGGGCCCCACAACTGACAGCTGCAGGTTGAATTTCTCCAGTCCGTTACTCACTGGTCGGGCAACATCTGTCTGTTAGCCAGCCAGATATCCACTCAGCATGGGTGTAGCAAGTTTCCCACAGTCCTACAAAATTTGTTTGCAGCCACTACCCCTGACTCTCAGCATTCTGTGCTATTTTACCCCTCAATGTCATCTCAGAGCCCAGTAAGCAGTAGGTGTTGGCATTGTTACTAGACAATATCGAACTCCTGTGGTTCGGCATCAGTCAGGTCCTGAGGGTGCCGGATTAGAGAGGTTCAACCTGGACTATTCTGGAAGACGATGATACGGGAATTGACAGGCCGACCGCAAAAGACAGAGGAGTCGACGGGTCTGAAGGGCGGGAAGAGGGAGAAGGAAGTCACAGGCGGAGGGAGGAAGAAGAACACAACCGCCGCTGGCACCCGGGCCTGTCACTCACCTCTTCCCGTTCTCATACATACACATGCCAAACATCTTGGTGCCGGTCTCCTGGCACCTCCGCATCATGAGGCGGTAGCGAGGCTCGAAGACGTGCAGCGGGCAGGGAATGCCCGGGAAGGACATGGTGCACACAAAGATGGGGATGTTCTTGCTCAGACTGCAAGGAAAGGGATGAGGGGCTATTGGTCGCTTTGAAACTTCTCCCGGCTCCGTGAGGACGTGGCAAGTGCAGCCCACGTGCCGCCCGGAGCAGCGGAGGACTCCGAGCCATTTACATTCAAGAGGACAGGGCCTTTCCCAATCCAGCTCTTTATTATGGCACTCCACCAAGCAGCAAGGGCTGCGTGAAGAAGCCGTGCTCTGGCCTTGCCGGGGACATAACTCTGCCAATCCGGCTGCTCTGTGATAGAGGCCCAAAGCTGAAAAACTCAGCGACCCACCAGGAGCTTCTCAGAGGGATCCTCTCTCTGTTCTCTGAAGGCCCCTCGGAGACCGACGGTCTCCCCTGTCCACATGACTGCAGGGGCAGGTGAACTCGCTCCCGCCCTCCCCTCCCGCCAGCCACGTACTGAAAAACGTGCTTTGTTTACTTTGAGAGCTCTGCCATCTCGGCCTCGTGCACCCGTTTCCGGTCCGCCAGCTGGGCGGGAAAGGTGGCCGCCATGATCTCCATCAGCAGCAGGGTGGGGTTGTACTTCCCCGCCTTCAAGTACTGGAAGAAAGAGGGAAAGACGTGCGCCTTTGGCAGGAGCATGCAGGGGAGTCCAGGGGCCCAGCGGAAACCGGGAGCTATCCATCTCCCCATCCCCTGCCTCCTGGAGCCAAAGTCCAATTTCAGATCCAAGAATGGCAAGGACAGAATCCAAACTCATCTTCTGCCAATGGCACAGTCCCCTCCCATTCCAGCCACAGGAGTAGGGATGTAGGTTACTAGTTGACCAGCAAAAGCTAGTCCCTCAACTAGTCGCTTCCCCCCCCCCCTTTCTCACACACACACACACACACGCTGCCAGGGATGGGGGAGCAGGAGCGGATGCTGGGTGGAGTCGGCTTAACAGCCAGTTCTCCCCAGTACTGTCTCTTCTGGAGGCAGGAGAGCCGGGGGAGAGGGGCGTAGTGGGGACCGGGCACGAGCCAGGAATCAGCTGATTCCCAGTTTGTGCCCAGTCCCAGACACTGCACCTCTGCTTCTTAAGTGTATTAAGAGTCTACTCGCTCTTAATTGACTAGTCGATTAGTTGATAAGTGAAGAGCCATTGGGAGCTGACTCCACTGTGGTTCTGCTTTTTAAATATATCAAGAGTCTACTCGCTCTTAATACATTGAAAAGACTAAAGTGCAGTGGGGGGGACCCAGCGAGAGACAGGAATCAGCTGACCTAGCTCATGCTGGGCCCCCCCCCCCCGCCGCGCTCCATCCTTTTAAATGTATTAAGAGCCAGTAGGCTCTTGATATATTTAAAAAGCAGAGCCGCAGCGGAGTCAGCTCCCAATGGCTCCTCACTTATCAACTAATCAACTAGTCAATTCGTTGATTAAACTAAATGTAACATCCCTATACAAGAGAGTACTCCATAGAATCATAGAACACTAGAACTGGAAGTGACCTCAAAAGATCAAGTCCAGTCCCCTGCCCTCATGGCAGAACCAAGCACCATCTAGATCAGTGTTTCTTAAACTGTGTTCTGCAGAGAACAATAGAGTTCAAAATGACCCCCAACCCTTTTTTTTTTTTTTTTTGGTCAACAAAAAATCCTTGGTGTTCCTCATAAAAAATATATATATATATTGTTTGGTGTTCCTCGGCCTTAAAAAGTTTAAGAAACACTGATCTAGATCACCTGACAGATCTCTAGGCATAATACAATTAGAGGTTACAGGAAAAAACTGCTAGCCTGGCTCAAACCTGTGGTCCATGTAGTCAGGTATCCTGTCTCTGACAGTGGCCAATATCTGATCCTTCAGAGGATGGGGTAAGAGACTCCTGCGATAATCCACTCTGGGCTGGTCTTCTCTTACTCTCCACTAGAGATTCCCTTAATCCTGGAAGCATGAGGTTTGAAACCCCTTCCGTTTTTTGTTACCCTTCACTATCATAACCTTTGATGCACACAATCCATATAAATGCCCAGTTCCTTGGTGAATCTAGCTAAATTCCTGGCCTCGAATAATCTTGTGGCAATGAGTTCCACAGTCTGACTGCACGTTGTGTGGAAAAGTGCTATGCTGTGTGTGATCATGCACACACATGCGCAGACCACATACCCCGTTTGGCGTATGGCCCCGTGGGGCTCAGTCCTGGTCTTCTACCCTCCTCGCGTGGCCGGTATTGCCCTTGCAAAGCATTAGGCTTCAGCATCCCTCCAGTCCTGCTGCCCTCCCTGCTGGCACGTACTAACAACAGTGCAGCCCCTCCCGCCCGTTCCAAGGCCAGGAGTCGCCTCTTACCTCTCTGAGGCTCTGCTTGCAGAGCGGACAGTTGGGTCGGTGGTCCAGACTGCGCTCCAGGCACTCCTTGCAGAAGGTATGGCCGCAGGGCGTGGTCACGGGCTCGAAGAACATCCTGCAGAGCAATGGGCCCGAGTGTGAGCAAAGCAACGGAAGGAGGGTGGAGTTACAGGCCCACCGGCGGCACCAGCAGGATCTGGCCTAAGAAGAGCCTCGCGCTCAGGAAGGAGAGAAGCAAAGACCAGTCCCCTCCCCCCCATATCTGGCTCCCAGGCTATTGAAAGTTTCGTCTGTCGGCAAAGCAGGTCGGCCCTAGGGGCAGCCGGTGCCCGGGAGGGCTCGCGGGCGCATGGCTTGAGCTGCCGCAGTCTGCGCCAGGTAGAGTTACCGCGCCCCAGCTGTCTTGTGATCAGGGTGTTGAAGGGCACGGCTGGGGAACAGACTGAGGTCCATCTTGGCCACCACTGACTCATGGTTTTCCGTAGCCGGAGCTCACAAAGAATCCACCCCAGCTATGGCACCTAGGGACAGGCCCAGGAGTGGCCTGAGGCAGGCTGCAGCAGCTGGCACCCAAGGTGGAACGTGTGATCGGCACCCTCGCCTGCACGGCCGTCAACTAAGTGACGTCGTCATCGGGCACCCCAGGTGGAACGTGTGATCAGCACCCTCGCCTGCACGGCCGTCAACTAAGTGACGTCGTCATCGGGCACCCCAGGTGGAACGTGCGATCGGCACCCTGGCCTGCATGGCCGTCAATGGAGTGACGTCATCATCGGGCACCCCAGGAGCCCCGTGACATCATCATCGGGCACCCCAGGTGCCCTGTTGAAGGCGGACCCCTAGGCAATGGCCGAGTCGGCCTATAGTCACGGGTTGCCCCTGGACAGGCCCCTGTTGGGACGCTTTGCTGGGGTCCTGGCAGAGGCTGGCACCAACAGGAGAGGAGGCTGTTGCCGTGCTCACACCCCAGCAAGGGGGCAAGCCCTTGACGGGGATCTGCCAGTTAGTTTGTCCTGGGAACCCTTTTCACTGCAGGTGGGAGGTTCTTAGAGAGGGAGAGGAAGGACGGCCCACTGGTTAGAGCAGCGGTTCTCAAACTTTTGGGGCTCCGGAGCCCTTTACATGCGTAAAAATGTACGCGGAGCCCCAGCAGTCCACTGATTGTACGTGTTGAACCTATCAATGTTTCCTGTTTGCCAGCCTCACGGAGCCCCTGGAGACGTCTCGTGGAGCCCTGGGGCTCTGTGGAGCACAGTTTGAGAAACACCGTGTTAGGGCATTAGTGGACAGCTGGGTCCAAGTACAGACTTTCTAGGTGAGTCACACAGTCGTATAATCTGATCACCTCAGTACTACAGGCTGTAGATGTTCCCGCTAATTGTTTCCATCCATGTGCAGAATAAATTTTGTTTTGTGCACCGAGGCCTGTGCAGATGTGCACCACAAGTAGAAACACATGCTACCGGCTGTGGGCACCCTTCTAAGCAGCTGGGCGGCACCTGAATCTCTCTTGGGTGGCCGTCCAAGCGCTAAGCTTACAAAGGACTCATTAACTTGCAGCCAAATCCATGTCAAGTCTAGTGACTTTATTTAAACTAAAGCATTTCAGTCCTGCAGAGACTACACTGCAGATACGAGTCCAGGAGAGCCAGAGGAGCCACCGATGTCCAGCAAGGGCAGAGAACTGACTGGGTGAGGGGAACCCAGCAGGGGAACCCAGACCCATGTTACAAAGGAAGGTAAAAATAAAAACCAGCATCCCAGCCAATCTGGCTTGGGAGACAGACTCCTTCCTGGTCCTGACTATGGTGACCAGCTGGACATTAAGCACATGAGCAAGACCCACCAGGCACGCCTCGAAGACAGAGGATGCTCTGTACCTGCTCTGAGCACCGGTACATCCCAGCCAGTATCCTGTCTCCAGCTGGGACTGATCTCTCATGCTTCCGAGGAAGGTAGGGGGAAAAAAAGATTCCAAGTGTTGAGGGTGTGGGGATTCCTTCCTGACCCCTCCCAGTCACTGGGCAAAGCCCTGAAGCATGACATTAGACTACAGGCATCATCACACCACACAGCTCCCAGCGTTAGGAGCATGTTCAGACAATCCTGTTCTCTCCATGGCCCGCAAAGGAAGGGGATGAGCGAGGGATGCACAGTCACAGTGAGTCTGTCTCAGCTGCCCATCTGTAAAATGGGTCCAACAGCCTGCCAGATGTGCTGGGAAGACACAGACCTTTAAGATGGTGAAGCAGATGGAGGCTTTGACAAATGGAGCCAAAGAATTACCAAAGACCGGTAGAATCCACCCTCTGTCCAGCATCTCGCCTGCATCCAGAGCTCACTCCCCTATCCACCAGGCCTCCCAGCGGGCGACTAATTCTAGAAAACCCTGTAGCTGAGTACGACCAGCCTGGGAGACACCTGACCCCATCCCGCTGAGTGACTTTGCTCCAGAGCTTCATGCGTGCATTCAATCACACCCCCGAATATCCGCTTTCATAGCAGCTCCCATCTCCTCTTCACCAGGAGCAGCCAGCCCCTCGGGTTATTCCAGAACCTGCCGGCGCTTGTCCCTCAGTTTGCCAGGAGACCCCAACTCCGGGCAGCACCTTGGCTCAGACAGACCATTTCGTCTCATCGGACAGCCGCCCTACTGGGCCAGTCACATTCTTATTCTTAATCGCGGGAGCTCAGCTTTAAAAAACATCCAGCCCTCCAGCAACAGACCAGACCTGGCTCATCCAGAGGGATTAGCACTTTAACCCCTTAGGTTCAGAGGCTGATCTGAAGTCCACGGGTGGTCGCAGTGAAATGGCTCAGGGGCACATTGCCCACGCTGCAAACGCACAGCGCAGCTGGCAATCTCTGCTGAACACAGCCCTGAGGGGGAAGCACATGAGTATGGCTGCCTCACACATACCGTTTCTCCCTGTGACAGGATGGACAAGGCCCTGAGCCCAGAAAGAGTCATAGATAAGTCCTCCATGTGGCTAGAGAGGCTCTGGAGGAACTGGCCAATCAGGGGCCAGGGTGGCCTAGAAAAGGAGCTGCAAAGCTCAGCAGCAGTCAGTGCCGGGGCAGAGCTCAAGAGGTGTGTCTACGCAATTTACACAGCTTATTTCCAGGTCATTTCATAATAGCTTATTTTGAAACTTGGCACTGTCTACACAGCAGCAAATTTCGAAATAAGGCGCCATTCCACAACGTCCCTTAACCCTCGTGCAATGAGGCTTACGGGGATGTCGGAAGAGCGAGCCCGTTATAATTCGATATAACGGGCTTGCTCATAAGATGCGGAATAGCAGAACAGCTCCGCAGTGTAGGCGTAGCCAAGGCGAGACGCCTGCGGCTGGCTGAGGAAGTTGCCTTCAGGAGGGGACGCTCATCCCCTCTCCAGCGGAGGGGGGAACAGGCTGAGACACAACTCAGCGAGACACTCTACCGAGGGCAGCTGGATGGGCCTCGGTTAGAGGTGTTGCCCAGAAGGGGCAGTGAGTTCACAGACGGCCGCGTGAGTCGGCCGCAGGGCTGAGCAGCCGATAAGGCTGAAGACTGAGGGCAGCGTAGGCCCCCACACTGGGCCAAAGGGGGGCCACTCACATGACGTGAGGGCCGACCCCGCTACGCTCCCTCCTGTAGGCAGGGCAGGGTGCTGGATCTCCCGCTCCTGGGAGGGAACACGCCGCTTAGTTCTCCGTCTCGCATGCCAGCTCACTGCTTAATCAGAAGTATCAATCGCCCGGCCCGCGCTCCCACGGAAGGCGTTAAACCACTAAAACCTAGGCAGTCAGCCCCCCAGCACTCTGCTCCAGGCGTGAGCTTCCTTCCACGTCCCGGCTGGAGCTCCCTCGCCCCGCAGAGCACCAACTGGCCTCTGTGACCTTCCGCAGCAGGGAACCCACCAGACAGTCTCAGCCACAAAACCAACACCCACAGCCCTCCCCCGGAAGAGAGGTGGGACCACCCAGACAGGGGGAGTAACAGAGTACCTGGGACCAGCCCAGGGGTGTAGGGAGGGGGGTCATGGTTCAGCAAAAGACTAGGGACCAAAATGGGACAGAGCAGAGAACCCCCCCACCAGTGCCCCCTGCTCGGAGAAGATGCTAATGGGCCAGGAGGTGCCACCTAGGGGAAACACCAACCAATGGGCTAACACTTTTCCCCTGGCTTCTCTCTCCATGACAGCTTGGGCTTCTGGACACTTGCACACCCCTTCCTCCCCTCCTCCAACAAGATTCAACAACTAGGGATTTTCAGGTGCACTGGGCCAAATCCACCCCAAGTTTACCTCAGCCCTCCCCACCTCGCTTACATGGGGTGGGGAGGGGGGCATTTCCCACGGGTCAAGTAACTACTAGGAGTGGGGAAAGGGTTAGGAGCAGCCTCAGGGCCAGGCTGCAATGTGAGAAGATCTTTCTCTCCTAGTTGCAGACGCATGAGCCAGTAATCCCCCCCCCTTTCTGGAGCGGGGAGGAGGGCGGGGCTCGAACACACCCTTTGGCAAGTCTCACTTCCTTTTGCTATCAGCTCACTCACAGAGCCCCAGCCCGTCCCCTGCTGTGTTATCCAACAAGCCAGTCTGAGTGTGCGCTGAATTCTGCACCGGCTTCCGCCCCTTTGCACACACAGCTCTGCCAAAGCACCTCTGCTTAGACTCCCCCCGCCCCCCACACACACTCCACTAGTTCAGTCTTACAGGGTCTCTCCAACAGAGGCGCCCAATGGTCCCCAGATAAAAGGCCCCCCTCAGTCCAGAGCCCGGAGCCTCGTGTTTTCGTTACGCAGCGTGCACCAGGAATGCTGACATGGAGGTCACAGATGCTGTTTATCATCATCAAAGGGACCAACCACACACGGGGATCCATGTCTGAGCACGCTCTCGTGTGACCCTCATATAGAAGCATAGACCCCTAGAACTGGAAGGGACCTCGAGAGGTCATTAAGTCTAGTCCTCTGCCCTCGCGGCAGGACCAAGCACCGTCTAGATCAGGGGTCTCCAAACTACAGCCCGGGGGCCGGATGCGGCCCGCGAGGCCCTCTCATCCGGCCCGTGGAGACCTTTTTGGATTCAAAGGCAGAAGAAGTGAGATTGTTTCAAAACCCATTTGAAGCAGATGTGGCCAGTTGCCCAGATGAACTGCAGCTGGAAGTCATTGAGTTGCAAGCAAATGACCTCCTTAGGGACAAGTTCAAAATAGGACTGGTGGGTTTTTACCAGTTTTTGCCCAAGGAAGACTTTCCTAATGTCAAAACTTTTGCATCAAGGTACCTTTCAATCTTTGGAACAACATACCTGTGTGAACAAACATTTTCAAGAATGAAATACGTGAAGAACAATTTGAGAACAAACTTGTCCGATGATAATCTCAGGTCACTGTTGATGTTAGGGACAACAAATCTAAAGCCAGAAATGTCTGCTATTTTGGCATCCAGGAAACAATTTCACCATTCACACTAATACAGGTGTTCATGTGTAGTGTATGAATGTGTTATTAAATAATAACTGAATAAAATAATATTAAATACATAATTAAAAACAACATCCATGTTTTGATTGTTTTTTATTTGGACCTCAAGTGTGTAGTCGGCCCCCGAACTGCTGTTTGATAGTTAATGCGGCCCTCGGGCTGAAAAGTTTGGAGACCCCTGGTCTAGATCATCCCCAATAGATGTTTATCTAACCTGCACTTACATAGCTCCAGTGATGGAGATTTCACAACCTCCCTAGGCAATTGATTCCAGCTTTTAACCATCCTGACAGGCAGGAAGTTTTTCCTGATGTCTAACTTAAACCTCCCTTGATGCAATTTAAACCCCAATGCTTCTTGTCCTATCCTCAGAGGCCAAGGAGAACAATTTTTCTCCCTTCTCTTTGTAAGACCCTTTGAGATACGTGAAAGCTGCTATCCTGTCCCCTCTCAGTCTTCTCTTTTCTAAACTAAACAAGCCCAGTCCAATTCTTTCAGCCTTCCCTCACAGGACATGTTCTCTAGGCCAGTCATCATTTTTGTTGCTCTTCTCTGGACCTTTTCCAATTTCTCCACATCTTTCTTGAAATGTGGTGCCCAGAACTGGACACAATACCCCAAGTGAGGCCTAATCAGCGCAGAGAAGAGCGGAAGAATAATTTCTCATGTCTTGCTCACAACACTCCTGTTAATACAGCCCAGAATCATGTTTGCTTTCTTTGCAACAGCATCACACTGTTGACTCATAGTTAGCTTGTGATCCACTATGACCCCTAGATCCCTTTCTGCAGTATCCTTCCTAGACAGTCGCTTCCCATTCTGTGTGTGTGAAATGGATTGTTCCTTCCTAAGTGGAGCACTTTGCATTTGTCCTTATTGAACTTCATCCTATTGACCTCAGACCATTTCTCCAGTTTGTCCAGATCATTTGGAATTATGACCCTAAACTCCACAGCACTTGCAACCCCTCCCCACTTGGTATCATCTACAAACCTAATAAGCATATCTCTATGCCATTATCTAAATCCTTGATGAGGACATTGAACAGAACTGCTCCCAAAACAGACCCCTGCAGAACCCCACTTGTTATGCCCTCCCAGCATGACTGTGAACTGTTAATAACTACTCTTTTAGAACGCTTATCCAGCCAGTTATGCACCCATCTTATAGTAGCCCCATATAGGTTTGTTTATTGATAAGAAGGTCGTGTGCAACCGTGGCAAATGCCTTTCTGAGGTCTAGGTAGCTTTGTCCACTGCAGTTAGCTTCAATTGTGCTTTGGCATGCAAAATTTAGCAGCAAGATGAGAGCAGAAGCTCCGGGCCAGCAAAAACGAGCCCCACTTGGTTTTCATGCGTTCCTGCAAAAGCCCTCTGGTGACACAAAAGAACTCACCGTATGCAGAGGGAACACTCCAGGTCGGAGACACTCAGAAGGTCCTTAAGCTCCGGCTGGTGGCGATGGCTAAATTTTGCTGCCGCTGTGTCTGGTGATGTTTCCTCCCCCATGCCTAGGAGCAGAAGGAGCATGTGAGAGAATGTGTGACGCCCTCTGAGAAATGCTTTGGAGTTTGCATAGAGTTAGAGACAGAAGGGCCCTCTATGATCACCTCACCTGCCCTCCTGCAGCAACCCGCCCCTGGCTTTTGGCTGGGTTCATTTCAGATGGGATGTTTTAGCCGGCAGCACGGCCTGGATCTCAAATCCAGTGAAGCAAGTGGAAGCAGTAAGTTCTGTTCTGCCACTGCGTCACTGCACGGCCTGAGTGAGTCACTCCATCCCTCCGGGTCAGTCTGCCCCGTTGGAGAATGAAACTCATTCTCCGCCACACAGGGGGTGGGAGGCGTCAGCGGTAGCTACCCGTGCGATGCTTTCAAGATTAAAAGCTGAGGTGCTCGGCAACATAATCTACAGCAGGGGGTTTCACACTTTTTTTTCTCACGACCCAGTTGAAGAAAATTGTTGATGCCGCAACCCAACGTGATTTGACTGGAGTGTGGGCTGAGGAGGAGCTTTGGGCTGTAGGAGGGGGCTCCGGCTTTGGGGGGGGGGTCAAGACTGGGGCGGGAGGGGCTTACCTTGAGTGGCCCCTTGTTAGTGGTGCAGTGGGGGGGGGCGCTAAGGCAACTTCCTGCCTGTCCTGGCACCGCAGACCAGGCTGCCCCCAGAAGTAGCCAGCAGCAGGTTCCCAGCCAATGGGAGGGTGGAGCTAGTGCTCGGGGTGGGGCAGTGCATGGAGCTCTGTGCGCTCCCCCCACCCACCTAGGAGCCGGGCCTGCTGCCGGCCGCTTCTGGGACACAGCACAGTCTGCGGTGCCAGGCCAGGCAGGGAGCTGCCTTAGCCCCCCCACTGCTCACCTGCTCCCCCTGCAGCCACGAGACCCAGCGCCCGACATCCCACAGCCCAGTACTGGGTTGCAACCCGCAGTCTGAAAGCCCCTGGCCGACGTGCCTGCGTGTATCTCAGCCGCCGACCTGCCGAAGGCTGAGGCCAAGTCCCTACTTAGGAAAAACGTTTTCTCCCGGTGGGGATGGGACGTGAGGGGTTTCTCACTCAGGACCGGAGGGCCTGATGCAAAGCTCCGGGCAGACACTGGGGATACGCCCCCAGACTCCTCTGGGGTTCTGGCTCCGGCCCGTCGAGAGTCAAGGAGCTGCACTTGTCTTTTCAGCCTGTCTAGGGAAGGATGCAGCCGCTGCCTTTTTAAGCAAGGGCGTGCATGGGGAAATCGCCTAGCTAAAGGCCGGGGGTGGGGAGCACCAGCATGTGCCCTGGAATTGATTCCAGATAGGAGGGGAATTCAGGAGGGGAAGGGCAGAGCTGATGCCCAGCCGCTGAAGTGTCTTTGCAAGGGGTTGGGGGAGGGAGGCACTGGGCCGGGCATCTCTCTGGTTCCAATCCCGCTGCATGGCCAGACAACGCCCGGGAGCAGGGATGAGGCAGGCCCAGCGTGAACATTGGCGGGGCCTCATTTGAACCCCTGGAGCGGGAGCAGGGTCTGTATATACACACATACAGGGTGGGGAACCACTGGCCCGGGAGCCAGATACGGCCCCCAGCTTGCCTGGATCCGTCCCCTGAGGTTCAGGCTGCCCCTGCAGCATCAAGCACGTGCTGTCACCCCGGCCTCTCCTCCCCCACTGCGGGGCTGGAGCACACAAAATCTACTAGCCCAGGCCCCCCCAAGCTGTGGTGTGCGAGGGGAACATGGGGAGGGTCTTTCTGCTTCTCACTTGGGGCCACCTCAGGAAGGGTTTGGGGTTTTGTTGGGGGTTTTTTTGCTTCTCCCTCTGTGCAGCCCCCGACTGCTTTTTCTCTGGGTCAGTGGCCCCAGGCCCTGAAAAGGTTCCCCGCCCCCGCTATAAAACTTTACCTAAAAGCACCTTCCACCACATTAACACCCTCAAAACGGCCCACGGAGCCAGTAGCCCGCTGTGCACGACACAGGAGCCTCTCTCTGTATTTTACGCGGCAGCGCGCCGGTGACGGGCGTGGGTCTGACGCTTGGCTTAAAACGGACGTCCGTATTTCGACCTCATTTGCCCACTGCCCTTGCACAAGTGCTCGGGCGGAGGTATCCGTCCTATAATCCGAACTTTTAATCGGCATGGCTTGAATAGGTAATAAAATAAGTGGTCTAAATCCCCAGTACGGGGGAATACAGCGGGGCCAGTAATGAAGCGCAAGGCCCGGTGTGGGGGAACCGACTGCACACACCTCAGGCCGGCCCTGGGATGAGGGAAGGGAGGGGAGTCACCTCACTACCTCAGGATGCTGGCCTTCCACACACACCTCCAACCTGAATCCAAATACCAGCCCAGGAGACCCGGATGGGGGGGTAGACATTGTCCAGCCTTCTCCTCTGTGCTTCATATGCTGAGGCGTCTAAGAGGGGCCTGCAGCATGGAGGCCCAGGGCAGAGGCTGACCGTGCATGGTCAGACTGTCCCGGGAGAAGCGTTGGGTTTCCCCCTGGGCCCGATGCCTGGGGAAAGTCTGCGAACTTGCCCTGTAATGGAGGACGGGGTGACCTACCGGATGATCTCCCCTCTTGCCTCTCTGCCGAGGTCCCTGAGTTTTTCCCTCTTCTTGGCCACCAGGCAGGCTGTGGGGGAACACGAGGCTCCTGCTGGCTCAGTTCAGACAAAGCTTCCCCCTTCCCATCTTCCGTCTCTCCCTGCAGATCCTAGATCGCAAAAAAACCAAGAAGTCAACCAGGGCCGTCTCTACCGGTGCCCCGTGCTGGCACCCCCACCCTCCGGGGGGTGGCCGCTGCGCACGGCGGGGCTGACGCTGAGGGGGAAAAGGGTTGCCAACTCTGCCGGACCGGACGCCATTTCCTGCAGAGTTGACAACCTGGAGCAGGGCCGGGAGGGAAGCGTGGGCCAGAGGATGGCGAAGCAGCAGCAGCAGGCCGTGAAGCCAGCTGGAGAGAAGCGGCGCTTTTAAGGGGAACGTGCCGCTTCTCTCTAGCCTCCCTGCTGCGCGACTGCCTCCCCCCCCCCCATCCTCCAGCCCGCGAGGTAATTTGGTGCCCCAAATTTCACGGTGCCCTACGCCGCCGCGTGTTTTGCCAATCAGTAGGGACAGCTCTGCAGCCAAACCTCACATCCCTGCCTCCCTTACACCCCACACAGACGCGTCTGGGCTACCGAGGCGTAAGGGAGAAAGCTCCTCCACGTATGGGTAGACTCCGGCTGGGCAGAGGAGCTCTGAGGAGGACGGACGGACGCCTCAGAGGAGGACAAAAATGCTGGCCCCTCTTATCCCACCTGGGCACCTATCGTGCGTGCAGAGGACGGTCCGTGCTGTGCTCAAACCAGGCCTCTTCTCTCTGAGCTCTGCCCCCTCCCTGAGTGCGTTTGATTCACTCCCCCATCTCCTTGTCCCTCCTCGGCCACTGGGGTCTCCCAGGCAGTGCAAAGTACCAGTAGCAGAGGAGCGCTCATTACTTGGGCTGGCCCAAATTTTTCCTCACTCCCCTGCTTTTCACTGCAAAATTCTTCCACTTTTCCCAAAAAAAGCAAAGCTCGGGGGGGGGGGGGGGGGGGAGATTGCTGACAGGATCCACATTTGCCGTCCCCTCTTCTGTCACCTGAAATCCTTTGGGATTTTTTTTCCCCCTTCCCAGGGGGTAGGGCGGTTGGGGGGGGACATGGAAAAGGGGTGATTTCTCATGCCTGCCCGAGCCCTTCGCAAGATGTGGGGGTACCGCTTTCCCGGTGTTCCCCCCGCCCCCGCTCCGTTCCTTCCTCTGCTGGGCTGCATCTCTGCTAGCAGCTGCCTCCGTCCGCCCGTCAGCCCCTTCCCAATGCCAGGGCAACACCCTGCGCCCAGGACTGATCTCCTGCCGCCCTCACACGCCTTCCCCGGAGCTTTGCTCCTGCACACACCAGCACAGCAGGCCCGAGAGGCCCCTCACCTGCCCGTACTCTCCTCCACGGGGCGGCCTTGGCAGAGGGCCTGCTCCTTCCTTCCCTGAGTTGCTGTGTTTGGCGTCCAGGCTGGCGGCGCTCGGTCGCTCCACGACAGGGCCTGGCAGCGGGGACTCCTGCGCGAGGAGCTGCGGGCAGAGGAGACGCGTCACATGTCGGGGGCAGGGGAAATCAAACCGGAAGGCGGAAGGGGGCTTCTAGATCGGGGGGTGCGAGGGCGGAAGAGTAAGCCAGAGGGGGGCGAACTATGGCCCACGAGCCACATCCAGCCCGTCAGACCCTTCTGTCCGGTCCCCGAGTTCCCACCCAGCGAGGCTCGCCCCCAAACCCCTCCCTTCTGTCCCGGCTCCCCTAGCGCTGGGTGGCACAGTTGCCGCAGCGCCAGCCCCGACGGTCTGGGCGGCACGGCTGTAGCACTGCTAGCCCTGGTACTCTGGGCGACGTGGCCGGAGGGCAGACAGTGGGGGCATTAGATAGGAGCAAGGCTCCTAGTGGAGTGGTCAGGGGAAGGGAAGTGGGGGGGCTGGATAAGGGGGGGAAGAGAAGCGGGGGGCGCAGTCAGGGGGTTGGATAGGGAATAGAACGTTTGGGGGGCCTGATAGGAGGCCATGCCTGGCTGTTTGGGGAGGCACAGCCTCCTTTAACCGTCCCTACCCAGCCCTCCCTACAATTTCTGACCCCCCCTCCGCTCTCAATCCTCTCTGCCCCCCAGCCCCACACTCCTACAAAGGCCCGCCAGCCCAAGAGCTACGGGACAGGGTTGGGTAGAGATGAAGATTCAAGCCCAATTTCTTTTCTTCCCAGCTTCTGGGCAGAATCCTGGAGTCCTGCCACCACGACAGGCCAGTTCTACCCATTGCCCCCTCCTGCCCCGGCAGCGCAGTGGGGTGGGGAGACAGGGCAGCAGGAGAGAGCCGACGTGGGGGTGGCAACGGGCAGCGCTGGGGAGGGCGGTGATAAACCGGACACAACATGGAGAGGGGCGGTGCCACCCGGCCCGGCTCACCCGCAGCGACTCGGACGGAGGGAACATCTCCCGGAATAAACCGGCACAGAGCGCGTGGCCGGTGGAGGCTGCCTAAGGTCAGGGTGGTTTCTGCAGCGGGCTCGGGGACCCCTCAAAAACACCCCCAAGCAAGCGACTGCGAGAGGCGGCTCGGGACGCAGGTTTCTTGGCAGGAAAACGGCCAGGCTTTTGCCTAGTGACGGTCCGCGGCCGCGGGAGGACGCCTGCAATAGCTGCATTCGGGCCCGGGCGATTCCTCCGCCCCGCCAACGCTGGCCGGGTTAGCACCACGGCAGGGCAGCAGGATCACCGCTTTATTTTGCTGCCTAATTCAAGGGCCCTGAAATCCACGCCCTGCTTTCAACTTCCTGGGAAATCGAGAGGTTTAAACAGAGCCTGGCTCTTGGGCTGAAAGGCCCCAGCACCAGGGGCTGACCCGCTCTTACCCACTGTCCTGGAAATGCCCCAATGCTGGGGGGGGGGGGGTTACCCTCTTACAGCTGTGGCTGGTTCCTCCTGACCAGAGGCCACCCGAGTCGGGAGGCTGGACCAGCTCAGACTCCCAGAGGGCTGCCCAGCCCTCGGTAGCATCCAGGCATTTCACCTCCTCCCTGCTGGGACCTCCCAACTCAAACACCATGGGGAGGGGGCGGGGAGAGGATAGGGGGCTGTGGGCTGGGGGCAGAACAAGACCCGTGGCGGGGCTAGGGCCCCATCGATTGTGAGGACGGCCCCACCGGATCGTTCACCTTTTCCATCTCGTGCCGAGCGGCATGGAAAGCGGGGTTCAGCGTAAGGCAGTGGTGGAACTGCAGCAGGGCTTCCGACATCTGTCCCATCGCCAGCAGCACCTTCCCTTTCTGGAAGTAGCCCTGCAGGGGAGCAAAGCCAGCGGGACAGCCACATCATTTTCCTGGCCGGATTCGTCACCAGCTGGGCGATTTCTTTTCAAGGGAACCGCGCAGGGGCACTAACATGGCAACCCAAGTCCTCCTCGTACCCACACACCACACAGCACGAATACAAACCTCCCCACCAACTCGGACCCTCCTAAACATACCCCCAACGGCATCCTAGGCTGTCCTCGGAGAAGCCCCAGGAACTGCACGATGACGCCAACGAAAACCACACGTGGGGACATGGGGACTCGGTAATGCTGCCGTCCCAGAAGTCAGAAATGGGAGAGAGAAGAGCGGGCCCACTCCTGAGGCCGTGTCTGACCCCGGCAAAATGAGTATTGCCTCATGTGGCTGGTCTTCTGGAAGGTAGCAACCTACTACTGCTGCTGGCTCACAGCTTTTACTCCTTACGCTCAAGTGCTAGCGTGTGCTCTGCAGGGCTGGAGGAGCCAGTTTCGCACCCTGCTGACTGACCATTACCCCTTCCAGGAGCGGCCCAAGGCCAGCTGTAGCAGCTGGCGCCCCAGGCGGAAGGCGCGATCGGTGGCCCCGCCTGCACGACCGTCAATGGGTGTGACATCATCACGGGGTGCCCTATGACGTCATCATCCGGCGCCCAAGCCGGCCGCGCCTTAGGCAACTGCCTAGTCTGCCTAGGCTCACAGGCCGCCCCGACCCCTTCAGTTGGATTTTCTCATACTCCCAGAGGGTTCCACAGCTTGATCGATTTCCCCTGCTCCCCACGCTTAGCGTACGTCTAGACTACAGGTTTTTTTAAGATATATGCAAATTCAGTGCTAATTTGCATATCTTCTTCTGATCGCTTTTTCAAAAGTGGGTTTTTCTAAAGTGAAAGTAGTCTGGACGCCGGTTTTTTTTCAGAAAAAAATGCTTTTTCGAAAACTGCATAAACCTCCTTTTTTTTTTTTTTTTTACGAAGAGCGGGTTTTTCAAAAAAGGGGGGTTCCCCCCCAAAAATGCATCCAGACTACTTTCACTTTGAAAAACCCGCTTTCAAAAAAGCAATCGGAAGAAGATATGCAAATTAGCGCCAAATTTGCATATCTCCTTTCGGGGGAAAAAAAACCCGTAGTCTAAACATACCCTTTATCTCCCCGTGCTTTGTCAGCAAACGCCCCAGAGAAGAAAACGTATGATGGGGAAGACTGCTTACGGCACTAAGAGGACTTTTACTCCAAAAGGCAGCCACAGAGCAAAAGCAAATTCCATTCACTGGCATACAGAGAAACTGGGAAGTCCTTTCCCAAGCAGAGACAGGTCTCTCCCATTTCCCATTCCTTTTGCTATGCAACAGATTGCTCTGACCTATTTTTTACCTTTGCCGCCCGTTCACACACTGCAACAGTCATAGATGTTCTTAGCCTCTTGTCTCTTGGCTGCTGCACTTCTCTCTGGCCCTGGCCAAGACCCCCTGGCCCCGCTCAAACCTACTCAGAAGGCTGCTGTGAAGAGCGTTTTCTTTGCCCGTTCCTTTTTCTGCTTCGCCCCTCTCTTTCCGGACTCCCCTCCTCTGTTGCACCAAACATAAGCCATTTTCAAGGCCCTTCAGGGCCCAGCCCCACCCTATCCATTCTCTCTCCTCCAGTAATGAAATGTCATAAGAATGGCCATATTGGGTCAGACCAAAAGTCCATCTAGTCCAGTGTCCTGTCTTCTGATAGCGGCCAATGCAAGATGCCCATAGAGCAGGCATGTCCAAAGTCCGGCCCGTGGGCCAATTGCGGCCCGTGTTCCGGTTTAATACGGCCCCACAGGTAATTTAGCAATATCTATCTTTTATGGCCCCCAACGAATCCATATGTATTGAGATGAATACATTGTAAAATCTCAGTTAATGTCAGTTGGTCTAAATCAGTTATAAATATATTTGGACACAACATGTATACTTGGTGTTATGTTCCTGTTCATATTTTTTGAACTTAAAAGTTGACAGACAACCTTAATTACCAATAATATGTAATGTACTTTACAATGTTCCTGACATATATTTCAGCTTCCTGGATTTTTTTTTCATCTGGCCTTCAGATATGAAAGGCAGAGTGATTTAACACCTGTTTAGATTTGTCATCCATGTGACGAAATGAAAAGTATGCCGTTTGCAATAAACTTTGCATAAAATAGTTAATTTGCATTTAATTTTAATGGTTCAAAGAATGTCAGGCAAAATGGTCGGCCCTCACACATGTTCACTTCATCAAATCTGGCCCTCTTTGAAAAAAGTTTGGACACCCCTGCCATAGAGTGTGAACAGAACAGGGAACATCAAGTGATCCCTCTCCTGTCACCCGTTTCCAGGCTCTCAGAGAGACCAGGAACACCATTCTTGCCCATCCTGGCTAATAAATATTAATGGACCTGTCCTCCATGACTTCATCTAGGTCTTTTTTTGAACTCTGTTAAAATCGTGGTCTTCACAACTTCCTCTAGCAAGGAGTTCCGCAGGTTGACGGTGTGCCGCGTGAAGAAAAGCTTCTGTTTGTTTGTTTTAAACCTGCTACCTATTCAGCGGTGACCCCTAGTTCTTAGATTATGGGAACAAGTAAATAATGTTCCTTATTCACTTTTTCCACACCAGTCATGATTTTATAGACCTCTATCCTATCCCCACTTCGTCTCCTCTTTTCTAAGCTGAAAAGTCCCAGTCTTATTAATCTCTCTCCCTATAGCAGCCGTTCCTTTATTAACGTGCTTCTGTGCTTGACCAAAGAGTGCCTTTCATAGAGTGTCAGACACGCCTAGAGGGCTTCAGCTTGGGTTTTTCTTTGAACCCAAGAGAGCTGTATAGGTGCGCTGGGCTTAATGAGCTAGGACACATGGCCCACTTAGCATAATGGAGTGCTCTGTATTTGCAACTTAACACGTCACTGTTGAATTGGGCCAGTGCATTTCCAAGCAAGACACACCCGAGAGCTGTGCCAAGAGGGAACGGGTGAGTACAGAATTATCAGTGAACCATGACCCTCGCTCGGTCACCAGCTGCACCAGGGCTGCTGGCAAGGTGTTGGCATTAGGGGTTTGGAACGGGTCCCATATGAGGAGAGATTAAAGAGACTGGGACTTTTCAGCTTAGAAAAGAGGAGACTAAGGGGGGATAGACTAGAGGTCTATAAAATCATGAGTGGTGTGGAGAAAGTGAAGAAGGAAAAGTTATTTACTTGTTCCCATAATATAAGAACTAGGGACCATCAAATGAAATGAATGGGTTTAAAACAGGTTTAAAACAAATAAAAGGAAGTTCTTCTTCACACAGCGCAGAGTCAATCTGTGGAACTCCTTGCCTGAGGAGGTTGTGAAGGCTAGGACTATAACAGGGTTTAAAGGAGAACTAGATAAATTCATGGAGGTTAAGTCCATGAATGGCTGTTAGAAAGGATGGGTAAGGAAAGGTGTCCCTAACCTCTGTTTGCCAGAGGGTGGAGATGGATGGCAGGAGAGAGATCGCTTGATCATTAACTGTTCGATTCACTCCCTCTGAGACACCTGGCATTGGCCACTGTTGGCAGACGGCATACTGGGCTGGATGGACCTTTGGTCTGACCCAGTATGGCCATTCTTATGTTCATTCAAAGGATCGATCCTCTGCAAATGTTCCCATCCACTCGCTACATCTAAAACTCCTGCCATCCTGTGCAAGCTGTCACTTTTCCAGACATCCCCCAGGGACACAAGGAAGAGCCACCATGCAAGTTGTCCAAGACTGTGGAATCTCCACGACTAGAGACTTAAGAGCAGGTTGGACAGACGTCTGTCACAGATGATCTAGAAGGTGCTTGGTCCTGCCAGGAGGGCAGGGGACTGGACTCGATGACCTCACAATGTCCCTTCCAGTTCTAGTGTTCTATGCTCCTATGAACATTTGTCACCATCATCTCCTCCCGGCGGCAATGCTACTCCCTTGCTCTCAAACGCGGAATGAGGTGCAAGAGAAACGAGGTCAGCTCCACCCATGACGAGCCGGACGAGCAAGTTAAACCCTGGTCCAATGCCCACGAGAGCAACGGAAAGGTTCCAATTATTTGACCAGGCCCTCAGACTCATGGCTCTGCAAACGAGTTTCAGGAAGAAAGGCAAAAAGACAGGCACCTTGGAGCCAGGGGAAAGAAGAGGCTTCATGGAGAAGACCCTCTAACACGATCACTGCTGAAATCTGAGTGGTTCTGAGCCCCCGAGCCGAACCCTCGCGCATCAGCAGGTTATTAGGTGGAGTCTGGTCAGTCCTGGAATGGTTTTGGTTTGCGAACAAGTTCAAATTTTGTACTTACATATTTGTGGGAACCCTCCACCTCCCTCCCCCCCCCCAACCACACACACATTCCTTTGGGCAGCTCTCTCTCTTTCCAGTGCAGGAGCGCTATAGAAGTGTGGCAATCCAAGACAAGGGAGAACTCCGGGGTCAAATGAAGCCCTCTGGGAGAAGGGGGTGAGGGAGAGCCTGGCAGTATTTGTAACCCCCATTTACCGTTCTAACAGCCCCCAGAATGAATCCCTCCGTCCCTGTGAGCAGACGGCTGCAGTCCCACAGCTCAAGCGTCATCTTTCACATCACGTTTCACTTCAAGGCGCCCACAGCAGGTGCCCAGTCCACCTTCTTGCACCAGAACCCACCAGCCGGGCACCGACCCACCTCACACTCCTCCGGCTCGCTCCGGCACACCGCCTCCAAGTCCTCCAGTGCCTCAGGATACCGCTGCAGGGCCACGTAGACCTCCGACCGGCTCAGCCTCAGTGAAACATCATCCGGCGCTGCAGGCACAAGCCCTCAGAACCGTTAGCACAAGGTCTACACTCAGTATCTCCCATACACGGCGAACCACATTCCGGCCTAGCGCAAACGGGGAGCGGGGGGGCAAATCCTTTGGAAATCTCCTGGACAAACTCAGCGGAAGTGGAAGTAACATCAGAGGTAAAATAGAGTCAGAGGTAAAACAGTGTCATTGGCACCAGCGTCGCAAAGTGAGCACATCAAGAGTGCAGAGGAGAGGGATCAGGGCCCCCCAGCCCAGCATTAGGGAGCCAGTGTTGGCAATCCAGACCCCCCCTCACCCTCACTGCCCCACTGTAAGGCTGGAGCACACAAAATCTACTAGCCGGGGCCCCCTCACTCTGGGGTTTGAGGGAAATGTGGGGAGAGTCTTTCTCTTTCTCCATCAGGGGCCAGATCAGTGAGGGTTTGTTTGGGGTTTTTAGCTTCTCACTTGTGTGCGGCCCCCAACTGATTTTCCATGGGCCAGTGACCCCCCCAACCCAAAAAAGGTTCCCCACCACTGGTGTAAAAGGAAAGACAGCTAACAGGATGAAACAGAGCCGTGACAATTGTTTTGTCCTGTAAACCTCCTTGCAGAAGGCATAAGGGATCTGTCGAAAAAGCCTTTCTTTCTCCACAGATCCCCCTCCAGACTGCCACTTTTTGCCGACAAAGTGCTGAGGCCGCAAAAACGCGGCAGCCATTTTTATGCAAATTAGGCACGGGATATTTAAATCCCTGCCTCATTTGCAATGTCGACCTGCCTAATCTGCATCCCTCTGCCGACTTAGGGATGCAGTCTAGACATACCCCCATTGTATGCCAGATCAGGAGATTTGTACTATTTTATCACGTGTTCGCACTTGCATTTTGATCAACTTACGCCATGATTTTGTCACCCCTAAATTCACATCATTGGCACTAATTACTCTTTGTTGAGGACTTAATTGCAGGCCAGGATACAGAGAGGTCTGTAAGAAAATGAATATGCAGGCTGGCATACTCTCTAGTCCAGGATGAACCTCTCTAATCCGGCACTGTCTGATCCAGCAACATCCAGGGTCCAGCATGATGGTGGGTAGCCAGATGTTCACTTTTCATGGGTGTGGTCAAGTTTCCCACAGTCCCATAACGTTTTTTTTACAGCCACCAGTCTCGGCTCTCAGTTTTCTGTGCCGTTATTTAGCTCTAATTTACCCCTAAATGTCTTCTAAGAGCCCAGTAAGCAGCGGAAGTGCTGGTAATGCTAGACAATACTAGCTTCTCATGGCCTTGCAAATTATCTGGTTCAGCACCAGTCACATCCTGAGGGTGCCATACTAGGGAGGTTCAACCTGTAGAATAGCCACAGACAACATGTGACTACGTGATATTATCCAACTAGCTACATGATCCAGTCTGGCATAGGGTTGCCAGATGGTTTCAACAAAAATACTGGACACACTTGACATTACAGCACAATCTATATTATATCTTATTTAGAAAATATCGAACATTTCTATTTTCTCAATTTGTTTCCTGAACAGAAAGCTCAAATACTGGACTGTCTGGTTCAAAACCTGGCAACCGTAGTCTGGCATGTGACACAGGTGTCAATATTTTATAATAGGAATTGGTAATACAAAGGCAGGCTAGCCTTAAACTCGAATTGGTCAACAAAGCTAACGGCTCTCTAATTCCTGACCTTAACGCATGGAAACGCTGACGTTTTCCAAGATGATTTCCTTCTGCTAGGTTTCAAAATGGGCCTAGTTTTCTTCTCTGATCTCCCACAATTTCAAGGAATTCTTTTATCTACATAGTGTATTAATTAAATGTTTTGGAATTTTTTTTAAAAAGGGTTTTTTTTCAATTTGAAATAGGCCCTTTTTTTAAAAAATAGACCAAAATCTGTTGTATTTCTGCTGTGGATAGAAGTCCGGCACATGGTAAATCGGTCTGATCCAAACTGATAACAAGTCATCAAAACAAAGAAAAAAGAAAACAAACCCAAAATGGATGAGTGAAAAATGAAAACAGGACACACAACCTAAAGGAAACCATTTTTCAGCAAAAAACTTTTGATCAGCGCTAATTACAACCAGATACTAAGGGTCCCTCAGGTTTAAACTAATGCTCACACTCAGGGCTCGCCAGACCGCGCTGCACATGCGCAGATCACGCAGCGCTGGCTGTGCCGGCTTGTAATCTACTCGCTCCGGGCGAGTAAATTACATGATTTGTCAAGCCCTGCTTGCACTAATGCTCACGCTTACACTGAGTCATGTTTATTATGGTAGTGATGAAGGATCAGCCCCATTGTGCTCGGGGCTGGAGAGACACAGAGAAGAGACAGTCTCTGTCCTGAAAAGTGTATCATCTAAATCAGCAACGGGAAACTTAGCTTAGTGAGTGGGCTGCATAAGTGTCTCTCCTTCATCTCAGCGGTATGCAAGAGTGTCAGAACCAAGACAATCTCCCCGAATAGGGTAGTTTTGCTCTTCACTTGTGTACCTAGAACGTACATGGGGTAAGGGGCGATTGAACCATAGCAGCACTTTGATTGGATGCCGAGGGAGCACACGGCTCTCACAGTCACTGTTGTGTCAATCAGCACCCACCTCCCCTCACGAGCTATAACTTCACGTGTGTGTCACCAGCGGAGTCTTACAACCCTGCCCGTGAGCAGCGGTAAACACGTCTCGTGGGCCACACATAGAACCCCGACGGGCGGCCTGCGGTCCGCAGGTTGCCCACCCCCGGGGCTGAATAGATGAGACAGACACGGGCTCTGGGAAAGAGACAGAACAACAAGCTGAACCATCAGTTACAAATCAGCTTGGGTTAGAGACAGGAAGTCAGCGCTTCCGTTTCTAGTCCCTGTTCTTGCTAAGGCTGATCACTCCACATTTTGACCACAGGTACAGGGGGTAACAAGGCTGACTCACAGTCAATTCCTATTTGCCAGCATCTCTTCAGAGATTCTTCAACGTTCCCAAGAACCTAGAGATCCCCCTGCTCTTCCCTCCCCCACCCCCAAATATCCAGCCTCCCATTTCTCTGTGTTCCAATTCATCCGGATGTCACCAACCCAACCTCTGCTGCAAGACCTCAGCTGAGTGGACTCTGCCCAGACCTATTATAGCAACCCTTCAAGGACAGGACCTATTGGTTTGATGGCAGAAGGGTTTGCGCTCTAGACAGTCTGCAAGCAGCTCCCTCTTTGGGACCCAGCTCCTATGGCTGGAGCAAGAATAACAAGGGTCCCTGTGGGGTGCTGTTGCCATGGGAGGGCCAGGGGCGTCTGCCGTGAGTCACCGAGCGAGGCTGCCGAGAGACGTTACAAAACAGCATTTCGGCTGAGGACCCAGAGATGCGAAACGGCCTCGCAGTCCCAAGTGTCGGCGATCTCCGAGTCAAGGAGGCCGGGAGGAACCACAATAGGGGACGCGCGCCCCTTCATGGCAAGATTCGCAGCCGGTGTAAATCAGAATCGTGCCAATGCATCTACCCCCATTTATGCCTGATACATATACATTCAGACTAGGAGTCCCCAAAGCAGCCTACAGGGGAAATCAGTTCACAGGGATATTTTCATAGCAGTTGGGCATCTCCAAAGTCCCCCATGTCAGTACTAGGGATGCGGAGGTTTAACCAGTAAGCCTCACCCGTCAAAGGTTAACAAGTGGGGCTGGAGCAGCGCTTGCAGCAGTGGGGTGGGGAGGCATGTTCTGGCCCAGCAGCTAGCACGGGGAGGGAAAGGGGGCTCCAGACAGGCTTCGGCATTCCCCCTCCCCGGCTTGCTCCTCCCTTAATCAATTAACCTCTGTGAACCAGTAAACAATATGATTTCCCGGTTAGCCAATTAAACGAGATTGTACATGGGCCTGATACTGACCGTGGTGGTGTAAGGACAAAGTCACTCCCTCACCCCCAAACCAATTATTGTCAGGGGGTGGGAAACCCGGAAATATCATGGCCATGCCCCTTCTGCTCAATGCCCCGCCCCTTCCACTTGATGCCCCGCCCCTTCCTGTGCAGCCCGGGGCCACTTCAATAATTTCCCGAAGTGGCCCCCGGCAAAAAATTATTGCCCACCCCTCCCTTAGACTGAGCTTCATCCACCAACCTACTGGGATGACCTCAAAGGTTTGCCTTTCTTCTGGCTCGGCCATCGTGGGTGCTGATGTCACATGGCTACTTGTTCACTAACACCCCTACCTCTAATATCACACAGGTTACCGACTGAGCATGAGGCGATACTCTTTTCAGATCCTCCTGACAGAGGCTGGATTTTAGCTCTCAAAGTCCACTGAAGGCAGGATAAGAAGTCATGTTAATCTGTAAATTCAGGCTCGGTATTAGGAAAGCGAAGTATAAAAGGTACTGGTTGAACCTCTCTAGTCCAGCAACCTTAGGACCTGACCAGTTCCAAACCATACACTTTTCCAGACCAGGGGAGGTCAATATTGTCCAGCAGCATTACCAACACTTCCACTGCTTGCTGGGCTCTTAGAAGACATTGAAGGGTAAATTAGAGCTAAATCACAGCACAAAACATCGAGAGCCAGGACTGGTGGCTGTAAAACTTTGTGGACTGCGGGAAACTTGGCCACACCCACAAAAAGTGAACATTCGGCTCACTAAAATCATGCTGGACAATGGATGTTTCCAGACCGGAGAGTTCTGCACTAGAGAGGTTCCGCCTGTTGTTAAGTTTTGGAATAGGCATCTAAGGGAGGCTGTGAAACCCCATTCCAGCAAGTGTGTAAGAATAGGTTAGAGGAGGGAGAATCTGAGTTTATTTGGTCCTGACTTAGCGCAGGAGGCTGAACTTGATGCTTACTCAAGGTTCCTTCCACTCCTCCATTTCAATGATTCTATAGTTTTATGACCGGGGGGAGGGGGGGGGGAATCCTGCTGCTTGATTTGAGCATTAAACACCCACATCAACCTACAAAAATCTCTGCCAAGGGTTGCTCTGTAGCCAAAGGGAGAAAAAAGGCCTTGGGCTAAAATTGAGCAACACATGAAAAAAAACACTGTCTGAGTATTTAAACCCATTTAGCTACAGATAAGAGATTCTTGCCAAGCCACTCAGACGCTGCTGAAACGTTAGCGCTCTCTTCTCTGTAACAAAACAATCCTACATGCTCCGATCCTCCCGCGTATTGCGCTGCGTAAGCCTGAGGGTGTGCAGAGCAGATCTGGGTTTGGTTTGCTATGCAAGTTTCTCACACACCCAACACAGCTGGTGCCCCTGATCCTCTGCCGTTTCAGACCTAGGCTCTGGGGCAGTTCTGCCAACGCGCTGCAGTCCAAGCTGGCAGACAGCTGGGACTCTGATGGCCAAGGAGACTATTTATTCACGCACACGGACCTGTTACTGTAACCTTTTCCACATCCCCCTGGGTCTCTTTATCCACCTGCTGTATCTTGTCACAATCCGGGAGAATGAATTCCCTAGAGCAGCAGCTGCCTCTCCTTCACTTCTCAGCACGGTACCTCACCCAACGGGACTCTGATTTCTGACTGGCTCTCCCAGGTGCGGTAGCAAGATATAGAATAGCAGCAGCCCTTTCCCCCAGTGCTGGTCCTTGAGCCAGGACCACTCACCAAACCAGGCTGTGCGGTGGGTTTGGTAAAGAGGACAAATGGAAGCCAGGTGAAATCAGAACTGGTTTTTCACGTGGGGCCTGCGCTGTGACTCCAGAGGGGAAGAGCTAAGAAGTGATTACATTGTACTGCTTCACTGGTCCCAGCCACATGTGTGTAAAGACAAAATGCCACGGCCATCGGTATTCACGGGTTAAATGATGCCACAGATCGGATTTGACACCTGCATAGAGACGCACACTGGTAAACCTGAGCCTGTCATGAAAAGCAAGGGACAACACCCCACCTCCAAGATGTTCTTTTTGTTACGGCTCTGTTTCCTTTTAAGTCTCTGGTTGTTACCTAAGCATATTTCTTTATCTTGACCAGTGTTCCCTGTAAGCTGTGCGCTTGGGCAGCCACCCAGGTGAGATGCAAATACTGATTAGCCGAGTGCCCACAGCTGGCAGCATGTATTTCTACTGATGGTGCACATCCACACATGCCTTGGTGCACATAACAAAATTCATTCTGCACATGGATGGAAAAATGTAAAGGGCACATGAGTCCTGACTACCACTATAAGTTCAGGACAGGGCCTCAACTCTCACTGATATATCAGTCCTGCCAATGTACTAGTGCACGATAACAGATGGATCGATAAAGCACGGACGCCTCCTAACAGTTCTGTTATTGACCAATGGGAGCTGCAGGGGTGGTGTCCCTGCTCTGGCTTTCTCAGGGGCTGCAAGTATGTCTGTTTTTCCCTTGAAAATGGTACCCTTTCCTTAAAGCATCATTTATAAACAGGCAGGATCCATCCCCAAGACGGGAAGTTCTTCTGGGCAGGGACTCAATATTTGCTGTGTGTTTGTACAGCGCCTTGCACCAGAAGGCTGGCACTACAACAATTCAAATGATAATCAGAAGAAAGACGAGTTGGGGAGATGAGGCACATAGAAGCAAAGACCTCTGGAACACACAGCCAGTGTAGCAAAGATCTGAAACTCTCTGTGTCTTTGTTCAGTGTTTCTTTCACAGAAATCCCCGGTTGGCACGAGGTAAAATAAAGCAGTAATTACAACAAACCGACGTGCATGCAATTTGCTTCAAGACCGCTGATCGAGCAATCAGGATGTTGAAAAACAATGCATGTCTTACGTGAAGATGTTGGATAAAAGGATCTGCTTGTTACACAATGAGGTTTCACTACCCATCGGCAAATCAGTTATATAGTTCGTTCCACTCCCAGGCTCTGGTACTATGGTGATTAATGAATTAACGTTTGGCCACACGTTAAGTGGTGCTCAGTCTTGCCACGGTCCTAGGAACAATCCACTTTTCCTCTTAAATTCAGAAAATCCAGGCAGGCAAATTTCCCCTAGAGGTCAACCCTGAAAGAAGATACCAAGATCCAGCCCTGATCCTTGGAGAGCAGAAAATTAGTCATACCCTGAGACATTGCTGGTTGTGGGCACTGTGTGCTACGGAACCACCAACTTCTACAACACAGCTATTCCTAAACTCTCAGCCCCTCCTGCAAATCCTGGGTCACATTCTCCTGCCACTTACAGACACACAACTCTTTGGATTAGTGGCTGACAGCTGAACTTGCCACAGCAACTGCATCCCTCCACTGACCAGTGTCCCAAAGCAGTTGGCCTGAACGAGCCAGGACTGCTCATATGCAGGGAAGCAATTTATGGACAGGTGAATAACTCAAATAGGGTACAGGGCAGGGGTGTAAGTTTCCTACAGGTCCTGTCCTACCACAGCCCGGGGCCCTGCTAGCTCTTTAAATAGCTCCTTGCTGGCTTTTGCTCCAGGGCACACCCCCACCTTGCTTTCACCTCTCCTGCAGGGCTTGCAAAAGACCGGATCCAAGGCAGCATTCAAAGAAGGGGGCTGTTGCTATTCCAACTCCCTGCCCTTGGAGCTTTGGAACAGAGGATGAAAGGGGGGAGGGGGGACTAATGAACCCTTAGTGTATGCAACCCTGGGGCACATGCTGCTGGCTTGTGACCCCCTTCATAAGCTTGGGGGGGCTCACACCTGTCCCCTGATTAGCAGCGCATGGGGGCAGCCCCAGAAGCAGCCGAGCCGGGAGCAGAAGTTACATAACCAGGAACAAAAGGGGGAGGGGGCTCGCTTTGTTCTGACGCCTGGCTCAAGAAACTGACCAGCCCCGCTCCGTCCCCAGCGGTGACCCCCCGCGCTTACCCAGGGCGAGCCCCTTGTGCGCAGCCTGCAGCGCCGCCCTGTAGTCTCCGTCCCGCACCAGCTCCTGCGCCTGGCCGCGCAGCCGGGCCAGCTTGGTGGCGCGGTCCAAGCACTTGTCCAGCAGGCTGCAGAGCAGCACGTCGCAGCGCGGCGGCCCCCGGCCCGGCGGCGGCAGCCGCTCCCGGCACACGAGGCAGCGGGCGGGCGGCGCGGCGCCCAGGCAGCGCCGGCAGAAGGAGTGTCCGCACGACACGGTCACCGGGTCCCACAGCGCCAAGGCGCAGCAGGGGCAGCGGAACGCGTCCATGGCGCGGCCCGGGGGGGCGCTACCGCGGGCCAGCGCGACCAGGGGCTGGTCTCAAGCGGGAGCGCACGGCTCCGTCCTGTCCCCGCTCTGCGCTGGCTGGACCCCTGCGGCCGGAGCACCCCGCACGCCCCCTCGCCCCATGCCCGCCGGCTGCGGCTGCCGTGCGCCCTCGGGCGGGGAGCGGGGGAGCGCACGCTCCTGGCCGGCGGAGCCCAGCTGCGCCCCGGCTCTGATGCGCTGCGGGAGCGGGCACAGCGACCCCGCCGCTCGGTGGCCCTGTGCGGGATCCCGCCTTTCGCATCCCTCCCGCTGCCCTGCCTGGGGTAGGGGGCGGGCAGAAGGGAGGGGGGCGGCCAGGTGGGAGCAGGCACGTCCCCCCCGCTCCATCCCCGAGGAGCGATTTGTCCGGGGAAGGGGGTGTGGCCCCCGCCCGGCCCCCGCTTTTGTTCCCTGCACAAAACGCCCTTACGTAAAATGTGGAGCAGCCCCCATGTGATAGAGGCGCCGGCGCCTGCCCATTGGCCCCGGCTGCGCCCCGCCCCTGTTGTGAAACAGACCTGGCAGGCGGCGTTTCATAACCGCCCGGATGGGGGCTGGAGTTTGCCTGGGGAAAGGAGACACCGCACCCCCTCCTCAGCCCCGTCCGCCTGCAGCGTCTCCCCGGGCGGGCTGCGGCTGCTTGCTAGCAGAGTCCCTTCCCCCAGGAGCTGGCTGCTTATGCAAGCGCTGCGCTGCGCAACGCTGGCCGGTGTGTCCGCTCAGGGCGCGCTGCATCAAGGCTCGGGGCTCGGCTCCCTTCGGGGGGCGCCCCCGAGCGGGGGGATGCGCCCCACTCCGGGCCCGCTCCCAGCCAGTAGGAGCAGCCCCCTCGCAGGGCAAGACGCGTGCGCGCTCAGGGCTCGCCGTGCGCAAGCAATTTGCGCGCTCTTGGGTGCACTGCCTGAGAGCCTGGCGACCTCCCCCCGTCTCTTTGTGCCAGCTCCTGGGAAGAGTTAGGAGACCACCCCTGACCCACACTTCGCTGCTTACAGAGACAAGTCAAAAGCTGGCAGGAAAGAAGGATTATTATCCCTGGAATCCAGAGGGGAAAGGGACACCTTTCCTCCAGGCCACACCGCAGCTGGGACTGAATCCAGATCATACCAGTCCAGGGCTGTAGCCATAAAACCACCCTGCCCCTCCGGGGGAATAGAGTCAGAAAGGCACAGAGACATCTATATTCATGGGTCTCTGTGATGGGCAGGAAGGCACTATGGGAGAACTAGTCATCTCCTCTGCCGTCATTCTACAGTCTGTGGAAAAGGCAGTTTTATATAATACATTCCTGAGGCAAGGAGGGAACCATGTTAACCCGCTTGTACTCCCTGCAGCTGAGCAAATCATACATTATATAAAGCAGTTTTGCATATTCAACCTGCTTGGAGGAGGTTTGCCTGTTCCCGGTGGGCTCCCTGAATTACAACATTCAAAGAGAGACTCCTCAAATGCATAGAAATAAGGACTAACTGTGTAGAAAGCACCTGCTCTCAGGTATTTCAAACCCAGGAAAGGGGGGGGGGCTATTTTGGATGAATTAAGAACGGCCATCTCAGACCAGGCCTATAAAGATGGCACAGCAGCTGTGTCATCCATTGCAAAGGCCGAGAATTTGCTTGCCAGCTCCCATCTCTGGCTGTATTGCAAGTGTTTTATAACTGGGTGGATTGTGCCCTTTGGCATTTAAAGTAAAAGTCACACTTATTGTGGAACACAAAAGAGCTAGCACATGGCCTTTGGATACCAAACAGAAGGGAGACCCCTTCAGTCACCATAGCAACAGACACCAACACACTGATTCTTTATGCAGGTCCAGGGCCAGAAACTTTTTTAAGGTGAAACAGCAAGCGGCACTCGAACATCAGAGCCTTTTATGCAAAGGTCCGATACTCGGTATCTATGCCCCATGCTGTTCCACGGATCGGCTAGCTCTAATAGCAGGGCTAAGTACCAAGATTAAATCCAAGGTATTTATTCAGCTGCACTTGTATCTCCCATTAGGCACGTTTGGGGACTGCATGTGAGATGGGACATTCATGCAGAGCAAAGGAAATGGGTTCCCTGCTCAACAGTCCTTTAAATGAGAAGGAAATGCAGCTCTCAGCACCTGTTCTGTGGATCCTGGGCTACTTGTGATACTGCTGTTGCTGGCAGGTGTCATCCATAACCCTAAGGCTGTGGCCAAGGTTTGAATGGAAGATCCATAGCTAAAGAACCTCCGCTTCTGTTCATGCCTTCATTTAGCAAGAGGCACCATATTTCATAGATTCATAGAACACTAGGGCTACGTCTACACTGGCATGATTTTCTGAAACTGCTTTTAAAGGAAAAGTTTTCCGTTAAAAGCATTTTCGGAAAAGAGCGTCTAGATTGGCAGGATGCTTTTCCGCAAAAGCACTTTTTGCAGAAAAGTGTCCGTGGCCAATCTAGACGCGGTTTTCTGCAAAAAAGCCCCGATGGCCATTTTCGCGATCAGGGCTTTTTTGCGGAAAACAGTACTGTGCTGTTTACACAGGCCCTCTTGCGCAAATGATTTGCGCAAGAGGGCTTTTGCCCGAACGGGAGCAGCACAGTATTTCCGCAAGAACACTGACGATCTTACATGAGATCGTCAGTGTTCTTGCGGAAATTCAAGCGGCCAGTGTAGACAGCTGGCAAGTTTTTCCGCAAAATCATCTGATTTTGCGGAAAAACTTGCCAGTCTAGACACAGCCTGGAACTGGAAGGGACCTTGAGAGGTCATCAAGTCCAGTCCCCTGCCCTCATGGCAGGACCAAGCACCTTCTAGACCATCCCTGATAGATGTCTATCCAACCTGCTCTTAAATATTTCCCGTGATGGAGATCCCACAACATCTCTAGGCAATTTATTCCAGTGTTTAGTCAACCTCTGTGGCTGTGTCTAGACTGGCCAGTTTTTCCAGAAAATCAGCCACTTTTCCAGAAAAACTTGCCAGCTGTCTACACTGGCTGCTTGAATTTCCGCAAAAGCACTGACTTCCTACTGTAAGAAATCAGTGCTTTTTGTGGAAATACTATGCTGCTCCCGTTCGGGCAAAAGTCACTTTTGCGCAAAACTTGTGTGCAAAAGGGCCAGTGTAGACAGCTCAGATTTGTTTTCTGCAAAAAAGCCCCGATCGCGAAAATGGCGATCGGGGCTTTTTTGCGGAAAAGCGCGTCTAGATTGGCACGGATGCTTTTCCACAAAAAGTGCTTTTGCAGAAAAGCGTCCATGCCAATCTAATGCTCTGTTCCGAAAATGCTTTTAACAGAAAACTTTTCCATTAAAAGCATTTCCGGAAAATCATGCCAGTCTAGACGTAGCCTGTATGTCTACACAGCAGCGTTATTTCAGAATAACATCAGTTATTCCGAAATAATATCATGCACATCTACACTACAAGCTTTTCAAAATAATGTCAAGCTAGAGGACTTTTTACTCCGACTCATGGTAACCCTCATTTCACGAGGAATAAGGAAAGTCGAAGGAAGAGTGTTCTTCCTTCAACTTACTGCTGTGTAGACTGTGCCAAAAGCCAAAGTAAGCTATTTTGACTGAAGCTACGCAATTGAAAAGTTTTCCGTTAAAAGCATTTGCGGAAAAGAGCATCTAGATTGGCACGGACGCTTTTCCACAAAAGCACTTTTTGCGGAAAAGTGTCCGTGCCAATCTAGATGCGCTTTTGCGCAAAAAAGCCCCGATCGCCATTTTCACGATCGGGGCTTTTTTGTGGAAAACAAATCTGAGCTGTCTACACTGGCCCTTTTGCGCAAAAGTTTTACGCAAAAGGGACTTTTGCCCGAATGGGAGCAGCGTAGTATTTCCGCAAAAAGCACTGATTTCTTACAGTAGGAAGTCAGTATTCTTGGGGAAATTCAAGCGGCCAGTGTAGACAGCTGGCAAGTTTTTCCGGAAAAGCAGCTGATTTTCCGGAAAAACTGGCCAGTCTAGACACAGCCTTTTAGATCCCTGAAAACTGCTATCATGTTCCCTCTCAGTCGTCTCTTTTCTAAACTAAACAAGCCCATTTCCTTCAGCCTTCCCTCATAGCTCATGTTTTCTAAATCTTTCATCATTTTTGTTGCTCTTTCCCGGACCTTTTACAGTTTCTCCACGTCTTTTGTGAAATGTGGTGCCCAGAACTGGATACCATACTCCAACTGAGGCCTTGCCAGCACAGGGGGGAGCAGAAGAATGACTTCTAACGTCTTGCTCAGCAAGTTCAGCAGACACTCCAGGTCGGGGTTGAAATCTGCGGGGTATGGGGATACTGCGGGCATTACTGAAGTAATTAGTGATGGACTGGAGAAAGAGGGCGGGGAGTTCCTTTGGTTAACCGTTTGTCACTCAACTCTGAGCACAGCCCCAGGCAGGGTCTAGTCATTTTGAAGCTGGCCTGCAGGGTGGTTTGGGCTAATGTTTGCCGTTGGTTACAACCTAATTACTAGGATCCTATACATCGAAGCCACCAAAAACACAGATCAGGTGGAGCTATCACACATGTGCATGGAGCAGTCAGTGATACTCCTCTCTCTCAAACAGACCTTCTCCGTGTGTCCCATTCAAAATATCTGCATCTTTGGCCCAATCGCCTTCAGAGCTAATTTCTTCCTGCCCATCATGGCTTGGCGATCAGCCAGAACTCAGACCACTCACTGCTGCCAAGAAGTTTTGTTTCCGTTTCCTCTAGCCCCACACTGGCTGGCTTTTTCTTCATACCACTGACAGCCAATGCAGCCGCTTCAAATTCGTGTTCCTTTCACTGACTTGTTTGGCCTGACTCAGTGTAAATTTGAAAAAACAGCTACCATACCCAGCAGTGACCATGCTGTCATTAACTGAGAACTTCCTGCTTTGCACATGGGGGTTACACAGTACAAATTGCATTGATTTACTATGTGACCCTTGCAAAGCACAGTAGGATGTTTTTATATGAGGCACAGCACAGGGCCAGTTGAGGGGAGAGAACTCTGCCTAATCATTTGCCATCTTAATTGACTTTGTTCTCTCCAGATGTTGTCCACACAGCTAGTGTGTGTGCCTGCTGTTATCCTGGGTAACGTGGTCCACATTGTTCACTGGCACAGCACTGGAGACAACAGAGTGGCACCAGGAATGAATCTGGCCCCTATGTTTGTACATGACATCTGAGCTCACAACTTGCTAGAGGTGTTTAACAAGGAGTGAGGTCAGGTGAACTGAAAGGCACAAAACTAAAGGCACTGCTGGTGAAGGTAGCTAGCAGAGGACCGGGGTCTCAAACTCACAGCTCACAGAGCAGCCCTAGCCCGACTAGTTACGCAATCCAGCCCAGGAGTCCCGGCAGGCCAGGGGGAAGGAGCTGTCCATTACTGGCCCCAAGCCCCGCCCCTTCACACCCATAGCACTCCGTCCCCCAAGGGATGCGGCTTCAGTGACTACCAGGAGTAGCCTGGTGTGGAGCAACAGCAGCACTCAGGCCCCCTGCACTCTCCGTGGGGGTCTGGAGTTTGAGTTTGAGACCCCTGTCATAGGCAGTCTTCAGTGATTAGAGCACCCTGGAACGCTAAATAGGTATTTGCTAAACTGGAATATAGAATAGGAAAATAAATTTTCAGTCACTTTTTAGGAAAGCAGATTTCTGTTTCTCAGTGAATAAACTATAGGATCAATCTGTCCATCCATCCACACACACCAATTTATCTACGTAAATAGCTCTCTATCCTCACTCACCCGTATCTATCTACCTGTCATCTTGTGTGACGTTCATCACCATCATCTCTGAGTCTCTTGTGGTACCAATGTTGTCTATTACATTTTCTGGGAATAAGGTAGGTTGAAGATATGATGCAGCAATAAAAGAGCTGCCTTCTCCCCATTGAAGGCATTGGAAATCAGAGAACTTCCGTTTCTGCAACCATTGGGTTTTGATGGTTAATTTAACAGTTGGCTAGACCACTTATTGCAATCCCAATACATGCAAATACTTGGCAGCAAATAATGTGCATGATTCATTTAGCCCTTTTCAACACTGCTGGTGTCTGCACGCGGCTCATACTTCCTTGGCATTTGTTCCTCTTTGTGTAAACGATACATTGACTTGTAGTACATAATGCAACAACTTGATTTCTCTTTTCCAGATAAGCCCTATTAAATAAAGGAGACGAGTATGGAGACCAGCTGTTCGGAAGCCTCTTTGCTTCTTGTGTCGACAGTCACAGCCGTTTTCGATAACAAACTTCTCCTCTTTGTGAAGGGCTGGCTTTCCATGTAGCCGGACCATTTGAAAGCACTTGAATTTGTATGTGACTTGTTCTCTCACAGGCGCCTCATAGTGTGTGGTGTTTGGTATTCCACATTTGAGCTGTTGACTGGCTTGCAGCTCTGATCTTCTCAGAGAGTGGGATGGGATACACAGGACTAGGGAATTCAAGAAAATATTATTTTTTTCCTTGCTGAATTGCATGGACTTGCATCTGACAAAGTGGTTTTTACCCACAAAGACTGATGCCCAAATAACTCTGTTCATCTTTAAGGTGCCACAGGACTCTGTCGTTTTTGGAGATACAGACCAACCCGTTCCCCTCGGAGACTGTTCCTGAAGTGACATCTTTCCTAGAAAACCCATCAGATGTACTGAATGCCGACCCATGCTTACATTTCATTTGGTCTCCCCCCAGCCACGCAAAGGAACTGTGCGTTTGTCCGAGGCTGTGAGGAACACAGCTTAACTCCACACCTGGCTCCTTTTGCTACCTCTGTGCCAGGGATCTGGTGAGGGGCTTGAAGGAATTCCGTCTCCCCTGCTCCGTGACACAGCTTCCCATCTGCTTTTAAACATACCTCGCTGGGTGTGAATTCTCCCAGGGGCATTCATGTGAATGGAAGAGTGACCGCTTGAATGTTCCTGGAAAGTGCTTACAGGCTTGGCCCCAGCTAATTCATTATCCAGTTCAGGGAGATTGTTATGAAATGCATTTGCGGTATTTGCCCGGCTCTAACGCATACCGACACTTCAAACACTTCTAGCGGCTCTGTCTCCTTTGTAATTGGATACAGTCATTAAAGAATCTTGCGCATGTCATTGGCGTTTCTCTCTCACGCGGTGACGCCCAGTTCCTTCGTCATTCCATAATCACGGTCATTTGTATTACTGTAGTGACAAGAGGGCCTAGCGGTGCCCGAGGGCCGCGGTGCCAGGGCCCAGAAACACACGTAATAAGCGACAATTCCTCAACACCTGACCCAGCTGTGCTAAAGGACCCTGATGTAAATCGCTGTTGCTCCTCTGAAGTCAGCATGAACCTCAGCTGTATGTTCCTGTCTGCACAGAGATAGGTGGAGTGGGTGTTTTGCCTTTGCCTCACTGTGTTTCTGCACAGGTTTGGCTTGATCCGCTCCCCAAGGGTCCCTGAGCGAGGGCTACATTTCAGCAGGCCTCGGCCAGAGCTGCCATCTCCACATGGGACTCTGGAAGGCAGGGGGCGAGGGGGGCTCCCCTGCACCCCAACCCTCGAACGCCTACAATATTCGGAGGTTGTTAGCAACTGAGAGCTCATGCAGAGCATGTGCCATGGCAACAGGACCAGGGAGGCCTATGGACGGTCCCACCCCGAACCCTCGGCCTAGCAGGATCAGCACCTCCTAGTGAGCAAGTGCTCAATGTTGTGAAGAAAAGTCCCCATTAAGCTAGGCTAGCAAGTCACGCAGCGCCCCAGCAAATCACAAATGAGGTATGAAGGGCCCCCTTTTGTTCTCCCCCCAATTCCATGCCGGCGGGACGCCATTGATTTGGAGGGGCAGCTACTCCTGATTTACAGCAGTGTGACAACAGAATCAGGCGAGACACACGGAGCAGGGCCATTAAGGGCACGTCCAGACTACGTGCCTCTGCCAACAGAGGCATGTAAAATAGGCCACCCGACATAGTCAATGAAGCAGGGATTTAAATATCCCTGGCTTCATTAAAATAAAAATGGCCGCTGCGCTGTGCCGGCTCAGCTGATCTTCGGCACAGTGCGCGAGTCAAGACGCGGATCAGTTGACAGGGAACGCCTTTGTCGACCGCTCCTGTAAACCTCGTTTCACCAGGCATAAGGGAGCGGGCGACAAAGGTGTTCCCTGTCGACTGATCCACATCTTGACTCGCGCACTGCGCCAACGATCAGCTGAGCCAGCACAGCGCGGCGGCAATTTTTATTTTAATGAAGCCGGGGATATTTAAATCCCTGCTTCACTGACTATGTCGGGTGGCCTATTTTACATGCCTTTGTCAGCAGAGGCATGTAATCTAGACGTACCCTAAGTCACTAGATGCGAGGCCTACGCAGCCCTCTGTCTATTCCAGGGATGAGGAACCCAAGGCCCAAGAGCCTCAGGCTCGGCTTGCCTGGATCTGGCCCCTGAGGCGTGGGGCTGGAGCACACAAAATCTACTAGCTTGCCCCTTCTTCCCCCGCAGGCTCTGGTGTGTGAGGGGAATGTGAGGAGTGTCTTTCTCTTCTCAGTCAAGGGCCATGACACTGAGGATTTGGGGGCGGTTTTAATGCTTCTCGCTTGTGTGCAGCCCCCGACTGATTTTCTGTGGGTCAGTGGGCCTCAGTTTCTTATCTGCACGTTGGGGGTGAGCGCGCTTCTCTGCCTCACAGAGCTGTCCCTTCAGAGACGCTGCTGTCATGGGCCGGGGGACCAGGCCGTGATAAATCTGGGTGTGCATAGATGGCTAGCAAGGGCAATGACCCCTCCACACACACACCTGTGCTGATTACTTTCACAGGACTAATCTGTCTGGGAAGTCCAGGGAAGGAGTGGGGTGCTGTGGGTGCCCAGCAATGCCTCATGGGCTGCATTCATATGCTAGGCTGGGGTTTGGCTGGGTGACGACCTTACCACAGATGACTGAACAGACCAGAGGTGAGGAACCTTCTTTGGATTGGGAGCCGCTCGCCCACAGAAAATCAGTCGGGGGCCACGCACAAGTGAGAAGAGAACAAACGAAGCTCCGTTGCCTTTCAGAGCTAGGCAGCAAATCAAGTATTAGTCAGACACACAACCCGGCCCCTCCGTCGCGGGAAAGGCCAGGGAGTGCCGCTTGCAGAAAATCCAGCGTGCAATGCCGCATTTCAGTCAGTCGCTTTCTCTCCACTCCTCGCCGTCCCCGAGGAGACATTCCTTGCTGTTCCGTGCCTCTGTGTCCACTGCACCCCCGCTCACCCAACAAAGGCCTCACGATTGCGGGGTGCACGTCGGCAGCTTCCACATGGACTCCCTCTAGCCACGGCCCCTTTGCCTTGGGGTAGTGACATTGTCGGTGGAGGGTGTCGCTGGGAGGCGGAAGAGATAGGCCACGGCGGCAGCTGGAGTGACTTCTCCATGAAAACCATGAGCATCTATTATGAAGGGACAGCTCATTTGCCATTCCACACACAAGGGCCGGTGCCTTTGGTCCTGCTGAGCGATGCAGCGGGCAGGACGGAGTGGGGGAGAAAAGCATCTGTAAGCCACCTCTGTGGTTCCCTCTGACAGGAGCATGTGGTCCCCGGAATCCCATTCGTGTCCGTCACCTACCGAACGTGTGCGTGTGGTCAGAGGCATGTGGCTATAATGGGCCAAGTGTGGCGCTTAGTTCCCTCAGGTGTAAATTCTTCTTCACACAGCGTGTAGTCAACCTGTGGAACTCCTTGCCAGAGGAGGCTGTGAAGGCTAGGACTATAACAGAGTTTAAAGAGAAGCTGGATAATTTCATGGAGGTTAGGTCCATAAAAGGCTATTAGAAATGGTGTCTCTGGCCTCTGTTTGTCAGAGACTGGAGAGAGATGGCAGGAGACAAATCGCTTGATCATCGTCTTCGGTCCACCCGCTCTGGGGCACCTGGTGCTGGCCACTGTCGGCAGACAGGATACTGGGCTAGAAGGACCTTTGGTCTGACCCAGTACGGCCGTTCTTATGTTCTTATGTTCTCACCTGTTGGAGTCCATAGATTGCCCGCTGGTGGGTCCTGACTCACCCCAGAGGCCTCACTTCATCCAGGCCCCACGGGGCAGCAAGTGCTCACTAGCATGAGTGCCTCACTGTCCTGCCCGGCGGTTTTGCGCCCTCCCTCGCACAGACGCCCCGTGCCAAGGAGACGTTCCGACGGTGGCTGCTGTCGCACTCCTGTCCCCGGGCAGAATTCCACACGCAGGCGGTTTCTGGTGCTTTCGCACAATTCAGTAGCGGGAGGGAGGGGCAGAGAATGGACAAGCAACATTTCCAGAGGGTGACTGGAGACGTGATTTGCTTGACAAGGCATGAAAAAATACCCCAGACCCATCCGTGCTCTCCCAGCTTGTGATGCAGTGGGGACTGGATTCGCTCTGCTTGTTTTGTTATGTTGCATGTCATTTCTGCTGTACTGTGGTAACCTTATGGGCGTGCCTCAGTTTACCTAGATGGGGATGGGAGCTCTGGGTGTGACTCCCACTGAGGGAGGCCGCCCCAGCCCAGCCCATACAAAATAGCGGAGGTGCTCCATAACCTGAGCCTGGTGTGTGACCAAGTGTGACTTTTGCTGAGGAAGCAGGACAAAGGGTGGAGGCAGGGCTGGCTGCAAGGGGAGAGGGGCTGCTGAGTGTGTGAGGCTTGGGGAGCAGAACTGGGGGTCAGGGATGCTGGTTTCTGAGCCCCCTCTCACCAGGATGGATGGTACTGGCTACTTCTGGTTGCTGTGCTGACAAGTCCGTTGCACGCTGTACACTAATAACCCGTCCATTCACCCTGCCGGCTGACAGTCGCGTCCGGCTGTGGACGGGGGTGCAGGGCCTGGTGACTCCCCGCCCCCAGCATCACAGCTTTAGTCCTAAAATCCTGAGTGGACAAGCCAGGCTGCTTCTGTGTCCCTGCTCAATACCCACCTGTGAGGCTGTGGCTAGCAATGGCAGAGGTGACCAGGGTGGAGTCCCCACTGGTGGAGCCAGGAGGTGCCTGAGCAACACAAGGCAGCTGCTGCAGCTCTAGTGTCTCTTTTTCATTTGTGGTGGTGATTTTTTTTTTTTTGTGCCCATTTAATTTGCATGTTCTTCTCCCTGTACTTTAGACTTCACGTGAATCGCGCTTGCAGAAATGACTCATGGCTCTCTACAACCAGATCGCTCGCCAGCAGGCTGGTTTGCATAACACACCGAAGAGTCGCCTTTTAAAGGGAACCCGGATGGTTTTTTCCATCCGGATCTGTCGGCGTGAAACCTCTCCCACGTGAACCCCCTGGAACAGAACATGGGCCTACCTGGCTATTTCAACAAAGGAGTCAAACCTGCCCTCTCCCTGGTTCAGGACCGGTCAGATTCCGAGGGTGCCAGGCTGGAGAAGTCCAACCTGTACCTCCAGTGGCTGAGAGGTTCCTGTGTTTAGCAGAAACCACAAAGGCTCCTCTGCTAATCATGGGCTAGTCCACGCAGAAAAGAACTCTCAGACTCCACTGCCACAGAAGGGGGAGAGGACACGTAGCCTCATCTCCACACTGAACCCCAAACTCTCTAGCCACCTCCAGACGCTCCTATGGCTGGCGCTGGATTTGGAAGCCCCAATTCCTTCGCACTTTCACCACCTTGCAGTCGCAGTCGTTCGCTAGTTGCTCATCGGCTGGAACCAGCCTCAGCCCTGGGCTGAGGGCACCTGGACCCTATAGAGTGTTGGTCTATGGCAAGGACACAGGAGATCTCTGCCACAGACTTCCTGCCACCTTGGGCATGTCTCTTAGCATCTGTGGACTTCGGTTCCCCAGCTACCTTATGGAGTTGGTAGCTGTGCCTTATGCAAAGGGGTGCTGTGAGGCGAAATATATTAGCGAGTCTTAGGTGCTTAGAAGCTCTGGTAATGGGCTATTTAAGTACCCTGAAGAGAGAAAGCTGAGAAGCAGAGATGGGGCGATCACTCTGTTAAATTAGCCCTGACTGCACTTTACACACACGCCAGTAGCACAAGAATAAGAACACATGGACTGTGCGGGTGACTTTCCTGCAGGGCAACTTCAACACATACTGCCACCCTGAAGCCCTCTAGCCCTTCCCAGCTGGGGTCATGTCACAGAGTAGCTGCTGGCTGTGGCTTGACTAAACCCAGTGTCCCCTGAACGGGGACGAACCAGCTAAAGCGGGCACGGCTACCCCGGGGCCTATAATGGGCTGCTGGTAGACAGCTGGAGGAGGGAGGCCTGCCACAGGCTGGGCCCCGGGGCAGGAAAGGCCTGCTGAGGTGGCGCTCATTCCTGTGATGAGTCACACCGGGGCTCTGAGAAGCTGCCAGAAGCGGGTGCCAGAGGCCCCTGGGCGGGGTGGCCGTGAAGCTGGGGCTGAGGGGAGAGCTCAGACGGATTTCTGTGTGTGCAACAACCTGGGTTAAAGAGAGAAGCTGCGTGGCTGCGGCTGGGTGTGGCAGCACATGCAGCCAGGCTGGAGAGAGGCCTGGCCCGGTGACAGGCCCACGTCCTGCAGAGAGCCCTGTGTGATAACACGGGTGTTATATAAATATGAGTAAACATATGTAATCAAGATGGGACTTAAGTAACGACGGCTCCACCGGTTTCTCTTGTTCTCCTTCCTACACGCGCCCCGGGAGCCTTACGTAACGTGGCTCTGTGGTTGCTATCGTCATCCTTTTCCACCAAGTTCCTGCGCTCTGCGGCCCACGCTTGACTTGGAGGCATCAAAGCATTATGCTAACGACCTTCGCCACGGTGCGCCAAATGCTGGAGCCTGTCCACAGCCTCTCTCGGGTGCGCCAGAACGAGGACGCATCTCGGGAGGCCACGAACAGACTTTTCTGTGAAGCACTTGAGTTGGGCGACTGGCAAATGCCACCGGCCTTCGATCTTCTGGACACAGCAGAGCACCGGTTCCGGGGCCGTGAGACAAGCAGACTGGGGGGAACCTCATTGTGATACAGCTATGGGACGATCAGCAGGGGCTGCAAAGCTTTCCTGTGCATAAGGCCACTTTCATGGGTGTTTGCGAATTGCTTTCCTCTCGCCCTGAAGTGCAGCAATCCCACAATGAGACCTGCTCTGACCGTGGAGAAGTGCATGGCGATTGCCCTCTGGCAGCTTGTCACACCAGACAGCTGGGAATCAATTTGCTGTGGGGAAATCTAGGACGGAGGCTGTTGTGATCCAAGAGGCCAAGGCAGTCAATGCCTTTCTGCTACAGAGGGGGGTGACTCTGGGAAACGTGGAGGACCTAGGGGAGGGATTTGCCATGGTGAGGTTCCCTAACTGGCGGGGCGAAAGACGGAATGCACATCCCCATCTTGGCACCTGGCCCCCTTGCCAAGGAGCACATCAAGCACAAGGGGTACTTTTCGATAGTACTACAGGCGCTGGTGGATCATTTTACGGACTCCAGTGTAGAATGGTCAGGAAAGGTGCACGACGCACACACAGGATCATAGAACAGGAAGGGACCTTGAGAGGTCAGAGTCCAGTCCCCTGCTCCCACGGCAGGACCAAGTACCATCCAGATCACCCCTGACAGGTGTCTGTCTAACCTGCTCTTCAATATCTCCAGTGATGGAAATTCCGCAACCACCTTAGACAATTTATTCCAGTGTTTAACCACCCTGACAAGCAAGAAGTTTTTCCTGATGTCCAACCTAAACCTCCCTTGCTGCAATGTAAGCCCTTTGCTTCTATCCTCAGAGGCCAAGGAGAACAATTTTTCTCCCTCCTCCTCATAACACCTGTAGGAACTCTTGTCCCTTCAAAAAGCCACAAAGTAGAACTTTCTTCCCAGCTGGAAAATTACCATCAGAGGCATTGAAATGCCAATAGTGATCCTTGGAGACCCAGCCTACCCCTAGCTGTACACAGGCAGCCTGGACCACAGGAAGGAGCAGTTCAACTACAGGCTGAGCAAGTGGACAACGGTGGTTGAATGTGCTTTGGGGGCATTTACAGGGAGGGCTTTGGAGTCTAATGACTAGGTTACACCTCAGCACAAGTAACAGTCCCATTGCTGAGGCAGCCTGCTGTGTGCTCCACAATATTAGTGAGCGTTAGAGGGAAAGTTATCTGGCCGGGGGTGGGGAACTGAGGCACAGCGCCTAGCCAGTAATTATGAACAGACAGCAGGACAATAAGGAGGGCACAGCAAGGAGCACTGCAAATCAGAGACCCTTTGAAAGACAGCTTTATGAATGGCCAGATTTAAGAATGATGCCCGTTGCTCTCAATGAAGGGCTCCTGTATTCAGTGCGCTTGCCTGTAAACCCTGTAACAACCCCCACCCCACCTGTCGACACAAGCAATAAAGAGACTGGCGTTCAGAAATCATGCCTTTTTATTTAGGGAACGCGGCAGGGACAGAAAAGGAGTCCAGGGTGGGAGCTTCAAGGAAGGGAGGTCGATCACAATTGCAAGGAGGACACCTGAGGGGTGTCTTGGAAGGAATCCATGAACTGGCTAGGGAAACTGGTCACGTCCGCCCCCAAGAATCACATGTCGCTGCTTGGAGAAGCAGCATGTGTGCGGTGATGCTCTAGAGCAGGCATGTCCAAAGTCCGGCCCACGGGCCAATTGCGGCCCGTGTTCCGGTTTAATACGGCCCCCCGGGTAATTTGGCAATATCTATCTTTTATGGCCCCCAACGAATCCATATGTATTGAGATGAATACATTGTAAAATCTCAGTTAATGTCAGTTGGTCTAAATCAGTTATAAATATATTTGGACACAACATGTATACTTGGTGTTATGTTCCTGTTCATATTTTTTGAACTTAAAAGTTGACAGACAACCTTTATTACCAATAATATGCAATGTACTTTACAATGTTCCTGACATATATTTCAGCTTCCTGGATTTTTTTTTCCATCTGGCCTTCAGATATGAAAGGCAGAGTGATTTAACACCTGTTTAGATTTGTCATCCATGTGACGAAATGAAAAGTATGCCGTTTGCAATAAACTTTGCATAAAATAGTTAATTTGCATTTAATTTTAATGGTTCAAAGAATGTCAGGTAAAATGGTCGGCCCTCATGCATGTTCACTTCATCAAATCTGGCCCTCTTTAAAAAAAGTTTGGACACCCCTGCTCTAGAGTCTAGACTGTCCGTTTGCCTCCTTTGTCTTCTGGTACGACTGCCTCAGCTCCTTTATTTTCACTCGGTACTGCTGGGCGTCCCTGGCGTACCCTGTCCCCTCCATGCCCTGTGCGATTTTGCCATAGAGATCTGCGTTTCTTTTGCTGGTTCGTAGCGCTGCAAGAAGAGATTCCTTTCCACACCCAGCGATGAGATCCAGGATCTCCAGCACGCTCATGCTGGAACTCATGGTCCGGTGTGCTGCCTGCTCTGAGGTCTGCTGGCCACACGGGGAATGAAATTCAAATTTTCCAGGGGCTTTTCCTGGAGAGCAATAGAGTTGAAAGTCCTGGCCAGAGTGGTCACAGTGGGGAGTGTGGGACACCTCCTGGAGGCCAAGAATGTTGACATTCACAGTGCTGTGTCTGCACTACCCTAAAATCGACCAGGCAAGGTCGAATTTAGTGTTACTCCTGGTAAAAGCAGATGTACTGAAATCGACTTTAACAGTCGTTAAAATCAATGGCACGGGATTGGTGGGGTGGAGTCATTGTTTAGAAAATTGACCTAATGCGGCCAAGTTCGACCTAAATTCCCAGTGTAGACCAGAACTAAGTGCACTGATGAATGAGGCAGTGTTGCCTAGTGGATGGATCCCTGCATCATGACCCAGGAGGAGTGAGTTCAAACCTGGTCTTTGGAGGAAAGGGGGGTGTCACTGCCCTCTCCCTACCTAAATTTTTCCATCTGTCCAAAGGGGATAACGATATTGACTTTCTTTCCAAAATACTAGAGAAGAGCTGGGCATTACATGAGGGTTGCAATAAATAGTTAGATTTCTTGATCAGAGATCTACAGGGCATTCACTAGTTGAGTTTGCCAAATGGTTGGGGTGGGGGGTCGGGGGTTAATCCACAAACTGCAGTTTGATCATTCAAAGCTACAAGACTCATTTAACAAAATCATCAAGGTGAGCGAGGTTTTGCAAGAGCAAAATGTTTGGCTTTTTTGGTTTTGTTTTTGCATATTCAGGCCCCAGTTCAGTTAAGCTTCTTTATCCAGTACGACCCCGCTGCTCATAATTAACTAAGCAAGTGTGTAAATCCCATTGGCTTTAGCTGGATTCAAGCCTGGATTTACTCACAGAGGTGAACGGGGCCTTCAATTAATTTTAAATCTGATTCCTCTTGTTTGCAAAGCACTGAAGAAAGCGTTCTGATTGAATCTGCCTGCACGTGCCACGCCGCGGTAATCCAGGGGGCGTGGAAATGATGGCACTAGAGACTTTCACAATGAGAACCTTAAGAACAGCCACACTGGGTCAGACCAAAGGTCCGTTTAGCCCAGTACCTTGTCTGCTGACGGTGGCCAACGCCAGGGCCCTACCGGGAATTAACACAACAGGGAATCATCAAGTGATCCTTCTTGCTAATAGCCATTGATGGATCGATTATCTATGAATTTATCTAGCTCTTTTTTGAACACTGTTGGAATCCTGGCCTTCACAACATCCATTGGCAAGGAGTTCCACAGGTTGACTGTACATTGTGTGGAAAAAAAAACTTCCTTTTGTTTGTTTTAAACCTATCAATTTCATTTCGTGCCCCCTAATTCTTGTGTTATGGGAATAAGTAAATAACTTTTCCTAATTTACTTTCTCCATGCCAGTCGTGAGGTGACAGAACTTACACTGCCTGCCTTTAATATGAAAAATTATATAGCGTACTGAGCATGAGCAGCCATTGAATGGGGCTGGGTTTGTCAAACCAAGTTCAACAAAGGGCCCCGGCGGCCAGGACTTTCCTCACAGCAGTGATGTTTGTACACGTGTGACAGTGGATTTGGGCAAAAATTAAGCATTGCTAGAATTAAAGGGGGGGGAGGCAGAGAATCAGCACAGCCCCAAGGGCGAGGAGGGGCAAGGAGAAGCTCTGTCCTTAGCCACATTGCACTGTGGGACAAGGGAGAAGAGTTTGCAGCTGCCGGGTAGGAGATGGGGGTACAGAACCATGGGACAACCTGATGCCCACGCCCCACCCCTTTCACACCCAGAGAGAACAGCTCCTGGACTCTCTTGAGTATAGGGTCTAGGATTCTGGATAATCCATCACCATCTACTCAGTGGGGCGGGGGATGGGCATACTTCTGCTTTACTCAATGGAGTGGGGGGGATGGGCATACTCCTGCTTTACTCAGTGGAGTGGGAGGATGGGCATACTCCTGCTTTACTCAGTGGAGTGGGGGGGATGGGCATACTCCTGCTTTACTCAGTGGAGTGGGAGGATGGGCATACTCCTGCTTTACTCGGTGGAGTGGGGGGATGGGCATACTCCTGCTTGCTTAAAGCATGCCAAAGCCCTAATTCTTTAGGCTGCACAAAAAGTATTCCCACACAATCCCATTGACCTTGAGTATGGGCTTAGCTGTGCATAAGATGAATGGACAGGCCTGTACACAGAGGTGGGGGGTGGGGTGCAAAAGCACCCTCCCTAATTCCCCAAGAAAGCATGCTTCGGCCAGTCCGGGGAAGGCTGGGGCTGATCTCCCGCTTACTTTGGGAGTTCGGGGGGGGGGGGGGGTGCATTCACACCCTTGCTGTCTGCATTTACAAAAAAAGCACCTACCCCCCCAGAAATTCCTGCATACGGGCCCGATGGATGTATCAGCTCTTTGGCTTCAGGCCAGCCCTCTGCCACCCGTCCTCCACACTAGACGTGAATGCTGCCGTGGAATCAGGGAATGGCACGGAACATCTCTGCTGTGGGTTTCCTGCTCATCTGAAAAAAATGTAACGAGGCAAAGGCGAGTGGTTTTGTAATCATATCGACAAATAACATCTGCCTATTTTTCAGCATGTGTTTTTATTTATGTCAATTGAAATGTTCATTGTTCCACAGCATTATGGCGGTACCAGACAGTGGCGGGATAAGCATTATTTAATGACAGCTGCTGCTGTTCAAAAGTAAAGTTTTATAACCAGCAAACCACAAATTGTCAGGCAGCATGTTACTTACTTTGCCTCTCAGTATGCTTTGATCGTTATCAATGGAAATATTTTTCTAGCCATTCCTGTGCATACGGCGAAATTGAGGTTTACCAATAAAAAAGAAAAAAAATCGAATCCCTTCCAGTCTAAATAGAACTAAAGCACAACGTTTAAAATTGGTGTTTGCCGAGTAAACCACAGTTGCTTGCAAACGCATTGAGAAAGCCGTTTAGATCCTTTTTCTCGTCCTATAATATTGTTGGGATTTTTTAATCAAAGTCTATAAAAGTGCAGTCTTTTTTTTAAACTTACTTCCTGCTTTTGTGGGGACTATTTAAGATCTTGCTGTATAGGTTGCATGGAAACAATATTGGAAGCGGTGTTCTTTGGTTTTATAGGGGAGCCTGGACTACCCTGCCTTGGCAATAAATGGTGATGTCCCTCTTGTCCAAAGTGTGGATTTTTGGCCTGTCTCAAGTCTGGTGCGCCAAAGCACGCAGGCAGGGCCGAGAGTCAGGAATTGTTTTACATAACAATGCAGATTAACCATGGGACGCAAGACCACGTCAAGAACACACCACAAGCAACCTTGTACGGGTACTTGTTTCTGATCAGCAAAAAGTACAGATGCAGCCATGAAACGGTCAACTACGCACATAGTTTAGGTAACATCCTGGTTAAGGATGTACGCTAAATAGGGGCATTGGGTGTTTTACGTCTCCTACCCAACACATAATCAATTGGTAAATATTATTAGAACGACCGAATCTCGCTTTGCTATAAATTGGGTTTAGTAAGAACCACAACCTCCTGCCTGGCACTGTAGGTAGCATACGGGTGAAGTGTAAGTGAATTGTGCTTTATTATTATTATATATAATAGATCTATTAGTAATTGCTTTTGCATTGCTTTGCGCTGTATTAATTGCTTTAGACTGTATAGTATTTAAGGTTTAAATTGTATAGTCATTGTTCTTAAGGCTTGTAAAACTTAAACAACTGTATTAACTGTTTAAAGCTTGCACTAAATAAGAAAGTGGTTAAGTAGCCCTGGAGCGTACTGATTTCCCTTGGATCTAAAATAAATCAAACCACACAACAGGTTTAAATAAAACCTGAGTGAGCCTGGCTTTTACACACTTGTTTGTCTGAAACCCGAACCGCTCAGCACAAAATGGATTTGTTGCTAAAGTAAACATAAAATAGACTTCTCCCTGTAAAAGAAGCAAACCGGTATTCCAAGCGTGTAGAGCGCTTGCTTGGTTTTCCAGGAAAGGTACGTCTTCAAGTCATTATATTAGAACTAGGTCTTTATATCACAGGAGCGCCTATGGACACAGATAAGTCAGGAATCCACATTGTGCTGGGCGCTGTACAAAGGCATGACCAAAAGATGCTCTCTTCCCATAAGACTTTGCAGTCTAAAAACTGCAACTGGTGTTAAAATCTAGGGCTTAGAGTTCTTTCTGTTAGGCCTCTTTATAAGACTGGAAAGGCAGTCTCACGGGACATGTCTACACTACAGAGAGGATCAACCCTCCGGAGGTTAATATTCAAGCATTTGATTTAGCAGGTCTAGAGCAGACCACTAAATCGAATGCTGAGGGCAGCCCCCAATCTGCAAGGAGTAAGGGAAGCCAACAGGAGCGTGTGCTCCCGCCAGCTTCCCTGAGCACGGACAAGGATTTAAGCTACGTCAGCCCCAGCGACGCAATTAACGGAGCTGAAGTTGTGTATCTTAGGTCAACATTCCCCTCCAGTGTAGACCAGGCCATGGAGAAGATCCCAACTTAGCATAGTGATGGCACAATGGTGCTACACTGTATCCCCTCAGTACTGGGAATGGAGAGGGGGAAGAAAGGGATCTGAGGCATTTGCTCCTCAAGGAACAGTTGCAAATGTGGGTTCACTGATCATGTGGACTCTTATTCTGCAGTAGCCAGAGCAGTTTCTAGTTTCCTTGTCAGTTTCACCAGGTAGACAAGCCTGTAGTCAGTTAAGCAGGTGCAGAGTAAGATTTTGTAGAAGGGAGGTTTCAATATCAAAGGGTCCGGCTGCTGCTGAGGATCCTTCCTCCTGCTGCATGTGATGGAACGTGCCTGCTGCTAAATTGCCAAGTCAGCAAAAATCTGGACCAGTGTTCCCCATTTGAAACCGTCCGTGGTGTGTTGGGTAAGATCTTTGCAATAGCTTGTACTGCATATTCATCACCTCACATGGCATTTATATAACCGGCTACATACAGTGTGTGCCTGGCGAGATATTAAAATATATTGCTTGGCACCAAAGACTATAGTTATAGCACCGAAAAACTCCTCCACTGCCAGCAGTCTGCTCGGCCTCTTTAATGTTTTCTTCATATTCTCTCTCTCTCTCTCTGTGTGGCCATGTCGCTTGCCAGAGACGCCTTACAAAACAGCCCTGGGGAATGGTTATGGAACATTTAGATTAGCCGCGAGGAACCAATTTCACCAGTAGATGGAGCTGATGTCTCATTTTTAATGGCAGCTCCATTCCTCCCCCCTCTTTGGGGGGGTGGTTATAAGACTATGGCTTTATGCTGTCAGGAGCAGCTGTCACTTTGGGCTGAAGATGGTTCTATCATCTAAACACTCCGGGGCCGAGCCATGTCTCAGTTCTGAAAGCACAAAAGGTGCAAACATTTTTTCCTGGTTCAAATAAAATAGCAAATTTCAAACCAGGTCCGGTTTTCACAGCCTCGTCGCCCAGAATGTCCAGTAGCCTTTTGAAATACCTGCCTTGCACTTTGGTGTCTCTGATGACCAATCCGTAGCAGGCCATGTTGTCTAGATTTCCAAAGGGGCTGCCCATGCTGGCTGGTTCCTTAGGAGCTGTGTGAGTAACAGAACGGGGAGGAACCGTTAGCAGGAAGAAAGGGAAGACATCAAAGGCAGCCACTGCAGGATCACATGGGTGTGTGCCGGGCTCCTTCCATGGTCTCAGTCATGTTACTTAATCACTCTGTAGTTCACAGCCCCCAGCTAAAAACTGGGGATCACAATATTCAGCCATCCCACAGCTTTTCGGGGGGACAGGGCACAGTCACTTCACCTGCCTAAGAACCAGGGAAGGCCTGTGCTGCACAAGTCCAAAGGCTAAATTCAATCTTGGTGTAATTGGTGATACCCTCGTTGGTGCTGATGGAGTTTACTCCATGATTATTTGTGTGATGGCAGAGGCCCGGCTGAGATCAGGGCCCCAGTTCTTGGCGCTGTACTTGCTCATAGCAATAGACAATCCCAGCTCTGAAGAGATAACAAGCAGAGTGGAGGGGGAACCAAGGTGGAGGTGAAGTGACATGACCAAGGGCACACAGTAGATCAGAGCCAGGGATAGAACACAGATCATCCAGGCGGCACGTCAATGGCCTACATTAAGTTGGCTCCACTATTAGTAAAGAGCTTGGAGAAGGTTATCAGCTAATTATCAGGAGAGACATGACAATTCAGTGCACGTGAAGGTAGTTTGACTGTAGCCAATAAACAGAATCAGTCTTTGTAATGCTCAAAACTACTTTATTTGGATGGAACAACCTCAACTCCAGATGCATTTTTTGCACAACTGATCCTCTTCTCCTTCGCTAAGGCAGGAAACACAAAGGTGGCCCCCACTGGCTCCTAAGAAGTTATTCTTTATCCTTCTCCTTTTTCTTCTTGTCACCGTGTTGACCCTAGGGATAAGCCAAAGAGAAACAAGAGGGCATATCAGGGCCCGGGCAGCGGCTGTGTGTTTCCTTGCCTCTCTCTCTTCCTCATTCTCCTGGCCTCTCACAAAATTCTGAGCTTACAGATGGGTTGTGAGCATTCACAATGGGAACCTGCTGGCTTCCTGGAACCCAGGCTAGCATCCATCAGGCGCAAGCGTGTGAGTTTGGGGTGAGGTGCAGGGCCTGGGGGCCCTTTGGTGCTTTGTTCTTGTGCATCTGCATGGGCCCAAGGAGGTAGAATGGGGCTTGCATGCTAAGCTCATAGCTGATTTCAGCAGCTCCCCTAGCAGATCTGACTTACCCATGGGGGGACTTTGAAAACACCCCACTCTGAGCTCTTCTCATGCCTGTTAGTGGCCACGCCCTGCACACTGCACATCCAGGAAAGGGGAGAAGAAAAGTCCCCACAACTCCCCCCGCAAACTGCTGCTGTAGCGCTAACTGGCAGCAGCAGGGTTTCAGGATCCTATGTGATGTGTCACTCCAATGGATGCTGATCTCCCAGGAGGCGTGAGGAAGAAAGGAAAGAGTTTATTCTGCCCCAGCAGGGACCAGACCCAGGCTGGATAAGGATGTTTTAAAGCAAGGGAAAAGCAAACGGGCGCCATTGATGGGTTAGGTCCCGCGCCGTTCGCACTCACCTCTTCAGATTCGCTGTCCGAGGAGCTGCTGCTGCTGCTGCTCTCATCTCCTTCCCCCTAAGGGGCAAAGAGGAGAAGGTTCATAATCAGCAGCAGTTGCCTTCCCAAACCACCAGCCTGGCCCCACCCAGACTCTGCCTCCAGAATGCCTACTGTAGGCGGAGTGTGGCTGCCTTGAGTGCCCACCGTCCCCGGGCTCCGGGACTGAGGAGGCTGGTGCTGCACACCATCCCACCTCCCTGTGGTGCTGGGAGTGGGGGGCGTGACTCCCATGGGGAAGATGAGGCAGGGCTGGGGGCTTGCCTCCCTCAGCCCTACCTTCCCCCACTGCCCATATTCATAACTTACTGGCGACAGGATCACTGTAGCAGGAACAAAGCTGCCCAGCTGGTGTCAATGTCTATCCAGAGACCTCTTGGCTCACAGGGTGGATGGAGGAAGAGAGATCACTGGTGTATTGTTTTGTTGCTCTCACAGCAGAGACCCAGTGGTAACTCACTTCCTCTGTTCCCAGTTAGCCCATCGACAGGGAGGAGACAGTGCAGCGAGCAGACAACCTGTCTGACCCGGCCTTCCCCTCCCCGGGAAACGGTTTTCAGGCTCAGTGCTAGCTCCAGGGCTGTTTGCCAGCTGTCACACACACTGTGCTACCATCCCAGGAGGAGCAAAATCAAACACACACAGAGACTCGGAGAAGCGACGGCCCGATGAGACTCTACAATTTGCCCCACAGAATTCTACCCAGGACTATCAGAGCATCCAATCGCCCGACGAACACCAGGGACGGGCAGCCAGGCTGAGCACCAGGCTGGAGGAACCTGCAAAGGTCCCAAAGCCAATGGTATGCGGAGCTTACACTCGGCTGTCTTTTGCAGGGCCAAAACATTCCCTATTCGGTCAACGAGGTCGGAATTGGTTTTTCCTTTGTGGTGCTGAGACACTGAAATGGTGAAATCAGTTACACCCCCAGCGTGCCCGGACACCACGTGGAAAGAGCAAATTCACCACCATTTCCTCACCCTTTTCTCTTTCTTCTTCTTCTTCTTGTCTTTCTTGTCTCCCTCTTTCTTGTCTTTCTCCTTCTCTTCCTTCTTGTCTTTCTCCTTCTCCTCCTTCTTGTCTTTCTCCTTCTTCTCCTCCTTCTTGTCTTCTCTTCCGAACACTGAGGAGAACAAGAGGACAGGTCAGTTCTCATCTCACACGGTCTGTGTGCCAAGCATTATGCACCCAAGTACGAGGCAGAACGGAGTGAAAGGACAAGGAGCGTGTGGGTCCGTCCAGTCCTCTGCCACTGAGAAAGCACAGGGCATAGCTTCCCTGTGATGCCCACCCAGGAAAGCCCAAGAGAGGAACTAGGCCTACTCCCATGAGGAGGGTTTGTACTGAAGAATGTCAGTGAGTTGAGCAATACAGAACACACACCCCCAACAACCAGAATGAGGCCAGCGTGTGTCAGGCCACAGGAGGTGAGACAAGGTGCACCAGTGCCGATGGCCCGCACCATGGCTGGGGAATAAACAAACGAGATAAACCTGGGGAACCCTGGCAAACGATCCCCGCACCCGCAAGCTGCTGAGGAAGGAGGAAAACCTCCAACATCACTGCCAATCTGACCAAGGGGGAAATTCCTTCCTGTCCCCACAGTTGGCAGCAGCACATCCCAAAGGACAGTCCAGACCGGCTCCTCGCTGACCCCACCCGCGACTCCAGCAAAGGGTTCCGTGCAGTTAGCAATGTGAGGAGTGACATGTGTTTGCAAGGGGGGATGGGGCACAGGGGCTGGGATGGGGTGGGACGGAGAGAGAGTTAACTTCCACCACGCCCCCCTCCATCCCACATCGTGCTCAGGCCTCTGTTCCGCTGCGGTTTCCCTGCCCGGGCGCGAGGCCACTCACTCTTCAAGATTGAAGACATCCTGCAGCCGTTCCCTGGCTCTCGCACGGAGATTCAGAGGACCTAGAAAAGAGATATTCCCCCAGCCAGGGCGGGGTAAGGGGAGACGTTGTGATACTCCAGGATTTTCAGGATGGAGCTGCGCTCTGCAACATTAAAACAATGGTGTCTGGGTCCCAGAAACTCAGCTCTGCGTTCTTTTAACCTGCCGGCGAAGGAAGAGCCTTGAACGGTTTTACACCTTCCAGGATGGTTAGTCTCCGGGGTTAATGGAAACCATCTGCATACCCCAGTGGGTTTCAGACTTTTTTTTCTCATGACTCCGCTGAAGAAAATTGTTGATACTGCGACCCACCATAATTTGACTAGCTCCGGGGTGGGGCTGAGGAGGAGCTTTGGGGTGTAAGAGGAGGCTTGGGCCAGAGGGGCAGGTGTAGGAGGGCAGGGCTGGGTGGGAAGGGTTTACCTCCAGTAGCTCCTGGGCAGCAGGGCTGAGGCAGTGCGGGGAGCCCTGTGCACTCTCCCTCACACCTAGGAGCCAGGCCTGCTGCCGGCCACTTCTGGGGCGCAGCGCAGTCTGCAGTGCCAGGCCAGGCAGAAGCTGCCATAGCCCCCACTGGTCACCTGGTCCCCCTGCAGCAACGAGACCCAGCGCCTGACATTCTACCGCCTAACCCTGGGTCATGACCCCTAGTTTGAAAACCGCTGGCCTACAGCGTTACTGAAGCCATTCCTGTTTCAACCCAACGTACCTCGGGCTGCGGGGGGGTCTCCGTCACCCAAAGTCTTTACGTCAACCCTGGAGGGCCTTCTAACAGATCTGCTCTAGCCCAGTCAGAAGTCATGGACTTAAGGCAGGAATGAGCAGTCGGGGAGGCTGTCTGGCCTGTGTTATGCAGGACGTCAGATCAGAACGGTCCGTTAGTGCTGCCGTAAAGTCAACGAGTCTCTGAGTGTTAGGGGCGAGGCTGTTTGGAAGTCTCCCACGGTTACAGCGTTACGACGTCACTGTGTGTTTGAGTTACCCACAGGTCTGTTGCCAGGTAGCAGGTGCAGGGAGCAGAGGGAATCAGTCCCAGTCTGCCCTTTCCCGCACTTCCCGTACATTCTGTCACGGAACTCCCATACATTCTGTCACGGAACTCCCGTACATTCTGTCACGGAACTCCCATACATTCTGTCACGGAACTCCCATACATTCTGTCAATAGTGAATGGAAATTGCTATTGAGGAGCAAAAAGGAAAGGCCAAACGCTGCTCACGGCAATTGGGAGTCTCACGGGTCTTGACTCGCTTGGGGAAGGTTTCTCATTAGGAGAGAGGCGTGGGTGGCTCCCGCCCTGGTGAATGTGAGCCAATCTCAGTGTCGTGCATGTAGCCATGCTTGGGGTAGCTTAAGGCTCAACTGCCGCGCATTTGCCTGGGTGGGTGGAGGCTGAGCTGAAAGCAACAGACGTTCTCACCCCCTTGCAAAGCCTTGACCAGCTCTAGCCTGGGCTCACCCCATGGTCTGCAAAATTACTTTTAAAAAGGCAGTAGTCACATGGCCAGATTATACCAAGGGTGGGGAACCTAAGGCCTGGCCAGATCTGGGCCTTGGCTTGCCTGGATCCAGCCCCAAGGCTCCCGGCTCCCTCCCTCCCCAAGCACTGGGGAGCTGGAGCTGGCACCCCAGCCCTGCAGCCCCTCTGCAGTTCCCCATACAGGGCTGGAGAATCAGTGCCAGCTCCCTGCTACTGGGGGGAGAAGCCCTGAGCTTCACGGGCCAGACTCAGGCAAGCCAGGTCCGGATCCAACCCGCAGGTCGGGGAGGAAACGGCTCCTGCATCTCTCTCCCATCCAGACCCCCTCAGCCCCACTTTGCTCCTGCCCCCTACCATCCTTCCAGACCCACCAACCCCCAACCCACTCCTGCACCCTCTCCCCTGCCCAGATCCTGCACCCCAAGTCTGCTTCCTGGCAGCGTCCCCTCCCACACACTGAACCCTCATTTTGGGCCCCACCCAAGAGCCTGGGGGGACAAAATCTACTAGCCGGGGGCCCTAGGCTCTGCAGTATGAAGGAAATGTGGGAAATGTCTTTCTGCTTCTCCCTTGGGGGTCACAACAGTAGAGTGTTTTGAATCAGGGGTTTTTTTTTTTTTTTTTTTTTTTTTGCTTCTCACATTTGTGCAGCCCCCAACTGATTTTTCCGTGGGTCAACAGCCCCCGACCCAAAAAAGGTTCCCCAGCCCTGGATTATACAGAGGGCGAGCGGACAGCAACAACAGACGAGTCCCTGGCAAATCGCAGTGTTGACTGAACCAAAGGTAACCTCACACTGGATAGCTCTGTAGAGCAAATACACCCAAGTTCTCCAGCCTAAGCAAGTGGGAATGTGTGTGCACCTCATTTCCGTGGGCACAAGGAGCTTACCAGCCACGCCTGCTATCACTTCGCCCAGGAGGACTCCTTGTTTTACTGCAATTCCCCTCTCCGGGAGTCCCTCGGAACAGGATTCTAGCAAAAATGCCTGGGACTCATACAGCAGGGGGCCTGCTACTCAGGGCTATCCCCGAGCACAACTGTCTATTCTCGGCATTCGATCGCTCGCCTCCGTTCCCCACGGCTCAGAGCTCCCCTGCACAAGTCCCCCAGAAAGACTCCAAGGCGGAGACGAAAGTGGCCTTACCTGGCCGGGGCAAAGGCAGCGGCCTCCCAAGCGTCTCCTTGGCAGGTAATTCTGCAGTTCCCGTCTTGGCATTTTGTACCGGCTCCTCCCCAGCTCCACTGCCAGAGCAGAAAAACTGGTTCCACGTTCCACCTCCAGCATCACACAATCCCAGGAAACACAAGCGGCCCACCTAAGTGCATCACAACCAGCCTAACACTGACTCAGTCAAGAACCTCTGACCCATCCTCGGCAGGTCAGGGCTGCGCTGGAGGTCGAAGAACAGCCGCCACATGGACACGGGCTGTTCTATCCTGCCACCCGGAGCGCTCCGTGCCATTGGCTTCAGAGGAAGCGGGAACAGACTCCCAAGACTCAGTCTAAACACAGACGTTTGCCTGGATCTGGCCCCTGTGGCTCAGGGCTCTCCCTCCAGCATCAGGGAGACGGCACTAGCACTCCTGCCCTGCCCTTCCAGCCTGCAGCTGCACCCCCTCTCAGTTCCTGCACCCCACTTCCCACCCAGTCCTTCCACTTCCAGCTGGCTCCTGCACCCTACCACTCCCCCAGACCCCCAGCCGGCTCCTGCACCCTACCACCCCCCCAGGCTCCCAGCTGGCTCCTGCACCCTACTACCCCCCCAGGCCCTCAGCCAGCTCCTGCACCCTACCACCCCCCAGACCACTAGCCAGCTCCTGCAACCTACCACCCCCCCAGACTCCCAGCCAGCTCCTGCACCCTACCACCCCCCCAGACTCCCAGCCGGCTCCTGCACCCTACCATCCCCCCAGATCCACCAACCCTCCACACCCAAAGCTCACTTCCTGGCACACACTGAACCCCTTATTGTTGGTACCTTCCCAGAGCCTAAGGGGGCCCATGAAATCTACTAACCCAGGCCCCCCTAGGCTCTGGTGTGTGAGGGGAATGTGGGGAGTGTCTTTCTGCTTCTCAGTTGGGGGTCATGTCCCAGTGAGGTGTTTGGGGTTTTTTTGGGGGGGTCATTTCTCACTTTTGCATGGCCCCCAACAGATATTTCTGTGAGTTAGGGGCCCAGAGGAAACCAGGATGGAAACCAGACAAATTTGGCCACCCCGCACACAGGCAAGGTAAAGTAAGGCCAGGTCTACACCAGGGGAGAAAGTCAACTTAAGATATGCAACTGCAGCAACTGGAGTTGATGTACCTTAGGTCGAATTTATGCGGCATCCCCCACTGTGGGAGATTGACGGGAGACTCATTGACTTCTCTTAGTCTTCGGGACCCTGTGGGGTACTGAGTCGATGGGGGCACCATCAGCAGGCGATTTAGCGAGTCCTTACTAGACCCACTAAATCGAATCCCAATGGATCGATCTCCAAAACATCAATCTCCAGTAAGGATCTACTAAATCGCCTGCTGACGGTGCCCCCGTCGACTCAGTACTCCACAGGGTCCCGAAGACTAAGAGAAGTCAATGAGTCTCCCGTCAATCTCCCACAGTGGAGGAGTAAGAAAGTGGGAGCCCACAAAAGACCTTAAATACCTCACCTCTATAGGCTCTGCTTACAAAAACTCCCCAGTCACAGATTCACTGACTTTAGGGGGTAGCTGCCACCATCAAGTGATTTAATCCCTAAAAAAACCAGGAAGACACACTTGAAATTCTTCCACAGGGGTACCCCAAGCTCTTTAGCCACAGGAAAACTTGAAAAAGAGACAAACGAACAAAAACCCACAGGAAAACTGTTTCCCTGATGGCTGACCTCCCAGGCTAGGCGCTTGGTTGCTAGGTGTTCCAGAGCAACTGTGAAAAGAATAATGATATGTCTGGGCAGCAGCTCAAATATGATGAGTGGGGGACGGAAGGCATGGATTCACACTGAGACGTTTAACCAAACAACGAAAAATTACCCTGACCATGACTAAATATACATTTCCCCCTTATTTACTCACAATCCCTTCATGGTCCAGTCCACTTCCACGCCCCGAATTCCTTGGAGGCATGGTAGTCCTGCCTGGGTTTAAATCATTCTCTTTCTCCCAACTCCTGGCTTAAAACTCACACAAAGAGAAATGGCAGCAGGTATATAGTCACAATTTAAATTTCAGCACGGTATCCCATTGGTTTTTCTGGCTCCCTCCCAACAACGCCCTTAGCTACCTGAGTTTTATCCTTTAGTCACCGGGTGCTGGCTGACCCTCCTCCTATCCATCACAAGGTCAAAGTGTGTTTTGGGCCACACCTAGAACCCCAATAGGCTGCAGGTTGCCCACCGAGTTAGATGCTGAGCACTTGAGGAAGACTCACCAGCTAGACACATGGGAAATAATTCTTTCTAGTAACTCAGAGCCCTCCCCTCGAGTGTCACAAATCCAGCCGCTGGAGATATCTGCTAATAGCACTTGCGGATGAACCATAAGCCATTGCAGGCAATCTCATCAGGTTGTCCCCTTCGTAACCTTATCAAGCTCAGTCTTAAAACACGTTAGGTTCTTTCCCCCTACTGCTGCCCTGGAATTTGCACAGATGATTCAATTCCCCGATTAATAATTGCCAGTGGTAGCCCCAGTTCACAGTGAAGTGCAGGCAGCGAAGGGGTGAGGAGCTATGGCATGTCCGTGCACCTCCTGGAGCCTGCAGGCAGCAGCACCCCCTCTAGTCAGACCACGCCGCATTCCAGTCCAATCCCTCTCCAGCATGTCCCTGCAGAGTAGAGCCGGTCAGCTGGCCTTTCAATTCCGGGGCGCTGCTCTTCTGCTGATGATACTCCCCAGATGGCTGGCTGTGCTGCCCCTGCGGAACTCCACTCTAATTTCCAAAGTTTATTCTCCTAACGACGAAGCCCAGCAACTCCAGACACACATCTGGATTTGAAATGCCCACCCTCCAGGCAAACTCCCTCCAACACTCCCTGCTCTGCAGGAATCACTCTCCAAGGTATCGTAAAGAATGAATCCTTAGAACGTAATTAACTCTGCTTTGCTTTTGGTTATTCCTGATCATTGACCCGGAGCCTCTCTTACGACGACTAGCACCGTTTAGATGTGACACGTAAAGAAAGCCCACACTGTCAATGCTCCAGACCAAGCGGGGACCCAAGACCTGGGCTTGAGGGAACTTGGAGTGTTGCAAGCCCAACTGAGTCTTTAGAAGGGGACTAAGGCAGCCACAGAAAAATGAAGCAACCCAGCGTGAGTATTTAGGACAAGGAGCTGGTGGGTCCCAGAGGTGCACCTAACATTTCTCAGCTGGAAGACGAGAAGCTGGGGACCCCGTCTGCAGTCTCAGCTTCCCATGGGATCCAACCTTGTACATTGCAATTCCCAGGTGTCAAAAGTGGCTTAGTCTGCACTCTGTCATCTTCCAGGGACACACAGATTGCGACTTTGCCTTTCTGCTGGTGACCTCCTCATGGTGATCCAAGCCTTTGCCAGCTCCAGGCTGGGGGCTAAAACTGTTCAATTTGGGCTTACCCGTGAGGTCCACTCAGAAGCCTCAGCCAGTGCAGAAAATCAGTCCTTGCCGCTGCCGCATTGGTCATCATGAGCACAAGACATTTCTCACATCTTTTGGGGATAATTCAATGTGACAGCGGTTGCTCAGGAAGCCGTAGAAGGCCTGTGAGCAGACTGCATCAGAGATGGTCTCTCTATCTAGGCCAGACTATAGCAGTCCAATTGGCTGCAAGACTTTCTTGCTAGTTTGCTCCTAGGGTTGAGCTATGCTTGACTTTGCTCAGCGTGATACTCATCACTGTAGCATGTGCTGAACTCCACAAAGCACAGAAGACCCAAGAGGGGAAGGTAGTCACACAGCCAACGTACTTATTCCTAGTGGGAGTCACATATCGCCTCTAAAGTGACATTTAAACCAGGTGGAATGTCTAGTTTGGCTCAGCCGGGGCATGTCTACACAAACTCGAAATAAGCTAGGCAACTTGAACTATGCTAATTGTGTAGCATAAATCAAAATAGCTTATTTTGACTTTTGGCTCTGTCTACACAGCACTGATTTCGAGACAGAGCACTTTTCCCCCAATTGCCTTTACTCCCTGTACAGTGAGATTCACAGGAGTCGGAGTAAGCAGTCCTCCAGCTCAACATTATTTTGACATTATGTTGAAATAACTGCTTGTAGGTAGATGTGTACAGCCGCTCCCCAAGTTGCAAATGGTCGAGTTACAACCATTTGCACTTACGACCAAAGCTCCCATGGAGCGGTCGTAAAGGCGGTCCCCGAGTTACGAACGCAACCTGCGCTTACGAACAGGGCGGTCGTGTGTAACTCAATGGGGTCCGAGTTACGGCCAAGTGTTTGGTCCGTAACTCGTTCGTAACTCAGAGAGGCGCTGTACTATGTTATTTTGGAATAACAGGAGTTATTATAGACATAACCCTCCTTCTGGGAAACTGTGATTGGTGACTTGAAGCAACGTCATGCATAGGTGATGTGTACAAGCCACTGGCCATCTCCCAAATGCCAGGTGCACCTTGATACAATCTGTTGCCTTGAACCTCTACCAGCAGAAGATGGAGCATGGAGGTTTCCATTTAAGCAGGCCACTAACATTTCCAAATGGGGGTCATTAGTGCAGAGTAAGATGCCAAATAATTCAAAAACAGAACTTCCAGTGTGTGGATTCAAGATAGAGTCCCCCACTCCCACACACCCTCTCCAATACCCATCCCTGCCCTAAATTTATTCCAGACAAAAAATTTTCCCACCTGGACAAGATCTGAGTCTCCATTTTGAGTAATGCCCACAAACAGGATACTGTTGCTCATGCTTGGGGAGCGCATCCTTCCATGGAAAAGACCAATGCTACAGCCAAACCCAAGACACAGCCATGCTGTGTATACAATCTGGTTTATGTAGCACCTGGGTACCTCCGAGAAAGCTTTCAACATCACTGTCCCCTGTGGCTGCTGGTTGATCTTCTCTCCTTAGTCCTGAGTCATGGCATTTAATTGTTTATCTCAGACACTCAAGACAGCCCAGCTCGTCACTGGAGCATTTGGTACATGGTTGGCAACCCTGCCACCACTTGCTGGTGGCAGCGCTTTGTATCTTCCTTTGCAAGCCAGCTGGAAGCTGACTGCGCTTCTCTGGAAAAATATTTTATGCGCCCATGAGCCACATTTGTATCTTAAATCAGAAAACCATCCACGCGCAGGATACAGCTGGGCAAGTGTCGGGAGGAACAATCCAGAATCCCAGCCAGTGCAAAATATAGATTTTTTTTTAATATTAGCACAGCAGCTGGCAGAAAGCCGTTTCCCATGCCCCCAGGGTAGCAGAATCTCATTGAATGAAAGAAAATAATTACATTTTCCCCACTGCATGCTCGTTGCCTGCATCTTATCCAACCGTTATCTCGTCTAGCAAGCCTCTCGCCTCCCCAGAGAACAAGCACCAAGCGCTCTCACGTTACTTCCGGCTCTCATCAAGTTCAGGCACTAGCCAAGGCTGAGTAATAGGATCACGATTCATTGCAACAGAGGACAGTCTGACAAAACCTTCGAGTACGCCCTGACATTCAGTCTATAGCTGTTTTCTTTGGGAAACTCGATCGACCACTTTTATGAGCTAGTAACACGTTATTGGACCGTTGGCTCTTTGTTCCTGTAGAGTATCTAGCCAGACGGTCTTGCCACCTTAATCCTTAAAGACGTTTAGCTGTTTGGGGTGTTTCTCACTAGAACGTTGTCTGGGTTTTAAAAGCTGCTGATGCCTCAAAGCCTATTCTCCTTCATTCTTTCTGCTTGCCTCTCATTTCCTGTATTTCTCAACCTTTCGGCTTGATCCGGGAGGCTGGGATTTTGCAGAGGCTCAAGGACTGCTCCTTAATACCTGGTTTGCTATCATTGCTTATTTCCCACTCGACAGAAATGATCACGTGCCATTTCACTAGCACTAGCAACCTGAGTCCAGCTAATCCAGAGATTGATTCTGCCACCCGCGTGCACGTCAAGTGCCTTTCTCCATAGGCGTTCCCATTGAAATCAGATGACTTCTAACACCTTACACCCTGGGAACTGGGGCAGTTAACCCCGAGCAGGGACAGCAATATGATTCTGTCGTCTTGCATTTCTCTTACTGCGGTAGGAACTAGGGATGAAAAATCCTGTTTAATTGATTAATCAGTTACATGTGATGTTTAAGCAGTTAGTCGATTAGCCCAGACAGAACAACCCGTTGCGGCGCACCTGAACCTGCCGTGGACAGGGGCTGCTCTGGCCAGGCTGGAGCACCCGTCTGCAGCGGGCCCCGGGGGGCTGGAACAGCTCCTACCCATGGCAGGCAGGGAGCTGCTCCAGAAAAACACCAGTTAAGCGGAACTGGTAAGCATCACCCATTAAGGGTGATACATACCAATTAACTGGTTAACCGTTCACATCCCTAGTAGGAGCTACTCAGTTTCATGGTACTAAGCCAGGACCGAATCCCGGGTCAGTGTTCGGTGGTTTTCAAACAGCAACATGAGAACAAAACCAGTGTTCAGTCAGTGAGCACAGAAACCTCCTTTTAATCAGAAGCTTATCAAGTCTGAATCATTGAGAGGATCACATCACAGAGAATTTACAACATCCGCCAAGGAGCCAATCTCTCTGGGTAACTATGGGGGATACGACGTAAGACCTGGTAAATATGGGGTTGAAAACCACAGCCAAGGGTGCCAAAGGGAGCAAAATATCAAACTGCATACTTTCAGCATCCATACTTTCCTTGATCGCAGGTGTAGCCTCAGATTGCAAATGGAGCTCCGGCCTCGCCTAGCTGCTATTTGAGAGTTTGTCTGTGTATCCGTCTGTCTGTTCAAGAACTCCTCCTAAACGGTAAGAGCTACAACCGTCCACTTCGGGATACAGCTTCCTCGTTTCATCACGTAAAGCAAGGTCAGGATTTGGTTGTGCCAGGACAATGGGATGTGCCTGGAATGGGACTGCTTCTCAGAAAACCAGACAGAAAAGGGACAGAAGCACCAGGTAGCTGAAAAGGGCTGGCTGAGGGCCCTTACCACCCCCCATAGAGGATGCTCCAGCCCCAAGCCTCCCCCTCCCCAGGCACCCCTTAGAGAGGGCAGAGAGGCTGAAATTCTCCCCCTCCTCCTGATTTGTACAGGAACATTGCTGGCTGTTCCCCTTCATCAGGGAGGGCAAAGTGCACAGTTTGCCTAATTCCTCACTCTGGCTGGGGAGCACAGGGGGCAGATGAACCTGGACCTGCCCCAGCTGGGGGTCATGCACCCATCCCCCAGCTGTAGCGGCAGCAGCCATGAAGGAACACTTCTCACTTGTCCCCAAGCTGCTGCAGTGAGAGTGGGCTGGGTCTGTTCTTTCTCCCCGGTGCAGCCTACTACTGAACCCCTCATCCCCAGCCCCACCCCTGAGCAACGATTGAAATGAAGAAAAGCAAAACTTATTTCAGTTAAGGACCAGAGCAACACTGAATAAATCCTCTAGTCTACATAGATAAACGCTGCCCAGCCACAGGACAGAGGAGAAGGAAGATAGAGCAAGCCCGCCAGATGAGTTCATGACACAGGAAACAGCACTGGCCACAAAACAAATGACCCTCAGGTGTTCAGACCAATCTGGTGATGAGCACAGTACAAGATAAGATCATATGGAACGTGTGATTGTCGGGGAGGGGAGGCATTCTTTCCTTCCCATCCCTCTGACCCATCCCCTCTTTTCCCCAAAGATGATGCAGGAGACAAGGCAAAGATTGAACACTTATTCTATAGAGGGCTTTATTATTAGACAAGTCAATCCATCCACAGATTTGATCGTTCAATCAAAGCTGAAGCAAGGGCTTGTCCAACTATACAAAATAGGAGAAGCTCGTAGCAAACGGCTGATTCCAGAGTTAACACACCAACCAACCATCTCCAACCATCAGAGGAACAGAGACCAGGGAAGCACAAACCCCACAAGCAGAGATTTGCAAGACCTGCTAAAACCTGGAGAAATCTACGGCTGGGACTAGAGATGCATCGTTCGTGAGAAGCCAACGTTGAGGAAGGCAGGTCTGACAATCTCCTCTCCTTAGCCTCCTTTCTTATTCCATTTAAGCCACCTCTCTCTTTCCCGCTTGGTGCAGAAGAGGCAGTTTCCATCCAGCAAGGAGTGCAAAAAACTAACAGAATAAGAAAGGTCTATGAAAGCACAACAAAAACGACACTTTGTGTAGAATAGCCACTACTGGGGCAGACAAGGCGTCCCAGGGCCAATGCCAAACTGTTTTCTCTGGCGTGGTCTAATAGCCTCTGACTGTGACAGGAAACAGGGCAGTGTGTCATTTTACACAATTGCCTGAGCAAGCCCTTCAGTGGTACGTGACAAATGACAATTCACACACACAGTGACAAACGTGTCACGTTGCACTGACAGGGAACACGAAATGCTCTGCTCACTTAATCATTTGAAAAGGAACCCATCCCATCTGATTGCTTTTCACGTATTTCTACAGGGCCATGCACCCTGTTTTTCTGGACAAACCAGCTCCGTTACAGCTCTCTTCTCACTCATAGGCCTACCTGTAACCCCCTTTCTGCAACTCTTTTCCCCAAGCAAACATCTTGCAAGATAGTCTTAGACAATATTCCCAGGTCCCATCCAAGCACTCAGTACAAGGCACAGGAGGTGTAAGTAAGAGATTAGCACCCTTCACCAACCAGCTGCTTTTATATATACAGAGCTTCAAGGCCTTAGATTCTGTTTTTTCAAAGCCAAAATCATTCTTGAGACCCTGATCCTTGTTGTATCCCATATCCAGCACACACTTAGCAGGAATATAAGCATGTGTCTCGAAATTCAAACTCTCCTGGAGTTATCCCTTAAGCAGCTATCCTAATCTTTCCTCTGGAGTGATTTATCTTCACTTTTCTTCAAAATAGCCCTTCCTGAAAGAGCTCATTAACATACTCAGTGTAGAGAGAAAAGTGACTGGTTAGTCAGCCAAACTAAGGGTTGGTCTATACTGGGAATTTACATCAGCACAGCTATGGCTCTTGGGAGTGTAGATTTTTCACACCCCTAGAAACGTAGCTAGGTTGATGGAAGAATTCTTCATCGACCTAGCTAGTGCCTCTTGGGGAGGAGACTGATGGGAAAAGCCCTACTATCAGCGTAGGAAGTAGCTATGCTCATGTATTACAAAGCTGGAGATACACTGCTGTAGCGGTTTAAATGCAGACATACCCTAAGAAACCACCTGCACTTTTAACCTGACAGATTGCCCAGACTACGAGAACAGCATCCTCACGTCTTTTGACAAATTGTACAGCTAAGACCTGGCCAGTCAGTATTTTATCATCCCAACCGTGTAGTGACAGTGACCAAAGCTTTGTTTATTTTCTGTCCCAACCCCATTCCCAGGCAAGAGAACGACTGAGCGGGCAGATCTGGTTTCTGCTCGATTAGCGGGATTCAGTTACTGCTGTGATAATTCAGTTCGAGCCTGGATAAGAGAGATCTGTAGCACCGGCAGGAGTAGTTGAAAAGCATCTTGGATATATGACGCGCTGTTCGAAGCCTACAAAACAAAACAAAATTACACGGGAGACATTCACGCTACCAGTCTTCCTTACTGTGTGACAGGTGTATACTAGATGGTTACTGATCATTAATACACAAATGCAGTATCAGGATACTAGTCTCAGAAGCAGCGCTTGCTTTCAGTTTTGTCTACTAAACTCCAGTTTATCCTACTGGGCAAAAGGTGGCCAATTGACTTGTAAGACTGGCCAGGCCATTTCAGAACTAACCCATCTGGTACGTATCCTGTCTCTGAGAATACTCAATACCAGCTGTACCAGGGGAAGCCATAAGAAACCCTGCTGCAGAAAGGAAGAATGCACCAACAGAGAACACGGCTTCCCAACTCTCTCAATCAGAAGTTACTCACTTGGGACTCAGTTCAGTAGCGAAGCGTACGGATTGCCACACACTGAAGGGCCTGGCTTGTCCATGGTAGGAACACAGCAGTTTTTAGGTTCCTACACAGCAGTTTTTAGGTAACCACTACAGCTGTGGCAAAGTCTAACATTTTGCACGGCAGGGCTTCACACAGCATCTCAGGTTGGATGCTCACCCTCTAAGTTATCAACCATCCAGTGAAACAAAGTTCCACGGCAAATCACACAAGTCAGCTGTGGTCCAGTTTGCAGCTTAACAGGCTTTCAATGCACTCTGGCTGAGTTTCTAATAAAACACAGGATGCGTTTCCTATAGGCAGGTCTGCACAGCTCTAGTGGTTCCAAGGGACTCCCCCACCTCCCAGCCTGAAATCTGAGGTGCATTCAGGTGATACCTCTGGACATGTGGACATCTTCAGATCCTGAGGGAAAAGCGAGCTGCAGAAACAGACACCAGCAGTTTCTACTTCTAATAAAATCCTTTGCTTTAAAGTGTAAGACCCCCACTTATCTCCTCGAGATAAATGGAGAATGGCTATTCAGAGCTAGACTTTCCATGGGGAAGTTTGAAATTTCTGCTGCAACATTTCACCCCACATGTGATCGGAAAGATGCAGCCCCTTCCCCAGCCACACAACGGATGTGGATTTTTCACATCAATTAGGAAGGAGTTCTCGCTCAAAAGAATTTAAACACAATATGATCCTGTGATGGGGTGCGTTTGCCCTGCACTGGGCAGGAGAGGGTTAACCTTGTTCTGAGGGCTAAGAGAGCCCCACCCCTTCTGTCTTACTGGGCATGCTCCAGCTGCACAGATATAAAAGAGAGCCGCTCAGCTCAGTTGGGGCTGATGGCTGGAGGGAGAGGATGTGCCATGCTTGCTCCAGGCAAGCCACAGTGCAAACCCAGGCTGACGGCCAGAGGTTTCAAAGGGCCTGGAGGCAACCCAGGGCAGACAAACCCCAGACCAGGGAGGGGAAGACAGAGATCTGCACCTGAGTGAGGTGGCTGCAGGAGGACGTAGCCCAAGGGAAGGCAACAGCTAACTGGTGAGTGAGCCGATGCCAGGTGTCAGCATGTGTGGTAGGAGCTTTTCCCCACTGACTCAGTGGTTGGAGCTACAACCACTAATAGGCCTCTGGGTTGAGGTCCAGTGGAGAGGGGGGGGCCGGGCCCCTTTCTAGGGAATGTAAACCCCTCCCCTATCACCTGTCCCTTACCAAGGTGCTACATAACCCTGTGAGCTAGGGCGAACTTATTGACTCAGGCCCGTGGGCCACACTGCCCAGTGAATAGGGGCGAGTTACTGACTTGGGCCAGTGGGTCACACTGCCCTATGGATCAGGGTAGATTTGCTGACTTTGGTGAGCAGGCCACCCAGCCGCAGACCCGTGGGGTGGACCTACAGACACAGGTTGGAGAGAATGATACGGGCACGCCAGAAGGGAGACAGGCTCACCCGCCCTGCACTAGGCGTGATCTTCCCCAACCGCGTCACAGATTCTTATGAAAATTTTCAAGACAGTCTCATTAGCAGACCATGGTTAACAAGTAAGGACAGGGTAGAATATTTTTGCACATTTGTTTGTTTGTTGGTCGTCTGTAATTCTACCTTGCTTCTAGCTGAGGCATTGTTACTGTTTATTTACCTAGAGGAAAACATGTCGGGGGGCAGGGGGAAATCCACAGAAATCAAGTTTTGCTGGCTTGATGAACACTGCAACTCTCATCAAATTACAATGGTTAGAAAGAAACGCTAATTTGTTTTGTCTCAATCTGCAGAACGTCTTGCATGGAACAGCCGACAATCGGGAGCTGTTCGAAGGAGAAGAGCCAATTAGCTGACAGAAGAGGCAGACCTTTTACACAAGGACATCCCCTCTGCTGCATTTTCTCTACATGCTTCAGAAGGGATCGATTTATACTTTACTGAATACCTCGCCCATCTGGCCCAGAAGATAGTAGCAATGCGCCCTCCGCTGTCTATTAAGCCTTGTAAATTACAAGTTGAGGAAACAGAGTCCTGGTGGTTTAGAAAATTGGACCAGAGGAGGGATAATGAAGTGGGGATTGACAGGCATGTCCACATTCCACCAGTAGTTTGGATTTGTAGTCATAAGTGTCATGTAACTGACCTCCAAAAACACTCCGGTGATTAAGGGGTTAAGCACATCAGCCTTCTCTTTGACCTGAAAAGAGGAGAGAGAGAGAGAGATCATGCTGCTTGACAATCTGATTGCGTTTCCTTGAAGCAAAGCACAGGGCCAGACCCTCAGTCGTATTAGAAAACGGCACAGCCCTCTTGCTGTACTGATTTACGCCAGCTGGGGGTAGGGGCCATGGGATGAAAACATGGACTTGCACACCTCCCAGCATAGACCAAAACAGGTTCTGTACACTCACGGGTACCCACCTTCCAGCTGGCTGGCGTGAGCTACATCTAAGACAATGGCAGGGTCTAGAGGAAGAAGGGGTCTTGTGCAGAAGCACTGCCTGTGCAAAGGGCAGTATGTAGGCAAGCAGCGGGTTCCTCTCCGAGACAGCCCTAAGTCTCTGCAGTGAACATCATGAAGTTAACCCTGAGAGATGGACATGGGGGGGGGGGGCGGGGAGCCGACAGACTTGCTGGGCTTCTCGGCTAGGTGGGCGGAGGGGTCAGCTCCAGGCTCCTGGAAGGGGCGGGGCCTTGGGCAGAAGGGGCGGGGCTGAGGACAGCCAGCCCTCACCACCCCCATGGCTCCTCCCCCTTAGCCAGCCCTCAGAGCCACCCAGAGCATGCCACTCCAGCAGCGATTTAAAGGGCCCGGGGCTCTGGCCACTGCTATTCCTGAGGTAGGGGCGTTGGCCAGAAGCTCAGGCTCTTCTGAATCGCTGGGCCACACAGCAACTGCCCCTTTTTCTCGCTACTCGCTTTCCAGCCTGACACTGTGACCCATCTGAAGGTTGCTAGGAACTAGGGTGCAGTGAAGGTCGCTGATTACACACCCGTGCACTTTGACAACACAGAGGAGACCCCATGAGAAGCTGTGTGGCTGGACAAAAGGGCACAAGATGCATTTCAAGGACACTACAGGATGGTCTGAGTGCAGCATGAGGTTAAGTGGGACCAACCGATCTCATTGGAAGTAGGTCTTACCCCAGCCGTCGTTAAGCACGTAGTGAACTCCTTAGCTAGACAAGACAATTCCTTACACAGCACAATAGTCATTCTGGGAAAGGAAACAGGAAAAATGATGCAGTAAAGCACTTCACAAAAAAAAGTTCTCTTTTACTTCGCTATTATCAACACTAACACACATCCCCCGCTTTCATAGGTACATTTTTTCTTTGAAAACAAAGATTTATATACATGCTTCAGGGTCACAGTGTGAGAAGCAGGAGACGTTCCAAGTTATATCGGAAAAGAGAACAAAGCTGGCAGCTGGAAGCAGATTTCAGAGAACAGGAATGCCTGCTCCAAAAGCAGTGCTACTAACTTGCTTGTTTTAGTTACAAACAAGACGATACTTCCTGCTTGTAAGAGAGAAATAGTTATTTTATATGCACACCAATCGTCTCGTAATAAAACAAGTCGCTGCTTGTCTTAAGCACTATTGGTGAAATAAGCCTGCTTCGGGTGATTTTAATATTAGGCATTTAATGTGCCAACAGGTTAGCAAAACAGTTCTAAATAATCATTTTGCCTAAGAGGAGGGCTCTCTTTACGCTATTTTAAACCATGTTTTTCTTTTTAAATGCCTGTTTACTAGACTAGCACAGGTGTCAGGCACAATTCCCTTTTCGGAGGTGCACAGTAGCTGTCGGATAACATTTTCCTTTCTCCATGTGTTGACGTTGAGAAGTGTCTGGATGCATGAAAGACAGGCAAGTTCTGTTGCGTGAAGGCAAGACTGCCCGGAGCAATTTCTGACATAAATGCAATCAGACACAAACGGCTGGCTGAGAACTGAGGAGAAAAGCCTCGCAGTCCTGCCTACCCCAACAGTAGCATGCAAACCTAGCCAGGTAGCAGAGGAATTAAAAGGACTTACTGGGAAAGGGCTTTGGCTCGGCCAGGGGCTGACACCTCTTGCTGCTGACCATGGAGGACCAAGGCTGCAGTTTTGTGGAACATTTCAATGGCGTAGGCGGTCAGTTCAGCCAGACTTCTAATGGCAAACGCATGAATATCCTGCAGGAGGTAGAGCACTCATTTCAATAGGTGTTCTATCCTTTTAAAATAAAACCCTCTCCACTCTGCTTTCTCCCCTCCCCCCAATATCTAGGAGTTAATGGAAAGCCTGTAACTGTAGGTTGAGTTTCAGAGAGGTAGCCGTGTTAGTCTGAATCTGCAAAAGCGGCGAGGAGTCCTGTGGCACCTTATAGACTAACCGACGTGTTGGAGCATAAGCTTTCGTGGGCAAAGACCCACTTCGTCAGATGCATGCATTTTATGCTCCAACACGTCGGTTAGTCTATAGGGTGCCATAGGACTCCTTGCCGCTTTTGTAACTGTAGGTTGAAACCCATCAGCAACTAGAGTTCAATATAGGATAATGCACCAGCCTCTCCCCAAGTAGATTAATTTTCTCTCTTTCCTTTGCCCAGTTACCTCTACTGATATTTTAACGTCCTGCTCAGCATCCCCGGAATCCAACGGTGGGTTTTCTTCACTCTTTTCCTCCTCTCTTGGAGCTCTGCTGTTGAGTTTTTCAATCCATTCATGGGCAGATTTCCTTGCCTGGGTAACAGAGGCATGGACACATCAGAAAGGCACTTAATGACTGGAATGAGACCCTCCTGCGCTCTGCAGAAGGTGGAAGACTGGATCTCTTTGTAAGAAAGAGTTACTACCCCTGCACTGGTAGAAAGAAATTGGGCAAGCAAGCCAATTACCTGCTGAACTTTGGGTTGAGTGAAATATACGTACCCTGGCTACTGCATACATACGTTGGCACTTTGTTTTTCTTTCTTATGAGCTGTACCGTGAACATACTGCCTTACCAGCATGACTGTGGGGTTCTTTAGTGCTTCCAGTAGATGCTAGTGCCACTCAGTGGATCACAATGGTATTGTAAGAGGGTACGAAAAGGAGACATTTCCTCTACTTTTATTAACGAAGGAAGTTGCCTAATGAGAAGTTTGGACACTGGGTTCTGGGATCATGAAACAGATCAGCAATAAACCTGGGTGTGAAGCTTATGGAAGATACTTGATAATTCCAGCACTGAGAACTACTTGAGAACAGTACAGTGGTAATGTTTGTATATATTTTATTTCTATAAAGACAGCCCTTGCTCCTAGAATAGGGCAGTGTAACAGATGTAATCATCCTAGGACGGTACATTTTTAAAGCTAGGAGATGGTTTTAAAGCTAAAGCTTGGGAATGGGCAACAGGAGACGGATCATTTGATGATTACAAGTTTAGTTCACTGGCCACTGTCCGAAGACCGGACGAGATGGGCCATCGGCCTGACCCAGGTGACTGTTCTTATGAGACCAAGAAAATTAATCTTACCAAGCACTCCATTAGTTAAATGCTCCTTATCGCTTTGTAATCCACAGGGGGGAGGAGAAGGGAGAAGAGTGCTTCAGACTTAACACTTTCAGCAGGAGTTCAGGACCCATCAGAGGCCATAAAGCTAACTCACCGTGGCTAGTTTGTCCGGCTTCGTGGAGACGTGCAGCTCGGAGAACAGTGCAGTTATTTCCTTTGTGAAATCTTCATCTCCTGAAGGAAACAAAGCCTGTTTGCAAGACTCGCTGCCGCAAAGTTTGAGTCTTTACTACCCAAATACACAATAATCAGGAAACATACAGTGTAGTTCAACCATACAACTTGTTTCCACACACGAGCTTCAAGAGGGCAGCGACTGCTGACAGCCCATGGCTGCTTATAATTCATTTTTAAATCACAGTCAACAAAGGCGTCTAACCCCTCAGACTTGTTCTGCATGCAATGTATTAGACGTTATTTGCTTTTGAGAACCTACTGCTATGTTTATAGGACTGACTAGCCTTTGGCCAAGATAATTCTATGTTGACAGCTAGCATCCAGCCACAGACAACACAACTCCTGCATTTCAGAAGACATTTGCTTTCACAGCACCTTAGAGAAGCATTAAGGCCTTTTAAACCCAATGGCTTTCCTGTTAAGTATGCAGGGCCAGATGTGGACAAAACACTCCAAAAGCTGCTGGAGCCATCTGGTGCAAAGATCAAAATGACAAAGACAACTCTCGAGGGCCCAGATCTGAAGACAAGCGAGAGCACACCTGCCCTCTCTGCTCGGCCATTCGGGTAAATTTGGAACAAGAAAGTCATTGGTGTTCAAATTAGCACGAGCGTCAACAGCTGGAGGCTCCCTGCTGTGCAAGTTGTTTCAGAGTTTTACGGTGTCCCTCCAAATTGTGCCTGACACTAGTAGAAACCATCTTTAAAGAAAGGTCCTTGTTCAAAGTCAGAGAAGTTTCCTAGAGGTTTCCCTTAGCTCCGGGAAAGGAGGGCGTTGGGAAGAAGTTATTCTCAGGATTTCCTAGTCTCTCCCTTCACTTCCCCTCGCAGTCCCTCCATTCATTGCTCTTCTCTTTCAGAAGGTCCTGCATTAAAGGGGCATCTTTTCTTATGCCCAGAGTACCAATCAGTTCTACTCCTGCACACTCAATGGGTCCCTGAATAGGAGTTCTCCCCATCCTTCGTGAGATTAAGGGCACTGCCTCTCAACTACTGACAGTTTGAGGATCAAGGGACCAGCTGAATAATAACTGAGCCAAAGTTTTTCGCACATAGCCACGAAAGGCTCCCTGCTTTAACATTGAAATATGGATATTAAATATCAGTTAATTGAATAGTCGATTAACTTCATGAATGTTAACTTATCGGTTAATTGACTATTCTATAGTCCCCGGGGGCGGGGCCAGCAGCCAGTGCAATCCAGCCCCACTCTCAAGGAACCCCTTGCCACTCTGATCAGAGGCAGCAGCATGGGGCTCCAGGTGGGAGCTGGTCCACGAGGGGAGCCAGTTTAAAAACCAGCTCCCTTTGCAGACTGGCTGCCTGTCACCCCGCGCTGCTACCTCTGGCACAGCCCCAGGGAGGAATCCGAGCTCCCAGACTCGGTGCAAGTCAGGACTGAACTGGTCTGCCAGTCCACCCAGCTCCTAACACACTTTAAATGCAGAGCCACAGCAGGGGGAGGTTCCAGACACGGCGCAAGCCAGGACTGAGCTGTGCTGTGGGCCAGCCTGCTAAAAAGTGTACTAATGGGAGCGGGGGAAATGCATGGCATCTATAGCATTAACTTACAAGCTTTTGCTTACCAGTTAATCAACGACACTATTATATCCCTAAATTGGTATTTAAAAAACAGCTTCCCCGCCTGTAAACACCGAGCCTCTTAATTACCCTTCTTTTCTTCCTCTTCATCATCATAAAATTCAGCTAGTGAAAATGCTTCTTTGAGCTGCTCCAGCTCCCCTTTTAACACCTCTAACTCTTCTCCGGAGAGAGCGTTTATAACTGACTTCACCTAGTTAAGAGTGAGACAACCATTAAAAAGTGTCATACATGCAAAAAGGAACAAGAAACAAGATGGAAAGGGTACAGTGCAGCAGGATTCATGATATACTGATACCAAAGGTAGCTGTCCCTTCAGGACAGAAAATTCTCAGCCAGGCCCCACTAAGGAGAAAATTGATTCTTTACTTCCTGATATGTCATGTTTCAGTTGATAGTGTCAAAAACTGAATAGCTGGGATACAATGTGTGTTAACCTGATAGGATCACCAAGGTTGAAAATATCACCCTAGTCCTATGTGGGGAGAGCAAGGAAGAACAGAACTGCGCATGCAGGCAAGTGATCATGTGACCCACTAGCCAATCAAGCGTCAGGTTTACGGAATTGGCGTGGAAGTGAACATCAAGAGCTGTGCCTACTGCTAACCACTTGAGCACAGGCATTTGCTGCGAATGAAGCAGAGTCGGCTTGCTGGCCAGAGGAAAAATGACAGCTGGGGAAAATTCATATGTAAAGAAAACAACACACTTTGGTACAGTATGGTTAGAATTTGGCCTGTATGTGCTTTTGTGCTTACTTCCTATTTCCCATTTCCCGCCCATACTTTCTGCTCGGCCCACAGGCACCAGGCCTCAGACTTATTTATGCAGTAACAGGCCAGTGGCACTATTATACAGATTGCCCAAGGCTCCCCCGAAAGGAGGCCCTGTTTTCAGCTGCTTCGCCACTTGGCCTCAAGTTTTCCATGCCAACATGTGTGCCTCAAAAAGAATTTTCCAGGAAGATATCAGCCATTCTAGGGAAAAATTCATGCAGCCCACGTTCACTAATTTCTGGTGACACTTTTTTTTTTTTAAAAAATGCTCTAGCACATCAATTCTATATAGAGCAGAGACTTGAAATTTGGCCAGGGTCAGGAGTATTCAGAGTGTAACCCTGGCCCCACCCCCTGTGAAAATCCACCCCAATTTGGACAATTATAAGCCTTTGGCTGTTACTGCAGTTTGTAAATGCTCACTGGAGACTTCTTGGATATTAGCAGCTCAGTTCTAGCTGAAGATTATGTCTCCCGAAGCATGATGTAGCCCCACGGCTAAGCAGGACTTGCCTTGCAATTGCAAGGCTGGGCTGGACCTGGGCATGTGTACTGAAAGGAGGAAGCCTCTCTCCTCTGTGCTCTCGGTGTAAGGGGAGACAGAGCAGTTTGGAGAAAGGAATTTGAAGGGTGCTGAAAATGGTACTGGCTGGGCAAGCCCATTGAGCCTAGGAGATGGGGGGAGAGGGAGAGGAGATGGATCTGAGGAGTTAATTACATCTACGCATGCAATCAGACAATATCATAATGTGTACCCACACAAGGGGGACAAGTTAGGTTGCACCGGCAACCTTAATTCTGGCATGTCCTAAGGTTTGAAAGCTTGACATTGCAACCATAAGAATGTTGTTTCAACAGGTTTTAGTGCCCAGATATCATCTCTTTCCTCCTCAGCTGCACACAAGAAATAGAAAACTGCTCAAAGCCATTACCTTTGAATCACTCTCTCTGGAAAGCATCTCCAAAGCTTCCAGATGTGAAAGACCCTGAAACTCATCAAAGAGTAACCCATAATGGGCTTTCTTCTCAGTAGCCATGGTAACCTCGGTAGCTGTCCGCTGCTCTTCTTTCTCCTTTGCCTCTCGCAGGACCTGAAAAGGAAAAGCAGAGGCGTCAAACCAGCACACAGAGAATAACCGAGCCTGGATTAGGCAGACAAAGGCCCCAGAGAACAATGTAGGAAGCATTCACTTGATGCTCCTACTGAAGGTTTCTTGGAAGAAAAGCAGAGGGAAGAAAAAAAATGAGAGAAACTGATGAGAGTCGCCCTATAGGGGTTTGAGAGGAACAAATACCTGTGATAGTGTGGAATTCCTGCTCATGAAACCCTTTGTTTTCTTGAATCCAGGGTCCCCTTCAGCTATCACATCCATTGTCTTCTTCCCAATGAATTCCAAGGCATCCAAACCTCCACTAATAACACTCTTCCCCTAGAGAGCAGATTTGCAAATCGAGAGAATGCAGGTAAAGAAAACTTTATTTGTCTAGCTACTGTTGGTTAATTTTATGGTTTCAACAGGATTTATACCAGAGGAAGACATATGGGCCAAGTGCTTGTGTTTCAAGCCCATACCGGACGCCACCATCCCCAGTAAGTATGTACAGGAAAGAACATGAGAAATAAGAAAAAACACGAACACACAATGTCTTAATGGGAATGCTCAGCCGGTGCATATGACAACCCCCTCAACACATACACTAGGGCTGTTCAAATGGTTAACTGATTAAATGCTAGCACTTAACATTTAGCTTAGGGCCTGTTAACCATTTAGCTTAGGGCCTGTTGCCTGGCCCACCACCTGGCCCTGCTGCAGTATTGGGTCCCACCACCTGGCTCACCAACCCCTCCACAGCCGAGGTTGCTCCCATGTGGCACAGCTGGAGTTCACCAGCAAAGGCTATTTAAACCAGTTAGCATACCGGTAAGCTTTGTACTGACTGGTATGATTACCAGTTTACCATTTCACAACCTTAACATTCACACCATCCTGCATTTATAAAATGCACACATTAAAATTCGCCTCTCACTTCCTTCCGCCAGAAGAAGCTAGACTATGATCGTTTATCCATTTTTAAAGTATATTGTTAGATGGTTACTGAAAACAAAGAAAAGGAAGCGGGTTTGCATTTTGCTCTGTAGGTATGGAAGCTTCTCTTCCAGATCTATGGACTAGTCGCCAGGAAAGCTCTGCTTCCCACACTCAGGAGTTTTAAATTTGCATGTAAAGAGTCCCACTGGAGCTAGCTTTTGTAGTCAGTAGGATGAGCTGACCAGTCAAGTAATTTGAACCAATCCCACAGAGTCGTATGAAAAGAAGGACAGGAGCCATGCTGAGAAACGCCACTAAAATTAGTGGAGTAACTTCAGGAATGAAGCTCCCCTTGAATTTCGCCTGTTATTCTGCAGGGAACCAGAAGAGACAGCAGAGCAGCAGGGTGACACATGCGATGCTGCCGTAGGCGGCTTTGTTCGGAGTCATCGCAGCATCAAAATTTAATAAAAGTTGAGACCGCTTCCAGATCACTGCTCGGCTGTAAGTGCTAGAGAAAACAAGGATTCGCCATTGCGCAGAAGGGTGTTTGCAAACATCTGTAATTTCAGATCGGAAGGCCAAGATCACCTCTTCAGATTTTTGTGAAGAAAAGCCAGGGAAAATAAAGAGTGGGCTCAAGGCGTGTTGATACAAGAAAAATAAATTATTTTAACCCTGCCTCTGCACCCGCCCACTCACTGTGCTTTGAACAGCTGTAGAGAGAGTGGATAAAACTCCAAAAGCTCCACTGATGGGCGAGGAACTGCCGTCATCGACTGTGGCTGAACTGCTTGCTTCAGAACTCTGGCTCCCTGAATTGGAGAGAGAGAAAAGGGGGGGGGGGGGCGGGGGGTATTTTTTTTTCAAAGCAACAACAACAAAAGTTCTGACTATAAACAGCTATCGTCAGTTTCAGGCAGGCAAAAGCACAAATCTCCGACAAAGGAGGGGGCTGCCTCATGTGAGTCAAAGAGTGAAGATCACTCTAAGACTCTGCTGAGCTAAGAGACGTATGCCCTGAAACATTCTTTTACTAAGCAGATGTCCGTCTCACTGCGCCCAGAGCAGATCTGGGGAGTGTGAGATGGTGCTCTGTTTATACCAGGCTTGGAGAAACGCAAACATTACATTTCTTATTTTCAATAATAGCAACTGACCTCCTGCCACAACTCTGCCCTCTGATGTGATTTCACTAGGGCTGGGGATCCCAAGGGACGTCTCTGCTTTTTCGAGGACATTCGAAATGCCGTGTCCTAGGGAAAACAATGCTATTACTGCGGACCTAAGACAGAACTGCATTCACTTGTGCCAGCGAGCAAGATGTGATTGAATCAGAAGGAAGATTAACCACAGGGGCTGGACCCGGGGGGAGACAGTGCTAGCAGCCCCAACCACACACACACAAAACGCGTTAGCCAGGCCATACTAAAAGCCATCGCGGTCTGGCGTGCTTACAGACCAGCGTGAAGAATTCATGCCACATTGCAGCTTCCTGGTATTTTCTGGGAAAGTATCAGAAATTTGTCCCACCTTTTAATACCTCAGCTGATCACAGTTTGCACCAGCGTGTTAAAGGCCAGAAAGTTATTCTGTTGTACATGTCTCCCTAGCATAGGCGCCAACTCCCCCTCTAACCAGGGAGTATCGGACCCCTCTTTCATCTCAAGCCCTGCTTTCATTCCACCCCTTTGCCCCCCCCCCAAGTCCTGTCCCTGCTCCTCCCTCCCTCCCAGCATGATCCTACTTCTTCCTGTCCCCTCCCACTCCTTCTCCCCCAAGTGCACCCCATCCCCACTCCTCCCCTGCACTCCTGAAGCTTCCAGAATGCCGCAAACCAGTTGTTCATGGTGTTCTGGAAGCACTGGGAGGGCAGGGGAGGAGTTGGTCAGTGGGCCGATCAACGGGAAAGAGGTGCAGGGGGAAAGGAAGCAGAGGGGGAGCTTAGCTGCCAGTGGGATGTTAAAAAGCAGTTAGGAAGCGAATCGAGTAGTCGATGGAATTTCCATCGACTACTCGATTGATCAATAAGGGGGTTCACTGCGCCTCTGCTTTTTCAATGTAGTAAGAACCCGGAGGCTCTTACTACATTGAAAAAGCAGAGGTGCAGCATCTGGGACCTGGCACAAGGTGGGACAGCTGAGTCTGGGCTCATGCCATTTCCCCCGCTGCGTCTTTGGCTTTTAAACCAGCTCCTCCCTCCCCACTTGCTGCCTCTGATACAACATCCTCTGGCAAGGAATTCCACAAATTGATATAGAGGCAAGCAAGGGGGGAAGCAACTAGTCAAGTAGTGACACAACTATCGGATAAACCTAGGATTATTGGGTAGTCAATTAGTCACTTACATCCCTATTCTGCACTCACTAATTTACCCCCCATCGGTGCTCCAACCCTAAAGCACCCATGGAGTCGGCGCCTATGCTCCCTACCCCTTTTGGTTCCCGCCCTCCCCCGATATTTTGAACAGAGTGTTTGACTTTCGTCAACTCTCACTTCTAAATTTGAAATCTCTGTTCTTTAGAGACAAGCCAGACAGCATGAGCTGGAGACATTTGTGAAACTTTAAGTCTGTAGAAAGAGTTAACATAAGAACGGCCATACCGGGTCAGCCCAAAGGTCCATCTAGCCCAGTATCCTGTCCACCGACAGTGGCCAATTCCTAGTGCTCCAGAGGGAATGAACAGAACAGGGAATCATCAAATGATACAATTATATCCAACTGGCCAAATGCCAGCACCCCTTACCTACGGTAGCTACTGTGGCAGAGGCCGTGGAAAGAAACGTCTTCCCCCAGCTCCCCCAGTATCTCCATCCTGTCTGATACGCGCCAGTGGAGTCAGAGCCCTTCAATTAGAGAAACAAAGATGAAAGATGGCAAAGTGACTGATTGTGCTCTGAACTGCAGCTCTTGTGAGCCTCTTCTTTAACAGCAGCCATAACCACACTGAACGTCAGCCAACATGGACACACAAAGCATCTCTCTCTAGGACAACCTCCTGGATCTTTATGTATCATGTAATTATGCAGGGTTAAACTCACCCTCCTGCAAGAAGACCATAACAAGTAAACGCAGCAATTGCAACACTATCAGACCCGTGGTCTATCTTATTCAGAATCCTGTCTCAGACAGTGACCAGTATTAGATGTTTCAGAGGAAAGTGCAAAATCCTTTCCAATGAATGGTTCTTCCTAAACACTAGGTGGAGCATTAATTCAGATTTGGGAGGGCAGGAATTTGGACACTACTGTACTAGTGTTAAAAAGGGAGAAAGAAAGAGGGAGAGCAGGAAGCATTAATGCTGGTACCCTGTTATCTTCCTCTTCTGCAGACCACCCTCTCTCAGAAAGTATGTGCAATACCCACATTTAATAGCGAGCTATCCAACGTGTATCTGTCCTTACAGTACATAAGAATGGCCATACTGGGTCAGACCAAAGCTCCATCTAGCCCAGTATCTGGTCACTCGACAGTGGCCAATGCCAGATGCCCCAGAGGGAGTGAACAGAACAGATAATCATCAAGTGATCCCTCTCCCGTCGCTCATTCCCAGCTTCTGACAGAGGCTAGGGACACCATTCCTACCCATTCTGGCTAATAAGTATCGATGGTCCTAACCTCCATGAATTTATCTAATTCTTTTTTGAACCCTGTTAAAGTCCTGGTCTTCAGCACATCCTCTGGCAAGGAGTTCCACAGGTTGACTGTGCACTGCGTGAAGAAAAACTGCCTTTTGTTTGTTTTAAACTTCACTCTACTTTAAGGAAAAAAGAAATGGGATTGCAAAATACGAGGGGGTTAAGGAATGGAAGCAGGAAGGAAGGCAGGAAAAAGGAAATTGATCTCTGAACTTTTAAAACCGTGGTGCCCAACATGCTAGCTACTAACCACATGTGGTTATTTGGCCAGCTGAGTGTGTCTAGTTTGTTATAGCAGTAGCTCCTGCTCACGGCTATAAAAAAACTCATTCCCCAAGCTACGCCGTACCTTTCTAGTACAGTCAGTGTTCTAATTTCGTGTTTCCACCCTCATCTAAGCCCCTATGGGAAGAAGCCTGTTCTTAGCTAGCCTATCTCTGGAGTTCTACTATAATGCCATGGGGTGTATATATGGGGAGAAGCCAGGGTACATTCAGAGACCCAACTGCCAAGTTTCATGCAAAACCAATTCAACCGAATGCTATTTAAAACCATGCATGTTCAGCATCGCTCAGTCTGACACGGTATTCTACCACTACGCTAGCTACGAACTAATGGGAAAGCACTTCAATCATTGTTTCCAACACAGCCAGGATTCTGCTGTGTTCAAAGTTTGGGCAATTTGCCAATCTGCATGTTCAAAGCACCAGTACAGAGACATACTTTGTGGACGTGATCCCCCGGCTCTTCTGCAGGAAGAGGCTCGCTGGAGGGTTTGGCTTCAGGTCTTTTCCGAGTCAAAGTCACAGGTTCACCCTCTTCCCTACGGCTGCTCTCCACGGATCCAGCTCCTTCCACGCTCTGTCCATTCTCATCACTCTGGGAGGCACCTGCTTTCGGACTTTCCCTGCCATCTTTGTCAGACATCGCTAGAACATCTCCTAGAAAGTCAAGTGATTCCAAGAATAACAATCCCCCCCATGGATATTTTTGATATTCCTTTAAAATGCTACAGTCCTCTCCTGCCTGACTCAGTGAGAAGGAGTTGTTATTCTCTTCCTCTCTACAGATATATGCTCCCAATCACTTTCCATATGTCAATGAATTTTTTGGGAAACAAGGTGGGTGAGGGAATATCTTTTATTAGACCTGCTTCTGTTAGCGGACGGGACAAGCTTTTAAGCTACGCCAAGCACTTCTTCTGGCCTGGAGAAGGAAGCAGAATTCCCTCAGTCAGTCTGAGCTATACATGACTGACAGGAAACTGGACGACAGGACTTTAAACTTCCAAATGCAATAGCTCACTATCTAACAGCGACACCCTCCCAATAGGAAAGGAACCGGGCAATATCGCTAAGTGCTGCACACAAGTACAAAGGGTGTGTGGATAGTCTATGGCTTGTCTCACTAATGCAGACAGCTTTGGTGGCCTGTTTTCAAAACGCATTTGCCAAATGTGAAAGAATAGCACGAGTCAAACTTGGGCAGTTGAATAAGTTGCAGCATGTTCATTGGAGTGTTGTGCATTTATGGCAAAGCTTTTTAAAAGTGTACAAACAAACTGGGGGTTCAAAGCCATGGCAACCATAACTGACAATTTGCATTTGAAGACCCAGGTTGCCATGCAAATTCAACTGCTTGTTAAGGACCACTGCTTGGAAGTGAGATCTCCCCCCCCCCCATCGCTGCCCCCCCCAGAAGTTTCCCTAGCGCCCCCCCATCTCTGCCCCCCCAGGAGTTTCCCTAGCGCCCTCCCATCTCTGCCCCCCAGGAGTTTCCCTAGCACCCTCCCATCTCTGCCCCCCCAGGAGTTTCCCTAGCACCCCCCATATCTGCCCCCCAGGAGTTTCCCTAGCGCCCCACCATCTCTGCCCCCCCAAGAGCTTCCCTAGCAGCCCCACCATCTCTGCCCCCCCAAGAGCTTCCCTAGCGCCCCACCATCTCTGCCCCCCCAAGAGCTTCCCTAGCAGCCCCCCATCTCTGCCCCCAGGAGTTTCCCTAGCGCTCCCCCATCTCTACCCCCCCAGGAGCGCCATACATGGTCCAAACAGTCACAATTTCCTTAACTCCAAGTCAGTTTAGAATCAAAAGTTAGATATCAATACACCACCAGACACTGTAATGAACCTTATTATACAAAGATGCCAACTTATGGCTGCTGTGGGAATCAGACTTTAAATAGCTGACTCTGGTGTACTAAAATATCTCCAATAAACCAGGAAATTAACATTGCATTTTACATTTATCTATAAGTCCCCAAAAGGCTGCTGGTGATGCAATCAGATCAATCTGTAAAGCACTGGTCATCTTTCTCTGAGTAAAAACCAAGAGATAAATCACTAACTCTGTCTATTTAACATGAAATTCCCACAATCCTTGGTACATGTGCCTTGTTTCCCCCTTTGTCTCATCCCCCACCTACATGTCCCTGAGACATTTTTATGCCCCTGATATTTTACAAACACACATACAGCCTCAAGCCCTTAACTCATGGGATTTAGACCCATGTTCTCCATCACGCACAGGTTATAAAACACCTGACTAGTGCAGTGAGGCTCCAACTCACTCTCAAGACTCAAAGTTCATGTTCTCAGTCATCTGCCCTGCCCAGGTGAAGGTGCATGACCCCAAAGTGACTAGTGGAGAGATCATGAACTAGTTCAAGAGATCATATTCACTAGTGTTAGCTATCTAGATATCTACCCCTCCAAGCCCTCCCTCACACCCCCTGCTCTGGCTCTGCTATCCCCTCCTTCAAAGCCCTCCCCGGGCATCTGTCCTGACCCCTTTCTACTGTCTTCCCTAGCACCTCGACCTCTGTTCCCCCAGGATCTTCCCTTGCTCCCCCAGTATTGTTCCCTGGAAGTTGTGCGCTTGAGTGGCCACTAGGGAGAGATTAAAATGCCACCCAATTGATTAGCAGAGCACCTGTAGCCAGGTCTTGTGTTCCAAATGATGGAGCACATACGAATTTATTCCACACATGGATGGAAACGATTAGAGGAAACACTGACCCTCCCCCCCCACAGTTCCCATTCCTCCAGGATCTCCCCTATCATCTCCACCAGGGCCCCCCAGGATCATACCTAGCCGCCTTCCCTGTGTCTGCCCTCCCTTGCACCCCCCATCGCTGCCTCCCCCAGGAGTTTCCCTAGCAGCCCCCCATCGCTGCCCCCCCAGGAGTTTCCCTAGCAGCCCCCCATCTCTGCCCCCCCCAGGAGTTTCCCTAGCGCCCCCCCCATCTCTGTCCCCCCAGGAGCTTCCCTAGCGCCCCTCCATCTCTGCCCCCCAAGAGTTTCCCTAGCGCTCCCCCATCTCTGCCCCCCCAGGAGCTTCCCTAGCGCTCCCCCTTCTCTGTCCCCCCAGGAGCTTCCCTAGCGCCCCCCATCTCTGCCCCCCCAGGAGTTTCCCTAGCGCTCCCCCATCTCTGCCCCCCCAGGAGCTTCCCTAGCGCCCCCCCATCTCTGCCCCCCCAGGAGCTTCCCTAGCGCCCCCCCATCTCTGCCCCCCCAGGAGTTTCCCTAGCGCCCCCCCATCTCTGCCCCCCCAGGAGTTTCCCTAGCGCCCCCCCATCTCTGCCCCCCCAGGAGTTTCCCTAGCGCCCCCCCATCTCTGCCCCCCCAGGAGCTTCCCTAGCGCCCCCCCATCTTTGCCCCCCCAGGAGCTTCCCTAGCGCCCCCCATCTTTGCCCCCCCAGGAGTTTCCCTAGCGCCCCCCCATCTCTGCCCCCCCAGGAGTTTCCCTAGCGCTCCCCCTTCTCTGTCCCCCCAGGAGTTTCCCTAGCGCTCCCCCTTCTCTGCCCCCCCAGGAGTTTCCCTAGCGCTCCCCCATCTCTGCCCCCCCAGGAGCTTCCCTAGCGCCCCCCCATCTTTGCCCCCCCAGGAGCTTCCCTAGCGCCCCCCCATCTTTGCCCCCCCAGGAGTTTCCCTAGCGCCCCCCCATCTCTGCCCCCCCAGGAGTTTCCCTAGCGCTCCCCCTTCTCTGTCCCCCCAGGAGTTTCCCTAGCGCTCCCCCTTCTCTGCCCCCCCAGGAGTTTCCCTAGCGCTCCCCCATCTCTGCCCCCCCAGGAGTTTCCCTAGCGCTCCCCCATCTCTGCCCCCCCAGGAGTTTCCCTGGCGCTCCCCCTTCTTTGCCCCCCCAGGAGTTTCCCTGGCGCCCCCCATCTTTGCCCCCCCAGGAGCTTCCCTGGCGCCCCCCCATCTCTGCCCCCCCAGGAGTTTCCCTAGCGCCCCCCATCTCTGCCCCCCCAGGAGTTTCCCTGGCGCCCCCCCATCTCTGCCCCCCCAGGAGTTTCCCTGGCGCCCCCCCATCTCTGCCCCCCCAGGAGCTTCCCTAGCGCCCCCCCATCTCTGCCCCCCCAGGAGTTTCCCTGGCGCCCCCCCATCTCTGCCCCCCAGGACTTTCCCTAGCGCCCCCCCATCTCTGCCCCCCCAGGAGTTTCCCTGGCGCCCCCCCATCTCTGCCCCCCCAGGAGTTTCCCTAGCGCCCCCCCATCTCTGTCCCCCCAGGAGCTTCCCTAGCAGCCCCCCCATCTCTGCCCCCCCAGGAGTTTCCCTAGCGCCCCCCCATCTCTGCCCCCCCAGGAGTTTCCCTGGCGCCCCCCCCCCCCCCAGGAGCGCCCGTCGCCCCGCCCCTCACCTGCGGGCGGCCCCGCCACGTCTCAGCCGGGCCCCCCCACGCCCGCCAGTGACACACTCCGCTGGAGGACCCGCGCCATAGAGACGAGGGCGCACACAGGAGCCCTCCCGCTGACCCCGGAAGCGCTCGCTGACCCGGAAGCCGCCGCGCCCTGCCTCAGAAGCACTTCCGGGTTGGCGGCGGCGGGCAGGGAAGGCGCGTTGGGGTGCGAGCGACCCGGGGCTGCGGCCGGACCCGCCTCCCGCCGAGGGGTATGTTGCCGCGCCGTGACGGCGCCGCGTGTCGCCCTGGTGACGCCGCAGAGCGGCGGCGTGATGTCAGAGGGGCGGCTGCGGCGCCGCGGCTGGGCGCTCCCGCGGGGCTGCCGGCATGACGTCACGCCTCCAGTGACGTCACTGCCCTGACGCGGGGTCTGCTGTGACGTGGGGGTTGCCTTGGGGCAGGGGTTGAGCACAGACCGTGGGGGTGGGGCCTGAGCCCATCCCAGCCCCACCGGGCCCAAAGCCACTGAGCTTCATTGCAGGGGGGGCGGCTCCAGCCTGAGCCCTTCTGCCCGGGGCTGAACCCGAAGCCTGAGGCCCCGGCCCAGACCCAGCCGCGCTCAGTGCAGCCCGCGGAAGGGGTCGTGAGCCTCAGTTCGGGAACCGCCGCCCTCGAGGTCTGCGGCGGGCAGGCAGGAGTCGGTCGAGGGGCGCCCTCTGGCGGGGGCCCTGCAGGGGGTAGGTCTAGAATGGGGATCCCAGCCCGACCCGTTCCCCTCAGGCTCTGGATCCGGAGACTCCACGGTCCGCCATAAGGATGGCGCTTCAGCATCGTGGCGTCACAGCGGGCTGTAAATAGCCTGGCCGTGTCGTGTTCTGTGAGGGTACTTTGGGATGCCCTGGCCATGATGTTTTGATTTGAGGATTTTTTTTTTTCATTCTTATCATGTTTTAAAATGTCATTGTAGCCATTGACGTGCTTTTAAAACAGAGGGAAAGTTGTGGCAGCTACAACATTTGTTTTAAATTGTGATCATTTTTAAAAAATTGTGAAATATATATTTTATATAGTTGTGACGAGTGACATCGGTACCAAGTTAGCGTACAGTCTCTAGAGTGGTTTCTCTTACACCTGCAAGGGGAGAACTATAATGGTTAAGTTGTAGGCGTCATGCCTGTAAATGTATCTGTACAAACAGGCTCATGTCATCCTGTATAATAGGGAGGAATAGTTCAGTGGTTTGAGCATTGGCCTGCTAAGTCCAGTGTTGTGAGTTCAATCCCTTGAGGAGGCCATGTAGGGAACTGGGACAAATCTGTCAGGGATGGTACTTGGGCCTTTCATCTGGGTAGGGGACTGGATTCGATGACCTTTCAAGGTCCCTTCTAGTTCTATGAGATAGGTATATCTCAATATATTATCCCCATCAGGAGTGCTTCATGGGGATGTAAGGGTCTACCCGCATAAATCTGCATGTTGAACTGAAGTCTTAATCTTTGATTCAGGAAAGCAACTAAACTCATGCTTAAAGTTGAGCATAGCTGTAATTGTTTCCCTGTATTGAGATGAATTTAAGTATGTATTGAAGGGTTTTTCTGAAACAGGGCTTTACTACCGCAGGTCTAATTCAAAGCACATCGAAATCAGCAGGTCACTGATCAGCATTTTAGACTTCAAATTGTGCGTAATAATGCATCTGTGCTGCATTCATATGAGAAGTCACATTGATTTCAGTAGGACTACTCACATGAGTAGAATTAAACAAATTTATAAATATATGCAGGTCTGGGGCTTTAGAGTTTACTTAAAGTCTGTTTAAAATTCCATGTACTGCAGAGCTATGGGGTCCAACCAGCAAACTAGCCATACTCAACCAGCCAAATAGCCACATTGTTCAAGCCAACTAGCCACATGCAACTGGCCAAATAGCCACATGTGGCTGGTAACTAGCGGGTTGGACACCATGGCTATAGAGTCTAATATATTATCACATTTATCATGTGGGAAAAAATTCTATTGTCATACAGTAATTCCAACTTTATTTTTTTTCAAATGTGTATTATAATGAATTGACAGGCTACACAAAGATGAAAATATTCTTTCTGAATATATCTAGTCATGAAAAATAGTTTTATAATTTAAGTGAGGATGAATTATTTATTGTTGTAGATGATTCTAGAAGGTTCTTTGAAGATAGGAAAATTCAGAATTCAGGGCTACAGTCTGATACTTTTAATGCTGGTTGTTATGGAGTTCACATGTTTTAAAACTGATCCACACACCAATCATTTGCCAGAATCACCAATTAATAAGGACACTATAAGGCAGGGATGGGCAATAAGCGGTCCACAGAGTGGACCCATTTCGCCAGGATTAGCCCCTGGTGGGTCACCAGACTCTTTATTTACCTTTATTTTATTCACAGTTATGGCCGCTTGCACCTCCTGTTAGCCACAGATTGCCATCACGGACAATGGGAGCTGTGGCAAGTATCACAGACCGGGACATCGTTTCCCACGGCTCCTGTTGTCTGGGAACAATGATCCATGGCCAACGGGAGCTGCAAGCAGCCGTACCTGCAGATACGCAGGTAAATAAAGCATGCGGTGGCTCGACAGTGGCTAATCCTGGCGAACTGCATCCAGTCCGTGGGCCGCATGTTTGGGAAGTTTATCTTGGTTTTTTTATTCCATTTTATCTAAGCATATGAAATTGTTACATCCAATGATGTAGAGCTGTGTAACTTATTATATCTCCAGTCCCATTCTTATAGTGACTTATGCATGTATGTAACTAAGTTCTAAGAGTAGTCTCATTGACAATTAAAGCTAAACACATGTGACTTTCACAGGATGATAGCCAAAGCCTTGAGTCATAACTGTATGCATCCTCCTAAATATTTGTCCTTCCACAACTCTTTGTTATTAAGTGTGGCTCAGTAATAGTTAAAGATGTTGCGCTTCAGTTCAGGTTCAGACATAAACAATTCCACTTACTACTGTGCATGCTTTCTCTTGCCTTGGGTTTAATATATTCTTGAAGAATTTGGGGTGATTGCACTTTCCATGTTTTATCCTCTTTTTGATTATTTTATCAGCTTTAGCAGCTGTTTTTCATAAATGTGATGGTTGAATAATATGGATTTAGTAAATCATTCTCTTCCAGCAGTTGACAATAAAAGATCATTGTCTGCTTAACAATAATGGGCTTACAAAAAAGGAAATGTGACAAACAATTTATAATAAATCAGACTTTGAAGAATTTTATAGTGAAATTCAATGATCCATCACTCCTGATGTTTTATACATTATGCAGATTTGTTGCATGTATAGGGGTGAGCATATGCAATTACTAAAGATAATTATCTCACTCTTCTGAGGAAAAATATTGCTAGATATTTCCGGAGTTGAAATAATTGAGTTAGGTTCCTAACGTCAGTTTAGAAATAGAGTGGAAAAAGCTTGAAAATCTAATAACTTACACTTAATCATTCAAAATGGGGAAAAATATCACAAGAAAACCATTGAAGATACTGGAATTATTTCCACTGAATCTAAAACATCATTAGTCAGGAGATTACAGTGATTCAATATAATAAACTACTTTTTGTGTCTGATTTAGTAAGGAAGATAAAGATTTGTGTTCACTGCTGAGTTAACCTGAGTTATAACCTATGTGTTGTCCTTCACTCAAATCTCAGCCACATAAAACCACTAATCCAAGGGTGCTAGTGTTTGTAGCAAGGGTAAAGCTCAAGTTAGCACAACTCATCAGCTGCTGACACAACCTCTCTCTGCAGCTCCAATGTCATTTCAGAGTGACAGGTCTCACGCGAGCTAGGCTAACTTAAGAGGAGGTAACTCTGGAGTGAAGATATGGCCTAAATCTGTTATCTGAACATATCGTACAGATTGCAGAAATGCATTTTAATGTTGCATTAGGATTATCATTTCAGGCTTTGATCTGTCAGGTATTAGGGTGTCGACCTGCACATGCATCTGTATGGTTGGGACCTAAAACCCTCAGAATATAAGGAAATGTAGAACTTGGTAGTCATTTAGTATAATTGCAACATGTTCCCATTGCCCCTCACTCAGCAGTGAAACATTAATCACTCCACAGCTTCTGCTGTGTATTTCCAGTGTCATAGTCAAGCACTTAGTCAGTTTTGTAATGAAACATAGAAATAGCAGCTCCAAAACCAAAACCACACATAAGGAGTTCAAATTGTATTTGCATTTGTGTTTATTTTGTGATTCTATAGTCACATAATATGCACTGAAAACTTAATGGGAATATTTTATACTATTCTTGTTCCATCATACACCTAGAATCATAGAGCTGGTAGAGACCTCAGGAGGTCATCATGTCCACCCCCTGCCTAAGGCAGGACCAATCCCAACTAAATCAACCCAGTCAGGGCCCTGTCAAGCCGAGTCTTAAAAACCTCTAGGGATGGAGATTCCACCACCTCCCTAGGTAACTCATCCCAGTGCTTCACCACCCTCCTAGTGAAATAGTTTTTCCTAATATCCAACCTAGACCTCTCCAACTGTAACTTGAGACCATTGCTCCTTGTTCTGTCATCCTTCACCACTGTGACAAGCCTTTCTCCATCTTCTTTGGAACCTCCCTTCAGGAAGTTGAAGGCTGCTATCAAATCCCCCTTCACTCTTCTCTTCTGCAGATTAAACAAACCCAACTCCCTCAGTCTCTCCTCATAGGTCATGCGCTCCAGCCCCCTAATCATTTTGGTCGCCCTCTGCTGGACCCTCTCCAATGCATCCACATCCTTTCTATAGTGGGGGGCCCAGAACTGGACACAATACTCCAAATGTGGCTTCACCAGAGCCGAATAAAGGAGAATAATCACTTCTTTGGATCTGCTGGCAGTGTTCCTCCTAATGCACCCTACTATGCCATTTGCCTTCTTGGCTACAAGGGCACACTGTTGACTCATGTCCAGCTTCTCATCTTCTGTAATCCCCAGGTCCTTTTCTGCAGAACTGCTACTTAGCCATTTGGTCCCCAGCCTGTAACAATGCTTGAGATTCTTCCATCCCAAGTGCAGGACTCTACACTTGTCCTTGTTGAACCTCATCAGATTTATTTTGGCCCAGTCCTCTAATCTGTCTAGGTCACTCTGGACCCTACCCCTGCCCTCCAGTGTATCTACCTCTCCCCCTAGCTTAGTGTCATCTGCAAACTTGGTGAGGGTGCAGTCCATCCCCTCATCCTGTTCTCTACATTTGTTCTTCATTTCTTATCCTATACTTTTCTTTCTGGGCTTCAGTCATACAGAAGTTTATTCAGCACATGTTTAACTTCGTACACTGAGGCTATGTCTATACAGGCAGCTTCTTGTGCAAGAACAGTTGTTCTTGCGCAAAAACTTGCCGGCTGTCTACACTGCACGAGCGTGTAGGGTTTCTTCTGGAAGAGTTATTCCTCTCCCCACGAGGAATAAGCCCTCTTGCACAAGAGCTCTTCCACAAGAGGGCAGTGTAGACAGGCAACATGAATTTCTTGCGCAAGAAGCCCCTATGGTTAAAATGGCCATCAGAGCTTTCTTGTGCAAGAAAGTGTCTACACTAAATTAATGCAGATTGCCTATCTCCTAGAACTGGAAGGGACCTTGAAAGGTCATCAAGTCCAGTCCCCTGCCTTCACAGCAGGACCAAGTACCACCCCTGACAAATTTTTGCCCCAAATCCCTAAATGGCCTCTGCAAGGATTGAACTCACAACCCTGGGTTTAGCAGACCAATGCACAAACCACTGAGTTATCCCTCCCTCCATATACTCCCCCTGTATACTGCCATGGATACTCTTGCGCAAAAGCACATGGCAGTGTGGGCACACTCTTGTGGAAGATTTTTTGCACAAGAACTCTTCCACAAAAGAGATCTTGCTCAAGAAGCTGCCAGTGTAGACGCAGCCTGGGAGTAATCCTGTTGAAGTCATTGGGGTTGCTCACAAGGTCCTGTCCTATCTCTATTTAAGTAAATTTCAAAATTGTCACTGACATTAGTGATGCAGAATCTGGCCTACAGTGTGTAAAGATAAACACATGTAAGTTAGTGCAAGACCAGGGCCCTAGTTACTATTTCTCTGGAAGGAGGGCATAGCACGCATAGAGTGTGGCTATTTTTTAATTATACCTATGTAGAAAACAAATGGAAATCTTTTGTTCCTAACTCAACATGTGGGTTGGTGCGGCTTTGGTTTTCTGCCATGGATCCCAGTGGATCTAATGTGATCCTGCTTGATGGACCCTGTGAAACCTCCTCACAGCCCCCGTCCCCTCCCAGGGGACCCTCAATTTCCTTGTTGAGAACTGCTGTGTTAAAGTCTTATAAACAGTGTTATTTAGTAATGTTGGGATAATGAGAGAAATGTATCAAGTGCCTGCTACATTATTTATAAAAATATATATTTGTGAATCACTTAATCCTTTGTGCTGTCCTAGTTATGAAGGACAACTCTATTGGCATTTGTTATTGGTAGAAGATCAGATGATAAAGATAAAGTCTGAAGTCAGATATTCAACAGAGTGAAGTAAGATATTCGTCCTAGGGATGATAGCGTATACCTGGGCTCATTGGTTAATTCTAACAGTTACACGCACCCCTGCCTGTATCAGAGTTAGCAGGGGAGAGTGGGAGCCAGTGCCTGAGAGGAGCTGGCTTTTAAGCTTGTTCCTCGTGTGTGCCAGCTCCCACGGAGCTTCCCCCTCACTCTCTCGCCTGCTGTCTCCCACAGAGGCAGCAGCGTGGGGAGGCTGGCAGGATCCGGCTCCCCATGAGCATTGGCTCCCATTGAGCTGCCTGTCCTCCCGCCCCCATGCTGCTGCCTCTGATAGAGAGGCAGAAGTGCCCGGGGTGGGGGCAGCAGACGGGAGCTGGTACACGTGGGGAGCCAGCTCCCATGGAACCACCTGCCCCCCTTGCTGCTGCCTCACTACAAGAACCGGCTCCTGCCTGCCCCCTTGTGTGTAAATGTGTAACCACTAAAAAATCCAGCGGTTACACATTTACACAAGAAGCGGGTTGTGCCCATGAAAGCATCTATGTTTTTTGTTAGTCTCTAAGGTGCTGCAGAACTATTTGTGGTTTTTTAAAAAATTTCAGTTACAGATTAACACAGCTACCCCTCTGAGACACAAACATTCGTTTAACATCCCTAATTTGTCTTAGTTTGTGCTCTTCCCTTCAGAAATTTGTTTTCATTGCCGTGGAACAGTCTGGAAGGAAGTATGAGTCCAAGAAGCACGTACTCGATCATGTCAGGTTTCATGAAAATTATATACAAATGTGAACCTTCCTCATGCCAACTCATTCTTCAAGTTCAGTGTATTTACTGAAATGTTTTGCCTCTTGGTTGTAGGGAAAATAACTGATATATACCAGAAGCATTGCTATTGGTTTCTTATTCTAATGCCATCCATTATTTTGCACACATCTTCATTTTAAAAATTGTGGGTCTTGTCCTTAGTCAAAATACCCCCTGACATTAGTAAGAGATGCAGAGCAGAATTTGGCACTCATGGCTTTTAAAGCACTTCAGAAATGAAAAACATACTGTAAGTGCTGAATAGTAGTAGTGGTTAGCAGTATTTTCAGCAACAGATTTCAGTAAAAATGTGGAGTCTGATAATGTGGCAGCAAGAAAAGTTGTCATGAGGAAGACTATCTGGACATTAAGGACCAGATTTCAGAAGTGCTCTTCCATTTTGTGCCTACAAATAATTGCAGATACAGTTTGAGGGTTTGTTTTATAGTACTTAGGGAGCTAACTACCAATTGTACCTGAAAATCAGGTAATTAGTTGCCTGAGTGCTGTAAAATGCACCCACAGTTATCTGTAGCTACAGAGCAAGAGGCTGAGTGGATACTTTTGGAAAATCAGGATGTGAAATTACTATTTTTAAAAAAATTACATTTTCATCCTTCCTTTTCCCCTGTTGTGAAAACTGTTTTTCTTTGTCTGCCATATTCCCAATCCACATTTTGGTCCCAGTGGGAGCTACACATTTCCAGTAGGTTGACTATTTTGGCCCTTTTCTTACATTCTTTTTGCCCATGTCTCGCCTTGCTGAGATGTGTTGTTTTGGATGGGAGGACAAGCATACATCTAAACTTTGTGACGGGAGTAGTGATCATGCTAAAACCTTCTTGCCCTTACCCCGCTGGCATGCCCTGAGCTCATCTCTGATGTCAAACCTCTCAGCTAACGGTTTAAATTAATTTAGTCTGAAATCTGTTTACTGGAAATGAGATTTGAAAACCACATAAGCTTGGTATTATAACAAACCTAATTCTCTCTTCTTCTTTTTTTTTCTAGTTGGATTTTCCATTTCTGCTGTTGACGTCAATGATCTTGATTCCGATATTTCCAAGAAAAACTTGATCTTTGAACAAATCAAGACCCTCACTGATCTCAGTTTAATGCAAATACCTGGATACTACGCATCCTGTTCCTTACTCCATGTTTAAATGAAAAAAACATTTTCTCTAGTCTTCCATGAAGCTCAGTTGTTGCCTGTTAACTTTGATTATTACTGCTGTTCTGCCTGCTGCTTTTGCACTGGAAAATGTAGCTTCTAACAGGACAATTACACCTGGGTCAAGATCCGTTTCTCCAAATGCTTCACTTCATCCAGTCTTCCGAGTCATGGCAAATTCTCCAGCACATCATGATATCATAGCAAAGGAAGGGAGCAGTGTGTTAATTGAATGTAAACTGAACCTCAGCCGGTATGAATTTATCCTTTGGTACAATTCAAAAGCACAGCTGCTCAAGCAAAGAGATGAAGGTAAGCTCTGCTGCTGTCTTAGGCAGTGTCTGAACACCTCACCACTTTTCACATATTTTTCTTCATAACTCTCATGAGATGTTTATCCCTATTTTACACATGGGGACCTGAGCAAAGAGGCAAAGTGATTTGCCCAAGGTCACCCAGGAAATCTGCAGCAGAGCAGGGAATTGAATCTACATCCCAGGCTAACTAGGAAAAACTATTTTCCTAGGAGGGTGGTGAAGTATTGGAATGGGTTACCTAGTGAAGGGGTGGAATCTCCATCCCTAGAGGTTTTTAAGTTTGGGCATGACAAAGCCCTGGCTGGGATGATTTAGTTGGGATTGGTCCTGCTTTGGACAGGGAGCTGGACTTGATAACCTCCTGAGGTCTCTTCCAGCCCTAGGATTCTATTATTCTAATGCCTTAACCGCTGGCCCATTCTTTCTGCTGTGCTGCATAATTTCATACAGCTGACCTGTTTTGCTTCATAGGTACATAATAAATATCGTATCAGCTACATAACTGATTTTTCATTTTTGTCTTGCTCTTTACATGTTAGGGGCATGAATTAAAAAATAACTTCTCTCAAATTGTGACCTTTTCTAGCTGGCAAACAGTAATCTTTCTTTTTGGCCTTTCTAAAGGAGAGGTGATTTGATTACATTTATTTCCTGGTTTAGGTACCAGCAACTTCATGGAAATCAACAGGAAGTTTACCGCCTTGAATATTTTAAATAGAGAGGCGGGATAAAATATTTTAAATAAATAAATACATTAATTAATTACAACTTTTACCTGCTCAGGGAATGGTTTTACAAATTAACCATCGCTACAGAGGAAGATGCACTTTCTTAGCCATTAAGTGTTTAATTTTTTTAAATAATACTCTTTACAGAATCTGGAGAACATTATTCAATAGAGAACAAGTTTTAAGTTAGGTCAAATTGTAAACTGAGCTACCTGACAGTATCCTGTTAATGCGGTGCATATTAATTTGGGGTATTATCCAGCTTATGTGCAACTAAAATAATCTTTGGATGTCATCTGGAAATTAATTGAAAGCAGAGTATATGAAGAGAATGAATTATGAAAGCAAATGTTTCTTCCCTAATATAGTAAATGTAGAAAATAGCCTATGAAGCCAGCATTCTTCTTATTATTTGTTTGTTTGTTTTACAAGAGTTCTGTCACTCAGTAGAAGAGGCACAGTTGTGTAGTGCTTAAAGCAAAAGACTCTGTCTCCAGGGATATCCTGGGTTTTAATGCCAGCTGAATCACTTAGATGTGTCTACTCTACACACTCCACCTGGACTGTGATTCGGGTTTCGAGTCCAACCCCCTCTCCCGTCCAGATGCGATTCAGTCTGACTCTGGTCAGCAAGCTGTCAGGTGCTACAACCTTGCTGGAGATGTGGGGAGGGGAGAGGAATCAGAGCCAAGTATAAGTGCCACTGTGACTTAGATTCCAGGCCTGTCATTTTGCAGTGTGAATGCAGATCAAGTCAGAAGGTCTGTGCAGTGTGGTATGGAGACGTTAGTATGTCTTGAGACACGGGTCAGTAGTCGTTAATCCAGGATTATAATGCAGTGTGAACGCTCAAGCCTGGGCTTGGAAACAGAGTCCCGTGACTCTTTCCATGGGTCACTTAACTTTTGTCTTAGTCAACCCGCATGGAAAATTGGACCTTGTAGTTATATAGAGCAGCAAACAAACACAGCACTGTACAGTGGGTAAAAAGTGCTGAACTTATCCTGGGATCCATGCCCCAAGGAACTAGCTGTTTAAAGACACAGCCTATGTTTCATTACTGTACTTGTTTCTGTTGGATCTTTAGGTGGAAGATGGTTGATCACTGACCATATCCTTAACATTACCGATGTAAGGTTTGGTGACCGTGGACGGTACACCTGTGCAGCCACTAATCATAATGGCACCTCCTACTACACAGTCACCCTGAGGGTTATCTTCACATCGGGGGATATGAGCATCTACTACATGATTGTGTGTCTGGTTGCTTTTACGATCATCCTCATTTTAAACATAACCCGTCTGTGTATGATGAGTAGTCACCTCCGCAAGACAGAGAAGGCCATCAATGAGTTCTTCAGGACAGAAGGGGCTGAGAAGCTTCAGAAGGCCTTTGAGATCGCCAAGCGCATCCCTATCATCACCTCTGCCAAAACCTTGGAGCTGGCCAAAGTCACCCAGTTTAAAACCATGGAATTTGCTCGATACATTGAAGAACTTGCTAGAAGCATTCCCCTCCCACCTCTAATCCTTAACTGTAGGGCATTCATGGAGGAGATCTTTGAAGCAGTGCGAGTTGATGATCCAGATGAAGTTGGCGAGGAAACCAAACAGACCCAAGCTCTTACTACCCAAGATGCAATCTACCCCATCAATCCAGAGCTCAAGCGCAGTAATTCACCAGCAGGAGACTCGGATGATGGCTCTGTGAATGAGCAGGGTCAAGAAATAGCAGTCCAAGTATCAGTCCACCTTCAGTCAGAAATACAAAGCATTGGCACTGTTTCCCATGACAGCTGCAATTCTGTACCTTCCGAAGAAGAGGTTTGCTGAATCCTGCTAGGTGGAATTATTGCAGCTGCATCTGATTTCTGTAGGCCATCAAGAGAAAAGGAACTAGGCCCTCGAGCGATAATCAAATGTGCACAAGAAATAATGCTTTTTTTCCAGAATATGAGGTGTCAAAACTATTCTCTGTGATCAGTGTATTTCCTCATTTGTGTTTTTCGGTGTTGATCTGCAGATTTAAAGCCTGCTTAGATGAGGCCATTTGGAATACTCTTTTGCAATAGTTTTGTTAAGCAAACATACTCAACTGGAAACATTTCACAAAGGGGATGATTCACACTCAACTTCTTGGTTGCCTCAGTTACTGTTTCAGAGGTGGCTAAATTAAGCTAAACACCTGCCATAGAATTCTTTCCTTTGTGAACTGTTTCTTCATATACACTCAGAAATCTAAATTATTTCTTATTCAAGTGTGCTTGCATTATTATGATGATGACGATTTGAGACGTGCGCTTTTTGAATTGCTTCTTGATGTGTGCAGCCCATCAGACCTGTAGGCTTTGTCTGCTTTGTGTATTTTGCTCTGTGTTGCCCTCAAAACATACTTTAGTTAGAGTAAGGAATAGTGCCAGACCGTGCATCTAGATTACGTTAATTCCCAGCATTTCAAAGCAGTTTATGGACTAATCAGAGCTCTCAAATTTTGCAGAAACTTACCAAAATGCTGTTGTAAAATATGGAAAATTACATCTTGATTTTGACGTAATCAACACCATAGTTAAATGACCGATATTGCCAGTTGCCTTACCCTGTTTGGTTTACATGGCTAGACAGGAAAGCAGCACAGCTGGTCTTATTTGTTCCTGGACTTGATTGACTTTACTCACTGCAGAAAATCCAAACAATTATTTTACATTGCCATTAGCAAGAGATGACTAGTTGGTAGTTGTTTCTCCTAAAATAAATCTACAGGTCAAATGTCTCAGGCCATTGTTTCTAAACAATATTAACAAGAAAAGAGATGGGGGCTTCAGGCCAGATTCTCAGCTGTGGCTAGTGTGCAGCAAGGGAAGGAAGCCACAAAGGAACTAGTTATGGCTCCCAGGTTGTGCTGTTTGCCAGAGATTACTGGAATGCGGTAATTCTCTGGCCATGCCTCCTTCCATTTCCAGCAAGACCCATGGTGAGAGCTGCAAGGAGGTATAGTACGAGAGCTGACTGTACTTGCCCTGCGCTAGTTAGGGACTCTCCCATGCGAGAAGATGCCTCAGTGGAAGAGACCCAGTTCTAGGAACTGGAATATAGAAGAGACTCTGACCCCTACTTTCACTCTTTGGTGCTGATCTTTTCCTTTTTTTGTTTGTTTTCTATTTTACATTTATAGCGTATCACTTAAATAGTATTTTATTTCGAGGTGAGATTTAAATCTATGTAAGGCTTGTAAGCACTCCACAAATTAATTTCTTACACCTGCTGGAAGCATAGTGCCACAGAATAGTAACAGCTTGGCCACAACAGCACTGTTTAGCTTCCCGCATCTCTTTCTTTGCTTCCTCATTTTGAAAGGTGACTTGAACAAGTGGTTTCTGGAAGGAACATTTAAGATTCTTAAGAGGTTTTAAGGTTATGTTTACAGGAGTGGAAGTGGATGACACACGGGCATAGAAGAGCCATTCTACAAAGCAGGGTCATCTACGGTAAGACGTCCTTGTATCAAATAGAGTGACTGAATCATATTTATGTGACAGTATTAGGCAACTAGAAGCTGAAACATTTTTAAGTTCTTTGCTTAGTAGCTTTAGAAGCCAATCACAAGCAGTGCAGGTCTAGCAGACCTTGTCTTGGCTGAGAGGCCTTTGTTTATTGGGACCATAGGAGTTTCTGACTGGATCAGCCCGGTCATCCATCTGCTCCAGTCTCCTGTTTCTGACACTGGGCTGTGCTTCAGAAGAATAGGTCCTGCAATAGGTATTTCTAGAATAAGCTGCACTTAGTGATAGATTCTTCCTCACCCTTCTATAACTAGAGGTTGGTTTATGCCCCTCTTCGTTTTACAGGTTTATATTCCTTCCTCAGCCCTTTATTTATTTTTTAACAGTCCTGGTTGTAACTCTGGTTGTTCCTGTTATTCAGCTAAATGGCCAATCCTTTGGAATCCTGCGAAGCTGCTGGCCTCTGGCTAAGTCTGCATCCTGGGGGAGACAATTTCCTTGGGTCGAGTTTGAATGTCATAGCTCAAAGATGTTCAGGCCGGAAGGAATGGCCGTGTGATCTTTCTTTAAGCATCCCCCAAGCCATAGGTTTCCACATCACCCTGCCTGTCTTTCAGAGAAGCTAGATGTGCCCTTCTGTCAAACTGTCACCCTCCAGACGGTGGCAGCATCCTTGCTGTTTTTGTCCCCGTGTTGTAAATGCAGTTTGGAGACACAACCGTAAAATCAGGGCTCCTTTTAAATACTTCCAAACCAGCAGATGTGCAATAATGATTGACAGATGTCTCCTCAAAAATGGCAGCTTGCATGCAACAAAATGACACAAGCCATGTGAGATCAATGTAAGAGAACAGCTCCCTCGTTAACCGAATCTGTTCTTTCATTTGTACAGTTCATGTAGGTAACACAGTGTTCTTGCTGAATCACGTCTGTGTGTGTCTGTTTCATTTGGTGTCTGAGTAGCAGAGAGAAAGGACTTGTTCCACAAGGCCAGAAAATGCAGAAATGATGACCAAAAAAAAATACAAAATGAAGTGGTCAATTTGTAATAGTGACAAGTCATTTCACTTCTGGAAGGAGGCTGCTTTGTAGTTTTTTCTGTACATAAGTAGCATTTATGACATGCATGTCCCACGCTTATTTCCACTGAACTTAATCAGAGCAGGGTTGGAACCCTAATATGATATTCATGAGTGCTGTGACACTGGAAGCAGGATAACACTGATGTGTAGAACCCATAATTTCCAAATAACAACCCCCTGACATGGTAGTTTCCAAACAGGCTGGTGACTTATTGCAAACATGGGGAGTATCTGCTGTTGCTTGAAAAAAAAATTTTTTATACATCTAATGTTTATTTTGAAGATTACTCAAACAAGTTGGAGGAGGGGGGGAGTGTTAAACTCCTTGTAAACCATACAGGTTTTTTCATGTCTTAAACTAACATCTCTGACAATCACAAGGCTGTTTTATCTTCCTAACCTCATTTTTTTGTACTGTAAATTGTACTTGTTAGGCAAGATCGTATCTAAAAGTAACGTCCTGGTTATTTGTATTCTATTGTAATGTGACTGTGTTATGTAACAACATATGGTTCACACTTTCATAAAATTACTTGGTAGATTGGCAGAATAAATTTAGCAAAATTTTATGCATTTTATGATCTATTTAAATTCTCTTGCATCGGAAGGGGGGAACCGTGGCTCTTTATAAAGAGTTAATAAACAGCTGTCTTCAGCTAATGCCAGCAAAGCTGTTAGGCAAACTGGTAAAGGTTGCCTGTCTATCTGATTATATGCAAGACAATTTGTGACATAACATCTTTGATTTGTCATTTGATAATGTCCTAGAGTCCCCATGACCATCTGTAACAATTCTTACCAGCTGCGTAAACAGATGGCTACAGAACAGCCGCCCTGAAATTATTTCAATAAGGTCTTTGGTTTCTTTATTGCTTCTTACAGCAAGCTAAAACAGTGGTTACAAATTACAGTCGTTGCCTCCTCAAACCTATATTTGCTGTTCCACACCCATAGAGACAATTGTTCTGTTCTGTATTTATTCTAATCTTCTTAGATTTTGGGAGGCTTTTTCCTGGGGTTTGACACAGCTTCCCTGCCACAGAAGGAGACACGTAACTAATACAACACAAATCTACAGCTGGAGTAATTAAAACTTCAAGGGACAGATTCTGCCTCGCTATGCCAGTGAGGAGTAGGGAGGCATAAAAAGCTCACACAGGGCCTGGCATACTCCCAGCTCTTGCACTCAGAGAAGTGCATGGGCTGCTTCCTCCCTACATTTGAGACACAGCAAAAACGGGACCGTGACTCCGCCCTCCCTATTTGCAGGCCATTGTGGCACGTGGGAAGTTGTCTGCATCCATAAAGTGGAGTAGCAGCGCGCACACAATTTCTGCAGGGCCTGAAGTTTTGGGTGTTGCCTGTAGGCTAGTGTAGCGTGAATGGAACTGTCCAGCACTGAGAAGCGCGGTCAGATCTATCCTCAACGTTTTATGCAATCTGTAGAGCATCTGTCACTGCTGGACACTGGAGCAGCTTTATTAAAGCAGTATTTGACCGTCTGTTTTGATCAGTGTTCTAAAAGTGAGGTTCCAGTTGTCAATGTCTATGTATGTAGAACAGTGGAATTCAATCGTAATCCTTTCCCACCTGCAGTGTGGATTTTACTGGGTGGATCTGGCATCTGAATGTATATCAAATCCACACAAATTAGGTCTTAGGTCAGTGTTCAGTCAATAACTTACTTGTAGCCCTGTATGTGTCTATCTATTAGAAACAAATTCCTTGAACACGGTAACAAGAGGGAATTGAAAATGAAAGAGCGTTTCACAGTAGTCCATTTACTTCCATTAAACTATGGTAGGTGACACCACCGAGAATCTGCCCTTGATTCGCTGCTGTGACATGGCCCCTTGCTCCCACACATCACAACAAAGTCTTCATTTATGCTCAAAAACAATATCACTGTTTGGTTCGTGCCAGATATTTGCAATGTCAAGAAAAAGTCTGCTCTATCAAAGTGGATTAATGTCAGGAGATGCCCGCGCTTTGCGGAGTCTAGTCTGACGATGATTATCATAACACTGAGCAATGATGCTTCCCTTTTCAAAACCCTGTGCAAACAACTAATTAGTTTCATGAAAATGCGTAGGCTTATGTTTATCTCAAGATACTAACATTTATTTATTTTATGGACTAAAAATTCTCTGGTGTTCCAAATTCCAGCCACGTACTTGAGCACGAATGCTTGCCCTGGGACACTTACGTCAGCAGATAGAGATGTAGATTATATGTGTGTCCGTCCATCTGCCTACAGGTTCCAGACGGGATCCGAGCTGGCGGCTGGCTGCCTTTTCAAGGGGTAGGAATGAATTTTTCACTCGTGTTGGTATGGGTATTATCTGCTGTCAAGGATCTGGAAGCAGAATGGATACTTTCTCCGGGAGATCAGTTTGCTTCAGCAGCAGATGTTCACAGCAACTGGTATACTGTATTGTAGTAGCACTTAGAGGCCGGGACAGCATTGTGTGAGGCAGCTCTCACACGTCACAAATCAAGTACAGCATTAAACTGGAATCCAAGGATAGATGTGTCCATCAAAGCCAACATTTCTGCTCTTCATAGTGGGCCTCTGTCTACCAATTTGATTTTTTTATATGCTAGAGCCTGGTCTGCACAATAGCTACCATAATGTTAATATTTAATTAATACTTAATTTAATTATTTATGAGACTGGGACTTTTCAGCTTGGAAAAGAGGAGACTAAGGGGGGATATGATAGAGGTCTATAAAATCATGAGTGGTGTGGAGAAAGTGAATAAGGAAAAGTTATTTACTTGTTTCCATAATATAAGAACTAGGGGCCACCAAATGAAACTAATGGACAGCAGGTTTAAAACAAATAAAAGGAAGTTCCTCTTCACACAGCGCATAGTCAATCTGTGGAACTCCTTGTCTAAGGAGGTTGTGAAAGCTAGGACTATAACAGGGTTTAAATGAGAACTAGATAAATTCATGGAGCTTAAGTTCATAAATGGCTATTAGCCAGTATGGGTAAGGAATGGTGTCCCTAGCCTCTGTTTGTCAGAGGGTGAAGATGGATGGCAGGAGAGAGATCACTTGATCATTACCTGTTCAGTTCACTCCCTCTGGAGCACCTGGCATTGGCCACTGTCAGCAGAGAAGGTACTGGGCTGGATGGACCTTTGGTCTGACCCAGTATGGCTATTCTTAGGTTCTTAATATACACACATCAGCCATGCCTGTGAAATCCAGCCTGTCAGACAGCCATTAAAGTGGGATCAAATGGGGGCGATTTAGTCTCACTTTTGAAACCATTTTCACACTTTGGGCCTGATGTTTAAACAAGTTAGCCTCATGTATATCAGGCCAGACTCTCTGGTTCTACAAGGATGCTTCATGACACATGATCTGGCCTTAGAACAGCCAGAAATAGCTGGGGGGAAGCTCTCCTTGTTCTGCTGTGTCTGATCCTCCTCTTATGTAAGCTCTGTTATGGACTTTATACCGGCAAGGAAAGTCAAAATAGGCTTTCTGCTACTTGAACTGACCAGAGAGTAAGTTAGCTGAAACTAGCAGCTATGTCCAAGCACAAAATTGGAGCAACTGTGATCATCAGAGAGAGAGAGCCCATTGCGGGATATTGCCCTGTATACAACATATTACTAATTAATAGGGGACCCATTTGAGCTACTCAGGCCCTACACGGTTGCTAAGCCTGCTTATGCCTAGCGCCACCTCTGGTGATTATACAGGTAAATTGGGTGACTGCAAACTGGGCATGCATTTGTCCACCTAACTTGTTGGACACTCAGCTTCTTTTAGTTTAGAATCTACAGTGTGTCTCGCCTTCAGAAAATGTCTCCTCCAATAATAACATAACATGTCCTGCAGCTCCATGGGTCACAGCATTTCCCCTGCAAAGATGTCTTCTGTTTGTCTGAAAATCCTCTCTGTGGGGTGGAAAACGTCCACCTGGGTGTCCAAAGAACCGGGTTCTACCATGTTCTCTTACTATTCAATATGTCACCACATCTTTGCCATCTGCAGTGCACATTGCTGCATCAATTAGCTGCATTTTGGATGTTCCTCATGGCCATTGTGTCCTATTTTTGTCTTCTTAACTTTCAAGGATGAGAAATGCGGGGAGGGGGTTTGCGAGAACAGATGGAAATACTTCATTCAGCCATCTGAGGTTAGAACCTCGGTTTCTTACGGGAACTGCATGCATCACCTCCCCTTGACTGATAGTTGGTTTTGACAGCCAGTCTTTCACAGCAGGTGCCAGTGCAGCTCCCTTACAAGATCTGAAGTGCTTTATTATTTGGTGACCTTTCAGGCATGCTGCAAAAGTCATTTAATGGGCTTGGGGGAAGGTGGAAATATGGTCCTGCCGGTCAAAGAGGTCGTTTTGCTGCTAGGATTTCTTGGCTAGCCAAGTTTAACTATTTGCGCAGGATTGTCTTTTGCTACTGGACAGTGGCTCTTTGATCATAAACCTAATTAACTGCCAGATCCCTTAGAGCTTTTTTATGGGTGGGATTTTATTGTCATTCGAAGCTTAAGAAAGCATCACTGGGCAATAAAGGTTATGGCTGTGGACAAAGACTGGGTTGGGTTAATTAAGGTGACCTTGCACCACCAAGAAAACAAGGATGGAAGAAGACACAGCAGGTTGGCATGGTTGTGCGCCTCACTAGTGCTATCTGGGGAGCAGATAGCAGGGGAAAGGAAGCTAGTCAAAGATGTCTAAAGAGAGGAGCGGGGGGAGAGACATGAATGGGCCAGAGGAGAGCTGGTATTCTTAGACTGGGAGTTCTTTGGGGCAGAGACTTTCTTTTTTGTTGTGTGCATGGACAGTGGCTAGCACCAGGAGGCGGGGAGAATAATCCATGAACTGTGGGTCAGAAGAACATCATGACCAGTGTCATAGAAATGGAGGGCTTGAAAGGTCCCTTTCATCCTCTGCATTGCGACTGAACCAAATATCCGTGTTCTAAAAGCTTCCAGTGCGCGTCTCATTGCCACAGTACCTGAACATCTCACCGCCTTCAGCACAGCGAGCCACCACCTGGGAGGTAGAGCCGTGCTGTTACCCCCCTGAACAGGCACAAAGGGGTTGCTACATGGCAGCATGTCGGGTGCTTCCCAGCCTGGGAGAACAGACGCTAGGATGCTCAAAATAGCTGTTTCTGCCGTGGCTCAGGCTAGCCCCCTGAGTAGGTACTGAGTCCATGTTCCTTCTCGGTGGTTATTTTTGTCCTTAATTTAAAAGGAATAAGAGTGTGGCTCTTCGGCTTGGAAGCATTCTCCTTGCATTGCCTCTGCCCTTCAGAAAAGGAAAGAGGCCAGCTGGCTCTAGCCACCCATCTGTCCCGCGTTTGTAGCCTGTGATTAGTCCCTCGAAACACTTGGCTAACTCGGTTAAAAATCAGTTCACAGTGGCCGCCTTTGGCAGTCTGCTCTAGCCAGTCCATCCCACCGGGGATGCGTGTGCACCCGTGGCAAAGAGCACCCCATAAGCAGCCTGCATGCTGTGTCCCAACAGGGAGAGCAACCTGCCTCCAGTAGGGATGTCAAGGGTTAACCGGTTACCTAGTCAGCATGAGCTTTACCGGCATGCTTACCATTAACCGGAGACCCAGCCTGGCTGGAGCACCCCCTCCTGCAGAGCGATGCAGTGGGCTCCACTGGGCTGGAGCAGCTCCTGCCCACAGCAGCCGCAGGTGAGGGGATCTCCAGGGTTAACCAGTTTCACGCAGCATTTAGCCGGTTCACTTTTTTAATGGTAATGAACATCCTTAGCCTGGAGCGAGTCAACGCCCCGAGGGAGGCCAGAGACACAAACCCCAGAGATCTGGAACCCTATGAACTGGATCCAGCCTATATTTAGACAGTACCCACCATACCAGCTCTGGGGTGGGCATCCAGAAAGGGGCTGAGCTGTAGCCCCTTCCCCCCCCATCGAGCTATGCAATGACTTGTACAATGCTTCCGCTCAGCTCTCTGCACAGAGCCTGACAGCTTGGCTTGGTGTAGCAAGGAAGAGGGCTAGATTTCACCATCCCCCTGCCCTGTTAAGAAATCTCCCTAAACCTCCCTCCCTCCTCCTGTGCCAGCTGCAGTCTGTCCCCTTTGGTGGGCTGGTTTTTAAATCTTTCATATTTTGTAGTAGGGATGATACCGTATAGTCGTTTAAACAATTAACCAATAAACCTGGATTTATCGGTTAATCCAAACAACTGCCTGCAACACCCCCCCTCCCCTTCTTCCTCTGTATCAGAGGCAGCAGGGGGAGGTGGCTTTTAAACTGCCATGCTGCACATACAGGTTCCCGCAGAGCCATTTCCCCCTCCTCCCCATGCTGCTGCCTCTGTATCAGAGGCAGCAGCACAGGTGGGGGGAAGGGCAGGATGCTGGCGCCCTTGTGATAGGCAGCAGCACAGGCTGGCAGGGGGCTGCTTGGGAGTGAGGCCGGCGGAGCCAGGAGCACACTGGAGTGCATTGTAGAAACCGTGTAACTGCTAACAATTGTTGCAGCTTCACGATTACTAACACGCACCATATCTAGCATCCCTATTTTGTTGTCTCTTCATGACTAACGAAGCGGCCTTAGGCTTAGGGGGATATAGCACAGGGGTTGCCACGCTGGCTCCAGCTTGCCCAGGATCCTGTCTTCTGCAGTGTCCAAAACCTGGCGCGGGAGAGGAAGGTAGGCAAATCAAACTAGTCAATGGGATGCACCCAGCCAGTTATACAACCCTGGGAATTCATTCCCTTGGGCAAGGACTGTCCCGTGTGTTCCTTCTCTGTACAGCCCCTCGCACAAGGAGGCCCTGCTTCCTGATTGTGGGGCTTAGGTGTGGCGGCACTAAAAGAAATATTAGTAACATGCAGCACAAGGGAAAGAGGGATTACTGCCTGCCTCCTGCAGGCTTCTCGTCTGTGTTAAGGTATGACAGCTTGATTACCCTTATCCCTGCCCTAAAGTGCAGAGCTGCAAATGTCGTTAGTGAGCATAAAAAGATCAATTCCTTCTAGGAAAAAAAAGGCCCCAACAATCTGGCTGTAATCTCAAATGAGAGGTTAGCGATAAATCGAGTTTCTTCTATGCCTTTTCATTCCATTGTGCGCTTGTACTCGAGCCGCGGTAAATGTTTTCACTGGGCTTCAATCAAATCTCATTTCCAGACTGGATCGTCACAGCATTTTGTCGCTGGCGCTCGCTAGACCTCCCTGTCTGTTGCCCTTTTCAGAAGCTTTTCAGTCTCTTGAACGTGAGACCCTCCCCCCCCCCCATTAGCTATCCCTCAGACAGGTGCGTGTCTGCCTCGCTTCAAGCACATCAGTTAGTCCCATTGCAGTTGATGGATCTACTCACTAGCTTCAAGTTAAGCAAGTGCCTCGCGGTTTGCAGGAGTCTGGCACAAACTATGCCCCGAGCTCAGCGGGAGGGAATATGACACCGTCACATTTTCAGTGAAGCTTGGATCCTAACTGCAGGCAGGGTTCTGTGGCTATGCTACAGCTGGCATTATATTGTGCTCCAGAATGGAGGTGGACAATTGCTTTCCCTGCTTTTAGCAGGCCTTTAGAGACTCGCGATCATTAGAGGATTGTGTTTATCCTCAGACGCTGATATAAAGGGGACTAGGGATGTTAAAAAGTGGTTAATTAAATAACCCTGTAGCCGCTGCAAATCTTAACGGTTACCTGCTGCAGGCTCTGCAGTATAAAGCTTATATTGTAGAGCCGTGGTGTCTAACCGGTTCTGAAGCAGTAGCCACTATGGGGAATACTGCTAGAGCAAACAAGCCACACTCAGCTGGCCAAAAAGCCACATTGTTCAAGCCGCCTAGCCACGCTCAACCGGCCAAATAGCCACATGAGGCTAGAGGCTAGTGTGTTGGACACCACGGCTGTAGAGCCTTCAGTACGGGGCAGCAGCCGGCTCCCCAGCATGTACCAGGTCCCGCCTGTAGCTCCATTCCTGGGGGAACTAGCTGCCGCCCCGCACTACTGCCTGAAAACCAGATCTTAGGCCTCCTCCCATGGAGCTGGCTGCTGCCCCACCCTGCGGGTTCTGCTATAGAGCCAGCAGCGCAGGGTGGCAGCCGGCTCCCTGGGAGTGGGGCCAGGAGCTGGCATGTAACTGTTACGGGAACCGATAAGCTCATGCTTATTGGTTAACCGTTTAGATGGTTAGTGTGTTACGTCCCTACAGACGATGGACAGACAGTGCAGACCCAGAGAGAGGCACCGTGCTTCTGCAGTAGCCAGTTCATTGCCCGTGAACCCCGGCTGATCTCGCCTGAGTTACCGCATTGCCGCGCCAGAGCTTTGCGTCCAATCCAAACACCCTGGAACTGGGCAAGCACGGAGCTGGCCTGGTGTCTGTTTTCTAGTCTACGACCCCAAGCTGGGGTTTAAATGCTAAAACCTGGATCCAAACGTCACTGAGGTGCCGAGTGGGTTGGAGCGCAGGTTTTAGCCAGGCTCAAGCTGTGCTTAACGTTGGCAAGCCAGTGAGTAAACCTGCAAAGGTACTGCAGTCAGCCAAGAGCTATTAGGGGAAGGGTGAGGGAGATGCTTGCCTACATGGACAGCACAGTAGCCTATGGGGCTGTATGAGCCGATGGAAGCCAAGCCGTCTCCTAAGTGCACCTTCCTCCAGGCAGGTGTAGTAAAGAGGCTGCAGTCTAATGTGTCTGTATCGATGTTACCCAGACCAACCAACGCACCTTGGAAGCAATTTCCTGAGCCCCCGTGTAAGTGCCGAGATTTGAACCTGTTGTTCTGTCCAGTGGACGCTAGAGGCAGCTCTTGCTTTGAGCAAGGAAGAGACACAAAGGGAATTGCAATTCACAGCGAAGAGTTAGTGCAGGCTGATCATTTCAGGGCTCGGCGAAGGAACTGCTGGTGTCATAATCTCTGTGGACTAGAGGATACTAGCAGAGAAGTGGGAAGGGCTCCTTGGGGAGAAGGTAGCACAGGCGCGTCCCGAAACAAAACTGGACTGGCACAAGGAAGCAGCTGCAGCCAACCTTCCATGAGTTTTACGTTCAATGCAGAAAGCAACGAGCAGTCCTGTTGCACCTTAGAGACTAACAAAAATATATATAATATGAGCTCTTGTGGGCAAACCCTGCTTCTTCAGATGAGCTGGAGTGGAGAAACCTGGGAATCCAGACTGTATAACAAGAAGAAGAGGCAAAAGAGAAAATGCAGAACAGAAGAGAGCACAGAGATGAGCCAGAACCCCAGTGCTCCCATTAAGGTGTGAGCTTTCTCTGGCTATGTCTAGACTGCAGGCTTCTTTCAGAAGAAGCTTTTCTGGAAAAGATCTTCCGGTAAAACTTCTTTTGAAAGAGAGTGTCTACACAGCAAAAGCTCAAGGCAAAAGTGATGTGCTTTTTCAAAAGATAGCATCCACGTTCATTGGTCTCTCTCTCACATTTAAATTCTGATTGCTGTGGACGGAGTGGCCAGCAGGGCACCCGTGCTTTTTCCTGGAGGCCTCTTCTTTCAGGAAAACCCCCTCTACCCCGTCCACACACTCCTTTTTCCAAACGAGCTCTTTCGGAAAAAGGCTTCTTCCTCGTAGAAAGAGGTTTATCGCTATTGGAAAACCCCCTCTGTTCTTTCTACTTTCTCTCGAAATAACACAATTGCAGTGTGGATGTATGTGTAGTTTTTTCCAAAAAAAAGTCTGTTTTTCTGGAAAAAAATAAACATACCCGGGGAGAGATTAAGTCTGCTGTTTTGGGAGTGGACTGAGAGGAAGAGCAAACACCACAACATCCCCCTGGGCCCAGAAAGTGTTTTTCTGGCATTCTGGCGGGGGCTCATTCCTAAGGGGGAATTGCTTTCATGCCAGGGGGCCTTTTCAGCGCACAGTCCAGGCAGCTGGCTGCTCAGCAATTCGCTGAGGAAGGAAAGAGTGGGGAAATGATAGGTCCCGACCTGGAGCACTGAAAATCCAGGGGCAGGAGAGTTGCTGCTCCAGGCCCAAACTAAGTGGAGTTGAACCTCTCTTCCCAGCGGCCCTGGCTAGGAGGAAGGCTGGGATCAGTAGAAACTCTTCTGCACTTGGTGTTGGAAGCCCCAGCTTAACCAACCTCTGCAGTAAGAGTGCCCTTACCTTGCTGGGGCCTCTCCGGGCAGCGGTTGGAGAAGCATCTTCTGGACACCCATGCTGGCTGGGATTCTGGGCATGCCTCCCAGGAGCTAACTGTTCCTGGTGGTGAGAGGGGAGAGGCAGCGCATGTTGATCCTGCCACCCCTGCCTGCCTGCAAGCCTGGCAGTGCATCCCAGTGCAGTGCATCCCCATCCCAGTGCATCCCCTGGCAGTGCATCCCAGTTCCCAGGACGAAACAGGATCCTCTCCAGTGTGTGTTATCACTGCACTTATTGCAGTGTCTGAAGGGATTCGTTACTGTGCAGCCAGTGGCTCCTCCGCTCCAGGAAGCAGGGTACCCAGTGCCCACCGCGTGGGGTCGTGGAAAGGTTTGCAGGCGGGGCTGGACATGGAAGGCGGCCGGAGGGCTAGTGTGAACACCCGGCAGCCTTGCAACTTCCGACGGTTCGGTCGCACGCACGCAAGTTTCAGCCGTGCCGTTTGCAAGTGGAGGCAAGGCTGAGCAGCGGATTCCGTGTGGGGCCCTGGATTGAGTGTGTGCATGCTGCCAGGCACTCTGGCTTCCCGAGCTAGCCACGTGTGACCATACAACGCGAGCAATGCTTTGCCTTTTCCATACCTTACAGATGGGCCTGAACAGAAACCGGCTCCCAAGCAGTCCCAGGAGCCCCAAGTGGGAGTTGAGCATGTTTACGCAGACTGTCTGTACGAGCAGCCCTGTCCCAAGGAGGTGACGCAGGCTGTTCTCCATTCCTTGCATTTGCAATGCTGGCTGATGCAAAAGGAAGGGGCGGGGAGGGGGACAGCACTTTCCTCTAATGCCACCTGCTTTCTCTCTGTCCCAGCAGGCCACCGACGTCCATTGGGTTCCCCCTCCTTCCCACCTGGTATCCCTCAGCATCACACCCAGGGGGGCTGAGTCAGGGCTCACGCAGGGGAAGCCACCCAGGACACTACCCAGAGAGCTGCTCAACAGTCAATGCATTATTTTCTTGCTAAATATTGCAAACCTCCCACCCCATCCCTCATGGGATCTTTCCAAACAGCTCCAGCTGCTCCTGGCTCACCCCGTTCGGCATGCACGGGACCGCTCCGAGCGAAGCGGCGTCATCGCTGAGTGGACAAGGACTGATGGCCTCAGAGCATGAAATTAACTCTGCGGCTGCTTTCTCCTCGGGGCATTTGTACTGAAACTGGAGCCGCGGTTAATGTAATGGCGCACGCACTCATGCACACACACGCACCCCCCGCCAACCATCCAGCTCCCCCGCCTGCTTGAAGCCTGTCCTCCCCAAACCACAGAGCGGTGTGGCCAGATCTCTGTGCCAACTGGCTCCAAAGAGCCTAGTCATCACAATAGAGGTTCCTGCAAGGGGGGGCAGCAAGTAAGAGAAGGTTCTAGTTGCCTTTCTCTTTCTGCAGATGAACGGATGTGACTTTGCCTGAGGAGATTGGTGAGGAGAGTAACTTGATGGCCGGGGCAAACACTTCCTTGTGATGATGTGTCTAATTCAGGTGCCACGGGCTGCCGTTCTCCTTTTATTCGGGCCTGAGACACCACAGCTGCCAGCCAACCCCGGCTGGGGCTTAGGGGACTGGAGGCTGGACCATCTGCTTCCAAGGCTCCTCTTGACGAAGGACCTGGGGGGCAGCTACCCAAGTCCTCCTTCTTTTGCTCCTTTCCTCCCTGCTCTGTGGCTACTTCTTAAGCTGACGAGGCTGTTTCATTTAGCCGGACTTTCCCTCATTGACAGCACCAGGTCTCAGCCTGGGTGAATTCCAGCTCTGCTCTTCTCTTTTTGCCACTGATGAAGAGTAAGGCCTGGACTACACCTAGCTACTGTGCTCAGGCATGGACACGGCTAGGTCAGCGGACGGATGGATACTTCTGTTGACCTAGCTCCTCAGCAAGGAGGTTAAACCATATCGGTGTCATAAGAACATCAGAACGACCATAGTGGGTCGGACCAAAGGTCCATCCAGCCCAGTGTCCTGTCTGGACAGTGACCAATGCCAGATGCCCCAGAGAAAGAGAACACAACAGGTAATCCTCATGTGATCCCTATCCTGTCATCCATCTCCAGACAAGCAGAGGCTGGGGACACCATTCCTACCCAGCCTAGCTAATAGCCATTGATGGACTGAACCTCCATGAATCTATCTAGCTCTTTTTTGGACCCTGTTAGAGTTTGTCATGGTAGCAGAGGCAGCATGGCCTAAGCTTACGATCACCTTAAAGCCTAGGGGTGTGTCTAGATTACAGGGTTTTGTCGACAAAAGTGGACTTTTGTCAACAAAACTATACCTGCGTCTACATTACCGCCAGTAGTCAACAGAACATGGCAGTTTTGTCGAGGGCGGTAAACTCATTCTACAAGGACAGAGATATGTTGAAAAAAGGCTCTACTGCATCCACACTGCTTTTTCAAAAGAGAGCATCTAGACTTTCTGTCGAAAAAACAGCTTGCTTTGTCGACAGAACTGGCTGTAGTCTAGACGCTCTTTTTCGACAGAGGCTTTGTCGACAAAAGCCTGTAGTCTAGCCGTACTCGTGGCGTCCAACATGCTAGCCACTAGCCACATGTGGCTATTTGGCCGTTGGGTGTGGCTAGTCAGATATAGCAGTTACCACTATATTATTTACATTTTCAGAAGAACGTGGCTAGTTCGCTATCGCGGTAGCCACTAGAGTGGCTATTGCCGCAGAACTGGTTGGACACCACGGCCTTAAAAGAATAAACAAGGAATAATAATATTTGATCAATTAAACCAAACAACGTGCTGGGCGCAGCCTCCCACGGTACACATCCTCCCCACAACCAGCTCATTATAAGGTACTAAGTCAACTCACTGGGGGGGGGTTGTTTTTCCCCGCCCCCCAGCATTCCTCCATCAAAAGAAGAACTCTCGCACAGGCAACACAGACAGTGAATCATTGGGGAGCTGTGCGCACTTATTGCTTTTTTCCCCTTGCTGCTTTTGTTGGGTCTGAGAGCTCTTTTGGCAGCACAGAGGGGCTTTGTCTGCATGCTTCTTCTCCTTCCGTTGATCACAGCCTGGATCAGAGATGGGATTTGAGGGACTGAAATGATCTGAGGAGCCATTCTGCTCGCGGTTTCCTTTTGTAAGCGTTCGCTCGTGGTTCTGAAGGCATCAGCCCTGAGTACACGCAGGCGTCCACGTGCATCTGTGAAGACAGGGTCCTGCCTGGCTCGGAACAGCGTCCTGCTGCGGCGTTCACGTTCAAGGAGCCCCGATTGCATTTTTAGTCCATTTCCTAAGCTACTTTCATCTAGCATCTTGGCCACGCTGAAGCCCTTTGCCTGTCCCAAAGCACTCACTGGCAGCGTTAGGGGAAACCTCATCCTCCTGAGAATGGGAAAAGCGAAGCTGCCAGCGTCAGGGATGGGGTCTCAGTCCGGGGGTTGCAAAGGGGTGTTGGGCTCCTGGCCAGGTTCCAGGGTGGAAAAGGCTGAGAGTGGCTTGCATCAGCGATTGGAAAAGGAGATCATCCGTCTCAGCCCCCGGGCCTGCAGAGGCGACAGACCACAAAACTCCTGACCCCTCTGCTGTGTGGCCGGGGGCTAACCAGCTGAAAAACACTGAAGGGGGGCCATGTGCTGCAGCTTCTCCCAGCCCCACAATGCTCCCCCTCTGCAGACCAGGCCTTGCTGTTCGTTGTGGCGGACGTGAGGGTCACAGCTAGGGAAAAGGACGGGGCCGTGAGACGATCGCTCTTTCATGTGTGGAACCTGGAGTCAATGCCTGGCAGCCCTCCTACTCCTGGTTCTCCTCTTCCCTGCTCCGGACAAGCCTCCCGCTCACCCCACTGCAGCTACCCTGCCCTCCTGCTCCGCCGTTTGTATTCTCTCTGCACCTCTCCTTCGGCTCCTTGTTCTGGTCCCACCTCCCACCCATCTGCACTTCCCCCACTCTGGAGCCTGGTCAGATAGATTCTCTTCCCCCTCCTTCACCCGTCACCCAATCCCAGCGCCCCACTGCCACACGCCCGCTCCCCCCAGCAGCAGTCTTTGGAGAAGGCATGGCAGGCACCACCACCTGCATTGGTGTGAGCACAGGGCCATGTGTGGTTGCAAGCACAGTCAGTAGACTCCAAACACTGCTCTCCCATTGCTGGTGCGCACTTGGCTGGGCCCTGTCCATGCTTCTACCCTGGCCCGAAGGAGCATTTGGTTCTGAATTTAGGCCACACAGGGAAGTGAATTGGTGGCTCCAGGGCAGGTGATTGTGGACAAGAATCCAGATAATGAAATGCAGCAGGGTGACAGGCGCCAAAAGGCCAGAGAACCAGCAATCATGGAAATCAGCACGCCACCTGCCCCTTACAAAGCGCCCCTCCATGCTGGTACACAGCCGCCTGCAGGGCTGCCGGATGTGAGCTGCGTGAACGGCGCAGGCTTCCATTATTGGCTGGGTCAACCTGGGACCTGTCGCCAGCACCTCCGAGGCATGTCCCACTGGCTTTGGAAGGAATCCTCAGAGACTCCTCTGGCCTGAAAGTCCGGTCGCCCAGCCCGTTTTCGTCACTGAGGTCAGCCCCCACGTCTTGCCTTCGCCACAGCTCAGCAAGGGAGAAAGGACAAAATGCGTCTCACTGGAGACCCTCCGCTTTCCCTAGAGAAGGGCTCTGCTAGTATAGTCCAAGGTTCTAATGGTCTGTTTGTCGGTGTCCTCTGAGAAGTTATCAAATGGTGAAATGGGGAACCCTCTCTCCTGGGCTGGGTGTTGGCAATGAGAGCACTTTTGTTCTGCTGTCTCCTAAAGGACTCTCCCGGTTTGACCCCACTTTACATCTCCTCATGGTGGGATTCCCTCGCCTCGGCCATCCCCCCAGCATGACCAGGCAGGCCTGTCTTTGGCTAGAGCCCTTGTGGAGCAACGCTATGTGCCTTGCCTGCCTGGGCAGCCGAAGGTGGCGCCTGGAAATGAACAGGTTCTTTAAGTGAAACGAGGCCAGTATGCCAGGGTGCTGACCTTGGGAAAAGCCAGCCAGCTTATACCTAACGCAACTTGCTGTTTCGTGGCTGCTTTGGGTAGCCAGCGCACCACAAAGCAGCCAGAATCTGCAGGCCAAGAAGGTCTTGGGGGTCGAACTGAGATGGGCTCAAACCAGAGCCTCAGCTCAGAATCTCTTTGAACTTCAGGGGGTTTCACATTCACATCCCTGAAATGTAACCTGCACCCCGCCGTGGTTTTGGTTCTGTCTTCCAGTTCTAGTGTAGGTACAACTCAAATCCTCCAGTGGAGGCCAAAAGGAGAGGAGAACAGCATGAAACGTGTCAGCACCATCCTCTCTGAACTTGACCTCAGCCTTAAACTCAGTTCTCAGTCCCCAATTTCACAAACAAGGCAAACCCATTTTTTCCTCTCTAAGGCTACGTCTATATTGCACCCTTCTTCTGCAAAAGCTTATGCAAATGAAGCGCGGAGTAGAATATCGCCACACTTCATTTGCATAATTAATTAGGGGCCGTTTTTGCACAAAAGGCTTTTGCGCAAACAGGAGCTATGTAGATGGCTCCTTTTTGTGCAAAAACCCCTCTTGTGCAAGAGCCGTTCTTGAAAGAAGAGGAAGATATTCTACCCTGCGCTTCATTTGCATAAGCTTTTGCGGAAGAAGGGTGCAATATAGACATAGCCCAAGTTCCACCTGCCGGGCCTTTCCAGGGAGACAAAGGTTGGCCCAAGGCTTAAAACAAAATAATCACAGAACACTGCTCACAAAATTGCCAGACATGTTTCTAGTACAGGGGTAGGGCCTAGATCCCACCCCCAAGGTTTGGGGCTCCCTGATAAGCATTGGGACGCCTGCGCTGGCGCTCAAGCCCTCCTGCCACTCCCCCGCAGACCCGGGCCCCCCTAGGCTCTGGTGTGTGGGGAGTGTCTTTCTACTTCTCAGTTGCAATCGGAGGCCACATCAGGGAGGGTTTGAGGTTGTGAGGGGTTTTTTCTTCTCACTTGTGTGCGGCCCCCGACTGATTTTTCTGTGGGTCCGCGGCCCTCTTCCGCCCCCCCCCCAATTCCAGTAGGCACAAAGGAATCGACATCACAGGAATCGACAGCCACAACTGGTCCTGGGAAACGATGCCTTTTTTTTAAGGGTTGTTGGATTTTTGCATTTGCTCAGCTCTTATCCAGACTCGGTGCTGTATTCCATTGAGCTGTCAAAGTGCAAAGGAGCCCACATCGGATCGACAATCCGTCTCTGAGTGATAGCTGGCAGCGTTCCGTGCTGACTCTTTCATTCCGATGCCTTTTTTCACACTGTCAAAATACGAGGCGCTCCTGCTGCTTTGCCAGCATTGCTAATTGGCTCCAACGCGCGACGTGCACTCAACTTCCAGCTACTTTTAGAATTCGGGCTTGTCTTTAAAATGTCGATGTCTATAGCGTGTGGGGTTTGGGTTTTTTCTTTTCGGCGTATGACTCTGAGAGAGAATAGAGTCCTGAGAAACTGCAAACAACTGGAGCTGCTACTCTCAGGGTTTATACCGGGGGGGGGGACTTTTTTGGGCCAGGGGCCAGCTGACCCACAGAAAAATCAGTCGGGGGCCACACAAAAGTGAGAAGGAAAAAAAAAGTCATTGATATGGCCCCCGACTGAGAAACAAAAAGATACTTCCCACGTTCTCCTCGCCGAGGCTCTGGTGTGGGGTCTAAATGAGAGGGTCAGTGTGTGGGAGGGGCTGCCAAGAAGCGAGCTTGGGTGTGGGGTCTGGATGGGTGGGAGGGAGGGTGCAGGAGCCTCTGGGACCAGATCAAGTTAAACCAGAGGCCACATCTGGCCTCTCGGCTGCATGTTCCCTACCCCTGATTCCAATCAAGTTGCATCCCATGTTATACACGTTTCCAATGACACCATACTGGCCCTTTAAACTTTTATCTCTGGCCCTGCAGGCTCCTCATAGCTTAATGATAAACCTCTGGCTTCTAGACACGCCAGCCCCATCCAGGTCTGCGCACTGAAGCCTGCTCTTCCTCCAGTTGCGGGCTGGGAGTTGGAGTCTGCACAGCGCTCAGTTGGTGGTAGGTCACTGCTGAAGCAGAGTGCTTTGGATGGTAATCCAGTAGCATGGCCTGAAAACGTCAGATGCTTTTTTCCTGACCTCAACATTTCATGGAACAATACAGCGTATCAGCTAAGCTCATGCTGAACGCACCCTTTCCCGGCAATGACGAACAAGGCACTGCCCCTCTATTTAATTGTCTGACTGCCATGGGCATTAACAATGCCTTGTTTAAAAAGTTTGCCTTGTGATTAATCTGGTTTTAAGCACTTGCCTGACGATGAAATAAGGAAGCTAATCCCCTTTTCAGACCCATTCCTGGGGTATGCTTGGGGGAAGGATAAATGTAAACAGATACATATTTGTCAAGCTTTGTAAGACATTATGACACAGGCAAATAAAGACTGAACATTTGGTTTCTTATGACCTCCCACATGCAAACCATGAGTCAGGGATCGAAGATTCTTTCTGCATGAGCCATCTCCAGCTGATGGCATTTGGAGATGTTTCAGATCAATTTGTTGGCTTTTGTTCTTCGTGGTTATAGCTTCAGACATTCACGTTCCAACACAGCGTATCAACATGAATCTTTTTCTCCCTGCTGAAATAGCCTCACCATGGCTCTGTCTGGACGCCTGTATCAATCTGCAGCCTTCCTCGTTCCAAGCACGTGCAGTGAATATTGCTGTTTGTTAGAAATGGGCTCTTCCAAAGCTTCCAGCCCCACTTTTGCTGTCTTTGAAAATGCATGGGACAACAGAATCAATACCCGACATGTAGAGTCCTTGCGCTTGAAAGCGGAGACAATGTGTACATCAAAGGGGCGGCTTGCTGGATAGCTCTTTGGGCTAAGGCCAGGCTTCAGAAAAGCAAAGCAGTCTGCAAAGCACAGTTTTCATCTGCAGCCAGGAATGGCTGACACCTCCAGGCTTCACTACGCTCAGCTCTGCTTTTATAGATCCCCTGTAGCAGGAGCTCAAAAGATCAATTTATAAGAGTGGCTAAATCAGACATTCTCAGATAGAGCCCTGCCTTCCAAAATCATGCCCGGGAAATGCTGGCATCACACAGATGAAAGAGCAGGCAGTTTTTATTTTGGTAATGATAGGGCTGACTTGTGAAATGAAGCCGAGTGGGTAAAAAGATCTCCCAAGGATAACATGAGTCAACAATATGACACTGTTGCTAAAAAAGCAAATATCATTCTGGGAGGCATTAACAGGAGTGTGGTGAGCAAGACACGAGAAGCCATTCTTCTGTCCTACTCTGCAGATTAGGCCTCAACTGGAGTAGTGTGTCCAGCCCTGGGCACCACATTTCAAGAACGATGTGGAGAAACTGGAGAAGGTCCAGAGAAGAGCAACAGAAATGATGAACGGTCTAGAAAACATGAGCCATGGGGGAAGACTGAAGGAATTGGGCTTGTTTAGTTTACAAAAGAGAAGACTGAGAGGGGACATGATAGCCGTTTTCAAGTACCTAAAAGGGTGTTACAAAAAGGAGGGAGAAAAATTGTTTTCCTTCACTTCTGAGGATAGGACAAGGAGCAATGGGCTAAAATTGCAGTGAAGAAGGTTTTGGTTGAACATTAGGAAAAATGTCCTGTCAGGATGATTAAACACTGAAAGAAATTGCCTAGGGAAGTTGTGGAATCTCCAACACTGGAGATATTTAAGAGCAGGTTAGATGGACATCTGTCATGGTGCTTGGTCCTGCCGTGAGGGCAGGGGACTGGACTCGATGACCTCTCAAGGTCCCTTCCAGTTCTAGTATTCTACGATTCCTGGCCCCACTCACCTACCCACACTGAACAGATGATGTCTCTGGGGAAATAGAGCCAGGGACTGAAATAAGTTACCTGCCAGATCAGAGAAGTTTCCTCTCCTAGAATCCAGTCTGGCGTAGATATGTATTTCTGACTCTACTGCTTATCAGCTGTGTGCAGCAGTAAACCAGGGGAAGCCCCATCAAGTACTGTCTTGGTGTACCACTGTGCAGCTCAACCCCCTGGTTTCCATCAGCTGAAAATTGAGATCTTAAGAAAACTTTTTTGAGGCATGACAAACATGTGAAAACATTCCTTGATTGTCACTTCCAATGAAAGAGGCAATGTGCCTACACTGGAAAGGGTGTACTCTGAAACTACCACCTTCAAAACACAGCTACTCAGTGGATGGAACTGGAATCAAGATCCGAAGGACAGGTTTAGGCACAGTGAATTAATGGCATCAATAGTCCCAAGGCAAAAGCCGCTAACTATTTTTCCTATTGCAGATCCTTTATAAGACTCCACCCCTGCATAAGGAACTGGTATCTAGGCACATTCGGTGACACCTGTCTCCTTCCCCCCAAAGGTTTCTTACAGCGGGAAAGTAGCAAGATTTCATTAACAGCGACCAGTGCAGGGGATAGGCAGGGGAGAAGAAAGCAGAGAGAACATGCACAACAATCATGTTTGGAGCAATTATTCCGGGTTTCTTGGTGATGTAGTAATTTCAGATGGCTGGATGGAAGGTTTCTAACAGAAGCTGCTCGTAAATAATCAGCGCTGCAGGCTGCTCTTTTTCCTGCTGAGTTACAATGGAAAATTGCAGGCTGTGTTTCCAAAAACTAAATAAAATCCACACTGGATCTGGCAAGTTTGAGTCTAGCTGAAGCAAACTTCACTCTTTGGCTTGCTGTTCAGCTTTTAGAAAAGATAATTGAACCCAACTGCTGCATTTTGTTTAGCATAATTTTCACCTTGTGATTAGGCTAATTTTTCTTGCATTAGTTCTTTTCACATCATGAGCCTGCCTCCCCACTCTGGTTGTTTTTCCTGATTTACAAGAGGGCAATGCAAGTGAAAGGAGTGGTGTTAAATTGGAATAAAATTGGGGTGGTGGCGTGGTGAATCAGGCCCTATGTTTGTTAAAGAAGCACAAAGGCCTTTTCTGGAGCTACAACAGTTGTAATAAAAAGGTCATTGTTTGTCCAAAGTTACCACAGTGTTTTATTCAGTTTAGAGTGAGAGGGAAGCCTGCCATCCACGGGGTGGAAAGTCTTGGCAGATGCTCACTTCATAGCAGTGGCCACGGGAGGTGACGTTGTGACTTCATCCAATTGTTGTTGCAAGGGGAAAGTGCATACAGCATAGCCAAAGCATGGTAGACAGAGCCCTAGGGCGTACCCCGTGCAAATCATGCTAACTCTTATTCATGAAGTGGGGTTTTATATGGTATCACATTTTCAAATAGTACAATTCTCTGGCTGTGATCCTGGCCTAAAGCCGCACTGTGCTTGGGGCAAATTAAATTGAGAAAGGCAGAGGCGGCTTTGTACCACTTTTACTTCCCATGATCCTTGGGGTTATGTGGTGGTGTGGGGCAGCTCCCCACGCCAGTAGATGAAGGGTTAAAACAGCCCACACAGAAGCTGTGCAAAGCCCAACCAATGGGAGGAAGGCTTGTAGAAACTAATCAGGAGACGGCTTGTTGGAACAGCTAGTCAGGGCCAGGGAGGGCCATATAAAAAGAGCTGCTCAGCAGAGCAGAAGCAGTCTCTCTCTGGAGTGCAAGGGAGAAGGACCCACTGCCGTAGACAGAGCATTGCTGGGCAAGGTCAGGGAAGCCCTAGGGAGCTTCAGCCTAAAGACCGCCAGACTGACGCCCTTGATACAAAGTGCTGGGAAGGTGCAGGGGCTATGGGGCAGTGGCTAAGAGACACAGACAGCAGGAGTTGGAGGAGGGACAGTACGTGGCTGCTGGCTATAGGGCCCCTGGGTTGGGACCTGGAGTATCAGGCAGTCCTGGGTTTCCCCTCAATATTTCCCTCTTGTCACTAAGGGGAGTGGCCAGCGTATGAACTTCAGCCGACCACTGAAGAGAGTGACTAGAACAGAGATTGCAGTTTGCTGTCAAGATAAGTGGTTGAATTGAGGACAGTCAGTCCCGAGGAAGGGGGAAAGGAACCAAGTGGGGGCACAGCTGGAGGTTGTGCCCTGAAGAGGACACCGCAAACCTCAGAGCAACATGGGTCTTAGAAGTGGAGCAGATGTGATTGCGGGCAAGACACCACTTAAGAAGGCACATTGTTGGACTAGCGATTCCCAGAACGGGCAGCAGGAGGCGCCAGGCTGGCGAGTCAGACACCTCCTTACAGGCTGGTTGAGAGCCTGCCATAAATTAGAGCAGCCTCTGGTCTGTTCTAGCTCATTCGGGGGCCTTTCTAGCTCCTGGAGAGCACTTGGCACAGGCCTACCCTAGGCACACCCCTTTTCCCTGGCCCGTCGCTGGGGGGGGGGGGGTGAGAATGGTGCACTGGTTCTCCTCACTCACGGCTTCACCCACAGAGGCAGAATCCTTCACCAGCCAGTTGCACTGGCACAACGGCCGTGAGCAATGCACACCTGGGCAGGAGCTGGCTCTGTTTCGAAGGGGAAGCTTCGTGAGAGATGCTCATTAGTTTTCATTTTAATTACATGAAAGTCTAAATATGCTGAGGCATCGGAGTAATTCTGCGCAGCCCAAAGTGAATCATTAACTGTACTGTCGAGGCAGCTTTTATTTTCAGCAGAAGCAAGGTGAGCTGGCACCTGGGACATATGCCTTTTATGGCACGATGTCAGCAGCCTGCAGCTGCAGAGAGCTACTGCATGCACTCACGCCGAGGGAGAAGGCAGGGAAAATAAACAGATACCAAATCCCTGGAACATATGGCTTCTATTCTATCTTTCCGCATGAGGCACCCCACTTAATAAAAGTTTAGGACGGAAAAGCCAAATAAAATTGATAAGCTTCCCAGGGAGGGTGATTCAGACAAAGTAAGCCCATTACGAGGGGTGACGGATTTACTCTTTCCTGCTATTTGCAGTTTTATGCGATTAGAGTTATTCTTGGGAATATAATTCATTACGATGCTATTATTCCCAAAAGCAAAAATCAAGGGTTTATCTGCCAGTACCAGCAACAATGAAATACTGCCCCAACCTGCTGCTTCACACTGGAATCAAAGCCTACGAAACAGTGGAAGGGCTCAGAGAATGGGACATTATCTGCAGAGGCCTCCAAACGATGACATGATCAGCAACCATGCTGAGCAACATGGATGGGAATAGCCTCTCTCCCGAGGAGGATATGATGGTGGCTGATCATTCCAGACTGCACTGTCAAGTCACAGATAGGAGAAGCTGGAATGTTGGAGGCAGAGGTTATAAATAATCACAATTCTTGGGTTTTGGGGGGAAAAAATTATGAAGCAGAAAGGCCTGTGTTTGTCTTTGACGAATCTCATGATACCATCTAGATGTTTCATCAGTCTTTAAGTGTTTCCTGACTCTTTGTTGTTTGCTAATTAATGGTTCTTATCTGCCCCCTTTGACTAGTCTTTAGGGCTATGTCTAGACTACATGGCTCTGTCGACGGTTTATGCGGCATAGGCAAAGAAGCGGGGATTTAAATAATTCCCACTTCATTAAAATAAAAATGGCCACCACACTGTGCCGACAATCAGCTGATCCGGCACTGCGGGGCCGTCTAGACGCGCTGTGGTCGACAAGGGAAGCCTTTGTCGACCGCTTTGGTATGCCTTATTACCGGAGCGGTTGACAAAGGCTTCCCTTGTTGACCACGGCGCGTCTAGACTGCCCCGCTGTGCCGGATCAGCTGATCGTCGGCACAGCACGGCGGCCATTTTTATTTTAGTGAAGAGGGGATTATTTAAATCCCCGCTTCTTTGCCTATGCCACATAAACTATTTTACATGGCTCCGTCGATGGAGCCATGTAGTCTAGACATAGCCTAGGTGCTTATAGACTATTTGTTTTTCCTATTGCTTTCCAGCTCGGGTTTCCCTTAATATATTTTTTACCCACTGCCTTTTCTTGTTCCTCCTCTTCCCAATTTTCCCTTCTTCCACCCCCCTCCCGTCTCCCCTATTTATTTTGGTCCTAGACATCCAACACTCCAGTCATCTGAAGAAGCGGCTGTGCCCACAAAAGCTCATGATACCATCTACATGTTTTGTTAGTCTATAAAGTGCTACCAGACTATTTGTTGTTTTTTCAGTTTACCTGTACAAACTAACTCAGCTACCCCCTGAAGTATCAGACATACCAGTGGTCTGATCTTCTGAAAGACCTTAGGGATTTCCAGGGCTTTCAAGGTGCAATTGCACCACACTCATATCCTCTGTGGGTCAGATACAGAAGGGAACCTGTAAAGCATGGATGATCTCGCTTGAAAAAGGATTCCCAACCAGCTAACGGGCTCAGAAACAACCAGAGCAAGAAAGAATTCATGGGAGGGTTTTATTGTAATAAACTTCTACGCCTGAAAGAAATGGACTAAAACAGGTGTTCATTCCGTACAAAGAGCAGCTAAAGTAAGTCAGTAGAGAATGACACCTTGTTTAGATTGTTACAGTTTGGACATGTTATTCTATTGTCTACAATCAGTACAAATTTCATCGCTACAGTGGCTAATTTTTTCAACTGCAGCTGACTTGCAAAACACCTGTAAACATCTGGCATATGGTTCTGCAATCCGATGGCAGGCCCCTCTTAGGTTTTCATCCTAATTAAATCAGGCAAAGTGATTTTTTCCAGATGACATTCCTGCTTTATTGACTCCCTTTGGCTAAACCAGCACCACTTAGGGAAAGCAGGGGACAGCAGTTCCATCATTTCTTGCTTCTGAGCTCAACACGCCCTCCATGAATAAAACAACCAAATTTCGCCGCCTTCTAGCTGTCATCTTATTTCTGTAAATTCTCTCATATAAAATTACAGGCACTCCCCACTGCACTGAGCACTCTTGTTCCTATCATCTCTTCAATGATGCTCAAACTCTTTGGTTTCCAAGGGTGATTTTTGTCCCCAGGACGGAGGAATACATCTGCTAAACAAAGGAACATATTCTCTTTCACCAAATGAAGCAAACATTGAATGCCCCCTGAAATAGATCCCTGCTTTTACTCTGATCAATGCCCGGTGGCTTTTTTTTTAAACAAATCTTTATTCCAGAAGCAAATGGAAGAAGAATGTGCGTCAGTGCTGAGACACTGCGTAACCCCGGCCAGAGACAGTCACAAATAATTGCCAGGGTTCGATATCTTATTCTGTGATCACCCTGGATCAATGCAAGCCACACAGATAGTAGGATGGAGGAGTCGTTGCTCAGAAGATGGGTCATGTATACATTAGATGGAGAGGGGCAGAGGAAGAGAGGAAGGAGGGGCAAAATTTTCAAAAGTGCCCAAGTAACTGAGGGCTTGTCTTCACTACGTGGTGGATCGACAGTACAACAATCGATCCATCGGTGGTTGATTTATCACATTGGCTTAGACCTGATAAATCAATCTCCAATTGCTCTTCCGTCGACTCTGGTACTCCACCAGGATGAGAAGAGTAGCCAGAGTCCATGGGAGAGCAGCCCCCGTCAACCTTACTGCACAAAATCTACCACAGTAGATTTATGTCAACTTAAATTACTGTATTTGCATAGCTGTAGTTGGGTAGAATAGATCTACGGGGGGAGGAGGTTAGTGTAGACAAGCCCTTAGGCATCTATGGGTACGTCTAGACTACAAGCCTCTTTCGAAAGAGGCTTTTTCGAAAGAGCTCTTTCAAAAAAGCTTCTTTCGAAAGAGATCTTCTAGACAGCCACAAGGGTTTCAAAAAAGCGAACCACTTTTTAAAAGAGAGCAACCAGGCAATCAGGACACTTTCTTTCGAAAAAGCCCTGTTTGCGGTCAAGAACGCCTTTTTTCGAAAGAACTCTTTCAAAAAAGGCATTCTTCCTGGTAAAAGTAGGTTTACTGATTTCAAAAAAAACCCACTGCATTCTTTTGATTTAATTTCAGCAGTCTAGATGCAGGTGAAGTTTTTTCAAAAAAAGATCACTTCTTTCGAAAAAACTCAGTAGTCTAGACACACCCTATATCCCATTGACTTTAAGTGAAATTTAAGTTTTTAAATGGTTACACCTTTTAAAAAAAATAGAACTTATGTGCCTAGATCACTTAGGCCATTTGGAAAATTTGACACTCCCCCCCCCCCCCCGCCATCTTTACAAGCTGATATTTGGGGGGCACAGTCCTAACTCAAAACTGCATAGAAAGGAGTAATATGTCTTATTAGCTGTGTTGAAGGAAACTGGTATCTGCCCCTCCACTCCTTCCATGAACATGGAAAACGGCACCACTCCCAGAACAACTGCAAATTAATGCCCCCTGTTGGCCAGGGTGGAAAATGGTTTTACCCCATTGTCTCACCCAGTCACCCCCAAGCAGGGGGTGGACTCAATGACTTCCTGAGGTCTCTTCCAGCCCCAGGATTCTACGATTCTATGATAAGCAGCTCTGTCGGGAAAATAAAAAGGCAGCCAGGCACTCAGTGGAGCAAAAACAGCTGGCCAGTACATCCCCTGGAAGCTGGTGCCCATCACAACTGCTTTCCCTGTTTGCCCGCTCCTAGAACCAGCCCTGGATTTATGCACATGCTCCAAGTTAAGCCTGTGCTCAAGTGTTCAGCTGGACAGGGATGGACTGTTGGATCGGGACCTATGTGAGCTGCAACAGAGAGAAACGACTGAGCTAGCCAAGGCACTTCCTAATTATGGCTGCTCCCCGTCAAATGCAAAATGCCAGTCGGCAGTGGCTGACAGAGGGCTGGCTCAGGCAGCTTGAATCTCAGCTGGTGTGGCACGCCGGTGTGATGATTTCCGTGTCTTGTTAGCCACAAAGAGTGCATGAGCTATGGCAGTATCTGGGGCCCTACCAAATTCATGGCCATGAAAAACACATCATGGACCATGAAATCTCTGGAGGGATTTGGGCTGGCAGTGAAACCTCTGGCCAGACTTGTCTGCGGGTAACGCAGAAGTTGTTCCAAAGATGGTGCTGAAATGGCATTTCAGGTTACAGCCACGGGACAAATCTCTCTTGTGATAGAAAATGACTGGGATCAGCACGCGAATGTAAAACAATTCTTCTCCCTTCCTTTTGAAAAGGACTTTGGTATCAGATCTTCACAGAGGATAGTCTAAAGGGAGCGTTGTTGCAAGAAGCTGTTTCCTTGGTCATGTGGAGGTATTTGTGAGTCAGAATTTTCTCCCTCCCAGTCCAGCTCCACCCTCTGCTTGTCCCTACCACCATATCCCCTTTATATCACAGTCAGGGCCACAAGGACATGCTTACCCGGCTGATGTTTCTATCCAAATCGTAAGTGACATCTGAATCTAGCTTGCTCCTGGCAATGGATGGCAGCGGGGGGGGGCGGGGTGTGCAGACAAAAGTCCTTGTTGCCTTGGCTGCACTTAGGAAAGGGAGAACAGATCATTGTGAGCTCACCGAGGGATCTTGCTATGAACGTAAAAATGATCCCTCCGGGTCAGAGCAGTGGTCCGTCTAGCCCCTTTCCTGTCTCTGCCGGTAGCCAGTGCCAGCTGTTTCCCAGGGAATGAACAGGACAAGATAATTTCAAGTGATCCATCCTATTGTCTAATCCCCATTTCTATGCAGACCTGTGAACTTGAGACGTATTTTCCATGTTATCATGATGGAAAACCTTAAGGTAAGGAGGGAGCAAGACATCAACTCAAACCCCTCATGCTTCAGATAAAGGTAGAGAAGGGACAAACCCGTAATGCACCTGGCCGATTGCACAGTGCTGTACGTGGCGCTAAAGGAGGGTTGGCCTTATGGCTCAGAATCTGGACTGGAACTCGGGAGATGTAGATTCAGTTCCTGCCTCTGCAATAGTTTCCCTAGGCAAGCCACTTTTGCTCTCTCTGCCACAGTTCACCAGCTGTGCAATGGGGCGACAATGCTTCCCACTCTTGCATGGGTGTCGTGAGGATTTTCTAAAGATACTGCAAGGGTGGGGACTATAGAAATACCTAGATAGAAAGAATGCCAGGTCTTACCATGTTACCCTTGCTCGGTAGAGCACAGGGACAGTTTGTTGCAACATGGTCTTCTCTATGTGTTTAAACAGTTAATTGAGGTTCTGGTCCTCCTGTTTCCCCCCAGTTTTGAGAAGCAAGAACAGAGCCCTGGAGGGGCACTTTTACAAATGTAAAAAAAAAAGGAAAAGAAAGAAAGAAATGGATAAAAACGTCTCAAAAAAAGAGCATTTCAGTAAATGCAGTGTGATCTCATAACAATGCACGGTGGCACGATGTTGCCAGGCGATGGCACCACATGGAAATGGCTAGGCAAGACTACGAAGAGCAAGGGCCAACGTGCTCTTTACGCCCTTGTCTACACTAGGGAATTATTTTGAAATAACACCCCTTATTTTGAAATAAGAAGTGGAGCATCCACACTACCACACCCGTTATTTCGAAATTACGGGCCGGTTATTTAAAAATCTGTACTCCTGCTTTCCTCGGGGAGTCACGCTTATTTCAAAATAGTTATTTTGAAATGACAGTAGTGTGGATGCGCTGGTATCGCTCTTTCGAAATAACTACTCCCCAGAGTAATTTGAAGTAATTATTCCCTGGTGCTTCCTGGGGCTCTAAGTCTGAGGTAGCATGTCCTCATTAACGTAGCCTGCCTCAGACTAATTTTGAGGTACCCCCATAGTGGAGACATGCTATTTCAATTGTGTTATTTTGAAATAATTTCCTAGTGTAGACATGCCCTGAGAAGGCGGAACTTTCTTCATTCACGTAATTTGAGGGAGCACAAACCAGAGCCACCAGGAGCAGCATTCAGATGGTAGCCTTTGCCCAAACTAGAGTTTGATGTGAGGACAGCTGGTTGTATGAAGGAAGGCTCAGTTATTTTGCCCTGTGGGGAACACGAGAATCTCAGGAAACAATCAAGGGGGTGAAGAATGATGTGGCAATTTAGCGCTTACTGCCAGGCCCAGCAACCCAGATGCTGTTCCCAGCATCTGCACTATATCCTGGATGAACTGGGGTGAGCCACTTGGCCTCTCTCTGTCTCAGTTCGCCATCTGTACAAGGCAGGCCTGCTGATGGAGGAGGGGAAGAGGGCAAAGGGGGAAATTTCCCCTGAGCCCTTTAAATTGACACTGGAGTGCCGCGGTGGTGCTCTGTGTGGCTCTTAGGGCTGCCTGAGGAGGCAGGGGCACCTCACGGTGAGCTCCAGGAAGCACTGAGCCGGTGGGGGACTGCGGTCCCGACAGTGCTAAGGGCTGGTTGCCTTCAGCCCCACCTCTTTTCCCCTTTAGCACTGCCCCTTCCAACTTTGGCCCTGCCCCTTCCACTCTTGGCCCCACCCCTTCCACTCTTGGCCCCGCCCTTCTGGGAGCACGGAGCCAGCCCTTCCCTCCTGCCCTGGGGCCCAGCGTGGCTGTAAGCTCCCACGGTACCAGGGAGCTAATCTCTCCTTCCCACAAAGGTGACTCCAGAGTTGCCATGGCACCAGGGGTCAGATAAGAACCATAGACGGTGCAAATCAGGAGCAGTTCTGTCGATGTCACTGGGCCTGACATTCCTCTCGCTTGTGCCACAGTAACTTCCCCCAAACCAGGGGAGTCACAGGCGCAGGAAACACAACTGGCCCCCCAGTGACCTCCTGCCCCCCAGTCTGGCCCCTTCCAAAGGGTATCGCTGAATGTACCCTGCAATCTGAACGCACACGCAGAGACCGGCATGACATTCATTTCCCCTGCTCAAGAAGAAGTGTTCGTGATGTCAGCCCTGAGTCCCAAGGGGGGAGAAGGCAGGGAAAGGGGATACATCTCTGAAACGTCTACAGCCTGGCGGATGAGAAAAGTCACCCCTTGGAATCGCTTGGTCAGTCAGGCCAGAAGAGGATTCCTCTGAGCAAATCTTCTATTTGCCACTGCAAAGACAGGCTTCTTCTGATAGTTCTCCCCGCAAGCAGCGGTCAGGGGGAGGACAACCTGCTCTGGGGTACAGCTGAAATCAAGGGAAAGAGGGCCACCCGGGATGGGGGCTGTAGTCAGCAATGCCACCGTCTTGCAGGCTGATGGGAAAACTGCATCCGAGGCTGTTTATTAGGCAATAAAAGGGGCAGCTAGAGCAGAAAACAACAGGGGTGGGAGTGGATGTGCTCTGATTGGTGTCCACAGGAAGTATTTAACAGGGCATGGTTTTTATGTGAACGAGATGCCATTTGCTTATTACAAGCATAATTAGAGCCAGCTGTGCGGGAAGAAGGATGGGAAACGTCTCCTCCCACCCCTCCACCCTCCCAGAGCAGTAGCAGGATGGGAATGCACTTACTGTACGAGCCAGCGGACCTTGGAAGCTGTCTTTCTTCCCCTCCCCTACTGAAGAGCTTGGGAGAAGCATGGTGGGACATCTACAGTCTGTGATGGGCGTTGTTCTGGCACGCAAAACAGCCCCATGAATAGCAGACACACTAAACCTGGGTTGTATATACGGAACACACTCCAAAGGCATAATTTCCACTGCATTAATTTCCACTCATTATTGACCACCTGGTAACATGCCGAGGACTCTACTGTGCTCCACCAGTCATGAATTATGAAGTCATCAATATCTTTGCTGAAGTAAATAATGGACCCATTGGCACCATCTCTCCCTAGCTACCTAAAGAGAGAGGCAGAAGTATTTGCATACGCCTACTTTGGGTCCTGTAGTTTGATCAACTGTGATCACATTATGATTCTGAATGTTGCTACTGATGAGAACAATATGATACGGACAAAATCGGCTAGTTTCTCCAACCCCTGTGATTTCTCGGAAGGTATTTGCAAACTAGAGGATAAAAGAGAACCGGAGGGTGTAATTTATTTATATTCTCAAAAAGGCTTTTGATAATGTCCCTCACCAGAGACTATTAAGGAAATTTGGTAAGTATGAGATGAGAGGTAAAATCCTGTCATGCGAAAAAGCTTCGTTAAGAGCTAATAGAGAAACCCAGGAGCAAGAATAAAGAGCCAGTTCTCAGCATGGAAAGAAGCCAGTATGGATTGCCTTATAGACAAGCATTAGGACCACTCTTGTGTGACAGGTTTATTAATGATCTCAAGATGTTAGGCTGTATTCAGAAGAGGATTGGAAATAACATGAAAAATATTATAGTGCCCTTTTGCAAACACGTGGTATGACTTTCACTTGTGGACGCTTCATTTGAAAATTGCCCCATGGTCACTGAGGCAACATCTACATTGTACCAGAATTCAAAATAAGATACGCAATTTGAGCTACACAAATTTCATATCTTATTTCAATCTTATTTCGAAATAGTTTATTTCATAATTTAGCATCAAATTTTGAAAAAGCCCGCTATTCTTAAACATCCCTTACTCTTCATGGAATGAGGTTTACAGGGCCATCGGAATAGCGAGCCTGAAATAACGGGGATAGCTATTTTGGGATACTCTGGTATCCCCAAATAGCATTGCAGTATAGACGTAGCCTGAGAGGAAAAGGTTTAACAAAAAGAAAAAAAAATGCTTAGCAACATGGGAAAGGAACAGGGAAAAGGGGAGCTTCCAACCAAAGAGATGGAACATTACTACTTTGGCAAGAAGATGAGGAGGAGGAGATACAGCAGAGGTATATAGAATAGTGCAAGATGTAGAGAGGCCAGGTCAGCGCTTTGAGTTATCATTTTCCATACTACAGACACAGGAAGTCATTGCAGGAAAGTGATGAGATAGCTCAGGAGATGAGATTGCTGTCTAAGATGGCAGACCAAACTGCTACTGGAATTCAGGACTATCACAAACCCTGACTACATTCCACTCCCATGACCAGGGCTTGGCCTTCTTTACTAGAAACCCAGAACAACATGGACATACTTAAAAGGAATAATCCACCACCACCAATACATCCTCTCCCAAACCAAAGGCCTCTGTGGCACATGGGAAAGAGGATGAAAGCAAATGAATTACACTTGACAGACATTAGTCACATGAACTGGAAGCAGCTCAGATATTCAATGATGAGGACAATATGGGTACGTCTACATAGCAGCGTTATTTTGGAATAACTGACATTATTCTGAAATAATTTCGAAATGGGGGACTTCTCGCTCCAACTCGTGGTAACCCTCATTTCGCGAGGAGTAAGGGAAGTCAAAGGAAGAGTGTTCTTCCTTCGACTTCCTGCTGTGTAGATGCTGCCAAAAACCGAATTAAGCTATTTCAACTTCAGCTACGCAATTGACGTAGCTGAAGTTACGTATCTTAATTTGACTTTTGCCATTCAGTGTAGAATAGAATAGAATAGAATAGAATAGAATAGAATAGAATAGAATAGAATAGAATAGACATCTTGTTCATTGAGATTGTGCCCAACCCAACACTCAACGGGAAGCTTTCCATTCTTTTCAGTGGGCTTTTCATCGGATTCATAATGGATAATAATTTTTAATGCAAGAGTTAGCTAGTTGAGCTTGGTGCTGGGAGACGGTACAAAGGCAAAAAGTCAAGTAAGCTTTTTTTTAAAAAAAATTAAACCTTTAGACACCTATGAAAAAGAACCCCCATGCCAAAGTGTACCCTCCACAGTTGAGGGCCCAATTACTATAATAGCGCAAGACAGTCAGGGAGTTGCAGGTACAAAAAGCGACCTAAAGATCATTAGCTCCTGCCACTCCTTCATTAGCGGGCTCAGTCGCAATTGCTGTGCATCTGATTTCTAAGCAAATTGTGGGGCTCCATTTTTGAAATCCTGCATCAGAAAAGATTTTGCAGATACGCTATGGAGGACAGTTATTAGAAGGGTTTTCGCTCCTCGTGTTCCAGGGCATAAGGTGATCATCAGCTGGCGTCAGGAAGAAATGTCCCCCTTGGCATAGCATTGCACAATTAGGTGCATTAAAGGATTTTATTGCTTCAGTATTGGCTGCTGTGGGAGACAGAGCACTGGAATAGAGGGACCATTGATCTCTTTCTGTGTGACAATTGCTGTGTTCTGTTCCAGCAATTTACTGCAGCAATTAGAATATCCCCGCAGGAGGAAGTGAAGCCGAAGGAGGCAACAGCCCACTAAAATCCAAAAGCTTCTGTAGTAATAGCAGCCTGTGAGTGATATGAGACTGCAAGGGAAAGATTGAGTCTGTGTCGTGCCATCAATACTAAATGCTTCTCTGCACTGAGGGTTTGAAGTGAACTGAGTGCTGGTGGAAGGCATTGAAGTAAGAGCGCTGGAAACTGAAACCCTCTCTTTATGCTCAGAGAAGGTACGCGGGCCAGGTGTCAGCTGTCACCGCTCCCCCCCGACCGAGAGAGAGAACCTCTCCCATTCGTAGCCTTGCTCTTTGTGAGACGGGAGCCCCGTTCGTGTTTCAGAGCCTACAAAGGGCAAACGGAAAGAAAGGATCAGATGTGTGCTGGAAAGCTGCAACATAACAGGACAGGTTGGACTCTCTGATCTGGCACCTCGGGGACCTGAGCAGTTCTGAACCGGAGTGTTTGCCAGACTGGGGAGGTCAAGGCTCCCCTGTTAGCCACCAGCCTGTTCCTGGGCTCCTCTTGGGGCTGCGGGGGTCCGCAGAGCTTGGACTCCCTGCCCTGATGAGGCTCCCCGGGGTCAGGCTTCCGGGGCTGGGACTCTCCAGCTGCCACTGGCCCCGCTGCCACTGGGTCTGCCAACCCTGCTCTTGCCAAGGATCCCAGCCACGGTCGGGGAGTCCCCCCAGCCACTGCCGACTCCACTCTCACCGGGGGTTCCTGGCTGGGACCAGGCTCCCCGGCTGCCGCCAGCCCTGCTCTGCGGGGGGTTCCCAGCCAGGGCTGGGGCTCCCCAGGACTAGGGTCTCCAGCTGCTGGCAGCCCAGCCCATGCCGGCCCAGCTGGGGCTCCCCAGCACTTGCATGACTCCCAGCTGGCCCGGGCTCCCAGCCTCCGGGGCTCTTTGGTCCAGCAACATGTTGCCGGACCAGAGAGTCCTGGATTTGGGAGGTTCCACCTGTACTTCATTTTTTAGACTCCAGAACTCAGAAGACTCTGAAAACAGAGAGACACAGAGCAGGCTGCTCCCTAAAACAAAAAGGCACCACTCACCCCACCTTGTTTTTAGCTGTTTTTTTGCCTCCTGAGACTGCTCCAGAGCCCAGCCCCTAGCCTACCAGCAGGACCCAGAACTGCCCCCTTTGCCCCTTCCTCCTCCCCTCCCCCCTTCCGCCCCCCTGCTTGGAAAGCAATAGCTCACAGAGCCAACATAGCATGGCACAAAATGTCCAGCCACTCGGTAACTTGGGCACTGACTCACACACCAACAAAGACGACCTGCTTCCCCTGGGTGGATACACTGGCTCCCACAGAAGTCGATGGCAGTTTCTGGTTTCCCGTTGGACTCCCGAAGATGAACTGTGCACAGAAACGGCAGCTGGTGAAATATGTGACGTCCCAAAACAGCTGCTTCTTTGTCTCCGTGGTGGCCATTCTGGCTCCAGGGAGGTTTCAGTGAAATGAGGCCCGCCCACTCACCACCCACCAACTCCTTAGGATCTTTTATACCCTACCCATTTTGCTTCTGATAGGCAGTTTATTGGTTTCTCTTTGAAAAGAAGAGAAACATTCCCATGTCAGCCCTGGAATTCCAAAGGCACCAGTAGCTGAGAAGTGACTAGTTTCCTCCCCAAATAGACTCAGTATGGGAGTGTCTACACTGCAGGGCTTAACTCGAAATAAGCTATACAAATTGAGCTACGTCAATTGCATAGCTTATTTCAAAATAGGGAGCGTCTACACAGCACTTATTTCGAAATAGAGCACTTTTCCCCCGACTTCCCTTAGACCTCGTACAATGAACGTTACAGGAGTCGGATTAAGAAAGCCTCCAGCTTGACAGTATTTTGACACTATTTCGAAATAACTGCCTGCTGTGTAGTTGCAGACTTAGGCCATGTCTAGACCAAAAGCAATGCCGCATCCACGGAACGCGTCCATTTCTCCTAAATGTTTTTTGAAATGTCTGACAGGTCCAGTCCTATCGCAACCTGGGGTCCCTGCCAGAGCTTTCAACAGCTCCCTGCTGGCTTTCGCCACAGCTCAGCCCGCTCTTGCCAGAGCACCCGCTTCCTTTCACCTCTGCGTGTGGTCCATGAGAATTTTGTTTACTGCTGCCCATGTGCCTACTGGTTTCCCTGCCAGCATTACTAAAGTGACACGCAGGGAAGGCCAGGGCATGTGAAGTGAGGTGCGTGCGGATTGCAACACTGACTGAGAGAGCCATGCACTCCCTCCACATTCAGGCTAGGTCTACATTTCCGGGTTTTTTTGGCAGCAGATATGCAAATTGCACTCTCATTTGCATATCTTCTGCCAATCCCTTTTGCCAATAAAAAGCCCCGTCATTTGTCAGGAAAAAAAAACCCTTTTGCGCAAGATCCCTTATTCCTCAAAAAATAAGGGTTACAGGATCTTGCAAAAAAGGGTTTTTTTCCTGACAAATGGCCCTGTCTACACGAGGCTTTTTAGTGGCAACACCTCTTCCGCAAAAAAGATCGGCAGAAGATATGCAAATGAGAACATGATTTGCATATCTTCTGCCGAAAAAACCGGCAGTGCCTCAAAGCGCTGCTATGGTTCAAGGCACACACTTGCAAATTCATTTTTTGAGGAGTAACTTTAGTTCGGACTAAGGGCTTTAGTCCGAACTAACGCGTCCCGGCGCGCACTTCCTGGTTCGAATCAGCTGTGATTCGAACTAGCGCGCCGGCGAGATCATGTTAATGAAGCGCGGGATATTTAAATCCCCGCTTCATTAACTACTTCGGTCGTCTCCATTTGCATCCCTAGTCCGAACTAGGGATGCAGTGCAGACATACCCCTAGGTGTTACTGTTTACAGGCCAGCCACCTTTGTGGCCAGCCTCCATGCTATGGGCATGTCTCGTTACAAGAAAGAGTCTATGTGATCATCTCATGTGTCAAGTATGACGCCAGCTTCTGTGTTCCTGCCTGTGAGGGCAGAGGTTGAGCCACATAATAGCTACAGGTTGGACCTCCCTGGCCCAGCACCCTGACTGGTCCCAAACTAGGGATTTTGCCAGACAAGGGGAGATCATTCCTGGCCCACCAGGCCGGCACCTCCTGACGGCCACTGGCTCCCACCCTGACACCATCCGACTGCGCCGCCAACAGCCTACTGCCATGCTGGGCTCCTAGTCCACCAGCCCCGCTATGGCAGCCTGTGATCCCATCACCAGGTCTCCCCGCTCCTCCCTGCCGGAGCCCACTGGTACTCTGGGAGCTCTGCTGCTGGCTCAGCTGGACCCCCACAGCAGGTCCCGGCCTCTGGTCCCCTTGCAGCCAGTCCAGCTGGTGCTCCTGCCTCTGACCCCGGACTCCCTGGTCCAGCAATATCTGTGGTGCTTCCGAACCATGGATGTTGCCAGACCAGGAAGCTCCGGTTTAGAGGGTTTCAACCTGTAGCACTGGGAGAATTTTCTCTACGGGGATAATAAGGGGACACGAGTCTAGGTCACGCGGAGAAAAAACAGCCCAAGTGGGTAACAAATATTTGCATTTTCGACTAGATTCTGTTAATTTAGGCAAGGGAAGCTCTATCAGCCTGATCTAAAGGGATCGCTTTGAAATGTTGTGTTATTGATTCTCCTGTCACATCAAGACGTAATTCCCCTTTCATCACCCTCTGATTGGAAGTTAAAACCTAGATTTAAAAAATGATGGAAAATATTTTTTTCTAGCAGATATGTTGGCAAGAATATCTAGTGAGACATGTTGTCTGTAATGAAGTCACAGGAAAGTAATGGGAATTACAAGGTGGTCTGGAATAATTTCCTTAGATATTCATCTCAAAGAACAGCTCATCAGTGTTCCCTGTAAGCTGTGCGCTTGGACAGTCAGCCAGGAGAGATTCAAATGCTACCCAACTGATTAGCACAGCCGCTCACAGCTGGCAGCATGTGTTTCTGTTGGTGGTGCACATCTGCACATGTCTTGGTGCACATAACAAAATGTATTCTGCACACAGATGGGGTCGGGGAATAGAAGGAACATTGTAACTAACCCATATTTTTTGTTTTAAATTTCAAACCCTGCCACCCAGAGAATTGCTACAAACTGAGAGATGAAAGGGAAGATCTGGAAAGTCAGTTGTTTTTGCTCTGGCTTCATTATAACTGTCACAGTACAAGACAGTACATGCCAACAGAGTTAACCTTTGGCAATACAGTTGTTCTGCACTGTACCATGCAAAGGCATTGTTCCTTCACACCTAGAAAAATGCCTCAGAGCAGGCTTCCTGGGTTAGTCTATTCTGATAAGGTGGTGGGGAGAGGGAATTAAACCCCTACAGCAGAGATTTTCAACCTTTTTCCATTTGTAGCCCCCTTAAAACTTCCAAATGGAGAGTTGGACCCTTTTAGAAGTCTTAGATATTGTCTGCGGACCTCCAGGGGTCTCTGCACCACAGGTTGAAAGTCACTGCTCTATTGTAAAGAAAACCTTTCATGGACCCCCTAGGAATCATCTGCACACTGCAGGTTGAAAACCATCGCTTTTTGGGAGCAGTTCTGCCTGCTCTTTCTGCCTGCTCTTCTCAAATACCTGATTTCATTCTTCATGTTACATTTCCCAGAATGATAGACAGGAATTTATCCCTCTGATGTTACACTTAGGTTGCCTAGCAATGGAATCCGGACTATGACACTTCTAAAGGAGATGTCATCAAGCCCGGAGCAGGGAGTAATGTGATCTAGCACAGGGGTTTTCAAACTCTGGGTCATGGCTTGTAAGGGCAAGCCGCTAGCTGGCCGGGAGATGCTTTGTTTACCTGTGCCTTCGCAGGTAGGGGCAATCGCCACTCCCGTTGGCCGTGGATTGCTGTTCCTGGACAATGGGAACCGCAGGAAGCAGTGCGGACTGGGAAGCAGTAAGAAACAGCCAGCCAAACACTGGAGAGAGTGGATTTGCTGTGCCTCAGTTTCCCATTTCCCTGTCTTTAGTGCCCCATGCGTCTACAAAAACTAGTATCTGCATCTGCATCTGTAAAAGTGATTCACGGATATTTGCATCCATGGATGCAGATACCCATGGAGCTAAAGCAGATTATCTGTGGATTTGCAAGGTTCTACCTATCTTGTCTACTTAGACCAGCGGTTCCCAACCTTTTCCAGATGAGGACCCATTTTGACAATTCAGGAAGACTTGGTGACCCAAGGAAGTTCAAAAACGAGGAGAGGAGAGGGGACTGAGCCACCTGGGGAGACACTTGGTGACCCTTTTGAAATGTAATGGTGACCCATATTTGGGTCGCGACCCATAGTTTGGGAAACCCTGACTTAGGTGGTAAACTCTCGGTGGTAGGGATTGGTTGTTACTGTGTACAGCACCTTGCACACCAGGGGCCCCATTCACGATTGTAGCTTGTAGGAGCTACTATAATGCCAACAAATAGTAATCCCCCATTGAATTCATACAGGTGCCATTTCAGTGCTTTCTAATTTCCTGCGAAGCCCAGCACTTTCCACTGGGAAATGGCAGGAGGCGGTTTCAGACGTAGCCTACGTGAACTAACCCAACAAACATTTTGTTGGCATGCAGCACCGTGGGAAGAGACCTTGCCGACATCCACTTGACTGTGCTGAAAACAGTGCAGGTTCTCTCTGAGATCTGAGAGTGCAGGACCTGTCCCCATTTCCCTCCAGCTCGTTAGAGCCGTAGACAGCAGGCAAAGGAGGAGGGAGAAGGCATTGCAAATGAAGAGCTGTGTTTGTGTGCGTTATAATCAACCTCCCAGGGTGGAGCTGTCATCCGGAGGGTCACTCCTCTTCCGAAAGGACTGATGAGCTACCTTCCAAGAAAACTATGAGCAGCCTGTTTATTTGCAGGTGTTTATTAAATGGTCTAGATCAGGGGATGGTTCGTGGTGTTTCCAATTATTATTTTCTCCCTGCTCTTTGTTAGAACGCTCTTTGCTCTGCACAACTTTGCTTTCTTCCTCGGGCATGCTGGTCTCTTAGCACCGAGTTATTTTGTTCATGAGTGTCTGGAAGCACAAATTGGTTTGCTCACGAGTGATGGGGTCCGCCTCCTGTTTTGCTCGTGACCTCAGGGCAGCGCACACTGGCTTGTTTTTGTAGGGTCACTTGAAGGACAGCACATACAGGTTTGTTACTGAAGGGTTCCTCAGGAGAGTGGGAGATGCTAGGAGAGCTTTTTTTTATTCAGAAAAAAAAGAACGGTGATGTGTTTGCTTAAAAAGCAGCATGCACTGTGTATCATCACCTGAATCCCTTGTGCCACCAGGGTTCCTGACTTTGTGCACCCTGGGATCTCTCGGCATGGTGCATTTTCCCTCCAGGACCTGGGTTTTTTTAATGTCACAGTCCCTCGGGGTGTGTCTAGACTACAGGGTTTTTTTCGAAAAAAGAGGCCTTTTTTCGAAAAAACTTCCCCTGCATCTAGACTGCTGCCGCGTTCTTTCGAAAGTAAATCGAAAGAACATAGCAGTTTTTTTGACCGTGGAAAACCTCTTTTTTTGAGGTGCTATGTAATGCAAACTGTGCTTTTTCGAAAGAGGGCATCCCGACTGCCTGCGTGTTCTCTTTCGAAAAAGCGGCTTCCTTTTTCAAAAGTACCGGTTGTAGTTTAGTACCACTTTTTTTTGAAAGAGGCTTGCAGTCTAGACGTAGCCACAATAAAAAATAAGCTGTTGAAAAACTTACAAGACACACTGAGAGAGGAACATAGGTTTTGCCAATCCATGTGAAGACCAGGCAGGTCAGATTTGGGGTTTCCTGTCCATATTCCCTTGACATTTACAAACAACTGGAGACAGAAAAGAGAAGATTCAAAGTCCAACCATTGCTCAGTCTGATAAGGGAAATCACTCTTTGTCACATGTTTCTTTGTCAAGCATCTTTCTTCTTTGGATTAGTACACAAATCTGTAGGGCTATTTATTAATATGGATGTTTGAGGGGTTCTGTATTGATGCTCCCACCTCTATAGCACTTTGTGCCTGGGGATAGCAGAGCGCTTAGAAAAAATGAATGCATGCACTTCCACAAAGGAATTAAGTAACTTGTCTGAGGTCACACAGCGAGCCAAGAATAGGCCCTGCAAAATTCCCTCACATGAATGGAGCCAGATTCTTGCTCCAACCACTAACCCGTATCCCTTCCATTTGCCTTTTCTGCATGGTGGTGCAGGCCTGGTGTTGTATTGTGAGGTATGTGCAGCCATGAACACATTGTGGACTCCTCTGTAGCACAGGACTGCTTGCAACATGTATGTGCACACGCAAACATGCCAGGACATACTCCCGGGTGCATAGGGGAACAAGTCCTACATTTCTTCAGCTAGCACACCTGTGATCGCAAGCTGCATGTGAGGATATGGTCCATTCAGACTCAGCTACTCATTCTCCAGAGCCCTCCTTTACGAGCTCAGAGACTTGTCCCTTCAAGTCTTCAGACAGTAGCAGGCTCAGGGGAGCCAGCGTAAATGCTACCATGTCGCCAGCTGATGAAAGCCCCGGCTCTGCCCACACTCTCTCCATAAGGCGGAGAATCTAATGAGATCCTGGGGGAGGGAAGTGTTAACGGGAGCAGCGAGGAGTTCGAAATCCCCAGAAATCTGCTCTGCTTTCTTCCCCTTTGTGAGCGCTGATGGAGAACTGAAAACGCTGTCCAAGCCAGTCAGCTCTGTGCCCGTGTACGGGAGGCTGGCGGCTGGTCGGAGCTATGCTGGCGGCAGTGGCAGCGTGGCAATGCACCTCGTCACATGAATAGTGATGAGGCGGGAGGTTCACAGGGCTAGTGTCGTTTGGAGGAGATGCCAAAAGTCCAGACGCTCCATTTGAATATTATAGAAACTCTGAAGCTTCTTAGTCCTCACTTCTTAGTCTGGAAATTTCAGCACAAGAGGCCGCTGGACAGCAATTTTAGAGCCAGGCTGAAATGGTTATTTTGTGGCTGGCCCTGCCTCTATGACAGCAACATCCAGACACCGTGAAGCTTTCGGGACGTTTGGACCTAGATCTGAGGTCCGCTGCTCAGTCTGCAGTTCTTTCTAATATTTCCTCTTTCCGTCCGTCCCATCACTTCCAGGCTCAGCTGTCACCAGGAACTGAAGGGACAAACCTGAAAAATATTCGGGGTGGAAATGCTCAGATTCCTTCAAGTCTCAAGAAAAAAATTCTGGTTGAGTTTGGGATGAAGATTCAGGCCAGTTCTTGTTTTATCCAAATCGAGTCACTCGTCCCTAGTTCTAATCAAGTCCGGTCTACAAGAAGCTCTTACGTCAGGTACAGCACATAGGTGATGGCAACAGGAGCTTCTGCTATACAGGCCCTTAGCCTGACCTGAGAAGACACCACCTCTGGGACCTAGAGGGGATTGCAGTCTCTATGATACATTCTTTCCTTTGTTCCTCAGAAGCGGCTGCTAATAAAGACACCAATCAGCAGCAATTATTATGGTGTTTGTTGGGTTATGGCCACTCGTCCAGTAGCAACTGGACTTAAACCACCAACTTATTCCTCCCAGGCCATGTGACAGCCGTCAGATGCACTTCCAGCCTGGCAGAATCCAGTCCAGTCTCCATCACAGACCCTTGCATGGTTTCTTCCTATAATCGATGGAATCGGTGCGTACGCTGAGCTAGCTAGACTGTGACTCGCAAAGACACTCAGGCATCCGTTTGTTCTTTTTACTCCTGGAAAGGTGCCAAGATCACACGGTTAAACAAAAGGAAGGACAAAAATGAACAGAGCAATTGCCTGACTGGACCAGACCTGACATCCGTCTAGTCCAACATCCAACAATGGTCAGTGCCAGATGCTACAGAGGAAGGTGTAAGAATCTTGCAGATGCAGGTGTGAAATAACCTGCTTCCACCAGTCCCTTTGTGGGTCGATCTAAATTCTTGGCATCAAGGACTTCCAGTGGCAGTGAGTTCCACAGTCTAATTATACTTTATGGGGGAAGGTATGTTCTCTTACCAAGTTCTGAATTTCCCATCTTTTAATTTCATTGGATGTTCTTGTGTTATGACACAGGGAAAACAAAAGCTCATGATACCATCGACATGTTTTGTTAGTCTAGAAAGTGCTACCAGACCATTTGTTGTTTTTTAAGTTTATCCTGCACAGACTAACTTGGCTACCCCCTGAAGCTTATGAAATCAAGGTTATGCGAAGAATCATTTTTGTTTTCCATCCTTCCTTCCAAGTCAGTCAGTGTTCCCTGTAAGTTGTGTGCCTGGGTGGCCACCAAAGAGAGATTCAGGTGCTGCCTACCTGATTAGCAGAGCGCCATCAGGCAGCAGCATGTGGTTTTACTGGTGGTGCACATCCACACATGTCTCAGTGCACATAGCAAAATGTATTCCACTCACATGGAAAAAATTAGAAGCATTGGTCACAGTCCCTTCCTGCATTCCATGCTCCAGCCTTGGCAGGCTGGGAGTGCGTGGGAGGGTGTTTTTAGATTAACGGCAGCACTTTTTGGGTCAGTGCACTGAGTAAACCAAGACCTTTGGAAAAGGCAGACAAGACCTTGCTCACCTTGTAGCTAAATTTGAGCCGTAAAAGGAAAGTGCTGGAGACACAAATGAGTCACTAGCACAAGAGAATGTTTAAAAGAAAAAGGCTCCCAACTGATTCAGATGAGGAGCAGCCAGTGCTAAGATAACGCTGCATTAATTTATTTACAGTGAACAGGATATTAATACAGGGCCCTGGCCCTTTGAACTGCTGTCGTCTTTATTTGCAGCGACAGACGTGAGTCTGTCTGGAGTGTTAATCCCTTTTGCAGATCCAATCCTCTCTCCATCTTCCGCTCCCAATGATTCATTCGGACTTTTCAGCTTTCTATTCCCTTTCCTCACCCTGACCAGGGAATGGCTGGCAATTAAAATATTAGCAGAGGGAAAAATTTCATAATGCACATTATCATCACTTTGTCCCAGGAATTGTAATTAGGTAGAAATAGAAAAAAAGTAAATCAGTATCAGACACAGACACCGGCCACTAGGGAGTAGACCTGGTTACACATTCTCCAGGCTGGTCGGTCTGCAGGAATGACCATGGGGAGAAGACAGCAGAACAGTCACTGCCTGGAATACAGCTCTCTTGTTTTGTTATTATTGGAGAAAAACCAAGGCCCTTGGATTTTCCTGCCTTTTTATTATTGCGTATGTCCCAGTTTTCAGTGCTTTCTGCATTCTCTTGTGGGCCCTCTCTTGCACTCTTGAGAGAGTCTTGAGAGATGCAGGGCATTGTGCTTTGTCTGGCAGTAAAGCAACCCAGGCAATTTTCAGACAGGAGCTGTTTGGGCTAAACAAAAGCTTCAAAAAAGTGGTGGTGAATAAAGTCTTCTGCGGTGCTTGTCTCGGTTAAAATGGATTGCTGCAGAGCTCTGATTAGGGGGTACAAACGGCATGAAAGCGTGCTTTATTGGCACAGTAAGGACTAATGTAGGAGTCTCCAACAATCACACAGGAGCCAGCAGGAAGAGTTAAGGACCTGAGGCAAAGCCAAAAGCAATAAACCAGCTAATGGCTAAGAAGAAAGTCGATGTCAGTTCATGATCATGTAAATATTCCATGGCCAGACGTGAGGTGTGGAAGGCCAATTTTCATTCATTCCAGGCTCCTGCCTGGAGGCTGCATGGGATACACTGGATGCTGACACTCGTCCAGGTTAGCACTGACACAGTCTCTTTAAAAACTGAGAAGCCCATTGTGGTAAGACAGTGGAATTGTGCTGTAAGAACGGATTTGAGCAGCCCGTTTTCAGTCATTCAGATTGACTGATGGAGTATGGAACCATCAATTCCCCCATCTCTGACGTGTGCGCAGAAGCAAGATCGCCATTTCGCAAGCAAAGTGTGAGCTCCAAAAGGCTTTCTACTGCCAAGGAGGAGAATCAGTGTATCGGGCCAACTGGTCCTCCCATCAGCTGGAATGTTCTGTAACCACGGGCTTCTCAGAGAACAGAGGGGACTTTCTACCCTGCTGGGTTGGAAATCACAAAGGAAATCAAACAAAAGCCTCCTGCTCAGATCCACGTGCAAATAAAAAAATACCCCACTGATCAGCAAGCAGCTTTTAGAGAACTGGTTTTGATCTAGAAAGTCTAACCATTGCAATAAATGGTGCGCACAAAGCCCTCGTTCCACTGTATTTCATGTAAAATGGGTTAATGTGATTCATTTGTTCAAAATCTTAACCATCCCTCCCACACACACATTATGTCCGGATTCCCAGAGTTTTGATTGCCTGAGATGAACTGGAGTACAAAACTGTAAAGGGAAAAAAAAATCTACACTTTTATTTTGTAGAATTACTGGGATTGTTGTGAGGTTCATACACCCATCACTTTCGGACTGGACGCTGGGTACTCTACAGCCCCGAATTTGGGCTCCGCCCAACATCCTGGCTACCAGGACCTAACCAGGCAGCCAGAGTCAGTAGAACAGCCCTCTGTTGTAAGGCAGTACGGCCTAGCAGCCAGAGTCAGTACCAAAGGGGTGCAGGGCTACCACCTCATGATGGGGTCATGGTCAGGGTAGGGGGACCCAGACCAAACTCTCCTACCTGACTTTCAGTGTCACTCTACCTCTGGGTTCTCCATCTCTCCCCTCTCGGCAGCATCCCGGGCCAGCGTCCTAGCATGCAGGCAGGAACTAGCATGGCTCTTCCTTCCCCATCCATGGTCAGCCCAGAACTGAGCCACTCTGCAGACCTTTATAACTGGCCTCCAGCTGGCGCATGCCCAGCCGAGCTGAGGGGGCGGGGCTTCCCCAGCTAGGTGAGCAGAGTTAACTCTTGCTGCGCCAGTGTGGGGTTGATATGCCCCATCACAGGGACCCCTTCTGTTTCCTTCTGCCAGGAACCCTATGGCTCAAGGGGGCTTAAGGGTGGCGCTAGGACCAGCTCACAAGTTTGAAGACACCCCTGTTTAAAAGCCCTGCATCTGATGGGAAAGAGAGACAGAATGTATTTTACACATACTTATCCAATATTTGGTATGATGCACGTGACATATTGGCAAAATATATGACAGTTTAAAATTGTACTTGTCATCTTAGAAAATTGGCCAGTTTCCCCAGCATTTGAAATGCATCGCACAACGTTGCTAAGACAACGAGAAGGCCGATGGGAAGCAGCTCTGAGGGTGGGGGGGTGTTCACTGAGTGATATTTAGACCAGTAAGTAAAAAGTCAAGTTATCTTGTATTATATACCCAGAGAATAAACTGGGGCTGGTAAAACGTGATACGTTGTATCAACAAATTATTCTAGCCTATACCTACAGTCCGCGGAAGTTCAGCTTATGAGAAGCATGCTGGTTTCTAAGACAGTCCGACCTCTGTTTTGATCGCTGTTATTCCGTGCAGCCCTTTGCTTTGCAGAGCACTGCGAGGTCTGCAGGGGGAAGGCACTAACGAAATCTGAGGCGTTATTGCTATTTGCATAAGAGTCTTCTAAATCAACATTCCTTGTAATAAGTCACTGCTTCCTGCTCCCACCCTGCATGATTCTGCTCCAGAGACTGTTGCCCTTTCTGAGGAGCTGGCATCAGGGACCGTGAGTTTCCTTATCTATTTTAGGCCATCTCCAGGGATCCTCTGACTCCATCTCCAGGCTCGTACCCTGCCAGATGGCGGCTGTCCCAGGAATAGCTCAGCCCCGCTCGACCTGGATCGGGTGCATAAATGAAAAATGATCGGCTCGGTGAGAACAGCACATCCTGGCCTGGGCTGGAACCCAAGCCCGCAGCTCCGCCTATCCCACATCCCTCTTGAAAAAAGTGCCACTCGGGAGCCAAACTTCCCAGCTGAGCCCTGGGTTTTATAGTGGACCAAACCAAAGACCTGGATTCAACGCCCCCCCCAAACGTAGTGCAGGTCCGGAGGCAGATTTTGCATGTCATGTCAGGCTCCTCTCTAATTATCTGATACCTTCCCTCGGAGCCCCCTTGCACTGACCCAACACTCCTAGGCAGACACGTTCTCTCTCGCTATGTCCTGACTCCAGCAAAGGCCTCAGGTGCTGGGGAAAAGGCTGGTCACCTCCCGGGTTGCACCTTGCACACTGATGAGCTTGCTGGAGGAAGCACGAGGCATTCCCCTTTCCGTCCTGGGAAGAATGTCCCCACAGCCCTTGAAGGGAGAAGCAGAGCTCAGGGGCCCCGGTGGGAAACCTAGCATCAGCTACGCAGCTGGCCCATATAAAACCCGTTCATGCTGTGGAAGACCAAAGGCAGCGGGCTGCAGGAGTTTGGTGGAGGGCGGGTACATGGGTAGCTGGGTGAGTGGGTCCCGGTTCCTGTTCCCTGCACAGGCGACCAGAGACGGCTGTTCAGTAACCAAGACAGGCAGGCACCTGAGACTCACTCAGAGCCAGCCTGCAGCAGCAGGCTAGTCGGACACCGTCAGCCACTTAGGGCCTGCTGGCCTGCTATAACAGGCTTCCCCGCAGGCAAGGGAGAGGGACGGAGAGGAGTGGCGGACCAGAGGGGAGGACATGCAGAGGGGAGGAGGTTGCACGCGGGAGAGGTTTCACCAAGGTGCCAGGAGAAGGTTCTGTGGGAGTCTTTGGGGAAGTGGCCTAGGGAGCGGTTGCTATTCTATGGGGATAAGGGTAAGAGCCCCGCTAATGGTCACTACCTAGGCCCCTGGGCCAGAACCCGGAGTCAGTGGGCGGGACTGGGTTCCCCCCAACCCGCTCCATGCTTGGAGACAGCAGCTCACCAGGAATCCCCCTGCTCACTCCGAGATCCTTTGCCCTCCTTTGGGGCATCTGGCCTGGGTGAAACACGAGGCAGCCGGTGCTATTGGACGGGGGTGCCATTAAAATGAGGCGCTCACCTAAAGCTTACAGACAAAGCCCATCCCCCGAGGATGGGCTCGTCTTGTGCCAGCCCTGGCTGTGCCCTGTAAGATGTTAGCACAGCTCTCCCCGCCCGCCTTAGGGAGGTGAGCTAGAACTGGACACTCCAACGGGAAGCATCGTTCGCAGGAACGCGCACGCAAGAAATGGGGTAACATGAGGAAATCCCATCTTGGGGCCCTGGGAGGCAAAAACGCTCTGCTGCAGGGGATGGAATATGACTAGGAGCCTCCCCCTCCCACCCGTGTAAGAACAGCCTACTGTTACCTACAGCCCCTTTTCATTGTCACATATACATGTCACATACAAATCCTCAGTTCCCCCAGATTCCAAGGATGGGAGGGGAAAAGGATCACAGGGTTAAAAAAAGAACTAGATACATTCATGGAGGTTAGGTCCATCAATGGCTATTAGCCAGGATGGGCAGGGATGGTGTCCTTAGCCCAGGAGCAGACAAAATACAGCCCACAGGCTGAATCCAGCCTGCTAAACATCCAAATCCGGCCCGCCATGATCCTCTGGGCCAAAGTCCTGCAGCCTAGCAGGACCCTCGGGCGGACTCCCTGCCTGCCGCGGCCCCGCACGCCACTCAAAGCAGCCAGCAGCTGGAGTCAGCATGTGTGTATCTCTCAGCGCACCCCTTGGGTGCGTGGGGTTTCCACATGCTGCCCCTTCCCCCAGAACAATCCTCGCAACTCCCATTGGCTGGAAACTGACCAATGGGAGCTTCCTGACCCCCTTCATGGCACGTCACTTTGGCTGTGTCCAGACTCAGGGGTTTTTTCGGGAAGTAGCCTTTTCCCGAAAAAACTTCCCCTGCATCCAGACTCAAGCCGCGTTCTTTCGAAATTATTTCGAAAGAACGCGGCTTTTCTTTCGATGGCGGTAAACCTCGTTTCACGAGGAAGAACGCCTTCTTTTGAAAGTTCCTCTTTCGAAAGAAGGCGTTCTTCAATGTAAATAGGGCTTCCTCGAAAGAGAGCATCCAGACTCGCTGGGTGCTCTCTTTCGAAAAAGCGGATTGCTCTTTCGAAAGATCCGCCTGCAGTCTAGACGCGATCTTTCGAAAGAGGCTCTTTCGAAAGATGCTTTCGAAAGAGCCTCTTTCGAAAGAAGCCTGCAGTCTAGACATAGCCTTAGAGACCCGCATGCTAGCCCTAGCCGCTGGCCGCTTGGAGCAGCACATGGAGCTGCGGCAGGCAAGGCGTCTTCCTGAGGGTCCCGCTGGGCTTCTGGCAGAATAAACTCCTCCCAGCCAGAGCCTGCACCTGGCACCGCATCCCAACTCCCTGCCCCAGGTCACAACCCAAACTCTCTGCACCCCCACCCCTGGTATAACTCTCTCCCAGACTCTGCACCCCCTCCTACAGCCCTCCCTCAGGTCAGAATCTTTCACCCCCAGACTCCCTCCCAGACCCCCCCCGACTCCCTTCTGAACCCCAGTCTCCTGCCCTGAGCCCTTCTCTACATCCAACCACCATCCCACCCCCCCTCCATTAATAGAATAGAAAAGGGCAGCCCTGGACCACATACCAAATTCTTGCAGTGGCCCCCATCAAAAATGATTGCCCACCCCTGCCCTAGCCTGTTTGTTAGAGTCTGGGCCTGGATGGCAGGGGATGAATCACTTGATGATTCCCAATGCTTGTGGGCACCTGGCCTCAGCCACTGTGGGCAGACAGGATCCTGGGCTAGATGGACCTTTGGTCTGGCCCGGTCTGGCCGCTCTTATGTTCTTACGATGGAGCTAGGAATCTGCACCCAGGGGTGCTCCTCCTCACTTTGCCAAAGCCTTCCCACGTCACAGGCCTGCATTTTCAAAAGGGCCTACCTATTAGTGGGGTGGGTTGGGCACAACGCTAGGGTGCTCAGCATGATCTGTCTAGCACCTGATTTTCAAACAGGCTGGGTACCTGCCCTGAGTCCAGATTCCCAGCCACCCCAAAGTTGAGGGGTGTTCAGATGCTGGTTTGCGGCACGGCTCTGGTTCTAAGACGGCCTGTCCTGTGTCTCCCAAGACCAGGAGGAATTTCCAAGCTACAACAGCACGTCCTTTCTGGATGGAAAATCTTCCCCAGGGATTGGAAAAGCCACATATTTCCCACACTCCCCTGCCACATTGGGATGCGGCAGTGATGAATTATGAAGCCGTACCCTCAGGCAAATCAGCAAAGTGCCTCACAGCAAAGTGGAAATATTTTAGATCGCATTTCAGCACATTGTAACTGCCCAGCTGGCTTCTGGGGGCCTGCCTGATATGTCCCTGTGTGTCAGGGCCTTAGCTGACAAGGGCCACAGCAGGAGCACCGTGTGCAAAGCTGAAGCTCAGTTGTCAGGATTGGCTGAGGGAGCCAACCCAAAAGTCAAGCCAAAGTGAGGGCCCAAACTTGCAGCAAAGGCATTTCTGGGATTCTAAGCCACCGGGTTAATTTTTTTTACTGCTGTTTTGGGGTTGGACTGGTGCAGTGTCTGTACCTCTCTGCACTGCCTGAGGGGAACAGAAGTAGAAGGCTGGAGTACTATAAGAAAGGCTCTCCCTGGAGCACTTCTAACTGAAACATAAGCAAGAAAGACCAGAAACCTTTCTTGAGAGTCTCCTCTTCTCCCCATCTTGTCAAGGATAGTCTAGGTCTAGTCTTAGCTGAGCACAAGGCGGTGGGCTAGATCAATGACATGTCCATGGATCAGCACAAGTCTCTGAGGGTATGTCTACACTGGCTCATTAGTTCGAGCTAGGTAGGCAAATGAGGGCAACCGGAGTTGCAAATGAAGCCCGGGATTTAAATATCCTGGGCTTCATTTGCATGTTCCCAGGCGCTGCCATTTTTAAATCCCCCTTAGTCCAAACTCCGTGCCTGCAGAGTAGATAGGGATCCTAGTTCGAACTGCTGTTACTCCTCGTGGATCTCTAATTCGAACTACCTACTCCATGCCGCGTGTAGCCGCGGGCACGGAGTTCGGACTAAGGGGGATTTAAAAATGGTGGCGCCCGGGAACATGCAAATGAAGCCCAGGATATTTAAATCCCAGGCTTCATTTGCAACTCCGGTTGCCCTCATTTGCCTACCTAGCTCGAACTAATGAGCTAGTGTAGACATACCCTGAGATCTACCTGAACCCAGCTTAGAAAAGAAGGTTGAGAAATACAGGACAAGATGACCTCTTGAGGTTCCTTCCAGTCCTGCATTTCCATGATTCCTTCGGGGGAATTTCTAATCTGATCTCTGGGACAAAGAAGGGGAAGGCGCTTTCCAACCGTTCGGAGGTTTGCCCATCAGTGCTGGGGGCTATGGACCCGGCCAATGAGGTTGTACCGATGTGAGAGTTGGATTTGGCCTTGTATGTCTGAACGGGCTGATGAACAATGGTCACTGGAGCTTTGGTTGGGTTTTTGACTCTCCGTTGTGCTTTTTCAACCCGTTACACCTGACCAAACATGCTCTTCCCAGCTGTGTCCAGCCTTGCTTTGTCCCAGCCCTGTGACTTCCTGTGCTCTAATGGCCCCGTTGGGATGTTAACTCTATGGAGCAGAGAGCCAGTAGACACCCCGGAGCGTGCAGTAAGAAATGACTCTGTGTGGTTGGCCACCAAGAGATGTCCAAGGCAGTGGAGTCTGCACTGCCTGACCAAACACATCTGCTACCATTGTCTCCCTCCATACTGAGTCACAGGTGCACTGAGCACCCCAGAGGGGATCTGAGGCCAACTTAGACAGCCTCCTTTATGTTGGCTAGGCACGGCTCTGCTAAACAGTACTGAGCTGTAGTTAGCTCCTTGGGCAAGACCTGAGGCCACAGTCTTGCATTCAAGCCCAAGTCTCTCTGGAACAGCAGGGACTCGGCGCGACATGGAGACTGTGCGCTCAGCTCTGTGGGGCGGAGGAGGGTGGGAGGTTGCTCAGTTAAACATGAGGGATGGCTCCATCCCCCCTTGGCTAGGAGAATGGGCGTGTGTTTTCAAAAGACTCCCAGGAGCGAGGTGGATATGAAGCGCAGAGAAACGGAGGGTGATCTACACGGAACTGCCAGAGGTGCAGTAGATCCCCTGCCTCCAAAGGGGAGGGACAAATGGGAAGCACAATCCCAGTTTCAGAAATGATCCATCAATGTGAGTGCAGGGATTCGGGTTCCACAAGCAAAGGGGTTGCCAAGGAAACATGCAGCATCACCCTGAGTCAGTGCAGCCTAGAGGGCAGAGCATGGCACTGTAATTCAGGATGCTATTCCTGATTCTGCCATGTCAATTCTCCGGGCCTCAGTTTCTCCCTCTGTAATAGGTAGCAGGTTTCAAACAAACAAAAGGAAGTATTTCTTCATGCAACAGGCAGTCAACCTGTGGAACTCCTTGCCAGAGGATGTTGTGAAGACCAGGACTTTTAACAGGATTCAAAAAAGAATTAGATAAATTCATGGAAGTTCAGTCCATCAATACTTATTAGCCAGGATGGACAGGAATGGTGTTCCTAGCCTCGGTTTGTCAGGGGGCAGGGAGTGGGTGACAGGGGAGGGATCACTTGATGATTCTCAGTTCTGATGAAATGCAGTTGAGGCCATTACCTCGTCCAGCCCTGTGCCGGCGTGCCTGCTGCAGGAACCGAGCCCGGACGCATCAGGGTGAACTAAACCAAACCTCAATCTGTTAAGCCTGGCAAAATGATATTAGCAAGACGACATCTCAAGCATCAGGGAAGGCAACAGGCCAGAGAGGAGGAGCTAATAGAAAGGAGAAGATGGAGAGCCTTCCTGAATGGACCAGAGTTCATTATCGCTGCAGGGAGGAGCGAGAAGGGAAATCTGGCAAAAGACATGTCTTTGGCAGTGCAATGTGCAGAGTCAGAGCTGATCTGTCCCAAAATCGGGGCTGGCGTGGCTGCAGGCCTCTCTGGCACTGATGTTACAGGAGCCCATACCCACACACCTCCACTACGCTAGATGCTGTACAAGCACTTAGCAAGAGGTGGCTCTAATTGTTGCAGACAAAGAGGACAGCAGGGGAAGCAAAGATGAGCACCCCCACATCACACAGAAGGAACAGAACCCTCCTGAGCCCTAGTCTAGCGTGCTGTGCGTTAGGCCTGGCCATCGGCCCAGCCCAGGCCTCCTGTTGCAAGTTTAGTTAGTGCCCGTAAGGGGCGTGTGCCATTTGTGTACCTCGCCTTAGCATTAACAGAACACTCAGTCCCTGGGCTCCCCCATTGTAGCTGAGACTGTAGCTCTGGGGGACCCTCTTGCTGTGTCAGCCACCTGGGAACGAGATCTTGATTTTTCAAAGAAATGGAACGACACAGGCACTGGTTGTGGTCAGTGTCAGCGGGCAGCTCCCTCGTTGATCTCAGGAGCCGAATCCCGCAGCCCTTGCGCAGCAGAATCTGCTGTTGGGTTTGACGGAGAGCGTCGTGTCCGCTGCAACAGAGGAGGGACAGTGGTCGGGGGTCACCATGCGATTGTGCGTGGCAGCTGCAGGACACAGATTTTCCCCGTTCTCTGACCCATTGTGAAAACAGCCTTGCATTGCCTAATGGCTCCACGCAGGTGTCTCATAGTCCTGGCCTGGACTGGGCAGTCTCCAAAGGGAGCCTGCCGAGGGCACCTTTAGCGTAGGAAGGTAGGTGAGTGATGGGGAGAGGCGGACAGGGAGAAAGATGCATTTGATCTAATGGGATTTGTGCCAGAGTGAAACCTGTTTGCTTAAAATGACCTTCAGAGGCCTTCTGGCCCCGTCTCCATTGCAATAGGGCTGCCCAGGCACCCAGTCCACAGAAGGGAGGATCCTGCTGTGGCTCAAGGAGTCTTTAAAAAGCTAAAACCCACAGGTATCACCGCAAGCCCATGCCGGCAGCACGTCAAATTACCACTACACTGCGCTCTGGAAAGCAGCGGGGAGGGAGTTGGGATCTCAGGGAGAACAGAAAGGTCATTTCATCACCCTCTGAATCGTGATGGACAACTCATGGCGGGGGGCGGGCAGTGTGCCCTCGTTCATACCCGCGCTGGCCTGCTTGCATATGGGACGGACGTTTCCAAAAGGCAGATGCGAGAGCAGAGATTCCGAACTCACAAAACATAAGGAAAGAGCAAAACGTTCACTCGGGAGGAGCTAACGTCGCATCTAAGGATTAGACTAGAACAGTCAATTTTAGAACATCCACGGTGCAAGGGAACAGACATGACGCTGCCAATCGCAACTAACCGACCCAGCCTGGCTTTTGAAACGTGAATAATGGATCCTGGCAACCGACGGCTCGTGGACACGCTTGCCAGGCAGAAGGATGTTTGAAAAAAACCTGCCAATTGTTTGCAAATTAATGAGGGGCGGGAGAAAGGTTGGATTCACTGGAGGGATTATTTGCTTCAAAATCGCTCGCTCCCCTCCATCTGCAGCCAGGGCGCGGCCGAAGCTCATGCTGCAAGCTGAGAGCTATGAAAAGAGAGATGGATCCTTTGAAATTCTGGACTGGGGTTCATTTCTCTTTCTGCCTCTGACCCGGACTCCCTCAGTGGCCTGTGAGAGTGAGGCACCAAAAACGCCTTTGAGGACCCGGGCCATAGGCTCCCACGGCTTCCCACCTGTGAAATGGGCACATTCCTTCCTTTCGCCCTTAGTCTTCTTCCCTTAGGCTGTGAACTCCTTAGGGCCCGGAGGTGTCTGGACAGCACAAAGCTGCTGGTCCTCAGCTGGCTCCCAGCCTGGTCGCTAGGCAACCCAGCAAGCTCAGCTGGGCCGTATGATCCTGGTTCCTGACTGGGCAGGGGAGCTGGCTGCCGGCTACTTGAGCCTTCCAGGGACAGCAGCACAGTGGTGGCTCTGTGCACAGCCAGCCCACTGGCCACTCCCTGTCCTAGCCCTGCTCCTGCTCCTGCCCCTTCCGGTCTAGCCCTTGCCTCCCGGCCCTGACTGTCTCGGACGCTGCCATGTGGCGTGGCTTGTCCACCTGACTTGGGAGTGGCATGGAGACGTTCCTGGGTCTACACGGTAAGCCGGTGGTTTCCAGACTAGGGGTCACGCACCAGTACCGGGCCATGGACTGTCGGGCGCTGGGTCTCGTTGCGGCGGGAGATCAGGTGAGCAGTGGGGGGCTAAGGCAGCTCCCTGCCTGTCCTGGAATCAGAGACTGCGCTGTGGCCCAGAAGCGGCCGGCAGCAGGCCCGGCTCCTAGGTGTGTGGACAGTGCACAGGGCTCCATGCACTGCCCCTGCCTTGAGCACTAGCTCCGCACTCCCACAGGCTGGGAACCTGCTGCCGGCTGCTTCTGGGGCAGCCTGGTCTGCGGTGCCAGGAGAGGCAGGAAGCTGCCTTAGCCCCCCCCCACTGCACCACTGACCGGAGCCGCTCGAGGTGAGCCCCTCCTGCCCCAGCCCTGCCCCTCTCCCAAAGCCGGAGCCCCCTCCGACATCCCAAAGCTCCTCCTCAGCCCCACCCCGGAGCCCACAGGCCAGTCAAAACTCGTTGGGTCACAGACATCAACGATTTTCTTCAACTGGGTCACAAGAAAAAAAGTTTGAAACCCCCTGCTGTAAACTGCTGCCCCAGCCATCAGGCTAGGTCCTGCTCTGCCCACTAAGTGGCCGCTCGTGGCCCAACAGCATCCATTAGTCACTGTCCTCCGACACGATAGCAAGGAAACAAACAGTGCAGACTGGGGATGCAAGAAGCACTTTCGCCCCCCTGAGCCTTATGCTGACAGTGTCCCCATGAGACACATGATTCCCCTGATCCGCTCAGAAGATAGGTTGGCTGCTTATTCTCTCTGGCCATGCCAAAGCTGCAGCTCCATGATGTGAGGAAAGCGAACTGTGCCATTATGCTGTGCAGGCGTTTGCACCTTGGCCCTGCCCACTGATGTCTTGTAGCCACTCTCTGTGAGCCAGCAATGAAAGTATCTATTGTCAGATACCACCTTGGCCATTAGACGTTCCACCCCCCACCGTGGTAACGCTGCTGCTGGTTGCCTCTGAGGACAGGCAATGGTGGGACTTGAACCCACAATCTGATGTCTTAACCATTAGGCCATTGGGATCCACCTACCACCAGCTGATGCCAGCTTAAGCCCTGGGGAAGCTGGTGGTGGTTACCTGGCTACTCCCAGGGCTGGCAGGGGTGGGACTCAAACACAACGATTAGCCAAGAGGCTCTGCTGATGGAGGAGAGAAGGGGAGCATCAGAAGAAGAAACCTGCTTTAGACATGTGACACGTGGCCAAGAAAGGGTTAAGCATCCTGTAACATCTATGACCCCAATTCAGACTCTACATAATGGTAGACAGGCACCGACCCTACAGTTCCCAGGAACCACCCCAGGCCATGCCCCTCACCCACCTCTTCTCTGCCTTGCCCATCCCCATTGGCAATTGCACCCTTTCCCCCAAACCCCGTGTGACTTAGTGGGGGGTACCTTGCTGGTTGCTATGCTAGGCTTGGGTTGTGAGTGACCTCCACTGGCTGCTGGCTGCAGCACGGCCCAGCAGGGCAGGGGATAAGTCATTATGCAAGGGGGCTAGGAACCTGTCTGACCAGTTATCTCCCAGAGAGCGGAACAATGAGAAGAAGGGGAGTGGAGCCCTGGCTGGGGGCAGGCCTGGAAGTGAGGGAGTTAGGTTTCTGGCTGGTATCATGGAGGAAGCAGCCTAGGCAATGGGCTGGGATTTAGGGGCCCAGGCTCCCCCATCTCAAGGGGGGCTGAGGCATCCTAGGCCTGCCCTGTAACCAGATTACATCTGTGCTGTGCTGTATCCTGGAGAAGCAATAAACTCCCTCTATTCTACTGGCTGGTGGAGTCTGTCTGTGCCATTACGGGGGTGCAGGAGACAGGAAAACCCCAACGTGCCGTCACACTCCGTCCCCCAAGCGCCACGACCCGGGGGATTACCGGGGGCCTGGCACTGGCAGCAGAGGTTGAGTCCACCCCCACGCTCACTATGGTGGCAGGAAGCAGAGCAACCCAGCCCCAGCTCACCGTGACCCCCTGAGTCCAGCTTCCAGCTGCCACCGTGTTGAAGTGGAGCAACCCAGCAGGGAGATGGCACAGCAGAACAGGCTAGGGCCAAGTCCCTCTGCATCCTACAGATCCCACCACCTCTGCTGAGTGCTGTGGCGGGCCCTGCCCCTTTGCTGATGCCTGGCCCCCCAGGTAATCCCCCAGACACCCATGGGCCCTGTGGAGCTTCCCAAAATGTGGGGCCCAGGGGGCTGCCCCAAACAAACCTTTGGACAGGACTGCTCTGTGAGTAGATGGTTATAGCTTTGTGTGTTTACATATATAATGTTAGAGGTTAACAGTGTGACCAAATGTTTCCTGTCCACGCTGTCGTCATCTCTCTTTGCCGTGTATAGCAAATCATCTGTGAACGTCAGAAAGCAGTGATCTCACGTTAATCCGTATAGCCAATTAGCAGTGATGCTTGGGAAACAGGTCTACTGGGAAGTCTCCAGGGCTGCCTATATTGTTCACCTAAAGACTCTGAACTGTGACGAGAAGCCAGGATCCATAAAATGGCCCTTGAGTCCTGAACCGCTTTGGCCACGTCTCCACTTGCTGTGCTGGAAATCGATCTTCTGGCATTCAATTTAGTGGGTCTAGTTAAGACCTGCTAAATTGAACACTGAGGGCAGCTCTAGCCCGTACTCCTAATAATCACAAGGAGTAACAGAAGTCAATGGGAGCATTTGCTCCCACCGGCCTCCCATTGTGAAGTCAGCACCAAGCTCAGCTTAAGGTAAACCAGCTATCTGGGTCTAGTGTAGACTTGGCCTGTATCTCACATCTGCTTCAGCTTCATCGGGGGAAGTTTGAGTCGCAAGATTTGAGATCTCCAAGCCTGCGGATCCACCCTGACATTGCACTATAACCTATGGACTAATGCGGTCAGAGCTCTTTGCAACTACAATGCTCACCATCTCTGCTCTGAATCTGATCCCAGACCTGCCCTCCTGTCCGTCTGCATATCGATCTTTTACCCAATAGTCTCTCCCTCTCGTCTCTTTTTGTAATACGTCTAAGTTGAGTTAATAAGCAGGGGGTGCAAGCGCGGATTTGGGGTAAGTTCTCAAACATTCGCTGACCTGGGCGAGTTGTCGGATTCTTTGGGATTGGTAGAATTTTCTCTCGGCTTTCTGGGTGGAGGCCTAAAGCGGGGTTGCTTTAAGAGACCTGTGTTGTTGGCTTCTGGGTAACCGGGAAGTATTATAGAGGCTGTTTTGTGCTGGGATGATACATCTAGTATTGGAACAGCCATCAGCTTTGGGGAGTGGCTGCCACTTTTTTGCAGTTTGCCCTAATTGAGTAACCTCAGTTGGGTCTCCTAGGATGTCGGTCACACCCAGGCCCGCCGACAGGGGGAGGAAGGGGCAATTGCCCTGGGGTCTGGCAATTTAAGGGAACCTGAGACTCCTGGCCCGGGCCCCTATGATTGCTACCGGAGTGCTGCTCTGCGCAGCTCTGAGCCTGGGGCGGGCGCACGCACTGCAGTCTGAGTAGCACTACGGTCTGACTGCCCTCAGACCCGCACCTTGGCTATGTCTAGACTGGCATGATTTTCTGCAAATGCTGTTAACGGAAAACTTGCCAGTCTAGATGCAGCCCTTCTGTCTAAAGCCCTGCCCTTTCCCGGGGCACAGATCCGGGCCCTCTCCCCACCCCCACCCCTCCCCTCACACCTTGCCCCAGGCCTGCCATGCCTGTCAGCCTCACTGGTCACAGACACCAATAGATCCGCCTGCCTTGCAGCACTGAAAGCTCCGTGCTTGCTTGCTCATTTGGATTTTAACCAGTTATCAGTGGAGTGTGGGGGGGGGAAGTCCGGCTGGTACCGCTGAGTTACTTTATTGATGACCCTCACGGTCCATTTACCTCCCTGTGAAAGTATCTGTGTTCACGCAGGGCGGATTAAACCCAATGCAGTTCTGTCAGGAGAGGGGAATGGCGCAAACAGAACAGTGTCCCCAGCCTGGCTGCTAACGAGTCCTCTCGAGGCTGCCAGCCTGAGAAAACGAAAACTTTGAGGAGCGCCCCGAGGGCGTGGAGTCTTGCCTCTGCCTCTTGTGCTGCTCAGTCTGTCTTTTATCTAGGGGGAGAAAGAAAGGGAAAATACACCCCGAGGGAAATGAATCCTCCACAGAGCTTAGCCGTGCTGCTTTTAAGGGTGCCCTCACCAGCCAGCTTATCGATAGTTTTTCTCAGGGAGCAGAATTAATTTCAGTCACAGCGTCTCTGGGAGGCTAAATGGAGCATTTTCCCAGAGACTTGCACTGAATTTATAAAACCAAAGAGGAAAATTGATGCTTCCATGAATATCTTTCTGCCTCCCCCTCCCAATACCAATTGACAGGCTGTCTTTAACCAAGCACGTATTTCCTTAGCTCTTGGCTGTGCCAGATGCCCAAGTTGGTCAGGTCAAGGGGAAGACGTGGCCTGCGCCATTTAACTTAACCCCTTCAGTGCCATACTGTAGATGGAGCAGTGACAGAGTTCTTTTCTATTCAGGTTCTTATCCTGCATATGAATGACCAGGCTTTGTGAATTTAGGGCACCACATTTCCCCCGCAGAACTTTGCTCCCATTTAGGCCTCAAGGCCAACGAACTCAGTGGCATGTTAGATGCTGGATATCTGACTGGCTGGCTGTGCCGGAGAGGGAGTTGCTGGGTGTTGAGTGCTTGAAAATTTGGACCCAATTGTGGGTACTGGGCAAGTGAAAATCTGGTTGCGAGCTCTTTGGAAATCTGACCTTTAAGGGATCCGATTTTCAAACTGGTCTCTAACCTCTTGTGTCTTTGCATTTTGCTGATGCATCTGCTTAAACACCCAGACCAAAAGTGGCAATTGGACTCCTAGCCACCCTGCTGGAGGGACGGCAGAGCAGCACAGAGGTTTCTCTGGGGGAGCAGGGCAAAATCTGAAACTGGACTCCTCTCCTTTCCCATTGGAGGGATTTGAAGCCAAGCCCATCCTGCAGGCATGGCTCCTGTCCCACACAGCTGAGTCCCACACCGGTCACACGAACCCGGCTCACTCCAATTCCGCGGGTCACACAAACCCGGCTCACTCCAATTCCGCGGGTCACACAAACCCGGCTCACTCCAATTCCGCGGGTCACACGAACCCGGCTCACTCCAATTCCATGGGTCACACGAACCTGGCTCACTCCAATTCCGCGGGTCACACAAACCCGGCTCACTCCAATTCCGTGGGTCACACAAACCCGGCTCACTCCAATTCCGCGGGTCACACAAACCCGGCTCACTCCAATTCCGCAGGTCACACAAACCCAGCTCATTCCACATCCTCAGGTTCAATGGCTCAGCAAACTGCCCCTTTTGATACCTGCCCCTTATCTGCCTCACCACCTTAAGGACCTAGCTAAAGATGGGTCTGGGTGGCACATGATCTGCAAGGAAGATTTGCAGTGATGATGATGAAGAACCCTGTTTGCACAGGCCTGACTGCACAGGAGAACAGGAGTGTTGCATAAAAATCCTGGGGCTTTAAAAATGTGGTTTAAAAAAGCCAACAATTTGAAAATCTGGCCCTGAATGTCAACCCTAATGTCACACGGACATGGACGTCTACATTAATTGCCTTGACTTTTTTTCTAAGTTAAAAAAAATGTTCCTGCATTTACTTGGATGCCCAGGGAGAAAAGCCCATAATCACACTCAGAACGGGGCTTTTTTTAACTTTAGAACTTTTCTGAGTGTCAGAAGAAGCTCCTTAAATCAAAGAAATCGGTAATAAGATGCCCCACTGCAGGCCCTGGTGCTCATGTCTGCACTGCATGGCATCCACCTACCACTGGTGAAATGCCAGACTCCTGGAGCAACAGACATTAGGTTCGATAAAAAACCTGGGATGGAGTCTAAGGTCTGTGGTTGTTCCAAAATCCTGATGGGGGAGCTATGCCAGGGCATGGCCGTCTGCTGTTGTTTCCCCTGTCCTGGAGGTAACTGACTAGGTAGGTTTTTTACAAGACAATGCCTGGGTTGCCCTCAGTGTTCAGGATTTTGTGTATCGAGTGAGTCCGGCATTCCCTCTACGCTTGCATAGCTTTGTCCCTGGGCGCTGGAGCTGCTTCTATCCCCAGCCTACAAACCAAGCCTGCTTTTGCCAGCACTAAAGCCATCATGCGGAGGGCCCCGCATCCTCCCCCCTCGCCAGCAATGACAGGCTGTGCATTCAGATCTTGGATTTTCACTTGCGCTGGGGGGAGAGACGCAGAAGGGGGCCAGGCAGGGACTATAGAATTTGCAGCCTTTTTATGTCGCCTGGTGTCTGTCAACGCAAAGCTGTCAGCGGCAAACGTCGAATTAGCGCTGTTCGGCCGCGGCGCGCCTTTTATCTGCGTCTCTCCGGATGGAAGGTACTTCGAGATGATTATTGTCCCCCGCTGCTCCCGAAATGAAGTCGGCCCTCCTGGAGCGCTAAAAGGGAACGGGGAAACGGCGCGCCTGCATTTGCATGAAGCGCATCGGCGAATCACTGAACGGAGGTGACAGGCCCGGCGTCACCTTCTGCCGTTCAAGCGAGGGACGGCGTTTTTCTGCCCTAATGTGATGTTCCGCTTCCTTCTGTCGGCCCCCTCCCCCTCTGCCCCCTCACATCCCTCGCTCGCCACGTGCGTCGCAATCAGGCCGTTGTAAACGATTGCAGAGGCAGGCTGCAGCCACGTGATGAGCCAGGGTGTGATCCCCCTGCTTACGGAAATACTCCCAGGCCAGGGTAACCCAGAGGCACGGAGACCACTGCCCTGGGGGAGTGAAGTCGGCTCCACATGCAGGGACAGCGGGTATCCCCTTCCCGCCCACACTCTGGCCCCAGAACGCCTGCTGTAGGCATCCCCAGCACCCGCCCTCCCCACTGCTCCGCGGTCAAAAGGGCTGGGGCCACGCACTGCTCCACCTCCCCATGGGGCTGGGGGCGGGGCCTGGGCAGAATGGGCGGGGCTGGGGACACAGCTGGGGAGCTTGCCTTCCCCAGCCCTACCTTCACCCACTGCCCATGGGCACATGGCTTTAGGCCAGGGGTGGGAAACCTCAGATATGGGGCCCCTGGCTTTCCTGAACCCGGCTCCTGAGGCTCAGGCCCTCCCCAGCGTGGGGGAACCTGCACTGGCACTCCAGGCCCCCCCTCCACTGCCCCACTGCGGGGCTGGAACCCACAAAATCTACTGGGCTGGACTCCCCCGTCGCAAGCTCTGGCGTGTGAGGGGAGTGTGGGGAGGGTCTTTCTCCTTCTCAGTCAGAGGCCACGTCAGGGAGGGGGTTTTATTTTTTTTTAATTTTTGCTTCTCACTTGTGTGCGCCCCTCCCCAACAGATTTTTCTGTGGCTCAGTGGCCCCCAACCCCAAAAAGGTTCCCCTGCCCTGCACTAGCCTCTAAGGTCGCACTTTTTTTGCGGAAAAGTGACCATGCCAATCGAGATGCTCTTTTCCGCAAATGCTTTTCCGTTAAAAGCATTTGCGGAAAATCATGCCAGTCTAGACGTAGCCTAGGTGTGTGGGTTACAGAAGCATGGGATGTTTTCATGTTCTGTCTGCCAAGAGCTGGGCCCAGCGATTTCTGCCCTTGGGATGCTGCGTTCAGCGTTAAGAAGCCAAGGATTGCTCCCCGATCCATCCAGTGCAGCCACATGGGAATGAGCAGCAAATGCTGCCTCTACCCCTCTGCCGCTGAGACTTTTCTCTTTTAGGTTGGTGAGGTAAAGACACAGTGGCGCTCGGCCCAGAGGTGACACTGCGGGGCTCTCCCACTGCTGGGCTCTGAGAGCAAGAGGACCACGGAGCAACATTTACAATTGCGGGTTTTCATCTGGTGTTAAGCGACTTTTCATCCCCACGTGCCTGCTAATCAGACCGGACAGTGCAGCCAGCCCTTGGCTGCGGGGCGCGGCTCATCCCGGAAGAGGGTGAGCTAATGAGTGCAGGCACTCAGGGTGGGGCAGAGGGCTGTCTCCGGCAACAAGAATAACACTTCGCTTTCTCCTCTGGAGCCAGGCCCACCAGGACAGGCTCATATGTTTCCCTCCGTTGCGACGTCAGCTACATCGCAGATCTTTTCTTCACTGTGCATTTCGCTCCAGCACCTCGGATAGGGGAAACCCAGCCGTTTTCTCGGGGTCTTTTCTGACCTGCTTTGGCTGGGTGCAGCATTTCCTTGCTGATTAGCGTCCTCTGTTAATGTGAGCTTGTGGAATCTCCATCCCCGGAGATATGGAAGAGCCGGTTAGACAGACACCTCTCAGGGATGATCTAGACGGTGCTTGGTCTTGCCGTGAGGACAGGCAAGTGGACTTGATGACCTCTTGAGGACCCTTCTAGTTCTGGGAATCTATGATTCTGTGATGCCATGATTCTGTGATTCCATTTCCTCTTGATTGCAGGTAAATAAACACCCTGGAGGGCTCCTTCTGTCCATACTTGGCCTAATCAGGCACCAATGACATGCACTTAGCTAACATGCCCTGTAAGAATAAAGCACATTCTAGTGCAATTGGGAAACTTGACTTGAAGACACACTGAGGATGCTAACGGCCCATCCCCCACCCTCTGATTCCCTGGCTCAGTTAAAACCAGGAGGACTGCAGGGGGCCCTGCTAGTCTGTTAGGAAAGGAGCTAGGAGCTAGGAGCTGCAAAGATCCAAGTTTGACCTGGAAGGAGACACTTCAGGGAAGTAGGGACCCCTTGGGGGAAGCCGATCAAGGTGCTTTGAGTGAACTCATTCTCAACAACGGCCCTGATCACTAAAGCGTTTAAGTCCCCGAAATAGGCCCGTACTTTGCTGGCTAGGTTGGGATTACTCATCTGCTGGATGTTACCCCCTCGTATGAGTACTGTGCTGAATTGGGGCCTCTTTACTTTGCAGGACGGTGCCTAAGATGAATTGCAGAATGGTGAAGGGTTAAATCCTTCTGTACCTGAAGCCAAATGCAGCCTGGACTTGAATGAGAGTTGTGCCTGCTGATATCAGAGCTCACTTTAGTCCCTGGGGCAAACACTACATGCCTAGGAGTCACTGATGTTTCCTTCAGCACTTCATGAAAAATGCAACTTAAAGAGAATCTTCTGTGTAGCCATTTGGGTCCTGTTTTCCTGGTCGATGGAGGGCTCTGAGAGGCTGTCTATGCCCTATTAGCCCAGAGACTGCACTCGTCACTCCCTTTAACTGGGACTACTGGAAACAGGTTTTTCAGATACAGGCAGGGTCTGAATCAATGCGTCCATTACAGGCAGCTGGAATGGGAAAGAAATCCTGGGTGTGTTTATGTAGATACAGTTTGCTTAGATGTGTTAGATATTCAGCTGTTACAATAAGCGCTTTGCTCGTTGTAATCAGCTTGGCTGGTGTTGGGTCACAAAGGCTACGTGTACACTGCTGCGCTATTTCGGGATATCCTGAAATCACTATTCCACGTCTTGTGAGCGCACCCGTTATTTCAATATAGAAAGGGCTCTTCCAACGTCCCTGTAAACCTCATTCCATGAGGAATAAGGGGTGTTTCAGAATCGCAGTTTGTTTTGAAATAAGTGCTCAGTGATTTGAGCGTTGGCCTGCTAAACCCAGGGTTGTGAGTTCAATCCTTGAGAGGGTCATTTAGGGATCAGGGGCAAATCTGTCAGGGATGGTGCTTGGTCCTGCCGTGAGGGCAGGAGACTGGACTTGATGACCACTTGAGGTCCCTTCCAGTTCTATGAGCTAGGTATATCTCCATGTATTATATTATAAAGGACGTGGAGCTGATGGAGAGAGGAAGCCTTGGAATTCATTGTTCTGCTCTTGTCTTCTCTCCCGTGCAGCTGGGGGTTCCCCATGTTTTATGAAAACGAAATTCAGTTTCCCAGGTTACTGGGCGGGGGCTCGAGCCAGTTCTGTGCGGGATGGATGCAGAGGAACCCCTATCAAAATACAGGACTATGTAGCACTTTAAAGATTAACAAGATGGTTTATTAGACGATGAGCTTTCATGGGCCAGACCCACTTCCTCAGATGAAATAGTGGAAGAAAATAGTCACAACCATATATACCAAAGGATACAGTTAAAAAAATGAACACATATGAAAAGGACAAATCACATTTCAGAACAGAAGGGGAATGTGGGGGGGGGGGAGGTAAATGTCTGTGTGTTAATGATATTAGAGGTGATAATTGGGGAAGCTATCTTTGTAATGGGTAAGATAATTAGAGTCTTTGTTAAGATCCCGGCGTAAAGTGTCGAATTTTAGCATAAATAACAGTTCAGAGGATTCTAATCCCTAGACATTGAACCTAGCCCTGGCTGCTGCTGGCGCTACCTGGCAGGAGAGTCACACAAAGTGTAAGCTTCCTTCCAGGTGGTTTCTAGAGAGGACTCTAACTACCACACATCTGCCGCATGTGGGGTTTTTTACTCATTCTTTCCATGAATCTGTAACTCACGGGGTGAACATCCCCCTGTTGCTAATTGAACCAGAGAGAGGATTTCCCCTGGGCTTCCTGGCCTGGGTGCTGTGTTGTTGACAGTCACGGAAGAGCAAACCCTCGGCCTCCTTCAAGCCCAGCAGGAGTTATGTTTGCTGTCACTCTTGATTTGGCGTGATCTTAAATTATCTCGGCTCGGCTCCTCTCCTCACAGTTGGGCTCCTGGCTTCCTCCTTCCCGTTTGTTTCATTTACGAGCCCTCCCTTGCCCTCGTTTATTTATTTGCAATCGTTTTGTTATGGTTGGTTTTAGGGGTTTAAGCAAATTTGGGGCTGAGGGAAAGCGCTGACGGCCCTGGCGGCGGGGTGCTGTGCTCGGCCACGGAGCAGGCCTGGCCAGTGCAGAAACACTGAAGAGGTGGGAGCTGTTTGGGGTCTGGATGCTCTTTTTGTTGTATGAGTGTGACCCCAGTTCCTGACCCTTAGGCCAGTGGTTCCCAACGGTGGGGTGCAGTCCCTGAGAGGGATATCTGGGGGGCAGGGTGGGTCCCATAAGGTCTCCAGCTCCATTTCAGCCCCACCCCTTGCCCCAAACCTCAGTCGCAGCTGTGGCTCCCTCATCGTTCCTGGGCTTAGTCCTGGCTTGGCCACCAGCCCCTGGGCCGCATCCCGGCCCCTGCTCTTGGTCACCAGCCTTCACACTTGGCCACTGGCGCTCCATTGCCGCTCCTGCTGCTGCCCTTGGCTCCGCTCCTGGCCCAAGGGGAGCACGGACACCTTCTATTCGGGCTTCAAGAGGGAAAGTTTGGGGACCACTACCTTAGTCACTAGGACAACTGAAATACCACCTCCTAGTGATATCCCCCTAACTCTCCCATGCACTGAGGTGCATCATCCCAGACCTGGAGAGCCCCCGCTCGTTGGCTTTGGAGGAGAGGTCATTCTCGCTGTCCATGAATCTTTAGCTCGTCACATGCATCTGACGAAGTGGGTCTTTGCCTACGAAAGCTGATGCTCCTACACTTCAGTTAGTCTATAAGGTGCCACAGGACTCCTCGCCGCTTTTGCAGATTCAGACTAACACGGCACCCCCTCTGATACTTAGCTCTTCTTTGGGGCCTGAGAACACCGCTGCCTCAGGACGCCAACGACCGTGGATTTGTTGTTGTTGTTTTGCTGATGGGGGCATCTGTCAGCCAGGAGCTAGACTGAGACTGACTGAATAGGCTACATGGAGAAGGTGGTGTATCCATGCTCACAGCTGCAGAACACGTACCCTAATCACACAGACCCTCACGCTCGGCGTCTTCTCTTGTCAGGAAATGGGAGCTGATGGGCACCCATTTAAATGTCAGGAGTGCTAAGGAGATCTTTTAATTGGTGGAGAAATCACATCGAATTCAGCCGCTGGGGGAAGTTTTCTGCCTGCCTGAGGTAGGGGAATGATTTGTTTGCTCTCACAGTGTTTGTTTTCCCTTGCCCATAATGAGGATAACGCTTTAAACCAGGTAGCTGTGGCAATATTTTTTGTATTGGACTAACGTTCTTTTGGGAGAGAGACAAACTTCCAAGCTTGTGTCTCGCACAGACGGAAGTTGGTCCAGTAAAAGAGACTAACTCATCATCTTGTCTCTCTAATACCCTGGGACTGACATGGTTACAATGCTGAATGGGAATCCTTTCTGTCTGACGGGCAGCACCTCAAGGAGTTCAGACACTATTCAACCCTTCACACCTTTGGAAGCCAATGTTTGACTTGACACGCTGCCCTGGTGGCATGAGTTTGGTATTGTTAGCGTGGTAACGAACATTTCCCAGGGTGGTGTGCAGTGATCCCTGAAAGCTGAGTGCTTGGACAGCCATCCAGGAGAAATTCAAATGTGGCCCAGCTGATTAGCAGAGCCCCCACAGCTGGCAACATGTGTTTCTACTGGTGGTGCACATCCACACATGCCTCAGTGCACGTAACATTTATTCTGCACATGGGTTGTGTGACCACATTGGTTGTGTGACCACAATTCATTTCATGTGGTCACAGAGATCCCCTCCCAATGGGTCTACCCACCAAAACTGTGTGTCCAAGCTCTGTTCCTGGTAGGCAAAGAAATCTAGGTTACATTTTCTTCCTCCTGTGACAGACCCAGACCAGCTGGCTGCCTCACACTAATGTAGGGAAGACCAGCTGGGGCTTGGGTGAACAGTGTTCTCTTCCCTGAGTAAACAGGGCCACACCTAGTACAGCATAATCAGGCAGGCTACTGGGGTCAATTAGAGCTTGCTGGAGGCTACAGACTAATTGGACACCTGCAGCCAATTAAGGCCTGTGGAGCTGTTTCAAAAGTTCTCCCCCAGGCAAGGGAGGGGGGAAGGAAAAGAGCAAAGGAGAGGAAGAAGGAAGTGCTGTGTGGGTGCAGGTACCAAAGGAAAGGTGCTGGGGGGGATCGTTTGGGGACGTGGCCCAGGGAAAAGCTGCCCAATTGAGAGTGGCAGTAACTCGGCCTGTTGCCACTGCCGTAGGGTCCCTGGGCTGGAATCCAGAGGAGTGGATGGATCCGGGTTCCCCCCAACCCTCCCCGCGACATCTCAAAAATCCGCCCCTGAGAAGGGAGATCAGGACTCCAGAGGGGTTTTTACCCCAAAACGATGAACTAGCCTGTGATGAGGATGGTTCTGTAGGCTGTGGCTCCTGCCCCCCTAGTACAGAGAAGGAGGCCATGCGGAGGGCCACAGCGAGCCTCTGAGGCTAACACTATCCTCCAGTGGTGCTAGACCCACGGGGAACAGCCGGAGCTTTGCCGCACTCCCCATTCCGATGAAGTGAAACAGGTGAACAAGCACCTTGTGTGTCCGTGCTAACTGAAGACTTGTAGGCTCCTGGACTCCATGGCATAGGTGGATCCTGGACTCGATTCTCCCCCTGCCTGCCCCCGGAACACATTCTGGATGCTCCCCTGAGATCCCCTAGCAAATCTGACACGGAAGCGGAACTGAGCAGTGTTGCAATCCGTGGAATGACCGCATGTACCTCGACTCTGGGTTCTCCACTCCCGCCAAGACCATGGTCTGGACCAGGCATGTCCAAAGTCCGGCCCGCGGGCCAATTGCGGCCTGTGTTCCGGTTTAATACAGCCCCACAGGTAATTTGGCAATATCTATCTTTTATGGCCCCCAACGAATCCATATGTATTGAGATGAATACATTGTAAAATCTCAGTTAATGTCAGTTGGTCTAAATCAGTTATAAATATATTTGCGGTACGTCTAGACTACAGGCTTCTGTTGACAGAAGTTTTGTCGACAGATACTGTCGACAAAACTTCTGTCGACAAAGAGTGTCTAGACTACATTGAGTTCTGTTGACAAAGCAAGCTGCTTTGTCGACATGGTAGTGTAGATGCAAAGGACAGTTTACATGCAATAACACCTTCTGTCGACAGAAACTCTGTCGACAAAAGGCGTTATGCCTCGTAAAATGAGGTTTACCAGCGTCGACAAAACTGCTGAGTTCTGTCGACATTATGTCGACAGAACTCAGTGGTAGTGTGGATGCAGGTATAGTTTTGTCGACAAAAGTCCACTTTTGTCGACAAAACCCTGTAGTCTAGACACACCCTTGGACACAACATATACTTGGTGTTATATTCCTGTTCATATTTTTTTAACTTAAAAATTGACAGACAACCTTTATTACCAATAATATGTAATGTACTTTGCAATGTTCCTGACATATATTTCAGCTTCCTGGATTTTTTTTTCATCTGGCCTTCAGATATGAAAGGCAGAGTGATTTAACACCTGTTTAGATTTGTCATCCATGTGACAAAATGAAAAGTATGCCGTTTGCAATAAACTTTGCATAAAATAGTTAATTTGCATTTAATTTTAATGGTTCAAAGAATGTCAGGCAAAATGGTCGGCCCTCACACATGTTCACTTCATCAAATCTGGCCCTCTTTGAAAAAAGTTTGGACACCTCTGGTCTGGACCGAGCCAAAGAACTTGCTAGTGACAGTGCCCGATAGCTGAGCAGGGCCTAGGTTTTCCATCTGGAACTGTCTTGATGAAATCCGTGTCGAGAGAGGTTGATTTTAAAATGCGGGCAGGCACACTCGCTTTGTCAGCGGCCCCACCGAGGCCTGGCGGTGCCAGCATTGTAACACAATCGGAATCTCCATGTCTGAAGTCTGCAGCCGAGCCCCTAGCTCTGAGCCTCCTCTTGACAGAAATGAATTTCCCTGAAGCCTCTTTCTTGAAGGGAAGAGAAAGGGCCTTTGACAAGGGGTGGGAGGCACAGCACCACCCCACCAACACCCCCCCCCCCCCTCAGAAATCAATCTGTTGGTAGTTTTGATATTTCCAGCTGTCAAGTGCTGTGACATTTCAGCCCGGAGATGATGAGTGTGAGCCATGCAGCTGGCGCCATGTCCACTTGACAGGTCTGAGCAGCCATCCTGTTATTCCCGAGATTGATTTGCTACTTGGAATCCTTCCAGGGGAGCTCAGGCGCCGATCTGCGAGGGACGGAGAACACGGCTCACGGAGGGGCTTGCGGCACTGGCCAGGTGAGGCATGGTTCCGCTCTATTTTCGGGGTGCAAAGTAGTTTTTGGATTTGAAGTCCTGCTCATTAATGTATTGAACCTTTGTGCAAACGGCCCCCCGGTACCTGATTGCCAGTGGGCACTCCATCCATTACTTCCATGGCATCAATGAATTACTTCAATGCCATCAATGAATAGGTAGCAGGTTTAAACCAAAGAACGGGAAGATTTCCTTCATGCAGCGTGCAGTCAACCTGTGGAACTCCTTGCCAGAGGATGTTGTGAAGACCAGGACTTTAACAGGGTTCAGAAAAGAAATGGATACATTCATGGAGGTTAGATCCATCAATACTTATTAGCCAGGATGGGTAGAAATAGTGTCCCTAGCCTCTGTTTGTCAGAAGCTGGAAATGGGGATCACTTGGCATTTGCAGACGTATCCCATTACAGTGCAGGTCTGACCCGCAAAACCCACAGCAGTTTTAGTCCTGGGCTTCCACGCAGCTCTGCCCTGCACTTTGCACCCTACTTTTGGGGCTCTGCATTTCTCTCGCCCAGTTGTGGCGTGTGGGGATGGATTAGCCAGGGCTCACAAATGGTCTTTTTGCTCTGAGCAGCCCTCCAACGGAGAGTCGTCTGAACCCACCCATCCCATTGTCCCCTTGCGACCTCCTCCAGGGTATGTCTACACTAGAAAGTTAGTTCGAACTAACGGACGTTAGTTCGAACTAACTTTCCTATGCGCTACACTAGCGCTCCGCTAGTTCGAATTTGAATCGAACTAGCGGAGCGCTTAGTTCGAACTAGGTAAACCTCATTTTACGAGGACTAACGCCTAGTTCGAACTAGCTAGTTCGAACTAAGGGCTGTGTAGCCCTTTAGTTCGAACTAGTGGGAGGCTAGCCCTCCCCAGGTTTCCCTGGTGGCCACTCTGGCCAACACCAGGGAAACTCTATGCCCCCCTCCCGGCCCCGGACCCCTTAAAGGGGCACGGGCTGGCTACGGTGCCCGTGCCAGGTGCAAGCCTGCCAGCACCCAGCTAGCAGACCCTGCACCTGGCACGGCACAGAGCCACCCACCCGATGCCCCCCAGCCCACCCCCTCTTGCCGGGACCAGGCTGGCGGCTCCCGGGAGCTTGCCCTGGACCGCAAGAGGCGGGCACCTTCCTGGGCTAGTGCGGACATCGTGGACCTCGTCCACGATCTCCGCACTAGGCACAGGAAAGTGGCCGTCTAGGGCAGGAGAGCTGCCAGCCTGGCCACCCAGGACCAGGTGTGCATGAAAATCAAGGGGGTCCACTGAGACCCCCGACACTGAGCCCTGAGCTTACAATGGCCGTCCTGGGTCAGACCAAAGGTCCATCTAGCCCAGTAGCCTGTCTGCCCACAGCGGCCAACCCTAGGGACCCTGGAGGGGATGGACCGAAGACAATGACCAAGCCATTTGTCTCGTGCCATCCCTCTCCAGCCTTCCACAAACTTTGGGCAGGGACACCACTCCTACCCCCTGGCTAATAGGACTCCATGGACCCAACGTCCATGACTTGATCTCACTTCCCTTTAAACTCTGTTCTAGTTCTAGCCTTCACAGCCTCCTGCAGCAAGGAGTTCCACAGGTTAACTATTTGCTTTGTCAAGAACAACTTTCTCTTACTAGTTTCAAGCCTGCTACCCATTCCTTTCCTTTGGTGTCCTCTAGTCCTTCTTTATGGGAACTCATGAAGAACTTTTCTGAATGCACCCTCTCCACCCAACCCCTGCTTTTACAGACCTCTATCCTGTCCCCCCTCCGTCTCCTCTTTTCTAAGCTGAACAGTCCCAGTCTCTGTAGCCTCTCTTCATCTGGGACCTGTTCCCAACCCCTGATCATGTTAGTTGCCCTCCCCTCTCCCAGCCTTTCTCTTCCCCTCTCCCACCTCCTTTTCCCAGTCTCCCCCAGTTTTTTTCAATAAAGACAGAGTCAATGTTGGAAGAAACGTTATCTTTATTTTGTACATCAAGAAGAAGGGGGGCTAGGGAAGGGCAAGTGGAAGGAGGTGAGGGAGGAATGGGGTACGAGCCCCCGATGGGGAGGACTGGGCTGGCTCTGCGGGCTTCTGGGGGTGGAAGCTCTCCTGCAGCCCCCCAATTACTCCCTCTCCCCAGATGGCAGCCTGCGGCAAGTGCAGCCGGGCTGATGGCCGAGTGGTGTGATGTGCCCAGTGTGGGCACTCAGGGCACTCCAAGCCAGAACTTCTTTGCAAGCGGGGCACCCCTTAGAACTGTGTGTCCGGGGTGGGGGTCGGGACCCTTTAAGCGCAGCCCTCGGCTAGCCTGAGACAGTATCTCCATGCTCTAAGTCCTCCTTTTATGCCCTGCCGGCACTGCTTCCGGCCATCCTTAAGCCCTGTTCAGAGTCCACTCAATGTGGACTTGCTAGTTCGAACTAGCAAAACGCTAGTTCGAACTAGTTTTTAGTTCTAGATGCGTTAGTTCGAACTAGCTTAGTTCGAATTAACTAATTCGAACTAAGTTAGTTCGAACTAGCGCTGTAGTGTAGACGTACCCCCAGTGTTTTCACCATGTCTCCAAGTGCACTAACCCCTGCACCATTCCTCCACCTGCCAGGCCTCCCGTCCCAGAGGCAGGCTTCCATGTTTCAAGCCGGGGCTCCTAGTCCTGTCTCCTGAGGCTCCAGTAATGAGATCAAGTTCTGCCCCGGTTCTCATTTCCCAGCGTTCGCAGGCCAGGAGCTGCAATGCAGTTTATGTCCAGGGAGGACAACCTGCTCTAGGAATCACACGCAGCATCACAACAGAGACATTTGCACTCTGCCCGCTACTTTCTAACCAGGCTCCACTGCTCCAGCTTCACCCCCAGCCCTTTGTTTCCCTTGCCCTGCACATAAATGAGGCTGAATGAGCTCGGAGAAGATTCCCCTGACTTAGCCGACAGCATCCCATCAGCTGCCTCTGAGCGACCATCCCTGCTAACAGGCAACACCCCCCAGCCCACACGGGCATGTGTGCCAGGCTCCATCGCACAGTATTGACTTGTCCCTGCAGGTGACTGTGTTAATTACACAGCGTGGACCTGTCTGTTCTCTTAGCACAGGCAAAAATTCAGAAGAGGGCAACAGAAATGATGAGCAGCTGCCATAGGAAGAGAGATTAAAAAGACTGAGACTTTTCATCTTAGAAAAGAGGAGAGTAAGGGGGGATAGGCTAGAGGTCTATAAAATCATGACTGGTGTGGAGAAAATGAAGAAGGAAATGTTATTTACTTGTTCCCATAACATAAGAACTAGGGGTCACCCAATGAAATTAATAGGTAGCAGGTTTAAAACAAACAAAGAAAGTTTTTCTTCACATAGCGCACAGTCAACCTGTGGAACTCCCTGCCAGAGGATGTTGTGAAGGCCAGGACTTTAACAGGGTTCAAAAAAGAGCTAGATAAATTCATGGAGGATAGGTCTATCAACAGCTATTCACCAGGATGGGTAGGGATGATGTCCCTGGCCTCTGTTTGTTAGAAACTGGGAATGGGCAACAGGGGATGGACCACTTTATGATTCCCTGTTCTGTTCATTCCCTCTGGGGCATCTGGCACTGGCCACTGTCGGCAGACAGGACACTGGGCTAGATGGACCTTTGATCTGACCCAGTCTGGTCATTCTTATGTTTGTAACCTAGAGGCAGGGAGAGCAGTGACAAGGGCGAGCGAAGGCTGTTCTGCAGCCTCAGCTGAGTACCAGCTGGCTTTCAGCTCCTGCAGTAGAGGCACACGGCTTTAACCCGTTCAGTCCCTCCTGCCGACAGACGTAGCCCAGGAGCCTACAGCAAACCATGAGAGATCGTGCTGACCTAGCACTCGCTCCATCCCGAGGCCACCTGGCTCCTGTCAGCCAGCGTGATGGCTCTTTGGGGTGCTCAGTGCATCCTCCCAGACCACAAGCCACTCAGGACAGATCGGGTCCCGCGGCACTTCGGGCCAGCTTCCTGTGACGGGGCCAGCCTCACTTTGGAAACGGGTCAGAGCACAGAGGCAGGGCACCCCACCCCCGACTAGCAGGGAGAGCTGCAATTTCCAGTCGGATTGGGCCCCAAACAGTTCTGCCAGCCCGCCCCCTCCTGGCTCACCGGCTGCCCTGCACCTGTCCAAGGTCCTGCAGAGAGGGCTTTGCAGGGGGTGCCTGGTTTCTTTCCTCTCCTGTGGTTTTCTGAGTGGGATGGAACGTTAGGGACGCCGCGTTGCCAGGTTCCAAATGGACCCAGGTGCCAGCGTGGCTCTGTCCCTGGCGGGGCAGCCAGGCGCCCCTGAGCTGGGATCTTACATCAGCCATTAAGCAAACTGGACAGGCCTCCCCACAGCTGTGCCCCTCGCTCCTGGTCTGTTTCCTTCTCTGTAACACGAGGGTGATAATACCTGCCCCACACAAGGAATAGGGGCAGGGTCCAAGTTTCACTGCACACCCTCTTGAAGGCAATTGCAAAAAAGCCTGTGCAATGGTCTCTCTAATCTTTTCCATCCATATATGGATTTTTCAGCCCATGTGCGGAATAAAATGTTATGTGCACCAAGGCACGTGTGAATGTGCACCACCATCAGGTCGGTGTCTCAGCCGCTTCCGCCTCCTTAACTCCCACATGGATCCCTATTTCCTGTGTGACTGTTTCGCTCTTCGCAGTAGAAGCGAATGGCTGTGCATTTACATGGCTCAGGTGCAGGTGCCTCTCCATGGTCAAGCCAACGAACGACGCCAGCTTGCATTCCCAGATTCTCCTGGAGACAAATTATAATGGGGCTTGAAGGCTCGCCAGATCACTCACTGCAAGGACCATCGGCCTCTTATGAATGGGTTTTTAATGCCTAAATAAATCACGCGCTGCATTATTAGGCTGCCCTTCGAAAGGGAGCGAGAGCTTGCTGGCGTGTTGGCGATTAGCATGCGGCTGCCATCGCCTATAGATCATGTCTGCAGGGAGGCGGGGGGAGAATAGGACCAATGGAACTGACCCGCCCGCCGATTCAGGGCCCGCCGAGGGCTGCCGTGAAAGTGAACTGGAGCAGATGTAAGCCCTGTGGCCCCGCTGAGGACGGGGGCTTGTGGAGCAGGCCAGGATGATAAAACTCACCTCGTCAGGGAAGGAAATAAAGGAACATCTGTGAACTGAACGGTGCCCTGACTAGCGGCAGCGTTACGGATCCTGGGCCCGCTCAACATAGCCTGGCAGAGCCCTGTAAGGGGAGGGAAACCTCGCGCCCAGTCTCCAGAGACCTCCGCTCCACAAGGAAGAAGCTGGCCAGAGAGAGCCCTGGTGGTTGGCCAGAAGCTGGCCAGAGAGAGCCCCTTTCCCTTGACAACCTGGGTGGTTGCCACTGCTGCTGGGCCAGCTTGCGAGATGCGGAGCATGAGGCTCTTCTGTGATACTCTGTTTCTAGCACTGACCCATTTCAGCCTCATTGAAATTCTACTTCCTCCCAGTGTCTCCTGACACTGGATCATTTACAATGCCCAGGAGGCGCGGACGGTGACTCACTATTATTAATTAATGAAGCAGCCGAGCTCTAAACCCCCAGTCTGCCGGCTGGATGAAGAGCTCAGACGGGCACTGATTTTGTGTCTCTCTCTCGTGGTGACAGGCCTGTCCTCCGCCGGGCTCCCGCAGTCGGGGGCATCCTCCTTTTGCCTGGCCCCAGGGGCCTATGGCCGAAGTAACCACTGAACTCGTGGCTCAGGGCGCCATGGCAGTAGGGTTGCCAGGTGTCCGGTTTTGAACCAGACAGTCCAGTATTTGAGCTTTGTGTTCGGGAAACAAATTGAGAAAATAGAAATGACAATAGAACTGTCCGGGATTTTCTAACTAAGATGTAATGTCGATTGTGCTGTAATGTCAAGTGTATGTGGTATTTTTGTTTTATTTCCATCTGGCAACCCTACATGGGAAGGAGGGGGAGAACCAGGCCTTGAGGGGGGGTGTTGTGCCCAGCTACCCACACAGAGCTGTGTCGATGTACCCGTTCTCCTGCCCATCCTGAGCGCCCCATAGCACTCTCAGTGCACCCCACCCCCGACTAGCAGGGAGAGCTGCAATTTCCAGTAGGATTGGGCCCCAAACAGGTCTGCCAACCTTCCCCCCTCCTGGCTCACCGGCTGCCCTGCACCTGTCCAAGGTCCTGCAGAGAGGGCTTTGCAGGGGGTGCCTGGTTTCTTTCCTCTCCTGTGGTTTTCTGAGTGGGATGGAACGTTAGGGACGCCGCGTTGCCAGGTTCCAAATGGACCCAGGTGCCAGCGTGGCTCTGTCCCTGGCGGGGCAGCCAGGCGCTCCTGAGCTGGGATCTCAGATCAGCCATTAAGCAAACTGGACAGGCCTCCCCACAGCTGTGCCCCTCGCTCCTGGTCTGTTTCCTTCTCTGTAACACGAGGGTGATAATACCTGCCCCACACAAGGAATAGGGGCAGGGTCCAAGTTTCACTGCACACCTTCTTGAAGGCAATTGCAAAAAAGCCTGTGCAATGGTCTCTCTAATCTTTTCCATCCATATGTGGGTTTTTCAGCCCATGTGCGGAATAAAGTGTTATGTGCACCAAGGCACGTGTGAATGTGCACCACCAGTAGAAACAAAGAACTTAGCGGTGGGCTCTCTGCTAATCAGTTGGGTGGCATTTGAATCTCTGCTGAGCGGCCGCACAAGCACCCAGCCTACAGGGAACACTGAGCCTAAGGCATTTGGGAGCTGGAACTCCCTGGCTCCCTTTGCAAACCCCTTGTATGGTGTTACGTCCTCATTATTATTAGAGCCATTGAAAGGGGACGGCTTTGCAGCGCAGCCTAGAGATTGCATATGCTTTGTGTATTGCGATCTGCAGAAGACCTGACACGTTCCTTACATCTTGCATCACCATTTTCTAAGTGCCGGCCCTTCCCCCTCCCCCAGCTCTGTGGCCTACACACATCATGGGTATAATCTGACAGGCCCGTTTCGGGCCACGCAGGCCTGGGATTAGAGGCACCGTCGGGCAGGCAAGAGGGGGGAAAGATGCCTTCGAGCACAGGTGATGTTGGCTCGGGTGCTGACTCCCCAGGAGCGGGCTCTTGCTGCCTGCGGCCTTTTTCTCAGCCTGTTGACAAATGGAAAGTCCCAGCCACGGCTCGGCTCCCGAGGGGACGCGGGATTTGTCTGCTGCGTTCCGGGTCGCAGGTGAATTGTGTCAAGGGCAGCAGCAGCCAGGGAAAGCAGCCGAGCCTGACGGACGCTTCCCTGAGCGGGCTGCTCCTCTCTCGCGCGCAGCCGGTCCTCAAAGGACTCAGAGCACATGGCGTCATACCTTTCGCTCCAGAAGTTCTTCTCAAGGGCCAGAAGAGAATTCTCACCCTGGGCTTCCTTGTGTCCTGTTCTCTAGTGCCCCAGATTGTCCATTTGCTGTCTGAAATCACCCTAACTGTATACGCCTTTTCCTTCCCCCGCCCCATGCCTCCTAAGCCAGCAGAGCTACGTGCATTGCTCCTGTGCACCACTGCGTCAGCTGCCCACATATCCCCACCCCCCAGTCCATCCACAGCTCCGGAATCCCAATTCCCTCCAGATCACATTTGTGCCATCCGAAGCAGAAAGAATAACAGATGGTCTCTCTCGATTGATGTCCAGTTTTTGGAGCCATTGGGGGCATGTAGGTCCCATTTCCAAGTTGTCTGCAGCCAGGAGAACTCAAAGTGGCTTATTTTAAAAATGAAAGTGGAGGACTCTCTCTGCCCACAGAACCACATGACTCCAGGAGCTGGGACTCTGAGAAAGTCAGCAGACCCACATGATGGAGTCGTGAGATTTGGCCATCCTGTGCAGCTCCACTGAATTCCTCACCCAGGGCCTGGCTGCCACTTGTCCGGCTCATTATAAATCTCTCCCCTGTCACCAGCTCACATGCCTGTTCTCCAGACTCCAGCATGCACCGTTTGCAGCTGCCATCCATCTCCCTGTGCAGAGAAACATGCCCCATCCTCAAACTACTCCACCCTCCCTTCTTCCTGCCCCCCATTCACTGGTGTCATTTGTCAGTAGCAGGTTTAAAACTAATAAAAGAAAGTTCTTCTTCACACAGCGTGTAGTCAACTTGTAGAACTCCTTGCCAGAGGAGGCTCTGAAGGCTAGGACTATAACAGAGTTTAAAGAAAAGCTAGATAATTTCATGGAGGTTAGGCCCATAAAAGGTTATTAGCCAGGGGATAGAAATGGTGTCCCTGGCCTCTGTTTGTCAGGGGCTGGAGATGGATGGCAGGAGACAAATCGCTTGATCATTGTCTTCAGTCCACCCCCTCTGAGGCACCTGGTGCTGGCCACTGTCAGCAGACAGGGTACTGGCTAGATGGACCTTTGGTCTGACCCAGTACGGCCACTCTTATGTATTATTGTGACACCTAGCAAACCACCTCCCAGGAGTCCTTCGCGCTAGCTGCGATGCAAAGACAGGACCCAAACACGGCCCCTCTCCCCCAAGCCCAGGGGCAGATCCATTTAGTACAGCATCCCCATGATGTGCTCGCAGAAGGAGGTGGAGGGAGATTTCAGCAAAAAGCTTTTATAGAACTATGGTCTCACCCATGTAGCTGGGGAAACAGGACTTGCCTGCGGAGAAGGCAGGTCTGTATATTGCCACGTATCTCCATCCCCCCTCTGCATCGCCTGACAGATACATGCAGTGCCCACAAGGTGGCACCATGCCACAGCCAGGTCACACGTGCCTCCCTTTCTCCACCCACGGAACTCACGCCCACGTGGCTCTCTGTTCCCCCTGGAGCGGTGGCTGCAGCACTCTCCTCTGGTGGTGTCCTGCCTGCTGCTACCTGCCCCTCTACAATCTCCACCCCATCGGGACCCACATTCCTCCTGGACCGCAGTGCCCATCCATAGCGTGGCCCTGCAGCCGGATCCCTTCTCTGGGGTCCTCCCCTCCCACTTACTCCTAATCCCCACATGCCTCAGTGACCCGCTGCCGCTTATCATCTAGCTCCTTCCCTCGGGGCAAACCACAGTCTGAAATGGCCACTCCTCATCAGCAAAGGGGGCTAGACCTGCTGCCGACTCCGGCTGCCTGTATGCACCCTGCGGACCTTCTCCATGCCCTGCTTCAGGGCTTCATCCTGGGAGTGTCTCTACCCGGAGCTCTCCCGGCTTTCTCCAGGACTGCTCCTTTCATGGTTCCCCTCTACAGGCAGCAAGCCCTTCTCTCTCCAAGGCTAGGGAGAAAAGTGACTTCCCTCCCCTCAGCAGCCCTTCTTATAGGGCCTAGCCGGGCCCTGATTGGCTGTCTCAAGCCCTCGCCTGATTGGTCAGCCCTCTCTCGGGGCTTTTTTAACCCTTGCCAGCCACCTATAAAGGTTGAAGAGCCTGCTACAGCCTGGACTGACCCACTGGGATTGTTCAGCTTTGGCAGAAGCAGCTCGGCTGTGTCTACACTGGCATGAATTTCCGGAACTGCTTAAAACGGAATACTATTCCGATTTCAGTTTTTCCGGAAAAGGAGCATCTACATTGGCAGGCTGCTTTTCCGGAAAAGCCCTTTTTCCGGAAAAGCGTCCGTGGCCAATGTAGACGCGCTTTTCCAGAAAAGAGCCCCGAGCGTCATTTTCGCGATCGAGGCTTTTTTCCGGAAAAGACTACTGGGCTGTCTACACTGGCCCTTTTCCGGAACAGTGTTCCGGAATAAGGACTTATGCCCGAGCGGGAGCAGAATAGCTTTTCCGGAATAGCGGCTGATTTTGTACAGTAGAGCATCGTTGCTTTTCCGGAAATTCAAGGGCCAGTGTAGACAGCTCGCAGCTTATTCCGGAAAAGCGGCTGATTTTCTGGAATAAGTGGCCCAGTGTAGACACAGCCCTCCTGTATTAAGACCCATTGGTTCCATTTCTGCCCCGGTAACTCTCCTAGGACAGAGCTTTGCACTACCTCTTAGACCTTCTCTCCCTCTTCTTTCCATTCGCTAGCACTATCCTCCACCATGCATCACTGTGGGTGCAAGTGCCCTGTTCTCCCACCTGGACCCGCCTCCCTGCTGCTCCCTGCGCCTCTTTTCAAACCTCAGCCGAAAGGGAACCCTTCTCTTTTGCTCACTGCGCTTCATTGCTCTCTCCCTCTGCTGTTACTTAACTCTGCCTTGTGAATGGGCTTCGGAAAGCGTGGTGGGTGTTTGAAAGATGTGGCACCGTGGACATGTGAATGGGACGGCTATGGGATTTTAATACACTTGGCCCTTTATTTCCGCCTTTAATATTGCAGCTCTGTGCCCTGGAAATACGGTTCTCTCTGTGGCTAATTGGCAGTCTGCTTTGTAAGGTGTGTAGCAGGTCACGGTTTAGGGGCATCATGCTGTAGAGGAGCCCGGTATGGGACCAGCAGAGTTGTAAGGGCAGGGCCAGGTGGATGAGTAAAGGAAAGACGCATGGAAACTCAAACAGGGTTTTCTTTCAAAATAACCGCGTCTACACAGTGTTTCTTTTTTCGAAGTAGGGTATTTCGAAATAGCGCCCGGACTCGATTATGCAAATGAAGCGTGGGAAATTCAAATCTGTGCTTCATTTGCAATTTCGTTCGCCTGCATTTGTATTCCTCTCTCGAAAGAGGAATGCAGTATAGACATACCCAAAAGGACCAAGGCCAGGAGTCAAGTTTGCTGCCTCTGCAGGGGGAAGGAGGAAACATTAGCTGGGAAAAGCCCTTTTCTTGCTCACACTCAGCACACTGGCTGCACAACACCACTGCTGCTGGTGTAGCCTGATCTGGAAATCAGGTGGCACAAAGCCATCTTGGCCGTCTCAATGTGACACACGGACTGTGGGGAACCATAGATCACTTTGACCAGGCCAGGAAAACTCCAGGAACATCAGCTAATTGGACTTGCGGTCCCCAGAGGATCCGCCCCAAGCTCGCCGTCGCTTTCCTCGCCATCTGCCGCAGGACAATTATGGTTTCACATCAAACCGACTGGCAGCAGCGCCTGGAATCGCACGCACCTGGAATCAGAGGGAGAAAGGAGATGGAATGCAGGGAGCATGTTAAAAGCACGTCAGCGGCACTGAGGAGGTGTTTAGAGCCCAGATTTGGATGGAATAAGGATGTAAATGAAGCTGCATTATTCATTCAATCGCTCTTTGCTATTGAATCCTCCTAGCAGGTCAGCACCTTTCGTATACATAACCCAGAGAAAAGAGCGTGCAGGCTGTTGGACTGACCCGGTTTGCACCCCCTCTTTTTTTTAAACCTGGGCATGTAAATGTTAGAGTGGCTGAACTGTATTCTGAAAAGCTTGCAGTGGCAGTGACACTGGCTCCTCTGTTACTTGGCTATTCCAGACTGGCAGCCTCTTTGCTTCTGTGCCAGGCAGAATTTTGGAGGCAAATGAGGTTCCTCCTCCCCAAACTGCAAACTTCAGGCAGGCATGGAATTTGCTCCCTGAAGCACACCCTGTTGGCCTGAATGCAGCCCCCCCCAACCCCCACATAGAATCACAGAACTGGAAGGGACCCTCAAGAGGTCATCAAGTCCAGTCCCCTGCCCTCACAGCAGGACCAAGCACCATCTAGATCATCCCTGACAGGTGTCTGTCTAACCTGCTCTTAAATATCTCTAGTGATGGAAATTCCACAACCTCCCTAGGCAACGTATTCCAATGTTTAACTACCCTGACAGCTAGGAACTTTTTCCTCATGTCCAACCTAAACCTCCCTTGCTGCCATTTAAGCCCGTTGCTTCTTGTCCTACCTACCCTGAGGTCAAGGAGAAAATTTTTTCTCCCTCCTCCCTGTAACACCCTTTTAGATTCTTAGGAAATCAAAGTATGCCTATGCATCTGCCGTTCACTACATTAAAGATGAATTCTGAGGCCTGATCCTTGTCACTGTAGGAGACTTCCTGCCTGTTCTACTGTTGGATCCTATAGCTGCATCATGTTCTTCTGAGCAATGGCCTGAGGAATGCACAGCTGGAACTTAGCCAATGGGCAGGGTGTTTCAGGTACCACATACAACAGTAGTGATCAGTGTTCCCTGTAAGCTGAGAGCTTGGGCGGCCATCCAGGAGAGATTCAAATGCTGCCCAGCTGATTAACAGAGCCCCCACAGCACCTACTGCCAGTAGCATGTGTTTCTACTGGTGGTGCACACCTCCACGTGCCACGATGCACATAACAAAATGTATTCCACACATGGATGGAAAAAATTAGAGGGAACACTGGGGGTGATGGTCAGAAAAAGATCCCAAGCCAGGTTTGTGTGCACTGAAAGGAATGTCCAGGGAAGAGAGCGAGAATTTGTGAGAAACGATGAAGCAACAAAGAAAGAATAAAGAGTTGTATTCTTCTGAAAGAGCTAGAATTCAGCTGGCATCTGGGTTTTATCTCCGTAATGAATCAAACAGCAATAGGTCAGCTTTTAACAAAAGGATTCTGTGTAGACACATACCTTGATGTGGCTATAACTGTAGGTGGAGATGTTTATGGCACGGTATAAGTGCCGGGCGGCTTCTAGATAAAAAAAACACCTGCTGCTGAAGCACACACAAGGTCTAGGGTTTTCATTGAATTATAAAACCGGGAATAAAAATTGGAGTGCACTTTCCTTGTTTTTGTCTCCATGGCATTCGGCACGGCCTGATAATGCAATCTACAAGCTGCAGACGTGTAAAAGAGCTCGGGTGCTAGTTATTTCTCTGCTTTTGCAGTGCTTCGGAGACAACCCTTAGGAAGCAGCAAATTTTGCTTTTATACACTCCTCCCTTCCCCCGCTCCATTTATATGCATTACCCAAACAGGATGCGAAAGGGGGAACCCTCTGGCCGCTAATGACAAAACACTCTTGGTTTAGCAGCCTGCTGGAAAATGGTTTATTTTGACAGTGTCCTGGCATAGATTTTTTAATGCGTAGCTATCATTCCAGGTAGTACAAAGCCCTGAAGTGTAGCATTCGGTATCAGTCCTTGAACTCCTTCTAGGAACACTATCCCAGAGCCTCAGCTAATGCAAATGAGTGTAGCACCTTTGAAGTCAATCGCGCTCTGCTGATTTACGCTAATCCAGGCGCTGGCCTATTGTGTTTCACTGGTCTTTTACCTTAAAATTACAGGTGAGCCTCAGCCCAGAAGCCAGATCCAGACGTGCGCTCCTCTAAACCTTGGAGCTGTTCACCCGGAGGGTGGAGGTGAGGGGGAGGTTGGATTCAGGTCATCTCTACTCACCAAGTCTGGTGGGGATTGTTATCTGGATTCCAAATCCATTATTGCTTAAAAAGGGACCAGTGTCAAGAAACTTTACATAAGAACATAAGAACGGCCATACTGGGTCAGACCAAAGGTCCATTTAGCCCAGTATTCTGTCTGCCAAGAGTGGCCAATGCCAGGTGCACCAGAGGGAGTGAACAAAACAGGGAATCATCTAGTGATCCCTCTCATTTCCAGCCTCTGACAAACAGAGGCTGGGGACACCATTCCTACCCATCTTGGCTAACAGCCATTAATGGACCTAATCTCCATGAATGTATCTAGTTGTTTTTTGAACCCTGTTAAAATCCTAGTCTTCACCACATCCTCTGGCAAGGAGTTCCACAGGTTGACTGTGTGCTGAGTGAAGAAATACTTCACTTTAACATCAATTGTTCTCTTTTTTTATATACCAGCTGCCTAGATGTTCTGGCAGTAGAGTGTGTAAAGCCAGCAGATACAAGACAGTGTTTTTGTGTTACTCCCATTGGCCAGAAATGGCATCCCACAGCCAATGGGATCTGAGATCACCAGTACCTGAAGAGGCACAGGGAAATAGAAATGCAGCGGCCCACCAGGGGTAGCCCTGGTAAACCGCTGCCGTTTTATTGGCCACCCCTGTTCAGTGTTGCCGAGCCTTTTCGCAGCACAAGGTGATGCAAGCTATCGACCCATCTCTTGTCCCAGCTGTAGTGCAATCAACACTGCTAAGGATGAGCAAAACCGCGCTTCAATGCCCTGCCCCCACCTTGCTCCCCCTCTTGACTTCAGCCAGACTCCAGGGTCCCTTGTGACTTGCTCCTGCACAAACGTCTGGCCACAAGGGACCCTGGAGGCTGGCTGACATCAAGAAGTCCATGTCCTTGGACCTCTGTTCTGACCTCTTGACCACACCGATGAATCGATTGACATGAGGGAGGCGCTACTGGGCAGCGACTGGGGGGCACAAAAGGGGCACATGCCACTCGCCAAACACGGGCCAAGGGGCAGAGTCCCAGGCAGGCAGCGTGGCCAGAGACTGCCCCAGGGGAGTTCATTAAGGAGCCACATGCCAGCGAGACTGGAACCAGCACAGTAGGAGAACAGAACCCCCACCCCTCCCCCAGCCCTGCCAAGTAATGTGGGACGGGGGGGGGGGGGGTGCTGCAACCTGGGGGCTGGGCAGGGACAAGTCATGTGGGTGAGTCACATGGGAGGGGGATATTTCTTCCCTTTGAGCTGGTCCTCCCTTTGTGTCCCTCCCCGCTATTACCAGCTGTGGAACAAGGTTTCCAGACTTTCTCATTCATCCCGAAGCAGAATGTCCTGAGAGCTGCTCACCCCCGACTTTATATTTTCAAGACAAAAGAGGTGAGATCTGCAATCTCTGTGTTTCCAACGTGAATGAAAATAAAGGGGCAGCTCCCCTCATGGTATAAACCCCAAGTCAGTCTCTTTATTTCCAGGCAGTAGAGCTAATGTACACCCACTCCGGATCTGGCTCGAAAAGCGTGGGTTTTTTATTGACAAAAGAGAAGAGCTGGGGGGAAAGGAGGGGAAATCAATGTTCCCGAAATGGGAAAAGATAAAAATGGCAGGGAGAGAGATGTAATTTTCAAGCTTCCAAGAGGGGGGTCTAGAAACACACCGAGTAAATGAGTAACAAGTAGCATCTCTGAAAAGAAAACATGTGATCTGGTCAGTGTGAAGGCTGTTCTGTGTCCTCACGCTCAGATGACAGCTTATGATTAAAACACTGGCAAACATGCTTGAGCACAGTAGACTCCAGAAGTACAATCCATTTAGTGTATTAAAGCGGAGGTTAAATGTGTTACTTACTCACAGGCTGTGTCTACACTGGGCCACTTATTCCGGAAAATCAGCCGCTTTTCCGGAATAAGCTGCGAGCTGTCTACACTGGCCCTTGAATTTCCGGAAAAGCAACGATGCTCTACTGTACAAAATCAGCCGCTTTTCCGGAATAAGCTGCGAGCTGTCTACACTGGCCCTTGAATTTCCGGAAAAGCAACGACGTTGAACTGTACAAAATCAGCCGCTTTTCCGGAATAAGTTGCGAGCTGTCTACACTGGCCCTTAAATTTCCGGAAAAGCAACGACGCTCTACTGTACAAAATCAGCCGCTTTTCCGGAAAAGCTACGCTGCTCCCGCTCGGGCATAAGTCCTTATTCCGGAACACTGTTCCGGAAAAGGGCCAGTGTAGACAGCCCAGTAGTCTTTTCCGGAAAAGCGCGTCTACACTGGCCACGGACGCTTTTCCGGAAAAAGGGCTTTTCCGGAAAAGCATCCTGCCAATGTAGACGCTCTTTTTCCGGAAATACTTATAACGAAAACTATTCTGTTTTAAGCATTTCCGGAAATTCATGCCAGTGTAGACACAGCCACAGTGTATAAGTAGTGACATAAGGAACAGAAATTTGATAATGGGCTCTTCAGTCTAGCAGACAAAGGTATAACAAGCCCATGGGAAGCCGGTAGTGTACGCAAGGGAAGGCACAGCCTTCCCAAAACTGCCTACGTGCCCGGATGCCGGGGAGGGCTCAGACTGCAGCACGGTAGCCTGTCTTTCCCAAGCAACCAAGGAGGGATGAGGCCAGGGCTGCAGCACGGCAGCCCTGGCCATCCAGGGGGCCAGGAAGGATTGGGCTGGGTGGGCGGATCTTGGCTTCAGGGGCGGGGACCTCAGGCAGAAGGGGCAGATTGGGGCTTGCCTTCTCCAACTGGGCCTTCACCCGCCGCCCATGATCAAGCCCTAAGAGCTGAAGCTAGATGAATTCAAACTAGAAATAAAGAGCAAATGTCCAATAGCAACAGTTGGCATCAATGGAACAATTTCCCGAGGGTTGTGGCAGATCCTCTGTCCCTGGTCATTCTCCCATCAAGACTGAACTCGAACCTACCTTGGGGAAAACATCCCCATGGGAATTATTTCCTATGGGTTGTGTTCTGCAGATGAGATTAAATGACCACGATCGGAATCAGACAGAGACTATCTTATTGCCTCTGTATAAAAACATGGTGTGCCCACATCTGGAATACTGCGAACAGATGCGTTCGCCTCATCTAAAAAAAGATATATTGGCATTGGAAAAGGTTCAGAAAAGGTCAATAAAAATGATTAGGGATTTGGAGCGGGTCCCATATGAAGAGAGATTAAAAAGACTGGGACTTTTCACCTTAGAAATGAGGAGACCAAGATGAGATATGATAGAGGTCTATAAAATCATGACTGGTGTGGAAAAAGCGAATAAGGAAAAGTTATTTTCTTGTTCCCATAACATAAGAATTAGAGATCACTAAATGGAATGAATGGGTAGCAGGTTTAAAACAAAAGGAAATTTTTTCTTCACGCAGCGCATAGTCAATCTGTGGAACTCCTTGCCAGAGGACGTTGTGAAGACCAGGACTTTATCAGAGTTCCAAAAAGAATTACATACATTCATGGAGGTTAGCTCCATCAATGGCTATTTAGTCAGGATGGCTAGGAATGGTGTTCTTAGCCTCTGTTTGTCAGAGGCTGGAAATGGATGACAGGAGAGGGGTCATGTGATGATTCCCTGTTCTGTTCCCTCCCTCTGGGGCATCTGGCATTGGCCACTGGGCTGGATGGACCTTTGGTCTGACCCTGTGTGGCTGTTCTTATGTTCTTTGGTTCCTGGAATGGAAGCTAGATTTCAGTGACTTTGCATCAGGCAGATGTTACTGCCTAAACATTAAAAAGCCATATTTCCAGTGGAGTTTAGAGGCTTGAGCCAATGCTCATTGCAGTTGATGGGAATTGGATTGTGCCATAAATTCATTCTCATAGGTAGGGTGCTAGCTTCAAATTTGGGAGATTCGGGTGCAACTTCTGCTCTGCCAATCTTTCTGTGGGACTTTGAGCAAGCCAGCGTATCTCTTTGGGCCTCAGTTTCCCTGTCTGCACTATGAAGACAAGCAACGACCTGCCGTACAGAGGTATGGTGGGAATCAGTAGAGTAAAGACAGCGATGTGCTCAGATACTGTGGTGTTGGGAGTCTTTAAGTACCTAAGATCATTAGGTGCCATAATGTACATTCAGTGTGCCAGCTCAGACCTGTGTTTGCGGGTCCTTAGCTACCAAGGTTGTGTGAGCAGATGGGTCGGATGCACAACCATCACACTCGCTCTTTGCCAAATGTGGCTCCTGCAAGCACAGGATCTACAGGTCTAGCCCCGACTCTCTTCTATGACTATTACACACCGTCTTTCTGAGGGTAAAGCGCCACTGGAAAGCCTGGTCAGTCTTGGTTTGTGACCATGACAGACAGCTGGCTAAGCCAGAGCTCTGCCACTGTAGCCTGGCTGAAGAGGCTGATGGCCACAGCTCAGCAAGCCCAGGCCTGAAGGGCTACTGGAAGCAACTGTGGACTTCACTGGCAGAGGGCTAAATACGAACATAGGAACATAAGAATGGCTGTACTGGGTCACACCAAAGGTCCATCTAGCCCAGTATCCTGTCTGCTGACAGTGGCCAGCGCCAAGTGGACCGAAGACAATGATCAAGCGATTTGTCTCGTGCCATCCGTCTCCAGCCTCTGACAAACAGAGGCCAGGGACACCATTTCTATCCCCTGGCTAATAGCCTTTTATGGTCCTAACCTCCATGAACGTATCTAGCTTCTCTTTAAACTCTGTTATAGTTCTAGCCTTCACAGCTTCCTCTGGCAAGGAGTTCCACAGGTTGACTACACGCTGTGTGAAGAAGAACGTTCGCTTATTAGTTTTAAACCTGCTCCCCATTCATTTCATTTGGTGTCCTCTGGTCCTTATATTATGGGACCTAATGAATAACTTTTCATAAGGCAGAGGAAGGAAGCCAGGAGGGGGCAAGGAGGAGCCAGGAGCCCCGGTGTGGCTGAGTGTGTGCACAGGTAGCCAGAGGAGCTGGCTGAATTGATTGTAAGCTTTGTACATAGAAGGTGATGGGAACTAACAATAAAAGCATGGCTGATTGCACCAGAAGCATCTCTGGCTGATTTGTGGACCAGAAGGTGTCCCAGGCCAAGGAGCCTGAGCAAGGACTCCACCACAATGATCCATCACTGAGCTCTGTCCCTTTTATTCAGGGCTTGATTCGTCATCCCATGGTGATTTCCCATGAACATCCTCGTGCCCCTCCTCCTAACTCTTCTACCTGGGCTCAGACCTAATTCCAGGAGCTGAGAAAATCGGTTTATTTCCCTTAGAAATGTCACCTTAACATTTTGCTTAAGTGACGATGAATTACATGTTTTAGTTAAAAGTGGAAACAAGGAACAGTTTAATTCCCCACTAGCTAATGGAACATTTCCCCTCACAGGCAGCCAATTAAATATTTAATCAACACAATAGCCAGTTAACTATTGTATGCGGACATAAATACAACCCAATACATTTGCATGCTACATTAAACCAAGTCTTGTAGACAACTTGTCTTTGCGGCATCAGATACTGCATCGAGGTCCATGCAGCCACCGAAAGCAGGTTCTACTTATTTGCCTTTGTAAATAGCATCGTTTATTTCTATTGTTTTCCCCCCAATGAAATTAACCATTGAGCAGAACTGGCCAAACCAGGCGTGTCAATTGATGGAGTAGATGAATCCTGCTTCTTGCCCCGTCATGGAATACACGAGAGCTGACTGCTAGTTTTTAGGAGTTTTGTGGGCACACTTTGGAGTTTTAATATAGATCGGGTCCCCACTTTGGTAGGCATCAGCAGACCCTTTGCAGAAGGCATTCTCTGCCCTGATGGGCTTACAGTCTACAGAGACAAGACAGATAAAAGGTGAGAGAAAATAATTTCAGTTATCCCCATTTTAAGAACAAGGGTTTGAGCCAGAGAAAGACAAAAGACCAGAATTCAAAGGTATCTAGGTACCTAAATATACAGCTAGGAGCTTAAAAGCACTGCAGGTGGTCACTAATGCTCATGGAGGTTAGGTACCTAACCAAATTAGGCACGTGTGAATGTCCTACAGCAGTGGTCCCCAACCTTTTGGGGCTGGCTGCCAGGTGCCCAGGGGTGGGTCCACACACACTGGGCACCCGGGGGTGGGGCCACCCACACGCTGTGTGCCTGGAGGTGGTGCCACCCATGCGCCGCACTCCCGGGGCTGGTGCCACAACTGTGCTGCACACCCAGGGATGGGGCCGCCCATACGCCATGCGCCTGGGGACGGAACAGCCCATGTCCTGTGCTCCTGGGGGCAGGGCTGCCACCGCCCATGCACTGCGTGCCCGGAGCCGGCGCCTGTGCTATGCGCCCAGGAGCCGGCAGTGCCCATGCGCCGCGCGTCCAGTGGTGGAGCTGCCCATGTGCTGCACATCGGGGCCCAGCACCTTATGCCGGGTCGACGCCGCCCATACGCTGCAAGCCCGGGGCCGGCAGTCCTCACACCACTCACCCAGGGGCGGGGCCGCCCATGTGCTGCGTGCCCGGGGCCGGCACAGACCTTGCGCCGCGCACCCGAGGGTGGGGCCACCTAACCGCCACGGGCCCGGGGCTGGCACCGACCATGTGCTGTGCACCCAGGGCCAGCGCCGCACATGTGCCCAGGGGCTAGCACCGCCCATGCGCCACGCGCCCAGGGGCAGGGCCAGCCCCGATCACTCGGTGGGTGCACAGAAATGGCCTGGTGGGCACCATGGCGCCTGCGGGCACCGCGTTGGGGACCACTGTCCTCGTGTCCTGTAAAAGGTGCATTGGGTGCAGCAAAGTGCTGCCAATTTCTGGAGCGAGACTGCAAACTGGGAGCTGCCTTGGGCAGCATCTGTCTCTTACAGTGTTCTGGTCGGTGACAAGTACAATGGGACCCGATCCGTCTCTAGGCCCGGTGGTGCTCCTCTACTAACAACAACGGCAAAGGAGAACATTTCTGTCTTCTTTCCCAGGCGCTGTGCAGTTTGTTGATTAGCACTTACAATGAAGAAGTCAGCGAGAGACGTGGGAAGCACAGCGGGGTGGTGTTTCTCTCTCCACTTCGGCCATTAGGTTCCCTGGCACTTCATTCTCATCACACACGATGGCAAAGAGGTTTTGCATTTCCCTTTGAGTTAGCGATGCTGATGGCTGTTTGGTTTGCAGGGGGGCTGCTTTCAGAACATGCTTTCTCATCCCAGTTGCCACTGACGTATCATCTGTTAGGGCAGAAGAGGGAGAGCGAAATTGAAATCTGGGTGTAGATCCACGGACTTCAGGAGCAGCGCAGTTGCAATGCCAGTGTTGACCGATGCAAGCTAATGCACGTTGGAAGGAAAGTCTGAAATACTCCGACAGATCGCTGGGTCTCTGCATTTACTGGAACTGCTCAGAAAAAAGAATTGCATGTCCGTATTCACAGCTAGATAAGAACATCTGCTCAGGGCACAGCAGCCACATTATTCTCTCTCTGTATTGAGTACAGGCTAGGAAATAATGAAGACATAAAAGGCATCATCGAAATCAGTGGGACATCCTCTCCTGGAGTCCTGTGTTCAGTTCTGGCCTCCCACAGCTCACAGCTGATGTAGCAGACATAGGGTAAAATGGAAACCAAACAGATAGGCAGTGATCATGACTGGAAGCATGAGGAGATCTTCCATGGCCCCAGGTCAAGAAAGCACCTGAGAACATGCTTAGCTCTGAAGGCAATTAGATTTAAGTACACACTCAACGGGACTTAAGCATGTGCTTGAAGCTAGCGGCATGCTGAAATTCCCTCCCTGAATACGGACACTATCCGGAATGACTTCCCGTCTGTGATGGGGTAGGCCAGGGCCTGAGGCCCCTCCTGGAGGCCTAGAGGCCCTGCCACACTCCGCCTTTGAAAAGGCCAGTGGAGAGAGTCCTCCAAACTGCCTGGAATAGCTTTCCCATACAGCCAATCAGAAAGGGGCTGTAGGGAGCAGCCAATCAGGGCCCAGCAGGCTAGTATAAGCAGAGCTGCAGAGGCAGCGTGAGCTCAGATCTTTGGATGTACGGTATGCCTGGCTGGCTGAGGAGCTACAGGACCCAGGACAGAGCAGTACTGGCAAAGACATAGGCCAGGTCTACACTAGGGGAGAAAGTCAACCTAAGATATGCAACTCCAGCTATGAGAATAGCGTTGCCGGAGTCGACGTACCTTAGGTCAAATTTCCACGGCATCCCACTGCAAGAGGTTGATGGGAGAAACTACCCATTGACTTCTCTTACACCTCAGGCCCGGTGGAGTAGCAGAGTCAATGGGGCTATGTCTAGACTGCAGGCTTCTTGCGCAAGAGCGCGTCCACACTGCAAAAGCGCACTGAAAAAGCAATGCCCTTTTCCGAAAGAGAGCATCCAGACGGCATGGACACTCTCTTGAAAGGAAACTCTGATAACCATTCACAGGATGGCCACCAGGACACCTGTATTTTTTTCTATTGCCATTTTTTGCACAAAAATACCCTGTTCCCAATCCACACACACCTTTTTGTGTGTGTGCTCTTGCGCAAAAAGGAATTATTCCTCATAGAAAGAGGAATACCAGCTGCACAAAAACCCCTGTGCTCTTTCGATTTTTTTTCGCAAAAACGTGCTTGAGGTGTGTGCCGTTTTTCCACAAAAACTCTGTAGTGTAGACGTAGCCTGGGAGTGCTATCAGCAGTCGATTTAGCAGGTCCTTACTAGACCCACTACATTGAACTCCGAGAGATCAATCTCCACAGTGTCAATCTCCCGGTAAGTGGAGACAAAGCCGTAAGGGAACATAAAGGAGCTTTGGGCTGGCTGCTGAGTCTCACCTAGCACAAAGCCCCAAGGAAGGGGTGAAGAATGAGCTGAGGCCATGAGGAAGTGGCCCAGGGAATGATAGTAGCTTAGTTAAAGGGACATTGCAGACGGCTGCTGTCTATAGGGTTCATGGACTGGGACCAAGAAAACAGGACATGCCTGGATCTCCACCGCATTGCTACACCCTTGAAGGGGCATAGAGCGAGAGGGATGTAAAATAATGGGGGAGGGATAGCTCAGTGGTTTGAGCATTGGCCTGCTAAACCCAGGATTGTGAGTTTATTCCTTGCAGAGGCTATTTGGGGTAAAAATTTGTCAGGGATGGGTACCTGGTCCTGCTGTGAAGGCAGGGGACTGGACTCAATGACCATTCAAGGTCCCTTCCAGTTCTAGGAGATAGGGACCCCTACTGGGGTCCCAGACCCCTGCGACTCTAGCCATTAGGCTGTGCTGCCCTGAACCCTAGGAGTATGTTATAGACTCTGGCCATTGGGCCATGCCACCCTGTGATTCAAGGGCTACTTTGTGAACTCCAGCCATTAGGCCATATAACTCTAGGACCAATTTATAGACTGTGGCCGTTTGTGCTTATGCCGCAACACACCACTTCCCACAAATCATTGCTCTTCCTGTACTGCACGGGAGACTTCCCAGCAATACACACGGGCAGAGGCAAGTTCTGTCACAATAGTATTTATTCTGGGCAGCTTGGAATTGCATTTCCTGGCACCTTAAAAAGGATGCTCTGGGCATGAAACCAGCTTTCCTCTTTGTCACAGAAAGCAGGGTGAGGTTTTGCGGGAAGGGAAAACAGAACCCAGTTATCACAAGGGTTATTTCAGCTTTAACTCACAACAAAAGGGGAGTCTGCAGCAATACACTGCACAGAAATGAAAAGTGCAGTGTGTTGTACTCAGATTGGGCTGTAGTCTATCTGAATCTCCTCTCCCTCTACAGAGACGCCTCATAAATTCTTAATTCTGGCTGTTCTCCTGAGCCCAGGGGGCTCAGCAAACTGAAATCAGCTCCACATTGTAACAGACAAAACTATTATGAGGAGGAAGATGCAGAAACAGGAGTTACAGCCCCATTCCAAACCCCCATCTTTGACCACAAGCTCCGTGCAGTCACTTCTGTGTTTGCAGGATCAAAGCTGCTTCCATCCCTAGAGGATCTGAAGTCCTGACTTGACAAAGCTCTGGCTGCAATGATTGAGTTGGGGTTGGCCCTGCTTTGGGCCAGGGGCTGGACTGGACTCCTGAGGTCTCTTCCAACCCTCTGGTTCTATGATTCTTCCAGGAACGGTCTGGCGCAGAAAGCTCACAGCATTCTGAGCTGAGGCTGAGTGGATCTAGCCTTCCACACAGTTTAGTTCGGGTCAAATTGAATGTTCCAGTTGAGTCTGGTATAAGAGTGGGGCCCCAACCATGGGGTTTAAACTAGAGATGTTAAATATTGGTTAATTGAATAATGGAGTAATTTCATGAATTCTTATTGGTTACTCAACCATTCTAGAGTCCCTGGGGGCGGAGCCAGAAGCCAGTTCACTCCTGTATCAGAGGCAGCAGCAGAGGGTGCCAGGTGGGAGCTGGGCTGCGAGGGGAGCCAGTTTAAAACCCATCTGCCCTGTGGACCTGTGCTGCTGCCTCTGATAAACAGGCAGCGGTGTGAGGTGGTAACAGCCTCTGTCTATTGGGTGGTCTGAGCTCCTGGACCTGACATGAGCCGAAACTGATCAGGGCTGCCTGCCTGCTAAAAAAATGTTCTGGCAAGTGTAGTGTAGTCTACAGCATTAACCGATAAGCTTTTGCTTATTGGTTAATTGGTTAATCGACTACACTTTTACATCCCTAGTTTAAACTCAGGTCTAGGACTGAAGATTCCTGACATCTAGGGAGACATGCATCTGATTCTCATTTGGGTCCCATCCCTAATGCCAAAGCAAAGGGTCTCTGGGCGTTAATATTCTTCTCACATAAATCGGTGTGAATTTGGAGTAGCACCTCTGAATTCAAAAGTGTTTACCCTGATGCAAAGAAAGGGGGAATCAACTCACAAAGAGGCGAATTCTGGTGTTAATCGTGTTGGTTCAACTCTTTCGGAGCTTCTGTGCATTTGCCCTGGTCTAACAGAACGTAGCATTGTGGTCAAGAGCTCTGTAAATTATGGGCCCAATTCTGCTCTCAGTCACCCAGGTAAATGGTCACACAGAGAACAGAGTCATGGCTGTGTTCACAAGTTAGTGTAACTAAGCTGCTACTGCAGACAATAGTACTACCTTGAAATCCACTCGTTCTTTGTAGTGCCTCTCTTTCTCCCTTCTGGGGACTGAGTTGCTTTTTTGTTTCTTTAATATAACGAGTGCTCCTATACCGAACAGGGAAGAGATTCAGATGGGAGGAGGGCAGGAAGACAGGTGCACTCTAGGCAGGTCTTTCATTGTTAGTCCATATGCTCTCGGTACACTCAAGGCCCGTGTTACTAACAAAACCACCGATTACAAATATATTTGAGAAACTCCAGAGGTTGTGGGGATCTGAGAATTTCTGCATTCCTAAAGATTTTTCTCATTTTCACCACTGCATGTGGAAATTAAAGGTTGAACCTCTCTAGTCTGGCACTCTCTGGTCCAACAACATCCGTGGTCCGGCATGATGTCAGTGAGCCGGGTGTCCACTTAGCATGGGTGTGGCCAAGTTTCCCGCAGTCCCATAAAGTTTGTTTACAGCCTCCAGTCCTGGCTCTCAGGTTCTGTGCTTTTATTTAGCTCTAATTTACCTCTAGGGGTATGTCTAGACTGCATCCTTCTGTCGGCAGAGGGATGCAGATAAGGCAGGTTGATATTGCAAATGAGACAGGGATTTAAATACCCCATGCCTAATTTGCATAAAAATGGCCGCTGTGTTTTGCTGACTCTGCACTTTTTTGGCAAAAAGCAGGGGTCTAGAGAGGGATCTGCCAAGAAAGAAAGCGTTTTTTGACATATTCATAATGCCTCCTGCACCACCTCAGTTTACACTCCCGTTGCATTTTCTAGGTTTTCTTCAACCCCATGAGGCCAGAACATAGCATGAGATCCTGGAGCCATTGAAATCAAAGGGAGTCTTGCTAATATGGATTTCAGCCATCCTTTTTTTAAAATGAAAGCTGAGATTCAGGTGCACAACAAGGAACAGATTCCACAGGTGAGCACTCATGTACTAGACCACGTCAATACTGTGTGAGTGTGTATGTGTGTGTATACACCACACACTGTATTCGTGTCTATGACAGATCTTTAACCATCTAAGAAAATTATTCACTCAAGAAGCTTTTTTATTTTGGACTTAATTTCTATTCAGCTTTGTCTCTGTTACCCTCCTCTCTTCCTGGGGTTTTTATCAGCTGAGTTCTAATTGCATGATTGGCTCTCGTTATGGCACAGTGATGTGAAATGAACCAGTAAACTGGGGCCAACTTGTGTGACCTTAATGGGAGACTTTTCACTGATTTAGTTGGAGTGGTCCTTTCACGCTTCATAAGTAATTATGAAGGGAACCCTGGAAAAGCAAGGCTCATGTTTAGCTATCAAAGGTTAAGCATGATGGAATTTTCTGTCTTCTCCAGCTTTCGAGTGACTGCAATAATCGTTGAGTCCCAGAAAATAATGGCAGTAGGCCAAATTATAAATGTATTTATACTTATACATCTCAACCAAGATCTGCTCCGTTGCAGTAACTGAGAAGAGAATTTGGTTCATTGCATATGGAGATAAATTACTCTTAGAAAATGGATCTTTGCTTGATTTCAAGGACAGAGTATTTACATAAGTACAATGTATACTGAGACAGAGTAGAATATTAATTTAGTTACATCTTTTATACTTAAGGTCTTTCAAATGACTTAAAAGAATGCAGGGCTAACTACCATATCAGAAGCTTCAGAGGGGTAGCCGAGTTAGTCTGTAACAGGAAAAATTTAAAAAAAACAAACAAATAAACTAGTAGCACCTTAAAGACTAACAAAACACATAGATGATTAGAGTATTAGAAATCCAGATATCATATCAGTGACTCAGAACATAATAATTGCCTAAGCCACATCACAGAAACATCAGAGACAATTTAACTGAGTGACGGTCTATATGGAAAAATCCTATAAAATATAATTCTAAAGGTATTTAATCCATTCTTTTAGAGACTATGGGAATATTTAGGGTAGTCTGGAAAAAAAAAACCCTAAAGAAAGGACACAATTCTTAGTTAACTTCTATATATGCTTAGAATAATGTAGACAGAACACTGTAACATTTCTACAGTCATACTGGGGTTTTTTCACTTTCCATATCAGTTATTCCCAGATTTTTGTGTAAAATGCAGCAACATCTTCAGGATGTATCTAGATACCAACCAGATACAGAGGGTGGAGATTTGGATTGACTCAGGGCCTATATCCTGTTGTGGGATTTGAACCCAAAACTTTGTTGCTCAGGTTTATGAGTGAAAGACACTGAGCCATGCTGAAATCAAAGTAACAGCAATAGGTTGAAATGATACAAGTTCCCCTTGAAAGCAGAGGTCTGCAGACAGGTCAGCCTAATCTGATAACCTTTCCAGCCTCTTTCTCTGAGCTGCTAGTACTGCCAGTGCTAATGAGTACGGTCCCAGAAGGACACTCCCCATAGCAGTATCTCTAGGAGTAAGATGTAAGCATAGAAGTCACAGCTAGACTAGCTGATGTGGGACCTTACTTCCAGATATGTGACCTTTTGAAAGGCAGAACCCTTAAAAGTGAGTCAAAGGCAGTTTCACCAAGATTCGAGAGTGGAGCTGGTCAAAACCATTTTGACAAAAGCACTTTTGGATGAAAAAACGGGCTTCTGACAAAAAGTAGTAAATTTCAAGAGGGGAAAGGGCAGGGTTCCCTATGTGCTGGGTGCTTGTATGGCCGCACAGCAAAGATTCAATTGCCGCCCAGCTGATTAGCAGGGTGCCCACAGCTAGATGGTTGTTTTTCTACTGGTAGCGCACATTCACACATGCCTCGGTGCCCATAAAAAATGTATTCCCCACACAGATGGGAAAAATCCACACGTGGCTGGAAAAGTTTAGAGGGAACATTAAGAAGGGGAGAGTCTGTTTTCATCAACATTTTTCAGATTTTCATTAAGAAAAACCAAACCCTGAAAACCAACGTGCCCCTGAAAACAAAGATTTTTTCCAACCTGTGCTACTCAAGCAGGAAACAAAAGCACTTTGGAAGGGGGTGGTTTGTGTTAGCTGAAGACAGCTATGTAGACTGGATATTCCAATCCCCTGTTCTCACCTGTGCCGAAACAGACAGATCCCAAATTGAGACAAAGCCTCCACAGAAATTAGCATCTTTCCACGACAGATATTAAATATCGGTTAATTGAATAGTCGATTAACTTCATGAATTCTTATATGTTACTCAACTATACTATAGTCCCTGGGGGTGGGGCCAGCAGCACTCCTGCCCCACTCCCAAGGAGCCCCCTTCCACGCCATGCTGCTGCTTCTGTATCAGAGGCAGCAGTTCAGGGTGCCAGGCAGGAGCTGGTCCGCAAGGGGAACCAGTTTAAAAACCAGCTGCCCTTGTGGACTGGCTGCCTCTGATACAGAGGCAGCAGTGCAGGGTGACAGCAGCTCCTCTCCAAGGAGGTGGTCTGAGCTCCTGGACCCGACGCAAGCCAGAACTGAGCCGAGCTGCCTGCCCGCCCGGCTTCTAATATGCTTTAAATACAGAGCTGCAGCAGGGGTATGTCCTGGATGCAGAGCAAGCCAGGACTGAGCCGGGCTCCTGGCCAGCCTGCTAAAAAATGTACTGGCAAGGGGGGAGGGAATGTGTGTACTCTATAGCTTTAAACAAAAACATTATAGCATTTGTGTATCGGTTAATTGACGACACCCAGTGGTCCCCAACCTTTCGGGGCTGCCAGGCGCCCGGGGGTGGGACAGCCCATGCGCCGCACGCCCGGGGGCACGGCCGCCCACGCGCCTGGGGGAGGGGCCGCCCATGCACCCCCACACGCTCAGGGCCGGCACTGTGCATGCACTGTGCGCCAGGGGCGAGGCCGGACCAGATGATTCGGTGGGCGCACATAAATGCCCCGGCGGGTGCCATGACGCCCACGGGCACCGCGTTGGGGACCACTGGACTACACGATTCCATCCCTAGTTTACACTAGCTCCCAAATCCCTTTATCCCACCCCTTCTTCTTTCTACCAGTAACCTTCCTCATGTTAGGGGACAACAACCAAGAGATGAGGGATGATTCCTGCCTATTGTATTTAAATCAACCTCTGCAACCGCTGCCAGAGATCATAAATCATCAAAATCTTGGAGTTTCGAATCACCATCTTTTTAAAAACTCATCCAGATTTTCTAGTGTCAGAAGCAAGTTGTAAAATGGCGGGTTTTGTGTCTTCTCTCCCAGTAGTTTAATTTCTAGCCCTGTATCCTTCTTGTTTTTTATCTACTATATAGCTCCCTTTTATTGTTTCTTCCCCTCCCCCCCCCCTTTGTTTTAATAACTATTTTACTGTGGATGCTTGTAAAAACAGCTGCTATAGCTAGTAAAAAAAAAATCTCTCTGGAAACAGATGCCGTGGCATTACTTCAGTGGTAATCTGCTAGATTTATAATTCCTCTCCAGTTCGATATTGATTTAAGATAAAGCAACTCAAAACACACAGGCAGCTCTCAGCTTTTTGCAGTTTTCCTCTATCTTTCTTCTTTTTCTATTGTAGCATTTTTTTTTATTTTGCTTGACTCAAATATCTTCAAAAAAATATGAAGGAGCACACAACAAAACCTCCCTTCATCCCAGCCAGAAAAGCAGCACTGTGTGAGAGGAGGGAGCATGTTTATGGTTACAAAAGCGCAAAAGAATGTCGTAAAGAGCTTTTTTATTGTTTTAGTTTATTTTTTCCTCTCCTTTGTTTGCAACACCCTTTGCAGCAATTGTCGATTTTCCTCCCTTATACTTCCTGGGCCCCAAAAATGTAACGTAAGTTAAATTACCTTGATATATTAATTAATAAATTAAATATATTAATAATATAATTTATTTACTTAAGAACATAAGAACGGCAATATTGGGTCAGACCAAAGGTCCATTTAGCCCAGTACCCTCTCTGCCGACAGTGGCTAATGCCAGATGCCCCAGAGGGAGGGAATACACGATCCCTCTCCTGTCACCCATTTCCAGATAAAAAGAGGCTTGGGACACTGTTCCTATCCAACCTGGCTAATAGCCATTGATGGGCCTAACCTCCATGTATCTATCTAGTTCTTTTTTGAACCCTGTTAAAGTCCTAGCCTTCACAACATCCTCTGGCAAGGAGTTCCACAGGTTGGCTGAGTAAAGAAAAACTTCACTTTAACCTCAATTGTTCTCTTCCTTTATACACCAGATGCCTAGATGCTCTGGGATTAGTGTGTGTAAAGCCAGCAGATACAAGACAGTGTTTTTGTGATACACTTTTTGTGTAGGTATCACTAAAACAGAAATACTGCTCATTGTTTTTCTTTGAAGGGCAGTGTTGTCTAGTGGTTACACTAGGGAACGATCAGTCAAGACTCTCAAGCTTTCCCCACAACTCTGGCATTGACTTGCTACTCAATGTCAATCAAGTCTTTTCACCCCTTTGTGCCTCAGTTTGCCTATCTTTAAAATGGTGATAATAATAATAATAATAATAGTGTTCTGCTTTGGCAAGCCGCTTTGTCTCACACAGGGAGGTAATATAAAGGAATTAAGCATTTATTAAATAGCACTGCTACTTTTTATTAAAAGATGTGCAGCACTCAGGGAAATAGTGGTAATCCCTGAATCCACACAGGGTTTTGATTCCGTCTTTGTGGGACAGGGCCATGGATGTCGCTTCCACTCAGGAATGGACATTCTCCGTGTGGAGGGAGCCCCCCTGCATGCTCTTTGGGGCAGGGACTTTTTTGTTCTATGCCTGTACAGCTACTAGCACATGAAGTCCCAGTCCAGGACTACATTACAGTAAAACAAATCGTTATTAAGGAGACTGTATGGAACAGGATAGACCGGTCCCCCCCACCTCAAAGTCATTGTGTTGTTGTAGTTGTGATATTTTTGTGATCGCACGAGTTATTTACTTGTTCCTATAATATAAGAACTAGGGGCCACCAAATGAAACGAATGGACAGCAGGTTTAAAACAAATAAAAGGAAGTTCCTCTTCACACAGCACAGAGTCAATCTGTGGAACTCCTTGCCTGAGGAGGTTGTGAAGGCTAGGACTATAACAGGGTTTAAAAGAGAACTAGATAAATCCATGGAGGTTAAGTCCATTAATGGCTATTAGACAGGATGGGTAAGGAATGGTGTCCCCAGCCTCTGTTTGCCAGAGGGTGCAGATGGATGGCAGGAGAGAGATGGCTTGATCATTCCCTGTTCGATTCACTCCCTCTGGGACACCTGGCATTAGCCGCTGTCGGCAGACAGGACATTGGGCTGGATGGACCCAGTATGGCTGTTCTCTTGGTCTTATGTCCTAGGAGGAGGCCACTGAGGAACAGCTGCCAGGGACTCCTGGGGCAATTTCAGCATCGTCAGGCAGCCGCTGGGAAGTGGAGTCACACCGTTTTCAGGCTGGTGTATAAGTTGCAATGCCAAGCCCCAGGAAAAGGGCCAGGCGCTCCCATGGCATTGCAGAAAGGAGGAGCCCCAGTGCAAGTGCTGTTGGTTTCTTGAGCATTCTCCATCACGCCACGGCTCTACACCAGAGCTGGGTGTCTTTGTAGCGCATGGGCTCTAGCTCAGCGGTGTTCGAACCAGGGGTCGCAACCCAGCGCTGGGGGGTGGGATGTCGGGCGCTGGGTCTCGTTGCTGCGGGGGGATCAGGTGAGCGGTGGGGGGGCTGAGGCAGCTCCCTGCCTGGCCTGGCACCGCAGACTGCGCTGCGCCCCAGAAGTGGCTGGCAGCAGGCCTGGCTCCTAGGTGTGTGTGTGGGGGAGTGCACAGGGCTCCATGCACTGACCCCACCCCGAGCACTAGCTCTGCCCTCCCATTGGCTGGGAACCTGCTGCTGGTCCAAGGTGCCAGGAGAGGCAGGAAGCTGCCTAGTCCCCTCGCTGCACCGTTGCCCGGGAGCCACTACTGGCAAGCTCCTCCTGCCCCAGCCCTGATTCCCATCCAAGCCCCCCAATTCTGAGCCCCACCCCAGAGCCCACGCTCCAGTCACATGACATTGGGTCGCAGCAGCAACAATTTTCTTCAAGGGGGTCATGAGAAAAAAAAGTTTGCAAACCGCAGGCCTAGCTCATGCAGACGCGCCGGGCTTGACGCACGACCCAGTGGGAGGAATTCGATGGGCGGGGAGGGTCTCTGCCGCCCTTAAATTGATGAGACTGGGTGGGCGTTGTGACGCCTGTGAGATCCACCAGGAAGCCGTTTAGTGGGGGAGCCATGGGGTGTCAGAAGGAGGAGCAGCCTTTCTGCACTCTCCAAGGAATGGGGGCCAACATCAGGGTCCGCTGGGGACCCGCTGCTGCGCCCAGCCCAGCTCGCAGTCCTCAGCTGATTCAGCTAAGGAACCTCCCCCATTTGTGCCTGCGGGTATCTCCAGCCACGCTGAACCCTGCAGCAGGGCTGGGTCTCTGGCCACTCAGCAGTGGCCTGTGCTCATAGCGGTGCCCCTGCTCTCAGCTTCTTCCTCGGTCCTGGTGCCTGACTCCTGACCCCTGACCCTGGACCCCAACGCTCTCCCTGGACTTGGTACCAGCTGCTGACTTGAGCAGTGGCCCCTGGGCCGGCTCGTGCCTGCTCCAGCCACTGAGCCAGCCTTCCTCCCTCACCATTAGGCAAGACTGCCTCTGACCCATTCCTTACCATGTCTTTGTGCAGTAGTGGGCGGCGAGGTTATTAGCATCACTGTCCTGTGAGCCCAGGCAGCCTGTGCCCCGGGACATTGCCTTGCTGCCTTTCACCACAGTCACAGTGACTTCTCACCAGTGTCATTCCATTAAGGGCAGTAGCGTGTCCCGATTCACACCACTATGTCGGGGAGCCATATCACCCCCACCCCCACGGCCACACAGTGCCAAGCATCCGTGCTTGCTTTATGGGCAAGGAGACAGGCATAAAATGCTTTCTTAGCGTCAAAAAATCCTATAGTCCCCCCTCCCCCAGCTTTTCACAGCTGCTTCTTTTGCATGCTCAGGGACTGCTTCGCGCTTGGCCCTGGGGACAGGGCTGGTGACAGACTTCACCAAGCCATGTGTGGGGGGAGGGCTCAGCTCCCAGCCTTCCGGAAGGGGCGGGGCTTTGGGCAGAAGGGGAGGGGCCAGCCTTCAGTGCTGCCCAGACTTCACTGCACCTCCCCCCCCAGCCCTAAGCACTGCTACCACTGCTGCTGCTTTTAAATGAGCAACTGCCCCCTTTGCTCTCCCATCAACAGCCCTGCCTCCATGTCATAACTTTCCAGCAACCATCATGTAGGTGGACCTTACTTATTTCACCCCCAAAGGTCCCTGTGTTGCTGTGTTTTGTATTCAAGTAATCCACTAGACATAATAACACAGTCCTAGTGACTTAACAACAGTCTTTATTAGATGCATAGTTAATATAGAGAGACAGAGCATCTGAGTTCAGGTCAATCTATCAGTGTAATCTAAAACCAGTGTAATCAGCTGCTTCCTCCAGCCCTTTCTAAAATGTGCAATCATTGTTGATTAAGTTCAGCAGTTTGGCAAATTCTCCTTGCTCTAGACTTGGCTCCTCTTAACAGTCTTTTTCTTACACCGATCTCTGCACCCATCACAATTTCCTCTCGTGTCATTGACTCAGATGCTGGAAATTGCAGCTCTGGCTTCCTATCTTCAGATCGGTTAAAAATGATTCCAAAGCCTCTTCCGTGATTAGATTTCTGCAGTGAAATTCAAATATTTCAATTTTTTTTTTTTGGTTCGGTAAACAGTATTCCTCCATTTTTTTAAAAAGACAAACTCATCGTTCACTAACATTTTACCTCAAACGATTTGTACAAGGAAATTGCTTTGGTTCCTGCATGAGTCAGGGCGTCTTCTTTATGAATAGATGCTGATGTCTTCAAAAATAAATTCTCCTGTTTACATTTATTCCAGTTTTTGGCAGCATTTCTCGGCAATCACTCCCGGGGGACATGGACCATGTAGGACAGGGACACTCAACTTTGGAAGCCCCAGGGGCCACAATGATACTCACAGCACGTCGAGGGCCGCAGCGTAAGTGTGGTTGCATAGACATGCAGATATATGCAGATAGCTTCTTTCACATTGATGAGCATGAATACAAAGATTAAGACAAGACTATACAACATGCCCGCCCTATTTAAGTCAGTTCTGCTGATATTAATAAAATGCAATATTTATCTGATTTCCACACATATGACAGCACTTTTAATAAGCAATGAGAGTCCAGAAATTTAACTACTAAAACGCATCTCAACAGAAGACTATTATATTGACTACTTTTTTGTTTTGGCTCCCACATGTGGGCTGCGTGTTGAGCCCCGCATAAACCCAAACCGCACCGTGGGCTGCAAACAACCAGGCTGCGTGTTGAGTAGCCCTGATGTAGGGTGAGGGGCATGGACAACAAAGCCAGGGAACCACTGGTGTAGACTCTAAGGCCAAGAGGAGTTGTTGGTGTTGTGCAGAGAGGACGACAGACTTGCCGTGCCCCTGGGCAAGCGGGGGTGGCTTTGTGATCCTGGAAGGGGCGGGGCCTCAGGTGGAAGGGGCGGGGCCTCAAGCAGACAGGGCGGGGCTGGTGCAGCCAGCCCTCAGTACCACTTGGAGTGAGCCCCTCCCCCCAGGCAGCCCTCAGTGCCAACCAGAACGTGCCACACCCACCCCTCAGCGATGCCCGAAGTGCGCCATGTGGCGCTCCAGTGGCGGTTGATAGGGTCCGCTGGTCTGGCCACCGCAGATTCTGTGGTAGCGGCAGCAGCAGCTGGGAACCCTGGGCCCTTCTGAATCGCCAGGCCCCAAGGCCCCTCCCCTCTCCATCAACAGGCCTGGTACGGGTGAAGGCAAGCCCCTCCCTCGATCCCCACCCCCAACCCCACCTCTTCTGCCCAGGCCCCATCACCGTCCCTTGGGAGCCAAACTGTCCCCCTCCCCAAACCACGGGGAGGGAGCAGGCCACATGGCCCCAGCCCCAAAGCACAGGCAGGGCGGGCGCTCGGGGAGCAACACTCCGCCCCCACTGCACCTACAGCAGGTGTGGGCAGGGCCAGGCCTGGTGGTTTGGGAGGGCAAAGCCCTCCCCGCCTAGCATACCCGCTGCCCCTGGTTTTGTACCATGCAAAGGGCTTCCTGCAGGCGGCTCATGGCAGGGCTTGGCAGCTTCAGGAATCTGAGTTGCCGCTCCAGGGCTCCAGCCCACTTCACTTTTACCGGAACACGCCGTGGGGCTGAGTCCATTGGAGTCGCATTGCAGCTCTCCACTCGGGAGAGACAGGTTTGCCCCCGAAGCGCCACCTTGAGCTCTCCCACCCGGCCGTGCTGGGAGGGCAGCGTGCTGCGCCCCTGCAGTAGGCAAGGCTGAGGTGACCAACAGGAACCGCACCTGCTAAACAAGGAACAGGAAGGGAATTTTCCACCATCTGAACTGTAAAACAGCCCAAAAAAAGGAGGTGGGGCTCCTTGATGGGTGGTGTTTGAGGGATCCTGGGGAAAGTAATTTATTAATAACTAGTAGATGTACCCGGGTCCTTAACTCACTTAAGGGTTGGGGAGGGGTTGGGAAATAATAGGAAAACGTACATGCTTTATTTAAATGATTGTATTTTTCAAAAACACAGTGTCATTCTTATGAAGTTAATTTTTATTTTAGATTCCTTTAAAAAAGGGATTGAGAGAATGTTTCCATTTAACTATGTCTAGTAAATGTTTTAAATAGGAATTCTATCAAGTGTATTTGTTTTCTTCGTTTCTATAGACTCTTATTGTTCGCAGTTTAACAAAAAAAAGTCAATTTGGCTTCCAATAACATTGTCTAACCGTTTTCAGATCTAAGCATTCATTTAGCACTACACCAAATTTCTCCATTTTGTCTCTTTTGTGTAAGGTTTATTGAGAAGCAATCCTATTTCAGGTTCATCCTATGTCTCTGGCTCGTCTTGGTTCAGTCTCTTTCAGCATTCTCTCAATTATGTCAGTTTGGAGGACTGCACTTGCTTTGGTGATTCTGTGTCTCCTCTGCCTGGTTTTATGAGAAGCCATCCCATTCAAGGCATGTCCTATTTTCCGGGCACAACCCAAACTTTCCATTGCTTTACGTTCTGGTAAGAGGAAGCTGCTTACCACATTTAATGGTCCTAGTTCTTACAATTTAGGATAAGTTCTTGCTCAAACAGACAAACTCTAAAATATATAGTAGATTATGGTCACCATAATTTTTCTTCCAAGAACTAACACACACACTTTCTCCCCTAGGGAGGTCTTCTCTGCGCCTTTCTCCATCCCTGCTAATTCCAGGTATTATCCCATGTTACTATTAATCATCGTTGCTCTGCCTTTTATTTATTCTGGTGGCTGGTGTTTCCAGCCCCGCCTTGCTCTGCAAACTGGCTGCTGCAAGCGGATGGATTTTTTTACATGAGGCACAAATTGCACCTACAGGAAACAGAAGTGACTTTTTTTTTTCTGCTTAAAAAGGAAAGCTTTCCAGGGAAGGCTGCTGGGCCGGTGAGTTCAAAATGCACAGCTATGCAATCTTAATTCTGGGATTTGGCAGTTGGCTTCAGAATGATTTATTGTTATCCAAATTTATTTGTCTCGTGCCAGGGGATGGCGTACTCAAGGCAGCCTGGGTACATACATAAGCTCATGACAGAGATTCATTACTCTTATTGCATACACAGTCACCGTAGGAATTTGTTTTGTCTCTTTTGTCTAACAATATTTCATAGAATCATAGAACCCTAGAACTGGAAGGGACCTCAAGAAATCAAGTCCAGTCCCCTGCTCTCACGGCAGGACCAAGCACCGTCTAGATCATCCCTGACAGATGTCTATCCAACCTGCTCTTAAATATCTCCAGTGATGGAGATTCCACACCCTCCCTCGGCAATTTATTCCAGTGTTTAACCACCCTGACAGGTAGGAAGTTTTTCCTGTTGTCCAATTTAAACCTCCCTGGATGCAATTTAAGTCCATTGCTTCTTGTTCTATCATCAGAGGCCAAGGAGAACAATTTTTCTCCCTCCTCCATGTAACACCCTTTTAGATACTTGAAAACAGCTAACATGTCCCTTCTCAGTCTTCTCTTTTCCAAACTGAACAAGCCCAATTCTTTCAGCCTTCCCTCATAGCTCATGTTTACTAAACCTTTCATCATTCTTGTTGCTCTTCTCTGGACCTTCTCCAATTTCTCCACATCTTTCTTGAAATGTGGTGCCAGAACTAGACACAACACTCCAACTGAGGCCTAATCAGTGCAGAGTAGAGCAGAAGAATGACTTCTTGTGTCTTGCTCACAACACTCCTGTTAATGCAGCCCAGAATCCCGTTTGCTTTTTTTGCAACAGCATCAAACTGTTGACTCGTATTTAGCTTGTGGTCCATGACCCCTAGTTCCCTTTCTGCCATTCTCCTTCCTAGACAGTCGCTTCCCATTCTGTGTGTGAAACTGATTGTTCCTTCCTAAATGGAGTCCTTTGCATTTGTCCTTATTAAATTTCATCCTATTGACCTCAGACCATTTCTCTACTTTGTCCCGATCGTTTGAATGATGACCCTATCCTCCAAAGTAGTTGCAACCCCTCCCAGCTTGGGATCATGTTCACACTTAATAAATGTCCTCTCTCTGCCAGGGCTACTCAACATGCAGCCTGCAAGCCGACCCATTTGTTTGCGGCCCGTGGTGCGGTTTGGGTTTACGCGGGGCTCAACACGTGGCCCGTGGGTGGGATCCTTTGAACGTGTCCCCACTGGGAACACGCCCCACAACAGTAAGGAGTCTCCCAGGAGGGGGGAGCCCTGAAAGACGCAAGCGGACAGGCTGGCTGGAACAGATGGGTATAGGGCGTCGGTGTTTCTAGCCCCCAGGGAGGAAGTACCAGGAGCGCCAGGGCATTGTGGGAAGTGCTGGTTGCTTAGCCTAGTGGGCAGAGTGCTGCCTGGCTCACACTGGCCATATTTGGGTCCAGCACCATGACTTATGGCTTAATCTTTGTATTCATGCCCGTCAGTGTGAAAGACATGATTTGCATATGTTTGCATATATATTTGCATGTCTATGCAACCACACGTAAGTCGAGGCCCTCAGCATGTGCTGTGAGAATCATTGTGGCCCTGGGGCTTCCAAAGTTGAGTAGCCTTGCTCTATTCCATCGTCTAAATCGTTGGTGAAGACATTGACCCTGTGGAATTTCAGGCAGATTCCACGGCTCAGTCACTCATTCTCTCTCCTCCTTTGGGCCATGAGAGTGGGGCCGTTCCTACCCATACACTGAACATGCAGCTGCTTAAGGTACCTGAAAATCTGGGGCACCACTTAGGTCTTAATATCCACCCACCCAGGCTTCCTCTCCCTAGTCTGCGGCTCTGCTTTCTCCAGAGAGGATCTAGTTAATTTACAAGTGACAACGCCTGCCAGGGCTATTAGCAGAACTTTGAACCTGGGAAAGAGCCCTCAGAGTGGTAATGAAGCCATTTAACAGGCATTTGCCAACCCCAGGTCTGTCCTGGCAATTTGTGCTTGTGCTGCGTTAATCTACAGGAAGACGGTAAAATCACATCTCTAAAAAAATCATTGTTCCGCCCCCACCCTCAGGGCTGTCATTGGGAATCAGGCACCCGTTTAATAGTATTGTGTAGGGGCCCCATCAATCCTAAGGACATGTGGGGGGCTGCCCATTGGGAGAAAAATCCATCTTAATCCCTGTTAAATGCACTGGAATCAGTATAATCCGATGCTGAATACATCTCCTTTGAAGGAGCTGGAAAGACCACAGGCTAGCAAGGCAAGACCTGCTTTCATCCGCTGGGGAGAAAGAACTTTTTGGAGGACGCTGGGTCTTGCTGGATGAAAAGCCCGCTTGCTGACTCTGCTTTGCGCTGGAGTGAGTGCAATTGTTGCTCTGTGGGGAGATGGCCGGGGCCCGGCACAATGCTTGGATTGGATAAACAGTTGCATTTCCCCCCTTGAAACAGCCTGACAGCAGAATAAGATTGTGCTTTCTCCCTCGCGCTCTCATTCTCTGTCAGAAAAACACTCACACCTGTCCCCGATTTAAAACCTGAACTCCCAGCGCTGACATCTTTTTCTAATTTCCTTTGAATTAAGGCTATAGTTCCCAGATTTTCCACTGAAGGTAGCTCAGCAAAGCAGATTGAAATCTTCAGGAAAAGTCTCCCATCTTATTTTGCTTTCTACCATAATGGATAAGGGGATGACAGACAGAAAAGGAGTCTTTCCAAACTTCACCACTTGTAGGCTGTGTCTATACTGGCAAGTTTTTCCGCAAAATCATCTGATTTTGCGGAAAAACTTGCCAGCTGTCTACACTGGCCGCTTGAATTTCCGCAAGAACACTGACGATCTCATGTAAGATCGTCAGTGTTCTTGCGGAAATACTGTGCTGCTCCCGTTCGGGCAAAAGCCCTCTTGCGCAAATCATTTGCGCAAGAGGGCCAGTGTAAACAGCACAGTAGTTTTCCGCAAAAAAGCTCTGATCACGAAAATGGCGATCGGGGCTTTTTTGCGGAAAACCGTGTCTAGATTGGCCACGGATGCTTTTCCGCAAAAAGTGCTTTTGCGGAAAAGCATCCTGCCAATCTAGATGTGCTTTTCCGAAAATGCTTTTAACAGAAAACTTTTCCGTTAAAAGCATTTTCGGAAAATCATGCCAATGTAGACGTAGCCGTACAGTTTTAATCCATTGTTTTGAAGCAAGTTAAACACATTGCACCAGTTTCAGCCTAGGATATCTGAGAACATCTGTGACGTAGTGGGGGTACCTGGCTGGTTTCTATGCTGCTGGCTCTGGGGTAACCCCCACTGGCTGCCGTGGGTACCACGACCCAGCAAAACAGGATGAGTCACTATGCAAACCAGTGGCCAGACACCCCCCATGGAGAGTAACAAAGGAAGGTGGAATGCTGCCCTGGCTGGGGGGCAGGGCTGGAAGAGAGTTAGTGGGTTGCTGGCTGGAAGCATGGAGGAGACAGCCTAGGGAAAGGGACTGGAGTTTAGGGGACCAGTCTCCCCCATCTCAAGGGGGCCTGAGGCATCCTAGCCCAGCTTTGTGACCAGATTACATCTATGCTGTGCTGTATCCTGGAGAGGCAATAAACTTCCTCTATTCCACCGCCTGGTGCAGTCTGTTTGTGCCATTTCGGGGTGCAGGAGACGGGGGAACCCCATCGCGCCGTCACAACATCAAACAAGTTAACTAAAGTAGATTCGTTTTTGTAATTAACAGCCCTGTGCAACTTTCTTGTTGTTCAGTCCCATTGTTAGGAGGCTGCTGTTTACCAGCTCAGTGCAAACATGCAAAGCACACCAATGTTTTAATTGGGTCAGCATTGTTTGGCTGAGAGCCAACAACATGGAAATTGAAAATGGTGCATCATGTGATCAGTCCAACAGTTTGCACCTCACTTGGTTCCGGTGATGATAGAATAGAATCATAGAACACTAGAAGGGACCTCGAGAGGTCATCAAGTCCAGCCCTCATAGCAGGACCAAGCACCATCTACATCATCCCTGATAGATGTCCATCCAACCTGCTCGTAAATATCTCCAGTGATGGAGATTCCACAACCTCTCTGGGCAATTTATTCCAGTGTTTGACCACCCCGACAGTTAGGAACTTTTTCCTAATGTCCAACCTAAACCTCCCTTGCTGCAGTTCAAATCATTGTTCTTGTCCTGTCATCCAAGGCCAAAAAGAACCATTTCCCCCTCTCCTCATTGTGACACTATTTTAGATCACTGAAAACTTCTATCATGTCCCCTCAGTCTTCTCTTTTCTAAACTAAACAAGCCCAGTTCTTTCAGCCTTCCCTCGTAGCTCATGTTCTCTAGACCTTTCATCATTTTTGTTGCTCTTCTCTGGATATCTCTCCAATTTCTTCATCTTTCTTGAAATGCGGTGCCCAGAACTGGACACAATACTCTATCTGAGGCCTAATCAGTGCAGAGTAGAGCAGAAGGATGACTTCTCATGTCTTGCTCACAACACTTCTGTTAACACAGCCCAGAATCATGTTTGCTTTTTTTGTAACAACATCACACTGCTGACTCATAGTTAGCTTGTGCTCCACTATGACCCCTAGATCCCTTTCTGCAGTATCCTTCCTAGATAGTCACTTCCCATTCTGTGTGTGTGAAATGGATTGTTCCTTCCTAAGTGGAGCCCTTTGCATTTGTCCTTATTACGTTTCATCCTATTGACCTCAGACCATTTCTCTAGTTTATCCAGATCACTTTGAATTATGACCCTGTCCTCCAAAGCACTCGCAACCCCTCCCTGCTTGGGATCATCTGCAAATGTAATAAGCTCACTCTATGCCGATATCTAACTCATTGATGAAGATAGTGAACAGAACCGCTCCCAAAACAGATCCCCGTTGAACCCCACTTGTTTTGCCCTCCCAGCATGACTGTGCACCGTTAATAACGATGTCTTGGATACCCGCTGTGCCATTGACTGACACGGCCAGTCAGGTCTCAGATGTATCCAGGAAGTTTTGGTTTTTTTGTCCGCTTTCCTAAGACATATCGAGCAAGTACTCTGTACACTTACGGAGGAGACCATCACTTTTCTTGTTTCTGGCTCCATTCCTCTTCATTACAGCACTGCAAACCTCACTGTCTGAACAGATTAAACTGAAATTGGACAAAGACATCCATTTCATCTGGCAAACCTGGTGGAAACAAGTGATAGCATTGCAGCAGCATCCAATAAGGCAGTCATAAAGTGGAATAGCCTCAAATTGGCCATCCTTCAAGCCTCAGAAGAAACTCTAGGTGAAACTCAAAGACACCACTAGGGTTGGTTTGATGAAAACCATGATGAAATCAAAGCTCCTTAAGGAAAAGGATGATCCATTTATGTCTTGGCAAAATGATAAAAAGCAACATAAAACAGAGACAAGTTCAAGTCTCTGCAAGCCACAGTGCAGAGATGGCTTTATGTTCTACGTGAGAACTGGTGGGGAAAAGAAAGCAGAAGAGACAGACCACTACACCCATTATGAATACACATGTCACTTTCTCCATTTTCCGTATCGGTGACCATCTCCTCTGTATCCTCCAGTGTAGAGTGCATGCTTTTCTGGGAAGCTTTGCTTGTTACATAAGTAATATTGAAATGCCTGTGATTTGCTAAACACAATTCTTCATTCTTATGAAGCAGATGGCTCACAGGTTTGTGCCTCCAGTTTTGGAGACGCAAGAGCCTGTTCCAAGAGTTGGTATCTCCATGTCACAGATCAGTGGTAGAGCTGTGAAGTCTGGCCCTGCGCCCTGGCTGGGTGGAGTACAGGCAGACTAGAGAAGCTGGTCTTTCCTTCCCTACAGCCCAAAGCCGGGGTTAGCTAGAAAGCTGGTAGGAGAATCCTCCCCTATGCCCAGCGGCTAGAGAGTGTCGGGTGGGACTGCTGTCACATGAAAGTCATGTGTGGGCCATGCATCTTAGCAGGCTTGGGATGGAATTTTCCATCTCTCCTATACCCAGCTTAGCATGGTGTGGGACCCTGCAAGCCCAAACAGCAGCTGGGCGTTATCAGTTCTAACCCGTTCCTTGAGCTGGGAAACTACTGAGCAGTCAACAAGTTTGACCTTGGTCTCAGCTCTTAAGAGTGATAAGAATAGTGTTGAGCCAGGTACGTGCACACCAGTAAATACTTGTAGTATAACCAGTGTAGGAAGCCCCGTGTGCATTGAGTCTCAACTGGGACCTAGACCTCCAAGGGTGCCCTGAATCCCCCTAGCTGGAGACAAGTACAAGTTCAAGTGGAGACGTCCACTGCGGCCGGGTGGGAGGTGACCAGAACAGGACTCCCCACAGATCTCAACGGGCATAAGCATTTCCAAGTGCCTGTTACTCTTAGATGCATTGCTTTGCCTATGCTTATTTGTATTACTTTGCAGTAGCTGTGTAACCATCTGGCAGGATTAAGCCTGTAATAGCAGTGACGTAATGAGATTAATAAAAGCAACTATCTATCCCTACTCGACTCTGTCTTGAAGCGAATCCACAACCCTGCCTCTGTGAGTTGTCAACTGCGGTTTGAGAAGGGGTTGCGTGAGCTGCCAGACTGGACATTTGTCTCTGGACCACAACGGGCCCAGCATCTGAACTCCTGGCTGGGGACTGGCCTGGGACGCAACCTATCTGTGTGGCCACTATGAGCCTGAGCACACTGAAGAATCAGCCAGAGCCCTAAAGAAAAGAAACCCCTTGCTAGCCAAGGTGCTGAAGTGAAGTCTGGGTGAATTTCTGCCTCGTAGGGCATAGAAGCAGTCTCCACCCCGAGGCAAGGGGAGGGAGTTTGGAGCTAGCTGCCTGCTGAGGGAGACTCCGCTGCACATTATGGAGGCATGGGGGAGAAGATAAAGGGGGCAGTTAGGACTCAGAGTGACTTGAGAGGAGTGGAGGGAGCTGGAGGAAATTAGAGCAGATGCACTGAAGGATTTGTGGCAACTTCACCCATCTCCTACGTTTCCCCAAATCTCCGCTTACGACTTGGCTGGGGGAGCCATAAACACAGAAAAGCCCGTAAACAAAACCTGCCGTGGGAACAGAAAGCAACCCCGTCCAATAGGAAGGCAGGAACGGCAGCCGAGTCGCCTCAGCAAGGCGGGCTGGATTTGATTAGTTGGAGCAGCTGTAAGCAGCCTTCTCTTGCATTTCTCGTCGCGGCGGTGAGCGCCCTCCCACTGTGACAGCCAAGACGAATTAGGAGCTTTCTTCAAAAACAGGTGTAGCTGCCGCCTGCCGCCTTCGCTAATTGCACGAGCTTCCATTGCTCATTATTCCAGTCCAATCTCCATGGGACACTGAACGGCCACTTCCCATTCAGTCCAACATGAGTTTAATGAAGGAGTACGCCCAGGGCCCCGTCCTCTCAGCTTGTTCTCAGAGCTCGGTCACTAGCATAGTGATAGAAATGTAGCCGTGTTAGTCTGGGGTAGCTGAAAAGCTTCTAGCCAGTGCACCAGGCCTCTCTCTTCTGCCTCAGCATTGTGACGGCCACCAGCGGCTCAGCTAGCAGCTGCTGGAATGGTGTCTGCCTCTGGGCACATCCGCTCCCTTTTCGGCATGTTTTGCAGTCCACCGGCCCAGAAGCTTTCCCCCACTTTTCACCTCCCTACTTTTAATTGTTTTGTTTTACAGTCAGTATGAAACAGAGCAAGAGCACATCTGCCGCAAAGCACAGGCCACGTCGGGTGCAGCCAACGGAATCCGACAAGGAGATATAAAGAACGGGATAGAAAATAATACTGAAGCCAGTCTAAAAATTGTGGGCGTGCCCCCAGGCGGAATATTATATTCCGTTCTGCTCAGCCTATTGCAAGATAGATAGGGTGCCTGGGGATGGATGATGGATAGATAGATAGATAGATAGATAGATAGATAGATAGATAGATAGATAGATAGATAGATAGATAGATAGATGGGGTGTATTGGGATCGATAGGGGTGTATGGGGACAGATAGATTGGCAATCGGCTGAGCAGGACTGAATATAATATTTTGCCTGGGGGTAGGCCTGCAGTGTGTGTATAAATAGATAGAGAGAGAGAGAGATGGGGGAAAGGGTCCAAAGATGGTTGATGACAGTGATTAGCTCCAAGATGTGAGGATATAAGGAATACCATTCCTCTAGGGTCAGAGGCCTGCAGCTGGCTTGCTGGCTTCTTAGCTCTGCCCACGGCACCTGAGAAAAGAGCTGGATCTTAATTAGCTGAACTTTATAGAAGAGGGCAGCAGGAGATGGAGCGGGGAGACTGCAATGCTCTCCAGAGAGCTGCTACTGGAGCTAGAGCAGCGAGGAATTGCTCCAGAAACCAAATGAACAGAAGGGAGACTGTGTAAATCTGAGGTCAGGAAGAGCCAGCCAGCAAAGTCGGGGCTGCTGACGTTCCTGGTCTGAGGGACGGATTTGGAGACGGGAATGCTTTCCTCGCACAGACTGAAGAAAGAGTCTGTGAGGTTTTATCTGCTTAAGAAGGCTTAAAATAAAGCCACTCGCCCTGCTGAAAACTGCTTCCCTGGATTCATCGAGAGAACTCCGACAGAATGACCCTGCGAGTGAGCTGGCTCAGCAAGCGTGAAACCTGGTCTGGTAGCAGGAGGGTTCTGTGAGCTAAGGGCTCTCCACCCCCCCCCCCCCTCGATCCTTTACGCAAGACGAGCGAGTGCAGTGGTCAGAATTGTTTTCCATAGAGACTAGCCGTGATACAGCAGAACAACACAATGACTTGCCCAGATAAGGTCCAGGCAGTAGGTTTGCAGAAATTTTGGAGGTGCCCAGAGGCCCAGTTACTTTCTGCCCCCACCCTCAAGGCTCTGGGAGGGAATGTGTTTAGCAGGCTTCCTGCTTCTGATGTACTTAGAAAATCGCTATTACTTTTTGGCTAGCTGTTCTTCAAATTGCTTTCTGGCCTTCCTAATTATATTTTTAACTTCATGTGCCGTCGTTTATTCTCCTTTCTATTTTCCTCACTAGGATTTAACTTCCACTTTTTAAACAATGCCTTTTTATTCCTCGCTGCTTCTTATGCTTGATGTTAAGCCACAGTAGCGCTTCTTTGGTTCTCTTACTGTTTTGTTTTGTTTTCTTAAATTGGGGGCATGCATTTAAATTGAGCCTCTACCATGGTGTCTTTGAAGAGTTTCCATGCAGCTTGCAGGGATACCACTTCTGACACCGTACCTTTTAATTTCTGTCTGACTAACCTCCTTATTTTTGTGTAGTTCCCCTTTCTGAAATTAAATGCCATGGAGTTGGGTTCCTGTGGTGTTTCCCACCACAGGGATGTTACAGTTAATTAATTCGCTATTTCCAAGCGGTCCAGCTATATTCACCTTCTGGACCATACCCTTACTGCTAAATTCATCTTATTAGAGCATGGAATTATATCCATAGAGATTCTCTGAAACAATTTGTTTCATTTACTTATCTGGATTCTATGCTTTCTTTCACCCATAGTGCCACTTGCCCACCAGCATGACCTGTTGTGTCCTTCCTTTATTTTTTGTACCCTGGTATGACTGTGTCACGCTGATTATCCTCATTCCACTGAGTTTCTATGATGCCCTGTCTGTCAATATCCTCCTTTCGTGCAAGGCATTGTAGTTCACCCATCTTGTTATTTGGACTTCTAGGGTTTGTAGATAAGCACTTAAAAGAACTTCTCACTTTTTAGCTGTCTGCCGTTACATAGCGGACTTGAATAGGACTCTTTGTCGTTTGACCGTTTCTCACCAGATCTTAGCTGTATTTTATCATCTTCCATTCGTTCCTCTTTACTAGGACACGGAGAAAGTCTATTAATAGACCCTCCCCTAAGGGATGTCTGTCTGATCCATGTGCTCTTCTGCACCTGTCAGCTTCCCCCCAGTCTGTAGTTTAAAATCTGCTCTATGACCTTTTTAATGTGAAGTGCTAGCAATCCGGTTCCATTCTGGTTTAAGTGGAGCCCATCCTTCCTGTCTAGGCTCCCCATTTCCCACAATTCCTCAGTTCCTAATAAATCTAACCCCCTCCTCCCTACATCATCATCTCATCCATGCATTGAGATCCCATAGGTCTGCCTGCCTACCTGGTCCTGTGTGTGGAACTGAAAGCATTTCAGAGGACGCTATCATGGAGATCCTGGATTTCAGTCTCTTTCCTAGCAGCCTAAATATGGCCTCTGAGATCTATCTCCTACCCTTCCCTATGTCATTAGTATTTACATGTGCCATGACCAGGGGCAGATGACCATTTTGCGGGGCCTAGGGCAGCACAATTTCACGGGGGCCCCCTTTGCCACGGCGCATTTGCTGGGCTTCTTGAAGCGAGGGGTCTGGGGCAGCCGCCCTGCTCACCCTGCCCTATATCCGCCCCTGGCCATGACCACCGGTTCCTCCCGGAGATTACATATTTAAATGACTCCACAAATCCGCAAACCTCGCACCAGGCAGGCAAGTCACCATGTGGTTCTCTCGGTCATTGCAAACTCAGCTATCTGTTTCTAATGACCCCCCTCTACTAACACCTGTCTCTTCCTAATAACTGGAGTTCTCTCCCCAGGAAAGGTATCCTCAGTGCTAGAAGATACCACAACATCATCCAGAAGGAAGTTCCAGTTGGATGTTCTCCTTCCCTGAGACTTTCACCCTCCTCGCCAGCTCAGAGGCTCTCTGACCAGAGGTGAGACAGCTCTACTGTAGCCCATAAAGTCTCACCTATGTACCTCTCTGCCTCCCTTGGTTTTTCCAGTTCAGTCGCCCTGGCCTCCAAACCCTGTACATGGTCTGTGAGGGCCAGGAGCTCCTTGCACAGAAGGCACACAGACACCACCGGGCCATAGGGCAGGTTATCGTACTTGCTACACTGGGTGCAATAAACAGGATAACCCCCACTTTGCTGCTGAGTTTCTGCCTGCATCCTCTTCGTACTCCTAGAGCAAATTCTGTTTTGATGTTTGTTTTTTTTTAAATCGGGTGGTTTTGGTTTTAGTTTAGGATGTAAAGAATGTTTAGTGTTAAGTGTATCTAGCCCCGTCCCCCCACAAAACTCTGCCTCTAATCTCCCTGGCAAAATGCCCGTTAGCCCACCCTTTGTGTCTTCTCTTTTGACTAGAGTTCCTGACAGTGCTTCTGGGATCATGTAATGATCCTCAGTTGATGATAATGTCAAGCCTTTTGTTACCTTAATCACCCTGCCTCTGGTTATAAACACACTCCCTGCTGCAAAGGTCGTGCTAGGCCCAGCTTGCAAATCCATCATAGCCTCACTTGCAGTTAACGTTGCTGGCAGGAGCTGTGAACCGTCAGCATTCACGGTGCTGGAGCATCTCGGGGCTCCTGTGACTCGCAGCCTTTGGACAAGGTGTGGCGTGTGGTGCCTGGATTTACTGTCTATCACAGTAAAAGAACAATGACGCTGAAAGGCAGCCACGTGAAAACCAGTAAAAGGAAATGCGTATTTACATAGCACGCAGGTAACCTGTGGCACTCCCGGCTGAAGGTCCATCCCCTGCAATCTAGGTTAAGACAAGGAAGACAAAATGGCAAACGATGGATGGGGATATAGGGGAAACAGGACAAGGAGATTGTGAGGTACAGTAGCTTAGTGGGCAGATCCACAGATGGTGTGAAATATCATAGCACTGTAGGAAGAAGCTCCAGTTGAGGATCTAGCTGTAGGTCAGGGGTGGGCAATAAAAAAACCAGCAGCCTGCACGGTTAGTCCCTGGTGGGCCGCTGCAGGTATATTTACCTGCGCTTCTGTGGGTCTTGAGCAATCACAGCTCTCATTGGCCACAGATGGCCGTTCGCAGCCAATGAGAGTGGCGGAGGCGGTGCAGACCCAGAGACTGCTGATTGCTGCTCCCATTGGCTGCCAACAGCAATCCATGGCCAATGAGAGCTGTGATAGCCGCTACCTGTGCAGACACTTGTAAATATAAAGGTGGGGAGGCCCACCAGGAACTAACCCTGAGAACCAGATCTCGCCTGCAGGCCGGAATTTGCCCATACCTACCCTAGGCAAATAGAGCGCAGGTGTGTCTTGCGAATGTCAACATTTAGCATAACCTTCTAGAATCCAGCCAAGTCACAGGAACAATCACAGGAAGATGCTTCTCCATCAAAGCATTTTTTCTTTTGTTTTCACTGTGCTCTTGTGCTGCCTGCCTTCTCCTTCAATACAAGTTTTTTGTCTTTTTAAAAAAAACACATATAAAAGGGAAAGGAGCCGACTCTCTTTCCGTGACTCTCACCGGAGACTCTGGAGTGGACCCTCTGTTTGAGCGGGGAGCTGTCTCCCTGCGGAAGCAACTAATCCAGAGAGGCAGTCTGTGCCGTCTCATCTGGCACTTCAGACACATGCTAGCAGCCCCTTCAGCAACAAAGTGCTTCTCAAGAAAAGGCAAGAAAACAAAATGTTGAAAGATGGAGCATATACAAGATGCAGCTGATGAGCTGAGGGAAGGTGGGAAGTGTCATGATGCAGGTAGCAGCTGCCCAGCCCGTAATGAGAAAAAAACCCATAGGTCACTGTTGTGGGGACACTGAGGCCGTACCCTAAAAGTCAGAGTCCTGCTGGATCTGCTTGGAGACTACTGAGACCACACACGCGAATGGCCATTTCCCCCAAATGTATCAAGTCTTGTAATCGAATTGTTTTAAAGGAAGTGTAAGAAACAAAAACAAAGCAAACAGATTTTGCAGGGGCCATTTGGAGCATCAAAGCATATGCTCCATGCCTTGTAAGCATGTCTAGTCTTCCCTGATGTCATCAGATTGTTTCCTGAAAGGTCCAGGTGTGATAGATTCAACAACCTTGCCTAGTAGTAGGTCATTCCACGCATTACGATGCCCCTGCTTGAGAAAGTACTTCCTGACATCTGTTCTGAATCTGATTTGCCTCAATTTCCATTTTATAGCTCCTAGTCCTCTTCCCTCCGCAGGGCTGAGTGTAGTAATTCAAGATGACATTGTCTATATCATTTAAGATTTTATTCACTTCACTTAAATTTTCTCATAACCAGCTCTTTCTCTCTCTCTCTCTCTCCCCCTCTAGCTTCATCATTATATAATATGTTAGTGCTGGGTTAAACTTCATTGTCCTTCTCTTTCCCCTTTCAGAGACTTTTTTAAATGGGGCAATTAGTGTTCATCACACTATGCAAATAGTGTGTGGATGGAGGACTTGATTACCCAACTATGATTTTTCCATTACAAATCAATCTTGAAGAAGACTTCATGGTTGAATCAATGTCCCTAACCTACAAATCTGTATTCAAAGAGTTGGAGGCGTAATAGACATATCCTGCATTTCCCTTTCAAAATGGGTAAGTGCCACACAAGATATTTTCAAACATTTGTTCGAAGAAAGGCCACAAATCCTCTTGGGTAGTCACTTCTAACCAGTTGCCAATTTCTGGGATCTAAGTGCAGGAGGATCTGGGATTGGCTGCTCGCTATTAAAAATTTGTGAGCCTACCGACAAGCACAGTTGGAAGGACTTTATGCACCCAGAAGAGGGACTGAAAAATGGTTGGTGGAGCAAGATGGTAAGAGAGAAGGCTGACACTTTCAAGCACTGCCCAGGAGATTTGAACATGGGCCTCCAAACCCCTTAGGCAATGTTGAAAATATTAGCCTGAAAAGATGAATGGTAAGTTCAACATGGCAGGAGCTACAGTCTTTCTGAGGTGACTTTAGAGCAGTGGTTCCCAAACTTTTTGGCATCATGCACCCTTTTTGATTGTTGAGAAACCCTCACGCCCCCTTTCCTCCCCCCTCACCTCCAACAGCAGCAAAACTTGGAATTTCTTCATGCCCCCCAGTTTGGGAACCCATGCTTTAGAGCATTCTGGCTAGCTAGCTCTGCCTATTTTAAAATCTGTCGGATTCATTCCAGGTAAGGCAGCATCTCTGAATGCAGAGCAGGCAGGCTAGGCAAGAATGATTAGTTATTCCGGTCTGAAGGACAGCAACAAGTGACTTTGTTGTTGTTGGTTTTTTAAAATTTAAAATAGCAAGGTTAGTTGGATGACTTAAGAAACTTCCCATTTCCTTGTACTCTCACTGTGCTACACTGTTTAAAAAACATTGCTTTAAAAAAGATTGAACCGAATGAGACTGACATGTCACCCTGCAAGGTGTGTGCTTCATTTGGGGGGTTAGGCTTGATTAGTATTGGGATTGCAAAGCCAGAATTTGTTCTGCTTATGAAAAGGCCAATGGGGACAGTGCATCAGATGGGGATTCAGGTGACTGGGGTTCTAGTCCCAGCGATGCCACTGAATCTTGGCCATGTAATTTCTTGTCTCTGTACCTGTTACGTGCCCATTCTTTTTTGTCTTGTCTATCCAGATTGTAACCACTCTGGGTCAGGCACTGTCTCTTCCTCTGTGTATGTGCAGCCCCACGCACAGTGGAGCCCTATTTTTGGTTTAGTGTTATTATAATAATTATAATTATAATAATTAAAAGCTTCAGAGGGATAGCCGAGTTAGACTGTAACAGGAAAGACTTAAAAAACAACAAATAGTCTAGTAGCACCTTAAAGACTAACAAAACATGTAAATGGTATCATGAGCTTTCGTGAGCACAGCCAACTTCTTCAGATGACCGGAGCGTTGGAAGTCCAGATCCAAGAATAAATAAGGGAAGGAGAGAGGGGAGGGGGAGGAAAAAAAGGGAGAGGAGGAAGAAAAAAGAGTAGATAAGCTTCAGAGGGATAGCCGAGTTAGATTGTAACAGGAAAGACTTAAAAAACAACAGTGATAGAGATGCAGCCGTGTTAGTCTGGTCTTGCTGAAACAAAAGACAGGACTATGCAGCACTTTAATTGATCTGAGGAAGTGGGTCTGGCCCACGAAAGCTCATCACCTAATAAACCATCTTGTTAGTCTTTAAAGTGCTGCACAGTCCTGTCTTTTGTTTCTTTTAAAAAAACAACAAATAGTCTAATAGCACCTTAAAGACTAAATAGTTACAAGAGGCTGATAAGAACCATTAGCTTCCACTTGGAAAGGAAGATGACCCACACCAGATTCTATACAGACATCAAGAACCATTAGCACTTTCATTGGTTGGTTGGTTGGTAATGTGCAAGCCATCTTATATCACGATTCATGCCATTTGCATGAGAATTAAACTTGTGAATGAAGTTAAGTTCCAATCCTTCTCTGTGTATTTGGCTTGTGGAGTTGGTCTGAAACAAAACAGCGACCTGGAGGTCCATTAATGAGTGTCCAGGAAGATTAAAGTGTTCTCCAACGGGTTTTTTGTGCTGTGTAGAATATGGTGTTGTCATCTTCCTTTCCAAGCGCAAACTAATGGATTTATTCTTGGGGACTTTCAACACTCTGGTCATCTGAAGAAGTGACTTGTGCCCACGACAGCTCATACCATCTACATGTTTTGTTAGTTTTTAAGGTGCTACTAGACTATTTGTTATAATAAAGTCCCTCACTTGCATTACGCTTGGCAAGTCAAATGACAACTTACACTCGCATTATTTCTATGTCCACTGCACAGCCCACAAGAGTAATTGGAAAAATAGTTTGGGATACTGGTTATTACTTGAGAAAACATTAGGAGAATGTCTTCACAAGAGCAAGCCAAATGCTTGCAACACAAGGAACAAATGATGCACCTGCCTATTTCGTAGGTCGGGGTGGGCAATAATATTTGACCAGAGGCCACTTCAGAAATTTTTTAATTGGCCCTGAGTTGCCCCAGAAGGGGCAGGGCCTCCCGGGGAAGGGGCAGGACCAGGACACTTCTGTGTTTCCCCACCCACAGACCTTGATTGGTTTGTGGGTGGGGGAGCATGTGAAGTCTTTGCCCCCAACCCACCCCCACAGAGAGACCCACCAGCTGTTCTGAACAGGCGGCAGTTTTGTCTAGGTGCCCGTGCCCCTGGCAGTGGGAGGAGACTTCGCGCACTCTTCCCCCCACTCCTGCCCCAGGTCAATCAGGTCCTGGGGGTGGGAGGAACACACAGAGTCTGCCCCCGCCTTGCAAGGGAGCGTTGTGCTTAGAGTCACCCGCCAGCTGAGCAGCAGCTGGCAGTTGACACTAAATGCTAAGTCCCTTGCAGGGCCGGGGGAGACTTCATGCACTTGCCCCCTGTCCTGAGGCCCTGATTGGCTTGGGGGCTGGGGGAACACAAAGTTTCTCACTCCCTGCCCTCCGACACTCAGTGCTTAAAGTCAACCGCCAGGGTTGACTCTAAGCGCCAAATGCTCCCATGTCCCTAGGCCAGCTGTGGGCAACCCGCGGCTGACAAGCCGTATGCGGCTCTTCCCCCCCCCCCCATCAGCGCGGCTTGCGAAGCTTCCCCCATGGCTCGTGAAGCCACCCCCACGTCCCTGAGAATGCCCCCCCCTCCCAGCTCCCCTGTTCTCAGAAGGGTAGGGGAGCTGTCCAGTGCTTCCAATTTGGTGCTTCCAATATGGTGGTGGCTGGCGGGAGCCTGGTGAGGCCAAAAAGAATAGAAACGTGCTTCTTAAAGGGGCCTTTTTTTTTCCTCTACAACTTTGCCCCAGCTCGTCGCGCTGGATCCACTAATATCTTGGCTCTTCATCCAGAACGGGTTGGCCACCCCTGCGCTAGGCTCTGATTTGTCTGGGGGCGGGGGAGCAGCAGATCTCCATAGGGTGGATCAACCTGCTTGGCGGGCCAGATACAGCCCGCAGAGGTCCTTTTGCCCACCCCTGCCTTAGACAGAAACAACCACTGCCTGCCATAGGAAATAATCGAATTCTCTAGCTAACTCAAGAGCAGGAGTAGATGAAAGTCTTACACTTCAGGAGACTCTTCCAAAAGACAGATATGATTTCATACCTAGCCATGTTTTGAGATACTTCGTGCCTCTCCTCTATCTTCCCACCAGACCTTGGAAATTAGAGCTACTCGGGCCCCAGACAGACATATGCCATAGATTTGTTTCCTAGATATTTTGGCTGCTCCGGGCGGGAAATGAAGCTTATTCCAACCAAGCCTTAATTTTCAATAGGCAGAGTCTGTGTTTGTTAAAAGAAAACTGTAACAGCCTTTGACATTGACATTGGGGATTTATTTTATGCAATAAACAATGCTAATCCGGGCTGATCAGTAGAACAAAAAAACCATGTCGTACTCATGTGAACTGAGCAAAACCCAGTTTCACCGCATCCCCTTTTAGCATCGCTCCCAGACCCCGATCCTTGTAACACAGTGAGTCCAGATAGGAGCACCTCTCCGCTGTTTTCCGTGGAGGGGTGGGAAAGAGATGGGCCGCCACCAGTGGTTACAGAGCATGAGACTTTTTAAAAAGTGCAGTTATTCCTGCTTGCTCCTGGGGCTCTTCGTGCATTTGCATTTTCATAGCGCAGCGTGCGGATCGGAATTGGTTCTGCGTTTCGAAGGAGCCCAGCTAACACGACAGTGCGGCACATACCACAATACTCAACCGTGGGAGACCCAGCCGTAAGGCAAGGTAGTTGCCTTGGGCTCCACATCTTCAGGGCCCTGGGGGATAAAGCCCTACTACAGCCTGCTCGCCCCATGCTCCCTCCTGTCTCCTCCCACACCATGGGCACGCCGCGTACCGCCTGCCGTTGCTGGCCCTCGCCGACGGCTGTTGCCGCTTGCTGCCTGGCCCAGGTGAATGAGGCTAGGCTGGCTCCTGTGGCCCGAGCAAAGCTCATCCGAGGCTGCAGTCAGGTGGGACTGGGAGGGGAGCTCTCTGGTCCACCCCCTGCAGAAGGCTGGGGGGGGAGGTGGCAGTTCCTTGTCTGGATCCCTTCCTCGGGGCTCCGCCTGCACCACAGCATCCACCAGCCAGGCCCCGCTGTCTGCCGCTTGGGCCCTGCAAACTCTTTGGCCGGGCCTGAACAGTGGAGCATTTTTATCCTTGTAACACATGACCCAATTCCTGTGCTAAGCTGCCTGGTCTTTCATCAGAAAAGCAATCCGCTTTGGCTCACCTGGGAGATGAGTAGAACTTAATCAATACCGGAGGGGAAAGAAGTGTCCCAAAGAAAAGCCCTTTGTGTGGCTACAAGTTTTGTGTAATGGCCCTTTAAGAGCAGTGGGGTGTGGAGAAGACCCCATCCCAGAGAGCTGGACTGATCAAAGGCCCACGGAACAGCCTTGGAGTAGAATAGAGTGGTAGCTATACACACATTCTCTTGCACACTGTGTGTCACGCGTATGAATCACCACTATCCAGCTAAGGATAATGTAAAATAATTTCTCTGCCGGGTGTGCACAAATAGTCATGACAGCTAAAATCTGTTCTCATTTACACCCGAATAACTTCACTGACTTCACAGGGGTGCAATAAGAATAGACAACTCGATGTGCGAGAGTTAGATTTCATTCTAAAATGAGTGTTCATTTCCAGAGTGTTTACAAACTGGCAGACTTTTCATCAAGATAACTTAGATGATTAAGTAATTTGGAGAGCAAGACACTCATGTACCAAATATTGATCTACATACAGCATGGGACAAATTCTGCTGTCAAAGTCAAACATTTAATTTAGCCGGCAGGCTGCTTTTCCTATGTCTATATATATTGCAGAGCGGCTAGTATCTTTGTTTAAATTAGTTCAAACTTTGTCACTCATCTCTCTAAAGGATGATATTCTGCCAAGGGCCAAATGCAGTCCTGTGTATGGACCTGCAAGACAATATGTTGTGCCACAACCACTTCAAAGGATTTTTGCATGATATACATGTGCATATGGAAATACAAGCCCATTAATAGTTCTGCAGTCTTCCATCAGAGGTACTGTAGCTTTGTAACCCAGACAGAAATCCTCAGACAGAAAATGCCATGTACATCTTTATTGTTGTACAATTTTAGTAACTATGTATTATTCAGGAAGGGATTCAGTGCAGATAAAGAGCATACATTTAGCTGAAAAGACCAAAGAAAAGTGAATTCTTGGGTTTGTGTCCTTCTAATATATGAAAGGACAACTGGAAATATTGTATGCTGTGTTGTGGTCACTATGTTGGGCCCATGACACTAACTAAAGAGACAAGGGCTATGTCTACAGTACAGAGTTTTTTCGGGAAAAAGGCCGTTTTTCCAAAAAAAACCTCGCTTACGTCTACACTGCAATTGTGTTCTTTTGAAAAAAAATATCAAAAGAACACAGGGGTTTTTCTGACATTGGTAAACCTCTTTCTACGAGGAAGAAGCCTTTTTCCAAAAGAGGGAGAAGAGGGAGTTCTTTTGGAAAAAGGCGTGTGTGGACAGGGAAGAGGGAGTTCTTTCGAAAGAAGAGGAAAGAGGAAAAAGCACAGGTGCCCTGGTGGCCACTCTGTCCATAGTAATCATCCGGGCTTGCCAAGAGGTGGCGAGCCCTGCTCACCAGCCACGCGGTTCGGCATGCTGCTCATGTGCAGGCTGCGCTGCACATGCGCAGACCGCGCTGCGCATGTGCTGACCGCGCTGTGCAGCTGTGCCAGCTTGTAATCTACTCACCATGGGCGAGTAGATCACATTAATTGTCGAGCCCTGGTAATCACAGCTTAAATGCGAGATAGCGTCCATTCAGTGTGGACACTATCTTTCGAAAAAGCAGATCGCTTTTTCGTTGTGCTTTGGCAGTGTGGATGCTCTCTTTCGGAAGAAGATTTTTTTTGGAAGATCTCTTCCAGAAAAGTTTCTTCTGAAAGAACCCTGTAGTCTAGATGTAACCTAGGTGAGAGAGGTCCAAGAAAAGCTATTACCTCATCCCATCTTGTCTCTTTAACGAAAACATTAAGATTTCTAAAAAGAAATAAACCAGTGCCAAATTCTGAGGGCAGATTAAAATGGAAGTACAAGCTGTCTTACTACATATTTAGACTTAGGAGCTGTAACCTGCTCTCTAAATTAAATGTTTTCTTGGTAATTTAGAGCCACGTAATGAAGCTGAAGTCTGCTGGAAGGTGCCATCTAGTGGATTGCACAATAAATTGAAACTGAAATCCTTCCATGAGAGGTAGGGTGGGTGAAGAAAACAGATTTTTTTAAAATAGATTTTTATGTTATAACAGGAAATAAAAATGTAGAATCTAAGCTCTTGTTGCAAGAGACCTGATATTTGCATTAGCTGTGACCCCAGCAGGATACTGTATTGCCCCAGATCTGCTATTTCCATTAGCCCAGCTTTACTGCTGTTATGCTTGCAGGGCATCTTCATAATTGTGTAGGTTGTTTATTCTTAATTTAAGAAATGAATCAGCACACTGTTTCTGGAAAGTCTGTTTTGTTTTTAGAATACTGGTTTGTGATTATAAATCATTCAGATTATGGTACAGTGGAATTCATTTAATTAGTACCCTGATAAAGAACATTCTTTCTTAATTGCGACTATTTCCAGAGAACTGATTTAAGCAAATCATTTATGTCAATGACATCAGCCAATGGATTAATGGCAGGGAAAGTTGTGGATGTCTATTTAAATGGTACACACAATATTTCCTCAAAACTGGTTTACAGTCAGTTGATATTAATTGTGATTCCATTTGGTGGGCCTTATTCACTTTGGTTGCACTGTATTTCACTGCAAAAAGCCCAGCACAAGGCCTTTGGGCATCATTTAAGCCTGAGGGATGATTCTCACTGTGTTTCCATCCACTGCAGTATTATTGCTGTCAGACACAAGTGCTCCATGTTTTGTAAATTGCCTATCTTTAAGGACATGCATTACAATTAAGTGAACGTCTTCTTGCGGTAGAAGAAGGAAACTCTTAAGGCTATGTCTACACTCCAGGCTTTTTTGCACAAGAACTGTTTTACGTAAGAGTTCTTGCGCAAAAGTGTGTCCACACTGCCATGTGCTTTTGCACAAGAGCGTCCATGGCAGCGTGGATGCTCTCTTGCACAAGAAAACTCTGATGGCCATGTTAGCTATAGGGGTTTCTTGCGCAAGAAACCCCTGTTGTCCATCCACACTGCCTTCTTCTGCAAGACCTCTTGCGCAAGAGGCTTATTCCTCATGGGGAAAGGAATAACTCTTGCGCGAGAAGCCCTCTCTTCGGATGCTTTACTGTAAATTTACTTGCGCAAGAACACACATGCAGTATAGAGGCTCTGTAAGTTCTTGCGCAAAAAGCCTGCAGTGTAGATGTAGCCCTATGAGTTTCCACTATTTGGGACCATCACTTCACTGGTATGTTTACTGAAGGCATTCTATCTTACCTTTCATAAGCAAAGAACATATCAGCTTCACATTGGCTATAGCTGCCTTTTGCCACCACTATAACTAAAAGTCATGTAGCCATTTCTACTCTGTCATCACACAGTTTGGTCATACACACGTGCTCTATGATATTATTTGACATAGGGTGTCATTCTGCAGCCCATTGAAGCAGATTCAAATGACTGAGTATAACACACACACAAAATCAGTCAAAACAAATGCTGCAAAATGGTCAGCTGTAATGCCAATGACGCTCTTAAAAAGGAAGTAAATTCATTGCCATCTAAGAACCTCACACTTGACACTATGCTACACACCACAGCTACTCGGGACGTAATGGCTATAGCAGGTGAAGAACTTAGATCTGCCTGCATTAAAAAGCACAGATATATACACTTTGTGGAAAAGAAGGACCATTAGCTGTGTGCAATAAAGTCAGCTAAGCAGTTCTGCTTCTATCCAGGGATAGGCAGCAGTATGCATTGATGCTACTTGGTTTATTGCAATTGCATAGGTAATATTGTTAATGGAATAAGAAAACAGTGCCTGATCCTACAATTTTGGCCCACTTATGTGTATCCTCTTTGCCCATGGAGCATCCATTGAAGGAGCAGGGGTTAGGGACAGTGTCACTTTTTTCAAGTGTTTTTTGAGTACCATTTGTCTGCATTTATCTACACAGGCAATTCTCACTGATTTCAAGAAGTGATGCACATATGCAGCAGGGAAAAGGACAAAGAATTTGGCATTTATATGCTAAGTGATCTACAGGTGCATAGGTAATATTGTGTGCGACTGCATAAGGTCTGAATTGCCACACACGTTTTGCTTTTGCTTCAGCAGTTAACAAAAGATTTTAAATTCATAAAAGCAATGTTCAGAGAAATAGCCGTATTAGTCTGTTTCAGCAAAAGCTAGGAGTCCAGTGGCACTTTGAAGACTAACACATCTATTACGGTATTAGAACATAAACTTTCGTGATCTACAGTTCACTTCTTCAGATGCTGAAGAAGAGAAAAGGAAAAAGGGATATCCTGATCAGAGTATAACATCACTCCCATCTCTGTATCCCTTCCTTTTTTTCCCTTTTTCTTTTTCTCTTCAGCATCTGAGGACCTTAGTTGTAGCTCAGGAAAGCTTATGCCCTAATAAATGTGTTAGTCTTTAAAGTGCCATCGATCCCCTTGTTGTTTTTTCATAAAAGCAAGCAGTTAAGGGTTTTAGCTCTACCTTAAATCCACCTTTGCTGTGTCTAGATATTACACCACTATAAAGACAGTGCAAACTGGATTTCTTTGTTAACATCATAATTTGGATTCTGGGTTCAATTCATAAAAAAAGTATTGTCCTCAGATTCACAGAAAAAAAAAAGCTGCCTCCCAAACTAGTTTTACATTATCACTTTCATGGTAACTCCGGTCATCTGAAGAAGTGGGCTGTGCCCACGAAAGCTCATGATCCCACCTCCATATTTTGTTAGTCTATAAAGTGCTACCAGACCATTTGCTTGCTGTTTTTTTATGGTAATGAAAGTTATTTACATTTCCCAATGGGTGTGAGAGAGAAGTATTAAACCCCTCAATATGCCTATAATTATTGACTAGTCTTATAAAGACAAAATAAGAATGTTCAGCTGTTAACAATAAGAATATTCTAGCAAACCATGATTTTTTTTAAAACCTCACTGTTGTCGGCAAACAAAATGAGTATCTGCACCACAGGCACAATTAATTCGGTATTTCTGCAAGAAGCTAAAGGTGAAAAGATAGCACGTCTAACTCTCTGCTTCAATGCACATCTGCCCTTTTTGTCTATTTAACTTCACTGCTGTACATTCAATTTTTTATATCTGCACTTCCCCACCAATGCAAACATATTTCATTATAACACTAAAGCTAATTCTGGGGTTTTTTTTTTGCACATGTCCATTTAGCACCTGATCTTTCATGCTCCATGTAAGTTGAGTGCTTGCGTGGCCACCCATGAGACATTCAAATGCTACCTCGCTGATTAGGAAGGCCTCCATAGTATCCACAGCTGGCAGTATGTGTTTCTACTAGTGGTGCACATCTGCACATGCTTCAGTGTGCATAACATTTACTCTGCCATGGGATGGGATAGCTCAGTGGTGTGAGCGTTGGCCTGCTAAACGCAGGGTTGTGAATTCAATCCTTGCGGAGGCCGTTTAGAGATTTGGGGCTGTGAAGGACTTGATGACCTCTCAAAATCCCTTCCAGCTCTAGGAGATAGGCAATCTCCATTAATTTAAACATATAGAAAAAAAATAGAGGGAACATTGCTGATCTTCAGAGGTGTTGAACACCTATAGTCCCCCCCTAACTTCAACTCACCTGGGTTTGGGGGAGCTGCAGTTTGAAGATCAGGCACTTCACTCTTTCACTAGATCTATGCACCACTGCAGGTTTAGCTCCATTGCACCCCCAACCTTTGAACTATTTGCATCCCTTGCGCTCCAACCTTATGCCTTAGGGTCACACCTTGAACCTGCAACTCTTGGCATCCGGGAATTCTTTGCGCCTCTAATCCTGTACTCTGGGGCACAGTGCACCCCCCCGCCCTTTGAATGATCGCACTTCCTCCACGCCTCCCCTTTTGCACTACCGCACCCCTCTGTGCACTTGCACCCAGGCACCGCCTCCGCTCCTTACTCTGCTGCTGCGGTGCCCAGCCCGCTCTGAAGCAGGGGTCTCTACAGGGGCTGCTGCTGTCCGGGACCAGCCACATGTGCAGCCCCGCTCCCTTGCAAGCTCCGCCTTCGCAGCTGGCCCAGCGGTGGGGCAGGGCGGGACCCCTCCCCCATTGGCTCCTCTCCCTCCCCAGACTGGTTCCCCACGCGCTCTGCAGCCAGCTGGCTGGGGCAGGTCGGTACCATTCGCGCACGTGGGGGGGGGGGGGGAGGGACGAAGGTGGGGGCTGCCCACTGAGCGCGGCGGGTGTGGCCTGCGGGGAGGGGGCGGGGCGCTCCGTGCCCCCCCCCCGCGGTGGGAGTGGTAGCGCCCGCCCCCCGGAGCGGAAGTGCCGGAGTGGCCGCTCGCGCCCGCTGGCTCGCGCGGCGCGCGGGGAAAGTTGCGCGGCGGGTCGGGCTCGGCGGCTCCGATGCGGCGGAAGCAGAAGCGGCTGCTGCAGGCGGTGGGGCTGGCGCTGGCCGCCCTCGTCTTCCTGCCCAACGTGGGGCTCTGGTCCCTCTACCGCGAGCGCCAGCTGGAGGGCGGCGCGGCCGGGGGGGAGGCGCAGGTGAGCGGCCGCCCCGGACCGGGGGGGGGTCGCCTATAGGGGTGGGGGGGGGGCTGCGTGTGTGTGTGTGGAAGTCGCCTATAGGGGTGTGGGGCTGCGTGTCTGTGGGGGGGAAGTCGCCTATAGGGGTGTGGGGCTGCGTGTCTGTGGGGGGGAAGTCGCCTATAGGGGTGTGGGGCTGCGTGTCTGTGGGGGGGAAGTCGCCTATAGGGGTGGGGGGGCTGCGTGTCTGTGGGGGGGGGTCGCCTATAGGGGTGTGGGGGGAAGTCGCCTATAGGGGTGTGGGGGGTCGCCTATAGGGGTGGGGGGCTGCGTGTCTGTGGGGGGAAGTCGCCTATAGGGGTGGGGGGGAGGGGAAGTCGCCTATAGGGGTGGGGGGGGAAGTCGCCTATAGGGGTGTGGGGGGCAGCTGCATGTGGGGAGGGGGAGTCACCTATAGGAGTGCGGGGGCGGCTCCATGTGGGGAGGGGGAGTCGCCTATATGGGTGTGTGGGGGCGGCTGCATGTGAGGAGGGGGAGTTGCCTATAGGGGTGGTGGCTACATGTGGGGAGGGGGATCATCTATAGGGGCGTGGGGGGCAGCTCCATGTGGGGAGGGGGGGAGTCGTCTATAGGAGCTTTTGGGGGCAGCAGTACCCTCTGTAGGGGCTGGAGCCAGAGTTGCCTGTAGGGCATGGGGGGAGAGCATGGGTGTCCTCTGTCTTATAAGGGAGTCTGGGGAGCAGCAGGGCCTGCCATGGGGGCTGGGTTGAGACTTCCCTCTAGAGGTTAGGGCGGGGTCATCCTCTGTAGGAGCTGGGGCACCTGGACAGTCACCAATGCATGAGTGTGTGGGGCAGCGTCTGCTATAGGACCTGGGGCTTTGAGGGAGCAGAATGGCTGAGCCGGAGCAGCTGGCCTCTTGGGGCGAGGAGGGGAACCTGCTGCCCCTATAAGGGAAGGTTCTTTTATAAGATGTGTGGATGGAGTAGGGATGTCACGCTCTTCCCCCCCCCCCCCCCATCTTGCTGCCTCTGTATCAGGGGCAGGGGAAGAAGGGAGGTGGGAGCCAGTGGTTGTGAGGAGCTGGCTTTTAAACTGGCTCCCCACAAGCACTGGATCCTGTGGAGATGCCTTCCCCTCCTCAATCCCCACGGTGCTGCCTCTGATAAGAGAGGCAACAGCGTGGAGTGTGAGGGGGCAAGCGGGAGCCAGTGCAAATGGGAAAACAGCTTTCGAGCCAGCTCCTCATGGGTATTGGCTCCCGCAGAGCTGCCTCCCATAGATACAGAGGCAGGAGAGCAGGGTGATAAGAGGGTTCCCGGAAATGGGGCTGGAGGTGCACTGGCTGCCGCTACACCCCAGGGATTATCGAATAGTCCTGTAACTGCTAAAATTGGATGCAGTTACACAATTATTCAGTTACACACTATCTAACATCCCTAGGATGGAGAGAGGGGCAGTCTGGCTGCCACTGGGAAGGGACTGAAGGGGGATGCTCCGCTTACTTGGTTTTCCCCCTGGATGCCTACAAAGGAGAAGGGGTCCCCTCTTTCTACTTCCCTTATGGGGCAAGGATAATGTAGTTGGGCTTTTTACCTCACTTTCATGCTGTCTAGCCTTCCTAGCATGGTGGGGGGTGATGGGGCAATACATATTACCTGATTTTCCTAGTTCCCCTCTTAGGGGAGTAAGAGGATCAAGGGGGCTAGCAGTGGACTGCCTGTATTTCTGGAAGGATTAGAGGTTGAGGCTCATCCAAATGTTGTTCTCCTCCTTTGGGAAGGAGGAGAGATGGGGCGACGTTCCAAGGAGGTCTCAGGGGGTAGCCATATTAATCTGTAACGTGTAATGTTAGTCTCTAATGTGCCACAGGAGATTTATTCCAAGGAGGTGGCAGTGATGGGGGGAGGGGGAGGGGGAAAGGGGTAGGTGCTCCTTTGTTTTGATGACATTTTTTGTAATGGGGTGTCTTGGGTACCTGAACCTTCAGAGTAGCTTTATCTGACTTGAAGCTTCCTCTCTCTTTCGTTATGTTAGTCTGAGTTCTCTTCTGTGTCCCTTTCTTGGTTTGTCTTTGTGTCATTAAGGACTGGGACTTAAGGAGCATGAAGTATTATTCTGTAACTATCAGTTTAACTTCTCCATTACAAAGCTGTCTTTGTTCAGAATCACTTATGCTTTTAGTTATCTAAATCTTTACCTCCTTGGAGATTTGCCATTGCAACTGTGCCATGAAGGTGTGGGAACTTAGAATTCTAACTAATCCTTAGTGTGGAAGAGAGCTCTCTGAGAGACTCAAGCTGGAGATTAGCTGTTCCCTCCCAAAAAAATACTTTTTCAGAATAAAGGACTTGGTAGATAGAAGCCTTTTCAATACACTATATTGATATAGGCATAGTTATAGACATGTCTTTATGGTATTCTTAGTTGTAATGAAACATATTATGATTCCTGTATGTGCTATGGCTTCTGAAATCTGCAGAGTTTAAGAAATATGCCCTATGAATATTACATTTTAGGCGCTCCTGCTGCTCCTGTCCTACACCTGCATTCAGTTACATGTAGTGACTTTTTGTAGAGCTTTGATTATAAAAATCAGGTTAAACTGGCCATTTTGCATAATTTGCTATTCTGATAATAGGGGGAAATGTAAAATCATGTGACCTGTTGGAGAATGTGTGGAAGGAAAAGTGAAGTTGGCTTTTATCCAAAAGGAAGTTTTCATAATTTCTGACTGGGATGCAAGATAGGATAATTTTCCACATTTTCTTACGTCGAAATAACAAAGTTGCATTTTTTTATTTTGATCTTTCAGTATCATTACTGTAGATTTGCCTTAATTTTGGATAAATAACGAGTCAGTGAGGTGGCCTGCCACTACTTTCCCGCTATATCTTTGAGTTTTCCATATGTAAGAACCTCATTTTGCCCTTATTGAACAGTGGAGTTCATGTGCTGTTTCTTATTAATGTTAAAAATATTATCACCTATTTCATGCATGGCAAAAATGTCACCATATTTTGACCTGCCTTCAATTTTGATTGTAAACTGTACAGGGCAGAAAGTATATCGACTAGAGCTGTGTCTACACTTGCAAGATTTTGCGCAAAAGCGGCCGCTTTCGCGCAAAATCTTGCCACCTGTCTACACTGTCTGCGAGTATTTGCGCAAGAACACTGATGTTCTAATGTACGAAGTCGGTGCTTCTTGCACAAATACTCTGATGCTCCCACTCAGGGATAAGTCCTCTAAGAGGCCAGTGTAGACAGGCAACGTTAATTTCTTGCGCAAGAAAGCCCGATGGCTAAAATGGCCATCGGAGCTTTCTTGTGCAAGAGAGCGTCTACACTGGCACGGATGCTTTTGCGCGAAAACACATCTTTTGCGCAAAATCATGCCAGTGTAGACGCAGCCTAGGTGTTTGGAAAATCCGTAGGATAGCTAAATTGTTACTGAAATACTGGTACTGATTAGCTCCCAATAGCATCCACAACATCCTTGTTGCTCTAATAGGGAAAAAGGTGGTATCCGTGGCTTAGGGAGCTCTCAATCATAATTCAAATTGTGTTTGTTCCAGGCACTAAAACTATAACTTATCTAAAATCCTATTTTTAATTTTGGAAAATAAAAAAGATACTGAACATATTGCGTACAGGCTGCTTACTCTATTTATAGCGCAAAATTACATTTTACATAAATAATCTCTGCAGCTGTTTAAATCAAATCACAAAATTATATGGTTTTACAGAAAGAAGGAATAAAATTATATACATATGTAAACTGCCCTTAGATAATAAATCCTGTTTTCACTTAAATAAATTATCCTGGAGGAAACAGATGGTTACATTGGGACATAACTTTAGATTCAATGGAATAAAAAACAAAAACAATTTTATTATTGTCATAGATTTATCCCCTAACTGATTAAGAAGTTTGATTGGACACACAGGTGCCTGGTCAGATTTCTTTTTTGGCATCTTCCCCTCAGAGCTGATAAGTATTCATAGTTTTGTCCTCTTTATTTAGCAGCTTCCAGCTTCCGAATCAGGTAATCTATACAGAAATCTCCAGCAGTGTCATCTGTGGTGAAGCCATACCAGACAAGTGAATTGTTCACAGCAAAACTTATGACTTTATGGAAGACTGTGTTCGCCAAAAGGGTGTAGACAGAACAGGAGAAAATATTTGCCCGTTTTTGTCTTTAATTTTGGCTTTTCATATACTCTGATTTTATAAATAGATTTAGTGGCATATGAAATGCCTTAAACCATCTTTTCTATCATTATTAAACCATCTTGTTAGTCTTTAAAGTGCTACATAGTCCTGTTTTTTATTTAATGTTACATGAAATTGAACTATTCAATAGAACTGTCCTGTCTCGTTCCCTTTTAGATAGGATATAATGTTTACAGTCATCACATAATTTTTTTTTCAGAATAACTACACAGAACAAACATTCAAAGTAACAGTTGGATTAAAATATAAACAGTTCCTGAAATACAAAGATGCAGTATCAGTGCCTTAAATTCTAAACTGTACTAGGCATCTGTCTGTCTTCCTCATGATGTCTTTTACCTTTCGTGTGGCATTAAATTAATAGACAGGTTTTTACCCTGTTTAATCTTTCTAGTGGCTGATAAATGTATCAGAATTAAGTATTCAGAAACCATGTAAATATATTCCAAGAAAGATTATGCAAAATTGTTTCCACATAAATGAGTAGACAGCTAATCACTTATATATTTTGCATGCTCAGGTGAAACATGATGTTGGCTGAAAAGAATATTGATGTATTAAAATAAATTAGTTGTGCTGGCATTCATTTTTTTCCATTGGAATTGTTTTGGAGCTTTTAATGTAAGTTTTTATTCTGCTATGAGAGGATAGGGACACAAGAAATCACCGGGTTTGCAGATGTTGGCAATACTGATGTAATGAGTTATACTTTACAACTGCCTGTTCAGACGCATCTTTATACCATACTAAAAGATTTACCTGGCATTGCTCAGGTCCTTAACTCAATTCATTTTTGTTTTTTGGAAAATAAAATGAAGGTGTGCATGTTTTATTTGAATCATTGCTCTAGGCTGGCGATGAGGGGTTCAGTGTGCAGGCTGCCCAGGGAGAGAGGATGACCCCAGCCTCCTCTCTGCAACAACTTAGGGCCAAGGATGAAGTGCCTCTCCATGTCCATGTGTGCTCCATTGGGCACAGCCAGAGGAGAGGTGCATGTCCTCTGACTGGAGCAGGTCCAGGTTCCTCTGTCCCCTGCGCTTCCCAGTAAGAGCAAGGAAAGCCGCAAACTGTGCGCTTTCCCTTGCTTCCTGACAAAGGAGAACAGCCAGCAATTAGGGATGTGAAGAGTTAACCAGTTGCCCAGTAAACATTCACCTTACTGGCATCCTAGCTGGTTAACTGTTGGTCTGTCCGGCTAAAGCAGTCCTGTGGTACGGTATCGTGGGCCCTGTCTGGCTGCAGTAGCCACCCTGCCGGCAGGCGCAGTATGGTGCGGATGGCTGGAGCAGTCCGTGGCAAGAAAGGCCTGACCGGGCTGGACCAAACATCCCCTGTGGCATGGCTGTCCACAGCAGCCCACAGCATAGCGGGGTTTGCTCTGCAGTGCGATATGGCAAGCTGGTTAATTGGTTAAACATATCGTTTGGCCCCTTTCTTCTGCCTGGTGACTTTTTCTTTTCTGCAGTTTTATGAGAAACAATCCAATTTTCCTGGCACAACCAAGCCCTTATCTTGCTTTAAGTTATGATAAGAGAGAACTGTATACTGGATGTGGTGGTTCTAGTTCTTACAGTTTAGGAGGAGTTCTTGAACAAATGGATAGATGAGTTTTCTCAAATATATAGTAGATTATATTGATATAACTGCTCATCAGAAATTATCAACTGAGAAGTCTAGTGTTTCTCTTTCTCTTGTTATATGTAAGTGTGCTAATGAAGGGGTGGGATTTAATATAGGACTATCAAGTGGGGATTATACAACCTACAAGTATTCTATCCCTTTTGTTGACAACCTACAAGGCTACTAGTTCAGTAGGTTTTACCTGCTAGCCTCAAACTGTATAACCAAACTGGTATCCAAATCTTAGGATGCTCAGGTAATACAGTTTGTAAATTTTATCAGATAGAAATGTAGCCATGTTAGTCTGGTGTAGCTGAAACAAAAAACAGGACTATGTAGCACTTTAAAGACTAACAAGATGGTTTAATAGGTGATGAGCTTTCATGGGCCAGACCCACTTCCTCAGATCAAATAGTGGAAGAAAATTGTCGCAACCATATATACCAAAAGATACAATTTAAAAAATGAACACACATGAAAAGGACAAATCAAATTTCAGAAAAGAAGAGGGATGGAGGTGGAGGAAGGTAAATGTCTGTGTGTTAATGATATTAGAGGTGATAATTGGGGAAGCTATCTTTGTAATGGGTAAGAGAATTAGCGTCTTTATTCAAACTTGAGTGTAAAGTGTTGAATTTAAGCATGAATAACAGTTCAGAGGATTCTCTTTCAAGTGAAGTCTTAAAAGACCTTTGAAGCAGGATGCAGGTAATCAAATCGTTGAGACAATGTCCTTTCTGGTTGAAATGGCAAGAAACTGCTTTTTCTTTGTGATCCTGTCTGATATCTGTTTTGTGGGCATTGATCCTTTGGCGAAGTGTCTGAGACGTTTGTCCAATGTACATAGCAGACGGACACTTTCGGCACATGATAGCATAAATTATATTTCTGGATGCGCAGGAATATGTGTTCTTGATTTTTTTTTTTCCCCTTTCATAAGTAAATGTATGGTAGGTCAGTGTGTGCTGCAGACTGAAAGATTTCCCAGCCATGAGCACTGTTATAACTGTTGCTTATATTAGAAAAATAGCACCCCCTGCTCGATATGCTTTCCAACCCCTCTCTGTCTGCTGCAGCCGTATTGTGGCCTTCCCTCCAACCCATGCCGCAGCAGGAGGAGGGCTGGGAACAGGAAGGGGGCTGGGGCCCAACTGGGGCCTTGCTGGCCATGCTCCATTTGAAATAAATTAGAATATTATGTCCAACAAAAAAGGTTTCATCGTTGTCTTTATTTATGGCATGAGTGGGGAACCTTTTTTTGGATCGGGGGGGGGGGAGGGGCACAGAAAAATCTGTCGAACACACAAGTGAGAAGGGGAAAAAAAGCCTCTCCAAACCCCCCCTAACCCTCACTGATGTGGCCCCCAACTGAGACACCTTCTCTGGTGCTCCAGCCCCATGGTGGGGGAGAGGGAGGACTGAGGTCCAAGGCCTCAGGCTAGATTAATCCTCTTCTGGGTGTTCCAGGGTTAATGGATTTTGTGGGCTTCCCTAGGCACTGGGGTGGGGCAAAAAATGAGTGGTGCAGTGTGTGGGATAGGACTGTCAGTGGGTGGGGTAGGGATAGGGATGGGCGTGTGGGATTTGGGTGGGAGGTGCAGTGTAGCAGCAGGCTGGGAGTAAGGAGCCTGGCCAAGAGAGAGGGTGTAGGAGGAAGGAAGGATGCAGGAGCATGTTGGGGGTGGGTAGGGTGTCTAGAATGGGGGGAGGTGCAGGAGCAAGGAAGGTGCAGGAAGTCGCCAACCCCCATCCCGGCTGCTTCGTGCCCCAAAGCCCGGGCCATTCACTTGCCAACCCCTTCTCCTCGCCTTGTCTGGTACGCCTGCCAACCCCCAGCCACTCCTGCACCCTCCCCTTGGCCCCATACCTTACCCCCAGCCTGCTCCTGCACCCTTCCTTATGGTCAATCTCTGCACCCTCACCCCTTCCTGCGCCCCACTTATGGCCCAGATCTTGTACTCCCATCCTTATCCCCCTTCCTGCCTCCATCCACTCAGCACCTCCCCACACCCCCTTCAAATTCCAAAGCCTGCTCCCTGTGCCATATGCTTTCAATGCTTCCCCTTCCCATGTCCCCGTGGCCAAATCCTCCTGAACACCCAGTGCTCCCAACACCCCCTCCTGTCCTGTCAGCCCCTGCCCCAGTCTCCCTTCGGTCCCCGCCCCTTACTTAGGGACTCACCTCTCGTCTCAAGTGGAGACACCCCACACACCTGCCTGGGGCTCCCCACCATCTTCTCTGCCAGCACACACGCACTCGCTTTGCTCAACTACCTGGGGCACCCCCACTCTCTCCGTTGTGGCCCTGGGGCCTGTGCCACGAGCCCCGGGCCCTGCATGTGGCTGTGCCAGGAAAGGGTTCTGGGAATGCCCTGTGCATGGGGCGGCAGGTAGGTCAGGGTCTCGTGGCCGGGGCATCTTTCCCAGTGCCCCATACTCAGAATGACAGATCCCGTGGGCATGAAGCTACCCTGGCAAAGAGAGAGGCGGGGGGAGAGGGGAGGCCACATGGCTCCTGCCTTCCTGCAGCACCGGGGAGGGCGTGCGGGTGAGGACATGGGCGATGGGATGCAGATGACATGATAATGTCACTCTGTTGTCCCACAGGAAATTTTTAGATTATGTATGAATGAGAGAGAGAAAAACAAGGTAATATGCACTTGATAAAAACAAAGTATAGCTGAACCCCACTAAAAATTGATTGCCAGGACTTAAAATCTGGCAATTTACAATGGGTTTCTCCTTCACTGTTAAGGATTGGAGATTGTGCTGGTGGTGTTTGAGGAAGGTATGGATAGCTGAAATGCTTCTGTTGCATGCCACACCAGTGTAAATGCACTGTTATCCACGTGGATTTGGGTGCTGCTGATTCTTGCTAGGTAAATATTTACATAGAACTAGTCTTCTAATGGTCTAGATCAGCGATGGGTGATGCCATTGGCTGGGAACAGCGATTCACAGTCAATGGGTGCTGCGAGCGCCTGTACCTGCAGAGATGTAAGTAAAGTGGAGGTGGCCTAGTTGGGCGAACCCTGGTGAACCACCATCATCTTATTGCCCACCCCAGTCTAGATTGTAGTTCATCATTATACTTCTTTAGTAACAATTACCAGATTTCTCTCTCTGCAGAGCGTATCATAAGGGGTATACAGGGGTTTTCAAATGCTCTTTCCCTCCTGTCATTTATATAGTTTGTAAGTCATCTTTGGGGGAAATTTCCAGAGGACTACAAATTGCTTTTTATGTATTGCTCAGAATTGCCAAACAATAAGAGTATTGTTATGAAGCTGCCTCTTCTGCATAGTAGCTGCTTTTGTTATCAAATTGTATGGCTGTTTTACAGCACAACCTTAGCTGGTTGTAGCAATAAGATTTACTTTATACATTCTCTTCTGTATGTGATGTGTATATTGATTATTCCATTTGTTGCCATGTACAACAAAAAGAGAAAAGCAAAGCATATAGTTTGACAATTTTCACAAGTAAGTTTATTGAAAACTTATTTATAATTAAAAAATCTAGTTGTAAGTAAAAAGCTTTCCCTGGTGAGTTTGGGAGATTAAACTATGCATTTTAGCAAAATTTAAGGTTTGACTTTAAAAGGTTTGCTGCAGTTGCAAAAATGACCTTCAGTTATGAATTTAAAATGAAGTGAGACGATGTTGTCTCCCTGTGTCTGTAGCCAAACTGTCATGCTGCTGTTGTTGCCGATGTCTCTGTCAAGAAACCACAAAATAAAATTAAAGTGACCTTGCTATTCCAAATCCTGGGCAGCTGTGAAACTGTCAAGAATTGTCAATTTCTTGCTGTTGGAGAAGGCTATATGTAGAACCCTGCCTGGATTAGGGATGTTACATAGCGGGTAATATAATAGTCGACTAACAGCATGAATTCTTAGAGGTTAGTCGACTATTCTGTAGTTGCCAGGGGCAGGGCCGGTAGCCAGTGACTTCTGACTCCAGTCCCAGGGAGCCATCTGTCACCCTGTGCTGCTGCCTCTGTATGAGAAGCAGCAGTATGGGGTGCCCTGCAGGAGCTGATCTGTGAGGGGAGCCAATTTGAAAACCAGCTCCTCTTGTGAACTAGCTGCCTGGTGACCCATGCTTCTGTCCCTGATAGAGGCAGCAGCATGGGCTGGCAGCAGCCCATGTCTGTGCCAGAGTCTGAGCTCCCTGCATACAGGCTGCTGGGATGGGTGGGAGGGGAATGCAAGTAATTGACCCAATTAACCAATAAGCCTAGACTTGGAATCATAGAATCATGGGACTGGAAGGGACCTCAAGAGGTCATCAAGTCCAGCCCCCCGCCCTCAAGGCAGGACCAAGCTCCGTCTACACCATCCCTGACAGATGTCTATCTAACCTGTTCTTAAATATCTCCAGAGAGGGAGATTCCACCACCTCCCTTGGCAATTTATTCCAGTATTTGACCACCCTGACAGTTAGGAATTTTTTCCTAATGTCTAATCTAAACCTCCCCTGCTGCACTTTAAGCCCATTGCTCCTTGTCCTGTCCTCAGAAACCAAGAGGAACACATTTTCTCCTTCCTCCTTGTGACACCCTTTTAGATATTTGAAAACCGCTGTCATGTCCCCCCTTAATCTTCTTTTTTCCAAACTAAACAAGCCCAGTTCATGAAGCCTGGCTTCATAGGTCATGTTCTCTAAACCTTTAATCATTCTTGTCGCTCTTCTCTGTACCCTTTCCAATTTCTCCACATCTTTCTTGAAATGTGGCGCCCAGAACTGGACACAGTACTCCAGCTGAGGCCTAACTAGTGCAGAGTAGAGCGGCAGAATGACTTGTTGGTTAATCATCTCGTTGACTACTCATTGACATTCCTAGCATGGATACAAAATTGGCAACTGCATCTGTAAAAATGATCCACAGATATGTGCATCCCGTATACTCGTGGATATAAAGTGGAGATCCTCAAATTTGCAGGAATATAGCTATAAGCAGTAACAGTGGAACTACTCACTGGGGAGGAGGACCTAAGACATAGTAGCTGAGTGATGGCTAGGATCCTGCTATATTACAGCAGTCAGGTGAGTTCAGAGGAGAGAAAAGACAACTTTTATTTTTGGGCAGTTGATGGAGACTAGAACTTCACATTGGTCAGATACCTATAACCAAAGCCTGATAGAAAAGATCTTTAAGTAGGGACTGGAGCAGTGTCTATCCCAACTACTGGAAGTTATCTTAGATTCTCTCACTATCTACTGTACTTCTGGCTAGCCCAGTATCTGGTAAAACAGTTTCACTTTTGTAGCCATGTATTCTTTACATCATGCTCCTGCGGTGAAGTCCAAGCGCCACAAGAAAGCAAACCTGTTCTGAGAGCAATTAATTTTCAGTTAGGGCTGATCAGCAGAGATCTCTTATTTCAGTGGTTTCCAACCTTTTCAAACATATGAACTCCTTTTCAATCTATTAAAATGTTAGATTCCCCTTTCTGGGGGAGGGGAAAAAAAAGGAAAAGAAAAGGAAGGGAAGAAAAAGAAAACAAAATTAAGGAATAGGCCCACAGGCCTAATCCTTATTTTTAAACTTTCCACAGACCCCCTGCAATACCATTGCAGACCACCAGGGGTCCACAGACCACAGGTTGGGAACCATTGTCTTATTTCAATGTGTTTGTGCAACAGGGAGATGGTTTTGAGACTAGACTTTTTAAGCAGCACAGAGGCTCTATGACGCTTAATAAAATGAGCTTTAGGTTGTAGCTACAAGGTTCCTTCCACAGATGGCAAAACTATTGCTACTGCTGAAGTTACAGAAGGGGTTGGAACATCCAATGGAGCTGAAGTGTGTCTGATAGCTGGAACCAAAATAAAATTTTGACTGAGATAGGGGAGTGGAAAATTTCACTTTTTGGGATTTCTTTTGCCTAGTTTTCTTGACGGCTCCAGCTAAGATGAGTTACCAGGGATGTAGAAATAAGAGAATAGGTGGGTTGTATTCCAGGCACCTTATGTTGCATGAGCTTTAAATGATTACTCTTCTTTCCGTTTGTTCTTTGAGGTCTCTTCCTTTTATTAGAGACTAGCTCAGTCTTTAGTCATTTTAAATTGACTTGGTGTACCCCTTAGAAAGCCTTTGCAGTTTTTTAAATCTTCTCTTTGCTGGTGGAAGACCTTTTCTTTATTTTGAAGACTGTATAAAACAGTTCAGACGTGAAACATCTGGGCTGCTTTTTACGTCATGTCATTGAACTCTGTATCATGTAATAGTCTATTTTTCTGTTTTGTTATGAATATAGATCAGATGTTGACAATCAAGCTTTACGTACAACCAAACTTCGTTACAAATTCAGTTTCTAGATAGTTATTCAACACTTTTGGTGGAATGAATGATTGGAGGAAGCTTACCATCAATGACAGTTTTCATGGCAATTCATCAATTAATGTATCTACTGAGCTTCCATAGAATATAATGAACTCAACCCCAAATGTGTTTCCTTCAAATTCTACAACTACACATTCTGTGTGTCGCAATGAAAGTATAACCAGCAGTAAGGATGTTAAAATGTGATTATCTGGTTAACCATATAGTCAATACAGTCTGTATCGACTATATGCTTAGCCAATAAGCGCCACTGTGCAGAGCTGCAGCGGGGGTAGCTCTGGGAGCCGACTGCAGCCGGGAATAAGCAGGTTCTGGAGCCACCGGTGCTGCGGCTCTGCATTTTAAATGAAGTAGGTGCTGCTGGGCTCTTTCCCCTTCCTCCTCCAACTGCCTCTGATAGAGGCAACAGGGGGCAGGCGGTACTCCGGAGACGGTGCTGGGTGGAACTGGCTCCCCCCAACACCAGCTTCTGTCTCTTTTCTCCCCCCCCCTTTTGCTGCCTCTTATAGAGGCAGCAAGGGGGGGAGGTGCCGCAGAGAGCACATGGCGAGAGCGGACTGCTTGAGTCCTCTCTCTCCCTGTGCTCCCTGCCGCACTTCTGTTTTTGAAATGTAAATTTTTTCAAAAGCAGAAGCACCAACAGTGGAGACTGAAGGAGTCCCCTCTTGTGCCGTTTCCCTGCTGTGCCTCTGCCTCCTCTACCCCCTGTGGAGACAGTGCTGGGAGAATCCAGCTTTAAGCCGGTTCCCCTCAGCACCAGGGAAGCAACTAGTCAAGTTGCTACTTGACTGTCCATTAAGCATTTGCTTATTGGATGGTGGACCAGTCGCTAACATCCCTAACCAGCTTTAGTGGATATTATCAGGACACTTGTATAAATAAATGTCATGCAGGCAAAAAGTGCGGTGAACATTTCATGTGTGACATTTCATTTGACCTGAAAACTGAGTAAGTTACGTTGCTACTTGAATGGCAGTCTAAGCACAAGTCCTCTCTATTCAGTCCTGTTTGTACTTCTCTCTCTCTAACTTGTACTGGTGGAACAGACAGGTTTTTTAGTCCTTCGGAAAAGTTAGATCTTAGCAAGAAATGTTGTCCAATTACACCGTGCCCAATATGTCGCTAAAAGTAGAATTATGTGCTGCATAGGGTTCAGTCTGGTTCAATACATTGCTTAAATTAAAGAAAATGGTAGTCAAAACATTTTGGCTATATACCAACATATCTATGAAAAACAGATACGGAGCTAATTTGGTACTTTCCATCACCCCCTTCCTTAATGCAGAGCTCCCATTTGTAGGCGTGTATGTAAACCAAAAATCTTGCACTTGTTTTTCAGTATTGATGTAGATGCACCAAAGTTGCATAGGTGTTAATATAGACAGGACTCAAGTATTCTTTAATATGTGAAACTTGTATTTAAGCTACTGCTCTCCTTGTAGCTGCACCAGTGATGGGGAAACTTGTAAACAAGGCCTAGGAGAGGTTGGAAAATTTCTTACCAGTTTTTATTACAGCACTATGGTTGAATATAAGTGGCATAATCCAGATATGCAGATGCCTCAGCATGTGGGCAGCACTGCTTCATACTGTCCTCAAGCACTTCAAGTTTTCCCGGTTTGCTCCTGTTTATTTGACAATGTGCATTAGCCATAGAACCCCTACACATCACTTGAAATTGGCAGCGTGCATCTGGAGTAGCTGAAAGGCAGCTAGCTCTATGTGGTGCCTTCTGACATTATTAAATTGCATGACTGTTACTGGAAGTTAACATAATTAGTAGACAATATTATGTGCAAGGGGAACAGAGTTGATTTCCATAACCTCTGTGCATGGAAAATCTCTTAACATCCAAATGAATAAGTACAACTATCTAATTTGACTGAAATTCCTCCGGATCATTTTTTCTTAGAACACAGATTAAAATCTTCCATAGCAAAACAGGTGAAAACCAGTTGTTAAACTTTACCTGCTGTAACTTTCTAGTTTTAAAATTTGCTCTGGAATGAAAAGCAGACACCTCATCCACTAGATTGTATGGCATTTAATTACTACCTAGCAGTTCCTGCAGTTATTCAATTGGCTATTGTAGATTTTGATGAAAATGCTATGAACTTAATGAGAATGACACGTGAAAGTAGAAATCAAATAGAACTGCAGAGTTCAAAGTTGCTTCTCTAGTTTATAACTTAGAGGGTGCAAAAATAATATATTGCGAACAACCTTAATTTACCAGTTTTCATATATTTTAGCAGCTAACTTCTGCATAGATTAATAAACATTTTTGTGATGGTGTAATAGTCTTAGTATGTGAGAGAGAACTACTTGGGGGTCATCAGACTTTCAGATTTCTTCTAAACCAGTCTTTTGTAAACAGACTACATTTTAGTATGAGCCACTTTTGCAACTTTTTAAAAAAATCTCATTTTTTCCTTAAGCAGTGATACCATGAGAGGTGGTTAGGTGGAGGACAAAAGTGTTATATGAGAAATGAAGGCAATGACCTTATTTACACAGAGTAAATAACTGAAATAACTAGGCATAACAATAGCACTCCAGATTGCACCTGCCCATCTCAAAAGATAATTGTGTAAACAAGCACCAAAGCAGTTCAGCTACTGTCATGCTGCAGAATTATGAGTTGCTAAAAAGTTCAATTCCTAAGCAGCAGTCCTTGCCACAGATGGTTCAGACATAAGGCCCAGGGCCAGAAGATGAAATGAGCGCAGTACTGGTGCTTGAGACCTGGGTTCTCATCTTGGCTATGTTTTGATATTTTTTTTTTCCTCAGGCACCTTGATTTTCAATTTCTGTGACTTCTGATGCAGCACAGCCTTCCAGTATAGCCTGTTGCTAGCTACCTATTCACAACTTGCAGTGTCAGCCTTAAACGTTTTCAGATCTTTCTTGTAGATAACCAGAGAGGATTGATTTAAATCGCCATAAAAATAATTGATTTAAATCAAATTTCCCACTGATACTTCACATGATGGTGCAAATCTGATCACTAAAATGTTAATTTACAGCTTAGGATAAACTAAGCTGTAGGCTAGAGGTTATACTTTGTGTAATGTTTTTCAGAGAACTTGATTTTTATTAATTTAGGAAATGGTGCATAATACTGATTACCTGTGTCAAGCTGCAATTGCAGCAGCAATGCTTTAAGAATGGTAAGAACTAAATCATGCACACAAGCATCATAGCACTTACATTTTATTAAACTAAATCTTAAATGTTACAGACATGTTTCACATTTGCAGTTGCAGTAGTCTCCTGAGTTACCAGCTAACGGTTGTCCTTAAACTTTTTTAAATGTTCAGATTTTATTAACTCTTACCAGACAGGTCCTCAGAACACTTTGGCTGCGTCTAGAAAAATTTGCCAGCTGTCTACACTGGTCTCTTGAATTTCCTCAAGAACACTGACGATCTCATGTAAGATTGTCAGTGTTCTTGCGGAAATGCTATGCTGCTCCTGTTTGGGCAAAAGCCCTCTTGCGCAAATGCTTTAGCGCAAGAGGGCCAGTGTAGACCACACGGTATTGTTTTGCGCAAAAAAGCCCTGATCGCGAAAATGGCGATTGGGGCTTTCTTGCGCAAAAGCGCATCTAGATTGGCACGGACGCTTTTCCGCAAAAAGTGCTTTTGTGGAAAAGCGTCCGTGTCAATCTAGACGCTCTTTTCCTCAAATGCTTTTAATGGAAAAACTTTTCCGTTAAAAGCATTTGCGGAAAATCATGCCAGTCTAGACGTAGCCTTAATGTACAATGTCCTTAAAACTACTTCAACTATCTCTCATCTTCCCCACTCCAATTGTCATTTTGGTGCAGATCTGATTCTAAGTTACCAAAACAGCTAAGACTGACTTTGCTTAGAGTGCACTTAATTTTGGAGTATGCCCTATTGAAAACAATTAGAGGATTGGGTTCCTTTGGGAAAGCTGAGAGACGCTGAAGTAAAATATAGAATAGATTTATGGCTTCATCATTATGGTCTGTGGCCATGATGTTCCAAAATAAGAGGTATGTATTATGTAACATAAAATAAGAAAGTGGCACTCAGTGGCAACAGGCAATTCTAGATTTATCTTATTGTAGCTTTCTGTACTATATAGTCTAAATCTAGTTAACTAATTAAACAAGCCATAAGGATTAGCTAAGCTAAACTTTTTTTCCCCCTAGCAACACCCAATGTAGCAAACAGCTTGGGAATTTACTTCTTAAATCACACCTATACTGAAAGGGATAGAGAGACTTGAAGAATGATGCATTGCAAAATTTATCCACATTGTTCTTCAGACATACATACATCTTCATCCACGTTTTCTCCCAATAAGCAGTTTTCCATATGTTGCATTCTTGCAGCTAGGCCTTGCGTTGTCCTCTTGCGCATTGCATACAATTGACATGTTTTTCTTTTTTGCCCAGGGAATGAATTTCTTCAAAATATTTCCAGATAGGGTTTCTCTTACACACAGAACACAAGCCATGACAATTTCTATGGCAAATATGTAGGGGAATATAGGAAGTTCTGTGTACACATGGCCTTTTTCTTTTCAGTCCAGTCCACTATTCTTTTCTGTATTGCTTCCGTCCTTTACATTATATTGTGTCTCTGCCTTAAGGTATTGTTTAAACTAACTCTGCCATGCCTGGCCAAAGTCCACCACATAAGCATAGGGGAAAAAAAATCCTACCTAACCTGTGTGTCTCTTTCCATGTGTTAGTCTGCTGAGAAACAGAAATCGAAGACCAAGAACTTTCAGGAAGCAAGGGTTAGTTGTTAGGCTGGACTGACTAGAGCCATGAATTCGTTACGATGAGACTGTAAGTGTAGGTATAGCATATTTTGTGATAAGATTTAATTGTAACTTATTTTTAAATGAAAAATTTAGTATTTTGGTTATTCAAAAAAAATCAGATTTAAATAAAAAATCATGTTTTTTACAAAAATCATTGATCTATACCCAACCTGCAAATAAACTTGAATCTTGAACCTATGTTGGCCCTGTGGTCTTGGAGCAGCATCCACAAGTTCTGCATATAGGAGGTACTTGGGAATGCATCTGTCCAGTACATATGTCTGAGCCAATGACAATGTTTGTATTTAAGAATAGGGATTAGGTTTGGCCATTTTGCTTTCTCAAGTACTTTGGTATCAAAAAGTTTGGTTTCTCACTTGAGATTTAAAATACAAGATAGACAGTGAGTGTGGAAGCGAGGGATGTAACTGATTGGAGGCAGGCGTGAGGAGGGTGGGGAGCCATTTCAGCCTGCACGTCTGGAGCAACCCCCCCATTTCTTCTTCCTCGCGCCCCATGTCTGGACTGGAGTGGTCCCTGTGCCATGAACAGGGGCTGCTTTAGCCCAGCTGCTTCTGACTCCACTCTGGGCTTCTGGCTCCCTGGGTTCTGGGTAACTAGCAGGATGGATTTGATTTAAATCAAATTGATTTCAATATTTTAAATCACTAGTCAGGAAGACTCAATTTAATCAAAGTGATTTATTGTGAAAACTTTTCAGATTAGTTTTACAGCTATATCAGAAAATGAATGATTGGTTGTTTCATTTACCAAAGGTAATTGAAGAAGATATTTATGAAGTCATTGGAAGGTGAACTATCTCCAATTCAACAGGTTAATCATGACTGTTTGGAGGATTTTCTTACCATGCTGTATTAGGAGGAGAACTCATCAGACATTTAAATTGTTTTATTTAACTAAACATCATGATGTATTCTGGATTGTTTTTCTTCAACAGCAAACCTATAATATTTTAACAAAACAAGCATATGAATGTTTTAATTTAAACCTTTTAAAATTAGGTTTGTTTAAAATTGTTTTAACTAAAATAGTTCAGTTTAATTTGATTTTATTTTTATTTTTCATTTACTGTGTCAGCCAGGTCAGCATGAAAAACTTTAAATAGTGGCTTCTGCAGCTAATTCAGTTGTCGTCACCTTCATTTTCCTGTTTGTTCATAATCAGGGGGAGGGGGAATAAGATTTCCTGCTTTTTAAGCTCCCAAACAGTTTCTTATTTTGGAATGAATTTGTCCAAAGGAAGAAAATATTCTTTCTGCACTAGCCAAAGAAGCTGTTGCTGTTAAGTGAGATTATTCATTCAACAGTCCCTACATCCAAGTACTTACGTGTCTTCTACCAGTCCAGACACTGGTATTTATTATTATAGCTCTGAAATTTGTTATAGTTGGCATTATGGACGGATGGTTGCTGGATGCCTGTGTCATAGCTGACTCCTCTTCCTCAGCAGTTAAGGTTTAACCTTGGTAATGGGTATTGAGAATATTTGCAAGAAAAGGAGCTGGAGATAGTGCTTGTCCCATTTGGTTTTTTAATGTTTGTAATTTAACTCTGTCACTGCATATTTGTCTTCTTAAGATCTCTCAGTTCCTTCCAAATTTTAACAGCATCAGCAGTAAAACAGCAATTTCCTTGCATTTTGTTAAAGGCTACAGAAATAGGCTTCAGGGTACTCAGCATGTGTTAAACATTTCTCTTAAGCCCAATGTTGAGAACTTGGCTGTGACAGTGCCATCTATTTTTTCATGATTTTGTTCACAAACTGTCATCAGATTAGGCCAGTTCTTGATATAGTGCTCCAAACAGTACGCTACTGAGTTCCATTGCACGTCTTGTGGGAGAGTTAGTTTCCTCCCACTTTTTTTAGGGCAGCTGCTGAAAAGTGGTTATTGTGATGGTATCTCTCTCCCCCTCCCACCCCCCATGCTTTGACATTGTCTTACAGATATAAATATGCATAGCTTGAAGATGCTTTGGAAAAAATACCTCATGTAATCTATCAATTTTAATGTCACAATCTGCAGGGTCTGTTGTATGTTAAAGTTAGAAATATAGAGTATGGTATGCTTTATGGCAGCGTTTCTCAAACTGTGGGTCCTGACCCCCTGGGGGGTTGCGAACAACTGAGAGGGGAGTTGCGAGCAACTGAGAGGGTGGTTGCAGCAATGAAGAGGGGGGTCGCGGTATCACAAGTTTGAGAACCCCTAGTCTATGGTTTTAAATGTGCAAATGAAAGCCATCAGAGGTGTTTCCCTCAATATCTGGGTGATCACCCCTTATGTCCTTTAACTCTTAGCAGTGGTTGATCTTAGGAAAGCATGTGACCACCCTAACTTACATTCAATTATTACATAAGTTAATTATGAAATTTGCTTATAATATTCCATATGTATTAGCTACGGTGGGTAGGAATGGTGTCCCTAATCTCTCTTTGTCAGGGGCTGGAAATCAATGACAGAAGAGGGATCACTTGATGATTCCCTATTTTTGTTCACTCCCTCTGGGATATCTGGTATTGGCCATTGTTGGCAGACAGGATACTGGGCTAGATGGAACTTTGGTCTGACCCAGGATGGCCATTCTCATGTTCTTATGTAACTAGTAGGGTCTGACCAGGTAACTTTCCATGGAAAGGTGAAATATAGACACAGAATTGCTATCCAAAAGGAAGGCTATTTGGGATGCAAAGTTTTCAGGGTCTTAGTCTTTGGCTGGCATGTCACTCCCAACAGAATGAACCAGAGACCTTAGGAAAAAGATTTTCCCTGGCTGGGAGGTTTAGCTGTAATAAGGACAGTTTTATCGTAAGCTTGCACAGAGCTTTTAGTGTTAGAACTACCTATGTATTTTCTGTTTTAAATTTGTAATCTGCTTTGCGCTGCCTGCTTTCACTTTTGCAACCACTTAAATCCTACTGTTTGTACTCAATAAAATCACTTTTATTTGCTATCCAGCCCAGTGTAAATAATTGTTACCTGGGGGAGCAATTAGTGTGGACATCCTCCTTTCATTGTTAAAGGAGGCTTACGTGAATGGTTTATTTGGGCTTGTGAACCCATTCGAGAAGTGTGTTTCCTGAACGCTGTGCCAAAAACTGCATTCTCCTCCGACGAAGAGGTTCAATGTCTATATTGCTCTTTTTGGGGGGAGAGGAAGGTGATCTCATCTCTGTGCCTTGTCTGGGGAAGACCAGGAAATCTGGTGAGTGTCTGTGGTTTTGTTAGCACTCCAGGAAGTAGCCTCCCACAGGTGTTCTGTGACTGCACCCCGTTACAGTCGTTACAGAAGTATTTTGCAATTTCAAAAACATTAGCCTTTATTTCTGGAACACTGAAGTCTTTGGCTGGGAGTGCATCAAATGAGCTGTACAACTGTATGTCACTAGCTTAGGACAGCGGTTACCAGCCACTGGTCTGTGCCATGGTGGCTGAGGCATGGCAGAAGGTGCTTTCCTCTCCCTTCCCCCTTCACACTTGGGGAAGGAGGGGGTGTGATGGAGGAAGGAGTGTGCGCGCCACCAATGGCTGTTCCCTTTGCCCTCACGGCAGTAACAGCCACACTCTTTAGGGGGCAGCCTTGCTCTAGTCTAGGGAGTGTGGAAGTGGGGTGGGGGCAAAAGGGTGTTGGATGAGGGCATGCTGTTGGCATAAGCTGTAGGGGTCAGAGGTTAAAGGGTCAAAGGGTATGCGGTATGGGGGGGTCAAATGGTGTTAGGCACTGGGGAGCAAGGGGATGGGTTGGGGCTAGGCGGCCAGGTAATTGTATTTGTACATTTGCATATTCATTATATGCATAATGAATATGCAAACATGCAAATAAAATGTTGCCGGTCTGCCAAAAGTTTGTGAATGGGATTCAGTCCCCAGCGTAAAAAAAGTTGAACCACTGGCTTAGGACTCTGTTTACTCTCTCCTAAATTTCTTATTAGGGCACGTTTGCAGCATTGCCTGTATACTAGACTTTGAATTTTTTTGACAATTTTGTTACAGCTTTTACTGCTCCTTCTAAGTATTCTGCTGTTTGTGCATTTGCGGATGTATCAATTGTTTCTGTAAGAAAGACATGCCCTTCTTCTGTTGTCACACAAGGACATGTAACAGGATCTTTGTGGGTATTGCTCCACTCATCAAGACTCAGGCACTCACACAGACTTTGCGCACTGCTCAGTTTCTCTTTCATGTCCAGCAATTTGCCTGCCACATCAGCTCTGTTGGGTGGACTGTATCCTGGTAAAGTGTGTGTTCTTAAACATACAGAAAGGAGAGTTTTACATAAACAAACCCAGCAGTTTTTTCATCAATTACCTCTTTTTGTAATCGGCTTGTTCTTATCACAAACTTACCTATGGCTGTTTCTGGATGATCATTTTTTTTCTTTTTGCTGTTGTAAACTATGTGACTGAAACCCTGTCATTGCTAAATAACTCTGAAACTATAGAAAATGAATCCTGTATGTTGAGGATGGATTATCCTAAACAAAATAAGTCATTGCAGTTATTTAATTTTTATTACTGTACTGCTCATTTAGTATTACTCATTGCATTCACTGGCACTCAGTATTACTTTAAAGGTGAAATTTGTATAAAGAAGATCTGCCTATTTCAGCTATTTATTTTTTATCACAACTGCATCAGAAATGATAGTACTATAGAGTAACTACTATAGTTTTTTCTCAAACATGGGAATTCAAGAATAGTCCAGAAGGAATACAGGCAGACCTTAAGAAAAAAGTATGAAATAAAAAAGTTTACCACCTGAAGATCCTGCATGTTCAGACATGTTCCTTTCATCTTCAACACAGCTTCCTCCTGAGAAGAAATACTCTATGCTGTTGTTTTTTCAGGCAATCAGGCCTTGCATTTCTTTGTTGCATTGTTTTCATTTTACACACATGCCTGTCTTACCCCACAAGTAGAGGAACTTCATTATAATATTCCCAAATTGGGTCTCTTATGGCCTTCTGCCATTATAGGTTTTTCCTGCTAGTGAGAAAACGGTATGGTAGATCTCAAAACAATGAAGGTTACCATCAGAAAGACCTCAAGACTTCTGGAATATCCTGTTCGGACAATTTCACGTTTGTTTCTACCTCCTGTCCCTCTTTCCTCACATTTATCTCCAGACTTCTTCTATTTGTCCAAATCTATTCCACCCCCAACAATCTTGGATTCACTGAACTTTTTGAAACTGCACTTAGAGAGAGGTAAGGGTTTGACTCTGTGCACGTAAATTTGCAGAGGGACAATAGGGTTGAGGTCTGTTGTTTCTCACCTCTCTATATATTTATTGAAAAACATTTTTGCTGTTAACAAGCATGTTACCTCTAGAGACACACATACACAGTCTGACAGTTGCAAAACTATGCATTTCTGGTGGTATCTTCTAGACTGAGCACTGAGTCCCATTGGGTAGATAGAAAGAATAACATAAATAATCTATACGGAAGCCTCTGGAACTCTTGTATGAAAATGTATTGGGTCCCTAATCCATGAGCAATTGGAACGAATTTACAAAACAGTTGTTAAACATTACATGAATGTATGGTTTCATACTATAAAATTAGAATTTATAATCCCTATTCTATGATGAGATATCTTTGAGCTATAATGATCTTAATTAAAACTATCTTTAGAGTTTTTCCTCAAAACACATTTTATTAAAAAAAAATCCTATTTTAAATAATACATTTTTATTTAAAAAAATCATTGATTTTTATCCACTTGGTAAGCAGTTAACCAGTTACCTACCCATTCATACCCCTGAGTGTGCCTACTTATGCCTACTGTGTCTTGCCACCATACACCAATGTGCTCGGACGCATATGTGCTAAACCCCTCAATTAGGTGTTCAGTGTCAATTTTCTGTTATTCCACAAATAGTTGATCAAATGTGGTGGTTGCCTTTCCAGTGGAAGAATTAACCTAACCAGGAGAAACTCATCTGATACAGTTGATCTTAAATAGTAGAATTTGTGCACGGATTCTAGTATTGTGCTACTATTAAAACTTCTGGTATAGTAAACACATTTTGAATCATAATCATTGTTGCCTTTAGAGTGAGGGCTACTCCAAATTAATCATAAGCTAATGCTAACCCGTTAAAGTTTCTGGAGTGCCTTTACGCTATGTGTGAAGAGCACTCTTGTTGGTGAAAAGGAGCTCTTTTATCAACAGATGTTTAACCTGGCTTTTTTCTCATAGATCTGCATAGTTGAATTTCCATCTGCTCTTGTATGGAAATATATACCCTGGGTGCTAGATGAGCGAGCATGACAAATCAGCAAAAAGAAAAATATTTTGAAGAGTGTTGGTCTTCAAACACACAGCTATTTGATTCCTTCTGGGTTTCAAAGCTATCACTGATCTTACTGAGCAGTAGCCTTCATCCCATGATGAAATGGTAAAATCTAATGGGGGAAGAGAGGGGAGCAGCAAATTCTCTACAGCAATTGAAAAAGTCCCTTTCTGCTGACCAGGTCAAAAACCTTTGTAAATACCGTATTTTCCGGCGTATAGGGCGATTGGGCGTATAAGACGACCCCCTATCTTTTTAATTAAAAGATAGGGTTTCATCTTATACCCCAGCGCCCCTCCGCCTCCTTTGCTCCCGGTGTCCCTGGTCTGCTGGAGCTGGTCCCCAGCAGACCAGAGGCACCGGGAGCAAAGCCGCCAGGAGCGCCAGGAGCGCCTGGGTTCCCCCCCTCCCCGCCGGAGCCCCTCCGCGGCTTTCAAAGCCTCGGGGGAAGCCGGCGGGGGGGCATCCCAGGCGCGCATGGGCTGCCCCCCCGCCGGAGCCCCTCCGCGGCTTTGAAAGCCTCGGGGGAAGCCGGCGGCGGGGCATCCCAGGGGCGCATGGGCTGCCCCCCCTCCGGAGCCCCTCCGCGGCTTTGAAAGCCTCGGGGGAGGCCGGCGGCGGGGCATCCCAGGCGCGCATGGGCTGCCCGCCCGCCGGAGCCCCTCCGCGGCTTTCAAAGCCTCGGGGGAAGTCGGCGGCGGGGCATCCCAGGCGCGCATGGGCTGCCCGCCCGCCGGAGCCCCTCCGCGGCTTTCAAAGCCGCGGAGGGGCTCCGGCGGCGGGGCATCCGGCGTACAAGACGACCCCCGATTTTTGGGGGATGTTTTTTAACTTCAGAGGTCGTCTTGTACGCCGGAATATACGGTACTACTAAGGTTATATAGGGGATTCAACTTGTAGCAAGTTGTATTGAGTTACACAGATCAGTGGTAGGCCCTATGCTGAATAATAACGCTGTAAAAATGGTACTGGACGGTATTTGATTAGCTCAGCATGGCTAATTTTGAACACACTAGTTGGAAGCAGATCTGATGATTTCAGTGATAGAAATCACTTTAATTCCTCTTTGCTCCTGCTATCATGACAGACCCGTTGCAGCTAAGAGGGAACCAGAAATTGTTGTTGTGCATCGTCAACACAGCTATTCAGAGATTTCATCCAGTACAAAACGATTCAATACAATGAAACTGCGGGCATAGTTTTCCTTGCACATCCTTTATTACTAGAGATATGTGCAGAAAGGAAGGTCCCTGGATTGACTTTCAGCTCTCGGATTGCATTTGCATGCTGGCAGTCGGGGAGATGTGAAGTATTTGCTGTGAACAGAGCATATTTAGTAAGGAGTCATTGAGAGAAGCATAGAATCACACCAACGTTTTGATCATTTTAAGAGTAGAGCTGTATTTAATGTGACACTAAATTGTGTCCTCAAGGATTATGCATGCAGTCTTTTCCTCAGATGAGATTTTTGGGAAGTTTTTGTATAGTTTTGTCGAATCATCTATTTTGGTATATCATTATATACGAATTTCCTTTAGACTTTTTCATTACATGAATGAAAGTGTTAAGAAGTGATTTGCAGTTTTACCTTAAACTCTGGCAAATCATTTGGACTGCTGAGTCAGAGGAGATTGGGGACCAGAGGAGAGAAAAGAAAACTTCATTGTACTAGGGATTTTGAGTAAACATGTAACTGCTGAATTTTTTTTTCAGCAGTTACATGTTTACACAGGGGTGGGGGGAGGCAGTTCTAGGTGCATACCATCTCCTGTCTGCCATGCTGCCCCCTGCTGCTGCCTCTAATACAGAGGCAGCAGCACAGGTGTGAGGGGGACAAGCAGCTCCCTGTGAGCCAGTGCTTGCAGGGAGCCTGCTTAAAAGTCAGTTCCCCACAAACATCGGCGCCTGCCTGCTCCTCCTCCTGTCCCCCACACTGTTGCCTCTGATAGAGGCAGCAACACAGGGGGTGGGGGCCTTGCATTAGGGATGTCAATGTGTAGATGACTACACAACTAACGGATAAGCCTAGGCTTATTGGTTAATCTTGTCGACTCCACACATTCTTCCCCTCCCCTTGCTGCCTGTGTGTCAGAGGCAGCAAGGGATGGGGCAGGAGCCGGTGCCCGTGAGGAACTCGCTTAAATACTAGCTCCCCACAAGCACTGGATCTACCTGCCCCCACCCCTGCACTGCTGCCTCTGATAGAGAGAGCATAAAAACAGCCATACAGGGTCAGACCAAAGGTCAATCCAGACCAGTACCCTGTCTGCTGACAGTGGCCAATGCTAGGTGTCCCAGAGGGACAGAACTGAACAGGTACTGATCAAGCGACCTCTCTCCTGCCATCCATCCCCCCCTTCTGAAAAACAGAAGCTAGGGACACCATTCCTTACCCATACTGGCTAATAGTCATTAATGGACTTAACCTTCATGAATTTATCTAGTTCTCTTTTAAAACCTGTTACAATCCTAGCCTTCACAACATCCTCAGGCAAGGAGTTCCACAGATTGACTATGCGCTGTGTGAAAGAGAACTTCCTTTTATTTGTTTTAAACCTGCTACTCATTAGTTTCATTTGATGGTCCCTAGTTCTTATATTATGGGAACAAGTAAATAACTTTTCCTTATTCACTTTCTCCACACCACTCGTGCTTTTATATACCTCTGCCATATCCTCACTTAGTCTCCTCTTTTCCAAGCTAAAAAGTCCCAGTCTCTTTAATCTCTCCTCATATGGGATCTGTTCCAAACCCCTAGTCATTTTAGTTGCCCTTCTCTGAACTTTTTCTGTTGCCGAAGGCAGCAGTGCAGAGGGTGAGGGGAGGCAGGCAGAGCCGATATGTGCGGGGAGCTGGCTTTCAAGCAGGCTCCTTGCATGTACTGGCTCCATGGATCTGCCTGCCCACCCCCTTCCTGCCTTCTATAGAGGCAGAGGGTGGGGGTGGGTGGAGGCAGGACTTAATGCTGGGGGGAGCCATCTTAAAAGCCAGTTCCCCCCAGCACCAGCTCCCTGGAGCTGTCTCCCTCCTCCCCTGTGGTGGGGGGTGGCATGGGAGGCTGCCATGAAGCAGCCCCTGTCCACGGAGTCATCCATGCTCTCCGTGAACAGAGGCTTTTCCGCATTCTGTGGAGTAGCCCCTCTGTGGTGAGCCTGGGCCTGCTGCGGGTCCAAGCTTCCTGCAGACAGGGGCTGCTGCTGCTATATCAGAGGCAGTCGTGTGGGGCGGCAGGCAGCCAGTCTGTCTGGCGAGCTGGTTTTTAACCTGGCTCCCTTTGTGGACCAGCTCTCCCCAGCATCCCCTCTCTCATCTCTTCCCCCCCCCCCCCCCTGCTGCCTCTGTGTGATAGAGGCAGCAAGGAAGGGGAAGCAACTAGTCAACTAATATGTCGACTATCTGATAAGCTTTTGCTTATCAGCTAGTTGATTAGTCGCTTACATCCCTAGTTTCAAAGCTATATTCCCTGTGGCTGAGAGCATATCCACTAATTCTAATTAAATAATTAACTAATTCTTGTTAAGCGGTGGCTAATTCCTTTCTTTTGGGTACAGATAGAAGGTGTAGAGCTGGAGCAACCATCTGATAACAATTTTACAGTTGTCATAAAGTATCCTGAAAAGAGCACATGAACAAGAATTAGATTTCTTTGCTCGGTTGCTGCAGCTATTTTTTGTCACAACCTCTTCTGTCCTCTTTGCATATGAAGTAAAGATGTTAACATATTTGGTTACACAGAAGAATATTCAAGCTTGACTACTTCTGAAATTCCTTTTTGTGACTTTCATTAACAATATTAAATCCAATCTTGCTCTCACTTAACATAGATCTTATTCCCTACTGTAGATTTCCACTAATGTCTCAAGATAGGGATGCTTGCAATGTTGTTGTAGCTTTGCTGGTTTCGGGATACTGGAGAGACAAGGTGGGAAGATAATATCTCTTATTGGACAAACTTCTGTTGGTGAAAGATGCACAGTTTCAAGACAGTGATGGGTTTATTGGATTTTTCTCTGTTTAGAATGAGCTGGAGCTTCGCCAGTGTTTCCGGCTTCTTGTTTGGTCATCTGTGCAATGCTATATTCATGTTGAAACCTTAGCGTTCTATCTTCCTGCACAGAAGCAAACGTTTGCCTTTAGGCTTCTCCCCTAGCTGGGAGTTTGCTGACTTAGCAGCATCCTGGTAGGCAAAGCAGCTTTGCTAAACTAGAGATAAAGAATTATTCCTTAGTGTGTTTTTTCCTTGGTGTAGTTTCAAAATGGCTGTCAGAAGAAATAAGCACATAGGCAAGATAAAAGTGTTTTCTATATGCTTTGTCCACATGTTGGTGGTGCCCTTCTCGGGTCCTTAAAGCAGCCTTCCCCTCAAACCAGATCCAGGGATTTTGGAAACAGCTCCTGTTTTCTAGCATTTCTAGCCAGTTTCTCCCCATAGGCTTATGAGCATATGCATGCACATCCCACTCAGGCACACTTTTACAAAAGGGAAAAACAGCATGTGGTTTCTTGCTCCCCATTGTGATTGCTGTCTGTCACTTGTGCCAAGAAAGTAGTGTTCCAATGATGCATTTAGCTTAAATAGTTGAACCAAAACCTCAGATAATTTATCCGATGGTGAACCAATTCCTCTTTCCTCTATAGGCCCTACTAAGTGTGTTTGGCAGAGATGATGGTGCACATTGCTATTCCTCTGCTAGCTCAAGTTGCATAGTTGTCCTTGATATGCATTCTGCAAATCTCTGGCAGTAGTACTTAGTACAGCCAGCAGAAGCTAAAAAACGAACACTGCTAGAAAAATCTATTTTAGTGACTGAGCTTAGTGTTCAAGGAGTCTGTCAGAAGAAACAATTGCTTCTTAAAGCTTCAGCCAAATAATTTCTACTCTCTTGAATTAATCTGAATCTTCTGGTTACCCTTTTCTGAATAGGGATGTGGAAGACTTAGCTTCTCATAATTACTTAGAAAAAGTTCACTAAGTCTGCCATCTCTGCCTTGGGATCACCTCAAAATGAGACATAAGGGGAAGGATAATCAAGACTTATTCAGAATCCCTGCAAGAAGAGACTCGGGTTAAACTCTGAGGAATATTATCTAATTATCAGTAGAGATAATTTTAAATTAACAAGAAAATGTCATTTTGGAGGTGGGAGAGGTACTTGTGGTTTTTGTAGTTCAGATTTTTCATAACAAGGAGACTTTGGATAGAGTAAATCGATTGAGAGGAGACTATGAATCTGGTGCAGTCGTACATTTGATACATTTAACTAGAAATTGTCAGTAGTCTTACATAAAAGCTCAAATATTAATTTAACTGGAAGATAGTAACTGTATAAAAATCCAACCTTTTTCTCCATCTACTTAAAAATAAAACAAAAAATCTGAAAAATGAGTGTGTATGTTTTATCCTAGTGAATGCTGTGAAGTCATAGAAGTATAGAACTGCAATGGACCTCAATCACTCCTCTAGTTCGGTCCTCAAAAAAGGGAGCTGGGAACTAGCAGAAGATGATTACTATCCATCAACTTCGGCCCATAACTTAGAACACATTTCTGCTGTTTTTGTAGTTGTTGAAACAAAAATAATTGCCCATGTTTGCCAGTTCTTATCACTTTGCAACACTGCTTCTTTTTAAAGCATACCAGAGAAAATGTTCCACATTGAAACACATGTTAGTGATTAGTGGGACTGGCACTGCAGGACAAAATAGGAGAAACGTTGCTCTATGTGGAAAAGCTGAATGAGCAAAATGTAGAATAAGGAATGTAGTGGGTTTTTGATTGGCTTTAAAATGTTAAAGGAATAATAATGTCAACATATGTTTAAGATTCTGTCTTTGCAATGGTACGTCTCTTGCAAGTCATTTCAGGTTTAACTTGCTGAGAAGCAACGTCCCCTAACTAAGTGTCTGGTAGATTTCTCTGCATATTGTTTATATGTCCCATTTTATTAAAAAAATCCTTTCCTACAGAATTTGGTTTTTACCCTGTGCATTAATCATGATATTGCGTGTGCTGTTTGCATCTCTCCTTTTCTGTTTACTTTGGAGTGCGTTTAAAGCCGATAGAGCATTCTGGTGTCAGGAACAATTCTCTCCTTTGCGAGGGATATAAAATCCAGACATATCCAAATAATATATTTAACTGGTTCACCAATTAAAGAGGAGAGTGTTGCTCTAGCCCAGCTGGAGCGACTCCCCTGCCTGCCACTGGGCTGGAACAGCCTCTCCCCCTCCACAGGCAGGGGTTGCACCACTAGGCTGGAGCAACTCCTGCTTGCAGAGCGTGTTGGTCCAGAGGGGGCAGAGTCTGCTCTGGCTGGGATGCTAGGGAGCCCTGCCTTTGTCTGCAGTGGATCACCTATGGGGCTGGAGGCAGCCCTCACCAGTTGACCTTAACCTGAGTCTTACTGGTTAAACATTCACATACCTACTCTTCACTATGCCGTTTTCCATCCCCTCCTCTTAATTCTACTCAACTGGCGATCTTGCTTCTCCCTGCCTTGGATTTCTGTTAACCAGAAGCTGCCAATCATGCTGAAATACATTGAACTGGTGTTCCTCCTTGTATGCGCAAGTGCAGACTGAAGTTTACACTTGAACTCTTGCCATAAAAGGTGAAAGATTAGTTCAGTAGTACCTTGCAGTACTTCCTGTTGTTTGCATAGCTATCAAATACTAAATGGCTCAAAACAGGTTTGTTTTTTTTCCTGATAAATTGTAATAGCCCCCATGTTGTGTACTAATCCTTATTCCAAGCTTATTTAATGGCAAGTAAAGTTTTTATGTATAGCCTAAGTGAAAGGAAAGAAACTTGGAGTTGGAGTAGCCCAAGCTCCAGAATAACTCATATATTTTAAAAGCTTTTTTTAAAAAAAATTCTCAGACCTGCTTACCACACAGGAAGAAGGGATTTCTGCTTTGGTCTTGCTACTGTGGATGCCAAATTGAGCATAATTATCTCTTCAGTAGCAAGCAACTCATTTATTCCTACCTAAATAAAAGTTATGAATTGATTAGTCATGACTCCTGTCCTGTACTCATAATTGACTTGTCTACCTACAACACAGTCTGTGCAGATCTTTCCCGCATAGCAGTTTTTGAAACTTTTTCAGATTGTTTTTATTGTAAATCATGTGTCTGCCTTTCTTTGTGGCCAATAACATGATCATTCAAAACTACAGAAATATTTAGGAGTATAGAAATACTTTTTCTGTGGTTCGGTGGGAGGAATAACTACATCATTGTGGGAATTGTGGGGAAATTTGTATGGGGAAAATGCATGGTATTCAAATGGAAAAGATCTCTTTCTCAAAATAACTCTAGTTGGGAAACTTAGATTAGTTTAGACCCCTTTCTGATAGTCTTTCCGTGGCAAATATTCTCACACGTTCTGCCAGCTTCATGAAAAGTGACATTTGGGTTTTCACAGGTAACTAAACCCAGTGCTTAAATATTTTAGGAATTCTCAAACATCTATGCAGAGAGCATCTCCTGAGGCTTTGATTGCTTTTTGCTTAAATCTTCTTAGTTCCTAAATGAGTTTCCTGCATCTTGTTTCCTCCTTAGTCAGATTTAAGAGAACTGACCTCTAAACTTTCCAGAAAGCCTTTGACCAGGTCCCTCACCAAAGGCTCTTAAGTAAACTAATGCGATAAGAGGTAAGGTCCTCTCGTGGATTGATAACTGGTTAATAGACAGGAAACAAAGGGTAGAAATAAATGGCAAGTTTTCAGAGTGGAGAGAGGTAACTAGTGGCGTCCCCTGAGGGTCTGTCCTGGGATCAATCCTATTCAACTTATTTATAAATGATCTAGAGAAATGGGTAAACAGTGAGGTGGCAAAATTTGCAGATACCAAACTGCTCAATATAGTTAAGACCAAAGCAGGCTGTGAAGAGCTTCAAAAAGATCTTACCAAATTAAGTGATTGGGCAACAAAATGGCAAATGAAATGTAATGTTGATCAATGTAAAGTAATGCACATTGGAAAAAATAATCCCAACTATACATACAATATGATGAGGACTAATTTAGCTACAACTACTGAAGAGAGATCTTGGAGTCATTATGGATAGTTCTCTGAAAACATCCACTCGCTGTGCAGCGGCAGTCAAAAAAGCAAATAGAATGTTAGGGATCACTAAAAAAGGGATTGAAAATAAAACAGACTATTTTATTGCCTTTGTATAAAACCATGGTACGTCCATCTTAAATATTGCGTATGGATGTGGTTGCCTCATCTCAAAGATAAATTGGCATTGGAAAAGGTTCAGAAAAGGGCAACAAAAATTATTTGAAGTTTGGAATGGGTCCCATATAAAGAGAGATTTAAAAGACTTGGACTTTTCATCTTAGAAAAGAGGAGACTAAGGGGGGATATGATAGAGGCCTCTAAAATCATGTCTGGTGTGGAAAAAGTGAATAAAGAAAAGTTATTTACTTATTCCCACAATATAAGAACTAGGGGTCACCAAATGAAATTAATAGGCAGTGGGATTAAAACAAACAAAAGGAAGTTTTTCTTCACTCAGCGCACAGTCAACCTGTGGAACTCCTTGCCAGAGGATGTGGTGAAGGCTAGAACTTTAACAGGGTTAAAAAAAGACCTAGATAGAATCATGGAGGTTAGGTTCATCCATGGCTATTAGCCAGGGTGGTGTCCCTAGCCTCTGTCTGGAAATGGATGACAAAAGAGGGATCACTTGATGTTTACCTGTTGTGTTCACTGCCTCTGGGGCATCTGGTATTGGCCACTGTCGGCAGACAGGGTACTGGGCTAGATGGAGCTTTGGTCTGACCCAGCATGGCCATTTTTACTTTTCCACGGAATTCCTTGCTTGTTTAGACCAACAACAGTATTAAAACAAATATCAGCTTTCCTCATTTGTGTGTCATACCTTAACAGTAATAGCATGGCTGCTAGTGAATATTTGAACTTTATTGAAGTTAGATCAATTGCGAATCAGTTCATATGGAGTTCTGGTTGTCCCTGCTGGTAATTGGTTTTTGAACAGAACTAACAGTAAAATGGTCTTTACAAAGGCTGTTCGTTCCTGGACATAAAAGAAAGGTAAAGACAATGATCAGAAGAGTAGCAATAAAGCATTGGTTCGTCCCTTTCTCTCTTTCTCATTGATAATTAAATGAAGCTAAGGTACTTGTGTGTATATGTTCATTAGACAGCTTACTTGATGCATTAAGATAAATGTGTGTGTAAACTCTAGCAATCTCATTGTATCAGTAGATAACAGAAATGTTGCTTCTGTTCTGTCTTATATGTAAATGTAATTTCATCACAAACTTACAGTGAATGAGCTCAATGTGAGTTTTGCAGATGTGCTCAGTGCTGCTGAATTTATTAACTTAGGATCGATTTGGCATTCTAAATGAGAACAATGTATAATGCATTGCTTTGTTCGGTGGCTATGTAAACTATGTAATAAGGTTGTAAAAATCCCATAAAAAACATTAACCATTTAAACCATATGTTTAACAGGTTAACCAGCCCACATGTTGCACTATGGGTGGAGGGCCACTGGAGCAGTGGTGAGTCGCAGTGGGCGCGGTTAGCCAGTTAACCGATTACTCCTTACTTCTCTAGTAGTTAATCCTGTGCTTTAGGTAGTCAGTAAAAAAGGATGGTAATTGCTTAAAGGAGGGACATGTCTTAAAAACAACCCTAGATAAAGAGCTTCCACAGCTTTAACTTTTGAGCATTTTTTTCTCAGACATACTATGGATAATGCAGGAGACCTCAGAAGGCTGCTGGACAATAGAGTGTGTGTGTGTGTGTGTGTGTGTGTGTGTGTGTGTGTGTGTGTGTGTGTGTGTGTGTGTGTGTGTGTGTGTGTGTGTGTGTGTGTGTGTGTGTGTGTGTGTGTGTGTGTGTGTGTGTGTGTGTGCGCGCGCGTGCGCGCGCGCACCCCCTTCCTCTTACCCTAACTTAAAGCAAGGTCAGGGTTTGGTTGTACCAGGTTTCCACAACATTGAAAGGAACGGGCAGAGAGGAGGGATGTGATGCTCACATTCACCACAGGGGGCAGCAAGCAGGGATGGGATACTGTAAAGTGAACTTCAGGCCTAGGGTCTGGATGTGTCCCCTGGCTTACTTGGATCCAGCCCCCAAAGCTCAGGGCCCTCACCAGCATTGGGGAGCCTTCCTCTGCCCCAGTGCAGCTGGAGCGCACAAAATCTATTAGGCTCGGCCTCCAGTGTGCGAGGGGAAAGTGGGGAGTGTCTGTCTTCTCAGTTGAGGGGCCACTTCTCACTTGTGTGCAGCCCCCGACTTTTTTTTTGTGGGGTCAGTAGCCCCCAACCCACAAAAGGTTCCCCTCCACCCTGCTGTAAAGTAAGCACTGAAGACAGTCCCACCAGCACGAGACTGACTGGCTGGGGATGGGGCTGGGGCTGTGCATGTTGTTGGTAGGGATGCTAGTGTATGGTCATTTAAATGATTAACTGATAAGCCTGTGTTTAGCAATTAATCCAAATGACTACATGCACCCCCTTTTGTTGCCTCTGTATCAGAGGCAGCAAAGGGAGGGAGGTGGGAGCTGGTGCTCCGTGTGTGCCAGTTCCTGCGGAGCCTCCCCGCTGCCTCCCACAGAGGCATCAGCATGGGGGGCAGGCGGGAGCCAGTGCTTGGGGGGGAACTGGCTAAGTCTTTCTATCCGAGGCAGCAGCATGGAGAGGGGAGGCAGGCAGGAGCTGGTACATGTGGGAAGCAGCTTTTGAACTAGTTCCCTGCGCATACTGTTTCCTGCCTCTATCAGAGGCAGCAGCATAGGATGAAAGGGGGCTCCCTGGGAATGGGGCTAGAGCCGGGAGCGCAATGGCTGCTGGCCCTGCTCCCAAGGGGAACATTTTAGTAACTGTGTAACCGCTAAATATTTTTGTGGCTTCATGATTACTAAAATAAACATTCTTCTTCGAGGCGCGTCCCTGCGCATGCTTCCGCTGTAGGTGCGCCAGCGCTGCTGTGCTTGATTGTAGATTTGTGACAGCAGTGCCCGCGGCCGGCTGTGTGCGTGGAGAGCCGGCGCATGTGATCTAAACTGGCTACTGCGCATGTGCAGCTGGCCACCTCCTTGGTTCCTCCTTAACCACCACCAGCTTCAGTCACAGTCAGCTTCAGTCACAGGCTTAGTTAAATCAGCAGTCACCCTTTGCCTTGTTGACAAATTATATAGTTAGATAGCCTTTTAGATAGCTATTACCTCAGAAATCCTTATCGAATAATTAGTAGTTTAGTTTCCTTTTAGAACGGCAGTTGAAAAAATATTTTTTCTTCTGTTCTCTAGAGACAGTTTCTTACATAGTTGCAAAGAATAGTGTTAGTTGTAGACGAGTTAAGCAGGAACAGCAGCTTTGCATGAAGTTTGTTGCTCTCTGGGACATTCTTGGTTCACCCAGCTTCAAAAAGTACAGGGGCTGCAGGCTAAGGATGTTAAATTTAGATTAACCAACTATTCAAATGCAGCCTTTCTCCGAGTTACGGACCAAAAGCTTAGCTGTAACTCGATCTGTTCGTAACTCGGACCCCATTGAGTTACATAGCGACCACGCTGTTCGTAAGTGCGGGTTGCGTTCGTAATTTGGGGACCGTCTTTGTGACCGCTCCATGGGAGCTTTTGTCATAAATGCGAATGGTCGTAACTTGACCGTTCGCAACTCGGGGACCGGCTGTAGTCAATGCAATTTGCATGGATTAGTCGATAAGGGCACTTACGTCTTTGAAATGTAGCAAGATTCTTGGTGGCTTTTTCAAAGGTGGAAGCGCCACAGGGGAGCACAGGACTAGCAGGGTACTCAGGTGGTCCCCCACTGGCACCGTGCTCCCCTGCTTTTGAAATGTGCAAAGACCCTTCCTCCCTTCTGTGAGGTCCTACCGGTCCTAGCAATTTCCCCCTTTCTTCTCTTCCCAACCATTTTTTTTTAAACTAGAACATTTCCCCCTGTTCTGAAGAACAGCTGAGACAACCTGAAGTCAGTACGCAAGAGATTGCTCTGTTCTGTAGCCAGAATGGAGGAAACACTTAAGTAATACCCCTCAGCAAAATAAAAGTGCTAAAACAGCTTTTCAGAAAGCATTACTGCAGCTGGAACAATAGTCACAGCGACTGGCTTGTATTCCTAGAACACTGAACTTGGATTAACTTGCAGCAGGAGTGAAAGTCAAAAGACAGAGGCTTAGTTAAATCCTCTCTATGTAGAGTGCGCTGTCGCTGGGATCAGGCGTCTGCTTCACCACAAGGTCTTGGTTCTTTGCCATCAGCTTCTGTTTCACCAAAGTTGCCTTTCCCTGGGATATGATGGCTTGCCTGTGGGAGAGCACAAAGTGGGCTGCGAAGCTGTGTTAGTATGCAAGTAGTAATATTGGGGAGGTCAAAGGTAAATCCGCCTACATAGGGAAGGTTTGTACCATTCCCTGGTCTAGCAAAATCACATCTTTTGTCATGTTTACATGAAATAAAGTATATTGGTTAAATGTCATACTAAGACACTAATATGTCTGATCAATAAACTGCTTACTTATAGGTTCACTCATGAAGGGACAAATTCATCTCTCAATTCTCTGCTACAGAGGCAGTCCAGTGCACTGAGAAACTGTGGTTCTGTGGCCCTTATTGAGATATAAAATAAATATGCAATAAAATGTGCACTTCTACAGCATTGGTCACCAACCAGTAGATCAGGATCTACTGGTAGACCTTGGAGCCTGAGACAGGTGATCTTGATTGGTTTGGCCAGGAAGCTATCAAGCACTGGCCCTTGAGTTGCCCCTCTTCTTACTGTCATGCTGCTCCTGCTCCTGCCTTGGAGCTTGTTCCCATACTCCAAACCCCATGGCCCAAGACTAGATCCTGTGGTCCAAGACCAGAGTCTGCACCCCAACCCTCTCCTCCAGCCTGGTGAAAGTGAGTGAGGAAGGAGGATTGAGTGAGCAGGGGCAGAGCCTCAGAGAAGGGTCGGGAAGGAAGCAGGCCGGCAAAGTATTTGGGTTTGAGGTAGATCTTGCATTGCTTTAACCACAAGATCACTTTTCAGTTTAAAAGGTTGGAGACCACTGTTCTACCATCTGACGCTTTGGGTAAGGTGGGGTTGACTAGTTTATATGGACAGAAGAATCTATGTGCAACAACTCTGGCAATTGCATAAGTGGCAGAGGACACTAGGCAAAGATTTGTAGATATTTTGTTGTCCTTTAATGTAGTTTAGCAGCTAGAAATAATGGAGACGTGATCAGCCAACTGTTCTGAGCTTTTGCTATGGATCAGTGGTCCCCAACCTTTTGTGGCTGCCGGGGGCGGGGCCAGCCCAGATGTTTTGGCGGGCGCACATAAATGCCCCAGTGGGCACCATGGCACCCGCGGGCACCGCTGTGGCTGGATTATAGTTAGAGAACCATAGTTGTTGTAGTATCCCAGTAGTGCTGAACAATAGACTTTCCCCAGCCTCTGCTGTCTGGACTGAATACTGTTGGATATCTGCTTTAATGCACGTAAGGTTATAGTTGGTGGAAGTTGTAAAACAGCACTTTGCCTGGGGATAACTTACTATTCAGTGTAAACAGTCTCACAATATATTTATCAAATATCTGTAATTTCCATTGCAAGGGAAGCATAAACCATCTCTACATATTAAAAGAAAAGTTCCTTTGTATCCATTTTCTCTTTCCAAAGGCAAAATCCTTGTAAGCTTGACTTAAGTGTTGTTGACTGCTGCCTGCTTGTAAACAAGTGCTTTCTATATTTCATACCAAAGGTGCTGTATAATACAGTATATTTTATAGTACTTAGCTTGGCGTGTTGAAGAGTACGTTTCCAGCGTACAAGTTGTAAATCAAGCCATCTGTGGCCATGGTTCAGGTAATGCAAACTTTATGGTGGGGCGGGGCGGGGGGGGGGGGAATTTTATGCACATCATGCTAAGTAAGCATGGTAACTTTGGAAAAAGTACATAACATGTATTTTAACCATGTTGTCCAGGTCCTTACAAAGTTAACAAAGGACCTTCTATATATATGCATCTTACTATGTTGGGCACCCTTATGAATTCTTGGCTTTCCTTCTCCTCGTCCATGTGTGATCTCAGAGTATTTACACATGGCAAGATTCCTTGTATGCTCTATAAGACATTCTATGGGACTCCCTACTGTTCTGAAAATGATTTTAAATTCTATCTTAATTAAAAAGAAATTTAAGTCTTTAAGTTATTCAAATACATTTCAGTCATTTCTTGAAGTCATTGAAAGCCAGTAGTAAACCCTTTTCAAACTAGCTCGATTCTTTGCAGTCCATAGAACAGTTGGCTGTCGCAGTTAAGTCAGAATGGAATATATAATGTTCTCTTCTTGCAGCCGTTTGGCATTTTGCAGACTGACACAGCCATTAACAGCCACTTTTGGGTATTTACGATGTTGCAGTTACAGCTCTCTCTGCTGATGGTAATGGATATAAGGTATATTTTAGAAATGCATTCCATGTGGAGATTTGAGATTAGATCCCATGGGATGTGAGTTTTGATCTTAGATGGTGCTACTGAAGACAAAAATGGAACTCTGTCCAAGTTAGAGCTGCTTGAAACCCTTTTTTTCTGCAGCCTTTGACTGCCTCTAAAACATTTTGTCGATATTTTGCATGACAGTTTCTGTATTCTTAAAAATAAAATTGCCTTGTGTAGAATCTATTATCAGAAGTCCTTGGCAGCCCCCACAGTTGCTGTGGTCAAGTATTTAATGCACTGTAAGTGATTTGGGACAACAAGCCCTTAAAAGGTTGTACTGTAAATACAAATTATACTGGCCTATGTTTCGTTCTTTAGTAAATATCTGTGAAAAGAGCTTTCTTTCTCAGTCGCATGCCATAAATAATGGAATTAGCCAGCATCTAAATGTTGGTGTATTTTCCCATTTTATGCTAATACTTTGCATTTGGGTTGTGAGTGTATTTCTATTGGCAGCTTGGCATTTTGGAGCCTTATACGTTTTAACACCGATTCCAAATATGATTTTGGGTTATAGGAGTAGAAATTTCCCCAATTGTGAGAATGGAAATGGCAGTTGCCCAAAACCTGATGCTTATTCTTTTTGGGCTCCTTCTAAAACAGTGAAGAATAGACCCAGTGTTGAGCAAGCTGAATTTGGATTGAATCCGGGCAGAATTCTTAGTCTAACAAATATGACTACATTTGAGATAGGGTATCAATCTTCCCAAACTGGATTTTTTTTTGGCTAGAATAGACACAGAACTTGTTTTCAAAATCAGAGCTTAGAAAATCTACTTTGCCTGGGACCTGCAAGCATCACTCCCCCAGCGAGTTCTGTTAATTTCTGCAGAACCTAAACTTCCATCTCTTGTTGTTGGCTTTAGTTCATGTGGTTATCAAGATAACTTTCCAAACATAGCCCAAATGTAAGTCAGTGAAACGCTGCATTCCTTAGTTTGCAGGTAGACTTCTTCAGAGATGAAAGTAAATATTGACTCAGGTCTTGTCAATTTGCACAGTTACCATTCAGAACCTTTTGTGAAATTGACAGGAATAGAGCCTGCTTGTGGGTGGGAAAAGTGAGTAATCTCCGGCATGCTGAAATAGAGCACAGCTCTATAGTTTAGAGATTGGGAATTGTGATATCTGCATGGCAGGACATTGTGATGCTGTTAGACCACTTAGGTTAGCCAAATTATATAGCTCATTAAATGTAAGTCATTGAATTTATCAAATACATTACTTTATAATTTCCTCTTAGCATTTTGTATCAATAAGCATTATGTTTTGCCATTTTAATATTCTGTCCTTAATTAAAGGCAGTATCTCACCTGCTTGCTGTGCAATTACTGTTAAGCATAGGAGAGACATAAGTGGTTAAGCAATGAAAGAAAGCGTTGCTTGAAAAGCTAGGGCCAACCAGTTATCTTTTAAAATTAATAATGAACCTTGAAATTTACAGTGAGTCATAGAACTAGTATGGGAGGTAGCTCTATTATACAACTTATGTATTATAAGAGTGCTAGCCAGGATTTTTAACTGAGATTAAAGACTCCATCATGTCATTATTTAAAGGTAATTAAGTAACTTATTTACATGAAACTGCTTAAAAGTTCATATTTTTAGAAAACTAGGTATAATAAAGAGTTATTAAAGCCTCCCTAAATTTCCCAGGGACTACCATGGTACGTGTTTGACATCATCTTCCACTTCCTTTGATAACATCTCATTTTAAAACTTCTCACCTGGAGGTGAAGTAGTTTTCCAGTTTTAGTGAGCCTCCCCATTGATTGTTTACTTATGTGTTCAGTATAAGCTTAAGAGAGCTTTTAATAAATTGCTTTAATTTCTGAAAGATTCTATCTCCAAAGCATTAATGTGCTCAGATTACTGAGAGGAATAGACCTGGCCTAAGCTTGCCTTGTACAGCTTTTCTTATTGCACAGTGGTTTCAACAATCATTGCCTTTTGATCAATAAGTGACCAAATGTTGATGGAAGTTTTCTTGGATAGGAGAAATGGGTCAGATTTAGTCTCTCCATTCATTTTCACTGAAAAAATGAACAAACATTTTACTTTGAATACAATTTGTAGCAGGCATTATTCTCCCTGTCTCACCGCACAAGATGATAGAGTAGGATGATAAAAAAGAGGGGTTCTCCTGTTGACATGCCATAGTCTTGTGCTGAACCTCTGGATTAGGATTCAGGTTAATCAATCATGCTGGCTGGTGGATTCATTTAGATCCAACCCCCATAGATATATAAAGGGGTTGGGTGTGTTTCTTTAGATCAGAGGAAGCTCTAGGGAGCCAGGACAGTGGATGTCAGACAGAAACCTTAGGAGCAAATCAGGTTTTGTAGGGAAGCTCAAAACTGAGATTTGATTTGACCCGAGTTATCTTACATAAAGGTTGGTAAAAGGGGAGTGGTTTGTACAGAAAATCCATTTGTGTATATTGTAACTTAAAAGGGTAACAGCTCAACTTGTACACTCCCCAAAGAATCTTAATCACTAGTCTAGTGAATGTAGTTGCAAACTATACACACGTTGAAAAGGAGAAATTTACAAACTGTTCTGGGGAAAAAATTCTATTTAGCACTGTGCAAATATATAAGCAAGGAGCCAGAAAAAAATAGAGATGCTATTTGCAAAGTTGGATTGTAATGAACATACAGATAGTTGTTGCAACTATTGTTCTGTTTGCACCAAATCTTGTACAAAATATGCTAAATAATATGACTATGAAAAGCTTGATTCACTGATTTCTTTATATTAGTCATATGCGCATATCATTTTTGTATTTGAAGTTGAGTATTTACTTCTGGCAGAGATAAACAGAGGCTGGGCCAGCCTATTGTAAAAGGACTATTAGTCAAGTGAGTAGAAGTACTTGACTGACAATGCCCCTTGCGAGGTGCCATTCCACATCTGATGAACTTCTCTGTGAACATTCATACCAGCATGGGAGCAATGACTGCTGTATAAAAAGGACAATTATGCACAGACAGGGGTGTCCCATGAGAAACTCCATCTTGGGACATACTTTTACTAGGGATGTAAAATCCCAGTTAAACCTGAGATTTAACTGGTTAATCGAATAAGTGGGATCCTGCGCGGAGGATGGGGGCAGCTTCTGCTCCCTGGCACTTTGGGCTGCCAGCAGCCATAAGCACCTCACGTGGAGTGGAGAAGGCACAAAGCAGAAATTGGGACCCACACCTCCTCGCATGTTTAGGGCTGCTAGCTTCTACTCTCCGTCCCATTGTGCAGGGAGGTAGAGGCAGCTTCTGACCCCTGTGGGCCTGGAGCAGTGCTCTGCTGGTGGGAGGCTACTCCTGGGTGCTGGTTAACTGGTACCCGCTAAGTATTGGCTGATGCTTACTGGGTAACTGGTTAACCATTCACATCCCTAATTTTTACACAGCCAGAACAATGAGTCCTTCCAAGGTTATAAAAAGGGCCCTGAGAGTTCCCTCCATTTGTCTTCAGTCCAGCTTATCACCTCCTGAAGGATCTCTGGTATGAACTAAAGCTTGAAAGGACTGATGACCCATCCTAACAGAGGATGAACTCCAGAACCTTGATTTAAGACAGATCATTCTATCTTTGCTTAAAAGCTTGCACCAAGAAATTTGCAATCCGTGTATGTATTCTGATTCCGTTAACAATTTTAACTCACTCTTCTTATGAATTAAACCTTTAAATGTTAGATTCTAAAGGATTGGCTATAGCGTGCTTGTTGGATTAGGTCAGAGTTAAAATTGACTTGAGAATGTGGCTTGTCCTTTGTGATCAGAAGAACCAGTTCTGATTTGTTTGGTTTTCATAACTTCTCATCTGTATAAAGAGTGGTACTGGTGTTGGCACAGGAGAACTGGAGAGTCAGAAGGGAATTTCTTGTACGACTCCAGTGGTAAACAGAAATGCTCTTTGTATGCCTTATAGTGGAGGACCTATAGTCTTAGACTGTAAGTATCCCTGTCTCTAAGCGATTTGACTCTCATGGCCGTGCCCCCAAAAACCTCCTATATTAAATTATCACCTTGAAATCCATTCTGCTTCAAAGACTAATTTCAGATACTATACCAGCCCCTGAATCCACCTGCTAACTTTTTTGCATAGTCTCTTCCTTCCCATTTCTCCTTCCCTTCCTAGTTTAAAAATACTTTTAAAGAAATAACATATCCTAGTTACATATGCTAACGTTTAGTCGACTATACAATTAACCTGATAAGCCTAGGCACGCCTCCCCCCTTTATCAGATACTGGCCCCGCCTTCAGGGACTATTGAAGAGTCGACTAAGATTTCATGTGGTTACACAACTATTCAATTACATGATACCTAACATCTCTAATCCTAGTTGTTACAAATTGTTGGAAGAGACTTGAACACTGTTTTAATACAGACTTAAAACTAGCATAGCTTATGAGAGATGGGAGTTTAAAAAAAATCACACTGGGAAGCCCAAGAAATCCAATTAGTGGAAACTAATTCACGGGCCTTTAAAAATATAACAATAACTTACCTTCTAAAGAATAGAGCACTTGAGACTAAGCTAGGATCAGGCATGTGGTTTTGATTTTTCTCTTCAAACACTGGCAGTATTGGGGCCAGACAATGTTATTTTCCTGATGTATTATAATCAACTGCAGATGTTGTGGACATTGTCACTTCTAAATAGGCTTTGACAAACTTTCATTAAATGGAAAGCAACCTCTCATTAAATATTATATGTGCTGCTTTATGAGGAAATGGGAAAAATAAAACAAAGTCAAGCTTCCTGTGTCTGAACTCAGGAAATTTATCCTATATCCTTCTTCAGGTTTTTTTCTGTGGAAGGATCTTTTGTGATCCTGTAAGACAGGGATACTCAACATGCAAGCCCATGGGGGGGATCCTTTGAACATGGCCTCCACTGGGAAAATGTGACAACGGCGAGTCAATAGAATGGTCTTCTGTTGAGATGTGTTTTAGGAGTTACATTTCTGGCCTGTCATTGCTCATTAAAAGTGCTGTCATGCTGGTAGAAATGGGGTAAATCTTGCATTTTATTAATAGCAGCAGAACTGACTTAAATGGGGCCTGCGTGTTGTGTAGTCTTGCCTTCATCTCTGTATTTGTGCCCGTCAGTGTGAAAGAAGCTATTTGCATATATTTGATATATATTTGCAACCACACTTAAGTTGCAGCCCTCAGTATGTGCTGTGAGAATCGTTGTGGCTTCTGGGGCTTCTGAAGTTGAGTAGCCCTGCTGTAAGGTATAAACTTCACTTGATGGGAACAGCAGGCAGAGCTGTCCTGTTCTGACCATATGATGGTTTGGGGTGGCTGCTCTAGATCCTGCACGGTGTTGGGGGAGGCCATGGGAGCTGCCTCAACTGCCCTGTGGATGGGGCCCAGGGCAGCCTGGGGGATTACCAGGGGGCTGGTATGGGACAGCAGCAGGGGTCACACACACAACCCTCCTTGCAATGGTGGGAGTCGGAGCTACCTGGTAGCCTGCTCCGCTGTCCTGCATCCCTCCCCACCACCCTATCCCAGTCTACTGCATTCTACCTCACCATGGCGGCGGTGAAACAGAACACAGTGGACACAGAGGGCGGGTGTTTGGAACAGGTTGCTGGGTTGCTTCCCCCTCATCGTGGTGGCAGAAGCTGGGTGACCTCTGCACTAAGCCCTCCAGTAATCCTATGACTCATGTTGCTTGGGGAGGGGGCTTTGGGAAGCAGGTGGAGCAAGGGCAGGACTTGGGGGTGGAATGGGGGTGAGACTTGTGGTGAGGGAGTGGCCCCAGGCCTCCCTAAGGACAGCCTGAATAGCAGGGTTTGGGGAATAGCTGCTGCCATGTGTCTTCTGACAGGGTTTGTTAAAGCCTCTCTAAATTTTTAAAGGTGACTGTTATTTGTGTGGCAAAGTGGTCTGATTGGTTCCAGACACAGGATCAGCCAGCTCTAAATTAGAACATTCATAATTGACAGAGGCATGCTAACATCTTGCCACTACAACAAAAATGCTTAAAACATCAGTCTGAACACTTACCCACTGGAGTGCTTTGAGTACATTGTGGATCCTGCTGTAGGCCGTGTATACGTATTACGTTTACAAGCTCAGAATCTTTGAATAGCCATATCCAGCGGGCAGGATATATGCCTCCGTGTGAGAGGCTAAACTTTCCTAAGTTCTGTTTTATTGCCAATGGGAGTAAGACAGAATCGGGACTGTCAGACCACTTCTCTTTTTTTTGTTCTAAGTTTGTTTGGTTTTTAATAAGTTTTGTTGGGTGTTCCTCCCCACATACACGTAAGGAATGAGAGACCCAACTGTTAACAACTGTGGTCTGTAAAACTACCGGGTTTATCCCATTTCCTTCTTGTGATGGCCTAGTCCTCTTAGTCAATGGATGCAGGAGATCCTCTTTCTGGCTCAGAAAAACACATTCACAATACATGCATCTGATGCTGTTCCTTGTCCCGTACCTGGAAATGCCAAGAAACAATGTCACGTTGTTCAGCTGAGAGCAGTCCACAAGAGTAACAGCTGGAACCAAGATGACGGTTTTCAGCAAGTGCTGCTACTAGACAACACGCCTCTGGTTCCAGCACAGAGACGAAACCTGAGGGGGTTGTTACTAGCACAGAGATTCTCAATACCACGTATGCCTGAATACATTGGTGCTGATGTCTGCAGAGACTGGTGCCATCTTCTGAGGCTGAACAATGCTCCTGAACATAGTCCCAGTGCAGCTCATTGCTCAACACGCTCATCACACAAGGTGAGTTCGATGCCGCAGTAATGTTAGGAATCACTTAAAAAGGGATAGTGAATGAGAGAGTATCTTATCGCCTCTTTATAAATCCATGGTATGCCCACATCTTGCTACTGCATGCAAATGTGGTCGCCGCATCTCATAAAAAGATATATTGGTATTGGAAAAAGTTCAGAAAAAGGCCACAGGAATGTTAGGGTATGGAATGGCTGTCATTAATCTCTCCTCATATAAGCCTGGGACGGCTTGGAAAAGATTTCTAAGGGGGGATATGATAGAGGTCTATAAAATCATGACTTGTGTGAAGAAAGTAAATAAGGAAAAGTTATTTACTTGCTCCCATAACACAAAAACTAGGAGGTCACCAAATAAAATTAATAGGTAGCAGGTTTAAAACAAACAAAATGAAGTATCTCTTCACCCAATGCATAGTCAACCTGTGGAACTCCTTGTCCCTACAAAGGTTGTGAAGGCCATATCTTTAATAGGGTTTAAAAATAGCTAGATAAATTCACAGAGAATAGGTCCATCAATGACATTTAGCCAGGATGGAAGGGCAACTGTTTGCCAGGGAATGGATGACAGGGGATCGAGCATTTAATGATTAGCTGTTCTGTTCACTCCCTCCGAGGTACCTTGACTACTGCACTGACTACTGTCTGAAGACAGGATCCTGGGCTAGATGGGCCTTTGGTCTGACCCAGAATGGCTATTATGTCTTTGAGCTGCTTTTACTTTTTGTCACTTAAACCAGTACTGGCATCAGTCCTACAATAAGCCCTGGAATGGCACCCATTAGTGCCTCCATTGCTAGTTGTCATCTGCTAGTTGTCATGTCATTCCTTCTCCCCAATCTTGAGCAGGGAACCCTTGCCTGAGAGAGGCTGTATGCCAAGGATATTCTGTAGCGCTTGACAGGACTGGCAATGGAAGGGCCAGATTGTAGCTTATTAGTACCAGTGCAATCTTTGGCCATGGCCACATTGATTTTATTAGGGCCAACTTTCTTACAGATCCTGGAGTGGAGTCCCTCTCATGCACCCACAAGAATTGCCTTTCCAGTCAATTCTAGATCCAGCAAAAGTCTGTGGTGGCACATGCTGGCTCATTTCTCCCTACTGAATAGCATGTGTAAAAGTGCTATCACATTTCTATATACATATGTCACGGGATTGCTCATCTCTGCAGTGAGAGACCAGGCAAGATCTACCAAGGGGTCTTCAAAAGATAAGGATCTCCTCGGCCAACTTCTAATTTCATATAATAAATGATCAAGCTCCATTTGTGTAGTGTAATTCTTTGGAGTGGAAAGATGTGCTTTCTTCCTGCAACCCCTCAATGTTTTCAGCGCCACTGTTAAATGTTTTGTGTTTATATTCCAGTATTCTATCAAAAAACCTCCTAGTACCAGCCATCTCAGAGAACACAATCTGCCCCTCATGGTTGCCAGCTGAGTATCCACACAGAAAGCAACTATGTTAATCTGAGACATCCATTCTCTTCAGTCATGCAGAAACCTCTTTTCCGGAGGCAGCAGATTTGACAAGACAAAATAATCTGGAAGTTGACCTTCAGAAACTTTTTCTGCCCTTCCATTAAACATGACAGTTGACAAAGGAGTCACTGCCCACAACGATCTAATTAAATATGCATTAAACTCCCCCAATTAATAGTGATCACGTTCTTTGAAATGTGCTTCTTCCTTTGTCAGTAAGGTGTTTCTTGAAAGTCTGACCAGGAGAATAGAGGGATTGTGTATTTAAAGAAAACTTTTCAGTTTTTATTATTTTTTTCAAGGATACTCTTGTGGTGAGTAGATGTATCAGTGTCTCAGAGCTAGGCATCTTTAGATGTACATGCTGCAGCTAATTTGTACACAAGATGGCTAAAAGAAATTTTCACTCCTTTCCACTATAAACTCAAGATCCTCCCTCAAGCTTTTTATCTAGCTGATTAACTAGCTTAAACATCAGGTGGCTTGCTCTCATCCTTATCCCAGTGGGGAACAATAATTTTAAGAAAAGATTAGAGATAGAAGCATCTATGGGTGACTGTTTGAGCAGGGACCCAACTTGTTGCTTGAAGGAACATGGCACCCTGTGTTCCAGTAGGGAGACGTATCAGATGAAGTGTAAGTCTAATGATTTGGACTTTGTAACTTCGCATTAGTGTTTAAAACAGCTTATACATAATCCTCCTAGCAAATCTTTGTGCTTTGAGGAAACAAACATGCATTGCTGTTTTGCTGATTTTGAACACAGATTGGTTTGACTGACTTGTTACAGCTGAACGAAAGCATTCACTGGTGCTTAGAAAAGAGGATCCAAAAAAGCAAATTTCTCTTATTTGTACAGGAGCTGAAAATGCTTCCTTGTGTTCATGGAAGTTAAGCCTTTGGATGAATGTTTTATTCAGTTTTGACCCTTACCAGTCACTTAATGGTATGAGTAGTTATACTTATCTAAAGGAGGGTTCTTTAAGGAAAGCTTGGACTGATGCAGAGCCATGAGGTGTATCCTCTGGACTAGATGTGCTTTCTTGGTTCAGTGAGCATTTAGAAGTGGGTTGAAGATAGGGATATAAAATCCCATTAAATCCGTTAACCAGTTAAATGTAACATTTATCTGGTTAACTGCTTAAACAGGGACAGGTGAGGGGCTGTTCCAGCCCTGCAGCCAGGTGGTGAACAGCTCTAGCTCTGCTGTGTAACTGTAACCAGCAAGCATCACCCATTAAGGATGATGCTTACCAATTAACCATTCACAACCCTAGCTGAACATATTGATTACATACACCGTAAACTATTTTTAATGATTGCTTCTTCTATTGGGCAGGTTAGTTATTGGTATCAATACCCTATTTTGACCCAATTGCTTTAGATCTGAAGCTATAACTGTAGTTTACTTATATAATACAGAGCTGTTGAGTGAGACAACAGTGAGTACCATCTATCACATAAGAGTAAAGACAGGCACTGTGGATAGGGTATTGGGGTAGGTTTTTTGAGAGGTACAAGACTTGTATATCTGATTTTTGTATTGTAAAGAATCTTCTGAAAACAAGGCTATGTCCAGACTACAGGCTTCTTTCGGAAGAAGCTTTTTTTGGACAAGGTCTTCTGAAAAAACTTCTTCTGAAAGAGCGCCCACACTGCAAAAGTGCATTGAAAAAGCAATCTGCTTTTTTAAAAGAGAGCATCCAGACCGAATGGACCTTCTCTCACATGTGATTGTTATCGACAGAATGGCCACCAGGGCACCTGTGCTTTTTCCTCTTTCCTCTCCATCCCAAAGAACTTCCTTTTCCCCGTCCACACGTGCCTTTTTGCAAAAGACCTCTTTCACAAAAAGGCTTCTTCCTCAAAGAATGAGGATTACCAATGCTGGAAAAACCCCTCTATTCTTTTGACTTTCTTGCGAAAGAATGCAATTGCACTGTGGACCTTGCTCAAGTTTTGTTGGAAAAACAGCTGGTTTTCCAACAAAACTGTAGTGTAGACATATACCCTCAGAAGGTAACAGATGATATAGTAAATGTGCAATATTTCAGGGTAGCTCCATTACACAATTTAACCTAAGTATACGTGAATATTTTACCAGTCCCTTTGCTTTATCCTGACTGGCTTCTACAGAAGTTCCAAGAGGTACTGTGCAAAACAGTTTGCAACAGTCTCTGCAATAAGCACAAAATAACGTGTAAAGCAAATGACAAGCACAGCTGTTATGTATGTCGCCAAATTCAGCGCCTGCCTGAACACTGAATGGATAATACAGAAACAATAGGCGTCATTGATCTGGATTTCTAGGGAGAACATCCATTGATGTTTTGACCAAAGACTGTCTAAGGCAGGCTGCACAACTCAGAAAGCGACGATGGCCCTGTTACTCCAAAGGAAATAGCTGCGGGCCGCAAGTCGGGATGCTCTCCCAAAAAATACCACACGTGGCTAAAAATGTTTGTTGAGCCAAAAAAAAAAAAAAGGGTCTCTCCACTTGGCCCCCTGGCATTTGTTTCCTTCATCCTGCCCCTTGGTGTCTTCCCATTTCTCCTGAGCTGCCCCACTCCCCTCTGCACAAGTCCCTTCTCCCTCCCCTACCTGGCTTCTGCCTTTTTGAATCCGGCGGTCGCTGGCTGTGACCTCACGCCAGCATCTGCTGGAGTCCCGCCTTCTGGCTCGCCTCCTCGCGCTGGAGCTACACACAGGCAGCCCGGCGGCAAGAATTGCCGCACTTCGCCCTCCCCGGCAGCGTGTCGCTCCTCTGCCTGGCCGGCGGATTGGATGGGGCCGCGCCACCCATAGTTGTCATGGGCTGTACAGTGAGCCCCTGAGGGCCGCATGTGCAAGCCTGGTCTAAGGCCAGGGAGCTTAGTTAAGGGCCAGTCTTGCTAGAGAACCATGCTGACTTTTCTTAGCTGCAAGGGGTATTCGTGGAAAACAGCTTACAAACTTTAAGTTTAGTCATCTAAAGCTACCTAGTCTTGTGACCTTAGAAAAGTTACCTTTGAATCCATTCAGGCAACTTCTGTCCTTGTGAGAGCCCTGAGAACTCCCTGCAATATGAATTTCAGTTCCCATCTTTTAGGCCTCTCTTTAGGGTCTCCCAATATACCAGTGAAAATTAGACAGAAAGGCCTTTGGCAGCCCCATTATGCTGCTGTTTTGTTGGCCAGGATGAGACATTTTTCAGGAACACAAAGTACCTTTTTCTTTCCTTTTGCCATCCACACAGACAGTGCCTCTGCAGAAAGCCATTCTCCAGGTTCTGATTTTGGGGGTGGGGTGGAGGGAAATTACTAGTTAAAATATTGTACGTGGTTTTTAAATACAAAAATAGAAATTGGAGAACCTGCTATAACACACAGTATGCTATGTTCATCTGTGAAAATGTGTTCACCTGTTAGTCCTGCTGGCATCCTATGGGGAAACTGGAAAAAAAAACATTTTCTCTGCAAATCTGGTATCTCAGACACTTACATTTAATATAGCTCCTGTTGCAGGATTGGAGTCTTGTTAGAAAAAGTCTGCATCTTCTGTGCTGCTTTCACATTGTTTATTAGGTAATATATTTGTTTGCTTTTTTGTGGAAAAGACATCAGAGTATTATAACCTAAGATAAGTAACAAACCCACAAAAAGCAGAACACCTCAAGTATCCTACTTTTCATATAAATGTCCTTACTAAAGAGAATGAGACAATAGAAAGTTGAATGCTAGTGAAATTTTAATGGGTCATCCACCCTCCCAAAATGTCAGTGGTGCCTCCTACTGGATTAAGCACCAACTTGATGTACTGTGTATATTTCCTGTGATGACTGGAGCCTGTAAGCCTTTAATATTTCACAAGTATGTCACCTGAGTTTGATAGTCATTTCTAAAAACTATTTTGTGACATTTTCTACAAAGCATCCGCCTTAATAATGTAGGAGGAAAACAGGGTGGATACATGATATAGTAATGTTCTGTCATTTGTATAATAGAACTAAGACTTAAAGTTGATATTTGTTTGCTTTAAAAACAAATATTGAGTGTGCGCAGCATTAGAAAAAATGCTTTTGTATTTCCTTTGCAGATGTATTAGACTTATTTATAGGAAGCATCTTAGCAAAAGCTAAAAATTTGGCTTGTTCCATTTCCTCTGTTAAAGAACACAAGTGATCTTATCCTATCTCTCTAGCTAAAACAATATGAAAAAAGTTTAATTTGTTTGGATATAGGTTTTGGGAAATTTCCTGTTCCTTCAGTCTTGGGATGCCTGGGCTTGTCCAAAGCAATTTTACTGCTGAGACATTTTTTAATACTTTAATGTCTACAGCTCTTAAAAGTTATGGTCTTTCTATGTTTGAAAGAATCTTCATACTTGTCCTTCATGGATGAGTTGTTTTAGCTTCCTATAATTAGAGCCACGGTATAAATTACTATATAAATTATTATTCCTGACACTATTAGAATACTCCTCGCTAAGGATGGAGGATTAAGCAATGAAGGCTTTAACTACATGTGCGTTACCACTTTGCATTCAGTGATCTTTCTGAAGCTCACAAAGAGGATTATTGAAATAGAACATGACTTTGCCATAGTGCCTTTGTTGTTTAATTGGGCTTTTCTTCAGTTGTCCCTTAGCTGAAAATATTAGCATGGACTTGCTGCACTCTTGAAAACTAAGGGGAGCGCACACCTTTTAAAACAGTGGTACATAGAAGTGTTTATTTCCTAATCAATTGAGATTCAATTGGCTAGAAACTTTTAAAATCTGAATTTAATAAAGTAGCTAATAATGTGTTACTTTTTCCACCTTAATATCAGGCACTGTTCTTGAAAGTGGCATGGAAGTTTCCTTTCTCTGAAAGTATTTTGCTGCCTTGAGTAAGTGGTTTTTAACCGTTTGACTCAATAAATTCAAGTTAACTGGAATCTGAAGTATTGCTGTAATAAAGAGTATGCAATTGTGGATATGAATTTATAAATTAGTCTTCTATAGCACAGGAAAATATAGCTAGTAAGGTGGTTATGATAGGATACTGGCCATAAAGTTCTTGAAGTCTAATAGTAGGAGTGTCTACTAAATTGAACTCATCTCATTGATATGTTTTAATATCTAAGGTCAAAAACTGTCTCCCATAATCAAATTATTATGGGTGAATTTAAGTGCACTGACACAATACATCTTCCAGTGTCTAATAAAATGGGGGTAACTGTTAAAGCCACAGTAGGCTGCAGTAGTACAAACAGTGGTGCCAAGTATAGACCAAGATACCATAAGAGAGTTGGAATTGAAGGCTGCTTCTTGTTCCCAGCAGATAGAGTTCTTGGCAAAACTGTTTGTTACAAATCAACCATGAGAACTTGGTACTGACACCTTTTAAATCGCTGAGCTTGATGTCGTCTTCTTTCTTTATGCCCTGACTTTGCTATTAAACCTTCCAGCGATTGACCTCAGTAAAGTGTGCTGGACTATGTTCCCTGGTACCAAAACACTCTCACTACAAAAGTAACCTTGCAAAACTGTATTTCTTCAGTGCAAGAATTACCAATCAAGAGGTATATTTGCCTTCCAGAGTTGCTGATGTTATATCTCCCTCCCCTGAGCGCCATAGAAGATACAAAAGACTTTCCTTCTTGGGCAATGATTTTCATTCCATTAACCCTTGAGTGGGTTATGGACCACATGATACTTCCCAACCCCGTAAAGAAAAGCTTGCTAGGGGTTGCTAGTCAACCACAAATTGACTTTGTTCAACCTTCTCCAGAAAGTGTACTTACTGTGATAGGATTGTACAGATTGCCATGGAAAATGTCAATAAGTGCTATAGACTGGTGTACCCTTAATGCAAATCCTACTGAAGGCTTCAAATGCCCTTGTAAATAGGCTTCTCAAATCTAGTAGGAACTAGAGTTGTGAAAGTGTAACTGTGTACACCGTTAACCGATGAACCTGTATCAGAGGCAGCAGTGTGAGGGGCAGACAGGCTGGCACACTAGCTCCCACGGAGCTGCCTTGTCCTTTTCCCCGCGTATAACCACTGACGCTTTTCAGCAATTACAAGTTTACTTGAATAACTGCATTTTAACATCTCTAGTTGGGACTGGCATTGCTTTATGCATTTAGGGTAATACTTTTCTATAAGAGCAGGTGAGCTTGTAATCTATCTCAAGGAGGCTATTGGTGCTGCTACTGCTTTAGGGACTGCGTCATGTTCCTACAAGTGTTGTTTGGCCATGGAAGAATATAGGGTGACAGGCAGTCGTCTGTGGCATATTGTGCAAGTGCAAATCTGACTTCTCACTTAAACACTCGAAAAAATGGACAGCCGTCTTATTGATGCTATTGGGTTCTTTGAGACTTTAATCTGCTGTTGTATGTATTGAATCTGTCTTTATAGAATCAGATGGATTTTAGTGAATGACTGACAACTTAAGTTTAAGCAATAATGAAGTGATTATAAATGCTGCAGACGCTTCCCCTGTATTGCCCTATTGCACTTCAATCTGATAGACCGGTTGTCCTGTGTAATCATCTCCCAAACAGAAAATGTCATTTATTTTGAAAGGCATTATTGAGATGTCATCAACTGTCTGAAAGCTTTTCACTTCCATAATTGATAGTGTACTGAATGCTGTGGCTTAAGCTCTTTTGGGTCATGGAACCTGTCTTATCTATGTGCACAGTGTAAATTTATGGTGCTACATAGACATTTTATAATCTGTAAGCATTATATAGGGACTTAAATCTTCAAGTTGCTTTGCTTGTCACTTAAGCCAAATTTGAATCAAGTTCTCAGAAGTAAGGCTGGCTCTCTTAACACATTAACCTTCAAGGAGTTCATTATAGGATGATTTATAGGAAAGCAGGTCTGGTTAAAGGTACTTGTGAAGTATACTAGGAAAGAAGTAAAAGCTTGGGGGGGGAGGACGCATTACAAATTCAAATGTATATTCAGGACTTCATAGGCTAATAACTTAACATGCAGTACTGAGGCTGACTTTCAGCATTCAGATTAGCTAAGAATTACGGAGTGACGTGAATCTCGATTCACATCGTGCATCTCTAATAATTTCAGGTTCAAATAATTTCTTACTACTTCCTAACAGAAGAAGTCTATGCATATTTGGGATTCAAGTGCCATTTCTTCTGCAAGGAGGGCAACTTTTGTTGTGGCATATTTTGGCACACTGAGTTGTCTAATTTCTCTTCGCTAGATTGTTGGGGGTGACCAGCTATCTTGAACTATGTATCAGTGTGGGTACAGTATCCTGAGTTTGATGTAAAACACTGGATGTCCAGTTGTGGTTTTGGGGGGGGGGGGTGTCAGCAAATGAAAACCACTGCGCTGAAACTGCAGTATGAACTTGTCTAGATCCTGGAGATGGGGAGAGGCTTGTTTTACATGTTTAACTGTTGTATGATCTGCTCTCTAGTGTCACAACTAGTAAGTACAAGATGTGTTCTGGGTAATTTATACAGAACTGCAGGTGACAGAGAATATTATAGCCGTTTCTCACTAGTGGGTTCAGTTTATGCTCACCCCTAAACTTGATATCATTTTCCTCTTGAAATTCCCGTGACTAATTTTTAAAAATTCTTTCCTAACCACACATCCTCTTGTTCATCTACTATATTTCTTGCTGTGTAAAATAGCGTGAAAATGGTCATTTCCACAGTATTTTTAGTGCTGTAATGTTGTAATACAATATTGTTACATTGTTGTTAGCTTTTTAATTCTACTGTGTGAGAAGCTGCTTTTGAATTAGTGTCCTGTGATGAGCTTTCCAGGTGCCTAAAATCTATTAAACTGGCACTTAATTTAAAAATTCTACAAGTGAACCATAACCAGAAAGGAAGGACATAACATCTGTCTATTCATGTTTTCCGTGGGGTGGAAAATAACAGATGTTACCAACTAAAAGGCATTTTAGACATTTGCCGCAAAAGATTGTCATCAGGCTGTCAAACTATATAGGCAGGTTGGTCTTTTAGAAGGGGATATGTTTACAGAGCATGAAATTAACATTTTTGTACAGAGGCAAATAATTGCTTACATAGTGACTTCAGTAGCAGATTTGAAGCTTGAGTGATTATTAGTAAGGTCAGATGGAACACAGAGATGTAGTTAAGGAAGTCCACTACCAGAGCAAACAAAGTTAGTCAAACTTTTTAGCAGTTCCTACATTGAGAGGTTGCAAGATGTTCATCTTACCAGTCTGTCATTATAGACGACAGCTTGAATAATTTGACATTTCTGTTTGCATAGGTGGTAAGTGAATTTTTTTTTCAGAAGGTGGAGGGGGGCAGGGAATAGGAAAATGTTAAATTTGTTTTGTGGTTTTTCCTCCATTTCTACAATTTCATTAAAGTGATTCTCAAAGAAATCACATAGCAATATATTTCATGGACATAGGGTAAGTAAACTTGTAAAACAGACAAGTGGTCACTTGGCATGCAATTTTCTGTTGTCAAGGGGAAGATTTGTCAATGTTGGCTACTGCCATGTCTAGAGCGGTCTGTAATTCTATGACCAGGGTGTCCAACACATTAGCCATTAGCCACATGTGGCTATTTGGCCAGTTGAGTGTGGCTTGAACAACCTGGCTATTTGGCGTGCTGACTATGGCTAGTTCAGAACTGGTTGGTCACCATGGTTCTGTGAGATGCTTCTTTACTTGAATAATTGTAATTAACTCGCAGCTCTTGGGTTTTCCTTCAGCAGTGATGAGTTGTTCTGTGACAGATAGTGGATGTTCACATATGGCATAGGCTGCACTTTAAGCTATGGTCTTTAGACATAAGATAGGTTCATTATAATTATTAACATTAGCTGCATCTCTTAATTCTAGTTTCCTCTCACTGTAGCCTTGCTATATGAGACTGACACTCAGTGAAATATTTCTAATGTATGATAAATAAAAACTCAAAAAGTTCTCTTCAAATACTGTGGTACAGAGGCTACTTAGCTGAAATGTTCTAAACATGCTAAGTAAACACATGTGAGTAACAGCGTTTGCCTTTTGGTGTATTGGCTATGTACATTTTTATTTGGGCTGTCAAATGATTAAATTAATCACAAGATTTAAAAAGTGTAGATGAACCATAGTTTTAATTAGTTAATAATATCATTTGTTATATAGTGAGCACTGTATGCTTTGTACTGGGTTGTAATTCAAATCAATATATTTGGTAATCAGTTGTTGTTAAACAATGCAATTGATCTTTAATTGAGTTAAGCAATTTACTCAAAATGAAGTAAGTTAACTGTTGTTGACAGCCCTTTTTTTAATGATACCTTTTGTCATGGTATGAATGTTGCATTATCAGAAATGGCAAGTTTGTGCAAGCCAAAAAATAAATTTGGTGTAATGTGGTTGAGACTGTAATGAATATAGGACCAAGTTTTCTGAAAAGTCTATAACTTAACTGAAGTTTGATAGTATAGTATTAACAAAGGCAGTGCAAAGTCCTAACAGCTCGTCCCACTTTCGGATCTTGGAAGCACACGTGCAAGAGTGCCAGGATACAAGAGTTTAGAACTCTTTCCTATTTGATTATTGGTCCCTGTGCTAAGCGTAAATGTGCCAGTCTCCATAGATCTGGTATATGCTTGCCAGAAATGGGATCCAGATAGCTCACTCCTTGTTATGGACAAAGGCTCACATTAACGCTCAGTGCACTATTCAAAGTAATGTGGCTGTCTCTGGGTTTCTAATAAAATTGCCACATAATGCTATGAAGACAAATGTTTTAATAAACTCTTACTATGGTTTGCTCTATTTTTACACATTGTGTAGCGATTAAATGAACAGTATTTCATCTTTCAGAGTGGGTGTAAAGAGATGCTTGCATATGTGTACCACAGTCAATGTCATGAGTACATGCTGCTGTTGAGTCACTGTGGATTCCACACCCTGAGTATCTCTTGATAATTTTAGCCAGATAAATCTGTTATTTCTCGACCACTCACCAATCTTCTGGTGGCAGCATTCTTGCTCTGTTTCATTTCTTTTGCCTGAAGTGAAACTCATGATGCAGTCTCTGCACTTTGCAAGCTCTATCTAGTTTTGAATTAAATTTTAATGAGTGTAGTATGAGCATAACTGCACGTGGGTGTTCTGCAGTCCTGTGTGCTGCATTCCAGTTTCTGTCTTGTTTATATTATTGCAAACATCTGCTGGTTGTATTGTTCCCAAGAGATTAAGTCTCCAAGTAGTTCATGCTATTTGAACATATTTGAAGGAGCTTTGGTAAGAAAGAGGTGCTGAAACTAGGGACCTAGTCTCAGATTAGCAGGGTTGTGGAACTTACCCTCGTAAAAAGTGCAGGCTGCTGGTTTGGCAACATGAAAGTGACATTCCCAGAGACCCAGCACCCTCTGTGGAATAGAATAGAAAAATCAGTGTAAGTGTAAAAATTAAATACTGCTACCTGCTGTAATATGTATCTAAGGGAGAAAAACTGAAAGTTACATTTTGGAAATAATGTGCTCATGTAGTGAAGACTGTATCTTAATGTTCAAAATATCCCAGACTTAATAGTTCAGGTTTACTGCAAAAGCCATTTGAGACATTATTTTGGGGGGGAAGATTGAGTGGCAGGCTATTTTGCTGTTTTGGTACATTGACTGTCTAGGGCATCCAGAGCTTTTCATATGGAATAACTTCAGTTTTTTAAATGTAAATGAATACATAAAGGCATTTCTTAACTCTGCCATGTCCTGAGTCTTTAAGTCATTAACCATGTAAACTTAGGCTATGTCAACACAGCAGCGTTATTCTGAAATAACATAGTCCACATTCACACAGTTATTCATTAGTTATTTTGACATAATGTCAAAATAATGTTGAGCTGGAGGACTGCTTACTCTGACTCCTGTAACGCTCATTGAATGAGGAGTAAGGGAAGTTGAAGGAAAAGTGCTCTATTTTGAAATAAGCTATTTCGACTTAAGTGACGCAATTAGCATAGCTCAAGTTGCGTCGCTTATTTCAAGTTTAGCCTTGCTGTATAGACGTATCCTTAGTGAGTTGCAAAATCTATTTTAAATGGGATGTGGATGATCTCATAGTGCAATTTCACACACAGCCCCCCACCTCCAGAACAGTTCAAATACATGAAACTTGAATTAGTATTTTTCACACATTCAACACCCTTCTTAGATCTGACTGCTTTTTTTTGCATACCTGAGAGAACACTATTTGTTATGCCTGAGATAAACCGTTTATTTTGGTTTTGAGTGATGGCTGAAATTTTCTGACAAAATGAAACTTTCATAAGAAGCCTTTCAGAAACTAGTAACTATATTTCAGCCTCTCCAAATATCAAGCACTTCCCTTTGCAATATGCAGAATACTGTATTGTCACTGCAGAGTGCACCAATTTCATTGTTAAACTCCATCAAAGTGGCATTTGGAAAGCCAAACAGCATACGGGCATAGCTGATGAATTAAGAAAGGTAAATAGGGGAAATGTAGACAATGTGATAAGATACATATTCAAGTAACCTAGGCAACAGCAGGAAGTATGCCTATGAGGAGAGTGTGAAAAATCTTGCATAGATCTACACACTTGTAAGTGCCGAGTACTGTATATTAGTTTGCATAGCAGATAAGTATCTTTTTTTGGGAAGGGGAGAAGAAATGTTTTACATACCATTTAAGATTGTCACATTCTCTGCAAAAAGTAGCACTGTCAAGTAGTGAAGCCCAGAATTAGATCTTCCATGACTCTTATGGAGAATTTTGTTATGTTCTTGAATATTTAAAAGCAAAACCTTAATATTTCAGGGCTGAAAACACAGAAAACAAAAAAAATCATTAGATGTTTTGTGCTGCAGATATTCTAAAGCAGGAATTCACCTCTGTAAGTTATGTGATTAAACTGGGGGGGCAGGAGCACAAACAAGATGATGAACAAAAGAAGCCAAACTGCTTACGCAGACTTAGAAATATTTTTCCAGATTCCATTTGTATATGTGCTTTTATTTCAGTGGGGCTACTCGGGTGCTGAAGTGCTTTGCTAAATCAAGGCCACAATGATGACTATTACAGGTATTGTCTGCCAAAATTTGTAGGGAGAGTAGGCTTTATTGGAACTAAGATGCTATTGGAAGGGTAGAATGGAGGGCAGACAGACAAATTATACAATTCCTCTCTTCATTTGAGCTATGAAAATAACTTTCTAGTTGAGTCAGACTGTTCAGGCTAACTAATTTAGCAGTGCAAAGCAGTATGTTAGTACACTATCAGTCCTAGTGGTTAGAAACCTTCAAAAATAATTTGTTGAAAATGTCTTCAGACTATTCTGAATTGTGCACTTCCAGTACATAGTCCTCTCATTCAGACTCACCACTGTTCCACAGGTCTTCACTAAAGTTTGCCCTGTTGTAGTGGCCAACCTCTTGTATCCTGCCTCAATGACTGGTAGTAAGCAGCATAATCCAGGGACAAGGCTCAATCCTTGACCTCCATGTTATTCCAACTCCTTTCCTTCCTGGGGATAAGCATAAATATCTAAGAACCAACTTCAGTTCTCCCCACAGTCCTTGGATTTCATAGAGGCCTGCACTGATGCGGTAGCTGTACAAGCTTGCTTACTAAGGGACAGGTTCCAGACCCTGCAGGAAATAGTTGTCCTTCTGTTCTGATCTAGCCTTGCCTATCCCTCCTGGACCACATAGCATCCTACACGTGCGGCACCACCTTTGCTCTCCTCAGACTTCACTGACTTTAGGTGTGGCTCCAGAGACTCTCTTCACCCATGTGAAATACCCTGGACTTTCTGCTGTCAGTCTCCCTCATGGTGCTCAGTTCCCTCCAGTGGTGGATGGACCCGAGATAGGTCTGCACTGGGATACTTTACTTCCTATCCATCCCAGACATGACCATCCTGAATAACACATCGCTTGCCAGATGGAGTGCCCCCATGGGTGAGCACATGATGCAAAGGACTTGGACCTCTTGAGAATCTTGAATGCACCTCAACATCTTGGCGCTTGAGGTGGTATGGAGTGTGTTGCACATTTTTCATCCATTTGCTCTCAAGTCCATCAACATCCCCACCATTTATTACATCAACAGACGAGGGGGACACAAGGTTGACTTTGCTCTGTGTGGAAGCAGTTCCTCTGTGAGATTGGTGCATTGATACCATCCTGTTCTCAATGGACTATCTTCCAGGGATTTAAAGTGATTGGCCAAAAATTACCTTGAGAGATTGTGCAATCACAACTAGGAGTTTTGTGACATTCAAGTTAATTTTCAGCCTGTGGGGAATTCTGATCAGGAGCCTCTGCTTTCCTGACCATCAGCAAGTAGAGGAGGCTCCTGAATTAAGACCCGATTGGTTTCGGGGGAAACATTGCAAGTTGGGGGGTGTTATAACTCGAACCCGCATTTACGATAAGCTCCATGCGCTGTTGTAAATGCAGGCCGAGGACGTAAGTCGGGGGTTTCCGACCCCTTCCGCACTTACAAAAAATGGAACTCGGGCGGTCGCAAGTCGGGGGCCTCCTGAGGGGGAAGGGAGAGTCAGCACCCATTCTCAAGGCGATGCCCTGGGCCTCTGCTAGGCAGACCAGATCAATTATGGCTTTTTCCCCTCTACCACTCCCGCCACAGATCATCCACAAGATTTGCCCTTGAGAAGGTGGGCACTTCCCTTCTTTTGGAACATCTTCTGTTCTGGAAGATGTGTAGACTTGCTCTCAATTCCATTAAGGTCCACGTAGCTGATATCGGTGCCCTCCTCACCTGCTCCCGCTATATATTTGTACATCCATGGAAAGGGACTCCTCAGAATCTTTCCACCTATTAAACCTGTAACTCCCCAGTGGAACCTCAGCATTGTTCTCTTGACATTAATGAAGCCCCCCTTTGAGCTACATGTTTTATATTCCTATCCCTTCTTTCCATTGATTGCCTTCCTGATAACTGTTATTCCACAAGAAAGGTAAGTGAACTAGGAACCATGGTGCCAGAAAAGCCCCCTTAACCACATTCCACGGGGAAAGACTTTTCCTATGCTTGTCCCTCAAGCTTCTGCCAACAGTTCTGCTTTTACCTCAACCAACTTGTACATCTACCTACTTTCTTTCCAAATCCTCTCCGCTCCCAGGGGAGCAGTGCTTTCACCCTCTTGGCCGAAGGACCATGGCCTCCTACCTGCAGAGGATGAGACCATTCAGGAAGACGGTTTATCAGGATAACGGAAAGGATTAAGTGGCAAGCATAATCCAAACAGAGGACTTCTAAGGGGATTTTGGAATGCATTGCACTTCATCAGTTGTTAGTATTGTCTCCACCACGTGGGATGAGAGTCCATTCCAGAAGAGCACAAGCATCAACTACAGCCACTCTGTGCAATATACCACTTTCAGATATCGGTAGGACAGCCATACGAAGGTTGGTACATACTTTTACTACGCATTATGCCTTGGTGCAAGACAGCAATGGATACCTCATTTGGCACAGCTCTCTACTCCACCATTCCATCTTCTTCCTGGCATCATCTTCCAAATTAAGTATTGCTTGTTAATCACCCTAAGTAAAATATAATAGGGACCATCACTCAAAAAGGCGTTTACTAATCTGTACCTGGAGGTTCTTTGAGATGTGCAATCCCTATCTGTATTCCACTTCCCACTGTCATCTTCTGCTGCAGGTCTGTTTGATTTGCAGTGGAGAAGGAACTGGAACAGCAGTTGATTTGCCTTATCTTTTATGGTCTCAGATGAAACCATGAGTTGAAGCACAGGCACATGTGCAGACCAATGGACTTTCAAATTCTCTGACTCCAGACACGTGGTGCATATTAAACCCTTAGTGGAATACAGATTGGCACCACACATCTCAAAGAACTTCCATTACTGGTAAGTAACCTCCTATCATCACTTACCATCTTCAGCTTTTAATTTGAACTTCTCCAGGGAGAATGTTGTGACTGAGCATTCCATGTGCTTGATGAAAATATGCTCACGATGTGAATATGACCTAACAGAGAGATGCTTGATGCAAGGTGGCTCATGTAACGCATCATTGGAAAGGTTGTAATTTACTGACTAATTATCCCATGTTTGCATGTATCATTTTTGTAGATAAAGTTAGGAATTGATCTGTATATCTGTAACTTTATATTTGCTACTTTGGTTCGCACCCATGGACACTTCAGGCGCTACCGTGAAAGAGACCTCAGTGCTGATGGCCCATCGGCAAGAGAAAATGAACAGTGAGAACTTAATCATCCTGGGAACGTGTTGGGTCAGCCTGTGAAGAATGACTACGGGGTCCTACAGAGACATGCGACATTGTCACCCAGTGATGAAACCCATCTTGAATTCTTTATTTTTCCATGAGAAGCTGGGTGAGGGTCAAACTACAAAACAAAGGATTCCTGCCTTACGCTTCCAGGAGACGTAGTGTTTCGCTACCTTTGTGGTGGCACTTAACTGTATTCCTCTTGTTCCCAGCCCCCTTCAGTTTTCTCTCTGTTTTGAGTCCTGAGATCAAAAGTCATTTGCTAAATTCCAGTCGTCCTGCTTATTTAGATGCTGTTGGAAACATTAGGCTATTTCTTTAATTTGACAGTTTTAAATGTACAGACTCGTAGACAGATTTGCTCAGTTTGCCTCTTTGTAGCTCTGAGTTTCAGCTGTGATATACAGGTTGGTCCTCTCTGGTCTGGCAAATTTCATGCCTCAAAAGTTAAGTTTTTCAAACATGATGAGGTGCTATATTCCGTTTCTGTAAGGTGTGGGGGGGGGTTGGGTCAGGGACCACTGACAACAGAAAAATCAGTTGGGGGCCACATGCAAGTGAGAAGGGGAAAAAGTCACTGACCTGGCCCCCAAGTAATCTTCATGGATGTGACAACCCCCTCCCCAACTGAGAAGCAGAAAAGACATTCACCTCATATACCCCCAAGCTTGACCCCAGAGCTTAGGGGTACTGGGGCTAAAAGATTTTGCGGGCCTTCCAAGCTCGGGGACAGAGCAAAAAATGAGGGGGTTCATTGCGTGTGAGTGGGCTTCTGGGGGGCGGGATGTAGGGTCTTGGCAGAAGGTAGGGTGCAGAAGTGGACTGGAGGTAGGGGGCAGGAACAGCATGGGGTGCAGGGTAGAGTGGGGAGCCTGGGAGGGTTGAGTCTGGAAGGGGGTGTAAGAGCAGGGTGGGGATGGTGTGAGGTTTTGATGGGAGGGGTGGAAGGGATTGGGGTGCCTACCAGGTGCAACTTTGTGTAGTGCCATGAAGGTGGTTCTGTGTGGGCTTGCACCCCTGCTGCGGGGGGGGGGGGAGCGGGGAGGGTGGGAAGAACCTCAAGCCTCATAGGCCAGATTCAGCCTACAGACCATATGTTCTCCACCCCTGCTATAAAGGATTGCTACAAAGAAAATAGTCCAGGTTATGTGCTCTTAGTCGCATATAAATGGAGCATATATACATGGGGCTTCTGATGGTTAACTACTGTTTGAGGTGATTCACGTGATTTCAAAGTGGTTTGCAAGAAAATGACCTTTTTGTTTCTGTGGGTATAGGAATAAGGCAAGTTCTAATTTTAAATAGCTTTTTTCAGCATATTAGTAAATTCTGTGGAAAACTCTTAAGCACCTTTTAAAGATTTGATAACTTTGTTTGAATTTCCAACTCTGGAAATAAACTAATTGAGTCAGCAGAGAAAATGCTACAAAAAGTTGTTGGTTTGGAAGTTACATGTGAAAGCATTCAATTCATTTGACAGTTTCCAGAGATTATAAAGCCTTTCAAAATTTGTCAGCATAAATATAAAAAAACCTTCTAAATTACCATTTGGAATGATGTTTCTGTTCTGTAAAGGTTCTCACAGAATAGTATCTGAAATACTTAATACACTCCTGGAAGGTATTGTGATTAGCATCTGTCACATGTTCATGTTCTCATTCTCCCCATGGGGGAGAAATGTGCAGTGGAGTGTTATTGTTTTGGAATTTTTAAAAAATGTGTTGCTATGTTCCTGTTGGAGAAGGCAAGGTCAAAGAAATATGCCTTGCATAAAGAACGGCGGGGAGATTTGTGATGGGCCTTGATTCCTTGGGGAGTTAATTCCACAGTGTCAGTCGGGCCACCCAAGAAAGCTTTATCTCCAGCATAGAAACACATTTGCCCAGACAATTATTTAGAAGGATTTTAGATTATATAGTTGATGGAAGAGACAATGAAAGCCACATCAACATTATTCAGGAACACATTAAAGCAATGAATTACTTTCATTCTGTTCTGAATGAATTCAGTAAAATAGGCCAGCTAAATGAAAACCTGGTCTGAGGCTTAAATAGTTGTGTGCATTTGGACAGCTGTGCTGGCACTCGGCATGCCAAAATCCAGAGGTGTTCAGCTGTGCAATGACTTGAAGTTGGGAGAAAAATATCATACTGTTGTGAGACCAGAAGCACATTCATTGATCAGTAAGCATGTAGAACAGAAAGCATTGCAAGACAATACAGCAGACTTCCGATAATCCGGCACCTTTGGGACCCAGGGGGTGCCGGATTATCGGATATACCGAAGTATCAGGAGGTACTCCGGCAGAGGGGTCTGCGGGGGGGGGGGGAGGGGAGAAATCAGGAGGGGAATGGCACAGTGTGGGGCTAACCAGGTGCTGGTGACGGGCAGCGCTGCAGAACCAACCAGGCAGCACCCCAGCTGCTCTGCCCCACAGCTTCCCCAAGTCCGCTGCTGGTCAGTTTCAGCAGCGGCGGACTCGGGGAAGCCGTGGGGCAGAGCAGCTGGGGTGCTGCCAAGCACTGAGCAGGGGGATGAGGGGTGGCGCTACGGGACCAACCTGGCAGCACCCCAGATGCTCTACTCCGCACTGCTTCCTCAGGTCCGCAGCTGGTCAGTTTCGGCAGTGGCAGCAGCAGACTTGAGGAAGCGGCGCGGAGTAGGTCCAATTGTCTGGCTGGCCGGAGCACTTCCGGGTTCCAGTTGGTGCTGGACTATTGGGAGTGCCGGATCACTGGATGCCAGACAATTGGAGTTTTACTGTATTCAGTACCTCTAGTTCTTATAGTAAATAGATGAGATATTAAAAGACCTGGCATTGCTTGTGTCCTTAACTCAAATAAGTTTTGTTTTTCTTCATTTAAATCATTGCTCTGGGGTGGGGCCGGGGAAGAGGGGTTCAGCATGCAGGTTACCCTGGGGAGAGAGCTTGGTGCCAGGTGAGAAGCACCTGTCTATAGCTGCTGCTGCAGCAGTGGGGGGGATGGCTGCATGTTGTCCAGCAGGGGGATAGACAGACATGCAGACAGACTCTCTGAAATATATAGTAGATAGCTGTCCCCAGCTCCACCCTTATCCCCTGCTAGCCCAGTGGGGTTATAGCTGTCCTGTCATTCTATTCACCGCCTTGGCTACTAGGGCACCCTGTTGACTTGTATCCAGCTTCTCATCCACTGGAATCCCCAGGTCCTTTTCTGCAGAACTGCTACTTAACCTGTCAGTCCCCAGCCTGTAAAAATGCTTCGGATTCTTCTGTCCCAAGTACAGGACTCTGCACTTGTCCTTGTTGAACCTCATCAGGTTTCTTTTGGCCCAATCCTCTGATCTGTCTCAAGTCACGCTGGACCCGATCCCTGCCCTCCAACATATTGACCTCTCCCCAGTTCTTTCAGTCTTCTTTCATAGGTCATGCTTTCCATCCATGTGCAAAATAAATGTTGTGTGCAGAGACACATGTGGATGTGCACCCCCAGTGGAAACTCATGCTGCTGGATGTGGGCACTTGCCTAATCAGCTGGATTGCACCTGAATCTCTCCTGAGTGGCTGCCTAAACCCCCAGCTTACAGGGAGTGCTAGACAGTCACTTCCTATTTTGTATGTGCAACTGATTCTTCCTTCCTAAGTGGGGTACTTTGCATTTGTCCCTATTCAGTTTCATTCTGTTTACTTCAGACCATTTCTCCAGTTCAGACCATTTTGAATTTTGATCGGATCCTCTAGATAACAGTTTTATAAATGTACTCTGTCGTCATCTACATCACTGATGTCGCCATTAAACAGAACTAAACCCGGAATTGATCCCTGTGCGACTCCACTCGATATTCCTTTCCAACCTGTCTGTGAATCACCGATAACTACTCTGAGAAGAGTTTTCCAACCAGGTTGTGCCTTCCCTAGTTTATTAATGAGGTCTGCCATGGGGTCTGTCACGTTGGTGTTCGGCCACTGTAGCTCCAGGATTCTCCACCTAGATTTATAGCAAAGTGCTCTGTGTCATGCTGAAATTTTGCTGCAATTGCTGGCCATTCCAGTTCTGCATCACTGTCCTGTCCAGTCCTACTGACTGCTAGTTCTCTGAGTCCAGGAGTAGCTTTCCACCAAGTACGGGTGCTGCAGGTACATGGTCGGCAGATGTAACTACTGTTAATTGTGGCTGCTCCTCCTCTCTGTAGCCATGTTGCTGTGGAATCCAGAGTCATACAGTCAAGTCTATTTGTCTGAATCACTGCCAAGGCATGTGTAAACTCCTGTTCATATTAATGACTGTCATAATTACAGCACTGAGCAGTGTCTTCCATGCTGTCTGGCATCAGTTCAAAAAATGGCAGTGCCAGAATAAATGCATGCAAGAAGACTTAGGATTCATCACTCCTCCAGTCCCAGAATTCTGTTAGGAAGGTATTCCACAAAGCACCCAAGGCTAACCAAAGCAGAGAGCTGAGCTGTCATCACTGGATATCTGCTCCGGATGTATAGCTAGGGTTTCCAGGTGTCCGGTTTTTGCCCGGACAGTCCGGTAATTGCATCCTCTGTCCTGTTTAAAAAAAAAAACCATTTGCACTGAAATGCATGGATTTGGAGACAAAACAGATAACCTCACTGCTTATAGGACTTTGTATACAGCTGCTCTTCTGTCATTTCTACCAGATTCAGGAGTGACAAAAGTTTGCCGAACAGGTTTTGAAAACTGCATCATTCAGATTAGAGTATTTTTCCTCGTACAGAAAACACTTGGTTTACATCTCTATCCTCTCCATTTATTCTTGCTGGAGCCAGGCACACTAAATAGTGATTAAACAAAAGATTAAAATTCCATTTTTGTATGTTTGGCGTTTGAATGCTAATCGATTTCTTCGGTGGAATGTTAAGTAAAAGCATGGTAGACAACACAAGGGGCTATTTACAGCAATCTGTCTAAATCCATTTTAGTGGATTGCTTAATATGCCTTTCTACTTTAATTCATTTTTACTAAAAATGAAGGATGGAAACAAAGAGAAAGGAGATTAGTTTAGTTTAACACACAGCTACAAAAATAATCACTTCTTAGTAGTACACTTCATTTTTTAGGAAAGGAAAATATGCTTTAGGCAAACCAGAAGTTATGGGTTTGCTGCAGGAATTACTGGGGGAAATTTTGTCCGTTATGTGGAAGGTTAGACTAGATGGTCCTTTCCAGCCTAGAGATCTATAAAATGTTTAATTTCTCTCTAGCTGACTTCAAATAAATACATACATACATATATATAAAATTTTGCTCTGTTTCTTTTTTTTGCAAAACACAAATTTACAGCGTTACATAGACCTTATCTAAACAATTAAATTTGCAGTTATACTTTGTATAGTTAACCCCCCTCATCTATAAAATATTTATCTACTTATCCTGCATATACAGATTCTGTAAATACAGGTATCAAAAATGTCCTCTACATTTCTAAACTAAAAAATATATTTCTTAAACAACAGTAAGGCACAGTCATATTTATTCTCTTGGACAAAATAGGGCAGTGCCTTTTGATGTGTAGTTGAAGTACATAATAATGGTGACCTAACACAAGAAACTTCCAGTTAAGTAGTATTAAGGAATGAACGTATATCCGCAAGGGCATTTGTTTAATATTTAGAAATGAACTCACTCTCAAGGATTTGCCTATGTATTGCAGCATGCTCGTACTTAGTCTAGATTTTTGACTTATGAAATTATCAGACTACTGAATTTCCATATCTTGCTACAGTTTAGACCTCCCTGGTCTGGCACCTTGGGGTCCTGGACAAGGGAGTTTGCTGGATCAGGGGAGATGAGGGCTCACTCAGGAGTGCTGGCCTCTTGGCTAGCTTCCCTCCTGGTTGTTGCCCTGCTCCTCACCGACTGCCGACCTGGCTGTGCTACCTGCCCAGGGACTGCAGGGTCTGGCCAGGCTGTACTCCTGGACCCTGCCAGGCAGCCAGCTGGGCTCCACTGCTGGCCCCTTGCTGGACTCCAGCCAACAGCTCTCTGGCCCAGCAGCATCATGGTCGATGTTGCCGGATCAAAGTCCCGGACCAGAGAGATTCAACATGTACTTAAAGATAAATTCCAAACAGCATGCCTGATGAATGCAATTTAAAAGGTGCATAGTCTGATCCTCAGTTGTGTGTTAGATTTCTGAAGCTCAAATGCTCTTTATAAAAAGTGTTAAAGATGAATAAAAATATATATTTGGCAAAATAACATCAGTGTCCAACAATACTTAAATGGCCCCAGCAGCCTGATTGTTCCTCTTAATATATTGATAGTTTCACATGCACCCCTGAAATCAGTGACAGGAAGTCTGTAGTCCTACACCATGTGCCACTATTAATTGCATTTCATAAGCATAAGACTTGTAGTATGAGGAGGAGGGAGATCGTATAATAAAAGGAGTTTTCCTTGTTTGGGTAGCATTTACTGATACATTTCACAACAGTGCAGTACACAGAAGAAGAAAAAAATGTCCCAGACTTTGGTGACTCAGCTTCAGCAGACTTATGTAGTTTGTCTGATGCCAGGATCCTAGTGTATTTTGAGCATGTGAGCCTTGTGAATGCTGAGAAGTTTCACTGAAACTGAAGCAGACTACTTTAATGAGGCTGACTACTGGAATTAGTCAAGAAATACCAGTAGCCTTCAAACTAACGGGCTATGTCTAGACTGCAGAGTTTTTCCGGGATACTGGAGATATCCCAGAAAAGCTACGCCATATCCAAGGAACGTGTTCACTTTTTTGAACAATTTCCAAAAAAGTGGATGTGTTCTTTTGCCATACCTGTAATCTTAATTGTATGAAAGAGAAGGGATGTTGAAAGAGGAGCTTTTTCCAAAATTTGGCCCTGTGGAGGCGGGCCAAATTTGGAAAAGCCTCTTTTGAAAGAAAAGCGGAAAAAATAGGCAAATTGCAGTTAGCAATTTGCATATCTTTTTCCTGCTTTTCTTTGTAGTGTAGACCTAGCCACATTCATTAGACACTGCTAATGTTGATAACATTCTTGCCAGGGACTCTCAATAGGATACCTGCAAAACCTGTGAAAATGGTGGTTGCTTGTAAGTGTCACAACTGAAGAAAATATTTGGTAACATTTATCTGAATTCAGTGAAATATAATGGAGTACTCCTGTCTGGGAGTGAATAATGTAATTTGTGCAGATCTGAGACCAAGATCTAAAATAGTATATGCTATTAGATCATTCTGTATCAGCCTTGTATTTGAGATTTTCAATTGCTTTTATAAAGAGTTGTGTGTGTCCAAAGCAGATAAACATTTGCCCTTTTTGTGCAACTCCGCTCTGACATTATAGTTTTACCAGGTATTGCTGTTAGGTGGAAGAAACAAAAAGGGATTGGGGAGAAGGTGGAGGACAAGTAGTCCCATGTTATTCTCTCTCCTCCTTTGACAATGCTGGTATGAAACTAACTGGACCCTTGTATATCTAGAAATGTAATCTTCATTGTATTAAGTTATAACATGTGAGTAGATACAATTTCTGGATTGAATTTCAGTGATGCTTCTGTAGTGGGTATCAAATCACAGCAAACAGTAAAATGGCTCAAGTAAGCGTGGTTCTCTGCCATGCTGTGTAAGCCAAGAGCTTTATAAACGGGGCCACAGAGGTTACTGACAAGTTGGTTTGTACTTGGCAAGTTGCTGTAGTACCCAATGCAGTATTCGTGTTTGTTAACATGCATAGCAGTGTTCAAAACCCAACACCTCACTTGGCAAAGAAACTTTTCTATTTGCCAAGGCTTCCCATGACTTCTATTGAACAGGTAAAACACCCTGACAAATAGGGAGAGGTTAGCGAGCCGACAAGGCTTTTTTTAAAACAGACTGCTAAGAGAATAAAAATCTTCTGACATTATAGTGCATTTTGAAAAGAACCTTGCATTGTTTAGCCTTGGAAAGACTGCTTGATGTTTGATGATTGGTGGCATATGGTCTGGAAAAACTGGACGTAAATCTGGTAGACAGGATAAACTGTTTTGGCAATTGTGGCACAACAACAAAGTATACTTTGTCATGCAGAAAACTCATTCAGACTTCTGCTCCAGAAAGAACTGAGCTACCCTAACTTTTACTGCTTCTGTCTGACCTTCACCTCATGTTATCTGCCACTTGTTTATAAAGAACACCTAGGATTTGTCCGTGAAGAATGTAGCTGTTGACCTGTATTGAGAGAGACTGTAGAAATGTCTGAGCTACAGCTCATTTCGCAATACTAAATTCTGTCAGTCGTGAGTTAAATGAACTGGAGTGTCCCACAAAGTATTTTAACTCCTCGTTTTCACATCTCCGCAAGTGCAGCAGCCTTCCCTAATGAGCTGAATGGACAGTAGCATGTTCTTTTCCATCCGTCCAAGACACATCACATGATCATTGTCTACAATCAAGCCCTAAGATATAACCATACCTTGCTTCAGTCCCTCAGGCAGACACAAACACCTACCAGATCTTTTCAAGCGTTCTTAAAACTTAAATACCCACCTAGGGAAGTGAAGAAGCAGATTGACAGAGCCAGACAAGTATCCAAAAATCACCTACTTCAGGACAAACCCAACAAAGAAAATAACAGAATATCGCTGGTTATCACCTACAGACTCCAGCTAAAACCCCTCCAGCGCATCACTGACCATTTACAACCTATCCTGGGAAAGGATCGCTCAAATGATCCCTCACTCCCACAGACCTTAGACATAGACCAGTCTTTGCTTACAGGCAGCCCCCTAACCTGAAGCAAATACTCACCAGCACTAAACACCCACACTCTGCCCTCAGAATGCCTGCTGTAGGCATTCTGGAGCGGAGTGTTGCTGTCCCCAGCACCCGTCATCCTGGTGCTCCAGGCTGGAACCACATGGCCTCCTCCCTCCCCAGTGCTCTGGGAGCCGCGCAGCAAAGCCTCTTCCCTTCTCCCAGTGCTCCAGGGAGATGGGGGGAGCTTCGCTGTGCACAGGTGCTCCCTTGCCTCGCTTCCCTTCCACCACCATGCGCGCACACTCCCTCATCTCTTGTCCCCTCCCTCACTGCTCCAGGGAGGTGGGGTGTGCTCAGTTTGCTGCCCTGTCTCCTCTGCTCCTGGGGGCCTCACTCAGAAAGCTGCCCTGCCTCCTCCCCTCCCCATGGGGGTTGGGGTCTCAGCAGAGGGGGCAGGCTGTAGGTGGGTGCCTGCCTATCCCTAGCTGCAGCAACCGCCCATTGAAAGTAGTCATCCTTCTACAAAAGAACTTCAAAATTATTACAAAGGGAAACAGCTGAACTGCAATTCATTTGCAAATGTAATATAATCCAATTAGGCCTGAATAAAGATTTGAGTTGGTTAACGCACTCTAAAGGCAACTTCCCCAATCTTGATATTCACATCTTCCCGTCAGTTGCAATGAATGAGACACATCCACCTTGACTTGATTAGCCTCATTAACACTTGATAAGTAACTTTTTTCTCATATATGAAATCTTCTGCTGGACTCAGCCTTATGGGTTTAAAAGAACTGCAAATAAAAGTTGCCTCTTGAAGTTTTGGTTTGGGCAAGGAGAAGTAGGATATTTGCTCTTCATTTTGGCGTGGATGTGTAAATGTGTTTGAGGTGTAATGTTCTAATCTTTTGTTTGTTAAAAGGTCTCACATGTGAGGCAAAAGAAAGAAATTTACTTTGATGGACAAAAGAAAAAGGACTGGCACGATAAAGAAGCTATAAGGAGAGACTTGGAACGCATAGGTATGTAAGATCACTTATAAATGTATATAATGTGGTCTCTTATTCAGCAGACTGAACATAGTGGAAGAGCATGCTCAAATGTTCTTAATGCAGCTCAACATCTATACCACTCAGAAGTGATTGTGAATAAAGACCATTTTCATCAGTCTCTTGAGTAGAAAGATGGTGGCAGTTTATGGGCACTTTGAGGGTTGGTACTATTGAAAAAAATTATAGGTACTGTAACGGGTTCACTCACTTTTTGCACGGCTTCTCACTTCTTTGCCCGGATGACTCCCTCAGGGTGGCTTGTGGGGAAGTCACCCGCCTCTCCGACGCCAACGCACCCTCTTTGGGTGAGGTGTCCTCTTCAGGTCTAGTGACCACTCCGCAGTTCATCCACGCCCCCTTCCAGGTGGGAGTCACTCTTCTTCCGGTATTCCCAGGGTCCTCCTTACTCCTGGGGACCCCTAGCTCTTCCCAGGAGCACTCAGCTCCTTCCTGGAACACCTGGTTCCTCGGTCTGCCCGGTTCCCTCCTGCACCGCTGCATTTGGCCTAGGGCTTCCCTGGCTTGAGTGCCCCCAGCCTACCGCAGCTGTCTCCGTGCGAACCATGGCTGCCTCCCTGCAGCCCAGCCTTTTAGGGCTGCCTCCATGCAAGCCCCTGCCCTTCATGACTGCCTCCATGCAGCACTGAGCCTCAGGCCGGGTAGTCTGGGTTTGCTGGGCCCAAAGCCTGGGGCCCTGTGACAAGGGCAGACAGGCAGAACCCTCTCCTCCTCCCAGGAGCTGCTCTTATAAGTTCCAGCTGGGCCATCCTTAGTTGCCCTCACCTGGGCTTCCCCAGACTCCAAGTCTCCCAGCCCCTTAAAGGGCCAGTGCAGGGCAACGCCCTGCCACAGTACCATTACAATGCTGACAAATATTGTAGACCCATGAAAGGAGAGCCATTGTTTTATAAAATCTGCAAGCACTGTCATCTAGAGGAATCTGTTCTGTTCCATAGTTTGATACCCAATTCAGAATGCTTAATTTCTAACATAAGTGTGAAGTACATTGATGAACACGTGAAACTGTTAAGGTTGCCTCACTTACCTTAACAAACCTTTGCCAAGATATCCATTTAAAAATGTCAGTGCCTGGTTTAGGATGAGGCTGAGATAAGTGTTTGTACAATGTACATGTGCTCACATCTGTAAACCAGCAGAAACTTTTGGCCCTACTAGTCTCTGGTCCCTTTAATTCTGGCTTCAGAGTGAAGAACTTGCTACTTCATATTTGCACAGCTGAGTAGTGTGTTAGTGGCAAAATCTATTGTACTTGTTAAAATAAATTGAAGTTAACCCAGTGCTAAGAATTTCTTAGAATGCAGAGTATTGAATTATGAACAAAAAATGTTGTCGAGGGAAAATTTTTCAAAGAAAACTCTGGCCACTTTGGCTATGATCGGCCATAATGATTCAGGTTTATTTTGTATCTGTTTGTAGGAAATGGAGAACAGGGGAAACCTTACCCGATGACTGATGCAGAGCAAGTGGACCAAGCATACAGGGAAAATGGCTTTAATATCTTTGTTAGCGATAAAATTTCTCTTAATCGCTCCCTCCCTGATATCAGGCACCCAAAGTGAGTATACCCATTGAATCTCTTAGTGAAAGTGTAGATGCCCTAATTTGCCATTCCCAACAGACTTTATTCTATTTCTGGGTTTTATTATGTTGCAATCTGGCCTTCAAATGCGAGGCTTCCAAAGCTTGGAACCTATTGACTCAGGTGTCTTCATAATACACTGTACACTAATTAGCATAAAAATAGGTGCACACACAAAAATGTATTTGAGGAATGCTGCCTGAAAACCTACATTTAGCTGGAAAATAAATGTCATGTGAGCAGATGGAACAAAGATTTCTCCAAACTGGCACTTCCCAATGAGCCTCAGTTCTTTCGGGGAGATGACTACTTCCTGCCTCATAGTTTACTTTTCATGCTGATTAACTTCTTGGGTACTGAAATGGCCTCAGCCATAGCGCAATTTAAAATAAAATGTTTATAGTTATCTCTCTACTGTAAAATTGATTTAAATGTCTAGCTCACTTGAGAACTGCACCGAAGAACCATCAGATGGCACTGACTTTGTTACAGATTAACTCAGCTAGTTTTGCTAAAGTGATCGGTTGGATGTGAGACTGTACAATTCTTTCAGCCATTAATTCCTTTTGGAAGTCTGTCACAAACAAAGTTTCACAATCTTGAAACCTCTAGGAGGGAAAATTTTGGAGCATTCCAAAAAGAGATGACTAGCATTGTAAATGGTCTATGAAATGAATTTCTTCAGATACTCAGGACTTCTTTTTAGGGATTATATGCCTGGCCACAAAATAGCTCCAGTCAGAAATGACTGACTCTTGAATTCAGCTAATTAGAATGTCTTTGTCTTGGAGTGGCGTCAAATTTGACTTTGTTTTTCTCTAATTGCTAAGGAGAAAATCCTTCATGTTCATGTGGTCATGAAAGGCTCGAAAATGTAAGCCGTTTCTAAACAATGCCACAGAGTGCTTTATATTATGGGTGATATTTGGTTCTTAGCCATTTTATGAACCTATCTTTTTTTTTTTTTTTTTAATGTGCTTGGATGCAAATTTCTTCTAAGGAAAGTTTTTTTTTTTTTCAACCCTGATGTCAGTAATTTCATCTAGAAGTTTTACAAACAAATTAGAAGCTACGACCTTTTAAAAAAAATTTTTTTTTTCTTTTTCTGTCTCAGCTTTGATATCTCATTAGGAGCATAACTGAGCTTCAGGCAACTTCCACTCTACTAAACTGTATTCATTTGGATTGTTTTCGGCTTTGAGAATGTAGGCTTCAGATGGTTCCAGTCTCCCTTAACCTCAAGAATTAATAAATTGGCTCATGTTCTCTAATGTTTCGTGGAGTTGTTGGCTTGATTGCTAATTCTGCTACTTTGATTTTTTTTTTAATGTCTACATTCAGAGTCTGGTCCCTAGTTAAAATTAATAAGTAACGTGTCTGGTTCACCAGTAATTTAAGATGTGACTAATAATGCCAATGCATGGTGTTCCTTGAGTTAAACTTCCCTTACCATAGAAAGTTATAATTATTATGGGGTCTCAAGAAGAGAATAAACCATGTTGAATATAATTGATTGAAGGATTAGTTAGAGGGATGAACGGGTTTCTATGTAAATGAGATTTGAAGTAAAGGCACTAATGATCAAAAGTTTTTGGTATGCCTTCTCCCCTCATTAAAAGATGTTTTTAGAAATGGAGTATTTATTATATTATAGTGGTGTGATAAGATATAATGAAGTTTGCGTAAGATGAAGTCTATAAAGAGTATTTTAACAAAGAACTGGGCATGTTGTAAAATATTCTGAATTCACCCACCCCATTCATTCCTGGAAGAGGATCTGAAATTGGTTTTCTATTCAGGAATATGCTCTAAGCCCGTGGAGTCCAACACGCTAGCCACTAGCCACGTGTGGCTGTTTGGCTGCTTGAGTGTGGCTAGTTGGCTTGAACAATGTACCTATTTGACTGGTTGAGCGTGGCTAGTTTGTATAATGGCTACTGCTTCGGAATTGGTTAGGCACCATGGCTAAGCAGATGGGTGTAGATTTAATATTCTCACCAGATACTGCTTGTTGGCCTTTTAAACATAGATGCTCTAGTACAGAGTGCTAGGTCACCTTGATCGCCAGTAAGGTATAACTTTCTGCTTCTATAGTTCATTTTTCTTGGGTTTTGTAAACAGTATGTGAAGTAGATATTTTGATACATTGCACGGTAATCTAAGAGCTTTTAAAGTGATTTGTACAAACAGGAGAGAATAAATTTGTTTGCAAACTTAACAGTGATAGCAGTTAAAAATGGCACAGATTATCCACAGCCCCTCCCATTTATAACCTTTCAGACTAAATAGCTTTATTCTGCCTCATTGTAACTTCCCACTGTATTTTTTTCATCTGCTGTTTCGCAGCTGTTTGTGGCTGCTAGTACTTCTGTGTTGACTCTGTTCTAGTGTAGCTAGAGAGGATGAGTAAAAGATTTTAATGAAGCTGCACCACTTACGATTTCAAATAAACCATTTGTAGTCTTGTGTGTCTGCATGGTCAGCAAAGCTCTTGTTTAAAAAAAAAATTGGAGGTAGTTGATATGTAGTCTTCACTTTTTCTCTTCCAATAACAAGCAGATTTAACAGTGAACAAATGGCCAACAGATGTTTTCCTAATGCCACGAAATGTACTCTTGATCATCAAATTGCAGTCATAGAATAAATCTTCTACAGTAGTAGAGTTGGTGGTTTATCTTGAATGAGCTGTCACAGTAGAAGATTTTTACTAGACTCAAGCATGAGTTTTACAAGTGATTTCAGTGATTGAAGTAAATGCAGACCTTCCATATTGGGCTTTGTAGTGATTGCTTGACACTGTCTATGTTAAATAAGACAAGACACTGGATTATGCAGTAGATGAGAATTAAGCATGAATTGCTCAATTTTTCAGTTACATTGAGATTGCAAAAATGCCAGCCGTCCCTAATTTTCCATTATCCTCCCAATTTTTGCTTTATAACTACAAAATTACTAATTTAGGGTTCAGTGTGCTAATTTTGCAAGCACACTCTCTCTTTCTCTCTCACACTCGTATTTGTGTGTCGCTCATCAAATAGTGCTGTGGTTTGTGGTGGTGGTATGTGACATTCTTCTTCACTGTGGTTCGTGCTCAGACTGCAATAGTAAGGATCTGACAGGAGGTAAGCCACAGTGACTTTTCAATGGTTTGGAGCACTGCTGGATTCGCCGCCCAAGTTACAGGGTGTATGTTGCACTCTGCCCTGTGTGGACCCAGCTAGTGCACTCTAGTTACCACATGGGTTGACAAGGGACAAAATGGAACATGCTACCTGAGACTTGAGTGATGAATCCAGTGCCCTCAAAACCTCTAACTCTCAGAGTGGCTTGCTTCCTATTCAACCCTCGCTGCACAGTCCATGCAGGAGAAGAAGCTGCAGTGGAAGGAGGCAGTAGCAGCAGAGGAGGAAAGAGGGAATGCAGCTGAGGATCCCAGGAAGGAGATCCAGTCCCATACCCGGCCAGGTAATTAAGAGCCTTAGAGGCATAGGAGAGCAGCTGTCCTAGAGCCAATCCTCCTTTTCTCCCTATTTGCGGGGTGGGGATCAGAGCAAAATGTAGGAGAGCTTAAACCCTGTTCTTGATCATACATAGGAAGGGAGGGGGCAGAGGGCGTCATTTCTGTGCAGCATGCGAAGAGAGAGATCCAAACAACTTCCCTTATTTCTCCCTGACTCTTTTCTTAAGCATCCCATAAATAGGGATGTGAGTAGTCGAGTACTCGCTTCCTCCCCCACCCAGAGGCAGCAAAGGAGGGGGGGAACAGGAGCTGGTGCTGGGGGGAGCCAGCTTAAAAGCTGGTTCACCCCAGCACCATCTCCTTGGTGCTGTCTCTCCCTCCCACCCCCTGCAGCTGCCTGTATCAGAGGTAGGAAAGTGTGCTGTGAAGCAGCCTCTGCCTGCAGCAGCCTGAGGTTGCTCCAGCAGCAGCCCCTGTTCGTGGCGGTGTGGATGGGCTGCTGGACCTGATGCGAACCGGGACTGAGCAGCCCTGGCTCATGCCAGTCCAGGACCGCTGCACCTCTGCATTTTAAACGTAGTAAGAGACAGCCAGCTTTTATTACATTTAAAAGGCAAAGCCACAGCGATCCGGCTCACACTGGCACTGGGAACTGTTCAGTCCCAGCTCACACTTTGGTCTGGGAGCCACCTGCGCCACAGCTCTGCATTTTAAATGTAGTAAAAGCCCAGTGGCTCTTACTAAATTTAAAATGCAGAGCCACAGCAGTCCCGGAGCCAGCTCCTGCCAGCTCCGGGAGCTACCTTCGCTGTGGTTCTACATAGTACCTCCTCTTATCGACTAATTGTGTAGTTGATACAATTTGTAAATACTTGCTCCTTAACATCCTTACCCACAAAGTCTCTGTGCAAGGCTGGCATTCTGTGCTATCTCTGTCTACAGCAAAACCATATGTGTGTCCCTCTGACTTAATGCTGACATTCCAGCAATTTTGAACGTTCTTTGCTGCATGCATTTGTGAGAAATGTGACATTTTGTGTGCTACCATGTTGTACTATGAGTTGCTGCAAATGAGTCTGCTTAATGAAGGTTTAAAGATAAATATATTGATGCCATCCTCAAAAGTGTTGTTGGAAATAGCCCCTCCCTCCACCCAGACTCAAAGCTGCATGAGAAAGATGTGCAATTTTAGATTGCTAGTTTTTCACATCTGTGGTAAGGGCTTTGCTCTTAGCCAGCCTCAGCACATAGATGTCTTTGACTCAGCTTTGCATCCTTTTGACTTTGGGTTGCAGTACAGTTTAGCACATGAGGTTTTTCAGATGAGATCTTGTTTTGCCAGTAGGGTTAGATATGATACCATGTTACTTCTAAGAAGAGCAGATTTTGTCCTGATTGACATATTAATCATCCCAGCTGAAAACCTAGGGCAGTGGAGAACTAGTGTAAAGTCTTGGGCCCTGTGGGATATCACCTGGTGTGCTGAAGATTCCACTAAGCCCATCTTTTCTGCCAACTTGGGCACGCTTTATCCTTGTCTCGCTGAGCTGGGCTCTTAAACTTTCTCCAGCAGACGTACAGGCAGGGTCACACCAGCTGCAGAATGACACAGACACTGAGGTCATCTCTGGAATGGCTTATCTTAAGGGGCTTACATCAGCACCCAGATGTCCACCCCCTCTGGAATACAAACCCAAAATTATGTGAAATTTGCTTCCCCTCTCAATGTGGAAGAAGGTGTGCCGAACTTCCTCCCTCTCCTCCCCCCCAGGTTAAAAATTACATAAACAGGGCTGTATGTTAAACCAGAAATAAGTTTATTAGCTATCAAAATGTGTAGTGTAAGTAATTAGTGAGGTAGCAATCAGAACTAAGAAAATACAAAGATTGCAAACTAAACTAGATTCACTAAATACACTGGTTACAAACAATAATTCCTTAGATATTGATTTAAGTAGAGTCCTTCACAGGCCAAAGGTGGTGTTCTAGCCTAGGTCCAGCAGTTTTCCCCTCGCCTTCAGCTATAGTTCTTTTGGTTCCAGGTGTTTGAGTATCTCTTTAGGGTGCAGAGGCACAGGGGAAGCCTTGTTTTTCTCCCCAGTCTTGTATAGAATTTCCATAAGGCAGGAATCCTTTAATTCTCCATTGCTCAGTACAACGGACCAAGTGGTGGTTAGTATCAAATGACCAGATCACCTGACTGCCACCTTCCAGTGTCAGTCAGAAGCAGTATGGACAGTCCAAGGAAGGCCACGCCTTTTCACAGTCCATGGTTTTTGTTGAGCCATCAGCTGCCTTTGGATTGTCCATTGTAGTACCTGAAGTGTAAGCAGTGAGAGTCACCGAAAGTAGCAAAGGTGAAATACAGATACACCAGTCAATATTCCTACCTTCAGATACAAAAATGATACACATACAAGTTGGATAATTACTTTCAGTAAATTATAACTTTTCCACTGATCTTACATGAATGATCCTGCATCAAGCATATGTCGGTTAGGGTATATTCATATCATGATATTTTCATAAAGAATGTGGAATATGATGTCTGCTTTTCTCTGTAAGACCCCTTATTAAATACAAGACCTGGCAACAATAGAAAAATGTTCTGATTGAGAGGCTGGCTAAACAGATTCTATGAGGCTTTGGAAGCGCACATCCAACTCCATGGAATATGCCTGTAGATCAAGGGTGCTTGCTTTGATTATCGGGATAATAAATACTGTGCATGGATGAGTTGGGAGATTATACGGCCACCTCCATGGAAATACTTGTGTAATCAGTTTCTTCCAGTGTAAGCTGTCCCCTTATTAGTGAAGAAGTGGGTGTCCTCCTACATGGCAGATGAGTTTGCAGAATTGGGGCTCTAGGGTGTAACTAGCCCAAGTAAATAGACATTACTTTTTAAAAATCTTAAGGCAACTAGCTAGATAAAACCTGCATCCAGCTGAAATACTTAAGTTTTAGATGGATGAATATTAAAAGAACATAGTTATTGGGTAGTCCTGTTTAAGCCTCTCTTTCAGACTGGTAACTAAAATAAGCATTGTACTTAGGACAGCAGAACTGAGCCTCTCACCTTTTGAAATAATAGTTTTAGAGAAATTCCTCTTCTGAAGGTTGTTGGACAATGGGAATAAAAGCAGAACAACCAGAGAGTTGCCAATAGATGTCTGCGCTTTTGAACTGTAAAGAGAATCTCTTCTAAAGGCAGCTTTGGCAGGTGATGGCAGGCCCTATGTGATGTTCTGTATCTTCAGAATGTTCTGCATTATGGTTAATGCCACTTTTGAAACTTGTAACATGACAGTATGGACAAGTATTTCTAATCTGTGTTATTAATCTAGAAGTATAGAAAATTCACTGCTGAGTGCTTAACATGTAGCTTGAGGATGTACATCAGAAACTGCTTCATAGGTTGTTGAGGATTAAGTGAGCATTAGTCGGAAGGTAACTGATGTCTATTTACTTGGTATGTTCCTAACTTGCTTTATCCCTGTCTAGCTGCAATAACAAGCTGTACCTGGAGAAGCTCCCAAACACCAGCGTGATAATCCCATTCCACAATGAAGGGTGGTCATCTCTTCTCCGGACAGTGCACAGCATCCTAAATCGCTCCCCTCCTGAGTTGATAGCAGAAATTGTCCTGGTGGATGACTTTAGTGACAGAGGTACAGTATGTGGCATCAATATTTACGTGCATATACACTACCTGACAAAATGCCCATAAATATAGCAAAGATGAACAAAAGTACTGTTATCTGCCAAGAGCCGGTTTTAGGGTTTTAGTATCTCCATAAGACCTTCATCAGAGCAAGAAGATCCATTTCCTTCAGCACTTGTATTAGTTTAGGTATTGGTGGCATTAGTGATGTTTCACAATAACTGAGTTTAGTCTCGGAGACATCATGTTTCCATATTTTTAACTTTCCAGAAGTAAAAACAAATTTGACAAATCTATAAACTTCATAACACCCAGTTCTCATATAGTACTTTTTCCTAGTAGATCCAGTATTTTCAGTGGAAGCCAGTAACATCTCCATTTTGCAGGTAAGTAAGGCATGCCACATAGTGTTAGTCAGAGAGAATGAACAGAACAGTGACGTGATCCATCCTGTCATCCATTCCCAGCTTCTGACAGAGGTTTGGGGCTTTCTGTCCATTAATGGACCTATTCTTCATGAACTTATCTAATTTTCTTTTTAATCATGTTATATTTCTGGCCTTCAACAACATCCCCTAGACAGGAGCTCTACAGGTTGACTGTGTTGTATATAAAGTACTCCCCATTTCTCTCTCCCCTTCTCCAGGCACACACCATACCAAGCAATGGAGAATCACTGTATCCATTTATATTTTGATTTGGATTCATACACATGTATAGAGCCCTGCAAATCCGTGGATACCCACTTTATATCCGGGGTATCTGCATCCACAGATATGGATGTGGATATATATCTGCAGCTCATTTTTGCAGATACAAATTTTGTATCTAGATCCCTGTAAATCCATGGATATCCATGGGTATCAGCATCCATATATTTGCAGATACCCATGTGGGTACAGATACAAATTTTGTATCCATGCAGGTCTCTGCAGGTGTATCTGAAAACCCTTACAGTGATTAGGTGGTATTAAGACTTCCTGTGCTCGCCACATGGCTCTGTCTATTAATTTTGTTGTGGTTGCAGACCTAGTGCTCAATTTATAACGAGACTGGCACATTTGCCAAAATATTTTGTTCCTTTTGATCTGTTTGGACCACCATATGCTATGCTATATTAAATTACATTGATTTAACTAGCTAGGGTAAACAGGATCCTTCCATCTGGAATTACACAAAGAACACATGGCTCTCTCCATGAGAATGCTATTAGGAGAAGCATTTCCATGTAAAAGTCTTGAGGGTGGAAGACGGTGGCTATGACTGATTCTGAAGCTCATATTAAAGCAGGGATGGGGAACATTTTTTGGGTCAAGGGCCACTGACCTACAGAAAAGCAGTTGGAGGATGCACACAAGTGAGAAGACCCCGAGAAGGAGAAAGACACTCCCCTCACAAGCCAGAGGCTGGGGGGTCCAGGCTAGTAGATTGTGTGCTCCAGCCCTGCAGGTGGGTGGCTGGAGAGCCAGTGCAGGCTCCCCATGCTAAGCCCTCAGGGGCTGGGTTCAGGCAAGCCAGTGGCTGTCCGACCCCCAGGCCTAAGGTTCCCCACCCCTGTATTAAAGCATTAAGTTAAACACCAGCCAGGGTGCTCTGATCCATACTGACTTTGAAATGCTAAGTGTTGCTCTGCAACGGCAGTACTTCTAAAGTGTAACTTTCACTAGCTTGCAGGCAAAATTCGGTAGTTTGAAAAGCTCATTAGGCTATAGATAGATGGCATCAATGTTTAAAGTATTTTGAGACTATAAGAAAAAATATATATTTTCCGCAAGGCCTCTTTTCATCATCTTCGCATAAATGTCTAGAAACAGATTAGTGAAATCAGGTGATTGTATCTGCTCTCATGCTGTAACCAGATCTGCATTACATAAATAACTTTCACTTTCTGCATCCTACTTAATTGTTGAGATGGGAACTATTTCTGTCCAGGGTGAATGTTTTTCTTTAAGTTGTATTCCTCTCTTTAGTCTTCTTTTATGCACGGCAACATTCTCTGCTGATCCCAATTGCTTTTCCCAGTGACTAGTATTCTTTCTTCACCAACTGAAGTAGTTTCCAAAACCCTCTCTGTCCTGAAATAAACTTTCAAAGTTTTAAGGAAGCAGTGGCAGCAGAAAATTCTTAAACGTGTGATCGTCACTTGAAAGTGTGCCACTCAGCCCTATTTTTGTGAGAGGGGGGAGCACAATTCAAAAAATATATTTAAACTGCTTGGCTCTAGGACTGAAAATTCTTGCAAAGTTAACAGCTGCATAATGTGTGTCCCTCCAGTGGCGCTTTGTCTTTAAACATTGCACTTAGAAGGCTACGTAATTTCCTATGGTTTGGATCCAGTTAGGACACTGCTCTGGCCACATGTTCATAGAATCATAAAATACTAGACCTGGAAGGAACCTTGAGAGTCATGAAATCCAGTCCCCTGCCCTCATGGCAGGACCAAGCATCATAGATCAGGGGTCTGCAGCCTATGGCTCTAGAGCCAAATATGGCTCAGTATGGAACCAAATATCCTTTAATTGTTCATTTTAACAACCATCCACCCTCTCCGCTCATTGAGGGTCATGCATATTTTCTTTTTATTTGATTGGTCAAGAAATGTTTCCATCATCATACCTAATGGTGACCTCTGTAACCCCCAACAGTAAAAAGGGTGAAGAAAAAGAGATGAGTACTGAAATTTTCAAAAGAAGTTAACAGATTTGTATGCATTTGTGGATAGGATCTTCACACTGTCTCATTTATAGTGAGAGACTGTTGTCAAACAAACAAAAAATGAATTTCATGACAAAACTTGCATTTGCTACAAAATACCCCGAGGGTGACGCATGAAAAAAAGCCTGAAAGTTGCTGCAGCGAAAAATGAACATTGGACAAAATAGCCTGCTGGCATGGTCCAAAAAAAAGAAGGGAGCTTAAACTCTGCAAGTTTTGCCGGCTCATGCAGCATTATTGGAGAGGGGAAGCTTTTCACTGACGGGGATTATGTGAAGAGATGCATGCTAAAAATTGTGATGAACTATGACTGAGTTTCACAACAAGGACAAAATCTTACAGAAAATTCAAGACATGCCATTATTGGGAAAAACATTTCATGACAAGCTGTGAAAATGGCCCATCAAATAGACAAGGAACAAATGCAAAATTTGAGTACAGCTACTTAATTTTGTCTTGTGCAAAGAAAATGAACTGACACATGTGACGTTGTGTATTCTGGGATGATATATTTATGGAAATGCTGTGCATGAAGAAATGATTGAGATATTATCAATGAAAAATCAAATGGGGCAAAGACATCCTTAAAACGGCAATGAACTTTGTAAACAAGAAAGAAATAGTTGGATAATCTTGTCAGTGTGTACAGACAGTACACCTAGCATGGTCAGCAAATGCTGGGGATTCCTTACTCTTGTCAGAACAGCTAAAACGTCTACTTTAAAACTTTCATTGCATTGTGTATAAGGAGGCACTTTGTGCACAATCTTGTGGAACCAACCTCAGAAATGTAATGGGACTGGTTGTTCAGATTGTCAGTTGGATTCTTGCCCGAGTCCTTAATCACCATCAATTTCTGTCACTGCTTGAGCAAGTAGATTCCAAATACCCCGATCTACTAATACACAATGTTCTCGGGTTATCTTGTGGCAAAGTTTTGTCTCGTTTTGCCACCTGCATTAATGAGATTGACACCCTTCATATCCAAAAATGACAAACATACCGAGCTTTCAGACTGTGGGTGCTCAAGTTTTACTAACTGAGACATTACGGGTGAGTTAAATCTTAAGCTACAAGGACAAGGAAATACAGACCTGCCTCTGCAGCTGACAGTGTTTGGATTTGAGTCAAAACTGATTGTCTTCTTCAAAGATATCGAGACAGGAAGACTGGCACATTTTGAAAAATTACGACTGTTTCGTGATTCGTATCGGAGAGAGAATCCAAGTAACAGACTTCATTTGCAGCAGTTTGTTGGGTTTGTTTCTGAGCTCCTGATGGCATTCAGGTCTTGTTTTGTTGACTTTTGCAAACAGTGCTCTGTTTAAGTTTATGATTTGTCCACATAAAGCGTCCGTTGAACTGGATTTGAAGAACTCAGTGATTTGGAAATGGAAATAGCAGATTTCAAGGAGTCAGATATCTGGGTGGAAAAATTCACCAAGATGAATTCTGTTTTAGAATGCCTTGCGCGACAACGTGCAGAATTGGCAAAACTGCACCAATGGACTGACATGAAGAAATTGGAGTGTGATGATAATCTGATTCTGCCAATTTGAAAAGAACTTCCTGTCACATACAACACCATGCAGAATGTCATCGTGGCCTTACTTTCAATGATTGGCTCCACCTATATGTGTGAGCAGTCTTTCTCCCATTTGAATCTCATCAAAGGTCATTTGCACTCAAGATTGACAGACGACAAACTGCATACTTGCATGAAGCAGAATTTAACCGGTTATGATGTACACTTCAGAGAAATGTGTGAAATTATTTGTGCTATTATTAATCATGTCAATTAGTAATACTAACTTGTGTATTTTCAGTCATGCAATTGGGCATTCTTATACTGGCTCTTTGACCACTTGTTCTGAATTTTGATGTAGTTTGGCTCTTTGGTTTGAAAAGGTTGCGGACCCCTGATCTAGATCATCCCTGAGAGATGTCTGTCTAACCTGCTCTTAAATATATCCAATGATGGAGATTCCACAACTTCCCTAAGCAATGTATTCAAGTGCTTAACCACCTTTACTGTTGGGAAGTTTTTCCTAATGCCGAACCTAAACCTTCCTTGCTGCAATTTAAACCCGTTGCTTCTTTTCCTATCCTCGGCGGTCAAGCAGAATAATTTTTCTCCCTACTCCTTGTAATAACCTTTTAAGTACTTGAAAGCTATCATGTCCCTTCTCAGTCTTCTCTTTTCCAAGCTGAACAAACACAGTTCTTTCAGTCTTCCCTTATAGGTCACATTTTCTAGACCTTTAACCACTTTTTTCTCTTCTCTGAACCTTCTCCAATTTTTCCACAACTTTCCTGAAATGTGGTGCCCAGAAATGGACACACTAGTCCAGTTGAGGCCTAATGTTAAGACAGATGAGAATTGAAGACCTTGTCATATATGAGTTACAACAGCTCACTTAGCACTGCCAAAAATAGTCAAACCCGTGAACACTTAAATTAAAAATTTGGCCCTTAAATCGGTTTGTCTTTCTAAAACATGATTCAGTTTAATATTGTGGAGGACAAGGAACTTGTGGTAGTGCCTTGAGACAGGGATATGTGGCGCTAAGCTTCTCCCTTCACTTGGAGGTCCTGCCAAGAGCTCCATAAATCTCTCCCAGTTGACCTTTTCTGAATTGCAGATCAATTGTTTCTAATTAGATGTTCCAATTGAGATCAGGACTCCATTGTGCAAGGTGCTGTACAGAGAGAATGACAGCCCTTGCCCTGAAGAGCTTCCAGCCTAAATAAGCCAGGCAAACACAAAGTGAAAAGAGATGGGAAGTGATTTGCCTGTAAGAATGAAGTATATTTTCAAGGTTGGCTTAAGAGGATTTTTCCAGCAGATCACCTCTGTACAAGTATGATCAAAGTAGTAAAATTTCAAGTGTTCCTGCATCTCAAAGCGAGGAAAGTTTAGAGTGCCCGACCTTTTTGATATAAGTATGTGTAGTGATATAGAAAAGCTGTAGTGATATGAAAATCTGAGCACCTCTAGCAAGCCTATCTATTGGACAGTGGGCTTGAACTCAGTTTGAGCTGGGAAAGTCCCTGAGGATTTCCATGCATGGACTGCAGTCTATATTTTAGCAGAATTTGTCTGCAGAATACAGTAAACAGCGAGATGGTCTTTTTTTTCCCCATTGCTTACATTTTGGTGTATTTTAATACCGTTTAATCAGTCTCTTCATTGGTAGTGAATGTTTGTATTTCAGCCCGAAAATGTTGCTGGGAATTCCATTTGTGACTACCATAATTAATACAGTAACATAGCTACAGCAGATAGTTTTCTTACCAGGCGTTAAATCCATCTTTCACTTTTAATCAGTGTTCAGCTTCGGACATAGGCACTGTTTGGGAATTTCTGCTGCTATGAAGACGGAAGGGAAGTCAATCATCGAGCGAGTGAAAGTAGATAAGAAATAGAAGAGGGAAAAATGCAGAGGGAGGAGGGAAGATTTGGTGTCTGCCAATTGTGGACCAAAGCATACTGTAAAAGGCAACTGTTTTTTTCATTAATGAATCATTATATGGAAGTGTCATATTGTTTCTGAATTAAGGAAGGAAGCAATTCTGTGGCCTATAGCAGTAAACATTTTTCAACCAAAATATGTTACTCTGACTACAGTGCATTTTAATATGCTTTAGCAAAAACCTTAGTAGCAGGATTTTTGAAGTGTTTAGTTTACTCATTCCAACACCTCCCTCTTTTAAAAACTGTGCACTGTTTTTCATCCTGCTTTCTTCCCATTCCTGTAGTATAGTAGATCAGATCAAATTATATTCTTACAAAACCATGTGGAATGTAAATGGCCCGTTACATTCCACATCCTAATGACATAAAAAACCAAGCAATGGGTACTTAGCACTTTCTCTATCAGCTTCATGTAGCTTGGACTCTCTAATTAACTCTCCCCCCCCCCCCCCCCCCCATCCGCTATTTATTTAGGAACTTGGACCTTGAATAACTCGGTTCATCTGAAGAAGTAGATTGTGCCCATGAAAGCTCATGATACCATCTACGTGTTTTGTTAGTCTCTAAGGTGCTGCAAGACTGTATGTTGTTGGTTTTTTTTTTTTATGATTCTCTGTTCTGTTAATTTCCTCTGAGGCACCTGGCATTGGCCACTGACAGGATACTGGGCTAGATGGGCCTTTGGTCTGAACCAGTATGTTCTTATGTTAAAAGTGAAATGGGAGGAGTATTCACACTGGCACCTCACTCCTATAAGGGTATATTGTCTTTCCAAACCAGATCAGCACATCCAGAAGGACCAACAGGTGAGTAGTTTGTGCTGCTGTTGCCTGTTGCTCTGGTTTTGTGGTTAAATGGGACTTTGGTTTTGAGTGCTATCAAGACAGAATCGTTCATGAATATTAAGAACATTAAACTAATGCGCCTACTTTCCATTCTATGTTGTGGTTTTACTACTTATAGGCCATCTAGGCAAAACCATATGCGCTCTCTTCTAGTAAGTGGCTTGTATGTGAACACTCTTTACCTTGGATCAGAAAACCGAATGTCATCTTCCTCATGTTTGTCCAGACTTGAACATTAGACTCAGCAAAGTGCCACTGAACATAAGACTGACGGCAGGGGAAGGGCAGTGGAAGCTTCTCAGTTTCCTCAATTTTTGAGGTTGTTGAAGTAACCTCCTGCTCAACTGGAAGCAGCCTCACTGCAGAACCAGAGAAGGCGAATAGATGGGTATTCCTTTTGTAGAGAAGCTATGCAGCCCTATTTGACCTCATCGCCCTCTCTCGATGATTCACCTGTCCAACATAGTTGGTGTAGAGTAGCCTAGAGAATATCAGACAATCTCCGTGCGCGCTGGCGTTCAAATTCCACTGTTCTTTTAGTTGTTCTGCTTGTTCATGGTGGTTAAAAGCAAAACCTCCACCTTAAGGGTAGAGATGAACAGCAGCAAAATGCCATTTATCGGTAAGAAATTTAAGAGTGTTCATGAGTTGGAACATGTTGGAAGATTACACCTAGTTGAACAATAATGTATGGCAGTCCATAGTTCTCATTGCTGCAGTCATCTTGGATGAGAATTTATGAGTAATCAAGTCAGTCATCAAAAGGAAAAGTCTTATAGGAGAGCTATCTTAGTCTGTATCTGCAAAAACAAGGATTTCTGTGGCACCTTAAAACGAACAGATTTATTTGGCATAAGCGTTTGTGGGTATATAGAAACCATTGCATCAGATGCAACTGTCAATGTGATTTTTAGCCATGAAAGCTTATGCCTGAAAAAATCTGTTGGCCTCAAAAGTGCCACAGGACTCCTCACTTTATCAAAAGGAAAGTCAGCCTATGAAAGCAAAATGTTAAAATAATTGCCATTGTTTAAATTTTTGTCTGAAATAAAACATTGGATGTGTCAGATTTCTCTGATGAAAACCATGTGGTTTTCTTTCCTTTCACCTTCATGCCATTGGAAATTTTAAAATTATTCAGGACATGGAATCTTTACTGTCTGCCACATGGCTATCATGTAAAATTTCTGAACATAATTTAGAGAGCTGGTTTACTGTGTAAGCTGCCTTTAAAAAAAAAAAAAAAAAAAAAAAGCTGTGTAGAAGAAAATTTATGTAGCAGAGGTGGTTCAGAACAGCCTCTGATAATCCTGCTTATTTCACTATATAGCGCCATAGAAGTAAAATTGGTGACTACTTAATGTTGAAATAATTGTGTACATTAGTCACTTATTTTTGATAATTAGTTGCATGTTGACTGACTGCCCATGCTTATCCATTTTTAAAACTGCTTTTGTATAAATAACTGTGTTTTAAATAAGGTATTGTCCCTTCTTCAGGCATGACGTTTGCAGCTTCAATAAAAAGTCATGTGGTGGCACATCTTTAAAGCTTTTATATGTTAATTAAAACTCCACATTAATGCACTAAAAGTTGAGATCAAGCATTGAAAACCACTCTCCAAATGTTAAGATTCCTATGGAAATGTTTACTCTGTTGTGTTGCCAGTTTTGCCATTTTATTGAGTTCAATAATTATTGTATTTCATTAAGATATAACATTCTGCCACAAGTAATTGGTTAGCTATAACTCCTGTGATGACACAATTGCTATAACCACAACTTGACCTCAACGGAATGCCATTTCCACTAGTTCAGTCTAACATTGCAACGAGACACTTGATACGAGCCCGATGTTACAAACAATATATACAAGCCCTACTTATTCTGGGACCCAGTTACCTGAGACGTGCCCAGGAGCAAGATTTTTGTCTTGTTTGAAGACTCTTACCTTCTGCTAAGCACGGCAAAATGGAAATCGGGACACCTGGGTTCTGTTACTTTGGGATAGCTAGGCTTCTGCTTGAGCATCCCATTGACCTTGCATCTTCAGAAAGCTGGAAAAAATACCTTCTCTCTGTTTCTAACGAAATGTGAACTGTTTCCTTTAGGCTTTTTCAACGTAACTGGCTACAGCAGGGCATTTCTCTTCTTACCTCCAAGAATTTTGTCCACTTTGCATATTGAACTGTTCTGGGTATATTTATTGTCCGGGTATTCTGATGTTTTTTCTTCAATCTCCAAACCACCTCTTTCAAGGTTGTGTTTGACCATTTAAGTGTTCACTTAATTATAGCTGCTGCTTTTTAATGTGTTGTTGTATTAGTAAGCTAGCGTAACTCTTGTTACATCTCTCAGGGAGGCATCTTTAAAACAAAGAAGTGATGTGGGCCGAGGACCCTTCACTCCCCATAAATAGCAATTCTTTCTTCTTCGGCATCGTCTTCAGCAACTCTTGCTTTGTCTGTATCTTGCTGTCTTTCCTCCTGTTTAGCCAGCACTCTTTGCTGTATCCTGTCATCTTTCTTCACAAAGCCCTGCTGTTTGTGCAAAAGTTTATTCATGGGAGAGACTCCAGTTACCATTGGCTTTAAAGCTGCTGTTAAATATGGGTCTTACCCATTCACTTCTGTGCCAGACACACTAGGCGCAACTACTACCAGATTGTCCCCCTCACTTTTGGTTTGAATCTCTTCTTAAATACCGTATTTAAGTGATCTTGAGCAGATGCCCATTTGGAATATGCTATACAAAGAAATGGATGTGGACAAGCCTTGTTGGGCAGTACCAGATGCAGTACGGTTTTGCCCCCTGGGTCTGTAGAACCCAGTAGTTATACGTGCATAGGAATCATTACAAGCAGCATGCTGACTGAAGGAGAGAGGAGAGGGAACCTTGTTAATGTAAACTGATTTGACAATGAGTGCAACATCAGGTGCATATTGAAAGCAGCCTGGTTCCATTAAACATATGTGCCTGGTTTTAATTGACAGAAATTGTGCCTTTCATATCTCAAATGGGGAAGGATTTAATACTTGATTTCTTTTTAATCTTAAAATGGCATGGTAAAGGATTTACTGAGCTAAAAGCATTATCTTGTCATCTTGTACAAGTCACTTTTCTCCTAAAATGCATTGAAGCACATCAGGTTAGCATATGCATATTAATATGCAGTGATTGTATTGGGATAATGTGGTGACAGTTGCTTGTAGTCTTACTAAAGTTCAAATGTGACCTCTTGTGTTACTTTAACCCTTGAAGAACATTTACTCTCTCTACACACACGCACACACTCTCTCTAGTTGGTCTTTAAGTGAAGTATTTTTTTAATGAAAAATATACGTGTTTTATTTCAGTGATTGAATTCTTCTCAAATGAAGGCTACAGTGAGAGTTGGGAGGCTCAGGGCAGGGAGAAGGAGCGCAGGACTCATGGTAGGGGGCTTAGGACAAGGGCCTGGAAGGTGGGGGAGGCTTACCAGGGACGTCCAGAACTGCAAGGGTGATGTTACTCTGATGGCGACCCTCACAAGGGGACAGGGCAGTGCTTCCCTGCCAGCGGGGCTCCCTGCCCAAGGCCTGCAGGCTGTCGGGGGGGAGGCTCCAAAGGTTACTCCCATCTAGTAGTGTTCCCTTCAGCTTGCAGGCTGTCAGGGGTCAGTGAGGCTCTGAGGGATGATGCTGGGCCCCTGCGGCCTTCAGGCTATCTGGGGAGGGACCAGGCTTTCAGGGATTTCCCTCTTGCCAGGACTTCCCCACGGCCTGCAGGCTCTTCACAGGGAGAGGCAGGTGCCAGGATTTGGAGCAGCGGGCCTCCTTACTCATGTGCTGGCAGGAAAGATGGAGCCCCAGACCTGCTGGCCACTCTCATGGTGCTGCAGCTGCCCTCAGTGGTCGCACTCCGTATCGCATCCATCCTCGCAATGCCCCTCCCTTTCACATTCCTCCTCTCTCTGTCCCCTTCCTTTCCATGTTATGGAAAACAGTCCCATTCCCAGCACTTCATGTTTCCTGGCACAGCCCAAACCTCTTACGATGGTTTAAGTTAGGGTAAAAGAGAACTGCATACCAAATTTGATGGTCCAAGCTCTTGCAGTTTAGGAGGAGTTCTTGAACAAATGGACTCAGACGCATAGACAGACACACTTTATAATATATATGTAGCTATTTTAGAGAGTTTACATCTGAATCCATCCATCCACAGATAGCACGGTCATCCCACTGCTCCTCCTTACAGTTGGGGGATGGAGAAATGGCGTTCCCTGTGAACAAGCATACCTCATACATAGAAGCAGTTTTTCCAGTGTTTGACATTCCAAAAAAAAAAAAAAAAGGGTGTTTAAGTGCCTTTGTTATACTTCATTTTTCTGTCATAAGTGGCTCAGAGCCTTTTCAATGGTCCCTGGTGTTCAAACATGTAAACTGCAGAAAGCTTATTATAACCAATAGAATGAGATTTAGTGTTTATTTTACTTAGCAGCAGCTCAAGGAACCTACAGGCCTGAGTCCTGTAGGACATGGTCTTAAGCACTTGATATAAGGCTTGAAACCTGTGAATTTTGGCATAGATTATTGCCCTTATGGTCATCTCTAAATTTTGAGGATCTGGGAAAGGTGTGTTTAAAGGGAAGTTTATAGCAGCTAGCCATTTTGAACTGATGCCAACTTTTTGGATATTTTAGGATAAGAACATCTGCAGATGTCTGACCATGAGTGCCTTATCAATGAATTCGTGTATCTGATAACCACTCTGGACACTCAATAACAGATTTAAAAGTAGCCATCCTTTTCACAACCCCCCTCCCCCCCCCAAAAAAAATCCCTTCAAAGTCAGACTACAGAGAGAAACAGCAAGGCTGCAATTTATTTTAATATTTAACACAATCAAATTAGGACTGAGTAAGGACGTAGAATGGTTATCTTACTACAAAGGCAGTTTTCCCACTTGATATTCACACTTCCCCATCAACTGCTGGGAGAGAGAGAGAGACATACATCCTAACTGAATTGGCCATATTAACACTGGTCCTACCCTGATAAACAGGGCTTGCCGAGCCCCGGCGAGCCCTGCTCTCCAGCTGCTCTGTCCGGTGATCTGTGCATGCGCAGATTGCCCGAACCCGGCTCTTCCAGCTTGTAATCTACTCGCCATGGGCGAGTAGATTGCATAGTTTGTCGAGCCCTGCCGATAAGTAATTCCCTTCTTTTGAAATGCTACTACATATTTATGCCTACCTCTGAAAAAACTTAAATTTAATTTTGTGGGTTGTGCCTACAAAAGCTCGTGTTACCATTTACCTTTTTTTGTTAGTCTCTAAGGTGCTGCAAGACTATTTAAGTTTTTTTCAGTTACAGAGTAACATGGCTAACACACCCCTCTGAAACTTTTGAACATGCAATCCCTACCTCTGATTTCTACCCTATGCATCTGTCGAAGTGGTTTTTACTCACAAAAGTTTATGCCCAAATAAATCTGGTAGTCTTTATGGTGCCACAGGACTCTTGTTTGTTTGTTTGCTTGCTTGCTTGCTTGTTTAGATACAGACTAACATGGCCACCCCCTGAGACTTTTCTAAACCTTGAAACACTGATATTGTGGTATTTCCATACTCAAATGTATGTGTCTAGATAGGACAGTCAGCTGAAAACTTCAATGTTCTGTATTTCGTAACCAGCTGGAAAACATTAAAATATTCTGTTCTCTATTTCCCATGCCTTTGAAAATGAGCTGGTATTTAGAGTCCTAGTTGCTTTGTTTCATAGCAAGCCTGTGGCAAAACAGGTTCTACACAATTCATTTTTCAGGTCTCGCAATTAGTTATTGTAAAATCAGAGTTACTCCCAGCTGGAAGAACGATCAGGAAAGGGTGACTGTAGGGATTGATGGAAAGGACCTAGTTTATTACAAGCAAACTCTGTTTCTAAGCTAATTACTGTGCGGTTGGAGAGATGTCTGGCTAGCTAAGCAAGATTGTGAGGCACATTTTTCATCCCTGTTTCAGCTTATGAAATGGATCCCAACTACATGTTTTGTTACTATGAACACCATTATATATGTAGCTTGTATTGGCTGTGGACTGTGGCAAATCTCTCCCTCTTCTCCTCACTCCCCCCTCCTTGAAGCAAGCGCCTTCAGCTGCTAAGAGTGAAGTATCTAGATAACTGCCAGCTGCACTAGAAATGAGCACTTTAACACTTTACAGCTGTTTCTCTGTGTAAATTAATTAGAAATGTGATTTGGGCATTGTCACCCCTCGTTATGTGTGATGTGTCTATTTATAATTTTCTTTTTTAGTAGGCATGGTTAAGCAAGAATTCCAATATGGGCACTTGAATAATAGGAGTTCTGTCTCCTAAGGGTTAAATGTCTATGCAATTAAGAGGAGTATGACACATTCACCAATTCTTGTTAAAAAGGACACCATTCCACTTTCATATATAGCCTTTGAAATTCTTGATTTGTCGTTCAGGAGAAATTCAGTCATCTTGTACATTAGTAAGGGAGACTGTAGTAAAGAAATGAAGCTAGTACCTATTGAAGTAGGTGATCTGATGTGGAATCTGAAAAGACTGAGTTACAGCCAACTTATCGTCCAATTCAGAAAAGCATCTCTGCTAAGGAGTGTCAAACTAAATACAAGCTTATTGCCAGTTAAATAAAATTCAATGCAGATGCTGACATTTGAGCATGAATCAGATTGCTTGCCTATTTGACAGCTTTTTTTGTAGCCAAACTGCTGCTTCATAAGTTGGCTTAATTCTGTACTACTTACCAGAATAAGAATTACGACCTCCATGGTGAAGATCTGATTTAGGTTGCAACCAGTTCTTCGAGTGATTGCTCATGTCCCTTCCAAGTTAGGTGTATGTATGCCACGTGCACAGTCGTCGGAAGGTTTTCCCCCGGCAGTATCTCTAAGTCGGCTGTGTGAGACCCCTAGACTGCTGCCAATATGGTGAAGTGTATATAGTCCACTGCTGACCCTCTTCCCACTCAGTTCTTTCTTTCCGCCAGTGACAGTTGTTGTTTACCTGCTGTCTTGCCTTGAGCAAGTGTTCCCTAGCTTTATAGTGTTTGTAAATCAGTTGGTGAGTGGCTTCCTCAAAGGGCTGGACGATTATACCCACATGTGAGGGGCCCTGTGCCACAGTGAGATCTAAATCTAGTGCTAACAAGATTGATAGCCCCACCTTTTGAACAACTAGCGATGTGTTCTCTGTTGTACATGTCTCTGAAGGTAGCCTTCTTGGTGGCTATCAACTCGCTAGGAGGGTCATGGAGTGCAATGCCCTGGTCTGAGTTTCCTTATATGGTATTCTTTAAAGAAAAGGTACAACTCAGATTTCTCCTAGTGTTCCTGCCAAAGGTGGTTTTCCAATTCCATATCTCGCAAGACATCTCTTTGCCTGTCTTTCACGTGAAACCTCATGCCACTCCCTACACACCTTGGATGTCAGATGTGCGCTAGCTTTTTACCGAGAGTGCTCCAAACCCTTTAGGACATCAACTCAGCTGTTCATTGCAGTGGCAGATGGAATGAAGAGGCTTCCAGTGATCTCCCAAAGGAGCTCCTTTCAGATCACTTCACATATCCGCCCCTCCTATGACCTGGGATACGTTCCAGCTCCTCTGTTATGTGCTCATTCTGCCTGGGCTTAGGCCTCTTCAATGGCATTCCTTGCCCAGGACATTTGTGGAGCAGCTACCTGGTCTTCTGTGTGCTTTCACATCTCTACACAATTCAACAACAAGCACGAGATGATGCTGTTTTCAGAAGAGCTGTGTGGCAGTCAGCAGACCAGTGAACTCCAACCCCTCCACCATATAGAGGATTGGGAGTCACCTAATTTAGAATACACATGAGCAATCACTCGAAGAAGAAAAGTTACATACCTTTTGTAACTGTTCTTCGAGATGTGTTGCTCATGTCCGTTCCTGGACCCTTCCACCTCCCCTCTGTCAGAGTAATTTCAGCAAGAAGTAACTGAGCAGGGGGAGGGTCAGCAGTGGACCATATATTTCACCATATCATGGTGTGGACAAATTCTGGCCCATGGGCCGGATCCGGTCCACAGAGTTAGTCCCTGGAGGGCCCCCTCTTCCATGTGTACCTGCACCTCCACAGGTATCAGAGGATTGCAGCTCTCATTGGCTGCAAATCATTCAATTTTGCTTCCCACTGCTTGCATTGGCTTCAAATGGTGATTCGTGGTCAACCAGAGCTGTGATCCTCCGATACCAGTGGAGGCGCAGGTAAACAGAGCGGCAGCCAACCAGGGACTAAACTTTCAGGCTGCCGGATTTTTTTTATTGCCCACCCCTGCAATATCGGTATCACTCTAGCGGTCTCCACAGCTGACCTATGGATACTGCTAGGAGAAAAACCTCCAGATTGTGGACGTGCCACACTCACACCTAACTTGAAATGGACATGAGCAACACCTCTCAAAACAAGAGTCACAAAAGGTACGTAACTTTTTTCTCAAATTTTGGGAACAAAAGTAATTAGCCATCAAAGTTTACTCATAACAAGAGCTGGGTGGGAAACCGTTTTCTTGTCCCTTGAAAACCTGGTGGTTTGAAATAGTGAACTGTGGATTTTATGCAACTTGAAGTCTTTAAATCATGGGTTGAGGTTTTCAGCAACTCAACCAGAGGTTATGACTCTACTGCAAGAATGAGTGGATCCTGTTCTGTGGCCTATGGTGGTCAGAAAGTCTGATTAGATGAACATACATTACATGATGGTCCTTTCTTACCTTGAAGTCTGAGTCTATGAACAGTATTTTTTGATATTTTCCAATAGAAAAACAATATAATTTTCCACCAGCTCTACTTGATGCTTTTATAGTCCAATTAATGGTTGGCTTCAGGACCACTGTTGCTTATTACAAAAGTGCAATGCATGTGATGCCAATGGGTGAACAAGCTGGTCAGTGCAAGCCCAAGCAGGGTTTAAAAAAATCACTTGAGTAAGCAAAATTTAGCCATTTATACTACCTCCTGGATTATTTCTTCTGTCTTCTTCCTTAGCCTCTCACCTGTACATGATGCAGTTAAAACAAGCATGGCAGTTGATTGGGCAATTCTAATTTTTATCTTTAGACTTTCAGTTCTGATACTAACATAGCTGTTGACAGCCCTAGATTTATACTTTAGGATTTACTAAATGGAGACCAGTATTGGCAGATGTCTGAGACTTCATAACTTTCTCTTGTACTAGTTCTGTCTTTCCATTTTCCAGACATTAATCAGGAACTGGCTAAAAAGAAAAATCTGTTTGAAGAACATTGTCAAGTGCTTCTAAAAGCTATAAAGCCAGCTTTTGGCACTGTGGCGTTGGCAGTCACATCTCAAATGTTTGACAGTATTTTTTTCTCACACCAGATTGGTCGTCTTTCCATTTGCCAATTTTTTTCCTACTCTGACAAATGGAACACAAGCCAACATGGCTTTGCTTTGTTTACTTATCATTTGTGACTATTAGTTGTTAGCATGGTTAGGGGAACAGGGATTATTAATTTATGCTCTCCCTAATTTCAGGCACTGATAAAACTGTAGAGCAAAACCACTGAAGATTCACAGTGGCTAACTCATTGCTTGTAGGTTTCATTCCTTTTTAACCACACTACTCAGACACTTGTAAATGCTGTATTTTAAATTTTTACTCCACAGCATATTCTCTACCAATTCACCACAGCTTTAAGATGGTTTAATACTTGAAGTTAAACTACAACAGACTTGTTTTAAGGTTTAAAAAAGTCATGTATCCTAGTTGAGGGTCTGAAATGGATTTCTTCCTTTCACTAATATATGCACATGGGATGTAAAAAATGTATGAAAACAGTAACCACATAACCAATCACAATTCTTTTGTTTAAACAGTTACCTGGGGACCTATAGGTAGGGAGGGAAGGGGACTGGAAGGGTGCTCCCATGCTCAGGACCCTGGCTGCTGGTCCCTGCTGGCTGCAATCCTGGTGTGCCACGAAGTCCCAGTTGCCAGTGCCGTGTTCTGCCTCTGGCAGGCATCCTGGGGGCGTGCGGAGTCCCAACTATCAGCCCTGCGCATCAGGCTGCCCTGGCAACCAGGCAGCAGCTGAGAGAAAACCCAGCCACAAAGCCAGCAGCTATATCGGAGCCCAACTGCAGGGCTGGCAGTCCAGAGGAACCCTAGGCAGAGTATAACTGTTGACAGTAACCAATACGTATCAGCTCATCAGTTAACTGGTTAAAGTTTTACATCCCTAATAAGCACTGTTTCTGAGATCTTCCATTTCTGTATTATCATCTGGTACATTGGCACATTTTTGTACAAAACCAAAAATTCTTTTGGGTAAGGTGTTCATTTTTAACCAATATGGATGGTAAGAGCAAACATTTGAGTCAGTAAGGATTGTTTTGCAGCAAACATCTGCACCATTTGAAGTTTTGAATCCCAAACAGCTGTGACATTTCAGCCACATTTTCTTTACATTTTCCATCTGTTTATTAGTTTGACGATGAAGTGCTGAATGTTTCAACCACTTGCAGATCTTGGGAGTCCTGTGGCACCTTATAGACTAACAGATTTATTGGAGCATAAGCTTTCGTGGGCAAAGACCCACTTTGTCAGATGCAAAGTGGATCTTTTCCCACGAAAGCTTATGCTCCAATACATCTGTTAGTCTATAAGGTGCCACAGGACTCCTCGTCGCTTTTGCAGATTCAGACTAACACGGCTACCCCTCTGATACTTGCAGATCTTAGTTGATGTGAATTTTTTCAAGTTGTGGCTTTTATATTTACACTCTTAAACTTTAGTGCGTTCAGGCACAGCACCTTGCTGTTAGAATGGAGAGTTATAATCAACCTAGCTTGCAAAGTTTCAATTTGAATTGTCTTATCCAACAATACAGCTCTGCCACAGCATCCCATTTCTTTCTTGCATCCTGTGCTCCTGGTGTATTCCTGGGCCTTTCTACTAAACATGTAACTCTTATGCAACATGGACAAACACTATGGGACCCTTTATGCTCTTTTAAGACTTCATTTTAACAAATGCAGAAATTGGTTGCTGATGCTAAGTAAGGGCAAGATGACCTTTTCAGGTCTGGTCTAGCTTAATTATCTTGATCCTCATTAAACTAACAGAGGAAATATTAAACGTTTGGAAGATCTGCCAGCACTGGGTTTAGTGTATGTTCTGCATCTGTGAGTTCCTGGTCCTCCTAAGTGTTTATACGATAGGCATGAAGGCATGTCTAGGTATTTTTGATGCATTAAAATGTGACTCATGGTGTTGAGCCATTGGAAGGATATCCTAGAATGGGAGCTTGTGCGGTTGCCCTAGACAACTGGTTCATCAAGAACAGCTATTTGAAAAAGCTTGAGGAATTATAGCACACAACCACGAAATTGAGGGCTCCAGGTGAAGCAAATGATGCTTTGTTTCCATTGCAACTGTTATAGGAATCCTAAATTAACTACTGAATAGCCTGTATACTATACTCTGCAAATGAAGCATAAAAACAGCTGTGTAGCCTGAAAACAGTGTGTTTTTATGAAACTGAAAACTCCTGGAAGATGTTAAAAGCAATTAACAAGGAAATGAGACTAAGCCATCTAAGATCACCTCTTTAGAATAAGTGTAGTCATAGGAAAAGAAGAAACTTAATGTGTGATTTTAATCTTGATGTTAACAAAACCTGAAGGGAAATGAGCTCTTAATACTAAGAATCAATTTTGTGAACTTAGTCTTCTGATAAGATTGTTATTTACAGGAGAAAATGCATGTTATTGACTGAAGAGCAAAGACTTCTCTGTGATGTACTGAACTTATGTAAACCCATCCTAAACACACAGATGACTCAAGTAGGCTCCCGCGAAAAGAAAGAAGAACATCCTACGCTCCCCTATCCTTCCTTTGCTAACTGGACTTTTCGTTGAGGTTGAGAGGGCAGAAGGGTAAAGTGTTACGCTAAAGGGGAGACGTGATTATGTCATGCAGGTGGGAATATTTTGAACTGCAAGCTTTGTGCCAGTCTGATAGTTTTACCTGTGTGTAGGTACATTTTATATATTAGGTTGATAAACCTTGATTTTGTGCAAGGTAAGCACAATTGGAGACCGTGCATATCTCCTTTTGAGACACCTGAATTCTGACCTTACAAAGCAGAGTTGAGAAGGCAAAGTGGGTGAGATAATATCTTCTATTGGACCAGCTTCTGTTGTGTTTAGCTCTGACACCAAGTAAGTGTCTCATACATGCAGGAGATTGCTGTGTAAGTGCCAAAGCTTGTGTCTCATCTCCAGAGTTTAGTCCAATAAAATATTACCTCACCACTTGTGTCCCTCATACTGTGGGCCCAACACAGCTACAACACTGCATACATAGGAGAGGGCTCCCAGTCTCATTAGAGTAGACTAATATACCCAGTTTAGAGCAGAGGAAGCTGTAAGATCCCTTAGCAGTTCTTCAGAGCCATTGTTGAGGGGGACCCAGTCTGGGAGGTTTAAATGCTTCATGCTGAGCAAGATACACACACTCTCTATGCCCTAAAGAGCATATAGTCTAAACCCTGGTCTACGCTACAGAGGTAGGTCAACATAAGCTGCCTTATGTCAACCTCTAAATGTCTACGCTAAGATGAATCTCCAGCAATCTAACTCCCCCACTACATCGACTTAACCTCGGCTCCATGAGAAGCATAACACTTAAAGCTGATGTGGTTAGGTTGACAGTGTCAAGATAAGCACCAGTTGCTTACGACTCTGGCTGCCTTTGAGAAGCTGTCCCACAGTGCCCCATGCTGACAGTTAAATCGGTGCATGTGTTCCTGGTGAGTGTGTGCATCGTTGACACAAGGATCATAGTATGGACATTCAAAAGCAGTTTAATTATTGCCGTGGCTGTGAGTTGGCATAACATAGGTTGACCTAGCCAAGTTTACAGCAGTTTCTCAAATACCACACTTCATGTTATCCCTTCTCAACAGTTGGAGTTTGTGGTTGAAGCAAAGGCGCTCTCTCTCCAAAACAGGAGTACAGACGATGCCACCTTTTTTTGTAGGAAGAAAATAAAGCAAATATGAAAATGTTTAGAAATCTGGGATCCAGACAAAGCTTATTAGTACGAACAGACCACATAGTGATGACTGTTAGAAAGCTAGTTGGGCAGATTCCCAGCTTCTTGGTCAACGTACATACATCTTTTCCAGTCTGTTCTTCCGCAAAGGGCTTTAAAGCATGGCATTCCGTATCCCTCAGAGGGATGGGGAATGGATTTCAGGAACTTCTGAGAACTCAGGCTGCCACCATCAGGGTTTTATCCAGACACTCTGGGTTTGGCTTCTGAATCTGTGGCATTTAGGGTTGCCAGGTGGCTGGTTTTCAACCAGAAAGTCCTATAGAAGGGAGGCCCTGGCAACCCTAAATGGCACCCAGATCAGGAGTCTGGTTACTGTGGGGTGAGGGAAGGTGCTCAATCATTAAATCCTGTCATCCTCCTGTCTACGTGTTGGCTCTTTGAGATGATCCAGCAAGTGACAGAGAGAGGAGCAAGCGATTGGAGGAACAGGCTGAGGAGGAGCGAGAGTCCTTGGTGAAGAGTGGAGCCTCCAGTGTCTGGTGACCAGCCATTAGAAATGTGGCAACTCAAGCCTGCCCTCCGTTTCCTGCCACACATTAGCAGTGAATCAACTAGGAATGCAAATCCTGCGGGGACTTGGTTTTCATAAAGGCATTTTCTGTACTGGAATCCCTTTCACGGAGCAGTGGTAATTTCCATTTTCAGCCTCTCTGGTTTTCAAACAGATTTGGCATAAGAAGTTAAAAGAATGGGGAAAATAGGAAAGGCTGTGATTAGCTTAATGGTGTAGCTGCTACTATTGAAAGTGTCCTGTGGTTATTAAATCAATTTATTATCCTCTTGAACAGAGGATGGAAAACATTGAAATAAAATTAAAACTGTTGTAAGTGCTGCTTGTTTGGATAAAAGCACATTTCCCTCTTTTTAAAAGGATTACTCATCTTTACCAAAACAGGGTAAAGGAGTTAATTTCAATGATGAAGTGCTTTCTGTCTCAGGGAGCCCTGACTTAGAGGTGATTGTTCAGGAGGGAATGTAATTCATTCTTACATTGTTAAATGGCACGTTAGGACTAAATATCTAAGTAAAAGATGAATGGAGTCATTTATAATCTTAAACAAGACTGTGTGGAGGAAAGAGTGGTGTGAGTGTACTTTGACAACAAATGCAAGGCAAACAGTTACCTTAGGGTTTTGGGTAGGGGCACTTGGAGGCTGACCAAGGTAACTTCTGGAAAAAATATAGCCGAGCTTGCTTTCTGTACTAGTTATTTAAAGGGTCGTTATCTCTGGTAAGCTGTAGTGAAGGTTTTTAAACCACAAATCGGGAACTTTTTCTATTGTTATCTCAGTTTCATCCTTGATGCTGTTCAACTGCATAGGGAAGCAGCTTTCTGAATCTTCAAAGTGTAAGGAATGGCTGTCTCTCCTGACAGTGCTTAAAACCTTATCCTGCTCCCCCTTATTATGAACCAGATTACATTTAAAATGCCATCTCACCAGCAGGCAGGAGACTGGCTGTTCTATTGCCAAAATTCTGTTGTCAAAGAAATATTTTGGGATTTAGTTGTTTGCTTGGATAGTCACGGTGGATTGGAAATTACTTTAAGAGCATGGACCGTTCCCTGTGCCTCTGAGTGTGTCTCATGCTACAGTGATGCACTCCATGCATTCTATTGTGTAAACCTTGAAGGTCAAGTTTGATGGGAATCAAAATACATTTTAAACCAAGATCTCAGGGGAAAAAAACCTGACTTCTCCCCCTTATTTCCAGCACAGAAAGCTACAACGTAGCTAATACCTTAACTAACACACACGATTTTTGGCCCAGTCTGACTCAAGATTCTTGTAAATAGTCTGTTTCCTGTCAAATGCAACAGATGTGCCGTGCAACCGAATGTCAGTGTTGCCCATGTGCCTGTTTGAACTTTGTGCCAAACAAAATGCTTCTAGAAAGTCCTATCTTTCAGATGTGTGTCTCTCCTTCTAAGGCCTTCTTCACACTAACATACTTCTACTCCCCCATCAATCCAAGTTACACGATTTCAGCTTTGCAAATAGCATAACTGAAGTCACCATACTTACAGTGGTGTCTTCTGTGCAGTCAGGTCAGCAAGAGCTGCTCTCCTGTAGACTCTAGCTACTCTTCTCGTCCTGGTGGTGTACCAGAGTAGATGGAAGAGAGCCGAGAGATCAGTTTATCTTATCCAAGCAGATGCAATAAATTCACTGCTGGTAGATCGATTGCTTGCAGCATTGATCCACCATGTAGTGAAGATAAGCCCCAAGAGAAGATGTTTTCCTGACTAGGCTTCTAAGGCCAGGTCTATACTAGGAGAGAAATTGGACCTAAGATGCACAATTCCAGCTATGAGAGTAGCATAGCTGGAGTTGACGTTCCTTAAGTTGAATTTCTGCAGTGTCCCCGCTCGAGGAGGTCAATGGGAGAAACTCGCATCAAATTCACTTACTCCTCGCAACCCAGTGGAGTATCATCAGTGGTTGATTTATTGGGTCCTTACTAGACTTGCTAAATCGAATACTGGAAGATTGAGTTCTGCAGCGTCAGTCTCCCAGTGGGTGGAGACAAGTCCTAAGTGCACTTGCTGTTTGTTGCTGTGGTTGTTATACATCTATTTGTGCTCAACCTATTGAATAAATTCATCACCTTTCAATGGGGGAAGCCATTAGTAACTTCATTTTAATCACCAGAAGCTTGAGCAATGGCAAATTATTCAGAACACACAACTCTTCTCCTTCGAGGATAAAAACAGCAAGTTATGGTGGTTCCTTGTCTATGGCAGTCTTAGAGTTCCAACTATTCAGGAATCAACGCAGCTTCAACAAAGGTTTATCTGGCCTTGTCTCCCCCCTTCTCCACTGGGAGTCTTTTTAACTCTCCTTTGAGACGTCCTGTTTTAAATCTCCCCTGAAAGAGCCTACTGTCTTCCCAGTCAGTACTGACTTCATGGCTGACTGAAGAGAACTATACAGAGTAACCATCTCCATTTTCTAAAATGTCTACCTCTTCCTTGAAATATCCCAAGCACTTGCTAGGCCCAATGCTAGTTTAAGGATCTAAAATAATTCCACTCTAAGGTCGTGTGACTGCAGGTCCCTCTAAAAAGGCAGAGTGTATTTTCTGTACAGTGAGAGGAGGTGTGTGTTAATGAACATCAAGCAGGCCACTGGCTTAATTGACTGTTGCTGCTATTTATTATTATTCGTCTCCAGCTCTTGGTCTATGGTGGAACTGAGATATAAAGGATGAGCTAGGCATTTTGTACTACTCTGAGCTGTTACACTGGTCCACTCCTGTCTGTAGAGTTGATTTAACCCGATCTGCATGAGTTAAAGTGAATCAAGTCCTTTTGTAGCCCCAAAGCTGTCATTGTGAGGAGGTTTATCTTTCCTAACTTAAACTATGCCTGGCAGAATTGTATTTAAACCCACATCATAAGGCTAAGGCTTAATGGGTATCTCGTCCAGCTACTTCTATAGGAAACTACCTTATTCCAAAACCCCTGTCACACTATGATAAGCTGTAAAATCAATTGGTGGATTTATGCAGGTGACATTAAGGGCATAACTTGGCTTGGTAAGTGTTGATGCAGGAGATGGAAAGAATCCAGTTCAGTTGTCAGAGTACTGAGAGAGTTTGAGCAATTACCTGTTTTAAAAATATATTTTTGCTGGCAGACCGAGCAAATTTTATCAGTTTATAAAATTGAGATCCAGTTAATCTGAAACCTATAATGCCATTTGAAAGAATCACTTGTTAGGACAGAAATAATTCAAATTCCCATGGATTCCAGTATGCTTGTGTGGTATTGTTTTTTTTTTTTTTTTTGTTTTTTTTTTTTAAGCAAAAAACCCAGTAATCCTGGAACTTTAATACAGGTTGAACCTCCCAAATCCAGGACTGCAGAGCCAGCCAGCAACTGGGGGAACCCCCGGCATCAGTGGGGCCAGGTGGCAGCAGGGAGCCCCAGCAGCAGCGGGGCCAGCCAGTGGTGATGTCTGGGGAATCCTGAAAAACCCCCAATGGCAGCGGTGCCAGGCAGCAGCTGGGGAGCCACGGCCTGGTAGGGAAATACCTGATGGCAGCGGGGCCAGCCTGGCAGCCCTAGACAGGGAACCTGCGTGATAGCCAGGCAGCCCTGGCGTGGAAACTCTCAGTAGCAGCAGCAGGGAACCCCCAGTGGCAGCAGGCAGGCAGCCAGCAGGGGGAGCCCTGCCAGCAATAGAGCAGGGAGCCCCAAGGAGAGGAGCCAGCAGCGGGACAGCCAGTAGGGAAGCGTTGACCTCCCCTGGTTCGGCAAACTCCCTTGTCCGGGATGGCTCAGGTCCCAAGATTGCCAGACCAGGGAGGTCCAACCTGTAACTGTCTCTGCACTCCATGTGGAGTTTATATAATCTTATTCTGAAGAGTAGTGGCATTTCTAAGCAATACAACTCTCTCTTCTCCCTCCTCCTTACAGCTATGGGCCACTTGACTAAGTAGCCAAAATGTGAACGAAATCTTTTTATTCTGGGAAGGCTTTTCAGTATGGCAAGCAATCAGGAACTTCATGTAACTTGGAAGCAGTTCTTATACTTTGTAGACAAACTACGAATGCAGAGTCCACAAAAATTTGAGTCAGAAGACATCTTTTAATCCAGGCCTGGGCAAAACGTAAGAAGAACATAAGAATCGCCATACTGGGTCAGACCAAAGGTCCATCTAGCCCAGGGTTTCCCAACCTGTGGATTGGGACCCAAATATGGGTCACCATTACATTTCAAAAGGGTCACCAGGTGGCTCTTAAGGAGCCATTCACGCATATTTTTAATTGCCCTGGGTCACCAAGTCTTCCTGAATTGTCAAAATAGGTCCCCCATCAGGAAAAGGTTGGGAACTGCTGATCTAGTCCAATATCCTGTCTGTCAACAGTGGACAATACCAGATGCCCCCGAGGGAGTGAACACAACAGGTAATCATCACGTGATCCCTCCCGTTATCCATTTCCAGAGAAACAGAGGCTAGGGACACCATTCCTGCCCATCCTGGCTAATAGCCATTGATGGACCTAACATCCATGAATCTATCTAGCTCTTTTTTGAACCCTGTTAAAGTTCTAGCCTTCACCATGTCCTCTGGCAAGGAGTTCCACAGATTGACTGTGCACTAAGTGAAGAAAAACTTCCTTTTGTTTGTTTTAAACCTGCTACCTATTAATTTAATTTGGTGACCCCTAGTTCTTATTTTGTGGGAATAAGTAAATAACTTTTCCTTATTCACTTTTTCCACACTACTCATGATTTTATAGCCCTCTATCATATCTCCCCTTAGTCTCCTCTTTTCTGAGATGAAAAATCCCAGTCTTTTTAATCTCTGTACATATGGTACCCGTTCCAAACCCCTAATCATTTTTGTTGCCTTTTTCTGAATCTTTTCCAATGCCAATATATCTTTTTTGAGATGAGGTGACCACATCGGTACTCAGTATTCAAGATGTGGGCATACTATGGCTTTATATAGAGTCAATAAGATACTTTGTCTTATCCTCTCTCCCTTTTTTAATGACTCCTAACATTGTTTGCTTTTTTGACTGCCGCTGCACACTGAGTGGATGTTTTCAGAGAACTATCCACAATGACTCCAAGATCTCTCTTGAGTAGTTGTAGCCAAATTAGTCCCCATCATATTGTGTGTGTGGGGGGGGGTGTGGAGGGGTGTGTGTGGGTGGGTGTGGGGGGGGGGGGTGGGGGGGGGTTGGGATTATTTTTTTCCAGTGTGCATTACTTTACATTGATCAACATTAAATTTCATTTGCCGTTTTGTTGCCCAATCACTTAGTTTTGTGAGAAATACCCTCCACGAGCTGGACCTGACCCGCCAAGACAGCAGGTCACAGCCCAAACCTCTGTACCCCCTTCTCCACCTCAGTCCCCTGCCCTAGGTCACAGCCCAAACCTCTGTACCCCCTTCTCCACCTCCGTCCCCTGCCCTAGGTCACAACCCAAGTCCCTGCACCCCAGTCCTGAACCCCAGGTCACAACTGCCTCCTTCACCCAAACTCCCTCACAGGCCCTCCTGCACCCGAATCCCTTACCTCAGGGGTGGGCAAGACAGCCTTCCCGGGCCAGATCCAGCCCACCAAGCTGGTTGATCTAGTCCACAGCAGCCCTGCCACTCCACCACCCCCAGGCCAATCAAGTCCTGGGGACAGGAGAGCTGGTGGCTCTCTGGGCACTGGGGAGTAGGATCAGGAACTTCACATGCTCCCTCCACCCCAAGGCCAATCAGGGTCTGTGAGCAGGGGAGCAAAGGAAGCCACCAGGCCCTGCCCCTTCTTGGCAGCCTGTGACCACTTCAGAAATGTGTGAAGTGGCTCCCCTTCAAAATGCATTGCCCACTTCTGTTTTAATCAAGCCACCTTATTAGTGATGATTTTAAGAGCTCCTCTTCCTCCTGAGCATAAATATTTATTTACAACTAAAATAAAGAAAACAAAAGATTATAAGTAGGTCTCTCTAATAATAATATTTTAATTGTATATCACATTTATTAGTCTGCCAGGAAGCTACCAATTTAGTTTTTAATCTATATATAACCTTATGATTTGTGCAGCTAAATTACATTGCACATATGTGGAGACCTTGGAATTCATCCAACTTACCTTTCATTAAAATAAACTGCCCTTCTAATAAAAATCAATCCATGTGAAGGTGTCATAATCAATGTGGGGTTTTGTAAAGCACCATAACATTTGTAGCAAATCATGCCTAGTTATCAAACTCCTTTGTTTCAGGTTTTCTTTTAAAAACAAAAATATAAAACACTGTCATCATTTTGATAAATGGTTATATCGCTCTAAATGTTGGTGTCTGGGCATCATGTGATCTGATCATTAGAGCAGAGGGAGAGTATGCTTTCCTTATTTCCTTCTCTATTTTTGCCCTCTTTTCCTTTGCAAAAAAATTTTTTTTTCTGCAGGGTTGCTTGTGAGCATTGTCCTTAACTCAACACCACCTTTTTTTGGTAAGGGAAAATCTATCTACAGGCATAGTAGAACTTATCTAGTTTGCACTGCAATAAACCAGAGTGCTTAATTTGCAAAAAAAAAAGTTATCCTGATGTTTTCCTCAACTGTTGGAAATGGGGCAGCTCTTATACATGTTTGAGTTGGCAAAGGGAAGAACATTGCATTGACCTCAACAAGACTTTGTGTGCTGTTGTGCAGCACTAACTTTCCAATCCATTAATGCAGTTTAGGGAGGTTCCTAGAATCATAGCGCAGGGCAGCTGGACCTCTATTCCTTCCGAGTGGTCACCAACCAAGGGCACCACTCTGACTTTTAACTCCTCAGCTGTCCTCTCTCTTGTATGGGGTATTTCCAAGCTACACAATTCCCTGTCCATACTGTGTATTTTACAATGTCAGATTAGGCCTGTTTCTCTTTCTCCTTGGAGGCTATAAACAGTATAATTACCCACTGTTATTCTTCAAGTGAAAGCATTATAAAGAACACCTATTAAAAACAAGAAAAGAAACCTATACACATGCTAATAGAATCTTTGGAACTTATTATGCTGTTTCTTCCCCTCCCCCCAAACATTGCATACAATCCTTCAATAATACATAAACATTTTGCGTTTTAATACAAAACTCCTAAAATACTTAAAGTTCATTTAATATCTTTTGTCAATAAAATTACCATCTCTGCTGCAAAGCCCTGTAAACTAAATGTATTGCAAGAGGCAGTTCAGGTGCCAGCAGCTAAATAGTTATGACCAACCCCACAGTAACGGGGAGCTTTAAAGATGTATTTAGCAGATGGAGAGAGAACCTTCCCGAGCTGTAGGGATCTGAGGGACTGTTCCAACCAGTGAAAAAAGCATCCTTGTAAAGATCTGGATAGTGCTATGCTACTCTTCATTTTGGTTTTTTAACTTTATTATTTGATGGTTGGGAATGAGACACTTATATTCCCAGTCACGTGCTGGGAGGACAATAAACACAACAGGAAGGTGTTTCAAACATTGTCTCCGGCAAGCCAGCCTCTCTTATCAATGCAGCCAAAACAGCAGGATACTGTTGTGTTCTTCAAAGCCCACTTACATCTGTCTCATATATAATGCTACCCATTATGTCACCTGTTGGATTGCATTTGGGGAAACATACATTTCACTGCTTAAATGATTTGACACAGGAGTAAAGAGCTCAAGGTTCCTTACCCTGAAAACTAAGTGGAGGGTGAAGAATGTGCCCCTTCGATTTTATAGTGATGGTTGCAGTATGGTAATCTAGATGGATTAGATCAGATGATGTCTTCTGGAAAGCATTTTTATTTGGCTACTCGTACGTCCTTTCTCTTATCATAGTAGAGTAACTTCCCATTAATTGTTCGTTCTTCTTAACTGTTGACGGCTGCTAATTGACGGCTGCTAATTATCTATCTTTGACATAGTTGCTATAGAAACAACTGTCTCATCACATATGGAGAAATATACCTTTGCTGTGTTCTTAAATTGTTCCCAGGTTGCCATGATTCCTAGTTCAGCTCCTCCAAAGACAGAGCTAGAAAGATCCATCTCAGCGGTGTAGGTGACATGGTGTGGAAATGCTGCAATATGGGCCTGCACTGGACATTAAGGAGATGGGAGTGCGTAGAAGGCATTGGAATGCAAGTGGGAGATAAACGGGAGGCACAAATTCTTTAAGTATCAGATAGGTTTGTTTTATTCACCTGTGCTCTATCAAAAACCGTGAGAAGTTGTATAGTTACCTCTGAGCATTTAAGAGTCTATGAAATATCAGCAGTCTTTCAAGACCCACTGAATTTTTTGTGGAGGAAACTGATGCAGTAATTACTATAGGACCTGATCATGAAAACCCTGCTGTCCTATGAAGTCAATATTGGGAGGATCAGGTGCTTAGCTCCTGCTTTTTGCTTCCTTTTTACTACTGTATAACTCAATATCGGCTGTTTTGATGATGATTACCTTACTCTGATTTTAGATTATTAGAATCAAGGTACAATTTATACCTTGAACTTTGTTTTGGGTGACTTTTTTGGACATAGAGTGGGGAATTTTTTTTTCCAGCAATGGCAAGGAATGATACAGCTGCACTAAATGACTGATGGTTGCTTTTTTACTTTTTTTAAATTCAGTCACACCCTACATAATCCTGTGTGAGGAATGAGTGTAAATATCTTGTCTGGTCTCCCAGAGAATCACTTTTTTTGAAATATCAGAGGGGTCTGATCTGACATGCATCTGACGAAGTGGGTCTTTGCCCACGAAAGCTTATGCTCTACACTTCAGTTAGTCTATAAGGTGCCACAGGACTCCTCGTCGCTTTTTTTGAAATATTTATCCATTCAATTAAAGCAAATTGATTCCTGGTTGCTGCAGAAGATCTGTTCAAAAGTGACTTGAAAAGGGTAAAGAAAAGGTATTACAGGTAGTCCCCGGGTTATGTACAAGATAGGGACTGTAGGTTTGTTCTTAAGTTGAATCTGTATGTAAGTCGGAACTGGCGTCCAGATTCAGACACTGCTGAAACTGACCGCCAGTTCTGACTTACATACAGAATCAACTTAAGAACCCCAGGCGTCCCCAAGTCAGCTGCTGCTGAAACTGATCAGCAGCTGATTCCAGGAAGCCCGGGGCAGAGCAACTCTGCCTGGGGCTTCCTGTAGTCAGCGCTGGTCAGTTTCAGCAGAAGCTGACTTGGAGACGCCTGGGGCAGAGCAGCTGGGGTGCTGCTGGGTTGCTCCAGTAGCGCCGCTCCTGGGTGCTACTGGACCAACCTAGCAGCACCCCATCTGCTCTGCCCCAGGCGTCCTGATTCAGCCGCTGCTGAAACTGACCAGCAGCGGCTGAATCAGGACCTGGGGCAGAGCAGCTGGGGTGCTGCCGGGTTGGTCCAGTAGTGCCCAGAGCGGGCGCTGCAGGACCAATCGGCAGCGCCCCAGCTGCTCTGCCCCAGAGTCCAAAACAAAAGCCTGGTCTGCTGGGGGGGGGGAGCATACTAGCTGCCCCCCCCCCCCCAAGCAGACCAGGGACACGGGGAGCAGAGCCTCTGAGGCTTTGCTCTGGCAAAGCCTCAGAGGCGAGGGACCCCGCCGCGGCTGCGGCTTCAGTCCGGGAGCCTGTGGTCTGCTGGGGACGGTCCCCAGCAGACCACAGGCACCCAGATTGAAGCGGCAGCAGCGGCGGTTCCCCGCGCCTCTGAGGCTTTGCTCTGGCAAAGCCTCAGAAGCGCGGGAACCCGCCCGGTGCCCCTGGTCTGCTGGAGACGGTCTCCAGCAGACCAGGGGCACCGGAGCAGCTTACCAATGGGGCTTTCTCGCCCCGACTTCCGGGGCGAGAGAGCCCCGTTCGTAAGTGCGGATCCGACGTAAGTTGGGGACTGCCTGTAGTCTTTGCTAGAAAGCAGTAAGTAGTAAAACAGATCAACCTGTTTTTACTTAAAAAAATATTTTATTTGTTCCACCTGTACAGATATCAGACAAACACCAAAATGAGTTTGGTGGTATTAAAGTTATTGGAGATTTACAGTCAGGCTCTGAAGAAACATATATGTCTACTTTGCACAAGGAATACTGTAAAAATATTTAAATGGAATTCAAGAGCAGATTTTGGCTAGTTGCATCACTACAGCTACAGGCAACATCAAAGATGAGTTGTGAAGTGTACTGTAACTCCCAAGATGTTCTCCCGCTTTGACCCACTACCTCCAAAATAAAATCCAAGATACGCAGAATAAGTTAGCCTTCTAGGTGATATAACTGGGTTAATATTAGGGGGAAGAAATTCTTGGCTAACTCAGTAGGAATTTATTGTGCCATTCCCCAGGATGAACTGAACTGTTGGGACAAATGTGTCTACTTAACTCTCCAATCCAGGTGCCTTTTACTGCTTTACTGGGAGAAACCACTCCTCCTCTTGTTTACATACACTCCAGTGTGCAAAATCATTCCCAGCTAAATTATATGAATGCTTTTAGCCAGCCACCCCTGAATTATACTGCAGAGTGACACCAGGAAACTCCCTGTCCCTGACATGTCCTAGAAATGCCTAGCTCTTTTTTCTTATGTGCAGTCCACCATTTCATGAAAAAAACCTGATATGCACAAACTCTGCTATCTCAAATGGAGGTGTCCGACACTTCAGTCCAAATGCTCACTCATTTAGATGGGATAATAAAACAAGTTTAACTACAGAAAGGTGGATTTTAAGTGATTACAAGTCAGCATTGTTTACAAAGATATAAAAGATACAATGCAAAGTAATACCCAACTTAAGCTGAATGAACTAAAAGCAAAAAGATTTTTCTCACCACGTGATCAAGAAGTCTGTATTCTTCAGCCATAACTCCCAACCCCCGTTCAGTAATGTTCCTTTTGTCTTTTAAACATTGTTAATGGCATGAGTAGAGATGGGGGGCAGAGGTGATTTTTTTTTTTTTTGGTTCCTCTGTTCTCCCTTGTTACAGTATTTCTCTCCTTTTTGTTAATCATCTCCAGCTGTTTGTCAGGGGACAGCAAGTCAGCTTGCCAAGATGTAAATTTTTCATTCACAGCCCCTTTTCCTGCAGAAGAATGAGTGCTTGATTATATTGACACCTGGTTTAGATACTGGCTAACTTTTTATCTCCTAAAACTGATTTGGGCTGCTTTTTTAAACTTAGAGCATGTCTCTGCAATGTCATACAGGAGACTCTTGTAACTTTATGCATAATGTTGCTACACACATTTTACCAGTAGATTGATTTTTCTAATGATACCTCACAAAGCATACTTTGTACAAAATTCTCATAGTGTTGTGAAAGTGATGAACTTGGGGCCATGCAACTGAGACAGACTGTACTCCTATCACAGTAGTATCTGAATTGCAAACAGGTACAGTATTCAGTCTTGATCTCCATACCTTCCCAGCATATAGATTCAACTTGACTGGGATTTTTTTTCCTTGTTTATGTTTGTGTGAGTGGATGTGCTTTGTGTGCTTGAAGAAATTCAGGGAAAACTAATTCAGTAAGACTTGTATACAATTTGAAAGTGCTCTTTCCATGCTTTTGCTTGGTCTCCTACTCTCATGAGCATCCCTTCTATTAGTCAGTTGTTGCGTTGTTATCCCAAGGTTCTGTTAATTAGTTTTTGATCTCTGTTATCTTAACTCCTAGCTTCTTTCTAGTCTTAAGCTCCTCCATCCATTTTTCCTCCCTTTCTCAGTTCACGGAAATTTCAGAGGGAGTAAATTTTGTTTAAGGATTACTTTTACTTCTATATTACCTGAATGCTTCCTATAAGTGGATTAGCTAAAGGCTGTTCAATATCATGTTCCAAAGACATCTAACAGCTGCAGGGGGAGATGCATCTTATGGAATGATTGTTTCCATCTTTAACTTCACTCTTTTATCCAGAACACCTGAAGAAACGTTTGGAAGACTACATGGCCCAGTTCCCAAATGTCAGAATTCTGCGCACCAAGAAAAGAGAAGGGCTAATAAGAACGCGAATGCTGGGGGCCTCTGTGGCCATAGGAGATGTTATCACCTTCTTGGACTCTCACTGTGAGGCTAATGTAAACTGGCTGCCACCTCTGCTAGGTAAGGAGGTTCTTTCAAGTGTGTTGCCCCAAACTGATCTTCAACCTAGTTACAGATGTCAACATATGCTTTATTGTATGTCCATACTGCTGTCTTATTCAGAAATGTCCAAAGGAGAACATAAATGACTTCCTGGAAAACTGATTTTCTAAAGAAAATCTTGGGAGGGTTGTCAGCAACCTGTAGCCTTAAGTACAATGCATTTCTCTATGGAAGAGTGATTAAAACCAACAATTTCCCCAAAAACATTTTTTGTTTAATTAAAAGCAGAGATCAGGTTCTGTTATTGCCCCACTAAGAGAAATCTTGCATAATTTATAGTTTGCTGGAAGAGCAAACCATTCATATAGTCATTCAGCAGTTCATAATGAGAAATTAGTTGTAGGATATAACGCTAAGCTTGTAGGTTTTTAAATAGCTCTTTACTCTGTTTCTATGGAAATATATTTAAGGTAACTTCATAATCTTCAAGCATGTGGAAAATCATTTTTATGGATAATATGAACCACTGCTCTGTACACCTACAATGTGTATATGGTGTTTAAAATAGTCTTTTACGGGATTGTGATTTCATAAAGTAAAATCTTTTGTATGTATCTCATTAAATGGGCAATATTCTCTTTAAGAGAACTGACTCTTTTCCATGCATCTTAATTCTGGCCTGCAGCACCCTACTAGTATAATTCTGGACCTTTTCTTTATATAACACTTATACTTGTACCAAACTGCACGTTAGTTTTGTTCAATGCTCAAATGGGAAGTAGACCACCACCAGGTTTTTCACTCAGGACACTTGTAGGACCAGAAAGATTGTGCCCACTAAACCAACCACATGACTTACAACGGGCATCTTGGCGTTTCCAGCTTACTTAAAGTTGCAATGCAATTTGTTTTTATAGCATCTTTAATCCTGAAGAATATCAGACTGCTCTACAAGCCTATTTCAGATGACATATGTGCCACTGGAATGCAGCCACCTCTGGGATGTAACATGGCATCTGTCTAGAACATAATGACAGGATGCACCAGGAGGTGAAGAAAAATGCAGTCAGAAACTGAAATGAAAAATTGCTTGTTTCTCATACAGCAATGCTGTCACTTTCACAGTCTGTCAGTTTGTGTGTGTGGTATTAATTCTACATGGTGTAAAACATTTGCAACTTCCTGAGCCCAGGAAATGGAAACAAAAGTAGTCCAAATGTCATGTAAATGATAGCACATACAGTATGCTTTAATTTAAAAATATATAAAACAGTTTTTTACAAATGTTTCTAGGAAACGAAAATATATTTTCTGTCACTTTGGTTCTTAAAATTAACTTCTGTTTAAGAAAACTTGTTACCAAAAGGAATATTGAAGACGTTCCAGATGTCTAGGTTGGAATTATCTCCATATTTTTTAGCTGGAATTAAAGATTGAGGGGAGGAACAGATGTACATTTTTTAGAGCCTGCCAAGATTAGTTATGCCATTAGTCTAAATCACCTCCTGCCAGATTCTGGCATGACACTTCAGAGCATATTGGAGTTAGGTAGCATAATGGGTTATTATGGGTTATTATACCTTTTAACCAGTGCAGAAGGGGTTCATATTCAGGTCACTTGTGTAAATGAGTTTTGTGGACTCCACAAAGTCCTTAGAACATGCATGATAGTGTGTTTAATCTGGCATTTTAAGTGGCCTAGGGGAAGGGTAGCCCCCCAATGGGATCGCTACCTTGATGTGGTGGGGGGCTTGCATGTCTCAGGGACCCTTAGAGCTATGCCGGTGGGAGCTGACTGCTCCTAATAAGGCCACCCAAGCTGGACAGGTCAACGGGTAGAGACCAGACAAAAAGCGATTCCCTGGTCCTCCAGGTTGGGGGTTGGGTGATGGGCTAACAACTCATCCCTGTAAAAAAAACTTTGTTATGGAAACCTCTACATCTTTCAAAATCAAAACCATCTCAGTCCAGGGAAGACCAAGGGCTCCTCAGCGGAGGCTTATGACGTACCACGGTCAAACCGGGAACAACGCTGTCGTACCGATGACCCTTAGTCGACCTCAGATGTCCCTGGGGAGTAAGCTGCTTTCACATAAGAAATGTATGATGATTGGCACATGGAATGTAAGCAAACATGGCAACAAAGCTGCCTGGATGAAGTAAAAGCAGCTGGCTTAACATGGGATCAAATCAAGACTATCGCTAAGGATCGCAAGAGATGGGGAATGATTGTGGAGGCCCTATGCGCCATTAGGAGCCCAAAGGACTGATAGATAGATGGGAAGGGTAGGGAGATAGCCAGGTATTTTTGTTTACGTTTATGATGTGTTCAGTTTTTCTCTCAGACTATAGGGGTGACTAGTACCATAGAGAGCACCTAAGTTTTCTATATCGTGTAGGTATCATTTATAATAAATAATTAGTTGATGTCATAAATACATATAACACCAGATAATTTGGAATGATGCGAAGCCTCTGAAAAATAAAAGATTTAGGGCAGGTCTGCAAAGCAGTCATGGAGTATAACTGCAGCTCCTGTAGATATACCTGAGTAGCTCAAAAGCTTCGTGGGGGGAGGGAGCAGAGTTAATCTGTAACTGGAAAAACTTAAAACAACTAATAGTCTAGCAGCACCTTAAAGACTAACAGAACATGTAGATGATCTCATGAGCTTTCATGGGCACAACCACAATAGATTAAAAAGGGATCGAAAAGGTTGGGAACCACTATGCTAGACTATTCAGTGAGTAGCTCAGGTAATGATGGTAGTGAAGCTGCAGCCATGTGGGTTTCAACATGGGCTGTACAAACTTATGCAGAACCCTGGATAGTTACTTGGTTGGCTAGTCCATACAGATGTCTGTGCTGCTGTGTCTTCACTGCCCCCAGCCCTCAGCCTCGCTAGAATTAAAACTAGCTCAGTTTCATACTTTGTAATGCAGATAAGCCCTTTTAGTTTGAGGGGAAGTGATAGCACGCATCAGAACTAGGTGCACATTGCCTGATAAATATAATTCTAGACTAATTCTTGCCAATAAATTGGTTCCTCATGCTCAGATTTAAGGAAAAAATAGAAACACAACAAAGCAGAAAATTCAGCCATTCTTAGTGAGACAGGTGCTCTAGAGCTGCATGTGTTCAGTGATACATTAAAGCTGGGCTTTGATGTTTGAATTATAACTATCTGTATGGTGGTTGTTCTGTGGTAGTGAGATGAAATAGGCTCTTGTTTTCATATTGGCTTCATACTCGTAGATGCTCTTCTTGTAACAATTGGTGAATGGGGCCACTAAGCTAGCTGCTTACTGACTTATTTCTCTGTGATCCTCAGACCGCATTGCTCGGAACCGCAAGACTATTGTGTGCCCAATGATTGATGTAATTGACCATGACCACTTTGGATATGAGACCCAAGCTGGAGATGCAATGCGAGGGGCATTTGACTGGGAGATGTATTACAAGCGGATCCCTATCCCTCCTGAATTACAGAAACCTGATCCTAGCGACCCCTTTGAGTAAGTGTTTGACATGCAGAGTGACAAGTGGCTAACAAAAGGTGCCCTGTTAAAGGGTTTCTTACGCCTTATTGTACTGAGAGTTACAAGTTGGTGGTAGGTTGCTCTCTGTTTTTGGTAGCTGTTTACTTTGTTGGATAATAAGTTTCATTTAGAACAAAAACAGTCTGTAGCTATTTTTTGGAAATCTAATCTCCATAGAAGTTAAGTTAATAAAAAATGCAATGTCTAATGTGGTTATCAAGTTAAAAAAATCTTTGGAACCTAAGTTTGTGGCATGGCATTAAGGATATTAACAACTAACAAATAGCTCGTATGTCATTCTCAGGTAAAATATAAATAGAATACAATTATAGAGCAATTTTGGTGATTGGTGTATATTATAGAAGTAATAATTTGGGATCAAACTGCTTTGTTATTGCTGTGCCTGCCAGCCTTGTAGAGCGATAGAACTGTGTCACATTTCTGCATCACAAAACTGAAGAGCCACCTTATGATTGCAAGCCCAGTAACTTTGCAATTATGCTAGGAAACTTGATTTTTGGTCTCTTGCTTCCTAGACTGGTGGGGCAAGGAAGACTGCAGGTTTAATATGTCGGGATCCCTCCAGGAGAGGGGAATTCCTTGTGTCACTCAACAGTGAACCAAGTAACCAATGTGAGGAGTGGCGTTGACTGGTTCCAAAGGGAGCCCTCTCCAATCCTCCTGGCCAAAGAGTGGGAAAAGGTTGTAAAGCAAAGATAACTGGTAGATGCTCTGACAGAAGTGCAGAAGCACTAGGAGAAGTGGGTGGTAAAAGAAATATTAATGGTATCTTGTTTGTTTTTGTTTTTGTTGTTTTTTTTTTTTAATGTTCAGCGGGAAAGCTGTATCTTGAATATGTTTGTAATACGGAGTCTGGTTTTTTCTTAAGGTCTCCTGTAATGGCTGGAGGACTGTTTGCAGTCGATAGAAAGTGGTTCTGGGAGCTGGGAGGGTATGATGCAGGTCTGGAGATATGGGGAGGAGAACAGTATGAAATATCCTTTAAGGTGAGCTATGTTCTCTGAAAATTACTTTTGCTTTGAAAAGATCTTGAAAACTAAGAAGCTTTCTAAGCATGGATCACAGGTTCTCTCTCGTGTGTGTGTGTGTGTGTGTATATAACAAGACATTTGAAAAATATGGGTGGCTCTAAGATAGTGGATAGGGACAGCAATGTCACAAATTCAAAACTGGCTAAGACCCAGAAGATAAAGCAGTAGTCATAGTCAATTTGCAATGTGAGACAATATTAACTCTGATGGTACCACAGAGTCCATTTTAGGACCAGTATTCAATATAAGTGAAGCTGGCAGTTCCATCTTAGTAAGGTTTCGTGACATTTCTCATTATAAGGTCCTGCTTTCAGTTGCTTAGCACTTCCTCAAACTTTAGCTGTTTGTGCTAGAAATTTCTATGCTGAGGTATCTTCCTTAGGATGATGCTTTCTGGAAAGCTCCAGCCAAAATAGTTCATTTTTGTTCTAGAACAAGGTTATAGAAAAATACATTTTGCCCATGTTGTTTAAAACACGTTTGGCAATGTTTTCTTTGAAAAGCTCTAATGCCCCCATGCTTTGGAGAAGGACTCAAGGGATGTCCTTGTGAAAATCCATCCAAATTTGGTCAAGCTATAAGACTTTGAAAAATGATACATCTCAGCCATCTTTGATTTTTAGTAGCTAACATTTCCGAAGAGTCCATCCTCGTTAAGCATGCTCCATTCCTTCATAGCTGATGAAGCTGAGCACACTGCAATGTACCATCTCCATGGAATACCTGAGTGTGCTACCTCAGGCAAGGACTACAGGAGCAATGCTCCTGTAGTGGTAGCTACCAGCCATTGCAGGCAAAAATGGGACTGTGCTCTTGGATTAAGTCTGACATTGAAGATGGTGAGGGAACCTAATCAAGTTAGGAAATGAAAACACAAAGCAGACAAAAGTAATTGTTGACATATCTAAGCTAGTGAACATTGAAAGGGATCATTTGAACTACTCATCCTCCCTTTACTGATTTCCAAATTAATGAAAACCCTTTACTAAAAAGACCGATGAATGACTGTCAGTGAAAATTTCTGCTCTATATAATAGTATCAGTGGGGAAAAACTGCGGACAGATAGGAAAATACTGAGCCTTATGCCTCTATACATCAGTAGTACACATTCCTCTAAAAAAGGGCTTCTCTGCCTGTGGATGGTGGCCCAAAATTGGGTGCCAGAATGCACCAAAACACTTGCGAGCAGCTTGGATCCCATGGATCTAGCCAGACTGTGTTCCCTACTCTGGAAGTTACAACCTGTGTTTGGGGTCAGTGCCAGTCGTTTGGCCCTGATCCTCGCAACTAGGGAGGCTGTCCAGGCCAAACTTGAGTGAGTGATGTCCCCATATGCCAGACTACAATGCGATGGCTGGGCCACGAATGTGAGAACTAGTCCAAACCCGAGCGTCACTGCCACCCTGGCAGTCACAATGTCCAGAGTAGGGACCTGAGCCCAGCTAGCCACATGGGACTGGAGCTTTAGGATTCCCTGACAGTGGGATGGGGGAGGGCAGGCATTGAAGGGGTCCCTGGCAGCAGCACCTGTGGTGCCTTACTGTCCAGCGCTGCGAGCCAGGATGGGCGTGCTGCGCCTGCCTTGGGCTCCTTCATGACCGCATGAAGCTGGAGCAGGGGCTCTTTGGGGGCTGTAGCTGGGGAAGGTGCTTTGTGCTAATTCTCAGGCTCCCTCAATGGCATGGATGCTGCAGGCCCTGAAAAGATTCCCTGCTCCTCCCAAGGTGCTGGGGAAGCTGCCATGAGTGGGGTCCTGTCAGCCACAGGATTGTTCTTTCCTTAGCCCCTGGCATTGGTTCAGCCTATTTTCCTGGCCACAGAGTCTGATGAGCCATCCCCTCTCTGGGACTAGGGGAGAGAGAAATCATGCTCCGAGAGAGAATAGGTTCCTGGCATCTCTACACCCTGGTGTGCAGGCACCTCCAGGGCCCCTGGAGAACTGTCCCCTCTGGCTCTTCTTCAGAGGCTCGCAAGCAGCAACTGTGTGGGGAGAGCCCGGAGTGGAGGGATGTGGGGATTTGTGGGAGGCAGAAACATGAGGATCTTTGCCCTGGTGGCTCGTGTCTGCTGTGCCCCAGAAGTAGAAGCCGCTTGGCACCAAAATGCTTCAATATCAGCAACTAGTGCTGCTGGGTTAAAGGGCCACACTTCACCATGAAACCAATCGGATCATCTCTTCTCTCGCAACTCCCCTTTTATTGTGCCCCTTCTTGGTCGTCTTCTGTCCTCGATACGATTCCCCTGCTCTCCTGTTTGTATTCTCTCCCTTGTCTTCTCATCCCCTTTCTCTCTCCACTTTACCTCCATCGTTCTTTTGACTTCACACCTTTATCGAGGCGACAGCTGCAACCTACCACAAGATGGGATCCAAATTAATATGTGGGTTCCTATCTATTTACAAATGGTGGGAAACCTTCAGGAGGTGGGAGTGGAGATGGGAGTAAAGCAGGAGGCAAATATAATAATTTGGCCAAGAGTTCACCCCAGAATCAGAGAAGATTGTCTACATTTCTGATGTGCTAATGTTCTCTGCCATTTCAAAAAATGCAAGAGCTTCCACAGATCTAAGTGGCCCTGAGCCCCCACTGAAAGTCCCCCCCCCCCCCATTAAAATTTGAAATTGTGCCTCTGCAGGGGTACTGTAGGTGGGTACTGCAAACCAAACCTTGCCTTTTTCTCTCTGCTCCCCTCCCCTCTATTCCTGGAAAGATATGTATATATTAGGAGGCCTATGTGAGGTATAAAAAAGTGGATGACATAAGAAAAGGTAGATAGGAACATGCTATTTTCCATGATACACGTAAAAGAAAATATCAGTGAGCCTGCCATTTAAAACTGGTTAAAAAAAGGGGGGGGGAGGTATACACAATGCATAATTAATTGATAGATCTCAGTGCAACTGGATATCAGTAAGACCACAAGCTTGGTAGGATTCATAAGAGGAATAGGTATTTATATGGACAGTAAGATCATGGTTATATTGGGATATTTTTATATCTTAATACATATAAGCTGTCATGCCTCAGGTACAAACTGAGCTCTGATGTGGATTAGAACGACGTTTCTCCTTGCCAGGAGGTTTCTTGCACTTCTTCTGAAGTGCCCAGCTGCTGCCAAAGGCCAGATGCTGGTCTAGATGGAAACCTGGTCTAATCCAGGATGGCGGTGCATATGTGTTTGAGGCTCTGATAGCGCTCATTCGTATGAATGAGTCTATTCTATGCGACTGTAAAACACTCGAGGAAAACATACGGAAACCCTCTGTTGTACATGTTTTACTACTGTTGAGATACCTATAGATTTTGTAAACTTCCATTCTTCTGAAACCGTGGAAGTATGTGGCAGTTCTGACCTCCCACTAGTATATGTTTTCTTCCTGATGACATTTGCAGAACTCTGGCTTCATTTTGTTTTCTGGTGAACATAGAGCTCTTTGGGAGCATTGGATCAATAGATTCTGATGAATGAAGTGGTCTTTTCACAAAACATACATGGCATGGGCAGTGGCTATAGACACACCTCCACACTTACCAGTGGGTTCTTTCCAGGGCTGAAAATAACTTACATTTCCTACAGGTGCTTTTGTATCTCAATTCCCCCTCCCCTAGGGGCCCTCAGGGCAGGAGGTTGGGGGAGGGGAGTTGTGATACCACTGTAAAAAAATGTAAATGTGGGATGGAGTGCAGGGTGCTCATGGGAATGGGGTGTAGGGGGCTTAGGGCAGGAGGGGGTGAGGACGTGGTGGATGCAGGAGTCAGGGTTGGTGGGTGTGAAGAGGGGCTATGGGCAGAGGGTTGGGATGTGGGGGCTTTCCAGAGTCAGGGGTGGGGAGGGGCTCAGGGCACTACTGCTGATTTCATGAGCCCAAGACACTGAATCTGTGTGGTTCATGAATTTGTCAAGCAAAAATGGTGTCATTACAGTCCATTGACTTCTGTTACCTATGTTCTTGTGAAACGATGCATCCTGAGATATCTTCAGTGAATCGGGAAGTGGCAGTGGATTTCATAGAGAGAGGGAATGAATTTTATTTAAAGGTTAGTTAAAATGTATTTCTGTACAGAATGCCTCCTTACATCCTAGAGGAAATTCAACCCCATATCTGTTTGACTCCATTTTGCTTTAATTTGCAATTTTCCTTTAACAGATAGCATTAGTATTTTGATTCTTACAGTCAGTCCTAGATGCTACTGAAAGAAAATATTGTCAGCATGGGTCCAACAGATGGTAGCAATGACCATGCAAACAATGCACAGTTCAGCTGAGACAGCCAAAGTCCCTGTGCCAATTCATATCTTGTTAGTTTCTTTCACCAAGTAGTTTCACAAATCTGAATGACTTTATGCTGTTTTAAATACCTATCAAACTCTGTTCATCAAGCAGTTACCAAACAGTAAATGATATTGTCCTCCCATTGTTTATTTACAAAAGGCTAAGTAATAAAGCCATATTGGAGGTCTCTTTTTCCTCTACTAGAAAAGAGGGGAATAAAATTTTCCCTTGGAGATTCCATTATAATTGGATCCATTTATCCCTTTCAGAGTTGTGTAGTGAAATTGTGTAATATTGAAATTCTCTGCAGGAGAGGGCAGAGGCAGCATTCATCTTCTTTTTCTTGGTCCCCCTTTGAAAATGCTAGTTTCCAAGAGCGATGACAGTGGCTATGCAAGCCCTTTGTCTCTCTCATGCTGCAGCAGACAGTCACACTGCTTGATCTGCAGGAAACAAGACTACTTCATTCATCTGTTTGCTTACCCTCTCTGAAACACACTGTTTTATTTCAGTCCAGAGATGGTAATTTATGAAGGGCTAAATTTACTCTAATTAATCTCAGCAAAGTCCCTTCTTTCATTGACAAAAATGAAGTTTCAACTGAAAGAGGCTCACTGTATTTCAGAAGTTAAGATAAATTGATACATTCATCGATGGCTCATAGATTTAATAATTGTGCAGGAATGGCAAGAATAGAATGTTTGTTCATAATCAAAAGCCATGTAGATAGAATTTTGAAGCTATAGAATTTCTTGGCAAAAGGAACATTGTCAAATAATTAAGGCCCTGGTTTTAAAGCTAAGAGACCTACCTTTGGATTATTTATTACTGGGTTTGGCAGAATTTGCATTTTATTTTCATAATTTCAACAGATTGTTTAATTTGAATTGTTTTATATTTTTACCTGTTAAATTCTTCTTTGAGTGCTTGCTTCTGTTGCTTCTCAGTCTGTGTAGCTAGCTAAGCTCAAGTGTAATACCTGTTCTGAACAATTTAACATCTGATATGTCCATTCCAGCAAAGGGATGTGCTCACCCCAAGCACCGCGGCTGCCACTAACAAGAACACCCTCTAATTTCAGTTTAGCGAGTCTTAACTAAACTTGCTAAATCGAACTCCAGAAGATTGATCACGGCAGCGTCGATATTCTGTTTAGTGCAGATGTGGCTTGAATGGAGGGGAGACCCTTACCTCTGCACTCAGTGACACCTCTCGCACCCTGCTGGGCACAGGCAATGAGGAGGAGGAAGGTGTCCGATATTGTATGCAGAGGGGACAGTCTGTTCCCTGTATGGGGGGGCGGGTGTAGTCGAACCTCCCAAAATGCTGGGAGGGCAGACTAAGGCTGGAAGCAAAACAGCTATTCCAGCTTTATGGCCGGAGTGAATTCTTGTAAGCCAGGAATGTGAGAAGGCCTTAATTACCTTTGCAAATTCCTAACAGGATAACTGTTTAGACGTATGAAAGGCAGGCACTCTGAAATACCGGAATGCCATGTTTGTTGAATCACTTCTTCATTCTGACCATTTCGCATCCCTGATTGTGACTTTTTTTTCCTAGTGTTGGGCAAACCATAAGTGTTAAACTTGCCCATAAAATCCAGTCTTGAAAAAATGTTACATAGCACATACACGGATATTTACTCTTACTGCACAAGTCAATGAGATGATGTTCCATGTAGACCAGGAAAGTTTTCCCATTATAGTAATGTTACGTGGGCTTTGGGGTGAGGATCACACTATATCTGTACCACACAGCTGTCTCAGCAAAAGTGATTCTATCGTTTGTTTCATTCTGGGAATGGGTATAAGCTATACTGGCAAAAGTACTCTTTTGATAATAAGCTGTATTTAGGCTAGCAGGATTTGCTGATGTAGTTGTTCTGCAAACTTTTCCTAATGTAGACTACTCATAAACCTTATTTATGCTTTGTAAGGCAGTTAGATATCTGTGAGGGGCACCACATACAGACCCAGGTAGATGAAAAACCATGTACATAGCCAGTGCTGCGCGACATAGCAGGGTAGGCCCATGGACAGAGTGATGGGCTGATGTGGGGTCACACACTGAAAACTGGCCTTTCCTATGTTTGTATTTGGTGAAAAACACTATTGGGGTGGATTTTTCTTCTTAAATGGTGGAAACCCCCCAAATCTTAAAAAGTAGGAACTAGTTGCCCTGATCCCTGGTTGCAATCAGAGCATTGCAAACTGACTTCTTAGCTGGTTTCCTTTTCCTATGATTGCCTCCAAGCCAATGAGCCATCTGACTACCCCACTATTCAGTCTCATGTGGCAGCCAAGAGGAATGTATGAAAAAAAATTCCCTTCCTGTTTTCTGCTCCCCCAACCTCCACGAATAAGAAAAACGAGCATACTTGCATAATACAGTACAGCCACATTGTCAGCCATTCCCATGCAAGAGTACCTAGACTACAGTGAGTACCATCGAAATACCTCTTCTGCTTTCCTTTGGTTTGTAAGCCTATGTGTACACATACCTGAGTGACAGAAGTGCAGGTGTGACTGCACTGTCAGTAGGAGAGCGCTCTTGCCACCATAGAGCGGTTACAAAAGCAATTGCAGAGCAGCACAGCTGTGCCACCGTAACCTTGCCACTGTAGATACAGCTTAACTAATGCCCATGCTGTCCTGTCTCCTTCCATAGTGACATATAATGCCTCTTGCTCTGCTGATCACAAACTGTGCTTCTCTCAATCCTCCTCCAGAAGCATCACATGTAAACACTTTCCCTATTGCCACAACACGAAGCATGTTGCATGTTTTAAAATCCAAATATTCTACAGTTGCTACCTGCATGGTTCATGTCTCTGTGTCTTCCTGCCACCCGCCTATCCCCGCAGCACGTCTGATTTCACATTTCACCATTGGCCTCACTGCAGGTGCTTAGCCTAGGGTCCAGCTGCCAAGGGGTTGCATTAGACAATGTCGCTTGTCTCATTGCTCAAATTAGCACTCATTGTGAGCCTTCGCTGCTTATTCTGAGCATGTTCTCAGGCAACTCTCCAGCAGCTCGTGTTTGCCCACAGTGGAACAGGCCAGGCATTCTCCCGCTTTCTCTTTAGTCAGTACAGAATTCTGGAGGGGCTCAGATTTGGATAAAGGGCAGCCTCTTTCCCTTCTCCCATTCTTTTGAAAGGCAGAGTTGATCTCAGCCTACCACCTAGCATTACAGTCTCTATCCTTCCAAATGAAGCCTGGATCAGGCTACAAACTAGTTTCCTACCAAACACCAGGAGGAAGGTGGAAAACACCCCAAAAGAGATTACTGGACATTGCTGTTGTTGCTGTGTCAAATGCTCCTGATGGTGGGGAGGGGGCCCACCAGAAACGCCTGCTGCACAAGGGAAGTGCTGTGTGCAGAGCTGCACACAATTCCAGATTTCTTTCTGCTATCTAATCCCCTCTAGAGAGAGAAGCTGCAGCTTTGTTGGTGGCAGATGCTGCAGTAAGTGGGGCGTATTTGCTATTTCTTGATGCTTCCTTTGCTCCTACCTCCTATATAGATAATCCCCTGATCTATCCACTGCCCCCGTTCTCTCCCACCTGACACCAGCAACCCACTCTCCTCCCACTTGTCTCTTGCTTTCCTATTCCCCTGTAGATCGTAGACGGTTGCCTTTCTTTCCAGGTCTGCCTGACCCCTTTGCTGCTTCCCAGTTCTCCATGGGTCAGCATGTGGTCAGTTAGGCACACTCTCTGGAAATTGTAGACATGCATCTAAATACAGTAGTTTGGAATTATATGATGGTACTTGTTTCCCCCTAAAATCTTATGACATTGGTACTTGTGGTGGCAGCAAAAGAATGTACTGGCACAGTGTTAGGATAGTAGAGAAGGGGTGCAGTGTTACCTTTGCCTGTCACTTTCCATCAAAAGCTCTAAATTGCTTTACAGATAGGGAATGAAGCCTTGCAGTCCCCCAGAGAAGACTGGGATAATATTAACTGTCTTGCCTAAAATCACACAGCCAAGGCTAGAAACCAAGGGTGGAGAAATCCTGGCCCCATTGCAGTCAATTGCAACGCTCTCACTGACTTCATTGGGGCCTGGATTTCACCCCAGTTTTCTTGATTCTACATCGGCTTTCCTCAAGACCCAGAAATGCAGTAGTGAGTGTTAGTTACCATTATTCCCAAAAGACATCTGATCCGATCACCAGATGAGTTACTGGCGGTCCTGACTGGCTTCATCCGTAGTCCTCAAGGAGCTTTAGTGACGGCAGCGAGAGCGTAGAAGCTCATCTCATCAGAATGAAACTTTGAGATCTACTGTCATGATAGCCAGAGGAGATAGGGAGCTCAACACCATAACCACACCACTCAGAATAAACACAGAGCCACCCCAGCTAGGACTTTAATATGGAGCAAAACAACAAATTGTCATGACACACGTTCTTGGGAAGGCAGGTGGTCCAGCCTTCAGAAAGGAAAAGTTGTCTCAGCGCTTCATTTTACAATGGTGTAATTTTAGTGTAGTGTTGTGTCTCATGGGGTATGTCTACACTAGCCACCCTAGTTCGAACATTGCAGGAGGAGTAACGGTAGTCCGAATTAGGGGCTTTTGTTCGAACTACCTAGCCTGTGCTGCGTGTAGCCGCGGGCAGGGAGTCCGAACTACCGGGCATTTAAAAATAGCGGCGCCCAGGAACATGCAAATGAAGCCCAGGATATTTAAATCCCGGGCTTCATTTGCAAGTTCGAATGACTACATTAGCCACCCTACTTCGAACTAGTGTGGCTAGTGTAGACATACCCATATGGATTAACTGTACTCCTTCCTTAAACCTACCAAACATGGGTAACTGATCCCATCCATTCTCTCAGCTGGCTTTGGCTTTGGCTTTGTTTGTCTTGCTGTTATTCCTTGGCAGAGTCTTGATTAGGTGTATGTTTTTTTGTGCAATGTTAACTTCCTAATTCTTTCAGTTAGCTGTGTTTTGCTGATGCATGTCACACTCCCCCTACCCCATCTCTTTCCTCTACTTTTATAGATAAGAGCTGGTAATTGTCTTTATGGAGGCTGTAATGAATTCTGTCATCACACAAAGAAGCTGGCTAATAAAACAAATCAAAGCAGCAATGAAAATGAATGGGAAGCATATTTTAAAATTAGATTTGTATTTTTTGAGTGCTACATTGTCACCTACAGAATGAGGAAATATTAAAAAGGCACCAAAAGCTGAGCTGAATATATTTAAAAGCTCCTTATGGTATGTCAGTAGGACTCATGAAGTTTGCAACTTCATTCATCTTTGCACAAAAGCCAGTAGACAGCCAAATATGTTTAATCATGGTCAGAAAAATGGATGCAGAAATTTACCATTTTTATGTTTCATGTTCTTTCAGCAATTTATTTCGTTAAATAGTCTCTCCCCCCCTTGGGATCTTTTGTAACAATGTCTTCTACTGCGATTGTAATCTTCTCGGATGCCAGGTGATTTCTTACGTCAAAGATACTGACCTCCTTTGTAAAGTGCTTTGAGAGCTACTGATGAAAAGTGCTATAGAGGAGCTAGGGGTGACTGTTTAGTCGAAATCTTTTCCTCTGTTCTGCGTAGGTTCTCAAACCCAATAGTATCTGAATACTATTCCGATATTGTAAATCTGTGGCCTGCCTTAGCTCATCTAGCATCTAGATCAGATGGCTGCTGATCTTATTCTAATCACTGTACATTACCTGAGTTCATAGTACCAGAGGGGGGAGAGTCTTTAGATAGCTTGGTCCCAGTGCACTGAGATTCTTGAAGAGTAAGACCAGGATTTGGTAGCTCCTGGGCAAAAAAATGATGTGCTCCTGTCAATCTGTATGTTAATGTGGCAGCTGCATTCTGAACCAATGGGGGTTCCTTAGATTCCATGGATTCACCCACAAGTATAATGTATTGTGACTATTTAATCTGGCAGGCGTGTGTGAGATCACGGTGGCGAGGCCTGTGTCTGACATAATGCGATGCAGTCTTCTGTCCAGCTGGAGAAATCTTGCATTACTCTGATTGCTGTGTGGGTGACCTGTGTTAGGAGTCCAAGGATGATAGTGTCTTGGAAGCTGAAGAGGAAGGGACTCTAGGGCGCATGTGTTGGCTCTCTTGCTCTTTTTTTCCTTTTCCCCTTCATATCTCCTGCACACAGTGATGATCAGGAGGTGGAGAGAGGAGTGAATGTAGATCATGGAATGGTGAGGCAGGAGAATGAGTCATTGGAACAGGGGTGGGCTGTGGTGGTGTAGTTTAAAAAAAGGAAGTGGATATACAGGTTGAACCTCTCTAGACTGTCACCCTTGGGACCTGGCTGGTGCCAAACCGGAGAATTTGCCGAACCACAGGAGGTCAGTGTTGTCCAGCAGCATTCTCAACACTGCCACTGCTTCCTGGGCTGTTAGGAGACATTAGGGGTAAATTAGAGCTAAATAACAGCACAGAACATGGAGAGCCAGGACTGGTGGCTGTAAACAAACTTTATGGGATGGTGGCAAACTTGGCCACACCCATGATAAGTGGACATCTGGCTAATTAAAACCATGATGTAGCTGGACTAGAGAGGTTCAACCTGTACTTATTTAAACTAAATTCTATATTCCCTAAATAAGAACTGATAAACTCATATACTTGAATTTACCCTCAACCACATTGCTGGGAATGGGAGAGACTGCTTGCACTTGGGTTCAGTGCTAATGCCTTGCAATGAGGAAGAGCACAGCTGGTGTAGCCTCCCACAGGACTAGTACCTTAGGTAGAAATCAGGTGCCATTATTTCGTGACTTTCATGGATCCTTCAGCTTTATGTGATCACTTACGCTCTGAAAGCTTTCCCTGGCTCAGAAGACTCTGCAGTCTTCCTCCTCCTCCCAGTGTAGATAGTCTGTGTAACACCTAAACTCCAGGTTTCTCTCTCTGCTCCTCCAACCATCCTTGTTTCCCACGTTCCATACGTTGAATCCTGCTGACTGTCCCAAACGTCGTTTGAGTTTGTAGCAGATCTGCATTTTGTGGGCTTAAAATGTCACCGAATAACACTGAATATTTGGCCCCTTGGTCAGTAGAACTTATGACATGTCCAAAAAGTGAAACCCTATCCCAGCCACTGCTACAACTTGCCACTAATGTAGCTTCTTTTGTGCAGGAGTTAGAATAAGGAACACCACTCTGATAATACCATTGGAAAGGACAAATGGAAGCTCTCCAAAAGTTAAATGGAGTAGATTTTGTCTGCAACAGCTGTCCTGTCTCTCAAGACATATCCGTAATCAAAAAAAATACTAAAGGGACAAAAATCCATAGATCACATTTTCAGTCAAAATTCCTTTTTGTATTCTTTACAACCACACAAACATTTGATGTAAATATTCTGGTGGAATTCTGGTCTCAGGAAACCAATTACTATAAAAAGAAACTTCATTAGGCTAAGCAAAGGTAATTACGATGATTGTTAAATAGCTAGGTGCTAGGAGATACAGATAAAGCCCTTTTGAAGTTTGTGTTATAACTAGTAATTATGCAGCAGCCTTGACCAAATATTTTGTTCCCTTCATAAATATTTAATATTATAGCCATACAATATTAATGAATTGCCTTCTATGCATGAAGCCGTTGAGGAAACTCTGTGTACAGTGAATTATAGGAGTCCAAACTAGCCATAATGAAGGCATGGACCAATAACACTGCCTTAGCATACAGGCCAGTGATCACCATCTTCGAACATAAACCTCACATAGAGCTTTTGGGTATTGAGGTGAGATTTGGGTATCAAATCAACTGTCAAATGTCATACTAAATGAAAGCAGGAGGAAATGGAAGAAGCTGATTGAAGATGGAAAGGAAACAGGAATGTATAGAGCATCCGTCAGATAGTTAAATGTTTGTCTGCCCCCACACTAAGACAAGCACTTAAAAAAAGCCAACTGAATCAGAAGCCAGTCCTCTAATAAGTACCATTATTTTAATTTATAGATTAGATGTTCTCTGATTAGCTGAAGCTCCCAAATATATTCTTTACATCTACTGGAATGCATTTATTATACATAGAGCAGCATTCACTCTCTTTCATTCACTTAGGCAAAAAAATTACATCCGCATTAATCTAGGTATAAAAGAAAGATGTTTAAGGATGTTGGCACAGAATCAATGTCTCTGCATGGAAAATAAACTTCTTGGCCTCACCTTGACCACTAATCAAGCATCAGGTCATTATTCTGCAACTAATGCTCTCTTCTACTGACTCTCTCTTCCTATTTTTAAAACATAATTGTTTTCACCAGACAGGGACTTCCACTAATTGGAGACTGCAGAAGCTAGGAACATGTCTGTGTTAAAAGCATAGCATTGAGCTCCTAGACTCAGACTTGACTCTGATACCCAGCAGTAGTACAAAAACACGGGAGCTAGTATTTTCTGATTTGAAGCATAGGCAGGCTTGTGAATAATTCCATCTAGAGTGTAAGTGTAGCACCTGATCTGACCTATCGTGTTCTCTCCTCTGCTCCCCAAGCTATTTTTGGAGCTCTTTCCTGACAGCACAAAATTTGGCCTGCAGGTCCAATTTTTAATTGCTATGTGCAGTAATACATCATTCCACATTAACTTGGGAAACAATCTGTGTCTGAGCTGTGTTGTTCAGAAAGAGTCCTTTGCTTTCTCCCACCTGATGGCCAAGGATCTAAAGAGTGTCTCTACGGCCAATATGCTAATCCATTGGCTAAACTGAAAGATGCCTGACTCTGAGCAGTCAGGTTTGAAGTTAGTGTTTGAGGGAGAGACTAAATCAATCTTTGATTCCATAAATTGTTCTATATTGAAAGTTTTGCTATTCAGCTGAAGTGAATTGCAATTGTATTTCTGTTCTTCTCTGCCATTCTACAGGTGTGGATGTGTGGGGGTCGTATGGAGGACATCCCTTGCTCCCGAGTGGGTCATATCTACAGGAAATATGTTCCTTACAAAGTTCCAACCGGAGTCAGCCTGGCAAGAGTACGTATTTTTCGAGCTAACCTTCCTTGGCAACTTAGAGAGGCCTAGTGACACGCATGTGGAGGACAAGGCCCGACTGTCCCTAGCTTGTATCATTTCCGTAAATGTCAATGTTTTCCTAGCTTAGACATTCTGAGCATTGTGGTACAAGATAGCGATTGTACTGCTGCAATGATGGAAAGACCTTTCAGCCTCCTAGCATGTCAGGGGTCTTCTTGCTCTGAAATATGGTAATACTCCATTAAGTAAAGGGGCGTCATTATTGTATTTGGAAATACGTCCTATAAGCACCCAGATGTGTCTTTTAAAGATGGTGTGCAGTTTTCCTTTGAAGATGAGGCTTGAGAAGTCCGATATGGATGATCATTTTGTGAAAAACATTCACCTAGGGGGAGAAGTTTATCATTTTTCTGTTAGTCCTCTTAAGCGTAGTGATGGCCTTCTTTCAGCTACGTATTTGTTACTGGGGCATTTACACATGCCTGCTCCTATGTGCGGTGTAGGGCCTGTGAATTTTGAAAGGGGTGTTGTCTAGAGTATTGATCAGCATAGCTGTGGAGCTGTGTCTAGAATCACACAGGTACCACCAACTTCTGCTCCCAGTAGAATATCCAGGATTAACATCTCAACGCACTTACAGGCACCTTCACCCAACAAGGACACGCTGCAGAGAAGTATGTTGCATCATGGAGCAGGCCCTCCTTCTATTATCTACAAGGGAATAGGAAAGCAAGGGACAAGTGGGTGGAGAGGAGAGTGGGTTGCTGGTGTCAGGTGGGAGAGAACGGGGGCAGTGGATAGATCAGGGGATTATCTGTATAGGAGGTAGGAGCAAAGGAAGCATCAAGAAATAGCAAATACGCCCCACTTATTGGAGCATCTGCCACCACCAAAGCTGCAGCTTCTCTCTCTAGAGGGGATTAGATAGCAGAAAGAAATCTGGAATTGTGTGCAGCTCTGCACACAGCACTTCCCTTGTGCAGCAGGCGTTTCTAGTGGGCCCCCTCCCCACCATCAGGAGCATTTGACACAGCAACAACAGCAATGTCCAGTAATCCCCTTTTGGGTTGTTTTCCACCTTCCTCCTGGTGTTTGGTAGGAAACTAGTTTGCAGCCTGATCCAGGCTTCCTTTAGCAACCAGGGATAGAGACTGTAATGCTAGGTGGTAGGCTGAGATCAACTCTGCCTTTCAAAAGAATGGGAGCAGGGAAAGAGGCTGCCCTTTATCCAGATCTGAGCCCCTCCAGAATTCTGTACTGACTAAAGAGAAAGCAGGAGAATGCCTGGCCTGTTCCACTGTGGGCAAACACGAGCTGCTGGAGAGTTGCCTGAGAACATGCTCAGAATAAGCAGCGAAGGCTCACAATGAGTGCTAATTTGAGCAATGAGACTAGCGACATTGTCTAATGCAATCCCTTGGCAGCTGGGCCCTACGCGAAGCACCTGCAGTGAGGCCAATGGTGAAATGTGAAATCAGACGTGCTGCGGGGATAGGCGGGTGGCAGGAGGACACGGAGACATGAACCATGCAGGTGGCAACTATGGAGTATTTAGACTTTAAAACATGCAACATACTTCGTGTTGTGGCAATAGGGAAAGTGTTTACTTGTGATGCTTCTGGAGAAGGACTTAGCGAAGCACAGCAGTCACCAGAATAAATCCTCCGTCACTAAGGTAAGGTGATAGGACAGCGTGGGTGCTAGAATTACAAAGTGAAGGAAGGCAGAAGAGGTATTTCTGGCATCCATCATTGTATTTGCTAGGCACCCTTACATGGGTTTTTGCAGTGGTGGGGTAGCCATGTTGGTATCCAGGATATGAGAGCCACAAGGTGTCAGGAACTTCTGCTTGTGAAAGATTCTTCTTCAGGTTAAGCCTGGGAACTTGAATTCATAAAATGATGGTCTTGGAAATATTAGTTTTATGACTCATTACAGCAGTCAGTAACTCATTAACCTACCTTGGCCTGTGGCCACGGAATTAATTGCCTACTTCCTCTTAAATGGCCTCCTGCATCACTTTTCCCCCTTTTGCTAAATAATCTGTATCCCCTTGTATCTGTGTACCTTTCCCAGACCTGAAGAGGAGCTGTGTATAAATGTCTCGTCTTCCACCAGAAATTGATCCAATAAAAGATATCTTCTCACCCACGTTGTGTCTCCAATAACCTGGAACCAACATGGCTGGCTACCACACTGTAAACAATGTTGTAATGATTGTTTTGTGTTTGATGTTTACATGGGAAAGATTTGCAAATCTATTAAATCTTCCTAGAAGAGGAAAAAAGCTCCTTCTTCCTTATACCTCACACTGTACTGGAGTGGTAAACTGCAGTTCACCAGCAAGAGAAGGTCTCACTCAGGCAAATATCTACATGTTTGTAGCTGAGAGAGAAGAAAGATTTAAGTTCTTGGTATCATGCTCTGCAGTTTTCTGCTTGTTTCCGAGTAAATTGAGAGAGGGCAGTAGTGCCCTCTGGTGGGAAAAGATAATAGAAACAGGTTATAAAACTTAATCATGAAATAGTGCTTTTACATGGCTATATCTAGATCAGAGAGCCAGGAAACTTTCTTGAATAAGACTGTGCCTTGATTATATATTTAGACGGTTACCGTGACAAAGTAATAACTTCAGAGAGATGCAATGTTCTTCTGGCCATCTCCCTTGTAATGTTAGAATCATCTTAACTCCTCCAGGATGTCACAGGGATTTAGTAGCAGACCTCAGGGGAAGGGGAGGGGATTCTGCTGAAAACCTTGGAATTGCCAGACTTGGAGAAAGTTGACTAAGAATTACAGCGTATTTGGAGCAGGATAAGAATGTCACCTGCTCAGAATTGCCTTAGCTGGTTTTGCTTCTAATCTTACTTGGCATATTCCATTGAAATTGGTACATTACATCAGGTGTCTTACCTGTGCTCCGCAGTCCTGCTGGCTTATTCCAGTGAGAGTGCTGAATGTTGTCAGGGAGCTAATGACATATTGCACTCACTCTCTTGGGCAGCACTGAAGATTCTTGTGCTGGATGTATCATGTGTTTGGCAGCAGCTAACATGCTGCGTATCACCACGTTGTCGATGTAATGCTGGCTAACTATTTGCAAAGACATGATTAAATTGCTCATCTAGGAATGTATCGAAACTAAAATTCAGTGTGTGCAGTTGCCTGCTTGATATTAATATAGCTGCGTGTTTCTCTCTGATGAGGACGTAAATCCCATTTTAGAACCAGTTCAGAAATAGAACCTATGAGAGGCTTTGTCTGGGGTGTAGTGGTGAAGTGACTTGGTCCGGGGCAAATCTGTGATGCCTGTATTGTTAACAGGAAGCAAACAGTGGGGGATGTTCTGAAGGGACTGCATCACCAGCTTGTATATGCTCCCCCTTACTATGCCTCAATGTTAAGTTGCTCTTAGTTTTTTTATATAAAGAATTAATTCTCTCCGCCGTTGTTCTGTGAAAAGGTGCTTTCCAGTACTGGGTTCTGAAGATCTCATTGAGAGAGAATGTGGCAGGATGGATTAGAACAGGAAGTTGTTGTCCTCAGACCTCAAAGCCCAGTGGTATTTTCAGTTATTGTCTCTGCTCTGTCTTGTATTTAAAACAACTTCTGCTGAAGTGCTGTTTCCACAGCCACAAGGAACCACGTGTAATGGCCAAGTACCAAGGAGTCTCTCTTGACATCAGCCAAACATACCTTTCCCTGTAACTCCCCTGGAAATAGAGAATAATGCTAAAAAGATCTTGCTCCTAGCAGTCCGAGAGAGCCTGTGTTAATGGAAATCCTTTCTGAGCAAAAATATCAGACCTGCTCTGAATTCTAACGCAGAGAGTTGGAATGGATGCAGTTTTTTATATACTTTTCCCCCTCATTCCTTCCACCTATGCCTACTACTTACATAGAACTTGAAGCGTGTGGCTGAAGTGTGGATGGATGAATACTCAGAGTACATCTACCAGCGTAGACCTGAGTACCGGCACCTCTCTGCGGGGGATGTGACGGTTCAGAAGGAACTTCGCAACAGTCTCAATTGCAAGAGCTTCAAATGGTTCATGAATGAAGTAGCTTGGGACTTGCCAAAATTCTACCCACCAGTGGAGCCCCCGGCTGCTGCCTGGGGAGAGGTGAGTTCACTTCATAAAATGCTAGATCTGCCCGGGCTGGTTTTGATAGTCATAATAGAGATTATCGTGAGCTCTGATATTAGTTTGCTCCATTCCTTTGAACAGACGTTACATATTTATTCCTAAAAATTCTGCACTGAATGCTCGAGAGGTCAGAATTCCTGTATGCTTCATTGTACTGGCCTGCTCAGAAACAGAGCAGACCTTTTGGCTGATGATCATAAACAGACACCATATGCTGGCTTGTTCTGTAAGATTGCAATTAGGGGAGGCTGCATAATCTGGTTATTAGGACATGGGATTGGGGAAGTAAGAATCATGATAAAAATGAAATCCAGATGTCCTGTGATCCTGCAGACCAGTCCACTAGTTACTCTGCACCTCCTCTTTCCCACCTGTAAAAGGGGATACTATTACCCCTCATTGTAAAGTGTCTAGCCTAAGGATAAGAAGCTCATAATTGTTACAGCTTTTAATAAGTAACAGACTCTGTCATCCTTTAGTATGTTTTCTTTTAAGTTGAATGCAGGGTACTTAAAACAGATTACAATGCTGTACACAGTCCTATTTTGACTTATAAACTTTGTATGCCTCTTTCCAGCTGTATCAATGTCACCTCAATTGTATAATGCCAGGCATTTTGCATTGTACGTTTGTGCTAGTAGCTACCATAGTTTGTTTTAGGTAACTTCTTAAATCATTCTGTCACTTGGACAAAAGTGTAACGTAGCTCAATGACAATTTAATATTGCAGATCCGGAACGTAGGAACTGGTCTATGTGCAGATACTAAACACGGAACTCTGGGCTCCCCACTGAGGCTGGAAACCTGTGTAAAAGGCAGAGGAGAGGCGGCTTGGAACAACATCCAGGTAATGGAGCCTTCCTCATAACATGCTCGTTTTTAAAAGGAGCATGGTGAGGGCCAGCAATATGAAACACAAACACCTTTTCCAGGATCAAAATTAGAACCTACAACTAACACCTCTGGGTGTTGTGCCAGCGAATGAATGAAATGTGGTCTGTTATCCATCGACCTAAGCACAAAATGTACCAATGCTGTTCCTAGTAGACTGCGGCTGTTGGTGTAAAGCAAGCAGCAGGAGGGAATGGAGCTGGAGACTGTACGGCTCCTTGTGGAGCTTTCACCTTTTAGTATTTGAAGTATTGGGGTGAACAGAAGGGACTAGCAAAGGAAAAGATGATGCCAAAACAAGACGAGGAACAGGTAACAAGCCAACTATGATGCGTAACAAAGGGACTATTAACGTCAAAGTGTCTGCTGAAAGAAGTGATAAAAAGGAACACCATACATATTGGTGAACCTGCAGGCACAGTCAATAAGCACTTACTATTGTTCCTCTGACAGGAAGCAAATACAATGGTTGGGATGTTAATCATGCTTGGGAGAGAGATTAAACCGGCTGGGCTATCGATCCACCCTCCTGATGCATTAGGTGCCAGAAATGACAGCTTTATTGTAACAGGGTGGGGGGAGAGGAGAGATATTAGTTAGCCTTAAAATGTAGCAGTCAAATTGAAGAAAGATCAAGGCTACAAAGCATCTATTATGGAACCATACATAACTTCAGGGAAATGGATTGGGTATCAGAAGACAGTCCGTTGCATATGAATTTTGATCCAGGAAAACTGGAAATTAAACCAATTCACTGTGAGATGCAGTTCAGAAACAATTGTTTGCTTTGCCGGCAGGTTCCCAGTTTGTTTAAAGGTAGGATGATATTGTCATTTTTTTGTATAACTCATTTCTGAATAGCCACGGTAATTTCTATTGAACTAGTCTCTCTTCTTGGGGGAGGGGAGGAGAGGAGAGAGAAAGGGGGAGGGTTGGTTCTTTTGTGTAGGGAGTTTTAACAGCATCTCTTTGACTAGTAGAGCCAAAGCCACAAGAGTCCCTCTGCATTAGCTTCACCTTCCTGCTGACACTGAGGCATGTGTAAACAACGAGAAGTCCCATGGCACCTTAGAGACTAACAGATTTATTGGAGCAGAAGCTTTCGTGGGCAAAGACCCACTTCGTCAGATGCACCATGGGCCTTTGCCCACAAAAGCTTACGCTCCGATATATCTGTTAGTCTATAAGGTGCCACAGGACTTCTCGTTGTTTATGCAGATTCAGATTAACATGGCGACCCCTCTGATACCTGAGGCATGTGTGTTATTGAAGAGTTCCTCTTCAGCTGTCTCCCTGGTCACAAAGCCCCATGCCCAGAGCAGCTCCTGCTCACTACAGAATGCAGGAGGTAGGCAGCTTCTGGTGTAGACTGTCTCCTCCTAACTGGGAGTGAACATCGTCACTTTGGAAAGGAATTCCCACAGCCTGTGCAAATTCCCAGTGCCAGCACCTGCGAGTGTCACAAGTGGGGCATAGGCAATGCCTGAGACGTTCCTTGGGGAGCCTACAGAGCACTGGAAACTCCATTCAAGTGGGGCACCAACAGTGCCTGGTCCGTGACCCTGCCCACGCCCCCACCTGGTCTCTTCCCCGAAAGTCCCTGCCTACGCTGCCTCTTCCCCTGCCTTTCTCTGTGCTGCCCGATTCCTTACTGCCCCATCCTCAGGGTTTATCGCTGCTCCACCGCATATCCCAGGGCTCAGTCCTGTCCTCCTCTCTCCCCGCACTCAGACCCTGAAAGGGGGATGGGAGAAGCCCATGCTGAAGCTGGCAGAGGCAGGGTGGCTCAGGGGATGCAGCCATGCGGGAAGCTCCCTGGCCACCACTTCCCCTTGCATTGCAGAGGGCTGCTCAGCTCATTCTCCCAACTGCCCAAGGGACGAGGGGCTGCAACCAAGTCAGGAAGATGCTGTCTGGCCAGGTCAGCACCAAGAGGAACTGGACCTGGCCCCCATGCCATGCCAGCAGCCACGCTGACCGCACCCCCCCAGTGTCCTGCCCTGGGCTCCCCACCGCGCCAAGCACAGGGAAACACTTGCAGGGAGCAGGCAGGGAAGAGTCAGTGAAGAGGTGGAGGTGGAGCCACAGTCCAAGCGCCACGTCTCCCACTTCTGCTGCTGCTCCAAAGAGAATCGACCTCTGTCTGTCATGTGCTCTGGCACGGCCAACCTTTTTTTTATTTTGGGGAAAGGCTCATATGTGCCACCCATAGGGGAACCTGTATCCCTGATTATTATCTGTATTACCACCGTCCCCAGGAGCCCTCGTCGTGAACCTGGACCCCATTGTGTCAGATGATACCAAATAAAAAGTCCCTGCCCCAAATGGAAGATGAACACTTTTTATGCTGATAACAAAATTCAAACTACAGCTCCCTTCCCCAAGGGATTCAGTCCTGCAGGCTATGCCTCTTGGCAGCGCCAAGCCCCTAGGCCTGCAGCTCTCCCTCTCTGGCCATCCCCTTTTAATCCTAGTCCGTCTTTTGCCGGCACAATCCAAAGGAATCAGGATGCTCCGTGCCATTCCTGGGGCAGCTGAAGGTACCATTCTTCTTAGCTCTTGGATTTTAAAAGGGCAAGTGACCCATGCCCCATGCTGCAGAGGAAGGTGAGCGAGCCCCAGGGTCTCTGCTACTCTGACCTGAGGTCATGGTGATTAGCTGTGCCCTGCACATGTGGGCAAGACTCAGCTGCCAGACCCCTGGGAAAGAATTCCCTGTAGTAGCTCAGAGCCCTCCTCGTGGAGTGTCCCGTCACCGGCCCTTGGAGATATTTGCTGCTAGCAGTTGTGGATTGGCCACGTGTTACTGTAGATTATCATACCGTCCATTCCATAGATTTCCCAATCTTGGTCTGTGCCCCTCCCGCTGGGTGGCTCATGCTGCTTCCAGGGAGTCCTGGGGAACTGAGGAAGTGGGTCTGGCCCACGAAAGCTCATCATCTAATAAACCATCTTGTTAGTCTTTAAAGTGCTACATTGTCCTGCATTTTGCTGGGGAACTCAGGGCTTGATCTTTGATTGCCTGAGGCTCTAGACAGGCTGCCAGGGCAGATGTAGAACCATTATTAACTGGGGTGCCTTGCAGCTCTTTGCTGAGTCTGTCTGCTCTGGCAAGTGCTCTGATCAGTGCGTATCAGTTTAACACTCCCGTCAGAGAGCAGAGTACCCAGCTGAGGAGCCACTAGACCATGGAAGTGGCTTTTTTCAAAAAGAGTTTGACTTGCCTTCCAGCTGAGCAGTGCTACGCCCTGTGGGGAAACAGAAGAATTGCAGCTCTTGAATCTGGATGGTGTGTCTTCCTTTGCTCTTACTCATTCCATTCTAAGGTGGTTACCTTTGTCCTGGCAGGTGTTCACCTTCAGCTGGCGGGAAGATATCCGTCCCGGGGACCCTCAGCACACCAAGAAGTTCTGTTTCGATGCCATTTCCCACAGCAGCCCTGTGACCCTCTATGACTGTCACGGAATGAAGGGGAACCAGCTGTGGAGATACAGGAAAGTGAGTGTCACGTCGTCCCATGAACACTTGGGATTCCTTGTAGTAACATGGTTTGTGTGTTCTCTTGTGATTCATGTCGCTGTGACGAGACTGTAGGAACCCATTGTCATTTAGCATTAATAAAAACAGCATGGGCTGGATGCTTTTTTGTTCACCTTCCTGACGAAAAGGCCTCCTTGAGCAGCTCATGAGTGTAAAAAGGAGGGTATAGAATCCCTTAGGAGTCAGCAAAAGCAGCCGGCTTCTCATGTTGGTTCTCTAGAGCCTGCCCCAGGTTGCACTTGGTATCATAGTCTTGTTAATGTGGGCACAAGAACCACATTTCATGCACCACTTCAGTGACTTACATGACACTGCTTCTGGATCCATGCAGGCTCACATGCAAACCCAAGTACTCGGTCTTCCGCTGCCTTTCCTGCATCCCATTTCTGTTCTTGTTGGATTGCAGATTGACTTCAGGCAGGCTGCAGTCAGTCCTGCCTCACTTGCTTACGGCATGCAGGGCTCCCTGTGTCCCCTTCACCATGCCTTCGCTAGATGTAGTAGGCCCCCTGGGGAGGGAACATCATGAAGTATGATGCCTCCTGGGCTGAGCCAACGAGAGAGCGCAAGCGCGGAGACCCTCTGTGTTTAAACCAGATGCAGTGTCCACCCATGGCTGCCTGGCTGTATAACAAAGCCACACCTGCCAGGCAGAACCTGCCTCCGAAGTGTACTAGAGCCTGCCAGGTTTGTGGTGGTAATGTGGCTGCTCGTGCCCTGAGTGGCGGTGACTTATTAATGCTGTACAAGCAATGTGTGGGTAGCAACAGGGGAAGAGGGTTGATTTAGAATGCTCGTCTCCCACAAACCTCAATACCACCCGTCTGTACGCCCGCTGTGACTGGAGGGAAACAGCAGAGCATGAGCCCACGGGCAGAACAATCTAGCTTTGGGTTACTTTTGCTTTGCCTGGCAGATGTTGCAAGGGTTGGCCAGGGTGCCAGAGGCAAGGGGAGAAAACGTAGACAGACACACAGCATTCCAGTGCTTTTCAGGCAGGCAGGACTCGCTTGGAAATGTTGGTTTCTGAGCCAGTCCCAGAATTCATTGCAAGCTGATGCATTCTACTGCTCATCCAGATAAGTGAGTGTGTAGGTGTAGATTTACTTTTCCCCAGGGATTACCTCCCCGCCCCCGTTCTGCCTCATCCCGCCCCTCCTCCAAGGCTTCACCCTCATTCCATCCCTGCCCCCCGAGGACTTGCTCGCTGTCCACCTCTTCCAGCACCCACGCCGTCCCCTCCCCAAGGGTCCTGCTTGCTTTCTGCTCTCCCCCAGCCAACAATCAGCTGTTTGGCAGTGTCCCTGATTAGCTGTTTGGTGGAATCCCAGATAAGCTGATCAAGGCCACCACAAAACAGCTGTAGCTGGTGGCTGCTGAGCACCCACTTTTTTTTTCTATGGGTGCTTCAGTCCCCAAAGCACCCGTGGAGTTGGAACCTATGACTAAGTGAGGTAGACAGACAGCAAAGTAACATCAGTGTTTGCAGCAGAAGTGGGAGGTGAGGCATGTCATGGTCTCCCCAGGGAAGTATCGGACCCCCACTCTTTGAGAAGTTTTAAAGAAGACTGGACAAAGCACAATAAAATGCAAGGAACCATCCTACACTGGAAGGGGAATGGACTATTAATATGTGGAATACCGTAAATAACTGGTTACAGATCCATGCACAAATAAGAAAATTTCTGTCCTGAAGAGCTTACAGTTGTTTAGATTGGATTGATACATAAGTTCATTCTGTGAGTTGTCTCCAGCCCCTACTGAGTCAGGAGTGCTTGGGCGGCCACCCAAGAGAGATTCAAATGCCACCCAGCTGATTAGCAGAGCATCCACTGTGCCCACAGCCTGCAGCATGTGTTTCTATTGATGGTGCACATCTGCACATGCTTTGGTGCACATAATAAAATGTATTCCACACATGGATGGAAACAATTAGCGGGAACGTTGCTCGAAGGGTGCAACAAAATGACAGGTGCCCTTCCATTAAAAGGCTTGTTTCTAGATGTTCTAGGGAAGCAAACAGGTAAAATAGGCTCAGGCTTGTTTCCCTAGAGGGACTTTCCCTTAGACCCCCAGAATGTTCCCTAGGCAAGCAAACTGATTTTGAATTTCTCTTCCTCAGGACAAGACCCTTTACCACCCAGTAAGCAGCAGCTGTATGGACTGCAGCGAGAGTGACCGAAAGATCTTTATGAATACCTGCAACCCCTCTTCTCCAACACAGCAGTGGATATTTGAACACACAAACTCAACCATCTTGGAAAAATTTAATAGAAATCTTGATCTTTAAAGACTGAAAATATATATGTATTTATAGATATATATATTTTACAGTTATAGTTTTTACTGGGGAGGGTTACAAAAAAATTGTAAAGATTTTGTTTTTAAACAAACAAGGTAAAAGGGAGAATCTCAGGAGAAGGGGTGACTAGCTGGCCAGTCGATTTTTGAAGATGCTGCATGTTTCTCTCTATGGAGATGATGGAATTCCATGAGGCTTTACCAGAGCCACTTGTCTGTCAAGACCAGATCAGAAACTGTTTGTTTCTAAACAATTCTGAACCTGGTTCAGAGCACGTGTGGCATAAATGGTTATGTTCTCCATGATTCACACAAGAGCAGTACAACTTTATGTAGCTGCTAAAGCGTTCCTAAATAGTCACTTTACCTCCCAAGCAAAACCTGCACTCCAAATTATAATGCAGAGACAGCATACCAGTACCCCACAAATACAGTGACTTCCAGTGCATCAAAACGTAGAATGCAATAGAAAAATAAAACGCGTGTGTCTCTTCTGTGCACTGAACCAAAATATAGAACAAACAGCTTGGCCTTGTTATGCCTTCCAAAGGAATAGATCTGTTAACAGAATATAGTTAGAACTAAACGCAGTTGAGACCAGTTTTTCCAGTGAGTATAAGTCATGGGTAGAAAAAAAACACCATTTCAGGTCCATGCACCTTGCTCTCGGCTACCCCATTGTTGGGTCTCTTCAGTATAAAGTAATAGGATTAAAAAAAGGTTTTCCAACTAAAGTGACAACCTGCAGCTAAAATAATTGTGACTCTTACTACATGTTCTTAGATGGCTAGTATCAATGCACAGTCACTTACAGCAGAGTTTCTCAGAGTGGAATCATTCCAAGAATCCTTCCCATAAAATCTACTGCATGAGAAAATCTCCAGTTTTCCTCTCGAGATATGGGGCAAGTATACACTTAGCATGAGCAGCTGCAATTACACCGAAGCTGATGGATTTGAGACTGCTACCCGGGATTGCATCTGGCCAGGAATCCATCTGTCGGAGGTAGCATTCAGGGCCCATACACAAGGCCATCATGCTCTCACAAATACAAGCAGAGATTAGGGTTGGAAGAGACCTTAGGAGGTCATCTAGCCCAGCCTCCTGCTCAAAGCAGGACCAAGCAAATGACTGCATAGTTAACCTTCTGCTAAGTTGATGAAGAAATCAACCAAACCTAACCACTTTCCTATCATCATCCAGCTGCTTGGCTGGTCCACCTATCCGAATAGGCCCTCTTTGGGAGTAGGCAGCATGCGAACAGTTCTGGGATTGTGAGGCATGCAGCGGCATGAGGGGCTGAAATGACCAGCATATATACTGTCTTGAGAAGTTTCCAGTGATGCTGTTGCAAAAAAAAGCAAACATGATGCTGGGCTGCATTAACAGGAATGTTATGAGCAAGACACGAGAAGTCATTCTTCCGCTCTACTCTGCGCTGGTTAGGCCTCAGTTGGAGTATGGTGTCCAGTTCTGGGCACCGCATTTCAAGAAAGTTGTGGAGAAATTGGAGAAGGTCCAGATAAGAGCAACAGGAATGATTAAAGGTCTAAAGAACATGACCTATGAAGGAAGGCTGAAGGAATTGGGCTTGTTTAGTTTGGAAAGGAGAAGACTGAGAGGGGACATGATAGCCGTTTTCAGGTATTTAAAGGGTGTCACGAGGAGGGAAAAAAATTGTTCACCTTGATAGGACAATGGGCTTAAAACTGCAGCAAGGGAGGTTTAGGTTGGACATTAGGAAAAAGTTCCTAACTGACAGGGTGGTTAAACACTGGAATAAATTGCCTAGGGAGGTTGTGGAATTTCCATCTCTGGAGATATTTAAGAGCAAATTGGACAGACATCTATCAGGGATGGTCTAGACAGTACTGGGTCCTGCCGTGAGGGCAGGGGACTGGACTCGATGACCTCTCGAAGTCCCTTCCAGTTCTAGTGTTCTAGGATTCTATGAAGAGCAGGCTGATCTCCGCTCCTGCAGGAGCGTGAAGCTCACATTTCAGGCATTTTCCGTGATGTGTAGCTCCTAAGTTTCACAAGAGCTTTTGTTCTGATCAGGCTTAAGAGGCCCTTACGGCAGATGCTCTGAGGTGCCAGCCTCCCCTTGCTCACGACAAGACAGTAATTCAGCCCCTCTGCTGCTGCCTGTTTCTTGCTGCATCAGTTCAGGTGCTGCAGGGGTGATCAGGTGACTTTATGATCTCAGAATATGATGCAGCGTTGCCACAGAAATCAGAGTGGCTTGCTGCACAGCACGTGGAATCAGAATAAACCCAGATTTCACGTCTGCGATGTGGCTAGTTGCAGCCTTGTTGCAAATGAGTCACACAGCCCTTTGAAGCCAAGCACTGCTTCCTTTGGAGGGCTAGGAGGGCAGAGAATTAACTGTCCTTTGGGATAGTCTGTGGGTTTTTTTTTCTGTGATCTCTATGTGCTGCCAGCATACTACAGCAAGAGGTGCTATAGAAACTACACCAATGCCACACTGAGTTAACATTCATCACTTAAAACATAACATTATATTTTAATTATTTGTAACATCTCATTAGAAACATTTTTAATACCTTGGGGGAAAGCACCAGTATCTAGTGCTTTGCAAGTAGCGGTCAGGTGTTTTCCTCAAGTTATTACTGCTCTCATTAGTCTGATTGTACTTACTGTGGCTCACTGAATGGCCTGACTAAATGTGTTCATGAATGTTTTAATGCCGGGGGAACAAGAGGCTGTATGTAAAGAGTACAAATTTATTATAATTGGGGGACACAGTAAATTATCTGATCATTCTGCTGCAGCCTATAGTGCTGTAACGTTAATGCCTGCAGTTTTCCACTTCATTAGGGGATTAGCTTCTGTTTAAATTACATGACTTTCTGTGTACTTGGATTCACCTTGTGAGCAAAGTTTTGGACACTTTTAGGTACTTGGTCTGTTGGATACAAGCCTCTGAGATGTTTGGTAATGGGATAGGGAGCCTTTGATACCTAGGTCAGTGACCTGACTTTGGCTCAAGGGCGGTTGTTTGGCAGCATGCACTAAAAGCCTAGGTGATCTTAATGCAGTTCCTACAGGACAGATATTGGTCACAGGACCTCTGTCACCACTGTTGCCAGGCTCAGCACAGGGGCCAAAAACTAAACAGGCTCTTTTAAGGCTGGTCTCTCCAGGTCAGGTGCAATCCTGTCCATCTGGTTCATTTCACAAAGCAGTGGAGCGCCAATCATGAATGTCCCATGAATTCACTGTGCCTGTGTCTGATGTCTCAGTAGTGTTCCTTGAGCTATTACATTAATTATACATTCAGTGCCCCAGAGGCTTTGCTGACTAATGGGAAGTATTACCATAGTTGGCCACCCACTGATTGAGAAATAGAAATTCTATTTCTCCATCTTCATCTTTAATTGAGCTTTTGCTGAGCAATCAGGCTAATTATTCCAATCCCATTTAGTTATTTAAAAGCAAAAATCACCAACGCATGAATCCATAAACAAATCCTCACGTTTGCATGCAAGTCAAGATCAGGGCTCAAATGCCATCAATTACCTAACAGAAAACGTATGCTTTCCATATCCAGGTATTTCAAAAACTGTCATTTGAAAATGTTCTTCTGGGTTTCATAAATTGTCTAGTTAGTGGCAAAACTGCATATAAGAATTCTGAAGGGAAGAGGGGAGGTGTGTGGTGTGTTCACTGACCTTTCAATGCCCAAAATGCCTTCCATCTGCCACCTGTTTCATAGTAATGTTTGTCTGACTCCTGTGAGTAAATGAAATGGGTTTGGGTCCTGCACATGAGTGCAGGGAGTTTTCCTGTGCGCTTTGGCAAAAGTCTATTTTCCTCCATAGTGGAATGTTGTAGGGGGGGGTTATTTTAATGATGCTGTATTCCCTTTTCATTAAAGGTGTGCCTTTTTAAATGCAGATGTGCAGCAAATGCCTAAACTTGAACCATTTCCTAGTGCCTTGCTGGACGTGAGGGAAGTGGACTGGTGAGGAGGGTGTACCAGGGTGTGATGAAGTGTACAATTCTTGTTCTGGTATATGTGTGTGTTTGTTTTTAAATATCTGATTTTTAAGAACAAATTTTAGGATGACAGAAGGTACTGGCCAGGAGATGCATGGGCTCCGGGGTTTCTGTATTAAGAATATCCAGTAATGGCTGTGCTTTTCTTCACACTCCGTATAAAGTCTGGAGATAGAAGCCTCATTTTTCTTTGAATGATGGTCTCTGCTGTATCCACTGAGAATTACTCTTGGGACATAGAGGAGGAGATAAACTGATGTTAGACACGAGGATGTCTTGGGCTGGCGGTTGTACGTTTAATCCCTGATAAAGGCACATAGAATATCTGTTTAATCAAGGGAGCAGCATCCAGATGTTCACAGTTCATACTCAATGTATTCAAATACAGAGCATTTCATAAATGGTTCCAACAGCATATCAGAATCTAAGTGAAAGGATAATGTGGGATCTTCCATAAATTCAACACTGTGGATCAGTGGGGAGCAAATCTGTAATACAGAAGTAGCAAGAAAGCAATTCCTTAGTCACTCTTCTTGCATCCTGGGGTAATTTATATATATGGAATGCCAGGTCAGCACATCTTTCTCCTTGTCTAGCTGGAAGTCTGGTATGTTAAACTAGTATCCACACTTAAATAAGCACTGAAAGTTACTAACACAGTGGAGCATGGTGCTCCTGTAGCTACCACCATATCATTATGGTAACTGCATGGTCCTTGTAGGCGTGAGGAAGAACCATGTGAACAGTCAGAATACATCACTGGGTAAAAAAGAAGCAGCTTTCATTTGTCTCTTGTCAGATACGAGCAGGATGTTGACATGTTTGTGGTTGGGGAGTGTGGACAGCTTGCTGCAGCCAGACAGTAATACATGGGATCACATGAGCCTGTCAAGGCTAGCAGATCTAGAACAGCCAGTGGCTGTAGGATTGCTTTCTTGTGTGTCAGAGCATCATGCCACACTTTCGTTTTGCCTGGCTGCTTCATTTTCATAAGCAGATAAGTAGTGAAATATAGAAGTCACCTTTCAGAATTAACAGCCCTCAGCAAATGGAGCATTAAGTGCCCAAGCCAGTCGGTACCTGGCCTATCCAAACCAGCGAACCAGTTGTTGTTTCCACTACAAAAGGCTTGTTTAGTATCAAGTGGTGGTGTGTTGTTTTAATATTGTGGCAAGTGAGTTGGCAAAGCACTGTTACAGTGGATACCTTGAGGCTAATTTCTGTGATATCCAGTGTATTTTTTAATTGCTGTTTTTTAGAGGGGAGGCAGTGTGGGCTAGCAGGTAAAAGCACTGGACTAGAAGTCAGAGACCTGGATTCTAGTCTCAGCAATTCCTCTGACTTGCTCTTTAACTCTCCCCCACATCCCCCGTGCTACATTTTCCTCATCTGTAAAACATGGGTAATGTGTGTCTTTGGTAAAGTGCTTTGGTAATTATCTACAAATTAAAAGCATCATGTAAGATCAACTTAATAGTGTAATACAAATGAGAGGCTTTCATGGACACAGCTTTGACTGGACTACTAACTGTCCTTGGGGAAATAGGGTAGGTATTGGAAAGTTGGGAGAGGAAGCTTCCACCAGTATGGGATACTTATTTTTGAGTTGTAAATTCATTTCATTTTACTGGTCAGCCAAGTCAGATTGCCTTATCTAGGTGTCACTGACCCTCACTGAACCCACACTCCACTTGTTTCTTTACAGTGACATCCATGTATAAAACTGGGGTAATGATTCCTGAAAATCGTAATAAAAGATCTTAGTTTTTTCTGTGACTCTGCCTTTGCTAGTCGAGTAGGCCCTTCCTTTATTCATTTCGTTCTGAGCTTTCCTGATGCTTCTGTATTACCCAGAAGGTTTCAATGATTCCAACAGATGTGTGCTTTTTCATTGGAAGCCACTGGGACCCATGCTGGTCTTAAAACTGCTCATTCAGCATTAGGAAGAAAGCTCTGATTCCAAATAGCAAGTAGGCATATGTGACCCTGGCCTACAAAATGACAGAGAAACTAATCAATTCAAACAGACTAAAACACTGGCCCTTAAAACAACAGTAACCAGTAGATTTAGCTTTTTTATGGTGGGAGCCTACAAGGGTATCAGTGATGAGGTTGAAGTTGATTCGCTCTTTGTATTACGTGCGTTTTAACTTATTTCAAATTGGACAGGATAGTGCCTAATAAATCAGTGTGTATTTATTTCTGGGCACGTTAGGACCACACTCCTAATATGTGGGGCCAGGAAAGGGTGGTTAGCACTTTAATGTAGTAGCTTTCATAAATTGGAGTCATTCAGAGATAATGCATAGTGTTTTTAAAAGTTGAATGGACTTCCTTTTATAATATTTAAAATAAATTTTTAATGTTTTTCTGAACCTTTGTGTATGTAGAAATTACTCTCCCTCCTTTACTTCAGCAATTGCTTTCCTTGGCACTTCCCTCCTTGTTGTGAGTACAAAGTAAGTGTGTGTGTGTGTGTGTGTGTGTGGAGGTATATCTCCATATATATATATATATATATATATCTCTCTCTGAGCTGGAAGGGGCCTTGAGAGGTCATCAAATCCAGTCTCCTGCCCTCAGGACAGACCAGGTACCATCCCTATGACAGATTTGCTCCAGATCCCTAAATGGCCCCCTCAAGGACTGAACTCACAACCCTGGGTTTAACAGACTAATGCTCAAACCACTGAGCTATCCCTCCCTGCAGTAAATATCCTGACTTGCAACTTACGGGAACATAGCTCGTTTCTCACCACCCCACATGCATCCTTCACTGTGTACTCGCATCCTGCTTTCTTGGGAGAGCTGCTTTAAGCTGCCCAACTCAGCAACATTGGAGCTCAGTTTGCCCCACACATACATGGACCCACTGCTAAACTATAGGCTCACTCTCCACAAACAAGTGCTCTGTGTCTCATTTTGTCTGTGAATGTTGGCAAACTTCCCTGGTAATCCAAGGCGCTAATTCTGGAATGTTTTAGAAACCAGGTTTGAATGCTGCATGCTCTAGTATTCCACAAAGGAAACTGAATGGGATGGTTAGAAGGTGAACTGTGCTTTAGGCCTCTTTGCAATCACCTTGCCAGTGTGCCCCTCAGATGACAAACTTAGATTCCTTCCTTCAAGGTGGAACCCAATGGTTCAACTACTTTCCCACTGGATCTATGGTTTCCAGCTCTCTTGATTCCAGCAATGGTAGCTGAGTACTTACATAAGCTTTAGACTGCAGAGACCCCAGCGAAGTCTCCGGGGAGCCAGCATGTAACCTGTGGCAGGGGACCAGGCCATCGACAGCTAGAGCAGCCCCTGCCAGCGGGGAGCCCCGCGGCATTGGAGCAGCTCCTACTGGTTAGCTGGAACTGGTAAGCATCACCTGTTCAGGGTGATGCTTACTAATTAACCTTTCATAGTTCTACTCTCAATACTGTTTTGTTTCTTGCTCTCTCTTTACTTCACTCCTTGGGCAGACAGCATTAAATCAAGCAAGTAAACTGAGGTAGATGTAATATAGGTATCTGTCTTGCTCTCCCAGATGCAAATACTCCGAAAAAGAGGGATGAAGTTTTTCAAAGGAATAGCAGACCACATTCAAGAGATGCTACTTGGATAAGTAAACAGCCTGTGCTGAATCGGTCTCCAGATGAATGCTTGCTCACTCTGGGCTGCTGCGTGACATCATCTACACAGAGAACATCTCTGTCAAAGACATAATAAAAATCCCAAGAAAGCAATGACGCTCACCCGAGCCACGACCTTCTCTATTGGAAATGTGTCCAAAGGTATCAACTGTGAGCTGCGCTTTGAGGGAGCCAGATTTAAACTGAACAATCCATTTATGTGCCCCACTTCAGGGCAGGGAAAGAACTACCTGTACAAACTGGCTAAACTGCATGAGCTGGCCAGGAATTTTACACTTTCAAGGTTACACCACAGATATGGTCTGGGAAAAGGAAGTTTCTCCAGAGTTAGCAGAAGGCTCAGGGTCCAAAACCCCTGTCTTGCTTTCACAGATCCCCTTTCTCTCACCCACGCAGGTGAAGGAGGGTGGTGAACTCGTCCCTGATCCAAATGAGTCGGGAATCTTACACTAAAGTTCACATTTAACACTCATGGCAGGAGCAGTATCTTCCCTGACTTCTGTAACTGTTGTAAGGAAACCAGAACCCTTGGCATTTCATAGCCACAGCACCTTTGGGCTAGCCTCATCAGGTCTGAATGTAAAAACAATTGCTCAAGCGCAAGCATCTTTCATTGCAAACTAAGCACCACTCTGAGCTATCCTTACTGAGAGGCCTATGCTATGCGGGGCCTGCAACGCCGCACTGCCAGTCAGCAGGCGATGCGGAGTAGGTACGCCTACAACACGTGGGCAGCCATGGATACATTTAAGGATCGTCTCCTCCAAGACTCGAGACAAGTATGGTGCCCTGGTGGAAGAGGGTAGGACAGTGGAATGTACGTCTCTGCAAGCTCTGGATGCTGGGGACGGCTGTATACAGCTCTGGATGCTGCTGACTCTGGCCCATACGCTAGCTACTGGTATAGTGACGAGAAGCGGTGCAAGGCTGCAGGTATCGGGTATCCCTCCCAAGGTCCAGAACACACTGCGGGACCTGCCATTTGAAGGGTCGAACCTCTTCTCGGACCAGGTGGACTCAAGGCTGCATAGCCTCTGAGATTCTAGGGCTACTCTAAAGTCTTTGGGGATTCATACTCCAGTACTGCAGAGGAGGCTGTTCACCCCCAGGCCAGCGCCAAGGGGAAGGAACAATGGCCGTGTCATCGGCTTCTTCCTCACTCTGGCACGATAAATGCAGAAGTGGGGGCCCGCAAAAGTACCCCAAAACCTTATCTTTCCAGGCTTTGGTTTTTAAAAAAACTTCTCCCCAAAATCTTAACCTAGATTTTGGCGATAAATACTCTGCTGCCGCCACCCAAGTAATGATGAGAAAACCAGGGGAGAGATCACTTGGGTAATCTCACCCCTAAAGTACAAACCAGGACACAGTCAACCGATACCAGGTTAATGAAGAGAGAGAGAACTTTTATTATCACCACAATACTCCTGTTGCAAGTATAATGAATATCCTCCTGGGGAATTCCACCATGGGCCCAAACTTAGTTGCAAAAAAGAGAAAATCCCATTTTAAATGCACAGACACCAGATCCCATTTCCCAAACCATAAAACAATAAAACCTAACAGACTGATCTAAACTTTACCCTACTTACAGATAGTGAAGAGTCTATTCTTGGAGGGAGACATTCTGTCTGACTCCCTCAGTAGCTCGACAGAAACTGCCTAGAGCAAAGGAGAGGGAAAAACCAAAACTTCCTTTGTCCCAGTTTGAAATTCCTACCTATGTTCCAATTGACCAACTCTACCTGGTCTAGGTATGTTAACCCCTTAGTCCCCAGGCTGCTGGCTATCCCTCATGATCATAACGGGCCATAACAGCAATAACAGAAGCAGGTGCAGGGGTTCAAGATCGAACTTGGAAGGAGGTTCTGCCTCACCTTCCAACCAGCAGCCCAAGCCCTCGTTTTGAGGGTTCGCTCGAGGACAGCATTGCAGTCTCCGCTTCATCGCCTTTTGGCTGCTGACTTTCCCTTTTCTACCAGGCCTGGTCCCCGATTACCTCCAATCAGTGGGTTCTAGACCTAGTGGGAAGAAGTTATGTTGTTCCCTTCCTTACCTCTCTTCCCAGTTCTCCTTCAGGGACCCCTTTCATGAGCACCTGCTGAGGCAGGAAGTGTCCTCGCTTCTGCAGGTGGGGGTGGTCGAACCCGTTCCAGAGGAGTTCGTAGAGAGGGGATTTTACTCCTGCTATTTCTTTATCCCTAAGTCCAAAGAGGGACTACGTCCTATTCTAGACCTAAGGAACCTATGTTGTTCGTTTAAACGAAGCACACGAGATCTTTTATAGGAGAAAAGGCAGTACGCCCCATTTACTGAGAATACAACAGTTGCAAATGCGTTTTAATATCTCTCTCACACACACACACACACACACACACACACACACACGTACGTCTTTCACAAAGGCCCAGGCCTTCAATATTTCAAATCTCATTGACATAGACACAATATGAGATCCTGTCTCTTTACTTACTAAACTTTAGAACAAGGAAATATGAGAGATATACTTAACTAAAGGATTTGACTTATATAATATTAAATATGATTATATTCCCTTACATTACTACATTATAAACTAGGAGAAATCAGCACTCAACCCCACGCAAATAATAGAATTTGTGAGGACCCACCTAACCTCCACTGTGGAAGGGGTGTGTTTTCCCCAGGTCAGATTCATGACTGAGTTCCATGAACAAGAACATCCGGGAATGTCAGGCCCATGATATCGGACCAGATATCCCATCAGATGCCTTCCAGAGGTGGACGTATCCCTATCTGGACCTGTTTGCCACACGGGAGAATGCCCAGAGCCAGAGCTATTGCTTGTACAAGGGTCAAGGGGAACGATCCTGAGAGGATGCCCTACACATTCAGTAGCCTGAGGAGCTATTGTATGCTTCTCCTCCCCCCTCATTCCCACTGATTCACAAGATCCTACTCAGGATCAGGAGACTTGGGGCCGCAGTCATTATGGTGGTGCCAGCATGGCCCCGGCAGCACTGGTTTATCACTGTACTAGACCTGGCAGTGGAAGACCCAGAGATACTGCCACTGGTTCTGGACCTAATTACTCAGAACTTAGGCAAGGGGAGGCTATGCACCCGAACCTGTTGTCCCTCCACCTCACAGCATGGAACCTGCGTGGTTAATGTGGGTGGAATGACGGCTCAGAGGAGGTGCAGAAGGTCCTGGAAAGTAGAAAGCCTTCCACCAGGGCAGTGTATGAGGCCAAGTAGAAACGCTTTGCCTCTTGGGCAGAGCAGGCAGGGATGGCTGATGGGTACCTCAATCCCTCTTATTTTGGATTACCTCCTCCACCTCAAACACCAGGGCCTTGCTACATCTTCCCTGAGGGACCACCTGGCCACAATTGCAGCTTTTCATCCAGGGGAGGAAGTTATTCCTGAAGGGGGTGGACAGGCTGTTCTCCTCTACACACCCAACTGTACCACCATGGGATCTGAATTTAGTCCTGACAGATCTCATGAGGACCCTTTTTGAGCCCTTGGCTACCTGCTCGCTGAAGCACCTATCGTGGATGGTGGATTTCTTGATTGCCATCACCTCAGCCAAGAGAATATCTGAGTTGAGGGCCCTCACACCGGAGCCCCCATCCAGAGGTTTTTTTTAAGGACAATGTTAGGCTACATCCCCACGTGACTTTCCTCCCTAAGGCAGTCTCACATTTTCATATGTCCCAAGACATTTACCTACCGGTTTTCCTCCCGAAACCTCATTCTACGCCTAGAGAGCAGGCACGCTCTAGGTGTTAGACGAGCACTAGCGTTTTATATAGAGAGGACAAGAGTTCCATAGATCCCTGCAACTTTTTATTTCCGTAGCACTCGGTATCGACCCAGTGCTCATCCTCCTGGATCACTTCCTGCATTAGAGCTCGCTACAACCTTGCTAGTAGGCCAGTGCCCCATTCCACAAAGGCGCAGGCGTCATCCACGGCATTTGTGGCACAGGTGCCTATTCTTGACATTTGCAGAGCAACTACATGGTCCTCTGTGCGCACGTTTCCCAGTCACTATGCAATTGCTCAGCAAGCCAGGGAAGATGCAGCCTTTGGGAGGACTGTGCTGCAATCCATTGTGAATTAGGTGGTGTTAGACTTTGACACCACCTCCTAGGATACTGCTAGGGTGTCACCTAATTGGAAAGGACATGAGCAAGCACGCGAAGAAAAAACAGTTGGTTACTTCTGTAACTGTTCTTCGAGATGTGTTGCTCGTGTCCATTCCAAATCCCACCCACCTCCCCTTGGTCGGAAGATTCTAGCAAGAAGGAACTGAGGGGGTGGAGGGCCAGCAGGGATATATATGTGCCAATATAGCGGCGCCACTCCAGAGGACTCCCTGGCTGACCCAACAGGTACTGCTAAGGGAAAAAGCTCTGGAATCCGTGCACGCACATCTAATTGGAATGGACGTGAGCAACACCTCTTGAAGAACAACAGTTACAGAAGTAAGTAACCTTTTTTATATAGAGGCCACAAATCCCCTTATGTAAAGAGAGTAAATATTTTCTAAAGGGAATAATGTAATGAAAATCCAACATACAAGAGACTCTGAACTCAGCAGTGATCCACAGAGGGTTTTTCAAGCATCTCCAACTTAACTGAACTGCAATTCCCTTTGGACAACAAAAATTACTACGTGATTGCAGAAGGGGCACCTAGCCTGAGCCCCACTGCCCCAGTTAGGGGACAAAGACAAAGGAGTTCAGCTCTGGGTGGGAGGGCCTGTAACCTGAGCCCCATAATTCCAGGCAATGGGGCTAGGGCTTTGGTTCTGGGTCCCAGCAAGTCTAATGCCAACCCTGGTGACCCCCACTTTGGGCGCATGATTCAGTGAGCAGGGTGTGAGGCCCCACCTAGAAAACCTGGGTATGTCTACACAGCGAGCAGAAACCCCCAGCAGCAAATCTCAGAGCCTGGGTCTGCTGACTCAGGCTCACGCTCCAGCACTGCAAATAGCCGTGGAGACACTCAAGCTTGGGCTCTGAAACCCAGCCCCTCAGTAGGCTTCAGAGCTCCAAAGTCTACACAACTATTTTGAATACCTTAGTCTCAGCCCCATGAGCCCACATCTGCCAGGGGTTTCTGCTTCCCGTGTGGAGCTGCCTTCCGACAGCAAACCGTTGCTGAGAAAAGCAGAGTGGATATCCCAAGGATTTTGAGCGAGTGCATTAAAACAGTGAGTTCTAAGGGGAGGCGGCTGTGTGGCAGGTTTACCTGTTTGGCCATTAATCAGCGTCTAAATGAAAGTGTCCCAGTCAGATTTAAAGATCTGCGCAGAGAGCGTTCTAACTCGAGGGAGGCTTGGACGAGCAGACAATTATTATATCTCCACAGGCACTAACCTGCCTCCAATCTGATGGGTTTATGAAACATCATTTCTCACCTCATTGCTGTTTGCACAAGGAGCTATTAGATCAGGCTAGTGAGTGCACCCAATAAAGGATGGATATCTCCATTAAGCCAGGTATTTTACAGCTAGCTAGTTTTAGGCTAGCAGAGTGACAAAGTTCATGAAGATAAACATGCTGTACTGTATTGTAATTGTAGGCGGCCTCCATGCTTTTTCCAGACAGATTTGCAATCAATAGAGCATTGCGTTTGCAAGTACTTAACATTTAATTTAGCGAAGAGGGAGACAGCACAAGTACATCTCCCCAGCAAGTGCTGAGGGCCTGCTCTTGAAACAAACATTTCATATTGCTTCAACACAAAAGAAAAAAAATAGGCAAAAGGAAAAGCAACATATGCCAGGCACTGACTGAACCTTGCTCCAACAGCATCCTATGCCAAATGCACAGAGAGGCAGCGTTCCTTCTCGTTTTTCATGTCCGTGTGCAAAATGAATTTTGGTATGTGCACTAATATGGAGGTGATGTGTGGCACACAATGTCCATACCAGTGCACGTCACAAAACTCATTCCTCACATGGATGGGGTATAGTGAGAGTGGGATGAGGGGTTGAGTGTAGGAGAAGGCTCAGGGCTGGGATAGAGGGTTGGAGTGTGGGGTAGTGAGGGCTTGGTTGGGAATGCAGGGTCTGGGGCGCAGAGGGGGGGCTAAGGGCTGGGATGCAAGCCCTAGGGTGGGGCTGGGAATAAGGCATTTGGAGGGGGTACAGGCTGCCCCAGGGAGAGAAGATTACTCCCAGTCCTCTTTCACCTTGCAGCGCAGGGCCAGGTGAGAAGCACCTCTCTATGGCCACTGCAGCTTTGGCAGGACCGGGGTGGGGACAGGCACCACTCCATAGCTGTGGCATGTCTGGGTTAGGCTGACTGAGTGGGGACCAGCAAAGGGGCACCTCCCCTCGGACGCAGCAGGTCGGGGCTAGGGCTGGTGAGCAGAGGTGCATCTCCCCCACAACATCACCTGAAAATAAGAACAGATGTTCACATGGCACTATTGCAGCTGCTGTCATTCCAGAGGATGTGTCCATTCTGTTGACAGGTTCTGCTAGATAGAAGTGCAGAAGCCACCAGAAGGTTGATTTTATTTTTTGGTGGTTTGGATTCTGCAGTTTCCACATCAGAGTGAAAGCATGCTCCATATCCTGTACCTCTGACTGATACTTTGAAAGGTACTTCATATTCTTACATCTTGGGTCAAGTGTGGTAGCTGTCTTTGGAAATCTCACATTGGTACCTTTGTGTTTTGTCAAATTTGCAGCAAAAGTGTTCTTAAAATGAACATGTGCTGAGCTGTCATTTGAGACTACTATAGCATGAAATATGTCAGACTGTATTAAACCGAGCCAGAGACATACAATTCTACTCCCAAAGAGTTCAGTCACAAACTGAATTAACACATTCTTAATGAGTGTCACCAGCATGAAAGCATGCCCTCTGGAGCAGTGGCCAAAGCATGAAGAGGCGTAGGAATGTTCAGCATATCTGGCATATAAATACCTTGCAATGCTGGATACAAAAGTCTCATGCAAACATCTTGTTCTCTTTCTGGTGACACTGTAAATCAGTGGGCAGCATTATCACCAGTAAATGTGAAGAAACTTGTTTGTCTTGGCAACTGGCTGAACAAGAAGTAGGACTAAGTGGACTTGCAGGTGCTAACTTTTTGCATTGTTTTGTTTTTGAATGCAGTTACGTAACACACAATCTGCAAAGACATTGCACTACAAAACTTGTATCAAATGAACTGAAAAATACTTTCTCTTATTTTTACAGCGCAAATATTTGTAACAAAAATAGTGGTGTACTCTTTATGTTGTCGTAATTGAAATCATTATATTTGAAAATGTAGAAAAAGGGGCAGTGATAGAAATGTAGCCGTGTTAGTCTGGGGTAGTTGAAGCAAAATGCAGGACAATGTAGCACTTTAAAGACTAACAAGATGGTTTATTAGATGATGAGCTTTCGTGGGCCAGACCCACTTCCTCAGATCAAATAGTGGAAGAAAGTAGTCACAACCATATATACCAAAGGATACAATTAAAAAAATGAACAAATATGAAAAGGACAAATCACATTGCAGAACAGGAGGGGGATGCGGGGGGGGGGGGGGGGGGGGGAGGAAGGAAGGTAAGTGTCTGTGAATTGCTGATATTAGAGGTAGGGAGAGTGGGATGTTTGTGAGTTAATGGTATTAGAGGTGATAATTGGGGAAACTGTCTTGGTAATGGGTGAGATAGTTCAAATGTTTAAGTCCTTGTTGGAAAGTGTTGAATTTTAACATGAATGACAGTTCAGAGGATTCCCTTTCAAGTGCAGATGTAAAAGGTCTTTGTAGCAGAATGCAGGTGGTTAAGTCATTGAGAGAGTGTCCTTTCTGGTTAAGAAAGGGCAGTTTTTTTATTGAAGGGGCAGTTTTCAAGGAATGTTCTTTCCCCTTGTCCCTACCTGGCCGGATCGCTTCTGCTGAGCCTTCTCCGCAGGCTGCGCCGTGGGCAGGTCCCCTCTCCTGCGCGAGTCCGGGGGGGGGGGGGGGCACTGAGGGTCCCATCTGTGCTGGGGACCAGCCTGGTCACGTGGTGTAGTGAGGGGGGGGGGGCCTGTTTCATCCCAATCTGAGGCTGTGAAGAGCTGAGTGTGGACAGGGGGCTGAGCCCGGCCCCTCCCCCCGCCCTTGTGCACGAGGGGGGTAGCCCCGCCCCTCAGGGGGCTGCCAGGCGCTATCGACGGTGCCTGAGCGGGGGTGGGGGCGGCCCGTGTTGAGGGGGGAGGGGTCACACCTTGGCTGGAGGGGTACCTGTGGGGGGGGGAGAGCGCTCTGGGCCCTGGGGGGGGGGGCTGGTCGGGGCCCCCCCCCCGCGCAAATCCCCCTCAGGCTCCCGCAGGAAGCGGCCCCGCGCCGGGGAGGGGGCGGGCGCCCGCCTCCGCCAATGGGATGCGCGAGCGGCGGCGGAGCCCCGCCCCCTTGCGGCCGCCGGCCAATGAGCGCGGGGGGGGCGGTACTTCCGCCGCCCAGGGGGCGGGGCGGGCTGGTGGCGGCGCTTCGGGGCCCGGCCGGGCTGGGCTCTGCTCTGCGGCTGGGCCCGGGGGGCCGCGGGGGAGGCAGCTGGGAGCGTCTAGGGGCCCGGGGGGGGGGAAAGGGGCCCCGAGAGGGGCGCACGAGGAGGCTACTCAGGGAGGGGTGACTAGGGGCCCCGGGGGGAGGGGGGAGGGGCCCAGGAAGGGGGGAGGAGGAGGCTGCTGGGGGGGGGGGGCTAGGGGCCCAGGAAGGGAGGAGGAGGCTGCTGGGGGGGGGGCTAGGGGCCCAGGAAGGGAGGAGGAGGAGGCTACTGGGGGGGGGCCCAGGAAGGGAGGAGGAGGCTGCTGGGGGGGGGGGGCTAGGGGCCCAGGAAGGGAGGAGGAGGCTGCTGGGGGGGCTAGGGGCCCAGGAAGGGAGGAGGAGGCTGCTGGGGGGGGTAGGGGCCCAGGGAGGGAGGAGGAGGCTGCTGGGGGGGGTAGGGGCCCAGGGAGGGAGGAGGAGGCTGCTGGGGGGGGGTAGGGGCCCAGGAAGGGAGGAGGAGGCTGCTGGGGGGGGGGCTAGGGGCCCAGGAAGGGAGGAGGAGGTTGCTGGGGGCGGGAGGGGGGGCTAGGGGCCCAGAAGGAGAAGAGGAGGCTGTGGGGGGGGGTGTCGGGTGCTCTCACTGTCGGGGTCCCACTCTCTCTGCTGTTGGGAGGCCTCGGGTCTCTCCCTACCATTATTTTCCGGGCTGGGCTGAGCTGGGCGATGAATGGTTTCAGCACCGAGGAGGACAGCCGGGATGGGCCCCCTGCTGCCCCCTTTTACGGCCAGAGCTGTTGCCTGATCGAGGACGGGGACCGCTGCATGCGCCCAGCCGGCAATGCCTCCTTCAGCAAGAGGATCCAGAAGAGCATCTCCCAGAAGAAGCTCAAGCTGGATATTGACAAAAGTGTGAGTTGCAGCCTTGCTGTGAATGCGTCCTAGCTGTGCGTCCTGAGTTTAAGGTGCCGCTGCAGTGTGGTCTCTTCTGGGCTGGAACCCAACGTCTGCTTTACAGGGCACAGCAGCCTTGCCCAACAATTTGGTACCATCCTACAGTTATACCTAACGTGGCATGACTGTTGGGACGAAACCGAAGATAGGCATTGTGAGTTGAATTGTATTGTGTTTATTGAACCACATTGGCAATAACAAGAAGTCCTGTGGCACCTTAGAGACTAACCAAAATATATAGAATCATGAGCTTTCGTGGGCATCACTTCATCAGATGAATTGGAGTGGAAATAACAAGTATATATATATATAAAAGCAGCGAGGAGTCCTGTGGCACCTTATAGACTAACCGAAGCGTTGGAGCATAAGCTTTCGTGGGCAAAGACCTACTTTGTCAGAGGCAAGTGTGTCTTTGCCCACGAAAGCTTATGCTCCAACACTTCAGTTAGTCTATAAGGTGCCACAGGACTCCTTGCCACTTATGCAGATTCAGACTAACATGGCTACCTCTCTGATTTTTTTATATATATATATATATATAGTTAGTACCTGTCATTGTACATTGGCAATGTTTAATCCACCAGACTGATGATGCTTAGCCTCCTCTCCCCCTTAACTGTAGTGATGGTATATGTGGTGTGTCACTATTTTGCAGACTTTATTCCAGAACATTTTAGTTTTAAATAATAGAACTACTTCTTTTACAACTTTAGTAGAGGACCTGGGGGGCGGGAGGGGGGGGAGAGAGAGAGAAAGATCTTCAACTGGTGATTAGTGAGAAGTAGAGCTAGTAGAGATTTTAAAAGAATTGCTGGTGTTAGGGAGAAGCATCTTGCAGTGAACCTGTTGTGTGGAAGGATAGAGAACAGGCCACTTTCTTTTGATTTTGGAGGCAGTAGTACCACTTTAACCACTGATGGATACCTGTTATTGCTGTTATTACTTAAGAAGTAACTTTAATTCTACAGATGCCTACAGTTGGGTGGTATTGCTTCATGGATTGTTCCCATGAAGCAGTAATTTAAAAACTGTCATCTGACAGAAAAGTTCACACAATCATTTTTAAATGAAAAAGAATGCTGCTTGTTTATTGGCTGGTGTCCAGCAGGCTTATCTGTTGTCAGCTAATGACTATTCATGTTAAGTGACATCTATCAGTCAAGCCTTTAAATGAGACCCACACTGGGTGGAGGACACATCTGAGCTCAGCAGCCATAGTCTTTATGGAGGGCATGTCTATTTAAAGTAACTGTCAGCATAAGACTCAATCAGAATTTTTGTTGTTGTTGCCTATAGCTATTATAGGTAACTATAAGATTAAGACAACTAAAATAAATTAGAAGTTAACTTGAGTTTACTTTTGTCCATTTAATGGCATATTGTGTATGGTTGATATCACTGTTTCTCCTGTTTATGAACATCTTTCACACAGCATCAAGGGAGAAAATCACTTTAAAGAGAGAGATTCAACTTGCAATCTGCAAATTTGTTTTTAAAAACAAATACATTTCACCCACCCAGAGTACTCCCAGAAACTTTCTAATGTGAGTCATATTTTTCTATTTTTTAAAAAGTATTTTATTTCCCAAACAATGAGGAGTCCTGTGGTAAATAATTTGGTTAGTCTTTATGGTGTCACAGGACTCTTTGTTGTTTTTGCAGATATAGACTCACATGGCTACCTCTCTGATGCTTTCTTTTTAATGTTACATGTTAAAGACCACAGAAATAAAAAGGGAAAACAGACTAATAAAATAACTATGTAGGCAGAAAGAATTAAACTAATTAGATAGGAAGTGCTTTCTTTGTATGTTTCAGTTTAAAGGCATTTGTATTAGATAGCATCAACTCATTTCCATCGTTTACAGTCAGTTTAGAGAGAGGCTGTTTTCATTCCAACCCTCTTAAGAAGCAGGAATGTAAGTGACTGGTCAAGTCACTACTTGACTAGTCACTTCTCCCTCTGCCCCTCATCAGAGGCAAAAAGCCGGTTCCCCGCCAGCACCGTCTCCACAGGGCAACAGGGGAGACAGAGATGCAGCGGGGGACAAGGTGTGAACGGAGTCAGCTGAGTCCTGGCTCGCACTTGGTCCCCTGCTGCACCTCTGCCTTTTAAGTGTAGTAAGAGCTACTCTGCTGCAGCTCTACTGTTTCTGTACTTACCACCTAATTGAGTAATTGATGGAAATTCCATCAACTACTCAATTAGCTGATTAAATGCAATTTAACATCCTTATTAAGAAAAACTTTCATATTGGGGTGAACTTTTAGAAAGAAACTTTTATGTACAAATAGCAGCCAGTCAGTCTTCCTTCCTCTGTGCTAAAGGGAGGCCCTGATCCTGAAAACATGTACAGTGAAAGCTTTGTTATCCAGCACTTGTGGGGGGTTGTTGGTTAATTGAATGTGCCAGATACTCAAGGTTATTGCTTTGTCCCTGCCCCGTCCTGCGATGACCACCCCTTGGGAATGCATGGCCATTCAGAATGTTATTCAGAATATACGCTCTGAAGGCAAACGGTTAGTTTGTCACTCTGGTTATGCCACGTAAGGAAGTATTGTGCACCAGAAAGAACGAACTAACAAAGCTTGGAGGAATGAGGAAGCAGGCTACTCCGCTCCAACACACACATTCGCTCACTTGGGGTATTTTTCTTGTGTCCGCCTAAGTGGCAGGAAGACAAGCAGGCCAGCTACTCAGGAGCCCTCGAGCAGATCCGGCTCCCGGCAGCTCAAGGTAAGCTGAGAAGGAAGAAACAGTGCCCGCTGTCAGAAGCTCCGCCAAGGTAAGCTGGGCAGGCGGGAGTCAGGTGTGCACACCTAGAGATGCAACGGTATTGTGGCTGGGGGCTATACTAGTTAAGTAAGTTTTCCCGTTAACAAAGTGCAGGATAACAAAGCTTTCACTATAAGTTAGTAATCTCACTGACATCATTGGGATCACTTGTATACATCAAGGTAAATACATGCATACATTTTCACAGCCCAGCTACTGCTCATTTTGGAAGTGAAGAGACATGATCCTGTAGAGCCAGAGTGTCCATCATGCTAACCACGTGTGGCTATTTGGTCGATTGAGTGTGGCGAGTTTGCTATAGCAGTAGCCACTATAGTGGCTCCTGCTTCAGAACTGGATGTAGAGAAATCGTCCTGTATTTTATGACATTCGATTGCTTTTATGAAAGTGCATGTGACATCATAAATTTAGCATTATTACTAAAGATTGAATTTCAGCTCAGGTTGTTAGGAATCGTTCATTTTCCTCTGTCTTTTCCCAGCCCTTGACGTTCATTTGATGAGCTTGTTTCCATAATTCACGAGTATGGCATCAAACTCATGATTCAAAAGACAGTAATTTTCATAGTGTTAAATGTACTGCAGCAAACATGTCTTCTGTATTATTGCTTTGTAATTGACTGTAGTCTTATACAGATTTTTTTATACAGCAATTACTGTGATTGGTTTTGCCTTACTTTTTACTCAGGTAAGGCACCTGTACATTTGTGATTTCCACAAGAATTTCATTCAGAGTGTCCGAAACAAAAGGAAAAGGAAAACTAGTGATGATGGAGGAGACTCTCCTGAGCACGAGATGGATGTTCCAGAAGTAAGTGTTTTATTAAAGTGGATGTTGACTGCTGTTGCCAATGTCTGCCGTGTTCAGATTTCATGAACCATATTATCTTGGGGTGAGGAGATGGGTGGACATTTTTCCAAGTCTGTGAAATGGGGACATTTGAGCTGAGAAGACTGTTATGTCTTTCCCTGTCATTGCATCTTTGTCTAAATTCTTATGGAAGTAGCAATGTGTGCAGGAATTATTTTTTTTATTGGGGTAGGTGATTCTGATTTATTTTGTGAGTATATTCCATTTTTTCATCATGCTGGAATGACCTACTTCCTGGATTTCTTAGATTTCTTCTGTGCACCTGTCCACTTAAAGCTTTCTATAAAAGGGGAAATGCAAAGGTTTGTGGGGGGTGGGAGGGAGTTCATCCCTACAACACTATATGCAGGCAGTAGTAATTGATTTTTCAGTTCAAGGGCCAAACCACTTAAATAAGGTAATTTGTTTTAAACAGAAATGTTGTGGGTTTTCTTGCCATAACAAAAATAAAAATTTGGCTTTGGGTCAAACAAAATGTTTAATTGGATCTAAAACTATTTTTTTATTTTGTTACATTTGTAGATGGGTTATGCTTTTTAACACTTTTTAAAAAACAACTTTCAAGGATGTTATGAAGTTTTGGTATATAAACAGTCTTTTTTTACATGCCACAGTAGCATTATTTAATAATACTTCTCAAACGAGTTAAAAATTATAAAATCTTTGAGACAAGAGCCACATATCCTGGTTTTTCTTGTCCTCAGTTTCCCCCATCTGTAAAATGGTATTTATGAAATTGACCTCCTTTGTAAAGTGCTGTGAGATCTACGAACGGTATTAGATGGTATTACTATTTGTATTTTAGCCATTGAGCATACTTTGAAGTGCTGTATGCTAATAAATTGAAATAATTACTTAACAGAGCACACACTTTCTGCCTGCCCTTTGTTCATTTTTTTCCACTCTCTAGAAATTGTGCATTTTACATTTTGAAATATCCCTAACTGAGTTCATTATTTAACGATACCCGGAAATCCCATCAGTTTGTGACACAAACTCAGCGGTGTTGCCTGATATTGCCTCCGCCTGATATTGCAAGCACACATTTCTAAACTCTGTGGGAACCACTGAGAATTGCAGTGAATGTGATTTCTGTTTGTAACAAAAAACGATAATTCTTAGTGTGGTTCTTCTCTGTAAGAATGGCATTGGGGGCTCTCTGTGTGTAAATGACCTGCTTTTCCGATTTACTCAGTTTACAAGTGAACGGATTGCTGAGGATACAGAGGTGTGATTGAGACCACAGTTTGGCCTTACAACTGGAAATTGACTAGCCATTCTGTTGTGGTACATGAGCCGGAACAGAATTTCTCTCCCCTGAGACTATTTTCGCTCTGCAACATCAACAAGAATAAAAAATAGACTTATATTTGTCACAAAAGCAGGGGGATGTGGCTCTGAATACAGGCAGAGCAGGCCTGTTAAGTTAGTGCCTTTTTGAGATACTCTCCTCAGATGCATCTGCATTCTAGTCATCCTGCATCTGTTTTCCAGGTTGACCTGTTCCAGCTGCAAGTGAACACGCTGCGACGGTACAAAAGACATTACAAGTTACAGACCAGGCCTGGCCTCAATAAGGCTCAGCTAGCAGAAGTAAGTGAGGGTGCGGGGCAGTCACTTTATATAACATAAGAAAAATGTGTTTTTTCACTCCCCCAGCCTTGCATCCACTTTCTGGACTCAAGTGCCTGCATTGATTTTTATCACTAGTTCATCCAGAAGCTCTGCTACTTGTTTCCAGTGAATTGCCCCAGCAAAAGTCTATAGGCATATTTTCTTCCCATGAAAAGGATCCCGAGGAATATTTTGCAGTAGCAGTTATTTGTTCTCCTTTCTTCCCATCCTTCTAATTGATTATAAAATGAATGGCTAGTGATGGCAGAATAAATAGAATCGGAAAGTGGACTCTTACTGTCCCGTATAGTTATTAATTAGAACATTTGTAGTTGGTGACCAATGCAAAACCCAATGCCTGACGCACATTCTAACAGAGAGACAAGGTGGGCGAGGTAATCTCTCTTTTATTAGACCAGCTTCAGTTGATGAAAGAGAAAAGCTTTTGAGCCAGATCCTCTGAAGAAGAGCTCTGTGTGGCTCAAACTTCTCTCTCTCCCACCACTGGAAGTTGGTCTAATAAGAAATTATCTCACCACCTTTGTGTGTCTAATATTTTTGGTCCAACATCAGTACAACTATTCTGTGTACAGCATCATCTAACAGTCATTTTAAATGTCATATGGCTTGTTTTTCTCCATTCTCTGCCTAGTGCAATTGCTAGTCCTTCCTTTTTCCCTTGCCTCCCCTGATCTTGACATACTTTGCTTACCATATAAATCATGCGAAAGCGACAAGTAGTCCTGTAGCACCTTATAGACTAACAGATGTATTGGAACATAAGCTTTCGTGAGCAAAGACCCACTTCGTCAGATGCATCTGACAAAGTGGGTCTTTGCCCATGAAAGCTTATGTTCCAATACATCTGTTAGTCTATAAGGTGCTACAGGACTACTTGTCACTTTTGCAGATCCAGACTAACACGGCTACCCCTCTGATGCATATAAATCATGTTTCTCCAAGCTATTAGAATTCTTTGAGGTTTTAAGGTCAACAGACCCGTGGACAAAGGTGATACAATGTATTTAGACTATCAGAATGCCTTTGACAAAGTCCCTCACCAAGGGCTCTTAAGCAAAGTAATCAGTCATGGGATAAGAGGGAACGTCCTCGCATGGATCAGGACTAGGGGACACCCAATGAAATTAATAGGCGGCAGATGTAAAACAAGCAAAAAGAGATATTACTTCGCTCAGTGCAGGGTCAGCCTATGGAACTGGTTGCCAGGGGATGTCATGAAGGTTAAAAACAAAACCGTTCAAAACATATATGTTTGTGGAGAGATGGTCCGTCAATGATGTCAGGGATGCAACTCCATGCTCTGGGTGTCCCATAGCCTCTGACTGCCAGAAGCTGGGAGTAGGTGACTGGATGGATCATTCAGTGGTCTCCTGTTCTGTTCATGCTCTCTGGAGCACCTGGCATTGGCTGCTGTCAGAAGACCAAATACTGGGCTAGATGGACATGGAGTCTGACCTAGTATGGCCATTCTTATGTTCTTAATAAGCCATGAAAGAGCTGGCTCCTCCTTCAGTCTTCCACTTGAGACAAGAGTTTGGGAAGCTCTTTTATACACGCACTGCTGCAGATAGCTGTGGTGTCCTTAACTGGTATTCTAATGTTCATGGCAGTTCTGCTTCAGGCCACTTTTAGAATCCTCTCTCCTGCCTCAGTTTCACCTGAATGTGTTTCCAGGTTAGCTCTGCGCTCATCAGGTTAGCCATTACCTCTGAGGAGAATGCAGTGTGAGTTTCTTGCAAGCCCAGGACTTTTACCATACAACACCCAGAGCTCTGGCAGCTTTGGGAAATTATTATGTGTTGTGTTTTCAAAGTCGAGTACTGAATTAATGTTGTACAGTGTATTGCATGGCGTAAGAAGGTGAAGGGTGGGGTGTAGCTCTTCATTTGTATCTAGTTTATTTGTAGTGTTCTGTCTGACTAGTAAGCAGTCTTTCAACTACCTCTTGTTGGCAAGCGCTATGTACTGAAGCACATTTGTGTTAGTATCCCCAGCAAAACTATTATGCAAGCAGAGCTTAACCTTAAGGGGAGCCTAACTTAAAATTGTCACACACTTCCCAGATTTCCTGTGAAGTTTGAGCAGCTTTGACCCTACGCTGGATCCTCGTCCAGCTCCCATGCTTGAATCACTTCTGCCTGAGGCTCTTAGACATCTGCTTCTAACCCACCGTAAGGAAAACTCAAACTTCCATAAGTCGTCTTGGAGTGATTCATATTGTGCAACCTGCAACAAAAGTCAATTCTGGAGTTGTGTTGAGTGCTGAAAGATGTTTCCACCCTAAGGGAAAGCACATCTCCTATTCCTGCCCCAACAAGATCTTTGTAACATTAGATTTCTCCTCTGGATGAGAGAAGCAACCTTAACCGTCCGGGGTTTCTGCCAAAGTTTGAGGTAGCAGCCCTAGCGTGCGTTTGTTGTGGATCCCCTTTCAGTCTCTTTGAAAGCTTCCCCAATATGTTTTAATGTGGACAAAGGTCCTTTGAAGCTGCATTGTTTACATTGCCATGTCTCGCCCTCTTTTGGTTCCCTTAGCAAAGTTTGGCAATAGCTTTCCATCACCCTTCTTTAAAATACTGAGTCATGGGGAAACTCTCCAAGCAAACTTGGCACGGAATGAATATAGGGGGGTGGTTTCTACTACTAACTAAAGAGCTAGCCTCTTGTAATGCCTTCTTAAGAAAGGACTTCCTAGCTTCCAAATTCCACTTGTGAATTGGCTGCTGAAATTGCTGATCTAGCAAGACAACTCTCTGCTCATATGCACGTTCTAGCCACAGTGAAGAGTAAAGGAGGACTGACTATTCAAATCAGTGCATGTTTATGTACAAGTGTTTCACTTAACGGCCTTAAATCAATGTCAGGATGAACAAAGGTCAAACTGTAGCTCTGCTTATTTCTGCATTTAATTCAAGAATTTGCCTTTTTTTCATGTTTAGACCATTAGCCGCCACTTCAGAAATATCCCTGTGAATGAGAAGGAAACACTTGCTTATTTCATCTACATGGTAAAGAGCAACAAGAGCAGGCTGGACCAGAAATCAGAAAGCAGCAAGCATCTAGAATGAAGATGAATTGGACTTCGGATGAGAATAAGCATGGTATTGAAGGAACAGGTGGTGCGGCGCATTTTAAGCTTGTAAAGACTCTTGAACTATATTGTAAATTTGTTTTAATGCTGTGTGTGTGTAAATGACATAATCAAGACTCTCTTGATCAGGAGTATCTGAAAACATGCATCCAACATGCCTGAGAAGACTTAACTTCCCAATCAAAGCCAACATTGGAATGAAGAAATAAAGGTCATAGGAAGAATTATAGATATCAGTAGGACTCTGACTCTGGAGTTCTTTGATGTAGTGTGTAAAGTGCTTCTGGAAGCCTGCTTCTGAATGTGATTTAGGTGATGAGTAAAAAGAATTCAGTGGTTTCAGTCTGCATCATAAATCCATCGTGCAACATGCTTTGGTTCTGGACTGAAACAGCAATGGAGCTATAATTCAGAATCAAGGTGCACAGGTCAGAAGTCTGCTTGAGGGTTACTCACAACCTGAGTACATTCCACCTTGCTCTATGCGACAAGTCCCAAACTTCTGTGAATGCTACAGTTCGCCAAATCCGCTTCAGTGACTGCTATTTGATTGGTTCGAAGATGGATTTCTCACGTTGTATCAGATGGAAATCAGACCAGTACGGCCAACCTTTTGATCTGTTTTACCTTATTTAAAACTCACTATTTAATTGCATTGTTTTTAGCATTTGAGAATGTCTGTCTGCATTTTCTGGATTTAGGGCATTTAAGGAAATATTTGGCATCTAGGCAAATATTGTGAATTAATTCTCTGATTTGACCATGTTGTTAGAAATGCCTCCAATTAATTCACTTAAGTCATTGTTCTGTCTCTTGAATTCTAGGCTCAAGGGGATAGGTGAAGCCATGGCTTATGGCACCGGCCGCTAGACTGGGTCAAATTAGGTGTAGGTCACACAAGTGACTTTTTTCTCAATCTGGTCTTCAGCAGGTCTACCTCACAAAACAGATACGCAGATTGATCTGACTTCCAGTCTGTTTCAGATAAATCATTACAGAAGGAGCAGATGTATCGCCAGTGTACAAACAGGGGCATACACGATATTTGAACCGCATCTGTCTGCAGCATTTTCAGCAATGCATGGAGCTAAGCCACTTAACCTTTCATAAGCATTACATGTACATTTCCTAGGAATAAGGCGGATAATAGAATGGCACAGACTGGCCTTTTTGTAACTTGATATTTAAACCTAGCATTGTCATTTTGAAGCCAAGGTATCCTTACAGATCTTCATAGCCTAAACGAAATTGGCAAAGGGAGGCTAAAATTTTTCAGTGACCTCAAATTCAATTCAACCTAGTCACTCTGCTCCCCTGCTGTTTTAACTTTTTTTTTTTGTCTTTTCTGTTCTAAGATGCAAGGCCCCACTTGATGATCATATATAAAATAAGCCTTAATCAGCAATGTGAACAGTGGAGAACTTTGGTTAGACTCTCAGTTGTGGGTTTGAACATGCAGAAACTGGCTGTAACTTTGAATAGCTAAACATGAGAGACTACTCAATACTGTATTTATCCTTTATTGTGCAAGACGGGCAGTTCAGACAATAATTTCTGGAAATCTTAAGCTTTCCCAAAATATTTGTGAAAAGAATAAGTTCACCACATGGTCTTCAAGTATTTGCTTATGTTCCAAATAGAAGTCCAAGAAACTTCGGCCTTTTTAAAATAAGTCCAGTGTCATGCAGAAAATACTTCTTGTGCTAGAAATTTTAATCTGATACATCTCTGAAGATGTGGATTGTTTCTAGTATCCTCAAAGTCGCCAATTCAGTATGAATTTTAAGAACCTTATTACTGTTTAGATCTTACGTATGTCTACACTTAAATTGAAAACCTGTGGTTGGCCCGTGCCGGCTGATACAGGCTCGTAGGCAACGTTCACTGTAAGCTGTGCGCTTGTGCAGCCACTCAGGAGAGAGTCAGATGCCACCCAGCTGATTAGCAAAGCGCCTAATGCTAAGTTTTGTGTTTCTACTGGTGGTGCGCATTTGCACATAAAAATGTGTTCCCCTCATGGATGGAAAAGATCAGAGAGAATTTTGCTCATGGGGCTGGGGCTAGAACCTAGAGGCTGTTTAATTGCAAAGTAGCCATTCAGGCTTCGGCTGTAGCCAAGCTTGAGCCCAAATGTGCAATTAAACAGACCCTTGAATCAGCTGGCATAGACCAGCTGCAGGTGACTAATTTCAGTGTAGACAAAACCCCCCAGAAGGATTTGACACAGTGAAGGAGCATAGAGAATGATGAGCAAATGTCTCACATCGATATTTCTTCAGTGTCTTAAGAGTTTCCATTATTCTGGTCCCTTCTGTATTGGAAGGATAACTCAAGACAGATGCCTTGAAGGTGTATTCTCTGGTGCATGATTAACTTCAGAGCTTGTATGCATGCAACTGGAAGAGAATGATTAAGGTAAAATCTGTCTTCAAACTATTAGTAGGTTATGCCTCATCCTAACTTCCTGGCCAAAATTGTAAAAATAGATGGGGGTGTGTTTTAAGAGCAATTAATGTGTTGTCGTGTTTTAGCTGCACAGCAGCAAATTGATTATTTACAAAGGAAATAAGTTGGCAGGTTCCAGCTGTTCTGGTGTGTTTGTTGGAATGTGTTTGTGAGAAGGTGGGAATTTTTTTGAACTAATCAAAATTGGTATAAAATGTATGATTGCTGTTGGTTTCACTTAAGCAATTAGATTTTTAAAAAAATCTCATTCTCTAAGGGGGTGGTGATGGAAAGATGTTTACCAGCCATTAGCAGGAGTTTATAAGGTGGAAAGGTTGGAGGAGGGACACCAAGGAAGTGGAGGAATCTTTGGTTTTCAGATCCCTTGATCCCATTGCCTTATAAACACTTGGAGATGCCTTATTTGCTTGTTCTCCACTCAGCTAGAGTAACATGCCTGGAGCATGAGAGCAAGTGTCTTGAAGGAGGGACTGGTCCCTCGTGTGTCTTCTTCCCATACTAGAAACTGACATCACGTCAATTCAGCAGCAATATCCGTGTTCAGAGTGCCTGTGGGTCTCAAAGCATTTAGACTTTAATAACCTGGAACGCAACAATGCAATTGTTCTGTGTAATGCCATTGTGTGTATTTGATTATGCTGCGTGCCAATTAAAGATGCCGTCCAACGTATTTTAAATCCTCAGCAGCAAATATTTTGTGAGCCCCAGAGGTGTGATGAAAGCTGAGGTAGCAAAATTTTTCAGTGCTTCAGCAGGGTTTGTTTGAGATGCAGTTGTGCAGAATTGCTTTGATTGGCGTGGTTCATTCACACAAGTCGTAGGTTTGTACCTTGATACTTTTTAGAACTTGTATTTCACAGATGGGCCTTAAATGCTGTCCAGCTGAACCGCGGCACACAGACTTCAGTAGTGGCGTATTAATTGTTCCAAATCTGTGAGTAGAATTGACATGGTGCAGCGGGTCCATAGGAAATCCTTCTGTCCAGGTAAGAGCCTAATCCCATTAGCAGGGCTCGACAAACCACGGCAAAATCTACTCGCCAGCCCCGCATCGCGCATGCGTGCACCACCGGTAAACGGGCCGACCGGCCGAAATCTACTCACCACAGGCGAGTAGATAAACGGATTTGTCAAGCCCTGCCCATTAGAGACTCCAGTCAACTTCACTAGGCTTTGGATCAAACCCGTAAGCCCTTAGGATGGAATGGTGATAATGTGGATTGCTTCCTGCAGGCCTTATTGATGGCAAAATGTGTGGCTAGAGTCGGCTTACCTTAAGCCGAGCCATGGCAGCGTCCAACAACGAGAGGCCGATGGGAGCACATGCTCTTGTCAGTTTCCTTTACTCTTCGTAGAACTGGGAGTACGGGACGCCAGGGGGACTGCTCTCAGTGTTTGATTTACGGTGTTTACATTAGACCTGCTAAATCGAACGCTAGAAGATCAATCTCCAGAGGGTCAATCTTCCCGCTAGTGTAGACATGCCTTTAGTGAGTTGATTTCATCCTGTGCAGTGGTCTTATGCTGGTCACCAGTATTTGTAGAAGAAGAAGAAGAAATTATCTTATGCCTTGGGCTCAGTGGAAAAAAAACAAGGACATTTAAAGTGTTCTGTGATAGAAGTAAATTAGAGGCAGGGACGTTGTGATGACTGGAAAGTGCAGCTCATAAAGTGGGCAAGTCCTTAAGGGGCATTTTATTCTAAGATATTCTGTGTTCATCTTTCAAGGCCTAGTTTTGTGTCTATCTTGAATACTGCATATCACGAGCAAATAGTTGTGGTAAAACTGAGTGTATCTTTCTAAAATGTTTGGGCATTAAATCTTAATCTACACCTAAAACTTAGGTCAACCTAGCTGTCTCTCTCAGGACTGCAAAACTTTAATCCCCTGTGTAACATAATTAGATGGATCTAACCTCACTGGAGACGCAGTTAAGACTTTTTTCTGTTGGTCTACCAGCTGTCTTTCCTTGGTGAATTACCAACATCAATGGTGAAAGGCCACCTTGTCAGTGTAGGAAGTATCTACTCTGGAGTGCTACAACAGCACAACTGCAGCACCGTAGCTGTGCTATTCTAGCTGCTGTAGTGAATAGGAGTCCCAAGATTCAGAAAAATGGAGGATAAAGGTTGTCCCGACTTTTCCCAATAGTCTGGTACCTTCTAGGGATGTTATAATGTAGTTGATTAACGAATAAGCAAAAGCTTCTAGGTTAATGCTATAGACTACACGCATTTCCCTCCCCCGCCCTTGCCAGCCACCTCTAGCAGACTGATGTCGTTCACAAAGCTGAACCCAAAAAATGTGTCTGGTATTTGAAAGGCATGTGAGTAGGATGGCTTCTTACCCAAACAAGCTAGGAAATGTAGAGCCAAAGAAACTCACACTAGGCGTATGTTTCAGACGAGGTAGCATAGCAAAGAGAACTCCGAGTAGGACGTGGTCCAAATGAAAACCAGATACATAATTACACTGTAAAGATACATGGGCTAATTACAATTGTGAGAGAGAGAGAGTGAGTGAGAGGAATGTGTCACCTAAACAGGGTTAAATTTGCAATGAGTGTTTTATGCCAAACACAAATATTGTGGGGAGGAGAAAGGGTGAGCCTTGCACTTTATTCTGTAAGTAAATTCTGATGTAAACGCTGGTGGGAAATTATGGTCGGTAAATGGAAGTGATCAGGGAGGGGGACAGGAGAGAAAAAACTTTTTTACTCCTGTGGTGCCCTAGCATTTTCTCTTTCCAGTTTAAACTTTTGAAGGGAGGGAACATTGAAATTTTAGGTTGGGGAGCCATCTTACAGGCTAGTCAATTAACGGGCCCATCATGCAGAGACAATAGAATATTAATGAGGGCTCTTTTTTTATTCCTTCATGTCAGCTAGGACTTACCGAGCATAAGAGAGGTGATAATGTTCCGTTTACAGTTTCTGCTTTCTATTTTTAAATGGAACGCTTACAGCACAGGCTAATTCCATTCACTTGGGCAACAGAGCCCTGCTCACGCTTCCATGTTACCCATTGCCCCCATCTCGGCTTGACAGTGAACAGTGTTCCTGGAGTGGGAGGGCTCTTGCCTTAAATTCTGAATTTGACTTACAATCAGGTCCATATCTTAGAATAGTTTGCAGTGAATTCTTAGGGCAGTGTTTCTTAAACTTTTTAAGATCGAGGAACACCAAACAATAACTTTTTTTTTTATGAGGAACACCAAGGATTTTTTTTTATTTTGAGCAAAAAAAAAAGAAAAGTGTCGGGGGGGGGGAGTTATTGAGGAAAAAAAAAAGGTTGTCCGCCCCTTTAAGGGCAATCATTTTGAACTCTGTTGTTCTTCGTGGCACATCTCCGACTGTGCCATGGAACACAGTTTAAGAAACACTGTCTTAAGGTCTCTAACCTAACAGATTTCTAAGGTTGTTTTTAAAGGAAGTAGGTTTGCAATTTTTTGCCTTTCATTCGTTGCCTTCATCTCTCCTGTCTTGCCCCATTCCAGCCAGAACATCAAGAGGACGCTATCATAGAAGTTTAAAAAAATCCATTTACTCTGTACCAGGCTTACTGGGAGGAAAAAGCAATCATTCCCCCTTTCATTACGGCCTCCCACATGTTGTGCTGATCTTATACCAAATGTTTTGGATTACGTGTATTTTTAATTATGTACTATAGCTGTGTACTGTCAAAGTAACTCTAGTAATTTATAGTGAAACTGTATAATTTGAGATGTAGAAAATGTCCTGCTCCCTTTGTGTATGAGATTTTTCTCTGTGCATCAGACAAGGATATAAATGCCTGAGTTTCACTTTTAATAAATGATCTATCTAGCAGCAAGCCTCACGTTCCCTCTGTTTGCCTCTCGGAGTGGGATCTTTTCCCGGTGTCTGGCTTAGGAGGTTTGGCTCCTGGGCTGACTCACTGCCATGCAGGATGTCTGGGTTCCGTGGGAGTCTGTTGATGGGGACTCCAAGTAGTGCGGAGACGGGAGGGGAATTAAAGGTGTGAGGGAAAATGCTGTATAGTAACGAAAAAGTGCCCTCCGTCTGTATCGAATTAAAAGTCCCACCAACTCCTGAGCTGGCTGGGTAGCTCATCTGACATGAGGCCTCTTACAGCAGAAGTGGTACAAGCCAAGAAATGTTCCCCGTGTTATGTAAAGAAGACAATGATTAAATAAGATCTGTTCAAGTGGACCGCTTCGTAAGTCTTCTATTTAGAGGACCGCGTACCTTCCGTCGTGTGGGATTTTCCCTGCCCATGGGCAACCAGTAAAATCCACCACGTCTCCCATTTGGTTCATTCTTCCTTTGTGACTCACTCTTATGTGTCTGTCTGTAGGGCCGTGCTTGTCCCTCAATTCAAAGACTGTGCTAAAAGATCCTTCTACGCACCGTTCGCGTGGGTCTGTGTTTGAGGAGTGCTCACCAGATGAAAGGTGAGTGGATCTTCACACTGTAAAGATTGACACCGAAATGGCAGGACACAACATCCCAAGATTCAAAGGACCTGAAGAGCTGTTCGTTTTCCACTCCCTGAAGTGCTCTGTATCCGGATCCTTCCCATTCATCCCATCAATCTTTCTTCCCGTTTCACTCTCGCTTCCTCTTCTAGGCCCAGCACGGCATCCATCATCTTTCACCGCAACGGGTTTTTCCCAAGTAGGGAACAATGACCAGAGTTGCCTTGTGGATGAATATTTAACGTTCAGCCACTGTGTAGCCCGGGGGAGATGAAGCGCTTTACACATACTATTTAACAAAGTCTCCTGACATTGCTGTGAAGTAGTAATTACCCTTTTTTTTGTTCGTTTGGTTTTGTTAGGCAAGAGACTGTGACATCGTTAGCTCTGGTTATATTGGTGCTTTTTGTAGGGCACAGGGATGGTTTGCGCTGTCATAATTACATTGGGACAGCTGCCAGTGTAGCTCTGTAACCCATGCACCTTCTGGCTGTGGTTCACTGTCCCATCTACTCGCACTGAGACCACTTAGAGAGTGAATGAGGGTGCTACAGCCTCACCTGAGTGCCAGCTGGCTTCTAGCTCACGCACTAAGCTCCAGGGGTCCCAGGGTTGGTGTTCCTCCTGTCAGTATTACAGCTGCATTGTGTCGGGGTGATTTACACTGGTAAACTACACTTGAAATGTGTCTGTACCAGTTTTGCAAGCCCAGAGTCAGACACAGAGCCAGGCATGGAACTGAGTTCTTGGCTGCCGGTTCATTGACTCCTAGAACTGGGAGGGACCTCGAGGGTCATTTGTTTTGTCAGTTCCTCCATGCCATGCTCCATAGGTGCCGTGAACTGGCGGTGGGGGATAGGAGAACATGCACTGCTGCAGTTCCTTTTCACTAGTATGCTTGGCAGCGCTCGGTTTTTACTTTTTTATAACTTCAGTGGATAATGTTGATGTGTATTTTAAAGGGTTTTGAAAAAATTGTTTTAAATTGTCACACTTGCCGGAAGTTGTAGGGGAAAGGCAACATCACGTGTCAAAATAGACAAAGTCCGTATCCTTAAATCACATTCTGATATCTCAAGCAACATTTTTCTTTCTTTGCCAATTGGTGAATCTCAGTTATCGATGGAAATGTTTGTTGTCCGTTCTATTTCCGCACAAGCAATCACACTTGGAGCACCTGTCCATTTACCTTCAGGCACTTTTTTTTGTCCAGCAATCTCCGCACATGCAGAGCAATTTTTTTTTTTTTGCGTTTAAATTGTTTTCAATAGCTAGGATTAGATGGAGTGATGGCTGGGGGCAGAGACTGAGAAGCTGTGCAGCCGCTGTGCTTGTTAACGGTGGTTGGTTCGGAAATGCTGAAGGATGGAGGAACATTTATAACCACCCTGTTCGATTTAATGGCAAATAATATATGGTAATTGTGCAAGATTGAGTTCTGATTAGCTAATAATGGCCCTCAGTTCTCCGGGATCCTCAGACTTCTCCGCTGTATGCTTATAACTTACAAATAATGTACAATGAATAAGCAAATGTGACTCTCTCTGTCAGAATTACATAACTGAGAACCAAGGGCTGACGGGTGAGTAACCATAGATGTTGGAATTAGGACTGGGCGAGGGGGAGAGAGGGTAGGATTACCACAGCCTCTGGCATGAAATGGCTTCCATCCTATTCAGGATTAACAGATGAGTTCAATGGCTCTCCGCAATCCTACTCTAAATATTTTCCCCCACCCCATCAGTATCCAGGTAGCCCCTTTGCACCAAATCTTTTGCAAAAATACCGTATCGTGTGCAAACAAACAATACATTGCGTGACTCTTCAAGGGGGGATTTCTAGGGGCTAACGGTGAACGTGAGCATTGGGATTTCTGTCTAAATGTTCCAAGCCTTGTCGAACGTTACCCATCCCCTCCCTGTGCGCTAGGACTTGTGGGCACGGCCTGTTGCAGCACCATGGTGAATATGATTTCTCGATGGTTTTTAATTCAGAATCACATTCCAAATTGTGCACGACAGTGGGGCTTCAGCTACTGCAGCTGCAGAAGCGGCGTTCCCAGGATGCAGCTAACATGGTGTAATGCAGTCATGGAGGGACAACCAATTGCCCTGGGGCTCGTAGGCATGACAGTAACACAAAGACTAATAGATGTGCAAAGTCATGTCTTCATCCTGACTCCCTGAAAGAAAACATGGTGGAGCAAGCGAGCTCAGGACCTGAAGAGGGGTGCCCTGTTTTCTTCACATGCTAACCTGGCAGCTTGAGCGAGCATCTGCTGAGGTTATAAACTCAGAACCACCGGTTCCTTGTATACTCCCCGTCACCATAGGGTGGCAGTGTTACCCAAATAACACACAACTCCATGTAAGCAGGCAAGACTCAAGTCAGCTGCAGCTCCCCCGATCATGAGTTCATTTGCTGATTGCAGAGAGAATATTCCCCACAGCTGTTCTAGGGAGCAGAGCCATATTCCTGTCACACAAACAGCTCCTCGCTCTGAGTTGGTTGTACTTGTCAGCTACAGGAAGTGGGATTATGCTGTATTAGGGGCTGTGGATCTCATAAAGCAAGGGGGTTGTTTTTTACACAGCCGGCTGGAGAATGAAATTGAACATGTACAATACTCTGCGCCGGGCTGGAGTCTTTCCTCCAAGTTTGATATAAACCAGGCTTCGATTCTTCTCTGCAGCTCCATTATAAAGGGCACATCAGCGGCGTGGGGAAAAATGTAAATGGGGATTTAATGGTTTTGTGTTTTATAGACTCAGTCCATTATCAAACAGGCTGGGTATTTAGTAACAGCCTCTCCGCTGTAGCTTTGATTTTATTTTATTTTTCTCTCCAATCCATGTAATAAGTGATGACTAACCAGCCTTACCAGCACTTAATCTCACTTGTCCAAGAGCTGAAGTAGATAGCATATCTCTGTTATCCCACCAGGTAGAATTGACTTCTTCCCTAAGGGGCTTACAATAGCTTTGTCTGAAAATTGCTTTCCAGGATGGGCCTCCTGTTCGTAGTCCTGGAGGTTTTTATGTGATCCATGCAGCAGTAAAAAGGAAGCCCGGGGGCGGGGGGGATGAGGGGCATGTGTGAAGTGGAGACATAAGACCAATGCAGGATGTGCCCACAGAAGAAGCTGGAATGCAACTGGATCGTCGGTAACAAAAAGGCCCTAAATCCTAGGGCAGCAGGCATGGGATTGTCAGAGAGGGGTTGGCTCTTTGTCACCCCGGCCGCCCGTTGATACGCTACGTCTGGCTTGATCCAAACGATGCAAGAGCATCCTGCAAGGCAGCCGTGAGGGGCTCCGTTACCACGGCGATGGGTGCCGCACCAAGGACCGGCGCGAGTAGTAAGCCCCCGAGAGGGTTCAGCTGGGCAGTGTCTATGAAAGTCGTCTGTGTATCCTCTTTGTCTTGGCCCCTGGGCCCTGCCAGCCCATAACTAATGAGCGAGGGGAGAGGTGGGATGTGTCCAAAGCACTTACAGCCAGCGTGCTCATAAATTCATTGTGGAGTCTGAGTTTTGCCAGCTTCTTTGCCTGTCTAGCGGGGCGGACGCCAGCCGGCCATCGCCCTGGCAGGGAGCCCTGAGCAGCCCCAACGGCGGCTTGGTGCAGCTTTCCAAAGTACACATCCCCGCTGGCAGGAGCTGCGATAGCCCACCTCTCCCCCCACCCATAGGGCAGTGGGGCTAGGGGGAGGGGGCAAACCTGGAGAATGCTGTGGGGCCAGCATTGAGCATCCCAGACCCCCTCTGCATTTGGGCACTGGGAGAAACTGGCCCCACAAGAAAGAAGTCCCCATGAAGGGAGCAGGGCCGCTAGCGCTGCAGTGGAGACTCCAGAAGGTGCGTTCAAACATTTGCCTGCTCGCTGTTGGTTTGCGCTGGAACCCCAAGACGCAGCTGATTGATGTGCTCATTGGGCAAAAAAAAATGTAGCTTCCTAATGCAATATCAAGCTGGCGTTTCTATTGGCGTTACTGGGGTTAAACCCCCTGCTAAGCACTGGGCACTAGACTGGCCTCTTGGAGGCTTACAGTCTAGTCCCACCTCTGCCACTGCCCAACTGGGTGACCCTGGGCAAGTCATTCCCCCTCTCTGAGCTTCTGTTTTCTCATCTTCACTCAGAGCAGGGGAAGTGCTTTGCGAGCTAGGGAGGAAAGGGGCAAGGTGCTAAACTCCCTCATCGGTGACAGCAAATCGATAACTAGAGGGGAGGCCTCACTGTGGTGGGACAAATGGAGCCCTTCTGGGAACTCCTGCTCTCATCTTCCAACCTTCCTCCATGCTGCCTGGACATCCCTCCCCATCCCTTGCTGTATCCCTTCCCTTCCGGTCTTTCCAAAACCCACCTTTTTGCTGTTAGAGGTGGCTGGCAAAAGACTTTTGTATGGGGCTGCATACAAAACAATCCTAAAAGAAAGGCTGGTTTTAAGCTTTGGAAATTTCCCATCTAGCGGTTCTTGGTTTTGCGAGGTGATTTACTGAGCGTCGCCATGGGCAAAAAGCATGCCTTGCACTTCACGTGGACATCCTTTCTCCACAGTGTTCTTTAGGCATTTGAGCAAAATATGTCCACAAACACAGTCAGAAGAATCTAGCAAAGGCATCTGCACTGGCACAATGAGACTTATAAATGCGCCACTGCTGGAGCTTTGCTGGGTGCCAGCTTTGGCGAATGCTCCGGGGTTCCAGCAGTTAAATCAGCCTGTCATTGGGAACACTACAACTGCTAATGGGCGATCTTAGAGGCATGGAACTTTTTGGCAGAGTAGCTGCAGCCTCAGATGCCCTTTCATCACTCAAACCTGTTAGCCACCAGCAATGCCGTAATTCTCCTAGCTCTCCAGGCACCATGGAGTCTTTCAGGGTGTCCAGGACCTGAATACCTAACGTTAAAATGCAATAAAAAAAAAAAGAAACTTTTAAAACAATCCTTCAGATTGCTAGATCCTTCACAACAGTGGGGCAGAAGCACATGTTTTCAGTTGGCAGGTCCCCCTGTTAACACCCTTCAGTAAATATACCATCGCCTCTGCAGCTAGAATCCATAGCCTCACCACACTTAGCTTCCAGTCCATTTTAGGCCTGCATCGTCTTGCTTGTTGGCCTGAACTGTAGGCCTCTTGGGGCTTGTCCCTCTAGTTTGTGCAGCAGAGGCCCAGCACACACTGTTGCTGGTTAGTGCTGAACAAACCCCGCGTTCCAGGTCTGTCCAGACGCGTACAGCCTCCGGGCCAGCCGCACGCCGGTTCTGCAGCACCTCTGCCTGTTCCTGCCGCGTTCATCCGTGCTGTTGAAATTGCTGAGCAGAATAGCGGGCAGCGAACTCCCGGCTCACGAGATGCACGTCCAGTTTCTCCTGCCCTGTGAGCTAAATATGGTTGATGTCCGGAGACCAACGGGGGCGCCTGCTCAGCTTCACCTGAGGCACGTACGGAGATGTGTGACAAACAATGGAGGAGGGGCTTGGTTGGTGGAAAAGACGCTTGATTTCCAGCCGCTTGGTGCACCAATACCTGACCCTGGCACGCTGGGCGTCGGACGTATTCGTGTTTCTCCACAGCTGGTTAGAGCATCTCTATTCCCAACTCTGTTGTGCGCACATGACCACTGCCACAGGAGTTCTACCAGGGGTTTTCAAACGACGGGTTGCAACCGTGGGTGGAGGAATGTCCGGTCCTGGGTCTCGTGGCTGCGGGGGGATCAAGTGACCAGTGGGGGCTAAGGCAGCTCCCTGCCTGTCCTGGCACCACAGACTGCGCTGCGCCCCAGAAGTGACAGGCAGCAGGGCTGGCTCCTAGGTGTGTGGGGGGAGCATACAGGGCTCCGTGCTCTGCTCCACCCCGAGCACGAGCTCTGCCCTCCCGTTGGCTGGGAACCTGCTGCTGGCTGCTTCTGGGGCAGCCTGGTCTGTGGTGCCAGGAGAGGCAGGAAGCCGCCTTCGCCCTCCTGCTGCACCACTGCCTGAGAGCCACTCGAGGTGACCCCCTCCTGCCCCAGCCCTGCACCCCCAAAGCTGGAGCCCCCTCCTACAGCCCAAAGCTCCTCCTCAGCCCCACCCCGGAGCCCGCGCTCCAGTCAAATGACGTTGGGTCGCGGCATCAACAATTTTCTTCAACTGGGTCGTGAGAAAAGACGTTTGCAAAGCGCTGCGCTGGACGGTTATTAAAACCCCGCTGCTCCACGTGGAACGCGAGACTGCGAACCAACCGGCTTGCCCCTGCCAGGGTCCTATGGTCGGATTCGCTGCCTCGCGGGAGTTTGGTTCTGGCTGCAGGCGCCAGGGGGAGGCAGGTGTTGTGAGCGTCAATCTCAGAAAAGGGAATGGAGGCTAGTGGTTAAAGCAGCATCGATAGCAGCCGGGACTCCTAGGTTCCTTCTATCCCTGGCCTTGCCACAGGCTCCCTGTGTGATCGGGAGCACGTCCCTTTCCTTCAGGGTGTCTTGGCTTCCCTGCCAGTAAAAGGGAGATGAAACCGAGTTTTTTGACCCTCACTTTGAATCCCTCCAACGGCTCCCCCTTTCTCTGCCACCTCACACACGAGCTGTCAGGGCGCCTCCCCGATCTATCATCTCTCTTTTGCTTCTCAGGAGGCTTTGTGGTATTGGAGCCTCTGCCTTTAAGGCCTGAGCACCCCAGACGCACAGTCGGGGGAGGGCACCTGCGCTACACTCAAACACCCACTCAGAGTGCTGCTTTTTCGCTGCTCTGTCGAGGGGCTGGCCCCCTCGCTCCTCCGCAGCTGCCATCTACAGCCCAGCCGTTGCGACGAAGTCCCACGAGGGCCGGCCCAGCTGCCAAGCCAGGGAGCATCGGTTCAAGATGAACACCGACATTTATCGTGCGGCTCGCCAAGGAGCCCGCTGCACAGCAAAGCCCAGACAGCCTACGGCTCCGCCAGAGCCTGGCACGGCAGCTCCGGTGCCTGGGTGCCGGGGTTTCCTTTCGTGCCGCCTTGGCGCACTTCGGAGATGGAATCCAGGCGTGAGCGTCAGACACCCCCCTCCCCTGGGATTCAGAGCCGCCCTCTGAGTCTTATGCTCTCTTTCCTCCATCCCACGGAGGCGCCACTGAGCGGTAACGGCATGAATTCACGTCTGGGTTCCAAGTCCTCACGGGGCGTGGCTGCGGGTGTGCACAGCCAGCCTCAAGCACTGAAAAGCCAAAATCAGCGTTGGCTCTTTGCTTCCTGCTTTCTGAGTCCTGCGGGCTCCTATTTGCCAGCTTTTCCCTGCTCTACCCAGGGCAGGAAGCTTTCCTCTTTATTAAAAAAAAAAAAAAATGGAACCGGCTGTTGTCACATGACTCCAGGACCTGGGTCTTTAAGAGCACCAAACACCCTATGTCTACACTCATGGCTTCTTGCGCAAGAAATATGCAAATAAGGCTAAGCGTGGTAGAAAACTCGTCTTGCATAATGCCGTTCTTCCTGAAAATAATCGGCGTAATGGCATCGCACAAGAGAGGTTTTCTTGCGCAAGAAGGGGCAGTGTAGACAGCTCCTTCCGGTGCAAAAGCCTCTTCTGCAAAAATGGCGGCTTATTAGGTATGCAAATGAGGCTCGGCAATATTCCACACTTAGCCTCATTTGCATATCCCTCACGCAAGAAGCTGCGAGTGTAGACATAGCTTAGGTGGCTTACCAGAGTCGTGTCTTTGTAGAGCACTAGCATGCAAGGCCCATCATGGACCAGGGAAAGTCATTTTGCATAGATTGTACTTACAGGAAAGTTCAAGAAACGAAATACATGTCATAGAATTTGCATGCAGGAAGTAGAAGAACGGTTTTAAATTTGTGGGATTTCAACTTCAACCATTATGTGTTTTATTGAATCGTTACCCTGCACCGTAAATTTAAATCAGAAACTCGTAAAGCTTCCATTGCTCTTTCCATAACTAATTTGATTTATTGTGTGCTTTGTCACAGTAAAAAACGTTCTTTGCACTACAATGACAGTCGAACCAGTGACTCGATTTTAATTTTGCTAGCCAACATTTTTTTTATGAACTCTATCCACCATGGTCTTTTTTCCGATGAAAAACAAAAATAATTACTTAGGCCAGTGTTTCTCAAAGTGGTCTGCTGCTACCGGGCTGCTCCGGTTTGTTTACTTATTGGATCCTGGCTCCCATTGGCTGCGGTTTGCCGTTTGTAGCCAAGGGAAGCCATGGGAAGCAACGGCCCAGCCCACGCCGTTTCCTGCAGCTCCTGTTGGCTGCAAACAGCGCCAATGGGAGCCACAAGGGTAGGTAAACAAACTGGAAGAGCCTGGTAGCAGCTTTCTCAGAGTGGGTCCACGGACCCCTTTGAGACACACTGATTTGCACTTTTCACCCAGCATATTCCGGTGTAAAAGGTAGCACATTCAGCTACTTCACGTGGCAGGACTGTTTATGCAAAATTTGGTTTCTGTCGGTCATTGGGAAATAGGACTTCATTTTTCACAAACAAACAAACTTCGAAATATATAGTAGATAAAGGAAGACCTGAAGGACATGCCTAAGGATTGACCAGGCTGATTTTTCTCTTCCAGGTCTCCATCTGGCCCCTTTAACCCTGCCAATGTACCGGCCCATGGCACTTTGCAGAGGTGGGAGGAGGACATTCTGCAATGCCCAGGTGAAATCCCTCAGATACGCAGGGTTTTGGCTGGACTGCTCAGGGAGGGCTCTCGGGGGAGGGGGGGGGGGTATTTGCAGGTCTTTGGGAGGGGAAGGAGAGTGAGTCATGGTTACCTCCTGAGACGACAGGGGAGACGGGTTTGATCTGGGAGCTTGCAGCTGGACTAAGCGGCTCCGAGTTCTGGGATGGGATCAAACGTCTCCCCTGACAATAAATCTTTCACCTGCTGTGTTACTCGCTGGGGTTTGTGGCCATTACCCAGAGGTCGGCCCCAGGTCAGGCTTTCTCCTGTCTCTTTAGCCCCCAAACCTAGAGATTTTTGTCTTATCTTTGACGCCATCTTGACACAGAAAACAAATTATGGCCCGATTACCCTCCCCGGCGGAGCGATCCAGAGGGCTGGGGCCACCTTAAATGACAAGAACTGTCAGGCGCTTCCTTAAGAGAAGGTAAACAAGGGGGTAGGAAGGGGAGGAGGGATGGAGAAGAGGGGAGAGTGGGCTGGCAGTGCCAGGAACCCCAAACCCACCTGGCCAGAGACCCACCTTCCCGTTCCCCCTCGGCCTGGCCAGGGGAGACGATGCAGTGGCTGGATTTGCCTCTGCCTCTAGTCGTCGAGGCGTGAATCTGCGAGTCTTCTGCATCCCGGCCCCATGGAGACAGAGCAGCCGGGTCCCAGTTTTGCAGCTCCAGCCCAACCCTGGAGCCGGAGGGGTGATCTGGCTTTATTTGGGATTTAGTTCTGTGCAGTGGCACCTGGAGGACTTGCTTGTGCGAGGTGCTGGATGAACTGAGAACAGCTGGAAGGTCTCTGCCCCCAGGAACTTACAGTCTGTGTGCAGGCCTGGAGCCAAACGGTGCCTAGCCACAGAGTCAGGAGCAGGGCATGAGGGGAATGACGCAGGCTTTCCCATCAGCCTGCCCTGGGGTAACCCCAGCAAGGCGGAGGTGATATTTGCTCTCTGTGGTGTTTTCAAGCCTTGGCCGCTGTCTCTGAGCTGCCACTGAAAATGAATGCTGTGTGTGAGTGGCAGCGAGGTCCAGTGGGTAGATCACTGGATCAGGGCTGGGGTTCTATTCCGCAGCTCCACCACTGGCCTACCAAGGGACCATGAGCAAGTCCCAGCCTTCCTCTGTGCCTCAGTTTCCCCCCTCTTCGGGGCAGGGACTGGAGGTGTTTGATCAGTGCCAAAACACGGTGGAGCCTGCTCCTGGCGAGAGTGTCTGGTGCTGTGTAAAATGAGACGGCGCCTCACAACCGAGGGAAAGCCGGGGCGTGGAGATGGCCTTTCACAGTCCAGGTGGAACTCTAAAGAATGTTTGTTTTTGTGTGTGTGTGTGTGTGTGTGTGTGTGTGTCTATCCTCATCCACTTTGTGTGTGTGTGTGTGTCCTTCTCATCCACTGTGTGTGTGTGTGTGTGTGTGTGTGTGTCCTTCTCATCCACTGTGTGTGTGTGTGTGTGTCCTTCTCATCCACTGTGTGTGTGTGTGTGTGTGTGTGTCCTTCTCATCCACTGTGTGTGTGTGTGTGTGTCCTTCTCATCCACTGTGTGTGTGTGTGTGTGTGTGTGTGTCTGTCCTTCTCATCCACTGTGTGTGTGTGTGTGTGTGTGTCCTTCTCATCCTGTGTGTGTGTGTGTGTGTATTCTTCTCAACCACTTTAATTTGTCCCTTTGATGCAGGCAGCTGCTGTTCCAGTTAGTGGGGTCCCTTCCCTGGCCCATGCACTGAGCGCGGGTGCTGGCTCCAGGTGGGCGCAGGCGGACACGTCCTGCGTCCCAGGCTGCTGCTTACGTCAACGTATTGGGCTTGGTGTCGTCCCTCTCTCCGGTGACAAGGTATGTTCTGTGGCTTCTAACGGAGACTGGGAAAAGGCCGGGGAGTGAAACAAGCTCGCCTGTAGCCCTGCGCAGGCCGGGCCCTGGGAGCTGTGGGATTGGCGCGCGCAGAAATGCAAAACATGCCCCCTTCATTTCAGGCTTTGCCTTCGTTTACCTTTTCCACTCCTGAGTGTATTTTTTTTAATGTCAGATTGGTATTTTATTTGGCTCCCTGCTGTCTAGGGGCTGCCTGGTTTAACCCTTCCCTTGCTGCTTCTGAGATAAGAATAGGCTCCTGCGAGATCAGATAAACAGGCCCATAAATACCTAGAACAACAACAAGCAGTGTTTGGGAGGAGAGGGGAAGAAGGCGAAGGCAAAAGGTGCAATTCCTGGGAGGGCAGAGATGAGTCACTGGGCGAGGCGCGAATTGTGCATCTGCTGCCTGTCTCCCTGACATACACGAGAGTGGCATTTGCTGTGGTGGGCCAGCAGACATAATGGTTGGATGGACAAGATGCTCTTTTGGGGGTGCGAGCACCTCTGAGCTTCCCTCTGTATTCCATGATGGCCCACACTCAAAGGTGGCGCTTCACAGGGACTCTCTCTGTTGGCTGAAGAGGGCTGGACAGGTCCCTGCCGGGGCCAGTCCATCTATTCCACAGGACAGAGAGAGTTTTCCTGGCACGTAACACCAGGCCAGACTGCATTATGCTCTCTGTACAGCACCTAGCGCACTGCTGCTCTGGTCTGTAACCGGGGCGCCGCAGCACCACAATAACACAAGTAATAAGTCAGGCGAATGCAGAGCCAGCTAGCTTGGGGTAAGACTGAAAACCAGAGCATGGTTCTCCCTGGGCTCCCCTGGTTCCTCAGCGTTAAGCCGGCCTTACTCTGATTTCTTGATGCTGGGGCAGGGGGAAATCATATGGGGCTTAGCTTAAGCAAGGAAACACCCTGTGTCGAACAAGCTCATTTATCTCACTCTATTAAAAGTGGACAAAAGTAGCTACGGCACAAGAACTCAGCACGGCACGAGTCCGCGGCTGTTACTTAATTTGGTTTTAGCTCTTCGCCCCTGCATGCTGTTTGCCAGCTGGTGGTATGTTTCAGCAGCTCTAGGTTAATAGACAGCCCCCCACATGTGGACGTGCTGCCTAGGTGGGAGGTTGCAGGTGATGACTTGCTTCCCCGCTCGTGAACTTGGCCACGTTCCTGCTCCGATGGTGGGGCGCTGTTGGTGCATGAGGGATTGCATGTCAGAGGCGAACAGACTAGATCCCATAGTTGTTCATTTGCAGAACGCAAGAACATTAGAACGGCCGTATTTGGTCAGACCAAAGGTCCATCTAGTCCAGTGTCCTGTCTGCCGACAGTGGCCAATGCCAGATGCCCCAGAGGGAGTGAACAGAACAGGGAACCATCAGGTGATCTCTCCCCTGTCACCCATTTCCAGCCTCTGACAAACTGAAGCTAGAGACACTATTCTTACCCATCCTGCTGAATAACTGTTGATGCACTTACCCTCCATGCGTCTACCTAGTTCTTATTTGAACCTTTTTAAGTTCTGGTCTTCACAACATCTTCTGGCAATGAGTTCCACAGGTTGACAGTGCACTGGGTGAAGAAATACTTCCTTTTGTTTGTTTCAAGCCTGCTATCTATTAATTTCATTTCAGTTTCAACCCTGAGCTGTTCTCTAACAAGGGTGTTTACTTGGGAATTTCCCTGGGTTTGTCTGTTTTTGTTTTTTGTGGGGTTTTTTTTGTTTTCGTTTTGCTTTTTGGGGTTTTTGAGGTGTTTTGGGGGGGGATTGTTTGTTTTTGTATCACCAGCATTTTAAAATCAGGCTGGTGTCCCAGGTCTGCCGGAGGGAGCCCGGCCAGGCATTTTACAAGGCCCACCGCAGTGGGGCTCCCCTGCTAACAACTCTAGCGGGTCTGTTGGCAGCTCAGAGGAGTTGGGGGGGACGGTTGGACTGGGAGGAAGGAAGGGGGAACGGTGTGGCACGGGGGGAGCGGCTATATCTGCAGGTGAGGGGCAGGAGGTAGTAATGGGGAGAGGAGAAATGGGGGGGTAGTTCTCCCTGGGGCTGAGGTCTGACGGGGTAAGTTCTACCCAGGTGGGTGGAGTTGAAGGGTGTGAGGGGAAACGAGGGACCATTATACACTGGAGGAGGTGAGAGGTGGCTTTGATCCTGGTGGAAAACTGAGCATCTCACCTGTTGTACTCAAAACACTGTAAGTGGGTCAACTTTCTCAAGTGGATAAAAGACTCTGTCCGTCCCTGCACCCCCCTCGGTGCCCCTCCCCAGCTGCCTCCCTGCCCCCAAGCCCCTCCCTCTCTCCATCCCTTCTCTCTGCCATTGGATCCCCTCCTCCCTGCCCGGAGGAGTTGGCTGCTCCCTGTTATGAGCTCACCCACAGGCTGCAGAGAATGCTGGGATCCCTGGCCTGCGTGAGACAGGTCGGACTAGAGGGACGTCATGATCCCTCCTGGCCTCACAATCCGGGAACCACTTCCCCCTTCCTCGCCCGCCGGGGAGCTGGCCCCGGAGCGGGACATGGCACTGCCCTGCAGCCTGGGGAGAACCCTCCAGAGAGCAGCTGAGAGCACGTGGCCGCAGGCTTGATGTACCCTGAGTTTGAAATAGGCCGGCTCCCGCTGAAATAACCCAAAGGCCCTACAAAGTTACAGCCCCCTGTGTCCAGAGCCACAGGGCTCAATGCCACAGCCAAGGCTAAGAGGCCCAACGTCTGTGTGCACAAGTGCGCATGTCTCATGCGTGTGCACATGTGTGTGTTTGTGTGCACATGTGTTTGCATGTGCGCGCGTGCGTTTGTGTCCACGTGTGTTTACATGTGCGCGTGTTTGCATGTGCGCATGTGTGTGCGTGTTTGTGTGCACATGCATGTGTTTGTGTGCACGTGTGCGTGTGTGTGCGTGCGCACGCGTGCACTGCAACCAGGGGTACTGAAGATGCAGCAGCAGACGTGGCTTGACGTGATCTCCACGTGCCCTCCCCCGCCGGCAGTGATTTGAACGGCGGTTTGGAGTCCACAAGGAAGGCAGGATTGGGGCCCGAACCTGTGTGTGCAGCGAGGCCTCGGACGCAGCCCTCCCAGCCCCAGAGCGTGCGTGACCCTGGGCAGGGCGCCAGCCGCAGGCTCGCTAAGCACCAGTGCCTAACGCTTGTGAAACGTGCCTGGAGCAGGGTTTCTATTTCGCGCCCCCCCGCAGGCAGGGGCGCGATGGAAGGGGAGAGCTGGTCTCCAGCTCTGGAGACGCCTGGATCGTGGCGCGCTGCCTGCAGGGAGGTAACTTCCTCCTCCCAACAGCCCCTGGAGCCCCACGGCGGGGGGCAGGCTCCCAGTGGAGGCGGAGGGGACGGCCAAGACGCCCTGCTGCCACGACTCTCCGCTTGACTTGGGCTCGGGCTCTAAAAATAGCCGGGTGGGTTTTCCGGCCGGGGCCGAGGCTGGGGACCCAGCGAGGCGGGGAGCCTCTCGGAGCTGGGCCCTACATGGCTCTTTTTAGCCGGAGCCGGAGCCAGTCGGCCTGGGTGCCGTGAATTGCAGCCCCAGGGGTTTCTTCGCTGGGTCGCTGCCCCCCATCGGCCTCCAGCTGAGCAAGCCAGGCAGGACCCAGGGGGTTAACTGCTCCGCCCGTCAGCGGGGGGTGCTGACAGTCAATCTGCGGGGTAAGCACATGGCTCAGTGCTGCGCTGGCTGGGGATGGGTCAAAAAGCACTTGCAGCAGCCCCTCGCTGAATCGGGGCCCGGGAAACGCCGTCCGTATAGGGTCTAACCCTTCCGTCCTTCCCCAGGGCAGACTTCCCTGGGCTTCACCAGCCGCTTTGGGTCTATTTCCCACAGCAAAGGGGCGCTCGGGTCCCAGGAGCCAAGACCCAGAGACCAGGGCAGGCCCGTCAGGCTGGCTTCTGTGGGTTTCTCGCCCTCCCCTGCATGGCTTCGAGAGGCAGAGGGGGGAGCACCCCCGCCGGCAGGGATGCCAGATCTGCCAAGCGCTGAACAAAGGCAGCTGTTTCCTTCCAGGGGGGAGCTCAGCACCATTTTCTGCCCTGTTCCCCGTTCCCCTGGTGCACTTTGGGGAGGGGGCCTGGTTAGCGCCCACCAAGGGCAGGGGCCTCGCATGGGCAGCCCCCTAAATCAGCAAATAAAAGAGGGGGAAATACCCAGGCAAACTGCTTGAGCTTCGGGTGCTTTGACCGTCCCAAACTCGGCGCTGGGCCCGATTTGCATCTGACGGACGCCCGTGTGCATCGGGAGTCACTGCGCGGGCACCGGAGAGGTTACGTGGTGTCGCGCTGGCATAAGGAGAGAGGCATGAGGCCTCTAATTACACACCAGCCTGGGGGTTGTGTGGGGAGAGCCCTGATTCAAGGGAAAAGTCCGAAAGACCGCACCCCCACGCTGGCGAGTGACGCCAGGCGCCGTCTGATCACGGTGTTTCTCAGCGCCTGTCGTTAGCAGAGCCTCTGTGGTGAGTCTCGGCAGCCTTTGCAGACGGCCGCCCGGCCCTCCGGGTCTCTCACTCCCGGCTGGCGCTCCGTGGTCCCAGCGCGGTCGTTACTGCTGAGGTGTTTTTCCTCATTAAAATGTGCCCTGCTTTTTGATCTCGCGTCTCTTGGCTTTGCTGAAAGCGGGTTATTTATCCCTGCACAAGTTGGAGGGGGTTAGTGATTTGGTTTTGTCCGCGTCGCGTTTGAAATCCACAGAAAGGTTTCCTTTGACTGCCACATTAACACTAATGGAGTTTCCACCCCTATAAAACACAGGGGATTAACTCTTCCGGCTCTGAGAAGTCCCTGGTTCCCCACAGTAATTATCTGTGCGTACACATGCCTACACACACACACACACACACACACAGAGATGCTGTACATACCCACACATCTGTACACTGCACAGCATGGCCACTGTGTGAGTTGATAGGTACATTCAAATCCATAGAATGTGTGTGTGGCTACACAATAAATGTCGAGGCTAGATACAGATAGCTCTAGATGGATTGGTAATAGATTGTCTGTGTGTTGTAGGAATATTTAGATCCTTAGATAATAAAAATACACACACACAACTGTAATAAAAATAACCACGTATCTCTGGGTGCATTGCTAAGGCCTCTGTAACGCAGAAGGTCACAACTCCATGGACCCCTCTGAACCTAGCACCTCTCAATCTGCTGCCAATATATACAGTAGCTATACATTTCTGAGTATGTCCCATCGATGTGTGGGTACAGCCACTAACACGCTGTCGTAGGATCTGCCCCGTGCTTGCTCTCCTCTCTGTGGGCAGCTATATGGCTACAGCAGAGCTATCAGTACAGCAGAGCAAAGCCACAAACAAAGCCATGCTTCTGGGCACCCCTATGCTATAAAGCAGGGAGCCGTTAGACCCTGGCTTGAAATGGTTTCTGTCATATCCAAGGTTTACCAAGTAGGTCAACAATTCTGTCTCCCCATTCTACAAATTGTTCCAACGCTCCAATAGTAGGTCCTTGTCTATGTTTAAACACCCAGGAGTCCTGCAGCACCTTAAAAACTAACAGATTTATTTGGAAACAATGGGCAGTCCTGTGGGAACCTTCGGGTGCATCTACACAGCAGTGTTCTTTCTGAATAACGGCCGTTTTTCCGAAATAACAGTGCGAGTGTCCACATGGAAATCCCGTTATTTTGAAATAATTTCAAAATCACGGGCGGCTTATTCTGACTTCTGTAAACCTCATTCCACGAGGAATAACGCCTCTTCCGAAATAGCTATTTCAGAATAGCAGTAGCCTGGATGCTCCACTGCTGCTATTTTGAAAAAGTCCCCTCTCTAGGGCCCTTCAAGCTAGTTACTCCCCACTGCCTCCTGGGGCTTTATATTGAGGTAGTGTGTCTGCATTAGGGGAGCCTGCCTCGGACTCATTTTGAGGCTTTCCTGTAGTATAGCCGTGCTATTTCAAAATAAGCTATTTCAGAATGCTTCTTTCAGAACAGCTTATTTTGAAATAAGCGTGCAGTGTAGACATACTTCTAGGGCATGTCTACACTGGGGAGTTGTTTTGAAAAAACTCACCTTATTCTGAAATAACAAGCAAAGCATCCACGCTACCCAGCCTGTTATTTCAAAATATTGGGCTTTTTATTTTGAAATAACTCCTGCTGGTGAAGAGGAATAAGCTTATTTCAAAATAGTTATTTCGGGAGTTATTTGGGGACTAGAAATAAGAAATAACTTATTTCAAAATAACCTGGTGGTGTAGATGTAGCCTTAGAGACTAGTGGTACGTCTACACTCCACGCTTATTTCAAAATAAGCTATTCCAGAATAGTTATTCTGAAATAGCTTATTTCAAAATAGTACGTCTACACTGCAGAGAAGCCTCAAAATTAGTCCGAGGCAGGTTTCCCTAATGTAAACGTGCTATCTCCATTTAGAGCCCCAGGAGGAACTGGGGAGGAATAACTTAGAATGGCCCTGGTGGGGGACTATTTTGAAATAGCAACAATGGAGCATCTACACATGCCTGATTTCAAAATAGCTATTTTGGAATAGGCATTATTCCTCGTAGAATGAGGTTTACCGATTTCGGAATAAGCCCTCCGTGATTTCAACTGTATTTCAAAATAACGGACTGGCTGTAGAGACACTCGCCTGGTTATTTCAAAATAATGCTAGCTATCTCAAAGTAGCAGTGCAATGTTGATGCATCCTAACAGAAATATAGAGAGTTTTGTAAGGTGCCAGGGGACCTCTCGGTTTTAAAGGTACATACAGCCTAAGCTGGCGACCTAGCTTAGATGTATTTGGGTCTAGACTTTGTGGGCAAAAAGCCATTTTGTTTTTGCCCACAAAAGCTTATGCACAAACAAATCTGTTTAGTCTTTACACTGCAGCAGGATTTCTGGTTGTTTTTACCATACAGACTAACACAGCTACCCCAACACCCAAACGACATCAAAAGCTAAGTATGGGATACTTACTACTGCATTTAGTTCCAGCATTACTATTGACCGTTTTTCCCCCCAGGACTACTCTTCCTAGTTTTTTTTATACAGGACTTGTCTATGTTTAGCATACTATATTTGCTGCACAATCATCTAAAGATGTCGATTTAATTAGGGCGAGAGCCTAAACTATTCTACCCCGCTCTAAAATTAGCTGGAGCTGCTTAGCAGCATGTGCCTGTAGATTTCGCTACACCTCCACCCCAGCCCGGCTCTGTTGCATGCACACACCGAAAGTGGGTGCGATCAGCTCTGGGCGCCAAGCCGAAAGGGGCCAATTGCTAAATGCTCCTTTCGGTGCATAAATCCGAGTTTAGAAGAAGCATCCTTCTCCAGCCGCTCTGAGACCGCCTGCGGGAGTCCTTGTCGATTTCACCCGCAGCAAAGCGCTTACCGGCCGGGCCAGCTTTGGCCGACAAGGGCGAATTCCATTTTCATAAAACTTTTATTTATTTTTTTTCGATCCACATAAATATTTGGCTTGGCGAACCTGTTTTCTCGGCAAGTGGTCATACAAATGTGAGGTAGAAAACCCGGCCACGGGAGACCTTCCCAAACGCGTTAGGTAGTTTAAAGGCATCCACCCACGTCAACAACTTGCGGGAGGAGGGGGAGAGATTTACACCAAATAACAACAACGTGGTTCCCTCAGGCTGCTGGGCGGAAGGGCAGGAGCCACCCCGACCCCGGCTACACAATACATGGACGGGGGGAGGCTACGCACAAAGATCGGTCCCGATCCTGCATTCGCTCCCTTCCCGGGGGCGCGCTCCGCGCTGGGTCTACCGAGAGCAGCCGCCGCCGGGGGAAGTAGGAGCCTGCCGAGCGCTTTTAGCTTTGCTGGGGCTGAGCATCCGTATTGCATCCGTGTCGGGAGAAAGGCGAACGCGGCCCGGGGGACGGATCCAGCCTGAAAGCCGAGGGCGTGGGGGTGAGTCCCCGGTCCCCACGAGTTCTGGGCTGGTTCTGCCCGGCTCTCCCCAAACCCCCCTTTTTTTTCCTCCTTAAACATTGCACATGACAGAGCCGGCGGGTTACCGCTCGGGGGCATCTGGTTCGGGGTCGCCTTTTAGAAGCGAGTCCAGTCTCTGCTTGGTGCGTCTCTTCTCACTGATTTAGCTCCAGAGCCCAGACCTGCTGCGGCCAGCCCGTCCTGCCTTTCAGCCTTTTCTCTCCAGCGCCTAGCGAAGGCGCGTAAACATCGGGCTGCTGCGGAGAAGCGCAAAGGGGGAGAAAGCACAGCAGGAAAGGCGGGTAAGTGGGTAGCCAAAATAGATGCAAAACTGTAAGAGATTAAGGGCTGGGGGGGGGGGTCAAATATTTACCAGCGAGGCTCAACCAGGCTGGGTTCTACTTGGAGATTTCGCTCCGGCTCCTGGATCGGGCCAATGTTTATAAAGGGGAGAGCGCGCGTCATAAATTTGCCTTTATTTGCAGCGCTCTTCGGGCTGCTGGACGGGGTGTTGTTGTAAATCCACGCGCCTGTTGGTAAATACGCCCGGGAGGCGAGTCAATGACCCAGGCGGGGTGCGCAGGGCCTTTGGGCGGCCGGGAATGCAGGCTTGGAAACAAGAAAGTGCGCTCGGAGAGAGGAAAAAAAAACCCCCAGCCCAGGTAAACTCCCAGCGAGGCAAATAGAAGGGGCCAACCCCAGGCAGATGGCGGGCCCTAAGATAACTAAGGAGGCCAACAAGGGACGCGCGGGGTGTTCTGCATTTGGCTGGCTGGAGAAAGGATTCCCCGCACAAGGTCCGGTTGACTGGCAAGCCTGGTGTGGGTCCTTCCCTCCCAGTTGCGGGCTCTTGCTAGCGGGATGCTCGTGCCCTCGGGGTTACGAGATCAAGGAGCGATTTCGTTTGAATCCAGCCGCGAATTGTCTCTGGATTCGGTTCGCCCCAGCCGGCCTGTTCTCCGGGCTTGCGGGAGTTTGGGCTGGTTTGAAAATCCGGACTAGAGCGCAGCGGGCCTGCGGGGAGGGTTAAGCAGCCAAGGCCTGGATTGGGGGGCTAAGGAAACGTGGCAGCCCGCGGCGAAATCCCCCCGGTGCGGTTTGTAGCGGGGCACCAGGCCGGCGGTGTGGACGCGGCGGTCGGTCTCGGTTTGGAACAGGATGGGCCCAGTTCCCCCTTCGCAGCCCTGGCGGGATCTGTGTTTGCGGTGTCCAGAAAAAAGGGGGGAACCCCGGGAAACTAATGGCAGCGAAGGGCCCCGAATCCTTCCCTCCCTGGCCCAGCTGAGCGGCTGGGGCCGGCTCTGGCAAGCCCGCTCCTCGGAGCGGCTCGGTGTAGTTGCAAGGGTCGCCCCGCGCAGAAGTGCGCACTATTGGAGCAGCCCCAATGCACGCGGAATTTCCGCGCCTTATTGGGGGGGGGTCGAAAAACAGATCCCGCTACCATGGGGGCTGCGGGATCCACCCTGGCTCGTGCCCCCCGCCCTTGGCCGCAGCCGCACGCAACGGGATTTTGCTGCATTCGCTGAAAGTTCGCTTCACCTGCGCTGCGCGGGCCCCCCGCGAACAAGTTCGGCTGCTGCTGCCCGCAGCCGCGCAGGACGTAGATCCGCGGGGGCGCAGCATTGCGCGCACTCCCTGCTCTGCCGGACAGAAACGCTCGCTGCCCTCCGGAGCGAGCCCCCGGGCCCTCCCCCGCCAGCGTCCTCCCTGCAAGAGAGGAACCAGGGCCCGGGGACTCGCCGTGCCCTCCGCCCGCGCTGCCCCCGGCTCTTACCGGCTCCCTTTTCCGCTTGCTCTCCCGGCTGTCGGGCTTCTTGAGCTCCGCCTTGAAGCCCTCGGTCTCCCCGGCCTGGCTGTCCTTGGCCAGCACCTCCATGAGGTAGGCGATGTAGCTGGTGGCCAGGCGCAGGGTTTTGATCTTGGAGAGCTTGGTGTCGGCCGGCACGTTGGGGATGCACTCGCGCAGCTCCGCGAAGGCGCTGTTGATGCTCTCGGTCCGCCGGCGCTCCTTCTTGGGGGCCGCGCCTTTCCGCCGGCCCAGCCGCCCGCCCAGCGCCTCCAGCCGCCCGGGCCCCGGCGCGCCCAGCTCGGCGCGCCCGTAGCAGGCGGGCGGCCCGGGGAGGTCGGCGGGGCCCTCGGCCGGGTTGAGCACCCAGCTCTGGAAGTAGGAGCGCTCCGGGTGGCACCGCGAGGCCGGGCTGAAGAGGAAGGGGTCGTGGAGCAGAGGGTGCGGGTAGCTCCCCACCAGGTTCATGGTCTGCGCCGGGCGCGCGGCTGGAGAGAGGGACCGTGCCCCGGGCGCTCCTAGGCAGCCATCCCCGCCTTCCCCACGGGCCGCTCCCTCGAGCCTGGCCGGGCGCCTCCCCAGCGCAGCTGCAACTTGGGGCGGGGAGCAGCCAGCGCCTGGACCGGCTCCTTGGCGAATCCTCCGCTGGGACCTTGGTGCCGCGCGCCCCGCTCCGCCGGCGGGGAAAAGAGGCGGGGGGGGGGGTAGTTTTTTAACCCTTCTGCAGCCTCCCGGCGCTGCCTTTATATAGGGAAGGGGGCTTTGATGTCCAACGGTGCCCAGCGCGGCTGCAAAGGGGAGGGCCCGGGGCCGAAAGGGGCGGAGGAGGGAGACGCGCCCCCGAGCTGTTTGCTTTGCCCCGCTGCGCTTCTTTGCGCCGCGCTCCCCTCGCACCTTTCTGTTTGCTCCCGCCTGCGAAGCGGTTTCTTTTCCAAACACGGGCCCGGGGCCCTGCCAGGCCTCAGGCAGAGCCCCGCTGCCTGACCTGGGGCCGGTGTCTGGCGACAAGGAAGGGCCAGGCGCGAGCAGGAAAAGCGAATCGGGCGTGGTGGGGGCTGGAAAGTTCCTAGTTCTAACCCCTCTGGGCCGGCGCTGCCAGGGCTGGGGGGCCGCAGTTCTGCCCGGGGGTGTCTCACTGTCGGGACCCCCGCTGCCCCGCGCTTGCGTTGCCTCAGAAGAGCGAGGTGGGGCCGCTTAGAACCGGCTAGACGCAGCGCGCGGAGACCCCCGTGTAAACGCAAGAGCTGGGACTGAACCGAACCCGGCGGGGCTTGGTGCCTTCTCTGTGGGCTTGGCTGCAAACTCCCCCTCGGGGAGAGGGATCGGGGCTTTCCCCCAGCAAGGCAGATACTTACACCCCACCCTCCCAGATTTGCGCAGGCTCCCGCGGCCCTGACAACGCCGGGTGGGCGCAGCACCCAGAGGCGCGCTGGAGGCCGGGGGTGGCTGCTGGGGGTACGATTCAAGGCCAAGGGGATTCAAAGGCGGCGCGGTTCGTTCCCGCCCGCGTCTCTGCCGGGCCGGGGGTGAATCCCAGCAGGCTGGCGAGCCCCTGTGCCCCGACAGCAGAGCTCGCCAAAGAGCGTCCGCCCCAGGTGTGTGCTGGCCAGACCCAGGGAAGCGGTGGGGGGCGGTGGGCTTGGGCCCCGCACAGCCCTGGCTCTGGGCTCGCTGAAGCTCGCCCCCGGCAGCTAGGGACCGGGGGAATCCCCCTGGGTGCGTTCACACGAGCGCACAGCTCCGCACCGGAGTGGCACGTTCTTCGGCCCGAGCGGCGGGGCCATTCGGAGCGGCGCTTGGGGGCCGAACCCGTGGGTCTGGGATTTGGGGCGCGCAGGATCGGCCTGGGACACGGGGCGAGGCGTTTCCCAACGAGCCCCCCACTTCCTCCCCTTTGCTGGGGGGGGGGGGCTCCCCGCCTCCCTGGCCCGCAGAAGGAGCAATACGAGCCCCGAGTGGCCAAGGGGCAAGCGGAGCTCGGAAGCGTTTAGGACCAAATGAGTCCAGGAGCCTTCAGCTGGGCAGAACAACCCCCCACCCCGGCCGGAGGGGTGGCTTGGGGTAGGCCAACCCCCGCCCCCAGCTCCAAATGGCCCCGCAGCTCGGGCTGAGAATTTCCTGGTGCCGAGCCTGGGCCGAAGAACGTGCCACTCCGGTGCGGGGCTGTGCGCTCGTGTGAACGCACACGGGGATTCCCCCGGTCCCTAGCGGGGCATCTCCGGGCGCGAATGAGCTGGGGAGGGCGCTAATTAGAGGGCGCGCGCCATTGCAAGGGGCAGTAATGACCCTGGGTAATAAATATGCCCCCGCCGCTAATGCTCCTTTCGTTACAAATCGGATTGCGTCCGCTCGGCTCCTCCCGACCAGCAGCTTTAAATCCGGATTCAAATCCGGAGTGGCTAATGTCTTCTGCGCCGGTGTACTGCCCCGAGCACTGTCTTGCGGAGGCTGCGGCCGGCCTGTTTTGCTCGGTCCGGTGGTTTGGCGAAGCTGCGGCTGGAGAAGAGGGGGAACCCGCCGCGGCCGCCAGTTTAAAGAGGGGTTCGGGCCCCGATCCTGCACCAGATGGGATAGGAGTTCGGGGCGCAGGATCGGGCCCTGGGATGTGAATTTCGATCACAGAGCAACTTAGGACAGTAATTAGTCATTAATTGGGTTTCGCTGCATGTTGCGCGCTGCTGCTTCCAAGCCTCGGATACGTGGCAGCTCTGTGGATGATCCGGTCCACATAATCTAGGTGTCATAAAGCTGTGATATTCCCTGCTCTCCCGTCTCTAAGGGTACTTCTACTCTGGTATCCTGAAATAACTAGCTTGCGTCTTTGGAAGCCTCCGTTTATTTTGAAATATTTTTTGAAATCATGGGCGGGGAAAGGGATGGCTCAAAATAGTGTGTTATTTTGAAACTTGGCGCTGTGTAGATGGGCCAAATTTCAAAATAAGCCATTTTGAAATAGTTTTTAAATAAGATGGGCAATTTACCTAGCGCAAATTGGCAAATTGCGTATCTTACTTGGAGTTTAAAGTGCTGTGTAAACAGCAAATTCTGTATTTTATTTCAAATCTGGTTTCAAATCTATTTTAAATCTTATTTTGAATCTATTTCAAAATAGCTTATTTTGAAATTTGGCGTGTCTACACAGCACCACATTTCTATTTGAAGCCATCCTTTATCCCTCATGCAATGAGGTTTACTGGGATGGTGAAATAGCACACCCCTTATTTCAAAAAATATTTTGAAATAACTGCTTGTGTATAGCAGGGTAGCTATTTTGGGATACTTCTGGTATCCCCAAATAACCATGTAGCCTAGAGGTAGACCCTAATATGTCTACACTGCAGTGTTATTCTGAAATGTTTACACAGCAAGCCATTATTTTGAAATAATGTCTATCTGGAGAACTCCTTACTCCAGCTCCTGTAGCCCTCATTTCACCAGGAGTAAGGGCAGTGGAAGGGAAAGTGATCTTCCTTCCACTTCCTGCTGTGTAGACAGCGCCAAAGCGAATTAAGCTATTTCGACATCCTCTTTGGAGTTGACTGGCTTAATTCCACTTTTGCCCTGCTGTGTAGACCTTCTAATAATTGTGCGGCACAGAAATGGACCGGTCTAGCTGGGTGGAGCAGGGGATGACCCATACACATGTGAGGAAGTGGGTCTTTGCTCACCAAAGCTTATGCTCCGATAAATGTGTTAGTCTGGAAGGTGCCACAGGACGCCTTGTTGTTCATACACTGGGCGCTGGATCCGCGTGTGTTTGCAACCCTACGAGGGGAACCCGTTTGCAAAGCGAACCAAGGCGGTGCTGTGTGAAAGCGTTTGAGCCCAGAGGTATGTTAACGATTAAAATCCCCTTTCAGATGATTAATCTGCTAGCGGAGGGTGGGAAGGCGGGCGGGTTGTTTTCAGGCGTGTGTATTAATCACCCCACCTAACAGACCATTAATGTCTTTTTTACATTTTAAAGATGACAAATTTTATTTGACTTCTTTCAATTACAGCTGCCGGGGCCGTCTCCAGCGAATTCGGTAGCCGTGGCGATCTGTTACCCTGCGAGTTTTAAAGCCAGTAAGTCCTGGCTCGAAAGCTTCGTCTGCATCGGATCTGTTACCATCTGATTTTCCGACTGGCAAATCCCTTTTTTTTGGGGGGGGGGAGGGAAGGGAGTTTAAAAATAGCGATCTGCTTGTGAGCCCTGAATTCAGCCCTTTCAGAGCCCGGGTCTGTCTCCCTTACAACTGTGGCTTCCCTGTCTCGGGTTTTCGGCGTGGCTTTGTTCTTAGAACGGTGCAAACTTTCCTCGCTTTTACAGCTCCCTTCAGTGAGCGCGGGGAAAACATTTGTTCCTGATTATTTGTCCGCCTGAATTAGGCAGCATTAGACCCTGGTCCGACCTGGAGAATACGGGGCCATTTCAAACCCGGCTCCTTCTAGCAGGGGAAATTTTGTCCAGCAAGATTTTTCCTACAAAACACCTCGTCAGCCCCTCTTCTCTCCCCCTCCCCCTCCGCCCAGCACCAAGGGAATTCCCATTTCATGCTGTTCTCTTTTGCGCGGTCCTGGACAGAGCTCCGGCCCCTGAACCAAGGCCCCGTCTGGGCCGGGTGGAGCAAGGTCCGGTCTCTGAGCCGGCCCCTCTTGTGAACCGCCACCGAGACCTGCTTTTGCCTTTACACTGTCGGTCTGGGCCGGATCCTCTCTGGTCGGCCGCCGGTGGAATTCGGAGCCAAGAGCTTCGCTCTGCCGCCCTCACCCGCCGTGTAAACGAAGCGGAGGGCTGGTGCCAGGGGCCTGGGTAACGCGGCGCGTTGGGCCGGCAGGACCAGGAGGTTTTCCCTGCGCTTGGCACCGGCACCTCTGGGCCCGTCCCAGGAGCGCTATTTCGCAGCCCACGCTGCTGCGGGGCAGGAAAGGGATTGAATCGCGCGTGGGCTTTGCTCCGGATTGACCCCTTCTGGAGAACGATCTGCACCCTGGGCCAATTCCTAGCCACCCTTCAGCCCACTCTGCTTTTTATGGGGGGGGGGGGGGAGAAAGGCGAGTCCCTCTCCTTGCAATTTCCCCTGGCTCTGGTGATACTTTTCCGCCCCCCGAAGTCTAGGGAGTGATCCATCCTCAGTAGCGCCCGGCCGCGCTGAATCCGAGGCGACCTACCCAGGATCTAGGAATCTCATTGATAAGGGAGTAGCTGGCTGGGCGAAAGGGTTTAAGAAACCAGGGTATGTATGGGGGGGGGGGACAGAGGGGATTCCATTAACCCCTGCATGGCCACCGTGCCCGGCTCAATTCGGAGTAGCCCCCCGAGCGCGGCTCCGAAGCAGGAGACATTCCGCCTCCTGTGGATGGGGCGGCCCCGAAATTGACAGACTGGACGCGCCTGCCACTTTCCGCCCGGCCTTTCGGCGCGGCAGATACGAATCGCCACGTCCGCGTCCGCATTTGACGCCCTGATCCCTTTAAAACTCGGCCGGCTGCGGATCCTTTTCCTTCCCTTGTAAAAGCGCCGAGGTACAGGCGCCCCGGTGCCGGGGGGGGGGGGGGGGGGCGCCGAAGGACGGTAGAATGGCCCAGCCTAGACAATATTCCAGAACCCCCCCCCCACTGCCCTGGGCTGTCCAGCGGAGGGAGAGCTACTCCCCGGGTGGCGGGTGGGTGGCTGGGAGGCGAGGCTGAGTCTGCAGAAAACACCCTCTGAAATACCCAGAGCAGGCTCTCTACAGCCCTCGCCTCGAGCTTTCTGGCTTCTTTTGACCCAAGAATTGTTTCTAAAGGACAGGACCGCGTGGGGAATGTGGAGGCCTCAGCGGAGTAAATACGGAGACACGTGGGTTGATTTTCCTGTGGAAAATCCTTCCAGCCCTCCTCGTCCTAGGCCGGTGGGAGAGGAGACTTTGCCAGTCCCACGCCTTCCCCAGCAAGCCAGGCGGCTCGGGTGACCTGGTCCAGCTTAGCGCGTTTCCAGCTGCGCCTGGGTTCCTTTCATGTGGCTGCTGCCCACAGGCTTGTGAAAAGACCCCAGGTTTGGGGCTGGGGTGGGTCTGATCTCCGGGAAGAACCCAGCTTCTGTACCTGCTTTCCTGCCCCCCCTCCAACTTCTTTTTCGCCTCTCCCTCCCTTCTTTTTCTGCTGTAAATTCTGGGTTCCTTTCCCCCCCCACTCCAGCTCATCTAAGGAAGTGGGGTTTGCCCACAAAGGCTCATGCTACTATGTAGAGCAGTGGTCCCCAACGCTGCCATGGCACCCACTGGGGCATTTATGTGTGCCAGCCAAACAATCTGGGCCGGCCCTGCCCCCGGGCGCCCCCTGCCACGGGCGCATGCCACATGCCGGTGCCGGCCCCGGGTGCGAGGCGCATGGGTGGCCCCTGCCCTGGGCGTGCGCCACATGCTGGTGCCGGCCCCGGGTGTGAGGCGTATGGGTGACCCCTGGCCCCGGGTGCGAGGCGCATGGGCAGCCCCTGCCCCGGGCGCGCGCCACATGCCGGTGCCGGCCCCGGGGTGCAAGGCGTATGGGTGACCCTTGCCCCCAGGCGCACGGCCCGTGAGCGGCACCCACCCCCAGGCGCCCGGCAGCCCCAAAAGGTTGGGGACCACTGATGTAGACAGATAGATTAGACTAGATAGAGGCCTTGTTTTTAAACTTTGGGTGCATCTACACGGCATCCTAAACTCAAAATAAGACATGCAATTTGTGCTAATTTGTGCTAAGCTATTTTGAAAGTTGGCATGTTGACACAGCGCCAGATTTCGAAATAGCGTGCTGTTTCGAGACGTCCCTTATCCCTCGTGCAAGGAGGTTTACTGGGGTGGCAAAATAGTGCACCCGTTATTTCGAAAAATATTTCAAAATAATGGGTGGTTGTGGAGACCGAAATAGCCGTGCAGTGTGGCCGTACCAACAGGGGTATCCCTCTGAGCCCTGGTGTACACAAGGGAGTTAATTCAAAATAACCCCCCTTATTTCAAAATAACAAGTGGAGCATCCACACTACCAAGCCCGTTATTTCGAAATGACTCGCGGATTATTTTGAAATCTGTACTCCTGCTTTCCTCGGGGAATAACGCTCATTTCAGAACAATTATTTGGAAATAGCAGTTATGTGGATGCGTCACTGCTGCTGTTTCGAAATAACGACTCCCCAGGGCGATTCAGAGTAATTACCCCTCAGTGCTTCCTGGGGTTCCACGTCAAGTAGCCATGTCCGCATTAACAGAGCCTGCCCTGGACTAATTTTGAGGCTCCCCTGTAGTGGAGACACGCTATTTCAATTCTGTTATTTCCTGAGTTATTTCGAATTTAGTTATTTTGAAATAATTTCCTAGTGTAGACGCGCCCTGAGACTCCAACTAAACGCTCCTCAGAGGCCAATGTTGTGTGTAAACCTAAGGCCCACGTGTTTGTGCAGCGCCTCTCATGTGTCAGCCGGCTGGGGGGAAAGCTGGTCGCTGCTGCATCCTTGTGCATTGTGGTCGCAGCAATAGCCGGGTCTCCTTTCATGGGTTCATTTCTCCGGAGAAGCATTTGGCTCCTCGGCTCCAGCTCTGCCCGCTTTATGGCCCAGTGTGTGGGTGGATCGAGGGACACACGCAATATGCACGACAAACATACACACGCACACGCAGCTAAGGTAAATCATGCCCCCTCCCACACGGGTAACCCATGCCAAGAGCAAACACACACACACACAGGCTGCAGGCAGCACACCTGCAGCAACGCCCCATCTCCCTGCTGGCTTCCTCGGGGGTACATTGCTCGGGGGGCAAGAGGCCGGGGCAAGTGCCCCCTGCATGCCAGCTGCCTGGCTGGGCATTCTCTGAGTGGGCACGGAGTCCCCTTCCCAGCCCCGGTGGGGGAGGAGGGATGCAGCATTTTGCCAGCTGCCCCCTGGCTTGGCTCCCACATCACCTGCAGCCCCGACTCCTGGCCTTCCCTTCCCCCAGTGCACCGGGCTGCAATCCCCGGGAGCCGAGGCTGCATTCTTGGCCCGGGACTTCAGCGGCTCCTTATCTGCAGCCCAGCCAAGCCGTAGCTTGGTGCGTCCTGTGACCTTGACGCCATTTGCCAGCCCGGCCCCGGGCTCCCTTATCTAAATAGGGCTGTAAATCAGGCCCGTGTCAGATTCCCTGTCAGGACAGGGACTCCATAAAACGGGGCTCTGCTCCAGCGCTGTTTACATTGCAGCCCGGTGAAATATTCGCCCTGTCTTCTGCCCGGACGGCCCGCTGGAGCAGCCCATAAATCAGGCCCCACCAGCATGAGGGATGGGCAAAGCCCTTGAATATTTTCCTAGGTATAAATAATGTCAATTGGCTTCCCTGGGGCGGGGATCGGGGGGGGGAAGCAAAGCAAGATCAAGCCAGGATGCTGAGCTGGGTCTGGGCGCATGCAGGGAGAGATCAGACCAGACCCATCCATTCCGACTGGCTCCGCGGGCCTCTCATGCCCCCAGCACCGTGGTATGGCTTGTCTGAGAATCAGCTGGCTCGCCACTCGGCATCTACTGGCCCTCCACCTCTCTGAGCCGGCGGCCGAGCAGCAAGCTCTGTAGGAGGGCTATCTCATGGGCTAGGGGGTCCCCAGGTGTGTGTATTATTCCCCATTAAATAAAGGAATAATATTAATTAATTGTTATTAATACAGAAGTAACTAAGGATCATCACATGAAATTAACAGGTAGTAAGATTAACACAAACAAAAGGCAGATTTTCTTCATGCAGTGTACAGTCAACCTGTGGAACTCCTTGCCAGAGGGTGTTGTGAAGACCAGGACTTTAACAGGGTTCAAAAAAGAACTAGATCAATCCATGGAGGTTAGTCCATCAATACCTGTTAGCCAGAATGGGTAGAAATGGTGTCCCTGGCCTCTATTTCTGTTTGCCAGAAGCTGGGAATGGGTCACAGGAGAGGGCTCACTTGATGATTCCCTGTTCTGTTCACTCCCTCTGGGGCATCTGGCATTGGCCACTGTCAGAAGACAGGATCCTCGGTTAGATGGACCTTTGGTCTGACCAAGAGTGGCTGTTCTTATGCAATAATAATTATTCAGGGACCCCCCCAAACACCAGCCCTTGGGAAGTCTAATTTCCCCTTGGGGTTTTTTTATTGATGGGGAAACTGAGGCATGAGAGACTCACTCTCAAAGACAGGAGAAGACAGCCAGCAGTTTCGGCCTTGCTTGCCCTCACTTTCCCCTTCTGTAGGATGTGACTGGCACTCAGTGAAACATTTCAGCTGCTGCTTTTCAGCAAACAGCGCAGCTGTGGTGACAGGGAATCATTTCATTTATTGGTGCGGATTTGGCCACATTGTTGACGTGAGGGAGAGGGTTAAAAAAACAGAAAAAGGTGAAAGAGAGTCAGATTCTTTTGGTCCAAAATGACGTTTTTGTCTTGAAATGGCCTTTGATCGTATTTTGTTTTATTCAAACCCATTTTTAAAATGCTCAACATCAGAAGGAAATGTTCGGATCAACCGGAAATGGTTTTCTTGGACTTTTTAAAATTGCCAGCGATGTGACAAAAACCCATCACTCCCCCACCACTAAGAAGGACTCAGTCAAAACATGGGCTCAATCCTCCTCCCCTTTACACTCTTACCCTGGTGTAAATCAGGAGTCGTTCCACAGAAGTCAGGAAAAAGACATCAGCCTCCAATGGAAGTAAATCAATGCTGACTCAAACTCCCCACCCCACCTGTAGTCCTGGGTTTAGGCCAGTTATCTCTGCCGCCTACTAGCCTGCAGAGACACTAGATTATAAATACTGTTTGGATTGTTGAATTCTTTGTGGCTGGGAAGAAACCATCCGTGTGTTCAGTAAAGGGCTGTGTAAATTTGCACATGTGTGTGCACACGCATGCACTCACACACATGGTGGCCGTGCAAAACTGGTATGGACCTTTACTAGCCTACTCCCAAAACCTGCTTACTCACTGCCAGCCGGCTGGAAAAAAGTAACGTCATTTATAATTAGCTGAGTAAAGGACGTCAGCCAAAATACCCCAGCCGCCTTCCCCAGAGAGCAGAATTTTGCACAGCTGCGTTGGATGAGGGTGAATGTTGTGATGGTTAGCACCTTTGATATCACAGAGCCATGGGCCACACGCACCCCGCTGCACCTGCTCGCTGGCCCCCTCTCCAAAAATACAAATAAAGCCAAACGAGCCCAGAGCTAATGAGTCCCCTCACCAGGGAAACCTCAGAAGCTCATTCTGCTGCTCTAAAGCTGGCAGGTACCTTCCCCACCAAGCTAGTCCCATTGAAATCTTGATGCTCTGTAGGCTTATCTGATTTATGTGGCTGCGAATGAAAAAAATTAAGATTCCGTAGGGAGTCAGGTACCACTGGATACAAGTGCTGGTGGCAGAAACAGGCTCGGATTCAAAGTCCACTGAAGTCACTGGGGTTATGTCTACACTGGCGGCTTCTTGCCCCAGAAATATGCAAATGAGGCTAAGCGTAGAATATTGCCCAGCCTCATTTGCATACCTAATGAGCCACCATTTTTGCAGAAGAGGCTCTTGCGCCAGAAGGAGCAGTGTAGATAGCTCCTTCTGGCATAGGCGCCTCTTCTGCAAAAATGGCGGCTTATTAGGTATGCAAATGAGGCTTGGTGATATTAGCCTCATTTGCATATTTCTGGGGCAAGAAGTCGCCAGTGTAGACATAGCCTGCGAGTTTTCCCATTGGTGTCAAAGAGCTTTGGGTCAGGCCTTAAGGGATCCAAGCTACATCAAAGGACAGGGGAGCGATTTTGGAGTAAAATCGTGCAGTTGAGAAGGGTTCTCTGAAAGCAGGTGGCAGAGGATGTGGCCAGCTCTGTGGTGTTGAACAATTCCCTTCTTGGTGGTATGACCCTTTGTTGTTTTGTCAGACAGCTATCTATGGCATCTCTTCTGTATACACTTCTCCTAAAGCCACGTACACGGTGAGAGCAACGTTTCTCTGTAAAGAACTACAACCTATTTATGGTAAACCAGCCACTGCCCTCTCTGAACGGCCTGGATAAATCAAAACGCAAACAAAGCTTTATGGAAAAAGAATATTAAATTTTCCATGTGCTCCAGGAGGGACGGGCCTGGCTGCTCGCGTTTATTCCCCCCGCCCTGTACTAATACTGTAAATGACAATGTGTTTACAAAAGTTTTTATGTCATCAGAGCAAAGTCACAGCTCAGCTTCCTCTGATGTGTATTTTATGCCGATGGATGTGTCTGCGGGGAACATTCAAACTAAACAGAGTGCTGGTTTATAGGAAAACGTATTTATTTGAAAAATCATAATTCACCATTTTGGTGAAACCCGTCTCCACATTTATTGCTGCTAATGCAGCGTGGCAGCCATAAATTCACCCAGAAACTTTCTGCAGCCACATCAACGGCGGGTCGTTGGGCTGATGGAACAGAGCAGGTGTTCCCCAGTGAGGCATAAGGTTTATTTCATGTTACGTTGGACACACGCAACAGGGAATGGGGAACGGACAGCAGCCTCACTTCCTTGTGTCGGAAACAAGCTCACACCCATTTCTCTAAACTGGCTGGCATGCTCTGAGCATTACTCATGTGGGGATAGATCTGATCTTTGGCTTGGTTTGGTTTCTTTACAGATACCTTACCAGTCCTGGGCATGATCTTGACATGGGTGACAAAACTCTCCTGGACTTCAGTGAGAAAAGAATAGCAAGCAAGGTACTCTCAGTCTTCAAGCCACATCAGTGTTCCCTGTAAGCTGAGTGCTTGAACAACCACCCAGAAGAGAGTCATATACTGCCTAGTTGCTTAGGAGAGCGCCCACAGCCAGAAGCCTGTGTTTCTATGGGTGGTGCACATCTGCACATGTCTCGGTGAGCATAACAAAATGTATTCTGCACATGGGTGGGAAAAAGTTAGAGGGAACTTGCATGGGGCTGCATTTGGGTTCTGGTTGCACAAGGGGCTGACTTTATTCCAAACATACACAGAGGTGTAACTGAGACCAGAGTCTGAGGGGGTTGTACAGGGTTTGGATGATAGAATGTAACTGATTCTTCCCCATTCAAGCAAGCAGCGTGAGGAATGCTACCAGACCGTGCATGACAATAGGGACAATAATGAAATGACCATATTTATAAGGGGCATAACACAGGTGCCAATAGATGGGGATGGGATGAAATTTACACCAGAGGAAACCAGTCCATCCTTGTCTATAGGGCAGTTTCTTGCACCTTTCTTTAGGCATCTGGTTCTGGCCCTGATTGGAGACAAAATGCTAAACTAGATGGACCGTTTCTCTGGTCAGTTGTGACAAGTTCTACCTCCTCTGTCTATGTGCCAGGCAGGAAACCATGAGCCCACACGGATTCATTGCTTCTTTATCACCTTCTCGTTCTCTTCCAAGTCCACCTGGGGCCAGGCGCTCCCCGGCCCGCAAAAGTGAAAACAAAAACTCTTTGGTTTTCAGTGTGGGTTGGAGTCTCTCCCGTCCTCCTCTTTCTCTTCCTTCTTCCCCTCTTCCATTTTGCACCTGAAAAACAGGTGAGACAGGGAGCCCAAAACTGAAATCATTCATTTTTCATTTAAAAAACTGGAGAGAAAAAATCTGGTATTTCCCCCTCAAAACCTGGAAGATTTTGCAGCTGGATTTGAAGGGGGCAGTACAAAACCACTTTCATTAAAAAAAAGTTTCCAATAAAAAACATGACCGGCTTTACTCGATAGCAATACTGCTGTGTCATCACACCTGGTTTTTTAAGACAAGTCCATAGGAAACTGTGTTAAAAAGAGTAAGATGCCTGTAGCTGCTGGAAGAGCTGAGCCAGTCACTTAGAAACAACGCACTTCGGTGCCTGTGCATAACTGTTTTTCCAAGGCCGGCATGTCAGGCGTTACTCTGGAATGCGTTTTTGAAATACACAATCTGAAAAGCATTACAGACACGACAATACGGTACGAATGGACATCACAAGAAGGTGGCTTACATGGTGTTGTTATCTGTCACCCTTCTCTGTTTCATTTAGCCTGTCAGCGCCTGCAGCAAAGTGCCCCAAACTTAGTTGGTTTAGTAAAAGAACTGTCATCCGGACTGAATCTTAAAGCCAGAATGTCCCTTGGTTCCTTTTAAAGGTGACCTGCAAGGGGAACCAAGACAAGGGAAATATGTGTCCAGTCTCCTGCTGCCCGGGCTATGAAGGCCGCTCAGCACAGCCTTGTTAGATTAATTGTCTAATCTAATTGTGTCTGGAGTCCATGCAAAGTCCACTAGCCAGTTCCAAGTTTGCTGCCGATGTCCCAGAATGCATCATGGTGGAACATTAAGCTCCCCATAACTCATCACAGCATTTTTGCAGACAGCCGAGTTTCCTAGCTGTGGTTTCTTCATTAGCGTTTATGGTAGAGAAAATACCTGCCAGTCACTGGGTGATGTCAATCACCATCCCTTCCACAACACTGGTTCCCAACCTTTTTATACCGCAGACCGGCATACGCATTCAAAAACTGTTGGTGGACCGGCACTGAAATATCTGAATATTCAACATGGTAATTAATTGATTTGCATACTTGCATGTTCATTATGGTGATTGTAGCCAATGGTATTTCAGGCAAATCAGTGAGGGGGGATATGATGGCTGATACAAGTTTGAAAAACTGCTGCACACACGCATGTTAAAAAACCAGTAAAATAGTTGCTAATACTTGTTAAAGAGTATTCTCCAGTCCAAACCTTTGGCCTCAATTGCACCAGAATTAAAGAGGCAAGAGTTAACAGGTCTGACCGTGCTGACACAGTCTGCACATGCATATCACTTAATAACGCCTAATAATAATGTGTGTGCCCACTGGCTGAGAGCAGCTGGAGGCCAGGAGGAGGCTCCCGCCGAGCGCGGAGGGAGGAGAATGGCGTTGCAGGGGCAGCTGCTCTCCATGCGCCCCGCCAGCCGGGCTGCGTAGCGGCTGCCAGAGCCGGAACTAGGGCCACGATGAAGCTGCTGCAGTAGAGACAGCCTCACTGTGGTACCAGCTCCGGCCGCAATACACTCAACTGCCAGCTGCCCCACTCACCCTGCTGCTGCCTGGGGAAGTGGGCGGGAAGGGAATTTCCTAGGAACCCCAGTGGGAGGAGCTAACGACAAGCTGGGGGCGTGGCCTGGCAATCTGTCACAGCCCTGCAGTCGAGGGTTCATGGCTCGCTGTGGGTCTGCGGACCGGCAGTTAGAACCCACTGTTCCACAACAATGGAAAATGAGCCAAAAGGTGATTGGAGCTGTGGGGAAGATTGTCAAAGCGCGGTTTGCAAGGTTCCAGGAGAAGACTGCGGTTGTATGTTTCGTTCCCTGTCCAGGGCTGTGTTAGGGTATTTGCGACCAAACAGACATCGTGAGTGTGAAAAGCCCCAGATTGTGTGAGTAAAAAGAACTGTTGTGCCGAGCCAAGAGATCGCTCCCACCCGGTGTTTGTGTGGACACACGGTCCTGGGCGACACCAGGGCTGTGTCTACACTGGGCCACTTATTCCGGAAAATCAGCTGCTTTTCCGGAATAAGCTGCGAGCTGTCTACACTGGCCCTTGAATTTCCGGAAAAGCAACGATGCTCTACTGTACAAAATCAGCCGCTATTCCGGAAAAACTATTCTGCTCCCGCTCGGGCGTAAGTCCTTATTCCGGAAAACTGTTCCGGAAAAGGGCCAGTGTAGACAGCCCAGTAGTCTTTTCCAGAAAAAAGCCCCGACCGTGAAAATGGCGATCGGGGCTCTTTTCCGGAAAAGCGCGTCTACATTGGCCACAGACGCTTTTCCGGAAAAAGGGCTTTTCCGGAAAAGCAGCCTGCCAATGTAGACGCTCCTTTTCCAGAAAAGCTGAAAACGGAATAGTATTCCGTTTTAAGCATTTCCGGAAATTCATGCCAGTGTAGTAGACACAGCCCCCAGGACTTTATTCTGAAATAAACCTCCCTTAGGTCGAATTAATAAGTGGAGCGTCCACACTACGAAGCCCATTATTTCAAAATAATGGGCCACTTAATTCGAAATCTGTACTCCTGCTTTCCTCGGGGAATAACGCTAATTTTGAAATGTTATTTCGAAATAACAGTAGCACGGATGCTCTGGTGCCGCTATTTTGAAATAATCAGCCCCCAGCGTAATTTGAATTAATTACTCCCCAATGCTTCCTGCAGCTCTAAGTCGAGGTAGCGTGTCCACATTAAGAGAGCCTCCCTCGGACTAATTTTGAGGCTCTCCCGTAGTGAGGACAAGGAAGGAAGGAAATGGCATTTCTGAGAAAATATCAAGTACTTAGACAAATACTTTCCGTGAAAAAAATTTCCATCTAAAAAAGTTTCGGTGGAATTTTTTTCCACCATTTCTACTCAAAATGCTTTTTTTTTTTTTTTACATTGAAAACTTATTTTTTTCATCCAAAGAGGCATCTCTAGGGGAAACTTGCCTAAAATATTTACGTGTTTGTAATTTTTTTCAACAAAAACCCAAACACATAAGAAAACAATTGTTGAAAAGTAAAACACTTCTGTTTTCATGAAACTTTTTCACAGGACAAAATTCCTCCATATTTCCAAATAACCAAACTAACCAGGGTTGAAACTGGTCTCTACTTGGCAGAAGCATCTAAAAAAAAAGCTGGTTGACCAGGGAGTGGGTACTGGAGATTTTATGGGGTGATGTTTTCCCTCTGAGTTAATATTGAGATAGTGCTCCAGGAAGGTGTTTCCGGATCCATCTACACTGCACCGTTATTTCGAGATAACTAGCGTTATTTTGAAACAACAATGCGAGCGTCTACACAGCCTTTCCGTTATTTCAAAATAATTTCAAAATAACAGATGGCTTATTCTGAAATCTATAAACCTCATTCTACGAGGAACGAAGTCTATTCCAAAATAGCTATTTTGAAATACGGCGTGTGTAGACGCTCCACTGCTGCTATTTCGAAATAACCCCCCACCAGGGCCATTTTAAGTTATTCCTCCCCACTGCCTCCTGAGGCTCTAAGTGAAGGTAGCCCATCTACATTAGAGAAGGCTGCCTCAGACTCATTTTGAGGTTTCCCTGCAGTGTAGGGGTATGTCTAGACTACATGGCTCCGTCGACGGAGCCATGTAAACTAGTTTACCCGACATAGTCAATGAAGCAGGGATTTAAATAATCCCCGCTTCATTAAAATAAAAATGGCCGCTGCGCTGTGCCGACGATCAGCTGATCCGGCACAGACATGGATCGGTGGACAAGGGATGCCTTTGTCGACTGCTCCTTTATGGCTCATGAAACGAGGTTTACAGGAGTGGTCAACAAAGGCTTCCTTTGTCAACCGATCCACGTCTAGACTGCCGCGCTGTGCCGGATCAGCTGATTGTCGGCACAGAGCGGCGGCCATTTTTATTTTAATGAAGCAGGGATTATTTAAATCCCCGCTTCATTGACTATGTCGGGTAAACTAGTTTACATGGCTCTGTCAATGGAGCCATGTTGTCTAGACGTACCCTAGATGTGCTATTTCAAAATAAGCTATTTCGGAATAACTATTCTGGAATTGCGTATTTCGAAATAAGCGTGGAGTGTAGACATACCTAGGTGCACAAGACAGACAAAATAGGGGAAGACGTGAGGTATTTCGATTCCCCATTTACAGATGGAAAACTGAAGGAAGTGCTGTCTTTTGAATCAGCCTTTCGAATGACTGTCACGGCCAGCTGTGTTCTTAATGATTCCTCTGCACTTGAGTTGGAGTCTTCAGTCTAGTACCCTGTCTGAATTTCAGGTGTGACAACGGTGTTCTCTTTCCCACCTGTAGCTTCAGTTTGCTGCAGCGTTCTCAGTTCCTGCCCTGTTGCTGTGTGCTGTTAAGCGATGCCGCATTTTTTTCTGGAGGTGGCTGCATTTCAATGTATGTGCGGAAGGTGTCTCAGAGAACCACTGTTCAGGCTGAGTCCTGGTTAAATTAGCTCAGGTGCTCCATTGTATGTTCACATACCTATCGGCTTCATGTCACCACTGAAATGTGGCTTCTGTTTAACAATACGCAGCCGCACTGGACAGCCACCAGGAATGGTGACCTTCGTGGGTGGATTCGGGAGATAGTTCAGTCCCTGGCTCTGCCACAGACTTTCCATGCAACCTCAGGTGAGTCACTTAATCCGCCCGTGCCTCAGTTTCCCATCTGTAAACAGGGTATAAGAATACTTCCCTTCTCTCCCTTTGTCTTGTGCACTTTGGGCTTGGTCCCCAAAGACCTATGCATGTGCTTAACTTTATGCTCCGTGACTAGTCCCAGAGAAGTCTCCTTTGCAGTATCAGGGATTTAGACTGTAAACTCTGGAGGGAACAGTCTCTTACAATATGTCTAAGTGCCCAGATGCCAACACATGAGGCCCCGATCTCAGCATGGGCCTCCCGGCTCTGCTGAAATATGTATAAATAATGGGGCGGATGAGTCAGTAAGTGGTTTTGTGGCGTGCTCTGGGATCCTTCTGGAGTGGAAACGTCCCTCGTTGGGATTATTCTGGAGGGGAAATTGCTGAAGGAGGCTGTCTCGCCTTCATCCGCTCTGGGCAGGAAAGACAATCCCATTGAGAAGGGCCGCTGTGGACTCGTTGCCTGCTCGGGCCTTGCTCTCTCCGGTGTCCTCTTCCGAGGGAACGGCCCCGCCACAACGGCTCTTTCCCTTTGCCGGGCAGGCAGGAGGCCGGTTCCTGCGGAATCTCAGGTTTGGAAGGTTGTTGTTGTTTTCTTAAGCCCCAACTGAACAGAAACATCATTTCTAAAGATGACAGGCCGAATTTCCAGTGTCATTAACCAGACCCGAAACTCGAGACAGGCCGCGTCTCCTGTGGAAAGCACATTCTCCTCGCGCTTTGCTGCTGATGTTTCTCTGATTATGCCAGATAAGGGCCTTTGGGGGTCCGTTTTTCTTCATATGGATGCTATTATTGCGCGCACGGAGGCTGGGGGTAGCCACTGCTCTCTCGCACGATGGAGGCATGCTGGAGATTAACAATTAATCGGATATTGGCAAGGCACTGCCCCCCCCAGCACCGGAAACTCCAGGATATCGGGATCGCCAATTTCAAATAGATTCAACTTCTCTTTAAAGGACATTCCCAAGGGACTTGATCCACCCCCTCTAGCTGAGGGCAAAGATTCTCCTTTTCTTCCGGGAACTTTGGCCAGCACTTGGCCAACTCCATACATTAAAGGCCAGGAGGAGACAAAGGACGAGGAGTACGTAGACCGGAGTAATGGAGAAGGACCAGAGTTCTGTGTTTGGCCCAGTCCAGAAGGGTCCTGTCCCCCTGACTCAGGCTTCCGTGTGCTAGCGTGGTGCAAATAATACATGGCAATCCTCCGGCTGCAAGTGCCTTTGCAAGAGCCAAGGGTGTATGAGGCCATGGGACAGTGGGAGGAGAGGCTGCAAAGTGCATTTCCCGGGGGGGGCAGAGGAACCACTACAGAGGAGGTCCTGTGGGTATCAGTGTAGGGCCACGTGGAGCCCTTTGGGGTTCTATGCGTGGCCCAGGGGATGTGTGGTTGACGGTTGCCCACGGACAGGGTTGCCAGATTCCGCTGGTTTCCATCCGTGCAGTTTGTCTCCTGCCGGTGTTGCTATGGTGACGTGCACGTAAAGCCAGGGCCCGGGACGGGAGATGGGGGCTGGTGGCCCCCAACGCTGTGAGAGCCGGGTGCTTCCTCTGCGACCTGTCACCGAGCCGCTACGCTTCAGTCGTTCCCCCCGACACACACACAGTCTAGGCACAGGGCTGGCTTTACCATGAGGCGACCTGAGGCGGCCGCCTCAGGTGCCAGACTGTGGGGGGCGCCACTAGGCCCCAGAGTGTAGAAAATTGTATCTGCTGCTGGTGCACAGAGCTGGGGCAGTGCCATGAGAGGAGTAGACCAGGAAGGAGCCAGAATTGAGACCTTTCAAAGTTTTGGCCCAAGCCACGGGGGCGTCATTTGAGCTCCCCGCCTCAGGTGCCCAAATGTTGTGGGCCGGCCCTGCCGAGACACGCAGGCGCAGTGAGCAAAACGGCCCCATCCCAGGAGACCGTCTGGGTTCCGACGAGCTTGCGGCCCTGTGGAGGTGGAGGAGGGCTACTCGGTGGCCGCTCGCTGAGATGGGACCCGGTCCAGTTCCTGCTGATGGCAGCGGGAAGGATCCTGTTGGTTTCAGAGGGCGATGGATCCTACCGCCTGGGAGGTGATGGCCCGTATCTGGGAGAGGCGGCGCACGGAGATCTGGAGTCTTACGCAGGTAAGAGCCATTCTCGACCTCTCTACTAGAAGTATTAGAGGTGCTCCCTCCCCCCAGCCTTTTATCGAATACCTCTGTGCTCCCTCCAGTCAGGCAACCCCTCCCAGTGAAATTCCAGGGGGGGAAATCCCCCGAGAACACTTTAATCTCGCAAGGCTCCCATAGCTGCTGACACAGGCAACTTCCTGAGCTCTCCCAGACAGCCGCCGAAGCTTTTCCTTTCTGCTTGTGACTGCCATAAAGTCACTGGCCTGGATTCTGTTCTGGAGCCTCTTTGAACCGTGGCTCTTCTATAGGCACAGGCATCTCATGCGTCTCTCCAAACACGGGAACAGGCTGCTCCGCCGTACGGCTCGCCGTCCTCTGGGCAACCACAAGGAATTGGTTGGGACACGGGGGTTTTATTCCAGAGAAAAACTCATGGGAAAGTTAGGAGCTTGGGACAGATTGTGATCAACTGTGTGTTGGTGTCAGACAGTCATTGGAGCTGTTTCCACCTAGCTCTTTTTCTGCCCCTTTGCTACCTGGGTGTGCGGGTGGCAGCTTGACATTGCTTTTCCAAGAGAAGGAAAGTTGTCTATGACTTTGGGTACGTCTAGACTACATGCCTCTGACAACAGAGGCATGTAGATTAGGCTACCCGGCATAGGAAAATGAAGCGGCGTTTTAAATAATCGCTGCTTCATTTAAAGTTAAATGGCTGCTGCGCTGAGCCGATCAGCTGTTTGACGGCTCAGCGTGTTAGTCTGGACGCTCCGTGGTCGACGTCAAAGGCATTTATCGACCTCCCCAGTATGCCTCGTGGGATGAGGTTTACCCGGGAGGTCGACAAATGCCTTTGATGTCGACCGCGGAACATCCAGACTAGCACACTGAGCTGACAAACAGCTGATCGGCACAGCACGGCAGCCATTTAAATTGAAATGAAGCAGCGATTATTTAAATCACCACTTCATTTTCCTGTGCCCAGTAAACAAATCTACACAGCTCCGTCCACGGAGCCATGTAGTGTAGCCATAGCCTGAGTCACGGATGGCGCAGCTCATACCAGAATAGGCGCCTCGAGAAATACGAGAGAGCTTTGGAAACTGGGCTTGTGCTGTGGCTGTTTTGTCCTGCATTATGAACCGAAATCTTGGTCTGTGGGTTAAAGTGTGGTGGTTCCGCACTCAGGCAAAGCCATTTGCTCTCTGTTGAACTGCTGGACACCGCAGATAATGATCTATTGATTTGCTAAGATCTGCCTGTGCTCTTCCTGCTGCTTCTGCTGCCGGCCATGGTGCCATGTCACTTTCTCTCTGTCTAGTTATTGTTCAGGAAATCTTCACACACTGTCTCCGGGCTCCGGACCCTCCCTTCAGCAATGCTGTGTATTATAAGTGCGTGAGCAGGAAGAACCCGGGGACAGGAGAGTGGAGGATATTGTGTCTAGGAGAGGCCGTGTAACTCTCTGCTGTCCCACTTGCTCGAGCTGCAGGATGGAAACATATAGATTAGTACAGGTTGAACCTCTCTAGTCCGGCACTTTAGTCTGGCAACATCCGTGGTCCGGCAACATTAGAGTTCGCTGGATGTCCAGTTAGCATGAGTGTGGCCAAGTTCCCGCAGTGCCAAAAAGTTTGTTTACAGCCACCAGTCTTGGCTCTCAGTTTTCTCCAAATGTCAGTTGTGTTGACGTGTCCCCCAGACTTCTCCCGAGTACTCCTAAAGGTACTCGTACCACTGGTTGAGAAACACTGTGCTAGGCGATATTGACCTCCTGCAGTCTGGCAAATTCTCTGGTTCAGCACCAGTCAGGTCTTGAGGGTGCCGGACTAGAGAGGTTCAACCTGGATTTCGTTCTTTCTATACATTGCAGGCACATCTCGAGGTTCCAGCTGAGACCAGGGCCCCGTGGCAGGAAGCGCTAACACACTAAACAGAAGAAGGGTTGGAGGGGCAGGAGAAGCACAGAGAGGTGAAGTTACTTGCCACGTCACAGAGCAGATTAGTGGCAGAACAGAGACTCAGGCAGTGGTTTCCTGCAACCTGCACCGGTGTCCTGCTACATAACTGGTGGGAGAAAATGACAGTAGCCAAAGAATCTCACATTTGCCCGCACAGCACCAGATCTTGCAATGCTGATAACGCTGTCTCTTAAATAGCCCTGCAGTAACAAGGCCTTCAGGTTTTTGCCAGTATCTTTGCTTATCCTTCCCAATGACCCCAACCACCAGCATGGCCACAAAGGGGTTAGACTCCGAGCTACTTTTCTCACACCAGGGTAAATAGGAATTACACCCCTCTCAAGCCAGTTTCTTCCCCCACCCCCATCGGATTTTTGCCCCAAACTCATGTAAGTCTCCTGTCGGAGTTTCCGTGTTTCCCGCCCCCAGCATTCCTGATCCCGAAGGCATTTGTGTGAAGATAGGAACTGTCTCCTTGCTAATCACCCTCCCTCTCCCATCCACTGATTGACTCAGTGATATCCCGGAGCAGCATGTAAGGCACTGTAGTCAATTTCAGGATGACTCAGGGGGCAGATTCAGGCTGATAGCTGCGGTTTGCATGTGAATGCCGTGGGGTTCAGCTGTGCTGGGAGATGAAAGGCAGGAAGAGGCGCAGAGGCCGCATAACCAGAGCTGACTAATCCAAGCCTGCTGGGACCTTTGGGGTTTGGCTGCCGTGGCCCATGGTCTAACACCCCTCCCCACGCACACTCCCGTTTGCAACCTAACCCATTAGGTCAAGAGGTCCAATATCCCTGGGCCTTGGGATCTTTGAACCAGGCGGTAGCCCAGCTTTGAAACTACCCGTCCGCATATGATGCAGGTTGAAGAAACGGATGAGATGTTGAAACATCCTGGTTCTTTATGCCTGGCCTGAGGACAGAAGAAACTTTTTCAAGTTAGTGTGAAAACCAGATCTGCATATCGTGCGATATTTTTCCAGGGTGGCTTGTGGGAATTTCTCTGATCACAACACGAGCTTGTCTAGTCTTTGTTGAGGGGTGACCATGGAAGCAGATGAGTAGGCTCAACATAGGAAGCCTGTTGCCAGGGGATCCCAATGCAATTGAGGGGCGCTGTCCTGCCTTCATCCAACGTGTCGTGTGCTCTCTGGGGCGCTCCTGAGTTCCAGGCAGGCGGGAGGTCTGACCCAAGAAATCTGGTGTTGATGTGCCGGAGAGGAGGCAGAACCTACCTTTGAGGACACTGCTGAATTCTGGGGGAGGAAGCTGTGGAGAAAACACCGATCGCCTCGTGGTATCCAAGGCAGCACCTCGCTGGAGCCCAGATGAAAACAGTGACACGGACGCAGCCACGGCCATGGCGGGGGTTGAGGCTGGCTTTGCGTGGCTGTGACTGAAGCGCAGAGGGCTGGCGTGGCTTTGCCTGGTTTGCGAGTGCTAATGTCGAGGAGTGGCAGGAAGGGGAAGGGATACGTTGCCTGGCCCCAGAAATGGCAGGCCACTCATAATAATGGTGACCAGGACCGAAATACTCAAACTCAGCCCCCCCTTTTCCCACCATTGTCCTCGGTTCGCGTTTGTCTGAGGTGGGAGCCACAAGAATTGAAGCTGGTGTTACTCGTCGGAGGTGGGGCTGCTCTTGAGTGATGCCTTCGTGGTGATAGGACTGGGTCAGGGGGCTCTCCGGGGAGATGGCCATGTCTGTCACCATGGAGATGCTGGCGTGGCGACGGCCTCGATCCGTAGCATACGGCCATGTTACGTCTCATTGCTCTGCAGACACCTGTCTGAGATGATTTGCCATTGTCTGTACAGTGCCAAGAACAGGGATGTGAAATCCAGTTTAAAATGCTGAACCGGTTAAACTGTATGTTGAACCGGTTAACAGGCCCACCACCCTCGGTCCGCCATGTTGGGCCCAGCTGGGCTGGAACAGCCTCCTTTCCGCACTACCCCATGGTGGGCTGCGAGCACAGGCCAGGAGCCGGTTAACTGGTTGCCCTGACAAGCATGCCAGTAAGGCAGTGCTTACTGGATAACCGGTTAAACGGTTCCCCCTTTATATCCTTAGCCTAGAAGACCCATGACCAGATCGCAAAAGCCACCCCCCACATTAGATGTGATAGCTGCCAACTTGCCACTCTTGTGAACACCATGAGCAGAGAGGTTAAGGGTTTAACAGGCCGGGAATTAACAATGCAGCCTTAGCGGTGTCCAAGGCATTCGGCCCTCCATTTGAGAAGATCTGCAGTTTCAGGAGAGACTCAGAAAAGCCGGGATGTGGCCGCAGCAGAAATGCAAGCGTCAAGTTCTAGGCAAGATTGTGTTTGTTACAGATCTTGTATTCATGATCACTGCAGCAGGAAAAGAAAAGCCGCTTCCTTCGTGGTCTCCATCCTCTAGCCAGGCCAAGGTCGGGAAACACAGCCCGTGACGTTTACACGTCCTCCGTCTGAAGAAGAATATTCTCCAGAACATTCTCCAGAGTTGACTCCCAGCACTGTTAGCTACTCCCCTAGCAGAGGCGGTTTACATGGAGCGCTAGGAGATCTCTCACCCAGTACTCGTGCCGCAGCCGCGCGTTAAACTGTTAAGCGTAGACAACGTCTACTCCTCGACTTTGGGTTTTTTTGTTTGGTGATTCTCTAACAAATCAGCAGGGTAGATTATTACCCCTCGGACCTTCGTATACAGCAGCGTCAGGTCAACTTGGTGATGGTAGCAATGGAATGCAAACGTACCCTCTGCAGATGCCATTCTTCCTGGGTGTTTCCAGCCCCCTTTTTCTAACTACCTGGCTTTCTGGGTTAGTTGGTGAGGCTTTTCTTCGGCTGGTGTGCCTGAAAGTTCCTTCCCTGGGAGAGCTACCCAGTGACCTGCATATGGTATCGGTGGAAAAGACAGTCTGTGTTGCTTTGTTTATAAGAACATATTTCCCGTGATTGATGTCTGAGCTGCGGAAGTATGTTTGCAAGTTAGACTTTAAAACATGAATCAAACACTGTTTGGAATACGTATGCTTCTCTGTCAAACATTTCGCTTCGCCTGGAGTCTGCATAAGCCTGTTTTTTTCCAGAGGTACCATTGCCTGCCTGGAAATAGCAAGGGGAAAAGCATTTATTCTAGAGGGCCATCTCCCAGGGTAATTGTCAGACTCCGGGGCGTGTGCTCACCCATACACTGCATTCATGGAGGGCTTTTTTCCATAGTACATCCCAGGGGACACATGCCAGTGTGGGATGGGAGTGACAAGCAGCAGACAGATGTCCAGAGAGTGTCATAGCCAATGTCTGCTACCTTGTGACATATTGGGAGAAAGCTAAGCACAGGAGCGGTGCGACCTCTAAGATGAGCAGTTGGGCAGCTACTCAAGAGAATCAGGTGTCGCCCAGCTGCTTAGCAGAGCACCCATACCCACCCATAGCTGACAGCATGTGTTTCTAATAGTGGTGCGCATACGCACATGCTTTGGTGCACATAGCAAAATTTATTCCACCCATGGATGGAAAAAATTAGAGGGAAAACATGACCTAGGAGAGAAGACTGAAAGACCTGGGCTTGTTTAGTTTAGAAAAGAGAAGACCAAGAGGGGACATGAGAGCAGTTTTCGAGTATCTAACAGGGTGTCACAAGGAAGAGGGAGAAAAATTGTTCTCTTTGGCCTCTGAGGATAGGATAAGAAGCAATGGGTTTAAATTGCAGCAAGGAAGATTTAGGTTGGACACGAGGAAAAACTTCTTAACTGTCAGGGTGGTTAAACACTGGAATAAATTGCCTAGGGAGGTTGTGGAATCTACATCACTGGAGATATTTAAGAGCAGGTTAGACAGACACCTGTCAGGGATGATCTAGACGGTGCTTGGTCCTGCCGGGAGGGAAGGGGACTGGACTCGATGACCCCTCGAGGCCCCTTCCAGTTCTAGAGTTCTATGATTCTATGATGCCAATGCTGGCCCCTATGTTACTGGCCTGAAAATAGACGGTGAGGTGCCTAGAGAGAGAATTCAAGGCTCTCTGAGAAAGCTGTTCCTACTCGCGCTGAGGGGGTGAGTTCCACAGAGTGCTCCTAGAGGGGGCCACCCTGTCCCTTAGGAGCTGGGGCGACACCGAGTCTCTTCAGTTGGCAGCTGTTGAAAACACACCAGAAGGACCTCCGCTGGAATCGCCACACTGCCGGGCCGTCTAGCTCCCTAGGGCTAAAAAGAAGCATCCCCCGAAGCTTCTGAACGGGTCTCAGGATCCTAAACTAGAGGAGCGATCCAGACCAGCAGTTCCTATGTTGTCTGCATAGTGCCCAGAGGACATGTGACTACATCCCCAAAACCACCCCCGCCACTATATCCAGTAGCTGCCAGCTAGCTACCCTTGGCTAGCACAGGGACTAGGGATAGAATTACAGGCCTGCCCATGGGGAGGGGGGTGTTGTCCCAGGGCCTGGTGATTCAAAGGGGCCTGGGGGTCCCAACCTGGCTAGAGCCCTGGGCCCTTTAAATTGCTGCTGGAGCATCCTGGAGGGCTGGCTGGCTCTGCCCCTTCTATCTGAGGCCCCGCCCCTTTTGCCTGAGGCCACACCCCTTCTAGGAGCACAGAGCCGGCCTCGCCCCCCGCCTTGCCCAAGGGCCCAGGGAGGCTGTTGGCTCCGCTGTAGATTTATAAAGGCCTGTATGGAGCTAGCTCCCTGTGCTTTCATTGGGACATTAACTCCCTATACAGATCCGACTTGAAGGGTCTGATCAGAAGCCTATTGACATCAGTGGATTTTGGTTCTGCCCTTTTGAAGTGACTGCAGTTTTCTAGCTGGCAAAAGAACGCATGGAGCAACCGCTGAGCGCTACCTCCGGTGCGCTAGTGCAGCCGCGGCGCATCTCGCGGTTCTGCTTCCAGCCCGTTCCTCCTTTCCTCTCTCTCCAGGGCGCTTACTCTGTGCCGCACCTCCTCAGGGGACTGTCTGGCTGCAGAGGGTCCGGCTGTCAGACGACATGCAGCTCTTGACACTTGCCAGCGGCGGGAATGTTCCAAGCCAACTTTTACTCCAGTCTCTTGGAGCAATGTGATGGCCAGGCCGATACCTGGGAGGAAGGGGAGAGCTGCTGACGCACAGGTGAGCTGAGTATTTTAATTGCTGGCCTGAAACGAGGAGCGGGAAGCTGACGCGGGTGTTTGCGCTGCCTGGGGTCATGGGGACCAGGCATTTCAGAATGGTCCTGTCCGGCATTCCCTGTCAGCTGCGCACTTGTGCGGCCGCTCAGGAGAGTTTCCAGTGCTGCCCTGTTGATCAGCAGAGCGCTCACAGCTAGGTTTTGTGTTTTGGCTGTGGTGCACATTCACAGATGCCTGGGCGCACGAAAAATTATTCTGCACAGGTGTGGAAAAAAAATCTGCAGATGGATGAAAATGATGAGAGGGAACTTTGCTCCTGACCCATCGGGAAGCAGGACAGAATTGGTTCTTGGCACAGCTCTTTCAGCCATGCCCATCACTGCCTGTTCAAACTGTCCCATGGGAAATCTGAAGAAGGTGGGTTTATTGAAGCGGCTCTTTAGGACCGACTCGGCGGTAGGTTTCCTTCCTCTGGCGGTCACCCGAATGCCTGCGGATGGAGCCAAGGAATGAGTCGGATGATTGTGCTCCAGATGTTCAGGGGATTGAAAAAGCTTTAAGGCCTTGATCCTCCAAAGCATTTAAGCACCTGTGTAATCCCACAGGCATTGGCTTCAGTGAGATGACTCCGGTGCTTGAAGTTAACGATGTGCTTTGCAGGATCAAGGCCTGAGAGATTTATATGTGCCGATGGATTCGATTGTGATTTCCCTCCTCCTGCCTCTCTGGCAATGCTTGTCTCTGCGTCCTTGTCCATTTCCCCCAGGCCATTGTCTGCAATTCACAGACCGGTGTGGGCATCCTCCCAGTGGCTCATACCCACTGGTGCTGCCTTTAGATGTACTGAGATGTTCTCAGGGTCTGGGGTCGAATCCAATTAACCTTGCTTTAAACATTGTGCGGGAATCAAAGGTCAGGAATAAATGGTGAATTTTCAGAATGGAGACAGGTAACTAGCGGGGTCCCCTAAGAATCCATCCTGAGACCCATCCGATTCACCCTATTGGTAAATGATCGGCAGAAAGGGGCAAACAGTGAGCTGGCAAACTTTGCAGACGCTACCAAACTGCTCAAGATAGTTAAGGCTGAAGCAGACTGTGAAGCACTTCAAAAAGATCCCCCCAAACTAAGTGATTGGGCAACAAATTGGCAAATGAAATTTAATGTGGATCAATGTAAAGTAATGCACTGGGGAAAAAATAATCCCCACTACACATACAAAATGATGGTGACTAATTTAGCTATAACCACTCGAGAGAGCGATCTTGGAGTCATTGTGGATAGGTCTCTGAACACATCCACTCAATGTGCAGCGGCAGGCAAAAAAGCAAACAGAAAGTTAGGAATCATTTAAAAAGGGCTAGAGAATAAGACCGAGAATATCTTATTGCCTCTATATAAATCCATGGGACGTCCACATCTTGAATACTGCGTGCAGATGTGGTTGCCTCATCTCAAGAAAGTTAGCTTGGCCTTGGAAAAGGTTCAGAAAAGGGTAACAAAAATGATTAAGGGCTTGGAACAAGTCCCATATGAAGTGAGATTAAAAAGACTGGGACTTTTCAACTTAGAAAAGAGGAGACTAAGGGGGGATATGGTAGAGGTCTATAAAATCGTGACAGGTGTGGAAAAAGTAAATAAGGAAAAGGTCCCATAACATAAGAACTAGGGGTCACCAAATGAAATTAATAGGTACAGGTTTAAAACAAATGGAAGTTTTTTCTTCCCGGGCACATGCAGGGAGAGACCAGACCAGACCCATCCATTCCGACTGGCTCCGTGGGCCTCTCATGCCCCCAGCACCTTGGCATGGCCTGGCTGAGAATCAGCTGGCTCGCCACTCGGCATCTACTGGCCCTCCACCTCTCTGAGCCGGCGGCCGAGCAGCAAGCGCTGTAGGAGGGCTATCTTGTGGGTTAAGGGGGACCCCAGGTGTGTATAGCCCAATGATCAAATAAAGGAATAATATTAATTAATTGTTATTAATACATAAATAACTAGGGGTCGCCACATGAAATTAATAGGTACTGTAGTAAGATTAACACAAACAAAAGGCAGTTTTTCTTCATGCAGCGCACAGTCAACCTGTGGAACTCCTTGCCAGAGGGTGATGTGAAGACCAGGACTTTAACAGGGTTCAAAAAAGAACTAGATCGATCCATGGAGGTTAGTCCATCAATACCTGTTAGCCAGAATGGGTAGAAATGGTGTCCCTGGCCTCTATTTCTGTTTGCCAGAAGCTGGGAATGGGTCACAGGAGAGGGCTCACGGGATGATTCCCTGTTCTGTTCACTCCCTCTGGGGCATCTGGCATTGGCCACTGTCAGAAGACAGGATCCTGGGCTAAATGGACCTTTGGTCTGACCCAGTGTGGCCGTTCTTATGTTCTTATGTGCATTGTGTTACTGCTCCTGCATACACAGGCTGTGCAATTGCTCCTGCAGATGTCAGGTGAGGAACAATGTTCCCTCTAATCAGTTCCATCCATGTGCGGAATAAATTGTTATGTGCGCCAAGGTAGGTGTGAATGTGCTCCACCAGTAGAAACAAAACATCTGTCTGTGGACATTCTGTTGATCAGCTGGGCGGAATTTGAATTTCTCCTGAACAGTCGTACATGTGCCCAGCTTATAGGGAACACCGGTGGTGGGTCTAGCCTGCTGTTTGCATGAGCCTGATGATCTAGTTGTAGTCAGGAGGAAGGCTCAGATATGAATTGCATTCCAGTGTCCAGGCTGGAGGGGATTGCAATAGAGAAGCAGGGTCCATGAATGAGAAGGGTCAGTAATAAGACTGCTTAGAAAAATATATCCCTTCCTAGCCTCAATGCACTGCCTGTTTCATTCTTGTTCATCCCCACCCGCAAGGAAGTAAAATCCACCTTTGTACAGCTGGGGAATGTGAAGCACAGAAACAGAAGTAAAGTGATTTGCTCAAGGTTATACAGTGAGTCGGTGGCAGAGGTGAGATTTACTACCCTTAAACTCACAGTAGCAGAAAACCCTGCTCCAGCCAGTTGGGAGCAGATAGACTCTGAGATGGGAGGGATTTATCCACGGTGCCCATTAGATGGAGATACAGAGCTAGGTCTGTGAGCAGCTAAGCATCATGGGCCACAGAGATTAAATTATTCGAGGTTGCATTTTAAAATGCAGTGTCTATTCTGGTGGGTGCAGGATCACGCCTGCACCTTTTCTGCAGAAGCTTCGCTCTTTTTGACAATGGAAAAAGTAACCCAATCAACAGGTCTTAACCAACAACTAGTGACTCGCGGTTATTTGAAGAGAGGCTTGATTCTCCAAATGGGGAGTGTTTTATTGAGAGACATCAGATCTCTCGTGTATATGAGCAGTTACTGCCTCTGCTTACACAGGGTGGGTGATTGCGTATGCAAATGGCAGGTGAAGAGCAATGTTTCCACTAATCTTTTTTATCCATGTGTGGAATAAATCTGCATGTGCACCATGGCGTGTGCAAATGTGCACCATCGGTAGAAACAAAACCTAGCTGTAGGCACTTTGCTAATCAGCTGGGCGCATTCGAAGCTTTCCCAAGCAGCAGCACAAGCGCACGGCTTACAGGGAACACCGGTGATGAGTCTCTCCTTCCTTGCTGCTTGCATGAGTTATCTCCCAAGCTTTCTTTCTGGTCACACAAGATCATTTCAGGTACAATTATGCTGGGAAATTTGTCAGTACATGTCTACAGAAAGAAGGATAGTCTTATGTTTAGGATCCGGGGCTGGGGTTCTGAAGAGATCTGGATTGCATCCCTGGCTTTGATACAGACTACTTGTGTGACCTTAGCCATGTCACTTAGCACCAGATCCAGATCTTGTTGAAGTCTATGCAAAGATTCCCATTGATTGCAGTGTATTTGGATCTGGCATTCTTGTTTCTCAGTTTCCTTATCTCTGCCATGGGAATGTTAACCCTTCCCTACCTCACGGGAGTGTTTAAAAGTCTCAGAGGGGTAGCCGTGTTAGGACCATTCACAGGAGTGTTGTGAGGCTCGAGTTGTTAACATTTGCTTTGGTGCTCAGATACTCCATGCCTTGGCCTATATAAAAGAGCTTTCAAACCCAGCATTCGGGAGGGCGAAACGTAAGAGTCCTAACATTGAGGATGGAGGTCTAACCAAGAAAGGGTGGAGATCCCTTGCTGGAGGCTGTGGTTTGACCTTCTCCAGTCCCTCTTGCCACAGCAAGTCTGCCTGAGTCATTCTCCTCGATTGTCGATTTTATTTTTCTCCCAGAAATCCCGAGACCGCTGTTAGAAACACAAAGGAGGGGGGAGGGAAAACCCCAAACCTGTGTTCCTTAACTGCTTCACGTGGCTCTTTCATGGAATCTGCTTCATTGTGGCACATGCAACATGTATCCAGCTAATACAGGTTGAACCTCTCTAATCCAGTCGAACCTCTCTAATCCGGAACTCTCTCATCCAGAAACATCCGACGTCCGGCATGTTGTTAGTTGGCTGGATGTCCACTTTTCATGGGTGTGGCCAAGTTTCCCACGGTCCCCTCAAGTTTGTTTACAGCCCCCAGTCCTGGCTCTCACTGTTCTGTGCTGTCGTTTAGCTCAAATTTGCCCGTAAATTTCCTCCAAGAGTCCAGGAAGCAGCGGAAGGGCTGGTAATGCCGCTAGACAGTATGAACCTCCCGTTGTCCAGAAAATCTCTCGTTCGGAACCGGTCAGATCCCGAGGTTCCAGACTAGAGAGGTTCAGCCTGTTGTTCTATTTCTTTCACAGCTCGGCTTTCAGTACCTTTTGTGCCACCAAGATTTATTCCCTTCCCTGGTATTTTTAAGAAGAGTTCCCCCTTATAACAGGGCTGCTCCTGGTCAGGAGAGATGAGAAGACCCCGGTGGGTGACTTCTCTTGGATTTCCCAGCAAAGCCTCTGATGCACTCTGGGCGGGTGGGTACAGGAATCCGACGGATGCAGGAACACGTCGCGCTCACAGATTTCTGTGTCCTAACGAGCGGCATGGGGCCAGCTTGCGTCTTTCGATCGCTGATGGCTGTTGCGTAGCTCGGCTCGATCGTGCACCCAGGGCGCTTGGCTGTTGGAGGAAGGCAGCACCCTGCTTTCTCCAAATGGGGGGCTAAGGAGGAGCAATTTGAGGCTTTCTGGCCAAAGAGCCCCACGATTTCCTTTCACGGGCTTGTCTGGGCTATTTCCCCTCCTCTCCCGTGCAGGGGGCATGCTGCCTTCGCGCCGTGGGAGCCGGACAAGCACCGAGACGTGAGCCACTGAATGTAGCCCTGGAAAATCCACGGAAGCAGGTCGATCTCTCGGAAACGGGCCCTGCTTCCCGCGAAAGGTTTCCATCACGCAGAGGTTTGCCCAGGTGCTGGTGCAAGTCAGCGGCACCATAACAACCCGGAGGCCTGTCCCCAGGCGGCTTGTGGCAACCCTGCGAGCTCAGAGGGGCGGGAGTGTGGGGCCAATTGAGCCCTGGTTGCTGCCGGTGTGGGAAGCTCTAGGTCATGCAGAGCAGAGCCGGGCCGGGCAGTGCTTAAAACCCCGGCCTCTGTCGGGATCCGGCCTGCACTAGGCGCTACTCAGAGAGTAACAAGCGGTGCCCAGCAGCCACAGCCAAGGCACTGGGGCACAATGCACAGGCTAGGGGCACAGGAGAGAGGTGAAGGGGGTGCGGGGCAGGGTGGGGGCACAGGAGGGAGGTGCAGGGGGTAGGAGGGAAGGGGCACGGGGCAGGGTGGGGGCACAGGAGGGAGGTGCAGGGGGTAGGAGGGAAGGGGCACGGGGCAGGGTGGGGGCACAGGAGGGAGGTGCAGGGGGTAGGAGGGAAGGGGCACGGGGCAGGGTGGGGGCACAGGAGGGAGGTGCAGGGGGTAGGAGGGAAGGGGCACGGGGCAGGGTGGGGGCACAGGAGGGAGGTGCAGGGGGCAGGGGGGGGGGCACGGGGCAGGGTGGGGGCACAGGAGGGAGGGAGGGGGTGCAGGGGGTAGGAGGGAAGGGGCACGGGGCAGGGTGGGGGCACAGGAGGGAGGTGCAGGGGGTAGGAGGGAAGGGGCACGGGGCAGGGTGGGGGCACAGGAGGGAGGTGCAGGGGGTAGGAGGGAAGGGGCACGGGGCAGGGTGGGGGCACAGGAGGGAGGTGCAGGGGGTAGGAGGGAAGGGGGGGGGCACGGGGCAGGGTGGGGGCACGGGAGGGAGGGAGGGAGGGAGGTGCAGGGGGTGGGGGCACAGGGGGAGGGAGGGGGTGGGGGGGGGACAGGAGGGGGGCAGGGGGTGGGGGCACAGGAGGGAGGTGCAGGGGGTAGGAGGGAAGGGGCACGGGGCAGGGGGGGGCCGGGTGGGGGCACAGGAGGGAGGTGCAGGGGGTAGGAGGGAAGGGGCACGGGGCCGGGTGGGGGCACAGGAGGGAGGTGCAGGGGGTAGGAGGGACGGGGGGCAGGGTGGGGGCACAGGAGGGAGGTGCAGGGGTAGGAGGGAAGGGGGGGGCCGGGTGGGGGCACAGGAGGGAGGTGCAGGGGGTAGGAGGGAAGGGGGGGGCCGGGTGGGGGCACAGGAGGGAGGTGCAGGGGGTAGGAGGGAAGGGGGGCAGGGTGGGGGCACAGGAGGGAGGTGCAGGGGGTAGGAGGGAAGGGGGCCGGGTGGGGGCACAGGAGGGAGGTGCAGGGGGTAGGAGGGAAGGGGGCCGGGTGGGGGCACAGGAGGGAGGTGCAGGGGGTAAGAGGGAAGGGGGGCAGGGTGGGGGTACAGGAGGGAGGTGCAGGGGGTAAGAGGGAAGGGGGGCAGGGTGGGGGCACAGGAGGGAGGTGCAGGGGGTAGGAGGGAAGGGGGCAGGATGGGGGCACAGGAGGGAGGTGCAGGGGGTAAGAGGGAAGGGGGCAGGGTGGGGGCACAGGAGGGAGGTGCAGGGGGTAAGAGGGAAGGGGGCAGGGTGGGGGCACAGGAGGGAGGTGCAGGGGGTAAGAGGGAAGGGGGGCAGGGTGGGGGCACAGGAGGGAGGTGCAGGGGGTAGGGGGGAAGGGGGGCCGGGTGGGGGCACAGGAGGGAGGTGCAGGGGGTAGGAGGGAAGGGGGCAGGATGGGGGCACAGGAGGGAGGTGCAGGAGTTGGGTGAGGGGAGCAGGGGGTGCCCATGGAGGCCAGGCCCCACGAGGGGCCCCACAACCGGAGGGGCCATGAGCGCCAATCTGCACATTCGCCCAGGGTGCCCTTTTCCCTCAGGCCGGCCCTGGCTCTGAGCCTGTTACGCTGGGTGTTGTGTCCACAGCCTCAGCCCCAGCTCTGCACAGCTTCCCGGTTACACGGGCAAAGTGAGGGAGGGGAAACTGAGGCACGGAGCATTACCGTGATCGCACAGTCACGAGCGACCGACAGAGCCAGCCCCCCACGCTATGTGGGACCCACACACCGGCCGGGTGCACTGTCCCGCCTAGGGGCACCTGCACCACTTCCAGAGAGAGCGCTCACCGTGAGTCTGCTCCCCAGCTAGCTGGGGCTTAGCCCCGACTGCAGAGACTCCTGCACCAAGCTCCAGAGGTCCCAGGTTCAGTTCCACGGGCACTGGACTACCCCACCATGGTGCAGGCTAGAGCAGCTCTTCCACGGGGGGAGCAACAATGGGAAATTGGGGGTCTGGTGCAAAGCCCTGATCCTGCACTGGAGTCCGTGGGTCACTGCATGGAGCTGGGAGCAGGCAGGTCTGCTCGGGGCTGGGGGGGCAAAGAGGACCCACAAAGAAAATAGTTTCACTTCTGCTCCCGCACAGCCACGTTCATACTCATGTGTAGCCCCAGTTCATGCCTCATCGAAAAGCAGCAGCAAGCCATCCCATGTGTACGACAGGCCCCTTCTGCTACGAACACCCCTCCCCCCCGCCCTAGCAATGTTTCTTATCAAGGGAAGCTTCCGAGAATGAAATTCCCTTTACGGAGGGAATTGTGTTTGTAAGATTTCAGCCCAACCCTGGACCCTGGACCATCACAGCTTGTGTGGAGGGAACCCTTCCCCCCAGGTACCAGCTGAGACGGGAGGACAGGTTAAACCTCTCTAGTCCAGCACCCTAGGGATCTGACCGGTGCTGAACCAGAAAATTTGCCAAACCACAAGAGGTCAATATAGTCTATCAGCATTGTCAATGCTTCCACTACTGTCTGGGCTGTTAGAGGATAGTTAGGAGTAAATTAGCACTAATTAACAGCACAGACCCCTGAGAGCCAGGACCTGAAGCTATAAACAAACTTTATGGGACTGCGGGAAACTTGGCCATCCCTATGAAAAGTGGACAACCAGCTACCTGGCATCATGCCGGACCACGGACGTTTCTGGAGCAGAGTTCTGGACTAGAGAGGCTCCCCCTGTATTCTACTGGGCTACGTCTAGACTGGCCCCTAAAAACGGAAAAGGGATGCAAATCAGGTAAGTCAGGATAGGGAAATCCGTGGGGGATTTAAATATCCCCCGTGGATTTAAATAAACATGTCCGCCGCTTTTTTTCCAGCTTGGGGAAAAGCCGGAAAAAAAGCGTCTAGACTGGCACGATCCTCTGGAATAAAGCCCTTCCTACCTCAGGTAGGAATAAGAGATCCTCCGGAAAAGGGCTTTATTCCGGAGCATCGCGCCAGTCTAGATGCTTTTTTTCCGGCTTTTCCCCAAGCCGGAAAAAAAGCGGCGGACATGTTTATTTAAATCCACGGGGGATATTTAAATCCCCCGCGGATTTCCCTATCCTGACTTAACTGATTTGCATCCCTTTTCCATTTTTAGGGGCCAGTCTAGACGCAGCCCTGGAGTACAGACATTAGGGGGTCGGGTGCTGCTAAGGATGCTGACCGAAGCCACTTTCGGCAAGAGAGAGGCTGGTGAACCGAGTGTGCTGCTAACAGGGCTCCCAGCTGCATTGGAACCGATTCTATTTCGAAATAGATCCATGGCAGAGCGAGTGAGGCTGGGCAAGACAGGGTACGTGGCACGGTCCTCACTGCTGGTTGGCGGCCTGATTCGGCATCTTTCGAGTAAAGGGGAGCTGACATGGAGACAGGATCAGGCTGCCAATTCCTAGCTGCTTTCAGCTACTTCGATTCTGATTTAGGGCAGGGCTTAAGCAAGTTTTGCTCCTCTCAGACACGGCTGCTGTGCTGAAAGCAGCCCCCGCTGGCTCAGTAGCAGGGCTCGATTGAGGTGCGTTGCTAGCACGGTGTTGGGGGAGCCCAGGAGCTGTTGGACTGCAGGCAGTACGCCGAGTCCTTGACTTTCAGAACCACCCCAGGACAAGAAGCAAGGGGCTTAAATTGCAGCAAGGGAGGTTTAGGTTGGACTTGAGGAAAAACTTCCTGCCTGTCAGGGTGATTAAACACTGGAATAAGTTGCCTAGGGAGGTTGTGGAATCTCCATCTCTGGAGATATTTAAGAGCAGGTTAGATAGACATCTGTCAGGGATGATCTGATGATGCTTAATCCTGCACATGGGCAGGGGACTAGACTCGATGACCTCTCAAGGTCCCTTCCAGTCCTAGTATTTTATGAGTCACATTCACCCAAACCCATTCACAAAAAAAGACCTGACGCCTTCTCTACCAGCTGGCAACGGCCTTCGGTCTGGCAAGAAACAGTTGTCTGCCTTCTGCTCCGTCCGTTGTAGCAAACTGTGCCGTTGTCCCCAGTTCCTGCAGCGGTTGTAAGGTTTTAATCTGAATACGACGTAGCCTGCGGTTATAGGAGGAGAAACGGGCAGCCGAGAACCTCAAGGAAATAATTCCAAATGCAACTTCTGATGATCTCATTAACCCAGGAGAGCGGAGGAAAATAATTGCTTGTGGTTCAATGCATCCCATCTGTATGGGATTTTCTAAATAACAGGGGACTTGGAGGTGGTTTTAAAAGTTTTCCAAACATTTGAAACAACGAAAACATTTGTTAGCGCAGCGGCCTTGTCAGAAATCATTTTCAGCTCTTAGTATAATAAAATAAAAGGATTTAGAGCGCCTCGGATTGACATTTTAACAGCGTTCATGTGACCTGCACACCCCAGAATGCGTATGTAATTGATGCACCAGAATAGTGCACTACGGTCAGGCCACTACTGAGAACATGAGAATCCGGCCCTTGAAATGCACCGAGCTTTGCTGCATCTTTGTCATATTTTTTAAAAACCTGGCGAGAGAGGCCAGCAAAACTCATGAAGTTGACTTAAAAAGCATGAGATTTTTTTAAAAAAAACCCAGTAATTCTCTTTAAAAAATGAAAGCTGAGAGGTCCTGTGAGTCTAGGAGATTGGGGCTTTAAGAAAAACACCAACCATCGGGGGAGTAGTGATAAAATCAGTACGGCCGTGTAGAAAGCTACGTAGCAAACTGCAACAGCCTCCCCGGAACAGAAAACTTCACAAGCATCGTGAAAACACCCCGCCACACAGAGTGCGGCCACGCAGCACCCTAAACTCGAAACAAGACACAATTTGCGCTACACCAATGGCGTATCTTATTTCGATTCTATTTCGTCTACACGGCGCCAAATTTTGAAATCACGCGCTGTTTCGAGACCTCGCTTACCCCTCGTGGAACGAGGCTTACAAGTCTGGCAAAATCGTGCACCCGTTGCTTTGAAAAACATTTCGAAATGACGGGCGGCTTGTTAAGATGCGGGGTAGCGATTTGGGGGTACCTCGAGTGTCCCGAAATAGCCGCGCAGTGTAGACGTACCCACAGACACACACACACACACACACACGCTGTCTCATGGAAGGCAGTGTTATTAAAGCGCTGCTAGACCCCCTGCAGAACTACCACCCAGCAATTTCCCTACAGGGCGAAACGCCTGTTGTTAATTGTGGCTTTGCCGCGCCATGGTCCTCTGAGGAACCCCGAGAATAAAGCAGCGGTAAGGGGACCATGGAAGGGCCTCATCCTGATCCCGGGTCCCGCACTGGGTGGCTTTGGAGCAGATGGTGCTTGGCGCTATGTAGGATCAGCCCCTGAGTCTGCGGCTGTAAGATACCCTATCTGGTCATTAAGAGGGGGGTAGGGGGGGACCTTCCTGCACTCTTATCAGGCCTTACATTTAATCTTGCTCTTAAGAGGCACCTACTTAATTACTCCCTGTTCCAGTTGTATTGTTTAAACTGGTCTTTGCAAGAGCCATTCCCACTGTGATCATTATCAAGTCCCCCTCCCCCCCCACACATGCACACACACTCGGGCTTTCCTCCTCCCCCTCCTTTCCTAATCACCAGGCTGGTGCCCGGGCCTCCTTCGCTCGCCTGCCAAGGGATCTGGTAGGAGCCCGTCATTGGGCAGCCTTGCTCGCCGGCCCCCGTGCCCCAGCCTTCCCCTGTCGTTTTCACTCCAGCACTCCACGCCTGAGGAAAAACAGACCCCCCGGCCCTGCTCTCCAAAGCTAACTGCTGTCGCACTGACGCACACTAACCTCCCGGGCGGGAGGAAAACCCTGCGCTCCGCCCGCCAAGGAGGCCAGGCCAGTGCTGCTGGGCCTGCCAGCCTCCTCCCCCGGCCCGGTTTGCAGTTCTCCGGTTCGCGCCAGCAGCCTGGCGAAGCCACCGGCTGTGTGGGACAAGCCGTGGGATACGGGCCAACCCATTGCCACGCGGCTGACATGTCTCCGCATCACACGGGCCGACACGGCTGGGCCGTGGCTGGCCGGGCTCATGGAGCGGAGTGGGAGGGGCAGCGGACCTTGGCTGAAGGGACATCAGCTATTTTGGGAAGGCCTGTCGTTTTCTGGGCAGTGCTACAAAAAGGAGCCGGTCCTGAGCTCCTTTCCCCCGGGGGCCGGGCAGGGTGGCAGTGCTGACTGCGGGGGAAGCACTCTGGATCAGACCTTGGGAACGGCGCAGCCCGAATCAGGTCCAAAGCATTCGAAATATGCCTCACTGCTTGTTCAAGTGTTGAGCCTTCCATAAGTGGGCAGGCGTTTTAACCACAGCGCCGCTATTGGTGCTCCCATCATCTGAGAGGCCGGGCCATTCCACCCTCTATTTATAGGCGAGAGTCCTTAATTTTGCTGCAGTAGAATTGCTGATGAGATGTCAAACGCATAGTAGTAACTCTGTATAGTTTCCATACTTTGCTCGGCCTCCGTGTATTTTAACAATGATTTGCTAACGGAGTGGGTGGAAAGGGACGTGTTGTATTTCACGGGAAAGGTTGAGTTTTCTTCCAAAGGAAATACCTTCCCTTTCTCCCACCCAAAACCAAAATTTTTCAGCTGAAACAGCCGACACAACAGCAGCCACCACCAACTGGCTTGCAGTGAGAAATAAAAATGTTTCAAGGCAAGCTGATGGGCTCCATAAACATTGACATTTAATCAAAAGTGAGATTTGCTGCCAAAATCGGGGGAAAACTTTTGACTGGCCCTAATGGCCTTTTCGTTAGCATGCCTCGGCTTTGACAAAATGTAGAGCGATTGTTAGTTCATGGATTTAAAGAGCGGTAGGACCATAGGGGACTAATGTGAGCATCTTTTCTGAACTGCGGGCCAGAGAATTTCACCTAATAATTCTTACATCAAGTCCAATTACTTGCTGCTGAGCTGAGTATATCTTCAAGAAAGAGCCATCCAATTTTACATCACGTGACAGAGAATTTACCACATCCTTTTGTAAGTTGTTCCAGTTGTTAGTTACTTCCATTGTGAAAAAGGATGTAATTTCCTATTTGAATTTTACTGACGTCAACTGCAAGTTCCCTCTTAACCTTCTTGTTGATGAAGCCAAATAACCTGAGTTCCTTGGTTCCAAGAGTGGCCATAGAGTTTGTTACTATAAATATCAATATGACTTTTAGAAAACATTCAGCTTCTGCCTTGTCCTGCGAAACGTTTTTCCGGGTTTTGTTTTTATTTCTGCACATTTTGATTGGCCTGACAAACAAGATGGTGGGTTTTTGGTGGTTGTTTTGCAAATTAGAAAATTTCCAGTTACAGCTAGCCATCCAGAATTCCAGTAAATAAACAAACAAAAATCAACTCACTGCCAAACATGACAGGATGGGAAAAAAAAACACTTCTGAATTTGCCAAAATTCCTGAGTCGTTTTCTATTTTTCCATGAGCTATAGGTCCCTGCTGCCAGGAGTTTGGAAAAAAACAGAAAGACTTAAGCTTGAAGAGATACAATCATGCCTCTTTAATTACCCTTCACTTACACTTTGTAACTGAATGCAACTGTGGGTAAAGACCCTTACAGAGGCTTGCAGACACACACCATGTTGTGTAGGAAAGTAAAAGAGTCTGCTGTACCAAAGCGGAACTCAGTAAATTGCAAATACAGGCTCATCTGTAAATTAGGGGGTGATACTTTTCTGAGGCCTAGTCTACACTACAGTGGGAGGGTGACTTAAGATATGCTATTACGTAGCTAGAGTCGACGTATGGTCTGTGCCGTGCATGCAGTGGGAACTCGAAGCGAGCAAATGCTTCCATTGGTTTCCCTCACCCCTCCTGAGGAGCAGGAGTAACCATACCCATGGGAGCACCCTCGGAGTTCAATTTAGTGAGTCTAGTCTAGACCCACTAAATTGAGCCCTGAAAGATTGACCATGGCAGCGTTGATCTTTCTTGCAGTGTAGACATGTCCTGAGTGCATTGAATAAGCAAAGGAAAAGCAGAGGTAGGGTCATCAGCAGTGACTAATTACTATGGGTCCATTGTAATCTTTGGCTTGTTTTCAGGTAGCTCAAAAATGGTTGCTTGGACTTTGCTCGTACGTTTTTAAAAAATCGCTTTGCAAAAAGGGCCATTTGGGGCCGAAAGGTACGTTCTGGCGAGTTATTGGTGATGGAAAGTCGGGATTCTTGTGAAAACTGTTTGCCAGCTTTCCCCCCACTATAATGTGGCGCCAACTGGCATAACTAACCCAGAGGAACATTTTCACGTAGTGTTTATGTATTTATTGCCATAGTGCCTCGGAGCCGTAACCGCTGTATTAGGGGTAGCACAGCCACAGAGCAGAGCTGCATGGTTCGTTTTATAAATGGTTTCAGCGTCTCAACCCTATTGGCTTTCCATGACACTTAGGTTCCTAAGCACCGGAGCTGCTGTTTAAAATTGAATGTTGGCTCCTAAATACCTTGGGTGCTTTTAAAACGATTCCCCTGCTAGCAGTAAAAATGAGTAGCGGCCCCAGACCATCCCATCGTCAGCATGTCAGAGTCCAAATGAATCATAGAATCATGGAACGTGGAAGGGACTTTGAGAGGTCATCGAGTCCGGTCCCCTGCCTTCACATCAGGGCCAAGCCGTCTCTCTGGCACAGTCCTAGGCTACGTCTACACTGGCATGATTTTCCGGAAATGCTTTTAACGGAAAAGTTTTCCGTTAAAAGCATTTTCGGAAAAGAGCATCTAGATTGGCACGGGCGCTTTTCCGCAAAAGCACTTTTTTTTGCCAATCTAGACGCGGTTTTGCGCAAAAAAGCTCCAATCGCCATTTTAGCCATCGGGGCTTTTTTGCACAAAACAGTACTGTGCTGTCTACACTGTCCCTCTTGCGCAAATGATTTGTGCAAGAGGGCTTTTGCCTGAACGGGAGCAGCACAGTATTTCCGGAAGAAGCACTGATTTCTTACATGAGATCGTCAGTGTTCTTGCGGAAATTCAAACGGCCAGTGTAGACAGCTGGCAAGTTTTTCCGCAAAAGCAGATGATTTTGCGGAAAAACTTGCCAGTCTAGACACAGCCCTCGTGTTTGGGAGAGAGGGACATGTGTTCCGGTCTGTGAACGGAATGCAATAGCGCGACTGGCCTGAAATTGACTGGATGTGGATGCTAGGGCGGTGGAGCCTGGTGAGGGGGCTGGGTTGTGAGGAAGTGGGGGTGGCTTTGCAGATGTAAGACAATGAGACAAGCCAATTCTGGGTCAGACCGACGGTCCAGCGAGCCCAGGAGCCTGGTGCCGGAAACCTGCCTTTGTTCACACCCTGGTTGCTCCCCGGTGTTGGTGCGGTGAGGAAATACCTGGGAGCAGCTGTTCACGCTGTTTTGCGTGGGGACTTGAGATGATGTTGCACAGTGTAGTAGTTGTCTGTCTGTCCAGCGGGGGGCGGGAGGGAGAGATGCAGCGTTAGCACCCAGCGGCGTCCCACCCAGCATTGCCACGCCCGTGTGTACGAGACGCCATTGGCGTCTCCTTTTGGGCTAATGTCCTTTCACTGCTTATTATATAAATCAGTGGTCCCCAATGTGGTGCCCGCGGGTGCCATGGTGCCTGCCGGGGCATTTACGTGCACCCGCTGAGTGATCAGGGCTGGCCCTGCCCCAGGCGTGCGGCGCATGCGCGGTGTCAGCGCCTGGGTGCGCGGCGCATGAGCGGCCCCGCCCCTGGGCGCGCGGCGCGTACACAGCCCCACCCCCGGGCGCCCGGCAGCCCGAAAAGGTTGGGGACCACTGATATAAATAATATAAATAAAACTCATCCTTCGATTTCACACATGCCACCGTAGGGGGACAACAGGAGATTGTGGCGTTTATTAAGGGGCAGGGCCTTCAGTCACCCAGGCATCCCGGAGGCTGTTCACGCACATGGAGATCAATGCTTCAATTTTATGGGAGGCCTGTCCCATGTGACCAGACGTCCATCCCTTATTTTATGGCTTGCTTATGCATTCCTGGTGAAAAGCGGTTTACATTTTGGGCCCCGGGAGTGCTCCTAAATCAGCAGCCAGGTTTTTGCAGCTGGCAGGCGAGGGAAGCGCTGTCAGCGGGCGGCTCGGAGGTGAACCAAGCAGCCGAGATGTGCGTTTGTGACCTTTGCTGGGGCACTGGAGCTGCTCCTGGACTGAGCCGAAAGGGCTGCGGCTGCACGAAGGGGATTGTTGGCTGGCTTACAGGGCAATGCCAGGCTTTTCCACCCACGACAGGGCGGCACTAGTGAAGGCCACAATGGGGCACAGTGGTACAGAGCTGCAGGCTGTTTCTCACCCCAGCAGCTGCTAACTCGACTCCCTGACAGCAGCTTCTTAGACTTCTAACAGAGGCAGGTGAAAGGGTCCAGGAACGGCGGAGAAGCACGAAAGGGCAGCAAGGGAGGGAGGCTGCTGGCATAGCCCCCTCGCCACTAGTGTTCACTCCTGATGGGTTCAGTTCCAGAGATGAATCTGGCCCAAAGCTAGAAATGTGGCTTTCATGCCCACCAAGCTTTGGGTTCTGCTCCTTGCCGCTCTCTGCCAAGGATGTTTAGATGCGGGCCCCAAACGCCATGACTCCCATCGGAGCCCTGTGAGGTAATCAGGAGTATCCCCATGAGGGAAACTGAGGCACGGGGTGATGAACTGACCTGCCCATGGAGGGGGCAATTCGTGGTGGAGCTGGAGGGAACCAAAGAGTCCTGATTTCCAGGCCTTAGCGTTAACCGTCAGAGCACAATTCATGTCTCTCTCCGGGATGGAGAACAATGATCGTTTGATGTATTAAGTATCCACCAGCCACGCGGAGCTCCCAGAGCAATGATGAGAACAGATTAAAATACAATCAAGCTGCAATATCACAGATGTTCTTCCCGAGTCGGCCAGAGAGATGCACATTTAGGATGCCTTGAAGTCGCTCCCTAGTGGAATTGGGGGATTGGATCTCTGTAGGGAAAAGCGAGGGGGGATTTGAGAGCAGCCTTCCACTAACTGAAGGGGGGTTCCAAAGAGGCTGGAGAGAGGCTGTTCTCTGTGGGTGCAGATGGCAGAACAAGGAGCAATGGGCTCAAGTTGCAGCAGGGGCAGTCTAGTTGGATATTAGGAAAAACTATTTCCCTAGGCGGGTGGGGAAGTGCTGGGACGGGTTCCCTAGGGACGGGGTGGAATCTCCATCCCTAGAGGTGTTTAAGTCCCGGGATGATTGAGTTGGGGTTGGTCCTGCTGTGGGCAGGGGGTTGGACTCGATGCCTCCTGAGGTCTCTGCCAACCCTAGGAATCTGCGTTCCCCCAACCCGTTACTACCCGGCGGGATTCAGTAAGATCCCCGCTCTCCACTGGCCCTTTCCAGTGATGCTGGAATTCCGAGTCATCCTCTCCAGCTGTGAGACGGTAACACTGCGCTGTAAGGGGGGGGTCTCTAAAGGCTCCCTTTTGCTCACCTGCAAAGCTGACTCCTCACCTGGCGTTATTAGCAGGCCTGGGATCCGGCGCCTGACGCACAAAGCACAGCCCCGACCATTGGAACGCACGGAGGAACTTCCTCAGTCAGTAGCACAAGTAGGTTCTTATCCGCTTAAGTGGGTCAGATGCTAGGGGAGGGGAAATGCAGCCCATACGGGGTGAAACATGACGCGGTGAACATGCATTCACGTACGGTCACAACTGGTGGATGTCTTATTCAGGCCCGTCGAGAGAGAGTGGGGTAAAGGGAGCAGTGACCCCAGGGCCCAGCAATTCAAAGGCGGCGGCTGGATCCCCGGGCCCTTTAAATCTCTGCTTGAGTGCCGCTCTGCACATGTCTGAGGGCACGCTGCGTCCAGGTGGGGCTGACGGCTGCCTGTCCTGGCCCCGCCCCTTTACCCAAGGCCACGCCCCTTCCGGGGATGTGGAGCCAGGCTCCTCCCACACCTTGCCTGGGGCCGGTGGCGGCTGTCAGCTGTCGGCTCTGCTAGTCTCATTAGCTGACCTAGCAAGTTCCACGGTCCAACGTCGGCCAGTGTTACAATTCGCACCCGCACAGCCGTGCCAGGCCAGGCCAGCAGAGTCACTGACGTCAGGACATTGCTGCCGGGTGTTTGAGGTGCCGACGCCCCCCAAAAAAGAGTGGGTGCCAGAGCCTCCCCCATCCGCTCTTCCCTCTCCTGCCTAGCGCCTCCCATCTGCCGCGGGTCAGGTGTTCAGAGGCATGCGGGAGTGGCTGGGGGGGGAAAGGGATGCGCTCGGGGGAAGGGGGCAGAACATGGCAGGAAGAGGCGGGGCAGGATTTGGGGGAAGTGATGGAGGGAGGCAGGGCCTGTGGCCGAGCGGGGGTCAGGCACCCCCTACCCCCAGAAAGACAGAGCCTCTGGTGAGATGCAGGACCAGGGCGCCTCCTTCCCTTTAAAGTCCAGAGACACCTGGAGAAGTGCAGCCCCCACCCTTGCAAATCAATGGGATTGTGCGGGAGGCCATAGGGCAGAGGATGTGGTGAAGGCCAGGACTTTTACAGGGTCACAAAAGAACTAGATACATTCGTGGGGGACAGGTCCATCGATACTTAGTAGCCAGGATGGGCAGGGCTGGTGTTCCTGCCCTTTGTCACAGGCTGGGAATGGGTGACAGGGGAGTGATTTCCTGGTTTGGTCACTCCCTCTGGGGCACTGGTATTGGCCCCTGTCGGCAGACAGGACAGTGGGCTAGATGGGCCTTTGGCTGACCCAGCCTGGCTGCTCTTCTGCTCTGTCTTTTTCCACATGAGAACTGCAAGCCAAGCCCTTGAAGAGAGGAGTCACAAAGTCCACTCCGAAGTCTACAAGCCCAGGGCTGCTGCTTGCCAGCTGGTCCAGGAGTTTCGGGTTTGAATGATGGCCATTTTGACTTTCCTGCTCAGCGCAGTGCAGAGTTGGTAGCAAGCAATAAACATCGCTCCTCTGCAATGTGCAAACACCTCCCCCCGTGCACCCGTCTCCTTCCTGACGGGCCGTGACAGAAAACAGCTGCTCCGCTGGAAAGAAGCACCTCCCGACGGCGGGGGAAGCAGAGAGGGAGCCTTAACTAAGAGCACAGAATGCAAGGGGATTGGTAACTGCACCCCTGCCCCACCCTCCGCCTCCCCCTGCATGGAAAAATTCCTCCAGCCGGGCTTAGACATTCGTTACCCCGGTGTCTCCAGCTGACAGCGTGTGCTGCCTGTGTTTGCAGGCCGTGCCACCGTTCGTAACGCGGGCACATGGGAGTCGTCCCGAGGCTGGGAACGGAGCCCGGCAGCAGCCCGAAAGACGGACAGCCACGTGAACACCCCAATGTCGCGGTGCCCTTCGCTGTCGCTGGGTGATGTTTGTCGAGGGCTTTGTGCCCGCTCCCCGCACCGGGTTGTTCTGTTAGGGTCTGGTGCAGGAAACAGCCTCACTCCTCAGCCATGATGAAGGGCAGGGCAGGCTAATCGCCTACCTGTCTGGTTCCCGGAGTCAGAGATTCCAACGCCAGCGGGGACCCTGGTGAGCCTCTAGTCTGCCCCCCTGCGTGACACCGGCCAGAGACGGTCACGGAATAGCTCCTAGAGCAGAGCTCTCAGACAACTTTGATTTAAAATGGTCCGGGATGCACAGGCGCAGGAAGCAGAGGATTGGGGGGTGCTGCAGCACCCCCAGGTTTGGGAAATCGGCCACATGCTCCCATCGTCCAGGGATCCAGCTGCCGACCCCACTGTCCCCATGTAAAGGGTCTTGGCTGCTGTCCCTGGGTCCCGCTCGGCTGCTGGCCCTACCGCCAAGCCCCACATGCAGGTCTGGCCCAGCCAGTGGGCTGGGGTCCTGGTTGCCAGCCCTACATGCAGGCTGCTGGCTGCCAGTCCCAGCTCCACAGGGCAGTGATGGGTGCAGACGGGTGGGAGGGGTGCAGCGGGAGGGGCTGACGTTGGGGATGGGTCCGTATGAGACACTGGCGGTCAGGTCCTGGAAGGCTGTCGCCATCGAAGGAGGGGCCAGGTCGCTAGGGAGGCTGAGCCCTGGGCTGGGTTCTCTTCGGAGCAAGTCACAGCCCTGCCTCAGTTTCCCCCCTGCGGCAAAGTTAAACCCACCTGTTAAACCAGAGACTGACTCTGTCGAGCTGCCTTCCCTTCAGATCCGATCTTCAGTGCTTGGCATGATGCACTGAGACCTGATCGTCCACAATGGTGATGTGAATGAGGGGGGTGTAATACCAGGCCACAATCCCCTCCTGCAACCTGCACCCCAAGCCCCTGCTCCACATCGTAACCCCCTTCATTCAAACTCCCTCTCAGACCCCACAGCCCCTCCTGCACCCCATTTCCCCTATCCCAAGCTCTCTTCTGCACCCCACTCGCCGTCCCAGACCCCTCCAGAGAAGTGCAGCCCCTGACCACTTAACAAAATCTTGGTGTGGCCCCCCCATTAAAAATTATTGCCCATCCCCTGCTCTAGGCACTGGAGGGGGGGCCAAAGACTCCACACACTTCCCCCACCCCCAGGCCAAACAGAATCTGTGAGCAGGGGAGCACAGAAAACCTCCTGGCTCCGCCCCTATCGCTCAAGGCTCCGCCTCTTTCGGGGCAGCCCACGACCACTTCAGAAATTTGTGAAGTGGTTCCCCCTCGCTTCAAAAATTACTGCCCACCCCTGCCCTAACAGTTTTTAACCAACATAGGAACATTTCAAATTAGGGGCGTTCAATTAGCTTTTTGAAATTCAGGGAGAATGGGAACTCGAGTCCACAACGTGTTTTTTCTGAATTTCTCTTGCTGCGTTTCAAGCCGTTCTACTGACTTACAATGAGCAGCCGTGTGCAAATAGGCCCACAGCTTTCAGGGGGACCACCTGTGGAGTAAGGCAGGGAGGGGGTGTGACAGACACCGAAGCTTAATATCATTTTGAGGCTTACATGGAGGTCAGGTGAGCCAATCTGCTCTAATTTTGAACCCTTTCAAAACATTATGGCTACGTCTAGACTGGCATGATTTTCTGGAAATGCTTTTAACGGAAAGGTTTTTCCGTTAAAAGCATTTGCGGAAAAAAGCGTCTAGATTGGCACGGACACTTTTCTGCAAAAGTACTTTTTGCGGAAAAGCATCCGTGCCAATTTAGACGCGGTTTTGCGCAAGAAAGCCCCGATCGCCATTTTCGCCATCGGGGCTTTTTTGCGCAAAACAATATCGCATTGTTTACACTGGCCCTCTTGCACAAAAGCATTTGCACAAGAGGGCTTTTGCCCGAACGGGAGCAGCATAGCATTTCCGCAAGAACACTGCCAATCTTATATGAGATCATCAGTGTTCTTGCGGAAATTCAAGCGGCCAGTGTAGACAGCTGGCAAGTTTCTCCGCAAAAGCAGCTGGAAAAAAACTTGCCAGTCTAGACGCAGCCTATTGGTTTGAATTTTCAGCACAAGCTTGAACCTTACTGGGCGTGGGCTCTGCCAAAGAGAGACGATTGTACAAAAGGATAATAGGGGAAAAGAAAAAAAAGAAAAGTGGGAAAGGGAGAGACACTGGAATAAATCCTGGCTCACTGAGGTCAACAGGAAAATTCTCATTGCGCAAGTAAACTGACGTTCTAATGTATGAAATCAGGGCTTCTTGTGCCAGAACTCTGACGCTCCCACTCAGGAACAAGCCCTTTTGTGCAAGAGCTCTTCCAGAAGAGGCCAGTGTAGACAGGCAACATGAATTTCTTGCGCAAGAAAGCCCTATGGTTACAATGGCCATCAGAGCTTTCTTGCACAAGACAGCGTCTATACTGGCATGGATGCTCTTGCGCAAAAGCACATGCCAGTGTAGATGCTCTCCTCTGGAAAAGTTTTTGCAGAAGAACTCTTCAGCAAAAGAGTTTTTGTGTGAGAATGCACCAGTGTAGACATAGGCCCAGGGTATTAAAACTGGTTGGAAAATAGGGACTATTTCCTGAAGAATTCTGAAATATCAAAGGTGTTCCCCATCTCCCAGCATTCAAAAGACCCATTTTCCATTGTTGCTCATTTTTCTGTGATATTTTTTTAACCAAAGTTGTTTTCAGTCGCGTGAGCCACATTTTGTGGTTCTCAAAAGTTAAGCGTTCAGCAAGAAAACACAATATATATCAAAAACGCTGTTAATGCTTTTCCTACAAAGAATATCGTGGAGAAGTTGGGGAAGAGGTGAATGGGGGAAGGTCTGTACGGTCCACAACGTTTGGCGCAAAGATTGTGCTTTGTTTGCAAAGCCATTTTTCTAGTAGAAAAGCTTGTGCAACCAAAAAAAAAAAAAAGTTTTGACAGCTCCACAGAATATATATTGTCTGCAGCATCAACCACACGATGCTAATGTGAGCTCAGGAATGAGTAGGAGTAGGAGCTACTTCAAGAAACAATGTGACCTGACTCTTTCGTATGTGTATGGGGCTTAAATACTGCCCTGATGACTACTGCAGAAATGGAGAAAGACAGACACGGGATTGTAGGCCTGCTCTGGATCCATGCATCATTCAGAAATGTAGAGAACCAATCAGGCTCCTTGTATTCAAGGACCTGCTTTCTGTGTGGCTGAACTGCAAAATTCTGCTCTGCAGAGCTGTCTGTTCTCTAGTGCTCTGAAATAAATTACTACATGTAAACAATTAGCAATAAACCAGGTCCTCCACGGAACAGACCCTTCGCCACCTTGATCTACCCTGCATTAATTTTTTCATGGTCAGCAGCCTACCGTGTGATTCCCCCCTCCAGAGGTGGATTTAAGACCTTTTCCTACGGGGACAATATTAAGAGCTGGCATAACTCCAGCATGGACACTGTCCGTGACACAATCCTTCCCCAAAAGATGAATAGCCGGCCAGTTTTCCTAATCCAGCCACTTTGGAAAAATTGTTTGTTCTCATCCTGTTTGAAACGGCTTCAAAGTGACTCCAGTCTAGACTGTGCCAAGATAAATTACAAAGCCAAAGAGCTGATGTAAACCACAGGGCGAGCAAATCATTTGCTTTAATGGAATTAAAACAAGATATAATAATGTATGTAGGTATGTAGATGGGCATGCACGCTCCCGGCTAGCGGGAAGGTCGAGAGAGAAGAAGGAAAAAACTCTCCGCTGGGAAACTTTTGTTTTGCTCGTTCCCTGATGGCTCAGATTTCTCCAGTGGAACCAAGTCTTCCTCAGTTGGAGACACATTGTCCCTTTGAGATGGCTGGGGTGGGACCCAGTAGATCCTTTCCCCACCCACAACTTCAGCCAGCCAATTAGATTGCAGCAGGAAGGCTAGGCTGCATGGCAACAGGTATAAAAGGGGTAGGGCTATAAGAAAACTAACAGAAGTGCTCTGGGCTTGGTGTGAACACGGGGTGATACATAATTCTTTGTCACAATCCTGGCTGCTAAAAATAAGGGAGTGGCATTATTCAGAGAAGTAGATTATGGGGCAGTAACAAAGCCCAAGAACCAGTAACAGAGGAGGTGAGAGAGAAATTGTGTCCCCTGTGCACAAATCAATGTACAGCGAGGCCAGACAGAGCCAGGCATCTAATAGATCTGACCCTAGGGCATGATTTTCAGCCCACATAATCCAGTGTGACTTTTAGGCTTTGTACAGACACGAAGATACAATCTGTGCCACCGTAACTCATCTATTTGGTAACAGGGGTCCGGGTTTTTAGTTTGGTTCTCAAGCTTGAAGCTTCAGACCGATGTCGATCTAAACACTCTGGCTACGTCTACACTGGCATGATGTTCCGGAAATGCTTTTAACGGAAAAGTTTTCCGCATTTTTGGAAAAATCGTGTCTAGATTGGCAGGATGCTTTTCCACAAAAGCACTTTTTGCAGAAAAGTGTCCATGGCCAATCTAGACGCGGTTTTCCGCAAAAAAAGCCCCGATCACCATTTTTGCTATCGGGGCTTTTTTGCGGAAAACAGTACTATGCTGTCTACACTGGCCTTTTTGCACAAAAGTCTTTTGGAAAAAGACTTTTGCCCGAACGGGAGCAGCATAGTATTTCCGGAAAAGTACTGATGATTTTACATGAGATCGTCAGTGCTTTTCCGGAAATTCAAACGGCCAGTGTAGACAGCTGGCAAGTTTTTCCTCAAAATCACATGATTTTGCGGAAAAACTTGCCAGTCTAGACACAGCCTCTCTCTAAAGGCATAGTCTGGGTTTAAAAAAGAAGAGCATAAAAAGAATGAAGTTACTTTTTCCATTCTTCATCCGATCTTTCTGTTTATGCCGCACCAGCTGACGGAGACACTATTGCGCACCCGAAGGACTGCACAAACTCAGAAATTGAGGTCTGCGAGCAGGAGATGTGGCAGAAGTGGTCACGAGTGTGTCGTCTGGATTCTGAAACACACACAGGTCAGCCGTTACATGTCAATAGCGTCGTCAACCGATTTTGCTAGACAAGCTGGTGGAATGGTGGAAAATATTGGATGTTCGCGCCTTTCTTTTTAATGTTTCAAATGACAAGTGTGGCCACCTTTCCTCACATGGGTTGTCACCTTGCTCCACAAGGGGGCTCACTGATTTTATTGGGACTACTCAAGCATTAAGGTACTATAGGTTGAACCTCTGTAGTCCAGAACTCTCTGGTCCAGCAGCATCTGAGGCCTGGCATGATATTAGTTAGCCAAATGGCCACTTATCATGGTGTGGCCAAGTTTCCCGCAGTCCCAGAAAGCTTGTTTTCAGCCACCAGTCCTGGCTCTCTATGCTCTGTGATGTTATTTAGCTCTAATTTACCCCCAAATGTCTTCTCAGAGCCCAAGAAGCAGTGGAAGTGTGGGTAGTGCTGCTAGACAATATTGACCTCCCGTCATCCAGCAAATTCTCTGGTTCAGCACCAATCAGGTCTCGAGGGTGCCAGCCTAGAGAGGTGCGACCTGTGCTCAGTGCAAAGATGATATTACACTCTGGGTCTTACTATGCAGTTAGAATAAGGGTTCTATTTAACTTGACAGAGCGTTTCATGGGAGTAGTTCTTCCTCGGAGTACTATTTCATGGGAGTAGCATGTATGACTCTAAGTGTCCACAAAAGAGTTTTCGAAACTAGGTTTTGGGGAAGATCTCACTCTGTTAAGAGGATTGCACATGTAAAGTAAACGGGCATTATTATTTCTAACCAACCATTCAGGGGTAATTCTCACATGAGGTTTGATGGTCTCAAAGCATCTGTTCTTATCGGTTTACTGTCTTAAGGTGCTATACTCAGGCAGGCCAAAACTCCATCTAATCTAGGCACCTTCCACTGGTCCCCCAAGTGTAGAAGGCAGGAAAAATAGAAACTGAGATGTCAGCTGGAAATTAGAGTGAATTTTCATTCCAACCTGAAGGCACAATCGGCCGGTGCCCTGAAGCATGAGGAGAGAAAATAACCTGTCATTTTCTACCCTCCATAGTGTAACTGTGGCTGCTGTTCTTAGTCAGCTCTGCTTAATCACTGCATCTGAAGTATTTGCCTCCGAACCATTTTCAATCTCTCTTTTTTTCTCTTCTGTGGAAAACAAGCTGAAATCCGTTCAGAGAGCTTTCTGCTTAAAATACAGGGTTCCTGTTGTCCTTGCTGGGTTTGTTTTTCAGCAAGCCACAGCTGAATCAAGAGCTGTTGGAGAGAAGCTTGTTTTCCCTCCCCTCTCCTCCCCCCGGTAGAACATTGTACAGCTTTAGCTGTTGGTATAGGTCCAGTCGTAAAACCCACCTCATGTGGATGTAGTTCCATCAGTGTCAAGGTGTTTTATACCACAGTAGCTATTCCTATGTGGGACTACTACCAGATGTACCTGGTGTTGCTCGGATCTTGAAGTGAAATAATGAGATTTGGGGTTTGTTTGGAAAATAAAAGGAAAACGTACGTGCTTTCTGTAAATGATTGCATTTTTCAAAAATGAAGGAAAAAAAGAAGTTTGTATTGATAAAAGGAGGGAAGTGATTCAAACATTAGCTAGAGCGTGTTGGCCAACAATAGTAATAGGTTGGATCAAGGTGTGCAGGGGACCTGTCACCTCAGCCAGGATGCAGTACAGCTTTGGGGCTCCGTCAGGTGCAATCGGCGGGAGCCGGGGGGCACACAGAATGCAGCCTGGGTAGGGTCTGCTCCTTTGGGCTGCCAGGGCCCGGAGCTGGGCAAAGGTCATTTGCCTCTCACCTGTGCAGATACAATTTGGAAAACAGTGAGCAGAAACAAACAGTGGGAGAAAAAAAAACCCAATCCTCCTGCCTCCCCCTAGGGCTGCCAGATGATTTAACAAAAAAAAATACCGAACCCTACCCCCCCAAAAATGGGAAAAAATTCTGTTGAGGGAAAAAAAAAGCCCAGCAAAAGTTGTTGACCAAAAAAAAAAAAAAGGACAGACCAGGGCCGAAATACAGTGGTGGCCCTTTAATTCCCGGCCTGCTCCATGCTCCCTCCATGCCAGCCAGCCCAAGCTGAGCTGCGTGTCCCAACAGCCCTTCTATTGGATGTCCAAGCTGGGAAAACCAGAAAATTTTCCGAATTTTTTTTACTGAATAGAAGGCGCAAATACCAGGCCGTCTGATTCAATCCTGGACACCTGGCAACCCTACCTTCTCCCCCAAATAAACAGCACAGTGGAGGTTGCTAATTGCAGCCTGGACACGCCAGCGCTTGTGCAGCGTGTCTTGGGTTTCACGGGAAGATAATGTCATGCTTGGAACGAGGGCCTGACGAGGTTGCAAGGAGGAAGCAGGGACACCTGCAAACAGAGCGGTGGTGAGAAGCCTCGTCCAGAGCTTGAGAGCGCGTCACGGTTAATGGCGTGCAAATGAAAGCCACTGCGAATGTAACCCTTAGGCCTGGTCTGCATTTGGCAGTTTTACTAATATTTGCCAGTCAGGGAGGTGATGTTCTAGTTATGCTGGTTCACCTCCCTAGTGTGGACACAGTTATGCCAGTGAAAAGGGGGCCTTGTGCATCCGTCTGCCTGTGTGTGGGTCCGTTTGTTCAAAAACTCCTTGTAAATGGTAAGAGCCAGGGCCACTAACTTTGGCAGGCAGCTTCCTCTTACCCTAACTCAAAGCAAGGCCGGGGTTTGGTTGTGCCAGGACAATGGGATGTGCCTGGAATGGGAATGTTTTCCAGATCTTGGAAAGGGAGGGGGCAGAAAGGGGAGACTCTATACTTCACAGTGACCACTGGGGGCAGCTGCACCAGCAGGAGTCAGGCCAGCTGGGGATGGGGCTCTGCATGTCACTGGCCACTGGACCAGGTAAGCATCCCCTATGCCCCAGATAGTGCTGGAGGGAGGGGAGCCCCCCACTTTTTGTCCCCCTCACCTACTGTCTCACCCATCACAGACTCCCCCAGAACCACTCCACGGGCTGGGAAGCACAGCCTGGCCTCCACCCAGAGGCTGCAGGCCAGGGGAGCCACTCAAAGCCGGGGCCAGCCCCTGGGGACTTGCCCTCCTGAACCAGCTGGAGGGTCAGGGAGACAGCTGGAGGCTGGGGACGGCCCATGGAGCTCTGGTCCCCTGGGAGGAGCTGCCCTGCAGCAGCACCACCCTGCCCGTCCCAGGTGGCCCCAGTAAGCTCCCCTACCCAGCCCCCTGCCCTCACTCCTGCACTCCCACGCAGGAGGGGTCTGGGAAGGGGTATGGGTGCAGGAGAGGATTCTGATGGTGGGCGTAGGAAAGGGTGCAGGGTCTGGCAGGGAGCTGTGACCTGGGGCAGGGGGAGCAGAAGGTTTGGGTGGTGACCGGGGACAGAGAGTTGGGATGCGGGAGGGGCGGGGTGCCAGAGGCAGGCTCTGGTTCAGAGGCGCTGACCTAGGTTGCTCCCAGCCAGCAGCCCAGCGGGACCCTCAGCCAGGTTCCCTGCCTGCCGCAAAGTGGCCGGCTGCTCCATGTTGCTCTCTGCATTGCATGCTGGGGGGGGGGAGAAGGGGCTCCATGCACTGCCCCCACCCCCAGCACAATCTCTCGTCTCCCATTGGCAGCCAGCTGAAGGGCCCCTCTGCCAATGCTCCCCTGGGCACTGCCTGCTTCCAGGGTGAGTCTATGCCCCCCTGCTCCTGCTTGCCTGAGCGGCCGCACGGCGAGGCGAATGAATTCCTTTGCGCTGCACTTCAGAGTCTCCGGGGCAGACCCCAAACCAGCTCTCGGCAGCCCCGTTCTGCTCCGTGATTCCAGCCTGAACCCCCCACCCCCGGCCAACCTGCAGGCCTCCGCCCCGGCCGCGTGGATGCAGGCCGGCGCATTCCCGGCCCACATAAATTTCAGGGCCGTGCGCTTTGAAGTTTCCAACGAGGACAGTTGTTTTTGTTTGTAGCGTTGCTTATCACTGGCCTGCCCCCTCCCTGTCTCCGTGCGGGCTCCACTCTCAATCTGGCCCCATCTTCCGTCCATGCAGGCCCTGCTGCCAGGGACCGCCGCTCTGCCAGAGGCCACTGATAAGGATGATGGATGGGGAGTAGGCTGGCTCCACCGTGGCCCAGTGGCTTCCTGGGAGCTCGAGACAGTCTAGCTGCTCCAAAGCCCGTTGGAATGCTTGTTTGGAAGCTGGGAAGCAGCCGGGGAGGGGGCAGAAAACGTTGCCTCCACCTCCGCCTTCCCAGATGAATCCCAGATGAGCCCTCAGCCTGGCCTCGATAGCAGATTTCAGCACCCGTCCGCTGCTGTGATTTGCTCCCATGTTGACAAGGTTCCCTTTCAGCATCCAGCCCACCCTGGGATCCCCTTCTCCCAGGCACGCCACGCGGTCCCTCTGCTTCACCCGCACGCTGGGCCTGATTCATTACCACTCCCCCCGCCCCAGCCAGTCCCCGCCGCGCAAGGGGAGCACCCAGGCGTCCCAAACGTCAGCAGCTGTGGGGAAAGGCCTGATTGGCCAGCGTTTTGCACCTCTTCTGCACAGGTGGATGTGACCAGAGCAGGGCCCGGTCGGGGGGAATTAGGTCCAGGTTAAATTTAAAAAAAATCAGTTTCATGCCTGCCTGTCTCGATTTCCCTGGGCTTGGGGTCAGGAGAGCTCTGCAAATCCGCAGAAATCCGCTTTATATCTGCGTGTAGCCGCAGCCACAGTCCATTTTTGCGGATATAGATGCAGGTGCTGATACAAAACTTTATATCTGTGCAGGGCTGTAAAGATCAGGCCCTTGTTCCCAAAACTGGTGAGTTTCTGACAGCTGACTTTTATCCTGACAAACCTGTGTGGTTTCACACACACACACACACACACACACACACACACACACACACACACACACACACACTCACACACCTCACAAACCCAGTGTTGTTTCTCACATACACACACATACACAGTGTTGTTTCTCTCTCACACACACACACACACACACACACACCCAGAGTGTTTTCACACACACACACACACACACACACACACACACACACACACACACAGAGTTTTCTCTCTCACACACACAGTGTTGTTTCTCACACACACACACTGTTGTTTCACACACACACACACACACACCACACACACAGTGTTGTTTCTCACACACACAGACACATCCACAGTGTTGTTTCTCTCTCACTCACACACACACCCAGTGTTTTCTCACACACACACACACAGTTTTGTTTCTCACACACACACACACACAGATGCCCACACCCCCCTTTAGCTCCCCTGTCCCCTCTGGGATGGAGCTGTCGTTGGGGGCGGGGACGTAACACACCTTCCCACTGGGAGCAGGGCTAGATCCGACCCGCTTCTTTCAGTGGCATGAGCGAGGCCGGTGGCTTGTGTCAGCTGCTGCTGGAGCCTAGGTGTGCAGCGGGGGGTGCTGATGTGTTGGCCCTGCAGGGCCTGTCAGCCTGTCTGATAGCACAAGAGAGTGCCGGGCGACGCGTGGAGAGATCTGCGGGAGGTAGATCCTGACTTGCCAGGCTAGGGACTCATGTTTCAAATTGGCATCCAGGGCGCCCGTCCAGTATCACACAGGGCTGCTCACTAGCTGCATTGAATATGCTGCCAAAGGGTAGCCCAGGGGTTGTCAGACGACAGGTCGTAACCCAGCGCTGGGTGGTGGGGTGTCGGGCCCTGGGTCTCCTCGCAGCGGGGGAGGAGGGTCAAGTGAGCAGTGGGGGGGGGCTAAGGCAGCTCCCTGCCTGGCCTGGCACCGCAGACTGCGCTGTGCCCCAGAAGCAGCCGCCAGCAGGCCCGGCTCCTAGGTGTGTGTGTGGGAGAGCGCACAGGGCTCCGCGCACTGCCCCTGCCACCAGCGCTAGCTCCGCCCTCCCATTGGCTGAGAACCTGCTGCCGGCTGCTTCTGGGCGCAGCCTGGTGCATGGTGCCAGGAGAGGCAGGAAGCTGCCTTAGCCCCCTCGCTGCACCGCTGACCGGGAGCCGCTCAAGGTAACCCCCTCCTGCCCCAGCCCTGCCCCCCCCAAGCCGAAGCCCCCTCCTACACCCCAAAGCTCCTCCTCAGCCCACCCCAGAGCCCATTCTCCAGTCAAACGATGTTGGGTCGCGGCATCAGCCATTTTCTTCAACTGGGTTTAGGGAAAAAAAGTTTGAAAACCGCGGGAGTAGAGCCTCCATCTGCCCTGCAGGGGGCGTTTCCTCCTGCCCCACTCCGGCTTTTCCCCGCGTCCCAGGGAGAAGGAGATGATGCCGATATTACGAATGCAGCATGGTGACTTCACGTCCAGCTTCGGAAGGAGGAGACGGCTACTTCGTCCGCAGAATAGCCAGGGCACCATAACAGACAACAGAAAGCTTCCTTGAAGAACTTTGGTCCTGAAATGTCCTGAAAGACCCATTAATGCCTGCTGGGAAATCGTGGAAAGCATTGTTTAGATTAGACACATTGCTGCTTGGAGCTGTTTCATTCTTTCTCTCCTCTCCTCCTTCCTTGATTCATAAGGAGGGTTGTCTCCGAACAAAGTTGCAGAAGAGGGGGGGCTGTCTGCCAGGGCTAGTTAGGCTGGACTGTTTGAGCAGGACCATCTTGGCGGTTCTCTGGCTGGTAGGAGTGAGGCAAAGCGTCTCGGAAAAGAAAGGGGTTATAGGAGCGGCAGATGACTGCTGGGAACACTTTGACCAAAGCATCTACTGGTTGAACCTCTCTCATCCGGCACCCTCGGGACCTGACTGGTTCCCAACCAGAGACATTTCTGGACCATGGGAGGCCGAGATTGTCTAGCAGCATGACCAACACTTCCCCTGCTTGCTGGGCTCTTAGAAGACACTAAGGGTGTGTCTAAACTACATGGCTCCGTTGATGGAGCCATGTAGATTAGGCTGATCGGCAGAGGGAAATGAAGCCGCGATTTAAATAATCGCAGCTTCATTTAAATTTAAACGGCTGCCGCGCTGAGCCGACAAACAGCTGATCAGCTGTTTGTCGGCTCAGCGCGCTAGTCTGGACGCTCCTGCGCCGACCTGAAAGCCCTTTATTGACCTCCCTGTTATGCCTCATAGGATGAGGTTTACCGGGGAGGTCGATAAAGGGCTTTCATGTCGACAGGGGAGCGTCCCGATTGCCTCGATCTGCCGACAAACAGCTGATCGGCAGAGCGGGGCAGCCATTTAAATGTAAATGAAGCTGCAATTATTTAAATCATGGCTTCATTTCCCTTTGCCGAACAAACAAATCTACATGGCTCCGTCGATGGAGCCATGTAGTCTAGACGTACCCTAAGGGGTCAATTGGAGCTAAATCACAGCCCAGAACACTGAGAGCCAGGACTGGGGGCTGTCAACAACCTTTATAGGACCGCGGGAAGCTTGGCCACACACATGAAAAGCGGACATCTGGCTCGCTCAAATCACGCTGGACCACGGATGTTTCCGGACCAGAGAGGTCTGGACTAGAGAAGTTCAACCTGTCTTTAGAAATTATTATTCTTTTATTAATTCCACGTGCCCAGAAATGTGCTAGACCCCCTCACAAAATAAAGACAAGTCTGGGCAAGCGCTCTGCTCCACAAAGCCTCCAGCCTCCATTCTGCCCCACACAGCAAAGGCGAGTCAGAAGGATGAAAGGGAGGAGGGGGAGAGGCCAGCTGAAGGAGAGCCAAGTCAGATCAGCAGATCAGCATCTTCTGCATGGCACCTTTTGCCAGAGGACCCCCAGATCACGTTACAGGCCTTCCCTGGGCCTTGCTGCTCGCCGGCAATGCAAGGCACTGTAAGAACCCTCATTTTGCACATCAACGTTTAGGCTCTTCCGATTCGGGGGCCCCCATCCGAGACCCCCCTTGGGCCAGATTTGCAGAGGCACAGATCACCTGCCGCTCCCATCAGACCTGCTCCTCAGCTGGCATCCACTGGCGTAGCCCATTCCATGGAGCAAACGCAGATTGGTACCCGCCGCGGATGTGACCCCTGGATGCTGATTGGTTTCCATGTGGCTTCAGCTGATCTTTAACCCTTTTGTGCCTGCGGAGCAGTGCCTGGCGCTGTCTTGGCAGCAGTGTGTGTGGACGGTCCGGGCACAAGGCTGGGATGCCAGGAGGTGAGGATGGTGGTAGCAGGCAAGGAGAACTTCCTATACCACCTGGGTGAGCAGCAAGCAGACCAGAAAGGGCTGTCAGGAGGGTCGTTTATGTAGCAGTGCGACAGTGCCCCAACTCCTGCTGAGTGCCGTTGCCAATGACCGTGTCTGGACTTGGCATTTGCACGTAGCCACCGGCGGCCAGTGACTGCGGCAGCTGCCCCCAAGGGTAGACGAGTAGGGGTAAGCCCCGTCAACGCAAGCCTAGTCTGCCAAACTGGGCAGCAATTCTTCTCCGCGGCCACTGATGCCGGAATCCCAAGGAAGGAGCAGGCCATAGACAATGCATCCTGAAGGCTATTCCAAGAGCAAGTATTATACTCTTCCTCCTCACCCTTTCCCCTTTGCCGTTTGTCCCTTCTTGCCAGCCGGCACTGTGGAGAGCTCATGGCCTCTGCTCCCAGCTGCTTCCCATGTGAAAAAGCATCTCAGAATCTTGAACTTGCTGGAGGGGTCTGGTTGCTGTCTCCTTAGCGTGCCGCTGTGACCCCGCCAATCAAACCAGCGTTTATGGGTTACTCTGGCCATGTCTCTGTTCCTCCAAAGCCACGCCAACCAGCCCTTGCCGACACCCGAGCACCCTGCTAATTGCAGCACCTCAGCCAGCCACGGAAAACACTGGCTGCGTTTCCACGCCAGCCTTCTTATAAAGGTTTCTTAAACAGAGGCTGTGCTTGTAATTCAGTAACTGCATCGTGCCTCCCCCAGACAGGAGGAAAGGGACATTTCAACATGTATTAAACTGAGTTTGTGGCTGTCTGCCTGGACATGGAACAATTTGTGAGTTGATTTGGTTCTGTTTCAGATGTAGGATCTAGCTTTAAATACAGTTTGTGCCAGACCGAAGGAAGGCAGATCCTTCTTGGATGCTTCCTCCCCTTTGAATAAAGTGGGAGGATTTAGTAATGTTGGATTCCAGGATCAAACTTTCATAGAATCATAGAATCATAGAATAATAGGACTGGAAGGGACCTCGAGAGGTCATCGAGTCCAGCCCCCTGCCCTCAAGGCAGGATCAAGCTCCGTCTACACCATCCCTGACAGATGTCTATCTAACCTGTTCTTAAATATCTCCAGAGAGGGAGATTCCACCACCTCCCTTGGCAATTTATTCCAATATTTGACCACCCTGACAGTTAGGAATTTTTTCCTAATGTCCAATCTAAACCTCCCCTGCTGCACTTTAAGCCCATTACTCCTTGTCCTGTCCTCAGAAACCAAGAGGAACAAATTTTCGCCTTCCTCCTTGTGACACCCTTTTAGATATTTGAAAACCGCTATCATGTCCCCCCTTAATCTTCTTTTTTCCAAACTAAACAAGCCCAGTTCATGAAGCCTGGCTTCATAGGTCATGTTCTCTAGACCTTTAGACTTTGAGCAACTGTCTTTTCTCTGAATGGCGAATGCGTGTAAATGCGCACACGCTATTGTGTGAAAGGCCCATTTTTCCAACGCCTACCGCATGGCTTCTGCTCTTGCATTTCTGCGCTCGCTATCCTTTGGACACTCACGTTAAAGACTTGGCTTAGGGTACATCTACACTGTGGGGCTATTTCGGAATACTTCCGGAACCCCAGAATAGCTATTCTGCCTCGTACTTCCTTTTGTTTGTTTTAAACCTGATGCCTATTAATTTCATTTGATGACCCTCGTTCTTATCTTACGGGAAGGAGTAAATAACTCTTCTTTATTCACTTTTTCCATACCTGTCATGATTTCATAGACCATTACCATAGCCCTCCTTAGTCATCTCTTTTCCAAGCTGAAAAGTCCTGGTCTTATTAATCTCTCCATTCCAAACCCCTAATCACTTTTGTTGCCCTTTTTCTGAACTTTTTCCAGTGCCAAGAGGTCTTTTTTGAGTTGAGATGACCACATCTGCACACAGTATTAAAGATGTGGGTGTACCATGGATTTACAGAGAGGCAATAAGATATTTTCTGTCTTATTCTCTATCCCTTTCTTAATGATTCCTAACAATAATTAGCAATTATTTCAAACCATGCTTGACATCTTCTCTCTTTTTCATGGCAGAAACCTGGCGTACGTCGGTCAGTTGGTCTCACATTCTCTGTGGGGCTCCATGCTCTTCTGATAGCAAGCGTGCTCCAGTTCCAGCCTCAGAGAGAGTTATGAATGGATCCGGACACACTTCTCCACCCATAAGGCCAGTCTGCGTTCTGACGAAGTCAAAGGCAGCTGCCCTTGTTTCCAGACGCCTTCAGAGCCGTTGGGCTGCTCACCATGGTGGCTAGTGAAATGTGAGTGTCCCCTCTCCGTATCATGCCTCGCCCTCGCCTTGCATCGTTGCCTGCATGTTAGCAATTAAGTCAGCCTTCCCGAAAGGGTTCCTGAGCAGTCATCCCATGAGCGCGGCTCTCTGGTTCCTTGGGGAGGCGTGTGCGTGAGCAGGCAGCTGAGAGGAGACTGGTGAGCCCTCGTACTCGGATCACACAGATAACAGGGCAGCTGTGTACTCAGTGCCGTTCTGCGCAACACCCCCTCTTGCGCAAGAGCCATTCCTCCTGAAAAAATGAGGAAAACCGGCTCTTGCGCAAAAACCTCTGGCGCAAAAATGGCTCCTAATTAATTATGCAAATGCAGCACAGCAATATGCTAATCCGTGCTTCATTTGCATAGGCTTTTGTGGAAGAGGGAAGCTGTGTAGACGTAGCCATATTCTACTTCCCAGCCCTAGCGCCCTGCCCTGCCTCCTGCACTTCCTATACCCCCCCAGTCCTCTGCCCTGAGCCCCTCATACACTCCAACACAAAATCCTACACCCTCCCAACACCAACCCCCTGCCATGAGACTGACAGAAGACAGCCTGAACGCACGCTTGAAGCTGGATTTGACCAGTGACGATGTAAACTTCCAAGAAATGTGCAAAGAGGCAGCAGCAGAAGTCCCATTCAATAAAGTCTGCGAGTACAATGTTTCATTGATGCTGTTATTAGTCATCATGTCAATACTACAAAGTTGTATCTTTTCAGCCATGCAAATGGGCGTTCTTATCCGGCTCTCTGTCCACCACTGGTTCTGAGTGTTGATGTCATTTGGCTCTGCGGTTTGAAAGGGTTGCTAGCCCCTGTGCTCGATGTAGTTAAGCCATCCGCTGCTGGGCGGCGGGGGTGGGGAAGGGACGGCAAACCAACCGAAAAAGGGTTATAAAGTGTGGTTAAAGGTCCTTGGCTTGGTCCATAAATCCATCCCGAGTTCTGTTTATTCTGTTTACTGCAGTTACCTAACCTGTGAGCCTGGGTATAAATCACAGGAAGCTGTGATTTACAGAGCCCCGCGTCCCTCCGTGGAGTGTGTCACCCGCACAGAGCCCTCGCGGCACCCTTGCTCCCCCGGGAGAGAGGAGATAAGAGCAAGAGCATCCATATATCGCCCTGCATGGCCCCTGCTGCTTCATAGTTCAGCACGAGCAAGTGTGTCACCAGCTGACGGACACGGCAGCCCAGTCTGATATTTTTTTAGGTGGCTCTGAAGGGAACTGAGAAGCCAGCGACTGGCTGAGCGGCTTTTCTGCCCCAGCCTCCACAGGGCACCCTCTGGAGGCCTCCAGTGTGAACATAACCCAGCCGATGTCTCAGGCAAACCCAGAGGCCCACAACACAGCCATGGCTCTGTGAGAGAAGAGGATTTGACCTCAGCCATGTTCAGTGCTTTTTTTTGTATAAAAAAAAAAAGGGCTGGTACTCCAGGGGAAAAGTTGTTGGGGGAAAAAAAAAAAGCCAGGGTGGGGCCGGCATTGACCTTTTAAGAGACGCGGCCCCTTTAAGACACGCGGCCCTGCGGACTGTCGGACATTTGCGTACAGAGGTGCCAGTATGCTCCATTCTTTCCAGGTAAGCTCTGAGTGGAGGTGCCGGTACTGCGTCTGGAGGTGCTGGTACTGCGTCTGGAGGTGCTGGTACTGTGTCTGGAGGTGCTGGTACTGCGTCTGGAGGTGCTGGTACTGTGTCTGGAGGTGCTGGTACTGCGTCTGGAGGTGCTGGTACTGCGTCTGGAGGTGCCGGTACTGCGTCTGGAGGTGCTGGTACTGCGTCTGGAGGTGCCGGTACTGCATACTGGGTAGTACCATCACAAAAAAAGCACTAGCCATGTTACTTACAGAGATTCCTCCCATGAGCTGAGAAGATGCAGCAGGAAGGATGTATAATAGACACCCCTTCCCTTCCCGCAGGCCATACAGATGTAGGTAACAGCCAGTGAATGTGTACAGGGAAAACGGAGGGGGGCATCTCCGTTTATTATTCCAGCCTTACCGATGGGGAAACTGAGGCACGGAGCATGTCCATGCCTTGCCTGAAGCCCCACCGGAAGCCAGGAGTGGATCCATGCTGGGAACTCAGGTCTTCCAAGGTCTTCTGAGCCCCTCTGCACCCTGCCTGTGTCTGCCATGAGATACAACTCCCGATAGCTCCTGTTGCTCTTCCAGACGACAATGTGACCAGCAAGATAACGCCCCCTGCGATTCCCCCTTTGAGGGCGCAGATGGCAAACAAACCCTATCCCTCAGGAGTTGAAATTGGCAGTCAGATAAGAGCATCCCTTCCAGACGACAGCAGCCAGCCGTTCCTTAGGAGCCCCTCACGGCACGGGGAAGGGAGGTGGCAAGAAAATAGGCCGCAGGGTCTAGCAAAAGACACAGCAAGGAGAGGGCCATAAGGATGACTCAGGTAATCACAGCAACTATGGTACACCCACATCTGGAATACTGCGTACAGATGTGGCCTCCTCCCCTCAAAAAAGATATTTTGGCCTTGGAAAGGGTTCAGAAAAGGGCAACTAAAATAATTAGGGGTTTGGAACGGGTGCCATATGAGGAGAGGTTAAAGCGACTGGGACTTTTCAGTTTAGAAAAGAGGAGACTGAGGCGGGATATGATAGAGGTCTATAAAATCATGAGTGGTGTGGGGAGGGTGAATAAAGAAAAGTTATTTATTAGTTCCCATAATAGAAGAACTAGAGGACACCAAATGAAATTAATGGGGAGCAGGTTTAAAACTAATAAAAGAAAGTTCTTCTTCACACAGCGTGTAGTCAACCTGTGGAACTCCTTGCCAGAGGAGGCTGTGAAGGCTAGGACTATAACAGAGTTTAAAGAGAAGCTGGATAAATTCATGGAGGTTAGGTCCATAAAAGGCTATTAGCCAGGGGATAAAATGGTGTCCTTGGCCTCTGTTTGTCAGAGGCTGGAGATGGATGGCAGGAGACAAATCGCTTGATCATTGTCTTCGGTCCATCCCCTCTGGGCACTTGGTGCTGGCCACTGTCGGCAGACAGGATACTGGGCTAGATGGACCTTTGGTCTGACCCAGTACGGCCATTCTAATGTTGTTAACTGGTCCTCAAAGAGAAAACCTCGCCCACCAGGCTGTGGTGCACCAGCCAATAGGAGCCTTCCGCTGTGTGTGTCGGGGTGGACGCTCTGCCTGCCTTAATGCGGCAAATCCATGGCAAAGTGGAACCTGCCACGTGGCAGCCAGGAAGGAATTCATTCAGGAGACACCGCCCCCTATCGAGAGGGCCTATGGAACATTCCACGATTACTGCCCCAGGCAACAGCCAGCCACCTCCAAGGTAAGCGGGAGGGGAGCGCTCAGCCCCACTAAGATTCCTGGATGTTTCATACCTAGTGTGGTGAGCGCTTCCCTCTCTTGGGTCTCCCTGGCTTCGGCTGGCCCAGACAGGCTGAGCCCCTCCCTGCGCCCCTGTTCCCAATCAAGCCGTCTGATGAGTCCCCCGGCCCTCTCCGTTATGACGTGGCTGCCAGTTTTGATGCTAACCATCGCGCCCCCCAAAACTCCGGTTTTCAGCAAAACGCATGAGCACGGTGCTGATTTCTCCTAGATAGCCTGAGCTGTCTGCACTGCAGGGCTTGTCTCACCGCGGAGGGGGGAGAGATCAGCCTGGGTCCCTGCTGTTTAGTCTACCAATCAGATTGGTGACAAGGAGTCTAGCAGCTGGCAGAAAGCACTTTTACAATTGTTCTGATGCTTGCTTCAGCCAGCTTGGCTGGTGCCTCCCTCCTTTCTTTCTTTCTTTCTTTCTTTCTTTCTTTCTTTCTTTCTTTCTTTCTTTCTTTCTTTCTTTCTTTCTTTCTTTCTTTCTTTCTTTCTTTCTTTCTTTCTTTCTTTCTTTCTTTCTTTCTTTCTTTCTTTCTTTCTTTCTTTCTTTCTTTCCCTCCACTAAGAATGAGGGCTCAGGGAGGCAAAGAGTCTTTCCCACCCCCAATATTTAGATGAAGAAAATGGAACCCAATTTCTGGGGGATCGCTGACTCCAAGCCCAGGTATGAACACAGCCGAACCCCCGGGAAAACAAAACATCCCGGCCACTGAGCTGGCTTGTGTTTGGAGGCCCCCTCTTGGGCAGCCAATGGCAGGCGTTGCTAGGGATTTCACGTTAACCCCTCAGGCCAAAGGGACCGGCTGGACATGCTCCCTGGTCATCCAGCCCTGCATGTCGCCTGGGGGTGTGAGCCGGCTCCCCCATCACTTTTCTAAGAGCATGGGGGGAGGGGGGTGTGTGAGAGGGCTCTCAGCTTCCAGACCCTCTTTTCCTTCTGTTTCCATCAGCTGGCTGATGGCAAAAGAAAAATCTCACCCAGTTGCTCTTGCTCCTGTTTTCTTCCAAACGGGGGAAAGAGACGCACAGGCAGGGGAGCAGCCTCCCAGAGCTATGGGCGCCCTGATCCAGCAGCACTCCCGAGCACCTGCGTGTAGCCATTGACTTCACTTGTTAATGTTCATAGATCTTAAGGCCAGATGGGACCACCGTCCTCTTTAGACTCACCTCCAGCCTAGCGCGGCCTGGACATCGACATGGGAGTCATGCTCCAGTTTAAGCACATCTTCGAGAAGGGGATGGCCCATCTGGATGTAGAGCATTTGTAATAGAGGCGCTTCCAGGTCCTCACGTAGGTTGTTTCAAAGTTCCCTGGCCCTGACTGTTAAAAATGTGCTTTGCCTTGCCAGGGCTAAGGCTGCAAAGAGAAGTCCTCCAAAGGTAGCATGTGCCAACATTAACGGCCCTGGCCCAACAAAACATCTAAGCACATGCTTCCCTTTAAGCCTGTGAGCCATCCCACGGACTTCAGTCGAGCAATTCCCGTGCTAAAGTTAAGCATGGGTTGCTTTGCTGGAGCAAGATGTCCACACAAGATTTTAAAATTAAATTGCCTCGGCTTTAAAACAAGCTGCAGCAAAGACGTTCCCTAATGTAGCAATGTTCAGGAGACAGCTTTAAATCGATCTGGGAGCCATGCAGGTTGCATGCAGCTGTCTCTCTGCGTGGGGAAAAATTCACCCTGGAAGATTTTTTTTTTTTAAATGGAACTGACTTGTCTCCAATTGCTCTGTTTGTTTCCCTTTCTCACTTCCCTGAGCTTGCCCACTGGAAAAAGGCTGGTCAGTTTCTCTTTCCTATTTATAGTCAGTTTCACTTCCTGCTTCTCATGCAGCATCAGGATGGGTTTGGGCTTCCCTCTCTGCAAAAGAGCTTTGAAACAAAACCCCACAGCAGGAGAACTTTTCTCGTCCGTTTTGCAAAGGCCTTCGACTTCCAGTCTGATTTTTGGGAGCCTGCAATTGTGACACTTTTGACCGTGGCCCTGTCATGTTTCATGTTTTGTGACCGGTTTGTTAACTGCTCCAAAGTTCAGACATGCAGCCAGATACCATGGTGATGGGCACGATATAAGCACCCGAATAGACAAGAGTGTCTTAGCCCTGCAACCAAGAGGTGGCCTTTCTAATTCCAAAAGAGGGGAGTTCAGAGGGTTGAGAGAACCTCTCAGCTCTTTTATAGGAATTTTTTAAAACTCATGTTAGGTTTGGTGCCTCTTGGCATTTTAAAGAGGCTTCTCTTCATTGACATACAGGTCAAGCCCTAAAATCCTAGCCCCTCCCTACAGAGATTGTGTCTCTTCCTGGCCTCCAGGCAGGGAGTCAAGCCCTGTGCCCCGTGTCCCATCCTGACTCTTTTCTGTGCCCAGGATCACCTGAATTGTTCCTCTGCCCTGGATCCAGTTCTGCCGGGAATGTCCCCCTTCGTCCCCTGGTGCCCGGGGGCCTGCTCTGGCTCTCTTTGGCTTGCGTCAGCCCTTGCCACCTGAGCAAAAGGGCTTATTTGCCAGAGCAAGGCTGTGATCAAGGAGTCGTGATTGGCAGAGCAGGATCAACCGCGGTGTGGGAGGCAAATCGCCCCGCGGCCTCCTGTCTGACGCCTCAGAAGCTGCTCTGCTGCCGAATTCGGCAGCTGCTCCTGCTAAATCACACCCCAAAGGCCCACTCGCTCAGCGTGCCCGCCTTGCAGTCCAGGGCAGTGGCAGTGCCTACGGCACGTTCCTTTAGGCATTCTAGCCATCCCGTCCTCCTTCACTTCCCCGGACTATCCAACAGCGGAGTCCATCCCCCTGGCCAGCCCCTCTCCCGCTGGTCAGCCAGCATTTTCCCTTTCTTCTTTCCACACCTTCCCACCAGCTGCGGATCCCTCCCTGAACCGGGCTAGCTAGAGCCAGGCCTGAGTTTGGCTTCTCTCTGCACTGCCGGGCCACGTGTGACTATGGGCCTGGTGGTTCCAGCGGGCGGGGCCTCGGCGGCCGGCGGCTATGGAGGCGATTGCCCAGCCCGAGGGCGCTAACGAGGAAAAGGGACTGGTCTGCTCGGACGCCAGCGCGTCCTGGCCCCGCGCAAACCGCCCTCAGCCAGCGCCAGGAGTGTTCACCCACGTGCTGACTCCAGACGTGGCCAGGCTCCTTCCCCCTCCCGGGGAGCCTTCCTCACACACGCCCTCTGCCTCTCCAGGGCCTTCAGGGTGCACGTGCTGGCCCTCGGGTAACCCAGCGCGTGGCAGGGACCTAGACGCTGGATCCACAGCCAGGGCAGGGTGCTGCGCCAGGCTGGGAGTGGGGCAAAGGCTGGTCTCTCTCGCCATCTGGTGGCTGGTTTGCAGAGTGACGTAAAAACGGCCAGGCTGGGTCAGACCCAGGATCCGACTAGTCTAGGATCCTGTCTTCTGGCAGTGGCCAAGGCCACATGCCCCAGAGGGAGCGAACAGACCAGGGATCATCAAGTGATCCCTCCCGTCACCCACTCCCAGCCTCTGAAAAGCTGAGGCCAGAGACACCATCCCTATCCATCCTGGTTAATAAGTATTGATGGACCAGTCCGCCATGAATTTACCTTGTTCTTTTTTGAACCCTGTTAAAGTCCTGGTCTTCACAACATCCCCTGGCAAGGAGTTCCGCAGGTTGGCTATGTGAAAAAAACCTTCCATTTGTTTGTTTTAAAGCTATTCATTTCATTGGGTGACCCCTAGTTCTTATGTTATGGGAACAAGTAAATATCTTTTCCCTTTCACTTTCTCCACACCTGTCATGCTTTTATAGCCCCCTATCATATCCCCCCTTAGTCTTCTCTTTTCTAAACTGAAAAGTGCCAGTCTCTTTAATCTCTCTTCATGTGGCAGCTGTTCCAAGCCCCCAATCGTTTTTGTTGCCCTTTTCTGAACCTTTTTCAAGGCCAAGCTACAGTTCTTGAGCTGAGGTGACCACGTCTGCACGCAGTATTCAAGATGTGGGCGTCCCATGGATTTATACAGCGGCAATAAGATCGTCTCGGTCGTATTCTCTATCCCTTCTCCATGATTCCTAACGTTCTGTCTGAAGTAAAAGGCGTCACATCCCCCTTCGTGTAGGGCAGGCTGGGGATCAAAGTGAGTCCCTCACTTGGACTCAGGGCCTCTGCACGTCAGCACGCAGCCCTCCCGGGCACAAACCCAACCTGCAGCTAGGGCCAGGTCGAGCTCCTCCGTCCCTCTCGACCTCCCGCCGGCGGCGCTGCCTTTCAGCCGCTTCGTTAACATGCTGCACGGCACCAGAAAATCCAAGGCCTGGGGCAGAAACATGGTGGTGCCGGGACAGACACACAGCTCAGTGCTTGGGGTATAAGGCAGGCCCAGCATGGGGCATAGGGGAGCCAGGCGGTTCCTTCCGTGGGGCGTTGGAGACACGGGAGCCGGTCGGCTCTGTCCGTGGGGCGTTGGAGACACGGGAGCCGGGAGGCTCTGTCCGTGGGGCATTGGAGTCACGGGAGCTGGGCGGCTCTGTCCATGGGGCATTGGAGACACGGGAGCTGGGCAGCTCTGTCCGTGGGGCGTTGGAGACACAGGAACTGGGCGGCTCTGTCCGTGGGGCATTGGAGACAGGGGAGCCGGGTGGCTCTGTCCGTGGGGCATTGGAGTCACGGGAGCTGGGCGGCTCTGTCCGTGGGGCGTTGGAGACACAGGAGCTGGGCGGCTCTGTCCGTGGGGCATTGGAGACACAGGAGCTGGACGGCTCTGTCCCTGGGGCATTGGAGACACGGGAGCCGGGCGGCTCTGTCCGTGGGGCATTGGAGACACGGGAGCCGGGCGGCTCTGTCCCTGGGGCATTGGAGACACGGGAGCCTGGCAGCTCTGTCCCTGGGGCATTGGAGACACAGGAGCCTGGCGGCTCTGTCCGTGGGGCATTGGAGTCACGGGAGCCGGGCGGCTCTGTCCGTGGGGCGTTGAGTACGCAGGTGCTATGGATCCTAGAGAGACAAAATGCAGGGCAGCTTTTGAAAATGAAAAGCGTATAAACGTTTTGCTTTCTCCTGCTGCTGTGGGTAGATCAGGCCAGCAGCATCCCAGAGGGATCTGCCCAGCTCAGCCTTCCCCTGGCTCCCTGGCAGGGTGGGGGGAAGTTGCTGGGAGCCCAGGCTAAAACTGACACCCCAAGCTCTGGCAGGAGTGGGGTGCCCTCCACACCTGAGCCAGAGGAAGGCCTCGGAGAGATCGATCCCACCAGCGTCAGAGATGTGCTGGTGTCCAGATCAATGTTCCTCTAACCCTTTCCATCCATGCATAGATTTTTCCATCCGTGTGTGGAATAAATTTTGTTATGTGCACTAAGGCATGTGCAGATGTGCACCACCAGGAGAAACAAAAAAACTTAGCTCGGGGTGCTCTGCTAACCATCTGGGCAGCGCTGGAATCTCTCCCAAGCAGCTGCACAAGCCCCCAGATTACAGGAACACCGGTCGGGATCCTGGTTGTGATTCTGTTCCAGGGCTGCCTCGTATCTCTCCTCCCCTGCCTTGTTTTATGGCCCGATTGCCTCGCTACGTACACAGAATACACACGCAGAGGCACACATGCACATCTGGTTTCCATCCCCGTCGGGAGCCCTAATTGCCGACGATTCTTTTGAAGCGTTTCTCTATTGTAAAAAGGACGCCAGCCCTGTAAAGGGGGCAGCCTGCCGTGACAAACCCAGCAGGCCACTGATTTTATGAACTCGCTGGCTGTAAATTTCTTCCCAAGCAAATCAACAGGCGTTCGGTGCCCTCCCTCTGCCCCTTTTACTTTCTCCCCCCCTCCCCGCCTTTGCTGGCACTCACATTCCCTGTTGCTCGGGGCAGGGGGTGTTTTACATGCTGGCCAGGCCGATGCAAACCAAAGCACGAGTGTAATGCTGAGCCCGTCTTTTCCCAGGGTGGGTCTGTGCCCGGGTAATTTTTAAACAACTCCAGGTGCTGTCTAGCGCCTGGGCAGGTTCTTACACTCGCATGACCCCTTGATGCCCGGTTGGGGAGGAATCGCCACCCTTTGCAAAGCAGAGCTCATGACCAAATGAAAAGCGTCATGCCCAGCAGTGTGGCCGGCTCCAGGAGGTGAATGCCCGAAGAGGAAGTCTGGGCACCTTTCTGTATTTCAACACCTGCCCCTGCCTTCCCCCTTCTGCCCTCCGGGCCAACGCCTGCCCTGTGCAAAGCTCTGTTCAGTGAGTCTATGTCTGCACTGCGGGGGGTTTCCGGGATACGAGAGAAAAACCTCTCCGCGTGCAGGGAACGTGTTTGCTCTCCCGCTTTTTTTCTGCGGAAGAGCAGACGTGCTCTTTCGGGGAGCCCTGTGTACCTCGTTCGAGGAGGAATAAGGGCTCCTCTGAAAGAGGAGGCTTTTCCGCCATTTGGGCCTGTCTAGACAGGGCCAAATGGTGGAAAAGCCTCTTCCGGCAAAGCAATCGGAAAAAGCTACACAAATTGCAGAACGCAGTTTGCATAGCTTTTTCCAGTAAAAGCCCGTAGTGTCGATATAGCCTCAATTAAGGGCGGAGTGGACTCCCAGCGGGTACATCAGGAGTTTAGAGTCTACACACACACACACACCAGTGTTTGTAACACACACACACACACACACAGAGGTGTTTGTAACGTGCACACACACACACACCAGTGTTTGTAACACACACACCAGTGTTTGTAACACACACACATACACACCAGTGTTTGTAACACACACACACTCACACACACACACCAGTGTTTGTAACACACACACACACACACAGGTGTTTGTAACGTGCGCGCGCACACACACACACACCAGTGTTTGTAACACACACACACACACACACACACACACCGGTGTTTGTAACACAGCAGGGTTTCTGCAGGGCCCAGAAGCTGGACTTTTGAACTAGCACACGGTGGTGCAGTCTGAGAGCGGCTGATGACGGGGCCAGTTCTGCCCAGGGCTTCCTCGGGAGAGCAGACAGGTGAGATGTGACCATCCGTGTCAAAGCCATGGCCCCGCATCCCAGCACGGTGTCCCCAGACACCCTGACATCAGGGGGGACGTTTGTGGCAATGGCCTCGGGTCCAGGTGTGACCCCAGCCTGGGACAGTGAGGGGTGTGAACAGGTGTAGGAGGGGGAGTGCTGCTCAGCGCCCCCATCCTAAAAATAGTCCCAGCGCCACTGTCCTTGTGTATCAGGCAGGAATATCATTTGTCAAAAGCCCTTCCCTGAGAGTAGAGCTCCCCCCACCGCCAGACTTGGCTTTGCTGGGATGCGGCCCCAGGCCTGTGATGCAGATGGCCCAGTGAGTTGTCATTTGCCACCTGCTGCTACTCCGCGAAGCCTGGGCACATTGGTTTGTTGCTGTGTAGGGTTTTGGATGAGCCCTGCATCATTTACATGGGTTTGTTACTGTAGGGTCACTCATGAGCCTGTTGGGTTGTGATTGTAGGATCATTTGTGAGCCTGTTGGGTTGTAGTTGTAGGGTCATTCATGAGCCTGTTGGGTTGTGATTGTAGGATCACTCATGAGTCTGTTGGGTTGTCATTTTAGGGTAATTCGTGAGCCTGTTGGGTTGTGATTGCAGGGTCATTTGTGAGCCTGTTGGGTTGTCTTTGTAGGGTCACTCGTGAGCCTGTTGGGTTGTGATTGCAGGGTCATTTGTGAGCCTGTTGGGTTGTCTTTGTAGGGTCACTCGTGAGCCTGTTGGGTTGTTGTTGTAGGGTCACTTGTGAGCCTGTTGGGTTGTGAGTGTAGGGTCATTCGTGAGCCTGCTGGGTTGTTGTTGTAGGGTCACTCGTTAACCTGTTGGGTTGTGATTGTAGGATCACTCATGAATCTGTTGGGTTGTCATTGTAGGGTCATTCATGAGCCTGTTGGGTTGTGATTGTAGGGTCATTCGTGAGCCTGTTGGGTTGTGATTGTAGCATCACTCATGAATCTGTTGGGTTGTGATTGTAGGGTCATTCGTGAGCCTGCTGGGTTGTGATTGTAGGGTCATTCGTGAGCCTGTTGGGTTGTTGTTGTAGGGTCACTTGTGAGCCTGTTGGGTTGTGATTGTAGGGTCATTCATGAGCCTGCTGGGTTGTTGTTGTAGGGTCACTCGTGAACCTGTTGGGTTGTGATTGTAGGATCACTCATGAATCTGTTGGGTTGTCATTGTAGGGTCATTCGTGAGCCTGTTGGGTTGTCATTGTAGGGTCATTCGTGAGCCTGTTGGGTTGTGATTGTAGGGTCATTTGTAAGCCTGTTGGGTTGTTGTTGTAGGGTCACTCGTGAGCCTGTTGGGTTGTAATTGTACGTCACTCGTGAGTCTGTTGGGTTGTGACTATAGGGTCACTCGTGAGACTGTTAGGTTGTGATTGTAGGGTCATTCATGAGCCCTGGGCTGTGCTCGCTGTTGTGTTATTATAGGGTCACTCATGAGTCCTGCATTTGCGGGGTTGTTGGCAATAATCATGTATTGTTGATTATACATTCAGGGCTATGAAACCGGGTCTGTTCTAAGGTTGCCTGTGCTTTCCTGTTGTAGGGTTGCTCAAGTTTCTGACGTCCTGGCGGGTCACTGCATAATCCGTTCACGTTTATCAAATGCCTGGTGACGGCCCAGGCCCAGGTGTGCTAGACCCAGAACATCACTGGCAGAAACCGCCTGCATGCTGCCAGGCTGCTCTCTAGCAAAGCCCAGCTCTGCCAGTCCCGCAGTGAGTCATCTGCGCTTGGTGAGCCAAGGGGATTCCTACTGCGCGCAGTGCTGGAAGAGCAGCCCAAGGAACAAACCCACAGGCCCTGCCCAAGCAAACCAATTCCCCATTGAGCCCCGGATACCTACCGACAGAGGCAGGGCCCGCAGACACCATGCCACTCTGGACTGGCCACAGCGTTAGCTGCTGAACGTTCCTGGGAGGTTTCGGGGCCGGTGTCAGGCCCGCCCCTCGCTCGCACCTAGTAAATGCCAGATGAAGCGATCCCAGCAAGCTATTCCTGTCCAGTAATCCCCGCGGAGACTGCCTCCATCACCCTGCCTGCTCTCCGCTCTGTGCCCGGCAAGCTGGCCCGGGGCTGGGGAGGGGAGACACACACACAGGCTATGTCTACACTGCAGCGTTTTTGTGCAAAAACTCACGGAGCATCCACACAGGCGCCCTAGGCAAAACGCATGATCGGTGCCCCTGCGTCCAAACCCCTCAATAGCCATTTAATTTGGTGCCCTAGGCAACCGCCTAGTTCGCGCCTATGGACAGGCCGCCACTGCGTCCACACTACAAGTGCATTTTTGCACGAGAAAAAGTCCAGGAGATTGTCAGACGACAGGGCTTTTCCCGCAAGAGTTATTCCTCTTTTTAAGCCATAAGCCTTTTTGCACAAGTGCTCTCGTGCAAAAAGGCGGGTGTGAATGGACAACAGGGGTTTCTTGTGCAAGAAACCCCTATGGGAAAAAGCACCGGTGCTCTGAAGACCATTCTGTGAATTGCCATCAGAGCTTTCTTGCGCAAGAGCATCCGTGGCAGTGTGGACGCGCTCTTGCGCCAGAACTTTTTGTGGAAGATCTCTGCAGTGTAGACGTAGCCTTAGAGAGGATGCAAGCCGAGCCCTGGGCCCGGCCTCGCCTCCTTCACTAAGAACCATGGCGTGAACCCCAAATGCAGCCCACCTGTGTACTTATGTTACCTCTGTTAATCTTGCAGACAACGCTCATTTTACTCTTAGGGCTTGTCTACACAGGCAGCTGCTCCGCTTGTGAAGGCCAGGACTTTAACAGGGTTCAGAAAAGAGCTAGATAGATTCATGGAGGTTAGGTCCATCCAGGATGGGCAAGGAGGGCGTTAGCCTCTGTTTGTCAGAAGAACGGGCAATAGGGGAGGGATTGATGGTTCTCTGTTCAGTTCACCCCCTCTGGGGCACCTGGTATTGGCCACTGTTGGCAGACAGGATCCTAAGCTAGATGGACCTTTGGTCTGACCCAGCCTGGCCGTTCTTACGCTGCAGTGACGACGCGCTATGCAAATGGGCGAGAGCTCTCCCGTGCGCATAATCAAACCTCCTCCGTGAGCAGCGGTAGTTACGTCGGTGGGATCTCGCCTACCGACCGGGCAGGGCTGGCCTACATTTGGGCACCTGAGGCGGGCAGCTCAAATGACGCCTCCGTGCTCCCTTGCTTGGGCCAAAACTTTGAAAGGTCTCAATTCTCTGGGTCCTAGTGACGTCCCCCCCCCCCCACACACACACAGTCTGGCACCTGAGGCGGCTGCCTCAGTTCGCCTCAAGGGAAGGCCGGTCCTGCGACCACGCCGTTCCCACCAGCGCTCCTGCCGGTGTCACGTAAGGGGGCGGTTGAGTCAGACTCTGAGCCGCAGAGATGATGCCAACACCAGCTGTAGCGTAGACATGGCCGCCATTCCCAGGGCGGGGGCTGCAAGGCGAAAAAGAGCCGTATCAATGTGCGGGATGCAGCCTGGATCTGCGACCCAGCCCCCGCGTGGGGTTTCAGCGCTTGGCTCCCGCCTGGGCCTGGGTACCTACTCGGCAACGGTTAACCCTGCACCCAAGAACCCAAGTCAGCTGACCTGCCCCGCCGTGGCCGTGCGCCTGGTGTTCTAACGCAGTGTCGTAGTTCAAGGCTCCTAGCAGCCCTGGAGTGGCTATTAGACAGGGCCCCGTCGGTCTTTCCACGGGGGGGCTGGCGCTGCTCTCCAGACAGAGCCCAAGGAGGGAGTGTCCCGTCCCGTCTATGGGACAGAGACACCCACCAGTGTCAGCCCCAGATAGAACATTCAGAATAATTAAAGAGCGCACACACACACACACACACACACACACACACACACACCGCCCTGTGGCACTTGGGACACATCTTCTGGTTTTACTTCACACACATACACGCACACACACCCACCCCGTGCACTTGGGACACGTCTTCCGGTTTTACTTCACAACTACACACACACACAAACACACACACTGCCCTGTGGCACTTGGGACTCATCTTTCCGGCTTTACTTCACAGCCACACACACACACACACACACACACACACACACTGCACTTGGGACACGTCTTCCGGCTTTACTTCACAGCCACGCAAACACACACACACTCACACACACACACCCGCCCCGTGCACTTGGGACACGTCTTCCGGTTTTACTTCACAACTACACACACACACACGCGCACACACACACACACAGTGCACTTGGGACACGTCTTCCGGCTTTACTTCACAGCCACACACACACACACACACACACACACACACACCCACCCCGTGCACTTGGGACACGTCTTCCGGTTTTACTTCACAACTACACACACACGCAAACACACACACTGCCCTGTGGCACTTGGGACTCGTCTTCCGGCTTTACTTCACAGCCACACACACACACACACACACACACACACATACCCACCCAGTGCACTTGGGACTCGTCTTCCAGCTTTACTTCACAGCCCCACACACACACAAACACACACACTGCCCTGTGGCACTTGGGACTCGTCTTCCGGCTTTACTTCACAGCCACACACACACACACACACACACACACTGCACTTGGGACTCGTCTTCCGGCTTTACTTCACAGTCACGCAAACACACACACACTCACACACACACACACACACCCGCCCCGTGCACTTGGGACACGTCTTCCGGTTTTACTTCACAACTACACACACACACACGCGCGCACACACACACACACAGTGCACTTGGGACACGTCTTCCGGCTTTACTTCACAGCCACACACACACACACACACACACACACACACACACACACACACACATATACCCACCCAGTGCACTTGGGACACGTCTTCCGGCTTTACTTCACAGCCACACACACACACACACACACACACACACACACACACAGTGCACTTGGGACACGTCTTCCGGCTTTACTTCACAACCGCACACACACATGCGCACACACACACACACAGTGCACTTGGGACACGTCTTCCGGCTTTACTTCACAGCCCCACACACACACACACACACACACACACACCCCCAGTGCACTTGGGACACGTCTTCTGGCTTTACTTCACAACCACACACACACACACACACACACACACACACACACCCCCGCCCTGAGGCACTTGGGACATGTCTTCCGTTTTACTGCCCAACCCCCAGAGCCATCTCCTCGGAAGGAATTCCCCGGCTGGCCCAGGGGTGGCACTGGAGTCCCACATCTCTGTCAGCCGTGCCCAGGACTGAGGGACGAGGCAGAGCAGGGGGAGAAGGGAGGCGGGGGGGGGGGGGGGGCTGGGGCGATGCCCGCTCAGTCTGTAAATCCTCCCAAACTCATCCTAGCCTCCTGCCAAAGCCTGGGGAGCTGGGGAGCCTGGCGTGGATTTATGGCTGGAGCAGAGCGAGGGCCCCAGGCTTCAGGCGCCTGGTCCGTATTTTCACCCATCTCTATTTACCTGGGAAGAGGGAAGCAGCAGCTGCCTCCCTTGGAGCCCTTCCTCCCTTCCTCCCTCTCCCCCCGCCTGGTCTCCCCTTTGCACTCTGGCCCAGGATCTCCTGGGCTTCTAGCCGAACACGACCTGCCCCAAGCCCGGCAGCCCATCACGCCCAGGGCCGGTTCTCCACGGTCCTTCAGGCGGGTTGTCCTGGTGACCAGGCCGTGCAGTCTCACGCCATCAGCCTTTAGGGAGCTCTGGTGTGACTGGCTGGGGCCCGGGGGGTGAGCACCGGGGGGCTGCAGGGGGAGGACAGTAGCTGGTCTCGGGGGGGAGGCGGGAGACACTCCAGGACTCAGCCGACTCCGGCCAGAAGGGCTGTCGCCCCGGGAGTGCTCTGAAATCTTGTTCCTGCTCCCTTGTGTGCAGCCCCCAGCTGAGTTATGGGTCCCCAACCCCAAAAAGGTTCCCCGCGGCGGCAGCCCTCGTGCCTGGAGCGGCAGCGTCTCTGGGCTGCCGACCCGGCGGCAGAAGGGGCTGTGCCCTCGCAGGGGCCATGTGACAGAGGCGCCGGTGACCCCCAGCCAAGGCAGAGCCAAGCGTGCGTGTTCAAGGCTGATGTGTCCAGTCGCTCTGCCATCCACTCGCACGTCGTCTTGGCCAGGGCCTGCAAAGGCCGGGAGCAATCGCTGACCTGTGTCCTGCAGAAGGGATCATGACGGGGGGCAGACCCAGGCTACACCCCAGGCACCAGCGTGGTCCGGCCGCAGAGACCTCCCGGTTCTCAGCTGCGGTCGTTGGAGGCGGGGGGCCTTGTCCGGCTGCGGAATCAGAAGCCAATTGCAAAGCTGGGAGGTGGTAAACGCTCAGCTCCCTCGTTGTCCCCCCTCTCCTAACCCAGTGGGGGGTAGATCCAGCCCAGGGCGACATGGCCCAGCGAGGCCAGGAGCTCAGCGCTTTGCAGTTGTTTCCGGACTGGGACTCAGCCGGGGACCATCGCAGTTCTGGGCACCGCTTGACGTGAGCCGGGGGCTGGGACCAGGGCGCCCCGACCCTGCCCTGCCTCTCGGCCCCAGGGTGAACTTCACCCCAGTCCGGAAGCAATGAGGCCAGGGAGAGCCAGGAACCGCCGCGCCGTGCGTACCGCCGCAGGCTGGGTTACTGCGGCCTCCACTGATCCGGCGTTGAGGCAATGCCTCTTCCAGGGACCGGCGCCTGCTCTTTCTCTGCAGGTCCCTTTCCAGCCCTGTGTTCCTTTCACCGCCCTGTGCCCTCGCCCCTGCACTCTGCCCCCGCTCCCCAGCCCGCAGAGCACGCCCCTTTTGCAGCCACCCGCCGTTGCTGTCCCTGGTTACGGATCAACAGCCCGAGTACGAAACACGGCCGTTCCCAGGGACGCGGCTGGCCAAAGGGGACGGCTTCTTGGTTACTATGGTCCCGGCGCAGGGCAGCCGGGGAAGGGAAACACGCCTGTCACTGCAGTTTGTTCCTCCCGGGATTTATGTGTCTCTTGCAATTCGCCAGCGCAGGGGAAACCAAGCAAGCTCCCTGTGACTCGTTACTTCCCGGCACGGCCCCTGGCAGCCCGGGGACCAGGCCTGGCTCTCTCGGGGCCTCCAGTCAATCTATTTCTGGAGAGCTGGTGAAAAGAATAGCAGCAGGTGCAGAGAGAGAGCCAAGGCAGCAAGGAGCCAGGTCACACTTCCTCCTTCCTTCCAGGCGCATGGTGACTCCCCCCGAGAGGCCGGTGCGGCTGGCAAAGTAGGGAAGGGCTGGGAACCCGCCCAAGGAGCGCTGGATCACTAAGGCAGGCGCTTGCCGAGGCTGGCGGTGGTGAGTATCCTTTCCATGCTCACACTGGCTACGTGAAATCTGGACAGCAGCCGGCCGGTAAAGCACAAAGCCCCCCCGGCAACAGCCCTGGGAACGGCCGGGACTCTCGTTAGTGGTAAGAGGTGTCTGTGGCCTCTGTCCCCAAAAGTCTGCCCTGCCTTGTGCCGGGCAAACCAATGGGTGGGCATGAGTAGGAAGCAGGGTTCCCTCTATTTTTTCCCACCCATGTGCAGAATAAATTTTGTTCTGTGCACCAAGGCAAGTGCAGATGTGCACCACTGGTAGACACACATGCTGTCGGTTCTGGACAGCTGTGGGTGCTCTGCAGAACATCAGGGCGGCACCTAAATCTCTCCGGGGTGGGCACCCAGCGCCCAGCTTACAGGGAACACTGGTGTGGAGTCGGAGCCGATGGGCCAAAGGCTGGTGGCTTTAGCCAGACCAAGGCGTCCGGCCACTTCACTGCCCGCGTGGCGACGTTTGTGTGTCCGGACGGGCAAGGTCGGTGTGCGGGCACATAGCGTAAGAGGCGCGTGTGCTGTGGGGGAAGGGCCACAGGTGAGCACAGGGGGAGCCCGAGCCCAAGCCCGGCAGAGACCAAGAGTGAGGCGCAGGGGGAGAGCGATCGGGGGTCTCGGGACGGGAAGAGGCGCCGCAGGCCGGCGTGCTGGCAGAGTAGCCAGGCTGAGTGGGGAGGCCGGGAGGAGAAGCAGCCGGGGGAGAGGAGGCGTAAACAGGGCTCTGACACTTGGCCCATGTCTGGGAGCAAAAGGGGCTGGTAGCAGGAGGGCAGGACCACCGAGGAACCAAATCCCCCTCGCCAGTTTTTCTGCCCACAGCAGGCAGGGGCTGTTCTGTCAGGCTCACCGCTCTGGTGCCTTCAACTCCCGCAGAGCACGGGCCCTTGGGTTTGGCCTGGAAAACCACCACGTCAGCAGGCTCCGTGCCGCTCGCCCCGCAGTTTTCGGCCGTCTCCGACGCGTCCTTCTCGGACGGGGCCGGCTACGGGGCAGCAGGCGCTGGAGGCGCTGCCTGCTCCCCGGCGTATAAGGGGTTCATCTCGGCTCAGCTCCCCCCTCCCTGGGGGCAGCGGCTCAGGGGAAGGATGCTAAATTGGCGGCTGTGGGGCTGAACGCCAGCCCCGGGGGAGACGTTTCCAGGACTCTCTTTCCCTTTGGCCCCTGCGGGTGTGTTTCGATTTCTGGAGCCAGGCTGGGTCCCCGGAGGGAAATTCATGCGGCTACACCTGGGCTCAGCTTCTGCTGAGTCACCTTCCAGCTGGGCGGAAGAGTCAGGCGCTGCTAAAAGCTGCCTGTGCTCACCTGTCACCCTCTCGAGCCTCCCCCGCACTACAGGTACCGCCCCGGCGCTGGTCGGCCTGGCCGGCATCCCGCAGGCTCAGAAGCCGGGGCCCTGGCTCTGGCCAAGCTGCCCTTCACAGTGGACCCAAGGGGGGTGGGGAGGAGGAGGCTGTGAGCCACCACTCCGCTGCCCTGGTCCTAGGGGCTACCCCGGGACTGAGCTGACCTTTGGCGTCATTTAGAGCAGCCGCGGGGGCTAGAAGAAGACTCAGGAGCCTGGAGCCCCCGGGGCTCAGATACAGACTGAAGTGGGGGAGGGGAGTGCTGAAGTGGGGGAGGGGAGTTAGGCGTGCTGAAGTGCTTTAGGCGCACCGGTGAAAGGCAAAGGGATGCACGCGCCTAAGTGATTTAGGTGCTTCTGAACCCCTCCCTCCCCTCGGAGCCAAGATTTGGGCACCTGCCTTTGGAAACCTTGGCCCCAGCCTCAGGAAGCGTTTCCTGCCAGCGGGGGCGGAGCGCCGAGAGGGAATATCCCTGGGCAAGTCGCTAACCGCGGTCCCGAACCCCGAAGCCGTGACGCTGGTGGCGCGGCACCCAGGGCGACTGCCCCAGTGGTCAGCTAGTCGCTGGCTCCCGTTCGCCTGGACCCAGCGCAGATTTACCTGCCGTCTCTCTGGGTCACGCCAAACACGCCGCTCCGGGCAGAGCTACCGGGGCGGTTCCGCCGGCTCACGGCAGGGGGCATGCGCCACCCGGTGGACGCCTGCGGTAGATGGATCGAAATGGCAGGGAGGGCTCGGGGGGCCTGAGTTGACCTGTTTGGCTGCGAGGCAGGTGAGTGACTCCCTGGGAAGCCACACGAGCGCCCGATTGGCCCATCACCAGCATCAGGGTCCGTCCGGTGGCTTCAGGGGGTCCCTCCGCCAGGGAAGGTCAGAGGAGAAGCAGGGCCCAGCTAAGTCGTCGATCCTGGCAACTAGGATTTGGATGCTGCTGGCTCGGCCTTGGGGGAAGGAGTCTTGCACCGGGAGGAGATGACACCGTCACTGTCATGGCTCTGAAGACCCCCAGGTCTGTGAGGCCCAGGCCTGTCCTACGCAGGGGAGCCAACAGCCATGCTGGGCCCCTGGGTGAGGTGTTTTCAGGGGAGCAGACTCTGTGCTCCCAGAAGGGGCGGGGCTTGTGCAGAAGGGGTGGGGCTTGTGCAGAAGGGGCGGGGCTGTGGCACGCTCCGCCCCCACCCCTCAGTGTGTGCCGCGCAGTGCCCCGGCGGCAACTCTGGCGCCCTGGGCCCTTGCGAATCACCAGGCCCCGGAGCAATTTCCCCTTTTGTCCCCCTGTTGGCAGGCGTGGTCCGGCGAGGACATTACGGCCCACGGCTGGACGAGCCGCACTTTCCGAGCACCGCTTTGACCCGGGACTCTGCTGCTCCTGCCCGCGTGGGTGGAGCCCATGACCAGAGAGGGTTTATGAGGAGCAACGGCTCCTGCAGGGGAGGCCGGTGGCGTGGGCTCGGGCAGCACCACTGCATGCAGCCCGGCGAAGGATCAAACGCGGCAGCGCAGGCTGCGGGAACGCCGTGTCTTCTAGTGGGAGGCAGGGCCGTTGACCTCCGCCCCTTGCTGCTATAGGCCCGGCCCTGCCTCTCCGAAGTCTGTATCCTCCCTGTAAGACCTGCCCTTCCTCCCTCGCTCACTGCCCTTCACAATCAGCAGCCCCCTGCCTAGGAGGGTATCCCGGGGCCCATCGCTAGCCACCTTGGCCCAAGCAAATCCCTGGAAGCGGCTTTAGTGTCCTCTTGCTTAAACCCCACGTGGAAATGTGTGTCCCAGACCTCCATGAGATTGTTCAAGTGCTTATCTCCCCCCCGCCCAAGTGCCACCCCCACATTCCCCATAGACTCCGCACTGCCCTCGCCTTGCCGAGACAGCGCCTCAGCCCTTACAGTCACCGGCCTCAGTTTCCCCCCAAAATGTGTGCACCGCGATAAACCCCCATTGCACACCTAATCTGCACGTGCATTTGCCCCCCTACCCGGGCTCTTGTAGCATTCTCATGAACAACCTGCTCCTAATCTCTCAGTGACGGAGATTCTACCACCTCCCTAGACAATTTATTCCAGGGTTTCACCACCCAACCGAAACCTGCCTGGCTGCCACATAAACCCGGTGCTTCCTGTTCTTTCCTCAGAGCTGTAAAAGGACAATTTTTCTCCCTCCTCCTTGTAACAACCTTTTAAATACTTGAACGCGGTAACCGTGTCCCCTTTCAGTCGTCTCTTTTCCAGATGAAACAAACACCGGTGTTTAAATAGTCCCTCCTAGGCCACGTTGTCGAGAACTGTCGTCTGGTATGTTGCTCTCCGCTGCACTTTTTCCAATTTGTCCACATCTTGCCTGAAATGGGGTGCCCAGAACTGGGCAGCGTACGCCAGTGGAGGCCTAATCAGCTATTGGCCCTCCTGACCACCGATCCGAGTTCAGCGGTAGTGGCAGCTCCCCGACCCATGCCAGGCCTGGCAGTGGAGATGGGTGAGAGCAGCGATGAGGGGGAGGCGGTAACCCCCGGCCATTGCTGTTCAAGGGACGAGGGGAAGCTGAGTCAAACAGTGGGGCCAAGCAGTAACCCTCGGAACTCCTCGGTGGGGGAGGGAGTGGGATATACACCAGTGGCGGGGGAGGGGGCAACCTGTGATCCGTAGGCCACATGAGGCCCATTGGGGTTCTATGGGTGGCCCATGAGATGTGTTGTTTACTGTTGCCCACATGCAGGGTTGCCAAATTCTGTTGGTTTCCGTCCGTGTCATTTTTTTCCCTACCGGGATGACTGAAATGAAACCCGTAAAGCCAGGGCAGGTGGAGGGAGGGGCGAGCTGATTGCACACAACACTGGGAGAGCCGTGTGCTCTCTCTGCAGCCAATGAAAGCGCCGCTACGGTTCAATTAGCACACCCCGCACACTCTGGGTACGCAAGCGCAGGTAGCAAAACTGCCCTGTCCTGGAAGAGCGTCTTGGTTTCCGAGCCTTTAGGCCCTGACCTAGGTGTGAGACTTCAGGCGCGTCAGAGACTTAATTTATCACAGTCGCCCAGCCAGTGACAGTCTTACCTGTCGCTTTTTTCCTGAACAACATCATCTGGGCCAGCTGGAGCATTCACAGAGATAAAAGTCGGGCAGAGGAGAGGAGATAATAACTTAGTACACTGCATGCTTATTTCGAAAGAAGCTACTCTGGAATAATTATTCCGGAATAGCACATCTACGCTGCAGGGAAGCCTCAAAATCAGTCTGAGGCAGGTTTCCCTAATGTAGACGTGCTATCTCCATTTACAGCCCAGGAAGCACTTAGAGGAATAACTTCGAATGGGCCTGGGGAGGGGCTATTTCGAAATCGCAGCAATGGAGCATCTACACACGCCTTATTTCGAAATAGCTATTTCGGAATAGGCGTTATTCCTTGTAGAATGAGGTTTACAGATTTCGGAATAAGCCATCCGTTATTTCGAAATTATTTTGGCCGTGTAGACGCTTGCGTTGTTATTTCGAAATAACGCTAGTTATCTCGAAATCACGGTGCAGCGGAGACGCACTGTTACTCGGGAAGGGCAAGAAACATGGCAGCAAAAAAAAAATCCAGTGAAAGGGTGATTGATCTGTTTGTTTATTCTCCTTTCCCGGGGGGGGGGGGGGGGGGGGGGGACTGGGAGGTTTTGCCCAGCTGTGTCTGCCATTTGACATTGGCTGTTTCAAGGAAAAGCGAGCAGTCCTGGACGGAGCCAGGGCATGCCAACCTGTGCTCTAAGAACATGACTAGGAACATGGTGCAAATGTTCTGGTGTGTTTCTTAAGAGCTCCCGGAACTTCATTGCTGGGTGGACGCCAGGCTGGGGCCTTCGTGCCCTCAGCCAACCGGCCCCGTAGGGAATGGGGATTGTTTGCCTGCGTTGGACTGGCTGGCTTGCCCATGAACCGTTTGGCTTTGCCGGAAGGGAAAGTGCTTGTTGAGCTTAGACCAAGAAGAGGCTCCGAACTGGGCAAATCTCCCCGTGTCTCAGTTTTCGGTGTGATCCTTTCTGGGCAGAGAGCAACAGCTGGGTGGAGTTGGCTCTTTGAAAGCTGCTTTGCTCCCTCTGGACAGCAGGGGGCAGCAAATCCAGGCTAATCCCAAAATCTCCCCTACTTTACCTGAAGTTTTAATTTGCCATGTATACATGTAATCCCAGGGTAACCCCACTGGCCACAGAGGAATTGCTCCTGACTGGCTCGGTGTGAGGGAGAGGAGATCCAGTTCGTAGGCGGAGGCAGCAGCTTTCTAGAGGCAAATCTTGGTTTCATCAAGATTTTACAGAGGTGCGGGATCTTACCTGTAGGGTGATCTGCGGAGACGTCTAACCTCCTGCTCGCCCGCAGCAGAGATGGGGCCTTGGACGTATGATCAACTATACAACATTGTTCCTGTTGACAGCAGACCAGCGTTTGCTTTCTTGGTCTTCTCAGCAACCCTACAATAACAAACCAGAGTGGGCAGCCCTGGACTCAGGAGCAACCCTACAAAATCAATGGGGACATCAGAAGACTTGTCCTCTCTTCCACTCCTGCAGTGACTTAGGGGCTCCCACTGGTCTCCGGGCCTGTTTTCGACTGCGGCTACGCTTGGCTAGCGAGAGGGATGCGAAGGTTGCATGTCCCAACCCTAGTGGGGGTGCGTCGTCATGGCACATGAGAGGAAAAGAGGGAAGAGGCCCTGCCTCTCCAGTCCCTAAAATAGAGTAAAAGCTGAGACATCAGCAAGAATTTCACAAGCTAACTCCATAGTCTGAGAAACCATTTCCCGTGAGGTCGCCCACAGATCATGTCAACCTGTGGAACTCCTTGCCAGAGGATGTTGTGAAGACCAGGACTTTAACAGGGTTCAAAAAAAGAAGTAGATAAATGCATGGAGGTTAGATCCATCAATGGCTATTAGCCAGGATGGGTAGGCATGGTGTCCCTAGCCTCTGGGAATGGGTGACAGAAGAGGGATCACTGGATGATTCCCTGTTCTGTTCACTCTCTATGGGGCACCTGGCATTGGCCACTGTCAAAAGACAAGCAACTGGGCTAGATGGGCCTTTGGTCTGACCCCGTGTGCGCTCCCCCGGGACAAAGGCACCAGCCCTCATGGGACATCCCTGCAGCATCTGTGCAGTCCCCGCAGCTGGGTACATTATTTCTCATGTGGTCCGACCGGAGCCTCGTGGGAACCGGCAGTGCCGGAGAGCTGGTAGCGAGGAGGCTGAGGAAAGCAGCGATGCCACACCTGAGTCCGTGGCCGGGGCTGGAGGCTCCATGAGCTTTGGACTCGTTAACCCTGGCTCAGAAGCAGCTGTGGAGCGGTCCGAGTCCAGGTGAGTCGTCAGCTCCCCGGGAGGCGTGTGCCAAAGCCCAGCCCACTGCAGCGATCAGCCAGCGCTTCCTGCTGCCTCTCTGTCTTCGATAGGCCCGGCCCTCAAGGACACCATCGGTTTGGGAACCCCCAGCCGTTCCGCACCAGCCTCTGCTCACCCAGACGCCTTCCAGGGGTTTCTCCAAAGCCCTGTGACCACACAAGCTCTGTTCTCTTTCCCGCGGGGCAGGAACGTTCTCCCCACACGCCTACAGTGGTTCTACGAGGCCGCAGTGTAACCCGCGTGAATGCACCTCTGTGTGTGTCTATGTCCGGCACTCGCGCCTGGGCCCGGTGGTCCTTAGCTCCAGCGTCTCCTGCTCCGAAATCCAGAGCTTGCCTTTGATCCTAGCGCCCTGGCCTGGGGGCATGGGGACGGGCGGATCTCAAGCACCCTGTGAGCTCCAATTAGCTTCTGTGGGTGAGCCAGGAGACGGAAGGTTGAAATGACTTACCCAGGGGGTCTCGGCAGGCCAGGGGAATACAGCACCGAAATCCTGACACCCAGTTCCACACTGCAACCATTGGGCAACACTTCCCCCCCCCCCAATTCCAGGATCATCCCCATCTTGCTGCAGAGAAGCTGGAAGCCCCCTACTGTGTCCCCCTCCCCCCAAAGTACACTGGTCTCCCTCCAGTCTCCTTCTTCCCCTTTCTCTTTACTCTCCAGCCTGCTCTGTGCTCTGTGGACGGGGAGCTAGCCCTGGGGCAGGGAGCGAGTGCAAACACCCACCGCTGCCAGCCTTTGCCTGGCCTGGCTCAGAGCAGCTCTGGCATCGCTGGCAGCGGAGGGAACCTTGTCTACAATACCTGGGGGATTTCAACCCACTTCCTCCCAGAGCCTCGCTCAGTTAGCACCAGAGGGAAATTCAGCCTGCGTCAGGCACAGCCCCTCTCTGCCTGCCTGTCTTCCAGGGCTGGGACTTATCTCTGGTGCCGTGGCTGCTCCGCTCTCTGCGGCTCCACCCAGCCTGGGCAGAGGCAGTTAAGAGCCGTGGCTGCCACCCGCCGATTACGCGCGCCCGTACCAGCGCGTGCAGAGCTGGCTTTATCGTGGGCCGTGCGCTGCTGCTGGTTCTCGTTGGCCGTGGCCTCCCCGGAGCCTCGCGCGGACCCGCTATCTCCCCAGGGCCCGGGGGCAGAGCTGTGTGCAGCCGTGCTATCACCCCGGCAGCACGGCGCGCTGGGCAGGGTCCCGGGGCAAGCAGGGGCCTTCTCCGCACCGCGGGAGGGACTGGTGCTGCCCAAGTGGGCTGGGCGGCTGGGCGAGGGGGGCGCCACTGACCGCAGCGGCCCACCTCTGACTTAAACTGGCCCGAGAGGGGAATCAAGCTCCTAGGCCAGCACCGTTGGCAAGGCCGGGAGCAGGCCCTGAATGAGGAAGCCATCACGGGACATGAAGGGCCTGGCTCTCTGTTCTCCTGTCACCTCAGCCTGGGGAGAGGGCTTGGGCCGGGCACCGGGCGTCAGTCTCCCAGGACTGTCTTTGTTTCTAACCAGCATCCCCCGCGTTGCCTGTGGAGACGTCCTCTGAATCCCTAGCGACGCTCCGGGGCAGTTCCTGCCGTCGCCCGTTATTCCCCTCTCATTAGACGTAGGCCTTATCGCCTGCTGGGCGACATCGGTAGGGTCTCCTTGTGGCCACGTCCGCCCTCGGAAAGTTGAGATTTCTTTGATCCTCGGCCCGACCTACACTGCAAACTCGCATTAGCCCAGCTCCATCACTCAGGGGGCTGACACGTCTAGCCCTGAGCTACGTAGTTAAGACAACAACCCAACCCCCAGTTAGGGTTACCAGATGGTTTAAAAAAAATATCTCGGGGGGGGGGGGGGAACGGCCGGGAGGGGAGCAGGGCTGGCTGGGAGGGAGTCAGGGGGAATGGGGTTGGCTGGGGGAGATCGGGGCGGGGACTGACTGGCGGGAAGTGGGGCTGGCTGGGAAGGGGTCGGAGGGACCAGGGTTGGCTGGTGGAGATGCGGGGGACTGACTGGTGGGAAGTGGGGCTGGCCGGGAGGGGGTCGGGGGGAGCGGGACTGGCTGGGGGAGATCAGGGGGGGGGGACTGACTGGCGGGAAGTGGGGCTGGCCGGGAGGGGGTCGGGGGGAGCGGGGTTGGCTGGGGGAGATCGGGGGGGAGGGGGGGACTGACTGGCGGGAAGCGGGGCTGGCTGGGAGAGGGTCAGGGGGAGCGGGGTTGGCTGGGGGAGATCGGGGGGGAAGGGGGACTGACTGGTGGGAAGCGGGGCTGGCTGGGAGAGATGGGGAGGGACTGACTGGCGGGAAGTGGGACTGGCCAGGAGGGAGTCAGGGGGAGCAGGGCTGGCCAAGGGGAATGGGGGGACCAGCTGGGAGGGGAGTGGGGCTAGCCATGAGGGGGTCGGAGGGAGCGGGGCTGGCTGGGGGAGATCAGGGGTGGGGACTGGCCAGCAGGAAGTGGGGCTGGCTGGGAGGGGTTGAGGGGGACCAGCCGGGAGGGGGTCGGGGGAGCAGGGCTGGCCTGGGCGCATGCAGATGCCAGGGTGCTGCCCGTCCCGCGCATGGTCCCGGTGGAGCACGAGCAAGTCTGGCCCCAGGGATTCCATCCTGCCCCCACCCCCCACTGCGTAGCTGCGTACTGCCTGGCTGATAGACACGCTCACGCAGTGTGACTCACGCAGTACGAGCGTGTCTACCAGCCAGGCGCAGGGCCGGCCTTACCATGAGGCAAACTGAGGCGGCCGCCTCAGGTGCCAGACTGTGGCGGGCGGGGGGGGCGCCACTAAGACCCAGAGTGTAGAAAATTGTGTCTGCTGCTGGTGCAGGTGTATTCTCTCTGCTCTGGATGCACAGGGATGGGGGAGTGCGGTGCTGGAGGAAGGACGGCACAAGAGACACAACAGGCAGGCAGGAGAAAAGGGGACTTGCAAAAACTCTTTTGGGGGGAAATTCTTTCCTTTCTAATTTTCTGGGGCGGGTAGGTGAATTTAAAATAACGAAGCGGTTTTGTGTGAAATTTTCTGAGGGGGTAGGTTAATTTAAAACAACGTCGCATGCAGAACACTTGGTTTGCAAAATAACTGATTTTTTCCCCCTGCCTTTTGTTAAAAAAAAAAGGACATTTTATTTTTAAAAATAAGATTTTTTTTTCTTTCTTTCAAACTTTTTCATTTTCTGACCAGTTCTCACGACCTCCTGACGGGCACCTCAGCCTACTCCCGGGCGTGTCTCCCTGTACAAACGATCCACGAAGAAGGAGTTAGAAGGTGAGAAATCAGAGACGGGGTCAGGAGCCGGGGGGACGTTGTCTAGAAGTGACAGTACAGGAGCCCTTGGCGGAGGATATGACGTTTTATGGGACTTGTGCGCGTCTACGTGGAATGAGATGGAATGAGCAAGTCCTTGCGGTCTATTCCCAGCTCTGATATGGCGAGTCTGCGACTCAGTTTCCCCCTCTTTAAAGCGGTATCCATGAATCCCAGTTCCACGAGGGCACTTACCAGCACGACTGCGTATCGCACGTATTGAGGTCCTGGATGAGAGGTGCCACGCCTGCTTTTATCCGTGATTTAAATCCAGGGCAGCTGTCAGTACCGGATTGGTATCTTCCGCCCTCATCTTTCCGCTCTGCCTCAGGGATTTCCAAGACTGCTCTCCTCACGGTGAGTCAGCACCTTTGGGAAGGCTGGGAGATACGACTTCGGCCTGGTTTTGTGTCCCTCGGGGCCCTTGCCCTTGGCAGCAATATCGGGGTTAAACTCGAACCTCAGTCATTTCAGCCAGGCTGAGCGTCGTCTGGTGCCAGGGGCGGCAGGTCTGCAGAAATGTTGGGGGTGCCCAGAGAGTGCGCCCCTCAGGCTCGGGGAGGGGGTTTGGAGAGGGGCTGCGGCAGGGGATTAGGGGGACAAGAGGAGGTGCAGGGCGCAGGCTCGGGGAGGGAGTTTGGGGGTGAGGGTGGGGCGAAGGCTCTGGGAGGGGCTGGGGTACGGGAGGGGTTGGGGTGTGACACTTACCTGGGGAATCCCCCTCTGACAGCAGCTCTTAGGCGGGGAAAGGGGGCAGGGCAGAGGCTCCCCACACACTGCGGCCTACAGGCACCACCTCCGCAGCCCTTGTTGGCTGTAGGGGTGCTTGGAGTGGGGGGGCAGCGTGAACAGACACCCCCCAGGGCGATGGCCATGCAGAGAGAGTGGCAGGAAGCCGCTCTAGCCTTGGTGCACTGCCGGTGGGGGCCCCCAGCCCCTTTTAAAATGCCTGGGGGTGGCAGGCAGGCCGGGGGATGCATGGGGGGGGGGTGGGGCGTGTAGGGGTGGCAGGTGGGCTGGAGGGAGCATGGGGGGGTGGGGCGTGCAGGTGGTGCTGGGGGATACATGGGGGGGGGGGTGGGGGATGGGGGTGTGGGGGGGGGAGGTGGGCTGGGGGATGTGGGGGGGGAGCAGGTGGGCTGGGGGATGCATGGGGGGTGGAGCGTGCGGGGGGGCTGGTGGGCTGAGGGGAGCAGGGGTGGTGGGGCATGCAGGGGTGGCAGGCAGGCAGGCTGCGGGGAGCACCTTTAAATAAAAAAGCACTGCTTAGGTCCATCAATGGCTGTTAGCCAGGGTGGGCAGGAATGGTGTCTCTAGCCTGTTTGTCTGGAAATGGGTGACAGGGGAGGGATCACGTGTTGTGTTCACTGCCTCTGGGGCATCTGGTACTGGCCACTGTCGGCAGACAGGATACTGGGCTGGAGGGACCCTTGGTCGGACCCAGTCTGGCCGTTCTTAAGTTCTTTCTCCGCCAGCCATTCATGTCAATTCTCCGGGGCTCTCCGGCAGGATGCACGGCTCTTCGGAACTCAAAGACACAGAGAGGCTTTGATGTGTGTGCAGGAGAGGTAGGAAATTCCGAAAATGAACTCACACTCGGAGAGCAGTGGTACGTCCCACCTGCTCTTCTTTAAGAGCCAGTATCTCCTGGCTCAGACCTGCAGGCTTTGAGGAAGGAAGCCCCCTGCCCTACCCACGGCTCAAAGGAATAAACCTCATTTTTTGGTGTAATGTGTCAACCCTTTAAGACAGTGGCTGTGTTTGGAAACCCCTGTCATGGTGGCAGCAGGACGCACGTGCTCGGTTCGGCCCAGCCCGGTTACCGCCGCTGGCACACAGCCCAGGGCCACCCGGGGTGGGCTGAACCCAGCCATGCAGGGCCCCGCAGCCGCAGGGAGAAGGGCGCTGCTGGCCGGTGCTGCAGGGGTTAACGCGGCCCCTGCCCCAGGCGGCCGCTGCAGGGTGGCTGCTGGGAGCTGCTGCAGCCTGCGATTCGGGAGCCGAGCACGTGGCGCCTGATGGCAGCTATAAGGGGCGATGCATGCCCCTTACAGCCACTATCAGGCGCCCCCCCCCCATAGGTTGGCGCCCCGGGCAGCTGCCCAGCTAGCCCATGCCTTAATCCGGCCCTGAGTTACACATCACAAGAAACGGGGAGCCAAGGAACTGTGATTTGAATGGGACTGTTGAAAACTTGTGTTTGTTGCATTTTGATTTAACTCAAACATCTAATAAGCACTTCGGAGAAAGGAGATCACTGTTAAAGAGGCAGCACCCCTTATGCTTCAATTAAAAGGGGATGTTCTCCCAGCCCATAATTAGCTTGTACCCCAAGAAGTCCTGCAGCAAAACCAGGGAAGAACAGTCGTTAAATCATGAGACTGCTGTAGTTAAAAAGAAGGTAGAAAAACAAAACACGTAAACAATTCCGCCACTTTTGAATAAGCTAGGGCTGCCTAGCCTACAGCCCGTGGGCCCTGTACATGGCCCACTAGAGCATTTCTTAAAGCCTCAAGCCTGCTTCAACACAATATGCCAACAGCTGATTCACTAGCATAGTGTGGTCATGTTTACACCATTTTAGTTCACCCGAGCATGTAAACAGTCAACACTGTACCTAGAAACAACCTTTCTAAAAGCATCTGACGCAAGCTGGATTCAACACATAGATCAATACCGGTGACTTTAAATCTTATGAAAATACGTAGACTTTGTGCTTAGGTCTGTATGGCCCTCCCCTGCAATAGGGCTGGGGAACACTGTGGTGAGCAGAGCTACTTCTGGCTTCGTAAAGAAGTAAAACTGCACAAGTCCTTTGAACGTCTTCTTGCACTGAGACATTCTAGGGATCTAGGGGTCATAGTGGTCCATAAGATAAATATTAGTCAACAGTGTGACACTATTGCAAAAAAAACAAACACGATCCTGGGAAGCATCAACAGGTGTGTTGTGATCAAGACACGAGAAGTCATTCTTCCGCTCTACTCGGCGCTGGTTAGGCCTCAGTTGGAGTCTTGTGTCCAGTTCTGGGCACCGCATTTCAAGAAAGGTGTGGAGAAATTGGAGAAGGTCCAGAGAAGAGCAGCAAGAATGATGACAGGTCTAAAGAAGATGACCGGTAAAGGAAGACTGAAAGAATTGGGCTTGTTTCGTTTGGAAAGGAGAAGACTGAGAGGGGACATGATGGCGGGTTTCAGGTCTCTAAAAGGGTGTCACAAGGCGGAGAGAGAAAAATTGTTCTCCTTGGCCTCTGAGGATAGGACAAGCAATGAGCTTAAATTGCAGCAAGGGAGGTTTAGGTTGGACATTAGGAAAAACTTCCTGCCGGTGAACTTAAAAAACAACAAATGGTCTGGTAGCACTTTATAGACTAACAAAACATGTAGATGGTGGTCAAACATTGGAATCAGTTGCCTAGGGAGGTTGTGGAATTTCCATCTCTGGAGATATTTAAGAGCAGGTTAGAGAAATGTCTATCAGGGATGATCTAGACAGTACTAGGTCCTGCCGTGAGGGCAGGGGATTTGACTCGATCTCTCGAGGTCCCTTCCAGTCCTAGTGTTCAATGATTCTGTGGGCGTAGATGGTGCTCTACTGGAAAGGTGAAACACGAGATTTCTGCCCAAGGAGGCCCTGTTTTGTCCAGCATCTCTAGTCTGTAGCCAGGTGGTTTTCAAACTAGGGGTCACGACCCACTGCTGGGGGGTGGAATGTCGGGCGCTGGGTCTCCTGCCTGCAGGGGGATCAGGTGAGCAGTGCGGGGGGAGGGGCTAAGGCAGCTCCCTGCTTAACCTGGCATCACAGACTGCGCTGCACCCCAGAAGCAGCCGCCAGCAGCAGGCCCGGCTCCTAGGTGTGTGTGTGGGAGAGCAAACAGGAGCGCACTGCCCCTGCCCCGAGCACTAGCTCCGCCCTGCCGTTGGCTGGCAATCAGCTGCTGGCTGCTTCTGGGGCAGGCTGGTCTGTGGTGCCAGGAGAGGCAGGAAGCTGCCTTAGCCCCTCCGCTGCACCGCTGGCCGGAAGCCCCTGAAGGTGAGCCCTTCCCTCCCCAGTCCTGCCCCCCCCAAGCCAGAGCCCCCTCCTATAGCCCAAAGCTCCTCCTCAGCCCCACCCCGGAGCTCATTCTAGTCCTATGACGTTGGGTCACAGCAGCGCTGATTTTCTTCAACTGGGTCATGAGAAAAAAAGTTGGAACCCCCTGGGCTAGCCGGGGAGCAAGTCGCGAGGTGATGAGGCGCATGGCCCGCGGAGAAGGGAATGGAAAGAGTTGCCCCCAGCCAACGGGCAGGTCCCCGTCTTTTCATTTTTCTTACCTTGACTCCTACCCTAAAATAAAACAGATCCGAGTAAAAGAAACAGCCAAAGATCCCTTCCGGGGAAAGGAGTAGTTGGAAAACAGGGCATCTGCCGGGGGGGGGGGGGGTGCTGGTATGCGTGGGAGGGGCTACGTAAAGCGGGGTGGGAGACGTGATCGCTTTGTAGTGTCCGTCTCCGTGTCAGAGACAGTGCCGGGAGAGGCTTCCCTGCTCCATGTGTGTGTCTCCCTCTCAGGCAGGGATATACGCTCTAGATTACACCAGGTGGGTGTAGGCCGGGAGGTGCCGCTTTTTCGGCGCTGCCTGCTGGAAATCCTTGGGGGACGGGGGGTGTTAGAGCTAGACAGGGGCTGAGCCAGCACCTGGCTTTGATTATTGCAACCCCAAAGGGCAGCTTTTCTGCATCAGGCAGCTGCAATAGCGGGGAACGATTGAGTGAGCTACACCCAGGTAATCCGGCCGGCAGACCCGTGCCCACATGCTGCAGAGACAAGCCGCGGGCTGGATTGAAAGGCTTGGCGGGCCACACCCGGTTCTATCTGCTGCTGACAGCATGTCTAAAATGCCGCCTGCTGCCTTGTTTAAGCGAAGTCCATGTCCCAGAGTCGCATGAGGGGCTCAGCAGTCCATGGGTTTGATTCACTTGCCTTTGCGTATCTAGCGTCACCGTCTTTGGGCGCCCGTCAGCAAGCCCTTCGTGGCTGAGGCTGCTAACCCCGCTCTCCTTAGGATGCCCAGCTGGGTGCGTGTGGTCGATGATCTTTTACTTCCTAGGCAGATCACTGCCTCCGCGGTTTGCCAGCGGCACGGATGGCTGGCCCCAAGCTTCTGACCAACTCCCTGGATGTTTCGTTTTGCCCAAGAAACCCACCACCCCAGAGCAGCTGCCTTGTGCCGGAAGCTCTCTGGAGCATCTTCGAGTCCCCAGGCACCCTCTGGGCCGAGGACAATGTCATCCGCATGAGCCAGCTTGGTGAACGGACAGCGATACAGATTGAACCTCTCTCAGCTGGGACTCTCTGGTCTGCAACCCCCGGATGTTCCCGGACCAGAGGCTGAAAGCAGGTCGGGAGCCCGGCACATGGCTGTGGGGCTGCCCGGTGGGGCAGAGAAGCAGCCAGTGGGGCGGCTAGTGACTAGGCCAGGGCTGGAGGCACTGGTGCCAGGGGTGCCAGAAATGACCTCTCTGGTCTGGCAAAATCCCTCCTCAAGTGCCGGACCAGGGAGGTCCAACCTGGACAAAAGTTCTCTGCCTATGGAACAGGGCTGAGGCCAGGATGCATCCTGCTTCACGCTGGAACTAGCGTGCGACTTGCCAGGCCTGTAGGGCCCCTCTTGCCCCATGTCCCTGCCTCGTTCTGCAGGTCTTGCATTAGCCCCACAAGATGCCCCTATTGGCTGGATGGCAGGGAACCTTTCTCCAAGAGCCTGTTGACGGCACGACAGATCTCAGCGCATCCGCTGCAGCGCACACAGCAGTGAGGCCCGGTTGCTCTGGGGGGTGACATTTCCCGGGGAGGGGGCGGAGCGTGGCGAGTGGGACACGTGGGAGGCTTTTCCAGGAACACAGAGCAGCACTGGTGGCCTATAGCTGTTGCACTCAGTGCGGGCGTCCCTCCCCACACAACCTTCCCCTCCACTTTGCTAGTGCCTCCCCGGTAGTGCAAGCCCCCCTCCACAGTTACACGATACTCATGGGCTCCGTGACTCTCCATGACACGCTGCACTGATGGGCTCCGTGGCGCGCTGCATCAAAGTGCTCCGTGGCTCTCCATGACGCACTGCACCGATGGGCTCCGTGGCTCTCCATGACGCGCTGCACCGATGGGCTCCGTGGCTCTCCGTGACGCACTGCACCGATGGGCTCTGTGGCTCTCCGTGGCACGCTGCATCAATGTGCTCCGTGGCTCTCCGTGACGCACTGCACCGATGGGCTCCGTGGCACTTCGTGGCGTGCTACACTGAAGGGCTCTGTGGCACTCCATGGCGCGCTGCACTGACGGGCTCCGTGGTACGCTACACTGATGAGCTCCGTGGCTCTCCGTGATGCGCTGCACTGACGGGCTCTGTGGTGTGCTGCACTGGTGGGCACGGGCGCCGTGCCTTCTGGTCCAGCAACATGCCTGCATTGCAGTTGCAAAGGAACCAGCACCTGGGGGAGAGGAGTGGTGGATATCGTCTTTGTGAAAGAAAACACATATCTTAGGTGCGCGATAATAGGTGCTAATACGTAGCTCTCTGTCCATCCATGACTTCATAGTACTTTTTAAGGAAGTCAGCCTCATGGACCCCATTTTACAGATGGGGGAAACTGAGGCTCAGAGAGGTGAAGTGACTTGACCAAGGTCAGTAGCAGGACACATGTTGGGTTAGGTTTAATATCCTAATCTGCGCTCTAGCCACTAGACCACACTGCCATGGACAGAGAGCCTCTTATTTTATTTTACAGTAGTACTAGGCACTGCAGCCATGGGGCATGACCCTGCTGTGCTCGGTGCTGTACAAACACAGATCAACAAGACAGGCCCTGCCCCACAAAGTACCAGTAAGACAAGAGCCAGGCAAATCATTGCAGGATGAGAGCGTATTGGCCAGCATGGCAGGCGGTGGTCCTAGAGTTTGTCTGTATTAGTGATCCCTGCTGTGAACAAGCATTGTCTGCAGGATGTTACTCCCAAATCCCTGGAGTTTTTTCTAGTGTTCCTCTATTACCACATGCATCAGCTCCATCCGCAACTCCTTTAGCATCCCACAAGCAGCTCACCTAGTATTGTGCAAAAACTACATCCCCACCTTTCCCCCACAACAGCTGTGAGCCAGCGAGAAACTTGAGCGTAGACTTGGGTCCCACAGGGTACGTCTACACTGCAACGCTAATTTGGGAAACGGGAGTATCCCGAAATAGCTACCCCGCCTCTTCACAGCACGCCCGTTCCTTCGGGCGCACGATTCTGACGTCCCCGTCAACCTCATTCCACGAGGCGCAAGGGACGTTTCGGAACAGCGCTTTTCTTTTGAAATTTGGCGCCAAATGGCGAAATAAGCTATTTCGAAATAGCCTGGAAAGAAGATACGCCCTTGGCGTCGCTCAGACGGCACATCATATTTTGAGTTACGGTGCAATGTAGACCCCCCCCCCCCTGTGCTGTGTGGATGCGAAGTGTTCTCTGATTGGCTGGAGCATACAAGCCCCGATCAGACTGCCACTCCGGTGCCGTGGTACCGTAACTGCCACCCCGGCTGCACTGGGGTTGTTATTTCATATAGATCTCTGCAGATAACGGGGCTGCGCTGGCATGTCCCAGCACCCCTGCCTCCAGCAGGAAAATCATCGTCTCAGCCTGGCCAGGGTGCTGGGTCAGCGGCGGGGGAGTGTCGCCGTCATGGCTCCTTCCCCACTCTGGCACAATAAATGCCGAAGTGGGGGCCAGCAAGTGTACCCCAAAGCCTTATCTACCAGGCTTTGGTATAAAACTTCCCCCAAAATCTTAAAACCCTGGATTTTAGGAATAAAACTTCCGCTGCCACCACCCAAATATTAATAACGAAATCAGGGGAAGATCATTTGAGAAATCTCGCCCCTAAAATAAAAATCAGGGCACACAATTAACCACTGCCAGGCTAATACAAAGAAAAGACACAACTTTTATTATTCCTGTTGCAGGCATAATGACTAGATGGGAAGGTAACAAAATATACTCATGGAGCCCTCCATGGGCCTAGAACTTAGTTACAAAGAAAAGCCAAACCATCTTTTACACAGTGTACATTCATCAGATCCCATACCCAAACCATAAAATAAGAAAACCTAACGGATTTATCTAAAATTTACCCTACTTACAGAAAGTGAAGAATTGGTTCTTGAAGAGAGAGAGAGAGAGAGAGAGAGAGAGAGAGAGAGAGATGTTTGTCTCTCTCTGTAGCTGCAGAGAACTCACAGAGACAAAAGAGGGAAAAACCCAAAATTCCTTTATCCCAGTTTGAAATTCCTACCTACATTCTTATTGGCCACTCCACCTGGCTAGGTGTAATTAACCCCTTAGTCCCCTGGCTGCTGGCTAACCCTGAAATTCCTACCTACATTCTTATTGGCCACTCCACCTGGCTAGGTGTAGTTAACTCCTTAGTCCCCAGGCTGCTGGCTAACCCTCATAATCATGACAGTTGTCCTGGGAGAAGGCTGATTTCCACGGACACACTCTGAACCCGGAGGAAGTACCCGCAGTGGTTTGCTGAGACGGGAGTGTCCGTAGTTAGCTGTCGAGTCGCAGGGGTTGGGAAGGTGCGGAGGAGGTGGGGGGGTTGTCTGCAATTGTGTTCAACCTTGGGACACCTAAGGTCAGGGAGGGGCAATCCGTGGCCCAGTGGGGCGTGGCCCAGGAGATGTTTTGTTCCCGTTGCCCACGCGCAGGGTTGCCGGATTCTGCTGGTTCTCACCCACGTCAGTTTTTTCCTACCGGTGTTACTAAAGTGACCCGCACTTAAAGCCAGGGCATGAGAAGGGAGGAGCGAGCGGGTGGCACATGACATTGTGAGAGCCAGGCGCTCCCTGTGCGTCCCATCACAGCGCTGCTATGGCTCAGTCGCCACCCCCTGCACATTCTGCGCATGCAGGCGCAGGGAGCGAAACTGCCCCCTCCCCCGAGACCATCTTGAGCCAACAATCTTGCGGGCCACTGAGATGGATCATGGCGTGCTCACTAGGCTAGCTTGCCCCTCGTTGACTTAGCTAATAAAAACATACGCAGGGCCTCTGACTGCACACAAAGGCCTTTTCCTTCACCATCCTGAGGCCAGTTCCGTATGAACCTGAGTCAGAGCTGTATGCTGCTGTAGGCTAAGTGTGCATTACTGCTCTGCTCGGTGCTGATTAGCCTCTGTTGGAGGATTGTGTCCACTCCTGGGCCCCACATTTCAGGAAAGAGGTGGAGACATTGGAAAAGGACTAGAGAAGGGGACCAAAAATGATGAAAGGTCTAGAGAACATGACCTATGAGGGAAGACCGAAAGAACTGGGCTTGTTTAGTTTGGAAAAGAGAAGACAGAGGGGACGGGGTAACGATTTTCAAGTCTCTAAAAGGGTGTCATAAGGAGGAGGGAGAAATATTGTTCTCCTTGGCCTCTGAGGACAGGACAAGAAGCAATGGGCTTAAATTGCAGCAAGGGAGGTTTAGGTTGGACATTAGGAAAAACTTCCTGTCAGGGTGGTTAAGCACGGGAATCAATTGCCATGGGGGGTTGTAGAATTTCTATCACTGGAGATATTTAAGTGCAAGTTAGACAGACACCTGTCAGGGATGATCTTGGTCCTGCCGTGAGGGCAGGGGACTGGACTCGATGACCTCTCAAGGTCCCTTCCAGTTCTAGTGTTCTATGATTCTACCTTTTTGCCTCTGGAAGCTCCAGAAGTTTACACACGACACTGAGTTCTTAATTACCAGTGCCCTGGTTTGTGCTTTTGTGGCTACTGTGCTTGGCATTTCTCTCATGCAGTGAGGATTTTTGGATGGCTACAGCTGTGCTCAAAAGCAGTCACTAAATAATTCCTTCCCTCCGCAGAGACACGCTAGACTCTGCGCTCTCTCAGTGCAGTCAGGGCATTGCTTACGTTTTTTCAGGTGCTGTGTCATTGTTCTAAACCCAGAGTCCATGGCTGGAATCCTCTACTAAGTATCCCCGCTGTGATGGACACGAACAATGGGCTGCTGAAATGATGGAGTGAATTTGTATCACGTTAGTTAGCACGGCCTACAGTGGAATGAGCGAAACCTCTGCTAGGGGGCACGGGCTGTCCGGTTGCATTTCGAGGGAGGAAGGGCTGGGTGGCTGGTAGGGTCTCGTTGCTGGTGCGTTACAGCTTTCAGCTTCCCCTCCAGGAGGACTGCGCAGAGCTCAGCACTGGAGTTATTCCATCCCTCCTCGGTGGGCGCCGAACCTGGTTCTTCTGCGTGGCGCTGCAGAGAGCTGCGAGGGCATTAGGAGAGCGCTGCAAATCCGCAGCTATCCACGCGTATCTGCATCCCGACACGGATACCGATTGCGTACCCGCACGGGGCTCTGTGCAGTAGGCTTCCAAGCCAAGTCAGGAAAGCAAAGTCGGCTGCCTCTGGGGGCTGCCAGGGTACAACGGGGGGACGCAGAATTTGGTTTCGGCTCTTTCAGTCGACGAGAGCCCAGTGAAGCACCTAGGGCCAAATTCTGGCTGACCCCATGCAGCGCCATTGCTGCCTTCACAAGCACTGCATGGGGGTTGAGCCGGGCCAAATTCGGCCTACGGGATCTCGTTCTTTGGTGTGGGGTGTTTTTGGTGCCAGGCAGATACATTGGCTTACCCAGCACCTGCCAGCTGCCTTCCCCCTGGCTGGATGCACCCCGAGTAAGCCCCTCCCCCAGGCCAGGGGCGTGGCCATCCCAACAGGGCAGTGGGCGGGACGAAGATGGAGTTACTCCCCGTTGGCCAACCGAGTGTGGCGCTAATCCCAACTGACTTTGCAGGAGATCATGCACCCCTGCGGCCCCTTCCCGCGGCAGGGGTGATGTACACAGGCGCGCTGTTGACACAGATCTCTTAATCCCCGCTCTGTGTCCCAGCGCCTGTGCTTATACAATAGCAGCCTGAGGCCTGCTGCTGGCGCTGCACTTTACTTCATGACTGAAACCCTGTTACCTCTGACTCACTGGCCAGCTGCTGACAGGGTGGGATTGCACGGCTGGAGTTGTTTAGCTGGGCTGGCCAGGGTGTCATAAGGGGCGGAGGGGGACCCCCCCAGCTGGGTTAAGTGACAGGGCGGAGAGGGAGCGCAGGCGAGGCCGTGGGGAAGGACAGGCGGGGTCATGGACCTGCTCTTGCTTCAGGCATCTGATGGCCTTGTTGCTGCAGCAGCTGATTGTTTGGGGAAGCCCGTGAATTGCCTGGGAGGCTGGGAGAACTTCATCTCCCACTCAGACCTCCCCGATCCCTCCGCCCGAGCCCACGGCAGCAGGGCACTCCCACGGAGAGCCCCACTGCCGCTTTGATTCCCCTGCCTGTTCTGGGCCCTGGTTTCCTTCTGACGTATCCCCAGCAGGGAAACAGGCTGCGCGGAGAGGCAGCATGTTCAGGCCAGAGAGAGTGAGGGAGAGTGCATGGCGATGACTCAGGGATATTTCAGCGAGGGTGAAGCGAGCGGCGGTGGGAATGTCCCTCCTCCTTCTCCCCCACACGTGTGCTCCTCCGCTCAGCTCCTGCGGGCGCGGCCCGGAGCCTGTAACAAGAAGCTCAGGGCAGCACCCGGGGAGAACCGCCATGGATCTGAGCGGAGTTAAAAACCCCACCCAGACATGGACGCTCCGGGAACGGCAATCGCCGTCCCACGCAGGAAGAAAGTTAGGGTTGCAACGCCGAGCACTCAACGGTTAGGAAATACCAGTCGTCGGGCTGCCTGTGCTGGCTTAAAAAGTACGAAGTAGCATGAGATCACCAGTCCCCATGGCTCATCCCGCGCGTCTTTCGGCTCCCCAAGCGTGGGGTAACCGGTTCGCATCCACCCCTCCTTCTCAATCGGGGCTCAGGGAGGGATATAGCATCATCTGGTGCCAAACTGGTGGATTAAACTACCCCTTTATTAAGGGCTTTCCCTGGTACCGCTACCTAGGTGGGCAAGATCCTGCAGACCTCTGCCATGCTCCCTCCCGCGGGGTTTCCACCGGGCTGCCCCAACTAAGTTCACAAACTTAAAAGTAGGCAGCCCAGTCCATACTGAGGCACGCGGACAAGTGGCCTGGTTTCCAAAGCCTTCATAGCCCCCACGGTGTCAGTTTCTGCAGCTGATGCTGGTAACCGGGAATGAGGAAAACTTTCAACGTTTTCTTCCCCTGGGTAGACAAGGCGACACACGGGGGCTGTGTTTTTCCCACGCAAATAACAGTTCACGGGGGAGTGGGGAGCGGGTGAGTCATGACTGATCGTGGTACATTTTTAAATACAGCAAGGTGGGTTATTTCTGCGGTGGTGGGCTAACATCAGGAATGTCTGTTCCCAGCCGGGGGCTCACCCGCCGGAAAGGACACGCGCAGAAAGACGTGGGTGTGTGGGCGATCGCACGATGACTGGGAACGTGGCCCTTTTTTGGGGAGAAGCAAATGGAGCCAATGGATTATTTCCAGTAGCACGCGCGAAGGCCTGTGGCCGTTATACCAGGCATGGGGCAGACTCAGCCGGACTCTTCCCTAGTCTGGTCATCCACGTTCAAGAAAGAGGAAGACCCAACAGGAGGAGGGGCACAGAACAGCTGCTAACAGCAGGGAGCCTGTTTGATGAGAGGAAGCTGTTTGAGGTGTCTACCCTGGGAGTTAGCCGTGCGGCTCCCGGCTTGCACAGACTTGCTTGCAGGAGCTGGCGCCAAGCTAGCATGCTAAATATTCTTAAGATGCCAGAATAGGCCAGGGAGTGGGGGGGAGGACATGGGCGGGTCATGCAAGTACAAACCCACCTGACCGCGTGAGGATGTGCTAGGGACAGCTAGCCATGCCCCAACCCCCTATACATGCTGTGCCTCAGTGTCCCACTGCCAGGTGTCATCTAGATGTGGACCTGCTGCCTTCTGCCCTGGCTGCTCCTCCGCAGCCCTAGTACCTCCCTGGGCTCCTGTCGCTGGGCCTCAGCCTGGGGTTTAGTCAGGCCTGAGCTCTCCTGGCTCACTCCCCAGCACTGCCCTGTCCAAAGTACCCGCACTAGCAAACAGCAAGGTCCCTCTCCCTCCTGAGCTAGAACAAGAGTGAGTGCCTCCTGGCCAGCCATCTTTTTATACAGCCCTGCTGGGCTCTCATTGGCTGCCACAAGCCCTCTCCTGATTGGCTCCCAGCCACAGCACTCTCCCAGGGTTGTTTTAACCTTTTTCATTCTAGTGCGGGGCAGCCGCCCTGTTCCAGAACCAATGGGCATAAACTGCGTATGAATCTCAGCTTGAAATTAGAAGGTGTGTAACCATTAGAGGAGGTGAGATTCTGGAACAGCCGCCCAGTGGGAGCACTGGGGACAACCCAACTAGTTTTCAGCTGGAATTTGATGAGTTTTTTAACAGGATGGTACGAGGGAGTTGCCTCCGATAGCAGGGGACTGGACTTGGTGGCCCAGGGGGGCCATTCCAGGCCTTTGTTCCCATAATCTGATAGATTTTCCCCCAACCCAGTGACAGCAGAATAATCCGAAAGATTGCACAAGAGATTTCCAGCACAAAATGCCTGGGATACTCACCGACGGCTGTCCCGGTGATTGATTTTTAACACCTGCAAGCTGCGGTGTATCGCCCCGACTTGCTTTCCACGGGATCGAGGTTGTTGACAACACTCGTCTCTAGTGCAATGACGCCGGGTGTAAATGGCTTGTTGGACTGTGGCCATCCATGCGCTTGTTGAGAGACACGAAGATGTGACTGGCTCTGCTGAAGCGTGCCTGGGCCACACGGAAGATTCAAACTGCAAAGCTGAGCACCTGGTCAGTGATGTCCCCCTCAGCAAAAGCCCTTCCATGCAAATGCAATAGGATTAATTTGCAGTGATCTGCTCGTTCCGTGGCTCACAAAATTACGTGCCACAAGCCATTTCTCGGTGTGGGTTCGGCTGCCCTTCAAGCTGATCAGCGGGGCTGGGGGTTATAAGGATCTGCATGGGGAAAAAATGGTGTTCATCTCCTAGCGAGGCATTTTACACCTTTCTGAGAGTCACATGGCTACTGGGCGTGCCAGTGATAATCTGTGCTGCCCTACCGTGGTGTTTAAAATGCAGACAAGAACGTGTGTGCACGCTTGGCTGCTGCTTGGAAATCATGCTTTTGGACACGGCTGGGTCTGAGCTAGACACCTGAATGGTTGATTAACTAACGGAGGGGACTGCACAAATGAAAAATCCAGTGCTGCAGTGGGGACTTTCGCCAGGCTGATTTCAGTCTCCACAGTGCACGGCATACACCCCTGCTCGCGTTACGGAGCATGCGGATTGTCACGGCCATTCCACAATGCTTGGCACAGCGCCCTGCACTGTGGCATGAGCTCAGAGTTGACATTTACTTGCACCTGCTTGTGTTTTTAGAGCTGATGAAAAAAAATAGGAATTTCTCTTCTAGAGGAAATTCGGCTGTTGTGGCCTTTTGCCTTCATCCTGATTCAGGACCCGCATTTGCAACATTGAAATATTTTGCAGAACAAAATGCTGTGAAATGTTTCTACATGGAGTCGGCAAACGGTTTTGTTTCGGGACAGTTCGCGGCTGATCTGCCTCTGAGCCTCCTGTCTCCATTCTCCCCTGCAGGACTCCATTCCCTGCGGCATTCCTTCCTGCCAGAGGATAGACTGCAGTGCATCATGGGAGATGTAGTTCAGCCACAGAGCCCAGCTCATAGGGAAGAATGAGGCCTATTGCGACAACAGAAATACATCTTCCATCAGGCACTGCTGCCTCTTGACTGATGGCCGAGTAACAGGAAACTGACTCAAAATGAAAAGTTGACTGTGGTTCAGTGCTCAAAATGTTGTGATTTGGGTGTTCCTGAACCGAAGGGAAATGTTTTTGTTTAGATTTTCCGAAGAGAGAATTGAAAACGTGTTTGGCAAAATCTGAAATTGTGGGAGTACGGTGGAGAAAACCAAATACTTTGTTCCCTAGGTTAGTCAAGGCACTAAGGTTGACCAAGGCCCTAAGTTAGCCCTAAGATTAAACACTGTCCACACAAGGTAAGAATACTTTCAAAGACAAAACTTCTGGTAATTAAAACATGGTAGCCAAGAGGTGTTTTGAAAAGGTATTAGCATCTAATGTAGACACTATTTAACAGGTGCCAGGATCAGCTTTAGAATCTAGAGGCTGTGTCTAGACTGCATCGCTTTTACGTAAAAGGGATACAAATTAGACATGTCGCAATTGCAAATGAAGCGGGGATTTAAATCCCCTCCGCTTCATTTGCAAAAAAATGGCTGCCGCTTTTTTCTGGCTCGGAGCTTTGCCGGAAAAAAGCGCCAGTCTAGATGCAGATCTTTTGGAAAATAAAGCCTTTTCTGAAAGATCCCTTATTCCTTATTTTAAGAGGAATAAGGGATCTTTCGGAAAAGGCTTTATTTTCCGAAAGATCCGCGTCTAGACTGGCGCTTTTTTCCAGCAAAGCTTCGAGCCGGAAAAAAGCAGCAGCCATTTTTATGCAAATGAAGCGGGGGGGGATTTAAATCCCCGCTTCATTTGCAATTGCAATGTGTCTAATTTGCATCCCTTTTACGGGAAAGGGATGCAGTCTAGACACAGCCCATGTGTTCTCTAGACTAAGGCCAGGCCTACACTAGACCTGGAAGGTCAGGCTAAGGTACACAACTCCTGCTGTGTAAAATACGTAGTGGGAGTCGGCTTACATTAAGCAAAGCTTGGTGCCGTGTTCAGAGAGGAGGGCTGATGGGAGCAAACGCTCCCGTTGGCTACCCTTAGTCCTTGCAACTGCGAGGTATATCAGTGCCAACCAGAGCCAACCTCAGTGTTTGATTTAGTGGATCTTAACTAGACTCACTAAATCGAACGCCAGAAGATCGATCTCCAGCGCAGCAAGTGGAGACGTGGCCTAAGAAAAAACAGGGCATTTTTAAATGGAAATATCTAACAATTTAGAAGACCAGACAGCACTTTGTGGAGACAAAGTTCAATACCTTAAACTGTCTTGATAGTCAATGCTGAGAGAAGAGGGACTAGGCGAAGCCACGCCACCAACAACGAACATGATTGTAAAGTTGTTTAAATTATGTCTATACTGGGCATCCAGGGTGTTTCAACACATCTTAGCTCACTCAGTTTAACCAAAAATACCTTTTCTTCTTACTCCAGACAAGACCCAAGTAATCATGTGTTTTTAAATTAAACAATAAGCTAGGGCTTTAAGAAAAACATTGCATATCATGTGACTCCCAATAAAATTGCGAGATAGCAACACTGCTCCCCCTCATGTAGCTGTGCCAGGCCAGGGCCAATTGGGGTTTGCCCCAGCGCAGCTTCAAGTGACACACCCAAGAAAGCCATGAGCAGTGTAAGCTCTGCTTTGAGGTGGTGGGACTGCGAACAGAGTGAATGTCCTTAATGTAGACAGAGCCAATAACATTATGGCAAGTACACGACTCATTTCCATGATAACGAGGGTGAGGAGTTCAGCAGGAATTTCTCGAACTCTCTACATAATGAATATCCCCAGAGGGTGGGTTTTGTACAGTTGTTTAATAGTTGGCATTGTTGTGCCTGCAAGTGTTAATGGCAGCCATCAAGCACGTCTTTGATCCACAGGCAATCCCAGGAGTCCTTAAAGCTGAGGGGTTTGCTGGTCACATCATGCAGTCTAAATACAGGAAGCAAGTAAGCTGCTATATGGACTTTGTCTACACTGGCACATTTTGCTGCCCAAACCTGCCTTTTGGCAACAAAACAGTGAGAGCGTTTATACTGCAATGTGACTTTTGTTGGGAAAAACACCCATTTTTGGCAACAAAAATCTTTTCTTCTTGCGAGAGACTTTTGTCTTTTCCCCTCCGTTTATTGTCTACAAAGAGCCATTGAGGATTCTTCTGTTTGTTTTGCTGAGAGAACTGGCTTCCGCCAGTATCCCACAATGCCTGCTCTGGTGGGTCTGCTCAGTGTTTTGTGATCTCTGCTGCTCTGCAGGCATGCATCCCTCTCTCCTTTCAAAGCTCCGAGAAGTATCTGACACCTGAGTGAGTTGCTCCTTTGGAATGCTTCTGTTCTGCCCTGCTAGGAACACAGCGACAGGCAAACCGCTGGAGAAAGGAGGGAAGACTGGAGGGGGAGGGCTGGAGAGACGGCGGTGCTGCTTTGTCATTCCTCAGCATGGAGAGCTCACAGAGCTACTCATGACGCTGCTCCCAGCAGCTGAGGAGGCTGTGGGAGAACTCAGAATCCCAAGAAGCACAGGGATCAGCTCTGCCTTCCCCCAACACTGCACTGTGGGATGCTCCCCCACACTGCTTTGCTCTACCTGTCGACAGGGAGCTAGCAACGTGGCCATGAAATGTCGACAATGGAAGGCAGAAAAACCAGTTTGACCGGCTGTCACTTTTGGCGACTTTTGCACATCAACAGCACTTTTGTCACCAAAGCTTCCTAGTGTAGACGCAGCCGTAGCTCCCTAAAGACAATAGAAACCACCATCCAAGGCTGATCAGCAGCTCGGCCATGGGGGACCTGGCTTCCCTGGTGACTGATTGCAAAGGCAGGGTCTCTGCATTGGTCTGGCAGAAAGAAAGACAAAAAGCCAGCAGCGAGAAAAGAACGTGAACATGGCCCTGACAGGGAGAACCGAAAGGAGTTATTTGGGGGCGCAGCAACTCCCTGCTGTCATTTGCCTCTCCTGTGTTCAGGGGACTAGGTCTTTGTGTGCACTCTGTGTAAGGTAACAGCATTGTCCCAAAGAAGTACCTGACCCACAGGAACATCCGTTTCTCCTCTTATGGGAAACAACCTGGCAAGGCCCTAAATACTGGCTAGCTGCTCAGTCCAAGGAGTGGTCATTTTGTAGCCATCCCTGCACCTTGCCACAATGCTGCTGCCCAGCCCTACTGGGTTCGTTAACTGACTGAGCCTCGTTAGGTCAGCGAGATGCCTAGCAGTTCAACAGGGCTGCCCCGCCGGGCAGCGGGAGATGGAGGAGAGGGACTCAGCTGGCATCTGAGCGCTCAGGAAGCAGAGCTCGGACTGGAGTCCGGGCAGGTTGCTAGCAGTCTGCTTACGCTACACTCTGTCTCAGCCTGGTGTGGACAGAGCTCACCTGCAGAGAGGTGGGCCTCCCGCGGTGGGCTCAGAACATTCCTCCTTTCAGGAACAGGGATGCTTGAGAGAAGACAGCAAAGCACGGTGATTGGGCCAAGGCTATTGGCAGCTTGGTAGAGCCCGCAGTAGAAAGGCAGGAAAGGTACTTCCGGAAGGAAGGTAGGTGGGGGTGGGTTCCACAGTGGCCTGGGGAGAGGGCAGTCACCTGGAGACTCTAAGGTGGTGGGTTCAAGATTGGGGGAAAGTGGGTTCAAGATTGGGGGAAAGTGGGGCCCCATTAAAGCCAATGGGAACTATTCAGCATGCTAGACTCAACTCTTACAAATTCAGATGCACTGCCCAGCACCAATCAGAATTGAATTATGGTGGGCAAGAGCTGGAGCAAACCAGATCCCATATATCAGAGGTGGGGGACCTCAGAGCCAGATGCAGCCCCCAGCTTGCCTTGATCCAAAGCCCACGGCTCCCCTCCTAGCATTGGGAACCCACACCCACTGAGGGACTACAGCACACAAAATCTACTAGCCAGGGCCCCTCTGGGGTGTGGGGGGAGTGTCTTTCTCCTTCTCCATCAGGGGCCACATCATTGAGGGTTTGGGTTTGTTTTCTTGGGGGGGGGGGGCTTCTCACTTCTCACCCCTGACTGACTTTTCCATGGGTCAGCACCCCCTGACCCAAAAAGGGTTCCCCACCCCTGCCACATATGAACATCCTCAAACCTTGGGGAAGCTCAGTTTGGAAACGCCACCATTTGCCTGGGCTGGGCTGTCTAGTTGCAACTACCTTGAACAAAATGCCTTTTTCCCTTTTGTGATTCACTTCCTGGGTCTTTAAAGCTATCCTGGAGTGTGACCCAGAGGGGGACTCTCATAATCCAAGAGGCTGTGGCCCTACTGTGACCTCACAGGTCTGGGTGCTCCTCAGGGACTCAAGAAGGACTAAGAGTATCTCAAAACCAACAAACAGACCCATAAAGACTAACAAAACATGTCAATGGCATCGTGAGCTTTCACGGGCACAGCCCACGTCTTCAGATGAAGCGGGTGGTTCCACGAAAGCTCCCGATCCCATTGACGTATTTTGTTGGTCTTTAAGGTGCTACTAGACTATTAGTTGTTTTTTAAGAGTTTCCAGTTACGGGCTAACTCGGTTCTCCCCTGAAGCTTAAGTGTATCTCAGAGCGGGGAAAAGGTGATTTAAAAAGTGAGGTAAAACATGACTGCACTGAATTGCCCACACAGCCTGCTTAGTGGGGGTCAGTTAGTACTTAAATCGATGCTTCGTTGTTCACTGCTTTACAGATCATCCATCGGGCCAAATTCTGAAATATCGGTGCCGAAACAGCGTTAACTCCCACGCACATGCAGGTAACTGAGAGCGCCGCGACTGGCTCCAAATGTGCCATTTGCACCCCATTGTTGGCAAAGTTGGCCACGAGTCCCTCCATGGAATTGGCAGATAATCGCACGAAGGCAGAGGGAATGCGGCCATTGTGTGCACGTTCAGGGCTGAAATGCGGCACAGAGGTCACGGCTTCTAGTTCGGCAAATTCCACTCCATCTGGTGAACCCGGCGAGTTTCAGCGAGATGGAGGGGACATGCCCCATCGCCGCCATCGCTCTTTGGCGTTACAATGTTAGACGCGCTCACTCTTACTCCGCCACGGCCTTGTGCTTGTTCCTACAAAGCCTCACCGAAGTTTAATGTAATCTTACTTAAAATTTTCTTAGAGTAGTTTCATAAAACTGTTTTACAGGAACTCCGAGGTGATCGCTGGTAGAACCATGATGCCAAGAGCAGCTGTTTGGCTGGTCCACATGGTTTATAGCAATGCTATTGATCGTAGACTGTCTTCTCGTATTAATGTAAGCACTAAACAGGCAGTTAAAAGATCTAACTGCAAATAACTTAGACACAGGAGGTGCGCTATAAATAATAGACTCTGCAAATACATATAGGCTGCACAGGGCAAAACTCAGGCTCAATATTTTGAGATTTTTTTTAATCATAGAAACTCCATAAACCAAAAACCTAGAAATTTCAGCCCAAATTTAAAAAAAAACAACTGCTAAATAACTAACTCCCTGAAAACCAATGTTTGCCCTGGCGATGACAGTTTAAAATACAGAGGTGCTGCTGGGGTAATAACCTCCCATCTTCAGAGCATGACACTAAAGGAGACTGAATTCAATTGTGTGCAAGTATGGTGCATACTCGTGTGTGCACGTGCACCAGTGCAGACTTAGTTGTGTGTTGCTGTATACTGTTTGGCTGTGTCTACAGTGGGCCACTTATTCCGGAAAATCAGCCGCTTTTCCGGAATAAGCTGCGAGCTGTGTACACTGGCCCTTGAATTTCCGGAAAAGCAACAATGCTCTACTGTACAAAATCAGCCGCTATTCCGGAAAAACTATTCTGCTCCCACTCGGGCATAAGTCCTTATTCCGGAACACTGTTCCGGAAAAGGGCCAGTGTAGACAGCCCAGTAGTCTTTTCCAGAAAAGCGCGTCTACATTGGCCACAGACGCTTCTCCGGAAAAGCAGCCTGCCAATGTAGATGCTCCTTTTCCGGAAAAACTGAAAACGGAATAGTATTCCGTTTTAAGCATTTCCGGAAATTCATGCCAGTGTAGACACAGCCATAGTGTGTTTCGACGGTGCATAATGTATCTTTCCATGGATTATGGATTATTTGTATTGGCATCGTGTCTATAGTCCTAGATATGGGGTAGGACCCCACACTGTGGGTCTACATGCTCCTCCTTGTCTGGACCTGAAAGCATTGTCAGAAATGCATCATCTTTGGGTATCCAGGCTTTATTTTTGCAGACTAAATATAGAAACAGCTGGGCCCAAAATACCCTGACAGGTAAGTCTTACATAAGCAGAAATGAGGCGGCAGCAGTGTTCTCTGTTCCTTTTAGCACATACCGAGCAAGCGTCTGAGATGCCTCTCTCTCTCCTGCACCACACCCTGGCTCCAAAAGGCACCTTTTCCCCCCGAGGGGGGGTTTCTATGATTGTACAGTACACCGCTGACAGACTGTCATAGTGACAAGCCTAGGGGAGGCGTGAACATGACAAATATTTCACAGGGAATCACGACGGGGCTGGAATTAAGGGAGGCCAGATAGGATCAGTTGCAGTGGCTATAGGTATCCCTGGCGATTTTGTAGCTATAATCTGACTGCTGCTGCTGTGGCTTGGTTGCACCCAGACAGTCGGGTTTTTACATGTGGCGTCAGCTTGGAAGGCATCTCTTGTCAGGGTCGGGAGGATGGTATTGGGTAAGGATTCATTTCCCCTCTCCTGCAGCCCCATTGGTCTATTCATGGGGCACCCCCTAGGGTTGCATTTTGTCAGCCCGTGCCATCCAGTGTTAGTTCGATGCAGCTCAGACTTGGCAGTTTCCTTGTTTTTCTGGGACTTGGCCAACCACTTTGGTAAAAAATTGCTAGGGCCTTATAATGACTCCATTTGGAGTTTGCCTGCTCTGTGCCAAGGATGCTCACCATCCCGAGACACGTCTGTGCCTCTTGCTTGCCCAGCCACCTGACTGCTTTTGGATTCCTAGAGGGTGACAGTGGTTGGTAGCGCTTTCTTTTCATTTTTAGCTACCTGAGAGGTTGCTGCCTTTTCTTACTGGTGTGGGCCTCACCACAGCCATGCATAACTTTGGCATCTGTAGGTCGTACTGTGGCAGTGAACTTTACGTAGGGGCTAACCCTGAAGATAAATGGGAACTTTTAGCTAGCAGAGAAAATAAATGGCTTGCCTGCTTTTAGTGCGGCTGATTCATGAGCATGTTATCCCTGTATGCCACACGCTGCATGGCTTCCTGTTTGGTTTTAGACACTCTCGAAGTTTAATGTAGAACGCCCTATTTGAGACGTGGCTATCTACAAGACCACAAGCCCGACTCTCTCCTGGATTCTGATTCTTTGATTCCCTCTCTGCAGCTGAAGAGGCACAAGAAATCATCTAGATGCGGCCAGCTGTGAATTCTCCCAGTGGGGAGGGAGTTCTCAGCTGGCACAGAGCTGGCATAGCTGGGCCCCCTGCTCTATTCCCACACCCAGCCCAATCATAGAACTGGAAGGGGCCTCGAGAGGTCACCAGCTCCCTGCCCTCTTGACAGAATCAAGCACCATCTAGATCATCCCTGATAGATGCCTTTATAACCTGCTCTTCAATATCTCCAGTGATGGAGATTCCACAACCTCCCTAGGCAATTTATTCCAGTGTTTAACCACCCTGACGGTTCAGAATCATGGTAGGAGCTCATGCACTCTGGCCATTGCCAGCATTAGTTTGCAAGCTGTGCGTCGGGACCCCAAAGTCTAAGGACTTCAGCCCTGGGCAGCAAAGCTCAGGATACAGGCCTGAGATTGGGGCTGAAACTCTGGAGGTTTGGCCTCCCCTGCCCAGAGCACTGGGGCTTGGGCCCCCTCCCCACATGGGCTCAGGCAGACTCAGCCACCCCCCACTCCCAGTGTTGTGTAGCGACTTTTACTGTCAGAAGGGGGTCACAGCGCAATGAAGTTTGGGTTACAGGAACCCCTGGGGCCTTCTCTTATCCTGTGGCCCCCACAAGATCTGAGCGGGTCCTGACAACAGTATCTGGGTGTCTCCGGGCAGTCAACCCACGGGGAATTGAACTGGAAATCTCCAGAGCTGAACGCACGTGGCTCTAGAGTTTGAACTTCCAGCCGGCTTCTGAGCAGGAGGCTGTCATGGGCACACATGCTCTGTGCATCCCGCACTGAGGGGGACATAGTGGCCAATGAGTTACAAGTAGCTGAGAGCCGGAGGGAAGACATTTTCACTGCAGGCCCCTTGGCTACTTGAAACTCTCCCTGGGGCGTCTGTTAGAAATTTAACCCCTACTGCCCTTCAGAATAAGGGGCGAAGTTCATCTCTTCCTCCAAGATTTTGTCCACTGTCTAGTTTTTCTCCCCCCCCCTTTCTTCCTAACAACTTCCTTCAAAATCCAGATGCTTCGGGAGGGAGCCGAGTTTGTCTGTAACTGGACAAAAAGCCTCACAGCACCTTACTGATGAACAAAACACGTAGCTGGGATCATGAACTTTCGCGGGCATCACCCGCGTCTTTGGATGAAAATCCAGCTCCCCCTCCTTTCCGGGCACTGCTACCTTGAAGCTAAACTGTTGCTGCCACTGGCGGTGCTTTTAATGTTCCTCGGGGCTTCTCGGCTGGGTGAGCGCAGCTCCCGTGGTCCATGGCATCCCAGGGAGCGGCCCGTTTATTGAATGCAGACACTGGGATGGGCACAGGAGGCCGTTCCGGAGAATCCCTGCGGAATCCAACAGGCCTGGGCAGAGGTGGCACTAAGAGGAAGCGGCTCCCCCACGCCCTACTTCTCAGGGGCTTGTGGGGGTGTTTTAAGTCCCACGCTCCCCCTGCCCCGGGAACCGCGCAGGACCCAAGGGTGCTGGGGCAGCTCGTGGCCACACTCGCCCAGGCCAGAGCCACCCCCCGGCGGGCTGAACTGTCTGCCAGGGTGTGGGAAAGCCTGACGATCCGCCGGGCACGGCGCGCAGCCGCCTCCAAGCCGGGCACTTGCGCGCTGGCGCAGAAGGGGCGCAACTCCTGCGCGGCGCTGCGCGCGCTGCTGCCCGTCCCCCAGCGGTGCCTAAGGGGCGGGCACGCGGGGAGCCAGCTCCCAGGCGCAGGGCTGCGCCACGCCCCCTTTCCGACTCCGCCCCCTCCCGCCGGCGCTGCCCCTTTAAGGAGCTCCTCCGAGCGCCGCGCATTGCATCAGGCGCGCGCGCGCCGCCGTCCCGGGCCAGCCCCTCTACGGCGCGCGCGCGCGCACTCACACACACACACACACACACACACGCGCCAGAGCGGGCGCTGGGCGCGCGCACGCGGCGGCGACAGGGAGGGAGGGGAGTGCGCGCTCCCGTGCCAGTCGCGTGGTCTCCGTGCTTCTCCATATTGCTGCAGCCGGAGGGGTGCCGCGGGAGGGGGAGCCGGCGCAGGGACCCCTCCCCACTTGCTCCGGGCTGCGTGCGGCTGAGCAGGGCCCCGCCCGGCGGGGGGAGCGCCTGGAGCAGGAGCGGGGGGGACGCGGCGGCCGGCCGGGGGCGCAGATGGCGACCCAGGTGGAAGCTCTCCTGCCCGGCAACCCCCTGCTGCCCGCCGAGGAGCACGGGTTGCTCATCAAGAAGCCCCAGGAAGGGGGCCGGGAGAAGGGCGAGCCCCTCATGCCCCAGGGGGAGAAGGCCAGCGCCGAGGAGGGCAGCGGGGGCGCCCCGGACAGCTGCAGCAAGGGAGGCGGCGCGGCGGGGGAGCAGCCGCGGCGGAGCGCGGCGGCCAAGCCCCCCAGCATTAAGCAGCAGAAGGAGGAGAGCAACAACCAGGAGAAGGAGAACCTGCTTCAGCAGCGAGGAGGGGGCGAGAACCGGCTGCTGGGCGAGGCGGGGGGAAGCGGCGAGGAAGGCGGCGAGCAGGGAGGAGGCGGGCGCAAGGAATTCATCGAGGCCCCCCCGCCCAAGGTGAACCCTTGGACTAAAAACGCCCCGGGGGCCGTGGTCACAGTCAACGGACAGTCCCCCCCAGGTGGGTAAGCGGGTGAGGCTGGGGGGGTCGCCCTTCCCCGCGGTGGGGTGGGATCGCTGAAATGCAGTATAGTGACTCTGGGTTTTTTTGTTCTCTTCCCCCCCCAACCCCACCCCATTGGCTCTTGCGCTGTTGGATCGACCCCTGCGTCGGGGTCCTGGCCCCCATCGGCCCCCACGCGTCAGCTCTGTAGAGAAGGGGAGTAAGCGAGGGTGGGGTGCGCGGGCGCAGCAGGGCGTGGGGGGCTGGCAGCGGCCGGAGGGAGCCTCGCCAGGCCTCGGGGTGTCTCACACGCCCGACCAGGACACAGCCGGAGCTGCTTTTTCGTGAAAGGCCTCCCCCCCCAGGTGCATGATAGAAATGCCGGGGGGGGGGGGGGCTGGTCGGTGCGTGTAAGGAAGGGGGAGGGGACGGCTTGGTGGGAAGAGATCACTTTCCTCCCCTCCCCCCGTGGAGCCAGGCCGCATTTCCCATATTGTAAATGTTTAATGAGTGTGTTCGGCACGGAGCAGGAAAAGAAGAGGCCTCCACGCCCTTCCCCCGCCTGGATTCGGGTGCCAGAGTTGGCCCGGGTGCTCCGAATAGGGGGGTCTCGCGGGCCGTAGCCCGGCGTGGGGGAGAAACTAAACGTGGCCTGGGCGCGTGGAAGGGGATCTGCTCGCCCGCCGCCGCGCTCCGCCTGCCTCCGAGCCGGGCGCACGTTTAGCGGGGCCGGGGGGGTCATCGGGGGAACGGGGATGGGGGATTTCTGGGGCGGCCCCGGCTCGCTGGGGAAGGGGAGGCTCGCCGCCTGCGGGAGCCATGAGGGCGTAGAGAGCATGTGTGCGGGGGGAGGGGGAGCCCAGCCCAGGCGGAGCGGCTCGGCCATGCGGCTTTGGGGCGGGGAAGGAGGGGGGGGGGGAGGCAGCGGCGGGTTTTCACGCCGAAGGTTCCACTGCACTGTTGCAACGTTCCAGGCCGCGGTGTCAACGTTCCAGGCCGCGGTGTGAACGTTCCACGGCGGAGGGCTCCAGCGTTCGATCGGGGCTGCGCGCGTGTGTGGGGGGCGGGCTGCGCTCGGGGCTGCCTCCCCTTCCCGGCATTCCACTGCAGTGAAGACAACGTGGTTTTCTTCTGCTGCGAACATGTGATTTCTCCCCCCCCCCCCCCCCTCGCTCACCGCGGGGCCTTCTCCCTTTTCCCGGCGCTGATCGCCCCCTCTCCCGCCGGGTTGGGTCCCAGCAAGAATTTGCAGCGCCTCAAAGGGTGACAGACTAGCTGTGCTGGGGAGGGAAAGGGGGGGGGGTACGAGAGGCTCTGCTTGGCCTGGCCCATCCCCCACTCCCTGCCTCTCGTGTGCGTGTCGGATCCGTGCCCCATGGATCGGAGCACGCCGGCAGCGTGTGGGGGAGATTCCCCTTCACCCCCACGTGTTCTCCCTTCTCACCGCGGCCCTGCGCGTGTGGGAAAGGGAATCCCTCCTCCCCACGTGTGCGTATTCCTCTGTAGCGTACTGCGGCTGGGCCCTTGACTCCTGTCTCCCGTGCTTCGCTGGCACCGTGACATGTAGGCCTCAGCGCTTCATTTCACGGCCGTGCCGTTGCTGTAAATAAGCTGGCGTGTAACCCTTTCTTCGCAGCATTGGATTTGCGTGGAGGATGGGAATGGGAGGTGTATATGCGGAACAAACAACAGCCCCCTTCCCCGCCTTTTTTTTTTTTTTTTTTGGAATAAACCCTTGGCCCGAAGGACATTGGGAGTAACTTTCTGGTAATCCTGCATGTTGCAATGCTGGTTCTCTGGTGTAACCTTAGCCCCTCTTCCCCCAAAAGTTACTGGGAGGGGAGGGCTGTGTGCTCAGTGCTAGTTTAGTAACAGCTGCCTTTTGAATTGTACATTCTTCCTCCCTCCATTCTTTTTAGGCCAAGATGGGAAATGCTGAACACTTTGCATTTTCTTGCAAGTTTTAATAGCTATTACCTCCGTCAGGAGCAATAAACTGTTTTAGCATGAAGGGAGCCCATGCCAGGAGAAAATACTGAGAATTTGAATTGGACATCTCCTTTATGAAGGCTCTTACGCTTTTCAGCCTTCCCTTGCAAACTTTAAATTACATTCCCAGCTATGGCATCTTTTTTTCATCCCTGCCTGTGCCAGCATTTTGCAGAAGTTGGTACCATCTAACATGATGAATCATCATAGCTATTGATCTTTGGAAGATGGTCAGTTCTGCAGTATCTGCTTGGAAAATGGTTTTTTTTTCATAGTGGAGGGGAAAAGCATATATGAGAACTCACCCAAAAATCTCAATGGAGGCAAGCTGCTGTAGTCTGTGAAACCATGGAATGGGATAAGAATGACTTGTGTTAACAAAATTCTGACTAATTGGCTGCCTCAGTTTACTACTTGTTGCATGATGTAAAGCTGATTTCATCGCACCTTCATGCAGCCCTGAGGATTCATAATACTTCCTTGTTGGACCATCTTCCGTGATAGCACTTGTAGTGTTTTAAAGTTCAGTACAAACGTGATATCAGAATAGAAAACACTTGATGTATTAATTTCAGTGCATATCCTCCTGTAGAGCTTTGCAAAATTACAGTATTTAACCTAAACTCTGAAGCTACAGAACAACATACTTCTGGTCAAAATGAGTTGAATGTATATCAAAGGTCTTCAGTACATGTCTTTTTACCTGCCTTTTTTTCTCTCTTCAGCATGAATATTTCAAGTTTTAAAGGACAGCATGTTTTTGGTATTGATCTTGTTATCTGAGCAGGGGGAGAAAACGTTTGCTAGTTTCCAGAGGAAAAACAATGTACTTTAAGAAAGATACAATCTGTGTTTAAGACCTTGAATTGCTGCACTACTAGGTCTTTCTGAAGAGGGGAAGGGAAAGTCCAAGACTTATTCTTGTGGAAAAATTAGTCATGGAAAGGAAATAACATTGGAGCACCCTGAATTCTGTTCTACTCAGAGTAAGAGCAAGTCAGAGTATTCCTTTAGGGTGTAAAATAGTGAAAATTGTCTAGTGGTGCATTTTCTGGAGTTTAGCAGCCATGCCTAAGTCGCACGATGCATATTTGAGGCAATTTAAAGTTACTTTTGTGGGTAAGAACTTGCTATAGAATTGCTTTCAGAGCAGCACCTGAGTTCTAGAAAGATGAAGTATCTAGATTTGATCTCGGCAAGCTAGTCTGTGTGGGCAAGCCCTGTAGACATCAGGAGAGGTACAAGGGGCCCTCCATATGAATTGCCTTGGCAGATTGGGGCCTTAAATGGGAATCCAAATTGTGAACTCACATGCGGTAAGACAGTAGAACCGAGTTAGGTGGACTAAACCTATTCCTCAGGCAGAGACCTGTGCTTTGGCTCTGTATTCAGACTAGTGCTTACGAAATTGAAGGACTTGTGGCGTTCATTATGCCAAGTCGTAGGCAGATGTGCAAGCTTCTAGACATAGTTCTGTGCTGATGGTATTTGAATCCTGGCTTGCAACACCCCTACAATTCCAGTTCTGGGCATTTCCCACACAGAGTTGGTTGGTTGTCTCCTATTGTATAGTGGCTTTGAAAGGTATGTGAATGGGACTGTGGCAGGATACTGAAAGGGAGGCAGGATCTCCAAAGGTGAATGGCTCCTGTTACTGCTGAGCAAGCATTTTACGGCACATGTCATGCAGGGGTGAGGTCTGTGGCTGAGTGATTAAAAACCTTTTGGACTTCTGGGGGAGAGGTGGAAGACCCTTGCCTAGATCAGCCATTGGATTGGATCAGGAGGAAAGTGTACAGAGATTGGAGCATGCACAGAAAAGGTTGTGAATTCTCAGTTTCCATTAGTGTCCTATGTTCAAAACCTTGTCACCTAGAGGTTGGAATAGATAGGCATTAAGGGAAAAAAACTCCCATATAAAGAGGCCAGGAGAAATATTTAGTTGGGATCCTGGAGATAGGCACACTGGTGATGTTTGGCGAAGGCAAGTTAGACTTGTATCTGGTCTCATAACTTCCAGGGATTCTGCCATGACTGGGAATGGCTTTTTCGTTTTCTCCTTAGTATGGGTTTGTAACACGATCCAGGTAATTTATAGCCCCTTAGTACAGGACTTACTATAGGTGCACTTTTATAGTCCAGACAAATCCAGTAGTTTCTCTGACAACCCTACAATAATAGAGTGTATACAGAAGACAGGATAAATATCTTCTGAAGGAAAAGAGTTGTGCTTTTGTGTTTCCAGAGGTGGCCATGCACGAAATTTCTTTTTTGTCTTTCAAGTTTCTCTATTAAAAGCTTGGTGTGTTGACTCTCCAGAGAATGTTTTTGGAGAAGAGGAATATGAAGAGAAGCCTTTAAATGTCCTAAAATACTTTGTGCAACTCTTCCCTCCGTTGTGCAGCTGCGAGGTGGACTGGGCATGTAAAACCTCATTTAATTGGTTCACCAGTTCAATTGAATTTATTAAAGGGAGCAGCCCCCCTGCCCGCTCTCCAGCCTGGCCAGAGCAGCCCTGGCTTGTGGTGCCCCTATTGCGGACTGAGACTGCGTTGGCCAGGCTGGAGAGCCCCTGTCCATGGCAGGCTCAGTGGGGCTGGAGCAGCCCCCTTCCCACATAGCCAGTGGGGGCTACTGGCTAACGGGAAAGCCTTACCCCTTAAGGGTGATGCTTGTTGGTTAACCTTTCGCATCCCTAGTGCGGACAGGGTTCCCGTATTTCTAGCACCTAGTTGTGAAAGACTGCTGTCTTTGCTTAAAGAAACACTATCCAGGCACTCACTGCTTTTTAAGAACTGCTTTATAGTTTACAGCATCACTTGGAATCTCTCCACTTTTATGGCAGTGCCGAAAATGGCTGAGCTCGGTCTGTGCTAGCTCCTTCACGATTACTCGCACTGGTGCGAGTGTACTGTTGCTAGAAAACCTGTAGAGCGTTTCTTAGTGTAGATGTAGCCCACAGGTTTTTTTTTTTTTTTTAAAGTTTCTTATCTAGAGTGGTTTCTAGCTCGCTGTCTGGTGTACACTCACTTTCTAGCTAAGGCTAAGTAAAGCTTTCCAAAAGACACTGCTTCGTTCCTTGGAGCAAGCATAATGTTCACGGACTCCTGCGTGGAAAGGGTATAGAATAATGGATGGGTAAGCACAGCTGAGGTTAGCTAGCTGCCGTGAGAGGCAGGGTGGGGGAAGAGTTGGTATAAACACACACTGTAATTACACTCCCTTTCATCCCTCGCTGACTGTCCATGGTGAAGCGTCCCACAAAGGTTTGGGGATAAGCCCTTGAAACTAGCCTCCACTGGAGAGAGGAGACGCAAGCAAGAAAAGTGCTTTGCCGTTGGCACATTTTTGTGCATCTCATGAAAAATGATCGAGATGAAAGTTAGTCACGGCTTGGTGCCGAGTAGCCGGTGCTTGGTAATCGGGCCCGTGCTGATCTCCAAAGTGTTGTGCAACTTGATTTCTGTCGTGGCGTGTAGCTGTGTAGCCTAGTGGCTCGGTTGTGACTGAGTCCTAACATCCCAGCGAGAGCGCCGTACCCCGGATCGCGTCGCTTCTGAAATATCCATTAGTCCAGATCTCACAGCTCAAGTTTGGGAAACTGTTTGCGAAAGGGGACTCCTGCCCTGAAAGGTGAAAGGGGCATTTTCTCCTCCCCCACGCTCCCTGTGCCCTTCAGGTCTGTTCTGGACCTTTGCTCTGTTCTGCGCTGTTTGTTTCAGGGAAGGTTGGGGAATGCAGTGTATTCAGGGAGAGCTGATTCATCACCCCTTCTTCTGGGAATCACGAACTCTCTCTTTCCAGTAGTAAGGACTTAATGCAGATGGTTCTTAGCAATCTTTTGCTTTAAACCAGTGGCTCCCAACCTTTTTGGGCGTACACATCCCTTTTCAATCTAGTAACATTTTACGGGAACCCCACCAAAGAATATAGCTGTTTTCAAACAATCCAATACTCAGTCATGTGATGTATTCATGTAACATGGACATGGAACTAAATATTTAATGTATATTTATAAGTACACAGTATACGCATATTTATTAATTAAAATGCATAAGTATTTTTATACACTACATTTATTTTAATTTTATATTAAACTTTCCGTGGACCCCCTAGGGTACTGTCGTGGACCTCCAGGGATCTGCGGACCACAGGTTGGGAACCGCTGGCTTTAAACCCTTCCAGCTGTTTTTTTGGCTTCACCTCTATGGTACATGCACATTGTGAAACTAGTGATTAAGGTTGGAGATTTGCATTGGACGTGAACTTCCATGGGGCCCTGTTGAAAAATCCTGCCTGTCGTCTCTTCTCATATCAGCACTTGAAAATGAGTTGAGCTGAGACGCACATGTAACACTAAATAGGCAACCAGTGCATTGGGTTGCAGGATTCTCTGCTCCTTCCTCTATTAGGATACCTAATTAGGGCTGTAAAGGGTGGAATGGTTACCCAGTGAGAGTGACTGTTACTAGGCCTGGCCAAAGTGGCCCCCTGCCTGTGGCGTGCTGGGCCTAGCCGGAGCAACGACAGCCCCCTTTTGCGCGTCTTCCCCCCCCCCCCCCCGATCCCGTTTAACTGGTTAAACTTTTAAAATGGGATTTTACATCCCTACACCTAATCCTTTTGGCATTCCTGGATGTTATGCGACATTGTAGTTGGGGCACATGAAATGCCATACTAGTGCTAAATAGCTGAAATGCTGGGCTGCCTTTTTTTGTTAATTATTCCCCGTCTCCCTCGCTCTTCTCTAGCTCACCAGAACGTTTTAGAAGGGCACATCGGGCATTTGCACTTTAAAGCTTTTTAGAAAGGCAGATACACCCTATTTCCAGGTGCAGCTAACATCAGCAGTGATGTTAGAAAGAGCTGAACCTTAGTGAAAAATGAAATCTAGTATTTGCATAGCAACATCCAAGGATGGGGGATCTTGGTATGCTTTAAACATGAACTGTAGCCTCACAGTATCCCTGTGGAATAAGTATTAGCCCCATTTTACTGATGGGCAAACTGAGGCATGAATGTTATCTTGCTGAGGGCCATGCATTAACCTTTGGGACAACAAGGTCTCCCAAATCTGGGGTGTGGCTTTTTTTTTTTTTTAACCTCAGACTTCAGTGAATCAGGATATTTGGGTTCTAATCTGTTCCGTGCTCTGGAAAGACTTCCTTTGTGGCCATGGGGAACGCTGACTGCCTTCCCCTGTTTTAATATTGCAGGCTTTCATGGCCCACATTATTATGGTTTCTTGCTGAGACCTTACTGGTCTTCCCAGATTGTGCTTACACGTGTTGGGTTCGCTGTCTGCAGATCAAATTCCTGGTGTGCTCTGTACCTGAAGATCTCTTGGGCATGGGACATGCTCCATAAAGCCATGTTGGGTGACCGCATTGGGCAGACTGACTGGTCCTGTAGAGCTTTTGTAGCTGATGTGCTGGGACACATTGCTAGGATGGTAGCTTGAAGCTCCCGTATCCCAAGACCTTCCCTGTAGTTAGCCGGCCCAAGGTAGAGCTGTGGATGCCTGGTACAAAATTGTGGTCGTCTGCTCCATCTTGTGTGGCTCTGTATTCATTGCTTGCGTCCCCTGAGGTCAGTGGTTTGGTGCCAAGTGGGTATTCTCTGCGTCCAAGACTTTGTTAAAAGTCTGCAGAAGGACTAGGCAGAGCTTTGTATCTGGGGAAATTATGGAAATAATTGTCTGGCTTTTAAAATCTGGTAGCCAGCTGACAGGCTCTTCACTGCCTAGGGGAGAGAGCGGCCCAGAAGGGGCTGTAACAAGTTAAAGGGAGCCAGCCAGAGTTTATTTAAAAGCAGTTTGCATGTTTGTCTCAGGTCAGACCAAATGGCAGCGGAACTTGGCTGTTGATTGCCCGTTAGCAGGTCTCTTTGGGGACGGAGTCTTGACTCACAGAAGGCCGGGTGTGTCGGAGTGACTGCCAGGTTCAAAACCAGCCCCGCCAAGAGCCGTGCTTGGGATTCGCCTCACGGCATTGGGTCGATCGGTGGCCCTGCTGAGGCCGTGCAGGGAATATGGCTTCCTATGCGGGACTTGGTAGGTACGGTCGTGGAATCTGGTTTGGTTGTGGCCTCATAGAATCCTAGCACTGGCAGAGATCTCAGGAGGTCAGAAAGTCCAGCCCCCTGCCCAAGGCAGGCCCAGTCCCGTGTCAGCATGTTTCTCCACGCATTGCTCCTCCTAGAACGACAAGTTGTCCTTGCCACGCTTACCTGCAATCCTAGCTGGGGTTCCTCTTGATTTGCAGAGGGCATGTAATCGGCCCTGGGAAGGGATGGCTTGTGGCGGAGAAGTGTGGACTAGGGAGAAGTCCCTAGTCAAAAGACAAAAATGCAAAAGTGTATCGGTTAATGCGCTAGGCTACACGCATTTCCCTTCCCACGCCAGTACATTTTGTAGCAGGCTGGCCGGCCGCTTGGATATGTCCAGCTTCTGCTGCGTCCGGGACCTAGTCCTGCTGCGGCTCTGCATTTAAAGTGTATTGGGAGCCAGGCAGGCAGCCCAGCTCAGTTCCGGCTTGCGCTCGGTTTGGGAGCTCAAGACCCCTCCCACTCGGACAGGAACTGCTGCCACCCTGCGCTGCTGCTGTATCAGAGGCAGCAGCGCAGTATGACGGGGCTCCTCAGGAGTGGGGACAGCGCACTAGTCTTCTCCCGCCCCGGGACTGTAGAATAGTTGAGTAACCGCTAAGAATTCATGAGGTTAATTGACTATTTAGTTCACCAATATTTAACATCCCTTGTGTGGCCAGGTGTGTGCGAGTACCCATTGCAAGCAGAGGAAGGTCTGCTTTGGGGTCAGGAAGGCTGCATTGCTCCAATATGGCTCTAGTTGAGAGTTTTTATAGATTCCAGTTAAGGGGTCTGTGCTTAATAGGCAGGGCTCGCCGAACTGCAGTGAGCCCCGCTCGCCAGCCACACTGTCCAGCAATCTGCGCATGCACAGATCGCCAAACCTGGCTCTTCCAGGTTACAGTCTACTCGCCACGGGTGAATAGATTGTATACTTTGACGAGCCCTGTTAATAGGCATGTTTAAAAAGCAGGTAATTATGTCACTGCTCCCTGCTACCATCATGAATCTGAGGAAACATTGTGGGGTGGCAGTCAGCTCCTGGGGGGGCAGGAGTGTGGGGTGGCAGTCGGCTCCCCAGGAGCCGGGCGGGAGCTGGAATGTAATTGTGAACATTAAAAGCCCAGGCTCCTTGGTTAACCGTTGACGCGGTTATACGATCACCTCTCTCGTCGTTAACTGCCAGAACTTGCTTGTAGTTTGATTTGTGTCTGTCACTTGCAGTGAGAACTCTTCCTGCAGTGCTAAAGCGATGCTTGTTGGGTTAGCGGCATTACGTTATGCAAGGGGAGAGAGAGGGCAGCTGGGAACAAGTGACCTTGGTCTCAGACCTGCACCTCACCTTTACCAGATTAGTAGCTGATTAATACAGCTCTGTGCCGGGAGCTCATTGCAGTGGGAATTTCCCTGATGCTTGCTTGCATTGGAAGGCTGTGCGGCAAGAACATGGCAGGCGGTGGCATGGCCTTAAAAACCAGGTGACTTTCTGTCCTCTCTTCTCTGATCTCTGCTTGATGGGGTTCGGCACGGGCAGCAAGGGGGATCAGCCACTGTTGCAGGGCCTCTGAACTGGGCGATCTAATAGAATCCAGTGAATTAGAACCGGAAAAGGCATGTTCATGCAGGGAGCTCCCCTGTGTAGTGGAACTTACTGGGAGCAGTATGATCTGATGCTGCTGGCAATGTCAGCTGTTGCTGTAAACGAATTCCATTGGTTTGAAACATAGGGTCTCTCTGTGTGCGTGTCATTCCCCCCTTTCGGGTAGGCGCATCCAGGTCCCCTCGTTTGCACTCGGATACAGTCATCCCTGTGGGGCAGCGGCTGGTGTGCTTGCTCTCCGTAGCCATGTGCGACTGCTTGCATGCCTCGCTTCCTGCCCTCTGGCCGTGGGGGAGCGGAGGTGCCCTCTAGCACTAGAGGTGGGAGACTTCCTTGTGGGGAAACGTGGGTTGCAGTCAGTTTCCTGCTCCCAGGAGGGTGGAAGTCATGAAGGGGGAATGTGTTGGTCTGTTGCTCAACCGCTACTCAAACAGAGTGTTGCCTGGCTCTGAAGACTCTTGTGTAGGAGGAGTGGGAGGTTGACTGCGTGTATGGTCTTGGGGCTGTGCACACAGAAATTTGAATGTTCCTGCTGCCTTCAGAAACTTTGGTTTGCCAGCCAGATAACTAACATCCTTAGCTTTAACCCCAAGGTATCAGGTAATGGACTAATCGAATAGGGCACCTTTGCCCCCAGGGCTGTTGCTGCACTGCAAAGACGAAAGTGCTGTGTGGAGCCCAGGGTCAGCTGGAGTCTCCCCTGCTGATCCCGGGCTCCATGCTGCGCTGCTGCTTTGAAATGCCATGAGGAGCCAGACAAAGTTTCAAAGTGGTAGTGCCGTGCGGAGCTTGAGGTTAGCTGGGGAGTCCCCGGCTGATCCCAGGCTCTTGAAACACCACTTTGCAGTCTGGGGACACCCAGCTGGCCGTGGGCTGCACGTGGCTTTCCAAGGCAGTCTGGCCCCAGGCTTCAAGCGCTGCTTCTGCTTTGAAGTACCCCCCTCTTCGTTTTCTCTCGCCCCCTCTGCTGCCTCTCAGTGTTTCTCAACCAGTGGTACAAGTCCCCTTGGGGGTACTCGAGAGAAGTCTGGGGGGTACCTCAACACAACTGAAATTTGGAGAAAACTCAATTTTTGTGTTAAGTTTTACAGCGCTTTATTATTTTTGTACTTTTTACACCCAAAGAAGTCATTGCCCACCTGGCTCTGATTAAGTTGTTTAAACAAATATGTTGCAATGGTAGAAAAAAAATGTTGTTTGAAAACTGTAGGTACTGGGGGGTACTTTTTTTTTTAAAGGGGTACTTTATTTAAAAAAGGTTGAGAAACACTGTGACATAGAGGCAGCAAAAGGAGGGGGTGGAAGCAACTATTTGACTATTCTGTTGACTATCGGATAAGCATGTGCTTATCTAGTCTAGTTGTCCCCAACACGGTGTCCGTGGGCACCATGGCACCTCCTGGGGCATTTATGTGCGCTCGCCTAGTGACCAGGGCTGGCCCGAGCCATTCTTGCCCTCCGGGGGTGCATGCGTGGCCCCAAAAGATTGGGGACCACTCAACTAGTCCTTCACATCCCTAGCTAAAGCATCAGACTTAACATTGGAGGAGTTGGGGAAAGACTTTGGAAGACAAGATGACTTGACCAAGGGGACATTGAGAGCACAGGTTTGTTTTTTCCCTTAGCAAGGATGTGTGCAGCTCTTAGTTACTTCAGTCTTCAGTGCATTAGAGACTCACTCTTCACCTACTTGGGAGGGAGAAGACCCAAGGGAGTCTCTTGTCTTCTCCGCCTACCTCTTCCCAGTAGCAGCAGAGTTCCTTTTGAATTCAGAACCTCTCAGGTTCCTATATTAACATACCCCTGTTCTTAATACTAGCTGCATGAAGCTGTGATTGATTTTTTTGTTAATTAAAAGTTGGAGCGATGCTTAAAGAAAAAAGTGAGCTTTGAGAACATCACCGTTCTTACGGTGACGGTAAGAAACGAGAGCGGCTACAGAATTACCGAAGCCTTGGAAGAGGAGGATTGAGCGGGCTGTTGGGGGATAGGCGATGGCTAGTAAATGGTGGTGGGTGTTGGAGACAAAATGGGTGGGGCTACAGGCTGTAAGAGGGCCAAGTTTGCTAGAATTAGGAGCTATGGGAAGATGGGTAGGACATATGACAATGTGATTCTATACAAAACAAACTAGTTCACTGTCTTTTGTGTTTGGTTCCCCCCCCCCTTCACAATGTTTGAATTTACCACATGGGGTGGGGGACCTAAGATCCAGCCCCCACCTTGCCTGGATTGGCCCTCAGGGCTTCCTCCCAGCGCCCTCCCCACCCCCTCTCCAGGGTTGGAGCACACACTCTTTTAGCCAGCCCCCCCAGGCTTTGGGTAATGTGGGGAGTGTCTGTCTTTCTCGCTTGTTTGTAGCCCTGCGGGTATGTCTCGACTACAAGCCTTTTTCGAAAGATCGTCTAGACAGCTGCAAATTTCGAAAAAACCCTCTTTGCGTTCAAGAACGCCTTTTTTCGAAACAGCTCTTTCGAAAAAGGCGTTCTTCCTAGTAAAAGTAGGTTTACTGATTTTGAAAAAAATGCCGTGTTCTTTCAATTTAATTTCAAAAACACGACAGCAGTCTAGACACTGGTAAAGTCCAGTCTCCTCCGTCCCCCCTCCCCCAAAGGCCACTTTTTTCGGAAAAAAACTCCGTAGTCTAGACACACCCTGACTGATTTTTCGGAAGGTCAGCAGCCCCAACCCGAAAAAGGCTTCCCACCCCGACATTGGGGTTTCTCATTCTAACTGAAACCTGCTGGTCAGTGTTGTAAAAGGGCTGATTAGTGGTTGCCAAACATAAGTTCTTACACTAATCTGACTGTGTGTAAAGGTGAGAAAGCGGAAACAAACCAGTGATTCAGTGAAGTCAAGTTACAAAATCTGATGTATAGCTTAGGTAAAATTCAGTTGTTAAGTAGTCAGGGATTTGTGCTCCTCTCAACGTGCAGTAAAATCAGCTGTTTTAGATTCTTCAAGGACAAATGGAACATTCGTTATGGAAGTGGAAGAACAGGAATGCCGGACTTTTCTGCCAGCAAGACACTTTACACTCACGGCTTCTAAGAATCGTGGATAAATCTTCAGTTCCTTATTCCAGGTTGTGATGGGGTGTATCGGCCCCACACTGGCACACCAGGAGTTAACCCATCTTTGTGATCAGAAGAGGCCACGCCCCTTCTCTGCTGGGCAGGTTCCTCCTGGAACCAGGGTATAAAAGGCTTGAGGGACTCAGTCTGTGCTGACTGCCAGAGGAGGAGGTGGGGCACCATGAGCTCCAGCAGGTAGACCCCTGCCGCTTCAAGATTTTGGGGCCGGACAAACAGGACCAGATGTCCTAAGGAATGCAGAGACCACTGAATTGTGGACACCACAGATGCCTCAGGATCGGGTAGGAATGGACCGAGGGCATTACAGAAGAATGGCTCAGGAACCGACTGAAATGTGGCATGTTACAGGTGATCCCTGGCGAGCTGGTGTCAAGGGAGTCTGCTACTGACAGGGCCCTGGGTCGGGACCCAGCCCTTCCCTGCCCAGCAGGGGGTGGAAACCCAGCTTACTGTTCATTCACTCTGGCCATTGGGCCATACTACCTAAACCTTAAGAAGATTGCTCTGTTGACTCGGTCACTTGGTCATACTACCTCGACCTTAAGGGGATTATTCTTCTGACTGATCAGTGGGGCATACTCTCTTGACCTTAGGGGGATTGCACTATTGACTCTGGCCATTGGGCCATACTATACTGAATTGGAGGGGGAGGGATAGCTCAGCGGTTTGAGCATTGGCCTGCTAAACCCAGGGTTCTGAGTTCAATCCTTGTGGAGGCCATTTAGGGATTTGGGGCAAAAATTCATCAGGGATGGTACTTGGTCCTGCTGTGAAGGCAGGGGACTGGTCTCAATGACCTTTCAAGGTCCATTCCAGTTCTAGGAGATAGGCAATCTCCAGTATAAAGTGAGGGGGTTGTTAGAGGGATGCGGTAAGCAAACTAACATGAATGCTGATCTGCATAGTCCTGAGATACAGGCCACCTTTTAGACTGGTTCCCTGGCTGTGATACGTGTTTCTCCCACCTCAACGTGTCATGGGGTGTATCAGCCTCACGATACAGATCTTCCAGTTGCTCATAATCAGCTTATTTCAGAAGCAGTGTCTGCTCGTCCGCTGTGGCAAAAAGGTCACAGCAGGGTCTGCTGTGGTAAAAGCTACTGAAAAGTAAAAACTAATAATATAATAGATCTTCATCGACGTAGCAGCACACAAACGGTGGCTGGAGCACTTTGAACTGGTCTGCAGCCGTACATCCGGGGAAACTCCATTTGTGTACAAGTTACTGCAAGCGAAGAAAGGGGGAGGGAAATGAAAGAAGGCTGGTTGAACATGAGACGGGACCTACTGATGGTCACCATCAATATGGGGAGAAACACGTTCCTATTTAAAGCTGTTTTTTTTGTTTGTTTGTTTGTTTGTTTTAAATCTGAAAAGGAAATGGCGGAATGTTGTCCAAATTGACTTCTGTGCTAGAAAGTTGCTCGGACAATGGAAAGAAAACCAGTCAGTTTTCTCAGTTGCAGTCATTCTAAGCTTCTAAGGTGAGGTGGTCCCACGGGTGGTCTAAACCTCCTCGAGAGAAATAATATGAGAGTTCTTCAGCCGTGTTGTGAAAGTTCAGAAACGTCACCCTTGGCCTCCTGGTTGGCGGTGTGAAAAGAGGATTGATGTGCCAGCTTCCCCTCTTTGCCATCGGCTTGGGAAGATTGTGTAGGTATGGCCGTGCGATACTTGGTGGATGTTCGCACCGACGGCAAGAATGAACTTGATGCAGATATGGCCTGCATCAATGAAATATGATGCAAAAAGGCAGGGTTTAAATTTACAAAAGTCCTTTGAAAGCGGTTTCAGAGGGACACCACAGATGATAGGCTGATAACCCTGCCGTTGAAGTCTCCGCGGAAATCTGTCTTGATCTAATTAAGAGGAACAAAACTGGAACCACACAAGGACACAGTGGAGAAATGAAGTGGAGGAATTACAGAGCTGGACTTAAAGCTGAACCAGAAACCACGTCCAAGAGGGAGGAGTATGAGGCCTTGTCTCGACTTGGTGCTTACGTTAGCCTAGCTGCATTGCTTCCCACCCCCTGCGCTCGTGGTTGAATGGACCCAAGGCCGAGTGTAGATGCTTGCAAGGCTGGTGGAAGATTGGTCTCCACTCAGGAGTGGTGGTGGGTGAGTTTTGCTACAGCTGTGGAAAAACACTCGTGACCGCAACAGAAGGTGCCTACACCATGGTGCAACAGTGATGTGAGTGCAGTGCTTTTGTAGCACATGGGGTGTTAGTAAAAACAAGCACAAGCGATGGTTGCAGATGAACGTTACTTGGTTGCGTCGCCTGGCCAAAATCTCCATCGCCCTCTGCTCTTCCCCCTCGTTACGTTAGAGAAGGTGATCTCTTTCCCTGCCATTTTCATCTCCTGGGCAGATCACTGGCAACGTGCCTCTCTCTACTAATAGGGATATTTGGAAACATGGTCTGGTGCTGGATGCAGAGTGAGCGTCATAGACCATCCTGGGCCATGAGATGACCCCGGTACACCAATTTCTGGGTAACAGGTGATAGGTACGAACCAAGTCTTGAGGCTTTATTTGCATGCTGGAAATACTCACACTTTAGTTGGGATGCTTTGGAAGATTCCTTTTTCTGAGCTCCATTTTTATTCCCCCAACGTCGCTGGCTATCTCCTTGGCAAGCCTTGCTCAGATCCTTAACTCAAATTTCTTTGTGAAAAATCAAATGAAAATGTCCATGCTGCATGTAAATCTCTGCTTGGGGGTGAGGGCTTCAGGATGCATACTGCCTCTCGGAGAGAGGATAGTTCCAGTCCTCTGTCACCGCAGCAGCTTGGGGCCAGAGGAGACGTGCCGGTCCATGGCTGTGGGGGGAGGGGTGCATGTCCCCCAGCTAGGGCAGGTCCAGGTTCGTCTGCCCGCTGCTCTCCCCAGCCAGAGTGAGGAATTAGGCAAACTGCACTTCCCCTTGCTCCCTGACAAAGGGGAACAGCCTGCAATGCTCCTGTACATATTCAGGGGGAGCGGGGAGCTTCAGTTCTCCTGTCCTCTTCCTCACCCTCCCCCCCACGCTGTCTCTAAAGGGCACCTGGGGGGTGGGAAGCTTGGGGTAGGGGCAGTCCCGGATAAAGGGGGGGGCATTCCCCCCCAGCTGCCGTCTTTCACCTGCCTGTTGATTCTATTTTTTGTCTGTTTTTCTGAGAAGCCATTCCATGCTGAGCACGTCCCATTGTCCTGGCACAATCAACCCCGACCTTGCTTTACGTTGTTGAGAGCAAGCTGGATCCTGAGTTAAACGGTAAGAGTTGGGACCGTCCAGGAGGCGTGCTTGAACAAATGGACAAACTCGATAGGAGCCATCTTAATGTTGTTGCCTTTTTAATATGCAGCAGTACAAGCCATGTCCTCTCTCTCTCCTTGGGTGCGGTGTTGTTCCTCCTTTGGCAACTTTCTTCCCGCCTGCCATATAGGAACTGCCTCCTGCTGGCCCCCTGGATAGCTGTGTGTTTCCAGCAGTCTTGCTTCTGGTGATTAAAGGGCCGAGGCAGAGAGCCGGGCCACCAGCTGCTTCATGGAAATGATAATCCCACGCTGCCTTCCTCTCGCTCTTTCCTCTAAGCTGCCTTGTACTTGCCCTGCAGCGTTTCAGCTCCTGCCTGGCTAGGGAGCACTCCATCTCTGCGGCGGGGCAGCAGGATTTTACCGCTCGTGCGGGTTGCGAAGTCGTATCCGCCCAGGAGCGGGAGAGGCCTTAACTTGGGGACCAGCCAGTGTCTCTCCTCAGTCCGAGAGCGGATCAAGGGCTGGGAGAAGAGCGGTGACCGTACCCTTCCTCTGTCTGGGGCATGTGCTGGAATGTCGGGGGGTTGTCTCTTTGGAGGCACCTTTATTTTATGGGTCCAGTGGAATCCGCCCAGCCCCGAGGGGTGAGAAGTCTGTCTTTGCTTTGCCAGTTTTCCGAATCCGGGCTTTTATAACTCGCCCTTGCGACACTTGAGGTACATGGCACGGGGGGTAAACTTCCTAAACCGCTTCTCAGCATCGCAGCTAGCTGAGGTCCTAGGGAAATAGCCACCCCGCCAGGGTAGATTTCCTCTGGGAGCAGTTTGGAGAAGTTGACCAGCAGGGGCAGTAAGCGATGGTCCATGCGTGAGTGTTAATTCAGGTGAAGGTGGAGGGCGAATTGAGAACGCACTGTTGTTGGTCTCGAGCCATTCCGTATGCAGACTCTTGTTCCGGGGTCACGGTGGGTTAAAGCCGAACAGGATCTGGAATGAGAGAGGGTGCAGGTTAGGGATGTTAAGTTTAGATTAATTGGGGAATGGAATAGTCAATGCAGTTTGCATGGTTCGGTTAGTCGATGAGGGTGCCTCTGACCCCAGGGCTGTTGCTACACTGCAAAGGCGAAAGCGCTGCAGGGAGCACGGGGCCACAGGGGGACTCGGCAGTCCCCTGCTGGCCCTGTACTCCCCGTGGCGTTTCAAAGCGTCAGCGCCGCATGGAGCCCGGAGTCAGCGGGGGAATCTAGCTGACCCTGGGCTCCATGGGGCACTGCCGCTTTGAAGCACCCCCTCCCCCAACCTCTCTTGCTGCCTCTTTCTGAGAGAGGCAGCAAGGGGGGGAAGCGACTAGCGTGTCAACTACCCAATAAGTATTTGTGTCAGCCGACTGGGCCTTCACATCTCTAGTGCAGATGGAGTTGCTCCAGAAGGCTATTCCCGAATAACTCCATGTGTAGACAGCCCCTGTGTTTCAGACACGAGACCTTCCCTGCCAAGGTGCACGCTCCCATTTGAATGTGTGATGTTGGTTTGAGCACTGTAGCGGCTCTCGGGAGGGAGGCAGTCTCGGAAGGAGGCAGCGGCCGTGTAATGCAGGACTGGAACCACAAAGTTCTTTCTAGTTGTAAAAATGGGGCCAATGGACTTGTTCCGTTTCTCTCCTCCTGCATTGTCCCCAGGCCGTGGGTAATGGTTCCCGTCCGCTGGCATGGACTCTTCTGCTAGCGTGAATGGCCGTGTTGGCTTGGGACACAGGGCTGTGTGAGAGTGTGTGTGTGTGTGTGTGTGTGGACACAGGGCTGACTCTGTGTGTGTGTGTGTGTGTGTGTGTGTGTGTGTGTGTGGACGTGGACACAGGGCTGACTCTGTGTGTGTGTGTGTGTGTGTGTGTACGTACGTACACAGGGCTGACTCTGTGTGTGTGTGTGTGTGTGTGTGTGTGTGTGTGAGTGAATCTTCCTTTTGGGGAGGCCAGGATATAAGCGAGGGAGCCAGCAGTCCCCTGCAAGTTCTGACAGACCCAGGGAGGCAAGCGGAGGGGTTTGGGATCAGCGGGGACTGGGGGTAGTGTGGTTTTTGACTCTCGTGTGGACACCGTTGTGGTCTTGGTGTCTAGTCCAAAATGGCGGCGGAGAGCCGCGGCTCTGTAATCCGGCTGCTTCTCGCACGAGGCCGCAATTGGAATTTTGGCAAAGGGTCCAATTTTGTCGGCTGAAAACGTCAAAATACTTGGTGAGGGTCCTTTGTGCCCCTCCCCCACCTTGCCCCCTTAAACGAATTGGCCGGAGCCTCGCCTGTCTGTACCTGTCAATGGACCCTGCCCGAGATTGCCGGGCGGGCGGGTCCCAGGGATGTGAGCAGGGACTCCGAAAGCCTGAGCCACCGATTTCCTAACCTTCAGGGTTTTGAGTTTCCTGCTTCCCCCTGTGCCAGGCCCCCCACCCCCTGTTGGTTTGGGCCCTATTCCAAAGATGCAGGCCTGGGCCCTGCTGCTGCATTGGTGTTATCTGTGGTACTGCACGCTGAGGTGGCCTCCTGGAAACAAAATTCTCTGACGCTTCCTGCCTGTGTGTAGAGCGCTGTGTGTGTGTGGGGAGGGGGGGGAGTTGCTTTGTAACTAGAGCTTATCAGTACCTGCATTGTGAGGCTGCCTTCTCAGCCAAAGGGAGCAAGGGTGACATGCAAATGCAATCCATTCTGCCAAAAATAATGGTCCGGGTCCCACCGTTACCACTTCCCACCCTGCGGTAGGATTTTACTGCCAGATCCGCGCCCCAGGGAGGCAGAGCAGCCCAGGAGAGGCTGTTCTCTGTCTTCCCCTTCCCCGCATTTGCGGACAAGGAGGGTTAATGTAGTGCTGAGGGATGTTAAAATGCGTGTGACTGGCTAATTGTGTAACCCCTGCAAATGTTCGGCCGTTAACACCTGGGGCGGGAGCCAGACTGGGAGCCGGGTGTAACTGTTGGGGTGATGGATAAGCACGGTCCCCTGTCTCGACGGCTGCGCGCTCACATCCCGACTCCTGACTGACTCCACTCGCAACGTGTGTGACGGCGAAGGATGAAACGCTCCGGCCGCCTTGTGCCCGCTGACCGTTGGGATGCACGTGGGTCTCTGTCGCGCTCTTGTGTGAGGCCGGGACCTGATGGCCGTGCGGTGGTGTGAGGGGTTGCTGTGCTGATGTCATGGCAGGTACCAGCAGGTGCCTGCGCGCTCTAGTGGGCACACCCAGGTGAGAGAAGGGATGTGAAACTTTCTCTCCTGTGAGGAAAAGGCCCTGGTGCGGCCAGGGCTGGCGTAGCGTACAGCACTAGCCTCTCTTCCCGTAGCGTCGTTTGTGGCAACGCTGGCCAGGTTGTCCGTTAGTCGTGGCTTGCAGTAATAACGAGGCAGTATGTTCCTCTTGCATCAGGCTGCATGAGCTTTTCCTCAGCCGCTCCCCTCCCCCAATTTCTTCCTCAGAGAAGTGGCGTCCATTGGAGAGCCAAGGTGGATTCTGGACGGAGGGGAGACACTGGGTGATTCAGGTCCATTGTGCCTTTTTTTTTTTTCTTTCCTCTTTCTCTAGCTCTTGCCTGCTTGCTGACATGAAACAAGGCTGTCTGAATTTGGTGCCAGCGGAGAATAGAGACTTCTGAACAAGCTGGATGAGCAGCTTGTTTGTGCGGGGAGCAGGGGCGTGAGCCAGAGAATACGCCCGCTTTTTGTAATGCGGATTTGCAAGTTGGGAGTCCTTCGGGACTTCTCTAGCGTCTTCTGGGTACTGCTCCCATTTCCTCCTCTTTTGAAATGCCCTGGTACCGTAGGCACATGTTACATCCCCTTTCTCTTCAGGGAGGGGAAGCAAAACCAAAAACCTGCAGCCGACAGTCGGGATTCAGTTCTCTCTGTTTGCCCAGCGAAGGCCTTTCTAGGTCTAGTTTTTTGACACTCCCCTCAGCTCCAGCCGGTTCTGCACGTCTGGGGCTGGCACCCTGGCGGTGTGCTCGGAGCGTGAGCGGTTACAAGACGCACGTGCCAGTCCTGCGAGTGAGATTAGAGCCCTCCCTGAGCTCTTGCTAGTTACAGCACCAATTTCTTGTCATCGATAGCGAATCCCTGGCTTTGAGCTGCCTTACGCTCATTGGATAGCAGAGGGGCAAGCACACCGATGTAGCATTGATTCCACACCCAGAATATGGTATTGGTTTGCTTGGTGTCTTTGGGGAGGCGCCCGTTAGTAAAACGGGATGCCTGTAACGCGGCAATTCGTTTTTCCTGAAAGCCAGCACGGGCGTCGGTGTTCAGAGCTGCTGGTTTGAACCCTTGCTGGACACTCCAGTGTAGGAGTATCGGAAGGGGAAGGAAATGCGAGGCCGCAGAATCGAAATTGCCTGATGCTTCCTCCCTTCGCAGGCGTCAGGATGTTGTCGGCTTGCTCCCCATTGCAGATTTGTCTGGAATGTCACAGGGTGGCCCGCGTGGAGTTAAACCCACCACATGCCGGGAGCCTGTCTGGTTCAAACCGCGCGAGAGGCCCTTGCAGTATCAGATGTGAAAACCTGCAGTTGCCTCTGTTTTTGTGCCTTGTGGTGTTTAATCTACCTTGTGTATGTTGGGGAGGGGAGGTGGCAGGGGGCCCTCGGACGCTCCCGGAAACGTAGGTTTGGAAATCTGTTAAGCCCGCTCCTCGGAGAGCAGCCCCTGTTTGTCATTAACCCGGCAGCCATCTGTGTTTCTGCTTGTTCCCCTTGTGGCAGGTGTGGAAAAAGAAAGTGTGGCCTGATTTAGACTCCTCTGGGGGTTTGGGGTGCTGCTCCTAATTGGCAGGCTAATTTCTAATCTTGTCAGTTGTGCTTGAAGGGAGGAACTGGGGAAGGTGAGTCCCAGGGGGGTTTCCTGCCGGGCAGCCTCTGGCTTCCCATGCCTCAGGATTGCAGAGAGTCCTCGAAGCAGGTTCCTGTTTAGCTTTGCAAATAAACAAGGGCTGTCTGGCTGGCCCCCTCCCCGCCCCCCTGCTGCAGAGGAGATGCCTGTGTGTTCAAGCTTTGGCCCTTCTCTCTGGCCAGCTCCGTACACGTCTGCCTGTTAGTCACAGGTGAATCGAGTTTGGCGTTCTCAGACGACATGCAGGCTGCCGATCCGGGGTGCCGAGGACTGGAAGTTGAGCTGCTGCTGTGTGGATGCCCGGGCTTTGGCGGAGTTGTGCCAAGGCAGATGCGAGCGATGTCTGTCTTGGGCCACGGCAAAGCCCCCTTGTTTTGGAGGGGCATAGATTGTCGGGCAATTCCTGTCCCCTACCTCAGCCAGCCACGCAGCAGGTAGGACTTAACAATCAAGTGTCCCAGACAATGGCCTGTACAGCGGGTTCCTAGCAGAATCTTCTAGCTTTCTTTCCTAGTGCAGAGATGGGTCCGTGGGAGGGAAGGGAAGTTGTTGCAAGATGAGCACAATCGCTGACCAGCGGGTGACTAGCCCCAGCAGTGGCCTCTTCCCTGGTTCGTTTTTGGTTCCGGTGTGTGTGGTCCTCCCAACATCTAGTTCGAGAATCGTGTTTTCTGATGACATAGGCATTTCACTGGGCACCTTGCTGGATTGCAGTTGGGCACGTGGCCGGTTCTGGTCCCTTTATGCTCACAATTATCAGCCTTACAGGAACACTGTTAGTGTTGGTGTGTGAAACGGGGTGCGTTTTCTACTGCCATGGCTTGAAAACTCTGTCCCCAGGTGGTGACTGGCAGGGGAAGGAAAAAGTGTCTCCCGTGATCTGGGCTTGTCCAGGTTGTTGGGTCATGAGTGATCATTAAAATCAAGTGACCCCCCCCGTCCAAAATAGTAGCAGTAAGCAGGACTTGTCTGCTGCTCTGGATGGTACTGCGAAGAGGAATGAATTGTGCTGCTTAACCGGCCCTGTCATTCTGCTTATTGGGTCAGTCTATCCTGCCCCTTCCTCTGTCAAGGGTTTGGGGCAGGCAGAGCGCTGCATTTTAAAAGACACTGAGCCTACGACAGAACAGGCAAATGGCTGCTTGAACCGAGACTGCATTGGTGGTAGGATGGGGATTTTCTGCAGACTCCAGGCTTTGAGGCCATGTCTTGACTTCCACATTTTCATGCCCACCCGCTGGAAACTTTACTTCCGGGGCCAGTGGTTCCCTGCCCATCCTGATCCCCGGTGCTGACGTCCCCCCACGCCCTGGGAGACGAGCACGTTCACCAGGAATCTCCTTTGGCCCGACCTGATTGAGCAGCAAGAACTGAGCTTATGGACCAGCAGGGAGCTGAAGGGCGACCCTGTGAGATGACTGGTAGGTGAGCTTGCAGGGGATTCAGCAGCAGTAGTCACGGTTGCCAAGGCCTGGCACCCCCAGCTGGTCTGAAGGAATGAAGGGCAGGCAGCTGTCTGCACTGGCGTGCAGAAGCTGCAGATCTGCTGAGCATTGCAGCATCCCTGCCCCATCGGGGTGGCTGCAGGCTGGCTAGGGAGGCTTTGCGTTTCCAGAGGTGCGGCGCTCTAATGCCTGTGACCCTAACACCGGGTAAGGGTGGGGTGGGGGTGTGTGTGTCTGGCAGGGAGAGGCTTTCTCCTGCTGTGTGCTGGAACCGGGGGTGCCTTTAGGGCTTGTTTCAGAGATAGAAAACTGAAACCTGCTGGACTTGGGCGAATGGGCAGGGGGCAAGTGTGGGCTCTTTAAGGAATAAGAACCCAGCTGCAGCCTTCTTGTGGCTTTCCAGGTGAAGTAAGTGTGTCTCCTCCTCCCCCCCTCCCCCCCCAAGAACCAGGACCTCTAATGTCTCCCCCTGCCTAAGAGAAGTTCGAAAGGGCCCTTATCTTTCAAAATGCCTGTTTTGATGGCCTTGCCTTTAGCCAGAACCTCCAGTCTCTCTTCAGACCTGGACCCATGCCTCCTCTTGGAGAAAAGTTAATGATTTAGCTGTTCCTTGCTTCAGAGCTGTTTTCTGTCCTGCCCTTCAGCGTCATTAAGGTCGCTTTGTGTTGTGCGGGGTCTGTGGCTAAGAGCCTTGGGTGTCCCTGGGGAGAGGAAGGGGGGGTGGGGTGTCTCAACCTAGCAGTCTCTGAAGACTTCTGGAGCGCCGTTGGCAGGACCCTGCGCAGACTGTGTGCGTCAAACTGCACTTTTTGGGCTGGGACAGGGACTGCTCTCCCTCCAGGACTCAGGGTACCGAGGCATCGTTCGGCCGTGGCAGGGTGCACACGGGAGGCTGCCTTCCGTGAGCAGGTCGCCACGCTGCTGTCTGCCAGGTGCCCGTGTTACATTGCTGCTGGCGCGGGGTCTGTCTTGTGCTGTCCCCGGTGTCTGCAGATTGAGGGGCGCTGGAACATGCAAGTATTCTTCTTCGCTTTGGTTTCCTCAGCACCCTCTATGCCAGCCAACGTCCACCCTTGGCGTGAGGCCCGTCTGTGCAAAGCGCTCAGGGCAGATGTCAGTGTGATGTGTAGGTGCATGGCAGGTCTGAGCAGCCTCTCTCCACCTTGTCCCCGCACAGACGGAGAGAAATTGCAAGTGTGTGTTCCTCCTCTTGCTGTCTGCTGGTACAAAAAGGACTTGTCTCCACTGCCTCTGCTTGTTGAAGCCAGTTTTCAAAGCAAATAAATGACCAGGGTGTCTAACCAGTGCAGTCTGTGTGTTGCAGGTGCCTTTGCTTAATGCCGTTCCTCCCTGAAACCTGTTCCCATAGGATGGAGAGAACCCAAATCAATCCAGAACTGTCTCAATATCATTAAATCCCCAGCTGTATCCTGCATTCCTTTGTCACAGCTACCTCATCCAGCGGTAGCTTATTTTGATGTGTACACACTAAACCAGCGGGACTGTCGGGGGGGGGGGGGGGACACGCCCCTCCCCCCAGCTGCCAAAACTACACTTCTAAAGGTCGGTTACAGCTGTAGACTGACTCGGCAACAACTTACAAGCTTTCACGACCTCAGCATTTGTGGGTGTCTCTTAAAAAGGGGGGAGAAAAATCTCCAATTTCTGACCCTTGACTTTAAGACATCTATATATATTGCTGAGGTGCTCAAACACCTCGATATATCCCAGTAAAGGCCAGGTTACCCCCTGGAAAGAACTGCGGCATGGTACGTTTTTAGGATCCAGATTGCAAGCAGCTTTCCAATTGAACCATTTTTATTTTGATCGAACGTAATTTCACACACACATTAAAGTTAAAACCTAAAAGTGTAGTTGAGAGAATTTTAGGCTCTGCAGATAGTCACTTACTTGTTCAACAGAATCTAGATGTGCAAATCTGATCTCATAGAAAAAAATGTGAAATTCCTTGATTCAGGACTCCTGCAATGTGTTGGCAGCTGCAGACTTAACACAGCTACCCCCTGAGACTTGTTGATTCAAGTTACTTAAATTTTTAACTGAGTTGCTTGCTATCTGCAGTGTACATCTATTAATAATGGCAGGGTTATTTAGCGCACATGGGTAGACGGAACACATGAAAGTCGAACTCACCTGGCCCAAAGAACACCGATTAGAACTAGGGCAAATGTGACCAAAAGTAATTCGGACTTGAGTGCGTGCTGAGGATTGCTAGTAAGGCTGACGTTGCCAAAAAGCCAGTTTGAAGTCTGAGGGTGCTTTCCACTTTTGCAAGTGGAGGTTGTAATCGTAAGAGGAATGTGTGGACAGGTTGGACTTCCCTGGTCCAGCACCCTTGAGACCTGACTTCCCCTGGTCCAGAAAAGTCCCTCGCTTGGGACGGGTCGGCTCTGGCTACTCTGCTGATGGACTCTCCCACGTGGCTCCACTGCCTCTATCCTATCCCAGAGCTGCTGGGGATCGGCTGCCCCACGGCTGCTTGGGGTCCACACCTCCAGATCGCCGCACCTTGTGGGGAGTGGGGGTGGACACTCTGGGACCACCGAAACTCCCCTGCCTCTGGGTTGCTTGAGTTCTGCAACTCTGGGGTGTCTGGAATTCCACAAGCCCGGGGCTGTGGCACAGTGCTGGACTCCCTGGGCTACGGTTTCTCTGGTCCAGCAGCATCCGTGGTCCTGCCAGACTGTGGATGTTGTCAGTCCCAGACCATAGAGGTTCAACCTGTATTTTTTTTTTTTAAAAAAAAGGACGGTCTTAATTCTTGCATCTCCATAGTTGCTGGAGACTTTTTGCTCCGTTGTGGTATCTGTGGTGAGCAAAGACCAAAACTTTATGGTTTTTCTTTTTGGAGGGGCGGGGCTAGAAATACCAAATACAGCCGCAGAACTGGGCTGTGGGTGAGCGTGACATGAAGGTGGTCTTGTGATTACAATACAGGAATAAGACTCAGGAAAACTGGGGTCATTTCCTAGTTGAGCCCCCATGTCCCTGCCTGACTATGAGCAAGTCACTTAATTTATCCTCTGCCTACGTTCTTCATCTGCAGATTGGGGAGGATAGCACATTCCTACCTCATCGAAGGATGAGGATAAAATCCATTATCCTGTGATCAGGGCTGCGGAAGTACCTAGATGCCAGTGGATTAAAAATAAAGTGACTTTAATGAAATAGCCCAGTTTTTTTGAGGTCTGTAGCATGTGGGGCACATTTCATGTTGGCTTCAACAACAGAAGAAAATGAGACGTCGCTTTTCTTTTGCGGTGTTGAACCTGTGATAAGCCGCTGTGGGGTACAGCAGATCCTGTGAATGCCAAATTGCTCTTGGCCCTGGATGTAAATTTCAGCATTGCAGGGTTTTTCCAATCGATTTTTCTTTACTTTCAAAATGAGCTGGAGACGCCAAAGCTCGTAGACAGCACGGCGGGGGCTGTAATCGTGCTGTCTTGTGTGTTTAGCCTGTTGGGTCTTGGGCCTGGATTTGGGGGCGGATGCTACCACGATGTAAAGAATAAAGAAGAATGCATGTGACCGCATTAGAAGGAAACGATTTCCATAGAACTATGCAGATCCTTGAGGGTACAAAGATTTGCAGAGCTGCTCTGCGGGACCTTACATTCTTTTTTTGCTTTAGTAGCCTGTGATATGCCCATATCGGAGCCATAAAGGGCAGGGTTTGGCCAATAGCAGCCCACAGGCCGGATCTAATCCACAGACTGGATCCAGTCCACCAGGGTTAGCGCCTGGCGGGTCCTCACTGCAGTGTTTACCTGCACAGCTGTAGGTACCAGCTATCGCAGCTCCTATTGGCTGTGGATCACCAGTCTCGGCCAATGGGAGCAGCGAGACGCGGTGTCCCAGTCCGCACCACTTCCTTTTGGTTGGGAGTGGTGATCCGTGGCTGATGGGAGCTGCGATGGCTGGTACCCGCAGATGTGCAGGTAAATATAGCGGCCGTGGTCCACCAGGGCTAATCTTGGTGAACCCCTGACTTATAGCCCACCCCGGTACAGTGTGTGTGCAGGGCAGGACAAAAGCACGATTGCGGTAAACAGGCTTCCCAATACATGCAACTTACCTGCCGAAGTAGTGTTGCCTAAAATGCAGCTTGTGGGACTGTTAGTAAAAAAACAAACACAGTATCCCTTTTTTAAAAAAGGAGTCGATCGGGAAAAGGCTGATGCAGCAGCCCCAAAACTTGGCTAGCTTTCCATATGGCGAGGTCTTTCACTCACCGGGACCTGCTCAAAGCCATCAGTCACAGAGTCCTTTCAAATTCCTAGAACTGTAAGTGCAGCAAGTTCAAAAGGAACCTCCGGCTGTAGGAAAGGGAGCTTGCTTACTGTGTACCAGCCTGAGCGTGACGGAGTTCTTGGGTGGAGTGGGGACGTGGGGTGCAGGGCTCGGACTGTCCTAGTCTCACTTGACTTGCTGTGGTTTGCCCCGGGATTAACTCCACAGAGGCCATGATACCGTGACACTAAATGTGTCTCAAAATCTCTTGGTGCCTCCTTTCAAGGATCGTTCTGTGTCCAGGAGTCCCTCGCTCTGTGGGTCAAGCCGAGGACCCGATGTGATTTGGCGAACAAGAATTCTGAACTCGTCCAATCCAGACCCATAATCCACACGGGTTTGGAGCTTGAGCCAAAATACGAAAATAGCCACTTTTGAGGCACAGCAACCTGCTGTGTTCCAGCGTGTGTGCTTGATAATAAATGAGCTCTGGAAACGGTCTGCCCTGTACCTAGTGTCACAAGCACAATGGAGGTGGGTGGGTGTTGGTGTCCGTATCCTGGTTGCTTAATAATAGTGCTTGGAAATAAAGCTGCTCTCAGGCTCCAGGGAAAATGTTACTTGGGCTGGAGAATTTTTCTTCCCACTTAGAAATAGGGCAGCGAATGGAACTAGGTTGGGGTTTGGTGTTTGGTAGGTCTACACTGCAATTAAAAACTCTGTGGCTCGAGTCTCAGAGCTTGTGGTAAGCTGACGCATGCTTGCCGGGCCAGAAATAGCAATGTAGACACGGGGATCTGAGCCTCTGCCTCGAAATCCACCTCCCTCGCAGGGTCTCGGAGCCCCTGAACGTCTGTGCTGCAATCAGAGTCCGGGTCGGCTGACCTGGCTTGGGTTGAAAAGGGGTAACCGGTTACCTGGTAAGCATTGCCTTACCAGCATGCTTAACCTGGTTAACCGGTGCCCAGCTGGAGCAGCCCCCTCGTCCGTGGCACACCGTGGGCAAGGGCACTGTGCTACGAGCTGGGGGCGCTCCCGTGCCCCACGGTGTGATGCAGCGGGCTGGTTAACCGGTTACACCGTTGGACTGGTTAACCTATTGAATGGGGTTTTAAATCCCTAACCTGGGCCAGCTGTGGCCATGCTGCAGGTCTTGTTAGCAATGTAGACATACCCGAGTGGCTGTGCTCTGGTAAATGAGCATTAGTCCACTGGTCCCAAACATTATGGGAGGCAGCTGCATGGGGGGGGGGGGGGGGGGGGGGGGGGGCTGGTGGCTCTGAGATCCGGTGCCCATGGATCTGGACCCCATGGGCACCGGCTCCCACCTGAGACAGTGGGGGAGGGGGCGTTGTGTGTAGTCCTTTGGATTAACCGATAACTCCAGGCTGATCGCGCGTGCGTGTGCGTTCAGGGGCTGCAGCTGTAGTAGAATAGCTGACATTTCCTTTGCTAGAACAGCCAGGCTCTGGATCAGAGGGAGAACCTGGGGATCTCAGCAGTGTTCCCTCTTATCTTTCCCATCTGTGCGGAATGTTTTTATGAGCACTCAGGCATGTGCGAACGTGCACCACCTGTAGAAACAAAACCTCACTGCGGGCGCTCTGCTGATCAGCCGGGCGGCATTGGAATTCCTCCAGAGTGGCTGCACAAGCACCCAGCTTACAGGGAACCCCGGATCTTAGCTGTCTTCTGTGGGAGGCCATGTCTGAGAGAGGCCCTGCATTTTAGGCTGGAAATGTAAAAGGGAGTGAAGGGGTGGGTGGGACTCTGGGGAGAGTACCCTACGGTGCTATGCATTTTAAAGTGGCCTGAAAAGCCCTGTTGAACTGCTGCGTGGCTGGTCTATAGTCTGTGCCCTGCTCTCTTGAACCAAATTGCCCGTCCTGCAAATCCTGGACCGTCTCTTCACACGTCGGAAAACGAGCCCTTCCTTTGCCAGCACGGTCGCTAGCATGGCCCCGACTTCGCAACAGGGGTCGACGGCCTCTGAACTCTTGCCGCGAGATGAATCGGTTTGCCGAGGTGAGATGTTCATCGCGGCAGGTCGGCGTGGCTCGAGTCCACTGTAAACGCCGCAGAGGCCCACGGAAGCGGAGTTCATCGGCGGTAACGCAAGGAAGAGCAGCGCTAGCATCCCGCCCGAGTGTGTGAACCGGGTTGCAATGAGCGCAGCGTAAAGCGTGTCGTTTCGGCGCTGCTCAGACACCCAGCTCTGACGTTCAGGAACTGAGGCTGCCGATGAGGGTGCTGATGTAGACTCCAGAAAGTTTTCACTTTCTTTTTTCAATCTCAGCATCTTCTCTCATTAATCATCACGGTCTGACTCCCTCTAATTTCCCGCCACAGCAACTGTTTAAATTGATGCTGGCGTAGGTTAAAATTTCCACCCATCGAAAGAACAGCAGTCGAAAGATAAAAATCTGGCAAGTCGGTAAGCTGCCTTACAGCATGCAGCGATCAGAGAATCCGCGCTGATTTTGGGGCTGGGCAGCCTGAAAGCAGCTTCTCTGTTTCCACTGCCAGCAGGTGAGACACCGTTGCCACATTCACTCGAAAGCATCCTGAGAGGGAGGGGTGATGGGCACCTTCGAACCACGGAGGTTTTAAAGGCCCGTTTTAGATCAGCGCTCTGCCTGTCATTGCAGGATTGTTCCTTATGGTGCGTGATTAATCACATCAATGCGTTCCTTTCCCTCCCACCAACTCTTCCTAAAGAATCTTTGTGAATCTTTTCAGTATCTTACACATTTCTCCCCCGCCCCCTCTGACATCCTTGTTGTCTGCAGGCCGGTCACTGCACCAGCTCAGAGGTGTATCTGTTCTGCTTCCTTGCTAGAAAGTGACCGATGACTCGCTTCAGGAAGAGCTCAGAGGCAAATAGATGTTGGCTGTACAACATATCCTTTCCTGCATGCGAGTTCACACGTTGTGTAGTAACTTTGGGTTTCCTACGCTCCTCCCTCTCTTCCCCTTCAAACTGTTCCTGTTCCCAAACAGGATTTTCGAGAAGCTGGAAAACCAAAGCTGTCTGTCGGTTGGAGAAACTGCAGAGAACGTGTTCTGGTGACTTTTTTTTTTAGGGTGTCGGGTAACGCCTGTCAAAAAAAAAAAAAAAAATTCTGCTCCTCCGAGCCAGGAAGTTGCAAAACAATGTCCCAATAGATTAACGGCTGAAGAACAAATAACTGAAGATCCTGGCCGTATGGGGACCTAGATTTCCTTCAGCACTGACACACGCTGCCTTAATGACACAAGCGTGTTGCATGTTGATGTCGTGGTCCACGAAACTGATTTGATGCGTGTCATTGTCCGGTGACCTCTCCTGAGGCAGCCAGGACGTCGTGTCGTGCACAGAGATGTCGTTGGGACTCTTCCGTTGTCTTTTTCCAAAAGAGGATTTTGAGTTCTGCTGGAATGCTCGGGCAGTGACGAGACCGCGTACTGCATAGCACAGGTTGCACCTCTAAAATCCAGGATTGTCTGGTCCCTCAACATGCCAGACCACCGATGTTTCAGGATCCGAGAGCCCCGGAATGCTGCAGAGGGGTGGGGAGCCTGGGAGCCAGTTGGGGGTGGGGGGTAGGAGCCAGAGGCACAGCTCGGTTGGGCGGCTGCGGGGGGGAGGGGGGCGGAAGGGGGGAGGAGCCGGCGGCGCAGCTTGGTTGGGCGGCTGCGGGGGGGAGGAGCCGGAGGCGCAGCTCAGTTGAGCAGCTGCTGGTTGGCGGTGAGGGGGCAGAAGATGGCGGCGCAGCTCAGTTGGGCAGCTGCTGGCTGGCGGTGGGGAGCAGGAGCCGGTGGTGCAGCTCAGGTGGGGGGTAGAAGCCAGTAGTCAGGGGGATGGGGAGATGGCAGCAGGGGGGCTGAAAACTCCCCTGGTTCAGAAAAATCCCTCACCCAGAACCAGTCAGGTCCCGAGGGGGCCAGACCAGGGAAATCCAACCTGTAGTGACGTATGGCTACAGTTATGCAGGTGAGCTGCTGAGTTCATAGGCCTGTCAAATACGTTGGGGTAGCTGCACAGCTTTCCTAGGCGCTGTGCAAAGCATCTTTTGAAGGCAGTTAAGCCCTGTTGGGTCGTGCGGGAGTCTGCACTGGTTTACCTACTTCTATTTTAAAATGCGTTTTGGTGCCGGTTCTTTGTGTGGACAAGCTCATGGAGTAAATCCCTTAATACGCAGCGAGAGGCGACAGGGGAGAATCTCCGGCAATCCCCCTGGCTAGATCGGAGGGGTGGGATGAGGTGAGCAAATGGTCCTTTCCCTCTTCAATTTAAGCATGACTCTTCGTGGGTAGCACACGTTCCTGCAGGCAGGGCCAGTTGGAAAGCCGTGCTCTGGACCCCACCTTTAAAAAGGGCAGGCGTGGTGCGCACGACAGGTCCATAGCGTGGCAGGTTAATGGTCTTGGACCTTTTTAAAATGCTGCCTGGCTCTAGCTAGATTTATTTCTGGACAAGTGTCAGTGCCCACTGCAAGTCCTGGCCCTTGGATGGGTGTAAAACCATTCAGCTCTAGATATGAGAGCATGGGCTATTTATAGGTCAGTATGTGCTTGCTTCACAATCTAGTTAGGTTTGTTTCACTAATTTAAGACCCATCTCCTCGTGGCACGATTGCACCGAGTCCTGAACGTGTAAGATCTAGGGCACGACTCTCAAAGTGGCCTCCTTTTTGTGCTTGCCTCGGTATAAGTGCTGGAAATGCAGGGGTTTATCTGAAGGAGGCCGAGTTGAGGCCTGTTAGAAATGCCTTTTCTGGGGAGATTCCCTCTTCCTTAGCCCTTTGGCTTTAAGGGGAGGGGCTGGTGAGGGAATCGTGTCCCGATCGCACCGCCGAATTCAGAAAAGCTGCAGGATCGGTAGCTCCAAGAGCAACTTGAACCAGCTGTGCTGCTCACACAATGTTTGTTGGAGCTTCAAACCTTATCAGTCCAGAGTTTGTCGGGTTGCAGGTCCCCCCCGTTGCAGGAGCAGAGGGGGCCGGACGGCCATGAAAGGGATTGAATTTGTGCAGCACTCTGGGCTGGGTGGCGATATGTTTGACCTCTTGACGCCTTGCTTCTGGGCACGGATGGCTCTGCGGAGTCCCGTCAGCTGCCGTGGAGTGCTGGCTGAGCACACCCATCTGGTGGCGTAGAGAGATTAGGACTATCCGGATCGGAGTCCTTATTGCTTTGAAGCTTACCCCAGTGGGAAAAGTTGCGCCAGTCTCTTTGGCAGCAGGACAACTAGCATTTAGTTGGGCATCTTTAGGTAGCTCCTTAGTGCACGAAGGACGTCCATGCAGCGCCCCGCACGTGCCCGTCCTGTGCTAGTACCCGCTCCGGGTTGGAGTCTGGTTAGTCAATGCCCGCCCTAAACGAGGAATCTGAGCTGGATGGTGGTTCCTGGCAGAAGTGAATTCCCCGGACCTGGGTGCTTTGTCGCTGTAAGCCCCTCGCACGCTGGGCCCCAGCGACCAAAGCGTTTTTGAATGCAGCTGCCGCACCAGGTCGCCGATGGGAGAGCAGGTCCCAGCTGCAGAGGCCCATGACCTTGGGTTGGGCTCGGAATGGAAGGGCCATCTGTTGTGGCCGTTCGCCTGCCCTGCGGAGAAGGTGACCTGCTGCGTGAGGGCTTGCAGCAGCCCACTAGCCGTCGGGCGCTTAGTTCCGAAGTGCTGGGAAACACAGCGGCTTTGCCGTCTGTAGCTGCATCTCTCTCCCCCCCCCTTCCCCCCCCAGCCGCGGGTCACTTGTGTGCAGAGTCTGCCCTTCTCAGCACCGCCCTCTGCTTGGGCTGATGAACTTGGCACTTGGAGGGGCAGGACCTGGAGACCGTGCCTTGGCTCCCCTCCCTCGGGGGTGGTCTTGCCAGCTCATCGTTTTTAGAACTAAATATAGTTGACACACGGCAAGGACTTTCGAGTCACGTGACTGTTTTATCCTCTCCTGGCCGGCCGTCAGCGCTGGGCTCGGGTGTCTGAATGGGTAATAATTAACTGTGAACGAGCTTTGCGCTAGAATTTGGCGGAGGCCCGTGGACTTGTGCAAGGTAGGCAAGAGTGGAGGAGCCGGTCTCCCCTTCCCCAGGCTGTGGGGGTGGCGTCTGTTGGGTCGTCTCCCCCTCCACCGCTCCCGGGCAGCGTGGTCTTGTGCTCTTGCCCTTCCCTGGCCTGGGGGGGTTTCCGGCTCGTGCTGCTCCCTGGGACTGTGAACGATCCGCAAGGAGGAAGATTTGACCCTTAGACTTGCCCGTGACTTTGCCCTCTGGGCAGTCCTGTCTCTCTGGGCTCCTGCTATGAGTGTTGAGGGGGGAACGTGGCGGGGGGGGGGAGGGGGATTGCCCCATTCCAGGGCGGGATCCTCTCTGGGAATTGCCCCCTCCCCGCGCCCTGCCTTGAGTTGCACCGTGTGGCTGTGTCCTCAGGGTGCCTCGCCTCCCTGAGTGACAGCTGAAAAAACACTTGGCTTTTCCCAGGCACTGTCCCGCCGCTCCAGCCCACCTCCTGATGGATGGCCACAGGTGGGGGGGCTAACGTGGCATTCGGCCGGGAGCATGGCTCCCTTGCAGGGGTGACAAGAACCAGCCAGCGTCTGCCCCGTCACTGCCTCCATTAACTCTTTCCTTCGCTGGGTAGCTCTTCCAGGTGCCTTGCCAAGCGTTAGGCTGTGGGCGCTAGTCGGGTTCTTCAGTCCCTTGTCAGGCAGGGGAGGAACCGCTGGTTGTACAACGTGCTGGCAGTGTGTGCGTGAAGGCCGGCCGCTGCCTGGCTCCCCACTTCTGATACAGCCTGTCCTGGGCCCCTGGGTGACCGTGGGAAAGCCAGCGGAAGCACCGTCTGCCATCAGACCCAGCGGGAAGCGTGCAGGGGGCCAGATGCTGCAGCTGCTGCGAGCTTTCCCGGAGAGAACATTTTACATTTTTATTTGAAACAAAAATAAAGCTGCTTCCTCACGCCGCCGTTTCCCTGACACCTCTCGCCCCGGGCGATGGCAGCACCGCAGGGGTTGGTGCCGGGGAGGGCGTGTGCTGCGCACATCTTTGTGAATGCGGCTTTGGAGGAATCCTCGCCGGGGAAGCGCTTAGGTGTGGAATGGGGGGGGGGGGGGGGACTTAGCTTTTCCTCAGATTGCGGCATTTGAAAAACTAATTGTCGCCTTCCCCTTCCTACATGTGCACAGACGAATTCGTAACAGCGCTGCTGCTCGCACTGACGGGAGCCTGTCACGCATCTTAGCCTCAGCCCCTCTGTTGGGGTTTATAACGTGGCCGTAACGCGAGAGGCAAACTTGGTTTTCTTTTTCTAACTGCTTCTTCAGTAAAACTGGTGTAGTCTTCCTGGCTCTTAGCCCCCCCCCCCCCCCCCCCCAGCAGAAAAAACAGAAGTTATTGCTTTGAGCCAGCAGGTAACTGCTTACCGGCATTTGGACAGGTTGTTGGTTAGTAGTCTGTGTGTGTGTGTGTGTGTGTGTGTGTGTGTGGTTGTGCCTCAGTAGTTAAGTTCAAAAACTTGGCGTGTGAGTTCTCTTTGGCAGGTGCTGTTAATGCTAGTGCCTGGCACAGTGGTTCCTCAGCCCTGATTGGTGTGTGCGGGTACTGTTGGGCAACAGGTGAGCGCATGATGTGTGTTGGGGGCTCTTCTTTGTGCCCTCCTTTTCCTCGGTCTCCGCCCTCCCCAGAATACACTTGAAATCTTGTCCATATGATCCTTGTGACCTACCCATGGGGTGAGTTCTCTTTGCTAGTGTGGGGAAGTAGCTATTGATAGGCGATACCTCTTTTGGGGCTAGTACTGTGTTTTGAGAAGTACATGCTTAGGGAATTACTTTAAAGTGCATTAAGTTGTTAACATAGCTCATGGATGTGTCTCTGCAAAGTAAATCAGGTAGAGGTGGAATTGTAGATTGAAGTTGGCTTCCGAGCTCTGTTTGTTTACCTGGCATCTCTGCTGATGCTTCAGTGCAAGTTGGGGTGTGTGGGGAAGCGAGGCTGAACGTTGCACGTCCAAATTCACACAGCTTCTCTCCTAGCTTTGCCATGTGTATCCCCTGTTCAGAGAGGCACGAGGAACGTGCAGAGGTGGGAGTGCAGAAGGAGAATGTTATGGTGCCAAGAGTTAAGGATAACATGTTTTGAATGACAGGAATCCTAACGTTGGTCCAATGTTGGATGGAAATGGTAGTATTCTCACTAATTTAGAAAAGACAGAGGTGTTCAATAACTATTTCTATTTTTGTGTCTGGCAAGTCCTGATAACTCAGATCCAAGAGTTTTAAAAGACCTGGCCTAGAAACATGCTGGGTCATTACAATGTTCAGTAAGGCTTGTAATATTGGGGAAGTTGCAGAAGATGGAAGGAATCTAATGCTGTGCCAATGCTTAAAAAGGTGACCTGGGTAATTAAAGGCTTATCAGTCTGGCATCTTTCATGGGCAAGGTAATGGAGCAGCTGAAAATGGGACCTGACACCGAATTAAAGGAGAATAATGGAATTAATGCCCATCAACTTGGGTTTATGGAAAATAGACCCTGTCAAGTTAATTTGATGAGATCTTTTTTTGTTGAGATTACTGAGGGTAGTCGTGCTGATGTAATAGACTTAAGATTTCTGTAACACATTTGACTTGGTACTGCACGACATTTTGACTCCCCCCTCCCCCCCGAAAGATATAAAATTGGCGCATATTAAATGGATTAAGAGTTGGCTTATTGTTAGGGTCCCAAAATACAGTGTAAACAGGGAATCGCTATTATATTGCAATATGGTTCGAGTGGGATCTTGGAGGGATTGATTTTGGGCCTTGTGCCCGTTAATGTTTTTTAATTTAACGATTTTGGGAGAAAATGTAAAATCCTGGTTTGCAGAGGACCCAGACTGGGGGAATGATAGATAATGACGTGGACAAGTCATGGAAACAGCCGTCTGGAAGAGGGATGTGAACAAATACCTGGTTAACAGGGTACCCCCTAAGTATCACCCTTACCGGGTGATACTTACTGGTTAACCAGCAGCCCTGTGGGGACATTTAACTGATTAAACAGGATTTTACATTCCTAATCTGGGTCACTTAGTAAGATGGACTGGAGCAAACAAGATGCATGTTAACATAGCTGGTGAGGAAGGACGTGTAGGGACAAAATGTAGGTCGTGCTTTCAGGATGGGGGAGGCTTGATCGTGGGAGTCGGCGACTCTGCAGAGAAAACGTGGTGGTTGTGCTGGATAACGAGCTGACGCCGCCCTCCCAGTGCGACACTGTGGCCAAAAGGGCTCAGGCAATCCTGGGCCGCCTACGCGGGACTCTCAGGCGGGCGCGGCGAGGTTACTTGATCTGTGTGGGGGGCGTGGCAGCTGCTAAAATATCGTGTCTGGTTCTGGTCTCCACAGCTCAACAAGAAGGTTGATGAGTTTGGAGAGAGTTGAGAGAAGAGCCATGGGCCGGAGTGAAACATTGAACGATTTGGGGGGCGTCGTGGTGGATTCTCCATGTTCACTTTTACCTCAAGATGGGGGGCTGATTGAAAAGTCTGCTCTAGGGATGATCGGGGGGAAGCTCTCTGGCGTGGGCTACGCAGGTCGCCGTATCTGAGCTCAGTGGCCTCTCGCGTCCTGGGGCTCTCTGGATCTCAGACTGGTCGTGAAGAGGGGAAAGCAGATGAGCAGTTGCCTGCTGCACGGCCTGGAGTGGGGGCGCATCCATCCAGACAGGGTGTGCAGTAGCCGGGCCTCTGAGCTCTCCCCGTCAGCCATTTTGTGTTTGGAAGGGGTGGGGTGTCTCCCCTTTCTGGGGTGGCCGTTGGTTCCTGGCGGTGGCTGGGGAGAGACGGGAGCCGCTTCCAAGTCTCCTTGCGCGATCCCATGGTTCGGAGAGATGCCAGTGCTGTCCCTGGTTATCTTGCTTTAGGGTGCAGGGGTCGGGCTAATTCTCCCCCACGGCTGCTGTGCAAGTGGGTTGGGGGTGAGGGCTTCCCTTGCAGAGGGAGAAGACAGCTGCAGGGAGTAGGGGCGACTGAGGAAGGACATGGCGGGGGGGGGGGGGGCAGTCACATAGCCAGTCTCTCGGGGCGGGGTGGGGACTAATTCCCAGGCTGCCCGGGGTCTCTGGTCCCACCCGCTGAAGGGCTGCGAAACTCTCCAGCTCAGCTCCCCGTTTGAACGCAAGGGGTGGCGACGGGCCGCTGAGGCCTGTCTGTGCTTGCAGTTGAGATGGATGTTGCTTCGTCTCTCGGGTGTGGAGCAAATTCCCCCAGGAGCGCCGTAGCTAGGCCAGTCTCACCTGGCGTGGGCCCAGCGAGGCCGAGGTGGGTGACCTGCCCTGTGGGAAGCAACAGTGCCGCCAGCGATCAAACCTACCGGCCCTCCGAGCGGCCTGCCGCCATCTTCAGACGCTTCAGCCCTGTTCCCCCAGCAGGCATGGCCCGCGGGGCTGGAGATCTGAGCCCCGGGCGCTGGGAGGGGGGGGTCTCCTGTATGCTCCCTGTGTCCGGTGATTTCTAGCCTGTGAGCCTTGCCGCAGCCGCATAATTGAAATCCGGTGGGGAACCTAAGGCCTGGGGGGCTGGATGCAGCTGGGGCTCCTCCCCGGCATCGGGGAGCCTGTGCTGGCACTCCAGCCCCCCCACTGTTCCCCCATGGGGCTGGAGTGCACAAAGTCCACTAGCTGAGCCCAGGTGCTGGTGTGTGAGGGGCAGTGTGTGTGGGGTTTTTTTTTTTTTGCACTTTTCACTTGTGTGCGGCCACCGAGTGATTTTTTTTTTTCTTCTTCCTATGGGTCAGTGGCCCCCAACCCAAAAATGGCCCCCGACCCCCGATTTTAAATTGTACGTTGTAGAGAGGTGCCAGCAGCTCCCTGTGGCAGGACTTGCGATGGGTCCGTCTGCTCTCCGAGTTGCGGCACGTTGGCTTTCCGTGCCTGCAGCCTGTCTCGCCGCTGCCGAACAGGTGTCGGCCAAGCCTTGGTGAGGCTGTTCCGCGGTGTGGGCTAGGACAAGGCCGTGTGCTCGGCTCCGACTTAAGCAGCCCTGCAGCCCCACGATGCACTGCCTCGCCTTTGGAAACTGGCCCAGACGATCCGCTTCCCCCTTCCTGCCAATGTCCCTGTGCCCGCATCTCCTTTAAAGTTACCTTGCACATGCCAGACTGGATCAGACCAGATGTGCATCGTGTCCAGTGTCCTCGCCCTCGAGAAGGGCGTGCAAGGAATTCTCGAAGCGATCGCTTTGGGATAAGCCGAGGGAAGCCTGCGTCCGTGGTCCACGTATGCTCTGGATCCTGGGGGCTACCTGGGGATCTTCTCCTGAGCCCGTCTTGTGTCTCCCCAAGTTTTTCTGCCTGCCTACGTATGTCCATCCGAAGGGGAAACCCATCGCTGGGGAGCAGCCGCAGCGCCCGCCTCGCGTGTCCCGGCATGTTGCTGCTTCCCTTTCTCAGAAGGAAAATGTGTGTTGCATTTGGGAGGGAGCCTTCCCACTGTACACCCCCATGGCTTGGGGAAAGCTGTTTGCAGCCACACCGCGCTGGCGGCCCTGGGCAGGGAGCAGGCAGAAAGGGGGGACAGCCTGGTGGGAGCTGGCGCTTAATCCCCTCCCAACAAAGAGCCACACTTCCAGCCAAGTCCCTGGCTGGTGGAAATGAGTCTTTCTGCAGCTCAGGATGAGTGCTCGGAGCAGCCCCCTCTGTGGTGCCCCCTCCCTCCAGCCCCCACCGGTTAACCTTAACCCTCACCCGTTAAGGGTAAGTTTAAGCAGTTAACTGGTGAAACATTCCCATCCCTAGCCTGCATGTGCACAAGAACAGCCAGAGTGGGTCGTAGCAGTGGGCCATCCAGTCTGGAGTCCTGTCTTTTGACGGGCTAGTGCCAGGGGCCCCAGAGCGAACGAGCAGAACGGGGGATTTAACGAGTGATCCGTCCAGTCCCAGTGTCTGGCAGTCGGGTTTAGGGACACCCGTAAGATGGGGTTGCATTTCTGATTGTTTTGGCTAATAGCCGTTGATGGATTCATCCTTTTCCATTAACTTATCTAGTTCTTTTTCGACCCTCACTGTAAATTTCTGGCATTCACAATATCCCTCGGCAGTGAGTTCCACCGGTTGATTCTGCATCGTGTAAAGAAATGCTTCCTATCTTGTGTTAAACTTGCTGACTCCTAACTTCCTTAAGTGACCTCAAGTTTGTGTATTGTGTGAAGGGGTAAGTTACACGGCCTTGTGCATCTTCTACACACCAGTCATGATACTATAGACCTCATCCATATCCCATTTAGTCCGCTCTTTAACAAGAGTGGGATTGTGCAGCTTAGACATCTCCTCTCCTGTTCCATACCTCTCACTATTTTTGGTGCTCTTCTCTGTACTACTTCCAGTGGGCGTACCATGGGTTTATATAGTGGTAAAGTGGTGTGTTCTCTTATCTATCCGTTTCTGAACAGTGTTATCTTTTGACAGCTGCTGCACACAGAGCAGATGTTTTCAAAGAAGTATCCTGCGGCACCAAGATCTCTTTTGTAGGAGTAGTTGGGGTTGTGTTTTCCAGCGTGCGTTACCTTGTGTTTCTCAGCATTGAATTCCACTTGCCGTCTTGCTGCCCCGGCACCCAGTTTTTTCAGATCCCTTTGTAATTTTTTGCAGTCAGCTTTGGTCTCAACTACCTGGAATGTTTGTGCCATTTGCAAACTCGGCAGTCTCGCTGTTGGCCTCCGTTTCCAGATGTGTTTAAAAAGCATTTGTCCTAGTACTGATCCTTGGGCGTCTCCATTATTTACCCTCTTTCCATTCTGAACACTGACTATCGGTGCCTACCCTCTGCTTCGGCTTCTGATCTCTGAGAGGATCTTTCCTCTTATTCCAGGGCTGTCCACTGTGCTTAAGAGGTTTTTGGTGAGTGATCTCTCAACAAAGGCTTTCTGAAACTCCCAAGTACCCTGTACCCTGTGGTTCACCCTCCTCCGCTTTTTGACCCTCTCTGAGGTCTAGTGGCTTGGTGAGGCAGGGGACTGGACTCGATGACCTCTCGAGGCCCCTTCCAGCCCTCGTATTCTATGATTTCCCGTTACACTAACCATGTTGACTCTTCCTCTTCCCCTCCCCAACAAATGGTGTTAATCTGTGTGTCTGATAGTTCTGCTCTTTACTAGCATTTCAGCTGGTCCTGGGGATGTTACACTTGTTTTTAACATTTTAAAACTGTGTAAATGATCTGGTTAACCGGCTGGCAGCGCTCCGTGGACGGAGGCTGCTCTGACTGGGCCAGGTACTAGTTAGCTGGTTACCTCTTTACATCCCTGCCTGATACTGAAGTTAGGTGTACCAGCCGTAATTGCCAGGATCACCTCTGGAGCCTTCTTTAAAAATTGGCATTGCATTCCCTACCTGGTGCAGGGGCCGATTGTAGATGGTGGGTTAGGCACCACACTTCTGTAACTGTGCAGTGCCTGTGGCAGCTTCATCCTTTGGGACTGTCCCACCTCGTTTTCTGGGGATTTCAGACTGTGTCCACACTGGTGCAGTCTGCTAGTGGAGATGGGCCAAGCCACAGTTTGTGTTTCCCACGCAACGAAGCTGCATTGCACTGGGACAGATAACGGTGGCGTTGTGTCTGGACTAAGGGTTTGCACAGGTGGCTGTAAGTGGGGCACATTTGGCTTAAGTTAAGGATGGTTTCTAATTCTCACTTGACGTGCTGAAAGAGTGTGACACACCATGGGCCTCTGGCTGGTTTTGCTTTTAGACTGTATAAAGCTGATTAAAGACTCTGAAAAATGATTTTACTTGCTTTGTAGAAATATCCTGTGTGGGGGATCTGTTCTTCCTTGTTTTTGCGGGAGTCTTAGTGTACCTGTCTGGGTCCTGCTGCCAATTCCCTTGGTTGCAGAGATGAAGGGCGAGAGAGAAGTTGCTTTTGACTTAACACAGACCTCCTTTCTCCAAAGTGTCCTGTGGGTGTTGGAGTAAGAGAGCGCCACAAACATACAAAACCACCAGGATTAAACAGGCTGATTCGGGATATACCTAAAAGAGCACGAGCGCCGCACCCCACTTGCTCCATCAAGCAGCTGCTGCCTGAGTCGCCTAGCCAGGGCGACTCTTGAGTGAGTGCAAATTGGTCTGATCCAACATGGCAAGTCTCTAGTCTGCTGTCCCGCCTCTGGTAGCTGCTGCTCAGGAATTCTTGCACCACCCTCTGAATAGATAGTGCAGGAATAAGCGGTCTAGAGAGAGCACTCTTTGAAACACCCCGTCCCAGCAGTTTGCTAGATCGTGTTGTACAGGCAAGGTGCCGAAACGCTTCCCTGTACAAAGGATTCCTCAAGGCGCACTTGCCTCTCCCTTGTTTGCAGCAGGCCTGCAGTATTCACGGGGGAAGGCCCCTGGGGATGCAGAAGTGGCGCTTTTCTCCAGTTCAGTTGTGTTCCGGTTTGGCCGAGAGATGAACTCTCTCTAGCTCCTTCCTTGGGCCGGCCTTGGCAGGCTGCTAGAATGGCCGACCGCCTACGGCTGGGCCAACCTCGCTGCTGCAGCGGCACGTCCCTGCCCTGGGAGCTGCCGGAGTAGCTGGATGATTGTGGGGAGGGGGAGCCGAGCCCTGTAGACTCCTCGTGCCTGCGCCCAGGCACCGCGCAGAACATGAGTAAGTGGTCCCCGAAGGCCAGGGGGATGACGGGGGTGAGGTCCCTGTCCAAATATCTGCATTAGAAATCTTGTTAGACCCTTCAAGTGCTGGCCTTTTGCAAGGAGCCAAAGGGAGTTGGGAGTGCAGGGGGCCCAACTCCCGTTGGATTTCAGCGGGCAAAGAGCACCAGCTATCTTAGGTGCTTTTGAAACGCCCGGGCCCAGCAGACGCCGTGGGGGTTACGGCCTCTTCCGCCCTGTCTGCCAGGCGGCTCCTTGCAAGCCGCTGAGCAGGCCGTCACCTGCACAGCCAGTGCCGCGGCGCCAGGGTCTGGCCAGCTCTGTGGATTGAGTCAAGCCGTTGTCAGCCGCTTGTGGAAGGCGAAGTCGGGCTGGCTAAGCCCCGTGGTGATTTCCCCAAGCAGGCGGTAAGCGGGGCTGTGAACGTGTCACCGGGTAACTACTGCGCTTGATGCTTCTCCATCTCCCTTTACGATTAAACTCCACCTGGGGCCTGCTGGCCCGGCTCTGGGCTGGTGGCTGAGATTCCCGGGTGGGGTGGTGGTCGGCAGCACCCCCCCCCCCCATCCACGGGCCAAACGCTGCGCAGTGTCGCCGGCAGGGTTCTACACGGTGGTTGTTTTTACCCGCGGTTGCCGGGCCTCACTCTGCCGCGCGATGGATCTCCAAAGCCGGTTGCAAAGGCTAGCTCCTCTGGGGAGCGGGGTGTCCCTGGTGTCCCTTCCAGCGGCTGCAGTAGCACTTAGTCGAAAGGTCCTGACAGCCCGCGGGGACTCCCCCGCCTCGGACGCTGTGCTCAAGCCATTCCGGAAAGCCGAAGCAGGGGTCGCGTTCTCTCCCCCCACTGAAATGTCCTGCCAGGAAACAGCCAGGCCCAGAAGCAGCGGGGCTGTGCCTGGGAATTCCCCACGAGCGAGGGCGGGGTGGTGGAGAGAGCCGTGGGCTGTGACTTGAGCCTGCGTGTCCCTCACCCCGTCTCTGACTTGGTCTGGAGCAAAAATCACTTTTTTTTTTTTTTTTTTTTCCTCGGGCCCTTCCCACCCTGTGTCTTTCGGCAGTGCGGGGTGGGGACCTTCTCGGGGCAGTGTTTGTACAGCGCCTAGCGCGCTGGGCCCAGGCTGCGTTCTGGCCCCGGCCGGGCCAGTAATACTAAGCAGGCCCGTGGTAATCCAGGCGGGCGTTGCCGGTGTCCCTCCACGGAGCTGCGCCTTGGAGCTCGGTGCAGCACTGGAGTCCAGGCTGTTTGAGCCCAGCAAATGGTGCACTCCGGTGACTTTGCATTTGGAGCAGGCTTCTAGCTGAAGGGGACCCCGCCCTCTCCTCAGGGTGCGAGCTGCCCTATCAGTGCCTGCAGCGTACCCGTTTGGGCCGGGTGGCTTTCTGCAGGGCCGGCGTGGGCGGGGACTGTGTCCCCCGCACGTTGGCTGGGCTGGTTTTCTCTCCGTCCCTGTGCGTGCCGGCGAGTAGCAGCGCTGGACACGGTCCAGTGCGGCGCGTGGTCCTGGGCCGGGTGTGGGATAAATGCGCCGACAGGGCCGCGGGATTCAGGCCCTGGTCTACGTTGGAATTGGTGCGTGGCTCTGACAGGCCCGTGCAGACGGGTAACAGGAGCTACTTACGGGTGGTGCCGGGACCCGCTCAGCAGCCTTTGTGCTCCCAGGAATCAGCCAGGAGTGGCCAGCCCGAGCCTTCGGTGACGTGGTGCCAACGCTCCCTGGCACCCTGCGTCCACGGGCACCAGAGCCGCCCCGTGGGCCCAGTACAGAGGAAGCTTGGGTTAGTGCAGACAATCCAGGCTAGGGATGTAAAATCCCGTGTAACCGGTTCAGCAATTAAGGGGGGCTGCAGCGGCAGCCTCTCCTCCCCCCACCCCACCACGGATGGGCGTCTGGAACTCGTGGGCAGCAGCCGCTCTGGAGGCCAGGGCAGGGCCTGTGGGGTTGAGCTGCCCATGGCGGAAGGGGAGCTGCACCAGCCCCCACCGGTTATCTGGTGAAACGTTCACATCCCTAACCCAGGCAGGGGTCGGTCCGGCATGCGCCGTGGGCGGGACGGGCCTCGCTGGCAGGTCTCCCTGCACGTTGGTTTAAAAAACCCCTTGAGATCTTTGCGACCCAGCCCTGGCAAGCGGCTGCACGTTGTTTAACGCCCTCTCCTGCCACCGCATTGGGCCCGCCAGGCTGGCTTCGGCCGCCTCAGTTCCTCCCCATCATGGCTCCCTGGCGGCCGCGTGCCTATGTTGGTAACCAGGCCATGCACCAGCTGGCTGGGTCATGCTCCCTCCGCTGTCAGTGTGTGTGTGGGCGGGGGGGGGGGGCTCTCATCTCCCCTTTGGCATGGCGAACGCGTCCTCGATCCCTTTGTCCGGAGATGGCGATTGGCGATGGGGCCGTGCCGGACGCTCTCTCCAGCTACATCTTCGTGGAGCAGAGAGCTTGAGGCTCACGGCCGGAGTGCAGCCCTTCTCAAAGCCACCCCTCCCCTCCTCTCCACACCGTGCTTCTGCCACCTCTGCCCGGCCAGGGAGCCGTGTTCCCTCCTCGCAGACGGAAATGAGGACCTGGCCCCCTGTGCTTGTTCCTTTAGCCTCCCTCCTGCTAGCTGGGGAAGAGGGAGCGGGCCTCTCCTAGTGCTGTCCTGCTGAGGGTGCTGCGGGGCACCTGAGGGCCTAGCTGTGACATTAGTGGGCCACATGGGTTGTGGAGGGTCTCATTGAATTCAGGGCGCGGGATTGCAGTGTGGGGGGGAGCTACTGGGACCGTAACGGCCGGGTGGGGTTGGGGGTCCCTCCCGGATACACCAGTCTCTGTGGAGGTTTGAGTCTTTCTGCCCTGCCTGCAGAGGGAGGGGGCTGGGGGACTCTCCGGGGAGGGAGCTGGCTTGTTTTAGGCGATGGCAGAGGGGACCGATCCATCCAACCTGTCCCCTTGATTCCACTTCCTCCTGGCATCTCCTCCTCTCCCGGGGGGCGGTTGCTTCTGGGTACGGCTGTGCGCGGCAGGTCTGTGCCGTGCGCGAAGGCCGGGCCGCGATCTGTTCCTAGTGCCGGGGCGGAGTGCCCGTCTGTGCTGGATTGGTAGCTGGTATCCCAGGGCTGGGGTTGGTCTCAGCTGGACTAACACGTCGTCCTGCGCTGTGCGGACTCGGCTCGGCACCTAGACCTGCTCCCAGGTTGCACGGTGCCAGGGCTTGGACCCGACCCTGGCTGGCTGACTGGCGTGTGTATGGAAGGGGGCGTGCAGACCTACCCACGTAGCTCTGAGACGGGCGACTTCCCTCCAGGCACGGTGGGGAAAAGGAGCCCTTGAGCAGATCGGGGGAGGGACTCTGGCCCCGGCGGGTCAGGAACTTGGCTATGTGACCTCCTCTCTCTCCTGCCCGTTGGGTGAGTGCTCTAGCCCCCCGTGGCATTCGGGTATTAATGCCTCGGTTTCTCCTTTCACAGAACAGACCACTCCAGCCAAAGTGGTGAAGGCGGCAAACCCCAGGCAGCGGAAAGGAAGCAAGGTACGTCTGCCTCTTGCTGGGAGCGGGGTGAATCTGGCTCGCGCTGCTGGCTGTATGCACTGCAGGACCGTTTAGAGGCCCAGTGTGCTGTGTCTGTACGGATGTGTCATTGATCGACCGTGTAACAGGCTGAAAATGTTAGTTACACATGGAGTGGCAGCCAGCTCCCCGGGAACCGGTGCCGCCCTGCTCCAGGGGGCTGGCTGCTGTCCTGCCCTGCTGCCTCAGATACAGAGGACATAAGAACGGCCATACTAGGTCGGTCAGACCAATGCCAGGTGCCCCAGTGGGAGTGAATCGAACAGGGAATGATCACGCGATCTCTCTCCTGCCATCCATCTCCACCCTCTGGCAGACAGAGGCTCCAGACTTAAACCTCCATTAATGGACTTAACCTCCATGAATTTATCTAGTTCTCTTTTAAACCCTGTTATAGTCCTGGCCTTCACAACCTCCTCAGGCAAGGAGTTCCACAGGTTGACTCTGCGCTGAGTGAAGAAGAACTTCCTTTGGTTTGTTGAAACTTGTTGCCCGTTAATTTCATTTGGTGACCCCTAGTTCTTATATTATGGGAACAAGTAAATAACTTTTCCTTATTCACTTTCTCCGCACCACTCATGATTTTATAGCCCTCTATCATATCCCCCCTTAGTCTCCTCTTTTCCAAGCTGAAAAGTCCTGCTCTCTTTAATCTCCTCATATGGGACCCGTTCCAAACCCCTCATCGTTTTAGTGCAGGGGCAGCTCCCCAGGAGGCAAATTGGGAGCTGTGTGGGGCCATGTTGTTGTTTACCTGTTTACATGGCTACGCTCTTACCTCCCTAGTAGGGAACCGCAGTCCCTGCTCCCCAGAGCAAATAGTCTTAAACAGGGCAGGCAAATCATTAAGGGGGACGAGACTTGCCCCGGATCACCTGGCAGCTCAGTGACAGAGCTAGGACTAGAACCCAGGTCTCCTGACTCCCAGATGGCTGCTCTGTCCACTAGGCCGCAGTACCTCCTGTGCCAGATGGCGCAGTGTTTTGTTAAGCCCCCGGGGAGCAGGCTGGGGGGTCTGACCAGGGCACGTTTGCACTCCCTGGCAGCCAGGGACAACGACTCACCTGGGCACCCTGCAGTTACGGGTAAGGATGTCAAATATCGACTAAACGAGTAATGAAAGAGTTGACGCATTTTGCAGGGACTATTGGATGGGTCGGTCGGGCGGCGCTGCCTTCCAGGTGTAGCAGCAGCCCGGCGAAAGCGCCGGGTGGATCCCCGGCTGATCCGGGCTGCGTGTGGCGCTGCCGCTTTCCGGCGCCGTGTGGATCCCCGGCTGATCCGGGCTGCGTGTGGCGCTGCCGCTTTCCGGCGCCGCGTGGATCCCCGGCTGATCCGGGCTGCGCGGGGCGCTGCCGCTTTCCGGCGCCGCGTGGATCCCCGGCTGATCCGGGCTGCGTGGGGCGCTGCCGCTTTCCGGCGCCGCGTGGATCCCCGGCTGATCCGGGCTGCGCGTGGCGCTGCCGCTTTCCGGCGCCGCGTGGATCCCCGGCTGATCCGGGCTGCGCGTGGCGCTGCCGCTTTCCGGCGCCGCGTGGATCCCCGGCTGATCCGGGCTGCGCGTGGCGCTGCCGCTTTCCGGCGCCGCGTGGATCCCCGGCTGATCCGGGCTGCGCGTGGCGCTGCCGCTTTCCGGCGCCGCGTGGATCCCCGGCTGATCCGGGCTGCGCGTGGCGCTGCCGCTTTCCGGCGCCGCGTGGATCCCCGGCTGATCCGGGCTGCGCGTGGCGCTGCCGCTTTCCGGCGCCGCGTGGATCCCCGGCTGATCCGGGCTGCGTGTGGCGCTGCCGCTTTCCGGCGCCGCGTGGATCCCCGGCTGATCCGGGCTGCGCGTGGCGCTGCCGCTTTCCGGCGCCGCGTGCAGCCTGGGGACTTGAACAGGGTTCAGAAAAGAGCCAGAGAGATTCATGGAGGTTGGGTCCGTCGGCGGCTGGTGTCCCTGGCCTCTGTTGGTCTGGGGCTGGGAATGGGCGCCGGGGGAAGGATCTCTGGATGGCTCCCTGGTCCCTCCCTCTGGGGCAGCTGGTGCTGGCCGCTGTCGGCAGGCAGGACCCTGGGCCGGATGGGCCTTTGGTCTGACCCAGCCTGGCCGTCCATGGTGTTCTGACTCTCGTTTTTAAACAATCCAAGTCCTCTGCTGGAGAGCATCAGACCGTTGCCCGAGGTGTCGTGTGCCTCCTCCCTGAGTGCTCCGGGGTCCCGCGCTCCCCTCTGGCTGCTGATCCTCGGCGAGCTGCGGCGCTTGCCCAGAGCGTGCTCTTCCGGCAGCTTTCCCCGCCCGAGTGTCCCTCCCGTTTGTCCCCGCCCGGCCCCTCTTGTTCTCCCAGAGCCCGGCTTGCAGACTCGCCAGTACGCTGGGGAGCTGCCTACGAAGCCAGAGGCTTCCCCGGCCAGGGAAGGCGCGTGAAGGGTGGCGGAGAGTGGCCGTGGGGGCGGGATTGAAACCAGATGCCTGCTCCTGCCCTCCGCTGAGCACAGTGCTCTGGGCTGCTGCTGGCACGAGGAGCTGGCGGCGCTTGATGGCTGTTATGCTGTTCCTGGGCGCGCTCCCGGGGTCCTCTGCCGCCAGGTGGCAGGACTTCCCGCGGTGCCCAGCCGGATGAACGGCACGGCCAGCCCCCGCGCCCTTCCGAGCCCCGGGCAAGGGGGAGCAGGAAACCCCGGAGCCTGGCCGCTGTGGTCTGACCCCGCCGGGCGGCACCGAGCAAGGGAGGCGTTCCAGGCAGCCGACTGCAGAAATCCAGGGGATTTGGAGCCGGGTAACGAGATGGCCAGGCGGTCGGGCAGGCCCACGGTAGCGAGGGTGCAAAGAGCAGCGTGGGAAGCGGCTGGCTGTGTTTGCTGCATGGCTCGTCTGGGTGAGCCGTCGGGCCGGGCTCGGACCTCGCCCTCGTAGCTCTGAGCGGGTGTCGGAGCTGGGAGGCGCAGGGCTGGTAGCCGGAGCAGGCTCCTCCACCAGCGGGAAGCAGGAAGGCACCGCGGCCTGCCCGGCGTGAGTCTGGCTTGCAAGAATAAGGGGCCATCCTCCGCCCCCAAGGCAGCGCCTGTCAAAGCCTCGGCCAGGGCGCGGCTACGTGGCCCTTGCAGCTCGCTGCCCAGGAGGTCGAGATCAAGCGAAATAGGGTTGAAGAGGGATTCTGTGGATCAGCACGAGCCACGGTTCTGAGACGGGATTCTAAGAATCGGAAGCCCCAAGGCTTCAGGGCACGAAGCCCACTCTGATCCCGGGGGGGGCTGGACTCGGTGAGGTCTCTTCCAGCTCCGCGATGCTGTGTAGGCAGCAGTCTCCCCCTCGGGCCTGTTGCTCCACCAGAGATGTTTCTTGTCGCTTTCTCGGAAGCATCTGGGGAGAGGGGCGGCCGGTCCGGTCCCCAGCTGGGGCCGTGTGCTCTGGCAGGGGAGGGGGAGACGGGCCTGTTGGACGCAAGGGGGCAGCCGTTCCGAGCCAGGGCTTGAGCTCGCTGCACTGACCCGCTCTCTGTTTTGTGCTTGAATGAAGGTCGGCGACTTCGGTGATGCCACGAACTGGCCGACCCCTGGAGAAATAGCCCACAAGAGCGTGCAGGTAAGCAGCCCGGCGCTGGGAACCCACCGCTGTCCCGTGCAGCGACTTGGGCGCTTTCCCTGGCCAACGAGGGGGGCCCCACGTGGGTCTGAAGGCAGAGAGCTCTGGACCGGTTCCCTGTGGGCTTTTCTCTCCGAAATGCTCTGCCAGCTGCAGTCCCCTTCGTCCCGCCCCAGTGCCTGTGACCGATGACAGCGCAGACGGTTGGATCAGGGTCTGGGAGAGTTGCCGGCCAGCCCCGTCGTGGTCCTACCCGCCGCGGTGGGAAAAGCCAGGCGGCTGCTCCCTGGGACGCTAGCCGCGCACAGCTGTGCCCTGTGGGTGTGGGTCTTACCTGGACTTCTCGGTGCCGCAGATTCGAACGCCTTTAACAGGGGAGGGTGCGAGTTGCTTTCCTTCGCTTTGCTTTCCCTCCAGACAGGTCTGTCATGGCTCCTTCCCCACTCTGGCATGATAAATGCAGAAGTGGGGGCCAGCAAGTGTACCCTAAAGCCTTATCTACCAGGCTTTGGTATAAAACTTCCCCCAAGATCTTAAAAACCTAGATCTTGGGAATAAAACTTCCGCTGCCACCACCCAAATGTTGCTAAAGAAACCAGGGGAAAGATCATTTGGGAAATCTTCCCCCTAAGACAAAAATCAGGGCACACCATTAACCACTGCCAGGTTAATAAAAGAAAAGAAAGAACTTTTATTATTACAACAATATTCTGGTTGCAAGTATAATGACTGGAGAGGAAGGTAACAAAATATACTCATGGAGAAACTCCATGGGCCTAGAACTTAGTTACAAAGAAAAGCCAAACCATCTTTTAAGCAGTGCCAGATCTCAGATCCCATACCCAATCCATAACACAATAAAACCTAACGAAACTACCTAAACTTTACCCTACGTACAGAAAATGAAGAATGGTGCCTTGGAGAGAGAGAGAGAGAGAGAGGCATGCTTGTCCCTCTCTAGCTGCAGAGAACTCTCAGAGAGACCAAAGGGAGAAAAGAAAAAAACCCAAATTCCTTTGTCCCAGTTTGAAAAGTCCCACCTACATTCCTATTGGCCACTCCACCTGGCTAGGTGTAGTTAACCCCTTAATGCCCAGGCTGCTGGCTAACCCTCATAATCATGACAAGGTCGGCCTGTTTCCCTGCGCCCTTCTCGGGGCCGGTTTTCCTCTTGCTCGCTCGCTTACTCTCCGTACTGCTTTCTACCACCTGCCCCGTTAGCCTTCAGCTGCTGCTCCTCTTCCCTGGGCTGCCCACCCCCTTCCACATCTCTGTGCTCTGCTCCCCTTTCATGGGTCCCCTCAGTCTCTCTGGTTCGCTGGTCTTGACAGCCTTCCGGGGGCCAGAGGACTTGCAGGGCCCCTGCTGCCCACAGGCAGGTCTGGAAACAAACTGCTCACCGGCTGTTGCTTAGATTCCTCGCAAGGTGATGTGTCTGCACCCTGCCTGGGAGAGTCTGTCTCCAGTCGGCTCCTGCTGGTGGATTCCTGAGTCGGAAGCGCCCTCTGGTTACTGGAAAGGAGCAGCCATGGTCTCTTGGTTAATGTGTCTTATAAAGACCTTTTACCCAGTGCCGGTCTCAGCTGCTCACCCAGCGGCAGCGTGAAATCGGCCCGGGATTGGCCGTTCCCTGTGACCCGCGGGGCGCGGTGGCGGGGCCCTGAAATTGACTGAGCACCGCGGGCTGAGGCTGCGCTCAGCCTCTCCCCGAGGGCGCAGCGTTAGCTGGATGTGTCGAGCGGGTCCCTGCACCGGTGCGAAGGGAGCCGTCTCTTAAAAACGACCTGTCGAATCTGCCCGGCCTGTTCCCCTCCTTGCTCGATGGCTGCGCCGTCCGGCTCCGGAGGCGTCAGTGTTTGGCTCGGAAGGGCGGGGCAGGATGTGTGTCCGAACTGTGCGCTCAACCCAGCAGGGGCGGGAGGGGGGGACAGGGTGCTGCCTAGCTTGGGCCAGAGGTCGCTTTGACCGGCTCGGATTTGAGATTTGGCTCGGCTTCCCCCTTCTGGAAATGAGGCTCCGCACAGCTGCAGTCCCGGTGTGAGCGGCCGGGGAGGCGCGTTGCGTGCGGCCTGCCCGCTGCTCGCGTGGGTTGGAAGCTCTTGGAGCTGCCTCCTGTGGAGACGCGTGGCTGTTAGCGGGGCCCTTGGGCCTGGCGGGGTGAATCCGCTTGGAGCCCGGCCTCCCCGTGGCTCGGAACGGCCCCGGCTCCCGCAGCCTGCTCGAGCCAGGGGGTACGGAGCCCATCGCCGGCGTGCGCGGCTGGCCTGGCGCCAGTCCCGCAACGTGCCGCTCCCCGAGGCACGGGAGAGCCGGCATCTCCGCGGCAGCCCCCCTCCCAGCCTGGAGTTCCTCCCTCTCCCGGCTCTGCACCGGGGTCGTCTCTCGTGAACTCGGGAGGTGGAGCCGTTGCCTTTGTACGGCCCCCTGCCTGCCACGCTCGGAAGCAGAGGCTGGGGCCTCGGCAGGCCACGAGCACGTGATCCGGGTGTGAAGCCAGAGACCCCGTGCTGGTTAAAATCGCCCTTTCAGGCCGGCCTTAAGCAGCCCCCCCGCGGGGTGTCGGCACAGAGAGCGGCTCTGCGGGCCTGGCCAGAGCTCCCTTCGTCCTGCCCCGGGAGCTGCCTGGGTACCAGGAAGGCTCACGCTCTCCTCGTGCACAGGAGCAGGCCCTGGCTGGCCGTTCCCCGCTCCCCGTTCATGCTGCCGAGCACAGTCCATGGCAGAGCCCCTCGGGGCACGGCTTAGCGGTGGCGTGTGGGTCAGAGCTGGAGCTGAGGGGGACGGCCCTGTGGGCCCTGCCTCTCCGGCTGTCGCGCTGGCCTCTCGGGGCCAGCGGTGGCCAGGAATAGCGCGCCGTGGCCCCGGGTGCGAGGATTTCCTTTTAGGGATTCCCCGCCGGCGGGGTGCCCGGGCGCGGCGCGGCTATTCTGGGCCCGGGCGCCCGTTCTGAACGCCGGCTGCGCCCAGTGGGGCAGGGGCGCGCAAGAAGCCGGCGCCCGGGTGGCAGGGGTCAAGTTTCCCAGGTGAAAGCAGAGAGCTCCGGGCTGAGCAGCAAAGCCCTGCTATTTTTGGACTCCTTCCTTGCAGCGCTGGCTTCCCGGCCGGGCACGAGCTGCTGCCCGTCCCCGTTGCTCCCCGGCCTGCCCCATCCCGGCGGGGAGACCCAGCATCTCGATGCACCGGGCGGCTCTGAGCATCCCAGCTGGTCCCTCCCTGGGGCGGGCGGGGCGGGGCTGGACTCGTGTCCGTACCATGCTGCACGGGGCGGCGGGGGGGTGACGACGGAGCTTGTGCCGACCAGTCCTCAAGCCCTTGCTAGTTGGGCCACTCCACCAGGACCAGATGGGGCCGGGGGGGGGGGGGGCGGGGTGTGTCTCTCCCCTCCCCCGCCCCCTCCCCCCGGACTAGCAGCCCTCCTTCCAGCTTCCCTGCTGTGGGGCTAGATCGGCTGCCCCTGCCGAGGTCTGGAGCCCCCCGGCCTTTGCCTCACCTGCCTGGCGCGTGTCCCCAGCAGCCGCCCAAGGCCCCGCCCCTGCGGAAGCTGCCCCCCAAGAAGGACATGAAGGAGCAGGAGAAGGGGGACGGGAGCGAGGGCAAGGAGAACCTGCGCGCCAAGTCGGACGAGTCCGGGGAGGAGAAGAACGGGGACGAGGACGGCCAGAAGCTGGCCCAGAAGAAGAAAGGTGAGACGGGGGGGGGGGGGGTCACGGGAGGTCGTGATCTTTGGTGGCAGGCTGCCCTGGCTGTCCCGTTGGCTCTGGCCACCCGGGGCGGCGGGAGCCTGCTCCTTCGGGGCTGCCTCTGAAATCCAGCGGGGGCGCAACTGGGGCGTCTGTCTCCTGCCTCCGGGGGTTTGGCTTCCGGCCGGCGAAGCCCTGAACCGTCCGGCACCTGCCAGCCCGAGATCCGCCTGCGTCACGGGCTCGCGGGGCGTCTGCTCTGAGCGACCCTGCTTGGTCCAGACTAGCCCAGCCCCCTGACCTCCGGGGAGAGGGGGGCCGGGATGCCAGAGGAGGAGGGACAGGGCGGGAGGGTTTGTCCCTGGGGCCAAGGGGGGCCCCCTGCAGGTCTGGGCACGGCCGCGTCTGGCCTGGCCGGTCCCGTCGCCAGTGGCCGGGGTAGCAGAGGGTCCGGGCACGTGGGCACTTGCGTGGCTGCGCTGCGGTGGCCCTCGGCAGGGCCCACAGGTGGGGCCTGCCCCATGGGAGGGGTGAATCCACCTTCCCGAGAGAAGCCAGGTTGCTCTGCAGGGGGCTTGCTCCCCCCAGCTGTGTGTCTCGGGGGAGCTGTGCCCCCGTCTGGCCCCGGCACAGAGCAGCCCTTGGTCGGCGGCTGCTGCAGGGACTGTCCCCGTGAGGGGGGAGGGGCGTACGCAGGTCTCCTGGGGGTCGGTGCTTTTTTAACGCCTTCCTGTGCTCTGGGGACACACAACCTGCCTCTGGAGTTCGTCTTCCCTGGCTCCGCAGGGGACTGGGCAGGGGGAGCTGCCGTTGTCCTTGCCCCCAGGAGCTGACTTTTTGGGGAGGGGGGGAGCTGCCAGGACGTGGCACCAAGTCCGTCCGTGAGCGGGGTCGAGAACGGTCGTGGCGTCTCCTCGTGGGGCCCGAGCTCCCTGACGGGGGTTGGGGCCGCAGGCGAGAGCCAAGCACGTGGGGCTGAAAGCTTTGGGGTTAGCCTGGCCCTGAGCTCCAGAGCCGGGGGAAGGGAGCAGCCGGGATGGCCCAGCGGGGAGCCACGCTCGGCCCTGTGCTCTGTGGCTTGGCAGCCTCTGGGCCGTGGGCCAGCAGGAGCCTGTGGCCGGGGGTGGAGGCAGCTGCGTTCGGGGTCCCTGCCTGCTGGTGCAGGGAGCAGGGGGGAGGCGAATACTCGTTCTTCCTTGGGAAGCGGCTCACGCCCCGGTCCTGTGTGTCCCCCCCCCTGCCCCCCGCAGGCAACAAGCACAAGTGGGTCCCTCTGCAAATCGACATGAAGGCGGAGGTGCCCCGGGACAAGACGGCCTCTCGGAACAACCGGCAGAACGAGCAGCACCGGCACCCGCCCACCGGCCGCGGCGAGTTGAAAGGTGGGTGTGCGGGGCTGGCGGCAGGGTCGGGCGGTAGCTCTCCCCCCCCCCCCCCCCCCCCCCCGGCTCAGCGCCCGGGGGCCGCTCCCTGCCTGCCCGGGGGTAGGCCGTCTGGCCGGCGCGCGTGCGAGGGGCAGGAATCGCCCCGGGGCTCGTTGAACGGGAGCCGTAGCTGCCGCCCTGGCTAGACTCCTTCCAGGGCCAGGGTCCCTGCCGGCGGGCAGAGCGTCGGCCTGGGGGAGGCGCCCTTGGGCGGCGCGGTGCAACCCCCCCCCCCCCCCCCCCCCCCCGTCAGAGCCAGCAGGGGGCGCTTTGACCTCCCGTCCCGTTTCCTCCCTGCAGGCTGGCACCCGGACAACAAGCACGAGCGGAGCTGGCCGGATCACGACGAGACCTCCAGTGTCAAGAGCGAGGGCGGAGCCGTGCGAGGGGCCTTCCGGGGCAGGGGCCGGGGTCGAGGCCGGGGCCGGGGCCGAGGCCGAGGGGGCACGCGCTGTACGTACAACCCTGCGAGAGGGGGGCAGGAGGCTGCGTGTTCGGAAGGGGCCCGGAGCCGCTGCTGCCGGTGTGAGCCGGGGAGAGGGGCGGATTTGGGGTCCCTCGCGGCCCTGGCCCTGCCGTGCCCCTGGCTGCAAGAGTTGGGGGCAGGTGAAAGGGCGCGGCCCAGGCCGACCGTGCGGGCCTAGCGAGACCATCCCGTCCCCGGTCGCGTGGGAAGCCAGCGGGGTCAGGCGATCAGCAGCCCCTTTGGCACGGGCTGGCCACAGACGGCCCTGCACACCCGGAGGGACGTGGTGCCCATGCTCTGGGGGCGGCAGCGTCCTGCAGGGGGCTGGGCCTGGGGGGTGCTGCAGCCCCTGGCTCGAAGGGGTTTCCACTCTCTGCAGGGCTCACAGTTGGGGTCAGTAGCTTTCTGCACCCCACTGCAGAAATGGCTCCAGCGCCGGGGGTCCGTGGGCTCACACTTGGGCGTTGGCTGAGGAGGACTCTTGGGCCGGGGGGACCAGGTCTTCGAGCAGGGCGGGCATCCCCCTAACGCCCACGTGGCCCCCTTCGTGAGAGGGGGCTGCGGCCCAGGGAGAGAGACTGACCCATGGTCCCACTGGAAGCCTGGCAGAGTAGGGACTCGGACCTGGTACCGGCGAAAGCCAGGCCCGTGCCGGATCAGCCGCCCCCATCGACGCCTGGCAGCGGCGCTTTGAGGATCAGCCTAAGTGCTGGGTGCTCAGGCTCCTGCCCGTGTCCTCAGGCCTGGAGAGGGACAGGTCCCCGCAGAGCCGCCAGCCCCTCCCAGTACAGGGGGGTCACTGCGGAGAGCAAGACAGACTAGCTGCTCCTAGGGAGGGGCTCTTGGGGGGGAGTGGGGAGACAGCTGCTCTGGGGGGCTCCAGAGCCACAGGAGGCCTGTGGGGCAGGGAGTGCGGAAGCCACGGTGTGAAAGGAAAAGGTGGCGAGCCGCCCTGTGTGGCGGGGCCGGCGTGGCAGCGTTGCAGCTGCCCTGTGATGCGGGGCCGGCGTGGCGGCGTTGCAGCTGCGCCCGGTCTTCGTAGAGCGCCCCCTTGGGGTTCTTTTGTGTGGACACAGCCCAAACCAGATGGTGTCTGGCTGAACTTGTCTTACTATTGACAAGCACCTTTTCCCCCACAACTCTGGGGGTGCCTGATTTTCGCCCCACCTCTTTCCATCCCTCCACGCGGGGAGGGAAGCAGTCAGAGATGCGCATGAGTTCTGGCTTCAGTCCTCTGCCATGTGTCCGTCCTGGGGAGAGGCCTCCGGGGTGATGGGCGCCCGCTCTAAGGAGGAAGCTGGCGGCGTGTCTGGCCAGCAAGGGCCAGCCCTGGCTCTGTGTGCGAGGCTTTGAACACATTCAGGGCCTAGGGAATTGCCCCAGGGCAGGAATCCCGTCGGAACGGCCCCCTCCGCGGTCCCAATGCAGGTCTCCCTCGTGGCGGTCCAGTGCTGCTGTGAGCCGCCCGGGGCGGTTGTGCCCTTCGCTGGGATATCGTGAGCTCCCCGTGCTCCGCTGTTTGAGCGGCGGCAGGGCCTGGGTTGCCACAGAGCAGCACCCCGGAGGATCACAGCCCGGCCTTTGTCCTGCTCTCTCAGCGCACTTCGACTACCAGTACGGCTACCGGAAGTTCGACAGCTCGGAGGGCTCGCGCACCCAGAAGTACGCCAGCAACATCACCTACTACTTCGATAACGTCAGCAGCACGGAGCTGTACAGCGTGGACCAGGAGCTGCTCAAGGACTACATCAAGCGGCAGATGTAAGTGCTGCCCCGGGGGCTGCGGAGGGGAGGGGTCTCATTGCCGTGGGCGAAGCTCTGAGCCGACCGGGGGGCTGCAGTCGGCTCAGAACGTAGCACTGGGGTACTCGGCCAGCGTCGCCTCGGGAGCCGGCTCCTGCCACGGCCCGGGTGTCGGGGCTTCTGTGGGCTTGGCACTCCCCACACCAGAAGGGCAGGGCTGGTGGCTGAGTCAGGTCCCTGCTCGGCCAGAGACTCCCTTGAGCCAGGCACTTGACTATTGCACCTCGGTGTCCCCCCGTAACCTGGGGCTCTGGGCCCCCAGGTTTCGCCTTAGATCAGTGGTTCTCAAACTTTTCGGCATCACACCCGATTTTTGAGAAACCCTCATGCTCTCCAACGTGGACGCACTGGAGAGGGTCCAGCGGAGGGCGACCAAAATGATTCGGGGGCTGGAGCACAGGACCTACGAGGAGAGGCTGGGGGATTTGGGCTTGTTTAGTCTGCAGAAGAGAAGAGCGAGGGGGGATTTGAGAGCAGCCTTCAGCTACCTGAAGGGGGGTTCCAAAGAGGCTGGCGAGAGGCTGTTCTCAGTGGGGGCAGAACAAGGAGCCATGGGCTCAAGTTGCCGTGGGGGAGGTCTGGGTTGGATATTAGGAAAAACGATTTCCCCAGGAGGGCGGGGGGGCCCTGGGGAGGGGGTGGAATCTCCATCCCTAGAGGTGTTTGAGTCCTGGCTTGACAGGGCCGTGGCTGGGAGGATGGAGTTGGGGTTGGCCCTGCCTTGGGCGGGGGGCTGGACTCGGACTCCTGAAGTCTCTGCCCGCTCTCTGGTCCTGTGCCCTTTTAAGAGCAGAGCAGGCATTGCCCCTTTTAAGGTGGCGGCCATTTTGAGGTGTGCCTGGAACAGCTCCATCCTCTCCCACCCCACGGACCCGACCGGGCTCTTTCGTGGGGGGAGGGGTTAGGTCGGGGGAGGGGTTGGGTCGCCGTGCACCCCCTTCCGCCCCCCGGGAGGGTCCGGCCGTGGGGCGGCGCCGCAGAAGGGTGGTGCCTTTCCCTGGGCCCCTCCCCCCTTGGGGAGACGCAGAGCCGGTGGGCCCCCCCCCCCCGAGAGCGCTTGGCTCGGCCCAAGCGATTGGCTCCGCCCATGGCCACATGGGGCTGGCTCCAGCATCACGCTGCACTTCCTGGGCCCCGGGCTCCCAGGGCGCCTCTGTCCCTCGCTGGCACGGGGCAGGCTGGGGCGCGGGGCTCCCGGGGGGCTGGGGCGCGGGGGGCTGACGGTCCTGTCCCTCCCCCCTCGGGGCGCAGCGAGTACTACTTCAGCGTGGACAACCTGGAGCGGGATTTCTTCCTGCGGCGCAAGATGGACACGGACGGCTTCCTCCCCATCACCCTGATCGCCAGCTTCCACCGGGTGCAGGCCCTGACCACGGACGTCGGCCTCATTGTGAAGGTGAGGGCTTTAGCCGGGCAGAGCTCCCCTCCGGCCGGGCTCCGGCGCCGCCCCGCTGGGGTCCCCGGCTGCCCCTCGGGGGCGTCGCCGACTTACCGCCGCTCTGCGGCCTTGGCCCCCAGGCTCTGAAGGACAGCAAGGTGGTGGAGATCGTGGACCAGAAGATCAGGAGGAAGGAGCAGCCGGAGAAATGGCCTCTCCCCGGCCCCCCCATGGCGGACTCCACGCAGACCGACTTCTCTCAGCTCATCAACTGCCCCGAGTTCGTCCCCCGGCAGAGCTTCCAGAAGGAGACGGGTAAGGGGGGCGCCGGGGGCCCCTTGCTGGGAGCAGGAGTTGGAGGGTTTGGTCGCTTGGGGGCTTTCCAGGGGCGGGCGAGGAGTGCTCTGGGGCTGGGTTGGCCGTTGGCGCTTGGGTCAGCGCTCCCAGTAGGGCCGCAAGTGTCTCTGGTCCCTGCCCTGCCCAGCAGGTCCTCCGGTGAGGAGCCAGGGCCCGGCCTCCCAGCTGCTCCGGCTCTTGGCTGAGCTCCCCAAGGGCTCAGCCCTGGTGGGCGAGTGGTTGGCAGGTGCCTGAGGGAGGCCGGGGCCCAGTCCCGCGGCACGGCGGTGTCCCTGGGGGCAGGGCGGGGGCGCTTGGGAACGCCCGTTCAGATGGGCCAGGCCTCCGGAGGGACTCTGCGCCCCTCGGCCCTTCTGGCCCCGCGCCCCTGGAGAACGAGGGCGCAGGGAAGCGGAGCAGGGCCGCTGTGAACTCGTGGCGAGGGACGTGACTGACTAACCGGTTACCCGGTGCCCAGGAGCGGCTCCAGCCCCACACGGGGCCGTGTTTCTGCCATTGTCCCCTAGAGGCCCTGCCGTGGGGCGAGATGTCTCAGGGCTGCCTAGACTCGGCGGCGAGCGAGAGTTCCCGTCCCCGGGGGGCTTCGAACGGCGCAGTTTGCTGCCCAGCCGTGGCGGCCTTGGGCAGTCCTGCTTCGGCACGAGCCATCCCCTTGGCAGCTCTCTCCTCGCCTCTCTGGCTAGGGCTTTGCCTCTGGGCCAGCTTTCCGGGGGGGTTGGGAAGAACGTGCTCCCCCGGTGTGGGTGGGTGGGTGTGGCCGCGCGCGCACATGTTTCCCCACCATGGCTGAAAAACGTGTCTGCCCCGGGCCGGGTCTAGAGTCTGCCCCCGGGTCTCCCCGCTCCGCCAGCCCTGGGCCCAGCAAGCCCGAGGAGGTCAGTAACCTGAAGACGATGCCCAAAGGCCTGTCGGCCAGCCTGCCGGATCTGGATTCGGAGACGTGGATTGAAGTGAAGAAGAGGCCTCGGCCTTCTCCAGCCAGACCCAAGGTGCTTGGCGTGGGTGTGGCTCTGGCCCCGTAGCCGGCTGAACCGTGAGCCCGCCGGGGGGGCGAGGGAGCTGGGCCGTGCCTGGGGAAGGCCTGGTGTTTGCTGGCGATGTCCGGCCAGGAGCGGGGTATTGAACCGGCCTCTGGGGACCTGACTCCCGTGGTGGCTTCCTGTGTCCCCGCCGAGCCCAATGGATCGGTCATGGGCACCGTGTGGAGGTGCCGTGTCACCGCCATGTTAGGGATGTAAAGGGTTAACCGCTACCCAGCAAGCGCGCCCCTTACTGGCCGCTTCCCAGCGGGACCAGTTAACTGGGGGGGAGGGCTGCTTGGAACAGCCCCGACCCCCACCCCGCCTATGGCCTGGCCTGGTCAGAGCAGCTCCCTCGCCCCCCATTGCCGGGGGCAGGTCTGCAGTCCAGCCGCGGGGTGGCCGGTGGGTCTCCCGTTATCTGGGACGTTTAACTCTTGAACCGGGATTTTACGTCCCTGCTCCACGTTGGTGCACGTTACAAATTCGTGTGGCGGGGGACGGACCGGGGGTTTTGAGCTGGGGAGGGGGCTCAGGCCTGGAGATAAGGAGCTTCGGGTGTGGGGGGGCCTCCAGGTTTGGGAGGGCTCTGGGTCAAAGGGAAGGAGGTGGACAGGCTCTGGGCAGGGGGGTGGGCTCTGGGATGGGGCCCGATATGAAGACTTCGGGGGAGGAAGGTGCTCAGGACGGGGAAGGGCAGGAGGTTGGGGCTGGTGAGGAGGGGTCCCTGACCCCCTGCATGGGGCTTAATTGCACGGCCGCCCGGCTTTCCATTTTGGGGAGCTTCCTTGTTCTCTCTCGCCCCATCCCGTCCCCTCACTCGCGCAGCCTTGGGAGCTGAAGCAGCCCCAAACCTGCTGCGGTGAGTTCCGCAGGGTCCCGCCGTGTGGGTCAGCGCCGGGGTCTGCGGGCTCCAGGCCGAACCAGCCAGGGCAGAAATGTCCCGTTCTCCCTGGCTTGGGATCTGGGAAACGGCTGTTCCGCTGGAGCCCGGCTCATCTCCTCTGTTTGCCTTCAGAAAGCGGAGGAGTCCAAGGCGCCGCCGAAGCTGAAGGACCAAGACGAACCCGAGGAGCTGGACTTCCTGTTTGACGAGGAGATGGAGCAGATAGACGGCCGCAAGAACACCTTCACCGACTGGTCGGACGAGGATTCGGACTACGAGATCGACGACCGGGACGTGAACAAGATCCTGATTGTGACGCAGACGCCCCCCTACCTGCGCCGGCACCCGGGCGGGGACCGCACGGGCAATCACACCTCCCGGGCGAAAATGAGCTCCGAGCTCGCCAAGGTCATCAACGACGGACTCTATTACTACGAGCAGGACCTGTGGACGGAGCAGTTTGAGCCCGAGTACTCGCAGATCAAGGTGAGAGCCGGAGCCCGGCTCCGTGAGCCCCGGACGAGGACGTGGCGGAGTCGCTGGCTCGTGTCCGGTGCACTTGCTCCTCTTCCGAGCCAGCTCCTGCTAAGCCGGGATAAACCCGGGTCGGACTGAGACGGCGCGGCCCAGGCAGTGGCCTGTGCTGGTTTAAACTCGGGCAGCCCAGCCTTGGCAAGCCCAAGTCAGGAGCGGGCGAGGGAACCCACGGAAGGTTTCCTGCTGACCGTGCCGGAGCCGGGGCTCCTACCTGCCAAACAGGAGCACGTGGGCACGGCTTGCATAGCCTGGTCCCCAGCGTGCCCTGGAGGGGCTCGGGGCTCCCTTTCCTCCCGTGGTAGCACGACACCTTGGCGGGAAATGCCCCCGTCCCTCTCCCCTTCCTGCCACGTGGGGCCTGTCCCCCCTTCTGGCTCGACCTGCAGCCGATTTGTGCTCCTGGCCCCCTCCCCCCAGACTCTGCCTTGTTTCCTTCCTGTGCTGCGCCTTCTCCTCCCCCGGCTGCTTCTGCCTCTGTTCATGCCGCCCCCGTGCTCCAGTCTCTGACTTGCCGGCCCATCGCTTTGCGTGGGGATCGCTCCCTCCCATCCCGCTCTGCCTTGCCCCTCGGACGCCAGTGGCCTGCCCCTCGGAGTCTGTCGCAGGCTTCCTGGCGCGGCTTGTCCTCTGGCGGCGTAAACGGGCCCTTGGGGCTGGCCTGCTCGGGGAGGTGTCCCGGCGTAGCCGCCCCCGGGTGGGGAGCCTGCCGCACCGAGGCCGGTGTGACTCGCGCCGTTCCGGAGCAGGGGGCGGCTGCTGGGCTGAAGTCGCTCTGCTTCCAGGACGCTGCGGCCTCTGCAGATGACGCTACAGCAGAACTGCGGGTCGGGTGGAACTGCTGGGAACTGCCCGTGCATGGCTCTCCCCAGCTTCCGAGAGCGCAGCGGCAGCCCGGGGGGGGGGGACCGTTCCTACGAGGGGAAGGCGGGTCCCAGCGCAGCTAGGATGCCGCAGGGGGTGGGGGGAGGACACAGACCACAGCACAAGAGCTCCCGCGCTCCAGCTTCCCGCTGGCCCCCCTCAGGGTCGCAGGCGTCGGCTGGCCTGGGTTAAACGCTCTGTGCGCCAGCCCGGCCTTTCCTGGGGCCCGGGCTGAACAACGGACAGGCCAGAAGTTGGGGGAGTTTCCACAGCTGGAGCCTAGAACCCGAGGGGCTACTGTGCAGAGTCCTTCCCTAGACTTACTGGGTGCCCTCTGCCACCCACCGGCCTGGCCTGTCGCCAGTCACCACGGGGGGAGGGCCGTGGTGCTGTGCCGGGTGGGGGAGGGCGCCGCACGACGGGGCTTGAACCGCAGGTGCTGCGCCGGCTTAGGCCGGGCGGGGAGTCGGGCCGAGCCGTCCCGCCGCGGGCAGGGCCGCTGGGCCGGCAGCTCCAGCCTCTCTGTCTTCACGTGCAGCAAGAAGTTGAGAACTTCAAGAAGGTCAATATGATCAGCCGGGAGCAGTTCGATACGCTGACCCCGGAGCCCCCCGTTGATCCAAACCAGGAAGTCCCGCCTGGGCCCCCCAGGTTCCAGCAAGGTAGGGGGCGGGGCGCTGAGCGGGACCGGCTTGGGGGGAGGTGCCTGGCCGGGAGCACCCCAGCCTTAGCCGCTCCGGTAGCCGCCATGGGAGAAGGGGGGCCCCCGGCGAGCAGGTACCCCCAGGTGTGCAGGGCTCTGCCCGTCCCCTGCTGGAGGCGGAGCAGCCGGCGCTCCAGGAGGGATTGTTGCGGTCGCTGCCGAGCCCAGTGCGCCAGGGACCCCATGGGGGGGGTTGCCAGCCCCCCTGCCCAGGGATGTCGAGTGGGGGGCAGGGCTGTGCACCCTTGCCCCCCGCAGCCTGTCACCGTCTGCAGCATGCTGAGAAACCGGGAGTGTCCTAGCTCCCCCCTCCCCCCAGTGGTTCTCGCCCCCTGCCAGTGCTGGGGCTGAGCTGCTTTCTGGGGTGTTCCCGCCCCCTCCTCCCCGCAGTCCCTACGGACGCTTTGGCCAATAAGCTATTCGGCGTCCCGGAGCCTTCGACCATCGCCCGGTCGCTGCCAACCACCGTGCCAGAATCGCCCAACTATCGCAGCGCCCGCACCCCCCGCACGCCCCGCACGCCCCAGCTGAAGGACCCGACGCAGACGCCCCGCTTCTACCCCGTGGTGAAGGAGGGCAGGACGATAGACGCCAAGGTGAGATGGCGGGGGTGGCTGGGGGGGAGGGGGCGGTGCGCGGGGCTGGGGGGAGCCGGAGCTGGAGCCAAGACGCTCACGCTGCTGACTCCCGCAGACCCCGCGGAAGAGGAAGACGCGGCACAGCTCCAACCCCCCCATGGAATGTCACGTTGGCTGGGTGATGGACTCCCGGGAGCACAGGCCCCGCACGGCCTCCATCAGGTATGGGGGGGCAGCGAGAGACCCGGCGCTGGGGGGGGGAGGCGCTGTCCGGCCCTGGTGCGGCAGGCGAGCCTGGCGACTGGCTGGGTTAGCGGGCTCGTCCCTTGCCCGTCTCACCGAGCTGCCCCGGCAGGAGGCTGGTGGCCGGGTTGGGCTCCATCTGAAGGGGAGGAGGAGAGTTGTTCCCCCCTCTGTGGCGGACAGTTGAGGGCGTGTAGGGAGCTAACCCGCCGTGTGTGCGTGGCAGGGCCCTGCTAGCCCCGGGGCCCCCATCCCTGGGGCCTGTACGTCTCTGCGCTGTCTTGGTTTCTGGGCCAGACACCGGGCCAGGCCTGAGGAGCATGTGCAGGGGGCGATGGTGCAGACCATCAGAGCCCTGCTTTCCTTCCTGCCCCCGGACCCCCTCCCCGCCCTCGGCTGCCACCCCAGGCGCCCTCCCCCTCGGCTGCCGCCGCTCAGCCGGTACCTGAGGAAGGGCAGGCGGTTTGACGGGCGTGTCTTGTGCTCAGCTCCAGCCCCTCGGAAGGAACCCCGGCAGTGGGGAGCTACGGCTGCACCCCCCAGTCGCTGCCCAAGTTCCAGCATCCCTCCCACGAGCTGCTCAAGGAGAACGGCTTCACGCAACACGTGTACCACAAGTACCGTCGGCGCTGCCTTAACGGTGGGTGAGGGGAGGCCCGGCGGAGCTCGTCCCGGGGCTCCTGCAGCAGCACGCGCTAGTGGCACAGGTCACAGGCGAACACGTCGTCCTGCTGCTGTACTCCCTCTGTTGGGGCAATAGACACCACTGGTCGCTCACCCAGTGCAGGCATGTTGGAAGTAACCCTCTTGACCCTGCATTGGAGCCTAGAAAGGGCACCCGGTAGCTGGCATTCCATCTTGAGGCACGCAGGGAGGACTGGTGTTGGGGAACTTAGAGCAACTAGCAGCAACAATGCGTAGTCAACCTGTGGAACTCCTTGCCACAGGATGATGTGAAAGCCAGGACTATAACAAGGTTCAAAAAAGTACTAGGTAAGTCCCTGGTCCACCGATGGCTCTGAAGTGTCCCTAGCCTCACTTGCCAGAAGCTGGGAATGGACGATGGGAGGGATCACCTGGTGACTGCCTGCTCTGATTGTTCCTTCTGAGGCATCTGGCATTGGCTACTGTGGGGAGCCGGGCCATAGGCGAGATGGGTCTGGCTGTGGGGCGGGGGTTACTGTAGGGCCGGCGAATTCAGAGAATCCTCCTCTCTGTGCCCCTGCTCCGTAGCAGGCTGTCCAAGCACCCCAAGTCACCGCTTTCCTTCTGCCCACGCAGAGCGGAAACGCCTGGGCATCGGCCAGTCCCAGGAGATGAACACGCTCTTCCGGTTTTGGTCCTTTTTCCTCCGCGATCACTTCAACAAGAAAATGTACGAGGAGTTCAAGCAGCTGGCTTTGGAAGACGCGAAGGAGGGATACAGGTAGGGCAGTGGCCGCCGTGGGGAGGGGGGGCAGGACAGGCCGGTCGTGGGGCTGGGGGGTCGAGGCTGGCTGGTCTCGGAGAAGAGGGAGCTCCGGCGTGACCTCAGGGCTACACTGAGGATGTGAGCGGCCTGGGGGGAGACGCTTCCCCTCTGCTGCTCGCAGAAGCCGGGGTGTGTCCTGGTGCGCTCCTGGCCCTGGGAGAGGGGCCGTTCCCGGCTGACGTGGGGCGGGGGCCCTGTCTGCAGGCGGCGCTCAGGAGCGGGGCTGGCTGCTGTGTTTTGCAGGTACGGCCTGGAGTGCCTTTTCCGATACTACAGCTACGGGCTGGAGAAGAAATTCCGGCCTGACATCTTTAAGGATTTCCAAGAAGAAACCATCAAGGATTACGAAGCCGGTGGGTGGTTCCTTCCGCCGCTCCCTGCCCCTTCCCCAGCCGTGCCCTGGGGTCGCTGTGGGAGTGGGGCGGAGCACGTGGGACCCCAGCTGCGTCGGGACCAAGCAGGCACGGGGCCTGGCGCTGGGAAGGGCACGGACGTAGGCTGGAGTGCATCCTCCAGGGCTTCTCCAAGGGCTTGTGGTGACCCTTGGGCTGAGCAGTTCCCCGGCCCCGGCAGGCAGAGCTAGTCGCTGCCCCGGCCACGCCCCGTCTCCCAGAGCTGGTGACGTCCAGGAGGGACCCTTTCCCGGCGCGGCTGCACTCCCCGCCCCTGGTGGCCTCTGGGAAGCAGACAGCCCCCCATGCCTTGACGTCAGGGCACGCTCTTGGTGCTGGGCGGCCGCTGCGCCAGGCCTGAGGCCTGTTGAGGCTCCGCGCCCGCCGGGCTGGTGCCTCGTGGCTACAGGCTGGCAGTCCCGGCGTGCCGCAGGGAGCCCGGGCGGAGAGGGTGCTCGTGGGGCGGGGGACAGCTCTAGTGACTGGCGCCTGCTGTTTCCTAACAGGGCAGCTCTACGGGCTGGAAAAGTTTTGGGCCTTTTTAAAATATTCCAAAGCCAAAAACCTGGACATTGCTCGCAAGCTGCAGGAATACCTCAGCAAGTTCCGGCGCCTCGAGGACTTCCGAGTGGACGTGAGTAGGCGCCGGGGCTGGCCCCCGCTCTGCTCCTCGCCCCCCTCCTCCCCACTCCTATCCCAGTATCTGGCCACTCCTCCCAGGGCGGGGCGGGGGCGGGGGGGCAGTTGAGATGGAATTGGGCCTGGTTTAGATTTGCGGAGACAAAACCAATCCGCAGCGACACCCGCCGGCGTGTGGAGGTGCAGCTGGGTGGGGGACCAGAGGCCCCTGAACTGGGGGCTCTTCCCTTGTTACTGTCGCCATGGGAGTGGGGTGTCGCTTGGGTTTGCCCTCCGGCCACCCCCAAATTGCTTCCCTGGGGGAGAGGAGCAGGGCCCTTGTGCTCTTTGTAGCTGGCCTGTGGGTGGCTGAGGCTGGGGATGCGCTCCGTCCCGCAGGAGCAAGGTGGAGTTTTCGCCCCACCGGCCCGTGAGTCAGGGCTTGAGGCGCAGCTGAGCGGCAGTGCAGGAGAGTTTCAATGAACGTGGAGCTGGGGGGAGGGCGGGAGGCTGAGCGGGGCGCGTGGGGGAGGTGGAGCTGGGCAGGGCAGGAGAACAGCCAGCGGTAGGTGAGCTCTGGAGGGACGGGTCTCCTGTGGGGGAGCCAGGAAGGCTCACCCTGCCCTTGAGCCTGGCTAGTTCCCCTCCGTAGCTGCCGGCTGGCGCCCCTGCCCTAGCTCCTGAGGGTTCCTCTCCCGGAGCTAATCCGCCGGGCTTAGGGATTAAGCACCTTGGCACGAGCTTTCCCCTTGGAGCCCCAAGCCGGTTCGAGCGGCTGCCTCCTTTGGTGAGGGTTCGGGATCCTAGCACGGAAGGGAGGCCACAGGGACTCAGTACACGGTCCTGGAGCCTGTCTGCCCCGGGAGAATTCTTCCCTCTGGCTCTCTGGTGCAGCCTATGTGCAGCCCTCCCCAAACCCCTGCTCGGATGGGTGGGGAGGCTGAGCCAAGGTTAACCCCCCCCCCCCCCCGCCCCCGCTTCCCTTGTTCCCTGGGGTCCAGGTGCAGACGGGAGGCCGGGCTGTGCTCCTGGTGCAATCCCGCTCACATGCCTGCGGGGGGCTCACTTGGAGAGGGCTGCTCTGACCCCAAAGCTGTTTCTCTTCCAGCCGCCCATGGGCGAGGAAGGCGGTCCGAAGAGATTCCCGTCGACGGCGGGAGGAGAGGGAAGGAAGCGCTACCCATCCCAGTCTTCCAGCAAGCCCGTCAGCCAGTCCCCATCCAGCCAAGCCCACGCCTCGTCCAGCCAGCCTGCGAGAGAGGATGCCAAAAACCTGAGCCACCCTGCCCTCGCCACCGCGGCGGCGGAATCTCAAACACTGGGGAAGTAGAGAAGCTGGAGCTTCGCTTCCTTTTGGGGAACGGGTGGGTTGAGGGGGAGTTTTGACTGGGGGAGGGACGAAACGCGGTGGGGAGGGACAGGCAGGGAGTTGAAACGTGGGTATCCAAGAATAGGCTGCTGGGGAAACTTCAACGCACACCATCTCTCGTGGCTGGAAAACAAGACGATCCCCATCCGACCAGGAGCCTTTGCTTGCTGACGGCGCTGGACCCCACCCCTCCGCCCCCACTTTTGTCTTAGCTTCTTTCTGGATGGGTTGGGAAGGGGAAGATATTTTTTTTATTATATAAATATATATATATATAAATATATATATCAAGTTTTAAATTATTGATAGCTCGTCTGGATTTACCAAAATCACTGCACTACGCAGCCCCTCTTCCCCCGGACACGCATCCCTTTGGATCAGCTATGCAGCCTGCTCCGAAATCGGTGGGGTTCCGCGCAGACTGGCCTGCATCTCCCCGGTGCCTGCGGACACCCTACGGAACAGCCGATCCCCGACCCGGCTGACTTCTCCCATTCCGGATACAACGACGCGTTAACGAAAACCCAGCCCCAACCGATACAGAAGGACTCGATTGATTGTATTTGCCCCTTTTCCCACCAGCTCCATTTGCCGGGAAGGATTCCCCTCTACCCGACGTACCCTTCCATCACGGACAGTGGAAGCCAACCAAAGGACCTTGACCAGGCATCCCGACGGGCTCATTTGACTCTCCTGTGCGAGGACAGCGAGGGTGGGAGCCGTGGGCTCGTGCAGGAACGCTGGCTGCACTAGGAGGAGCTCTCTTCCTCTCCCTTTTTAAAAAACACAAAAAAAGACACAGCCCCTCTCTACGCAGACTGCTGTCCCTTGGCTTTCTTCCTTGAAAATAATTGTTTAAAAAAAAAAAAAACCCCACACAAAAAAGTTGCCTTATTGTGGAGTAGGAGTTGCAAGACCTGCCTGACTTCCTCGGGGTGTGGTGGCCGGGCGACGCGTCACCGGCCGAGCAGCAGGAGCGCCTCTGTAACCGCCTCTTTGTGAGACTCTGCTGGGACCGGCTGGCGATCTCCCAGGCAATTCGGTTGCATTTACAGTGCTCCCGTAGCTGCTTCCTGCTGCTGAGACCTACGACCCACCCCGGGTCTCGGGCCCCGCCCGGCTCCGGAGGCAGGCTGTGGGCCCTGCTGCGGAGAGGAAGCGGTGCTGATGCAGTTTAATCTAAGACTTAATAGCCTAAGTAGTTGAAGCCGACGTCATGTGTATATACTGTTGTAGTGTCCTTCCTGCTACAGCGACTGGATGTGCTATTGCCTCTCTGACTCACAGGTGCACTGTCATTCGTTCCTCCCACTGGTCCGGCAAGCCGGGGGCAGCACAGGGCGGGGTTATCGGGGTGCTCGGTTGGCTGGGGGGTAAGGGAGGCGCAGGGCTGGGCGGCCGGGCTGACTTCTGGAGAAGGGGAGGCACGGAGCTGAGAGATGCGAGGGCCCCAGAGCGCGCGAACGTGGCTGGGGAAGGCGGATGTGGAGAAAGCCGTCTTACGGGCTGCCTCATGCAACGTGTGGGGACGGTCTCGAGTCAGGAGGCTGCCTGTGAAATGTGGTGTCTGTAGATTGGTGCCTTCAGGCCTCTTCGGGTGCCCGGCAAGGCCGTGCAGCGGTTGCGAAGCCCTAGGCTGTGCAGGCTTGAGCCCAGCGGCACAGGGCGTTGGTCAGACTCCCAGGTGCAGCATGAGACGGCTTTGGGGGGGCCAATCCTCGTTCTCCCAGGCAAAGGCCACGCCCGCTGGGGAGCAGTCAGGGCTGAAGTGGTACGGTGGAAGGACTGGCGGTATCCCGGAACTCGGATTTGAAGGCAGCGGTCCGTTCCCCAGGAGGGGAGGGGGCTGTACCCAACTGGCCGTGAGGGCTGCCCCTGCGTGCTTCCCTGGGTGCTGCGCCCACTGCTCCTGGCGGTGGTGGCGTGTCTAGGGCTTGCATGCTGCTTAGTAGCAGAACATCCTGCCCTGCGCAAACAGGAAGGGCAGCCATGCCAGCTGGAGTGGGTCAGCCAGAGGGCCGTGTTTGCTGCTGCTGGGCGTTGGCTTTGCCCAAAGTGGGTGGCGAGAGGCCCGGAAGCTGTTCGTAGGCCCTGTCCGGCGAAAGAACCAGCTTCTCTGCATAAAACTTGCTGCTCTTGGGGGAGACATGGGGGGCTAAGATGCTGGTTGGTTGAGACGACTTCTGTCTCCAGTTAGGGCCCTTGGCTAGGCTCTGAGTGGTTGATACTCTGTTCCCATAAATCAAAATCCTGTTGTTCCACAACTGAAGCGCCGGCCTGCTCCTGGGAATCACCTCAAGGCCTGATGTAAGCACAGAGGCCTGTTCCAGAGTCGTCGCCTTTCTCCGCTGTCTGGGATAGCACAGGAGTCTCCAGCTGGCCACCAGCGCTGACTTTTCAGCCTTGGCTTTGACTTTCCCTAGTCTTGTGAGCTGGAGCCAGACCCTTCATATTGTGGGTGTGCGGGGCTTTCGGTTGGGGTGCTGGGGCCTGGAGGATACTGCGGCGTGACAGGAGATGCAGCTCTCTCTGTTGTTGGGGGCGGGGGCTCTCTTTGAGTGGTCAGGATGAAGACAGCTGGTTCCAGCTGGGGAACTAGGAAAAGCGGGCTCGCCTGGAGGAATGCTTGCTTGTGAAACCAACAGGCTAAAGGAGCCATTGGATGGCAGAGGTGCCCAGGAGCACACGAGAGAGCCAAACTGCCGTTCAGTCTGTTTGGTGTGGTGCCCTCTCCAACTTCAGCCCAGAGCAGTTGGTTTCCCATGCAGCTCAGCGGTTTGTTGCTGGCCTGGGAAGCGTGCCCGGAGAGTGGTGCCGCCGGGCTAGACTGACATGCGGTTGAATTGTGGCAGATCACAACAGGGTCGCGAGTGAGCTCTTTGCACATTGCTGTGTGATGCAGGCCCAGCTACCTGGGGAAGGGGGGGATGCAGAAATGTACTCGATAATCATCCTGCGTGTGGTCCTGAAAACTGAAATCAACTCGGGCAACCAGATCCCATTTCAGCCTCTCGCTGTTGACAGCGTACACCATGCTCCAAAGGGAGGACCATCTAGCAATGGACCAGACGTACGAGTCTTGGGCGCTGTTCAGATGAGGGCTGCCTACGTAGGGTTTGTCGCGTAGGTTCACCAGCGTAGAGCCCCGCAGCACCTCGCCACCGTGGTGACCTTGGAGAGAGGTCTGCCATGCCTTATGGCGCAGGAGTCTCCAGACACGGCTGCCCGAAGCGAAGTGAGCCCCACTTCTGCTGTACGGACTGTATCTGTAGCTGGAGGGCTGCATGCAGCCTAACGTGCCTCTGAGGAGGGGAGACAGCGGTCGAAATACACTTTCCTTCTAGAAAAGAGCAAACAGTCTGACGTTTGAATTGGTTTATTTCCTCCCCCTCATCACCACTTTCTGGCGAGGAACTTGACCTCCCTTCTAGTCCGGTGGGTCCATCTTGACCATCCCGCCTCCTTAAAAAAATGGTTCTCACGTGCCGATCGGTTTTGCAGCTTTCAGCTGCCATGTCTGCTACTGAACCGCTCCTTATGAGTAGGAAGCCACCATCCATCTTCAGGCTGGCGCAGACTGAGGGGGTAATGCAGAGCCTGGTCTGCCCCACCGCCGCCGAGGGGGGGATGCTGTTGGCTGTACCATTCCAAATGGGAGAAGCGTGTTAAATCATGTGCATCTCGCCTCTCTCGGGCCCTGCACATGGGATGTCCTTATCTCATACAGGTAGCTGTGGCATGGTCCAAAACACTGTGGTTCAGGGGTTGCACAGAGTGGGTTTTTTAAAAAATGGAAAACGTGTCTAGGTGCTGCTGCTGTCTGCTCCTCATGGCTTGTTCCCCCTCCAGGTGGTTATCTGTAATCGTTGGAGTCTGTCCAGGTTCTGTATTCACTCACTCTGCTTCTGGTTGGTTGACTGTACTGTAACAAGTGACATATTAACCTCAATACTCTGCCATACTTCTGTACGTGTTCAATACGACAATGCGGAGCGGAGCCTTTTAGCTGTTAATGCCTTGGAGACATTATTTTGTTTTATCAAAGCGCACATACGCGCGCGCGCACACACAACCCCCGCCCCCTCTGTAAATGTAGCAAACTGTTTGCGATGCTATGTCCTCTGTGCATCTCTTCTCCCAGACTTTGGATTCGTCAGTAGCTCGCTTTCTTTTGCAATCAACGTTAGGCTCTTACAGGAGAGGGTTGCTACACCTAATGTTAAATGCCTCACTGAGTTTTTAGTTTTAATTTCCAGTTCCTATAATAATAGAGAAGAGTGGGTTTTTTGGAAAACAGTTTCATCTCTGATGTGGATTGGGTGGAGTGACTTTTTCTTTTAATTCTAGGGGTAACGTTTCAAAGCGTAGTTTACATCTTCACTTTCTGAAGACACTTGAACATAGGACCGATGTATCTGTGACAAGCACACCCTATTGTTGGAAGCTCTCTGAGCGGGAAAGGGCATGGGCTTAAACCTACCCATTTTGGTTTTTATAGACACTTTCATGTCAAAAGTCAGATGTATTTCTGCTAACACCCCAATCTCTCCACTTTATTCCTCAGTGGTACGTTCCCACTTTTCTCATCACTTCCAGAGCACCAGTTGGATAGAACAGGTTGGCTTGTACCAATGATATCCTTGGGAGGGGGAGGGCCTGGTATTTCATTGGAGTCTTCCTGGCATAGTGTGGTGTGCCTCTGGAAAGGGTGGCTGAACCCTCCCCCTTTTTCAACCCCAGCCTTGGTTGGTCCCTGAGGAATGTGCTCCCATTGGCCCATGGAACTCTGACTTGGAAATGGACACAGCTTTAACTGGACGTGGTTGGAGCAGGGAGGGTTTTTCGGCGTCGGGTCTCGCTCTGAGCTGCTCAAAGCTGTGGATAACCTGCCTTTCAATAGAGCCAGTGTTTCTTGTCTAACTGCCCAATTGCTCAGCCAGCACAAAAGAGGGTATTAGTTTGATCGGGCTGCCCTTCCCAACTGGGCTCTGTGTCTGTCCCAACCTCCTCCCTCTACTCCCTGACAAAGTGTTTCTTGCAACCTTCTTCAGCTGCGTTTTTAATGTAGAGACAAATTTCCAATGGCTTATCAGACCACTCATCACTGGGGAGGAAAATCTTGTTAATCCGACCCGCTGTATGTGATCCATCTTCTGTTGATAGTACATCATCTTGACTCGTGTGCTAGGATCATCATCCCGTTTAAAAGGAAAAGAGGAAAAACAACCACGACAAAAAAAAATGTAAAATACTTGAATGAGAGCTTGTATTATAACATTAATATTATTCAGAGTATCTGCTTTCTAGGCTGATGTGATTCATTATTCTAGTACTGCTTAGTCCTTTGTAATTTGTGGTAATTATGCTTTTTCCTTTTTAATACAAAAAAAATGTATAAAAATAAAAACCTCAAAAGACAGTGTGGTACGGCCTCTCTCCTGCCCCCGCAACCTCCCTTGCTCCCCGAGCAGACACTTCCCATGTGGAACAAATCCTTGTAAAGGTAAGAGTGCGGCATTTGATGAGTACACTGCCGCGAGGCACTATGCGAGCTCTGCAGAAGAGCTCTGGTAATAGACCTGCTTAGTCTCAATCCAGTTCTCTTTGTTTCTGGTGTAGGCTCCTCTACCGCTCTACCAGCACCCCCCAGGCCTGGCTTTCAGCACTCCCCACTCCTGAAACAATCTACTGAGCAAATATGCGCAATTGTGTAGTGGTTTTCTGACGCGAGGCCTCTCCCCAGGGTTTCACTGCTTTCCCTACTGAACAAAGCAATGGTGGGGGAGCTCTCCTTTAAAGCAGTGTTTCTTAAACTGTTCTGTGACAAAATGACCACCTTGTTTTTTTTTTTTGCTCAATAACTTCCCTGGACTCTTCTCTCTCCCCCCCCCCCCCCCCGACTTTTTTTTAATTATTCATTCTCAACCAAAAAAACCTTGGTGTTCCCCATTTAAAAAAAAAAAAAAAAGTTTGGTGTTCCTGGGTCTTAAATTTAAGAAACGCTGCCTTAAAGTCTTTCTCCAGGCATATAACTGTGCAACCATGGGGGTGCCCTGGGCCTACTTTGAGGTGATTCGCAGTGGGATGGAGTGAGCAGTCCATTCTGGAAAGGTCCCTCAGTGGCTTGCATGCTGGTTTCATCCTCCTCGTTACTTGTTGAAACAAGCCTGCCCAGTGCTCAGCACTGTACCGCATGGGGGCGCTTTGGCCTGTCCCTCGCAGGTGGTCAGTTAAGGTTTTACGCATGGAGCCCTTATGTCCTAGGTATGGAAAGTAACTACTGTGGGCGGTTGAGCTCCCAGGGCGGGTGGTGCTGGTGAAGTGGTGATGAAGGCCATATTGCCTCACAAGCATGTTTCCATGTGGTGTTCGGGTCGACTCACCCAGGCCCAGCGTGCTGGGATGAGATGGGGCCAGGCTGCATCAAAGCAGCGCTGTGCTCCTGAATCCCCCGTGACTTCCCATGCAGTGCAGGGGAGATGCAGCTCTGGGCTGAAAAGGCCTGTGAAAGCAGCAGCTTTCTAAAAACCAAGAGTGCAGGGAAGGGAGATCTGAACAGCCATTGCTGTGGGGCTGGGATGGAGCCTGCGGGGGGCAGCTGGATCCAGGGAACTAAAAACCCCTGTGCTCCCAGAGGCTGCCCGGCTCAGAGGCTGCTGCCTGGAGCTAAGCGCTGCATGCCAGGCTGCTGGGAACCAAAGGGAAGCAAGCGCAAATCTCTGGCAATGGATCCCAGTTCCATGTTGTCTTTGTTACTTAGAACAATAACCTGCTTCTCATTAGAAAATTATTTGGCATAATCATGGGTGCTAGCTCTCGTGATCACCGGGCGGGGGGGAGGCGGGTCACTTGGCTTTTTTGGGCCCGTCGGGAATGCTCTCCGTGAGAGGCGTGAGGCTCAGCAGGACTTGGTGCCTCTCGTAGGCTTTGGTTTGCTTGAAGAGCGTGTCCGTCCCGTGCAGGCGGTCCAGCACCCCCAGGACTCCGTAGCACTGGTTGAACCTGGCAGCCAAGCAGAAAGGGAACACGTCGGGGACTGCAGGTTACCGGCAAGAAGCAAGGTAGACCTTGCGGCTCTCTTCCCTTTCACCCTACCCCGCTGCAATCCTTCGTGTCTTGATCAGAGCCCTGGCCTACAGCAAGGAAAGTGAAACAGGATTGCATCTCTCCCAGCCTTTGCTTTGCAGCCTAGAGAGGTCTGGATGGGTTTCCAGGACCTGCCCATTCTGCTACGTGGTCATCTAGGAAAGGTGTTGAGCTGAGCTGTTCTCCATCCCCAGGCACGGCGGGCTGCCTGTGCCCCCTTCCCTAGCCAGGGAGTGGGAAAGGGGAAGTCGCAACCAGCCAGCCTGTACCTCTCTGGCCAAGGAAGCTCTGAGCTGGCCCTACAGCATTGCTCAAGGCCATATGCTCTGCTGTCCCTGCTGAGCTGCGCTGCCATTCTGCTTGGGCAGTGTCAGAGGGGAATGGCGCACGCTGGCTGGAACGCCAGGTATCAGCCCAGGAATTGCAGGAACGGGGAAGCAGCACTCAGGGAGCGATGCTGGCTCTGGAGCACAGTCAGGGACCTCGCTGGAGCCAGGACCTCCCTTGGGACACTCCCTGCAGGCTTGTCGCTGCCTTGCTGTGCCAATGTGGGTGCTGCACTTAACCCGTGTAAGAAGGTGCTAGCACTGCCTGTCCACTGGCTCCCTGGATCAGGCTCTCTAGCCAGGGGCATGTCTGTTTCCCATTGCGCCTTTGGACAGAGAAGGAATTAAGGAGCCAGCAAGATTGTCCTTGATGTCCTAGATCCCTGAGAGGGTTCTCTGGACCCTGCACACTATTTCCTGTCTCATCCGCTCAAGAAAGAGGAGCTCAGGTTTGGTTTTCTGCTCTGGAGCCAGTTTCCTAGCTCAGCGGCTGGTGAAAGAGAGAGGAGGCGGCCAGCGATTTGGCTGAAGGTTGCACAGAGCTAGGAAAGCAGGAACTGCCTGAGGCCCAGTCCTCTGCTCTGACCTCTGAGCTTCCCGTTTCCAAAGGCTGAAAGGGCTAGGCCCGCAGCTGCCTGCAGGTGAACCGGACTGAGGTGGAGCAGAGATTGACTGGGAGGCACATGACACTGTTGGGCCCTCACAAATGGGCAAAGTCCTGTCTCCGCATTGATGGGGCGAGCCAGTCTACGTAGCGTACAGTGATCTTACTTGAGGTGGTGGAAGTCGTGGAATTCCGGGGACGGGAGGAAGGGCAGGTGGTAGCCGCAGTGGGAGATGGACGTAGCCAGAATCGCAAGGCAGAGCCACACCATGATGGAAGCAACATGGGATCCCAGGATTATCGGACCCACCAGTAAAGGCAACATGTTGGAAAACTGGAATTGAGACACAGGCCCCGCCTCATTAGCATGCACACACACCGCCCGTTCCTAAGGCTGCAAGTGCAAAGAGCCACAGGACCCTTCTATGAGAGCAGCTTTTTGGGGATACCTGAGCCCCAGCTTCATGTCCCACCGGGAAGGGTCTGACTGCGGCGACTAGCCTCCCTTCCCACGTTTCTTCACCCAGCGGAAATGCAAAGGCCGGAATAGGGGACCAGGTTTACATGAGAGGCTGCTGGGCAGTTACCCCAAGAGAGCCCCAAGCTTACCACGTGCTCTACCGGATGAGCGTAGAGGGAGACCACACCAACAGGGGCTGTCCATTCATGGTGCTTCTTGTGTATGCGCTTATACAGAAGTGGGTGGTGAACGAGCCTGCAGAGAGAACCAGAATCAAGTTTGTCCAATCAACCCCGAGAGCAGCGTCCCTGGGTGCACCCTCAATACTGCGAGGACGTTAGAGCAGTAGCGTGGCCTAGTGAATTAGACAGAGTGAGATGTCAGGACTCAGACATCAAGGCAGAACCAGGACGTAGGGTCCTTGAACAATTCCCTTGGCTCATGTGGATTCCCACAATTGCTTCGTTGGCTGTTGAACTGCCTTTTTGTGAGGTGGTGTGTTTTACTTTGCATCCGGTTTTGGGCTTCGTGGTAGCACTGACAAGGCCGGGAGAGCTGGGAGTGGGGCCCCATTGTGCCAGTGCTGTACACCTGTATAGGAGATCATGAGCTTTGCTCAGGGAGCCCACAATCCTTGGTTTCCATGTACACAATACACTCTGTAGATTCTCTTTGGCAGGGTAGAGTTCCTCCTCTCCCCAAAGTGCTTTAAACTATAGCTTCCATATAAAATCAACGTTTTTCCTCCCTGAGCCTGTGGGCCAGTCCATCTCAACCCTCACTGCCATAATCTCTGGGTAACCGTGGCCCCTAGCTGCGTTCCATCACCAAGAGCTCCTGAAGGAACGGGGCCGGCCAAGGTCAGTGGAGGTGTTTTCTTGGGAGCAAGGTCCTAATTCAGGACAGAACTGCTCACGTTTCCTACAGTGCTTCAAGGAGGAAGCAGCTGCCCCAGGACAGACTGGATTCTCGGATCAGGCCTCCTGCCCAGCTCACCGGTGTGAATAGTAGAAGAGGATCTCCTCCAGCAGGACACAAATGGACAGCTCCAGGAGGAACCAATGGAAGGTGGGTAGTTCCTTGCTGCAGGGCTGTCCCCGCCACTTCATGATAGGGAGCATGAGCATCACCATGGGGAGAGAGATGAAAGCCTGATTCAACAGCACCGTGTGAACAGCCTGCCGCAGCTTCACCCTGTCCACCTGCAAGACAGGAGACCCGGCTAAGGCTAATGTGGAATGACGCGTCTCTGGGCTGCAGGGGGACCTGTCCAGGACTCAGACCTTTGACACTGGCAAGGAGGCAAATGCACAAGAAGCTGATCCCCTAAAGTTCAGCACCCTCCTTCCCTGGGTCAATGGCAACCTAGTGCACTCGGCTGTGGGCAAAGCCTTGGACCTGCACGGAGAGCAGAGGCAGGTACTGAAAGTGAGGTTCTGGCAGCCGGGTACGGCCCCAGGCCGGCCTACAAGCGCCACGGCGGGGAAAGAGACGTGTACACAGCTGCCGTGCGTACAGCTCAGTGCAGCCGTGCTCATCTACGGCAGCGCTGCTACTTAAAGGCTGTGTCTTCGCTGCAGAAAAGGCGGGTGGGCTCTAGCGAGTCAGGGATCTTGCTTTTTGTGTGGCTCCACCTGGCTTTGAGGAGGAGCAAGGAAAAAAGCCAGGTGCTCTTCTCAGAACTGACAAGCCATTGAATTCTCTTTTCCTCTTCTCCTCCCCCCCCCCCCCCCCAGCTTTCCTTGTGCCTTGCTGATCGTGCTTGCTCTGCTGCCACATACAGTTGAATGATTGTGACCAACATTTTCTGTTCTATAACCTTAATTTTTATGACTGGCTAGCAGCGGCCGGGCCCATGATTGAGTCTAGTGGCACAGGAATGTCTCGGCCTCCCTGCACGCAAGCTCTAACCTTCTTTAACCTACAGCCTCTAGGAAAGGGGGAGGGACTGTTCCCTGCCTCTGCAAGTGACTTCTGACTTATTTCCCTCTGCTGTGCTGATCATTATGGCTGGGGTCACGTGACCAGTGAGTTATGCAACCCCGTGCCTGTGAAGTACGTTAGAGCAGCAGTTCTCAACCGGGGCTATGCAGAGATCTTCCAGGGCTACCTCCGCTCACCTAGGTCATTGCCTCATTTTACAACAGGCACCATAAAAAGCACTAGCCACGTGAATACAAGACATTTCAAACCGCTAAAATGAGACACAGCAATCTGTCTGCACTAGGGCCCAGTGGTGTGTTTTTGTATCTGATTTTGTAAGCAAGTAGTCTTAGGGGGAGGTGAAACTTGAGGGTACATAGGAAACCTGACTTCGGAAAGGGGTACAGTCGTCTGGAAGGATTGAGACCCACGGCTGTGCTGCCTAATTGCATGTCAGCAATTAACACGACATGGAAAGAACTCTTTAGCCCATGCGATTATGAAGAAACCTTCCAAATGTGATAGGAATTGCAGCCAGCTGCTAGCTGCCCAGATGGGGGGGGGGGGAGGGGGGAAGTGCCCCAAGAAATGGTCCTTGTCCCATTTACAAAGCTGGGGTGTTAAGGCTGAAGTCTGACAACATGAGCTTTAAGTTGTTCCACTGAGCATTGTGTATAGTGGGGCAACTGCTACCTCCCAAGGTAGGGAGAAAAGAGTCATTTAGCCAGGGTCTGTGCTTCCCATTTATACAACAGGCTGGGGTTTGGGGGGTATTCATGTACCCTAGCCATGTGGACAACTCCTGTGGAGTAGATCTTGCTGCTGCTGTGGGGAAAGGTCGTGCTGGCAAGCTCCTGTCCATGCAGGCTGTGTGTCTATTGGGCTAGGCTAACAGATTAGTGTAGACGTAGCTCTAGGTTGTCTCCTGCATGGAGACCACAGCAGCAGAACAGATGAATATGCAGCCTGTGTTGCGGAAAGGAGTTTTTCTATGGGTGTAGGAATGCAGCCTTTCCATGCAACACTTGCTGTGTGGTCAGAGGCATTCCTGTGTTAACCCCGCTCTGTGGGCAGTGGGGGCTAGGATCTATGGGGGGGGCTCAGAACTGTCGCTATGCAACCCCGCTCTATATTGTCCAGCTAGCCAGGCTGCTGAAATGCTTGGTCTCCCTAGGTACCGGTTCCCGGGGAGGGGGATTACCTCCATCACCAAGAAAGCCGCTTCCTATGTGAGAGGAAACTCTCTACCTCAGCTCATGCTTCTGCCTCTTGGCCACAGCCTGGTCCAATAGCTTGTGGTTCAAGCATGCGCATGGGAAAGCAGCCAGCCAGACTACAGTCCTGCTGTGCCCGTGACTTCTGCAGCAGCAGGTGCTTATGCTCTTAGTAAGCCCCATGGCCCTTGCTGCCATCTCCCATTGGCTAACTCAGCTTTTGTGATGGCAGTCTGAGGTGCCTCTCTTCCCCAGGCTGGGAGCAATCTAACCCAGGCTTGATGACTTGCAGCGATTTCTCTTGCCCTCTCGTTATTGACACCCAATTCCTACCTGCTTGGGGATACTCAGGCCTAACTGACATGCCCAAAGGGCTGGGAACTGACTGCAGCCAGCCTGAGTCCCAAGCCTTGCCCTAACCACTGCACCACCCAGCCCTGTGCACTTTCATGCCATGTCGAATTCATGGCTTGATTCTACTTTGCCAGCCCCCAGCATGGAAGACCGTGAGGCTGTGGGGAAAGGAGACTGAGTGCTCTGCCCTACCCCCTCTTGTGCTCAGAGAAGGCAGGCCCTATTCAGCCAGTGCCTAGGCACAGTGAGAAATACCTACAGGGTCGTTTTTGCCCAACTGAATGCGGTAGCGGGTAATGAAACTGGGCTTTCCAGTCACATCTGCAACCATCAGGAGTCCATTGAAGCTCCAGTAAACCAGGCTTGGAACCAAGGCGGTGCCTGTGCCAGGAGAGAGAAGGGCAGAGGCTGTTACGTAAAGGGAAGCCTGTGCAGATCAGAAATAACTGAACATGGTGGTGCCTAGTGCTCCCGCCGTTCCCCCCACCCAGATTGTGTGCACAAACAATTCATGGGGCGGGGGGGCCAGAGTACTGGGGTGCAGAGGGGTGAGGGAGTTGATGCAATGGGCAGAGCAGACTCCCCCTGGATCTCTTCCCTCTTCCCCCCCACCCCTGCCCCCCAACTGCACAGCTTAGAGGAAATGAAGATGCCCAGAGGACACTAGTAGAGGTCAGGGCCCTGTTCAGCTGGGCACTCGTTGGCCCTGAGGCGCTTACACGCCGAGGCACAGCTACTGACCGGGGATGGGATTACTAGAATACACACATGCTCTCTAGAAGAGACACTTTGCCCTCCACCACCAAGTCGTCATCACCAGGCTGTAGCCAGCCACACAAAGAAAACTGGCTGCAACGCTGTTACCCCTTGTGACGTAGTGGGGGTACTTGCTGGGATGTGGAGACCCCTGCTGTCTGGAGCAAGACCCAGCAGGGAAAACCTCACTAGGCAGAGGTAAGGACAAACTTGTTGAACCAGTGGCCAGACACCCCCCCATGGAGAGGAACAAAGGAAGGTGAATGCGGCCCTGGCTGGGGGGCAGGGCTGGAAGGGGGTTAGTTGGTTGGTGGCTGTCTGTGAGGATGGATGAGACAGCCTAGGGAGAGGAGCTGGAGTTTTAGGGGCCCAGTCTCCCCCATCTCAAGGGGGCCTGAGGCATCCTAGCCCAGTTCCTGTAACCAGATTACATCTGTGCTGCGCTGTGCTGGAGGAGCAATAAACCACCCTCAATTCCACTGGCTGGTACAGTCTGTTTGTGCCATTCCGGGGTGCAGGAGACGGGGAACCCCCAACGTGCCGTCACACCCCTACTGCTAGAATATGACTCAGGTGTGTAGCTTGACAAGCAAGCCAGCTCTGTCCCTAGGGCAAGAACTACTCCCCAGCTTGCATGCAAGTAGCCCAGTGAGGGAGGTGGAAACCTGGATGAGTTGGTGGTTACAAATGCTTGCCGTGGAGGAGGGGGGGGAACGTTGGCTGGCCCCTAACCAGTGGGAAGGCATGGCAGGAATTCGGAGGCATTGCACACCGTCGGTAGAGCTCTGGGCGAGCTGGAATGTAACCTGGCATTCCTGCAGCTGAGTGGTGTCAGTCTGAGCAACTCACCTAGCAAGAAAATTGCCCATTCGTTTCCTCCAAGCAGGTGGTGCACTTGCTCCCATCGTGCCTGCCAGAAATCACCCGAAGCCCCCCAGAACTTCTGCAAGTGCCTGGGGAGAAGGGCCTGAGAATTACATGCCGGCTACGTCTACACTGGCATGATTTTCCGGAAATGCTTTTAACGGAAAAGGTTTTCTGTTAAATTATTTCCGGAAAAGCGCATCTAGATTGGCTTTACACTTTTCCAGAAAAGCACTTTTTCCGGAAAAGCGTCCGTGGCCAATCTAGACACGCTTTTCCGCAAAAAAGCCTCGATCGTCATTTTCGCAATCGGGGCTTTTTTGCGGAAAACACTACTGTGCTATCTACACTGGCCCTTTTCCGGAAAACTGTTCCGGAAAAAGACTTTTGCCCGAACGGGCGCAGCATAGTTTTTCCGGAAAAGCACTGATGATTTTACACTAGATTGTCAGTGCTTTTCCGGAAATTCAAGCGGCCAGTGTAGACAGCTGGCAAGTTTTTCCGGAAAAGCGGCTGATTTTCCGGAATAACTTGCCCCTGTAGACACAGCTGCCAGGTTTTGCTTTTTAGTACAAAAAAATCAACACTCCCTCCTCCTCTCCTTCCCCCCCCCCACCCCGTTTGTCTCATTTCAGGTTAGCCTGGGGTGGTCTTACCAGGTGACAGAGTTCCTGAAGGCAGCAAACATGAGCAGACCTGGGCCGAGTATGACGCCAGTTGTCTTCACCGAGTCCCAGAGCTTCCCCTCCTAAGAGCAGGAACCAGCAGGAATTACACCGGTGTTAGGGATTAGCAGGAGGTAAAAGGGATGATGTAGCCCTTCCATCCCTTGTTTTGTCACCAGCCCTCTACAGAACAGAGTGGAGCAAAGTTGTTCTCCACCCTGTCAACAGATAGTAGGAGTGTCGGAATGAGACTCTAATGTTACTGTGCGTACTGTATAGTAAAAGAAAGACGTGTTTCAACTTGATCCGGATAGCAATCTGTGCGCTAGTTCCACCCTTCTCGTGTAGAACAGGCCAAAGAGATTGATAAGAACAGCCGGACTGGGTCAGGCCAAAGGTCCACCCAGCCCAGTGTCCTGTCTTCCACCAGTGGCCAATGCCAGGTGCCCCAGAGGGCGTGAACAGAACAGGGAATCCCACCTTAGCTTGTCCCAGCAAGTGATCCAGCCCTGTCGTCCATTCCCAGCTTCTGACAAACAGAGGCTAGGGCCACCAGCCCTTCCACTATTAGGCTTGACTAATTAAAGAGCATTAGCTGCCCTGCTCCTCTCCTCAGCAATGCCACAGGACATCCTTACACCAGGCTGAACACAGATGTGTGGTGTGGTGTAAGGAAACAGCCCAGAGAACTCCCCTCAGCACACTCTAATGCTCCAGACTGCGGAGGGCGTGGCTATGTGGCACTGGACAGACTTAGGTCTCACAAATGAAGAATGTTGTTAACCCTTTTCTGCCCAAGGGGCTAGTCAAAGTTTGAGGCTTTATAGATGGTGGCGGCTGGGAGCAGAAATTGATCGTGCCTGGTATTTTCCTTAAGACAATCTCATTTATTCACCTACAATGTACGGAGTCCTGCATCTGAGAGCACGGGAGGCACCAAGAACAAAAGGAGCAGTGTCTTTGCTTACAGGCCTAAGCTTCTCTCAGCCTCCTTGCCTTGCTCTAGGCTTCTCCCAAGGCCACGCCATGCCTGGCTTTCTTGCCGTCGGCCTTGCTCTGAGTCTGGTGCTTGGCTGAACCCAATTTTATTTCTACTCCACCCACCCAAACAATACCCAGGGGAATCCTCCATTCACATGGTGCTAAATTCGGGGCAGACTCCATGATGCCTTGTTTTGTGTGTGGCCCTTACCTGCTTCTTACGTGGCATCTTGAAATGAGGGGAGCATTCACACTTCTCAATTTCAATGAGGTTTTTAACTAACACATAGCGAAGTTTAACCCTGCTCACAACAGTATCAAAGTACAGCAATCAGCACGTTCTCAGGGATTTGGGAGAAGAGCCTTGAAAGAAGTCCTGCTGTGCGTTTTCAAACTTTCAGAACCCAACAATCTCCTCTCAAAAATCAATGCACTTGACGTTCAGCTCTAACACGCTATTGTCCTTCGCTGTAGCCAAGTAAAGACTAGTGCGAACAAGCACTGTTTGGAGCTGGATTAGGCCTACTCCAGGTTGTGGGCTTGAGACCCCTGGGGCTGATTCTAATCTCAGAATCTGTATGTTCAGTATCTTCGGTAATTCCAGGAGAGCATCCCCCACCTACACATGTGTGAGAGCATCACCACCTCAGCCTAGTTAAACACTACGGCTACATCTAGACTGGAATGATTTTCTGGAAATGCTTTTAACGGAAAAGTTTTCCGTTAAAGCGTTTTCGGAACAGAGCGTCTAGATTGGCACGGACGCTTTTCCGCAAAAGCACTTTTTTTTCCGTGCCAATCTAGACGCGCTTTTCCGCAAAAAAGCCCTGATTGCCATTTTCGTGATTAGGGCTTTTTTGAGCAAAACAAATCTGAGCTGTCTACAGTGGCCCTCTTGCGCAAAATTTTTGCGCGAAAGGACTTTTGCCCGAATGGGAGCAGCGTAGTATTTCCACAAGAACACTGACAATCTTACATGAAAACGTCAGTGCTTTTGTGGAAATTCAAGCGGCCAGTGTAGACAGCTGGCAAGTTTTTCCGGAAAAGCGGCTGATTTTCTGGAAAAACTTGCCAGTCTAGACATAGCCTACAAGTGCTTTAGCTCAGGGGTGGGCAATAATTTTGGGTGGGAGGGGACACTCCAAGATTTTGAAAGTGGTTAAGGGGCCATACTTTTCCCTGGAGAGAGTGCGGGGCCTAGGATGGCGGTTGAGTACAGAAGGGTGCCCAGGGTAAGGGACTGGGGGAGCAGATGGTGTGGGGTCTGAAAGGGAGTTTGGGTGAAGGAGAGAACTGTGACCTGGGGCAGGGAATTGGGGTGCAGGGTCTGGGAGGGTGCTTGTGTGCAGAGGAGAGGCTTCTAGCCTAGGGAAGAGGTGTGGGGGAGGGTGCAGGGTCTGGGAGGGAGTTTGTGACCTGGGGCAGGGGGTGCAGAGGGTTTGGATGGTGACCTGGGGGGAGGGAGTTGAGATGCAGGAGGGGTTGGGGTGCCAGAGGCAGGCTCTGGCTGGAAGGAGTTTATCTAAGTGTCTCCTGGCCAGCAGCCCTGCAGCACCTCAAGGCAGGCTGGGCTCCCTGCCTGCTGCAGCCCCAGACCACTTGAAAATACAGGCTGCTCCCTCCACATGGCTCTCAACTCCGGGTGAGGGAAGAGGCTTGCACTGCCCCCTCTCTCTCGGGCCAATTTCTCAGCTCCGATTTGTTGGCTGTTTCCAGCCCATAGGAGCTGAGAAATTGGCCGAGGTCAATTCTTATTACCTTGTTGCTTCTGGCCAATAGGAGTTGAGGACTGGGCTGGGGGTGGGAAGATTACACAAAGCTTCCCCCCTCCCTGCAGAACAGAGAAACATAGGGACTGCATTTTAAACTGCGGAAGCTACGTGCCTGGGGGTCCTGGCAGGGTGGTCTGTGGGCCGGATCCAGCCCCCGGGGCCATATTTTGCCCAGCCCTGGTTTAGCTGATGGTCATGATGCCCGGTGCAGAGTTAGAGCATTCTAACCGGCTGGTGATGTGGCTTCAGCTCTGACAAAAGGGATTTATATATCAGGTAGCTGAAAAAACTCCACTGAAGCTGTGAGGGAGCTGCACCCAACGCAATACAGGCTTCTCGCGTGCCTTCCAGCCACTGATCTTAAAAAGTCCCCTATGCTAATGCATACATTTAACGAAAAGACTGCACCATGCGCGTATAGAGCTGCATCGGCTACAGAAGCTGCAAAGATGACGTTGTGGGAAAGATTTTTTGTTCCTCTAGTCCATATTACCCACCTGCGTAAGGTACTAGGTAACATTTCAGTTGAGATGTCAGCTTTGAGTCTTACCTGCTTCTGGCGTGTGCCCCCACTGGAATATGCAGCATCTCCCGTCATCTGAAATAATCATTGACATGCATGAGGGAGTGAAGGGGGAGCTGTACAGAAGGGCAGCAGGCAGAAGAGAGGATGGGAACGCAGCCCACAAGGAAGTTTTTGCACGTTGTGCTACTGCTCTCTCCCGCTGGTCTGACTGTGAGTGTGCTGTGTACAGTGACTCTCTGCAGGCCTTTGGGACAAAACAGTCTGCTCCAGCAGACACTGTCATTGGTACAATGGATTATAATGAATCGTCACGCTCTGCCCTTAAAGCACAGCCCCTAGGCTGTGCACCAAACACTGGTTACATGCCATGGGAGCTTTTCCCCTTTAGGTCACTGCTTCAGCACCAGCTCAGTGGGAAGGACTGAAAATCACCATATGCCAGCTGGACAGGTGTCAGCACCATAACCACCTGGCCTGAGGCTCTACCAGCCCCCTTGCTGACAGGCTAAGGACTGAATAAAGAGGAACTCAAATACCTTGCTCCTAGAGGTCAGGGGCTGGTGTGAGTAACCTTGTACCTTTGGTGCTGTGAAGTGTCTACTGCAGGCTAGCCTGGGGAGTTTTCCTGGGCCAGCAACCTTTCCCAGCAATACATTGACTAATACAAACTATTCCTTACACGTGATCTCACCTCAGCTTCACTGGCCCTTCAATGTTCAAATGAGCAATACAACACCAAATACACAGAAGCAACAAGCCAGATTCTGCCCTTGGTTAAACCCCAGCCCATGCCAAGGATAAGGCATGGTGGGAAAAAAGGGCAGAATAGGTGTTTTTAGAACTAAGGCAGGTAGCCAAGAAAAAGGCCTTATGCTTTGCTAGGTCGTCCGATGTACCCTCCTCTCCTTACTATGGCAGAACCTCACTGTAATCAAATCCATGGGAATTTTGTTGGATCTGCAAGATTAGAGTCTTAGTGCTCAGTAAACCCGCTAACCACATTCTCCAAAATACTGCCACAAGCCACTAACACAGAAGGAAGCATCTCGCTTTGTCTGTTTACGATGCAAGAACGAGACCCAGTGAAGAGAATGGCCAGGACCTCATTGAAAGCTGCAAAGCACTAGTTAGTTTGCATTTAGGCCAGAGGGAGGGCTAGCTCAGTGGTTTGAGCATTGGCCTGCTTAACCCCAAAGTTGTGAGCTCAATCCTTGAGGGAGCCATTTAGGGGTTGTGGGCAAATTTGTCAGGGATGGTACTTAGCCCTGCCTTGAGGACTGGACTCAATGAGAGAGGTATATCTCCGTATATTATTAATGCAGAGCTCAGCTCAGTGCATTCTTGCCTAGATCTGGCCATCCAATTCCCATTAGCATCAGCTGGAGCCATGCCGGCACCCTGGAGAGCTCTTAAGAGGGGATTTCAGCTGGAAGGGTCCACAATCAGCTCACTCCTTTATGGCAGGAGCAGACAGGCTCTAGTGTATAAAGCACAAAGTGCTGACAAGATAAATAATTCAAAAGATGCTGTTACATTACCTTTATGGTGCTAATATTGCCAGTGGTGGGAGCTGCTTCTGTAGGGTTTCCGGGTAAAGGAACACACTGCCAAGCACACAAATCAACATGTTAGCTTGGTGACAACAGTTCAGCTTTGCAACGGTAAAACTTTAATGCCTTTGTTTGCACCTTTAAAGTCTGTAGGATTTCAGCTCAGATGATGTACATCAGCCCCGCATCTCTGTCTGGAGTTTAGTTACCGATGGGTTAGAAAGGGAAGGTCTGATTCGCAGAGTTGCTGTGCACCCCTGGCGCCTAATGACTTTGTTGGATCTATAGGTGCTTGGCAGTGCTGAAATTCAGCCCTAACTGGCTTGTCAAATGACTGTGGTGGGGGGGTGGGCCCAGAATTCAGCAATTCTAACTGTAAGAACATGTGGGCTACCTGTGCTCAGTCCTACCAAACTCTGGGAAACAGCCTCTTAAAGCTCAGACTTGCAGCCTGACTGAGCTACTGAATGATGCACCGCAAGAGGATGCTATTTAGATTTACACTAGTGTCTTCATCCCATTTGCTAGCTTCTGCCTTCTGCGCTCACCATACTCCTTCCTTGGCCAAAGTGTGCTATTCTTGCCAGTCTATAAAATCTTCTCTGTGTCCTTTGTTTCCAACTTAGCAACAGTTTGCTAGATTCTGAGAAAAGCAAATGACATTTGAGGCTGTGTTTCTGAGAAGCACACTAAATGGTTGGTACCTTTGGGTACGTCTACACTACAGAGTTTTTCCAGGATAACAGAGGTATCCTGGAAAAACCCCGCCACGTCCAGGGAACGTGTCTGCTCTTCTGAAAATCAGCTTCCGTACCTAATGACTGGAAGGTAGCCAACGTGACACCAATATTTAAAAAGGGCTCTAGAGGCGATCCTGGCAATTACAGACCGGTAAGTCTAACTTCAGTACCGGGCAAATTAATAGAAACAATAGTAAAGAATAAAATTGTGAAGCATGTAGAAGAACATAATTTGTTGGACAAAAGTCAACATGGTTTCTGTAAAGGGAAATCCTGTCTTACTAATCTGTTAGAGTTCTTTGAAGGGGTTAACAAACATGCGGACAAGGGGGATCCAGTAGATATAGTATACTTGGATTTTCAGAAAGCCTTTGACAAGGTCCCTCACCAAAGGCTCTTGTGTAAATTACATGGCCATGGAATAAGAGGGAAGGTCCTTTCTTGGATTGAGAACTGGTTAAAAGACAGGAAACAAAGGGTAGGAATAAATGGTAAATTTTCAGATTGGAGAGGGGTAACTAGTGGTGTACCTCAAGGGTCAGCCCTGGGACCAATCCTTTTCAACTTATTCATAAATGATTTGGAGAAAGGGGTAAGCAGTGAGGTAGTAAAGTTTGCAGATGATACCAAACTGTTTAGGATAGTCAAGACAGAAACAGACTGAGGGACTCCAAGAAGATCTCACCAAACTCAGTGAGTGGGCAACAAAATGGCAAATGAAATTTAATGTGGATAAGTGTAAAGTAATGCACATCGGGAGAAATAACCCCAACTATATGTACAGTATGATGGGGGCTAATTTGGCTACGACAAATCAGGAAAGAGATCTTGGAGTTATCATGGACAGTTCTCTGAAAACTTCCAGGCAGTGTGCAGCAGCAGTCAAAAAGGCAAATAGGATGCTAGGAATTATTAGGAAAGGGATAGAAAATAAGACCCAGAATATCTTACTGCCCCTGTATAAAACTATGGTACGCCCACATCTTGAATATTGTGTACAGATGTGGTCTCCTCACCTCAAAAAAGATATTTTGGCCTTGGAAAGGGCAACTAAAATGATTAGGGGTTTGGAACGGGTCCCATATGAGGAGAGGTTAAAACGACTGGGACTTTTCAGTTTAGAAAAGAGGAGACTGAGGGGGGATATGATAGAGGTCTATAAAATCATGCATGGTGTGGAGAGGGCTGATAAAGAAAAGTTATTTATTAGTTCCCTAAATAGAAGAACTAGAGGACACCAAATGAAATTAATGGGGAGCAGGTTTAAAACTAATAAAAGAAAGTTCTTCTTCACACAGCGTGTAGTCAACCTGTGGAACTCCTTGCCAGAGGAGGCTGTGAAGGCTAGGACTATTATAGAGTTTAAAGAGAAGCTAGATAATTTCATGGAGGTTAGGTTCATAAAAGGCTATTAGCCAGGGGATAAAATGGTGTCCCTGGCCTCTGTTTGTCAGAGGCTGGAGAGGGATGGCAGGAGACAAATTGCTTGATCATTGTCTTCGGTCCCCCTCTCTGGGGCACCTGGTGCTGGCCACTGTCGGTAGACAGGATACTGGGCTAGATGGACCTTTGGTCTGACCCAGTACGGCCATTCTTATGTTCTTATGTTCTCTTTCGGAAGCCCTGTAAGCCTTGTTTCACGAGGAAGAAGGGCTCTTCTGAAAGAGGAGGTTTTTCTGAAATTTGGCCCAGTGCAATGTTTGGAAAAGCCTCTTCCAAAAAAAGAATCCGAAAAAGTTATGCAAATTGCAGAGCACAATTTGCGTACCTTTTTCTGAAGAAAAGTGTAGTCATAGCCTTTGACTACTAAGCAGAAAGATCCTGCTGCTGGGAGAACAAGTGTTTCCTGCAGGATAAAATTATCAGATTTTGCAAAAGGCCCTTTGCCCTGTGGAAAATGCTTATCAAATCACATTGCGCTGTTATGCTCCATCCAAATATAACCCCATTATCTCTGCGATGTTATCTAGCTAGGCAGTTGCACGCACTGTCCTTAGTGAAATGGGTTGTACAGTAAATAGCTTATGCTTAAATGAGCAATTTCTTTTTGAGACTTCACTTTTTCTCTGTGCTGAAACGAAACAAACCTCTTTTGAAATGGATATGCTACAAAGACTGTATTAACTGAAACTGTTCTTCTATGACAGCATAGTTTGGCCCACAGGACTTTCATCACTGCGTGGAGTCTTTCCTGAGCATTGCTCAGATACTATGGGGATGTGCAATGTTATATCGGCATAGAGAGTACGCGTATTACGTTTGCAGATGATACCAAGCTGGGAGGGGATGCAACTGTTTTGGAGGATAGGGTCATAATTCAAAATGATCTGGACAAACTGGAGAAATGGTCTGAGGTAAACAGGATGAAGTTTAATAAGGACAAATGCTAAGTGCTCCACTTAGGTAGGAACAATCAGTTTCACACATACAGAATGGGAAGTGACTGTCTAGGAAGGAGTACAGCAGAAAGGGATCTAGGGATGATAATGGACTACAAGCTAAATATGAGTCAATAGTGTGACACTTGCAAAAAAAGCAAATGTGATTCTAGGATGCAGTAACAGGTGTGTTGTGAGCAAGACACGAGAAGTCATTCTTCCGCTCTACTCTTCACTGGTTAGGCGTCAGTTGGAGTCTTGTGTCCAGTTCTGGGCACCGCATTTCAAGAAAGATGTGGAGAAACTGGAGAAGGTCCAGAGAAGAGCAACAAGAATGATGAAAGGTCTACAGAACATGACCTATGAAGGAAGACTGAAAGAATTGGGTTTGTTTAGATTGGAAAAGAGAAGATTGAGAGGGGACACGATAGCAGTTTTCAGGTATCTAAAAGGGTGTCACAAGGAGGAGGGAGAAAAATTTTTCTTCCTGCCCTCTGAAAATAGGACAAGAAGCAACGGGCTTAAACTGCAGCAAGGGAGGTTCAGGTTGGACAGTAGGAAAAAGTTCCTACCTGTCAGGGTGGTTAAACACTGGAATAAATTGCCTAGGGAAGTTGTGCAATCTCCATCGCTGGAGATATTTAAGAGTAGGTTAGATAGACATCTGTCAGGGATGGTCTAGACCAGGGGTTCTTAACCAGTGAGGTGCGCCTCCCCAGGGGAGGTGTGAAGGGGACAAAGGGGAGGTGTGAGGTGCCTCCCAGAAAATGTATCGCAATTGCCTTCTCACTGGATAAAATTCTAAAGTTTAGATTTCTTCATAATTAATATTATGAATTAAAATTATAAACATTAATTTCTTATTAACGTCTAGAGATCGGCACATGACAATAGCAGTGCGAATCAGTCAGGTCTGTGTGACGACACGCTACAATAACAGTACGTGAGCATTGCCGACTTTCATCTTCAAATATTACGTACATTTGTTAGGAAAAGGTTCAAAGTAAAAAGCTCATATTATTCATTTAGGTATCGTAACGGGGTTCAGTCACCCCACAGCGCCACCAGCCGTCTGACTTGGGAATTAGCTCAGATGGCTGCGTCCAGCGGGTTCGCCAGGTCCCAGGGTTCAGGCAGGCCTTGGGGTTCGAGCTGGGCCTTCAGTTCAGGCCAGTCCTCCGAATCGCCAGGAACCAGTAGAGCCTTGGGTTCCTCTGGGTCAGAGGGTAGCCCTGCTGGCCGGCTTGGCCAGGCCTCAGTGGCCCAGGCAGGGAAGCCTTCGCTGGCCTGAGGGAAGGCGGCTGTGGGAGGCCCGGGCCAGATCTCAGCCTCGTCAGCCAGGAGCTCTGGGCAGGCCTCTGTCTCCCTCAGAGGCAGGGCCCCGACTGAGCACCCTGGCAGCGTTCTTATAGTCCTAGCCACGTCCCTTAGCTTCCTGTCAGGTGAGGGGGCGGGGTTAGGCTGTGCACAAAATTGCTCCCAGGGGGGTGTGAACATGAAGTTCATTTTCAGGGGAGGTGTGAAGGTAACAAGGTTAAGAACCCCTGGTCTAGACAGTACTGGGTCCTCTCAAGGTCCCTTCCAGTCCTAGTATTCTATGACTCTAAGGTCCTAGATAGCTAGGTATATAAAAGGCAGAGCCTAACTGGCTTTGACCTGACTCACAATAACCTGCTAGATGGCTGGTGCTCTAGAAAATCTTCTCCATTGATCCAGGAGCTCAAATCCCCTTGGAAATCCGTCTGCCACAAGGTAGAAGGCTGGGAAGATTGATCGTTGGCTTTGAGTCTTTAGGAGAGGCAGTAGGATTGTCCAGCTTAATGTCATCTCTTGAGTTTTTGATGAATTGTGAAAATAGCCACTAGTATGTTGCAAGGCCAAGTCCCTTTCTTCACAGTAACCAAATTACAGCATTCCTCTTTGACTTGAGAGGACTGTGATCGCTATTATTACATTTAAAGGCAAAAGCCAAATTTAGCTGGCTCTTGTCCTGCTCCCAGCACCCCACTAATAGCCTTTTTGCTGAGATATGCCAGGATGTATCTACTAAACACTCACATATACTGTACCACTGAGCTGGGGCTAGTCCAATAAACAAAGAAATAATTAAGCCACTGGACACTGAATTTGCACTGGTATATAAACCAGACAGTAGTCAAACAAACATTAACCCTCTCAGCTGCAGTTGGACATGAAATGAGCCACCTGGAACTGATGCTGGTTTTTTAAATCTGACTTTGTAAGTAGTTTTAGAAAGCGTTTGAAACAGTTATTACAACATGCCCATCCCAGCCAGGAGCACTATGTCCTCAACTCCTGAAGTAAGATACTGGCACAGCCAAAGCCGAAATTCAGCTAGCGGTGAGCTGAGTTGGGCTCTCGAGTGACCTGGGGGATAGGGCATTTGCTGGGGAAGGGTAGGGTTAGGGGCTAGGGGTTCAAGTCCTGCCTCCCCCCCCCCCCCCCAGCAGCACAAGTAAACATTTTCCAACATGCAGGGCAGAAGCCCTCCACCCTCCACAAGACCTCCTCTTTGCAGAAAAAGCCCGTACCCCCCCACTGCTGCAATCTTTTAGGGCTGTTAGGGGTTCCCCCCTGCAGTCTTCCAGGTGGAGAATGGGAAGGGGGGAAGGGTACTATGAGAATTTAGGGTACTATGCCCTGGGCATAGCCACAGCTAATGATCACACATCAAACAGCCTATAAAACACACCGTAATTTGAATAATTATTCTTGCAACACGGATCTGTCTTTCTATAACTGCAATTTATGGAGCTAATCCATTTTCACAGACTTTATCGTGCCAGCCACCGAAAAAGGCCCATGCAGCCAGCTGACTGTATTAAAAGGAATACTCCAGTGCTACAAACAGGAGGATGCAGTTCTTTCCAAACAGGCACATCCAAAAGAATTTCCTGGCCTGCAATCTCAGCAGGTGTTTTGGCACCAGAATGTGCTTGGCTTTTCCTTCTAGGCCGTGCTTTTTAGGTTCTCATACTGCACCACTGCTGGGGCATGTGAGCAGCTGCTTGCTCAGAGCAGCCCCCTAGGTCTCTGCTCACAGCTCTTTCAGGACACATCTCGCTTCCATTCCTCTGGCACAGGCTGTGAAAGGAGGCAGACAGATAAAAGTGGTTCCCTCTCAATAGGGGTGGGAAATGAGATGGGAAAGCCCTCCCCCCACCCCGATAGCCAGCCTCAAAGGGGCATCCTGACTCAGATGTGTAGTTCAATGGCCCTGGCCTGAACAGCAGTTTCACTTCATTTTGCAAGACCTTCCAAAATGCATCACAGAAGGCAAAGGGCAGTTGCTAGCAGTCAGCCAAGCTCAGCAGCTCCCGCAACACTGGTTAGCCAAATGCAACCTCGCTGCAGTGAAAGTCATGGCAAACTCAAGCCAAAATGTTCGTGATCTCAACAGTGCACAGAGCCCTTCCAGACAAAGCTGACTCATTTGCTCCACACAGTTTTGGTCCACGTGCCAGATCCCTTCGGCTGGCACTGCCACAACAAAAACCATCTCTGGTGGAGCTTCTGTGACACACATTAGTTGAAAGCATTTGCATTTGTGACAAGTGTTAGCGAGGAAACAGTTGCCGATGTGAGACAGTTGCGTCCGAGGGAAATGTTCTGGTAAATTTCGCCGGTGTACTTTTTCTGAGGAGGAGCCCCAATGTCCCCACACTGACTTTGCCTATCACAGTCCCTGCCACCTGCTCTTCAGGTGAAACGCATTCCAGGCAATTACTCCATGAGACTCGTCACAGAGGACATTGCTCTCCCCTGAGTCCCATAAAGCTGGATTTGTGACACCCAGTCAATCATAGAAACATAGAACATTAGAACTGGAAAGGACCTCGAGAGGCCATCGAGTCCAGTCCCCTGTGGTCATGGCAGGACCCAGTACTGTCTAGACCATCCCTGATAGATGTCTGTCCAACCTGCTCTTAAATATCTCCAGAGATGGAGATTCCGCAACCTCCCAATCAGAGCAAAGAAAAGCGAATGCACATAGGGTTGGCCAGACAGTGGGGCCAGATTGGGTGGGAAGAGAAGCAGAGAGACACAGGGCCTATCAACATAGGACCAGCGCCTCTCATCTCTGTGTGCAACTTACATCCGTCAGATGGCAGGGTAGGTGGGCTAGAGGAATGGAAAAGGCAGTGCTTAGAGGGGCTGGGGGAGCTAATGCGCATAAGGCATCCGCTCTGGGAACAGGGCATGTGTAGTTCACCAAGCCATCAATGTCTGCCCTCCCCAATGTCTTGCACCACCTGAGCCTCATTCCTTCCCAGGCACAGACCCCGAGTGGTGTCTGCAACATATGGAAAGCACCGGGGAACAGTCTCACAGAGCTGCAGCCACTCCTGCTGTTGGAGGTGGCCATGGCGGGGGGGTGGAGGAGGGATGGTGGAATGTCAGTCAGACACGCAGGAGCCAGTGTAAGGAAGAGGCAGCTCCCAGGGAGAGCGAGACAAACTGTATCACCCTTATGTCATTTCATTTAAGCTTTGCAGAGACAGGCAGCAGTGCACCGAAGGAGGGCTGGGGAGTGCAAAGGCACTCCTGCACATTCAGTGCTGTGCATTTGATACACTTACGTGCTGGGCTAAAGGATCTGAATCTCCCTCGTCCCCCAGCCGGTGACACTGATGGCTCAGCCAGGGAGACCAGCTGCCTCTATCCAGTAGAACTGGCTCTCTTAAATCAATTGCCAACTCTCCAGCTGTTAAGGCTCCCTCCCCTCAGCATGGAAGGAGCTGGTGTTCTCCCGAGGACACCCTTCAGGAGTGGATTCTTGAAATCTCCTTTCCAGCTTCAAACCACCTTGTGCCTTTTCTCCTTCTCATATCCACATTCGCGACAGAACTGCCCCAAACTGCCGCAGATGTTATTCTTGCCCAGTCACTGGGCATAGACCTAAGACTGAAATCACGTCTGGCAAAAAGAGATCTCCAGCTGGTTTCGGATGGCTGGCCACCTCAACTGCAATGTCAAGTTTTGGGGTGCAGGAAAACCTTAAGTCGTTGGTTAATTTTGGCAGAGAGGCAGTGTTCAGGACAGCTGAACTCAGCCCCTTATCTTCACAGCCAGCTGGCTTATCATCCTTCAACATACATCAAATCGTCTTCAACAGAGTGGCTTAGGCTCAGACCTGGAGAGAGTCCATGTATTTCCCAACAACAATGATCCATGACCTGCATTTATGGGGTGGTTTGAGGGTCAGGCGTTGTGATGCATCAACGTGTTTTCCAGCTTGCCCTTCATGCACGCCGTGATCTCAGCCAGCAAGGCAGTCAGGATCTAGTTCTGCAGACTAGCTGCCGAAGTGGCCATCACAGACGTCTCAGATCCCACGCAGAAGATCACAAGGACATACTGGATGATGCCCTTCACACGGTACACCTGGATCAAGTTCTCCTGGAACTTAGCCTTGCTGCACTGGCACTTAAACTGCTACTTCCTGACGATGCTCTTCTCCTGGGCTGTGTCTACACTGGGCCACTTATTCCGGAGCCGCTTTTCCGGAATAACTTGCCAGCTGTCTACACTGGCCGCTTGCTTTTCCAGAAAAGCACTGACGATCTACTGTAAAATTGTCAGTGTTTTTCCAGAAAAACTATGCTGCTCCCGTTCGGGCAAAAGTCCTTTTCCGGAAAAACTGCTCCGGAAAAGAGCCAGTGTAGACAGCACAGTAGTCTTTTCCGCAAAAAAGCCCCGATCGCGAAAATGACGATCGGGGCTTTTTTCCGGAAAAGCGCGTCTACATTGGCCACAGACGCTTTTCCGGAAAAAGTGCTTTTCCGGAAAAGCATCCTGCCAATGTAGACGCACTTTTCCCGGAAATACTTATAACAGAAAACTCTTCCGTTTTAAGCATTTCCGGAAAAGGGTGCCAGTGTAGACGTAGCTCTGGGGTTTCCCTTCAGCACCAGCGTGATGTTTCTGATGCTGCTCAGCATCACCCAGGCAGGGAAGAGCAGGAAGCCATGGCAGGCCAGGCAAAGGCTCAGTGACACTGACTAGAAAAACTTTTAAAAAAGTCTAGCATCAAAAAATTTATTTATCAGTTTGATCCCTCCCCCAGCCTCCAAATTACTGTTACCAGCCTAGGTTCCAACCCGGAGCTGAGCAGATGCATTCTTCTAATTACATTAAGCCAGCAATTAGTCCCTCTTTGCCGACACCAACTGCTGACCCAGCTGCTGCTGGCAAGTGCAGGAGCTGAATAACAGCTGTGGCAAAGGACTCGCTCCATGACACAGCTCCTCTCTCCTGACCCCTCAGGGTCTGAGTGAAAATGTCACTGGCATCAACATCAGCTGACAGTCAGCTGTTGGAACAACAGTCTTGCCCAGGAGAAGAAACAACTGGTATCTGAGACCTAACCAGATGCACCTGTGGATTGGCCAAGTTGGGGAACCCCATAACTGCAAAACCCCCCAGGAAAGGTGCTCAGTGGCCACCCTTGCCCGAAGGGTAGGTACAGACCTTGCTTACATACCCACTATGCCAGGCACTGCCCAAACAGGACGGCAGTCGTACTCCCCGCTCTGAAAAGCCTGCAATATTTTTTTAAAGAAATACATTCATAGATCTAATGACAGGCTGTAAGTCTCTTAATGGAGTGGCCACCCCGATAGTTTCCATCAAGTACCTCTCCACCACTGTACCCCTCAGCAGCTGTTTCCTTTGCTCACCTCCTGCTGGCTGCAGCCTAGAAGGGGGCTGGATCGCTGGCCAACACCTGATCTAGAATTCAATCCCCTGCCTTTCACCGCTGCTGTCGTCCCTGTAACACATCCTCAAGCACGGGAGGGTGGAGGTGTGTCTATAAGTAAGCAGCTGATTGTCCCTCCCAGGCAGGTCATGTGAAGCCAGTGTTAGATCATTACTGGGGCTGGCAACCGTTCCGCCCTTTCTTTCACTTTACAATGCCTGAGCGAGAGAGACAGTGTGAAGGTGACAGAGATTGTCCAGGTGCGTGATTGGTGTGACTGCTTCACGTTTATTTTTGGTTTAAAAGTAATTTAAGCCAGATCATTAAAAAAAGTTCACTTTTGTTTTCATAAGTTACACATAAATCAGTTTGATGACACTTACTGCCCCCATCCAGAGCTGCGAGTAGAAAGAATTAAAAATCAGTGCAATTGAATGGTTAAAAGCATATTGATGGGACCAGGGAGTTATTGGGCAATGCTGCTGAACTCCTTGGTGGCCTCATGTCTTCACAACCAGTGTGATTGTTTGCTTAACACTGCATAAACAGGACTAGAGCAAGGGTACATGATATTGGTCTTGTCAATGTAGAAAAAAATAAATTGGGGTTCCCTTGTGCTTAACAATGGTATTTACACCAAGTGAAGTTTGTAGCATATATGAAAGCACTGGGTAAAGTTGCAGCAGCTCTCATGTTTAGTATATAGGGGTGGCCCCGGAACATGCAACTTATTCTAGCAGATAGTGTGGCTGTAAATCCAAGCTCTAGGAGTGGTGCTGCAACTACCCATCACCACGTTCTGGATTTAGTATATGAGGAAGAAACAAGCGACACCTTGAAACACTTCCACTTACCTCTGCCAGGTCTGCAAGGCATCTTGGTTAATGATGGCTAGAAGTGTAGAGAGAGCCATAAGTACAAGAATGAAAAATGCCCTGTGGTCTGTGGCTTCATACTCATGCAGACAGACTTTTCATCAAGTCTTGTTCTGGGGGAGGGCAGCTCTTCAAACTTCAGTCTCACATTCCCCCTAGATGGCCCCTTGGTACCTCAGCCACTTGCTGTGACTTTATTTTAGAGCTAAGCTGCTGTTACATTACAAAACCTTTTCTCTAAACACTAACTTCTCTGGGGTGGGCAGGGGCTATTTCTGTGCCTCATAAACTGCAGGAGAAGCAATGATGCATTTCACAAACCAAAACATAGCACAGAGCCTGGAAATACACAGACTGAGTGAGGACAAACTCACTGACCAGAGCTTCTCTATGACTGGTTCTTGCAGTGGGAGGGTTATTCTGGATGTAGGAAAAAGTAGGTGAAAAGCCACTGGAATCTCACCAAATTCCACAGACACTGGTGTTTTCTTTTAACTCTCATTTAAATAAGAAATTGTTTTTGAATAACTCTCCCAACAGAGGACTGAACGGCCTAGATAAGATTTCCAAGTATAAATCAATCCAGGTTGCCTGTAATCAAAAGCAGCTCCCATTTCTTGGCTATTTGGTGTCCCGTCCGAAATTAGTTTGGTTCCCAGTGGACAGGTATCCATACTACAAAAAGTCTCCATTGCTATTGAAAAACGTTGGGCTGGCTGTCTCATGTCCTTGCAAGGGCTTAACAGAGCTGCACACTCAGTACTGCTTGCGATGGTTCTGTTTTGGCAGGCCTACTCTTAGGGGAATTCTATGCTATTGTGCACATATACAATTCATGTGCCCTGCAGATTTTTTTTTCACATTCTGTTGGAGAGGCAATCCAATTAGGCCTTTTGCCCACCAGGGGCTGCTGTGGTGCCAGAACAGAGGGCAGCAGGCTCACAGGCCAGAGCAGCCAATTGTGGAAAGGCAGGAGAGGCAGTGGTCCTCACAACACCCCGCCAATGGGGCCAAGTGAGGAAGCACCCGATATGGGGGGAAGATATACAAAGCAGAGCACACAGGGCTGGGGAGGCATCACCTAGACTAGGGCTCATGAGGGGAGAGACTAGGCTGGGTGCTGAATGGGAGGTGCACGGGCAAATTGGGATGGGGGGACAGAGTGGTGGCTGAGTGGGAGTACAGGGACACATGGGAATGGGTGTGTGTGCAGGGACTAGGAAAGTAAAATCCCATTTAGTCAGTTTACCAGTTAAATGTGAGGTTTAACTGGTTTTAAGTGGGATCCCAGGTGGGGGACTGTCCCATCCCGGCTGAAGCAGCCCCCATCCCACAGGGCTGTCAGCTCTGCGGGCTGCTTCTACCTGGGCCCCACACGGGGCTCCTGGCTTCACGTGAGGCTGCCAGCTCTCACCCCAGTCTGCAGCGCAGTGGACCTGGCAGGGCTGGAGTAGCCCTCCACCCGCAGTGGGCCATTAGCAGCTCCCAGGCTCCGGTTAACCGTTATCTTGTAAGCCTCACCCAGTTATCCATTCACATCCCTAGCAGGGAAACATGAGGCTTGGAGAGGAGGGGTTGTTGAGAGGGAGTGAAGGGACAGATGGGGATGGGCAAATATGTCTGAATGAATAGGAGAGTTGAGGGGTCAACTAGGGTCTACATGGAGGAGGCTCCCCAATTCCCTAACGCTCCCCCTCCCAAATAAAAAACTATTAGGCAATTCCCAGCCATTACTTCCCTCTCCTTTAACTCCTCCATTACCCCTCACTCCCTCAAGCCTTTGAGCTGCTTCTGAGGGATGCGGGAAATACATTTCTATATTGTCGTTTAAATGAATTATTACTCAAAGCTCTTTATTAATGTACCTAGTAAGGAATCCATTTGTCAAAAAACATTTCCTTAATCTTCTTGTCTTTATTGTCGCAGACATAGTTGCTGACAGGTATTTTCAAATAAATTACCAAAAGAATTGAAACTGGTGTGATTGTTAATTTGACAAATAAAATATAGACAATTTTAAAATATTGTGCACAGAACTTTTAATTTTTGGAACAGAATTTCCCCAGTAGTACATAGAGCATTAATGTATAACTCGTGCAACTTAAAGGCTATATGCTGCAGCTGAGAAAGCAAAAAGGGAATGAAAATAACTAATCTGGAAAGATAAGCTTTATATTCCTAATAGCCTCAAAGATAAAGTTCAATAAATACTGAGTTACAAAAGCACCATTTCTTTGTTTGTGATAGAACGATAAACATATGCTGACACGGAAGAGGTCACTTACTGGAAAATGATAAATTACTTTCATAGTGCTTGGAAAGTTGTCTGTGTGAAGGGTTCAATCGTAGGCACTGACTTTTCTTTCTGTCAGTAGGTGTTTTTGAAGAGGAGTGTGCACTTGGGGAGATACCCTGTCAGTTTTGGGGGAGGCTATTTTCACAATATATATAAACACTTTCATATTTTAATTATTGAATGTGCCTATTATTGGCATCTTTACTTTTGTAAGAATGATTCAATTATTATGAATTACATAATTAGATGATCATGAATTATTGTATATTAAAATTATTGCAATCACCTACATGTTGTCTTCTCTAACATCCCAGTTTAAAGACATATCTCACTGTAGCTTTCCGGATAAAACTGCAAGCAATCTAATTTACATCTAGGTTCCCTGCTATTGTTTTGGTGCATGTTAAGGACGCTAAGAAATTATTCATTTGTGCCTATCCCATTGATGACTGGAGATAATTTTTAAGTGTTCTGAAGCTGCAGAACGAGTTCAGGATGATTCAGGCACAAAGAGAAAGATTCTATGAATCTGCAGTACTCTACAGCAAATGACTCCAAAATCTCTTTGTTGATGAGTGTGACGTAGTGGGGGTACCTGGCTGGTTTCTATGCTGCTGGCTCTGGGGTAACCCCCACTGGCTGTCGTGGGGACCACGACCCAGCAAAACAGGATGAGTCACTATGCAAACCAGTGGCCAGACACCCCCCATGGAGAGGAACAAAGGAAGGTGGAATGCTGCCTTGGCTGGGGGGCAGGGCTGGAAGTGAGTGAGTTGGTTGGTGGCTGTCGGAGGGCATGGAGGAGAGCCTAGGGGAAGGGGCTGGAGTTTAGGGGCCCAGTCTCCCCCATCTCAAGGGGGCCTGAGGCATCCTAGCCCAGTTCCTGTAACCAGATTACATCTGTGCTGCGCTGTGCTGGAGGAGCAATAAACCACCCTCAATTCCACTGGCTGGTGCAGTCTGTTTGTGCCATTTCGGGGTGCAGGAGACGGGGAACCCCCAACGCGCCGTCACACTGGTGTCAGGGGTGGGATGCACTGCACCCCGTGGATGAAGCTCCCAGCGGCAAGCGACAAGGCGCAGTAGAAGCAAGAGCCCTGGAGCCAGGCGTGCTGGAGACAGAGCGAAGCGGTTCCTGGGAATCGTGGGGCGCTGCAGCACTAGACTGGTGAGTCTGCACCAAGGGGACCAGCGGGCAGATGGCCTACGCCCGACTCTTGAAGGCAGAGCTGGTGGGGCTGTGCAGAGAGAGGGGCTTGCCTGTGCAGAAAGCAACCAAGGCCCAGCTGATTGCCCAGCTGGAAGATAATGACCAGCCACAGGGCCAGGATCTTGTCCCCAGGGGAAGCAGCCAGACCCCCCCTGAGAGTGTGTCAGGCTCAGAGAGGGGGAGGAGCGCTGGAACCCAACGGAGAGATGAGACAGCGTCTCCCGGGAGGCCTGCAAGCCGTAGCCCATCTAGGGCAGGGGACAGCCCAGCGGAGCTGCGGCGCCTGGAGATCCAGCTGCGGATCAGGGAATTGGAAGTAGAGGACCGAGAGAAGGACCGCCAGGACCGAGAGAGGGAGCGCCAAGATCGAGAGAGGCAGCGGCAGCATGAGCTGGCCATGGCAGAGCGGAGAACCGGCGGGGCACCGGCTGCGCCAAGTGCGGATGGGCCCCAGGACTGCCAGATGCTTGGAGAGGCCCGTGGTGGCCCAATTGCAGGACATGGGTGACATAGACGGGTTCCTCAGTACCTTTGAGAGGGCCTGTGGACTGCAACGGGTTCCCCCAGCTGACTGGCTGCAGGAGCTCATCCCCGCACTGAGCCAGGAGGCGGCCGGAGTGCTCAGTCAGCTGGAGGACCTACAGCCAGGGGATTACAACCGAGTCAAGGAGGCCCTGCTGCACAAGTTCGGGCTGACCCCCGAGATGTACAGGAAGAAGTTCCGGGGGGTACAGAAAGGGCCACGGGAGACCTATGTGGACCTGGCCTCCCGCCTGGCGCAATACTGCCGCAAGTGGGTGTCTGGAGTCGGAGTCCAGACCGCAGAGGAGCTGCTCAAGCTGGTCATGATGGAGCAGTTCTATGAAGCGTGCCCACCCAAACTGAGGCTGTGGCTCAAGGACCGGAGACCAGAGAACCCCCAGGAGGCCGGGAGACTGGCGGATGAGTTCACGGAGAGCCGGTCCGGGTGTGAACGGGAGTCCCGGAGAGAGAGGGAACCGCGCAGAGACCGGATCTCGGCTGAGCGACGGAGGGAGTCAACTACGGGGCGAGACCAAGGAACAGGTCATCTGTGCCCCAGAGAACCAGCCAGGGCCGGGACAGAGACAGCCCAAAGCCTAACTTGCCATCGCTGTGGGCAAAAAGGCCACAAGAGGGCTCAGTGCACCAGGTCCCAGGACCGGGGACTTTCCAGGGTTAACTGGCTGGGGCGGGAGGAAGGGCAGGCTGCCCCAGAGGCAGGGGCTGGCAGGCAAACCTCAGCTCAGAGAGAGGGGAAGGATGCTCTGTGCACCTCCCCTGGGAGGTCTGATTCTCAGGAGGCGGATTTCTCCGTGTACCGGGTGGGGGCAGGACGGCCCCTGCGGAGCGAGTGCCTCATACCCCTGGAGGTGGATGGTAGGAAGGTGACGGGCTTCTGGGACACGGGGGCGGAGGTGACTCTGGCCCGATCCGACATAGTGGCCCCGGAGCGGATACTACCCCACGCGCAGCTGACCCTGAAGGGCATAGACGGGTCCCCGTTTAAGGTGCCTGTAGCCCGGGTGCATCTGAAATGGGGGGCGAAGGAAGGCCTCAAGGAAGTGGGGGTGCACCCGCACTTGCCCACCGAGGTGCTGATGGGGAATGACCTAGAGGAGTGGCCCCATGAATCCCAGCGGGCTCTAGTCACTACCTGGAGCCAGAGCCAGCGGGGGGCTGACAACGTGGGTCCAGGGAAGGACTCCTGGCAGCATCCTCAGGGTCCCATCCCAGTGGACACGGGGTCCAGCCAGGCTGGGACTCCGGACCTAGGCAGAGGTGGGGGACAGGTCCCGATCCCTGCCTCAGCAGCTGAATTCCAGGCTGAGGTGCAGGCAGACCCCTCCTTGCAGAGGCTGAGGGACCAGGCTGGCCTCCATGCAGCTCAGCCCCGGGGGAGAGGTGGCCAGGAGAGATTCCTGCGGGAGCGTGGGCTCCTGTTCCGTGAGTGGCTCCCCCCCAGGAAGGCGAGGGCATGGAGGGTAGAGCGGCAGCTGGTCGTCCCCCGAAAGTATCGCCTCAAGCTGCTGTATTTGGCCCACGATTCCCCCGTTGGGGGCCACCGGGGGATCCGGAGCACCCGGCTGAGGCTGCTCCAGCACTTCTATTGGCCGGGAATCTTTACAGCCGTGCAGCGGTACTGCCGGTCCTGTGACTCCTGCCAGAGGGGCGGGAAGGCCCAAGACAGTAGGAAAGCGGCTTGGGGGTCTCTACCCCAGATAGACCCTCTGGGCTTGCTGAGAGAGTTATGGGAGGGGAAGTCCTCCCTGGATGGAGCATCGGGGGTGGAAGCCGCCCTGGCTGTCCAGAGAAGGCTCGCTGGGCTCATGGCCCCGGCCCGAGAGACCCTGGCCAGAGATCAAGGCCAGTGGAAGGGTGGGTGTGACCCCCGAGGACAGGCCTCTGCCAGTCGCCCTGGAGCGGGGCGGCGAGTGGACAGAGGGAAGCCAATTCATGTGGGGCCTCGCCACGGCCGGCCCGAGTCAAGGGGAGCACCCATGTCCCCAGGGCGGGTTCCCACGCAGAGGACCCGAACTTCCCTAGGTCACGAGCGGAGTGACCCTGCTCAGTTCGCTCTCGGAGGGGGGAGAACTGTGACGTAGTGGGGGTACCTGGCTGGTTTCTATGCTGCTGGCTCTGGGGTAACCCCCACTGGCTGTCGTGGGGACCACGACCCAGCAAAACAGGATGAGTCACTATGCAAACCAGTGGCCAGACACCCCCCATGGAGAGGAACAAAGGAAGGTGGAATGCTGCCTTGGCTGGGGGGCAGGGCTGGAAGTGAGTGAGTTGGTTGCTGGCTGTCGGAGGGCATGGAGGAGAGCCTAGGGGAAGGGGCTGGAGTTTAGGGGCCCAGTCTCCCCCATCTCAAGGGGGCCTGAGGCATCCTAGCCCAGTTCCTGTAACCAGATTACATCTGTGCTGCGCTGTGCTGGAGGAGCAATAAACCACCCTCAATTCCACTGGCTGGTGCAGTCTGTTTGTGCCATTTCGGGGTGCAGGAGCCGGGGAACCCCCAACGCGCCGTCACAATGAGTAACAGCCAATTTAGGCACCAATATTTTGTCGGTATAGTAGGAATGGTATTTTACTACGTGCATTACTTTGCATGTAACATAGAAGTTCAACTGTCACTTTGTTGCTAAGTCACCCAATTTTGTGAGATCCCTTTGAAATTCTTTGATGTCTGTTTTAGACTTAGCTATCTTGAGTAATTTTGTATCATCTGCAAACTTTGGCACCTCAGTTGATCCTTTCTGAAGATCATTTTTGGATATGCTGAATACCACGGGTCTCAGTACAAGCTCCTTGGGGACACCACTCTTTATCTTTCTGAGAATGGATTATTTATTCCTATGGTTTGTTTCCTGTCTTTTAACTGGAGTACATGAGACTGCTTTCAGGATCATCTAATGATTCTTAATTAATGACAAGCGTTTTGTTATCTTAATCATCCTGTTCTGTATATAAACAAACTCCCTGCCCCAAGGGCAGAGGTTGTTAGCAGCACAGAACTCATCACATTCCACAATCCAGCTCTGGTCCTGGGTACCGAGCATCCACTATTTTTTTTGGGTGGGTGTCTGAGCCCTGGAGCACCCATAGAGTCGCCCCTATTGGTAGGATGAAAGGACAGGGATACTGAAATAAATCTGATATGTGAAATGAAACGAGTTCCAAAAACCTGTCTAACCAAGGCACCAAACCAAGATTCAGTAGAATGAAAGAAGTCACCTAACCTTGAATTATGGGAAGAGAACAACCTCTGAAGCAGAGCATCTACTTCCATGTTTTGTAAAAAACTTTGGGACCTGTCAGTCAAGGGCTTCTTCTCCTTTAGTAAAGCCAGATGCAGACAGGCAGGTATCTCCCTCCCTCAGATGCAGACCCCTGAGAATCACTTCAGAGCAGCAAAACCAGAGGCAAAGTGGAGGGCATAGTCCTCATGGACAGGAATTACGCTTCAGCATCTGATCTGCTGGGGATGCATGTTAGTGATGCGCCAATTAACTGTGGCAGGCTAGGGTTGGGCCTGTAGTCTCCAAGGAATCCTGGCATAGACAGCGATACCCTAGCCAGAGTGAAGTCTTCCGTAGCTATTGGTTGTGATTAGATCTGAACGGGTTGTCCTGAGTCTAGCTCCTAAGAGTAGTGGGAAGGCTCATCACACCCTGTTGTTTCTGAAACATACACAGCAATAACCTGGACAAAACTTATTGAATTAACTTTAGATACCTTAAGAGTTCATTGTATTAAAATTGCAACTGTTTATGTTAAAATTATGGGTCAAACAAGATTGAATTTTTAGTTAAATGTGTTTCCTTGAAAATACTTAGGAAGAGAGGAAGGCAAATTACCCACCTCTAGACCCAGTCTTTTGAAACTGCACCCTGAGGATGCGACTTTTTTTTCCTGATCACCTTTTTCGTGAGGACAAGAACAGAGGCCTAACCTGTATAATGGCATGCCTCACAGAGATGCTTGTTCTGGGTTAAAAGCTGTTACACGTTTGTGATCACAGAAAATCCCCTTGGTGGGATGTAAGAGACTGATCAGCTTGGATGTAGGGAGCCTTTGCTGGGAGAGGGCAGGCGAGCTGATTGTCACGTGAGAAGACTCTTGTTTCTGTATGACACTTTTCATTTTACGAATACATGTACCTGCTCAGAGGAAAGACCACAGAGCTGTTCTGGCACAAACCCAAGTCAGCAAGGAGGGTTTTTACCTGGACAGGCGTCCCCAGGCGTGCTTGGGAACTCAGTCTAGATGGGCGCGGCGCAGCCTGGACCATCCCAGTCAGAAGAAGCAAGGCAGGTCTGTGCCCAAGGGGGCAATGGCTGCAAGCTGGGAGCCTAATGTGGGTACCCGGGGGTGGGGGGGGGGTTGCCCCAAAGGGAGAAAGGGGGGGACGGAGTCCTGCCACCCCAAAGATCCCAACTGGACTGGGGGGGAAGTAGGAGCTGGGGGGTGGGCCGGCTTGTGTCAGCCCCGGGGCCCGGCTGGGAGCGGGGGGGGGGGTCCCGTCAGCCCCGGGGCCCGGCTAGGAGCGGGGGGGGGTCCCGTCAGCCCCGGGGCCCGGCTGGGAGCGGGGGGGGGGTCCCGTCAGCCCCGGGGCCCGGCTGGGAGCGGGGGGGGGGGGGTCCCGTCAGCCCCGGGGCCCGGCTGGGAGCGGGGGGGGGGGGGGGGGGGGGTCCCGTCAGCCCCGGGGCCCGGCTGGGAGCGGGGGGGGGGTCCCGTCAGCCCCGGGGCCCGGCTAGGAGCGGGGGGGGAGGGGGGGGGGGGGGTCCCGTCAGCCCCGGGGCCCGGCTAGGAGCGGGGGGGGGGGGTCCCGTCAGCCCCGGGGCCCGGCTGGGAGCGGGGGGGGGGGTCCCGTCAGCCCCGGGGCCCGGCTGGGAGCGGGGGGGGGTCCCTGTCAGCCCCGGGGCCCGGCTAGGAGCGGGGGGGGAGGTCCCGTCAGCCCCGGGGCCCGGCTAGGAGCGGGGGGGGAGGTCCCGTCAGCCCCGGGGCCTGGGGTCCGTAGGGGGTGGAGAGCGGGCCCGGCTGGGAGCCGGTGGCCCCGTTTCGCCTCTTGCGGCCAGCCGGGCGCAGGGAGCCGGCTCCCCCCCGGCACCGCTCTGTCCCCCCCCGCCCATGGGCTCGCCCGTTCCGCCAGCCGTTAACGGCTGGAGAACGGCATTGTCCCCCCCGCGCCGGCGCACTTCGAACCAGACGCCCCGCCCCTTTGTCCCGCGCCCGCGGGCAGCCTATCACCCCGCCGCACCCAGCGCTTCCCGCGGGAAGGGGGCTGCGCGCACGCGCCATCTGGGCCTCCGTCCTGCTCCACCGGCGCGTGCACTCTCGCGAGAGCGGGGGGACAGGCCGGAAATCCTGACGCGGCCTGGCGGTGGTGTGGCTGCGCGGGAGAGGTCCGCCAGCCCGCCTGACGGGGGGAGGGCGGGAAGGAGCAGACGAGCAGCGGCCCCGCTTCCCCCTCCACGCCCCGGCCCGCGCCCTCTGTGCGCCTGTGAGGAGACGGCCCTGGCGGAGAGAGCAGGTGCCGTGGGGAGGCCCCGTTATACACCTCCGGCGGGGGCGGGGGGGGAGTAGGGGAGGGGGTCTGAGGATGGAAGGGGGAGGGGACTTGAGGAAGGGGGGTGGGAGAGTGCAAGGGGGAGGGGGTCTGGAGAAGGGGGAGGTGGGAGAGTGCAAGGGGGAGGGGGTCTGGAGAAGGGGGGGGGGAGAGTGCAAGGGGGAGGGGGTCTGGGGAGGGGGAGGGGGGGGGGGGGGGTGGGAGAGTGCAAGGGGGAGGGGGTCTGGGGAAGGGGGAGGTGGGAGAGTGCAAGGGGGAGGGGGTCTGGAGAAGGGGGAGGTGGGAGAGTGCAAGGGGGAGGGGGTCTGGAGAAGGGGGGCGGGAGAGTGCAAGGGGGAGGGGGTCTGGGGAAGGGGGAGGTGGGAGAGTGCAAGGGGGAGGGGGTCTGGAGAAGGGGGGTGGGAGAGTGCAAGGGGGAGGGGGTCTGGAGAAGGGGGGCGGGAGAGTGCAAGGGGGAGGGGGTCTGGAGAAGGGGGAGGTGGGAGAGTGCAAGGGGGAGGGGGTCTGGAGAAGGGGGGGTGGGAGAGTGCAAGGGGGAGGGGGTCCTCAGGAAGGGAGGCCGTGAGGGGGGTGAAAGGGGAAGGAATAGGAAAGGCTGCAGTGGGGAGCAGAACCCAAGAGACCCCATGGCTATTGAAGGTGCAGTCAGTGGGGGGCATTGGGATGCAGAAAGTTGCCCATGGATTATTTTTGTGGCTTTTTATTTCTGTTGTGAGAAATGTAACTTCCGCTTCCTGAAGGAAGGTGGAAAGTCGCTGGTAGTTATTTCACTGCCCTCCTGTGGCCTGATTCAGCCCCTTCTCTTAAAGAAGGATTTACCTGTCCCTTCATGAGACAGTCCCAGGCAAAGAGCAACTGCTTGCTGCTGGATAATTTCATGGAGGCCTTGTTCCCTTCCCAGATCACAGGTGTGCCCTCTTTCTCGGGAACAGTAGCATTCAGACTTCTTGCAGTGTGAATCTGCCACCAGTCAGAAGTAGATGTAGACTTCAGCTTTGCCTGTGTATCCCATTCCTGAGTTGCCCACAAATCCTGGAGGCTTGATTGGGGCTGCCAACAGGTATGCCATTTATGTGGAGACCTGCCCACTAATAATTAGCCATGGATAGTATCTCATCTTTTAAAGGTTGCCAACAAGCCAAAGTTTCAACACCATAATTACAAGGGTGGTATATTTCCCCTTCTATGTATCACGGCATTAAAAGAATTCTGGGAAAGCTAGAGTTGGCAAGAACCGAAAGGCCTACACTGATGACATTAAACTTAAAAACAGTAGTTCCTTGACAGGTAAAACAATATTGATCAGTATCTGCTTTTATAAAGCTTTTGATGGACTGTTTGGCTTCACTGCAGCTTCTGTAAATAACTCTAGATGCTTTGCATGTTGTTTCTAGGTATAATATTGGTTCTCGTCTACCCCTGGTTTTCATACTGCTTTAACTATCAGCATAATCCCCTTAGGGAGTGCAGTTATACCAATGTATTTTGTCTCATAAATGTATTAGACTAATCTTTACTGTTAATACTGTCCACACAAGTGGTTGTACTGATGTAATATTATCAGCATACAATCACAATCCTTAATGGAATAGTTAAACTTCTGCAAAATCTTTGTAGAACAGGTCTTGGGGAATTGAAACAGAGCAGCACACATCTTACAAATAACAGTGTAGTAAGAAGCTATTTATTCTCACTTTCTAGCCCTAAGAGAAAAACACTGTAGCAAAAGCAATACTAAATTAAGGTATTAGTTCTAAGGATGATAAACTGGGTTTAATGAGTTAATTGAGTAGTCGATTAGGAATTTCCATTGACTATTTGATTAGTCGTTAAAGGGGGCAACGGCAGAGCTGCAGCACAGTTAGCTCCCTGCCCTGGGAGCTGCCCGGCTCTTACTACATTTAAAAGGCAGACCTGCAGCGGGGGACTGGGTGCGAGCCGGGACAGCTGAGTCCTGGCTTGCGCCCATTTGCCTGCTGCACCTCTGCCTCCCCTGCAAAGATGGTGCTGGGGGGGAACCTGCTTTTAAGCTGGCTCCCCCCAGCACTGGCTCCTGTTCCCCCCCCCATTGCTGCCTCTGATAGAGGCAGCAACAGGGGGGAGTAGTGACTCCACTAGTCACTTACATCCCTAATTAGTTTTCTTTAGGTTTGCAAAAATAGGCCTTATACTTGAAGTGTGCAGACTTGTTTCAGTTGGACTTAGTAATCCTGGATATCTTCTGCCAATTTAAAACAGAAGTTTACTGCATATTACAAAAATGTTCTAAAAGCAGAAAAGAAGTTATTTTAATAACTCAAATATGCCAGCTGAAAGGGATACTCCAGACTAGAAACATTCCATACTAACTCACTGTCTGTATTTTTGTTCTGATTTGTTGAGATGTATTAATGCAAAGTAGCATGTTTGTGTGTGTTCACTGCGCTATGCCAGTTAGGTTTTACACTACCCTACTTACTTTCCAATTTTGATATTAGGTGCTTCTACTCCAATTCCTGCAAGATGCCAGCAGCACTTGTGGAGAACAGTCAGGTTATATGTGAAGTATGGGCAAACAATCTGGAAGAGGAGATGAGGAAAATTCGAGAAATAGTTCTCAGCTACAGCTACATTGCAATGGTAAATATGCTGTACTTCAGTGATCATCTGCTGACTAACCTGAGAATTTCAGTGTGGGTAGCTTACTCACTTATTCATAAATATAAGCATTCCAGGGTCCGTTTAAGCTGAATATTAAGGGGGAACAGTTGGAAAGAAGCTTGGCATTTAAAATTTTACATGACTTTTTAAAAATACACGGTCTTCTTCCAATATCTTGCTTAGAATTTTTGTAGATTCTCTGAAATCACGTAAGTAGACAGTGCGGATTGAGGGCATGCTGAACAGATGAAATCTGTAAATACTTTTTTTGTTCATACAATAGAGTTTAAAAACATGCCTACTTGGTTCTAAGCTGTTTAATGTAGTTAGCATATTTTTAATTTGAATGGCAGGTTCATATTGGCTTCCTGCTGATATATGGCAACAGGCACACAAGTCACAACGTGTTAGCTAATAGGATTACTCTCTTTTTGTAATGATAAGGCAGCCGTGCCTGATCAGGAAAGAGAATGATTTTGGCTTGAGCCTGATTTTGACTTGTTCTGATAAATGTATAAAAGACCCAAGAATTTTGTTGACACACAGTTTTGGGAAGGGAATTTTGTAGCAGGAGCTTTCAGTCCTTCAAAACAAAACCATGTGTTTTATCTTCACTAAGTGTCTCTAAACCCCAAGATATCCAAATTCCCTTACAAGGTCACACATCCGTTCTGAGCACACTTAAAAATGGGATATTTATCATCATTAGCTGTAATTGCCCTTTAAGGTTAGAGAAGCTCTGTATATGCTGTGGTACAGAAAAAGAGCCAATTTCTAATGGCACCCACCATGCAAGTGTATGAATACAAATCAGTTCCATCACCACTGAGATGCATATACCTCAGGATGGTTTGTAAAAGTGCTGAAGCAGGAGCTTCCTCCTTTCCCATCTATAACCTCTTCCTTTTTGAACTTTCAGAATTGACATTTCAGTTGAATGTATGTTGTTATAGTCCGTGGCCACACTGTTGTCTCACATGCATGATTGATATTGTAGAATCAGGCAGAAAGGATGTTGGGCTGTGGAAGAGATTGTCAAATAAGATTGAATTCTTTTACTATGAACACTTGTTTCTCTTTAAATTAGACTACAGAAGATGAATGAGTATATCTGAGGGGAATTTAGGCCACAAATCTGAAATAATAGAGAACACAAACATTACTGAACAGAAACTTTTTCATACATATTTTCTCCATTGTTAGGGTCCCTCTTTACATTCAGTTATTTCAGAAGTTTCTTATCAGATTAGGGCATCTAGAGTGTTGTCTAATAGGAATATCTCCCAGAAGCAATGATGATTTACCACAGCATGAGAGAACACACAACAAGTAACCATTGTACTGATTTTTAAAGTGCTTAGGACAACATGTGGTCACAGATATAAAATAGATTTTCATAGATAAACGATTTATTCCAGCAGGGAAAAAAACCCTTATCTTTATATGTGCAACCACATTATAAACTGAAAGAAAGGGCACCATTGATAAGTGAGTAGTAGCAGGATGTAACAGTAACACCCAGGAAGATTCTTTTTTTAACAGAGGTCTGTAGATGAAATAGAAGTTCTCTAAAATTGCAGTTTCTCTTAGCATTCTCTACACTTTTGGGGTTTTTTTTGTTCACTTAATCCAGTTTTGTTGTAGTTGTTGAAAGGGTATGAATTGTTCATCAGGTATTTAGTTTGGAAAAAAGAAGATTAAGGGGGGACATGATAGCGGTTTTCAAATATCTAAAAGGGTGTCACAAGGAGGATGGCGAAAATTTGTTCCTCTTGGTTTCTGAGGACAGGACAAGGAGTAATGGGCTTAAAGTGCAGCAGGGGAGGTTTAGATTGGACATTAGGAAAAAATTCCTAACTGTCAGGGTGGTCAAATATTGGAATAAATTGCCAAGGGAGGTGGTGGAATCTCCCTCTCTGGAGATATTTAAGAACAGGTTAGATAGACATCTGTCAGGGATGGTGTAGACGGAGCTTGATCCTGCCTTGAGGGCGGGGGGCTGGACTCGATGACCTCTCGAGGTCCCTTCCAGTCCTATGATTCTATGATTCTAGTAAATATAATTGGGGGATTAGCACTTTGACTTTAAAACTGTGAGCAGACTAGCCTTCCTGCTGGGAAGTAGAAGTAAAATAGCTTCTCTCCCTGGGAAGTACCAAAACCATTCAGAGAGGGGTTTTTTAATTTTTTTGTACTTTTCCTTTACAGATGTTTAAATCAGTAGTAATATAATGTATGCAGTGCATAGTGATGGTTTCAAAAACATAGTAAAGCAAAGCAAAAGGCTTCATCAGGAAACAAGTGCAAACCTATTGAGTGTTTGTTTCCTGAATTTATTTCCCAGCTTCCAAAAAAAATTTGTGATTTTTTGCTTATTAATGAAAGGACAGATTAGGAAACAAACACTGAGTGATTGTTGCATCAAGTCAATGTATTGTACTGTTTGGCCTGAGCATTATCATTCCATACCATAAGTTTTATTATGGACAATAATGCCTGTAAAACTCTGAGATTAAATGCTTGCAATGAACAGTTTGGCTGTGGGCATTCTGTGTTTTATCAGCTACATCATCCCCCATATTTAAATATGGGAGTACGTAAACAATGAAAAATACTCCATTGGGTAATACAAGAGTCATGGGGCAATATCACTTTGAGTATATGTCTCCAGACAAAATTAAGTTTAACCTTTGTTTAATGTGAGGAATCATTAACACTTGCTAATTTATGAAAGCAAGTAAATCTTAAGGGTAGGCTTCATTTCTTTTGTGGAGCTATCACTCAGGTCAGGGTGGTTGGAGTATTGGGAAGTTTTCTTTACCTTACTCCATCTTGTCGAATTTACATTTTGGTTCTAAATATTGTGAGATCTTATGTATTAGTGTTCCTTACTGCCCAGTGTACTGTATCTATCTGTATTGCTAAGGGAGCCAAGTATGGATTTAGTGGCTACTACGTACTAGTTTAATGTGTAGCAAATAGCGCTGAGAAAGCGAAGACTGTAATTTTGCTCTTATAAAGGGTGGGAAGATTAGTATTGAGAGCTACTAGTATCAGACTAAATGCAACTTGCTGTTATAGTAAGGTTTACTTTTTTTCCATGCTTCTTGCCTAGGATACAGAGTTTCCTGGAGTTGTAGTGAGGCCAATTGGTGAATTCCGCAGCTCCATAGATTATCAGTATCAACTACTTCGGTGTAATGTTGATCTCCTGAAAATCATCCAGCTAGGCCTGACTTTCACAAATGAGAAGGGGGAATATCCTTCTGGGATCAACACCTGGCAATTTAACTTCAAATTCAACCTTACGTAAGTCTTCTGAGTTAGAGAATTATCCACTACTCCCTACTGTTCATATTATATTTCTGCTTGGTGACAACATGTTTCAGTGTCTCCACTGCCGGCAATTGAAGGTACACCAGGAAAATCAGATATCAGCACAAAAGAACTAAGTTTTTTTTGATGAGCCTTTTTTGATAAAAAGTTGTTGTAATACTCCTGAAAGCCAAAGCCTTGTTTAAAACAGTGTTTCTCAACCTTTTTAAAAATAAAGTAGCCCTTTAAAAAAAAAAAGAAACCCTCAGTACCTACAGTTTTCAGACACACAGTTTTTTTTCTACTATTGCAACACATTTGTGTTACACATTTTCTACTATTGCACACATTAATTGTAGCTGGGTGGGCGATGAAATTTTTGGGTGTAAAAAGTACAAAAATAATCAAGCACTGTAAAATTTAAAACAAAAATTCAGTTTTCTCCAAATTTCAGTTGTGTTGAGGTACTCCCCAGACTTTTCTCGAGTACCCCTAAGGGTACTCGTGCCACTGGTTAAGAAACGCTGGTTTAAAATATTGCTCTTGATCTCAGCTTTGTAACATGTTGTTTGCTTGATATTACTGCCAGATAGTTTAGGCCCAAACATTGAGTACTTTAAATTTATTATCTGGAACCTGAAGGACCCTTGTCCAGAAATAACAGATCTGCTATCGCTTTGTTCTTCAACACCTAAAATCTGTGCCTTTTCTCAGAGCCATGCTGAAGTACAAACTGTGACCGAAGCCAAGAAATATTAACCAAACTGCATTAGCTATCCAGCAGCACTAATCTTGACAAATGGAACAGGGCACTGGTTCTCAACCTTTTCTATATCATGACTCCATGTTAGAGCAGAAATTAGTTTCAGGACCCTTTCCCATCTAGGCATAATGAAAGGATGACTGTTCATAATTAGGGATGTAAAAAAGTAGTCGAGTATGCTTATCGATTAATCTTCTCGACTACTCGCATTTTCCCTCTCCTGCTGCCTCTGATACAGAGGCAGCAAGTAGGGGGAAGCTGGTTCTGGGAGGAAACCATCTTAAAAACCTGTCTTCCCCCACCCCTCCCCCCCCCGTACTGGCTCTGAAGCACTGCTTCCCACTTTCCCTGCTACTGTCTCTATCGGAGGCAGCAGCGCAGGAGGGGCAAGGGAGGCTGTTGCGAAGTGGACTTTGTCCGCAGGGAGCTGGGACCCCCCCAGACGGGCTGCTGTCATACCAGCCTCTGTGGCTGGCCCAGACCACTGTGGACAGAGGCTGCTCTGCGGCAGCCTGTCTGTCACCCCTCACCTGCAGCAGCCTCTATCCGTAGGGAGCTTGGACCCCTGTGGCTAGGGGTTGCTGCCACCTGGCGCTGCTGCCTCTGTGGGGCAGCAGGCAGCTGGTCTACAAGGGGAGCTGGCTTTTAAACTGGCTCTTCTCATGGACCGCTCCCAACTGGCATCCCATGCTGCTGCCTCTGCTAAAGAGGAAGCAGCGCACGGTGGCAGGGGGCTCCCCAGGAGTGGGGCCAGAGCACAGTGGTTGTCAGCCCTGCCCCAGGGAATATAGACTAGTCAAGTAACTGATAAGATTTTATTCTGTTACCTGCTATCTAACATCCCTATTTATGATAGGAGGACTGGCTGGAATGTGTGATTTTTCAGAATATGGCAATGTGAACACTAAACATGTCATTTTGAACATAACATCTTTCAGTGCTGTCATTGTTCTGGGTTGCCACTTTCAGAATGGAATATTTCAGGAGGGTTTTTTGTTTGTTTTGAAACTGCTTTTTAGTTTAAGATGTATTTTGTGGGAAACGAAAATCTGTGTTCTCATTCTATTTCAGAATGGAAAAAATTAACTTGTGAAACAAAAAAATCTTATTCTGCCAAGCTCTGTATGATACATTCTTTCTGCCCATTCCTGGTCCTGTTTAAGAGGCCACAGAATAGGCAATAATTAGGAGTGGAAAAATACAATTTGATTTCTCAAATGGCATTGGAGATGAAGCAAAGTAATATGTGCACAGATATGCAGTGACCTTCACTCTAACAACTCTGCTGACTAAATATGAGCCTCGTCTGCTCACTTCTGTTACAAAAATCTGTTTTGCTTCTGCTAACTAGCAGAGGCAACAATGCCCAGAAACTGTCAGCCAATACAGTAAATGTGGGTTCTTCTGGCTTGCAGATCTGCAGTAGAATTAATAACCAAGTTACAATTGCAGTATCACTATTGTTGATGTTACACGGGCCAGAAAGATTTTAGGCTGAAGTTGCAGCACTAGTAGTTGAGAACATTTTTACCTTGGATCTGAATTGATATGAAGTTCACTAAGACATTAAAAAAAAAAAAGCCCAGTGATACCATTGTGAGTCACCTGCTGGTGTTTTGAAGTATTTTGGAGAATCCTTTTTTTCAGCTATGAGCCTGCCAGATCAGCCGATCTAATGCAAAGGTGCCTTTCTCTTTTAGGGAGGACATGTATTCACAGGATTCCATAGATCTCCTTGCAAACTCTGGGTTGCAGTTCCAGAAGCACGAGGATGAAGGGATCGATACCTTACACTTTGCAGAGTTGCTCATGACCTCGGGGGTGGTCCTCTGTGACAACGTGAAATGGCTCTCGTTTCACAGGTTAGTGTGAGAGGAATTGAAAGTGCATTGCTTATCATAGTAGTGAAATAGCAAAACAATGATCTTGTCAAATTCACTCCCACCCTTGACCTTAGTGAAAACCGATTTTAAGGAGATACATTTCTCATCTTTTAGCTACATAAGGTACCAACTGTTCCTATTCCACTTATGTTATCGGCACTTCCTTTGCCATAGAATCATAGAACCACAGAGCTGGAAGAGACCTCAGAAGGTCATCAAGTCAAGCCCCCTGCTCTAGGCAGGACCAATCCCAACTAAATCAACCCAGCCAGGGCCGAGTTGTCAAGCCGAGACTTAAACACCTCTAGGGATGGAGACTCCACTACTTCCCTAGGTAACCCATTCTAGTGATTCATCACTCTCCTAGTGAAATCGTTTTTCCTAATATCCAACCTGGACCTCTCCCACCACAACTTGAGACCCCTGCTCCTTGTTCTGCCATCTGTCACTACTGAGAACAGCCTCTCTCCAGCCTCTTTGGAACCTCCCTTCAGGAAGTTGAAGGCTGCTATCAAATCCCCCCTCACTCTTCGCTTCTGCAGACTAAACAGACCCAACTCCCTCAGCCTCTCCTCAGAGGTTATATGCTGCACCCCCCCTAATCATTTTGGTTGCCCTTCGCTGGACCCTCTCCAATATGTCCACATCCTTTTTGTAGTGGGGGGCCCATACTCCAGATGTGGCCTCACCAGAGCCAAATAAAGGGGAATAATGACATCTCTGGATCTGCTAGCAGTGCTCCTCTTAATGCAACCTAATATGCCATTAGCCTTTTTGGCTACAAGGGCACATTGTTGACTCATATCGAGCTTCTCATCCACTGTAACCCCCAGGTCCTTTTCTGCAGAACTACTACTTAACTGGTTGGTCCCCGGCCTGTAACAATGCTTGGAATTCTTATGTCCCAAGTGTAGGACTCTGCACTTGTCCATGTTGAACCTCATCAGATTTCTTGTGGCCCAATCCTCCAATTTGTCTGTCACTCTGGACCCTATCTCTGCCCTCAAGCGTATCTACCTCTCCCCCTAGCTTAGTGTCATCTGCAAACTTGCCTTAAACTTGAGACTTTTAACGCTTTTCTCCTTTGAAAGCAGGAGTTAACAACAAACCTGAGATGAAAAGAATAAGGAACAGTTTAATAAATTCTTAACTCATGTGCATTGTAAACTAAAGGTCTTGTTTTCTTTGACCCTACCATGGTGCTGTTTTCTCCCTTTGAGCATCATTAGTATGTTTGTTTTCTGGACAGAAGAAGAGGTTTGTGTAGCTGAGTTACTCCTCTTGTGGTTGGTCGTCTGAACTACTTAAGTAAGGGGTAGGGAACCTTTTTGGGCTGGGGAGGGGAGGCGCCACTGACCCACAGAAAAATCAGTTGGGGGCTGCACACAAGTGAGAAGCCCCCAACTGAGGAGGAGAAAGACATTCCCCACATTCCCCTTGCACACCAGAGCCAGGGAGGGAGGCGGCAGGGAAGGCTAGTAGATTATATGTGCTCCAGCCCTGCGGGTGGGTGGCTGGAGCACCAGTGCAGGCTCCCTAGTGCTGAGCCTCAGGGCCAGATCCAGGCAAGCCCCTGAGGTTCCCCACCCCTAACTAAGGCTATATCTAGACTGCTGCTTTTTCCAATTGTTTTTTCAGAAGAGGCTTTTCCGAAATTTGGCCCGTCTACACTGGGGCAAATTTCGGAAGAGCCTCCTCTTTTGGAAGAGCCCTTTTTCCTCGTAAAACGAGGAAGACAGGGCTTCCGAAAGATCACGTCTACTCTTCCGCAAAAAATGTTGGAAGAGCAGATGCGTTCCCTGGACGTGGCGGAGTTTTTCCAGGATACCGACTCCATAGTCTAGACATAGCCTTAAGTGCACTGACACTTTTTCATCTGCCACTCACCCAAGTGCCCCTCCTGAAGGGGCACTAGACTTTATGCCTTCTCATCTTACCTCTTGCCCATTGCTCCAGCCACAGAAGCCAAGTTTATACTAGGAAAATAGGCGTTTTTCTTCCAACAGTGTAGCTATTCTGTGTATTTATCTTAATGTACAAGTCTAGTATAGACAAGGCAAGTAGTCGGACACCCTCCCATGAGGCAGGCTGAGGGGAGCCCTACGCTCCCCACTTAGGGGGAGAAAATGCAGTTTATAAGCAGCTGAAGTATTTGGTCTGAATGATATGCAGTAGAGAGCCATCACTGTGGGCATGGGGATATTGGTTGTGGCTGTTGCTGACTTACCAGATTTTGCGCAATTCTCTCTCAGTGGCTATGACTTTGGCTACATGGTGAAACTACTGACAGATTCCAGGCTTCCAGAGGAGGAACACGAGTTCTTCCACATCTTGAATCTTTTCTTCCCATCCATCTATGATGTCAAATACCTAATGAAGAGCTGCAAAAACCTTAAGGTATTTCATCAAGAACTGTGCTAAGAACGTATTGCCTTTGCCTTGTTATACCTTTCTGTACATAGTGTGCAGTAAGCCAAAAGAGGGGGTGACTGCAGCTGCACAGTATATTAAAATTGGGTTGTGACAGGTAATTCCTCCGGCTACAGCTGTGTGATGGCACAGTGTATGTGTGACACAAGGGTTTGCTCAACTTCCTGTGCCCTTTTGACTAATCCAAATAGTTCATGATTTGTAGGTACTTATTTCTGAAGCCTTCTGAGGCTGGGCATACTTGTCCTCTCTCTGAAAAGACATGGATCAACATTTTCCTCTTAAATGAATTACTGCGTGCCTTAGGTAACTGCTAAAGGCTGAAATCTATTCATCAACTTCCAAGCTTTGTTTACCACCAGTCCTGGAGCTTTTCAATTCTTCAGAGCTGAATTGTTTCCTGCAGTATGTCAGCTGAATACTAGACTGCTCAGGTTCTCATCCTAGCCTTAGGAAAGTATTTAACCTCTCTGCACCTCACTTCCCTTGTCCCCAAAATGGGAAGAACATGCACCTGTTTTCCAGCTGCATGGAGGTTGTTTTCAGGCTTGCAAAGGGCTTTGAAGATGAATAGCCCTATAGGAGCTAAGTATTAATCTCTGTTTAGGTTGTTGAACTTTTTAGGTGGTTGAACATTCCAGTGCTCAGATGAATTAGCTGGAACTGAGTGAAAAATGCTTTTTTTTTTTTTTTTTAAATTAATATTGCCATATTAATTGTGTTTAACTCTAAAGGCAGCTATTAACCTTCATGTCTAGATGAAGCCTGGTATGTGATAGCACTGGGAGGGGAGAGATTCCAGGTTAGTGAATCAGCTTTCTCTTATTGTAGGGAGGCCTTCAAGAAGTTGCAGATCAGCTGGATTTGCAACGAATTGGACGACAGCATCAGGCAGGATCAGACTCTCTCCTCACGGGAATGGCATTCTTCCGAATGAAAGAGGTATCCTCCGTCACCCCTTCTTACAACAGCAAAATGAGGGAACGTAATTGATGGCTTGAGTTTTCCCTCCCCTGCATGCACAACCTAGAATTTTGGTTTACATCCTTTACTGTCACGTAGGGATGTATAAATGTGTATCCACTGAAAATTCCAGCAGTTACATGTTATACATGGGGAGGAGCCATCTGTGCCCATACCTTGTGCTGCTGCCTCTGTATCAGAGGCAGCGGCGGGGCATGGCTCTGTGGGAGCCAGTATGCATAGGGAACTGGTTTAAAACACCAACTCCCATCTGTTCCTCCTCCCCCCATGCTGCTGCCTTTCATACAAAGGTGGCAGTGTGTGTGTGTGGGCTGTGTCACTGTGAAGGTTAACCGATGAGCCTAGACTTATTGGTTAACCATGTACGTTTACACTTTCACATCCCTACTTGTCAGCCTTTAGGTCTTAGACTAGCAGTGGTGAGTCTCGGTAGTGTTGACAAATATTTATTTTCCACCCATCCCCACTACCTCAGAAGTGGGTGCATTTAAGCAGAGCTGTGTTTAGGATTAAAAAGGCACTATAAGAAATGGAGAAATACTTTTTTTCCATTTACAGTTGTTCTTTGAGGACACGATTGATGATGCAAAGTATTGTGGGCGGTTATACGGCCTTGGCACAGGAGTGGCTCAGAAACAGAATGAAGATGTGGAAGTAGCCCAAGAGAAGATGAGCATCCTGGCTATTATTAACAACTTGCAGCAGTGATAACTGGGTACCACATGGCAAGACATGGTCCCATAGTGGCAGCTGCAGTCATAAACTGTTTCCAGCAGTCTCTCATGCATCGGGCATGAGGCAATTTGCTGAAGACAAAAGATGCTTCTCACTTTGGTTCGAACTTAGAGGGGAGTCTGAGTTGTTGATAATGCTAGCCGTGGTGGCTTCCCATCTTTTTAGTACTAACAAGAGAGAGACAATTAATGTATATACCTCTGTTTTCTTCCTTTTAAAATGTACTGAACCTGCAAGGAAGACTTTACTCCAGCACATTCAGAACTGAGGTTCTGAAATGTTTGTGTATCACTGGCCTTTTCAGATTGTGCTTTAAGAAACTTATTTTAAATTTTTTTTTTTTGTTGGCTGTAAGGGTGACAGCTGCTCCTCACCCTTTGCTTGTTTTTACCTTTGGGTATTCTGTAGAGATGACCCACTGTTTCATGGCAGAGTTTTGGGACCGGATAATATAAAACACTTTTTTCCTGGAGCTGAAACATTCAACTAGATCGGTCTTGGTAACTGTCAGATGGTGTGTTTGGAGCTGAGCCGAACACCTTCATAGCTTCTGAGTCTGTAGAATTTCCCACTTTCTTTAGAACTATTGTGCCAGAGAGATATGGCATTCCTGTAAGATTAATCTTCTCAACTATTAATACAGTAATGGTTCTGCAGTTTAAAATGGCCTAGAAGTTTGCCTTTTCTATAAGATTTATAACAGTTTTGGGCTACATTGATTGACATCAGCTACTTGGTATTACCCGAAGATGTGGAAGATTTTACCCTTTTCATTACAGCATGTACAAGTTTAGTAGGTGGATAAAAAGTGGCTCGTTTTATATTTTAGTGAGTTATCACCTTGGCACTACAATTGGATTTCCCTTTTAGAGACAGAATAGCCCAAGGGTGGGAGGTTCAGAATTGACTTTTTTTTTTTAAATTGGATATTCTAAAAGACCATGCTTGTGTTTCAGGACAGCTTGGACATGTTTAAAAAACTCCCCCAAAACTTTTGCCCGGAGAAAAAACAGTCTTGCATTTTAAAAACCCTCCAATTCTTTGCAATGATTAAAATGTTAAGCTGGTATTTAAAGTGTGTAAATACTGTTTTTAATTTTGTAAAATAAAGATTTTTTTTAATCAGTTACAGCTTTGGGTCTTCAGATTTAATTTTAACACTCTCTGGAATTATTAGATTTGCAGCATCCCATCAGGGGGAAGCAACTAACACTTCTGCCTTACTCTGAGCACAGATGGGCAGTACTGACCAGCTCACCTAATAATGCACCTGTGCTGTTTCACACTTCAGCAGCCCAAGCAGAGTCATCTTATGCTGTGTTCTCTTGCAACCTTGCTAGCGTGTCAGGCTTGTTTGCTGTGGAAGCTCTTTCCTTTGTATCTTTTGTCTTATGGTGACAGCAGCAGTTTCCTCCAAGCATCAATCCTCCTGCTGCAGCAGAGGGGGATGGGGACTTACTGCCCCCTCTTCTAGTTTCCAGGCATGGTGCCTTGAACACAAGGAACATGATTCCAGGGCAGGGATGGGCAAGATGTAGCCTACAAGCTGCCCTGCTGGGACCCTCTCACAGAGCTGCTCTCTGTACATCAGGGGGAGGCTTCACACCCCCCACAGCAGAGCACCACAGGGAGCAGCCAGACACTGAGCAGTCCCCTTCCCTGTCCCACCTCACCAGATCATGCACCTCCATCCTGCACCCCCTCCCTCCCAGGACAGAATCCTTATACCCATACCAGAGCCTTGCACTGCAGTCCCCTTCTGCACCCAACCCCAGTACCAAATCCCACATCCCCTCCATGGAAAAGTGTGACCATGCCCATTTACCAAAATCTAGGGTTATCTAGTTCTCCACAGACCTCCTAGAAAGGGGCAGCAGTCAGACCACTGTTCTATAAGCAAGCGTGTCTTTAGCATAACAAGTATGCTTCTGCCACCGCAGCTTTAATGCACTCCCATTAAACTTTTCCTTCTTCCTTTCCACTAAAGTCAAGCTTACATGTTGGAGCAGAAGTAGTAGTATAAGCCCTATGCTCCAGCTTTACTCAGCTGGAACTTCCATGCCCACTACAGCCCTCTGAACACTCACTGGCCTCTGTTATGAGCAGCATGCTGTGCTCAGCAAAACTTGCTTCTGCAATTGCTCTGTGACAGCGAAAGTTCAGGCTTCAAGGGGAAAACTGACATTTCAGATTAGAACAAAACTGTGTGTGAATCCAGAGGCTAGCTGTACACGAAACAAAGGGCCAATGGTTGGTTGGGTCAGCTCTTTTACACATACAAAAGGCCTTGATTTTTACATCTCCATTGAACTACAGTTAGGACCAATTATACCATCAACAGAGTAACAGGAGGACTTCATTTAGTCATGAAAAACTTTGACAGAACTGAACCTAAAGTAGCACATGGTACAACGTGAAAAAAACCTGTCAGCTATACACTAATATGCTTCAAAAACACTGGTTCCTTTCTCCCTAGCCCCCTTCCAAATTAAATAAAACTTAGCTGTTGAGCTTTGAATTTAGAGAAAGCAAAACACTTCCTCCCTCCCCACAAAAAAACCATGTGCCCAAAACTTAAGATGGGTGAAGTAGTAAGTTGCTTCAAGTTATATTATATTATCACTCTTTAATTAAATAGCAACTGCTACCTTCTATACAGCCACAATGTTGATGTAGCTGTCTAATTGTTACAGCTGTGTATGTAAATTCAAGGGCTTCTCACATAATTTCTCTTCCCCAAAAGTTAAAAAAAACACAACTAATTTAGACAAGATGCTGTGTATAAGACAACGGGCCATAGCTTTCCACTTTTACAAGCACGGAATTGATTAAGGAGCTGTAAGGGGCCATTAGTAACTGACAGGTAGTGAGAGTCTGTATATAAATTTGATTTTTGGGACTCCCGTTTTCTAGAATGAAGCATCTTCCAAAGTATAGTGTCCACAGTCACAGTCCTTCACTTAAAAAAAAGAAAACAGTACAGCCCTGGCGTAGCTGCTGGTAACTCAGGCTGCTGGGCTTGAATATAAACTTCATGTTAAGAACTTCCTGCAGATCTTTTCATAAACTTCAGCTCTGCTGTATTTCCTAAGCAGGTCCAAGGCCTGTTGCTGCAGTTCTGGATTCAGCTCTGTGGGGCACTGGGCTCCAACGTGAAGCAGCACAAGGCCACACTCCAGCACATCTGGGAAAGGGAAGGCCTGCAAAGAGAACCAAAGATGTCACGTGCTCTTTCAACAGGGTGGCACAAGCAGGCAGTGTCATTCAGGCAGAGGGAAACCATCTGTGGAAAGCAATACTGCTGACATTGGCACAAACTCTGAAAGAGCCCTTGGGAAAAGCAAGGCTTTTGCTACAGTTTTATGCATTCCCTTTTCTAGTACAGAATGTCTGTGTTTAGCCAAGTTTGTTTCTTCCCCCTTAAGCTTGTGTTCAGTAGAATGGCTGCGCTCTGCTTTTACTGCAGGGTGCAGGAGGCAAGGGGATGAGCACACATGGTTTTAATATCACATTCTCTTCATTCATCATCTGATTTCAGCTGTCATTGCTGAGCCAAGTAAAACCTGGTTACCTGGTAAGCATGCACCTTACCAAAATTCTTACCAGGGTAACCAGTTAACCCAAGCTGGGCTGCAGCAGCCTCCCCCTCCGTGTTCTGCCCGCCATCTTGGGATCACTGCTAATCAATTAAGTATTCTGTTTAACTGGTTAACTTTTTAACCAGGATTTTACATCCCAAATTTACACATGCTGTATTACCTGGCAGATGCAAACCTCTCAAGACATCTATATCGATTTATGCACAATGCTGGGGAGGAGCCACTGGTATATATATTAACCAGTGTCAGGGGGCAAAGGCTGGACAGAAGTCCTGGAGATGGCAGTTAGGTAGGAGATTGTAGTCCAGGATCTCTCTGGTAGCATTTCCTGAAATGCTGCTAGACAGATAGGCAGAACTGCAGGATTAAAGTGCAAGGATGAGATGATGTTTGGAGGAGAGATTTAGGGTTATTAGGAACAGAGGAATCTCTGGGGAAAGGAGGAGGAGCCCAGATGGAAAGGGTCCACCTAAACCAAAACAGAACCAAAGTGCTGGCCTGTAATATTGAAAAGGGGAGAGGAGTTTTTAAACTAAGGAGCAGAGGAAAGCTCATAGGTGTGGAAGCCATACACGACCCCAGGGAAGGATTTATTTAAGAGGATACTCTGTTTCTCTTCAGCACCTACCTGTACTTTTCTCAGCTTTTCTCCTCTCTATTTTTGTAGGATACAATCAGATGAAAGTCCCATCAAAGCTACTAAACCCATGAGATCAGGGACACAACCCCATGCTCTTAGATGTAGGGACACTGACTGCCAGAAGCTAGGACTGGACAACACAGTATGGATCACTCAATAGTTTTCCTGTTCTGTTCATTCCCCCTGAAGCATCTGGCACCGGTACTGTCAGACAGAAGACTGGGCTGGACTGGTCTGACTCGGGATGGCTGGTCTTATGTTGTTACATAATCACCATAGCTAGCGAGGGATATTTTAAAAGCACATGAGAGTCAGCCTGGAGTGTAGTTCAACGTTCTACCTAGTGTGAAGACTCCGCAGAATCATTCTACCTAGACTGAAGAAGCCATTTTTGAGGAGGAAATTACACTGCAATAGTCTACACCACCTCACCCAGCTAAGGAGGCTACTCATGCTGTGTGGCCCAGGAACTTCTCCGAGGTTTAGTGCAAAAAACCTAACCAAGGGGACCATAAACCAACCTTTTCAGTCAGGGTTGGCTTTAGGCCGATTCCCTGGAACGGTGCCCCCCGCCTAAGGGGGCTCTGCTCCCGGGCGCGCGGCGCATGCGCAGTACTCCCCCTGGGCACGTGGCACATGCACAGGCCCCGCCCCCGGAATCGGGCCCCGCGCTTCTTAAAGCTGGCCCTGCTCTCAGTGCAACCTGTGTGTTGTGACTAGGGCCGACGTAAGGTGCCATGTGTCTAGCACTCATTCTGGACGACAGCACGGTGGTTTCTCCGGTCATGGGGTAACTCGTCTCTTTAAAGTGGCGCACACACAAGCATACCCTGGCAAAAACCAGCGCTTTGCTTCTCTACCTACCTCAGGTAGTGCAGTGATGAAACACCTGAGCAAGCCTAAGACTAGGCTGCTGCTTCCCTGGTACACAGAGAGGGCGTTAACTCCCAGGACTGGAGAGCGCATTAGTAGCATCGCACTTTGGCCAAGAAGCTACCTTATTAGCAAGCACCACACAGGGTCAGCTGACTGACCTGTACTACCCCATCTTACCCCATACCTTTAAATTCTCTGGAAATTCTGCTAATTTCTCGTTTGCCTCTGTTAGCCGTTTCATCAGCTCAGGCAGGGAAACTGGTTCTTTTGCTGCTTCTTTACTGTGGAAAGAAGGTAACACGTGTTACGATAATTGCTTTACTTCTGTATACCGCCCCCTCGGGCAACCTAAGCCAACTCTCAGCAAGTACAACTCTTGAATGACAAAGGCTAACAAATCATGCACCAAGAGAGAGAGACAGAAATTCTTGTATCCAGCATGCCCTTTCCATTCTCCCGCCCTTTTAATGCACTGCTTACCTGCACCACTTTAAAGCATTTGTGTTTTAAGGGCACTCACTCATCTACAGGAAAGCTTAGGAACGTGGCAGCTCAGTTCAGTGATCTCCAACAATCCTTTGCCATCAGACATGAATTCTTATTTAAGTTAATCTGATCTCCCTCAGTACCTCACTGGTTTGATACCCACCACAGGCTCTGGCTGCTTGGTGGCTCCAGCCCATCCGATTCAAGCTTGATTTCCTGCATGCCGCCATCTTTTATGCTTTCCTGGAGGTTGTTCCTTTGGTGCTGGTGGATCATGTCGGCCAAAGTCTGCTGGACCTCAGTGACGTCCTTCTGGCTGCTCTGCAAAGCAGCGTGCCCTTCGGAAAGGAGCATTTTACAGCCATTCAACTTCAGCTGCCTCTCCCCCAAATCGCTTACGCTAGCGGTTGAGTTGCTTTCTGTCCTACTGTGATTATGGTCTGCATTGGGGAGGTTTTTTCCCACTGCGGCCGCAGTTTGATTAGCAGTTTCTTCAGAGCAAGAGGCAGCTGAAAGGTCGCTCTGGTCCACAGCTGTCTGCTCACTAGGACACGGCACAGAATCTGGTGCAGCCTGTACCGAGACATGGGAATCCTTGGGGAGGTTCCACCATAGATCATACAGCAACGCATAAGCCACAAAGCCCTCTAAACTTCTGCAAGCCGCCACGCTCTGAATATTTGTGCTGTCCAGATTGTCCCGCAGGTGATCACAGCCTGAAAGGGGAAAAGTTGTTAAAGGGTTTCTCCAAAACTACACACACAACTGCCCCATGAACCTATTTTGCAAAGGTAGGTGCAAAAGAGCTTTCCGCCCGATTCCCTCTGGAGTTAGCTTTGACATGTAGAGCGCAAGTAGGCATAGCTCCCTAATATTTACAGAGACAACTTCCAACTTTTTTGGAAACTAATTTATACAATAGGAATTGCCACAGCAGATGACTCCTGGGGACCATCTAGCCAGTATTCCGACGCCTGCAGTACTAGATGCTTCAGAGGAAGATGCAAATAACCCCAAAGAGGACAATTATGGAATAACCTGGTCTTGAGAAGTTTCTGCCTAACTCCATGCAGTTAGTGATTGGTTTACATCTTGAAGGAGAAGCTCTCTCTCTTACAGCAGTGTTTCCCAATTTTATTTAGCCACAGAATCTTTTTAAACTCAGAAGAATTTTGGGAGACCCCCTACAGCTGGGGGAAAATTTGTCAAAAGAAAAAAAAAAACAACCCACCACCACCACACAAAACACCCCTAGGAAAATTTGTCATGCAAAGAAACTGCCACCGGGGGGTGGACCAGGCAGACTTGGGGGCCAAAATGCAGTCATGCATGTCCCATGGGGCTTTGGAAACGCAGAGTGGCAGCGGGGGAAGGGAGGTGTCTGGTCTCCCGCCGGCTTTCAGAGAAGGAGCTGATGTCTTTGCGCACCGGCTTCTCTGTCTCTTTAAGGGGGGGGGGGAGGAGGAGGAAGAGGGAGAATGATCAGGTTCTTGCAGAACCCATACTTTCACTTTGCGGAACCCCGGGGCACCATTCGGGAAACACTGTCTTACAGAATGTTTCTCCCAGCTTGTGCGGATGTCCTGATGAGAACGTCCCCTCCTTCTGAGTTCTAGTAAGATCTAGCAAAGCCCAGCAAGGAGACTCAACTTCATGGAGACCGCGCACTGAAGAACGGTTCACAACAGGACGCGTCACATCTGTTAGCACCCAGCAAAATGAAGAAGGAAAGTTTACCTTTGGGAAGGAGGAGGCGGCAGACCTCTTGCATAAGAGTAAAGTTCCCAGCATCATAGCTGCGGGTCACAGCTCTGAGAAGAGCTTTCACGGCCTCATCCCATGAAGCTGTCTCATGGCTTAGCACTGCTAGGGTCAGGTCGTGGGAGACATGCAACAGGAGCTACAGGAAGCAACAGTCATTGGTAAGAGTTTTGTTGCAAACCACAAAGAGGCGTTCAGGATAATGGAAGTGGAATGTAGTCATAGGCAAGACTCGCAGGTTGTCTTCGTCATGAAAGGAACCCACAAGGATCCCTCAAAACACATCATCATTTAACCCCATCAATCTTAACGTATGCCCCACTTAACTCTGCTACAGCGGTTCTCACCCTTTTTGGTCCACAGCTGAACGCAGACCTTTCCACAGACCACCAGCCAAACCACCCAGGATGACAAAATGGGCACAAAAGGGGGTGGAAGGTGAGGTCTGGCTTTCATTATGCGATGCTCTCCCCCCTTAGTGGGAAAAATAGCTCAACTGCTGGATCATAAGATCGGGGTTTGTAAAATCCAGGTTCTAGTCTATGACTTCACCCTGTCCCCACCTGCAGAGATGCGAGTGCTGGTACATGCAGGTCCTAGAGAAATTACCTGTTTGGGATGCGTGTTGCTGGTGGCAGGAGGATACTCAATACCCTGCAGCTGCTCAAACACAGCCTTGGCCTGTTCAGCGGTACCCACGCCAAACGCGCTCCGCCACACCTCGCTCACCATCTCCACGAAAGAGCCCTGGGTCCTCACAACCCAGCTGTGGTAACAGGGCAGAAAGCAGCTTTTCCGTTCCGTTGGATTCCTTTCGCTAAGGCATTTGCACAGCAATTCGTTAAGGCAGAAAACTAGTCTTTGTCCCTGCAAGCAAAATGGAAGAGAGTGCTGAGCAGTTGCCAAATCTACTATACATTTGAGAGCGTTTGTGCATCTGTCTGTCTATCCGGGCATCCGTGATTCTGTTTATCCAAGAACGCCTTCCACACAGTAAGAGCTAGGACCATCCAAGTTGCTTCGTTCCTCTTATCGGCAGGAAAAGCAAGGCCGGGTTTGGCTATGCAAGGAGAATGGGATGTGCCTGGAATGTGCCTCTCAGAAAGCGGAAAGGGAGGGGCTGCTAACAGGCACAGTTACACTGCAGAGTAACCACAGAGGGAGCAGACACACCTGTAAGCCAGTGGGCAGTTAAGACTCCTGTGCTGGGCATGGTGCCCCCATACCTCAGAGCCACAGCCCAATCAACTCCCTTCTACCTCTGGGCCCCAGCTCCGGACAGTGTGGGAGGGAGCCCGGGTGGGAAGTGCTGCCCCCGCCGGCCCAGCAGCATTCCCAGGCCCCTGCCCTGAGCCCCCCACCCCCATCCTGACTCCGGTATCACCCCCCGTCAACTCCCTGCCCTGACTCCGGCACCCCCACCCCTGCCCTTAGCCCTCCATTCACCCACCTTCCTCCCCTGACTCCAGCAACTCCCCCATTCTCCTGCCCAGACTCCTGCCTCCCCCATATCTGCAGCCCCCTGCCCTGAAAGACTAAGCAACACCCGGTAAATCTTCTAGTCTGAAGATAAGAGAAACCGTCTATCCTAGAGAGCAGATTGAACCAATCCGCTTGGCAAGTAAGTTCAGCGAATGCCTGTGCTCCAGGCATAGCTATTGTGGGGTGCTATTTACAGGCCGGATGGGCCCTTATGATCACAGACTGTTCTCCTGCAGAACTCAGGCTAGAGAATGTCACCCATCAACTCCTGCATCACGCCTGGTCTAGGCTAGTGTGTATCAATTAGAAAGATACTGAGCTATGCAAGACAATGCAACAATGGCAACTCGCTATTAAAAGGACAAAAATGTTCTCCCGGGGTCCACTTCTCTCCCTCCCTGTGTTTTGGCATCTCTCCCCCCATCCTGCATTACCTAGCTACCTTAGACTGCAAACCACCCACGACAGGGACCCTTTGCTTATGTCTGCAAAGTGGTACACACACTTAGAGCTGTAGAAATAAACCTCGGGCAATACTTGGTGCTGAGAGAGTTCCAAAGGGAATTTTCAGCTGGACCCTGGCAATACTTGGATGCTGTCCTAATGCAGGGCGCTTGGTTGCCAAGTGGGGTCTGTATCTGCAAGAAACAGCAAACTCACCAATAAGCTTTCCTGTCGCTGAAGGACCTCCTGTGCCCCCACCCAATTCCTGGCAGAGAGCAATTCCTGAGCACATCTGAAAGAAAACGTTGTCGCCAGATCCTTCTCTCCGACTATCTGAGCCAGCTCGGCGGCTGTTTTAAGGGATGCCACATCCCCTTTTTTGGCCAGAACTTTAACTGCATCATAGGGAGAGGTAGCCCCTAGGTAACTAAAGAGAGAGAGAGAAACACTAATTAGCAGCAGGTTAGTGTTAAGGTGTGGTTTTTCCACTATGTATTGCAGGAGCCCCAACCTGCACTGCAGGCGTGGTCTATCTTTCCCCCTTCTTCATTCACAGAACTGTTAGAATCTGCCCTTTCAGAAGATCTATGACAAGTAGGCAGCTGCTGATTTGGTGCAGGACTCCCAAGGGAAAGCCTGACATCATGTCACCAGTAGCTTGCTGCGTTCTCTGAAGCAAAACAACTGATGGCATGCACACCAGGTGCCGCATACACAGGAAATCAAAGATTCCAGGGAAGGAAACTTCAACCTGTCCGTTCCTGTCTAGACAAAGCTTGTGGTGCTTAGATACTCATGAAATCTGTGTAAATACCCAAGAATAGTTACGGTCACCAGAAATCATGGCCTCAGAGACCCTGGATTTATTGACTCATTATAACCCTCTGTAACCCACTAACCCTCTCTCTTTTGTCCGATGACTGAAGCGGTATTAATGCCCACTCCATTTTGAACGGCCTCTTGTGATATGTTAACTCCTTATGCTGAACAATCTGTTCCACCTTGCATTTAACTGGAACATGCCCCAGTGCTTTCGCCTGACCTGCAGAAGAGCCCTGTGGAGCTTGAAATTGTCTTTTTCCACCAACAGCAGTCGGTCCAATAAAAGACATTACCTCACTACCTTGTCTGTCATTCCTCTCTCTGAAAATGTTATGATGGGGGTCCCACAAATCACCAGTTCTCCAAAAATCTCAGCCACTGTGCTCAGAACAGTCTGAGAATGTTCTTTCATTTAGCCAGTAAGACAATGTTTTTCTCTTCCTGCCGGCACCTACCACTTGGCTGCTGTGGAATAATGACCATCTTTTTCCAGTACTGCTGCCCAGCTAGTGTAGAGATCCTTCAGGACTGGATCTTCGGGACGCAACCTGGCCTTGGCAATTACAATCGCTTCCCTGAGGCAGAGAAGAGACACTTTTATGAGACAAGCCCGTTCAAAATATTACTTGGTTGCACGTAAGGCCACACGCTTCGGCCCACTGTCCACTCCTTTCACAGCAGCAGTCCCCTTTTGAATACCCAGGGAAACTGCCTCAGGGATTTTAAGCTCAAGATTTAGGAGACAATTTCTCACTGGATCAAACTATTAGTTCCATTAATTATGAGATTCCATCTCCCGTAAACTACAAATGACCTGATGCCCCCAAGGAAACCAAAAAATGCTAGCACAGCGCGCTAGCTATGCAATACTGTATGCCTAGGGAGAAAGTTTATTTAAAATTAGGTATCTTGTTAACAGCAGTTAATGGTAATGCAAATATTTCCATTCATTGTTATTTCACCCCACCCTTTTTCATTTAAAAAGGACATAAATTGAAATCTCGTTAAAGTAATAACGAGGTAGCAGTTGTTTCATCTACAACACGTGTCCCTGAGTCCCCCTGCCTACTCCATGTTACCGTTTTGTCTATTGCTCTGTTTTGTAAAATGTATTCTCAATCGCTGTGTCAAAGACTCACCCAAACAACAGAAGAACACTGACTGGCTATACCAGAGAAAAACTGTGACTGACTGAAAGCAAAGCACTGCCAAACCATAAAAGAAAAATTAATATGTATTTTCTCTAATGTCTTTCAGTCACACTGATCTTAGGAATTACCTGTACCAAAAGTAGTTACATAAATTCAGACAGCAGTCTGATTTGTAAATTGACTAATTCCTTTAAATACTCCCCTGCAGCTCCCATGCTAGTGCACCAGAGCCCAGAAGTGAAAGCGACAAGTCAGATCACTGCATTTACATTTAAAGCAGCCAAAATGTTCCAGTGTAGTGACCTGTAAAAATGGTTCGTTTTCAGCAGCTCCACAGCCTCATACACTTTGTGAATGGAGAGGAGATGGGAGGCAGCCTTGACGTACTGTTCCTGAAAACACAGCTGTTTTGCGAAAGCTTCAACTGTCCACACCCACGCCTGGTAGCCAGCTGCAATACAGAAGGAAGCACAGCTAAAGACAACTTACACTTAAGAAGGATTCCCTGTAAAATTGACTTCTAAACTGAATGACTTCTACACAACCCTTTTCTGTCTTAGGATGGCTTAGCGGGTAGCTGTGTTAATCTGCCACTTAAAAAACAACCAGTAGCCCCGTGGCACCTTAGAGTCTAACATACATATTTATAGGATGGCTTGTTATGTTTTATGCCTGCTAAATGGAGTCACTTACGCAATGGGACAGGGAAAAGGTGTGGAAGTGAAAACGTGGCTAGACAGTACCAAGATCAGAACCTACAAGTTTATTTAAGCAAAAAGCAAGTGACTGCAAGGACAATCACATGCAGAGGAGAATCTGATTTTGTGGAAGTCGATGATGGTCCTGTTTGGGAGGTCGAAAGGAATCATTGGTCATTCTTGCCTCCTCCCCCAACCCCAAAGATCGTCTATGGGAATTTCTTTTGGGTCTGTTTTGTAGCCACATATTATCAGCGACAGTGTTACAGACAGGACCTGCTTCTGGTCCTGCACTGCTATCAGTAGGGTACCCTTAACAGCTAACCCCATTTGCTTACATGGTAGCAGAACAAACTTACCCATGGGGGAGACTGCTACTAGCTGGTCTGTCAGCTCTCCCCGCTCAGCAGCTGACTGGAGAATGCCCTTCAGGTCTCCTTTCCACAACATGAGCTGCTGAAACAATTCCGAGTGCCCATTCTCCAAGTGGCTTTTTCCTGGTGGAAATAAACATGCCTCTTGGTTTGGTCCCAGCATGAGTGCGCTGATGTCCTATGCCAGGAGGTACTGCCCAGGGAAAGGGAGTTTACTCAGGGCAAAGAGACTTTCCAAGGCAGCATTTGAGAAGCAAGCACAATGTCTTCATGCAGGCCCCAGGCCTGGCTCCAGCCTGTGCTCTTGCACCCTCCTGGGCATTAAACTCACAAATTAAACAAGATTCATGTTTCTCTCTCTCTGTGGAGGGTAATGGAAACACGCAGACATGATTCACACCAGATTCATTCCTCTGCTTACCTTCCACCTCCATCAGCCTGTACAGTGCAGGTCTATCTGTAAACATCCCCAGGTGAATGTGATCCCCCGAGTCTTGGGCCAAACCTTCATTCAGGCCTACCAGAAAGGAGAGAGAGAAAGAGAGAAGTCTACATGCCAGCCAGGGAACAGGAGGTGGAAAGGAGAAAGAATCCATTGTACAATTACACTTCAAATCCACTGTATAATTACACTCCACTTTACCTTCCAAAATACTTAGAGGAAAGCTTCTGCTTCCTGTTCTGTACACAAAACAGATCTAATCGATTTTCACATATACGCTACTTTTATGTCCAATATAAAGGTCCTTCAGGATGGAATAAGAATATTTATCCAAACCTAAGTTCAGTTAAAATTTTCCGAGTGTCCTCTGCATCTAAAGAAATCATTGAAGGAACACAGACATCTTCCTTCTCACAGCTCAATGAATAGTTGAGTTTTCAAATTCCTATAAATAATAAAATCTGTAACACACACACAGACTAGGCTACTAAGAGGGAAGGCCAAAGTCTTGATTTTTCATGCCTATAGGCATAACATTTTTTCCCACTCACACTGTTTAGACACCAGATTAGAACATGCCCGGTATACCAATCCTCCAGTCTCAAAAAGCAGCCATAATGGCAAGGAGAGTGAAGCCCTATGAAAAGGACAAACCAAGTTTTGTCAGCCATTCCTATGTAATGTCCAAGATTTTCACAAGGCACTGCTTACAATTTCTCTCTGAAATCCATAGTCAGGTGCCTAGATATGGATCCTGGAACCCTATGTTAGGCATCCATTTGTGAAATCTTAGCCTAAATGCTTTTGTGGTGAGTTTGGGGGAAGGGGAGAGGGAGCCCAAGCTGAGCAGAAAGAGAAAGCTGGAACTCTCAGGGCATTACGTGTCCTGTACCTTTGGATCTTAGACATGTAGCCAGCGTCAAGCAGTCTTGATGCAATTCATCTTTCGACCGCTGGTCCATAGATGTGCTGATGGGTAGGATAGATCGAGGTTTTCTCTTCTTCATAGAGGCATCAGGGACTGGAATTAAATTAGTCACATTTTAGTCGCTGTTGCATCAGTCCAGTACTAGCCATAAACACGGCTCTCCCTCCCATGAAGAAACCAACTTAGGCAGTAAGAGATGGAAACTTGTTATAGAAACTGTGTCTATCTAAGAACCATAGGCGTCTCCTTTAGGGTATTTCTGCCTTATGAATTCTGATGACTATGCACAAACCAAACATTTTTTCTGCCTCCTGGTTTATACTGAAGATAGTAGCAGTAAGTTCTTAGACATCCATATGCCACGCTAAACAGTCATTTTACCTGGTTGGCAGGTCAGTTAAATCAAAAGTAGTTTGAACTAATGTGATAAATAGTTCTGAAAACTCTCTCTCTCTCCAGATACCGCATAGCTGGTGTAATGTTAATATGGGAAGCTGCTCTCAATGAGTGGTGGGTCCATCTGGTCCCTTAACTTCAAACTGTGTCATCACACTTGTGCGTGAAATGTACTAACCTGGTTTCTCTTTAGGGTGATCCTTTTTCCCAGGAGTGGTTTTATGGTTCATGAAAGGTTTTGGCACGTCAAACACAGAACAAACCCGTGGATGCAAAGGGGGTTCCTTGGGAACTGTGGGATGAAACGAAGGAAAGAAACAAGAAGCTATGGACAAATCCAAGATGTTAAAAGACAAAGTGTCAAGATTTAAAAGCAGTAAGTTCTTGGTTGAGCAGCTTTGTTTCCAGTGTAAGTTTAACTTCTTGTCGCCTGAAGTATTAGCCGATCAGTGAGCTAGAGAATCTGCTCCAAGTTTGGTCAAGGGACAAACTGCACTCTGGCTGATTCCAGGACTGTCTGAGAGGGGCATGAAGTCACCCTCCCTTTTTCAGCTGTACCAGGCACATCCAAGAATCTGGTCCATGACAATGATCTCAATTTAGCTCTTCAGGCTACTAAAGACAATCTTGGGACTAGTAATTACCTGCTAGAGAGATCTTATCAGAAAACTCCTGCGATTCCTTTTCTTCCTCGTGGTCTGATATTCCATTCTCATCTAACAAGCTGTCTACAATCTCGTCTCCATTCACTGTGTCGCTCACATCCTGCTTTGCAGGAACCTTCCCCATGGGCTTTTTCTTCTTCTTAGCTTTGGGCTTGGGTTGAGAGCTCCTTTTTTTCTCCAGGTCTATGCTCTTTTTACCTGGAAAAGATTGCAATAATTATATCTGTGAGAGAAAGAGCATCTGCCCAGATATTAGCATGTCACCTCTGGAGATCAGAGCTCCATTTTGGATTAACTTCCTAGACTATAAACACCGGAGGTCTCCTTTACTTCTGAGCTTGATCCTGAACACTGAGGTTCTGCCTAAGATTTGAATTTAGAGCAAACATTACCATTGTTTCATTGCTGCTATTCCTACACCTCACACCTCCCCAGTACAGAATTCTCTGCTCAGGGATACTGACCTTGAGGGGGCCGTGTATACTCCTGCTTTGAGGTTAGCCATTTATGAACACAAAAGTCATCTGCTCCTGTATAAACAGAATCTGGATCCACTGGTGACCACTGAACACATAACAGCCGACCCCGGTGCCCTCGATAATTACACAGTGGCTCCTCCTTCAGAACATCCCACACCTGAATACAAAAGTTCTTTTTAGAGAAACTAAATATCTAAACAAGTCTGATACTCCTCTAATGTTCTGCAACACCATCTTCACCTACCACTAGCACCAGTGAGAGGATTCTATAGGAGTCTAGTCTATTTCAAGAACCAGTAACCCAAACCCAACTTACATGGAGATGCAGAATAGTCCCTTTTCTTGCCACTGTTAACAACTGTACATTTATGGAACATCTTTCATCCTAGAGCCTCAAAAGGGTTGATGAAAGACCCAATGAACTGAGCCTGTGAATCAGTTTACCATTACTGAAATGCAGTCACTTATGGAGTTAATACAGAAATTGTTAAGCACTGCCCAGAAATATCGTACAACAAAATATCCTTTGATATGAAAAAACTAGAACTGAGGAGTTCTCTAATGGAGATGATGTTCAAATATGGGATTCTAAAATACGAATGTTTAACAAAATTGTTATTTATCGCATGGGCACTTACGATGTTGTAGTTAATCTTTAAGGCATCGTGATGATTATTTTCTTACTACAGAAGCGGCATAGTGTGAATATTTTCACATACTTAAGTTGTGCAGTACTGGCCAATAAGATGACAGTGACAAGTTCTGCATTTCTGGTGCAGAACTTCTATGGAGCTGGTTGGGAACTGTTCAATAAATATTTTTCTCAGAGGAAAGTGCAGTTCCCATGTAGTTCATTTTCCATAAAAAAAAAAATTCAGGTTTGCAAAAAATGTTTGAAAATGTAAACAAAATATTTCATTTGGGGTCAACCTGACACATATCGAAACATTTTGGTTTAACTTTGATATTTAATATGCAATTGACAGCAGTTTCCCCTCTGGCCAAACTGCCACAATGCATCATGGGAGCTGTAGTTTAGCCAGGGAGTGCAGCCCAGAGGAAGTTGGGAACTACAGTTCCAAAAAAGGCACAGCAGCAGCTCACGAGAACAAGATTAATATTGATTCAAACGGAAATGAATATTTCCATGTGGGTCAACAAACTGAAATGCCTCTGATGTGGAATGCTGAAATGTCTAGTGTCTACATTTCCCAATCAATGTTTTTAGAACTTTTCACTCCACTGAAAAATGTTGGTATTTTGACTTTTTGTCCCAATTAGCAAAGAAAACAAATGTAAAAATATCAGTATTTCTTGTGGGATGGAAATTACAAGGTTCAGCGCAGTTCTCTGCATTGTCATTCTATCCAATTATTTCAGTACCAAAAGGCATCATCAGGAAGTCCTTTCTATTTTTCCTGTTGCATTTTCTCCTCCAGCCAAAAGCACATGTAAGAATGGTCACCCAAGCAGACCAATGGACCAGTTAGCCCAGTATCCAATAGTTGCTAGTGCCGGATGCTTCAGAGGAAATGAACAGAAAAAAAGGGCAATTAGCACTCGATCCATTCCCAGTCATCCAATCCTAGCGTCTGGCAGTGAGAAGTTTACAGATATCCAGACTGCAGGTTTGTATCCATAATCGCCATTGATGGACCCATCCACCATGAATATATTGAATTCTTTTTGAACCATGTTGTAGTTTTGGCTTTCCCAACATCCCTGGCAATGAATTACACAGGTTGACTGTGAGTTGTGAAAAAAAAAGTTGCCTATTAATTTCTTCATTAGGTAACCATCGTCTTTGTGTTATGTGACGGGATAAGCAACATTTCTTTATCTACTTTCTCCACACCATTCATCTTGGGTGCTGCTAAAGAAGCAAAGAAGTCTATCACTTTACAATTTTACCCTGCAGATTTCTGCATTCCCAGTTGCTAGACTTACAGTGATTGCCATTAAAGGCTTCATCTCTCACTCTGCAGAAGCAGGAAGTAGGTACTGTTTGGAAAGAGGTGCTGACAGAAAGGTAGGGGGAAAAACCCACACTCTTCTTTTTGGCAGGTTTCTATAGCAGAGAAGTTTTCAGCAATACCACAGTTTATCTGGCAAAGGAGTCATTCCTAAATACTCTGCTGTCAACTCAGTTTAAAATAAAATGCAGAGGAAGGAGGATTGGAAAGCAAAAAAAGTGCAATAATACATGGTCCCACATCCATACCTGTGCCGTGCCATCATAGCAAGCAGATACTAATCTCCCCTCATGGTGTGGGCTCCAAGACAGACTGGTGATTTTAGCCGTGTGTCCCACCAAAGTTCGAAAAGGCTCTGTTATTGTCACAGGAGTTTTTGAAGGGCTCTCTGAAAGCAAGCAATTGAGGTCAGATAAGACAGAGGACAAATCACTCCAGTGGAAGGGAAATTGTCATATCAGGCCACATTCGCAGTTGGCAAGGAGCCTTGGGACATGTCTTTGTCTGAGCAAAGCAGTGGACAAAACTGAGGTGCAGATGCACCTGAACCCAGTGTACTGAAAGCCTGGCTTACAAGGTCCAACAATGCAGCTTATACTGTATGCAGCATGTTGCTTTATCAGCTACCTCTGTCAAGAGTTTTGGGAGAGGGTGCACACAAAGGACTTGAAGCAAAATAGTTGCCTTCTATTGGTGGCATTCCCAACATATCATCACACTAAATCACAGTTCATTATTTCACAGATTTCGCTACCTTTTTTCCCCCCACATATTTCAAGACACAAGCAATAGGCAACTTTTCCAGAGGACAGACACAAGCGCGGAGCCCCCTTTGTAGCAGAGGAGCACACTGCTCCTCAACGGAGCCTTGCCGCTCCTCATGCTGGCCTGGGAAGGATCCCTGAGCAGATACAAGGCACTTCTCCCCATTCAGGGTGGGGCATGGAGTCCTTGCCAGAGCCCCAAGCCCTGCTGCCTTTGTGGGGAAGCGAACATGGGAATGGGACCCAAAACATACATTATTGTTAAAAGGGAGAGGAAAAGGACAAAAATAATCTCCTTTCAGAGTCAAGGAGCGAAACGCAGTAGCAGAACTACTGGGGGGGGGGGGGGGGGGGGGGGAGGAGAGAAGAAACAGGACAATCACATTCCTGCAACATCTGGGGCATGGAGTCTTTGCCAACAGTCCTAAGCCCCTGCAGTTACCTATGACGCTCTTTAGGTTATGGACGTAAATGACGGCATTGATCGAGCCTGATGCTATCATGTAGCTCAGCTCTGGCTGGGTCCCATGCTCATGATGCCAGCGAATAGCATTAATCAGTTTATGATGTTGCTGGATGGTGCAGAGCAATTTCAGGTTAGGAGCCTGAAATATTTCAATTGATCTGAAATGAAAACAAACGAAGAACATAACATGAGAAATTCACAGGTTAGTGAAAGCTGGGATTTGCTACAGGATATATAACTCAACCCTAACATGGATATTCTATTGTTAGTGCATATTAACAGAGTATAGTGACAGAACGTGGGTTGGAGTGGTTCAAGAAATTAATGAGATTTTCACCTCCAAAAACAGGCTCCAATTCTGGTTTCTGTCACAGGTGAAAAACAGCCTCCTAAATGTTACTGGTCACTTGTAAAAATTAACAGCATGGTAGGTTAGGTGCACTCATAAGGGGCCTGGGTCTGGGATGATAAAGAATATTACCAATGAGAACTGAGGTGCACTGGCACAGCCATGTTGGAAGTCCCTGCCTCTGTAACAATATGGCTTTTCTGTAGCCATGCTGGAAGGCCTGTGATAGGCCTGAACCAAAGCCGCCTTCTGTAGCCAGACTGAAGAGTAGCAGCCATTACTGTAAGGCCTGGAGTCACATACTCAGTGTTTCATCTAAATTGTATTACAAAGTGTCACACCAGGCTGTGAGGAGGGGACTTTGCCCTGATCGCTCCCCCACTGTCACCAGATAAAGAAACAGATCTCAAGATGGGTAAAGAAAACTTAAGGAACACCATTCTGTCTGGCAAGAAATTGCTTCTCAATAGAGAATGTTGTGGAATCCTCATCCTATGACACTTTCCTATTGTTTGACTGTGTGATCTCGGTCTGGTTTGTAACTGTTTCTGTCTACTGTATAATTAATTTTGCTAGGTGTAAATCAATTAAGGTGGTGGGGTATGATTAGTTAGGTAATTTTGTTATGATTATTAAAATTATACTAAAATAATTGGTTAAGGTATAGCTAAGCAAGACTCAGGTTTCATTTTATAAACTGGGGTTCAAGAAGGAGAAGACGACGACAATCAGAAGTAACAGAAGGAAGAAAAGACTGGAAGAGGACCGGGGGAGAGAGGGGAGGACCTGGAAAAGAAGAACTGACCTCCGAGACACAGCCTAAGACCAAAGAGACTGATACTGCCTGGCCAACAAGGGAAGTCTGCCTGCCTTTATCAGGATTGGTGAGCATGACACCGTGTGCTTAGCACGTGCATTGTGCTTGTTTGAGAATTGTCAATAAATAGAGGGAGGCTCTTTCAATGGCGAAAGATCCTGCCAACCCACAGGTTGTTACACCCCAAACCCTAGGAATTGGGTAAGGGTGGATGTGTAAATTCACAGGGTTGCACCTTGAGCCTTAGGAACTGGGTAAAGGTGTGTGTCCGTATAGTGTGAAAGGGACAGAGAAATTTGTGCGAGTAACACCTCCAGCATAACTTGTAGAGCTAACTTTTCCACTGCTTCAGAACAAGAAATTCTTCCTCCCTCAATCACACTGATAGGGCTGAAGGTCAGAGACAAATCAGAGCAATCACTATGCTGACTTCAGGTGAATTAATCAGCTGTTGACTGCATATATGATGTTAGCATTGACCTAGATCTTAAAGAAAACATACCCATCTTCATTTCCAAGAGCCAAGAATTTGCCATCTGGTTTCCAGCTGATCTCCGTGCGTGCAGGCAATTTGTACTAAAGAAAGAAAACATACAAAGGAAAAAACACAGAACTGTTAGCAGTTAACTGCTGCAAAGCCTAAACTCTTTCCATTCAGAAGTACAAGAGAATTAAACGAGTAATCAGAGTTTGCAATTAGAAAAGTCCATGAAATGAGAATCCTCAATGTTTGATTTAAGATGCTTGTTGTTTCCTGTCAGGCATGGATTTCCCCCCTTTCAACTCGAATGATGCTTTTGTTCAGAATGACTCAACCAGAACCTCAGATGGTGTGTGTTAGCAAAGCTCAAGGAAGTCAATGGAGCTCTGCTGATTTATTAGCCCACCAATTATTAGTAATTAGTGATTACTTCTTTGTTTGCCAAGACATGATTAACCGCCCCTCTTCCCAAGTCTGATCAAAGCATACTTTGCTCCAGCTGCAGTATGGTTTGAGATGGACTTCTCCACACTGCCTAGAACTTTCTAATAGGTCCAATGTTCAGAACTATGAACTAGGAGCATGTTGAGTTCTCAGGTGGCTGCTCTACATTCACTCAAGATGTGATCTCATCCAAGATTTTCAGTCCTGCCATTTGCGTCTCTATAAACCTCTCCCTCAATGTACAAAAAAATTAAATGCAAAAATGACACTACAGTGTGGTCTGAATACAGGACCTAAAACTAAAAGCTTCATGTTTTAATCCCAGAGCTATGCTTCAAGGGCTTTGTCTTGGTTTCTTGACCTGCAGAATGGTGCTAAGGATACTAGTGTGCTAACTTCACAGGGGCATTGGAGATTTAATTAAATATCCCACCTGCTTTGAAGATGAAAAGAGCAATAAGAACTAAGTTCAGAGAAGTACTGGACTGTCTTTAAACACAAGATACATTTAATCTCAGTTGAGCTTTCATAGAAAAATCAATTATTTTTCTGTTTTTGTAATTGGTGACAGCTTTATTGCGAAAGACCTGCCATCTTGCCTTAATAAGAGAGAAAGAACTTTTTCAGGGACAAAAATCTAGGTAGAGGCTTTAAATGTCTCTGAAGTGCATCTAGAAAGGCTGAGGACTTCAGAGGTTAGAAAAGAAAAACCACAGGGAAGGACCGTTACCATGCAAGTCATTTTTACTCTGTGACCCATAAAGAATTACACTCACCTTGATGGAATTGGTGTCTCTGATGACTTTGTTGATGTCATTTGCCTCTCCACTGAACTTCCAAGGGTTATGTTGTAAGACAATACCTTCCCCTGCACAGCTGTATAATGTTACCGAGGGCCTGTCACCATCGCCTCCTATACAACAGAGATAAAAGCTAAATACAGCCTTTTTCTACATAGGCTTACGTAGGACTAATTGCTCCTAGCCAAAATACAACCTCTGATTTAGAGTCATGTGATTTGGCAGTAAGAGACTCTCTTGCTATAACCCATTAAAAGGGCCACCTTCAATATTAGAAGTACACCTCTGCTAACATACTGACGGTGCACGAGTTTTACCTCCCTCTACTGGCTGGCCCTGAGGAAAATTAAGAGCTTATTTAACAAGGGTCAAGTCAGTTGCTCCTTTAGTTCAAGTGGTTCAGGCTGGTGAGTTTGGTGCTGAAGGTCCCAGGTTTGATCTTCAATGCCACTATTGGTTCATTCCTTCTTGAGAAGGAATCCGTTAAAATATCTCCCAGGGCACAGCCCTCATACCCAATGCACAGGGCCAATATGCCATATCCTCATCCTCTGCAAATGAAGACTGTTTGCTACAGCATGGTTCCAAGACTCACCGAAAGAGAGAGGGGGAGTGGGAGGTCCCCAGGCTAACGTGTACACAGTCTTCTTGTGATAGGTGCTGGAGATCTGAGGAGGCCTGTTTTTGATGCTGGATAGGGGGAGCAAAAGAAGTCAGATTTCAGTGAGGTGCAGTGAACATCCCCAGCCAAGTCTTGGATATAGAAGAAGCTCAAAGCCCAGTGGCCCTGGGCGAAAACTGACAAGCAGCAACTCAACAGGCCAAACCCCAGAAATGCAACCAGCAGCACGCCTCACAACTACATCCTCTGCTAAACTACCTGCTACAGCGAAGGCTATAGCAGGACTTTCCTTGTACGCCACATTTGCACATAGCTTCCCAGAAAGTTCTTCTGGCTGACATTTTCTATGCCTGGGCTCCACCTTTTGGTGACATTTGGTCAGGCAACTGGAGCAAACGTACATCTGGAGCTAGCAGGCACCGCGCAAATCCATCCAACTATGCCTTGTGGCTATTTGTAATTTAATCCTACTCTGAACAATAGCTTGTCTATTCAGAAGGACACAGCACTGGAGAAGAGGGACAATATACGCAACACCTTGGCAGGGATGCCGATTATCTTTATCTAATGCTATTGAGTGCATGCAATGGAAAAATCAGCATTAGAAGCATCACAGAAGTGAGAAGTTGAAGTTTTCATGCATTTAGAAGGGTCCATTAGTTCAATCACTATAGCAACTATAATTTGCTCATCAAAACACTGATCAACTTGAGAACTAGTTTCTTACTTGCTGGAGTAGGTGTCATACACGCCAACTTTTCCATCATCCGTTCCAAAGGCTAAGCAGCCTTCTTTAGTCGGATGCCAGGATAACTGCAATCAACACAGTAATATAAGGTCAAACAACCATACGGCTAATTCCTATCTCCTAGTGCAATTTTCCAGAGGTTAAGAGAGGAAGGAACGAGATATGGGTCTCTGCTCAAGAGAGGTGATGGCTACGAGCTGGAAGCATAAAGTGGCTATCCTTGCAGAGAGAACATAGGAACAACTGCCCTGATCTGTGACAAACAGGAGAACACAAAATGCAAGAGAAAAGTGAACAGGAAGTGCACTCACAGCTGTGACCTTGGATTTAATCCCCTGCCACAATGTTTTCACATCGTAAGTATTGCTCATAGACAATGTGTTCCACACTCGGATCATGCTGTCCCCAACACCTATGGCAAGGCAGCCTGTGTCCACAGGGGAGAAGGCCAGGCTGTAGACAAAGCCCCCGAGAGAGGGCAGAGTCCAGGAGCAATCTAAAGTCGTCAGGTCCCAACACTTTAGCTGGAGAAAGTTGGGAAACAAGGATCAGCAAGGGTATCAGTCAGGAACATAATGGTAATAAAAAGAACATGAGCAAGATAGGTGCCAAAAGAGTCAAATTCAAAACTCGACAAAGAACGCCTGGTTTCCCCTCCTGAGGGGCACACAACATAAAGACCCCTCTTTTATCAGGTGGGAGAGTGGCCCATTCATTAAAGGCAAACAGACCATACAGATAAATGAATTTAGCCCCATTAGCCTTCTCCAAATTCAGACTTTAACCCCTTTAAGAAAGGCACCCATCAAGACAGCACTGTAAAAGTATCTAGGCTCTACAAAGCCATATTTTACAGCACTAACATACATGTCTTTAACAGGGAAACTGGGTCTTGTTTAACTAAGAAGAGTGCTGTATAACAATAAGAAGAATTGGACATGTCACACCGTTAAAGCCCAAAGGGAGAGATTAATCAACATTACTGTAATTAAACTCCGAGCTTGTAAGTCAACAAGAAAATATACAAAGTATCCCCGCTCAACCCAATTCTTAGGAGCAAAATTTGGAATATTTGGATTTAGCTGAAATGAATGGTCTCACATATTGCTGTACTATGGTAAGAGGACAAATAGTTCTTACATCCCTGTCCATCGAAATGGAAAGAAGTAGCTCTCTCCCGAGTGCCTGCACTGAACATAAATTGAACACAATCCTTGTGTGATTTTGCCCTTCTGAAGAAGATCCCAGAAGTGTCCACTTGCGCTTCCCAGATTGGCTCAAATCCCATAGCAGCAGCTCACCTCTGTGAAAGGAAAGCACACACTTTCATTTTCCTCTGCACAAGAAATAGCGGCACGCACCCCCTCCCCAACTCATGTCAAATCAAAGTCAGAGTGAATCCCACAGCTTTTCCCCTTCAGGGATCACATGGACAAACATGTAATCACTAGAATCATTAGCAGTGATCTATAGACTTAGATCTTTGAACAAGTCCCAAGAAACAGATGTTACAGTCTTAAGTTAACCCTCGCAATAAGGCCAAAATCCTTTCCCCACCCCAGTTCCAATATCAGAAGTGCCTTCTTCCCCAGCACACAGAAGGCAGAGTTTCCTACTCAATGATTTTTTGGCTAGCAACTAAAACGTCCAAGTCTGCAGAATGTAAAACCTGCTTACCCAAAGCAGCTGGATACAATCTCTGTGGGATGACCACAGGGCCAATGAACAGTCAGCCAAATGCGCTCTTTAATGGCAGGGTCAATACCCCCACTTCTTCTCTTCAGTGTGGGCAACTTCAGGGTCATCACCCCTAGAGAACCAAGAGATTCATTAGAATTTGGCCACTCTGCACAAAACAGTCCTCTGAGCAGCTGACAGGTCTTGATAACATGAAGCCTCATTCCCATGTGTCCTTTCAACTAATTTTTAACAATTTCCCAGTATGCCAGTAGCTAACCCAATGGTCCCCAACATGGTGCCAGCTCCAGGCGCGCGCCCCCGGGTGCCCGGCAGCCACGCAACGTTGGGGACCACTGACCTAACCCCTTGCTTTCAACATCTATAGTGTACTCTGAGGGCTCCTCTGTACTCTCCATTAAATTCTTGGAATCATTCTAGTAATGGTCAGAGCCTCCATTCCCCAAAACTGGTCAGGATTTCTTTACTTCCAGTAAAACGTGTTCTATGATGTGGAAGAGGATGCTCCTTCTGCCACTTACTCTAGCCCTGGATGGCCAGCCCAGGAAGCTAAGCATCTAGGCTGACACTAAAATATGGGGATCAGGCACACTGGGGCCATGATCATATATGAGCCTCTAGGCACTATTAACATACAAATGAATCATCGTATTTCCGAGCTAGTAGGCGAGCAGACAAGAAGTGTACTTATTCCACACGCGCTGACTTGATTTCCTCTGGAAAGGTCCATTGGACTTACCTCTGCCTCGAGCACAGCTCCAGATTCGGATGGTTTGATCTTTGCTTCCTGAGGCCAGGTAACAGCCTTTCATTAGAGCTGCCTCCTGCATTAGCTCTCCATTTGGAACCTCACCTTCTTCCAAGGAAAACATTAAACGGTGTTGAAATGATAGCCATTTGAAAAATGCACAGCAATGTAAACATTAACAACTGCCAATACACCGCCCTGTGTCAGATAAACTTCCTTTTCAAACCTGGCTCCCTTAGATCAGCTAGTGCATTTTTATTAATAAAATATGGAACTTATCTGGCTCCTAGCTGCACAATGACATGAACTACAAAACACTTTAAAAGCACCTATTTATTTACCTTGAAGCTCTTCCTGCCGACTGTACAACACTTCTTCACCAGACACAGGACACCACGCCAGGGAGTGAATTTCATCATCATGGCCTCGTAGTCTGTAAAGAACTTCTCTTTTCCTGCTGATGTCGATTATAACCACCATGCCATCTTTATAGCTACGAACAAATGTTTACATTCATGGAGAGATGCTCGGATTCCCAAATCAACACACAGAGACAGACTCTTAGTGGGTGCAAAGCAGCACAGCTCCATTTAAAGGAGCTATACCAAATGAGGATCTGACAAATGCACAGCTGGACACCAGTCTGGCTTACCTGTGGATTAGCCCAGTTAAAACAGATACTAGTATTATAAGAATGTGTTTAGGCTTTACGGAATGCTTGTAGGATGCTGAATGTATTAATCCTACTCATCATCTCTGCACCACTTCCTATAAAGCTACATTGTAAACCTCCGTAACTGTGTAACTCCCCAAAGAAGAAAAGAAGCATTATTGTAAAATGCTTGCTGTGTACACAAGATACCCCACTGAAGACAAACAAGGCATTGTACAGCATTAAGGGTCTGAGACCTTGTTGACTGCATGTCTCATTCCCTCCAGGAAGGAGAGGCCTGTGAATGAACTCATCCCATCAGTTTGGATTCTGGACTGAAGGGGATAAAAATCCCTGGCAAGAAGAAACCAGTCTGGATTCTGAGAGTCAAAGACTCTTAAATAAAAGCAAGAGATCTCCATGCTGCTTGATAAGGATCAGCTCTAAAGGACATACCGAGCACATAGGAGCTTACATCAGCTTTTTAACTCATGCACTAACTCTTCCTGTTTTAACCTTGCAGTATACAAGTACCATAAATGTCATTTTGGGGGTTGTTAGAGGTAACTATGTCATACACCATGGTTAAATCATCCTTTAAGGCAAAAAAACCCTAACTACTGAACCCTCTGAAAGAATAAACCTAATTGTATTACAGGCAAAACACGCATACGGTATCTATCTTGCAAAATAAAAGAGAGCCATAAGGTCACTAGTACTTACCCTATGGCCACCAAGTTCTCATGATGTGGGGAACAAGTTAGACAGAATATAGTTCTAGGCTCTGGGAAGAACTGCTGGCTGTCGTTTCTGTTATACCAATAACAAATGACTATCCCTTTCTCATCACCGGACACCACCAAATCTTTCACGTGGGATGACCAATGCAATGCTGAGATCGTATTCTGAAAAAACAGAATGCAGGCTAATCAAGGAGGTCTAGTCAAGCTGTGTCTCTAAGTTTGTTTTGTAGACCCTTCGTCTAAAGGAATAATTTACAAACACACAATAGCAGGAAGCACATGGGTCAGTCTGCTTAAGCAGCTAGAAGGCAGAAGCATGTAGATCAGTTTTCAACTTGTGGTCTGCAGACCCCTTAAGGGTCTACAGAATAAGATTTTCAAAAGGGTCCATACCCTCATTTGAAAATGTTTAGGGGTCCACAAATTAAAAAAAAAGAGTGAAACCCACTGACGTTGACTACTGTAGATAATACTGTGAGAGGACGATCTTACTGCACAGGTTTAATTTCTAAAGTCAAAATGGCCAAGAACTTAAAAACTGGATGATAACAGACTGTGAATCCCAGTGATAATTCAACCAGGTGAAATTCAACCAGGTGAAATTCTAAACAAAAAGTACTTTCAAACAGGATTGTAGCTGTTTCATTACTTCACACTGATTCTTCAGACATTCTAGGCTTTGCAGTGACACACACAGTGACAATCCTGGAATCTTATTACATAGATTTTTTTTTTAAAATCTACCTAGAAATCAGAATGAGAGAGACCTCTTGATTTTGGTATTAGGTTATTTCACATACTGAAGTACAATTACAGATTCAGGCAGTTCCGGGTTACGTACAAGATAGGGACTGTAGGTTTGTTCTTAAGTTGAATCTGTATGTAAGTCGGAACTGGCGTCCAGATTCAGCCGCTGCTGAAACTGACCGCCAGTTCAGACTTACATACAGAATCAACTTAAGAACCCCAGGCGTCCCCAAGTCAGCTGCTGCTGAAACTAATCAGCAGCTGATTCCAGGAAGCCCGGGGCAGAGCAACTCTGCCTCGGGCTTCCTGTAGTCAGCGCTGGTCAGTTTCATCAGAAGCTGACTTGGGGACGCCTGGGGCAGAGCAGCTGGGGTGCTGCTGGGTTGCTCCAGTAGCGCCGCTCCTCGGTGCTGCTGGACCAACCCAGCAGCACCCCATCTGCTCTGCCCCAGGGTCCAAAACAAAAGCCTGGTCTGCTGGGGGGGGGGGGCACACTAGCTCCCCCCCCCCCCCCCCAGCAGACCAGGGACACGGGGAGCAGAGCCGCAGCGGGGTGCCGCGCCTCTGAGGCTTTGCTCTGGCAAAGTCTCAGAGGCGCGGGACCCCGCAGTGGCTGCAGCTTCAGTCCCGGTGCCTGTGGTCTGCTGGGGACGGTCCTCAGCAGACCACAGGCACCGGGACTGAAGCGGCAGCAGCGGCGGTTCCCCGCGCTTCTGAGGCTTTGCTCTAGCAAAGCCTCAGAAGCGCGGGAACCCGCCCGGTGCCCCTGGTCTGCTGGAGACGGTCTCCAGCAGACCAGGGGCACCGGAGCAGCTTACGAACGGGGCTTTCTCGCCCCGGAGCTCACAGGTAGCAATCCGCCACCTCGACCTCCGGGGCGAGAAAGCCCCGTTCGTAAGTGCGAGTCGGATCTGCGTAAGTCGGGGACTGCCTGTACAGCAAAACATACAGTGCCTCTGCTATTTCCAATAAGAAAGGCAAATTAGGTCACTTAAATGAGTTTTTAAACAAATGCAGCTTTCAAAGATCTATTCTACAGTTTCAGTTTGCAAATTGGACCATGGATCTCTTTTGGTTTCTAGCGATTTGACAGGCATTGAGAAATTAGTGCAACTCTGTCTTGACCTAAGAAAAGATTTTGGAACCTTGTTTTAGAGATTTTTTTCACAGGCACAGTGGTTGGCTACTATACCTGATGCAGTGTATGCTCAGTCACAAGAGTCAGCTTCTGCGTATCCCAGATTTTCACAGTTCCGTCATCAGAGCTGCTGGCACAGAAGTTGCTTTCACCAGGATAGTGACAAAACGTGAAACCAGAAACCCTTTCTGTATGGCCTACCAGTTCCCCTACAATTACAAAAGCAAAAGACTTACACACAACACTTTCTAGCTTCAGAAACACAAATGTTTTTCTAAATTTAGACAAAAATATTTTTGATAGAGTGTCTAAGACTAAGTTTACACTTGAATTTTACTGCATTGCAACTGTCTGGATCAGGGGTGTGAGAAAACACCTATTCCCTCCCCCACTCCAGCACAGCAAGTTACAGCACTGTAAAGCACCTCTGTAAACGGAGCTACAGCGCTGGGAGCCATGCTGTTAGCTATGACCCTAGTGGAGGTGGTTTACCTAGAGCAGGGCTACTCAACACGTGGCCCGTTTGTGGTGTGGTTTGGGTTTACGTGGGGCTCGACACACAGCCTGCGGGTGGGATCCTTTGAACATGGCCTCCACCGGGAACACGCACTACAATGACGAGTCAATATAATGGTCTTCTGTTGCTATGTGTTTTAGTAGTTACATTCCTGGACTGTCATTGCTCATTAAAAGTGCTGTCATATGCAGGGCTCGCCGAACCACGGTGCTGATTGCTCAAACCCAGCTCTTCCGGGGGCAAGTAGATTGTATTATTTGTCAAGCCTTGGTCATATGGGTGGAAATGGGGTAAATATTGCATTTTATGAATAGCAGCAGAACTGACTTTAATGGGGCCTGCGTGTTGTGTAGTCTCGCCTTAATCTTTGTATTCATGCCCGTCAGTGTGAAAGAAGCTATTTGCATGCATATGCAAAGTATCATTTTGGCCCCCCGGGGCTCCCAAAGTTGAGTAGCCCTGCCCTAGTGCACTGAGAGAGCTCTCAGGGCTCCGCCTGCAGCTACACTTCAGCACTAAAGTGCTGCCCTCAGCTGCTCTTTAAACTTTCTAGTGTAGACAAAGCCTGCGTCAGAATAGCCAACCCATCACCTCTCTCAGAATCAGGCTGATTGTGAGAGCTCTGCAACAGGTCCCACATTAGTTGGAGATCGCGGCTGCGGGCTGGTTTCTCACACCGGGGTCTCACATCCCGTGCACTTCAACACACTCCTACACCGAATTAAAAGCAATAACCAGCACGCTCGGAGGAGGGGGGGCAGTTTCACTGCAGTACAGACCCCCCCAGCTCGGCCTGGCCCCGGCTGAGTCACCCCACGTGCGGGACAGACCCGCGGGCGCAGGCACAGAGCGGGCTGGAGCAAAACGGGCGCGAGGCATGTTTACACTGGGGCGAAGCGGGGCCCCCCGGGGGAGCCCTGCGGAGGCCGAGGGCGCTTTAGCCTCCCGCCCGAGCATGGACCGGGGAGCAGCCGAGCCCTGCAGCCGCCCACGGTTCCCGGGCTCCGCGGTGGGGCGCGTGGCTACTGCAAGGGGGGGGGGGAGGAGAGTACCGCGTGCTCCCTGCCCCAGGCTCTCGGGGCCCGTGCTCGTTCTCGGGACCGCGGGGGGGACGGGACCGCGCGCTCCTTGCCCTCAGGCTCGGGGGGGGGGGGGGGACCGCGCGCTCCTTGCCCTCAGGCTCGGGGGGGGGGGGGGACCGCGCGCTCCTTGCCCTCAGGCTCTCGGGGGGGGGGGGGAGGACCGCGCGCTCCTTGCCCTCAGGCTCTCGGGGGGGGGGGGAGGGGGGAGGACCGCGCGCTCCTTGCCCTCAGGCTCTCGGGGGGGGGGGGAGGACCGCGCGCTCCTTGCCCTCAGGCTCTCGGGGGGGGGGGGGACCGCGCGCTCCTTGCCCTCAGGCTCTCGGGGGGGGGGAGGACCGCGCGCTCCTTGCCCCCAGGCTCTCGGGGGGGGGGGGAGGCGGGTCCCGCCGGGGGCTACCGTGGAAGGCGGGCGCGGCGCCGATCTCCAGCAGGTAGACGCTGTTCCGGGCCCCGAAGCCGAAGAGGCGGCCGGCCCCGCAGGTGTCGCTGCAGCGGCCGCAGTACCAGTTGGGGGAGGCGGGCAGGACCCGCTCCGCCGCCATGGCCCCCGCGCCTCAGCCCCTCCAGGCGCCGCGCCCGCCGGAGGCACCGTTACCAGGCGCTGCCGCCAAGCGCCGCCCGCACGCGGTCGCGACGTCACCTCTGACCCCGGCGCGCGGCGGGCCCTGCGCATGCGTAGGGGGGCGCGTGCCGCCAAGCGAAGCGGGGAAGATGGCGGCGGCGGCGGCGGGTGAGTCTGAGGGGAGCGGGGCGGGCGGGGGTTTGGCCGCCGTGTCCTCGCTAACTGCCCCGCTTCGCTCTTGCAGGGGCCGCCTGGGCGCGGAGCCTCCTCAGCTGGACCCGGCCGGAGAGGTACGAGCCGCGTCTCCCCGCAGGGCAGGTTCGGGCTCCGGGGCTGCGGCTCTGCTCCTACGGGGGGGCTATTGGGGGCTGGGCCCCCGGGCGGGGGCGTGCAGGGCTAGAGGGGGGGGGCCCCCGGGCGGGGGCGGGGGCGTGCAGGGCTAGAGGGGGGGCAGTCCCCCGGGCGGGGGCGGGGGCGGGGAGGGCTAGAGGGGGGGGGCAGTCCCCCGGGCGGGGGCGGGGGCGGGGAGGGCTAGAGGGGGGGGCAGTCCCCCGGGCGGGGGCGTGCATGGCTGGGGGAGGGGCGTGCAGGGCTGGGGGGGGGCAGTCCCCTGGGCGGGGGCGGGGGCGTGCAGGGCTGGGGGGGGGGGGCAGTCCCCTGGGCGGGGGCGGGGGCGTGCAGGGCTAGAGGGGGGGCAGTCCCCCGGGCGGGGGCGGGGGCGTGCAGGGCTGGGGGAGGGGCGTGCAGGGCTAGAGGGGGGGGGGGGGCGGCCCCTTGGGAGGGGAAGAAAACTGAGGGAGGAGGTTGGGGTTTGTATTCTGTGGCTCCGATGCCCCCTCCCCCCCCCTTCTCTGAGGCCCTGCCCCTGCTCGCTCCGTCCTCCCTCCCCCAGCCTCACTCTCTTTTATCCGGCCGGGGGCAGGAATTTAGGGTGCAGAAGGGGTTCAGGACTGGGGCCAGGATTGGGAATGCAGGCTCCAGCTGGGCACCACTTACCACAGGTGGCTTCTGAGTGGTGGTGCAGGGGACTAAGGCAGGACTGACCCTGCACCACTCCCAAAAGCATCCAGCAAACTCTCTCCATCCCTGCCCCCTCTGCTCTGTGGAGATGGGGTACAGGTGGAGGGAGGGAGAGGCACCCTGAGATCAGTGCCCCCCCTCTTCTTCCTGTGCCCTACACAGCAAGCAGGAGGCTCCCACGGGTGAGGGGCAGCTCCAAGGCAAAGGGCAGGAGCAGCAGGGCAGTGCTGAGAGGGCAGCTGAAGTGCGGGCACTTGATAACCTCCTGGCCAAACCTCTCAGGATCACCTGTCAAAGGTTCCAAGATCTACCAGTACATCCCAATCTACTGGTTGGTGACCACTGGTGTAAATGGGTAACAGACAAGCCTGAGCTTATTTGTTAACGTTCACAGTTACACACAGGCTCCTGAGGTGCTCCTGGGAGATAGTTGCCACCATGCACTGTTGCTTCTGATACTTGAGTTAATAGCAGGGATCATCCAGAGAGCTAGATAATGTTTGTCTTGGGTAATAAATGTATTCATTAAAACCTTCTTCTAAGACTATCACTATTCTCCTAAGACAGCGTATTAGCTGGTTAAACAGTCTAAAAGTAGTCATACTCTTACCTGCGTCTCCTTTTATTCTTGCATTTAGCTTCTCATTTTCTATTTCCTGCCTGTCTCTTATACTGCAGACTCATCTTCAGTCCCAGTATTGAACAGGAATGGCTATATAGCATCATTCTGTTGTTCGGTCAGCAGGGGACACTTCTAAATTACAAATATTGCTGTCTGATTCTCAGGCTAGGAAATAACTGATAAACCACAGAAATACACCTCAGTCTTGTTTTACCTTAAAATTTAAATTTTAAATTTAAATAAAATTTGGCTTCACTGCATTTTGAAAGTATTTTAGTATAGTAGCTTTCATTTCAAATTTAGTAGGAAACACACTTGTTGCTATCATGTTACTTACATATGTCAGTAGTCTGCTATTGAAAAAGGCAAAACATTATTAGTGCTGTAAGGTCACTAGCCAATAAGCGGGCAAGAATCAGTTAAATTGCAGAACTTAGTGTCCCTTGCTAGATGATAGGATTCATTCAGGTGGGCTAATTTTTTTTTTTTTATCTAGGGATAAATGACTGGATTAAGTCTTTAAATCTGGAATGATGTGCAATGGCTCTGTAGTTGGCCAGGACTGAGATACTTTGGCAGCATTGATGGGAACTGTAGAGGAAGGATCCATCACAATGTGTCCCAAATTTCTTATGCACAGGAGAAATGCCCTTGGCATAAGCACATATCTCTTCTAACCTCTTTTTGCCAATTGCTAATGTTAAATAAAAATGTAAGTTGGTTAAACTCATCTGGGGCATTCTGATGTTTCTGTGACTTAGCTTACAGTCAGCTTCAGTTATTTAGATATGAGCACACTGCACAGGTCTAGGAGCAAAAGGTTTGACGAATTGTGTCTTGCAGGTTACTAGCATCTTGCACTATTTCTCCTCTGTCAAATATCCACACAAGCGCATTTCTGGAGAATGTTGGGAGATGGGAGAAGAAGAACAGAATAGTGTACCCTCCGCAGCTGCCAGGAGAGCCTCGAAGACCAGCAGTAAGAATTCACCTGTGAACTCTCTCTACCTACTTATATGTAACACCTAGTTGCTGCTGATTGGACTACCTCTCTGGATAATTGCACAAGATGATCATATATGATAACTAGTTAGCATACTCAGTCTAGGATTTAGATATTTTTGCTATCTTGTTTGTAACTGTATGAGCAAAGGAGGTTCATTTAATCTCAGAATTTAGAAGTGGAAAAGAGCTACTGAAGATTCAGCTTGGACATCAGCAGCTGTTTAGATTGCATTGTGCAAAACACATTCATTGGATAATCAAAGTTAATTGGATAATCAAAATGTTATAAGCCATTTAATGTTGGTCATTCAGACAAACTAAATGCTGAGCCTTTGATGGAGGAAAGCAATATGAAAACAGAGTTCCCTCTAAGCCAGTGGTTCTCAATAACCACTGTGAACCACTGGCTGCTGGGCCAGAACCTGGCTGTTCAGGTGTGGCAGCTCAGCTCTGGCAGCCATGGCGGCTGATTTTGCCTGGCAGTGGCGCTGGGTCTGTAGTGGCAGCAGGAAGAGGTGGTGCCAGAGGCTCCATGCTCTGTACCCCCTCACCTCTAGCCACGGAGGCATGGGATGTGCTTAGGGAAGGAAGGAACATAAGAGGAGGAAGCATGCACGCTGCCAACGGCTGCTCCCCCTGCCCATGCATCAGTAATGCCCATGCTCTCTAGAGGGGGCAGCCTCGCTCTGGGAAGTGTAGGTCTGGGGTGGGTTCAAAGGGGTATTGGGTGAGGGTATGGTGTGGTCATGGGGCAAGAAGGTGTTGGCATGGGCTGCAGGGATTAGAGGTTAAAGGGCCAAAGGGCATGGGGTGTAGGTGTGGGGCTTTAAAGAGTGTGAGACTGGGGGACAAGAGGCTGAGTTGGGGCTAGGTGGACAGGAAAACATTTTATAATGAATATGCAAATAAAATGTTACCAGTCCACCAAAAGTTTGTGAATGGGTTTGCGGTAAAAAAAAAAGTCGGGAACTCCTGCTTTAAGCTGTGTGGCAGCATGGACCTGCAGTTTTGCTGCACACAGCCACTCCCCCCAGATTCCCCAGCGTTGGAGCTGTGGCCAAGGTGGGTGCAGCTACCACATGGCCTGCCCTGGCTGTAAGCTGGAGCGGTGCAGCACCAGAGCAAGCCACCTGCCCCTGGAGCAGCTTGGCAGCCACTACCAGCTTCCTGCAGCCCCTGCAGGAGGGAGTCTGGCCGGGAGGGAGTAGGAGCTGGCTGGGATGTGTGAGAGAAGCATGACAGGGATGGGCCAATGGGAGTGGTGGGGGAAGCTTCCAGGCAGTGTGTCTGTGGTTTGCCTTCCCTGGGGGCTATCTCTTCCCATCAGCAGGGAGGCTGGCATTGGTGTGCCTGTCTCTAGGAGCATTGGGGGGAGGGGACGACGACTTGAACCTGCAACTCCAGGCTTGGGAGGCTGATGTGTTATCCGTTAGGCCCTTGAGATCTATTCGTCCTCCTTACCTTCAGATGATGCCTTATCCATTAGGACTCCCTTCTGCCCACTCCTGCACCCAGTGGGGCCAACTGGTCAGTTTACTCATGGTTTAATCACCCTTGCTCTGGGGCTGCATGTGGGGGACCCTGGGGCTGGATCACCTTACCTGGCCGGGGCTGGGCTGCTGTCCCCAGGTAGCAAAGGCTGGACGAGGATGCTGTGGCCAGGCTGTTGCAGCAGTTGCAGGGTTACCATGGCAGGGTCTTGGGGACTGCCCCAGGAGCACAGCTGCAGCCCCTGAACGTAGCCATCAGATGGGGGCTGGAGCTGGGCTGTGGCGGTCAGATAGAGGCATCTGCTGCCACCAGCCCCTCTCACTATCCCAGCTGGGAGCGCGCCCACGTCCCCTACCGCACGCCCTCAGCCAGCTCTTCAAACAAGCAGAGTACCCCAGCCAGCTCTTGCTGCAGCGCAGCCGGTTCTTCCTGGGACCACCCCCTTCCTTTCACCTCTGGGTAAAGTGAAACAGACAAAGACAGACCCTCCTGCCATGAGTAATTTGTGTGTTTAAAATTTTGAATTAATTTTTCATTTAAAAAGTTGCATGGATTTTGGGAATGACAAAGGAGCCACATCTGGTTCCGTACTGAGCCATGGGTTGCTGACCCTTCTGTTAAATTGTACTTGCTGGTGCAGCAGTGGTGTTGAGGTACATCTTTGGAGACAGCTTTTCTTATCAGTTACTGATTTTGCAAGTTCCTTCTTTCTGAATCTGCCTCTGATGGGCTAATTAAGTTCATTATAGTACCAATGTAGTTAGCATAGTAGCAGAAATGATGAGCTTGCCTTGATCTTATGAGGTTTTTTTTTCTCCCTGAGATCATAAACATTCCATCTTCTCAGTTTTACAGCCAAATCACCATTATTATAGCTTTAAAAAAAACCTTTTCTCTCTAGGAAATATTCCACTGTCGAAGGGAGATAAAATACAGTAAGGACAAGATGTGGTATTTGGCAAAGCTGGTAAGACAACATTTTAACTTTGTTCAATGTACTTGGTAGGAAAGTGCTTCTCAAACTGTATACATGTGACACCATTATGTTGCCTTGCCTAGAAGAGGGATGGGCCACGCTAACTGCGGCTCAGCAGCAGTTGGTGGTAGGAATTTTGGTCAAGGACGACAGACAGATCCTTCCCTTATGAAAAATTGTATGGCAATTGGATGATAAGACCTCTGCACTAAACGTTTTAGTGTGTGGTGAATAGGAATGGGGGAAGAAGGGCTAACATCTTTGAAATTTAATTATGATATCAGCATTGTTCCTGGCATTGCAATCTTAACGCTTTTCTGCCTTTTGTTCTGAAGGGTTTAATTTTTTCTTTTAACTTTTCCTAATTCCAGATAAAAGGAATGACAATTGATCAGGCTCTTGCTCAGCTGGAATTCAATGACAAGAAGGGGGCAAAGGTGATCAAAGAGGTATATTGCACAGTTCTTCAGTACTTTCTGATGATAGGTATGGGTTTGATAATTTCCAGAGACTTTCCTTTAAGCCCCCCATGATACTTTGATCCAGCTTTCTTACAATACATTTTTATTACTCTTTTCAATCAATTTATTCTGCTCTGATTTGTTGAGGCATTAATGACCTCTGCATACAATATTTTAGTAACTATTCAAGGTACTATTTTAGTACATATGGGTGTCATCTTTTCATCATCACCAGCCTTCAAAAACATTTAAATTTATGTCTCTAAACTTGCATCTTAAAACATGTTTTGAATTTATAAATTATAGGGTAGAGAGAACAGTTGAGTCTTGTATTATTGTTTTTCTGTTGCAAAGGTCTCTTAAACAGATGATCCATTTGCTCACTAAAGGAGGCATCAGTTATCAATTAAAAAATAGCATAAAGTATGTCCCTTTTCACTTGGAAGGATTACATTTCTAGTCTAGGGTGCATCATCCTTCATGAAGATGAACATTAGAATTGCCATGTTAGGTCAACCAATGGTCCATCTAGTCTTGCATTTTGTTTTCAGACAGTGGCCAGTGCCAGACGGCTTCAGAGGAAATGAACAGAATAGGGCAATTTTCAAGTGATCTGCCCCTGGCATCCACTCCCAGCTTCTAGTATTTAAAGACTTAGGACACTCAGAACAAGGGGTTGCATCTCTGATCATCTTGTCCAAGAGCCATTGATAGATCTGTCTTCCATGAACTTACTATAATTCTTTTTGGAACCCAGTTACAGTTTGACCTTCACAACATCTAACAATGGGTTCCACAGGTTGACTGTGCATTATGTGATAAAATATTTCCTTTTGTTTGCTGTTTACCTGTTGCCTGTTGATTTCATTAGGTGACACTTGGTTCTTGTGTGAAAGGGTAAAAAAAAGAGATTTAAAACTGGTACTTGCTGGAAAAAAAAATCTTAAAACTGCTTAAGAGCAAAAAAATAAATTTTCAGTTTGTGTCCCAAATTTAACATCCCTCTAAATTACTTGTAGAAATATTGTAAATATTTAAATGTTGTCATATATGCCTAGATTTTTAAACATAATTTAAACATTGCATTCCCTTTTGAAAATGAGATATCAGTTAGCCTTTATAAACCTCAGAATTTTATTTCTACGGCTAATTTAAAAGTTGAAACAGTTGCAGGTATCTTTATGGAGATGAGAAATTGCCTTGCTTTAATTCATGTTCAGCATTTCTTTTCTTTTGCTATAGGTTCTTCTGGAAGCGCAAGAAATGGCCGTGAGAGATCACAATGTAGAATTCAAATCAAATTTATATATAGGTAAAATTGTTTCTTATTTTTAGTGCCGAAAAATGTCTCCCTATAATGACCTGAGATGCTTTTATCCCCAATAAGGTTTCTTGATATCAAAGTGCTCCAAACTGGTTGCTGCCTAAAACGGTTAACTACTGTCCAGGAGCACATCATTCGTTGCTGGAGTAGTGCTGCCTCCTGGTAATTCTGAGGAGTAGCTTGAGGCCGATGTCTCTCTGTGGTTTGCACCCTGTCACTTGTCCATGGTCCATGTGCAACCCTTCTCACAGCATCAGGAACTGCAACTGGGCCCTCCAGCCTTGTCATTATCCATGCTCCCCCTACTTCTGGGGGTGTTTAGCTTTTTATCCAGCCACCTCTCCCATGGTGACTACAATCCATTGTCCTGTGAGTGGGGAAACCCTGGTCCACTCACCTCTGTGGGTCCCAGGCCAGGGACCCTCTGAACTGCAGTCACTTATGGCATTCCTTTGTCTCTACTATTGCTATGTTTGCCTGGGCCACTTCCCTATGTCCACGGCACCCTGCGCAGTGTCAGCAGCCTATCTGGAGCTGCTCTTCTCCCCGAGTTCTGTGCAAGGTGCTATAGCAATGATCCCAAACGGTGGGATGTGCCTCCCTAAGGAGGGAATATCCGGGGGAGGGCCAGGCCTGTCTCTTGGGAGCATGGGAAGGAAGCACTACCCCCACCTTGCTCTGCCCCTCATTCCACTCTGGCCTGTCCCAGCTACCCAGACACTGTAAATCTGGTTACCTCCAGTAACCAGCTTCTGCCTCTGAAGGGATCGGACAGAGCAGCTGTTGGTGCCTGAAGGAACTCTCAGGGATGGCTCTGGGGACCAGTACCAGTAGCTTCCTTTTCCTGCCTTAAGTGTGACTCCCCTTTGCCTGTCCTGCCCCACTCACCCCTTACCCCGAAGCATGGCTCCTCCTCCTTGGGCCCCACTTGCTCTCCCCTCTCTCCCCCCGGCTCCTGAGGGTGTTCAGACTGGGCACGGATGGGGTTTGATTGGAAGAGTTTGGGGATACTGTGCTGTGGGGTTGCAGCCTATTCCAGATGCATTCTCTCCCTCCTCAAGCTTCAGACAAGTACTGACCTTGCTGTGGCCTGCAGTTTTTATTTGGACCTGCTGGGCCTTGATTAGCTGCTGCTTCTGCAGCCTCACTAGGGCTCTATTAAGCCCTTAAAAGTCTGCACGTGGTCAACACTATTGCAACTACAGTTGTTACATAGTAAAAAGCTAATTAAGCCTTTAGTTAGTACTAGTGGCTACCAGGACTTCCTATAGCATTTGACACCATTTTTAGTAAGAGATGTACATCCATCAGCACAGACTCTCTACTAACTGAATACAGATGGATAGTTTCACTTGGAGGAAGATGCTTGACTTCAGGAAGTATTAAATGGTGGCAAATAAGAAAAGAAGTCTGTTATGTTTCAGTGCTAACAGCTAGCTTTGACAGTCCCAGATGAGTAGAGATCAGGTTTCCATTCATCTGTTGTATTAATGCTAATGCCTATGCCTGTAATCCACCAAACAAATTAAATTTAACTTGTCTTAGAAGCATCTCATTGAAGAGCAGGCACATTTTTATGGTGTGGGGAAATGACAGCAAGGCCTTACGTGGGAAAATACTAGGAAAATATATTGGGGGCAAAAAACATTTTTATTGCATTGTCTGGCCAATTCTTTATGCTCTCTGCCTCTAATTCAGTCCCTTCTCTTCCTCATTCTTTTCCACTGCTTAGTTTCTGTCTCCTTTGCATGTGCTGTCTAGTCAGCCTGGTGCCCTTTTCCCCTAGACATTCTGCGCATACGCACAAAACAAACCAGAAAAATCCAGTTGTCCTCTGAAGCTTTATTATAAACATGGAGACTGAATTTCAGTGTGAAACAAGATGATTTTTATTCCACTTAAAGTACAAATCTGAACACCTCAACTGTGGAGTTTTAGTAATGTTTCTAACAGGACACTGACCTACAAAACTTATCAACAATGGTGGTGTGTGTAGTAATGTGTGGGGTTTTTTCTGTAGTGTCACATTTTCAAAGCTCTATCCCTTCCAATAGCATATAACTTGCATTTAAATGTGAAAAACTAGCTAACGGTTATCTCTTACTTTTGAGCATTTGAACTTCTGTCAATCTCTCATTGGGGTAAAAAAGGTTCTAAATGAAGTGCTTTTAAATGCAGCCTTACATGCAGTCTTCTTACGATCTCCTATAATGTTTTGGCATTTACCTCTTGTGTCATCATCAGTCCCATGGAAAGTTCATTTCTCTTTTGAACTGAGGATGGTGAAAAAAGGCAATTGAATTGGCTTTTTAACAAGGGAGAAAATAACCCCTCACTTCATAATATTCATGGCTGCTGAAGTGGAAAGTTTGGGAGAAGGTGATTGAGCTGATTGGTGAATTACACCTCCCTGGGAGAGGCTTAAGAAAGGGGTCTTGTAATGTTAAACTTTTAAGGGAAACACTTAATTGAAATCCTTGTTAATGGAGTACTCCTAGGCAAAGCTAGCTGTTTAAAATCTATTCCACCCTGGTTTCTTTACTGCCCTGTGACACAGGTCCAACTTGTTACTTAGTCACTTCACTGATGTTTCTGTTATGCTACATAAGCTGGTATTCAGGAGTCAGAATGCTAAAAGCTGAGTGGAATTAGAGCAAAATCAGAAATTGTTACTAGTGCATGCGTTGTGGGATTAGGTTGCATCACATCTGTGCCTTATTCCTACATATGCTACTTGGCAGCAAAGTAAGACACTATAAGTAAAAAGCACTTTTGTTTTCCCAAATGACAAAATACTCCCATTCCTACAAATAACACATTAAAAGCCCAGCACTCTATAGCTGACAGTGCTGTGTTCACCTTCTTGGAGACATTTGCAAGTCTCATAACTGAATTATTTACTTTCTAATGACTGGCCGTACTGTTTTGTGATTAGTGCATTGCACTGCCATCCAAGATCTAAGCAACTCTTAGTTGTCCAGCTGGAGGTGCTGTCGAGGGAAAGTCATTGAGTCTTTCTCATGTTAACTTCAGGTGACCTTAGTTGCAGAGCAGATAGGGTCCAAAGAGTCCTGCCTAGATCCTCAAGGTCAAGAAGGGTAAATGATTTAGAATAGATAATGGTATAGAGAGTAATTCCATGTTTGTAGATGATATCAACCTGGGAAGAGTTGTAAGAGATTTGGAGGCTAGGATTAAAATTCAAAAGGATCTGCGTAAATTGGGAAAATGAAGTAAATAGGATGACATTCAATAAGGACAAATGCAAAGTACTCCATTTAAGAGTTGCACATATACAAAATGTGGAATGACTGCTTAGGAAGGAGTACTGCAGAAAGGGATCGGAGGAGGGGGGGCGTTATAGTAGATCACAAGCTAAATGAGTCAATATTGTGACACTTGTAAAAATGGTAAAATTCATTCTGGGCTGTACTAGTAGAAATATTGTAAGCAAGACATGAGAAATAATTGTTCTGCTCTACTCCACATTGATAAGGTCTCAACTGGAGTATTGCATTCGATTTTAGACACCGCATTTTCAGGAAACGTAGACAAATTGGAGAAAGTTCAGAGAGGAGTAACAAAAATGATTGAAGGTTGACCTATTAGGAAAGATTGGGAAAAAAAAATTGGCTTGTTAGTCTAGGGACGCCTGAGAGGGGACATGATAGTAGTTTACATGTACATAAAAGGTTGTTACAAGGAGAAATATTGTTTTTTAACCTCTCAGGATAGAATAAGCAGCAATGGGCTTAAATTATAGCAAAGGAAGTTTAGGGTTGGACATTAGGAAAAAATTCCTGTCTGTCAGGGTGGTTAAGCCCTGTAATAAACTGCCTAGGGCGATTGTGGAATCTCCATCATTGAAGACTTTTAAGAGCTTTTGTGTGTGTAAAAAAAAAAAAAAAAACAACAACAAAAAAAAAAACACCATTTTATCAGATGAGGTGGAGTGGAAAATGATTTCTGAGGAAGCGGTTCTGGCCCACGAAAGCTCATCACCTATTAAACCATCTTGTTAGTCTTTAAAGTGCTACATAGTTTTTCCTTTTGTTTTAGGGATGGGCTAGATCAGTGGTCTCCAACCATTTGAAGCTGCCGGGCGCCAGGGGGCGGGGACACTCATGCACCTGGAGGCGGGGCCGTGCATACACCACACCCCCATGAGCCATGTGCCTGGGGCCAGCAACCCTATGCACTGCGTGGCCACGGGCGGGACCGCTCATTTGCAGCAAGCCTGGGGCCAGCGTCCTGCAGAGCCGCGTGCCCAGGGCCAGCACCCCCCCAAATAGCCGTGTGCCCAAAGCTGGCACCCGCGCCCCCCCCCCCACCAGCTGCATGACTGGGGGTGGGGATGCCAATTTGCGGTGCTCCCGGGGCCGGCGCCTCATAGCTGCGCACCCGGGGCGCAGGCAGCCACTTCGCCGCGCTCCCGGGGTCGGCGCTCTCCATGCGCCCGGGGCCGGCTCCAGCACCACGCATGCGCCACGCACCCGGGACAGGGCCAGCCCTGACCACTTGGCGGGCACACACAAATGCTCCCGCGGGCGCCATAGCGGGGACCACTGGCCTAGATAATATTTAGTCCTATGAGCAGTGCAGGGACCTGGAGTAGATGCCCTCTCAAGGTCCCTTCAGTCTCACAATTTTATGTGTATGGTTGCGTGTTCAGATAATGATAATATCTGGTAAATACAGTGAGTGTGGTGAGATGGAGGAAACACGACAAAATGGAGTCTCCTGAGTCTCCACTAAGAATGGAGGAGACAGGAATCTGTTACCTTATATTAGTAGTTACTGAAGATAAATTAGGTTGCTCGTTAAAGGGACACTGTAAAACCTGGTAGGCCCCAAATTAGCTTCTATTCTTTTTTTTTGTTCACTTTATCCAAAATGAATAAATTACATGTACATGCTTTTTATAATTCAGCACTAGTGATCTTAGCGAATGCTCTTAATCATGAGCTATCCAAGAACAACTTTGTTACGTGTGCAATAAAAAGGAAAAAAAATCTGGAGGGAAAAGAATTTGAAGGTACTTATGAAAAAATACCTGCCAGTAGCCAATACAATAGCCAGTAGCTCATTCACTGTGAGATGCCCCCATTTCTTTTCTCCTAGCTGACTCCTTTTCTGGAAAAGGCCACTATCTGAAACGGATCCGCTACCATGGCCGAGGCATGTTTGGCATCATGGAGAAAGTTAAGTGCCATTACTTTGTGAAACTGGTAGAAGGCCCACCTCCCCCTCCAGAAGCACCGCGGACTGGATTTGACCAAGCTAAGGAATATGTGCAGGAGCTCCGAAACAGAACCATTATTCATACACTATAACACTCTAGTCTAACTGTGTATATTTTCTAATCGTTTGCAAATGTGTAAATAAAAGATTGTAAGCCAGTGTGCATTGTTTGGTTCTCAGTTTGCTGTCGGCTTATGCAAGATCCACTGTCTGATGCAAGGAGGATCCCAAGCTTCTTTTTAGTGCTCGTGGCACCATACATACATGTTACACTTGGAAAGGCAGGGAGTACTGGTATCTCTTCTGAGAAATTTACAGAGATACTTTCGTTAAGCTTGTTTTCAGTATCTCTGTCTTACCCATTTTTCTCAGCCTCCAAAGTGCCAGTTCAGTTCTCTGAATCACGCTGAAAATGGAAGAATTAAATCAGGAAATCCAGTTGTCTGTCCATAGGTTATCCACTCATGCCTTGCATAGCGTCTCTCTTTGACTTTCATACTGTAAGTACATCGGAATGGATGCAAGTACCTGCTGGTGCAGATCTGGTGGTGGACTTGGCCTTCATTAGTAACATGGACATAAAGTGTTTAACTGTCAAAGGCACAACAATGTGACTGAAGTGTAGAGAGAAGCAGACGAGGTCATGATTTCAGTCTCAGATCTTCTATTTTACTAGCTTAGTATTAATCTCTTTATTTAGAGCTTGTCTATCTTAGCAGCTTCTGACACAGAGGAAAGCTCTGTAGAAGATAGCATCAACGAGGCACCTTAAGTGCTAGGCTGACTTGTGGGTTGCTGGGTGTCCCTTGCTCTGGTACATCAGTATTTCTAAAGCACAGCTTTAAGATCCTTGATGGGATCCCTCTCCTTTCATTCCTACTGGATGCTTACCACCCTGTACTTGACCTCTGTCATACACAGGACCATTAAGTCTCCAAAAGAGATTAGGGCAGGGGGAATGTTGAGATATTTCCCTGGCAGGGAATTGCAGTTTAGTTAATGCCTGGATATCAGTCCCTTGTGCACCTTGTAGAAAGAAGGGACGTGATTTTTAGATCCTGGTTCAGATCAGTTGTCATGAAGTAAAAAATAACCTCAAACTTCAGCTTGGGAGCTTTAAACGGAGTCGGTAGGTGGCACTGTCTGCTTTGTTTGTGAGTGGTGGGATGAGACGGGAAACTTGTAACACATGAAGCTCATTCTTTGGCCTTCGTGCTGGCATTAACAGCTTGATACATGTACAGAATGCCAGCTGATGGCTTCACTGGAAGCTTTATTAGTAGCAAGGTCATAACATGGAACAAAACTTTTACATGCTTTGTTGGTCAGTAGGAAGAAACCAGATTTTTCTAGACCATGCTTCAGACTAAATAGTGCCTATGCAAGAGATTTTTGTGATACTGAGGCAAATGGAATGCTCTGGTCTTACTGGCGAATAGTTTATATTCTGCAGTCCATAGGGTGGCCATGTTATAAAACTCCACCTGGCTGCTGTTGTGTCTCACCACTATCTATGAGAGAAATAAACTTCAAGATCTGGTTTATAGATAAGAGTATCTCCTCCCTACCTGGCAACAGAAACTTCTCACTGTCTGACATTTTGAACTTGAAAGACTCGATACAGGGTGAGTTTCTATGGAGCTTAAGGTGCATCACTTGAACAGGTGTCAGGGAAGGGGAAAATTATCTGTAGCATGTCATCACAAATGTCTGGCTTCCAGGCCTTGCTTCCACCTCTGGAAGCTACCCACTGAGTGGAATGGAGGAGACATTCAATTACAGTTCATGTATTGCACCCATCACACTGGATTCTTCCCCTGCCTGGCTTAAGTTTCAATAAAGATTGCTATGAGGATGCAAGCAAGCTGCATCTTTTATAGTCTCAGGAGTAGCAGTGTTAGTCTGTAACTTTAAAAATAAGTAGTCCTGTGGCACTTAGGCTGTGTCTACACAGCATCCTTAGCTTGAAATAGGCTACAAAATTGCGCTATGCAAATTGCGTAGCTTATTTTGTAATTTGGTGCTAATTCGCTATTCCAAAATTTCCCTTAATCCTTGTGGAACGAGGGTTACTGGGATGTCGGAATAAGCCACCCGTTATTTAAAAATAGATTTTGAAATAACAGGCTGCTTCAATATACATGGAGCAGCTATTTCGGGATACTTCCGGTATCCCGAAATAGCTCCGCAGTGTAGATGTACCCTTAGGCTGTGTCTAGACTGGCAAGTTTTTCCGCAAAATCAGATGATTTTGCGGAAAAACTTGCCAGCTGTCTACACTGGCTGCTTGAATTTTCAGAAAAGCACTGACGATCTCCTGTAAAATCATCAGTGCTTTTCCGGAAATACTATGCTCCTTCCGTTCGGGCAAAAGTCTTTTTCCGAAAGACTTTTGTGCGAAAGGGCCAGTGTAGACAGCATAGTAAGGTGTTCCGAAAAAAAGCCCCGATCGCGAAAATGGCGATCGGGGCTTTTTTGTGGAAAAGTGCGTCTAGGTTGGCCACGGACGTTTTTCCGCAAAAAGCATCCTGCCAATCTAGACGTGCTTTTCCGAAAATGCTTTTAACGGAAAACTTTTCCGCTAAAAGCATTTTCGGAAATTCATGCCAGTCTAGACGTAGCCTTTGAGATTAACAATATATATAGTATCACGAGCTTTCGTGGGCAAAACCCAGAGCCACTCCGGTCATCTGAGGAAGTGGGTTTTGCCCTGTGGCACCTTTTATGTAACTCCTGGATAGGTTTTTATTATCCTGAATCTCTCAAGTAAAGCATAGCCTCCTCCTGCCTTGCCATAAGATGTATGTAGCATCTGTCTTGGGTGCTAAAACAATCACCCTTCTATTCCTTAAGTAATACACAGATCTGTAGAAATAGGAAATGCATTCCCAGGCCGATGCTATTACCGCTTTTTTGGCTAGCGCTATTTTGCATTCATGCAATAGAAGCAGTACTTCTAGATAGAGGTCACTCACCTCTCCTGAGTGCCTCCTAGTGGCTGTGTGGGGTACTGCAGGCCTTTACTTTTCCCTATCTCCTTCATAACCTGTCAACCTTATCTGATGACTTCATTAGCTGAGCTACACAGTCAAAAGCAGACAAACCTTTTCCCAGGTAGAAAAAAGTTAAGTGCCCACCTCCCCTTGTCCTTCAACTAGATTTCCCAACAGCACCTTATCCTCTTCTCAGGGCTTCGGCCATCTTGCTAGTAGGCCGGCAAATGGAAGCCTTGGGACCACTCACTACTCTGGGGCTATGTCTACACTCGCGGCTTCTTGCACAAGAACATCTTGCGCAAGTGTTCTTGTGCAAGAAAACGTCCACACTGCCATGTGCGTGCTGTGCTTTTGCTCAAGAGTGCCTGTGGCAGGGTGGATGCTTTCTTGCGCAAGAAATCCCTGCTGAGCATCCACACTGCCCTCTTGCACAAGAGGGCTTACACCTGTCAAAAAAGAGCGTAGCTCTTGCGCAAGGAGCCCTCTCTTACCACACCGAACTGTAAATTTACTTGCGCAAGAGCGGGAGGGCAGTGTGGACGCTCTGCAGATTCTTGCGCAAGAACGACTGTACTTGCACAAGAAGCTGCGAGTGTAGGTATAGTCTGGGTCTCAGCCCAGGGACCCTCCACACAGCTGCTTCCTTCAGCTTGTTGTTGCTATTCCCTGGGCATTTCCCCATGTAATCCCTTTCTCTTCACCCTGACCTCAGTGCTGAGGTTCTCTCATCCACTTCCTTCTCCCTGAATGCAAGCATCACCAGAACCCAACGGCTGGTGCTTTTGCAATCCTGCAACCAACAGCAAGCCCCCTTCCAGGGTCTGGCCCCAGCCCAGAAGTGATCTGTTCGTGCCCGGCAGCTCCTTTTATCTGAGCCGCTGGGTTCTGATTGACTGCTTTCTCAAGTGCCTTCTAGGCATGCTCTGAGGACCCAGCTCTGCTGCTCCTTCTGGGGGTGGTGTGTAGAAGGACTGCAGGGCCAGGGTCATCCTTAGGATGTATGGGGCCCTACGCGGTACTCTACCCTATACTAGTAAACCAGTGCCTCTGTGCCTGATGGCAGCTGGGGGATGATTTTTTAGAGCTGTGATTTCATAATCTTGAACACACTCATGAAATATTTTAAAGCAAATGTTAAATGACGGTCCTGGGACTAATGCAGTACCTTCAGAAACTGACAGTCTGTACCTAGGGTTGGCAAATGCCTGTTAAATGGCTTCAGTATCACTTGAATGGCTCTTTCACAGGCTCAGTGTTCTGCTAATCGCCTTGGCAGGCGTTTTTACTTGTAAGTTAACTAGATTCTCTCTGGAGGAAGCACAGCCGCAGAGCAGGGATAGGAAGAGGTGGAGGGTGGACGTTAAGACCCAGTAGTGCCCCAAATTTTCAGGTGCCCTACACAGCTGCATATTCTGCATATGGGTAAGGATGGCCCTGCACAGGCCTCCAGCATGTGGCCTCGGAGAGCTAGGTGCACATCATCCACAGTATTACTGATGTGATTCCATTTTTCCCCCGAGTGATGCAACCCTAATGAAACAGAAAAGGCATCCTCCTTTGCAAATCCCAGATGCACTTTGGAGAAGCTCTTCCTCAAAGTGGTGACATGCTACTAGCAGCAGCTGCAGTTAACTAATCCAGGTGAGGTGCTGAAACTAGTTTGTAAATCACTTGCTGTGTCCCTATTTTTTATAGGGTTACGTTATCACACGGAGATGACTTAATCTGTGTGGGGTGACTTTGGTCTGGGGAGGGAAGACGATTTAACTACAATGTAGACACATCCACATTAAACAAATTGTCACTGTAATGTGAATGCTTCCAGATGTCCTTTCAAATCAGCTGTCTCTCTTGCACACTAAATACTTGCCCTTCAGATGTACGTCTGACCTCTCTACAAGGTTGTTTCCTTAACAGCGATTTGCAAGCAGTGGGGCAATGGGTTTATATTCTTTCAGTTGTGTACTGCATTATAGCCCGAAAGCTTAAAAACAAACCCTCCTTTTTTATTTCCCTCTAGAAATGCTGTTTGTGCTTGGCCTGGAATGCTACATGATAAATGGGAAACTATTAAAATGATGACATTGCAAAAGGCAAGTTTGAGCAATAGAAAGGTAGGAATTTCAAGTCCTGGTTTAAAACTTTTAGTTAGGGGAGTCAGCATTAGGAACTAAAAATTTCGGGTGACCATCATTTGAGTCAGTGTCCCCATCTTTTTAAGTGAAGTGTGGGCTGCTTATAATGCACATGCTTTGCAACGTGCAGCAGACCCGGGAAAGAACAGTCAGTCATTCTCATTTTTCTCCTTAGCAAAAGGAAGCCTGGAAAGAGATTTTCTTTCTTGATATTTCTGTCAGAAAGACTCATAAGCCCAATATCCTAAAAATCCTTAATGGGTTACCTTTCATTTCTGTAGAACTTCTTTCCCTTGCTACCGGGTTGTTCAGCTCTCAGCTGATGATTGCAAGATCTCTGGGCTCTCTTGGTACATCTGTCCACCTTAGACAGTGATACACGGGGGTTATGCCTACTCTGTAGGCTACTTGCACAAGAAGCCTTTTGCACAAGAGTTTTTGCGCAAAAAACTTCTTGCGCAAGAGCACGTCCACACCTCAAAGTGAATCGCAAGCTGCTCTTCCTCAAAAAATGAGGTTTTCGACCGGGGGGTGAGGGGTTTGTCAAAAAGCCACGTCTAAACTACTTTCCCACGGAATTTGCATACCCTCTTTCGACTGTTCCACGTAGTCTAGATGAGCCCCTAGTGATCATTGTCAGTGACGTCTGATTAAATAATACTCTTGAGCAGAATCCTACATTGGGATCAAAACATGAGCCTCTGCTAATTGTATGAATGTAACATAGGACAATGTAAACTCAACATTGCGTTCAGCTATTGATACGCAGAAATAGGAGAGCAAGCAAGTATGCCTGAAGGAAGAGGGACCTGGAGAATTCAGAGCTTACAGCTATGCTCAGTGGCATGTGATTCAATGGAAGAACATGTGAAGCACAATGAGCTCTTTGCTTCGTCCCCTCTCCAACAAGAAAACCCTTCAACACACCCCCAGGTTTTCTAGTGTACTGAAAAACTGAAGGTTATCTGCCCTTCAGTCAAACTTAACATCCTTCAGGGGAGATCCAATTTTAGCCAAACATCTGCTTCGCTAGGTGAGCCGCCTTTTAGTTTTAGATCATCAACATTGAGAGAGCTCCCCGAAATAACCTTGGGAAGTCACAATGAGTTGGGTGCCAGGCTGCTCTTTTGAAAGACGGAAGACAAAGCAACGGGAAGGGGCTGAATGATAAACTGGATACCGTCTTGCAAAATCCCTCTGATAGTGGCCAATGCCAATCTTCATCATGGCGGTATAGAAGATACACAGCCACAGACTTGCTCTTGGCTGAGTTTGGCAAGCCTGCTGGCCGTGCAGATGTTCCTGCTCTACTCACCAGCTAGAGCTGTTGCCTGTAGGCACACATGATGGAGAAGGCGCACATGGCAAATCTAGCTTTGGGAGGAGGTGACTCTCTCTGATAGTTGCCGACTGCCATTAGGCAGCATCCGTGAGCACTGTTCTGCTTTAATGTAGATCAGTCCTGTAAGTCTAATTGGGAGACCAAAAGCAACTAGTGGTGTTTAATCCTTATTAAGTTGCCTAGCATGGTCTACTCTAGGGATTAATTAGGTCCTGGGAGCTACTACTCCTGAGTTCTATTGCAATATGGGTGTTAGTACCACTGATGACGGTCGCTGTGTCCTGCACTGACTCACTGCATGACCTTGCTCACGCACTAAACTTCTGAATGCTTCAGTTCACCCACCTATTCAAGGTTCACAATCTTGTCTACATCACAGGCATGACGAGATAAGTTAGCACAAGAGATCCTTGGATGAAAGATGCCAGAGAAATAGAAAGTGGTGTTTAGTTTCTGCCAACCCGTCTGAAAAGCAGCCTGCAGGGATGATGAGAAAATCGGATGCGAACATCTCCATCTTTTCAACAGCACGAAGGTTAAGCTTAATATCCTTGATGAACAACAGACATGGAGAGTGACATCCTTGAACATGTGTTCTATAGATCTTGCTGAAAATCCCCCTGTAATTCTGGCACTCTAGAGAACAGGCCATTGATTGCTGAGTGACATCTAGCCAGCTGCACTTCAGCCATGTAATTTAAAATAATTACTAATTAAACAAAAATAAGAGAGTTTATAATAACAATAATCAACTCAGTATTGGTCATTACCCAAGTTAATGTTGGCTGCAGTGTTACCTAGGGAAAATTAACTTAAAAGGAGGAAAGGGAGGAGAATCTCTTAAACAGAAGGGGATGGAGTGATTTCCAGAGACTAACTTCTTGAGCATTAAGGCTCTGATAAGAAGCACAGGGCATCTGCAGGGTGCACTTGGCAACTACAGAGCTAATTTGCCATTCAATTGCTAACATCAATGTTCTCCTCTTGTTTCAAAGATCCTGTACGTTAACACAGAGGGCAGGCAGCCACTTCAGAGTCTGCCAAGGACAGCTTCTCAGTTCTGTTCAGTGGGGCTAACATCACCCATCCGGCTCATTTCAAGAGCAGAGCGTTCTTGCGAGTGTTCTTGCAGTGTGTGTGGCTAGATGGTATGAATGTTCATATACACCTCCATACCCTGAAAGCCGTGTATCTCAGTGTGATGCTAGGCAGCATTTTCATCCAAAGGTTCCTAGTTTTGGAATAAAAGCACCATAGCATTAGAATTGATCTTGTGTTATTTGTGCATGATGCTAGAGTCCTGCCACCCACTCCCAGTTAAAATACAGGTGTGAACTAGATACCCTCTGGGTGTAATTTGATACAGTTGAGTATCAACAAGAAAGGCTTAAAAGTTCAATTCAGAAATACAGATAAATGCTTCATAGAAAACAAGCATGTAACGTGTGGTGGATAATTAGAAAGAGGTCACTATAGGTCAGGGTAATTCCCAAGTTATATGCCATGTATCTTTTCAATTCATGGGCTATTTCTATCTGAAGCAATTTGTCGGGTAAGCATGGATGGTACAAAATCTCCCTGTATGAAAGCAGAATTACTGCTGGGAATGGAACATAAACAATCAATCTGAGAAGTCATTTCCCTCTTTTAATAATCCAAGAGTGTAGCTCATGTAGCTTAAGAGAGTTCCACTGTCAAAAGGTTCTGGTGAGTATTGTTTATATCCACTTGGAAGATTTACTCAGTTTCATCTTAGTTGCAGCTAAATGTAGATGCATTTGGACAACAAGGGTTTGATTTACCCCTCCTGTTCCATTGACTTTCATGGAGTTACCCCAGGGCAGCACCAGAGTAACATCATAATCCAGCCCAACAAATTTCACAAGAATTTAATTTCTAATGGATTATTCTACTCTGGCAAACACAACCCCTATCCAAGAGTGGGACCAGAGCAGTGAACTTGAGAACCAGACACAGCTCTGGGTCTGTTCTTCTCCCGAGTGTCGATCACTGATTTTGGATCCTGCATTCCACCATTGATTCCTCTTTTCAATGCAGTAATGAAGGTCCCTGCGAAATAATGGGGTGGCTTGCATTATTGTCCCATTTCATACCTTTTAATGGGAGAGTGCAAAACAGTTTTCTGCCTTGCGTTATTAATAAAAGCCACAGACAGCAATGGACTGAAGACATTTATACACGTTACTAACGTAGAACAGCATCACATGAGAAGCTAATAAGGACTGAAAGGAGTCCACGTAGTATCTCTGTTATCGCCTGCAGATGACGGCAAGGAAAAGCCCAGACTGTATATGGTCCATGCAAACGAAAGCTTTAATGAGATGAAAACAGAAGGGACTGTGAAATGGACTGCACCCCGGCATTAAAGGGGGGTTATTCACAATTAGCTATTTTAGCTATCCCCACTTCTTGGGCCTTTTATTTTCCACTTTAAAATTCCCAATAGTGTATTAAGATGAACACAGTAGTTAGTAAATTTTCCCCTGGGTATTTTATAAGCTCAAGGTTATGGGCTAGAACGAGTACTGTCGTGCCATAAATCAGGTATAATGAAACAGCTTGGGAACAAGCACAGGCGAATCCTACTTCCCTCATGCTGTGCATATCCTAAAGCTCTGAAGATGGAGTCGGCAGTGAGGCTGCTTAAGCCGCTTAGGATAAAGGGCCCAATTCTGCCAGCCCGGCTGGCTGGGAGTAGAACTTTATTGCCGGGGTGGCTGCGGTAGATGCAAGGTGCGGTTCACACTGTGTCAGGATGGCAGAATACCTAACGATGGTACTTAGCCCCCCTCTCCTCCATTATGGTAGAATCCAAGCACCTCATCATCTGTAATGCATGTATCCTCTAGACTCTCCTGTGAGGTAGGGCAGGACTGTTGTCCCCCTTGTACAGATGGGTGATTGAGGCACAAGGAGAGGAAAGGACTTACCCATGGCCACACATGTGCTATGTGGCAGAGCTGGGTTTATGCCTAGGTATGCTAGCCTTAACCACTGGGCGAGCCTTCAAGCCCAAACTAAGCAGCTTGCAGTTAGAGGGGCTAGACTTTGGCTCCATTTCTCTGACACTTCCCTCAGAGGCTGTGTCCAGACTCCATGCCTCCGTCGACGGAGGCATGTAGATTAGCCACATCGGAAGAGGGAAATGAAGCCGCGATTAAAATAATCGCGGCTTCATTTAAATTTAAATGGCTGCCCCGATCTGCCGATCAGCTGTTTGTTGGCAGATCGGGAGAGTCTGGACGCGATGCCCCGACAAAGAAGCCTTTCTTCATCGACACAGGTAAGCCTCGTGAAACCAGGTTTACCTGTGTCGATGAAGAAAGGCTTCTTTGTCGGGGCATCGCGTCCAGACTCTCCCGATCTGCCGACAAACAGCTGATCGGCAGATCGGGGCAGCCATTTAAATTTAAATGAAGCCGCGATTATTTTAATCGCGGCTTCATTTCCCTCTTCCGATGTGGCTAATCTACATGCCTCCGTCGAAGGAGGCATGGAGTCTGGACACAGCCAGAGAGTCTCCCCCCTAAGACGACTGTCGTGAATAGCAAGAGGTGCCCAGCCCAGCCCTAGTGCAGCAGTAGCTCTTATAGACCACGCAGATTCCCCATCTCATGAACAGTGGCAACGTTTAAGTCTCACGTTCAGTCCCAGGCGGCTGTTCACATGTGTCCGGAAATCAGAGGTGAGGTAGTTTGAGGGATGGGGAAATCATCTTTTTAAAGAACTTTTTCACCTCTAGTTGGATATTCGTGCCCTGCTGGATCCATCCCAGAGTTGGGACTTCTTTTTGATACAGCTAAAAACTGATATATCCATAGACGGCCAGATCCTCACCTGGTGTAAGCTGCCGTTACTCCAACTGACCTCAAAGAAGCCATGACATGAACAAATTTGAGAAAGTCCAGAGAAGAACAATAAAAATGATTAAAGGCCTAGAAAACATGAGGAAAGACTGAAAGAACTGAGTTTATTTATTTTGAGGAAGAGAAGACTGAGGGGTGACATGATAGCAGCTTTCATATACATAAAAGGTTGTTAGAAGATGGAGGGTGAAAAATTGTTCTCGTTTACTTCTGGGAGTAGGACATGAAGCATTGGGCTTAAACTGCAGCAATGGCAATTTAGGCTGGACAACAGGGAAAACTTCCTAAGTATCAGAGTAGTTAAGCACTGGAACCAGTTGCCTAGTGAGGTTGTGAAATCTGTTATCATTGGAGGTTTTAAAGAACAAGTTAGACAAACACCTGTCAGGAAAAGTCTAGTTATCACTTAGTCGTGCCTGGAGTGCAGGAGATGGGACTGGATGACCTATGGAAGTCCCTTCCAGTCCAACATTTCTGTGTTTCTCTGATGATTTACACTGCTGAGAATCTAGTCCAAAGTATTTGTGTTTAAGCATTTTATTGTCAAACTGTTATTGCTGTATTCTTTAAACCGAACTTTTAATAAACTTTCAAAAGTTTTCAAAAGGTCACAACTCCATGTTAGGTAGATAAATATAACTATGTGCATTTTACCCAGTGGAGAAACGGAGGCAGAGAAAGTGAGGGATTTGCCCAAACTCAGAGAAAGATCTCATGGAACAAACTGTAGAATTGAAGAGTACCTACTTTTATGAATAGTAGGATTGCTGCAGAAAAGACCTAGAGCATGCTATGGGATGGTCTAGAACATGGATCTGCCCCTGGTTTGGGCAGCCCCAAAAGTGGGAAAGGATTTTCTTACCAGTTCTGTTGCAGATACAGCTAAAAACTCAAGAGAATAGATAATCATAGATCTACATATTCCAAGGCCACAAGGAGCCATTAGCGACGAGGAGTCCTGTGGCACCTTATAGACTAACTGAAGTGTTGGAGCATAGGCTTTCGTGGGCAAAGACCCACTTCGTCAGATGCTTTTCCGTTAAAAGCATCTGTGGAAAATCACGTCAGTCTAAACGTAGCCCACTTGAGGTGTGGATACTCCACGGGTTTTTGTGCAAAAACCTTGCAGTGTAGACGTAGCCCCAGTGAGCTCAACCCAGCTCAGGCTTGGGTGAGTATGCTAAGGGAGTGTGTCTGACATGGCCACTCCCATCTCAGCTGCATCTGAGTGGCTGAATGGTTCAAGGCCGTACTGTTAAACTGGTGCTCCTGTGCCTGATGGCAGCGGGGCGAGGCGGGAGGGGGAGTGGTGGCGGAGATTTTTTAGAGCTGTGTTTTCATGTTCAGCAACACGCTAATGACCTATTTTAAAAGCAGAATTTAAACTAAGGCCCTGTTGACTCTCACAGTAAATTCACAAACGGACAGTCTGTACCTGGGGCTGGCAAGTGTTCTGCTAATAGCCCTGGCAGGCTTTTTTACTTTTAAGTTAACTAGATCCTCTCGGGAGGAAGCTGAGCCGCAGACCAGGGATAAGACGAGGCAGGTGTGTGGACATTAAGACCCAGTGGTACCCCACATTTTCAGGTGCCCTACACAACTGCCTATTCTGCCTATGGGTAAGGATGGCTCTGCCAGTTTACATGGCTGCAGCTGTCTACTTTTGTCTTCAGGATGTTACATTTAAAATGGATGATTTCCTACCTCTGCCCATCAGTTCTTAGATGTCTATGCTATTTGCTCGTATTCTGCTTGTTTTGTGGAGAACATCTGTGGTGATTTGGGCCCGTGCTTGCTGCTTTTGCAGGGATGGATGGTTTTGAACCAATGATGAGCTTTTCTTCCCCTATCTGCTCTTATGTTTCTTTGGGGCCTTTGGTGTCTGTGCTGGGAATATATTTCTCTTTGCAGTGTTAAGAGAGATTTATATTTTAATGGGTATTTGTTTTATCTATCAAATTCTGGATTTATTCATTTGATAGTCTTAATCTCTCAGCAGTGCATGCAATCTTTCTATGTCCTGATCTAGCATGCAGGGATTTCATTCATTTAGCAGTCAGGCTTTTCAATCAGATAGCGATTAGGGCTTGATCCTGAGCTGTGGCTGACAGTGTTCAACTCCTTAAAGAGTTGGAGGCATTCCACAACTTGCAGAAAGCACACAGCACCTTCCAGGTTTGGACCTTATAAAGATTTGTCTGCGTACAAATCATCTGCATAAGCTTGCATGCAAAACACATCTTTCCAAGCTAGGTCAGGCCCTTCATCAAATATTACTGAAGGAGATTTCCCTCTGGTAAATTGGATTGATCCATAAGCGAGGGATTGAAAGCAATTTGGGGCTCTGATATGAGGCTGGTTTGAGCTTTAGATCTATCTCCATGCTTCTGGGGAGCTGAGGCAAGACCGCTTTGTTTTGCAGGACTCCTAGCCGCAGAGCTGGTTGGATATAGGTTTTTCTTTCCTGTGGAACATTTCAGAGCAGAACCAAAGACAAGTTTGTCAGTTTTCAGCTTCAGTTCTGACTTTGTTCAGACGAGCTAATCGTGGTTGTGCTTATACACAGCTCGTATACAACTTCTGCTTCGTTTTCTAGCAGTTTAACTCCCTTTGTCAGAGGCAGCTCTATAAACATCTGCACTGTTGCACACCTGAATATGAATTCTGCTTCAGATCATAGGTGCTGGATTGATGGGGGTGAAGGGAAAGGGTTTCCATTATATACAGGATTTACAGTTCCGTTCGATGCCTTATAGCAGCCCCACTATTAAAATTGTTCCAGAGCTCCTGGTTCAGATATTACATCTGTATCTTCAGGGTGAAATCCGGCAGCATCCCACGGTGGGGTGTTCCTTTGGGACCACAGCTGCTTCGGCGGGGGGCTAGCATAGTCCATAACATTGACAGCCTGCACATTTTGTGGCGGCTTTGCAACGTTCTGCAGGCGGCCAGGTATTTACTAATGATCTCAGTCTCAGACAAGAAACTATTTCCATTTGACTTGGTCTTCTTGGATAGCGGCCTAGATGGATTCTGGCTTCCGACATGCAATTACAACATGCCACAATAGGCACTCTTGGGGTTGTCTCAGCCCTGTGCTAAACACATTCCTCCTTTGAGTTCCCTCGTTATGCAGGCTACGCTCGCAGATCCCATTCATGTCCATAATGACCTGAAGTGGGGCTGCTTTGCCCCTCTGATTCCACCCAGCCAGAGAGCGCTCCATTCAACAGCTCTCTTCCAACAAGGCAAACAGAAGAGCACGTGCTTCCAGAGTATTTCCAACAATTTGCCTCCCCAAACCTAATCTGTCAGCGGGCAGGATCCTGCACAACACTGCAGCTTTCTTTGCTGATTCCTCCCCCAGCCAGACCAGGAAGATTCTATTAACTCCAGCTGAAGCATACAAAAAGTCAGTGTAGGGAGGAGGGATTTAGCTGTATTAGGAACTGGGGAAACGTTTAGAAAAATGGGAGCCTAGCCAGGAAGGACGGGCTCCACCAAAACCAAAAGGGAAGCAGACTGCTGGCACTTGACATTAAAATGTTTTTAAAAAAGCTGGGAGAAAGCCAACAGGTGCGGAACTGTACATGGCTTGGACGGAAACATCCCTAAGGGGAGGATCTATTAATGGTGATTTTCTATGTCCAGCATGGGTTTGTGAAGAACAAGTCATGCCAAACTAATCTGATAGCTTTCTTTGATAAGATAACGAGCCTTGTGGATAAGGGAGAAGCGGTGGATGTCATATACCTAGACTTTAGTAAGGCATTTGATATGGTCTCGCATGATATTCTTATTGATAAACTAGGCAAATATAACTTAGATAGGGCCACGATAAGGTGGGTGCATAATTGGCTGGATAACCATAGTCAGAGAGTTGTTGTTAACGGTTCTAAATCCTGCTGGAAAGGGATAACAAGTGGAGTTCCGCAAGGGTCTGTTTTGGGACCCGTACTGTTCAATATCTTCATCAATGATGTAGATATTGGGATAGAGAGTACGCTTATTAAGTTTGCAGATGATACCAAACTGGGTGGGGTTGCGACTTCTTTGGAGGATAGGGACATAATTCAAAATGACCTTAGCAAGTTAGAGAAATGGTCAGAGGTAAACAGGATGAGGCTTAATAAAGAGAAATGCAAAGTGCTCCACTTAGGAAGGAACAATCAGTTCCATACATACATGGGAAGCGACTGTCTAGGAAGGAGCATGGCGGAAAGGAATCTAGGGGTCATAGTGGACCACAAGTTGAATATGAGTCAACAGTGTGATGCTGTTGCAAAAAAAGCAAATATGATTCTAGGTTGTATCAACAGGTGTGTTGTAAGCAAAACTCGTGAAGTCATTCTGCCGCTCTACTCTGCACTAGTTAGGCCTCAGCTGGAGTACTGTGTCCAGTTCTGGGCGCCACATTTCAAGAAAGATGTGGAGAAATTGGAAAGGGTACAGAGAAGAGCGACAAGAATGATTAAAGGTCTAGAGAACATGACCTATGAAGCCAGGCTTCATGAACTGGGCTTGTTTAGTTTGGAAAAAAGAAGATTAAGGGGGAACATGATAGCGGCTTTCAAATATCTAAAAGGGTGTCACAAGGAGGAAGGAGAAAATTTGTTCCTCTTGGTTTCTGAGGACAGGACAAGGAGTAATGGGCTTAAAGTGCAGCAGGGGAGGTTTAGATTGGACATTAGGAAAAAATTCCTAACTGTCAGGGTGGTCAAATATTGGAATAAATTGCCAAGGGAGGTGGTGGAATCTCCCTCTCTGGAGATATTTAAGAACAGGTTAGATAGACATCTGTCAGGGATGGTGTAGACGGAGCTTGGTCCTGCCTTGAGGGCGGGGGGCTGGACTTGATGACCTCTTGAGGTCCCTTTCAGTCCTATTATTCTATGATTCTATGATTCTATGTCCGACTAAAACATAAAATGATAAAATACATGCAGGATCTGATCAGAAAGAGTCAGTGGAAAACAGAGTCCCATTCAGTTCTGTCATGTAATGGCAGACCGTTAAAAAAGGACACGTTTTTAAAGTGTTCACATGCACCAGTGCTAGAAGTCTAAATAATAAGATAGGTGAAGTAGGGTGTCTCGTATTAAATGATGGGAACTTGATGGAATGAGGATAATCAATGAGACCCAGTAATACCAGGGTACAAAATATATCCGCAGGACAGAACAGGTTGTGCTGCTGGGGTGGGGAGTGGCACTATACATGGAAAGAAAGCATAGAATCAAATTCAGTAATTCAGTGCTTTAATTATAAGAATATAGCCGTAGGGATTTATTACTGTCCACCTGACAAGGACGATGATGGTGACTGAAATGCTCAAGGAGATTAGAGAAGCTATTGAAATAAAAACCTCAATAGTAACGGGGGATTTCAACTATCCCCATATTGCCTGGGTACATGTCACCTCAGGACAGGATACAGAGATGAAATTCATTGTCACCTTAAACTGCTTCTTGGTCCTGGAACCCACAAGAGGAGAAGCAATTCTTGATTTAGTCCTAAGTAGAGCACAGGATCTGAAAGGTGAATATAGCTGGACTGCGTGGTAATAGTGACCGTAGGTAGTGGGGCGGAGTGGCCGCCCATTGATCCAGAGGGGGAAGAAACTCTCCCAGAGCCCTACTGGGCGACACCATAATATAATAAAATTTAACATCCCTGTGGCAGGAAAAACACCAGAGTAGCACAACTCCAGGACAATTAATTTCAGAAAGAGGAGCTACAGAAATAGGAGGAAGTTGGTTAAAGAGAAATTAACAGGTACACTGCTAACGCTGAGATTCCTGCAAGCTGCATGGACGCTTTTCAAAGACATCACAACAGAGGCACAACTTAAATGTATATCCCAAATTTAATTTTTTTTTAAAAAACCCAACAAGTGCTACCATGGCTAAGAAACCAAGTAAAAGAAGCAGTGAGAGGCAAAAAGGCATCATTTAGAAAGTGGAAATTAAACCCTGATGAGGAAAATAAAAAGAAGCATAAACTCTGGCAAATGAAGTGTAAAAAATGTAATTAGGAAGGCCAAAAAAGAATTTGGAGACCAGCTAGCCAAAGACTCAAAAAGTAATAGCTAAATATGGAGTACATCAAAAGCAGGAAGCCGGCTAAACAGCTAGTGGGGCCAATGGACGATCGAGATGCTAAAGAAGCACTCAAGCATGAGAAGGCCGGCGCGGAGAAACTAAATGAATTCTTCGCATCAGTCTTCATGACTGAGGATGTGAGGGACATTCCCAAACCTGAGCCATTCTTCTTAGGTGACAAATCAGATCGAGGTGTTATTAGACTAGGTTTTGGAACAAATTGATAAACTAAACAGCAATAAGTCATCAGGACTCAGATGGCATTCACCCAAGAGTGCTGAGGGAGCTCAAATGTGAAATTGCAGAACTGCTCACTGTGGTGGGTAGCCTATCATTTAAATCAGCTGCTGTTCCAAATGACTAGAAGATAGCTAATGTGATGCCAATTTTTAAAAGGGGCTCCAGCGGTGATTCTAACATATTACAGGCCTGCAAGCCTGACTTCAGTACTGGGAAAACTGGTTGGAATTACAACAAAGAACAATATTGTCAGATATAGGAGTGAACATAGTGTGCCGGGAAAAAGTAAATTTGGCTTTTTAAAAGGGAAATCAAGCCTCGCCAATACACTAGAGTTCTTTGAGGGGATCCACAAGCACATGGAAAGGGGGATCCAGCGGATTAAGTGTACTTAGATTTTCAGAAAGTCTTTGATAAGGTCCCTCACCAAAGGCCAAGCCTATAATGAGTTCAAAAAAGAGCTAGATAAATTCATTGAGGTTAGGTCCCTCAATGGCTATTAGCTAGGATAGGCAGGGATAGGGTCCCTAGCTTCTGTTTGTCAGACGCTGGGAATGGCTGATAGAAGAGGGATCACGTAGATGGTTCCCTGTTCTGTTCACTCCGTCTGTGGCACCTGGCATTGTCCTCTGACAGAAGACAGGACACTGGGCTAGATGAACCATACTTTCTTACGTGCCTCTGACTAAGGCTAGGGAAAGACAGGTTCTGGAGGGTGCAAGTCTAGGACAGCTAAGCCCAGGAGGATGCTTAGGGCTTTGTTATATTTGAGTTAATGAAAAGGCATATTCCAGGAAGGATGAATTTGGAGCAGCTGCACAGTATGGCTACGTCTACACTGGCCCCTTTTTCGGAAGGGGCATGCTAATTTTGAAAGTGGGAATAGGGAAATCTGTGGGGGATTTAAATATCCCCCGCGGATTTAAATAAACATGTCTGCCGCTTTTTTTCCGGCTTGGGGAAAAGCTGGAAAAAAAGCGTCTAGACTGGCCCGATCTTCCGGAATAAAGCCCTATTCCGGAGGATCTCTTATTCCTACTTCAAAGATCTCTTATTCCTACTTTATTCCGGAAGATCGGGCCAGTCTAGACGCTTTTTTTCCGGCTTTTCCCCAAGCCGGAAAAAAAGCGGTGGACATGTTTATTTAAATCCGCGGGGGATATTTAAATCCCCCACAGATTTCCCTATTCCCACTTTCAAAATTAGCATGCCCCTTCCGAAAAAGGGGCCAGTGTAGACGTAGCCTAGGTGTAAGGAGCAGAGTAGGAATCTCACTTGTTTACAGTATCTTCTTGATTCAATGACTAGACATTTGTCTGCAGTTTTCTAAGTGGAAGTAGCAAGGCTAAAACCCCAAGAACTAAATAGAGACTCTTTATTTCGTCCAAATCGATAGAATTGTCTATTTGCGCATCCTGGAAGTTACAGGCAGGTGCGTCATGGTGCTTAGCTTAGAGGAAAGCACATCACTTTTGAAGGGGAGCCCTTCCAGAAATACTTCCTGGCTTTTTCTGCAGCCCTCTGAAATGTTCCTTCTTAAACAATGACAGCAGCTCTTCGAGAGGCCGTTGAAACCATGACTCCTCACTCCCTCTTGGGCATACAGTAATTACTCGTTTAACACATTTTTGCAATAGCACAATTTTTTTTGGGGGGGGGGGACATTTTTCAAATAACACGACCGTCCCCAAAATAACACGGAAATAATCAAGTGGCGGACTACTTTGTGCGGCAGCATACATTGGTGACAACAGTGGTAATACGCATGAGTGGATGAATACACGTGGTCAAAGTGCTCTTCCACCCACTCATGTGTTTGTCTTTGTGTTTTAACAAACCACAGCAACTTGTGTTGCTAGAGATCTTGTGTTGACATTGATGATCCAGCACCAACAAAAAATTGACTTTGCTACCACCACCTGAAATGCAACCCCCACCTTTTCCATTATTTTTAATGGGAAAATTGACCCCGCATAGCATGTTTTCGCTTAGCAAGAACATTTTGAGAAACTCATCTATAGTGTTAAATGAGGAATTACTGTAATTCCCTAGACTCCATGTGATTTGACTCAGATAACCCGTTCTCCCTTTGCCTGCTAAGGAGAGGGGTATAGCTTCCTAACTGAGGACTGTCCTGGAGCTCTTCAGTGCTGTCAGCTATGGAATCTGATATGGCACTTTCATGCAGCGACAGTGATGAAGTGGTTATTAAATGCAATAGAAATCATCCAGGCCCCTTTTTCATTAAAAACTTCATTCTTATCTCTGGCTTGCAACATTCCTAGGAACAGAGGTGGCTGGAATTACACAACTAATGAGAAAATCCTACATTATCAATAATCCCCTCCCCCCCCCCCCCCGTTCTCTCCCAGCTATAGATTAATCCATCTGCTAAAACTTAATCTTCAAAACCTGTAGCTCCCCCTTCTCCAGCTTGGTCACTGGGTCTTTGAGCAATGATCCGAGTGGACTACACTGTGTATAAATTTCATCTTTTGTGTATTCATCATGGAACAAAGCATAAGAACATAAGAATGGCCAGACTGGGTCAGACCAAAGGTCCATCTAGCCCAGTGTCCTGTCTGCCAATAGTGGCCAATGCCAGATGCCCCAGAGGGAGTGAACAGAACAGGGAATCATCATGTCATCCCTCTCCAGTTGCCCATTCCGAGCTTCTGACTAACAGAGGCTAAGAACACCATTCCTGCCCATCCTGGCTAATAGCCATTGAGGGACCTAGCCTCCATGAATTTATCTAGCTCTTTTTTGAACCCGGTTATAGTCCTGACTTTTAAAACATCCTCTGGCAAGGAGTTCCACAGATTGATGGTGTGTTGTGTGAAGAAATACTTCCTTTTGTTTGTTTTAAACTTGCTACCTATTAATTTTGTTTGGTGGCCCCTAGTTCTTGTGTTAAATCATGAAAGCTCTTGCGGTTTGAGCCACAATCATTCCATTTCACAGGGCATATGCCGTAAAAAGAAAGAGTGGGGAAAATGTCAGAACCCCTTCCATTATCCACCTCTTTTGAATCTGAACATTAAGTTTTCATTTAAATCAACTGAAACACACTAAAAACTTGATGTTCTCTCTTTGCCCCAGAAGGACGCTACTGATAAGAAATGAATTAAAAATGCAAGGTTTTCAAATAGCGGAAAGGCTGTGTATTTCAAACGAAGCTGGTCTTTTTATGTATGGCGTTTTGGACTAACAAGAAATGAAATGCCCATAAAAATGATTACTGTAAATGGAGGAAACATCAAAGCCTGGCATCAAAGTTAATTGAAAGCACTTGGAATTCTGTTTATTTGATTTGTGTATAAATAAACTTTAAAGAAAGCCGGGACCCCTTTGCATAGTCAATGCCAGGTAGAAAGTCCACCTTCCTAGCACCCCCAAGAGAACCAAAAGTTAAATATAAGTTAATAGTGTGACGCTGTAGCAAAAAAAGCAAACATGATTCTAGGATGCATTAACAGGTGTGCTGTGAGCAAGACACAAGAAGTCATTCTTCCGCTCTACTCTGCGCTGGTTAGGCCTCAGTTGGAGTATTGTGTCCAGTTCTGGGCACCACATTTCAAGAAAGATGTGGAGAAATTGGAGAAGGTCCAGAGAAGAGCAACAAGAATGATTAAAAGTCTAGAGAACATGACCTATGAAGGAAGACTGAAAGAACTGGGCTTGTTTAGTTTCAAAAATTGACGATTGAGAGGGGACACGATAGCTGTTTTCAGGTATCTAAAAGGGTGTCACAAGGAGGATGGAGAAAAATTATTCTTCCTGGCCTCTGAGGATAGGACAAGAAGCAACGGGCTTAAGTTGCAGCAAGGGAGGTTTAGGTTGGACAGTAGGAAAAAGTTCCTAACTGTCACGGTGGTTAAACACTGGAATAAATTGCCTAGGGAGGTTGTGGAATCTCCATCTCTGGAGATATTTAAGAGTAGGTTAGATAAAAGTCTATCAGGGATGGTCAGTACTGGGTCCTGCCATGAGAGCAGGGGACTGGACTCGATGACCTCTTGAGGTCCCTTCCAGTCCTAGTATTCTGTGAACTCCTAAGCTAGGTTTGATCATCCAAATAAGGTCATTAGTTGGCAACTAAAAATAGGGACTTCAAATGGAAATGCCTAGGCAGCCTTATAACCTTAACTATAGGTGTTGCTACCTCTCCAGTGAGAAGGAAAATGGACTGTGGTTTGGAATAGCATTTAGGAAGAGACTGCCATGCTGTGCTGGCGTATTCTTACAGTGCAACATGCGCATGCTTGCTGCTGCTCTTCTGCCTTGGTCTTTGTTTCATTTGAGTCTTTGTACTGGAATTAAACGTTCTGTCTCTTGGGGCAGCTGCACAGCCTGGGAGAAAGCACATCCAAATGATGCAGAGCAAGAAGGGTAAGCGGGTGGTGACAGCGACTTCAAGGCTCTTCTGGGAGTCCGCTACGAGATCGCCTCAGGGCAATCCATGGGGGAAGAGTTGTTTGAAAATTCAGCCTCAACCTCTGTGTGCACAGATGGGATTTACACCGGGGTCTGTTTTGCTTTTTTCCGCTGAAAAAGGCCGAAAATGCCTTCTTCTCTTATTCTCTTCCATCGAACAGCTCCCAGCTTCATTGTGGCTGGGAAATAGTATTGTGTCTTTTTTGTTATCATAAGGTGCCCTCAGCAAAACACTGGAAGATGGGATATAAAGATACTAGATCACTTCTGCTTTCACCTTTTTTTGCAGTGAAGAGGGAGGGGTGCACTTTATCACAACTGCTGGCTTTTTAGATAGACACACGGTAAGGAAACCACACCCACTAGGCACAGAAACAAGCATGCTCCTCAGCCGCTCCTGGGTTTGGCTCTGGGGAACTGGTCTGGTTAAAATAAACCTGCCCCTGTATTCCGAATTAGAACCAAACGTGCCCTTTTCCAGCAATCTGAACTGTTCGAACTGATGCTTGTGTGGATTGTTTCACTTTCTTGCTTTGAAGTTCCAGCCAGAACTGGAACCCCGAGTACCACACGACTGAGCAGCAGCAGAAGAGAAACTCTGGGGAGAAATTTGTCTTTGGGGATTACAGGCCAGTTTTGGTGACTTGTGTATTTTTGTAGAGTGTGGTAACCTCCAGTTAGCTGTTAGCATTTGATTAAAAGAGGCAACGTGGTCTAATGCATAGGGCTAGATTGGAGTCCAGAGACTTGTCTTCTATTCCTAGCTCTGCCACTAAGTAACTGCATGTCTTTGGGCTAGGCGCTTTGTTTCTGTGTGCCTGTGTTTCTCTTCCCTCCCTCTGCCTGTCTTGTCTATTTAGACTGTTGGCTTTTGGTAGCCCTGTGTTACTCTTACTATGTGTTTGTACAGCACCCAGCACAATGGGGCCTTGGTCTCAGTGGGGGTCTCTTGACGCCTGTTGTAAGGCAGATAATAATCATTATCAGTGCTCAGGGTTAAATCGCACAGAACACCCATTGATGTCACCAGGGACGGCCCGTGCATATAGGCCGACTCGGCCGTCGCCTAGGGCACCGCCTTCAATGGGGCGCCCAATGATGACGTCACGCCATTGAGGGCCGTGCAGGCGGAGGCGCCGATCGCACGTTCCGCCTGGGGCGCCAGCTGCCGGCAGCCCACCTCGGGCCACCCCTGGATGTCACAGGGAGCTGTGTCTGGGTGAGGGCCGGGTAATAAGAGGGGGCCAAATTGTGGCTTGCCTTGCAAGGCTGAGCGCAGGCCTCTCAGGCCAGTTTGCCGAGAGTCTGCTGAGGTGTCCGGATGAGATTGCCGGATTATTTGCCTGGCGATTTATGCCAGGATTTAGAAGTGGGCCTTCGGTGGGAGAAAGTTCATGTGCATCGGAAACACCTCCCCCCCTCGCAATGTATTTGTTATGTCTGGCTTATTAAGATGCCTGGGTTTTATTTTTTGTACCAGCACATGCATTCTCTGCCATTGCCATTTAGTGTTAACTTGAACTCCGTGTGGGATTGTGAGAGGGCCGTCCCAAGGGGAGCGTGGGGCCTGGGGCAATCCCTCCCCTCAGTGCCCCAGGCATGTGGCCCAGGGCAACCCCCATGCCACAGGCCCTGCCCCTTCCCTTCCCTCCCCCATGCCACTCTTCCCTAAATCCCGCCCCGGTCCTCCCCCACCCCGCCCCCTTGCCCCTTCCCCTGAGCAACATGACCCGAGAGATTATGGGGACCTGACGCGATGGCAGCAGGGTTTGCCCCCATTCCCCATGCAGGCGGGTGGAGCCTGAGCAGCCTGGCAGCCTGCTCCACCCCACCACCCTGACCTCCCAGGCTGCTGGGCCTCGCTTCTCTGTGGGTGGCAGGGTCTCACTGCTGAGAAGCCACGTGCAGCAGGCTGGGGGAGGGCATCGTGGCGGGGTGGAGCAAGCTATTGGGTTGCTCTGGCTTCCACCGCCTGCGTGGTGAGTGTGTGTGTGGGTGGGGAGGTGCCGCTGTGCCAGGCCCCCATGATACCCTGGTTCCTCACATCCATAGGACAGTTGGAGCAGCTGCCGTGGGGCCCCCAAAAGCACCAGACATTTGGCAGCTGCTGTGATTCATCCTATGGCTCTGGATTGTAAAGCATCCAGAGAGAGGTGTGCACAAAAGGGGCTCTGGCCACGGAAGATATTATTGTAGCTCCGTATTGCAAATAAAGTCACTTTCCGACTGCCCGGGATTCAATGACAATCCCTCAGGGCAGATCAACTCACCTTCCAGGTATGAGTTTAACTTGGAAATTTACAGGCTTGCATTTCCTGGACCACAGGGGTGGGCAGGAGGGCTGGAGGGTGTTATCTACATCTTGAACGTGTTCTTGGTCATCTGAAAGAGAGACTCCGTCGCTGTATAATCAATCTCTTTCCCTATGCGTTCGCTAGACTTTGGGAACAGTCTCATTCCAATGCCTCTTGGTTTTATAATGGAGCCCAGGCTGAGCTGGTTGCGGTGTAAAAGCTTTTTCATAACAGGAATGAAGGATCTAACTCAACAGAATATTCAGCCAGTGTCTTCTGCTAAAGCAAGTGCAAGAGGAGGAGTGGTGAATGATTTCAGGAAAATCAGATGAACGATACAAGTGAGCGGAGGGAGTTGTATTATTAATGCCTATTCGTAGAGGGAATGATTGTAATTCCCCTCCTAAAAACCATCTGCTCTTAGAGGAAATGATTCTAAGTACTTGTTTATCAAACTTGCCGTAACTGGAGTCTGGCATGAATTATTAAGTGCAGGGGTTCGAGCTGGGTTTTATTTCCCTTTTGTTCGCTGTCTGTGGGAAATAAAACAAACAGAGACGGTTCAGCAAAGATGGGGACGCAGCACCTGGAGGAAAAGAGCTGGGCTCTGGATCAAAGGTTGCGAATACGAGCTGTGTAATTATGGGACCTGTCTCCTGCCTGGGTGGGGGCTCAGGGAAGGAAGATGGGTCAGTGGGAGGGATTAAGAGTAAGATAGGGTAGTAGGAAGCAACAAGAATGGAGGAAGAGTGAGTAACATGGGCATGGGACTGTGGCAGTGGTGGGGAATTGTTTCTCTCTCTATTTACAGCTGTAGCGCCCATCCTCATGGTTTCTATATGCTAGAAAACAACTAATGCATGCCAGGGAATTCAGGGTGCACTAGAAATGGGCCAGTGGAGAGTAGCAGCGGGGAAGGGGAAATCTGGAGGCCGTCCGACCAGATTCAGCCTTGTAGATGAATAATAGTCTAGCCAAGTAAAAAGGCGACAGGAACTCGACAGGTCCCTGCGACAGTTCAGCACGTATCGTCGCCTGTGACGTAATAAATGTGCGGTTCTTTTCATTTGCCTTTTGGTTTAGGAGTCTTTTCACGTTTTCAGTCTTTTCTCCCAAGCCATAATGCCTGGAGATCTACCTTTCCCCCAAACCAAACGGCGCACTGAGCTTCTCCTGTCCCCACCTGACTCTTAGGCCTGGGTGCGAAAAAAATCACCGAAATATTGCAAGAGTTGCAATAAAATGGCAATTTTTCAGCATGACTTTCCCTCAAGGATTGCTGGGTTCAGACACAGGGCAGATGAACCCGAGAAGTAACATGGAGATTCCTTCACTTCAATCTGATCCTCTCTTTCATGAAGTCCATGAATTCGGGGGAAGGCCCTTAACCAGAGGTGGTAGAAACCCAGGACTGCTGACTGCTGATATGCCCCAGGAAGAGGGACAAGAGATCACTTACATGCTTACCTTTCTGCACAGATAACCCTATTGAATTCAATGGGACAACTCAGGTGTTTACAGTGAAGCACTTCCTGGATTAGACACTCCTTCTCCACCATCACATCCTTAACATTTATAACTGAATCTTTTTCAAAAACCAGCAGCAACAATTGGTCTTCTCCAAAGCAAAGGACAAAATGACTCTCCTTGTTCTTGCACAGTCACTTGGCTTGTAGGCCACAGACTGCCATGAGGCTTTTAGTGCAGTGGGCCAAAAGAAACAAACAAAGCAACCCTGATTGTAACGAGTGGTACAATTCCCTGAACCAAAAATAGTGAAAAAGGGAAATGTTTCTATCTATTTTTATCTTCTCTGAAGTCATTAACAGATGCCCTGGGAATTCTACAAAGCAACAGCTCAGAAAACAAACAGAATTGCTCAGCGCTGAATATCATTCTCGCAACGTCTAGGCTTTTAGAGAGACGCACAGCTGGAATAATCCAGTCTGGGTGTCTCTCTTCCCCCAGTTGACTCTCATTTTGGAATATGGTCAGGTCCGGAGAGTTTGGTTTTTGCATAATTGAAGCACCAGAACATATTAAATCAAGGGCTAATGGCGATGTTTTTTTTTTTCTTCCAGTCTGAGTTATCAATTATGAATTAGCAGGCAATCAGCGATCAAAGGGATTCTGTTTTCTCAATTGAGTTTGAGGGTTTTGGAATTGGAACAGATGAAATGTAGCTAATGAGTCATTTCAGGAGGGAAGAGACAGGATCCGGGTGCGTTTGGCATACAGCACCGAGTCTGCCTGCTCTGCAGAGTGTTTTAGAATAGCTGCATGATGTACATGTGTGTCCCCTGCCAGCCCCAGTGGGACGAATGAGTGTGGGGAATGGGGAAACCTGTCCAAAGGTTACCAGACAATGAGCATTGTGAACTAGTTTTCTGCCCAGCAGTCCTCCCAACACCTTGAAATATTAAGTCAAGCAACTGCAGCTGGGGGTAAGAGACAGAACCTGTCTCTTAGAACCTGTAACAAATAACAACCACAACAGTTCATTACAAGGACCAAAAAATACACAAGTCTCTGACATGGTATTTTGATGCGAGGAAGGTTGTCCTGCCCCTTCACCTGAACAGGACAAAGACTGTCATTTCGGTTGGGTGCAGAATGTCAGAGGACTGGCCGATAGCATATGTGAGTGAGAGATGTAATAATTTTATAAATACCCTATCGGGCCTTGGAGGAGGAGCCGTGTTAGACTGTAACTTTAAAAACAACGAGTAGTCCTGTGGCATCTGAGGGTACGTCTACACGGCACGCTTATTTCAAAATAAACTATTCTGGAATAGTTATTCCGAAATAGCTTATTTCGAAATAGCACGTCTACACTGCAGGGAAGCCTCAAAATCAGTCTGAGGCAGGTTTCCCTAATGTAGACGTGCTATCTCCATTTAGAGCCCCAGGAGGCACTGGGGAGGAATAACTTCGAATGGGCCTGGGGAGGGGCTATTTCAAAATAGCAGCAGTGGAGTGTCTACACACGCCTTATTTCGAAATAGCTATTTCTTGTGGAATGAGGTTTACAGATTTCGGAATAAGCCATCCGTTATTTTGAAATTATTTCAAAATAACGGAATGGCTGTTTAGATGCTTGCATTGTTATTTCAGAATAATGCTCGTTATCTCAAAATAATTGTGTAGCGCAGACACACCTTGAGAGACTAAGAAAATACATATCATGAGCTTTTGTGGGCAAAACCCACTTCCTCAGAGAAGCTCATCTGAAGAAATGGGTTTTCCCCATGTAAGCTCATGATATTATATAGATTTTTGTTAGTCTCTAAGGTGCCACAGGACTACTCGCTGTTTCTATAGGACTTTGATACTGAGAGAGACAGTGTGAGCATATTCAAATAACTGGAATATTTGTTGCATACCTACCTGGCTTTAATTCAGTCCTGCTTGTCTCTAGGAAGACAACAAGAGCTTCCAGAGAAGAACATCCCAGCAGACTCTCGAAGGACAGGGAAAGTCATTTGTCTATCCTCGTTTGTGTCTCCAAGGAAGTCCCAAGCCTTTGTTTGTCATAAGAACATAAGAGATCGCTTGATCATTACCTGTTCGGTTCGCTCCCTCTGAGGCACCTGGTATTGACCGCTGTCGGCAGACAGGATACTGGGTGGATGGACCTTTGGTCTGTCCCAGTATGGCCATTCTTATGTTCTTATGTGTCTCCCACTGTGTCCCATCACAGCGCTGCTACGGTTCCATCAGCACCTCCCGGTTGCCCGTTGCTGGTGCAGATTATACCAGTCAGACCCAAGAGACCTTGAGAGTCAGAAATTTGGGTCTTACAGAATCCAGCTGGCAAAGATGGATGGACACGTGGTAAACTAGACGCATGTAGATGGTTTATTGATGTCAGAGCTTTCCTTGTAAATGTTTCAGCTCTAAATAAAACACTCCTTTGCTTTACGAAGACTGTCTGGTGACCGGGTATTGCTGGTCATAGCTCCCAGAAGGAAGAGAACTGCAGGTACTGGACCCAAGTCGGACATGCTGCAGTAATCATGGTTCGTTCCGGAGACTGCGGCACAGGGCTAAGTCCCCGGGCCATGATTCCACTCTGTGGAAGCGACACCTTGGAACATGGTGCACTTATCTGAGACGAGGCGGGATTAGACATGCAACTAGCTCCATAACAGTGACAGTGAATGATTAAGTTCCCCTTTGAAATGCGTTCAGTACTCTGTCCCACCGACTGTAGTGAATGGAGAGAGAAATCTGTCTGTCTAGCACGGTCTCCCTAGTGTCTGACTCCCCGATAGCAGGGATCTTATTTTACAAATACAGAGAATAGACAATGATGGCCCAAAATAAACATTCTTTTTCCCCCCTCAGAACATGCCATTTTAATAGGATTTTAAATGAATTCCAAGCTCATTGTTTCTTATGTTGTTTGGATCATGCCTCATAATAATCTCTGTGAAATTAATGTGAACCTATTACTAAATTATAATGGAACAATTATGGAAATAATGAATTTATTATCACTAGTGCTAGTAGAATGAATATCGAAGCAAGTTCTAATGACCTGACTTCTTTGTAGCCTTTATTAATATAGCTTCGGCAGAAAAATTGCTCATGCTTTACATTAAAGATGGGCAGAGCCCCAACCCTTGATCCAAGTATTTCAAACTTGGGAGATGCTTTGATCTGTAGCAGACCTTTGTTCTAATTCTAACTCTGATGGCTACTTTCTGTTACCGAACTTTATTGGTCTCTCGAAACAAGTTCAATCTGAAGGCAAAAAGAGTCGTTCAAAAATAGCAAAGGGCTTTTTTCAAATATTCTGAAAATGTCTAAATATTGTTCTTTCTATAAGTTTTGAAACAGCACAATTTTTCAGCTATTTTAAAATATGTAATTCAAAATTTAAGGGATTTGTTTTTTAATTTCCCTCCTTTTTCTCCATTTCCCCCCCTTTAACCATTTTGCCAGTGGGTGGGAGGGGAAAGGAGGGGAAAGCTGAAAACCAAAGGGTTTTCTTCTTGGGGTTTCATCAGTGACAAAAACTAACCATTTTGAAATTAAGTAATGTCTTAATGAGAATTTGAGTTTTTGAAAAAAAAGACCATTTTTGATAAAACAAAATTTCACTCGGAAAATTTCAGACAGCTCTCTCAAAATACTTCATACCCTCTTTTGGCATAAACTGGGTTTCAGTTACAAAAGGGGAACGATCTGATAATCAAAATAATCCGTTGTATGGATTACCTCATTTGCAAATTCTGAAGTCATTTCAGAAAACCATATTGTATCAAATAAACATGGGCAGATCCCTGCACTGATGCTGAGACTCCTTCATGATCTTTACGGATGCTTGGATTTGAATGCAGTATTGAAGACTGAGTGCAAGGGCTTGTCTCCACTACGGGGTGGATAGATGCTGCAGTGATCAATCCACTGGCAATCGATTATGCAAGTCTAGTAAAGACCCACTAAATCGACCACTGATCACTCTCCCGTTGACTCCAGTACTCAAGCAGAATGAGATGAGTAAGGGGGGTCAATGGGAGAGTTTTTCTGTTGACTCCCCCAATGTGGACATTGCGTTAAGTAGATCTAAGTGACGTTGATTTGAGTTATGCTACTAACGTAACTCAGATTGTGTAGCTTAGATTGACCTGTCCTCATGGTAATCTGCCCTATGTGAAAAATGTTATGACTGGTATCACTAGGTGGTGCTAGTACACACAGTCTTCCATGTTCTTTTCTTTAGCCCATGAGCAAGTTTTGACTCTTTGGGAGACATGCTGTTTATATGAGGTTTGTGTGTAGAGGCAGGTGTATGAGCAACAGGCGAGTTTGTTCTCTGCCTTTAGCTTTGATTAGAATCAATTTTTGAGGCAGAGCTACCCCCAGGAATTGGGCACTGGTGTTGTGCTGAGATCCCTGAAAGAAGCAATTGCCTTCAGTGCCATTTGTCCATCTGCATCACAGCTTTCTCTGGACTGGGACACTGCCCTGGAAGGCCTTGGACATCTTCTCCCACTTGGCAAAAGGGAAATGCTGGTGTCATAGAGGGACACTAGAGTCAGAAGAAGCACCACAGCTATCTTCTTTCTGTCAATGGTAATAAACCCAAGCGAAACAGTCCAATTAAAAGCAGCTATTTCATTTCTTTGACATGTTTGGTTTCTCATGCATTCTCCACCTATATTTTTTGCACTAAGGTTTCCTGGAGCCATTGACTGTGGTGCTTTCTGCTTGAGTTTATGTAGGAAATATTTATGATGACCAACTCCAAGAGATCAGAACTCATCCCCAGTGACACACAAATGTAACAAAAAAAGCCCCCACCTTTAAATTAAGTGGAGCTGCAAAGTGTCACTGATCCTTCATGAAAAACGTTGAGCCAAATTCAGTTCTTAATTGAAATTTCTTTGTCCTCAGACCATAGAATTGTCACATTCGTCATTTTCACATAATCAGTTTGAGGAAGCTGAAATGTTTCTTAGGAAGAAATTCATCTCCTCCATATTTCATCTGGAAATGAGTATTTACTGGTGCACTGCAGATGGTAACTAATAGCTTCTACACCGCTGCATGGCTCCTCGTGGGATGAGTTCAGTTTATTCCAGGGATGAATTTTGCACTTTTTTTTAACGGGTTTTCTTATGTTTTCTGAATTTCTTGCTGCAGGGTCTGTATTAACTAAAGACATATTTTTGGCAGCTGGATGTTTCACCCTTAGGAGCTCATTGGCTCCTGCTTATTCCTACGTAGTGTTGCTACGGGGCTCAAATCCCCATGTGCCGAACAGAAATGCCATACTATTCCTGGCTCTCAAATGACACTTGCGTTTGGATGATTTGCTGGAGTCCTGGGCAGTGCCATGCTAACCAGCCTCAGAAATATCTCTGGAAGTGGTAGTTGTGCTCCCTGACTCTGTAGGCCCTCCCCTCTGTCAATGGTATATTTTTCAATGAGGTCTTGCTTAATGTTGTCTCGCCCTCTTCTTGACTGGCCACAAGATTGGACTCTATAAGTGGACTTTTCAAAATGATGCCATGGTGCCCATAACTTAGCTTTTTTGATGCTATTACCTCTTTCCTTCTGTCACGGCTCTTTACAGTAGATGTGAGGAATGCTTGCTTGCAACCTGCTCCAGATGGATGGCGGGAAGTGTAGCAAGAGGCATCTTACTTGGGGGAGGCAGGGCTTGGAGGTATCTGAATTCTGACCAAGCTATTCAGGCCCATCTGTTAGAGAAACCAGGAGGTGGGAGGTAATGGAAAAATCTCTTTTTTTTTTCCTTTTTTTTTTTTGCTGCCTCATGCATGATCCTTGTATGGCTCAGTTACTTTTGTGATATATCATTTTACTTATGACATGAGCAATATGTCTGAAGACCCAGACAGATAAAGCCATATCTTCACTAGTGTTGCTATCGATCTTCTGGAGTTTGATTTAGCAGGTTTAGTAAAGACCCACTAAATCAAACTCAGAGGGTGCCCCTGTTGGCGTTGGTGCTCCTGCTCTTTGCCAGGAGCAAGGGAAGCTGACAGAAGCATTTGCTCCCGTCAGCTTCCTGCTGCAGAGACCACATGGAAATTCAAATTAAGTTGTGTCGTAGCTGGAGTTGTGTATCTTAATTCAACTTTCCCCTTTAGTGTAGACCTGGCCTAAGTCTCCAGTGTCCCATGGGTCAATCTCACCAGAATGAACCTGAGAACTCAGTAGCCACTGAAGAACCCCTCTATAGCCCATCTATCCCATTTCCACTGAATCTGAAAGACCCACTTCTGTCCTACTTGGGTGTTATTTTGGCAGCACGACACCCTTAGCAATTATACTGAGACTACTTCTTTAATACCAGTAATGAGCACTGGAAAGCACGTAAGCAAATGGTACCATCTCTTCCTTAGAGCAGCTGCATATTTCAGCTGTTATGAGGACTCATGAGGAAAAAATGATGGCAAGTCATCAAAGGAGGAGAGAAGCATGGGAAAACCTATTATCTTTACTTTATTCAGTGCCTTCATGAGCTCTCATTACCAGTGGAAATATGAAAGGGTTTGACTTCTTAAGACACTTGGGGTTTTCTTTCTTCAAAATGAATTCTGCTAAAAGTTACTATACAACTCAGTGTCTAGAAGTCTATATGTGATGTAAACTATGATTCAGCACCAACATATTTTGAATGGAAAAGTATTTTAATATGAATAACTCAAATATGCTTTATGAAATTAGGGCATGAGACCTATCATTCAAGAGCTTGTAATCCCCTGAATGTGAATATTCTATTTATGTACCTGTATGTGAAGTTAGTCATATGAAGTATAAACCTGTTGATTAACTTAGGATTTCTAGTGATTAGTGGTACTTAAGGAACTTAATGGCCAGGTGCTCAAGACAAAGATTTGTAAATAGTCTTATTTTTCCTGTAAGCTTGTACTATGTTTGATCCTGTCAAGACATGTGGCCAGGTCACCTGATGCTGGAACCCATTTTGAATGTGGTACTTTCCCATGGGGGTATGAAAGGGTGAAGCTGAACAGAAAAGGTTCCCGCTTTGGGAAAAATCTATGTATAGGCTAGGAACCAAAAAAAGGGAAGTTGGCAGTTGGAAGACACTCCTTGTTTACCACCAAAGTGACAGTGGGATTTAAGAGGGGAGAGGACTGAGCCCAGCCTAGGAAGCCGCCTAGCTTGTGAGACAAGATAATTAAAACTAACGTTAGAGTAAGGAATTGCATGTAACAAGTTTCTTTAGGGTGCGTCTACATTGCAGGTCTTAACTCAAAATAAGCTATGCAAATTGAGCTATGTCAACTGCATATCTTATTTCAAAATAGGAAGCATCTACACAACGCTTACTTCAAAATAGAGCACTCTTCCTCTGACTTCCCTTATTCCTTGTACAATGAGGGTTACAGGAGTTGGAGTAAGAAATCCTCCAGCTTGACAGTATTTTGACACTATTTTGAAATAACTGCCTGCTATGTAGATGCGGACTAAGCTACTTCGGAATAGAGCTAGTTATTTCAAAATAGCGTTACAATGTAGATGTACCCTTCAAGTATTAGGCTTAGCTGGCATATTTTGTTTTATTTTAGCTTAATAAATTACTTCGATTGGTCATTAGTTGCAACCACTTAAATCCTACTTTTTATCTGCTATATATATGAGAGAGTTTGTCAATCCATCTGTTTGTTTAAGAACTCCTCCTAAACAGTAAGAGCAAATTTGGTATGCAGCTCCCTCTTATTATAACTTCAAGCTGTGGTGTCCAACACGCTAGCCACTAGCCCCTTGTGGCTATTTGGCTGTGGAGTATGGCTAGTTGGCTTGAACAATGTTGCTTTTTGGTTGGTTGAGTTTGGCTAGTTCACTATAGCTTTAGAACTGGTTGGGAAATCCGAGTCATGATCCTTGTATGGCAATCAAATTCTAGGCACATCAATTGTCCTGGCACAACCAAACCCTGCTTTGTTATGATTAAAGGGAGTTGCCCACCAAATTTGGTGGTCCTAGCTCTTACCGGGTAGGAGGGGTTCTTGAACAAACAGAGTTACAAACAGATGGACAGATGCACATTTCTAAAATATATAGTAAGCTATCAGGCTCCTCTGATGAATCTGATGAAGGAAAACCCTCCATATGACCTCTCCACAAGGGTGAATTTTCCCTCATTACTTCTGTTCAGAAATCCAATGTTGCCAACTTTCTTCATAAGCCTTGTGCTGTTTTGTGTGTTTTTTAAAGCCCCAGACCTTGGAGCTGTGGGACAACATGAGATTCTTGCTCTCAACTAAAAAATAAAAAATGTCTAGGCCCATGTTTGGCCTCTGTCCAGGGTTGCATATCCCCATGAAGTATTTTGTTGCGCATACCAATGAGTGGGTACTACTGCCCCAGTATGTCTTGCCTGCAGACTAGTCGCCTTGAGTACATCTACACAGCAGGGCTTAACTCGAAATAAGCTACGCAAATTGAGCTACATCAATTGCATAGCTTATTTTGAAATGGGGAACGTCTACAAGGCACTTATTTCAAATAGAGCACTTTTCCTCCAACTTCCCTTACTCCTCGTACAATGAGGGTTACAGGAATCGGAGTAAGAAGTCCTCTAGCTTGACGGTATTTTGACACTATTTCGAAATAACTGCCTGCTGTGTAGACACGGATTAAGTTATTTAGAAATGACTCTAGTTATTTCAAAATAATGTTGCTGTGCAGACATCCCCCTTCAGAGCTGCAGGAGTGCTTGTTTTGATCCTCTTTTTGCTGTCTAAATATGCCCATAATTTCTTCTTTCTGATGGAAATCTGCTTATGGCCCAGTTGTAAAGCCAAGCTTCGCTTCCATCAAGCCTATTCCTAAAACAGCCATTTGTTCACGAGGGAAAAGGACTTTGATTTGTGAAACAGAACATTGTACAGTATCTCTCATGTGGGGGGTCAATATTTTACCCTTTTGGTGCAGGAAAAGTTTACGCGTCTACCAGGTTTATCCTTCTCAGCTGTTCGCTTCCCAAGGACTCACCTGCCTGCCACGACTGTGATCTGGTGCCCAGCAAATTAATTCTTTTTAGAGTACAATTTTCCTTTCACAAGCCCTCCTTTCAAGAGCAGCTCGACTGCATTACACTATAACTGGGTGTTCGTGCTTGGAGCACACACTGACTCAAATTTAATCTTATGCTGTGTGCTTTATAATATCAGCACAGCCGAGGCACATTTCCGTTCACGCTCTCTTTTACATCCCGGTGGGGACTGTATATGGCTCTGCGTCAGGTACACTGATGGCTGCCACCAATTTTTACCCATTGCCACCGACTGGGGGCTGCTCTTTCCTGGAGTTTTGTATTTTCTGGTATGGCCAGTCTAGCCTTCATTAGTAAAAGCAAGCGTCTGCAATGAGCACTTCACCTTTAGCATGAACAGGGAAAGCACTAACAGTAAAACTCGTCAGTGGCCGCTGGAGTTGTACACTGAGATCTTATGCCCCATAAAGCATGAAGTCTCATCTGAATGTCATAAGCTTCCTTTGCTGACACGTAACGTACTTATCTGTGCTTCCATTTGGTGGGCCAGATTCTCAGCTGATGAACATGGGTGCAATTCTATTGACATCCAGGAAGCTACACTCTTCATAGAATCCCAGGGCTGGAAGAGAACTCAGGAGGTCATTGAGTCCAACCCTCTTCCCAAAGCAGGACCAATCCCAACGAAATCATCCCAGCCAGGGCTTTGTCAAGCTGGGACTTAAAAACCTCTAGGGATGGAGATGCCACTCCCTCCCTCGGGAACCCATCCCAGTGCTTCACGCTCCTCCTAGGAAAATCGTTTTGCTAATATCCAACCTAGACCTCCCCCACTGTAACATGAGACCACTGCTTCATGTTCTGTCACCTGCCACCACTGAGAACAGCCTCTCTCCATCCTCTGTGGAACCCCCTTTCAGGGAGTTGAAGGCTGCTATCAAATCCCCTCTCACTCTTCTCTTCTGTAGACTAACTAAATGAGCCCAAATCTCTCAGCCTTTCCTTGTAAGTCAAGTATTACACCAGCTGATCTCAGAAACAGATCAGTTCTCAGGTCCCAAAGCCAAACCAGAATATAATACAATTCCAATTCCCAAGAATTTCCTTATGAAAAAGTCTTGAAGAATATAATAGAGATGAAACCAATGTGTTATAAAAGCAATTGAATAGGTTTCTATAGAAACTACAAAAGCTGCAGAATTTGCTGTAAAATAACCATTCTCTTATTTTTTTAATCTATTCAATGGAATTGTAAGGCTGGGACTTCACTGAGAATTCTCAGTGAATTGCATTTGATAGGGTGGTTCAAAGGACCTGGAAGAAGGCTGTCTGCATTACACAGGTTGAGTCTCTCTAGTCTGAGTCCAGCACGCTCTGATCTGGCAACATCCGTGGTCCAGCATTATTTTCGTGAGCTGGATGTCCACTTATCATAGGTGCGGCCAGTTTCCTGCAGTCCCATAAAGTTTGTTTACGGCCACCAGGCCTGGCTCTCTATGTTCTGTGCTGCTATTTAGCTCTAATTTACCCCTACATGTCTTCTCAGAGCCCAGTAAGCACTGGAAGTGTTGGTAATGCTGCTAGACAATATTGACCTCCCGTGATCTGGCAGATTCCAGAGGATGCTGGACTAGAGAGGTTCAACCTGTATTGTAAAGGTCTGTTCCATATGGGTTTCCTAAATTCTGTGCCTGTAATCTTCCCTGGCTAGATCGTCCCTCTCCATTGGTGAAATGATGCTACCCAGATCTAGTGCTTCTGTCCGGGGGGTGGGGAGGGGAAGAGGAAGGTCTCTTGTCTCTATGCCCCTGTGACAGATTCTAAATACTCCCCTTGCTAATGTAAACTAGTCACGGATTAGAGCTCAGTGAATTCTCATAACGTCTGGTCACTGTGAGTTGCTTGGACCCTTGAGGGTGGACCTGAGACTTTGAGATGCACCTTAGCCACCTTTTTTCATGGCTTAAGATCTCAAGGGCTAGCCAGGGCTTTTGGGAGGAGTAAGAACGAGGTGCCGTTTTTCATCCGGCCTCCAAACACTGAAAAGGCACAGGCTCGGTTTCAGTATTGTTACCTCAGGGTTGCCACCTTTCTCATGGCTAATAACTGGTCCCCAGAGCTCCTTCTCCTGTTCGACCTCTTCCCTTGAAGCCATGCCCCCTCTCTGTCTTTGCCTGCCATGCTCTGCCCTCGCTCTGCCTCTTCCTCACACATTAAAACAAAAAGTCACCAGGGCTTGTCCAACAGCACCTGGACCAGCGGTGGGCAAGACAGCCTCTGTGGGTCGAATCTGGCCCACCAAGCCAGTGGATCCAGCCCGCGGCCAATTGAGACCTGGGGATGGGGGAGCACGCGAAGTCTTCTCCCCTGCCAGGGCTGCGCGGCACCCGAGGGAACTGGCAGCTGTTTTAAGACAGCTGGCAGGGTGTGGGCAGGGGGTGAGGGACTTCATGCACTCTCCTTGCCCCCAGGCTCTCTAGGCGCTGCGGGCAGGGGGCAAATCAGCCAATGAACAATTGGCAAACCAGGCCAGTCAGCGTCTGCGGGAGGTGGAGCACGAGAAGTCTCCTGGTCCCGTCCCTTCTGCCCAAGGCCCCACCTCTTCCAGAGTGGCCCGGGCCCACTCCAGAAATTTGTGAAGTGGCCCCTTTTTAAAATTATTGCCCACCCCTGGCCTGGACACACAAACCAAAACCCGGACTGGCTGGGTGAAAACCAGACAGGTGGCAACTCTAGTTACACTGAAGCCTCGAGGCCCAACCGAAATCAGGGCCCCATTGTGCTAGGTGCTGCACATAGGCCACGTCTTCACTTGCTGCGCCCAAGATTGATCTTCTGGCATTTGATTCAAAGGGTCTAGTTAAGTCTCACTAAATCAAACGTTGAAGGTGGCTCCGGTTGGTGCTGGTACTCCTCGCAGTCACAAGAATTAAGGAAAGCTGACAGGAACAATTACTCCCGTCGGCCTCCCTCTGCAAAGACAGTGGCAAGCTCAGTTTAAGGTAAGCTGACTCCAGATGTGTATTTTACATAGTTGAAGTTACACATCTTAACCCGAACTTTCAAGGCTACTGCAGAGCTGACCTGAGTGAGCAACAATCTCTGGCCTGCCGCATTTACAGTGTAATTTTACAGGGCAGATAGAGGGAGGAGAAAAGTGTCATTGCCCCCCTTTTAAAGGAGGGAAGCTGAAGCACAGAGAAATCCAGGGTCAGATTTTTCCAAAGAGCTCAATATGCCGGATACTGAACTTTCTTGAAAATCTGGGCCTAAGTGAGTTGCCCAAGGTCACTCAGGATGTCCGGGGCAGAGAAGACACTGAACCCAACTGCTGAGTGCCAGTCCGGTCATAAATCTGCCTTCTTTCTCTTTTCAGGTAACAGAAGGTACTTGACTAAACACGACACAGGCATGCACCACCAGTTGCTCACCAGCACACCTCCAACTGTAGGGAATAACTCTGTACACTCTGGATGCAGGTGAAAACAAGCAGAGGATATATTGCACACAGCTGATAAAGTGTCTCTCAGGGGTTAACCTGGTGAACACTAGTTAATCAAAACATTACAATACAGCCGCTCTCCGAGTTACGAACAAGTTATGGACCAACACTTGGTCCATAACTCGAAGTGTTCATAACACGGATCCCATAGAGTTACATGGCGACCGTGCTGTTCGTAAGTGCGCATCGCCGTTTGTAACTCGGATCTGCATTTACGACCGCTTTGGTTGTAAGTGCGGATGGTCGTAAGTGGAGGTGGTCGTAACTTGGGGAGCAGCTGTAGATTATATAGGCAGCAGATGGGTGGAGGAGAAGCAATTTGATAGGGTCTGGCGGCAAGGCGGAGTGAGCACATAAGCCAATAAACTACAAAGGTTACACAGCATCTCCACCCATCGCCAATTAAACATCTTAACAATAATACAGGTAGTTATTCCTAACAAGCTAAATAAGCCAACATAAACAAAACAGACATGTTAATGGTGACTTTGTCTGCTGAAATTATAATGCGTCTACTGCGGGGTGATACTGCCTCGCATTGCCGTGGTCCTTGGGTTCCAGGCTTATTATCTAGGATTAATGGAGACAGTGAGAACAACTTCCATGAAGTTTGTTGTGGTACCAGCCAGGGTCTTATTGGAGTGAGGCCCTTTTGGAATGTGGTTGCCAGGGCGACCAGGGTCATGTTAGCTGCTTGTTCTGTGTATTCCCAGGCCTGGCCTCAAATTTAGGATTTGAATAAGGGCTCTTAGCAAAATACCATGGATTGCCTCAGTTTACCCCTACACCCACTGTGTGCTACATTGCAGCCAGCTACATTCAGCTTCCTGACGCTTTAAGGTATCTGCGAGCAACAGCAGGTAGACAGGGAATCTTTTCAGGTGCTCTGGTTGCTCTTGCGTAGCTGGCTTTTAGGGGGAACATCAGGCTGATTTCTGAATGGAGCACTCTAGCTGGAACGCTCACTGAGGGACAACACTCATGTAAACCCGGAACATGACTCCGTGCTGCTCACTTTTATGACTGTCCCTGGACTTTGCAGAAATCTAGCCTCTCTGATTGGTTGCCTTCCTGAGGCCTGTTAGGAAGGGAGTGTCTTTGTCATGGGAAAATAAAGAAACCAGGAGTCTCTAAAACTTTAAATCACTCTCAGCTCCCAGTGACAAAAGGTGACTATTAATCTGGACTTTATCAACTCGTACTGTTCAATATCTTCATCAATGATGTAGATATTGGGATAGAGAGTACTCTTATTAAGTTAGCAGATGATACCAAACTGGGTGGGGTTGCGACTTCTTTGGAGGATAGGGACATAATTCAAAATGACCTTAGCAAGTTAGAGAAATGGTCAGAGGTAAACAGGATGAGGTTTAATAAAGAGAAATGCAAAGTGCTCCACTTAGGAAGGAACAATCAGTTCCATACATACAAGATGGGAAGCGACTGTCTAGGAAGGAGCATGGCGGAAAGGGATCTAGGGGTCATAGTGGACCACAGGTTGAATATGAGTCAACAGTGTGATGCTGTTGCAAAAAAAGCAAATACGATTCTAGGTTGTATCAACAGGTGTGTTGTAAGCAAAACTCGTGAAGTCATTCTGCCGCTCTACTCTGCACTAGTTAGGCCTCAGCTGGAGTACTGTGTCCAGTTCTGGGCGCCACATTTCAAGAAAGATGTGGAGAAATTGGAAAGGGTACAGAGAAGAGTGACAAGAATGATTAAAGGTTTAGAGAACATGACCTATGAAGCCAGGCTTCATGAACTGGGCTTGTTTAGTTTGGAAAAAAGAAGATTAAGGGGGGACATGATAGCGGTTTTCAAATATCTAAAAGGGTGTCACAAGGAGGAAGGAGAAAATTTGTTCCTCTTGGTTTCTGAGGACAGGACAAGGAGTAATGGGCTTAAAGTGCAGCAGGGGAGGTTTAGATTGGACATTAGGAAAAAATTCCTAACTGTCAGGGTGGTCAAATATTGGAATAAATTGCCAAGGGAGGTGGTGGAATCTCCCTCTCTGGAGATATTTAAGAACAGGTTAGATAGACATCTGTCAGGGACGGTGTAGACGGAGCTTGGTCCTGCCTTGAGGGCGGGGGGCTGGACTCGATGACCTCTCGAGGTCCCTTCCAGTCCTATTATTCTATGATTCTATGATTCTAACTCCTACATCACAAAGGGAGAAATCAGTAACTGCACATGGCCCCATCTGTGGGAGGATCAGGCCGCAGCTGTCTGAAACGGAGCACCTTCCATCAAAAAATAATTAAATTAGCTCAGATTCCATCAATAATCTAGCTGGATCCCCCTGCACCTCCCAGGGGAAGCCGCTCTGTGCTGAGTGCACCAGGAGACTGTGTGTGGAAATGAGGTAATTATTAGCTTAATTCAGTCATCAAATTAGTTTTATAGCATGAGCAGGAGCTGAGATGTGGGGCTTGTGAAATGCTTTGGACTCGCTAAGGTGGGCGCCCCGAGGGGCCCAGCAAAAGGGGGTCTGCATTTTGCGGTGTTCACCTAAGCAGTTTTAAACCACAAATCTCCGCCAACAGCAGCCGAATCTTTATTCCCCCTTTCCCAGCTGATTCTCGATGGGCTCTTATCTCACCCCGCAGCACCGCCGTATCCGAGCACCCCCCGGGAGTGCCCTGAGCTCCGCGCATGGCCAGTTCTTTCGCCTCAGTGGAGCGGTTTGTTTCGGGAGGACTCTTATTTTTAATGGCCCGTGCTTGTGTGAGAGGAGGCAGGCTGAGGTCATGCGCCTGGCGCTTGGCATGGGAGCGGTCGAGGTCTGCGGTGGCCTGGGGGAGTTCATGCCACTGCCTAGGACCACAACCTGAGAAACCTCATGCAAAGCCGGTCTTAGTGGTGGGCGAGCCGGGCGGTCACCCAGGGCCGCCATTTTCAAGGGGCTGCCGACAAAGCCAGTCTTAGGAGCGGGCCGTGACTGCATTTCGGGCTGACCTCCCAAATCCTCCCCCAGGTTTCCCTGGTTGCTCCCCGACCCTTTTTTGTTTCTTTGTTTGTTGCTTGACAAATTTTCCCCGGTGGTTTAGTTTGGGTTTGTTTTGCTTGACAAATTTTTGTCCAGTAATTTTTTAAAGCCATCTGGCAACCCTACGGGCGAGCTGGGCAGTCACCTGGGGCTGCCAAGTGGTTGGGACCAGCCCTGACCTCCTGCACCAATGAGCAGAAAATCCTTTGTGCCTAAGGAGTGGAGCTGTCGGCCTCATTTGTTCTCCTCCCTCAGCCCCCATCATCTGCCTCCAGCCTGTGTTGGGTGTGGCACAGTTTCCCCTTCCCAGGCAGCCACAGAGGTAGAAACATATTTCTCTGCCACTGGAGCAGGGGCTGGTGTCTTCAGGCAGCAGTTAGTAGGCTAAGCCCCTGATCAAAGCAGGTGCCTCCTGTGACTGTTCTGAGGGCTGAACTAGGCCAGGTGGGCCCAATCAGTCAATTAAGCAGCAAATGAGGGAGTTAATTGGGAGGAAGCTCAGCTGTGTCTGAAGAGGAGGGGACTGTAAAAAGTTCAGGAACTCAGAGCAGATGGGGCTGGGAAAGGTTGTAGTTGCTGACTAGGAGGATTGATGGATGAGAGGGTCCCTGCTCTGGAATCCAGTGAGGGTGGACCTGGTTCCCCTGCAAGTCCTGGGGTTAGGGCACCATGTACATTGTTCCCTGTAAGTTGTGCACTTGGATGGTCCTCAGAAGGAATTCAGATGTTGCCCAGCTGATTAGCAAAGCACCCACAGCCAGCAACATGTGTTTCTACAGGTGGTGCCCATCTGCATATGCCTTGGTGCACAATTTATTCTGCACATCTGGAAAAAAATTGTGAGGGAACCTTAACCATGAGGCAGTGCTATGCTGAAGATTGCTGAGGAAAGACTTTGATATACTCTGAAGGGGAAAACGCATGTGGTGACCTGGCCAGAGAACCAAATTGTGAAGAGACAGTGGCAGCTTGTGGAGCAAGAGAGGGGCTGTGGACTGAGACAACAGGGCAGAAAGGTCGAGTGTGTGAGAAGGGATGTTACCTCACGAAGCTAACCCCCCAAATGGGCAGAAGGTGCTGTTCTAATGGTGAGTAGAGTTGTCACTGATACCCCTAAGTCTCCTTGCATGCTCCAAAGATAAACATGGGTCAAAGGGCTCTGCAGGATGCAGGCCTAAAGCGTGACATTTTTGGTTGTCTAATACCCCTTTCCACTCATCTGGAGAAGCGGGCTGTGCCCATGAAAGCTCATGATCCCAGCTACATGTTTCGTTAGTCTATAAAGTGCCACCAGACCATTTTTTTTAATACCCCCTGATGTTCTATGCTCTTCCCTTGTATAAGTCTATGGAAAGGAGGCAGCAGGGTGTTTTCTCCTCACGGCTGTGTGAAATCTCATCTGGAGGGCCAGATGGCTTAGCCTCTCACACAAAGCCATGCCAAGGGTGACTCAAAATACTGTTTTAAATGTGAGTGTGTGTAGATCCCAGTGGGGGGTTCCTTATTTGCTGTAAAGGTATTAGGCTTATGATGCTGGCAACAAAAAGGATCAGTGGCCGGACCAGAAGAGAAGCTACTCTCTGGTTATACTGGAAGGATATCGATATTTTTTTTGCATTCCTTATAATAATGGGAGCTTGAAATTTAGTCAAAACCTGAGTGTTGCGGGGTCCAAGCCTGGATCCCATGTAATTGGGTTGCAGAGTTATTTATGTAACTACAGGCAGGTCTAGTGAGAGATCTTGGGAGCTCTGGTGTATTGTGTGTGCTGGGATCCCACAGCTTCCCGTTTTTATTTACCAGATCTTTTCAGATGTTTTGTGGGGCCCTGAGCTCTTGGCTCTGGTGCAATTGTTTCTCCTCTTCCTTCACTTCTCTCAGCCCCCATTACACAGCATCTGTTAGATCAGATCTATTCTGTGGGCCTTTAGAACTGTGTCTGCTTGCTAAGACACACAACACTGCCACTTTATGATGATTATTTGCAGGGTTTTTTCCTGTTTTGTTCTAAGCCTAATTTATTTTTAGACATCAGAACTGGAGTTTAGATACAGTTTTCCCTTTAAAATATATACCATTGGTTCATTTTCATCAGTTATGCTTTTGAAAATGTATTTACCATACATTAACTTGCAGAGCAGAAGTATTTGGGGGAAAAAAGGGCCTCTCTAGTTGAAATTCCCAATCCCCAAAGCTGATGCAGTCTTTAAGCCTTCAAAATGGGGCTTATGTAATACTTAAAAATTGTGCTGTCTCTCTGCACAGGGATGAATTTAATCTTTTTGTTGCCTCTTTGACCCTGAGGTCTCTCTTTCTTGACACCTACAACTTTCACTTGGGAGCACCTTCTTTGTGGTTTTTTGTAAATTCAAACATGGCAGCTGAAACAGCTTGTGAGTCTTGGTGACTCTCTCCTATTCCCCCTTGCCCCCCCCTCCAAAAACCAACAAACCCCACACCATTTTTGCTTCACTGGCATTTTATTGTTTCAAGTGGGACTCCTACCAGCTTTTCTCTACAGTTCAATGCACCCTGAGATCTAGAATTAAGGCTTTCTCCAGAGACAGAGAGGACATCATGAACTCTGTGGAATTTGAAAATATGATTAGGTAACTGTGACATCACTCCCCCATACTAAAGGAAAATTGACATGTGAATATGCATAACTCAAAGATGCCTTAAACAAAATGCCTCTTGTAACCTATCAATTTTAATGTTGCAATCTGCTGGATCGGTATAGCCTATTTTTGTGCATGTCTCACTCTTAACTGTGAAGTTAGAAAGATGAAGTGTGAATGTGTTTATAGCTATAAGTGTGAATCTGTTTATAGCGATAAATGTGCTAATGAGCCAATACTAGTAAACCAAAAGCCTAACAGCTTAATGACTTGTAAACAGCCTTGTTTGTCCTGTCACTCCAAATGGTAGTTGGTTCTAGGAAGTTGTGACCACAGCATCTGGTACTGGAATCCATTTTGAACCTGGTGTCCCCCTCATGGGAAAAGGGGATGCCAAAGAAGATTCCCACCATGGGGGAGAGTCTAAGAAATGGGAAACCATAGCCCTTTGTCTTTGGCTGGTCTTAGAAACTGCCTGGCCCACCCTAAGAGGGGGAAAAAAGAAGTTTAAAGAGGGCTGGTGACCCAAGTCAGTCTAAAAGATCATCTCTCACTTGAAGCAACATTTAAAAGGGCTCTAGAGGTGATTCTGCCAATTACAGACTGGTAAGTCTAACATCAGTACTGGGCAAATTAGTTGAAACTATAGTAAAGAATAAACTTGTCAGACATAGATGAACATCATTTCTTGGGGAAAAGTCACCATGGTTTCTGTAAAGGGAAATCGTGTCTTACTAATCTATTGGCGCTCTTTGAGGGGGTCAACAAACATGTGGACAAGGGGGATCTAGCTAATATAGTATACTTAGATTTCTGAGAAGATTCCTCACCAAAGGCTCTTAAGTAAAGTAAGTTGTCATGGGATAAGAAGGAAGGTCCTTTAATGTATTGATAACTGGTTAAAATATAGGAAACAAAGGGTAGGAATAAATGGTAAGTTTTCAGAGTGGAGAGAGGTAACTAGTGGTATCCCCCAAGGGTCCCTACCGGGACAAATACTAATTAACCTATTTATAAATGATCTGGAGAAAGGGGTAAACAGTGAGGTGGCAAAATTTGCAGACGATCCCAAACTGCTCAAGACAGTCAAGACCAAAGCAGACTGTGAAGAGCTTCAAAAAGATCTCCCCAAACTAAGTGATTGGGGAACAATACGGCAAATGAAGTTTCATATTGATCAGTGTAAAGTAACGCACATGGTGTGTGTCGGGGATGGGGGGAGGGGGAAGGAGGAAGGTAATCCCCAACTATACATACAATATGATGGGGACTAATTTAGCCACAACTACTCATGAGAGATCTTGGAGTCATCGTGGATAGTTCTCTGGAAATATCCACTCAATGTGCAATGGCAGTCAAAAAAGCAAATAGAATGTTAGGAATAATTAAAAAAGGGATAGAGAATAAGACTGAGAATATCTTATTGCCTCTATATAAATCCATGGTACGCCTACATCTTGAATACTACATGTAGATGTGGTCACCTCATCTCAAAAAAGATATATTGGCATTGGAAAAGATTCAGAAAAAGGCAACAAAATGATTAGGGGCTTGGAACGGGTCCCCATATGAAAGAGATTAAGGACAGGGACTTTTCCATTTAGAAAAGAGGAGACTAAGGGGGGTATGAGAGAGGTCTATAAAATCATGACTGATGTGGAAAAAGTGAATAAGGAAAAGTTATTTACTTATTCCCACAATATAAGAACTAGGGGGTCACCAAATTAAATTAATAGGCAGCAGGTTTGAAACAAACAAAAGGAACCTTTTCTTCCCTCAGCACACAGTCAACCGGTGGAACTCCTTGCCGGAGGATGTTATGAAGACCAGAACTTTAACAGGGTTCAAAAAAGAACTAGATAGATTCGTGGAAGTTAGGACCATCAATGGCTATTAGCCAGGATGGGTAGAAATGGTGTCCCTAGCCTCTGTTTGTTTGTCAGAGGTTGGAAATGGATGACAGGAGAGGGATCACGTGATGATTATCTGTTCTGCTCACTCCCTCTGGGGCATCTGACATTGATCACTGTTGGAAGACAGGATACTGGGCTGGATGGACCTTTGGTCTGACTCAGTATGGCCATTTTTATGTTCAGGGCTCGCAGACCGCGCTGTGCAGGCTTGTAATCTACTCGCCACGAGCGAGTAGATTACTCTAATTGTTGAGCCCTGTTTATGTTCTTATAAGCTTATGTTCGGGATAAGAACAGCTGTTTAGGGTAAGAATTTGCATGTAACAAGTGAATTAGAACTAGCTGTACATTTTCTATTCCTTTTAATATAGTAACTTACCTTGATCTGCCTATTTTCACTTGTAACCTTTTAAATCTCCTCTTTTTTTTTTATGCTCAACATTTTTGTTTGTTCTCCAGCTCAGTGTAAATAATTGTTACTGGGAGGGGAGGACAACCCTTGTGCATCTCTCTCTCTCTCTCATTGATAAAGGAGGTGAACATCCTCAGGAGCTCTCCTGTGTAAAACATTTACAGAGGAAGGCGGATTTATTTGGGGGTTTGATCCCTTTGAGGGTTTGGCTTCGTGGGTGCTGTGCCCTGGAACTGCGTCTTCCCAGAGCTGAAGTGGTTTAGTGTCTGTGTTGCTCTTCTGGGTGGCAGCAAGCCCAACTCTCTGTGCCTTGTCTGGGGGAGGCCAGGGGATCTTGCCCCGCAGGACAGTGTGTTGGGGGAACCCCAGAGACAGGAAGGCAGATGTCAGTGGCATGATGAGCACACGGGAGAACAATCCCAAGGGGACTTCTGTGTACGCTCCCAGTCACGGTAACCTTAGCTGCCTGTCCGCTCCGTCCATGCTTGCCATGGAAAAAGATGCAAGGAAGCTGTTGACAGGCACATATTTAGTGCAGAATGCAGGGGACTGAACCATCCATGTGAATGCTAATGAGTCCTGCGGCTAACTCCTCATGCCCCATGTCGCTAGAAACTGGGGATTCCTGTGAGACCCCTTGCTAGTTCCTCTGCCCTCAGAAAGCACACTCGTCTCGTCCGCGTGCTCCCTCGTGGAATCTGCTCTGCTACTCTCCTGTAACCACCACCTTTTGTTCTCCGGCAGCATGGGGTCTGTGGTGAGTCAGAAGAGTCTGTAAATCACATCCACAGCAGTTGAAACTGGAGGGAGACAAATAAGGAACATCTCCAAACAGAGCTTCAGGCTTCCTGGTACCCGTCCCCGCTCCAGCATATAACAGGGAAGCCTCAAAGTTCTGATGCTGCATCAGAATCCAGGCCAGGGGTGGGCAATAATTTTTGGCAGGGGGCCACTTCACCAATGTTGGTATTGGTCACAGGCCAGTCCCAGAAGGGGCGTGGCCTTAGGTGGAAGGGGGGTTCTCTCTAGGCACTGTGTGTGGTGGTGGGGGGGGAGGGGAAGATTTTGCATGTTTTCCCTGTGGGGAGGGGGAGCAAGGGAGGTCTCTGCCCCCACCCTGCCAGGGACACCTGGTGTCCAGAGGGAACCACCAACCATTTTGAACATTTGGTTCCCTCTGCTGCGAGCCCCTGGTAGGAGGAGGACACTTCACACACTCCTCTGCCCCCCCAGATCTCGCTTGGCTTGGGGTGGGGGTGTGGCAGATCAGGACGGATGAAATGGCTTGGCAGGCCCGCGGGCTGGATCTTGCCCACCCCTGGCTCAGAAATGGGCTACACGTCCATGCGGGTGCACAGCTTACCGGGAACCTTGCACCTGACCGCAAATGCCCAGGGTCACAAACGAGCTCCAACGTGGAGCATGCAGAGGATCCTAGATTTGACTGATGTGTAAGGAGGAGAATCTGGGCGGAATTAGGAAGCAGCAAAAGGAACTCTGATATCTATGCCAAAATCACACAGGGCATGGTGGAAAAAAGATATGCCAGGGACACCCAGTGGTGCTGCATGAAACTAAAGGCACTCAGACAGGTGAACCAGAAGACTAAAGCGGCAAAGGGACAGTCTGGGCCATTACCGCAAACATGCCGCTTCTCTGAGCAGCTACATGAGATTCTAGGGCGGGCACTTGACCAGTGTCCCAACCCAGTGCATGGATTCCTCCAAGCGATTTTTCAGGCAGCCTTGGGCAACCGCAGGGAGCACAGTGTGGGTGGTGAGGAGGAGGAGGAGAATGGTCGGAAGGCAAGCAGAGCGTTCCTTCTCCTAAAAAGGACCTGTTGGTAACTTTGAAGACACTCCCCCCTCCTCCCAGGACTTATTGCTGCTGGACCCTGATGGTGCCCATTTGCACATGCCTTGGTGTGCATACAAATTTTATTCCACACTTGGATGGAAAAAATCTCCATGTGGATGGAAAAGAATGTTGGCCATGAGGTTTTCTGGTCTATGGAAACACACCCCAAGGGGCTCTTGTGACCTCAGGAACTGAAGTCGCAGTCCTCTCAGAACGGACTTGCCATCGCCATCACCATCTCCCAGAGCTGAAGTCCCTCAACACGGTTCTAACTAATTGGGAAATATTCTGAATCGCATGGGCCAGTTCACCACGAGTCGTCTATAAAGACAGAAGCGATTCCTTCGGAGTGCAAATGATCAAAGACCAACTGCCTTCTTTGCTGCAGGAAGGCAGCCTAATGGGCCTCGTGAGGAAGGTGGAAGAACTTGATAAAGGATTTGCGTAATTGGACTTTTCAAAGGAAATCTACAAATCCACTTAAGAGACCCTGTTGAGCCCTACAATGCACAAACACCTCTCCCAGAGATATCTTGGACGAGACTAGCTGGCAATTTATGCAAATTGATTATTATCTTGTTATAGACAGTTTTTTCCAGGCATGTTGAAATAATGTATTTGGAAGAACTAATGTACAGATGAAAAAACTGAAGCACATTCTTGCTTATTATTTTGGTATTCCAGAATATCTAATGATGGAAAACAGATCACAGTTCCCCACAGCAGAATTTAACTCATTGTGAACAAAATATGATTTTGACCATTTTACTAGTAGCTTCCATTACCTGAAAGTGAATGGAGAGGCTGAGGCTAGGCCTACACTGGTGGAGAAAATCAATGTAAGATATACAGTTCTAGCAATGACAGTTGCATAGCTGGTGTTGACATACCTTACATTGATTTTCCCCCCCGCCCCCTCCGGGTGTGCCCCATAGCAGAGAGGTCAATGGGAGAAACCTTCCCATTGACTTTCCTTATGTCTCACAACTGTGAGGAATACTGTGGTCAATGGGGAAGCCTTCAGCATTTGATTTAGTGAGTCTTTACTAGACCCACTAAATCAAACTCTGAAAGATCAATCCCTAGAACATCAATCCTCCTGTAAATATAGATAAAACCTGAGAGCTGTACAGACAGACAGGAAAATCTTATGGCAGGAAGCTCCATTTCTTGCTCTTCAGAGTTACAGATCAACCCCAAAAGTGGCTACTGGATGTAACCCAGCATAACCTGGGATGGGAAGACAGCTCAGAAGTACTGTACCAAAGTTGAAAGAGAACCTATTTCCAAAGTGGCCAGACATGGAGAATAATCAGGTTGGATAAAAAGGCTCACAGAGCTTATGAACGCTTCTACAATGGCTGTCTCCAAACTATCCGCTCGCCATCCTGGTGACTGTTTGTGGCAAATTGGATGGGGGGGGGGGGGAGAGATAGAGGGAGGGAAAAGGATGAGCAACTCCAGCTGTAGCGCAAAGTACATTTGCACCCAAATCATATGTGAACAAGATCGGTACAGGAGAGTTCAACAGAGACCACCTCCATCAATAGTTTGTTCCTTGAGAGACAGTCAACAGAGCAAACTCTACATATGGCCATATGGCAGATACAGAAGGAGACTCAAGGATTCTGAATCAGCCCCAAGCTGGTCATGCAACTAATGACCTGAACTTGTAAGTGTTTGGTCATCTGGCTGTTCATGTGATTAGAAAACAAGTACAATTCAGAGACACTCAACAAATGGATATATTCTGAAGCCAAAGATAGCATACTAGTGCAAATGTTGTGCAAGGTAGGAATGTAGAACGTAAAGGGGGAGCTGTAACGGAATGCCAAACTATTTAACTCCTAGGGGTTGTGTAAAATCACTTAAGCAAACATTAAGCAGAGGTGACAGAGCGCATCTGGTGTGTATCAGCAAGCTCTATGACCTGTACCAGCAATGGATGAGGTGGTGCTATTATTCCCATTGTACAGATGGGAAAACCAAGGCACAGCGATCCAAGGCCACAGAGAAGCTTTCTCTGAACTGAAACACAAATTTCCCAAGTTCCAGATCAGTACTCTAACCATTGCACCATCCTTCCCCTGCTTTGGCAAGCCTGTCTGAAACGAGTTGAGAACCACTAGCTCAATATAGATCTGCCCCATTTTGGAGTCTAAAGGATAAATTATCTTTGGTGTAATGTCATTGGATTCCCCATCATTCCACCGCCAAGGAACGTGAGCCCTGATACCGTTTTCTTGCCCACTTAATTATGTGTACTTCTCTTTGCCAAAAAGATGGTGCATGAAAATTGCTTTTATTACCAGAAGGAGAAGTTTGCACTGAAACCTGGTTCCTTGGCTGCGCTAATTCCATTTTATGCAGGAAGAACATATTGTTTTAATTAATCATACGTAAGCGAAATTAGCATGATTATGTGAAAGGCGCTGTAAATCATCCTGATCCACATCACTGAACAAAGAGCATTTAGTTATTCCAGAGTTGTTAAAGATTTTTATCTACCCGAGTGAAAATTCAATTAGCACAACCCAGTCTCCTATAAAACTCAGAATTCTGATTGCGGGCGGCGGGAAACCCCCCGCCTTGTGTGTGAATACTACCTTGTGCCAGTTTGATAAATTACTGTAATTAACTGTATCCCACGCAAGCTAAACAAAATTTACAGAGCTGTTGTTCAGAAGGAAAATCTTCTCTCTTGCTCTTACGGAGATTAGTCTAATTTCTACATAATATTGCTCCAAGCATCATTTTAAAAATCTGGGTAAAAAAGAACAAACTCAGATGATTCTAATACACATTTTATTTCTTGCTCTCTATGCAATGGAAACCTCCACAGTACTTAACATGTTTCAATGAAACAAGCTGAATTTAATTAGTTAACTCGAGACATTAATAGCAATAGATTTTTTTAAAAAACAAACAAACCCTTTCCTGTATTCAGAGAAGATAAGGTTTATGCTTATAGGCCCACAGAGAGAGAAGGGTGTAATGCAATTTGAACAGACAGGGCAGAAATATTCATCATGGCAAACTTATCTCTGTATGTATTTTTAAAGAGGGGAAATAAGTAGGCAAATAAGTCTCTCTGCATTCCCAGCTACTCAGGTCCTCGTTGGCTCATTTAGCTGTTGGAAGTCCGGACCCGGTCATAGTGCAGCAGAAGTCAATGGCAAAACTCCCATAGACTTTTATGTATCCCAGAATTGGGCCCTTTTATAGTGGAGGCTCTAAAGAGATTCATGATGTAGTAGTTTATGAAGACCACTGCTCAGTGTAATAATAATGGGCCTTAGTCTATCCTCTTATTCATTTTCTATAGGACCACTGAAAGGAGGGGCATTATCAAGGCCAGAGGGGCAGGATTAAACCCCATAATATTCTGTAAGGGCTTTGGCTTTAGAAAACCCAAGATTGCTTGACAGATTTCAGTAAATGGAGACTATGTTGCATCATAAAGTGAAATGCAGCTGCCTCTGGTGTGGACTGCAGAGTATGTTTCTCCGCTCCAACACAGCACAAGGCAGGCAGTGAAGAAATCACAGTGTCCCCTACAGCAGGCAGCTCAGATGGTAAATATACAACTTTGCCAGGACACTGAGGCAATGTCTACACTGCAGGCTTCTTGCACAAGTAGCTTTTTTTCAGAAGAGATCATCCTCAAAAACATCTTGCACAAGAGCACGTCCATACTGCAAAAGTACATCGGAAACGTGATGCGCTTTTGCGCAAGAGAGCTTCTAGACTGCATGGATGTGCTCTCGCAAGAAAGCTCTGATTGCCGTGAATAGAATGGCCACCAGGGCACCTGTGCTTCTTTCAATAGGCTGTTTTTTCACAGAACCCCCCTGCTACCTGTCCACACACACAACTCTTGTGCAAAAAGGAGTCATTCTGTGTAGAAAGAGGAATATCTAGATCGCAAAAAGACCCTCTGTTCTGTCAATTCACTGTCAATTTTCTTGCTCAAAAATGTGCTTGAGGTGTGGACGCTCCGCAAGTTTTTGCGCAAAAATGGCTGGTTTTGCGCAAAAACTCTGCTGTATAGACGTAGCCTGAGATGACTGCCCCAGTTCTTGTCAAAGGCATTTTGTCTGCTTCTTGACCAGGTATTGGTCTGGTCCTTGCCTCATCCTCTCCTCTGAGACAGACCCTCTGGCTACCCAGTTTTTCCTAATTTCAGCCAGGGCTTTCCTTACCCATACACACTTGTGTAGGGCACCCCAAAATTTGGGGCACCGCTGGGTCTTAATGTCCACCCTCCCACCTCTCCCTATGCCTGTTCCAGGGCTGTGTCCTCCGGGGAGCATCTAGTTAACTCATAAATGACACAGCCTGCCAGAGCCATTGGCAGAACACTGAGCCTGCAAAAGAGCCATTTGAGGGGTAAGAGAGCCCTTTAATGGGCATTTGCCAACTCTGGGTCTATCCTATCGATTTGTGAATTGACTGAGTTGACAGGGCCCCCGTTTGAAATTTGCTTTTAAAATATTTCGAGTGTGTTTGCTGCCGATGATAAAATCACAGCTCTAAAAAATTGTCCCTTCCCTTTCGCTGCCATCAGCAGAGGGACACCGGTTTAATAGTACTGCGTAGGGCCGCATACATCCCAAAGACAGCCCTGATCAGAACCATGCGGTCCATAATGAAATCCAAGACGTGGGAAAATGTATAGGGAGGAAGGGGGAAGAGTTTCTCAAGCATTCAGGTAGGGGAGTGGTTCTTCTCCTTTCCAGGTAGGTGACTGTTCGTATTTCCCGTTCAGTTTTGTGAGTTTGTTAAACTTGGGTCTGGTCTAAACTAAAAAATTGGGTCAACCAAGGTACATTTCTCAGGGGCAGGATAAATCCACTCTTCTGAGTGAGAGAGTTAAGCTGATCTAACCCCTGGTGTAGATAGCAATACGTCAAAGGAAGAATTCTTCCATCAACCTAGCTACTGCCTTAGGGTGGTGGATTAACTGCAAAGATGGAAGCATGCCTCCCTTTGCTATGGCTGAATGTCTCTGCTGAAGCACTGCTGTAGTCCTTCTGTAAATAGCTTCAGTGTAGAGACGTCGCCTCACAACCAGAGAGGCCAGAGCCTTGATGTCTCACCTTTTTCAAATGTCCCGGGGCTTAGATTTGACTGTCTTGATTCAAACTCATCCCTAGGGCTTGGGTCCCAGGCAAGCTCCAAACCCAGAAAGAAACTGGTTCCCTCTTGGGCCTCTAAGCCGTCTGGAATGTTGAACAGCTGATCTTGTGACCCTTCTGCCTTTTAGGGTTGACAACGGGTGAGCTCCAGACACGGCCAGATCTAAATCCTTAGTTGGTGCCTGCCTCAACCAGTCTGGATTTCGCTCCCTCCAATGCCCTTTCCCCTTCATTCAAGCCTCAGGGCCGATTGGGCGGTGCGAATCCATTTCTGTGAAATTAGGCTATGTCTAGACTGCAAGTCTCTTTCGAAAGAGGCTCTTTCAAAAGAGCGCGTCTAGACTGCACGCGGAACTTTTGAAAAAGCAAGCCGCTTTTTCGAAAGAAAGCACCCAGTGAGTCTGGATGCTCTCTTTCTAAAAAGCCTGTTTGCTTTCAAGAACGCCTTCTTTCGAAAGAGCACTTGTTCTTCCTCGTGGAATTAGGTTTACCACCGTCGAAAGAAAAGCCGCATTCTTTCAATTTAATTTCGAAGAACGCGGCTGCAGTCTAGACGCAGGTGAAGTTTTTTGGAAAAAACCCCTGAGTCTGGACACAGCCCAAGAGAAGATTTGCTGGACCAGCCCCCCACTTCAGGAAATCCATCAATTGTGCATCCCTCTACCTTTCCGGCTGATCTTGCCCTCATGGCTGACCCAGAGGGAAGAACACTAGCTACTGAATTGCTGGCACCATTTTTATGCAGCGCTTAGGTGTTTCTTGGAAGTATCCCAAGTACGTAATGACCTGATCCTGCTTTCACTGCAGCCCAAGTTTTCTGGCCAAGCACAAAAAGTTCGAGGGCTCCTCGGCTAGACTAAAACGAGCATGGCTCCAGTGGCAGTCACTGGAGTAATACCACTGCATCCCAGTTGAGGATCTGGCTCTTTACGTTTAAAGTCACCCGAGAAGCGGGATGCATCTGGCTGTAGAGACAGGCAAGGTGATTATAAGCTTGGCATGGGGAGAGGATGATTGCAAACATTTTAAGCAGCTGTCACTGTAATTTAGAGTAAGTGAAAATGTTTCCCCTGAACAGGAGGAAAAGGTCTGGTTGTGCAGCTGCACATTACATAGGGGGATATTAACATGGTCGGACTGCCAGGGGAGGGAATTCTGTCCCCTGTCTCTTTAAAAGAAGGGTTGGCTGAGAGATTGCTGCCTGGGGTGGTAATGTTCCCTCCAGCCCTGAGGGTGGTAACGTTCCCGCAGCAATCCGGAGGGTCTCTTCCAGCCGAAGTCCCCCTTTCTGTCTCATAAACTGTCTTTCCCGCCTCATCCTTAATTCTGCACGATCCCACCAGGTGAATGCTGCTGCACTTCTGCTACTCGGTGTATGAAGGAGTCGGTCTTCATGTTTCCCTCCCAGAACAGTCATTTGCTCTCAGAGCTGGCACCTGGAAGGCCCTGGGAGACTGAACAAATGTGCAATGTGTTACACTTGCTTCCAGATTAGCAACTCAATTCCCTATTGGGCAGGTAAACAAGGATGACTGGGTCTTTCCCCTTGATTTCTTCCTCCTCCTTTGAGAGAACCTGAGCTGCACTGAGGATTGGATAGCTCCAAAACCCTCCGAATTTCGTTGTATCAGATTCTGTTGGATACCAGTGTGGTTGATTCCTTAGAGCAGTGGTTCCCAACCTTTTCGGCATCATGCCCCCTTTTTGATTTTTTTTAAAAAAAACCCTTCCTCCTCCTCCTCCCCAAAATAGCACCAAAGGAACTGAGCGGGGCAGCAAAACTTGATAGGGGGCAGCCTTGTACCTCCCTGGAATTTCTTCATCCCCCCCCCCCGCCCGGGGGGCATGCCCCCCAGTTTGGGAACCCATGCCTTAGAGCCACCTACAATGAGTAGGTTAGACCTATGTGTCTTCCCTTCCAGGCCTCACTCAGGTAAAGTGACCAGGAACTTTGCCTGAATACGGTTTGTAGAATGGAGCAGCCAATCTATTCATTTTATTTCATTTCTTAATTAGTTGGACTTTATGGCTGAAGGCCCTACCTGCAGACTCAGGCTGCCTTTAAATGTAAACATCCTGAGGGGAATCTCTTTTGGGGATAAAATTCCCAACACTGGCCTGTTTTTAAGCCTGCAATTTGCAGGATAATTATAGTTGAAACTTTATTTTAAGTCACTTGGAGGCTCAGCGAAGGCCAAAGGGCTGATACGCCCTGTTTAAATCCACCGTTCTCATCATGGCTTTTTAAGGCGCTGTCTTTATAGCCTGTATACCAGTGGGACTTCAAGTCTTCCATGGCGCCGGGCCCTACCCAGACGCACAGGCTGTCTTCTTTTGAGTGGAGGGGTGTGTTTCTCTGCTGGTATAGAAGTTCCCGGGCTCGTTTGTTAAAAATAGCAATGTAGGCCAGGGAGGACATTGGATAAGCCTGTGTAGGGGGGCTGGGCAGATTTGGGCTGGGGGTGGCTAGCCCCAGCAACCCTGCTGTTTTGACATGTGCCAGCGGGAGCAGAGCTAACGTGCATCGCTCTGTGTCAATGGGGCATCCCTCCTCCCAGCTCCAGCACAGAGGTAGCCAGAGTGAAAATCTCTGCCCTCAAGGGCTTGGAATCCAGCTAGATGCAAAGTGGGAGGGCAAAGAACAGCCCAGTGAAGCTCTCCTAGAGCCCAGGTCTCCTGGCGCTCATGCCAGTGCCCCTTCCGCTAGGCCACACTGCTTCATAGGCTGCTTCTGCCTAGGCGCTGTGGTGGGGTGGTCCTAGATGGCATCTCCTTGACTCTGGCCCCTCTGGTTAGGAACTGTCTAGACCCAACCCAGAGGCTTTCAATCCGAGCGTATAGTCCCTTACTCACTCGTGGCTGCAGGCCGGGGACTCTGCCTAGAGTGACACTGGCTAATGGGCTAGCAAGACAGGGGCAGGCAGAGCTTCCTCAAGCCAGAGGGCAAGCAAGGGTGGCCTTAGCTAGGCTAGCCCGGTGGTTTCCAAACTAGGGGTTGCCACCCACTGCTGAGGGATCAGGTGAGCAGTGGGGGGCTAAGGCAGCTCCCTGCCTGTCCTGGCACCGCAGACTGCACTGCGCCCCAGAAGCGGCCGGCAGCAGGGCCGGCTCCTAGGTGTGTGGGAGAGCGCACAGGGCTCCCCGCGCTGCCCGTACCTCAAGCACTAGCTCTGCACTCCCATTGGCTGGGAACCTGCTGCTGGGGGCAGCCTGGTCTGCGGTGCCAGGAGAGGCAGGAAGCTGCCGTAGCCCCCCTGCTGCACCGCTGACCAGGAGCTGCTTGAGGTGAGCCCCTCCTGCCTCAGCCCTGCCCCCCCAAAGCTGGAGCCCCCCTGCTGCTCCACCTCAGCCCCACCCTGGAGCCCACACTCCAATCAGATCATGCTGGGTCACAGCATCCGCCATCTTCAACTGCGTCATGAGAGAAAGTTTGAAAACTGCTGGTCTAGTCGAAGCATCCTTCCGCTGGCACCCGGCAATGGCTAGATCCGCTCCCTGCACAGAGTACGTGGCCAGCAACCCCGACAGGCCTTGTGCATGGGACAGAAGGGCAAGGAGCCTCCGATACCAGACCAGGAAGATGCTAGAGCGGGGTGGCCAAGCCAAAAGAAACGCAGCTCTTGTTCTGCGCACGTGCCCCAGCGCCTTCTCACGGGTGGCCGCTCTGCAGCCTGAAGGGAGAAGCACATGGCGGCGGCTCCAGGACCCAGGCATTGGGTTAGAGCGGCGGGAGGGGGGTGCCTGGCTCTGGGGGAGCGGAGGGGGTTGGGTTAGAGCAGGGGCAGGGTGGGGCTGAAGCCCCTTAAATTCAAAGTCTTCACGGATGCAGAATAAGGCAGCCAACACAGATGCCATAATTAAATTCCAGGGCCAAAAAAAAAAAAAAAGAATCAGCATGTACGTAGTTTACAGCAGTGTTACATTTAAAATACATGCTAGGGACGCTGCTTTTTCTTAGTGTGCGAATATTACTGGATTTTTAAAGGTTTTTTTTAAAAAACTTGATGTTTGCTCCTTGTCAGGTTCTCTGAAGATCTATGGACTGGCTGTGAATTTAAGTGACTAGAGACTTTTTAATTGGTTTTTGTTCAAAATGTCCCGTAATGTTTTTATCACTACCTTTTGTGTACTCTAGAGATATATAAAACGTGGCTCTTTGCACTCTAGCCACCACTATTTTGGCTGTTCATGTCTAACTGGTTGGCCCCCCCTGTACCAGAGGCAGCCAGCCGTTCAGGCCATGCGGCCCTTAGTCAGGTTTAAATTCCAGTCAGTGGGACATTTGCTCCCATTTGTGCAAACAAGGCCATGTGGCTTTGACAAACATGTCAATTAGTGCATGATCTCATTTGCGTAACAGTTCTAGCTTTCTGAATGTTCCCCTGGCACAGATGTGGAAGGGGGCTGTGAGCAGGCTTGGCTGGATCTGCACTGGCTGATCAGGGAATGGACTGACGCTGTTAGCCGATCATTGCTGATTTCAGGGGGGGTGAGGATGATGCAGAAGGAAAATGGGAACTTTTCCAACCAACTCCTGCATTGGTTAGAAGCCGCACATTGCAGCAAAGTGCCGGGGCCCCTGAGTGTGAAATAAAATGGAGCCTGATTGCAAACAGAAGCAAAACTGATCAGTCTGGTTACATCTGCGCTCAGAGAAATGCTAGCGCAGACCCACAGCATAAAGAGTAAAACGTAAGTTGGATTAAAAAAACAAAACAAAGCCCTTTCAGTTTGATTAATCAAATGTGACGTGTTTGTTCTTTTCTTTTTTGTCTTACCTCGGCAGCTCTTGACAATGTGTCATTATTTGTACCTGCTTAAAGTGAGCATACAACACGATCACACGGTGTTGGCAGGGTTTCACACCCTGGAAATGACTCTGGAAGGTGCCTACAGAGCACCATAACACTCAGGCTATGTCTACACAAGCAGGTTTTTGCACAAAAAAGAAACAGGTGTGGGAGGGGAACGTGGGGGGTGTCTTTCTCTTTCTTAATCAGGGGCCACGTCACTTCTCACTTGTCTGCGGCCCCTGACTGATTTTTCCGTGTCTGCGGCCCCTGGCCCCCCAAAAAATTCCCCACCCCTGGTCTAGATGGTATCTGATCCTGCCGTGAGTGCAGGGACTGGAGCAGATGAGCTCTTACAGGTCTTCCCAGTTCTATGATTCTAGAATGGAGGCTAAAGGTGGGTGTATGTTATTGATGTGTGAGGGAGGGAATGGGAAAAGACACGTTTGAAATGAGAACATGCAGCCAATAGAAGCAAACAGCCCTGGTTTTGCCTGGTTCAGTGCTCTGCTGGATCCAGATCTTCAAAAATGTGCCTGCAAACCCTGGTTTGCATGGTTCTCCCTGTGTGTGTACATCCCAGCGGGCAGGCGGGCTAGCCAAGTGTGTGCAAACCGTGCACGCTTCTCATGGGTAGCACGCCGGCCAAGGCAATGCGAGGCGATCATTAGTTATGGTGGCGTCATGGGTTCAAACCCTCGTGCTGGCCGCTGTGGAGAGGGTGTCATGTTTCTTTTTTGCAAATTCCCTAGCAAGCACCGGCCATAGGACTGGAGAGAAACGGGCCGCAAGTTGGCTCCTTCTCCCCACTTTCCCCCTCCTGTTGGCGCTTCTGGAAATCAATTATTTATGAGGGAGTTCTCATTTCCCACACTCGCCCTTGCAGTCTGTCTTCCCGGCTCACGTTCTCCCGTCTAATTTTACGGGCTGACAGGCTGTTGTGGAATTTGTTTGGCAAGTCACTTTCTGTTTTCCACAATTAATTAGATAGGGATGTATTTAAGTGGCTGTGGAAGCCAGCAATAAAACATTATGTTCTCATTAGCTGAAATAACACTGTTGCCTCTCGCCTAATGGAAACTGTCTCAAATATGTAAATGAGACGGGAGAGTTGCAAGGGGAAACTTTCACAAGTGGCCTCTCCTTGGATGGAGAGTCGGACGGGAGCTGTTAGGACGGCGCCTTTGCCAAAGTGGGCCTCTTTCTCAGCCAGAATTACATTGTCCAGCGAGAAGCATTCCCTGCACAAATGACCGGGCTACACCCAGTGTTTTAGAGAAGCCTCCGAAACATTGGGAAGTGGTTTTTTGCCCAATCTGGGCAAGGTTTTCTGTGCTAGCCTGTGTTGCTCAGACAGCAGAGCTGTTGTTTCTGCTGTGGAAGGGAAGATGAGGGTCTGGGCTGCTCCTGGGTTTGCCACGTTCCAGAACTGTGCACCTGCTGCCTGCCATGGAATTTAGCTTGGAGGGCCCCCTGCAAGGCCATGTTCAGGCAGGAGCAGCCTGGGATTGGCTCAAGGCCAGAGACGCCTCCTAGATTTTTCCATCTACGTCTTCCTTGACATTTCTGCCCCTGTCAAGCTCTCTCTTTAGCATCAGGACTGAGGTTTTATGGTTGGCGGATAGAAGGTAAATCAGGAGAAGGCTCTGCGGGCGTGGTCTACTGTAGAGAGACCACGAGAAGACCACTAGTCGTGGATCTGAGAAAGAGCTGTGGCCCCGAGTAGATAGGACACACTGTATTTTAAAAATGGGGAGAAAGAAATGAATTCTGGATGGTATGCCTGGAGCTCGTGCACGTGTGGGAGAAAACCACAGGAGCCCTGTGGCTCAGGTCTGCGAATTCCAGAAGATAGACTGGATTCCATTTGGAACACTCCTTGCTGTTCTGGATAGATTACGTTTTTCCCTTCTTTCCAGAGTAAACAATGAATAGTCTTGCAGCACCTTAGAGTCTAGACCAACGTAGATGGTAGCATGAGCTTTTGTAGGCACCACCCACCTGTGCCCACGAAAGCTCCTGATTCCATTCACATGTTTTAGTAGCCTCTAAGGGGCTGCAAGATTATTGGTTGTTCAAGTGTTTCCAGTTACAGACTAACTCAGCTCCCCTGCTGAAGCTCTGGAAAGAAGACTAGAGTCCAAAGAGGGGGGCAGACAGGCAGGTTGACTCAGACGCACAGGAGAGGCCTCTCCTCTGCAAAAGCTGAGATGCCAAGGTCACCGCCCTGAGCTCTACACGTTTCGAATGGGAATAAAAATGAAAGAGGTTCCTAGTTCTTTAAGCTGGTATCAAATACAAGAACTAGAGGGCAGGAGCAAGAACTAAGGGACTGTTGCACCCTGAAAGAGTCAGGCCAGAATTTCTGGGGGGATTATGCAGTACAGTACAAGAAGCTGACTAACTGAAGGCATTCACATATGAAAACACAAATACATAAAATTGTATTTAGAAGCCAATATTACATAAGAACAACGTACTGGGTCAGACCAACGTCCATCTAGCCCAGTATCCTGTACTTGGACAGTGGCCAATTCCAGATGCCCCAGAGGGAGGGAACACAACAGGTAATCCTCACGTGATCCCTCCTCTGTCACCCATTTCCAGACAAACAGGCTAGAGACACCATTCCTACCCATCCTGGCTAATAGCCATTGATGGACCTAAACTCCATGAATCTATGTAGCTCTTTTTAAAACCCTGTTGAAGTCCTACCCTTTACCACATCCTCTGGCAAGGAGTTCCAGAGGTTGACTGTACAGTAAGTGAAGAAAAACTTCCTTCTGTTTGTTTTAAACCTGCTGCCTATTAATTTCATTGAGTGACCTCTAAGTATTGCAAGCTTCAAATCCTAATTCAAAACAAGGAATTAATTTGTAATGGCTCCTGGGTCTTCCAGCCTAATGATTTTCTGGGATTCCTCAAAGGACCCCTATGCAGATGCCAAAGCATCATACCAGACAGAATAAGCCACAAAATGTTGAGAGACAAAACGCTTTTCTACCAGCCAACTGATGTAATAAAATCTATGACTCAGCTATAATAGATCAGTGGGCAGAAAGCAGGCGTGACAATTGAAGATGATGCATGAAAAGCGCAGTTTTTCACAGTTTGTCTGCTGTTTGTCTCCTGCATTTCCCATCCTCTGGCCAAGTAATGTATACATGTCTATAAAGCATTTTGCAATTCTTCAGGAGGAAAAGTGCTTATCCATTCTAGCAGGGGCTTATTCATTTTCCCGTCAGCTTCCCTTACTCCTCACGGCTGCCAGGAGTACCAGCACTCATTGACTACACACTCAGTGTTCGATTTAGTGGGTCTTTACTAGACCTGTTAAATCAAATACCAGAAGCTTGATCTCCAGCACGTAAGTATAGAACCTGGCCTCAGTTTTTTGACAAAAGAAAGGGCATTCTGTCCTTTTCTTAGCAATGGGATAAGACAATGGTGCATCCCCCGCCAGTCATTTGCATTCAGAGTGGACCACTTCATTAAGAATTTCATTAAGATGGTAATGTTTAATGTTTCCTGGAAAAATGAGGTTTTGGGTTGTTCAATTATATCATTATAGTCAGCTAGTGAGGGGGAGCTGGCAAGCCGCTTGCAAAATGTGGACAAGCATAATGGTAAAACTTGTAAACAAGTTCAAAGGAAGCAAACTTTGGTGTCTCTTCTTTGTTCAAGACAAGCAGCGCAAAAACAAGGCAAAATCCTCCCTCTTGCTTACCTTGCAGAGCTAAACAACTGTAGTGGGCACACCCACCCCCTCCTTTTAGCTGGCTGACAGCAAGCAGCAGTTCAGCCCCTGCTTACACTAGCATGAGGGAGACCATGGAAAATGGCAGACGGGGAGTTAACCGGCTTTGGCAGTAGGCTGCATTTGTAGCTAGGGCACATTTATTGCTGAGTTCAAGTAACAAGCTACAGCTGACCTGGTAAAACGTGGCGAGTACTCCTGGAAAACCACCCTCCTGCGTGAACTATGCCAGTGGGAACGGTGGGGATAATACCGTGTGGAGACACAGATATAAGAACGTTCCGGATACTTTATGTAGCACACAGCACTAGGTTACGCTGATGTTGGTGTCAGGATGTGGCAAACTCACTTTGATTTATTCCTTGTGATAGTTTCTCTTTATTCCTCCCAGGTGCAGAATTTCACTACAGCCTGCACCTGTTCCCTGGGCAGAACGAACTGACTGTCTGCTGTTCTCATGTATACTCGTGGACATAATCGAAAGCCAGTTAAACAAAGAGTGGGGGTATTCGGCTCACTTGCCGGGTGATTGTCACAGAGTTTTCATTAGTCCTTCTAGTCTGAAATCCGGTATAGAAGTTGGTATTTCTCTGGTCCCGAGCTCAAGAGAGTGGGAGCCAGTGAGAAAGAGGACTGTAGTAAGATGAGGGCCTGAGCCATAAGCCCACGCAGCACTGGCCTAGTGTAAGGTCCGAGGCCTTGATAGCGAAGGTCAAGACTTTGCTAATATAGAGAGAAGCCGTGAGCGAGAGGCAGGCCCTGCCTACAGAATTTAGCACGAACAGGGCTGATGGGCTAGAAGAGGTACTAGGCGCAGACTCTGGACACATTCCAGAGGGGTCGTAACGGAGCCCCTCATAAAGAAACGTCTCGGTATCAATACGCCCCGCAGATTACAGGCCTACTGACCCAGGGTCTAAACTGACAGCATGATAGATAGTAATTGAACCCCCCCACCTCCCCCTATGTGGTAACTAAGGGTGGTAACTAAGGCGTACTGGGGGCAGAGTGTTGCTGCCCCATAGCAGCTGCCCTCCCCCTGCTCTGGGGCCAAGAGGCTGAGTCTGCACACCGCCCTCCCTCCCTGTGGTGCTGGGGGGACAGGGCCTGGGCAGAATGGGTGGGGCTGAGGACTGCAGCTTGCCTCCCCCAGCCCTACCTTCACCGCCCACACCATGCCTGGCACTGACTGAGTCGGTCCATTGGAACGGGCATCCATGAATTAGCCTAACTGGAGATCCTTTGGTCCCGAAGCCAGGACTGGGCCTCATCTACAGTAAACCTAGCCTGGCGCCTTTGATCTTTATCTGATAGCGTGGTCTTTGGGCGGGCTCTCTGAGTCTGCTCTGTTGACTAATTGCACATGGTTAACACGGTGAACGCAGGGCCGCATTATGACTTCCGTGGGCCCTAGGCACTTTTGCCTTCGTGGGCCCCTCCCACCATAATAATATCAATATTAACAATTATTTTTGATATAATTTTTGATATAATTTTTTAAATACGTCAACATTTTATTTGTTTTCTGTTTTGGGCAAAATTTAATAGATTTTCATGGGCCCTAAAAGTTCATTTTTTTTCCTTCTGATTTTAAAAGAAATTAAAACATTTTTGTGGGCCCCTAAGAGTATCGTGGGCCCTAGGCACTGTGCCTCCTGTGCCTAGTGGATAAGTTGGCCCTGGGTGAACGGAGGGGCAAAAGCCGGAACACACACTGCCGAACGCCGGCTATCATCATTGAAGGAGCAGGAGACCTGTCAGGACACCACTAGTGACGCCCGACTACTGCAGGGATCTCTGTCTGCACAACGCAACCCCAGCTGACCAAAACACCAGGTAACCATGATTCTCGTAGCCTCTCTGTGGTCACGTGTGGTACCTGCTCAGTGCCACCTTGCTAAGCCAAACTGGCTTGCTCGCATTCGCCCTGTGCTGTGGGTGTCCTACGCGCCAGGCCCCATTCTCTAACAACCTGCTTCTGCCATAAACTCCCAGGTATCCAGTCAAGCCTGGCATTTCAATATTCCCGTACTGTTCAATATCTTCATCAATGATGTAGATATTGGGATAGAGAGTACGCTTATTAAGTTTGCAGATGATACCAAACTGGGTGGGGTTGCGACTTCTTTGGAGGATAGGGACATAATTCAAAATGACCTTAGCAAGTTAGAGAAATGGTCAGAGGTAAACAGGATGAGGTTTAATAAAGAGAAATGCAAAGTGCTCCACTTAGGAAGGAACAGTCAGTTCCATACATACAAGATGGGAAGCGACTGTCTAGGAAGGAGCATAGCGGAAAGGGATCTAGGGGTCATAGTGGACCACAAGTTGAATATGAGTCAACAGTGTGATGCTGTTGCAAAAAAAGCAAATATGATTCTAGGTTGTATCAACAGGTGTGTTGTAAGCAAAACTCGTGAAGTCATTCTGCCGCTCTACTCTGCACTAGTTAGGCCTCAGCTGGAGTACTGTGTCCAGTTCTGGGCGCCACATTTCAAGAAAGATGTGGAGAAATTGGAAAGGGTACAGAGAAGAGCGACAAGAATGATTAAAGGTCTAGAGAACATGACCTATGAAGCCAGGCTTCATGAACTGGGCTTGTTTAGTTTGGAAAAAAGAAGATTAAGGGGGGACATGATAGCGGTTTTCAAATATCTAAAAGGGTGTCACAAGGAGGAAGGAGAAAATTTGTTCCTCTTGGTTTCTGAGGACAGGACAAGGAGTAATGGGCTTAAAGTGCAGCAGGGGAGGTTTAGATTGGACATTAGGAAGAAATTCCTAACTGTCAGGGTGGTCAAATATTGGAATAAATTGCCAAGGGAGGTGGTGGAATCTCCCTCTCTGGAGATATTTAAGAACAGGTTAGATAGACATCTGTCAGGGATGGTGTAGACGGAGCTTGATCCTGCCTTGAGGGCGGGGGGCTGGACTCGATGACCTCTTGAGGTCCCTTCCAGTCCTAATATTCTATGATTTTGCAAGTTGTTTCGGTAACCCAGCCTCCGTTGTGCCCCTTTCTGCGAGAGGTTATCCACTCCATCTGGCTCTTATTTATTATTTATTTATTTAAAATAGTTTTACCCCATCTCTCTATCTAAAACAATTCGAGGTGGCTTACAAAATTGGTTTAAAACACAATAAATAAATGTATATAAAGTAAGCGACAAGACCCCTAAGGGTAGGGGGGGAACCTAAAACCTGCTAAAACGCCTCTTCCAGCAACGGTGTGAATCTTCCTGTAACCTCATTTTGATCCTAGTGCCGAATCGGAACGTAATTTATTAGGATGAATTCCTAGCACAAGCTTTAGCAATGGAACACTTTTTTTTTTTTTTAAAACCTGACCTGATCGTACTGTATCAATAAATCATGTGTTTTGAGCTTCTCGGTTGTAGTGTCGTATATACTTTACTCCCAGTGGATAACCACTTCAGATGGGCCACTATTCTTTGTGTCCAGGAAAATCAAAATCCTATACTTGCGTATTTGAGCTGCACAAAATAAGCATAATATCTGCCTGGGGATTGTTGTTGGATGCACTTTACTGTTTTGTGTATTTTATTCATGATTTAGCAGCTTGTTGAAAGTTATCCAGTGCACTAATATTTCATATGGCAAATAATTCATCCTGATTCATTTATTCAGCACTGTTTACCTCTCCAAGCTTGTGAATGGCTCCTACACGGACCACAAGTTTCTTGAATTCATTCATTGCTATAAATTATTTAATGCTGGCAAATAAATCTTGGCTTGTGGACTGGATGTGAGCATTTCAGTGTGAATGGTTAATATTAAAAAATTAAATCAGTTTGGATGAGACATTCAGGTCACGTGGTCTATTTCTGTTCCTTGACTAGAGGAACATAAAGGGTTTGGCATGTTTCTTATACTTCTGTGCCCACTTTTATTTCTGTCACATCAGTGTTGAGACAGGGCGTCCAGTACTCGGCACAATATTTAAGGTGAGGACGTCAGAGAAGGGGAGAGAGAGAAAGAGGTTTTACAATGGTTTCAGTAGAGTTTTTTTTTTATCATGCGAATTAACCCTTTGTTTGCTTTTTTCACCACCTCTGGGCACCCGCCTGATATTTTCATTGCATTGTCAAAAACAATGCATAGGGCTTTTCTTCCCTTTCTTTTGTGTTACTAGGGGGCTACTCCTGGGGGGAGGCAGGCAGCCCTGGCTCTCCTTCCGCCCTCCGGGGAAGGCCGGACCAAAGAGAGCAGCTCCAGCCTGCCCCTGCCCCCAGCAGTAAGGCTGAGGTAGACACGCCTGGAGGGGTGGGCTGAGGCTTTGGCGGGCCTTCCCCCAGCTCTCTGCCCCCGGCCGCCAGGGGTGGAGCAGGCTGAGGCTGCAGCATGCCTCCCCCTGGCTCTCTCCCCATGGCTGCCGGGTAGAAGGGTGAGGCCAGGCCTGCCCTGGCTCTCTGCCACCAGGCATCGGGGAGAGGGGATTAGTGAGGGAGGAAGGAGGCAGGCAGGACGCAGAGTGACGTGATAACATCTGTCATCCTGCAGGAAATATTTGTATAGATCGAGAGAGAGATTGTATATCATGCATGTCAATCTCATATTTCTCTTCTGCCCAAGAAGTACTTGACAAGAGCCCAGTAATTAATGGAGAAATGATCAAGAGTCCCCTGAGATTAGTACTGGGCCAATATAAATTTGTCTCACCATTATGCTGAACAAAGAAGGGGTAATTAGCTAATTGGAAGGGAAATGAGCAAGCCAGTGATTAACATATGGGTTTGTATTTTGGACTGGCCGGGAATTAAATTTTCTCTGTATGTTGCCCTTGGCCTTGTCTCCCTGGAATTGCCTTTCCAAAGTTGTCTCTTGATGGGCACAGGATTCTCTTCCTGAGTTTCCTGATGGAGCCCGTCCGTAGCTTTTCAGGTGTGAATTATCGGCCACTTTGGAATGAGTACTTTTGCCAAAGAGCCCAGCATTGTTCCTTGCAGATAAGTCACTACTTGCTTGTGTTGAGGTAGCCCCAAAATCCCTCGTCCTGGACCAGGGGCCCCATTGTGCCAACAGAACAAAAGGCGTTTGCAAACTAAGTATTAAGGCAAGAGAGAACTGGTGGCTGGAGACACGGGGAGACATTAAATAAACGATTTCATCGAGAGTCTCGTGTTCGTTCTTCATCCAGTATTAGTGGCCCTGACTCAGGAAAGACGGTAGGCCCCTGTTTAGCTTTGTCCCCTGACGTTAAGGGGATGAAAGTTAAATACATCCTGGGGTGCTGTGTGGAGTGAGGGTCTGTGGTATCGTCTACTGTCGATCAATGCCCTTCCTGGAGCTACGGGCGCCCAGCAGAAAGTTACACGCAAGCAGCGGTGGGCAACCGAAACTAGGAAGTGGGGTGCATGAGTGGCCCTCCTTCACAGCAGTGGCCTGGGGTTCCCCCTGCAGCCCTCCCATCTGCCCTCTACCCCCCGCATCTTTCACACACTGGGCGCTGGAGCACCACGCTTCCTTGACCTCCCCCTCCCTCCCCGCGCGTTTGGAGTGCCATGAATCCGCCGATTCGCACTGCGTCCCTGCTCCTCCCCCTCCCTCCCGGGGCTCGAACAGCTGCAAATCCGCAGTTTGCAGCTCTGGGAAAGGGGGGAGGAGTGGGGACAGGCGATTGGGAGGGGGGTAGGAAGTGTGAGAGCCACGGGCCTCAGGTGGAGCACCCGTGGGCCGCAGGTTGCATAAACAGCGGACAGAGAATGCCAAATGTGTCCCTGTTAGCCCCTCTTCGTGCACTCCTTTGTGGCCAGGTTGCATCACTCTTCCTCAGTTTCCCCTTTTGGTTCCTCAGTAAGCCCAAAGAGGGGCTCTCGCAAGTCCATTCTTGGGGTCTGGTTTTATCAAGACAAAGCTCCAAACTGCTCAAAACAAGTTCCCCGCACAGCCCTTCACGGAGAGACTCTCTTCCTCTGCACTGCTGGCGACAGGCGCCCCCGCCAGCATTCCTGGCCTTCTCCCCAAAAAGAAACAAAACTTCCAGCGGGGTGGGTCTCTCTACTCAGCCTCAGCAGCCCTCTCCAAGGACCCCTGTGGCAGACTGACTCCCGCTGTAGTACCCGCCTTTTGGCTGTTCAGTCGCCACTTCCCCAGAGCCCTGGCTTAGTCACATGACTTGCGGCAGTCTCTCCCCCTTAGGAGACACATCGGCTGTATCACAGGTGAGCTGAGTTCTGTGGAAGGGCCAGACACCCTGGGATAGTCATATGCCCTGAAACTCACCAACACTACGGAGAGGTGCACAGACTCCTCTGTGATAAGCTCCTACCTGCCTGTCATTGCACCTTTCTATAACAGATTCAACTTCTGCAGCCCGTTGTTACGTACTCGCCCAGGTGTAACAATGCCGCAAGAAACCCCTGCCTTTAAATACCCTTAAAAAAAACACTTGTCTAAAAAAAAAGTATGGTTTTCAACTCCGTTCCTACCAGGGTATCTGTTCATAACTATGTTAGCTGGGCTTAAATTGAACTCAGGATCTATTGTAAAAGGATTTTTAGCCATGCGGCTCCCATGAAAATCACCATTAGATAATTCTCTCCCATGCGAGAATTTTGCCTGAGTTTAAACAAAGCTAAGCAGAGAACTGAGCTAGAGAATGGTGAGACACATCCAAAGGAGAATTATCCAAAGGATGTGTCTCACCATTCTCTAGCTCAGTTGTCTGCTTAGCTTTGTTTAAACTCAGGCAAAATGTGGTGTTTACAAACTGGAGAGGCAACACGTTATAGAAACGGGTAGATTTATAGGACCATTTTGAGCAATTTCTGTGCAGTCCAACAGAGGGGAATTGTATTGTTGGACAAATACCTCGGCAGATTCGGAGTGACTGCAGGTTTGTTTAGCTATCCCCGGTGGCGACATTTGCAAGTAAATAATTTTGTAATTTTTAAAATAGCAGCAAGTCAAAGGCGGGAGTAAGAAAAGGCTGCCTATTCCACGGTTCCTGTTTTACCAGCTTTGTACATTGGGAGCAAGAGGGAATGAATTAAAGTTAAATACATACTTCCCAGAAAGCAGCCTGGGCAAAGGGCATGAAAGATTTGGCTCTGTTCCTGCGAAGCAGTTGAGAACACTGGACTGATGGCAGCACAGAGAATACCTAAAAATGGACAGCACAGAGAACACCTAAAAAGGCTTGTGAGACCCACATTGTGTGGGATAAATTTTTCATCTTGAGCCTCTTCCATATCTGAGGTGGGTCGAGCATTCAAAAGTCATTTCTCATCAGGAACATAGGAACGGCCAGACTGGGTCAGACCAAAGGTCCATCTAGCCCAGTTTCCTGTCTGCCAACAGTGGCCAATACCAGATGCCTCAGAGGAAGGGACCTCAACAGGTAATCATCAAGCGATCCCTCTCCTGCCATCCATTTCCAGACAAACAGAGACTAAGGACAGAGGCTAATAGCCATTGATGGACCTATCCTCCATGAATTTATCTAGCTCTAGTTCCACGGGTTGACTTCCTTTTGTTTGATTTTAAACCTTCTGCCTATTAATTTCAGTTGGTGACCCCTAGTTCTTGTGTTATGGGAACAAGTAAATAACTTTTCCTTATTCACTTTTTCCACACCAGTCACGATTTTATCGACTTTTATCCTGTCCCCTCTTGGAGTTTTCAGCTTAGAAAAGAAGAGACTAAGTTTTTTCAATCTCTCTTCATATAGGACCCATTCCAAACCCCTCATCGTTTTTGTTGCCCTTTTCCGAACTTTTTCCAATGCCAAGGAACTTTTTCCTATGCCAGTTTCCAAGGAACAGGCTGTTGCCTTGGCTTCATTTTAATGCCCACGCAGAAAGCGACATTCTTCCGGCTGCTGTTTATGGAGAAGTCCTACAGTCATTGTAATTATGCACAACATCCTGACACTTGCTTCACTGATCATAACGGCAGTTTTGACCTGTTTTTACTTTGTCATGTCGATGCTTCTCTTAAGCACCGCTCCGGGGCACGATTCACAGGGATCGGCAGTGTCAGCCAGAAGACAGCCATTGCCAAGGCGGCTTAGGTCGCCACCGGCTAACACATGCTCTCTGGCTGAAGGTGTAAGATGGCGACGGTGGCACAAAGGGATGCCAGCCATGCTAGGAGACAGTAGAGCTGTAAGGTGTCCCTGGTGCTAGGAGGAGCTAGATATCAGAGCAAGTCCCTGCAAACAGCCAGTCTGCTTCCCCTTAAAGTCTACTAGCTGTTGTCTCCCCCCAGCCTGCTCCTTTCTGAGAGCAGGTCCCCAACCCTACTTGGTTTTTGGTTAGTGCCTGTATAACCTAGAGGCACTGAGATCACTGTGAGGGGAGTGTCAGCCAGTTGGCTTTCTAGCTCATGCTGTACAAGCACGAAGGTCCCAGGTTTGATCCCAGCTGCCGACAACGTGGGGCTATTGACTTTACATACGCTGGGGGACAGCCCTAGAGAGATCTGGGAAGTGCTTTGTGTCTCCACATACCCTCTAAGCTGTGTGCCTGTGCAGCCACTCAGGAGAGACTCCTCTGCTGGTTAGAAGAGAGTCCACAACTACATTTTTTGTTTCCACTGGTGGTGCACATTTGCATATGCCTCAGTGCACACAAAATGTATTCCACACATGGATGCAAAAATCCATACATGGATGGAAAAGAATAGAGTACACATTGCCCACAACCCAACCCTGAGCACCAGGTCCCTGGTAAAGCAATGGAGTTGGTGTGTCTTTCTCCTGTTGCATTAAAGATTCAAGGACCAGAGAAATCCATGTCTTGTACAACAAGGAAATCTGGGACCACGGCATCTCACGAGCAGCGGCGCTGCCTGCCTGTGTCTCCGAGCAAAAGCACCTCCCGGGAGCGTCTGGCATGATTTCCGTTTCTTAATGTCTTGTCATGCCGTTATGTCACACTTTCATTTACTTGCAGAGGTGTCGGGAGACGCGTCCCAGGGGCCTTCTGCCAGGTTTGGCATGGTGGCATTTGTCACCTGTTACTGTTAAGTGGTTACGAGGGGGAAGGCCTGGGTGTCTGACAAGGCTGACACATCTGTTTCTTTGAGAAGGCTCTTTCCCTGACGGAGCTTTGCACAGCAGATAGAGTGAAAGTGAACGACAACAAAGGCTCCAAAGAGAGGGGGATGCTCTCCCATAGATAATGGGGCTAGTGAGCTTCATTTCCTCCCCTTATTCCCTCCTGAGCTCTCCTGCCAACCACTGGGAAGTGGCACAGGCGTGTTGGAGATGCCAGCTGGACAGCTGGTCTGGACAGACGTCGTTACCCTGGAAGGGAAGGCCGAATAGTGACGTGGTGGAAGGCTGAGTTGAAGAGGGAGCATCCTGGGCCATGAGGAGCAAGAGCAGGTCACAGCTTGAGTAACTGAAGGAAAAGGGTACCAGACAGGGTGAGAACTGATCCCTGTAGCAGCCACAAGGGGGCACCCCCTGCACCGAGCGAACGTAGGAACGGCAAGACTGGGTCAGACCAAAGGTCCATCTAGTCCAGTGTCCTGTCTGCCAACAGGGGCTAATACCAGGTGCCCTGGAGGGAGTGAACAGAGCAGAGAATCACCAAGTGATCCCTCCCCTGTCACCCATTCCCAGCCTCTGACAAACAGAGCCTAGGGACACCATTCCTACCCGTCCTGGCTAATAGGTATTGATGGACCTATCCTCCATGATTTTACCAAGTTAAAGTCCTGGTCTTCATAACATCTTCTGGCAAGGAGTTCCACAGGTTGACTGCCCTGCGTGAAGAAAAAAAACCCTCCTCACTCACCACTGAACCACATCACTAGGGCCCTGCCAATTTCATGGCTGGGAAAAAGGCATTATGGGCCATGAAATAAGCCCTTGGGATGTCTCCTTGCTATAAAGTGCCACCAGACCATTTGCTTGCTGTTTTTTTTTCTGTAACAGACTAACTCGGTTACCCCCTGAAGCTCCCATCCAAAGAGGCTTCCTAAATCCTCCTGCCCCCAGCTGGACAAAGACTGTCCCCCCCCCCCCTAAACCCCACTGTATATACATGTACAAACAAGTTACACATCACTGCTGACGTGTCAGGTTGCCACCTTCTGATGCTAGTTAGGTTCCACCCATCGCCCTGTGCCTCGTGGTTTGATTAGATCATCTCTGTCCATCATTCTGTCATTTTAGACCCTTTCCTGATCCTGGGTCCGTATCTGTGGGGAGTGGGTACAAAGGTCTTTTTTTAATGAGCTGGTGGTACCATGTGATTTCAACTTACGTCCAGTACCAATGACTGTTTTACAGCCGGTACCTACCACCAATGACTGTTCTACGCCTACTGCCAATTAGTGTGTTGCACTCAGCCCTGTGCGTGCCAAGTTCTGTGAGCAGGGGCCTGCCTCTTGTTCCCAGCTTAGCTTTGCTTTATGTTAGCCAAGTGTTATCCATTGCTGGCTAGGTCTCAGACCAGGCCTGTGCTACATGGGCTTATGTTTCAGGCCCTCATCTTACTACAAGTGCGTTGACCATTTTTATTTGAACAGTTGAAAAGTTTTAATGCTTCGAATCTCAACACCAGTTGCCTTTAAATAATTTTCTGAGCTCCCCTGTTGTCTGCTCCCCCATTTCCTGCAACTGTGAAAATGTAATCAATAAACATGCAAAATGCACAAACCCCTTCATTTGGCAGAGCTGAGAACATTTAAAGAGTTGGCAACATTTAAAAAACACTGTAAAAGGAACATTTTACCTGTCGAGTTGATAAATAAAAATCAAAGTCAAATTCTGCCAAGCTGAGAAATAGCTCAGTATTTCTCAGCTCTGTGTAAGAAGCTCCAATTCATAAAGTACAAGTTGGATGGCAATGCCACAAGGGAAAAGAGATTATGACAAATAAAATGAAATGTTTAGAGCAACATATTCATCATTCAGTGGCATGAATTTCCTCCATTTATTATCCTTGATGGGAAATGACAGCTGACAAAGCTCTCCTGTTAGAACTGCCCTATTCTCAGCTCAAAGCCATTTTTCCATGCCTCTGTTCTCTCTAAATTCTCTTGCCTTCTTTCCCCTGAACAATGCATTTCATCTCTAATCTGCTCCTCTTCCTCACTTTGATGTCTGCCAACTGGCAGGCGGACTCTAACACCGACCTCACCAGTTAGCGGAGCTGCTAACCGGTCACTCGGCTTGCTAAGCGTGTGTCATAACCATGAGGATTGGCCAGCAGCCTGAGGACTAAGGGGTTAACTATGTCCCTGTACCTAGCCAGGTAGTAGTCAGTCAATAGAAATGCAGGTATGGATTTCAAACTGAGACAAAGGAATTTGGGTGTTTTCCCTTCTTTGACTCTGAGCCAGTTTTGCTCTCTAGATACTGAGGGAGACAGAAGACATGTCTCTCTCCAAGAAAAAGATTCTTCATAATGTGTAAGTAGGGCAAAGTCTAGATAAATCCATCAGGTTTTATAGTTTTGTGGTTTGGGCATTTGGATGTGATGCCTGTGCTGTTAGAAATGGGTTTTCCTCTCTCTTGCAACTAAGTTTTGGCCCGTGGAGGAATCCTCCATGAGTATATTAATTAGTGGCTCTTACTATCTAGCCATTCCAACTATGCTTGTAACTGGGGTATTGTTTTGATAATAAAAGTTAATTCTTTTTTTTAATTAAGCTGATATCGGTTCATTTCTGTGTCCTGAAAAATCTGTCTGTAGGATCTGCGTGCCTCTGTCGAGGAGGCAGCAATCGCAGACTGCAGCTTGTATTTTTCTCTTTTCTTTTCCAGCTCTTTGGGGAAAAGCGCTTGGGGTGCCCTGGGGTTGGTTTCAAGTATCCCCCCTGTTTGCGGGTTCAAAAGCACTTGATGGTGGCAGCAGATTCCCCAAAATCCGGGTATTAGGATTGGGGGGGGAGTTTTTGCACCAAAGCCTGGAGAGATCAGGTTTTGCGGGCCCCCGACTTCTGCATTCATCGTGCCAGAGTAGGGAACAGCCTTGACCGCATGTGTGCTGCATACCTCCTCAGCCAAGAACTGAGCTGGGACCCTGGGAGCGTGGCGGCTCCAGGGAACTGCCTTCTGGCGGAGCTACCAGTTCTTTGCCATCATCCTACTAATGTATTTCCTAAAGGACCATAGACTTTGCTGTGGTTTAGTTACATGGGGAACAGATTCCTCATTACCCTGCACCTAATGTAATACTTTAGGCAAGTACAAAGTGGGTGCAAAATATTAGCAGGTAAGAATGGCCGTGTTTCTACACTTCCCCTGCACTGGGGTAAATGACGATACCAGGTGCAGGTGAGTGGAAAGTCAGTCCACGAATAGGTTTTTGAGGCATCATAATATAACCCAGCATTCTAGTTCCACCATGAATTCCTAGTAGAAGACAAATCACCATAGGTAGGGAGAAAATAATTTGGTAACAGGCAGATGATTTTCATAGATAAACTTTCTATCAGCATAAAAGGACCTGGAGATTACGGCGGATGAGAAGATGACAAGAAGGCTAATGGCATATTAGGAAAAACTTTAAAAATAATGAATATTAGTGCGTTAGGAGGAGCACTGCCAGCAGATCTAGGGCAGTACTTATTCTCCCTTTATTTGTTTCTGGTGAGGCAACATCTGGAGTATTACATCCAGTTCAGCCCCACCCCCTTCATTACAGAAAGGATGTAAAGCGTTGGAGAGGGTCCAGCGGAGGGCAACCAAAATGATTCAGGGGCTGGAGCACCAAGAGGACAAGATGAGTGATTTGGGCTTGTTTAGTCTGTAGAAAAGAAGAATGAGGGAGAATTTGACAGCAGCCTTCAGCTTCCTGAAGGGAGGTTCCAAAGAGGATAGAGCGAGGCTGTTCTCAGTGGTGGCAGATGACAGAACAAGGAGAAGTGGTCTCAAGTTGAAGTGGGGGGTGGGTCTAGGTTGGATATTAGGAAAAACTATTTCCCTAGGAGGGTGGGGAAGCACTGGGATGGGTTCCCTAGGGAGGGGATAGCATCTCCGTCCCAAGAGTTTATTAAGTCCCAGCTTGACAAAGCCCTGGCTGGGATGATTTAGTTGGGATTGGTCCAGCTGTGAGCCAGGGGCTGGACTCAAAGACTCCCAAGGTCTCTTCCAGCCCTAGGATTCTATGACTGAATTGAAAAAACAACAACAAAGAACCAGCTAGTTTTACGCAGCAGGAAGAGAATTAGAATAATGAGGGCAGAAGGCCAGAGGGGAAAGGTTACAGAACAAACCCAACGGAGCTAAATATAGCGAAGGAAGAGCTAACAGGTGGTCAGAGACAAAGAGTGGAGGGAGACTTTGGAGCGACAGTGAATAGAAATGTGATTGCATTTATTCGGAGGTTTTTGTAATAGAGAAAAACGTTGGGAGTAAAACAAATCCCATGAAGAACTATTGAAAAGGTATTGTTTGCAGAAAACTGTAATCAATCTAACTGACAGTCAGAAGGACACTGAACTTGGCTTCTGATATGTGAAATGACTTTCAAAGTCTTAACTGGATTTTGCACCCGGCCCTTTTCTTTAGTTTTATGACATATTCTGACCGTTCTTTGTCTAATGGCCACACAGGGATCCAAGTACCTTCCAGAACTCTGCTGTCTCCGAGGTCTCTCGGGCAGGTTTCTTTTTAACATCAAAGCTGACTCTTATCAAAAGAGCTGTAACGAGCTCTTCTCAAAAGAGCTGTTCTGGGATCTGATGCAGAGGCATAAAAGTACCCGTTGTTTTCACTTGGCATGATTGCAGTTACCTCGTGGGACAAGGAAGAGGTCTTGCCCTACCTCCCATGAATGGGGCTATGTTTTACACTGGGACGGTTTGGCCACAAAAGTGCTGTCGATGTGCAAAAGTTGTTAAAAGTGAAAACCGGTCAAACCAGTTTCTCTGCCTCCCTTGGCCACATTTCATGGCCACATGGGCTAGTACCCTATTGACGGATAGAGCAAAGCAGTGTGGGGAAGCATCCCACAGTGCAGTGTGGTGAGAAGGTAAAGCTGATCCCTGCGCTTCTTGGGATTTCCTCTGTGAGCTCACAGTGCTGAGGAATGTCAAAGCAGCACAGCTGTCTCTTTAGTCCTCCCCCTGTTGCAGCAGCCTGCCTGTCTCTGTGTGCCTAGCAGGGCAGAACAGGAGCATTCTAATGATTTGTTCTTTGTTTGTTCCCCAGAGGGAGCCACTCACTCCGCTGTCGGATACTTCCCAGAGCTTTGAAAGGGGAAGGGCACATGCCTGCAGGGCAGCAGAGCTCACAAAACACTGAACACAGCCATCAGGGCTGGAGTTGTGGGATACTGGCGGAAGCCAGCCCTCTCAACAAAATGAACAGCAGAGTCCACACTGGTTCTTTGCCCACAATAAAGGGAAGGGAAAAGACAAAAGTCTCTCCCAGGGCTGGAATTTTGTTGTCTCCAAAACTGGGTGTTTTTCCCAACAAAAGTCGCATTGCAATGTAAACACACTCACTGTTTTGACGCCAAAAGGCAGGTTTTGGTGACAAACTGTGCCAGTGTAGACAAGGTCTCAGATGGGGTTTTCCTCTGAGAAGTATCCAAAGGAAGCAAAAAAAGATTGTGCCCAGTTTTGTGGTGTTACAGACTTGTGTGTAGCTCCCAGGGAAGTCAGTGAGGGAGAATCATCCATGCCACTGAAAATTGAGCTGAGCGACTTATTCTGATGACTGACTCTGACGTTCTTGGTTTCATATAGTGGTAATGAGCAATGTTCCCTCTAATCTCTTCCATCCATGTGCAGATTTTTTCCATCCATGTGTGGAATACAGTTCTGCATGTGCACCAACGTATGTGCGAATGTGCCCTTCCTGCTGGACCCCATAGCCTGCCCCAGGATCAGGGCAGGGAACAGGATGCTGAGGCCAGATGGGGGCTTTGTTGGCCAGGCTGCTGTGGCTGGAGCCCAACCAGGCCATCACGGCTGGGCTCTTACAGCAGTCGTGGGGCATGCGTCCCCTACAGCGCTCCCTCTGCCGGCCCTTTAAACAAGCGGATTGCCCCAGCCGGCTCTTGCCGCAGCGCAGACGGTTCTTACCAGGGCCACTCCCTTCCTTTCACCTCTGGGTAAAGTGAAATCGACAAAGACAGACCCTCCTGCCATGAGTAATTTACGCGTTTTAAAAATTCTGAATTAATTTTTCATTTTCATTTAAAAAGTTGCATGCATGTTGGGAACGACAAAGGAGCTACATTTGGTTCCGTAGTGAGCCATATTTGGCTCGAGAGCCATGCGTTACCGACCCCTGTACTGTGCTATGTGACGAGTGCCATAGCGAAGCATATGAACAAGACATTCATCTTAGGCCAGGTCTATACTCCTGGAGAAAGTCGAACTAAGGTACGGAACTCCAGCTACCTGAATAGCGTAGCTAGAGCGGACATACCTTAGCTTGACTTACTGTGGCCTCTCCACTGCGAGAGGGTGATAGGGAAGTCAAAGGGAGAATTTCTCCTTACTCCTCACAACCTGGTGGAGTACTAGGGTCAATGAGGGTGCCATCAGCTATCGATTTAGCTATCGATTTAGAGGGTCCTTACTAGACCTGCTAAATCAAACCCTGGAGATTGATCTCTGGTCGATTTCTGGGTAGGTGAAGACAATCCCTAGGCCACATTGATGGGAAATTAATAGGAGTTTTACCATTAACTCAAAAAAAAAAAAAAAGGCAAATCTGACCTTTGGCAATAAACTGCTGTCTATTTTTCACTTAGTGAAAGTATAATCAAGGTTACCCCCTGTCTTCTTGGGGAGGTTGACTACCAGATTAAGGATGCATGATCTATGCCAGTTACAGGACTGATTCAGATTGTGTCCATTTCATCCTAGGCAGTAACCCATGTCCAGCCTGCCCTTATATCATGATCAGCCGTATGTTCATCAGGGTCAGGGTTATCACTTCATTATTTAGACAGTTTCCAGTGACTAAGATCCCAGCTACATGCCAGAGCAATTTGAAGACGACATTTTAGACTCTGTTTTAGGGACTTTCCCTTTAATTTCTTCTTCATCATCAGGATGGAGACAGTTGTGTTTTTTCAAAATATTGATTCAGAATGAGGCTATTTAATAGCCTAGACAATGGCGCTGACATTATTCCATGGACAGCAACAGAGTTTTGTGCTTTTAAAAAAAGATGATTATTCCTTAGCAAGATGAGTACCTCGTGGTCATCTTTAGAAAAAAATCTGTCCGTAAAGCACCTGATTTTTTCTTTTGTTCCGGAGGAACACTTTGATTTTGGACATCCTCATTTTCTGGAGATTGGCCCTGTTTGAGATTGCTCTTCCTCCGAATGCTGTACTGCCTTTGATTGATGCGATCTATTTATTTTGGGAGTGACTTATTAAGGCTGACCTATCTGAAATCAGTTCACTTTGCTTGTTTTCTAAAGGTTACTTGAAGTCTCAAATGAATCCGGGCAGTCCCATTGTACGTCTTCAAGTTGTTTTAAATTAACCTGGATTATCTGTAGCAGTAAGGTGACGCTTCTAGTGTATTTTGGAGTGTGCCCAGATTCACACTACGGCATATTTCTATTTAATTAGGCCACTCTGTTTTCAGGTTATCCCTTAGTATCTTCTCCTTTGTGGAACTTGTGTCCTAGTGGACTAGGACTCAGGAAACCTGAAATGAAGTCCTAGCTCTGCTCCACAGAGCCCTTGTACAGTCCTTTCTTCTTTCTGTGCCTCAGTTTCTACCATATGAAAATGGGAATCATAATGATCATGCCTTCATTTGCAAAGTGCTTAGGGATCGGCTGATAAAAAGTACCACATAAGAGGTAAATAGCATTATTAAAAAGGAACATTTAGGGCTTGTCTAGACTACTGGGAAGATTCGAAAGAATAGTGCTTCTTTTGCGATGGTACTGCCCGGTACGCAGTACTGGCACCTCCAGTCAGAGCTCAACAACTTTTCCTCTGGAGTACCGGCACCTTTTTTTCTGTTTTAAAAAAAAAAAAAAAAAAAAAGAGCACTGTGAATGAGGATATGCAAATTCTGCAGGAAATTGATATCTTCTTCTGATCTCACTTTGGAAAGTGGAGCTTTTGAAAGTGAAAGTAATCTAGATGCATTTTTTCAGCAACCTTCCCTTTTTCGAAAAGCTGCTTTTCCTCAAAAAATGAGGTTTATGTGGCTTTTCAAAGAAGGGGTGGGGGGGAAGTTGCTGGAAAAAACCCCGCGTCTAGCTTTCGAAAGTGAGATCGGATGAAGATATGCAAAATCCCATGGAATTTGCGTACCCTCTTTTGAATCGTCCCCATAGTCTAGACATAGCCTTAGGTACCAACTAGGAGACTATCCCCAGTAGCGGGGTTGTTTCCATTTGAAGAACAGCTCATGTAGACGTGGGAAAGTCAGAATAGTTTGCAAAGCAGAACACGTTTCCCAAGGCCTCCTGCAAGGGGGTTTACAGGATCTGTCAGAAAAGCCTTTCTTTCTCGACAGATCCCCCTCTCGACTGCCGCTTTTTGCTGACAAAGTGCTGAGTTGGCAAAACGCGGCAGCCATTTTTATGCAAATTAGGCACAGGATATTTAAATCCCTGACTCATTTGCAATGTCGACCTGCCTAATCTGCATCCCTCTGCCGACAGAGGGATGCAGTCTAGAGATACCCCAAAGGTCAAAGTGTCACTTCTGGGAGGGGTGTGGGCCTGATCGCGCCAATCCCAGAACCGCCAGAAGGTGGCGCCGTCCAGCAGTGAGTACAGGGACCCGTCCCAGTCCAGACAGGTTGCCACAGTCCAGACACGTTGCCACGGTCCAGACACGTTGCCACGGAGCATTAAAACTGGGCTTTTTACATTCAGCAGCAGGCAGGACCCTGGGTTATTACTGTATTTTGACAACACGTCACTCCGGATAAAGCTGACCTGCCGACAAGGGCTGCTTTAAAAGCAGGCCCTTGTCTCTCAGCATTTCCTCTGAGCCTTGATTGTTTGGCTAAGCCCCAAGAACCTTCCAGCCACAAACAAGCATGTATAGTATTAAGCCTCTTTGGCAGGGTGTGCTCCAGTTGAGCCTAGCTATGGGCAGCCTTTGTGTCAGAGTAGATGAAGACTTCGTTAATGGCGTTTCCATCCACCCTCATGATGCCGGAGTGAAATCTAAATCTTAAAAATGACTGGGTTTCTAGGGCTAAATCACTGGCGTGTTTCCAGATCCTTCCAGACACCCCCCAAACCCTAATAATTACCCTGTACTTTTTATTTTAAGTTGAAAGCACAAGAGAGAACTGATCTTCTCTCCCCACAAGTAAAGGGATTTTTTTTTTGGCATGGAGAAAACATAAACTTCTTCTTTAAGTTGAAATGTAAACTCTGCTGCTCATGACGGATTGTGCCATATAAAGCATTTGACCGCAGGGCTGGCGGTTCTACTCCAGCTAACTGGATAGCAAATGAAGGCCTTAATAGTTGTGTAGAATAGTGATAGAGATGTAGCCGTGTTAGTCTGGTCTTGCTGAAACAAAAGACAGGACTACACAGCACTTTAAAGACTAACAAGATGGTTTATTAGGTGATGAGCTTTCGTGGGCCAGACCTACTTCCTCAGATCAAATTTGATCTGGCCCACAAAAGCTCATCACCTAATAAACCATCTTGTTAGTCTTTAAAGTGCTGTGTAGTCCTGTCTTTTGTTAATAGTTGTGTGGCGGCTTATGCCAAGTTGGACCTGTGTGGTCTAGGGGTAGGGCGCTGGCAACTCAGAAGACATGACTTGTGTTCTTGGCTTTCCTGCTGTCCTTGTGCAAGTCGTTTTGCCCCCCCCCCCAGTTCCCGTTCCCTATGGATGGCTTAGACTGCTAGCTCTTCAGGGCCGGGATTGTCTGTCTGTACAGCGCCTGGCGCCAGAGGGTCTGATCTCAGCTGGCCAATAGATGCAGTTGTAACATAAATAACAGTGCGCGTTATAGGCCAGGACTCTATGGGATGGAAGCTGTGCAATAGCCTATGACCTTGATGTCCAGTCATAAGAGCATCACTTAAAGCAAGGTCAGGGTTTGGTTGTGCGGGGGGAGGGCTGAAGCTTCTGCTCCTGCCCCCCCCCATTTATACGGGGACGCATAAAAAGATCTCCTCCTAGACGGTAAGAGCTAGGACCACCAAATTCAGTTTGCAGCTTCCTCGTACTGTAACTTAAATCATGGTGTGGGTTTGGTTGGGGAGAGAGGGCTGAAGCGCCCCCCCCCCCCCCCGATGCGTAGGGGGATGCATAAACCCATACAGAAAAGAGACAATCACCAGGCAGGTGAAAGGAGCTGGCTGGGGACATGTTCCCCCTCCCCCCCATCTGGGACTGTCCCAGCCCCAAACCTCCCACCCCCCAGATGCCCAAACTCTCTCCCCCCAGTTCGTATAGGGATGCTGCTGGCTGCTCCCCTTTGTCAGGGAGCGAGGGGAACGTGCACAGTTTGCTGCATTCCTCACTCTGGCTGGGAGCGCAGGGAGCAGATGAACCTGGACCTGCCCCAGCCAGGGGACAGGCACCCCTCCGCCAGCGGTGCTCACTGGAGCTGCAGCCGCCATAGAGAGGCAGGTCTCCTCTGGCCCCAAGTTGCGGCAGTGACAGCAGGCTGGGGTTGGCTTCTGCCCCGGGCAGCCGGCATCCTGAACCCCTCCTCCGCAGCCCCACCCCAGAGCAATGAGTTACATGAAAAAACCCAACAGTAATTGAGTTAAAAACCCAAGCAACATTGGGTAAATATAGCTAATACCACAGATGGATGCCTCCGAGCAGGCTCGAGGGACACCACAGGCCGGAGCGAGGACGCTCGCCTTGCAGCTGCTTATGGTACATTCATTGTAGGCTGCTCCGCTGGCACCCCTCACGTGAGCTAAACTCAGTACGTTTTGGATTAAAGTGTGTGTTTTTTAAAACCGAGGACTTGGTGCAAAATGTCGCCGAGTCCTTCGTCCGGTGAGTGCCGAAGGGGGCAAAATCTGGCCTCCGATAATTCCTACCAATCCTGTTCCATTGTTGGGTGCTTTGTGGGCAGTTCTTGGTGAGTCATCAAAACCTGGGTGGTGCTGACTAGCATGGACGGGACGGATAGGTCACATGGTACTCTTTCTGCTCCCTGATTGGATAAACGTATCCCTCTCCTAATTGGATTCCCCGTGAGCATACCTCTGTGCGCATACTGAGTAGTCTCTGACAGTATCCAAAAATCTTTCGATAAATCTTAGCCCTCAACGAGCTGCCGTAGCTATGCCAGCAGGAGAGGTTGTCCACACCGGCGCTTGTGCCAGTGCACAGTATGTCATTTGTGTGTGTGTGTGTGTGTGTGCGTCACACCCCTAAACAACACAAACGCCACTGACAAAAGCGGCAGTGCAGACATAGGCAGAGACAAGGTGGGTGAGGCAAGCTCTCCCATTGGACATCTTCCGTTGTTGAGAGAGAGAGAGACTTTCAAGCTACTCAGAGCTCCTTCTCAGGTCCGGACGTACCTCACAAGCACCGATGGAAGTCGGTCCAATAAGGCAATACCTCACCCCCTTTGTCACATAGGTCAAGGGACCATTCATGGTGTGGTGGCCTGTTAACACCTCTCCAGTTGTGGGTGGGGGGGAAATGCCAGAGGGGAGGAAGGCTTAGTGGCTTATAGGTTCTTGTAATAAGCCCTAAGGCCGACGTGTCTCTTCAGCCCACGATTTGAGTGTATTGCAAAGTTATGGGAGCTTCCATTCAAAACTTTACTAAACACCATTATCATGGGCTGAAGAAGGGCACTGGATTTATGGCTTGTTACAATAGCCTATAACCCACTCAGCCTGCCCCCCACCAGCATTCCTCCTACCCCCATGACTGGAGAGATATTAACAGGCCACTTTGCCTTGAAATATCTGACTTACTTGAGCTAAACAAGCTGATGTAGCTGCATCACTGTGAGGCCAAATCTTTATTATGGTCTTGAATCAGTCTGACTATGTTTCTTTACGTTAGTTATTCCGACCTAACCCTTCCCCCTCACCCGCCATAGGTGACTCATAGACTCATAGACTTTAAGGTCAGAAGGGACCATTATGAACGTCTAGTCTGACCCCCTGCACAGTGCAGGCCACAGAATCTCACCCACCCCTCCCAGAATAATCCTCTCACCTATATCTCAGATATTGAAGCCTTCAAATACTTTGAAGACCCCAAGATGCAGAGAATCCTCCAGCTGTGACCTGTACCCCATGCTACAGAGGAAGGCGAAAAACCTCCAGGCCCTCTGCCAATCTACCCTGGAGGAAAATTCCTTTCCGACCCCAAATATGGTGATCAGCTAAACCCTGAGCATGTGGGCAAGACTCACCAGCCAGACACCCAGAAAGTTCTCTATAGCAACTCCTATCATCCCTCCATTGACCTATTTACCTCTGATAATGGGTAGCATCCAGGATGTGCACCGCCTCCATGTCCCTGCCAAAATGTTGATTGGTAAATGGGGTGTTTCCTCATGCCCCCTCCCTATTCTTCTGAGTGGCCCTTCCTGCATCCCTTCCCCTGGCAGGCGTCAGTTGTCTGTGCCCCCGCCCATGTAGCACTATGGCAACAGGAGGTCTTCTCCCAGGGTATGTCTAGACCGCATCCCTCTGTCGGCAGAGGAATGCAGATTAGGCAGGTCGACATTGCAAATGAGGCAGGGATTTAAATATCCTGTGCCTAATTTGCATAAAAATGGCCACCACGTTTTTGCCGACTCAGCGCTTTGCAGGAGGCATAAGGGATCTGTGGGAAAAGGGTTTCTTTCTCGACAGATCCCCCTCTCGACTGCTGCTTTTTGCTGACAAAGTGCTGAGTCAGCAAAATGCGGCGGCCATTTTTATGCAAATTTGGGGTGGGATATTTAGATCCCTGCCTCATTTGCAATGTCGACCTGCCTCATCTGCCTCCCTCTGCCGACAGAGGGATGCAGTCTAGACATACCCCCATTGACATGGCTCCGGCCTCTTAAGGAGCTGGCTTCACTACACTGAAGGGAGAAGGTCTCCTGCTGGAATAGCTGCCTCTTTGCTCCGGTGCCTCTGTGCTCTGTGGCAGTGGTGTGCAACCCATGGATCGCAATCCCCAAGGGATCATGGATGTCTTCCCGGGGGGTCGCGGCGCTTAGATCCAGCCGGCCGGGGGCTGGGCCCAGCAGTTGGCGGCCCCTGTGGTGCGGGGGTCGCAGATCAAAAAAAGTTGCACACCACTGCCCTGGTCACCGTGCCTCCGTCTCTATGCCACTTCTGCAGCAGAGGGCTAGGGGAACGGAGGATCCTCTTCTGTAATGTCCTTTCTTCTCCCTCTCTCCTATTACGGGCAGCTCTTACGCCCCGCAAGGATCCCTGGAGCTGGGGTGATCGCCCATGGGCAGCTGAGCTAAGCCAGCGGAAGGGTATCTCTGCCTCAGTGCAGTCCTACTGAGAGGAGAGTTGGAGTCCAGTTGTGTGGCTTGGATCCAGCTCACACTGGGGCACACACTTGTGCAAGAGGCTGATGTGGCTCTGGTTATAACTGTTGTCTTTGGAGAGGCCTGTTTTTGGGGGGAGGGGTGAGGAGCAGGCTGTGGGGGAAGGCATGTGGGAGCAGCTCCTTGGTGTGCCTGATAGTGTCTGGGTCATTTTTCTGCCTCTCGTTCTGTAGCCAAGCGGCTGTGGCCAAAGAGAGAGGCCCGATGCTCTGGTGATTAGGAGCCAGTGAGATCTTCAAAGGCATGGCCACTAAGACCCTGTGTGAGTCGTGTCACTTCTCTTGTGCCAGGAAGCAGGCAGGGATCTTCCTGAAAACCCCTGCCCCTTAGCCCCAGCCAGCCTCTGGTAAGTCTGCAAAGCTGTTTGCAGTTGGATTGTTAAGGAAATGTTACCCAGCACGAGCTTTGTAAGTTTCCCGTGGAGGGAAACTGCCTAAGTGCCATTTCTCCCATGATGTTTAGCATTTCCTTCCCCCACCCCCAGCAGCTGAAGGATTAAACGGATCCCTCTGCCAAAGCCAAGAAAGCCGTTTCTTTCTCCAGCAGAGCTGGCTGTCACCTGTGATGGCTGGGAGAATCACTCCTGGAGCATTTCAGTCCTTGGACTTTGCCGGGAAAGAAGTAAATAAACGTTCCCCGGGAGGGTGGCTCCAATCTCATGGCTTTTCACAAATTGGAAACATATTGGCTTCTGACAGCTCAGTTCTTCTCTAGATAAAACACCTATGTTCCCAGGAGTCCTGTGCCTGAAGTTGAAACCTTTCCCTCTGTGGTGAAGCCTTCATTTATTTAAGGAGGTTACAGGGTCCGATTTCCATTCTCTTTCCCCTTGGGTTGTCATTGGGCAAAGTGGGTCGAAAATGCCCCTAGCTGTGGCATTGCCTTCCCAAAACTGCCTGTGCCCTCTGCTGACCGCCAAGGAGGGCATGGGCTGTGGTGCGGCAGCCTGGCTCTTTGGCTGGCCAGCAAGGCTAGGGCTGCTGTCTGTCCACACCACCCACTGGAAGGGGGGATACTAAGAGGGCCGAGTGCAGTAACCTTGAGTGGGAACTGAGTGTAGCTCCACAGGGGAAAGGGGAAGGCCGCAGAAGGGGTGGAGCGTTGGACAGAAGGGGCAGGGCTGGGGCAGGGGCAGCTCTTTTTTGAACTCTGTTAAAGTTCTGGCCTTCACCGCATCCTGTGGCAAGGAGTTCCACAGATTGATTGTGCGCTGTGTGACTAAAGGGATCGTGACCAAGACAAGGTTTCTGACAGATGAATCCTGACATGGGAACATCCTCTGCAAATCTACCAGAGAGTCATGCTGGTTTCTCCTTTCTTGTGCTCAATGCTCTATCCATCCGAACGGCTGCTTACAGGGGCTATTACGTGCATAGGGCAGGTCTTGGGCTGATGTCACCGACAGGTGGTGGGATCTGTGCTTTGGCTTAGGTAAAAGTCAGCGGGGTAGAATTCCTTGGTGGTTACCGTCTCTTCACATCTCGTATGAGGGGCAAGACTCTTCTTTGGGCCCTGCAGGTGCTTTTATAGTGAAGTTGTTAGAAAGGGCTGTGTAGCACATGGTGAATCTGGCCCATGGATTTCCCAGTAAATCACTGGTAAGCTATTTATAGCTTGGCCTTCTTTGCGTGTCTTCTGCTTCCCCTGTTACCTTGTTCTTGTGTTGGGCATAACCGATGCAAAATGGGACAGCACAGCAAATCTGTGATCTCTTTCTTGGTATAAATTGGGTGCCTTTTTTGCTTAGCAAAGCTCACGGCCAGCCCCTGCGGCCCACTAACGAGCAAGGTTCTCGACGCCGATGGAGAGCAAAAGATAGCGTCAGATTAGCAGGCAAGAAAGAGAATTTGCCCGGCGCCCGCAGTGGGGGTTGGGGCGTACGTGTTCTCTCGTTGGTTTAGATCCTACACGCTGCCGAGAGGAGTAAAAGCTCTGGCCGCCGGTTGCACTTGTGATGTGTAAGAGGAAGGGCTGCTTGCCACGAGAGGAGGGGTCAGCATGGCGAGCGACAGGCGGTGTGCTGAGAACGTAGGGGGCGCTGACGTAGTGGGCGGAGACACTTGGAATAATCGGAATCCTCCGAACGCCTCATGTTCAGAGCGTTAGCCAAGCCAGTCCAAGGTGTCTGGTTCTGGTGGAATTAGGTGAGTGACAGAGTGAGAATATTTATATCTCGTAAATACTAGAATCCTAGGGTTAGCAGAGACCTCGGGAGGCCATCGAGTCCAGCCCCCTGCCCAAAGCAGGACCAACCCCAACTCAATCCTCCCAGCCAGGGCTGTGTCAGGCCCGGACTTCAAAACCTCTAGGGATGGAGATTCCACCCCCTCCCTAGGGAACCCATCCCAGTGCTTCCCCACCCTCCTAGGGAAATAGTTTGTCCTAATATCCAACCTAGACCTCCCCCTCTGCAACTTGAGACCATTGCTTCTCAATCTGCCATCTGCCCCACTGAGAACAGCCTCTCTCCAGCCTCTGTGGAACCCCCTTCAGGGAGTTGAAGGCTGCTCTCAAATCCCCCTTCACTCTTCTCTTCTGTAGACTGAATGAGCCCAAATCCCTCAGCCTCTCCTCGTAGGTCTTGTGCACCAGCCCCCGAATCATTTTGGTTGCCCTCCGCTGGACCCTCTCCAATGCGTCCACATCCCTTCTGTAACGGGGGGCCCAGAACCGGATGCAGTACTTCAGAGATGGCCTCCCCAGTGCCGAATAAAGGGAAATCATCGCTTCTCTGGATCCGCTGGCAACGCTTCTGCTCCTAGTCTTTCCTGTTCCGCCTGTAGCGAAGCGAGGAGGGTGTATTCTAGGGCTCTCAAGGAACTGCAAGCGTGGGGCCTAGCAAGGCAGCGGTGTGGTGTGACACTAACCCAGGGATACAAACTCCAGTCCCCACCTCACCCCTCCCTTCCTCGTCTGGGGGGAATAGTTGGCACCGTGGTCTCAGCCTCTATGTGGCTTTTGAGCCCCTCTCTGTCCACCCTGGGAACTAGCATCAACGAGTGCCTGGGCCTGCCTGGGCTGGAGGGAGAGTGCTGGGTCTGTCGGGGTGGGCACAGGAAAAGGGGAAGAAGGGAAGCCAGTGACAGAGGGATTTTGCTTGGCATCCTGCACGGAATCGATTTACAAGCAGGCCCTGGAGAGCAGCATTTTTAGGGAAGCCCGAGGAAGGAGCCTAATGATAGTTCTGAGGCCTGGGCTGGACTCTGCTGGGTTATGTCTACACTGGCAGCTTCTTGTGCAAGAACATCTTGCACAAGGGTTCTTGCGCAAGAACTCTCGCACAAGAAAACGTGCACACTGCCATGTGCGCACTGTGCTTTTGCGCAAGAGCATCCATGGCAGTGTGGACACTCCCATTTTAGCCGTAGGGCTTTCTTGCGCAAGAAATCCCTGTCCAGCGTCCACACTGCCCTCTTGTGCAAGAGCTCCTGCACAAGAGGGCTTACACCTGTTAAAAAGAGAGAGTAGCTCTTGCGCAAGAAGCCCTCTCTTACCATGCCGCACTGTAAAATTTCTTGCGCAAGAGCGGGCGGGCAGTGTGGACGCTCTGTGGATTCTTGCGCAAGACGCCGCGAGTGTAGACACAGCCCTAGAGTTGAATAAATACTCAGATGGAAAACCAGCCAGGGCTTTCCTTCCCCTTCTCAATGATAGTGCTGGATGCCGAAATTTACATCGGTACCTGGACTGCAGCAAGGCAAGTTTCAGAAGCATCCAGGACTGCTTATCTGCCAAACTCTGCTCAGCAGACTTTGCTTTCGCTCCACGCTCGGATGAGAGCACTTGAGAGATGACCCCCACGGTTCCTTGTTCATGGGGTGTGTCTCACCACTGTGGGCACGGGGCGGGCATAGCATCTACCTTGTTTCTGCAGAGAGGAATGTCAAGGGAGGGACTGGGAAGGTGCTAAGTGCATTTAGCATTGAAGGAGCTTCAGGGGGTAGCCGAGTTAGCCTGTTACAGGAAAAAACCAGCAAGCAAATGGTCTGGTAGCACTTTATAGACTAACAAAACATGGAGATGGGATCATGAACTTTTGTGGACACAGCCCACTTCTTCAGAAGGCACCTGTAGGTGACTTTGGAAATGTCAGCTGGAATTATTTGACTATCTAGATATTTATATGCTCCTAGTTGCATAAACGGGGCTGAATGACGTGTCTGTTCGTACCTCCACCGCAGGAGCTAGCTGGCCCAACGTCGCTGTTAGCAGCCCCCGGAGTATCTCCTCAGGGATGCTCTTCCTCCCGCACATGAACTGCCAACCAGTGGTAGCACATTGCTCCCTCCTGCCCTGGCTCTGCGCGGCTCCCAGAAGCAGCTGCAGGGTCCCTGCAGGCCCTAGAACAGGGGTGGGCAATAATTTTTGATGGTGCGTGGGGGGAACGCCAAGATTTTGGAAAGTGGTTGAGGGCCGCACTCTTTCATGGAAGGTTGCCAGATGGTTTCACAAAAAAATACCGAAAAACAACTAAAAATACCACTCCAGGAAAAGTTTGTTTTTGTTTTTGTTTGTTTTTTTTGAGCAAAAAAAAAAAGACCCCAAGAATTGAGGCTTTTTGGCCCTAACAGGCTGCCAGCAGCTGCCCACAATCTTGCCTCCCTCCAGCGGCTGCCCGCCATCTCGCCTCCCTGAACCGGGTTGGACAGCTTCCCTGCGGAACCTGGTAAGCACTAAGGTTGCCAGGCTGCCTCCATATTAAGCTGCACAGTCCTGGATTTTTGCCTCCTGGCTGGGAAAAATTCAGAAAGTACCAGATATTTTATGACATTTTAGGTGTCCGGTATTTTCTGAATTTTTTTTACCAGACAGGAGGTGAAAATACCGGACTGTCTGGGTCAATACCGGACACTTTGAAACCCTATTTTCATGATATTAATGGAGGCGGTGCGGGGTCTGGGACAGAAGTTGGGTGCAGAAGGGAGCTTGGGGTAAGGGATTGGGGTGCAAGAGGGAGAATGGAGCCTGGGAGGGAGTTTGGATGAAGGAGGCGATTGTGACCTAGGGCAGGAGACTGGAGTGCAGGGGTTTGGAATGTGACCTAGGGTAGGAGGGGATTGTGATCTGGGGCAGGAGATTGGGGTGCCAGATCTGGGAGGGGGTATGGGTGCAAGAGGGGGACAGAGGGTTTGCGAATGTTGAGTGGAGGAGGCGAGGGGGTCGGGGTGCCAGAGGCAGGCTGTGACAAAATGTAATTACTTAAACTTGCTGTTAAATTTACATGTAGAATGTCTCTATTAATGCAATGAAATATAAATGAATTGTCCTCATGTGTATTTGAAAATTTTCATAATAAATAGCATACATAGAAGCACACGAGGTAAATATGCTGCACATTTACAAAAATCGGCCGCGGAGAAAATGGAGTATTTGATAGGCTTGTGATTGTACAATCACATTTATAACTACACGGTTCTGAATTTCTTTTAGATGCATCACTTAATTTGCATTCATACACCTCAAGCTTTACAAACTGCTTTCTATTCTGGCTCTACCTCAAGTTTAATGTTAAAGGTGAAAAGTGTTTTAAAAATAAATTTCACTTTTGAATTTGCCAACTATAAGAAAATGAGAAACTCGCCTTATAAATCTAAACATTGAAAATGTTGGACAAAATGTTCTCGACAGCTACAGAATGCAGCCAATGGCTTTGGACTCAGGAAAACGGCAAAGCTAGTGTCTTAGGCCTGCAACTACGTAAATGCTTTATTCTGGTGTAGAAATGTATTATTCTAGGATCCACAAATATTCATTTTATAGTTTAGTTTCAATATCATTTATTTTGAAAAAGGGTCAGAGGGTCATGTTAAGAACTCTAATCCTATAACCTGATCAATGAACTTCCTTCCTGTCCTTTCAAGCACTGCTGTTGATGTACAATGCAAAAGCCTCCTCTCTTTCTCCCTGAATAAGCCACACTCCTCTATACCAAAAGTCTCATCATGAGCCTTGTCCCACTAAGTCTCTGTGATGCCAATCATGTCACTTTTGCTTGTCTACTAAGACTTCCAGTTCCTCACATTCTTGGAATTGGTGTGTGCTTATCTAAGCTGTTGGACCCATTCCCTTACAGTTTTCCCTCTTGTTACGCCTGTGACCCTATTGTAATTTTCCCCAGCCACGAGCTACATTATTACGTGGCGGGAGTCGACGTACCTTAATTGGAGTTTCTGGGTGGTCTCCACAGTGGGAGGTGCAGGAATACTGGAACTGATGGGGGAGCCCTCTGAGTTTGATTTAGTGGGTCTTTACTAGATCTGCTAAATCGAACTCCAGAAGATCGATCGTGATAGCGTTGATCTTCCATGTAGTGAAGACATGGCCTTAGTCAAGTAGACCCCATTTTCCATCCTCAGACACTAATCTCCAGCTGGCAGATGAAAGAAGATGATGGGTAATTTAAGCAACTCCACAGTTATGACTTGGTAAAGGCTGAATCAATGAACAGCTGCTTACTGAATAAAGGAATGTGTTCTGCCATCTTAACTCTGCTTCTGTCTAGTCAGCCTCCTTCTAACCCCTGAAATACTGAAGCAAACAAAAGTGAGGAGAGAGAACTGCAGCAAAAGGAAGCTTTAACTTATGAGTTTTATTTTTTTTAAGATCCACCCCTCCCCCTATATTAGTTCATCAGACCCTATTCACTCCTGTAGAAAAAAGGTGACTAATGTTCTATGTTCCCCCAGAAGCAGTTACCGATATTGGGGGATACCCTACTCTCTGTACCCCCTTTCTATGTCAGTTCATCAGTTCCTAGAGTGGGACCCAAGCTCTAGCCAAACATAGTTTTGTGTCTCTTCAGCCCCTGGTGGAGCAGGGCATAATGAGAAGTTGGGAACAATGAAAGCACCGCAATTCAAGAGGACTCAGAAATATTCCAGCACATGAGAACATAAGAACGGTCAGACCAAAGGCCCATCTAGCCCAGTGTCCTCTTTTCTGACAGCGGCCAATGCCAGGTGCCCCAGAGGGAGTGAACAGAACAGGGAATCACTAAGCAATCTCTCCCCTGTCACCCATTTCCAGCCTCTGACAAACAGAGGCCAGGGACACCTTCCTACACATTCTGGCGAATAGTCATCAATGGACCTGTCTTCCATGAGTGTATCTAGCTCTTTTTTTTGAACCTCATTAAAGTCTTGGTCTTCACAACATCCTCTGGCAAGGAGTTCCACAGGTTGACTGTGAGCCGTGGAGAGAAAAACTTCCTTTTGTTTGTTTTAAACCTGCTACTTATTTATTTTATTTGGTGACCCCTACTTCTTGTGTTATGGGAACAAGTAAATAACTTTTCCTTATTTACTCTCTCCATACTGGTCATGATTTTATAGACTTCTCTCACACATCTCCTCTTATTCCCCTCTTTTCTAAGATGAAAAGTCCTAGTTTTATTAATCTCTTCTCAGTGGCAGCTGTTCCAAACCCCTAATCATTTTTGTTGCCCTTTTCTGAACTTTTTCCAGTGCCATGAATATATGTCCGTATCGGCAAGACCAGGTAAGGGCCCAGACAGGGGCAGGTACATCTCGATGATGAATGCACGGCTGTGCAGATGGTGTCCATAGGAAATTAGGGTATGTCTACACTACCCCGCTAGTTCGAACTAGCGGGGTAATGTATGCATACCGAACTTGCTAATGAAGCCCGGGATTTGAATTTCCCGGGCTTCATTAGCATAAAGCCAGCGCCGCCATTTTTAAAAGCCGGCTAGTGTGAACCCCGTGCCGTGCGGCTACACGCGGCACGGGCTAGATAGTTCGAGGGGTAGATAGTTCGGAATGGCTATGTAGTTCGAACTATCTAGCCCGTGCCACGTGTAGCCGCGCGGCACGGGGTTCGTACTAGCCGGCTTTTAAAAATGGCGGCGCCGGCTTTATATTAATGAAGCCCAGGAAATTCAAATCCCGGGCTTCATTAGCAAGTTCGGTATGCATACATTACCCCGCTAGTTCGAACTAGCGGGGTAGTATAGACATACCCTTATTGGTTTTCTCAACTATGGGGTGCTGGTCCCTCTAGATCTGCTACATCGAACACCGGAAGATTGACCACAACAAGTCAATCTTCACTATAGTGTAGACATGCCCTCAGCGACCTAGTAGGGATTGGCGCATGGGAAGAAAATGGAAGGGGAAAAGGAGTTCGGGAGATCTGACAGTTTCTCAAGGAAACAAAATTTAAGGCAAAGCAAACTTATTCCTGTGCTAACGAAAAGTCAGAGAACAACATGGCTGCACCAGGACCACATGCATGGCTAAAACATCAAAAAGTATTCCTACACAAAGTGAAAACCTAGGCAAACTGCTAAGGATGAGTTCAAAAGAACAATAAAAGTTAGCGTGTAGGGACAAAAATCAGAAAGGCAAAGGTGCAGAATGAGTTAGACCTAGCAAGGGATATAAAAGGCAGTAAGAAGAGGTTTTGTAAATATATTAGGATCAGAGGAAAACCATAGGAAAGTGTAGGTCTTACATTTAGCAGGGTAGGAAAGCCAGTAATGGACGACATTGCGAAAAGTGAAATGTTCCTTGTCTCTTTTGCTCAGTCTTCTCTAAAACAGTTAATTGTGACTGGATGCGTAAAACAATATTAAACAAAAAAGGTGAAGGAGCATAAGCTGGAGGAGAGAACGAATAGGCTACAGACCATGTAAATAATTTAGATGTATTCAAGTCAGCAAGGCCTGATTGAATTCACCCTTGGCTACTTAATGAACTAGCTGAAGCAGTCTTGGAAACAATAGCAGTTACCTTTGAGAGCCGGTGAAGGTTTGGTGCAGTGCCAAAGGACTGGAGAAGGGCAAACCCAGTACACTGGAACTGGAACCTTTTTAATCTGCCAACTCTGGGCAACAGAGTTTGCCCAATTAAAGATTTTGGCTGGTGCAAGTAGAATGGAGGTGAGGCATTCACCCAGTGCTTTGCATGCATCCTCTCTCTCATAGAGCTGGAAGGGACTTTGCAGGGTTATGGAGTCCAGTCCTTTGCAGTAGGACTAAGTACCATTCCTGACAGATTTGCCCCAATCGGCCCCCTGAAGAATTGAACTCACAGCCATGGGTTTACTAGGCTAATGCTCAAACCACTGCACTATCCCCTACTGGTGCTAATGCTATCACTATGGGAGCAGTCAGGAAGAGCCTCTGGCTGAGCATGTTGCTGTGTTGCCATTCCTGCAGCTGCGAGGGAGGGGAAGTGGCAGTGTGTAGAAGTGTCAGGGTCCTGCCTGCCTGCCAGGGTCCGTACCATGGGTGTTACTGAATTAGGAACAGCCGGAGCCCAGAGGTTACAGTGCACCTGTTTATTAAGAGGGTGAACAAAGAAAACCTGGGGAGTTATAGACAGGTCAGTCTAATTTTAGGACCTGAAAAGTTACTGGAACAAATTATGAAACAGTCAGTTTACAAGCACCTAGTGGCTAATAGGGCTAGCCAAGATGGGTTTCATAGATCCCTAGAACTGGAAGGAACCCCAAGAGGTCATCGAGTCCAGTCCCCTGCCCTCGTGGCAGGGCCAGGAACAAACCATCAAGCCAACTTAATCTCCACCTTTGGCAGAGCTACTGGCCTAATGGGGACATGTCTACAGTCCAGTAGTTTTGTTAATGACCCAGTTCCTGGAGTGGGGAGTAGACACATAACATTCAGGGATGACACCAAACAGGGAGAGTTTGAAAACACTTTGAAAGACAGTCTTAGAATTTAAGCGGGCCTCCATAAATTGGAGAATTGGTCTGAAATCAACCAGGTGAAATTCAACAAAGACAAGCCCAAAGCTCTACACGGAGAAAGACAAAAATTAGCACCTGGCTGTGAATGGGGATTAACTGGAAAGGCCGTAACTCTGCAGCAAAGGATATGGGGTTTGATGGAAGCAGTAGTGAAAAAGGCAAATACGATTCTGGAATGTGTTAACAGGAGTGTTATATAATGTCAAACACGGGACGCAACTGTCCTGTTCTACTTGGCAGGTGAAGTCTCAGCTGTGGTATTGTGTCCAATTCTTGGAGCCACAGCTGAAGAACGGCGTGGACACGCCGGAGAGAGGTCAGTGAAAAATGATTTAAGATTTAGAAAATCTGACCTGTGCGGAAGTGGTTTTTCAAAAGGGGATCTATTTACTCCTGAAAAAAGAAGAGTGAGTACAGGAATGAATGTGAAATGTATTAAGGGCAAAGAGAATAGAGATCAGTTGTTCTCCATTTCCATGGAAGTTATGGGCTTAATCTGCAGCAAAGGAGGCTGACATTGGTTATTAGGAAATATTTTTAACTATAGGGATCGTTAAGATCTGGAATAAGCTTCCAAAGGAGGTTGTGGAAAGCCCATTCCTGGAAGCTGTTTAAAAGAGGCTAGACTAACACCAGTCAAGGAGGGTCTAGGTATATTTGGTCTTCTGTCAATGTAGGAGGATGGGTTAGGATTGGGTTAACCTAATCCTAACCCTAAATGACCTCTTGAAGTTCCTTCCACCCTTATCTTTCTATGATTCTCAGATCTTCAGTGTTTATTTGCCAATCAATGCAGAAGGGAAGAGAGCATTCTGCAGTGGCTTTCTGTGGCCTATTGATAAAGAGCACCTGTAATGGGGCTAGGCCCTAAGGCCTGAGAGGGGCCATAGAGAAGTAGTCCAGGCAGCTAGTGTGGCATGGAGGAACTGGCCAATCAGAAGCCTGGAGGGACTAGATAAGAAGCTGCAGCACTAGCAGCAGCTCAGTTGCAGCCCAGACTTGAAAGGGAGAAGTTCAGGTCAGGCAGGACGGCAGGCCGGACGGACGGACGGACCGACCAACCAACCAACCAACCAACCAGCCAAGGACAGTTCAGAGTGGGGAGCTGTTTAGGACACTGTCTCCAGGAGGAGAAGCCCTGGAGGCATTGCTCTCCTAGCGAGTGGGGAAACAGATTGAGAGAGAGAGCTGACAGAAGTGAGACACTCCACAGAGGGCACCGGGTTGGGCCTCTGTCAGAGGTGTACCCTGAAAGGGGTTTGTGGTTGCACAGAGTGTGAGTGTGTAGCCGCAAGGCTTTTAAAACCGAGGCAGTGCTGGAATCCGCACTCGGCTCACGTGAGGTGAGTGCCGACCCTGTTACGACACCTCAAGAGAGCCAGAATCTCCCGAGAAGTGGGCAAGCTGCTGGTGCCCAAGCCATGCCCCCTGCCCTCTTTCCCTAAGGTCCCACCCTCACTCACTCCTCTCTGCTCCCTGTCACTCACCCTTAAGGCAGGTCAAAAGTGGGAGGCCACACACCTCCCATGATGGCTTCTTGTTCCTCCATTCTAGTGCCCCTGAATGAGGCACCCTAGAAACCTGAGCTGTGATAAGGCCTGGTTGGAGTATGTGGCAAGGGAAGTAATACCTTCTTCCAGATGTCCCTCCCCGAGGCACCGTTGGCCGATCTGTCTGTGGCCTCAGCCATCACGTTCTGGATCTACGGGGCTCTTGCAGATAAAACCGAGCGCCAACAGGCTACGCTCAGGTGCAGTGTTCTGTTAGACAAGTGAGATACATGTCAGCAGTGGCTGGGGGACTAGTTTCTGAAGAAAGGGCCTTGCTTTTAAAGGCTCCACTTATCCACCCCCCAAATTTGAAAATGCATCGCTTTTGCATGTGCAAAAGGATGAAAGGACTTGCAAGAAAATACATGCACAGGTTAAGTATTGTGGACAACACTTATTATTCATTCATCACTGGCAATAGTTATGATTTATTAAACACATTGGTAATCAAGTATTTATATACAATGTATTATTTAGGTAGGGCTGAAGTAGTGCGAGGTGCCTTAGGAGACTCACGAGAAAGAACCGTTTAGGGAAGAAGAGGGAAAGATGCTCTTGTGGAGAAGGAGACTAAGACTGGGGAACTCTGAGTTTAATTCCTTCCTCAGTCATAGATTCATTGTTAGTGTTACCTCTAATCTTTTCCATCCATGTGTGATTTATTTCCATCCATGTGCGGAATAATTGTATGTGCACCAAGTGCAAATATGCACTTCCAGTAGAGGAAAAAACCCTCACTGTGGATGCTCTGCTACTCAGTTGGGCAGCATTTGAATCTCTCCTGAGTGGCTGCACAAGCATCCAGCTTATAGGGAACACTGCTTCCTGTACAACCTGAGGCTACGTCTAGACTACAAGCCTCTTTCGAAAGAGAGCATCTAGATTGCAACCACTGCAGCTCGTTTTTTTGAAAGAAGTGGTTGCATTCTAGATGCTCTCTTTCGAAAAAGCCCTGTTTGCATTCAAGAATTCCTTTTTTCGAAAGAACACTTTGGAAAATGGCATTCTTCCTTGTAAAATGAGATTTACCGCGGTCCAAAAAGCCACCGCATTCTTTTGATTTAATTTCGAAAGAATGCGCCGGCAGTCTAGATTCAGGGGAAGTTTTTTTGAAAAAAGGCCACTTTTTTGAAAAAAAAACACCCCAGTTTCTAGACCCACTCTTAGGGTCAGATTTTCAATAGAACTTGGCTCTTTCTTATTCAGCTAAGTGAAGTAGTTAGATCAGTGTTTCCCAATTTTATTTGGCCATAGAACTCTTTTAAATTCGAAAGAATTTTGCGGAATCCCCCAAAACAGTCTAATATATGGAGCTGAAAAAGTAGACCACAAATACGTAAGGATAATAATAAACAAATGCTAAAAAAGGTCATGAGATCAACATTTAGTTTAATTGCACATAGTTAAAAACAAAAACCACATGTAATGCGTACAAAAAATAAAGTTCAAACTAATATGCCTTATATTGGAATTTTCTCGCGGAACCCTTATTTTCACTTCGAGGAACTGTGGAGTTCTGTGGAACACCATTTGGGAAACACTGAGTTAGATGTTCAGCCCCTGAGAGCATGTTTGGAAAAGGGCCTAAATAGGAATTGAGCCATCTTGAAAATCTGACATTAATCTCTGTGGGCCTCAGTTTCCCACCTGTTAAATGAGAGAACCAGACTTCCTTTTGTCTGGGCGGATTGTAACCTCTGCCGGCATCTCTTGTTTGATGTACTCACAGCACCTAGCGATGACGATCTTCTGAAATTCTTCTATCTCACTACCAAGGTGATGATAACAAAGAAGTTCCATTGAATGTGTGGGCTCTCAGGTCTTTCATTTGACTCTTTACACCCTCAGTTGATACTGGCTGAGTGGGCTGTGAGCAGGTTGATTGACCAGTTCACCCGAGAGAGTGATTTCCCTTCTGCTCTCCACATTTGCTGAGGAATTTAGATTTAATTGGAGGGAAGGATTTACACCTCCAGTCCCAAATGCAACCTGACCCTTTTCTCCATTAGACTGTGTTTGATTTGACATCCGTTGATATACCTGATAATTTCTTCTGGGAAATAAGAAACAAGAAAAGTCCATCCAGGTAATAAATCCCAAGATTTCAATTTGAAACGAGTAATTGCATGGACAGACTGAAGCTCTGAGCCAGTGCCGTACTCTGCTGACTTCTGAAACTGTGCGAGGCCTTCTCGAGGGGACTGGGCCGGATAAAATGTTTTGATAATGCATGCTTTCTCTCTCTCATTGTTTCATCATTAGGCATTCATGCAGGCTCTCTGTGGCTCATGGCGGCAGGTTGGAGTCTGTGTGCTGCGGTCATTAGGCTGTGGGGTGATGAGCACTTGGATTGAAAGCCCGTCTCTCGCTAATTTTTTAATACCAGCTTCTGCTCTGAAGAAGAGCAGAGATGCTTTTTTCTCTCTCCTCCCCTCCTTTCCGAGTTCTGGCTTGTGTTGAGGAGCGTGAGAGAAAGAGACGCAGCCGCACTTATAGTCCGCATCCCTGGCATAACGTTTTGTGCCTCCTTTCAGTAGGAGCTCAGCAAGCCTGAGAAGGAGTCAGAGGAAGGCCTGGCAGTGTAGGAGCTAAAGCAAGGACTTTTTGCCCAATTAGCCCCGCCCTGTTTCACCTGCAGCCAACGCCAGACCTGGAGGGAGAATAAAAGGAGGGAGCCCCCATGCCACCCTGTCAGTGTCTTTTCCTTAACCAGGAGGAACAATCAGCAGACATGACAGGGCAGTTGAGACCTCACGCTGGTGCATTATTTGTCCTATGTGCTCAAAATAAGGGCATGTTTAACTTACTAGCAAATTGGTGCTTCAGCAATGGATGCAGCGGGTGTTGATTTAGCAGGTCTAGTGAAAACCTGCTAAATCGACAGCAGAGTGCTTGATGATCGACTCTGGTACTCCGCTGGTATGAGAAGGGTAAGATAAGTTGACAGGAGAGCATCTCCCATCAATGCAGCATGGTATAGACACTGAAGTAAGTCCTAATTTACATCAACTCCACTTCTGTTATTCACGTAACTGAAGTACCGTAACTTAGGGTTGACTTTCCATGGTAGTTTAAACAAGACCTCAATGTTGCTATTTAGTGCCAGTTGTGCCTATGCGTAAGTTGTGTTGTTTTCTTTTAAAATGACGGGCACAACTAAGAAACTAGGATTACAAAGACCGTACCTGCTTATTTCACCCCAGGCAACGGATGGCAACAGCTTCCCAAACACAATCAACTCAAGCTAGATTTGAATCCGCAACGAAGCAGAATTCCCCTAGATGGGGTTTTGATTTTTTTTCTCTGAGCTACGCTGGTGTGGACCTCCTCTGTCTGACTCTTCTGTGCTTTTACAGTGTCATCCGTTTGAAAAGTCAGACCGTGTGGCCGCTGCTTCTGTTTTAATATTCTACCCATGTCTTCTCGTGGGTTTGTGTCTGTGCTGGGCCAGCAGAGTAGTTAAAGCTGCTGTTTATTTTCATTCAAAACATGGACGTGGGCCCCCCCCCGGGGAGCCAGCTCCCCCTAAGTGGAATCATTTACTGCTCCAGCGAAAAGGTCAGCAAACTGTCTAATTCTTTGGGGCTGCCGTTTTTCAGGTCATTGCTTACACCACAATGAACTGTGGACCTAGCTGACCTTTTCGTGTTTCAAGATCTTATCATCAGTCTTTTCCCCTTCCCTTTGGATTCATGACCAAGAGCAAATGTAAGTGAAACTCTTGGAGAGCTAGCTGGCCATGCAGAAAATGGGGGGACAATAAAATCTTCCCTTTGAGGTGTCTGGCATCCTCTGAGAGAGATGCCAAGGGCAGAGAAGCAGAGGTAGAAGGTGGCAATACATAGAAATGCTATTGTAGAAGGGCCTCGGTATGAAACGCCCAGTCTGCCCTTCTGACCTCTTGTAAGCATGTTGTGGGGATGAGCAAAGGCTCCTGGGTAGAGCCGTAGGCCAAGAATCAAGACTCCTGGATTCTCTCTGGATTTGCATCTCATTTGCATCTTGTTCTCAGGCAAGCCACTTTAACTCTCTGCTTCTGTTTGGGCATCAGTAACATAAGGCTGCTAATGCTTCTCTCGCAGAGATCTGTGAGATTCAAACACTTTGAGATCCTTCAGTGGAAAGTCCAGTGTTCATACTAAACATGACTGCTGGCTGCTCGTTTGAATCCACAGTACAGGTTGAACCTCTGTAGTCCGGCATCCTTGGCACCTGAACGGTGCTGAACCAGAGAATTTGCTGAACCACGGGAGGTCAATATTGTCTAGCAGTGTTACCAACACTGCCACTGCTTGCTGGGCTCTTTAGGGGTAAATTAGAGCTTAATAACAGCACAGAACCCTGAAAGCCAGGACTGGCGGCTGTAACAAACTTTATGGGACCACAGGAAACTTGGCCAGACCCATGAAAAGTGGACACCTGGTGCACTAAAATCATGCCGGACCAAGGATGTTGCCGGGTCAGAGTGCCGGACTGAAGAGGTTCAACCTGTAGCTGGTTTACTGGAATGCCCATGGTATCAACTGAAGTATCTCATGTTGGAGTTATGAGACGTCTCCTCCAGCAAGAAGTAACAAGTTTTCAGCTGAAGCTCCACATGCCAATTGACACTCTGTAATTAAGCTAAAAGAAAAGCTACTGGGAGGCTTTTCAAAAAAAATTCTATCCTCAGCAAAGCAACCAACAGGAAGATTTTGGGAATTTAGTATCATGGCGTATCATCTGATGGATAATTTGTTCTGACAATTTTTATGCATGGAAGGAAAAATCTCATCAATTATGTGCCACGTTTCCTGAGCCCTTCTCTATGGTTCATTTGCGTTCCTGAAAAGCCAACTGCTTTATGCTTTGATCCATTATGTGGGGGAGGAATGATTAGTGTCATTGATTAAGTTCTATAGATGTCTGTTCTATATGATTATCCTGGATTTCTACCTCAGACTCAGATCCAATTTCCTATGAAACACTTACAGCCTGGATTGAAACTGAATCACAAATTTCTGTCATACCTTGCTTCTTTCTAATCATTGCAGTCAAAGTGTACTCTTAGGCCATGTCTTCGCTAAACAGAAGATCAACGCTGCCACAGTCGATCTTCTGGTGTTTGATTTAGCAGGTCTAGTTAAGACCTGCTAAATTGAACACAGAGGGCACCCCCATCGGTGGCCGGTACTCCTGCTCCTGTGAGGAATAAAGTAACCTGATGGAGCAACTGGAATCAAGGTATGTCAACTCCAGCTACAGAATTAATGTAGCTGGAGTCGCGTATCTTAGCTCAATCTTCCCCTTCAGCATAGACCTGGCTTTAGTGGGCCACATACAACTCATGGAAAACCATAGCATTGTTAGTATGGTGGTATGGAGACCAGACCTTGTATGCCCTGCTCCTTGTTTCAAGCAGAAGACTGCAGTCTGTTAGACTTTATGCAGATTAGCCCTTACCCTCAGACCTGGGAAGTTAGCAGTAGAGCCCCTCTCCAGGCAAAGTTTGGGCGATGGTCTTCTACTCATGGTTTTCTGCTTTTCTTATGCTCATCCACATTCTCTCTTTCCTCTCCCTGCGCAATCCTTAGTGCCAATCTCTGTATTTTGTGGGCTTCAGTGGATATTGACTATTATATTTCTTTAGTAACTGTTGCTATAGTTTCTAAATGCTTAATAAGGTAATTTAGCACCACAAAGTCTTGGCCATTGTAGACTTCAAAGTGGGTGGTTCTTTTTCTGCTTTTAAGGAAACTGAGGAGAAAAGGGAGGGGGGGAACCCAGAGACCTTCTTCATGTGACTTCTTCTTTGAACCTGCCTGCTATCTGGCCACAAATGCTCAATGCTACATTTTCAGAAGTGATCAGTGATTGACTGATTGAGGTGGAGGGCATCTCAGATTTTGTCTCCCAACCTGAGATCTTAAAGGTGCCTAATTTTTATAAATTGCTGAGCACCAATCTCAGAAAATTAGGTGACCTGAAAGCAGCTCAGAGGGGGTAACCAGAAATTGGCATCCCTTGGGGAAAATTCAGGCCTTCAAGTGTTGGCTGTCGTGGGTGAGGCTCACAACTTGATGGCATAATACAAAATTGCAACAGGACGACTACCTCATGACTCAGTCTGACAATATTTTAAGTTTATTTCAGAGATCATGTCAACATCGGATTTTTTATGTATGGGTTAGAAATGACATTTTTTTTCTGACACTCCTCCTGGCTTCCCCAAGCAATGACCCTGGGGGCTGATGGACAACCTCAGAGTGGCAATCTTCCACTTTCTCCTGAGATCCAGCGGGGGGGGGGAGGGGGGCGGGTTGTATTCCCAATCACAGTACAGAATGAAATTTTGAAACTCAGTGTTGTGAGTCTTCTTGACTCTCGCTAACAATGCTTCACATGACAAAAGACAGCCGGCCTTTCCCTGCTCAAACCAGAAGGTTGAGTTTTCTGAGGTCCACTGAGTCGCCAATGTACGCGTGGTGCAGATTTTAATATCTGGGGGTGGAGAAAAGCAGAAACCTGGAGTGCTGCAGCTCCCTTTCTATTTTATAGCTATCTGCTTTTGATCTTAAGCTTCGTCTCTGGGAATTGGGCTTTTGCTCTATTTACGTACTGGCTTGTAATGCTTGAGTTTGTGATACCGGAGCATTAAGAGAGTCTCCGATGGTACCCAAACTAATCTTTCTGGATGTAAACTAAGCAGTTAAACCAGGGCATCACCAGTTAGTGGTTCTTAATTGCTTCTCCTGTTCTAGCTCAAGTAGAGTCTTTATTTAGGCAAGTGGCTTTTAAATTCTGGGTCGCTCAATGCCAGGCCCTGGGTCACCTTGTGGTAGGGTGACCCAGGGATGGGAGGGTGCTAAGGCAGGCCTCCTGCCTGTCCTGGTGCTGCGTTCCATGCCATGTCCTGGAAGCGGCCAGCAGCAGGTCTAACTCCTAGGTGTGAGTGTGGGCGGAGCATGGGGCTCCATGCGCTGCCCCTACCATGAGCACTGCTTCTGCACTCCCATTGGCCAATTCCCAGCCACTGGGAGCTGTGGGAGGGTCTGTGCCTCCGCCAGGGTCTGCTGCCTGCTGTAGGCATTCCAAGTTGCAAATGAAGCCCGGGATTTAAATATCCCAGGCTTTATTTGCATCTTCCTGTCCGGGCGCCATTTTTAAATCTCCCTAGTCCAAACTAACTGTCCGCGGCTACACGCGGCAGTCAAATGTTAACTCGAACTAAGTCCTTAGTTTGAATTAACGTTTGACTGCCGCATGTAGCTGCGGGCAGTTAGTTCGGACTAATTGGATTTAAAAATGGTGCCCGGACGGGAAGATGCAAATAAAACCCGGAATATTTAAATCCCAGGCTTCATTTGCAACTTTGAATGCTTACATTAGCCTCCCTAGTTCGAACTAGGGGGCTAGTGTAGACATACCCTGGCTGTTTCTCACCTATCACAAAAACTGCAATAAATTTACACAAACAATAAATTGTCCCTCGATGGGAATCAAGCAGGGGATTTTGCTCCATCACCTGGACTTGGAAATACCTTTTTATTCACGTGAAACACCACTGAGAATCTCTCCGTTATTTCTTATGAGAGGAAGCAAGATCACCTCCCGGTGGTGATGCTGGTAATCATTGCTGCCCGGATCCAGATTGGCTTACGCTTGGTCTACATGACAGTTAGGTTGACATAAAATTCTGTAAGGTCTGGTCTACACTAGACCAGGCAGGTCGGCTTAAGGGCTGCCAGCCGACTGTGCAAAATGCCTAGCTAGATTCAGTTTCCTTTAAGCCAAGCCGCTGCAGCGTCTACACTGCGGAAGGCCGATGGGAACATGCACTCACCGGCTTCCCTTACTCCTCATAGAATGGGGAGTACAGGACACCAGCAAGGACTGCCCTTGGTGTTCAATTTGGGGGTCTACACTAGACCCGCTAAATCAAATGCTAGAAGATTGACCTCTGGAGGGTCGATCGGGCTTGTCTACACAATGGAGAAGTGTCTACGCTAAAATGTAGCTCCCACCAATGCAACTTGCCCACTGCACCAACTTACTAACGCCACCACTGTGAAAGATGTAGCTAATGTCAATGTAGTTGCTTACTTTGATTATTGCCACCTTTCAAACACCCTCCCCCCAACGCACACACAGTGCCCCACAGCAGCAGTTAAATTGGTGCAAGTGCTCATGGTGAGGATGCGCACCCCAGGGAACGTGTGGACACACCAAAGTGAGTTAATGACTGTCCATTGACATACCTTCGATTGACTCAGGGTTGGGGTATAGATTTGCCCTTATTCAGTGCATGACTTACAACGGCCCCAGGGATGTGCAGAGAGAGGAGTGGAAATTAACAAGTGTGTGTGAATGGAAAGGCTGATTAGTGTATGCACCTCCTTTTTCACGCTCGGAGACCTTGCAATGCCTCTCTGGGTTTTAGGCATCATTTATTGCCTCTTGTGTGCTGAAAGGTCACTGATATCCCTAGCTCCCCAGAGCATCACTTATTGCAATGGTATTTACACTTGGGTAACCGCCAAACACCTTTGACCTTTATTTTTGGATAGATTTATTTATTATTTTTGCAGTGTAAGAATTTTTCTCAACCCTTCATTGCATTTTCCTTAAGCAGCGTGGTTTTGTTTAGGTGTTGGTTAAAGGGCGAGCCATCTCCTGCAAGAAATAATTTCTCTGGGAACATGATTACTTAAATCCTCATTTTCTTACTTAAAAACCCAGAGCCTCTCTTCTGTGTGGGCACCTGGGGACTGTTGAGCTGTTAGTTCAAAAATATTTCGCTATTTGCACACTCTGTTCTGAGATATGTAAAATAAATAGAATCATAAATCACCCCTTAAACATTCTACTCAGCACTGGGCAACTAAAAATATTAAATGGATGTTTATGGGAGGGATTTAATGTTCATATGCATTAGAGATGGCTTGGCAATTGGAACACCGGCTCTGAGCCCCTTAATGCTTTGGAGATCTTTACATCTGTCTTAGGTGCACCTGACTCACAAAGCTTCCATCTACGATGGGTACCAGAAGTTATCCTGGATTGGGTCCTCCTTGAACTTTGGGGGAGTTTGGATATAGTGAGTCATGCCCATTCCTTTTTGAAACAATTTATCATGGCAATTCGGGTCTATTCCTACAACAGAGAGTGGATGTTATCTCTGTGCCTTGTCCGAAAAGTCACAGCGAGTGCAAACCACCAGAGAGAGGGGGCAAGCTGGATACTTGACTAAGGCAAAACTATGCAATCTGTAAATCAGACAGGAGTAGGTGCAAAAGAAGCTTGAAATTCACCTCTGCATAGCCCTGATCTTGCTGATGCTGTGTTCCAGCTATTCCTTTGCCCTGAGGTATAGCAGCTTGAATATTGGCTTCTAGTGCCTTAGATAATTGAAATCCACGTGACACAAGAGCCCCATTTAACACCCCCACAGCTGTGATATCAGAAGGGAGTGGGGGGGAGGGGTGGCTTAAGATCTTCCAGGTCAGCAGCTCTGTACCACCACGTTTACACGGGGGCGATTCTCGCGGGGACAAGATATATCTGCATTAGGGGAAAACGCACCTGGGGCATGATGCAACGCAAAAAAACTAGCCTCAAAGTCTTTGCCTTTAAACTTTAATTGTAACATTAACTTCAAACTAGAATCGTATCCATCATCCATCCATTGAGTTGAAATAAAAGTTAATCTGCAGGAGCCCAATAGGAACCAGGTACCCAGGAGCATGTTTCTAAGGCCTTGTCTTCACTCCACAGAATATCGAGGCTGCTGCCACGATCCATCTTCCGGAGTTCGATTTAGTGGGCCTAGTTAAGACTCGCTAAATTGAACTTTGAGGGCACCCTCACCGGTATTCCTGCTTGTGCGAGGAGTAAAGGAAGCCGAGAGGAGCATTTGCTCCCATTGATCTCCTGCTGTGGGGACAGCAGAGAAACTGGAATCAAGGTATTTTGACTACAGCTACGTAATTAACATAGCTGGAGTTGCGTATCTTGCTTTAACGTTTCCTTTTAGTGTAGTCCTAGGCTGCGTCTAGACTGGCAAGTTTTTCCACAAAAGCAGCTGCTTTTGCGAAAAAACTTGCCAGCTGTCTACATTGGCTGCTTGAATTTCTGCAAGAACACTGACTTCCTACTGTCTGAAATCAGTGCTTCTTGCGGAAATGCCATGTTGCTCCCGTTTGGGCAAAAGCCCTCTTGCGCAAATGCTTTTGCGCAAGAGGGCCAGCATAGACAACGCGGTATTGTTTTGTGCAAAAAAGTCCCGATCGCGAAAATGGCGATCGGGGCTTTCTCGCGCAAAACCGCGTCTATCTTGCGCAAAACCGTGCCAATCTAGATGCTCTTTTCTGCAAATGCTTTTAACGGAAAACTTTTCCGTTAAAAGCATTTGCGGAAAATCATGCCAGTCTAGACGTAGCCCTAGTGTAAGGGAGTAATGGGAACCCTTCTTCCAGTTCTTTTGATTGCTGTGCAAGGGGTAGTTCTTCAGTTGACCCTCCTGTGCCTGCAGGTGTGTGCTGCTGCTGTTTCTCAAATATCCAGACAATCATGCTACTGTTCACTGGGGCACTAAAATCACATTTTCAAATCTGCTGTATCAGCGTCATCCAATTTTTCCGTTGTGCTGGGTGTATGTTGTCTCAGTTTTGTGTCCCTCCATGTGTACTGCCTCTTAGGACATGACATTACTGTAAGTCTGGGAAACCACAATACATAAATAGATCCTGGAGATAGTCAGAAACTTAGTCAGAGGCCCGGGAGGTTTTTCGCCTTCCTCTGTAGCATGGGGTATAGATCACAGCTAGAGGATTCTCTGCATCTTGGGGTCTTCAAAGTATTTGAAGGCTTCAATATCTGAGATCTAGGTGAGAGGATTATTCTAGGAGGGGTGGGCGAGATTCTGTGACCTGCACTGTGCAGGGGGTCAGACTAGATGATCATAATGGTCCCTTCTGACCTTAAAGTCTATGAGTCTATGAGAAACAGTGGCATTAAAGAAACCCACCCCCTGGTAGCGCGCCAGAAGAATTCATTAACCTCTAGCGTTAGTCAGGATGATTTGGCCCAACATGGTTTGTGTATTCATACTTGAATGGCTTTGAAGTGTCATTCCCTTTACAGAGAGGCCCCTAAAAGAGCATAATAACCCTTTTAAAAAGGTCCAAGGGTGGCTGTTTGAGACGTAGATTCGTCACGGGGAAGGAAGGGGAGGGCTTGTGCATAGTTTGTGATTAGCGGGAGGGCAGCTGCAAAACTCCCATCAGCCAGTGGAAAAACACCTTTGCTTTGTGCATGGTCATGGGTCAGAGCCATTTCTTCTGCAGCACCCACCCCATGTGTTATATGTGGGGCATGCCTTTTAGTCTCAACAGAGCAGGTTTCTGCTAATATATCTGGCAGCAGCAGCATCTCCTAACATGTCTATGATGGGTTGAATAACAGAAATCCCCTTGGGGTTGTCCCCTGGTGTGCTGATCAAGCCAATGATGCTTCCTGCCCTCTAAGGCTCCCCACCACCCTGTCCTGCTGGGCCAGAAGTTCTGATCTCCCACATCCAATGCACAGATTTGGGGTTACTGCCACCCTGCAGAGCAACATAAATATTGAGCCTACGGTTCCTGGTTTCCAGGTTTCTTCATGTGTATCCTCTTAGGGTATGTCTACACTAGCTTGTTAGTTCGAGCTAGGTAGGCAAATGAGGGCAAGCGGAGTTGCAAATGAAGCCTGGGATTTAAATATCCCGGGCTTCATTTGCATGTTCCCGGGCGCCGCCATTTTTAAATCCCCCTTAGTCCAAACTCCATGCCCGCAGCTACACGGAGTAGGTAGTTTGAATTAGAGATCCTAATTCGAACTACCGTTACTCCTCGTGGAAGGATCTCTTATTTGAGCTACTTATTCCGTGCCACGTGTAGCCGCGGGCACAGACTGAGTTCAGACTAAGGGGGATTTAAAAATGGCGGTGCCCGGGAACATGCAAATGAAGCCTGGGATATTTAAATCCTGGGCTTCATTTGCAATTCTGGTTGCCCTTATTTGCCTACCTAGCTCGAACTAATGAGCTAGTGTAGACGTACCCTTAGAGTGGAGAGGCCGTTTCAAAAGCCAGCTGAAGACAAAGGACTGATGCTTTTCATTCCTTAAATAGACTTTTCCATAGAATAGTAACCCTTGGTTCAGTTTCTCCATCCCCATGGAAAAATACCAGATTTCATATGGATCCCAGTACCAGGGGGCATGTTCACATGTCTTTCTAGGACCATAAAACCATCCAAGGGTCATTGGTTTGAGTACTGAGTCATTCAGTTCCTAAAGTACCCCAATGACCCTCATTAGCACATTTAGAATTAAACTGGATTCCCACTTCATATTTCTAACATCACATACAAGAAAGAGACATGCCCCCCAGATAGGATATACAGATTCCGTAAATTGTACCTTTAAAAATGATATGTTACATGACCTGTTTTGCATAAAGCATCTTTGAGTTATGCATATTCATATCCATAAGCCAATTTTCATAGAGCACAGGGGGGCATGACAATTTCCTCACTCAATTCCCTGTTTTGGTTTTCTATGGATAGGCCCTGAGAAAAGCACAGATTAAAAAAAAAATCAAAATAGCGTTATGGATAAAGTAGCGAATTCCACGTGTCGATCTTTACCCCTGACCTGATCACAGGAACTCCACATCTAGGATCACACTATAATCTATATGTTAGAAAAAGCTAAGCTATTCAAGGGCATCATAACAACAATTAAAATTAGAGTGCAAATAGGGGAAAATAAGATATACAAGTATTTAGAACAGAGGTAGTGGGCTGGAGGTTTCACAGGGCAGCACAGTTAGCATAAGGTTTGACTAATTAGCCTCTGTGCTTGACCCAGGGTTATAAGATTTAGCAATCGGTATCTTGTGATAAACACAGGAACAACAAAATGCCGGCTAGAGCTTAAATTAGATTTATTTGAGAAGCTTTTTGGTACACGTCGCCGGGAAGCGACCACATTTGCATACCAACATGACTGGGAACTGGATGGATGCTAATCGTTTACATTAGCAGTCAGAACGCTGCTTACAGCCCCCTGGAATGACAAACAAGAGCAAGAAGCAGAGACGTAAGCAGATCCGGTCCCAGGTGTGTGGAACCGTGAGGAAAAAAGTTGATATAAAAGACAGTCTGACCAACCCCTAAGTGGGACGTTAGGATGACAGGAGAGTAGAAACCCAATCGTAATTCCCACAGCTGCTGCCTCTCCACGTCCTGTCCTTTGCATCTTCTCTACTGATGGCCTCCATGAGGTTTTGAGTACGAGCAGCAGAGGTGGTTGTTTTGCTATACTTATCTATCTTTTCTATGGCTTCAGTTCTATTTGCTCAGTGAGTCACGTGCGGCGAGTCGGGGTGACTTTATTTACTGCCTAAACACAGTCTTCAGGTCTCTCTGTACGTGACTCACCAATCTCGTTTCCTAGAACAAATCTCAAGTCGCTGCCGGAGGAAAAGAACCTGGCATGGGTGTCAGGTGCATTTTTGCAACCTCAGTTAAAAAGGCTACAACAGAACATGGACAGGATGCAGTTAGCCGAAGTCACTACTCCATTCTGGCTGCTGAGTTAACCCCACTCCCCAGCTGCACTGTGGTGATTTTTCCAACATCAAAGCAGCATCGCACCAGTCCCGTTCTTTGTGTGGTGTGTAATCCACGGCACTATCATGTTGGAGTGAGGTTTTTTTTTCCTGATGTGTTTGGGGGCTACCAGCCATACAGAGCCCTGGTCTGGTGCACCGAGGTGCCTGCGTCTGCCTGCACACTGCTGAAAACATCATGGCATTGGGCTAATTTAGCAATTTCTGGTCAGACTGTGAAACTGTTTTTTCCCCCCCTCAGGGCCCTAATCATGGGAATCTAGGTGAGGCTGCTGCTTATGTTGCAGACGCCGTCACTGATTTGGTGACAGAGGTGGTTTCCTATCTTATCTTCCTCACCACCGCCGCACGCAGGACACGTTTTCAGTATTTCTTCTAGCGCAAGGTGTAAGAACTTCTCTAGCGATAATCCTACAAAGCCCAAAAGTACACCCTGGATTTTTTCTGCTGGGTCCTCAACAGGGCCGTTTGGGGGCGGGGGGAGGAGATGTCTGTGAGGCTTGGTTTAGCTCTCCCCCCTCCAGTGATCTAGGTGCCCCCCTCACCTTGCCCTCTTCCCCCCACAATGCGGCCTGGGGCATTACAGGGGCCTGGTGCGGGGCAACAGCAGGAATTGTCTCCCCCTCCCCCCGCTTACTGCTCCTGCAGGAGCTGGAGTGGCCTAGCCACCTGCTCCACTCCACCCCACCATGCCTCCTACCCGGCCTGCTGCGTCTCGCTTCTCCGCGCCGGCGGGAAGTGGCGCGCCATGGAGCCGGGGCACTCCGGTTCCCACTGCTGCTGAGGCGTCGAGCGCAGCGGGCTGGGAGCGGGTGGCGGGGCAGCGCAGAGCAGACTGCGGGGCTGCTCCAGCTCCCGTGGCTGTGGTGAGTGAGGGAAGAGGGGCAACCCCTGCAGCTGCCCCCCACCAGGCCCCCATAGTGCCCTGGGTCACTCCCCTTAGCATGCTTGCAGAGGCTCAGCGGCACTTGGCGCACAAAACTCCTTAAATTCCTGTAGAGGTTCTCAACATTTTCCCATCCCCGACACGCTACACAAATTCCAGGGCCTGCCTGTGCCACAACAACTGGCTTCCAGCAGATTAAAAGCCAGAGCGGGTGCTAGAGGGTAGCTAGCACGATAATTGCCCAGCGCCTCATGCCCCAGGGCCACCCCACAAAGCTAAAGCGGCGAGGAGTCCTGTGGCACCTTATCGACTAACTGAAGTGTTGGAGCATAAGCTTTCGTGGGCAAAGACCCACTTTGTCACATGCATGTATTCATCAGACCCACAAAGCTAAGTTGTTCAGGCTTTGGGTTCAGCACGGGGAAGAGGGGCGTGGACTTGGGCTGGGATTTCAGCCCCCGCAGCTGGACTCCGGGCTTGGCTTTCTGCCCTAGGCTCCAGAGAGTCTAACACTGGCCCTGCTCTTGGGTTTATTTTGGCAGACCCCCTGAAACCTGCTTGCGGCCCCCCCTCCTCCCCAAGAGGCCCCGGGCACCTGCTTGAGACTGGCCATGTTAGGGTATGTCTACACTAGCCCCCTAGTTCGAACTAGGGAGGCTAATGTACGCATTCGAAGTTGCAAATGAAGCCCGGGATTTAAATATCCCGGGCTTCATTTGCATCTTCCCATCCGGGCGCCATTTTTAAATCCCCTTAGTCTGAACTAACTGCCCGCAGCTACACGCGGCAGTTAAACGTTAACTCGAACTAAGTCCTTAGTTCGAATTAACTGTTACACCTCATTTCCCGGACTAAGGGGATTTAAAAATGGCAGGGGATTTAATGGGTAGCAGGTTTAAAACTAATAAAAGAAAGTTCTTCTTCACACAGCGTGTAGTCAACCTGTGGAACTCCTTGCCAGAGGAGGCTGTGAAGGCTAGGACTACAATAGAGTTTAAAGAGAAGCTTGATAATTTCATGGAGGTTAGGTCTATAAAAGGCTATTAGCCAGGGGATAAAATGGTGTCCTTGACCTCTGTCTGTCAGAGGCTGGAGAGGGATGGCAGGAAACAAATCGCTTGATCCTTGTCTTTGGTCCACTCTCTCTGAGGCACAAAAGTGGTGCTGGCCACTGTCGGCAGACAGGGTACTGGCTAGATGGACCTTTGGTCTGACCCAGTACGGCTGTTCTTATGTTCTTATGTTCTTACATACCCTTAGAGTTCAATGCTGGCTGTGAGAACGCCTCATCCCCAATACCCCCTTCATTAACAAAAGCTTGCAGCTACAGGAGGGAGGGGATGACATTGGTGCTGACCATCTCTAGATGGTGCGCTCTTGGCTTGATGAACCAGTTGGATTTCCGACAGCAGTGATGGCTTCACTCACATTCCCTGAAGAAAGGTTATTGAGCATCAAAGTCTCCTTATCAGTTAGGAAGAATGATATTCACAAGGGGGTGAACCATAAATCTTTGACCATCTTGTGGTTGGAGGCATTCAAAGATGCATTATTTCGTTTTCCTGAAGACAGGTAAATGATATAATCCATGGACAACTGACTCCTTCACAAGAGAAGAGAAAAATGACGTGGTGCTATTCTGTGAGGCACATTTATCTGGACAGGATGCAGGTCACTGTTGTCTTCCTTTCTGATCTTCTTGTCAGACTGCTGATGGTAACGGGATGGTGGAGAGTTACACAAGGGACTCTCTGTCTTTCTGATTGTAGTATGTTTGCTATCCGCTGCCATATTTTCACCAGTGTTGCATGCTGCCTGAACTTAGACACATAATAGATTAGCGCATTGTATTTTGATAACAACCTCCACTTTTCCTTATGTAGCAGCATCCCCGATACAGATAGGTAGGCTGGCAAATCTTCCTTGTTTCCAGCAGTGCTTAGATGTCTCCAGGTTCTTCTTTGCTGGGAGGAGCCTGGATGTTTGTAAAAACATTGGAATTAAGAGCAGAGAGTCAACACTATCCTAGAACACTAGAACTGGAAGGGACCTTGAGAGATCATTGAGTCCAGTCCCCAGCCCTCACGACAGGAACAAACCCATCTAGATCATCCCTGACGGATGCTTGTCTAACTGACTCTTAAATAGCTCCAGAGATGGAGATTCCACAACCTCCCTGGGCAATTTATTCCAGTGTTTAACCACCCTGACAGTTAGGAACGTTTTCCTACTGTTCAACCTAAACCTCCCTTGCTGCAATTTAAGCCCATTGCTTCTTGTCCTGTCCTCAGAGGCCAAGGAGAACAATTTTTCTCCCTCCCCTTTGTGACACCCTTTTAGGTTCTTGAAACTGCTATCAAGTCCCCCCTGTCTCCTCTTATTCAGACTAAACAAGCCCTATTCTTTCAGTCTTCCCTTATAGCTCATATTCTCTAGACCTTTCCTCATTTTTGTTTCTCTTCTCCGGACCTTCTCCAATTTCTCCACATCTTTCCTGAAATGTGGTGGGTAATTACTGAGCAGTGCTCCCTAGAATGATCTGCCAGTACATTTCTGACCTGCAACACCACTTCATTCCAGCCCTCTCGATGCCGATTTTGCCATACTACTGAACCATGTGACATAGTGAAAAGGTCTTCTAGAGTTTCAGTTGATACTCAAACCCCACCATTATGAAAAAGAGCCAGAATTTGAATCTAGTTCTTTTACAAATGCAATAGCCCCCTAGCTCACGTCTTCACCCTAATAATTGGCTGTTAGACACAAAATACCTTGCACCCAAAGGTAGCAAAAGGTTTACCACAAACTATCTAAAGGGTAATTGTAGAAGAGATCAAGAAGAACCATTTGTCTGGCTGTATGTGTTGTGCATTTCCTGTTTGCAAGGGAGCACGTACAAAAGACTTGTTGGTCCATTCTCTTGGAGTTTCTAAAGGCGTGCCATTTGGGTTTGACTGGGGATCGGATACACATGTATGAAATTGTGTATCTGTCTTCGCTAAAGTAGATATTAACATTTGAAAAGGCCAAGAGTACTATGGATTGTAAGTAGATGGTTTAGTTATGTTCTTTTTAAATTATGTAAAGCCAAGGCTTTCATAAATAACGAAATGGAAAGTAAGTTAACATGTACAGCCTATAAAAGGCCAGCAAATTTCTCTGGCACTAGAGAATCCTTATGGCCTAGTTTATAAAAGTATTTAGGTATGTGCCTAACTCTAAGCACGTGCAAAAGTCCTTCTGCAGTCAAGGGTAAAAACAAGGGTGATGTCATAGTAGGGGGTCTACTACAGACCACCTAATGGGAAAGAAGAGATCACTGAGGTTTTTTTTTAAAAACAACTAACAAAATCATCCAAAGCATAGGATCTGGTGGTGATGGAGGACTTGAACTACTCAGATATCTGTTGGTAAAATAACACAGCAGGGCACAGATTATCCAACAAGTTCTTGGAATATATGGGAGACAAACTTTTATTTCAGAAGCTGAAGACAGCTATTTGCGGCAGGGGCTGTTCTAGATTTGCTTTTGACAAATAGAGAGTAACTGGCTGAGAATTTGAAAGTGATCACAAAATGATAGCATTCATGAGTCTAAGGAATGGAAGGAGGGGGGGAGAACAGAAAAATAAAGACAATACATTTCCAAAAGGCAGACTTGAACACATTCAGGGAGTTGGTAGATAAGATCCCCTGGGAATCAAGTCTAGGAGGAAAAACAATTGAAGACAGCTGGCAGTTTTTCAAAGAGACATTAAGGGCATAAGAGCAAACTATTCCACTTCATAGGAAAGATAAGAAGTATAGAAAGAGACCACTCTGGGTTAATCAGGAGATCTTGAAGGATCTAACCCCCCCCCCCCCCACAAAAAAAGTCCTACAAAAAGTGGAAATTAGGTCAGATTACAAAGGATGAAGATAAATGAATAATACAAAGATGTAGGGGCAAAATTAGAAGGCACAAAGTGAGATCAAACTGGCTAGTGACATGGGGTTACGTCTACACTGTGGGGTTTTTCTGGGACACTGGAGGGATCCCGGAAAACTTCCGCTGTGTCCAAAGAATGCCTTTGCTGTTCCACCTTTTTTTGTGGAAGAGCAAACATGCTCTTTCATGGAGCCCTGTATTCCTCGTTCTACGAGGGATAAGGGCTCCGTCGCAAGAGGAAGGTTTCCCGCCATTTAGCCCCATCTAGACAGGACCAAATGGCGGAAAAGCCTCTTCTGGAAAAGTGATCGGAAAAAGCTATAGTGTAGACCTAGCCATAAAGGGTAAGAAGAGAACATTTTACAAATGCATTAGAAACAAGAGGAAGACCAAAGACAGGGTACGACTATTACTCAATGTAGAGGGAAAAACAATACAGACAGTCCCCGGGTTACGTACAAGATAGGGACTGTAGGTTTGTTCTTAAGTTGAATCTGTATGTAAGTCGGAACTGTCCAGATTCAGCCGCTGCTGAAACTGGCAGCGGCTGACTACAGGAAGCCCGAGGCAGAGTTGCTCTGCCCCGGGCTTCCTGGAATCAGCCTCTGATCAGTTTCAACAGGCTGAATCTGGACGCCAGTTCTGACTTACATACAGATTCAACTTAAGAACCCCAGGCGTCCCCAAGTCAGCTGCTGCTGAAACTGATCAGCAGCTGATTTCAGGAAGCCCGGGGCAGAGCAACTCTGCCTTGGGCTTCCTGTAGTCAGCGCTGGTCAGTTTCAGCAGCGGCTGACTTGGGGACGCCTGGGGCAGAGCAGCTGGGGTGCTGCCAAGTTGGTCCAGTAGTGCCCAGAGCGGCGCTGCGGGACCAACCGGCAGCGCCCCAGCTGTTCTACCACAGGCGTCCGGAGAAAAGCCTGGTCTGCTGGGGGTGGGGGCGTACTAGCTGCGCCCCCCGCCAGCAAACCAAGGAGATGCGGGCAGCGGACTGAGATGCACCGCAGTCCCGCCGCCCGGGTCCTCCGCGGCTTTGCTCCCCGTCTCCCTGGTCTGCTGGAGGCCAGCAGACCAGGGAGATGGGGAGCAAAGCCGGGGAGCACGCGGGCAGCGGACAGCCCAGACACGCCGCGGCTGTCCCACTGCCGGCGTCCTCAGAGGCTTTGCTCCCCGTCTCAGCAGACCAGGGAGACGGGCAGCAAACCCCGTTCGTAACTGCGGATCCGACATAAGTCGGATCCGCGTAATTCGGGGACTGCCTGTAACAGAAAATATAGGAATGGCAGAGGTGCTTAATGAACTCTGTTTTGGTTTTCACTAAGAAGGGTGGTGGCAACTGGATGCCTAACACAGTGGATGCCAGTGAAAATGGGGCTGGATCAGAAGGTAAAATAGGGAAAGAACAAGTTAAAAATTGCTTAGACAGAAGAGAGGTCTTCAAGTCACCAGGGCTTGATGCATGCACCTAGAATTCTCAAGAAGCTGATGGAGGAGAGATCTGAGCCATTAGCTATTATCTTTGATAAGTCCATGGAAGACGGGAGAGATTCTGGAAAAATGGAAAAGAGCAAATATAGTGTCCATCTATAAAAAAGGAAAACTACAACCTAGGTATTACAGACCAGTCAGTTTAACTGCTGTACCAGGAAAGATAATGAGGCAAATAATTAAAGAATCCATTAGCAAAAATCGCAACGATAGCGAGACGTAACAGCCTGGACTTGTCAAAGACAGTTGTGATGGGGGACGGTCACAGAAGACCCCTTGCGGTGTCTCATGGAGTGCTGACATGGCCACGACCCTCCCGGTCCTGCTGGGCCAGCTTTGCTGATCTCCGCCAGCCAAGGCCCCGAGCTGAGATCCCGGCCCCCCTGAGAAGCAGCACAGACACTGAACCTCTTCTGGTCTGAGGCGAGTGCAGTTTTGGGCCCAGCTTCCTGGGACACCATTCCCCAAAGGGGACCAAACCCCAAAGGAATTATTTAGGTAAGCCCCCTTTAGCAATGAAAGGGGGAGTGTGCACACCGGTTGCTCCTCCAGGTAACAACTATTTACACTGGGTTTGCTAGAACACACAAGTGATTGTATTAAGTACAAGCCGTGGGATTTAAGTGGTAATCAGCGAGAACAGGCAGAGCAAAGTAGATTACAGATCAATAGAAATAAAAACGCTTGGCTATTCTATCCCAGGAAGCTGGGCCCGAAACTGCACTCCCCTTGGACCTGAAGAGGTTCCGTTTCTGCACTGCTTCTCGGGGGAGTGGATCTCAGCTTGCCTAGGGAGGTGATGGAGATATTTAAGAGCAGGTTGGCTAGACATCCATGAGGGATGATCTAGATCAGGGCTACCCAACACATGGCCTGTGTGTGGCCAATTTGTTTGCAGCCTGCGGTGCCGTTTGATTTGGGTTGAGATGCGTTTTAGTAGTTAAATTCCTGGACTGTCATTGTTCGTTAAAAGTGCTGTCCTACAGGTGGAAATCGGGTAAATCTTGCATTTTATTCACAGCAGCAGAAGTGACTTAAATGGGGCCTGCGTGTTGTGTAGTCTCGCCTTAATCTTTGTATTCATGCCCGTCAGTGTGAAAGAAACTATTTGCATATATTTGCATGTCTGTGCAACCACACTTAAGTTGCGGCCCTCAGCATGTGCTCTGAGTATCATTGTGGCCCCCGGGGCTTCCAAAATTGAGTAGCCCTGCTGTATACGGTGCTTGGTCCTGCCGTGAGGGCAGGAGATTGGACTTGATGACCTCTCTGGGTCTCTTCCAGTTCTAGGATGCGATGACCTTTCCTGAATTGGGGCCAAAATAGTCAAGAGCGTCAGTTTCTTTAGAGACGCCAAAGCAAGAGCTTTCCATTTGCTGGATGAACACATCAGATGAGTGGTCTGTGCTGTCCTGTAGTAATTTCGGGTTCCTTAGCCCCGTCTCACTAACTAGGAGAGCACCCAGGCTGGGAGAACGGGCGGACACAAGGGAATGGCCATGACATTTAGAACCCTTCCAATCTAAATCACAGGTTGGGTGCTGCCCCAGTCCCTGATGTGGGCTGTGCACATGGGCCATAGGTCTGGAGGGACAGGTTGCCCTGTGACACAGCTACCTCTCTAGATGGCGTTCTCTTGTTTGGGGAGGGAAGGATGGTCCGGTGCTTGGCGCACTGGTCTAGGATGTGGGAGATCCCGGTACGATTCTCTGCCCCACCATGGACTTTGTGTACCTTGGGCAAGACACTGAGCATCTCTGTGCCTCGGTTCCCCATCAGTGCAGTGGGAACAATGGCCTTGCCCTACCCTCACAGGGTTGCCTAGGATCAGGGGGGCTGACAGCATCGCCCGGCGCCTGCACAAGGTGGGGGGCAGCTCCGTGCGGGGACTCAGAAGAGGAAGAGGCGGGGATGGGAGCAGCTGCGCTGCGGTGTGCCCCTCAGCGTTGCATGGAGCACCCCACCTGATGCCCCTGCTTCCCCAGGCAGCCCTGAGAGCTGCTCAGAGCACGCCGTGCAGAGCTCCAGCGGCGATTTAAAGGGCCCAAGGCTCCGGGTGATGCTGTAGCAGCAGCTGGGAACCCCTGGGCCCTTTTGAATCACCAGACCCTGGGGTAGTTGCCCCCATGCCCCCCTCCCCAGCGGTGGACCTGCCTAGGATTGACACACCTTAAAGGTCGTGAAGGGCTTTGAGCACTACTGATTAAAAAGTACGATATAGCCAATAGGTGGTGGTATCCTCAGGGGAGAGGCCAAGAATTTTATCACCATGGAGACCTCTTCAGCCCGAGAGAGACTCTTCCAGCATAGCTTGCTGGCTGCCTGCGGCTGGGTATGTCCATCCGACAGCATGGTTCCATGGTTCCTGTTACCTTCAGGAGACAGGCTAGAGCCATTGGTGCTTTGTGTGTCTGAGGGTATGTCTACACTACCCCGCTAGTTCGAACTAGCGGGGTAATGTATGCATACCGCACTTGCTAATGAAGCCCGGGATTTGAATTTCCCGGGCTTCATTAGCATAAGCGGGGAGCCGCCATTTTTAAATCCCCGCTGCTTCGAACCCCGTGTAGCGCGGCTACACGGGGCTCGAACTAGGTAGTTCGGACTAGGGTGCCTATTCCGAACTACCGGTACACCTCGTTTCACGAGGAGTACCGGTAGTTCGGAATAGGACCCTAGTCCGAACTACCTAGTTCGAGCCCCGTGTAGCCGCGCTACACGGGGTTCGAAGCAGCGGGGATTTAAAAATGGCGGCTCCCCGCTTATGCTAATGAAGCCCGGGAAATTCAAATCCCGGGCTTCATTAGCAAGTGCGGTATGCATACATTACCCCGCTAGTTCGAACTAGCGGGGTAGTGTAGACATACCCTGAGAGAGAAGGAGCATTTTAAGGAAAGGCAGCAGATGTAGGGAATCTTAGAAACCTTTTCCTGGGTTCCTACCTGGGCCACACAAGGCGTTGTCATTGTTCCTCGCCAAATGACACTAGTGTCAGATTTATGGGCTAGACGCAGGGTTTAAATGCGCCTTTTCTCCTATGGCAATCACAGGAAGAATGTGTCCACACAATCCTAATTGTGAGGCTGTGCTCAGCTCCGCTCTGACTCGTCTCTGCCCAGTGAGGAGTTCTGGGAACCCTCTCGGTGCACCGTCCGCTACTCTCCTCTCTCGTATAAATCATGCTCGGCTGTTGGAGCGCGAAAGCAGACCATTTGCTTTCTGGAAACATTTATGCAAGAGAAACGCAATTCCTTTAAACAGTGGCAGAAATCGTGTAGTGAGGGGGAGGGCGGGAGGGGATGGACACAGCTGGAACAAAGCCACGGAAGTTCTGACAACCCAGTGAAAACAGTACAACCAGCCCCACGTGGCAAGAGACAATCTTGTCATAAGGGACCATGCCAAAATATCCCCAGATAGTTTGTACCAGCTGGCCTTTCTTTTGTGGATGACATTTTGCATCTGCATCTGCAAAATGTGCCTGTACTATCTGTCTACACAGTAAAACGCTTTGCAAAGAAAAATAAAAGCCTGCAGCCACAAGCACAGGTAACCTTGGAAATTCTCTTTTGCACATCACTAGGCTGAGAAGTTTGAAGAGTAATTATATTGTGTCACACACATCAGGAGCCTAACAAGAGGAATTTTGCATCCACAAATAGATGTTTTTGTCCGACTTCTTTTAAACCTGCAGTTAATTGTGGCAGCAAACAGTAGTTAGATGTCTGAGGACCTGTGCAAATCAAATAATAAGGTTTAACTACTAATTGCTCTAATTACCAGTGCAGATATTTAAGGAGATACAAACAGAGACAGGAACAAACCGCCTTGCTAGCTCTTTCAGTGCAATCTGCCTGCACCTTTATTAGAAAACCCATCTCAAAGAAGCAACCGATTTTGGGGGCTGCTTATTGCTTTTTGTGTGGTGTGCTCTTAAGTGGTTGCTTAAGGCAGAGTTCCCTGTCAGTTTGTAGTGGGAGAGCATCAAGCATGTCGGTGCCCCTGGAACAGAGAAAATTGATTTTTTTTCCGGGGCTTTGATTGGGTGACTCACCTCCTTGTCCACAGAGGTTTACTTTTGCACAGGCCATCTTCTGCTTAATTCTGTGGTGCTGTCGTGGTGGCGTTCCTACCTTTCCCAGGCCAAAAGGCTGTGATATTGAAAGCACAGAGGATGACTTCACTCCGGGAACAGCTAGAGCTGAAAGAAAAACACTTATGTGAGCAAAACTACCCACTCAGAATTCAAGCGTGACTAGGACACTCCGCGATGTGCACATCTTTCAATGTTGTTATCCCAGTGTAAAATTAATGTGCAGGTATCTGCGTGTTTATGTCTAGCCCACAAGCTGGTTTGCAATACCCTCCCTTTTAAAATGGCCCCACAGCACTCCTTGCAGAGGAAGCCTCGTTTTGGTCACACCCTCCATTTTCTGTTCCTTACTTTAGAGTTTTGTTTTTATGGTATATTTTGTGACAGGGTCAGGCCAAAGGGGTACAGGAGAATGGTTGAAGGGAAGCATATTAGCCCTAGATTGAATAAGTCTCTCTTCCCAGGGTAAACAAACAAGGGCTAATCCAAATCCAGCAGGAACTTGCCAGAATCAATCAGGGCAATTAAGGCACCTGGAGCCAATTAGGAAGTTTCCAGACTCTCATGAGTGAGACTAATCAGAACACCTGGGGCCAAAGAAGAACCAGTTGAGACTGGTATGGTGAGGAGTGTGGTGAGATGTTGGAGAGAAGAAGCTTGGAAAATCTGGGAGGAACAAGCGCAAGCAGGTACCAGGAAGAAGGAAGAACCTGTGGTGAGGGAGGCGCTGGGGAAGGGACCCAGGGATCTGTAGCTGTCACACAAGTGTTACCAGAAACACGGACAGTTGTTCTTACAGGGTCCCTGGACTGGAACCCAGAGTGGAGAATGGCCCAGGTTCCCCCCGCCCAACTCCTCCATTTCAGTACTAGAAGAGACTGGCTTTGGTAAAAGGGTTTGTTCTGTACACTCGGAGGGACCACAGAGACTATGCAGTTTGGTTTCCCTTCTTTTCCACATGCTGGCCAATAATGAGCATCACACAGCCAACAGCAAGCTGGTGTTTAAATTGAGGGATGCTGTGAGCTGCTGAGGCAAGCGTGGGTCCTACCAAAGTTGAGGAGGAGTTTTGTCACAACGGCTGCGTCTAGACTGGCAAGTTTTTCTGCAAAATCATCTGATTTTGCGGAAAAACTTGCCAGCTGTCTACACTGGCTGCTTGAATTTCCGGAAAAACACTAACGATCTCATGTAAAATCATCAGTGCTTTTCCGGAAATACTATGCTGCTCCCGTTCAGGCAAAAGTCTTTTTCCAAAAGACTTTTGCACAAAAGGGCCAGTGTAGGCAGCAAAGATTTGTTTTCCACAAAAAAGCCCCGATGGCGAAAATGGCGATCGGGGCTTTTTTGCGGAAAACCGCGTCTAGATTGGCACGGACGCTTTTCCACAAAAGCACTTTTTGCGGAAAAGCATCCGTGGCCAATCTAGATGCGGTTTTCTGAAAATGCTTTTAATGGAAAACTTTTCCGTTAAAAGCATTTCCGGAAAATCGTGCCAGTGTAGACGTAGCCAACATGTTTACTAGATCGGGGTGGGCTAAAGGGCATCGTGGGCTGCATCCTGCCCACCAAGCAAGTTGATCCAGCCCGTGGAGGCCCTGTCGTGCCCCCCGCTCTCCGCCCCCAGGTCAATCAGGGCCTGGGGGCGAGGGGAAGCTCACAAAGTCTCCTCCCACCCTGCCAGGAGCACGCTGCACTTAGAAGCACCATGTGCTCCTGGCACAGTGGGAGGAGACTTCGTGCACTTCCCCCACCCCAAGGCCAATCAGGGCTTGGGGGCGGGAGGAGCATGTGAAGCCTCCTCCCAGCCCTGCAAGGGGCTCAGCCGTTAAACTCAACTGCCAGCTGCTGCTCAGCTGGTGGCTGACTCTAAGCGCTGTGCCCCCTTGCGGGGTGGGGGCAGGGAGCGAGAGACTTCTCGTGCTCCCCCTCCCCAGGCCCTGATTGACCTGGGGGCAGCATGCAAAGTCTCCTCCCACTGGCAGGGGCGCTGGAGCCTAGAGAGAACCGCCAGCTGTTCAGAACAGCTGGCCGTTCTCTCTGGGAGAGGGCGGGGACAAAGACTTTGCATCTTCCCTCACTCCCAGACCAATCACGGTCGGTAGGTGAGGCAGCACGTAAATGTCATGGCCCCGCCCCTTCCGCCTGAGGCCCCTCCCCTTCTGCCGGTGGCCCCACCCCTTCCACCGGAGGTCCCTCCCCTTCTGCCTGTGGCCCCCAGTCAAAAATTATTGCCCAGCCTCGTACTAGAGGGACAGTTTTCCAAAGGGCTGCCCACAGTTTGGTGTCCACAGAGGGATTTGCATATGTGAATTGTAACACGTCTGCCTCCAAGTACCCGACTTGCACTCTCAGCTGGGGGGGGATCCCGACCCAGGGCCTCCCCAGTCAGTACACAGGTCTCAGGAGTGTAGCTTGCGCGCCCAAGAGGAGGCTGACTGAAATATTGGTTCAAAGTGTCAGGGACACAGGCGTTCTCAGTCAGTGAGGTAGTTCATATGATTCCGGTTTGAAGAGATGTGCGAGGGGGCAAGATGGCTTAAATGCCCATGCCTCATGAGGTGAGTTAGCTCCTTTAGCCTTCCTTGCGTATCGAGGCTGTCTCTGTGCAAATACACTTTGCAAAGGCAAATAAAAGCGGGCAGAAGGAAGCTTTCCGAGCGCAGGTAACCTTGGAAATTCTTGCTTGCACGTGTCAATGTGTTTCTCACGTCATGAGGCTGAGGTGCCTGAGGAGTAATTACGAGGTGGCTCACACGTCAGGAGGAACTGCATGCTAACGCTCTCGTTAGTTGCAATTAGGCAGGGGAAGATCCTGCCACCGCCCTTCCTTGCCACATGGCCGTCCCTGACAAGAGTGCTCCTGTTGCCTGTGGGTTGGGACGATCTCCCCTCACCTCAGAGAGGCTGTTTTAGGAGGCAAGAAGGATGGGCCGAAGTAAGGATGTTCTCTGTGGCCCTGCAATTGCATAGCCCTGTCACCTAACCCTGCCACTGAATTCCAGGCTCCAGCATATCCCCCTTGCAGCTGTGTTCTCCTCTTCTGCGTGTGTGCGTAACTAGGCCCAGAGCCAACCTAAGTGTTCATCAACGCTACTGCTCAGTGGTTGGCTTGCAAACCAAGCTTTCTGGGTTTGAGGAGGACATAGTCCATTGAAATGTTTTCTGGGACACCTTGAAATAATCACGCATGATTCTCAGACATTGCAAGTTACAGTGGGAGAGGTTTAGGTTGGATATTAGGAAAAATATTTTACTAGGAGGGTGGGGAAGCACCGGGATGGGTTCCCTAGGGAGGTGATGGAATCTCCATCCCTAGAGGTGTTTAAGTCTCGGCTTGACAAAGCCCTGGCCGGGTTGATTTAGTTGGGATTGGTCCTGCCTTGAACAGAGGGCTGGACTTGCTGACCTCCTGAGGTCTCTTCCAGCTCTATGATTCTAACATCTCTGAGCAAAACAGCATGGCGTGAACGCTGGTTTAACATTAACGACTGTGGGGTGGATATAGTTGCTAGGATCTCAACGCTCTCTCTGCCCTTTACTTTAAAATTAAGAAACAGATGGCCCATCGGAGTTGCTTACGTTATTGTTTTTCTTAAGGAAAAACAGCCATAAGCACTTCTCTTATTCTCAAAGCAACCATCTGCTTGGGATTGCTGATCTTTACCTGTTTCAGATAAATACAATAGCGCGGAAACCTACTCGGCGGGCGACCTTGATGCTCGGAACATCGTGCATCTACGTTGTTTACCGTCTCCTGGCGGCACATATTTCTGCCGTTCCATCGAAATGCATATTTAATAGCCTGATTGTGTAGCTGAACGGCCTCACCCGGGTGCTGCCGTCTTACCACCGATATTTTGCTGGGTGCTCGGGGAAAGGGCCTGCCTCTAATAGGGGGCTCGCTGCCTCTCTCTGCATGCAGCACAACGGTGTTTCTCTGCTCTTGTAAAATTACCGCGCAGCCTCCGTTTCCTGCCTTGCCCAGGAAAACGCCTGATAAATAGGAATGGAAGAACTGTGGCCCATTTTACTGGGCGGTTTGCTCATTTAGAGGAGAGCCAAGGCTTCAGAGGGCTGACGGCAGGCCTGCTGATGGGGGGGGGCAAAGAGGACAAAACACCCTGGGGTTCGTGGTGGCCGGAGTCTGGGGCTCTTTAAATCGCTGCCGGAGCCCTGGGTGGCTGGCTCAGCGCTTGTGCTCTCACCTCCCCCCGGCCCTCCCCTTCTAGGGGCACAGAGATGCCCCTCCCACATAGCCCAGGGCCCAGCAATTCTGTCAGCCCCCCATAGCTAGAAATGACTGTGGCCAGGTCCCCGGAGGCTGGGTGGCCTAGTGAGTAGATCGCTGAGTCGGTGGGCAGGAAGGAGCGAACGGCTGGCCCTCTCTGCCCCCCTGTTTTCCTGGCCCATGAATTCTGAGCCCCTCCCTTCTCAAGTCCTGACACCTGGGGTGAGTCCAGATTCCCCTTCATTGGGATTTCTCAAGAGGTTCCCTCCTTGTTTTCCCAGAGAGGTAGGTGTGAGTCTACTTGCTCCCACGGCGCTGGGTCGTGCCCTCAGACAGATGAGCCACGCTCCTGCCTCCTTGCTAGTCAGCCCCAAATGGAGCCAGGCTCCTTCCTTTTCACGCCCCCCCATCCCCGCCCCGGTCTGGCGTTGGTTGCAGGTAAAGCGGAGCAGGGCTAGTTGGGTCCAGAGGCTTTCTTTCACCCTGGGGCCGGGCCCTCCTTTCTCCACTCCCTCACAGCGGCACCTTGTTGTTAAAATAGTTTTCCCACCTGACTCATGCAGGTTTCGCTTGGCTTCCTCACCCTCTTGCATGGCTCAATGTGACCTATACCAGGCTTTGGACCAAAGCGTTCTCAGTGGGACGTTCTGCATTGCCACTCAGTTGGGTTTCATCTCTCAAAATGCACCGGGCCATGCTGTCCGACTCTCCCTATTGCGGGGGAAATGGGATCCCACCACAGCTGTGCCCGTGCAGTTTTTCATGCCTGGTTGTCTCTTGGCCCAGTCCTTTGGACGGTGATCCCTGGCCCTCTTTAGAAAGAGATGCAGGGTGCACGTCTGAATTCAGGTATTTGCATGGGCAAAAGAATGAAATACTTTGTGAGCAAAAAAATAAGGGCCCAAAACAGAGCCCAGAGCTTTAGAAGTTGACTCGGGGACACACAATGTGGCCCGCTGGGCTAAATTCACCCTCAGTGTTAAATCCTGGAAGTAATAGGTGAGTTTAACTGGCTGTGCTCATTATTTCCGGAGAGATTCTTGAGTAGAATAGATGGCCCCAAAGTCTCCGTGTTTCCCTGCATCCTCGCAGAAGCGGGCCGTATTTTTCTGGTGGAAAGAAGTAATTCGTCGGCCAAAGCACTCTCCCTTTCAGAAGACGTTCGTGCACTGACAGACAAACCTCTTCCCCTGCCTCCATGCACCAGTGAGTGCTCTCTCTCACCATGAAACTTCTCCTATTAAAGAGTCACGGTAAAATAATGAGGACTGCTGTCCATCAACTCGTAGCAGCAGGTCAGGAGAGAGGTGAGATTGCAGCATTCGGATAAAATCTCTTGAGAGAGAAATCGTAATGGGGGTGAAGTGCAATAAATAAAAAATGAAGGCAGGCGACACAATGGAGAGGAAACATGGCAAAAAGGGAATAAAACTTAACTGACCAGAGCCACTAATTAATGACCATCATGTAATTAAATTTGTCAAGCTGGTAGGGGAGGAAAATACTAAAAAACCCCACTGCAGTAGCATTCAAGTTCAAAAAGGGAAACCACATAAAAATGAGGAGACTAGCGAAACAAAAATTAAAAGGGACAGTCATGAGTGAAATGCCTGCAAGCTGCATGAAAACTTTATAAAAAAGCAATAGTCTCCAACTATCTACATAAAATACAGGTTGAGCCTCTCTAGTCCTGCACTCCCTGGTTTGGGCAACATCTGTGGTCCGGCATGATTGTAGTTAGCCAAATGTCCACTTATCACGTCCACTTGAAATAGATGACAGGGGAGGGATCACATGAGGGTTACCTGTTGTGTTCTCTCCCTCTGGCATTGGCCACTGTTGGAAGACAGGACACTGGGCTAAATGGACCTTTGATCTGACCCAGTGTGGCCATTCTTGTCAGGGGAGTGGCTAAGTTTTTTGTGGTCCCATAAAGTTTGTTTACAGCCACCAGCTCTAGTGGTCTGTGCTGTTATTTAGCTCTAATTTACCCCTACACAGGGGCGGATATAGGGCAGGGTGAACAGGGCGGCTGCCCCGGGCCCTGCGCCTCAAAAAGCCCCGCGCATGCGCCGTGGCAAAGGGGGCCCCCCCCGCAGAATTATGCTGCCCGGGGCCCTGCAAAACGGTCATCTGCCCCTGCCCCTACATGTCTCCTTACAGCACAGAAAACAGTGGTAGTGATGCTAATGCTGCTAGATAATATCGAGCTTTCGGGATTTGGCAAATTCTCTGGTTTGGCACCGGTCAGGTCCCCAGGGTGCTGGACGAGAGAGATTCTGTGTGCATGTGTGCATGTGCGTGCATGCGTGCGTGTGTGTGTGTGTGTGTGTGTGTGTACACACTCCCAAAAAGTAAAAGGACAAAATTTTGCACCGTAGCTAAAAAGCAATACAAGAGACAGATAGTGCCAACAAAACATCTTTTAAAAGTGGAAGTCAAACTCCAAGGAAAATGGAAAGGAACACAAGCTTTGAGAAGTCTAGTATAATTAAACAGGCCAAAGCTCGGTCATCATGAATCCTTTAGTTGCTTGCCCGCCTCCTGACTTCTCCCATCTGGTAGTTATAATGTCCTTCACAAGAGAAGGTTAGCAGTGCACTCCAGAGCTAATGGGTCAACTCTCATTTATTCCAGTCTCCCTGTGCTGGCAGAAAGAGCACGTGGTCTGTGCAGCATGGAGCTCAGATCCTGGCACTGTAACCGGCTTCCTCTGTAGAAGCAGGTAAGTCATTTTTCTGCCTCAGTTGAACCCGTCTACAAAATGGGTGCGCTGCTGGCCTGCATGACAGGGCATGTGCAGAGAGAAATGAACGTTTGGCTTTGAAGAGGGAATGTGCGCAGTGCTTTTTCGGTTCCATATGTGGGAGCGGCCATCAGAGCCCCCGGAAAAGGCCACTGCCATGTGACTGCTGGGTTTGTTTTCTTACGGAACTGAAAACGAACATGCGTTTTGTTGGCTGAAGGTGTCTTGCTCTCTTTAGATCTGATGTGCTATAAATGAACACCCTGGGGAAATGGGGATATTTCTATTTAACTAGGAGGTAGAAAAATAAAACCTTGAGAAAGGAAGTTAAATCCTTGAAATCTTTGTTTTGGGCTATTTCAGCAAACCTTTGAGTGCTCCTGGGTATCTTCCCTCCTTCAACAGTGGCTCTGGGCGCTGCTCTTCAGGGTTTACAAACCTCAGTGGGGAAAACCAGATTTGTCTGTGCTCCCCCTTCCCCTCTACGCCTCCACGTGGAAGGAACAGAATCTGGACACCATATGTGAAGCAAGCAGGAGAGTTTATTACACACACAGCGCTGGGTGGAGTGTCACTTGCTAAGCTCAGTGAACACTGCCAAACAATAGGTTACAACTGATTATATAGGATGCTCAAGGGGCAGATCAAAGTGATGGGGAGAGGGGGAGTAAGATCCTGGACCCCTGGATAGGTGCTAATTGTGCAGACATCAATTATTAAGTGGTGATATCTGTCAGTTTCAAGACTGTATCTCTGCAGGATGTGGTCCATTTGGGGATTAAAGCAGAGACAGGGTTATGTCTACACTGGCAGGTTGTTGCGCCAGAAGTATGCAAATGAGGCTAAGCGTGGAATATTGCCGAGCCTCATTTGCATACCTAATGAGCCGCCATTTTTGCAGAAGAGGGTCTTGCGCTAGAAGGAGCTGTCTACATGGCCCCTTCTTGCGCAAGAAAAACCCTCTTGCGCAATGCCACTACGCTGATTATTTTCAGGAATAACGGCATTGCGCAAGAGGGTTTTTCTTGCGCAAGAAGGGGCAGTGTAGATGCTCCTTCTAGCGCAAGAGCCTCTTCCGCAAAAATGGCGGCTCATTAGGTATGCAAATGAGGCTCGGCGACATTCCACGCTTAGCCTCATTTGCATTCTTCTGGTGCAACAATCCGCCAGTGTAGACATAGCCCAGGAGTACTTGACAATGGTACATCTAGCTTGTCTCCCACCCTGGACTAGCTGTGTGTGTGTGCCAGTCCCAGACTCCAAATTTACAATAGGGGTTCTTAACAGAATATCATGGCCTGCTTCAGAAATTTTCATCCAACAACATATTCCTTATTAGTGGAGTCAGAGCACTAATAAAACCCAGTCCCCTCCCTTGTTGGCTATGAATATTCCAGAACCAAAATGGAGAAGTTGTTGGCATGCCGTTTATGGAAAATACCTCATGCCGTTTATAAGTAAATCCTTTGCTTTAGAAAATATAATGGCAACAAGAGGCTAAAAACAATAAATAACAGCTGAATCCGCTGAAAGAAGTGGAAGAGTGAAGTTTTGTGGGTTGAACAATATAGACCAGTCACCCAGACTACATACATGTATCCACTGCCCCTCCTCCCACCATATCCCCCTCTGACTTTACATACACCCACATCCCTCTTCTGTTTCTTTCTCCATCTGTTCAGGAATGCAAAACCCAGCCATTTCAAATCATCTTTCTGGGAGAACAACATGTAGCTCTTTCCCTAGCTAATTTCTTATAGGTAGATAGCTCTCTGGAGACTGCACGCTTAAGACCAGATTTTTGGCTGCGCTTCTGGCCTGATGTTGGTACCTCTAACAGATGACTTCCAAACATCCTTTGCCAGGACCTAGAAAGGGTGTGTCCTCATGAGGAAACAAGATATGTTCTTAGCTCAAGTTAGCCTAGTGAGGACAAGGCAGTTGCTAGTTTTCATGTGCATTAACGGGGCTTGTTAGGGTGCATCTACACAGCAGGGCTTAACTCGAAATAAGCTACACATATTGGCTACATCCATCGCATAGCTTATTTCAAAATCGTGTGTTTCAAAATTGGGAGCATCTATACTGCACTTATTTTGAAATCGAGCACTCTTCCCCCCGACTTCCCTTACTCCTCGTGCGATGAAGGTTACAGGAGTTGGAGTAAGAAGTCTTCCAGCTTGACAGTATTTCAACATTACTTCGAAATAACTGGCTGCTGTGTAGCTGTGGACTAAGTTATTTTGAAATAATGATGCTGTGTTGACATACCCTTAGGGTGCATCTAGACTAGATTCCTCTTTTGAAAGAGGAATGTAAATGCAGAAAATCGAAAATGCAAAGGAAGCGCAGATTTACAAATCTCGCATTTCATTTGCATCTGATTGCTTTTTCGAATTTTTTTTAAAAAAGCAGTCTAGAGGCGGTTCTTTAAAAAAAAAACCCCCTTTTTCAAACGAACCCTGTAAACCTCATTTTTTTCAGGAATATGGGTTCATTTGAAAAAGGGGGTGGGGTCAAAAGAACCACCTCTAGATAGGATTTTTTTTTTAAAAACTACCTTTTTTGAAAAAGCAATGAAGGGATCTAAGGTTTACCCTCACCTGTTAACTCATGAACAACTACAAGCTGCCTTGTCTCACTAGAACTTTATCTGGTGCTAGCTAGCGGGAGCTAAGAACACACGTCTTTATCTGGTGAAGACCTTGGCAAAGGCCTGTCACAGCAGCCAATGATGCATCACAGCTGCCTGTTGAAATCCGTCCACTCTGGAAATGGCAGGTCAGAGCCACCATTGGGGTCTTCACCATGATGGAGACAAACGGCGTCCTTCAGGCGGTCACGGTGGGCTCCCTGCGGTCACACGGGACAGCAACAATTTCAGCTCTCCAGATGGAGTCGCCGCAGTCCTGTCGTCCCACACGTTGCCTCCAGAGTCTGAGCTCAGAGACTAAAATGTGTCTGAGCTGGGCTGTTTCAGCTGCTGCTTATGAGCTGCAGCAGTGGCAGGATGAATGAGACCCACCCACATTATCCTGGGTCACAGAGACTGCCTTGGGAAAACCTGCCATTGCCAGCCTGTCTCTGCTGCAAAGAAGGGTTAACATACCCATATTTAGCAGATCCCTGTACCCCATGAATAAAAAATGCAGAAAACAATATTATACTCCAGAGGTGAATCTGCATCCAAAAAGAGGCAAACTAATCTCAACACATTAATCACTCTGGAAGATTTAATTAGTGACTGATAAACAGGCAAATCTCTCGGGTGCTGCAGGAGAGAGGCACAAAATATCAGCCTAGAGTTTACCTGTGACTGTCTGAGGTGAAAAGTGCTTGCTAATGAATTATTCGAAATGAATTAAACAATGTAAATGTTGGATGATGTACCTCTTCCTGCCTGTCACCAGCATGGGCTTGGTTAACTAATTCTTTCCTTTCTGGTGGAGCGAAATCCTAAGCTGGACTTCTGTGGCCTTTTCCCTCCACTGGTGATATTCCACTGATAGCCTTCTCCCCCGACAGAGCGTTCCCAATGCCGGTGAAGAGCAGGTGCCGTTATCTTGTAGTACTTGGCAGTGCCTGTTGGGTCTTTGGACTGTACCTCAGGACAGGTGCTTACTGGTTTGTTTTGGCACTGTTCTGACAGTGTAAACGTGGGTAGCATTCTCTATTCTTTATCAAGCCAAAGGACACTGAATTATGCTGTTGGTTTGGTGCAGTAGAGACCTAGCACCCTCCCTGGGGTTACACAGTAGCTGCACCATTGTCCTCTTGCAGTGACTTGAGAAACCAGTGTGACTATATTGTGTAGGACAGAATAATTCTTACCTCCTTTTTATAGGGCCAACGAATGTGGCCTAGCCGGCAAGGCTGGCCCACAACACTTTGGCACCTGAGCTGGGGAGCTCAAATGACGCCCCCATGCTCCCTCGCTTGGGCCAAAACTTTGAAAGGTCTCAATTCTGCCCTCCTTCCTCCAGCACCGCACGCCACCATCTCTGTGCATCTAGAGCAGAGAGAAAACATATGCACCAGCAGCAGACAGAATTTTCTACACTCTGGGTCTCATAGACTCATAGACTTTAAGGTCAGAAGGGACAATTACAATCATCTAGTCCGACCCCCTTCACCGTGCAGGCCACAGAATCTCACCCACCCCTCTTAGAATAATCCTCTCACCTATCTCTCAGATATTGAAGCCTTCAAATACTTTGAAGGCCCCAAGATGCAGAGAATCCTCCAGCTGTGATCTATGCCCCATGCTACAGAGGTAGGCGAAAAACCTCCAGGGCCTCTGCCAACCTACCCTGGAGGATGGAGACTCCACTGCTTCCCTAGGGAACCCATTCCACTGCTTCACTACCCTCCTAGTATTAAAATAGTTTTCCCTAATATCCAACCTGGACCTCTCCCACCACAACTTGAGACCATTGCTCCTTGTTCTGCCATCCTAGCGGTGCCCATTCCTCCTCCCCCACCTCTCCCCCTGCACAGTCTGGCACCTGAGGCATCCACCTCAGTTTGCCTCATAGTAAGGCCAGCCCTGCTAGCCAGCTTCACTGTGCAACACCCGTCTGTTGGTGTGACTTATTTTCTCATTGTGCCCTCGTTACCATGGTAGCTGAGAGTCTGTGCCTCTACCTTGTGAGGTGGAATTTTTGATTATTGGTCGCAAGATGAAGACCCTAAATGTACTGCAAAGATGGCCGTTCTTGGGGTAAGGTGGCCTCGTTACACCCACGGAGTGCTGGCAGTCCTGTGCGAGAACCACTCCTTGCGAGAGCCCAGCCAATACTGCAGGCCTCAGACGCTTTGCAAGTGTCAAGACTCTTGTAAATGGAACCTCTGAACATTTTGCCCATCCCTAGTTAAAAGCATGGCTGTGTGCAGGCAGGGCCGTTCGCTGGCGTGTTCGCCGGGTCACCCATGGCGAGAGTACAAAATGGGACAGCTCCATTTTCAAAACCAAAGCCACACACTGACCTGAAAAGCTCTATTCTGTTACTGCGCCGTCTCCAGCTTGCACCCATTTAAACAGGAGACGCTGTGGCTGCTGTAAAATGGCTTCGTTCCCCTCCAAGAAAACAGGCTCTGTTGACTGCTGTTATTCTACATGCAGCATCATTCCCTCCATACCAGTCCTAAAGCTCCGTGCTGTCACGTATGTTATTTATAAGATCAGTCTTTTCAATGGAAAATAATCAATGCTAATTTCCTTTTTGTGGAGTATCCTGCACAGAATTATATCACAGATTTAGCTAAATATTTTCTGGGGGCTCTCAGAGACGAACATGTTTGGTTTAGTTTTTAGTGGGCGCACACACGGTGCATTTGGCACAAACATGCAGGATACCAGATTAGCCGTTTCACAAAGTTGCATTGGTCATTTTTGCAACTCTTGGCCACTTCAACTCCAAAGACAATTGATCAGATTGTCACCGTTGGGTCAACTGCAGTGCTGCAACCACTCCACCTCCCTGCACCCCTGCTCAGTCTCTCCAGGGGAATCAGCTGTATCACTAGTTCTGGCCTCTGGTCAGTCCACGCCCACAGTTGCCAATGGTGGCTAGATCCCGGCCCAGGCTCAGGGCGGGCAGCAGACAGAGTTCTGGAGGTAACCGTTGTCAAGCCCAGGCTCGATTCCAGGCGGGGCGACAAACCCATAATCAATAGTCCCAGATGAAGGCACAGAATCGGGTCTCCTTGCTTGGGCGGAACTCTGATGGAGCAGGCTGTGGGCCTGGAACAGCAGAGGGGGAGATGGCCATCCAGGAATGGGGCAGCTGCATCCCAACCCAGGTCCCGAACAGCAGCAGAGGGGCCTGCTCCTGGGTCAGCGGGGAGCCTCACAGCAACACGCTGACCCCAGCTCTGGCCCAGCCAGACTAAGGTCGGCTGTCCCGGGGCTCCTTCCATTCTCCCCATCAGTGCAAACCTGGCTCCAGTGCTGGTCCTCTGGTCATTGGGGGGCTGGTACCTCCGGCAAGGGGAGCAGTTCCTCCAGGTCACAGTCTGTCTATGAGCCTGGCAGTCCAGGCCGGTCCTCATCCTCCTTCAGGTCCACCTCCCAGCTTGGGAGCACGGGGCAGGCATCTGCTTCCTCTGGGGGGCTGACTGGCCTCCTAGGCTGGCCTTTTATAGCTCTAGCCCCGCCTCTTGGCTTCTGGTCAGGTGATGTGCTGAGGCTGGGCTCTGCCCACCAGGGCTCTTGGGAGAGGCTCCTCCCCCTCTGGGTCAGAGGGTGGCCACTCCGCCTCACTGTAGGGTAGCACATGGTCTGCCAGGATGCCATATCCTTTTGGAAATTACCTGGATAATGGTGATCTGTGAGGCTTTGCTCTGTAGTCCTCACTGGAGTAGCTTCTATGGGTACCAAAGGTTGGCCTTTGTATATATGGAGTTCCCAAGAACAGGCTTGAGTAGCGTCTTTGAGCCATGATCTGAGTGGACTAAATTGTGCACAAATTTAATCTTTTGGGTATTCATCATGGAGCAAAGCATAAGAACATAGGAATGGCCAGACTGGATCAGACCAAAGGCCCATCTAGCCCAGTGTCCTGTCTGCCGACAGTGGCCAATGCCAGGTGCCCCAGAGAGAATGAACAGAACGGGGAATCATCACGTGATCCCTCCCCCATTACCCATTCCCAGTTTCTGACAAAAAAAGAGGCTGAGGACACCATTCCTATTCATCCTGGCTAACAGCCATTGATGAACCTAACCTCTGCAAATCTATCTAGCTGTTTTTCTGTTGTAGTCTTGGCCTTCACAACATCCTCTGGCAAGGAGTTCCACGGGTTAACTGTGCATGAAGAGATGCTTCCTTTTGTTTCTTTTAAACCTGATACCTATTAATTTCATTTGGCGACCTCTAGTTCTTATGTTCTGGAAACAAGTAAATAACTTTTCCTTATTCACTTTCTTCATACCTGTCATGATTTTATAGACCTTTATCATATCCCCCCTTTGTTTCCTCTTTTCTAAGATGAAAAATCTGTTTTATGAATCTGTCCTCATATCGCAGCCATTCTAAATTTTTTTGTTGCCCTTTTCTGAACTTTTTCCAAGGCCAAGAGATTTTTTTGAGATGAGGTGCCCACATCTGCAAGCAGCATTCAAGATGAGGGTGTACAATGGATTTATATAGAGGCAATAAAATCTTCTCTGTCTTATTCTCTATCTCTTTTTAATGATTCAGAACATTCTGTTTGCTTTTATGACCAATGCTGCACATTGAGTGGATGTTTTCAGAGAACTACCGGTAATGGCTCCAAGATCTTTCTTGAGTGGTAATAGCTAATTTAATAATCATTTTGTACGTATAGATGGGATTACATTTTCCAATAAGCATTACTTTGTATCTATCACCTTTAAAATTCATCTGCATTTTGTTGCCCAGTCCTCTAATTTTGTGAGATCCTTCTGAAGCTCTTCTAATTCTGTACAAAATCTGGGTATAAAGCAGATACATTTGCATAGTGGTGCAAGATAGCGCCTTCCGGTGAAGATGAGCTGTATATCACTTCCAGCGGTTTGTTTTGTTCCCCACCTCTAAGGACATGTCTACAATAAACGGAAGGTTGCCACTGCTGTGATCGATCTTCTGGAGTTCGATTTAGAGAGTCTAGTTAAGACTTGCTAAATTGAACTCCGAGCACCTCCACCAGCTTCCTGTACTCCTGCTTATGCAAGGAGTAAGGGAAGCTGATGAGAGCATCCAGAGATGCTCATCCCTCATGGCAGGACCAAGTACTGTCTAGACCATTCCTGATAGACATTTATCTAAATTTATCTTAAAAATCTCCAGAGATGGAGATTCCACAACCTCCCTGGGCAATTTATTCCAGTGTTTAACCACCCTGACAGTTAGGAACTTTTTCCTAATGTCCAAGCTAAACCTCCCTTGCTGCAGTTTAAGCCCATTGCTTCTTGTTCTATCCTCAGAAGCCAAGATGAACAAGTTTTCTCCCTCCTCCTTATGTGACACCCTTTTAGATACCTGAAAACTGCTATCATGTCCCCCCTCAATCTTCTCTTTTTTAAACTAAACAAACCCAATTCTTTCAGCCTTCCTTCATAGGTCATGTTCTCTAGACCTTTCATCATTCCTGTTGCTCTTCTCTGGACCTTCTCCAATTTTTCCTCATCTTTCTTGAAATGTAGCACCCAGAACTGGACACAGTACTCCAACTGAGGCCTAACCAGCGCAGAGTAGAGCGGAAGAATGACTTCTCGTGTCTTGCTCACAACACACCTGTTAATGCATCCCAGAATCATGTTTGCTTTTTTTGCAATAGCATCACACTGCTAACTCATATTCAGCTTGTGGTCCACTATAACCCCTAGATCCCTTTCTGCCATGCTCCTTCCTAGACAGTCGCTTCCCATTCTGTATGTGTGAAACTGATTGTTCCTTCCTAAGTGGAGCACTTTGCATTTCTCTTTATTAAAGTTCATCCTGTTTACCTCAGACCATTTCTCCAATTTGTCCAGATCATTTTGAATTATGACCCTATCCTCCAAAGCAGTCACAACCCCTCCCAGCTTGGTATCATCTGCAAACGTAATAAGCGTACTTTCTATGCCACTATCTAAATTGTTGATGAAGATATTGAACAGAGCCGGTCCCAAAACAGACCCCTGTGGAACCCCACTTGTTATGCCTTTCCAGCAGGATTGTGAACCGTTTATAACTACTCTCTGAGTACGGTTATCCAGCCAGTTATGTACCCACCTTATAGTAGCCCCATCTAAGTTATATTTGCCTAGTTTATTGATAAGAATATCATTCGAGACTGTATCAAATGCCTTACTAAAGTCTAAGTATACCACATCTACCTCTTCTCCCTTATCCACAAGACTTGTTATCCTATCAAAGAAAGCTATCAGATTGGTTTGACATGATTTGTTCTTTACAAATCCATGCTGGCTGTTCCCTATCACCTTGCCACTTTCCAAGTGTTTACAGATGATTTCCTTAATTACTTGCTCCATTATCTTCCCTGGCACAGAAGTTAAACTAACTGGTCTGTAGTTTCCTGGGTTATTCTTATTTCCCTTTTTATATCCACTATATTTGCGCTTTTCCAGTCTTCTGGAATCTCTCCTGTCTCCCATGATTTTCCAAAGATAATACCTATAGGCTCAGATACCTCCTCTATCAGCTCCTTGAGTATTCTAGGATGCATTTCATCAGGCCCCGGTGACTTGCAGGCATCTAACTTTTCAGAGTGATTTTTAACTTGTTCTTTTTTTATTTTATCTTCTAAACCTTCCCCCTTCCCACTAGCATTCACTATGTTAGGCATTCCTTCAGACTTCTCGGTGAAGACCAAAACAAAGAAGTCATTAAGCATCTCTGCCATTTCCAAGTTTCCTGTTACTGTTTCTCCCTCCTCACTGACCAGTGGGCCTACCCTATCCTTGGTCTTCCTCTCGCTTCTAATGTATTTATAAAAAGTCTTCTTGTTTCCCTATATTTCTGTAGCTAGCTTGAGCTCATTTTGTGCCTTTGCCTTTCTAATCTTGCTCCTGCATTCCTGTGGTTGCCAGTATTCAGCCTTTGTAATTTGTCCTACTTTCCATTTTTATATGACTCCTTCATTGTACATTGGCTCCATCTACATACTTAATGTAGCTGGAGTTGTGTATTCTCTTTTGACATTCCTGTGAGTGTAGGCATGGCCTTAGAACTGCTGCCTTAAGATCATATGGTTCAGTTGCTGTAATGTGAAAGAATATGTTGTTTGCTCTGGGACCCAGACAATAGCTGGGGAACCTCACACAACAGCAATTCTGGGCCAAGGCACGAATGAAGTAAGATAAATCCTTCAGTGATTTTCCTCTGTCCCGAACTGATGCTTGGTTTATTACTTCCCCAAAGGTCAGCTATCTCAGTGGGAAGTATTTTGGTTTAATTAAAGAGCAAGTCAGTCCGGTGATGTAGCGAGTCTTTGCAGCAGCTACTGCCTGAGCTTTGGTACATTAGTGTAAGCTTTGGAGGCTCAGCAAATGAACATACAGTTGTACATGGTACATTAGCCCAAGCCGCTTAAGACTTGAATAAACAGAGAATGGCCTTAGCGGAATAAAATAATTCACTGGGTTCTCTTGTGTTTTCTCTGGCTTTGGTGTTTCTCTGAGGCAACCAGCATTTCCACTCGCTTCATTAGAGCTGGTGAGAGACTTTTCTGTCACGGGGAACATAGTGAACACATTGGAGGAGAATGAATTCCACCCCCACATTACAACCCGGGCCTTCTTCCAAAGAAAGGTGAAGCCCTGGGGTCGTATATGTGGAACTGGATTGGTTCAACCTTGGGTTAATTCAAGAGCCTTAGGCTGGTTTCACCATTAACCTGGTATTCACGCCAGGGGTTTCAAATTTTGGGTAGCGGCTTGGAAGGGTAAGCTGCTAACTGGCCACAACACTTTGTTTACCTGAGTGTCCTCAGGCATGGCTGCTCGTAGCTCCCAGTGGCCATGGTACACCGTTTCTAACCGATGGGAGAGGCCAGAAGCAGTGTGGGCTGGGTCACCACTTCCCACAGCTCCCATTGACCAGGAATGGCAAACCACAGCCGCTGTGAGCGGCCATATTTGTGGATGCTCAGGTAGACAAACTGTCTCACGGCCAGCTATCTACTTACCCTTAAAGCTGGTACCCAAAGTTTGAAACCCCCGGCATTAATGGATGAATTAACATAGAAGGGCACTGCCTATTTGTTACCATTATTGGGCGATAGGTAGTAGTAATGTGCAGCCATAAAGGTGGCATCTGCATTTCCCTCGGCACGTAAAAATGGGCACTTCACAAAAGTGGAGGAACTGCCTAGGGTGGGAAGCAAGTGGTGGAGGCTTTCAAACGTAGGCCGCAAGCCGGAGTTTAGTTGTGACTAGAAGTCCTTTCCGTCTGGCTGCACTCTGCGGACACAATCTTATCTCTGATGAGCAGGTCTCTACAGTTTAAAAAAACCCTACACTGGCTCAATGGGATTCGTGGTTGCCATGGTGGCTGAAAGACCATGGACAGAATAGGTATAGATATTGAACAAACTGCTTACTCCTTCCGGGGTGGCTCCATCTATATGGTGACTTTATACCATCTTTTGTTTCTTCAGAAGTTAGTCCTCTTAGGCCAGGTCTACACTAGAACTGGCAGCTTGGCTTAAGGTACGCAACTCTAGCTCCATAGAATATGTAACTGGAGATGGTTTACTTTAAGCCGAGTTTTGTGTCATCCCCACAGTGGGAGGTTGATGGAAGCAAATGCTCCTGTTGGCTTTGCTTACTCCTCCCAAAAGCAGGAGTGCCGGATGCTGGTGCGGGTGCCCTCTGAGTTTGATTTGACAAGTCTTAGCTAGACTCACCAAATCAAACTCCAGAAGATCGATCGCAGCATCTGCAATCTTCCATTAGTGTAGACAAGAGCTGAGTTACCCTGTGCCATCTGACCTCCTTCAACTGGATATGAAATGGATTACTTGTCAGGGAGTTTGCCCCTGACGTGAGGTGCGCCCCCCCTTCTCGGGTCCCGGGTTTCGGTCCCAGCCCCTCTCTCAGGGCATATACGGTACTAGAAGCCTAGCTCCGTGAAAAAGCCCTTCCTTGTCGGGGTGATTTCCCTGGGTGCGAGAAGGAGTGGTAGGGGGACCTGGGCCCTCTCTCTCCACCAGGTCCCAGCCCAGGGCCCTATAGACAGGAGCTCTTGCCACTGCCTGCTCGGTGGGGACTCCAGCTGATACACACCAAGCTGGGTTCGCAATCCCTTGCCCTGGGCTGCTTCCTACCCCCTTGGTGTCCCCCCAGCTGTCTGCCTCGGCGGCGATCCTTACCATGGCCGGGGCTGGAGGCGTAAGGGGTCCGGTCCCTCAGGCAGTCCCTCCCAGCCCTTCAGTGTGGGGCCTGTTCGCCCCGTCACATGACTGTAGGAGGCAAACATGCAATCGGTTGATTTGTCAAATAGAACACCCTTTTGTTTAAATGTTAGCTGTTATTGCTCTGGGAGACAATAAGCCAGAGGGGAATTAACGTTACCAAGAGGTTTTCTGCCTTGTTAAGGGACCCTCGTTCAATGAGTCACCTGCCTAAAATCACTCCAGTTAATTTCTTCATTTGTTCATTCATCTGTTTGAGTCTCTTATTTGTTCCAAGAACCAGAGTTTGATGTTTTCAGCTGAGATTTGGAAACCCTTCTGTATAATGAATGAAGGAGCTGTTCAGACCAAGAGGCTCTTATATTTGCATGCCTGGACCTTTAGGGTGTGTCTAGACTACATCCCTCTGTCAGCAGAGGGATGTAAATGAAGCACTTTGAAAGTGCAAATGAGGTTTACAGGATCTTTTGAACAAGCGCCCCGTTTTCGAAAGAACTGCATCTAGACTGCGGTTTCAATTTCGAAAGAGCACTTCTTCAAAAAAGCGTCATTACGTGATTATGCAAATGAAGCACAGGATATTTAAATCCCAGCTTCATTTGCACTTTCAAAGTGCTTCGTTTACATCCCTCTGCCAACAGAGGGATGTAGTCTAGTCGTAGCCTTAATGTATAAAGCTAATGAACAGAGCTGATATCAGGAGACGAAGGGTAGTCGTAACTGGATACCTGCTTCTTCTCTGGTTGCTTGCTGCGGCAGTTTAGAAGTGAATTTACTGAACATGTATGTAGAACAAATAGAAGGTTACCCAGCCACAACCTACACTAAAAAGGCCTGCAGCTTGTTCATGCGTAGTGTTCAGGAAGTTGCTGCTGTTGTATAGCACTGGTCTTTGTTTATCATCCAGAAATCTGGGACAATATCAAGAAACATAGCTTTCTCCTGAAACACAATCACGCACTATACCTTCTAATGGTAAACTGAACACATAGCACTTAATAGGAGAAAAATCCCTTGGTTTATGTAAGACTGACTGAAAATAAAAATGAACCCAAGTCACGCCAATATCTGAGAACTTCCAAGAGAATGGTGGTGACCTAGTATTTCAAGGAATAACCCAGCTCGCTCTAATAGTTTTCATAGAATTGGAAGGGACTTTGAGAGGTCATTGAGTCCAGTCCCCTGCTCTTGTGGCAGGTCCACGCACCATCTAGAACATCCCTGACAGGTGTCTGTCTAACCTGCTCTTAAATATCTCCAGTGATGGAGATTCCACAACCTCCCTAGGCAATTTATTCCAGTGTTTAACCACCCTGACAAGAAGTTTTTCCTAAAGTCCAACCTATACCTTCCTGGTTGCAATTTAAGGCCATTGTCTTAGCAATAAGGGAGAATAATTTTTCACCCTTTTGGGTACTTGAAAACTGTTATGTCCCCTCTCAGTGGGTATGTCTACATTGCCACCCTAGTTTGAACTAGAGTGGCTAATGTAGGCATTCGAACTTGCAAATGAAGCACGGGATTTAAATATCCTGGGCTTCATTTGCATTTTCCTGGGCGGGCACCATTTTTAAATACCCATAGTTCGAACTACCTGCCCGCGGCTACACACAGCACGGACTAGGCAGTTCGAATTAAAGCTCCTAATTAGAACTACCGTTAAACCTCCTTGCAGGAGGAATAACGGTAGTTCGAATTAGGAGCTTTAATTCGAACTGCCTAGTACGTGCTGCGTGTAGCCGCGGGCAGGTAGTTCAAACTATGGGCATTTAAAGATGGCGCCCGCCCAGGAATATGCAAATGAAGCCCAGGATATTTAAATCCTGGGCTTCATTTGCAAGTTCGAATGCCTACATTAGCCACCCTAGTTCGAACTAGGGTGGCAGCATAGACATACCCAGTCTTTTCTTTATACCATGCTCAGCATAGCATTATATTAAACTCTAAGACCCTACAGCTTGAGCAAAATCGTTGACTTGATATGACCCTTTAAGTGTGGCAGCTAGAAGCCTAACTAAGGGTGGTAGAAAAAATACAGCATTGTTACTTATACACTATGCCTCCAATTCCTCATCTTTCTTCCCTCCCTCCCATTAAAAATAACTGTTGGTTACTCAATGTTGTAAGCTCTTTAGGGTATGATTGCTTTTTCTTATGCATTTGTGCCCTGTAGGACCCAGATCTTGACTGGGGTCTTCGGTCCCTGCGGCAACATAAGCATTAACAAATCGTTGCTTCCCAAAAAAGCTACAAAGCAGCATGAGGAGAAATCTCTTCATTTGATTGCAGGCTTATGAAGGGATGGGGGAGGGCAAACAAGTTAGAAAGGGTGTATCTCTTTAGGTGAGTTGTTATGTAAAACCTATGGATGTAGCTGCTTTTGTTCACAATAACTTGCTCAAATTTTTCTCCTATAAAATCAGACTGCTCATGGATTTTTTGTGCGGATTTAGTCAAGCCAGGCATGTGGCATAGCTCTTTGGAACTAGTTTAAAAGCAGGCAGGTAAAGTTAGGTATAGTAACGAAATAATATTTCCTTAGGCTAGATCCACTAACATGGACTTTGTCTGTCTATTTGTAACGAGGACCCATGAATTGACACGGTCATAAGAGGTATCTTGAGTGCTTTGGTCTGTTTGAAAGTTGCTCTGCTAGTTTCATTAAGGCCAGAGCTACCCTAGAGGATAAGTTTGAATTAAGATCCGCAACTCCAACTACGTTAGATTCGAACTTTAGTGCCATTAATTGTGGAGCTGGAGTCTATGGACCTTGATACCAACTTTGGTGCTGTCCCCACAGAAGGAGGTTGACAAGAGAAATGCTCCCGTCGACTTCCCTTACTCCCCGCGAAGAGTAGGAGTACCAGCGTCTGTGGGGACCCCCTCAGCATTTGATTTAGCAGGTCCTTACTAGACCCGCTAAATCGAACTCCAGAAGATTGACCTCCAGAGTGTCGATCTGCAGATGAGTACAGATGCAGCCTTAAAAAGGACTGTAGTCGTCTAGGCATATTGGGGCTGTATTAGAACACCAATGAACAATACAGGTCATGGTAAATTATGCATGTTATGAATAAAGCTTAAAGGTAGGTAGACTTGTTCTATGTCCTCCTCCCTAGAACAACAACAACAACAAAAAATCCCACAGGAAAATGTTATTTGAAGACTCTACCTATCTGGGAACAAATCATTAGATACCCCAAATTCATTTACCTGATTTTTTGGATCCATTTCAGCTATGACAAGAAAGCTCCATCATGTTCTTACCTTTGTTGTGTTGTATGCACCTACGGGGATAAGAGGAGTCTGGTTTTATTCAATAGCGAGGCTCCTCAGCTTTTCTTCCTCCTAAAATATTTTTCATTTTGATACTAGATAAACCACCTTTCCCTCCTTTGTGTAAACTCCGGTCAGATATTTGCTGTGGCGTTGCCTTGGCTGACCTCACTGCGAGGAGAACTTCTTACAAATCTACCTGTTAGAAATGCCGCACTGTGTGAACGAGACAGATTAGAGGCCTGCTTTGCTCTGGAAAATTGGTTCATTGAAACCCCTGATGGGACCTTAAACCCTAACCATAAAAGATTACTCCTTGCTCACCTCAGCAAGTAGCAGGTCATTAGCGATTCACTTTTTATGGAGAGTTTTCAGTTATTGAATTATACCTCTAAATGTTGCAACAGAAAGAAAATGCTCTGCTAAACTCAGAAGGTATTAATAGCCACAGGGACACCATTGTTCCTACTGTTACAGCAAATGCGCATCACAGCCTCCATCTTCCTTTTGAAATCCAACATGTTGTGGTCAATTAAGCAGTCACAACACTCCACTTATCTTGTTAGTGGCCACGGAAGTTAAGAAGGATCTGGGGTTTCACAAGAAGGCTTTACTTTTGTTAAGAGAGTGTGTGATGCATGTTTTGTAGCAACCCTTTTCCCAGCTGAGAAAAAACCTTAGTGTAGCTTTGGCAGGTTTAGCCAGAGGAATACTTTCCTTTCTCTTCGGTAGTAAAGCAGCGGCGTCTATAGGTGAGAGATATGCTAGTTTGTGTTCAGCTATGTGGTATGTTAGTCCTGTTTTTCTAAGCAGTATTGTGATAGTTTGTCCAGTGGGGTAGATGGAACACTTCACTGGCTGGTTAATTCAAGCACACGTAACAGTTACTGCCTAGCAAACCAGGAAAGATCATTTAGCTCTCAGCCCTGATCTACATTAGGGATTTTTTTTTCAAAATAACCCCCGTTATTTCAAAGTAAAGCAGTGCGTCCACACTACCAAGCTTGTTATTTCAAAATAACTTGCTGGTTATTTCAAAATCTGTACTTCTGCTTTCCTTGGGGAATAACGCCAATTTTGAAATAGATAGTGGTCATGTGGATGCTCTGCTGCTGTTATTTCGAAATAATTACTCCCCAGAGTAATTCAAAGTAATTACTCCCCAGTACTTCCTGGCTTTCTAAGTTGAGGTAGCAGGTCGATAATAATGGAGCCTGCCTCAGACTAATTTCAAGGCTCCCTCGTAACGGGGACACGCTATTTTGATTTTGTTATTTCAGGAGGTATTATTTCAATTTTAGTTATTTCAAAATGATTTCCAAGTGCAGACATGCCCCAAGTGATCTAGGATAAATACTGGTGCAGTTCTAGACTCAAAGTCAATGTCAATTCATTCACCCAACAGCAGTGCATGTACAAAGGACATGAGTATTTGCCAGGGTTACCCTGCCAGAAACTACCAGCCAATTATTTTTGATGCCTTTCCTACTTTAAAGGGATGCTTCCAAGGTTTTAAAAAAGATCAAACCCAAACCATTTGCAAATCACTTTTTAATTCAGTTTTTGTTTTAAAATCATCTCTTGGGGGGATAGATGCTGAACATTAACATGGCACCATAGAGGAGACTGAAGTATGGGTTGTCATTTGGGTGCCACATTTCGGAGGGTTACTGAAGAAAAAGAACACTTCAGCCCCGAAGAGGTTTTTAAAGATGGTAAAGACTAAGAAGTTACAGCTGTCTAGAAAAGCTAGAAAAATTAAACCACTTTGATTAGAATAGAGGAGATGCAGAGAGGTTTGAAACGCCCAGAGAAATTAGTTGTCACTCAAACTAGCTCACAGTGCTACAGGCTTAGAAGCAAGGAAGTGCCCACAGTAGTGAAGAGAGCACTGGCCATGAGGGGAATTTCAGAGAAATAGGGCTGTGTAAAGGGTCAGGGTTGGGTGGAGCAGATTCTCCAGCACGAGGTCCGGAAGTGACGGATGCTGGCATCTGTCTGTTGGCCATACAGAAATCGCAAGACAGGTCCTGGAACAATGGGGATCATGGGATTAAAAGAAGTAAGAAAATGTAATTCACCATTGTCACGCTGTTTGGAGTAGCTCACGGCCATGACTGTCAAGAAACAGAGCAGTGACCCCAAACTGGTTGTATGGTCTGTAATTAGGTTTCACCAACCCAATAACAAGTGCTAACAGCTAAACTCTAGAACAGCTTTACCATGGAGTCACAGACAATATCCTTGGGCATTCCTGTCTATCTTGCCATCCAGCAAGCTGGGTTTAGTGATAGATGCTTGTTATACCCCAAAAGATCACAAAATATTCAGGTTACTCCCAGTTCCAAAGGACCAGTTATCTACCCCAGGTCAACTTGTACCTTACATCTCGCACAAAAGAGGACTCTGGTAGCCAGTCCTATGATACATATCCAAGGATTTATTAACTAAGAAAAGAAGGTTAAAGCAAGCACACGCACAAGTTACAATCGATAGTTTTAAAAGGTGGTGGAGTTATAAGAATTTGTCAGGCTTGAATGTCTTTTAGGGCTGACCCTGGGGGGAATCTTTGCTTCTGTTTTGTAGCTTTGGTCCTGAGGCAGTCCAAGCAGCAAAAGAGATGAAAAAATTCTTGCCAGCTATTTTTATTCCCTTCTTCCAGAATTCAGGCTGATGGGGCGAGCCCTTTTGCTCGTAGCCTGTGTGTGAGTTCAAGGGGGCAATTAACAGTCTTTGTATTGCAATGTCCTTTTGAGATGTGTTTGGCTTTTCCCTCATCCCCAGGCGCTCATAAGTACCTGGGAAAATACAGAGACCTGTAAAACAACAGTGAGGCCAGATCTACACTAAAGGGGAAGATCGAATCAAGATACACAACTCCAGTTACATTAATTATGTAGCTGGAGTTGACATACCTTGATTCAAGTTTCCCCATCCTCCCCATTGCAGGAGGCTGATGGGAGAAAATGCTCCCATCGGCTTTCCTTACTCCTCGCAGGAGTAGGAGTACTAGCTGCCAATGAGGGCACCCTCTAAGTTTGATGTATCAGGTCTTTACTAGACATGCTAAATTGAACTCCAGAGGATCAATCATGGTAGCATCGATCTTCCGCTGTGAGAAGACATGATATCAGTGGTGGCTATTCTGCATGTCCAGTATTAAGGTAATGAACACTGGGGATGTAAATGACAAGTTGACTATCCGATAAGCGAATGCTTATCGGATAGTCGACTAGTGACTCAACTAGGCGCTTCACCCCTCCCTCTTGCTGCCTCTATCAGAGAGAAGCATCAAGGGAAGGGGGAGTAGGATCTGGTGCTGGGGGGAGCTGGCTCAAAAGCCGGTTCCCCCCCAGCACCGTCTCCATGGGGAGAAGGGGTGGGGGGGAACTGATGGCACTTCCGCCTTTGAAATGTAGCAAGAGCAGAGCTGTGGGGAGCCTGGGGCAAGCTGGGGGCTCAAACAGTACCCTACTGGCCCTGCACTGCCAGTGGAGCTTTGCTTTTGAAATGTACAAGAGCCCTCTTGGGGCTCGTGTATATTTCAAAGGCGGAGGCGCCCTTATCGACTAATCGGGTAGTCGATGCAAATGACATCGACTATTCAATTAGTTGATTCATCTAAATTTAACATTCTTAATGAACACCCAGCATTAACATAGCCTGAGGCTTTTTCACAGAGGCGACTTTAACAGAATTTAAGAATGTGTGTTCTCACTCCTTTCCATTTCAGATTCCTTCACAATCTGCGCTATGACCTGCCTTAGACCCATGGAAACACCTGGCCAGAGTGTTTTGATGTAGCTAGGAAAGACAGCTTGCATTCCCAAATTCCCTTTGTTTTGTTGTGAGTTACCTGAGCTTTGGACACAATTAGAGTTAGCAAAATATCTCTTAGAGTTTTGCCTTCTTTTGTTTATACTCTAGGCATTATGCTCTAGGCTGTCACTAAAATGTGATCTAATCCATTAAAAAGTCCAGAGGCCCTGACCAACCTCTCCTTTTGTGTTTGGCAAAAAGGAAAGGTTGAATTATCTAAACTTTATACTGAAGGAGGAGGTAGGCAGACCATGGGCCAAAACCGGACCACTAGGAGGTTTTGAACTGATTGTGAAATCCTTTTTATTGACTGTCATTACAGCCACTCTCCGAGTTATGAACAAGTTACAGACCAACACTTGGTCCGTAACTTGAACTGTTCGTAACTCGGACCCCATTGAGTTACATGCAACCGCATTGTTCGTAAGCGCGGGTCGTGTTCATAACTCAGGGACTGCCTTAACGACCACTCCATGGGAGCTTTGGTTGTAAGTGCAAACGGTCGTAACTCGACTGTTCGCAATTCGGGGAGCAGCTGTATTGCGATTGTCGTGTGTAAAATGTTTCTCTCGAGTCTGGACCTTGACTATACCTTGACCAAGAAAGTTGGATCTTGACAAAAAATAGTTTTCCCCTTCTACTGAAGCCTGCTCAGCATTGATGATATGCTGATGGAATCTGAGCTCGACCTAAGACCTCTTCCCTAGCTAGAAAGCAAGGAAGAGGATTGGGACCCAGTGAGTTCCTAGCAAAAATAACAGCTTGTGCCGGGAGACATTTTAACGCCTGATTTTCTAAAACTTCAAAAGTACAGACTCCTGGAAAGAAAAACCCTGTGTCTGCCTAATGTGCGTGCATAGCTTTGGTGGCTTGTAGATGCATGCATCGTTTATGTAGATTTCAGTCATCTTTGGATACAAATTAAATTGTACAAAATTGTAACCATTTCATGGGCCAAACAAGCTCTATTTTTCCGTGGCACGTTATAAGTCTCCCCGATCCTGCTGTATTTGTAGCCCATGTTTTAAACCCGGATGGCTCATTTTTACGTTTGCCTTTGCTGGCTTAGAGTCGTATGATTCAAGGTATAATCTGCCTGGGCAGCCCAATTTGCATTGCAGCTATTTATTTTTTTACGGCGCTCTCTTTCTATCTATGCCCACTCACTGCCTTAGTTCGTAGCTACTGGAGCTTCACAAAGACTGATTTTCTGGAGCTTCTAACTGGAAAGAAAATGTTTCCAATTAAATCTTTTGTTTCCCTGCCCTCGCCCAACGGCGGGCCAGAATCGGCAACATGGACTCAGAGTGAATAGCACTTCACTCCATGAACAGTTTGGCTAGCAGCTAAGTATGGCGCAACATGCATTTGGACAACAAAATCTGAATTGCAGGATATAGCAGTCCTATTACATTTCACTGAGGGTAATCAACTTTTGTTACACTTGTTCCTTTCAATTACCTGTCATAACCATCATTGGAAAGGAGGGTTGCAGGGAGGGGAAGGGTTTAAAAATAAGCATACTGGTTCTGTAATCAAACCTACAACTCGTTAGCAGCCCAGGCATAGTCGTCTCATGGCCCCTATGTGTGGGGCTGTGCCAGTGCTGCTGTCCATACTAGAGATCTGACGTTAGAAGGGTCACCTTGTGAACTGAGCGCCCATCAGAAGCATTGGCAAAATTAACTGCACAGGTGTGACGAGGTGCACTTGCCCCGCATGGGTACCGAGAGGGTTAATCCCACTCTTTGGGATTAACCTCCCCAGCCCTGCTGGGCGTGCTCCAGCTGGGGACCAAATATAAAAGGCGGTAGCTCCGCTCATTCAAGGTGGATGGCCGGAAAGGAAGGACCTGTGGTGGAGATGCCTGCTGAAGAACTGCAGCTGCCTTGGCAGGAAAGCCCTGCCTTCCCAGAGCCCTGGGAGATCTGGGAGATCGGGGGGAGTCTGCTTTGCGGAGGAACCCAGCAACCCCCACTACCCACAGAGTAGGAAGTGACTCAGAGCGGGGGAGGAAGTGGTACCTGCCATCAGGCTGAGTCAGCATGCTGCAGTCATTCCCTGCTGACCTGGTGATGAGTCCCCCCTCCACTGTTAGGGCCCTATGGAGGGACCCGGGGCCGGGGGGAGTAGGCCACTGTAACTGACTCCAGCCATTGGGCCACACTGCCCGGAAGGCAGACTGTAAAAACAGACTTAGGCCATTGATCTGCGGTGTCCCAGGTGTGAGCACAGGACCGCAGGGAACATAAATATCCCCTCCCCATTCCAGGTGGGGACGGGACACACCGTTCCCATGACAACAACAGGAAATAGACAAAGTGTATGAGAGTCATTCGCCAATAAAAATATATCCCATGTGACCCGCTTGCCTTTTAACAGAGAGCTGCTGTGATTTGATCCAATACCCGCTGAATATTTCCTGTACCCAAATGCTCGTGTTGGTCACGACAGTTACAACCCTTTCCCTAAGAACCACCCTTTTCATGCACTCCTAGCTTGCGACAGCAAATTTGCTCGAGTTGAGATTTCCCATGCTTGGTCTGGCTAAAAGGGGATTTTCCTCTCTCAACAGCACAATCAAATTTGGTTCCTTTGTCTAGGGGAAAGAATAGTTTATGGTTTTCCATAACAGCATAATTGAATGCAGCACTTCATTAAAGGCTTAGAAAGACCAAGCCCTTGCATGGAAGACAAATCTGATGAGTAGGCTACAAAGAGTTAAGGTACACGAAAGCAAGGATGTGCGCTAAGATTTAGCCTTTGATTTTTAATTATTTTCTTTGCATAACTTTGATACATTTTTAGTGGTTTACTTTGTTCTGTAAGTGGATGCAGCGATTAGAATAATGTTTTGTTACATTGCAGTTTTCCTTTAAGAAATACAAAGGTCAAATGATTTTCAGATGGCTGTGCCTAGAACCATGTCAGTAATAACACCTTTAACGCCATTGTTAATAATCCCCTCCTTGCTGCATTGGAGCTCCCTTAACGGCCTGGCACTGCCCCCGCCCCCCAGCTGCGCTGCTGTTAGGTTTACTTCCTGATCTGATATTAATTGGGGGGGCCGTCCCTGTGCATGCTGAATACGAATACGTGTCAGCGCTGCTAACCGTTCCGTTATACCACGTGAGCAGACACTGTAGCATGAAGATAATCAGTTTGGGTCTGAGCCAAAGGCCTCTGCAGTCAAGTGCAAACCTCCCATTGTCTTCATCTTTGCAGACAGAAAAAGCGATGTGAGCGTATTGTTACTTCTGGGCCATGGACACTCGGTCGCATTTCTGGACCCTGGAGTGCCACGCTCATGCAGGCGCCACCATTTAGCTGAAGCATTAAACCAAAGACCTTTCATCTCTTAGGGGTGCCTGGGTAGGAAGAGAAGAGTAAGGGAAGGCGGAGTGTCTCTCTCCAATGCAAGTTCTTACATCACAGGCTACCTAATGGCTCCTGCTTTCATCCATGCAGTGAACTTCCAGGATCCAACTCGTTACTCTAAAAGCTCTGCTTTAGCGATCTCTGCCTGGAGCATGAGAGCTGATGGCTCAGACCAGAATCCATTGCACTCAAATATCCATCTGACTAATCAACTCCCCTCAGGCTGGTATGTGTCAAATTAGAGTGGAAGAATTTCTTCTGTCGTGCTCCAGGTCTCTCTCCCATACCCGGTGGCTCCAGCCTTTGCTTAGCTAATGTGCCAACATAGGAAGAATATTTGCTGATGGTTGCTTGAGGTCCTTCCTAAAAACAGTCCCCTTTCATCGCGCTTTTCCCACCGCTGCCACTCAGGGCAGGCAAAGAACCTCCGTAGCCCCTGCCTGCCACCTGCTGACATGATCATTCCGCAGGCTGGTGTGAGCAATGCGTCTGGGACCGGCATCCCTTCCACTAACCATGGCTAACTCCTCCTCCAGATCTGCAGGAGGGAGAGGAGGTTCCGCTGTGGGTCTTGCTGCTGCATCCTTTCTAGGGGAAGTCTGTTGTCAAAGGAAGAGAGGCCTGGAAGTCCAGATTCTTCTCTTCTCTTCCTGGCTCTGCCACTGGTTTAGGTAACTGGGCACATCACTTTGGTCAGCGCTTGAGACTTGGTGGTCTAGAGTTCATCCCGTTATGGTCCCAGCGAGGCACTTTCCTCTCAGGGGCTGGTTATCAGAGCTCACCCATACTTGTCCAGTTAGAGGTTTCTTACACCTGCCTCTGATGTAGCTGGTGTTGGCCACTGTCAGAGACAAGGTATGTTATTTACCTGCGTGCCCGCAGATATGGCCACTCGCAGCTCCCGTTGGCTGCGGGCGGGCCAATGGGAGTTGCGGGAAGCAGTGCGGACTGGGACGCCACAACTCCCATTGGCCAAGGACAGCCATCTGCGGCCAACGGGAGCTGCAAGTGGCCGTCCCTGCAGACATGCAGGTGAGTAAAGTGTCAGAAACCTGCCCACCACAGACTAACTACGTTGAAGCGCCTCTGGCTTATTGCACACCCCTGTCCTGGACTCAACTGCCCCTTGTGGCAATACCCAAGTTCCTGCATTACGTCTGAGGCATTGTCGTGAAAGCTCAGTTTGCCTGTTGAAATGGCAGTAGTGCTGAGTGGAGGGTTCTGGGAAGCTAGGAGTCCCCTTTTCCCTTCTTCCTAGAGCTCCATGCCAGACGTGTCTGGCATAATGTCTAGTAGGGTCCCATAAGAGGTTTGTGTGGAGGCCGAGGCCTCAGAAACAATATGGCCCAATACAATGAAATCCAAAGCTGTTGTCCTCAGCAGTTACTGCTAGTGCACAGGGTCAAACGAATTCCTCTGGGGGTCCCGGGCTGTTAGATTTTGTGGGGCACCCTCAGCTCCAGGCACAATAAAGGGTTCAGAGTGCAGGAGAGGGGTGGGCACTGAGGCAGGGGGGTGGATGTGGAAGGGGGTGAGGGTTCTGTTTGTGGGGGGGGTGGGCGTGAGGGTGGGGCTGAGGATGAGGCAGGAGGGGGCTCCAGGCTAGAGTCAAGAGGTTTGAAGTGTGGGGGGGTGCGGGGTCTTCGTGAGAGGAGGCTCGGGGCTGGGAGGGTGTTCGGTTGCTGGAGTGGGCCCAAGTCTGGGGCAGAGAATTAAAGTGCGGAGTGTTTTCCTGGAGCAGCTCCCTTTGGGAGTGCAGGCAGGGGTGCTACATGGGGGGCAGGAAGAATTGCACCCCCCCACACCTACACAGCATGAGGGCAGGGGCTGGGAGCTAGGAGGGCCAGAGCGTCTCCTCTTCTGGCCATGCTGCCCGGCTGCTGCACTCTCCTGGGCAGCCTCTGGCCATGCTACCTCAGAGAGAGATGTTGCCCAGCGACGGAGGGACAGAGCCCCTCCCCCAGCTAGGAAATGGGTCAGAGAGGTGGGGCAGCACAGCAGCCCTCTCCCAAATCCCAGGCTGCCTCTGGCCACACTGCTTGGGACTCTGTTTACTGACCAGTGCAGGGAAACATGGGATGGGGAAAGCGGAGGGCCCCAGGCGAGGGCTGGTGCAGAGAGGAGTCATTTGGGGCTAGTGCTCCCTTCATGTCCTTCTCCACTAGTCGCCTATGGGTGCAGACCCTGGGGACCCGGGAAAGAAGAGGGCAGGAGCCTCCACACGCTGCGCTCACTGGCAGCACCCACCTACAGCTCCCATTGGCTGCAATTTCCAGCCAATGAGAGCTGCGGGGGCAGAGCCTGCAGGCGAGGGAAGCCTGCCAACTCCTCACGCACCCCCACTACACAGAGCCAGGCTAATTAGTGGCTGCAGCCCAGGGCCCTGCACCAAGCTCTGCACTTTTAGCGATCTGGAGAGCTTTCTGCAGGGCCCCATTAGCCCAGAGCTGCAGCCCCTAATGCCCCGTTCTTAATCCAGCCCTGCTAGAGCATCCTGCAAAGAATGGGATGTCTAATTCCAAATGACTCGATTGTACCTAATAACGCCCATGACCCTGAAACGTGAATCGATGCTTGGCTGGTGCTGGGTTCCGACTCGCTGGCAATCGGAATGCCGTGTCAATGATTGACAAACTATTGAATCTACTTGCCCGTGGCGAGTAGATTTCAGCCACGCGCCCTGTTTACCGGTGGCGCGCGCCTGCGCGATGCGGCTCTTGCGCATGTGCAGTGCGGTAGCTGGGCCTGTCTCTAGCGTGTGGTGCTCAGGGGCAAAACTGGGGACAGGCCCCCTTCCAGCCCAAGGACAATCCTTGAAGCTTTGTGTTTGTGGCCTAGTTACAACAGGCAGAGTGTCCAGTGCACAGTTTGGCCGCTCGTGTAAGCACTGTCAGCGTCTGTCTGTTGGGGTGCCCTCTTTTAAACCCTCAAGTGATCACGCCTGGTTCCTACTCCCTCACATGCTCCTTTGCTCTCCCCACCTTGTCCCTCTGCCCTCTCCCTCCTCTGGGTAGAAATGCCGTTGCAAAAGGAGCTGATTTTCCTTGCTCCCTGGGACACCCCCGCACCCATTTCCACAGAGATGTTCCTTACTATGCATCCACTGCTGAAAGCCTCTGCTGAAGATGACGTAACCTTGGGATCAAGCCGGCCCTGCCTTTAGAATGGATGGGGCCCTGCGCAGTACTCACAAACTGGTACTCCTGTGCCCAACAGCAGCCAGGCGTGTGTGTGATTTTATCATCTTCAGCAGCGCACCAATGAAACAGTTTTGAAGCAGAATGTCGACTCACACTGTAAACTCAGAAATGTACAGTCTGTACCTGGGCTTGGCAAATGCCTGTTAAATGGCTTCATTACCACTCGAATGGCTCTTTCCCAGGTTCTGCGAACAGCTCGGGCCGGCTTTGTCCCTTGTCAGTTAACTAGATCCTCTCTGGAGGAAGCTGAACCACAGAGCAGGGATAAGAAGAGGCAGGTGGGTAGATATTAAGACCCCACATTTTTGAGTGCCCCATGCAACTGCATGTTCCATGGATGGCTAAGGACAGCCCCGGATCAAGCTGCAGGTCAGATACAAGACCTTGCGTTCTAATCCAGGAGGAAACGGCGCAGGCGGCGGAAGATACGATGTGGTTGGATTTTCACAAATGCTCCACACCCAGCAGCTCTCCTGGTGGCGTTTATGGTGGAGCCTCATTGGGAGCTGAGCTCTTGAAAACCTTCACCCAGTCGGGGGGTTGGGGTAGGGGCTGAGTTTGTTCTGAAAGTCCATAGGGTTCATCCTTCAACCCGGGAGGTTCCATCCGGCATCCCAGCTGATCATTCGTGCCAACATTCTGATCGCCCGGCAGCTCGGGAATCTTCATAGATCAGTTCTGTAGGGTGGTAGAAGTTATCCACTCACTCCCCACCCCACCCCGGATAATGCAGCTGGCAACTGCACCCTGACCAGCTCCCCGCCTGTCTGTGCGCCTGCCTCTGTCTCGCCTCTGTGGCGCTGCTAATGAAGTGCTTCCTCAGCCTAACGAGTGCTTTGGTTTCAAGCAGCCTCTGAGTGCTTGGTTTCAACAGGGGACCCCCTCCTTCACACTAGCATTTTCCTCCTCAGAGGGGAAAGCATAACGGCTCCTCCTTTTATTCTGAGGAGGAAGCAAATCCAGACCCGCAATCCTGATTTTCTTCTCGGTTGCTGGGCTGTGCACATTTATCTCCACCTCCCCCTTCTGCCTCTTTTCCTTTGACAGCACTGGCTGGTTGCAAAGGGTTTGGATCGAAGGGTGGGACACATATTTCTTTTGGAGATACCTTTTGATGCTGCTGTCTTTCTATGGGAAAAAGTCCACTGTCTTAATCACCAGGGTGCAGCACTGAGAGGAGATTAAACATTTAGCCCGACCTCCCTTGGAGTCTCCCTGCCCTCTGATTCTGGTTTTAGCCAATCTTTCATGTTGGTTTGTCTCCTTTTTCTTCCTTCTGTTTGAAGCTTTCATCTGTTAACCGTGCTGTTGCAAAGTCGATGCCCCCAGTCTGATTCTGCTCTTGTTTACACCCGTGGGAAGTTGGAGCGTTCCCACTGATCCCAGTGCAATTATACCCAATTCTGGCGTCTTCTCCTCTTCCCCCTTAATATAAACACTTGTTGCTTTGATTGCAGCTGAAGGGCTTTTCTTGACTTTTACAAGAAACATTCCCCTTTCCAGCCTCTGTTAGCAGCAGCAGCTGTTCACGTCCCATCTCCAATACTGATATAAAGCCTGGAAACTTTTAGCGCAGCTGGAAAACTTCTTTTCCACACGGTCCAAGGAGCTATCTGTGGGTTCCCAGCTGGTTTTTAATCCTTTCCTGAGCCTCACAACAGATTCATATTTTCTTCTTAGAATATAATCCCCACCACCCTCCCCAACCACAACACAACAGGCATTTGCTACGGACCCGCCGCAGGGAATTCTCCTGTCCTGTGGCGTTTTTCACCTGTTGCATTTTTTTGTTACCAGATGCGTGTCTCTGAGTGACAGAGTTACTAATCCATTCTAATCTTATTTTCATAATTAGTCCCTCCGCGCCTCGGACGACTGTGCTCGTACATAGGTAAACTACAGCCTGCCACGATGTGCGTTTGCTTCTTGACAGCTCGGTGGAAAGGAAGTGTCTGTCTAGCACCCGCCGCGGCTCTGAGCCGCCTTCGGTTTCGGCGCGGGCTCTTTCTTTTTGTGGTTCGTTGCCGTGGTGACCCCGTTGTTGATTCAAGTTGCTCTTCCCAACGCCTGATCCTCAGGGCTGCCTGATTTTTAGACCCCTGCCACAGGCCTCAGAAATGTCAACGAGGCATTTGAATTAAATAACCCAAGGATGTGCATCGGTGATTCGCCAGGCCAGGCGGGAGCAGGCAGGAGCCCAGGCCTGGCTCTGACTGATGGCGGGCCGAGTGCTGGAGCTGTGGGATTTGGCTGTGCTCTGTGCGCTGCGAGCCCCTGCCGCATGTTCAGCCTCTCTCTGGCTTGGACGGCGTCGAGGCGGGCGAGCGATGACACGATTGTTATAAGCCGTGGCCCCAGGCCGAGCTCCTCACCCCTGGTTTCCTCCAGCCTGGGGAGCCAGGAAGGTGAGCTCTGCAGCCAGCGCTTGGCCCACAGTCCGAATTCCCCCGAAGGGCTCCCAACCGTTGTCTCATTGGCTGCACCCGAGTGCCGCCTGCATGCTCAGCCGTTTCTCCGGGTGGGTGCAAAGAGGGGTGGGGCCGTGTGTCAGGCTGGGCGGCTGACTGCCTCGTGGGGCCCCTGGGCAAGGTGGGGGGTGATGGTGCCCCATTCCTGGAAGAGGCCCCTTGTGGAAGGGGCAGGGCCCTCAGCGCTGCCTGAATTGCAGCACCCCTTAGCGCTCAGCACCGCCCGGACCGCAGCACCTTCCAGCCCATAGCACTGCCTGGAGCACACCGTGCAGCACTCCGACGGTGATTTAAAGGGCCCAGAGCGCCATGCACTGCCACAGTAATAACAGCCCAAAGCCCTGGGCCCTTTTGAATCGCCAGGCCCCGGAGCAGCTGCTCCCTTTGCCTCTGTCGGTGGGGCCTGGGTAGGGGGAATTTCCAGGCAGCTTCATCAGCACAGCTGACCCAGCACAGGCTGCCTGACGGACCAGCTCTCAAACCAGCAGCTGCTGCTTGGATCCTCAGTGCTCATAATCACCACTGTGCCCGCCCCAGCCCCTGCCCTGCCCCCAGGCCTGCCTCTCTCCTGCCTTTCCCCAGCCCCTGCCCTGCCCCCAGGCCTGCCTCTCTCCTGCCTTTCCCCAGCCCCTGCCCTGCCCCCAGGCCTGCCTCTCTCCTGCCTTTCCCCAGCCCCTGCCCTGCCCCCAGATCTGCCCTTGGCTTGCATGCCTCTTTGCTCCCCTGCTCACTCCGGTTCCTGACCTCCGGCCTGCCCTGCGGCTTTACTTTTGACTATTGCCCCTGGCTTCAGTTAGGCCGTGTGGGACGTCATCCCCCAAGGGAAACCAATCCGTGTCCTGCCTGACATCAGCATGACCAGTGTAGTTTGCCCTGGGAGGCAGAGGCCTCTTAGGGTGCACCTAACCACCCTATTTCGGGATAACATCTCAAGAGCAAGCCCATTATTTCAAAATACAGGCCTTGTTATTCCGGCGTCCCACAACCATTGTTGCACGAGAATTAAGGGGCTCGTCGGAATAGCGCTCTATTTCGAAAATAGCACAGTTTAGCCCGCGCCAAATTTTGAAATAGGCTCTCTCGAAACAACCTACGCAGGGCTAATGTTGAAATAAGCTACGTGGCTTCAGCTGTGCTAATGGCATAGCTGAAGTCGAAATAGATGAATTCGGCTTTTGGCGCCGTCTGCACAGTGGGAAGCCGAAGGACGTACACTCTTCCTTCTCCTTCCTGGTGAAAGGAGGGTTACATGAGTTTGAGGAAGAAGTCCTCCAGCTCGATATTATTTCGAAAGAAAGGCTTGTTGTTTAGGGGCCTCTGTCCTCTGTGCACCGAATCCTTGCATGGGGGCGGGGGAGAGGGGTGCTAAATGCTCAGATAACGAAAGCATGTACAAAACCAGCGAAAAATTCACAAGAGACTCTCTCCTCCAGCTGGCGATCCCTGCGGCCGCCCCTGCTCACGCTGCAGCTGAACTCGGTTTCTGCCGCCGTCAACAGGCACAGATCAAACGCGCTTGGCAGGACTCACCCGTTGGCTTTTCAAACAGGGCCAGGGGAGAGTCCGCTTTCTGCCCTTTCCATTCTGCCGCATGGGGGAGCAAGTCTTTCATTGCACCGGGCCAGCGACGGAGCCTTGCTAGCTTTAAAGGGAACACTTGCTGCAGTGGGTTGAAAAGCGGCCTAATAAGCTTAATCTTCTGTTGACTTGAGGAAATCGGAGCATGGTGGAATCCTTGTTGACACTTAAGCTTATCTCCGGTAAGACGCAGGAGACGTCAAGTGAGACAAATCCCTCCGACAAAGTCACTTCTGCCGCAGAAACTTCCCAAGCGAAGGCACCAGCCATAGAACTGGGCGTTGTTTGTTGTTCTGTTTATTTACATCACACTGCTTGGAAACTGGCCTTTTGGTTAGTCCCCCCGTGCCTGATGCATCCAAGTGGGACTATAAGCCGCTTTGAGCCATGGCCGGGGCTGCCTCTGTGTCTTGTATAGTGAAGAACGTCGCTAGCATTTACTGAAACCAAAGCACACCATGTCCCACTGAGCAGCATGTCCAGGGAGAGGAATAGTATCCCTAGGACTGGGTCTTCCCATGTGCTTATGGCTCCTGCACTGTCCTCTTATGCCGGTTCTGGAGTCTCAGTATATTACTGTTGCATCCCCCATCCCCCTACTTATGGGGAGATCAGACCCTTATTGAAATCCCACCAATATGCTCGGCACTGTACTACTAGCCAGGCCTCAGTGCTCACGCATACATATAGGTGGAGGAGAGACCTGAAAATCCCGTCTTATGACGGGCTAATTGGCTAGTTAGGGAAGATTACAGCTTGCAAAAAATACTGTACAATACAACGGATGTGATTTCATACCTAACTCATTTCTGTGGCTTTGTGGGTCTAGTTAGTGATGCCTTTTCTTTCGTCCTGCCACAGCAGCAAATCTCTCCATCCACTGTGCAATACAGGTTGAACCTCTCTAGTCAAGCTCTCTCTGGTCCAGCAGCATCCTTGGCCTGGTGTGATTTCAGTTAGCCAGATGTCTACTTATTGTGGGCGTGACCAAGTTTCCCGTGGTCCCGTAAAGTTTGTTTACAGTCACCAGTCCTGGCTCTCAGTGTTCTGTGCTGTTAGTTAGCTCTAATCTACCCCTAAATAGTGATAGAAATGTAGCCATGTTAGTCTGGTGTAGCTGAAACAAAAAACAGGACTATGCAGCACTTTCATCAAGTTTAATCAGGTAATCAAGTCGTTGAGACAATGTCCCTTCTGGTTGAAATGGCAAGAAACTGTTTTTTCTTTGTGATCCTGTCTAATATCTGTTTTGTGGGCATTGATCCTTTGGCGAAGTGTCTGAGACGTTTGTCCAATGTACATAGCAGACGGACTCTTTTGGCACATGATAGCATAGATTATAATTCTGGATGAGCAGGAATATGTGTTCTTGATCTTATAACTCACTTGGTTTGGTCCAATAATGGTATCAGCAGAGTGAATATGTGGACAAAGCTGGCAACGGGGTTTGTTGCAAGGGAAGGTACCAGGGTTGGTATTAGTGTGGTATGTCCTGTGGTTGTTGGTAAGAATCATCTTGAGGTTAGGTGGTTGTCTATAGGAGACTATGGGTCTGTCTCCCAGAGCCTCTTGGATCAGACAGGATCACAAAGAAAAAACAGTTTCTTGCCATTTCAACCAGAAAAGACATTGTCTCAATGACTTGATTACCTGCATCCCACTTCAAAGACCTTTTCAGACAACACTTGAAAGAGAATCCTCTGATCTGTCATTCATGCTTAAATTTGACATTTTACGCCTAAGTTTAAACAAAGACATTAATTCTCTTACCCATTACAAAGATAGCTTCCCCAATTATCACCTCTAATATCATTAGCTCACAGATATTTACCTTCCCCCCCCAACCCGCTTCTGTTCTGAAATTTGATTTGTCCTTTTCATATGTGTTCATTTTTTTTAATTGTATCCTTTGGTATATATGGTTGTGACAATTTTCTTCCACTATTTGATCTGAGGAAGTGGGTCTGGCCCATGCAAGCTCATCACCTAATAAACCACCTTGTTAGTCTTTAAAGTGCTACATCATCCTGTTTTTTGTTTCAGCTACCCCTAAATGTCTCCTAAGCAGTGGAAGTGCTGGTAATGCTGCTAAGCCTAATGTGTTTTATGCTTTATCTATTTATTTCCTGATGCCAATACAGTAAAATTGTGTAACAGCATCAACACTTTGTTACAAAGAAAGCCAAGAAGCCTTAGGGTGCATTAGTACAGTCAGATGTTACTAAGCCACATTATAAGTGTTGTTCCATGTATTTGCCTTGGGAAATAAAAATAAAAATAAAAAGAGACTCATTGTGGTATTGACCTCCCATGTCAGCAAATTCTTTGGTTCGGCACTCATCAGTTCCTGAGGGTGCCGGGCTAGAGAGGTTCTACCTGTACTCCATTGGTGTCTGGGTCCTCGTGGATGGATGATGTTGTGCAGAGCTCACGTCAAAGTGTCTATTTGCCAATCTGTTAGATATTCAGTAATGTCTCCATAAAAAACAAGCAATGGTGCTACCACACCTTAGAGACCAACCACAAATGTAGATGTATCGTGAGCTTTTGTGGGCACCACCCACTTCTTCAGAGGAATGGAGCAAGGAGTCCAGAGTTGCAAATAAACATCAGGAAAAGAGCAGGCGGGGAGGGAAAGAGAAGGGGAAAAAATTGTCAATTAGAGTGTTTGTGCTAAACGAGGCTAATAGAGTGGGCTGTGAGTGCCCGATATTTAACTTTTAATGTCACTTTCCTTCCCCATCTGTCAAGCCACTGCTCACCCTCCATTTGCAGCAATTATCCAAGTAATGGTAATAGCAAAATCTGCCGGGGGGAACTATTTTTTATTTATACCTGTCTGCATTGACACAGAAATGCTGAGAGGATGGAGCGGCCCAGTCGTCAGCCAGAGGCAGCTCCCACAACCCAAGACTGCAAGGGAGGGTCATAAAAGGAGACCAGACATTTGTGTGGAAGAGAGACAGGTCATAGAATTCATCAATTCCCAGGCCAGAGGGGACCGCTGGGGTTGTCTAGTCCGACCTCCAGTAGACCACAGGCCCTGGGACTGTTCCAAAATAATTCCTGGGGGAGAGCCTGTAGAAAAACATCCCCTCTGGATTTACAAATGGCCAGTGATGGCGAATTCTCCCCTGGACGCTGTTTTTAAATAGGAGATCTAGGTTTCAATACTGTATGGCTACGTCTACACTGGCATGATTTTCCGAAAATGCTTTTAACAGAAAAGTTTTCCGTTAAAAGCATTTTCGGAAAAGTGCGTCTAGATTGGCAGGACGCTTTTCCGGAAAAGCACTTTTTGTGGAAAAGCGTCCGTGGCCAATCTAGACGAACTTTTCCACAAAAAAAGCCCCAATCACCTTTTTCGCGATCAGGGCTTTTTTGCGGAAAACAGTACTATGCTGTCTACACTGGCCCTTTTGCGCAAAAGTCTTTCGGAAAAAGACTTTTGCCCAAATGGGAACAGCATAGTTTTTCCAGAAAAGCACTGATGATTTTACATGAGATCGTCAGTGCTTTTCCGGAAATTCAAGTGGCCAGTGTAGACAGCTGGCAAGTTTTTCGGGAAAAGCTGCTGATTTTCCGGAAAAACTTGCCAGTCTAGACACAGCCTATCTGCCTGAAGGTGCGTCTACACAGCACCCTAAACTCGAAATAAGATAGGCATAGTGCAAATTGCTTATCTCATTTTGATTTGAATTTGGAAATAGGCTATTTCAAAATGTGGTGCATCTACACAGCGCCAGATTTTGAAATAACGTGCTATTTGAAGACATCCCCTAACCCTCATGGAATGAGGGTTACTGAGATGCCGAAATAGCTCACCAGTTATTTTGAAAAATAACGGGTGGCTTGTTAAGGCATCGGATAGTTTGGGATACCTTATCCCAAAATAGCTATGCAGTGTAGACGTACCTTGAGAGGGAAACCCGTTTGGTGCAGGGAGGTTATTTTATGTCAGCTACTGCAATAGGGATACAAATTACTCCCTGGAGCTGCTGCAACCTGCCCTGAGGTCTATGCTCGACCTGAGCAGATAAGAAAGACACACAGTGTCCCCTTTTGGTCCGTCTGTGGTGTGCAGTGGTGTGGGGTGAATTTCGACTGTACAGAATATGATCTGGGCAGAGCTGTGTGTCTTTCTCTCAGCCCTGGTCTACACTGGGCGTTATTTCAAAATAACCTCTCCTTAGGTTGAATTTATAAGCGTCCACATTATCAAGCTTGTTATTTCGAAATACCGGGCTGGTTATTTCGATATCTGTCCTCCTGCTTTCCAAAGGAAATAATGCTAATTTCAAAATAGTTACTTCAAAATAGTGGTAGTGTGGACGCTGGTGCTGCTATTTTGAACTAACGACTCCCCAGAGTAATTTGAAGTAACTATTCCCCAGTGCTTCCTGGGGCTCTAAGTTGAGGTACCATGTCCACATTAACGGAGCCTGCCATGGACTAATTTTGAGGCTCCTCCATTGTGGGGACACACGAGTTTGATTTTGTAAAATTGGGAGTTCTGACGTCCAATGTAGTTATTTTGAAATAATTTCCTCCTGTAGACGTGGCCTACATGAGCGCCTTACCTCAGAGCATCTGAAAGCAGCAACGGCCAGTCACGCAGATCTGAGCGCATTTTTGAGGTGTACAAAGGGACTATTGGGTGCGAGCCGCAAGCTTGTTTTCACCGGTGAAAGACTAGCGTGTTAACCTATGGGTATATCACGTACCTCCTTTGGGAAAACCCTTTCCTCCCAGAAAAATACAGAGGTGCTCCCTAGACAAATAAAAAAAGATGCAGAACACCAACTTATAACTCAGCAACACTTCAAAGTACAAAAAAATACCAACAGGAGAAATTTACAAAAGCCTTCTGCCATCCAGTAATTTTCCAAAGGATTTCACTTGTATAAAATTACCACCAGAAAAAATGCCTTCATGCATAAACAACACGAACCTTCTGTTACCGGATTTATTCACAACGAGCCTTCTCCTGGGTAGCTTTTAAAGCATGACTGTTGCTCTAGCCTCTCCTCTTTAGACAGTGGCATTTTGTTGCTTTACTCATCTAAAGGAGCAAGCAAAATTAGTCTTTTAATTAAATGGACTTAATGGTGGTGGTTATGCAATGGGTTGTCTTGTTAGAGTGAGACAAAACTCAAAGGTCTTGGGTTGCATCATTTCATTTGCCCGCTCTCCGGGGGCTCTCGATGTTACCTCGGCATTCACTAAAAGCATGGAAAAAATTGCAACTCAGAGTCACATACACTGTTTGAGCGACAGGGAGTCCAAAAGAAGAGGAGATTGCAAGAAGGGGCATGGGGTTAGGTCACCGATGGAAGTTTGGGACGTCATTACTGAAAGGGGCAAGAACGTAGGGATGAAAAGCTTGTCATTATCGCAACAGAAGAGTGCACCATGAGGAGGCGGAGTAAATTTATCTCTAAGTAGCAGGCTGACCTTGTTCAGAACGGTAATTTAAATGTAAGGCTAACCTTTGAAAATAGATCAAGTGGTATAAATTATTAAGGAGCAGGCATTTGTCAGATAGATGGTCCCTTTTAGTTATTTTATGCATGGACAGTTCCCTTCTGAGGTAGAGTTGTTGCCTGTGGAGAGGAAAAAAAAGTGAAGAACCCAGGTTTCCTTTGCGGGCCTAAGTTTGTCTTCTGATCCACATTTTGCCTCCCCAACCCAGTGCAGAGAATGAAATTGGGTCTGTTGTCTCTTTCCCCAGTATGGTGCCCCACTTGAAACAGAACAGAACCACTTGGGAAACTTGTGCCTGAAAAATGCAACATTTTCAGAGTTTGGCTCCGGTGGCTGTTTATCTTCTCCTGTCAGCTGCTGCTCTGTGTGTGCACGGCTGAGCAGTAGAGAACATCAGTTCAAGACCAGCTGGCACCGCTGGGGTGAAGTTGGGCAAAGGTCCCTGGCTGAGGGAGGGAGTCATCTCTTTGTCATGCAGGCTCGCAGCCGTGGAGTTCTGCTACGTTCGAGGCCGTCTCTGATGGGCTGCAAGGCAGCTGCAGCTGGGAGCAAACTTCCCCCCCAAAGAATGTGGTCAGGAAAAAGATGAAATCCATCATTTGGAGGCACTTTTTTTGGTCTGTTTTGGCATCTGGAGGCAAAAAGATGAAAGTGTTGTGTTGGATTTTTAACTCGTTCGACTTGTTTCCTTTTGGATGCAAGCCCCTCATCCAGACCTCGTCACACTGAGCTCACACCAGGGCCACAAAGTCCACCTCAGGGGAAGCCAGTCTCTGTGTAAACTGCAGCTGCCTGCCTATTGGCCCTGCCTCTCCATTCTGCGGTTCCTGTGCTTGGCACTGGGGCTGGGAGCGGGAAAAGTGGATTTCAGCTTCGTATTTCCAGCCTGGTCACTAGTGTTGGCTGGAGCCACTTTGGGCCTCTTCCCAGTTCATCTCTGCTCCCTTTAGCCACCGTTAGGGCAGGTGGTGTGCAACCTTTTTTTATTCGCAGCCCCCCACGCCTCAGGGGCCGCCAGCGGCCGGGCCCAGCCCCCAGTTGGTAGGGTTGCCAGATGGTGTCACCAAAAACACCAGACCCGCTGCTTTAGGGTATCACGCATTCCCAGGAATGGACTCTGCTTTGTCGTGGGCTCTGGTGGGGAGTGGGCAGGGTTGGGGAGGATCCCGGAGCTCTTCCCCTCTGTGCAGAGATGTTCCCTGTACTATTGAGATACACTTGGATTCGTTTCCTTCACTGCTGCTACCAAATCCGACGTCGAAGATAAGGTGTCCCATTGGCCATTCTCTGCCATGACTCTTCACCATTTCCCACCTAACCGGGGGAGTAAAATGCGCATTGTAAGTGGAGCCTAGTGCACAGCCGCTGATCTCGTCTGACATTTCCATTCGCTCCAGGGGCAAGAGGGGAAAAATCAACAACAGCTGGTCTCTGCAAATTCCCTTCGGTCCCTGCAGACAACTTAACCAATCAGATCAGAGCGTGCAAGGATTTCAGTGAAGCAACTCCACAGGCGAGAGCTGGTTTAAATCATAGCCGGTGCGTGTCGGCCGGCTATCCCGCTCAATGGGAATTCTCAGTTTCTCACCCTCCAGATGTCATGCCCAGCAGCCCGGTCTCCTCTCTCAGGACTACTCGGAGGCTTCCCTATGGACATATTAATTGATGGCTCTGCGGAGGAAATACCAGCAGAGAGAAGACATTTATTCTCCTGTTCGGCTCTACTCCTCTGCAGCATGAAGCAACTGTCAAAGCACAGCTGGAACTGCGTGCATTACTCCAGCACCTAAGAATGTTACCCGCCTCCCTTGCGCTTCTCTCTTCCTGCCTTCATTCTTCACCTGATTGATTTCCTCTGAGGTTTCTTACTAGGGTGCTGGAGAGCTGAGTTTAATTCTCAGCTCTGTCACCGGCTCCCTTTGCGACCTGTGGCAAGTTATTTCAGGTCTCGGTGGCTCAGTCCCCCGTTTTGTAATCTTTCCAAGTAGGGCTTGTCCACATTGAAAAATTACATTGTGTCAGAGCAAAGTAACTAGTGCCATACAAAATAGCTGGGGCCGGGTTCTCCTCTCCCCAAAGCCCCTTTACACGGCTTTGCCTTGTCAGAATGGTGTAAAGGGGCCTGATTGGAAAGAGAATCACATCCTGGAGTGTCATGCTGGTCATGGTTCCCCTAAATCCACCCTAACAGGCTTGTTTAAAAGACGCAGAATAGCTATTTCAGGATACCAGAAGTATCCCGAAATAGCACCACTGTTTACCACTGTTTACACGCACCTAAGGTGCCACCGGACTACTTGTTGTAATCTAGTGGGTGCACATCGGATTGATAGCATGTTGCTGTCAGTTAATTGTGGCTGCAAAACCAACCCATTTACTAATACACTCAAATTAGACCCTTTAGAATTAGGCCCCTGCTAAGGCTGTTTGCAGCCTTAGCATCTTACATTTCCCCTGCTGCAGGAAGAGGCTTTGCAGTTTTATTAATTTGTTTGTACTTAACAGGAATTCAGTGTTCTGCACATTACAGGACCAGGTCTGCTCCCTCCCTGTTTGTTGCAGTCGCTTGCTGTCTTTTGTGTGACAAGGTGAGCTCTTTGGGGGCAAAGACACCTTTTTGTTGCATGTTTGCACCATGCCTAGCACAGTAGGGTGGCGGCATCTAGACACTATTATACAGCTTGCTGTCGCTATACACGGTGCTCTACAGACACGTAAGATAATGGGTATCAACCCAAAGAGCATCTTGTCCTCTCTAGCCATTTACCCAGAGAATGGTGGTTCATTTCTGTGGCTTAAATTTACAACCTTGGAAGATTATTTTAAAGCAGCTGAGCTTCTGAAATTGGTGTATGTGAGCAGAATTCGGGACTCGTGGATTTTCTTCTTCCTTCTACCTTAACCTCTTTTTGCCTGTTTCTCAATCAGAAAAGCAGGCACAATAGAATTAAAAGGGCTTGCCACATTGCTGGAGGAACTTGCACTAAGGCTGTGTCTAGACTGGCCAGTTTTTCCAGAAAATCAGCCGCTTTTCCGGAAAAACTTGCCAGCTGTCTACACTGGCCGCTTGTATTTCTGCAAAAGCACTGACTTCCTACGGTAAGAAATCAGTGCTTCTTGCGGAAATACTATGCTGCTCCCATTCAGGCAAAAGTCCCTTTTGCGCAAAACTTTTGCGCAAAAGGGCCAGTGTAGACAGCTGAGATTTGTTTTGCGTAAAAAAGCCCTGATTGCGAAAATGGCGATTGGGGCTTTTTTGTGCAAAAGCGCATCTAGATTGGCACGGACGCTTTTCTGCAAAAAGTGCTTTTGTGGAAAAGCGTCCGTGCCAATCTAGACGCGCTTTTTCCGAAAATGCTTTTAACGGAAAACTTTGCCAGTCTAGATGTAGCCTAAGTGTTTACTTTTTAATGCCAATCACTGTCTAGAAAGGAGTTCAAAAGCTTCAGAGGGGGAGCCGAGTTACCCTGTAACTGGAAAAACTTAAAAACCAACAAGTAGTCTTGCAGCACCTTAAAGACTCACAAAACGTGTCGATGGTATCATGAGCTTTCGTGGGCACAGCCCACTTCTTCAGATGGATGGAGTTATTAAAGATCCAGTTTTGACATAATTAGGGGGGTGTGACGGGGCGATCCAAACTCGCACTGGCCAAGGGGAGAGCAAACTGGCCTGCTGGGTTGAGAAGGCCCCTCCCCTGCAGCAGTGCTGGGCATGCTCCAACTGAGGGCCAGGTATAAAGGCCAAGGAGACAGCTCAGTCGGGGCTGACCTCCAGGAGGGAAGGAGCTCTTGCCCGCACATAGGAGCAGCTGCCACCGCCTCCTGAGCCAATGCTCCAGCTACAGATATCATACCAGTCTCTGCCGCCCCGTCGCCCATGGCTTGCAGCCACCCTCGCCGCCATCACCGCACCAACTGCCGCCGTGCCAACGGCCAACCCCAAACCCGACACCGCCGTTGCACCAACACCGCTGCCACAGCCAGACCTGCATATACAGGTGTGACCTAAGCCGGCCAGGGAGACAGGGCAGGGAGCCCAGGGCAGGGAGCAGGAAAGGTCCTGGCGGGCTCGGCGCGTTTTAGGGAGATCTCGCCGCCAAGCCAGTGGTGGGATCCACCCACCACTGATAGGACCCTGGGTTGGGGCCCGGTGGAGAGGGAGGGCCCGGGCCCACCTACCCCTCCTTCCCAGATCCCAGACTAGGAGCAGATCCTAAGAGACGCAGCCTGAGGGTCTGTTTGTGAGAGACTCGGCCCCAGGCCGGATTGCGGGGGGGGTAGACACCCCACCACGGGGTGGGAGGGAGAGTTCTTAAGTACCCATGGTTTGGTTTTTGATGTCATTAGGGTGTGGAATGTAGCGGGCCATCCAGCCAATGTCTTTATTCGTACCTTTAGTCATATTTTTGAAGGGAGTTGTTAGGCATCGTGTTTCTGAAAGGCAGGGAGATCCTCCGTGTATGTCCACACGGCAGTTAAACATTGGCAGCGCGTCCCTGTGAGCTCCATTGCAGTATAGACGTCTGGGCTCGCACAAGGTGCTAGGGAAGGGCTCGTGGCTTGTTAGTGAAGCATTGTCTTTGGCACAGCGCTTTGGGAAATCTCCGGCACGAACAGATTTCAGAAATCTGGCTCCATCCTTCAGCCTGACGAGGAAGCTTTGCCTCTGCAGCAAGGCGCTGCTTTTCAATCTTCAGCCTTTCTCATGTAATTAATAACCAAATTTGTCAGTAGCCCTGCTTAAAATCGTCCCCATTTTGCCATGGTTAACTTCACCCCCGTGTCTGCTGAGTTCCTGCTCTACGATAATGAGAATACCTCCAGAACAAAGGAAATTCTAACACCGTGATTTAGCTATCTAAGGCAATTGAAGAGATCTAAGTTGGATCACTGTGTCTATTTCTGGTTGTTTCTGATCTCCCTCCCGGCCATCTGTTTAGATTGCCAATTGTTTTGCATAGACAGACCTGCAGGGTTAATATCCCGCTCTGCTGGTATTATTTTAAAGGAATATTAATGAACCGCTTATGGGTGTGACATCTTTAAAAACTTCCATCAGGGTGGTTTTTTGTGATGGTAAAAACACTGTTGAAGTGCCCCTCGGGTACATGCAGCTTAAAGTGGTTCATGCATTTTAATTAGCAAAGAAATCCACAGATAAGGACGCAACATTTGTCTTCCTCAGGCAAACCAAAAGAACATCAGGCCCACAGGTAGCAAGATTTAACTCCAGAGAGATTCCATTTATATCTCCTAGTCTAAATCTTTAAAATGCCTTCCTGAGACGGGCAGCACATTTCAAGACGATGTGCAAGCAACTCCTCTGTGGAAGCTTTTTCTTGCTGCACTGCATTATAGTTTCTTAGCTAACCAAAAACAATGGGAAATGACTGTACAGTCTGTGTGTGTCTTTCTGTCTGCATACTGTGTGCACGTATATGTGCATACATAAAATGTGGGTGATTTGTTCTATGGAATGGATTGTGCCTCCTGCGGCTGCCAGTTCTGTACCAGCAGCTAGGCAAAGTACATTTGTATATTGTGCCTAAAAATCGGTCAGTTTCTGTGCTGTTTCAGATGTAAGGTTCAGTGAGTTTTTAAATGTTGGGCACTAGCTGGATCAGCTCCTACCGGCTTCACTGGGTCCGTGGGCAATTAAAAGCAGGTAGTTTTGTCATATTGTTATCCTCTGTAGGATCCGCAGCTTTCCTTCCACTGAGGAGTCAACCCTCCCTCTGCACATACAAGCGCTACCGCCCATCCCGAACCCTGGAAGCCCCCTTATCTCTTCATGGACTCCCTTTGAAGTCTGTCACTGTTCTGGAACCAACCGGAGAGGAAACTGAGTGAAGAAGAGGCTCCGTGTTCTCTTACTGGGGAGTGGGAGGCAGGGCCAGGCGGGGAAGGACGCCGAGGGTGAGTTCTAGTTGCTAGAGCAGGAGCGGGCAAAAGCCACACAGCATGTGTAGGGCTTTGATCTGGCCCATACGGTTGCTCCAGGCCCTGCCCCCTAGCACGTTGCCTAGGGAGCTGGAGCCGCGAAAGCCCTTTCAACTGCTTCTATTTAAAGGCTCCTCCCCTTCCACCTGAGGCTCCGCCTCTTCTGCCTGAGGCCACGCCCTTTCTGGGGTGGCTCACGGCCACTTAGAAAATTTTTGACGTGATCCCCGCTCACAAATGATTGGCTCGCCCCTGTGTTAGAGGTTGGTCCTGGAGTCAGGACTCTTGGGCGCCTTGTCTCTGTCGCTGATCGTTACTGTGGAGCTCAAGCAAGGTGTGCACCTGTCTTTGTCCCAGCTCCTCTGCTGGCATAAGACTAGTCCCCATTATACCTAACAGCCCCTCCTCTCGCTCCTGCCGGCACAGAGGTCCAAAGACAGCAAACTGGAGACAGGCGGCTGCATAGGAGTGGAGAATGATTTGCAAGGCCTCCTGGGGCAGGGAGGGGGAGGTCCTTCTGTTATGGAGTTTGTGTATTGGTGCATGGTGTGAGGCCTGGGATTTGGGGCAAAGGTGAAGAACCCCGTACTAGAATATTCTACTGGCTATTGTCCTTGCAGAGTGGGGGGCTGGAGCTAGGGGTTTTCTGAAGCATCACTGGCACATGCTAAGCAATGCTGCCTTGAGCAGAGACTCTTTCCAGTCTGCCCTCGTAGAACGTCCCAGCGCTCCACCTGGATATTTGGGCTGTGAACGCAGGTCGCGCTTTGCCCCTTTGTTGGCATGAATTTCTCGGGAATGGGATGACAGACGGGGCAGTACCAAATCCTGCTATATAACACCATCCTCGTGTAACGCCAACAGGCGGAATCAAACCGGGGACCTCTGGTGTTCTTTTATGTTCTCTGTCGCGTGAGCATGAAGCCAGCTGGCGCTCCACGAAGGCTGTAGAACGGGCTCATTATTCTCTCTCTAAGTGGTCTTCATGCCACTAGCTAGGACAGTGCACCACACCCAGGAGGTGTAAGGGTTACTCTCACACATCCGTCTCTCACAAACATGTCATGAGTCTACAAAAGTGGGGGGCTTTTTTGGAGGGGGGGAACATTGGCCCCTGGAAAGAAGCTCGATGGAGGCATTACTGAAGTATTTTGCTCAGACTGCAGTCTCGCGTCTCTGAAAGCAAGGACGCCTGCTCCTGGGAAAAGAGACGATGAGCACGTTTTGTAGCTGTGGGAGAGAGACGGAAAATCCCTAAGGGCATGGCCGTGGGAAACCGAGAAGGGAAGATAATTGATAAACCCAAGAAAGCTCATTTTAGCTGTTGCAGCTCTTTTTCAGAAGTACTTCCCCTCTTCTAGCTGCGCGTGTGGCGAGGGTGCGGGGAAGTCTGGGTGACTTGCCCAAGGTTATAAAGAGAGAGATGTCCAATCTAAACCTCCCTTTCTGCAACTGAAGCCCATTGCTTCTGCCCTGAGTAAAGAACCCAAGAGCCCCGTTTGTCAGTGAGATGAGTGAATCATGAATACAACCATTTACTCTCCCTTCTGTCCTTAGAAGACTGTCCCAGTGGCTGTCAGAGGGCATGGTAAGTGGATGACATCACGGCCGAAGTAGCATTGTTGAAAGATTTGCAAAAACTTCCTGGCCAAGACCACTGTGAAAACCAGTCAGACGGGTCTCCCATGAGGGACCCTGCTGCACATGAAATAAAACAATTGGATTAGAGCACCTTCCCGTTTTAGGATGGGCTGAGAAAGGATGTCCAACCCCGTTCTATGACAGCTTGCAGCTCGCGGCAAGGCCCCCTGTGCTGTACCCCAAGAAGATGCTGAACACAGCACAAAACCTGGGCAAGACACAGTGGGACATTCAGTAAAGCAAAGCATTTCTGAACAGCGCCACTTCTGCAGGCGTGCAAGAGGGGGTTGATTTCCAGACCTTCCGGGTGCCTTGCGTCTGGCTGTGCAGTGCTCCAGCCCGGATCTGGGGAGAGAGGGAGGGAAAAACAACACTGCCTGCATGCCACCTCTGCCTTCCTCTGATCCCTGGTCCTCCTCAGGCCTGGCTTGGCACTGCTTGAATTTATGCCAGCAGGAAATAGCCTCCAAAGGGCAGCTACATGGACTGGGGATTGCTAGCGTGCTGCTGCCCTCTTCCGGCTATGCCTGCACTTCGGGGTGTCAGAAGGAGGCGGTATAGAGCCAGCTGTGCCGGCTCAGGCATCTTGGGATTGCACACTCAGGTGGAACATGTGTATTGAGAGCAGCCTAGAGCTGGTGCTTATGGGCACAGGATCCGCCTTGATGCATAAAGCTTTAAGGAACAGCGCATCTTCAGCCATCCGGCAGGGTTACGTACTCTTGCAAGTGGGCGCATTAGCGAATGGATCAGGAATATGGATCCTTTGACCATCTGAGAGCTCTTCTCTGGAAATCTTTGTCACGCGGCCACTCTTCAGTGTGGCCTTATGTAACATGAGTTGTTGCTGCCTGCAGTCCAATTCCTGCTACAGTCAATAGCTTTTCACTTCTCCAAAACCAGCCAGCCCGGGGCTTCCCCTTTGGTTATAGATGGTGGTATGTTGGTGGAATGGACTCGCACAGCTTTTGCACTTTGTGGAAGACCAGCGTTTTCAAAAAGCGAAGGCTTAAATTAAGCTCCCATGTCAACTTTAAACTTCTGCCGGATTTTCAGAAGTGTCGACCACTCAGTTGCTCCCATCGGAAAACCAGGCAGGTGCTAAAATATCAGTGTAGGAGCCTACCTTTGGCATTCTCTCTTTGAACATCTGTTCCTGAAGAGAGAAGTTACAGTTTCCAGTGGCCTGAATTGGACACTTTTTTCAACAGGACAAAAAAGTTCAATTATTAATAAAAGAAATGAAAAAAGATAGTCACTGCAGGGATGACACAATCTTAGCTTTGACTTTCTTTCTTCTCCAGCACCGACTCCCTTATATTCTATATGCTTCGCAAGCCCCTGGCAAACAACCAACTCCATTTAATGTATTTGAAGATCAAATAACCCACAGGAAACAGGTGTTGTTTGGTACCAACAATACAAAAATATTTAGCCTGTTGTGTGTGTACTCACACATCATTTGGGGGAATTAAGTTTCTTTGAAGCAAACGGCTTATTTCAAGTTTACAGCATTATGTAATTAGCAAGTTTGTTATATTAACTCCATTGACAGAAGATATTACCGATGTTGTCGACTTCCACCCATGTTTACAAGGTTGTATTAGTTTCTTGCTTGCTTAGGGATCTCTCTGTCAACAGTAAAACTGATGAGTAAATGTGGCACATACGTGTCATGGTATTTCATTGCTTGCTTCTCTTATCAGTCAGCAACACACTTGTTGCAAATAAATAAAAGCGACAAGGGACCAGATGAGTCTTAGGGGCTTCTTTTGCCACTGTCGGCATTTTGTCACGTTGCTAAGTTACAGCCGATCAGGCTTGTCCTTTAGGGAGCAGACATTATTTTAAAATGGATAATGGACAGATTACCCGGGCCCCCAAAGCCGTTCTGCATGTGGCAATAAGATTGCAAGGGGACTCGGGAGACCCTCAATGCAAAATGCCTGAGTTCTATAAAACCAATTCCCAAGGCTGAATCTAATTACAAAGAATAGTAAATCGCTTGGAAAATAAATACCCCAAGTGATAAGTGTCTTAACTGTAACCAAAACAATAATTAACAACCAAAGATGATGCTACCCTTCCGATAGCCTGACAGTGATTAGCACTGAGAATGTGTTTGTAATGTATGGCTGAGACTGCAGGAACGTTAAAGAATTAATTACTGGAGCCGATTAAAATTTATCATTTTCCAATTAGCACCCCTGCAACTAAAAGAATGAGAAGACGCTGCATCATAAGTCTAAGAGACCTTGCTGTCCCATTTCTGAAGGGGTTCTGGGTCCTTGTTTGCATCTTCACCCTCCCCCCCATCATATTGCCACCTCTGCTGACTGATGCGTTCCAGAGATTGAGATAAGAAATCGGCCATGGGAACTTTTTAAACAGTTGTACAAGTTAATTCTTTGAACCAGCAACTAGCTAGCTAGCGGCAAATTCAATCAGTGGGAAGCATCCCTACAGAAGAATGGTGTCTAGGAGCACCTAGAAGACTAACAAAACATGTAGACGGTATCACGAGCTTTCGTGGGCACAGCCCACTTCTTCAGATGACCGGAGGATTAAAGGTCCATTTCCAGCACACCTCCATCATAATCATCCAGGAACCCACCCCTGCAATCAGCCCCAGTGCCAACTCTGTCAACACATCTACACAAGCGATTTCATCACTGGACCCAACCACATCAGCCACCAAATCAAGGGCTCTGTGATCTATGCCATCAAACGCCAGCAATGCCCCTCTGCCATGTGTATTGGCCAAACTGGACAGTCTCTACGGGAAAGAATCAATGGACACGAATCCAAGATCCGACAGGGCACCACACAGAAACCTGCTGGAGAACACTTTAACCTGCCCCGGCACTCATTAATGGATCTCAAAGTCACCTTGTTGTTTCAGGCCAATTCCACAAGCCAAATACACAGGGAAGGATTGCAACTTAACTTCATGTTCAGGTTTGGAACCCATCACAAAGGTCTGAATAAAGACATTAGCTGGCTAGCACACTGCCTTCTACATCCTAATGACTTAAAAAACCAGTTGCACCTTCTCTATCAGCTTCATGTAACATGAATACTCTAACTGACTTCCCCCTCCCTTTTCCCTTCCTCCTCACTCCCCACCCTCCATCCCCTTTTTATTTTGGAACTGGACCTCTCATAACTCCATTCATCTGAAGAAGTGGGCTGTGCCCACAAAAGCTCGCGATCCCATCTACGTGGTTTGTTAGTCTCTATGGAGCAGCAAGACTGTTGTTTTTTAAGTTTTTCCAGTTACAGGCTAACTTGGCTCCCCCTCTGAAGCTTTCAGACATGGAAGGTTGGTTCGGCATCATCATGAGCTTTCCACCTTTCGCCTTGGGAGGCTCTGTATTTACATAGGAGCAGTTTTAGATGAACATTGAACTTTATTGGTTATCAGCGTAAGGCTAAATTGTGTGACTCTTCCTCGCATCGATGAACACAGATTGCCCCTGTTAAGTTTAACAGGCTGCTAGTGTGAGAGAGCCCTCCTCAACTCGAACGAGGGTTGTTAGAATGCTATGGCCATGCTGCCTGGCATGGGCCACAGTTAAGAGCACCAATCTCAGGTCAGACTTCCGAAAGACAGGGCATGTGCCCCAGCCTGGCGGTGTATGTATCATAAGATTTCACCAAGCCAGGAACAAAAGTGAGTTCTTGCAGCACTGCACTAGTTCACAACAGACCTCTGGGCACTGCAGCCTCTGTTACTACCCAGACAAATGGACTAAGTGATGGAAGATTATTAAAACCAAAATTCACCACACCTTGGGTTCCTCCAGTCCCAAAGGATCAGACACTCACCCCAGGTCAACATAATCTTTCAGAATCTCACCAATTACTACACTGCAGCCAATCTTTAGTAAGCTAACTACAGATTTATTTAAAACGAAAGGAAGTATTAAAGGGTTAAAGGAATCCTATACATTAAAGTTGATGTCAGAGTCTGTAGGTCAGGATATCATCAGTGATGGAAATTCTGCTGGCTTGCAGTAAGTCTCTTGGGGTCACCCAACAAGATTGGAGGGCCCTCAGTCCTTTCTTCAAAGCTTCCTTCTGCTTAGAAAATCACGTGTTGGAGAAAAGGAGCAGGAATGGAGAGGAGACGAGGTCACATTCTGCAACTGATACCTCTTGGCCTTCATGCATGTGTAACCCACACACCTGCTGGGTGTGGTTCACTGTCCCGTGTAGTGGCACTGAGACTACTTATAGAGAAAGAAAGTTTGCTCTCAAGCCTTAGCTGAGAGCCTGCTGGCTTTTAGCTCATGCAGTAGAGACTCATGCATTAAGCTCCAGCGGTCCTAGGTTCGGTTCCGCCTCTCGGCGTCACACATGGACATGCAAAATTACTGGCACACACATGGCGTCTTGATCACATGTGCCAAGCTGAGTCATGTGGTGTTCATTGACTACATGAAGTTTTCAAGGAGGGGTCCACTGGAAGAATTGATTCTCCCTAGTGGGCCATGAACAAACACACCGCCGACCCGGTTAGATGTCAGTCTGCCTTGAGGGTGTTACCCCAAAACACAACACGCACATTGCATATACTCGGAATGTCAGATACAATAATACATGGATACAATACAGTGGCGATACAATAGTGCAAACAAGGCCACCATTCCTTTATATAGCGTCACACCTACATTTTCATTGCAACGTAATTCTATTGGCCGTTCTTCATTCCTGATACCTGCCTGCTGTCTTGTCAGCCTCCTTTTTCACTCTAAGGCATTCACCTGAATTTTTACACCATTACCAGCTTTCCTGGACCACGTTCCCTTGACAACGGCTTGTATTAGTAGTATATGCTGTGCATGTCTGTTCCATTGCCTGTAATTCCTTTGGCTTTTGTTTTGAAACGCCCTCGACCCCTGGTGTCAAGAGGCAGAGACTGTCTGACTGTTGTTCTTGACTTGATTTGAATGCACAAAGATAAAGGAATTGCTTCTTCTGAGCTCGAGGAAGCTGTTCCTACCTGGGGTATCCTCCCGTCGTATGCAGAGCGCCAGGGTTATCTACACTTCATTCCTCTCTCTCTTTAGAGGAATGCAAATGCAGACACCCAAAATTGCAAATGAAGCAGGGATTTAAATATCCCGCGTTTCATTTGCATAATTGTGGACTGGCGCTATTTCGCAATAGCGCTATTTTGTGGAAAAAACGGGGTTATTTTGAGAGAAAACTCTTCCCTTGAAATAACCCTTACTTTTCAAAAAATGAGGTTTAAGGGTTATTTCGAGGGAAGGGTTTTCTCTCGAAATAACCCTGCGAGGACCGAGTTTGATGTCCCAAAATAGCGCTATTGCGGAAAAGCGGCAGTCTGTGATTATGCAGATGAAGCGCGGGATATTTAAATCCCTGTTTCATTTGCAATTTCGGATGTCTACATTTGCATTCCTCCCTCGAGAGAGGAATCAAGTGTAGTCATATCCCCAGCCTCAGTGTGCCCATCTTGGGAATGGGCAGAAGGCAGTGTAGATTGAGCCCTAGTGAGGGTTAATTATTGTTTTGCTAACAGTGTATTCAGCTGCCCTTCGGTGTACAAAATTTAAGACTTATCTGCATAATTATCATGTTTATGGCTGCCTGCAGCTGGAGAGATATGAAGAGTGTGCAGTTTTTGAGACACGCTATAAGTCAGAGCAGCTATAAGGGAAAAGGAAGATCTTTTACAGCCCGTGCAAAGCTATCGGCTATAGTAGGAGAGCTGTCTGAGTTTGAAAAGCAAAAATCCCAGAACCAGATTTACTGGTGACATTGACATATGTGCGGGACTGCCTATTTATTTACTTCCATATGGAAACAACCCTGTTAGCATTTAACAGAGATGAGCGGTCAAGATTTTCTAAAGTGGCTCTTCCTTGGGTGCCCAATTTGAGATGCCTTAAATGTCAATCAGTCTTAATGCATGGAGGTTAGGTCCATCAATGGCTATTAGCCAGGATGGGTGGGAACAGTATCCCTGGTCTCTATTTGTCAGGGGCTGGAAATGGATGACAGGAGAGAAATCACGTGATGATTCCCTGTTCTCTTCAGTCCCACTGGGGCACCTGGCATTGGCCACTGTTGGAAGACAAGATACTTGGACTGGATGGCCCATGTGGCTGCTCTTATGTTCTTAAAAGAGACCAATTTTCAGCGGGGATGGGGAGCTCAGCATTTTGTGAACATCAAGGGACCGTTCAGTAGAGCTGGTTGGGAAGTTTTTCACACAATGACTTTTCTTTGGAAACCATCAGTTCACCTTTTCTCCAAAATGGATCTGCTTGGACCAAACTTTCACCGAGGAAGATTTCTCAGGTCCAGGGAGCAGTTGGGAGGGGTTGGGACTTGAATCTGAGTCTTCCATATGCCAGGTGAGTATCCTAAGGGCTGGGCCACTGGCTGTTCTAGGGTTAGGGTCTCTCTCTTTGGCTCTTGCAAAAGATTTGGTGAGGCCTTGGTTTCCTCTTGATGCCAAACGAGTAGTTTTTGGAAAGGACAAATTTTCACAGGATGGGAAAGCCATTTTGCATATAGCTTTGCCTCCTCCGGTGTCACAAATCGGGGCATCTAAAATCACTAAGCACAGTGAAAACCATACCCATTCCCAGCAGGCTTCTAAAACTATTAAACAGGGCCCCGGTTGTATGAATAGGAGTATACAAGTGTGACAATTCTGCAGTCTAGTCTGTAGTATTTGGCTACCGTTTTTAGCAATGTATAAATCCTTTAAATATTGGCTATAGTGTAACCTTAGGTGGACTAGACTTAATTGTCCTTCTCCAGTGCCTTAAAAGAACCCAACTGCCAGAGAAAAGTATCTGGGGACAACAGAGTTCAGTCTCTAAGGACTTTCAGTGAGGACTGCACAGGGTCTGCCTCCCCACATTCCAGTCCCAAAAGGAACTAAAGAAATGAATGTAATTAAATAACTTTATAAAAGTTTAGGAAGAAGAAACAAATAATAATGACATGTTTACAACCGAACAGGGCTATTTTACAACCCAGAGACATTATCTTCACCGTGACAACAAATGTAAAGAGAAAACCAAAAGTAAAATGCGAACAGTTTAGTCCACACAAAACTCTGCAAGAAGAAACGGAGAGATCCCAAAAGGTTGGGTTTAGTTCGCCTACGTCTCAGTGAGTGTCTTTGATCACCAAATCTGCACAATTTGCCGAGTCTGAAACAACTTCCCTCCACTTGCTTGTAGGAATCCTCAGTTGGAATCCAGGCCTTTTGTCGACAAAGCTATCCTTGCGTCTACACTACCGCCAAGTTCTGTTGACAGTAAGTCGACAGAACGCGGCAGATTTGTCGACGGCGGTAAACCTCATTCTACGAGGAATAACGTCGAAAAAAGGCGCTATTGCATCCACACTGTGCTTTTTCAAAAGAGAGCATCTAGACTCCCTGTCAAAAAAGCGGCTTGCTTTGTCGACAGAACTGGTTGTAGTCTAGACGCTCTTTTTCGACAGAGGCTTTGTCGACAGTATCTGTCGACAAAGCCTCTGTCGAAAAAAGCCTGTAGTCTAGACGTATCCTCAGTTAGGTCACAAGTACACAAACTTAAAGGAAGCCCTGTTACAAAAAAACAAAACAAACCAAGCCAAAAACAAAAGCTGAGAACAACAAAACAGAAATGGCTCTTTCCCAATGGCTACGTGTAAAGAAAAGGGTTTGAATCACACTGCTTGAGAAAGTGAACTAGGACAGTGTGTCTAAAATCCAAACAACATTCACAGCATACAATTAGAACAGAAGAAGTTATTTTTTCTTCCTCGTTTCCCTTTGCTATAACTAGCATGGCCCGTGATCCCTGGCAGAGGGCTAACATCACCACTACCTGCTGCAGAGGGAGGGGCCAGCAGCCTGCTCTCTGCTCCTGGCTCAGCCTCTCCCAGCTCACCCAGAGCACGAGGCCCTTAGCAAAGCCGCTGCCCTGCCTCCTGGCTCATGGAGTCTGACCCCAGCAACAGAGACAGAACCTCCTGGAGCAGACCCCAAACTACCACCCCCTATTCCAGAAGCTTCTGGATGTGGAGAGCTAAATCTGTCTAGCATGGGTGGTCGGTTGAAAGTAGGGCTGGAGGAGGCAAGTGCCCAGCCCCACCCCCAGCCCCGCCCCTTCTGCCGAGGCCCCGCCCCCACGACTCCTTCCACCAGGGGGAGGAGAGGAGGCCAGGTGGCACATGGCTCCAGGGGACGGAGGACATGGAGAGGGGAGGCAGCAACACTCCACTCCCAGAATGCCTACAGTAGGCATTGTGGGGGCGGAGCTTGGGCGGGGCCAGGCCGGCGGTTTGGGAAGGCAACGCTTTCCGCCACCTAGCAACAGTGACCCAGACACAACTCACTCCTGCCTCCCGCCATGGGTCTCTTAAAGCGATATCTCCGTATCAGGTGCCGGGGTGGCTGTAGCACCTCCCCGCGGGATGACCCCTGAAATCTGCAGCCAGCTCCATTGTGTGGGGGGAGGGCGGGAAGGGGGTTGCGTCTGCAGTACAATCTGAAGCCAGTGAGATACGCCAGTTCCCCAGCAGTGCCAACAAGGGAAGGAGACGGCTCTTGTCTCATCTTCACTACCCATGCCACATTTCCATGGCAGCAGGGGCCGTCTTAGCACAGATGCCACATTTTCTGTTTAAACAGAGCATGTCAGAAAGCACTGGCCCCTGGCTTATGGAAAGAGGCTACGGAAGAATTAGAGGATGTAATGTTTCAGTTATTAGAGCCTTAACCATGAAGGGTAGGCTGCTACCGAGGAGATCAACACAGAAGCTAGGAAAGGAAGTGACACACCCAGGCTATGTCTACACTCGCGGCTTCTTGCGCAAGTAATATGTAAATGAGGCTAAGCGTGGAATATCGCCGAGCCTCATTTGCATACCTAATGAGCCACCATTTTTTTCAGAAGAGGCTCTTGCGCAAGAAGGAGCGTCTACACTGCTCCTTCTTGCGCAAGAAAAACCCTCTTGCGCAACGCCCTTAAACCTATTACTTTACAGGAAGAATGGATATATGGATATATGGTTGTGACTATTTTCTTCCACTATTCGATCTGAGGAAGTGGGTCTGGCCCATGAAAGCTCATCATCTAATAAACCATCTTGTTAGTCTTTAAAGTGCTACATAGTCCTGTATTTTGTTTCAGCTACAGCAGACTAACACGGCTACATTTCTATCACGAGAGAAAAATTGTTCTCCTTGGCCTCTGAGGATAGGACAAGAAGCAACGGGCTTAAATTGCAACAAGGGAGGGTTAGGTTGGACATTAGGAAAAACTTCCTACCTGTCAGGGCGGTTAAACATGGGAATAAATTTTTGACTGGTCTCAGCCAGGAAGTTTGCAAATCTTTCAACAGTGCCACCTCAGCCTTGATGTCATTCACTTACCATGCCCTCTGACAGCCGCTAGGGAAGTCTTCTAAGGACCGAAAGGAAAGTAAATGGTTGTATTCATGATTCATTCATTTCACTGGGAGACAGGGAGCTCTTGGGTTCTTCCAATCAGGACATACTCAGGGCAGAAGCAATGGGCTTAAACTGTAACAAGGGAGGTTTAGGTTGGACATTAAGAAAAACTTCCTCACTGTCAGGGTGGTTAAACATTGGAATACGTTGCCTAGGGAGGTTGTGGAATCTCCATCACTGGAGATATGTAAGAGCAGGTTGGTTAGACACCTGTCAGGGATGATCTAGAAGTTGCTTGGTCCTGCCGTGAAGGCAGGGGACTGGTCTTGATGACCTCTCAAGGTCCCTTCCAGTTGTGTGATTCTATGATTCCATGGTTTGAGGAGTGTCTGCAGGTTTCAGATGAAGAATTCAGACTCCTGGTAGTTCTCCAAAAGAAACATCTGAATCTTAAGCTTGCTTTTCGCTAGCAGAATCCATTAATGTTATCGCCCTTGTTCCTTTTGAAATCTGATACTAAGATGTCCTTGACGTGTTGCACCACATTCAGCTGCGCCGTGCGGTATTATGTCATGTCATGTTCTATCTCGCCACTCACCAGCAAAGTGACTTCACCCAAGTGAAATGTGCTTAAAGCGGCTGAGACTCTGCAGGCTACCATCTGTATCCAACTTAAACAGCTGAAGAAAATGCTCAAGAACAAATGTACTGTGCTTGGCAGCATTCTTAATAAATAGTATGAAGGTCACAAGATTGAGGATAGAAAGTAAAGCCAATGGAACAATTCATTGCGCATTTAGCCAATTTTCCCGTTAGAGGGCTTGTAACAAAACGCTGGGGTTAGTTTCCCAAATCATTTGCCTTCTGCAAATGAACTTCAGCGTATGGGAGGTTCGTTCTGAGTACTTGTTCTCAGTACTAATTTCTCATCGGAGTAACATGGTGGTGTTTCTGCACCTTGAGCGGATGGCTGACTCTTTAAAGCAGGAGAGTGGCGAGAGGTGCATAACGCACCGTTAAATCGGATTCCTTCACCAAATGAACATGTATGCTAAATAAGAGAAACCGCCACAATGTGCTTCCTGCATCCTCCCAGTCCAAAGCCATCCTCAAGCCCCCAAAGCCCAGCAAACAGAACTCGCTTCTGGCATTACCAAACGTAGCCGCTGGTACTGACCTGGGGCGTAGCCAGGATGGGACAAATGGGTGGGCCCTGGCAGTAGGTGGGCAGGCAGTGTTGGGGCTGCCTCTCTCTCCCCCCCCACCCAGCTGGCCATGGGGAATGGAGGGAGAGATGCACTGGTGAGGGGCCCCTGTAAAAATGCCTTGTACTCCCCACCTGGCACTCGGGGCTTGGCTGGATTGCTGGAGCTTGCCCCCGCTCTGGTGCTCCCATCCTGAAACAGGATCAGGGGGTTGCCCCTCTTCCCCTGCCCACCCGGTGCTCCCGCTGGGGAACCGGCTCAGGGTATGGGGGGCTTGCAAGTCCCCAACTCCGCTCGCTGGCAGGAATGCCAGGCAAACAGACCCAGGCTAGCCCCTGGCTCCACTCCCCAGGCCTGGCTGGAGCACTGGGCAGAGAGGGGGCAAGCTCCTGCCAATCACTCTGCAGTGCGCCAACAGAGTCCAATGGCACAACCGCCCTTACAAACATGGGGGGGAGGGGAGGTTCACGACATCGGTACAAAGTGCAAATCACCCACAGCAGTGAAAAATGTCAAGTACAACCGTCGGCGGCGGTAACCCACACACCTCCTGGGTGTGGTGCGCTGTGGCACGAAGACCACGTCCCGAGGGTATAGAGTCTGCTGTACAGGCGTAGCTGAGACCCAGCCACCTTGTAGCTCGTGCGCTAGAGACTCGTGCCCTGAGCGCCAGAGGTCCTAGGTGAGGTTCCCTCTAGGCCGCGCACCGAGCTGCCTGACTGGGCGGGGCTGACTAAGCAGCCGTGGGGCTGTGTTGCTGTGCAGCTTAGAGGGAGCCGTGGCCCCAGGTCAGGCCTGGGAAAATCAGGAGCTTACCAGCCGTCTGCCCGGGGAGGGCTGCACTGGAGACGGCCCAAACACACTGAATCATAGAACCATAGAGCTGGAAGAGACCTCAGGAGGTCATCAAGTCCGGCCCCCAGCTCTAGGCAGGACCAATCCCAAATAAATCAACCCAGCCAGGGCTTTGTCAAGCCGAGACTTAAACACCTCTAGGGATGGAGACGCCACTACTTCCCTAGGGAACCCATTCCAGTGCTTCACCACCCTCCTAGTGAAATAATTTTTCCTAATATCCAAACCTGGACCTCTCCCACTGCAACTTGAGCCCATTGCTCCTTGTTCTGCCATCTGTCACTACTGTGAACAGCCTCTCTCCAGCCTCATTGGAACCTCCCTTCAGGAAGTTGAAGGCTGCTATCAAATCCCTCCTCACTCATCTCTTCTGCAGACTAAACAGACCCAACTACCTCAGCCTCTCCTTGTAGGTCATATGCTCCAGCCCCCTAATTATTTTGGTTGCCCTCTGCTGGACCCTCTCCAATGTGTCCACATCCTTTTTGTAGTGGGGGGCCCAGAACTGGACACAACACTCCAGATGTGGCCTCACCAGAGCCAAATAAAGGGGAATAATCACCTCTCTGGATCTGCTGGCAATGCCCCTCTTAATGCAACCTAATATGCCATTAGCCTTTTTGGCTACAAGGGCGCCCTGTTGACTCATATCCAGCTTCTCATCCACTGTAATCTCCAGGTACTTTTCTGCAGAACTGCTACTTAGCCATTCCGCGCCCCGCCTGTAACAATGCCTGGGATTCTACCGTTCCAAGTCAACTTGCCAAAAGGTGCAAAGGTTTACACGCGTCCTTAATGAAGCTAAAATGCGGATTTACTTGTAACATTCCTCCCCCAGTCTACCTCACTCTCTTGCTGCCTGATTCCTTCCTACTCTCCACTGCTGGGCTCAGGGATGTGGAGAGGGCATCTCATTCTTGCCATCTTGCTATCAGAAAGATATTAGGGAGAAGAGCTGTCCTCGATGTTTAGGGCTAATCCAAGGCTCTTATGGGAGGAGATAGGGAGACTGGCATGTTTCTGTGGGGAGGGAGGTGAGAAAAGAGCAACAGCGGTTATAGGGCCTGAGGAATGGACTTATGAAGACAGACTAAAACCGTTCTCTGCAGTACCTGGAGCTTTGGCCAGTTTACTGCCCGGAGGACTTGCCATTCTAATGATCACATGGCGCCTGGGGAAAGAATGGTGGGTATGCACATAGCGTGTGTTTTCTACCCAAACTGGGGTGCATGCTCCCAGCTGTAGTGTAAGTACCTTAGGGTACGTCTACACTGCAAAGCTATTTCAGGATACCGGAAGTATCCCGGAATAGCTATTCTGTGCCTATTGATCAGCCTGTTCTTTTGAAATAGATTTTGAAATAACAGGCGACTTATTCCGATGTCCCAGTAACCCTCGTTCCACGAGGGTGAAGGGGCATTTCGGAATAGGGAGTTATTTTGAAATTTGGCGCTGTGTAGACACACCAAATTTTGAAAGAAGCTATTTTGAACTACACTGAAAATAAGTTACGCAAATTGCGTAGTGCAAATTGTGTAGCTTATTTTGAGCTAAGCATGCTGTGTAGACACACCCTGAGAGTCCTTTCCCGTCTCAAGGTGCTGAAATCTGATTTTGATACACAGCATTCAGAAAACAAAGACAGCTTTTCTAGGATTGAAAAGAATAATGGTTCAACAGTGTGCTCTCTCCAGTGACGGTAGCTTGGCTTAGGTAGGAGGAGAAAAGTGAGAATTCCGGTAAAGACACTTAACATTTTTATTATAGAATTCTAAAAAAAAAAAAAAAAAAAAAAGGAGTCAATATTTCTTGCCTCCAAAATGAAAAAAGACGGGGGAATGGGGGGAAGGTTAAGTGCTTCATATCCCAGTTCCTCTTAGAACTGAAACGCTTGGATAAACCAGAAGGGAAAATTGCAAAATAAACTGCATTGCCTGAGGGATAAGACAGCCGCAGCCTAGAGATGTTTGGGCTGTATATGAAATGGACTAGAATTGACTTTTATAAAGCAGCAGAAAAAAAGAAGAAAAGCCGAGCAGTAGCTGTGTCTGGGATTCCAATCACACATCAAGCTTTCAAAAGTATGAAATCTTGCCTTTCCCTGGATTAGGTCCTGATCCCGCAAAACACAGGGTGTGAGTGGTGCCCTAAAGTGCATTGGAACTTCTCAGACACTTAAAGTTAAGCAGGTACGTCGATGCTTTTCTGGACAGTTGGTAAACTCAGCTCCGTGTGGATTTGTGTCAGTTCTCTCTGTGACAAGTTAGTGGCAAACACAATCTTGTCAAGAGCCCCAATTGGTCAGTTCAGAGGACATAGCTGTGCCATATGCCTCAGAGGGAATGAACAGAGCAGGGAATCATTAAGCGATCCATCCCCTGTCACCTATTTACAGCCTCTGACAAACAGAGGCTAGGGACAACATTCCTGCCCATCCTGGCTAATTACCGTTGATGGACGTATCCTCCATGAATGTATCTAGTTCTTTTTTGAACCCAGTTAAAGTCCTGGTCTTCACCACATCCTCTGGCAAGGAGTTCCACAGGTTGACTGTGCACCGCGTGAAGAACTCAGATCAGCATTCCAGCTCCTCTTGGCTCAGAGGGCCCTTATCAGTCTCCTGATGGCAGCTTTGACTTTGTTTTGCAGCTTGGACTCTGGATATTTTTTTCCCTCACTGACTCTCTTGGTTGCTGGTGGTGTCTTCCTCCCTCTCATGCTGGGCTTTGCAACCTGATAGGCCACCCCTGCAACATGCCTTCTGGGCAGTATATACCTTGCTTTGCCAGACCCCTCTCTTACACCAGCCATCTCTTCTCCTCCCCTTCTTCAGCTCCAAGCACCTCCCGTCCCAAATCCTCATTGTTGTTTTAATGTAAACGACATGCTGTGTAATCCACTGGTGGGCGTGTCTCAGGTCTCATGGGTGCCAGCCAACTGAGCATATACATTTGTTACATCCTCCTCTGGTCAATCCCCGGAGCATCCATAACGCCGCCCCTCCAAACCAGCAGCCATGACCCAGCCCACGGCATTAAGAAGAGATGTGCCAATGGCAACCCTCCTCCATTGGCTTGTCTGTTGTCCCCTTTCTCCCCCCTTCCTTGGGTTGGTGGTTCAGACTGCCAGCACGCCAGGCTGGAGCGTTCCCATGTGTTTTTATCTAGTGCTTCATGGGCTGCAGGCATGCACCGAGCATTACTTAGCCCTGTCGCGTGTTACACATTCAAACCACCACACAGACATTACACGGGCCTTGCAACAACTGCAGGAGCATCAACCATTTGCAAGTATTTATCTCCCAATTTTCAAGTGAGGTGGCGGAGCACGGCAAGGGGGGTGTCTACATGGAGGCTTTCCTGAAATTCTAACAGGAGTGGTGTTCCCCTCGTGTTAACACCAGGAACACTAATGCCAATCAGGATTGGGCATTTTTACCACCCCAGTCTAAGCCGCGTTGGTGCTAGACAATTGAGGGAAGGACTTGACACTTCTCAGCTTACGGAAGATGGAAGAGCCAAGGCTGGAATGAGGAACTGTAATCTAAACGCGTACTGGGTGTGGTCTACTGACCAGTGTTGCAGCACTTACACTGCAGACACAGAGGAAGAAGGAGCGTGCGCTACAACCTTCGCGGGCTTTTCGCTCAAGCTGGAGAAGCTCATGCGCTAAGCTCCCGAGGTCCCCAGTTCGGTTCCGCCTGGCGGCGTTACAGACGCGTGTGTGTCCCAGCTCGGTGCTGAGACTCTTAATGGTGACACATAATAGCTTCAGGGACGAGCCTCTGAACCAGCATTTATATGAAATGAGCATTTATCTCATTTCATATAAATGCTCTGATTTAACCTTTGCATGGCCGCCCCAGGCTGCTAGCTTGACGAGGCCCCGGTGGGTCACTAAAACCGTCTGCATGGGAGAATTCATTTTATAAGTATAAATGGTGTGGACAGTTTGTTGGGCAGCTGCTTAAATTATTTAGCAATAAAAAGGCACTTACCGTCTCCCGAGTGCGGCAATTTGATAAGTGGGCTTCGCAGAGTTCGGCTGCTCTGACTTAACTGATTAGTTGAGAGTCACACCAATAATCTGCTAAAATAGCAGGCTGATGCAGTAAGTACTTTCAAGTGATAGTCCAGATAAAGCCAGTGTGACTTATGAACAGCAGTAGGGTTGCCTGAGAAATGCGGGTACGATGATGTCAACAAGAATATACATTGTACAGGGCTCGATTGATCACCTTCCATTAGTCACCCCGTAGTGGCCCAAAGTCTCAGCCTCTGCCCCTCAAAGCCGATCTGTGATCGAGCCAAACAAATGAAGTCATTGTGCACCTCCCAACTCCCCGCAGGCTGCGTTGCTCATGATAAATGTGTGGGTTGCAATCGCTCAATGGCCAAAGGAATACGTTGACTCGGATAGCGGCCTAACATGATCCAGGAGTCGTTGGTGCCATCATGGAAATTACTTAATTCCTTAAATAGAACTCAATGGTAATGCAGTTCTGTGAGAATTCAGGCAGTCATCACCGGCAGATTTAACGTGCCACTCTGTTGCAGTGTCCAATCACTTTCCTCTTCCACAGAGGACCTCGTCGGTTCATCAGAGAAACTCAGAAGAGCCTTTGTTTCCAAAGCTTAGCTGCCTTTCATTTCTTTCCTGCGCGTCTGACTCCACATAGGCAAGCTAAGGTGCTGTTGCGATAATTGGGCCTACAAATTTACCGTACCTGTAAAATTGGGCCTACAAATTTAACTGTAATAGGTGAGTGACCATTCTCAAAATGCCACAGTGCCTGATAATCTTACATGGTGAAGGGAGAAGTTGCACAAGGTAGACCGGAAGGAAGACTTAACTCAAACCAGAAGGCCTCCTGGCATGCCTCAAGGACGGCGTTAAGCATGCGATATAAGCTCCCCTTCTCCCAGCTCCTTCCATGTATTCTTTCCCTTCCTTACCTTATTTCTCTTTCCTATCCCTCTCTTTTTTCCTTCCATCTAATAAGAGTTTGGCTTAGTTTGTACATGAGGTCTGATGCAGAATTGGGAATCAAACCCTAGTGTCCTGATTATGAAATCCTGCTTTCTTAAATTAAAACGTGAAATTATAACCCTCAAAGCTTTTTTTTTTCTTCCCACCAAAAGTAAATATATTTAGCCTTCAAAGCAAAAATTAACATACCTTTCAACTAGAACTAATTACAACTAATGGGTTTTTTTTTTTCAGTTTGCTGGCACTTGTAGAAAGGATTGTTTGTTTTGGGTTGAAGAAAATATCTTTTGCTTTTCACCAAGAAGGTTGGTGGCAATTGGACTCCTAACCAGTGTTCCCTCTAATATTTTCAATCCGTGGGTGGGTTGCATTTTCTTTTGGGCAGGTTGAAATTTCTTATGTGCACCACCAATATTAAGGTAGTGTGTGTGTAGAGGTGCACCACCAATGCAAACAAAACACACGCACATAATTTTAAGCAGTCCATATGTGTGGAAGAAAATATATTAAAACAAGGGATAATTAACAAGGAGCAATGCATACAATATTGACTATGAAACCAAATAAAAAAGAACATTAACACTTCCCTTGGAGAGTACAAGTATCAACCTTTCTAACAGCTCAAGCTAGTGCTTGCTATGTCTGATTCATAAGAGCCAGAATTCTACCAAATAGCAAGGAACTGGTCTTAATGCAATACAGTCTACCATGTATTATTTAGTAACACAGATTTTAAAAAAATCATTAAGTTCAGAGTTTTAGAGACCTGCAACACTCCAACAACATTCTGTTAAAAGACTCTTTTTCTTTCTTATCTTAAGCCATTAACACTTATGCAAACTTTTTGTTTGAAGTACCATCATGCAAATATCCTGGCGCACACACTTTTCTTGCAGCCTCCTCTCCTCCTCAACCCAGTCAGACAGAAAGAACTGCAGCTAGTCCTAAAACTGAAATGCCCCCCTGGAGAAGTGAAAAAACAGATTGACAGAGCCAAAAAAGTACCTAGACACGAACTACTTCAAGACAGACCCCAAAGAGAAAATAACAGAATTCCACTTGTCATTATCTACAGTCCACAGCTCAAACCCCTCCAATGCATCATACACAATCTGCAACCCATCTTGGAAAAGGATCCCTCACTCTCAGAGGTTTTGGGGGAAAAACCTATTCTCGCTTACAGACAACCCCCCCAGTGGAAATGAATTATTTCCGGTCACCATGCTACACAATCACATCATAAGGTCTCTTGAGGTCCTTTCCAGTCCTAGTATTCTATGATTCTATGATGAGCATCCAGGAACCCAGCCCTGCAATCAGCCACAGTGCCAACTCTCCCCATATATCTATACAAGCGAATTCATCACTGGAGCCCACAACATAAGCTACCAAATCAAAGGCTGATTTAACTGCACATCCAGTAATTTGATCTGTGCCATCAAATGCCAGCAATGCCCCACTGCTATATATATTGGACAAACTGCACAGTTCTTACGGGAAAGAATCAATGTTCACAAATCAGATATATGAAAGGGACATACAGAACCCTGTTGGGGAACACTTCAATCTACCTGGTCACTCTTTAAAAGATCTCCAGGTGGCTGCCTTGTCACAAACCAATTCTACAAGCCAAATACACAGAGAAGCGTTGGAATTCCAGTTCATCCACAAATTCAGTTCTCACACTGATGACCCCCTCAGTCGAGATAACGGAAGCCTGGGACATTATCAACCTAACATTCAGTGAAGGTGCTAACAGCTCTTTGTCTGTGTAGATTCTTGCGTTAGTACCCTTCCTATCTAATTGCTATCCTTTGATCCTTATCTGCTTCTTTTATCTATCCAATCTTCAGGTGCTTACAGATTACCAGTTCTGCCTACTTCGATATTTTCCCGTCGATATTTTCATACCCTCTGCTCCTTGTTTCCCATCCCCCTCCTTTTTTTCCTTCCCCCTTCTCCCCTATTTATTTTGGGTCTGCACATCCTAAACTCAAAACTCCGGTTATCTGAAGAGGTGGGCTGTGCCCACGAAAGCTCATGATCCCATCTGCATGTTTTGTGAGTCTATAAAGTGCTCCCGGACCATTTGTTGTTTTTTAAGTTTATCCTGTACAGACTAACTCAGCTACCCCCTGAAGCATGCAGCTAGTCAGACACCCCAAACAAACTGCTCCCTGCCTTTACCTCACTGCCCAGATGCCAGCACCCATCCATCCTTTCTTTCTCCCCCCTACCCCATGCAGTCAGCCCCTTATCTCTCCCTTCCCAGGAGGCTTGAGAGTGCTGAGTTTCTGCCTTTTTCTCCTCCTGCAGAGGGACACTCAAAACTCCCCTCCCCCCTGATTCCTCATCAGCCAATTACTTACTTACTCACTCCCCCCCCCCCACTAATTGTCTCCTTATCTCCCTTTTTACGGGCTTTCGAAGCTCCTCAGTTCAAGCAGGCAGCTAGCTCCGTGTAGCTGCTTGCTCAGTGAGATGACCCTCCCCCTGCCAATCAGCTGAGCTCCCTCCTTGCGCGGGAGCTTAGAACTTCTGAGCAGGCTCAGAAAACTGCTGTGGCTTACAGGGAACCTTGCTCCTAACGTAGTGCCTGCCAGTGAGAATAGTGTAGGATCAGATGCAAAAATAGAACAGAAGTGCGGCCAGACTGCATCAGACCGAAGGTCGATCTAGCCCAGTGTCCTGTCTTCTGACAGTAGCCGGTACCTGATGCCCCAGAGGGGATGAACAGAATCATCAAGGAATCCCTCTCCTTTCACTCATTCCCAGCCGCTGACAAACGGAGGGTAGGGACACTATTCCTACCCATCCTGGCTCATAGCCATTGACGGACCTGACCTCCATGAATGTATCCAGCTCTTTTGATAGGAAAAGAACAAGTTACATATTACTTACACAACTCAGATGTCTTCACATCACCAAGGCAGGGCTGTCCTGACCAGTTCTGGTGCCTCACACAGCCTGATCACCTACGCGCACACACACTCGAAGGGGGAGAGGATGGCTGCTCTGTTAGGGGGAGGGTCGCTCAAGGGTAGTGGTAGCAGAAGCTGTGGGGGGCAGGAACAGGGCAGGGAGGCTTGATCTGACTGCCAAGGGGAGCAGGTGAAAGGCCTGGGCGGCAGCAAGTAACACTTCTCCATCTGGTGAAACATGGCGATGGCACACCATAAGCATGAGCTGGAAAACAGTCTTAAGCAAGGAGAGTTGCACACCATACCTTAGCTCGCGGAACCCTACCTGGGGCTTTGTGGATGCCGAAGACCACGCAGAATATTTCATAACAAAGAAATATTTCTCCCTGGGCCCTTGTCTGAACTCTGTTCAGTCTGGGAATGCAACTCAGAGCTGCCTTGGAGACTGGCGAAAATGTGGGCAGTTCAAAATGTATAAATATTTCAAGTCTTCTTCAAAATACGTCTCTTCAGAGATCTCAAGTTGAGCACCCAAAAGTTGAGGTTCTCCAGCTCTCTGAGTTCAGAAAATTGTGGCATTCTTGTTTGACATAGGCTCCCATGGAGATCTGAGCCCTGTTACCTTAGTCTGCAGCAGAAAGGAAAGAAGGTGACGGAGAGGAGAGAGGATGATGGGGTTCAAATTAGGTAGTTACTTTGGTTCTGAAAGAGCAGACCGGGAAGATGCAAATCTTTATAGCAAATTCCAAGATAAAATAAATGAACATTTTGAAAGTTCTTAAAACTAGCCTATCGATCGGGTAAAAGGATGATGAAAATGTTAGCAAAGCAGACATTTGCAGGGAATGCCAGAGAAATATCACTGTACAGCCCTTGAAAGCAATATTCCTTTTTCTCCTTCGAGTGGTGTCCCTGTGGGTGCTCCACTCTGGGGGTGTGTCTAGACTACAGAGTTTTGTTGACAAAAGTGGACTTTTGTCAACAAAACTATAACAGAACTCAGCAGTTTTGTCGACGCTGGTAAACCTCATTTTACGAGGCATAACGCCTTCTGTCGACAGAGTTCTGTCGACAGAAGGTGTTATTGCATGTAAACTGTCCTTGCATCTACACTGCCATGTCGACAAAGCAGCTTGCTTTGTCGACAGAACTGAATGTAATGTAGACGCTCTTTGTCGACAGAAGCTTTGTCGACAGTATCCATCGACAAAACTTCTGTCGACAAAACCCTGTAGTCTAGACGTACCCTGGGTGTTGGTGCGTCCTCGCGCCAGCGGCCAGAGACTTTTCTAGCAGTTTCCACCATGCCATGCACGTGCCGTGGTGCTCCCTTGTGCCATTGCTGTCGGTTAGGCGTGCGCGCAGTGTGGTGCCTCAGTTCCTTCTCTACTGTCCTTGGCAGCAGATGAAGCCTCTCTTTCTCCAAGCGACCTATGAATAAAACCAACAAAAAACCTGTTATTTCCCATCAGTTACCTCAAGTCCCAAGTTTTCTTATCCCTGTTCCTGCCCCAACACCCCAAAAAAAAGTCTTTCATTGCAGTTTGCTGCTTTCCCTGTGTCTCATGCCAGGATCGCCCGACTTTAAAAGGGGCGATTCATGCCAAGATGCTATGCCCATTTCGGATGGGCATTCAAAGTGCATAAAGTGTCTGGGGGAGACACATCAGACACAAAAGTGCCCCCATTATTTGAAATTGATAGCCGGAGCACGCCACGATCGAGCCAACAGGCTGAAGACTCTGCTCTTTGAGAAGTCTCTCCAACTGTCGTCAAAGGACATCCCAGTGGGCCCAAAACCAGTTTCTCTGCTCCTTTCAGCCAAACTACCTCAAAAGTGGGTCTGTCTCCAGCCCTATTGCTATCCTTGGCACCGACTGCCACAAGGGTCAGCACCGTGGACAGGCCCAGCATGTCTGGTACAGCACCATCCAAGACGCCGGCACCATGGAAGAGGGTTCATTCAGAGCCGAAACAAAAACAAGCGGCACTGGAGGCACCAACCACACTGGTGGACCATCATAGAGACCGCTCAGCACTGAGGCACCATCCACATTCATCACCGGCATCCGTGCCTAAGAGGCTCCACACCAGCATGCCTTCGCCAGACCAGATGGCATTGCCCACACCATCAGTACCGAGTACATCTCATAGCTCGGCACCGTCTCAAGAGCGCACACAACATCAATCCCCAGTTAGGAGCCGCACGCCAATGGCACCGATATCACCAGGATCCTCCATACAGTCGGTGCGCTTACACAGATCATCAAATCCTTCATGGTCTCTGAGCAAAGTGGGCACTGAACCCAGGAGCAGATTCTCCTCACAACACTCCAGCCCTGCTCACAGACCTCCTTCCTGGCAACCTGGCCAGATGACATATGCATACCCATCACCCCCACCGCCATGGTATGCTCAACAATACGACTATCTGTCACTGCTAGACACTGGACAATGGCAGCAATGGGACTCACGTCCTAGGAAGAGCCACCATCCTTCTCCGTCCACAATATCCAGACCACCCCCGGCTTCTCCTCAAATTACCATCTCAGCGACATAACCTAACTCCCCTGCCCATTCCAACATAGAGGACTCTCTGTCAGAGGGCGAGGATAGTTCCCCTATGCATAACTCCTCTTTTTCACCTGACGAGGCAATTATTGCCGACGCCCCACCATCAAGTGATGACTCCAAAAAATTTCAAGATCTCTTTAAAAAAGTAGCTTAGGCACAAGAACATGACCTACAAGAGGTACCAGAGAAGCAATACCGTCTTCTATGGGAATTACAGCCTCCCGCCACTTCTAGAATAGCACTCCCTATGGATGAAGCCATTATGGACCCAGCGGATAACATCTGGCTTCCATTACTCCAAAAAACAAGAGGGCTAACCGCAAGTATTTCATTGCACCAAAAGGGAGGGACTTCCTTTTCACATCCCCCCCACAATTCATTAGTAGTTGATTCCGTCAGATATAAGGCCAGGCAGCCCAACATCAGGTCCACACCGCAGGATAAAGACCACAAGAAAATGGACATCATGGGTCATAAGGTTTACTCCCCTGCCACCTTGCTCCTCAGAGCAGCGAATTATACCGCTGTGCTCACAGACTATGACCATTCCAATGATTCAAAACTGCAAGACCTGGTACAACATTTACCAGAACACAAAAGACGGGAACTTCTTAGCATCATGCAGGAGGGCCACACTATTCCTCGCACTGCCCTATGGTCCGCAGTGGACATAGCAGACACCGCGGCCTGCATAACAGCGTCGCCCGTCATGATGCGCAGGATTTCATGGCTCCAGGCATCCGGGGTCCTGAGAGATCTGCAGCAGAAAGTCAAGGATTTGCCCTTTGACAAGACTAATCTCTTTGCTGCTAAGACTGACGAGGTATTGCTTTCCATGAAGGACTCCCATACCACCCTCAGGACCCTGGGAATGTATACTCCCACATTCAAAAGGGCCAGGTATGCCACCTGCTAAAGACCAAGGGAGCCATACAGACAACAGACCAGGTACAACTTTCACCAAAAATAGAGACCCCAGTGTTGCAGACCCCAATGCCAACAACAGCAACAGTCCACGTCGACCCAGCCATCCACATCCAAACAGCAGATCTGAAAAATATGTCGAGAGCCAGGAAGCCATCTCACTATCAATTACACCACCCGACCATCCTCAATTCAATCTCTGCCTTTTTTCAACAGTGGGCCCAAATAACATCAGACAAGTGGGTCTTAGAACTCATCCAACATGGTTATGCCATCCCCTTTACCTCTCCACCTCCCACCCACCCTCCCACGCTGTCCCTTTTCAGAGACCCCTCTTACGAGACCCTCCTCCAGCAAGAGGTGTTGCACCTCCTACACCTGGGTGCCATAGAACAGGTACCAGTAGAGTTTCAGGGTCAAGGGCTTTATTCAACTTACTTCCTAATGCAGAAAAAGAGTGGAGGATGGCGGTATATACTGGATTTGAGGAAACTCAACAAGTACATCGCTTACCACCGTTTCAAAATGGTGACTCTAGCAACAATAATTCCCACATTAGATCAAGGAGATTGGCTTTCGGCTCTCAGCTGCCAGGATGCCTACTTTCACATTACAATTCATCCTGCACACAGACGTTTCTTATGATTCATAGTGGGTCACCAATACTACCAGTACCGAGTGCTCCCCTTTGGCCTCTCAATGGCCCCCAGAGTATTCTCCAAAACTCTAGCGGTTGTAATGGCCTCTCTATGACATCAGGGAGTCATAATATTCCCATATTTAGATGACTGCCTGATAAAGGGAGCATCCTTTCAGGAAACAAAGAGCATGATCAATACTACTACAGACTTTCTGCTCAACCTTAGGTTTCACATAAACTATGCAAAGACCACGCTCCACACAACCTAGAAATTGGAATTTATAGGAGCTTTCATCGACACGGTGGCGGCAAAGGCTACCCTACCCAAACACAGGTTCGATACCCTGCACAATCTTATTGCAGGGGCACAGTCAGCACCGACCATGACAGTTCACAAATGCCTCAAAATTCTCAGACACATGTGGCTTCCACCACATAAGTTGTCAAGTTTGTGAGGCTCCACATGAGAGGCCTACAGTCTTGGTAGCCACAACCTATATGCCATCTAGAGACCCACTCTCCAAACTAGTTACCATTCCACCACGGATCCTCAACTCCCTTCAGTGGTGGACAAACCCACAAAATATGCTAGAGGGGGTACCATTCCAACAACCTTCCCCCACACTTACAATGATGGTCAATGCATCATTCATGGGTTGGGGGGCCCATTTAGGAACCATCACCGCTCCAGGCAAATGGTCCTTTACAGAACACACTTTCCATATCAACCTCCTAGAACTGCGAGTGGTTTGGTATGTGTGCCAACACTTTCTACCCTCAATAGCCCGCAAGTCCATTGCTATAATGATGGACAACACCACGTGCGTGTACTACATCAATCGACAGGGAGGTGCACGATCCCCATACCTCTGTGCGGTGCCACAGGACTTCTCACCACTTTTGCAGGTTCTCCCAGACGGTCAAGTGTTTCTTGCAGAGAGGAGTTCTCACCTTGCCACACTGATTACGATTTCTTGGATTCATTCCGATCTGATTTGGGGCTGCTGTGGCTGTAGAGCATGTGTTGGGATAACTAGGGGGAGTGGAGGCAGTCTTCTCTTCTTGAGTGTCACCCAACTCCATCCAATGAGGTTCAGGGGCACTTCTGTTGCAACCACTGTTTGGCTGGGGCCTTTGCTCCCGTTCTGTAAGGCCATTTTATCTCCAGATTAGTAGTGAGAAAAGAAGTGGGTAAACTAACTTAGTTGGTGTTCCAGGACAGGCATGGGTAAGCATTAGAGGGGTAAATGAAAAGTGAATAAATTCCATTTACTCACATTTACCCTCTACTACACTATTGCTCTAGATTCTTGTAATCCAACGTTCTCTGCCTAGGGTGGGAAAATAGCACATTTACTCCGCCAACTTCTTGCATGGAACAAAGCACTTGAGTGCCAGGGATCAGAGTATCTTCAAATACATTTCTGGGGGCAGTTGGTTTTACCTTCCCCCCCCAAAGTCTGGGTTTTTTTTTTAACCTCTGTTTACTTGCAAAAAGATAGTGAACTTTCTTCACCTTAATGTAGACAGCGATGCTTGCTTTGGATCCAATCCAGTGTCTACTGATGGGAAGTTTTGCACTGATTTCAACAGAAGTCGTGTTGTGGCTTACACGATTTAATTATTTTCTTAGATTTTAGACACTCAAAAAAAGTTTGGTGACTTAACCTTCTCTGTAATTAATGAGAACTCTTACCATTCACATTGAAGTCAGTATGACATCACCTCTGAATATCACACCATCACTTGTACAATGATATCTTTAATCATTACACCAGATTAAGACCCATTTTCAGAGCACAGGTGAAGAGGTAGCTTCTCGTGTCAAAAAGCATTGAAGTGCACAAAGGATTTTGATGTCAGCTAAACCAAGTGTGTCATCCAATTATTTTCAATTACCATTACAATCCTTCCTTTAACGTTTTCGTATGCCGATACCCGTGTTGCTAATGCAGCCAACTCTGGCTTTATGATCTCTATTGTTGCAACGTGCTGTGCTTAATTGCTTTATGCCTGTAACAAACAGACGTTCTGAACAATTAGACAATAATATGAAAACAAGATAGGAAAATAGCTTGAGATCCCTTCGTTTTAATTATGCTGATAGTGCGCCCCGTGGTTTTGATTCTCTGCTGGAACAAAATTATTTTAACAGCCTTCAATAATTTTCAATGAGATATAATAAACTTGTATTTTTTTGCGAAGTCTTGGAGCAGAAATCCACTCTGCTATCCCCTTTTTAATTGAAGTTCTCAAGACCTGTGATTGGCTCACTATGGTCCCTCTTACGCAGGCCAGCCCTGTTCAACAAATCGCTTAAGCACTTGCTTACGTGTGCGGAATAGGAAGAGACTCAGAGCACGTGTTCAATTCTCTTCTGATTTGGGGCCTTTCTTTGGCAATAAGCATTCTATACGTTAGGAATTTTTAAAGGTAGCAAAAGAGGCCTTAGATTTTTTTTTTCATGGAAATTAGTGTGCTGCACTTGATTTTTCAATTAGAAAAGAACTTGCCCTCCTCTGAGCAGGGAAGGACAGGTGATCCTGTCAAATGAAAGGGAAGTTAAGGAAAAGCAGCACGCAGGCTGTTTCAGCCTTTCAAATGAAATGAAGACCATGTTGGAAGGGCTATTAACTGAGCTGTACTGACTCTGACTGATAAGTCTGCTGTACTGTGTAGCGCGGCCCCAGGCTGCTTAAATCTTCTTCACAACTGCCGCAATAACAGTATAAAAGTGTTCTTACCAGCCAGCTTTCCAGCGTGACATGAGACAAACCCGTCGCCCCCGCCGCAGTCCCAGTCCCCGTTAGCACCGTTGCACAGAACGACCACCATGCTTGACAACTTGATTTTAAAACACACTTTTGACATCGGTGATGCCCGGAGCTTCCCCTTCCATGAGCAGCTGGGTTGCAACCTTTGAAAATCTGAAAGTTGTGGTTTCACAAGCAACTTTAAACAGCACAAGCTTTGATGAGAAACCGGAGTCCATCCCTGGAAGATGTGCAGGTGGTTGAAGAAGAAACAAAATTGTGCTTTGTTTTTAATCGGCACAGCACGGCTGCTGCTGAGCTCGGGCCTATTTTACACACTTCATTCTCTCACTTTTCAAGGGGAGTCTTGGCGTGAGGGAATGGGCTGCATAATTTGGATGAGGCCCCAGGGGTTGTTTCTGGGGTCCAAAAATCTTCTGGGTAGAAGTCGGGAGTAAAACTGATTTTTCCGGGTGTAATTGAGAGCACAGTTCATCTTTAAGGGACTTTCAGGTTTTGAAGCACTCTGTCGCGGTACACGACTGGGTGATATTGGTAGCCAGCAGACAGAAGTGGCTCCTAAAGCTCTGATTTGATTTGCATCTTGCAAGGCAAGGCAAAAATACCCTTCTGAATGCCTGCTGCCCAAAAGGAAAACCGCATCATTTGCCATTTGTGAGTCACTACCTTGGCTTCCTGGCCAAGACCTTGGCTAACTTCTAGTAGACAACCCTATAGACCCAGGTATGGTTCATATGAACAAGGATTTATTCTAAAATAAAGTATAGACCGATTACTTGACCAACACGTTTTTCCTTAAAACGATTATGAACTAGGTCAGAATACAACCAAAGGAGGCAACCCAACACAGAGGGACAACAGGTGATTGGAGCAGAGGTTGGCGAGGGGAAAGCACAAAGACGAGGGGCCGCAAATATGATTTTGGGGGAGGAAAGAGAATACTTTTGGCTTGAGATGAGCAGTATAGACAGGGCCAGTTGACACTTCTCTCATAATGTCGACAGAATTCAGCAGTTTTGTCGATAGCTGTAAACCTCATTCTACGAGGAATAACGCCTTTTGTCGACAGAGTTCTGTCGACAGAAGGCGTTAATGCATCTACACTGTAATGTTGACGAAGGGGCTTGCTTTGTCGACAGAAGTGGATGTAGTCTAAACGCTCTTTGTTGACAGAAGGTTTGTCGACAAAAGCCTGTAGTCTAGACGTAGCCTCGGAGAGCAGGGTTCAAAGCCCAGCATCGCCCACAAGTAAAAACGAGCACATCGGTCCGAGTCTATTTCTCATTCATTCATGTCAACCCAAAGGAGTTGTAGGTTGGGTGACTGGAATGAATGAGAATTAGACTCAGACCAATGTGTTCATTCGTACTGGTGGGCCTAAGTGGGCTTTGACCCCCGCTCTCCAGAAGCAACTGTAACAACAATACTCACCGTGGAGTTCATCGCAGTGTTTTAATTATGTCTCCCCTTTGCACCACCCACCATACAGCTGGAAATAGAAACCAGGAGTGGAGGGACCACCTGTGTTGAGTGGAAATGAGAGAAAACCACACAAAAAACATGGCACAACACTTTAAGGGACATTGTAAGGAAATACCATTTCCCTTAGCTTACCATGGATTTTTCGCTCATGTGACATTTCTATTCCTCTAAGATATACAACACAGTTATCATAAGGGTCAATTTAATGTTTCATATGGTACTTATTGGTTTTGGCACATCTTAAAATAGGGTGGCCAACTGTCTCTTGCAAGTCAAATCAATGAAATAAGGGGCAGTCTCTTGAAATAAGGGACAGGTTGTCACTCTGTCCTGGAGGCATAATTACCAGACCCCGCTCAAGCCCTGACAGACATGCTTCCTCTCCATAACTCTTTCTGCCTCCATTGACTCTCTTCAGCAAAGAACCCAAAGCAAAACCAAAATCTGACTTGAATTTATGATGCCGAGATAGAAAAGTGCTTCCACTTGCCTGGTCCAAAGCTGTTTGCTTGCTGCTCAGAGATTTAGCTGTCAGTGGGGAAATTATTCGATGCTGCCTGAGTTTCTCAGCCAAAGCAGAAGTGAAGTGCTTCCTATATTAGAAAACATTTATGGATAATATTCCTGGGTAATTGCCCTGTAATCACTGTTGGAAAGTCAAGGATTTCCGTCAGCTGTTGTGAATCTATCAGTAGAAATCCTGTGGCTGTGAAAAAGTGAGCTGAAAAAAAAAATCTTTGGCCAATTACGTCGAGCCCAGTAGTTTGATCTGTCCGGGTGCTGTGTTCTTGAGTGCTATGTGAGTTGCCTCAGAAGGCCCGGGGACAGATCTCTTCAACTCCAAACAGGAACAATGGAGAACCACTGAGATGATAAATTGGTTGGATGAAAATGCAACCTAGCAGCACATGCAGTGCCGAAAAGCATATGAAAGTGCATGGCAATCTTCAGATGAATCTATTCATGTGCCACGTATCGCTGGTAAAAGAACTCAGATAGATGGATTCCATGGCCAACGTGCCTCTTATTCCGAGATACCCAGGGCTAGTAACTGATGTCTTTCCACACAGTGATCCCCTTTCAGTTTGTATTTGCAAAGGCGGATAGCCAAAATGCCTTGCGGTTTTTGTTGTGTGTTCTTTTTTAAAAGAAGGAAAAACTTTGCCCCTTTCATTTCTCCCTCTGGAAACTGCATGTGGCAACACTAAACATGCTCTTTCTTGCCAATTTTTCTGTAGGACACCTACTATCAGAAGGTGGCACCTTTTGTTTGAGGTCAGTTTGAGAGTTCACTACCTTCTTCTGCCTCAGTCAGTATTTACTTTTTGCTGTGTCAGAGCACTGGCTTTTCACAGGCTGGACATGTGATATATATAATGGATGTCTAACTTGAACACTCCCTCCTGTTTGATATTGGGACCGGGAGAGAAGAGCTGTTTGGTGTCAGCTTTAAAAATCTCTATCTGCATTCCTACACACACACACACCCAGCAGGGGTTACTATAGTTACTAGTCTATTGTAGCTCGAGTCAATCTCATGGCCAGTTAGATTGAGCACAAGAAGAGGAGCTGTGTTCTGCTGATCATGATCCGATGCGCTGAAGCTTTGGATGAGCCCAAAGAACCATGACAAAACGCCCTATTTTTATAGTTGTAAATTCCCATTTGTGTTTATGGATTTTTCAGGGTCGTGCTGTGATTATTAATCCTTAAGGCTATGTCCTCGCTGCACTCTTATTTCAAAATAACTCCCGTCTACACAGGGAGCACATCTACACTGCAAGCCCCTTCAAAATAATTTCGAAATAGCGGGCTTCTTACTCTGACTTCTGTAACCGTCATTTCACGTGGAGTAAGGGGAGTCAAAGGGAGAATGTTCTTCCTTCAACTTCCTGCTTTGTAGACAGCCCCTAAAGCTGAGCTAAGCTACTTTGACTTCTGCTACGCAATTAACGTGCAGCTAATGTTGCATAGCTTATCTTGACTTTAGCCTGCTGCGTAGATGTACCCTAAGTGACATTTTATCCCATCATCATCACCAGGATTTCCCATCATTACTCTTCATCAGCATTTCGATGGTTGTTACTAGAGGTTTCCTCACGTTTAGTTGCACCTTTATTTATTATCTTGCCTGCATAGGTGTATGCCTATGCTGTAGGGTTGTCAATTTGCCCCTCTGTTATCATTATGCCCTGATGGTGCCTCCTCCTTAACCTTCTAGTACTGGTGTCTTTTGTTTTATCTAATGGTCCATGCATGCCTCAGGGTGTGTCTAGACTACAGGGTTTTGTCGACAAAAGTAGCCTTTTTTCGACAAAACTATACCTGCATCTACACTACCACTGCGTTCTGTCGACAGAACGCGGCAGTTTTGTCGACAGTGGTAAACCTCGTTTTACGAGGAAGAACGCCTTTGTCGACAGAGATCTGTCGACAAAAGGCGCTATTGCATGCAAACTGTGCTTTTTCGAAAGAGAGCGTCTAGACTTTCTTTCGAAAAAGTGGCTTTCTTTTTGACAGTAGTGATCGTAGTATAGACGCTCTTTTTTGACAGAGGCTTTGTGGACAGTATCCCTGATTGGCCTGGGTGTGGGGGAGCATGCCAAGCCTCTTCCAGGGCATGGGTGCCTAGTGGGAAGGGGAGGTAAAGGGGCTCCCTCACCCCCAGACCAATCGTGGTCTGGGGGTGGGGCAGCCCTGCCCCTTCCCATTTAGGTCCCACCCATTCCTGTTTAGACCCCACCCCTTCTAGGGTGGCCCAGGACTACAGACATTTTTGAAGTGGCCCCCAGGCAAAAATTATTGGTCACCCCGATCTACCAGTCATTAGCTACTTTTCGCTGATTTCTTAACATTCAGACAGGGGAGAGTGTAAATGCTGATGGAATGAGAGCACTTTGCTTTGACCCACATTCACCAGTGAGTTGCGGTTTTTTTTATTCAGTTCTTGTTTTGGGAAAACTAGACATTCACATTTAAAGCAGGCAGGCATTTTTGCATGATATGGCTGCAGAATTCAGTGAGAGATTTGTTACGTGAACATGCAGAAAACAGTTCTGTAGTGGAGGACGATTCAGTGGCCCTCACCAGAGCTAAAAATAAGAGGACTCTTTGAAGGGATCTATTTTCATTGTTGCTCTAAAGCAATTATAAATGGAGGGGAGAAACGGATATTGTTTGCACCACAAAATGTCAGACCGAAACATCTTTAATATCTGTGCAAGGATTCTTACAGCTTTAGATAAAATGCGAGGTATTGTAAACAGACTGCTAAAAGTAATCAGCAAAAGTTTTTACAATATCCCACAGTTGACTAGTTTCAGAGCATACAGTATTAACACCAAGCATGTCTGGGAGATTTATTGGAAACGTATTAGCTTAAATGTATTGAAAAATATTGATTTTTGACATTCAGAGGTTAATGAGGTTTGCTCCTTCATTCAGCATTTCTGGTCTTGGGAGAATAATGAAATTGCCTCGGGTTATAAACCATTCAATTAAAATAAACAGATGACTCAAACATAGCATGGTCGATTTCTGGTGTTTTTTGCCATTTTTATTTTGTTCATTTTAACTTCACTGTTTTGGGTTGTGACGGGGCGGGCATACGCCGCACTAGAGCGGGGGGTTGAAAACCCGGTGGGCGGAGGAAGTCCCGCCCCTGCAACCAGACTGGGCATGCTCCAAGTGCTGGGGTAGCATAAAAGGCAGCAGAGTAGCTCAGTCTGGGCTGGCCAGCGAAGGGGAAGGACCTCCAGCTGGAACTCGGGAGCTGCAATGGCCAGTGATCCAGAGAGCAGGAACTGAAGTTCCAGGAGACTACTGCTATACAACCCCAGTGCAGCCCCAAGGAGAAGCTGCTTCTGGGGAGCCGGGAGACCCAGCCGCTACGTGAGATGATGCACTGGTAGGAAGCAACCCAGGGAGCGTGCAGGAGCGGCTTCTCCTGCCTAGGTACACTCGGCGTGTTTTGGCTGGATTCCCCACCCAGGGAGTGGTAGACCGATCTACTGCTCACAGAGCCCTGGGTCAGGACCTGGCGGAGCAGGGTGGGCCCAGGTCTCGCTACTGGGGTTCTAGCCCCCAATCCTACTGACTCTGGCCCTTAGGCCCCACTGCCCTGAGCCAAGGGCTGCCTACAGACTCTGGCTACTAGATCATGTGGCCCTTAGACAAGGATTGCCTAATGACTCTGGCCCTTAGGCCACACTGCCCTGAGACAAGGGCTGTTTTCAGACTCTGGCTATTAGGTCACACTGCCCTGAGACAAGGGTGGTTTATGGACTCTGGCTTGTAGGCCATACTGCCCCACGATAAGAGCTACTAACTGACTCTCTGTGCTGCCCCAAGATAGGAGCTATTTCCTGACTTTTTGGCCAGTAGGCCATACTACCCTGTGACGAGGGCTGCCTGCAGACTCTGGCCATTGGGCAATACTGCCTTGCGAGCAGGGCTGCTTTGGACTCTGTGTTACACATAGACAAGTGGATATTTATGGAACAGAGAGATGGCCGATGACCTTGTGGCCAATCAGGCAGCATCCTTACCCTAGAATATTCTCACTCCTGTAACGGGGTGTGCATACACCACCATATGGGTGTTTTAAAATTTGAAATGATTTAAGGAGCTGCTAATCAGAAGTTATTCTTAAATTCCTTTAAATACAGAAGATAGAAAGATACAACATCTATCAAGGCCTATTGTTTTTAATATATTTAAAGCCCTTTGTGTCTCATTGATACAAACACATTCAGAAGAAGACAAAATTACATACTGTAGACTGACAGGTCCGGATTGATTAGATTTCCACTCTAGAGAAAGAAAGACATGGGGTAGAAGATGGCAACTATTTATTGATATTAAAACTTTTTTTTATTGGCTTTCTAGTACATGATCTCTATATTATCTGGTCTGACTATGTGGTTTCTGGCTCATACTTTGTGACTATGTGCAAAAAAACCAGTAATTTTTTAAGGGCAGGTCTACACTACACAGGAAAGTCTACCTGGTATGCAACTCCAGCTATGAGAGGGTATGTCTACACTACAAAGTTAGTTCGAACTAACTTAGTTCGAATTAGTTAATTCGAACTAAGCTAGTTCGAACTAACGCATCTAGAACTAAAAACTAGTTCGAACTAGCGTTTTGCTAGTTCGAACTAGTAAGTCCACATTGAGTGGACTCTGAACAGGGCTTAAGGATGGCCGGAAGCAGTGCTGGCAGGGCATAAAAGGAGGACTTAGAGCATGGAGATGCTGTCTCAGGCTAGCCGAGGGCTGCGCTTAAAGGGTCCCGACCCCCACCCCGGACACACAGTTCTCAGGGGTGCCCCGCTTGCAAAGAAGTTCTGGCTTGGAGTGCCCTGAGTGCCCACACTGGGCACATCACACCACTCGGCCATCAGCCCGGCTGCACTTGCCGCAGGCTGCCATCTGGGGAGAGGGAGTAATTGGGGGGCTGCAGGAGAGCTTCCACCCTCAGAAGCCCACAGAGCCAGCCCAGTCCTCCCCATTGGGGGCTCGTACCCCATTCCTCCCTCACCTCCTTCCACTTACCCTTCCCTAGCCCCCCTTCTTATTGATGTACAAAATAAAGATAACGTTTCTTCCAACATTGACTCTGTCTTTATTGAAAAAAACTGGGGGAGACTGGGAAAAGGAGGTGGGAGAGGGGAAGAGAAAGGCTGGGAGAGGGGAGGGCAACTAACATGATCAGGGGTTGGGAACAGGTCCCAGATGAAGAAAGGCTACAGAGACTGGGACTGTTCAGCTTAGAAAAGAGGAGACGGAGGGGGGACAGGATAGAGGTCTCTAAAAGCAGGGGTTGGGTGGAGAGTGTGCATTCAGAAAAGTTCTTCCTGAGTTCCCATAAAGAAGGACTAGAGGACACCAAAGGAAAGGAATGGGTAGCAGGCTTGAAACTAGTAAGAGAAAGTTGGTGTTCTTGACAAAGCAAATAGTTAACCTGTGGAACTCCTTGCTGCAGGAGGCTGTGAAGGCTACAACTAGAACAGAGTTTAAAGGGAAGTGAGATAAAGTGATGGAGGTTGGGTCAATGGAGTCCTATTAGCCAGAGGGTAGGAGTGGTGTCCCTGCCCAAAGTTTGTGGAAGGCTGGAGAGGGATGGCACGAGACAAATGGCTTGGTCATTGTCTTCGGTCCATCCCCTCCAGGGTCCCTAGGGTTGGCCGCTGTCGGCAGACAGGCTACTGGGCTAGATGGACCTTTGGTCTGACCCAGTACGGCCATTGTAAGCTCAGGGCTCAGTGTCGGGGGTCTCAGTGGACCCCCTTGATTTTCATGCACACCTGGTCCTGGGTGGCCAGGCTGGCAGCTCTCCTGCCCTAGACGGCCACTTTCCTGTGCCTAGTGCGGAGATCGTGGACGAGGTCCACGATGTCCGCACTAGCCCAGGAAGGTGCCCGCCTCTTGCGGTCCAGGGCAAGCTCCCGGGAGCCGCCAGCCTGGTCCCGGCAAGAGGGGGTGGGCTGGGGGGCATCGGGTGGGTGGCTCTGTGCCGTGCCAGGTGCAGGGTCTGCTAGCTGGGTGCTGGCAGGCTTGCACCTGGCACGGGCACCGTAGCCAGCCCGTGCCCCTTTAAGGGGTCCGGGGCTGGGAGGGGGGCATAGAGTTTCCCTGGTGTTGGCCAGAGTGGCCACCAGGGAAACCTGGGGAGGGCTAGCCTCCCACTAGTTCGAACTAAAGGGCTACACAGCCCTTAGTTCGAACTAGCTAGTTCGAACTAGGCGTTAGTCCTCGTAAAATGAGGTTTACCTAGTTCGAACTAAGCGCTCCGCTAGTTCGATTCAAATTCGAACTAGCGGAGCGCTAGTGTAGCACCTATTAAAGTTAGTTCGAACTAACGTCCGTTAGTTCGAACTAACTTTGTAGTGTAGACATACCCAGAATGATGGAGCTGAATCGGCATACCTTAAGTTGAATTTCTGCAGCATTCCCACTATAGGAGGTTGACGGGAGAAATTCTCCTGTTGACTTTGGCTAACTCCTCATGACCCCATGAAGCACCTGGGTTGACGAGGGCACCATCAGTGGTTGATTTAGTGGATCCTTACTAGACCCACTAAATCAAACCCTGAAAGATCAATCTCAGGATAAGAGCAGACCTAACCTAAGAAGATGTGCCCAATAATTTCACTGCTGAAAGAGCCCTGCCTTTCCATTCTGAGCTGGACTGACTCATAGATTTCAAGGCCAGAAAGAGCCATTGTGATCCTCCAGCCTGACCTCCCACTATAACAGCCAAAGAACTGTCCCAAAATGTCTTAGAAAAACATCCAATCTTGATATAAAAATTGTCTGTGATGGAGAATCCGCCATGACCCTTGGTAAGTTATTTCAGTGGTTAATTATCATCACTATTAAAAATGTACATCTTGTTTCTGCTCTGAATTTCTCATGCTTTAACATGCAGCCTTTGGATTGAGTTAGACCTTTCTCTACTAGACTGAAAAGCCCAGTGTTAAATATTTCTGCCCCATGTAAATACTCACAGACTAATCAAATCATCTCTTCACCTTCTCTTTGTGTAGACAGAGCTCGTGTAGTCTATTGCTAAGCCTATAAGGCATGTTTCCTTAATCATTCCCGTGGCTCTCTTCTGACCCCTTTCCAATTTATCACCATCCTTCTAGAATAGCGGACGTGGGAATTGGACACAGTATTCCATCAGCAGTGCCAAATACAGAGTGTGGCAAAGCCCCAGCTATTCCCCATGGGTCTAGCACTACTGGTGGACTGTGTTAGCCTCAGAGGCTCGCTGTGGCTCTCCACTCGGCCTCTTTCTCTTTACGAGAGTCAGGAACCACAGTCTACGGAGCCATCCTCGTCACAGACTAGTTCATCGTTTTGGGGTAAAAAACCCCTCTGGAGTCCTGGTCCCCCTTTCTCAGGGGTAGACTTTGTGATGGTGTGGGGAGGAGTGGGGGGGGACTTGGGCCCACCTACTACTGAGGTTCCACCACAGAGAACCTAAGACAGCGATTACAGACAGCTGTTTTCACTTCCAGCCTGGCAGCTTCCAGTCCTAGTATTCTATGATGCTAAGGGGGCTGGAACATTCACGTTGCCCCCGTATATGGACTATCTCCAGCTTCTTTATTTCCTCTTCCGATTAAAAAGGACAGAATGCGAGTGTGCTGAGTGCTGTCCTTTTTGCTGCACCTATGGCCGGCAATATTTCAGCTGAAGAGCCGTAGGTCAGTAGTCAGGGCTGCCACAACTCATAGAAACTGTGTGGAATGCTCACCAGGGAAAATATCGCACCAGCCCCCTGTGCTGGTGATTCTGCGAATCCATCCGAGATGTGCTGGGCACAGGAGCCAACACTGTGAGAGGGACTCCCCTGATCCTGCCTTTTTTAATTGAGAGCAGCGTTTTAGGCCAATGGAAACATTCTGCTGGCTGGGGACTGCTAGAGCACCTCTTGCTCCAAACATAATGCCTCCTGCCACCAGCCATAGTCTGGCTAATCCGATACACCCCAAAGGCAGAGGAGCAGATGGGCCATTATCCCAGAACTCCCAAGTGGTGGGGTAATCTGGCTGACTCTTCAGAATGGCTTTCTGGCTGCTTTGCTCTGCCTGATCGGCTGGGTCTGGCCCAAGAACGCTGACTGCCGTGACAGCAGTCCTTGGGAAGCTCTAGGGCACTAGACCATGTGTCTAGTTGAGCTGCTTCTCTGCCCAGGAGCGATGGTCTCAGTCATAATGTCCGTTCAAACCGCAGGTCGGTGTTGTAAGTCCAATCTTCCTTTTTGGCACCATTGTAAATATGGAAGGACTCTGCTGACTTTAGTGTGGTGACACCTGGTATAAATACAGAGTAGCTGAGGGCATGTCTTCACTAAGCAGATGATTGACTCTGTCACGATCGATCTTCCAGAGTTTGATTTAGTGGGTCTAGATAAGACCTGCTGAATTGAACTCAGAGGGCACCCCTGACAGTGGCTGGTACTCCTGCAAGAAGCCTTTGCTTCTGTTGGCCTCCTGCTATAGAGGGCTGGGGGGGGAGGGGGAGGAGAGTGGACTTAAAACAAGGTATGTTGACTCCAGCTATGTAATTAACATAGCTGGAGTTGTGGATCTTGAGTTGACCTTCCCCTTTAGTGTAGACCTTGCCTGAGAGTAGACATTGTCATCCCTATGGTTTTCAGTGTGGCTTCCCAGACACTCCACCATATGACTATGAAAGAGAAATTCAGTTCATTAGCATAAATCTGTGCAGAAAATGAAGCTTCTCTACTGAAGCAGAGAGCTTTTTAACGAAGGTGTGATATAGACTGTGCTCTAGCCTATTCCTGTTGCATTAACAGATCAGACCCTAGTGCCTAGCACTTTCCATGGATCGCGTCCACAGGAGTTTGGCTGGAACTTTGTGTCCACCTATGTTGGTTTCTGGATCTTCTGCTAAGTACCAGAAGAATTCCACTAAGGCCTGGACCGGCAATAATTCCTTTGCAGGCCTGAGGATCTGCCTACAGCGAGTTAATTGCAGGATTGATTGCTGTACGGACTACAGAAAGGACAAAAGCATCACTACATTTTAGGTCCCCAGCTGTTTTTAAAATGATCCATCCGTTTTGCCATAGCTTCATAGTTTCTCATAGAATCATAGAACACTAGAACTGGAAGGAACCTCGAGAGGTCATCGAGTCCAATCCCCTGCCCTCATGGCAGGACCCAGTACTGTCTAGACCATCCCTGACAGATGTCTATCTAACCTGCTCTTAAATATCTCCAGAGATGGAGATTCCACAACCTCACTGGGCAATTTATTCCCGTGTTTAACCACGCTAACAGTGAGGGAGTTTTTCCTAATGTGCAACCTAAACCTCCCTTGCTGCAGTTTAAGCCCATTGCTTCTTGTCCTGTCCTCAGGGCCAAGGAGAACAATTTTTCTCCCTTCTCTCTGTGACACTCCTTTAGAAACTTGAAAACCACTAACATGTCCCCTCTCAGTCTTCTCTTCAAACTAAACAAGCCCAAATCTTTCAGTGTTCCTTCATAGGTCATGTTCTCTAAACCTTTTATCATTCTTGTTGCTCTTATCTGGACCCTCTTCAATTTCTGCACATCTTTCTTGAAATGTGGTGCCCAGAACTGGACACAAAACTCCAATTGAGGCCTAATTGGTGCAGAGAAGAGAGGAAGAATGACTTCTCATGTCTTGCCTGCAACACTCCTGTTAATGCCTCCCAGAATCATGTTTGCTTTTTTTGCAACAGCATCACACTGTTGACTCATATGTAGCTTGTGGTCCACTATGACCCCTAGATCCATTTCTGCAGTACTCTTCCCTAGACAGTCGCTTCCCATTCTGTATATGTGAAACGGATTGTTCCTTCCTAAGTGGAGCACTTTGCACTTGTGCTTATTAAACTTCATCCTATTTACCTCAGACCATTTATCTAGTTTGTCCAGATCATTTTGAATTATGACCCTATCCTCCAAAGCACTTGCAACCCTTCCCAGCTTGGTATCATCTGCAAACTTAATAAGCGTACTCTCTATGCCAATATCTAAATAGTTGATGAAGATATTGAACAGAACTGGTCCCAAAACAAACCCTTGCAGAACCCCACTTGTTATACCCTTTCGAGCAGGTTTGTGAACCATTAATAACTACTCTCTGAGAATGGTTATCGAGCCCGTTATGCACCCATGTTATAGTAGCCCCATCCGAGTTGTATTTGCTTAGTTTATTGATAAAAAGATCACGTGAGACTGTATCAAACGCCTTACTTGATACTTGTTCTGCTGAAGAACAAAGCAAAAAGACCATTTTGCCCCCAAGGTTATCCTTCTCCTTTCATCAGCCTTTTGATTAAGGCTGATTGTAGGCTTCTCCACCTGTGTGGAAGAGATTGATGTCTTTTCTGACTGGATCTGATTCCTACAGAGTGACCATGTTTTGCTGGATTTCCTGCTTTATTTTCTGTCCCTTTCAAAGGACAGAATGCAGTTAGTTACCTAAATTACGCCTGATTTCAATTCTATCAAACCATGGCGCCATAACATTTGTTCTCCTTGCTTGCAGGCCTCAGGTCTTTCAAAAAGACATGGCGAGCTGAGGTGGTAAGAGGGAGTCGGGAAGGTTAACCTTTATAGCAGAGGGCTATTTGTCACTGGTGTGCTAAAGAGGTAGGAACAGCTTTGGAATCAACTGCTAGCAAATTCCAATTGATTTCCTTGCGTGTTCAATGAAAACATTATAATTGTCTCTCCCTATGGTAGCGTTTTTCTGTGAAACACCAGAACATGATTGTGAGTAAATTTATAAAGCTAAATGCTTGTGACTTATGAACATTATTGAGAGCTCCTGGGGCCACTTTGACCTGGTTTGGGAACACAGTGAAAGGATCATAGAATATGTAGCGTACTAAGGGTACGTCTTCACTGCACGGCTATTTCGGGATACTTGAGGTATCCCGAAGTAGCTACCCCACATCTTAACAAGCCTCCCGTTATTTTGAAATATTTTTTGAAATAACGGGCCTGCTATTTCGGCATTCCAATAACCCTCATTTTATGAGGGTTAAGGGATGTCTCAAAATAGTGCATTATTTCAAAATTCAATCGAAATAAGATACGCAATTTGCATAGTGCAAATTGCGTATCTTATTTTGAGTTTAGGGTGCTGTGTAGACGCACCCTAAGTAGTTTGGTAGGCCCTAGAAATAGTCTAAGGGTGGTGAAAAAGAGGAATGTGATTTGCCTCTAGAAATCCCTGTGAAAAAGAACAAGGGCTGGTTTGTATTTTCAGTAACTTTTGCTCTTCCATTTTAGAGTAGGTAGCAATAGTGCGTGCTGTGATCATCGATCAGTTATAACCATAGCAACTAAGAAGCCAAGATCACCTCAGTACACTCATCCTGACTTGTTTCCTCCTCTCTTGCTTGTTTCCTTATGACTCATGTGACAAGGTGAACTAGGCCCAAAGTCCCCTGCTGGAGGCTTGGGGCCTTGCCACACGCCACCTCAGGGAAGAGAGCAAAGGGGAATTCCTTCAGGCATGCTAGAGTGGCTGCTTTCACTGCAGCCAATCAGGGCCCAGCAAGCCAGTATAAAGAAGCAGTCCTGGCAGTTCTTCTGTGGAGCTCAAGCTAGACAGACCCAAACCCAGATGAGTGGACGGATGGACGGACGGACTGAGAGGGAAGGCAGTAGTACCTTGGACAGCTCAGTGTGGAGGGTGGATTGCAGAAGCCCAGGTCTGGTGGCTGAAGACCAGGAGTGGTGGGCTAGGGTGAATTGCAGAACCCTGGACAGGGAGCTCTGAGGACTTTGAGATAAAGCCCCCAAAGAAAGCAAGGACAGCCCAGGTGCTTGGGGGAAGTGGCCCAGGGCGCGAGGAGCAGTGGACAATAAGGACTGGCACTTAGGCTATGTCTATACTGTGCCCGTTTTGCACAAGAAATATGCAAATGAGGCGAAGTGTGGAATATTGCCACGCCTCATTTGCATAATTGAGTGCTCACTTTTTGCGCAAGAGGCTTTTGCTCAAAAAGGAGCCATCTACATGGCTCCTTTTTGCGCAAAAACCCCCTGTTGCGCAAGAACCATTCTTCCAGAAAAAAATGTGGAAGAACAGCTCTTGTGCAAGAGGGAGGTTTTGCACAAACAGGAGCCGTATAGACGGCTCCTTTCTGCACAAAAGCCTCTTGCGCAAAAAGCGGGCACTCATTAATTGTGCAAATGTGGCTCGGCAATATTCCACGCTTAGCCTCATTTGCATATTTCTTGCACAAAATGGGTGCAGTATAGATGTAGCCTTAGTGGGCAACTTCTATTTACAGGGTCCCTGGGCTGGGGCCCAGAGGCGTGAAAGGACCTAGGTTCCCCCTAAGCCCCCAGTACCTACTCAAGGGGGCAGGAAAGAAGCCGGATCCTAGAAACCCAGAAGAAAGGGCGTCTGGGATACCCTCCACTCCCAGATCCAGTCACCCCAGTGGGAGCATGTGGACACACGCCCTCAGCCAGAAGGGGGAGCTCGAGAGAGGGTGAGCCCTTTACACTTGTTTTGGGAATGGTGACTAGATTTTCCAAACAGCTGAGCCGTGCCCCACGGGCACCCACCAGAAGGGGCAGGCGTGAGCCGCACGATTGAAATTCTCTCCCTCATGGTGAGTACTGAGGAAAAACGCCGCCATTTTGTTGTTCTCTTATAAGTAGCATGGCGCGTGCGTACACCCAATGAACAGACTTTGTCCAGTGCTCGGCAAAATGGGACCCAGAACCCGATTGGCTCTTCAGGCTCTGCTGCAGTACAAATAAACAGTAACGAGGTTCTCTTTCCTGGGCTGGGAGTACAATAGAGCGCTGCGCAGAGCATGGTCTACAGCAGGGCTACTCGACTTTGGAAGCCCCGGGGGCCACAATGATACTCACCGCACATGCCGAGGGCCGCAACTCAAGTGTGGTTGCATATATGCAAATATCTTCTTTCATACTGACGGGGATGAATACAAAGATTAAAGCAAGACTACACAACCCGCAGGCCCCAGTTCTTCTGCTATTAATCAAAGGCAATATTTACTCCATTTCCACCCATATGACAGCATTGTTAATGAGCAATGACAGCCCAGGAATTTAATGACTAAAACACATCTCAACAGAAGACCATTATATTGACTGTCTGTTGTGGCGCATGTTCCCGGTGGAGGCCATGTTCACAGGATCCCACCCGTGAGCAGTGTGTTGAGCCCCACGTAAACCCAAACTGCACCACAGGCCGCAAAGAAATGGGCCGTGGGCTGCATGTTGAGTAGCCCTGGTCTAAAGAGAAGGGACATGACAGCGATTTTCAAGTCCCAAAAAGGGTGTTACGAGGAGGAGGGAGAAACACCGTACTGCCTGCTCTGGGGAAAGCCGCAGCAGCATCTCTTGCCGGAAAGATGCTTTTGCTATGCCCCATGCCGGCTCTGGGGAAGAGCTCCAGGGACCTGCATGGGGCATCGCAAAAGCATCTTTCAATCCAGAGACTGCTACAGCGATTGCGGCTCCCGGGCCCTTTTAAATTGCCAGACCTCTGGGCAATTGCTCCCTTGGACTCCCCCATTGGCGGGTCTCATTGCATCCTTCCCAGATCCTGTTCTCTTCACAAAACACTGATGGTACCCCAAAAAGGCACTGCTGGGGTGTGTAAGGGTTAAATAAGGGATGTGGGTAAAGGCGACCGTGGTCATGGGGCACATCCCAGGCAGACACTGCTCCTGTTGATTTACAGACTTGTTTTGATTCCTCCTTCCCTGCTAGTTTGGGATAGATAGGTACCTAGCTGTACCCAGGATGTAGTGTTTCAAGGTCTATGTGTTAACCATGCTGCCCTTCTTACTCCCCTACCCGCTCCCATTTGCTCTGGCGTATACACTGAGGGGCACCTCTCCTTCCCTGTAAGGAGCTGATGGAAGGAGTTTTGTGATGTGAAAACTGCCTACATTGGCTAAAAAGCTGTAAGCGGCGTGGGTATAATTATACTCATCACGTGGTTGTGGTTATGCACTATAGGGGGGGCTCCCATTACTAAATGAGAGCTAAAGAGGTGACGTAATTGAGAAGGGTATTTACACACCAAGGCTACGTCTAGACCACAAGCCTCTTTCAAAAGACAGCTTCTAGACTACGAGCAGATTTTTCAAAAAAGCGAGCCACTTTTTCGAAAGACAGTCTAGACGCTCTCCTTTGAAAAGCACAGTTTGCATTCCATAGCGCCTTTTTTCGAAAGAGCACTTTTGAAAAAAGGCGTTATTCCTCGTAAAATGAGGTTTACCGCGATCGAAAAAAACTTTCCCGTTCTTTCGATTTACTTTGGAAAGAACGCGGCTGCAGTCTAGACGCAGGTGAAGTTTTTTTTCTAAAAACTACTTTAAAAAGAAACCCTGTTGTCTAGACACACCCTACGATAAAAAGGTGTTGCAGGGTTTAATCTGTGGCTCGCTCACACATCCCAGGTTGGGGGGTCTGAGGTAGAATGAGAAGCTGCAATAAAGGTGCCTTCTGCCCCATCCGCCTCTGGGAAACCTGTTCTTTTCTAAAGCCTCAGGACTCCTGGCACATGAGCACAGACACTTGGCAAACACCCCAGGAAGCGAGTGTTTTTAAAGCAGGTTGAGCTGGGCTAGCTGCCACTTTGCCGTTCTTTTGTGCCGCGGAGAGGTACGCCACAAGGCAAACGTCCATTGAAAGACATTGAGTCTCTAGCCCTTAGGGGTAAAGACACACCTTTGCTCAGCTCTCAGTTAGAGATGGGCTCCCTGCCTGACCCTGCAGATGGCCGGGAACGGCACGTCTCCGTTCTACTCGCGATGTGTCCTGTCTGACGCCTCATGGTGATTCCAGCGCTTGCGATAGAGACTCCCGGCACAGACCGCTGTGCGTGGCATCTCATTTTGGCACCTCTCTCATTCGGAGACTGGTTTCTAGGCAGAGGTTGAGTGTATACCAATAGGCCCTCCAACTCCCCTCAAGTTCCACCCCATCTTTAAAATAACAGAGGAGGAATTTTTAATGACAGTGGTAAGTGTAAGCGAGGAGGTGACGTCTGGCCATTCATTCCAGGAGAGCCTTTCCGACTGCTCTCCTGAGCAGTTATTTACATCTGCCAAACTTTCTTTGATCCTTTGTTCCCAATAGAGAGAATCCTCATCTGTTCCAACAGATGCCTGGCTGAGCCTTAAAACTGACTCTTGCCCCTCACAAATCTAGCTCCTGCCCAGGCCCACTGAAAAAGGGCGGGGAAAGGGGGCAGTTATCCTGGATCCCGGCGATTCTGAGGCAGCAGCGGTGCCCGGAGCCCTTTAAATCGCCACCAGAGCACCACATGGCACACTCCGAGTGGCTGGGGAGAGGGAGCACCGAGGTTCGGGCAGAGCGGAGGGTCAGCTGCCCTCGCACCCGCCTCTTCTACCTGAGGCCCCGCCCTTTCCAGGAACATGGAGCTGGGCCCGCCCTCCTATCTTGCCCCGGGGCCTGGCATGGCTGTCGGCTCCCCTGTTCCTGCCAACTGCCTTATTTAAGCCTGACAACCCTTCTATTTGAGCATAATATTCACCATTTCCCCTGCAGAAATCTCTCCTAGTCCAAGTTCAAAGAAGTGTCCCGTGGATCACAGCACACATCCCCGTTGTGTCTTTCAGACATTAGCTAGCGTGCATGATGTGGCTTTCAAAAGCATCGCTTTTTGGTTTCAGGGGCAGAGAGTTGTCTAATACAATAAGCACATTTGAAAAGAAAATAAGACCCCTAGCTAAAAGCATAATCCTGACTTTCTCTAGCGTGGGCACGTTACAAAGATATGCGGGGAAAGCATTGTGTTTGTGTTACAAAACACTTCCCAGAGCAGCGGAGTATCCAGCTGTGGTGGTACCCAGGAAATAGGGGGTGGCTTTCTGACTCACGGGAGGGTCAGGAGTCGATTGTGGCTTAGCCAACATTTTTCCAGACTCACCGCTTGTGGGTAGATTTAATGTTGTTCTTCTCACTATTGATTTTGTTTTTTTAAATTGAGCTTAAAAGTGGAAAGCGAGTAAATAACATGGCTGTCAGCCTGTCATATTTCATTGAATTCCAGCCGGTACCTTTATCCATATAATGCCAGATAGCCCCTCGCTGCTCCATGTGAAAGTAAATCCAGCATAAAAGGGATTAACTGCAAGGCTCTAAGAGAATCAAGAATCTGGTTTGGAAGGGGAGGAGCTGAGACAGGGAGGGGATGCTCCGGGGAGGAGGCAGGGTGGCTATGGGGCCCCATGGCTGGGGACCAAAACACAGTCCCATGCCTGTGGGCTCAGTATGCTTTCAGGGTTGTGCTCGGCAGCCACCCCCGAACCTCCCTGCTTTGGTCCCTCCTCAGTCAATACCGGCCCCTCTACTCCCACTGGAACAGAGCCCCATAGCTGGTGGCACTAGAGGGGCTGGCACTGACATCCCCTGGTCCTGCAAATTCCCTGGTTTGGCCCCAGCCAGGTCCTGAGGGTGCCAGACCAGGCAGGATGCAGTTAAAACATGTGGCGCTGATCCCATCTTGACCCCCATTCTCATCGGCCTTGCACAGCAACCAACTGGTGCCGCAAACATCGCTGTTCCTCTTCATGTGGCTTTTTGCCCTCCTTCCTACCATGGCCTGTAAGCACATGAGCACTAGCATTGCACTGCACTGTCAGGGAAGAATTGGTAGACTTGGCTTAACTTGATCGATTTGTGAAACCTTGCCAGAATATCGTGAGCAAGACACGAGAAGCCATTCTTCCTCTCTACTCCGCCCCGATTAGGCCTCAGTTGGAGTCTTGTGTCCAGTTCTTGGCACTGCATGTCAAGGAAGGTATGGAGAAATTGGAGAGGGTCTAGAGAAGAGCAACAAAAAAGGTTAAAGGTGTAGAAAATATGACTTATAAGGGAAGACTGAAAGAACTGGGCTTGTTTAGTTTAGAAAAGAGACGACTGAGAAGGGCCATGATAGCAGCTTTCAGGTACTTTAAAGGGTGTCACAAGGAGGAGGGAGAAAAATTGTTCTTCTTGGACTCTGAGGATAGGACAAGAAGCAATGGGCTTCAATTGCAGCAAGGGAGCTTTAGGTTGGACATGGGGAAAAACTTCTTACCTGTCCGGGTGGTTAAACACTGGAATAAGTTGCCCAGGGAGGTTGTGGAATCTCCATCACTGGAGACATTTAAGAGCAGGTTAGACAGACGCCTGTCAGGGATGATCTAGCTCAGCAGTTCCCAACCTTTTCCAGATGGGGGCCCGTTTTGACAATTCAGGAAGACTTGTTGACTCAAGGCAATTCAAAAACGGGAGGGACGAAAGGGGGCAGAGCCACCTGGGGAGACACTTGGCGACCCTTTTGAAATGTCATGGCGACCCATATTTGGATCCCGACCCATAGGTTGGGAAACCCTGATCTAGATGGTGCTGCTGTGAGGGCAGAGGACTTGGTCCTGCCATGAGGGCAGGGGACTGGACTTGATGACCTCTCAAGGTCCCTTCCAGTTCTGGTGTCCTATGATTCTATGAATCATATTTAATTTTAATCTGTTTAAGTTTCTTCATGTTCATAGGGTTAGCAACTCCCATTGCAACAGAGCTCTGGCTCGGTACAAACAAAGCACAACATCCTTATGCTAATGAAAAGAGTTTCCAGATTACAATTCTCCTGCATGAAGGGTTGTCCAGTGATCAGAAACACGACCGACATTCCATCCCTTGAATTATGCCAGCTAACCATGGCTTGATTTGTATACTGCACATGGCTAGTCCCTCCCTACTGCTAGCAGTGGGAAAACTGCTCCTAATTCATCCCTTAGGAACATCAAAAACCCAGGATAAGTTTTTGTTTGTATCTCTTCTTTCTTTTCTGGTGTAGCTGCAGCAGCAAGTCATCCTAGGAATATCAGCATTCATCCTCCAGCCTTCAGTGTTACCCAGTGTGAATTTTATGAATGCCATCTAATAATCATGGAGATTAACCAAATGGAATAGAAAGGTCACATACTAAAAAACAATTAAATGAGCATTTCCATCTACTGTAAAAAAATCAATCAAGAATGAAATGTGGTTTTCCACTTCCAGCAACCTCAAACATATGTGAATTTATATCTCTGATAGGCCGAAAAGATACAAGTCTTTTTTTTTTTAAGTTGTCAGGAGGAATAAAGAATCTACGGGTTAGGGTTTTCTTCCCCAAATTTTTAAGCACCAGCTTCTCCAATTGGCTTGAAAATGGAGTTCCTGACACCTCTGAATATCAAGCCACTCACAGAGCAAATTTTTATGTTTGTATTTTTAAAACCACTATTTTACCTCTCTTACAGCATTTTACAATTCTTAATTATCTCTGCAACTCTGCCACTCAGCTTCACTTCTTGGAAAAATGCTGCAGAATTGAATAGAAAACACTAACCCGTATTTCTTTGGATCATTCTACAATTGTATGGCATGGTTCAAAGAACCTATAGAAGGGTTAGCATTTTCTATTTGATTCTTTAGACTCCTGTTGCTAGTAGATTCTTCTAGAAACCTGTCTGTTAAATTCCAGTATAATTTAATAGAGATTTTCAGTATGGTTCAGAAATAATCACATAGTCTTCTCCTGAATGTGGGTATTTTGGGGGCAACGGTGATGGATGTCGGGGGAAGGAGCTGGTACTCTGTGGATAAGGCCGTCAAGCAAGAGGACTACATAAAAGCATAGAGAAATGCATCCTTTTGATGGTGAGGAAAAATGGACGTATGCTTTATAAAATGGACGTATGGACACAAATAGACATAACTCCCAGATGCTTTGAACAAATTATCTCATGTAACCTGTCAATCTTCATGTCATAATCCGCTGAATCTGTTTATCATATTTTGGTGTATTTATTGTTCTTGTGTGTAAAGTTAGACATCTGGAGTAGGGAATGCTGTATGATTTTCAGTGTGTAAACGGAAAGCCATGATGGGTGATTCCACTGCTGGGAAGTCTCAGTGTCTAGGCAATCATATGCAAATAGCCTTTTGTCCTTAAGTCTTGGCAGTGGTTGGTAGAGACTGGCCAGGTGACTTCCCATGCATCAAGGGAATCTTGAAAAAACAATAGGAAAGTAGGAGATTTTTGTCTTGGGTTGACGCAGGGGAACCAAAGACCCCCCGGGGAGGAGCAGCCCTGGTTTGAAGGCTTAGCTGGAAAAGAGACAGGTTTAGGGCGAGTTTGTAATACGTTTGTACTGAGGTTTCAGTGTTAGAGTTACCGAAGTGTTTTCTGTTATTTTGAGTTTGTAATCTACTTTGCGCTGCCTGTTCTCACTCACAACCTCTTCAATCCTACTGCTCGGACTTAATAAAATCACTTTTATTTACTATCAAGCCCAGAGCAAACAACTGTTACCTGGCAGTGAGCACGTTCCCCCTTTCATTGCTAAAGGGGGCTTGCCCACATCATTCCTTGGGGTTTGATCCCATGTGGGGAGGGGTATCCCAGGAAGCTGGACTCTAAACTGCACTTTCCTCAGACCTGAAGAGACTCAGTGTCTGTACTGTGTCTGGGGGGCAGGGGGAGGGGGGAGGAGGGCAGGTATCTCAGCTTGGGGCCTTGCCTAGGGGAGACCAGAGGAGCTGGCCCAGCAGGACAGAGTGGTGAAAAGCCCTAGAGAGTGGACAATGGCTTTGTCAGCACTCCAGAAGGGACCCTGAGGGGTCGTCTGCGACCACCCCCCATCACCGTGGGAACCCAACACTGTCTGCCCATAAAGTTCATTTTATTGGGATTCTTTTTCATTCTGTTGAAGATGTAGGACCAGAACTTGTACTATGTAACCAATTGGACTTTGGCCTTGGATTTCAGTGGAAGCAGAAGCTCAGGTATGGCTGGGTTATCAAGCTTTTAATAATTGCTGTCATCAAAAACTCCTTACTGACCTACGTAGAAATGAGCATGTGCACCCTCTTCTTCTGAGGTCTCATTGAGGAGCATATGCATCTACCAGTTACAGCATGCATTCGTTCCCTGACGTTCAGAGGTAATAAATTTTAATGTAGTATTCATTCTGTGGTGAAAGGTCATTAATTCGGATAGACACTGCTTGTTGGGAATCCTTTTTTGTGTGGATAGTGTTGAGTGCATCACCTGAGAGACGGGGAAAGCTTTGATCTGAGGTTTTGGCTTGGCCCATTATTCCACCAGTCGCAGAATTCTGAAAGAGCGTGACTACACTGGGGAGTTATTTCGAAATAACTCCTCTTATTGTGAAATATCAAGGCGAGCGGCCACACAACAAGCCCGTAATTTTGAAGTAACGGGCTTGTTATTTTGAAATAATAACTCCGGCTTGTGAAGAGAAATAGCGCTTATTTTGAAATTGTCATTCTGAAATAGCGGTCGTGTGGATGCTGCTCTGCTGCTATTTCGAAATAATGACTCCCCAGAGGCATTCAAAGTAATTACTCCCCAGTGCTTCCTGGGGCTCTAAGTTGAGGTGACACGTCCACATTAAGGGGCTCTGCCTTAGACTAATTTCGAGGCTTCCCTGTAGTGTGGATGTGCTATTTCGAAATAGTTATTTGGGGAGTTATTATTTTGAAATAATTTCCCGGTGTTGACACAGCCAAAGAGACTAAAGCTGAGCCCCTAGCTTCCAATTTTGCAGAGTTTGGCTAGTTTTGCTCCGTACCTCTCAACGTGGCCTGGTACACTCAGCAAGACCATCGGGCTATTGCAAATGGATCACTGGGTTCTGTGTGCTTCTAAACCAGCAGCGCTGGGTAATGTCTCACCCCTCTTTGTAGCTCTGTGTCCCCGGCCCAGGCTGACACATCTTGTCTGGCCCCTTCTTCAAAATGTTCAACTCTGTAGTTCTGCCAACTTGGACCCCCGGAACAGTGCCTCAGATCACCAGAGCCGCCCGTTTGCTTACACATGCTCCCTGGTCAGAACCTGCGCAGTGTCTGTCTTTGATGTGAAATGTTGTAATTTGCAAAAAAACACACTGTTTAGTCTCATAGAATCATAGAATACTAGAACTGGAAGGGACCTCGAGAGGTCATCGAGTCCAGTCCCCTGCCCTCATGGCAGGACCCGGTACTGTCTAAACCATTCCTGATAGACATTTATCTAACCTGCTCTTAAATATCTCCAGAGATGGAGATTCCACAACCTCCCTGGGCAAGTTATTCCAGTGTTTAACCACCTTGACAGTTAGGAAGTTTTTCCTAATGTCCAACCTAAACCTCCCTTGCTGCAGTTTAAGCCCATTGCTGCTTCTCCTATCCTCAGAGGCCAAGATGAACAATTTTTCTCCTTTCTCCTTGTGACACCCTTTTAGATACTTGAAAGCTGCTCTCATGTCCCCTCTCAGTCTTCTCTTTTCCAAACGAAACAAGCCCAATTCTTTCAGTCTTCCCTCATAGGTCATGTTCTGTAGACCTTTAATCATTCTTGTTGCTCTTCTCTGGACCGTCTCTTTTGAACTGAAAACAACATGTTATTGCTACCAGCCCATGCAACACTCAATGGTGGCTTGAAAGCTCTAATGCCCAACGTTAGTTTCACAATTGCTCAAACGCTGCCATATCGCTAACAACGCAGCATTTTCTGTGACACGGCTCTTCCTCCTGGCTTGTTCCAAAGGACACAGTTGCTTTCCAAAGACTTGTACCCACCTGGGGCTTATTCGTGTGGGGCAGCGAAAGCGTGAGCCCAGGGAAATCCCAGCTTTCCAGAATAACCGTTCGTTATGGGTCTCTGCAAGCGTCGCACAGCTGTCCTCTTCAACAAGCAAAGTATCATGGGTAATGCTTACCTCATATTGCCCCCACTGAAGTCAACGGGAGCTGCGCCATTCATTTCAGTGCAACCAGGAGGTCATCCTCGAAATGTAACCCTATAGCTAGTGAGTAGCATGAACCAACATCGTCAGTTGACTTCAGCCCAGTTACTCCCAATGTAATTTGATGTGAGGTCACGCTCATTTCCTGTGCCCCAATAACGACAAAACTTTGCTGTAGAATGGAAACCAAAGCAGTTTAGACTGGAGGGAGGCTGGCAGGGTAAAACACTTCATTATATTGCCACCCGCTATTATCACTAAAGTTGATGGAGCTATGCTGACCTATAGCAGCTGACGTCTGGTGCATTGGTACCTCTTGTGTTCCCCTCGTTTTCTTTTTCTCTTATCGATATTCATTGTGAAACCAATATTTGAGGTGCAGCAGTCTCCCTTCTGCAAAGATCTCAGACTAGTCCTGCATCCGTTATTTGCTTCAAGGGAATCATGGACTGGATTTCCTAGAACATAAGAACATAAAAATGGTCACACTGGGTCAGACCAAAGTCCACCTAGCCCAGTATCCTGTCTGCCAACAGCGGCCAATACCAGATGCCCCAGAGGGAGGGAACACAACAGGGAATCCTCATGTGATCCCTGTCACCCACCTACGGAGAAACAGAGGTTAGGAACACGATTCCTACCTATTGTTTCTAATAGCCATTGATGGACTTAACCTCCATGACCAGGGCTCGACAAATAATACAATCTACTTGCCCATGGTGAGTAGATTGTAACCCAGAAGAGACGGGTTCAGGTGATCTGCGCATGCACAGAACGATCTGCACATGCGCAGATCGCCGGACAGCGCGGCTGGTGAGCAGGGCTCGCCGCGGTTCGGTGAGCCCTGTCCATGACTATGTTTAGCTCTTTCTGAACCCTGTTAAACTTCTGGCCTTCACCACATCCTCTGGCAAGGAGTTCCACAGGTTGACTGCGCTGAGTGAAGAAAAACGTCCTTTTGTTTATTTTAAACCTGCTGCCTATTAATTTCATTTGGTGACTCCTAGTTCTTTTATCATGGGAATAAGTACATAACTTTTCCTTATTCACTTTCTCCAGTCATGATTTTATAGACCTCTATCATATCCCCCCTCTGTCTTCTCTTTTCTAAGATGAAAAGTCCCAGTCTTTTTAATTTCTCTTCATATGGGACCCGTTCCAAACCCCTAATCATTTTTGTTGCCCTTTTCTGAACCTTTTCCAATGCCAATATATCTTTTTTGAGATGAGGCGACCACATCTGTATGCAGTATTCAAGATGTAGGTGTACCATGGATTTATAAAGAGGCAATAAGATATCCTCTGTCTTATTCTCCATCACTTTTTAAATGACTCCTAACATTCTATTTGCTTTTTTGACTGTCGCTGCACAGTGAGTGGATGTTTTCAGAGAACTTTGTCGTTTCAGTTTGTCGAGCTATTTGTCATCCTCCTTCAATTAGAACCAAACTTTCCAGCCTTAGCTAGCATGTTCATTGTTCGTGTTGCAGCAGCAATCGTCTTCCAGTGAATCACTTGATCGTATTTTTACACACAACCTAATTATGTACCATCGGCTTTAAAACACAGAAGTCAATATCGTCCTATTCCCCCCTCGTGCTCACCCCCTCCCGATAAGTTGGGGAGTTTGGTGCCGTATCACTTTAAATGAAGGTGACACTTCTGGCATTCACTGTGACAGCTGACCTTTCTTTAGATCATTGCACTCCTAATGGATCTCTTAATATAAGTGGCACGGACACATGACAAAAATCCTTATGCCTTAGAAAGCTTTACACAAGTCAATACGATGTTACAGTCTACTGTCAGCTCCAATCAACTCCCACAACCACTACTGGGAACTTTGAGTATTTCTGCAAGTTGATGGCAAGAATATGTCATCCAGCCAGGTGCCTGCATGGTGGTCAAAGCTGGGAATACTGTCAAGTGCACTCAGCTAAAAAATCGGCCTTTCTGAATAGGAAGGGACAACTGAATAAGTATGCAGCCTAGGCAGAACGTGAGTTATTCTTTTCCCCTCGCCCTGGCGTTACAGAGAAATCACGCTGTTGTATTGCATAGTATCTCTTGGGTTCTCCCCTCGTGGTGCAGGGATTCCAATTCCCTGCTCTATTACAAATCCCCAGCAAGACCTGCTAAACATTTTCTGGTTGAACCTCTCTAGTCCAGAACTCTCTAGTCTGGCAACATCCATGGGCCAGCATGATATTAATGAGCCGGATGTCCATTTATCGTGGGGGTGGCCAAGTTTCCCATGGTCCCGTGAAGTTTGTTTACTACCTCCCGTTCTGGCTCTCAGAGTTCTGTGCTGTGGTTTAGCTGTAATTTACCCCTACGTGTCTCCTCAAAGCCCAGCAAGCAGTGGAAGTGTGTGTAATGCTGCTAGACAATACTGAGCTACTGTGGTTCAGCAAGTTGTCTGGTTCGGCTCTGGGCAGGTCCCAAGGGTGCCGGATTAGAGCGGTTCAACCTGTAGCACCTTCAGCAGCAGTAACATAATATGATAACAGGGTAGGCTCCCAGAAATAAGGAGCACAGCAGGCAGGTAAGGGGACTCGTATGGAGCATTTGTAACCCCACAGAAACCCACACGGAAGTGCTCTCTGCTACTGAAACAAAGGCACTTTTAATGGGATCAGTCTTGTCGGACCTCTGCTCTGACAGGGGTGCTGGTTTGGCATGCACGGTTGTCTGCTTCTCCCGCACACATCTCCTTGCTTCCCCCCAGGCAGCCCTTGTGCACAGAGCAGTGTTTCCCAATTTTATTTGGCCACGCAACCCTTTCCAGCTGGAAAGAATTTCAAGGAACCCCTAGGATTGCCAGGGTAATGTTTGTCGAGCAAAAAGAAAACAAAAAAACCTCATCGAGTCCCACCACAAAAAGGGGATGGCGGAGCGGAGTGCAGAGTTCTCGCGGAACTCTTACTTTCCGGGGTTCCGCAGAGCACCAGTTGGGAATCACTGGCATAGAGAGTTCAGGCAGGCTGCGTCTGCACAAGGGCTGCCTTGAGGGATGCAGACAGGGGAGTTTGAGAGGGAGCACAAGCGATCCCGCTGCTGAACAGGCCAACAGGGGAATGGACTAGCTTTGCCGTGAGCGAGTGAGCTTGCTTGACTGTTTGCACGTTACATTTTGTTTCTTTTTAATTTGAAACAAATTAAACCTCTCCCTGCAGCACCGGGCTTGGGATCAGATACGACAATGACGAGAATGGGGACAAAACCTTCAGATAGACACAAAGGGGTCGCCATGTTCGTCTGAATCTGAAAAAAACCAACGAGGAATCCTGTGGCACCACAGAGATATATTTATTAGGCCATCAGCTTTCAGGGGTAAACCCATTTCATCAGGTGAATTAGAGGGGAAACCACAGAGGCAGGGGTGTGTATATATAAAAGTACAGCAAAAGAAAAAAGTCACAGCAGGGGAGCTGTGTTAGTCTGTAACTTTAAAAACAAGTAGTCCTGTGGCACCTGAGAGACTAACAAATATATATGTAAGAGCATGAGCTTTCGTGGGCAAACGCCACTTATTTTTGTTAGCCTCTAAGGGTATGTCTACACTACAAGCAGTAATTCGAACTAACTTAATTCGAATTAGTTAATTCGAACTAAGCTAATTCGAATGAGTGTATCTAGACCTAAAAATTAATTAGAATTAGCATTTTCCTAATTCGAACTAGCATGTCCACATTGAGTGGACCCTGAACTGAAGTTAAGGCTGGCCAGAACCAGTGCCGGCAGGGCATTAGGCTAGGACTTAGTGTGTGGAGCTGCTGCCTCAGGCTACCTGAGGGCTGTTATCCTGCCCTAGACGGCCGCTTTCCTGTGCCTAGTGCGGAGGTCGTGGACATTGGAGGCCTCCCCCCAAACCTCGATGAGGTCCACGATCTTCGCACTAGACCAGGTGGGCACCCACCTCTTGCGGCCCCAGGCAGGCTCCTGGGAGCCGCCAGCCTGGTCCTGGGAAGAGGCGGAGAGTTGGGTGGCAGCGGGAGGCTGGCTCATCTTGTGCCAGGTGAAGGGTCTGCTGGCTGGGTGCTGGCAGGCTTGCAACTGGCACTAGCACCTACCCAGACCGTGTCCCTTTAAGGGCTCCAGGGCCGGGAGGGGGGCAGACGAGTTTCCTTGGTTTGGCCCAGAGTGGCCACCAGGGCAAGCTGCGAAGGGCTAGCCTCCAACTAGTTCGAATTAAGTGGCTACACAGCCCTTAATTTGAACTACTTAATTCGAACTAGGCATTAGTCCTCGTAGAATGAAGTTTACCTAGTTCGAATTAAGCGCTCCGCTAGTTCAAATTAAGTTCGAACTAGCGGTTTGTATGTATAGACGCTATTAAAGTTAATATGAACTAATGGCTGTTATTTCGAATTAACTTTGTAGTGTAGACGTACCCTAAGGGTACGTCTACACTGCAGTGTTATTTTGAAATATCTAATTTCGAAATAGTTATTTCAAAGGATCTTATTTCGAAATAACACGTCTGCACACACAGTGCATTTCAAAATAGTTTTTTGCTATTTCGAAGTAGCGTGTTCACACTGATTAGATGCTGGTTCTGGCAGGGCATCAGGTCAGAAGTTCCCTTGTGGCCAGGGCGGCCAGCAGGGCACCCTGGGAAGGCTGGAGGCCCCCTATTTCGAAATAAGTGTCTACACAGCAGTTATTTCGAAATAGCAGTTTCGAAATTGGTGCTATTCTTCTTGGAATGAGGTTTACCAATTTCAAAATAAGCCCTCCGCTATTTTGAATTAATTTTGAAATAGCAGTTGGCTTGTGTAGATGCTAGGAAAGTTATTTCAAAATAACTTTGCTGTGTAGACATACCCTAAGGTGCCACAGGACCACTCAAAAGGAAAAAGTTACTTATCAAGTGTAGGACCGGCGTTAATGAGACTAATCAAGTCAGGGTGGATGTGGCTCATGTGGTTTTATCCACAAAAGCTTATGTCCTAATAAATCTGGTCATTTCTACAGCCATGTTGACACTAAGGAAATTGTTTCAAAATTACTCAATTCAACTTAATAACTCCCGATTTAACAAATTCGAACTGCTGTGTCCAGAAATTAGTCGGAGGCAGGCTCTGTTAATATGGATGTGCTGCTTTGACTTAGGGCCCTAGGAAGCCCTGGGGAGTCATTAGTTTGAATTACTCTGGGGAGTCGTTATTTCGAAATAGCAGCACCGGAGCGTCCACACGGCTGCTATTTCGAAATAGTTATTTCAGAATTAGCGTTATTCCAAACAAAAAGAAGAGATTTCAAAAGAAGTGGCACATTATTTCAAAATAACAGGCTTGGTAGGGTGGATGCGCCGCTTATAAATTCAACCTAAGGGGAGTTATTTCGAAAGGAAGTCCTAGTGTGGAGCATGGCCAAGGTGCCACAGGACTCCTAGTTGTGTTTTTAAGATAGTTAAGCAATTCTAGGGTTCGTTAGGCTGTGCACGAACATGAGATGGGGAACACACCCTCTTGTGTTTTGCAGTAACTCTGGGAAGTGCTTTGGCAAACGTCCTTCATATAAAAAGAGCAGCATAGTGAAAACTCCCCCAACACAATGTCAGTGGAAGGTGAATGGGGGGCGCTTCCCAGAACACTTTGGAAACAAAGGAGGCTCAGAAGCTTTTTCTCCTCTGATTCCACCTGTGCTAATAAATCTAGATCAGGTGCTAACCCTCCTTCCCTAACCCGTCTTCTGGGCAGAAGTCTAATGACCACGGGGAGCTCACTTAACTGAACTAGTTTCACATCATATCATGTTCCGGAGCATCATGTTGTAAAACAGCATGGCCACGTATGCGGATGTGACAACAGTTGATACGCTGCATGAGCCATGTAAACGAAAATGAGTTTGGATCATGTTCATTCTATCAGTGGCACAGGCATGGGCTTGATCGGACATAGGTGAATAAGTTGAGCATAAGAGAAAAGATGCATAATTTATTTCTAGTCACTAACACACATTCTATCCAGGTGGGCACTTTCTCTCTAGACACCATGCACTTGATGGTACAGTTGTGACAGGGTGGTTTAATAATACAATATACAATTTTGGGGAAGGGAGGCAGGCAGTATATAACTAACATTACCTGCTTCTAGGATGGACTTTCACAGCAAAAAAAAAAAAGAGATGTTCACAGAAAGAAATCACTCGGCGACTGTTTTGTGCTTTCTTTGCTATTGTTGAAAGTATTTGTAATTTTGTATGAACATCTAACTCTGTCACACTTCCCTTCCTACCTTATTTATTTCTGAAGTCCTCAGGCTAATTTTACCTTTGGTTGTGCTGTGAAATTTTAGAGTAACTCCCCATAATTCACTGGAATGTCTGCCCATTAATTTGGTAAAGCTGAAAGCAAAAATTTGGCCTGTAATCTCCTGCACTTTAGAGACAGACTGAACCAATTTATTATAGAAACTCGGGGGCAACTCAAGGGTAACCTTTTACTGTGGTGGAAACAGATAATTGTTCTCTATTTGCTTTTTGTCCCTTAGCAAATTTCTAATCCACAACAGAACTTCACATCTCAGATTGCTTAGTTTGTTAATGTATTTCCCAAGATGACATACATCAGAGACTTTTTGAAAATCCAAATAAGTGATGTTTTCTGGTTATGTTTGCTCTATTCTGCTGAGTCTGTCAAGGAATTCTATTGGTTAGGGAGACACAATTTTCCTTTGCAGAAGCCATGCTGGCATTTTCTGATCATATATATTTTCTCTAAGTGTTGTTATAATTCCATTTTTAATGATCATTTGAACCAGTTATCTTTGGGTTGATTGTCCCAAACCACTTTTTGGTGAAACTTTTGAGCATCTGGCAACCAGTTTACAACCTTGACGTTCTCTTGCAAGACAGAAGCCTTGTTAAATGGTTTTAAGCATTTTACAGTGTTACACGCCTAAAAAGGAGGTGGAACAGAAACACTGTAAATGGAAGGTTTCAAAACAGTCAGCTGGTTGATTTTATATTTTGCCTATAAGCAGGGCTTGACAAACAATATAATCTACTCGCCTGTGGCGAGTAGATTTCAGCCACGCACTCCGTTCATTCGCGGGACGCGCATGCGCATTGCGGCTCTTGCGCATGTGCAGCACAGGGCTGGCGAGTGGTTTTCGCTGCCGTTCGTCAAGTCCTGCCTATAAGGTTTCAGAAGCTAGAGAACTGATTTTTCACATCAGACATATCAAAGCAACCTCCAATTACTTTTCGACACCTGGGGTACGTCTAGACTGCATGCTTCTTTCGAAAGAAACTTTCGAAAAAGTAATCTGGATGCTCTCCTTCAAAAAAGCCCTGTTTGTGGTCAAGAATGCCTTCTTTCGAAAGAGCTAAACGAGGTTTAGAAAGAATGCAGCAGCTGTCTAGATGCAGGTGAAATTTTTTCGAAAAAAGGCCACTGTAGTGTAGACTTAGCCCTGGCCTGCGGTATTTATCATTTAATATGCTGTAGCCATTCCAACAGCAAAGATTTGTATCTAGTCATAATTTTATCTGATTGGTTCTATTTGGATCTTAGAGCCAGACAGAGCTATAGCCGATGTTTGATATTGCTAGACAAGGGGATAAAAACGGACACAAACGACTTGCAGATGAGATTATTCGGTTGGTAAGAAGAAAAAGGATACTCCCCCCTCGCCCCAAGTCTTATTCTTTATCGTTAAGTTTTAACCAGGGATGGTGAGTGAAGGTAGGACTGGGGAGAGGCAAGACCCCAGACCTGTTCCCAGCCCCGCCTCTTCTGCCCAGGCCCTGCCCCCCACAGGAGCCAAGGCCCCTCCCCGCCCAGAACAGCACAGGGAGGTGGAGTGGGGTGTGTGGCCTCAGCCGCCTCATCCCCACAGCACATGGAGGGCAGATGTTGGGGGACAGCAGAGGTAGGCATTCTGGGGGGCGGCGTATGGGTGGAGCCAGGCTTCATGTTCTGCTGCTCTCCCTAGTATTGGGAAGAGGAAAAAGACGAAGTTTTTTGTTGAACAAGCAAGTCTAAGAGCCTAAGACCTTTGTGTGGTTGCAACAGGCAAGAGTGAGCTTTGTTCGTATTTTCACACAGCTGTCGGGCATTCACAGCCTCGCTAAAGGGCTGCTTTGCCCCGTGAAACGTTTAGCTGTCAGCTTTTCGAAAGCGAGAGCATCTGTCTTGTCACAGAGCGCAAAAGGGTGGCTCCACTCGGGCGCTTTATAAAGCCGTGGGGTTTGTTAAGTCTGCGATTCGGCACAAGCGCGAGTGTTGCTGCTAGACAACGAACGGTTGGGGAACCGCATATGTGGGAGCCAGTATCCATAGAGGTGCTGGGCATCACAGGACCTGGAAGGGCTGGGGACAAAAAAAAAAAAAAGGGACCCAAACTCTTGTATGTGTTTGGATCAGAGGGGCTGACTCTGGCCTGCCTCCAGCTTTTGTCTGTTTTGTTGTCTCCAAAATGTTGGGTTCTCTCCTAGCTGCTCTTTCGTCTCCTTCCTCCTCCAGGTCCCCAACGGGCACGTTTTTCCTCCCAGCCCAGCCCACCGACCTGAACTACATTCCCCTTTACGCCCTTCCATCCGGGCAAAGGTGCCATGTAGCTGGCAGCTTGGAACAGGGAATTCCCCTGGCCAGCAAGAAATCCCTGCATGGAGCAGCAGCTCCACACCTTTGCCTTTTGGATTGTCAGCAGAGGGGGCCTTGGCACTTTCGTAGTCACCACGAGCGCACCCGTAGCGCATCAGGCAGCCATCGATGAGGGCAGCTGGTCCCTAGAGGAAAGAGAGATCCAGTGGCTGCGTCTAGACTTTCCGCAAATGCTTTTAACGGAAAAGTTTTCCGTTAAAAGCATTTGCGGAAAAGAGCGTCTAGATTGGCACGGACGCTTTTCCCCAAAAGCACTTTATACGGAAAAGCGTCCGTGCCAATCTAGACGCGGTTTTGCGCAAGAAAGCCCCGATCGCCATTTTCGCCATCGGGGCTTTTTTGCGCAAAACAATACCGCGTTGTCTACACTGGCCCTCTTGCACAAAAGCATTTGCGCAAGAGGACTTTTGCCCGAACGGGAGCAGCATAGCATTTCCGCGAGAAGCACTGATTTCAGACAGTAGGAAGTCAGTGTTCTTGCGGAAATTCAAGCGGCCAGTGTAGACAGCTGGAAAGTTTTTCCGCAAAAGCAGCTGCTTTTGCGGAAAAACTTGCCAGTCTAGACCCAGCCAGTGAGCCCGAGCTTCCTGGTTCACTGAGGAAAGGGCAGGTAAGACTTGCTTGGGACTCAGGAGACTGAAGGAGGGCTCCTGGGAAAAGTTGCAGAAGGATCTGAGCAGCCGCCCACCCTCCCGAGGAGCAAGGTGATTATCAGGAAGCCAACAGAATGGTCTGCCCCAATGACCTTGCTGAGCCAGGAAGCCCTGGCCAGAAAAGCTGGGAGAGTGCTGAAGGCTGAGAGCAGCAGAGGGAGATAGATGCCTGCTCCTGTTTTCAGAGCCAGAGAACTGGAGCCAGAATACTGCATGCAGATGTGGTCTCTCCATCTCAAAAAATATATATTGGCATTGAGTAAAGTTCAGAAAAAAAGCAACAAAAATGATGAGGAGTCTGGAATGGCTACAGTATGAGGAGACGTTAATGAGATTGGGACTTTTCATCTTGGAAAAGAGGAGGCCATGGTGAGATATGCTAGAGTTCTATAAAATCATGACTGGTGTAAAAAAAGTGAACAAGGAAAAGTTATTTACTTGTTCCCATAACATAAGAACTAGGGGTCACTAAATGAAATCAATGGGTAGCAGGTTTAAAACAAATAAAGGATATATTTCTTCACAAACGCACAGCCAACCTGTGGAACTCCTTGCCAGAGGATGCTGTGAAGACCAGGACTTTAATCGGGTTCAAAAAAGAGCTAGATAAACTCATGGAGGATAAGTCCATCGATGGCTGTTAGCCAGAGTGGGCAGAGATGGTATCCATAGTCTCTGTTTTGTCAAAAGCTGGGAATCGGTGACAAGAGAAGGATCACTGGATGATTCCTTGTTCTGTTCATTCTCTCTGGGGCACCTGGCAGTGGCTACTGTCATAAGACAGGATACTGGGCTAGATGGACCTTTAGTCTAACCCTGTTATCGCTGTTCTTATAAGAACGGCCGTACCGGGTCAGACCAAAAGTTCATCTAGCCCAGTATCCTGTGCCAGGTGCTCTTCACAACATTGCTTATGACTAAGCAAACAGGCCAATCATTCTTTTCAATCAACCAAGTATTCTGTAACTAGTCAGGCAGACCAATGTAAGCAAAAGGTTCGGAGGGAAAAGGAAGTGATTCATCAGCAGTTCTCACAACAGGGAAGTGAGGGGAGATTAGCAAGCATGACAAAATTGGGCTCTACAGGAGCTTTGAGAATGGCCTGAGAAGAGGGTGAGGAGGCTAGGAGTGTAAGGCCAGGTCTACACTTACCGGGAGATCGACACTCTGATGTTTGATCTTCTGGGGTTTGATTTACTAATACTAGTAAGGACCAGATAAATCAACTACTGATGGTGCCCCCATCAATCCCAGGACTCCACAGGGCCATGATGAGTAAGGGAAGTTTACAGGAGAGTCTCTCCCATCAACCTCCATCAATGAGGGCACCGCAGAATTTCAACTTAAGTTACGTCGACTCCAGCTACTTTATTCTCGTAGTTGGAGTTGCGTATCTTAGGTCAACTTTCTCGTGTAGTGTCGATCTGGCCTAATGCTGGATGAAGTGGGAGCTCATGAGGGCAAGGAGGGAAAATACCAGAAGACAAGAGAGAAACCGCGTTATTTAGGAGCTCATTCCTGGGAAGTGTTTCCATTTAAATGAACTGTGAGCTCAAATTTATATATTGATTTGTATTCCTTTGATACACAGTAATTTGGGCAGCTGGGAAAGACATTTTGCCTGCATCCTGGTCTGGATAACACTCCTAGAAAAGCAAATGCCCCAGCACTTTTTACTCCAAACATAAATACTGAGAGCTATACAGTGAGTTCTATTTCAGATACTATAAATGTCTTATTAAATCTTCATTAAATTCATGCTTGAAAGCCCTTTACTGTTAAGTGTTACCCAGGGCTTTCTTCCACTCTGACAATGCAGGCTCTCCGGGTAGTCCTCACTGTACAAAAATTAATTCCTTTTTGGGGGCGTCTCAGGAGCCGGCTTGAGAGAGCCCCAGGGGGAAGTGGTGCTGTGTTTTTGCAAGTCCTTAAAACACATGACTATAGGAGGGCCCCCAAGATTGTAAGTCTGCGCACAGATTTTAAAAAATGACTGTTTCCAGTTGTGGGTTGTGTGTGATGTGTGGCAGGCGTCCACACAACTTGGATGGCTGTGGTGGAGAACAGCGGTGACAGGCAGAGGGAGGGTTGTGTGGCACAACATAGGATTGACCCCAAAATTTAAAAACATCTGTTCTGTGGTCCAGCTGGTACAATAAGAGTCAGTAGAGGCAAAGGTTTCCCTAGAATCCTAGAACATAAGAACGGCCCTACTGGGTCAGACCAAAGGTCCATCTAGCCCAGTGTCCTGTCTGCCGACAGCGGCCAATACCAGATGCCCCAAAGAGGGGGAACACAACACGTAATCATCACGGGATCCCTCTCCTGTCACCCATTTACAGACAGAGGCTGGGGACATCATCCCTACCCATCCTGGCTAACAGCCATTGATGGACCTAACCTCCATGAATCTATCTCGCTCAACTATCTAGAACTGGAAGGAACTTGGAGAGATCATCAGGTCCTGTCCCCTGCCCTCACAGCAGGACCAAGCGCCATCTACATCATCCCTGACAGATGTCTATCCAACCTGCTCTTAAATATCTCCAGTGGTGGAGACTTTATCTAGCTCAGTCTGTCTAGAACTGGAAGGGGCCTCAAGAGGTCATCAGGTCCAGTCCTCTGCCTTCACAGCAGGGCCATGCATCATCTAGACCATCCTGGACAGATGTCTGTCTGTCCAAGCTGCTCTGAAATATCTCCAGGGATGGAGATTCCACAACCCCCCTAGGCAACTTATTCCAGTGTTTCACCACCCTGACAGGTAGGAAGTTTTTCCTAATGTCCAACCTAAACCTCTCTTATAGCATTGTCTTGCATTTCTTCTACTTTCTGTTTAGCTCCGTCCTCAGGAGCAAAGGAGGATTATAATAGTCAGAGGCAACTCGTAAGGAGGCTGTGTGGTGTCAGGAGCAGCCAGAGCCTGCATTATAACATGGGGATATTCGGGAACGGGTGGAGCCAATTACCTATCCACTTCCAGGCCCATGGAGAGAGGTGCTAGCTTTCAGGAATTCTTAATGGAATTTGTGATGCAGAAACATCATTTCAAGCCTATTTTGGGAGGCTGGTGCTGCTGTAATTTACTCTGCTTGTTATTTCTAGGCCTCCAAATTAAGCATTCATTTATTCTGTGTTTGGGCTAAATGGAATCAACGCCACGCCTTGCGGTGAAGGAGCCACAGATGTACACCGAGGCATTCACTGCTTCCAAATCTCATGTTTGGGTATGTCAGTGAATGTGGACTGCTAAAACAACCCCCGCCGCTGATTATTTTCAATGAAAGCTTTAGGGATTTTAAGAGGAAACCGTCAAAATACTGTCATCCATGATATTATAGCCCTGGAATGCAAATCAGTCACCAAATTTAAAAACAGATTAACAGGATGTTTTGGATTAATTACCAGCTTCCAGTTCAAGATGTGCGGGCTCCAGTCATACAACTGTGGATGGAATTAACGCTGTGCATTCCCTCTGGGAGCTTCTTACCTTGCAGGAGGAAGGCATGGGTTGTGTTGGTCCCAGGCAGGTAGTGGGTGGCCATGCCTAATAGTTAGAGCCAGAGTCCCAAGACAGGAGTCAACTGGGTCAGGATCGCAGGCGGTCAGAACCAGGACACAAACTGGAGAACAGAACCATAGGCCAGGAACCAGAGTCAGGCCAGGCTGGGCCACTGAAAGGTCAGAACCACAAATCAGGTACCAGGTCAGGAGGCTAGTCAAGTCAGAGAAGCAGGAGGAACAAGATGCACAATCAAGAACAATGTGAAGTTTAGGTGTTTGGACAGCTTCCTGGTCCTTCTGCTGGCTGAAATAGGGCCAGAAGGCCGGTTGGCTGCTCTGGGCCTTGGCCGATAGGACTGCAGGGGCAGAGCCTCAAACCGAGGCTGGGCATCATGGGTCCCAGGCAAGCAAGCATCAGCATGCTGCCAGGTGGGCAGATGGAGCATGGCTGATCCCATAGGTCCTGTAGGCCAGCGGTGGGCAATAATTTTCAATGGGGAGAATTTGGTAAGTGTTCCAGGGCCACACTCTTCCCTGGTATGAATGGAGGTGGTGCGGGGTCTGGGATGGAGGTTGGATGTAGAAGGGAGCGCAGGGTAGAGGAGCGGGGTGCTGGAGTCTGGGAGGGAGTTTGGGGGAAGGAGGAGGTTGTGACCTGGGGCAGAGGATTAGTGTCAGGGGGGGGGGGGGTGCAGGGTCTGGGAGAGGGTATGGGTGCCGGAGAGGATTCTGACCTGGAGGAGGGGTGCAGGATCTCAGAGGGGGGTTGTGACTTGGGGCAGGGGTGCAAAGGGTTAGATTGTGACTCAGGGCAGGGAGTTGGAGTGCAGGGGTAGGATGCCAGGTACAGGCTCTGGCCAGGAGGTGCATGTGACAGGGCGGCCCCGCCCTGCACTCAAGCCCTGGGAAAACACCTGGCTCGGGGGGCGGAGAGGGCCGTGCCCACGCAGACCTACTGGGCATGCTCCCCAGAGGCCCCAGGTATAAAGGTCTGCAGTACTATTCGGCTGGGGTGGACAGCCGATGGAGCAGGAGGTCACACCCAATCTCCAGAGTCGCAGACCCGTCAGCCAGAGAGGGAGCTGCCAGGCACGCTGCCGCAAGGCCCAAGCCGGGCCCAGCCTCAGTGGCGGAGCCGCCGGCCAGCCACACGGAATCCAGGTGCTGGACCTGCCACTGCGAGCCCAGGCGCCGAGTCGGAAGGTGCTGCTACAGACACCAGGCTAACGCCAACAGGTGGGACCACCGCTGGCCAAGGGAAGGGGGTAGGAAGTGACCTAGGGCAGGGAGCCGGAAAGGACCCGGAGGGCTCAGCGCATTGTGGGAAGGGACCCCCGCCGAGCCAGTGGTGGGAGCCGCCTGCCACTGATAGGGCCCTGGGTCGGGACCCGCTGGAGAGGGAGGGCCTGGGCCCCACTACCCCTCCTTCACTGACCCCCGGCGAGAAGGGGTTTGCCTAAAGGACTAGGCCTCAAGGCCTGCGCACTTTCAGACTAGGCCAGTGGGCCGTAGTTCCCCTAATTCAGGGGCAGCGTACTTTGAAACAAGACCGGAGAAGTCTGCACTATGCCCCGGAGGTGGGCGGGCGGGCGGCCCGCCCCGAGGGAGGGACGGCCCCCCGACAGTGCACATTCTAGGTGGCTTTCAGCCAGCAGCCCTGCAGGACTCCCAGGCAGGCTCCCCGGCTGCCATGCCCAGGCACACTGCTCAAAGCGGCTGCCTGCCTGCTGGGGCCATGTGTGTCCCTGTGTGCCGGGCGCCCCTTGGGAGGGGCCCTTTGCATGATGGCAGGCACTGCCTGAGCCACAAGCATGACCTAGGCAGCTCCCATTGGCTGGTTTCCAGCCAATGGGAGCTGCATGATTGTGTTAGGGGAGGGAGTGGTGTGTAAAGCATCCCTCCTCCAGGGGCATGCAGAGTGGAGAGAGACTCACGGCCCCCACAGCCGGGCACTAAGAGCAAGCGTACAGGGATGCAGCAGGCAGGAAGAGTTCCTCTGGGCTGTAGGATGATGGTGGGCTACATATGAAGGTTTGGCAGGCCAGCTCCAGCACATGGGCTTTGTTTTGCCCCCCTGCTGTAGATCCAGGTTTGAGACTTGTGGGTCCCAGCAGTGTTGGATTGAGCGAATGGAGGGCTGAGAGTCAGAGTCTGTAGATCTGAGGTTGTTGCAGACCAGGGCTGAGATGTACAGCAGCCTGGTGGTTCAAGATTGAAATAGGAGAGGTTGCTTACCACATCAGCATGCTCGGCCGGCCGTCAGGATCGGAGTTCCACACGCAGGAAGTTTTCAGAGTGCTAGTTGACTCTAGCTGAACTGTTACTCCCCCTCACGTTTCAAAGCACTTACATTTGCTGATAAGCTTTACAGAAAGAGAGAAAAAGAACGAAAGCATCCCTTTTAGCTATCAGCGATGTTTCCTGGGTTTGTGTTTAAACTAATGCGAAGCCAGAAGAGAAATCATTTTTCATTTTCCTTTTACTGTTAATTTTTTAAAACTCCCATAAATCTCGCTTCTATCCCTACCACAGAAACTTCAGGCGTTAAGTGGTTTGTGCATTTATTTTTAAGGCAATAAGACATAGTCATTTATTCCACAAACTGGTCCTTGTAATTTCCAGCGGATAGCAGTTTTATTCCTGCCGTACATTATTTATTATAGTTACTTAGGGGAATCAAAGTCATTTACCTAAATAACGTTATCTTTAGTGAATCTAAATAAAAGAAGCTTTCAGGGGCATTTCCCATAGCGCTGGCAGATTTATTCTTTATAGCTATTGTGATTATTGAATGCAGACATGGAGTGGGCGTGGGAGTTTTTCATACCTGCCTTTCGCCCCAAGATAAAACCTGCATAGAGTGGATAATGTTTGCTGCTACACTCCATTGCTTAAACTCAATATTGTTTAATCATGCTATAGGGGAGCAATCCATGGTAAATATAGATGATTCACGTGTCGTCTTAGTCGTCAATATACGAAACGGGCAGAGAAGGGATGAATAATGACTCCCTAGGTAGAGACACGTTAGAAGAGAATTTGAGTCCTGTGTAGTACTGGCGTATACCTCAAACCACGTCCCAAAGGAACGAGTTAGGGACCACCAGCAATGCAGTGAGCGTACAGAGAAGTGACGCAGACACGCTCTGTTAACTCCATCAGAGTAATTGTGGAGACCCTCCTCTCCAAGGCTTCATTCAGAGCATTTCCAGTTGGCTTTTCTCACTCAGAAAATGCCGCGGAACAAAACAAGGCACGTTTGGACAGATTTCCAGAGATGTTAAGCAGATGCTGCCCCACCCCCCCGTCGGATTTGCAGGTGTTTAGAACCTCTGAGAAACCAGGCCAAAAGTTTCTCAGTCTGCTCCTGAGATTCCTTGCTGCACAGAGGGAACCCATGAATGCCGTCTGATGGCCCGTGTCGAGTCCTCGTAAGCCCTTTCTGCAACATTGTTACACTTTTGAACTATTTGTGACATCTAAAATCCGCTCAGCGGCTCGTGGGAATTGAGTTGGTTATTTTAGGAAGTTCTTAGTAGGAGACGGGCATTCAGACTGTCCAAATTGCCATTACAGTTGGTTGTCAAGCCACTGCTTACAAGTGTCACTTTTAACAAAGCAGTCAAAGGCTTCGTTTAGCCCTGGTATTAAGTCATTGCAGGTCAGTGGAGTCGTGACCACTTACCCCAGAGCTGGATCTGGCTTTGAAAAGACCATGGAGGCGGAATTCAACTGTGATCCTTGCAAGCTAATAAATGGGGAGGAACATTTTAGGACAGTGCCTCTGCTATTGACCATGCTCCACTTGCTTTGCATAGAGTCCTTTCTGGGGGCTGTCAATCAGACTGTCCCCTAGCACTAAATGCACTTTTTTTTTATCAATGTGTTTTATTAAATTTGGATCATAATGTCTCCCCGAAGAGTATCATGGTTTTGCCGATGGCAACATTCACTTTGTGAGGCAGCTGGAGTGTTTGCTGCGTAGGTAAATATATAGGTGAGTTTCTACAGAGAGCGAGATGAAGTGAAGAAGAATAGGCATGATACGTGTAATTGTCTATTGTCGAGAGAGTCAAAGCTAGAATAAGGAGGTGGTGACCCTGAAGTATCTGATATAGATTTCTCGTGTGGAATCCATGTCAATGCAAATTCTCAATGGCAAGCCATATGCATTGGCTAACCTCCTTCCTCGTCCTGCAGGTGAAGAGTAGTGAACGATATGCTATTCACTTGGAAAATCAGTTCAAATATTTGCTTTCTCCTCTCTCTCCGCTCCCTGAGAACTGCAGAATTATATCATAGGCCAGTTTTTTTTATTGTTATCATGCTAGTATAAAATCACAGAATCAGAGAACATTAGAACCAGAAGGGACCTTGAGAGGTCATCAAGTCCAAGCACCGTGTAGATCAGGGATGGCCAACACGTGGCTTGCAAGCCACATGCGGCGTGGCTTGCTTCTCTGAAAGGGACAGCGTGTTTCTGTCTGAAGGAGACAGAGCCGGAGTCACTGTGTCCTGTGCGGAGTTCAAAATGGCCACCTTAAAATGCCTGCTCTGCTCTTAAAAGGGTGGTGGCCTTTTTTTTTTTTTTTATTTGCTTGACCAAATTGCGGTGTGGACGCTCCACTGCTGCTGTTTCAAAATAGCTTCTCCCCAGAGTCTTTCAAACGAATTACTCCCCAGTGCCTCCTAAGGCTCTAAACTGAGGTAGCACATCCACAGTAGGGGACCCTCCCTCAGACTAATTTTGAGGCTTCCCTGTAGTGTAGACATGCTATTTTGAAATGAACTATTGCAAAGAATTTCTTCCTGAATAGCTAATTCCGAAATAAGCATGCAGTGTAGACCTACCCCCAGTGTTCTCTTTTCCAAACTAGTTAAGCCCGATTCTTTCAGTCTTCCCTCATAGCTCATGTTTTCTAGACTGTGACAGGGCGCCTGCCCTGCACTGGGCCTTTAAGCCCAAGGCTCAGGCCTTGAGCCTTAGGGTGGCTGGAAGAACCCAGCTGAAACGGTTAGGCTAATGAGCCCCAGCTGTCAGAGATCTGGGAAGCCCGGGTGGCTAGGCAAGGCCAGCTGTCAGCTATAAAGGGAGAAGCCCAGTTTGCTGGGGGGGGGGGGGGAGCCAGTGTAGGGCTGACTGCAGAGGAAGCAGGAGCTCCTTGGAGGGAGACAGCCGCAGGAGAAGGACTGGAGCGGGGAGCTTTCCCTCAGCAGTTGCCGGGGACTCCAGGAGAGGCCGGGAGGAAGGCGGAGGCGAGTTGGTGCCACCCGGAGACTACCTGCCGAGGGGACGCCGGCCTGGAGATCGCAGCCAGCTGGGCAAGTCCAGGGGAAGGAAGCCCGGGGATCCAGGTAGGAAGTGGCCCAGGGCAGGAGCGGGAGCCGTCCCTCCCGGCCCGAGAGCCTCGGTGTGTTTGGCTGGATGGCCACACCGAGGGAGTGACCCGATACCCGGTCGCTCACAGGGCCCTGGGCTGGGACCCAGTGGAGTAGGGTGGGCCCGGGTCCCCCTACCTGGGGGTGCACCCCGCTACAACGATAATCTGTTTTGTGTTCTCGGCCTTGCTTGAAGGGCCAGTTATAAACTGCTTTGTGGCCGATGATGAGCAACCCATACAGACTGTAACTTGCCCTGAGAGGGGCTATATGAAGACAGTCAGGGGGCACTGAGGCACACTGGGGGCGTGCGCCCCTGACATAGACCCATCATCATTTTTGGTGCTCTTCTCTAGACCTTTTCTAATTTCTCCACATCTTTCTTGAAATGTGGCTCCTAGAACTGGACACAATCCTAGTGTCACGATACTTGTGGACTTGTGTCAGACAGGTGTAAATTGGGTTTACATTTCTCTTTGAGCCGAATCCAAACCCCACTGGAGACAATGGGAGTCTTCCTATTGAGTTAATAAATAGGCTTTGGTTTAAACCTTTTAGATTTAATGAACTCGCTCTTACATAGGCTCTCAATTCAGGAAAAAACGTAAGTGCACACTTGACATTGAAGTCACTGCTGGTGGTAGGTGTGTGCTTACAATCTGAGTTGTAAAGCAGGAAAATTACATGGTAAATATGAAAAACCATCAAATGGTCCAGGAGCACTTTACAGAGTAACAAAATATGTAGATGGGATCATGAGCTTTTGTGGACACAGCCCACTTCTTCTTCAGATGACCACTGAAGAAGTGGGCTGTGCCCATGAATGCTCATGATCCCATCTCCATGTTTTGTTAGTCTGTAAAGTGCTACCAGACCATTTGTTGTTTCTTTTGTACAGACTAACTCGGCGACCCCCTGAAGATGGTAAATATGGTTCCTTTGGGCCAACCTCTAATGTTTGGAAGGCTTGAATCACAATTTAATACTATATGGAGATATACCTATTTCATAGAACTGGAAGGGACCTTGAGAGGTCATTGAGTCCAGTCCCCTGCCCTCATAGCAGGACCAAGTACCATCCCTGACAGATTTGCCCCAGATCCCTAAATGCCCCCACCCCCAAGTATTGAACTCACAATGCTGGGTTTAGCAGGCCAATATTCAAACCACTGAGCTACGCCTCCATCCTACCCACCTACTCAGCCACCCAATTTAGCTCTGTGTATCGATGCTGCCCGACTCACTGGTGACTGCAGAAAAAAGGGCCTGTTCGTTGGGTGACACTTGTTATAATTATGAATCATAGGGGCAAACTGAGCAGATTTTGAAAAGTCTTGTCCATCTTTGCTGTGGCTTATTAGGTCCGCGGACAATATGGTACCTGTGACCAGAGTTCATTATGCACCTAAAAAGATGATGCATGTTCCTTTTGCATGTCCAACCAGGCTATACGAACTAGAGATAGTTTTGCTGGCCTATTTGTTCTGTGTGACTCTGTCTTGGGACAAAAAGAGCGATACATTAAAACCCCCCAGCAGAATAGCAAAAAAATGCTGCCCATTTGCATTGTTCACAATGAGCAAACTTTATAGCTATACCACAGCTATTGGGTTTCCTTCAACATAAATTGAAGCAGATTAATTTCTCCAGCTGTGCGGATTATAAAGCCATACTGGTAGTTCTATGTCCCAAAGTTTAATGTAGTGATGGGTCTCTTAAAGGATGATTAGTAATAAACTGCGGGCACCATTCAGAAAGATACCCTACCATGACCTACAGTATAGAAGCTATGATAGCTTGACTGTAACATTGTTGAAATGCTTAATAGTTAGAGGGGAAAGTTAACAAAGACTTTATCCTATGTAGCATATGTCTACACTGCACGCTTATTTTGAAATAAGCTAATCCAGGAGAAATACTCTGAAATAGCTTATTTTGAATTAGCACGTCTACACTACATGGAAGCTTTCAAAAGCAGTCCGAGGCAGGTTCCCCTAACGTGGACATGCTACCTGGATTTAGAGCCTTAGGAGGCACTGGGGAGTAATTACTTTGAATGACCCTGGGGAGGGGCTATTTTGAAACAGCAGCAATGGATTGTCCATGATGCTGCTATTCCGAAATAACTATTTTGGAATAGGCATTATTCCTTGTGGAATGAGGTTTACAGAAGTCAGAATAAGCCGTTAATCCAAAATAATGGTGTTGTGTAGACACACCCCTAGGGATTAATGTCATTCCTACTGAGACCAACTACTTCCATCAGATCGAATGTATTCCTGCTGAAGTTTTTAATTGGACCATCGAGCATCACTTCGTGTTTGTAAGTTCATGTCGGATATAACTATAAGAAAGTGGGTGACATTTAGAACTTCATGAGGCTGTCCCAAGCCATGGCACTATCTTCTCTGGCCACATGGCTCATGGAAGTAACGTTTTGATGCTACTAGAGAGTGCTACAGTTTGGCTGCATGGGTCCAGGTGGAGCAGTGAAGCCCCACTGTTAATGGGGATGGAAAATGTGGTCTGTTCTGGTATAAGTGAATTAGATGAAGCCACTGGCTTCCTGGAAGGTTGTCTATCCAGCTCTCAGTGAAGCCTAGTTTGGAGAGAACTGGTCTATAACAATCATATTTTAAGTTCATTTGCTGTTAGACTTCCATAAGGTGAGACGGAATCAGGCAGGTCAATGACTCAGGACAGTCGCCTTTTCTACTCTTGGCCTAGTCTCAGCTTTAACTATAAACCTTTTCTAGATTGATCTATCACTAAAATGCAGCTGCATCTGGGGTGGAGTGTAACAGCCAATATCACCTTGTAGAAGAGGAAAGAGTACTTTCTCCAACTGAAACAATAATGGGATTGTTAAGAAGGCTGACTGTGCTTACTTAAATCAGAAGGTTTGGATGTTAGTAATAATGACTCTGCTTTTGCAAAGGGTACTGTAGTGAATCTTTACATGGCCGTAAGCGTTCAGGGTTTGTATTTTGAACTGATATTATTTGAGCCCTATCTGCACAGTGCTTCCTGATGTTATGGTGGGACTGTTGTACAGACTAGCACAGTAACATGTAAATCTGCCCAGCATCAGCTGTCTAGCCAACTACAAAGGTACCTCTAATCATACCTAGGGCTTTGGTTCAGTGCTAGAGCAAATAGTAGGAGAAAGAGTTCTGTTAACATTTGTTTGAATTCCACAGTGACTTTTGATTCAACGGTATTCACAGCCCTTTCACGTTTTTCTTCTGCATACATTTCTTTGCTTGAGAGTTACCACTGTAAGTGCTTGCAAAAAGTAAATATTTATCTAAAATCTTCACCAATGTATAAGTCTGAAAAGTATAGTGAGGTGGGCCATTCGCCTGACTATGCACTGTTGTGAATTTTACAATAAAATATACACATAATAAGTTATAGTAAATTACACATTATTGCCAATCAGAAATAAACATACTTTTATGCTCAGTTGCAACATTCATCATTCAAATAATGTTGCAACCAATAATTATTTGCTGATGACCAATGTTCCCTCTAATTTTTTCCATCCGTGTGTAGAATAAATTTTATGTGTATCAAAGGCTGTGTGGATGTGCACCACCCATAAAAAGGCATGGGAGTCTGTGGGTTTTTTGCTAATCAGCTGGGCAGCATTTGAATCTCTCCTGGGTGGCGTCTCAAGGACACCACTTATAGGTAACGCTGCTGATGACACGTGAATATTTCTGAATGATGAATACATCTGAGCCTTTCATCATCATAATTTATGTCACGGAAAAGAAAGGCAAAATGTGTGGAATAAACTCTCTGGTGTATTCGGCAGTTACTCAGGGCATGTCTACACTGGGGAGTTATTTTGAAATAACTCCCTTTATTTCAAAATAAAAAAGTGAGCGTCCATAATATGTTCTTTCAAAATATTGGGCTTGTTACTTCGAAATAATAACTCCTGCTTGTGAAGAGGAATACACTATTTTGAAATCGTTATTTTGGGAGTTAATATTTCGAAATAACCTGGTAGGGTATATGCAGCCTCAGTGAAAATGGCATATGATGTTGTGAATCAACATCAGCAATTCCCAAAGTGGGTTTTTTAATCTAAATTTGGACTATGCTCAGGTCAATTTGCTGATCAGGACTATTGAAATTACGAGCCAAAGTGGAATGGCATTAGAAAATATTGATCTTTATCATTTGCTATATTTTATGGCTAGAAGAGGTCCTAAGTAAGGATGTTAAGTATTGTGTAATTCACTAATCGAACAGTCGCTGCATTTTTGCATCGACTATTTGATTAGTTGATAGGGCAGCACTGCCCCTTTGAAACGCCGATGCTGCATTTCAAAGGGGTAGTACTGCATGGAACTCAGGATCAGCTGGGGACTGACCCCAGCCTTCACACGGTCCTGCCACATTGAAATGCCATTTCAAGGGGACAGTGCCACACAGCTGATCCCGGGCTCCATGTGGTGCTGCCCCATTGTGGCGTTTCAAAGTGGCAGCGCTGTATGGAGCCTGGGCCACATTGGAGCCCGGCCCTCAACCAATGTGGACGTGGCACCCTTGGGACATAGGACGGATTAGGGGGGCCCTGAAGGTAGGGAGTTTGGGGGGCTTCTCCAGTGGTGCAGGGGATAAGGTACCCACCTTGGTAGCTAGAGATCAAGGAGTCAAGCCCCACCCTCAACCAACATGGACCTGGCACTCTAGGGGTGTGTCTAAACTACATGGCTCCATCGATGGAGCCATGTAGATTAGGCTGATAGGCAAAGGGAAATGAAGCCGCGATTTAAATAATCGCAGCTTCATTTAAATTTAAATGGCTCCCGCGCTGACCTGAAAGCCCTTTATCGACCTCCCCGTTATGCCTCGTAGGATGAGGTTTACCAGGGAGGTCGATAAAGGGCTTTCATGTCAGCAGGGGAGCGTCCAGACTGCCCCAATCTGCCAACAAACAGCTGATCGGCAGAGCAGGGCATCCATTCAAATTTAAATGAAGCCGCGATTTTCCCATCGAGGGAGCCATGTAGTCTAGACGTACCCTAGCTGACCCCAGGCTCCATGCAGCACTGCCACTTCAAAATACCCCCTTCTTTGTCCCCCCCCCCCCCCACTTCCCCTATCTGATAGAGGCAGCAAGGGTCAGGGAAGCAACTAGTCAACTATCCTGTTAACTAGTCCTTAACATCCCTAGTCCTAATGAATATGTAGTCTGGCCTGAATTACATAGGTTATAGAATTTCACCCAGTCATGTATGCATCAACCCCATAACATCTGGCTGAGCTCAAGCATATCTTTGGAAAAGGCGCCCGATCTTGATGCGAAGACTTCAGTCTCATTCACCATTGCAGAGCTGCATCTGATTTGGTAATGCTTTTGCTCTGTTTATAGTGAAGAGAAAGGGGACACTTGAATTATGGTCCCAAAGGGGTAAGGAGGAAGCCCATGGAGCTCTGCTTCTTTGTGGCATGTGGAGAAAGCACTGTGAGTTTTAAAGGCAGCCCTATGAAGACAGGCAGCTCCCTGCTAAAGATGAAAATCTTTACTGTAACCATGGGACCCATTCGGCCTGGCGTGAATCTTATTTTTAGAATATCTCACTGGAAGAATTAATCTTCCTTTTGATGGTGAACACTGACAGAAATGGTACAACACAGCTCTCCATGCCAGGTCTGACGGAAATCATGAGGAACAGTATGGGAGGACAGAGGAAGGGAGAGCAGCAAGTAATGTTTTGCAAATGGCTTCACCTCAGTTCTTTCATGTATATTGTTTTTGAATGCTGGAGTATCTGAAAACCAGGCCTGACTGTTCTAACCGCATGGTGGACAAAATTAGAATCCTAGGGCTGGAAGAGACCTCAGGAGTCATCGAGTCCAGCTAGTTCGTGCCCCGTGTAGCCGCGCTGCACGGGGTTCGAACCAGCGGGGTTTTAAAAATGGCGGCTCCCCGCTTATGCAAATGAAGCCCGGGAAATTCAAATTCAAATCCCGGGCTTCATTTGCAAGTGCGGTATGCCTACATTACCCTCCTAGTTCGAACTAGGAGGGTAGTGTAGACATACCCAGACAGCAGACTCATGCTTCATGTTTAGAGAATGTTTTTTCATTTTTATATATATATATATATAGAGAGAGAGAGAGAGATAATAATGTTTTATTAAGGGAATAATTCCCAGTGAATAACTAATACTTTTATTCTTTTTTTCCTGTCCCTGAACAGATTGGAGTTTTTTAAACTTGTTCCGTTACTAGAATGTACTAGACTTTTTTTATCTTGGTTTTAAGGGTGGAATGCAAGGACTATGTGAGTAATTGATACTAGATTTTCCAAATTCAAGCTATGTAGGTTAGTTACAATTAATCTGTTCCCTGATTGGATGAATCATAGAATCACAGAATACTAGGACTGGAAAGGACCTCGAGAGGTCATCGAGTCCAGTCCCCTGCCCTCATGGCAGGAATGTAACATAGAAAAATAGGCAGGGACAGAGGGTGAAAGTAGGGCTGAGGGGAAGCAAGCCCCCCCCTTCCTCCCACCCCTACGCCTTTTTCCCAGGCCCCGATCCCAGCACCATGGGGAGGGAGAGGGCGTGCAGCCCCACCTTCCTGACCCCAGAGCACAGGGAGGGCGGGTGCCAGGAGGCAGTGACACTATGCCTCCCATGTGCCTACAGCAGGGGTTTTGGGGGCGAGGCCAGGCCTAGCGGTTTGGGAAGGCAGCGCCTTCCCCCGCCTGTGATACCCGCCGGCTATAGGAACAGGAGTCGCTAAAGCTTAGATCTCTCACAGAGAGGCAGTTTAAGGAGCTGTGATACAGAAGCAGGTTTAGCACGTTTTAAAAATGACTCTCTGCATCCGCCTTTCACGTGCTTTAACTGAGGCTTTTATTCGAACAGCCTCCCTCGTTCCCTTGCCCTTTAGCGGGAGAGTTTTTAAAAAGAAAATCCCCAGCGTAGCGGAGGCCGTTTTAGATGACAGTAAAGAGGGCAATGACTGTCCTTTCTGGGGAAGAGGAAAGTTATTTGGGATGGTCTGGAGCATCGCCGCTGCTGTTAAAGTCTGATCCCGCGTCCTAGAAAACCCAGCAAGACCAACGCGCCCAGAAGGGGGAGAGCAAAGACCTGCCAGGAGAGAGAATGGAGCTTCCGACTTTGCCTTACGCTTTTAGTTGCAGCCTCATTGCTGGAAAAATGCAAGCCCAGAACATGGCTTCATTGGTGACCTCAGGGCCAGCCTATAACATTTGGGCACCTGAGGCGGGGAGCTCAAATGACGCCCCCCATATCTCCTTGCTTGGGCTAAAACTTTGAAAGGTCTCAATTCTGCCTCCTTCCTGTTCTACTCCCTTCATGGCACTGCCCCATCTCTGTGCAGATGCACCACCAGCAGACACAATTTTCTACACTCTGGGTCCTAGTGGCGCCCCCTGCAGTCTGGCACCTGAGGCGGCCGCCTCAGTTGGCCTCATGGTAAGGCCAGTTGTGTGGGTGACCTCACAACTGGCAAACTCGTACCAGCAATGAGGGGTTTGGGGCATGCAGGCCTGCCGACAGGGGGAGGGGGACCACAAAGGGGACAGCTGCCCTGGGGCCCAGCAGTGCAAAAGGCCAAGGGCCCCTGGCAACAGCTGAGCGCTCTGGCCCTTTTTAATCACCGCAGGACTCCTGGGTGGCACTGAAGGGCTAGTGGAAGGAGGAGCCATGCTCCCCTCGACCTTACCATAGGCCCTGGCAATTCTGTTTCCCCTGCCTCTCCTCCGCACCAAAGGCATGGCATTTCGTTGCCTTCTCAGGTCACAGGCTCCTAGCAGCAGTGCAAACTATACAGTCATGGTCAGCTACGCAAGGGTCTTATTAGAGGGAAGGAAAAAGGTGAGGGATAGGAAAGAGAAAAAACAACAAACCTCCAGCCCTTGCGTCCCTGGATGAATTAGCATAGCATGAGGACAAGACTAAGACGGGCGTTTGCACGCTCTTTGTACCTGCTAACTGGGCCAGGGTATTTTAACATGGAAATGTTCTCTTAGGGTACGTCTACACTAGCCCCCTAGTTTGAACTAGGGAGGCTAATGAGGGTGACTGAAATTGCTAATGAAGTGTGGGATTTAAATATCCTGCACTTGATTAGCATAGTCCCGGCTGGTCGCCATTTTGGAAACTGCCTAGCCCGAAGTAACTGCCCGCGTCTACACGCGGCAGAGAAGCGCGATTCCGAGATAAACCCCTTAGTTTGTATTAACCGTTAAACCTCATTCCTCATTCCATGAGGTTTAACTGTTAATTCGAACTAAGGGGTTTAGCTCGGAATCGCGCTTCTCTAACGTGTGTAGATGTGGGCAGTTACTTCGGACTAGTCAGTTTCCAAAATGGCGACCAGCCGGAACTATGCTAATCAAGTGCAGGATATTTAAATCCCACACTTCATTAGCAATTTCAGTCGCCCTCGTTAGCCTCCCTAGTTCGAACTAGGGGCTAGTGTAAACGTACCCTTAGTGGAGCCCTGTAGCTGTTAAAGAGAAAATGCTAGATTGGGTTGGCCAACCCATGTTTTTCCTCATGTCGGAAAACCAACAGAGACCAGCATAAGGACTCCATGCTAAGAGGGTATGGTGGGAGGCTGGAATCCACTGGCTGGAGTATATTCCATACAGACAACTTAGCTGTAAAATTCTAATCGGGAAGAAAGGGGCCATTCTTTTAACAACATTATGGGAAATGCTGCTTCAATATTAGGAACTTTGGAAATGTTTATGATGGCCAGAATAAATATTCTTATATTCTAATGACCATAAATGCCCTCCCTCCACCCCGGTATTGATGAAATATCTTCAATGTTTCAACATCGGTACTCGAAGCGGTGCTGACTAATGACATTAATCAGATATTGCATAGAATAAGGGGAAGCAGAGCCAAAAAAAGGAGCTAGAACCCATAATAGTTAGGTCATTTTACATTCTGACAACCCTTTTCAAACTTCTTCCCCTCCCCGCCAAGCAAGGACTTGGATATGGGATGACGCGGTAAATTTACCTTTAAATAGTACAGAAGGAAATCACAGATGGCTTGGAACGTGCTGCCAATTTCTAATAGCAAATGTAAATAGAGAAGGTTGAAAAACAAGCTGGAGTGCAATGAACTTGTGTTTGGCGTCTGCGGGTCGCGATCTCTTTTCTTTTCCTAGCAAATATTTTTGATGACCTCGGCATAGCGTTCCACATGTCAAGAGAGGCATGAACACTAGCCGCATAAAAAAGGAGGTGGTGCCTCATGTATGATTTTAATCAGGTCAGTCTTTGTGGATAGGTGGTGAGAAATCATTAGCTTGCTGTTTGTGCACAGAATTGCATTATAACAAGTCCAGAGGAGACGGGGTTTCAAGTCCCCTGCTGACTTTGCTTTCGTAGTCTCCGCCTTGTCTCGGGATAGGCGTGTCTTTGTTTTCCACCTCAGAGATCATGGCCATCCATTTCCTAGCTAGCTCGCCTAGGAATCTACGTCACAGCTGCCTTCCTAGAGCTAAGGGAATAGCTTAGTTCGCCCGCAGCTAGAATATTGAAATGGTAGATTTACAAGAAGTCATAACAGGTCAACGGTCATTCTCCAGGAAACTTGGGTTAAGTAACAACGTGGCTGGCACAGATCGCTTGCTACTGAGGGTTCATTTTGACTTCATGTTTCAGGCAATCGCAGTTCATTCAGAGTGCATTCCCCCCCATGCGCACCCCCATACTCCTCCGGTAGAGCTCAGCATGCCGCTGATGACCCTAGTCATTTGGTTTGGATATGGGTCACAGGAGCGGCCCTAGACGAGCTGCCGGCAACTGGCATCCTAGCAAAACACGCGATCGGCGCCCCTGCCTCCAAAGTCTTCAACGGCTGTTTATGTTGGCGCCCTAGGCGACCGCCTAGTTCGCCTATATTGACTGGCCACCAATGGGTCAACACTTCTGTGGCGTTGAAGGGCAAAGATCTGGGGCTCATATGAAAAGGAAATGTATTACAACCGCAGAGAGAAAGATCACTCTATCTCCATTGCATGTGTGACCAACATATAGATCATGTGCCAGTCTGCCTGTTCAGCAGATCAGGGTTGGGTCATGCCAGGGAAACCTGGTGTGGCTGAACCTCCGATGGAAGGAGGACTTCTTCTATCTCCAAGGTCTTGTACATCATTTATTTTGTCTTTATATTGCTCCTAAAGCCCCATGCCTGCCTTTTTGAGGCATGCATTGATTCTCATTGGGTTAAGCCTCGTTACTCTCAGGCACACAGGTTACTACCCTTACCCAGAGCTCGTCACCTTCATTAACATATAAAGCCCTGATTCACAATAGGAATTAAACACCTAACTACCCTTTGACCTGTTGAAAAGCTCATCCAGCCCTCGTCTACACTAGGACTTTATTTCGAAATATCCCTTTCCAAGGTCAAATTTAGAAGCGGAGCGTCCACACAACCAAGCCCGTTACTTTGAAATAACTGTCTGTGGAACTCGAAATCTGTCCTCCTGCTTTTCATCAGAAATAACACTAATTCCAAAATAGTTATTTCGAAATAACGGTAGTGTGGATGCTCTGGTACCTCTATTTTGAAATAACAACTTCCCAGAATAATTTGAACTAATTACTCCCCAGTGATCCCTGAGGCTCTAAGTCTGAGGTAGCGCATCCACATTAATAGCGCCTAGGACTAATTTCGAGGCTTCCCCGTAGTGTAGACACACTAGTTTGAATTTGTTAAACTGGGAGATATTAAGTCAAATGTATTAATTTCAAAATAGTTTCCTAGTGTAGACATGGCCTCGGTGTGATTAACATTTTTCAGACAGGACAAGGTGTTTATTGCAATGGACAAAAACCAACTACTTTTCGAATGTTATTTTTCCGTGTAAGCAATTGATGTATTTTTCACTGTACAATTAGACAGATGACATGCCCAGTGAACTTCCCCACTGTGATAAATCACAGCTCATTGTGGATCAATTGGGATGGGTGTGCCTCTAAACTAGAGATTTTCCTCCTGTTTGAACTTGATTTAATTGCCAGCTCACTGTAGTCCGCTAACACATTTGTAAATGCTCCTTCAGAAACTCCATACTCAGCCTAAAATAAAGTAGAAGTGTCTTGTGTGGTAGAACACATATTGGTAGAGTGTCTAGGCCAGCCTCTACAAATCTAATGGCTAATTGAAGTTAAGTGGCAATCAACTAATGAGTTAAAATGGGCAAAACTTGTAGTCTAGACGAGTGTTTCTCAACCTTTTTTTTTTTTTTTCTCATGGCCCCCTTCTGAGCCTCGTTTACCTCTGTGGCCCCCCTCATAGCCACTGTTAGTTGGAAAAAAAGGTACATAATTGACCTAATGTTCCGTTTTTTCCATGTGGCCCCCTAGAGGTAGGGCGTGGCTCCTGGGGAGCCATATGGCCCACGGTCCAGAACCACTGGTCTAAACTGTAGGGAGGCAGAGTACCTTCAAACCTAATGGGGAGGAAACACTATATGTCCCCTGGTAGGCAGAGCCAACCCAACACAATCCCCCACACTGGAAGCATGGGAGTGGGACAGGAAGTAAAAAAAGACGGGGCCTTTAGCTCAATGAGGTGGGAGCCAGGGAAGGAGACAAATATCTCCAGGCTGCTGCCGAACTTTGGGCCAAAACCATGCTGTGCAGCACTCTGCCCCCTGAGGAGAGCAAAGGGGAGAGGAGGTGCCAGGACTGCCATCAGCTACATGCCCTGAGGAGACAGAGGGCCCTTGGCCTACACAGCCATACACCTTGGCTGTGGTACGAAGTAGCCCAGAAAAAACAGACACGAGTCTAGTTTTCCTTCCAGAAAGTGACTCAGAGGCTACGTCTCGACTGCCATGATTTTCCGGAAATGCTTTTAATGGAAAAGTTTTTCCGTTAAAAGCATTTGCGGAAAAGAGCGTCTAGATTGGCACGGACGCTTTTCTGCAAAAGCGCTTTTTGTGGAAAAGCGTCTGTGCCAATCTAGACGCGGTTTTGCGCAAGAAAGCCCCAATCGCCATTTTCGCCATCGGGGCTTTTTTGCGCAAAACAATACCGCGTTGTCTACACTGGCCCTCTTGCGCAAAAGCATTTGCACAAGAGGGCTTTTGCCCGAACGGGAGCAGCATAGCATTTCCGCAAGAACACTGACAATCTTACAGGAGATCGTCAGTGTTCTTGCGGAAATTCAAGCGGCCAGTGTAGACAGCTGGCAAGTTTTTCCGCAAAAGCACTTGCTTTTGCGGAAAAACTTGCCAGTCTAGATGCAGCCAGAGTGTTTCTGTGGGATCCCCGCTAACCCAGCAGCAAAAACGTCCACCCCGGAAAGGACCCTGGGCTGGGGCCCACTGGAGTAGGGTGGGTCTGGGTCCCCCACTGCCTGCCACCAACCCCTCCCATAGAGTAGCAGGCTACTCATCCCTAGGCCTTGTCTGTGGCTTGCCGCCACACCAGGAAGCTACAGGGCCTGGCAGTGGGGCTGTCTACTTGAAGGCCCTGCCCAGAGCCCTCAACTGTAATTCCTTTTTGCTTCAGCCTCGGTGGAAGCTAAGAGCTGCTCCACCCAGGGGGCCAGCCCCTGAAGACTGTTAATGGTCATCCACCCGGACAAGAGGCAGTGGCTAGAGACTGTAACAGAAGGCTAGAGCAAAAGGCTCACGACTGGCTGCTGCTGTGACCCAGAGTGGCTTCCCTCCAAATCCGACAGGGAGGAACCATTACAAGACATTCCCAGAGCAAAGGGGAAACTGGGTGGATGAATTATGGATGGATGGATGGATCTGCCCTGCATTTCCCCTGGTGCATTTTGTACAAGGAGAGAACGAGCGGCACCCCCCTCCCCTTGGAAAGACTCCAGATCTAGATTTTGCCGCTGAGGGGCAGCTCTGCCTCTCATTTTTCGCCCTCTCGTCATCCTTAATTACTGTCCTAGAGTCCTCGGGGTGGAAGAGACCTCAGGAGGCCGTCGAGTCCAGCCCCCCAGAACTGGGAGACTTCCCCACTCACAGCAGAGCTGGCTCGTGTTCCTGTCCAGTCTCCCAAAATATCCAGCTGGGAGAGGGTTTAAATCAGGCCGCGGCAGAGTGAGCAGGCGGTAGAGGGGGCAGTTGCCCTCGGGCGCCATGCTAGGGGAGCGGCAATTGAGTTTCCCTCCATTCCCCCTCTCATCCCTTGGCTAGCCTGCTCCTCCTCCGCCCACCGCCACCGGCTGGAGCCGCCTCTGCCCCCCAGCCCGACCCTCCTCCATCTTTGCTGGCAGGTTTGTGCGTGTGGGGGCCCAGCCCCAAACTGGAGGGGGCACGGAAGATGTGGTGCAAGCTCCCCTCACCGCTCCTCCCAGGGTCGGGCTCAGCGCATCACACCCTCGTTACGCCACTGAAATTAGGGGTGGGGAGCTTCTGGCCCCTCAGGCTCAGCATTGGTGCTCCAGCCCCCCGACTGCTGGAGCACACAAAATCTACTAGGCTGCCCCCCCGCTCTGGTGTGCGAGGGGAACGTGGGGAGGGTCTTTCTTCTCAGGCGGGGTCCATAGGGAAGGTTCCCCCCCCCCACACTTCTCACTTGTGCACGGCCCTGACTGATTTTTTGTGGGTCAGTGGCCCCCGACCCACAGAAGGTTCCCCACCCCTGCTTTAAAGGAACCTTGAATTCTGGGAGTTATAAGCCTCTCCCGAACCCAGCCCGGAGGAGCCTGTTGGCCTGCGGATTCGACACAGCTCTGCTAACCTGAATCTTCTGCCTGTGACTCTAGTCTCCCTGTGGTCAGTGCTGATGTGTCTGCCTGAATCCCGGGCTCGGTCCATGCATCTGAATTGATGCTGCGAGCCGTCTGAAGATCCTTTGTGAATCAGTTCCCCTCTCTCTCCATGGAGCTAAGTTCATGCTGTGAACCATGCGGATGCAACCAGGTTAATAACTATTGATGTAGCCATGTTAATAACCATCTCACTGCGCAGGAAGCCGAGTCTCCCCTCCTCCCCGCCTCCCCCCCACAGAAACTCTGGATGTGACCCACTTCATCATTCTTTCGGTCTATCCCCGGGTCTCAATTTACTGCGCGCACTTTTTAATCACTCTGAATAGCTAATCACAATAATTTCTCACTGTCCAAGGAGGCAAGTTCGCCCTCAGAACAGCCTCGGTGTCCTTGTTAATCATTGTAACCTCTTACTGCTCAGGAATGGCGAAACACACTCAGCCTGTGCTGATCATGCTAATGCCTCATTCTCCGGAGACTCAGGCCTGGAATAGCTCCCCACATATCAGGGGCAGATGAGGACTTTGTGGGGCCCAGGGCAGCACAATTTCACGGGGCCCCCCCTTTGACCCGGCGCATGCGCGGTGGCGCCATGGCGCATGCACGGGGCTTCTTGAAGCGCGGGGCCTGGGGCGGCCGCCCCACTCGCCCTGCCCTATAACCGCCACTGCCACATATCATAACAAGGATTCTGCCCAGGAGCGCCACGATCTTCTGTTCTGGATCTCTGAAAACCGTCTCCCTGGCTGCTCCTCTCTCTCTCTCTCTCTCTCTCATATTCCTTCTGTGTGATATGTCAAGTACGTGGCACATTGATTAACAGACACAAAACAGTCTAGATCGGGGATTGCATGGTGCTTCAGAGAAGAACAACTCGGGCCACTGATACAGACACTATGGCTGTGTCTACACTGGCCACTTATTCCGGAAAATCAGCCGCTTGTCCGGAATAACTTGCCAGCTGTCTACACTGGCCCCTTGAATTTCCGGAAAAGCACTGATGATCTACTGTAAAATCATCAGTGCTTTTCTGGAAAAACTATGCTGCTCCCATTCGGGCAAAAGTCCTTTTCCGGAAAATTGTTCCGGAAAAGGGCCAGTGTAGACAGCACAGGTTTCTTTTCTGCAAAAAAGCCCCAATCGCGAAAATGACGATCGGGGCTTTTTTGCGGAAAAGCGCGTCTGCATTGGCATGGATGCTTTTCTGGAAAAAGTGCTTTTACGGAAAAGCATCCTGCCAATGTAGACGTGCTTTTCCCAGAAATACTTATAACGGAAAACTCTTCCGTTTTAAGCATTTCCGGAAAATCATGCCAGTGTAGACGTAGCCTTTGACTGTGTCAGGGCTGAACTCCACCCCACCACTCCGAGTGCAGAAGTTGGGAGCCTGCAAGAGACCTAAAAAAATGACCTTGCCTCTACAGGCTCTGCTTACAAAAACTCTCCAGAGTCGCAGATTCACTGACTTGGAGGGATAGCTGCCACCATCAAGTGATTTATCCCTAAAAACAGGGGGACCCCAAGCTCTTTTACCAGGAGAGAGCTGGAAAAACAAGAGAAGAGAAAAACAAACAGCAATCTCTGGTAGCTGACCTCTAGTCTGAGGCATGCAGACACACACGGACAGGCCTGCTGTTACCTTCCAGGACACAAGGATCAAATCATCGCCTTAAAGTCATTTTTGTTACAAAAGAAAAGATCTACTTGATAAAGCATATGTGGTTGCTAGGTGTTAGAGTGTGACAGGGCACTTGCCCTGCACTGGCCCTTTAAGGGCAAACCCCAGCCCTGAGCAAGGGCTGCAAGTAAAGCCCCAGCTGAGTTAGGTCTCAATAATTAGGGCCCAGCTGGGGGCTATATAATGAAGGACTCCTGAAGGAGTAGAAGAACTGACTGTGTGGCTCTGGACAGAGAGTAGCAGGGACCTGGCTGCTGGAGAAGCAGGAGGTTTCCTGGCAGGGCAGCAGATCCACCCCACCCCACCCCCCTCCCCCACCGGAAGGGGACTCAGCGAGACCGGAGTGGGCACGGCCGGAGGGCAGTGTCCTGAAGAGGACGCTGTGGACAAGAGGAACATGGGGAGACACCACCTAGAAGGAGAACCCAGCGGGGCAGGCAAGTTAATTCCCAGGACTGCTGCCTGGAGGCGCCAGGGGGCTGAGTCAGTCTCATGACGGAGAGCAACTAAGGAAAACAAATTAAAACACAGAGGAAAATCTCTGGGAACAATGCTTAGATGGTGAATGGGGGAGGGGAGGCATAGATTGACACAGAGCTGTTCAAACCAAACCAGAAAATAAGGAAAAATACCCTGATCACACCTAGATTCACTTTTCCCCTTTATTTACACGATACCTTCTTAGTCCAGTCCACTTCCATGCCCCGAATTCCTTGGAGGCATGGTAGTCCTGTCTGGGTTTAAGTCATTCTGTGTGTCTCAACCCCTGGTTTAACTCTCCCCCACAGAGGAAACAGGCAAGGTATCCTATCCAATTCAAATTTCAGCACTCTATCCCCATTGGTTCATTTGGGTCCTTGCCAACAACCTTGTTAGCTACGTGAGTTTAACCCCTTGGTCACTGGGTGCTGGCCAGCACTCCTCCTGTCCATCACAGAGTGGATTAAACATTTCAGTGTATTCTGCTGAAGAACACCCAGGCTATGTGTACACTGCCCTCGTTTTGTGCAAAAAATATGCAAATGAAGTGAAGCGTGGAATATTGCTGTGCCTCATTTGCATAATTAATGAGGCTCTGTTTTTGCATAAGAGGCTTTTGCATAAAAAGGAGCCACCTACGCAGCTCCTTTTTTGCTCAAAAAACCCCTCTTGCGCAAGAGCCGTTCTTCCTGGAAAAAAATGCGGAAGAATGGCTTTGGCGTAAGAGGGGGTCAATAGTGTAGACATAGCCCCATTTTACAAGGCTTGGGTTGATCTTGCTGAAAAACTAAACACATGGGCTGTGTCTAGACTGGCCAGTTTTTCCAGAAAATCAGCTGCTTTTCCGGAAAAACTTGCCAGCTGTCTACACTGGCCGCTTGAATTTCCGCAAAAGCACTGACTTCCTACTGTAAGAAATCAGTGCTTTTTGCGGAAATACTATGCTGCTCCCATTTGGGCAAAAGTCCCTTTTGTGCAAAACTTTTGCGCAAAAGGGCCAGTGTAGGCAGCTGAGATTTGTTTTCCGCAAAAAAGCCCCGATCGCAAAAATGACGATTGGTGCTTTTTTGCAGAAAAGCGTCCGTGCCAATCTAGACGCTCTGTTCCGAAAATGCTTTTAATGGAAAACTTTTCCGTTAAAAGCATTTGCGGAAAATCAGGCCAGTCTAGACGTAGCCATGCTGATGTGGTGCGGTGCACTGTTTCCTTCTGTTAATTCCAGCATGGAGCCTGGTGCTTTCCATGAGCACTTCGCTAGTGTTCATGCCCGATCTGAAAACATCCCAGATCATCATGGGAGCCTGCTGGGCATTGAGAATGAAGCTCGACCAGAAAGTTAGGGCTGTAAAAACTCCCTTCTCCCATCCCTCTTCTTCTCTGGCTCTGGGGAATGTGATCCCAACTGAAGCTTTAGAAAGGAATGTAAGGAAATCTGTTGCAACCAACTATCTCTTGGGGTATGTCTACACTACCCCGCTAGTTCGAACTAGCGGGGTAATGTAGGCATACCGCAATTGCAAATGAAGCCCGGGATTTGAATTTCCCGGGCTTCATTTGCATAAGCCGGGCACTGCCATTTTTAAATCCCCGCTCGTTCGAACCCCGTGCCGCATGGCTACACGTGGCACAAACTAGGTAGTTCGAACTAGGCTTCCTAGTTCGAACTACCGTTACTCCTCGTGGAACTGCAAGTCTGTACCTGAGAGAACAATCTGGCCCAGTATACATCTGATTTATAACAAATGCTGTGCACTTGCAGTGCCCGGTGGGGTCAACTGGAATTGTGGGTGCTCTGTACCTCTGGAAATCAACCCCCAGATATACCTTCTCCTGACAGTTGAGTGGCACAAGCACGAGGTAATTCAGAAGGGGCGTGGAACAACCATGCTGCTTAAAAGGAACTGGTGAGACACACACAATAAGTAATAATACTCTGGCTGCAGATCTAGGAGGAACAACCATAGATATATATAAGCCCAATGTCTGTGACTCTGTAACACTGAAACGCTGGCTGTTCCCTCTGGGCGGCGCTGTTGCCTCCTGCCGTGGTGCTCGGCTACCTCTGCACCGCTCAGCCGAGCTGCTGTGTGGGCACAAGCGGTGCAAGCAGCTGTTTGGGGTCCGTGCTCCCCGTGCAGCATAGGGATGCTCCATGGGGAGTGTGGTGCCCAAATGGCCGCTTGCTCCTGTACGGTGGCCCGGCTGAGTGGCGCAGAAGTAAGTCGAAGGCCACGGTGGGAGGCAACAACACCGCCCAGAGGGAACAGGCAGGGGGCGGGGCCTGGACGAGTGTGAGTCTCTGATGTCAGGAAAGGGCGTTGCATTCAAAAGGAGGAAAGCGGAGCGGATGTGGAGGAGACAGAAAGGAGGAGGCGGAGGACAGCGAGAGAGACACAGAGAGAGACGCAGGAGGAGGAGGAGGAGGAGGTGGAGGAAGAAGAAGAGAGAGAGAGAGAGACCCCGTTTGTGTCACTTGTTCCCGCGCGGCGGCCTGGCTGAGTGGTGCAGAAGTCGGCTGAGTGCCATGGCGGGAGGCGAAGGGGGGTGGGGTGGTGACATACATGCCCAGGGGGCGGGGCCTGGACAAGCATGCATCCCCAACGGAGACAGAGGAGAGCAGAGAGAGAGTGAGACACAGTAGGGGGAGAAGAGACAGAGAGGCGGAAGGTGGAGGAGAGCTGAGAGAGAGAGGGGGAGGTAGTAGGAGAAGGGGAGAGAGAGAGAGAGAGAAAGAGACACAGAGCAAGAGACCAGAGGCTCAGGAGAGAAGACCAACGTGGAGGAGAGACCAATCCCATCTTATGACGGGCTAATTGGCTAGTCTTCAAAGAACTGCTGTTCATGCTCAGGCAGCCATTCTTCAAATACAATAGATGACTTCTTGTTGATCCATGTTCCAGTCAGCAGAGATCGGTGCTACCTCTCTAGTCCGGAACCCTCGCGACCTGACCGGAGCTGAAGCAGAGAATTTGCCAGACCACGGGAGGTCAATATTGTCTAGCAGCATTACCCACCCTTCCGCTGCTTGCTGGACTCTGAGGAGACATTTAGAAGTAAATTAGAGCTAAACAACAGCACAGAAGCCTGCAAGTCAGGACGGGTGGCTGTAAACAAACTTTATAGGACCTCGAGAAACATCATGCTGGACCCCGGATGTTGCTGGAGCAGAGAGTGCCGGACTAGAAAGGTTCAACCTGCATTAAGAACCATCTCCAAGAATATTTTGGAGGCAGTGGGTAAAGGTCAGCTTCCCAGCTGGGGCCTGGATTGATTTCTCAGCGACCTTTGATTTACTGGCTCTTGAAATTTCATTAGACAAGTCAGCAAATTTGTTGTTTGGGTTTCCCCGCTGCCCCCTCTTCGGACCTTTCACTGGTGTGGCAGTTTAGAAAATAAACGAGGAAGCGGTTTGATTAAAAATGGCATCTGTTCTGAGGCGAGGGAGAGAAATCCAGGGGTGCTGAGGCAGCATTGTGCAAATAAGAAAGCACTTTCACGCACAAGCACCGGGGTAAATCATTTTCCAGTTAAATGCCAAAAGTACTTTCATGCAGATGATTTTGTGCTTTCTAAAAGTCCAGGGAAGACTGGTGTGCTGGGAAATTTAAAAAAAAAAAAAAAAAAAGGATGGGGGAGAGAGCCTTTCCTCTTCGGAAAAACAACTGAGCATAGCCCCTTTAAGAAAAGGCTCTTTTGCTGGCGGCCATCTTGTTTTTCTGCTTCAGCCACAAGATAGCTCCCCTGCAGAACCAAATAAGGCGGGGGAGGGGGGGGCAGAGAGTCCGCGGGGGTGGGGGGCTGAAGGCTGGGCCCAGTTGCTGAGTGTGCCATAGGGTTGCCAGGTGTCTGTTGTTTTCACTGCCTGGCAGCGGGAAAAAATCAGAAAATACTGGACTTTTTAGGTGTCCGGTATTTTCTGAATTTTCCTACCCAACAGGAGGCGAAAATACTGGACTGTCTGGGTCAATACCAGAAACCTGGCAACCCTAATTGTCAGAAGCAAGTCGCAGTGCAATGAAGTGTGAGAGCCCTGATTTAGCAGGTAACAATGCTTGCCCACAACCTGCGTGCAAAACACTCAGGCTACATCTACACTGCAGACTTTTTGCGCAAAACCAGCCATTTTTGCGCAAAAATTACGGAGTGTCTTCACTACAAGTGCATTTTTACACAAGAAAAAGTACAGTAGATGGTCAGAAGACAGGGCTTTTTGTGCAAGAGTTATTCCTCTTTCTACAAGGAATAAGCCTTTTCGCGCAAGCGTTCTTGTGCAAAAAGGCGTGTGTGGACGGACAACGGGTTTCTAGTGCAAGAAACCCCTATCGGAAAAATCACAGGTGCTCGGATGGCATCAGAGCTTTCTTGCGCAAGAGCGTCCATGGCAGTGTGGACTCACGCTTGCGCAAGAAGCCTGCAGTGTAGAAGTAGCCTCGCAGAGCAGCGCTGCAGCAGCCTGTGGGCCGTGGCAGGGCCAAGAGGAGGGAAGTACACACAGGCCCGCCAATGCGGGGAAGAGGGAGAATAGAAGGGGCAGGTGCCTTGGGGCCTGGAGATCCAAAAGGGCCTGGTGCTCTGACTTTCACCATTCCTGCGGTCGCGGCGGTCGGAGCCCCCGGCTCTTTAAATCACCACCGTCCTCCAGGCAGCTTTCAGGGCTGGCTGGGGTGCGTCCAGTGGGGCACCCTCTGGGCAGAGCTGAGAACTGCCCCAGTCCTGCCCCTTCTCCCTAAGGCCCCACCCCGTACAGACAGGTGGTGACATCAGCTGGAGCTCCAGGAGCTCCACAGCTCTAAGGAATGGATCCTAAATACGCAGTCCCCAGAATAGCCTGGTAAAAAGGGAAGATTTGCACAGGGGGTATTTCCTGTGATGTACCGTCATGGGATGTTTGGACGTTCCCGTTGTATGCAGTATGGCTCTCGTGAAAGTATGTGCAGGTACCAATGCTCACGAATACACGTATGATGCAGTGCTTTTCAGATGATCTTTGGTCCTGCCGGGAGGGCAGGGGACTGGACTCAATGACCTCTCGAGGTCCCTCTGAGTTCTAGTGTTCCATGATGGCAATGCAGAAATACCATTTTCTTCTCGCCAGCTGGCAGATTTCTCACTCTCTTTGATCCTTGTGCTAGATTCATCGCTCCCCTTCAAACCACTCCCCCCCCTTTCTTAAACAGTGAAAATTTAATTGTTATCAATCGCTCAAACGTGTTGTTTATCCGCAGTTTCAATAGCAAGTCATTCTAACCAGAAAACCGTGGTATGCTGAGCAATTAATGCCCAAGATTTAAGTATAAACGCCAAGCTGTACTTAATTCATTCCCTATTGCCACCTTCAACTGAAACTTGGAACATGCTCAAAGTCGGGGGATAACACAGCACAGTGGATTTTCTGATTTAAGAGACTGAAGAGCTTTTCTCTCTGTAAATCCAACCATTTCGCGAGGCTGCCCTAGGATTTGACACCAAAATACTGTGTTCCAATCTCTGCTTCATAAAGACTTCTCAGGGATCAAGATTCTGTATCGTAGTTCTCTTCCCTTTCCCCAGCCATTCTCCATAAGAACATGGCAAATAAACCATCATTAACATGCATGGGTCATTGTCCAATCACTATTAGTGAGTTTCCCATGCAAACAGTGTTTTGTGACCCATCCCGATAATTCAGTAAGCAATCGGATCAGAGTTCTCCAGGGGGTTCCTGTTCTATTGAAAATGTATTTCTCTGAATACTACAGTCCCCTGTAAACTAGGCTGGGGAGTGCATAGTTATTCATTTCCAAGCCTAAGCCATGTCTGAAAAAAACAGATTTATAAAATGAAATAAAGGAAAAATGACCATCAAATAGATGACCATATTATCCAGTTAATTTTTCCACTGCTGTTTGATTAATACTTCACTAACATACCCGGTCCCTATAAAGAGGTTATAGAAATTACCCCACAGAGCAAAAACTCTCCTCCCTGAGGATGTGTTTTACCTCTAAATTCATGTGCCATTCTAGATTTCATACCACAAACAAATTAGCAGCAGTTTGTTCTTCAGCGCAGGTATTTTCCTTTTTAACAGTGGAAACCATACATCCAATTGAGACAGAGTTCATTCCATCCCTGAGATCTCAGCTGCCTACTAACCTATTTACAGCCAGTGCTGCAGACTGCCGGAATATTTTATAGGCTTGAAGAAAATGGTTTATGGGCTGGGTCGTTTTCTGGAATGGGTCAATTGAAGAAGATGATTATTATTTTTTACAATCTCTTAAAGAAAGTCTTTGGTCTCTTTCCGATTCTGGGTGTTTTTGTGTCAGCCGACCAGAGAGACATAACTGCATTTTACATGGCTAATGATAAGCTTTAAAAACCGCACATAACATTTTTACAGCTCTTTAGCAAATCTCCTATTTATTACCAGATTGCAATAGTGCATGCCAAATAAGTATCCGCCTTCGTTTACGTGAAAACGTTTACAAGCAGAGTGTCTGGCATGCTGTTCTCAACCAATTAACTTTTCTAAATAGATGACTGTATTAAATACTTAATATTCTATAGGGGGGACATAAAAACCCTAATTGAATATAACATTGTATATCCATCAACTAGCCCTGCTGACAAAAACAGGACAAAATATCTGATTGTTTATAAACAAGTATCAGAGGGGAAACCTTGTTATGTCTAGCCTGACTCCTGATTGGCACTCTTTTATGCCTGCCTCTGGGATTTCCACTACCTCCATCTGACGAAGTGGGTCTTTGCCCACAAAAGGTTATGCTCCAATAAATCTGTTAGTCTATAAGGTGCCATAGGACTTCTGGTCGTTTTTGTTTATAAACAGAAATTCTAGCCACTGCTGTAGGATGAGCTTAAGGGACGAGTAATTTACCATTTGTCACAATGAACTGAATCTTAAGAAGCGACTGTTTATACTGTTTATAGAGCAGCGTTAACATTCCCAGATGCTGTCAGGCACTGAAGTAGCTTCCTGCGATGTGCAGTTGCCGTTAGCATCTGGGAGTGTTGCCACAAGTTGGTCCTATAGGAACAGAAAGCTTCCTGAGCCGGTGAGTGCATTCAAAGGATGTTGGGGGAGGGGGGCAAGGAAGGAGACAGTGCACAGGTACAAGGAGCAGAGGAAAAGGTTTGCAGGGCATGGACAATTGGGTAGCAAAATATTGCGGCACTACAGTGCTTTGACTGCAGCGCTTAATAAACGTGCTTAAGAGACAATTAAAAGGTGTTTGAACAGCTTAAGGGTGTTCTGTTAAATGACTCCTGATAAAAGGGAGCTGAAGTGAGAACTGACATCTTAGCTAATCAACTGCCGCCGCTTTTTTCTTCTTCTTCCCCTTTTACAAGCCAGAAACAAGTATAGAGTGGCTGGAATTTTTTGAACAACTGCAGGGAGCTGGCCCGTCAACAGCTCTCGAACTGGAGACTCTCTGGGCACGGGCCTCTCTCCCTTAGCAGCAGCGTTTGAGACAATTTTGAATGGTTTAAAGCTCTGGTGCTTTGCTTTAGGCCTTCCTTTGTTGAGAAGAGGCCCTCTGCCCGAGTCTATGGGTACCGCCATCGTTCTCCTCCACGGGCCCACTCACAGGAAGCAGAAAATTGAAATTCTCCTCCCTAGGAGAGTGCGTTGCAAGGGGCAGCCTATAAAAAAGGAACTTGCTGAGCCACGAGGCATAATCTAGCCAATTCCCGGACTGCTGCCTCCTGCTTGGAGCCATCGCCCTACTGAGGGGCGAATTCTCCGCTGTGGTGAATTGCAATGCGCCATTGACTTCAGTGATGACTGATTTCAGCGGAGCGATGACAGTTTGCACGAGCAAAGGATCTGCCCCAGTTTGCATGATGAATGGTCTAAAAGTACAAACCTGTAAGGAAACCTTGCCCGGATGCAGCCTTGTCTCTAAACATCACACTGTGCTTCGTAGATCTTCATAAACAAAGGCTCATGAGAAAGGGCAGTTGCGTTATCCCAACCCAAGCACTTCAGTGACGAGCAGGGTTCCCTCTCATTTTTTCTCCATTCGGGTGTGGAATAAATTTTGTTGTGTGTGCCAAGGTGTGCGTGTGGATGTGCACCACCAGTAGAAACCCATGCTGCCAGCCGTGGGCGCTCTGCGAATCAGAAACCCATGCTGCCAGCCATGGACATGCCGCTAATCAGCTGGGTGGCTCAACTTACAGGGAACACTGGTGACAAGAGCCACACACGTAATTGTGCGGCACCTCCATGAGCAACAGACACAAGCCCAATGTCATCTCCTGCAGCAGGATCTTGCCCGGAGGACGCCCGCTGAGCCATGCTTGCTTCCCAAAGGGCTCCCTGCGCAGAGTGCGCAAGGGCATGCCACAGAGAGGATGCCATTCTGAAAAGCAAATTGCCCCTGGGGGCCAGATGCATTCAGGGGGCCAGGCAAACCTGGATCGACTTTGTGGGCCCCCTGCTTGCACAAGGTCACTCAGCGGGTCTGTGGCAGCGCTGGGACGGGCACTGTGACCGCTTGGACCCCGACTGGCGTGTTAGCCGCAAGCCCAGCCCTCCTTCCCTCAAACGCCACAAGCAGGGCTGCCGACAGGGCAGAGCACAGGAGGCAGCTGCCCCAGAGCCCGGCACTTAAAAGGGCCCAGGGCTCCGAGCTTTTACTGCAGTAATGGCCCTTTAAATCACGGCCGGAGTCCTAGCTGACCCTAGCCCCGCCCCTTTTCAACGGAGGCCCCGCCCCTTCCTGGGGAGGTTCGGGGCCAAGTCCCGCCCATTGCCCAGGACCTGGTAAAGCCCACCACCAGCCCTGCCTGTACTGTAGTGCAAAGGCTCAGTGTCTACGCTGTCGCGCTTTCCCTGTTAAGAATGATCGTGAAGCCTGCTGAACTGCAGAGCGAGGTGACTGCTAACCACTGCAGTGACAGGAGGTGCCTGTGCCTCCTTTTCTCCCAATGATGCACATGCGGCTATTTAAGGCAATCCACATTTGCATAAATAGGCATCCTGTGCATTGCCTGCAGTGAACCTACAGCTGGGGGCGGCGGTCTCTGGGTGGTGCTGAGAGCTGCACCCACCCCACCCCTTTGGCCCGATCCAGGCCACTACCCACACCTTGCCCAGGGCCCCCGGAGGCTGTCGGCACCCCTCTTGGTGGCGACTGATCTTAAGGGCACAGCAACTGGAAGGTGTGACGGGGCCCCCATCCCTGTGCCCTTGCTGCCTTTCATCGAGCTAACACAGCTCATGATGGAAGGAGTTGAGTGCAATCTAGCACCCCAAGCAGGTATCCAGGAGTCCCGGTGAGTGTGTACCGGAGGTGGCTAGCCTGTGATACTGCATCGGGACTATTCGTGTTACCTGTGCTGGTTACATTAAAGCTAGCATGGGTCGGCCCACGTGCACTATAATCGTACCTGTATGCGGTGTGCAGGTGTACTCTAACGCAAGGACTCACTTGGCTGCATGGGGTGGGTGCGTGGGGTGAGAGAGCACTCGGAGGGGCTGGCAGGGGTGCCGTGGTACCGTGCTGGAACAACAAATCAAGTACATCATTCGAGGGAGGAAGTGTCTGCAAGACATGCTGAGAGCTGGTGTGGTCATTGTAGCAGATGGGATGCCTAGGGAAGGTTAGGAGCACTAGGGAAGCACTAGGATGCCTAGGGAAGGTTAGGTCTTTAGTGTGTGGACACGAAGACCAGCGCTACACCACTGGTGAAGGTCAAATTCAGATACGCAATGCCAGCTATGTCAATTACGTAGCTGGAGTCGACGTGCCTTTATTCAAGTTTCTGTGTCATCTCCACAGTGGGAGGTCGACAGGCGCAAATGCTCCTGTCGGCATCCCTTGCTCCTCATGAAAAGCAGCAGGTTTAAAACAAACAAAACGAAGTTTTTCTTCACTCAGCACACAGTCAACCTGTGGAGCTCCTTGCCAGAGGATGTGGGAAGGCTAGGACTTTAAGAGGGTTCTAAAAAAGAGCTGGATTCATGGAGGTTAGGTTCATCAATGGCTATTAGCAAGGATGGGTAGGGGTGGTGTCCCTAGCCTCTATTTCTCTGGAAGAGGGTGACAGGGGAGGGATCACATGAGGATTCCCTGTTGTATTCCCTCCCTCTGGGGCATTTGGTATTGACCATTGTTGGCAGACAAGACACTGGGCTGAATGGACCGCTGGTCTGACCCAGTATGGATGTTCTTATGAGTACCAGCCCCAATGGGGGTGCCCTCTGAGTTCCATTTAGCGAGTCTTTACTAGACCCACTAAATCAAATTCCGGAAGATTGGCTGCAGCAGTGTCGCTCTTCTGCGTAGTGAAGACAAACCCGAAGCCTTTTACAAGCACTTGAATCGGTGCCAGAAATCACTCTTGCGGGGGGACCTATCACAACCCCTTGTTAAAAACCATACAGATATTTCCAGCTGACTGGCCACTCCTGACATGGTAAACCTCTCAAGGATCCACTTAGCTAATCCGCGACACAGTGCTGGCTGCACCCTTTTACTCGTTACTGGGATGGCAAGCGAAAAACCTGTTTGACTTGAGAGATGACACAAATTGCTGCTTAATTGCAACACGTTGGAAAAAAAAATGCAGGAAAAGCTCTGAAACTCGCATGATTTCTGGGCTTTCAAAGCAAAAGAAGGGACTCACTGAAGCAATTTCAGTTCATTACACATTTTTCTAAACCTGCCTTGCCTAAGTGGGTTTAATTTTTTTTTTCACCTGCCACTTATCCGCTTTGAGCAACTTAATTGCAGCATTTGTGCACAATTACCAGGTGATGGAATGTTGAGGGGTTGATTTTTTTTTTTTTTTTTTTTTGCTGATACTTAAAAAAAAAAGTTTTAGGGGAAGTAATGTCTGCTTTTGAGCCAGGATCATTCCATTCTGCCTTCAATACACATACAATTAAGCTTTTCTCCCTCTTTATTGTAGTACCCATTATTTAAATAGAAACATTGTAGGGAAAGCAAAGATTTTTCAAAGAAAGGTGTCTGTGGGCTATAGGGACAGCAGTTCAAACCATTAAAGAAGGACACAGCTGTGCACATCTAAGAAATTCACAGCTGGGTAAATAGAAGGAACATTCCTACCTTTGCCCTTATAAATTATCTTCCACCTTTCAGATCCTTTGGTTTTCTGTTATCTTGAGTAATTTTACTCAGAAGGGAGAGTTTCATTTGCATTTTTCTCCTTCTGTTCACAGTATGTAGGTCAATGCTACCTAGAGAAACACAATACAGTGCTGATTTTTTGGTGTCTTGGGGAGGGTGGTGTTTTTGGTATCCTTCAAAGTCAAGGATCCTTCAGCAGAAGAACAAGGGAGACCTAGCAGCTGCTGCAGAAGCCAATATACAGCGAAAGATAAGGGAAAACACAATCAGGACTCCTGAAAGAAGAGTTGTCACAACTGTTATATGCCTGAAAGTGGTACGGAAGCTATTTAAAAACATAACAGAGGCTCAGAGCCAATGTGGATCCCAAATGGAAGAGACAATACTGTACATGAACGAAAAGAACCTCTCTGCGGCTAAGCGCCAGAGCAGTGGAGGTCGTTAGAGACAAAGAGGTATCCTTTCAAATTCAGAAGTCCAAACCTAGTGAGAATAATAGGAAGGAGCAGAAATGCTGGCAGGTTAAATGTCACGGTATAATAAAGCAGGCAGAGAGAGAATTGAGAAGCAGCTTGCTAAAGATGCAAAAACTAACGGTAGGACTTTGATTTAGTACAGGGCTGGGCAAAGTGCAACCCAGGGGCTGGATCCGGCCCGCTTAACACTGTGATCTGGCCTGTGGATTGCATCTGGCTGCTTTCTATTTATACTCCGCTGCCTGTGCCGCTGAGTTCCCCGGTTTCGGTAACTGGGTTTGGTTCTTTAAAGGATTTGAAACCACAGACAGAGGAATACTTCTTTTTAGGGTCAAACAAAGATTTTTTATTTTTTCTATTTACTTGATAATTAATTTTCCATTTAAATCAATTCACTATTTTTGATTCTTTTAAGACAATATAATATACAAAGAAAAAGTAGAAAAGCAGTACAGTTTAAAAAAAACAACAAGAAATAATAACTTCTCCTACAGATATACCCTCCTGAGTTACCTTTAAACAATTTATGGAGTTAACAAATATATCATACTCACGTTAAGAAAGATAGAAGCATTGCTTCGATTCAGGAGATATTCTTTTCGTTATGTTTTTCCTTTTTTGGGATTTTTCGTTGCAACTTACGACCAGTGTTGTTCCCCTTTCGGAGCTTATGTGCGGCAGCGAGATTCAGCGCCGGGGAGGGAGCTCTGGTTGATCAGACCTAGCTTTTTGGATTCGCAACCCGTCCGCTCTTCGTCTGTTCCATCCAACTTTATATACCCTGTGTCGGTATTTTGGTATTCCTCCACTCGCCTGACAATTGCTGATGTTAGATTTTTGTTGTCTCATTCTGCCCTTACAAAAACTTTCGGCTGCTCCATTTGGGGTAATCAGTACTTTGTTGCATACTGCTGTCTGAGTTACTTACTTCCCTAAAAGCGGGGTTACTGTTGGTCATCCAATCAAATTTTGTTTTTATTTTACATCTCCTGTATCTCACAATGCTGCCTTTCCTTTCCACTTACAATTAAACTGGTGCTCTTTGACATATTCTGGGGAGGCCTCAATACCTTCCTTTCATACCAGGCTCCTATTTAAATGGCTCCTGGCCACAGCACTACCTGGGCAGGGGCCGGAGCCGTGAGCCCTTTAAATAGCAGTGATTTAAAGGACTCATAGCCCCCTGGCAGTGGGGTTCACAGCTCTGGCCCCTACCAGGGTAGCGCTGTGACCAGGAACCCTTGAAATACCCTTGGCTGCCAGGCAACCCAGTAGTAACAGGACCGGGAGCTGCGAGCCCTTTTCTGTGTTTTTAATGGAAAGCCTCCAGCCCAGACAACTCTGGCGGGAGGTTAGTCCCCAACCCCGCCCCCATCTGCACCAGGCCCCGCCCCTTCTGGGGGTGGAGCCGGCCGGTGTCCATGTACCAAAATTCATTAAGTGGCCTCCCTGCGAAAATTATTGCCCAGTCCTGATTTAGTACCTCAGAAGCAGGAAACTTGCCAGACAGGCAGCGGTGCCGCTAACCTACCAAGGAGCTAAAGGCAAACTCAATGAAGACCGGGTCATTGCAGAGAAGCGACATTAATTTTTTGCATCAGGCTTCACTGTGGAAGATGGCGGAGGCGAGAGACCCCCTTGAGAGTTAGTCTTTTTGGATGACAGATCTGAAGTGCTGCCCCACACTGCTGTGTACATAGCACAGGTTGTAGAACTCAATGATAAGTAAACCAGCAAGAAGTCGCCAGGACCCAGTGGTATTCACCCAACCCAAGCGTTCTGAACGAGCGCAACGGTGAAATTCCAGAACGACTAGCCATGGCAGGTAAGCTCTCGTAGATGCCAGGAAACTTCAGGCTTTCAGAAAGCAGCACCGTCTGCTTGGAAAGTAGCTATAATACAACACTCATTTTTTTTAAAGAACTCCAGAGGCAAATCCAGCAATTACAGGCCCGTGAGCTTAACTTCAGTGTCGAGGCAAAGTGGCTAAAACTATAGTAAAGAACAGAATTATCAGCCACATCGGTGAACACGATATGTTGGGGAAGCGTCAACAGGCATTTTCTAAAGGAAAATCATGCCTCAGCAATCTATTGGGATGCTTGAAGGAGGTCGGCAGCCATGTGGATAGTGGCGGTCCAGATGATGCCGTGTTCGTGGGTTTTCAGAAAGCCTACGGACAAGGTCTCTCCTCAAAGGCTCTTAAGGCAAATCAGCAATCGTTGGGTAACAGGGAGGAACCTCCTGTGGATCAATAACTGGTTAAAAGTGCCATCAGATTTGTCATGACCACAAATTACACATCTGCATGCAGCTTTCTATCCCCAGGGTAATGAACACTGGTCCCAAAGAAGCTACACCTTACTTATCTGCTGAGAACAGGACATAGGATAGGACCTTGGAAATCATTTGGCAAATAACCAGACTGCGCCAATATGTCTAATCAACTGGCTAGCTACAAAGGGTATGTCTAGACTACAGGGTTTTTTCGAAAAAAATTCACCTGCGTCTAGACTGCCATCATGTTCTTTCGAAATTAAATCAAAAGAACACGGTGGTTTTTTCAACCGCGGTAAACCTCATTTTATGAGAAGAATGCCTTTTATCGAAAGAGCTCTTTTGGAAAAAAAAAAAGGCGTTCTTTACCGCAAAGAGGACGTTTTTGAAAGAGAGCTTCCAGATTGCCTGGGTGCTGTCTTTCAAAAAAGCGGATCGCTTTTTCAAAAGTCACGTGGCGGCCTAGATGATCTCTTTTGAAAAAAGTTTGTAGACTAGATGTAGCCAAAGTGTGTGGCTGCGGATTATAAAATCACATCTCTAAAAAACCATTGGCTGCCATTTAATAGCACTGCGTAGAGCCCCATCAACCCTAAAACCGACTCTGTCCTGGGCTGTCCTAGCTTTCCACGATCCGCCAACCCCTCCCTGCCCACTGGTCAGTCACAACCAGGTCACAAAAGACTCTGCTTTGCCCAGTTTGTGGAGATCATTAATATCTCTCCAGTAATTTTTCTGAACCTTTGAGGCTTGGCCTGATATTTGTTTTCTTTTCACACCATCTTCCCCCGCTCCATTGTCTTCTCAGCACTTTCCTAATACAGCCTATCAGTCTTCTGTTCCCATATGACTCCCACTAATTACAGACTTATCTCGCTGTTTAATGCTACCACCTCCCTTCTAGCCAGTTGCTGAAAAGGGCCATTAGCTAAAAATACATCATCCTTCAGCTTTGAACTTGAAGTCCACTTGCTAAGCATTTGATACAGTTTTACTAAATGAGGAGAAAGGGAGGGGAACACGGGAGGAATGAAAGTGGTCTCCAGGGAGCAGTGCTGTCGGAAAGTTATGGCTGCGTTCTGCTTCTGGCAGTTAATGATCCTTCCGCATCAGTCGCATTGCCGACTGACTCTTGGAAAAGCGCTAGCCACATTCTAGTAAAGATGTGTGAAACTGCAGGGATTAAATCGCGTGGGTGAGAAACTCAGGTCCTGATGCCCTTAGCAGGGATGTTAGGAGGCGGGTAATTCACTTATCGTATAGTCGATAGAGTTTTTATCGACATGATTAGTCGATAAAGGAAGTTAACCCCCGCCGGGGCTCTGCAGTTTAAATGTAGTCAGAGCCAGGCGAGCAGACAGCCCGGCTCTTACTACACGTAAATGCAGAGCCACAGCGGTGGTAGGTCCTGGACCTGGTGCGAGCCAGGACTAAGCTGGGCTTGCTCAGTCCTGGCTTGCACCAGGTCCAGAGCCCCTGTCCGTGCCCCGTGTACGGGGGCTGCTGCTGGAGCAGCCTCTATTCACAGCCAGCCCTAGCTGCTGAAGACAGGGGCTGCTTCACGACAGCTTCTTCTACCCCCCACCCCTCTCCACTGCTGCCTCTAATAGACTCCCACTAATGGAGACAGGGGGCAGGAGGCCCTGCGAAGACAGTGATGTGGGGAACTGGCTTTTAAGCCAGCTCCCCCAAGCATCGGCTACTGCTTCCCCACCCCCTTGCTGCTTCTGATACAGAGGCAGCAGTGGGGGAGGATGCATGTAGTCAAGTAGTTGACTAGACTAACTGATAAGTCGACTACTCTACTACTCCCTTACAACCCTAGGCCTTAGCTCTTTTAAGGCCCCTTAGACAAATGCTGACTGTGTCACTAATTTTTAAGTGCATCGATGAAAAGGGAAGCTCGTTCTTTGTCAGTTATGGTGTGCAATCCCAACCCCGTTAAAGTCGATGGGAATTTTGCTGGTGACTTCAGAGGGGCCAGGATTTCAGCTACATTTTCAAAGTGCTTTTCAGGCATCCGCTACTGTAGGTGCAGATGGTGGTGGCTCTTCTAGGAGTCTGCCGGGTGTGGAGGATCCAAGGTTTCTGTCCTACTTGGTATGTTGCCCTCGTACGCATCAGAGATAATTGCAGTCCCTGCACTCCAGGAAGTTCTGAGAGTGCGCTCTCTGTCTCCTTCTGGAGAGCAGAGCATCCCAAAGGGGCAGTAGAGAAGGAAGAGCCATGGGCAAACCTTACATCCTGCATCAACAGGAGTGTGGGGAGCAAGACACGAGAACTCATTCTGCTCTACTCTGTGCTGCTTAGGCCTCAGTTGGTGTATTGTGTCCAGTTCTGGGCACTGCATTTCAGGTAGATGTGGAGAAACTGGAGAGGGTCCAGAGAAGAGCAACAAAAATGATGAACGGTTTTAAAAACATGAGCGATGAGGGAAGACTGAAAGAACTGGGTTTGTTAAGTTTGGAAAAGAGAAGACTGAGAGGGGACATGATAGCAGCTTTCAAGTACCTAAAAGGGTGTTACAAAGAGGAGGGAGAAAAATTGTTCTCCTTGACCTCTGATGGTAGGACAAGGAGCAATGGGCTTAAACTGCAGTAAGGGAGGTTTAGGTTGGACATGAGGAAAAACTTCCTAACTGTCAGGGTGGTTAAGCCTTGGAATAAATTGCCTAGGACGGTTGGTAGAGTTACCATGACTGGAGATATTTAAGAGCAGCTTAGATAGGCATCTGTCAGGGATGGTGTAGACCAGGGCTACTCAACTTTGGAAGCCCCAGGGGCCACAATGATATTCACAGCACATGCTGAGGGCCGCGACTTAACTGTGGTTGCATGTACATGCAAATATATACGCGAATATATGCAAATAGCTTCTTTCTCACTGACGGGCATGAATACAAAAATTAAGGCAAGACTACACAACATGCAGGACCCATTTAAGTCAGTTCTGCTGATATGAATAAAATGCAATATTTACCCCATTTCCACCCACATGACAGCACTTTTAATGATTAATGACAGTCCAGGAATTTAACTACTAAAACACACATCAACTCAAGCCGCACCGTAAATCCAAACCGCACTGTGGGCCAAAAAAAAACCCGGGCTGTGGGCCGAATGTGGTCCATGGGCCATGTGTTGAGTAGGCCTGTCTAGATGGTGCTTGGTCCTGCCATGAGGGCAGGGGACTGGACTCGATGACCTCTCGAGGTCCCTTCCAGTTCTAGTGTTCTATGATCAGAGGCTGGTGCATGCATCAGGCACACCTTTGGAATGCTGCCATTCGAACGGAAGTCGGCCGGTGCTTTCCATTGCAGCGTGGAAATTGTCGTGCAACCCAGCAGTGCAGATGATGGCGTCATCAGAGAAATTTAAGGCTGGAAAAGGGCAAGTGAGGTTGTCTAGTCCTACCAAAAGCAATAGGGACTCTTGCTTCAAATGCCAGTGTGCCTTTGAGACAGGCTGTGGCTTTGGATTATGGCCATATAGAGTCTACCTTATACAAGGCAAAGCACATGTATTATTTGTGTGTGACTAACCCCCAGCTCTCAAGAGGCTCCTGCCCTAATCCAGATTAGGATTTCAAGCTCAAGAAGAGGCCAGTCAAGCTTGTGCTGTTCCAGGTCTCCCTCTTCCCAGGGTTATTTCCCCGCAGTGGAGTCCTGCTGTCCTTGCCGCACTCTGGCATCCGAATGTTAACTCTTCCCCTCCCCTTCCTATGAAAGGCAAAGAGAAGCCGCTCGGGGTGTTGCTGACTTTCTCACTACAACTTGCCTGCTGAATCCTTTCTCCGTACTTGGAACCTCAATGACTAGAGGAAAAGCTGGGGGGGAGCAATGAAATCCCGAGGCCGAGAGCTGAGTTAGATATACTCCCTGCACCACTCCGATGTTGCCCGTAGGGCAGCCGTGTTCGTCCGGGTCTGCAAAACCAACGAGTCCCAAGGCACCTTCCGGAGTGTCGACCCTGGTGTGTTTTGTGCCAAAGCCTGCCTTTCGGTGACCAAACAGTGAGAGCGTCTACTCTACAATGTGCTACTGAAGGATTCCTTTCAACCAGGAGCCCTCAACGCTTTTCTTCCTGGGCCCCCCCCTCTTCAACATGCTATAAAAATTCCACGGCTCACCTGTGCCCAACAACCTTTTTTCTGCAGATAAAAAATTCAGGATTGGTGTTAGGGTGTAGCAAGCTAGGCAATTGCCTGGGACCCCATGCCATAGGGGGTCCACGAATCTAAGTTGCTTCTGCTTCAGTCCTGGCTAGCGGGGCTTTGGCTTTCGGTGCTAAACCCCAGCATGTCTTGTGCTGGCCCTGCTTGGCAGACCATCTGAAATGTGCCTGTGACCTTTCATGGGGCCCTGGAGCTTCCCTATAAGCTGACCGCTTGGGCAGCCAACCTGGAGAGATTAAAATGCTGGCCAGTGCACCCACAGCCAGCAGCATTCCTTTCTATGGGTGGTGCACATCCACACATCCCTCGGTGCACACTACAAAATTTATTCTGCACACGGATGAAAAAAAAAGTGAGAGGGAACGTTGCCTGAAGCCTAGTTGAGAACCACCGCACTACACTGTGGGAATTTCCCCACTCACGAGATCCACCCGCTTTGCACTGGGAGACCTGCCCAAAGCTGTCCTAGTGTCTGAGAGAATCTGGCCTTTTAATTTGTGTGCCCAGCCACCAGCATGCTCCCTAAAGTGTGCCTCAACTCTCTGCCATGTGGATTTAAAATATGCACATCCGCGCACTGTACAATTATTGAAGCTCATTGCAGGGAGAATGAAAAGACACATTTTTCACCAGTGTTATTTGCAATACCGATCTTATTTTAGAATGCACGTTGAGTAATTGAATCCAGAGTCGCTAACAAGAAAACACACTGACGCATAAATAGGCTGATAGAGTCCTGCATTCTGTTATGTAGCTTACCAGCATGACAGCCACTTTTTCTCCTCTTCAAACTAGCAATGTTTACATTTTGTTCTTATTTATTTCACCAGGAGAAATAAAGGGCAGCTTTCCATAACGAAATGCAGCTGTGCATTTTGTACCCTGCTGCACATAGTAACAGCTCCCGGGTAGAGAAGGGCAGGGAGATAGATCAATGGTCAAACCAAAATCCGGCGAGTATTTCACGGCTTGCTTACTCATTCTCCGCAACTTTGCTGGGAAGAGCTGCGGGGGACCGTAATTCCCGATGCAAAGGGCCAAGTTACGCAGTGCAGCAGGAATAGACGAACCTGTGTCGACAAGCGTAACGCACAGTCAAGCACTATGCACCGGTGGGGAGCACGTTAATCACGAGATTCCTTTGAACCAATCAAGATGAATAATACATGAGCTGCCACCACTGGATAGCCAAATAGTTGTTCCACAGTCACCTACCCTCCATACCTAATAGCAAACAAGCGGCACAACTTTACATGCTGCCCTCTTGTGGAAACAAGCCAAAGAGGAAGGAGTATTGCAGAATATACAGACAGCTGTAATGGTCCCCCCCTCCCCCCCCTTCCAGCAGCCACAGTGCTATAGTTATAGGCTGACGCCAGGTTGCTTTGACAACTGTAATTTAGAGGTATGGAAAGAAAAGAAAAAAAAGAAAAACAAACCTCCTGAGTGGGCTGCATCCTCCCGTTTGTGTCACCCCCTGTTATGCAGAAGCACTTCGGAGTTTTAACCAGCAGCCTTCAAAGCTGAGATGGAAGGCCCAATAACATGGCATGAATGACTTCGTCTAGCACGAGTAACACTAGAGACTGTCTTGATAAGAGTAGAAAGCACCTGGCAGTAATTACTGTTTTTCAAAAGACGGGTCGTGTAGGGAAGTCGATTGTGCCAACTGGAAAATGTCTGTTTCTGTTACAAAGCCAGGTTTGTGTGGGATCGGGCGGAAGAAAGTATCAGGGAGTATGACCCCAGTGCAGGCATTAAGGGCAGAAAGGAGAAAGCGGAAGAAGTGTGTAGAGATCTAGTTTGTGCTGGATTGCGACCTTGTCTGTGCCTTGTGGACTGCATCATTCCAACAGGGGGCAGGAGTGGCCTTGAGGGAATTCAAAATACATCTCCAATGGAAAGATAATGCAGATTTCACTCTCCTCCAATCATGGAGTAGTCATTAATGAATTCTTTTTGGCACCTCTGTTCTTAATTCCCTCTGTCTATCATGAGCCTTTTGCCTTTAATAGGTAGCAGGTTTAAAACAAGCAAAAGGAAGTTTTTCTTCACACAGCGCACGGTCAACCTGTGGAACTCCTTGCCAGAGGATTTTGTGAAGACCAGGACTTTAACAGGCTTCCAAAAAAAACCCTAAATAAATTCATGGAGGTTGGGTCCATCCATGGCTGTTAGCCAGGATGGGTAGGAATGGTGTCCCTAGCCTCTGTTTGTCTGGAAATGGATGACGGGAGGGATCACGAGAGGATTACCTGTTTCTGTTCACTCCCTGTGGGGCATCTGGTATTGGCCACTGTCGGCAGACAGGATACTGGGCTGGATGGACCTTTGGTCTGATCCAGTATGGCCGTTCTTATGTTCTCAAAAGCAGAGCAGCTGAAGCCACTGAAATTTCATCCCGAAGCGGTCCTTTTCTCTGCTTTATCAATTAAATATAAAGGCAGGAGACATCAGGCAGATAAAAATAAACGCAATGGATCCTGTTTTTCATCTTTGTCTTCAAAGAAAAGAAAATAATTGATCCGAGGATGTAAGTCTCGGCTGCTTTGAAGTGTCCCGAGGACACAGCGGCAGGATAGGCCCTTTTACTGTAATGACTTGTAATTGTGCGATGTAACTTTTGAAGGTCTGTGCTCAGCGGGGGTGAAATGCTGGTCTGCTGCACAAAGCTGGAGCTAAAGGGCACTATGCAGAGGTCAAGTCCCCCTCCGCAGCACTATCCACAACGAAGAGGCAGGGTCTAGATTTCTGCACACTCGGGCTCTAGGCTTTATTACAACACCAAGTGGTGTGTGTGGCCAGGAAATCTGCATGTGGACCAATACACCAGGCCCCCTCCCAGGAGGCAGCGAAGGCACTTGGTTCTTGGCACAGCCAGATCCTGCCCTTCCCTCGGCACAGGGAAGTGGGCGCTGTCTGCTGGAAGATGTCCGAGACAGAACATCAGGAATGGCTGCCCGTCGCAGGGAGCCATGGCCTGTAATACCTCTAGGGCTAGTATAGGGGGCTCTGTCTGTGAGCTGGAGTGTTTTCCATATAAGGGCATGTAAATTAATAATCTTCCCCTGCTCGCTCCACCCATTGCAGTGAAAGATCAGCCAATGGGCTGACTTGTGCTCAGACCTGCTACTCCACCCACTGCAGCAAAAACCAGCCTATGGGGTGATAAGTTCACAGGCAATAAAACAGGCAGGCAGCCCCTCTCTCACTGGGGATTCGCATGGAGTGAACGCCTGGCCTGATCACCCAGACGCCTTGCACCCCCCGCTCTCGCGTCTTACTGAGCGTACTCCGAGTTGGTCGACCCGAATGGAGATAGTTTATGAGCATGTGAACAGTACTTGTGTTCCTGCTGTCTCCAGAACTGGTATAACACCCCCCACCTCCACCATCATCCCTATCCTAATTGATTTTTTAGTTGTCCTTATTGCTTGTCAAGTGACAGTGGCTAAAAAGTTACTAAGTTAGTTTATAAATAGTTGTGGATTAGGTTTTTTACTGTTTCCTTGTATAAAGTTGTGTAAATAATCAGCCCTATGGACAATACCAATGTTAATTCAACTGTTCCTGACCCCTGGGCAGTTATTGGGAATTACTGTGATTTAGAAAAGCCTCAGGGAATTGTTTTGTGTTGTCTGGAAATCTGTTTAATTTTTGTTCTGATGATTGTCAGGCGCCATCAAAATAAAATCAGTTTGTGCTTTTTAAAACACCCAGTTGTGGTCTCATCCTTTCCGGCATCCCTTCGCACCTCGTGTATTATGGGGACTGACAGAAGAAGTGAAGGACCATTAGCATTTCCACTCGTCTGCATTACCCCTTTGGGGCATGTCTACACCGTGCAGAAGATCGACCCTCCGGGGGTCAATCTACTAGTGTTCAATTTAGTGGGTCTAGCACAGAGCCCCATATTGAATGCTGAGGGTAGCCCCGGCTGGACTTGCGTTCTCCTCGTCGTGCGCTCCTGTTGGCCTCCCACAGTGTAGACGCTGCAGCGGTTCGGCGTCTGTTAAACCGAATCCAGCTAGGTGTTTTGTGTAGCTAGATGGCATGTCTTTGCCTATGTGGCTTAGTCTATTGGGGAGAGGGATAGCTCAGTGGTTTGAGCATTGGCCTGCTAAACTTAGGGTTATGAGTTCAATTTAGGCATCTGGGGCAAATGTGTCAGGGATGGTACTTGGTCCTGCTGTGAGGGTAGGGGACTGGACTCAATGACTTCTCACAGTCCCTTCCAGTTCTATGAGATAGATATATCTCCATTTATTTATTTATTGAATCTGACGTGCCAGGTCTAGTGTAGACGGGCCTTAATTCCTTAACCTCATCCCTTCCTCCACAACTCTCATGCTGTGATACTTCCAGAGAAAGAGCGAATTGTTGCATGACAACCGGACACGTTTCTGCCATTCAGGGATGTCTCCTGCTGGCGTGGTGCTGTCAGCAACTCGGCTTCCTCTGGAGTCAGACTAATCATGCGGCCGAAGAGCCATTTTGGAGTCATGCCGAGAGGCACTTGTTGGGGAAAGTCCCATATGAAGGCAAGGGGCTGATATTTGCAAGGAAGGGCTGCAAGATTTGTAGCTCCAAATAATAACGCCCTCTCCCCCGAAAGCAGAAAGATTTCCGTTGTCCTAGCTCACTCGCACTAAAATTACTCGTCTTTGGCTAGCCAATCAAGCTCATTGGCCGATTTGTTTTCAATTGTTGATTTGCCTTCCAGCCAGCAACATCTGAATGTTGTGTGTTGCTTTACTCCAGCCTCCTGTGAAGACAGGCCAACAAACGGCAGCGGAGAGGCGAACATGGGTCCAGGTCAGGGTTCCCTGTAAACTGAGAATGTTCCCTGTGAGCTGTACGCTTGTGCGGCCACTCAGGAAAGATTCAAATGCCGCCCAGCCGATTCATGGAACACTCCCAGCGTAGTTTTTCATTTCTACTGGTGGTGCACATTTGCACATGCTTTGGTGTGCATAAAATTATTCCACACCTGGATGGAAAAAATCTGCACATGGTTGAAAAAGATTAGAGGGAACATTGGCCAAGGAGCATGATGGGTATCAGAGCTCCTGACCAACTGATCTCTGTCCTACGCTAGTGGCTATGCTTAAGAGGTACACCTGCATTCTGACAGTGGGCAGGAGGGGAAATTTGGCCAAGGAAGGCCTAACTCTTATGGGGTATGTCTAGCGGGGTAATGTAGGCATACCGCACTTGCAAATGAAGCCCGGGATTTGAATTTCTTGCTAGTTCAAACTATCTAGCCCGTGCCGCGTATAGCCGCGCGGCACGGGGTTCGAACAAGCCGGCATTTAAAAATGGCGCCGGACGGCTTATGCAAATGAAGCCCAGGAAATTCAAATCCCGGGCTTCATTTGCAAGTGCGGTATGCCTACATTACCACCCTAGTTCGAACTAGGGTGGTAGTGTAGACATCCCCATGTAGAGTAACCAAGCATCTCCAGCGTGTACAGGCAGGATTTTCATCATCTCTCAATTCAAAGCCCACCAAAGTGAATGGGCACCTGTCTGTTCATGTCGAAGAACTCTGGATCAGGACTCTGGCTCAGCTCTCCCAGGGAATCCCTCAGATGATCCGGGAAAGATGAAGAGCTGTGTCCAGGTAGCTTGGCTTGACGCTTGGGGTGGCAGAGAGTCTACGTAGATTGATGACCGCAAAGTGGCTCCCTGCTGCGCTAGGATGAATGCGAACAGAGATTGTGGTGCGCGGTACAGTTGAGAGGTCTAACGAGAGCGGCAGCCTTGTCAGGACTCTGGTAATTTTTCTTTCTCTCTAGTAGGACTTTTTGGTGGTAGCCTCCCCTGGAGAGATACCTGTGAAACAAGAACATGGCTAGAAAAGGATGAACGAGGCTCTGTGCTTATGTGACTCTGAGTAACGAAATTGTAGGATCAGCACACAGTCAACCTGTGGAACTCCTTGCCAGAGGATGTGGTGAAGGCTAGGACTTGAACAGGGTTCAAAAAAGAGCTAGATAGATTCATGCAGGTTAGGTCCATCAATGGCTATGAGCTAGGATGGGTAGGAATGATGTCCCTAGCCTCGGTTTGTCTGGAAATGGATGACAGGGGAGGGATCACAAGAAGATTACCTGTTTCTGATTTTTTCCCAGCCAGGGGGGGAAAATACCAGACTGTCCGGGTCAATGCTGCATACTTAGCAATCCTATGACACACTCAATAATTGGGACCAGCCACCCTCTCTCCCCCCCCCTTCCCCTCCCCAGCAGCCTGTTAGGAGAGACAGAGCCCAACCCCTCCTGTTCTTTTTTTAATTTTTAATTTTTTTTGCTTAATAACTCTCTTGGTCTTTTTTTTTCTCTATAACTTTGGTCCTCCCCCCTTATTTTCAACACATTTCCCCCCCTTTTTTGGGGCCGTATGTGTGTTCGGTATTTTTAGTTAAAACATCTGGCAACCCTAAGTATGCGAAGAAAAAAAGGGGGCAAAGTCTCGGCAGAATAGCGATGGGAAAAGAACGAAAAGCCAGTCATCCTGAGGTCTGTCACTAAATGCCTGAACTTATGGGCATGAGACAGGGTGGACAAAGCCTTAAGCCTAGAAGGGCCATAGAGAAGTCCTCCAGGAGGCTAGAGTGGGCAGAAGAAACTGGCCAATCAGGAGCCAGGGAAGCCTACAAAAGTTGCTTCAAAGCTTAGCAGCAGCTCAGTGTCTCTGGAGTCCTGAACCAGTGAAGACTGGGTGGGTGGCTATCGCAGCAGCAGCACCACGAGAACCTCCATGTGCAGAGCTGGTGTGGACTAAGGTGGACTATATGTTAGACTGGAAGATAAAGCCCTGAGGTAGGGCAAAGGAGTTGTCTCCACAAGGGGAAGCCCTGGAGACACCACCCTTGTCCGGAGTCGGGCAAGAGACCGAGGGACACTCTACAGAGGGCACCAGCATGCGCCCCTGTTAGAGGTCTACTCACGAAGGGGTTGTGTCTCGGCCGGAGTAGCCAGAGAGGCTGACGAGCGATCAGAGTGCAGGTAAATGCACTCGACCAGATGGACGTATTCATGGGAGGTGAGGGCCGCCCCGTTACGGGGCATCACTCTCGACCATGAAGAGGTGCGGGTGTCTCGGATGGTGGAGGGGGACAAAAGAAGCAGCTTCCCAGGGACCCGGTGATGTAAAAGGACCCAGGGATCCTGGCCGCTGTGGCTGCTACCTCAGCAGTGATCAGAAACCTGGGCCCTTTAAATTGCCGCCAGAGCCCTGGGCAGTGGGTATGCCGCAGCACATGACTGGCTAGCCCCAGCCCCACCCTTCCACCCAAGGCACTCCCCTTTAACCCTGGTAAGGTACGTCTCCACTGCACCCTTACCTTGAAATAAGCTACACAGTTTGCTACACAATTGAAATAGCTTATTTCGAAATTTGGCACTTTCTACACAGTGCCAAATTTCAAAATACAGCACTATTCCAAAACATCCCTTCCCTCTCGTGGAACAGAGGTTACAGGGACACCGGAATGGTGAACCTGTTGTTTCAAAATCTATTTTAAAATAACAAGCTGCTTTAAAGATGCAGAATAGCTATTTCAGGATACTCTTGGTATCCTGAAATAGCTCTGCAGTGTAGACGTAGTCTTAAAGTTCTGGTCTTCGCAACATCCTTTGGCAAGGAGTTCCACAGGTTGACTGCGCATTGCATTAAGAAATACTTCCTAAATTAAGCAGAATGCTGATGACACATTTATTGTGATAGTAATCTGGCTAGTCTGACAGTCTGCAAAGTCTACAACAACCCTTCAAAAAATTCTTCCCATTGCTATCCATGTATGGCACTGAGATACTGTCACATCTGTTACACTGTATACTCTCTACTCCAATGCAGATGATTACAATACACATGAAATGATTATCAAGTAATCACAACAACGGCATTATTTTTATCTTGTGGAAATTGCCATGCAAAGAAAAGCAGCAGTGGTAAGACACTAATTTTTTAAATGAAGATCTATCTACTGATCTCCCATGAGCTGGGGACCTTGTGGCAAAATGAGCTATGAGCAAGACTGCCACTATGAGCAAGACTGACAATGCCCATTGGGTAATACATAACCCTATCACTAATAGCAGAGCCAGGGCCCCCTAATTATCATGTATTTTTTATAATTAGAAGAGCATTAATAATATTGTCTGAAGGTGGGATTAAGACGCCCTGTGATCATTACATTTCATAGAAATTACACACCTGATTCCACCCCTAATAGATTGTGTACATGCCACACGAAGAGGGCCAGTTGTACGATGGATTCCTGTTTGGAGGGCAGCTAGGTTCAGTAAGTGGTATCCTGGAGGTGGACTTGAAACAGGCTCCTAGACCCAGATCTCCTCAGACACTGGGGCAGTTTAGATCTGGATTCAACTCAGCTGTCTGTGTAAACTGGATTGGAACAGGTGCTGGATTCAGACCCTTTGACGTTTGAAAGTTCTAATCCATATTCAGGCTGCACAGTGCAGGTCCCTCTCTAGTTTGTAATGGGAGATTTAAAGTGAAAGTCTGTTTGGAGGGGCTGAATTAGATGGGATAGCAGGAGTGAAAGCAGCCTCCTAACCTAAGGAGAGTTGTAGGGAGGGATGTGGGGGAGGATGGAAAGATGATCATGAATTGAGAGGATTTCATGTTGCCAGGTCCACCTCTTCTATAGTGTGTGCGCCTAGGATTCCCATCTCCACCTTTTGAAGGCTCTTAGGGTACGTCTAGACTACAGGGTTTTGTCGACAGAAGTTTTGTCGACAGATACTGTCGACAAAGCTTCTGTCAACAAAGAGCGTCTAGACGACATCCAGTTCTGTCGACAAAGCAAGCCGCTTTGTCGACATAACAGTGTGGTCGCAAAGGACAGTGTAGATGCAATAATGCCTTCTATCAACAGAACTCTGTCAATAAAAGGCGTTATTCCTCGTAGAACGAGGTTTACATACGTCGACAACACTGCTGAGTTTTGTCGACGTTATGTCGACATAACTCAAAGGCAGTGTGGACGCAGGTATAGTTTTGTCGACAAAAGTCCACTTTTGTCGACAAAACCCTGTAGTCTAGACACACCCTTAATGACAAACAAAGAGCAGATGGTTTTAAGTGTAAACAGCTACAGATAAGATGCTTCCGCTTTTACTGGGATTCCCATGATTGCTCTTCTACTCTATCATACTCTTTATGTTGTTTTTTGTTCTGGTGTTTATCTGGTGATTTTTTTCATGCAAGTAGGAGCAGAAAGGTTTTGTTTGCTGTTGTTCTTCCATTGTTTTACCGACGATTGTGCTAACGTGGCCAACAAAGCCAAGTCTCAGCCAAGAGATTAAACAAAATCACCTACAAAACGTTAAACAGAATTCACGGAGGCATTAAGCCAAATTTTGGCCAATCCCGAAGTATCTGAAGTTCTGGTTTTTCCAAAAGAAAAAGGAACTATGTGAAATGGGTCCCTATCGTCAAGGTATATTTGGCAAATTGTCTTCCTGTGTAACATGGTATTTCTCTCACCCTTTGTCGTCTTTGTCCACTTAGATCAGGGGTGGGCAAATACTGGACTGTGGGTTAGCTCTGGGTCTCCAGGGTTAGCCCCTGGTGGGCCGGCACTGCTATATTTTCCTGTGCCTCCACAGATATGGGTGATTGCAGCTCCTAGTGGCCACTGATGGCAGTTTCTGGCCAATGGGAGCTGAAGGAAATCGTGTCCTGGTCTGCGCTACTTCCCACAACTCCCATTGGCTGGGAACAGTGATTGGCAGCTGCAATCGCCGGTACCTATGGAGGTGCAGGTAAATATGGCATGATGAATCACTTGGCGGGTTATCTGTTCTGATCATTCCTTCTTAAGCACCTGGCGTCCTGCTAGGGCCTAAGTCTGGTGAACCACTGTCATTTTATTGCCCACGCCTGACTCTGACTGAAAGTGACATGGTGGTTGTGAAGGGAATTTCGGGCAGAAAACAAACAAAAGGAAGCATTTCTTTACGTGATGCAAAGCACCTGTGGAACTCCTTGCCAGAGGAGGTTGTGAAGGCCAAGACTATAACAGGGTTCAGAAAAGAACTAGCTAAATTCATGGAGGACAGATCCATCGATGGCGATTAGCCATGCTGGGCAGGAACAGTGTTCCTACCCTATTTGCCAGAAGCAGAGAATGGGTGATCAGTGCCGAATCACTTGGTGGTTACCTGTTCTGTTCATTCCTTCTTAAGCACCTGGCATTGGCCCCTGTTGGAAGACCGGACACTGAGCTAGATGGGCTTTTGGTCTGACCCAGGATGGCCGTTCTTAGGTTTCTGTGCGGAGGCTCGAATTGTAGAGTTGTCAGGGAGAGGGGGCCCTGAGATTTCCCTCTTGGTCTTAGTCAGCAGCTGACCTGTTGCTTATTTGTGAAGAGTTGTTTCACTCCCCAGTCATAGGAGGAGAAGTGTGCATTGCAGAGACCGATGAACTAATGAGCTGAGGTCTGTCTGGGCCCTGTGGGGAGGAAGTGGAATATGAAGGCGCTACCCTTTCTAATCACCTACAAGGATTTTGAGGCGGACGGAGCACAGAATTGGAACCCACCTTTGCAGAACCAGGGCCCATCTCAGCTGGTGTGTCTCCACTGCATCACCTCTAGGGTTGCCAGGTGTCTGGCTTTGAACCGGACAGTCCGGTATTTGAGCTTTCTGTCCAGGAAACAAATTGTGAAAATACCGGACATATGAATGTTCGGTCTTTTCTAATTAAGTTCGTTTTATTATTGTCAGGAGTATCAGTACGTAGGGTACTGCCTGGCTGGTAGACATGCTCGTACTGCGTGAGTCACACTGCGTGAGCGTGTCTACCAGCCAGGCAGTACGCAGCTACGCAGTAGAGAGGAGGGGGTGGGACCGAGGTGGAATGAAATCCTCAGGGCCGGACTTGCTCGCGCTCCACTGGAACCGTGCGCAGGACGGGCAGCACCCCAGGATCTGTGTGCACCTGGGACAGCCCCCTCCCCCGATCCCTCCTGGCCAGTCCTGCTCCCCGCTGGCTGGTTCCCCCCCCAGCCGGCCCTGCTTCTCCCCAAACCCTTCCCGGCCATCCCTGCTTCCTGCTGGCCAGTTCTCCCCCCTCAACCTCCTCCCAGCCAGCCTCATTCCCCTCCCGGCTGGTCCCCCCCCACATCTGAGATCAAGTGTGTCCAGCATTTTTTTTAAGCCATATGGTAACCCTAGTCACCTCAGGAGACAATAGACTTGCACTGAATTTTGATGGCAGCTTTTGCTGGAGTATGAAATGTGTCCCATAAGCTCAGCAATAGATTTAAAAATAAGAAACCAGTGAACTAGATGAGGGGAAGGGGGATCCAATAGGAAGGCCCTGGTCTAATGAAAACAGGGTCCTTTCAGAGAAGACCTTAAGAAAGAGGCCACGTGTAAGATTGCATCCCCAAGAGGAGAGAAGCTGACGGGGACCCATTTGTCCTTTCTGAGGCCCGGAGTTAGGTTCGCTGCAGTGGTTCATCCACGCCGTAAATGGGTGCTGTGCTCTTTGGAATGTCAGGGGTGGGAGAAGGGGATTGCTGGCAGCAGCTGACAATTTATGGTCTTAATTATGTGCCGTTGTTTCTTCTGCAAAAATTGTATTTGCGCCGAACGGAAGCGCACGGCGGAGACGGGCTGCTCCCTAGGGGCAGATTGCAATTCCATTTTTAATACTGTTTAACAGACTGAAATGGACACCGAGGGGTAAAAAAGCCATTGAGGGGGATGGAGCAGACAGTGCTTTATTCAGAAGCAATTTGCTCGGTTTAAGTACAGATCCCCTCCTCGTAGGCACGGCTGTTTGCGTCCCCCCCATGTCCCGTAATTACCCCAGCTTTAAAATCTCAAGAATGTACAAGTCACAGACCCTGAATGGGAGAGACACAGGCCTGGGCTACACCAGGCAGGTCGGCTTAAAGTACGCCATCCAGTGACGGATTTGGCTTCCCTTCAGCCGAGGCGCTGCAGCATCCACACTGCGGGAGGCTGACAGGAGCACACGCTCCTGTCGGCTTCCCTTTCTCCTTTCAGAAGAAGGAGTACAGGCAGGGCCAGGTGAGGGCGGGGGGGCTAGTCGCGCAGCTGCCCAGGGCGCCAACCTAGGGGGGGCGCCTGATGGCAGATGTAAGGGGCACCGCACACGCGGCCATGCGGCACCCTTTAGAGCTGCCATCAGGGGCTGCGCGCCCGATGGCAGCTGTAAGGTGCGCCGTGCGCTGGGGGGCGGAGCTGTGCATGCGCCATGCGCCCGGTGTGCAGAAATGGCTCAAGACGGCTCTGAGTACAGGACGCCAGCAGGTGCTGCCCTCAGCATTCAATTTCGGGGTCTACATTTCGACCCACTAAATCATACACTAGATGATCGACCTCTGGAGGGTCGAGCTTCCCTTTTGTGTAGACACGCCCCCAGCGTGCGAATTACTGAAAGGACTGATTTCAGGTGAGACCACTGTAGCATCACTTAACGGCACTTCAGCGGTGCGGGGAAGGGGGAAACAAAGGAGGAAGCGTTGGTACCACATCTACTGATTCTATGACGTGTGTCACTCAGGTGTCCCTCCTCCGCTGTATGACCGTGTGGTCGACAATGCGTGCCTTACTGGAGCAGTGTATTGTTGTGATCATTGTAGCAAAGGGGGAAGGTGGCAAACTCTGTGGAAAATGAAAAGGGCAGAAATGTCGCATTGAGCCCCGAGGGTCACACGAATGCGGCATGTTCTGCGTGCGGCACGAGATAATTCAGGTGTGAGAAGGTTAATAGCAGCGAGTAGAGACAGCCATTGTTTCATGGACGGATCATTGCAGAATGTTTCCAAAATGAGTTTATAACAAGCAAACCCTCAGATGCAGTTGTTGCTATGGGGAAAAAAAGTCTTTCTTTAGTGACTGAGTTAGGGTCACTCCCGAGAGAGAGACTAATTATCATGGTACACGTTATATTCTGACACACCGGGATTATTATATGTGTTGGAACCAGGGACTTTCACTATGTACAGATTGTGCAGTTTGATTCAATAGCTGTCAGCACCCCCCCCCTATATCCAAAATGTTCCAGCCCCCCGGTGCTTACTCTATGTGTGGATTAGGGATGTAAAATCCCCTTTAATTGGCTAACCGGTTAAACACATTTATGCAAATGTCACCTTCCTACGTACATGGTGATATAGCCTTACTTTACATGCACAACCTGTATTTCCTTCGTTTCTAATGGAATGCTAATTTTCCATTCATTTCTTCACAGCCAGATTTAGACAAGACAGACAGTTGTGCATACTTAGGGGTTTTTATCCAAGGGTGTCCTATCCCGGGTTAAGGATGTGTGGCCCGCGATGTCGTTATGCATTCGGGATAATACTCATGTTGACGAGGGGCTTATAAATCAGTTGCCTATATTTGCTGTCAACATATTTGAGAAAAGTACAGCGTCTGCACGGGCTTTATTATAAATACGGGCCCTGCTGGTAAGGGGAAAGGGATCAGAATGAATTGAAGCTGGCAGTTCTGTCAGAGCGACCAACACCTCTCTCCTAGCTGCCTGTTGGAACCAACAACACCTCTCTCCCAGCTGCCTGTTGGAACCAACAACACCTCCCTCCCAGCTGCCTGTTGGAACCAACAATCTGAGCAAAGTATTGAAATGAGAGGACGGTAGCTAGAGGTGCTTAGCAGCAGTACCACAAAGAAGGTGGAACTCTCCAGTACTCAGTACCACCAAGCCCCTCCCATCTCCTCTCAGGCTCTCTGACATGGACGTATGGCCCCTTCCCTTCTGCACAGCTCCCAGCCCTGTCCTCTCACCCTGTCAGTCTGCCACGCAGCCCAGCTCCATAGTGCAGGGAGTTCTGCTCCTTTTCCTGCTGGTAGGAGCCGGGCTGGGGGTGGGGTAATGTGGCGAGGGAAGGGGGAGGTATCAGGGAGGAGAACTGCGTGGGCGACCCCAGGCTGGGGGCTGGGTGGAGTCATGTGGAGAAGTCACGAGGCCCTTTCTCTTGTGTACCAGTAAAGATGGTTGTTTACTTGCACCACTGCTCAGCAGTGACTACTGTATCAATAAGCTAGGACAGGCCATATTTTACTAGGTCACAGACATACTGAAAGATGCAGAGCAAGGCTCAAGTGCCTTCGTCTCCTCAAGAAATTGGGGCAAGAAAAATGATGAGGGGGCTGGAGCATATGACTTATGAGGAGAGGCTGTGGGATTTGGGCTTCTTTAGTCTACAGAAGAGAAGAGCGAGGGGTGGGGGGGATTTGAGAGCAGCCTTCAGCTCCCTGAAGGGAGGTTCCAAAGAAGATGGAGAGAGACTGTTCTCAGTGGGAAGGTCTAGGTTGGATATTAGGAAAAACGATTTCTCTAGGAGGGTGGGGAAGCACTGGGATGGGTTCCCTAGGAAGGTGTTGGAATCTCCATCTCTAGAGGTTTTAAATTCCCGGCTTGGCCAAGCCCTGGCTGGGATGATTGAGTTGGGATGGGCCCTGCTTTAGCAGGGGGTTGGACTCGATGACTCCTGAGGTCTCTGCCCGCCCTAGGATTCTATGAAATGCGTTAATACTCGGGGAATCTGATGACCACTCAGGTTTGGCATCATTTTTAATTTCATAGAGAAGAATCTGGTTTACAACGACATTGTTCTCCTTGTATCAATGAGGGATCATGTTTCATGGTGGAAAAATCCATTCTAAAGCGGGACTGGTGCGCACGGCTACAGTCATACTACCGAATTCTCCTCTGCTCTCCGTTTTACACAGGGGACCTCCGTGAGTACTGGGGCAAGCCCCCGCTGGTGCAATTGCATGGCACGATGCTTATTTTCATATTTAAGGTGCAGTGACTGGTTTTCTATTGATGGATTCAAGAGGAGCAACAGGCCCAGGGAGGAATACATGAGTGTGCCCAGTGTGTATTTGTGTCTCAAAAGCAAAAGACTGAGGAGACGATAGCTCCTCAAACATAGTAAAAACCCCTGTTTGGCTCTTACTAGCCATTTTGTTTTCCCAATGGTTTATATTTCATCCTCGTTAGTATTTTACATCCCGGTCCTTTCCCTTTTGTGAATCTTTCCCTGCTTCTCAACCAAAAGCAGGTGCTGCTGACGTCAGTGAACCTGCACTGATTTACACTGCTGAAGAATCTCGTCCTTCAGGGTTTTTTTTAATCCTGACTCCTCCCTGTCTGGAAATGGATGTTTCCTTTAGCCCATAACAGAAATCTCAGGTGATTTCTAAAATTCCCATCTCCTGTATTGGGTCTCTCATAGGTCACTCCAGATCTGGTCCTACCTGGTTCATTCTGATGGGGAGAAACACTGAGGTCTGTTTTATTCTGGGGCAAAACTAGTCTCTTCTCTCCCTGCTACCTATGTAAAAGGCAATCCCTCAGTGACCCATCTTTCCCTGTACTGTGAATGGAGATTGGTCAGGAACTACTGTATGTCAGTTCTCTCTAGAGGGGGAGGTTATAGGGAAAGGCAACCATATTTTATATTCTGCCCCTCCCCTCCACATATCTGACTGTAGATTCTGCATTTGTAGAAACCCCCATAGAGAATAATCAGAAAGTAAAAATCAGCTAGAAGGTGAATATACAAGGCTAATTGGGCAATGGGTTCTGAGCTTGCCTGAAATGCGCCTTTGGCTGCAGCCGTTATCTGTCAATATGCTTGTGACAGCAAAACATGCTGACTTGCTGTCCAGCTTGATACAAACACCACAATATAGTTTGTATGCTATCTCCCTGTCTCTCTAGCTAGAATTTCACTCTTTCTAAAGATACAATAGAACTTCTTTAAAAACCGAGTAGTCCTTTGGCACTTTGGGATGTGTCTAGACAGCGGCGCTATTTCAGGATACTTCCAGTGTCCTGAAATAGTATTTTCCATGTCTTAACAGTGTGCCCATTATTTTGAAATAGTTTTCAAAATAACAGGCATGCTAGTCTGACATCCCTGTAAACCTTGTTCCATGAGGATTAAGGGATATTTCGTAATAGTGCTCTGTTTTCAAAGACATGCATAGCTCAAATTGTGTAGCCTATTTTGAACTAAGGGTGCAGTGTAAACGTACCCTTCGGGTATGTCTACACTTGTTCCCTATCTTGAGATAGGGATGCAAATGTAGTGTACCGAAATTGCTAATGAAGCACGAGATTTAAATATCCCACACTTAATTAGCATAATCGCATCCGGCCGCCATTTTGAAATCACGTTATTGCGAAATAAAACGCCCTGTGCAGCAGCGTTATTTCGAGAGAAAACCCTTCTCTCGAAATAATTGTTAAACCTCATTATATGAGGAGGAGGCGGGTTTTTTTTTTTGCAATTTCATTAGCAATTTCAATACACTACATTTGCATCCCTATCGCGAGATAGGGAGCAAGTGTAGACATACCCTTGGACACTAACAAAAAGTATCCAAGCGTCAGAAGGGTAGCCGAGTTAGTCTGTAACAGGAAAAACGTAAAAACCAACAAATAGTCTAGTAGCACCTTGAAGACTAACAAACCATGTAGATGGTGGTATGATCTTTCGTGGGTGCAATTGTTCTTATCAGCCTCATAACTACTTGAAACATCTGTCTCTCTCTTTTTCTTCTCACCCCTCCTTTTTTCTCTGTTTTTCCTCTCCCTCCCACCTCTTCCCTTATTTATTCTTGGATCTGGACTTCTAATATTCCAGCCATCTGAAAGTATATCTAGTATCATGAGCTTCGTGGGCAAACCCCACTTCCTCAGATGAGCTGGAGTGGAAAATAAAGGGAATCCAGAATTTATAGCAGAAAAAGAAGGGAGAGAGAGGTAAAAAATAAAAGTACCTGTCAATTGTAGTGCCAGTGCTAATGAAGCTAATTGAGTGGCCTGGAAGAGTCCCATCCTCGGTGTCTGATGTATATGAGGTGTTAAATGTATGGAAGGTTGGTGTTATAATGGAACATCCAGTTAATATCTTTGCTCAAGCCCAGGGTAACAATGTCAAATTTGCTTATAAAGGTCAATTCCGCGCTCTCTCTGTAATTAGTGTGTGAAATTCCTTTGCAAAAAAATGGCTACCTAGAAGTTTAGCAGCACTGTGATGTTCTAGGAGCATTGGCCTTGACACATCAGACTTCACCATGGCCAGTGTTGTATATTTAATAAGAAAGCCGATAGTCATCAGAGCTACATTTTGAAATTAAAAAGTGAGGTTTTTACTTTAAAAAAAAAGGGGCAATGTTTTGCCTTTAAGCAAAATCAGACCTTTATTTCCATGATTTTTTAATTTTACTGACCTTATTTCGCATAGCCTTGATAGCAACAGACTGGTTTTGCTAGAATTCTCTAATGTTGGAAACGATTATTTTTGATCACTGAAAGTGTTTGTGTTCAGCTGGAGCGAGGATTGTGCTGGGACAGAGTTGAAATCTTTCAGTTATTTCTGAGTCACCATTTCGAAGGATCCCAGACTATCATCCCACCCTGGGAGGCAGAAATCCTTCAGGCCCTTCATCTCTGCAAGGGATGACTGCGATGTGGAAATATTTGAGACTTAAATACTTGCCACCAGGAAGATTTCAGCTACAGTAACAGAAATTCCTTAACTCTTTTCTGGGGAAGGGACATCCAGGACTGGTCTTGCTTCGGTGAGGGGAGATGGTGATTGAAAGAAACGGAAATTACGCAGCCCTCTAGTTCTAATGGAAAAACTATCTTGAGGTTGGGGAATGGAACACGGTACGGAAAAGGAATCGGTCTCTAACTCAGTAGTGAGAATTGCTGTATGTATGTATCCAACTTGGCTTCTGTTGACTGTGAAAGCTGCCCTCATCATTAATCCCAGGCGGTGGCTTTAAATTCACTAGGCTTGGCTCCCAGATGTTATCACGATGGCATGGGCCTTAGCAGTACCTGTTCTACCATGCAAACCTATCATTAGATCTGTGTTTTGGCCAAGAGGGCATGTACCAAAAAGCAGTGACAGGAGGAAGACTGTGTATTTGGGTCCAGAGCCTGCAGGCAACTTTGAAGAAGACATTTCACCTTTTTCTCCTCTCCCCACCCAGCACCAGTCTCCTAATGTGCCTTCTGCTAGCCACCATTCTATGTTACCATCTTCATGGTGATGGAAAACCCAGGCCTGGAGTTTTTTGTTAAAGTAATATCTATAATTGACTTCTGCAGTGCTGCAGCAGTATTCACTGAGTGAATCGATTTAAAATTGCTATAATAATCCTGCAAAATTCCTTTATTAGTGCTGCAGCACATCATGGAGAACCCGTTAGATTGCCATCCAGGATAATAAATTAAAGGCAGCAATTTTACAACCATTTTCTCCTTTGTTCGGGCTTTTTTACAGCCGCGAGCCCGTCATTGCTATAAATCAGACTAACTCTAAGAGTCATTTGAAAGAATCTATTTTTCATACCTCGCAGATGTATGTGAATAACAGGAGAGCAAGAACTGATGGGAAGACAGGGAATGTTACTGCTTTGCTTAACTAAACTGCATAGTTAAACTCCGCTTCGTGCTGTATTCAAGACAACAGGTCAAACTCTTCTTTCTCTTGCACCAGTGTAAACTCAGAATAGCTCCGTTGGCCACAGTGAACATCTCTGGATTTATGGGCACCATCATTTGAGTGCATAGGGTATGAACCAACGCTCATAGAAGTCATGGGAATCAGACCATTGACTTGAGTGGATTTTTCGTCGGACTCATTGCGAGACGCCTAACAGGGACTGGGCCCTAACACTGGCGTAATGGAGACCAGAACTCTCCCCAGCTGCTCTGCTGAATTCAGTCCACAGATGATTTTAAAACAAAATGCTCATTTCCAGAGACTGTACCGCAGAAGCTTTGCATGAACCAGTGATCAAAAAAGACCCCAGAAAATAACGGATCCATGGACTGCGCATTACTACAGGCTGGACCTCCCGAGTCCGGCTCCTTCAAGACCTGACCGGTCCCAGACAAGGGAATTTTCTGGACCAGGGAAGGCTGGGAGTGGACAGTCTCTCTGCTGGGCTCCTTCTGCCCTAGTGGATCCTCCAGCCCCGGGAACTCCAGAGGCAGGCCTGTGGGCTCTCGCAGCCCTGCCGTCACTCATGGCAACGCCAGCTGCGAGCTCTGAGCTCCCTGGGGGCAGGGTGGGAGGACGCGTGGGGAAGGACCAACGGGGGGGGGGGGTCTGGGGCCCGCTCCAGGCAGAGCCGGCGGAGAGACCCAGCTCCACATATTGCTGGAGCAGGGCCCACGGCTCTGAATAGTAACTCACCGCCCATGGCCCGACACACTTCCAGGTTCAGAGGCGCGGGGCCCCTTAGGCGCGGGGCCTGAATCGGTTGAATCTGCCTAAGGCCAGCCCTGCCCTCATCCCCCTCTTCCCGGCCCCACTGGCTGTGGGCTCAGTGACCCCCCGCACTCCGCAGACTCCGGCAACCCCACCAGCTTCCTGCCCCACTGGCTGTGGGCTTTGGTGCCCCATGGTCTCTACTGCCCTGTTGGCTCTGCCGGCAGCCTGTGTGCCGGGGCTTTCTAGTCCAGCAACATCCGTGGTCCTGCTAGGCCAGAGAGTCCCCAGACCACAGAAGTTCAACCCGTATTATAATCCCTCTTGCATTTTAGGTTCTGAGGTATTTGGTGAAAGCATTTGTAACAATAGAGAGTGTTGTTGTTGTTTTGCCGTCCTGGTTGTTTCCATCTGTACAGCAACATTACAGCGTTTACGGCACCTCTGAGTCTCCAGTTAATATAGAATTAGCATATTTTATTAATTAACATGTGATCACCAGAATCAGTGTGCGGCGGGAGATCCTCTTGAGATGTTTGCTCTGTTCCTGCAGGGAGCAAGGACTGAATGCGAGGCGTCTGACTTGTCCTCAGATCATCCCCTTTGGACCATTGTCTGTCTTTGATCTCCTGGGCAGGAGCAGGGTGGTCTCCAAACTACAGTAAATCCGGCTCCCTGGCCCAGGGTCTCTGAGACGCAGAGAGGTCATTGAATTCACTCGATCCCAAAATTCAGGCTGTCTCCACATTCGGGACGTGAAGGTTTAACCAGTTTTTAATGGGTGCGCCTTGCCGGTTAAGGTTAACCAGCGAGGCTGGGGCAGTTCCCCTCCTGACCTGGGCGGGGGCTTCTCCTGCCCCCTGGGGGGCCCACCAGGGTGCTCCACAGGCTGGGATTGCTCTGGCTGGGATGCTCTCGATCTTCTCAGAATTCCCGCCAAGGTGTTAAGACTCCTCCTGCTGTGTGCGTAGACAGATTTCTTCATCGGTAGCTTGCAAAGCGATGCACACGGGCGGGTAAGAATGGCCATTCCCATTCCACCTAGGGGGTTATGATTGCTGGACAGAAGCAAAGCGACTTGCTGGGGCTCACGGGGGAGGCAGTAGCCACTAGGGCTACAACCCAGCTTCCCAGCCCCCCGCTTCGTGTGCAGCCCACTGCACTGCAGCTTCGACGCTTGAGCGCTGGCTGCTCCAAGGCCGTCTCCAGGACGCCGGCAGGGGTGAATGGAAATTGCAGTAGCTCAGGTGACTGCACCCAGAGAGTCATCAAGGACTTCTGCTTTTATCTCTGTCTTGTGCAGTGGTCCGGATGCTGCTCTCCCTCCCACCAGAGCACTGAGCACGGAGATAAAAGCAAACACCGGGTAAAGAAGATGGAGAAAGCAGTCTTGTGCTCTGCTTTCATGCTGTCAAGCGTTAGCCTGGGGGATGTGATCATTTGCAGTGACAGGAAGGTCTTTGGGATCTCAAAGGGCCACACCGACCCTTTACTGATGAGCGGTTTGCATAAGAGATAGAATCATAGAATCATAGAATAATAGGACTGGAAGGGACCTCGAGAGGTCATCGAGTCCAGCCCCCCGCCCTCAAGGCAGGATCAAGCTCCGTCTACACCATCCCTGACAGATGTCTATCTAACCTGTTCTTAAATATCTCCAGAGAGGGAGATTCCACCACCTCCCTTGGCAATTTATTCCAATATTTGACCACCCTGACAGTTAGGAATTTTTTCCTAATGTCCAATCTAAACCTCCCCTGCTGCACTTTAAGCCCATTACTCCTTGTCCTGTCCTCAGAAACCAAGAGGAACAAATTTTCTCCTTCCTCCTTGTGACACCCTTTTAGATATTTGAAAACCGCTATCATGTCCCCCCTTAATCTTCTTTTTTCCAAACTAAACAAGCCCAGTTCATGAAGCCTGGCTTCATAGGTCATGTTCTCTAAACCTTTAATCATTCTTGTCGCTCTTCTCTGTACCCTTTCCAATTTCTCCACATCTTTCTTGAAATGTGGCGCCCAGAACTGGACACACTACTCCAGCTGAGGCCTAACTAGTGCAGAGTAGAGCGGCAGAATGACTTCACGAGTTTTGCTTACAACACACCTGTTGATACAACCTAGAATCATATTTGCTTTTTTTGCAACAGCATCACACTGTTGGCTCATATTCAACTTGTGGTCCACTATGACCCCTAGATCCCTTTCCGCCATGCTCCTTCCTAGACAGTCGCTTCCCATCTTGTATGTATGGAACTGATTGTTCCTTCCTAAGTGGAGCACTTTGCATTTCTCCTTATTAAACCTCATCCTGTTTACCTCTGACCATTTCTCTAACTTGCTAAGGTCATTTTGAATTATGTCCCTATCCTCCAAAGAAGTTGCAACCCCACCCAGTTTGGTATCATCTGCAAACTTAATAAGCGTACTCTCTATCCCAATATCTACATCATTGATGAAGATATTGAACAGTACGGGTCCCAAAACAGACCCTTGAGGAACTCCACTTGTTATCCCTTTCCAGCAGGATTTAGAACCGTTAACAACAACTCTCTGACTACGGTTATCCAGCCAATTATGCACCCACCTTATCGTGGCCCTATCTAAGTTATATTTGCCTAGTTTATCAAAGAGATGCCATTGTTCTAGGAAGAAAGCATGAGGGAGCGCCAAAGGAAGTCCGTAGCATGGGCCACTGGTGCTAAGAGAGTGTCAGGGATACCTGTTCAGAACACTCGCCTAAAAACATGGTTCACTAGGCTACGTTGACACAGCGGCGTTATTTTGGAATAACGGACGTTATTTCGAAAGAACAGCGTGCGCCGCTACACAGCAAGCCATTATTTCAGAATAACGTCGAGCTGGAGGACTTCTTACTCCAACTCCTGTAACCCTCATTTCGTGAGGAATAAGGGGCATCGAAGGAAGAGTGTTCTTCCCTCGACTTCCTTAGCGTAGGCAGCACCAAAAGCCGAATGCCGCTATTTCGACTTCAGCTACGCAGGTGCCGTAGCTGAAGTTGCACCGTTGACGTAGCTGAAGTTGCGCAGCTTAGTTCCACTTTTGCCCTGCTGTGTAGACGTGCCCTCAAAGAGCTAGGTATGGACAAAAGCAATTGTAAGGGTGTAACGCCAACAGGTGGAACCAAACCTGGGAACTCTGGAACTCAGTGCAGGACTATAAAACCAGCTGGTTTTCAGTGAAGGCTGTAGAGTAAACTCACCCTTCCTCTCTGTAAGTGGTCTCAGTGCCACTCCATGGGAAGGTGCCTACACCCAGGAGATGTGTGGGTTACAATAGCAGAAAAGTTGATGATCTTAAACCACAATCTCAGTCATTGGTTAATGTGCCTCCAAGACATGGTTTAATATTATCAACTTTTCTATCACCGCATTGTTTTTAGGAGTGCATTCTGAGCAGGTATCCCAAATGCTCTTGGTACCAGCTGCTCATGCTCTTGACTTGTATGATTACTGGTGTGGGGGTTCCAGTCCCACCCCCTCTGCCTTGTGCTACCTTGACAGGTGCCCGAGTGCTTAATTGACCACAGTACACACAGTCTATTCCGCCAGGGTATGTGGGGTGGGGGGGTCTGGGCCCGCCCTCGCTCCCAGACCCCAGCCCAGGGCCCTAAGGACAGTATCGCTGGGATCTGTCCCACCGGGGGGGGGGGGGTCCGCCCCCGAAACCCGCCGGTACGCCGGCTCCTCGCCCTGCCCTGGGCTACTTCCACCCCACCTACGGCTCCCTATGCTTCCCTTGCTTTCCCACCTACTCTCTCTCCCCTCCCTCCTCGTCTCCCCTGCTCCTCCGCTCTTGTATCCTCTTCCCCCTGTCTGACTCCGCCTCCCCCCCTCGCGTCATTTCCGGGCGCCAGTTCCCTACCGCCCTGCATCTGACGTTGCCTAGCAACGTCCCCTGCCCTAGCTGCTCACCAGACGCGTGGCCGCGCTACACAGCCGGCACGCGCGTAGTTCTCGTCGGGCGGTCCCCAGCAGCGAGAGGGCAACCACCGGGTCGGTGCGGGGTGGGCCCGTTTCGGGCGGGTAGGCGGGCCCCAACCCGTCACAACTGGCGTTTCAACAAGAAGGAGGCACAAGCAACTAAAATGCCTCTAAAGTTGCTTGGAAAAGCAACATTCATACGGCTTGATTCAGTTCTGTGTCTGAAGTCACCCTGGAGTGAAACTGGTCTTAGGTCAGAATCAGAATGCCTTTGTTCCTGGTAAATACAGCAGATCTTTGCAGTGTTCCAAAGCCACCGGGAAAAGTTTGCACCTGAACCAGCCAACTTTGTAATCCATTTGACCTTAAAGCTGAGCATTTATGTGCTGTTTCCCAAAATAAGCATCAATCAAGTTTGGGAGAATGCCTTAAGGAGTGTGTGAGCCAAATTGTACCAGTCAGAAAGAGGCTGTTTTTCAAATCCGCTTTCCAGGCGAATCTTCCCATCTCTATTAACACTTAACATATCCCCCTAAGCCTGGATGCTCTTTGAAGCAAGTTACCAGCTTAATTGGGACTCTTTAATAAAATTTAATACTATTTTTTTAATGAAGAAAGATGAAATGTTGCCTACAGGGGAATCCAAGCTCAAGGTATTTAAAGAAATTATTCTTTGAGAAGGCTGATTTCTATCTCAGCCTCTACTATTCATTCACTGAAACAACATTAGCATTTTAATATCACATTTGCTCCCCCCGCACACTTCTTCACTCCTCTGTTTTTTTCTGTCCTACCAGGAAAATTCAGTCCTTAAACAGCAACCCCATGCTCTCGAATGAAGATTAATACTCTCTTATTCTTGCAAATGAGGGCTGCGGCTTTTCCCAGACAATTAGGTCGATAGCGTTCTCTTCCATTTATGAACACCGAACTCAAGTTTTAACGGGCGAGGCGTTAACAGTTCCATAATTGATGCAAACTTGGGTGTCTCCAAGTAGGAGCTCCATACAAAGCGGCTTTAATGCTGATCTGTTTAGGCTGCGAGCTATAGCGTGAGCTGATTTTCTGTTCAGACGATAGAATAGTGAATGTTGTGTATCTAGAGTAAAAATCTGCTCTTCGCGCCCACTAGCAGCCTGAATGCATGAGAAAAACCAAGCTTTTATTTTTCAGGGTGGTGCAGTTACCTCTCTATAGCATGGTAAGCGACTATCATTCGTGTGTGACTTCCACATTGAACTGAAACAAACAGAGAAAGTTATTCGTTTTTCTTTCTGTGACTTCAACGGTTTGTATCTCATCAGGAATCCCCCCCCCCCTCAGTTCAGTTTCTCCTGCAGTGAGGTCATAGGTAGGTTTGTGACACGCCTGTTGACATGGCAACACACAAGGTCAGAACGTTAGCAAACGCCACTGAAAGAAGGAGCAGGAGGAGGAAGTGCAGAGGGAAGGTGGACGTTCTGGGATACTCACACATCTTGGGACATCGGTTGATGTGGCACCAAAAACAATCATGAAACACAAATGACAGGTAAATGGATTGTGTTTTCCTCCGCAAGAAAAAGCTGGCCTCTACACGGAATCCCAAGACATTAGCAAGAGCTTTGCTGTTGACGTTTTTCCTCGGAACCTGTGTATAAATAATGAAGATTGATCAGAGGACTAGGACAATGTATAGCGGTTTGTTTATTTTTAGGGACAAATCTATTTTTCTTTCCCTATTTAGCAGTATTTTATTCTGTTCTTAAAGCTTTCAGTACTCTCCAGGGAGCATGGCTCTGTCATAGTTAGTCTCTGTTCTCCCCCTGCTCCCAAGATCTTGAGGGCCCATTGTGACCTGTAACATCATCGTACCTTTTTATAGGTTCTTGTAGGATTCAAGGCACAGCTGTGTTAGAATTGGTTGGGTGCTTTTTTTTTTTTTCCTGGGACTTTGTCTCACATCTTGTATTCACAGGTGTATTACTGAACTCATCCGTGGAACAATTAAAAGAGGGAAATGTGGTCCACATTCCTCCCTTCTCTGGGATAGTAGTTTCGTCTTCCAATGGGGGCTGATCTTATGCTTTAGTGGGGAACAGAACCACCTGCAATCTGATTGGTGATTCGCCTCCTACAGCCATCTGAGTAAAGCCCTTTTGACTTCATGAGTGCAAGAGTGCAGCCAGAATCTATGCTGATTGCAGACTTGCTAATTGCCCCCAAAGATGGCCATTTCACAGACACCTCCAAGGACAAATGTCTGCCCAGTCACACAACTGAAACAAGGCCTATCCCATACCTCACACAGCCTGACAGGGGATCTGTGATGGATGGGAGGTGCGAAAGGTGTGAGAGAGAGTGCATACCCCACACTGAAATAGGGGTGGTTAAAACCCTGTGGACGGAGAAAGTCCCACCCCTTCACCCAGACTGGGCATGCTCCAAGTGCTGGAGCAGAATAAAAGGAAGCAGAACAGCTCAGTCCGGGCTGGTCACTGAAGGAGAAGGACCTTTGGCTGGAGCTCCCGGGCTACCCCAGCCAAAGGCCCAGACAGAGGCAGATGGAAAACCAGGAGACTGCTACCACACAGCCCCTAAGCACCCCAGAGAGAAGCAGCTGCCGGGGAAAAGGGAGACCCAGCCACTCATGGGAGACTGTCCCACCAGCGCCTGTGGGAAATGACCCAAGGAGGGTGCAGGAGCGGCCTCTCCCGCCCAGGTAAAATCGACGTGTTTCATCCTGATTCCCCGATGAGGGAGTGGTAGACCTCTCCGCCGCTCACAGGGGCCTTGGCCGGGACCCGGTGGAGTAGGGTGGGCCCAAGTCCCCCTACTGGGTCGATTAGCCCCCAACACCCCAACTTATTGACTTGAGCTACCAAGCTGTGCGGCCCTGTGTTAAAGGGCCCTATCCTATTGACTCAAGCTACCAAGCTGTGCTGCCCTGCATGAAAGGGCCATACCCAATTGACTTGGGCTACCCAGCCGTGCTAGCCTGAGCCAACCTCTCACTGACTCTAGCCATTAGGCAATACTACCCTGGACCAAGGGTTGGGGTTCATAGACAATGAGAGGGACTGCCGATGATTCAGTGGCTGATTAGGTGGTGTCCACACCCTCGTATAACCTCCCCCCCGAGATGGGGCCGCCCCACGCCATGACAAAAGGGTTAAACTCAGAGAATAGGAGAATCCCTGAAAAAACATCCAGGAAGTGTTGGCAGGGAGCCAGGAGAGCCAATGGGAAGAAAATGTTAAAATTTGAATTGAAAAAAAAAGGTTGCCTAGTTCGGTCTCCTTAGTGGGAGTTTTAAACCAGGGGGACAGCATGAGTTGAACCAGGTAGGAATATTCATGCCTAGAATTGGACTAGACCTTGGAAGTACAGATATGTGAGTAGATAGGGAATGCGTTTAGTTAGAGGCAATCAGGTTATTTTCTTTGTTTTGTTGTTGGGTTAAACTCCTCTGTGCTGAATCCATGTGTCTCCCCCCAACCCTTACACTGTAACTAAAGCTGAATCCCAGGCAAGCAGTTCTCTGTGCTTTAATCTGTTTTCCTCAGTTGTTCTATAACACCAAGCAACCTAGTCTGCTTTACCAAGTATATCATTTTGTTCTGTTAATGAAATCACCTTTTTAAAGACTATGGTCTGATTCTTGTGTCCTGGAAGGTAGAGGAGGTCTGTGTATGCATGCTTAAGACTGGGGGACAACTGTCATAGGTTACAGTTTGTTTTTTCAAGCTTTCTTGTGGTAAAAGAGCTTGGGGTACCCCTCTGGAAGAAGCTCCTAAGTGACCCTTCCTCGTTTTTTTTTCACTTGAGTGGTGGCAGCTATCTCCCAAGGCCAAGGAATCAGTGACCTTGGAGAGTCTTTAAAACAGAAGCCTGTCGAGGCAAGGTATTTTTAACGTCTCTTGCGGGCCCCCACCTTCTGCACTCGGAGTGCCAGACTGGGGAATAGCCTTGACAGGATTCATTTGTATTCATAGCGAAAAATCCAAACTTCTAGGTGTTCTACTTTTGATTACAAATGGTCCCTAACTGTAGCAGTTCTGACCAGTCAGTAAATGCATTCCCAAGGTGAGCGTTCCTCCATCCGACAAAGACTCACCACAAAGGAAATAACTCTTAGGGATTTTGGGGGGGAATTTTCTCTAAAAATTTCCACTCTACTCATCCCCAAAAGAACACCTACCCCACAGCCCCTTCAGTCCTTCCCAGACGCCTCCACAAAAAAGGTCGGCACAAGACAACAGGAAGACTGTCGATCATTTAAATGTCAAAACCAGCACAATTAATCAAATTCATTTTATTGCTCCCTAAGGAGGGCTCATCAGAACTGTGCAAATTCCCCCCGCACCCTAACTACATTCATCAAGGTTTCAATGTCATTCTCGTAAACACCCCCGCCTCCCAAAAACCCCCCAAACTAAACCCAACCAAAATCCCTCACACTCACATGGAGAGCAAATGCTGGGTGTTTAGCAGCTCAGGAGAAATGATTCATGCTTCTGCAATAAGGATAATAATGGCCTAACACCTTGCTCATGTTATATTTTACATAATTTTACATAATTGTTCACAGGGGCTACAATTAGTGAGACTGTGAAGTACAAAAGTAGAGGAGGAAAAAATAATCTCCCAAACTGGATACATTCAGCTGATTTTTTTCTCTAGTAATTACCATTGGGAAAGCAGATATTTTAACCTACCGATACCACATCGAGTTTAGATTCGTGGCACCTGTGGCACAGCTGGTAATAAAACCAAACTCCGGCTCGAATCCATGTGACAATTCGGGGGGTGGCCCGGGATCATTCTGATGGGGCCGGGGGTGGGGTTGTCGTTCAAGGGATGAATTTGGTTGCAGCATTGTGCGCTCAGAAGTACACTGTGTCATCATCAAGGTCTGGGCCAGCCTTATGGGTGAGCGACTGCCATGGGGCAGTTTTGAATGTGTAAGGAAAGAGGTGTCAGGGCTCTCGCAATTTTTGTACAGCATAACTGGTAGGAGAAACCCGAGGTATTGGGGATATGAACTGCCAAGCCTGGAGTGCCAGGGGCTCCACAAGGAGGGATGGGACTGTTTGCTCCAGCAGCCCAAAGCGAACATAATAGCTGGCCGGCTCAGTATTCTCAGTGCATAGGAGACACCTCTGTTAGTATCACTGGCCCTCCACCATCCTATTTACGGGCCTGGTGTGGCAGGGATGCCATAGGTCTCCCACAGTCCCTGCCTTCCCAATGGCCCCTTTGGGCTGCTAGCAAGTGGGCACAAAGCAGAGCAGCCTTGCTGTTGCTCTAAGTGATCAAACTGGCCCCAGCTGGCCCTAGAATCAGGGTTTAGACTGGGGTGGGCAAAATGAGGCAGCCCGCCAAGCATTTCTCTGCAGCCCACCTTGCTGATGAGCAGAGCATGCCTACTTACAGCTGGCAGCGGGGGGTGAGGTGGATGGGAGAGGGAAGTGCTAAAGCTGGTGTGTTCCCTTGTCCCTGTAGCACAGAGCAGGGGGAGGGGAGAGAGACACACGGCCGAGCTGCTCCAGGCTGAAGCGTGGATGGTAAGTGACTCAGAGGCGTGCAGGGGGATGGGGGTGATAACAGAGCAGGACAGCTTTCCCTTAAAGAGACAGCACGCAGCTTCTCTCAGAAACATCCCTGCAGCAGCCAGACATTCTGTCACTTTCACCCCCTCCCCCCAGTCTGTGCCGCAAACCCAGGGTCCCTGTCATGCACACACTCACGCACACAGTCTGTGCCACAAAGTCTGTCTCTCACGCACAAAGTGTCTTGCCTCTCTTTCACACTCAGGCACTCTCTTTGTAGCTCCCGGCCCTGCCCCTTCTGTCCGAGGCCCCGCCCCTCCTGAGGGGCCGACCCGTCTCAAGACCTCGTACGAACATTCACAAAGTGGCCCCCTGCGAAAATTAATGCTCCTCCTCCGCCCAGTTTAGAGAACGTTAGTATAAAATGACTTCACCTCTCTCCCCCCTCAGGTCCTGGGGGAAAAGGGAAATCAGCCATGGCTGAGCACTGAGCACCGAGTGTCCCCTCCAGAGAAGCAAGAACCTTTTCCCTCCACATTAAAAACAAAATAATAAAAGTGGGAGTGAGGGAAGCAAGAGATAGGACTGGCCCCTGGCCGCTGCACATTTGAAATGTCATGCAAAATTCATCCTTGATTTAGTTTTCCCGCAATACATTTCACGCATGCACGCAGAACTCAGCAAGCTCTTCCAGCACTCTGCTTGAGATTATTGTTACTTGGGAGGCACTTGGCTATGGACATGATTCTTTCTTTCTCTTCTCACACTCCTAGGGCTTCTACCAGGTTCCCGGTCATCTCTTGCAGTCTTGGGCTGGTCTGTTCAGTATCATGTTGATGGATCGGGCTTCTTTCTCTCCTGTTTGCCCTCTTCTTCACTTCTCACGTGGCGTCCACCTAATCACTTGACGTGGACATTGTGTTGGTTTCTTCCTAAAAGAGTATCCTTAAGATGCCCACCCCCTTTGATGCCTTAGTTTGGTTCGCTCTATTTAGAATATCAGATGTGGCAAGAAACTCATTCCTCTGGAGACCTTCTGCCAGCATTTGCTTTGGAATGAGTCCATCTTCGTAGGCATTTCTGTTGCAGATGTCCATGGCTCGGCTCCACAAGGGAGCAGAGAGGATGCGCTGTTTAAATATAGCAGCAACGGAGGCATGGAGGAAGGCAGATCGATGATAGCCTTGCGGGAGAGCAGTGATACAGCTGTGTTTACAGGAGGGGGCCAGTGGCCATGCGTTTCTTCCCAAGTCAATCTGGCCATTTTTGTGAAGCTGGACGAGAATTAAAGATCGTGACAAGGAAAGTGGCCATGCGGCCCCGGGAAGAAAAAAGAACAGAGGAGCGCAGAGTGAGAGGAGTTAAGAAGAGTGCAGCATCTTACTTTGAGGCATAAGTGGCACATGAAGGCAGAGGGCGGGTTATAGACCTCACATTTCCCAAAAGGGAAATGAAGTGCATTAGTTAAATTAATCTTAAAACACTGTGGCTACGTCTAGACTGCAAGCCTCTTTTGAAAGAGGCTGTTTCGAAAGATACTTTCAAAAAATCCTCTTTCGAAAAACAGCGTCTAGACTACAACCAGTACTTTCGAAAAAGCAAGCTGCTTTTTCGAAAGAGAGCACCCAGGCAGACTGGATGCTCTCTCTCAAAAAAGCAGTTTACATTACATAGTGCCTTTTTTTAATTTACACAGGGCTAGATCCGAAAAAAGGCGTTCTTCCTCGTAAAACGAGGTTTTCTGTGGTGGAAAAAACTGCCGCATCCTTTCGATTTACTTTTGAAAGAATGCAACAGCAATCTAGACATAGGGGAAGTTTTTTTTTTTTTTTTTTAAACATGTAGTCTAGACACACCTTGTGACTCTTTGAAGAGAAGCTCATAATCAGGGAGATAGAGGCCTTCTTATCTAGGAGATGTTAGAAGTCAGGCCTCCAGCAGAGTTATGTGCATCACTTTCTTAGACTCATCGAATCCTAGGGCTGGAAGAAACCTCAGGAGGCATCGAGTCTAGCCCCCTGCCCAAAGCAGGACTAGTCCCAACTCAATCATTCTAGCCAAAAGGACTTTGTTTAGCCGAGACTTAAAAAACCTCTAAGGACGGAGATTCCACCCCCTCCCTAGGAAACCCTTCCCAGCGCTTCCCCACCCTCCTAGGGAAATCATTTTTCCTAATATCCAACCTAGATTTCCCCCACTGCAACCTGAGATCATTGCTCCTTCTTAATAAACGCTGTCATGTCTGGCCTTCAGAGCAATGTTCAGTGGGGAGATACACCTCCTCTTCTGATTTAGTAAAGAAGAATCTTCCTTCTGTTCAATGCTTGTCGTTGACTCGGATGGAGCCCAGGCATTCTGTGCTCCTCACAGATAAGTTTTCACATCCCAGGGAAACACCCCCAGCGTCTCCACGCCAGCTTGCGGTTGAAAGCATGAGATGGGAAAAACCTTGGGATGTGCTTCATGGGCATTTCTTGTCTTCAAAAGGAAAGATTTCACCATGCTGAATCTGGGCCGATTTAGTTAGATGTTCGCTGCTGGCTCCTGCAATAATCAGAGTGCGTCTACACTGCACCCTAAACTCGAAATAAGAGACACAATCTGCACTATGTAAATGGCCTATCTTATTTTGATTTTATTTCAAAATAGCTTATTTTGGAATTTGGCATGTCTACATGGTGCCAGATTTCGAAATAACGCACTATTTCGAGCCAACCTTTAAAACTCGTGCAACAAGGTTTACCAGGATGGCGAAATAGCGTGCCCGTTATTTCGAAAAATATTTCGAAATAACAGGCGGCTTGTGTAGATGCAGGGTAGCTATTTCGGGATACCAGAGGCATCTTGAAATAGCTTTGCAGTGTAGACATACCCTCAGAGAAGAAGGGAAGAATAACGATCCCTTAGGGCATGTCTGTAGTAGGAAATATTTCACAATTACCGAATTCGACTTAAGAACTCCCGATTTAACAAATTCAAACTTGCGTGTTCTCACTATGGGGAAGCATTGAAATTAGTCCAAAGCTAGCTCCGTTAACGTGGGCGTGCTACCTCAACTCAGAGCCTCAGGAAGCACTGGGGAGCTACGGGAGACCTCCTGGGGGCCAATAGGTTCAAATCAGTGGCACTGGAGCCTCCACACTAACGTTATTTCAAAATTACTATTTTGGAATTAGTGTTATTCAGAACTAGCAGGAGTACAGAATTCGAATTCCGCGGCACGTGATTTTGAAATAACGGGCTTGGTAATGTGTCCGCATCGCTTATACATTTGAACTTGGGGGGGGTTATTTTGCAATAAGGTCCTGGTGCAGACAAGGGCACAGTGTTTGAGCCTTCAAGAGTTCATTATGCTTGTTTAATTTGCCATCCTGCATAACGCAGGCCAGGGAATGCCATCCAGTAACTCCTGCACTGAGCCTAGTAACTTGTGGTTGAATTAGAGCATCTCTTTGAGGAAAACCATCATCCTTGACTTTGAAAACTGCTTCGCCATTTTTAAAAACAAGACTTGCCCAACCCTGCACCTTCAAGAAGTCTGAAAATCCTCAAAGCAAAGAGGATGGGGGAAGCTCTCCAATAATCGATTTCATCTTGAAGGTAGCCCGTTTCCTTTTCTTGTTTTTCCCTCTCTTGAAGTCAAATATTTATGTCCCCTTCAGCAGAGCAGTTGCTGTTTTCAGTCCCGGCTGTACTGACAGATTGGAAATAGATTTTTTTTGGCTGAGCTTAAATTAGCCTTGCTCTCTGCAAATTGACCTGCAAGAGTTTAAATTGTCTTTATCTGAATTAATAAAAAAAAAATAGATCAACTTCCCTATCTCTGTAAGTGCTCAGTGCAGTCCCTGCAACTCACAGCAAATGTCAGGGACTGGCCAGGAAGCAAATAAGTCTGATTTGCTGAGCCCTCTGTACGGGTGTGCAGTAAAACAGAGGATGCTGGAGGCTTAAGCTCCGTAGTGGGTGGATCTCAGAGGAGAGCTAGAATCCTCAGCAAAACAGATTATGCTCCTTGAGAAACGGCATTTTGCCTCCCTTTGCAGTTTCAGCCGAGGAAGTTGTTCGACTGCTCTTCTTGCACAAACTATTGCTATCACGGTGGCTCCTTTTTCATTTTCAAGAGTGTGGTCGTTATTCTGAATCTGAATTCTTCCCGTACCAAGACATCGCTACACTCGTGAACAAGGCTCTACCATCCCTGCCTATGCTGGGCAGCTCCTTGCATGTCCTCTTTGTTGTAAAGTTCCATAAGTTTTCCTCCTCCGAGTAGTGTTAATTAGAAGGAGGCTGTATTTATTGTTGTTGCTTATGTCAGCGGAGGATGGATGGACGTTATTTACACAGGGCTAGATCCTTCTTTGCGGACAAGGACTGTACAGCACAGGTTGGGGTGTATGAGGTTGAGGTGAACACCAGAGTGATCCTCAGGGCGAAGTGTATAAGATTGGGGTGTGCAACAGCGTGATCCCCGGTGTAATACAGAGCAGCCCCAAGGTTGCTGTAATTTACACTCGTAAACAACCGTATGTTCCTGGGGCACAGTGAATCTTTGGCTGCATACAGGGAAATAGGGCGGTATAGAAAGTGCAAACCCTTCCTTTATGCTGGAGATTACTTCTCATGATCAGGGCTTGACAAACTATAGAATTTACTCGCCTGTGGCGAGTAGATTCCAGCCGCGCGCCCCGTTTACCGGCGGCGGGCGCATGCACAATGCGGTTCTTGTGCATGTGCAGTGCAGGGCTGGTGAGTGGCTTTTGCCGCTATTTATCAAGCCCTGCTCATGATCAACTGCGCTGACAGGGCAATGAAAAGCAACTACAGTGAAGGCACGAACCTGGAAAGTGCTTTATTTGATATAATAGATTTCACTGAATTGATAATAGAGACGTCTGTTGTAGAGTGCATCTGTCTGCCTGCCAGCCCGTTTGCTCAAGAACTCCCCCGAACGGTAAGAGCAAAGGCCACCAAATTTGGTCGGCAGCTTCTTCTTCTCCTATCGTAAAGCAAGTGTAACCCACGCCCCTAACGTGGGTCACTGTCACATGCAGTGGCACCTAGACCACAGCAACAGATAAGAACAAGAGACCTCTACAGCATGGGCTGGGAGGCAGCTGGCTTTTAGCTCAGAGGGTAGAGGCTCCTATATTAAGCTCTCAGAGATCCCAGGTTCAAATCCACCCGGTTGGCGGTTGCACAAGGTTGAGGTTTGGTTCTGTCAGGGGAGCCGGAAGCCCCAGGAAAGGGCCAGCTTTCCATAACACACGAAGGGAAGGGCTGCTTCTCCAAGGGACGTGATATGAGAGTGGCTTCTGGGGGTAGCGAGCCCGCAGGGGGTAGCCCCATCCCACTGGGAGGCAGCTGCACCACCAAGGGAGTAGCCAGCAGGGCAAGGTCTCCACCATCTTGTCTGCCACTAAACCTGGCACGTGGGGCTCCCCTGCCTGGGCGACAGGCCAGTGGGAGAAAGAGACCCCCCCCCAACCCAGCCTGGGCTAGCGGGGGAAAAAGAGAGTCCTGCTGGCCCCCTGCTGCCCTCCTGCTGCCCTCCTGGGACAAGCCAGTAGGCACAGTGCACAGTGCACAGTCCCCGCTGCCCTGGGCCACCCCCAGGGGGAAGCCAGGGACCAACCTCGCCTGAACCCCTGAACCCCTGCAGTCTCCCCTGCCCTGAGCCCCCCACATGCACATGCCCAAGGCTCTTCCCTGACTCTTGCACCCTGCCAGCCCCTAACCCCAACCTAACCCCAACCCCTCAAGGTCCCAGGCAATGCTGGGTAAGTCTTCTAGTCTATTTATCAGAGTGTTGGTATGTTGGTACCCATCCTTGGCCATCCTCGGCTCGGCTCTGTCGCAAAGGTGAAAACACACCAAAGGGGCTGGGTGAATACACACCAAAGGGGCTGACTATCAGTATCTCCACCCCGGCCCGAAGCATCGCAGATCACCCACTTTTTTTACTTTTTTTATCATGTGTCTTCAGTATTGACTAGCCATGAACAGCCAAGATAGATTAGTATGAACTGCTTGATACAGCTGTAAATTGCCTATTAGTTAACTGCATCTCTTCAAAAGAAAAGGCTAATCCCCTTGGTTACCCATATGTTCTACCTAAGCAGAAAGACCACAAATACACTTTTTTGGAGGAAATATGCTTTATCATCCTTCTCCCTTGTTTCCAAATTGCCATGCACGGCACACTGTCATCCGTCATTCCAGACTCTTATACAGTCTGTATTCAGCTTGCTAGTTCCAGCGCCAAGGACAACCCAATGAAACATAATCACGGGGCTGTTGTCAATGTCTGGACATCATAATTTAGCAGAAATGTCTTGTGTTCAGACCCCTCTCAAGCTGGAGTGGCTGGTCTGAATTTCTCAGCATTCGTGCTATCGGGTTCACAGCAAACGGCCTCACTTTAGAATGGAGGTATCCACTCGTTCCTTAACTCGGTGCCATAATGCCTCTGAGTCATGTAGCATGCGTCCTGACTCGTATCAGATCTCTCAAATGCCAAGGGATGGCGAGAGAGAGCCAGAAAAAAAGCTTTAACCTTGAAGGAGCTTGATCTTTCTGAGTTATTACAAGTCACACCTGTTCTGTTACCTTCTGGTCTGTGATAAAGGGGCATGGCTAAGAAATTCTATGGCATGGAAGTTTGTGGAAGAAGCCTCATTTCACGTGACTATGTGAAATGTTTTCCTTGCCATACAATCACTGAGGCTACGTGTAGACGACACGCCTTTTTCGAAAGAGGCTTTTTCGAAAAAGAGCATCTAGACTACAATCAGGCCTTTTGAAAAAGCAAGCCTCTTTTTTGAAAGAGGGCACCCAGGCAGTCTGGATGCTCTCTTTCGAAAAAGCACAGTTTTCATTACATAGCGCCTTTTTCCGAAAGAACACTTTCGGAAAAAAGGCGTTATTCCTTGTAAAATGAGGTTTTCTGTGGTCGATAAAATGGCTGCATTCTTTTGATTTACTGTCGACAGAATGCAGCGGTAGTCTAGATGCAGGTAAAGATTTTTCGAAAAAAGGCCACTTTTTTAGAAAAATCCCTGTAGTCTAGACACACCCATCAGGATGTGGAGAAAGGATCCACTGGATAGGGAGTAGGAGTGGGATCAGAAGACCTGGGGTTTATTCCTGACTGTGTTGATAGCTTGCTATGTGACCTCTGGTAACTCATGATGCCACTCCGTGCCTCAGTTTCCCCAAGGATAATGATACTTTGGTCGGTTGTAAAGTGTCTGGAACTATACAGATGAAAAATGCCCTATCTAAGATAGGTGACAATGCTATTTTTTATTTTATTCTGACCGTGACAGTTTGATAAAATGAAAATCATTTACAGTTTGTCACTGAGTATTTCAAATTAAAAGTGTTTGTATTTGGGCTCAAGGAACTCCATGTACTTGGTATAGCTAAAAACATCAGTTTGTAAAACTGGCGGGGGGGGGGAAATTAAAAGTGTTGCATTCTGTTTAGTGGAGAAAGGCTGCTCATTTGGGGTTCAGGATACTTCTGAAGTTTATGTTGGGTCTTCATTGTTTTCATGTCTCTCTGCTCTGACTGAATTTACCCCATCAAATGTTGGCCATGCATTTAATGCACACAACAGTTTACTTTGGGGTCCTTATACACGAAGGGCAATACATCTAAATGGAGACAGATTTTATCGCACGCTAATTTAGTAAAAATATCAACACTTAAATGCACAGCCGGTTAGAAATAGAAACGGTTCCTTTCGCTGAAGGAGGCAGAAGCCCTGGCATAAAACTGAAATAAATTAGCTCTCTCCCAACAGGTGAAGAGTGACACAGGATTCTGTCTACTCAGTATTGCCGATCGCAAGCTTTCAAAAGCCACGAGTCAGAGCTTGAAAATCACGAGAAGGTTGGATATGATTTTGTTTTAGAGCTAGGTCTTTTGTCTGGCTGTAACGGGGTCGTGACTCCCCACCACAGTGCCTCCTGCTGGTCACGCGGGGAATCAGCTCTTAAGTCTCGGAGTGCCCTCTGCTGGCTATGTCCCTGTCTTCTCCACTGGTTCATGCCTCGTGTCACTTCCTGTCCAGGGTTCCGTTTCCTCTCAGGACTGCCCTGCAGCAGTGCCTCTGCACTCGGGGGTCCTCCTCTCCCAGGGAACTCCGGCCCTCTACACTCACCTTGCCTCCATGACCCGTCGTCATCTAGCTGCTGCCTCAGGGGCAAACGACAGCCTGAAATGGCCACTCATCATAGGTGGGGGATGAGAGGGGGGGGCTGCCTCCCTGCAGCCCGGGTGCCCTCAGGCCTTGTCTCAGGCCCTGCAGCTGGGAGTGGGATCATGCCAGAGCTCCCCAGTTCTGCTCTGTCTCAGGAAGCGCCCAGCTTCGCTGGCAGCCTGGTCCCTCCTGCTCCACAGCTGGAGCAAGAGTGAGCTCTCCTGCCCTCCAGGAGCCCTTATTTATACAGCTCCAGCTGGTCCCTAACTGGCAGTCTCTGCCTTAGCTCCTGGCTTCACAGCCCCAGCCCAACCCTTACTGGGCCAGCATGGGGCAGCCACCCTGTCACGCTTGCCTTTGGATCGTCGAGTCTTTGGGGAGCCACGTTTTCAAGCTTTTCTCTGCCCCCGTGAGCGTCAGCAGTGGAATTGGTCTGGAATTTTCTGGAATTTTGGTGGAAAATGCCACTTTGTCCAAACTGGAACTTTTCCACAGAGAAGTGTTGTTACCATTAATGTCTCATTTCAAAAAATTTAGTGGAAAAAATTTCAAAACTGTTGAAATGGCCCATATCTGCCCTTTTCTAAACAAAACATTTTTTTTCTAGTTTGGAAGACATTTTGTCTCCAAATTTAAGCCAATTCTAACAACCCCTACTCCTCAATATTTCAATTGACCTGAACTGAATTTTTTTGGGGAGGGGGGGATGTTTGGTTTGAGACAATTTTCCAGAATTCAAACATTGTCCCAAGTTTGGCCTGGAATTCTTTTTTTTAAATGTTGAAAAATTTCCGTGGGATGTGAAAACTATTTCCCAACCAGCTACAGGCTAGATGTGGGCCTCAGACAATGGTTACCAGTGGGATATTGACATAAGGTGGTAGCTGAAATACTACAGTGCTGCACTGTTTATAGAAGAGGAATCACCAAGGCTGTGTCTAGACTGGCCAGTTTTTCCGGAAAATCAGCCACTTTTCCGGAAAAACTTGCCAGCTGTCTACACTGGCCGCTTGAATTTCCGCAAAAGCACTGACTTCCTACTGTAAGAAATCAGTGCTTTTTGCAGAAATACTATGCTGCTCCCGTTCGGGCAAAAGGGCCAGTGTAGACAGCTGAGATTTGTTTTCCGCAAAAAAGCCCCGAACGCGAAAATGGCGATCAGGGCTTTTTTGCGGAAAAGCATGTCTAGCTTGGCAACAGACGCTTTTCCGCAAAAAAGCATTTCTGGAAAATCATGCCAGTCTAGACGTAGCCCAACTGTATGGCAGATTCCATCGTATGGGGACCTTAAATAAATGCCACCATGTGGTGATAACTGCTGTTTCTTTAATTGTGTGACATTTCATGTACTGGACCCTCTGCACTCAGTTAAACGCCTATTAAAATCAATGACAATTTTGCGTAGGTAAAAAATGCTGTTTGGTGCGGGGCACTCATGTATCTGTGCATGATTTGCCTTCTGTAGAATAGCCTGATTTGTTTTCAATCTTGCCGTGATCCAGCACAAGCGTTGGGGAGATTCCCATTGACTCCACTTGGTCTCCGCATTGTAGGACCGGGCCCCAAAACTGTAAACTCCCTTGAACAGTCTTCTGAATGTTTGTACAGCACTTAGTATAACAGGGCACTGAGCTGTGACGGAGACTTCCAGGTGTTGCTGTGATTGGTCGAGCGAAGCAAAGTCCCACACTGAACTCAATAGCTTCGGGGGTAGCCGAGTTAGTCTGTAGAGAAAAAAACAACAAATGGTCTGGTAGCACTTTATAGACTAATGAAACATGTAGATGGTATCATGAGCTTTTGTGGGCACAGCCCACTTCTTCAGATGACCGAAGTCATGACACTTCTCTGTGGGTTGTTCTGCCAAAGAATTCCACGGGACAAAAACAGACCGTGGATTGAACCATGGAGGAAGGACTCCACTTGTGGGTTAAAGTTCCTCCTAGAGTCTGGCCACCTATGGCAGATTTAGTTGTACAAAAGGATCTAGAAAGGAAAGGGCAGAGAGGAAGACCACCAGCCCTTCCCACTACTCCAGAAAATGATTCATTCTCTCAGCTGGAAAAAATTACCACGTTGGTGACAAAAATGTGAGCTTCTTAAACAGGGTGGATTGATCTAAATCAAAGCAATTTAAATCAGATTTTATTTATGATTTAAATGCACAGGCAAGAAACCCTGATTTAAATCAGCAATTGTAATTGTTTGTGTACGTGTGTGTGTGTGCGCGCGTGCGTGCACTTCTGAGTTATTTTCCTGAAGATTGATTCTCGTTTTGTAGGCAACCTGTAAAACATATTGATTTGCAACTAATTATAGCCTTTATACTGCATCTGGTGCTTTTTCTTTTTTCCCTAAATGGGAGGAGATGTTATAGCGTTACACATTTATTTATTCAATTATAAGGCTTAACTTTTTAATGGACGATTAACTTTTTTACTTGTGATTTCTGTCAACTTTTGGATAGAAATTCAATTAAAATGCACAAAACATTTAAATCGGCCTCATCTTCAGTAAGACCACCTTAAATGTGCTAGATACTTTAAAGAAACATGTTTGCATTTAAAACCGATTTATTAAGCAAATGAAGCATCACCTTTAGATAATGAACTAATTGTTTCTAGTTGTCATTGTCCTTCACAATTTTTGAACTAGTAGCTCTCATCCTCTCACATCTAGTTGTGATCTACAGATCAAAAGAAAATTCTTCCTGCTTTTCCAGCTCCTAATTTTATTGTTAACTTGGAATGAACCAGATGCTTAGCCCATGGCTTCTACCTGTCACTGATGGTTTGATTTTCTTTAAAATTTGCAATTAATTTTTTAATCGTGTATTTTTTAAATCCCCCCGGCACTTAGAACGCATTTACTTGGGAAACCCGGGTTCCTTTTTAAAGAACTGTGACCTCATTGATTAAGTGCGGGAGTGAGAGTTTCAATTTCCAGCTCTGTCACCGACCTGCTGGGTGACTTCGGGCAGGTCACTTCCCTGTTCTGAGCCTCAGTTTCCCCATTTTGAAAAGGGTAATAACGGCACTCATGCTTTTTGTAAAGTTTGTGAAGGTCTCTCGAGGAAAAGAGCTATGAAAGAGGTAGGAATTATTATAATTATTTTACTGATTCCTTTGTTGTTGTTGTACAGGTTGAACCTCTCTAGTCTGGCACCCTTGGGACCTGACCGGTGCCAAGCCAGAGAATTTGTCAAACCATGGGAGGTCACTATTATCTAGCAGCATCACCAACACTTCCACTGCTTTCTGGGCTCTGCAAAGACACTGATGGGTAAATTAGAGCTAAACAACAGCACAGAACAATGAGAACCAGGACTTGTGGCTGGAAACAAACTTTATGGGACCACAGGAAATTTGGCCACGCCCATGATAAGTGGACATCCGGCTAACGCACATCGTGTTGGACCGTGGATGTTGCCAGACCAAAGAGTGCCGGATTAGAGAGGTTCAACCTGCATAATGCTGATTTTATTAAAACAGTAACTAATTCATATTCATTTGTTGTCTTTGCCACCTTTGAGCCCTGGCACTGTCCAAACATGCGGTAAAAAGACCCAGAGAATTCAGTTCACAATCTGGAAGCAAAACATAGATGACAGAAGCCCACAGGATGAGATGAAGTAGCGGCAGAATACGTTTTTGCACAGTAGGCAGGAATCGCAGTTGGCCTCGTAAACAGACATTGATTGTTTGGCAGTTCAGCAGGCACCAGAACTTTGGTCCATGAATAAACAGATGACTTAAGTTTTCAGTGCTGTCCGTTCAGCTCCTTTATAGAAACTCATTTAATGGAGACAAAATCTTTTATAAAATACTCTAGCCCGGTGTAAGCCTCTGATACACTCAGATTGGCAGGAGTACTGACAGGTTGCATGCAGTGTTCCCTCTAATTTTTCCATCTGTGTGCAGAATCAATGTTATGCACCCCAAGCCATGTGCAGAGGCACACCACCCATAGAAACACAAAAAATGAGGAAGAACGGCTCTTACGCAAGAGGGGATTTTTGCGCAAAAAAGAGCCGTCTACCCTGCTCTTTTTTGTGCAAAAGCCTCTCGCGCAAAAACGGCTGCTCATTAATTATGCAAATGAAGAGCAGCAATATGCCATGCCGAGCTTCATTTGCATAAGCTTTTCCGCTAGACGGCTACAATATAGACGTAGCCCAAGCACTCAGCTTATAGGGAACACTAGTTGCATGGTAAAAGAGGGGTAGCAGTTTGCTGTCCGATGCCGTGTGCCTTCAGGTTTTGTTGCAGCAAGTCCGGGGACTCTCCTTCCTGCTTAACTAGAGAAATGATCCCAACCCCCATCTATTAGTCTGCAACCTATAAGACCAACCGTGTATTAAGACTGATGTCAAAAATGTTTAATTTGGAGGTTGTTTTGCTTCCCACCCCCCGTTCAGTCAATTAGATCATATTCCTTCCTTCCTCAGCTGCTGTTGGAATGTTTCATTACTTGGAGACCACACAGCTGGCTGTTCCGGCTGTGATTGGAAAGGTTAATGGAGATCACGGATGGGGATGGCTTTTGAAGAAGACTTTTCTAATTTTCAGCTACATAAGTTGGGGTGGGGGGGAAGCCTCCTGGGTGAGGCTAATCCACTAGCTTTCAGTCATAAACAGGATAATACTCAACCGTGCAAAAGCATTCATAGGGAAGGAACTTTGCCTGAAAGCACCGTAGAGTCCCACTGAGACGCGGTGGTGAGTACCCAAGAGCAAGGAACTTATGGGTCATGTTTCATAAAGAAAACAGGCATGTCCCCTTGCACCAGAAGTCAATATACGCTTCGGCCATTTGAACCTGCCCTGCGGTAGCAGATGTAAAAGACGCTGATCGATTGCTTGGTCCTTACTATGAAAACGACTCCCAGAATTATTAGTATTATTTGTATTTCTGTCGCTCCTACAGGGGCCATAGTCCAACGCCAAGACCTCTCTGTGCTAAGTGTAACCCACACACCTAGGCTATGTCTATACTGGCGGGTTGTTGCACCAGAATTATGCAAATGAGACTAAGCGTGGAATATCGCCGAGCCTCATTTGCATACCTAATAAGCTGCCATTTTTGCAGAAGAGGCTCTTGCGTTAGAAGGAGCTGTCTACACTGCCCCTTCTTGCACAAGAAAAACCCTCTTGCGCAATGCCGTTATTCCTGAAAATAATCAGCGTAGCGGCATTGCACATTTTCTAGATTGGAAAAGCGTCCGTGCCGATCTAGACGCGGTTTTGTGCAAGAAAGCCCTGATCGCCATTTTCGCCATCGGGGCTTTTTTCACACAAAACAGTTTTTATCTGTCTACACTGGCCCTTTTGTGCAAAAGCATTTCTGGAAAAGGACTTTTGCCCGAACGGGAACGTCAAAGCATTTGCGCAAGAAGCACTGATTTCAGATAGTAGAACATCAGAGCATTTGCGCAAAATCAAGCGGCCAGTGTAGACAGCTGGCAAGTTTTTGCACAAAAGCAGATGCTTTTGCGGAAAAACTTGCCAGTCTAGACGCAGCCCAGGGTTTTGTCGACAAAAGTGGCCTTTTGTCGACAAATGATACCTACGTCTACACTGCCGCTGAGTTCTGTCGACTAACGTCGACAGAACTCAGCAGTTTTGTCAATGGCGGTAAACCTAATTCTATGAGGAATAATGCCTTTTATCGACAGAGTTCTGTCGACGGAAGGCATTATTGCATCTGCATTGTCCTTTGCGTCTACACTCTCATGTCGACAAAGCAGCTTGCTTTGTCGATGGAATTGGATGTCGTCTAGACATTCTTTGTCGACAGAAGCTTTGTCAACAGTATCTGTCGACAAAACTTCTGTCAACAAAAGCCTATAGTCTAGATGCACCCTTAGTGATGGCAAAAGGATGACGCCCATTCCACTACAGATTTCCTTTTGGGTCAGAGGGATGGACGTTTCTTTTGAAATGAGTGCCTTTCCAAAATGCCGGGGATTACAGGACTCCCTGGCATCCCTTCCTCTATGCCTCATGTTTGAAGGTTCCCTGCTTTTAGATTTCTTTCTGCCTCCGTATTCATGCTGGTTGGTTGTCCGGGGCCAAATATATTGCGGTAAAGTGGAGCAGTGAGAGTTTTTGTGAGGTCACGGCATGGAGCATAAGGGACCCAAGAGAAGGAGCTGAATTGTGGAAAGATGCAGTGTTTGTCGGAAGAGCCATGCTGGGGAAGGGCTGCTTTTGTCTGCCTGCTTCTGTCTTCCAATGATAAAGCCGAGTGGCATCTTAGGTTCATCTGAGAGGGTACGTCTAAACTGCAGGGGGTTTTCGGGATACCAGAGGTATCCCAGAAAAACTCCGCCATGTCCAGGGAACACGTTTGCTCTTCCACTTTTTTTTGCAGAAGAGCAAGCGTGCTCTTTCAGGGAGCTTTTCCACCCTTTGGCCCAGTCTTTTTCCAAATGGCGGAAAAGCCTCTTCTGGAAAAGCGATCGGAAAAAGCTTTGCAAATTGCAATTTCCGTAGCTTTTTCTGAAAAAAGGCTATAGTGTAGACCTAGCCAGAGTGAATGGAAAAGGTGGCTTTATGCTACTTCTATGCTCCCCTGATTCCTAGGCGCCAAGCCAGCCCCTGGGAAAAATTAATCACACGGCTCTTGTAATTTAGGGCCACTTGCAATGCCCCCAAATGAACAGAGCTCCGCACACCTCCGCATTTTTCCCTTTTTCCCACCATCCCACAAACATTCCCCGCATAGTGCTCACCATCATGAATAGTTGTAAGCACGATGCCTGGTGGTGGATTGTAAACCCTTTGGAACAGGGGCCTGGTGTCTTGCCTGTGTAAAGCACCTAGGCACTCCCTAAGTAATAGTAATTAGCAACAGAATCGTTGGTTCTCTGCTAGTTTTATGCTTGTAACCCAGAACAGCTAGTCCCCGTTTGGGGGTAAATGATTCTTCTCTGCCAAATTTCCTTTGGCGTTCTGGATATTTCTCACGCCTCTCATCTCAGAAACAAACCCCTGCAAAGCTGTAGGACCGCTGCAGACCCGAAGTAGTGATATCAAACGGCTACATTATACCCACGGCAATTAAAATGGTTAAGGGCAGAATTGTCAAAGGCACCTAAGTCCCATTCCAATGGGTCCTAAGTCACTTGGGAACTTGTGGATGTGTGACTCATAAGCTTTTGTAGTGTATATTCCACCACGAATTGGGAAGCAGGTTGGCTTTTTAGCCTGCTATCCAGCATCACCTCCATTTCATGGACGTAGGTGACCGCCCAGTTCTTCAGACTTCGTGACGTCCATCTGGGAATTCACCCCCAGAGGTGGTTCTCTTCTCCAGTTGCATTTTAGCAAGAGATGGATGTTATGACCGTTATTTCTAGTTTTGTATGCGAAAATAATGGTAATCAAAGCTTATGCTTCAAAGCATAAAATTAGCTCTGCAGGGATCAGAAAGGAAATTTTCCTCTATGCAAAATTGTACTGTCATTACCGAACGCTTCTCTTCTTTCCTCCAGAACATCAGGCATTGGCTGCGGCTGGAAGCAGGTTACTGGAGATGATAGCTCAATGGTGGGATCCACTGGGGAAAATCCAACGTTCCTCCCCAGTTCTGTGCGCCTGTGTAACCCACATGCACGCTGGGTGCGGTGCACTGTCCCGTCTTGGGGCACCAAGACCGCGTACAGAGAGCATAATGAGTCTCCTCTACAGCCTGAGCTGGGAGCCAGCTGGCTTTTAGCTCATGCGGTCGAAGCTCAGGCACAGAGGTCCCAGGTTTGGTTCCACTCACTGAGGATGGGCGTCTGCCAGTGTGACACCAGCACGAAGTGTAACCTTAGACAGCATGGGGGAGTAGGCGCCTCCCCGGGGGCACGTGCTTGCAGTGTGACAGCAGATTTCAACTATAGCAAGAAGGAAGGAAAATGGCAACGAGAGAGACAATACCCTCTAATGACGCAAAAGTGGATCTGAGCTTGCTTCCTTCCAACTCGCATTCCCACTACTCCTGTGAGCCTATCACACCAACATGGAACAACGCATTCCCCACTACATTTCATGCCCACAAACGTTACCATTTACCTGGAGCGGATTGTTTTAAAACACCAGAGGTTTGGCTTCCAATAAATGATGCAATGAAATAGATAATCAAGTCAAATGAATGCCAATGATTTCCTCAAAAGGGTATAATTCAGTATGACAACGCCAGCCTGCGTGCTGTGGATGGCCAGTGATGAATGCTCCATTGAAAGTGAAAAGCAGCCAGGCAGTTTAACGCATTCCTATGTAAGTGGCGAAAGCCCAAAGAGCTGCCTCGATGGCAGGCTTAATATATGAACTGGCTGGTACAGGGGTTTTTTGAAGGCATTGTTGTCTGCCCTGCATCTCTCTCTTGCTAACCACAGCCAACAAGAATCTGAAAAAAATCAAAGGCAGAGGACCCAATCATGACAACTAGTTTGCATATGGAAATGAGCCATTTGTAAAAGCCAATTGGACATTTGTTTCTTTCGGTTGTTAGTTTGCATTCAGGGGCCGCTGGTCTTGGAGCAGAGGAATGTCTGTAAATGGGCACTGCAGTTTAGATTTCAACTCTGGCCCAGTCTACACTAAAGAGGAAGGTCGAATCAAGATATGCAATTCCAGTTACATTAATTACATAGCTGGAGTACCTTGATTTGAGTTCCCCCCCCCCTTCGCACAGCAGAAGGCCAATGAAAGCAAATGCTCCCACCAGCTTCCCTTACTCCTCGCAGAAGCAGGAGTACCGGCTGCTAACTGAGCCCTCTGAGTTCGATTTAGCGGGTCTTTCCTAGACTCACTAAATCCAACTCTGGAAGATCGATCGTGGCAGTGTTGATCTCCTGCAGAGTGAAGGCCATTCCATTGGTGTAGTGGGTACTGCACTGCGCCTCACCATGAGTTCACCATAGAGATTTCTGCACATCTTTTCCCGTGCAGCATTGTAATGCTCTTTGTGGTGTGTTGGCAAGAAGGTTGCATAACGTGTGCCCTTTCCTGCCCACTTGTGGCTGGATCCATGGAAACAAAACAGAGCGTGGGAGGAGGCTGTGACACTGGTAAGGCCTTTGGTCAAAGTATTAGGGACTAGACTGCTACCACGGTGGCACCACAAGGTCGCAGAAGAGAAAACAGTCGACAGCAATGAAATTCCTGTATTTTCAGACTCGGTCTCAGATTATTTGGCTTGCCAACAGCAGATTCTTTCCAGCTCTGTTTGGCAAAGGGAATTGTGTTGCCTCCTGCCTGTAACCCTGTGCTCAAACCATTATCCCGTTTCTCAGTTGGTCTTCAAGTTGGTCTTTCAAGAAAGATGTGGAGAAATTGGAAAGGGTACAGAGAAGAGCGACAAGAATGATTAAAGGTTTAGAGAACATGACCTATGAAGCCAGGCTTCATGGACTGGGCTTGTTTAGTTTGGAAAAAAGAAGATTAAGGGGGAACATGATAGCGGTTTTCAAATATCTAAAAGGGTGTCACAAGGAGGAAGGAGAAAATTTGTTCCTCTTGGTTTCTGAGGACAGGACAAGGAGTAATGGGCTTAAAGTGCAGCAGGGAAGGTTTAGATTGGACATTAGGAAAAAATTCCTAACTGTCAGGGTGGTCAAATATTGGAATAAATTGCCAAGGGAGGTGGTGGAATCTCCCTCTCTGGAGATATTTAAGAACAGGTTAGATAGACATCTGTCAGGGATGGTGCAGACGGAGCTTGGTCCTGCCTTGAGGGCGGGGGGCTGGACTCGATGACCTCTCGAGGTCCCTTCCAGTCCTATTATTCTATGATTCTATGATTCACAGAGTTCACGTCTTTCTTTCTGAGGCGCCAGTCAGCGACTGAGCCAGGAAGCTGCATCGAAGACCCAAATCCAGTTGCCTCAGGGAAAAGTCTATTTTATTAGCAAATAACAGAAGTCAAACGGGGGAGGGGGAGAATATAAACTGAAGAAATAAACTGCAGTTACACCCAAATGTAGGCAAGTTTATTGTATGTGGGCAATAAGATTGTTACAGAATACGTGAAATGGTACTAATTCCGTTTCTCGTCACTGCCACACAGTTCAGTGCAAGTGGGTAGGTTAAGGCAGTGAGGGGCAATCTAGGCTGGTGAGTTGGCCACATGAGTGGCCCTCCATCTGAGTGGGCCTCACCATTGTCCTAACCAAGACTGTCTCCTGGAATAGGGTGGTTTTGCTCACTGCACTTGTGTACCTAGAATTTGCAGGGGTGCCAATTGAATGTCGCAGCACTTTGGTGGCTAATTTTAAATGGGGTCTCCGAGTGACCTTCGGATGTGGTTCTCTAAATTGTGAAGCTTTGTGTTTGTGCAGGTTTTATTATTCTCTTATTTTATTTGGCATTTAGATATTTCTGCAACACACGTAATGTATTTGCATAAGCAAACTGGAATGGTGTATGCTCAGATGCTTTGTTTGCATCTACAAATGCAGCCTGCATACTACTTCAGCACTTTTGCATGTGAGGAAGCAAAAAGGACAAAACATAATGGCTGTGTCTAGACTGGCAAGTTTTTCCGCAAAAGCAGCTGCTTTTGTGGAAAAACTTGCCAGCTGTCTACACTGGCCGCTTGAATTTCCGCAAAAGCACTGACTTCCTATTGTCTGAAATCAGTGCTTCTTGCGGAAATACTATGCTGCTCCCGTTTGGGCAAAAGTCCCTTTTGTGCAAAGCTTTTGCGCAAAAGGGCCAGTTTAGACAGCTCAGATTTGTTTTGCGCAAAAAAGCCCTGATCGCGAAAAGTGCTTTTGTGGAAAAGCATCTGTGCCAACCTAGATGCTCTTTTCCGCAAATGCTTTTAACTGAAAACTTTTCCGTTAAAAGCATTTGCGGAAAATCATGCCAGTCTAGACGTAGCCAATGAGAAGGAAAACTTTGGTAGCAAAGAAAATGTATCTACATCTGTGTGCTGTGGTAGGTGCCTAAACGTGAAGAGCACCTCTCATAGCTTGGTCCTTCTACATAACGGTCCCATGTAATAGCTTTCGGTTTCAACGTTCTGCTGAAAACGATGGTTGTGTCTACACTGCACCCGTAGCTCTAAATAAGCTACGTAAATTGCTTAGCTTATTTTGAGGTAATTTCGAAATAGCTTATTTTGAAATTTGGTGCTGTCTACACAGAGCCAAATTTTGAAAAAGAGCGCTATTCCAAAACGTCCCTGACTCCTCGTGGAATGAGATTTACAGAGATGTCGGAATAGTGAGCCTGTTGTATTTCGAAATAACGGGCTTGCTCAAAAGACATGGAATAGTTATTACAGGATACCGGAAGTATCCGGAAATAGCACTGTGGTATAGATGTAGCTGATGAAAACATCCCTGCCTGCAGAAGCATGAATATGGTGTTGAGTGGAGAGGATTAGTGAATTAAAGATGCAGACACCTGCGGGTATAACGCGGATATCTGCACATTTGTAGGGTACTAGATACAAAATTTGTATCCGCATCTGTATCCACAAAAATGAGCCACAGACAGCTGTGGATTTGCAAGACTCTATGCATACCTGTACAGTTGACCTGTCTCCCCTCCAGTATCTTTGATTCCACTGTTTATCCCGTTTCTTCACTTTGAAAAGTCCTTTAATTTTTTTTTCAAAAAAAAGTGGATTAGGAAGAAAGCTTTTTGGAAGGCTTAAAAGCCTGTACGCTGAAGATGATTTCTGAAAACCGATATAGATTGCCATTGTTACGCTGCAAAGATGGCAGCTTTCCAACTCCTCTGCCAGGAGTGATCTAAAAGCTACTCTTTTATTGTGTCTTGGGCTGGGAGGCTGGCTTAAACAGCCTTTTGAATTCTAATTCTTATCTCCCGTTGGTTGGCACCGAGAGTTCAATGCCGCTTCATCGCTCATCATCGAAGGTCACTGAAACCCTTAGCTAATTGAGAACATGGGGAGCTGTGGCTAATTGCGTCCGTATCGTCTTTGGGATCTCTTCCTCATCAGCAGCGAGGAGTCCTGTGGCACCTTATAGACTAACCAAAATGTTGGAGTGTCCTCATCAGGTGTGTTTCCAAGCATATTGTGTAGGACAGAGGCTGGGGAACCTTTTTTTGGGTCGGGGGCCACGGATCTACAGAAAAATCAGTCGGGAGCAGCACACAAGTGACGTGATGTAGCCCCCGACTGACGTGGTGGCTGACTGAGAAGGAGAAAGACATTCCTCTCGCACACCGGAGCTTGGGGGGCCCAGCCTACTAGATTCTGAGGGCTCTAGCCCTGCCGTGGGGCAGTGCTAGGGAGCTGGAGCACTAGTGTAGGGTCCCCAATGCTGGGAGAGCCAGAGGGCTGCATCCGGCCCCTAGGCCTTACGTTCCCCATCTCTGGTTTAGGGCTTACGATTCACCCTTCTTGGTGAAATCTTTGCATCTGCTTTGCCAGATCTGGAGTTAGCAAGAGCAGGAGAATGTAAAGGGAATGTCTCTTGCGTCTTGGTATCAGCTTGTGCACAGGAAGATCACAGCCCACATGCCAGTCATAGCTTTTGTTCAATAGTTACCTGGTGTGTATGTTAGGATTCATTTAAGAACACGTCAGCAAATAGCAGAACAGGAAAGTTAAGATGAAGCAAAAACGCTCTCTAAAAACAGACCTCCCCTTTCCCCCGCTGCTAAATATTTAGGAGTATTCTTGTAGCACTTACAACAATTTTTGTAAAATCACTTCCAAAAAAGGAGTCCCGGGGAGTAGAAGATGGATTTATTTCCTGATGCCAAAGCGACTTGACTACAGAAATGAAGTTCCAAACTACTGCTCAATTACTAATTGATCAACAGTTAGTGTTAGACTCATGACTTGACCTAGAAGACTACATTACTGTTTCCTAAATCGTATGCATCTCTTCCCTGGGGATTCATTTATTTATAGGTTTTCGGTCATGCGTATCACAGTGGTATCAGAGCCCCTCACAATGCATCTTGGAGACAGGGAAGAATTATTTCAGTTTTATAGGCGGGGAACCGAGTTTTTATTTTTCTTGTCCAGGGTTTCCAAGCAGCCTGAGTAGAGGTAGGAGTAGAACCAGCTCTCTCAGCTAACCGGTCGGTGTTCTAATCACAAAACCATCCATCCTTGAGTATGCCCCCGCAGAGAACAGCAAGAATCGCACAAATCCTCCCTCTTCCTCCGTGCACAAAATGAAATTTTGCAAAAGCATACTTGGTTGCTAGATGTTACAGAGCAACTACGGAAAACAAATGAAAAAACAGAGGCTATCTCGGGCACGATGCTTAGATGGTAAAGGGGGAGGGGCGGTGTAAAATCACACAGAGCAGCTCAAACCAAACCACAAAATACAGAAAAATAACCTTGAACGCGGCTGAATTCACTTTTCCATTTACTTCCTTCTAATTTTCTCTTTGTTCAGTCCACTTCCATGCCCTAAATTCCATGGAAGCATGGTAGTCCTGCCTGGGTTTAAATCATTCTGTCTCTCAACTCCTGGTTTAACTCTCTCACACAAAGAAAGCAGGCAGGGAACCTACATCCAATTCAAATTTCATCCTTCTATCTCGATTGGTTCTTCCTGCCCCCGCCCGACATTTTTGCTAGGTATCTGAGTTATCCCCTGAGTCACCGGGTGCTGGTCAGCACTTCTCCTGTTCAAGGCATATGCTGATGAGAAGCAAACAGGATCTTTGTAGGGGAAAAGGCAGTACACCATGTTTAATAAGAATACACCAGTAAAGCAGCCAGCATATGCTCACATAATACACATATTCTCTCTCTCTCTTTCTCACACACACACACACACACACACACATTCTCTCTCTCTCTCTCACACACACACACACACACACACACACACACACACACACACACACACATTCTCTCTCTCTCTCTCTCTCACACACACACACACACACACACACACACACACACACACACACACACACACACATTCTCTCTCTCTCTCTCTCTCACACACACACACACACACACACACACACACACACACATGGGTCATTCGATGTTATAGTTACTAGTCTAGGGTCCGGATCCCTCTGGTGGCCAACCAGATTAATCATGCATCGGGAAGAGCAGGACTCTGTCGGTCTGGACTGATGCGCCAGGATTTTGCCCAAAAATCATGGCAAAGCAGCCCATTTTTAAGAGCAGTTTTTCTTCACTGGGATCAGTAGATTTCACACCGTCATGCTGTAATCAGTCCCCTTTGGTGAGCGCTTGTTGTCTTACGTTGTTCTTGTGTCACGGCTCTCTTGTCCCGATGGATAGGTGTTTGCCTTATCGTTTAGAGTCATCAATCTGCCCTTCCTCCACATCTCAGCAGGGGTATACACCAATCTCCCGGAGCCTTTATGTCTTGTCCTCCGCTTCGCCCTAGAACATCTGGTCTGGTGATGGCCTTATCTCGGAACACCCATTCCTCATTCACCCACACAAAACAGGGTTGGCAGTGTCCAGCGAACCATAATCATCAAATACATTAATGCCACGGGCGGTAGGTCATGCAGGCAAGGGAAGGCGCTGCCTTCCCAAAACTGCCTACACTCTGGCCACCCGGGAAGGCTGGGGCTGCAGCATGACAGCCCAGCTCTCCAGCTGCTGGGGTAGGCTGGGGGCGGGGCTGTGGCAGCCTGTCCACTGGGGAAGGCTTGGGGGCGGGGCAAGCTGGGGATGCGGCGTGGCAGCCTCAGCCCCCCCATTGTGGCCAGGAAGAATCAGGTGGAGTTGGGCGGGGCTTGGCTGCATGGGCAGGGGGGAGGGAACTTTGCTGCAGGTGCAGGGCATTGGGCGGGGCGGGGCTGGGGCTTGTCTCCCTCTGCTGGGCCTTTGCCTCCCTGCACATGGTCAATACATTTAATACCTAAGCTACTAAATTATTATTTTTTATTCTCATGGGGTATGTCTACACTAGCTCGGTAGTTAAAGCTAGGTAGGAAAATGAGGGTAACTGGAGTTGCAAATGAAGCCTGGGATTTAAATATCCTGGGCTTCATTTGCATCTTCCCGGGTGCCGCCATTTTTAAATCCCCCTTAGTCCGAACTCCGTGCCCGCGGCTACACGCGACACGGAGTAGGTAGTTCGAATTAGGATCTCTAATTTGAACTACTGTTACTCTTCGTGGAACCGCGGGCACGGAGTTCGGACTAAGGGGGATTTAAAAATGGCGGCGTCCGGGAAGATGCAAATGAAGCCCAGGATATTTAAATCCCAGGCTTCATTTGCAACTCTGGTTGCCCTTATTTGCCTACCTAGCTCGAACTAGCGAGCTAGTGTAGACATACCCATGTAGACATCACCTAAAATAGGATTTCTCTACTACACTGCGTTTCCAGCCTCTGTCTGTTTCCTTTGGGAGCTCCCGCTCACTGCATAGCACAGCCCGCAGATAAACCCTACATTACATGTCCTCTCCAACTAATCCTCCACAAGCACATCCCTTGCCAGTGCTTTCTATCAAGTCCGTGTCGTTAGAGTCATTATTTTCCCACTTCCCATCTCACTAGGAGTCAGCATTCTGATCAGCTCGGGCCCTTTGCTGGCAATTTACCCACAAACCCATTCAAATGTCACACGTCTCGCGGTGGCCTTCGCAGAGCTCAATCATAGCAATTAGGGGTGGCAGTCAAAATGCACTTCAAATCCTTTGTATAAATGGGGGAGGAGGAAGCCGTGGAGGAGAGCCCTTAAATTCCAAAGCAAGACTATAATTAGCTGTAATGGTACCCAGAGTAACTTCCCTGCTATAATTCTCAGCAGGAAAACAATTATATTGCAGCAGTATAACTACACAGACATGCTGTAAATACAAAACATTCTTTGGAAATATATGCGCCATATACTGAATCCATCTAGAATTACGACAAACGGTTCTGCGTTCATTGGGATTCGAGGCAGACGCGCTATTTTTTTTTCTCAGAGCGCTGTCATCTTCACTAATGACAATGGAGTGCTGAGGGCCTGAACGGAAGCGTGGAAATTTCGAATTGCCTCTCACGCTCTTTCCGTAACTCTCTGTGCTCTGTGTCGGTGCCGGTGGAGTTTGAGATCAGTCCGGTGCTGCTGTGTGGGTGGGTGGAGACGGAACCCCAGACAGCTGAATCGAACAGCAGGGGACTCCACTGCGTGAGCTGAAAAGAAGCAGCCCCATTAGCTCAGAAGTTGTAGATGATTCATAAACCTCCCAGTCACTGGAGGGGAACAGAGTGCCATATGCTATGGGTACATAGAACCCCGCAACTCCATGGCATCCTGCTTTATAGCCACAGGTACCCGCATCCGTGGATGCAGATGTGGATAACCACAGCTCATTTTTGCAGATGCAGATACAAATTTTGTCTCCAGAACCCTGCAAATTTGCAGATATCCGCTTTATATCCACAGGTATCTGCATACATGGTTGTGGATACATCTATCCAGGGCTCATTTTTGCGGGTATGGATGCAGATACAGATTTTGTATCCGCGCAGGGCTCTGTGGGTGGGTTACCCAGGTAGGCTTATCAATTGAACCCCAAAGGCTTTGGCACCCTATTTGCTGGAGATGCTGCCTCTGCTGAAAACAGGCCACAGCTTGGGCCAGCCGAAGACCACGCCACAAATGGGATCAACTTAAGTTGAAGCTCTGTGGGTGTCAATGACAGTCAGTGCTCTGGAGTTCGCCTACTCTCCTTGGGCCGTAATGGCTCAGCTCATGCCATTCGAGGGACGCGGTGGTGTTTTTCGTTTGTCCCATGCATTCAAAACGAGGGGCTGCCACTGTCAGGATGGGAAGGGGGGTTGTGGTGGGCACAGGGGATGCGTTTCTAGATGAATAGATTCCGAGACCAGAAGGCATCGTGGTGACCATCTAGTCTGACAGCCTGCACAAAATAGGCCAGAGAACTTCTCCAGAAGAATCTCTAGAGCAGATCTGGCGGGAAAAACAACTGCCCTTGAGAACAAAAAAAGGCAATCTAAGTTATGTCAAGGTTGGCTGGAACCTATGGAGGAGGGGCACACTTTGTAGCATCCTCAGACATGTAAATGAAGACATGTACGTGGTCTTATGCAGGAATGGGCGGCAATGCGGGAGGAATGAGGGAAGGAGGTACCCCCTGGTCCAGCCCTGCCACTCATGGATGGGGAATTAGGATGTGTCCGGTCTGACAGACAGGCAGCCCAGAGGAGGTGGATGAAGGGCTGAGTGCCCCTCCGGCAGTGCCCAGGCAGGGAGAGGCAGGGCCGGAGTTGGTAGAGAAGATGTAGGGCCAGAGCCTCGTCCAGGTTCCAGGCACATCCCAGCTGAGTGGCAGAGTGCCCGGCTGCCCTATTCTCACGACGCAGCCACCTTTCTCCCCCCCGCCCCCGCCACCTCCCTAGCATTCTCAGAGTCGACTCCTGTCCCCAAATGCTGAGTCTGGGCAGGGAGCGAGCTGCTGAGGCTCAGCAGGGGCGGGGATGGGAAGTCCAACTGGGGCGGGGACGGGTCGCTGTCCTGGAAGGTATCCCGAGAGGAGGCAGCTCACCGCTGGCACAGCCTGGCTCTCTTCTAAGCAGCTGTTGTGCTGCGCCAGGCAGTGTCCAGGAGTGGTCCAGGGGAGGGAAGCTGAACATGCTGGGGGGGGCCAGCGCTGCAGGAGGACAGAGCCAGATAACATAGTAGTGGGAAGGAGACAAGCGGGGGGGGGGGGGGGTCACAAGGGGAGGTCAGGTGTCCTCTCCTTTAGCTGCTGCCCCCCTGCTATGAAGAGGCACCCGTTTGTCCTTCCCTCTCTTACTTGGTTCCAGAGCTGGAGAGGGATCGTCCTTGAGGGCATGGTCCTGTAGGTGTGAAAAGGGGTCTACAGAAACATCACTGAAAACCTCTGGAACGTTACGGGAAACACCCCTCCTTCGACAGGTGTGTTTGAACCATTCAATAGGTTTCTGCAGAGATAGGAGTCTCTGTTAACTTCTAGGGGACGGTTTGGGGAGCCTACAAGAGGATTCACATTTCTGGTTGAATTTGGTTGAACTTTTCCACTTTTAGGGTATGTCTACGCTGTGGGGTACTCTGCCGTCTACACTGCTGCATCCAAGGTACGCGTTTGCTCTTCCGCTTTTTCTTGCGGAAGAGCAAACACGCTCTTTCGGGGAGCCCTGTATTCCTAGATGGGGCCAAATGGCAGAAAAGCCTCTTCCGGAAAAGCCATTGGAAAAAGCTATCCAAATTGCGGAGAACAATTTGCATAGTTTTTTAAAAAAACAAAAGCCTATTGTGTAGATCTAGCCTTAGGATTGGAATCAGGTCTGTTCAGTGATCCAAGCACTCAAATGTATTGCTTGGCTCTAAGGTTGGTCCTGAAAGTAAGAGGCTACTATATATAGCGTGAGCTATAGTCCAGTTTGACAGTAGAGCCTTTAACTCTGAAATTCATAGCGTTGTGTGGGGTGTAAATAAGAACTTTCCGGCTAACATTGTCTTTCGCGTTAATTACTTTCTTCCTATACATTTTAGAAATGTGCGCCTGTCTGTGACTTCATTTGTTCAAGAGCTCCTCCTACATGATAAGAGCAAGGACCACCACGTTTGGCAGGCAGCTTCCTCTTATAACGTAAAGCACGGTCAGGGTTTGGTTGTTCCAGGAGAATGGGATGTGCCTGGAATGGAATTGTTTCTCATAAAATGGAAAGGGAGGGGTCTGGTAGGAGGGACAGTTATACTGTAGAATGACCACAGGGGGCTGCAAGGGGCCAGAGATGAGGACTGGGGCAGCTATAACTGCACTGAGCCAGCAGGGGGCAGGAGTGGAGAAAGAGTCAGCTTTCTACTACATACTTCAGAGAGTTTGTCTGTTTGTGTGTCTGTCTGTCCCCCAGACAGGGGACATGCACCCCTCCCCCAGCTGTTCCCGCTGCAGCAGCAGCCATAGAGAGGTGCTTCTCACCTGACCCCAACCTGCTGTGGTGAGAAGGGCCTGTCCTCTCTCCCCAGGGCAGCTTGCAAACTGGACTCTTGTCTCCTGCCCCACCCCAGAGCAACAATTTAAATGAAAAAACAAACAAACTCTATTTGAGTTAAGGACCCGAATGACGCCGAATAAATCCTCTAGTTTCCTTATAATCTGCAGATAGTGGCTATTCCTAGTATGCCCAGGGAACGCAGCCCATCAGTACCAAGTGTACCTAGTACCTGGAATAAGGCTTACAGGGGAATGTCTTTTTACTGTATATGTTTGTTTACATATAATCAGGCTTTCTCCCCCTTTTTTTGCATAGACCTATTCACTTTTTATTAGAAAATTGTCACATTCGAGGAAGATCCAACCAATATGGAGAAAACGGAGTAAAATAAGCAGCTGTCATTCCGTTTGTTGGGGTTTTTTTTATAACCATGCCTTGGACCTATATATACACACTTCTTGCCGCACACAAAACATGACTCACAACCAGCAGGTGTCCTTCTGTTCCGTTAGGCAGCCTAGTAATAGCAGGGAGGGGGCTGCTCACCATATATGGCATCCCCGAAGCCAGCTAAAAATAGTTTGCTGACTTCCAGCAGCGTAGAAGTAGTTCAGGGGTTTAGAGGAAGTTGGCTTCGCAAGGTAAGAAACAGAGATGATTTTATTCAATCTGATTTCTTTGAAAGACGTGTGAAGTTTGCCTCGGACACTGGGGGGCAAATGTGAACTGGAACACGACTGAGTTTGGAAGTACAAGCGACTGAGTTTGGAAGTCTGTCTTCATGACACCGGTATGTGGGAGGATCAGTTAATGGAAATCAATGTCGTGCTGGGGCAATTGCTGCCTAAACAGAGGCACGAAAGAACTTTGCGCCTCTGGTAGAAACAGGCCCCTGTTTTGACTTGTCTCAGGAGCATTGGAAAGATACACAGGCAGCCAAAAAAATGCAAATCTGCCGTGTCTGAGAGACAAGAAATCTCTTGCACTTACACTCCCCATGATACAGGGGCCGCAAACAATGTTTCTGGAAACCTGTTGTAGTAGTGGACTGTCGAAGACCTGACATTTTTGTATGTCTGAGACTCGCCTTCCTCTGCAGTATGGGGTGTAGGTCACTTGCCAGGATTCTCTGTATATATCTCACTTCCTCATTTCCCTGGCAGCGTGGAGGCCTCAAGTGTCAGAGCCCTTGGCCTCTCCTTTTCTCTCCCTGTGACACATAAGAGTTCAGTCTTTTGTGGCCGTTCCTTCGTTGGTCTAATGCTGGTTGTTTGGGTTCGGAGTGGGGATGCTGGTAGCCTGTGATATACAGGAGGTCAGACCAGGCGAGCAGGTGGCAGGCCCGTCAACGGGGAATGGGAGGAAGGGGGTAGTTGTCCTGGGGCCTGGTGATTCAGAGGGCCCTGGGGCTCCAAAGTGTCACCGGAGCGCCATGCTGCGAGCTGGAGGAGGGAGCCCGCTGTGGACTGGACAGCGCTGAGAGCTGGTTGCCTCTGGCTCCGCCCCTTCCTCCCAAGGCCCCGCCTCTTCTGGGAGTGCAGAGCTGACCCTCCCCTGCACCTTGCCCAGGGGCCCGCGGAGGCTGTCGGCGCCCCTGGCTTCTGCTTCCTTGTTCTTCCTTAAACTCCGTGGCTTACACGTTTCAGATATACTCCGTGCATATTCGCTCTTCCTTCTCAACGCCAGTGTCTATGCCTTAACAACCATAGAGAGAGCGGGACATAGCATGGAAAGCATGCTGTTATAGAAAGGTAGCTGAGTGTGTGTGTGTGTGTGTTGGTGCATGTGTGTGTCTGGTGCGTACACATGTTCTTCCCAGACAAAAAACAACCAAACATAAGGGCAGCGAAGTCTAGCAGAAAGGAAGGCTGAGAGAAACGGCAAACCATGGAAACAGAAAGAATCACATGGCTTGGTGGACCTGTGCCCTTGCTTTGACGCAGCAAAAGCCGGCCTCTGCTCCTGCTGAAGTGGGTGGCAAAGCTGTCGTCGACGCGAAGGGGACTAGGGCTGAAACCCAGCTAACACAGGGTTAAATTGTGCATTTTTCTGTCTGGACTGAGCAGGGGAGTAAGGCTCCTCCTCTTTCCCCCTTTCCTGGCTGGCTTGGCTCCAGGTTGGGTACAGCGGGGAGATGCCCTCCTGTGAGCAAGTGGATGGGGAGGAGCGGAGAAGAATGAGGAGTGGGTGGAGCTTTGGTCTTGGCCCCTCCTACATCCCACTTGCCAGAGCAGAGAAATAAAAGGCATCCTTTCAAGGGCTGTGGTAACTTACTTTGTCCTGAGAGGAAAAGGGGACCAGGGGAGGAAATGTTCCTAGTGTGTGCTGTCATATACCCCCTGTTACTCAAGCAACGGTAGTTTTGTAGAAAGGATGGACTGGTAGCCACTTATAGCACAGAGCTGGGATCCTGCCACTAACTCCTTGTATAACCTTGGGCAAGTCACTTCATCTCCCTATACTTCCATTTCCTGTCTGTATAATGGGGACAATATTCCGTGAATATAGCCTTTCTGTTCAGATTGTAAGCTCTTAGGGGCAGGAGCTGTTTTTTACTGCATCTGTGCCCCACACAACAGGGCCCCTTCCCTGGTGAGGACCTCTAGGCACTCTCATAATACAAACGTTCTAGAGTAGAAACTCTCCAGGCCCTTAAATGCAAGGGAAGGGGGAGCTGGAATTACACGAGAAGTAGAGATTGAAGATGAAAAATTGTGATTTCCAGATTTGTATTGGAAATAAGTCCTTCCCAGTGACAAAGGGATTGGTTAATTCTTTAACCGATGATAAATTATAGGGTCACCCACATTGTACCACTATTCCTGTAATGGAATAATATGACAGCTTATTACCTTGAGTAGTTACCCAAACACTTCAACTTAAACACAGTGAATCAGTAAAACTACTTTAACTACAGAGATTTTGGGTGAGTAATGACCCGTAAGGGTCAGACATGGGCACAAGAAAAATACAGATACAATGCTTACCACTATCTATTTAAGAAACTAACTTAGTTGCAAAATAGACTTTCTCACCACACACTCCAGCAAATCACTGACCAAATTCTTCAGGTCAGGATCCCTCGTCTAGCATCTAACAGTGGTTTGCTCTTGTCCTCTCAGATGCTGAGAAAGAGGGGGACAAAATAGGGGTGGCTGGCAGCGTTCATCCTTCCTTCCTATAGCTTCAGTCCACTGTTGGGGAAAACAGTCCAGCTGAGACTTGGCAAAAAGAGTCACTGTGGAAGGATATGCCCGGCTGGGTTTTTCCACCTGTTTGAACTTCCTTTATTTTCTCTTCATGCTTGATGAGTCTCTTTACTGCCTACATGCAAACTAAGGCAAGCACATCTTCCTTCCTTCGTCTAGGACAGGCCTGGCTTCTGCCCGGGCAGGGCTGTAGAACATGTGATAATTAACATCACACAGGGAAAACGATCCCTTCCCATATAATGTTGCCATACATGTTTTATCGGGACACTGCTGACCAGCAAATTACGGCAAAGATGATTTCAGTAGTATGTAGGGTGTAAATACAGGGGTGTGGAAATTGAAATCTGGATTCTCTCTTCTCCATCTGACCTTAAACACCGCAGATCTGAAAAAGAAAGGTAATTGAAGGGGTGACTGTATCCGTAGAAGTCCAAAAGAGAAGAACAAGCTAATGCTGTTCTGTTAGGTGCCAGGGGGCTGATGCAAAACAAAGGGAAACCTGAGCTGACAATGTACAACTTCTGCTGTGTAATAGTTACATTCCGCCCCAAAAAACCACACCGCTTAATCCAAATGGCCACAGCTGATGTGCATGTCTCTTCCTCCACTGTGCAAGCTGGAAATGACAGAAGACAATTTAATTCTTTTTTCTTCCCTCTTTGCGGGAGCAAATTGCTGCCTACACTCTCAGATGCATACCCTTGTGGTTTTGTGCGAGATCCCCAAATCTAATTCATCGCACTTCCAAGAGGCCAGACCCATTCGTGTTTAGCACTGATTTAATCTTGCCATTTCTGAATACAAGCCGGCGACAAACTAGCATTCCAGTATGTGGAAGTAAGGCTTAAGTAACGAGAGGGTATTTTAATGGTGGCACACTGAATAATCAATTCCACTTGAGCGCGTGGATCAATACTATCTCAGAGATGCCTGAATAACCATTGAAAGCGAGCGATATTGGTCTGAGATGACCTAACCAAAGAGGGGGAGAGTGATGTTCTTGACCATATTGTGGGGGGCATAACGGCCTAGAACGGCGCCAGCCACTGACGGACATGAGACGCTGAAGCTGTTTGGAATGAGGAGTTTTTCTTCCTTCGTTTGCTGATCATGACAGCAAGAAGGGTCAGAGCCAAATCCGTACACAGTGAATGGGCGGGGAGGACTTCCCACTTTAGCTTCTTGAAGTAGTGCACCTTTTTGGCTGACAGTCAGTCAGCTTACGTCAATGAAAGTCACATTGCTCAGGAGCATGAAAAAGACCCCCCCAAGTGACATATGTTCCATTGACCTAAGCCAGGGATAGGGAACCTCCGGCACCCAGCCGCACTTGGTTCCTCAGGGCCGCCAGCCTGTGTGTTCACCTGAGCACCTGGAGGCATGGCCGCTCGCAGCTCCCAGGGGCTGGGAATGGCAACCCACAGCCACTAGGAGGTGCAGGGCTCCATGCCGGCGGGCGCTCAGATAAACAAACCGTCTGGCAGCCTGCCAGGAGTCTACCCTGATGAACTGCGTGTGGCCCCTTACGTCGATGGCAGAGCGCTCTCCTGCCAACATGGTATGTCTTCACCAGGTGCGCTGCAATGGTACAGCTGCATCAGGAGGGAGGGTGCAGGAGCTGGCTGGGGTGTTGGTGTGTGTGAGGGGGATGGGGATACGGGATCTCAGCATGAGAGGGACGGGGAGCACCGCCCCCCCAATGACCGCAATTTGACCAACGGGGGCAGTGAGGAAAGCCTCCAGGCCAGTGTTTCCCAACTGGTGCGCCGCGAAACCCTGGGGTTCCACAAAGTGAAAGCAAGAGTTCCACAAAGAGCCGCCACTCCCCTGCCCCCTCTTAAAGAGACAGAGCCCCATTTTTATTTTTATTTTTTTTTTGCTCGATGAAACGCAGCGGGGGTTCCGTGGCCAAATAAAATTGGGAAACACTGCTCCAGGCTGTGTGTCCATGCTCTGCCGTTCCCCTGGGGACTTTCTGTGGTAGTGTAGACTTGTCCTCAGTCTCTGTACAGTACCTGGGTTCTGATTTTAGGCTTTGTTATTTCAGTCTCTCACTTTTCTTTCCAGAAGCTGGGTTGCAGTGTGGCCAGCTTTTGTGGTTTTTCTCTCCTCCTCCCATAACATTGGTAACTTTTCTTTGGCTTTCCCTCTTGGAGTCACAGAGTGACCTGAGCTCAGCTTTCATCGAAACCCCTCCCTAAATGGGTGGCCATTGTGGTTGTGGTGCAAAAATTGAAAACGTGGTCCCTAAAGGCTCAAAAATCAGAAGGTAAATAAAAAGAGCCCCCATATGTATTATTTTTAACATCTCATTTTTTCCTCCAATCCCAGGCTTTATGTGGTCCTCCGTCATGCTTTCTGTGTGTTTGGATTGCTGGGGGTTTGAAATAGCAATATGGGAAGTTTTTCTCCAATGTTCACTTCCAAAGGCTGGGGAAAGATGGAGGTTTGTTCTTATCTGCAAAGTCAGCAACTCTTTGTTCATTTGGAAAGCAATGCCCCAATGTTTCCTCCGCTTCTGCACCAAAGCTTGTCTATGGGCAGCTGGTTGCAGAAGCAAAAGGCAGGACAATTAAACATTCCGTAGGAAATCCCAGTACAGCAGTTTGTGTTAACTAGGACATTGACTCACCTGCCTTTGGTAGCACCAGCTGCTGTCACTGATCCAGGAACTTTAATCAATGTTTGCTATGGCTGCATGGCATTTGTGGGGCTAGATGGCCCACCTAAAATGTGACCGTAGCTCATACAGCTTTTGGGATGGAGATTATGTCCCACAGCACCCCATAGATTTGTATTTCATTTGGGGGATAAGATTGCTGGATTTGGGTAATGCCTGTTATTTGTATTTTAGCCTGCCTGTTAGGTTCATTCATTTCCCCCTTTATTTCTCATTGGAAAAATTGGTGTAATTTAACACAGGTTTTTAACAAAACACGTTCAGAGGGTCAGGATTTTTCATCACTCGAGATTGACATATATTTGTTCTCATTCCATGAAGCAATTGCATTTCCCAATAACTAATCTGAATTAAAAAACCCTCAAACCAACCAACCTGATAAATCTGGAGTTTAGTGGCATGGTCATCAAGAGGCAGGGAGAACAACTTGTTATGAATTTCCAGGAGGGAAGACCTCAAATGCAATTACGAGAGACATCTAAAAGCTCTCGGATTAAATTCTTTGCTGGCATAATTTCATGAAAGTTTGTAAAATGATGGCTGCAGAAATATTGGTCTTTTAGTGTTGTGTAGAAATGCTTTTTGGGGGTATTTTTGCTCTTATGGGGGAGGGAGAATTCAGCAAATATTTATGAAAATGGCAGACTGCTCAGAAATTTCTGCATGGCAAAGCTGTATGTGACACTACCACGAAGTTGAGCAAACTTCTGGTTAACCTAGCATGAGGAGTAGGACACGGGATTCATGCATGAATTCATAGTCAAGGACCTTAGCCTACATTTCTTGCAAAAATCATTGATGCCAACCGGAATGATGGGTGTACAAGGAATAATCAGCAAAATAAAAAACAAAGCTTTGCTAAGAATTCCTGATCTGCATTTGTAAGGTGCAATTTCTGTGCCCCAGATGGATGTCTCTGTTTCCCAGTAATAATGGCAGCTGTTTTCTGGGATAAATGGAGGAGTGAATACCTTTTATTTGTGCATCCTTTTTTTGTTGCAAACTGTTCAACTAAGGCTCCTTAAAACAAACAAACAAACAAACCCTTCCCATTTTTTGGAGGGATAGGAGGAATGGTATGGGGAAGCATAAAGATAATCTAGAAAGTGTCATGTCTTTGGCTGATCATTTTTTTTCTTACATTTTCTCTGTTTAATAGCAACAGGTAGTATTTCTTCACATAATGCACAGTCAACCTGTGGAACTCCTTGCTAGAGGATGTTAGGAAGGCCAAGACTATATCGGGGTTAAAAAAAAAAGCTAGACAAATTCATGGAGGATTGGTCCATCGATGGCTGTTAGTCAGGATGGATAGGAATGATGACCCTAGGCTCTGTCAGGGGCTGGGAATGGGCAACAGATGGATGGATCACTTGATGATTCCCTGTTCTGTTAATTCCCTCTGAGGCACCTGCCATTGGCCACAGTTGGAAGCCAGGACACTGGACTAGACAGACCTTTGGTCTGACCCAGTATGGCCGTTCTTAAGTGGCTGGGGTACTTACTCACAGTTCTGGGTGAGCCAAAACAGACATTGGAATGAGCACACCTGGATTGTATTGGGGTCTAGGCTTTAGAGTTAATATTTCTCTGAAAGGCAAAAGAGATAAAAAGGAGAGTTTACACTTTGTAGATTTAAGATTAAAATCTCCGGGCAAATACAATACTTCTTGTGTGTTTTGCACAGTATTTAAATGTTTAGCTCTGATCTTTAGCAACACACTTTCTTTTGCCTTAGGAAATGCACTAACTTTTAGCTGGTGGAAACCAAGATTTGTGCACCTTGTGGAAAATTGCAGACCGTTTGTGTAGGTGGAAACCAATGTTTCTACCCATTCCATTCCCCTAATATATTAAATCTTTAAAGTCCATCATTGGCAGCTTTGCTATTTATCCACATACTTATACAGCTGGCACTGTAGCAGTTGAGAGCCTCTTCATTGCTAATAGATGTTATCCTCCCAACACTTCAGGCCCTTTTTCAGGAAGAGAGCAGAGGAACAGGATGGATTAGGTCATTTGCCCAACACCACACTGGTGTACAGGGAGCTTAGTGAGGGCCCCAGCCTCCACAGGAGCATAATTTGCCTTGTGGCCTCTGACTAAGAGGAAGGAGTCAGCCTGGGGCACCTTAGAGTCTACCAACAATATCATTTTGGTGCCACAGGACTACTGGTTGTCTCTAAAATCACAGACTCACAGGGCTACCCCCTGAGGCTTTCTCAGAGGGACGGGGAGGCCTGGGACACCCCACTCCCGGGGGGTTCCCAGCAGCACCTCGGCCAGGGAGAACCGGCCTCCCTCCACTTCTTTCCAGGCTCCTTCCCGGCCAGAGCCTCGCTGGTTCCAGGCATCTCCCCCGCCAAATCTTCCGAGGCAGGGCTGAGAGATGCGGGGCTCCAGCCAGGCCGCCGCAGCTGCTCTGCTCCTGCAGGGGGGAAGGGGCGGAGGGGAAGCGGCGCCAGCTCCACCCTCCGCCGGCCACGCTCCTTTGCAACCCGGGCGCCCTGCAAGCCCGGCCCCGCTGGCTCGCGCGCGCCCAGGCGGCAGGAGGAGCCGGCACGTGGGCGCCGCTGCTGCTCGCCGCCAGCCCCGCGCTCCCCCGGCGAGCGGCCGCGCAGCCAGCCCGGGAGCGAGCCGCGAGCGCCGGCCGGCCGGCGGGGGGACCCTGGCAGGCGGAGGGGGCGCAGCGCCGGGCAGAGCGGGAGCCCCCCGGCCTCTCCCCGCGGTGCAGCGGGCGGGATGCCGCGGCGCGGCGCGTAGGCGCCCCCGGGACCCGGCGCCCGCCCCATGGGACCCGCTGGGAGCCGGTGAGCCCCGCTGCCCGCCGAGCGGAGCCGGGTCCCGGGTGAGTACCGCGGCGGGCAGCGCCTGCCCGGGGGCGGGGGGGCGGCTGCAGCCGGGGCGCGGGGGGGGCGGGTGCAGCCGGGGTGCGGGGCGCCTGCCGGGGGCGGGGGGGGCGGCTGCAGCCGGGGCCGGGAGAGGGAAGCGGGGTTCGCCGCTGCAGCGCGGGGGGCTGGCGGGGCTCGCACCCCGGGGCTCCCCCAGCGGGCACCTCCGCGGACAGCGCCTGGCTCCGACGGCTCCGCGTGCCTCGCCCCTGCCGGGTGAACGCAGCCCCGCCGGCGCGCTTGGCCGGGAGCCGGGGGTCGCTGCGAGCCGGGAGCCCGCTGGGGTCGCGGGGAGCGGGGACGGCCGGGGCAGAAGCAGCCTGCGGAGGGGAGCTGGTCGGAGGCAGGTCGCGCCGGCTGAATAGTAAAAGTGTCTCCACGAGTCGGCTGGGGAGTCCCTGCCAGCGGGGAAACTCTTGGCCCTGGGCGCAGGGAAAGGGCCACCCGGCTTGGGCCAGCCACTGCCGCGCGGGGGAGGATCCGGCGATGCTTCCAGCGGGCAGCGACCCACAGGTGGGGCTTGGGCAAGGAACGGAGCTCACTCCGCTTCCCTCGGGGGGGAGGGTTCTTGGCTGACACTCGCCACCGCTTCTCTGCAGCGGCTTGAACGGGCGAGGAGCGAGGGGCTTTCCTCTCTCGTGGAGGGGTGCTGGGCAGCTCTCCTCGTCCTGCTGGCGAAATGGGAGAGGGCAAACCCCCTGTTGAATCGCGGTGATTGTTTCTGCGAGGGTGGCTGTTCTCCCCAGCTTCCCAGACACCACGGAGATGGATCCCTAGGAAACAGCAGATTCGGAGTCTCCGAAATGTAACGTGTCTTCCCCCCCCCCCCCCCCCGTCACTAAAATGTATCCCGGAGGTCTAGGGAGGGCGATGGACTTTGTCTCGTGATCGTGAACGTCTGGAGTTTGCTGGTTGCATTTGCTGCACTTGAATACTTTTCTGGCGACTTTTCTGCAAGTAGGACAGCTATTCTAGCAGATGCTCTTGAATTTGTAGCAGTAAGAATGACCATTGAAGTGGCTTTATTTTAATTTCATTTATAAATGCAAGATCTAAAAAGTGGGGGGGGGGAAAAGAAGCTAAAATACTATAATTGTGACTACGAAGCCCCCAACTCCCATGAGCCAGGGGTCTTCTCCGAGGTTAGCGGTTGAAAACAGACCCATTTACAAAAAGGCATCTCAGTTTCCTGGGGGATGTGGCGGAAGGGTTCAGCTTGAGTTGGCCAAATGACATCAAAATGAATTGCTTAGTATTGGGCAAGGTTAATAAATGAACTCTTAAATCAACACTTAGGTGATGTCTCAGTGAAAAGAAAAACAAGCAGTTCTGAGCAATATTTGGGCAGCATAGGTCAGCCACCAATAGTGGGTTGGACTAGAGATACGTTTGGCTCGGCTGTGGTACCATACAGGTAAGCATAGAAATCCGCGCCTCTGTGTAGCGTAGGATATGTGAGCACGTTCTCTAAAGGACCCTCATCTTTCCTTCCCCATTATTGACATGATGGACTATAGATTCAGCTAGGGAAAACTGGTATAACTCCAGTGGAGCTACTCTGCTTTATCTGGTCCCGTATTTCTAGCTGCCTTGCTCAGAAAAAGCTTCATTTTGAGGCCTAGTAAAGGCAAAATGATATTGACTCGCGATAGATAAGAGGTGTCATTTTGGTTCAGTGCAGTGGAGATTTGATGTAGTGAAGGAGAATCATCTGTCAGACGCATTATAACAACAGCTTTATTTCTAAACTCTTTGATGAGAACAGACACAGGTGTTACAATATTCTGTGCGCCGTTGGAAAATGGACTTGGACTGAAGTTCTTAAAAATTCTCGCAGTGCAATACAAAGAGGAGTTGGACTTTATTGATACTTTTATTTATAACTTCCAGCAATGTTTACTGTTTGAGCTTAAGAATCATGGGTTTTATAGGATGTAATGTATTCCATTTGCAACTGTTATTCATTTCTCAGTTATCTGCAAAATGTAAACAAAAAATGTTTTTTTTTGCGGGGGGGGGGGAGGGAGGAATGTTACCATGACAACTTTCTTGTTTTTGCCAACGCAAACTCGGTGTTAAAAACAATGTCCGTTGTTGATAATTTGGGAAATTTGTCAAAGGCTCAAAGAGGAGCTAGGCCCACAGCACTACAAATCCAGATGCAGGGCCCAGTAGATAGCTTGGGTGGGGCTAGTGAGGGTTAAGGCTAATTAACTCATTAGCCCAGATGGTACAAAGGAGTGAGAGGGGGACGGACTTTCTCAAAGTCCTATGAGAGTGAGCAAGCAAGCAAGTCACCATGCAAGCTAGCTAGCTCTCTTTCCCTTCCTTGCCTTAGGAGCCGAGGGCTCTGTGTTAGTGTACAGTGAGGCTATGTAGTCCGTAATGGCAGTGGAAAAGAGCACTATGCACAAATTGCACAAGGTGTTTCACCAGACCAGAAGATGGTCTCCCAGCCTTTTGTGAGGTTCCAGGGGAGGAATTAGTGAGTCTGTTCTGTTACAGGGCGGCAGGAGGGGCACTCCACTTTGTGATGTCGAGGGGAAGAGATTTTCTACATCAGCTCAGAGCAAGAGACAAATCCAAGACAAGCTTTCAGTGTCTCACTTCAGGTGTTTCCAGTGCTAAGATGTTTGCTATCCGTATAAGAAACGGGTCGTGCACTAGTGATCAGGATGTGCGTGGATACAGTTCACATGCCCGGATCCTTTGTAAGACAAGTTATGGGGGGGGGGCATTAAAAGTTGCTTGATGGAGAAAGATAAAGAGCACATTGTGTGCCAGGGTGCAGATGGTTGCGTCTTCCCCTCCGAAAGAGGAAGGTTTTGTCTACGGAGATGCCTTTCTGCATCTATAGCCTCTGATTGGCGCTCGTCCTCTCTTTCTTGTGCGCTGGTGCAGCGCCAAAGTTTCTCTGTGCCGCCGCGCAACCTGATGAGAACAAAATAAGAACTAGTTGAATTGCCCTTAAGAATTAACATAGCACATCCTTCGCCGGAAGCTTGTCGTCTGCTTCACAATGTTGTTTTGTTGTTGGGCATGTTGGGCTGCCTTTGAAATAATAATTCGTCCTTTTGCTGCGTTGACAGTGATTTTAACCCTGCTTTCCTGGGAAATGGTAACGCAATGCTGGGCTAAATGGAGAAGATATTGATGTTTCGTTGAAGTGTTTTGATGACGGTGGAAGAAGTATCGTAGGGATCAATGTGCATTGATAAAATCTGAGGCACATATCTGGCACTGAGCTTTTGCTAGGGGAAGATGACTGTCCATGCCATCTACTTCTGCCTTTTATTTCTCCTGGAGGAATTCTGTGCCAAAGGCATGAACATTTTGGGGACGCTATTTTAAAAGTCAGCAAATGGTTCACGTCACTGAATAAATGTGGAGGCCCCAGCATGGCAGCGGGAGGGCTGTTGGTTTCATGGAGGTAGGAGAGCACTCGGCATCTCCTCCCCCAGCCCCGCACCCAACCCTGATACGGTGCAGGGGCCGGGCATGCCCCCAAAACCTCCCCACGGCACTGCCCCTTTGTGCCAGGCGCACCAGGTACGGTTGAGCGGGCAGGCTCTGCCCCACAGGCTCCAAGTGTGGAGGGGCCCAGGGTGCTGGAAGGATCCAGGTTTGGGGTAGGGCAGTCTGTGTGTGAGTGGTCCAGTGGGGGATTTGGGTGCCCAGGGGCTTGCTGGAGAGTTTCGGGTGCAGGAGGGGTCCAGGTGAAGGAGGTTGGGACTCAGCATAGGGGACTAGGTGTAGGGAGCTAGGCATGAGAGTCTGGGTGCAGCTGGTTGGGGGCTTGGTGGGGTGAGGCTCTGAGTGGAGGGGCTTGTTGAGATGGGGCTGATTATGGGGGGGCCTCAATGGATCTACTTAATGGGGGAGCCCCAACCGTTGCTGTCAAGCGGATGCTGCATGCCTGGCTCCCACTGCTCCACCGTCTCCTCTCCCTAGTTCCCCTCCTCCCTCCCGCTCCCTGCCCTATCCCACTGCATCTTTCCACCGCACCACCCTGCCCCACCATAGACGCTCACAGAAAACAGGATGGCTCTCAAGAGGCAGAAGAGATGCATGACCGGCACTAGGACCCAGGAGGCAGTGTCCAGCTGCAGAGTCAGCGAGTTGAGTGATAGCAGCTTTCAGCTGGGCAGCTCTGCATTCACAGAAATGGGGGTGGCAGTGCTATGTGCCCCGTGTCCCCCCCGCCTTGCCTCTTTTGGGGAGCAGTGTTCCCCCAAATAATGCCAAAGGGGCATCCCCAGAACTCCCCCCAGCGGCTTTCTTTTCCTTGTCATTTTCTGCGGGGGAAGCAAAGAAATCTGCATTGGGACATGAATTCTGTGCCCGCACAGGGATACAGAATTTCCCCAGGATGTGGAGTATTGTATTTCATGTGTGGGAAATCCAGGCTCCTTCATGTGATTTCTTTAGATCTAGGAGATATAATTAAAATGGGAACTGTCTTTGCTTAAAAGCTTGTGTATTATCACCACCATCTGCATTTTTGGCTGTCCAAGGAGGTGCATTTGTTTCATTTCTGGCCTGGAAGATCAACAAGTCCAAGTAGGCTCAATTTAAGCATTAAGAAATGTGTAATGGCTGATTGTCTAAACCAAAATTGACAAGGTATCTCGATGCTTCGCTAGAAGGCTCTGACATCCTGTTCCTTTGGCATTGTTTGACGAACTTTGATGTACAAGGTAACTGAAAGCGGTTGAATTTTTGTATACAAAATAAAACACACATCAACATTTGGCATTCAACCCTGCAGCTTTTCAAAACTATACACCGCTAATGACCTGTCTTCTGGTCACTGATTCCAGCAGCGTTTTAAGTTTGACATCTTTCACAATTTTTAGACAGGACTATACGTTTGAACAGTATGACACTTTAAATTGGATTTAAATTGGCCTGATCGAAAGTTTGCAATTTGCTCAATTTGGGACTAATGCTAAACATCATGATGCTCAATCCCAGGCACCAATAATGGCTTGGGCTACATCTACACTGGCCCCTTTTCCGGAAGGGGCATGTAAATTTCACCAGTCGTCGTAGGGAAATCCGCGGGGGATTTAAATATCCCCCGCGGCATTTAAATAAAAATGTCCGCCGCGTTTTTCCGGCTTTTAAAAAAGCCGGAAAAGAGCGTCTACACTGGCCCCGATCCTCCGGAAAAAGTGCCCTTTGAAGTAGGAATAAGACCCTCCGGAAAAGGGCACTTTTTCCGGAGGATCGGGGCCAGTGTAGACGCTCTTTTCCGGCTTTTTTAAAAGCCGGAAAAAAGCGGCGGACATTTTTATTTAAATGCCGCGGGGGATATTTAAATCCCCCGCGGATTTCCCTACGACGACTGGTGAAATTTACATGCCCCTTCCGGAAAAGGGGCCAGTGTAGACGTAGCCTTGATGTTTTAGGAACTACAGGCAGTCCCCGGGTTACGTACAAGATAGGGACTGTAGGTTTGTTCTTAAGTTGAATTTGTATGTAAGTCGGAACTGGTACATATTGTAGGGGAAACTCTAGCCAAACATTTCTCCAGAGCTCAGTTTTATTCTCCCACACCTCACTTCCCTCAGTCCTTTATTCTCAAGCTGAGGTGTCTGCTGAGAAAAGCCGCTCCACGTCTCCCTGGTCTGCTGGGGGGGGGGGGGGGCGCTAGCTTCGCGTCTCCGTGGTCTGCTGGGGGGAAGCAGCTAGTGCGGGGTTGCCTCACTCCGTTTGTAAGTAGGGATCTGATGTAAGTCGGATCCATGTAACCCGGGGACTGCCTGTAGTGGGTATCTCAGCTTCTAAATAGTATTTGGGCTAAAGTTTTTGCCTTGTCTGAACTGGTGCAACTCTATGCAATGGAGCTGCACCAATTTACATCCCCAAATAATTTGGCCCATTGTTTCTGGCTCTGAAAGAGCATAAGGTAGGTAACCTTAGTAGGGAACCCCCCCCAGCCTCTGCAGTAATCAGCTGAAAGAATTCAGATCCCTGGAGCAAGGCTCAAAATCACGTGGTTCTGGTTTTCTCTTTTGGTTTCTGACATGATTTCATTGAGTTTCGGGAGCGCTAGCTGGATAAAAATCAGTGATTTTTTTTAAATAGATTTTTTTAATTTAAATTGGATTTTTTTTGACAAAGCTTTTTGAGGGGAAAAAACTCTCCAAAGATAGCTTTAATTAGGCTACATAGGAGCTCAAAGATATCTCATCATGGAATAGGGTTTTTAAATTCTATCCTATGAGACAATGTAGTCATGTCACGTTTAAGAAAAGTTTTGTAAATGAGTTCCAATAGTTCACTGATTAGGGACCCAATCTTATGGGGTTCCGGGGCCTTCTGTGTAGATTTATGTTAATCTTTCTATCTACCCAATGGGACTCAGTGCTCAGTCTAGAACTCGACTTTGGAAGCCCCGGGGGCCACAATGATACTCACAGCATAGGCCGAGGGCCGCAACTGAAGGGTGGTTGCATAGACATGCAAATATATGCAAATCGCTTTTCTCACAGACGGGCACAAATACGAAGATTAAGCCTGAAGCTGCGGCGCCGGACTCATAGGTGGCCAGTGTGAGCCAGTCAGCACCTCTCAGGCTCTGCCCATACGGCTAAGCAGCCAGCAGTTTTCACGATGCCCTAGTGCTCCCGGCACCTCCTCCCTAGGGGCTAGAAACGCCGACACCCTGTACCCGTCTAGCCAGCCAGTCTGTCCGCTTGTATCTTTCAGTGCTCGCCCCGTCTGGGAGACGCCTCGCCTTCGGAGTGCGTTCCCAGTGGAGGCCACGTTCAAAAGATCCCAGCCACGGGCCGTGTGTTCAGCCCCGTGTAAACCCAAACCGGGCTGCGGGCCGCCTGTTGAGTAGCCCTGGTTTAGAAGATGCCAGCAGAGACACTTAGTTTTGCATTTGTCAGACTGTGGATTTGTGTCTTCAGAGACATCATGCGTGTTAGCAGCAAACGTGTTTTTAAATAAATCAATCCTACAGAGAGGTGAGAAATACCAGACCTCAGTCCTATTGTCCCTCTGCAAATTTGTGTCTCCAGAGTCGATCCTTTACCTCTCGCCAAAAGTGCAACGTTTCAGGAAGTTCAATCAATGGAAGACTGTTGGTGGCAGGATAGAGCCGAGCAAGGTGAAGAAGTCTGGACAGCAGCATGAGAAGGAAAGGACAGGCGGTAGAAACAAAAGTAAAACTGTTTGGGCCGCACGTTGAGGGAGTCTTGAGGTCTTTCTGAGTGTAACCTTCATCTATCAATCCATTCTCTCTCTGGAATGCTTTTTGTGTGGAAAACCCTGATGAAACTATGTCTCCCTGACTAGTGATTTAAACCAGTTTGACTTAAATCAAATCCACCCTGCTGGAAACCAACGATTTGTCCCAATGATTAGAAAAGTGAGGATCCTGTGTTTCAGTGAATTTAAAGCACTGAGGGCCGTTATTTTCCCCTAAGCACTGATGCCAGACCTGAGAGCAAAATAGTTGATCCCTGAATAATAAGAGAGCCTGTGAAGATCTCAGTGACGTATCCCCCCTAGTCATCAAATCCTGCGTGAGCATTGCAGGTGTCATTTGTGCATGTGTATGTTTGTGACTCTCATGTTGCATGCATCACAGTTTTGGAGTTACTGCATTTGAATCCTCCCTTCTGTGGTCCTGTACAGAGGTTCCCAGTGAGTCCCTGTTGCTCCTGTTTCTGAATTTGGACCTTTACCCCACTCCTTTTGGATGCAGGGGTCTTAAGGCTACACAGCTCTGTGTTTTACACTGTTATTTCCTGCAAGCCCATCTGTTTAAAGCAAACACTGTCACTTCCTCACCAAGGGCTACAAACAGTATATTGCCAGCAGTTACAAGTTAGCACATGGCTCTTTTTAAGAAAGCACCTTTATTCTTAAGGCAAAAGCATTGTAGAGAAAACTGATACAACAATTAAAGTTCTTACACACATGCAAAAAGCTTGCCAGAAGTTGCCCACCAATCTTATGGGGCATTAAAATAATTCCATCCCCGGAGTTAAGGTTGGGGCCTTCACTTCATCCTTACCAAATAATGCCCTTTTGTTGTGTCCTCCGCTCTGGAAAATCCTGCTTGAATCCGTAAACATGAATCCCTCCACAGTTGTTGAGTCTCAGTGACCCACTTTAATCATGCCCACGGTTTTTTTGCTCCTACAGTTACTCTCGCCTAGAGAGCAGAACACGGTCACATGTCACCCATTCATAGATTTAATGCATCTCAAAAGAGATTTGCCAGTGATGGCAAGATCTGTCAGGGCAAGTTCTCACGGAGCTCAGTCATTCCAGCGCATTTTGTAAAGCAGAGTCCTGTGGTGGCTTTTTGGAATATTTGATGAGCAGATGAAAAAGCCTGCTTCTGTATCACTGAGCGTGCCGCTGCCTTTTCCGACACACCTCCTCCGGGCTCTGTGGTGGTGTTTCAAGGAGGTTTGCAGACCGTGGAAGTGCATCGAAATTTTGTACACTTTGATGCCTGCGTGCTTCTCTTTGATGCAACCTCAAAGCACAATGGCACGGATCATCAGCTGAGCTTTAACAATCCGCCGTGTCAGTGCCGCTAACGATGCGACTGTGTTGAAAGGGGCATCTCTTGTGCATGGTGTTCCCGTTGGTGGCGCCCTGCATGCGATGGGGGAGTGTCCAATCGGCTGATGGAAATGTTTCCACACACACTGGAAAGGGGAACTGGGCGCTGTGCAGGGATGAGTTCTTAGCTCGGTGTTGACAGTCTGGAATAAACTAGAGGCTGGGCTGTTTTGCAGTCCATGTATGGAGGACACATCCACACAGTGCGTTGTGGTTCTGCCTTTGGAACTATGACAGTAGGTTTGTTTTTTGATTGAGTGCTAACGTTCTGCTGTGGCCCAGTGTATGCTGGCAATTTCCCTTGATTACAGCCCGTATTGACCAGCAGCTGGGGTAGTCATTCTACCATGTACACCCCACCTCCCTACCTGCAGCGGGTCCCTTACCTTGCATTCCTAATGTGGGAGCCAGCTCCATCTTTGGAGCAGCCAGTGTTGGTTGTCTAGCTGCTCCCAGGGTGGGCGGAGGCCGGGTGGGACTTGAGCCCACCATCCTCTGCTCCCCAGGCGAATGTCCTATCCCCTCTAGGACCTACCCCTACATTGCTGGTTGCACTAGGGCAGCCACCCGGGTGGTTGGCGGCTGGTGGCTGGAACAAGAGGAAAATTGCCGGGTAGAGAAGGCCTTAGAACCCGGGTAGCAGGGCTCCCTCGTGGTGGTCCGAGCGGGGCACCTCTATGCCCTCCTGCTGTGTGGCAGCTGCATTACGCCTCGTAATGCTTGTGTCCCTCTGCGGAGGGCGGATGGGCTGCTCAGAAGACAGAATACCAACTGGGTACCCAATTGCACCCGCAGCAAGGTCCAGATGAGCAGGAGGGAGAAGGGAACCCAAAGGCCACTGTCTCAGGGTGAACGGTGTGTGTTTGCAAAACTAATCTCGGAGGCTGTCATCTTTATTTCACGTCCGGATCACAAGGCACCACCTCAACCTGCAGGCGGGTCGGGGGGCAGGGAGAGGGGAGCAGTGCCGAGAGCTGAAACAAAAAGACAGCCCACTCCTGAGGGGGGTACTTACGCACGTCTTCCCCGTTAGCGAGGAGAGTGCTGACTGGGCGATTCCTGCAGGATCCTGCCGCCAGTGACTGAAGCTTCACTACACATGCATGGAATAAACCATCCTTTTATTTTTAAAGATTACTAAGGGGCTGCACCCCCGCTCGCTACAGTCGCTGGCCCCCTTCTCTCTGGGGGTAGGTGTCTGACCAGGGGGAGGGAGCAGGGTGTATGGCCAGGGGGAGGGGGCAGAAGCGGGCTGGGGGTGCAGGGTCTCTGCAGAAAGAGTGTGTGAGGGGGTCAGACTCTGATGGTGGAGGGGACCTGGTGTGGCCCATGGGAGGGGGTCAGACTCTGATGGTGGATGGGACCTGGTATGGCCCATGGGAGGGGGCCAGACGCGGATGGTGGATGGGACTCGGTGTGGCCCAGGGGAGGGGGTCAGACTCTGATGGTGGAGGGGACCTGGTGCGGCCCAGGGGAGGGGGCCAGGCTCGGATGGTGGATGGGACCTGGTGCGGCCCAGGGGAGGGGGCCAGGCTCGGATGGTGGAGGGGATGTGGGGGCAGTTTGGAGGGGCTGGGGGTAGGCTCGGATGGTGGAGGGCACCCAGTGTGGCCTGGGGGAGGTTGGGCCCGGATGGCAGAGGGGACCCAGCCCCAGCCACTCCTCTCCAGTGGCACAGCCCCCCAGGGTGTGAAGCGGGAGGCAAGGCTGGAGCGGCCCAGGGCCAGCGCTGAGGCTGGCCACAGTGAGCGGGTGAGGATGGAGGCGGGCAGCAGCATGAGGACAAGATGACGTGAGGACGTTGCTTTGTTGTTCTGTAGGGGATTTTTTAACTCTCTGTGGGGAGATGGGGTGAATGATTTGAGATACAAAAATGAGCCGCCTGTGCTATTGTACTAGGGATCAAATCCTTAGCTGGGAAAAACCACTGTCGTTCCATCCACCTCAGTGATAGGCCAGTTCACATCAGGTGACGATCTGGCCCTGTGTGTTTTGAAGAGTCCCTTAGTTGTTGTTGTTTTTAATTAGGGAAGATTGGACAAAGCACTTGATTATGCGACTGCCCCACTGATGTGGCCTCACTGATGTGGCCCCAACTGAGACACCTCCCTCCCCTGGCACTCCAGCCCTATGCGGGGGGAGGGTAAGTAGCACTGAGCTTCAAGGCCTCAGGCCAAATTAACTCTTCTGGAGTTCCAGGGTTAGTGGCATTTGTGGGCCCCTCTGCACTCTGGGGTGGGACCAAAAATGAGGGATCCAGTGTGTGGGACAGGGCTGCCAGTGAGCGGGATAGAGATTGCGGGGGCGGAAATCTGGATGGAAAATAGGGTACAGGAGCAAGCTGGGGGTAGGTGTCTGGCCAGGAGGGCGGGGGCAGGAGCAGGGTGCTGGTGGGTGTCCGGCCAGAGGACAAGGTGCTGGTGGGTATCTGGGCAGGGGCAGGGGTTGGAGGCTGGTGGGTGTTTGGCCAGTGGGCAAGGGCAGGGTGCTGGATGGGGGTCTGGCCACGAGGCAGAGTGCTGGTGGGGGCCGGGGCAGAGGGAAAGGGTGTTGGTGGGTGCCAGGGCAAGTGGGAAACTGGCCAAGGGTTAAGATGCTGTTGGGGGTCTGGTCACGAGGCAGAGTGCTGGTGGGGGCTGGGGCAGAGTACTCGTGGGGCTCTAGGCAGGGGGAGGAGGCAGGGTGCTGTGGGGGGACAGGGGTCTGGCCAGAGGGCAGGGACAGGAACAGCTCGTCCGGTACCTGGGGCTCCCACAGCATGTGCTGCTTCTCCCCTCCTCCAAACAGCTGGTGTGCCTCCTGAAAAGCCGGGTCTTGTGCGTAGCCAGGGACTTCCTTCCCCCTGCTGCCTGCCTTCTTGCATGGGCAGGGGGTGGGTTTCCGCAGCATGGGACTTCCCCTCCCTCCCGCTGCTGGTGCAGGAAGGCAGGCAGCAGGGGGAAGGAAGTCCTCAGCTGTGCACCAGACCCGGCTTTTCAGGAAGCGCGCCGGCTGTTTGCGATAGGGGAGAAGCAACCCACATGCTTCCTGAGACGCTGGATTTGGTACGCAGCCGTGGGACTTCTCTCCCGATGCCACAGGAAGCCAGCGCAACCTCTGTTTCCCCAGGAGGTAGCGCCAGCACGGAGGGGGAAATGGGGTGTGCGCGCGCTGGAACGCCTTGCGATCGATTGGTCGTGCCCCCAAAATTGACCAGTCGATCATGATGGACGGGTTGGTGACCATGGGTCTAGATAATCCTTAGTTCTGCCTCAACACTGGGGAGTAGATGGCCTATCAAGATCACTTCTTGTCCTACGTTTCTATGGTTCTATGAATGGATCAAGGTCATGGACAAAGATGCTTCAGTAGTGGAGGCCGGAGATGATGAGAGTCTGAACAAGAGTTTTAACGCTGTGTCCGAGTAGGAGAGGTCATATCTTGGGCATGCTATTCAGACAGAAAGTGCACGGTCGTGGATAAGATCCTCACATGCAGAGCTAGGGAGAGGACCATGCTGCTTCCAGGCCTGAGTGACAGGCAGCATGAGGATGCTTCCATGGTGATTGTGAAAGAAAGTGGGGGGATGGCTTGTGGGAAATACTTAGAGCTCTCTTTTAGCTGTTAAAAGATGGCTAGAAATCCATGAGGTGAAGGCAGAGCGTGGTGCTTATTTTTAGATGGGCAGGGGGCACGATGGTCGCTGTTCTTTGATCAACGGTTGTGGACTAATAGTGTAACACTTTATAAAGAAATGCAAGTGTCCTTTTGGGGTGGAGGAGACCCATTGCAAAGACTGATGGGGAGGGAGCTAACACCCTTTGGCGGTTCCCCTGGAGGAGACGCTTGCCAGCTTGGTACAATGCAGTCGCACCTCAGCACAAACAGTGGGCTCTCTGCAAGGCTGCGTCTAAACTGCAACGCTTTTTCGGGATACTGGAGTATCCCAAAATAGCTATCCCCTCATCTTTACAGCAAGCCTGCTATTTTGAAATGTAACGGGTATGCTATTCTGATGTCCCTGTAAACCTTGTTCCACAAGGAGTAAGGGTCCGGAATAGCAGGTTATTTTGAAATTTGGCCCTAAGCACAAAATAAGTGGTTTCGAAACAGAGCGAAATAAGATGTGCAACTTGCATATCCTATTTTGAGCAACGGTGCAGTATAACCCCCCCCCCCCCCAAGTGTCTGGGAGTGAGGACTCAAAGTTGTTTTCTTGGCAAGGATTGTTCAGCAAAAGGCAATCCTTCCCTATAGCCTTCAATAAATACTCATTCTGACCACAGACGTGAATCCTGTCTCTTCCCCTGGCTACCCCCTTAAAAAAAAAAAAGATGGGAATTCATTCTTAGGTTTGACTCCTGTCTGCCGATAAAACTAGTTCAGTAGCATCGTTAGAAACCAGTCTCTATCCCGGCTTCTAGCCTGGATGTGCCAGCTCTAACTCAGTGCATACGCTTCCCAGATCACCTTCCCGTATCAGATGTACTCTGCTAGGAGCAGGCAGTGGGAGCTATCGTATTGAACTGATGCTATTAACGGCGGCAGAAACACCTCTCTCCCGAGAAGGGGTCATCTCTGCTGGATAATGAGCTGTGTTTGGGTCAGGAAGGGGGCTATCGCTGTTTGGATCGCAAATGGGGAACCACCGCTGGATGGTTCCTACCGCCTCTCACACACTTGGCAAACAGCTCATTAAACGAGCGCTTGTTTTTTGAGCCACTGGACTGCTGCTCGCCTCACTTCCTGATAAAAGCGTTTAATCCGACCCACTCGCTTTTTGAAGTCTATCAAACCTGTGCGTGGCAGCAGCCCCGGGTTTTTCTTCCAGCTTTCAAGATGCCGTGTGGTCTGCTGCAAAAGTAAAAGCTAAAGAACGGCCTTGCTGACCGAAGCTCTGTCTGTATCTAGACTTCCCCGTGTGTCTGACAAATCCTCGGCAGTGGGTAGAGCTGGCTGTGAGCGGCTTGGCTCGATTTGGAAAATAACGTGGAGTGGAGCTTTGCAAGTTTTTGTTTCTAGTCTTTGAATCGATTCCCCTCTGAGATAGGGATGCAATAGTGGAGTCGATTAACCAGTTAGCAAAAGCTTAGCAGTTAATGCTGTAGACGACACGCATTTTCCCCCTTCCCTACACACTCCTGGCAGTACATTTTTCAGCAGCCCGGCTCAGTCCCAGCTTGTGCTGGGTCTGGGACCTCGCCTTGCTGCAATTTTGCATTTAAAGTATATTAGGAACCTAGCCCTGTTGCAGCTTTGCATTTAAAGGCAGCCTGGTTCAGTTCTGGTTCATGCTGCATCTGGGGACTCAGACCCTGTGCTGGACGGGGGCTGCTGCCACCCCACGCTACTGCCTCTGTGTCAGAGGTAGCAGCCCGGGCCGACAGGCAGCCGGACCACGAGGGGAGCTGTTTTTTAAACTGGTTCCCCTCGCAGACCAGCTCCCGCCTGGCACCCCCCGCTGCTGCCTCTGATGGAGAGGCAGCGGCGTAGAGTGGCACGAGGCTCTTTGGGATTGGGGCCGGAGTGCACTGGCTCCCAGCCTCACTCCCAGGGACTGTAAAATAGTTGAGTAACTGATGAGAATTCATGAGGTTCATCGACTATTCAATTAACCGATATTTAACATCCCTACTCTGAGAGTGTTTACGCATGCTAAATGAGATGTTCCTAGTGCAAAGAGTTAGCACGCATGTTTACCCGCCTCTTCAGATCGATTTGCCAGGGTTAAGGGGCATGTATGAGGAAGATAGCCTTGTGTTCTCATTGATACATTTCACTCTTCTTACTGTTCTTAGGATCAGGTAAAAAATTAACCATGATTTTAGTTATCCAGTGTCATCTGGATTCCTAGAACCCTAGCATCTAACCTACATTGCTGCTTATAGTTTGCTTCCCAAGACTGAGATTCCGAAGCCAGAGTAACACGATGCTTAATTGGACTCTGCTTTCCATCACCTGTCATTGAGACCACATGGTAGAGTTGTTGACTTGAGTCCCACGACTTGAACTCGAGTCCGACTTAAGTCGCCTGGGTGACTCGACTTGAGACTTGACTCGGGTTTATTGTTTGTGACTTGAGACTCAACTTGAGACTTGCTAATTTTGTTAAATCGACTTGGTGAAAAAATTGTCTGAAAATCCCGATATTGATGGCTTGTACAAAAGTGACTTGACGTTTTTTAAATTCAGACTTGAGACTCGACTCGAAAGTGACTTTAGGAACTTGAGACTCAACTTGAGACTTGAATTGTAATGACATGAGACTCGACTTGGACTTGACAATGACAACTTGAGACAACACTGCCACATGGGTTGTTGATCTGGTGTAGAGTGGCTTGATACTCTGATGGTGAAATCGTCCTGACTAGCTTGACTGTTTTGGAATTTCATTTGCAGACATCCTGCACTAGCATTTTGTATCAAATCATTCGCTACATTACTCGCTTGAGGCAGGCCCTAAGAAATCTCTTTGCCCTGTGTTGCTGTTTCATAAGGCATGTTACAACAGCTTTGCCTTGCATGAAACAAAAATGTGATTAATGTGGTGCGGGGGGAGGATGATCCAACAGCTGGGGGAGGCTTTGATGCTGAATTGATTGTTGTAGTCTATTATTTTACATGTTGCCAAAAAGACGTACTTGAGAGGATGTAGGCGACTTGAACCAGGTATTCAGGAGCTGGATTTGAACCAGCCGGTAGTGAAGAGGCTGATTGTGCTGTGATTACTGTCAGTGGAAGTGTTGGAGCAAAATCAGGTCTGGAGTCATTAATTGCTAAGAGAAGGTAATTTTTGACTGTGTGAATACAAGACTACTCTGCGTTGGCTTGGTTGTCTAAGAAACAAATCTGCCATTTGATTTTTTGTTTTGTTTTTTGTTTTCTTTAAATCTTCACTGGGAAAGGTTTTTGCCTGCTGAGCAGGATGACTTCCAGTTTTCTCTGCCAAAATGTTTTTTTTTTTTTTATTAATGAGCCTCATGGCCCAGATCACGTGTATAGAGTGGAGCCCAGCATGCTGTTCCATGCTTTAATTTCACACACACAAAATCACTTTGAGGTTTGGTCTTTCATTTTGTGTTACAGATAACGAGCTTTCCAAATCTGTTGGGGGAGAAAATGTGTGGATCCAAAGTGAAACTATTGAAAACTAAGATAATGAGGCCCTCTTAGTGGGATACATTTTTGGAAGGCCGTGCGTGGACGTTAGCAGAGTTTAGAGAGGAGGGGCTTTAAGTCTCACTATCAGTTATACTTCCTTGTTTCATTGTAATGCTCTTAGTTCTGACAAGGGATTTAAAAAGAAAATCCATTTTGTATTAATATCATAAAATAGTCTAAGGTAAGTGTGGAGAGTGTTACAGGCTGTTAGTTGCTTGAACTGGAAACAACAGAATATCTTAATCAGAACCCATCACGGCACTTAGTCCCGACTGGAGTATACACTGAAGATTTGCATCCTATTGTCCAGGTAAGAACTCAGCGAGGATGGATGACCAGAGTGCAATAAACCAGGTATGGAGTCTACTGAGGCTGTCCTTTTAGCCTTAAACAAATCCTCCACAAAGTTTTTTTTCGGATGCTATAATATGTTGTTGGTCTGTCTGGATTTTTTTTGTGAGATGGAATCATGTGTGATCATCTCTTAAAGAAGCTTGCCATGATGCTATCCTCACCATAAGTTCTTGTCTTTGTACTCTCTTGCTAATGGTGAAATATCCTGACAAATAGTATTTCTTTTGCATTGTGACAGACCCTAGAGATCTGAATTATGGAGTAGGGCCCTCTTGTGCAAACCATACAAGATACAAATATCAGTTTACTGGAGAGGGTGATACCAGTCAAATATTTAATGAGGGTAGCTTTTTTATCCTTCAGGGCCCAAAAACTTTCCCTGCAATTAATTCCCCCCAGCTGGGAGTGCATTTATGGAAAAGGTGATAGGCTGGAGGTATAAATTCTTGTGGAGTGTTTGGGGGAGGGAGTTGTTAGGTTGGGGGTGTGAAGCTGGTGGAGGGGTGAAGTTATCAGATTACCGTATTGATTTCTTCTTGTCCTACTCACCTTTTCCCCAGTGTGTTTTTGGCCCATAAGTAATTGAATGAAAACTGGGGTGGGAGGAAAAAATTGGGGAAAAAAAACCCCTCTACAATCTGCTTGAAACAACTTTTAGGGTAAGAAATTACTGTCTGTAGCCAGGTTCTTTGGTATCCAATCTTATATTTCATTTTTGTGCTGGGTAATCTGCCTTGATCTGCTTGCTATCCCTTATACTTAAAATCTGTCTTTCACAGTTAATAAACTTATTTTTGTTTTCATGAAAACCAGGTTGTTGGAATTGATAAGGGGGCGGGGCAAGAACCTGTGCCTATCATTCTCCACATTGAGGGAGGAGGCAAATTTCATGAGCTTCTGCTAGACAAGTCACTGTGCAGTGTCAGACAATACAATGTTGGGTTTCCACTCCATTTGAGTGCTGGGCACTTCCTTAGCTGCAGCCTTCCCAGGCGATGTTGATTTCAGGGTCTATGTCTTTCTGCAGCTGGGCATGTCCCTGCCTGTGTATGCGCTGGAGGGGACCAGGCTCAGCAGGGCTGTATTAGGGAGTCCCAGCTGGTGGAACAGACGGACGTAGTGGTACTCTAGAATGTCAGAGGGCACCATGGAAGAAGGGGGAGGAGCAACCTGTCACACCCGTATTCACCTCCCCCGCATACTACAAACTTTAGGTAAACAGAATTAGTGAGGCTGAAATGCCTCAAATTCTAAATCTAGCACATGCGCTCTCTGTTCTATTGACACCTCTGTCAGCCCCATTGTTTTTCCTAAGGAGCCTTTTACCTTGGTATCTAAGTGACAACATATTCAAGATAGATGATGTGCATGGGGTTTATTGCTAGCCATGCATATTCTATTTTAAAAACGTTCATCTGCTTGTATAAATCACTGGCTTAACTATGAGACAGAGACCACTGTTTGGGTAGCTCCAGTAACCTTGGCAATGTCCTTTTAATTGAGTACACTGGAGCGGCATGTGTTCGCTCAAATACCTGGAAAAATGATCCTGAACAGAAGCATTGTAAATAACAATAGTGTTTCTTATATGACTTAGTGAATTAATAGTGTCTGTGTAGGAGGACTGTTCTCAATATTGGAATGTACAGTAAGGACATTTGTCATTCCTTTATGCTTGAGTTTGTTCGTCGGGAAGAAAACGCATTTACAGAAGCCAGATATTCATCAGCTTAAAAATGTCAGATTTGTGCGTGTTAAACCTTGCCTCCGTACCAACTGGCGAGAATATGCAAGACTCCAGGAAAGTTGACTGCCTTGGGACTCTCTGGCCATCTGCATTGCCAAAGGCAAGACAAGAAAGTCTTTGCTTGCACAGTAATGGGAGGAGCCCGTGTGTGTATGGGGTGACCAGAATGCCTATTATTTGGGTCTCTTGGATTATTCTATGGGAGAGCATTCTTGCAGGAATGGGAGACTGCCATCTGTTCCTCTACCGGATCCTACTCGCTGGACATATCTACTGCTGCTACCCTCTCTTTCAGCTTCTGATGTCTCAATTTGGCTTTCTATCCAGGCTGAACTACCCCCGGAGAAGGATTCTCCATCACTGAGCATTCTGAAATCGATTGGATGTTTTTTTCCCCCGCTAAGTGATCTGCTCTAGGAGTTTTCCTGGGGTAATTCTCTGACCTGTAATACACAGATCAGACCAGACCAGATGATCACGGTGGCCCCTTCTGGCCTTGGAAGCAATGACTCTCTAAAGCTTCAGGAGGGAGAATACGTCTGTTTGTGTCCCTGGCCGTTTCCGTGTGTATTATTATTATGTATGTTTGTCTTTTCTCCTCACATATATATTAGAACTGCCTTTGCTGCCATATGGAATTCTGAATGCACAAAAAGTTGAAAATGGGAGTGTTTCGAGTAAGATGTGGATTTTGTGAAGCATTCAGTGAAGCATAGTAGGAGGCCCTCAAAATATTGCCACCCCCAAAACTCTGAAGACTTGAAAATTGGGGGGAAGGAACTCATGACAACTTTCACACACGTGCTTTCTTCATTTTTACTCACGTCCCATCCAGTTTTGTGCTCTAGCGCCTGCATTTCTTTGGTGCGCTCTTTGCATCAAGCAAGCCGCAGAATGTAGGGGAGAACAATCCTGCTATGACAGGGAGATGGGAAAGAGGACCTAGCAGGACTTTTCCATTCCCAACGTCTAGGAAGTGACTTCAGAGGACTTCTAGTCTCTTCTTTCATTTGAGATCTCATGCACTATTTCCCATTCTATTACCCTGATAAGACCAAAGATTCTTTTCCTTTAAGTATTCTTTGTTTCCATGCCAGCTTGAAATGAGAGAAATATCCATAACGTTGTTATAATTAGACTCTACTTTCCATCTTACGTAGGCTGAATCATCCTGATGGTACAGGTTGGACCTCTATAGTCTGGGCTTCTGTCATCCGGCAGTGTTTGTGGTCTGGCATCCTTCTGGGCACTCCTGAGGAAAAGCCGGCCCTGTGCTCAGCAACTCTACCCTCACCCTCCCAGAGCTTCTAGAGCACTTCAAATAGTTCAGGTTTGGGGGTGGGGGAGGGAAGAGGAGGAGTGGAGATGGGGTGAACACTCAAGAAAAGAGGCAGGGTGACTGCAGAGCTCTGCATCCAGTGATGGGGGTTGGGAACACAGCCCGACTGCACTCCTGACCTCTGGCCAATGGAATCTGCAGCCACTCTGCCCCTTCCCTCGAATACCCTCTCCCTAGTCTCTGCTTGGTCAGCACCGGCCCCTCTGTTGCTTCCAGAGCAAAGCTCTGCAGCCGGCAACAGCACGGGGCTGGCATCACTTTCCCCTGGATTAGCAAATTCCCTGCGTCAGGACTGGTCAGGCCTTGAAGGTGCTGGACCAGCGAGGTCCAACCTGTCCTTCTCAAACTTCTTAAAAGTTGTTGCTTGGCAGGTTCTTTCCTAGGATATCTCCGCTTTCAGCAGTGGAACTGGGCAAGAACATTCAGAAACTCCATGGTTAAAAATGATAGTTGGTACGTGTTTGAGGACTGAAAAGTTGTAGAAAGGAAGAATTTTTTCTGCATGGGGAGAAAGGGAACGTCTCTTTGGTTTGCTCCATCTTTGTTCATTTCTCCTTTATACCACAATCAAATACTTGGACTGCAATGTTCTGATGCTAGCCTTAAGCCATGTCTTCACGCGTCATGTTGGAAATTGATCTTCTGGCATTTGATTTCGCGGCTCTAGTTAAGACCTGTAAATCGAATGTTGAGGGCAGCTCCAGATGGCACCTGTACTTCTCATAGTTACAAGGAGTAAGGGAAGCTGATGGGAGTGTTTGCTTCCATCGGCTTCCCTCTGTGAAGGTGCTGCCAAGCTCGGTTTAAGGTAAGCTGACTCCAGCTACGAATTTAACATAGCCGGAGTTGTGTACCTTAAGCTGAGCTTCTAGGTCTAATGTAGACCTGTCCTTCATCAGTAGTGTACTATTCTAACTATTGTTTGATAAAAAATAAAGTTGGGAGGTTATCTGTGGTCTCAGAGCAGGAATCTGCAATATATAAAAAATTGGCAGTAAAAAGCAGCAGAAGAAGATCACCCAACACTTGTAAATATCCTCCTCAGAACAGGTGTGCTAAAATTCTCAAGTCCTTCCTTTTGTTTCCATTGCACATCACTCTCTGAGTACCAGGTCTTGTTTGTTTATAAACACCTCATGACCTTATGCTGTGAGACTAGTAGACCTACCAAACCTTTCTGCTGTCACAACACAAAACAATTATTCACCGATTCATACGCTTGCTTAGGAGAGGCAACGTCCTATATTGGTAATACAACTCTATCAGTGTAAAGCAGCACTGCATCCAAAATATTGTTCTGTCAAGCAAATAGTAACAGTGGTGAATTCAAACAGGCTGTTCATTTGATATGAAAGGATAGCTTCCTTTTTAAACCCTACGTTTTTATGGTACCCCTGAGATACTATTAAAAAGGCTTCCATAACAGTTTTAAAATCACATGATTAAAGAGAGGCAGGTGGGCAGTGGACTCTCCTCACATAAAACTGGGTAATAATTTCCACTTTATTTCCTTGTTCTAACTCCCTTATACTTCCTGCCATTTACCGTACCACTGTCGCACAGCAGCAGCCAGAAGATAAACAAGATATCCTTCACAGGCCAGCTGTGATCTCAAAAACACGAGCCACCGTGGTGTATTGAGTGCCAAAGAGAATAACGTTTCTGTGACTCTAGTTGTTAGGGCCATCGAAAATAGAGCTTCTAAGTGTGACGTGAGCCGGGGGCATGGCCTTTGAAGTTGCTGCTGTTGCCAGGAATAGAATGTCAAAGTGGAAACTCTAGTGGCGCTCTCTTGGACAGACACACCAAAATCAGGCCAGGGAGGGCTTGATTCTCTTCTTACTGCATCTGGGCGACATTGGCATAATGTAAAGGATTTATTGGAGGTACTTACATGCTGCTATCAATCAGGGTCGGGGCAGAGTTAGGTCTGCCAGTTTTCTCAAAGGACGCTAGCTTTCATTTCTGGTCCTTAGCCTAGAGCATGCCTTGGCTGAATGCCCTCCCCAACCTTTTGCTTTTTTTTTAGGAGGACACCAAAGTGGTCATTACCTTCTCCCATGTTTGGGTCTCTTGTAGACACACCCAACTTCATTCTTGAAGACTCACAAATGTTCATCTTTGCATGTGCGGGCACTCATCCCCTACCCCCACAATCTTGCAAGAGGTCCTCGATACATCATAGAAAAATATTCAAGGGCCACTTGGTGGGAAAATGTAATAGATTGCCATAGCAAGTTCAATCAAGCATCAAGAACCAATGAACTCACAATCAGCTATGGGCTTTTGTGTGTCTTGGGCCAACGAATGTTTGTCTGCTCCATTTGGTTGCAGTGCTAATTGCTTGTCCTTACAATTACAGTACAAGATCTGCCATCCAGCTGCCAGCCAGTTTAATGGGCCCTGATTAAGGAAGGAGGGGATTAACACGTGCAGACGGAAAACTTGTACCTGAAGTGAGAGTCTGGAGTAGGAATTTGTTTTGGTGAATCACAGAAGAGTTATTGTGGGGGTTGGGAGAATGATCACAGGTAGCTTGGTTCAAAGTCTTAATAGGTCTCCTGTGACATGATGCAGCCAAAAGCAAAGAGGAACGATGCACACTCAGTTTATAGCAGGGGTGGTGAACCTCAGGTCTGGGGGCTGTATGTGGCCCTTGCTTTGCCTGGATCCGGCCCGTGAGGCTCCGTTCCCCCCCCACCAGCATTGGGGACCCTGCGCTGGTGCTCCAGCCCCCACCCCCACCATAGGGCGGGAGCACACAAGATCTACTAGCCTGCCCCTCCTCCCCAAGTTCTGGTGTGCGAGGGAAATGTGGGGAGTGTCTTTCTCCTTCTCTCTCAAGGGCCACATCGGGGAAGGTTCATTTTTTTCGTTGTGTGTGGCCCCTCTACTGATTTTTTTTTTTTTTGTGGGTCCGCGGCCCCTGACCCAACAAACGTTTCCCACCTCTGGTTTATAGGGATTCAAAGAGCCCATTTATGGCTGCTGTAGATTCAGTTGTCCACTTCCAACCAAGTCTTGTCCAGTCAACTTGGCCTTCAATACCATTGCTGCTAGAATGACCCTGGAATGAAGGTTGAGTTACCGAGAGCAGTTGACCGCTGTGTGATGGCGCCTCTTTGCACGAGGCAGCAGTGCCTTGTTTTTGTTGTTCCCATTTGTCTCTCTTGGCTGCCATCACTTCTTTAACAGGGATTTGGGTATGTACAGGGTTGGATTAAGACATGTGGAGACCCTAAAGCAGTGTTTCTTAAACTTTTTAAGTCCGAGGAACACTATAAAATAATTTTTTTTATGAGGAACACTGAGGATTTTTTGATGAGTGAGGGGAAAAAAGAAGTCGGGGGGAGGGAAGTTATTGAGCCCCCAAAAAGGTCGCCTGTCCCTTTAAGGGTGGCCATTTTGAACTCTGTTGTTTTCCGTGGCACACCTCCGACTGCCTCGCAGCACACTGGTGTGCCACGGAACACAGTTGAAGAATCAGTGCCCTAAAGTATGTCTAGTTTAAGAGGCCCTGGAGCATTACCTCAAAAAGTGTACTCTTCTAACAGAAAGCATGATGGAAATAATAACATTTTATATTTGCATATATACCAGTACATAGGCAAGGATGCAACTCAAAACTTTTTTGTAATTTTTTTTTTTATTTGGAGGCCCCAAACTGTAGCTTCCTTAGTTTGTGCATAAATCCAGCACCGTACAAAATAGTTAATCACCCTGCTTGAACAAGCTACGGTAGGGACTCCCCACTGCTCTGAAATAAATTGGTTCAAATGGATTTGAGCCTGTGTGTTTCACAGTTGTTATGTAAATGGGACTCTTTTGTGCAAGGCTTTTGTAAATAATTGCCGGCAGTTCTGTGGAAGTAGGTCAGTAGATACCTTGATACCTCGTACACCGGATCTAATCTGCTGCTATAATTTTTACTGAGGTGCTGCATGAGTATACAACATGTGCCAGCTGGTGAAAGTATCATCCGTTGCCTCCGGTCTCCCTGGGTTTCATTTCACTTGTATACATAAAGAAATCATTGCATTGGCTTTTCTCACAGCAGGGCTGGTATTGGCAGTGGCACCTTGTTAAAATGAGGGACTGTCTATCTTATTACAGATAATGCGAGACAAACTACATTTTCTGCTTTGTGACAATATACTCTGCACAAGATAAGGTCCAGAGAGAGTTATATGTGAGCTTACAGCCACTGGAATTCTGTTTGTCAAGAACTGCTGTATTTTAAGATGGTTTCTACTAACAGAGGGGTGGGAGACGGGGAGTTTTTTTTTAAAAAGATGCACAATAAAGGGAGAGTTATTTCAAAGGATAAATATGCCAAGTACAGAAAAATGCACTTATGAAAGCTATGTTTGCAAAAAAAAACAGTCATCCAAGTGATTTGTATTGATGATATCCCTAAAAGCATTTCTTTATTTTGGCTCGAATACAGCCATGTACTGTAGATAGCCCTGTTTGCCCAATCTCTAGTGTGTGAATGTCTACTATGTGGACCTGTTTCTCTTTCTGTATCTCACTCAGCAGGATATGGCTGTATGGTTATGTCTAGATTACATCCCTCTTTCGACAGAGGGATGTAAATTAGACACTTCGAAATTGCAAATGAAGCCGGGTTTTGAATTTCCCATGCTTCATTTGCATATTCACGTCATGGTGCTCTTTCGAAAAAATGCTATTTCAAAAGTAAAACCGCCGTCTAGACCTTATAGGTTAACGGGATCTTTCGAAAAGGCTTCTATTTTCAAAAGAAGCGCGTCTAGACCACGGTTTCATTTTCAAAGTAGCGCTTTTTTGAAAGAGCACCATGATGCAAATATGCAAATGAAGCACAGGAAATTCAAATCCTGGCTTCATTTGCAATTTCAAAGTGTCTAATTTACATCCCTCTGTCGAAAGAGGGATGTTATCTATACACAACCTAAGTTGGGGATGTAAATTCCTGATTCTATGGATGGGTGACAACTGAAATTCTGAGGGTTTGGCTCTCCTGATGATCAGTTCCAGTGTAGGCTTTCAAAGGAGATGCTGCAGAGACAAGAGGAGGATTGTGGGGCTGTAGAGACCTGAATGATTAGATTTTAAGGGCAGAAGTGACCGTTCTGATGGTCTAGTCTGGCCTTCTGCTTGTTACAGGGCATGGAACCCAACACGTTTCTGTTGAACTGGACTCGGGGGGAGATATTGAAAGCCATAGAAAGGTGCTGGGTGCCCCTCTCCCATGGACTTTCAATGAAACGCTGATGTGCAGCTGGTCTTTGGGCCTTTGGAAATCCTCTTCCCCTCTCTGGTTTAGGAAGATATCCAGGATTGATTGAAGGACTTCAAATGATGGGGAGTCTACCGCATCCCTGGGGAAACTGTTCCAGAGGTTAATTCCTCTCCCTGTTTGAAAAAATAATGGCCCATCCTTTCCCATTTGAACTTCACTGACATCCAATGGAGCTGGGTTTTTGACTAGAACCCTCTGGTCTCAGCTCTCATCTCTCTGCATAGGTATTTATGAGCATGTAGGCAAGAACAGAGCCCGGGAATACACAGTTACGTGTTCCTGACTGTCATTGAGTGCTGTCTGAGGTGCGTAGGGCTCCTTCACCTCCTACCTAGGTCAAGTTCATGCGGAAAGGAGGGATCTGCACTATGCCTACGGAAGAGGGTTGGCAGGACAATTAATATCTTCCATTGTAATGTGGCAATGACCATGCAAAGGAGTCGGGATACTGTAAGTGGTCCCGGGATGCTAGCTGCCACAGCTCAGAAGACAACAGAATTCCCGCTGCATCAATAGAGGGAGGCAAGTAAGGGTAGCAGGAGTGTTATGACCGGTCACTTCCCATCTCTTCCCACTCGCTCCTCCCTGATCCGTGCCCAGGAGAAGGCTGAAGGAGCAACTCACGAGGGACAATGTCCTTTCCCCTTTTACTCCTTTCCCCTTGGATTTATAACGAGAAAAATAAAGTAAGTAGTTACGGACGTCTAAGCTTACAAAATTACAGTAAAGGCAAGCGTCTCCCAAACATGGCCTCTTGTTGGTAGTATTGCCATCCGTCACTGGAGTTGACGGGGGGCGGGAGCTGGAACAATTTGTATAGTAAGGGTGCCGAGAGCCCAAAAACCAAACTGTGAACCTGTATATAATGGAAACCACTTACCGCTACTGTACCCCTAGCATCAGCCTCTCATCCAGTCTGAAAGTCGCTTGGATTCTGTGTCAACTTTCTTTTGTCGTGACGATTTAAAAGTATGTTCGGCGTGCAATGCAGTTTCCTGCTGGCAGTTCTTGCAGCCTCTGTGCAGTGGCTGACCCAGCTGAGATTCTCTGTAACCATGGACTGTGAACCTGTGTGCAGTTTTCGGATCGCCCTAAGCGAGCTATACGGTAAAGTACAGGCATGATGTTGAGTAATAGCAGCTGTTGACATTTTTCCTTTCTTATAAATGGCCATGTACATCTTGTCTCTGTAACATTTGCCTTGTTCCATCACAAAAATGAGCAGTAGAAATGACTTCTGCCATTGGATTTGTTGCTGCTTAACTTTATAGTTGGACCACGGGTCAGATCCAATAATCAGTGCGTAATTTACTCTTATTCGGGTAAACTCTTTACAAAGCTCAGAAGGCAGTGTTATGAATTCAAGCTCACTTAAATGCACTTTAACATATATGCATTACAGCTCTTGTTGGAAAAAGAAATTTGGAGTTGTATTCTACAAGCCATGCTTAGTTCATGTCGATTTTATGGAAACTCGGTGTATTAAGTCATCCCTATAGGGGTCATATCTTCAAAGCTGCTTTAACCTGACCTCTAAATGTACCCCTATAAGCTTTGCATATGTCAGACTTGATTTCACAGATAGAAGCTTGTGAACTGAAATGAAGAAATTAGATGGCTAAATGCCAGGTTCGTGTATGCAAACGATTGCTCGGAGAAAAAATATGAAAATATAAATGTGGTTTTTCACTGTTTGTCCCATTATGTGCTAGCCAACGCACAGATGCACCATGCCCCAGGTGGGGTGGAAGGTTAGATCGGATGCTGAACGAGGAATGTTAAATATCGGTGAATTGAATAGTCAAGTAACCACAGGAATTCTTCTCAGTTACTAAACTAGTCTATATTCTCTGGGGGTGGGACTGGAAGCCACTGCACTCTGACCTCACTCCCGGGGAGCCCCCGGCACCCCAGGCTGCTGCCAGTGTGTCAGAGGCAGCAGCGTGAGGTGCCAGGTGGGAGCCGGTCCGCGAGGAGAGGCAGTTTAAAAACCAGATTCCTGCACAGACCAGCTGCCTGCTGTCCCATGCTGCTGCCTCTGATATGGTGGCAGCAGGCAGCAGGGGGTCTGAGTTCCCCACGGACAGAGGCTGCTGCATGGGGAAAGGGAGCAGAGATGCTGCCATGGACAGAGGCTGCTTTGGTAGCAGCCTCTGTCAGTGGGGGTCTGAGCTGGTGACCAGCCTCTGTCCAAGGCGGGACCAAGCTTGCCGTTGATAGGGGCTGCTCTGTGGGATAGAGGCAGCAGCGTGGGGGAGGGGGAGGAGGCAGCGCTGCAGAGCTGGTGCTGGGGGGAACCGGCTTTCAAGCCAGCTCCCCTCTGCTCTGGGTCCTGCTCCCTCCCCCCTTGCTGCCTCAGATACAGAGGCAGGAAGGGGGGGAAATGCAAGTAGTTGGCTAGATGAACTGATAAGCCTCGTCTAGACGACTACTCGTTGACATCCCTAGTGCACGCCCCCTGGCTGAGGGATAGACAGACACACAGACAGACAGACAAACTCTCTTAAATATTTAGTAGCTTTCTGTCCCTTTCTCCATCCATTGGGCCAGCAGAGGGCAGGGGGTTATAGCTGTCCTGGTCCCCATCTCTGGCCCCTTGCTGGCCCCTGTGGTCACTCTGGAGTGTAACTTCTCTCTCCTGACACTCCAACTCAGTACGGTAGCTAGAGAGATGACTGAAAGCGCCGTGTGCATCCGTATACTCACCATCCCTGGCAGAACAACCTGGACTCTTAGCCATCATCTTCCTTATCACCCATCGCTGGTGACTATCATTCTCCTAAGGGCTACATCTTTCTCCTACAGTCCATAGGCTGGGATGAGACTTTTATGATACGTTACACATTTTGTCGCCATGGTCCTCTTATGATTGGGCATCTGCAGATTTAGCTCATGTGCCTGTTATTGTTTATGTACATCTGTTTGTTGCTAGGATGCTCTTGTGGTTGGACTCACTTTCTTGTGGTCAGAAATTCCCCTTAAACTCTCTCATTCCAGCTCTCCTCTATTTGGGGTCCTTTATCTCCCAAAGTTCCTAGGCTTGGAGACTGATGCTAAAACTGCTGAAGTAAATGTCTTCCAGGATATTGGCCTGTAGGGTCCTTGCATCGCTGCTGAATTCCGTAAAGGCCAGTTAGCCCTGTGGGCCCCAAGTCCTTTTTGCCGTCAGCTTTTGCGCCTTTGTGGCTCCCCTTTGCAAGCTTTTCTTCCGCCACCCACCAGGGTTAGAAACGTTTTAGCATAAATGAAAGGTGAGGGCGAGAACTCCGCTAACTCCTGGACTTGGGGCTTTCAGATAAACCCCAACAATTGTAGCACTCTCCTTGACATACTTGGATACGATTTGGAGAGCACAGGTGCGACCCTCATACCTGCTGGGTGTGGCACTGCCCCATCTGGTGGCAGAGAGACAAATTACAGAGAGACTAGCAAGTCTGCTCTACAGCCATAGCTATCAGCCAGCTGGCTTTGAGCTCATTCAGTAGAGGCTTATGCTCTAAGCTGCAGAGGTTCCAGGTTCGATTCCGCCTGGGGACTGCCTGTGTTACACATGCAATAGACTGTCTGTTCCCCTGGGAGGATACCCAGGGATACAGAGCCTTGGTGTCTTTGGGAGAATACATCTACCCACTATCCTCTTTCTGATAAGTACCGGAAGGGCCTTGCTGCTGTTCTGAGCAAGCCAAGGCCATGGATGATGGATAGGTCCCATTCGGACATGATTCTTCTCTGGAGTTCTTTGTGGGGAGACAGAAAGGCCTTACTTTCTCTTGTTGCTCTACTGGGGTACGGACTACAGTGCCATTCCTGTCCTGGGATGCTGTTCCTCTGGTGGTTTGGGAGCCCTTTTTCCTCTCTTTGTCTTCCAATGGGCTGGCGTGTGATATGGAAGAAGGGATGAAGAAGCGCTTTTCACAAGTTTGGGACTGAAGCGAGTCATAGGACCAGTGACTACTTGCATATGAATCAGAGAGGTAGCCATGTTAGTCTGAATCTGCAAAAGCGGCGAGGAGTCCTGTGGCACCTTATGGACTAACCGGAGTGTTGGAGCATAAGCTTTCATGGGCAAAGACCACCCGAAACCAACAGAAAACCACTGGCCATCACCTACAGTCCTCAGCTAAATCCTCTCCAACGCATCATTAGTGATCTACAACCCATCCTGGAGAATGATCCCTCACTTTCACAGGCCTTGGGAGGCAGGCCAGTCCTTGCCCACAGACAACCCGCCAACCTGAAGCATATTCTTACCAGCAACTATACACCGCACCATAATAACTCTAAGTCAGGAGCCAAAACATGCAACAAACCTCAGTGCCAACTCTGCCCACATATATACACCAGCAACACCATCACAGGACCTAACCAGATCAGCCATACTGTCACTGGTTCATTCTCCTGCACATCTACTAACGTTATATATGCCATCATGTGCCAACAATGCCCCACTGCTATATATATCGGCCAAACTGGACAGTCCCTACGTAAAAGAATCAATGGACACAAATCAGATATTAGGAATGGCAACATACAAAACCCTGTAGGGGAACACTTCAATCTCCCTGGACACACGATTGCAGATCTAACGGTAGCCATCCTGCAGCAAAAAAACTTCAGGACTAGACTTCGAAGGGAAACTGCTGAGCTACAGTTCATCTTCAAGTTTGACACAATCAACTCAGGATTAAACAAAGACTGTGAATGGCTCGCTAACTACAAAAGCAGCTTCTCCTCTCTTGGAATTCACACCTCCAGATCAGCTACTAGAAGTGGGCCTCATCCTTCCTGATTGGATCCACCTCGTCATCTCCAGCCTGATTCTGGCCTGCATATTTATACCTGCCTCTGGAAATTTCCACTACATGAAGCTGACGAAGTGGGTCTTTGCCCACGAAAGCTTATGCTCCAACACTTCAGTTAGTCTATTAGGTGCCACAGGACTCCTTGCCACTACTTGCATATGCAATCTGAGCACCGTTCTTCCTTTTATTGTCAGGGGGTCCGATGCCATACCAGGTGAAATTCTGACCTCCGGGCAAACATGGGAATGCTGTGAACATGCTGAATGTTGAAATTAGCCATTTTCACAGAGAAATATCTGTTTCCCAATTTTTTGGGAGTGGAGACATGGTAGAATAACTGTTTCACTGACCAATGCTGCCTTTTGTTTCTGCTAAAACACTGAGGTCCAAAGTAAGAGTTTTAGCTTTTTTGTGAATCCAAGGGAACATGGATGTCGGCCTCTTGACCTAGGAGGCTGATTGACAGACACATATGCGTGGACCAGATCCAAGAAAATGATGTAGGGTATAATTGGCCACAGTCTGTGGGCCGAGGGAAGTTTATGCTTTTGTCTATAGCCATATCTGATTCATGACTGCTTTTCTAGGGTGTTGTATTGTGGATGGTAGTAAAAACAAAAATGTTTGCTCATGCTTTCTGGACCATTTATTTTCTGAGTGACTTGACTTGACTGAATAATCATCACTATCTGAAAACAAATACAGGAGCTTTCCCTTCCCTATCTAATTAACACTGAAAATTAACTTATTGAATTCAGCCAATTTGCTCTAAAACGATCAATTCCCTTTGCACCTGCTTTCTGAAACAGGACAGCTCATAAGCAGATAGGGGTGATCCCAGTGTGGTAGAAGCAGCATATAAAATGTCTTGATGCCCTTTTAACATCTTGGGTAGTTAATACGTTTTGTCAATATCAAATCTGTAGAAAACGTGCTATTTTTGAGGAGCCAATTAAAATAATAACTTGGCTGGTGAGTTTCCCCTCATTTTCCTCTGTGCTGTAGTTCCCTTCCTGTCAGAGAAGCGTTATCTTAATTGGTTATTTTTCTCTTGCTCTTCTTCCCCCCCTTTCTCTGCTCTTTTTCCCCCTTCGAGTATTTTGCTGATAGGAGTGCACCTTAATTAAAAAAGAGTTTGTGGTTATCTGCGGATTTTCATTTGAGCTTTTGTAGATGTTTCAAAGGTGAGTGAGTATATATAGAACTATCTGTGTATTATTAGTGCAGCTTAATTACTTAAAAACTAAATTCAGTATATATGGGCGAAAGGGACAGGTCAGGATGTGTTGTCGAAGTTTGTGTTTGTTAGAAACTGGATGTTGGGATGGAGCTTATTTGTAGGATTTTCTCCTTATTAAATGTGCTGGTTTGACAGCCTTGGGGACTGAAGCCCTATATCCAGAGGAGGCTACAGAACCAGCAGTTCTCTAAAATGTTCCCTCCCGAGCCCCATCAGTGTGTCTCAACCCTGCGTTGGACCAACCGTCCTCGCGGTGGCAGGGTTGTGCTGTGTCTATAAAAGTTCAATCTGTGGTCATTATGTTGACTCTTTGCATTGGGAAACATAGAATCGTAGGACAGTAAGGGACCTCGAAGGATCTTCTGGTCCAGTCCCCTGCAGTCATGGCAGGAATAAGTATTCTCTAGACCACCCCTGACAGGTGTTTGTGCAACATCTTTTAATCACAGGAAAAGGCCGACAGCAATAATTCACTTCTTATAATCCAAGGCTTTTACAGTCTTTTCATAGGCAGCAGGTGAAGGCCCAGCTGGAAAAGACCAGCCCAAGCCCCACCCCTTCTGTCAAAGCTACACCCCTTCCTTCTGAGACCACGTCCCTTCCACTACTTCCTCCCAGCCAAGCCTTGCCCAATCCCAGCCCTCAAGCCGAAACTTGCTGGGGCTCTCTCACCACGATCCCAGCCTCCCCTGGCAGTGTAGGCAGTTTTGGGAAGGCAATACCTTCCCTTGCCTGCATCACTCACTGTCCATAAGCCTTTTCATGATAAGCCCCCTTGTGCATCACCTCTCTTCCCAATATCCTCTCTCAGCTGGTTCTCAGTGTTTGGTTCCCCGGGCCATCAAGAAAGGCCTGATTCTCCAGTGATCCATGTGGAAACTGCTGACCAGGAGCCACCAAACAACTGGCAAATATTTTTGGCCAGTGATTGTTTGCTGAAACTAGTGAACCCTCCAGTCTCCTTTTCAAAAACCAAATCCTGGTGAGTTGCTTAGCTCATCCCACGCTGGGCCTTGAATACCCTCCGTTTCCATTGAAATGTGTGAGAGTGGAGGGTGCTTTGTGCCTCACTGGACTGGCCTTTAAGAGAGTCTCAAAACACTCACGTCGTGTGAGGCCGTGTCCCGCGCTTTTGAGTGGATTTTCGGCCCTGCATGTCAGGTGTTTAGCCAGGAGGGCTGTTAGCAGAGTGTGTGTTTTTGCTGAGGCTGTGGTAGGTATGTGGTATCGCAAGCAAGGCCTGCAAGTGTTTGATTAGCTCATACATCTTTCATATACCTGTGAGGGAGAAAAGTGCTCTAGTATGTTTATCTTTGTTGTTGTTGCACATGGCAGTGCTGCATTATTAGAACAGGATTACGTACGTGATTATGGAGTGGGATTGCATAATTGCGGCTATGATACTGTTCTAACCATGTTCAAAGGGGGGGGAATCTCATTTTAAAAATGCTCTGGGATATGTGGCATGAGCGCACTGATGCGCTGTCACATCACCCTTCCTAGAGTCTCAGCAGTAAGTGGAATGTGTCAACTCTACAGAGTTTGTGCATGGGTCTGTGACTCGGCGTCCAAGGGGGAAAAGAATAAATCAACTCTGGTTAGTGAATTAGGTTCAGGGAAAGAAGCTGTTGACAGTCTACCTGGCAGTCTTGGTGGGCCTCTTATCTCAGCTGGCTTGTCACATCTTATACATTTAGGGTAAGAAGTTTGTTTTCCCTCTATTTTATCATGCTCGGAATAAGGTGTTCCTCTAACTGTAGGTTATATGTCCAGGTCCACCTGAGCTGTGCTTGGCCTGAAAGCTGGGGTGTGAAGAAGCAAGGTGATTGTGAGAAAACTATGCTTTCAACTGTCTGCCTTTCCCCTGATCCTGGGACTGAGTGAGAATGGCTTGCTGCCTAATTTAGAGCATCTTAAATTTCACACGCTGGTCTAGCATGCAGAAAATGCAGTTGGTGTATCAGGCCCTTGGTCTGTAGTTTTCTCCCAAATGAGCAAAGGCAGAAGCAGACAGGAAGAATGGTATGGAAATGTCTGACTGAAAACCCCCTCCTCCTCTATTCTTGAGAGAAGCACCAAAATGCGTGTGGAGCTACCGGCCGAATGGATTTTCTGCGCGCTCGATGCCAGCTCTGTACCAAGGGGGCTGTTTGGAAGAGTGTGGGAGTGGGCGGGTACGGCAGCAGCCGAGCATCCTGGGACGCGGCTTGCTTTTCTTCCTGTTCCCCTGGTGGTCAGGGAGCGAGGGGAAAGTACTTGGATTCTGTGCAAGCCTCTTGCTCCTGGATGGTGAAAGGAGGGGGCAGAGGAGTAATTCATGGAACCCAAGTGCTTTCCTCCACCCCCTTGTCATCACGGGAACAGATAGAATAGCCAGGTGCATCCTGGGATGCACGGCTGCTACCCCCGCTCTCCCGAAACAGCCCCATTGCTCTGCATTCCTCGCTCGTCACACAAACAAGGGCAAATTAAAATTCCAAAGCTGACCACCAGAATAGGGTTGCCAGGTGTCCGGTTTTGAACCGAACAGTCCAGTATTTTGCTTTCTGTCCGGGAAACAAATTGAGAAAATAGAAATGAGAAAATAGAAATGTCCGGTATTTTCTAAATAAGATGTCATGTCGATTGTGATGTCATGTCAAGTGTGTCTAGTATTTTTGTTGAAACCATCTGGCAACCCTGCACCAGAACCATTTTAAGCAAGGGTCTCTGCAAAGTGATGGTGATAAAACAAGAAAGGAAGACCTAAGTCATTTCACTCTTTCTTGTTCTGCACGCGAGCTGAGGGGAGAGGAGAAGGATCACACCTTCACTTGATTGCTATTAATGACTCGTGTTCGCTTAGGCACATTTTCACTTGCTGAGTTACACAGCGCCTGGCACTTGGCAACACACAGATAACATTTAAATCAGGGAGTAAGTGTAATTAAGTACTACCCTTAAGCACATCTCTCCTTTTAAGACATTTTTATACACTCTGATTTAGAACATGACCATTGGGTGAGATTAAGGCAGCAAATTGTGCCTATAAAACAAGCACGGAAGATTTTACAGAGGGGAATACAGCACATGCCTCCACTCTGATAAAACTTTTGTGAGCTGGAAGATGAACTGTCAAACACAAACTGTAGTGTAACAGTTTGATGGCCAACTGCATGTTGTTAAAACAGCTTATTTCCTCTACCCAAAAGACTTCTTACTTAGCATTTAAAAAATCCCAACTAGTTCATTAATCACTAGAGGTGTAGAGGAAAAGTAAGATGGCGGTAGCATTAAGTAATATAGTAAACATAATGAGAGGGAAGCTGTTCTACAGCAGCAGCCCTTGTCTGCTGGGGGCGGTCCAAACTCCCCGTGGACAGAGGCTGCTCCAGCATCCCATGGAGGTGCCTCTGTCTGCAGCAAGCCCGGTTTTAAAACCAGCTCCCCCGCAGACCAGCTCCCACCTGCCACCCTGCTGCCTCTGATAAAGAACAGCAGCGTGGGGTGGCAGGAGGCCTCCCTGGGAGTGGGGCCAGGAGCACATTGGCTGCCAGTCCCACCCCTAGGGACTGTCGAATAGTCGTGTAACTGAAATCTGATGCTGTTACACGACTATTGAGTTACACTCTAGCTAACATTCATAATATTGGCTACAAAGTCGACTCAATTTCTGTGCTATAGGCAGATACAAAATGGGAAAGGGATGGGAGAAGAACAAATGAGTCTCTGTGGTTACATTTAGCGAGATATCTAGCTTCACACAAGACTAGCTTCTGGGAAGCGAGAAGGTGCTGGAAAGATCTAGTTGAAAAGTCATAGGTGGCACCGTTTTCTTGAAAGAAAATACGATTGGATTAAAATCTAAACATTGTGGGAGCACGTTGACTTGAGCAATATCTTTGACAGGATACTGTTGGAATGGATTGTTCTGACTTTTTCATTTCAATAATGTTGACACGTGGTTCAGGTACAATATTTTGTTTCCAATGTTATTCTTTTGTTTTTATTTTGTCCATTTTTAAAAGATATACACAATATATTGAATACTTACATATTTTACTTTTAGAACCTCTTAAATTATTGTAATTGTTTTGATGTTTCAAAATAGAACATTTCAGAATTTTTATTCTCTGTGAAATTTAGATTTTTCTGATTTGGAATGAAAACAAATGGTGAAACTTTGGAATTTCTTGTGGGATTTAAGTTCCCGTTTCCTGTTAACTGTAGTGTTGGCATTCTGGTTGTCCTTGGACTTTGCTTGGTGTTTCCATTTTTCAGATCTGTCTCTTAACTATCCTGGTGTCATTAAATTTGTGGCTCTGTCCCCTGTAGCTGTTGAAAGGGAACAAGCTCATGTCTATCTTCATCCACACATACTTATCCCATTGGTTTTACTGGGATCACAAGAGAATAATTGGTGACAGGACACGGTGCCAGTGTTGTTTCACTTCTGTAACTTCTGTTGCGTTAATATCACAAGTCATGGGATTACTGGTTCATTGAATCAAACCAGAACAGTTGAAATAATTCAAAACATCTGTAGGAAGCAATTAGTGTAGAAGAGATTCTTAAACGGAAGTCCTGGAAAATAGTACAATATTATGACAAACTGTCAGGATATAATGTGTCACACATATGATGTAAAGACGAGACAGGCTGCCTCTCACACCCATTATGCTACTTTAGACACACAGTTTCCCTCCTGTAAACTTTCAAATATAATTTCAAGGTAGAGTATATTGCATACTCCTTGGCCTCAAAGTTCACTTGGGGTCATATCTTCCACATCTGTGACCTGTCAGATGATAAGGCAGGGGCACAGGAGATGGTGTGTGCCGCAACGGGAGGTCAGCATGTGGAGAGCTCGTTAAGGATTTGCCCCTAGTGCATGTCAAGGTGTTTCTCCTGTGTTGTCAGAGAAGGTGTGGTTTGGTGGAGGGATGGAAGTCTGGGTGGTGAATCTTCAAATATCGTGAACTAGAGACCACACACCCTCCAACCTAACCTCCCTGGGGGAGCAGCCCTCAGCCCAGGCGTGGTAAGAGCTGCGGAGTAGCTTCTTAAGTGACAACTTGGGAACACCTCCAGCTTGTTGAGACATCCCTGTGTGCAAAGTTACTTAGCTCAGGCTCTATGAATGAAGAAATATTTGACCCATGGTGTTTGGTTAGGAATGTTTTGCCTCTCCGGTTTTTGGCAGGAATGTATGTAATAGATGCTGGTTTTACAAATCACGGTTAAGAGCTCCTCAAAGATAGCTGCAAAAGGAGACAGGAAGGGTATTGCCAAGCCAACAAAAGCTGCATAACTGGAAGAGGACACTGTGTGCTTCATTACCAGACATGAAGAGCTAGGGGAGAAATACCGTTATGTGGAAGAACACCACTTTGAACATCCATTAGTAAATACATTCCCAGAAACTCTAATTCATAATAAGCCTTGTGTTAAATTGGGCTCCAAGGGCTGAATTAGCTACCCAGCCCTATTGTTCTCTTTGTCCTTCCTCTATTCGAATAAAAATGGGGCCCATGTCTCTCCTTATTTACATCTGTGCCACAATGGAATTGTTCCCGGTTTGTAGCAGGGTATGCGAGAGGAGAATCTAATCAAGTGATTTTGTCTTCGTGGTTGAGACGTAGTTTAGCATCTCCAGCTAAGATTTCAGAAGCATCCCAAGAGAATTAGTCCAGGGCACGTGAGTGGGAGGTGTGCCCACCATTTCCGTGGGCTGCACTGAAAATCCCAGCTTATGGTATGCAAATTACTTGCACTGGTGTAAAAATTGGTCTGACTTCATTGATTTGAGTGGAACGTCCTGTCTTGCTTCCTATCGAAGGAGCGGAATGGAAGGATAAGACCGGCCAGACTGGGTCAGACCAAAGGTCCATCTAACCCAGTGTCCTATCTGCCGACAGTGGCCAATACCAGGTGCCCCAGAGGGAGTGAACAGAACAGGGAATCATCAAGTGATCCCTCCCCTGTTGCCCATTCCCAGCTTCTGACAAATAGAGGCTAGGGACACCATTCTTGCCCATCCTGGCTAATAGCCATTGACGGACCTAACTTCCACGCACTTACCTAATTCTTTTTGGATGTCTGTGGGCTTCTTCTCCTGACCCACCTTGGTAGCAGGCGTTGCTGCTGGAAGATAGTGATTGGTTCTGTGATGGGGGTGTGTGACGTAGTGGGGGGGCTGTCCGCTCTCGTGCCTCTGGATCCACTCTGGTTTTGCATTCACTGGTTGCTCTGTTGTGCTGGGTGTGATCCCTACTGCCCTGTGCTGGTCTGCAGAGACTCTGTGTGTCTGTGTGCAGTGCCCAGTGGGGGATAGGTCCCTGAGGGGAGGCACGTAGGAAATGGCCCAGCTACCGGATACCTGGGCTAGGTGGAAGTATCGGAACAGAGCAAGAGATGAGGCCGCCTGGGGGGCAGTGAGCAGCTGCTGGGAGTTGTTAGTCTCGGCTGGGTAGGATGAGTGAGAATGTTTTAGACCAAGGAAGGGGGTGAAGCCCCTCCCCCCCCGAGAGGTATAAGGCTGTCTGCCCTGGCTCTTGTGTACATCGATCCTAAGCTACACTGGGAACCAATAAACCTTCTACTCTACTGGTTGGCTGAGTCTCCCATCTGGCTGTAGATGGGGGTGCAGGGTCGGGGGCTCCCCGACGCGCCATCACAGGGTGTCACTCACCTCACGCAAGCGCTCCCCCCACCCTGTTTTTGGACAAGTGCCTTTGCCTGCAGTCTCGACTGTAGCAGCCTTCCTGTACTCCAGCCCTATCTGATCCTTTTAAGCTCCAAGGGGGAACTGCCTCAGTCTGGCCAAACAGCTTCCTTTTATCTGGCTTGCTGGGCCCTGATTGGTCCCATCTTTTCTGCCACTCTCTCTTTCCTGGAGGACTTCTCTATGGTTTGCGGAGTGGAGTGTGGCAAGGCCACAAGCCTCCAGCAGGAGGCGTGGAGGCCTGGTTTACCACATCACAGGTTCCCACCAAGTCACTGCTGTCAGTGTGGAACCTTACTTCCACACTGAAATAAGGAAGGTGGGAAAAGCTGAGCTGGAACAGATTATACTGGTGTTTGTGAGCTGGAAGGTGGGAACAGATTATACTGGTGTTTGTGTTTCCATTGTTTATTGTTATGCGCGTTACCAATAAGGCCAGATGCCAAGAACGGAGGAAAAGGATAAATTTGGACTCGGCTTTGGACACCCGACTCTCCTTTTGCTTACACCACTATAAATCTGGAACAATTCTGTTGATATCATTGGTGTGAAATTGATGAAAAAGACATGTAAATCAGGCCCGCAGTGTATGTTCTGTGGCGAGCAGGGTGGGAATTCTGCCTTATTTACAAAGAGTCTGCAGTGTGGGATGGAAATTGCCACTCTTAACGTTTGGCTTACTTACAAATATAGGGTAGGATTTTCAAAAGCACTTAGCATTGGCCTCTCTCCACTCCCCTGGTACCATTAACAGTAATGGGAACAGAGTGAAGCGTACGCTGAGTGCTTTTGAGAATCCCACCCGTAACATCAATCCTCAAGTCCTTATGTGCTCTAACTCCCCATTGATTTTCAGTGGGGGCTTGGGGTACGTGTGTTGTCCCCCCGAGTTCTACCAGGAACAGGGTACCTCAGAGCCACCAACCGGGGTGCCCTCTCACTGGGTGGTGGTGTTGTGACAAGCTGCAGACGTGCTCGCCGTCGGACACGTCCCCCAGCATGCACAAAGGTAGGGTCATGCCCAGTTACACTTACCTGCAGGCTCTCTGACCAGCCACCGCATGGGCACCCCCAAGGGAGAGGCTAGAACCAAACTAACCACCAGCTTTCCAGCCTTGGACCCAGAGCTGCACCGTCCTGCCCTCTCCAAACCCCCACCAGTGTGAATGTATTACCCAGTCCGTCTGTCCCTGAATGTGGGGAGGACATGCAACAACCTCTCTAAGCTGAGATTCCCACACACCTCACTCCAAACTCACTGGTTTAGATTAAAACCGAAATGTATTAACTACAGAAGATGGATTTTAAGTGGTGATCAGTGATGGCAAACCGATGAAAGCAGATGAGCTAGCAAATCATCAAAATCACAACCTAAGCTTAATACACTGGATACGAATTACGGACTCTCACCCTAACTGATGGTACAGGCAGTCTTGTAGATTCTTAAGGCACAAGCTGAATTAGCTTTACAGCCTTGGTTCCTCAGGTTTACATGCACTGGTTAGAAGCCCTGGTAGCCTGCATCCTTAGGGTGTATGGGGTGCGCAGTCCTATGAAACTTGTGCCTTATGCCTAACAGCAGCCGGGGCGATTTTTTTAGAGATGAAATTTTATAATCTTCAGCAACACATGAATAAACTATTTTAAAAGCAAATTTTAAACGAAGGCCCTGTCGACTTGCACAGTTAACTCAGAAACGGACAGTCTGTTCCTGGGGTTGGCAAAAACCTGTGAAACGGACAGTCTGTACTCGGGGTTGGCTTCGTTGTGAAATGGACACTCTGTACCTGGTGAAATGGCTTCATTGCCACTCAAATGGCTCTTTCACAGGTTCAATGTTGTGCTAAGAGCTCGGGCCGGCTTCATCCCTTGTAAGTAAACTAACTCCTCTTGGGAGAAAGCAGAGCCACAGAACAGGGAAAGGAAGAGGGGAGTGGGTGGACCCAGTGGTGACCCCAATTTTTGGTTGCCCTACATGGCTGCATAGTCTGCTTGTGAGTGAGGACGGTGTTTTTTCCTCAGGTGTTTCTAGGAGTCCCTTGTGTGGGGAGTGAAGAACAACAGATGATGTCACTCTCCAGCTTTAGCATACAGCGGGAACCCTTTGTTTCAAAACTTGGCTCCTGGATTGGTGTGTGGAAAACCACTGACATCTTAAGATGGAGTCCAGAATCATGTGGCTTGGTCACTTGTCCATGTAGAATTATAACAGCCATTAGTTACAGGCTGCCTGCAAGGTTCACCAGGTGGGAGGTAAACTTTTCCTCAGGTTTGTTTTCCCCGATGGCTTATTACCCTGAAAGACCCTTCCCCACCCAGCTATCTAGACTGAAAGCATCTTGCCCTGTGGGCATTGCACAGGTGTATATACGTTTAAAATACTCATACAGAATCAATATCCATAACTTCAGATACAAAAATGATACATGCATACACATAGGATAAACATATTCCGCAAATTATAATGTTTCCAATGACTCCTCACATGACTTGTCTTGAATAAAATACATCATAATTGTGCGATAATCATTATCATAATTATATCACTGTGAAGAAAACTGGGTACGGTGTCACATCATGATCTACACCTCATGAACCCATGGCCTACATTTTATGTATGCTGGAAACAGGATGAGCAAATCCGTGCTATGTCGCATGTTTTGAGATTGCTTTAAAAGAAAATTGACCAATAAAATCAGTGTGACAAATGTGCAGGCATTGGTATTGATACTCTTAATTTTCTTATTTATAGAATCATAGAATACTAGAATTGGAAGGGACTTCGAGAGGTCGTCGAGTCCCGTTCCCTGCCCTCGTGGCAGGACCAAGCACCATCTAGATCATCCCTGATAGATGTCTAGGAAAAACTATTTCACTAGGAGGGTGGGGAAGCACAGAACTGGGTTCCCTAGGGAGGTGATGGAATCTCCGTCCCTAGAGGTTTTTAAGTCTCGGCTTGACAAAGCCCTGGCTGGGTTGATTTAGTTGGGATTGGTCCTGCCTTGGGCAGGGGGCTGGACTTGATGACTCCTGAGGTCTCTTCCAGCTCTATGGTTCTATGATTGTATCTAACCTGCTCTGGAATCTCCATCACTGGAGATATTTCACAACCTTCTTAGGCATTTGATTCCAGTGTTTAACCACCCTGACAGGTAGGACGTGTTTTCTGATGTCCAACCTAAACCTCCCTTGCTACAAGTTAAACCCATTGCTTCTTGTCCTATCATCAGAGACCAAGGAGAACAATTTTTCTCCCTTCTCCTTGTAACACTCTTTTAGATACTTGAAACTGCTATTAATTCAATTTACAGTTGTATTACTGGGATCATTATGCACACTGATAATGTGGAAAGCAAAACAGTATTTTTTTCACAGAGGAATGCTGATAGGCTTTTACATTTAAATGTAAAGCTCTTGAGATTAGAAGGATAGGATGGAAAATAGACAGATATTAACATACAGTAACAGAAATTTCCCTGATTAGAACTTCAACCAAGTACACAACTGTGAGAACTACAGTATTCCATCATGTGAAAGGATTTATAAGCCTAACTCTATTAGTGTTAATGGGAGAAACACAAGCAAATCTCCTTCCCGTAGATTAAAATAACATCTACGGTATTAATTGAAGCTGTGGTTTAGTCATTTAAACAGTCATTTTCACACGCACATTTGGTTCTAAAGATACATTTTAATATGACTGGACTATGGAGGCTGGTTAGCGCACAGGCTGTGTTGAGTACATGGAGTGGAATAGATGAATAACCCGTCCTAGGACATAGTTTCTAAACCTGTTAGTGATGGCTATCCTCGTATTACCATGGGATTAGGTGGTAATTATCCACCCTGCCCTCTGGGACAATTGGATCTGTAACTCTTTGCCTGCTTGGGAATTAGCTATAGAAAGTTGGTCAAGTTTTAGGAAAGAGGTAGAGAAACTGGAGAGGGTCCCGAGAAGAAATCTGAAGCTGTGAAATTAAAGGTTTTGCAAATACTGTGACAGTACAATTCACAAAAATGGCCCATGAATTTGGTAGAACCATAGTTATTTTTAATGGAGTGAGTTGTATACGGGTGCAAGAAAAGCAGGATTATTCCAAACACCCCCTCTTCCTTCCCCCCGCTGATATAACTCAAGGGCTATGGTGAGATCGTGCTAGGAGAACAAGAAAACAGGGGCCTGGAAATTAATGAAACAAAATGGAGGTGTCACAAACTAGGCCTCATTGGTGGACACAATGGGCTATTCCACATCTCTCTCCATGCTTGGGTCTTTAAAGAAAGAGATTTGCGTGGAGGAAATAATTGGCAGAGGTGACCGAACAAGCGTGGCTACCATGGTGCCCTGTCCAGTATCTCCTGAGACCTTGGGCCTTCCTCCAAGTCCTGGGAGATGTCCTACCCAGATCAGCCCACAGAGAGGAAACGAGATGCCATTGCTACCTTCACACTGCAGCTGAACCCCAAGCCCCAGCTGGGATGAAATGGAATCAGACTTTCATAATAACAATGACCGCCCCATTCCATCTCAACCAACTTGTTTTCCCCCAAAGGAAGAGTTGTTTATCCTCACCTAAGACCGTGCTTCTCAACCAATGGTACCAGTACCCTCAGGGGTACTCGAGAGACGTCTTGGGGGGGGGAACGTCCACACAACTGATATTTGGAGAAAATAGAATTTTTGTTTTAAATTTGACAGAGCTTTATTAATTTTGTACTTTTTACACCCAAAAATGTCATCACCCACCCAGCTACGATTAAGTTGTTTAAACAAATGCGTTGCAATGGTAGAAAAAAAATTGTCCCTCAAAACTGTAGATACTGGGGGTATTTATATATATTTTTTGGAAAAAGGGGTACTTTATAAAAAAAAAAAAAAAAAAAAGTTGAGAAAAAACACTGGTTTAAGAGTGTTAAATAAGGGGCTTTTTCCCCTCCTAACTCTCTCCAGCTAAGAAGGGACCAAGGGATGGTATTAAAAGGAAAACCTTATTGGACACGCCACATTTCAAATGCTTTAACTGTATTTCCTGATTTTCTTTACTTTGATAGAAAGTTAAAAGGATATTGAGGGTGTTTGCCATGATACCAAGCCAGGCGGCGGACACTAGGTACCAAACCCCAAACCTTGTTTAAGAGCATTTAAAATGCTGAGCAATGACAGGGTTATATTAACATCTGTGGCCCATATATGCCATCTAAATTAACGCTACATGTCCTCATGTCATGAAAGAGGAAGGGGCTCACATCTGGAGAAAGCTGGAGAATCACTGATTTAGGATGACGAAACCCTTGGTATTTTATCTCCACCACATTTGTGATTTTACGCCGAATTACTGCTCCTCATTTTCCCGCAGAAAGCAAGCTTTCCTCTAGTGACCCTCTTGACACAGGTTATCGTCTTAAAAATGGGCGTAAGGCAGGGGTGGGGAGGCTAAGGCCCGGGGGCTGGATGTGTCCCTTGGCTTGCCTGGATGTAGCCCCCGAGGCTCAGGGTTCCCCCCAACACTGGGGATCCTGCGGGGCTGGAGCACACAAAACCTGCCAGTCTGGGCTGCCCTAGGCTCTGGTGTGTCAGCGGAACGTGGGGAGGGTCTTTCTCCTCCTTTGTCGGGGGCCACACGAATGAGGGTTTTTTTTTTCCCTCTCACTGTGTTTGGCCCCCAGCTGATTTTGCTGTGGGTCAGCTAGGGTTGCCAGGTGTCCAGTTTTGAACCGGACAGTCCAGTATTTGAGCTTTCTGTTCGGGAAACAAATAGAGAAAATAGAAATGTCTGGTATGTTCTAAATCAGATGGAATGTAGATTATGATGTCATGTCAAGTGTGTCCAGTATTTTTGTTGAAACCATCTGGCAACCCTAGCCGGTGACCCCGATCCCCCCCCCAAAATTTCCCATCCCTGGCTTAAGGGCATGATAAAGCAGCTACGGTCTTAAATAATGCGGTTGTCACATTAGTTAGCAAACAAGTCATTTATTGCTTGTGGCCATGAGTTGTCAAGACTTATTGCTTGATTAAAGACTTAACTTGGAGCAAGCATGACTTGGTTTTTATTTTTGTTTTTTTGTTGTTGTTTTTTTTGCCCAGAGGAAGAAGGAGGATGGTTCATGCATGCTGACTTCAAGTGCCCTAGAACAGCCATTGTGAATTTTTACGTTGTCGTGAGCTCTTTCCATCATCCTAGCCCATCCTCTCTCTTATCTCCACCCGGGGTTCAAATTGTACATTTTAGGCAGCATTTTGTCTTGGAAGCTAAAAGTGTTATTACATTAAATAGTACATAGCATTAAAAGCTGAATGGTTTGTGTTGTGTGGCTAATAGTTGGCTTGCGGGTTAAGTAAATGTGTACCGAAGGTACGTACGAGGCATGATATAGAGCTAATGTGCTCCCCCGGTGAGGTGCATATTTGAAAGCTTTTGCATTTAAAAAACCAGAAAGAGTTGGTTTAAAAAAAGTATCCATCACGTGACTTGTGGGAAAGGCGGATTTTTCTGAGTAATTCCCCTTTACTTTCTGCAGTGCCGAGATAAACTCTGTTCAGTGTTCACCTGCGCATCCCTTGGAATTGTTCGTAAATCATTTTATTTAAAGGTGCACTTTCCTACTTAGCGAGCTAACTAAGAGTCGATTCTTTAAATGGTATAAAAACACATTATCTGTTTCTGGGAAGAACAATTGGCGGCAGATCCTGCTGCCAGATTTACTAATCTGTGCTAAATGTGACAGTGTGGCGTGCCTGGTTACGGGGGAGATGTTTCTGCTGCCTAGGGCGTTTGCGTTCTGAAAAGTGTTTTCGGAGCCAAGCATTCAAGAAAAAAGAAAAGGATACAGGTTAGGAACCTGCTTTTGGTGGGACGTACACTGTCCACTCCTTAAAAAAAAAAGCCGACCCCATCTGGATGGTATTGATCTCTTCTCACCAGATGTTACCTGTCCTCATAGAAAGCAGAGCAGAGCTGGCTGGAAGTTGTTGGCTTAGGCTCTTATCCTTCACATGTATGTGTAAGTGCTGCACAGCCATGGCTTTTTATCTGGCCAGCCTCCTGCCTGCCTGCTCAAATGGCAAAGTGCCTCCTTTCAATTGGTAGGCAATTTCCCCTCCAGCATGTGTACCAATCCTCTGTGGGGTTTAGACAGCCCAAACTGCAAATGCCATCTCTGCTGCAGAAGGCCCTTCCCTTCCCTTCTGCCAGCTGCATGCCTCCTTACAGCTGATTGCATTTGCACGGAAGCATGACAAATTGCAAAGTGAGAGGAAAGACTGCCTTTGGCCTCCTCTCGTCTGGGGGTGTGGGCTGCCTCCCCCCCTTCCTTGGGGCCCTGTGGTGGCTGGTGGTCCTGCTGGGTGCGGAGGATGTGCTGGGATGGGGAGGGGGTGGTTCTGGCCAAGGGGGAGAGTGCAGGAGCTGGCTGGGGTCTTGGTGTATGTGTGGGGGGAAATGGGGGTGCAGGGTCTGGGGGAGCACCACCTCCTGATGCTCCCATTGAGTGCAATTTGGCTGGGGGAGTAGTTGGGAAGGCCAGGCCATGTGTCTGTGCACGGCTGTTCCCCACCAGCAGGAGGATGTGGTGCTGGTGCTCCTGGGGCCAGGGCTTGAACCCATGACCTCGGGCTCTGGAGGCTGATGCCTTGGCCACTGGGACCCACCTCCCTGCCTCCAGCTGATGCCGTAGCTGTTAGTCCACACTCCCACCCCAGGAGGCCTGGGAGGGAGGGGTCTGATTAAACCCTTGAAGCGTGATGAAACGGGCCCAGTCGGCCCCTCTGGGTGCAGGAGCAGGCTGAAAGTTGGAGGAGGGTGGCCTAAAGGATAAGAGATCAGCTGAAGGCACTGGGGTGGTTCTCAAAGGCCTAATGGACAAGGCCTCAGTCTCTGGACCCCCCGCCCCTCCCAGAGCACCAGCACCCCCCTCTTGCTGGTGGGGAGAGAGAGCCCCCAGGGGAAGCGCAAAACACAGAGCAGAGATGGTTCTCCCCTATCCCTCTCCTGTTCGTCTATGAGTGATTGCTCTCATTTGAGGGGAAAGGGCGGAATTTGTCCCCTCAGCAGTGTCCGTAGGGGAATGGCTCTGGTGACCCCTGGAGTGGCGCCCTGTTGCAAGGGACGCCCTGTGCTTGTGTAACCCACACACCTAGGTTATGTCTACACTCTTGCGCAAGTAATATGCAAATGAGGCTAAGCGTGGAATATCGCCGAGCCTCATTTGCATACCTAATGAGCCACCATTTTTTTCAGAAGAGGCTCTTGCATAAGGAGGAGTGTCTACACTGCCCCTTCTTGTGCAAGAAAAACCCTCTTGTGCAATGCCGTTACACCTGTTACTTTTCAGGAAGAACGGCGTTGCGCAAGAGGGTTTTTCTTGTGCAAGAAGGAGCATCTACACTGCCCCTCTTGCGCAAGAGCCCCTTCTGAAAAAAATGGTGGCTCATTAGGTATGCAAATGAGGCTCGGCGATATTCCGTGAGTAGTGTAATTATAGGGTTCCAGGTAAAATGCGGAATCTCGATAGCTCAGGAGAGAGAAGTGTCAATAATATGGATGGATAGCTGAGCATACTACAATGCTGTGGGAAAGAATGTGTCAGCTCAGGGAGGGAGACGATGGACTGGCTGACACGCATTTTTGTAAACTGGGTGTGGAATCAGAAAGTGCGTTTGTGTATGAAATGAAAATGTACTGCACTACGACATGCATCACGGACTCCAGGCAGGAATATTTCGAAAGATGGCGCTTACAAACGTATTGATTTTTCCCAAAGTAAAGGACACAAAGTGTTGAATACCTTGCATTTCTGAAATACTTTCTAAATGAAATATCTAAATGAAATAATTGTAAGAACCAGCCCAATGCTACTTACATTTTCCCGTGGGATCCTTCATTTAGAGCAGCAGTGTTTTGGAGAAAAGATCAATGGCAAGCTAAATAGAAACAAAGAATTTTTAACCACGAATGCACAACTAACAAGTATCATGCCAGTTGGCATCTGAAACTTGGCTAAACTAGGGAACTAGAGTCGATATGATAAAACATAAGTCTAAAAAGTTTACAGAAAAAGCAACAGGAGAGGGAGTTTGGCTGAGGGGAGAAAATGTAGATTGACATTTTATCACCATAGTCTTAGTTTGACATATAGAAGTAAAATCTAATTAATTCTGTTTAGAATAGCCTCGCTGTATTCATACCCAGATAGACACAGGTACATTTAATTTTTCACACATACAGTTTGAACAAATAAATTCTACTCCTCGTTCAGGTAAGTCCGATTTTAACAGGTTGCACTCGTGTTTAAAGTGCCAGTGCATTTTTTGTGTTCTATTAAAAAAAAAAAATCCTGGAATAAATAACATCTTGTTATACTTTCTGCTTATGTGTTTTTCTTTACAAATAAAAACGTTTCTGTTTTCAGAACCAGTTGTGAAACATCATGAACCGAGTGTTTTTTTATTACAAGTCTTTACATTTACAATATGCCTTTATGTCCTTCCATGAATCCCAAATATCCGTTTGTCTTCAAGTGATTGCTCGTGTGGATTCCAAGTAGGGGTGTGTGCGTCTTGTGCACAGTCATTGGAAGGTTTTTCCCCTAGTGGTACCCATCGGGTTGTCTGTGGAGCTTCTTGGAGTTGCGCCTTTAAGGTAGTGTATATAGATCCCTGTCAAACCACATCCTCTTCAGTTCCTTCTTACCACCAGTGACAATCAATGGAGCTTTTTTTCTCTTGCCTTTGGCAAGTGACTGCCCAGTGTTACGCAATTGCTTGAGTTCTCTAAGCTACCTGTGTAAACACTATGGTCAGTTAGATTAGTTGGAGCTTTGAGTAAACCCTCATCGACTTCTCCACCCTGCTGACCGAGTCATGCCCCAATCCCAAGGCTTCAGACCGTGTACTTCCTGCGTGAAGACTCTGCCCACAGAAGACATGGTCATCCATTCGCACTTTCACATCCCACTGGGCCTTCACTCAGCAGGTCAGAGAGGAATGGGGTTACGGCAGAGCAGTGCTCCTCACTGTAATTCACTCGACTGCGACCCCCTCCACCAGGACCTGCTTGGGAGTTGCATACTAGGAATCGACAAGATTAGTCAGTAGAAGAAGAAAAAATGGTGCACTACCCCTCGTAATTGCTGCACTTCGAGATGTGCTGCTCATATCCACTGCAAGACCCACCCACTTCCCCTCTGCCAGAGTACCCGTCAAGAAGGAAGTGAAGAGGCAGGGGGTCTTCAGGAATCTCTATACACTGCCATAAAGGCTCTACTCCAGCTGGTTCCACAGCCCATACTGAAGAGAACCTCCCCCTCCGCCCGGATGTTGAATATTGGTCCCCCAAAATCAATTGTCACTTCAAAAATTTGACTTAAGTTTCATTTTCATGGCAACTATTGTTTTGACTTAGGGTTGTGTGGATGTTGCAATTGGCAGTATAGGCTGAACCTCTTCAGCCCGGCAATCTCTGGTCCAGCAACATCCGTGGTCCAGCATGATTTTAGTTGGCTGGATGTCAACTTATCATGGGTTTGACCAAGTTTCCTGTGGTCCTATAAAGTTTGTTTCTAGCCACCAGTCCTGGCTCTGTGTTCTGTGGAGTTGTTTAGCTCTAATTTACCCCTCAATGTCCTCTAACAGCCCAATAAGCAGTGGAAGTGTTGGCAATAATATTGACCTTCATTGGTCTGGCGTATTTTCTGGTTCAGCACCCATCACGTCTTGAGGCTACTGGACTAGAGAGGTTCAATTTGTATCATCATCAGGAAGAGAAGGAATTAAAATAAATGTAAACTTTTATTGCACTCTTAAGTTTATCTGCTCTGTTTATTTTCCTCCCTAATGTTTTACTACTTCTCAGAACCCGTTAGTTTAGACTGGCAACCTTCTGCATCACAGAAAGGATTAGGGGATTTGGAATTACCGGTCTAGAACTCTCCCAATGCAATGGAGTTATTTATCAACTATTGGCTTACACTGTTGACTTGTATTACAGTAAAAAAAATCCAGGGCACTTAGTGTCCGCTGTTCCTCTTGCTTTTTGTTGCCTTGAGGTTTTGCAGAATTTTAGTTGTTGGATGTGCTGCACAAGCATCTGAGTAGGGAAGAAAGGGCTGTGTTATAATGGAAGGGGTAAACTTCCTGCCAAAATTCTATTGATGGATTTCTCTGTGTAGTTGGCCTAGGGGGAAATCCATTAGTTTGAACTAGTGGGTCAGAATTTCACAACCTGAATTACCGAGTAATCTTTTTTTTTTCCTTGACATAAACTGATATTTTTACACTAAGCCTTAAACAGCTTGATTTAATTGACTAGCAACTGAGTAACAGAAGGGAGTAATCCCTGTCTGGATTAGTCGTGCTCACTACCCTTGCTGATGAAAATAAGAAAGAATGTAGAATGTGTACTGTGTGCTGGGGAGAACACACGCCCATGCCACTTTGGATTGTGCTTCCTTATTTACTTTGCGTGATCATTTTGGTAACGCAATGCATTTTAATTCATGCACTGAACGTGGTTTAGTGAGGTTTCTCGTGCAACTAATGGAAAGCGGTGATAGCAAGGTGGGTGGGGCAGGTCAAGTTGACAGGATGTGGTTTGTGATGGAATCGGCTTGGGATGATGGAATGATATCATACCATTTAACTCCTTGGCGTTCCACATGATCTTTGCTGATGTGAGCTGAAGTCATATAGGCGGGTAAACATTCTAATGAGAAGTGACAAAGGTGTGCTATAAGGCATGATTCCGAAAACTGAGTTCTGCGGGGGATAGGTTACAATAGCATCTCAGAGTTACATACAGTAGTGTTACGAACTGACCAGTCAACCACAAACCTCGTTTGGAACCGGCGATATATCGTAGGGATATGAAAGTTTAACAGTGTAAAAGGTTAACTAATAGGCCTCGGTTTATTGGTTAATGTTCATGCTTATACTCAGGCTCCCACCCTGCTCCTGGGGGGCCAGCTGTTGCCCCATGCTGCTGCCTCTGTATCAGAGGCAGCAGCATGGGGCAACAGGTGGAAGCTGGTATGTGCTGGAAGTTGTCTTAAAAGACAACTCCTGGCATGCACGAGCTTTCGGGGATTTGACTGCCGCTCCGCATGTAACTGTGTAACCTGAAATCTTCAGCAGTTACACAGTTACTTAATTACACGCATTTTAACATCCTTAGTATATAATCAGGCAATGTGAAAGACACAGAAAAGCAAATACAGTACAGTACTGTGTGAAACGTGACCTAGCATCAAAACACAAAAAGTTTGAAAAAAGATTTGCCATAGGAAGGAAACTTTCTTTGCTTCTTTTATTTAAATGAAGTTTCAGAGCTGTGTGAAGTCAATGTTCAATAGCAAACTTTGGAAAGAACCCTAACACTTTTTTTTTAGCATTATGGACAACTTCTGTTCTCAAAGGGATAATAACTCTGAGGTTCTGTTGTATAACTATCTAGCCTATGTATAAGCATATAAAATACAAACATTGGCTAGAGACTATGGGCTGGTTAAACAGGCATGATACACTGTAAATGCGAAGCATCGTAATTGGGCCAAACGCTAACCACATTTCACAATCTGCTGATTAAATCAGTGTCAACATTCGCACTGAGTTGACTGAAGTTGATCTTCTGCTGACCTCGCTAAGGACTCAACAAAATATTCTAAAATGTGCATGATTGTCACTCTGTGAGACACATGAGGCTCTTAGCACCATGCCCTCTGCTTGGCGGTGGTGGAAAAGTTATTACGGATTGAACCTCTCTAGTCCGGAACTCTCTGGTCTGGCACCATTTGTGGTCTGGCATGACTTTCGTTAGCTGGAGGTCCATTTAGTGTGGGTGTGGCCAAGTTTCCTGCAATCCCATAAAGTTTATTTATAGCCACCAATCCTGCCTCTGTGTTCTGTGCTGTTATTTAGCTCTAATTTACCCCAAATGTCTTCTAGGAACCCAGTGAGCAGTGGAAGTGTTGGTAATGCTCTTAGACAACAGTGACCTCCTGTGGTCCTGCAAATTCTCTGGTTCAGCCCCAAGCAGGTCCCGAGGGTGCCAGATTAGAGAGGTTCAACCTGTAGTAACCAACACATAGTCATGTCAAGTCTTATTGCTTCCCTGCACCCCTGCTGGTCAGTTGGGAATCGGCTTTCAGGCAAAAGACTCTTTCCGTAGTGTGGGGTGGAGAAGTCGAGAAACGTCTTGTGAGATCCTCATCCCGTCCTGTCATGTCCTAAGTTTGAAGTGTGCACAGTTTGCCCTCACATCTGCTCCTCTATTCATTTTGCGTATTGATTTGCTCTCCCTCGTGTTTTATTGGTAACAGTGAATATACTGACGAATACATTGTGGACGGCTTGGCGAAGCAGCCTTGAATGTTGTTAGGGAGGTCAGTTATTTCCAGTGTCAGACTTATTTATGCTTTGCCTTCTTTCAGCTAGACAGCATCACCGTACATATTTTGTTTTCTGCTCTAGGAAGGTGTAACTGCTGTGTCTATCAATGTCTCTAATGTTGGTCAGGGAAGGACTGTACTTGCCAGCTAGTGACTGCAGGGATTTGACAATACAGCGAGAGAGAAATCTGGCACATAAATCTGTTCTGGTATAGTACTTAGCCTCAGGGAATACCTAATACACTGCACGTTTCACTGAAGACTTTCTGTTATTGCTGCACTTTCATTTCCTGCCTTTTGGTGCGCTTAAATCAAATTTAAGGTAAGAGCAGATTTCCAGCTGACTTTTGGTTTAAGTCTGGTCCTTCATCATTTAAAGTCTCTAAAATGCCCTGTAGGAAGCTAATGCTTTAGACAGAACTACTGCTGTCCTTTGTGTTACACAGATGATAATAAACGCTCTCTGGGATTAGTGAAGGTTTCTTTCCGAATTTAAAATATCACTTTGGAGGAAAGTCGTGTCTCCTGACTTACTGTTTTTTCAGCCCTGGTCTACACTAGGACTTTATTTTGAAATAAACACCCTCCCCCCAGTTGAATTTCTAAGAGGAGCGTCCCTAATACCAAGCCCGTTATTTTGAAATAATGGGCCATGAAATTCGAACTCTGTGTGCCTGCTTTTCATCAGGAGTAATGCTAATTCTGAAATCGTTATTTCAAAATAACTGTCATGTGGATGCTATGGTACCGCTATTTCAAAATAATGACTTCCTAAAGTAATTTGAACTAATTATTCCCCAGTGCTTCCTAGGACACTACGTTTGAGGTAGCATGTCCACATTAACGAAACCTGCCTCGGACTACTTTCGAGGCTTCCCCGTAGTGTGGACACACTAGTTCAAATTTGTTAAATAGGGAGTTAAGTTGAATGTACTTGTTTTGAAATAGTTTCCTAATGTAGACATGGCCTCATAGTGAATGCTTCTCTCAGCTTGGGTTTTTGCCAGAGCTCTGACTCAGTTCTTTGCCTGAGTCTGGCTGGTTTTTACAAAGATTGCCTGCGAAAGCCATTGTGGTGCTCCCCTGCCAGAGAAAGATTAATAATCTGTAGCCAAAGATCGTTTCCCAGGGATTGGGCTCCTCAAAATGACAATGTTGAAAAAACTGAGCAAAGCATCACCTGCTTCCATTATTGATGTGCTTATTTTTAAACATGGCTGCAAAAATGTAGAACTTATTTTAAACAGTTGTCCTCTTCCCTCCCAAGGAATAAATAGCAAAGTCAAGAACTTTGTTCTTTTCTGAATTAACACACTCTGGCCAGCTCTGAGCTCCCAAAGACAATCTGTCTTAGCTTTTGTCTTTCTCCCAATTCCCCTCTCCTCATCAGCACTGGAGTGCTCACACTGTGATCCCCTATTCTACATACAAGTAGCACTCAGGAGAGGCACCCGGAGACCAGAGTGAAAAAACCCCTTTGTACTATTTGTTAGATGGATAAATCTAGCTCAGCCCCCTCTTCCCTCCACTCTCTCTGGTCATGTAAGCCTGCATCACTGTCTTTCCCATAATTATTCCTTGTATTTTTGAGCTAAAAGGGAGCCTAGTGAAAACAGAAGAACCAGCCCCTACAAAAAAATAAGCCAGGCTAGCAAAAGTGCATGGTGTAAATTGCATATACGCTGTGTTCTCCTGTACCGCAGTGTTCCCTGTAAGCTGTGTGCTTGTGCAGTCATTCACTAGAGATCCAGAAGCTGATTAGAAGAGTGCCCACAGCTAGTTTTTTTATTTTTATTGGTGGGGCACATTCGCACATGCGCTGGTGCACATGAAAATTTAATCCTCACATGGATGGAAAAGATCCACACGTGTGGAAAAGATTAGAGAAAACACCTTCCTCTTTCCTCACACTGCACATTCTTCTCTGCTCCATTTTCACTCTGTTGTTTCATTTGGTTTTTTTTTCTACTAAGCAGAATGTGAAGTCTCCAATCTTCAGTTTTCAGGGGTACTCTCCTCTCCAGGGTGTAAGTGGGGTCTGAATTTGGTGTGATAAATTTCAGCTATATAGCCTCCTTCCTCTGTGTCACTGGGCAGTGCAAATGGAATAGAGCGACACATCTCCCCTGGTGGAGATTTCAAGCAACAGGGTGTAGAACTGGGGACCGCAGCCAGCCACAGAAGATAAGAGAAGCTCCTAATTGCTCTAATTGACAGGAGGGACAGACCTGTCCTAAGGGTAAGGGAGCTGTAACTAGATGTAACTAGCTCCCGTTTTCAACAGCACTTAGCAGAAGCTGGCTGGTGTGGAGAATCTGGCTCCTTGACTTCATCGCAGTTATACCAGTGTAATGAAGTGAAGAATCGGGCCCCTGACATGGGTTCAAATTGATACCAGTGACTAGAAGTTGTGATTGAAGAACTGAGCGGTTCAGTGAAGAAGCCCATTTTCAGTGTGTGGAGTTTTATTGTGATCGATGTGATGCCAGTCGGGGGGAGAGACGTGTTCAGCAGAAAGCGTGAGACCACGTTCCAAGCTTCCGTTTCTTCTCTTGCTCATCTCGTGAGCATGATGAACGAGGGTTTCATTCCACTGTCAGAGTCCCCTAAGGAATGCTTTTCCTCCGTAAGATTTTGAACAAGAGGAGACATCCCCCCCTCAATAACACAGTGGCTTGCCTTACTTGAGTCACGGTTTAAAAATAACTTTCAAGCCGTACTTTCTAATGGTGGCAATTTCAAAATCTATAGAGAAGGGTAATGGAAGCAGCTCCTAATCTGATAAAAAGAGAAGAGTAGTTAAGAGTCAGCTCTTCCCTCCTGTCTCTTGCATCTTCAGATATTTCTACGTATCATCTTTTTAATTGCTGGCAGAGCCGAGAAATATGGAATTGCAGTTGTCATAAAAGTCCATTATTGTAATCTTGTTAACTCCTGTTGCAGCGAATTCTGCTGAAATCATTGCGCCTCTGCTTACGAAAGGAAAAGAATAGCCTGCCATGACTACAACGGCTGTCAAGCCTTTAAGCTGCCCTTTTCCCGGTGCAGATTCAGAACGTATTTTCCGTTTGGTTAGAAATACGATTGCTAACTGATGAACGAGTCTGAACACTGAGCGTGGCGAACAATTGGTGTTCTTAAGGTTCGTAATAGAAACGTTTTACTCAGAAGATGCTCTGGATGCTCAGAAGAGGTCACTCTGGATTCTTGTACGGCATCTGACACCAGCAGTGAGGGTTGCAGTCCAATGGGGCTTCAAGATGAGTGACTATAAAATAATAAAGGGAAAAAGTGGTTTCTATGACAGTGTGGCATCGCTTAAGTCACACAGGCTTTCCTGACTGGGAAACTATTCAAGACCCAATCTCACCAGCTTCTAGGCGTCAGCTGTACTTTTAGCCTGGGGTGTGATTCCCAACTCACTCAGACGTACTCATGTGAGTGCCAATCAAGCGAGCATGCTAAAAATAGCAATGTGGCATGGGCAGTGGTGAGGGGCAAAGAGGGCTTGAGCCCCTGTGTCTCCGAGAATAAACCTGTAGGTATGTAAAGGAAGGCACAATGACTGAGCTCCACAAATATAGGCATGCCATCATTTAGGGTATATCTAGACTACATGGCTCCATCGATGGAGCCATGTCGATAAGGTTTCTAGACATAGGGAAATTGAGCGGCGATTTAAATAATCGCTTCTTCATTTATGTCAAAATGGCTGCTGCGCTGTTCCGATCAGCTGTTTGGCAGCACAGTGCGGTAGTCTGGACGCTCCGCAGTTGACAGGGGAAGCCCTTGTCGACCACCCCATTATGCCTCTTGGAATGAGGTTTACCGGGGTGGTTGACAAGGGCTTCCCTTGTTGACTGCGGAGTGTCCAGACTACTGCACTGTGCCACTAAACAGCTGATTGGCACAGTGCGGCAGCCATTTTGATGTAAATGAAGCGGCAGTTATTTAAATCGACGTGTCATTTCCCTTTTTTGAGTACACTAATCTTCATGCCTCTGTCGATGGAGCCATGTAGTTTAGACGTACCCTTTAAGACTTTCTAACTAATTAAATAAATGAAGATTAGTTCCCAAAAATGGCCTAGTTGACTTTGTTCTTTATTTACTTTTGGTAAGTACTTTTCTGATAAGAGGAATAATGTTAAAAACAGTCTTAGCATTGATATTGGAGTAATAATAATACTTTATTCCTTGAAGAGTCTTGGAACATTTTATAATATTGGAGATTTTGGAATATTAGCTGCTTTGTCGTTCTTGTAAGAAAAGAATCCTCTGACTAGATGCCCCTTGTGGACAGAATCACACACCTCATCATTACATGATTTGTTTGAGGGGAAAAAAGGACTCTGAAATTCTTAAACATCACAGACACTACAAACTCTCTCCCACATAGAAGATAGCTATACAGTTCCTGAAATCCTGTCACCAGTTAGTAATCAAATCCTTCTCTAAACAACTCTGTCCATGAACCCACCTCAGAGGGCATGGCTAGACTACGTGTTTCTTTCTTTCAGATTTGGTGGAAATGTTCATAGCTTCTTCCGATCACTTTTTCAAAAGAGGTTTTTTTCAAAAAAGCAAGCAGTCAAGACATGATTCTTTCGAAGAAAAAAACCCCCTCTTTTAAATAATCCTTCTTCCTCAAAAAATGAGGTTTACAGCATTCTTTTGAAAAACGTTTTTTTCTCAGAAGAACCGTGTCTAGATTGCTTGCTTTTTTGAAAAAACCTCTTTCGATCAGAAGAAGATATGGAAATTCATGCTGAATTTGCATATCCTCTTTTGAAAGAAAAATGTAGTCTAGATGTGTCTTACCATGCTTCCTAAGACACGCAAACAAGGGAACCCAGCCAGACCCATCGTATCTGGCCATAAAGGCATTATGGAAATATCTGGATTCACCAGAAACCATCCGTAAAACCACTAACCATACGAAGGGCCACTTTATAGCACCCAAACGAGTACTTGTAGAAACTCCGCAACATTAATAGGCCCACCTCAGGACACCATATTTGCCACCAGGAATGTCTGCTCCCTATACATCATCATCTCTCCCCTTGATGTGATGGCTGCCTTAAATATTTACAGGACAATAGACAACATTCAGACATCCAGCAAACTCATCCATTTCCTCTTCACCCATAACAATTTTATGTTAAACACTGTATACTATCTCTTTGTGGCCACCTTAAGGAAAGATTTCTGGAAAAAATGCACCATGAAACCAATGATCAATCTGAGACATGTCCATTGATGACATTTTTCACCCTCTGGAGAGATGAATTCAATTCTCTCGTAGATTTCCACTACAACTTCAACCACCCTACCACTCTTCCGTCAAACTCTCTTCAGAACACTCACACACCAGCGTTAGTTTCCTGGACTGTGTGGAACCCTTTGAACAACTGCGGACAAAGAACCTATGGATCATTCCTACTTTCCCAGTTCCAGAAACCACCCCCAGAAAACTGAGGAAATGCTTATGTATAGCCAGGCACTAAGATAGCATAGAAAATGCTTTGAGGACTGAGTCTGGGATTCACAGCCTTAATGCCATCACCAAACAAGGATGCACCACCAGAGAAGTAGATTGTGTCATATGGGCCACCCCAAAGAAGCTGCTTCAGTATTGGGGGGGGGGGAACCCTGTGGATTGCACGCTCCCAATTGTCACCTACCACCTCATCCAGAAAACATAGGGGATACCATCAACCAATTACAATGGATGTAGGATTACATCTTGAAAGTAATCTTTCCCAAATCCCCTCTTCTGGCCTTCAATCTAGTCCCAACCTCTCCAAACTCACCATCGGAAGCAAGCTCTCCCCAGACCAGGACACACCAATACAAAGCAGCACAAGCCCCTGCCATAACATGGAAAACCTGCAGACATATCACTGCTACAGTGAGCAATAATGCACCCCACCCTCCAAACAACACACCTTTCAAGAGCCATGGGTCCTGCACTGGATGTGATCTACCGCAAGAACAACTTTATGGGTGCAGCCAGGCAATCCCTCTGCTTTCAAATGAACTTTTCACAGGAAAATGATACCCCACCATCCATCGGCAACCATCTTTCACAAGGCGATGACTCCATATGTCACCTCTCAGGCCTCATATTAAAAGGAAACCTGCTCCACACCTTCAAAAGATGAGCCTGGGAGGTAAATTCGTAACGATGCGAGATGCTACAAATGACAGACTCAGCAGACACACTGGTTTTGTAGCCCATTACAATAATTTAACCTTCCTTTCTCCCATGCGTGCCAAAGCGCTAATTTTATGTGGTCTCCGACACGCATGCTTAACGTGCCCCTCTTTGTCTTTAGTTGTGAGATGCTGCTACTTTTTCCAGACCCGAAGAAGAACTTTTGGAGGCTCAATAGTTTCTGTCTTTCTTCCACCAGCAGACACTGGCCCAGTAAAAGATATTACCTCACTTACCTAGTCTCCCTCATAGCACTAAGCACAACATTATGCATTCCTGCAATAATTGATATTCTCTGTCATGCACACATCTCTTGACTCAGGTATCCAGCACCCAAGTTCTTTGACTTTGGCTGGACTATTTTCAAGCCCTAGCATGTTTATTAATGCAGACTACCCTAGTTCCTGTCCTCCTCCCACCCCCATTTCTACCCTCGCATTAAACATATTTCCTATGAGTGGCTTTGCTTAGCAAAAGATCCTCATCAACGCTCTCATTGGTCTACTAACATCACTATTACCCACTAGATTAAATAGATGTCTGGGGTTGAGAAGTGTTGCTTTACAGGCTTTGGCTCCACAGGTACTGGAGGGGAGGGGAGGGAAGGGGAAGAGGTGTCTGAAAGGAAGAAGGGGTTACATTGATGCTTTGATAATTTCATAGCATGCGTTGGGCTGAAAATGCATCTTCAACTACTTCTGTGACACGGGAACCATTTGGAAACACAATTGTGATGGATACCAGTTACCTTCTAGCCAAGTTTTTTCCTTTAATTTCCATTTTGGGGAAACTGAACTATCATGATGGATGATTTTAATAATACCCCGTCTCCAGCATGGTGTAATCTCTCTCCACGCATTTAACCTTCAACTGGAGAGATGCTTGAAAAATATTTCATTGTGGTGACTCTGGTGGTGATAAGGCTGCAGGCTTTTAGGCAGTGTTCCAAATGGCTTTTCACATTGCATGCAACCTTCCTTGATGTGGAGGCTAAGGTTCTCTGCAGAAGCCAATACATTATCTGCTGTCCCATTTTTCTTGCAGAACTAGTGTTCCCCGAGGATTAGGAAAGGTTCCTATCTGAATTATATTGTCTCTTTGGGGAATTGTTGCCTCTCTTTTATCCTTGACATTCTTCCATATTCACAGCTGACTTGGCTTGGCTGCTTGCCTGTGTTTCTCGGCTTCTCATTCCACTGAACATACAAGCACCGAAAGAATCGTGCTGTATTTCTTGTGTGTTAAAAGATTTCTCTCCAAGATACGAGATGCTTTAAACTATTAATATGTGATTATGAGGTGCATATTAAGCAAAAGTTCTCCTTCTGATGTAAGTGGATCAAATTTTGTTGCTCATTGCTATTCTTAGGCGAAGACAATTTGATTTCTAGCCATGTTGTGAAGGCATTAGATGTTTAATTACATCATGGGATTTCTGGTGGGCAGTTTAGTTTGAGGTTATTACTATTTTATTAGAATTTATGAGAAGTGATGATGCATAATTTTGTGTCACGTGACATATAACTGGAGCGTCTACTGATTGCACATCCGTAATGTCAATCAGAAAATTGCAGTGTGGGAAACAGATGTACAACCCTGAATGAACTTAGTTTTAGTCTCCAAACCCCATACTGATTTAAAATTTCCTGTGCAAATCTTAATACTCCGTCTTCCCTATCAACCCCACACCAGTAAGAACTCCCTATAGTTAGAGAGAACAATGAACTGTTCGCTACTTTAGTCTATGTAAAGAATGATCAGAATCCATCACACACATATTGATCATTGGCTACTGTGTGCATGAATGATCTGTGTTAGGAATGGCACTGGTCTTAGAGCAGGGCTATTTAAATTTGGAAGCCCCAGGGGCCACAATGATACAGCACATGCTGAGGGCCACAACTTAAGTGTGGTTGCATATACAGGTGGTCCCTGAGTTACGAACGCATCGACTTACGACCGGTTCATACTTACGACCAACCTCCCATTAAGCGCATTACAGCCGGTCCCCGAGTTACGAACACGTGATCCGTGCTTACGAACAGCATGGTCACATTTAAATGAATGGAGTCTGACTTATGAACAAATCGAGTTATGACCAAGTGTTTGGTAGGTAACTCGATCGTAAGTCGGGGACTATCTGTACATGCAAATATATATGCAAATAGCATCTTTCACACTGATGGGCATGAATAAAAAAATGAAGGCAAGGCTACACAACACACAGGCCCCATTTAAGTCAGTTCTGCTGATATTAATAAAATGCAATACTTACCCAATTTCCATCCATATGTCAGCACTTTTAATGAGCAATGACAGGCCAGGAATTTAACTACTAAAATGCATATCAACAGAAGACCATTATATTGATTACTTTTTTGTTTTAACTCCCACCGGTGGGCTGCAAACAAATGGGCCACGGGCCGCATGTGGCCTGCAGCTCGCGTGTTGAGTAGCCCTGTCTTGGAGCCAAATTAATCTTGAGAGCCGCTTCACTGACATCAGACTGTTGTGTGTGCCATGTACGCAAGGGACGGAGTGGGGGTCAAGAGGTACCCAGTGAAATAAAGGTGGTGAAATATTTTGGTTTTCTCGCATTTTATACTTTGAGAGAAATTGGTGATAACTTTGTGCAGAAAGTGTCACTTTTCACCAAAACTCTTCCCCTGCCCTCCCCAACCAGCCAACCTACAGTAACGAAAACTTGTAGTTGAAAACAATTTCCTATAAAAAATGATTGTGACAAAAAAGTTAACCAGCCCTAGTGGGAAAGTATACAGAGTACATCTACATTTTAGTTTTGGTGGCAAGAATTACCGTATATGCTCAATCATATGCCGGTTTATTTGGGCAGGAGAGGGGGGAGATCATGCTTTCAAGAGCAGGGGATCTGCTTATGATGGGGTCATTGTGCTTTACATTTTTTTCTACTTGGGGGAGGGGTTGGCAAACTTCAATTCCCAGCCCAGCAGGGTAAACAGCTGGTGTGCTGGTAGATTTGTTTGCTTCCAGAATCTGAGAGACATGCAGGCTACAGGTACGGAGCCTCTCGGCTCCCATTGGCTACTGTTCCCAGCCAATGAGAGCTGAGAGGCTCCGTGCCTGCAGCCAGCACATCCCTCAGCCTGTGCTGTTTCCCATGGCTCCTGTTGGCTGGGAACATCAGTCAATGGAAGCCACGAGAAGCAGTGTGGGCTGAGGGATACACTGGCTGCAGGCATGGAGTCTTTCCATTCCCATTGGCTACTGTTTGTTGTTCCCAGCCAATGAGAGCTGAGAGACTCCGTGCCTGCAGCCAACACATCCCTTAGCCCACGCTGATGCTGCCGAGCTAGAACCGGAAGTTTGTTTACTGCCAATATGGAGTCCGCTTATAAACGGGTCGTTGACTTTTTATCATTTATTTTTCTCTACACTGGGGGGTCAGCTTATGAACAAATGGGTTTATGTTCGAGTATATACAGTAATGGCTTTTCTTGTCAGGTATAAACATGGTAGGCAGAAACAAAAGCTCGAGTAAGATTCCAGTGGACCATGTTTGTGATGATGAGAACAAGTTTTGAATGACATAAAGAAAACAGCCCCCCACTCTCTTTTATTGAGTTATGGATAGTTTTTTCTATGTTTTGATTCTACCGAAATCTCAAATAATCTATTGCTTTTGCACGTAGAATTCATTAATCAGAGAACTGCTCCTTAGAGATTTTACAGTGTCAAAAAAATGCAGAGGCTTAAGGGGAACAAAATCACAGCAGATAAATAAATGCAACTGGAATTCAAACGTTTGGCTGGAAAAACCTACTATTGGCCTTTTCACCTGAAATTCAGTTCACATCCTGCAATGCACACTGCCAGTTAAGCTCTCCCTTTGGGATCTGTGATGCTCCGAATGTTGTTGGGAGACTGACTGGAAAGATGTCATCCAGAAGTCTAACTTAAGAAGGAACAAAGGGAGCAGTTATCTCTACAAAGATGGAGCTTCCTTGTCAAAATAAAAAGAAAGCCAACTGATTCCCTCTCAGATTAAAGATCCCTTGGGAGTAGAAAATGAGTTCTTCCCTAAGGAGAGCAATTCTCTGAGAGGATTCTTGAAATGCAGACAGCTCTACTGAAGCTACCAGTGTGAGTCATGAATGTGTCTCATCTCCCAGGCACTGGTCTCTTGCACTGAGACAATAGCCTGGACCAGGTTATGCATTATTCATACACATTCCTGCTGAAGACCCGGGACAATTGTCCACACAGCACGTGGAGCACATACTTTCTTACAAAGGTTTTGGCGTTTTTTTGATAGGAGGATCCTGCAAAGGGTTGGATAACAGATGCCAGTATAGCCAGCTTATGCTGCATGACAGCACAGGGCAAACAGCAGGAGAAGAAATGCAGCATACATTTTCCCCCCGCTCAGACCTGTCAAGTTACCTCTTCTCGCCATTCAGTAGTCCTTTATAAGACATCACATCTTAATAATGCCAGACAGTATCATGGCCAGACCTTATATGAACAGGCAGGGGGTAACAAGCAATTCAAAGCTCTGTTAGGAGGCTCTCAGATGGACAGAGAACAAATAGATTCTCACATTTCTCCCTGCATAACAGAGGCCTCCTGAACACAGACATGGACTGTGTCTATAGGCAATCCATCTAGTCACCTGTATGGAGCCTAAATTCGAAAGTACCAGTTGAAACTCTCTAGTCTGGCACCCTGGGGACCTGACTGGTGCCGAACCAGAGAATTTGTTGAACCATGGTGGGTAAATATTGTCTAGCAGCATTAGTAATACTTCCACTCTGTCTGGGCTCTTAGAAGACATTTGGGGTTGTCAAGGCTCCTTCCCCACTCTGGGACAATGAATGCAGAAGTGGGGGCCCAAAAAAGTACCCCAAAATCTTATCTTTCCAGGCTTTGGTAAAAACCATCTCCCCAAAATCTTAACAACCTAGATTTTGGGGATAAAAACTCTGCTGCCACCACCCAAGTAATGATAAGAAAACCAGGGGAGAGATCATTTGGAAAATCTCACCCCTAAAATAAAAACCAGGACACACAAATTAACCAATCCCAGGTTAATAAAAGATAATAAAAGTTCTTTCTCTTTTCACCACAATATTCCTGTTGCAAGCGTAATGACTAGATGGTAAAGTCACAAAGTAATATCCTCCTGGGGAATTCCACTGTGGGCCCAAGCTTAGTTGCAAAAGGAGAGAACCCCATTTTAAATGCACAGACACCAGATCCCATTTCCCAAACCATAAAACAATAAAATCTAACGGATTTATCTAAACTTTACCCTACTTACAGGACAGTGAAGAGTCTATTCTTGGAGGGAGATGTTCTGTCTGTCCCCCTCAGTAGCTGGAGAGAGAACTGCCCAGGACAAAGGAGGGAAAAAACAAAACTTCCTTTGTCCCAGTTTGAAATTCCTAGCTACATTCCTATTGGCCAATTCTTCCTGGCTTAGGTATAGTTAACCCCTTAGTCCCCAGGCTGCTGGCTAACCCTCATGATCATGATGGGTAAATTAGAGCTAAATTACACACAGAATGAGAACCAGGACTGGGAGCTGTAAACAAACTTTATGGGACCACGGGAAACTTGGCCACACCCATGATAAATGGACATCTGGCCAACTAACATCATGCTGGATCATGGATGTTGCCGAATCAGAGACTGTTGGACTAGAGAAGTTTAATCTGTAGCATATTCCATTAAATAATAGGAGGGTGTGGCCATGTTTTCCTGGAGGCCCTGCAGCTGTATCCAAAGTCTGTCTCTTCGGGGATGGGGTCAGCAGGGCAATTGGTGTAGACATTCTTTCCCGGAGTAGCTGAACCAATTACTGTGCATGTTCCCTCCGACTGTACAGAGAAATTGGACAAAAAGAATTAAGGGGATAGAACAGCTACTAATAAAACCTAAGGAGGTCTTGGCTCTCTGACTTCAGGGATACCATTATTTTCTCTGTCTTCCAGTTCAGCATGAAACAAGCATAGAATACTGCTAGTTTTAAAAATCATGGGTGGGTGTCAGTATTGATATTTTTCTTAGTGTTAGGCCTGACTGTTGCGAGCTGGACTCTTTGGAGTGACAGCCTGACCCTGGAGGCAGTATGGCCTAAGGACAGGGCGCTTCATTGAGAGTCAGGAGGGCTGGGGTATATTCCTAGTTCTGCCAATAACCTGCGGCCTGACTCCTTTTTTCCTCTCACCCTTGTCTCTTTAGATGGTAGGCTCCTTAGGGCAGAACCTGTTTCTCTGTGTACAGCTTCCAGCACCGTAGGGCCCAGTTTTAACAGAGGCCTCTAGATGCTGAGGCTGTACACATAAATCATAGAATACTAGGACTGGAAGGGACCTCGAGAGGTCATCGAGTCCAGTCCCCTGCCCTCATGGCACGACCCAGTACCATCTAGACCATCCCTGATAAACTTTTACCTAACCTACTCTTAAATATCTCCACAGAAATAACAGCTATTGAGAGGACTACCAGTCCAAGTGAGCCATTCATTGGGCATAAGGAAAGGAATAGGCTAAAAGGGCCTTTTTGAAGATGCAGGGGAGAAATGAGGGTACCCCGGGAAGTCAGGCAGAGTAGGGGAGAGCTGGGGTTAAGGGCACAGGGTAGGTAGCGAGCAAAAAAGAAAAAGATATTGCTTTGTGGAGATCGGGAGAGTTCCAGGGCAATTGGAAAAAGGCAAATGTGGTGCCCATCTTCAAAAAAGGGAAGAAGGACGATCCAGGGAACTGTTGGCCGGTCAGTCTTACCTCAATCCCCAGAAAAACCATGGAAGGGATCCTTAAAGAATCCATTTTGAGGTACTTGGAAGAGAGGAAAGTGATCAGGAATAGTCAGCATGGATTCACAAAGGGCAAGTCGTGCCTGACCAATCTGATTAGCTTCTATGATGAGGTAACTGGCTCTGTGGACATTGGGAAGTCAGTGGATGTGATATACCTTGACTTTAGCAAGGCTTTTGATACGGTCTCCCACAATATTCTTGCCAGCAAGTTAAGGGAATGTGGATTGGATAAATGGACGATAAGATGGATAGAAAGATGGCTAGAAGGCCGGGTCCAGCGGGTAGTGATCAACGGCTCGATGTCAGGATGGCGATTGGTTTCTAGCGGAGTGCCCCAAGGTTTGGTTCTAGGACTGGTTTTGTTCAATATCTTTATTAATGACCTGGATGAGGAGATGGATTGCACCCTCAGCAAGTTTGCAGATGACACTAAGCTAGGGGGAGAGGTAGATACGCTTGAGGGCAGAGAGAGGGTCCAGAGTGACTTAGACAAATTGGAGGATTGGGCCACAAGAAATCTGATGAGATTCAACAAGGACAAGTGTAGAGTCCTGCACTTGGGATGGAAGAATCCCAAGTATTGTTACAGGCTGGGGACGAACCAGCTAAGTAGTAGTTCTGCAGAAAAGGACCTGGGGGTTACAGTGGATGAGAAGCTGGATATGAGTCAACAGTGCGCCCTTGTAGCCAAGAAGGCTAATGGCATATTAGGTTGCATTAAGAGGAGCATTGCCAGCAGATCCAGAGATGTGATTATTCTCCTTTGTTCGGCTCTGGTGAGGCCGCATCTGGAGTATTGTGTCCAGTTCTGGGCCCCCCCCCCACTACAAAAAGGATGTGGATGCACTGGAGAGGGTCCAGCGGAGGGTGACCAAAATGATGAGGGGGCTGGAGCACATGACCTATAAAGAGAGACTGAGGGATTTGGGCTTGTTTAGTCTGCAGAAGAGATGAGTGAGGGGGGATTTGATAGTAGCCTTCAACTTCCTGAAGGGAGGTTCCAAAGAGGATGAAGAGAGGCTGTTCTCAGTGGTGACAGATGGCAGAACAAGGAGCAATAGTCTCAAGTTGTGGTGGGAGAGGTCCAGGTTGGATATTAGGAAAAATTACTTCACTAGGAGGGTGGTGAAGCACTGGAATGGGTTACCTAGGGAAGTAGTGGAGTCTCCATCCCTAGAGGTGTTTAAGTCTCGGCTTGACAAAGCCCTGGCTGGGTTGATTGAGTGGTGATTGGTCCTGCCTAGAGCTGGGGGCTGGACTTGATGACTCCTGAGGTCTCTTCCAGCTCTATGGTTCTATGATTCTATGTTGGAATCTGGGCAGGCAAGGAGAATGCGAGTGAGGCTTACGGTTCAGCTGCTGACATTGGTTTTCCCTTTGAAGAAGCTTGGGAGATCCTGGGCTGAGAGGCAGATGGCTTTGAAGAGTGAATCAGGGGAGGAGGAGAAGTGGTTGACGGTTAGAGCAGGAATTGGTCAGAAAGGAGAAGGTGACTTCCTAGCATAGCAAAATTAGCAGCCGGAATTACAAAACTGTAGAGCCAGAAGCACACGAATTTCTTGGGCAAGGTGAACTCCTTTCATAGAAGGTGAGAGAGGATCTGCCCAGCTTTCTTCGCCATAGCAGGGCACGAGAAAGAAGGCGGTGGCACTAGAGGCACCGAATACCTTTAAGGATTTAACATCAAAAGGAAAAAAAATTGTAGAATCACAGTTTTATTCATGACATTTCCTCTCAAATGTCAAGTGTTAAAGCTCTGGAAATACCCTATTGCAGGTGGATACAATGAGGCATAACAGAAGCTGGTGGTGAATTAAGCAACCCTGGACTTTGTGACCTTTATTAGAAAAAATATTAAAAGCTCAGTACATATCACAGAGCAGGGCTGCACAATCAGCTGAATGGCAGTAAACTTTATATTCCTTTCAGCAGAAGCAATGGCTTTTTTTGGCGGTTATGGGGGATATTCCACCTGAACCATTCTCTTAGATTCTGGGGGATAGACTTTGTTGGAAATTGCTCCTTCTCATTGTCATCTTCTGTGTTACTTTTTTATGCCCAGGATCAACATCCGGAGACATAAAATACAGAGCTAGCATGGTCGTCTATTCCTGGGTCGAACTGTACAGTGGAGTTTGTAGGGGAAGGTGGGCTGTTTTGGTTTGAAGTTCCTCCCTGGTGTAAATTAGAGCAAACTGGAGGCCAGGTCTATACTAGACTCAGAATGTCAGTTTAAGGTACGCAGCTCCAGGTACGTAAATAAGGTAGCTGGAATCGACGTACTTTAAGCGGAGCTTGACACTGTGTTCACAATGGGAGGTCGATGGGAGCAAATGCTCTTCATAGCCGGAAGGAGTACTGGTGCCGACCATGGGCGCTGTCATCAGCATTTGATTTAGTGAGTCATTACTAGACCTGCTAAATCAAATGTCAAAAGATCAATCTCTAGCATGGAAGTATAGATGTGACCTTATTAATGATAGTTTCCGGTAGCAGCCAGACATCATTTGTGAATGGCTGCACCCTGTCAATGCCTTCTTTGTGCACAATTCCGACTCCATGCCAACATCTCTATTGCAGCAAAGTTCTTTCTGTGCTATAGAAATCCTCCAGGAGATGTTTTTTTAGGGATTGTTTTGTGCAGTTGGTACAGTGGAAAGCATCCCAGAGGCAATGAGGAGTCAGGCTTTGAATCTTCATTAGGTCTTATAGATTAGTCCTAGCGTTATCCGTGGACACATTCTTTAGGAGAAGGGAATGTGACGTACTGATTGATTTTTCTTAATTTTTTTTCTCGCTTAGTATTAGGAAGATAATGTTTTTGTTGTCCTTCACATATGTCAGTAAAATAACATTGTCTTCAATTTCTTCCTTGCCACCTAAGACACTTGTGACAGATAAATATGGACGCATCCAGACCAGTGCACAAAAGTTGACTTGTTTGCAGTTTTGCTGTAGCCATGGTGGTTCTAGGATATTAGCAAGACAAGGTGGGTGAGGCAACATGCTTTATTGGACTAACTTCTCTCGGTGAAAAGACTAGCTTTTGGGTTCACACAAAGAACTCTTTCTTGTCTCCTTCACCAGCAGAAGAGTTGGTCCAATCAAAGATATCACCTCACCCGCTTTGTCTCTTACATGAGAATGGATAGGATAGATTCCCTCATTAGAATTTATGCTTTAATCTGAATTTAGTGCCACTGAAAGGTGGCTACAAACTAGTTGTTTTCCATGCACTCTTAGAAGAGATGCGTAGACAATGACAGTTCCTTGCCCATGTGTTTGAATTTTGACTTTTAGGGAATCAGAGAGTAGTGCCGTCCCCATGGTTGCTAATTGCTTGGCTTGATTGCTGAGGCTGACCCCAAAGGTGCTGATCCTGGTTGTGATATGTTTCTAATGCTGACATCTGCGCAGTCAATGTACTGAGTCACTTATCTGGATTCGTCACTTCCAGGCACTGCCCCCCATGATTCCAACCAATGGGAGCAGCCAGGAAAACCTCCAGGCAAGTGATTTCCTTCATTACCATCCCCCCAGCTACGGATAGGGGGAGTAACAGTGCACGGAGCTGCTTCCCCCCCCCCGCAAGCCGGAAACGGCCCATGAGGCTCGGCCCATGCTACAGCGGGAAGCCAGCATTGGTGCTCCAACCTTGCACTGCAGGGTCGGGAGTGAGTCCGGAGCCCGTGACCCACCTGCAAGAGGGTCGCAGATTCTGCGGACCACACTTTGAGAACCACTGCGCTAGAAATACATTAGCAGTTCTGTTTGTTAGGTAGCGTCTTTGGAAAGACTCACTCTGATGGAAATTGGGGGTGGGCGGCTTTTCCTCCGTCACTGATCTGCCCCTTTTCTTCATGCCGTCAGAGGGACGTTAGGACCATGACAACCTAGAAGTCTGTGTGTTGTCCTCTGGTAATATTGGTCGAAAGAAATATGTGGGAAAGGAAGACACGTATGCCTGATGTTGGAGAAAAGCCTATTTGTCTCTTACGCATTAGAAATATTGTTCAAGAACAATCCATCCGTGTGAAAATGTGCCCCCTATAATGCTGCCAAAGTTGATGACTTCACCGTTATTTGCTAGGTAAGTGGCTGAGAGCTGTTTCATTGCACCCATTTTTTTTTTATTATTTTAAGATTCTAAAGGTCAGAGAGGAGAATATGCATAATTTGCTTGTCTGGACCGGTTACTTTCCACTTTGTATAGCTAGTGAGTTTCCTCGCTATGTACCAAACATTCACAGACAAATATTGATATTGCATAATTTATGCAACAGAACAGAGTTTTCCCACTGTGTACTTTGCATTATGCAAAAATCCGAGATAAAACAGGGGGGAAACACATGTTTAAGGCATTTTGCTTTTGGAAGCTTGTCAGCATGACGAATCACCAGGCATATAGCATAGTCTACCCTAAGCACGCCTGGTTGTTTAACCTTATATAATACAGTGACTGAGAAGCTGGATATGAGTCAACAGGGTGCCCTTGTAGCCAAGAAGGCTAATGGCATATTAGGGTGCATTAGGAGGAGCATTGGCAGAAGTGATTATTCCCCTTTATTCGGCACTGGTGAGGCCACATCTAGAGAATTGTGTCCAGTTCTGGGCCCCCCACTATAGAAAGGATGTGGACACATTGGAGAGGGTCCAGCGGAGGGTGACCAAAGTGATTAGGGGGCTGGAGCACATGACCTACGAGGAGAGACTGAGGGATTTGGGTTTGTTTAGTCTGCAGAAGAGAAGAGCGAGGGGGATTTGATAGCAGCCTTCAGCTACCTGAAGGGAGGTTCCAGAGAGGATGGAGAGAGGCTGTTCTCAGTGGGGGCAGAACAAGGAGCAGTGGTCTTAAGTTGCAGTGGGGGAGGTCTGGGTTGGATATTAGGAAAAACTATTTCCCTAGGAGGGTGGTGAAGCACTGGGCTGGGTTCCTTAGGGAGGGGATGGAATCTCCATCCTTAGAGGTGTTTAAGTCTTGGCTTGTCAAAGCCCTGGCTGGGTTGATTGAATTGGGATTGGTCCTGCCTTGGGCAGGGGGCTGGACTCGATGTCTCCTGAGGTCTCTTCCAGCTCTCTGATTCTATGACTGGAAATATTGTGCGCTTTTAAAAATAAACTATTTGACGTGATTGCTTTGTTTCAACTCTCTCTCGTCAAAAAATGTTTCCACACAGTAAATGATAGATTCTAATATTCTGTATTTGGTTTGAAATATTGTGGTTTTTGCCTGGGATCCTTGGATGTCATCGAAGGGAACAGAAATTTCTGTTGGCATAACTATACCCTTTCCAATGCTATAGCCATATCATTTAAGATTCATCTTAAATGTGCATTTAAAATTTTCAAATGCAAGAACTTTGAAGACTACTCCTTTAAATCACATTAACAACTTGATAGGCATCTTTAATTTTGTTTTTTTAAAGTTACTTTTCCTAGGAAGTAGGACATAAGAACATGAAGACAGCCAAACTGCGTCAGACCAAAGTTCCATCTAGCCCAGTATTCTGCCTTCTGACATTGGCCAATGCCAAGTGCCTCAGAGGAAATGAACAGGACAGGGAATCATCAAGTGATGCACCCCCCGTCACCCATTCCCAGCTTCTGACAAAGGCTAAGGACACTATTCCTGCCCATCCTGGCTAATAGCCATTGACGGACCCAGCCTCCATGAATTTATCTAGCTCTTTTTGGAACCCTGTTATAGTTTTAGTCTTCACAGCTTCCTCTGGCGAGGAGTTCCACAGGTTGTCTGTGCACTGTGTGAAGAAGTATTTTTGTTTGTTTTAAACCTGCTACCTATTCATTTCAATTTTTTGAAGGAAAGATGCAGATTTTCTATCTGTTTGTTCTCATGATCGTAAGAGCACCTGAGTAGCATAAGTGTGCAGTAGTCATAGGTAGCTAGGTGGAGAGCTATGAAAAATTATGTCATACATAGGTGTCGCATCTAATTTCTGGTGAAATATCTAATAATTTAAATTCCTGTTTTTGTTTTTGTGCCTACAAACTCTCAACTGCCCAGAGGAAAATTCACGTGGCTGCTGTATAGGATGCAAATACATCACCATCCTCTTTCCCCCAGTGCTGTTCCAAAATAAAACACTTTTTTTGCATGGGTTTACTCCATCTTCCTTGAGCTAATTTTGTCCTGATGCTCTGGTCTCATGTTTTTCAAGGCTTTTATTCTGGCACCCTTCCTAGGATTTTAAATCACATAAAAATTCTCAGCATTCCCTTGAATTATGCTTAAGCCACTTTGCGTACCTTCTGATCTGGGAATCCAGGCTAAAATTATAACAGTATGTAGTTTTGCACCACACCTACCCTCAGGACTCGAAAGCGGTTTTCTAAGCACTGCTAAGTAGATAAGTAAGTGGGTGTCCTTGCTCACATTGCATGGATGAGAACAGTAAGAAAGAGAAGGTGAACATCCCATGGGAAGTCTTTGGCAGAGCTAGGGAAAGAAATCAAATCACCTGGCACAGAGTCCTCTTCTGTAATCACAAGGTCACCCTTCCTCTCTGCATGGCATATACCTCTTCCATGGGCAATGGCATGTAGCCACACCTGCTTGCTTGAGTTTGCTGTTGCTGGTCCATTCTGTCCTGACACAGTGAGAGGTGCAGTCGTGCGAGCGCTTGTAGTCTGTGGAAATGTCCATGAGAATAGATTTTTCTGAACCGGGGGTCTTAGCAGCTGTGATGCTGCCAGCTCTTGCCAAGGCCTCAGCTGAGCACTGACAAATTCATTGCTGGACACCAGGGGTATTGGATAGGGATGTGAAAGTGTAACCATGCAAGCAGTTAACCGATGAGCCTGGACTGGTTGGCTAAGGTTCACTGTTACGTGCAGGTTCCCAGTACGTGTGGGGAACTGGCTTAAGAGCCGGCTCCTGATGTGCACCGGCTCCCGGGTGGTTCCCTGCTCTGCTGCTTCTGATACAGGATAGCTGACATGAACATTTTTCATCTCTTTGAGGTTTGTACTGTCAAAGGGCTGGATTAGGAAACAGAAACAAAGATCCCCAAGGACAACCTGGTTTAGCCCTAAACGACATTCCATGGCTGCACCTCTGCCAGTTTTTCAAACCATAGCCTGGAGCTCATTTGAGTGGATATATTGGTCTGCTTTAATCTGTACATAACTGTTATTACTTTTTCCTAGTTAGCAAATCCCTAGTTTACAAGCTAGGGTTGGCTACAAGCATTGTCTTTGTCAGATCTGAAGTACAAATTGGTCCAGACCAAGCGAGAAGTCTCTTAGGATTGAAAGAAACTGGAATATTTTGTAATCTTGGTCAGCTATCACTAAGTCCAGTTTTCCCGGGTAGCAAGATAGATTGGAAAACTCGAGTCTGTCTGTGATGCCATGGTAAGTCTGTAAGGGCATGTCTACACTGTGGGCAAAAGTCTAGGATATGTAGCTTCAGCTATGTCAGTTGCGTAGCTGAAGTTGAAATTGCTTAATTTGGCTTTTGGCGCTGTCTACACAGCAGGAAGTTGAAGGAAGAACACCCTTCCTTTGACTTCCCTTACTCCTCGCAACGTGAGGATTACAGGAGTCGGAGTAAGAAGTCCTTCAGCTCGCCGTTATTTCGGAATAAAAGCTTGCTGTGTAGATGCGCACTTGGTTATTTCGAAAGAACGTCAATTCTTCCAAAATAACTCTGCTGCGTAGACATGCGCTAACAGTTCCCAAGTGTCTCTAGGTGAGTGAAATCTAATTAGAGGATGAACCAGCAGTTTGGAGCATCTGCCCTGCTTTTTGACATCCTGCCTCTGGGCATTCATGGCAGTGAGGCACTCCAGACTCTGGGACCCAGGCCCATGCAGAATGCTTAGCATGGGAGGCAAAGAATTCAGAGAAAAGGTTAACTTCACGGAGTAGAACGGAGTTCCTTTTGTACACGTTTTTGTAACATATACGTTACGTGCTTCTTCCTGAAATGGAAAAGTCACATATTAACCATCATTTGGTGATTCCACAGTGGTTGTGTTCCTAATAAAGTGTAAAAATAAAGCTGACGACAAGAAGCTTGATGGCTAGATTAATATACACTGTAGCGGAGTCATTGCAAAACAATCCAAGCAAAACAAGTAGATTTATATAAAAATACATTCTCATTACATGTGTCTGCAGCATACTAATTTCTTATCCACAGAATTTTTTTAATGGTAACAGCTGTATATTTTAACACTGCTTCCCTGTGGGGACTTTTGAAAGAGTATTGACTAATTGAGATAAACTAATGACTTAATGCTCGCATTTTTGCACTGAGAGTAGTTCAGGGAGTGTAGTATAAATACTGTATGTTTCAAATAGAGTCTCATTTTTGTTAACATTAAGTTGGAAATGGATTGGATCACACCATGGAATGGGGGCATGCTACGGTGAAGATGTGAGATGTTTGACAGCCATTTCAAGATTCCATACTTTCTATTCCAGCATATTTGAAAAACAATGAAAAATGTAACACGGGTGCAAAGCCAAGTTTAGTTCCTGGGAATGGGAAGCGACTTGGAACGGGGGGGAGCAAAGTTCCATCTTGAAAGAACTCAGAGCCATATTTTTAAGCACTCTGCCCTCGCCATGAAGGGCTCAGTTTCCAAAATGCTCGTTGCTCAACGGCTTGCGTCTGACGCACCCAGATGTTCATAGGAATTCTGTGCCCCCGATGGATAACCCACACCCCTGCTGGGCATGGGGCACTGTCCCATCTGGTGGCACTGAGACCACTTACAGAGAGGAAGGGTGCGTTTGCTCTACAGCCTTAGCTGAGAGCCGGCTGGCTTTTAGGTCAGGCTGTAGAGGCTCAGGCACTAAGCTCCAGAGGTCCCAGGTTTGATTCTGCCTGCGGGTGTTATAAGTGGGGGCTTCTCCAGGATTTCAACTGGGATGTCTCTGAAGCGCTGGACCTGCTTCCTTAGCTAGGGGAAGCCTGTAACCCACACAGCTGCTGGGTGTGGGGCACTGGCCCGTGGAATGGCACTGCAGCCACTTACAGAGAGCGGGTATCCAGGAAAATTTGGCCATTTGCTTTGGTGCCTAAATGGAAGCTGAGCTCTTCTGAAAAAAGCCGGGTCTAGCAGCCCTCACTCCATAGTTCACTTTGCTTGAACGGGAGTTTCCCCTGACCACTGAGATCAGTGTTCATCTCCCTGCCAGGGTTGGGTTCAGCCTCCGTGCTACTCCCATTGATTTCTGTCCCTGCAGGTTGGGTCCATGATGGCTCCCGTTGGGTGGATGTAAAAGGGGAGGCAGCAGAGGGCTAGCACAGAATTGGAATATTCGATATTCCCTGCACCTCAGATGTAAGATTTCAGGTTGACGAAGTGACTATGTTCCCAGGCTCATTTCACCTTGTTCTGATTAATCATGCTGCTCTGTTTTGCATATCCTTGATGTCGGAATTCATGGCTTGTGGTTGATGGGTTTATTTTCTTTCTTTTGCAGCTCCGCGTTGCTGTCTGCACCCATTTACTCTTTCCTGTCTGTAGGCTCTGATAAATTGAGGTGCTTAGGCGGGCTCTCTTTATCTAAGCACTCTCGCTGGGTTGGTAATAGGGTTGAGACCTGCCTAGACTATAAAAGACTCAGAAAAGGGACAAGAATTTCTGCTGAAATGAAGAAGTTCTGATGGTGGCTCGATGGGTGGGGGGGGAAGATGACTTGTTTGGCGTGCTTTGGAAAGATTGCACCGCTGTGTGTGTCTTACTTGGACACAAGGAAGGCGGGGTTGATTGTTATTGATAGGCAAAAGCAGCATTTCCAAATCCTGCAGCGTCTTCTCAAATTCAATGTTGCCAACTATTGGAATTTCTTCATAAGTCTCATAATATTCAGTATAAAAACCAATAGTCTTGTGGTACCTTAGAGCAGGGCTACTTAGCACACGGCCTGAGGGCCACATGTGGCCCGCGGCCCATTCGTTTGTGGCCCACTGTACAGTTTGGGTTTACGGTGCGGTTTGGGTTGATATGTGTTTTAGTAGTTAAATTCCTGGACTGTTGTGAAGCCAAAACAAAAAAGTAGTCGATACAATGGTCTTCTGTTGATATGCGTTTTAGTAGTTAAATTCCTGGACTGTCATTGCTCATTAAAAGTGCTGTCATATGGGTGGAAATTGGGTAAATATTGCCTTTTATTAATATCAGTGAAACTGACTTAAATGGGGCCTGCGTATTGTGTAGTCTTGCCTTAATCTTTGTATTCATGCCCGTCAGTGTGAAAGAAGCTATTTGCATATATTTGCATGTATATGCAACCACACTTAAGTTGCGGCCCTCGGGGTGTGCTGCGAGTATCATTGTGGCCTCCGGGGCTTCCAGAGTTGAGTAGCCCTGCCCTAGAGACTAACAAAAACATGTAGAGTGGTGAATTTTCATGGGTAAAACCCACTTCATCAGATGAATTGGAGTGGAAATAATAGAAATTATATATATATAAATAAATATGAAGAAGTAACAGTCAATTGTAGGACCTGTGTTATTGAGAATGAGGCTAATTAAATGGGCTGGATGTGTCCCATATATATCTTTTGATGTGAAAATGCGGATGTTAAAGGCAGGAGAAATTGGCTTTGTAATGCACCAACCAGTTAATGTTTTTGTTCAAGCCCAGGGTAATGGTGTCAAATTTGTAGATCAATTCCAGTTCTGCAGACTCTCTCTGTAATTGGTTAGTGAAATTCCTTTGTAGAAGAATGGCTGCTTTTCGATCCATGACAGAGTGCCTGGGCGGGTTAAAATGTTCCCCTAGGGTTTCAGTGTGTTATCATTTCTGATGTCTGATTTGTGTCCATTTATCCTTTGTGATAGAGTCTGTCCAGTTTGGCCAATATATATTGCAGGGGGGCGTTGCTGGCACTTGATGGCGTATATCACATTAGAGGAGGTGCACTTGTATGAGCCCCTGATGTGGTGGCTTATTTGGTTAGGTCCTGTAATAGTGCCACTGGTATAGATATGTGGATAGAGTCGGCAATGGGGTTTGTTGCAGGTGCTTGAACAAAGACATAAATGGCTTGGTGTGGTCCAAAGCCAATTTCTCCTGCCTCTAACATCTGCATTTTCATATCAAAAGCTATGAATTGGACACATCCAGCCCACTTAATTAGCCTCATTAACACAGGTCCTACAATTGACAGGTACTACTTCTGCTGTTATATATTTATCTTGATTTCTGTTACTTCCACTCCAATTCATCTCATGGTTCTATACAGGCAGTCCCTGGGTTACATGGATCCGACTTACATCGGATCCCTACTTACAAATGGGCTGAGGCAACCCTGCACTAGCTGCTTCCCCCCAGCAGACCAGGGAGACTCGGAACGGCTTTTCTGAGCAGACACCTCAGCTTGAGAATAAAGGACTGAGGGAAGTGAGGTGTGGGAGAATAAAACTGAGCTCTGGAGAAATGTTTGGCTAGAGTTTCCCCTACAATATGTACCAGTTCCGACTTACAAAAAAATTCAACTTAAGAACAAACCTACAGTCCCTATCTTGTACGTAGCCCGGGGACTGCCTGTATATTTTTTTTGGTTTCAAAGGTGACATTATTTTTAAAGTTACAGACTAATATAGCCACCCCTTTGAGAATATTCAGTATTTTTGATAAATCCCCAACTGCTGGCGTCAGGTGGTTACGTGAGACTCTTGGCTTTTGCTTTTTTTAAAGGTAAGTTTCTAACCCATATGGTTGGTGAGAGAAGTTTGATTGTGAACTCAAAAGGCTAAAACAACAGTTGACAAATCATAAAGAACCCTAAAATATACCCTTTAAAACAATCCAGCCATTTAAAAACTATTCTCTTTACTTTTGGGGCCTAATGATTGCTTTTTTGAGAGCTTGGGATTCATAAGGCCACAAGATTTGTGGCCAGATCCTGGAATGGGGTCTGAATGTTCAGTGCAGTTTAGCAAAAATGTAATCTCACATGGATATATATCGGGCATGATTTTGTAAATTGTTTCCCCATGGTTCTGTCTGAAAGCCACATAACAATAGTTGTATCTGTTCTGTTACATGTTTATTAATTACACTGCATACATTATACTTACTGCTTCTGGCCAAAAGGCTGCCTTTCAGATGAGGTTTCTATATTTAATTAAAATCTCTGCTGATTACAATCATCTTCTTGTATTCCATCCTTTCCTTTGCTTGTATGCTATCTAGTGTCTCTGAGAACACCGGGGGTTATATGCCGCTCCTCTTGGGGATGTCCTACCTTCTACCGCTGAGAATTAAAAATGTGTTTAGAGATGGGACTTGGTGTGTGGCTCTGCCTCAGTTTCCCCATCAGAAAAAAAAATCCAGTATATTTGCATGGGATTTAAGGGGGAGATAGGCACAGAAGTCGTTAGGCACTCCACTCCCACTGAGAAGCATTGTCCCTGCTGAGCACCTAATTTGGAAAATCGCCAAAGTAAGAACAGATCTTTCTCTGTCTCTATCTGTGAGCTTTTCTGCTGACACCATGCAGTGCAGTATATGAGTATTGTCTCTAAAATGACTCTGTCCCTCTGTGTTTCACTGTCAGCTTCTGCGGCGCTTTCCCGGGGCCTCCTTTGCATACCTTTTAAAGAAGCAGAACTCCTTTTCTCGCTGCAGCCGTGTACTGGTATAACTGTGTTGCTTGGGGTGTGAAAAAGCCTCACCCCCCAGGCCGGTGGAGGTCTCCCGACCTAGCCCCCCTCCCGATGCGGACAGCACTCTGTCCACCGGAGCACTTCGCCTGTTGCCATAGCTACCACCTCTCGGGAAGGTGGGCTTCCTAGGCCAATGGGAGCTCTCCTGTCGGCGTAGTAGAGTAAGTGCTCTCGTGGTGCAGCCGTACGTGCAGACAAACACTCAGCGGCCTCACACGTTACATACGAACGGCCAGACTGGGTCAGACCAACGGTCCATCTAAGCCAGGGTCCTGTCTGTTGGCCATGGCCTATACCAGATGCTCCCATAGATGCCTCCAGTGACCCCTCCCCTGTCACCCATTCCAGCCTCTGACAGAGGCTAGGGACACCCTCCCTGCCCCTCTTGGCTACTAAGCATTGATGGACCCGTGCTCCATGAATTTATCTAGTTCCTTTTTTGAACCCTGTTCAAGTTCTGGTCTTCACAAGTTCAGCATGTGCTGTGTCGGTATATCGCATCGGACCCCGTGGTGACTGGCCCCCGACATACCGTTTCACCCTGTCTTTCTTGGCTCCAGCCTGTGTGTTGTTCTTGCGGTAGGTGCGTGTTCTTCAAAGCGGGGGCCACTTTGGGAAAGCTGCTAGTGGGCCCACACGCGTTGTTTATTTAATGGGTCTGGAGCCACGGAGCCTTGTGGCTCACAGCAAGCCGCTTCTAGCCAGAGCGCACCACGCTGAGAAATGCTGAGCGAGGGTATTTAGCTTTGCATCTGGTTCTGAACAGTTACCTACAGACCTGTCACTTGACAACATGGTGACTAAAAGGAATTCTCTCTCTCTCTCTGTCATTGACATGCCTGTTAGTTATGGTCTTGTCTTGTGGTAACCCACACACCTAGTGTAGTTCACTGTCTCATGCAGTGGCACCTAGATCACAGCAACAGTTAAGACCAAGAGACCTCTACAGCAGGGGCTGGGAGCCAGCTGGCTTTTAGCTCAGAGGGTAGAGGCTCCTATAGTAAGCTCCAGAGATCCCAGGTTCAAATCTGCCTGGAAACAGTTACATTTGCACTTCTGTTAATAAATTGCAGCTGCTGGTTGGAAGTTTGCAGACGGCAGTCCTCAATGAGCACATGCTGACACTAGCTCTTTGACGGTGGGGTGTGTGTGTGTTAAATGAGTCACGTTTGGCTTGTAGAGGTGGCAAGCACCTCTGGCTTGCAGAGCAAAAGGTCCACGCTGAACAACAACCCTAATAGTCCGCTAAAATCACTTTAAAGACTAATAGCGGAGGATTATGCAACACAAATAAGGAGCAATGGGTGGGGATAAGTCTGTCACCTGAGAGCATGTGACCTCCTTATTTTTTCCAGGTAAGGATGTTAACTAGCGACTAATTGACTAATCAAATAGTCGATGCATTTTGCATTGACTATTCAATTAGTCGATAGGGCCATTTCGCCTTTGAAGTGTAGCAACAGCCCTAGGGCGCGGCACCTTTGAAACGCCGAGTGCGACATGGTGCCCGGCTCCCCGCGGCGTTTCAAAGCGGCAGTGCTACACGGAGCCCAGGGTCAGTGGGGGTGTCCCCAGCTGATCCCAGGCGCCATGTGGCTCAGCTGCTTTGAAATGTCACAAGGAGCCTGGGGACACCGCGGCTGGCCCCAGGCTGTTTCAAAGTGGCAGGTCTGTGTGGAGCCCAGGGTCTGGCCCCAGGCTTCAAGCAATGCTGCTGCTTTGAAGTACCCCCTCCTGTTCCCCTTGCTGCCTCTTTCTGATAGAGGCAGCGGGGAGGGAGGGGCGGAGTGACTAGTTGACTTGCAGGTTGATTATCCAATAAGCATTTGCTTATCGGATAGTCAGCTAGTCCTTCACATCTATGTTTCCAGGATTTCTGTCCTTTTCAGACAGGAGTAATTAGCGAAGGTTTTGCGTGGTTACTATGGTGCTGTGTTGATCAGCCATTCATGCAGTCCGTCTACTACAAACTAAATGGATCAGTGAGAGCAGTACTGAGAATCAAGGTGGAAAGAGCAAGGAAAGACTGTTTGGGAGATTGCTGCGTTCTTTTATTTCATCAAATCCACTTCTTTTCATTGCTTTCCTCCCACTACCATTCTTCTTTGGTTTTGTCCCCCCACCATCCCTGCTCTGGACACTTAGTCTAAGAGTGGGTGAAAAGTGCCACGGAAGCAGCATTGTGGAAGCTGTGCAGCGACTGTGAAAAAGTTCAAATGCCACCAACCTGATTAGCAGAGCAAACACACAGGGGGTGCAAATTTCACATGCCTCAGTGCACATAAAAATTATTCCGCACCCGAATGGAAACAATTCTACACAAGGATGGAAAAGATGAGAAAGAACATTGCACAAATGCGCCGCCTTGAATATTTTAAATAGAAAGGCAGGGGAAAAATATTTAAATACATATAAATAAAAGCCACCCCTTTCTTTTCTAAAGTTCTCCCACTGTATTTTTTTCACTCTGTCCCCTTGATGCTATACTTCCTCATCCTGCTTTTTTTTAATCGGATTCTTTTCTTCTCCATTCACAGTCTTCTCTCAAAGCAGGCCCTGAGACTGAGATGAAATTTCAAACCCACACAATTTCAAAGTAGGCAAAACAAGTGGGAGGAAAGATTAGGTGCTGACAACAGAGTCGGTGCTGAACAAGATGCAAAATGAAAGCAGTCTGTGCTCCCATGCAATTCACAGTCTAAATAAGATGGACATTGGGCAAACCTGGGTGAGCTCTCTGAAGCAGAGGGTGCATCTTGTTACTTGTTTGTCCAGCACCTGGCGCAGTGGGGCCCAAATTCTTGATCAGGCACTGCCTGTAATACAACAACAATGCCAGATGCAGTGGGAATCCTAGACAAGGCAAAACCTGGGCTTATTTACTTTGGGCCAATTTCTGTGGTCATTACTTGAGCAACATTTCTACTCAGCACTGAGTGTTGCTTTAAAAATGATTTGATCCCTGTGTGTTTTAATACAGGTTGAACCTCTCTAGTCCAGAATTCTCTGGTCCGGCAACTTCTGTCGTCCGGCATGATTTTAATCAGCTGGATGTCCACTTTTCATGGATGTAGCCAGGATTCCTGCAGTCTCATAAAGTTTATTTAATAATATATGGACATATACCATCTCATAGAACTGGAAGGGACCTTGAGAGGTCATCGAGTCCAGTCCCCTGCCCTCATAGCAGGACCAAGTACCATCCCTGACAGATTTGCCCCAGATCTCTAAAAGGCCTCCTCAAGGATTGAACTCACAACCCTGGGTTTAGCAGGCCAATGCTCAAACCACTGAGCTCTCCCTCCCCCTATTTACAGCCACCAGTGCCAGTTCTCACTGTTCTGTGCTGTTATTTAGCTCTAATTTACCCCTCAGTGTCCTGTAACAGCCCAATAAGCAGTGGTAGTGTTGGCAATGCTGCTAGACGATATTGACCTCCCATAGTTCAGCAAACTCTCCGGTTCAGAACCTGTAAGTCCCGAGGGTGCTGGACTATTGATTGAGGGTCCAGAGAAGAGCAACAAGAATGTTTAAAGGTCTAGAGAACATGACCTATGAAGGAAGGCTGAAAGAATTGGGTTTGTTTAGTTTGGAAAAGAGAAGATTGAGAGGGGACATGAGAGCCGTTTTCAGGCATCAAAAAGGGTGTTACAAGGAGGAGGGAGAAAACATGTTCTTCTTGGCCTCTGATGATAGAACAAGAAGCAACGGGCTTAAACTTCAGCAAGGGAGGTTTAGGTTGGACATTAGGAAAAAGTTCCTAACTGTCATGGTGGTTAAACACTGGAATCAATTGCCTGGGAATGTTGTGGAATCTCCATCACTGGAGATATTTAAGAGCAAGTTAGATAAATGTCTATCAGGGACATTGTACTGGGTCCTGCCATGAGACCAGGGGACTGGACTTGATGACCTCTTGAGGTCCCTTCCAGTCCTAGTATTCTATGATTCTGTGGCTTCTCATGAGCATCACAAACGGAATGAGACTTGGAACAGCTTGGAAGAGGAGATAGTAAACGTCTGGGACACAAATCAGTAATGCCCATAAGAAAATGGAAAAATAATAACAATAAAAAGGCTTGTGAGGTCTGCAGCGTAATGAGATTTTTATGCCGGCAGAAGTAAGAGGTGCCCCTTGCAACAGCACCATTCTCACTGCCTCCCTTTGCCTGCCACAGTTGGATGTTTCTCAAGCTGGCATGAAGCAGCAGGGCTCCTGTGCTATTTGTCCTTTTTCGTCAGTTTCTGAAATTGAATTCAGTGTGTTCTGTTCTTGTGGTGCGATGGTTTTTAAGTGGTTTTCCTGCAGGTTAGCCTCAGGGCTTCCCCCATTCCTGACGTTGGTTAGCAAAGCAGAAGATTGCACAGTGAAAGCCGTGTTGGACCAGGGTGAGGAAAACAAATAGAAGTTTATTGCATGGTAGTTTTCCACTTCAGCTCTGAGAGATCCTGGTCTGTAAAATACATGCAGATGCTCAGAGGGAGGAATGCAATTAATTCTATTAATTGGTTACAGAGTCGAAGGCATCTTCCACCATCCCTCTTCTTTGCCCCTTCAGACCTTCTGCACATGTAGACCGTGAAAGTCTTGATTATTCCTGAAGACGGTACTATGGAAACTACCCCATACTTGAAAATCATTTGTGCTTATCCCAGGTATCCCTGGTTTGACTTGATGGTGTATAGACAATAGGAATACAGAGGTTAGTGCTGGCTTCAGACAGGCCAGGTGGCTCTGGGAATGTGGGGTTGGACCTTCCTTTCTATTTGAAGATACTGCAAACCCACCGGTGGGTTTCCGAGTATTTACATACACATTGTCTATTCCGTTCAAGAATGCAACTCTATAACCAGCGAAATGTTAACAGATCATAATGCTGAGAGGTAAAAGGAGCCGCAGCAGCCTGGCAAGAAAACCCGCATTGTTAAAACAGCAAGAAAACACAATAGGAGATTTGATACCCCAATAAATAAAATGCTGCTGTATTGCAAAAGGTGAGAAAATTACTTGATCTCAAGTCCAACTGGATAGGGCAAACTTTGTGCAATGGCAAAGTAACTTGAGATTGTTACCCCAGGAATTACTAACAAAGCCATGCATCTTCCCATTTGGGTAATCTTCTTTTCCTTTTGATGCTGCCTTTTCTTAACCTGCTGCCATACATTCAGTCTGTCAGTTGAGCAAAACCTGCTTACCCCAGGCCTGAACTGAACTTGTATTTACTTATTAGGGATGTAAAGGGTTAACTGGTTAAACTGCTCACTGGGTAACCGGTTAACCGGCAGCCTCGTTGGGCTGGAGTAGCCCCCTGCCCTCAGGATCCCATTTAACCGTTTATACGTAATGGTTAACCTCTTAACTTTTAAATCGGGAATTTACATCTCCATCCATTATCTGGGAAAAGAATATTTGGAGAAGCTCTTTCTGATAACTATAGTGCGCTTCACTATCAAGCCATCCACTGCATCAACATCGTAATGACCTGATAACTAGAAATCCTCTTGTCAGAGTTCCCAAAGGAGACCTGGAAAAGCCTGTCTTTGTGAGTATCTCACCATTATCACCAAAATAGGGTCTGTTCCATAGTCCCAACGTCTGAATTTCAAGACCCATCACAATCGGATTTTATCACCTTTGCCCTTTTCCTCCTCCTTGCTGTTTTATATAGATTCACAGATTCCAAATCCAGAAAGGACCATTGTGATGGACTAGTTTTTCCTCCTGCAGAACCCAGACCAGAGAACAGCCCCAAAATAATTCCTAGAGTGGATCTTCTAGAATATACATTTAGTCTGGATTTTAAAAATGGTCAGTGAGGAAAATTCACCTATGGCCCATGGTAAGTTGTTCCCATAGTTAGTTACTCTCACTATTTAGAACAGTAACACCTTATTTCCAGACTGAATTTGTCTAACTTCAGCTTTTAGTTTTGTTTTATAACTTCGTCTGGTAGATTGAAGAGCTTTTTATTCAATATTTGTTCCCAATGCAGGTGCTTCCAGACTGAAGTAAAGTCACCCCTTAACCTTCTCCTTGATAAGCTAAATAGGTTGAGCTCCTTGACTTTGTCCGTATAAAGCATATTTTCTAATCTTTTAATAATTCTCATAGCTCTTCCCTGAGCCCTCTCCAATTTATCACCATCCTTAAATTGTGGTTACCAGAAGAGGACACAGTATTCCCGCAGTGGCTGCGCCCGGGCCAAAGGAAAGATTTCTTCGAATGATAAACAAACACATTATTTTACCTCACAAAACAGCCCTACCTGATCTAGAAGGAAAAACGTGTCAGTGTAGACTTTCGTGCTTAGTCGTGTGGTCTGACTGAGTTGGACTCTGATACGAAATACAGATTTGGCTTTCTTTTCTGTTTTTTGCCATGAACTTTTGTGGTCTGGAAAATGGAACATTTTTGTTTACATATTATTGCATCGACAGGCATCGCATGTTGATTTGCTTTGTTGCAATTCTGCACATACTGAAATATTTAACCACCCCTATTTTCAGAGTTGGTATTTCCCAGGAGAGATTTCAGCCTTGTGTTCAGTGGTCTGGGAGGGTGTGTCCATGGGACCACAGCTGGCATGGTTGCATGAGGAAGTGTTACCGTGTAGCCCTCCTTCACCAGAAATGCTGAATTTTAAACTATTTCAGGCCTTTGAAAGGTCAGTCATGTCTGCCAGCCGGAGCAGCCTGCATATAATTCCACATTATTAGATTCAGAGACAAATAACATTTCTAAGCTTGGGTAGTGGTGAGGGAGTAAAAATAGTAGAAAGTTCTTTAAAAACGGCAGACTATAATCCCACTGCAAATGTCCCTGCAGTCCAATGCATTCAGACAGGCCCCTGTGCCCCACAGAAATCTGTGGAACTCCAAAATGCATGGAATTAGCATCGCTAGGGTTCAAGCATCTACTAATAAATCTACAAAGGAGGTACCTTAAAGATTTTATTCTGTATGTAGTTAAATATTTAAGCACTCCCATTGAGCATTTAGAAATATGTCTGAATTCCTGACAGAATTCTAGCTACGGTATTTCTCCTTGGCTTGACTCGCGTGGTTATTGTAATCTAATCAGTGGATCCTTCCTAAACAGGGAACACTTGAGGTCAGTAGTTTTGGGATTTCTTATAATGGCGCACAGACCCATTGTTATTTCAGAAACATGGAGAGCTACCTGATCTAGAAAATCGTTCTGCGCAGGCTTTCTTGTTCAGAAATCAGGTTCTGATTTAATTGGAATGTGATTGATACAAAATGCAATTTTGGCTTTGTTTTCAGCTGGTATTTTGTAATGAAATTTTGTGGTCTGGAAAATTGAACGCTTATGTTTACATATTATCATATCAATAGGGGGCTAATTTTGTTGGCCTTTCTACAGAATCTATCTGATTAATGTAAAAAGCAGCTATAGCCTATTGATTTTTTTATAAGGCCCTATGATCTGAAAGGTAATATGTTTGTATTCACTTACCATCTTATTAATGGGTCTTGGTTTTAATCTTGTGAGGTTTTCAAATTGAATCAGCAGAAATTATGTAACTGGGATTTGATTAAAACCCCCGTTTCAGCGTAGTTCTTTATTACTGTAGAAAAGTCTCATCTTCTGAAATGAAAGGCTTTAATAAATAAGCCTTTTTATCTAATAGAACCTTATTACTGAAAGTCATAGGAAGGCTTTGTGATGAGTTTATTCTTGATTATTGGCTTTAACAATTAGTAGAATGCGCGTGCCAATTTTTTTTATGAATTGTTTTATTGTTCATACCTTTTGAAATTACAAATGAAATTCACTGATGTTTTGCAATTTTGTTTAACACCCCCCCCAACATACGTCTAAAAATAGTTTAAGGGTAAGGATGCAGGCTTCTAATAGCCTTAAATGTGCCTCATGCCTTTCTCCTGTGTTTTTCTGAATCTAATCCAGCCCCGATTGGTTGTAAGTGAAAGTACATGACATCTCATCCATGTTGCACATGAAACAAACTGGTGGAGAGTAGGAATGTGAAAGTTGAATAGTGTAAATGGTTAACTGATACGTCTGGGCTTATTGGTTAATGTTCACGGTTACATGCAGCCTCCTGCCCCGCTTCCGGGGAGCTGACTGCCACCTCGTGCTGCTGCCTCTGTGTCTGAGGTAGCAGCACAGGTTGGCCATAGCACCAGCTCCCGGCATGCACCAGCTCCTAGGGAGTGTCTGCCACCCACTCTGCTGCCTCTGATACGGAGGCAACAGTGCAGGGTGGCAGGTAGGAGCCGGTACACTGCAGCAAGGGAGGTTTAGGGTTAGGTCGGACATGAGGAAAACTGCCCACTTATCAGGGTGGTTAAGTACTGGAATAAGTTGCCTAGAGAGGTTGTGGAATCTCCATCATTGGAGATATTTAAGAGCAGGTTGGATAGACATCTGTCAGGGATGGTCTAGACCGTACTGGGTCCTGCTGTGAGGGCAGGGGACTGGACTTGATGACCTCTCGAGGGCCCTTCCAGATCTATTATTCTATGCCTGAGTTCTCCATTTTCCGCATGTCTCCTCCTCCCCCACAATGCTAAGGGGCTGCATGTGCTCCCATTCTTACACACCTGCGAACTCGCTCTTACAGGTGCCGGCATTTTAAACTCTGTTATAATGTGGGCAGAACTAAACCGAGAGGGATTGTTGTGCAGAAATGCGCTAATTCCTGCCATCAACCACTTCCTTGGTCTGCCGACCATTACAGAGACAGCTGAAGTGGGAGTGTGCTAACTACATGCCAGCAGCTGTGTGTGTGTGTGTGTGTGTGTGTGTGTGTGTGTGTGTGTGTGTTCGTGTGTTCCCCCCAATCCTACCCCCATTTTTTTTAACCTAGAGCAATAGAGTTCTGCCCATTGATGTCTACAACATGAGTTGAAGTTTGGGAACTGATCGGGGGAAGCACGTTTTTGCACGGCATCCAGAGAAACGCTGTCCAGAGGTACATCCGGACTTTGCAAGTTCTGCCGATGGGTTTTATTAAGCGTGTTCCTAGCCTGGCCGGTGAACTTGAAGGTGAACTGAGAAAGGCAGACTGAACCACCGGCCTAGAGTAGCTCTTGACGTCACTCCACTGAGACCCAGAATGAATCGAATCCAGTCGTTCTGAGAGCTGTGAGCTCACCCCTAAAGAGAAACGTAATTCGAAGCTTGAGTTCAGTGCAGAGCCGGGGTGGAGTGCTGCCTTGTGGGCAGGGCAGGGAGGGCCGGGACCCCATCCAGCAATGAGAGTGCAGGGGCCAGTCAAAGCTACTTCTGCCTACAGAGGGATTACATAGGCAAGCTGCTCTGCCCCACCATGTGCGTGCCGACAGCTGTGCTTATTGCAGAGGAGAAAATATAAACCCGTTTGCCCTTGCATACCGCCTGTCCCTGCCCAGGCCCTTGCACCCTGGGCAATGCAGCGTATTAATGCACCCGGGGCTGGAGACCTCCATGTGCTCCTTGCAGAGGGCTATGCCTGATGCATAAACTTGCCGTTGCCTTCCCTCCCGCTTGCCTTGGTGCCTCTGGGCTCACAGGAGCCAAGCCTGCAGGTCAGATTTTTCATAGGCCTCGGGGCTCAACTGGAGCAACCACTGGGTTATAGCAGAGCAAAACGCTCGCTTTCCCCATCGGCTGGAGTCAACTGCAATAGCTACTGGAATGAAAGGGGGAAAAATAAAATGAAAGAAGCTATTGCTGAACCATTGTTGGGATTCATGGTGTGGCCATCCAGTGGAGAGGGGGGTGGATCGTTCCAGCAGCGATGCAAAGAAAAGGACGTACGCCCTTCGGGACGTTAAATCGCCTGTCCTCTGGTGCCCATGTAGCCGATAAGCGTCTCTGTACTGAACGTACCTAAGGAGCCAGTGGGCAGGCAGGCTGGCTCCGTCTGGGCTGGTGCAGGGTCCCGACAGCTACCCCTGCTGTGATGCTCGCCCTGCATTCGCTTATCGGTTAATTGTTTAACCGCATACACTATTACATCGCTCCGCACTATGGGAGGAAGGCGAGGGTGGAACACAACTGTTTACAAGTATGAAATCCAGAGCAGCATCTCATTTTAAAGGGAACCCCTACCACCGGACTGAAAGGCACAGAGTTTTCAGTATTGCGAATCAGGAGCAAGATTCTAAGAGTCAGGCAAAGCTCTGCCTCTTACTGTTGCCTGGTGGTTAAACATCAGTGATGGGTTGCTAGCTACGTATGTGCAGTAAATATTAATGAAGTGAGGTTGCCCTCAGCCTTCCCCTCTTGAGGGCTATATTCGAAAAAGGCCAACTTGAAGTGTGTTTTTATAGGGGGGGCGTAGTGTAGCTTTGGAAATAGGCTCTCCCCTAACATATATGGACATTTCCACGAAGGCCTGTCCAAAAAGTGCATGTTAAAGTTCTTTGGTGTTTTTTAAAAACAATCCACAGTGTGGAAAGTTTAAAGAAATAGGGGCTGGGAGGGAAGAGAGAGGTGATAGCCCTGTGGCATAGGAATTAATTTGGTCTAGGAGACCCCGTAAAGCCATGAGCATCAGAAGGGTGAGACAGTTCATGAGCTTGAGATTTTATGAAGATTTTGTAAAACGAAGCAGTTTGCTGTACTGCTGAGTAGAATGTACTAAAAGATCAGTATCCTTTCTGTTAAGCAAGAATAATGTTTAAGTAGAACATCCATTATATCATGATAAGCGAGTTCCTCTAAAAGCTAAATAATTGATGACAGTAGCTGAATAAGAGCGAACCCTTTATACAATTGCAATGACTAGATCTGCCGAAAGCCACCCAATTGCTTTCTCTGGCAATTAATAATCACTTTAATGGCTGTGCACATTTATGCATATATGAAAATAAATAAGACCTAGCAGGCAGGGTAAGGATAAAATGTTGGTTCATAAACTTTTGTTGCAGAATAGTAATTGTGTGTTATAATTACAGCAACGTGATTCATCGTGAGTAGGGTAGATGGAACATGACCAAAGTAGTATGAGGTAGAGAACATGAGTGTCACGGGCTTTCTCTTGCATGAATATGTCAGATAAGAAAAGGAAGTATAAATGAGGTATCTGGATGTATGGGATTTGTCCCAGTGCAGTTTGGTGCATGGCTTGTAGTTGCTTTAGGCTACGTCTAGACTGCAAGCCTCTTTCGAAAAAAAGCGTCTAGGCTACAATCAGTACTTTTGAAAAAGCAAGCCACTTTTTCAAAAGAGAGCACTCGGGCAGTCTGGATGCTATCTTTCGAAAAAGCACAGTTTGCATTACATAGCGCCTTTTTTCAAAAGAGCACTTTCGAAAAGAGGTGTTATTCCTCTTAAATGAGGCTTTCCGCGGTCGAAAAAACTGCCGCGTTCTTTCTTTTGAAAGAACGTGGCAGCAGTGTAGATGCAGGAGACGTTTTTTTGAAAAAAGGCCACTCTTTCTGAGAATACCCTGTAGTCTAGACACATCCTTAGTGTTGTAACTCCAGTGGCTAGGGCCACAGGTTCAAATCCCATGCGCATCATAGGGATGATTGGTTAAAATTTTCCTTTAAAATTGATCAATCTATCAGAAATTATTGGGTGACATGCTCTGGCCTGGTTTATGCAGAAATTTGCCCTTTCTGGCCTTAAAAATTGGGGAATCATATAAGTTTCTGGGCCAAAATCAGCTCTGTTACACTGGTGCAAATCTGAAGTCATGCCATTTAAATTGATGGGCTCAGATTTACATCAGATGGATTTACACCTGAATAGATTCACTTTGCACTTGCAGGACTGTAACTTGGAGTGTGGGGGGTTTCTTTGAACCTGTGTAATAATTGCTGACTCAAAGCATGTATTTTCTCATAAGCGTTGTGCATGACAAAATGTTCTCTCTTGGTTTTTACTTGACCTTTCCTAGTTGTGAAAAATCAATAGGCTTTAATGCGTTTATTAAATAACAGGGGTTCTTGAGGATTAACATGTGGTGCCCGTTGCTGTATTGATGGGGGGGGGGGGAAGAGGAGAAAGGAATAATCTGGCAGAACTGAGTCTGAGACTACTTGGCCCCATTGCACCTAACCTTGGGCACACTGCGGCGCTGCTGCTACCTTGTGCTTCTCTGCTTCAAAAGAGGAAACTCGCATCTATCTCCACTTAGAGGAACAAACCTGCCTTTTTAGTGCCTTGGTTGAGCTCCTGCTGTACTTGACATCCCAGGGCTGGGAGCTGATGGGACTCTCAACACACCTGGATCGCATTTGAGCATCCTACGAGCCCCAACAGGCAGAACTTTACACCAGGCCAGTGCATTCAGGTTCCAGCACTTGCTATAGACTGAGACGTGGCTGATGATAAGAGGGTGCTGGAGAGTTGGAAGACTGTAGCACCCTTAAAAAGGAGGGCTTGCATTTAGAAGTAGTGCTTCAGGAATTGGCTGCTGAAATCGTCAAACCACAACTCTGCTCTTTTTGTTTTAAATGATTCTTTGCAACAAGATTTACCCGTCCCACTTTCTGCAGAGGCGTTCCTGACCCAGATGGACATTTATTAGTTAAGCAAAATGTGTTGCCCCCCTATAATCTTCCAAATAGCCATATCAGCACATTCTGCATCTTAAATTTATCTTTTCTTCCACCTGAGTGCCTTTTGACAGCTGGGAACAGCTGAATTTGCATGCAAATCCCCATTCACGTTCGTAGTGCTTGGCGTCCAAAGTCCATTTGTTATGTTGTACTGACATTGGCTTGATTGGACTGATCTAATGCAAAACAAATAAATTGACTCCTCAGGACTATCAGATCTTGTAAAGAGGGGTGTTGCATTGGTGCAGACACCGTAACTTTAACTCTATGGCTGGTGTTTTTAGCTAACGATACAGTGAATCTAGTAAAAGTTCAAGGTGCATGACTAGAGTGGATGTTTAGACACCTGCAGATCTCCGCTTCATATCCATGGGTGCAGATGTAGATATCCACAGAGATAGATGCAGATGTGGGTACAAATTTTGCATCTAGAATTCTGCAAATTTGCGGCTCTCCGCTTTATATCCACAGGTATCTGCCTCCACGTGTCATTATGGATATCTGCGGCTCATTTTTGGGGTACAGATGCGACTATGGATACAGATTTTGTATCCACACAGAGCTCTATGGATAACCTCACTGGAATAGCACTACTTGGTGATTACCTGTAGTCGCTGCATTCATAACATGCAGGTAGAACTTCCCATATTTACAAACCTTGTTCTGGGGGTAATTTTGTTGACAGTTATCATATCAATGGCGTTTTTTATCTTCAAGTAGTTTCTCTCTTCCAGTGCCCATATTGACCTATGGTGGGTGATAGATGAGAAAAAGAGAATGGCAAACTCTGCTACAACACATTAAAGCTATATTTTGTGTACTGCTTTCTTTTCTGCAAATGACAGCTCGAACGCAAGGCCTTCTTGATGAGTCAGCGTGCATTCAGAATCGTCCCATATTAGAAATGGTGTGTAAAAGAGCAATGTCAAACCATCCCAGTCCCCTTTAGTGTTTTAATGCTAAATTATTTATGCTTTTCAGATGCCTTTATAGGAACAATACTTTGAGTAGTTTGAAAGTAAAGAGATGCCATCGAAAAACAAGCTTTTATAGTTCATGTGCTAAGCAGCGTTTAAAACGACATTCACAGCATTTTGCCTTTTGAGGACACAATCAGTTGTCTGAATCACAGTAAGGGAGAGAAATACTCATAGGAAACTGGATTAAGTGATTATATTAAATAGACATTTATCCGGGACGATCTAGATGGTGCTTGGTCCTGCTGTGAGGGCAGGGGACTGGATTGGATGACCTCTTGAGGTTCCTTCCGGTTCTGGTATTCTATAATTATTTTCTCTTTAAACAACAAAATTTTGTATGCTAAAAGTGTGTGACTGTATTCCCTTTTGTGGGTTTATGGTTTTCCTTTTATCCCCAAGTTCACATCTTTTTGCTGATGCAATTATGGCAAATTTTGTGTTTTCAGTATTTTTAATGTCAATTAAAAATTATGAATGTTTAAAAACTGGTTAGAAGGCGGTTGATTAATAGCTTAGCTAAATGAAAACTAAGCATGCTGGCTAAGAGTTTATAAAGATTTGAGGGGGCGTAAACATCCTAGCGAAAGAAGAACTTATGCACAATAATTGGGGGTTTAATTGGTGGGCTGGAATGTAGGGGTCATCCCCACACGTCTCGTGCATTGATTGAACTGAATTAGCCGGTAGACCTGTTTTAATTATGGCACCCTTATTCACACATGTACACACATGTACACTGATTTAGCTAGAGCCATTTCAAAATAACACCGGTGAAGCTTTGTGTGTGGACCATTAAATGAGAGGGAAATTTTAGGCTATACATGAGGAAAACCTTCCTATTACTGGCATCTTTGAGGACTGTGAGTAGGTTTGCCAGATGGGTTCACCAAAAATACCAGACACACTTGACATTACATCACACCCCACCGTAAAATTTCTAGTATAATGCGCACCTGTGTATAGTGCGAACCCTGACTTTAGACTCTTAAAATCATGAAAAAACCAAACTCCTATGTAAAATGGGAACCATTAGACAGGAGAATGGGAGGGAAGGAATGGGAAGGAAACCTGTCAGCTGCCCACAAGCCGAGCTCACGCCTGCCGGCCTCCCGCCCCCTCCCCCTTCTCCTGCCATCGGGCTCGCGCCTGCTGAGGGTGAGTTTAAAACTTTTTTTAAAAACCTCCTATGGACAATGTGCACCCCGACTTTGACGCTAAAAAAACCAGAAAAAAGTGCGCATTATATTCGCGATTTTACGGTACATGACAGCTGATTTAGAAAATACCAGACATTTCTATTTTCTCATTTCTATTTTCTCAATTTGTTTCCCGAACAGAAAGCTCAAATACTGGACTGGCTGGTTCAAAACCGGAAACCTGGCAACCCTAGCTGTGAGAGAATCTGGAAAGGGCAGTAGTCCTGATACTCTGCTCCACTGTTCCTTTTAAGCGGCGCATTTGTGCAGCCACTCAGGAGAGATTCAAATGCCGCCCCGCTGATTAGCAGAGCACCCACAGCTAGGCTTTTGTTTCCACTGGTGGTGCGCAATCACACATGCCTCAGTGCATGTAACAAAATTTATTCCGCATATATATGGGAAAGATTAGAGAGAACAGTGCTCGTTTTTTGCCTTGTTGCAAACCAGCAAAAAGGGGCCGTTAGGACTGAAGGCTCTTTTCCTGGTTCTTGCCCACCTTGGTTGGTTGCAGGGATCAGGGAACAGAAAGAGCAGCAGCTAGATAGGCGAGCACAAAGTAGCATTGTCCTGTCTGCTCGATCCAACGATTTCCCTCTAGTAGAAGTGGCCCGATGGCATTGGCTGGATGTCTGCCAACCTCTGAAGACTTTTATCATCTTTGCTCTTTACCCTTCTGGAAACGCCCTTTTCTTATTCATTTTCTTTAAGGGTCTCTGTAAAGGAGGGAAACCTCCTGTCATGTCCTGTCTTAACTCTTGCATCCAGTGTGTTCATGATTTCTGTATCCTGACCCCCGTGGTAATCTGCTGACCGGGTATGACATGACATGTGACTTTCTTGGGGAAATAACAGTGTTTTTTTTCCTCTGAGGCAGAGTGACCGTAAGTGGCCAAAACCCCCTCTACAATATGCTTTCTGGATTCAAGATGGCATACAGTACCAGAGGGCATGGTCACATGTCTTTCTGGGACCAACCACAGGGCTTCAAGAAGTATAACACCATTCACAGGTCATGGGTTTGAGTATTGAGCCATTAAGACCCTACAGTATCCCTAATGGCCCTCATTAGCACATTTAGAATTAAAAGCAGATTCATATTTCTAACGACACATAGAAGACTGATACATGCCCCAAAACAAGATATACAGATTCCGCTGATGGTACCTTTAAAATTGACATGTTACATGATGCATTTCGCATAAAGCATCTTTGAGTTACGCATATTCATATCCAGGGCTCAACAATTAGGGCAATCTACTCACCTGTGGCGAGTAGATTTTAGCCTGGCATGGCACTGCATCGCGATCAGCGCATGCGCAGCATGGTCTGCGCATGCTTGGCTGGTGAGCGGGGTTCGCCGCCGCTTCTCAAGCCCTGATCATATCCATAAGCCAATTCTCCTAAAGCATGGTGGGGGGTGACCGTTCCCATTAACATTTGGGTCACAATAACAAATGTCGCTAGAGGGTAGGCAGCTGCAGACCACGCTACCCCAGGCTGTGCCGTTAAACATTCAATCCAGTTCCAGAGGTGGCTTACTCTGGATAAGTGAGATTATCCAGTGTGCGTGATGACGTCCCTGTAATAGATTTCCCCCCATCAGTAGCGGTTGCTTTTTGAACTAGATCTTTCTGACCTCATGTGGGCGTTTTTTCTATATGGATTTGTTACTTGCTGTTAATTAAGCCAGTAGGCGTCGGACACCTCGAGGTTAATTTTAGAGAAGGTTTTGGGATGGAGTGATCAATGCGTATCTTCCCAGAGGCAAAGCAAGAGCTGTACAGTTGTACGAGCATGCAACTGTCACTGACTGCATTGCACACTGCCTGCCTATAATGTACCCCTTCCATACATTGCATTAATGCTTGATGTACAATAACATGTGTAAGTCAGGGGTGGGCAATCATTTTGGATGGGGGGGGGACACTGCAAGATTTTGGAAAGTGGTTGAGGGCCGCTCTCTTCCATGGTGTTAATGGAGGAGGTGCAAGGTCAGGGATGGAGGTTGGGTGCAGAAGCGAGCTTGCGGTAAAGGATTGGGGTGCAGGAGGGAGAAGGGAGTGTGGGAGGGATTTTGGGTGAAGGAGGCGGTTTTGACTTAGGGCAGGGGATTGGAGTGCAGGGGTTTGGGATGTGACCTAGGGCAGGAGGGGATTGTGATCTGGGGCAGGAGATCACAATCTCAGGTGTCCAGTTTTCAACCGGACAATCCGGTATTTGCACCGTCTGTCTGGTAGAAAAATTCAGAAAATACCTCCCGTCCAGACCCACAGCCCCCGACCTCCCCCAGCTATGCTTCCCACCCCTCATTCCTCCTAGCCAGCCCCGCGGCCCCCAACCCCCCCCCCCCCAGCTATGCTTCCCACCCCTCATTCCTCCTGGCCAGCCCCGCAGCCCCCGGACACCTCCACCCCACCAGCTCTGCTTCCTGCCCCCTTCCTCCTGTCTCGCCTCATGGCTCCCAGACCCCCACCCACCTCCCGGCCAGCCCCGCCCCCCTCCCAGCCAGTTCTCTACCCCTCCCCCCGCCCACGATCAAGTGTGTCTGTTTTTTTGGCAGGGTCTACCTGGCAACCCTACTCATCTCTGCTTTAAACCAGAGATGGCCAATACTTTTTCAAGGGAAGGGGGGCACTTCACAAATTTCTGAAGTGGTCCCAGGGTGGGGTCTCGGGTGGAAAGGGCAGAGCTTTTAAATAGCAGGAGTCGAAAGGGCTCGCCACTCCCCGGTGGCTCCCAGGCAATGTATTAGCGGACGAGGCTGAGGGCTGCCGGAGACCAGATGGAAGGGCGAGGCGAGCCGGATCCGGCCTGCTGACAGCTTCTGGCCCAGCCCTGGCTTAAACCAGAGTTTGATTAAAACAAACCAAAAAAACCTTGCCAACCACACACAAGGCAATGTGGCTTCAAGTGTTAGCTGGTCTATCCAGCCATTTATGCCCAATAAGGAAGCCGTGTTTAAAATAATAGATTTATATAGAACAGGCTGTCAAAGATCAGCAGTGATTGCATGTGAGGGCCACACTTCACAGATAAAGGGACTGCCAATTCAGACCAACAATAAGGAAAACAGAATCGTTTGGGACGGTTAGGGTCAAGCCGTACTGCTCTTGGCTCCCGTTGGCTTGTTTGAAGTGAGAGCCAGTGCTGCACATGCAGCATTGCTCCTTTGGAACAGCCGAGTGCCAGAGGAAAATAAAACGTTCAAAAGAGATTTTTCTGGTTTTGTTTTTTCCCCCTTCGGCAAATATTTAGTGATAAAGCCATCGAGCCCGTTCTGATCGTTGATTTATCTCACCGAAATAAGAGGAGGGGCTGGAGTAGATGCTCAGAGCTAAGCCTCTCGTTAGGGATGTGAACGACTAGTCCAATAAGCAAATGGTTATCAGATAGTTGACACATTAGTTGACTAGTTGCTTCCCCCCCCCTCCACTTGCTGCCTCTATCAGAAAGGGGAGGGGAGGAAAGGGAGGGGGAGCTTCAAAGCGGCAGCTCCACGAGGAGCCTGGGGTTTGCTGCTTTGAAATGCCATGTGCAGCCCAGGGTCAGCTGGGGACTTCCCCACTGACCCCGGCCTCCATGCGTCACTGCTATTTGGAAACACCATGGGAGCACTTGGCCAGTGGGGGCTGTTGCCAGCTTTCAAAGGTGGAGGCGCCCTTATCGATGAATAGTCAACTATTCGATTAGCCAGCCAATGAATCAACATGTTTACATCCCGACCTCTGGTGCTTGATGAGTTCACACATTCTCTGGCCAGCATCTAAAGTGGCTTTGAAGCGAACCACATTGCTTAATTCTTGGGCGAAAGCTGAACTCCTGAACGATGCAAGTGGGAGCTCCAGTGGTTTGTTTCCTCGCCACAAACAAATTAAAAACAAATGGAACGGAGCCATAAATCCATGAAAAGTTGGTCTTCACCATGGAAAGGCAGGTGAGATCGTCGCTGCAACATAGCATCAAAATCGCTTCTCTAAGACGTTGACTTCCTATTATTTAGCACAGATCGGGATGCCGTCCTAGCCCAGGGGTGGGCACGATATGCCCCGTGTGCTGAATCCGGCCTGGCAAGCCGTTTGATCCAGCCCACGGCCCCCTTGGCAGGGGAGCACATGAAGTCTCTCGCCCCCGCCCCCAGGTCCAAATTGGCTTGGGAGTTGGGTAGTATAAGAAGTCTCCTCCCTGCTTCCCGCTGCCAGGAGCATGCGGTGCGCAGATGGAGCCACGAACAGTTCAAAACAGCTGGCCGTTCCCCCTACACACTGCATGCTCCTGGTGGCCACAGCGGGGGAGGAGGAGCAGGAAATTTTGCGCGCTCTCCCACCCCCAGAGCAATCATTGCAGCTGAGGGCAGGGGAGTGCGCAGACTCTCTTGCTTCCCCTCCCCCTCCCCCGTCAGGGTCGTGAGGCACAGACAGGGAACCGCCAGCCATTTTGAGCAGCTCATGGCTCCATCAAAACAGCCGGTGGTTCCCTCTAGGTGTCACGTGACCTTGGCGGGGGGCAAGAGACTTCCCGTGCTCCCCTGCTTCCAGGACCCGATTGGCCAGGTCGTGGGGGAGCGTTTGAAGTATCTTGCCTCGCAGGAACTTGCAACCTGGAGGGAACTGATGCGGCTGGGGCTGCTGCAGGAGGGAGCCTGCCTCGGATACCCTGTGGTACTGCTGGCTGGGAGCTGCCTAAGGGAACTGACTCCCAGCCAGAGCCTGCCTCTGGCACCTCAGCCCCTCCCCTCATGCACCTCCCACTTCTTAGCTCTCTGTGCCAAGGTCACCCCCCAAATCCTTTGCACACCGCCCCAGATGACAATTCCCTCCCAGACACTGCGCCCCTGCTACACTGCTCCCCAAGGTTAAAATTCACTCCTGCACCCCAACCCCCTGCCCAAGGTCACAACCCCCTACTTCTCCTAAACTCCCTCTCAGACCCCAAACCCGCTCCTGTACCCCAGTCCCCTACCCCGAGCTCCCTTCTGCACCCAGCCTCCATCCCAAACCCCCAACCTCCTCGCGGCCCTTGACCACTTCCCAAAACCTTGGAGTGGACCCCATCCTAGCCCCTCGTCTGACATGGATCGAGTGGGATCCATACGGTTCACGAGGCAGCTTGCCGAAACGTACACAGTCATTTTAGCGCATATTCAAAAGGAAACGCATCTTGGCTGCACCTTTGGCTGGTCTCCACATGCCATTATTCTGGCAGCTTGCTGTGTTAGCACCAATTACTGTAACAAGGTAATTAAAAAAGGGTTGAAGGCAGCTACAGTGAAAACAACACGAAATACCGGGGTGTCTTTATCTGGGAAGAGGAAGGAGCAGGAGCTGTTCCCCGGGATTCAGAGTTCTCCATCTCTGGCTGAGGCTGTAATTAGAGTAAAAATGTAGAAGGGTTACAGGTCCCAATTTTGGAGCAGGCTTCAGACAGATGCAGGAGTTGGCCATAAATCCTCCTACATAAAGGAATCAGGTATCTAAAAGGGTGTCACGGGGAGGGGGGGGGGGAAATTGTTCTCCTTGGCCTCTGTGGCTAGGACAAGAAGCAATGGGCTTAAATTGCAGCAAGGGAGGTTTAGGTTAGACATGAGGAAAAACTTCCTAACTGTCAGGGTGGTTAAACACTGGAATAAATTGCCTAGGGAGGTTGTGGAATCTCTGTCACTGGAGATATTGAAGAGCTGATTAGACAATGACCAGTCAGGGATGAGGTAGATGATGCTTGGTCCTGCCATGAGGGCAGGGGACTGGACTTGATGACCTCTCGAGGACCCTTCCAGTTCTAGTGTTCTATGATTCTATGAGCCAGCCGATGACTAATAGAGTTTAGAAAGCCGTTTCGCCATTGGGCAGGTTGTTCATTGTTGGGTTCCTTACATTTTTCTCTGGGGCATTTGGTACTGGCTTCTCTCAGAGAGAGGGCATAGAACTTGGCTTGCCCACCAGCCAGATCTTGTACAGCAGTTGCTATCTTCCATGTGTTGCCTTTCTTATTTAAAGTGAATTTAGTAATGTTGTATTTTACCACGGTGGGACCGGTGCTGGTTCTCACAGTATCACTGTTCGAGTGGGCCAGTCGAGTGAAATTTACCTCTGCTACTTGCTTCAGATTTAGAGTCTCCCGGAGCACATGAAGCCCAAGGATAGTGACCGCACATGTACTTATCAGTACAAGCTCTAATTGGTTTTATAAGTTTTATTAAAGTTATAATTAAAGTTAAGATTGCCCAAGCACACAGAAAAGTTGTAAACTCCTTTGCGTGTTACAAGTACAGGTTGAACCTCTGTAGTCCAGCACTTTCTGGTTTGACATCATCCGTGGTCCGGCATGATGTTAGTTAGCTGGATGTCCATTTATCATGGCTGTGGCTAAGTTTCCTGTGGTCCCATGAAGTTTGTTTACAGCCACCAGTCCTGGGTTTTGGGTTCTGTGCTGTTATTTAGCTCTAATTTACCCTTCAATGTCTTCAAAGCACTCAGTAAGCAGTGGAAGTGCTGGTAATGCTGCTGGACAATATTGATCTCCTGTGAATTGGTAAATTCTTTGGTTTGGCGCTGGTCAGGTCCCGAGGGTGCTGGACTAGAGAGGTTCAACCTACACAGTCATACTCCCATTCATAACAAAATTCTTGGGGACTGATGAATGTCTTGCCAAACGATCATCAGGAGAGGAATGCTGGGGTTTCCTGGCTCAACTTTCCCAGTGGGCGAGCCCTCTTTTATCTTACAACTCTGATGGTTGCTACCGTATGGATATATGCTGGAGGGTCTCCACCCTTTCCCCAAATTGTATTGTCCCCCCCAAATACTGGGTTCCCCCATTTTTCATGGCTTGCTTATACTCCTGTGAGTCTCATTAGGATTAACAAATGACTTAGTACACACTGTGGTAGGGGTGTGTTTGAGCACTGTGAGCACTGGGTATCTTGTAGCCAAAATTACACTGATGGTTAATTTTTTGCACTACTACCCACTGGCACATCTTTTCTGAGAATCTTATGTCATAGGGTCATTCTTTGGTCACTTACTTATGTCAAACACTTCTTAAGCCTATGGCCTACTATGGCTAAGCTGCCTTACAGACCTTGCCTTTCAGTCCTACCTACTTAGATACATACTTATCCCTTCTGACTGCTAATCAGTCTTATACGTCTGTAATCGTACCATTTCAATCTCTGTAACATACAGCGATGAAGTACATGAGGTCACACAATACATGAATAATAAAATGAACAAACTGGCTGCACGTGCTAACAGAACCTGAACCCTAAAGCCCCATATCATGCTACTCTGCACTACACCTATGTACATCTAGCTGTGGGTGAAGTGCTACAAGGTTTAGCAAAGCACAGTGACAGCATGCAGCAGGAGTGCAGACTAAGGCCAGGTCTACCCTAATGGGGGAGGTCGAATCAAGATCCGTAACTCTAGCTATGTTAATTATGTATCTGGAATCGATGTACCTTAATTCGAGTTTCTCCACTGTCCCCACAGCAGGAGGCTGATCTGTCAGCTTCCCTTACTCCTTGCACATGCAGGAGTACCAGCTGTCAATGGGGGTACCCTCTGAGTTTGATTTAGCGAGTCTTAACTAGACTCGCTAAATCAAACTCTGGAAGATTGATCATGGCAGCGTTGATCTTCCGTTTAGTGACGACGTGGCTTAAGTCATCTGCAGTATCAGTTACCGGAGAGAGACAGAATCAAACGACATAGGCTGGAATTTCACTTGGAGTCTGGCATGAACACCCCGCTTGTGAAAAAAGGTGACAAGTTCTGTAAGAGCCAGAAATGGAAAGGGAAGAGGGGCCCTTAAAATCATTAGTGCCACTGCACGCAGTGCCTCTGTGATTCTGTCGGAATCCTCCATTGAAAATGCTTGCCCAGAACAACCATACTGGTTGGCTTGTGAAATCTGGGACAGGATCCCAGCAAAATGTCAATTCCGTGTTCGCAGGTGAAGGTCACTTGAATATGTAAGCACTATTGCTTGTCGCAGGGAGAGTACATTGTCTGTGTTAATTGTGGGGTGTTTCTTAGGGCCAGACTATTAACTGGGGAAAATCAGCCAAGCATCTTTGACTTCAGGGCCATTTACATCACTGGAGAATCTGGCCCAGGAAGGTCTGTTAACTGATGGTAGCATCATGTCTTTTTTCTAAAGTGGTCTTAAATTGTGACATCCATCTAGAGCAGTTAATTAAAAAGAAACCTGTATTAGCTTTGACCTGGTATGGGCTTATGTAAAGATTAAAAAGACTGAGACTTGTCAGTTTAGAAAAGAGAAGACTAATGGGAGATATGATAGAGGTCTATAAAATCATGATAGGCATGGAGAAAATGAATAAGGAATTTTTTTTTTACAAGTAAAAAACATAAGAACTAGGGCTCACCGAATGAAATGAATAGGTAGCAGGTTTAAAAGAAACAAAAGAAAATATTTCTTCATGCAGCGCACAAGCAACCTGTGGAACTCCTTGCCATTGGATGTTGTGAAAACCAGGACTTTAACAGGGTACAAAAAAAACAAGGTAAAGTCATGGAGGTTAGATTCATCAGTAGCTGCTGGCCAGGATGGGTAGCAATGGTGTCCCTAGCCTCTGTTGTCAGGGGCTGGAAATGGATGACAGGGGAGGGATCACTGGATGATTCCCTGTTCTGTTCACTCCCCTAGGCACCTGGCATCGGCCACTGTTGGAAAACAGGATATTGGGCTAGATGGATCTTTGGTCTGACCCGGTATGTTCTTACATTCTTATGTTCTTATGTAACTTAAAAATTACACCCTTGTGAATGGACCCATTGAAACCCATTAGCCTGCTGGTGCTGGTAATTTGGAATTCCAGAATAAACAGATGAAAAGTGGTAGTTCAAGATTCTTCTAGAGAATTTTAAATGTATGATGAACGTGTTACAGCCTTTAGCCCGTGAAGTACTGTTAGTTCAGGATCTGATTTTTTGTTTTCCTGCTGAACTCAAACCTGCTGTCAAGATGCCCTGATGTGTTGTTTGGCTCTGAGTAGCAGAGACATAAGTAACATCTGATCCTAAATTATGAACCACTGGATATCTACCAGAGAAAAATGTTCTTAATAATCTTCCATCCTGGCTGGGAATAAATCTCCTTTCCAGAGTGATTCTTGTAGGGAAGCCAAGATTGTTTTCTTGCAAAAACATGGTAAAAAATCAATTCTCCCCACAAATGAAAAGATGAAATGTGTTTGAAAGTAAAGATTTTAATGTCGCTCTTCATTTCGGAGCCAGCTGTCGGTAACGGCCACCGTGCTGAACGGTAATGTCAGACTGAAATGCTTCCTGCCACGGTAAAGCTTGGGGGACCTGCAGGGAGCCAGAATCTATTTAACCCTCATCTTCCCCAACATTTGGCTCAGGTGGCCATGCTGGCTGTGACATCCTCTGGCTATGTCTGCTCCTCTTGGTACTTCTATCTCTCACTCACCCCATCTCTGCATGATCTCTGGGCCCAGCAGAGAGATCTCTGTGGTAGGTGGACATGGTGTTTTGAAGGTCTCTGATCCCCCTTCCATGGGGTGGCATTTCTGGAGAAAGACAGTATCCCAGAATACTAGAACTGGAGGGAACCTTGAGAGGTCATCACGTCCAGTCCCCTGCCCTCAGGGCGCCAACTGGACCATCCCTGACAGGTGTTTGTCTAACCTGACAAGATCTATGTGCAGAGGGTTTCCACGTGCACATCTGTGGGGCAGAATCCCCCTCCTATTGTTCATAACACAGCTGGTGCAGGAGCGAGCAGGAACATCCCTGTACAGTCTCTTCTGACTTGCTGGAACAATGGTCTGTAACTAAAATCTTCAGCCTCTCAAACGTAACTGGCAAGTTTCATTCTTAAACATCAGTAATTCATCTACCTGGCTAGTCTATTAACATCTGGACCTTTTAGTCTGAGATAGTTGGTGAGAAATGCTTCCTTCTCTCTGACTTGCTATGTGCACCTTTGAGCTAGAATTTCCTTTGACGAATGGAAGCATGTGTCCTGCCTAAAGTCCATTTTCAAGAGCTTCTAATTAGAGCAGTCAAGTATCAGAGAGGTAACCATGTTCGTCTGAACCTGCAAAAGCGACGAGGAGTCCTGTAGCACCTTATAAGCTAACAAATTTATTGGAGCATAAGCTTTCGTGGGCAAGGACCCACTTCAACATCTGATGAAGTGGGACTTTACCCACAAAAGCTTATGCTCCAATAAATCTGTTAGTCTATTAGGTGCCACAGGACTCCTTGTCACTTAATTAGAGCAAAGAGATTTAATCATCAGGATGTACCCATGTAAAAAAGGCAACAATACAGTGATACAGTCAGAGATCACAGGTTACTGTCATCTTTGTAATTGCCCCAGATCTTGTAGTAAGTGAAACTCTGCGTTTGAGTAAACACATTTTTGCTTAATTTCTGGTTTTTGTGCTGAAAAACAGCTGTCAAGTTTGAGGTATAATTATGGACTTATTCTATTTTTTTTTTTTGCAATGGTATGAACATTTTCAGAATAGCTGAATGACATTTTAAGCAACTTCCCTGTGGGACATGGAGCCACTTAGATATTATTTTCCATTTGACTTTTATATAACAAAGCTGAAGCAAGAGGCAGGACGGCAAAGTGTAAAGTGGCCTCTCGGGGCGTAATAATATGGTATGCATTGCAGAGACAACCGGGAGAGGTAAAGTGGTGAAGTCGTTGCAATTGGGCTGTCTTGTCTGAATAAGGAGAAAACGGCCCTGCTTCTGATTTTTGGTGTGAACAGCAACATTGTTGAAGTTTAGGCTGTGACTCACGGCCAGCCTGCTCTTGAACTAAGCTATCTAGCATCCTGGAGGTGAGATCTCATAGGTGCTAGGCCATACTTACGAAGAAAGTCTGAGTGGTGCCATGAAGCAGGATGGCCCGCCCAACGTTCAAGCTTGCTGTTAAAGTCAGCAGTGGAATAAACACGTCTGAGGCCGTGTCTACACTGAAGACTTTACCGGGGCACAGCGGTGCCCTTGTAAGGTCTCCTGGGTAGCTGCTCTATGCCGATGGGAGAGAGCTCGCCTGTCAACATAATTAATCCACTCCCATGGAGCGGTGTCAGTGGGAGAGCGTCTCCCGCCAACATAGCGCTGTTCATACTGGCGCTTCTGTTGCGATTTATATCACTCGGGTGTGTTTTTTCACACCCGTGAATGACATTAGTTGCACTCACAAAAGTGGTAACATAGGCACAGCCTGACAACCACATTTCTGTCACCATTCTCTAGCTATGCTGGAACAACATCCCTCCTCCCCTCTTAAGGGGAATGCAGCAGATTCCTCCATGAGGTAGGGACCCAGTTCCTTAAGTATCTAACTAGTGCATGGATTCTTAGAGGAGACCCCTCCAACAGACTAGTACCAGCAGGCTTCTACTAATGTGAAATATCCCTAGAGCAAGGGTGATCAATCAATGGCTTGTGGTCCAGACACAGTTCACCAGGATTAGTCCTTGGTGGGCTGCCAGATGCTTTATGTACCTGGTGAGTCCACAGGTCTGGCCATTTGCAACTCCCATTGGCTGGGAATTGCCGTAGCCGGCCAATGGGAAACTGTGGGAAGTGGCGAGGACCAGGACACCACTTCCTGCAGCTCCCATTGGCTGGGAATTGCTGTTGCCGGCCAATGGGAACTGTGGGAAGTGGCAGGGACCAGGACACCACTTCCTGCAGCTCCCATTGGCTGGAAATGATGATCTGCAGTGAATTGGAGTTGCGAAGGGTGGTACCTGCAAACCTGCAGGTGAATAAAACATCTGGCAGCCCACCAGGGGCTAACCATGTCTGACCTGTAGGCTGCTGATAGAGTGCTCTAGTACCAATGACATGTCAGCTAGTGGGTGCTATTCTGAAGGTTAAAACTATTGAATGATGCAAGCATCCAGGTTTCTGCAACAATCCAGGCCACCTCCTGCCTTGAGAGGAGTAGAAAAGCTGGTAAAACAATTCTTTCTTGGCTTGCGATAGTACAATCAGTGGTATTCTGCTGAGCAGTTATCTAGTCTGAAGGCTTGTTTTGACTTCCAAAGTGGATTAAACTAAATTGAATGAAGGCCACTTGAATTCTGAATGAAGGTGTTCACACGGGGGTTTAACTAATCCACTTCAAATTCACAACATTAGTTAAATCAGATTCACTTTCCTGAGTGGCCTTGCACGGACAAACCCTATGTTTCCCTTCAAAATTAGTTTATAAAAATGTACAAACGTCTCAAAGCAAAGCAAGAATCATGAGCCACTGCCTTTCTTAATTCATTGCTGGCTTCTTGCATGGAGTTCTTCAGTAGCAGGAGAAGGCAACTGAAACCGTGAGTGAGTAAGTAAAAGTGTGTGTGTAATCAGATAGTAAAGTTTTGAAATGGGTGCCTTCTCAGTTGGGGAAAGTCATTTATTCTACACAGCTCTTAAAACAGCTTTTGCATAAAGTCTCCAAATATAAATCATTGGCTTGTTTTCCAAAAAGCTATTTGGAAACTTCTCTCACATCTGTCAGTCAGCACTGCTACTTTACTGGGTTGGCTCTGAAATGTCTGATCAATTAGAGCTTCTTGTGTATTCTCTAGATGAGCTTTGTGCCTTTGCCAGTGGAATGCAGATTTTTTTTTTTCTGTAATGTCTTAGATCATTAGCCCAGGGCCTTTCAAGGCCTTAGGCAGGTAGGCAAAGGCTGTTACCAAGTCTCTAAGCAGGCAGAAGATAATACAACTTCTTTCTCCTCTTGGAATCATTTTACATCCAGCCCTTTTTTGGCACGGTCCAAAGGACATAGCTTTTATTTAACAAAGGCTTTGTCAATACATACCCGGAGAGGAGAGTGATGCTCTGGACATTGATCTTCTGGGGTTTGGTTTAGTGGGACCTGCTATATCGACCACTGATAAACCTCGGTACTCTACAGGGCCTTGAGGAGTAAGGAAAGTCTATGCGAGAGTTTCTCCCGTTAACCTCCCACAAAGGGGACATTGCAGAAATTCGGCATAAGGTACATCGACCCCAGCGACGCTCTTCTTGTAGCTGGAGTTGCCTATCTTAAGTCTAGTGTCTTCCCCTGTGAGTATGTAGCCCCGGCCTCTATCTCTCCATTCCCCAGGCATTTACTCTACCCATTGGTCGGGTCCATGACAGGGCTAAACACTAGAGTGTTTTCCCCTCTGACATTCCTCCTGCACAATGTCCCTGGGTAAATCTGTTAGAGCATCTTTCCCCTTCCTAATGACTCATCAGCGGGTGCAGATGGAAGAATAGCTTGGTGGTGGTGGAGGCAGAGCCATAGGAAAGTGGACATGTGCCTCTCCTCACTCTGTTTCTGCCATTCTGGGGAGCTGTGAAACAGGGACAGTGCTCCCCTACCGTTCCAGGATGCTGTGCAGCGCGAGTCAGGAAAGTCCGGGAAGCATGTGGAGTGGAAGGTGCCGCAGAAGTGGGAAATGTTGCATGCCTAGCTGATGGCAGGATGTTTTCTGTATTGGATTATCAACGAGCAAGTCTTACACTTGACACATGAGTCCTTTTAACATCAAATATCGATAGGCTCGAAAGTAACTGCTTTCCCTCCCCTCCTAGATGGAGTTTTCTAATACGTTAGGGTAGTGTTGCTCAAACTGTGCTCCGCGGAGCCAAAGAGCTCCGCCAGACATCTCCAGGGGCTCCGCGAGGTTGACAAACTGGAAACATCGATAGGTACAACACATACAATCAGTGGACCGCTGCGGCTCTGCATACATTTTTACGCATGTAAAGGGCTCCGGAGCCCTTAGGGTAACATTTTCAAAAGCACTTACTACCATTGTTGACTTTTAAAGTAGCATCCACAGGCCCTCAGTGAGACTTTGGTATTGCCTAGCACTGTAATTTAGTCTACTAAGTGCATAAGTCTCTTGAAAATGGGATATTGCCTAAATAACGTAGGGGTCTATTCTTGAACATTTTACTCTTTGGCTCTGTGTTGCTGAGCTGTTCTTGAAAAAGTTACTACCCCTTCTTAGAAAAGGCAGTGCTGCAAAATCCAATGGACCTGCTAGTGTGTCGTTAACTTACTGTGACATATTTGATTATCTTCTTTTACTGAGTAACACTGTGTTTAGATATCTGATTAAATGTACGGTCATGTACACCCCGGCTGCAGTGTTTCATTAGCCAACCACCTTTTCTTTTTCTCCTCTTGTGTCACGTTGAAATTAGTGAAACTTTTTAGTTGAAAAGGGGCCAGTCCTGCCTGTGAACAGGTAGGTGGTGGTAGCAAAGCAAAATGGTTAGTGACTACATTTTGTGGGTGAAATTAATTTCTGGGCAGAAGGCCGGCACAAAGCCTATTTAACACCCAATCTTAGAAAGGTAGGACTGGAAGAGGCTTCAGGAAATTATTGGGTCCAGCCGAGGCAGGACCAACTACACTTAGACCATCCTTGACCATTTTTGCCAACCTTCTTCTTAGATATATTCAGTATGGGGACTCCACAACCTTCCTTGGAAGTCTAGAACTATTCTTAAAGTTTGAAAATTTTGTCCGGTATCTAACTAAATCTCCAGAGGCAGATATAAATATGCAGGCCAGGATCAGGCTGGAGATGACGAGGTGGATCCAATCAGGGAGGATGAGGCCCACTTCTAGTAGCTGATCTGGAGGTGAAATTCAGAAGTGGGCCTCATCCTCCTTGGTTGGATCCACCTCGTCATTTCCAGCCTGATTCTGGCCTGCATATTTATACCCGCTTCTGGAAATTTCCAGTACATGCATCTGACAAAGTGGGTCTTTGCCCGTGAAAGCTTATGCTCCTACACTTCAGTTAGTCTATAAGGTGCCACAGGACTCCTTGCCGCTTTTGCAGATTCAGACTAACATGGCTACCCCTCTGATACTTAACTAAATTTCCTCATCCTTTTGATAAGAAGCATAACGATCATAGAATCATAGAACATTAGAACTGGAAGGGACCTCAAGAGGTCATTGAGTCCAGTCCCCTGCCCTCACGGGACTGGACTCGATGACCTCTGGACTTGAAGACTGTTATCAGTTCCCCTCTGTCTTTTTTTCCCCCAAGGCGTAGGCTAAGAATGTGGGCATGCTTTTTGTAGAGGAGGGTTTTCGAAACCTATTATCCATTTTTGCAACTGCATTGCATTGTTGGCTTATGTTCAATTCATGATCCACTACCCCCGGCCCCGAGATCCTTTTCAGCAGTACTATACCCTAACTAGTTTTTTCCCATTTTGGAGTAATACATTTTGATTTTTCCTAAGTACTTTTCACTTATCTTCATTGATTTTTCATCCTTTTGGTTTCAGATCGGTTCTCCAATTTGTCAAGGTCATTTTGAATTCTAATCCTGTCCTCCAAAGTGCATGCATCCCTGCTCAGCGTGGTGTCATCAGCAAATTTGATAAGCAGACTATTTATTCATTTATCCAAGTGATTAATGAAAATATTGAGCAATACTGGATCCAGTATTGACCCTGGCAGACCATCACTGGATATATCCTTACAGTTTGACAGTGAACCATTCATAACTACTCCTTGAGGACTGTCTTTCAACCAGTTGCATGCCCCCCCTCATAGTAATTTCATTTGGGCCACCTTTCCCTAGTTTGTTATGAGAATGTCATGTGGGACTGTATCAGAAGTCTACCTAAAATCAAAATATATTGTGTGTATTTCTTCCCCGCATCTACTAGGCCATTAACCCAGTCAAAGAAAGAAAGCTGGAGAGTTTGACATGATTTGTTTTTGACAAATCCCTGCTGTCTATTCCTTATAACTCTTATCCTGTAGGTGCTTACAAATTGGTTATTTAATAAGCTTCCTCAGTGTCTTTCCAGGTACTGAAGTTAGGCTAACGGGTCTACAATTCCCTGGATTCTCATTGTTCTCCTTTTTAAAGATAGGTACTATTTTTGCCCTTCTCTGGTCCTCTGTGCTCTTATCAATCTCCATGAATTTTGAAAGATGATGATTAACAATTTCAAGATTGCTTCAGCTAATTTCTTAAGTACCGTAGGGCGAATTTCATCTGGTCCTGTCTACTTTGAATGCATCTAACTCATCTAAATATTTTTTAACCAGTTCTTTTCCTAGCTTGGCTTGTGTTCCTTCCCCCTTATTGTTTATATTGTGTTGGATACCTATGATGATAACCTTGTCAGCGACTACTGAAGCAAAATGGGCGTGAAATTCCAAACTATCTTGATGTCATCAGTTATTAGACTTCTTTCCCTGCTAAGTCGAGGACTTATAGTTTCTTTGTCTTTCTCTTGCTCTCAAAGTATGTAAAGAACTTCTTCTTGACTTCAATGTCCCTTGCTAGGTGTAACTTATTTTATACCTTAACATTTTTTATTTTGTTCCTGCATTCTCGTGTTATTCTTTTGAATTCCTCCTTCGTGAATGTCCATGTTTCCACTTTAATTTTAGGGTAATTAAAAGGCTCTTGATGGAGCCATATTAGTCTCCTATTTCCCTGTCTTTCCTTCATATTGGAATAGTTTGTGGATGTGCCTTTAGTATAGGCTCCTTGAAAAACTGCCAGCTTTCGTGAACTCCTTTTTCCCTAGTTTTTTTTCCCCTTAATTTTTCTTACCAATTCTCTGGGGCTGCTAAAGTCTGCTTGCTTGAAGTGCATTGTCTTTATGCTTCTGATTTTACTCGTGCCTTTCCTTAGAACCAAGAAATGAATCATTTCATGGCCATTTTCACAGAAATTACCTTCCACCTTTAAATGCACTGCCCATTTCTCCATGCTGGGCAGAAAAATCTAAAATGGCTGCCCCCTTATTAATTCTTCCACTGTCTGAAACAAAAAGTAGTCCCCAAGAGGATGATGGACATTTTGTCTTTTTCCTTATTATCTATCTTTTTCCGAAAGATAATAGTTAAAGTGACTCATGGGTAGTCACTACTAATGGTTAGTTAGGCTCCCGTTACTAGTAAGCATTATTTTTTGGATATTTCAGTTGTTTGCTAGACGTGCCTCATCCACCACCTGCTCCTGATTTGTTGGTGTGAAATTGGCCTTTACCTGATGTTATCCATTTTTCAACCCCTTTTATGTTTACCTTGGGATTTTCAGCTGGGCTACTTCTCATTTCTTGCCCCCCAGGACAAGCGTATGGGTATATTCTTGTTGTATAATACACCTTCCCCTCACTTCTTGTCCTGACTGACTTCCCGGAATAAGCCATACCCCTCTATACCAGTATTCCAATCAAGAGATTCACCCCTCCAAGTCTCTGTGACTCCAGTGAAGTCATAATTTAGCTTTCGTTCTTTCCATTCGTGTGCCATACTCCTTGCACTCGTGTAGAAATATACAAGGTATTGTCAGATTCCCCCACTTTTATACTTTCTATTGCTCCTAGGATCCCATTGTAACTTTCATTGTCACCCCATAAGTAGCCCCCTGTTAAGGTTTCCTTCTGAATACTTGCTTGTGGGCTTTTATCATCTGCCCTGTTTGGAGCTAGTTTATAGCCCTTCTTGTTGGGTTGGCAAGTTGGTGCATGAAGAAGCTGTTTCCTGTATTGGTCAGATGGACCCCATCTCTGGAACCTTGCAAATCCGTGGGTATCTGTTTATATCCTTGGGTATCTGCATTCACGGATGTGAGTGTGGATATCCACAATTTATTTTTGTGGATCTAGATGCAGATGTGTGTACAAAATGTTGTATCCAGGCAGGTCTCTACCCATCTCTTCTTAGCAGACACTTTTCCTAGAACAGCATCCCATAGTCAAAGAAGCTGAAGCTCTCACATTGTCACTATCTGCACAGCCATGCATTCATCTCCAGCATGCATGTGCGCCTGCCTGGACTTTAATCGTCAAGTGGAAGAATAGGCAGGAATACAACTTGTGATCATTGACAACTTCACCCTCGCTACAGAGTTCTGTAATCATTACTACTTTCCTTGTGGCAATATCTGGTGGTAAAATTGATGCCTACATAGCTGAGCAGCATGGGGGAGTCACAATAAGGTCTGGAAATTGCTTGCTCTTTGGGGGCTTGTCTATACTTTGCAGAAGATCAACGCTGCCAGAGTTGATATTCCGGGTTTGAATGAACAGGTCTAATGAAGACCCATCTGCTAATTCATACTGAGAGGGCTCCCCTGTTGGCACCAGTACTCCTGCTTCTCACGAGGAGTAAAGGAAGTTGATGGGAGCATTTGCTTCCGTTGACCTCCTATTGTGCGGATGGCGTGAAAACACGTAATTAAGGTAGCTGGAGTTGCGCCACTTAAGTCGACTTTCCCTTTTAGTGTAGACTAGGCCTGGGAGAAAAGTCTTCCTATAAGTTTCCTTCCTTTTGTGGCTTTACATCAAAATGGCGATATTTTAAAGTCCATTTTTTAAAATTTAATTTTAAATTGTTTTATCAGCTCAGTAAATTGATCTTGCACGTGTAAACCAAATTGTGTGGGCTGCCAATATCATAAGTGAAACCACTGGACTCTAAGGGAGTTAAAAGGAATCCATGTGGAAATCACATGCATCCAATGAGCACACAAATTATTTGAATCAATAGTTCACAGTTACTATCCGTTTATCTGCCGATGAGGGTTTTTTTTTCTTCTACAGGAAAAAAAATAGGGTAAGGCAGCCAGTTTGTGACTCACGTGAATATAAAGAGGAAGAAAAGAATAAAATAGACAAGGAATTCTTTAATTCTAGCTATTGTGTAAGGGAATTTTTCGGGTGATCTGAATTCTGTGTCTTTGCTTGTTTTTGACCTGCTGCACAAGGGTTTGAGCTTTGTAGCTTAGGAAAGGGGTTAACACATCAGACTGGTTTTGGTGTCTTGTGAAGGCATCTAATTCTAATTCTTTGGTGTTTCTCCATTTGTAGGGGGAAAAAACTGGTACCAGTTAAATAATATTATTTTTTACCATCCCCCCCCCCAAAAAAGTTCATTCCATGTTAAGGCAGGAAAACCTATCGTCAGTAAATGTAGAGTTAAGGTTACTTTCCTAGGCTACTTCTCTCCCCCTTGTGCTTTGGCATTAATATGTGGTCTCTCTTATACTAATTGACAATGTTATTGTTTTATATCTTAATATTGATTTTCTTATGCAGCCTGATTGAATGTTAAAATAACATACAGTACTTAAAGAGTGCAGAAAATGGTCTTGAGTCTCAATGTGATCTACTAAAGCAGCTGAATCTGGAAAAAAAATCTAATTTTAAAATTATGACAGGGATGGATCACTTGATGATTACCTGCTCTGTTTATTTCCTCTTGAGTACCTGGCATTGGTCACTGTCAGAAGACAGGATACTGGGCTAGATGGACCTTTGGTTTGACCCAATAAGACTGTTTTTACGTTCCTGTACATTTGAATGGTCCGTAGTTTGAGAGAGTTCCAAGTTGTCAATGAACTCCAGTTGAAAACAATTCTCTGCTTGAGATTAGGAATGTAAACAATTAGTCTCGGGGACAGAAGAGGCAGAAGCGTAGGGGAGGGATCCGCTGATTCCCGGCTCACACCCGGTCGCAGACGCTGAGCATCTGCCTTTTAAATGTATGAAGAGCCAGGCCGGGAGCTAACCCCGCTGCAGCTCTGCCATTTCCCCCCTTATCAACTAATCGAGTAGTCGATGGAAATTCCATCGTCTAGTTGATTAGCTGATTACCTGCAATTTAAAATCTGTACTTGAGATGTCTCAGGGTTTGAGATCATCCCAGGTTGGGACAGTCCTATCTACTGTTTTGAACTGGTCTGGAAAAAAAGGCAGGCAGCTTTTTGGCTTTACACTTTTCTAGCTTTAAAGCTCTTGAAGCAGTTTTCTTGTGAGCGCTGTGCCTCAACAGGAGATTCTCTGGTGGCTGGTATGTGTGGTGGTGGTAGTACTCACGAGGCACACTGCCCCGCTGGACCCCTACCCAAATTTTAATTGCTAAAGGGGGTGTCCCCTCATGCCCCTTCCAGGCCTTCTGGGTGGCCCACCGTGTACCCCTCCCCCCCACAGGCACCTGTCACTTATGCTGGTCAAACTTTGCTGGGATTAAGTGTACGCTCTATTTTCTACCTCAGGGGTTTTCAAACTAGGGGTTGTGACCCAGCATTGGGCGGTGCGATGTCGGACCCTGGGTCCCCTTGCTGAAGGGGGATCAGGTGACTGGTGGGGGGCTAAGGCAGCTTCCTGCCCATCCTGCACCGTGGACTGCGCTGCGCCCCGGAAGCAGCCGGCAGCAGGCCCGGCTCCTAGGTGTGTGTGTGGGAGAGTGCACACTGGGCTCCATGCACTGCCCCTGCCACCAGCACTAGCGCCACCCTCCCACTGGCTGGGAACCTGCTGCCGGCTTCTTCTGGGGGCAGCCTGGTCTGCGGTGCCAGGAGAGGCAGGAAGCTGCCTTAGGCCCCCCTGCTGCACCGCTGTCCGGGAGCCACTTGAGGTGAGCCCCTCCTGCCCCAGCCCTGCCCCCCTCAAAGCTGGAGCCTCCTCCTACACCCCAAAGCTCCTCCTCAGCCCCACCCCGGAGCCTGCACTGTAGTCAGCATCAACAATTTCCTGCACTGTAGTCAGTGGCAACAATTTTCTTCAGCTGGGGCATGAGGAAAAAAAGCTTGAAAACCGCTGCTCTAGGTGACCCCACACTCTCCGGGGATACGAACGCGTACAGAGAATACACAGTGGTGGAACCCCAAATCACTAGTCGCTTGTGAAAATCATGGTCGGTCTTTAAATACAGGCAAGCTACATTTGTTTTTTGAAAACGGGATGTGCTAATATTTGGAGGAAACATGTCACCGCCTTCACCGTTTCACAGACGTCTGAAAGGAGACATCTGACAGAATGCTTTATCTTCAGTTAAACAGCGCCTCCTACATGTTAGCGACCTCCGTAAGTACTCAATCCGGATGGAATAGTTTGTCTTCCCAAGTAGTGTTATAGCCTTATTTTTTCCCCTTTTATAAAGGAGTAAGTTCTGTTCATTATTGGGGTCACAGAATCCCGCCACAGAGTTTGCTTGGGAATATTTTGCATTAAGAGAGCTTTAAGGAAAAGAGAGAGGAAAAAACAGGGGAGAGATGTGTAGTGAAATAAATAACCTTGAAAGCTTACGTGGATTTAGGGCCTTTTTAAAAGTAAGGGGCTGATAAAATAAACTGTATCCAGGATGGGACATGCCTTGCTCACAGGTATTGTAAGGTCTCCTTCTTTCTCTGCTGAGTTTGGCGGTGGTTGGATTTCTCGGAGACTGTGGTAGGAAGAGAAGTCACCTCTGTGGTCCGACTTAGTTGTATTGTATACAGCACGCACTGCCTAATCGGCACCGGAATGGGATTTAGATGTTGGCCTACGAGGGTATGCAACATTCCCAGATCTCATGTCAATTAAAACTCCCGTGTTGGTGATAAAATTTCCCTCCGACCAGTATGTACTCAGTCACGGCACCTGTTGAGTAGTAAATTGTTGAGTGCTAAATTGTTCCTAGACATTTGGAACATGGTGGTCATTGTTATGGAGAAAGGGTGATCAAGAAGAAACAGCTTGTACCGGAAAAAACCATCAGTCATAGTAACAGGGCTGGCAATAAATGCCACAAAACATCACCATCACTCTCGGTCATACTGTTGAGCTAGCATGAGCAATGTCCTTGCGTGTTCTCCTGAGAAGGCTGAAAGATGGCTACTTTGGGGAACGAGCATCCACTTTGATTTAACAATATTATTTTATCAAGTTTGCACCGATTTTTTTGATAAGTGAATCACATTCGGGGAAAGCCAGAGATAAGTGTTGCACAAGTGTCTGTCACGGCCCCAAAGGGCTCATAAAATACCCGCTGTACAGCAAAATAATGTCATTGATGCTTAAACGCGAAATCAGGGCCCACAGCACTAAGAGGTCAGGAGGACCTCCCGATAAATCAATCCGTTTAAAATGTAAACAGTGCTGGGGATGAAAGGGTAGCTGTGTGTTTAAGGGGAGTATTGTTGTGAGAGAGGGATACTGCGTCACTGATTTGTGGGCGCACATAAAATGCCACATCAGTGATCTGTAATACTTGGGCGCTGTTCAGAGGAGTAGGGGTCAGAGTTTAACTCGCCTCCCTTTGGAAGGAGGAGAATTGACTACTGTAAAGTCTGGGGTATGAGCTGCTCTAAATGGGGTGAGAGGATACGTCTCTGTCATAGAAATGTAGGCCTTTGAGGATGCGGCATAAAATATCTAGGAGGGCACTGGGGCCTGGGCATACTTATTCGTTAGGCAGGCAGTCCTCATCACTGGCTAAGTTTCTTTCATCCTCAAGGGGAAAAGCATTTGGCATAACCAAAATATACCTGTCAATAGCAGGGAGGCTCCTGTTTCCAATACTATCAGTCTGTCGGAGCCTCCCCTTTTATGAGCACCTGCATTCTGAAAACAGAGCCCACGCTGAGGCTTGAGCTTTGCGCAGAAGCAGATATTTTGAATGCTAGAAGGCAAGAGGGGCCGAAAAATCCCTTTTGTTGCCCCTTTTCTTCTCCTCCTCCCCCTTCTGGGACGTCTTCACGTGTCTTGATCACAACATTCCCGTGAAGTCATTCTTCCGCTCCACTCTGCGCTGATTAGGCCTCAGTTGAAGGATTGGGTCCAGTGCTGGGCACGGCATTTCCGGAAAGATGTGGAGAAATTGGAGAAGATCCAGAGAAGAGCCACAAAAATGGTGAAAGGTCTAGAGAGCATGACCTTTGAGGGAAGACTGAAAGAACTGGGTTTGGTTCATTTGGAAAAGGGAAGACTGAGAGGGGAGGTGATAGCAGCTTTCAAGTATCTGTTGTTACAAGGAGGGGGGAGTAATATTGTTCTCTTTGGCCTCTGAGGACAGGACAAGGAGAAATGGGCTTAAACTGCAGCAAGGGAGGTTTAGGTTGGACATTAGGAAAAACTTCCTGCCTGTCAGGGTGGTAAAACACTGGAATAAATTGCCCAGGGAGGTTGTGGAATCTCCATCAGTGGAGATATGTAAGAGCAGGTTACATAGGCATCTGTCAGGGATGATCTAGTCCGGGGTGGGCAAGATACGGCCCTCAGGCACACAGTAGCCCCAGACTACTCAAAATGTTTGGCTGCTCCATGTGCCTCTCTGTGCCGTGTTTGTGGGGTGGGGGGGGGGGGACTTTGCAGCTGTCCCTGCCCCCGGCACAATCCCTCATCTCCTCTTGGTCAGAAGCCAGCCAAAGGGAGCTGAGAGATTATGTTGGTGGCGGGAGCAGTGCACGAAACCTCTGCCCCGTGCACACATGCAGAGAACCAAATGGAGCAGGCAGCTCTTTTGAGTGGTCAGGGGTGCAGCAGGAGGATAACACCAGGCTGCTGGCTGGAAGCCACCTAGGTAAGTGCCTCCTCGCCAGAGCCTACACCTAGCACCCCACACCCACCCACGCCCCAACTCCCTGCTGCAGGTCACCACCCAAACCCTCTGCCCTCCCCAACCTTGTACTCCCCTCCCTGCACCTCTCCCACAGGCCAGAATCCTTTTCTGCACCCATACTCTCTCCCGGACCCTGTCCCAGGCCACAATCCCCTTCTTTATCCAAACTCCCTCTCACACCCCACTCTCTCCTGCACTCCGGCCCTGAGTACCCTTCTCCACCCAGCCTCCATCCCAGACCCTGCACAGAAAAGTGCAGCTCTTGACCACCTACCAAAATCTTGGCATGCCCCCCTTGCATCAAAATGTATTGCCCATCCCAATATAGATGGTGCTTGGTCCCGTCTGGAGTGGAGGGAACTGGACTCTCAAGGTCCCCTCCACTTCCAGCATCCTGTGACTGTTTGTTCCCCCCCTTGCTTTAAAAGGTAGACAGATTAAGGTTGAAGCGGTTCCTCTGCAAACACTGACTATGCGAGGCTGCAGTCCAGGAGGGACTGTTCTCATTTGCTTTGAAAAATGCATCCTTCTGAGCAGGGACTGAATATTAAGTGTTTGCACAAGGTCTAGCCCAGGAGGGGGGGGATGTGGCTCCTTGGCTGGTCGTTAGGCGCTACTGTAATAATCATGATTAATAATAACTATGATGGTACGTAAAACAAGACTGTTCTTTTTGTAGCAGGCACTGGTTTGGCCTCCCTAGAGACTTTCTGCTACCCACACAAGCTATGGCAAAGACAGTCACTTGCAAGATTTCTCCCGCTACCCAGAGCCCGGTGCAGAACTGTCTCTATCAGGCCAGACTAATCAGCATAACTCGATGGATCTGTGAAGTGGAGGATCTAGTCCCCTCTCTCAACTAGTGGGAAATGCTTCGTTTGTTTTCCAGCCCATGTCAGACCTTGGCCGTTGCTGACTTCCCACAGGTGCCAATTAGATGAGTGGTTTTTGTGCGGTGTCCATCTAACTCCTTGGATTTGGATGGAGCCTGGATTTTTCAGCCTGTCTTGCTTTCTAGTGTTGGATGATGCCAATTTGTGGTCACTGCTGAGCTGGGTAGGAGAGAGGCTTGTTTTCCCACCACCCACCCATGCGGTCCACCCTGTGATATTTTAATACTTCGTGTACTCCCAGGGATTCCTTAGTGGCAGCTTCGTTTGGTTTCTTTCTAAATAATTCTGCCTTCCGAGAACATCCGATGCGCTCAGGGGCTTTGCTCACCGTGTCTATTTCCCTTCCTTCGTCGTTAGGGACAAAATTGATCGTCTGCGTCTCTCTCGTAACTGGGGAGAAACAGAACTAGGATTCCTGGCCATTCCTTCCCATCTGGTAAAGTTCATGGGGAAGGCTTGTGCTAATTGAGGCTCTCAGGACATGATGCCACCGAGAGAAATGTCCTGACCTTTTCGGGATTCAGTCTGCACTGTTTTGAGAGCAAGTAACTAGCAGCACACAATGGGGAGTCAATTGAGAAACAATTGCAGCTGCGTTAGGTAAACCTTCTTTTCCTTTATCTGTTGCATTGAGTTTCACCACTTAGGGTACCAGTTGCTGGCCTGTTGACGATGGATTTGGGAGTAAAGACAATGAGAAGTCACATGGCACCTTAGAGACTAACAAACACACATTTCATGTATTTATTTGGGCATAAGCTGTCGTCGGTAAAACCCACGGTGGGCATAGAACAAGGGTGGGCAATCATTTTTAGCTGGGGGCCACTTCAAATATTTTTGAAGTGGGCCTGGGCTGCATCGGAAGGGGTGGGACCTCAAACGGAAGGGGCGGGGCCAGGATGCTTTGGGCTTCCCCACCCACAGACAATGATTGGTCTGGGGATAGGGAAGCCCCTTTAGCTCCCCCTTCCCACTTAGCACTTAGAACATTCCCATGCTCCCTCACCCCCAGGCCAATCAGGTGCTTCGAAGTGCCGCACGCTTCTGGCCGGGCAGGGGTAAGGAGGAGGAAAGTATGTGCACTCCCCTGATTGGCCTGATTGAGAAGTTTCCTTCCACCCTGCCAGGAGCATGCGGCACTTCAAAGCGCATGCACTTCCTCCAGGCCCTAATTTGGCCTGTGGACAGGGTGCAACAGGGTCTCCGTGGGCCGGATCTGGCCTGCAAAGGCCCTTTTGCTCACCCCTGGCATGGAACCACTTTCTCTTTAAATCCCCGACTTTATGCTCCTGTATGCTTAGCAAGGAATTGATACGACTGCCAGCGGTTTTCAAATATCTAAAAGGGTGTCACAAGGAGGAAGGAGAAAATTTGTTCCTCTTGGTTTCTGAGGACAGGACAAGGAGTAATGGGCTTAAAGTGCAGCAAGGGGAGGTTTAGATTGGACATTAGGAAAAAATTCCTAACTGTCAGGGTGGTCAAATATTGGAATAAATTGCCCAGGGAGGTGGTGGAATCTCCCTCTCTGGAGATATTTAAGAACAGGTTAGATAGACATCTGTCAGGGATGGTGTAGACGGAGCTTGGTCCTGCCTTGAGGGCGGGGGGCTGGACTCGATGACCTCTCGAGGTCCCTTCCAGTCCTATTATTCTATGATTCTATGATTTGATCAGCACATATCCAGCCAGAAAGCCAAATGCTGCAAACCTAGATTGGAATTCTCGATGATTCGTAGCCTGTCCAATGGAAACAGCTAAGGTGTGACCACTGGTAATGTTCACCGGAGACAGCTAACATTAGGGTTAAGGACACAGAGGAGGATTCCGGTATCAGCTGCCGTCAACAATATGAGCATGAGTGCGAGGCGGGTGGCTATTCCAGCCCTCTTTGCTGGGTGGCAAATTACACTGCACCGCAGTCCTGTTCATCTTGATCCTCTGCATCTCTGCAAGAGGAACAGGCGCCTGGTTTGGTCCATCTGGGCAGGAATCACTAAACAGCTTAGAAAAGAGAATGACCTACAGCCAGTGGGAGACTCTAGAAGGGCTAGTGCAGGATTAACATGTCTCCCAGGAAACTTGTGCTCGAAAAAGCGAGAAGAGCACCAAAAATGATGAAAGGTCGAGAATACATGAGCGATGAGGGGAGACTGAAAGAACTGGGCTTGTTTAGTTTGGAGAGGAGAAGACAGAGGGGACATGATAGCGGCTTTCAGGTATCTAAAAGGATGTCACAAGGAGGAGGGAGAAAAATCACTCTCCTTGGCCTCTAAGGACAGGGCAAAACGCAATGGGGTTAAATTGCAGCAAGGGAGGTTTAGGTTTGATATTAGGAAAAACTTCCTACCTGTCAGGGTGGTGAAACCCTGGAATAAGTTGCCTGGGGAGGCTGTGGAATCTCCATCCCTGGAGATATTTAAGAATGGGTTGGACAGACACCTGTTGGATGGTGCTTGGTCCTGCTGTGAGGTCAGGGGACTGGACTTGATGACCTCTCGAGGTCCCTTCGGTTCTCGGATTCTATGAAAGCCAAACTGGATACAGCGAGCTGCCCAGCCTGCCCCTGCATGACTTGTCCAGGGCACTGGACCAAATGCCCCACGTTCGGTTGTGTTTTCCAGAGTCTGTGATGTCCACAAAGAGTCGGGACCTTGGGTTTCTGTCTCAGCCCAAATGTGTCAGGGCCCTGGGTACCCCCAGAGGTTCCCAGAGATCTTGCAGCAGGTGCATCAGCTCATCTAGAGACTCTCCTCGATTTGCCACAGGCCACGTAAAAAGCCCTAGCGATGTCAGTCCGCCCTACGCTGTCCCACGGGCAGTGACTTGTTCACACTGCTCTGTGTGTTGTGCCCTGGAATGTAAGTACAGTGCTCACATCCCAATTGCTGTCCTGCATAATTGAGTGGCACGGATGAGGCAGTGAGCCATTGCTCGGCTACAGTGCGCTGTGACTCTTGGGCTGATTTTTGTAAGCAAGCCGTTTTTAAGGGAGGGGAAATGTGGGATGCACGAGACAGATCAGGCGCCTGAAATCAGCCATCTGGAAAGGCTGAGCGCCGCTGGGTTAGAGGACACTGTACTCGGTGACGGCCCCTTGTCCCCAAGCACTGTGCTGGCGCACGGAGGTGACTGCTCGCTCCAAGAGGAGGGCATTGAGAAACGTCCCAGGGCCCTGCGAGGCGTTGCCGGTGCTGCCTTGCAGTTCTCGGGGACAAGAAGGGTCTGTATGGATGTCCCTCGCCTGAAGAGATGGTGCATGAACACTCTCCGTGCCTGCTAGCCTGAGCGGCACGATGCCCGGGTGAGGTGAGGAAGCCGTTGGGCAGATGGGAAGCTGGCATGCCGAGCGACTTGCCCAGGGTCATGCAGGAAGCATGTGGCAGAGCAGGGCCTTGAAACCCAGCTCTCCCAAATCATAGGCTGGTGGTCTCACCAACTGGTGATGCGTCCTGTCTGTGTCCATAGGCTCAGCGTGCCCATTCGTGAACGTGGCTTCTTCCACCGAGCTGGAGTTGGTGCTTGTGTTGCCATCCCTGTGCACGTCCCTCTGAGCCCTTCCCCTCCTCTTGGCCTCTAACTTCCCCCCACTCTCAAGGACACAGGCAGGATTTTGCTGCCCATTTCACAAAGGAACAAAGCCACAAGCCTGCACTTCCCTTATTCCGTCCTGTGAATTATTTACAAACCAACCCTCTGCCCCGGTGCTTCGGGGTCAGACCTAGGGGTGCTCCCTCGTGGCCTAATGATTTCAGGTGGGCAGAGACAGCTCTTCCTCTTTCCGACTGGGGCTGAGGCGGTGCCCCTGTCCCATCACTCACGGCTTCGCTCCACAAGCCAGATGTCCTCCGAGCAGCATTTCCTTGGCCTGGAGGGAAAGGGAAAGTTCCATGGAGAGACGTTCTGGCTTGTCTGTCGCTTTGACAGCTGACTGCCCCCTTCGGTCCTCTTGCATCCCTGCCCCTCCTCGGCGAATCAAGGTATCGGGAGGGCAGAACGTCGGTGTGCATCAAGAATCAAATTCCCATCTCCCCTCTCTTAAATGACTCTTCAGCCACTAATTCTCCCCCAGCCACTAATTCTCCCCATCCCCAAACTCTAAAACCTTCCCTGGAAGGAAACATAATTCAGCAGTGAGAACAGGGCCGTGTTTGTTTGGGACTCAGACGTGAGCTCTAGGTTCCGTACATGTCGCCGCTGGGTTATCCGCTCCAGTATCCTCGCAGACAAGCGTCCCTCTGGTTCCCGTAGCTTGTCTTGGGCTTTTGCTTCAGACTTGTGTTTTGGTGAAGAGTCTTTCTGGCACGTGCTGAGAGTCTGGCGTGGCAATTTCACCTGCACGTATGTCGTAGACCAGGAGTTTGTTTAAACACCATCCATGTGCTGGGTACTTCTTTGTACGACACAGAAATAACTAGAGACAGGCCGGGCTCCACAGCGCTGGCTGGGGGTCTGAGACGCTGGTACATTTCCATCCCATCTCTTGAGGAAAAACTGCTTTCTTGGGGTTTTTTAAAAGAGACTTGAATGAAGAGGGGGGAGAGGGGACAGGGACGGAGGTTTCTGTGAAGGGGAAAGGCAACAGGTCTTTGGGTTTTGATTTGTTTTGGCAGGTGCTTCATCTTCCGGCACTATAGTTGAATGTTTAGGCAAACCCCATACTCTTGCGCTTCCAGCTAGTATTCAACACCGTACGCACTGTGACACAATTTCCCATGCCGGCTTTAGGCGCCATAGGTAAAGTTCTTGTTAACAGAAGAACCACGGGGGATTCTGATGGAGCTGATACCTCTGATTGTCATGCTGGCTTAAAGATAAGGTTATGCATAGGGTGGCCTGCCCGTTTCTCCCCATGCATTTCTCTCAGCTCTAAAATGCTCCTTCTAGAGGGATTTTTTCCATTACAGAACAGCTTTCCATGAGCATTGAAACTAAAAGCTGTCTGTGTCAGACTGACCTCCTAGAGGATCGGTGTGTGAGTTGGTAGCCGCATTGAGTATTAGAGAGGGTGGGATTCCCAGATGGAACTTGAGCATGAACCGCATGGAGTTAACGTCCCATGGTGTGTGCATAGCATCGAGCTACCGCGCTACTTTTGGGATAAGTTAAGAGGCATTTGCCCTTGAGAGAGACACTGGAGCTTTACGTCAGCTTAGGCCACTGGTTTTCAAACTACGGCTCGCGACCCAGTACCGGGTCGCTCCATGCCAGGCCTTGGGTCTGCTTGCGGTAGGGTGACCCAGTGATAGTGGGGTGCTAAGGGCAGGCCTCTTGCCTGTCCTGGCACTGCAGTCCACACTGCATCCTGCAAGCGGCCAGCAGCTGGTCTGGCTCCTAAGCGGGGGAAGGAGAGGAGAGAAGGTTCCTCACTCTGAGCACTGGCTGCACACTCTGATTGGCCAGTTTTCAGCCAATGGGAGCTGGGGGATGATCTGTACCTGTGAGTGAGGTCAGCATGCAGAGCCTCTTGTGTTCCTCCACCTAGGAGTTTCCTCCCGCCGACCTGCTGCCGGCTACTTCTCAGTGTTACAGAGAACACTGGTTGAGATCTGCTGTCCTGGCAGGGCAGACCTTCTGTCCCCTGCTGCTCCATGTGGGAGACAGACTGTGCCTCCAGCCCGCAGGGAATGAATTCGGGAGAACTCCCCCAGTGTCTTTTGCTCCCTTTTCCCCATGGAGTGGATTTTAGAGTCCCTAGTAACGTTGCTTGTCGTTAGCAAACAGGTAGCAACTAAAACCCTCTGTCACAGAGAATCTGAAGTGTTATTAGTAACAATGGTAGCAAAATTGCTTTGCAAGAAATTATATTTCTAACGTATGGCTTTTAAGCTGACAGGTCTTTTTAACTGCCATGAGCGGTAGATGTCAAGATTTTAATGGCACTTGCTGTACACACAAGAAATGCAATTACAGTTCCTTGTGAGGCATTTGAAAGACAAGTGGTAGAATCTGTCTGAAGGAAGTGGGGAATGCCATTTCATTTCAATTAGGGCGAGAGCAGCAAAGGAGGATGATTTGGGAAGGATCAGGCAGAAGTCTGGCTGGAATGTGTGTCACGTCAGCCAACAGCCATTAAATGTTCGGGGATGGCAGGAGATGTGTGAGGATTTTCAGATCTATTCTGACATATGTGGATTGAAATTCCCTAGCGGGGAACTAACCTTTGGGGGAACTCTATTGACAAGGCCTGGAAAGAGAGGGGAGAGAGGTTTCTGTGGGGGGAAGCACCAAAAGCCAAGATCCATCACCAAGAAAGCACCAGGACATTGGCAAATTTCAGCCTGCTAGGTTTGAAAAAGGTCATTCATCCCCCGCCAGCCCCTCTTCAGCATCTCATCTGCCAAAGCACTTCTACGCATTTCTTCCAAAAGCCAAGCTGTACTGGAAACACAATGAAAAATTAGATATTTCTCTGTGATTTTTATATCAAAGTAATGTCAAATTTCCAGTAGGCTCAGTTTTGCTCTACTCTCATTGGCTGGATCTACACTTACTCCGAAATCAGCTCTCTGAAGATCAATCTTCTGGGGTTTGATTTAGTGGGTCTAGTAAGGACTTGCTAAATCGACCACTGATGGTGCCCCTATCGATGCTGGTATTCCACGGGGTTGTGAGGAGTAAGGGAAGTCGACGGGAGAGTTTCTCCCTTCAGAGAGGCCGCTGCAGAAATTCGACCTTAAGTACATCGACTCCAGCTACACTATTCCCTTAGCTGGAGTTGCATGTCTTTGGTTGACTTTCTCGCGTAATATAGACCTGGCCATAATTGCTTTGGAAATAATTTCCACTGAGATCAAAAAATGACAGGCCTGATCTTTGGCTGGTGTGAGGGGACACAGCTCTTCTGGCTGCGGTGGAGTGAGGCTGATGTTCACTAGTTGGACCAGCCTTTAGAAAAATGATTCCCTCATTATTTCCCAGGTTTTTCCCAATGACTACGAAGCACAGATTTCCGTGTGGCATTCCATTTCTGCTCATGGTTATGAGCTGTGGGCCCTGTTTGTTAATCCTGACACCTGTTTCTGATGCTACAGCGCTGGTTAGGGGTGGCAAGTGGCAGATGTGCTCATAAGTACCCATGCGAGCATCCAAGTGGGGAGTTAGAAGTCCTGTGAAAGGTGCCTGTGTTGGGAGAATGGGGCTTGGCGGTGTGAAAGTAAAACAACGCTTGTGTTTTTCTCTCTCCCCAAAGAGGTAAGGAGGGAGGGAGAGACTATACAGAGAGATAACAAATCTATCATTGAAACTAATTGTCTGTGATGGATGCCACTGGTGCAGACTGATGTGTACGCTGAAAGGGGAAGCGTTACATTTTTTATTTATACCCAGGCCTATAGGGTTGACATGGGGAAGATGTTTTGAAAATGGCTAAACCAAAGCTCTGAAGGATGCTTCAAACTCCAGGAACTGAGCTCTGGGAACTAGGCTATAAAGTCATTGAAATATGAACAGATGTTCTGGAATAGAGCTTCAAAACCACAGAAGATTCTTCCCTCCCTCCCCGCCCCTGTGTCTTTCTGTGTGAGGAGACTTCAGAAACGCTGCCGGTGTTTTAATATTTGTTTTGCAAAAGTGATATGCACATGCAGACTTCCTTGGTCACAGGCTCCGAAGCGAAGCCGCGCTAGCTTATTACAGCTCCAACTGAACCAACATTGAGTTGAAATGGGAGTGATGAGTCTCAGCGAGTTTAGAGCCCAGAGGAGTGACTGTTTCTAGAGGTCTGAAGAGCTTCTTCATGAAGATGTTGAGTGCAGATAGATAAGGGAGCCATATTGGCTTCAATGCCACTACATTAGGTCCTGGGAAAAAGTTTGTGGCATTCACACTGATAGAGAACATCAGAGGTTACATATCTCAGAGGGATAGCCGTGTTAGTCTGTATCTTTAAAAACGAATAGCCCTGTAGCACCTTAGATACTAACAAATGAGTATCATGAGCTTTCATGGGCAAAACTCACTTCTTCAGATGAGTGGAGGAAACAAATGTTTCTGAGAACCTGTGGCAGAACGGTGAATAAAAGGTTTTATTCCTCCATTCATCTGAAGAAGTGGGTTGTACCCACGAAAACTCATGATACACTGAATACGTTCAACCTCACCTCATTGACTTCAGTGGGGTTCTGCATAAGGGTCTGCCCATGCCTATAATTGTAGTTCCAATCTGGTAATTCTCCTCCATTTGCGGTTCTCTTTACCTAATACCATTGGGGGGGAAAATCCTAAAATAACTTGAGGCAGGCTGGGATTTTCAAAAGTGCCTATAGAGATGTCTGCACTGCAAAAAAGACTTGAGGCAGGAATTCTTGAGGCAGTCTACTCGCTCTGGTTCCTGGGGTTCATCATATGAAGCTCACGATTGTAGAGTAGATGTATAGCCTCAGGGTAGATCCTGGCTTCTGGAACCTGGAGTAGATCTTGGAGCCGAAGGTCTAGCCCAAATTAAATGTCTACCCTTCTATTTTTAGCTTCATACTATGGATCAAACTGAGCTTCACTGCCTCAGGTTTGCTTATTTGTTTGGTTGATTTTTTGTTTTTGTTTTTTGCTGTGTAGACATACCCATAGTGACTTAGGAACCGCCAATAGGCATTACACTCCTAAATTGTTTAGTTGCTTCTGAAAATGTTACCCTCTTTTACAAAAAAAGGGCCAGGAGAGTTTTCTGGAGACTGAGAGATCCACTTACTAGGTACTAGTGCTTTTCATGACAAAGTGATTGTTATTACATTTATTATGTGACAGCGTGCTTCAGGCTATACAAGATCCCCAGATAAAGAATTCTAGTGCTAAGGAGAGTACAGTCTAGAAGATACGACACGAGGGAAGTCCTGAGGAGAGAGACAATTTATTATTAAAATTAATTTATTGCTAGCTCAGTTCTTGCGGACATCTGCACTTTTCATTAAAAGCCAGGCGGTTAGCTCTATAGGGTAAAAAACACATGCTTAAAAAAGAAAGAGGCTAGGATATTCTTCACCTTAGAAAGATGACAGCAGAAGTCCCCTCTTAGAGAAAATGAGAGAAGATGACCATTTTGCTTAATGATCTTCATCCAGCATTTTCTTGATCAAGATGAGAGTGCTCTTAACTTCTTAACATATTTGCTCTTGAGGTACAGTTTGAATCTCTCTAGTCCAACACACTGTGGTCCAGCAACATCCATGATCCAGCCTGATTTTTGTTAGTGTGGCCAAGTTTCCCGCCCATTCCATAAAGTTTACTTACAGCCACCAGTCTTGGCTCTGTGTTCTGTGCTGTTATTTAGCTCCAATTGACCCCAAAATGCCTTTTCAGAGCCCAGTAAGCAGTGGAAGTGTTGGTAATGCTGCTGGACAATATTGACCTCCTGTGATCTGGCAAAAAATTTCTGATTCGGTACCAGCCAGGTCCTAAGGGTGCTGGACTAGAGTGGTTCAACCTGTAGTTGAGCTAAGTAACCCACTTTGCTTATCCAAAATTATTGCAGTGCAAGTAACAAGCAGGATGGTGGTTTCTCTGTATTGTGTATTTCTCCATCCATTCCCCCCCAAAACAGGCCCGTTCTGAAACTTAAAAGGACAAAGCGTGTGGATTCTGTTTTCAGAACGGCCTATCCTTTTCCAATTGCCTCTTGTTTTGCTGGCCTGGCTCGCCTGCCTGTTGCACAGAGGAAGTGCTGAATATTAATGACAGTCTATCCGCCTGTGACACTTAGATCGCTTTATCAATCAAACGTGGCACGTTGTGCCAATCCAGCCACCTGTCCTCTTCCATCAGTGTCAGAAAGTGTTTCACCGAAGGCCACAGGTGCCAGCTGTCAGCCTGGAATAAGCACTGGGCCTGCCCTAGGATAAGTGTATTTAGGGAGTCTCGTTCGATTGAATTTTCTGCCTTGACAGCTGCCTTTGAGATTCATTTTAGAAAATAAAAATAAATTATAGGCTAATAAACAAACCAGCATACCAATAACAAAGAGCCGGGCCTAAGGGTGTGTAACTTTTACCATTCTCTGCCACTCCTGAACAATTACCAGAAATCGGACTGACGGTAGGGACGTTGTCCCAACAATTCATTTGGTGCTCTGCCTGGTTTGACTGAGGTCTGTAACACACAACCCAGTTTGCTGCTCATTGACCCGTTTGACTTGAAAATCTTATGCCCCTCTTCTTCTCCCAGGTTTGACACAGCCGCCTTGGGTGTTCTAGATTTTGCTTGTTTCCGCGACTCCTTCAGAAACAGTCACCTTGTTCTCTTCAGGAAAGCTTCATGAACTGTAGGAGCTGGTGTCTCCTTGTTTTGGCAAAGAGGTTGCTGGATAAAATATATAGTTACTACAGGTTGAACCTCCCTAGACCCCTACCCTGGGGACCTGACTGGTTCTGGATGAGGGACTTTTCCAGACCGGGGAAAGTCATTTCTGGCCCCCCTGCCAGAAATGTTCCCCATCCTACTTCCCCCGCAGCCCAGCTGAGCCATGTCACTCCCCCCCACCCCATGGTCCTTCTGGACCATGAATGTTGGTGGTCCAGAGAGTTCTGGTTTATAGAGGTGCAACCTGTACATTTGTGCTCCCCTTCAACGTTTGGTTGAGATGGATTATGTGGTAGTTTTGTTCTACGTCGCTTACTGTCCACAAGAACAGAGCTCAGAATCAATACTGAATTGCAGTATTATTCACTGCAGTCTAGCCTCATGGCGTTGTTACATGGTGCCAAGGCTGTTTTCCCACTCCGGCACGATGATTGCAGAAGTGGGGGCCTGCAAAAGTACCCACAAAACCTTATCTTTCCAGGCTTTGGTATAAAGCTTCCCCCCAAAATCTTAAAAACCTAGATTGTGGGGATAAAAATCCACTGCTACCACCCAAGTAATGATAAGAAAACCAGGGAAGAGGTCATTTGGGAAATCTCAGCCCTAAAGTAAAACCAGGACACAAAAATTAACCAATACCAGGTTAATAAAAAAGAAAGAACTTTTATCATCACCACAATACTCTTGTTACAAGCGTAATGACTAGATGGAAAAGTCACCAATTAATATACTCACGGGGGACTCCCATGGGCCAAAAACTTAGTTACAAAGGAAAGGAAAACCCATTTTTAAATGCACGGACATCAGATTTCCATTCCCATACCATAAAATAATAAAACTGATTTATCTAAACTTTACCCTACTTATAGGTAGTGAAGAGTCTTTTCTTGGAGAGAGACATTTTGTCTGTGTCCCTCGGTATCTGAAGAGAAACTGCCCTGGGACAGAGGAGGGGAAACTAAAAATTCATTTGTCCCAGTTTGAAATTCGTACCTGCGGTTCTATTGGCTGACTACTACCTGTCTAGGTACAGTTAACGCCTTAGACCCCAGACTGCTGGCCATCCCTCCTGACCGTGACACATAGGGTTCGTTTTTAGGAGAGTAGAAGCCCAAAGTCTGTGTTTGCAGGTATAACATGGGGTTGCACTGATCAGTGGAGGTGGCAATTTGAAGTGTACTGTTGCGTTTTCAAAGGCTGACAGTCTCTTCCCCCTCGATCAAGAAAGTTGACGTTTGAAGTGTGCCCACCGGAAGACTTACTTTCAAGAGAAATCTATTACCAACGTGTCCATTAGCCTATTTCCTAAACAGGCTTAATGTCTTGCCATTTTCACAGTGGAAGAGGACTCCGTACTTTGCTCTCCGCTGGTATGAGCAACTGAGCATTAATGACGGGGGAATTTTCAAACACTTGCTATGAAGGGTTTTCTTTGCCTCGTTTGTGACATTTAATAAAAGTTTTGTAAAGAGCTCATTCTGATTTGTCAGAGTAGTTGTTCAAATCAGGGGCCTTGCTTATATACCAATCGATAATTGCCCTTCCATGATTTTTCTGTCTCCTCAATCACTATGGGTGAGATTTAGGGGAAATTTAGATTAAAGCCCTCAAGAGCTATATTTGTCTATTCAGATTCCTTATTTAAATCTGGTGTGGAAACCAGATTTCCAGAAGAAGTCTTTTTTTTTTCTTGTTTGAGCCTCCTTCCCCTAAATTATACGTGTTACGTAGACAAACCAATATATAGAGCGGCTAGTACCTCTCGGCTCTGGGGTATAATGAGCAGATTCACTTGTAAGACCATAGTGACTTATTTTCCCACTATTGTCATACCTAGCTCGTTTTCCTTATTACTGCTTTCCAAGTGCCTCAGCACGTCTGCGCATTCTCCTCTTTACCTACCGAACACAACCCCTCACGTTTTTTCCTGAGTTGAAAAGATGAAGTCCCTTTGAGAAGTGCACTGGAATTGAAACAGGCCCAGGGTGCTGCTGATGGCACGGAGCCTTGTAATTTACTAAATGTCAGTGGTTTGATTGCAATTCAACGTGACTGGTGATTGCACTGCATCGTGTTCTGGCCGGGGCCGAGAAGCCTGTTTACCTTTTCAAACACTGAGCACTCAGCTGAGCGCTCTACAGAACAGACTGTCTGTCTCCTGTGAGCCGCTCAGAATGTTTTTCAGTGTTTCCCGCACTCAGCTGGCTTTATAGCTCAAGCTGTAGAAGCTCCTCCATTCTAGTAGCAAGGTCCCAGGTTCAAATCCACCCTCTGATGGTTACAGTAACAGAGAGCCACACTCGGTGCCGAGAGGTGTGTGCAGGGCTGCTACCTGTTGTGGGAGGAGGGATAGCTCAGTGGTTTCAGCAGTGGCCTGCTAAACCCAGGGTTGTGAGTTCAATCCTTGTGGAGGCCATTTAGGGATTTGGGGCAAAAATTTGTCAGGGATGGTAGTTGGTCCTGCTGTGAAGGCAGGGGACTGGACTTGATGACCTTTCAAGGTCTGTTCTAGGAGATAGGCAATCTCTATTAATTATAATAGCTGAGGTGAATGCGAATATGCAGCTGAAAACACAAGCCTTCATGGGTTCATTTGTAGACTCATAGGATGATGGAATCCTAGGGCTGGAGGAGACTGCAGGAGCTCACCATGTCCAACCCCCCCCCTGCCCAAAGCAGGACCAGCCTTGATTAAATCTTCCCAGCCAAGGCTTGGTCAAGCTGGGCCTTAAAAAACTCGAGGGATGGAGACTCCACCCTCATCTGTGCTGGGCACTAATCTCTGGGACCTGGACTTGTGAGAAATGACAGGGCTTGCACCCAGGCCGTTACAGGACTTGGGTCTTATCTACCTGCTAGCAGGGTACTGGGGCCTGAGGGATTGTTGACCCGAGTCGGACTGAATTGCTCGTGGTTGAAAACAGGCTTAGTACGCAATGCACACGCACCCTAGCACAGTGGTTCTCAAAGCGTGGTCTGTGGATCACTAGTGGTCTGCAACCGTCTTGCAGGTGGATTGCGGGCTCGAGGCTGGCCTCTCCCAGCAGTGGGGAGCCTACGCTGGTGCTCCAGACCCACACATTCCCTTCCTCCCCCAAGAGGGAAGCACCAACTTCCCACTGCTGGGAGAGAGGAGGCGAGCCAGGCGGGTTGGATCCAGCTTGCGGGGAAAGGAAGTGGCTCCATGCGCTGCCACGCCCCCTCCTCCCAGCTGGGGGAACTGTCCCCTGGAGACTTTCCCCACTGCTCTCATTGGCCAGAATCACAGCCAATGGAAGCAGCAGGAGGCGGTGCGGTGCCTGGAAGCGGCAGGAGGCATGGAGCCTGGAGCCAGGTAAGTGCCTCCACTCTCCTCATGCCCACACCCTGCCTCCCCCAACCTCTCACACCCTGTTCTCAAGAGCCTGCATCCCCACCTGCTTCTGAACTCTCCCTTCCGCCCAGACCCCCTCCATCCTCAACTTGCTCCTGCACCCAACCTCCCGGCCAGACCCGACGGCCAGACCCGACACCCCTACCCTCAGCCCACTCTTGCACTTATTTTGTCATCATGGATGGTTGGCTGGTGGCTGGTGGCCCACGGAAAGGTCTGCATTGAGTGGGGTGGGCCGCCGGCCAAAGAGTTTGAGAACCGCTGATCTAGGAGGATGATCTTCAGAGGATAACTGCAATTTTGGGACTAAGTTAAAAAAGAGACTTCTCTGTCCAAAACAGTTTGCTGGGCTCTGGGGTGACTCCCTTTGTGATGATGGAAGAACATTGGTCTCAGATTTAAAATCTGGCCTTTCAAGAGTTTCTTTCTCTCATAACCTACCTTTCCCTTTGCTTGAACCAGTATGGATGCCATAATCCAGTATTGGCGACTCTCGAGTCAGGTGTTATGGAAATTTGTCATGGAACTGACTAGACAGGGAGTTAGGCCTGTGTGAGGTGGAGAAGAGGTGTGAAAGTCCTCCAGCTGTTAGGAATGGCTAGTCAGAATGACAACCGGTCACTCTGGTTGCAAGCAAATGAATCTGTAACATCAAATAGTGAAGGGTGAATTTTCAGCTTAGCTAAGATGTAGCATCTGTTTTGGGGGGGGGTCAACATGCTCCCTTAAAATGAACTAGCACCAAAAGTTGCTCGTTAACTACCTGCTTTGCAGCCTGCCATTAGGCAGTGACAAGTGTTCTCAGATCTGTGCCCACCACTTAATTGTGCATACACAATGCGGGTGCAAATTGTGTCTGCAGACAGGGCTGTGATCCTTCTGAGAGTTCACTCTGTATGCGTGTTTGTGTGTGCTCTGTGTCCATTGAAGGAGCCGGATTGATAGTCCTGGAAAACCAAGTCCTTCCTTTAGCCATGGAATATGGGCAGCGCCAGGTGTAGCCCGTTCATATTGCTGCTGTTCTGATGTAGGAATGTGAGAGGTCAACTCACCGCACCTCCTGCTGGTCATTCTGGGAAATAGCTTTGTCCGTTGAGTGCACCGCCTCGTGGTCATGTCTTGCCGATTGTCGCGCTGCTCTCCTTGTCTCCACCTTCTGGCTCTGGACCTACGTCGCTCCCTTGGTCTGCACTGTCCGTTGCACTCTGGCAGTGCCCACGGCTCCCTTCTCTCCTCAGTCCGCACACCTGCCTCAGCGCCCAACTGGAGCTCCAAAGCCTAGGTCAGCCGTGGCCAACCCACAGCTCATGAGCCGCATGCTGCTTCCCCCCCCCCCCGGGTGTGGCTCGTGAAGCCCCCCCTGTGGCTTATAAAGCTGCCCCCTCACCCTTCCGTGCCCCTGAAAATGGCCCTCTTCTCTCGATTCCCTGTGCTCTCCGGGGCAGGGGAGACATCTGGCTCAGCCATTCAAGATGGTGTCGGCCGGTGGGAGCCTGATGGTGGGAGCCTGATGTGGCCAAAAAGCCTCTAAACATGTTTAAAGAGGCTAATTAAGTGGGCTGGATGTGTCCCATTCATAGCTTTTGGTGTGAAAATGTGGATGTTAAAGGAAGGGGAAATTGGCTTTGTAATGCGCTAATCCGTTAGAATCTGTAATCCTGCTATGAGTGTAGAGAACTGGACTAGAGGATCTCTGAAGGACCCCTCTAGTCCTTTGATTCTATGATTTGAAGTTTTTCCTCTTCCCTTTGGAAGTTGGACTTCAGACCATGCCTAGCAAACCTCGTGAAGTTCAACCTATAATTTGCTGAAATACGCCAAAGCTAGCCCTTATTAACCTGTCCTGCTTGACAGTCTGCTGAAGTCCTTTAAGAACCATCTGTTGCTGGTATACCAGCTTACTAAAGTATTAATGCACATGAGTCACAACTTTCTTATTGCTTCTGGTAAATCTATCAAAGCGATTACTAGCTCACTAAAGATGATTTTATAGACTCTACAGCTGGCTTATTTAAAACTAGATTGCTGTCGGAGTTGGGAACATTTATCACCGATGGACCTATGAATAATAATAATAATAATAAAGCCTGACTAGATGTAATCAGCTTTTGACGACGAGATTTTAAAATAAAGCACAGATTGAGAAGGTTCTTATAGCTAATGAGGGCAATTTGGATGTTTAAACATGTAATATGATTTATAAAGATCTTGCATGTACCACAGTATTTTTGCCAGGTCGCTAAAGGCCAATATTTTTGTAAAACTGGACAAGAGAGAAAGAAAATAAATGGATGCCGAACTATTTTATTCAGGGTTGCTCATCCGACAGCCACAGGGAAAATAAGAAATGACTCTGAGCTGGAGTCCAAAATACTAAATGTCTGTCTATGAGGATTGTCTTTTTTTTTTTTAAATCAGAGTTTGAAAAATTAATGTTCAGGCCTGTGATGGGGTGAGCATATCCACCACAAGGCCAGAAGGGTGTCAGAGGAAGTCCCGCCCCTCCAGTCATAACAAACATTCTCATTACGGCCGGAGGGGAGGGACTTCCTCCACTCACAGTGTGAAGTTAGCCCTTTCCCCCCAATGCGAGGTATACTCACCCTATCACAAAGCCATTTGAAAAGTCAATAGAGAGAGTCAAAATTCCCAAGTCAATGGCTCGTTGAGCTGACGTGGTTTAAGGCGTCTCGGTTTCACAGCCAGCGGTGCACAAGGGAAGGATATAACCAGCGAAAAAGGAAATGCAAAAGTAAAATACGGGTGAAGAATTGTCTTGTGGGTAAGGCAGTGGACTGGGACTTAGAAGATCGGGATCACTGGTTGGCTTTGCCACTGACCTACTGGGTGATCTTGGGCAAGCCACTTAATCTCTTGGGCCCCTAGTTCCCTGTCTATAAAAGTGCATATAAATCACCCTACCTTCCCTAATCTTTGTCTTTCTTGATACATTCTTCCGGGCAGGACTTCTCTTACTGTGTGTTTGCCCAGCATGGAGCTCTGTAGCGCTCTGATGAATTGCATTCTCTAGACACGACTGTAATACAAACAATGAATAATAACAACATGCCCTCAGATACTTTGACTTGCTTTTATTTCCCTGAAAACAAAAGCCTCTTTTAAACTGGAAGAGGCTGGCCAAGGGAGGATGTGACAATCTCATAAATTACCTCAGATACTCTCACATGTGTGACAGACATTTATCATACCATCTCGTTTACCGGAAGGCGACCCCTTTGAAGTTTATCTAACACCAATGGCCAAGTTACTTATTTTGATATTTTTAAAGTGCACAAAATGATCTTTTGAGATTCAAATTCCTTCAGCGTGAGCCCGACCCTGATGCATCTGAGGGGAACACTCTTGGGTCTCTGTGTGGATCACCTTGCAGGACTGGGCCCTAAATTTGGGTTCGCAATGTTGTATATACCCTCGTTACTCCTAGAACAAGCCATCCACTGTGAACACAAACGAGAATTGCATTGCTGTCGTTCTGGAGAGCGGGAGGGTTCCAGGAAGCAGCGATGAGATGTTTACTTCAGACAGGCTCTCAAATGGTTGATGCCGGCACTGTTAGGCTCTGGAGGGAATTTTGTCCCTCCATTCCTTGGCTAGACGAAAGGCCATGGTGACTTGATGGAAGTGGAGGTGGATCTCTCAGGATTTCCCCTTCCCTCTCAAAAATCTCAAGTTCTGGGTGTTCCTGATATAAATTACAATGAAATGATTGCATTGGACAATGAACACTGTGCTTTTTTCCCTGACAGCTTGGTCTCTCTCCCTCCTCCATCTGGAGCGACTGGTAACTCTGTCAGGTGCAGGGGCCTTATGGTTATCTCCTTTCCTCTGTAAAATAGATTAGTGTTTCTTCTTGTGGGGTGTGACATTAAACAGAGTAGAGCCAGTCTCCTACAGGTCAGGCCCTTGTGCGTGAGAAAGATGGAATAAGCTCTGTTGACTGCCGATACCACGGTCCGTTGTGAAAAGTAAATACGCTGTACGAGCTACTTGGGGGGACACTGTGTCAGAAGAAGCCTTTTAAACCAGCATTTGGCCTAGAAATGAAAGAATGCTGTAATCAGTTAACCAGATTGAGGGTTCTTGGAAGGGTTAAAATGATCAGTAAACATCAAACTTTGTGTTATTGATTGCTGAAATACTTCCCCTTTCTCACCGAAGTGCACGTCAGTAATGCGTTATAACACTGTGGTCTGTGGTACCTCAGTTTTTGTGTCTGTGCGGTAATGGTGCGGCTGAAACCTAGCTCAGAAAGACAATCTTTAAACACAACGAGTAGTCCTGTGGCACCTCAGGGCACGTCTACGCAGCAGGGCAAAAGTCGAATTAAGCTATGCAACTTCAGCAGCGCCGATTGCGTAGCTTAAGTCGAAATAGCTTAATTTGGCTTTTGGCACTGTCTAAACAGCAGGAAGTCAAAGGAAGAACACTCTTCCTTCAACTTCCTTACTCCTCATGAAATGAGGGTTACAGGTGTCGGAGTAAGAAGTCCTCCAGCTCAACTTTATTTCGAAATAATGGCTTGATGTGTAGACGTGCATGTTGTTTCGAAATTGTCAGTTATTCCGAAATAATGCTGCTGAGTAGATGTACTCTTAGAGACTTACAAATAGATATACACTAATAGTATCATGAGATTTCATGAGTAAAACCTACTTCCTCAGTTGAGCTTGAGTGGAGGAAAAAAGGGGCGACCTCCCTAGAAATAATAAAACTTGTCCTGCCTGGCGCTCTCTGCCTTCCATGCCTGACTGGGCTCCCAGGATAACCTGCTTCCTCTAGTACCTACCTGGCATAGCATCTCCCTGGGCAACAGGTGGGTGGAGGGCATGCAGGGTCACATGCCCCCTCCCGAGATTTCTGCCAGGGTTCTCACCAGGAAGTGGCCAGCAGCTGCCTTTCGACACTGGGTGGGAGGGAAGAGATGGGAGCTGCTTCCAGCTACAGGAGAGGAGTGAGGGCAGGCAGAGATCTCAGGTTGCATTGAGTCCAGCCCTCTGCCCAAAGCAGGACCAACCCCAATTCAATCCTCCCAGCCAGGGCTTTGTCAAGCCAGGACTTAAAAACCTTGAGGGATGGAGATTCCACCCCTTCCCTAGGGAACCCGTCCCAGCGCTTCCCCACCCTCCCAGGGAAATAGTTTTTCCAAATGTCCAATGTAGACCTCCCCCACTGCAACTTGAGACCATTGCTCCTCATTCTGCCATCTGCCCCCACTGAGAACAGCCTCTCTCCATCCTCTTTGGAACCCCCTTCAGGGAGTTAAAGGCTGCTCTCAAATCCCCCCTCTCTTCTCTCCTGCAGGCTTAAATAAGCCCAAATCCTTCAGCCTCTCCTCGTAGGTCATGTGCTCCAAGCCCTTCTTCATTTTGCCTGACCTCCGCTGGACTCCCTCCAATGCGTCCACATCCTTTCTGTAACGGGGGCCCCAGAGCTGGATGCAATATGCACATGTGGCCTCCCCAGTGCGGAATAAAGGGAAATGCTGCTACACACCGTAGTAAAAGCCAGGCTGCATCCTCTCCGCCGGTTGGAGCTACACAAGACAGCGAAAGGCCTTGGCAGGGGAGGTGGCAGTGGGGAAAGGCTCCGGCAGTTCCTGCCTGCTAGAGCCTTTTCCTGCAGCCAGAATCTTTCCCTATGGCAGTAAGAAAGTTTCCAGCAGTTGAGGGTAGGAGTGAGGTGGATGCTGAACATTAGCGTAGAGATGAAGGCACTGTTTGGGCATGTCGAGAGGCGGGGAGGGTGTGTGAGGGAGCCAGATGTGCTGGCTTTTCTCACTGTGCCTGCCTAAGCGGTGCCTCCCCATCTGCCACTGCTGTTTATAGCCATGCTAGCTGGGCACGCAGCCTCTGAACTCTGTATGCCACCATCCGTATGTACCTTTCTCAGATGGCTTGCCCAAGGTCTCTCAGGGAGTCTACACTGGAGCTGGTGTCTACACTGGAGTCTACACTGGAGCCCCCTGGTGCTGGGTGCTGTAGATGCCCATAGGGAGAGATGGCTCCTGCCCCAGCAAGCTGGCAATTGAATTCAAAACAATCTGCAAGGGTGTGTCGGAATAGAAGAATCGGGGAATGGCGAGCAAGGGTAACGGGTAAGAACCACTGGTTATATAGGCTGGCTGTGGGCACAGTTATAGACTCCTAGAAAATGAGAATTGGAAGGGACTCGAGAGGTCATCAGGTCAGTTAATAGGTGGTGAGTCATTCAAAGGTTTTGTTGATTTTTTTTTAAATACTGAAAGATTAGAAATAAAATTACAATGCACCACCCAGGAGCCCTTCACATAGAACAGAGCCTGCGCTTATTCATTCTTGCTTTGACGTGGATTTAAAGCTTCAGTGATCAGCTAGTCATGGTCTTAAGGGTGAAACCATTCTCAGCTGGTCTGTCTTTCTGGATTTTGCCTTGGGATAAGAGACAACGTGTCTGCTAATCAGTACATTCATCTGGAGCTTGGTGAATTGAAATGCCATTACTCATCCACCTTGTGCATGAACCTTCCTTTGTATCTACGAAGATGAACACAAAATGGCTGTTTTATCGTCTATGGATTTTGGAGCCATTCAGAGACCTCTAATGTTCATTTGGAGTCTCTCTGACGTGTCTAATAGAGAGCCACACACAGAGTTAATTAATAGCATATGGGAGGAAATCACTGATGGGTGTAGACTACCGAGGATCTTCAGATTAAAAAGCTGCTCGGTTCCTATTGAGTTTAAAGAACTGTCTTTGCTCAAGCCTGAACGGCCCCTGTGACGCTCAACCAGATCCTGTGTGGGGTTTGGAATGAGCCAAAGCAAGAGTATTAGGATGAAACAAATGCAGTTGCCTTGAACCTCCTTTGCAAGTATTTATCTTCAAAAATATTTTTCATTACCCCATGTTGGTAACTGATCTAAATATTAAGGAGTTTGATTTTTGTGAGGGGAATTATAATCTCAGAAGAAATACCTGTCAATTGTAGGACCTGTGTTAATGAGGCTAATTAAGTGGGCTGAATGTGTCCTATATGTATAGGGTTGACCGATGCTTTCACAAAAAATCCTGAACATGGCAGGAAAAAATTGGTTGAGCAAAAAACAAACAAACAAAAAGTGTTGCCGGGGCTTTAAAAATCGCCGTGCTCCTCACTCCTCTCAGAATGTCCCTCCCGGCTTTCTGTCCAAGAAAAACAGAAATTACCAGGCAGGGGCCATGAATAACAGACTGTCTGGGCGAACATCTGGCAACCCTATATACAGGGCTCGACAAATAGGCTAATCTACTCGTCCGTGGCGAGTAGATTATAGCCCAGCGTGGCCACACAGCACGGTCAGCGCATGCTTTTGATGTGGAAGTGCAGATGTTAAAGGCAGGAGAAATTGGCTTTGTAATGTGCCAGCCAGTTAACATCTTTGTTCAAGCCCAGGTCAACAGTGTCAAATCTTTGCCTTAGAAAGGCAAAGGCACAAAATGAGATCAAACTAGCTACAGGCATAAAGGGAAACAAGAAGACCTTTTATAAATACATTAAAAGGAAGAGGAAGACCAAGGACAGGGTAGGCCCACTGCTTAGTGAGGAGGGAGAAGCAGTAACAGGGAACTTGGAAATGGCGGAGATGCTCAATGACTTCTTTGTTTCGGTCTTCACCGAGAAGTCTGGAGGTGTGCCTAACGTAGTGAATACAAGCAGAGAGAGGGTAAGTTTAGAAGATAGGATACACAAAGAACAAGTTAAAAATCACTTAGGAAAGTTAGATGTCAGCAAGTCACCAGGTCCTGATGAAATGCATCCCAGGATACTCAAGGAGCTGATAGAGGAGGTATCTGAGCCTTTAGCTATGATCTTTGAAAAATCATGGCAGACGGGGGAGATTCCAGAAGACTGGAAAAGGGCAAATATTGTGCCCATCTATAAAAAGGGGAATAAGAACAACCCAGGAAACTACAGACCGGTCAGTTTAACGTCTGTCCCAGGGAAGATAATGGAGCAGGTAATTAAGGAAATCATATGCAAACACTTGGAAGGTAATAAAGTGATAGGGAATAGCCAGCATGGGTTTGTGAAGAACAAGTCATGCCAAACTAATCTGATAGCTTTCTTTGATAAGATAACGAGCCTTGTGGATAAGGGAGAAGCGGTGGATGTCATATACCTAGACTTTAGTAAGGCATTTGATACGGTCTCGCATGAGATTCTTATTGATAAACTAGGCAAATATAACTTAGATAGGGCCACGATAAGGTGGGTGCATAATTGGCTGGATAACCGTAGTCAGAGAGTTGTTGTTAACGGTTCTAAATCCTGCTGGAAAGGGATAACAAGTGGAGTTCCTCAAGGGTCTGTTTTGGGACCCGTACTGTTCAATATCTTCATCAATGATGTAGATATTGGGATAGAGAGTACGCTTATTAAGTTTGCAGATGATACCAAACTGGGTGGGGTTGCGACTTCTTTGGAGGATAGGGACATAATTCAAAATGACCTTAGCAAGTTAGAGAAATGGTCAGAGGTAAACAGGATGAGGTTTAATAAAGAGAAATGCAAAGTGCTCCACTTAGGAAGGAACAATCAGTTCCATACATACAAGATGGGAAGCGACTGTCTAGGAAGGAGCATGGCGGAAAGGGATCTAGGGGTCATAGTGGACCACAAGTTGAATATGAGTCAACAGTGTGATGCTGTTGCAAAAAAAGCAAATATGATTCTAGGTTGTATCAACAGGTGTGTTGTAAGCAAAACTCGTGAAGTCATTCTGCCGCTCTACTCTGCACTAGTTAGGCCTCAGCTGGAGTACTGTGTCCAGTTCTGGGCACCGCATTTCAAGAAAGATGTGGAGAAATTGGAAAGGGTACAGAGAAGAGCGACAAGAATGATTAAAGGTTTAGAGAACATGACCTATGAAGCCAGGCTTCATGAACTGGGCTTGTTTAGTTTGGAAAAAAGAAGATTAAGGGGGGACATGATAGCGGTTTTCAAATATCTAAAAGGGTGTCACAAGGAGGAAGGAGAAAATTTGTTCCTCTTGGTTTCTGAGGACAGGACAAGGAGTAATGGGCTTAAAGTGCAGCAGGGGAGGTTTAGATTGGACATTAGGAAAAAATTCCTAACTGTCAGGGTGGTCAAATATTGGAATAAATTGCCAAGGGAGGTGGTGGAATCTCCCTCCCTGGAGATATTTAAAAACAGGTTAGATAGACATCTGTCAGGGATGGTGTAGACGGAGCTTGGTCCTGCCTTGAGGGCGGGGGGCTGGACTCGATGACCTCTCGAGGTCCCTTCCAGTCCTATTATTCTATGATTCTATGATTCTATGTAGATGAATTCCAGTTCTGCAGACTCTGAGTAATTGGCTAGTGAAATTCCTGCGTAGAAGAATGGCTGCTTTTAAATCCATGATCGAGTAATTAGGCAGGTTAAAATGTTACCCTCTACAGGTTTGTATGTTACCATTTCTAATGTCTGAGTTGTTTCTATTTATCTTTTATCTGGTTTGTACAGCTACTAGAGTTATTAGCCTAACTTATTTCTTGGGAATTCCAAACTGTTTTCCCCCACCTCCTTCTGCCCAGTAGTAGACGGCTGTATAAAAACTCATCTATGTTTATTTTGACCCCGGAATTTTCTGTTAGGTCAGGAATGTGACTGTTAATCTGAGTGAATTTCAGACCAGTTCCCAAGTGAGTTTAAAAGCAGTGCATTTAAGAACGCAGATATTTGTCACCATTTATTTTGCCCTTTCCAGATGAGAGCTTTGAATGCTTTTTTAAACATTATACATTTATTTTTTCATTTCCATGCTACATCTCAGTGTTACCCGATTCACTTTAAGTAGCAGGGGGACAGATATTTTTAATGGAAGAGTTAACATCTGAATCCTCCTGTTGGAAGAATACTTTCCTCTTCTTGACACTTCCTTCCCCGGCCCAGCATCCTTGCTGCTCTATTGTCTTTTTCTTTTTCCTGCCTTTTTTGAGGGGGTCAAAGCTGGGGGATGGGGCTCCTACCATCTTCCTTCCAAGTTTTTTTTTTCTCCTGGGTGCAAATGTTGACCTATGTTAATGGTCAGTGCCTATAATCTCAATCCAGATTGGAGGTTTGAGATAACTTTGACCCTTAGCACCTCTGCCCACAGCCTGACAATGCAAAACTAAACAGAAATAGAAACGGATGAGGTATGCAAGCAAGTAACACTTGAGCATCTGAAAGGACTGGACCGGAGATGCAAATTGCTCATTGTGTGCAGGTTTTGTCCCTTTTAAAGCTGATTAGTATCTTGAAAGGCTGGCTTTCTAAAAGAAGAATTGTTATACTCGGAGAAAAGTTTTCTATATCACAACAGTGCTGTAGACACATGTTGTGAAACCAGCTGCCATGAAATTGAATTACAGGTGTTGTATTCTTCACTGCTTAAATTGCTCTATTATGTCATGGGCCTTTTTGTTTTGTTTTTGAACAAATAACTGCAATTTACAAGGATCTGATGTTATAAGTAGTCAGGGGTTGTTTAAGGCTTCCAAAATGATGGAAAATTACTCTTCTGTCAAAAGCGAGGCTTCTTTTTTCATCCTCTACACTTGAAGTTGGTCATGGAAAAAAATTTCAAGCCTTTATTTTATTAAAAAAAAGAATGTGCCTTTTATATTTTTTAGTTTCCAAAACACCTCTGCAAGTTTTTGAATACTCACAACACTGTGGCAATTCAGATTTATTTTTGACATTACTGAATGCATCAAATAATGACTTTTGAGGTAGCCACGTGAATGAGTGGTCCATTTACTTTGTTTATTTTTAAAATTGCCAGAGCAGATTTAGATGCCACAAACAGAATTCAGAAGCAGATTTGCAAGAGGCAAGGCTTAGACGGTCATCCTTAAGGTTCGCTGAAACTTGTGTAAGGAGATTTTGCAATTTATATGGTTTGATGCCAGAATTGCAAACCTGTAGGCTGATGGTTAGGATTCTAAGTTCTTATGTACGTTCCCAAAAAAGTGGGCTATTTTCCAGAGATTCTGAGCATCCGCCACTTGGAGTGGATGTTTCCAAGCCGTGTACCCACTTTGGAGACTGTTTTCCTTTGGAAGTGTTTCGAGCTGTTGCAGAATTATTCCCACCACCATCACACACAGCCACACACACTGATCCAAATGGATTTTCTGCTACTATGGGGTCTGAAATACACCAGAAGAAGCCAGAATATCCTAAGGCTGGATCAAACCCTACGTATCTCCAATCACAATCCTTTTACTCAATAGCCACTGTCACAGGCAATTATCCAGCTCAGCCAAGCTCCAGAAGAGACATCGGTGGAAAGCCCCAAAGTGCATCAATGCAGAAACTTCAAGTCTTTATAAGGCAAGGGAGATCTTTTCGTTGAGTGATGTGATTTGTCGAATCATCTTTATTTATATGTATATGCCTTGGCCATGATTCAACTAGTGCTCATACAGTAACTAGATTTTTCAAAGTGTCTATCTATCTCCCCCAGTGGTAGCTGTGGGTGAATTGTGATTTAGTAATGGCAGCCATTGTAACATGTGAGTTCTTTGGTTGGATAGGCATTTTGTTACGGTTGGATAGGCATTTTGTTACTCGTTTTAGCCGATATTACAACTCTGCGATAGGCTTCCGGATTGTGAAAGATAGCTCATGTTTGGTGGTGTAGGATGGGATTTGAAAAGGAATCAAGGCCATTCTGTGTAATTTAGGTACCTCTAACCCGATTGAAAATTCCACCCATAATTTACTGTTAAGACTTTGCTGTTGTCCAAACCTCACAACCTTCTTTGCTTCTCATACTATTTGTTGTTGTTTCCCTTCATCCTTGCAGGAATGTGAGCTGGCCCTCTGATTTTGACATTTTTCAGAAATCCCAAAGGTAGATAATTAGATGGATGGATGGATAGGTGAATCCTATCATCTAGTCCAAACCCCTCATCAAAGCAGGACCAACCCCAGATGAATCCTTCCAGCCAGGGTCAATGAAGTGTAGTTGAATTTACATGCTGAAGACCTTGCAAGATGATGATGCTATGAATTTTCTGCTTGGTGCCAGAGGGTTTTCAGCAGTGTACTTCAAACCTTCATTTGTGGAAATCCTAATGGATCTTCTTGAATGACCTTATTTTCCCTGTTTTCCATTACGAATTAGGATCAGCTTGTTTCATATTTGTGTCCGAGCTTCTGTTTATGGCATTTTGGATTATCAATGGCTAGGTCTGTGGGTTTTTCCCTCTCTCCGGCTTTGAAATGTAAGTTTTCACCATGCCTAATAGGCCAATTAATGTCTCAAACCTTTGCTCTACCCACTTGGATCAGCTGCGGCAAGCTTTACTTCGAAGACAAAGCTTCTATATCATGGCCGTCTTTAAAATGCAGTTGCTTTACTCTGCCGATTACAGAGGAAAAGGGGCCGGCTTGGAATGCCCATTTTTTGAATGCAGGTTTTCATAGATCCTGCTCTTGTGTCCCCCGTGGTTGATATGTTTGCCAAGTCCTTTTATCGCCTCATGTTAGTGTGGTGTGAACAGCTGGAAGACGCTTTCTTGGGGCCCCTGAGAAATGAAATGTATTAATACAGAAGAAATACTGCAGGAACACATTTATAATATTGATATATTTTTGTGTGCGACCTTGGTTTTAAGAGAAGCTGCAGTTACAGTAATTCCTATTGATTTGATGTATATAAGCCCTGCTAATACCAGCAGAACTGAGGGAGAAAGAATAAGTGGGTGGGTTGGGTGGTCCAGTGGCGGTATATGATCAGTATCAGAAAGGGAATGATAGGGGCATGGTCTTGAGCACAAGGGAGAGGCTGGGGGCTCCCCCAATGGCATGCTCAGATCGCAGACAGACAAACGTGCGAATTGAGCTCCATAGCGTATTCTTCCCAGAGATGGCTGGAACCCTGTGTTAAGATGGACTCGTGGGCTATTTCACAGCTTTCTCACTCGCTGTTCCCGTCCTCCGTCCTCAGGGCTCTCCTCTGCTCTTCTCAGAAGTGTCGGGCTCGGCGTATTCTCCAGCCATTGGTTAGGAGCACGTGTGTACATAGGTGAAGTAGGGTTCTCCATTGGCCCCCGGATGGTAGAGAACTACCTACAGTAGGTACATTGCACTCACTCCTGGAGACAAGTAGTGATGAGGTTCAGGTCAAAGAATGTTTGACGGAGGGCTAGGCAAGGCCTGTGAGGAACAGACCTGCAGCGGAGGCAGTGCCGTGCCACCGCAGCCTGGGGGAGACCCAAAATTGCACACAGATTTGTTCATGCATACTTGGTGGTGTGCTGCTACCTACTTGGGGGCGGGGGCGAGGCAGCTTATGTGCCCACTATTGGCAGACTGGTCTCAAGGTGAGGGTGTTGAGGTCCCTGTTCATTTGGGGGGTACAGCATCCTGTTTGGACCCATAGGGATCCTGGGGGGGTGAAAGGAGGGCATGCTAGGGGGGAACTACTGGGCATTCTGTGCTGTGTGCATGGAGTTCAGGAGGCTCAGCTGGACTTGGAGCAGCTGGGCAAACCATGCTTTAACGAAGAGCCGGTTGGGGTTAATAAGACTGGAGTCCTCTCCTCTTGTTCCACGTCCATGAAACAAGGGAGCAAGCAGGCAGAAGCTTCTGTGCTTCCTAGAGTGGATCTGGCCCAGACAGTGACTAGTTCTGTTTGCCCAGTACCTTGTGCAATCCTGGTCACGGTGCAATTTTTGGGTGCCCAGGCAATATAGAATCATAGAATACTTGAACTGGAAGGGACCTCGAGAGGTCATCAAGTCCAGTCACCTGCCCTCATGGCAGGAGCAAGCACCATCTACATCATCCCTGATAGATGTGTGTCTAACCTGCTCTTAAATATCTCCAGTGATGGAGATTCCACAACCACCCTAGGCAATTTATTCCAGTGTTTAACCACCCTGACAGTTAGGAAGTTTTTCCTAACGTCCAGCCTAAATCTCCATTGCTGCAGTTTAAGCCCATTGCTTCTTGTCCTATTATCAGAGGTCAAGGAGAACACTTCTCCCCCCCCCTTGTGACACCCTTTTAGATACCTGAAAACCGCTACCATGTCCCCTCTCAGTCTTCTCTTTTCCAAACTAAACAAGCCCAATTCCTTCAGCCTTGCCTCATAGCTCATGTTTTCTAGACGTTTATCATTTTTGTTGCTCTTCTTTGGACCTTCTCCAATTTGTCCACATCTTTCTCGAAATGTGGTGCCCAGAACTGGACACAATCCTCCAACTGAGGCCTAATCAGCCCGGAGCAGAGCAGAAGAATGACTTCTCGTGTCTCGCTCACAACACACCTGTTAATGTATTTGCTTTTTTTGCAACCGCGTCACACTGTTGACTCATATTTCGCTTGTGGTCCACTCTGATCCCTAGATCCCTTTCTGCAGTGCTCCTAGACAGTCGCTTCCCATTCTGTGTGTGTGAAACGGATTGTTCCTTCCTAAGTGGAGCACTTTGCATTTGTTTTTATTAAACTTCAGAAAATAGGGCTCTCTTCAGAAATATACAGAAAATAGGGCTATATTCTGCCACTTTTACTCCTGCCACAAGAGGGATGGCTCACAGGGAAAGCTGCCTCTCAGCTGGAATAAATCATTCAATGTGGAACCTAAGTATGGGTTTGAAGAAAAGGCCAAATCATTCCAGGCAGCGATAAGGAGGATTCCACGACAGTATACATTCCGGTAATGACACTTCTCCCATTCACATGAAGGGGACTATTCAAAATCAATACATCACTGGAGACATGAAAGAAAGGAAAAAATACATAACTCCTAGAATATCGCTGGAAAGTGTCTGTGCCCCAGCATGTGGGAAAACTGGCCAAGAATAGTTTAGCTGAATGAAAATGTTGCCTTCATAGTACTCTCAAGGTCATTGTCAATTCGGGTTATTTGACGGATACGTTCCGGTTGTGCCTTCCTGGAGGCTAGTCTAGCAAGGGACTCTGACGCCTGGAAATCTGGTCTGTGTACTCCAGAATCTGTTTCTGGACACTTTGTGCCATCTTCCCTTTGTTTTTTCCCCTTCCTCAGCTGCATGGGTCAGGGATGGCGCGATAGCCCAGATTTTCAAGCTTAGCCGAGGAAAACCAAAGCCTTTCTAAGCATGTCTATTTCGGGAGTTGTCATTTATACATACATGGGAGGCATTTTAATTCAGGCTAGGGGGAGGGAGGGGCAGAAAAGTGAATAGGATGAGGATTTAAATTGAGTTGGCTTTGGCATCTGCTTCACTTCTGTACTAGGGCTGTTAAATATCGGTTCATTGAATAGTCGAGTAATCTCGTGAATTCTTATCGGTTACTTGACTATTCTATAGTCCACAGAGGCGGGCGCAACAGCCAGTGCAATCTGGCCCCACTCCCGAGGAGGCCCTGGCTACTCCACACTGCTGCCTCTGTATCGGAGGCAGCAGCATGGGATGCCAGGCGGGAGCTGGTCTGAATGGGGAGCCATCTGGAACTGAGTTGGGCGACCTGCCTGCCTACCTCCCAATAAACTTGAAATGCAGAGCTGCAGCGGAGGTAGGACCCAGACCCATCGCAAGCCAGGCCTGAGACAAGCTGCTGGCCAGCCTGCTAAAAAATGTACTGGTGGAGGTCGCGGAGGAAATGGGTGTAGTCTGTAGCATTAACCGATAAGCTCTTGCTTATCGGTTAATCGACTCCACTATTACCTCCCTATTCTGTACTCACTCCTGGCGCATTCAGGACCAAGTGGGGGAGGCATACAGAGGAGCGGCAAAGGGCATATCACTTGGTCATTTTTATATTTTTTCGAACCTCATGGTGTTTTTGCTATTTCGAGTGTCGTTAGAGTCGCGTGTAATTGTGGTTTGGATTCAAGTCTGAATGTAACGGAAGTGGTATGTGCAATTAGCGCTGCCAAGCAGGAAGCCAAATCCTAACCCGTGTCATGTGCATCGTCTGGGAATGGGAATTTGCAATCGGGAGCACTGCAAGGGGAGTTTAAATGCTGCCCGGGTCTTTCCAAGCATTCAGAACGTATCCAGATACAATCCCTGAGAAGGGGCCGCTGTTGGCAGACAGGACACCGGGCTAGATGGACCTTTGGTCTGACCCAGTGTGGCTGTTCTTGTCCTGGGGCTCTTTTGGGTACCGATTAGTAGGGAACACGAGCCATTTCCCACTAAATTGTACTACAATACTGGCCTAAGCTCCTGAATCATTCTCACTTGGGCCTGAAGCCCATGTATGAAAGTAGTGCTGGAGTCCTGGCCCTGCTGATGTGAATGGCCAAAAATCCCACTCACATCAGTGGGGGGTGGTGGTCAGGATTTCACCCCGCATCTCTGGGACATGAATGGACTCCACGCCGATGTGCTGAGTCACCCAATAGCTTGTCCTCCCAAAACAGCAACTCTGTCAATTTTCTTTATGCAGCGCACAGTCAACCTGTGGAACTCCTTGCCAGAGGATGTGGTGAAGACCAGGACTTTGATAGGGTTCAAAAAAGAACTAGATCGATTCATGGAGGTTAGGTCCAGCAATGGCTATTAGCCAGGATGGGTAGAAATGGAGGTCCTAACCTCTGATTGTCAGGGGCTGGGAATGGGCGACAGGAAAGGGATCACTGTGTGACTGACTGTTCACTCCTTGTTCACTCCTTCTGAGGCACCAGGCATTGGCTCTGTGGGCAGACAGGCCACTGGGCTAGGTGGACCTTTCATCTGACCCAGTCTGGCCCTTCTTCTGTTCTTAATGGCTAATTATCCATTAACACACCGGGGCATCGTCAGTTGGGCACTTGATCTTTTTTTTCTTAAGGGGAAGGTCAAAATGTTCAGCCTGATGAGATTGCCCCGACAGGGCTTGCAGAGTAAGAACAACAGGGCGGGGGCAGGGGGCAGGTTGGAATGATTTTTCCCCAATGTTGTACGGCAGCTGCTAATGCGGTAGAAATACAAATGCTAGCCCATCTGACAGTCACGAATAACCTCCCTGAACTCTCATGCCATCTAAGGATGTTGAGAGGCAGGTAATTGGCTAACTGTGCAGCCAGCCCCCCCAGTGAACAGATGCTGCTCTGCAGGATCCAGAGCAGCCTGTGCTCACGGTGGGCTTGGGCCCGCCATGGGCAGAGGCAGCTTCACGGCAGCCTCCCCTGCTCCCTCCCCCACTGATGCCTCTGATAGAGGCAGCAGGACGGGAGGGGGCGGCGGCACCGAAGAGACTGGCTCCTGCTTCCTCTCCTTGCTGCCTCTGATACAGAGGCAGCAAGTGGGGGAGAATGTGAGTAGCTGAGTATTCGACTACCCGACTAGCCGCTTCCATCGCATGCAAGCTGATGATGGAATTAGCGATCACAGCCACCGCATGGTTTGAAACCACTATTTGCATTTTATGTTGCATGCCTAACTCATTGGCACTTCACATGAACGAGCCTAGATTAATTCTGAGGGTTTTTTTTTTCATGGTTCCCATAAACAGCAGACACTGATGTTGAATGACCGTTTGCGGTTGCTTTTTTTAAACAATTCAAGAATGGCAGCGCGAGACCTGTGACAAATTGACATCTTGGCTAAAGCTGCCAAGGAGTCGGAATGTTAAAAACTAGGTCACCAGAAGTCACATCTGGACGTCTGGTCACCTTGGAAAAGTGATGAGCGTTCCCGATTGAAATGCCAGGCGTTTTTATGCACCGACATTGCGCTGGTAGCGGAGGGGTTGAGAGTCTGGGTAGCTGTGGAAGAAGACTCTCTATTTACCTCTACCTCAGGTGACAGCTCGACTGGCCAGAGTCTGTGCTGTAAGAGCCTGGGGTTTTTACTCCCTCAGCAGCTGCCCCTTCCCTCCATGAGCACTGGATCTGAGGCATCATAGATCCCTTGGCAGGGATGTAAAATCCTCTTTAATTGGTTAAACTTTGTATTTCACTGGTTCTCTGATTAAAGTGGAGGGGCAGTTCCAGCCCCCCTGAGCTTGACTGGAGTGGTCCCAGCAGCTGGGGACAAGGGCTGCTCCAGTGACCAGGCCTGCCATGGATGGGGGCTGCCCACCAGCTGCTCCTGGGGTGGGTGACATGCTCTGGGGTTGCACCATGGCCCAGCACCAGCTCATGGCTGGGGGGAAGCAGCCCTCCTCCTCTTGTGGGGGTGTGAAGCCATCCCCTCCCCACCTTGCCCTGGGTCCCTAGGTGGAGGTGGAGGGGTCTGGCCAGTGTCTTCGTGCATGTGTATGGGGTCAAGGGGAGCAGCTGGGAAGGCCAGGCCATGTGTCAGTGCTCTGCCATTCTCCACCAGCAGGAGGCTGGCACTGGTGTTCCAGCTTCTAGGGGCAGGACTCGAACCCACAACCTCATGTTCTGGAGGCAGATGCCTTAGCCATTTGGCTGGAGGGGGGCAGGGCAGGAGTCACCACAGCCGGATCATGGCCTCCCCTCCTACCTGTGGGGCCTGCCCCAGGATCGGGGCTGGGGAGCGGTCGCTGCAGCCAGCTGGAGGCTACGATTGGGGCTTTGTTGGCCAGGCTGCCACAGTCATGAGGCCGCCAGGGTGGGGCTCTGGGGGGGGGGGGCCCAAGAGCACAGTGACGGGGGACAGCCTGCAGCCATCAGATAGGGGCTGGATCTGGGTCTCTGTGGCGAGACGGAAGCATCTGCCGCCGCCAGCCCCTCTCAGTATCCCAGCAGGGAGCACGCCCACGTCCCCTACAGCGCGCCCTCCGCCAGCCCTTCAAAGGAGCAGAGGGCCCCCGCCGGCCCTACGGCAGCGCAGCCGGTTCTTCCTGGGGCCACCCCCTTCCTTTCACCTCTGGGTAAAGTGAAATAGACAAAGACAGACCCTCCTGCCATTTTTCTTTTTAATTTAAAATGTTGCATGTTTTTTGGGAATGACAAAAGAGCCCCATTTGGGTCTGTATTGAGCCATATTTGGCCCGAGAGCCCCAGGTGGCTGAGCCCTGATCAAGTTGGTGCTTGGTCCTGCCATGAGGGCGGGGGACTGGACTTCAAGATCTGACTTAGTTAGGATTGGTCCTGCTTTGGGCCGGGGCTGGACGCCCTCCTGAGGTCTCCGCCAGCCCCAGGGATCTGTGGTTCTGTTCTCTGATTAGCAGCCGTGGGGGCCAAGTTAAAAAGCGACACTGTTTCCAGAGCCCACCCAAGGGCTCTGCACCCGTGCTGAATTAATTCTGAGCCTATTACACCGTCTGACCCAGTTCGCCCCCTGTTCACTCAGTGCAGGCTGTGCAGAGAAATACAGAAAATGAGTTCCACAAAGCAGTCTCAGGGTGGTCGATCGCAGTGAGTTGTCTTGTTATTCTCTGCCTGTCTCTCTCAAATGGTTTGGTGGTCTAACATTCATTCGCGTGGTGACCTACATCCCAGAACAGCAACCAGCCCTGTCTCACACTATGTGTCTGGAGAAAAACCTTGCTCCGGTGTCTGTGGGTTTTTTTTTTTTTTTTGATCAAACAAATCACTCTATTTCTATGTAGGTAATGGAGAAATGTTTTAATTTTTCACATTTAAAATTGTCAGTAGCAGCTGGTTAAGTGAAAAATCTGTTCTACTAGAAAAAAAAATACCAGTAGGCGATAAGTACTCACAGCATCTGTTGTTTAATTGTATCCATACTGCAATTTACAGCAAACGAAACCAAAATATCAGAATCTCACTTCATTAATTTCATTGTTTTTTTCTATAACAGTATTTTATTGTTGTTACGACAAAAGTACAAACTAGATTAACACACACAATTGTATTTTGTAAGTATACATTCCGCTTAATATAGCTGTATAATTCCTTTTAAATTGCCTTGAGAGTTCTACGTTACCTATACAGCATTATTTCTCTCAATAAAATTATGCAAACAAAGAATTTATAGAATTTTAGGCCCATCTCCAGCATTTTCTTTTTATCGCACCATGGCAGTTTTTTAGGTTATTATACAGACGTTTAAAATGTAATTGTTCATGATTTGTATTAAAAAAAAAAACCCCAAAACCTTAGGGATTTCATTCTGGTCTATCTGGAGTCAAATTACTTTCCAAGTATCTTGATCCTATATTGTTTTTAGAGAGATTCAGCAGCAGAGGTTGGCCATGTGCGTATGTAACCTCACCCCGGTTTGAGTTAATCTGGTGTAAACCCTTGTGTAGGCAGACACAGTTATATCAGCGTAAGAGTTTATCTTCATTCAGGTGTACCCTCGACCTGGTAGCTCAGCTTACGGTACGCAACTCCAGCTATGTAGAATACGTAGCTGGAGTCAGCGTATCATAAGCCAAGCTTGGTGGCATCCCCGTGGAAGGCCGATGGGAGCGAATGCTCCAGTTGGCTTCGCTTACTCGTGGCAAGAGCAGAACTCCTGGTACTCGGAGTTCGATTTAGCGAGTCTTAACTAGACTTGCTAAATTGAACTCTCTGGAAGATCGATCGTGGCTGCAGTGATCTTCCTCACGGTGAAGATGTGGCCTTAAAACATGTTCTAAATTGACTTAAGCTAAAGCAGAGTGAGCCTGATTTAAACCAGAGTGAGGGTGTCCACACAGCCTTTTGTACTGGTTTAACTAACCTGGTTAAAAATTGCAATTTAGGGCATGCCTACACTTCCTATTTAAAGCAGAAAAAGGTCCCCCTTTTTTTTTGCGCAAAAACACTTGCCAAAGCCTCTTTGTGGAAAACCACTCCATGAGAGGCGTACTGCTCTTACCCATGATGCTTTTGTGGTAATGTGCAATTGACGACAATGTTCTTACTGTTTACAGAGCGTTTAGCCTCTGCAGGATATCCCACAGTGCCTACGTGACCACTCTAGCCAACATCTCTGCGGCTCGGATGCAAGGTCCCTCCCTTTGTAAAGCCCCGGGAACTTTGAAACTCCCCTTCCTGTTTTCCTGGTGAGTGCTCAATTATCCTCTGTCCAGGTGACAATGCTTGCTCCATGGAGCAAATGAACCCCTGCTTGGAGCAATGCTGAGCTTCTGGAGCTGAGCCGTGTTTGGGAAGAAGGGGCTATGCAGGGATCTGGGATGCTCCATGATCACCCACCTTCTTGTGAGAGCTGCACTGTGGGATAGCTGCACCCCAGGGAGCTGCTCTCACAGGAGATGGAAGTGCTGCAAACGTAAATTCTTTCTGATGCGCGAGACCGCAAGTGAGTACACAAGCAGGTGCTTTTCTGTTCCCGGTTCCCTATCGCTGGTGAAACTGACAATGCCAAAACTCTGCCATTGTGGACGTAGCCTGCAACTGGTGCAGTTCCGTGTGTTGACAGTCGCTGTGTCTCCTGGCCACTTCACCCCCTTCCCGCATTGATTATCTGCTCGCCCAGACCTGTACAAAGTAGCACTGATGTCAGTGTGTCTATAGCACCTCTCAAAACCTTACCCATCACAGGAGTAAAGATTGTGAATCGCTGTCGCTGCAAGCTGGTTTGTACACAAAGAACTCCCCCCTCCCCAGCCACCCCCCTTTTTAACTTGAAACCTTTGACCTTGCACATCAGCTTGCATGGGGCTCTTGCTTTTTGCGGCCGGCAGAGATGCCGGCTAGCGCTGATGCGCCTCTGGATTCCTCAGCATGAAGCGCACGGTCTGTGTATCAATGTAGCTAATGAAATCGGGGACTGCGTGGCCTCCAGCCACTTAAGTAATGGCACGCACAATCTCACTCCATTACTTTGGAGGGGGAGTGGTTCAGACTACAGCACCGGCTCCCCCAGGAGCTCAGGAGCTCTGATTGAATCTTATTCACAAAATAGACAGGGAGGATAAGTGCATTGCATGGCAGGTGACAAGCCTGATTCCACAGCGACTGCCGGCTCGCCGGAGTTTTTGGTTTGATTCTCTGACTTTCTGCAGTCGCACTCCCTAGCCCTTTGACACCTGTTCCCGAGGCATTGGCTCAAGAGCCTCATTTCTGCCTGGCACTACAGGTTGGACCTCCCGAAACCAGGACTCTCCTGGCTGCTAACATCTGTTGTGCAGCAGGACCATGGATGTTCCTGGACCAGCGAGTCCTGGCCAGAAGCCCCAGTAGCAAGAGGGCTAGCAGCTCAGAGCCCAGTGGGACTGGTAGCGGGACTGGCACTGCAGCAGCCTGAGTAGCGGGGAAGGGAATGTGACAGCCACGGCAGCCCTGGTAGTGGGGACAGGGACATGCAACAGCATATCAGCCCAGCAAGGGGCGGTGGCTGGGGCCAGCAGCAGAGAGGGGAGGTGGGTTGGGGGACTGGTGGCAGGGGCTCTCCCCTGGTTCAGCAAATTCTCTCCTTCGGGACTGGTGACGTCCTGAGGGTGCCAGACCAGAGAGGTCCGACCTGTACTTCACTCCGAGAGTGCCAACTATTCATTGTAAGTCACTGGTAGGAGCCAGATTTCCAGAGGTGCAGTCACCGGCAGCTCCATCTGTGTCAGCTGGTGCTCCTGGAAATCTCACACACGTAACAGTCAGGTGCTTCGTGCTTATGGAATATGCAGCTAAATCCGCCCGTGGCCATTGAGCTAGGCTGCAGAATCGAAGGTTAGACTTAGAAACCAGCCGAAGAAATGTGTCAACCTTATGGTTGGGAAGAAAACCTTCTGCCTTAGTGTACAGTGAGCCAGAAACAACAGTTCTGGGGTAGATGGTCAAAATCTGAGAACTTAAGTACAAGCATTATTGTCAGCATTGTACTGACGGCTAAATCACGCAGCTAAGGTGTTCACCTGCAATCCTAAATCACCTTTCTCCTGCCAGAAATCTGAGTTTTCCCCTCCCAACTCCTCTGACACACCCAGGCACTGTGAATACAAATGTCAGCCGCACGTTGAAAGTTAACAATTTAGGCCAGCATTAATTATTGTAAATATCACATTAGCTAACACAAGCATTAATCGACAATATCGATTGTATTGTTCATTTTAATCTTCGGGGAGGACATCCACCAAAGCCCGCCGAAAACAACTGGAAAATCTCTCGTTGATTTGAGCGGACTTTGGATCAAGCCCTAAAATCCTTCCTTTTTTTTAATTTATCTGAGCTGAGTGTGACATTTCCTCTCTGCTGCACGGGCGCCCAATAGAATCCAGGCCTTTTGCTGCAGAATTAATTCAAGCTGGCTGCAGAATACGTGGGGTCTTGTATTTCAGTGGGCACACATGTGCTCCAAGAGCTAACGAGCAGTCTTGATTTGGTGACGTTCTGAGGATTGCATGTAGCTTCCCTTTAAGTCGAAGACAGGTTTGCTAGTGTATCAGGTTTTATTATGTATGATCAAGTGGCAAGTTGAGCACCTTCTGATCTCGTGAATTAGATAAAATAGATTTGTACCTGCTTCCAATGCTTAGGGCTTGCTCAGAACCATTCACATTAGCCTTAAAAATTGTGAAGCCATTCAGCGATGTGGCCGACGGTACATCTACACGGGAACAAAAGGATCTGCTGACTCGTGCTCAGGATGTAGAGTTAAGATTGTGGTGAAGATGTTTAGACTGAGGCTGCAGCGTGAGTCCTGAGGTGTCTCTGTCCCTGTGGAGCTGTAGAGCTTGGGTCCATTGCAGTCAGATATCTACACAGTGATATTTCAGCCCCGGAGCACAAATCAGAGCTGTCCATTTAAATTGGATTTTTAAAAAATGTAAATGAAATCCAAGACTTAGTTTTTGTTTAAAATAAAACCTATTGAAATAAAATTTGAAATCAACCACTTATGCTGAAGCCTAAATCTATTAAAATCACTCAAATGTAATTCAAAGTTATTTGCAGCCAAGATTTAAAGAAAGTCAAACCACCAGTGACTGGTGAAAGTCACTAGGTGAGCACCTGGAATCAGAGTTTATTGATGTGCTAAATAAGTTTTTGAAAACATAGGCTCTTCTGTAGATGAAGAGAGAATATTTTCATCATTTCAGTTTATTGAGGTAGTTCACTTCAATGAGTACTTCACTGAAAGCTAAGAAATGGATTGGGAGTTGACAAAATAGGAAAGCTTGTTTTACTTTTCCAATCTATACAGGAAAAAAAACCCACCTAGGAGTGAGAACATGAGATCTGCTAGTTTTAAAATCTTGAAGGACATGGTGACCAGAAACAGTCTGTTCAGTTCACTAACTTTAATTTCTTTGTTTAATAAATCAATTATTTTTAAATGTAAAAACATTTTTTGCTGAACTCTTTGATAAACCTTATTTATATATCCAGCACTCTTAGTTTTATTTAATAAAAATGCTCATTTGGCGCATTTTAATTGAATTTGCATTTCCATTTAAATAGACCTTGACACAAATCGCAAGCAAAAAATTAACCTAGCAAAAGGTTAAACTATGTTATTTCTTAAATAAATGTGTATAGATCTTTCTGGTTTGCAAAAATGAAGCACCAAATTTAGTGCAATGCTATAGTTAGTTGCAAATCACATTTTTTTAAATAGCTACCAAGCAGTGAACATTATTTCTTTAGGAAAATAACTAAAACGTACAAATGCAAAACAAAATCAAATTAAATTATTCAAATCCAAGTTTCCTGCTTGCCATTTTATTTCACAATTAAAATCAGTGATTTTAAATTGGTTTGTTTTAAGTCAGTCCAACCTGCATATGTGGCTAATTGGTTTGGACACAGGGTGAAGGTATTGGAATAAAGGAAAGACTAGTATCTTTTTCACTGCAAGTGGTCCATCTGGACCTGTTGCACCATTAGCATATAAGTCCCTTCCTTGAGGGAACATAATCTGTGTGACCTTTGGCAATTAATACCCACTGCATCACGACCTCTTATCGGTCAGTACCTGGTTAAAAATCCCAGCCATATACACTGGACCTAGACGCAGTGCATGACTGTAAATTTCAGATACAGAGGTCATTTTTGAGTCTTACCGTCTCTCCATAAAAAAGTGACAATGCAATTCTTCTGCATTCTGGAGACTTAGTATGCACCTTACAGCAATGTAACACATTTCAATTCTTGTTCCAAAAAAAAAAGAACAACAAAGAAGTATAAGATCCAAATATAAATACATTTGATAAAAGTATAACTGCATGCCTATCAAGATAGGACAGCGCTTGACTATAATCATAAAAACCGACTGGAATCAAGACTTCCAATTAAGTAGAATGCCACAGAAATCGGCTTTCCTGCTACCAGCCCGTATCACGAAGAAACAGGACGTTTGCAAGACAAATAGCAGGCCACCAATGCTTATCTAGCAAAAACACATTGAACAAAATACACTTGACTCCTTCCCCTGAACGTTCTGAGCTGATGAGAAAAGGCAGTGAACTCTGCAGCAGTGGGAAATAACGGGACAGGCAGAAATCGAAAAAGGAGCAGAGCCGGCACAAGGTGCTGTGATTTGTGGTGATTCCACGATTTCCCCGTTGTCTCCCCCGTGCATCTTGCTGTTGATTTGGAATGATTGTCAAGGACTTGCCTGATCTGAGTACCTGCGGGTGTTAGAACAGTGGAGCAGTAAGGTTTGTCCTGCACATGTCCTGCACCACATGCAGGCCTGGAATCCTCTGTTTCGCCGTCTTTTCTGTAGTGATACTGAAATGGGGCAGCAGTCAGCCTTCGGAGAGTTTGTGTTGGATGTGTGTATAATCTATAATTCCCAGGCAGAACTCTGTGGTAAGATGAATTTAAGGTTGAACGTATATAATTTCAGGCTAACACAACTATACAGGGATTATTCCAAACCAAATATTTAGAAACCCAAGGAATTCCAAGTTAAGGTGAAAGGAAGAAAAAATTCAAACCAGAAGTCTGTTTGCTGTGAAAGTTCTGTTTCTTTGGAGGGAGCTTTTCAACGGCACAAAGGGGAAATGAATGCCTACTTAACCGTTGGGAGTCTAACTTAGCTGTTACCACCCAAGAAACATCGCGGAGTCATCCTGGAGAATTCTCTGAAAACATCGGTTCAGTGGACAGCGGTAGTCCAAAAAACCGAGCAATGTTGGGACCCATAAGGAAGGGGATAGATAAGAAGGTAGAAAATAGAACGTAACTCAATACATCCACAGCTGTAACACTGCGGGCCATTCTGACTGCTCCATCTAGAAAAAAAAAGTATACAAACTGGAAGAAAGTATACAGAAGGGCTACAAAATTGATTTAGGGGCATGGAATAGCTTCCCTCCGAGGAGAGATTAAGACTGTCAGGGCTAGAAGAGAGGCGACTAAGGGAAGCTGGGATAGAGGGCTATAAAATCATGAGTGGTTTGGAGGAAGTGAATGGGAGACAGTTATTGCCCCTTTCATACGACATAAGAACTGTGGTCACCTAATAACGTTAATAGGCAGCAGGTTTAAAACAAACGTAAGGAAGTACTTCACACAACACAGGCAGCCTGTGGAAGTCGTTGCCAGGAGATGCCGTGAAGGCCACAAGTGTATCTCTAATTGGCAGGAGCCAGGACTAGATGGCAGGGATGGATCACTAGATATCTGCCTCATTTTCTTCCTTCTGCGCAGGGATTAGTGGGGAATGGGCCATGTCCTCCTTATTCATCCAGAGATGAAGGATGTAGGCTAGGGACCATCTAGCTGCCCTCAGAAGGAATCTCCCCCACTCTCCCTAGGGTTGCCAGGTGTCCAGTATTGATCCGGACAGTCTGGTATTTTCACCTCCTGTCCGGTAAAAAAAAAATTCAGAAAATACTGGACACCTAAAATGTTGGGTATTTTCTGATTTTTTTTTTCCCGGCCAGGAGGCGAAAATCCCAGGTGCTTACCCGGTTCTGCAGGGGAGCTGTCTGGCCTGGAGCAGGAAGACAAGATGGTGGATGGCCGCCAGCAGCGTGTTAGGGCCAAAAAGCAATTCTTAAAGGGAACCACACTTTTTTTTAAAAAATAATTTTTAAACTTTTTTTGCTTAACAGTTTTGGTCTCCCCATCTTTTTTTCCCTCAACAGAATTTTTTCCCTGGTGGGTTGTTGTTGGTTTTTTTGGTGGTGGTGGTAGTGGTGGTGGGGTTTCGGTATTTTTGGTTAAACCATCTGGCAACCCTAGCTCCCCCCACCAGTTACCAACACCCTCCAAGGAAACAGCAGATTTACAGAGAAGTCTCATGGTGAGGCAGGAGGGGGCTGTGGGTAAGTATTTTATATCCATGGTGAAAACAGTTATAGCTACTGGCCTTCACTCTAGCACAGGGGAACTGCTCTGAGGGATGGTTTTGATGCCGTTAAGAGAAAGACAATGCAAGGTATAAGACCAAGAGGTTTGTATTGTTTTAAAAAGAATAGGAAGAGGAACTGGCTGATATATTGCTGACCAGGGTTTCCGGGCGGGAAACTGCACTTCTAATATAGTCTGTTCTGTAGGGAGTACGAAATGTCTCTCTTTGACCGTTAAATCCCAGGGATTATAGTGTTTACTGTGTACAGCAGAGAAGATGATGTGTCGGGCTGATGTTAATTCAGTATCAGCGATCACACAGCATGGAAACCACAAGTAACACCCGGTGGCTCTGAAGTCGGATGCAATTTCTAAGGTGTCATACCACACAGCGTGGAGAACAGGAGGTGACTTTGTGGTGTTTAAGAGATTACAACTGTGTACCAAAGGGGAAAGAGAGTGGAGTTTGCAGTTAAAACTGAGTTCATTCAGAGGTTTCCCTTCAGTTGTCCTGGAAGTTTGGAAGGAATTCATACTGCTCCCCATTATACAAGATTTGTATTTTTAAAGCATTTTAGAACTGAAATATCATCCGAACTAAAATGACTGGCCAAATATTCCTACTTTGTGTATCCCATTGGTTAACGAACGGGTGTGGCACACTGAAAATGGCTTGGTTTGAACTGGGTACTCTAGTTAGGTATTCTTCATTATTATTTAATATTGGACCTTGCCTCTCAATTCAGTTTTAGACCAGTGTGATTCGATTCACTTCAGTTGAGTTACTCTGGATTCACCAGAGTGAAAGTGAGAGCAGGGTCAACCATTTGGCTTTCGGTGTTATTCAGTCTGAGGGGTCACCATGTTAGTCTGTCACTTAAAAAACAAGTAGATACTTATAACAGCAATAGAAAATGTACCTGTCAATTGTAGGACCGGTGCTAATTAGGCTAGGTGGGTTGGAAGTGTCCGATTCTTAGCTTTTGAGGTTAAAATGCAGTTGTTAAAGGCAGGGGAGACTGGCTTTATAATGCAACATCCAGTTGATGTCTTTGTTGAAGCCCAGTTCATATTCAGCTCGGCTGTGCTCATTTCAGAGGTAGACTTGAGTATTAGAAGAACAAAATTCTCTTCACTGCCACATGCCACCTCCTGAACGTATCCCATCTCTCTTCCATCTAAGTGTCTAGGCACAGAGTAGACTAGGCCATTTTTTTAAATTTCAGTGGGAGTTTTAATGCAGTTGTCAGGGAGTGGCATCTCATCCCAGCTCATCTTCTTGCAGTGGGATGTTTAACTCTTCTTTGCGACGCTGTTCAGCATGCGCTTAAGTGAACAGAGATGAATTGATGCGCATGATGAAATGCATAGCTGAATCAGGGCCTAAGTGTCTTTAATTCAGATGCATGTTTGTCAGGTTTAGATTTTTAATTGTTTTAATGAGCTAAAACTAAATGTATCCTAAGAAAAGGAATTTGAAGCCTCAAAAATGGTATTTGACTGTAGGACAGCACAGCATGCAGAAAGAGATGCCTACAATTAGATACAACAGACACATTTTCTTCTTTTCTCCAAAAATGTATTAGAAAGAAACAACTGGTTAATTACTTTCTCTGTGCTTCCTTGAGCCTGAACCCTTCAAAGCAGAGAATTCTTCTTTCTTTTTTCTTTCCGCCTTCCAAATTGACATATGCCTTTGAATTGTAATTTCCATGCTCGCCATGTGAAATAGAGAAATTTCTTTTAAAAATACTTTGGAATAGTATTTTCAAATTAAAATAGATGTTCTTTCATTATGGAATTAATTGCATGAAGCCAGGATGAAATCAGGTATAAACAGACCTTACAAAATGTTGTTTCTTCTCTTCTTCCTGTTACGTATTTTTTAAAAAAAAAATCTCTGGAGACCTAACTCTGGTATTTGATGCAACAGAGGATACCCACTGGCATTTGTAATACAAATCAGTAGGACTTTTTTACTTTCAGCACAATAAGGTCATTATGAGTCCGCAGCACTTGCGTTGCCTTGGGCGATATGTATTTTGAAATACCAGCATGGTTCCTGATTTTTTAATAAGGAGACAATTGTATGAGAACAGTGACAAATTAGCAGCACTAATCTTCCAGTGACCTACCTACCAGCACTAAAAAAATAGCCTGAAAGTATAATGATCAACTAAAATGTTACAGTATGAACAAAAATATGGAGTCCAGTCATAGATATGTCTCTGTTGGTGTAGTTCCTTTGTGGTAAATATAGGTTGAACCTCTCTAATTCGGTTCCCTTGGGACCTGACCGGTGCTGAACCAGAGAATTTGCCAAACCATGGGAGGTCACTATTGTCTAGCAGCATGACCAACACTTCCACCGCTTAATGGGCTCTTAGAAGATATATAAGGGTAAATAAGCGCTAATTAACAGCACAGAACACTGAGCGCTAGGACTGGCGGCTGTAAACAAACTTTATGGGATCATGGGAAATGTGGCCACACCCATAATAAGTGGACATCTCGCTAACTAAAATCATGCTGGATCACGGATGTTTCCACACCAGAGTGTGCTGGACTAGACAGGTTCAACCTGTACTATAATAAATCATCCAAAAACTTGACTCTATTAGGTCAACTCTGCTTCTATTCTAGAAATTCTGTTCTTGTCATGGAAAGGGTTGCATATTACAGATGGAATGAATGTTGGTATTTTCTCCAAGCAAGGGATCTAATCTAACTTCGCAAACCATTTTCTTTCTTGCATGGGTAACTTCTAGATTGTATACTACTTCCATGGCTTATATCATTTGACCAGGATAACATTCTCTGTCTGTAAATAGGTGACAGGGGAGAGATCACATGAGGGTTACCTGTTGTGTTCCCTCCTTCTGGGGCATCTGGTAGTGGCCATATTGGCAGACAGGATACTGGGCTAGATGGATCTTTGGTCTGACCCAATATGGCCATTCTTATGTTCTTATTCTGTGGCCTATGCCTATTAGACTTTGCATACAGTACAGTTACACTCATTGTGCAGTGGCAGTCAAAAAAGCAAACAGAATGTTAGGAATCATTATAAAAGGGATAAAGAATAAGACAGAAAATATCGTATTGCCTGTATAGAAAGCCATGGTACGCCCATATCTTGAATACTGCATACAGATGTGGTTCCCGCATCTCAAAAAAGATATATTGGCATTGGAAAAAGGTTCAGAAAAAGGAACGGGTTCCCTATGAAGGGAGATTAAACAGACTTGGACTTTTCAGCTTGGAAAAGAGGAGGCTAAGGGGAGATATGAGAGGAGGTCTGTAAAATCATGACTGGTGTGGAAAAAGTGAAGAAGGAAAAGTTGTTTTTATTTGTTCCCATAACATAAGAACTAGGGGTCACCAAATGAAATTAATAGGTAGCAAGTTTTAAAGCAAACAGAAGGGTGTTTTTCTTCACCAGGCGCACAAGCAACCTGTGGAACTCCTTGCCAGAGGATGTTGAGAAGGCCAAGACTTTAACAGGGTTCAGAAAAGAACTAGATAAATTCATGGAGGCTAGGTCCATAAATAGCTATTAGTCAGAATAGATAGGAATGGTGTCCCAACCTTCTGTTTGTCAGAGGTTGGAAATGGATGACAGGAGAGGGATCATGTGATGATTATTCTGTTCTGTTCACTCCTTCTGGGGGTATCTAACATTGGCCACTATGGGCAGACTGGATACTGGGTTAGATGGACCTTTGGTCTGACCCAGTCTGGCCGCTCTTATGTTCTTATGGTGAGTTTAAACTCATACATTGAAGCGTCACAAAATTTGAGCAATTTCCTTCAAATCTTAATTCCTATTGTGTGGACTATTGTGTTTGGGGGCTGCTGGAGATCTTGCGGTTTTTCAGTCTATTCTTTATTTTCCAATTATTATTACTACTATTTGTTGTTGGTTGTAACACTGAAAAGCCCCACTCAGGGTTGGGGCTTCCTTGTAGTAAACTTGTAAAAATGGATGGCAAGAGGCAACTCTTGCCTGGAATGGTTTACAAGCTAAACAGAAACACATAAAGGAAGTGGGAGTGTAATGGGGCTAGGCCTTAAAGCCATGAGGGCTATAGAGAAGTCCTCCAGGAGGCTAGAGTGGCTGTGGAGGAACCAGCCAATCAGGAGCCAGGAGGGACTATATAAGAAGCTGCAGCACTAGCGGCAGCTCACTTGTAGCTCAGACTGGGAAGGGAGAAGGTCAAGGGGCCTGGCAGGAAGAACCAAGTGCAGCTCAGAGTGGAGAACTGTTAGGACACTGTCTCCAGGGGTAGAAGCCCTGGAGGGCTGAGTAGCTGCAAGGCTTTTAAAACTGAGACAATGCAGGAACCCTCACTCGACCAAACGGGGCCGCTCATGTGAGGTGAGTGCCGACCCCGTTATGGGGAGTTTGATACCATGTACAAGAAAAAATATAGATTGATGATTAGCATGCATGTCCCGCTAGCTTCCTCTCTTTTTATCCCCGCTGAGCGAAATGGGGTGCACTTGTGCAGTATTTGCATCCATGAAGTGTGTTGAAAAGTTCACGCCACCAAGCAGACTCACACAAGCAGCTTCTTTTTAAACATTCTGGCAAATGGTTATTCCTGGTGATAGGAAAAGCTACATTTAGAACTGCTCCTCGAGGGAGCCAAAAAACCGTGAGGCAAATTCTGCCATGAGTTAGACTTTGAGGCATATCGCCCTGTCAAGTCAAAACACATCTCTCATTGAAATCAAAGTCTGCTCTAGCCCTTTCCTCGGAAAGATAACCTTCAATAAAAAATGCAAAACTGAGCAAAAAGCTTGGCAGTTTCTCACTGATCCGATGTTGGGTTTGCCCAGCGTCTGAATCATGGCAGGATTTGACCTTGAGTTCCCATATGATTTTGTTATGCCTGTGACTCGGGCAGTTGTTGGGAACATTACAACATGGAGGGAAAAAAAACACTCTCTTTATTTTAAAGGGCTAATTCAAGGAACAGACCATACAATGTTATCTCGAATATTTCATCAGAAAACATCTTTTTGTTGCAAGTTTTATTTGTCTCTGGACAGTGGCAGTGTAGTTGCAGGATTGGGAATTGTGCTTTTTGGCATTTATTTTCAATGAGAGGCATGGGGGATGTTTTCTGATATGCTTGCATGACCCTGTTCTAAGAGAGCCCTTGATCTGTGACTTCATAATTTGTCATTCCTGTTCACATGCCAGCAGGAAGTTGACCGGGTGATTGGGATACTTAGAATGGTTAAGTGTATGAGTAGTTCAGAAGCATCAGAAATAATATGAAGGACTTGTCAGCGTGGCACTTACCTGCACTGATGAAACAGCATGTCAGTAAGTTTTTATTGGTAAAAATCAGTTACATTTAGAAATCTATGACAACTGGTTTATAAATTAGAAAAGTGAAGAAAAACAAATTAATGATTAACTTTTGCTTTTATGAATATTTTGAGAGAACCAAAAAAGAAGGCAATTTGTTTTGCAGATTCATAGTTGTTGTTTTTCAACCAGCCCATTTGCATGTCTTTCCCAATTTGTCATCTCGCCTACTTTGGTGAGTTTGCTTACAGACACGACGTTAAGCATGTTGTTCAGTGCTTTGCTTCTTTTGCTTCTTTCTGTTTTCTTTTCCTTTTTCAGTCCCATATTTGTGCAGTGAACTCAAAAGCTCCTGTCCAGTTTTCTTCTTTTCTCATTTCTTCAACCAATCAGAATTCAAAGAAAGAAATAACCAGTTGGCATTAGAAATAATAAACTCCTCTACTGGCCATATGGATTCTAAGGGGGAAAAAAGAGAAGATAGAATGTTTGTTTTTTTTTGTTTAGTTAAATAAATCACCAATGTTAAACATGATTTTAATCAGCAAGCAGGCAACTTTGATTTATAATTTAATCTTTTTTTTCATTTGTAGTCTTTAGTTATTTTCCTAAAGAGACGCTGATTCTCATTGTCTGGTAACCATTAAAGGATGGTGATTTTGCAGCTAAATACAATCTTTTCAATACATTTGGTACTTGGCTTTTGCTAACCAGGAAGATTCACTATGCCCATACATGTTTTAAAAGCAATTATACAGCTTACCTTACATTTATTCAGATTCTTAATTTTTACCTTTTTATTATGCTAGAAAATAATGAATGCTGGATGTTTTTATTTACTAAATTATTAGTTTTTGTTTGTGATTTGAGTCATGCTCTGGATGGATATTCAAATTTAATTAAGAACAACATGAACATTTATTTTGTTTAAATAAAACTAAATGTGCTGCATATGTAAGAAAAGAAAATCTATTCAAAAGTATATCGCAATACATTTTGGTTTTAGAAGTAATTGTTTTATTAAACAAAGGAAGAGGAAAACAAACCTATTCTTTCGACTCCCAACCTTTTTTATAAATTTGAATGAGCTAGTCATTGAACGGAACTATCTGAATAAATTGAAATAAAAAAAGTATCTCAGCATCTGCACAATAGATTACTAACTTAAGCTAGGTTTAGCACTTCAAACTCTGGTTTGAGGCACTTAAATCAGTGACTTCCAGCAGTTTGACTTTCTTTAAAACTTGGCAACAAACATGTACTGCTTAATGTTATTTTTGTAGTGTAATTTAAATGATTTTATTAGCGTATAATAAGTTTAAGTCTTTAACATAGGTTGTCAACTGAAAATTTAATTTAACTATATTCATTGTAAAAACAAACTCCAAACCACTCCTGTATTAATATTGCGATAAAATGGTTTTTATTTTTATTTTTTAAATAATTGATTTTTATCCAGTTTGTGGGCAGAGTAAAAGGCAGGAGCAAAGCTCTTTATACAACGAGCATATCAGAAAACTGGAATAACCCTAATAGTTACTCTACAGAAAAAATGTGATCGAGAATCATAGATGCACCTGCCGTGTGTATGCAAGTGGTTAATTTTCACTTTCCCCACGTCAGTAACAGTGTTGTAGGAATTGTGTTGCCAGGGAATCTCCAGAGCCTTCCTCTCAAAGTAACTGCATGGCACAAAAAGGGGAAACCGCATAGATTACTTTCAGGTACGACTTGGAGAAAGAAAGGCTGCGGAGACCAGCACGTCTCCTGTCCCTTCTAAGATGCAGCGCCTACACTCAGCCAAGTCCCTGTGAAACACCTCCCGTGGGATGGGGAAAGGGAGTAGGGTCCAGAGGTGACCCCCCCCACACACACACTCCCCTCAGCTTGATCAGCGATGGGCAGAGAGATGCTCCCCCACGCTCACCGAAGGGGAAGGAAACCGGAGAGGCCCCTGTTGTTTCCGTAGGTGGAGAAACCCTACTTTTGGTTCTATAGTCCTTACAAAGCAGGCAGCTTTCGAGGATGAATCAGACTAGTAATCACACCTTGCATTTGCATAGTGCCTGCTACCTGAGATCCTCTAGCCCCCGTGACTACCGTTACCATTGTGCCAGGAGGCAAGAAAAGCCGGGGCTTAGCGTGTTCTGACTGTTCCCTTACTCCCCTGGCCTCCGCTGGACTGAAACGCCCCTTCATGCACAGAGGGGCAGTAGGGAGTGGAACCTGAAATCTGCCCCTTCCAATGCGCCAGCCAACACAGCTCAGGGGACATCACACGTACCAGATGCAGGACTGGCATAGATTGCCTCTCCCCCCCCCCCCCCCGCGAGCAAGAGGGGCACAGAGGAGCCAGAATAAATTTGCATCTGCACCACAAAAAAAAAAAAATGCGACCGTCTCCGAGTCTCTCGCTCTGATTTGGGTTCTCGGGGTTTGAGTCATGGGGCTAAAATAGCAGTGCAGTGTGGTGAGGGGAATGGATCTCAGAGCTCCACCGCCCCCCAATGCCCATACTTCTACTTTGAGCCCCACAGCATAAGCCCATCAATTGTCCGGCTCTGAGACTCCCTCCTTATTTTTTTTGCAGTGTTATCCATGCCCTCGGAGACACCAGCTGGTGCCCGGTCTGCTCCGGCGGCAGCATAACTCCGTGCTGTCGCTTCCTTGCTAGGGCTTGGGGATACATTACAGCTGAGCCTGAATTCACCAGACCCTCCACTGGTGTAAATTACATTGATGTCCATTGTGGCCAGTTAACATCAGCTGAACAGCTGCTTATTTTTAATGTACAGTATCTAACACCGCTTTAGTGAGCTGCTTGATTTGTTTCAAAAAAAATTGGTGACGATTTAGTGCTGCTAATACCCATCCGGATCTAACTCCTGTTGCAGTCCGTGGCTGGTGGAATCTCTAGTGTCTGCTGTTTGCAAAGGCTGGTTTGCAAATTGTGCTCCCAGATGTTTAATGATAGGTGTGCAGATTGCATTGTTTGGCGTCTTTGGATAATCCATGGCTCTTCTAAGAAAGATGCGGAATAAATTAAGATAAAAGATGGATTGCTCTTGACAGAAGAATATACATAGCTCCTGGCAGCTCATTAGATCAAGAAGCAGCTGTTCAGTCAAGTTCCAAATTTTAGGAGAAAAAACCCCCTAGAAATAACAAAACTTTTCCTGCCTGGCGCTCTCTGCCTTTCTTGCCTGGCTGGGCTCCCAGGATAGACCTGATTCCTCCAGTACCTGGCATAGCATCTTCCTGGGCAACAGGTGGGTGGAGGGCATGCAGGGTTACGTGCCCCTGCCCGAGATTTCTGCCAGGGTTCTCACCAGAAAGTGGCCTTCCAGCGGCAGGGGAGGAGTGGGGGCAGGGGGAAATCATAGAGTCATAGGGCCAGCAGAGAATTCAGGAGGCATTGAGTCTAGCCCTCTGCCCAAGGCAGGACCGACCCCAATTCAATCCTCCCAGCCAGGGCTTTGTCAAGCCAGGACTTAAAAACCTCTAGGGATGGAGATTCCACCCTCTCCCTAGGGAACCCATCCCAGCGCTTCCCCACCCACCTAGGGAAATAGTTTTTCCTAATCTCCAACCTAGACCTCCCTCACTGCAACTTGAGACCATTGCTCCTTGTTCTGCCCCACTGAGAACAGCCTCTCTCCATCCTCTTTGGAACCCCCCTTCAGGGAGTTGAAGGCTGCCATCAAGCCCTCCCCCTCAGATTTCAAAACTGGGAACAATGGAACTCATGCAGAGATGAACCGGCGGAGAGCCTGGAATAGTCTTCTCCTAAATAAGCCCAAATCCCGCCAATGATCTGGCGAGCTCATCTCTCTTCCCTCCCGCCATCACTCCAATATGGCTGAAAGCAGCTTGCCAGAAGGCAGCTAACATCTCCAGCCTGCCTCTGCTACCCAGATAACCCAGCCGCCTCCTGCCCCCTGGCTACAGCACAGGCTGGAAGGAGTTAAGGCCTAAGGATGCATTGAGCACCAGGGCCCAGGGAGCCTGACTGCAGCGGCTTTAGCAAACCCAGCCAGAGAGGTGGCTCAGCAGGGGAGGCGGCCCCACGGGATGGAGGAGGGCTCTGGTGGGGACAGAGCAGGCCTCGAGCGGACAGAGCAAGCCTCAAGCAGGATGGGGGCAGTGGACGAGAGAGCCAGGCTTCTGCCCCGGGGGGCCTCAGGCTGGAAATTGCTTCCCTTCTCACTACTCCTGAAGGGCAGAGGTTTCCCCATGCCAGGGATGTGCTGGGGCTTTGGCACGGGGGGGCTTGGCTCTTCCTGGCCAGTGCCCCCGGCCAGAGGTTCTTGGCCTCTCCAGGGCACTGGCCTAGCCGGAGGCAGTGGGGAAGGAAGGAGCCTGTCGACCAGGCTGTTAATGAGCTGAGCGCTCTGACCAGGGGCCGGTTGACCGTACAGCGCTGTGCCCCAATGGGATGTAACTGGCCGCTGCCTTGTACCAGCCTGTATTTTCCAACTACCGCAGCCAGTGCCAGCTAAAACCGGGATGTGGGGCAGGGCCCTGCTGGCGCACAGCAGGGGCTGCATTGACAGGCCAGCAGGGGGCGCAACTGGCCCCATGCACTTTATTTTCACCCTGCCTCCAGCCTGGCACACCCACCCCCATCACTGGCCGCTGGACCTGCCCCCTCTCGCTGCTGGTGAGCAGGGATCCAACCAGCAGCAGGACCTGCCAGAACTGATGGGAGGAGGCAGAAAATATGGGAGAGCTTGCCAATTTTTAAGAGAAAGTCGGGACACCGTCAGGAGGCCTTAAATAAGGGGCCTGTCCCTTTAAAAAGGGGACGTCTGGTCCCCCTCCTCTGATTAAAATAGGAGATGAAATCCCTTTGAGAATCTATGAACTGTTCTTAAAGCAGCTTAAAGAGTAGATTTGTGGGAGATTTGCAAAATTAGGCGCAACCCGGCAGAGATTTATGCGAGTGCACTCTGCTTGTTGGAGTAATCCTGGTGACGTGAACGGGACTAACTCCGGTGAGATTGGAGAGTCAGGGTGCAAGCTCAGGACCAGGGAAAACTAGGCCACAAGCTTCCTCTGTCCAAGGTCCCAAGGGCTGAGACAGGAAGTCTCAGTGATTGTGCCTTAGTTCTCTTTGTGTGCAGTGGAGTTAGCTCTGCCTTGCCTCACAGGGCTGTTGTGAGGTTAAATCCATTAAAGATGGACGGGCGCTTAGGCCAGGTCTATACTAGACCTGGAAACGCATCTTCAGGTCCGCAGCTTTAGTTACATAGAATACGTAGCTGTAGTCGGCTTATCTTAAGCCAAGCTTGATGGCATCCCCTCAGCAGGAGGCCGATGGAAACAAATGCTCTCATTGGCTTCCCTTAGGGTACGTCTAGACTACATGCCTCTGGCGACAGAGGCATGTAGATTAGGCTACCCGACATAGTAAAATGAAGCGGCGATTTAAATAATCGCCACTTCATTTAAATTTACATGGCTGCCGCGCTGAGCCAACAAACAGCTGATCAGCTGTTTGTCAGCTCAGCGCGATAGTCTGGACGCTCCCCTGCCGACATCAAAGGTATTTGTCGACCACCCAAGTAAACCTCCTGGGATGAGGTTTACCTGGGTGGTCAACAAATACCTTTGATGTCGACACCTGCGCGTCCAGACTATCGCGCTGAGCTGACAAACAGCTGATCAGCTATTTGTCGGCTCAGCGCGGCAGCCATGTAAATTTAAATGAAGCGGCGATTATTTAAATCACTGCTTCATTTTACTATATCGGGTAGCCTAATCTACATGCCTCTGTCGCCAGAGGCATGTAGTCTAGACGTACCCTTACTCTTCGCAGGAGCAGGAGTCCCGGACACCGGCAGGGGTGCCCTCTGAGTTCAATTTAGTGGGTCTTTGCTAGACTAGCTAAATCAAACTCTGGAAGATTGATCGTGGCAGCGTCGCTCTTCTATGGAGTGAAGACAAGGCCTTAGATATTTTGATGAGGATGGACCCATAAGTACTTAAAACAGATAAAATTAAGCACATAGATGGAACACAGGAGACCCACTGGATATGCTTTCAACAAGCCAGAGTTCAACTTGCCTGTAGATAGGTGGAAAATTTGCACCCTCACAATGAAATCTGAACATTTCACTACATCAGCATCTGAGCAACAGGCACTAAGGGGCAAACATGAAATCAAGGTATATGTCTGAAAATGTACCTCAATCTTTCAATTTCAGTAAAAAAAACAGAGGTCTGAAGATTGCCGTACACAGTAGCTCATTGTCAGATGTCGGTGACCTAATTCACGGAGGACAGGTCCATCGATACTTATTAGCCACGATCGGCAGGAATGGTGCCGCTAGCCTCTGTTTGTCAGAGGCTGGAAATGGGCCACAGGAGTGGTGTCACTTGATGATTCCCTGTTTTGTTCACTCCCTCTGGGGCACCCGACATTGGTGACTGTCATAGACAGGATACTGGGCTAGATGGACCTTTGGTCTGACCCAGTCTGGCTGTTCTTATGGCCTTAGCAGCACTATAGAGGTTGTCATATTTTCACATGAACAATCTTAGCGTGAATAATTTCTCTCAAGTGTTATGCCTCAGATTCTGCTATAAATACCAGGCACGCATGTGTTGCCCTAAACAACAAGTTGTACTGAGAAGTGCTAGCCACATACCTTACAAACATGTGAGTTTCTCTCTTTCCTCTGTATAGTCTCCTCAAATAATACATGATCAGGCCCAGATTACTTGCACACGATTGGTTTTTTGGAATGGTGTCTCCGAATTCTATTACACTGCAACAGCTGATAACATTTATTATTTGTGCCTTCCTCTCAAAGTTGTTTTTCTTTCTTTTGCTGGTAAGACTAAGGCTGGTTATCTTTACCGTTCTATCTACAGATTGGTATCTGGCTGCCGAATTTCACTGGCTGAATGTGATTTGTAGGGGCAGCTGTTGTCATAGCTAAGCGCTATAAATAAGTTGGGTGGCCCCTTTTAAAGCGCATTGAATAGTGTATAAGAGGCCACTGAGGGCATGTCTATGCTAGGAAATTATTTCAAAATATCTAAATTCAAAATAATAACTCCAGAAATAACTATTTTGAAATAAGTTTATTCCCCGAGCAAAGCAGGAGTGCAGATTTCGAAATAACCAGCCCATTATTTCGAAATAATAGGGTTGGTAGCATGGATGCTCTGCTTCTTATGTCAAATTTTTTTTGGGGGGGGGCGGTTATTTTGAAATCACTCCCTAGTGTAGACCAGGGCTGACATGCCTGGCTAACGGAACTTCACATGTCACCACCACCACAAGGCAAGAGACTTTAAGGAAAAGGGCCAGGTTGGTCTTTACAGAAAGTGCCAGGTAGCCCCGTAGAATGAGCATGTTTCTTTTGCAAAGAGGTGGTGTAAGAAGTGTTCTGGGACAGGTTGTATTGTCTTTACACGAGGCATCGATGTTGTAGAGCTGGTGGTGATAATAATTTCATTTAAATTGTTCAAACGTTGAAGTTGTTTCCAAGGGCAGGCATCCAAATTAGGACCGTTTTTCATTTTTGTTGTGAATGTTGTTGTTAAAAGAAAATTAGCCAAGTCATTATCAAAATTGTTAAATATTTATAGAAAAAAAATCAGTTTACTAAAAAACGGGGTTTTGGTAAATAAAAAATGCCAAGTGACAATGTTGATATTTTTATAGTCAATTCAGTGAAAAATGAAAAATGTCATGAAAAGGACACAGTCTGGAAAATGCAGATGTTTTTCTTCCTGCAGAATCTCTCACTTTAGGAAAAAATAACATTTTCCAATTTAAAACCAAAACCGAAAAAGAAGTCTTCAGTTGAAAAATATTGACCAGCACCAGTGAAATTTCTTATGTAGCATTGTCAGGAGTCTTGCTGCTGTTTTGACTACGTTGGCTTTTGGCTACATTGACCGAATTCCTCCCTGAGGGTGTGTCTAGACTACCTAGTTTTGTCGACAAAAGTGGACTTTTGTCGACAAAACTATACCAGCGTCTACACTACCGCTGAGTTCTGTCGACATAACGTAGACAGAACTCAGCAGTTTTGTCGATGCTGGTATACCTCATTTTACGAGGCATAACACCTTCTGTCGACAGAACTCTGTCGACAGAAGGTGTTATTGCCTGTAACATTGCGTCCAGACTACGGAGTTCTGTCGACAAAGCAGCTTGCTTTGTCGACAGAAATCAATGTGTCTGGACGCTCTTTGTCGACGGAAGTTTTGTCGACAGTATCTGTCGACAAAACTTCCGTCGACAAAACGCGGTAGTCTAGACGTACCCTTAGTGACTTACATGAGATCAGTGAACAAATCAGTAGCGGCATTATGAAAACAACATTTATAGTACCTGCACGGATGAAGAGAGAATAGAACCAGATAAAGATTCCTTTAGCCTTGACATTCCTATGGGAAAAGATCATGTGTAATATATTTTTGAGTAAATAATTCAAATCAGTAAAGTGCACTTTCCCTTTTAACTGTCCTTTCTTCCATGCAGTAGAGATTAGCAGAGCTTTGCCTCTTACCCGGTAAGTATTTTTAATGCACATTGTAATGCATATGGGAAAAAATAATCCCAACTACACATACAAAATGATGGGGACTAATTTAGCTATAACCACTCAAGAGAGAGATCTTGGAGTCATTGAGGATAGTTCTCTGAAAACAACTACTCAATGTGTAGCAGCAGTCAAAAAAGCAAACAGAATGTAGGGAATCATTACAAAAGGGATAGCGAATAAGATGGAGAATATCTTATTGTCGCTATATAAATCCATGGGACGCCCACATCTTGAATATTGCGTACAGATGTGGTCATCTCATCTCAAAAAAGATATATTGGCATTGGAAAAGGTTCAGAAAAGGGCAACAAAATGATTAGGGGTTTGGAAGAGGTTCCATATGAAGAGAGATTAAAAAGACGGACTTTTCAGTTTAGAAAAGAGGAGACTAAGGCAGGATATGATAGTGGTCTATAAAATCATGACAGATATGGGGGAAGTGAATAAGGAAAAGTTATTTACTTGTTCCCATAACACAAGAACTAAGGGTCACCACATTAAATTAATAAGTAGCAGGTTTAAAACAGACAAAAGGAAGTTTTTCTTCTTACAGCCCACAGTCAACCTGTGGAACTCCTTGCCAAAGGATGTTGTGAAGACCAAGATTTTAAAAGGGTTCAAAAAAGAACTAGATACATTCATGAAGGATAGGTCCATCGGTAGCTATTAGCCAGGATGGGTAGAAATGTTTTCCCCAGCCTCTGTTTGTCAGGGGCTGGAAATAGATGAGAGATATCATTTGATGGTTCCCTGTTGTGTTCATTCCCTCTGGGGCATCTGGCATTGGCCGCTGTCGGAAGATAGGATACTGACCCAGTGTGGCCGTTCTAATGTTCTTATATTGTTTTATAAATAAAATAGCTCTTTTAAACAACTACTTTTAGGCGAGTTGATTTTGCTGCAAACCAAAGTGGGGTTGGTAGTGGGTTTCACAGGCCTAATCTCATAATCCACTCACATTATCATTTTCTTTGCAACTGCATGTCTTCATATAAAGTAATGGCATTAGAAGGCACATCCAACTATCTTTAATGTGTGAAAATAACTTCTGAAATGCTGGCAAAGAATCCTCTTTGCATCTTGGCATGGAAACCTTTCCTGCTTCCTACTTCTCCCCCCTTCTATTGGAACTTGGCTGGATCTCATTCTTCAACCTGCGTAAGTACTGTGTTAGCCAATTCCCCGTCACTAAGAGCTTTCTAACAAAGTTAAGAGTGCTGTAGTTTGATGAGCTCAGATCCCACTAAGAAAAAAAAAAAGAATATGCTTTCGCATCCGGCTTCAGTGTTTTAGATGGTGAGTATTTAGATGGAATGAATAGTCCCACGGAATTAAAGGTGTTAAACATAACTGTGTTACTGTCCAAGGTTGAGTAGTTTTGAGAGAGGTTCAGAGTCCATAACCTGCTTAGGACAATGGCAGACATGTTATAAAGTTCATACCAAAGGTTAAAAACTGCTTGAAAGGCACAAAAGGAAAACTGAAAAGGACTGATTATGTAACGCTAACTTAATGAAAACCGTTAAAGTCCGTTTTTGATGACAGTGACTATTGGTTAAAGTGTTTTTTGTTTTTTTTGTTAAAAAGCCCTTCTTGGGGAGGAAGAAAAAATTAGATTTCTTAAGTTCATAGTTGAGAATGATTGTCATTCTTCCTCCGCTGTGTCTGGTGGAGGTGGGGAGAGCACGGGGATTTTAAAGGCACCCTGACTCTCTTTTTTTGTGCGTTTTTTTTGCTCAACAACTTTCGTCCTTCATGGTTTCCCTCCTTCCCCCAACCAATTTTTTTCGTGCCATGTTTGGTATTTTTTGTGAAACTATGTGGCAACCCTGTCTGCTTCAGAACAATCAGATGCAGAAGGGCGTGAGGACATGGGACAGTAAAGATGGAAATACCACCTTGGTGGTTGTTATCAAGATACCGGGTGCCTGGCCAGTTAGGGACAGATGCTTTGGTCTGACAGGCTGAGGGACAGCTGCTTCTGGACACTGGCTAATCTCCCCAGTCCAGGATGTTGTTTGGCTGATTCTGTGTCCTTCACTGGCCCTTCTGGAGTTGACCAGAGCTGGATGGGCTGTCTCCTTTCACGGAGCTGTTGCTTGGGACTGCATCTGATTTCAGGATCATGCAAAAAGCAGTGAGAGGGCAGGAAGAGGAAGACAGAGCAGAATCTCACATGTATAATATTGGGGTACGCACTGGTGCAGAGACCATTGTTATGTGTTCCACCTGCAGCATCAAGGTCTGGTAGCAGGGCAGTAATCCTTCTGCCCCAGTTGTGGTGCTGGCAAAAAGTTGTAGGTTTTTTTCCCCTTTGCCAACATATTTTTGTTCAGGTCCCCAGAAAGGTGATGGTGAAATCTGTCATCGTCTTATTTTGTCCATCCATTTGGCCTAATTTTTGACACCAGTTCTGGTTCATTGACTTCTGACCTTCTACTCCTCCTTCTCTCCAGGTCTGATCTGAACACGGTCCTGGAGTGGAATTCATAGGCCCTTTCTGTTTAAATGAATTCAGCCGTTCTGCTTTCTTCACATATCTTTTATTCAATAGCTTTATACAATAGATCATTGCGACAATTCATGAATCTCTTTACCACTTAGGCTAACAATAACAGCAATAATATAACAGCAGGCTTCTGATTGTTGTTACTGTGTCTCCACTATTACAACAGTACTCAAAATGGGCGCTCTTCTGAAATCCAGAATTAATAGCATTTCATTTTCAGTTCCATATTTTTTTTTATTGAAAACAAAAATAAGTATTATTGTAAGTTTTTTTTGTAGCTTGTTGCATTACTTTTATTAACTAGCCAGTTCAACAAGGCAAGGTTGTTCATATTCCCCTCCCCGCAAGAGGTATGCATACTCATTGCAAATTGCTTTAGGTGACCATGGTTTTCATAAATTCTACTAATACGTTTGTGGGACAGACGCTTTGTGGGTGCTCTGTGTTCTTTCTTTCGGGGTGAAATTTATCAAAGGCCAATACGAGGCCCGTGTCTCCCATAAATGTTAGGTAAACTGATAGGGGCTTACTCCTTTCCTCTCTCCCTATGTGATTTTCCTCTTTCTACAGCCTAGTGCTACAGCTACACTGTAGCCTTCTTCCGGAAAAGCTTATGCAAATGAAGCACGGTGTGGAATATCACCACACTTCATTTGCATAATTAATTAGCAGCCACTTTTGATCAGCTGTTTGTCGGCTCAGCACGGCAGCCATGTAAATTTAAATCGCCGCTTCATTTAAATTTAATGGCTGCCGCGCTGAGCTGACAAACAGCTGATCATTTAAATCGCCGCTTCATTTTCCTATGTCTGGTAGCCTAATCTACATGCCTCTGGCGCCAGAGGCATGTAGTCTAGAGGTACCCTAAGTTCCACAGGTCCCAGGTTCAGTTCCGCCTTTCAGCATTACACTTGTTCATTTAAAACTCAATGTAAAGGTCATACGAGGGGCCTTAGTTTTGTTTTCCTTGAAGACAAAATAAACCAGGACATCAATGTATGTTCCTTTTGGTTTGCTAACCTTCAAAGATCTCGTCTTTGATGCAATTATTAGCCTAGTTTATTAGACCCAAATATGGCATTGGACACCAAGCGATTTAATTAAAACGCTGTGCCGTGCAAAATTTTGTGTGTGTCATTGGCTCCTTAATTCTCACCAACCATGAATGGAGATGGCTAATGGTATGTGTAACTTTAGCACTGCTGTGCTGACGCTGTTATTCATCTACTTATTTATTTTTAATTCTGCCTTCAGATCGGCGCTCGCGGTCCCCATTGAAGTTCCTAATCCTTCCGTTCTCGCCCGGCATCAATCAGTGAAGCTCCTTTCTCTTCACTGGAGCGATGTCAATTTATACCAGCTGAGCTCTGGCCCTGGTTCCTTAGAATGTTCAACTCTCTAATTTGACTATCACTTACTAGCTAATGACAGATGCAATTAAAATTCGGCATTAGGAAGTGCGTCGTAGCTATTTTCGTCTGGCTTATTCCCGCATTCCTGTAATTCAGTTGTGCATGAGTAAGCAGTTCAAAATTAGACCCTTCCCGTTGCGCCGGGTAGAAACAAGGAGCTATAACATGTTTAAAAGAAAATACTAAATTATTAATTAGCTTTCTAAATACTCTGTGGCTCAGAGAAAAATAAAGCACCCCAGCGGTCTATGTGGTTGTCAGAGAAGAAACAGGTGACCCAGGTGTAAATGGAGTAAAGGGAACTGCTTTATTGCCTACGCACATTAACCTCGGACCCCCATTACAACGTTCTGAGTGGCCACAATTTGGCACCAATTACACCCTTTTATCTATTTTAGTATGTTAATTCACATGCCTATCACTACTTTCCGTAAAACCTTATTTAGTAACGTTAACTCCCATGCAATGAATATTAATAAGCAGGTGATTAATACAATTCTAACCACCCCTGTTTGTTGTTTACTGGGTTTTGGTTAAATCAGCATTACATACTGTCTTAAACAGCAGCTTATAGGGAGGGGAACAGAATTCTGACCCTGAAAGTGTTTTTACAGAACAAGTGCGAAGACAAAACAAGACGCTGTTCAGTGCAACCATCTTTCAAGGCTGTCAGGACAAAGGGGAAAAACATGTTTAAAGGGCAGTGCCGGCTGTGGCTGATCCCTTACTCCTGTCCCAGACCCCTATTAACTTTTACCTATCCCAGCAGGTAACACTGTTGGCTGCTACGTGCGAGCGAAAATCACCACTATGAATGGGAAAACATTCAAGTGCTACTTGAACCTTGTTTTGAGCATTTTCGAAACATGGTTTGTTTCCATGGAGGAAAGTGATGGGGTTAAGCAGTTCTTTCATACTGACCAGTTATCTCATAGTTGTTCTGTATTCCCTTGCCTGTAGGCATCTGTTGTTTCTTGTCTTCTGCTTAGAATGTCAGCTCTTTAGTGTAGGGGCCTTGTGTACACCCTGCCAGCACTGTGTAGTTTTGATCAATGGATGGGGCTCTTAAGTACAGGTTGAACCTTTCTCGTCTGGCACTCTCCGATCCAGCAACATCCATGATCCAGCATGATTTTAGTGAGCTGGATGTCCACTTATCATGGGTGTGGCCAAATTTCCCGCGATCCCATAAAGTTTGTGTATGGCCACCAGTCCTGGCTCTGTGTTCTGTGCTGCGATTAGCTCTAATTTACCCCTAAATATCTTCTCAGAGACCAGTCAGCAGTGGCAGTGTTGGTAATGCTGCTAGACAATGTTGACCTCTGGAGTTAGGGATGGTAAGTAGCGGTTAATCAGCTAATTGAGTAGTTGATGGAATTTCCATTGCTTACTCAATTAGTTGATAAGGGGGCACTCGCTACACCTGCTGCGGCTATGCAGTTTACATGTAGCAGGAGCTGGGTGCTCAGGCAGCTCGGCTCCTACTACATCTAAACCGTAGAGCCACAACGGGCCGGCACGATCTGGGACTTAGTCCCAGCGTGTGCCAACGCTGGGTCTGCTACAGCTCCACATCATGAAGCTTTTAAGTCCGATCCCTTCAGCACCATCTCCTGCTCCCCCTCATCCCCTTGCTGCCTCTGACACAGAGGCAGCAAGGGCGGGGGAGCAAGTAGTTGCATAGTGACTCGACTACATGATAAGTCTAAGCTTATCGGGTAGCTGACTACTTGAGTAGTGACTTACATCTCTATCCTGAGATTCAGCAAATTCTCTGGGTCAGCACCGGTCAAGTCCCAAGGGCGTTGGACTAAAGAGGTTTAGCCTGTACTGTGGAAATACAAATAACAATAATAAAAGCATTGTTTGGTTGATCCTTCTGCAGTGGGGAAAGGGGATGAATTTCAACAGAGTTATCCCAGCGGGAACCACACATAAAGGAGACCACAGCTGAAAGCGAACTTTATCGATGCTGTTCTTCCCTGTCGCTCACCTGAAATATTGCCACAGAGGGCTCTTTTGGTATAATTACGCTAGCACATAAAATACAGGAAACATGGTGGTAAAAAATAACTTCCCCAAATTTTATTTCCCCACCAGGCAGGCGCCTGGGAAAGGCTCGACACTGTGATGGTAATCATTACACACGTTTAATAAAAGCGATTGTTTGTTTGCGAAATGTCAGCTGAATATTAAAATCATATTATTAAAGATGAATCAGCATGTAATCTGTAGGCAGCTGCTAAATATGTTTTTAATCAGTTTTATATAAACACACAGTACATCACTTGGTTCTATTAAATATAAATTAATTGAATAATTCAACTTTAGCATAATTAAAATTGCAGCTTTGGCAACCTCCCTTTTAAAGGATTGTTGCAGACACTGCAAAGCAGTTGAGCCAGCGGTGTGAGATGTTGGCTGCTGACTTGTGTCCCTCTGTTGATCTCCCGTTCCTCCCCGTGCTAGGTCAGAGTGGCGGGAGTGGAACGGGGCATGCTGAGTTCAGGAAGCTACCGCCTCCGTTGATAGTATTCCATGGTTCAGTTGGGATCATCTGTTAGGGTATGTCTACACTACCCCGCTAGTTCGAACTAGCGGGGTAATGTAGGCATACCGCAATTGCAAATGAAGCCCGGGATTTGAATTTCCCGGGCTTCATTTGCATAAGCGGGGAGCTGCCATTTTTAAATCCCCGCTCGTTCGAACCCCGTGCCGCGCGGCTACACGCGGCACGAACTAGGTAGTTCGAAGTAGGCTTCCTAGTTCGAACTACCGTTACTCCTCATTCCACGAGGCTACACGCGGCACGGGGTTCGAACGAGCAGGGATTTAAAAATGGCGGCGCCCCGCTTATGCAAATGAAGCCCGGGAAATTCAAATCCCGGGCTTCATTTGCAATTGCGGTATGCCTACATTACCCCGCTAGTTCGAACTAGTGGGGTAGTGTAGACATACCCTTACTGTGTATTGAAGTAGTGTGGTTGCCCTCATTCCTGATAGCAGTAGGGGCTGTACGCTCATATAACCAAAAAGCAGGGAAGATTTTTGGCCACTTTCCATCAGTCTTGCTGCATGGCTTAGAACATGTGTCACATTTTTTAACCCTGAAGGGAGACGAGTGAGTGATCTCTGCCGGCATCCTCCAATACAGGGGTGGGGAGCCTTTTTTGGGTGGGAGGGGGGGCGCTGACCCACAGAAAAATCAGTCGTGGGCTGCACACAAACGAGAAGAAATAAAACCCTCAATGTGGCCCCTGACTGAGAAGAAGATACTCCCTACATTCCCCTAGCACACCCGGGCCTGGGGGACCAAGGCTAGTAGTTTTTCTATGCTCCAGCCCCACGGGGAGACGGGGGCTGGAGCACCAGTGGGGGGCTCCCCAGTACAGGAGGGAGGAGCCCTGAGCCTCGGGAGCTGGATACAAGCAGCAGCCTCTGGGCCTTAGGTTCCCCACTCCTGCTTCAATTGATCCAGCTCTTTCCTCTTCTCATCTGTATGACTGAGACCGAGCATAAGCTCAGGACTGGCAGCTGGGAAATCTGACTGGTTTCTCTGACCGTGCCCCATGGAACCACTGGCCAAACTCTGCGGCGGTTTACCCATCCGTAACATGGTGACTGATACCGGGGGGTTATAATACTTACCTTAGCCAAGTAACATAGGGCAGTTAATACCGCTCTGCCTCCCAGGTGTGTTGTCTAGATGAATTAGTTACTGTTTCCAAATACTTTGCAGATGGAAAAACTCTGAACGCTGGTGTCACATTGGTGGGTACGTCCCACCGAGTCTGAAGGAACATTCCGGAAGCTTCCTTGAAGCATCGAGGGAGGGGGCCCTCTAGCCCCGGAATTATGGCCCCAACCTTCTCTACCCCTTCCATGGAGGTACCACCTCTGCTCATTCTTTTGTGCCCCCTCCTCCCTCTCTGTCTGCCTTAAGACAGATAAAATGTGGCTACGGGCCTCCCCCCCCTTGTTGTGGCATCTGTGACAAAGGTGCTTTTAATTTTTCCTCTCTTCAAATCTTATCCTTTTCTGTTTCACAAAAGTTTATTCATCCCATGTCCTGTTTACCCAGTCCCTTGAGTCAATCGCCTTGTGGCCCACCTACTGGAAAATCGCTGCATTCTTCTCAGATGGACATCCTCTTCTCTCAAGCAACTGGAAAAGCACTTAAAATGCAAGCCAGTTCCTCAGGGAGCGACTCAGGCTGTAACTCCATGGGAGGGATTCGTGGAGCATTAGAGAAACAGTAGTTTAAATAATGGAGAGGGGCCATACATCACTGCCATGTATTAGTCCTGACCTTTGTCTCAGAGACCTTTTTGTGTTGACAGAATTAAAATATTAATTTGGTTTTTGCTGAATCTCCTTCAGCTTCGCTTTACAGTTCTGCCTGAGGTTTTTATGGATTTTGTCACTTTAAAAAATGTATTTCTATGAGCAGAGTTTCAATTATCTGATTTCCTTTTCCATTTAAGATTCCAGACTGAGTTTCATCTAACGACAATATCTGTACAGTATTTGATCTATAGCCAATGATCAGTCGTCTGAAGATATCTGTAGCATCCCTCAAATACATTAGAGAAGGATATGAATTGCTGCCCCTTCCCCCTTCATTTTGATGTTTTCCGTTTGAATGCAGCAAATCAGGCAAGCAGATAATATCTGGACACCCAACTGAAGTTGAGCCAGCAAGTGATCACAAAAAAGGGCCAGGGGAGAGTTGTGTGGGATTGTGGGAAGAAGGAAAGGAGCAGGATTCCGAATGTATGCCCCTGAACAGGGAGCCCATTTCCAATTTCTGAATTTTTTTATCCATGTAGAGTTAAAAATCCCATGATGCTTAGCCAGTAATTTAAAGAGAAACTCAGGGGTACATGGCAAGTTACAGTGCTTCAAATACAGGTTGAACCTCTCTAGTCCAGAACTCTCTGGTCTGGCAACATCCATGATCCAGCATGATTTTATTTAGGCAGATGTTCACTTTTCATGGATGTGGCCAAGTTTCCTGTGGTCCCATGATGTTTGTTTACAACCACCAGTCCTGGCTCTCAGCGTTCTGTGCTGTTGTTTAGTTCCAATTTACCTCTAAATGTCCTCTAAGAACCCTGCAAGCAGTGGAAACGCTGGTAAAATGCTAGACAATACCAGCTTCCCATGGTCCGGCAAATTCTCTGGTTCAGAATCAGTCAGGTCCCCAGGGTGCCAGACTAGAGAGGTTCAACCTCTAGAGTATGAATCTACAGTATACCAGCTAGTCATTCGGTAATGTCCCATGTGGATAATGATCTAGGACAGCGGTCCCCAACCTTTTGGGGCTGCCGGGTGGCCAGGGGCGGGGCCGCACGTGCGCCATGTGCCCGGGGCGGAAGCTGCACATGCACCGCGTACCCGGGGTGCAAGAATGGTTTGGACCGGCCCTGATCACTCGGTGGGCACACACAAATGCCCTGGCGAGCACCATGGCGCCCACGGACACCACGTTGGGGACCACTGATCTAGGACACTGAAAGCCCTGAAGTGTTGCTTCATTTATGATTGGTGCAAGGGATTAGTGGTGTCAGGAAGGGGGGTAGGCAGTGTAGCCTTTCCAACTGTGCATGGTTTGAGGATCCACGGGGAACCCTGGCCAAAATTTCATGCATCTCAGGCTGTCTCCTTGGAATGCCTGCCGCTCTTTGTGCTGTGCTTTCTCTCCCAAAACCCAACATTGGCATCATGAATTTCAGTGACTGCATCTGTTGACTCCTTAACCACTGCTCTGCATTACTCAAGCCAAGAGCATCTGTTCCCTAGATGCAGTCAGTAACAATCTCACAGTATTCCTTCTTTTCCAGCCTGCATGTGGATCTTGATTAGCTTACAGTTGTGTGTGTGTGTGCGTGCGCATGTGTGTGCACGCATGCACATGGCGTGGAAGCGTTGTGTGTCTGCATGAAGAACTTACTGAGAAGCTATGGTAAGAAGATGAGCTTTGCATTTAGTTCCAAAACCAACTGCAGTTGTCAGGATTTACTGGTATGGTGTCCTGACAGGTCTCCTGCTCCGTCAGTGATGATAACTGCTCGACTGTGTGTGCACGTATGTGTGCATGTGCTCAGTCCTGTGAGTTGTGTTTGCTTGTACAAATAGCCACCACAGCAGATTCAGAGAGCCCCCAATGACTACAAAATCAGATAAGGATCAAAGGCACCCAGCCAGGTTTATTGTTAAACGAAGTACAGTGAGAGTTGTCAGTACACTCTATGAACAACTATGCATGTGTACCCCCTGACAATGTACACGACGGAGTCGGTGACATGGGAATCCATCATGGCCCCCTAGGCCGGACAAAGACAGCTCCTCCAAGCCACCACTTTATATACAGGTACAGACAGGCTACACATCACGCCTGACATGTCAGGTTGCCACCTTCTGACGTTACTTAGATACCACCCATCACCCTGCATTGCCTGGTTTGATTAGAACATCTCGATCCATCATGCTGTTATTTTAGACCCTTTCCTGAACCTGGGTTGGTATCTGTGGGGAGTGTGGGTACCAAGGTCCTTTTTAACGAGTTGGTGTTGTTACCATCCGCTTGGAATGTGCTTTCAACTTTTGCCCAGTACCAATGACTGTTTTACAGCCAGTACTGAGTACCAATTACTGTTCTACACCTGGGCCTATTACCAAATAGAGTTTCAGAGGGGTAGCCATGTTCGTCTGAATCTGCAACTGCTAGAAGTGGGCCTCATCCTCCCTGACTGAATTGACCTCGTTATCACTAGCCTTACTCTTGATTGGTACTCTTTTCTTATGCCTGTATATTTATACTTGCCTCTGGAATTTCCACTACCTCCATCTGATGAAGTGTGTCTTTGCCCACAAAAGCTTATGCTCCAATAAATCTGTTAGTCTATAAGGTGCCACAGGACCCCAAATAGAGTTTGACATACTCAGCCCTATTCATGCCAAGTTCTGTGAGCAGCTTAGCTTTGCTTTATATGAGCAAGGTCTTGACCATTATTAGCTAGGCCTCAGGCCTACAACCAGGCCTGTGCTACATGCACTTTTGTTTCAGGACCTCATCTTACTATGCCAATAAGTGGCCACTCTCTTGTTTTTCCCAGAAATGGGTTCCATAGCATAAGCCTTGCTCCCATGACAATTCTGTCCCTCCCTCCCCCCTCCTCCTCCTGTGGATGAAACTCCCCAGGATCTTGGACTGGACTCTGCATTCACTGAAGAGCCAGTGCAGAACATGAAATGCTTGGGTTATATCGTTGTGGTAACTGGTGCTGCTTTGCAAATGGCTGCTGTATTTGGCCCTGTATCAGTTTTCCAAGATGTCTGGTTTCCTTCTGAAACAAAATACAGGACTATGTAGCACTTTAAAGACTAACAAGATGGTTTATTAGATGATGAGCTTTCGTGGGCCAGACCTACTTCCTCAGATCAAATTTGATCTGAGGAAGTGGGTCACCATCTTGTTAGTCTTTAAAGTGCTACATAGTCCTGTATTTTGTTTCAGCTACACCAGACTAACACGGCTACATTTCTATCACTATTCTGGTTTCCTTCTGTGAGGAGTGTTGCCCGGAGGTGACAGATGTGTGGGGGACCATTGCTAGGTCTGTCTTCAGGAGCGCGAATATGATCTTCTAGCCGGTGGCAGGTGGGACATGTGTTTGTCCTGGCACTTAGGACACCCGGTATGGAGTAATCCTCTAGGCTGAGGGATGAGCATGAGTGTCTCTGATTGAGAAGATGAGCTTATAGTGTTGCAGAGGCAGCAGGTTCTTCGAAGTACCTGACTCAACCATCACTCAGCTAGTGCAATAGATCCATGTTTGCCTCCACGTGCCCCACTGGATGGGGCTTCTTCAGTACCAGCTCTGGTGCCAAACTCCTGCATGTGTCTTCTGTCAAGGTAACTTTTTTTCCCCCCAGTGCAAGTACTAGCCAGTCTGCTACATTTTAGAGATGGGGCCTCCGTTCCATCAATATTAGAATCCTTAAAAAGAAGCTCTGTCTAGTAGCAAAAGACAAATCTATCTGATGCAGACTCAAGCAGTTGGATAATGCAGACTGGTAAGCAAATCCTCACCTGGGAATGACAGCAACCAAAGCCCCCAGCTGTATCAGTTAGGGCATGTCTACGCTAAAGGGGAAGGTTAACTTAAGCTACGCAGCTCCAGCTACGTTAATTATGTTAATTATCCACACAGCCAGAGGTCGATGGGAGCAAACGCTCCCTTTGGCTTCCCTTACTCCTTATGAGGAGAAGTACTGGCGCCGACAAGGGCACCGATCTGAGTTTGATTTAGTGTGTCTTTACTAGACCCGCTAAATCAAACCCTGGAAGATTGACCGCAGCAGCGTTGATCTTCTGCGTAGTGTAGACATGGCCTTAGTGTCTGCTGCTGGGGTGAAACTCTGCAGGAGCATGAACTCCAAGAAAGAGAAGTTGGAAATCTCTCCTTTGCCTTTCTCACAACTGTTGTCAGTGCCATTTCTCTGCAGCAGTGTCATTATTTCTGTGTTAGTATTATGGCACTCGCTGCACGTTGGTGGGTTGTTCTTTCATTTGTTTTTTTTTTAACCACCGCAAGATTGAGACTGATCCTCATGTTTGACAAATACAACATCACCTTAAAGTAAATACTCCTTGAGAATGCTATAAAAGTGATTTCAGAGTGACAGTAAAAGAATTGCTTTTTTAGTTCGAGGCTTGTTCATGCTCTTTTAATAGACCATAAGGCTTTTATTTCACAATAGATGGAAAATGAAAATATTACCGCTCATGTGTGAAATAACAGTTGTTAGTGATCTTCTCCTACCTGCTGCGTGTGATGTCAGAGACAGGCGCAGCCTGTGAAAATGGGGACAAAATAAAAAATTAGGGAGAGAAAACAACAAAGTGAAATGAGATGAGATGCAGCACAATAAACCATTTTTAGGTTAATACAACAGCACTGGTTGTGAATGCTTCAGTTACCACGAGGCTGTCGAGAATGCTGGTTTTTATAATTGAAAAAAGAGGATCCATTTAGTTTAAAAAAAAAACCCCAACAACCCAACAATATACTTGAAATACACTTTATATTTTTGTGTGTTCCCGCTTCCCTGTTGCATATTAAAATTCCTTATCATTCGGTAAAATTGTCTGAAGTGTTTTAGGCATCTTAGAACCTCAATCTGATTGCCTTCCAATGAGATTCCAAGTGCTTAGTCCAATTAGGTACTTTTGGAATTTGTATCCTTTCTCTACAAGGCCCCTCAGAGGGGCATAAAATTTCCCAGACTGGATCAAACCCACAGTTCATTTAGCCCAGCATCCTGTTTGTGACCTGGGCCAGCACCAGCCTATTAAGAGGAAGATGCAAGAACTACCGCAGAAAGTAGATGTGGGAATAATCTGCGCTCAATGAAAATCTCATCCTAACCCTTTACGTTTAGAGATTGTTTTCAAATCTGTAGTGTTAGGTTTTACATCTTTTCTTCCACAATTACTTTTTTGAGGGGAGGGGGTTTGTTCGCATTAGCTCATAAGTTCCTGCATATCCTTGTTAGTCATATACATCCTGCATATCCTTGTTAGCTTGTGTCCATTCACTCTTTGAGTTTTGTTAAGTTTGTCCAACTTCTTCCCTTTGGTCTCTGGCCTTTTTTCACACTGTCCCTGCTCTTGCCTTCTCCCTTCCACGGGTGAGGCCAACCTCAATACTGCTAGCCTGCTTCCTCCAGAACCATCTCTGGACCATTTTCCACCCCACCAGTACACCGGGGCAATAGTCTTCTTCAAATATCTGCCATGAGGCGTATAAGAAAGCAACAGAGGTCGTTTCCCTGCATAAATAAATAAGATTGCTGTTCTATATTACACCACACCCCTCCTTACAGTTTGTTACCCTCTTGTTACCTGTGAAACTTAACTGGAAGCACTTCACCACAAAGTTCCCACCTTCTTGTTCATGCTGTGATGGGACAGGGACACTTGGCCCCTCCGCGTTGAGAACAGACATTGCCACGCGGTCGCTGGCTGGGGATTTCTTCATATACGGTTGCATCGTGAACGGAAGGTAAAACATGGAGAAAAATTATGATGATTCCTCACTGGTTTGCATGAGGCCATTTGGAAGCATCCAGACAATGCCAAGGGTTGCTTACTATGTATAGGGCTCATTTCTCAGCACAGTGAAAGAAGCAACCTCTGGTACAGAACCCGGCACCCCAGAGGTCTGAACCAGGTGTTCAGCTGATGGGAGGAAGGACATTCTCAGTTAAGGCTTCTGCTCTGGTCTTTATGCAGCCTGAAATGCTCCGATGCAGCAACGCTACACACGTGCAGGCAGTGAGGAGTGTCCCTGATACTGCAGCAAGTTCTCCTGTTCTCCCAACGCGCAGAGAGTGAGTGTCAGGTGGGCCCCACTGTCTGCTGGTGGAGGGGACAGTTCAGACCCCCGTCTCTTCTTGGAGATGCAGGGGGCACCTCTGTCACGTTGCCCTTGTTGAGCTCTAGTGTGCGGTGGCAGGTGTTACCGTTCGTAGAGCACATTGAATATATCACCCTCTATGTACGTGTGACGTGTTGTTTTATTAGTAGGAAGTCATTCTTCCGCTCTACTCCGCGCTGATTAGGCCTCAGAGTTGGAGGATTGTGTCCACTTCTGGGCACCACATTTCAGGAAAGATGTGGAGAAATTGGAGAAGGTCCAGAGAAGAGCAACAAAAATGATGAAAGGTCTAGAGAAGACGAGCCTATGAGGGAAGACTGAAAGAATTGGGTCTGTTTAGTTTAGAAAAAAGGAGTCTGATAGCAGTTTTCAAGTATCTAAAAGGGTTTTACGAGGAGGAAGAAAAATTATTCTTCTTAATGTCTGAGGATAGGACAAGAAGCAATGGGCTTACATTGCAGCAAGGGAGGTTTAGGTTGAATATTAGAAAAAACTTCCTACCTGTCAGGGTGGTTAAACGCTGGAATAAATTGCCTAGGGAGGTTGTGGACTCTCCATCACTGGAGATCATTAACAAAAGACAGGACTATGTAGCACTTTAAAGACTAACAAGATGGTTTATTAGGTGATGAGCTTTCGTGGGCCAGACCCACTTCCTCAGATCAAATTGTGGAAGAAAATTGGCATGACCATATAAACATCTATCAGGGATGATCTAGAGGGTGCTTGGTCCTGCCGTGAGGGCAGAGGACTGGACTCGATGACCTTTCAAAGTCCCTTTCAGTTCTAGTGTTCTATGATTCTATACTCGTCTGGTCCATTCGTGACTTAGAATATCCCAACCTTCATGTGCTTTAATACATCGTCACAGGACAGTACTACGAGGTGAAGGGGAAGTTACTAATATCACGGTGAATACACAACACTGAAACAAAGCTGCTTAGAAGCTCACATTGTGGAAGTATTGTTCAAATTCTGTAGATTTTGCTCTTTCCTGATCCTGGGCTGGATTGACCCTTTGCTGAATATCTTGAAAATTGAAAAGACTGGGACTTTTCATCTTAGAAAAGAGGAGACTATGATTGGAGGGAGGGAGGGGAGGAGATAGGAGAGAGGTCTCTAAAATCATGACAGGAGTGGAGAAAGTGAATACGGAAAAGTTATTTACTTGTTCCCATAACGTAAGAACTAGGGGTCACCCAGTGAAATGAATAGATAGCAGGTTTAAAACAAACCAAAGGAAGTTTTACTTCATGCAGCACACAGTCAACCCGTGGAACTCCTTGCCAGAGGATGTTATGAAGACCAGGACTTTAACAGGGTTCAAAAAAGAACTAGATAAATTCATGGAGGTCAGGTGCAACAATGGCTATTAGCCAGAATGGGTAGGAATGGTGTTCTGTTTGTCAGCGACTGGGAATGAATGACAGGAAAGGAATTATTTGATGATTCCCTGTTCTATTCACTTCCTCTGGGGTATCTGGCCACTGTTAGCAGACAAGATACTGGGCTAGGTGGACCTTTGGTCTGACCCAGTACGGCCTTTCTTAAGAGGATGGCGCAGAGTTTTATCATCCCAGGAGATCCCAAGGAAGGAATTGCCTTAATTCCTTCTCTGGTTCCACTTTGCTCCAGGGAGGCAATGAGATGCACTTTATTAGGGGGAATTTCCTTCTTTCTGGCCTCAACTCAGTTCCTGACTGGAGCATTGGGAGGGAGCAGTTATTACTCCACCCAGTCCCTGCCTCTCTCCATCTACATGCTCCTATTGGGCAAGTCCCAGCCCTGAAGAGTCTGCTGTCCCGTTCCTGATCTGCCCATGCATTGCTGAGCCGTGGGGTGACATCAGACGCCCCTTCATTCCCCATATGGCTGTGCTGGGCTACAAAATGCCCCTTCGGGCAAAACTCTCTGAAGAAGAACTGTTGAATGTCCCCCCTATGGGGATACTGCACCATGCACCAGAACAGTTCCTGAACCGTGTGCATCCGTCATAAGGATGCAGAGCTGGTGCCACCGTGTTGTCGCAGGCTAGAAAAAGAGCTCTGTGTAAAAGCTTCTTTTTCACTGACTGAAGCCAGATACTGTATCCCCCTTTCTACCCGCCTCCCATCTCTTCTTTGGAGCCACTCCGGTAGGTGTACAGCCCAGCATGAGAATGAAATGTTCTGGCTACAGAACTCAAGACTTAAAAAGGGGAGCTCTGCTGTTTCTCTATGCAGTGGTTCAAAGGAGCGGACTGGAACAATACAAACGAAGCCATTAATTCTGTTGTCATTTCATTTAAAAAACAAAAAAGGGCTGGCTCCTCATTTTAACCTGCCCATAAGACCACCTCACACCCACCAAAAACGCGCTTACGTTTCTCTAACCAAAAAAAATCCCAATGCAAAGAGGTAGCAGCAGCCAGCCAGAGAGAACAATGCTTTCCAACAGCTCATCTCGGATTCAAGAAGGGGAAATGCAGATGCTGGTGGGCCCTTTCCCTGAATGCGGCAGCTCCGTGTGAGTGTGTGTTGCATAGTAATGCAGGCTCATATCACGCTGTGTGGCCTCTACACAAAGCTTTCCTTTTCTTATACAAGCCTAGCCGTCGACATGCGGAGCGAATGTAGCACGCGAAACAGTCCCATTTCAAAGTCAGTATCAATGGGGGGAGGAGCTGTTCTCCCATTCCCGTGCCCTTCGCCTTGAAGCCACGTGTGGGACTTGCGTTTTGTTGTCTTCGGGACAGGGGTTATCACGGCATCTGACCAGCGGCTGGCACAATGGGGCCCTGACTTTGTGGTGACTTCTTGGTGCTGCTATAACTTAAATGTTTCTGGATTTCTCCTCTTGCTCTTCCAATGAGAAGTCTGGGGGCACCTTAAAGGCTAACACATGTATTTGGGCATCAGCTTTCATGGGCGGGGACCCAGTGTGGCTCCCCCCTTAAAGAAGAAAAGCAAAAGAAAATGTGAGATGTATCCCCGCTGACCCCTGGCTCCGTGCAATGCTGCTACTTTGAAACGCTCCCTCAGGAGCCCGGAGTCAGACTCCTCGTGACATTTCAAAGTGACAGCACCGTGTCGAGCCCGGGGTCAGCGGGGGTCTCCAGCTGATCCAGGTCTCCATATGGTGCTTTCACCTTTAAAGTGTAGCAACAGCTCTAGGGCTGTTTCTACACTTCAAAGGTGGAGACGCCCTATGGACTAGTTGACGCAAAATACATTGAATATTCAATTAGTTAATTACATGCTATTTAACTTCCCTAGATCAGATCCTATGATCGTCTAATCCTGTCCTAGCAAAGACGACTGGGGTTTTGTCATTGACTTCAGTGGGAACACGATCGGGGCTTGAGTACAGGTGAGTTTTATAAGTAGTCCATTATGTGTTTTTCAGTTTCTTTTTTGACACCACATCCAGTAATTTCAGAAGCATAGAAACAAATCGTTCTGGATTTAAACCCATTGACTGTGGTTTTTCAGAAGTAATAGCATTGCTCTAATTCTTTTCCCTTTGACATCAGTGATGAAAAACTCATTGGCTTATTGCTAGCAGAATTAAGCTAAATGCTTTAGAAATTCTCAATTCCCATTATCTACTTAGGCGCGAACTCATCAGTGATACATATGTTGGGTGTCACACCATTGATTTCACCTCTGTACCAGCCCTGCAGAAGTTTCCCACTTGCTAGAGGATGTTGTGAGGACCAGGACTTTAAAAGGGTTCAAAAAAGTGCTAGATAAATTCATGGAAGTTAGGTCAATCAGTGGCTATTAGTCAGGATGGTAAGAATGGTGTTCCTAGCCTCTGTTTCTCTGGAAGTTGATGACAGGAGTGGTATCACGTGATGATTCCCTCTTGTGTTAATTTCAGTTGGGGCTTCTGGTATTGGCCACTGTCGGCAGAGAAGACACTGGACTAAATGGACTTTTGGTCTGACCCTGTATTGCTGTTCTTATGTTCTCTTAAGTTTGGAGTTTGACTTACCAAATGAACATCCCCTACCTGAGAATTTCTCTCCTTCAGAAAATGAAATGAATTATTAACTTAGCAAACAAGAAGTTATGAGAAGTGTAATAGCAAATACGCTGCATAATTTTGGTTCTCTTTTAATCATCTAGGCTATTAGTATGTAGGTCTACTACTCAGTTATCCTATTAAAATTATGGTTTCCGTTCTAAAAGGAAATGCTTGGTAATGTCTGTATGTTTTCTGCATGCTGCTAATATATTATACCGTTCCAACCGTACTTCAGAACGGCACTTGGGTCTTCAATGGATTGAGCGTAGAGTTTGGGGTTTTAGTTCTCAACTTATCAGAGGGGTAGCTTTGTTAGTCTGATGCATCTGACTAAGTGGGTCTTTGCCCACAAAAGCTTATGCTCCTACACTTCAGTTAGTCTATAAGGTGTCACAGGACTCCTCGCCACTTGAAAGCTGCTATCATGTCCCTTCTCAATTTTCTCTTTTTTAGACTGAATAAACACAATTATTTCAATTTTCCCTCATAGGTCATAGTTTCTAGGCCTTTAATCATTTTTCTTGCTCTTCTCTGGACCTTCTCCAATTTCTCTACATCTTTTCTGAAATGTGGTGCCTAGAACTGTACATAGTACTTCAGCTGAGGCCTAATCAGCACAGAGCAGAAGAATGACTCCTCGGCTACGTCTACACTGGCCCCTTTTCCGAAAGGGGCATGCTAATTTTACAGGTCATAATAGGGAAATCCGTGGGGGATTTAAATATCCCCCGCGGCATTTAAATAAAAATGTCTGCCGCTTTTTTCTGGCTTTTAGAAAAGCCGGAAAAGAGCGTCTACACTGGCCCCGATCCTCCGGAAAAAAGCCCTTTTGAAGTAGGAATAAGAGATGCTCTGGAAAAGGGCTTTTTTTCCGGAGGATTGGGGCCAGTGTAGATGCTCTTTTCCGGCTTTTCTAAAAGCCAGAAAAAAGTGGCGGACATTTTAATTTAAATGCCGCGGGGGATATTTAAATCCCCCACGGATTTCCCTATTATGACCTGTAAAATTAGCATGCCCCTTTTGGAAAAGGGGCCAGTGTAGACGTAGCCCTCATGTCTTGCTTACAACACTTCTGCTAATGCATCCCAGAATCACGTTTGCTTTTTTTGTAACAGTGTCACACTGTTGACTCATATTTAGCTTGTGGTCCACTCTGACCCCTAGATCTCTTTCGCACTACTCCTTCCTAGACCGTCGCTTCCCATTCTGTATGTGTGAAACAGGGATTGTTCCTTCCTACGTGCAGCACTTTGTATTTGTCCTTGTTAAACTTCATCCTATTTACCTCAGACTATTTTTCCAGCTTGTCCAGATCATTTTGAATTATATTCCTAACCTCCAAATCACTTGCAACCCCTCCCAGCTTGATATCATCCACCAACTTTATAAGCGTACCCTCTATGTCATTGTCTAAATCACTGATGAAGATATTGAAAGAACCTGTCCCAAAACTGATCCCTGGTGAGCCCCACTTGTTATGCTCATCCAGCATGGCTGTTAACCATTCTCAGAGAGTAGTTATTAATGTTTATCCAATCAGTTATGAACCCACCTTATAGTAGCCCCATCTAGGTTGTATTTTGCTGATTTTTCTATAAGAAGTTCATGTGAGACTGTACCAAATGCTTTACTAAGGTCTAGGTATGCCACATCTACCACTTCCCCCCTTATCCACAAGGCTTGTCATCCCATCAAAAAAGGGAAGTGCAGGCATGACCCATTCTTCACAGAAGGATAGATTCAATTGCAATATGTCCTAGGGCATTGTGAGGACAGATGAGTGATTAGTTTACACTGTGCTGTGAAAATGTAAGTTGACAGATTCTTTTACTCTTCCAAACGAGTGTGTCCGAGGCCAAGTGTGGCATGAGCAGAACCATGGCTAGATGGCCTCTCTTAGGCTACCCTAGGAAATTATTTTGAAATAACTAATTTCGACTTAAGAACTCCCAATTTAACCGATTCAAACTTGTGTGTCCTCGCTATGGGAAAGCATCGAATGGAGTCCAAGACAGGCTCCGCTAATGTGGATGCGCTATCTCGGACTCAGAGCCCCAGGAAGCACTCTAGGGAACTGCAGGAGGCCTGTGGGAGCCAATTAGTTCGAATTACCCACACTGAAGCATCCACCCTAACGTTATTTTGAACGTACAAGTTGGGAATTAGCATTACTCCTCATGAAAAGCAGGAGTGCAGAGTTCAAATTCTGCGGCCTGTTATTTCGGAATAACGGGCTTGGTGTGTGGACGCTCTGCTTACTAATTCAAACTTGGGGTGGAGGTTATTTCCACTAAGGTTCTAGTGTAGACCAGGTCTTAGTAACAATGAAGCTTTCAGCAGCACAGGAATTGCTTAGGGAAATAACAAGGGAGTTTGTTGTTAACGAGGAACGACAATGTTAAGAGCTAGCAGAAATTGTGATGATTTCTTACAAGGGTATAGGGCTTCATTATTATCTGATTTGTGCCAGGCTGTAGAAGACATGTGAGTATTGCCTCATCATAATCACCTTTCTCTAGCTATCACAGCAGGGATAGTATTATAAGTTTGGTGAAGGCAGTGATTCATTTTGAATGGTTTCTCCTTCTTCGGGTTATAAGGGCTGGCTGCATCTGCTGTGTAGCGGGCATGGAATTAAAGCTCATACTTAGGTTGAATGTTCTCCTTTTCGGTATTGATGCTTGTGGAGATCATTGCATTATTTTTCAACGGGTCTCAGCATTGTGGTCTTGAAGACTGAAAGAAAGCTTTGCCCTACAGGCCTGTGTCATGTGCTGACAATAGGATGCTGTTTCACTGGCAGGTTTTCTTTTTTTTTGTGGTGGTGTTTAGTCATTTTGATCCTAGGACACGCGAGAGGCAAGGTGGGTGAGGTGATACCTTTTATTGGGCCGTTCGTGTTGGTGAAGGGCACAAGCTTTTGATTTACACAGAGCTCTTCTTCCTACAGGCTCTAAATGGAAACTTAATTGTTTTAATAAATGAAGTAAAAACTGTGCCAATGTAGTAAAAGCTGGAATTGGGTCTTAAAAAAGGTTCTTCGCTAATGTATATATGAGCAAGCTTGTCAGGAAACTCTTCCATGAGCAGAGCACTAGATATGAGTCTGTGGAGACTCCGGGAGTTTGTATAACAATGGAAATCAACAGGGGACCGTTTCTAGCTCTGGAAAGGAATTCTGAGTTGTAGTGGCTCTTTTATGTTTTATTGGACTGGGGAACACATTGCTAGGAGATATCAGCAAGGCCAGGAGCCTAGTACGATTCAATAATGGATTGGACATTTAAATTAATAAGAAGTCAATTGTAAGAATTCAAAGACAAAATGTGGAAATGATGTAACTCCTGTGCGTGGTGGCATAAGCCTGTTCTCTGAGTAACTGGGGGCCAGCGAGAAGCTTGTCCAGAGGTTTTGTTATTCTGTACCTGCGTATTAGAGATTTTCTTGCACCTTTCCCTGAAGCATCTGGTTTTGATCACTATCAGGGTACTAGCCTAGTGAGATCGCTGCTTTAATCTGGTATATGGCGTAGCCGAGAAAGACATACGGAAAGAGAAAATACAGGACTATGTAGCACTTTAAAGACTAACAAGATGGTTTATTAGATGATGAGCTTTCGTTGGCCAGACCCACTTCCTCAGATCAAATACGGAAAGACACTGCAACTTATCTCCTATGCACTCTGCTTCTTATCCATAGTAGTCCACCTGTTACTCTGCTTATCAATGCAAGGTTCAAGATTTTCGATACGCACAACGGATGTTAGCTACAGCATAACCCTATGGCAATTATATGATCATCTTGCACTTGTTTGTCGCCAAGCCTAATGAGTTGTCCTGTTTGTTTTTAGGATGGTGATCTTATCAGATAAGAGGATCCCACAGTTGTCCATGTGCGTGCGTGCGTGCGTGTATATATGGGCTTGCCAAGCGGCGGTGAGCCCCACTCACCAGCTGCGCAGTTTTGTGAAGGAAATATGTCCTGCGTTCTGTGTTCTGTGCATGCGCAGATGGCTCTGCGCTGGCTCTTCTGGGTTGTAATCTACTCGCCACGGGCAAGTAGATTACATCATTTGTCGAGCCCTGTATCTAAAGAGTACACCGCTATCAAGTGGACAGTATCTTAGCAGAAATCCCACACCATCAAGCCCTGAGCATTCTGTCCAGTTAAATCATTTGATAGACAGAAGTCAGCCAAGGGCATTGAGAATTCACACTGACCCCTTTACAGCCTGTAGAGTGTTGGGCTTAGTCCTGAACCAATTTATATTAAGCAGGCACTTTTCTGTACATTTCTTTGCATCTTTCTTTGCCTAAATTACAGATAGAGTCTTAACAAAAATAATAAAGGGTCTGCGAGGTTATAAACTGTGAGGAGAGGTTAGGAAACTTACCTTTATATTAGAAAGGAAGAGATTAAGCGGGGTCATTCCTAAGGTGTATACATATATGAATGGTACAGAGACAATTGATGCTACCGGAACAGACAAGAGGGTACAGATTCAGAAATGATAAAATGGTAGAAGGGAAACCAAACTGGTGGGTTGACTAGACACTCAGATGCCTGAAGAGGCAGCATGGGATGAGTTCTCAAAGAGGAATGCTGGTTATAAGGATTTGTGGCGTGCTGGGGGGACAGGTTCTGAAAGACGCTATAAACTGGTGAAAATAGCATATTGCAGATAGACAATGGAGCACTGTCCTCATCCCCCCGAGGGGACAGTTGACCATCAGTATGATCCTCATTGATGAGTTTCTGCTTGCTGGGGGTTGCATGTTGAGCCACAGAGAGATACAGCCAGGGAACCACAAAATGGCCTCTCTCCCTCAGCCTGAACTCAATAACTAACCACACGATCCTCACAGAGCGATGGTTCTACTTGCTCCTCCAGAAACCGACACCTGTTACACAACATCATCGAGGGGTGGTAAGTAGGGATGTGAATGGTTAACGGGTAAGCCTCATCCATTAAGGCTGCCCCCCTTGTCAGCTATGAGAGGGCCGCTCTAGCTTTCCGCTCACCCCCCGCTTTAATCCATTAACTGGTTGAACATAATACTTAGCCAGTTAACCAATAGGGTTGCCAGGTGTCTGGTATTGACCCGGACAGTCTGGTATTTTTGCCTCCTGTCTGGTAAAAAATAAATAAATAAAATCAGAAAATACTGGACACCTAAAATGTCCGGTATTTTCTATTTTTTTCCCAGCCAGGAGGCGAAAGTCCCGGGTGCTTACCTGGTTCTGCAGGGGAGCTGTCTGGCCCAGAGCAGGAAGACAAGATGGTGGACAGCTGCTGGCAGCCTGTTAGGGCTGAAAAGCCTCAAAGCATTTCTTAAAAGGGCCATGCTGGGGTCCTTTTTTTTTTTTAAGTTGGTCTCCCCTTTTTTTTCTCAACGGAATTTTTTCCCTGGTGGGTTTTTTTTGGTGGTGGTGATAGGGGGAGGGGGAGTGTGGTGGTTGGTGTTCAGTAGTTTTGGTTAAACCATCTGGCAAACCTATTAACCAATGAAATGGGATTTTGCATCCCTACTGGTAACTCTCTTCACTTTCTCTGAAAACAAGGGGTATGTCTAGACTGCATCTCTCTGTCGACAGAGGGATGCAGATTAGGCAGGTCAACATTGCAAATGAGACAGGGATCTGTCGAGACAGAGGGGGATCTGTCGAGAAAGAAAGCCTTTTTCCACAGATCTCTTATGCCTCCTGCAAGGAGGTTTACAGGATCTGTCGAAAAAGGTTTTCTTTCTCGACAGAGCCCCCTCTAGACTGCCACTTTTTGCCGACAAAGTGCTGAGTTCGCAAAATGTGGTGGCCATTTTTATGCAAATTAGGCATGGGATATTTAAGTCCCTGCCTCATTTGCAATGTCAACCTGCCTAATCTTCAACCCTCTGCCGACAGAGGGATGCAGTCTAGACATATCCATAATGCCCAGGGAGCTTTCTCTAAAGAAAAAGGTCCAGAATTTGCAAGGTGTTTAGGCACGCGGATAGGCAGGAGTGGGATCTGCGGTATTGCCTAGGTGCTCAATTCCTTTTAAAACCTGAACCTAGGAGGCTGATTGTCCATTGTCAATCATAGTTTGCAGTTCCACCAGTGCAAAGAATGTGCAAAATGCACCAGACTGGAATGGTAGCACCTGGTGTGCACCTTACACTCATTTTGCATACTTTTATAAATGACTTCTCCAGGTGCATGGCTGCAGAGAATCAGTCCCTAGACTCTAGGATAAAGCCATAACATGTGCCTTCCTGGCATTAGGCTACTTTATTTATATGATGCATTGTCTGGAAAATGAAAATAAATCAATTAAGTGAACAAATGCAAGTTCTTCAGCCCGTGGCATTGCACTAACGCGGGTTTTCGTTTATGGTCATCGTCTGCTTCCCCAGTTTCTTTCAATAAGCCTCCTGCAAATGTTCATCCAGAATTCATTCAAGATTTAAAGCTGATGCTTCGCTACTCAACCAAGTGATATTTAGCATTTCAGTCACTGTAGCAGAAGACAAAAACCCGTCACTTGTTTCTGGCTCCATTAACGAGTCTAAGGGACAGACTACAATCTTAATGTAGGATGCGGTTATTTTTAGACAGTCTTTGTTGAACTGGAAGATTCACTTAGAAGGAAGCAGCAAAACTCATTTGAGAAAATGCAGCTAAAGAGTAGAGAGGTTGCTGAACTCCTGGTAAAGTTGTATTGGTATGTTAATATAAAAGTATCCAAGGGAAAAATCGCTATAGTATACTCTTTTCAAAATCATTCAGGATGGATTGTAGCCCATTTTGTACACCTACATGGGTGAGTAAGGAAGCTTATGGTACTACATCTTACCCCATGCTGACTGTCTCTAATGTGGATGATTGCATGGGGTTGAAAGAGCCTCCATAAACTTCTATGCCCCTTCCACACAGTGTATCTGAGTGGAAGAGGAGAGCAAGCCGAGGAGAATAGGAAAGTCTTAGCTCTATCCCAGTGGTTCTCATACTTTTTGGCCTGCAGCCCACCCCACTCAATGCAGACCTTTCCGCGGACCACCAACCAACCACCTATGATGGTGCAGGAGGGGGTGGGAGTGAGGGTTAGCCAGGAGGTTGGGTGCAGGAGTGGGCTGGAGATGCGGGCAGAGGTCTGGGAGAGAGGGAGTGTGCAGGAGTGGGGCGGGGGTACATTAAGAAGGATGGGGGGGCACTTAGCTGGCTCCATACCTCTTGCCACTCCCAGGCACTGCCCTCTGCTGCTCCCATTAGCTGTGATTCCGGCCAATGGGAGCAGCATGGAATAGGGATGTAAGCGACTAGTCGACTATCTGGTAAGCAAAAGCTTATCGGATAATCGACTAGTCCCTCAACTAGTTGCTTCCCTCTGCAACTATCAGAGGCAGCAAGGTTGGGAAGCAGGAGCCAGTGCCCGGTGGGGATCCCAGCGTGTGCTGGAAGTCAGCTGTCCCGGCTTGCACTGTATCCCCACTCCCCTGCACTTCAGCCTTTTAAATGTATTAAGAGCCGACAGGGCCAAGAGCTAGCCCCGCTGTGGCTCCCCCACTTAGACTAATCGACTAGTCAATGGAAAATCCATCGACTAGTCGATTAGTTGATTAAACGGAATGTAACATCCTTAGCGGCGAAAGCTTTCCAGGCAAGTGGTTTCCTGCACTGCCATTCCCCAAGCCAGAAGAGGGGGAGTGGCAGTTCATGGAGCCGCTTCGTCCCTACACAAGACTGATCCACCCCACGAGCCTCACCTCCTCCCTCCCCCCACAGCGGGAAGCTGGTGCAGGGCTGAAGCGGCAACTCAAGCTTTCCATTGCAGGGGGACAATCCCCAGACCCGTGGCCCACCTGCAAAATGGCCGCGGACAACACTTTGAATGCCACTGCTGTATCCCAACACAGTATGGCTGCATTGGCTTATGGTGGTGGCTTACTCTGCGCTAGGCTGTAGCGCGGGTGCACCATATGTCCTCCCCTGACAACTGGGGGCCTGGGAGGCATGTGGCAATTTTCTGAGCTGTCCATCCTCCGCATTCATGGCAAAGCTACTGTTGAACCCAGCAAGATCAGGCCCTGGTAGTAATGCATCCTTGAGGGACTCTTGCAGGCCTAGCAACGGAACTCTCCAAGCCCTTACACGGCTTGCAGAGGTTCTGTCGGGATGGGCGTCATGATGCCGTAGTTGTCACCGGTTTCTGACCAAGCAGCTGAAGACACAACCCTTGCTGAGTGGGGGAGCTTGTCAGACTGGCATGAGCTGAAGCCGGCGTGTCCGCGCACAAGGCGGGTTTGCTCTGAATGACTGTCCCGTTTGCCACTACCTGCAAAAGCAAAACCTGATTTGATTGCAGGCTGGGTTTTTTCAATCCATAGTGAGGAGCAGGACTCGTGCCGTCGAGGGCAGATCCAAACTGTGCGGTGCGAAGGGGTGACATTCATCCCAGTGCCGAGGGTCATTTTGACATTGGTGTAAGTGTGACATACATGGTGCATGAGCGGTGTGCTGGCTTTTTGCGCGACGGTCAGATTCGACAAGCGAGCGTGTTGTTAGTTCAAGCAGACAATGTGCAAAGTAGGGGGTGGGAGCAGATGAAGTGGAACAGTAAACTGCCCCCCTCTTGGTTAGTTGAGTTGTGTCAACTAGAAGACGTGGGGAGCTCAGAAAAACGTTGGGGTTTGGATGGCTAATGAAGGAGGAATTTGTGGACTGCTACAAAGACGGAGCATTGAGTTCATTCTTCCAGATGGGTACTTAATGAAAGTATTCAGGGAAACAAGACTTCAGGGCCGCTGAGGAAACTACCAAATATCTCCAGTTAATTGAAGGGGTGACTTATCAAGGTGGAGCAGAATTGTTCTCACTATATTTGAGGATACAGGTTGACCCTCCCAAATCTGGGACTCTTGGGTCTGGCATCATCCGTGGTCTGGAAAGACCCTGGATGTTGCTGGACCAAAGAATCCCAGAGGAGGGTAGCACCAGCCAGCCTGGAGTCCTGCGGGTGCTGGGGTCCCTGGTTGGGCTGGTAGGGGGTGGGTGGGGAGTCCAGCCTCAGGGAGCCCCATCCCAGGGAGCCCTGGTGGCAGCTGGGGAGCGCCAGCCCCATCTGGGAACCCTGGCAGCAGTGGGGCCAGGATCAGCTGGGAGGAATCCTCAGCCTTGGGCAGAAGTTGTGGTGGCAGCTGGGATGGTGCCAGCGGGGAGAAATCCCAGGACCTGGCTGGGAACCATATTGAGAGTGAGGGTGGTGGTGGCTGGTTAGAATCCCTAGCCCTGGCCAGAAACCCAGCAAAAGTGAGGCCAGTGGCGGCCAGGGGGATTCCTTAACCCTAGCAGGAAACCCAGCGAGAGCGGAGTTGGCACTGGTTGGTCAGAATCCCTGGACCTGGCTGGAAACTGAGCAAGAGGGGGTCGGCGGAACCTGGAGAGTCCCACCCCCAGGAGGCTGAACCCGGGACCCCCAGCACGGGGCTGGCAGCAGGGCAGAGGACCCAGGCTCTGAGGACCCCCACAGCCTAGAGTGGAGCCTTAACCTCCCCTATTTTGGCAAACTCCCTGGTTCGCGACGGCTCATGTCCCGAGGGTGCTGGACCAGGACGGTCCAACCTGTACTGTCGGTCAGTCCCTTACAATGGAATGTTGCCCACCACGTGTGGCCTACTAAACTGGTTGCAGGGCATGTAAAATCTTTGAGGGGCTGCCTAGACAGCGGGGCCATAATTTTCCGTAAGTGTGTGCGTGCTCCTGAACTGTAGGGATTTCCGCAGGCGTATAATTATGCATAGCCTGATTCAGGAAGACACTGAAGCATATGCTTACATTCTACTCCAGTGAAACTTAAGCAAGTGGATAAGTGCTTTCTTGGATAGGTTGTTTTCCTCAAGTGAGGCCCATATGCACCACACATATGTATACACAGACAGCTGGTGTCTCCATACACTTCAACGTGCACGCTTAAAAAAAATCCAGACCTGTATGTAGAGAGATTTTTTTTTTTGTAAATAATCTACCTATTGTTGTAAGTATCTTTTTATTTTCAACTGAAATTGCTAAGTGCAGCAGCACACTGCTGTAGCTCCTTTATCTCTCTCTCTATCTCCAGTGTATTTACCATGAAAGATCTTTGCCTCCGGCAGTAGCTTATACGTCAATGGAGAATCACATGTGGGAATCTTATCGAACATCGTACAGAAATGTAATCGGTGGGTGGAGGGAAATCCAAGGGGAAGTGTTTAAAAAGTTCTCTTAAAAGTATCACGGTTTAACATTTATAAACCCTTCGGATCAACACGGCAGACTAAACATTCCAACACTGTGAGCACAAAATTTGTGTTCTGCAATAACACCTCCATAGAGGGCACCGAGTTGTTGCAATGATCCTGTATTGTGACAAAATTAAAAAAGCTGTAATAGCCTACCTGGAATAATTTGGAGCTGTGATAACTAAATTCTCCTGAATACTCAGTGCATGTTCAAAACCATTTATAAAGAACATTAAATGTAACTGACTTTTGTGAACCTTTGTCATAGAAAGACAGTGCAACCCAACTCATAAACAAAAGCCGTCATAGGATTAAGTGGCTGGATGACAGATTTAAAGCATTGTGATATATTCTTGCTCAGAATAACAATTGCTAAGCAATTATCTTGTTTGCTTCCCACTTTCATGTTTTTTGCCATATAGTATCAGCCTTCTTTAATATAAATTGTCCAGTTCTCTGTTGTTGATCTTAGTTGCTTAATCATATGGCACACATCTGATGAAGTGGGTTTTGCCAAAGACCACTCCTAGTTTTTAAAATTACAAACTAAGATGACTAGTCCTCTGAGATAAGATACAAATGAGACATGTGGTGTTTTCTCTGTAGTTGTACACATTTTGAATGGATGTGCTTCTATGATCAGATTACCTGCCATGTCTATGTGTGGACATACAGGTCTGAGTAAAACCAGGCAAAACACTAGACAGCTAATACCGAAAGCAAGAGCAATGCGGGTGTCTTTTCAACTCACAGGTGGTTTATTGTGGCCATGAGTCAAACAGCCAGCGGGGTAAATTGCTCAATGTGAGTCTCATCCAAATCCTATTCAAGTCAAAGGAAAGGCCACGACTCTACTTGCTGCGCTGGAGATCAGTCTTCTGCCATGTGATTTAGTGGGTCTAGCAAGGACCCACTAAATCAAATGCTGAGGGTTCCTCTGGTCGGTGCTAGTATTCCTACTCCTCATGAGGAGTAAGGGAAGCCAATAGGAGCATTGGGTCCAGTCAACTTCCTACTGTGCGGATGGCTCCAAAACTTGGCTTAAGTTACGTCGACTCCTTCCACGTCTAGTATAGACCTGGACTCTGTGATGTTAGTGAGCTTTGGGTCAGGACTACCAGCAGCAGATACATAATTATTTCTGTCCCATTTAACATGATCATCCTCCTGCTACCTTGATTAATAGGTTACATTTTCTTGGGCACTGCAATGAACTATGAAGATTGTGAAACATGTAATATAACAAGTTGGTGTTTGTTGTTAAAACCTGCCTTGTGGCTCTTAATAAATTAGCAAAACAAACGGGCCCTTACGTATAAAAAAATGAACTCCGACTGTCTGTTGCCATAACACGTAGGCACTGCAACGTTGACCTGTGCGTGTGTGCTGTGCTTCTTTATTATTGCTGAATTATTCGGCGCTGAGTGATATAAATATGTTTACCCAGCTGGTGTCAGGAACAGTTTCCTGCACAATTTATAAAGATATGCCAACTTTGGATCTAGAGCACTTGTGCTCGTTGTATTTAGAAGGGGACTTTCATCAACACATCAGGTCAAGGACCTGCTCCACTTAAGAATATGGGTTTGATTCTCTATCTAGATGAAAACTTAGGGCTTGATTTTGGATCTCCTCTTGCTGAAAATCATCAGTAACTCCATCTAAGTCACCTGTGTTAAGCCAGTGTGAGTTCAGAATCAGGCCCTTTTAATGTTGTTGCTGTAAATCTAATGCATAAATAAATACACTAGGAGCTTTAGAGAAGAAATCAGAAGTAAACAGATTTTGGCTCATTTTGAGCCCCGTGTTTATTTTCAGTTTTCAGAGATAACATAATCTGGCTTCAAGATTAAACTAGACGGGTTTATGAAGGGGATGGTTTGATGAGATAACATGATCTTGGTAACTAATTGACCATTCATTATCAGAGGTAAATAGGTCAATGGAGGGATGATAGGAGTTACTATAGAGAACTTTCTGGGTGTCTGGATGGTGAGTCTTGCCCACATGCTCAGGGTTTAGCTGATCACCATATTTGGGGTCGGGAAGGAATTTTCCTCCAGGGTAGATTGGCAGAGGCCCTGGAGGTTTTTCGCCTTCCTCTGTAGCATGGGGTACAAATCACAGCTGGAGGATTCTCTGCATCTTGGGGTCTTCAAAGTATTTGAAGGCTTCAAAATCTGAGATATAGGTGAGAGGATTATTCTAGGAGAGGCGGGTGAGATTCTGTGGCCTGCACTGTGCAGGGGATCAGACTAGATGATCATAATGGTCTCTTCTGACCTTAAAGTCTATGAGTCTATAATAGTGGAAGTACCTCGTGACTTAGGTGCTTTAGAAGTAAACAGCATCATTATGTCTCTTTATTTTACTATCTCCAAGCACATCTCAGGTCACAAACAATTGATTCCATTAGAAACACTTTAGGCTACTGTCTGTGTGTGGTCTGTGGGTACTCTGGAGGCGAGAGATGTCGGGAATCGATCCGTCCTCCCACAAACCACAGAGTGGTTTCTTCACCCGATCCTCGCGAGATCAGCCCTAGGGGTATGTGGTCTGCTAGTACTGGGGCGGTGTCCTGTCCCAGCCTACTAGATGCTGTATACAGTGCTAGCAAACAGAGCACATACGCAGGTTGCTTGCTTCCAAAGGGAAAGTCCTGCCCCATCTGTCATTCCAAATAAGTGTGAAACTCTCTTAACCCCGTTTATTTGGGACCTGAACTATGTTTCTCCCAATAATCACCGTCCTGCTGTCCTGTACCCCTTCATTATTTCATGTGCTTTATCCTGGGTACTAATGCAGACAATTAGCTTGTGCTGACACGTCACAGGGTTACGTACACTTTCAGCACTGCAGCAGTGCTGCTGTCACAGTGGAGCTGTGCTGCTGTAGCTTTCAGTAAAGATGCTCCCTACCCCGATGGGAGGACTTCTCCAGTCAACATAAGTACGTCACCTTCACCACAGATAGTAGCTATGGCCTGGTCTATACTGCCTGGAGATCGAAGTTCTGGAGATCAATCTTCTGGGGTTTGATTTAGAGGGTCTAGTAAAGACCTGCTAAGTCAAATGCTGATGGTGCTCTTGTCAATGCTGGTATTTCACGGGGTTGCAAGGAGTACGAGAAGTCGACAGGAGAGTTTCACCAGTCGACCTCCTGCAGTGGGATCACCGGAGAAATTTGATTTAAGATAATCAACTGATACAGCTGAAAGAGAACCTACTTCAGAAGGTTATACAACGGAAGTTACAGCTATTCGGACATATCTGTAGAATGAACAACGAGTGAAAAGTTAAGACCCTGGTATTCGGCATAATGGATGGTCCGAATAATGGAGACAGACCTCACAGGGAATGGGTAGACGATATAGTAGATTGGTGCGGAGCCAATCTACAGAAACTAAGCCACGCCACACTAGACAGGGAAAGATGGAAGGAAATAGAGAAGCAGGCATCAGACACCAACGGGTGTTGAGCCCATGGGTGTTGATGATGAATTCTAACTACATTCTTTTCATTGTGTATCTTAAATTGAATTTTCCCCTTGGTGTTTCTCCCCCAGTACAGACCTGGCTTAGGTCAGTGGAAACTCTCCCATCAACACAGCACTCTCTATACTGGGGGTTATGTCAGATTTTCCCCTCTCCTGAGCAAGGTTGTTATAGTGACATAAATCGGTAGTGTAGATCGAGCCTGGATTAAATGAAGATGGCAGTGTTCCATTCAGTTGCATTATAAGACAAGTGGCACTATGAGATGTTAATTGTCCATTCGCTCCAGGAGGTGTATCACAAACACACAAGTATTGCAAGTAAAACTAAAGCACATCTCCCTGAGCCAGACTTGGACATGTGCAAATGGAATTTAAAATACTTTTTTAGATAAAGCGCACATTAGCTTTTCATCACACATTAATGTAACACTAATTGTTCTGTAACCATTAGTAACCCCATTTTATTATTTTCAGGATGCATACACAAATAAATGCAGAATATTTTACTTCATCTCGAACGAAGCTAAAATATTAATGAGGACCTTGCCTCAATCACAAAGACTTTAATATGAATTTCTGAAATCATATTAAGTGTTAATTAAAGAGCTTTTCTTAATTGTTTCTTGTTATGGTCAGATGTTGATGCTAATTGTTTGCAAAAATGTATTGAGTTCATTATATACTCAGAGCATACAGCTAGGAAGTCTCTAGCGTCACAGTAGAGACATATGTTTCCATATTGCAGAACGCTATAGGATATGGGAGCACAACTTTTGTTTTCTTTTTTATTGCTTCAACGTGCCGTTCTCGCAGGCTGTAGTCCCATTTCAGGAGCTCACAGGTAGTTATAGAGAGGGAGTCATTTTGGATGCTCATCTTTTTGGTGTCCGCCAAGGATGAGAAAAAACAACATGAGAGGTGGATGGTTTGTGATGATTACCATGTGTCGTGGCTGCAGGGCTAACGTCATCTCTGGCCCTTCCGACAGACTTCCCACAGATTTCAGAACCCAAAGTGCAGTGGTAACGTCTCTCTTTCATGCCAGGTGGTGTCAGGAATAAATCAAAGGGGATACAGCATTTCCAGCGGGAGAAAGATTAATATAAGCAAGCGGGCTCGTATTTAAAACTACTGTTTGTTAAATTCAGCACATACAGCCAAGAGCAATAGACTTAGAACATCTCAAATTATGACCTAAAATCTGAGACGGTATTGAACTATTGGCAGCAGGCCTGTCACTTTCCCATCAGGCACTGTGGTGTCAGGAAAGCTTCAAAAATGACTCCAAAGTACACTCTGTTATCTAGTCTATTTATGACTAATTTTTACAATATACGTAGTACATAGTGACACCTGCTGGGTCATCACGTCTTCTAATTCCAACCAACTACTTCTCAACAAAACATTCCTAACACTCGTAGCTGTAATCAGCCTCTACATCAGAAGTGGGCAGCCTGTGGCCCCAGGCTTGCTTGGATCTGGCCTCCGGGACTCCGGGCTCCCCACCTTCAGCATTGGGGAGCCTGTGTTGGCACTCCAGCCCCCTGCTATCGCACTGTGGGGCTGGAGCACACAAAATCTTCTTGCCTGAGGGTCAGCAGCCCCTGACCAAAAAAAGGTCCCCCCCCCGACTCTATAGCAAAGGTGTCCAAGCTCTATGTCTCCATCCATTTATTTTCTTTATCTCATAATTTGTTGACTCTTTTCTCCCCGCCTGCGTAGGGATGGAATAGTGTAGTTGATTAACCAATGAGCCAAAGCGTATCGGTTTATGCTATAGACTACACACATTCTCTCCCCCACCCCCCCGAAAAATTTTAGCAGGCTGGCCAGTAGCCTGGCGCAGTCCTGGCTCAGGCCAGGGCCAGGCCCTACTCCTGCTGTGGCTCTACATTTAAAGTGTATTAGGAGCCAGGCAGGCAGCCCAGGTCAGTTCTGGCTCACGCTGGGTCCAGGAGCTCAGCCCCTCCACCAGGACAGGGGCTGCTGCTGCCCGGGGCTGCTGCTGCCCCACGCTGCTGCTTCTCTATCAGAGGCAGCAGTGTGGGGTTACAGGCAACTGGTTCATGAGGGAGAGCTGTATTTGAAACTAGTTCCCCTGGTGGACCAGTTCTCACCTGGCATCCCACGCTGCTCCCTCTGATACAGAGGCAGCAGCACGAGTGTCAGGGGAAGCCTCAGGACTGGGGCCAGAGCGCACTGGCTGCTGGCCCCACCCCCAGGGACCATCGAATAGTTGAGTAACCGATAAGAATTCATGAGGTTAATCGACTATTCAATTAATCGAGATTGAACATCCCTACTCCTGCCATTGGGATTAGCAAAAACTGCAGGTATGAAGCCAGCATTTGGCCTGGCCTCCAAAAGCCCTGCTTGTCCAAACTAACCCCAAAACTCTCTATTGTGTTCTCCTTTATTAATTCGTAGCAGGTGAATGTACACAATAGGGCTGCCATTAATGTCAGCAAATTCTAGGGCAACATGCCCCTCAGTTCTGGGTAACACCTGGTCTTTCTGAGCGAGGAGGTCAGCCCTCATGCCTTTACCTCTCCTGGAGTATGGTTCCATATCCACGCCTGGTCGTTGTCTTTCCCATGGCTGGTGTAGTGCCACACCTACAATTTCACCAGACATTGATAGTGCCAAATGGCTACATGAAGGTAGCAGAATTTATTACAATAATGCCACCTTCCTATTTATAAATTAGGCAGTAAGTGGTGATGTGTTTGACGATCTCTCTTGGGGAGCCCCCCTCGAACACTGGTAGTCCATGATTTTTCATTTGCGTAGTACATGTCTGCACCTACGATGGGTGGTTTGGATTATGATCAGAGTGGACCAAGATGACTGTGGAAGGTCAAACCCAGGAGCTTTCTGTGTCCGATCTAGCATGAGATGCTAACTTTTTACGCTGTGTTTAGCCCAATCTGCTTTCCAAGGCTCGTTCTGATTGGAACCTGGTTGCATGAGGCTCAACAAATGTTCCCGGAAAGGCTTGTAGGACTGGAGTGGAAGATGGCGGCCTTCACACGGCCCACTCTTTTAAGTGAGAATTTGTGGGGAAGGCCATCAACGAGGCAGCCATATTGTGCACATTCCTCCATCTTGTGTACAGTCATCCGAGCAGCAGCTTGACGTGACTGGTTGTTCTCAGGAACAGAATGTTTAAAGAAAAGGCTTTTAAGCAGCCAACCATCCCTACATGTGAGTGCCCTGCTTATAGGATAAGCATCCCTGGATGCTCACTGCAGCAGGCCTAATTTCTTTTCACCCCCCAGCAGGGCCTAGGCCAGCCTGAATAGTTTCCTAGCAACTCCCGCTTCTTTGGAAAGAAACGTTAATTGTTCCTAGTGTATTTGAGCTTCTTTTCTCGGTGTAATGTCTGTGTGGCAGGCTGTAGAACAGGGGTCTCAAACTCCTGGCCTGCAGGCCATCCCTGGCCAGAGTGATTGGGCAATCCAGGCCTGGCCTCCTGACAGGCTGGGGGACCTGTCCATTACTGGTCCTCAAGCCCCGCCCCTTGTCACCATCACCTCACTCTCTCCCCTTATGCTACCCTGTCCCTGAGGAGCAAGTGCACTCACCCAGTGCGCTCCGCTTCCTTGCGGACTGCTCCACATGGCACCAGATCCTTGCAGTGAACCCTGAAGCTGCATCCTTGGGGACAGGGTGCCATGGGGGGGAAGAGGGTGGGGCAATGGCAGGAAGGAGCAGAGCTTGGGGGCCAGTAAAGGACAGCCCCCCCACTCCATCCCACTGGTGGTCCCAGGCCGGATTGCACAATCGCTCCAACCAGCAGCTTAAGACCGCTGCTGTAGAATCGTCTCCTCTTATAACTTGGGGGTTGTCTCTTAACAACCCTGAAGTGTTTATTGTGGGGTGGAATAGTTTGAGCCCCTCTTTCCCCTCCCTGCTTGTTTTCCTGACAGCCTGGTTGGTTTAACCCATTCGACGCATCTACATTAAGCATCCCAGTCACCTGCTCCACATTCAGTATTCTGACATGATTACAGAGCCGCTCATCTCCGTGGCACGCTTCGTGGAATTTTCCATGCATATCTTCCATGAGCTGAATGGCAGCGGTCTCCATCTGTCACGAATGGATGGACCTCTGTAGTCCGGACTTCTCTTGTCCGGAGACTCTGTGGTCCGGCATCCTCATAGGTGCTCCTGGCGAAAATCTGGGTGTCCAGCATTCAGCAACTCCTCCCTTGTCCTCCAAGTCCCCCTGCCGCTTCCTTCAGCTCCCCCTTGATCTAAGCCAGCCCCTGTGCTAACCTGTAGCTGGCAGCAGCAGCTGGCCTGCCATTGACCTGTCCTGGTTCGGAGCCGTTCAGGTCCCAATGGTCCTGGATCAGAGAGGTACAACCTGTACTTTCTTGAAGGAAAAAGGCGAGTTGGTGGGACACCTTGTAAATAAAAGAAGTGTTTTCGACAGAGATCAGTGCAGTCCATTGAATACAAGTAACCTTTTCCGAGAGAGTTTCTAATTCAGTTTATAAACTGTTTTTTAATTTTTTGGGGGGGAGGGATGGACTTAGGAAGCCAATTAGTTTGGTAATACAGATTCAGCTTTAATGGGGAAAGTAAATAATTAACGCTATTGCCTTTGTAAATTTAGCTTTTTAGTTGTAAATTAACATAATTAAAAGAGCGATGTTTCAGTGTGCATTTTATCAGCCACATTTAAATCAAGCAATTAAACTGTACGTTTTTCCACATCAAATGAGCTGCGCCCGTAATGATGCAAGCTGGAGACATAAATGGGTGGGTTTTTTTGGTCAGATTCATTACAAAGACAGGAAGGAAACTATTCTTCAGTAAATACTCAAAGAACCATGAATAATTTTGTAACTGTGTTCTGTCGTCCATCCACAGAATCAAACAGAAAACTAGAGCGCTATGACACACTTTCTTCCCGTTGAGCTCTTGAATGGAGATAATTGCTAGTGTCTTATTGTAGCGGTCAACGTTAAAGGCTAGATAAAAATCATCCTCATGCTCTGTTGCTTTGATTGTGAAGGCACAATGTGTTGCAGCAGATGTAAATTGCCATTAGCTTCGTTGACTTAAATGGAGCTAATTTGCACCAACTGGGGAAGATTTGACCCTGCAATGATGTTTCTTTCATGCTGCCTTATCGCTTCTCACTTTATTGGAGGTACTGTACATATGCCATCCTTTAAGTTCAGCTCCTGTCTGACTTGGTCCAAAACTCGAGAGCTCACATGAAGAGTTTTGGATCCACACACTGTACAGATGCAAGGCCGTTTGCAGTGTTGAGATCCAGACGTGGAATTTCCCCAAAGTCAGGGGCGTAGGCTTTGAAGTTGTGGTGTGGACCTGTCTTTAGTTTTTACTTGTCTCAGGGCTATTCCCTACTCTGGCACTCCAAATGCAGAAGGTGGGGATGTGCAAAGACCTTAAATACCTCACCTCTATAGGCTCTGCTTAAAAACCCCCCAAAACTCCCTAGAATCATGGACGTCTCTGGAAAATAGGCTGCTACCATCAACTGATTTAAACCCTGAAAAACCAGGAAGAAACACTTGCATTTCTTCCCCCGAAGTACACCAAGCTCTTTTGCCACAAGACAGCTTGAAAAAAGAAACAAAAAGCACAGAAAACAAACTGTGTCTCAGGCTAGGAAGATACACACACAGACCTCCTGATACCTTCCAGGACACAAGAATCAAATCATCGCCTTGAAAAGGGTGATTTTATTAACCAAACAGCACTCCTATCCAACACAAACTCAATCAGGGAACAAACTGTAGGCGATCACTTAAAAATATCAACAACAAAGAACTCAAAAAGTGACAATCTCAGGTCAAACAAAATTTGGGAGCCCATTTTGGAACAACAGAGCTATAGGCACCTTTAATATTGCAGACTTTGCAGTGTGTAATTTATCATAGACTGAATTGTCTATTTTTTCACTGTTGAAAATACTACTAAGCCCTGGTCTACACTAGGACTTTATTTCAAAATAACCCCCCTTAGGTCGAAATAATGGGACACTTAATTCGAAATCCGTACTCTTGCTCTTCACCTGGAATAAAGCTAATTCCAAAATAGTTATTTCGAAATAGTGTTAGCGTGGATGTACTGATGCCGCTATTTCAAAATAACTGCTCCCTAGTGGTTCCTGGGGCGCTAAGTCGAGCTAGCGCATCCACATTAATGGAGCCTGCCTCGGACTCATTTAATGGCTTTCTCCTAATGTGGACACAGTATTTTGAATTTGTTAAATTGGGAGTTAAGTCGAATTTAGTCATTTTGAAAGTTTCCTAGTGTTGATATGGCAAACTACCCCAGGTTGGGAGAGTTGCAGTGAGAAGAGTTTCCTGATGCATATGTGCATGCGCACGCACAAATATGTTAATTGACATTTCTACACTTTGTGCTTTCATTGTAATGTTAAGAAACCAGATCCCATTGGGTACATTTATCACTAGTGTTGTACTGGAGATTCATTTGGGTCAGCAAACCCTTGTTGTTCAGAACGTTTGCAGTGTTAGGCAGGTAAATGGATGCCGACTCCTCATTTGCAGGATCCAGTTTGTTTAATGCTGAATAGATTGAAAAAGTTCTACCTTGGGAGGAATTTGGCTAATTGGTTTAAATACACGCAGGGCTAAAGTACAGTTTTGACTATGGGACTGATTTTTTTTCCACAATATAATTTCTGATTTTTAAAGTGCCTTTTTCAAAAGGCAAAGCTTAAATAAGCTCCTTGAATATTAGCTGATGGGGCATATTTTCAAGGAGTCTTCAATTGTGCAAACACAGTCAATTGCAGGTGCAATGAATTGTGAGTAGAAGAGAATTTAGACACTTACTACCTGATTAAAAGCACAGCTGGCTTGTGAGTTCTGGTAGCTGTGCACACAGGCTACGTCTACACTGGCACCCTTTTCCGGAAATGCTTAAAACGGAACAGTTTTCCGTTATAAGTATTTCCGGAAAAAGCACGTCTACATTGGCAGGATGCTTTTCCGGAAAAGCACTTTTTCCGGAAAAGCGTCCATGGCCAATGTAGACGCGCTTTTCCGGAAAAAAGCCCCGATCATCATTTTCGCGATCGGGGCTTTTTTGCGGAAAAGACTACTGTGCTGTCTACACTGGCCCTTTTCCAGAACAGTTTTTTCCGGAAAAGGACTTTTGCCCGAACGGGAGCAGCATCGTTTTTCTGGAAAAACACCGACAATTTTACAGGATCGTCATTGCTTTTCCGGAAAAGCAAGCGGCCAGTGTAGACAGCTGGCAAGTTATTCCGGGAAAGCGGCTGCTTTTCCGGAATAAGTGGCCCAGTGTAGACACAGCCACAAACTTCAGGAGTAGAATAGTGATAGAAATGTAGCCATGTTAGTCTGGTGTAGCTGAAACAGAACTATGTAGCACTTTAAAGACTAACAAGATGGTTTATTAGGTGATGAGCTTTTGTGGGCCAGACCCACTTCCTCAGATCAAATAGTGGAAGAAAATTGTCACAACCATATATACCAAAGGATACAATTTAAAAAATGAACACACGTGAAAAGGACAAATCAAATTTCAGAACAGAAGGCGGATGGGGGGGGAGGTAAATGTCTGTGAGCTAATGATATTAGCGGTGATAATTGGGGAAGCTATCTTTGTAATGGGTAAGATAATTAGAGTCTTTATTCAAACTTAAGTGTAAAGTGTCGAATTTAAGCATGAATGACAGTTCAGAGGATTCTCTTTCAAGTGTAGTCTTAAAAGGCCTTTGAAGCAGGATGCAGGTAATCAAGTCGTTGAGACAATGTCCTTTCTGGTTGAAATGGCAAGAAACTGTTTTTTCTTTGTGATCCTGTCTGATATCTGTTTTGTGGAAATTGATCCTTTGGCAAAGTGTCTGAGACGTTTGTCCAATTTATATGGCAGACAGACACTTTCGGCACATGATAGCATAAATTATATTTCTGGATGCGCAGGAATATGTGTACTTGATCTTATAACTCACTTTGTTAGGTCCAATAATGGTATCAGCAGAGTGAATATGTGGACAAAGCTGGCAACGGGGTTTGTTGCAAGGGAAGGTACCAGGGTTGGTATTAGTGTGGTATGTCCTGTGGTTGTTGGTAAGAATCATCTTGAGGTTAGGTGGTTGTCTATAGGAGACTATGGGTCTGTCTCCTAGAGCCTCTCTGGCTACGTCTACACTGGCCCCTTTTCCGAAAGGGGCATGCTAATTTGACAGTTCGTAATAGGGAAATCCGCGGGGGATTTAAATATCCCCCGCGGCATTTAAATAAAAATGTCCGCCGCTTTTTTCCGGCTTTTAGAAAAGCTGGAAAAGAGCGTCTACACTGGCCCCGATCCTCCGGAAAAAAGCCCTTTTCCAAAGATCTCTTATTCCTACTTCAACTCCTACTCCGACTGATTTTTCCGTGGGTCAGCGGCCCCCAACCCAAAAAGATCTCCTCCTCCCTCCCCCTGATTTGCAGTGCCCAGGATGGCAATGCCTTCTGCGGGAATGCTGCTTTACTATTCATTGACACTTTTCACTGGGTAACACATTCAAACGAGACATTCTGGGCTGGAAAGCAGAGCATGGAGCAGGGAGTATTGGGCGGGGGAGGGAAGCAATTATGGAAAGCCTAATTCTCATGTTCCACTTTTATTTCTCAATTGTGAGCATACCGGTGCTAATCAGCTGTGAAAAGCTGGCTGTGCATTGGAAACAGTTTTCTCCTGCAAAAGTTCGGAAAACACTGGCTTACGTGGATCGCAAATGTTGCGTGTCTTTCCTGGTCGTCTTTTGGCTCCCTCCAGCATTCTCCAAACCCTTTGATAGTTCTCTGATTCTGCCCTTGAACTCTGGGTCCTCTCTGCTCCTCTTCTTTGCTCCCCTGGTTGCCCATCAAGGCTTTTCCTTGCTATTGACTCTGCTGCCCCAACCCTCATCTGTTCTTGCTGCCTCATTTTTCTGATGCTTTGTCAGACCTCTGCAGTTTCCTCCCTCCTGCTCCTCTAGTTCTGTCCTTCTGTACTGGTAACAGTAGTTAATTCATGTAACGTGCTAAAGGATTATGGGGCAGATTTTCATACAAACATTTAAAGCAACAGCACGTAGACCAGGGGTGGGAAAAAGAGCCTTCATGGGCCGTATCCAGCCTGCCAAGAGGGCGGATTCGGGCCACGGAGGCCCTGCCTCTCCCCCACCTCCAGGCCAATAAAGGCCCGAGGGCAGGGGCGTGCCCGAAGCCTCCTCCCACCTTGCCAGGAGCACATGACGCTTTGAAGCGCCACGTGCTGCTCACAGAGCGGAGGAGACTTCACGCTCCTCTTGCCCCCAGTTCCTGATTGGCCTGGGTGTGGGGGAATGTGCCACGCTTCTTCCAGAGCATGGGTTCCTAGTGGGAAGGGGGCAGCAAAGGGGATCCCCCATCCCCAGATCAATAATGGAATCATAGCCCCACCCCTTTCCGTTAAGGCCCCGCCCTTCCTGTTTAGTCCCCACTCCTTCCGGGGTGGCCTAGCGCCACCGGGCAAAAATTATTGCCCACCCCTGACATAGATAGGGTTGCCAGGTGTCCAGTATTGACCTGGACAGTCCGGTATTTTTGCCTCCTGTACAGTAAAAAAATTCAGAAAATACCGGACACCTAAAATGTCTGGTACTTTCTCCTTTTTTCCCGGCCATGAGGTGAAAATCCCGGATGCTTACCGGGTTTTGCAGGGGAGCTGTCCGGCCCGGTGCAGGGAAACAAGATGGCGGACGGCTGTTTGGGCCAGAAAGGCTCAAAAGCATTTCTTAAAGGGGCCATGCTGAGTTTTTTAATTTTTTTAATTGTTTTTGCTTAACTCTCGGGGTCCTTTTTTTCCCCCTCAAAAACTTCGGTCTCCCCATTTTCTCCGGTGTGTTTTTTTTGGGGGGGGGTTACACAAGAACATAAGAACGGCCGTACTGGGTCAGACCAAAGGTCCATCTAGCCCAGTAAGCCTCTCTGCCGACAGTGGCCAGCACCAGGCGCCGCAGAGGGGGTGGACCGAAGACAATTATCAAGCGATTTGTCTTGTGCCATCCATCTCCAGCCTCTGACAAACAGAGGCCAGGGACACCATTTTATCCCCTGGCTAATGGCCTTTTATGGACCTAACCTCCGTGAAATTATCTAGCTTCTCTTTAAACTCTGTTATAGTCCTAGCCTTCACAGCCTCCTCTGGCAAGGAGTTCCACAGGTTGACTACACGCTGTATGAAGAAGAACTTTCTTTTATTAGTTTTAAACTACCTGCTACCCATTAATTTCATTTGGTGTCCTCTAGTTCTTCTATTATGGGAACTAATAAATAACTTTTCTTTATCCGCCCTCTCCACACCATTCATGATTTTATAGACCTCTATCATATCCCCCCTCAATCTCCTCTTTTCTAAACTGAAAAGTCCCAGTTGCTTTAGCCTCTCCTCATATGGGACCTGTTCCAAACCCCTAATCATTTTAGTTGACCTTTTCTAAACCCTTTCCAAGTCCAAAATATCTTTTTTGAAGTAAGAAGACCACATGTGTACACAATATTCAAGATGTGGGCGTACCATAGTTTTATACAGGGGCAGTAAGATGTTCTGTGTCTTATTTTCTATCCCTTTCTTAATAATTCCTAATATCCTATTTGCCTTTTTGACCACCACTGCACACTGTGTGGAAGTTTTCAGAGAACTATCCACGATAACTCCAAGATCTCTTTCCTGATTTGTAGTAGCCAAATTAGCCCCCATCATACTGTACGTATAGTAGGGGTTATTTTTCTTGATGTGCATTACTTTACACTTATCCACATTTAGGGTTGTTTGGTATTTTTGCTTAAACCATCTGGCAACCCTAGACATAGACTGAGAAACAACATGACACAAACCTGGGATAATATTTTCCAAATGTCAGTTATGGTGGAACCTCAGCGTTCTGAACACCAGAATTAGGCAAAGAAAAAGCAAATACAACACAGTATTGTGTTACATGTGAGATACTAACAACATAAAGGAAAAGCAACATTCCGAGGTGTTTGGAATGCTGAGGTTCCGCTGTATCAATTTGTTTCAACATGTTTTTCAACATAATAGATCAGATTTATTTGCATTGTCTGAAACTTTACCTATTGTTCTCGGTTCCTTGTTTATAAGCTTGGCTTGTGGCTGCATTATCCCAGTGTTGTACTAGTGTAAAACTGGACTAATGCTCTGGTGAGTGGTTTTTAGAGTCACCCCAACCTAAAACTGAAGCTTATTGTATCATTTTTTTGGAAGTTAAGAAAGTAATTTTTTTTTGCCTATAGGTAACTAAAAATGGCTTAATAGACTGAAAATCTGTTTTGAAAACAGAATTGGAATTCAGGTTCCCAGTTAATGGAGCAGAAGTTTACGCTACATGTGATTTGAAGTGGCTGAGACATTAAAAATAATAACCTGAGTTTATAATGGAAAAAAGCCTGCTCAGAGAATGTGGTTCTGAGATAATAACAAGCTGACAATGGTATGTCCCATATAGCATAAAGTCCAGTACGTTTTGATTTCCTATAGCATTTTTTATACCAACTTACTCCCATATGTTTCGCAGAGATAAAGATTAAAGTTACAGAATTTAAAACATAGCTGGAGAGGGAAATTAAGACATATAAATAAGATTTGTTTTGAGGTGACATTTGAAAATCAGTGGAGATGAATGTTTTTCATTTATTTTTGTATTTATTTTGTCAATGGCCGGGAAGGTTTCACCTATAATAGGGCTACTCAACTTTGGAAGCCCCGGGGGCCGCAACTTAAGTGTGGTTGCATATACATGCAAATATATATGCAAATATATGCAAATTGCTTCTTTCACACTGATGGCCATGAATACAAAGCACTTCCCACAATGCCGCGGTGCACCTCATCCCTAGGGGCTAGAAACACCAACACCCTATACCGGTCGGTTCCAGCCAACCCGTCCGCTTGTATCTTTCAGTGCTCACCTTGCCTGGGAGATGCTTCGCCATTGTGAAGCGTGTTCCCAGTGGAGGCCATGTTCAAAGGATTCCACCCGCAGGCTGAGTATTGAGCCCCGCATAAACCCAAACCGCACCGCGGGCCGCAAATGGGCTGTGAGCCGCATGCGGCCCACGGGCCATGTGTTGAGGAGCCCTGACCTATAACATAGGGACAAAAGCCACTGGGCAGCTGGAGATTTGGCAGATGGAATGGCAATTTTTTTCATATTAACAGTACCAGGGTGCCCTAACCCCCTTTCCCCAGTTTCAGTGGAAGGAAATTAGGCCACTGCTGACTGGTTTTGAAAATCTCATTTGAAATGTGCAAAAAGGAACGTCTGTGAAGTAGAGGGGAAAATCTATTCCAGTATCAGGGCCTAAGTGTATCTGAGTCTTCTTCCAGTGGTAAGGAAGGCTGTGACTCATGTAGCTATAAAATAGGAAATACCGTAGAATCCTAGGGCTGGAAGAGACCTCAGGAGGTCAGAGTCCAGCCCGCTGCCCAAAGCAGGACCAGTCCAACTCAATCAGCCCAGCCAGGGCTTTGTCAAGCCAGGACTTAAACACCTCTAGGGATGGAGAGTCCACCTCCTCCCTAGGGAACACATCTCAGCGCTTCCCCACCCGCCTAGGGAAATAGTTTTTCCTAATATCCAACCTAGATCTGCCCCACTGTAACTTGAGTCCGTTGCTCCTCATTCTGCTGTTAGTCACTGCTGAGAACAGCCTCTCTCCATCCTCTTTGGAACCCCCCTGCAGGGAGCTGAAGGCTGCCCTCAAATCCCCCCTCACTCTTCTCGTCTTCAGACTAAACGAGCTCACATCCCTCAGCCTCTCCTTGTAGGACATGTGCTCCATCCCCCTCATCAAATATGTCCCCATTTTTATCTTTAAGGCTGGTAAAAGCTTTCTGTAGCAGGGACCTGCTCTCCCTGTGTTGCTTGATTCTGCAATGGCAAAGTTCTCGTTCCCTTTGTGGCGTGGGATCCAGTCTTTGATGATGGACTTCTTTTCCAGCAATGAACAAGGACTGTCTTAGCAGCCAGGATGAATCGTCTTGCTAATGTCTTAGTGGATGCTGTGGTGGTAAAGACCAACGGTGAATTAGGATGGTTCAGAGGGGAGAATAAGACCAGGTATTATGAAAAATTGTGTTTCTGGCCAAATACTTCTAATAATCCAGAACCTATGGGGCCTAGGTGGTGCCGGATTATCAGATATGCCAGAGTATCAGGAGGTACTATAAGCTGGTTATGTATATACTGTATACAGTATATACTGTATATAAAGTGTTCTTAACCCTTTTTATTGTACATTCTGTATACAGTATACTGTAATGTTTTAGTTTTTAACCCTTTTTTACCCTTTTCGCTCAGTTCAGCTGCTGCCGCTGTTACCTTGTGACTCATTTTTTGCCGAAGCTCACTCACTAGGCTCTTGCCATTTTGATGCCGGAATCAGGAGTGCCGGAATTTTGGATGCCGGACTATTGGAGTTTTACTGTAATAACAAATGAAATGAGTGCTGAGTTCTGAAAACCGGCCATGAGGGGCAGATCTATCAGAAATGTAGAAGGGATGCCTTTTAGAGCAATTTTTCAACAAACTGGAGTAAGGGCGATATTTAGTTTTATAGGGAAATAAAGTCTGAGTGTGGGTTTTTTTTGTTTGTTTGAATCTCTTGGAGAAGTGAGCATACATCAGTCAACAGTTACAATCAGTCTGAAAAGTTTAGCTGAATATTCCTTTCCAATATTCAAAATATTTGTTTTTTTATTATTTATCAGAGATCTGTAGCTGTCAGATAAAACACATTTCATAGGCCTTGCTCTGAAAGGAATATTTTCTATTATTGTGGAGGCAGAGAGGACAGCAAATCACGTTTCTTTTTTCCTTTGTGAATTTCCAAAGGCCTTCTTGACTATAGTGATATTGGAATGAAGAGCCAAAAATTTTCTTTGGAGTCTAACTTGTTCTGCATAGCTGTAAAGAAACCAGTTAACACATGTAACTTATAAAACAAACCTCTTAATTTAACTTCAGCAATAAGAATAAAGATAATTCCTTTTATTTTCCTTTCAGTTGGGATGAAGGGGGCATTTACATGGGGAAATACCCATATGATGGTTATTGTCTTGTGGCACATTTTCATACAAAACATCTTCAGATATCATTGGAGAAATTGGAAAGGGTACAGAGAAGAGCGACAAGAATGATTAAAGGTCTAGAGAACATGACCTATGAAGCCAGGCTTCATGAACTGGGCTTGTTTAGTTTGGAAAAAAGAAGATTAAGGGGGGACATGATAGCGGTTTTCCAATATCTAAAAGGGTGTCACAAGGAGGAAGGAGAAAATTTGTTCCTCTTGGTTTCTGAGGACAGGACAAGGAGTAATGGGCTTAAAGTGCAGCAGGGGAGGTTTAGATTGGACATTAGGAAAAAATTCCTAACTGTCAGGGTGGTCAAATATTGGAATAAATTGCCAAGGGAGGTGGTGGAATCTCCCTCTCTGGAGATATTTAAGAACAGGTTAGATAGACATCTGTCAGGGATGGTGTAGACGGAGCTTGGTCCTGCCTTGAGGGCGGGGGGCTGGACTCGATGACCTCTTGAGGTCCCTTCCAGTCCTATGATTCTATGATTCTATGATTGTTAGACCTAGCTGAGAAAACTAGATTTTTTTGAAGATCCATGTCCCGATTAAGTGCACGTCCAAGCCCCTCTCAAGAAGGAATATAAGCGCATGTGCATACGTCCCCATGCAGTTAGTTTGCAACATGTGAATATGCTTTCCCATAATTCTCCTCTTTATTACCTTTACTTTCAGCTGAATTGGCAGAACAAACAGTAATGGCAGTAGATTCTCAAAGGCTCAAAGCATTGAAGTGCTTTTCCCAATAAGGATGGATGTAAATCATGTACTTAAAATGCTTTCCCTCATGGGGGTCTCTGAGTCGTTCTGTATTTTATAGGTACTAAGAGGGCTATGAGAATAATATTTAATAATATTGATTTGTGTTAGAGGTTGAGGGCAAGCTAAACCTCCTTTTGCTTTTTGACTCTAGACATTACTAGGTCTTTCAGAGATACACATTCCTGGTTTACGGTGCAAATATTTAACAGATTTCTTTTCCTGTTTTTGGGAGATATTTATTTTTTAGAAACAGTAACAGGCATGCAGACCGCAGGGTCTGAGCAAGTTAGAGCCTTGGAAAGTATTTGCAGTGAAATGATTAGTATAAATCAAATAACAAGCATCGTTAACTAGTGTTCTCCCTTCATTTTACCCAGAGACCCTTGGGCTGCACTTAAAAAAAGAGAACAGCAGAATCAGACTATCTCATTAGATTCATACCTCTAGCTCCTTGCACCCATTCTGTCATTAATTTGCAGCAACATCCCGTAACTTCATTAATTTGCAGAATAAGTCAGACTCTAACCTATCAGACTACAGCACTCCAGCAAACTTTACAATTACTTGCTGCCCATTGTAAGAAGGCTTCAGGTATCTGCACGTCTCTTGGATTACAGTGCTGCTGTTCCACCTATTTTTCTGCTGTAAAGGAAGAGAAAATGCCACAAAACAACCGAGTCTCACCATTGCTAGAGACTCCTCTTTTATTTATGTTTTGCACTGACCCCGTGATGAATGACAAAGTATGGCTGAGAAGCAGCTGTCTGAAGTGTTCTAAGTGTTCTAACTGGAGGGGTTCCAAAGTTGAAGTGCTACCATGTTTTTGTTTTTTTAACATTAGCCTTCTGAAAGGAGGGATTTGGACGTTTTTATCCCCTTTACCAGCACTGGCTTCATACTAAGACTCATAGACTTTAAGGTCAGAAGGGACCATTATGATCATCTAGTCTGACCCCCTGCACAGTGCAGGCCACAGAATCTCGCCCACCCCTCTTAGAATAATCCTCTCACCTATGTCTCAGATATTGAAGCCTTCCAATACTTTGAAGGCCCCAACATGCAGAGAGTCCTTCAGCTGTGATCTGTGCCCAATGCTACAGAGGAAGGCGAAAAACCTCCAGGGCCTCTGCCAATCTACCCTGGAGGAAAATTCCTTCCTGACCCCAAATATGGCGATCAGCTAAACCCTGAGCATGTGGGCAAGACTCACCAGCCAGACACCCAGAAAGTTCCCTATAGCAACTCCTATCATCCCTCCATTGACCTATTTCCAACTGGAAATGAATGGTCAATTAGTTACCAAGATCATGTTATTTCATCCAACCATCCCCTTATAGAATCAGAACTGGAAGAGACCTCAGAAGGTCGTCAAGTCCAGCCCTCCGCTCTAGGCAGGACCAATCCCATCTAAATCAACCCGGCCAGGGCTTTGTCAAGCCGAGACTTAAACACCTCTAGGGATGGAGACTCCACTACTTCCCTAGGTAACCCATTCCAATGCTTCACTACCCTCCTAGTAAAATAGTTTTTCCTAATATCCAATCTGGACCTCTCCCACCACAACTTGAGACCATTGCTCCTTGTTCTGCCATCTGTCACTACTGAGAACAGCCTCTCTCCATCCTCTTTGGAACCTCCCTTCAGGAAGTTGAAGGCTGCTATCAAGTCCCCCCTCACTCTTCGCTTCTGCAGACTAAACAGACCCAAGTCCCTCAGCCTCTCCTCGTAGGTCATATGCTCCAGACCCCTAATCATTTTGGTTGCCCTCCGCTGGACCCTCTCCAATGCGTCCGCATCCTTTTTGTAGTGGGGGGCCCAGAACTGGACACAGTACTCCAGATGTGGCCTCACCAAAGCCGAATAAAGGGGGATAATGACATCTCTGGATCTGCTGGCAATGCTCCTCTTAATGCATCCTAATATGCCATTAGCCTTCTTGGCTACAAGGGCACACTGTTGACTCATATCTAGCTTCTCATCCACTGTAACCCCCAGGTCCTTTTCTGCAGAACTACTACTTAACTGGTTGGTCCCCAGCCTGTAACAATGCTTGGGATTCTTCCGTCCCAAGTGCAGGACTCTACACTTGTCTTTGTTGAATCTCATGAGATTTCTAGTGGCCCAATCCTCCAATTTGTCTAAGTCACTCTGGACCCTATCTCTGCCCTTAAGCGTATCTACCTCTCCCCCTAGCTTAGTGTCATCTGCAAACTTGCTGAGGGTGCAATCTATCCCCTCATCCAGGTCATTAATAAAGATATTGAACAAAACCGGTCCTAGAACAGAACCTTGGGGCACTCCACTAGAAACCGACCGCCATCCTGACATCGAACCGTTGATCACTACCCGCTGGGCCCGGCCTTCTAGCCATCTGTCTATCCATCTTACCGTCCATTTATCCAATCCGCATTCCCTTAACTTGCTGGCAAGAATATCGTGGGAGACCGTATCAAAAGCCTTGCTAAAGTCAAGGTACACAACATCCACTGACTTTCCCATGTCCACTGAGCCAGTTACCTCATCATAGAAGCCAATCAGATTGGTCAAGCACGACTTGCCCTTTGTGAATCCATGCTGACTATTCCTGATCACTTTCCTCTCATTCAAGTGTCTCAAAATGGATTCCTTTAGGATCCCTTCCATGATTTTTCCAGGAACCGAGGTAAGACTGACCGGCCTATAGTTCCCTGGATCGTCCTTCTTCCCTTTTTTAAAGATGGGCACTACATTTGCCCTTTTCCAATCATCCGGGATTTCGCCCGATCTCCACGACTTTTCAAAGATAATGGCCAAAGGCTCCTCAATGACATTTGCCAACTCCTTCAGTACCCTTGGGTGCATTAAGTCTGGACCCATGGATTTGTGTACGTTTAGTTTTTCTAAATAGTTCCTAACCTGTTCTTTACCCACCAAGGGCTGTCCATCTTCTTCCCATCTTGCGTCGCTTAGCACAGAAGTCCAGGAGCTGACCTTGTCCGTGAATACAGAGGCAAAGAAAGCATTGAGTACTTCAGCTTTCCCTACATCCTCTGTCACTAGGTTACCTCCTTCATCCATTAGGGACTGCACACCCTCTCTGATCACCTTCTTTTTGTTGACATGCCTGTAGAAACCTTTCTTGTTATCCTTCACATCCTTAGCCAGTCGCAACTCCATTTGCGCTTTCGCCTTCCTGATAACCCCCCGGCATTCTCGAACTATACATTTAAGCTCCTCCCTAGTCATTTGTCCAAGTTTCCACTTTCTGTAAGCTTCCTTTTTGTGCTTAAGTACACCAAGGATTTCCCCTGTAAGCCAATCCGGTCTCCTACCATGTTTGCCTCTCTTGCTACGTGTCGGGATGGTTTCTTTCTGTGCCTTCAATAAGGCTTCTTTAAAATACTGCCAGCTGTCCTGGACTCCTTTCCCCTTCATGTTAACATCCCAGGGGATTCTTTCCATCAGATCTCTGAGGGAGTCAAAATCTGCTTTTTTGAAGTCCAAGGTGTTTATTTTACTACTCTCTTTCCTTCCTTTGGTCAGGATCCTGAAATCTACCAACTCATGATCACTGCTTCCCAGGTTGTCACCCACCTCTACGTCCCCTATTAGTTCCTCCCTGTTTGTGAGGAGAAGGTCAAGCTGCGCACGGCCCCTGGTCGGATCCTTCAGCACTTGTACCAAGAAGTTATCCCCAACATTCTCCAAAAACTTCCTGGATTGCCTGTGTACTGCTGTATTGGTTTCCCAACAGATGTCAGGGTGATTAAAGTCCCCCATGAGAACCAGGGCCTGCGATCTGGAAGCTTCGCTCAGTTGTTCGAAGAAAGCCTCATCTACCTCATCCACCTGGTTCGGTGGCCTGTAGCAGACACCAACCACAACATCACTGCTGTTTGCTCCTTTAAACCTGACCCATAGACTTTCAACAAGTTTTTCTCCCTCTTTATACTGAATATAAGGGAGGTTTCAACCTGAGTTGGAGCTGGCAGGATGAAGTGTTGATATCAGTGGGTTCCTTGAAATAGCTGCAAAGTAGAGGGAGGAGATATTGTAAAGGTAAAATTTGGGTTGCAGGGTCCTGAGGACCATGTGAGGTGCTGAGCAACCACCGCTTCTGTTAAAGTCACTGGGTGTTGAAGTCATCCCGAAGCACTTTACAAAACCATGAGCTCAATACTGTCTATATGGGAAAACGTGATGGCCATGACAGTCAGCTGTCACTTGCACGCTGCCTTGATCAATAGAAATTGTTTCTTTTAGAATAGTGATGGGCAACCTAGGCTAGCGAGTGGGCCACATGAGTGGCCCTCTGTCATTTCCGTGGGCTTGCAAGTTGGTCTCCTGGCAATGGTTAATTTTGCTCACTGCGCTCATGTACGTAGAATTTTCGGATGTGCCGATGGAACTGTCGCGGCGCTTTGATTGGACACAGAGTGTGCACGTGGCTCTTACAGTGTCGTGTGCAAATCAGCATGCACCTCCCTTTGCATGCCCTGGCTTTACGTGTGTGTCACTTTAATAATACCAATGGGGAAAACAAAAAACTGCTCAGACAAAAACCAGTGAAATCCAGCAGGCCTGTGCATGGGCAACAGTGTACGAAATGTCTTGCAGGCCACCCCTAGAATCTCGATGGGCTGCTTGTGGCCCATCTCACTGCTGAGTTAGAAGGAATGTTTGCTGCAGTGCTGGTGTAACCCTAATCTACTTCCAGAAAATGCTGAGGGAGATCTTCACTTTTCACCTGGACACACAGAAACGACCCTATTAAATGTCTCCTGGTGAGAATAGAGACACTACCTCTTCTGCATCCCCGTTGCCCCCTGCTCCACCAATACTGCTCTGCCATCTTAGCCAAGCGCAGCTTATGGCTAATGAGGAAAATGATGAGACTGTGCATATGCAGATGTGTGCATGCCATCCCTCTCCCGTACAGGTGTTTAAAGTCCAGACTGGCATTCAAGAGAAAGATCTTGACTAGTTAGCCAGAGGACCATACGCTCGCTGTTATTTTCAAGTCTCCAGATCCCCTAAGTATTTAATCTTTTCCATGCCCAACATAACTTCTCCTCCTGCAGTTGAGTGGATTGTAATTAATATTTTAAGACAAGAGACCAGCTGGTACAGATGTAGCTGCCTGCCGCAGTGAGAGGTCTGCCTGCGGTACGTTAGTCAGCTACAGGGCATCTTCCCCTACTGGAGAGCAGGGGTGCTCCAACTTCATTGCACCACGCAAAAGTTACAACGCAACCTCAGGAGTGGCTGAAGCCAGAACCCACCCATGCCCCACCGCCCTGGGAGATGAGGCAGAGGCAAAGCCGAAGGGCCATCAGGCCCAAACAGGCAGTTTATAACCTGAGCCCCACCACCCAAGCTGAAGCCTTCCGGCTTCGACTCCTCCCCCCGCTTGGACTTCAGCCCTAGAGCCTAGAAAGTCTAACACCAACCCTGGTGAGCCCGTTGAAATGGAATAGTGGCCCAATTTGGGGTCTCGCCCCACAGTGTGAGAACCACTGCTGTAGAGTGTCACGGACAAGGCATAGTGACTGGGAGCCAAGGGAAGAGATGGAGCCAGGCTCCTCCTTGAGCTGTGTGGATGCTGGCTTGTGTAGTTGTTTGTGTAATAGATGCCTCTTTAAGAAGGGCCGTGATTCCATGATCCATGCAATAGGAACATGATCCTGGAGCAGGGAGCATTGTCTCTGAAGGGATGTGCACTGAAGAAGTTACTTTAAAAAACAAAAACAAAAAACCCCCCCAAAAAACCCAACAACAACGACAAAAAAACCCCACCAGATCCTGGATGAAATCCCAGATCTGGGGACTGTTAAACATTGGGGAAATTCAGATCCTCATAACAGCAAGCTCCTGTGATGAACTATGTTGCCTCTCCTGAGCCGAGCCGAGCTAGTGCTAGTTGTTGGGGTTTAATTGATAGTCTGGTGATGGAACAAAGACCATCCGACTCACTTCACTTCACAGGGCCCTGGAAAGACATTTCCTCCAGGGTTTCAGATGCTGAGTACAAAAGTGAAACCCTGGAGGAAATGTCTTGCCAGGGCCCTGTGAAGAGAGTCCCAGATTAGGGAGGTGCAACCTGTATTATTTTCCACTAATCCATTACATAGAAACATAGCCCAACTGAAGAGCTGGTTAAAGACTGTTTGCTTGTCTGCATCCCTGTACATCTACATGGTAGAAATTCTCCGACTGCAGCCCAGGTATGTTCCATCTGGATTGATGCAGGAAGTCACTGCTGCTTGGAACAACGCTGATCACAGTAGGCATTTAATTGTACTCGATGCGGATGTTCCACCAGTACAGGCCCATGAAACCGGAGCTGGGGAGAGGGCCGTTGTATGCGGTCGTTACTTTTTATTGCGACGGAAGTTATTTTTCCCCTCCTCTCCCGTTCCCGTGCTGAAGTTCTGTAACGCCGGAGGAGGGACTGTGACAGATCCTCGTAACAGCCGGCCCCGGGTGAATGCTCCGATTGAATCTTCAGCTGCATTTTCCAGCTCCCTGCTGCTGTGCTCGGGTTCCCGTAACGGTAGTGGTTAGGATGAAGAGAAAGTTTCTTCTCGTTGCCAGGAGCTGAAAACACACTTTCCCCTGCCTGCACTGTAATTTGCCATCCGCCCAGCAGTGCGGGAATTCAGAAACTCTGAGGGCCTGCGTAGCAGTGTATTAAGGCAACGTGCCAAGTCCTCCTCGCCCGGGAGATGTGCTTAGGCTGAGCATTGGCAGGCTGTGCTGCCCAGGGACTAAAAGAACCGTGCTATTCCCAGTCTAAGGCAGGGCTCTCCGGTTCAGCCTGCAATGACAATCACTTGGTCTTTTGTATTGCAGTTCCCTTGAAACTTAAAAAAAAGGGGGAATTAAAGGTTTTTTTTTCCATTCTCTTTTTTTTTTTTTTGGCATTGCAACTTTCAGGAGACAAATGGAAGTAATTGCATTTCTGTTCCCAAATGTAAACACCCCCTGAAAGCAGAACGAGGTGTGAGTACCACTCCTTGAAGCTCCTGCAGTGTCAGCCGCTCCTACACCCACCCACTCCTCACATCCACTTCAGGCGCACATCGCCTGACTGGGTCGACAAAGGCTGCATGAGAGGTAGGGTGTTGGCAAGGAATACGCCACACGAAGCTGTTCTGTTTTTCTGCCTCCCCTCTGAGGATGTTAAGAGGCGGGTAACTGGCTAGTTGTGTAGTCGATACATTTTGTCAATTAGTCGATAAGGGGAAGGGCTCTGTCCTGGTTCGGGCCGGGTCCCGGAGCTACCCTTGCTTTGCTGTGCACTTTAAATGTAGTAGGAGTAAGGCGCGCAGGCAACCCAGCCCCTACAACATTTAAACCACAGCGCCGTGGCGGGGGTAGGTGCCAGACCAGCACGAGCCAGGACACAGCTAGGGCCGCTGCAGTTCTGCATATTAAAGGTAGTACATTACTACAATTAAAATGCAGAGTCATCGGGTCGCTTCAGCTGGGTAAGTCAGGAACCCATTTTTGCACATTGTGGCCGAGAATAGCTACCTCATAGACATGTCATAAGGCCTAATTAATTCACGTTTCCTCAAGGGCTTTGAGATTGGCGCGTGAACGGTGCTGTGCCAGCGCATTCCGGCGTTGTTTGCTTGAGCGCCGAACCGTGGGTTTTAAATTTGAAATCCCTTTGTCTGTGCTTTTCTCTCAGGGAAAGACTGAGAATGTGACGCGGGCATGTTACTGTACTTCTGTGGGCTCAGCCCGAAATACTATGCATCCAGGCTGAGAGTCATTTCCTGGGCGAGGGGCACCTTTGAAACAAGCAAGAGCAGTTCTTGATTTCAAAGATTGCCCTCGAAAGGTGCCACTCCTGATGGGCCCTTTGTCCTGGCTTGACGTGTCATTGTTATCCGATGTTGCCTTGTGTTCTATTCTGAACCTGCCAAACAATTGACCTTGATTTAATGCCACGCCTTGTTTTCTTTTCTCTTTCTGACTGCAGCTCCAAAGAACTGGAGGACACTGCATCCTCCTCAGGGATATACCCAAGGCTGAGTAAGAGCCCGTGTGGGACGTAAGAAGGACTTCCAATTGGTGGTAGCCCGAGGAACTTCCTTTCACTCCAATGTTGCTCCCAAACTAATTGTCCCAGAATTTGGACGATCAGGACTGCTAAGGTATGTGATTTTTGCCCTTGTTTGCATTCCTGTATGTTTTCTGAACAACTGTCTGGTTCTTCAAATTGACGTATATAGAGGTAAATGCAACCCACCAACTGCCCCAGGCTACGTCTACACTATGAGCCTGTTCCACAGGAGGAAATGCAACTAGAGTGCTCATTTGCATATGTCACGCGCTCATTTGCATTTCCTCCTTCAAATGTCTACACAGAGCTTTTTTGCGCAAAAACCTTTTGGGCAAAAGGGATCCGAGGAGGAAATGCAAATGAGTGCAACATATGCTAATGAGCCCTCTATTTGCATTTCCTTTTGTGGAAGAGGCTCGTAGTGTAGACATAGCCCTGGAGAATGCCTCTTTTGATTCAGAGAATACTTTGCAAGGTTAAAGTGCTTTTAAAGCCATGGTCCGCATGAATGACCATGTATACATCAAGTGTCCTTACTGAATAACCTACTCATTTATGTCTGCGTAGAGTGGTTTTTAAAGTAGACTTGTTGATAGGTATGTGAGTTTTGAAAACCGCTGTTCTCTGAAGGATAAAGAGAAAAGAAAAAAAGAAAGAAAAAAAAAGCTTAACACATGTCAAAACAAAACAAAGACAAGAGAGATAATTTCCCCAAAATACATACTTTTCTGTGTCACTTTTATTTCAGCATTGTTGGCCTAGGATGAAATTTACTTTAGCTGTTTGTTACACGATAGTCCCTTGGATAGGAGGCCCTTGTATTTGCTGTGTGCGGATTCACTTGTCACACAGAAGTAGACATTGAGTTAACTGGAATGCGTTGACGAGAAAAAACACAATGCAAAAATCTGTTGAGAGCAGAGACTCACATGGCATATTGTAGCAAAGAGTCCAGACTCATGGGTGTAGGGAACTTTGAGAATAACACAATCTCTGACAACCCATCTTCTTTAATTTAATGCAAGTTATTTTCTAGGAAGGAAATTGGATTCATTAATTTATATTTTTGGATCATCAATTGGAAAGATTTTTATAAAGCTTTGGATTGAAAAACCTTAGTTCCTAGGTCTATGAGTATTTGCATCGAACGATAAACTGATTTTAAAAAGTACACACACATGTTTTATTTTCATTAACATCTGAACAAGAGGCACACACTTCCCACGCACCGTGAAGTAGAAAGATAGTGTTCATACTTACCGTAAGAGTGTTGAAAAATCCAAACAGAAATTAGATGGTTGTATATTTTAAAAGCCTCCAAGAAAATGTGCCATTCTCATACAAGAATTCTTTTGGTGTGATCAGACTAATAACACTTGTTTTGTAAATAGTGAAATTTAATTCAGATTTCTCACTAGAACGCCATTTGTAATATTTGCATACAGATTATGCTCAGTTTTGGAATGGTTGCCGTATTGAAATACTCAAAAGGCTGTGTCACTAGGGCCTGATCTACACTAGGACCTTAGTCCGAAATAACACCCCGTGGACCCCCAAGTCGATTTGTAAATGATGTGTCCACACTACCAAGCCCGTTATTCCAGAGTAAGGGGCTGTGGAATTCAAACTCTGTACTCCTGCTTTTCATGAGGAGTAACACTATTCCCAGACTTGTAAATCCGAAGTTATGTTAGTTCGGATGTTCCGGTGCTGATAAGTCAAATTAATTGGCCTCCGGGAGGCCTCCTTCAGCTCCCTAGAGCGTTTCCTGGACCTCGGAGTCAGAGGTAGCACATCCACATTCACAGAGCCTGCCTAGGACTGCATTCGATTCTCCTCCATCGCGAGGGCACGGAATTTCGAATTTGTAAAATCGGGTGCTCAGAAGACAAACTTAGTAAATTCGAAATAATCTAGTGTAGACACAATCTTAAGGACTATCAGAATTTCCAACTCTCTGTGCCGGCACCTTAGTGTGTACAGATCACAGTTTAATTGCTGGATTTTATCCTGGGCCAGACAATAGAAACAGATCAAAACAACGGGGTCTGCATTAGACAGTGACTGGTTCAGAGCTGGTAGCTCCCTCTTTCTTGCTGCAATGATGTTAGAAGAGAAGGACTGGTGAGGGAAATGAAAGGCGATCCCTGTTCTCCCCAGGGCCCGGGAGAAAGGAATGAGAGAGAAATAATGGGGCAGAATAGAATTGCCCCGGTGCTAGTGTGGCGTTGTTTGTGATACCGTTGCTCTGATGTTGGTACATGGTGAGGCTGCATTACAGCAGTGTTCAATCCCAAAGCCAAGATGGACAGCCCATGCTAGGGTTCCATGTTTATCTTGCTCTTTTCTGCCCTCCCATTCAGTGATCCGTTGTTCTCTGATTCCTCGGGCGTCTCTATTGATCTAGTTGAAAGCAGTGCTCTACAGACTGTCCAGGAGTCTACACTGCTTATAGAATCCCACAGAAACGCCAGGTCCCTGCCATTAAATAATAAGCAGCGCAACTAAGCAAGTGTGGGTGGCAGGTATAATAGGCAGGTGAAGGCATTACCTTCCCAAAGCACCAGCCTGGCCCCGTCCAGACTCCGCCTATCGGGGGCGGAGCATTGTTGCCTCCGCGTGCCTGCCGTCTCTGTGCTCTGTGGCTGGGAAGGCTGGGGCCATGCACCGCTCCTCCGCCAGCCCTACGTTGGACCCACCGCTCATGACAGCAAACGTTTTAAATCTGTCCAAATAGTGCCTGGTTGTAATGGCCAGTATCACTGCTAACCTTGTGTCTGGAATAGAGGCTACTGGTCGAGTATTTTGCAATCAGGGAAACGCTTTCAATCCTAAAGGGAAATATTTCGCACAGCTGTCGCCTGGAAATCCTATCCGTTTGTGTTGTTGTTGTTATTGCACATTTCTCTTTTATATGGGGAAGGGAAAACATGTCAGTCTTTCGTGAGCGTGTGTGTTGCTGTCCGCCCTGTTCTTTGGAAGCTTGGTGCGCCGGAGGACGTGTAGTGATGTATTGCCAAGCATCGAGGACCATTATCTGATTTTCATGCAGCTTCAACAAATCAGAATTGGGGGGAGAAAACCGACAGATAAATCCCCGCAACCCTAGCAAATGTTTATAACACACCGGCTGCTGCCTTTCTAGCTTTCATCCAGGAGCCATGTAACAACATCAAATGGCCTTGTGGTATGTTATAACAATTTACTAGCCCAGTCACAAGAGCTATCCTCCTGCCCGTTATCATCTCGATAATGGTGCCTGTCCGGGCATGTGTGCAAGTAGAATTTTGCAGGGCCATCAATAGGCTATCAGGAATGAATCATTTTGCACGCTTTGACTTAAATATGACTCTAGGGTAGAATTGGTGGAACTTCCCCGGGTCTGCTGCGTAGGGGTAAGACCTTTTTCAACCATGTGTTTTCCCTCTGCAGATTTATTCTGCCCTAGGAACTGCTTGTTCCCAATTCGATATTGCCAACCTCAAGCATTCCAAAACCAGGAGTCAGGTCCCAAAATAACAGATTTTTCCAAAGGATAGTCTTCAAACAGAACAACACCCACTTTGGGTCAGACCAAAGGTCCATCTAGCCCAATGTCCTGTCTTCTGACAGGGCCCAATGCCAGAAGCCCCAGCAGGAAAGAACAGAACAGGAACTCATTCCCAGCTTCTGACAAACAGAGGCTAGGGATAACATTCCTGCCCATCCTGGTTAATAACCATTGATGGACCTATCCTCCATGAATTTATGACGCTCTCTTTTGATCCCTGTTAACGTCCTACTCTTCACAATATCCTGTGGCAAGGAGTTCCACAGGTTGACTGTGCGCTGAGTGAAGAAATATTTCCTGTTATTGGTTTTAAACCTGCTACCTATTCATTTCTTTGCTTTTTATTTTCCTTCAGGCTTCTGAACATTTAGGCTGCAGCTGGGTCACCTTATCAAGCTTTTCTCTGCAGTTATGAGAAGTGGGAAAGTTAATTTGATAATGAAAATAGAAATTCGCATGGGATCACACGCGTCTGGGATCGGGAACTCATGAGTGCTGCTATTGTACACCTGACCCGTCCATCTCAGGCACTCGGATGCCTCCCCTTACAGTAGTCTCTGAGTCATATAGCCTAGCCACATCCCTGGGAGATAGGGACGTGCTGTTGTCCACCTATTAGAGATGGGCAACTGAGGCCCAGAAGCTTATCTGAGATCACACTGGTCCTTTGTGATTTAAGATGCTTAATCCCAGGCTTCCACACTAATCACTGTACCATCGTTCCTTTCTGTACCCTTCTACTACTGTCTAAATTCTCTGAGCAGCCGCAAAATGAGGATCATTAGTTAAGGGATTATGAAAAGGGTATAAAAGCAAAGAAATGAACAGGTGAGAAACAAGTCTGGCTGTGAGGCCAGGAACCTTTGGTTCATCCCATAACCCAAAGCAGTTGCTGGCGGCATTTGTGCGTTTCTGGAATCAAGCTACTTGGAGAATCAGGGAACAGTCTTTCTTTTCTCCCTGGAACCGAAGCTACAGCTCTCAGGATACAGACGCAGCCAGCTCCAAGTCCTGAATATGGCACCATTTGCTCTGTAAGTTGAGTGGAAATGACACCATATCTCTAAGTAACACTTAGCTGAAAATATTCATCTTTGAAACAAACTGCTTGCTTGCTCATGTGTGTCAGATGATCATCAGCACAATTATATAAGTGTTCAGAATTTTTTTAAACTGGTTTACAGATAAAGCACACACTAGTATTTTGTCTTCAAATGGTTTGTTTTTACATTAGTAGAGATTATAACCCTTTAAAAATCTCTTTTCTGCTCAAGAAGTGCATTTAATTAATACCTAGGAAATTGTTTTTTTAAGTGCCCATTAAATGTAGTTATTAAATTTTATCTTGCAAGTATAAGGGAAATAATCTGTGTTCATTTGATGTGTTTTATAGCTCGTATAGCAGTTAATTGTCTTTGGAACATTGATTCTTGGACATGTTCCCTTTTTTCAGGTGAAGTCATTATATGAGTTTAATGTGCTAGGTAAAAATCAGTCTTTTAATTTTTTTTAAAATCAGATCTTTTAGAATTTAAATGAAATACAGATTTAGTTTTAAAAATACACCTTTGAAAATTAAATTTGAAAACGTGACAATCTCTGTTGCAATGTAAATATACTAAAATCTATTAAATTTGTTTCCATTAACTGAAAAGAATAACATTAAGCAGTGCCTGTTTGCTGCTGAAGTTTTAAAGACAGGTAAAACACTGACGTGTGTGAAAGATGCTGTCTAAATACCGTAACTATGTATCTTGAAGTGCTAAACTAGCTTGTGACACCAGTAGAGTCTAATGCACATGCAGAGAGAATATTTTCTTCATTTAGTTTATTCAGCTAGCTTTGCTGAATAACTGGTTCATTGAAAGTTAAGAAACCATCAGGGAGCTGAAAGCGAAGGAAAGCTTCTTTTCCTTTTCCAAGTAAATAAAATACTTTGTGTAAGAGGATGAGATCTACTACCTCTAAAACCTTGAAGGACAGAGGTAACTAGAAATAATTATTTCTATTTACTAACGAGAGAGAATACTTTGATTAATACATCATTTAGTTTGAAATAGAAAACCTGGTTTTAAAATGTTTTGGATAAATTTTTTTCTTCCAGTATCAAGAAATTTTAAGGGAGTTTTGTTTAACTAATTACAAAAATAAAATTCCATTTTTGTGTATTGTTTATTGAATTCAAGTGTCCAAATAGAACCTGACACAAATCACAAGTAAAAAATATATCATCTGGTAAATTTTAAAAAAAAATCACTATTTTCAAACATTGTAAAAATTAAGAATCTGTATACATGTAAAACAAAAGTTATCATTTCTTATCCTGTATTGATGCATATTTATCTTCCTGCTTTACAAAAATAAGCACCAAATTTTTGAAAACCTGTATACATAGTTACAAGTTTATATATTTTAATAGTTACTAGCTGATGAGAATTGACATTTCTTTTGGAATATATGACTAAAAATTACAAAGGCAAAACATTATCGAAGTGGAAGATTTAAATCAAAATTTCTTGCTTGGTGATTTAAATCAATCCACCCTGTTAGCTTTCTGTAGGCTTTTATTTTATTCATATTTTTGAAAATCTAAATTACAGTGTCACATTTCCCTAGCATCTCCCTGACCTGTATTGAATCTTTGCTTATTAAAATTCCTTTGCATTCTTGGTTGATTGTATTTGCTGGTGTCTAAATTTTCAGAATCAGCCATTTTTTTACATGCATCACATTTTGAGTGCTGAAGAGAAGATCTCTAACGTGGCCATCCAAATTGGATGTGCAGTCAGTAAATTTTTCCATGGGGGACCCCTCCTCCCACCCGTGTTGAGTGAATGCCTTCTTACTGTTGCTAATCCAGTTTTACCTTTTCATCGGCTTTGTTCTAGGGAAGTAGGCCTGTATACAATTTCCTTTCCTGTGTGTGTATGTCACAAATAAAGGCATACAGCATTTTCATGCAAGTGAAAATATTCATGTGAAGCTTTTCAAGCACGTCTGGACTTAGTTTTCTAATGGTAATAGGCCGTCTTTTCTATTCTTTGCATCTTCCTGGAAGATCAGAAGCTTTGCTCTTAACATACCAAGTTTTCTGATGGCGCCGCTTGTTGTCCTGTTCACCCAACCCGTCCTGACAGGACTTTCTCTGATTCTGTGCCACTATGATGTATCAAAACATGTTCTCTAATAACAAATCTGTGAGTGAGAGAAAATATCATTGGCAGTACTAAGTTGAATTTATAAGAAATTCTAACCCTACCATGGGCCTTGGAAGAGATCTATGAAGAAGAGAATGATATCTTGATGACAGTCGTATAGTCCTTTGACCTATACTTAAAAGTCCTTCATATAGTTATATAATCTTTCTACTTATACTTAAAAATACTATAAAGTATCCTCTATTCTTGGTAGGCGTTGGTTACACTGTAACACAAGTGCTTGGTCGTGCCGTGAGGGCAGGGGACTGGACTTGATGAACTTTCGAGGACCCTTCCGGTTCTAGTGTTCTAGTATTCTATGATTCGAGTATATAACAAAGTCAAGGGTCCATCATACACATCAAAGACAATCCCTGCCCCAAAGAGCTTAGGGTACGTCTACACTTGCTCCCTAGTTCAAACTAGGGAGTAAGTGTAGACGTACCCCCTCACGCTAAGTAGACAGGACAGAAAAGGAGCAGAAAGGGATATAGAGGTGAATTAACTCTGTCAGAGGACAGAACAGTTGCTCTCCTAGGAATAGACCTGAGGTCCTCTGATTACCACTCCAGTCTCCTCTTTTCAGGACTATGCAGCTTTCAGATGCAGTGTTGCTTCAGAAAAACTGAGTTTATTTTCTCCTATGTGACATGTTTTACGTTCGTTTCCAACAATGAATTGAAAGTCTGGTTCCAATTCTTTTGTACCTTAGCAGTGGAGAAATTTGTTTGACAACTTTCTTGCCAATTGCAAATACTCGTTTAAAAACAATCAAACAAAAAAAGGACGAAGGCCATGAATGATGTGCCACTTCCTTCCGTCACCTCAGAACTCTGTTTTCTGAATGAGCAGAGATGACGGCAAACTCTTCCTTTTTTTACAAATGGGACTGTAGACATTTCAAAACTACTGGCTCAAATGAGTCCCAATCTGTTTTCAGCCTTTGACCATCTGCCTCCCTGACTTCTACCCTGCCTTGCTTGTTAATCTCTTCCATGTATCATGTCCTGGTGTTTAGACAGTAGGGTTACTGGTGTCATGAATTGCATCGTGAATTGTAATTTTACAGCACTTTGCACTGTGGGGCCCAATGTATTCTATTGCCTAACTTTCAGTTAATGTTAAAAATACTAGCAGTTCATAGTGTGATGCTTCATGCTTCACTCCAAACACGTTTGGAAACCTATCCCGTGCGAATCTGAGTGCTGGTTCACCGCTCAGAACATGGCCGACAGGAGGGCAGCCAATGTTCGGAGTAGAAGATTAATTATGCTCCGCTATCCTCTCCAGCAAGCTCTGTGCCCATGATACTCCATTTCACTGCTGCTTCTCAGGATCACACTCACAACTCTCTTAGGCTTTCTGCCCCTAGCACACACAGGCGGTGGCTGGTATTCTAAGCCCCTTGCCTTTACAAGTTGGGAAACCTCTCAGTCCACACAGTTTAGCACTGGCTTTCCTTATGGTCTGATGCTGCCGGCAGTAACTGCACAGCGGTGTTAACTATGTAACAGGTCTTGTTGTGCCATCGGTTGCATCTGGCAGATGGTGCATGGATCAGCCACGAGCATTCATGAGATCTGTGGGTGGTTTTGGATCTAAGACTCGCCCGCTGGCATCCATTTGCATATTTCAGCATAATCCCACCAGCAGTGTAGCACCCAGACAAACCAACAGTAATAGGAGCTCTGTGGTGAAACCACATCAAGAAGGCAGCAGCCCTTAGAGAGCGTTGTTTGAAAGTTACATTTTACAATTAAGGTAGGTTCATCTCATACGAGTCTGTAAAAACGTTGTCCTCCCCAAAGCCTTGTATCTTGCTTTGCTTTATGGCCGTGCCTTTATTAATAACTGGCATCTCACGGGCCAATGAGTTATGAGGGGCGGGGTCTTATGAAGCTGTTCACATTCAAGAGTGAATGAGAAAACTCCCATTTGGCTGACATGTCATTTGTTTCATAATGAGCCACAAAAGCTGGCCGGCGATGGGAAAAAATAATTAAAATGCTTGACAGACACCATATAGACTGAAATTTAATTACATAAATGAACGGTTGTATCCCGGAATGAACTTCACTGGTTTAACGATAACAAAAATAATTGCTGAAAGCTTTAACTCTTTTTGCAGTCCTGGCAGCAGTCGCACTCTCTAATTACCTGTCCTATTGTGTCGTATTAGTCGAGCTTTGGGGAATTAACAAAGTCTATGCAGCGTATCTGAATGCCGAGGATGTTCTTTCTTTGGTAGTTATGCATGACGCCTGGGAGCGCTTAGAGGAGTTTGAGTTTTGGAAAATCCTCGTAGCTGTTCAAAACGGACATCAAAGAAGGTTGCACTGAATGTTAATTTCTTTGACTCAAGGTATTTAAGTCCCCGCCCAAACCATCAGAGATGCATGTGAGCCATTCCACTGACTTCAAATCCGGAGAAAAAGGGGACTGAAGTGTCTAATGTAAACAGCCCGTGGGCAGGAGTAGGCCTGTGCTAAAGAGGCACAAAACCTAGTTTGCTAGGTGGAGTCTCTTTTTCAGAGTAGAACAGCACTTTAATGCCATTCAGGCTTTCAGCCCAGTTCATACAAAACAGCAGAACTACAGCCCCTCTGAACGTCTTTGCAATGGAAACAGCTCTGCGTCTGAACTAACCCATCCTGACTGAGGTCATGCCTACAGCATGTATTCTCTGCCTGAGCCCTTCACGCTCCTGGCATGTGCAACCAAGTTGTCGGTGACTGAGGCAAGGTCTACACTAGACCAGGAAAGTAGGGTTAAGGTACACAACTACAGCTTTGTAAAATACATAGCTGGAGTCGGTTTATCTTAAGCTGAACTTGGCGCCGTGCTCTCAGAGGGAGGCCGACAGGATCATTGGCTTTCGTTGGCTTCCTTTACTCCTCGTGACTGTGAGGAGTACCGGTGCTGACCGGAGCCAACCTCAGTGTTCGATGTAGCAGGTCTCAACTAGACGCACTAAATTGAATCCAAGAAGATCAATCTCCAGCGTGGCAAGAGAAGACATGGCCTGAAACACCACACTAAATACTGAAGATATCACTGAATGGTAAAAAACCACACCCCAGCTAGGGTACATCAGGATAGCTCCATTGACACTGGTGAAGTCATATGTGTAAATGAGGAGTTACACTGATTTACTCTAGGGTGAGGATCTGGATCACAACTTGAGTTTCTTTCTTGAGCTCATTTTCTGCCCCTCTCCTGCTGTTTCCTTGCATGGGCTTCTTCTGACCCTGATCCTGGTTTGGGGGCCTATGTTTGAAAGCTCAGACCTTCTGTGCTTACAGTAAGATGGCTAATCAATTATTACAAAGACATTTAACTCGATTGTGCTGAAGGGAGCTCAAATGTATTGAAAAGAAATGGCAATGGGATGGTGTATGGATGCATGACCAGCAAAATATACGTTAAATCGTGGGTTATTTTCCTGGCTGGCATCATTTTAATCAGCATGCTTACTGTCGAATCCGTGGTTTAAGAATGTGACAAAAATAGCACCAAAGAGGCGGACTGCCCAGTGATGAGTGAGGAGAGATATGATCTAGTCTGTCTTTCCTATTTGGGAGAAACAAAGGGGGTTGAAGCCAGCAGCTCACTGGTGTTCCTTTGTGTAAAGCGCGTAGCACAGCTTGCCTCGGAGCGCTGGGAAGACAGCCAGTGGAAACCCCGTTGGCTGCTTCTCTATAATGGATGGCGCTGGAGCACACAGACAACGAGCTCAGTAACTTTTTGTTCGTTACCCACCAGTCACTCAGTCTGACAGAATTCATGCTCAGGATTGTGTGGCTGGAGTGTCTGTAACGTTATGAGTTTCTTCTTCTCCAGGAAGCTGCTTATAAAGGGCTGTTTTCAGTTGCTTTTTCCATCTCTGCACATTTGGATGGGAGGGAGGGGGAAACAACAGGGCTGCATTGACGTCCAACGAATCCATTACAAGGAGTCGTCCCACTTCTTTTTGCCCATGAAGGCTCATGATCCTATTTTTGTTGGTGTCTCAGGTGCCACAGGACTACTTGTTGTTTTTAAAGTCACAGTCTAACCAGGCTGTCCCTCTGAGACTTCTAATCAATTATAGTCACTGTTAGTTTCTGGGAGACACATCACTTTATCCTAGCTGAAGATTTGGCCAACGATTCCTTGGCAGCTTTCTTAACAACCTGTTTTCTTTATTCTTTATTCCCACCGTTACTTTTCTGTGCTGTGTTAGTGTAGAATGATAAAGAATTATAGTCTTACATCTAGTATAATATAATCGGCTTGGACTGATCTTGTTTGTTTCTGTGCACTCCGGCTGTGTAATGAGGAGACCGTAATCCACAAGGCTGAAAAAGGCACGAGCCCAAACAGTCAGGATTGGAAGAGCAACAAAAACAACACGCTAAAGCCTGCTTTTATGTTGGCAGACTTCTCACCTTTTTCAGGTCCTGGAGGCACCCAGCTTTCGGCCCCAGGCTTGGCAGTGCCCCAGTGGTTCTGTGTGCTCTGTTAACACACTGGAATGAAGTAAATATAAATAAAAACACATGATGTTGGCCATGCTGAGGAACATGAACATTTCCATTTGTGTACCAGGTTGGGTCTGGTAATTAATGCTGCCTGCAAAGTTCCGGGACCAACCTCTGAGGATGATACGTGACTGAGAACATACCCTGAGCCTTGTTTTGTTGAGGACCGAAGCGGGAAATTGCAGCCTTTCTCTATACAGCTCTGGTGCAACAGCGCTGGGCTTTGGCTTTGGGGACTGTAGGCCCGATCCCAAGTGAAGGGACTCTTTCCGTGGAATTCCGTGGGCTTTGGAGGCAATCCTGTAGTATCAGAAAGACACTAAGGGAATGTCTACGCTCACAAGAAGATCGACCCTCCAGAGGTTGATTTTCTAGCATTCTATTTAGAGGGTCTAGTGTAGACCCACAAATTGAACGCTGAGGGCAGTCCCCGACGTCATCCAGTACTCCTCCTCCTCTAAGGAGACAGGGAAGTTGACGGGAGTGTGTGCTCCCATTGGCCTCCTGCTGTGTAGACACTGCTATGGCTCAGCCTAAGGTAAACCGACTCCAGCTTCTATGGCCCAGCCTAAGGTAAACCGACTCCACATTTTGTATAGCTGGAGTTGTGTACCCTAAGCCGGCTTTGCCTGGTCTAGGATAGGCCAGGCCTAGGAGTTTAGAGCAAAGCAACCAAAGTGATCAAGCTTCTGAAGAGATTGGTTCATGAGGAAGAGGTAAGGGAGGAGTTCTTGTTTCAAATGTTTAAGTTGTTTTCATTGCTGGGCAGAGGTTGAGCTGTAACTAGTGCTTTCCGCACACAAATGTGCTGGTTTCACACTTTTCTTGTCTTTTCCCTGCAGCTGTCTATGTGAAACACGTATCTCTCTTGGTAAACCAAGTCGGTGAGCTCCTTGGAGCAGGGATCATCTTTTGGCTTCATGTCTGTACAATGTGTAGCCCAGTATGGTTTCTGGACACTGTGGGGACATGTATAGATAGTAATAGTAACAGAATGCAGATCTATGAAGGGCATCTGTGTTATTGAAAGGAAGTGGAATTATTTAGTGGGCTACACAGATAGAACCGTAGGATTATTGGGGATAGCAGGGGTCATTTACTAAATACCCCTGTCAAGATGCAGGATTTGTTGTATCTAAACCATCCAAGACAGATGGCTATCTGGCCTCCTTTTGAAAGTCTCCGGTGAAAGAGTTTCCATATCCTCCCTAGGCAGATGTATAACAAGGAATAGAAGGACAATGTTAAGAAAGGGAAAACATGTCACTGAGATCTGTTAGACATTGAAATAGTCCAAAGGAAGTGAAGGAAGCCCAGTCATTTGACTGACTACTAGAGAGCCATGACACCAATTGGAACGCGTCAGCACATCTTTCTGTCTCTGCTCAGGAGATGTGCAGGAAGAGAAGGATAGTGGGTGCTGCGTGCCAGGATGATTTAGCAGAAGTGTCTCTGATAGAAGGGGAGCAGCAGCATGAACAAAAGGCATTACTAAGGCCATGCCTTCACTAAACCGAAGATAGATGATGCTGCAATTGATCGTCCAGAGTTCAATTTAGTGGATCTAGTTAAGACCTGCTAAATCAAACTCAGAGGGTGCCCCCTTCGGCGGTCGGTACTCCTATTTCTGCAAGGAGTAAGGGTGTGTCTAGACTACAGAGTTTTTTTTTTAAAGTGGCCTTTTTCGAAAAAACTTCACCTGCATCTAGACTGCCATCACCGTTCTTTCGAAATTAAATTGAAAGAACTCGGTGTTTTTTTTCAAAATTGGTAAACTTACTTTTACCAGGAAGAAGGCCTTTTTCCAAAGAGCTCTTTTGAAAAAGGCATTTTTGAATGCAAACAGGCCTTTTTTGAAGGAGAACGTCCAGATTGCCTGGGTGCTCTCTTTCGAAAAAGCAGATAGCTTTTTCGAAACTATTGTGGCTCTCTAGACGATCTCTTTCGAAAAAGGCTTGTTGTCTGGACGTACCCTAAGGGAAGCCAACGGGAGTGGGGGGCACCAAAGAAACTCAAAACAACGTATGTCGACTCTAGCTACGTAAATAACGTAACTGGAGTTGCGCATCTTGATACGACCTTCACCTTTAGTGTAGGCCTGGCCTAAGTCAGGGAAGGGTGCGCCAGAGAAGGCTTGATCTTGCCAATTGAGACTGAAGTACATTGTACGGTCGCCAGTATTGGAATAATGAGGAATGCTGCAAATTAGAATTAGAGAACACGGGTGGAGCTATGTATGACGAAATCTGTTGGCCGTTGGAGCTGACTCAGCCTAGTGCTGCTATCTTCTTACTCCCAGGGGACCTAAACTCATAGACTCATAGACTTTAAGGTCAGAAGGGACCATTATGATCATCTAGTCTGACCCCCTGCACAGTGCAGGCCACAGAATCTCACCCACCCCTCCCAGAATAATCCTCTCACCTATATCTCAGATAATGAAGCCTTCAAATACTTTGAAGGCCCCAAGATGCAGAGAATCCTCCAGCTGTGATCTATGCCCCATGCTACAGAGGTAGGCGAAAAACCTCCAGGGCCTCTGCCAATCTACCCTGGAGGAAAATTCCTTCCCGACCCCAAATATGGGGGTCAGCTAAACCCTGAGCACGTGGGCAAGACTCATCAGCCAGACACCCAGAAAATTCTCTATAGTAACTCCTATCCTCCCTCCAAACGTTCCCCTCCGAAATGTTTCTTGAATACAAAGCTTTTTTGGAAAGGGCTGCTCATCACTAACTCTACACTGCTGCTCTCCTAGGTTGCCGACAAAGTTAAAGGGGCTCTGGTTAGTCATGCGCTCTTACTGCTTTCTGTCAGGAAGGATTTCTACTTGTTAATGATTAATGCAAACATTGCTTGTCATGGGCCCGGTGCGCATGGAGTGATAAATCTGTGATGGGTTAAAGGTTGAGGTTGCTCGGTGCTGACAATTAGTTTGAGCCACAGACTTTGCTTTCATTGGCATTTTCACAAAATTAACCCAGACCTTGTCAATTAAAATCCAGACACATTTTGATGAGGGACATCTCCGTCTAATGATAATTGTAATAATATCACTTTTATTCATTTAAGACCTGTCAGGCAGGCCATGCTTCCTGGAAGATAACTGCCTTGGTGGCACATTGCCTAAGCAGCTGGGAGGCTGCTTCAAATGTCTAAGGTGACATTTTGCCAAGCATCAAAAATATCTAAAAGCAAGACAGTCTGTAGCTACCCCTCTTTAAATATTCACCAGCTTCAATTAATGCAGCTTGCCTGTAACTTGAGGCGGTTGGAAACGGATTTTCAAGTTCTGAAGCTCCTAAGCTTTTGATAGTTGTCTAAAGACCATGCTGTGAGTTTATTTTATCTATTATTTGGCTTTCTGTGGTTCTCCACATGCTAGCATTTGAGCACCTCATAAACATTAATGAATGTATGCTCACTACTCCCTCTTGGAAGGCAGGTAATTTTAGCTGCATTTTATCAGGGGGTTGAGAGTGGGGGAAACTGAGTCACAGATTGGCTAAGGAGCTTGCCTTTTGTCACACATGAAGTCTGTGGCAAAGCAAAAACCCAGCTTCTTAACTCATTCTAGTGCATGAACCATTGCAAGACCATTCATCTACATGCATGGCTCTGACGGTTCTCTTTTGAACCTTTCCTGGAGACCGACTTGAGGTAGAAATTAGATAATTTGATCTCACTTGCAAACCCTTTGATTTGCTAACATTACTTGCAAAACAAAAAAAAAGGGGGGGGTAATCACATGTATAGTTTCCTCTGGGAAAATATTTCTCAATTCTCTACAGTAGAATGCGAATGAGGAAAATCGATGAGTAAACATTAGAACACGAGGAAGTAACGTCCATGCAAAGATTTTGAATAAATAATGGACTGTACTATAGGCCCTATCTAATACAGGTTGAACCTCCCAAATCCGGGACTCTCTGGTCTAAAATGCACTCTTTCACTTTCAGTGAAGACAAATAATCCAGATTCTTATTACCGGTGGTTTTTCCCCCTTTTTCCATCGAGGAAATTACCAAGTGGTGAGTCTGAGTTCCAGTGCATGCAGAAATGGCATGGAAAACATTACAGCTTGAATGCTGTGAATATTACCCTTTTTTCTAGCGGGACTTTTTCATAATTGAGCTGAGTATTTACATGTCTTTTTGGGAACATTTATCAGCAGTAGGAGCCATTAGCGGAACCGGTCCCAACAGGTCAGTTAACTGCACTTGAATTGAGAACTAGTGATTTACAGATAGTTGAATTGCGGGAGATGATTTAAGGGCAATCAGGAACCATTTCTGTGTCACTGTTTTTTTGCTTTTTGGAACGGGTGATGGAAAATCTGGGATGCGACACATATGAACATGATGTTGCATTTTGCAGTGTATTGTGCAGTCTGCTGTCTGGGAGCTGACTTTTACTTTACAATTTGTTTTATACTGAAAATGAGCCACCAGTAGCTAGACATTTTGATACATGTAAAACAAACCGTCTCATAACTGAAGGGAGAGAGGCTGTTGTAAGGGTTTTATGCAAGATAGGCTTCCATACACCTGAATCTTTTTGGTCTTCTGTAGGGAAGTCCAGTAAATGAGGGCACCAAAGAAAATGTTCATGAACAATTCAAAATCCTGAGTAAGCATCCAAATTGGAGAGCTTTCAGAAGAACCGATTCCAACTAGCAATGCACATATTCCTAGCACTCACAGGTGAAGTCCTCAGCAAGATCTTGTTGTGCAGATGAAGTCATTTTGAAGAACTTTCCATACAAACCTCTATGAAGAGGCTTGGCCACATGGCCGTGGTGACGTGGCTGTGTTGCTAAAAGCTGAGGAGAGTAAACACAATTGGTCAACACTTTTGCAGACAGAAAATTTCCGCCCCCTACAAGTGGACTTTGCTTTGTCCCTAGGAGAGCGTTCCTGTCCACAGAGCAGTGTTCTTCTGCATATGCCAAATCCTTAAAACTGCAAAATATAAACCACTGAGACTAATGATTCCGAGGGGAAGATTGTAAGTCTGCAAGCCATCTTTAAATAGACACAGCACCGGTTTGGGCACTGGTGAGTGACCCCCGAGCGATGCATGACTGTTTGGTGTAAATACCACCAAATGGTGATAAAAAAGATGCTGATAAAGTTAAAAGGCAGAGAATCATAGAATACTAGGACTGGAAGGGACCTCGAGAGGTCATCGAGTCCAGTCCCCTGCCCTCATGGCAGGACCCGGTACTGTCTAGACCATCCCTGGGAGACATTTATCTAACCTACTCTTAAATATCTCCAGAGATGGAGATTCCACAACCTCCCTGGGCAATTTATTCCAGTGTTTAACCACCCTGACAGTTAGGAACTTTTCCCTAATGTTCAATCTAAACCTCCCTTGATGTAGTGTAAGCCCATTGCTGCTTGTTCTATCCTCAGAGGCTAAGAAGAACATTTTTTCTCCCTCCTCCTTGTGACACCCTTTTAGATACCTGAAAACTGGTATTATGTGCCTTCTCAATCTTCCCTTTTTCAAACTAAACAAGCCCAATTCTTTCAGTCTTCCTTCATAGGTCATGTTCTCTAGACTTTTCATCATTCTTGTTGCTCTTCTCTGGACCCTCTCCAATTTCTCCACATCTTTCTTAAATTTGTGGTGCCCAGAACTGGACACAATACTCCACTGAGGCCTAATCAGCAAAGAGTAGAGCGGAAGAATGACTTCTCGTGTCTTGCTCACAACACTCCTGTTAGTACATCCTAGAATCATGTTTGCTTTTTTCGCAACAGTGTCACACTATTAACTCATATGTAGCTCGTGGTCCACTATAACACCTAGATCACTTTCTGCCCTTCTCCTCCCTAGATAGTCACTTCCCATTCTGTATGTGTGAAACTAATTGTTCCTTCCTAAGTGGAGCACTTTGCATTTGTCCTTATTAAACTTCATCGTGTTTACCTCAGATCATTTCTCCAATTTGTCCAGATCATTTTGAATTATGACCCTATCCTCCAAAACAGTTGCAACCCCTCCTACCTTGGTATCATCTTCAAATTTACTAAGTGTACTGTTTATGCCAATATCTAAATCGTTGATGAAGATATTGAACAGAACTGGTCCCAAAACAGACCCTTGCAGAACCCCACTTGTTATGCCTTTCCAGCAGGATTGTGAACCATTAATAATACTCTCTGAAAACGGTTATCCAGCCATTTATGCACCCACCTTACAGTAGCCTCATTTAAGTTGTATTTGCCTAGTTTATTGATTCTAATATCATGCGAGACCATATCAAATGCCTTACGAAAGTCTAGGTATACCATGTCCACTGCTTCTCCCTTATCCACAAGACCCATTATCCTAGCAAAGAAAGCTATCAGATTGGTTTGACATGATTTGTTCTTTACAAAATCATGCTGGCTGTTCCCTATCACCTTATTGTCATCCAGGTGTTTGCAGATTAAGTCCTTAATTACTTGCTCCATTATTTTTCCTGGCACAGAAGTGAAATTGACTGGTCTGTAGTTTCCTGGGTTGTTCTTATTTCCCTTTTTATTTGCCAGATTTGTCCTTTTTCAGTCTTCTTGAGTATAAAACTATAACACATCACATCACCATAGTCTTTATGATTTCCACCTTGGAAATAAAGCTGTTGTGATGGAAAATGAGCGAACACTCCATGCTGGAGAATGGAAGGACGTTAGGAGGAGCCAAAAAAGTTTTGCCCCTGTGAAAGAGAAGGGTTGGCTACGTTGAGAGGGCATATGCTGTGGAGACCTGGCAATTGGTAAGGGGGCCCTGCCAATGCTTGTGGATAGAGGACAACCAAGGGGGAGGCCGAGAACTTGGTACAGGGTATCAGTGAACCTTAGAGAGACTAATTTATATGACAGCTAGGCCTACGAACTCTGGTTTTGGAAGAAGAGTATAAAAGTTACAAGCTGTGAATAGGGAATTAGCAAGAAAGAAGAAGATAGGGCAGGATTTGATGACTGCTTGAGATCCCTTCCAACTAGGGATGTTAAATTGCGTTTAATCAGCCACTCGAGTAGTCGATGGAATTTCCATCCACTACTCGATTAGTCGATAAGGGGGAAAACTGCAGAGCCGCAACAGTTAGCTAAGCCCACTGCAGCTTTGCCTCTTAAATGTATTCAGAGTCGCCAGGTCCCCGACATGGTGCCTCTGGTTTATAAATGTATTCAGAGCCGTGATTCTTTAATAAGGATTTTAGATCAAGTAATGATGATAACGTTCATGCTCATATATAACTCTATCCTTGAGATGCTGCGGCTTCTATATGTACAAAAGTGCACAACATTGCTGGGCCCCAAAACATTGCGGCTTCTAAAAGGGGCGGGGCCTCGGATGAAAGGGGCGAGGCTGGGGGCAGCCTACTCTCTGGGCTACTGGAACTACAATACGTTCCTATACCCCTCCCCCTTAGCCAACCCTTCAGCGCCACCTAGGGCTCCATCAGCAATGTAAGGGTCCAGAGACCCAGCTGCTTCCAGGAGTCCCAGGGCTTTTGGAAACACCGCTTCCCCATCTGGATATGTATTATATGTGTATCTCTGCTGAATAGATTTTATTCTACTAATGTATGTAGGATCATAGAATCATAGAATCATAGGACTGGAAGGGACCTCGAGAGGTCATCGAGTCCAGCCCCCCGCCCTCAAGGCAGGATCAAGCTCCGTCTACACCATCCCTGACAGATGTCTATCTAACCTGTTCTTAAATATCTCCAGAGAGGGAGATTCCACCACCTCCCTTGGCAATTTATTCCAATATTTGACCACCCTGACAGTTAGGAATTTTTTCCTAATGTCCAATCTAAACCTCCCCTGCTGCACTTTAAGCCCATTACTCCTTGTCCTGTCCTCAGAAACCAAGAGGAACACATTTTCTCCTTCCTCCTTGTGACACCCTTTTAGATATTTGAAAGCCGCTATCATGTCCCCCCTTAATCTTCTTTTTTCCAAACTAAACAAGCCCAGTTCATGAAGCCTGGCTTCATAGGTCATGTTCTCTAAACCTTTAATCATTCTTGTCGCTCTTCTCTGTACCCTTTCCAATTTCTCCACATCTTTCTTGAAATGTGGCGCCCAGAACTGGACACAGTACTCCAGCTGAGGCCTAACTAGTGCAGAGTAGAGCGGCAGAATGACTTCACGAGTTTTGCTTACAACACACCTGTTGATACAACCTAGAATCATATTTGCTTTTTTTGCAACAGCATCACACTGTTGACTCATATTCAACTTGTGGTCCACTATGACCCCTAGATCCCTTTCCGCCATGCTCCTTCCTAGACAGTCGCTTCCCATCTTGTATGTATGGAACTGATTGTTCCTTCCTAAGTGGAGCACTTTGCATTTCTCTTTATTAAACCTCATCCTGTTTACCTCCGACCATTTCTCTAACTTGCTAAGGTCATTCTGAATTATGTCCCTATCCTCCAAAGAAGTCGCAACCCCACCCAGTTTGATCTTGGACACAGACCTCGCTTCGGTGCATACACATATTTGATATTCTGTAATTCCAACAAATATTTCCCTGTATAACTATGCACAGTATGTTTTTAACACCTATTGTCATCTGTTCATTATATATATTGACCCTTCATCCACTGATCTTGAGGTTTGTGTGAACTCTTTGTGCACCCGCCGGCAGCTGTCTGTACTCACCTTTTTCCTGGAGACTGTTTTCCACTGACCTGCCGGCTGAAATTTACCCTTCCTGGCAGGTCAGACCCTTTCAGCAAACTCTCAGCCGTAATCCCTGAGCTGGTTTCTGGGATGCAATTCATGGGTACGGTTATCGTGTCAAAAGGATTGATTTGCATGTCTTGCACGTCTCAGAATTGCCTGCCTCTGAGAAGGCTGGAGGGGGAAAGTTAATGCAATTTGATCCAATAACTAAAACCAGTCTATTTACAGTCTTGCAGCTTTTAGTGGGAGAGAATTTAAATGCAGGCACACAGCCAGCGTTAAATGTAAACACCATATGTATTGCTTTTAGGCTCTGCATGGAGAGACATTTTATGTGTCCCAGGAATAAATATGAATATTTTATCTATATGCTGAATATTTTGAGGGCTGTGTCCTTTCATTTGGATTTCCTTTATTTCGATTTCTTCTGTGCTCCGAGTGTGTGTGTCTGTTCTCTACATAATGTGTGCACAGCATGACCGTAGAGGTATTTTATTTTTGTTTCCATTTGACCCTGTCATTCACACAGGTCTGTGCAGCTTCCTCTGTAAAGCGGCATTCGGCAATCATGCCAGCACCCTTGGTACAATCTGAAACACTTTCCGTGTGGTATTCATGCTGGAAATGCCACAGGAATGGCAGTGTTGCAGCATTTTCTGCTCATTCTTATTCAGCTGCTGGTATTTGTGAGCAAAGCCAAAAAAAAAAAAAAAAAAAGCTCAGGTTCACTTCCAATATAAGATCATGTGTAAATACTATGATTTGGGCCAAGTGACTTGAGAATTGACTCTGATAGACGGCCCCAATGGGGCCCCAGCATTAGCGTGCTGATAAGGAATCTTTCAATTTGTGTGTGTATCTCTTGTGCTGCACTTGTTTGCCTTTAAAGGTTGTAGGGATTTCTTTTTGTTTAGTTTTGGTGATTTGACTGATGATGATAGATATCTCTGAGCCAGTCTCCTGCTTCTAGTCTAACTGCTGGTTTATTTACTCCTTCTACAAGGACCTTTCCTTCTTCTTATTCCTTGCACTGCATCGAGTACGGGAATACAACACTCCTCCTATAAAAAGGTATTGGGCCGAGCTCCCATCTATGTTACCATTCATAGTGGAGCGTTTGCATTTGCAGCTAGAAAATTTGCAAACGTGTGCCAACATTGTAGGTTCCTTGGTGCCTGATGACAGTTCACTGCAGCCGTTTATATAATCCCGTTTCAAATTTCCTGTATATTGGTGACTATCGACCATGCACGTCAGAAATTGACTTTCAGAGTCAAAGTGCAGGATTTGTAGAAGAGGTGTTGCTTTTCCTTTTCCTTTCCCCTCTTTCTGTTGGATTTTTTTTATCAGAACATTTTTTTATTTCTTTAGCTCAGTACAGGAAAAATGAGTGTGGGGCTGTGTTTGTACATATACACGTTATACCAGAGGTGGGGCACCTCAGGCCCGGGGCTGGCTGCAGACCCTGGCTTGCCTGGATCCTGCCCCGGAGGCTCAGGCCCCCCATAGCATTGGGGAGCCGGTGCTGGTGCTCCAGTCCCCCTGGTACTCTCCCATGGGGCTGGAGCACATAGAATCAACTAGGCAGAGCCCCCCTAGGCTCTGGTGTGTGAGGGGAATGTGCATGCTACGTCAGTGAGGGTTTTTTGGGTTTTTTTGCTTCTCACTTGAGTGCGGCCCTCGACTGATTTTTATGTGAGTCAGCACAATGTTCCTTCTAATTTTTTTTCCCACGCATGTGTGGAATAAACTTTGTTGTGTGCACTAAGGCATGTGCAGATGTGCACCACCAATAGAATACATGCTGGCAACTACGGAGAACTGTGGACACTCTGCCAATCAGCTGGGAGGCACCTGAATTGCTCCTGGGCGGCTGCCCAAGCGCTCAGCTTAGAGGGAACACTGGTCATTAGCCCCCACCCCTGCATTATGTACACAATGAATGCTCTATGAAAACATGATTAGGTGCCAATTGAAGTGAGCAAAATCAGCACTGAGGATAGTGTCAGGAAGCCGTAACGGATATTGTCTGAGGGAGATCATAGCTCCAGCTCTCTCACCTTGACTGGTTTTTGTGTCTGACCTTCTCTTCCTACTGACCTCGACCGTTTCGTCTTGTCATCTTAGTTTCCAGCTTCTCTTGTTTATTTTTAATTCCCTTACTCCCCACTTAGGTTTGTGCTGTCTGTTAGGATCCTCACACTGCAGTGTTTGCATCTCAATAGAAGCATCCTGCTAAGAAATTGCACCTACCTCTTCAAATTGATATGTCTCGCTGAATGGACGAGTTCCAAAAGAGAAGCTCATTTTTAATTTTGGATCCTAGAAATTAGGAGCCAACCTTAAGCAAGGCTTTCCCCAGACAAAATTAAAAGCTCGGTGGCAGCTAACTGATCCGTGCTTTCCTCGTGCCTTCGCCGAAGTGTACTTATTATGCAGGCTATGTGAGAGGGCAATGTCTTGCATTAACTGATCTCTGATAAAAGTGGACCGTGCACGGCACGTCTTGTTTCTGTGAAAGTCAATTTCCTCAGGGAGTTGTTCATGTGAAGGGCTTTTTTTCCCCTGACATTTTGGACAATGCGCGACAGCAGAAGTTCACCTATTAGTCATGTACTGGAAACAGACTTCAACAGAGAGTTTGATAGATGATGGCCACACCCTCCAGGTCTGGCGAGTGGTAAATGTCAAAAGAATGCCCAAGACTGTGTTTAGACTGGCAAGATTTTGTGCAAAATCTTGCCGCCTGTCTACACTGGCCGCAAGTATTTGCGCAAGAACACTGACTTTGTACTATACAAAATCAGTGCTTCTTGCGCAAATACTCCGACGCTCCCGCTCAGGGATAAGTCCTCTTGCGCAAGTATTCTTGCACAAGAGGGCCACTGTAGACAGCCAAGTTAATTTCTTGCGCAAGAAAGCCCGATGACTAAAATGGCCATCGGAGCTTTCTTGCGCAAGAGAATGTCTACACTGGCACGGGTGCTTTTCCGCAAAAGTTGTCTTTTGCGCAAAAGCATCCATGCCAGTGTAGACGCTCTCTTGCACAAATACTTTTAATGGAAAAATTTTCCGTTACAAGTATTTGCGCAAAATCTTGCCAGTCTAGACGCAGCCCAAGTGTCTCGAGGATACAGTAAAATGCTGGTGTGCGTAGAAATCTGTGTGCAAACACATGAGAGGCAATGTCATAAACCTCTTGTTCCCTCCTGTTTAAGGCTGCTCTTGAAAGCCCCGTGTTTTATATGCGACAGGAAGAGCTGGTTGTGATGTGGGAATCGATCATGGATTTCAGTGGAAGGGGGCCCAAAGGGCATTAGCTGTAGATCTCAAAGGAAGTTTCATAAAAAGGGATTAGCAGAGCTGAAGACAGAGCCTCATTTCACCGTTGTCTGCTTGAGAAACCTGCGTCTTCCCTGCATTGGTTAGTCATCGACACCTGCGCCGTGTGCACGTAAAACAGGACGGGCCCAATCTTCAGTTGTACAGAGTTTGTCCGTGTGATGGAGCGAGTGGTAGAAATGTGGCCTCTTGTCCCCTTGCCGCTCCCCTGATCTTGGAGGTGAAGTGGTAGTGGTATGGGAATTGTTTCGCCAGGTGAAGGATGGCCAGGGTGGCTGTTTGTACCCCTCCCTACAACAACTCCCCACCTCTCCCTGTCCCACCACACCTCTTGTATTCCACAGCTGCAGAACCAGAATAAGAGGCAGTCCCTGATCCAAAGAGCTTTCAGTCTAAATAGAGAAGGAAAAGTGTAGATCAGTGTTTCTCAAACTGTGCTCCACGAGGTTGACAGACTGGAAACATCGATAGGTACAACACGTACAATCAGTGGACCGCTGGGGTTCCACATAAGTACAACACATACAAGCAGTGGACCGCTGGGGTTCCACATAAGTACAACACGTACAATCAGTGGACCGCTGGGGTTCCACATAAGTACAACACGTACAATCAGTGGACCGCTGGGGTTCCACATAAGTACAACACATACAAGCAGTGGATCGTTGAAGTGCCGCATAAATTTTTACACATGTAAAGGGCTCCAGAGCCCAAAAAGTTTGAGAACTGCTGGTGTAGATTAAAGGCAGCATGATTATCCCCATTTCAGAGGAAGAGGCAAGGCAGCGGGAGATTAATGGTCAGATTCTGCCCTTCTCCCCACCCCGTCTACTCTGACCTTTTTCTGTGAAGGAGGGGCAAGAATCTGGTCCAAAGGTCACCTGGGTAATTTGTGGCAGAGCCACAAATGTAACTTAGCTCCCCCAGCTCTTCATCCTGAATAACTGCTTCCGAGCCCCGGGCTTCAGCGAACACCGTGGAAATGGCCGGCTCTGATGAATGGTTACTACGTAAATGACTCCGTAACGGGGATGTAAATGTATTTGGATTTTGTCTATGATCGTAACGATCATTTTATACATTGGAGCCCGAGTGGCAGTTGTTACTCAAAGAGAAAATGCTGAAAGATGGGAGAGGTTCCAGAAGACTGGAAACGGGCAAATATAGTGCCCATCTATCTAAAGGGAAATAAGGGCAATCCAGGAAACTGCAGACCAGTCAGCTCAACGTCTGTGCCAGGAACGATAATGGAGCAAATAATTAAGGAATCCATCTGCAAACATCTGGAAGATAAGACGGTGATGACAAACCCATGCTGGCTGTTACCTAAGAACAAATCTTGTCAAACCAACCTGATAGCTTTCTTGGATAGGATAACAAGCCCTGTGGATAAGGGGGAAGCCGTGAACGTGGTATACTTAGACGTTAGTAAGGCATTTGACACAGTCTCACATGACCTTCTAATCAGTTAACTAGGGAAATACAATGTAGATGGGGCTACAATGAGGTGGGTGCATAACTGGTTCAATAACCACTCTCGGTAGTAGAAATGGTTCACACTTATGCTGGGAGGACATAACAAGTGGGGTTCCACCGGGAACAATTTCGTGACTGGTTCTGTTCAATATCTTCATCAATGAGTTAGATAATGGCATAGACAGTACACTTGTTAAGTTTTGGATGATGCCAGCTAGGAGCGGTTGCAAGTGTTTTGGAGGAGAAATGGTCTGAGGTACATAGGATGAAGTTGAATAAGGATAAATGCAAAGGGCTCCACTTAGGAAGGAACAATCAGTTTCAAACATACAGAATGGGCAGCGACTATCTAGGAAGGAGTTCTGCAGAAAGGGATCTAAGGTTCATAGTGGACCACAAGCTAAATTTGAGGCAACAGTGTGATGCTGTTGCAAAAAAAGCAAACATGATTCTGGGAGGCATTAGGAGAGGGAAGTGAGCAAGACACGAGAAGTTATTCTTCCGTTCTACTCTGCACTGATTAGGCCTCAGTTGGAGTCTTGTGTCCAGTTCTGGGCACCGCATTTCAAGAAAGATGTGGAGAAATTGGAGAAGGTCTGGAGAAGAGCAACAAGAATGATGAAAGGTCTAGAGAACATGAGCTGTGGGGGAAGATTGAAAAGAGTTGGGTTTGTTTAGTTTGAAAAAGAGAAGACTGAGAGAGGACATGACAGCAGCTTTCAAGTACCTAAAAGGGTGTTACAAAGAGGAAAGAGGAAAAATATTCTGCTTTACCTCTAATGATAAGACAAGGAATAATGGGCTTAATTTGCAGCGAGGGAGGTTTAGGTTGGACATTAGGAAAAACTTCCTGTCAGGGTGGTTAATCACAGGAATAAATTGTCTAGGGAGGTTGTGGAATTTCCATTACTGGAGATATTTAAGAGCAGGTTAGACGGACACCTGTCAGGGATGATCTAGATGATGCTTGGTTCTGCCGTGAGGGCAGGGGATGGGACTTGATGAGGTCCCTTCCAGTTCTAGTGTTCTATAAAAAGCACTGAAATCCATGATGCAGGCACAGATCCTCAAAGGTGTGAAGGTTCCTAATGTCAGAAGCCAGAGGGCTTCTGCCCTTTCCCGCAGTCGGATAGTAAACTAATTGCTCCCAGGTTTCCTGATGATCTTGAACACACCTGTCCTGTTTCCCCCTTCAGTAAGGAGCAGTCATCACACTCCTGAACTTTGAGAGGTTTGTTTTCTGGAAATAGGCAGAATTGTTGCCAAGCAGTGCTGGCCAGCTTCCTGGACTCCTCAGAGTAGCAGACCAAAGGGGATCCCCATTGCTTTTACATGACACAATAAGCTGTTGCACCGTTTCATGTTATTACCCTGGAGCCCTTCCAGTGCATCGAACCTGCCTAATGCTTTTCTAAGAAAGGGTCGTCTAACAGCTGGTACCGGATGTGGGTGTGTCCATGGCAGGGTCCTGTTCCTGGGATGTGGAGTAAGTCACCAAATCTCTATTCACCTGGTTATGACTCAAGTGGTCTTGGAGACACTAGGGCTACATTTACACTGGCCCCTTTTTCGGAAGGGGCATGTTAATTTTGAAAGTGGGAATAGGGAAATCCGTGGGGGATTTAAATATCCCCCGCAGATTTAAATAAACATGTCCGCCGCTTTTTTTCCGGCTTGGGGAAAAGCTGGAAAAAAAGCGTCTAGACTGGCCCGATCCTCCGGAATAAAGCCCTATTCCGGAGGATCTCTTATTCCTACTTTGAATACGGCTTTATTCCGGAGGGTCGGGCCAGTCTAGACGCTTTTTTTCTGGCTTTTCCCCAAGCCGGAAAAAAAGCGGCGGACATGTTTATTTAAATCCGTGGGGGATATTTAAATCCCCCACAGATTTCCCTATTCCCACTTTCAAAATTAGCATGCCCCTTCCGAAAAAGGGGCCAGTGTAGACGTAGCTTGGTGTGTCTACATTGGATGTGACACAATGGGTGTGAGACAATGGGTGTGTCCCACAGCTGGCCCACATAAGGATGCTAACCCGCATTGATTGCGGTAAATGGCTTACTGATGAATTTTTCAGCGCTTCCGCGTTTACACGGGGGCAGAAGGAGGCTCCTGCAGAGCCATTTGCCCACCCCGCCGCTGCCTCTGTATTCCCGTCCTAAGTTGCCAAATGATCATCGTGCACAAGAGTAAGCTTAAAAAAAAACATTGTGGGGAAAAAACTCTTCCACACCCCATTCAGAGCACTTCGGATATTGATGGTAATCAAGGAGAGAAAAAAGGAGCAAAGCCAGAGAATTAATTTAATCTTTCTTGAAAGACAATAAAGGAAATGATTGCTGATTGGCAAGGGAAGAATCTTACAGAGGGTTATTGCCTGTAGGCCAGAGAATTAAGGAATTATAAAATGTAGCTCTGCAGAAGGCATGGAGTGGGTTAATTTAAGCATATAGAGGAGGAAAGTGATTTTCTGCATGATGGGTTTGTGTTTCCCAGCAGTTGCTGGTTTGAGTGAAACAGCTGTCACCCCTCTTTACAAACCTTTTGGGGAATCCTTGCCACAAGAAAACTTCAAAGATTGGTGAAGAAGGACCACAAAGAAGTTATTTCCTCTGAGGAAAGATGGAGAACACAGAGCATGTTTAGACTTGAGTAACGAACCGTGTCAGAGGGGAACCTGTTAACAGACTTCAAACACATGAAAGGCTTTTATACAGGGGATGATGATCGACTGATCTTTGTGTCCACTGCAGATAGGACAAGAAGCCATGGGCTTAATCTGCCAGGAGAGAGATTTAAGTTAGGTATTAGGAAATACTTTCTAGCTGTAAAGTTAGTTAAGCTTTAGAATAGGCTCCCAGTGAAGGTTATGGCATCTTGGTCACTGGCGGGCTTAAAGAAAAAATAAGGGAAACTCCTGCTAGGGATGGTCTAGGAGACTGGTCTTCACCACTTGAGGTCCTTTCCATTTATGTGACTAAAATGCCACATGCATTAATATCACCTTGCGGCATTACTGGATTTTTCGTGGTATGTTTGTCCCAAATTACATCTCTGCTAAGAGCCTGCATCAAGAACTTTGTGATTGGCATGTGTAACACGACTTCTTTAACGGTTCTCCTCTCAAACTTTTGGTTCTTTTTATGAATCAATCTTTAGAGTATGCCGATCCTTTAGTGTCTACAGAGTGTTCTTTGGGGTAAGATCTAAGACAGGGTTTCTCAACGTTTTTTTATAAAGTACCCCCTTTTTGAAAAAAACTTTTGTAAGTGCCCCCATACCTACAGTTTTCAGACACAAACAATTTTTTTCTACTATTGCAACACATTTGTTTAAGCAACTCTCTTACCTGTGTAAGGAGTAGGGATATAAGCGACTAGTTGAGTAGCTGATAAGCAAAAGCTATTGGATGGTCAACTAGTCCCTTGACTAGTCACTTCCCACCCCACCCCCGCTGCTTCTATCAGAGGCAGCAAGTTGGGGAGCAGGAGCCAGTGCTGGGGGGTAGTGGAGATCAGGTACGAGCCAGGAATCGGCTGATTCCTGGCTTGCGCCCCGTCTCAGTGCTGCCCCTCTGCTTTTTTTAAATGTATTAAGAGCAGCTCCCCGGCTTATTGACTAATTGACAAGTGGATGGAAAAATCTATTGACTAGTCGATTAGTTGATTAAACTAAATTTAATATCCCTAGTAATATCCCTAATTGTGGCACAGGGTGTCTAAGGGGATTGCTTGTGTGTTTTCTTGCTGGACGGAGCAGCAGCTGATGTGTTCTTTGGGTCTGGTTTGGTGACTTACAGAGGAGAACCTCCAGTCCTGGGCTACAAGTAGCCCTGGTTCTAAGCAATTCATCCTGGTTTGACCGTGTCAGTGGTACCCCCCGACCACCATTCCATTACTCACCTGGGGGAAAGAAGAGGGAGTCATGCTGCATTTTCTGCCCACAGTTTCCCTCCTTCGTGCTCTGAAGGGAGCTCAGCCAGCTATATAGTGCCTGCCTTGGGACCCGGGTTAGCTCAGGACTAGACTTGGGCACGGTGTGGGCAACCGAGACTAGTTAGTCCCAGAGCCAGGATGAGTCATACATAAAGGCAGCTTAAGAAAGACCACACCAGATGGGGCTCCTGTATCCATTCTGAGGTGCCATCTGTCCAGTGAAGATTCCCCTTTAAAAGGATAAGCTTTTTCTCCGGGAGAAGATTCAGACTGGGCCCTGAAGAGCAAGAGGCTCTGTTAGCTCTTATTAGCTTCCTTAGCACATCATTCAGGTGCCTGTGGAAAGGAAGAGGGATGACAGTGCGGTGACAAGGGGAAGACATTTGTTAGAAGGATGAAAATCCTGTAAATGCAAATGACTGTAAGCCAGGAAAAATGAAAGTGTGCGTGTGTGTGTGTGTTTATAGGTATCCTTGTTACCATGTTATCTTGGGTCTTTAAGGACAAAACAGCCAGTCAGGCATGACGAGTAAATAGACTTACAGCATGTATAAATAATGTTAGATGGGGGAGGGTCCCTGGAATGCAATTTCCATCTTTAGTTTAAAAAACCTTCTACTTAGGCAAATTAGTATAATTTAGATGACACTAACTAATCCTCTGTTAATTAGGCTGGGGAATGGGAATATATATTCCTTGAAAATGGTCTTGATATTTCACTAGTCCAACTGTACTTTGCTCATCTCAGAGTAAACAGTCGTTTTGCCCAGAGTTTTTGGAAGGCGATAATTGACCTGATTAAAAAAAAATTAAGAAAAAATTCCTTGGAGTTAAGTACTGTGTATTGGGTTGACTGCACTAAGAACACTGCGGACTAAGTGTAGAATAATACAATTAGTAGTACAGTACTTTCAGTGTTTGTTTATCTTGTCTGAGCATTGCTGATCATGTAAATAGTTATATTAATCCCATCTTGCGTCAGCATCAGTGATTGGTGGCCTTGTGTTAACTTAGCTGTTCTCAAGTCAATGAAATCATGTGGTCTGACTAATAACATGCATCCTTTTGTTGAGAGCTACTCAACAACTAAGCATAATGCTTCACCGGTTGAAAAAAAAAAACCGTGTCTCAGAGATTGTTGAGATGGCAAAACCTGTATTCCTGCCTACTTATGGATATTGTTATTTGAATATCAATAAACTGGTGGTTTCAAGTAGGAGAAAAAAATGAATGAAGAATTCCCACTTCCTGTTTAGAGACACCGTTCTGTTATAAAACGGGTTTCAAAATTTCGCCGCTGGTATTGTTACATGTGATTCTTAGGCTGAAATCTGGTGATCGTTGTGGTCATTATTTCCTGGTGATTATTCTCATCTTCCCAATGGGTTTTCAATGACACATTTGCTTGGGACCCAATGCTTTTCTCTAAATTTTTACTAGCTCTGGTATAAACACAATAGATCACATTCGCTTTCGCTTGTTTGCCCCCATTTTTCTCCCACAGTTCTCTCTGAGCATATCCTGCTATTATGTAGGTGGTGTAGCACCTCCCTTGGGACATAGCTCAAGTCTCCTCACTGACATTGGTTACTGGGGGTGACTTCTCCCCTCTACCCATGAGCGGAGTTCCCCGGGCTGGTTTTTAATGATGTCTGGTGCTTCCACCCAAGGTGACTCCTTACTGTGCCTGAGACCTGGACATCCTATCGCTTGGGAAACTGAATGACGTTACTGGTGAGTGTCAGGCAAAATGGTCTTTTGGTCAGGTAGCTCGACAGGGTGGAGTGGTCCCAGAGAATGCTCTGACTTCCATCTGGGAGAGAATGAAGTTGCAAGTAGGGTGTAAGGTCACTTTTTATGCCCCTCTCTTGCCCTGCACCAAGTTCATCTTAGCTGGATCAGAGCTCTAGCCCCAGATACGTGCATCTTGGAGGAGCTGACAAGTGAGAGAGAAAGCCAGAGATGGCTATTTGAGGGGGATCTAGATGAGCAGGAAGAAGAGTTATCCTTCCATGTCAAGAAGTGGAATTTGAAGCCCTGCTGAGTTCTAGTCCATATCCATTGACCCTAGGCCCTACTCATTAATGAGCTGTAGGGAGTTATCCACCCATCCTTAACAGGGTATGACTGCCCAGCATGGCGCCTCCTGCTTGTCACTCGAATCAGCTCTTCAGCCCTGGAGCGCTCCCTTCTGACTGGTGTCATGCCTGCTGCTACCTGTTATTCTTCACCACTTTGTATTAGGACCCACGTCCCTCCCAGACCACGGAATACTCCCCTTGGGGCATCACCCTGCTGCAGTGCCCCAAACTCTGGGGTCCTCCGTCCCAGGGAACCCCCACCCCCAATTCCATCCACCCACCTTGCCTCAGTGACCCAATCGTCATAGGCAGAGAGTGTGGACCTGCTGCCTTTCGCCTGCCCTGGCTGCCTCCCTGTAGACTGAGTTTCCCTCGGGCCTCTGTTGCTGGACCTCAGCGTGAGACTATGCAGGCTGGAGTTCTCCTGCTTTTCCCCAGCACTGCCTTGTCTGTGGTACCGTGGCTACCAGGCAGCTAGGTCCTCCTCCCTCCACAGCTGGAGTGAGAGAGCGTTCAGCCTGGCCAGCCATCTCTGTTATACAGCCTTCTGGGCTCTGATTGGCTGCTGTAAGGCCTCTCGTGGTTGGCCCCCTAGCTACAGCCTCTCTCAGGGCTCTTTTAACCTGTTTTGTGCCTGGAGTGGGGTGACCACCCCACTAGAAGGAGGCATACTTCATGATTCTTGGCCTCGTCTCATTAGCAGACTTCGGCAAGCTGGCTGGGTTGTTTTGTGAAGTGGGCAAATGAACCTTTGAGAATATGTTGAGAGCCCACCAGATGTAATTCACTTGTGATCCATGTTTGAATTTAGGATTCTAAGGGGAAAGTCAAGTGCATTACCCACATTACGTGCCTCACCTAGAGGAAGGTCATTGCCCATGAAAAATTCTCTCACTAACCTTTCACAAGTGGCTTTTCGGTAATTCTGTCTCAGCTGATGGGTAAAGCTGTATCCAGTAACTGAATCGGTGATGCATGCCAACTGAAACTTTGCAGAATGAAATTACAGGATCATAATGAGTTGTCTGAGTCTTCCTCTCAATTAACCCCTCCCCCCCTTTCCTTCTCTTTCTTTTACTGTTTTATTGGGTGATAGAAATACCATGCAAATAAAGTTGTGAGTTGTCTAGAAATTAGGGCAAACATGGGGATTAATGAGAATCCTGACTTTTAATACATGTGGAGCTGTTGACACCCAGTATCTCTTGATCGCTTAGTGTGCCAGTCAACCCTGCTGGCTAAATTGGGAAGAAAGCAGGAATCTCTCCGAACACGGGACAGCAGATTCTCCCATCAAGGTGTAGTCACGCATTACAAGAGCCGCAGGGCGATTCCAGCTCAGTGCCGCATATCTTCACTTTTGTGATGGTGCTCGTTGTCATGGTGCTTTCTTCAAGGAGAAATCCATCTGTAAGTGAACTAAGAATAAGATGATGCACAACTTCTGTGATGTCCTAATTAGGGATGTTAAATTGAGTTTAATGAAAGAATCGACTAGTCGATGGAATTTCCATCGTCTAGTTGATAAACGGGGGAGCTGCAGCAGGGTTAGCTCCCGGCCCCGGAAGCTAACCCTGCTGCAGCTCTGCCTTGAAAGGCTGAAGCACAGAATGGGGGACTTGGCATGAGCCAGGACAGCTGATTCTTGGCTCATGCTGGGTCTCCCTCCCCATCCCCCACCTCACTGTGCTTCTACTTTTTAAATGTATTCTGAGCTGCTAGGCTCTTCATACATTTAAAAAGCAGAGGCCCAGCATCAGGGACTGAGTGCAAGACAGCTCCCCCCCAGCACTGGCTCCCTCCCCCGCTCTTGCTGCCTCTGATAGGGTAGGGGAGAAGCAATAGCAGAGGGACTAGTTGATTAGCCGATAAGCTTATGTTTACCGGATAGTTGACTAGCCGACCAGTTGCCTACATCCCTAGTTCTAATCTCCTCCTATCCCCCAGAATCCTACGTATGAAACTGGTTTTGCTGCTTACAGTGGTCTGGATGGAGTTCAGTTTATTCTTTGACAGCACGGCCATTTTTAATCCATCCTCAGAATAGTCTCCATCCCAGCAGTTGCCCAATGAGTTTTAGATTGATTTCAGACAGGTTTGCATGGGTTATCCTAATTGGACCAGCAGCTGTCTAGTTTCCATAACTACTGCACAAGACATCATTTACGTCTTGTCAGTTTTATCATGAAACGTTTCCAGTGTGCCACTCAACACTCCCTTACTGGGACTTGAGGGAACGTGCCATAGAACTGCCTGAGCTGCTGGTGTTCCCATTTTTAAGATGAAATGTCTGCGTTCCATTCCCTTTAACTCTGGTCATCCTCGCTGACTCCCTTCAGGCATCTCAGAATTCAGGGTGACACGGAATGGAACAAAGAACATCTGAGTGCTTAATATGGATATGCTGGAGGCTGGGTGCTGATCTGTGGGCAACCGCAAACCTTACTGAAGCTAATGTGTTCTCATGACACCTTTCAGGCTAAAACAGGGAGCAAGTACTTACCTCTTTGGTTAGTACTACAGGTTGAACCTGTCTAGTCCGCCACTCTCTGATCCGGCAACATCTGTGTTTTGGCATGATTTCAGTTAGTTGGATGTCCACTTATCATGGGTGTGGCCAAGTTTCCCACAGTCCCATAAAGTTTGTTTACAGCCACCAGTCCTGGCTCTCAGCATTCTGTGCTGGTTTTTAGCTCTAATTTACCCCTAAGATGTTTTCTAAGAGCCCAGTAAACTGTGGCAGTGTTGGTAATGCTGCTAGACAATATTGACCTCCCGTGGTTTGGCAACTTCTCTGGTTTGTCACCGGTCACGTCCCAACAGTGCCAGACTAGAGAGGTTCAACTTGTCGTTGGAACTATGGAAGGACACTGCTCAAAGACTAGACTGAATGCAAATGTTGGGGCTGGGGATTCATTTGCTTGCAAGCCATTTGTGTGTGCATGTGTAAAAATGGAACCAGGGAGCAGACAGACAGACAGCAACAAAAAGCTAAGACAAAGGAGCCTGAAAGCATAAGACAGCAAGAGAAATACTGATTGCCTGGTGTCACGGGGCGGGCCGTCCCTCAGGCTTACAGCCCTGTCATCATTGGGATTACCTGCCCGTGTGCCGCCCCTCACCCGGGTCTCCCTACTGTCCTCAACCCGTCCACCCCAACAAAACAAAGAAAAAAAGGTCCGTGGCCCACTTACGAGTCCCTTGAGTCCTGTTCTCCCTTGGCTCTATGGGGTGACCGCGAGGGAGGAGGGGGACTCAGGCCCACCCTCACTCTGAGTCCTGACCCAGGACCCTAAAGGCAGTGGCGCCCGGCCGCAGCCTGGTTGGTGGGGGCTCCCCCGTAACTCACCAACCCATGGGATCCAGTGAAGGCACCATCGATGCCTGCCATCCCTGTCCTGGGTCGCTTCCTCCTCCTCGCCGAGCCAGTCGCTCCTGCGGCAAGCTCCTCTGCTCTCGCAGCCACTGCTCACTGCCACCTCCGCTTCAGGCTCCTCTGCCCTGGCCCAAGCGTCTTCCTCCTCTCCCTCTCTCCCCGGACAGCCTTTGAAGCGGCCGCCTTCCTCGGCCCTGCCCCCCATGCCCGGTCGCTCATTGATGACGTCACCTGCGGAGGGGAGGCTCCTCTGGGTGACGTCTCCCTCTCCGGCCATCCCCGTAAAGGTGGGGCACTTGTGCCGGGGTACCGCCCACGAGCAGTCATGTCCTCTGCTCCCGGAGCTGCCGGCCGCCGTGGCTTGTGCCGCGGCGGTCCCGCCAGTGTTTCCCCCGCCCCTCGTAGGCTCAGGATTGCGGGGGGCTGTAGGTCCTGAGGCGGGAGGGACCGGCACCCCGTCACACCTGGCCATGAGAGAAAGCCAAGAGAGAGAACTTTTAGGGTAGACTGGTGGTGGAAAAGTAGGTTTTGAAATGGCGAGTGAGGAAATGCCTACCGTTGCTTGATCCTACTGTATTCGGGGAAACAGGACTTGATGTCCATTCTGAGTAAACAAACAGGATTGCATCAAATATCTGACTTTGTGGGAAATTTGTTCTCTTAATGGAAATAGATGAGGGCATGTGTGTTTATCGGCTAACTGCTCAGGCGAAAGGGGGTGACAGTGACATTTGCCTCTTTGATTGTTAGCAGAACTCAATGAAAATGCATCTTCTTGTCTCCATCTGCCTTCACCGCCCCTGCACCCCATGTCTCTTTTGAAACCCTTGTTTTCGTGCTTTGAAAAAGGTTCTACAGCTGACTTTTGGCCAGCAGTCCTCCTGTGTTGTATTCAATCGAGCCAACCCCACGTAGAGCCACTGCTGACCTGATGCGAATAATGTATCCCAAAGTATTGACCGGAAGTGCTGCTGCTTGTACAGGGTTCCTGTTCTGCCCTTCTTAAAAACAAACTGAACCCACACCTCTAATTTCTTCCGCAGGCTTTGAGCCTCATGGGCAGCCATCTTGTCTCCAGTGTCTGCTGAATCATATGGAAAGTGGAATTGTTTGGATCCAGATGTCCAGAGCAAATTGGATAGACATCTATCAGGGATCATCTATATGGTGCTTGTCCTACCGTGAGGGCAGAACTTGATGTCCTCTCAAGGTCCCTTCCAGTTGGAATATTCTATGTCAGTATAGGGTCTCTGAATTTGGATGTCCTTTAGTGTTCTGCTATGAAAAGAACATTATATTCCAGGGCTGAAAGGCTAGGTGGCTAGTCTGGAGTATAAATCCATTTATCAGCCAGATTCCTTTATTTTCACTAATATAATTGGTTTAGGAACATGTGCATCATATACATATGGCATAGCCTTTTTCCTCCTTAATAATTAATCATTCTGTATCTCTCCAGCAGCTCTACTTGCCAGCAGGGATTAAAATCTGGCAGTATTTAATCATTTTGTATTTCATAGAACAGTAACAATCTCCATTTGCTTTCTCTTCCCTCCTTTCTTTTTCTTTCCCTTGTCTTTTCTGATCACATGGCCCGGATTATGCTGTGGCGGTTTATGGTCTGTATATACAGGGTGACAGGTCTGAGTGGCTTGGATTCATTACATTAGCAGGTCACCCTATGAATGGATCAACTGAGTGTGATAAAATCAAGATCTGGAGAAGAGCCAAGAGGCAACATTTGAGACATTCACGCTCTCACAGAACATCAGCGCTGGATATGCTCCGCCAAGAGAGCAATGCATTGGGAGGTTTGGTCTGTTGGTCAACTTGCCTAGTCTAGTTTGGACTTTATCTCTCATAGCTGAGCAACATCCTCTGTCCAGCACTTATATCAGAGTATCAAACATCCTTCTGCATGAAGAATGACTTGTTATCCCTTTGCTGTCCTTCCAGTATAGGGCAGAAACGATGCACAGGGTCATCACACAGTCCATTGAAATAAGAGAAATTCAAAGAAATCACTGGGATTCTGAACTGGCATCTTTGATGGCTTTCAAGGGGCATAACAGAGGATTTATCCATGTATTCCCATTTTCACAGAGAACACAGGCTGCTCTTTCTTCAAATTAGATAAAAATAACAGTCCCCGTCTTAATCCGATTTGGCACCATTATTAACATGGAGCATACAAAATGCAGTGACTGAGTTGACAACTTTTGCCTTGTTTTTTAGTAGCAGCCATGTTTCCAAAGACAGGCGAGTATAACATACAAAGGGCAACATGGCTGCTGCGATGTCAAATGTGATCTGTAAATGCCATACTACATGTAAGTGCCGCTGAATCCGAGATTTTGTCCCTGCTCGTTCAAGAAGACGATTTAAAATGGCCAGCCTCCTTTTAAAAAATGAAAATCAGAGTGGGCCATATTTGTAGTTAGGAGGCTGGTTACAAAATAGGAACATTTTTCGTTAACATTTTTGCAAGATACGGTCCCTGTGTTTTGTGATAAGATGGCAAGAGTTCATATTTTGGCCAACCCCAGTAGCCAAAATTGTAAGGCCAAATTCAGTCTTTATTGTGAGCAAGTGCCTTTCCATTGAAGTTAGTAGATACAGGAAGTCCTAGGTGAAATATTTGGCTTAGGCTATGCAGAACAGCAAGGTAAAGGAGTCTAATGTTATCTTCTGTCCTTAAAAATCTATGAACCAATATTTTTTTCTCATTTTCCTCCCTAAGAACTGGATTCAGTCTATATATTTTCTTTTCAGAGAGGTAATGTGTGTGAGAGAGACCGATAGGAAACAATTATTCGTGGACTTTTTGATTGTTTTATTTAATTTTGTTAAATTGGCATATTCCCTTTCCCCCATTCAACACTGTCAAGGCTGTTTGCCACTCTGTCACTTCGAGTGCAGAAGATGGGTACCCGCAAGAGACTTTAAAATACCCTGCCATTAAAGGCTTCTGCTTAAAAAACTCCCCAAAGTCACAGATTCCTTGATCTTGGGTGGTACGTTGTCTCCATCCAAATGCAAAAATCCCTTTGAGAACCGAGGAAGATGCACTTGGAAATGTCTTCCTGTGGGGTACCCTCAAGCTCTTTAACCTTCCCTCAAGAAAGAATGCGAAAACAAACTGTAATTCCTAATGCCTGACCTTGCAGTTTTAGGCATGTTCACGCAGAACCTCTTGTCTTCTAGGACACAGGAATCACATCATAGTGTTAAAAAGGCGCTTTCATTAACAAAGCAAAGAAGAGGGGATACAGTAAAAGTTAGTGTACGGAGGAGGGGGGTAGTATCTGGGTCCAGCACAGAAGAAATCCAAAATAAACAAATACAAAAATAAAACAACATAATTGTGTCTAACTAAACATTTCCTGTTCTAATTATATATCTGTAGTTCCAGGGTTTAGGCCATACCTAAGCATGGATATTGCTAGAAATTTCATGCCTTGCTCCTGACTTAACTCAGCTCTCCCAGCTCAGTTTTAGTCACACAAAGTCTGCAGTAGGAAATTCCTTCTTTTCAATTAAAAAAAACCCCACTCTCCATTTTCGTTAACTCTCCTGGCACCCTGCCAACACTTCTTAGAGATTCTCTAGGACCTTCTGTCTCTGGGTCCCTTACAAGCAACTTAGTTAACTGAATGGCTGGGATGTCCAGAAAAAAGTGGCACCCCTCCCATTCATCACAAACACAAACAATCGTATCTACATAGAGCCTTCCACTGGAGAGATTTGTTCTTCTCCAGAAACTAGCTGGCATTTTTCAGCTGTAAAAAAACCTGCCTTAGAGTTTCACGTCAGTTCTCTCTCAGTGCTCGCTGATGCTCAGTGCCGAGTCAAAGGTATGGCCACAGTAACAAAGCTTATGCCTGCTGTTGTAGAAAAAGTTTAACAAAACTCTGGCCATTATTCCAGGTTAGTTTTGACTAGTTTGGATCACGAGTGCCATTTTGAGAGAGCAGCAGTGTGGGGAGCAGCCATATATTCCAGGACATGGCTGGCTTTTCTTCTCATTCCCCGATGACAAGGAGGCAAGGGGAAAGTGTGTATCCAACCTGCTCTTACATATCTCCAGAGATGGAGATTCCACAACCTCCCCAGGCAATTTATTCCAGTGTTTAACCACCCTGACAGTTTGGAAGTGTTTTCTAATGTTCAACCTAAACCTCCCTTGCTGCAATTTAACCCCATTGCTTCTTGCCCTGTCCTTAGAGGCCAAGGAGAACCGTTTTTCTCCTTCCTCCTTAGAACACCCTTTTAGATACTCTTTCTGTGTCTGCAGCCACTTCCTTTCCATAAAGAGATGGTGTAAAGAGTAATTTATTAATTAATAGCAGGTGCGGTGTTTTGAAAAGGCAATGCCCTGTAGTGTACATCAGTGCCAAGGATGGTGTGGGCATTGTCCTCTCCTAAACTTCTCCCTCTTCTGTCTACCGGAGAGGGCTGATAAAATCCAGGCAGTAGGCGAAGTCTTCTGTAGAGCCTTAACTTCCGTCATGCTTGGAATCCCGCGTGCTGCAGTGCTCACCCTGATGCTGGGCAGAAGAAAAGGTTAATCAGAATTAACCGAGTGGGACTATTCCGCTATTTCCTGGGGGTGACAGAGTCTGCAAGTTTGGTGTCATCAGCAAGTTCATTTCACTTTGGGCCAAGATTTATATTGCTAGGGCCAAAATCAATAAGGCCAAAAAATAAAAAAGCCCCATGAGAATTTGCCAGCAGCTGTTTTGCATGCGCTCGTACCCTAGAGCTCTTCTGAGCATCATTCTGAAAGGGGAGTAATTACAAACAGGGCTCACGGAGGAGGCTGGAAGCTTCCAGTCAGGCTCACATCTCAGCTGAAAGAGCACCTGGCTGGGAGACAGGAACCTTCACGGGGCACCAAAAACATCAGAGGAAAGTTCCATCTGCCGGGCACCAAGCACAGCAGGCCTTGAGCGGTAAATGGAGAGAGTGTGGTGGTGTAAATTGAATTGCAGTGAAAAGTATTTGACTCGCAGCAGTAGCAACTAGATATCCTGAAAATAAGAGAGGAAGTGGTAGACAAAGTGACCGAGGGGCAGAGAGCCACCGGGCCCTGTACCCCCATCCACAGCCAGAGGTGAGACTCAGCTGTCAGGGAGAGCAGACGGTTCATTAGGCGATAGGGACACCGTGTACAACAGACTTGTTGGAACAAGAACCAAAAGCATCCAGTTCCATCCCTCTTGGGGTAAGGAGGGCCCAGAGCCAACGGCCCTTTCCCCCATTTTTCCCCCCAAGTCAGTGAGCCTCACTCACACACCCAGCAGCCCATCTCCCCCTGCAGCCAGCCCCGTCTCCAGCCTTTGCCCAGCTTCCAGGGCAAAAGGGGTCACCTGGTCACACCCCCTCCCAGTCTCACATTACAGTGCTGGGACTGGGGCTGCCTCCCTCACTGAGAGGCACAGCCGGAATTCCCATCCCCATCTAGGCATTGGTGCAGTGGCCAGGGAAACTGAGGCACACGCCTATGATTACTACAGGACAGTAGAAATCCCATGCAACATAACAAGCGAACAGAGTGAATCCAGTCCCCCCGCGTTACACGAAGCTTTGTTCAGGCTAAGAGATTTTCCTCAACCTGAGCCTGGAAAGTCCACCTCTGGGGATGAGAGAGGGATGATGTTTGCCTAGCATATTCCCTCCCTCCTGTGTGTCTCAGACAGCTGTTTGCCTCCCGTGACTTTGGTGGGCTTAGGATTGGGCCCTAACGTTGCTTAGACCACTCAAATTCCTTTTGGCCAGTGCTGTCCATAATGATCTGACCTGACAGTCCCCACGCAAAGGCATATGGTTTGTCTGTTTGTGTTTTAAATTGGTCAAAATCGAGTGAACCATGGCGGGTGGGGAGGACAGTTCCCCTGGATTCTGACAAGGTAGCACAAAACCCCATTTGTTTCTAGAAAACTGGGCTTGTTCTGCAGGATTTTATTGAGACTGAAAAGCCAGAGAAAGTTACTTCTGTACTTTATCATTAAGAAACTTTGAAGTCAACAATTTTGACTGTGTAGGTGAGAGCTTACCAAATAATTGGTTTTTTAAATGTATTGGGGAGTGTGCATTTCTTAATTACCCATGTGCTCAGAACACCCTACTCAGTTGATAAAGAACTAGCATGTGCCCCATGCCAAGTAACTGCAGTCTGCTGAGAGTTAAGCATGCTTTTAAGTTCCAGTGTCTGATTAGCTCTGTCTCAATACCTTGGGTGTGATCTGGATAACGTTTACTTTCTCACCTTTACACCACGGCTTTCACTGAAAATATTTTTAATTTTCGCTGGTGTAAGTCCATGGAGAATCAGACCCTATATTTTAGAAAGTCAGTTGAAGATTGGAGAAAGATCCAGAGAAGAGCAACAAAAATAATGACAGGTCTAGAAAATATGACCTATGAGGGAAGATTGAAAGAACTGGGCTTGTTTAGTTTAGAAAAGAGAAGACTGTGAGGGGACATGAAAGTAGTTTTCAGATACAGCCGGTCCCCGAGTTGCGAACGGTTTCTTACGACTGTTCGCAGTTATGACCGAAGCTGTCATAAATGGCAGACCCCGCGTTACGAACGCGATCCATGCTTATGAACAGCGTGGTCGCGTGTAACTCTATGGGGTCCGACTTATGAACAAACCGGGTTACGACCAATTGCTTGGTCCGTAACTGGTTTGTAAGTCGGGAAGAAGCTGTATCTAAAAGGGTGTTACAATGAGGAGGAAGGAAAATTGTTCTCCTTGATCTCTGATGATAGGACAAGAAACAATGGGCTAAAATTACAGAGAGGAAGGTTTAGAGAATACTTCCTATTGGGCTGGTTAAATACTAGAATCAACTGCCTAGGAAGGTTGTGGAATCTCCATCACTGGAGATATGTAAGAGCAGGTTGGATAGACATCTATCAGGGATGATCTAGTTGATACTTGGTCCTGCTGTGAGGGCAGGGGACTGGACTTGATGATCGCTCGAGGTTCCTTCCAGTTCTAGTGTTCTATGTTTCTATGACTCTAAGATGATTCTGTCATTCACCAGGACTAGAAGTCTGCAGACCTTACAAACTTTTCAGGAGCCTCTGGGCCAGCAGGTGTTCAGCATATCTCAGGGTCAAGAAACTCTGTAAGGGTACGTCTACACTAGATCGTTAGTTCAAGCTAAGTAGGGTAAAGAGGGCAAGCGGAGTTGCAAATGAAGCCCAGGATTTAAATATCCCGGGCTTCATTTGCATGTTCCCAGGCGCCATCATTTTTAAATCCCCCTTAGTCCAAACACCGTGCCCGCGGCTACACGTGGCACGGAGTAGGTAGTTCGAATTAAAGATCCTAATTCGAACTACTGTTACTTCTCGTAGAATGAGGAGTAACGGTAGTTTGAATTAGGATCTTTAATTTAAACTACCTACTCCGTGCCGCGTGTAGCCGCAGACACAGAATTCGGACTAAGGGGGATTTAAAAATGGCAGCACCCGGGAACATGCAAATGAAGCCCGGGATATTTAAATCCTGGGCTTCATTTGCAACTCCACTTGCCCTCTCTACCCCACCTAGCTTGAACTAACGAGCTAGTGTAGACGTACCCTAAGTTCTTCTGATGAAGCCATTAGCAATTGTAAGTTTTTCATTCCAAATATTTCTTCCCACCCAAAAGTACATTAATTGGGACATGTTCTGTAGTACATATTCAATACTCCACTCTTAGGGTACATATAGACTACATTCTTCTTTCAAAAGGAGATATGCAAATTTGACATTAATTTGCATATCTTCCGACCGCTTTTTCGAAAGTGTGTTTTTTCTAAAGTGAAAGCAGTCTAGACGGTTTTTTTAAAGAACCCCCTTTTTCAAAAGAACCCTTCTTTCTTAAAAAAAAAAAAGAGATGTACAAGGTTCTTTTGAAACCCTCCCCCCACAACTAAACTGCTTTCACGTTCAAAAAAACCACTTTTGAAAAAGCAATCAGAAGATGATATGGAAATTAGTGCCAAATTTGCATGTGTCCTTTCAAAAAAAGAACATAGTCTAGATGTACCTTTAGGTTGCTTTTGCCTGGCCAGGTTTTAATGAGACTCTGTGTGGTGACATAGGATGCCTTTAATTGGTATTTGAGTATGAGGATCAGGTAGAACTGAAGGTAGAATTTGCTCTGTGTCCATTAACCTTAATGAGAAATCTTCTTTTCATTATTAATTACAAGTGAGTCTTATCTCTTCCTTGCTATGAAATAGGGCCCTGCCTCAAAGCTCTTAGACTGTAGGATCCTGATCCTAGAAACAATAGAAAGCCCCACTAAAGTCAGTGAGATGTTGCTTGAGACGATCCATTTCCAGGACAGATCCGTTTCCAGGATCCGTTTCAAAATAAAAGCAATGCAGCAAAGCAGAGGCAACACTGAAAAGATAGGGAATTCCAGGTGACGTGGTTGTTTCTACAGTGTTAACCTAACAGTAATGCAGGTTGGTCATACTATTGATTCCTCTTTATCAAATAAATGTAAGCCTGACTAATCTATATCATGAAAAGCACAGGATACATAAGGAGGCTGAATTACTGTGGAAATTTCCTAAACATCTGGGGGCAGAGCCTTAGCTATTATAAATTGTCATTGCTGCATTTGTATGCTGTAATGTAAGGAATAGGAGTGCTGACCAGCACCTGGTGACTGACGTGTCAGACTCAGTTAGCTGGCAAGGGTATTGGCAAGGGGGGTAGGATAACCTATCAAGACTGGAATTTGAATTAGATATAGGTTCCCTGCCTGCTTACTTTGTGTGGGAGTGTTAAATCAGGAGCTTAGAGACACAGAATGGTTTAAACCCAGGCAGGGCTCCCATGCCTCCTAGGAATTTGGGGCGTGAGAATGGACTGAATAGAGAAGATTAGGAGTAAATAAAAGGAAAAAAGTGAATCTAGTCATGATCGGGGCCTTTTTCTTTATTTTGTGGTTAGGTTTTAACTGCTCGGTGTGAATCTATGCCTCCCCTGCCCATTTACCATCTTAGAATTGTTCCCAGAGATTTTCTCTTTGTTTTAATTTGTTTTCCTTTGTTGCTCTGTAACACTTAACAACCATGTGTGCTTTATCTAATAGATCTAGGAATATAACCTAGATAATTTCATGGAGGTTAGGTCCATAAAAGGCTATTAGCCAGGGGATAGAAATGGTGTCCCTGGCCTCTGTTTGTCAGAGGCTGGAGATGGATGGCACGAGACAAATCGATTGATCATTGTCTTCAGTCCACCCCCTCTGCGGTGCCTGGTGCCAGCCACTGTTGGCAGACAGGCTACTGGGCTAGATGGACGTTTGGTCTGACCCAGTACGGCCGTTCTTATGTTCTTATCTTTTGATTTGTAACAAAAATCACCTTTTTAAGGTGATGATTTGATTCTTGTGTCCTGGAGAATAACAGGCGGGGGTGTGTTTGTGTGGATTTGCCTTCCTGAGTCTTGGTGGTCAGCTACCGGAGACTGCATCTTGTCTTTCTCTTTTCTTTTTTTTCAAGCTCTTCTGGGGGAAAAGAGCTTGGGGTATCCATGGGAGAGAACTGAAGTGTTTGCCTCTGGTTTTAGGGATAAAATCATGTCATGGTGGCAGCTGCCCTGCCCCAAATCAGTGAATTTGTGACTCTGGGGGAGTTTTTGGAATCAAAACCTGTAGAGGCATATTTAAAGTCTTTGTGGGCCCCCACCTTCTGAACTCGGATTGCCAGAGTGGGGAACAGCCTTGACATCTAGGAATCTAGGGGTTATAGTGGACCACAAGCTGAATATGAGTTAGCAGTGTGATGCTGTTGCAAAAAAAGCAAACATGATTCTGGGATGCATTAACAGGTGTATTGTGAGTAAGACACGAGAAGTCATTCTTCCGCTCTACTCTGCGCTGGTTAGGCCTCAGTTGGAGGATTGTATCCAGTTCTGGGCACCGCATTTCAAGAAAGATGTGGAGAAATTGGAGCGGGTCCAGAGAAGAGCAACAAGAATGATGAAAGGTCTAGAGAACATGACCTATGAAGGAAGGCTGAAAGAATTGGGTTTATTTAGTTTAGAAAAGAAAAGATCGAGAGGGGACATGATAGCTGTTTTCGGGTATCTAAAAGGGTGTCATGAGGAGGAGGGAGAAAACTTGTTCATCTTGGCCTCTGAGGATAGAACAAGAAGCAATGGGCTTAAACTGCAGCAAGGGAGGTTTAAGTTGGACATTAGGAAAAAGTTCCTAACTGTCAGGGTGGTCAAACACTGGAATAAATTGCCCAGGGAGGTGGTGGAATCCCCATCTCTGGAGATATTTAAGAGTAGGTTAGATAAATGTCTATCAGGGTTGGTCTAGACAGTATTTGGTCCTGTCATGAGGGCAGGGGACTGGACTCGATGACCTCTCGAGGTCCCTTCCAGTCCCAGTATTCTGTGATTCTATGACATGTTCCTGCTTTCCAATTTCATTGCATTCTGTTTTTCCATGCAGTTCCCACTAAGCCCTGGTGGACACTAGGGCTTTATTTCGAAATAACCCCCTGTAGGTCGAATTAATAAGCGGAGCGTCCACACGACCCAGCCTGTTACTTCAAAATACCAGGTTGCTTATTTAAAAATCTGTACTCCTGCTTTTCTTGGGGAATAACGCTAATTTCGAAATCGTTATTTTGAAATAGCGGTTGCGTGGACGCTCCAGTGCTTCTGTTTTGAAATAGTCCTCTCTAGAGAAATTTGAAGTAATTACTGCGCAGTGCATCCTGGGCTCTACGTCTGAGGTAGCGCGTCCACATTAATGGAACCTGCCTCGGACTGATTTCGAGACTTCCCCGTAGAATGGACACGCTATTTCGATTTTATTGTTTTGGGGAGTTATTAAATCGATTTGAGATATTTTGAAATTGTTTCCTAATGTAGATATACCCTAAGAGTAAGAGTGATTATAAAATTTACCAGCCAAAATATGGCTAAAGTTTCTTATACTGGGGGAAGAACACAGCGTAAACTCCATTCACCCTTCCCCATATCCTAGCTATCCAATGCGCCTATGAAAACTGCTACAAAAATACTCTTTCCTCGTTGGCGAGATATTTTTTGGCCTTATGTATGCTAATGGTTGATGTTGCTCTTTTAGAGTTGAAAGCCACTTGGTTAATATTCTGTTTTGATCTTTTATCCTGTTCCCTAACAAGTGCCAGGTCGTCTGTTTTACAAGCCCATTATCCGTTTCCATACAGAGAGGACTATTCATTACTGCTAGCACATGCTTCCATATGGTGCACATTAATCACTATTTAGCTGTGTAAACAAAATGCACATTTTATTCTTGATACAGTCACCCAGATTAGCATGAATGAAGGATTCCATTTTAATAAGTCACACAAACACACCTGAGGCTCTGACAACAAAGTGTCAAGAAGCTCTGTTCTGTAGAATACGTCAATCTGCTAATTAGAAGTCTCGTTTTCTGCTTAATGTTTGACAGTGGGTTTTTTTTAATGCTCTGGAATGTTATTCACCAGGTCTGGAGCATTACTTTTTAAACACATCTCCTGCCTCATTCCACTGTAATTTAATTGTATTGATGACTTAGTAAGTGCTTTTGAGCTATGATTTCCACATATTAAATCTAGAAACTGGTTCAATGGAAGTGTTTTCCACGGCATATTTCTTGAATCGCTTGACTTTAATAGCTGAGCTGTGGTAGAAATCAAAATAAATAAATAAAATTAAAGGACCATTGAATCAATAAAAGGGAAAGAAAATTCATCTTCAGAGAAAGAAGTGGCACCAGATACATGTTAAATCCCAATCAGGAAGCCTCAGCTCTGTGCTTTTGTCTAGAGCTGGATGAAGAATTGACATTTTGATTTGCTAACCAAACCGAAAAATAAGTCTGTTTGGGGGGGAGGGGGAGAGAGGAATAATTTTGGGTCAACGGGACACACTTTTTTCTTTCTTTTCTCAGAGAAACAAAACAAAAAAACAAAATAGAGAAAAATAGTTTCAAGTCAAAGTATTTCTTCGATCCAAAACAAAACATTTAATAGAGATTCTGGTCATTTTAAGGTATTTTTTAATTAAAAGCAAGGGAAAATCGGAAAAGCCATTTACAGAATTGGAGGAGGAGAAGCAGGAAGCCAGGAGGCTACACTAAGTCCCTGGGTCACTCTAAGTGAATCTAAACTGCTCCTGGAACTCGAAATAAGCTATGCAATTTGAGCTACACAAATTGTGTATCTTATTTTGAGTTTATTTCAAAATAACTTCTTTTGAAATTTGGCACTGTCTACACGGCACTTATTCCAAAATAAACTGCTATTCCGAAACGTCCCTTACTCCTCGCGGAATGAGGTTTACAGGAATGTCCGAATAGCGAGCCTGTTATATTTCGAAATAATGGGCACACTCAAAAGACATGGAATAACTATTATGGGATACCTCCAGTATCCTGAAATAGCACGTCAGTGTAGATGTAGCCTCTCTCTGCTTGTGAATTTTAGTGAATATTTAATTATTTTTATAGAAAGGGGAACAAAGGACCATCCCAAAGTACCGTATAATTTAATGCTTAGGCCACTCCCCTGCACCACAGAAGATCCTTGTTTGGATCCTGTCTCTGAGGGAGAAAGAGTGGGGACACAAAGCTGAGATTCCCATCTCCCAAGTGAATCCTCTGACCAGAGGATTTATAGCAGGAATCTCCTCCTCTGGATTTATGGAAAGGCAGCTAAGCCCCCTTGGGAATTTAGCCCCCAAACATGTGACAAATAGTTTTGATCAGCTGGACGCAGCATTTTTCGACAAACTATTTGTCCCAAAATTTTTGCCCAGTTTTCCTTTTCTCTGTGTTTCCTTCCCTCAAAGCTAATTCCTTTCTTTTGCTTGGAGTGTGTATATCAGCAAATGTACATACTAGACCATTCTGCGTCTTATTTCGGTGAGTAATCTCATTGACGTGAGTAGGGCAGCTCATGTAAGAGTTTGCACAAGGTGTAACATCCGTTGCAAGGCATTCATGTATTGGGCTATGCTTTCTTCACCCAATCAGCCTGCTCATGAATGGCTAGAATGGAACTTATTGCTGAAGGGTGTCACTGATGCCAGACATCTGGCAGGATTCAAAAAGAGATGGAGCATTTATAAGAAAGAGAAATACAAAGTCACAGCAACGAGGATCAAGTTGACTTCAGGCCATAAGCCAACCTAATAACTGGAGAGTTTGGAAAGAACTTTCCCTGTTGGCAGATTGTCCTGTCTGCTTCAGTTTTTTGCACAGTCTTCCAAAGCTGACCAGTGTTGGAGACAGACTATTGAACTGTGTATTTTTGGGCAAAGAGGGTTTAGATGTATGCAGGAAAATACTGAGCCAAACTCGGATACTAATGTAACAGACAAATCTGGAGAAAAGTCAGGACTTTGGATTTACAAGGGTGTGAGAGGAGAATGTTTTCTTCTGAATTATTTATTGTTTTATTGCGGTGGTACCTACCCCATTGTACTAGGGTCAGCACACACGTATAGCAAAAGAGATTTTCCCAGATCCTAAATACAAAACTAGATGTTAATGAGCTAGAACAGAGGGAGAGAGGGAAGCCCGCAGTAACAATGAGACATAATGATGTGTGTATGTGTATATTTCTAATACCAATATACAAGTAGCTAAAGGATCCTTCTATGTATATGAATGTATAATAAAAAGAATGTGCTTCTATAGCTAGATATTCTATATAATGTTAAGTAAGTAAAGCCTTGTTTACACTGGGACCTTAGTCTGAATTAACCCCCTTCCTCCCAAGGTCAATTCGTAAGTGATGCATCCACACTACCAACCTCATTATTCTGGAATAAGGGGCCGTGGAATTCAAACTTTGTAGTCCTGCTTTTCATGAGGAGTAACGCTATTCCCAGACTTGTAAATAACGTTAGTGTGGATGCTCCGGTGCCGCTAATTCAAACCAATTGGTCTCCGGAAGGCCTACCACAGCTCTCCAGAGCGTTTCCTGGGGCTCTAAGGTAGTGCATACACATAGACGGAGCCAGCCTCAGACTTCATTCGAAGTTTGAATTTGTAAAATCGGGTGTCCAGAAGTCGAATTAAGTAAATTCGAAATAATCTCCTAGTGTAGACACGGCCAACTCTTGTGCCAGCATCTTAGTATGTATAGTTCACAATTGCTGGATTTTATCCTGGGCCAGGCAATAAAAACACAGATCAAAAGAGTGGGGTCTACATTGGACAGTGACTGGTTCAGAGCTGCTGGTGGCTCCTCTTCTTCCATCAGTGCAGCAAGAAAGAGGAAGGACTGGCGAGGGAAATGAAAGGCAATCCCTATGCTCCCGGAGCCTGGGAGAAAGAAATGAGAGAAAACCAATGGGGCAGAATGGAATTGCCCCAGTGCTAGTTTGACGTTGTTTGTGATGTTGGTACATGGTGAGGCTGAATCACAACAGTGCTCAGTCCCAAAGCCAAGACTACATTCGATTCTTCCCCGTAGTGTGTTTGAATTTGTAAAATAGAGTGCCCAGAAATCAAATTTAATACATTTGAAATAATCTCCTAGTGTTGGCCCAAGGGATTCTTATTTCTTCTCTATTTTCAACTTCCTCAATGCAACCCATTTTTTCAGGGCATTATGGCTGTGGGGTGTTCTAGGAGCACCAAGGGAAAGCATCGCTGGATGGAAAGATGCATCAAACAAGAATATTTCCTTTATTCTGAGCACTAGCTCCGAGCCAGGCATGGCGAAGGACATTGCTGACACAGTGCACTTTGGAGCACCGCTCAAGTTTTCTGTTTCACATGCAAAGTAAAGCTATCTCATTTTGCCGTTTAAGTAAAACCATAGGAGCTTTTGGGTGGGAAGCCCCCAAAGCCAGAAGAACTAGAGCACTGTTTCTTAAACTGTGTGTCACGAGGCAGTCAGAGGTGTGCTGCAGAAAACAACAGAATTCAAAATGGCCACCCTTAAAGGGGCAGGCGACCTTTTTTTTTTTTTGCTCAATAACTTTCCCCCAACCCTTTTTTCCCTCAATAACTTCCCCCCCTTCGACCCTTTTCCCCCAGCCTTTTTTTTTCCCCCTCAACAAAAAATCCTTGGTGTTCCCCATAAAAAAAATTGTTTGATGTTCCTCGGTCTTAAAAAGTGTAAGAAACACTCTGCTAGAGAAAATGCCAGCAGCGGAGATAGGAAGGACTGTAATGATTGCAAATGAGTCTTCTCAGGGATGAAATGCGATTAGTGTTTTCTGAGAGTGAAATGTGTTGCGGAAATTAGATGAATGCCTCGTATTGGGGGTGGCGGGCAAGGGGAGAATCTCATAATTCGCCAGGTTTTATCTAATAAGAGCTTTCTCATTTTCCGTTGTCTCCGCCTGAACTGGGAGGGGGGGGGGGGTTGGGAGTTATTATGAGATTTGAAAGAATGCTGAGTTTTTGATCTTGTCAGGAGTGAAAGTACTTTATAAATGTCAGAGTTGGTGTGTGAAAATCTGGGGCACGGCTCTGCTGCTTAGCTAGTGAGAGATCGGCTAATGAGGCCACAGGAGAACGACTTGCTGAGCAGCCTAATGCAGTGGCTGTGCTGTGGAGAACACCAGACTCTTTAGCTCCTTGCAGACTGTGTGTGTGTGTGTGTGTGTGTGTATAAATAATTTCAAACCAATTGACAGCCTTAGAGACCACTATTCCATGCTCCATTCTTCTTAGCAACTTTTGGAGCGGTTACTGTACAAACCAACGTTGGTAGGTGACTTTTTGAGTGTGTGTGTGGGGTGGTTTCCTCCTTTTGTTCTAGTTCTTAGAACACTATTGGATCTGTGTGGACCGCCAGGTTATCTAAAGCAAATATATTGGTGAAGGGGCTCAGCTCGTGTAGCTGTACCTCGTTAAAGCTGGCCAGAAAGGAGAGCTGTCTATCATAATGCTGCTGTGACTAAACTTTTAGCAAAGGGTCTGTTAACGGGTCCAAAAAAATGAGAGAAAGGTGACATAGTTCAACCCAATGTCCGGGGTATAAAGTCAAATGAGAGACCGTTTGTTTCCTTAGCACACTTTCCAAAGTTTCATAAAGCTGCACATCAGATTTCTCCATACACCGTCCATTAAAAAATACAACCCAGCAGTTGCAAAGTTTCACAATTACAACAGACCAGAAGTGCTGTTATTGCTAATTTCTCAACGGTCGCCTGTCAGAATGACTGACTTCAAATGGATTCTGGCTGTAGCGGGGTTGTGAATGTGCTTTGCAAGTATAATGACTCGCGTTTTCAAATCTGCCTAGATGCTCTTGACACCCAGTTCTTATTCATTTTAATGTAAACTGTGTGTCAAAAGTCCTAGCAGTGGTTTTTGGAAAGGCCACCATAGTGTGAAGGATTTATTAGTATTGTAGGACAGGTTGAATCTCTCTAGTCCGGCACACTCTGGTCTGGCAACATCCGTGGTCCAGCATGATGTTAGTGAGCCAGATGTCCACTTATCATGGGTGTGACCAAGTTTCCCGCAGTCCCATAAAGTTTGTTTAAAACCCCCGAGTCCTGGCTTTCAGTGTTCTGTGTTGTTATTTAGCTCTAATTTACCCCTAAATGTCTTCTCAGAGCCCAGTAAGCAGTAGAAGTGCATTTCCAGCCTTTGACATACAGGGCATGTCTACATTACCACCCTAGTTCGAACTAGGGTGGTAGTGTAGACATACCCACAGAGACTAGGGACACCATTCCTATCCATCCTGGCTAATACGTATTGATGGACCTAGCCTCCATGAATTTATCTATTTCTTTTTGAACCCTGTTAAAGTCCTGGTCTTCACAGCATCCTCTGGCAAGGAGTTCCACAGGTTGACGGTGCACTTTCTACCACTGAAAAGATACAGGCCCCTTAGATCTTTCCAGGTCTCTTTCATCTTTAATATATGAACTCAGGAAAGTGTAGCTGATCTGCAGTATTTGGTGAGGTCCTTTCTGGACTTATTTTTTTTTTTAAAACTTAAATACTGGCTGGTTTGATTGAGGCAGATGGTTGCCAAGTCACTTGACAGAGGTCATTGTTTGGTCATCCAGCAGACTTTAGGGCCAGATCCATTAGGTCTGGAAATACCACCTTGTAAGCTGTGTGCTCTTCAGGAGAGATTCAGATGCTGCCTGGCTGATTAGCAGAGTGCCTGCAGGTTTTTTTGTTTCTCCTGGTGGTGCACATAAAATTTATTCTACACCTGGGTGGAAAAAATCCAAACATGGATGGAAAAGATTAGCAAGAACCTTGGATAAGAACCTGGCTTCAAACATCATCTTGACTTCTATCATTTTCTCTACTAACTGAGCCTCCCTGCTGTAGTTAGACAAGTTATCTGTACGTATTGTCTGGGAGCAGAGACTGTTGTTAGTTACTTGGAAGGCAGCTGTGTTAAACAAACCATTCTATTGCTGCACCAATGCCATGTCACACTGTTGTGCTGTGCGCCGGAGCCAGTTGGGAGCTCAGCGAGTTGGTTTTGGTTGAAAAGAAATCAGTCACCTTATCACAGTCCGTCATGTTTGCCTCGGCAATATAGCATGCAAAGCAAGGATTTGGCATTTATTCTGACAATAAAATGGATCTTTGACCCATAGGCAGCAGAGGTTAAAAACACACATGCACAAAAAGCCCAAGGAATCATCAGGGTGACCTGTGTTAGAAATGAACCTTCAGGCAGCTATCAGGAATTTTGTATATCCAGCCAAAGAAATGCTTTTCAGAAATACAATCTCAGAAGCATTACATGCTTGAGTTCTGAAGTTTTCAATTAAGTATCCAAATACATACATCTGTCAAAAAGGGACTTTTGTTTGGAATGACTGCACCAAGTTTCATTTAATTTACTGACCCTCGTAGTAGCTTGATTTTTTTTAAAAAACGTTGCAATGCCAAAGAGCAACATTGTATATGCATAGGTTTCTCTCAACGTCAAATCACACTTTTCAGAAAGAATTATTTTTCAGCATCTTTGAAGGATTGGAAGATGAGCAAAAAATAGCAAGTCTAATTATTGCGATATTGATATACTATGTCAACTATAATAACCTTTCTTTGAGATGGTAGCTTGTCCAGTAGAGTAAGTTAATGGATGATGCCTTTTGTTAGATTCAGGGGCACTAAGGGTACGTCTAGACAGCAGCACTATTTTGGGATACTTCCGGTATCCCGAAATAGCTATTCCACGTCTTTTGAACAAGCCTGTTATTTTGAAATATCTTTCGGAAAAACGGGAATGCTATTCCGACGTGCCTGTAAACCTCGTTCCATGAGGATTAAGGGGCATTTTGGAATAGCGGTTTATTTCAAAATTTGGCATTGTGTAAACAGAGCCAAATTTTAAACTAAGCTATTTAGAAATTAACTTGAAATAAGCTATGGAATTTGCATAGCTCAAATTGCGTAGCTTGTGTTGAGGTAAGGGTGCAGTGTAGATGCCCCTTAAGTCTCCCAAAACAGTGTATTGCTTTGGAAATGAACCCAAACCAGACCTATTTGTCTTACATCTGTCCATTTGGATAAAGCCTTTTCTGCAGTCCTTACATGCTTAAATTCCTCTTGTCTACTGGAAGTTTTAGCGTATAAAGAATCCAGTGGGAATTTCAAGTTAAGCGCCTGCTTAAGTGCTTTGCTGAACTGGAGTCTTTCTTTTAAGGAATGAATTAATCTTTGAATCCTAAAATCACACTGACCAGAAGAGGTTAAAGCAGGCTGTGGAGGGAGCCTGCAGAGAGCCGTGGCCAATCAGGGAGAGTCTTTTAAGAGGCCAACCAGAAGGTGGCTTGCTGGGGCAGCCCTGTATATAAGGAGCTGCCCAGCAAAGAGAGAGAGTATTAGGCCCTGACCAGGGAAGGTGCAGGACTGGGTTCCCATAGAAGCAGCTTCAGGAGATCTGTGCTGGGCAGGCTCAGGGGGGCTAGAGAGGGAGGCTCTTGCCTGATACTTGCCAGGCTGCAGGCCTTGCTACAGGGGCCAGGAGGGTTCAAAGGGTCACAGGGGAAAGTGCCCAGGGAACTAGAGGCAGTAAAGGGGAAATGAAGGAAGGCAGGACCAGCCTGCCACCAGAGGTCCCTGAGTCAGGACCCAGAGCAGTGGACGGGCTTGCATCCCTACCTCTTTGGCTTGCTCCTGTGGTAAGGGGCTAGATTTTGGGGGCTGCAATTGGCCACATTGGTGGGTGAAACTGAGGATTGCTGATACCCTTCTGGAAGTGGGTGTAGCCTATAAAGACTGTGGCTGGCCACTGAGACAGAGGGGCTAGGCTTGGCGGCCACAGTGGCAGCAGAGACACAGGACTGCCGATAAACCCCCGGAATGGAAACAAGAGTGCACTGTAATGGGCACCGCCAGAGGGCAGTGTCCTATAGAGGTCCGGGAGCAACATGGGTCCAGAGTCTGAGTGTGGACGAAGTAGAATGACGGGTAACTGCTCTCATTTCTTCTAACCCGTGGGTGATTTTCAGATCTGGCCTTCCAAACGAAGCTTGTTTTTAATTTGTTCCAACCTCAAACATTCATTTTATTTTTGCTTGTGTATGTGAAACTTGCTAGAAACGAATCTTAGTTTGATAATTCAACATGCATTCTGCCTAGATTACATCATTTCAAAAGCAGCCGAAGGTGCATGGCTTGAGAGACACGTAGCCCATTGATCCTTGGGGTTAACAAACCACTGATGCCTCTCACGAATACACTTCTCCCATCCAAAGATGCCTGTACCCTAAGGATGCATCTACATCTACAAGATATTTTAGCCTTGGAAAGGGTTCAGAAAAGGGCAACTAAAATGATTAGGGGTTTGGAACGGGTCCCATATGAAGAGAGGCTAAAGCGACTGGGACTTTTCAGTTTAGAAAAGAGGAGACTTGGGGGGCGGGGGGAATATGATAGAGGTCTATAAAATCATGAGTGGTGTGGAGAGGGTGAATAAAGAAAAGTTATTTATTAGTTCCCATAATAGAAGAACTAGAGGACACCAAATGAAATTAATGGGTAGCAGGTTTAGAGCTAATAAAAGAAAGTTCTTCTTCACACAGCACATACTCAACCTGTGGAACTCCTTGCTAGAGGAGGCTGTGAAGGCTAGGACTATAACAGAGTTTAAAGATAAGCTAGATAATTTCATGGAGGTTAGGTCCATAAAAGGCTGTTAGCCAGGGGATAGAAATGGTGTCCTTGACCTCTGTTTTCAGAGGCTGGAGATGGATGGCACGAGACAAATCGCTTGATCACTGTCTTCGGTCCACACCCTCTGGGGCACCTGGCACTGGCCACTGTCGGCAGACAGGCTACTGGGCTAGATGGACCTTTGGTCTGACCCAGTACGACCATTCTTATGTTCTTATCCTGGAATAAGCTACATAATCTGAGCTATGCAAATTGCGTAGCTTATTTCGAGTTAATTTCAAAATAATAATTTCACTCTGCAAAATAAAGTGCTGTACCAAAATGTCCCTGAACCCTTCTGGAACGAGGTTTCCAGGGATGTCGGAATAGTGAGCCTATTATATTTTGAAATAACAATCTCGCTCAAAAGATATGGAATAGCTATTTCGGGGTCCTTCCTGTATCCTGAAATAGCTCCGCAGTATAGATGTAGCCTAAGAAAGAAAAGCTATGGCTGGATTTAAACCAACGAAACTGACGGCTTAGAAAAAAAAGGATTTGCATTTTTGCCCTCATATCCACCTTGGATCCTTGTTGGTTTGGTCCGTGGCCAGTTGGATCAATATTTCTATTCTCAGTGTCTTTCCAGATGATGTCACTGGGGGGTCCAGATTCCTCTTGAGGCTGATGTGTACGGCAGATGGTGTAAATGCCAACCATCTGTTTGTTGGATCATTGTGAAGGAAACTCAGCTAGTTTGCTGACTTTCCCAGCATTACACCTTGCATCAGGAAAGGGGGAAATCTGTTAAAGCTATGGAAATGTAAATACAGAGAGTCTCAATTTGGGGGCAAATGTACAATGGAGTTTCCGAATCGTCCCATCACTTTCACTGGTAAATATCAATAAAGTCAAATAGGTTCTATGTGGGTGTGTCTAGACTGCAGAGTTTTGTCGACAAAAGTGGACTTTTGTCGACAAAACTATACCTGCGTCTACACTACCGCTGAGTTCTGTCGACATGACGTCGACAGAACTCAGCAGTTTTGTCGACGCTGGTAAACCTCATTTTACGAGGCATAACACCTTCTGTCGACAGAGTTTCTGTCGACAGAAGGTGTTATTGAATGTAAACTGTCCTTTGCGTCTACACTACCATGTTGACAAAGCAGCTTGCTTTGTCGACAGAACTCAATGTAGTCTAGACGCTCTTTGTCGACTGAAGTTTTGTCGATAGTATCTGTCGACAAAACTTCTGTCGACAGAAGCTTGTAGTCTAGACGTACCCTCAATGTAAACCAGGGCAGACTTTGCTCCACTTCTGCTTTTTTTAAAAATGTCTCTTTTATCCTTTGGTTATAAATGAAGATGGTTTTGCACATTACAGGCAACATTTGGATATTATTGACCCTATACTACAAGGGCTTGACCGCCAGTGATATTAATTGCTCTCTCTCTGAAAATGTCATGGTGGACCATATGTTACTGGAAGAATTGCCTGGATTTATTTGATGTACACTTCTCGTTTAGGATGTACTTAGCCTTTTGTGTCACTTTTATAATACTATATTAGATCTCCCCCCATCTAGTTCCTGGAATGCCATCTCTGCATATATAAGTTTCTAAGAAAGGCTTAGTGAGTGTGTGTGTGTGTGTGTGTGTCTGTAAATTGGAATCAATCTGCAGGAGGAAATACAAGCCAGTGAACGGCTACCTTCTGAAGGATAGGTAGGGATTTTTATCAACACAGTAATTTCACACACATTGTAGCTGTCACTGTGATTCAAGGCTTTTGGACAGAGAGCTTCCAGTTTTATTTGTTGTTTGCTTAGCAAAGCTTTGACCTTATGGGTACGTATTTCAGATTCTTTGTGTGTGTCACGGAATCATTTCTCTTCAGGAGTCTGATTTATATTTCAGGGAGATGGTAAGGCATCTTGGAGTTTACTACATGGTTGGATTGTTTTTTTAACCTTAACCTAGTGTGATATTCACGCCGTAGAATATGCTTGTGTAACCCTGCAGAGAGGAATTAAGATAACACACTTGTCTGGCACTAATACTGTAACTCTAAAGCATGTAATTACAAGTCTGACAAACACACTAAAATAATCCCATGCCAGGATAGTTTCTGACCAAGAAATGCCATGGAAGTTCCCTTTTGATTCGGACATCTGTCTGCATTCTGTACCCACTGCTCTAGCTTTGCTTTCTTTCTGGGTTTTTCCCCCTGCAAAGAACTTGTTTAACTTTTGTTGTGAGTTGTGTTCCAATGAAAATAAAGGAGTCCCAGATGACTTCGGTGCTTCTTGCTGGTAAACTTGATAAGGATCCTCTCAACACCCGCAACTTTGCCAAGCTGTGTAATGCTGTCAGTGATGCTCTTCTTCAAGGCTGGCCAGCATCCATTTACAACAATAGATATTCCTGGCTTAAGGGCAAAAGATGCTCTGTTTAATATGGCTGTGAGCAAGGAAGTTGACATTCACCCCTGCCACACAAAGCTGATACCCCACTTAAAACGGCACCAAAGAGAATGGGGTTCCAAAGAGGGTGGAGAGAGGCTGTTCTCAGTGGGGCAGATGGCAGAACATGGAGCAATGGGCTCAAGTTGCAGTGGGGGAAGTCTGGGTTGGATATTAGGAAATACTATTTCCCTAGGAGGATGGGGAAGCACTGGGATGGTTCCCTAGGGAGGGGGTGGAATCTCCATCCCTAGAGGTGTTTAAGTCCTGGTTTGACAGAGCCCTGGCTGGGTTGATTTAATTGGGGTTGGTCCTGGTTTGGGCAGGGGATTGGACTTGATGACCTCTGTGACAGGGAAGGGTAAAAAGCCAGTTAAAAGGGGAAAGGGACAGCTGAGACAGGGCAGCTGCAAACGAACTAAGGGCCGGGTGAGTTGAATTAGGATGCCACATGGCCTCTTTAAAAGCCTTCCCTAGGGCAGAAGGAGGGGGAGAGAGAGTGGAGGAGGAGCAAACAACCCAGGGCTAAGGAGACTCAGAGAAGTGGAACAGAAGGGACCTCCATCCCTTCTAAAGGCTGCAGGGAGTGTTGAATGGCTCCCGATCCCCACGGGGCTAGAAGAGGGCTCGCTACTCAGCTGTGACGGGCCCAGAGCTAAAAAACTCGGCAAGTGAAGCCCTCAAAGGGGGGAGAGTGGACGGAACAGGGGTCCGGATCCCAGGAGGGGGACTGACCCGATCACACCTCCCAACGTCTCTACAACCTCAGGATTCTATGATTTATTCATAGGCCTGGTGCTGGCCCTCTTCACAGGGATAATACTGATGCTTTCAGACCTGAATTTATCCTGGAAACAGGTGCACAATATTCTCCTTATATGATGCGCATTCTTGATGCACACTGGGAAAAATTTGCTGGGAAATCTTCTAGGATGGCATCAGGCACGGCTAGGCTGAAAGGCCTGTTGCAGTCTGTAGTCAGTGTCGAGAGGAGTCTCGTTCCCCTGGAACGCCGAAGAGGCATTGTTAAAAGGACTATTTAAAGTAATCGAGGACGCTTGGTAGAAGCTGTGTGCAGAATAAGGGTTAATCACACATAAAATTGTGCTATAATTGCTTTTAATGCCAAATGGAGATTTAACTCAAGGAACGGTGGCTTTCTTCGAGCCACCCTGCTGTGCAATAGAAAACTCGCCCCGAGCAAATCTCTTAAATTGCAAGGCTAACGCAGGCTGCCCATGGTCCGGCTGTGTGTCAGTGGCCCCGAGGAAGTGGGATGCACAAACCAGTTCAGAACCTGGCTTGGACATCAGAGGGTGGGTTCTTCAGGGGCTCCAGCTATAGAAGAGCTGACGACGTTCCCCCCCCCCGGAGTAAGTCTGACAGCCATGGATGAGGCCAGTGGTTTTCAAACGACGGGTCGCGGCCCCGTACTGAGGCATGGAACATCAGGCGCTGGGTCTCATTCAGGGGTGGGCAACAGCCTCTCAAGGGGGCCGGATCCGGCCCATGGGGCAGTTCCAGGCCCCGCCCCCTAGCGCATTGCCTGGGAGCCGGAGACGCGCAAACCCTTTTCACCGCTCCTATTGAAAGGGCTTGTGCCTGCCGGGCGGCAGTGTGGCCTGGCAGCCACCCAGCAGGTTCAAACCCTTGAAACAGAAGCAATTGAAAGGGCTCGCAGCTCTCGGCCCCACTGGCCCGATGCCTGGGAGGCGCTCGGCTTCTGTTCAAAGGGCTTGTGCCTGCCTGGCCGCTGCCAGACAACAGGTGAGCCGCGTGCCCAGGAGCTGCGAGCTGTACTATGTGAATTCTAAGCCTCCGCCCCAGACAGCTCTGGGAGGAGGCTAGCCCTCAGCACCCTTCCCTCCGCTCCAGGTCCCTTCCATTGGCCAGAAGTCAGGAGGGAGGGACCCTAGGCCAAGCAAAGCTCCCATTAGGATAGCTCTCAACCTCGCCCCTTCTGCCTGAGGCCCCTCCACTCCCAGGTCGGCCCGTGGCCACTTCTGAAATTTGCCCCCCCCCCCCGCTTCAAAAATTATTGCCTGCTCCTGGTCTCATTGCTGCAAGGAGTCAGGGGTGCGGAGGCAGGCACATCTACAGTTTTATTTCCAAGGACGTGGCTCCATCATCATCACGTCCAGCACAGGACTAAGTCATCGGCTTGTCCCTCTTTTGTCTCGGACTGGCGCTAGCTCCCTGCTCCTATTGGCTGGGAACCTGCTGCTGGCTGCTTCTGGTCTGTGGTGCCAGGAGAGGCAGGAAGCTGCCTTATCCCCCCGCTTCACCGCTGACTCGGAGCCCTTCCTGCCCCTCCAAAGCCAGAGCCGCCTCCTACGTCCCAAAGCCCATCCTCAGCCCCACCCCGCAGCCCACACTCCAGTCACATTCTGTTGGGTCGTGGCATCAATGATTTTCTTCAACGGGGTCATGAGAAAACACGTTTGCAAACCGGTGGACTGGGCCATGTTGAGTGGATACATCCTGACCGGGGGGGGGGGGGTCACTCTAGACAGAAAACAGCCTGGAGAATAGCCTGAGCGTGCTGATTGGAAGCAGCCCAGTTGTTGCACGGGCAGAGGAAGTGAGGCGTATACGTAATTTTTCCTACCTTTTCTGTCATTGGCATGCCAAGAGTGTTGAAGCAGCGTGCGTCGGTGACTGTTCCCAGACAAAAGAGGGACACGCGGATGATTTAGCCTCGCGCTGGGAATGATGATGATGGAGCCGTGTCCTTGGAAATAAAACAGTAGATGTGCAAGGATAAGCCCCAGGCTGCTGTAATAAATTGCCATGTTATGCCTCAATGGTAAGCTAGCTAATCTGACCACGATCTAGATCGACTGGCTCCTCTGAGTGACCGTGCCAGCAATGTCAGCATGAACATGTCCTGATTTATTTAAACAGCTGCCTTCCCAATCCCTGGAACTAAACCCGGAACCCCGGGCAATGCTCTGTTGTTAGCTGCTTCCCCATGAGTCAGTCCTAGAGGCGAAAGACCCTGGAACTGTGAGGAGCAGCTGCTGCCACTATGGCCCTAATCAAATCAAAGGTGTAGCGAACAGCCTATGGGTGTGTCTAGACTACCTAGTTTTGTCGACAAAAGTGGACTTTTGTTGACAAAACTATACCAGCGTCTACACTACCGCTGAGTTCTGTCGACATAACGTCGACAGAACTCAGCAGTTTTGTCGACGCTGGTAAACCTCATTTTACGAGGCATAACACCTTCTGTCGACAGAAATCTGTTGACAGAAGGTGTTTTTGCCTGTAACATTGCGTCCAGACTACGGAGTTCTGTCGACAAAGCAGCTTGCTTTGTCGACAGAACTCAATGTGTCTGGACGCTCTTTGTCGACGGAAGTTTTGTCGACAGTATCTGTCGACAAAACTTCCGTCGACAAAACGCGGTAGTCTAGACGTACCCTTAATGTTGCCTGCTTGAGAATTGACCATGGAAAGTAGGCCAAGTTATCGTCAATAAAGAATGTTTATTAAGAGGTGCAAGAAAACAAGAGAAACAAAAGGGCTTTCCATTACGAACTCAAGGACTGCATTAAGATCATGCTTCGTAAACAAGAGGATGTGAGTCTGGAAATTAATGGGCGAAAATCAATGTGGGGGATAGGCAGAATTGGTGGACAAAATGACGAAGAGATCAACTATGCCACCCATGTCCGATCTCCCACCATTTGAGGTTCATGGACTCCTAGGTCTGGAGGAGACCTCAGAAGGTCATCAAGTTCAGCCCCCTACCCAAAGCAGGACCAATCCCAACTAAGTTCTCCCAGCCAGGTCTTTGTCAAGCCAGGACTTAAAAACCTCTAGGGAGGGAGATTCCACCCCCTCCCTAGGGAACCCATCCCAGTGCTTCTCCATTCTCTTAGTGAAACAGTTTTTCCTAATATCCAACCTAGACCTCCCCCACTGCAACTTGAGACCATTGCTCCTTGTTCTGCCATTTGCCACCACTGAGAACAGCCTCTCTCCAGCCTCTTCAGAACCCCAGGTAGTTGAAGGCTGCTCTCAAATCCCCCCTCACTCTTCTTTAGATTAAACAAGCCCAAATCCCTCAGCCTCTCCTCATAGGTCATGTGCTCCAGCCCCCACATCATTTCGTTACCCTCTGCTGCACCCTCTCCAGTGCATCCACATCCTTTCTGTAATAGGGGGACCAGAACTGGACGCAGTACTCCAGATGTGGCCTCACCAGAGCCAAATAAAGGGGAATAATCACTTCCTTGGATCTGCTGGAAAGGTTCCTCCTAATGCGCTCCTACCCTCCCCCCCAATATGCCACTAGCCTCCTTGGCTACAAGAGCACACTGGTGACTGATCTCCAGCTTCCCATCCACTGTAATCCCCAGGTCTTTTTCTGCCGAACTGATGCTTAGCCCGTTGGTCCCCAGCCTGTAGCAATGCTTGGGATTCCTCCACCCCAAGTGCAGGACTCTTCCCTTGTTGAATCTCATCAGATTTCCTTTGGCCCAATCCTCCAATTTGTCTAGGTCACTCTGGCCCCTCTCCCTACCCTCCAGCCTATCTACCTCTCCCCCTATCTTAGTGTCATCTGGGAACTTGCTGAGGGTGCAAAACCATCCCCTCATCCATGTAATTAATAAAGACACTGAACAAAACTGGCCCCGAACTGATCCTTGGGGCACTCCACTTCATGCCAACCACCAACCAGACACTGAGCCATTGATCACTACTCGCTGAGCCCAACAATCTAGCCAGCTTTCTAGCCAGCTTGCAGTCCATTTATGCAGTCCATATTTCCTTAACTAGCTGGCAAGGATTAGATGGGAGACCGTATCAAAAGCCTTGCTAAAGTCAAGGTATATCACATCCACTGACTTTCCCACGTCCACAGAGCCAGTTACCTCATCATAGAAGCTAATCAGATTGGTCAGGCACGACTTGCCCTTGAGGAATCCATGTTGACTATTCCTGATCACTTTCCCCTCTTCCAACTGCTTCTAAATGGATTCCTTGAGGATTACCTCTGTGATTTTTCTGGGAACTCAAGTGAGGCTGACAGGTCTGTAGTTCCTTGGATTGTCCTTCTTCCCCTTTTTAAAGGTAGGCACTACATTTGCCTTTTTCCAGTCGTCTGGGACGTCTCCCGATCTCCATGAATTTTCAAAGATAATGGCCAAAGGCTCTGCGATGACATCTATCAATTCTCTCAGTAACCGCGAATGCATTAAATCCAGACCCATGGATTTGTGTGTCTAGCTTTTCTAAATAGTTTTAAACCTATTATTTTACCACTGAGGTCTGCCCACCTCCTTCCCATACTGTGTTGCCTAGTGCAGTAGTCTGGGAGCTGACCTTGTCCGTGAAGACAGAGGCAAAGAAAGCATTGAGTACTTCTGCTTTTCCCATGTCATCTGTCAGTAAGTTACCTCCCTCATCCATTAAGGGCCCCACACCCTCTCTGATCACCCTCTTATTGCTATCTCGCCTGTAGAAACCTTTCTTGTTATCCTTCACATCCCTTGCTAGCTGCAATTCCAATTGCACTTTTACCTTCCTGATTACACCCCTGCATTCTCAAGCAATATATTTATACTCCTCCCTAGTCATCTGTCCAAGTTTTCGCTTCTTGTAAGCTTCCTTTTTGTGTTTAAACTCACCAAGGATTTCCCTGCTAAGCCAAGCTGGTCGCGCACCATATTTGCTTTTCTTACTCTGCTTTGGGATGGTTTCTTCCTGCACCTTCAATAAGGCTTCTTTAAAATATAACGAGCTCTCCTGGACTCCTTCCCGCATCATGTTAGCATCCCAGGGGATCCTGCCCCTCAGTTCTCTGAGGGTATGTCTACACTACAATGTTAGTTCGAACTAACGGACGTTAGTTCGAACTAACATTCATAGGCGCTACACTAGCGCTCCGCTAGTTCGAATTTGAATCGAACTAGCGGAGCGCTTAGTTCGAACTAGGAAAACCTCATTTTACGAGGATTAAGCCTAGTTCGAACTTACTAGTTCGAATTAAGGGGTATGTAGCCCCTTAATTCGAACTAGTGGGAGGCTAGCCCTCCCCAGGTTTCCCTGGTGGCCACTCTGGCCAACACCAGGGAAACTCTATGCCTCCCTCCCGGCCCCGGACCCCTTAAAGGGGCACGGGCTGGCTACGGTGCCCGTGCCAGGTGCAAGCCTGCCAACACCCAGCCAGCAGACCCTGCACCTGGCACGGCACAGAGCCACCCACCCGATGTCCCCCAGACCACCCCCTCTTCCCGGGACCAGGCTGGCGGCTCCCGGGAGCTTGCCCGGGACCGCAAGAGGCGGGCACCTTCCTGGGCTAGTGTGGACATCGTGGACCTCGTCCACGATCTCCGCACTAGGCACAGGAAAGTGGCCGTCTAGGGCAGGAGAGCTGCCAGCCTGGCCACCCAGGAGCAGGTTTGCATGAAAATCAAGGGGGTCCACTGAGACCCCCGACCCTGAGCCCTGAGCTTACAATGGCCGTCCTGGGTCGGACCAAAGGTCCATCTAGCTCAGTAGCCTGTCTGCCGACAGCGGCCAACCCTAGGGTCCCTGGAGGGGATGGACCGAAGACAGTGACCAAGCCATTTGTCTCCTGCCATCCCGCTCCAGCCTTCCACAAACTTTGGGCAGGGACACCACTCCTACCCCTGGCTAAGACTACTCCATGGACCCAGCCTCCATGACTTGATCTCACTTCCCTTTAAACTCTGTTCTAGTTGTAGCCTTCACAGCCTCCTGCAGCAAGGAGTTCCACAGGTTAACTATTTGCTTTGGGAAGAACAACTTTCTCTTACTAGTTTGACGCCTGCTACCCATTCCTTTCCTTTGGTGTCCTCTAGTCCTTCTTTATGGGAACTCAGGAAGAACTTTTCTGAATGCACCCTCTCCACCCAACCCCTGCTTTTAGAGACCTCTATCCTGTCCCCCCTCCGTCTCCTCTTTTCTAAGCTGAACAGTCCCAGTCTCTGTAGCCTCTCTTCATCTGGGACCTGTTCCCAACCCCTGATCATGTTAGTTGCCCTCCCCTCTCCCAGCCTTTCTCTTCCCCTCTCCCACCTCCTTTTCCCAGTCTCCCCCAGTTTTGTTCAATAAAGACAGAGTCAATGTTGGAAGAAACGTTATCTTTATTTTGTACATCAATAAGAAGGGGGGCTAGGGAAGGGTAAGTGGAAGGAGGTGAGGGAGGAATGGGGTACGAGCCCCCGATGGGGAGGACTGGGCTGGCTCTGCGGGCTTCTGGGGGTGGAAGCTCTCCTGCAGCCCCCCGATTGCCCCCTCTCCCCAGATGGCAGCCTGCGGCAAGTGCAGCCGGGCTGATGGCCGAGTGCTGTGATGTGCCCAGTGTGGGTACTCCGGGCACTCCAAGCCAGGACTGGTTTTCAAGCTGGGCACCCCTTAGAACTGTGTGTCCGGGGTGGGGGTCGGGACCCTTTAAGCGCAGCCCTCGGCTAGCCTGAGACAGCATCTCCACGCTCTAAGTCCTCCTCTGATGCCCTGCCGGCATTGCTTCTGGCCATCCTTAAGCCCTGTTCAGAGTCCACTCAATGTGGACTTGCTAGTTCGAATTAGCAAAACGCTAATTCGAACTAGTTTTTAGTTCTAGACGCGTTAGTTCGAATTAACTAATTCGAACTAAGTTAGTTCGAATTAGCGCTGTAGTGTAGACATACCCTGAGGGAGTCAAAGTCTGCTTTTGTGAAGTGCACAGTGTGCATATTTCTGTTTTCCTTTCTTCCTTTGTTCGGGATCCTGAACTCGATCATCTCATGATCACTGGTTCCCAGGCTGCCACCCATATCTACTTCCCTTAGATAACTAGCTGATTGCCCTACATTCTCTGTATGAATCAGGAGTCCTTCTCTGTTGCACCTTCTTTCTTGTGTTTCTTCCCGGTATCCCACTTGCCCACTTACATTAGGGTTTAGGTCACCGTCCCCTGATGAACCTAGTTTAAAGCCTCCTCACTAGGTTTGCAAGTCTGCTTGTGAAGATGCTCTTCCCTCTCTTTGTTAGATGAATCCCATCTCTTCCTAGCAACCCTTTTGCCTGAAACAGCATCCTATGGCTGAAGAAACCAAAGCCCTCTCTCCACCACCACCTGCGCAACTATGCATTTGCCTCCAAGGTTCATTGAGCCTTACTTGGGCCTTTTCCTTCAACAGGGAGGATGGACGAGAACACCACTTGCTCTTCAAACTCCTTTATCCTTCTTCCCAGTGCTACATAATCTGCAGTGACCCGCTAAAGGTCATTCTTGGCCGTATTGTTAGTTCCTATCTGGAGAAGTAGGAAGGGGTAGTGGTTCGAAGGTTTAATCAGTTTGGGAAGACTCTTAGTCACATCCTGAATTCTAGCTCCAGGTAAGCAGCACACCTGCCAAGATTCCCGGTCTGGATGGCAGATAGATGACTCCATCCCTCTTAGGAGGGAGTCTCCAACCACCACCACCGGTTGTCTTCTCTTGGGGCTGGGGTCATGGAATCCCCATCCCTAGGACTACACATCCCATGCCTTCTGGTAGATGGTGTCTCCTTTTGATCCCTTCCTTCAGATGTCCCTGCCAAAGCATTCTCCACCATAGTGCCTGTGCAGAGAGCCTGAACGTCACTTACCTGTATTGGAGATATCTGAGTTGTCTTTTTTCTCCTGGAGGTTACATGCTGCCAATTTTCTTCCCTGTTCCGTACTGCCCTCTCTGGTTCTTCAGCCTGCTGTTCCTGCAGTATTGAATGCTGTCTTCTACCCAGAGAGCCTTCGTCTTCTCTGATGGAACGTAGGGTTGATACTTGGGCCTTTAGTCCTTTAATCTTCTCTTCTAAAATGGAGACCAGCTTGCACTTCATATAGACAAAATCCCTTCTATCTTCTGGGAGGAAGACAAACACGGCACATGCTATGCAGGTCTCATCAGCTGACTATCCATTTTACTATCCATTCTGCCTTCCTTCTGAGAGAGACCTCAGATACTGTTTTTATTGCCCCCTGAAGCTGCAAGGGGAGAAGATTCTCAAAGGGAGAAAAGAAGATTTTCAAAAGAGACTCCTCTGGCATCCTCATATCCCAGCCTAAAGCATCTCCTCTCCTCCCAACACAGGCCAAACACAGAGGCTACGTCTACACTGGCCCCTTTTCCGGAAGGGGCATGTTAATTTCAGCTATCGTAGTAGGGAAATCCGCGGGGGATTTAAATATCCCCCGCGGCATTTAAATAAAAATGTCCGCCGCTTTTTTCCGGCTTTTAGAAAAGCCGGAAAAGAGCGTCTACACTGGCCCCGATTCTCCGGAAAAAGCGCCCTTCAAAGTAGGAATAAGAGCCTCCGGAAAAGGGCGCTTTTTCCGGAGGATCGGGGCCAGTGTAGACGCTCTTTTCCGGCTTTTCTAAAAGCCGGAAAAAAGCGGCGGACATTTTTATTTAAATGCCGCGGGGGATATTTAAATCCCCCGCGGATTTCCCTACTACGATAGCTGAAATTAACATGCCCCTTCCGGAAAAGGGGCCAGTGTAGACGAGCCCAGATGGAACAGACCAGACCTCAGGGGTTTCTACATACAAGGAGGCTGCCAGGCCTCATTCTTGTTTAAGAAACTTGGTTTTTCGCGTGTAAAGCATCACATCAACATAGCATCCAGCCCTCAGTCCGTTAGTGAGGAGACCTGTTTGTCAGTCCTACAAAGGCATGTAAGACCCTGTTCTGTCTCCCTTCCCTTTTGTGTTGCGTTCTGCCCTGCTATTTTTCATTCTCTCCTATCTCTCACTGGATCTTGATATCAACTGTACTGCACACATTAACACAGCCAGATAAGACTGCTCGTCTGGCCCGGCTTTGCCTGAGGAGAAAAGATCCAACCAGAAGATGTCGGTGACTAGAATGCAAACTAGGAGCCAAACAGTAATTGTGGCCAACCTGCCAGCCAAAGCATCCACTCTTGATTGGCGTGCTGCTCTTTATGCAAGGAACCTCAACAAATCCCCTATCCCCCGCCCCTCCTTTTTCTAGCCTGTTTCTTCTCTGCGTTGAGCCTGTTGGTCTGTGTCTGCTGCAAACTGGAAGAGTGAATACCCCTCTCAAAGATGGACAGGGAGTAGAATGAACTCTTTCCTTTCCACCAAAGGAAGATTGTTGTGAAAATAAGAGACAGATATTTTGCTGCCAAGAGGAGAAATACTTTAGTATGTGTGTATTGTTTTGCATAATTAAATAACGCCCGTTTCACTGTAAATGCGTGTTTTGATTTCTGGTTCTTTCTTGTGTTTGATCAATAAACTTCTAGGCTGTGTCTAGACTGCACCCCTTTTCCGTAAAAGGGATACAAATTAGACACAGCACAATTGCAAATGAAGCGGGTATTTAAATCTTCCCCGCTCCATTTGCATGAACATGGCTGCCGCTTTTTTCCGGCTCGGGGCTTTGCCGGCAAAAAGTGCCAGTCTAGACGGGATCTTTTGGAAAATAAAGCCTTTTCCGAAAGGTCCCTTATTCCTCTTAAAATCAGTATTAAGGGATCTTTTGGAAAAGGCTTTATTTTCCGAAAGATCCCCAGCTAGACTGGCGTTTTTTGCCGGCAAAGCCCCGAGCCGGAAAAAAGCGGCAGCCATGTTTATACAAATGAAGCGGGGAAGATTTAAATCCCCGCTTCATTTGCAATTGCGCTGTGTCTAATTTGCATCCCTTTTACGGAAAAGGAGTGCAATCTAGACACAGCCCTAATGTTAGGGTGAGTGCTTTTGAGTGTTTGCCCCAAAACTGAATAAACCTGCAGGAAACCCCCTGAACCTGAGTAACGCTCGTTCATTGTTGGACAATGGGAGAGCTTATAATGCCCTTAACTCTTTTGGACCTTGAGATAACCCAACAGTCCTGCAACTCTGATATGTGTGTTATTTTCATTCTGCATACTCCAAATAGAGCATGAAGGGTGGATTGTGCTAATTTACCCGGAAAAGATGATAGAAAGTGCCCAAAGGCTAAACCACATAAAGGGTGGAAGTAAGGGACTGGCTTTGATAACCATCTTGTGCTGATGACTCATAGACTCACCTCTTTACCCTATTTCCTCTTCCTCTCCCAGCAGATTTACATTTCCTCCCATGTTTCCTGTTGACCGCTCAAACGCATACAACTCAAATGCTTAACTCTTGTGTTGCCTTCAAAATCCTCCCCCCACACTCTTTCCCCGCTAACGTTAACTAAAGCTAAGATGTAGTCATGAGTAATTTTAGCAAAAGTCATGGGCGCATCATGAGCGATGAACAAAAATTCATGGCCCCATGATCTAACTATGCCTCGTCCTCTATACCTCTGACTAAATCATGGGTGTTCTAGGGAGCTCTGGGGGCACAGCTGTTGCTCTGAAGGGTGGGGCTCTGGAGCACCCTATGGTGCTGGGGGCAGCTCCAGGGCTTCTGTTGGTATTGGGTGTGGATCTCCAGGGCACCTGCTGGTATCCCAGAGGGCTGGTGGTAACTCAGGACCACTGGCGCTGCTGCAGGGAGGGGTGGTCCAGAGCCACCTCTGCTGGGGGCGAGGGTGTCCAGGGAGTGCCGCAGTTGCAGCGGCAGCTGGTGCAGCTGGCCTCAGGGATGTCTGAACTGCTCTGGCAGCCCTTAGGTCAGTGGAAGCTGCTAGCTGCAGAAGTCAGTGGAGTTCGCAGAAAGTCACAGCTTTAATGTTAACAGCACCAAAGTCTTTCCCAGCGCCCCCCCTCCCCCCACACACACTCTTACATTTGAATTGCCAAAGGAAAGGGAGCTCTCCCTCTGCCTTCCGCCATGCCTCCCCAACCCACAGGCACGGGCTGTCTCTGAAGAAACATATCAGTCATCCATGACCCACGTTTCTCAGAATCTCTCAGGCACCCTTTCCTTGGTGAATAGTCTGCTCTGAACCGCCTCGTTAGGGAGCAGGGCGGTCTGTTTAATTAGCAGTTGTAAAGAGCTTTGAGATCCTTAGGTGCAAGGCCCAGGGGGCTGTATTTCCCCCTGTTACACTGATGCTGCTCCTGCATTGTTCAGCTTGGAGGCCATCGGCGAGAAGTTGATCTCCCTCAATCATTAAGGGTCCAGTGTTACCCCTAGTTGGTACGGGCATTCACAGGGCATTTTGAAGCAGGTTTAAGCAGCGTTGCGGATGGTTGCTTGGCTCCGTTATTAATCTTACTCTCAATGTCTGCATCTGCCATTTCAGCAGTAATTAGTGGAATAAAGAGCCTGTTTATCTGCTGACTTTTAGTTCTTGATGAAGGTGATTATTATTTGCAGTTGGTTTTTGATGGCCCCATTTCCGTTAGCCTGGGGCAGTGGTGGGTAGCCCGTGGCCCGTGGGCCATACGCAGCCCAGCAAGGTTTTGTTTTCCGTTGCCCAGGGTTACCAGATTCCACTGGTTTCCATCCATGTCGTTTTTTACCTACCGGTATTACTAAAGTCACATGCACCTAAAGCAAGAATACGTAAAGTGAGGTACACACCGATGGCATACAACATTGACTGTGAAAGCCGTGCGCTCCCTCGGTATCCAATCAAAGCGCTGCTACGGTTCCATCAGCACAGCTCACAAATGCCAGACACGCAAGCGAAGGGGAGACTGGCTTAGTTATCATAATCTTGCAGCCCACTGAGCTGAGGGAGGGCCACTCATATGGCCGCTCACTAGCCTGGGTTGCCCCTTGCTGGCCTGGGGTGACTCAATCTAAGTAGTAGTGTTGGATGCTCTTGCTTTGATTTGACTTGCCTATTGTCCAAGAATTTAGTATCATAGAACACTAAAACTGGAAGGCACCATGAGAGGTCATCAAATCCAGACTCCTGCCCTCATGGCAGGACCAGCCACCATCTAGATCATTCCTGATAGATGTCTATCCCTCCTGCTCTTAAATATCTCCAGTGGTGGAGATTTCACAACCTGCCTAGGCAACTTATTCCAGTGTTTAACCACCCTCACAGGAAGTTTTTCCTAATGTCCAACCTAACCCTCCCTTGCTGTAGTTTAAGCCTATTGCTTCCTGTCCTATCCTCAGAGGGCAAGGAGAACAGTTATCCTTCCTCTTCTCTGCGATAGATTCCCTTTTAGATACCTGAAAACCACTATCATGTCCCCTCTCAGTCTTCTCTTTTCTAAACTAAGCAAGCCCAATTCCTTCAGCCTTCCCTCATGGCTCATGTTTTCTAGACCTTTCATAATTTTTGTTGCTCTTCTCTGGATCTTCTCCAATTTCTCCACATCTTTCCTGAAATATGATGCCCAGAACTGGACACAATTGAGGCCTAATCAGCACAGAGTAGAGCAGAATAATAACTTTTTGTGTCTTACTCAAAGCACTGTTAATGCAGGAGCTTGTGGGTGGTTGGTGCCCAGATTTCACTGAAATTCTGTTTGCTTTGGACACTTGACTGTCCTTTGAAAATCGGAGCCAGGCGTTCTATTGAAAGGTGAGAGAACTTCTGCAAACTCACCTCGGTGCTTGTGAAAATTCCACTCTTTCATCACATTTACATTCCCTTAGGCTCCTTTGGGAAGCTCGGTCAGAATTGTTCATAGTTGACCGATCCTGTCCCGCTAGAAGTTCATAGACTCACGGGCCAGAAGGGATCATGTAGTCTAACCTCCTGGAGGCCATAAGGCCTCACCCATCCACTTCTGAAAGAGGCTTCTAATTTCTGGCTGAGTTACCAACATCCTCAAATCTTGGTTCAGGATTCCAAAATTACAGACAATCTGCCATTTGCCCTTGTTCAAACCAGGAGATGATCTGTGCTGCCCACTTCAGAGGATGGTGAAAGGAGGCTTTGTATAGATGGTGAACTCATTGTATTTTTATGCAGACTTGGTTGATAGTTTTATCATTTGAATCCTTTCTCTCATTTTCTCTAATCTCAGAATCACAGTGATTTTTTTCCCCCTGAGAGGAAGGATCTTGCAACACTGAGGCCAAAATCAATATTTGTTGCTTTTGCTGATTACTTGCATTGCTTAGATCAGTTGTGACTTAGGGAGAGACTCTGCATGACGCTATAACATTGTACGAGGTGTTGTACATTTGGATGCACATAAAGAAACGTCCTTCAATTAAAAGAAACCGCAGGAGACTTGCTGAATAACTGTGCACTTTGCCCGTCTCAGTGTTGCCAGGGTAGCAGTGTAGTGAAATATGGGAAAACAACAGTGAGACCTACAAGACTGGTAGAGGCTATACCCAGAGGCTAGAGGAGACACTATGACACATTTCAGGCTTTATCAAGCAAACATTTGCACTGCCTGGGAAAAGCTTCTGACTTCTCAATAAACGTCAATAAAATGGAATAATTAAAAAGTACATTCTACATGAGCCTCTATTTTAACATTCAGTCATCAAACGGCCTAATAAGAAGCACCCGCCACATGGTCACCCTGCCATCCGCTGTAAAAGGTGCATTGCTTGGCTTACCGTACCGCAGTTCACCAACTGCCAAGAGCTCCCGTAAGAGCCTGGCACAGTCAGGTGGGCAAATGGAGATCCAGAAGGCAAGTGAGGAGAATACATTGGGCTGTGATACCAGAGCTGTAGCTGTGGAGGGTGGGAGAATATTATGGCCCTGTGGAACTCCTTGCCAGAGGATGTGGTGAAGGTTAGAACTTTAAGAGAGTTCGAAAAAGAGCTAGATAGATTCATGGAGGTTAGGTTAATCAATGGCTATTAGGCAGGATGGGTAGGAATGGTGTCCCTAGCCTCTGTTTCTCTGGAGATGGGTGACAGGGAAGAGATCACGTGATGATTACCTGTTGTGATCTCTCCTTCTGGGGCATCTGGTATTGACCACTGTCGGCAGACAGGATACTGGGCTAGATGGACCAAGTGTGGCCGTTCTGATGTTCTTATGACATAGCAGTTACAACCAATCAGATTTCTTTTGATTAAACTAGTAGAATAGTTTCCCTAGTGTTCACAATGGCCTAGATTTATAAACCCCTTTTAATTATTTTTTTAACTGGGGGGCAGGCTGGGATACCCTAACTCAAGTGACTTGCATGCAACTCCAGACGACTTCAATGGCACTCCTGAAGGAAAAAATCCTGGTCCCCCTAGGGCCATTTAGAGCTTTGTCAGGGACTTCAGAGCTGCCAGAATTATATGATGTGCGACTGAAGAGATCGCCACCTAGCCCTAAAGACGGCAGTTAATCCTCATGCACCGAGCAGTTTCTTTGATAGCTCGTGTCCCCTCCCCACCACAATGGGCGTTTCCCAGGAGAGAGCGAGGGGATGTGGCGGTAATTCAGGGTGCTAGCCCTATTGCACAGCCTCCGTTCCTTTGGGAGGGAAAAAAGCCTGCACACCCCATTGGCTACACTGAAAATGTGGGTGGGGCCAGAGAGGAAGCAAGGGCCTGTATACACTGTCTGTTCCCCTTTCCCAAGACTTGCAAGAGATCAGCTGTTCAACCCATGGATGCTCAGTGATGAATTTTCAGACAGACCTGCAGTTACGGCAGTGCTGTGGCTGGTTCAGATATGCTGCCGGGGTCTGGGATCTGAGCCTGAAGTGGACCAGAAGGCAATTTTCCTATGGGTGACTAGCATCTGAAGGTCTGGAGACCCAAGGACTCTCAGATCCCCATTTTACTTCATTTTCTAGCCCCAGCTTTGGATGGCTTTCAGGTCTCTTGGGCTTTGGGTTGCAGAGTTCCAAGAAGAGGTTGAGGGATTTGGGCTTATTTAGTCTACAGAAGAGAAGAGTGAGGGGGGATTTGATAGCAGCCTTCAACTCCCTGAAGGGGGGTTCCAAAGAGCATGGAGAGAGGCTGTTCTCAGTGGTGGCAGAACAAGGAGCAATGGTCTCCAGTTACAGTGGGGGAGGTCTAGGTTGGACATTAGGAAAAACTATTTCCCTAGGAGGGTGGGGAAGCACTGGGATGGGTTACTTAGGTAGGGGGAGGAGCCTCCATTCCTAGAGGTTTTTAAGTCCTGGCTTGAGAGCCCTGGCTGGGGTGATTTAGTTGAGGTTGATCCTACTCTGGACAGGGGGTTGGACTCAATGACCTCCTGAGGTCTCTTCCAACCCTAGGGGTCTCTGAGGCTATGTCTAGACTGCAAGCCTCTTTCGAAAGAGGCTCTTTCGAAGATACTTTCGAAAGAGCCTCTTTCGAAAGAGAGCGTCTAGACTGCACGCGGAACTTTCGAAAGAGCAAGCCGCTTTTTCGAAAGAAAGCACCCAGTGAGTCTGGATGCTCTCTTTCGAAGAAGCCCTATTTACATTCAAGAACGCCTTCTTTCGAAAGAAGCACTTTCGAAAGAAGGCGTTCTTCCTCGTGAAATGAGGTTTACCGCCGTCGAAAGAAAAGCCGCGTTCTTTCGATTTAATTTCGAAAGAACGCGGCTGCAGTCTAGACGCAGGTGAAGTTTTTTCGGAAAAAGGCTACTTTTCCCGAAAAAAACCCTGAGTCTGGACACAGCCTGAGAGTGAGTGCATAGGCCACATGGCCTTGTATTTCTGGTTCCCCTCAGCAGGCTTTTTTGCCCTCTGGGACCCTACAAATAGAAAGTGGATCGGCAGCATGTTTTGCAAAAGGCAGGCGTGCTCTGTTGGTCATTTCTTGCCCTGTATTTGGCTGACAGTTCTACAACACATTTTCCAATACAGTGCATGTGAAAAATTACAGATGAGGGCAAAGACCCATGCCAGCTGTGACAAGCCTGCCAATGGGCATGAAGGAATACACCTTTCTGGACCATGGTAATAATGTAGAGCTATCTGACACAGCTCGATTTTCCTTTAGTTGATTATTGTGATGTGCCGTTTTCGGCCCTGCGTGGCTTGCTCTGCCGTGGACTGGGCCAAGCCCGGTGGCGGGTTGGCCAGGACTGGGTGGGCAGCCCCGGCCCCGGCAAGGCCAGAAGGACGGGGAGCCTGCAAACTGCCGCAGCACGGGCCGGCGCAGGTGCCCTTGGCGTGGGCGGTGCCAGCGAGGGGAGGAGACGTCCCCGCCCCTGCCACAGGAGTCGTCACTGCGGAGGGACGCTTAAAAGAGGCGCTGCCGCCAGCGGTGAGGAGGGAGCTGCCCAACACCGGGAGGCCGGACAGAGGCATCTCGGGCCGCTCCTGCGGGGACCCAGGGACCAAGCCGCCGTGGCGACCCGGTGAGGGAGGTAGGAAGCGACCCAGAGCAGGGTACTGGAACCCAGGGGGGTTGCTGTGTTGCGGGGTGGAGCTTCCCTCCCCCCACCAACCGGAACTGGGGTCGAGAGCCCCAGTCCTTAGGGCCCTAGGTTGGGGCTCGGAGTGAGGGCAGGCCTGAGCCCCCCTACCTCACCTCACGAACTCGAACGACCCCCAGAGGGGATGAGCTAGGACGGACCAATCCTGCCGGATGTGGGGCAGGGAGGGAAGGGTGATAGGGAGCATGAGAACTGGGGATCTTGGGGTGTAAGGCGGAGCAGGGCGGGGGGCATTGACACCGCGCCCCTCCACATTTATGAATTGACTTCATGCTTTAATTCATCTCTCTTCCCCTTCTGCTCCCTCTCAATCACCCTCAGAAAAATGATTAAGGTTAAATATTTAAGTGGAAACAATTTTACCTTTGGAAAACACCTTGCAGTGTTTAAAGGATTCCCTAACCAAATATGAGGTTTTGATTAATCAATGTGATCGTTCCACTATAAAACTTGGTAAGGTCCAAACACGGCAATTAGTGAGGCCAGACAGGGATAAATGGCTGCACTGTGCATATATTATGACCTCATCAGAGCACCCCCCCCTTCAAAAAAAAAAAAGGATGCACCTTTCTCAGGTGAACTGAAAGAATCTTCCCTTCTGTGTGGGTTGTTGATGATCTATTAAGCACCCAGCAGGCAGTGGTTTTGTGATGATACAGGCATCAAATCATTTACATTTCTTTGGCTGGGGCTTGCAAATAGATTGCACTTTTCAAATACATTGCACTTTTAATGATGTGCACAGCAATGGAAATACTGTTGATGGAACAACATTAACACCGTGCGACTCGATCACGTTGTGCTGAGTGTGCCTCTCGCACTGCTCCATAGCTGAGTTTCCCATCCTCGCCGAGGCTCCCCAGAAGGCTGTATGTGGGCCGAAGTCAGGTCCGGGGGCAAAAGCGAACCCTTTCCCTCGCTGTGTGCAGGTGCCAAACACTGCCTACTCCTCCTGGCATGAAATCAACATGGCACTGGTGGTAGCGTGCGCAGAGCTCCGTAATACATTTGGCCTCCCCTTTCCTGCGTGACGTGACCAGCCGCGAAAAGAGTTGACAATGATGACCTTGAAATCAGCATTGTTAGACTTCAGAGTTAGCACCCGAACTCTCCGGGAACGGGATTTTGGGCCCATGCTTTGCTTTGGAAGTTTGCTGTTGTTGAAACGGGCTGCCGCCTGCAAAAATTGCTATTAAGTTATAACATAAAAAAAAAAATGAAAAAAATGTCAGTCGGCTGTAGTTAGCACCACGCTCAGACTTGTCGATGTGCAGGGTAGCTCATGCCTTAGCCCATCGGAACTACAGTTGGAGACGCCACTGCAGCAGATGTACTTTTCTCGTGCTCTTTAAGGATCTACATAGGGCAGCGGACTGGCTGGAGATAGGACGGGGTCTCCCTTGGGATACACTCTTTGGAAAAGGAGCTGCGCGGCTAACGTGTAAAATAGTGAGGGACACTGAGCTTCCATGCGGATGATTCGAGCCCTGCAAATCCTCAGTTATCTGCTTTATATCTGTGGGTACTTGCATCCACGGATGTGGGTGAGGATGTCCACAACTCATTCTTGCGCATATGGCTGTGGCTCCAAATTTTGTATCTAGCACCTTGCACATTTGCAGATACTCACTTTCTCTGTGCAGGTATCCACATCCACGCACACATCCTGCTTTCCAGCATGTCCTCCAAATGCCGTCTCGTTTACTTCCATTAATTTCACTGCAAACTTTAATTTTCAATTTGAGACCTATTCAGCCTAGTGTTAGTGAAACATGAGCTGTGCCAAACGCCACTGGATAACGTGTATTCATTTCTAATATCAGATGTGGCTGGATTTCATTACAAGAGGATGATTTACATTGAAACAAGAACTTCCGTCGTTTACTCGGGGTACAAATGGCACTGTAATGAGACTCATCCTCAGTTGACTGAGTCAAAGGCCACTGCCAGAGCATTAGCAGTCAGACTTTCAGTTCAGCTGTGTCTATAAATCATTTATATGAATGTGATTGCTGCTTTCACCGATATTTCAATCTGCCTTAAAAATCTAGGGCGCATAAGTAGCAGTTCGGTGTTATGAAGAGGAGCGACTAAGCATAATTTACATATATAATATATCCAGGGCACGCCACACAAACGTCTCTTGCTGGTTTCCCATGATATCCATATTTGATGATGTTTATATTTCTTCGCTGTTCTTTTATGGAGCATACTCTGTCAGCTGCAGTTGCATGAGCTCAGCACATGCTCCTGTCAGCTGTAGAGCAGGATCATAAAAACAGATCAAGAAGCTGACAAAGAAAATATCCCTCCCCCGCCCCAAAAAATATAGATATTGGAAGATTTGCCCATGTGTGGGTCCTTAACTCAAATAAGTTTTGCTTTTCTTCATTTAAATCTTTGCTCTGGGGTGGGCCTATGGATAAAGGGTTCAGGATGCAGGCTGCCCCAGGGAAAGAAGACAGCCTCTCTCTCCACCACAGTTTCGGGCGACCAGCACCTCTCCATGGCTGCTGCAGTGGGCACAGCCAGGGGAGGGGTGCATGTCTACCAGTTGAGGCACAGACAGACACACATACACTCTGAAATATGTAGTAGACAGTAGCTGTCCTTTTCTCGATCCATGCCCCCTGCTGGCCAAATAGGGTTATAGCTGTCCTGGTTCCCATCTCTGGCCCCTCGCTGCCCCCCTGTGGTCATTCTTCAGTATAACTGTCCCTCCTATCAGATCCTCCCTTTCCATTTCATGAGAAACAGTTGGATTCCAGGCACAGCCCAGTGTCCTGGCACAACCAAGCTCTTACCTTGCTTTAAGTTATGGTAGGATGAAGCTGCATACCACATTTGGTGGTCCTAATTCACAGGTGGGAAATCATTTTTGATGGGTGGTCCACGCCATGATTTTGGTAAGTGGTCAAAGGCCATACTTTTCTATGGAGGGTATGCACGGTCTGGTTTGGAGGTTGGGTGCAGAAGGGAGCTGGTGGTAGGTGACTGGAGAGCAAGAGGGGGTTGGTTGTGGGAGGGAGTTTTGACCTGGGGTAGAGGGTTGAGGTGCAGCCGGGGAGGGAGTAGGGGTGCAGGAGAGGATTCTGGCCTGCGGGAGGGATGTAGTAGAGGGTGCAGTGCCTGGGAGGGAGTTGTGACCTAGGTCAGGGGAAGGAGGGTGCACAGGTTTTGGGGGCAGACCTGCATTGGAGATTGGAGTGCAGGGTCCAGGAGCTGGTATGGGTGCAGGAGAGGATTCTGGCCTGGAGGAGTGGGTGCAGGAATGAGTGCAGACTCTGGGAGGGAATTGGGGTGCAGGAGGGGTTAGGGTACCAGAGGCAGGCTCTGGCCAGGAGGGGCTTACCTAAACACCTCATGGCCAGCAGCCCTCTTAGGCAAACTTCCCTGCCTGCCAGCAGCCCCGGACCACTTTGTGTCTCTCTGTGCTGTGGTGGGGAGTCCTCAAGTCCCCACCCCCAGCAAAATCTCTCAGCTCCTATTGGATGGAAACCAGCCAATGGGAGCTGGGAAATTCTGCTGTGCTGGCCCTGCCCCCAGCAACACATCTCAGCTCCCATTGTCCGGTGTCTGGTCAATAGAAGCTGAGCGATTCTGCTGGGGGCAGAGGCAGCAGGTGAAGCCTCTCTCCACCGCCAGCTCTGAGAGCCACAGGGAGCAGCTAGCCACTTTGAGCGGCGCTGCTCTCTGCCGCAGGGGTGGGAGTAAGAGGCTTAGGGGCCATGTTGCCTGCTGTGGGAATATTTTCTGTTGGGGAAGACCTTGCTGTGGATACAGATTTTTCAAAATATAAAATATTGATGTGGACCTTTAACCCCCGTGGGAAGGCAAATGAAATTCTGAAGGGGTTTATTATTCTGTCACTGCACAGGCGGTTGAAGCAGCAAACGCTCCCTGCTATTAATTTGCGGCAAGCGTGAAAAGCCCCTACCCAGTAATTTGAGACTTGACCTCTACGTCTTTTACAGCATCATGTAAAATTCTCAGCTACTGTCGATGGGCAAAGCACAATTGAAATTGGTGGCACAGCCTTCTAGCTGGGGATCTGAGCACCTGTGTGCTTTTGCAGAAGAATAATCACTCCGATTTGTAGGGCCCTATCATGGGGTGGCGCTCTCCTCTTACGAGTGTCCCCCTCTGGCTGAGTGCGTGTGCCTCTCTTGTAGAAAAGCTCTTTGGTGACTCAGCCCCCCAGGCCGAGTCCCACATCTACCTCGTGCAGAGTACACGCACAAAACACCTTCCAGTGTATAAACCTAACGGGACCATCCCAGTGCCCTCTGTAGGGTCTCTAAGTCTGTTCCCCACTCAGAAGAGGGTGGCGCCCCCAGGGCCTCCCTTTCTGGAGGCAGCATCTTCACCCTTAACTTAGGGCTTTATTTCCGAGACCCAGCATAATCCATCCGTCTCCAATAAGCTCTCCACGGTGGAGCTGTCTGTGGTGCTGCCGGCCTCTGCATCCGCCAGTCACCCAGCCTGCTTACCCCGAGGTCTCCAGAGGAACTGACTGCTGCCCTGTTCCTCAGCTCCTTTTATGGGGCCTTCCTGGCCCCTGATTGGCTGTGTCCCTTGCAGCCACCCTATCCTGCCTGAGGGACTCCTCTATTGCCTTTCTGAGGCAAGGATGTGGCAGGACCACAAGGCCTCCAGTAGGAGCCTCGGCCACCCTGTCGCAGGCCCAAATAGGACTTCCTTAAACAAACCTGCTATGCTCCAGTAAACCATCTGATGGTCCCGATTGTGATTTCCCTCGTGCCTGTGTAAAGCAGGAGAACATCTATACAAGTCAACTGTATTATACAGTTGTCTGAATCAGATCAGAATCAGACCCACCACCGTCAGTTAGGCCCGTGGACCCAAATCCTTATCACCTTGCTCAGGAAATTCATCCTACTGAGAAGAATGGGATTACTCATATGAGTAAAGCAGGCAAGATTTGGCCTGTTTGTTCTCACCGCCATCTGCCAGTTGCCGGGGGAAATAATATTTTGCCTCATTTAACATACAAGGAATGGAGCAGGGCATTCTCTGATGGTAACCCTAACATCCTCTGGCCAGATTTGGAATTGAACCAAGTTTTGACTGTAATAAGAAGAGACGTGCTTGCAGATTCATGATCTAGTGGGGAAACAAGCTGTACAACCAGTGCAGTTTAAGTTAGCTGAAGTTTCTACATGTTCTGGCAGTTTTCCAGTTCCAGACTTTGGATAAACTGCTATGAAAAGGAAGGCACCCACACCACGAATGTCTACCACGGATATCTTAGTAATGACCATTCTAGACATGAAACACATAATTAATCTTCCAACACTGAGCATTTCCACTAAGGAATATTACTCAGTAACATTTTTCAACAGCATTCTTAATTAGCAGACCCAACAGAGAATCACCAATCAGAGCCACTGTTCAGTTGCTGTATAACATGATTTTTCCCCCCATCTCCAGCATTTCATCATTAATTTTAGAAAGTGAATCTGATGCTAATAATAACAATTACACCACCACTGCATTGCACTTAAAGACTGCTTTCAGCATAAAAAATTAGCCTATTAAGAAATGATCTTTCAATGCTCGTCGTGCCTCCACGGATCATACTACTTTCTGTGGACGTGGCGGTTTTCACCCAAGCAACTCAAAGCGTGTTAATTATTTAATTAATTAAGCCCCACGATGCTTCTGTGAGGTGGCGAAGGATTATTATACCCGTTTCAGATGTGAAAACCTGGGAGTTGAACACTGTGTCCAAGGTCTAAGAAGAGACGCTAAATTCACTATGTGGCACTCAATAGAGGAGATTGTCTCCTTCAGAAGCCGAGGGTTGTTTCTTTTTAACTCTGTGAATGGATCTCCAAATAACGGTTATGTCCGTGGATACGTTGTGTTGCAGCACTTCCATAGTGTGTGTCTCTTTATTAGGAGCTGTGTATGGATCGTAGCATAGGCAGGGCGTGCATGCTACAGCAGGCAAAGCGAACGGTGACACCAAGACCGCACAAACTGCACCTCTTTTAACAATCCCATTGTGTTTGATATCGACATTCACTTTATTGAATACTATTTTTTTTAAAAAACCCTCAATTTTGGCTATTTTTAAAGACAGCAGCAACTTCCCAGTCTCCAAGTCCTTCACTGCGCTAAGATTTGAAACTACCCTAGCACCTTTCTAGCAAGTACAGGACAGCCTGTCGAGGACCTTGGATACTTAAGAATATTCCCGTTCGCTGTAAAATGCCCAAAGCCTCTTGGAAGCCCATTAGAGGGGCAAGGGGGCCAATTGTAATGTTCACCAGACATTAAAGAAAAAGAAATTTAAAAAAATTCTTGTATTTTGTTTACCATCGCTAAAGAGCCTAAATGTGCCACGAGTCAGACAGGATGTGTTTTTTTTGTGTTATCAGTATATTAAGTGAAAATACATTGAACAAAAACCATTTATTGGCCAAGCATTTGTTTGACCTTAAGTCTGTGAAGGCGGGAGTGGAATGGTTGCCCAGTGGCCCAGAAGACTAGTCTAGATTGTGGGAGACCTACATTCAATTCCTGCTTTGCCACAGTTCCCTTCGTGTCTCTGCACCTCAGTCCTCCATCTGTAAATTGGGGGTGCTAGGAATTCCCTACCTCACCAGGCTTTTGGGAAGATCAAAATATCATGAGGTGCTCGGACACCATGAAGGGAGGGCCAGATAAGTAAAAAAATAAATAATCTGTCTCATGGGATGGGTTGGCTATAACCCCCGCCCATGTGGCTCACTCAGGTGCGCTCAGGAGCCAAGCACACGGTCCAGTGTGCTCTGAAGTAGTTTAGTTATCAACTATTATTGTTCTGGCACCTTTCTTTAGCAGCTTTCTGCCACATACTGACTGCCTTCCAGCCATCTGCTCTTCAGTGTGCCATGTTCCCCGGCCTAGAAGCTCCGATTTCTTTAAAGAGGCATGTGTGTGGAGGAGGGAGATCAACCTTAAATGTGATGCCGTGTATCTAGTCTGACAGTATTTACACAGTCAGTTAAATGGTGCGTTGCAGCCACTGCAGATGAAAAACCTCTCATGGAGGTTTTGAAATAGATTGAGAGTGATGTTTGGGGGAAGGGTAGAGGGCCAGCCATCCCTCTCACGATGCACACTTGTGGCTCTGAATGAGGACCCCCCCATAATTCCTGCCTCCGTGTTCCCCAAGATGTGCCCGTTACTGTAAATGGGGGGGTGAGGGGAGGTGGTTGCTTTTTAACTGTCATGCTTTCATCTCAAGCCTCCGAGTGTTTTTGGTGTTTTTCCTTCAAGCCCTATCTCCTTCCTTTCCCTCTCCACTAAAAGTTTCTAGCATCCATCGTTGAAGAGAAAAGCTTGTGATTGGAGCCTAAACGTACTCCAAGGCTGTGTCTACATTGGCACCCCTTTCCGGAAAAGGGATGCTAATGTAGACTTCGGAATTGCAAATTCCGCGGGGGATTTAAATATCCCCCCCGGCATTTGCATTTACATGGCTGCCGCTTTTTTCCGGCTTGGCGATAAGCCAGAGAAAAGCGCCAGTCTAGACGTGATTCTCCGGAAAATAAGCCCTTTTCAGGAGGATCTCTTATTCCTACTTGAAAGAATCTCAGGTGTCCGGTATTCTCTGAATTTTTTTACCGGACAGAAGGTGAAAATACCGGATTTTCCGGGTGAATACCAGACACCTGGCAGCCCTAGAGATGGGTGCTGATTGCTCACAATAACTGTGAGAGCCGTGCGCTTCCTCTGCAGCCAATCAAAGCGCTGCCATGGTTCAATCAACACCCCCCGCAAATTCTAGCTACGCAAGCGCAGTTGGCAAAACTACCCTATCCCGCGAGCCCGCCTTGGTTATGGCAAGCCCACTGAGATGCACAAGGAACACTCGTGTGGCCCGCTCACTAGCCTACGCTGCCCATCGCTGTTACAGACTGTGACAAAGCACCCCTTACTTTTCTTTTTGATCAGCTAAATAGATCGAGCTCCTTTAATCTATCACTTCAGGGCAGGTGCTCCAATCCTTTAATCAGCCTCATGGCTCTTCTCTGAACCCTTTTTAAATGGGGCCTGGTATGTTTGTACAGTACCTAACACAATGGAGTCCAATCTGGGCTAGACATCTTGGGTATGTCTACACTACCACCCTAGTTCGAACTAGGATGGTTAATGTAGGCATCCGAAGTTACAAATGAAGCCTGGGATTTAAATATCCCGGGCTTCATTTGCATCTTGCCGGGCGCCGCCATTTTTAAATGCCCGTTAGTGCGGACTCCGTGCCCGCGGCTACACGCGGCACGGAGTAGGTAGTTCGGATTAGGCTCTCTATTCCGAACTACCGTTATTCCTTGTGGAACGAGGCGTACTGGTAGTTCGGAATAGAGAGCCTAATCCGAACTACCTACTCCGTGCCGCGTGTAGCCGCGGGCACGGAGTCCACACTAACAGGCATTTAAAAATGGCGGCGCCCGGCAAGATGCAAATGAAGCCCGGGATATTTAAATCCCAGGCTTCATTTGCAACTTCGGATGCCTACATTAACCACCGTAGTTCGAACTAGGGTGGTAGTGTAGACATACCCCTTGGGGCTACCACAGTATACAATAGTAATAATTAAAATACATGACAAAAACCACAACGGTTCCTGAGGTAGCATAGTTTTGAAAAAGGGTTTCCTTTTCCAGCAAATTTTGACTAAAGAATGTGGCCAACACAGTTGTAGATTTCTTGATCTCATTTGCTGTACCAACCGTTTTGCCAGCCTTGAATTTTCAAAGCAGCCAAAGCGAGATATAAATTATTGGAAAGGAGGGACCTTGATGTGTTTTGGACACATCTCAATCCCACGTATGCTTGGGATATGAAGCCATGATTTTCCCACAGGAGGCAAAGAGTGAAAAATATGAGATTCTTTCAATGTTCATGCTGTTATTTTAACACTGGGGATTTAATGCAATGTTTAGCATGATTCTATTTAGTGAAGGCAATTAAGATGTATTACATCCTCTGCTTCCATGCCTGTTGTAGCCAACTGGCATCTCATTGCACAATACTTAATCCCAGCTCAGGCATGCCTGTACTGCAGACTTTTTAGAGAGACTGAAGAATACCATCTCTCAATTGTACTTCAAAACTCTTGTTGTTGTGCAGTGAAAAACAAAAAAAAAGTTGGGCTCGTTAATCATGTGATTCTAATCCCACATGCAATCAGAAACATAAGACAGTAGTAGCATTATGTATTTTACGTTCTCTTGCCTTCACCTTAATCAGCCTCCTCATTGGCACTTGATTGGCAAATTAGTGACATCAAATGGAATCCCAATGAATAAGGGGAAAGAATTCTGAAACTAATGTTTTTTCAGTTTTAAAGCAACTTTACTATGGAGTGTACCTTTCATATCCATGCATCTCTGCATGACCAACTTGCTTTTGTATGCTGTCTGCAAGGTCAGCTTTCTCAGACAAAAACAATGGTTAGATGTAGAGTTAATTTCTAGTTTTGTTTTAATTAATACTGATTGTAACTCGTCCTATAATTTAATAATCCTAGCACGAAGTCCTGCTCTAAAATGAAAAATCTGCATATTAAAATATAAATTACTTCATTTAAGTAATTCAAGTTCAAAGATGTGAAATAAAGATACCATGTCAACTGAGCTATGAAAACGATGCAATTGAAAGACGATTATATTCGGAGATGCTTTATTATACTGGGCATGATTAAGAAGTTATAGGGATAAATATTTGAAAGTGGCCATCATTCCATGTCTGGAGCTAGATTTTCATGTTTATAGGGCTACTTTTATCTCTGTAGTTTTGTACTATACATACAAGTACAGAAGGAAAGGACGAAATTAGCTGTTAGCACTCAAGAGAGAGATCTTGGAGTCATTGTGAATAGTTCTTTGAAAACATCCACTCAGTCTGGAGTGGCAGTCCAAAAAGCAAACAGAATGTTAGGAGTCATTAAAAAAGGGATAGAGAATATCTTATTGCCTCTCTATAAATACATGGTATGCCCACATCTTGAGTAGTGTGTATAGATCTGGTCACCTCATCTTAAAAAAAAAAAAAGATATATATTAGTATTGGAAAAAGTTCCAAAAAGGGAAAAATTATTATGAGTTTTGAATGTTTTCCATATGAAGAGAGATTAAAAAGACTGGAACTTTTCATCTTAGATTAGAGGAGACTAAGGGGTGATATGATAGAGGTCTATAAAAGCATGACTGGTGGGGAAAAAGTGAATAAGGAAAAGAAAATTGTTCCCATAAAATAAAAACTAGGGGTCACCAAATGAAATTAATAGGGTAGCAGTTTTAAAACAAACCAAAGGAAGTATTTCTTCACACAACACACAGTCAACCTGTGGAACTCCTTGCCAGAGGATGTTGTAAAGACCAGGACTTTAACACGGTTCAAAAAAGAACTAGATAAATTCATGAAGGTTAGGTTCATCAATGCTTATTAGCCAGGATGGTAGAAATGGGCTTACATTGCAGAACAGGAGGTTTAGGTTGGACATTAGGAAAAACTTCCCAAATGTCAGGATGGTTAACTCTGGAATAAATTACCTAGGGAGGTGGCAGAATCTCCAACACTGGCAATATTTAAGAGCAGGTTAGATAGACATCTGTGAGGGATGATCTGGATGGTGCTTGGCCCTGCCAAGAGGGCAGGGGACTGGACTTGATGACCTCTCACGATTCGATTAATCTATGATTCTATAATGGTGTCCCTTGTCTCTTTTTGCCAGAGGCTGGGAATGGGTGATGAGGGGAGGGATCACTTGATGATTCCTTGTTCTGTTCATTCCTTCTGGGTCACCTGGCATTGGCCACTGTCGGCAGAGAGGATACTGGGCGAGACGGACCTTTGGTCTGATTCAATATGGCCCTTCATCTGTTTTATGTTATGCCCATTTTCTGGAGTGCCTCCACCCTGTTCAGGTTCCTCGTCAAAACACTAGAGGATAGTGGAAAAGGCTACATTCATCCCGGTGGTAACCCCACCCACTTGAGGGAAGTTTTAGTGTCGGCGAATTGTCACCACTTCGTCCGATGTTAGTGACTTTTCAGAACAGTGACTTTTCATTTCATGATGCACCTGACAAAGTGCTTTTTACCCACGAAAGCTGATGCCCAAACCGATCGGTTACTCTTCAAGGTGCCACAGGGCTGCTCGTTATTTTTGCACGTACAGGCCAACATGGAAGCATACCTAGCAAGTTGGTTGTACGCCTGAAACGAATGGGCCATGGGACAAGGTTCTTTGCTCCACGTTGTGAAGTTGGTCTAGGGGGATGTTCCCAGTGGCCCTCTGAGAATTGCGGTAAGAGAGGCTTTGCTGTAACAAGCCTGCTTCCAGGACCTATTCCCAAACCCTCACTACCTGCAGTCCTCTTCTGAAATAGACAGAAAATAAATTGCTGCTGTCAAACATTTTATGTGCACTTGCAGAATATTCATCTAAGAAGCAACAAAAGGCATCAGAGGAATGCAATCAGAGCTCATTTTTCTTAACAAGTCAAGAGGAAGTAAAGCCGTGATCTGTGAGAGCAGAGGATTTTTGACATCAGGCAAGTTCCTCTCACAGCACATTTCCAGCTAACTCAAACCCCAGTGTGATTTCTCTCACTTTGAATCATTAGCAGCTTCCTCTGCTGCAATTTCTTTCCTAGTGACTATTCAGAACAGCGAACCTTTGCCTTGAAGAGTCAGATGAAGTGTGGGCTAAATTTATTTCAAGTCTCTCCTTCTGATCCCTCTGCTCAGGAGGGAGAAAAGCGTTTGGCCAATGTATTGCTGTCTTGATTCTTTGCTCAGCTATTTGCTGTGCGAGATGACTTTGGAGAGTTTGCTAACAAGTCCTTTAAAAACCTGAGAATCGGTTTTAAAAACAGAACTGCTCAGCTGGGAGATATCTTGTTGGATCACAGGAAAAACTAATTGGAGTTGAGTTTAAAAAAAAGGGGAGGGGGGCAAAAATCCTCTTCCCTTCTAGCCAGACACCTTTAACATGCAGAGCAGGAGCTGAATTTTATGATTAGCTTCATCTTTTTCTGGGGCTGAACCAGAGCCATGGATCCAAAACCTAGCGAATGTTTGACTCTGCACCCAGAGATGAACTTTGCAGCTTGGGCCCACCTCGAATGGCATCTTCAGGCCGAACTGAAAGCTTTGCCAGGAGATCTAGTTAAGTTGAGAGTGGGAAAAAATCACAAAGCCCCATCTGACATAGCTATAACATCAAAAGCCTTAGTTTGGATACAATCGTACCGGGAAAAGAAAAGTTCCCCAGTAGCTTATTTTGTCTGAGGAATTGATGTAAATTGTACCCTCCTTGAATTTTCCAGAGTATCTATATTAGTATAACACTACCGGCATTGATAAGGTCTCAATCTGCCACTGGCACATTAGACATCATGAGCCCAATTCAGTGTTCTGAAGTGACTCCGGTTACATAGTGGAATTTTGTCCCGTGAGCTTAATTTTAAAACGTGTAACCTCAGGAGTGCAGCTAAACGTCTCATCTGCAGGCTCCGATCAGTGCACAAGCATATAAAATAGGTGTGGGCATCCCTAAATTCTGGTGAGGTTCTTCCAAACTTCAGGCTGGAATAGCGAGAAAATGAGTCTTAAAAATGTCAGCTTAATAGTGTTACCTTGCCGCGGCAGTATTCTCTGTTCTATAGAAGAGGTGCAGATTCACTTCTGGTGTGTTGTCTGTGGTTTCATGTATCCATTGATCTGAACATCTCTTGACCATACCTTTATCTGCTGATCTCTCTGTCTGATGCCACACCACCGGAAGGACGGTCTGATGACTTGCGCACCAGCCTAGAACGGAGGAGATACGGGTTCACAGATTTCCAGTGTGATCTTGAACAAGACACTTAGCCTTTCTGTGCCTCAGTTTCCAGCTTGTGAAAAGATAGATAACAGCTCTGCCTCACTTTCCATAGGAATTGAGAGGATACATTTGTTAACGATTGTGAGTTCTTTGAGATCTTCTGAATAACAAGGACTATAGAAGAGTTATGCATTATTATTAGTAGTAGTCGTCGTCGTCTAAATACAAGATGAACCAATCTAGTCTGGCACTCTCTGGTCTGGCAACATCCATGGTCCAGCATGATGTTAGTGAGTTGAATGTTCACTTATTATAGCTGAGGCCAAGTTTTCCTCAGTCCAATAAAGTTTGTTTACAGCCACCAGTCCTGGCTCTGTGTTCTATGCTGTTATTTAACTCTAATTTATCCCTAAATGTCTTCCCAGAGCCCAGCAAGCAGTGGAAGTGTGGGGAATGCTGCCAGACAATATTGACCTCCCGCGATCCGGCAAATTCTCTGGCTTGGCACCGGTTAGGTTTTGAGGATGCTGGACTAGAGAGGTTCAGTCTGTACTGATGTGGTCTTCAGCATTAAACTAGCTGAACATCTCCACTCCCTCAGTACCTCCACGGTGACTTTTTTGAAGGGACTCTAAATATTTCTTGCGACACCACAGCTCAGAATTAAAAAGGTATCCTCTGTCTTTTCCGTGGCTGTTTGTAAAGATGTTAAAGAACTGATGGGCGCTTTGGAATAACAGGGGTTCAATATAGTGTCCTAACTGAAATTCCCTCTCTGAGGAATGCAGGTCTCAGTGTCGCATGTGGATTATTACTGATCATATCATGCCTGCGACACTTTCCTACACATTTTGGCACTGGTCATGCGCAGACTTGAGCTTATGTGTCATTTTACAGAGAGAGAGAGTCCCATTGAATTCATCTGCCTCCTGTGCATCATGGTCAAGCTTATGAATTCAGCAAACATCCTAGAGCATCTTTAACCATTTAATTATGATGAAATTATAGTCTGTCAAAAATACTAGGGAGGTGTTGGCAGACAGGATAAAGCTTCAGGTAAAGATGTGGTCTCGCCAAGCCTAGAAATAAATATATACCCTGATAGTATTTTGGAAAGAGGGGCTGCCTTTTATGTTAGATAAGGACGCAGTCTTTGCCTTCTAATTAGTTTATTTTGAAATTAGTTAAATTTACTTCATGATATTTTTTGTTTAATCATAAACACTATTTGCAGTTGAAAGGTACAGGTGTGGGCTTTTTTTTGCAGCTAATCATGCACATTTGCATTTAGGAAGGAGGGCTTAGGCAGTTATTTTTTCAAGTGTTAATACATATAAACAGGGTGGTTTTTAGAAATGGATCATTTAGGCAGGTGGTCTTTAGCTTTTATCTTTAGGGGAGGAAATAGAAGCAACAGAATACTTTCAATGTGCTAACGAAATGCAAGGGCCGGGTTTTCTTTCAAGGTACATGCCCCATTGAAGTCAGCACGGAGATCCTCCGGAAAAACTTATTTCGAAAGAGAGCGTCTACAAAGCAAAGCTCAACAAAAAAGCAATGTGCTTTTTCAAAAGATAGCGTCCACATTGATTGGATGCTATCTCGCATTTCAGTTGTGATTACTGTGGATGGAGTGGCCACCAGGGTACCTGTGCTTTTTCCTGGAGACCTCTTCTTTCAAAAAAAACCCCACTCTTTTCCACGTCCACACATGTCTTTTTCCAAAAAAGCTTTTTCGGAAAAAGGCTTCTTCCTCGTAAAATGACGTTTTCAGCCATCGGAAAAAACCCTCCGTTCTTTCATCTTCTTGTCAGAAGAACGCAATAGCAGTGTGGACCTAAGTATTGCTTTTCCGGAAAAACAGCCGTTTTTCTGGAAAAACTCCTCAGTGTAGAGAGACCCTCAGGTAGTGCAGTAACCAGGGCTCGACAAACCGTGGCAAGAGCTACTCTTGATGTGATGTGGAAGTCAGGCAGGCGGACATTAGTGGCTTGATCGGCATAGTGGGAGACAACCTCAAGGGACTCTCTGGAAGCCAACCCATCACACAGCTTGCTTTCCTTTGTGCCAGGTACTCAGTCCAGCAAAAGTGCTTGGGTGGAAGAACCAGTGTTTCAGCTGTTTCTCAGCCCTTCCAGTCTTCTCCTCACTTCTCCCACTGGAGACTATCTGGAGCTCACGGGGGTTATTTTTAGTATTAAGGCTGAGGTGTGACATGCAGAGCTGCTGATCAGATGAGGATTCTTTGGTTGGCAGCGGTGGAAATTCCAAAGCACCCAAACATGGAGAGGTTGCCACTGGCATGGGGCCTTTGCTTGTGGGAGGATGAAAGCCCCCCGTCAAGATGAACTTTTCATTTATCCACAGTAGTTTGGTAAGGAATTAAAGTGCATCTGTTCTTCCAGAGTCATCCTAAAGAATCTTTGCAGTAGGAGAAGGTTCCTGGAGTGTGAACCTCTGTGCTCTTAGACAATCCATAATTATAATGATAGGCTCTCCTATGAGAGAGAAGTTTAGAAGAAAAAGAAAATAGCAAAGACTGAATAGCGCATTGAATCTTCAATCTTTAGAGGAAGCGAAGGGAATACACACACATTCTTCATATTCAGATCCATGGGTCTTTCGTTAACACACGGATTTGGGGGCAGTAGCCCACGTTTTTAAAGGTGTTCAGATGCCTCGCTCCCATTGAACCTTTGCCTTTTTAAAAACGGAGCCCTACAATTCGTGAGCCCCCGCCACAGCTGCGTAACATGTTTCGCATTGGACCTAAAGCTAGAAGCAGTCTGGTGTGGTGAGCTGGAAAAGCCGTGGCAGCTTTATTTTTAATAAGAAATATTATTAAATATATTGGGACAGAGTCTGTTGGAGTTGGGACAGAGTCTGTTGGCTGTGGTATACCTCCTCACTCAGGGAGGATCCTGGGTGATCCTTCCCTCCATGAAAGCAAAACCTCCCCCCTCTCAGCCTCATAGGGGGTGAGAACTTCCATCCCTGAATGCCCACCAGATCAATGGCAAATTCAGAAACAAGTTAGCTAAGCAGGCTGGGAGGCAGTTCCAGCAAAGGGGATGCTTGATCCAATAACATCATCATTCTTAATGAAACATTTTGGATAATGGAGGATAGAAGTTTGTGAACCACCCAAACCATCCACAAGAAACCCAGCCTACTCCCCTTGTTTCCTGTCCTATCATCAGAGGTTAAAATTAGTCTCCTTAATCTCTGAGGATAGGACAAGAAGCAATGGTCTCAAATTGCCGCAAGGAACGGGAGGGGGTTAGGTTGGACATTAGGAAAAACTTCCTGTCAGGGTGGTTAAACACTGGAATAAGTTGCCTCGCGAGGTTGCGGAATCTCCATCACTGGAGATATTCAAGAGCAGGTTGGACAGACACCTGTCAGGGATGATCTAGATGGTGCTTGGTCCTGCCATGAGGGCTGGGGACTGGACCTGATGACCTCTCGAGGTTCCTTCTAGTTCTCTGATTCTATAATGCTATTTTCTTTGCTTGTCTCCAGAGTCTCAGTTCACAGGTCCCTGGGGCTTTCTGCTTCTAGCAGACCCAAAAGGCTGCCTTTCTGACTCTGTCTCAGCCAGAACATTGCACAGATCAGGAGGGATCAGGCACAACTTTTCTCATTGTCCTATTCTGGACAAGGAAACTGTTGTTGCTGGACTTGACAGACCTGTCCTAATTGACAGAACTGCTAGGTTTTGCCACACAGAAAGATCCCCTGACTCAGGGTCCAATAGGACATCCAGAATCCGGAAGGCAAATTTTATCTGCCAAAAAGCTGAGGAGGAATACTTAAGAGTGGAAGAGAAAAGGATTTTCCATCCAAGTGATTCCCATCCAAGAGGATATTCTGCCAGTGGAAAACACTCCTCCAGCTGGTTGGAATTTAGTCAGATTTCAGGATCAACAGACCTTATGAAAATCTGTAAAGATCGGTGAGATTCTGGAATTTTCGCCCCGTGAACTTCAAGATGTACATCCTGAAAATACATCCCTCCGCCCTAGTGAGAGTTCTGGAGTCTGTGGACCAGGCAAGATTGACTCTTTGCAAGCACCAAAAGGTTTCTAAGAACATTGCCTCTGTTCTCCACTGCTCCCCGTCTGATTTGATGATCCTTCGTCCATCCTTTAAACTCTTTCCTCTCAGCTTCCCTTTCCTGAGATTTGATATATTATCTTGACAGGCGTAGCACTCTTCCCTGTTTCCGCTATACCTGCCGAGAGTCATGAGATGTGCTATGTACTAATGTAGACAGTGTACACAGCTTTCCCTCCACAACCCCAAGATCATTCTGCTCAAGTATCTGTCAAGAAGGCAATGAAAGATTGCACAGTACTGTCTGCCAGTCTTGGCCTCCCCAGCTCACTACACCAGATGGCAGCGCCCCGTGTGTTTTGGGGGCTAGCAGATTCTCTGTGCCTAATTACTCTTCCACCCACATCTCACTAATTGCTTTGTAAAAATGCAGAGATGCTGCATAGGGCCAAATTCTCTTGCATCCGATGGACTCCCATTCTGTGATCTAATAAAACGCACACCGAGTAGCAGAAACAAGCAGAGTTTGCTTTCCCCAGCAGAAAAAAAATAATGAGTGGAAGGGGAAAAGACTGTGCTACATCCAGACACTAGTTTGACCAGGGACTGTACTTGCATTGCATTTAGGTAGCATGACGTAGCTGTACTCAGGAAAAGGAGCATGATAGAATCAGCAGGGAAAGCAAGGTGGAGATTTTTCTTCCTCGGGGTAGCATTGCCAGATTGATGCTTGTAGAGCAGCCGGGAGCATTTAACCGGACTTCTGAATGTGACAAAGGCCAGGGCTGCTCAGATAAAGGTAACCAACATGGCCAACTGGAAGACTTGAATGGAATCATTGTTGGCCTTGCTAAGATAATATTTGTTCTTCCATCTGTATAATATTCATCGTGAAGGTCTCTTTTTTTTTTCTTATGGCAGCCCTGCCAAATGTAGCGGGGCAGGTGGGATGGGAATGTATCTGTGTACGGGGACATGCCTTGTGCGTAAAAATGTAAACGAAGGCATTTCATGCAATTGATGAATATCATCTAGCCTGGAAGCAAGTCCCATGCCATCTCACGGAACAGGACTCTAATGGTAACATTGCCTTGAAAATTACAGCCTTCGGAGTCGGAGAATGATTCAGGGTAATTACATTAGTGTTGCCGGAGAAATGAAAAGGAACACTTTCCATATTGCCTAATAACAAGCTCGGCTGGGCTGTATGCCTTACATTATTTCCACGAAGAGCCCGCAAACGATAGACACCATCAGGCTAATTACCAGATGTGGGTGGGCGGGGGCGGAGTGTATCGCTTGACGATCGGTGTTTGGCTGAACGGGCAGGCATCACGGCAGCTTCTGGGGAAACAGCCTTGCTGAGACCCGAAGCAGAGGTGTTCTGGTGAATCAAGCTACGATCTTTACGTGAGTTCAGGGTATTTATAGGCCCTGGACTGGAAGACCCAACACACATGGGAATGTGTAGCCCTCAAACACCTGTACTTTGGCTCAGCATATACGTCCCTGAGCGTTATTCCTATAGTTGGCAGGTTCCACCTGAGACGCCAAATCAGATATTTCCCCTGCTTCCAGCCCTTCTCAATGCCGGAAATGAAACCTCGGCGAGGTTGTTTGCGTTGACTGGTCCATGTCAGCTGCCTCATGCAGTGGGGTGATGAAATGCAGTAGACCTTTGTGCTTCATCTGGAGCAAGGGTTCTGGGATCCTTCCCCATGTGGGGTCCAATAGCCCAGGCTCCGACTGGAGCCTAAACATTTGCACTGCCATTTTATGGCCTCCCCAGCCTGTGCCCCACAAGCCTGAGTCAGCTGATAAAGGCCAGCTCTGGCTTTTCATTGCAGTGTAGACGGATCCCAGGAGTGGGTAGGTGGACCCATTGCCTCTGCTCGTGGCGTCTATCCTACAGCAGTTGCTTTTCTGACGGTGGGAGCAGGAGTGCAGAAGGAACTTCTCTCAGAGCCAGGTACAGGTCGAACCTCTCTCGTCCAGCACTCTCTCATCCAAAACATCCGTGATCAGGCATGATTTTAGTGAGCTGGATGTCCACTTTTCATGGGTGTGGCTAAGTTTCCCGCAGTCCCATAAAGTTTGTTTACAGCCAAACTCAGTGTTCTGTGTTGTGATTTAGGTCTAATTTACCCCTCAGTATCAGAGCCCAGTAAGCACTGGAAGTGTTGGTAATGTTGCTAAACCATATTGACCTCCTGTGGTCCGACAAAGTCTCTGGTTCAGAGGGTGCCAGACTAGAAAGGTTCAACCTGTATTTAGCAGCCACTTTTGTGGTAATGGCAGTGACTGGATAATTTTCCAAAGGCTGAGTGACAAGGTGCTAATTCTCTGCCTAACACTTGGGGCTATCTATGATCTCTGTTCTGTGTCAGCAGGGCTGTCCCCAGGTGAGGCAAGTCTAGTCCGTCATCAGAGATAGGAGGCTCTGGAGAGCCCTGCAAAGCCGCAGATCTTTGCTTTATATCCGGGGGTATCCGCGTTGCGGGGACGGATACAGATGTGCATGCAGATTTGTATCCAGAACCTTGCAAATTTGCGGATCTCCACGACTTATTTCTGTCACTGCAGATGCAAATTCAGCGAAAAAATTTGTATCCATGCAGGGCTCTTTCAGTTCCACTTTCACCTTGTCCCCGGTTCTCAGGCCCAACCTTACCGTTCAGAGAATCACCGCGACACATACTGGGCCAGCTTCTGTCGAAGTCTGGGGTAAGGCTGCTGGCTTCAGTGACAAAGTTAAGGTCAGTGGAGTTACTCTGGATTTCCCAGGGTGTAACCGTGGGCAGACCCTGCTCCGTGGTCCTCTCCTGAGACTGCAATTTTTGTCTCTCTCAGAATGGCTCCACTGGAGTGTCTGTTACTTTAACAGTATTAGGGTACGTCTACAAAGCAGTGATATTTCTGAATAACTAATGTTATTCCGAAAGAACATAGTCTGAATCTACACTACAAGTAGTTATTTTGACATAATGTGGAGCTGGAAGACTTCTTACTCCGACTCCTCTAACCCTCATTGTACGGGGAGTAAGGGAAGTTGGAGGAAGAGCGCTCTACTTCGGACTTCCTGCTGTGTAGACAGCGCCAAAAGGTGAGATAAGCTAGGATGTGTCTTAGGTATTAGGGATGTAAGTGACTACTCGACTATCTGATAAGCATATCAGAGAGAAGCAGCAAGGGGGGACTTAAAAAATGGTTTCCCCCAGCACTGTCTCCACAGGGGTTAGGGGAGGTAGAGGAACAGGGGAAACAGCGCAAGTGGGGACTGAAGCAATCTCTGCTCACGCTGGCTCTGCTGCGATTCTGTTTTTGAAAATTACAAGAGCTCCGCCGGGGCTCTTGTACATTTCAAAGGCTCGGGCGCTGCAGGGAGCATGGGACCAGTCTCCCGTTGGCCCCACACTCCCTCTGGGGCTTCTGCTTTTAAATTGTAGCAAAAGCCCGGCCGGGTTCTTGCTAGAGTTTAAAGGCGGAAGCACCCTTATCGACGAATTGAATAGTCAATGGAAATCCCGACTATTTGATTAGTTAATTCATCGAAATTTAGCATCCCTATTAGGTATTATCTCTTATGCTGAATTAATTGTGTATTGAGATATCAATGGCAAATATTGAAGAGTGTCGTTTCAGCTACTGCCGGATAACACTGTGAGCTTGATTATAGATGCAACTTAAATGCAACAAACTGTAAGGAAAAGTTTCCTCTTTTATTTCCTCTTGTGTGGGTATTATAAACCTGCTGTGTTCTGATGCCAGCCAATTTTGAGCCTGATTGAGCAGCTTTGTCATGCATAACGGAAGTCCTGACACATTGTGATCTCTGATTTCTAGGCTACTGGAGCTTTTGTGTTATTTATTTCTTAGAAGATTTACCCCATGCTGCTCAGGTCCTTAACTCAATTCATTTTTAGGTTTTTTGGAAAGTAAAGTGACAATGTCCAGATTTCATTTGGGTCATTGCTCTGGGGTGGGGCTGGGGAGGTTGGGTTCAGTATGCAGGTTACTCTGGAGAGAGAGGACAGCTCCAGCCCTCTCTTACCGCAGCAGTGTGGGGCCAGGTGAGAAGCACCTCTCGACAGCTGCTGCAGCTCCAGCGGGCACAGCTGGGGGAGGGGTCCATGTCCCCCGGCTGGGGCAGGTCCAGGTTCGTCTGCCCACTGCACTCCCCAGCCCGAGTGAGGAAAGCAGCTAACTGGGTATTATCCCCTTGCTCCCTGACGAAGGGGAACAGACAGCAATAATCCCTACAAATTGGAGGGTGGGGTGGGGCAGAGACTTGGGGTGGGGGCAGTCCTGAAAGGGCAGGTCTCCCCATTCCTCCCGCCAGCCCCTGTCACCTACTTGGTGATTCTGTCTCTTTTCTATATGGTCTAATGAGGAGCAATCCCATTCCAGGCCCATCCCAATAGCGATCAGAGGAAGCTGTATGCAGAATTTGGTGATCTTTTAGGAGAAGTTCTTGAGCGGATGGACGGACGGACAGGCAGACAAGCTCTCTCAAATATACAATAGATTTCTGATATTGCATATCTTTCCGGTGTTCTTTGAGACTTCAAAGCCCCGTCGGGCACTGAGAAATAACGGTAGGCATGCAGACCACCAGGCCAATCTAATCTCAGGTTTGTGCTTGCACAGTTCATGTGGTTCAGGCAGCGGTTCCAGAAAGGGTGGCTCAATAATTCTGCCTTGAAGCTGCCGTACTCAGGCAGGGAAACATCTAAAAATAATGTGTCCAAATGAGAGAGGATGAAAACAACTCAGGGAAAATGGCTGCGCTCCAAGGATCGTTGTGTGCGTGTCTTGATGACAAAATAGCTCGACGGTAACGCAGCTCCCATGCAGGTATCCTAAAGCACCCATAAGGTGTGTGTGATGCCTCACAGCTTTCGTGTAAATATCGATACACTTGACCTGCGAATGATACCATTGCCAGGGAAAAGAAGGCCCTATTACCGCTGTCAGCCCACCAAGTCTGAACTAACCATCGTGCCCTTAACTCAGAAAATCTGCTATAACTATAAATCTGAAGGAAATGGGTCTGGCTCACGAAAGCTCATCATCTAATAAACCATCTTGTTAGTCTTTAAAGTGCTACATAGTCCTGTATTTTGTTTCTGCTATAATTAGGAATTAGGGTGTGACCGACTGACAATGCCATCCAATATCCTGCACTAACCTTACCGAATGAAGATGGAATTAATTATGGAATTATGTTAAATCTTACTGAATTAGGTTTAACACCTTTGCGCTATGTCTACACTGGCATGATTTTCCGGAAATGCTTTTAACGGAAAACTTTTCCGTTAAAAGCATTTTTGGAAAAGCGCGTCTAGATTGGCAGGATGCTTTTCCGGAAAAGCACTTTTTCCGGAAAAGCGTCCGTGGCCAAACTAGACATGCTTTTCCGCAAAAAAGCTCCGATCGCCATTTTCGTGATCGGGGCATTTTTGCGGAAAACAGAACTATGCTGTCTACACTGGCCCTTTCGGGCAAAAGTCTTTTGGAAAAAGACTTTTGCCTGAACGGGAGCACCATAGTTTTTCCAGAAAAGCACTGATGATTTTACATGAGATCATCAGTGCTTTTCTGGAAATTCAAGCGGCCAGTGTAGACAGCTGGCAAGTTTTTCCGGAAAATCAGATGATTTTTCGGAAAAACTTGCCAGTATAGACACAGCCTTGGGGCCCAGTGTATTAAAAATGTCGTTGCTTCTGCAATATTGTAGGATTATCTATAACTTTGCTCGGGATCTGACCAGTGTAAACGGTAGGAACTTCCAAAAACCGGGACGATAGGTAGGCAGCGGTTTCTTAGGCGGTGCATGGGGGCCATTTGAAAGCTGTGCCTTGGAGGGGGCTACCTTGCTATTTATGTACTCCTGGACACTGCAGATCAAAGACCCTCCAACTGTCTGAAGAACGGACTAAACTTTTCATGGCTATGCTAGTGTCACCGAGGGGCGGGGAGCCAGAGGTGTGACTGTCGGCAGGGAGAACAGGAGGTTTATTTGTCCACAGGGACAGGGCGTAGAAGACTTGTCAGCACAGGAACCAGAAGCAGCCAGTTCCATCCGCCTTGGGGAGAGGGGGCTCATCGCCAAGGGCCCTGCCCCCCCTTCCAAGCCAGCGAGATTCACTCACCCACTCAGAAGACCATTTCCCCCTCCAGTCCATCCTGGCCTCCAGCCTTTGTCCAGCTTCCTGGGCAAAAGGTGTCACCTGGTCACATTCCCTGTCCCAGGCTCTGCTTACAGCATCAGCCGTTGTGTACGCGCAGGAGGCTGTCGCACTGAAATTCCCACCCCCATCTCCCTAGCGGTGCAGAGTCAAGGGAAACTGAGGCACGCCGGCGGGGTTGCTACAGGACAGTAGAAATCAGATGCAGCGTCACACACGAACAGGGCGAGTACAAACCCCGCTTCGTCACAACTGAGGCCGTTAGGAGCTTGTGAGCACAAACGATACCCCTTTGGGGATTTATGGAGCTTGCCTGCCAGACCCCATGCTAAAGGCAATGGGGGGGAGGAGGGAATTGCTATTAAGCCTAGTAGCACACGTGCAGGTTCCTTTATTGTTTTTAATATGTTTTCTCTGTGGTGTATGTACAGCTAAGAATAAATATGCTGGCAAGAGGAGTGCGATGTGGTAATTCTGCCTGGCATTCTATTGTGAGTCTGGGAAGAGAAGCGTGCTTAGAGAGCCTGTCTTTTGCTGGGGAAATCACAGCTGGGGGTAGGGTTGCCAGGTGTCCGGTTTTGAACCAGACAGTCCGGTATTTGAGCTTCCTGTCCTGGAAACAAATTGAGAAAATACCGAACACAGAAATGTCCAGTATTTTATAATTAAGTTTGATTATTATCAGGAGTATCAGTACATAGTTGCGTACTGCCTGGCTGGTAGACATGCTCACGCTGGGTAAGTGTGTCTACCAGCCAGGCGCTTTGCAACTACACTGTGCGGAGGGGGGGAAGAGGGGGGCGGGCTGGGGCGGGATGGAATCCCCGGGGCAGGACTCGCCTGTGCGCTCCACCGGAACTGTGCTCAGGACAGGCAGCGCCTCGGGATCTGTGTGTGCCTGGGCCAGCCCTGCTTCCCACCAGCCGGTTCCCCCCCATCCTGATCTCCCCCGGCTAGCCCCTCTCTCCCCCCCAACCAGCCCTGCTCTCCACCGGCCAGTTCCCCCCCACTCGGATCTCCCCTGGCCAGCTCCGCTCCCTCCCCCCCCCCCCCCCCCCAGCCCTGCTCCTCACTGGCTGGTCCCCCCCTCCAATCTCCCCCAGCGACCCCCGCTTCCCCCCCCCCCCCAGCCCTGCTCCCTACTGGCTGGTTCCCCCCCCTCGATTTCCCCCCAGCCAGCCCCGCTCCTCTCGACCCCCTCCCAACCAGCCCTGCTCCCCACTGGCCGGTTCCCCCCCCTCGATTTCCCCCAGCCAGCCCCACTCCTCTCCCCCCAACCAGCCCTGCTCCCCACTGGCCGGTTCCCCCTCCACTCGGATCTCCCTCAGCCAGCTCCACTCCCCCCCCAACCAGCCCTGCTCCCCACTGGCCGGTTCCCCCTCCACTCGGATCTCCCTCAGCCAGCTCCACTCCCCCTCCCCAACCAGCCCTGCTCCCCACTGGCCGGTTCCCCCTCCACTCGGATCTCCCTCAGCCAGCTCCACTCCCCCCCACACCAGTCCTGCGCCCTACTGGCCTGTTCCCCACCCCCCAGTCTCCCCTGCCAGCCCCACTCCCCCTGCAGCCGGTTCCCCCCCATCCCCCCGTCTAAGATCAAGTGCGTCCGGTATTTTTGTCGAAACCAACTGACAACCCTAGCTGTGGAGCCCGGAGATACTCTGATCGGGAGGACGTGTGACACAGATCTCCACCCCGGGGCCGGATGAAGGCCCTAAGCACTCGCCTAATCATAGGCTTTTCTCCCTTATGCATTGAGATCTAATCTATTGCCTGTGCACCTAATAACACCTACTTGAATTTTCACTCCTGAAAGTGGTGCACTGTGTGAGCAATTCCTGGTACTTCACTCCAAAGTAACAGCCATTTTGATGTATACTGCAATTATACCTAGGCTGTACCTGATAGTTATTCGGCTGAGAAGGGGAAATGAGGAGATGTTGCTGCTACGACTGTATAATTTAAATGAGCAGTTTTCTTTTCTTACTTTCAAGTCATTTATGATTATTTTTTTAGGCGCAAAATTCTTTGTAGGTCCTAAACTTGTTCATAGGCCCTTGGCCTATTGTGCCTAATGGATAATCGGCCCCCGCTCCGCCCGAGAGAGGTAGCAAGTAGGGCGCCGTGAGGGTAGGTACCCTTGCTACAACGTGGAAAGGAAACGCAGACGCCACGGCCCTGAACTGTGGCACACGGGACATTAGAGGAAGTGACTGTTTTTATTTTTTGTAGGGGATGGAGCCCTCGTCTGGATTTGAAGCGAGTAACACGGTCAGGCCTGAGTCAAAGGGTCAAAATGGTTCTGGCTGCTCACCGTGGCCTAGACCTAACAAAGCACTGAAGCGCATGCTTAAATTTAAGCGCACACAGCACACAAACCTCCCGGGGGCCCAGGTGAGGTAGGGTAGAAGGCGAAGCTGTGGTTTAGTCTTGCGGTCGATGTTTCTAGCGCCTGATGTTCCGAAGAGCAGCACTGTCTGAATGCTGCCGCTCAGTTTGTTCTGTTACAGCTGATTTACGCTAACAGGCTCTGGGGTTTCACAGCAGTGGTGTCTGTTTCAGGGTCTCTGGCCAACAGCAAAGAGGATTTACTGTTGCCATTGAAGACCGTTATGGGAGACTCTCTGGTAGCTGGGACAGTAGCGCAGCTGAGAGATCGAAAGGACTGTGTAGCGTTGCCAGATGGTTTAACCAAAAATACCGAACGCGCCCCCCCCCCCAAAAAAAACCACCAGGAAAAAAATGCCATTGAAGGGAAGAAAAGGGGGGGGAGACCAACGTTGTTGAGCAAAGAAGAAAAAAAAGGACCCCAAGAGTTAAGCAAAAAAATTAAAAAATTTAAAAAAAAAGTGTGGCCCCTTTAAGAAACGCTTTTGAGGCTTTTTGGCCCTAACAAGCTGACGGCAGCTGTCCGCCATCTTGTCTCGCTGCTCCGGGCCAGACAGCTCCCCTGCAGAACCAGGTAAGCACCCGGGATTTTTGCTTCCTGGCTGGGAAAAAATCAGAAAATACTGGACATTTTAGGTGTCCGGTATTTTCTGAAATTTTTTACCAGACAGGAGGCGAAAATTCCGGACTGCCCGGGTCAATACCGGACACCTGGCAACCCTAGGACTGTGATTCACATCCTGTCGGGGGTCGAACCCTCGCAAGCTGTGCAGGTAGGAAGGAAATGCTATCGCCACCGGTGACACCGCATCCCCTCTGCTCATCTGAGGGCTTTGCAAGGTCCTGCCGATGGGACGACTTCATGCTAGGCCAGGACCTGCTGGTCCTGCAGCAAGTAGGGCCAACAAGGTCAGTGGGAGCCAGGTGCTGAGGGTTGCAGAATCTGTTCTGTGTGGCTCATACAACTGCACATGCTCTATTGCAGGGGGGCAACCTCAGGATCTGGCCCCCATCATGGGGCAGGCACATAAAATCTACTAGACTAGGCCCCCCTAGGCTCTGGTGTGTGAGGGGACCACATCAGGGCGGGTTTCTTGCTTGTGTATGGCCCCCGACTGATTTTTCTGAAAGTCAGTGGCCCTTGATTCAGAAAAGGTTCCCCACTCCGGCTCTAATGGGATCTATGCCCTCAAGTGCCAGCAATCCCCCTCTGCCATGTATGTTGGCCAAACCAGATAGTCTCTGCCACGAAGGATTAAGGGACACGAATCGGATATTTGAAATGATAGCACACAGGAACCTGTGGGGCACCATTTTCACCTGCCTGGGCACTCATTAATGGACTTAAAAGTAGCCATTCTTCTACAAAGGAATTTCACAAGCCAACTAGAGAGAGAGCAAGCATGCGGAATTGACCTTCACAAGCAAATATGACATGGTTTCCCTTGGTTTGAACAACAACTTGAACTGGTTATCATATTATAACACCCGCTTTCCTTACATTCAGCACGCTACTGACATCCAAAGCTAAGTACACGACACTTCCAACCCACACAATTAGCCTCCTTAGCACCGGGACTACAACTGACTGGGAATTCCCTCTCCCCCATCTTATTCTGAGGGTCCCCCTTGTTTTCTCTTGATTGCAAAGGCAAGGGCAGGTTTAAATAGCTCAGTTACTTATCAGGGAACGTTGGTGCTCAAGGAAGCCATCTTGCAGCAAGTGACATAGGTCCAGTGACACTTCCGTTAAAGGCACTGGGAGTGGAACCGGCTGTTGTAACATCAGCAACCCGCTGATGGGGATTGTGCAAATAACTCCCAGATTGGTTTGCAAGCTCCCGCAGGGTGCAAATAACCAATCTCCTTCCGGACCGATGAGCAGGTCCTTACTGTAGACTTGACCCAAAGCTTGCTGAGGTCAATGGATTTTCCATGGACTGTCGTGGGCATTATACTAGCCACTCTGTACAAGGTTTATATGTGTTTAAGTCTCATATAAACAGTTCAGCTGGACTATGGCCTGGCCTATACTAGACCAGGCAGGTCAGCTTAAGGCAGGCATGTCCAAAGTCCGGCCCGGGGGCCAATTGCGGCCCGTGTTCCAGTTTAATACGGCCCCCCAGGTAATTTGGCAATATCTATCTTTTATGGCCCCCAACGAATCCATATGTATTGAGATGAATACATTGTAAAATCTCAGTTAATGTCAGTTGGTCTAAATCAGTTATAAATATATTTGGACACAACATGTATACTTGGTGTTATGTTCCTGTTCATATTTTTTGAACTTAAAAGTTGACAGACAACCTTTATTACCAATAATATGTAATGTACTTTACAATGTTCCTGACATATATTTCAGCTTCCTGGATTTTTTTTTCATCTGGCCTTCAGATATGAAAGGCAGAGTGGTTTAACACCTGTTTAGATTTGTCATCTATGTGACGAAATGAAAAGTATGCCATTTGCAATAAACTTTGCATAAAATAGTTAATTTGCATTTCATTTTAATGGTTCAAAGAATGTCAGGCAAAATGGTCAGCCCTCATGCATGTTCACTTCATCAAATCTGGCCCTCTTTGAAAAAAGTTTGGACACCCCTGGCTTAAGGCACACCGGCCAGCTACGCAAAATTCCTAGCCAGAGTTGGCTTACTTTAAGCCAAACCGCCACGGTGTCCACACTGCGGGAGGCTGATGAGGGCACACACTGCAGTCAGCTTCCCTTCCTCGTCGCAGAACGAGGAATACCGGAGGCCAGCAGGGACTGCCCTGAGTGCTTGATTTGTCTACACTAGACCCGCTAAATCGAACACTAAATCCATCAACTTCCAGAGGGTCAATCTTCATGTGTGTTAGGTGTGCACCAAGTGTCTTGGTAACTCACCGAAAAGAATAAACCCACGAAACTGACATACCTGATTTTGAAAGAGAACGTGAAGGGGGAAAAATATTACCCTTTCTCTTTAAACTATCTCTTTTCTGTATTGTTACCTTGACAACTCTGCTGCTGTTTTGCATCTTTGGTGGGACTTAACTGTGGTGGAAGAGGGGGACATGCATTCTATGCTTCCCTAGGTACTCCCACCTCCTACACAAGCACGTGTCAGTAACAGGGCATCTAAAGCCACAGAACCCGTGTTCGTTATGTCGCCCTATGGTATCCTCTGCAAATCATTACAGATCCTCAGAACTGGGACCCGTTCTGAATGAAGGTACAACGTTATGTCTTTTTGTTAAGCCCGAACCACAGCAGTTTTAATTTCCTAGCAAAAGAGATGCAACGTGCTTCAAATATTTGCCGGGGTTAGCAGAGCTCAAGAGCAGGGAGGAGTGAAAGTGCTTGAAAAATAATTGTGTTATTTTTGGCATAAGCAGCGCCAGGAGTGTATGTCAAGATTAGGGTGCAGCTCTGATGGGCTGAGCTGAGGCTAGCAGGGATAAAAATATCCTTTCCCTTCTTGCCATTGAAATTTCACGAGGAGAGGCAGAGGTAAGGGGAAGGTGGCAGTGAATTGAAATTTGAATCTCTATTACCCTTTGCTTTTCTTAGGGCAGGAAAAGCTGCCTGCTTGCTGACTGAGGTCTTCTCAAGACCGTCGCAACGGAGAAAATGTTAAGAAACAGTCAGGGTATGAGCTGCGGAACTTCCCACGCTTTCGAAAAAAGTTAGTGAAGAAAACGACTCTATCAGTCAAATGTGTGGCCAGAGCGGCTTGCTTTACAGTAGTAATCACAAGATCCCAGACTGCCGCCCTACCCTAAGCTCTGAGCAGGGGTGTGTCGGGGGTCCGGTTATTGAATGCAGAGCGCATGTGTTTTCAATTGCTATCTGGAGCCAGCCCAGTAGCTGTAAGTTGGCCTGACAAAGACTTATTGAAGTACGGACAGAGTGCAGTTTCAAAGCAACGAGAAAAAGAACGGGAGTGCTGTTCAGGAAATTCTTCAGGCATGGGCAGGGACTTGGCTGCACTTCTGCTGTTGGAAAATCTGACAGGGGCAGTTTCTGAACACAGGCTAGGCCTCGTGCTGTTCTGAGAGCAGCACCGCATCTTCTCGCGTCTCCCCTCCCCCTGTACTCACCACACTCCGTTGCATCTGGCGACTGAAAGAAAGGTAAGAGGGGGATTGCTCTTTTCTCTGTGCAGTCACTTGGATTTGCAGTTCTTTTGTTCTGGGGCAGAGGAGATCTGTTTGTTTCCAGCAGACTGTTTAGAGAGAGGAAGAATTTGGGGCTATGCAGCTGTGGCATGTTGGCTAAAGTATCCCGCTAGTTTTGAGTGGGGTGTCAGTTTCTTTCTAACTTTTTTTTCTTCCGTGCTGATCTTGCAGGCAGATTGGTTCTTGCTTCTGCCAAGATATTTGCACAAAGGTTTCCCAACTTGTTGGTTTTTTTCCGAAGGGAAGTCTGGATACAGCTTTGTAAGAGCATCAGCATGAAAAGAAAAAAAAAAGTATTGTGATCCAGATGCAGTCAGTGAATATTGCTCACGGTACATTGTCTGCGGTGGTAATAAATACATATGTAAAGTAGCATTTTTCATGGGCTCGGGGGAATATAGGGATTGCCTATTGCTAAGCGTTCCTGTTACGAAGCCACCAAATAATACAGCTACATCGTTAAAGCAGGAGGTAATCCTGTTGCAATCATCACGTTCCGATTTTTCAGCAATTCTCCTTTCCAACACTTGCTTTTATATTTGGTAAGATATAAACCAAATAAAGCACATTAGAAAAAAAACTCAAAACCCAGCCTAGAAGATTAAAACTAGAGACTTTAATTGAACTTGCATTTTTCTTCTGACTGCACATTTTCTTAGTTATTCTTGGAAAGAAGCTTAATTCTAAGACGCAATCATGACAAATAATTTCCCAGTTTAGCAGACTGCCAGATTTGGGCTTTACTCGCTTGTCCTCCTGGTTGCAGCGTGAAAGCTGAAGGCTTTCCTCGGCCGCGATAGCAGCTCCTTATGTGCCGTGTTTGTGTGTGGAAGTTAGGGGACAATATATTTGCTGACGATGCTTTTGTATCATGCTGTGTGCATAGGGTTAAAAGAGATGGTACGATAGTGCTGCATTTACCAAAAGGGACTCAATCAGCTGCAGTTCGGGGACATAGACTTAGAGGTTGCATGTGGTGTGCGTTCCATGGAGTGGCACTTAGAGCACTTACAGGGAGAGAGCGAGTTTCCTCTACAGCCTTAGCTGAGCGCCAGCTGGCTTTTATCTCATGTGACGGAGACTCATGCACCAAGCTCCAGAGGTCCTAGGTGTGATTCTGTCTGTCGGCATTACGCTCGTTTTCCTATTGGCCAGCAGGACCTACCATGCCGTAGCCGAGTGGCTGCTTGCTTTGGTCACCCATGACATTCCCAGCTGATCGAGCCCCGTGTGGGAGTTGGCCAGGCTCTTGCTCTGTGTTGCCAGCGAAGAACTGGCTGTCATGGGGGGAGAGGGCAGAGTGTTAAGAGGCAGGGCTTGGGGGACAGGAACAGACACCCCCCTACCCCCAGCTCACCGGGACTCCCAAGCCAGATTGCACAGCTATGCTGACTGGGGATGGCCTGCAGGCCGAGAGTTTGAGACCCCGGCTCTATTAGTTGTGCAGGGTTAGAAAGAAACTTCCCCATGGGCCTTTATGCATTAATTATCTATTAATGGGATCTTCCACCTTCCACTGATCATGGTCTTTGGGTTGGCATTTCCCATGTTCCTATGTCCAAGCCTAGGGACATAAAATACTGTTTAATTGGTTAAACACGGGAGTGGGGGTCTGCCGTGTGGGGTCTGCCCTGGCTGCCACAGCTCCTGGCCCCCGCGTGGGCTGGAAACCGGCAGCCCCAGGTGGGGGGACCTGGTGGGGCTGTTCCAGCTGACCATTCCTTGGTAAGCATCACCCACAAAAGCATTGAGCCAGCTTGGCAGTGCAAGCCTCTGAATCATGTGCATTTGTTTTGTGTGGACCAGCAGTTACCTGTCAGCTCGAAGGACTGTTTTGCCCGCTTTGATCACGGGGCCAGAGCAGGGCAACGCTCTCTCAGACTCCATGGACTTCCCGGGTCAGGAGTCCCTCCTGCAAATGTGGAAGTGCCCGTAGGGGGTCTAAGGCACTCAGCACCGCTTAGCACCTCCTCCTCTGCCCCGGTGGGTCTCAGACAGGGGTGCGTGCATGCAGAGGGCATTCGGGGTACACCCACTCATCCAGGTACTTTGTACCAGGCTGTATAAAAAGCACCGGCAAAGTCCGTACAAACTCGGGATGTAAAAAGTCGCTTACACATGTACGTAAAATCCTGGTGGCTACATGGTTACATGCACGGTGGGCTGTGCGGTGAAACGCGCGGATATAAGCTTTAATCGGCAGACCCCGCAGCCAAGCAGGCTCCCTGGGAGCTGCCGGCCCTGCGCCTGAGGTAAAGTTAGAGCCCATGGTGAAACCAACTCCCGGGCAGCAGGGCCCACAACCCCTGCCAGCCCCACTCCTGAGGGGCCACTGTGTAACCTGCAGTGAGGTGCCGGGTCGGGCCCTCCACGGACAGAGGCTGCTCTGGCTAGCTGGCCAGAATTGCTTCTGCTTGCGGTGGGCCCACAGCGCCAGAGTAGTCCTCTTTCCGGGGAGGGTAGGGCGCTGTTCCAGGCCCTACTGCTTAAGCTTACTCCGTTAAGGTGAGGCTTACTGGTTATCTCATTAACCATTTACATCCCTAGTACAAACTAAACTTCCGTACGGATGGTGACTTATCTATACGGCTGTCTGCTATACACCAAATGCAAGTACAGCTAGGGTTGCCAGCTGTCTGGTTTTGAACCGGACAGTCCAGTATTTGAGCTTTCTCTTCGGGAAACAAATTGAGAAAATAGAAATGTCCGGTATTTTCTAACTAAGATGCAATGTCGATTGTGATGTCAAACCATCTGGCAACCCTACGTACAGTATGTATATGCCAGTTGATTTATTTGCTGATTACACGGTAAAATGAGAATGTGGTAGTGGGCCATGACACTTTTGTATTTTTATGTCTCATTTTGTAAGGCGGTAGTTTGAAGTAAGGTGAAACTTGGGGGCACAGAAGGCACCTGGAAGGGGTACAGTAGGCTGGAAAAGTTGAGAGCCATTCTTTTAGCTCCTCTGCCTTCCCTCCCCCAGGAGGGTCACTGAAGCTGTCTTTGCAGATAGCTCTGGGAGAGGCGAGAGTCCCTCCCGGATCCATCCCAAATATGGGCACAGAAGAGCAGCTCTGGGCAGTGTGTACCGCATGCCCATTTGGGGTTTGGGTCTGAGCACGTGGGTTTGGCCCGTGCTGCCGAATGATGTCAGTATCGTCAATTCAAGCTGCAGCTGGCTGCGTGGGGAGAACCCGAGACGATGTGTCTGCCTCTGTTCCTCACTTGCTCAAACAGCTCTGAGCAGAGGAGCGGGTCCCCGTCGCAGCGGGTTGTTCTCAAGAACGCGGGGGAGATTGCAGTGACAAAAGATGCCGGCCTCCTAGGTGCAGGAGAGGGGCAGAACTCCCCTACCCCCGGGGTATTTCCTTTCCGTTGGAAACCATTTTGGTGCAAAGCATTCATCATTTTGCCACTGATCAAAGGAAAACCTTCTGGCACGGGAGCAGCACTGATGCCTCCGCTTGGACACGCTCTCTTCTGAGCCCCCCATGTAGCCCAACGAGCCATCTGCCCGGGGATCAGCAGGAAATCTGATGACCCGGGGGTTTCCAAGGGAAATATGTGCTTATTAGATTAAAAAAAAATCTTTCCCTGTAAAAATAAACCAACTCCTGCTCAATATATGGACCATGCAGATGTTGCAGCCGGAGCTGCAGGAAAGAGGAAATCAACAATCTGCTCTTTCCACACAAGCAGGCCTTGATAAAAGCGAGGGAGGGGAGGAGAGGGAGACCGTAACTAACAAGACACAGTGTGATTTAGAGAACGTGGTTGCGATGATTATTTTTTTATTTGTCATGCCTTTCGGGTGAGTCTGCCTCTGGCAATCCTCGGCCATAACAGCTGTTGCAAAGGCATCTGTGGCTACAGGGGCCTCGCAGGCAGGCATCTGGGTGGAACTCTCCCGATGGCTGTGAAAGTTACGTCCGCTGTGAGCGAGGGGTGTGAGTCCCCTGTCCCCGTGTGCATTCTCTCGCTAGCGCTCTGCCAGCCAGCACGGCTATAAATAGCTGCGCGGAGAGCCGAGGCAAGTAGGCGTATGTGAGCAGCAGGATCACGCCCCGGGCTTGCAGTAAAGGCTTAGCCTGAGAAGTAAATAAAGCTGCCTCGTTCTGGGCACGTGAGTCCGTGGGGAAGTTCCCATGGACTCTGGATCAGGCCTTATTTGAGCTGTCTGGTATAAGGATTCTCTAGGGCAGCGGTTTTCAAACTTTTTATTTTTCTCAGTTAAAGAAACTTGTGGATGCCTGCAATCCCACATCATTTGACTAGATTGGGGATTGAGTCTGAGAACTTCAGCTTTGGGGGCAGGAAGGTCTGGACGGGGGCAGGACAGGCTTACCTCGAGCAGTTCCCAGTCAGCATTGTGGCAGGGGTGCTGAGCAATGTTCCTTCTAATCTCTTCCATCCACAAGTAGATTTTTTCCATCGACGTGCAGAATAAATTTTGTTGCGTGCCCTGAGGCCTGTGTAAATATGCACCACCAGTAGCAACACAAACCTAGCTGTGGGAGCTCGGCTAATCAGCTGGGTGGCATTGGACTCTCTCCTGAATGGCCACACAAGCGCACAACTTACAGGGAACACTGATGCTAAGGCAGCTGCCTGCTTCTCCTGGCACCGCAGACCAGGCTGCACCCCAGAAGCAGCCAGCTGCCGGTTCCCAGCCAATGGGAGTGTGGAGATGGTGCTCAGGGCCGGGGCAGTGTGCAGAGAGCCCTGTGCACTCTTCCCTCCCCACTAGGGTTACCAGGTAGACCTCCCCCAAAAAACTGGACACACTGGGTGGGGGGGGAGGGATTGGCCGGGACGGGGGCGGAGCTGGCCAGGAGGAAGGAGAGCTACTGGGGGGAGTCGGGGGCCGCGGGGCTGGCCAGAAGGAAGGGGGGGGGGAAACAGAGCTGGAGATGGAACCAGGGGCTGGATAGGAGGAGGGGGGTGGGAAGCAAAGCTGGTGGGGGGGAGGGTGCAGCCACTGGCCGCAGCTGGAGTCCAACAGGCCACGCCCCCGGCAGGCATTCCCTTTAGTTGCTAGTAGAAGCGGGGCGGGGGAGAGGCTGGGAGCCACTCCCCCCGCCCGGCTTTTGCACGTGACCACAGGACTCCCAGCGCCAATCGTGGCCCCGCCCCCCAATTGCTCCCCCGCCCCCACCAGGCTTCCGTCCGGTGCCCAGCTGGAAATTAAGAAAATACCGGACATTGCACATGTCCAGTATTTTCTGAATTTTTCTACCAGACAGAGGGCGCAAATACCGGACTGTCCGGTAGAAAACCGGACACCTGGCCACCCTACTCTCTCCGACCTTGGAGCCAGGCCTGTTGCCGGCTGCTTCTGAGGCACAGCTCAGTCAGGGAGCTGCCTTAGCCCCGCTATTGCTCACTGCTCACCTGATCCCCCGCTCGACATTCCGCAACCCATCGTTTGGAAACCACTGCTCTAGGGGATCCAGCTAATCCTGGGGGTGAGGCTGTCTGTCTCAGCCCCTGCAATTGTGTGCTTTGAGCAGGGTTGTGCGTGTGGCAGTGATTGTCTCATACGCCTCGCGAGTGTCTTGAAACAGCCTGTGGGGCGCTTTCGAGCTACTTCTCTGGTTCTACCACTTGTGTGAGAATATTAACATGCTAACGCACAACAAATACAAGGCCTGTCTCTGCTTTCTCAAAACAACCCCCTCAAAAAAAAAACCGACAAAAAAATACCCTAGTAAAAGCCCTAAATAACTCCTCCTCCGAATTTCCCGTTACAAATCAGTAGTGTGTATTTATAAAAGACGACTCTTTGCAAAACAAGGCAGTCTTTCCAGATAATGCTGTCTCCTGTGGTGCTTTGCTTACTGCTTAATGTTTAAGTTGGGAAGAACTGCCAAGCTGTAAACTATAACTAGCATATTTCTGTCTCCCACACAGCGGAGAATATTGAGAGCAGATGCCTCTTGCTTCTTTTGCAGTTGCCTTGCAACGCTCTTCATTCCACTGTAAGTCCGGCGGGATAAATCCCATGCTATGTTCTTGTGAGAAATGTGTGGCGGGAACCACAGAAATACTCAAAATCAGCCAGTTTCTGTGGCTGGCTGCTTCCTGTCCCCAGCAGGGGTGTCAAAAGTTAACCGGTTATACATGTTGTTTCTTCAGTGGCTCATGCATGGTGCAGTATTGTACATCAATACATCACGGTTCACAAGAGCTGTATTGCCTGGGTGAGTCTTGTGACAGTTAGCGTTTTGCATAAAGCCCCTCCTCCTGGAGTCATGTTATTAGTTGAGACCTTCAGCTCTCTTTGGTGGCGATGTGGTGGGTGTTTTTTTTTATTTTAAGCCAATGTCTCAGCCTCCAGGTTGTGGAGAAAAGTTTGAAAATGTGACCCAGGCTCACATCTTCGGGGACCTGACTCATAAAGTTTGAATGCTTGTGTTGGCAGGCCAGAGATACTAAGCCGCCTTACCAGATCCAGGAGCTGAACCGGTCATGGAAGGGGCACAAAATGGACAAGTATAATGTCGCACAGGAGGCAGGAAAGGCTACGGATCCCTCGCTCCGGGAACGAAAAGCTTCAATTTAACAACCCTGTTAGGGATGTTAACGGGGAAGCGGTTACCTGGTCTGCTTACTGGGAGTTGGCTCACCGGTACCTAGACGCAGCCCTCCACCCGTGCTCTAGCCCCACCATACTCCCTTTAATCAGTGAACCCGCTAAACTTAATGTTGAACTGGATAGCTATTTAAACAGGACTTTGTATCCCTGTTTCCCATCGCAGCCCCCCCACGCTGCACCAAAAGTTGGCACAGAGCCCGAAGGGTGGCAGTGATTCCTAAACTAGACTTTTTCAGACTCCCTCCTGGAATTCCGGCATCTCCTCTGTCCTGTGCTGTAGTGGACAGCCCCAAATGGCCAAATAGCCCCAGTACTTCCTGAGTACGATGCCTTAATAGCATCGTGTGGCCCTGGGAAGACCAAAGCCCTGAGCCAAGTTCCTCCTAAAAGCCAGGAGATCTCCTAGAATGAAGCTAACAAAGATGCTGCCGCCAAACGAACGATTTCTTATTTCCATTACATTGTTGTTCTCACCCTCTTATGTGGAGGAGGACTTATGCCACTTCCTCCTTTTGTTTGCAACTTATGTAATTCATGTCAAAGACCGAGGGAAGATGGAGAGAGCAAGGAGGCGGCGGCCTTGAGTCTGTCGCTCAAGAGAGCTACCCGCAACTTCTCAATCCGGGTCTAGCTGGCTAATTGAAAAACAGTCAACCAACTTGGAATGATTAAATGTTTCAGAAGGGGGCGCCGAGTTAGTCTGTAACAAGAAAAACGTAAAAAACAACAAATAGCCTGGTAGTACTGTAAAGACTAACAAAACATGGAGATGGCATCATGAGCTTTCATGGGCACAGCTACCAGACTATTTGGGTTGTTTTAAGTTTTTCTTGTTGCAGGCTAACTCGGCTACCCCTCGGAAACTTTTGAACATGCACGGCACAGCATTCAGCCGTATGGAGTGGAAATCTTTAAACTACACAAAGAAACTCGCACAGATCCAACCAGACATCATCTTCCTTTCCAAGTGCAAACAGATGAACATCATACAGAAGAAGCGGGCTGTGCCCACGAAAGCTCATGATACCATCTACGGCTGTGTCTACACTGGCATGAATTTCCGGAAATGCTTAAAACGGAATACTATTCCGTTTTCAGTTTTTCCGGAAAAGGAGTGTCTACATTGGCAGGCTGCTTTTCCGGAAAAGCCCTTTTTCCGGAAAAGCGTCTGTGGCCAATGTAGACGCACTTTTCCGGAAAAGAGCCCCGATCGCCATTTTTGCGATTGGGGCTTTTTTCCGGAAAAAACTACTGGGCTGTCTACACTGGCCCTTTTCCGGAACAGTGTTCCGGAATAAGGACTTATGCCCGAGTGGGAGGAGAATAGTTTTTCCAGAATAGCGGCTGATTTTGTACAGTAGAGCATCGTTGCTTTTCCAGAAATTCAAGGGCCTGTAGACAGCTCACAGCTTATTCCGGAAAAGTGGCTGATTTTCCGGAATAAGTGGCCCAGTATAGACACAGCCTACATGTTTTGTTAGTCTTTAAAGTGCTACCAGACCATTTGTTGTTGTTCTAGGATTTTTCGTTACCCAGGGATGGTTTAGATAATACTTAGTCCAGCCTCATTGCAGGGGAATGGGTTAGATGCCTCATTCAGGTCCCTTCCATTCCTACGTTTCCATGATCCTGCTCAGGACTATGGCATTTATGCTGTAATCTAACCCTCTGACCAAAATCGTGCAGCCCTTTTAAAAGGGAGCCTGTAGTCATGCATGAAGTCCATGGGAGAGTTTGCATGTGCAAGAAACCAAGGGTCGTGCAACCAAGCTCTTGGTGGAATCAAAAAATCTGTGCATTTTGCAGACTCTTTAGTCACTACACCTACTAACGTTCCTCTCTCCTCTGTTTTATTTTCAAGACCCTTGCACAGGGCTGGGCTTACTAAGGGTGTGTCTAGACTACAGGGTTTTGTCGACAAAGGTGGACTTTTGTCGACAAAACTATACCTGCGTCCACACTGCCTTTGAGTTATGTCGACATAACGTCGACAAAACTCAGCAGTTTTGTCGATGTATGTAAACCTCATTCTACGAGGGATAACGCCTTTTGTCGACAGAGTTCTGTCGATAGAAGGCATTATTGCAGCTACACTGTCCTTTGCGTCCACACTGTTATATCGACAAAGCGACTTGTTTTGTCGACAGAACTGGATGTTGTCTAGACGCTCTATGTCGACATAAGTTTTGTCGACAGATTCTGTCGACAAAACGTATGTCGACGTAAGCATGTAGTCTAGACATACCCTAAGAGGCGAACTGAGGCAGCCGCTTCACGTGCCATACTGGGGGGGCGTCACTAGGACCCAGAGTGTAAAAAATGGTCTCTGTTGCTGGTGCATGTGTATTCTCTCTGCTCTAGATGCACATTACACTACTTACATTTGCTGTTCGGGTGTTTGAAAGTTAAGTGTTCCTTAAAATTTTTGAACAAGGCATTTTAAGTCGTTAGCTCTCCTTTGTTGGGGTAGGTAGCAGAGCGGTACCATGAGAGGAGTAGAACAGGAAGAAGGCAGAATTGAGACCTTTCAAAATTTTGGCCCAAAAGAGGGGGTGTGGAGGCGTCATTTGAGCTCCCCGCCTCAGGTGCCAAAATGTTGTGGGCTAGCCCTGCCCTTGCACGACTTTCCTGTCGCACTGCCACAAGCCTGCCATGCATCCCAGTTCAGCAACGAGAAACCTCTGTTTGGTGTAAATCTCTCAGCAGTAATTTGGTTTGGGATGCGCAGCTGGCAAACCTTCATGTTTGAAGTTTCCCCGGGGCATGGGGGGGGAGGGAGAGGGGGGGATAGTAAGGAGGGATAAATAAAGACACCAAATGGGTCCCCCTTCCCCTCTTTCTTGGCCACACAGAATAATTCTGTTTGAGCTGAATTTCTTTAATGAAAGCCGCTGAGAAATAATATTGCCTCTCCAAACCAAACTGCTGAACTCAACTTCTTTTACCATCGCGCATGCAAAAATTGTCCTCTCGGGATGCGGAGAGGACCCGGAGTGCCTGCCTTGCAAAAACTGGAGTCGCTAAGAGAGTGACTGGAAAGTGGCCTCGCTGGGAAGCCCTCACACAGTGTGGGAGCGTCTATAGAAACTGCATTATGATTTATTGGTATATAAAATGAGCCGTGCGAAGAACACACAGAAACATGCCATGGGGAGAGGCACTGTCCAGTCGGTAATTTCGGGATTTAAAAACTCTCTGCGCAGCGTCGTGGCGTATCCCGAGTCGTTCTCACAGGACGTTTCTCTCTGTCTGATTCATCCGGCAGCGTAACGTGCATGCTTGTTTTTCTGTGATTCTTTCAGATGCCCCAAGAACAGTACGCACACAGGAGCGCCATGCAGAGCGCGGAAGGCCCGCAGGTGTACAAAGTGGGGATTTACGGCTGGAGGAAGAGATGCCTCTATTTCTTTGTGCTACTCCTAATGATTTTAATCCTGGTGAATCTTGCTATGACCATCTGGATTCTCAAGGTTATGAACTTCACAATTGTGAGTAGGGGTTGCCAAAACCAGGGGTGAATTCTGGGGGAGGCCAATGGAATTTTTTTTCAGACTTCATTTAAGATAAAGTTGCAAGAGCAAAGTGTTTGGGTTCCCGAAGAGACACATTAGGGGCTGTTAGTAATCTATTTCATCTCTTGGGGAAGGATTCTCAAGATTGTTTGCGGTTTTTTCAAGCCTGGGCATCTGAAAATCATGAGTTAGGTCTCCCAAGAGAATGCAATTGGTTGAAAAATTGCATTTTTAAAACTTGATAGATTTGGGATATTTTTTACCTATTTTTCTCTGTGTTTGAGCTTTTCAGCTTCCCATTTTTCAGCTGTTTTTCTTGATGGCTAGAAACTTTTTTTTTCTTAAATGAAAGATGAGATTCTAACATAATTCTCTCTCTCCAGAAATGGAGGCTTTCCCAAAAACACCAAAATATTGTTTTACTTCTGATCAAATCATAAGAGCTGGCCACATTGCATATAGTTAGATGAAAATTAGTGGAGCAGAATCTGTTTCTCGGGAGACATGAGTTTCCATCTGGTTTCCCTGTTAATACTTGAAGCAGGAATTCCCTGTTGATCGAGAACCAGATGCAGGGCCTGATCGAACACCCACTAAAGTTCAGTGGATAAACTCCTGTCAAACTTAATGGGAGTCACCGCAGGGATAAACTTCACCTTCTGAAGTCAGTTCTATTTATACCCTTTTGTGAGGATTAAATTGTGCATAGATCTTTAGTTGGCCCTCTCTGCAGGAGTTGAGTTTCCCCTATAGCACACACGGAAATAAACTGAACGGCAGCGTATAGTGAAATGTTGCAGCATGAAACCCTAAATCACTCAGCAGTAAGTGCTGGTTTAAAGCCACTCACCGTTTTCAGGTTTATAAGACAGTTGAGCAGAGTAATAACAATTGGATCACTCCTTGAGGAAGAGGGAACTTTGTCGAGCGTAGGAACCACAGTGTCTTTTGGAGAAGCTCACTTAGCCCTGTCTACACTGGGGAGTTTTTTTTAAAATAACCCCCCTTATTTCAAAATAATAAGCAGAGCGTCCACACTACCAAGCCCGTTATTTTTGAAAAAATGGGCTGGTTATTTCAAAATCTGTACTCCTGCTTTCCTCGGGGAATAACACTGATTTTGAAATATTTGTTTTGAAATAGCAGTTGTGTGGATGCTTCAGTGTCGCTATTTTGAAATATCTACGGTACTCCCCCCAGTAATTCTAAGTAATTACTCCCCAGGGTTTCCTGGGGCTCTAAATTGAGGTGGCGTGTCCATATTAACGGAGTCTGCGTCGGACTAATTTTGAGGCTCCCCAATAGTGGGGGACACGCTATTTCGATTTTGTTTTTTCAGGAGTTATTTCAAACTTAGTTACTCCGAAATAGTTTCCTAGCGTAGACATGCCCGTAGAAAATGTAACCACAGAGCTAGCTATCTCACGAGAGAGCTGTAAGATCGGATTCTACCCTGGGCAGTTTCTCAGATTGGTGGGCCCTGAGGCGAGTAGCCCTTTTGAAGCATCACATCTTTGCTTTTTCCCCCTTTTTTTTCGCTCTGATCAGACCTAACCTAGATTATCTGTTTGATAGCGAGAGCCCGAGTAAATGTATTCTATCCAACGCATTATTATGCCACTATAATTTGTAGCACTCATCTTCTCGAACATTTGTACTTTCCGGATGTACAGGAAACATCAAGGCATATCGACTTGCCTGTGTGCTTTGGAAGCAAAACATTTTAAAGCGATCCTCTAGAAGACATTAGCTATTACCAGGCGTGAGCGAAGGGGGGTGAGCCAAAATGAGGAGCGATTAAAGCTTTACCAAGCTGGGTATTTACAGTGAGGGGATTAGCACTATTATTAAGTAAAACTTGTGGCTTATTTAGGAATACATTTTAGAACATGGCTGCTGGAAGATGAATATTGCTGCAGTGTTGGAAAACGGCTCTTAGCCCAGCTATTTATACCTGGTTGAGAGCCAGTGGGCTAACTCCTCAGTCTGTGCTCCAAAGAACGCTCTAGAGTTCAGGCCTGCTTTTTTCAGATTCTCAGCTTTATTTCTGAAAACGGCGTCAGTTCAACACATCAGCCATAGCTTTTCCCTAGCCAGAGTCTTTCGCTGGGGTAATCTGCCTATGATTCCAAGTGAATCTCTGCTTCAGCAGTGGGCAGTAAGTGGCCTGTGGGTTGGACCTGGCCCATAGGCAGGTTGCTTTGGCAGGTTGACAGCACATCCACAGGTACAGTGTTCCCAGCCAATAGGAGCTGTGGGAAGTGGCACGGGATTGGACACCATTTTCTGCAGTTCCCATTGGCCGGGGACAGTGATCGGTGACCAATGAGAGCTGCAAACAGCTGTACCTGCAGACACGCAGGTAAATAAAGTGCCCATTAGCTGACCGGTCACAGGTGCGGGTAAACCCAACTCCCCTTAAAGGGCTAGCTGCTTTGCAACACTGATTTGGTACCAGCCCCCGAGTAGAATAGATTACAAGAAGTATTTATTTCATTTTCACATCTCCTAAGGTTAGTAAGCAGTGAACAGCTTGCGACAAGAAGAACACAGGCTACACATTCCGATGCCTGAAAGGGGAATTGTTTTGTAGGGGTTTGTAAAACCTACGCCCAGGTAGAAGGAGATAAGTTTGAGTCACACTGTGAAATGAAATGCACGCACACATCCGTTTCCAAATTGTGTTGCACTGAATAGGGTAAGACACAAAGCCACAAAACCCGGGGGACTTCTGTCCTTCAGAGAAGCAGCGTTTACCTTGGCTCTCAAGAATGGCAGCGTCTCAGAGGCGTGCGTGACCCAGAGGGAACAAGTCGGACTCCGAGGAAAGTGCTATTTGGCATCCGTATAGAATCGGCTCTGTTACGCAGCTGTCCGAGATGGGTCTGGTTTGGAGTCTCCTCCCTGCTCCCAGGCTACTTTTCTCTGGTCTGCGAATGGGCGGAGCCAATGAGTCATGGTTCATGTGTCCACTGCTGGGCACTAACAGGAGAGGATTCCATTCGTATCGAATTCAACTGGCTCGCTCTTCAATCAGTTAGGTACGGAACTGCTCACGCTGCAGTTTTTATGGCTCGCCCCCTATCGTGTGTATTCAGCAGAGAAAGCCGGATGGTTTTTTTCTCTTCCACAACACATGATCCTCCCTCCAAACGTCCACAAAGGTTGCTACAAATCAGGAAACGGGAGGGGCTTTTTAGAGATGGAGGGGAGGTTGACATCCTGCCTGGATCTTTCTCCTTCTGGTGTAGCTATTCTAGCACTCTCCTCTGAAGCAGGACAATCATGTCATGTCTGGAATCCCCCAACCGACTGGGTGATTCTGCTGTGGGGACAGAACTCTTTGTCACAGGAGGAAATTCGCCATTTGCAGCAAAAGAAAAAGCCACCAGGTTTTCTGAGCAGGTAGGGAGGGATTTTGGGCCTTTGATTGGGAAGCAGGGAATGAGGAAATGGCTCTGAGGAAAGCTGGCCTGGGAGAGACCCATTGCGGTGGCAGATGCTTTTCACAATACAGAGGAATTTTCAGCGTCTCCCAGAGGGAGAACTTAATCCTTCCTGCAGGCTCTTTGGTAGGTGTCCCCAACCTGGGGCAGTCCAGCTCTCTGAATTCCATGATGGACAGCTCTTGCAGCAGGCTGGAGCTGGTGAAAAACACCCCTGGCCAGGGGAGCTGACAGGATTGTCGGGCCCTTTGGCTATGTGGGGGGCAGGGCCTCTGGCAAAAGGGGTGGGCTGAGACTGGGAAGCCCCAGCGCTACCTGGATGGCAGGCATCTTCCTCCCCCTCCCGCCGGCCCTCAGAGCCACATGGAGCATGCGGCATGGCACATCAGTGGCCTTTCTAAAGGCTCCAGCCACTGCCGTTGCCATGGTAGCAGCAGCCAGGAGCTCCGGGCCCCAGAACAATTGCCCCATTCCCCCCCCACCTACCACCCCCCATCCCGCCCCCGGTGGCGGAACTGCCCCTGGCAAAGGATAGCTGAAACCGATGGAAATGAGGCCTCAAAGCAGTCGACACACGTCTTGGGGAGGACCTGTCAGATTCACATGTCTGAGTTGCTGAGGGACGTGACGCCTTTGCCTGCCCCACTGGCGGGCCCAGACTCCTGCAACCACTGGACTTCCTTGGGCTCCGCATCGCTGCCTGGCAAAGCCGGGTGTGTCTGAGGCCAGAGCTGCTGTGAGTTGCCTTGAGGGGAAGACCTCCTCTTTAAGGACCCCCTGCCGTAAGGAAATGTAGGGTCCATTTTAATTCTTAAATTAGGCTAGAGGCTGCAGGTAGGCAAAAGCCTTATTTCCCCCCTGCTCTGGTGGGAGGAGGTGAGGGCCATTTTAGGGAGAGGGAACAGTTCAGGTAGGGTGTTAGCTATAGCACTTGGCAGTGTAAGCGCCTCACAGTGAGGAGGAACGACCCTTCCAGAAGGAGGAGACCGTTGCTCTATGAAAGCTTGCTCATGTCGATTCCACATTCTCCATAGCATCCCACGCTCGTGTGTGAGGTACCACCAGTCCTATAACCCCTCAGCTCCTGGAAACCTCCCAGGGGGGTTCACCAGAGGATCTTCCTCTTGCTTTGCAAGTGTGAGTGCGGTCCCATTGCCTGTGGGGGAGTCGCTGGCATCTCGTTGATCGATAGTTGGTAACAAAGTGTTAGGAGTTACGTTAGTTTGTTAGAATCCCAGCATGGACTTTGCCTTGGACTGAGGTGTAGTCTGGTTCCCCAGGCTTCAAACCAGGCTCTGCCCATTAGCAGCCCTGGACGCAGAAGGAGTGGGACGTACCAAAGAGCCTTCCTCCAGCGGCCGCACTTTGCTCGGTATCCCCTTCCCATTCCCCGGCTCTCTCCAGAGATCTCAAGTGAGTTTAGCGCCACAGGGAAGTCTTGGCAGTGCCCATCAGATCCAAGAGCTGCTCACTGCCTATTAGTAAGCAGAGCAAACCTTTGGTCTGCTGGAGAAAACTCAGGGGTATAATGAATGCTGATAATGGAGAGTGTGGAAGGGAGGAGGAAAGGGCAGGAAAAAATAACTCTTCCCAAAGGAGAACCATTCTTACGGCCTCTTACGGGGAGAACACACTGCTCCAGGGTGGGGCAATATTTTTGTCTGGGGGGAGCACTCCAAAAATTGAATAAGTGGTCCCGGACTGCGTTTTGCTACAGTGTTAATGGAGGGGAGGCAGGGTCTGGGATGGCGGTTGGGTGTAGAGGGAGCTTGGGGTAGTGTATTGGGTTGCAGGAGGGGGAGGGGATAGAGTCTGGGGGGCAGTTTTGGAAAAAGACGGGGTTGTGACTTGGGGCAAGGGAGTGGGGTGCAGGGTCTGGGGGGAGGTTTGGGTGCAGGAGGCGGATGTGACTTGGGGCAGGAGATTGGGGTACAGGAGGGAGTGCCAGCTACAGACTCTGGCTGGGAGGTGCTCGACCAGCGGGCCAGATCCAAATGTTTGACAGTCCGGATCCAATCTGCTGGCTGTATTTTGCCCACCCCGATCTACTCCATTTGCACCTTGTCAAGTGAAACACCTTTCCCACCTCTTTCCCCACCATTCCTGGCTTTTGGAGGCATGCCTCCCAGTGCAGCCCTTTATACAATCAAAGTCTTAATGACTAGACATTTGAACCCCAGTGAAATGGAATGAACAGTGCCCAGCTGAGGTAATTTAGTTTTTTATAAGGTGTGAAATATTTGAAGGTTTAAAACAGAAGCCAAATAGCCGCACTTCTCCTCTTGCAGATTCGTTTAAGCAGCAATGTCATGTTCACAAAGGACCTGTTCTCCCTTGCCTTGCATCTGGGATGTCATTCACGCCTAGCATAGGGTTTGGTGCCCATTTTGCACCAGAGGCAAAGCAGAAAATAATCAGGCCTATGGGTTTCCAGTGTGCGGAGGGTTCTTATGCTTGTGCAAATATTGACAAAGATTCCTTCTTGTAGCTCCAATAGTAGCTGGAGTTACTAATTCTTTTCCTATCTGAGTTCTTCTTTTCATCATGTCTAATAAAGTAGTCTCAGAGGGTAGCCGTGTTAGTCTGTAACTTTAAAAACAAGTAGTCCGGTGCCGCCTTAGGACATTTCTACACTAGGAAGCTATTTCAAAATAACTAAAATCAATTTAATAATTCCCAAAATAACAACATTGGAATAACGTGTCCACACCATGGGGACGTTTCAAAATTAGTCCGAGGCAGGCTCCATTAATGTGGATGTGCTACTTTGACTTAGAGCCCCAGGAACACTGGGGAATAATTTGTTCAAATTACTCTGGGGAATAGTTATTTCAAAATAGCAGCAACGGAGCATCCACACTACCGCTATTTCAAAATAACTATTTTGAAATTAGAGTTACTCCCCGAGGAAAGTAAGAATGCAGATTTCGAAATAACCAGCCCATTATTTCGAAATAATGGTCTTGGTAGCGTGAACGCTCCCTTTATAAATTCAACCTCAAGGGGGTTGTTCCAAAAACCTCCCTAGTGAAGACCAGGGCATAGAGACAAACAAATATAGAAAGCGTCATGAGCTTTTGTGGGCAAAACCCACTTCCTGAGATGTGTTGGAAGCTGAAGTAGAAATGAGAGAGACCCAGCATTTATAACAGAAAAAGAAGGGAAGGGGAGGAAAAAGAAGTTTCTGTCAATTGTAGGACCAGTGCTAATGAGGCTAATTGAGTGGGCTGGAAATGTCCCATACTTAGCTTTTGGTGTAAATGAGGTGCTAAATGCAGGGAAGGCTGGCTTTATAATGTGGCATCTAGTTAATGTCTTTGTTCAAGCCCAGGGAAACCATGCCAAATTTGCATATGAAAGTCAATCCTGCACTCTCTCTGTAATAACTTTTAAAAACAAATATATATAGTATGAGCTTTGGTGGGCAAAACCCACTTCTTCAGATGAGCTGGAAACCACCTCTTATAACGTAGTTCTTTAACAATGGACCTTGCTGTTAACTACCTTTAATGTGTACCCATGTACCTATGTATGTATACACTTGGGCTGTGTCTACACTGGCATCCCTTCCGGAAAGGGATGCTAATGTAGCACATCGCAATTGCAAATTCCACGGGGGATTTAAATATCCCCCATGGGATTTGCATTTACATGGCTGCCGCTTTTTTCCGGCTTGAGGAAAAGCCGGAGAAAAGCGCCAGTCTAGACGTTATTCTCCGGAAAATAAAGCCTTTTCCAGAGGATTTCTTATTCCTACTTGAAAGGATAACGTCTAGACTGGCGCTTTTCTCCAGCTTTTCCCCAAGCCGGAAAAAAGCGGCAGCCATGTAAATGCAAATCCCGTGGGGGATTTAAATATCCCCCGTGGAATTTGCAATTGCAATGTGCTACATTAGCATCCCTTTTCCGGAAGGGATGCCAGTGTAGACACAGCCTTGGTAATTAGATGCTCAGGACCTGTACTTGAACAGGACCCATATTTGAATAGTTAATGTTATGAAATAAGACCATCTTTAAATAGTGTTTTGATAGGGTTGACAGATGCTTTCACAAAAAATCCCAGACATGGCTGAGCAAAAACCACACACACACACACACGGGACCAACCAAAGTTGTTGAGCAAAAAAAATGGAGGGGGACCAACTAAAATTGTTGAGCAAAAAAAAAGAAAAAAATCCCCGCATTGCTCGAACCCCCCGTCATTTTACATGTCCAGTATTTTCTGGGTTATTTTACTGGACAGAAGCCACAAATAACGGGCTGTCCAGGCAAAAACCGGACACCTGGCAACCCTATGCTTTGATGTATAACTTTCCAGACATAGTACTTACTAAAGGACACAAGAAAACAGATGCCTAATTTCAAACAACATGAGGCCGGGTTGGCTCACACAATGAGGAATGACAAACCATTGGCCACCTTCCACAAGGATAGAATCAGATGCCTTTTCTTGCAAATAATGTAACAGTTTAAAACAATTCCCCAGGGGCATATGTGCAGAGGCTTGTGAATAACGGCACAACAGCTAAATAGAGTTGATAAGAGAGTGATACCCAATCAGCTGCATTAAATGCCAAATAGCGCTTCTGCTCTTACAGCTAATCAGGATTGGCTCACTGCTTTCTTATTCTCTTCCCCTGCCACCCCTGCGGTTCTCCAGTTTGTTATAACCTCAGTCAGTTATTTCATCCTATTTGTAGATTGTAAGTTCTTAGGGTGGGGTCTGCCTTGTGATATTTGTGTAGTGTCTATACACTATCATAATGCATGCATTTGCTCCTGTGTCATCTTGCAAGGTGACAATTCCTGAAAAGTGTCTACCTTATAAAATCATTTACTGTTTTGTATTTTCCACCTTCCCTTAATCAGCACCACAGAGTAAAACCGATGTCTCCTTCCAACTGTATGTGCACCAGCATCTCTTATCCACAAAATATCAGGAGAGTAGGTACCCTGGCCATGTTAGCACTCCATCCACACCCTGCCTCGACTTCCCCCTGGCACAGAGGGTGTGACATTGCCACATGGAAAGAGCAGAGAGGGAGCGTAAGTGTGGCATAGAGATTTCTGCAAGTCCAGGCTGACTGATTGCTGCAAGACCATACCTGTAATGTCCCATCCTGTGTTCACCTGGGACATGGAACATATGAATTACCAGACTGCATCAGAACAGTGATCAGTCTAGTCCCGTATCCTGTCTCCAACCGATACTAGAATCCTGCACAAGGAACTTGCGAGGTAAACTGCCTACACAGAAAGTTCTTACTAACTCCTGTCAGAGATTTACTGTCACCATAACTCTCAGAAACTCCCCATTCTCCTTTCTGTGCCACTGAGGAACAAACCAGTGCATCTGTTTAAATAAATTAAGTCTCATTTACAGCTGAACATGTATATTTAAATATTGCAAGTGAATAGTTTGCTACTTAAAGAGGCTAAACGCTGCTGCATGCTTTATAAAGGCTAAGTGATCGTAATCTTGATTTCTTTATTAAAACACCATAAGAAAAAATTAGCTTTTTAAAGTTGATTATAAAGAGTTATTTTAATACAGTGAATCCCTCTTGTGTGTAAACTACTGGTCATATTTTAATTGCATGCAAACAGTAGAGTCATAACACAGCAGCGAAGATGTGTTAGAGTTAGGAAACCTCATCTCAGCTAATAGGTAGGCTTCTCTTACTAATGGTTTCAAGTAATAGGGTTTGTTTTAATTATTTTTTTCATTAAAAATGCCTTCTCGATAAAATGTGATCATACAGTCTGGGGTCCCTTGTCACTGGTTTCTCTGGGGTCTCCCTAGAGGTAAGAAGATATTTTGCTCTGCCTGTATTAGAAGCAAAAATACACAGGCTGATGGCTTAAAGTTTTCCCTCTATATTTTACAGCTACTGTTATCAATCAGCTAAAAGTGTTTAGGTTTGGAATTAGATTTTTAAGTTGCATCAGATTTATTGCCGCAGGGGCCAACTTTCTCCTTCTCTCACAAAAATTGCACATCCCACCCCCCTTATAATTCATTTTGCTCCTTTTTATGTGATGAGTAAAACATTTTTTGAGATTTTTCTACTTGACTCAGGCGCTTTTTACATTTCACCTTGTTTCAAGTTCACCGCTTTCCAAGTTCTCTAGAAGTGAGTCTATCGATGGAAAGGCCCTAATCTTGTAAGGCTCCAAGCATGACTATGCTGCAGTGTGTGATTCTCTGCTAGTGCTATACAACCGTAGAGTCCATGGGTGAAAGACTGACCCCAGTGAAGTCAATGGGCTTTTTGCCGGGGTTTCACCCCCACGGATTTTTCTTTACAATTCTGCACACCGTGTTTTCGTTTCCACTCTGGTAGAATGAGAAGTGATTTTTCTTTGTTATCTGTGATGAAATTGCCTTGTTGTACTGTGTGTGTGTGTGTGTGTGTGTGTGTGTGTGTGTGTGTGTGTGTGTGTGTGTAAGATCACCCGTGTGTGTGTGTGTGTGTGTGTGTGTGTGTGTGTGTGTGTGTGTAAGATCACCCGCAGAGTATTTTTAAAGTTAAGTACAGTACATGTTAACCTCTAGTCATTTGGCATCTGGCACAGGAGGTGATTTTAATGAGAGTTTGTGCTTCCAACAAAAATGTGCCACCTTTTCATTGTGACATTTCTGTCATCACTGTGGTTGCATATCATCCAATGGTGATAAACTGCTGATCTTCATTTCATCTTTTTTTTTTTTTGACACCTCAATCTCCGATATCGTCTCATCTTTATTGCCTAAAAAAGCCTCGTCTTCTGGGATTTGCATCTCCCCAACGTCCTTGCTTGTGGAGATTACAGCAAAGAAATAATTTGGCTCATCAGGCATGGCCTTATCCCCCTCAGTTGCTCCTTTTATCCTTGATGGTCCAGTGGACCTATTGATTCCCTCAGCCTTCTTGTTTCCAGTAGCCTTGGAGAATTACTTCTTGTTTGTTTTCATGCTTTTGGCAATTTGATCTTCAAATCTCCTGTTAAGGCACCTCATGTCCTTCTTACTTTTCCTCTGTCATAGTTTATGCTCTTTTTATTGCCTTTCTGGGCTGGTTCGCCATTCTCTGAGGAATGCTTCTTTAACTTGAATAGTTCCATGAACCTTGCTTTTAGGCTGAATGAGGTTTTATCTTTAAATTTACAAGTGGCGGGGGCTGGATTGTTGTTTCTGTCTGTAAATTTAACAGGATTTCCTTATTTTACACTTACTAATGATTGCATCAAAAGCCCAGTCTCTTTCTGTCCATATGCTCTGTGGCCTGCCAGTGCCTCTATCTCATTCTGTCTGGAGCTGACTCCATGGGTAGGTCACCGATTTAATTACCTGGGTACAATTTTCTGAGTAGACAGTCTTAAATCAGTTCTGCTTAGATCGATTACAGGCTGAAATTATACTGATTTAAGACAATCCTAAAACCATTAAGGACTGTCCACACACAAGCTTGCTCAGATTTAACTAAATTGGTTTAAAATCACTCCTTTTAGTTAAAGTGGTGCAGCTCTGTGTGTAGACCGGGCCTCAGAGAACAAGATTATGCATCTCTCCAGCCATCTCTGTGTTTCTATATTATGTACACAATGCACAAGGACTTTGGTCCTTCTAGCCACTACCTATTTGATTTGGTAGCTCTGGTATAAATAACATGGCAAAACATAAGGCCAGAGAAACTCTGGTCTACACACTTCAGAGAGTTGAGTTTTTTATTACTTCCAAAATTAACTCCCCAAAGTAAGTTTAAAAGCTTCAAACTTAAAGAAAAACTTTTCATTCGCTGGAATTCCCCACGCCATCCAAACTCCCTGCTGTCGCTCAAGATGGTTTTGTGATGGGAGCTGCACTGTTCAATCTGTTAAATGAAAATGCTCAGTTTAATGTTAGAGTAAATTGTGTAAAGGGCTTGGGAACTGCTACAATGAGATCCATTAATCAAACATGTCAGACTTATTTCTGTGTTTTAAATAGCGATGTTAGCGAGTAGCCGAATGCTCAACTCTCTGATACGAGAAATGTATTGGGTAGTCTAGTGGAGTACTCAACTTCTCGCTCCCACCCTTGCTGCCTCTGTATGAGAGGCAGCAAGGGGGAGGGGCAGGAGCCGAGGTTGGGAGGAGCTGGCTTAAAAGCCAGTTCACCCCAGCACTGTCTCCGCGGTGCTGCCTGAAGACTGAGAAGCAACCTCTGGCCAAAGCGAGCCGAGGCTTGTCATGGGAAGAGGCTGCTCCAGCAGCAGCCCTGTCCACAGGGATCCCTGTGAAGACCTGCCCTCTCCTCCCTCCCCACCTCGCGGACATAGGCTGTAGTCACAAAGCAGCCCCTGTTCACGGCGGCCGGGTCCAAGTAGTCCGTCCAGCTTTGTTGTCCCATTCCATCAGGGTACAGTGGACTCAGTATGAAGAGAATGGCATGGAATGGCATTTATGGAAGTCCGCTTCGTGTGGTCTAGGCTCTGGAGATCACAAACACCGAGATGAGAGAATGAAAACAAGGACCAGATCCTGATCTCACAATGGTGTACATAGGGAATAATTACACGTGTATAAAAGAGAGAAGATTCAGGTCTTTGACACTTGGGCCCTTTTCCTTGCATGATGTATGGTCGTATACAGCGGGCCAAAGGGGCTGGAGAATGCTGTGATTCTGTCTGTCGGAATTACCTCACAAGATGCAGTGGAAAACCAAGCCATCTGTCTCAAAGCACTAATTTATGTGCCTTACCACTGCAGACTAGCTTTTATTAGATTTCGGTTGGCTAAATAAAAGGAGTGTCTGGCCAGGAAGGAGATGCTGTTACTATCATGACTTGAGTTTGTCTCTAATAGCACAATTAAAAATAATCTCTGTAGAAATATGTACCTGGCTTGAAACAAGAGCGCCAAAATATTAATTAAAAATAGTCTGACCTGCCTGCTCCTGAAGACGGATGAGTTCCTACCCCTGCTAGAATTTCTCTTTTCGGAGCTGCGCGACCACCCTTCATGGCAGTGGCATGAAGGGCTGCAGCCTGTTGGACTAACAGCAAACTGAGGTGAGCACAGACGGATTGAGAAGGGAGGAATGGATGCCAGTATGCCCACTCGAGCAGGGATTTCAGCCTTTTCCTTTTGGATTTCCACCTTCTTCCTATCCACCCAAAGATGTGGCCTACTTCTTTCCTTTTTTAAATGAGATAGTAACTACTTGTGAAATTACAGCAATCTCCTGTATGAAATTTGTGATTATTTGCGTTTAATTAAAGACTGCTCTTGAGAAAATGAAGGGCAGCTTAACCTCTCCATGTAAGCCTCTATATCTTCAGTAATTCCTTCTAATTGAAGTCTTTGCAGTTCCCCCAAAACCTGTTTACTCCTTCTGGTGGATCCTTGAAAACTCTTTCATTAGCAGTGACCGGGCGGTTTTGATAAAAGATACCTTAGTAGAGCTTTAACCAGTTAATTTAAAGTTTAATTAATCAGGAGCCGGGGCAGTGGTGTGTTGTTGAAATGTGCATATTTAATCTTTTTTAATTGCCCAAATGGTTACTCTATGTACTCAGGAGCCCAGTCAGAAACCTCCTGTTGCAAAGTGTTGCAAATGTATCGTTCTACAGCTCCCGTAAGAGCGTCGTTTCCTTTATAAATGTGCCATTTTGTGCAGTTGTTGGTGACTCCTTGCCTATGGATATTTGAGTTCTCTCTTAGGGGTAATTGCAGAAACAGACGGAGCTTAATTCTGTGGAAACAACAAAATGGATGAAATCTTTTGTTGGTGAAAATCAGTCTAGGTCCACAGAGGCCACTTTACGCCGGCTGAGGAATGCTGTATTAATTTTGATAGAGGAAAAAAGAGTCCAAAGAGTTAAAAGTGTTAATATGGCTCTGGAACATTGAAGCATATTAAACAAGGTTCGGGGTTGGTATCCAAAGATCTCGGTTTGCTTAGTCCCATGGCAAACACATAATTAAAAATCCTTTTAGCCTTTTATTAAAGATACAGAAAATAATGAGAAACTCTTAAAGTGCTAAAAAGGTAAAGTATTAAGTCAGATTTTCATTTTAACAGAATGTTCCCTTTTTATTAGCAGGAGAGAACCTCTAGAAGGAAAAAAAAATCCTTGTTAGACCTGGCCTAAGAGACTGTCAATATTAGGCCCAACTGGGGGGACCTTCAGAGTCCAATTTAGTGGGTCTTTACTAGAAATGCCAGGAAATCTGTCTCGGGCACATAAGTATAGACACAGCCTTAGTTGGCATTAAAGACGGCAATGGGTACTCTTTTAAGGGGAAAAAAAAGAGGCTAGTGGAGATGCTCAGGAGCTGTTGTGCTTTAAGTCTGTTCCTGCTTCCTTTAAGGCAAAAGAAAATGAACAAACACAAAAGCAGGAGAGAAAGAAAAGAGCCACAAAGAGAAAATGACACTTCTGTCGCTGGTGTTGACTCTGACTTGCAGCCTGCCTGCTGGAAAAGCACAGGTCCAGCATGTGGCTTTATCCATCACACGAGACCTGACCAACTTGTACCAGTGTCAACCTGCTGCATTTCTTTTAGCTGTCTTTCCAGGCACAGGCTTATGGCAATCTTTCAAAAGAGGCCAAATGGGCTGGCTAAGCCTAACTTGTATTAGACTGAAGGCAAGAGAAGAGAAGAGAAGAGAAGATAAGAGAAGAGAAGAGAAGAGAAGAGAAGAGAAGAGAAGAGAAGAGAAGAGAAGAGAAGAGAAGAGAAGAGAAGAGAAGAGAAGAAATAATGGGAAGAAAAAGGATCAAGCAGAAGAGAGAGTGTCACACATTTCACATGAGGGCAGCCTGTAGAGGTGGAGGCAGGAATATCACAGTGGTCCCTCTCTCTGGCTCATTGTGGTCAGGACACTGCTCAGAATTAGGACAAAGAAGGGTCGGCATCCCTGGAGACAGTGAGGTAACAGCCATAGTGGTGAAGCTCTCTCCTTCCCTTGTCTTTTAATCAGCTGGCGTTGGCATTTGTCAAACCTTGTTTCAGTCCTGGACGAATTCCGCAATTTTGCAATGGGTCCAAATGCAACTATTGCAGAATTCCTTCGGGAGTAATATTTTCCCCAAAAGTCTTTCTTTTGAGGTCCCCAGAAGAGAGGGATGGATAGAATAACCTGCCCCCTCTGTCACAGTTCAGGGCAACTGCGCCCATATCGCCCCCACTTTGTGGTCCCCTCAAGAGCTCCCCATCTCTCTTGGATGCAAACCCAAGATCTCACCTAAAAACAGGACTCTGTAGCACTTTAAAGGCTAACAAGATGGTTTATTAGGCGATGACCCCATTTGGGTCTGGCCCTCGAAAGTTCATCACCTAATAAACCATCTTGTTAGCCTTTAAAGTGCTACAGAGTCCTGTTTTTTGTTTCAGCTACACCAGACTAACATGGCTACATTTCTATCACTAGATCTCACCTGTTTGACTGGGGTATTTAGATTCCAGAAGGAACCATTGTGAACATTTAGACAGACCTGTTGCATAGCCATGGCCACAGAACCTCCCCAAAATAATTCCTAGAGCCGTGCTATTTCGAGGCTGTGATTACACTGTGACATGCCCACCAAAGAGAGGATGCCTCAACAGGCTTTTGTCTTGGCTTCAGAGACCGTGCACAATGTAGCTGCCGTAGTTATAAGTAACAGCAGAGTGCTTTCTAAGCAAGAACATTGTATGCTTACATAAAAGCATTTCTGAGACTGCATACTGGAAAGAATAAAACAGCCTACATCCATGCTAATAAGCTTGTGAGACATCACCACAGAACCAGCGTGCGGTCTGGCAGGTGAGCAATGTGTCAAGACCCCATACACAGGTTTTCCCGTGGTTTCAGGCTCACCACCTGCTTTGGCTCACAGGAATAGTGTAGGGAATACCGTTCAGGATCTGTGAGTAGGAGTAACCAGGAGCAGGTAGTCAGGAGACAATGGGATTTTCTCCTTAGAGGTAGCTTCAAAATACCTCCTTGAAAACCCACTTCACGTGGATTGTCCCAAACAGATCCCTGAGATGCTAAGTCGCTGTGTCCCGTTCCAGTCGGTGGCATGTAATAGAGGTGAGCACGTGGATTTTCCTTTGTCTCTGAGATTATACATCATCCATTTGGCATTATAAAATGAGCAATGCCTCTTGCTTCAAGGGGGTTGGATTTCACAGTGGAATTTGCTATTTATAGTAAAAGATGTACCCTCACGTACATCACAAACAAAACCACTGTCTTGATGGTTTTGTGTTAACTGGTTAATGCACGACACAGCCAATTTCCCCAACCTTCGATATTCGCTTTTTCACATCAATAGCTATGAATTGGACACATCCAGCCTACTTAATTAGCTTCATTAACACAGGTCCTACAATTGGCAGGTAACTGCTTTTTCTGTTATATATACACATTGGATTCTGCATTTTCCACTCCATGTGGGTTTTACCCGGTAAACTCATGGTCTAATACATTTGTTAGACTTACAGGTGCCACGGGACTGTTTATCAGTTTTGAATTATGACCTTCACCTCATTACATCTACTGTACCTTTCATATGGCCATTGTTTGCTTCTGCTGGAGGCACAGTAGTTGTAAGCCTGGCCTCTGACCATATTAAAATCCTTCCCTGTACTAGGCAGCTGAAGACAGGTACAATACAACTAAAAATGAATAAAATCCATAAATTAAAGCAGTAAAAATGGCCTTTTCCCACTGTTTATTCTCTGAGAAATATACATGAATATTGAAAAGCCTTCTGCATTATTCTATTTTTGCCGGGTTCATTAACATACAATATAATATATTTCAACGGGAACATGCTTCCTGTGCCTGTCTTATTATTAGCCTGAGGGATACAGTTTTGTTAAATTTGTAATGAAATAATACAATATTTAGCAGGAATGAGGCCTTTCAGAATCAGCTTCGTGTACCAAAGTTGCTCAGATATTGAAGTTTTCATTGCCTGCCAGCTGAATACATGTAAATCATAGAATCATAGAGCTGGAAGAGACCGCAGGAGGTCATCAAGTCCAGCCCCCTGCCCAAAGCAGGACCAATCCCAAATAAATCAACCCAGCCAGGGCTTTGTCAAGCCCAGACTTAAAAATCTCTAGGGATGGAGATTCCACCCCCTCCCTAGGGAACCCAGCCCAGTACTTCACCACCCTCCTAGTGAAATAGTTTTTCCTCATATCCAACCTCTCCCACTGTAACTTGAGACCGTTGCTCCTCATTCTGCCATCCATCATTACTGAGAACAGACTCTCTCCAGTCTTGGAACCCCCCTTCAGGGAGTTGAAGACTACTGTCAAATCCCCCCTCACTCTTCTCTTCTGCAGACTAAATAAGCCCAAATCCCTCAGCCTCTCCTTGTAAGTCATGTGCTCCAGCCCTCTAATCATTTTGGTTGCCCTCTGCTGGACCCTCTCCAATGCGTCCTCCTAATGCAACTTCATATTCCATTTGCCTTCTTGGCTATAAGGGCACACTGTTGATTCATATCCAGGTTCTCACTGTAATTCCCAGGTCCTTTTCTGCTGCATTGCTGCTTAGCAATTCGGTCCCCAGCCTGTGACAATGCTTGGGATTCTTCCGTCCCAAGTGCAGGACTCTACAGTTGTCCTTGTTGAACCTCATCAGATTTCTTTTGGCCCAATCCTCTAATCTGTCTAGGTCTCTCTGGCCCCTCTCCCTGCCCTCCAGTGTATCTACCTCTCCCCCTAGCTTAGTGTCATCTGCAAACTTGCCGAGGGTGCCATCCATCCCCTCATCCATTAATAAAGATGTTGAACAAAACTGCTCCTAGAACCGATGCTAGGGGCACTCCACTAGAAACTGACCGCCAACCTGACATGGAGCCGTTAATCATTATTCGTTGGGTCTGACAGTCTAGCCAGCTTTCTATCCATCTTACAGTCCATTTATCCAATCCAGACTTCCTTAACTTGCTTGCAAGAATCTTGTGGGAAACTGTATCAAAAGCTTTGCTAAAGTCAAGGTATATCAGATCTACTGACTTTCCCATGTCTACAGAGCCAGTTACCTCATCATAGAAGCTAATCAGATTGGTCAGGCATGACTTGCTCTTGGGGAGTCCATGTTGACTATTCCTGATCACTTTTCCCTCTTCCAAGTGTTTCAAAATGGATTCCTTGAGGTTCCCCTCCATGATTTTTCCAGGGACTGAGGTAAGGCTGACTGGACTGTAGTTCCCTGGATCGTCCTTCTTCCCTTTTTTGAAGATGGGCACGACATTTGCCTATTTCCAATCATCTGGGATCTCTCCCAATCTCCATGAGTTTTCAAAGATAATGGCCAGAGGCTCCACAATGACATTTGCCAACTCCCTTGGTCCCCTTGAATGCATTAAATCTCGATCCATGGATTTGTGTATCTCTAGCTTTTCTAAATAGTTCTTAACCTTTTCTTTTTATGCCTTTAAAAATACCTTTAGTCCTACGTAGTTCTGATGTGGGTGAGGTCTGTTTTGCTAAGCCTAGTTAGCAGGATGGTTTGATGTCTGGCAACCAAACAGTCTTTCAAATAGAACATTAAAGCAATTTGTTTTGGGAAGCCTGAAAGAATAGATGCCTTTTACACCCTCAGTTTCTTTCATTGGCTAAATTCATGTGCTGAATTAAAGGCTTATCTTAGATTCAGGTTTCACCAAATGGGAAAATAAAACATCAAGTTGTGCAGAATAACATACATTCTTGCAAAACCCTAGGCTGAAGCGGCTGTGGCCGGAAAACAGAAAGGAAGGGAACGAAATACCTATGTTTCATAGGTGCTGTTTGTTCCCCTTCCACAAGTGTATGACACACAGTCAACAAAGTAAAATGTGCAATGGGATTAGCAAATTTCATCTTCGTTTGAAGGCAAATGTCAACTGTGTTGGGTAGGGAGCACAGAAATCCCCTTGGGGCTTTCCCCCATGTGCTGAGCAAGTCACTGATGCTTCCGGCTTTGCGGGGGGCAGGGGAGTGTTCCTACCACTCTGTCCTGCTGGGCCAGAAGCTCTGGTCTCCTCCAGCCAAGGTACAGAGTTAGGGTAAACACTGGTTAGATAACCATGTGTTAAGGATGATCTAGATGGTGCTTGGTCCTGTCGTGAGGGCAGGGGACTAGACTCGATGACCTCTCAAAATCCCTTCCAATTCTAGTGTTCCATGATTCTATCATTTCCTCTCCTTAAAAACTAATCCTTTTAATAAGAGACAGGAAGTCAAAAGCTAATTCAGTGCTTGGTTTTACAATGATCATTGCAGGATAATCTGGCTAAAAACCTTATTGAAAACAAATGTGTAGAGAGGATGAAAGGGATCCTGGTTAGATCTCTACCTTTCATCCAGAGCCTTTCCATTCAGATTGCCGGCAAGATAAATAGAGTTTTCTACGGTGGCAAAACCTGCAGGGTGCTCAAGTTTAATCTTTAGGTCTTGCTATCATTTTAACAAGGTTCTGTAATGAAGCATGTAGACAATCTGTTTCACCCATGGAGAATCCCACTAAAACCTGCCAGGTTGATTTCACTTCTCGTGTTTCTATATTTAGAGTAGAAAGCAGATCTCCTGGCGCGACTCATTGACTCCTTAGAAGCTGTGTGGGAAGTCTCAGTAATACACACTAATCAACTTACTGCGGCTGCCAGCATCCTGTGCCAGTTGCTAAAGTAAACCACTGAAATGGAAACTGTCAGTAGTGCCGCTTTTGTCTGGCAACACTTGTCCATGCCATGATGCTACCTGGCTATACCCATCAGCGAGGTTATGTTTTTGTTCACGGAAGTCGTGGAATTTACCAAATCCATGACTTCTGGCCAACTCCCTGACTTCAGCCTGCCGGGGCTAGGAGCTGCAAGGTCTGCCTGCTTCCTGGCCCCCACAGAGCCTGACCACTGCAGGTGGCATGGACCAGCCACTGCTTCCTGGTGGTGGCAGAGCTCCCGGCAGTTCCTGGATGTCATGGGAAGTGGAGGAACCCCTGGAACTCCATACCCCCATGGGCGGTAGGGGCCCCCAGAGCTCAGAGTGGGCCACCTCAGCTGCCTCGCTGCTGCTGGTGGTGTGGGGACCCCACATCTAGGCTCCCCATTTTGTCATGGATATTTTTAGTAAAAGTCATAGTCAGGTCCTGGACTTCTCTGAATTTGACTTTATTGCCAGTGATTTGTCTGACTTTTACTAAAAGTATCTTCAACAAAACCTAGCTTCATCCATCAGTAGACAATGGAACGTGGCCGTCATCCCTGTGTCCTAATTGCTGAATCAGCATTTTCTTCCATCTCTCTTTTTTATTCTGGATCTCATAAAGGATTATAAGCAATCTGTTCAATTTTTAAACCATTTGAAATAGACATGCACAAAATCAGGACTTTCTCATTATTGAAACACATTATTTTAGTGAGATAATTGCTGAATTAAAATATTTCAAAATTTCTGTTCCACTAAATACCGAGGCTACGTCTAGACTGGCCCCTAATTCTGGAAAAGTCATGCAAAGCAGGTAAGTCAGAATAGGGAAATCTGCGGGGGATTTAAATATCCCCCGCGGGATTTAAATAAACATGTCCGCCGCTTTTTTTCCGGCTTGGGGAAAAGCCGGAAAAAAGCGTCTAGACTGGCGCGATCCTCCAGAATAAAGAGATCCTCCGGATCTTTCCTTTCAAGTAGGAATAAGAGATCCTCCGGAAAAGGGCTTTATTCCGGAGGATCGCGCCAGTCTAGACGCTTTTTTCCGGCTTTTCCCCAAGCCGGAAAAAAAGCGGCGGACATGTTTATTTAAATCCCGCGGGGGATATTTAAATCCCCCGCGGATTTCCCTATTCGGACTTACCTACTTTGCATGACTTTTCCGGAATTAGGGGCCAGTCTAGACGTAGCCCGAAATAATTTTATTTTTTTGTTTTTTGGTACCACTTCAGGATAAAACAAATTTTGAAATCTCCCTCAGGATACAAGTTCTGGTTTTTGGCTAGCACTCGCTCAATGTTGAAAAGGCATATTAGTACTTGCAAGCTTGGAGCCATTGTGGATGACATTATAGAGCGGAAATGTACATAATTTTTTTTTTAACCATAGTTTCAGCATAAGTTGATACCAGACCAAAAAGATCATTCATGGGTGCCAAAGTAACTCAGTCCTTAGCTTCATTTGTAAGTTCATGTATCTAAATAAGATTCTCTTGCCACAGGCTGTTACTATCTAAGATTACTTGGAAATGTCACTCCAGAGATTGTGATTCGGATCCTTAGCTGGTGAAGTCAGCCGGGCTGTGCAACAGATGTGGATCTAGCCCCAGTTATGCTAATTAATTGTAGAGTTAAAAATGGAAAGAGGAGACACCTATGCTAATTTAACCTGATTTCAGCAGGCCTTACCTACCAGGGGTGAGAATATAAAATTGCTTTTGCTGTCTGCCCTGTATTCATGCTTAGGAGGTTTCTGATGGGTTTTAGCTAGTTAAGGCTGCAGTAAATGTCTCGCTGGAAGCTACCTGGCATTCATAACCTCAAGCTATTTAAGAAATCTGAAAGTCTGAATGGATATTTAAAAAAATACATGGGAGAAAAGAGCAGAAGCAACTGCCTACTTTTTCAGGTGAATACCACTCAGGATGAGAAATTGTCAGAACTGAACCAAAATGTTCCTCGTGGCCTTAGTCAAAAGGCCTATTTAGCTCAGTTAAATTCCTTTCTGCTTTAAATCATTAATGATTAAGTATTTTATGTCCAATGTGATATGCACTGAAAGGGCATTTTTCTTAAAGGTTAGCCAAACGTAAAAAATGAGCGCCTGAATTGAGGAATACGGACTTGCAAGTGACCTTGTGCTTTTGAGCTGGTAAAATCGGGACACTGTCTCTACAGGAGACTACATTTTATGGAGATGTGCCGACAGCACACCCAGCAAGATTTACGGGCAGGGAGGTGCGATAAAGTGAGGGAGCGGAGACCAGAGAGAATTAGCCTGGTGCTGTAGTTTATGAAGCACTGGCAGCGTGATACACAGGAAGGTGGATACATGTCGTTTGTTAGGCGGTTAGGGAAAGCTGATCTGTCTAGTGTGCATAAGGTGACATGGGGACTGCTTCACCCAACAAATAGCATGTTACAGTGTAAGGCACCAGCCCTGCAACGACGCTTGGATGTGTTTGATTTTAAAGACGTGCGTAAGTCTTTGCAGGAATGGAACCCAACAGGCGCTGGATAAGCCAAATTCAGAGAAGTTGAAGGCATTATACGGTAGTAGTGTTGGTAACAACAAGTTATGGGATTCTTGGAGCCATAACTGTGCGTATATTGAAGTAGGATTGGCCCATAAGCAGATGTAGTTGAAAGCTGAGATAATACAATTTTATTTTGGCAGTAAAGCAGCATGTGGTCAGCTTTGGGATAGAGAGGGTTCACAAAAAAATAACTAGATATTTATCAAATGAAAAAACAACAGACAGTCTGGTAGCACTTTTTATAGACTAACAAAACATGTAGATGGGATCATGAGCTTTCGTGGGCACAGCCCCTTCTTCAGATGACCAGAGTGTGGGATGTCTAGGACAGTTTCTGATGGGTTTTAGCTAGTCAAGGCAGCAGTCTGGAGAACAGACTGGCTCCATCAATGGCTGTGAGCCAGGAGGAATAGGAATGGTGTCCCTAGCCGCTGTTTGCCAGAAGCAGGGAATGGACCACAGGTAGGGTTGCCAGGTGTCCGGTATTGACCCAGACCGTCCGGTATTTTCACCTCCTATCCAGTAAAAAAAATTCAGAAAATACCGGACACCTAAAATGTCTGGTATTTTCTGATTTTTTTTCCCGGCCAGAAGGCAAAAATACTGGGTGCTTATGGGTTCTGCAGGGGAGCTGTCCAGCCCGGAGCAGGGAGACAAGATGGCGGACGGCCGCCAGCAGCCTGTTACGGCCAAAAAGCCTGAAAAGCATTTCTTAAAGGGGCCATGCTGGGGTTTTTTTGCTCAACAACTCTCGGAGTCCTTTTTTTCCTCAACAACTTTGGTCCCTCCCCTTTTTTTTCTCAGCAGAATTTTTTCTCCAGTGGTGTTTTTTTGGGGGGGGTGGGGGGGGAAGGGGTCGATATTTTTAGTTGAACCATCTGGCAACCCTAGCCACAGAGGATGGATCACTTGGTGATTCCCTGTTCTGTTCATTCTCGCTGGGGCACCTGGCATAGGTCTCTATCGGAGGACTGGATCCTGGGCTACATGGACCATTGGTCTGACTCAGTGTGGCCGTTCTTAGGCTTTTATGAGTGGTGCTTGGAAGTGGGAGTCGGCCGATCTGGGCCCTATTCTTTGCCAGAACATTGACTTGTGTGTGAACTTGCCATCTCTCCACCGCAGTTTTCTCATTGGTTAAAAAAAGGGGGGGGATACTTACCCATCTCTGTAGCTATTGGACATGAAGCAGGCATTAATTCAGTGACATTCCCTGGCTTCTGTTATGCAGGAAGTCAGACTACACACTGCAACGGTCCCTTCTGGCCTTTTAATCTAAGGATCTGTGTACTGCAACATAAGAACCCAGAATAACTTTGTCTCCAGTTCAGAGGAGTTTGTTGGAAACAGATGATTTTTGTCTTTTTTTTTTTTTCCTACCCACAAATTCCATATAGCGGAGGATTCATGCAGTGGGAGGAAATGAGACTTGTACAATTTATGCAATAGATTTTTGCCACAGTAAGTAGCTACTAATAGTGGAACACAGAAGATCACGTTTGCAAAGTCAGTTTCTCAGTTTGTGCTTTAAATTACGTGCATGCTTTATGTGAAAATGCACTTTTCCATTTTTTTAAATATATTTTAAATACATAATTTTGGTACAGAGTTGGAATGTAGAGGTAGAGCAGAGGCTAATTTGAGAATGTGACCCAAATTTTTAATTTAATTTTTTTCTCCCTTTGAATTACAAATTATGGGCTTAATTCAAAGCCTGTGGAAATTAATGGAAAACACCCATTGACTCCAACTGGCTTGGCTCAAACAGTGTCTTAGTAGGTTCTTTGGATATTACTGAGCTCTTATCCTTTTAATGAAGAATAGAATATTTATCATACTTGAGTGCTTACAAGTTCTTTGGAGCAAGATAGCTAGAGCCTTGCACAGATGCAAAATTTGTATCCTCATCCGCTTTCATATCCACAAAAATGAGTCACAGATACACATATTGATATCTATAGACGCGGATACCCACAGATATAAAGTGGATATCCACAAAATTTGTATCCTCATCCATATCTGCAAAAATGAGCTGGGGATACCCAGAGCCATATCTGCCGATGCAGATGCCTGCGGTTATAAAGTAGATATCTGTGGATAAAGTAGGGCTCTAAAGATAGACAATAATGACTCTACCAATTTGTACAATTTGATATTGTGCCCTTAACGGTCTCAGCTTGGATTTGGATGTCAATTTTAAGTGATGCATTCTTACATTTTATGAAATGCAATTCAGGAAATTTCAGTCTCGGACTGTTGCACAGTTATGTGGTATCAGAACCTGATGCAAAGTTAGAGGGTTTTTTTCCTCTTTTCCCTGTCTGACCTGAAAATAACCAGTTACTGTAAAGTCATGAAACAGCTGAGCAATTACAAACACCAAGGCAAGATAATTGTGGTGCCCATAGAACCAAATATCTGTGACCAAACATACATCTCTCTTCAGTTAAGGATGGCTAACAAACAGCGCAAAGAAAGAAACCACTCCTTCAGCCCTGCCCGCCAAGAATAGCAGAGGAGTTTTAGCAGATTCCTCTTTGCGTTAAGAAGCAGCTTTTGTTGGAATTATTCTTTTTGATCAGTTAGTGATTTTAATTTGAATGTTTCCTGAACTGATAGCAGAAAAGGATATAACCCCGTCCTTTGGAGGAGAGGCACTAATTCAAAATGATCTGGACAAACCGGAGAAATGGTCTGAGGTAAATAGGATAAAGTTTAATAAGGACAAATGCAAAGTGCTCCACTTAGGAAGGAACAATCGGCTTCACACATACAGAATGGGAAGTGATTGTCTAGCAAGGAATTCTGCAGAAAGAGATCTAGGGGTCATAGTGGACCACAAGCTAAATAGGAGTCAACAGTGTGACACTGTTGCAAAAAAAAGCAACCATGATTCTGGGAGGCATTAGGAGAGTGTTGTGAGCAAGACATGAGAAGTCATTCTTCCACTCTACTCTGCGCTGATTAGGCCTCAATTAGAGTATTGTGTCCAGTTCTGTGCATCACATTTCAAGGAAGATGTGGAGAAATTGGAGAAGATCCAGAGAAGAGAAACAAGAATGATGAAAGGTCTAAAGAACATGAGCTATGAGGGAAGACTGAAAGAATTGGGCTTGTTTAGTTTAGAAAAGAGAAGACTGAGAGGGGACATGACAGTTTTCATGTACCTAAAAGGGTGTTACAAGGAGGAGGGAGAAAAAAATTTTCTCCTTGGCCTCTGAGGATAGAACAAGAAGCAATGGGCTTAAACTGCAGCAAGGGAGGTTTAGGTTGGACATTAGGAAAAAGTTCCTACCTGTCAGGGTGGTTAAACACTGGAATAAATTGCCCAGGGAAGTTGTGGAATCTCCATCACTGGAGATATTTAAGAGCAGGTGTGACAGGGCGTTCACCCTGCACTGGCCCTTTAAGGGCAAAACCCCAGCTCTGAGAGAGGGCTGCCAGTGAAGTCCCAGCTGAGGCAGCTCTGCTGATGAGGGCCCAGCTGGAGGCAACAGAAAGGACTCCTGGAGGGAGAGGGGAAGCTCACTCTTGCTCTGGAGAGAGAGCACTAGGGACCGGGCTGCCAGGGAAGCAGGCGGCTTCCCGGAGGCAGAGCGGGGCTGGGGAAGGGAGGCAGGGCTGGGGAGGCTCTGGCCAAGTCAGCTCCCAGGCTGCAAGGCCTGAAGCTACTGGGGCTGAGGGTGTCAGCCATGGTAGGGAGGGGCAGCAGGTCCACCCCCATTGGCAGTGATGTGTGGCTGTTCCAGACCGCAGTCTGCCCTGGAGGCAGGGGCTAGCTGGAGACTGGCCGTGGGTCCCTGAGGCAAGGTGGGGACAGGGGAACTGGGTGTTCCCTGGGAGGAGAACTGGGGGTCCGTGGGAGAAGGGAGGACCCTGGAGTGTGCATTGGAGTAAACAACATCCCCCCGGAAGGGGGCGCAGAGAGACGGGGCGGGCACAGCCAGAGGGCAGTGTCCTGAAGAGGACGCCGTGGTCAAAGAAGAACACGAGGACATACCAGCTGGAGGAAGGTGCCCAGCGAAACAACAAGCTGATTCCCCAAGGCAACCAGTGGAAGGTGCCATGCTGGTGCGTCTACTCCGTGAGAGCAGGTTAGACAGACACTTGTTCGGGATGGTCTGGATGATGCTTGGCCCTGCTGTGAGGGCAGGGGACTGGACTCGATGGCCTCTCGAGGTCCCTTCCAGTTCTAGTGTGCTACGATTCTATGAAAAGGAGTTAGTAGCACAAACCACGTTATCTATCTATAAGGCAGGGTGGGGAACCTTTTTTGGGTTGGGAGCCATTGGCCCACAGAAAAATCAGTCGGAGGCTGCACACAAGTGAGAAGCAAAAAACAAACAAACCCCAAAACAACAACAACTAAAAAAGATGTGGCCCTGACTGAGAAGGAGAGAGAAGCCCCATATTCTCCTCACACACCAAAGCCTGGGGGGACCCAGACTAGTAGATTCTGTGTGCTCCTGCCCCGTGGTGAGACAGTGGAGGAGCTGGAGCGCCTGCACGCTCCCCAATGCTAGAGGTGGCCCTGAGACTTGGGGGCTGGATCCAGGCAAGTTAGGGGTCGCATCCGTTCCCCAGGCCTGAGGTTCCCCACCCCTACTATAAGGGCATGTCTACATTGGGGAGCAATTTTGATTTAATTCCCCTTATTTCGAAATAGGAAGATGAGCATCCACACAGCAAGTCAGTAAGTTCAAAATTATTTTGAAATAACGGGGTTGTTATTTCGAAATAATAACTCGTGATTCTGATGAGGAATAACGCCTATTTCGAAATAGTTATTTCGGGAGTTACTATTTTCGAAATAACCTCATAGTGTAGACATAGCCTAAGTGTTCCTACCTTTCTTGTAGAAAGCTGAATTTGGAACGTTGCCACTTAAAGTTTTGGATTTTATTTGGCTTGGCTCTAGAAGTCTTCTTATCAAGGCCCACTCGGTCGAGCTGTATGTGAAAGGAAAAATTATGTGATCTCATCTGCAAATAACAAGACCAGGAAAAAACAAAAATACCCCAAACTTCAGTGGCCATTGATTGGCATTTTCCTGCCTGCTACAATTATTACTGAACATAAATTTGAGTCTTTCTTCTCCACCTGTCATCGGAAATTCTGAGAAATTCAAATTATGTTAATTATGCTCAGGAGAATTTTGCAGAGATGAGGGCAAATTAGATGTCAAGCAACCATTGCCTGGATGCCTAACTGCCTTGTTGTGTTACTTTAATAATCTCCCCTAGTTGTGCTAAGGAGCACCACAGCCTTGTTAACTTTGAGAAATATAGTAAAATTTCATCGTTATGAACACCAGAGTTACGAACTAACTGGTCAACTGCACACCTCATTTGGAACTTGAAGAATGCAATCAGGCACCACACACTCCTCTACCAGAGAAAAAGAAAATACAGTACAGTATTAAATGTAAACTATATAAAAATAGAAAGTTTAAAAAATTGACAAGGAAAGGAAACTGTTTTTGTGCTTGTTTAATTTACATTGATGGTTCAAAGCAACTTTTCTCTTCTGCATTGTAAAGTTTTAAAGCTGTATTAAGTCAATGTTCGCTTGTAAATTTTTGAAAGAACAACCAGAGTTGTTCAGCGTTATGAACAGCCTCTGTTCCCGAGATGTTTGTAACTCGGAGGTTCTACTTTACCAACTTACACATTCGCCTGGGTGGAAGCTCTTCGGCAAGGCAGGGTTGTCCCAACAGCGACTGTATTCTGTGGAGAAACTGTCTATAATACGTAGGCTGTGGACATCGTTTTTCTGAACCTTCACTAACTCTGTATTTCTAATAAGAGTCTGGGTTTTATTTTAGTAACCAGTCTATAAAAGAACAGCAGGAGCCATAATGAGCAATGCATAGTTTGCAACTCGTTACTATTCAGTCACGAAGAGCAGCCTTCACCTGTTGGTGGTGCTTGGGCACAAAAGCACTTGATTAGATTAGTAGGGAAAGCATGGTAAAACAGCCAAAGAGCTTTGCCTTGTTAATGTTGCCGGCCCTATTGCATGAGTACCTGTTGGCCATGTGTACTCTTAGACCATAGCATGAGATGATGAAAAAGGAGACTTCCCATGGAGATGAAAATGAGCAATCTCACTTCCATCCAAAAGATAAAACAAATGGTACTGCTGCTGAAGGAGAGCCGGGCACACCAGAGCCATCAGTTTGGTGGACCTGATTTCTGAAATACACCCTCCGAGTAGAGAGAATGAACTTTGTAGTTGCAGAATCATTTAAGAATTTATACCATACGTTATAGTCCAATACCTAACATCATAGTAGGGGGGACCATCTTAGGACTAGGATCTCAATGCTTATGCTTTAGGCTACCTCTGCATCAAACCTTAAGCATATGTGAGATGGTAGGATCAGGACCGATTGGTCTTCTACTGTTTTCTGGCAGCCTCTTGACCACACAGTCCTGGGTAAACAGTAGGCTTTTGATGTAACATTCTGTTTCCCAAACATCATGATAATTAACATAATTCCACAGTGTATCACAAACGTTTAGCGGGACGTATAGATAATGAAATGATTTCACCCAAGATTCAATTAAATGTTAATAGTCCCTTTAATAGGGTACCTCTACACTGCACGCCTATTTCGAAATAAGCAATTCTGGAATAGTTATTCCAAAATAGCTTATTTTGAAAAAGCACGTCTACACTGCAGGGAAGCCTCAAAATCAGAGGCAGGCTTCTCTAACGTAGACGTGCTATCTCCATTTAGAGCCCCAGGAGGCACTGGGGAGGAATAACTTAGAATGGCCGTGGGGAGGGGCTAATTTGAAATATCAGCAGTAGACTGTCTACACGTGCCTTATTTCGAAATAGCGATTTCAGAATACACGTTATTCCTCGGAGAATGAGGTTTACAGATTTCAGAATAAGCCATCCGTTATTTCGAAATTATTTCAAAATAATGGAATGGCCGTGTAGATGCTCGCGTTGATATTTTGAAATGATGCTAGTTATCTGAAAATAATGGCGCAGTGTAGGTGCACCCCAAGTCAATAGCTATAGTAACAGGAACTCCGTTTACAGGGCTAACATCTAACAAGATATACAATAAATACACACAATTAGGTTTGCATTTCAAAATTCTCACCTATCCAGCATTAAATGGCCCTAATGATCATTTACCTACTTTTCTAACAAGCTGACTCTGGGTCAGTGAGTCTACTGGATGCTTAACCCTTTTTGCCGCATGTCCTACTTGGTACAAGTTTGTTACAGTTACAGAATGGTAGCAACAATTGTTCTTATGGTCATGGTGTAGCGTCACAGAGGCAAGTACGTTACCTCTAGAAAATATAAGTGGCTTCTAGTTACTGACACTCAGTGCCCCTGTCAGGGTAGATTTTTACCTTGCCAGCTTACCTGTCTCCGGTTGATAACAATAATTGGAATTATTGGACCTTCACAACCGTGGAGAAAGTAATGGATGACCAGCTGCACCGCAAATGAAAAAGCAATCTATAGAGTAATTACTGCCAGTCAACTTGAGCTCAGCTGTGAAATATTAATAGGTTGCTTGATCGGTCCGTACAGAATTATCAGTCATTTGCTTAGGGAGCAACACAAATCCAGCAAAGTATTTGGGATCTTGAGTCAGCCCACTTATTGACAAGAGCAGAATAAGATGTGGCATACCTTTCAGTATATGAAAAATACATGTTAGTTATTGGCATCCATCACAGTGCTGTATTCTGTATAGATTTCAAAGCTTGAGATCGTCTGTCTCCACAGACTTCCAAAATCTTTTGTTTAAGCAAACAGTATAACGTGTCTTGCCAAAACAGAGGAATGGCAGCTCTGCTCGGTTGGCCTCCATACAAGACTGTCACAGAAGGTGTGACTCTGTTGTGTGACTGTCAGAAAACACTTCAACATGCAAAGTTCTGTTCTCAAAATGAAGCCACGTGCCTTAGAAAACTGAATGTCATTGAAATGTTTAGAACCGGGAAAGACCGGCAAGATGTGTTTTGAGGCTTGGATCCAGCAAATCACTGAAATACGTGCTTTACTTTGTCCTGGGAGTATTCCCGTTTGCTTCGGTGGGGCCAGGCTTGTGCTTAACCACTTTGCTGGATGGACGTAGAGTAGAAGTCCACCTGCTCCAAGAGATCTGCACTCAGCCAGCCCATCCCTCAGACCTTGGGGAAGTTCAGATCCATATCCAGACACTGCAATTCATCCCTAACCTAGGGCACGTCTACACTACATGGAAGATCGATGCTCTCATGGTTGATCTTCCAGAGTTAGATTTAGCAGGCCCAGTAAACACCTTCTGGATCTAACGTAAAGGGTGCCCCAGTCATCACCAGTACCCTTGCTCCTCACGAGCAGTAAGGGAAGCCGAGAGGAGCATTTGCTGTGTGGATGGCATGGAAACTCGATGTAAAATATGTCCACTCCAACTATATAGTTTATGTAGCTGGAGTAGCGGGTCTTACTGTGTCCGTCCCATGTAGTGCAGACCAGGCCTAAGAGAGCTCTCTTGGGGTATGTCTACACTACCCCCCTAGTTCGAACTAGGGTGGTTAATGTAGGCAACCGAAGTTGCAAATGAAGCCCGGGATTTGAATTTCCTGGGCTTCATTTGCATCTTGCCGGGCGCCGCCATTTTTAAATCCCCGCTAGTTCGGACTCCGTGCTCCGCAGCTACACGCGGCACGGAGTAGGTAGTTCAGATTAGGCTTCCTATTCCGAACTACCATTACTCCTCGTTCCACGAGATGTACCGGTAGTTCGGAATAGGAAGCCTAATCCGAACTACCTAGTCCGTGCCGCGTGTAGCCGCGGGCACGGAGTCCGCACTAACAGGGATTAAAATGGCGGCGCCCGGCAAGATGCAAAAGAAGCCCGGGAAATTCAAATCCCGGGCTTCATTTGCAACTTCAGTTGCCTATATTAACCACCCTAGTTCGAACTAGGGTGGTAGTGTAGACATACCCTTGGTTTTGTCAAACCAGACACCACCAAGTTTTTGGGAAGTTTACATTCAGGTCTGGTGGCCATCCATACTTTGTGACTTGGGTCCATCTCCAGTGTGTGATTTAGATGAATTAATGAGAGCAATGAATCTGAGCAACATGCTGGGTCTTCAGGGAATCCAACCACCATGAGGAAGAGATCTCTGATTGCTTCTCTATCCAAGTGCATTAGCATGCTGGAGAGTCAGGAGCAAAAGATGTGATCTGGTTACTTTTTGTTCTGCACTCATACTAGGACCAGGGGCAACCTCTCTTCTGGGTTTAAGACACTATTACAAAATGTAGCAAGGTGTGGTGCTGGGTTTGTTACTGTTCCTCATGCATCTTGAGCATAAATATTTCATTCTTAAGGGGTTCTCCTCCCTCTCTCCCCCTTGTTAGTGGTTTTCCATCTCTGGACAGTTCAAAAAGCAGCACATGCATGTGTCAGATATGTAAGAGTGAAAACTGAACAGCACCAGGCAGCAAGGCACTAAAAACAGCCTCTGGGCTTCTGAAGAACCCGGCAGTAAGAGCTCCAAACCTGGGTCTGCAGAAGTCCAAGGAACAAGCAACTCAAACAATGTTATTCCACACACTGGTTAAGGGGGGTTGTGCGGGCCGCAGGCTGCCCACATGGCTGTGAATGCTGAGGGGGTTCTTTTCGGATCTGCATTCCAAGAATCTTCCAGGGGATCCCAAGCTGGGGGCGGTGGCTGGACTCTGCAGACCCCGAGGCTTAAAACACACAGGACCCAGCATCCCCATCTCCTCACCACAGTCTGATGAGTGTTTGAGAGGGGACACTCGACCGGGGCCAGTGGCCTTGGTAAAATATAAACCCTCAGTGTTGTTGGGAAAAAGACAAATCCAGCCTGACTCGGGCAGGGACCTTTCCCCTCATGCCGGTGCTGAGCTCACAAAGATCCAGCTTCAACTGTTGAGATTATGGATGGAAATTCCCGTTGAATTAGTTAACCAGTTCATTGTTATGTTTAACTGGTTAACCGATTAAGCAGAAGTGGGCAGGAGAGGGCCAATAAAGAAAAGTTATTTATTAGTTCCCTAAATAGAAGAACTAGAGGACACCAAATGAAATTAACGGGTAGCAGGTTTACAACTAATAAAAGAAAGTTCTTCTTCACACAGCGTGTAGTCAACCTGTGGAACTCCTTGCCAGAGGAGGCTGTGAAGGCTGGGACTATAATAGAGTTTAAAGAGAAGCTAGATAATTTCATGGAGGTTAGGTCCATAAAAGGCCATTAGCCAGGGGATAAAATGGTGTCCTTGGCCTCTGTTTGCCAGAGGCTGGAGAGAGATGGCAGGAGACAAATCGCTTGATCATTGATTTCGGTCCACCCTCTCTGGGGCACCTGGTGCTGGCCACTGTCGGCAGACAGGCTACTGGGCTAGAAGGACCTTTGGTCTGACCCAGTATGGCCTTTCGTATGTTCTTATGTTCTTATGAGCAGCCCCCTCAGCACAGACGGAGGCTGTTCTAGCTGGGCTGGAGTGCCCCCACTCATGGCCTACAGGGTGGGAGCTGGTTCGGCCAAGCCGGACTTCCCCCTACTTGAAATAGCCTTTGAGGAATACAGGTTCCCTCCCACCGCCCTGAGAGCATCCTTCCAAAAATCTCAACATCCCCCTCCTGGAATGGATTTCCAAGCAGATGGAGCAGATTGCTCCTGCTCGCATGCAAAGAGCAGCGCCTTGCGGGGCTGTCTTTCGCAGAGACAGCCTCTCTGCTGCACCCCCCTGGGGTTGGACAGTTCCATGTCACTGCCTGCGCACAGCTGCGGCGAAAATCTAGCTCAGAATTTGCTGGTTTACTCTTTGCTTTTTACCCAAGCCAGGGAGCATGGGAGAATTGTGTGGTGCTGTACAGGAGTCTCAGGTAAATTCGTAGTCCACAGTATGGCTACGTCTAGACTGGCCTGATTTTCCGGAAATGCTTTTAACTGAAAAGTGTTTCTGTTAAAAGCATTTGCGGAAAAGAGCGTCTAGATTGGCACGGACGCTTTTCCGCAAAAGCACTTTTTGCAGAATGTGACGTAGTGGGGGTACCTTGCTGGTTGCTGGGCTTGGGCTGTGGGTGACCCCCACTGGCTACTGCCTGCACCACGGCCCAGCCGAGTAGCTGATGGGACAGGAAGGTGACCTGTTCGACCAGTTTACCCCCCAGGGAGAGGCACAAAGGAAGGTGGAATGCAACCCCTGGCTGGGAGGCAGGGCTGGAAGGGACGGTCTTTAGTTTGGGTCTGGGAAGCAGGGGAGAAGGAGCTAGGGAGGGGGCTGGGATTGTAGGGCCCAACCACCCCCCATCTCAAGGGGGGCACTGAGGCCTCCTAGCCCCAGTTCCTGTGACCAGATGACGTCTGTGCTGTGCTGTATCCTGGAGAAGCAATAAACTCCCTCTATTCTACTGGCTGGTGGAGTCTGTTCGTGCCATTATGGGGGTGCAGGAGATGGGAAAACCCCAACGCGCCGTCACACAGAAAAGCGTCCATGTCAAGCTAGACGCGGTTTTGCGCAAGAAAGCTCCGATCGCCATTTTTGCCATTTTTTGCACAAAACAGTTTTTAGCTGTCTACACTGGCCCTCTTGCGCAAAAGCATTTCCGGAAAAGGGCTTTTGCCTGAACGGGAACATCAAAGCATTTGTGCAAGAAGCACTGATTTCGGACAGTAGAACGTCAGAGCATTTGCGCAAAATCAAGCGGCCAGTGTAGACAGCTGGCAAGTTTTTGCACAAAAGCAGCTGCTTTTACGGAAAAACTTGCCAGTCTAGACGCAGCCTATATGTTTGGACTAGTGTGGTGTTTTAGATGCTGCTTGTAATTATTAGAGCTGGGAGCATTGGCTGTTGAAAGCACAGGAAACAGGGAAGGGGAGAAGATTGGCAGGGGCTGAGTGAGAGCTACCGAGGAATGCAGAAGCGTTGTAAAGAGGCTCCACCTTTAGTAAATAAAGTCCTGTTGAAGGTTGTTGGCACCTTGCTTGCATGATACAACAACTAGCAAAAAACACGCACAGGCTCAGCGATGAACAAGCTGAGCATATACTTTTGGAAATGGTGAAATATATAGGGTCTATTTCACAAACAGAAGCCTGTGGACTATAATGCACAGGCTGTTGGCTCTGGCGTCCATCAACTAACTTTGCATGAGTAAAATCAGCCGGATCTGGATGATATTGCAAGTGTTGAAGGGAACTGATTTACCTGATGTGCTGCCTGTAGCTTTGAGATAATTCTGAAAGGGTCTAGATAAGGTGATGAGTGCTGTCCAGTGAACAAAATGCTACCTAACTGCAGGCAAACTCCAGGTCTGCACGCCGCTACGTATTTAATCCATCCTGAGGAATACGACAGATAAAAGGATACTCTAGCCCTGTGATGTAGCAAACTGATATCCGCAGGGAATCGGCATCAAACTAGGGCTTTGTTCCCTTCCCCTCCTTCTTCCCCCCCCACTCCGCTTTTCTAGCAGTTATCAACCTTTAAATGGAATTATAATCTCTTTGTGTTCTTTGAGCAAAACTTCTCTTGAAATAAATTATTTGGATTTTGTTGCATTAGGGGAATATGCATTGTTTTCTCTTTTACCAAGCGGTAGGACAACTGTCACTTAATCAGTATTAATTACCATTGGCCCAGGGTTGTGGCACTGACAGCATACTTAATAGGATTGTGACGGGGCACCGCCACCCTGCACTTCAAGCCGCCCGGTGCCCGCCTTGTATGCGGCGCATGGAGTCCGGCATGCCGTGTGCGCTGGGTGTTCGCGGGCCGCGGCTCAGCTGTGACACCCTGCAGCCTTGGAAGCTGGGAGCAACGGATGCACCACGCACACACCTGCTGCGGCACGAAGGCAAGGGGGCGGGGCCAAGAGGGCACAGGTGGATGACGTCAGAGGGATGCTGAACGGAATGGGGAGGGCGCGAAGTTTAAAACGGGGGCAGAACAACTGTGCAGGAGGAGAGGAGAGGAGAGGAGAGGGGAGGGGAGGGGAGGGGAGGGGGATAACACAGGAGCAGAGGAGACCCGGGAGGTATTGAATGGTCGAGGAGAGGGGAGGCGTAGTGACGACCCGTACACTACCAGGAAAGGTACGGCGGGTGGGTGCGGCAGCAGTCAGAGGAAAGTGGAGAGGAAGTAGCCCAGGGCAGTGCGTATTGTGAACGCCTGTGGACTGGCGTGTTTCAGCGGGAAGCCCCGCCAGTCGGACAGGAATGAGAATAGTTCCCGTCCTTAGGGCTCTGGGCTGGGGCCTGTGAGTGAGGGTGAGTCCGGGCCCCCATCCGCCAAGAGCGGAAGCGTTCTACGAACTATACGTTGGTGAAGGTTCATGCGGGCTGCCACAGGAGACGGTGGGACCTTAAAAACTATGTATGAACTCGAGCAAATAAACCCCTTTGTGAATAAGAGGGAGGACGGGTGAATAAACACACCCGCTAACAAGGATAAACCTGGCATTCCTCCTTCTGTTGGAGGAAAAAAGATTTCTGTGTAATGAGATGAATATGGAGAAAGAGACTCACCACTTCCTGTGCTTTCTTGAAAAAAGGAGGTAAATAGTAGCTCTGGGCAAAGATTTTCAGATGAAACTTCTCTCTCTTCTCTTCCCCTCCCTGCCAGAAATACAGATTTAGGTCAATCAACCAAAACACTGCAACTTTGTGTTACATTTGCCTAATTGGTGTGGCTGAGAGAAACAAACAAACTCCTCTCTATCTCACACACCATATGTGTACACACAGTTTATGAAAAAAAAATTGGAATGCTTCATTTTAAAAGTTTCAAAACAAAACATTTGTATTTTTCAACATCAGAAACTTTGTTTTGTGTTTTCTTTATTTACAGGTGGAAAAAAATCTCAAAAATTAAACAATGTTTTGTTTCAGATCAGACAAAATGTTTTGTTTCCTATGAAACATTTTTTATCATTTTAACTGAAAATTCAGCAAGTAGTCCTGTGGTGCCTTAGGCCACATCTTCACTATGCGGAAGATTAACTCTGCCATGGTCAATTTTTCAGGGTTCGATTTAGTGGATCCAGTGAAGACCCGCTTAATCAAACTTGGAGGGTACTCCCATCAGCACTGGTACTCCTCAAGAAGAGTAAGGGAAGCCGACCGGAGCGTTTGCTCTCATTGACTTTCTGCTGTGTGGATGGTGCAAAAACGTGATTTAAGATACATCGACTACAGCTATGTAATTAACATAGCTTGAGTTGCCTATCTGAATTTGACCTTCTGCTGTAGTGTAGACCAGGCTTTAGAGACTAACAAAAATATATAGAATCATGAGCTTTTGTGGGAAAGACTCATTTTATCAGATGAGAAATTTTTTATCAGTTTTCAGTTCAGGTCAATATGAAATGTTTCCTCCACATACCTTCCTTTCCTCCCTCCTTCTTCCCACCCCCTTAGGTCATCAAACTGAAAAATAAGTTATTTGCAGACCTCTCAAATATGTTTTTCTTTTTACTCCGGGAGAGATACAGTAGTTCTGTGACCCTTCTTCAGAAAAGCTTATATAGATAGAGCCCTGTGTGGATGTAAAATTTGTGTGGCCTTCCATTCCCCAGTCTGAAAACATAGTCCACAGATATCCGTATTGTCATCCATGGATGTGAGTGTCCATGGATTTTCAGGGCTCCCTAAATAGTCTCCGTTTCATCTCTGTTTTAATCTCTCTCTTGACTTATCCACCCACCATAAACAGCCAACATCTGAGTTCCCTTTACATTTATTTTGGTCTGCAAGCTGGTTTCCTGAGAGGATGAATAATGGGCTTTAGCTGCGTCTAGTCCCTCTCCATTAACGCTTGCTTCTTATCCCACGGACATATCCCGGAATCCCCAAGTTTCCTGGTCCATGCCCTACACTGATCCTATCCCCCATACAAGGAGTTTAAAAGAGTTTCATTTTTCTCCTTTTGGTAGAAAAAGTATGCATTCATTTTTCCAGGACAAAGACATAAATATATACACAAAACGGATACTGTTTGGCTGTGATTTGCTGTGGAAAAGAAGTAAAGGTCAGATCAGTCCATAAATTCAGCTTTGGCTGTAATACCACAGATGTGAAATACACAAAAAGGCCTGCAAACTAAATCTATTTATTTGATATACCTTATGATGTCAAGAGCAAGGCAATTTACTATCAGTGAATACTATACTATTGGGGGAAAAGACTACTAGATCTTAATCCAGTTGCCGAGTGTGTTTCTGGTACTAAAACTCCTTTAGTATTCTTTACAAATAATTCCGATTAGCATAATCGATTATTTTCCAGGATGAGCAAAGATAGATACAATTGGAGAAATCAGCTGAGAGACATATTTTAGGTACTGTTCTGCAAGGATACACTTTTCTGAGTGCCGCCTGCAGCTAACTATGCAAGTTCTTACTGTGCAGCTTCCATTAAGAAATGAATTTCACTTGGAGTGACCGAGTTCAAGACAGTACGGGAATGGTAGCTGCACGCAGCTAAAAAGCTGGTAGGGGGAGCTAAGGCAAGTGTTATGCACTCTCTGCAAAGGGCTGCACCAAGGAAGCTGCTTGTAGCTCACAAGGAGTTTCCTTGATCCTTTAAATCCCAGGAACGACTGTGCCATGTACAGGCAGTCCCCGGGTTAAGTACAAGATAGGGACTGTAGGTTTGTTCTTAAGTTGAATTTGTATGTAAGTCGGAACTGGTACATATTGTAGGGGAAACTCTAGCCAAACATTTCTGCAGAGCTCAGTTTTATTCTCCCACACCTCACTTCCCTCAGTCCTTTATTCTCAAGCTGAGGTGTCTGCTGAGAAAAGCCGCTCCGCGTCTCCCTGGTCTGCTGGGGGGAAGCAGCTAGTGCGGGGTTGCCTCACCCCGTTTGTAAGTAGGGATCCGATGTAAGTCGGATCCATGTAACCCGGGGACTGCCTGTACTCATCAGTGCTGGCTACTGGCATCTCCCCTGTTAAATCAATAGTTTCACCGACACGGAGCGTTTTTGTAACTAAGATATTCATCCGCTGTCTTGATCAGTAGCTGGAGTTCAACCAGAATATGGCATTTACTGCTCTAACAAACAGGTTTGTTTCATCCACGGCCTGCTTTCGCTGGTATCCAAGTGAAAAGTTGGCTGAGAATTAGGGATGTAAAATCCCATTGAATTGGTTAACCAGTTAAACACTCCATTTAACTGGTTAACCACAGACAGGGGCTGCTCCAGCCTAGCTGTTTCTGGTTCCACGTGGGGCTGCCACTTCTAGACCCATGTGGGGTTGTGCTGCTTCTGGCCCCGCACAGGACAGCTGGCTCCCACAATGGGGTCCAACGGCCATGGGCGGGGGGGGGGGGTTAACTGTTACCCAGTAAGCAACAGCCGGAAAGGGAGATGCTTACTGGGTAACTGGTTACCCATTCCCACATCTAGTGAGAATTACTAGATCAGTTCTCTCCTGATGCCAGACACACTCTTCCAGTTAAGGCAATTGTAACTCGCACACCTGATGGGTGTGGTGCACTATCCCATGGAGTGCCACTTGGACCACTTACAAAGAACCCCAGCTATACATATAATATGATGGGGGCTAATTTAGCCACAACTAATCAGGAAAGAGATCTTGGAGTCATCGTGGATGGTTCTCTGAAGACATCCACGCAGTGGCAGTCAAAAAAGCAAACAGGATGTTAGGAATCATTAAAAAAGGGATAGAAAATAAGACGGAGAATATCTGATTGCCCTTATATAAATCCATGGTACGCCCACATCTGGAATACTGCGTACAGATGTGGTCTCCTCATCTCAAAAAAGATATACTGGCATTAGAAAAGGTTCGGAGAAGGGCAACTGAAATGAATAGGGATTTGGAATGGATCCCCTATGAGGAGAGATTAAAGAGAATGGGACTTTTCAGCTTGGAAAAGAGGAGACTAAGGGGGGTATGAGAGAGGTCTATAAAATCATGAGTGGTGTGGAGAAAGTGAATAAGGAAAAGTTATTTATTTGTTCCCATAATATAAGAATTAGGGGCCACCAAATGAAACTAATGGACAGCAGGTTTAAAACAAATAAAAGGACGTTCTTCTTCACACAGCGCAGAGTCAATCTGTGGAACTCCTTGCCTGAGGAGGTTGTGAAGGCTAGGATTATAACAGGGTTTAAAAGAGAACTAGATAAATTCTTGGAGGTTAAGTCCATTAATGGCTATTAGCCAGGATGGGTAAGGAATGGTGTCCCTAACCTCTGTTTGTCAGAGGGTGGAGATGGATAGCAGGAGAGAGATCACTTGATGATTCCCTGTTCGATTCACTCCCTCTGGGGCACCTGGATGACCCCTCCCCCCAAAAAGTTCCCCTTTACATAAAATAAAATTTCGTTTTCAGATGTGGGCTTTTTACCAAAAAAAATGTGGTAATGTTTATGAAGACAAAACAAGAACAAGTATCAATTTCATGCAAACAATGTGTAGATAAAAATATTTTCCTGGGCAGGTCTAAAATGAGAGCTCTGAAGCATGTGGTTCCCTGGAGATCAGAGAGACAAAAGTTAAAAACCTGCCTATCACGACCTTCTTTGACAGACATGGATAAAGTGCAAGGCCCAGCGTTCAGTAAAATGCTTATTTGTGTGGTGCAAAACTATTTGTGTCTCCATCATTCCCTGTTTCTGTCTTACTCTTTCTTTCATACTCCAGTTTCATCTCTGTTTCTAGCCAAAGTGTTACTACTTCTATTTTTTTGCAAGCTTTCGTCCCTGTTCTCCTCTTGTTTGTTTCCTGTAGCCAACGGCTTCACACATTTCACTGTGAAATGTGATATAGCCAAAGTCTACGCAAAGATGTATTTTTATGTGTGAAGACTTCTAAAGGTTCTGTTTCAAAGAGCAGGCTGTGTTCAAGCAAAAGAATAATCAATGTGTAATGACATTCAGCTTCAGTATCTACACTCAGAAGTGAAATGTTAGCTACAGAAACAACTGTTGTCTTTATTGAATTATACCAAGAAGATTAATCCACCCTTAGCTACAACAATTGGGCAGGGTGGTGCCTGAGGAAATACTAAAGATATTTTTAATTGCAATATAAATGTCATCCCTTTTTAATTCTAGTTATATGGGAGGGGGTGTACTTAATGCCTGAGGGCCTGCAGTCATGATATATTGCACTTGTGAGCAGAGCCAAAGGATAGGAACAGCCCAGCTTACAAGCCAGTATTCCTTGTTCCCTCTGTTTTAGATACAAATTTAGATGTTGACATATGACATTCCCTTATAAAGTCAGAACTTCCATTTCTTTGCTGAGCCGCACAAAGGAAATATAATAGCATTTGGATCTTTTTTATTTATTTATTTTAAGGCAAAAGAAATCTCAAGAAAACTTGTGGGGAAGGGATTTTGGTATTCGGGTCTCTGCCCTGTCCCAAATAAATATGAAGATAGGTTAAAACGACTGGGACTTTTCAGTTTAGAAAAGAGGAGACTGAGGGGGGATATGATAGAGAGAGGTCTATAAAATCATGAGTGGTGTGGAGAGGGTGAATAAAGAAAAGTTATTTATTAGTTCCCATAATAGAAGAACTAGAGGACACCAAATGAAATTAATGGGTAGCAGGTTTAAAACTTATAAAAGAAAGTTCTTCTTCACACAGCGTGTAGCCAACCTGTGGAACTCCTTGCCAGAGGAGGTTGTGAAGGCTAGGACTATAACAGAGTTTAAAGAGAAGCTAGATAATTTCCTGGAGGTTAGGTCCATAAAAGGCTATTAGCTCCAGGATAGAAATGGTGTCCCTGGCCTCTGTTTGTCAGAGGCTGGAGAGGGATGGCAGGAGACAAATCACTTGATCATTGACTTCGGACCACCCCCTCTGGGGCACCTGGTGCTGGCCACTGTCGGCAGACAGGCTACTGGGCTAGATGGACCTTTGGTCTAACCCAGTATGGCCATTCTTATGTTTTTACGGGTTTTGCACAGTTCCTAGCACAGACAGATTAAACCAGTGGTCCCCAACCAGTCGATCGGGATCTCCTGGTAGATCTAGGAGCCTCTGACAGGTGATCCCGCCTTAGCTCCACTGCACCACCTCCCAGGAGCCACCTGAGGGAAGCACTGCCCATCTGGAGCCCACATTCTGAAAGCCTACCCCAGTCATGAACCCCCCTCCTGCACCCCAAGCCCCTGCCCTAGCTCCGAGCACCCCTGCATCCAAACTGTGTCCCAGAGCCTGCACCTAGAACTCCCTCCTACACCCCAACTGCCTGCCCCCAGAACAGCTCAGAGCCCCTCTCGCACTCCAGATCCCTTAACCCGAGCCCAGAGCCTGCACCCCAACCCGATGAAAGTGAGTGAGGATGGGCAAGAGAGGGAGGATGGAGTGAGCCAGGACGGGGCTTCGAGAAGGGGTGGGAAGGAGGCGGCGCCAGGGTATTTATATATGAGGTAGATCTTGGATTGCACTTAAATTCAAAAAGTGATCTCATGCTTAAATAGGTTGGAGACGACGGCACAAAGCTGCTGCTTTCTGCTCAGCTATGCTCAAGGATGGGGAAGACATAGAGCCAACTCTAACCATTCCTAGGACATGCCTGTACTGTCCTTATGGGAAAATACTGCAGACCCATCGTCACAAGGACTTGTGAACTCTGACGAGGTGTTTAGTTCATGATCAACCCCTTGGCTGAAGCACGCTTGCCTAAAGTATTTGTCAAGCAATCGCAAATGACAGTTACGTTACTAAAACATGAAATGCGCTGGTATGCACAAGAAACTGGCTCCGTTTCCCAGTTGTCGGCAATGCGTACTTCAGCCCGTTCTCTTCTGACATGGTGCAGGAATAAAGTTTTCACCTTTTGAAATTTTATCCACTGCTGTGACAGTTGTATTTTCTGGGGAGGAGATATTTATTTCCCACCAGCAACACAGCTGCACTGCTAAACTAGTGACCTACAAGCCCTCACATTGGACGCAAATCTTCATTGTAAAGGTTACGAATGCTTGCTGAATTCCTTGCACCAACTTTCGAAACAGAATGAGTGGAGAATCTGGAATTAAAAAACAGATCGTCAGCTAGTGTAAATCTGATCTACTCCAGATGTGGATCTGCTTTGTAATACAGGTTGAATCTCTCTGATTTGGGACTCTGGTCCAGTGACATCTGTGGTCCAGCAGGACCGCGAGTGTTGCTGGACCAGCCCCTGGACCAGAGAGCCCCAGAGGCTGTTGGCTGGGAGTCTGGCAGCCAGATGGATGGCAGTAGAGTCTAGCCAGCAGCCATTGGGGACTAGCAGCGGAGCCCAGCCAGCCCCATGTCCAGTAGTGGAGCCTGGCCTGCCCCGCTATCCCAGGGATGGGAGCACAGCCCAGCTGGCTGCCGGGGAGGGCCAGAAGTGGGGCTGATGGCTAGAAGGTGAGTTGGTCAAGAGGCAGTTGGCCTCAGAAGAGCCTGACCTCCCATGATCTGGCAAATTCCCTTGTCTGGGACCTATCAGGTCCCGAGGGTGCTGGACCAGGGAGGTCCAACCTGCTGTTAAGGTACACTTATCATAATGACAAAAATCTTTCGTGAGTGAGGACAGATGTAGTACATTTTTGGAAAAAATAGGCCACAATTTTATTAGAAAATACACACTCATCATGGTAATTTAGCTAACATTAATTTCCTGAGAGAGAGAGAGAGAGAGAGAGAGTAACATTCCTTCCGTGTTGGATGCTATTACATGGCTTCTGTACTACTGGTTGAACCTCTCTAATCTGGCACCCTGGAGATCTGGCCGATGGTGAGCTAAACAATTTGCTGAACCACATCAGGTCAATATTATCTAGCAGCATTACCAGCACTTCCACTGCTCACTAACATCATGCCGGACCATGGATGTTGCCGGACCAGAGAGTGCTGGACTAGGGAGGTTTAACCTAACCTTATATTTATTCTTTTGAGATTGGGGATGTTTAAGTTTTGGGCTGTATGGCTGTGCGGGAGTGAATATCACCCAAAGAGTGCCCAACTGCATACCCGTCACTCCCACTTGATGTCCACGTGCCACTGTGGTTGTAGGATGGCGAAATCCAGCAGATGCACTTATATGTATCTGTCCTTGAAACCCAAACCCTTAACTCCATGAAAAAGTCTGTCCACGAAATGAACTGGGTTCATTTAGGCTGGTGTTGGATCTGGCTGATTTGACCATATGTGAACTAAAACCCGACATTTTTCATTGAAATGTTTTTGTCCTGGATGGTGGAAGAGTCGGAAGAACCTATGAAGTGTATCTGATAGGCAATTGTATTATAGGAGAGCATCAAAAGGATATTAATTTCATTCAGGGGGAAAATGGAATCAGAAATCAATTAATGACTGATGACTGTTTCTTTTGTAAATTGATTTCAGATTTTGGCAGCCTGGAGGAAAAAGGTCTGCCAGAATCAATGAGCTCATGATGTTAAAATACAGACAAGAACATGTCAGTTAATTAGTCCTGATCTCTTCATTTATCCTGGAATGTTAAATGAGTGAACAAGAGGAAAACAAAGAAACAAGAAACCCTGGCACCTTGTGTGTGCTTTCCTTTTTATTTATGTGCAGTTGAACCTCCGAGTTACAAACATTAAAGCTACAAACTGATCAGTCCCCCAACCACCTCATTTGGAACCAGAAGCACGAGCAGAGACAAAAAACCCCATATACTGTATAGTACAGTACTATGTTAAATGTACTAAAATATAAAGGGAAATTTTTAAAAAGGGACAAGGTAAAGGAAACTTTTTGTGCTTGTTTTGTTTAAATGAAGATGGGTAAAAGCAGATTTTTTTTCTGCGTCGTACATTTTCAGAGAGCTATGAAGTCAAATGTTCCATTTTTAACTTTTGAAAGAACAAGCATGTTCTGTGCAGAGTTATGAACTTTTCAGAATTACGCGCCGCCTCTAGTCTGAGGTGTGTGTCAGAGTTTCTAGTGTATTCTTACATGTATTTTCATTCATCAGTGTCCTTTCTTAAATATGTGATTTGGGTTTTAGGTTTGAATGCGCTCTACATGCATATCATCTGTCCAATCAGCATGTGTAATCACTCAGTCCACTGTGAAAGCTAAAAGGGATTATTATTTACAAGAGTCCATAAATACACAGGGCCTAATTATGACACTCACGGTCAGCTTGACGAGCACTTATGGGGGTAGCCCAATTGAATTCAATTGAACGTAAATACATGCTCCAGCACTTTTCTAAGGCCTTGTCAACACTAACTGCCCCCCTCCCCTTCTGGTGATCTACCTTAAGCAGCTTCAGCTATGCAAATAGCGTAGCTGATATTGACATACTTACCGCAGTGTCTTCCACAGGGTAAGATCTCCGGGGGCTGCTCTCCCATTGACTCTGGCTTCTCTTCTCTTCCTGGGGGAGTACCAGAGTCGACAGGATTGATTTATTATATTTCAGCAGATGTGACAAATCAACCGCCGGCAGCTCAATCCCTGCAGCATGGATGTACTTGTGTGCTTAAATTTAAGCATAGGCTTAGGTGTTTCACTGAATGGGGGCTTGGAGTTTCTCCAATGCTAATAACTTATCCTAGTAGCTGTGTATGTGCCTACAGCATGCATGAAAATCTTGTTACTTTGGGGTTTTGCTTTAGTTTTTCCCATCAATGTGAAACATTACATGTAGAAGAGAAATCATGCAAGTAGACAAGGCGCTCTAAGCTTGAATGAACATAGTTACTCAATAGAAGTCACGTGATCATCATCAGTGACTTAGCATAGATGATACTTTGGTGGCCTTCTAATAATTGTCAGATTTGACAGGCCATTAGGGGTAGAATGTTGTTGTTGTTTTTTTTCAAATACCTCAATATGAATCTGATGCCGTTCAGAGCCATCGGTAAAGCTACAAACATTCTCCAGCCCGTGACTATTTCTGAAGTAAGCACGTTCACCAAGCCACGCCAGGACTTCTCCCCTGTAGTCGAAACAACCATGTTTTGCCTACAGGCAGCCAAAACTGATTAACTCTTGATTACCACACGATCACAGTAGAAAGCTTGTTGGGACAGGGCTGTCTTATTGTTCTGTATTTGTGCAACACTCAGCACAAGGCCTCCTGCTCCATTCCTGGGCATTACCGCAATGCAAATACTACTTCTACTGATGTCCTAACACATCCACCAGGCACCTCAGAGGACACACGGTATTTTTTTTCCTGGAAACTGAAATATTTGGTTTTACACCGTGGAGACGTCATTAGTGCAGTCTGTATCCCTACCTGTCACATTCTAGTTTTTGTTTTCAAAGTGGCATTCACCTTGAGCTGTCCATACAGTGGTGACAAACAAATACACTCAGGGAAAGCAGAATCTAATTTAAAAATTACAAAATCTGACCTATATGGCTGTTTTGACCCCATGGGTTTTATTTCACCTCAAAGGCTTCACTCCTTTTATTTCATAAACCCTGAAAGGTAAAACCTAATTTACTCCATATTGCGACAAAACTTGGAATAATAATTGTAAGGATATTCTCTTCCAGAAGCTCATTTTTCACTAACTTTTTGTCATAAAGTAACATCCTTTTTACCGATGTAGGATGGACGTTTTTACCCCCTTGGCAATGGGATATTACTTTTGATGCTGTCTTTCGAAGTCATATCCTGGTACTATAGAGCAGGATAAAATTAATGTCAGCAGGGTGGAACAGAAAAAACATATTTAATTGCTTCTTCAGCCTTATCTTTCTGATCCACGTTATGACGCAATGAAACAATTCCCTCAGCTGGGCACGTAAGGTTTGGCATTGTTGATCCCTTGCCCAATTGGTTATCATGTATAAATAGCCATTTTTCAGGCTGTGAGAAAAATATTTCTGGGAATTTGAGGCCAGATTCTGAAAGGTCAATGGGAATTATGGTTGCTTGCAAGCTCTCAGAGTTTCTTTTAGGCCCTCATCTAGCAATGTACTTCGGTCATGATCCAATTTAAGCATGTGCATAGGCCCACTGAAATCAATGGGACAAATTTCAAGTGAAGCATGTGCGGAAATGCTTTGCTCTAGCAGGGACTTAAAGGGTATTTCTACTGGCAGCTATGTGGGAAGAGAAAGTTACAGGCTTGTGATCTTGCTGAACTTAAGATAAGAACATCAGAGTGGCCACACTGGGCCATACCAAAGGTCCATCTAGCCCAGTGTCCTGTCTGCCGACAGTGGCCAATACCAGGTGCCCCAGAGGGAGGGAACAGAACAGGGAACCATCACGTGATCCCTCCCCTGTCGCCCATTCCTAGCTTCTGACAAACAGAGACTAGAGACACCATTCCTACCCATCCTGCCTAATAGCTTCCAATAGTTTTGAGAGTAAGATTTCACGTACACATTTGCTTTTGGTAGTACAGTAAAACTCCAATAGTCCGGCATCAAAATGGCAAGAGCCTAGTGAGTGAGCTTCGGCAAAAAATGAGTCACGAAGCGGCAGCAGCTGAACTGAGCAAAAAGGGTAAAAAAGACTTAAACTAAAATATTACAGTATACTGTATACAGTATATATATAAAACCAGCTTATAGTACCTCCTGATAGTCCGGCATATCTGATTATCCGGCACAACCTAGGTCCCATAGGTTCCGGATTATTGGAAGTCTACTGTATATGTATTTCAGGCTACCCATCTTCCTGCTAGTCCTTATGTGAATTTTAGAAAGACAATGCTATAATTTCTTCTTTTGGGCCCTGTCATTGGATATGTTAACTTTGCCTGTCTCTAATAGGGTTTCCTGAAAGGTGAGCTAAGCAAACTGCATTGCTCTAAAGCAGTGTTTCTCAACCTTTGTTTGCTCATGGCCCCCTTCTGAGCCTCGTTTACCTCTGTGGCCCCCCTCATAGCCGTTGTTAGTTGGTAAAAAAGGTACATAATTGACCTAATGTTCTGCTTTTTCCATGTGGCCCCCTAGAGGTAGGGCGTGGCCCCTGGGGAGCCATATGGCCCACGGTTGAGAACCACTGCTTTAAAGGATGCAATACCAGCATGCTGTCCAAAGAGGCTTATATAAAATCGCATGGAGACCACTGACTGACTTCTTCAACTTTGGGCAGATGCTTCGTTCCCATGCAAACACTGTCTGTCGATTTGTAGCATAATTTTAGAACATTACATTTTAAAATCACCAACATTCATCCAGAAAGTGTGGCCCATCTCAGATAAGCCAGACCCAATCTGTTATGTGTTTCAAAAGCCATTGCCCCTCTTTCTGACTCAAATATGCATTCAGGGTCCAATCCAGCTCCCTGTGACATCAGCGGAAAATTCCATTGTGTACAGAATTCTTAGTAGAATCACCTCTGACCATCTTAGACCAATAAATAATATAATTCAAACTGATGTCCCAGAGGGCTTACAACCAAGATGTTCAGAAACCGTAGGTGTCTGGATGACAAATGCCCCCGAGTCGGGTTAGGGGAGATCTTGTACAACTATGAAAACTTAAAGAAAATAGCTACTGCTATAGAGGGTAGTGGAGGTTACATCCCTGATGGTTCCTGGGAACTACGTCTGTAGCTTCAACAGGTCTCCATATCTGGCCCATGAGGCCAGTAGATTTCACCACACAGCATGAAAAGCACAAGACACCACATGGGAGCATCTGTGTTGGAGTTGTTCTCCAAAGGGCAACCAAGACCAAGTGCAGAGACCAGCCCGACTTGGCACACGCGTAAGGCGATTAGATGCAAATCCCACCTATTACCCAGCAACACTGCGGTTCTAATCAACCCAAACCTAGTCTCATTTCTTCGCTGGGAGGTTGCCGTTGTCAGGGACTGTGCAGGTGACCACATTTGTCCGTGTGCATGGCTGATCCATGGAGGTAAATGCTTTTATGACAAATGGGCCTGAGCCAAGAAGTTCAGATGTAAATCTAAATCTTTGCTTAATCCCTCCAAGAGTTAACGGTGTTTGGATCTTGGGTTTTGTTGCAGTGTCAAGGTTGCTCAGAGGTGTTTTAGGGGCCAGGGCAAAATCTGGATCTGAGGCCTCCCTCCCAAAAAAACATTTCCAGGAGATACTGGAGAGTAGGGAAGTAAAATCCCGATTAATCGGTTAACGGTTAGGTTGACCTAACCTTTAACCGGTTAACCAACTAAAGCGGGATCTGGGCTAGGGACGCTCCAGCCCGACTGGACCAGCCCGTGGACAGAGGCTAGTCCAGACGAGTGCAACCCCGTCCACACAGGCCTCCTGCAGGGCTGGAGCAACCCCATACCCATGGCAGGTGTGGAGCTGCTCCAGCCCCTGCCAATTACTAGTTACCCAGAACCGATTAAGCATCACCCATTTAGGGTGATGCTTACTGGTTAACCGGATAACCAGTTAACCTTTCACATCTCTATAGGAGCGCAAGCTCAACCGGCAACAGCTATTTGCTTTCTGTCCTGTGGATCCAGATTTCTCTGCAGTTTCAGGGTCCATGGGTTTAGTCTGAGCTCACCGCGCCCTTTGAAAATGCCAGACTTTTTCTCTCCCACGGCATGTCTACATAGGAAATTATTTTGAAATAACTTTTCAGAATAATAACTCCTGAAATAATAATTTCAAAATAGCGTGTCCACACTATGGGGAAGCCTCGTAATTAGTCCGAGGCAGGCTCCCTTAATGTGGACGTGCTACCTCAACTCAGAACCCGAGGAAGTACTGGGGAGTAATTAGTCTGAATTACTCTGGGGAGTCGTTATTTTGATGCGTCCGCCCTAGCGCTAATTCGTAATAACTATTTTGAAATAAGCGTTATTCTTCAGGGAAAGGAGGAGTTATTATTTTGAAATAACCAGCCCATTATTTCAAAATAACGGGTGTGGTAGTGTGGATACTCTGCTTATTATTTCAAAATAATTCCCTAATGTAGACCAGAGCTCAGAGAGTTAGGTGACATCCAATAGTAGTTGGAGAGGGGACTAACTTCTGTAAACTACTTTGGAAATCCCCACCAAGATCACCAAAGATCTGATGCATCTCCCGTTAAATGCAATGACTGCCGTTGACTTTAATGAGTATTGGATCCCAGTCTTTGTTGTGCGTTGATATTGTACAAATTTTGTATAGAGATGGTTGTTCACTGATTTCATTATATAGATGTTGGCAGTATGCATCGTATGCAGTTGACAAAACACTTAGCTGTTGATTATAAATTGGTGGCCCCTGGAAGGGAAATACAATGTAACCAGAATGATGGGAGAATGTAGGAAGAATGAAATGAGAAGAGTTATTTGAATATTTTGAGCCAAGAACTATGGCTGTATCATTGTTTATAAGTGGTTGTTTTTCTGTTCTAACCAGCTGATGTTTATGGCTTGTAGGATTTAGGCTGGGGGGTTTCAATTCAGTTAAATCAGATATCAGTGAGCATCTGTTATGCTTACGTTTCCCAGCGCCTTGCTTTCAAACTGGTTATTGTCTCTAAATCAAATGCTTAGTTCTGCCCAGTCTAAAAAAAGAAAACAAACTCCAAATGGTCCCATTTGGAGACAATGCTGTGAAAAGATTTGAACAAATGAAGGGGACGAAACAGAGGTGTCCACAGTTAGCTGCGTTATCAGAGTTCATCAATAAGCACAGACAATGAAAGTTCACTTGCTTATGGGACAAAGGGGCTGGAATGACAAGTACAAATTCTTCCAAGGACAAGAGAGGGAGAGGAAGTTTCAGACCACACTAGGAAGCTCATTAGGGGACTTTGCATTTCACTTTCCCTGGTGAGAGGATGCAAAAGCCTCACTTTAGCTTGCCGCAGTCTGTCCCTGTGTTGCCCGATCCAAATTTGCACTGTGTTAGGGCCCATGTTGGCAGGTATTAAGGATGTTAATTAGCATTTAAAAAGTTAGCTCACCAGGTAACTGGTTTATCAGCACAGTATGAGCTTTCTCCATCCCCTGTGTGCACATGCACCTTTCTATAACCCAAATAGCATGGTTGTTAAATCAAGGGGAGACTGTATCTCTTCCTATTTTGTGCAATCCCGGCAGATTTACAGAGGGTTACGAGGGGCAGCCAAATAGTAAACTGCTCAGGGAAGTGCAACTAGCACATGGATGGCACCGTGCAAATAATGTAAATTACATCACAATAAACCCCTGAGTCTGTACAGTTGCCTTAAAAGGGCTTCTCTGGTTGTCTCTGCAGAATGAATGAGCAGGTTGGTTCTGGTAACTTTTTCTAAGTGGCAGCTGCCTCGCTGTTCATCAGCTCTGGTGTGATTTCATTAGCCAATGGACATTAATTGCATATTAAGTGACGCGTGCTTTTGTTCCTAAACAAGCAATGATGCAGCTTCTTGTGACTGTCCTTATTAACTCATAAGTCTGGAGACACTGTTCTTTGCTTATACTCTCAATTTGTCATTCCCCGCCAACTCTGCCAGTTGAAAGATGAATGTAAAAAGGTAATTAGGAAGGTTACATTTAATTAGTTTTTGTTTCTGTGCCACAAACCTGGCCAATCCGACTGATGAGTGCTAATGAATGAAACCACATGATTAAACCATCTGTCACTGTCCAAATGGGTCAATTCAGGGCTTGGATTGGCTGCTCAGACTGAGCCATGGAAAGCCAAATTGGCCAGACTTAATGGTCTTCTAATCTTTAGCCGATTGAGTTGACAGTGATGGGTAGCAAACATGCACCAATGAACAATGATGAAGTTGCTCCTAGGATCAGTTCAGCATAGGTTTATCAGGCTAATTAGGTAGTAAAAATGTTAATTAAATCAAAGGAACGCGTATTCATTGGAGAAGGTGTGTAAGAGAGCTGGAGTAGAAAATTAACTCAGTCAAGAGGTAAAATGTAGCTCACGATTTAATTGTTCAAATTTAAAAAATAATTGTGTGTGTGTGCTGTGTTTCTTTAAAAAAAAGTGCAAATATATCACAAGAGTAAGTTTGTGGGTGTTACTGGGTCCATCCCTGGAATGAATTTGAGCCCTTTCATCATATTTGTTTATCTTTTCTGTTCTTTGTTTTTAACTACTTAGATATTTAATGGGAAGCAAGAAGTAAACTAGCTGTTCAGTTTATGTTCCAGATGGCATAAACTGCTGTACTGCATTATTTTTCAGCTGGGTTCATTAGCTGCTTTCTTCACGGAACTGTCTTTAGCACTGGTATAATGTGGTTGTGCTTGTTTGATTCCATGCAGTGTCCTTAGAACATGACAGATAGGTGAATCACAACTGGAACTGTTTTGTGAGCGTTGTTGGTGGAATAGAAATATAAAGGGGGTTCCTCTGAAGTGGATTTGAAAACAAAACCGATTTGCAAGCAGTAGCAGAACAAAAAATACAGTGCAGAAGATGAGTGTCTCATCTAAGTCTGATGAAAACAAAAGCGAGAGAGATTTCCAACAGTCCTGTGGTAATCATAGGCCACGAAGTGTTCCTGCTCTGCAATTGATACAAGAATATTTATAGTAGAGGACCCTTTTCTAAGTTTTTACCTCTTCTCCACACAAGTTGTATTGGCTTTGGAGAGATTTATTTTTCTAGGCTTAAAGTTTGGGCATTCTGGTATTATTCACAACTACAGACCTCACTTTACAATCCTAGAGCTGACAGACTCAGGAGTCCTCGAGTCCAGCCCCCTACCCAAAGCAGGACCAACCCCAACTCAATCATCCCTAGAGGACTAAAAAAACCTCTAGGGACGGAGATTCCACCACCTCCCTAGGGAACCCAGCCCAGTGCTTCACTGCCTGCTTAGGGTAGTCGTTTTTTTCTCGTATCCAACCTAAGCCTTACCCACTGCAACTTGAACCCATTGCTCCTTGTTCTGTTATGTCACCACTGAGAACAGCCTCTCGCCAGCCTCTTTGGAACTCCCCTTTAGGTAGGCAAAGGCTGCTCTCAAATCCCCCCTCACTCTTCTCTGATCTAAGAACATAAGAATGGCCACCCTGGGTCAGACCAAACATCCATCCAGCCGAGTGTCCTGTCTGCCAACAGTGGCAAATGCCAGGTGTCCCAAAGGGAATGAATCGAACAGGGAATGATCAAGCGTTCTCTCTCCTGCCGTCCATCTCCACCCTCTGGCAAACAGAGGCTGGGGACACCATTCCTTACCCAGACTGGCTAATAGCTAAATAAGTCCAGATCCCTCAGATATGCCTTGTAGGTCCTGTGCTCCAGCCCCCTCATCATTTTTGTTGCCCTCTGCTAAACTTTCTCCAATTCATCCATGTCCTCTCTATAATGGGGGGTCCAGAATTGCACATAATACTCCAGATGTAACCTCACCAGTGCCGAATAAAGGAGAATAATCACTTCCCTAGATCTGCTGGCAATGCTTCTCCTCATGCACCCTAATATGTTGTTAGCTTTCTGGGCTACAAGGGCACACTGTTGACTCATATCCAGCTTCTCATCCACTGGAATCCCCAGGTCCCTTTCTTTGGAACTGCTACTTAGTCAGTCCGTCCCCAGCCGGTAACAATGCTTGGGATTCTTCTGTCCCAAGGGCAGGACTCTGCACTTGTCCTTGTTGAACCTCATCAGATTTCTTTTGGCCCAGTCTTCCAATTTGTCTAGGTCACTCTGGCCCCTCTCCCTATCGTATCCTCCTCTCCCCCAGCTTAGTGTCATCCTCATCCAAGTCATTAATAAAGATGTTGAACAAAACCGATCCCAGATCCGACCCTTGGGGCTTTCCACTTGATACATACCGCCAACCAGGCATCGAGCTGTTGATCACTACCTGTTAAGCCTGATGAACTAGCGGGCTTTCTATCCCCCTTACAGTCCATTTAGCCAATCCATACGTCTTTAACTTGCTGGCAAGAATACTGTGGGGGAACCATCTCAGAAGCTTTGCTAAAGTCATGGTATATCAAGTCCACCACCTTTGAGCATCCACTCTGAACAGGAATTGTCATCCTTAACAAGAAAATCCTTCCTTGACCCCTTCCAAAAACATTAATTCTTTCTCCCATGTGTGTGAATGCCGTTTCCAAATGAAGACTCGTGATGGATCTTTGTGCATGGATTTGCATGCTGTAAAGAAGTACCAACAACAAAATAGGAATTCTAACTTTTTTTTTTCTGACTGTGTAGTTTTGCCTTCGTTGGGTAGCTATGTGGCGCTTCTGTAATAGTCGGGATCCACCAGGTTGTGTCTTGACAGGTCTCCTGCTCCGTCAGTGATGATAACCATTCGGCTATGTGCGTGTGTGCTCAAGCTTGTGTGTTGTGTTCACTTTGTGTAACTAGCCAACAAGGCAGACTCTGAGAGAGCCCCCAAAGACCTCAAAATCAGATAAGGATTGAAGACGCTCAGCCAGGTTGATTGTCAAACAAAGTTCAGTACTAGTTTTCAGGAGACTCTACCGAACCACTACGTATCTGTACCCCCCTGGCAGTGTACTGACTCAGTCAGTGCCAGGAATGAGACATTGCCCCCAAGGCCAGACAAAGACAGCCCCTCCCAGACACTACTTTATATACAGGTACAAACAAGTTACACGTCAATCCTGACACATCAGGTTGTCACCCTCTGCCGTTACCTGGATACCACCTGTCACCCTGCATGTGATGGTTCATTAGAACTTCACTAGCCATCTTGCTGTCATTCTAGACCCTTTCCTGAACCTGGGTTAATATGTCCCTGTTTTCTGCGGGGAGCGTGGATACCAAGGTCCTTTTTAATGAGCAGATGTTGTTCTGGAATGAGCTTTCAAATTATGCCCAATACCAATGACTGTTTTACAGCCGGTAACTAGTCCCAATTACTGTTCTACGCCTGGGCCTATTACCAATTAGTGTTTTGCACTCTCAGCCCTGTTCGCTCCTGCCTCTTGCTCTCAGCTTAGCGTTACTTTATATTAGCAAGGTCTTAACCATTGTTAGCTAGGCTACATGAGCTTTTGTTTCAGGCCCTCATCTTACTACAACTTCTTTTGGGGAATTGTTTATTGTTCTGTATCAGGGCTTTGCTTTCCTACTGTTTTCAATAAGGACTTTTTCTTCCTTGATTGACTTCCTAGAAATATATGAATCACCATATTGGTACAGCTGAACGATACTTAGCTACCTTACAAAGACATAAGGCAGATACTTAGTTCTTGGGTGTGGCTAGAACCTAAGGCTTCAGAGGAAAGCAAAATGAAAATAAGCAACCAAGTGTGCAAATATATTCTGCTCCCAAAAGTCACTCGACAATATTGGTCTTGACAACAATTTGTTGCACTCAGACTCATGTCTGCAATGATATTTAGGAGCCTATCTCCCATGGATTTTAATGGGCGTTAAGCCTCCAAATATCTTTGAAAAATCTGTCATTCAGTCTTACGTTAGGAAGAAAGTATATATGCTCCACTAGGTGTCATTGGTTCAGGCCAGCAAGAAATGTTCCTAGTGTCCAATTCTATATTTGGAAGATGTTTGGAGAGGAGAAATATTGACATGTGTCGTCATATGTGGATTAGTTGACTTTATAACATAATTTTCTGTGTAATGGTTCATAGACTCATTATAATTCTTTTTATGTTAGTTGGGTTTTGAAGGGAAGTTGACAATTATCCTTTTTATTGTTTGTTTGTTTCCGAGACTGTAATTTCTTGGTTGGGTCTTCTAGGGTAGCAGATGGTGGAAGGGAGATCGCAGAACACATTAAGGTTTCTTATTATAGCTAACAGTTTTTATGGTTTGAAGTAGAGGCCTTGTTTCCATGGTTAAACTGTAAATAATTTTTATTAACAACTAAATTTGACATAATTTTCAGGAATGTGTGAGTTCTGATAACTGAAGGAAGTGATCAATATTGATCGAACCATGAAGGAAGAAACAATTAAAATGCTGAATGTTAAATTTCGGAGAGAGAGATGAAAATGGAATCTACTAATCCGGGGTAAATGAATGAATGGCATGCATGACTTTGCTTGGAGATGTGTGATCTTGTTCAAAAAAATGTTTATGAATAAATTGCCATGCAGCTGTATTGTAAGTACTCAAGAAATTCAGTATAATTGGAACATGTGGGCAGAACAGTTATGGAGAAGACGTTTCTAAAGGAATATTTCAGGGGATTCTTGCTCACTATTTTGAATTATTTTGATTTTAAAAACCAATTAACCGTTTGAGTTGCCTTAATTTTTGCATGCACAATTCTGAGTCCTATTAAAGGGACCTAATTTGCTGTGTGTGTGTGCTCAGCTATTTCTGGAAATCAGACCCCTTTAAAGACTCTCAAAACAGGCATTCAAAAATTGGCATGCCCCAAATCCCTACTCACCTTTGAAAATCTTGACCTGCTGTCTGAGAGGCAGAAGACTTGCTGTTTGGAGGAAAGCAGAATGGAAGGGAGATTGAAGTTTTACCTATATGTGTTGTTCAGGATCAGATTCTGCATTATTTGGGCAAACCTCCCGTTGGAGATAGCAAACAACTCCATAGTTTCTTTTGTCCTGAGGAAAAGTACTTGTCCGTGTGTAGCTTTTGGACAGCGAGGGGAAAGATTGTTTTTCTTCAAGGAATAATAGTCATGGACGGATGGAGAGTCCCAAAAATACACATGGTTAACTATTCAGTGAAACTCATAGCGGTCTTGTGTCTATTTGTGCCTTCGGGGGAGCCAACAGCCATGCCAAGGCCTTGGCAAAGTGGGGGACGGGGCTGGCGCTGTGTTCTCAGAAGAGGCGGGGCCTCAGACAGAAGGGGCGGGGCCAAGAGCAGCTGTCCCTTAACATCTCTCGGACTGTGGAGCCCCTCCCCACACAAGTGCTGCCCAGAGCATGCCATGGCCGTCTGTCAGCACCTTGAAGGGCAGCAGCAGCCTCTTTGAATCACCTGCCCACAGGGCAATTGCCTCTTTTGATCTCCCCCTCCCCACGTACCATGTGGGCAGGCCTGTGTGCCTTTCAACATCACCCCTGCTGTTAAGCTTGGCTGTGAATTGACCCTGGCAGGAGGCCTATCTCCACCTCAGTGTAAGCTGCTGATGCCTTTTTGACTGCTGGAGAGGTCACCTAGTCCAGTTACCAGCACTCGTGGCAGGATAAGTATTATCCGACGAGTGGTTTCCAGCCTTTTTTATGCCGCGGACCGGCACGCTCGTTCAAAAACATTTGGCAAAAAAGCAGCCCTGAAACACGTGCATATTCGTTGTGGCAATTCATTTATTTGCATATTCATTATAGACGTTTATTTTAAGCAGTCACATGTTTTCCATTGCACCTGTACGCACACAATCCATGGCATTCATTGGTCTTAACCTGTGTGCAGATTCCGATGCACTTAAGACAGTTTAGTTTTGAATAATCCATATTAGTGTCGAATTTATTTTTCTATAGTTTATCAGCGCGTGCAGAGTTCTCCGGTAGGAAAGCTGTACCACGCAAATCCTGAAGTGTCCCCTCCCCAATTATGTGAAGTGCAAAAGGTTAAAAACATAGTGGCTAGTCTTCTCCAATTTACCTCCCCTTGTTGGAGCTGGAGTGGCCGAGGCCTGGCTCAGCCATTCCCGGTCAGTATCCTGTCACAGAATTACCCCCATACTAAGCGTATTGCAAGCCCTAAGCAGCCACGCGAATGGCAGCTGGCACACCCACACCTTGGCATCGCCCCATTCTCAGCACCGGGAACCAAAAGGGAGACCAAAAAATACAAACTGTGGAACCAAATTTTAGATTTTTTTCCTAGAAACAACCAGCGCGCTGATATTGCCGTCCCTTTTGAGCATTCTGTGGCGTGCTATGCTAGCTTGGCCTCCCTCCATGCACCGTGCAGTGCTTGGCCCCAACGGCCCGAGCAGCTCCCCTCCGCGTGGTGCTTGGCCCCGGCGGCTCAGCTGCCAAGCGCCACAGCTGTCTATCATGCGGTCCCGCTAGCCAGGCCCACATAGCGGCTGCTAGAGCTGGAACCGGGGCCATGGTCAGGCTGCCCCAATAAGGACAGTTTCACTGGAGTCCAGCTCCAGCCTTAGCATACCCGGCTTCCCGCCGCACCACTCATCCAGCTGCTCCATGGGGAACTGCAGCAGGTGGGGCTCATTAGCAGCTGGGGATGTGGCCTGGCAGACTGCCACGGCCCGGCAGGCAGGGGTTTGCAGTCCGGCAGTTGGGAACCACAAATCTAGACCACCCCGACCGTTTGCTTCCTTGGAGACTTGGGGAAAAGTATTTTGGTGTAAGCAGAATGCTGGGCTGAGATGGCTGATGGTCTCAGATGCAAAATGAGAGGTGCAAGCCAGCCACATAAACGTGAAAGGCCAGACCCCTGGCTCCAGTAGGGACCTTTCAGCACACTGGTGGCTCACAGGGATTGCAGATTTGCCCTAGGGCGGTAGCTGAGAATTTCCCCACAATATGGAACCCCCAGCTGGTTGAAGAGTAACCGAAGAGAGGGCTGGGGCAGGGCCACGCACTGCTGGGCTCAGGTGAGTTCTGGCCCCTCACCAACTGGCTGAAGTTAGCACCATTGCAAGGGAACACAGTGAGTCTCTTTTGATTTACAAAAGCTAAGAATTTGGCCCTTTGTTTAGATACATATTGGCTACGTCTACACTGGCATGAATTTCCGAAAATGCTTTTAACGGAAAAGTGTTCCATTAAAAGCATTTTCGGAAAAGCACGTCTAGATTGGCAGGACGCTTTTCCGCAAAAGCACTTTTTCCGGAAAAGCGTCCGTGGCCAATCTAGACGTGCTTTTCCGCAAAAAAGCCCCGATCGTCATTTTCGCAATCTGGGCTTTTTTGCAGAAAACACTACTGTGCTGTCTACACTGGCCCTTTTCCAGAACAGTTTTCCGGAAAAAGACTTTTGCCCTAACGGGAGCAGCATAGTTTTTCCGGAAAAGCACTGATGATTGTACATTAGATCGTCAGTGCTTTTCCGGAAATTCAAGCGGCCATTGTAGACAGCTGGCAAGTTTTTCCAGAAAAATAACTTGCCAGTGTAGACACAACCATTTTGTTTTATATATAGATTAAGCTAGACAGTTCACGTTGGATGATCTCCATGCTGACAATCCCACCCCTTCATTCGAGCCCCTTCTAATTCCTTACATTCCCGCTGCCTATCTGGCAAGCATTATTACACGGGCGTGCGTTCATATCTGAAATTGCCCAGCATTGCTTTTCTTTTCTTTTCTTTTCTTTTCTTTTCTTTTCTTTTCTTTTCTTTTCTTTTCTTTTCTTTTCTTTTCTAACAAAACGTGGAGCAGTCCAAAAATAGCTTGGTTTTCCTTTCCTGTTTGATGGACAAGTACTATAGTGGGGAATGTTGAAGGCTGCTCTGGCAGATGTTGGCTAGGCTTCCAGAAAAGACAGTTTCCTTTTTTAGAAAAACTTGAAAAACAACGAATAGTCTAGCAGTACCTTAGAGACTAACAAAACGTAGATGGTATCATGAACTTTTGTGGGCACAACCCATTTCTTCGGATGACTGGAGTATTAAAAGTCCAGATCCAAGAATAAGTAAGGGAAGTGTGGGAAAGGAGGGGAAAAAGTAGTGAATTAGATTGTTCAAGTTACAAGAAGCTGATAAGAACAATTTGCACCTCTTTAAATACCTGTTGTTTGGTTGGTCAAGTCATTAGGATGTCAAAGGTCATGTGTTAGCCATCAAACTTGGGTTAGGAATCAAACTTGTAAATGAAGTTGAGTTCCAACCCTTCCCTGTGTATTTGGCTTGTGGAATTGGACTGAAACAACAAGGTGACTTTGAGATCCATTAATGAGTGCCGGGGCAGGTTAAAGTGTTCTCCAGCAGATTTCTGTGTGTTGCTTTTTCAGATCTCAGATTTGGGTCCATTCATTCTTTCCCATCAAAACTGTTCAATTTGACCAATATACATGGCAGAGGGCATTGCTGGCATTTGATGGCATAGATCACATTAGTGGATGTGCAGTTAAATGAGCCCTGATGTAGTGATATAGGGATTGGACTTTTAATACTCCAGTCATCTGAAGAAGTAGGTTGTGCCCATGAAAGCTCATGATACCATCTACATCAGTGTTTCTTAAGCTTTTTAAGACTGAGGAACATCAAACTATATTTTTTATGAAGAACACCAAGGATTTTTTGTTGAGCCCAAAAAAGGGGGGAGAAGTTATTAACTCCCCTCCCCCCCAAAAAAAGGGTTGGGGGGAAGTTATTGAGGGAAAAAAAGGTCGCCTGCCCCTTTAAGGGCGGCCATTTTGAACTCTGTGTTCTCCACGGCACACCTCCGACTGCCTGATCTACATGTTTTGTTAGTCTTTAAGGTGCTGCTAGACTATTTGTTGTTTTTTATGTTTTTCCAGTTACAGACAAACTCGGCTCCCCCTCGGATCCTTTTTTGGAGTCAGTTCACTAACAAGTTTCGCAAACAAGTTCCACTGCTGTAGTGTGGAAGGACTAAAAATGTTGTTGAATGATTGTTTTCACTGTCTTTACTGCGTTGATAGTACGCTGAAATTCATGCTTGTGCAGAGGGACAGAACCAAGCCCCTCTGAATTGTTCTCTGGGGAAACAGCATCTACATTTGCACTACAGGATTCCACACCCATCACCCCATTTATGTCTAGAGTAGCTTTCAAGAGTGTTCCTTTGATATGATAGCATTCAAGGTTCCTAGGTCTTAACTATTTTTATGTTACCCCTCCAATATCCGTAACCAAGGAAGGCTGTATGTGTTTCATGGGAACATATTCATGTTACACATGAAATAGAAATAATTAGTTTATTAGTTTGCTTAGCAGATTTCTATCAAGCTGTTTTACTGCTTTGGCTTAAATTATAGTAAAGTATATCACCATATTGATTGTTATTACCGATATTTTCATGAACAGTAGTAAATTGAAAGCAATCAATTTTGGTTCTTTTTTCCAAGCAGTTGTCTTCTAAAAAGTTGCTGCAGTAGCTCTGTGCCTTTCTTCCTACTTTTACCCCATTAACCCCTTTGATTCTCAGGTCAGAAGGCTTTAAATAAGTTTTGAACGTGCCCGAGGGAGGCAGTGAATTATCAGTTCTCTGGCGTGCTTTCTTGTTAAAAATACTTTTGTTCCTTGCTGTGATGACAGTCTCAGAGCTTTGACAATTGTTCCCAGCTATTGCTTAACAAAATTGCTGTTCTTTGCAAAAAGATAGGCTTTGGCCACACTACTTTTTTAGTCAAGTGGGAATCATAAAGTCAAAGCAGATATGAAATGGGAAAGGTACTTTTTTTTTCTCCTTAGATAAGGATGGCTATGAATAAACATTAGAAAACATAAAAGATTGCTCTTTTGAATGGAGGAGAAAAGAAAACTTAAAATTTACTGAGCATATACCGTAATGTGGGTTTGGGGCTCTCTTACATGGAGGCACACAAATCTACTACATATTTGAAAGAGTCTGCCTCTCAGTCTGTTTGTTCAAGAACTCCTGAACAGATAAGAGCTAGGACCACCAAATTCACTAAGCAGCTTCCTCTTATCATAACCTAAAGCTGGGGTGAGGAACCTTTTTTGGGTCAGGCACCGTTAACCCACAGAAAAATCAGTCAGGGGCTGCACATAAGCAAGAAGCAAAAAAACTCCAAACAGACCCCCCTCCCCCCGACGTGGCTCCCGACAGAGGAGAAAGACCCTCCCCTCATTCCCCTCGCACACCAGAGCCAAGAGGGGCCCAGTCTAGAAGATTTTGGGTTCTCCAGCCCCATTGGGATCAGCAAAGGAGGCTGAAGCACTAGCCCGGGCTCCCCAATGCTGGAGAGGGGTCGCCGAGCCTCGGGAGTTGGATCCAGGCAAGCCAACCCCGACCCAAAGCAATGTAAGGGGTTAGCTGTGCCAGGAAAACAGGTTATGCCATGAATGGGATTGCTTCTCATAAAATCAAATAGAAAAGAGACGGACTCACAAAGCAAATTCAGGGCTCAAAATTGACAGGACTGAGTGAATGTTGAAAGAGGACTCCGGGCAGGCTCAGGGCAGGCAGGGGCTCAGGGCAGGCACGCAGAGTGCCACCTCTGCCTACCGTCCCCAGCACCAAGCTGCCGCAGCAGCTCTGTTCTAGGCCCGTGGCGGGCTGCGCCTTCTCCTGAGCTGTAGCAGTTCTGTGCTGGGGTCATGGGAGGGGGTCTCTCTCCCCGACCCCCAGCCACATCTCCTCCATGCTGGGCCAGAGGAAAGGGTGCCTTCTCCCCCCTCTCCCCAGTCATGGCACTCAACCTTAAGCTGCCCCAGCGCTTCTGCTGCTGGGGGACAGGTAGTCCATCCATGACCTTCACCCAAAGCTAACCTGGACCTTCCCCAGCCCTGGGACATGCACCCCTTTTCCGGCTCAGCCTGCTGGAACAGCAGCATCCATGGAGAGGTGCTTCTCACCTGTGCCCGGTGAGAGGGACCGAGGGTTGTCCTCTCTGCCCAGGGCAGCCTGCACCCTGACTCCCTCATCCCCCACCTCCGAGCAATGATTTCAATGAAGCCTGCACATTGTCATTTTACTGTATTTTCCAAAAACAAAAATTCATTTGAGTTACGGACCCGAGTGGCGCTGGGTAAATCTTCTAACTGAAACGATGCAGGCTTGGCCAGTTTCACAAAGGGAGCTGTATGGAAACGTATTGGGGGTGAACACTGCCAGGTTAATAACAAAAACTGCAAAGTGCTCTGCAGAAGAAGCAATATTACAGTTTCAATTGCTTATCAATGCAGAAGGCTTAAAAAAACCACCAATATAAAGAAATGTAATTATTGATGAAGTTGTTCTTTTACATCTGGAACTCACCCATTGCTAGCAGTAGGCTGCTTGGTGTAATTAAGTGGGTGAAATAAATTAACTCTCTAGGGCTGGAGATTTTGGTCTGTTCTAGTCTATTTAGGTTCTTCTACTATGCTAATAACTGCGTTCCTTCCAATAGTGCATGAAACCACGGGACTGGCATCTGTCATATGTTGACCTTTCATTCTCTCAAGGGGAGTAGCATGTTCTGTGCAGGGTTAGTGAACGTGACTAAGGCTATGTCTACACTTTCACTCAGAGCTACAGTTTTACAGCCGGTCCCCGAGTTGTGAACGGTCGACTTACGACCGTTCGCAGTTATGACCAAAGTTGTCATAAATGGCGGACCCTGAGTTACGAATATGATCCGCGCTTACGAACAGCGTGGTCGCGTGCAACTCTATGGAGTCCGACTTATGAACGAACCGAGTTACGACCAATTGCTTGGTCCGTAACCGGTTTGTAAGCCAGAAAGAGGCTGTATTTAATCACTTTCACGTAATCCATAAAACTTCTGTCATTCACAGGTGATTAACACCCTCCCCTCCCCTGAGAAATGACGAAGATTTGCCATAGCATGGGCCAACATGAACACTGCTTTGTCAACAGAGTGCTCTCCGGTTGACATAGCAAAAGCAGCTCCAGCAAAAATATTTTGTTGGCAAAAGTGCCGACAAACCGCGGCCACGCAGGTTGAGTTTTAGTGGCAGGGCTGGGTCAGCGTGTGGACATTCCCATAATTCTGGCGATGAAGCCCTACAAACATTTGTGACTGAGACAGCCTACGGTGAACCACAGCCAGGAACGTGTTTGTTTCCTGGAACAACCCTTTGTAGAGCATCCATGATAGACTGTTTAGTCTGGTTAGTTCGTTCAAGTTAGTGGACAAGCAGTTAGCTTGAGTTCCAGCGTAACTAGAAACTGGAGTGTAGATAAGCTCTCAGACAGGTAAGATGCCAGTTCATTACCAATACTAATTAAGGCCAAGTCTAGACTTCTAAGTGCCTACAGCAACACGGCTACCGCTACAGTGCTGTAGTCTAGAAACTACATCCACAGAAAAGCCGTATTCATTGGACTGAGTTCACCCCTTTGAGAGGCAGTAGCTAGGTTGACTCAAGAATTCTTCCATTGACCTAGTTACGCCTACCGAGAGTGGGAGTTAGGTAGACCTAACTAAGTTGCCGATTGCAGGGGGAGGGGATTCCCCGCAGTCCTGAGCAGTGTAACTAGGCTGACTTAGATTTAGGTGTGAACCAGGCTTTAGGGACAAGCTTCTGCCAGCTATGGACCTGAGAGATTTTTAAAACAAAATATAAGCAATGGCCTGAAAAAGAATTACCCTAGCAGGCTTACCCTGCGTTTCCTAGGTCCTTCGGAGCAGGGGGCTGGCGGTTTGGAGAGCACAGGACTCAGGGCAGAGCATTGGGGATGTGTGTGGGGCGAGTGCAGGAGGGTAGGGACAGGGAGGCGCGTGAGAGTGAAGGTAAGGGACGAGGAGCACTCAGGGCAGGGGGTCCCATCAGACATGGGCCTTTTCTATCCCCACAGTGCTCCTCAGCCTCCAGGGGCCTTTTTTCTACCCTCCTTCAGCGCTGTGGCCAAGGACTGAGTGGGGGAGGGAAGGGCTTGGGGAAAAATATTGGCAGGTTCACAATGACTTCAGAAGAGAATATGCAATCAGTGTATTCATGTGGAGGAGAAAATAATTATGCCCAGGGCCCAACTTGGGAGTGCTTACGAGCCCAAGATTGATTAGTCTCACAAGTAGTTCTGTTCAGGGGCATAAGTAAGGCGTTCGCATATCCTTTTAAGAAGCAAAGTTTCCTTTCGCGAACATAAGAAGAACATAAGAACAGCCATACTGGGTCAGATCAAAGCTCCATCCAGCGCAGTACCCTGTCTGCCGACAGTGGCCAATGCCAGATGTGAACCGAACAGGTCATGATTAAGAGATCTCTCTCCTGCCATCCATCTCCACCCTCTGACAAACAGATACTAGGAACACCATTCCTTACCCATACTGGCTAATAGCCATTTATGGACTTAACCTCCATGAATTTATCTAGTTCTCTTTTAAACCTTGTTATAGTCCTAGCCATCACAACCTCCTCAGGCAAGGAGTTCCACAGATTGACTCTGCGCTGTGTGAAGAAGAACGTCCTTTTATTTGTTTTAAACCTGCTGCCTATTAGTTTCATTTGGTGGCCCCTAGTTCTTATATTATGGGAACAAGAAAATAACTTTTCCTTATTCACTTTCTCCACACCACTCATGATTTCATAGACCTCTATCATATCCCCCTTAGTCTCCTCTTTTCCAAGCTGAAAAGTCCCAGTCTCTTTAATCTCTCCTCTCCGTTCCAAACCCCGCATCATTTTAGTTGCCCTTCTCTGAACCTTTTCTAAAGCCAGTATATCTTTTTTGAGATGAGGAGACCACATCTGTACGCAAGTATTCCTGGCATTTATGGTTCCTACCCAGGCACCGTCATTAGCAGTTAGATTGTCATTATCCTTCTGTGATTCCTCCTTGGAAGGAAAAGTCCTAGCCATGCAGTAATAAATACCACTCTGGTGGCTAAGGTTCCACAGCAAATTATTCTCAGAACTCCAGCAAAAGCTCACTTCCATTCAGAGCCCTAGTTCTGACAGTCCCTGGAGTGGTTTCACATGAGTGGATTAATGCTCCTGTCAAAGTACAGCAAGATTTTCTGCTGCCAAATGGGAATTTTAAAGAGTCTTTGTTCAGAAGAAAGTCAGAAACGAGAAAGGAAAACACTCGTCATGGGCGATTCTCTCTGAAGAGCCCCAACATTTCCAGACAAGCTTGGCTAATCTCACCATCTCCCTGAATTTGATTTTGGAACTTTGAAATTATTCTGCCTCCTTGCTTCAGTCTATTAATGCTCTTTGATCCCTCCACTGAGTCATGGCCGACGGTGAAAGCATCTGTGGAGCTTTGGCTAAAATGTCAGTCTTGCTGAGAAGACAGAGGATGCGCCCACACACATTTTGTCCGGTTTGGATTTCGTTTTCTGTGTAGGTTAGCCCAGGTCAATTCAGCAGCTGAGATTCCCTTCGCTTTCATGCGCGATATGCTATGGAATTAAACCAAGTTATCCTGAGCTTTCAGCCTACCGTTTGTAGTTGTGATCGCTGGCTTCCATCGTTCGTGAAAGGCTATTTCCAGTTCCTCAGCCCCATTTTATCTCTGGCAGCTAATCTTTCTTTAGCTCCTCGCAATCTCATGCAACGTTTCAGATCCGCTGTGAATCCTCCAGTTCTGAAGCAGCTGCATCTATCGGGGGATATTATTGCCAATTACCGTCACAGCCTTCCTTCCCAAGCTGAGATCAGTAGGAACAGCAATGGCCGTTCAACCTCAAGAACACTGGAATGTGCAATGGCTGTAATACCTCATCTCGGTGAGAATTTCAGCCTTTCTGTAGTGCAGCCCCGGCTCGGAGTTTATAATGAGGGGCTCAGCTGTAGGGAGCACCCTTCTATGCTGCCTTTTCATGTGAGGAGCTCTCGGTTCAGTGCTTGTGATCACAGATTTCCCAGAGCTGCTTTCTTTCTCGTTGAAGTTGTAGTTGAAGTTGTATCGTTAGATGGGACGGTTGTATAATCAAACTGGACAGTCACTTTATACTCAGGCTCTAGTCCCAAATACTTGAAAAGTTTCAATACATGATTAATATAGGTTGGACTTCCCCACTCCGGCACCCACGGGTCCTGAGGGGTCCTGAAGGAGGGATTTTGCCGGACCAGGGGTAGGTCATTTCTGGCCCCCTTGCTACCGGCTCTCCAGCCTGGCTCCACTCCTGGCTTGGCCTCCCGGCTGGCTCTCCTCCTACAGCCATCCCTCTTTTCTGCCCCTGCAGACCACAGTCCCGCCTCTGGAGTTCCCAGGTCCATCATGGCAGACCGCTGCCCCGTCACCAGTGCTCCTGGCCCCACCAGCAGCCCTGCCACAGCAACACCAGCCCCGCCAGCCCACAGTCCTGTTGCCAGGACTACCGCCCCCATCCGCCCTCCCATAGCAGACCAGTGCTCAGCCGCTGGGGTTCCCGAGACTGCCAGCCCTACCGGAGCAGCACTGGTCTCACTATCGGCGCTCCTGGCCCTGCCAGCCCCACTCCAGCAACCCGCAGTCCCTCCAGCAGGGCTTCCGGCCCCACCGCTGCCCCGCCACAGCCTGCTGGCGTTTCGGCCTCCCGACCACCGGATCAGCCGGACTCCCACGGCAGGGCTCCCAGCCACTGGCCTCCCTGCAGCCAGGCTGGCTGGGTTCCCAGCCCCTGCGGGGCTCCCGCCTCTGGCCTTCCACTTGATCTCTCTGGTCCAGCAACATCCAGACCAGGGTCCCGGTTGAGTGAGGTTCAACCCGTAGAGCAAACTGCTGCCTCTCATGTGGTTTAATATTCTCTCCTTGATTCCTTGTAAACTCTATGCCCCTTGTCAGTCTGTCTCCGTGTGCCTCTTGCTTCTTGTCTCCAGGTAAGCCTTGTGGGACAAGGACCATCTTTTTGTTCTACACGCGTGCAGCACCTGGCACTGTTGGTCCATGACTAGGGTTCATAGGCTCTATGTTAACACAAATAATAAACAATAATAATGTGTTACAGATTATTCTAAGCCCATTGGTGGAAGGCATTATTCATGGTTATAAGCCACAATTAACTTCTTGACCTCACTCTGTAATGACTGGCTGCAATTAAAACCTCTATTAATCATTTATTCCCCCTTGATCAGCTACTAGTACTTTCATATAAGTACGACTGGTTGGACTTTAATCATCTTTTATGTCCTTCTACAATGAGCACGTTGCTTTTTAGGAGATATTTATCATCTTTAGCAGGCATTGTTACAGTTAAAGCTTTGTGAGCCTGCTGTGCCTTGGAAGCCTTTTGAATGTACAGGTCGGCATTTGGAGACTCAATGCATATGTAAAGTGGGTGCAGAGCTCTACGTACAAATCTTCTAAAAATATGAGCCTATGGGCTGTTCCAGTCAAGCAACTTTAGGTGAACAAAATCCTGAACCAGCATAGCATAATCCGCTAAATTAGAATTGCTTGGGTCTTGCAAACTGGCTCCTATATCACCCTACGGATGTTTTAAAATCTGGCGCTATGTCACTTGAAGATGGGATTTAGAGCTGTTAAAATTGCTTAACCCTGGCAGTGCTGAGAGCACCTCCATGTCATAGCTTTAAAATGCTGGTCTAACCTCCTCTTGGTGATAAGATCAGGAGAACAAGCCTTTACAACACACCAAAGATGGGGAGATCCACCCAGTCGTTGTTTTAATCTGACCTTCTGAGACTCAGAGCTAAATAAATCTAAACAAACAACAATGTAGGATCTCAGTAAGGTGATTTGATGGGCTGAGCATGCGAAGTATGTAGATTTGTAGCAGTTGCAACAGTTTTTCATAAGTTTTCATCCTCATTATTATTATAATCTACTAGCCAATTAGCCCGTCATAAGACGGGATTGTCAGGTCTCTCTTCCACATTGGTCTTCTCTCCTGAGCCTCTGGTCTCTTGCTCCGTCTCTGTCTCCTCCTACTGGCTCGCCCCCCCCCCCCCCCCAGATCTCCTCTGCCTCCTGCCTCTCTCTTTCTCTTCTCATCTCCCTCCTCCCTCTCACTCGGGGTACTGCGGAGCCCAAACAGCCATTTGGGCTCCACGCTCCCCATGCTGCACGGTCGCTTGCACCACTTGCTCCCACGTGGCGGCCTGGCTGAGCAGCGCAGAAGTCAGCTGAGTGCTATGGCAGGAGGCGAAGGGGGGCAGGGTGGTGACGTTCACGGCCAGGGGGCGGGGCCTGGATTGGTTGGTCTGAGGAATAGAGTAGGGATAATTTATGTAGCGTGTAACCCTGACCCGTATCACAGAACAATAGTACCCAGGAGTAATGTACAGTATGAAAAGCACATGTCCTGAAGGCAAATCCAATGGCACATCACAATGAATGGCATCGAGAAAATACAAGGTGTTTCTTTAGTTTCATAAGTCATGTGAATGCACAGCTGGTGAAAGGTGCTGGTGATTGAGGTTACATACAGCTGATAAACAAACCAGGATATTGTAAATCACTTTGCTAATTCCAGATGCTGCATTGACATGGGGGATTCATGCTGATGACGGGCAAAAGGCCCACCACCCCGAATAAAGTGGAGGTTTTTGTAATGAGAGGAAGCACAAGGATATGCTTTTTGGAGCAGATTCCGTTGGAAAAAAGACACCAAATAAAGCTCTCTGCAGCTACCGCTTTCCAGGATCTCTGGAAAAGTGATGCAGAAAAGGAATGGTATGCCACCCAGCCCTAGTCGAAAATAGGAAGTGAATCCTTCTTTACAGTTTTCCATTTGGGTCTTGTATGTTTTGTAGAACAGCCTGGTTTTCACACACGTAATAGCGTAGTCCTGCCTGGCAGGCAGGCGTGTGTTTCAGCTTTCTGTGACTCAGTGAGCACCTTTGCTATAAATAATCTGACATTAAAAATAATGCACAGCGGCTGGCTGGTAGGAGAAGAAGCTACTCTTTACCTGCCTTTTTCTCAGAAAATAAGTAGGAGGAAAAATTCCTCATCTCACAAGTTGCATTTGCTTCGCTGTTCTAGGAGGTGTAAACTACCAAGCCCTTATTGGAAATTGCGTTAGGAGGAAGCATGTTGCACTGTGGTTCTGGACTCAAGCTTTTGATGGCTTTTAATGCACCTGTTTCCTTGCTGTCTCATTTATCCTTATCCCTCTGACTGAATACTACATAGAGCTCAGTTTAGAGTTGCTATAGAGGCACGGAAAATAGGCATGATGCATATTTTAAAGAGGCAAAGCAAGGTGTAAGCAAATAGTAAAACTACCTCACTCTTTTCTGGGGCTGTTCATCTTAGATCTCAAAGCAGACAGTATAATTATGCCCATTTTACAGGTGGGGAAGTTGGGGCATGGATAATTGAAAGGACTTGCCCAAGGTCATTGAGTGGCGGGGCTTGGAAGAGACTGCGGTTTCCTGAGTGCCAGTCCAATGCGCTATCCACTCAGTCATGGGGGAGAAAGTTATCAATGTCTGTCTTTATGCCTTACAAAGGGGGGGGGGGGTGTATCGGCTGTAAGCCTGTCAGAGAAGGAGGAGGATGCTGTGTTTATGGCACTAGGATGGGAGTCCTGGTTTCAGGTTCCTTTTCTGTCACAGACTTTCTGTATGATCTTGGGGAAGTCACTTGGCTTCTTAATACCCCAGTTCCCCATCTGGGACACAAGGATGTGAGCCCTCACGAGGGATGCTGTGAGGTAAATACATCGACGATTGTGAGGTGTTTAGATGCCACAGTAATGGGGGTCAGAGAAGTACCTTGGATACACACAACAGTAAGTACTGTTGTGAGACTTGGTCACTGATGTTTTCACACCCAATGGGTCAGTATCAAATGTCTTGTTTCGTTTCATTTAACACCAACTAATCAGACTCCTTCGTTTGGTTCCAGAGGGCGCATCTGCACAGCAGAGTTATTTTGGAATAACTGACATTATTTTGAAATAACAAAATGAGTGTCTACGCAGAAAGTCAATATTTCGAAATAATGGCGAGCTGGAAGATTTCTTACTTCAACTCCTGCAAGCCCCATTGTACGAGGAGTAAGGGAAGTCAGAGGAAAAGTGTTCTTTCTTCAACTTCCTGCTGTGCAGACAGCACCAACAGCCGAATTAAGCTATTTCAGCTTCAGCTACACAATTGACGTAGCTGAAGTTGCGTAGCTTAATTTGATTTTTCCCCTGCTCTGTAGATGTGCCCTTACTGAACTGAGGGCCCAGTCCTTGACTGGTGCAAATTGGTGAAATCACATCAATGGAGTTACACTAACTCATGCCAGCTAAAGGTCCAGTCTGTTTCTCTGCCTAACACAGACAGTGACAACTGACCCCAAATATCTATAATATATTTTTTCTCTTGACAGCAATTCTTTCTTGGCATTTGTACATAAAGAAATAGAACTCTAGGTACACTTTGGGACAGTCTTTTACAGCTCCCTGATTTATATGCTTTTCCCAGAGCCTTCCTGCTAACAAGGTCGTATACACACTATAGATAACAGTAGGAGCCAGTTTAAATTATTTTTTGCTATACTCTGACCGTGAAAGAGCAAAACTGGATATTTTTTGTGACTGCACAGCTATAAAAATTCACTGGTGGTTTCCTTAACCAGGGAAACAGCTTCTTCATAAAGGGAGTAAGCTTGCTTCTTAACACAAGGAATCCGATTTTAAAGCAAAGTCCTTCCTACCTATCATTCACAAATAAAATGTATTAACTCCACCCACTATGGCTCATTGAATTGGGTGGTGTATATTAAATATCAATACATAACCCTTACCTCCATTTATTTGGCATCACAACTTTAGAACTCCTTTTTTTATTTCATTTCATTTTTGCCGTGCAAAACGTGTTTAAAACAAGATCTCGACAATCGCTGCCGATTCAAATTGAACGTAAAAAAACAGCAAATGGTCTGGTAGCACTTTAAAAACTAACCAAACATGGAGAAGCAGTGAGGAGTCGCTTTTGCAGATTCAGACTAACACGGCCACCCCTCTGAGACTTGAAAACATGTCGATGGTCTCATGAGCTTTCGTGGGCACAGCCCACTTCTTCAGAGGACCCAAATTAAATAAAACAAACACCTGTCAGGGATAATCTGCATCAGGGGTGGGCAATAATTTTTGAAAGTGGGCCACTTCACAAATTTTGGAAGTGGTTGTAGGCTGCCTCGGAAGGGGCGGGGCCTCAGGTGAAAGGGGCGGGGCCAGGAGACTTTGCGTGCTCCCCCACCCACAAACCTTGATTGGCTTGGGGACGAGGGAGCGCATGAAGTTTTTTTCCCTCCCTCACACTCCCACCCTGCCAGTGGCATGCAGCACGTAGAGAGAACCGCCAGCTGTTTTGAACAGCTGGGGGTTCGCTTTGATGATGCACACCCCTGGCAGTGGCAGGAGACTTCGTGTGCTCCCCCACCCCCCAGGTCTTGATTGGCCAGGTGGCAGGGGAGCAGCAGTGTGGCTATGGGCCAGATCCATCCCATAGATGCTGTCTTGCCTACCCCTGCTCTAGACAGTGCTTGGTCCTGCCACGAGGGCAGGGAATAGGACTTGATGCCTTCTCGAGGTCCCTTCCAGTTCTAGTGTTCTATGAGTCTGTGACTCAGTTAGTGCAAAGAGCTCATAGGCATGAGAAATGCTAAAAGTCTGATCGAATTGATGGAAGGGCACCCACTGATTCCATAGGCAGTGCATCAAACCACGAATACATCCACCAAATAGAAAGAAAGAGGTTCATGATTTAAGACAATATGGGCTATATTTATTGCTTGCATTAAATACTTGACTCCCAAAGAGTCACACTAAAAATAAGTCTGGCCCAATACATCCATATTTTTTTTTAAAAAAATTGTTTACTCTTTCCTTCGCTCTATGATTGACAGTGATTGTAATTCATAATTATAAGAACATAATGTATCAAATTTGCCTTTGAGACGCCTTGTACATTAAGGGCAAATTTATGTGCTGGTAGTTTTGTTATTAAACCGCTTCATAGTAAACAGAGTGCACTATGCTAGCAATAGAATATTTTTTCCCTTTGAGAGCATGAATTTCTGTAGGGTGGAAATTTCTTCCTTCTAATTAGCATGAACATGGTAACAAATCAGACTAAAAAGTTTGAGAATTTAAGAGGCATGTTTGGAATTAATGTTGAATGTATGGTCTGAAACCTCAATATGAGCTGTGGGAGCAAAAGAGTAGAAAAACGCTTAGGAGAAAATGGGCCATTTTATAATGCTTTGGTGGCAAAATGTTCCGTAACAGGAAACTGAGATGCGTGAATGACAAATTTTGAACTATTTGCTACAGTACTAGCAGAAAGGAAGTTATTACCCTAGAGAGGAATTCTGCATAGGTTTTCTGTTGTTGTAACAATGTTGGGATTTGTAATCAGTTTTCCAGTATGTCAGCTAATCCTTTTTACTGTGAAAACTTACACTCAAATTGGGTGGCATATTTGATAGAAGTAATAGTTTTACTATACAATACATCATAGCTCTGTGATCTCTCTAGGGATCCGTTTTAAAAAGAAACGCATTATGCCTAAAATATCTCTAGTATGACACAGTGTATTTCTGAACCAAATTGTTCTTCAAGCGCTAGGGGAGTGATTGATTTCCAAACGATCCTGGTGTTAATTTGGGAAATTTGCAATTGCTTTTGTCAATGGTAAGTTAATTAAAAAAGTAACTGGAAAGCCCATTTTATATTTTTCCTCTCCTTTGCTTAAGGATTTTTTTTTTCAAATTTGCTGAAGGGTACGTTCTAACTCCCACTAAAGTCAATGCAAAGTACATAAGAACGGCCATATTGCATCAGACCAAAGGTCCCTCTAGCCCAGTATCCTGTCTTCCAACAGTGGCCAGTGCCAGGTGCCCCAGAGGGAGTGAACAGAACCCCTCCCCTATCACCCATTTCCAGCCTCTGACAAACATTCCTACCCATCCTGTCTATTACTCACTGATGAATCTGTCCTCCATGAATTTATCTAGTTCTTTTTTGAACCCTGCCAAAGTCTTGGTGTTCACAACATCCTCTGGCAAGGAGTTCCACAGGTTGACTGTGCGTTATGTGAAGAAACATTTCCTTTTGTTTGCTTTAAACCTGCTACTTATTCATTTCATTTGGTGATCCCCTAGTTTTTGTGTCATGGGAACAAGTAAATAACTTTTCAACCAATAAATAGCTTATCAACAAAATTCCTATTGACTTCAGTGGGAGTTGGATAAGACCCAAGTGACCATTCAAATCAATTGCATGCTTTCTGTTGAATTCAGTAAGAACACCGTCGGCTCCTAAAAGTGTACACGGGAAATAGGTACCAGGGAAACATGGGTTTGACCAAAATCCACTGGGTGTTCACTTCTGTGTTTGGAAAAGGGAGATTTGGGCCCGGTGTAGGAGAAGATCAAAGTCTGGTTCAGAGCAGCCTGAGTAATCCCAGATCAGCCAGGGGCTAACGAGCTTTGGTTTAAGTGCAAGCCCAGTATTACCTAGCAAGCTTGCAGAAAAGCCAGGAGTAGAACCCACCTGTTTTGTTTTGCAATCCACTGCCTTAAACCACAAGACCATCCTTATTACTGGCTGCTGCCTTATTTTTTACACCCTTTTGAACTTCTCCAGCAAATAGGGCTAGGATCTTATGAACAGCAGGAATTCGCCACTGTAAAAATGTTTGTGAGCTTTTTGTAAATATAATTTTAGCACATACAAGATAACAGGGTGGATTGATTTGAATCCAAGTGGTTTAAATCACAAATGTTCATCATGACTTTAAACAAGCAGGACAGCTTGATTTAAATAATTTATTTTAATCTTTTTTTGCATGTGTTCTTTTTAGTTATTTTCCATTAAAAAAAAGGTGACTTTCCAATGGTTGGTATAACCATTAAAATGTTAATTTTGCAGCCAAATAGATCTTTTATACTACATTTGATAATATTTTTTAAGGATACTTCATAATCTATACATATTTATTTAATCAGTTCTGTGTTAAAATTATTCTTTTTCTTATGAGACTTTGTACTGTGTTAGAAAAAGGTGATTACAGGTGGCCCCCAACATGAGACACAATCGGTTCCTGGGGAAGCGTTGTAAGTCGGGGGCATTGTAACTCGAACCCGCATTTATGATAGGTGTTGTGCGTTGTTGTAAATGCGGGCCGAGGACGTAAGTCGGGGGGGGGTTGGCCCCTTCTGCACTTACAAAAATGGTCATAAGTGTGGGGGGGTTGCAACTTGGGCCGTCGTAAGCCGGGTGGAGGGGTTCCTGTAGCCTATTTCCTCAATATTATCCTATGCAGGTTTTGTGCCAAACTGCATTTGGACAGAAATTGGAATTCAACTGAATGTTCAAAAGAGCATTTTGAAGGAGACATTATCAGTTAAATAAAATTACCAGGATGCATTTAAAAAAAGGGGAAGTACATTTATCAGAACTTAGGGTATGTGTAGACTATGGAGAAGATTGACCCTATGGAGGTTGATCGTCTAGCGTTTGATTTAGCAGGTCTAGTGTAGACCCCCCAAGTCAAACGCTGAGGGCAGACCCTTCCGGCATCCTGCATTTTACATAGCTGGATAGCGTACCATAAGCCAACCTGTCTGGTCTAGTGTAAATTTAAGCTTAGGATCCAAAATACCAGGGATAGACTCCCAATGAGGTATGGGCTGATAAATACCTCGAACTAGTAGGACTCATCCTCTCCCATCTGACTTTGATTCATAGATTAAAAAAGGAAAACGTTTTTCCTGCTTTTTTAAAATTCCAGTCTGTTTTTCTAAATTTGAATGAGGAGTAGTTAATGTGTTGCCCTGGAATCCACCCAAAACAAGCGTTCAAAAACTGCAAAACCCACAGAAAAGATGCAAAGATGGGGTTTGTGTCATCACATTGAGCTCCAAAGCAATCAAGGCAGAAGTTTTTCTGCACAACAGAAATGGGGAAATGCTTACATATGGAAAAGGCTGAAAACAATATTGGTACTTGTGAAACGAAGGACATGCCATTATGACAGATTCATACCCTGAGCTGATTTGATAAGTTAAGTGAAGGATGTTTTCCTTCTGATTCTGTATCATTTAAAAAGCTCAGCCTTTAAATCATTGAGATTTGTGGAGGGCTCATTACTGCTGCCTTGTTTTATCTATTTGGATCACTTTAAAAGATTGTGGTTTATTCAGGAACTTTAACACAAGCTGCCCTAATTCCAAATTTAATTTGAAACAGTTTTGCTTTAAAGGTGAAAGATGCATTTAATTTAATTTTTTAAAATCTGATTGAAATACAAAAATTATTTTTTGAAAAGTCATCAATTTTTATCCACCTTGTAATATTAGCCCATCATAATATTCTTTATTTTAAATCCATCACATCATGCCATTATCTTCTACGGTAGCCTGCTTGGGTCATTTTCAGATGGGTAACTGACACAACTGGTCCTCCCTCTTTAATGCAGTTCTGAATCTTCCTATGACCAATTGCCACAAGTGCCCAGATTTTTCAGAAGTGTCTTTACACAGGTTGTCAAGGGCTTATGTGAGCCAGTGTCTGCTGTTTGCTTGTTGCTTCTGATATGGTTTTATCTGTTGACTTGGTGCTAAGACGGAACGTGTCCTGTCTAAATACCTCCTCGCAGTCCTCGTAGGCATTACGGAAACCCTCTTCCGTCCCTCTGCTTTCTCCCGCAGGGTCTCGCTCTGTCACACGCCCCATGAATTGCCATTAATTAGAAGTACGGGTTGGACCTCCCTCGTCCAGCACCCTCGGGACCTGACTGGTCCTGAACAAGGGGATTTGCCGAACCAGGGGAGGTCCCTCCCATCATGCCTGTGCTGCCCTGCTAGAGCTCCAACCCAGCCTTGCTGCTATCTGCCCACACGTGGCTCCCCCATGGCTGGGACCGGAGCCCTGCAGCTGCCACTGCTGGCCCCCCACAACTGCCCAGCCGTGCGCCAGAACTCCCTGCTGCACCCCTGCTCCCCCCCCCCCCACCAACAACAGGGTCCCGGCTCCGCGCCGCTCCTCTGTCACAGCCCGACCTCCCTACCCTGGGCTCTGTGGTCCAGGAACATCTGTCATCCTGCTGGACCGCGGATGTTTCTGAACCAGGGAGTCTCGGTTAAGGGACGTACAAGCTGTGCTGCTTTTTATCTGGGATGTATCTGAACCAGGCTCCCGGCTGCAGAGAGCTGAAGGGATCTCGTTTGGGGTTTGGTTTGGTTTTGGTTTTGCGTGAAGCTTCTTCTCAGAGCATCACTGATAGAATATGCAGCTCCCGTTAGTCTAACATACACCGAGCTAGTCACTTGCACCACCCTTGCTTTGCCCTCACCATATGGGTGCCCTTCATGGTTCATATTGCTCCAAAGGTGCTTTATATGATGTCATCACTTCAGATGGCACCTGCCAGAGTGTTTACTCGCTATAGTGCACTCACTTGACTTGCATTGGCAATGCACGTGTGCAAGATGAGGATTTGCACACACACACACACACACACACACACAATTCTGATATGTGTTACGTGTCTTCAGGAAAGGTGAATACTTTTGAAGATTTGGGTCCAAACCAATGTTCCCTCCAATCTTTTCCATCCGTGTGTGGACTATTTTCTGTCAATGTGTGGAATGAATTTTTGATGTGCACCGAGGCGTGTGTGAATATGCACTAGGGATGTGACTGTGTAGCTGAGGACACGGTTAACTGATGAGCCTGGCCTCATCGGTTAACCCTCTCGGTTGCATGCAGTCCCCACCCCCTGTATCAGAGGTTGCGGGGGGAGGCACATGCTGTCTCCTGTGGAGCCACCTCTCCCCTCCCACAGAGGCAGCAAGGGATGGGGGTGGGAGCCAGTGCCCATGAGGACCTGATTTAAACATTGATTTCTGCCCCCCCCACCAAGTACCAGCTCCCACCTAGCCACCTTCCCCTCCCCCACGCTGCTGCTTCTGTATCAGAGGCAGCAGCGTGGGGGAGGGGATGCAGGCAGGATCCACTACACATGGGGAGCTAGCTTTGACAGAACTCGGCAGTAGTATCGACACAGGTATAATTTTGGGGACAAAAGTCCATTTTGTCCACTTTTGTCAACAAAGCCCTGTAGTCTAGACACACCCATTCTGTCTACACCCAAACTCAGACAGCTGAGGCCCTGCCCCCACCACCAGGAGGGGAAGAGCGTGCACACCCCAGCCTCCCCAGAGCAGTGGGGAGAGAAGAGGCCGTGCGGCCCGAGCCTCTATGGCCCCCAGAGCAGCAGGACGGGTGGGCAGAGTGTGACCCGAACTGCCCTGGAGCACGAGCACTGGGGGCAGCAGCACTCTGCCCCCAGAACACCCACCGCAGGCATTCTGGGACGGAGGATGGGTGGGGCCAGGCTGGCAGTTTGGGAAGGCAACTCCTTCCCCCGCCTGTGATACCCACCCGTGCACGGCCGTGGAAGATCCCAGCTGACATGGCTTGCAGCTGTTCCACATGAAAGCAGAGGAGTCTGCATGGAAAACGCCGGACAGCATGTAACCTCCCCTATTTCAGTGCTTGTTCTCACACTACAGAAGGCCGTTCTTTCTCAGCGCTAGGTCCGCAGAGCCCCGTCGCCTGCCTGTAGCTGTAGTAGGCTCCCCTCACCCTCTCCCGACTGCCTAGAGGACAGGTTTGGGGGAAGGAGACAGATCCGAGGAGGAAGCCACGGTTGTGTTCCCCCAGCTCTGCCTCTCTGCCCGAGGCTGCAGAAAAAGAGGATTCTTCTTATTCCACTCCTGCTGCCTTATCCATGGGGGAGAAAGGTTTTGCCCAACGGAGGGGCAAGTTCCCCATCCCACAGTCAGGCTACAAATGTCTCACAAGACAGCAGGAAAATGAAGAGGTCCCTTGGTTACATCAGTGGGCAGAGACCCAGCACATGGAAATAAACATGACCGATGAACTCCCCCACAGGCCGAGCAAGGCGCAGCTGGTGAAACCCGAACATGGGCCTTCCCGCAGCCCAGGTCCATAACCAACCCCCTATTAGGGATTTGCCGGTGAGAAACCACAAGTTCTCCCAATCTTGCAGGTGCCAGATTCTGTAGACCTCCAGCATAATTCCTGCTCGCCCAGGATAGCAGCGCGTGCCACTCTCAAAACGTAATCAGCACTCGCCTGTGCAAACCGAATCATACTTCCCTCGTGTTCCTTTCCACTTCTGCATCCGATAAACAAACCCCCTTTTGCATCAACAACTCAGAATTCATAAGGCAGCATTTTTCACCTGGGAGGAGAAATGTAGCAACATGCACTTTCTTACCCATCCCTCATTCCCCTCCCTTCGTACAATCAATACAGTTCGCAGCCTACAGCTCTTTTCAAAGGTTGCTTACGGTTTCCATTTCCAAACGTGTTGCTATTGCATTCTGTTTCACAGCCCCAAGCCTCACTTTGCACTGACGATATAGTATCCTGGCACAGTGCCTTTTTCCCCATCCCATTGCAAAATCCAGCCGCTACGTGAAACCCGCAGAGACGTGTGGCAAATGTCAAGCTTGGTTTATGCTCTCCATGCATTGCTTGATGACAGTCTTCCTAAATCAGGTCTCCTTCTGCACCTTGCTCTAGTCATAGAATCCTAGAACCCGAAGGGACCTCGAGGGATCATCAAGTCCAGCCCCCTGCCCTCGTGGCAGGACTAAGGTTCATCCCTGACCAGTGTCTGGCTAACCTGCTCTTAAATATCTCCAGAGATGGAGATTTCACAACCTCCCTCGGCAATTTATTCCAGTATTTAACCACCCTGACAGGTGGGAAGTTTTTCCTAATGTCCAACCTAAACCTCCCTTGCTGCAGTTTAATTCCATTACTTCTTGTCCTATCCTCAGAGGCCAAGGAGAACAGTTTCCCCCTTCTTCTCTGTGACACCCTTTTAGAGACCTGAAAACCACTATGATGTCCCCTCTCGGTCTTCTCCTTTCCAAACTAAACAAGCCCAATTTCTTCAGCCTTGCCTCATAGCTCATGTTCTCTAGACCTTTCATCATTGTTGATCTCTTCTGTGAAACTTCTCCAGTTTTTTCACCTCTGTTTGGATTTTGCATGATCTTTTCTTCTTTAGTAGCAATCGCCCCTCTGAGTCTGTCTGGTAACTACATAATCCATAATTGAAGAGGAAGTGTTTGGGAGTTGCAGGAGACGGGGGAAATGGACAGCCGTGTTCTACTTTATGAAGCTTGGTTGAAGGACAATAGTTGGGGCAGAGTAGATACAACCTGCTTGGATTGTCTAAGTCTTCTCTAGTTGCTGAGTTCTGGAGAGAAGCACTCATCCAAGAGACTGGATCACCTTTCCTGATCACCACATTTCTGAGGCCAGCCTCACCTGTAACCCTCAAGGCCTTCAGCTTCAATGTCTGTTGTGGCCTTTCTCCCTCCAACACAGATGCCAACTTCTCATTCTTGTTCCCAGCCACTCAGGAGAGATTCTAATGATGCCCAGCTAGTTAGCAGAGTGCCCACAGCTAAGTTTTTTGTTTCTACTGGTGGTGCACATTTACACATGCCTCGGTGCATGAAATGTAATTTATTCTGCACGTGGATGGAACAATCCACCTATGGATGGATTGGAGTAGGGGGAACATTAGTCATAAGGGACTGCTAGCCTTCAGAATGTCAAAACTTTGCTTTAGCAAAATAAACCGACGTCTCTTCCCTTTGCAAACTTGAGAACCGTTCTGAATGTTCAAAATGGCATTTTGCATTTAAATTTGGTATTTAATTATATTTACTGTCGCCTCCATCTTTTTTTTTTTTTCCTGCTTCTAGTAATTACATCGAAACGACCCTACCAGGCCTGTCTCAATAAAAGATCTGACTTCCTCGCCCAAGCTAAGATGAAATATTTTTAACTTGGGCCATTCCTGCTGTGGTCTGATGCATCTGTATACCTGTCTCATTGCATAAAAGCCATAAGAAAAACTCATACAGAATTGTGACACATATTTTGTTTGCTATTATACTTTGTCAGACATTTCATTACGTCTTGGAAACACACAACGAAGCCATTTCTAAAGGAAAGAGACTATTTGCAGTCATCTGGTGGAGGCCTGCAGCCAATAACTCACTCCATTTGTCAAAAAGATTTTTTCCCATCTAAGCCCAAGGAGCTTAGGGCACGGTGCGCAGCATTCGTGTGAGTGGGCCGGGAGCCCGGGAGCGCATTGCAATGCTTTGCTGGAGAGAAGACGAGGACGGATAACTGTGATGATCAAAGCCGAATGGGGAAGGGCGAGGAATGTGCACTCTCAGGCAGGCGGTAATGGAGGCAAGGGAAGGCACGCCCTTCCCAAAATTGCCTACATGACTGACTCCCCCTGGGGAAGGCTGGCTTGCGGCACCGTAGCCCGGCAGCCCCCGGGGAAGGCTGAAATCGTGGCATGGCAGCCTGACTCCTGCTGACCACAGGCCAGCTCAGTAGCCTGGCGAAGGGGGTGGATGGGGCCGTGGTGGGCAGTGTGGCTTTCCCCTGCCACTGGGGAGGGCCGGGGGCATCACGACAGCCCCGGCTCTCCACATGGCCAAGCAGGATCAGGCTGGGGGTGGGTGGGGCTTGGCTCCAGGGGCGGGGCCTTGCTCAGAAGGGGCGGGACTGGGTCTTGCCTTCCGCAGTTGAGCTTTCACCCAGCTCCCATACGGCTCTCGTTTAATAGTTTAATGCCTGCTCGGGGATGGGGATGGGGGATTTTGTATCTTGGAAAAGACAGGAGCTTCCCATAGATCAGTAGTTCCCAACAGGTGGTCCGCAGCCCCCTGGTGGTCCGCGATGGTACTGTAGAGGGGCCACGGAAAGTTTAAAAGTAAGGATGGGGCCCACCGCAGGACTGGGACTTTCTGCCAGGCGATTCTCACCCGGGGCTCGCCGTTCTCCCCCATCCGTTCTCCCACCGCCAGCTGTGCTGCCATTTCTGCTCCTGCCCTCTCCCCCCTCCGAGTCCTGCGGTAGGCCCGATCTGTCCTTTTCTTTTCCTTTTCCTCTTTTTTCTCCCCCAGGGCTCCGGGCCCAGCCAAGGGCGGAGTGCGGGGCAGGAGCTGCCTTTGGCCACAAGAGCCCCCTTGCCATGCCCTCGATGGATGGTGAAGGGACCAGAACTGAGGAAGCAGCGGGGCCAAGGGACGTGCTGGCTGCCACTCCCCTTGACCCAGAACTGTGAAAGGCCGGGCCGCGATATTGCTTGAAAACAGCGATGTTGTTTGGGGTGTCCATAATATTTGAATCGATTGAAAAGGGGCCCGCGTGCTCGAAACGGTTGGGAACCAGTGCCTCGATCGACTAACACATCCGAGTTTGTTGAAACAGAGGTTCAGATGATTTCCTATTTTTTTTTTCCTTCTAGAAGGAATTGGATTGATCTTGTTCTCCCTTGAATAGCATTCTCCCTCGGCCTCCCCGGGCACTAGCTCAGGGCTTCCTTTGCAAAACCAGAGGTGAAATCCCGGCACGCGCACACACAGAGTGCCTCTCACAGCTCAGGGCCGCTCACCCTGCTGGTGCCTGCTGGGTGAAAGGAACTCAAAGGAGAACTCCATCCCTCTGCTCTGCCTCAGCGGAGGGAAGGGTCAGATCCGGATGTGGGAACACATAGAACACTAGAACTAAACAAGCCCAAGTCCTTCAGTCGTTCCTCCTCACTCATGTTTTCTAGACTTTCCATCGTTTTTGTTGCTCTTCTCTGCACCTTCTCCAATGTCTCCACATCTTCCTTGAAATGCGGTGCCCAGAACTAGACACCATCCTCCAACTGAGGCCTAATCAGCGCAGAGTAGAGTGGAAGAATGACTTCTCGTGTCTTACTCACAACACTCCTGTCAGTGCATCCTAGAATCATGTTTATTCACTTTTTGTGCCACAGCGTCATGCTGTTGACTCATGTTTAGCTTGTGGTCCACTCTGAACCCTTAGATCCCTTTCTGCCATACTCCTTCCTAGGCAGCCACTTCCCATTCTGTAGGAGAGACACTGGTTGTTCCTTCCTAAGTAGAGTACTTTGCCAGTGGGCTTACACTGGGGATTAGCCAGTATTAACATAATTACACTTTTTAGAGCTCCCAAATGAAGATTTTCCAAGCCACCTCGGAGATGTGGACAGCAATTTACATGGCTTTTCAAAAGGAATTCATCATGCAGATCTCAGGCAACTTTGCAACTCTCAGCCCTAGGTTTTATCTCTGCAACCAAAGCAGCTACTTTCCCACTTGAGAATTGTTCTGAATCTTGAAATTGACATTCAGCCCTTGTATATTTTCTTTGTGGATATAATACTTATCTTTGCAATTCAAACTCTCACACCCACACACACTTTTTTCAGGTAATTACATCTTCAGCTACACTAAAACACCGCTCTGAATAAATGACATAACTTTCAAAAGGCAAAGGTGAAAAATGGTTAACGCACGCCCAGTCTGCCTTCTTTTGCTGCCGCTGTATGCCTGTCACCCGATAGAAAAGGCATGAGAAATTCTCGCACAAAAACTGACACCAGTAAAGTACTTTCCATAACTCTTTAAATAGCTTTCCTCCTCACTATTGTTTGCTATCTCAGGGAAGAACCAAAGAATTGCAATGCCTTTGCTGAACCACGTATTAAATAAGAAAATCAAGCGACGCAGGGCACTTAATTACAATGCTATGACAGAAGTAACATGAGCACATAACTACAAGTACTGCTGTGGGAATCGGGGGATTTTAGAATGTTAATCCTCATTTTTAACCAGTCTGTTAACTGTGGAATTCATGTCCTTTTGTGCTATATGTGGACTCATCGTGCCTGGAAAAGTAATATCAATATACAGACACATTACAGTGTGTAGATTCATGTTAACATAGAATGTCACCTTACCTCCCTGTTGCTGAACAAAGCTGACTAGCCCTAAAGGGCAGCTTTCATCTGTGTAAATGGTTTACCAGAGGGCATTGCGGATTGCGTAGAACAGAATTTCCTTACAGAAAATGGAGCTAAAAGGATAATGCAAGTAATTGCATGATGCAATGCCTCCTAGTGTTTTACATGTTCTGTACAGGCAAAAGACAACAACGATAACTTTGTTTCTGCTTTTGACAGCCTCACACGGGTATTTAGAAATCAGAGCTAATAGGGCTTTTTTTGTGTATGTGTATGTGTTTGTGTGTGTATTTCAGGATGGAATGGGGAACCTGAGAATCACAGAGAAAGGTCTGAAGCTAGAAGGTGATTCAGAATTCTTGAAACCTCTCTACGCCAAAGAAATCCGGTCCAGACCAGTAAGTTATGCGGAAAGGAGAAGGAACGATCAAATTTCTGTACTGTGAACACTAGAAAATATCTCGGTAACAATGGCACCCAGACACTTCACAACTATAAATGGGCTGGGCTCATTAGCTACGCCTGGCTAATTTGGGGAATACGCAGTAGCGTGTCTATTGTGTAGTTACATGCATTTTTGCATGAGTTGAAGGCAGAGTTTTTTCAAAAGCAAATAAAATGTTTCCAGAATATCTAGGATAAGAGAAAGCCATTTCTCCTCATTTCGATGTAGGACACATGAGAAGCCCTCATTCCAGAATTCCTGACTTCTGTGGGTAGAGAGATGGTGGATAGTTGTGAAATCCTGCAGTTTATCATCCATACTGTGTGGGACCCTAGGGCTATAATGGATACTTATAGGTATGATTCAGCCACGATTCATCATCTTAAACTCTTTCTGACCAGGGGCTCACCTCTGCAAGGTGCTGCAGATACTGCAGTGTTTGTAATGGCGTGCTACTCAAACTAACAGCAAGCATGGGAAAATGACTACAAGTCTAAATCAGGAGATTGGAATTGCATTTTTACAGTCAAATTTAATTTACTGTCATCTCTTTCTGGCCATTCTTATGCAAAATTGTTTAGCATAAGCATCTTTTAAAGTCTGAATAGGTTATGCATAGCTTTGGTTTCCTGTTAATACTTCATGGGACTAGATATATTCATGGAGGTTAGGTCTATCAAGGGCTGTTAGCCAGGATGGGTAAGAATGGTGTCCCTAGCCTCTGTTTCTCTGGATATGGGTGATGGGAGGGTTCACGTAAGGATTATCTGTTGTGTTCCTTCCCTCTGGGGCACCTGGCGTGGGCACTGTCGGCTGGCAGGACACTGGGCTAGATGGACCTTTGGTCTGACCCAGTATGGCCGTTCTTAGGGAAGCCATCGACCATCCTGTTTCCTGTTCTGAAATGTTAATTTGAATTGGATAGCCACTTTGCACTTTGGTGACAGTGGCAGATAGCTAATTAAATATTGGTCACCTTGCTTTTGCTCTGCATTTCACTGGCCTTGTAGCAAGTGGAACTTTGTGGAGTAATCAGTGCAACACCCAATACAGTATTCGATGGAATTACTCAAGGCTGTAACCTCACCTACAATGGAAGCTGATTGATTCATGCCCTCATTGGAGTTTAGAAAGAGAAGCAAATGAAACGCTATCGATATCTATAAATGTTTCCCTGTGGGGATAAGAGGAGAGCCTGAGAGCCCTATGCACAGGGCCCTACCCAATTCATGGCCGTGAAAAAGGCATCACGGACTGTGAAATCTGGTCTCTTGCCGTGCAATCTGCTCTTGTGCTTTTACCCTGTACTACACAGATGTCACAAGGGAAGGCCAGTGTGTCTCAGACTGGAGGTTCTGACCCCAAAGGGAAGTGCAGGGGTTTCCCAAGTATAGTTAAGGGGGCACCCTTATAGCTGCATTGCCTTCAGAGCTGGGTGCCTGGAGAAGGGTGGCTGCTGACGAGTCCACCTCAGAAAGCAGCAGAGAAGACGTACGGGTGGCAATACCTTACCGTGCTCGCAGCCAGCAGCTGCCTGCCCCAGCTGCCCAGCTCTGATGGCAGCACCACTGCCAGCAGCAGCACAGAAATAGGGGTAGCAGTGCTACAGCTCCCCCTCTCATAACCTTGTGTTCCTCCCACAGCGGTTTGGGGGTCAGGACCCCCACAACAACAACACTGAAATTTCACATTTCAAGAGCTGAAATGGTGAAATGGCCATTTAAAAAATCCTATAAAAGCGAAATTGACCAAAATGGACCATGAATTGTGTAGGGCCCTACCCAGGCACGTAATTTCATTCACTTAGCATCGAGCACAAGAAGAAACGCATCATATAGTGGATAAATACATGGAAGGAGTCGCAAAATACCTTTATTTTGTTAGCGTTTTGGAAATAATATTTTGTTTTTGGAGAAGAGAGCAAGCCGCATTTAGTGCTACTGGGAGGTTTATTGATTTTTAGTCCTCACTGTCTGAATCTACATTTCAGTATGGGGAAGGGACACAAGAGCTTCTCATGCTAACAGGGGCTATGATACCAGACCACACGTTATGGTGGTGGTTTTATGGAGGCCAAAGAGGAGATAAAGCAAGTCCTGTAGGAATGTTCCTTCTATAGGAGACTTTTCCCTCCTTCCAGCATATTGTTGTCCTGGGATGACACCAGCTGTAAATCCAAGGGTCTGATCAAAAATCCAGCGATGTCAATGAGCATCTTTCCGCTGACTTCAGTGAGCTGCGGATCAGTCTGTGTGATCTGTACCATACGTACAGCTCCACGGGCTTCCTGGTGGAGCTCTATTCGGTGTAGCTAGCACGAAATTTATCCCAATCTTTCCAACGGTCAGACCGCATTCCAATCTAGTGATCATCAGGTGCAACTCTGGTTTCAGTAAAATGAACAAGGAAAATCCTGTGGCACCTTAAAGGCTAACAGATTTATTTGGGCTTAAAAGTTTCATGAATATAAACTACTTCATCCGCTGCATGGAGTGGAAATCACAGAGGTAGGATATATAGTACACAACCACTCACGGTCCAGCATAGCAAAAGAAGGAAGTTACTTATCAAGTGTAGGACCAGTGTTAATGAGGCCAGCTGAGTCAGGATGGATGTGGCTAACTGCTGGGGACAGAATCTGCAATCTTTTGGGGATATATGCAAGTACCTCTAAATTAGCAGAACTTTAATTGGCCATATACCAGCAGTAGCTCGTTTCTGATCTCGCCAGAGCATTCTTGCGAAAGGAAATGTCTTACCGATGACTGAGCTTGAGGAATACAGTGAAAACTAAGTGCCCAACTCAGCTCTCAGTGGCATCTCTGAAAGTCAGCACTAGCTCCGTTACCACTGAATGACTTAGGATTTTCACTGGTGCAGAATGAATTTTTAAAATGCCCCGTGTAAGAGACAAGAACTTTAAATAATGATACATACAAAAACCTACCAGGACTATGTTAACGTGTAATATTTTCATATGCTTTAGTCAATAGCCAAAGCGTGCAGTCTGCTAGCTTAGCTAATGGTTTTATTTATTGCTCAGCAGACTTGCAGATGATGGTTATTTATAGCAGATGAACCATAGCAAAAGGCAGAGAATGACATTTCAGTGCAGTTTTGTCTCCTAGTCTAGTTACACAAGTGGTATCTGTATGCAGGAGAGATCATGGGACCGGATTCGTGATGAGAGTTGCACTCCCATGATCTCAGTGAAGCTCTGCCAGTTCCACCCTTGACCACATGGGTGAATCATAGAGTACTTCCTGTCTCTGGATCTCTCTATGGTTAGAGCCAGGAAGTCCCGGTGGAAATTTCTTAGGAAGGTATCTCGATAGTTGGTGGCAACCTCAGATCCTCAGCCACTCTTTCCCTCCTTTGATTGGCGTAGGGCCCTACCCCAATCATGGTCCATTTTGATCAATTTCATGGCCATTTTGAAAATGGTAAATTACATTATTTCAGCTATTTAAATCTGAAATGTCACGGTGTTGTAGGGGTCCTCTCCAGACCCGAATAGGAGTGAGTGTGTGTGTGGCGGGGGGGGGTCACTAGGTTATTGTAGAGGGGGTGGAACTGTTACCCTTACTTGTGCATTGCTGCTGGCGGCGCTGCTGTCAGAGCTGGGCAGCTGCTGATTGGTGGAGCCCAGGTGTGAAGGCAGGGCCATGCAGGAGTAAGGCTGACATAGGATGGCCTTGCCACCTTTACACCTGCAGGGCTGGACCCTCAGTCAGCAGCCACCACTCTCTGGATGCCCAGTTCTGAGAGCACTGTGACAGTAAGGCTGGCAGCACCACACCTCCCAAACATAACCCTGCAGTTCCCTTTCTCATCAAGACCCCAATGTGAGAACCACTGGCCTCCCCCATGAAGTCTGTATCATATAGGGGGAAAGCACAGAAAAGTCCAGATTCCACAGGGGGAGATCAGCTTTCACCGTCCATTTTTCATGGCCATGAATTTGGTAGGGCCTTACGCTTGCGTCTCTAATTCCAAAGTAGAGCACGATTAAAAGCGTCGACAGATCCTTTCCTTAGAAACCAGCGCCTCGGGCCTAAAGAGAGCGGGCGTTCTCCATTTAAGAGATGCATTTCATTTGCGCTGTGGGGCCTAGATTGGCCGCTCTTGGGGAAAAGCCATGGGATAGGAAGAGGAAACCACCCGAGGTGAACAGGGGACCCCGGGTTGCCCTAATTCAAACAGAAGCTGGAGCAGCTGTTGTGATTTCTGAATAAGGGAGCTGGAAGTGGCTACCTGATGCATCCAGGAGGGCAAAGGGGGCAGTTGCACAAGGGCCCGGTGTTTCAAAGGGGCCTGGAGCTCCCGGCCGCCACTGTTGCTACTTTGACAGCAGTGGCAGTCTGAGCAGCACTAAGGGCTGACTGCCCTACGCCCCGCCTCCTCTGCCTTCAGCCCCACCCCTTCCGGAGGCGCGGAGCTGTGCCCTCCTCCCACCTTTCTCTGGGGCCAATGGTGGCGATCGGCCCCACTGGATGCCCCTCACCCTTTGGTCGAGTTCTGTCTCATCACTTCGTGAAAGGAGTCCCACAGTTGAGGTCTTGCCACTGTGACTGCATCCGAGCATAGTCCATCGCCGACACATCGTGCTGATGCGTGTGATTTATCACCACCCACAGGAGCCATGTTTGAGGGGTGGGCTGTGTACTGCTGGGCATCAGCGCGTCCTGAGCAGTTTTGTGAACACCGAGGAGTAATTTTGAGAAACTCGTGCTACTTTTGCTGCCGTGACAGGTGCATTCTTTAGCCTTGTTGTCAAGGAAAAGGAGAGATGCATCCGGGTCTCCAAACCTGAGCAGAGCATCTTTAACTCCCAGATAAACATATTGCACACGAAATGTTATTCTCCGGGCCACTTGCATGGAACACGAGCAGCTTGCTGCCTTTAATTAAGAAGTTAACTGGACCATGAAGTATTGCCTGAGTAAATAAAAGTGATTTCTACTTAGCCAAGAAGGCGCATGTGGCGTCTTTTCATTTCTTTACTTGCACATAAATTACAGAGATTATTAAAAATTGGAAGGGTCATCCATAAGCCCATCTGCAGCCCAGATTCATTGTAGCTCTCAAAATGTAACTGTCTTTCTAACAGTTGTAATTTATTGCGGACAATTGTGTGAACCATCTGTTTACTTTTTAAAAGCAGACAAACTTCTCCTGAAAGTTGCACGTAAGAGCACAAGTGTTAATTTTGTGTGCTGGAAAGCAGCGATAACGGGCTGCTTGTGATCGCAATCTGCCATTGTTTGGATTTGACTAGAATTTTAAAAAGTGGAAATTTTGTGCCCTTTTTTTGAGACGAGACATTAACAGGCGGGTTCCTTGAAACTTCTTTTCAGCAAAGCTTCAGCCTTCTTGAATGGACATTTTTGCTTTGTTTTGAGGTGTGCTACTTCCACATCTATAGACAACACATACGGATGTTTGATATAGAATGTGATGTATTTTCTATCCCAATGACAACAAATAAAATCGTGTGCTGAGGTTGCACAACAAAAGTGTAGACTTGGCTGAGTAATCGGGTGACAACTAGAAAGAGGATAATCTCGCCGATAGAAAATGATCTTCTCATGTCCCAAATTTAGGATTCACAAATCCTCATTCAAGATTTAAATGCAGTTCAGCTTATGTTATTTAAAACAAGTGATGAGCTGATCTTTTATAGTAATCATTTCTAGTTAATAAGTGGAAAATTAGATGCCAGTCCTGCAAATATTTATGCACATGCCTAGTTTTCCTTACACAAGTAATCCTGTCGAATGCAGCAGGAGTGCTGATATTAGCAAAGTGCGTATTTGAGTGATCAGGAATTCTGCATTATAAAATATATTGACTCTGACCCTGCCATCGGATCCATATAGGCTGAGTCTCATACCCACCGGCTGGAATGTAGCTCCCCTGGCTGGAATGTAGCTCTGTGCAGGTGGATCGGACCAGACAGGACACATTACAGGACTGCAGCCCTCAGCCACAATGATGCTGCACTGGTTTAGATAATGGCAGAACTTGATCTGTAGTATTAGGCATTTTCAGGATGATATTGGATCAGTTTTGTCACCTGCACTGGAACACCCAGTTTTTCCCTTTAAAACAACACGCGCACTCATGCATGCTTTAAACCAGTTTTAAACTAGCCCTAAAAAACGAATCGCCGTTTGGGAAAGCAAAAGGGTTAGTGCAAAATGCAAAGCTGCCATCCAGACATTTTACTGCCAGAGGATGTGCTGGGCTTCAAACCTGCAAGGTGCGTTGTGGGGGGCGCTGGCTTTCCCCGTGTGGAGTCCTGTTCGCTTCAGTGGAAGTCCGTCCATTCAGAGTAGCTGGCAGGGCTAGAGCCAGGCAACATAACATGGTCAAAATGCCTACTGATGTCAGTGGCTGGTGAGTTCCCCGCGGCTCTGGGCCCCCACCAGGCTGGGACAGAAGACCCCTGCGAATGCACAGAGCCACGAATAGCAATTCCACAAATCGCAAGGGTCTCCTGGCCGTGGGTTTGATCCAGATCCAGTAGTAAGAATCTGCCTGGGGCGGGAGTCCACAGTGGCAGAACTAACTGTAGGATTGGAGCCGACAACGTTTATCTTTTTCCTGCGAGAGTTTAATCAGCTGTTGTCGACACAACAGTTTACATCGCAACTGCAGACAATGCGATTTCATGCATTTCCCATTGCCACGAATGATTCCCTTTTCATTAGTAACAACTCTTCCCGAGGCCAATATTTAAATGAGTCGAGTCGTAAAAGGAAGCTTTTAAGGCTGATAAATAATTATTTTGCACACAACTTGTCTCATAGTGTATCTATTTGATTTAAGTGCCAGAATCCAGGCATTGACTCATCATATTTGCACAATAGTCATACCTACTGCAAAGTGAAATTTGCACGTTCACAAGCAGTAAAATATACTTGTGGAGCTAAACAGTGACATGCACCGGCAATAAGACGTATCCGCTACAGAGCCAAAAGTATCCATTTATAAACACTAAGGCCTGGTCTTACACTAGACCAGGCAGTTCGAACTAAGGTATGTCACTCAGCTACACGTTTTGTGTAGCTGGAGTTGGTTTACCTTAAGCCAAGCTGCCGCAGCATCTACACCATGGCTACATCTACACTGGCCCCTTCTTCGGAAGGGGCATGCTAATTTTGAACTTGGGAATAGGGAAATCCGCGGGGGATTTAAATATCCCCTGCGGGATTTAAATAAACATGGCCGCCGCTTTTTTTCCGGCTTGGGGAAAAGCCGGAAAAAAGTGTCTAGACTGGTGCGATCCTCCGGAATAAAGCCCTTTTCTGGAGGATCTCTTATTCCTACTTTGTCTGTGTGCGTGCACGCGCAGGTGTCTGTCTGTCTGTCTCTGTTTCAAGGCCACACTTCAGCTGTCTCCTTCTGGTCAGTCCTTAGAGTCCTGCTTCCTGATAGCTATCAGTGAGGCGAAGAGCCAGCAACCAGAAGCACAAACATGATAGATTGAGGCATTGAATGCCTCAGTGATGTGAGCTGCAAGACGTCTCAGATCAGCACGAGCACCAGCAATTTATGCCGAGTGCTCATTACCCTGATGGGCAGAGCAGGCTCACCTGTGCAGAAGACAACACAGCTGGCAGGTCGTCCCCAGGTCCATTCTCAAGTAGGGAAGCTGGCAGATCCCACAAGAGAGCTGCCGTCTGTCTGCCGGGGCCAGGACTCAGCGGCACTGGGGTACCTGGCCTGCTGAAGAGCTGGATGATGAAGACGACTTTTGCAGCTAGATTGAAAACTGTGTCCTAACTGGACACCGGAGCTGGTCAAACCATTCTCAACTGTGATGTTTCAAGAGGATGTTGGAGGTGGGCAGAAGGAGTGCTGAATTTTGCGTTGGATTTAGGCTTTGTTTTGCAGATTCCCTTCCCTCATGTATTCAACTGTTACAAAGACTGAGCCACCTCCAGCAGCGACATGTATGTGCTAAGGGAAGAATTGGCCTCTTCTATGGCTTTGTTCATCTTTCCAGTGTTGCACCAATCCCCCAAAAAGACAGGGAGAGGAAGCTCTTCCATAAAACCCTTTTCTGAAGTAACACCGCGAGTTACATCTTGAAGTAAAGTCTCGCTGAAGCATTTTGAACAGAATTTCATTAAATGTTGCTAACATGTCATAAGCTCCCTTAAATGGAAGGGTAATGGCTCATAGCATTTGTAAGCCTTTTAATTTCATGGAATATGAGCAGCATAATCAGCACCTATTAAAGTTAATCAAGTGTGCCAAGCTGGTCTCCTCTCTGGGCTTTTGTATGTATTTTCATAGTGGGCACACCTCTAAACAAACACTCGGAACCGTGCGTTTGTACTTCTGTTGTGCTAACAACAATGCGTCATGCAGCAAGAAAGCGCCTGCTATGACCACTTGAGAAGTGCCTGAATTCAGAAGTTGAAGCCACTGACTAAAAGTGTTTATTCTCTCCAGTGAGGAGAGTTTATTTAAGCCCTGTGCATTTATGTAGGATTCATTATCATCCACAAAAGTCACATATTGGCGGGGAAGGGGAGAGACAGAAGGCAAATTTCCTAAGCAACCCCCACAATTTTGCTGATTCCTTTCCTTCCAGTGTAGTGAAATAAAATCACCTTGGGTTTTGGTCTTATTTCCCCTTTGGGATGGCCTTGGTGGTTCTAAAATTAAGGGCTCCAACCACATCCTAAGGGTCAGATGCTGAGTCAGGACTAGATGCTCGCTGCTTCATGGATTTTTGCATTGCATCTCCGCCTTGACCCAATAAACTTCTCAGTAGGTTTGCCACCGAGCCTCTAAAGGGAGAGGACATTAGCTATGTGGACGCGTGTGGTGGGATTATGTTTCCTCTGGAACTAAACTGAAAACCAGGTTGCATCATATTGCCACTTGAGTTGTGTATCCTGAGATTCGGACAAGTCAATTGTGTATTGGATTTCATATTTGTGGAGACCGGACTTTAGCAGAGTTCAAAAGAGCTTGATGAATTCATGCAGGTTAGGTCCATCAATGGCAGTTAGCCAGGATGGGTAGGAATGGTGTCTCTAGCCTCTGTTTGTCTGGAAATGGGTGACAGGGGAGGGCTCAGGTGAGGATGACCTGTTCTGTTCCCTTCCTCTGGGGCACCTGGTTTTGGCCACTGTTGGCAGACAGGACACTGAGCTGGATGGACCTTTGGTCTGACCGTTCTCGTGTCCTTAAGTTTTCCAAAATGGACATAAAATATTTCTTTTTATATCAAACGAGAAAGTGGCTGAATAGAATGAACCTTATTTCAGTGTCTAGTTTGGACGTTTATGTTTTATTTCGTGTCTGGCATCTCGCATTCCCATATTAGCCCCCTTGTGAGGTAACGGGGTGGTGCCGTTCAGTTCACTTTTCTCTGCTATCTTTTCACTCCTTTTCTCTAGCAAATGTGTAGGGGCAATGCATTGTTCCCGGCTCCATTTCCTCTCTGTAGTCTCCTAAGAGAAACTTTTCATTTCTCCGAGGCAGTATGAGTTCTGTGGAGATAGGACAGATGGATGTTTAGGCTCCCTGTTGCTTAGTTAGTAGCACTGGGTGGAGTGACAACTGAGAGATAAATTGGCTTGGCTCTTGGGTAGAGACACAACGGTTCCAAACGCTTAGATCGTATCCGTTGGGGATGAAATCTTGAATTCTGAATCCGGAACAAAACATTGTAGCCTGTGTTGCTGCAGTACGCTGCATTTCTTTCTCTCAAGGGCAAAACCCCTGAGTTTAAGGATACATTAAGTCTAGACTTCTACATTGGCTCACAGGGCCCTGGTTGCTTTGCATACACTAGAATATAGAAATAGCCACTGCGTTATTTAAGATGAAAGAGTGATGGAGTTAGTGGCAGGTGAGCAGAGTAAGGGTATGTCTACACTACAAAGTTAGTTCGAACTAACGGACGTTAGTTCGAACTAACTTTAATAGGTGCTACACTAGCGCTCCGCTAGTTCGAATTTGAATCGAACTAGCGGAGCGCTTAGTTCGAACTAGGAAAACCTCATTTTACGAGGACTAACGCCTAGTTCGAACTAGCTAGTTCGAACTAAGGGCTGTGTAGCCCTTTAGTTCGAACTAGTGGGAGGCTAGCCCTCCCCAGGTTTCCCTGGTGGCCACTCTGGCCAACACCAGGGAAACTCTATGCCCCCCTCCCGGCCCCGGACCCCTTAAAGGGGCACGGGCTGGCTACGGTGCCCGTGCCAGGTGCAAGCCTGCCAGCACCCAGCTAGCAGACCCTGCACCTGGCACGGCACAGAGCCACCCACCCGATGCCCCCCAGCCCACCCCCTCTTGCCGGGACCAGGCTGGCGGCTCCCGGGAGTTTGCCCTGGACCGCAAGAGGCGGGCACCTTCCTGGGCTAGTGCGGACATCGTGGACCTCGTCCACGATCTCTGCACTAGGCACAGGAAAGTGGCCGTCTAGGGCAGGAGAGCTGCCAGCCTGGCCACCCAGGACCAGGTGTGCATGAAAATCAGGGGGGTCCACTGAGACCCCCGACACTGAGCCCTGAGCTTACAATGGCCGTCCTGGGTCAGACCAAAGGTCCATCTAGCCCAGTAGCCTGTCTGCCAACAGCGGCCAATCCTAGGAACCCTGGAGGGGATGGACCGAAGACAGTGACCAAGCCATTTGTCTCGTGCCATCCCTCTCCAGCCTTCCACAAACTTTGGGCAGGGACACCACTCCTACCCTCTGGCTAATAGCACTCCATGGACCCAACCTCCATCACTTTATCTCACTTCCCTTTAAACTCTGTTCTAGTTGTAGCCTTCACAGCCTCCTGCAGCAAGGAGTTCCACAGGTTAACTATTTGCTTTGTCAACAACAACAACAACTTTCTCTTACTAGTTTCAAGCCTGATACCCATTCCTTTCCTTTGGTGTCCTCTAGTCCTTCTTGATGGGAACTCAGGAAGAACTTTTCTGAATGCACCCTCTCCACCCAACCCCTGCTTTTAGAGACCTCTATCCTGTCCCCCTCCGTCTCCTCTTTTCTAAGTTGAACAGTCCCAGTCTCTGTAGCCTCTCTTCATCTGGGACCTGTTCCCAACCCCTGATCATGTTAGTTGCCCTCCCCTCTCCCAGCCTTTCTCTTCCCCTCTCCCACCTCCTTTTCCCAGTCTCCCCCAGTTTTTTTTCAATAAAGACAGAGTCAATGTTGGAAGAAACGTTATCTTTATTTTGTACATCAATAAGAAGGGGGGCTAAGGAAGGGTAAGTGGAAGGAGGTGAGGGAGGAATGGGGTACGAGCCCCCGATGGGGAGGACTGGGCTGGCTCTGTGGGCTTCTGGGGCTGGAAGCTCTCCTGCAGCCCCCCAATTACTCCCTCTCCCCAGATGGCAGCCTGCGGCAAGTGCAGCCGGGCTGATGGCCGAGTGGTGTGATGTGCCCAGTGTGGGCACTCAGGGCACTCCAAGCCAGAACTTCTTTGCAAGCGGGGCACCCCTTAGAACTGTGTGTCCGGGGTGGGGGTCGGGACCCTTTAAGCGCAGCCCTCGGCTAGCCTGAGACAGCATCTCCATGCTCTAAGTCCTCCTTTTATGCCCTGCCGGCACTGCTTCCGGCCATCCTTAAGCCCTGTTCAGAGTCCACTCAATGTGGACTTGCTAGTTCGAACTAGCAAAACGCTAGTTCGAACTAGTTTTTAGTTCTAGACGCGTTAGTTCGAACTAGCTTAGTTCGAATTAACTAATTCGAACTAAGTTAGTTCGAACTAGCGCTGTAGTGTAGACATACCCTAAGAGAGATTCCTGCCCCTAAGAGCTTATGGCCTAGGAGATCACACTGACAAAGATGGAAGGGGAAACAGAGGCGTGGATAGGTGAGGTGGTTTCCCTGTGGTCACTAGTAAAGCTAGGAGCATCCCCTCTGCACCTTGAGTCCTGTTCCAATGAGCCATATTGAGAGCCATGCTGCCTCCCGTGGGAAGCGGTGTTAGAGTAACGCTGAATAAAAACAATGCAGTGTACAAATATTAAGTGAAAAAATGGCTCTTTTGGAAAATGACAATTTTGCCGGAACCCTTTTTTTGCTTCTTTCTTCATTTTCGGAGGCTCATTTCTGAGGCAAACTATCACCTGGTTACACCTGATTTTGCTTATGACCTTTCTGCTTAAGGAGCGGGTTGCTTTTCCATGGCTGCTCGCACAGAACTGTACGTAGCAGTGAGAGACGGCTCCGTTTCTCCTCTGCGTGGGCATAACCTGCAGAGGGAGGAGAAAAGTCGATGGGTTTCAGTGCACGTTCTTCCGTCCGCGCAGGGACACTCTTGGCCTTGCACAACAAAGATGGAAGCGGTGCCATTTGAACCCACGGCTTCCCCAAGTATCCTTCAGAGGAAACGAGAGTCTCGGTGGGAGCTCCTTGTGTGTTGTCTGCCACCAGATCCCTCCCTCAGGCCCCCTCCGGTAGCATGGTATCTGCAGGCGGCCTCTACCACTGTCCCCAGAACTTCCCCCTCAAAGAGGCCAAAAAGGAAATCACATCAGGGGAAGGATGGGGCAGTGGTTAGAGCACTTGCCGGCATCCTAGGATCAATTCCCAGCTCTGCAACAGACACCTAGAGTGCACTTGGGCAAGTTACTTAAACCCTTGGGGTATCGGTTCCCATGTGTGAAATGAGGATACCCCCCTTGCAGGGAGTAGTGGTGATAAATATAAAGAGTGCTCGTGAGGCATGCTGGTACTAGAGGGTGGGTGCCATACTGGTACCAGAAATGGTCTGGGGGATCATCATGCATGGAGGAAGGCAGCCTTGGGCTGAACTGATTTGCATTTCTTTCCCCTTGGGATCGGGGACAAGAATCCAAAGGCACCAGCCAGACTGCCATGGAGGGGTTTGGTTAAGCGATGGGCCATGCCACTGGGGTAGAACTCCTTCTCTAGGCACAGGCTTCCTTTATCAACCCCCTTCCCAAACATCGAGTGTTTTTGTCTGTAAGACTAGAACTTTGTTAACCAGGACTCTCCGGTCTGGCATCATCCGTGGTCTGGCACAGAGGTTGGCAGGACCAGAGAGTCTGAGTGGAGGGCTGGTGGCCAGGAGTCCTGCAGGGCCGGAAAACTCTGCGTGCGGCAGCGGGGGTGCCCAGTGAGGCCGGGTAGCCCAGCGCGCAGTAGCAGGGCCAGCAGCAAGTGGGGAGCCAGCCTGTGGCTAGTAGCAAAGGCCAGTCAGGCCCGGAGGGTGCCGGACCAGAGAGGTCCAACCTGTATAAACACCCTCCCTAATGTATTTATCAGTAGCTTAGAGATGATGCAACAAGAGACCCTCCAATTGAACTACATTACAACAATTCAACGCTAGACAGAGGGAAAGGAAGTCATACCAACAGGGCCGGGCATTAAGAGCTAAATCTGCCAGGTCGTCTACCGAGAAACCGCAAAGGAGAGGAGAAGAAAAGCGACAGAACTGGTTCTGAGTTGCAGAAGGCTGCTCGTTCAGACACTTAGGGAGGGGAGTAGCGTGGGGAGATGTTAGCCTGTTTGTTTGGGAGGGGAAGGTGGATGCAGAAGGAAGGCAAAGCAAATAGAGTAACAAAGAGAGAAGCTGAAGAATAATGACAAATCCATCAGAAGAGATTCTTCCTATAGGGACAGAGACATCAGTGCTCACCGTCAGGAACCGTCTTTCCCTGCTGTAGCATTAAAGTTGCCTAATTACTATTGCAGACCCTAAAGTCTCTCTGGAAACCTTCCTCCGAATGTTCTCTGTTACGCTGTCCCATCTGCGGGTCTAACTGAACGCATTGATTTCAAACGCCGACTTTCCAAAATTGGCTTTCACAATTACAGCCGCGTCCACTGGCAGGAGTCTGCGGGTCTGCGGCATAAAGCTGTCAGAGTGAAAATGACTTTCGCGCTCACTGGCACAAGACACCGTGGCTTTGGCATGGTGAGAAGAGAGCATCCCATTGGACAGCCCCGCTTCAAAGGACGGGGGCAGGGGGGTTGTCACTGTATCACACTCTGACAGATCTCCAAGTAGCTGTCTTGTCACAAACCAGATCTACAAGCCAGATCCCCAGGGAAATGTTGGAAACATTGGAATTACAGTTCATCCGCAAATTCAGTTCACATGCTAATGGACTCAATTGTGAGGACATTACCAATTTAACAACCATTGAAGGTGCTAACAGCTCTCCCGGCGGTATCCTTCCTGACTTGGGGATCTAGCTATTGACTTTGATTTTTATCTGCTTCGGTTTAAGTACCCATTCTCCAGATACTTACTAATGCTGTCTCTCATCCCCCTCCCTTTTACTTCCCTCCTTCCCCCGCTCCCGTTTCCCCTCTCCTGTTTATTTCGAGTGTACACCTCCCAAACTCATAATTCCGGTCATCTGAAGAAGGAGCTGTGCCCACAATAGCTCGTGATACCATCTACATGTTTTGTTAGTCTATAAAGTGCTGTCATACTATTTTTTTCCTGTAACAGACTAACTCGGCTACCCCCTGAAGCTATTGTATTTTTAATATGCATAAACGGTTGGGCTCGGAATCTGTCCCTCAGCTGAAGGACCAACAGAACAGTGCCCCCTAGTGCTTACAAGGAGGTTGGTTAGCAACTGCTTCAGAAGCCAAAGAGTCGCTTTGGAATCTTTCTATGCAGCTTGTGGCTTTTCCTTGAAAGTCTCCTACCCAAATACTAAACAGGCAGAGGCCTTTGATGCTGATGAGATCTGACAAGAGCAGAGCCGGAGGGGGTGCCCCTGAAGATTGAGATGTGTTTGTTTGTAAAGAGGAGCCTTGTAAAACATCAATACCTTAAAGGAGAGAAATAAATAAAATGACTGACAATCAAATTGACTGGAGTGAAACAGGCATAACTGCCCAGCTGGGACTCCCAGCTCATTTTCTGTTTCCCTTCTCTTTGATGATGCCTGCTCAGCGGATCGTTGACTGTTTGTTTTGTGAACGTTAGTATTTCAGGTTTGGGTGTTATAGAAGTAGGGAGAGAGGATAATTGTTCAGGGCTTAGAACTGCAAATAATGGTCATTTCTCTTTATGCAGGTTGAACCTCTCTAGTCCAGCGCTCTCGGGTCTGGTAACATCCATGGTCCGGCACGAAGTTAGTTAGCTGGATGACCACTTACCCTGGGTGTGGCCGTTTCCCACAGTCCTGTAAAGTTTGTTTACAGCCACCAGTCCTGGCGCTCAGTGCTCTGTGCTGTGATTTACCCCTAAATGTGTCTAACAGCCCACTAAGCGGTAGAAGTGCTGGTAATGCTGCTAGACAATATTGCCTTCTCATGGTCCAACAAATTCTCTGGTTCAGCACCGGACAGGTCCCAAGGATGCCAGACAAGTGAAGTTCAACTTGTAGTAAAGTTGTTGCTCTCGTGTAAACTTAAGTGAAACCACATATGGGTGGCCAAATAATACACTTAGGCTATGTCTACACTGCAGGGCTATTTCGGGATACCAGAGGTATCCCGCGTCTTAACAGTGCACCCATTATTTCAAAATATAACGGGCTCGCTATTCCGAAGTCCCTGTAAACCGCATTCCATAAAGAGTAATGGACTTTTTGGAATAGTAGGTTAGTTTGAAATTTGGCACTGTGTAGACAGTGCCAGATTACAAAATAAGCTATTTTCAAATTGACTCGAAATAAGCTATGTAATTTACATAACTCAAATTGCATAGCTTATTTTGAGCTACGAGTGCAATGTAGATGCACCCTGAGTAAGCAGTTTGAGAGGGGTCTGTTATACTGCAAAAACAGGCAAGAAAATGAAGTTCTCATTACTTTAGTGTAATATAGTGGCTCGTTTGAGCTGTTTGGCTGTTGATATGTCCCATAAAAACCCGTGTTGATCTCATTTTGACAGTTTGTTAGATGAACTGATCTCAGGCGTCATAAAACGTTACTAGTTTATAAAAATATGGTATTTCATCAGTCCTCTGAATTGCTTCTTATAGGCAATCTCCAGGACTTGCGGCGATGTGCTTCCGGTGTGATAGCACAGAAATTCAGTCGATTCTAATCTTGGGGGCTATTGAGATGCTTTGCGAACTCGTCTGAGCACAGACCTTGCGTGTATTTATTTTGGGATCCTGGGCTCTTGCGCTCCTGGAGATGTCTTCAGAGCACAGCTCCTTTGAGCTGCCTGTCGGACTATTGCTCGTAGTTTTGTCTTGGAGCCAGCAGGCATCTAACCTTTCAGGTATGTTAGGCTGATGATTACTCTGAGAGTCTAGGTTTGGACAGAGAATCTTTCTGTGCTGTTCTCCAGATGTACCTCCTTGTAGGACAATATTCAGGCCTCGGTTCATCAGAAGACTTAATAATCATGTCTTCTTTTTATTGGCAATGCTGTTTGCTAGGAAGCTCCCTTGGTTTCCTGTGTCTGTTCATTCAAAGCCAGGATACTGCATCTGATTCCGCTGGGGACTGGTCATGTTCCAGGCTGCAGGCCAAAGGCGCTTAACTGGCTTTTGCCCTCATGCTTTTGCCGACTGCAGACTGATCCCCACTGCGTGGATCCTTAAGAGCATAGATGTGTTTCTCACTTAGGCTATGTCTAGACTGCAGGCTTCTTTCGAAAGATGCTCTTTCGAAAGCATCTTTCGAAAGAGCATCTTTCGAAAGATCACGTCTAGACTGCACGCGGATCTTTCGAAAGAAAAATCCGCTTTTTCGAAAGAGAGCACCCAGCGAGTCTGGATGCTCTCTTTCGAAGACGGCCTCTTTACATTGAAGAACGCCTTCTTTCGAAAGAGGAACTTTCGAAGGAAGGCGTTCTTCCTCGTGAAACAAGGTTTACCGCCATCGAAAGAAAAGCCGCATTCTTTCGAAATAATTTCGAAAGAATGCGGCTTGAGTCTGGACGCAGGGGAAGTTTTTTCGGGAAAAGGCTACTTTTCCCGAAAAAAACCCTGAGTCTGGACACACCCTTACTGGCCTGGACCAGCTCTCATTTGAGCAAGCCCCAGGCGCTTTGCTCCTTGCAAACGTTCACATAGTTATGCAGCTTGGCCAGCCAGCACTTTCCTCCTCTGCTGAGTGTGGCCCGGAACAGCTGCAGCTCTGCTCCTAAGCCAGATCCCTCCCTGAAACTCTGCCCCGAGACCTTCCTGGCCTGTTGGTCAGGGACGTCTCCTTTGCTTCCTAGGAGCTGCTTGGCTCCTGAGCCAGACGGACGGTATGTTGAATGGCAGTAGTTACAGCAGGGGCGGGCAAAAGGGCCTCCGTGGGCCGGATCCTGCCCGCCAAGTGGGTTGATCCAGCCCACAGGGGCCCGTCCCTAGGCCAATCAGGGCCTAGGGACAAGGGAGTGCATAGCACTTAGAGTCAACCCTGGTGGTTGACGCTAAGCGCCACGTGCCAGAGTGCAGGGAGCAAGAGACTCTGCGCTCCCCCGCGGCCAGGCCAATCAGAATGTGGAGTGCTTAGAAGTGCCGCACGCTCCTTACAGGAGGGGGTAGGGTGGGAGGAGACTTTGCGCGCTCTCCCTCTCTCCCCCCAAGCCCTGATTGGCCTGGGGGCGGGGAGAGAGCATGAAGTTTCCTCTTGTCCTGCAAGGGGCTTGGCACTTAGAGTCAACCACCAGCTGCTGCTCAGCTGGCAGGTGACCCTAAGCATGGCGCTCTCTTACCGGGCGGGGTCAGACGTCACATGCTCCCCCGCTCCCAGACCAATCAGGGCTTGGCGGTAGAAGGGGGGAGCGCGCAAAGTCTCCTCCCACCCTACCCCCATCCTGACTGACCTGGGGGCAGTGGGGAGCATGTGACGTCTCCTCCCACCACCAGGGGCGCAGGCGCCTAGAGAGAACTGCCAGATGGTTCGCTCAGGGAAGGGGGGCAAAGACCAATCAGGGTCTGTGTGTGTGGAAACACGAAAGTGTCCTGGCCCCGCCCCTTCCACCTGAGGCCCCGTCCCTTCCAGGGCAGCCCGGACCACTTCAAAAATTTCTGAAGTGGTTCCCAGTCAAAAATTACTGCCTACCCCGAGTTACAGGCAGCTTCTAATCTCCCCTCCTGCTTACCTGCTTGCTTCTCTGAATACTATTTGCTCTTAGAGTATTTCTGCAGGTAACTGGGAGTTCAGGGTCCGAATGCCCAGCATGTTTTCCCTGCTGTGCCCTGGATTAATCTGCTGGCAGAGCTAGTGGTTAAGACTACAGGGCTATGTCTCTGTCCCCTTTTTGATCTCAGTGCATCCCTTCAGGTGTTAGCGGTGGAATTTTGCAAGGCTTCCACTCTTACACAGGCCCAGGGCTACCATCCTCCTTGTATCAATCATTATTGTCCTACAGGTCTGTTGTCAGATCCCTGAATTTCTTCCTTTCCAGAACTGTGTCCAGTGTAAACGGAGTGACAAACCAGCCTTCCGCAACCACAAAGCACTGAGAGAAAAATGGCTTGAAGTGGTAGTCTCTATGCATGTTGTCTTTCAGTGAAAGTTCCTTGGAATCCTCTGGGAATTCTTTTGTTCTCCCGTGATTGTAGGCCTTTTTCTCTCCAGGTCAGGAAGATTTTTGGAGGTTGTCTGGAGAGGCGGAAAAACCATCAAAGCTGGTCTTTTTGGAGTTGTTCTCTAGTTCTTAAAGGTTTGCTGAGAGTTGGCTCTTCTTTTCTTTCCTGCCTGCTTTCCCACAAAGCCTGCTATTGAGCTAACCCGAAACATGAATGCAGTTAAATGTCCCCATAACCAAGCCAACATGCAGTGTTTACAAATTAGTACAGAGTGGCTATAAGTCTGTGAGACCAGCGTATAACAGTTACACACGCTCCGAGCCACACACAAAAGCTAGAAGTTTGGGTGAAGACCTGAGGTTTGGATCAAGGCAGGGACCTTACAGAAAACATGGAAGAGGAAAGCACTTTAAACCCTTCAAAACTCTTTTCCAATGAGGGGCCCGTACTTTGCTCATTGTCTGCTGAATGTGGAGTGATGTGAGGGAGCATTGCCATTATGATGGGAATTCTGCTCGGGGTTCATGTCAATGGATGTTCAGAAGCAATAGTACTTTTTTAGTAAGAGCATGTTATAATGGAGTTGTAACCTTTCGTAAGCAACAGATAGAGGTGCGAATTCCAGCAGATAACCATAAAAGTGAAGCTGGCTGTACTTTCCTCTGTGTCTCCCTGTTCTCCAGGCTTAATCAGTCACACCGCCAACCTGTGGAACTCCTTGCCAGAGGATGTTGTGAAGACTAGGACTTTAACAGGGTTCGAAAAAGAGCTAGATAGATTCGTGGAGGTTAGGTCTATCAATGGCTATTAGCCAGGATGGGTAGGGATGGTGTTCCTAGCCTCTGTTTCTCTGGAAATGGATGACAGGAGAGGGATCATGTGATGATTACATGTTGTGATCTCTCCTTCTGGGGCATCTGGCATTGGCCACTGTCGGCAGACAGGAAGCTGGGCTAGAAGGACCTTTAGTCTGACCCAGTCTAGCTATTCTTGTGTTTTTAATATAGTTGCTTGCGCGATGTAATTGCTTTCTCTGCAGGGCTTCTTCCTATTGATTCTACTTGTGGATTTAAACCATTTGGGGATTGAAACAAGACTACAAGCTGGATCTGCATCTTAGTCGTTTTCTGGTTTGGATTGTGCACACGTTAGCTCCATCCAAGAGATTTTAAAGGTATATAAATACCTTCCCTGCATAACTATGGCATATATTTGATGTGAGCATGCAGATCAGATGGTACACATTCAAAATATAAATACATATTTTTTCCCTTTGGCAAAACTCATTTCATTTGGATCTCTCTCCCAGGAAGCACGTTGCATGCCAATCGTCTTCAGCAGGCTTCGTAAATGCTGTACATCTGCAAGTGTTGTGGATGATACAGTCCCATAACAACACCATCTGCCTGTTCACAGAAAACTTCTCGTTGTTGAAAAATGTGAGGTGTGAGTCATGATTAGGCAAGTTGCATGCTGTGATCTGTGATTGAATTGGTTTCTGTTGCCGGGTACCCCACGTATGTCTGTAAGTATTGGCTACGTAGCAGTGTACGGAGGCAGATGAATCAGACGCATGAATTCCCTTGCCCAATCTAAGCACGTGGGAATGTTTTCTGTTCTTATTAGGAGCAGTCGTAGTTGTATTTCAGTAGCATCCCAGAGAGATTGTGCCATGACAATCTTGGTACGCGTGAGAATTAGGGATGTTAAAATGCTTTTAAAGTAACCATGTAAGCCGGTGTGCACTGGGAGCTGGCCTTTAAGCTAACTCTCTGTGCATACTGGGAGTCTGCGTGTAACCGTGAACGTTAACCGATAAGCCTAGTCCATCGATTAACCAGGTACATGGTTACACTTTCACATCCCTAGTGCCAACTGCAGGGTGGTTCTGATCTCTCTCTGGGGACTTGAGATGCTACCAGAATACAAAAAATAACTAATACAGGAAGGACCTCTCTTGTCCGGGACACTCTGGTCCAGCAACATCCATGAGAGTCCTGGTGTCTGGGAGCAGGGGCCGGCCGGGAGTATGGCAGCGTTGCCAGAAGCTGGGAGTAGAGTCGGAACGGGGGCAAGGATTGGGAGCGCAGTTCAGCTCTGGGCCAGGAGCATGGCTAGAGCTGGGAGCAGAGCCGGAAGCTTTGCCAGGGCCAGGAGAATTACTTGGATAACCCAGTAAGCGAGCAGCAGGGGGCCAGAATTGACTCCCCTGGTCTGGCAAACTCCCTCATTTGGGACCAACGGTGCCAGACCAGGGAGGTCCAACCTGTAATCATAATCCTAATAGTGAAGCGTGACTAGTTCTATGTAGTCTTACTTGTCTCTTTGACTATATTTTACATATGTATCGTTTGGGTATGTTTTATTAACAGCTGTAGCAATGTTTAAGAAAGGCAATAACTGTGCCTAAGAGACCATAAAATGAAAACAAATGAACCCCAAGTTCTGAGCGCCATGGAAGCGATATAAATCGATGAGTTAGAATATTTGCAAAGCTTAGCTCGCTCGCTCTGTCTCACTCTGATGCACATTGATAGCACATTCATTTTATTGGGAGATCTGTCACCATTAAGCTCATTAAGGTTATATCTGACTAGGACAAACCTCCAGCCATCATACTGTTGGCCCCATATACATAGTTGGATGAAACCTTGTCCTACAGTAGCCTCTGCACTTTGTTAATCCCAAGGGAGAATTCGCCGTTGAATCAGCGAGTTCAGGGAATTCTTGATTGGTTTCCGCTACACCATGACAGTTGCCTAAAAGTGTTCCCACAATGTGGGGAATGTGGACTCGCTACTGGTCCCCCTGGGAATTTCATTGGGTTTGTTTCGTTCCATTTGTATCAGAAGGGAAAAAATCCTTGCAGATGGAGTCATGAGTCTGATTAGACATCAGTGTGTTTTTGCTGCATTGCCCTGTACTGTCTGGGGGGGAGTTTCTGAATGATGTGTTTGACTCATATTTGGGATGGCTTGGTCATTCTACAAATCACAGAGCAGCCAGGCTCAGTTTCAGAAGCGCCACTCTCGCATGTGTATTGTCTGGGAGCAGCTTGGTTGTGAAGCCCCAGCTTCAAGCATTGACAAGTGCCTGCAGCTTTGGATTCTGGGCCCGGAAAACCCAACAGTGCGCAGTTTAGTTTTCACCAAGAAAGGCAAATGTGGAACTGTGCAGCAGTCTTTGAAGGTGAAAAATGCAGATTCCTAACCCCATGGTTACTGAATCAGAGCTCTAACATGAGCAGTAATGTTCTATTTTTATTTATATTTCTATCAATTTCATCCTGTCGTCTGTGCTTTTCTTCCAATTATACCCTAATTATGTCAAGAATTTGGCAAAGAAATGGGGCCAGATGTAATAGGATTTTTTTTTTTTTTAGTTTTGTTTGTAGCATCAGCAGACACAATATAATTAATTTTCAACAAATCTTCGTTATGAAGCAGCTGATCAGGCATCTCGAAGAAGTAGCTGACTCTTTCTCTAAGCAGCGTGGTCATGACGTAGTAATATTGTAGCTAAACAGGGAAGCCCTTAGACTGCAGAAGTAAAACTGCCTCAGGTTCTCAGCCAAGGCACAGCCTAGTCATTTAAATCTTCCTCACAGAACTGCCTTCCTTGAGTTTTAAAAAGAGCAGCCATCGATTATACGTGCTTTAATGTGTCTTTTCTTTCTCTCATTATTAAAAAAAAAACCAAGAAATGCAGTAAGACAGAGCTGAGTCTTAGTAGATATAGATTCCAGAATCTAGGAAGCTATGTGAAATGTCATTACCCAACACAGTTTTAACTAATTCCTGGAATCCTTTCTCCCCCTCTCTCCCCCTCATTCCACGAGGAGTAACGGTAGTTCGAACTAGGAAGCCTAGTTCGAACTACCTAGTTCGTGCCGCGTGTAGCCGCGCAGCACGGGGTTCGAACGAGCGGGGATTTAAAAATGGCAGCGCCCCGCTTATGCAAATGAAGCCCGGGAAATTCAAATCCCGGGCTTCATTTGCAATTGCGGTATGCCTACATTACCCCGCTAGTTCGAACTAGGAGGGTAGTGTAGACATACCCTCAGCGCTTACAGGTGAAGGGTTTAGTACAATTATTTCTGAGAACAGGAGCTCCATGTTCTTGCCCATGTATCATTCTGGCTGAAAGGAGCCTGCCATTTTTGCATAGGACACAGGTTGAATTTCTCTGGTCCGGGACTCTGGCCTGGCAACACCATGGATGTTGCTGAACCAGAGAGCCCCTGCGGCGAAGGTTGCCGGCAGCTAGGAGTGGAGCCGGCCAGCAGGGCAGCGGAGCCCATGGGCACCAAAGCCTGCAGTCAGCTGGGTAGGGAAACCAGCAGGGCTGCCAGAGCCCGTGGGGCTAGATCTGCCAGGGTTGCGGGGCTGCTGGAGCTCACAAGGCAGAAAAGTTGGCAGAGCCGCTAATACTTGCAGGGCTATGGAGCCTGCAGGACTGCTATGGCCAGGTGTTTGGGGGGAGGAGCCAAGTGGGGAAACTAGGAAGTTTGGGGAGCCTCCCTCCCAGACTTCCCCTGGTCCAGCAAACTCTCTTGTCTGGGATGCTCAGGTCCCGAGGGTGCCGGACCGGAGAGGTCCCACCTATGTTGTGCTCATTTCTCCAGTCATGGGTAAAACTGATCAGAAATGTGGGGGAACCTGCAAGTGTTGGCTAAGGCGTAGGTGAGCCGGTGTGGACCTCCCGCCTCTGTGTGCGCGACTCGTACGTGCCGATACTGCCGCCCTTCACTACCTTTGTATTACGTTTAGTGCCTCTGGACCTGGTAACCCAAGTTGCTCTCTCCCGTCTGGAGGGATGAGATTATCTTCTCTGCCTGGACACCCGCCCCATGCCAGACATGCTTCTGACAGCCTTTCTCACACGCCATAGCTACCATCCGGGTCTTGTTCCCTGGGCCACAAGGGCTGTGTCTAGACTGCAGGCTTCTTTCGAAAGAGCCTCTTTCGAAAGATCGCGTCTAGACAGCAGGCGGATCTTTCGATAGAGGAAATCCGCTTTTTCGAAAGAGAGCACCCAGCGAGTCTGGATGCTCTCTTTCGAAGACGGCCTCTTTACATTGTAGAACGCCTTCTTTCGAAAGAGGAACTTTCGAAAGAAGGCGTTCTTCCTCGTGAAACGAGGTTTACCGCCATCGAAAGAAAAGCCGCGTTCTTTCGAAATAATTTCGAAAGAACGCGGCTTGAGTCTGGACGCAGGGGAAGTTCTTTCGAAAAAAGGGTACTTTTTTCGAAAGAACCCCTGAGTGTGGACACGGCTAAGGTGAGCATGTCTGCTACACTACGCACTCCCCTCCCCGCTCGCCTAGACCTGCTGGCCAGTGCTGTGGGGGGCTGGGCCATTTGGGGATGGCTAGCACTCATCCTGGAGCTATTCTCACACAAGGGCAGTAGTTGTTTGTTACTGTCCCCTGCTTAAAGGATTGGGGGGTTGGGGAGGATCTGTACCCACCCCCTCCATGCCCTTCCTTGCACAGCAGTTCAGGGGTTGGGTACGGCCAATTAAATCAGCTGCTTTTCTGTAAGAACTCAGGAGAAGACACTCGCAGCCCTGCGTGGATCCGGAATTCGGTATCCGCCTCCACATCTGTATCTGCAAACACGAGTCCCGGATAGCCCCATCCGCTGGGACCTGCGGATGCAAAACGGCAGGTTTGTAGGACTCTGCACATCGAACCCACGTAATGCATTAAGCGAACTGTCCCTCTGGCATGAGCTGCCACTAGCGAGCCTGGCACAGGTTCTGAGAGGAGTCACAAGGGTCAAAGACTAGTCACAGGCCCTTGTGTGTCAGTAGCACACGCCTGTACCCTGCACCCAAGGAGCTTACGGATTCCATTAATTCTTTCCTCTAGAGCGACCAGTCTGTTGCAGCCACTTAGCTCAAGACAGGATGTCAGTGACACTCCGCCCCTTCCCTCTATCTGTGGGTAATGGAAGTTAAACGTCCTCATTAGTATGATTAGCTACAACTGTCTTCCATTCATATATAATACACAACCACAAGTATTTGGCTAAACCTGGTGTCCCTGGGTATGCTTTGCTTTATCTTTTCCTTCCTGGTAGCATGTGCATTGCAAAAGTATATGGATTTGTTTCAAGGAACTCTTTTTCCCAGATGTGTAGTTGGCATCTTTGAACTGTCTCCAACGTGGTTCCTGTATTTTCCTGCAGGCAGTGGTAAACATATTTACCAATCCATGTGTGGCTTTTTGTTTTTTTGGTTTCGTTTTTTTGTTCTATGCAAATGTTATGTCAACGCTTCTGTTAAAAGCAGCACCTTACAATCTGCAAGGCCTTCCTAAAAAGACATCGAAATCGAGTTTTTTCAGAGGTGCCTCAGAGCGTTAGTTACTATCTCTATTGAAATTCCAGCCTTCTTATTTCCACATTATCTGTCGGCATCTGATCACAATACTGTGTAGGAGGGAGACAGGAACAGAGAACTGAGTTAAAGGCAGCTGAAGTATGAGAGAATTGAAATATTTTTCCACAGAAAAATCATCCCATTCTTTTTACTAACATTTAAATCGGCGTAAGAAAGCTGCAAGAATGTTCAATCTTTGTCCTCTCCAGTCCTTCCAAGGTGGTCAGTTTGAGTTGCTGGGGGATGAGGGGGGTGAGATGTGCAGGATGCATCATTCCCATTGTGCACAAGATGTTGGGGTCTTTTTTAACACAGTGTCTGGGGAGCACAGCGATGGGGGCATTAGTACAAATCATCTTCATCTTCTAAGCAATGCAAAAATATATAGTTCATACAGCGTTCTTGTCTGGGGAAGAGGGAATCGGGTTGCAGGCTTTTTTTAAACACATTGAAGTACCTGAGAAAAGAAAAAGAAAGAGAAAGGGTGAAACTATTATGCTACATGTTGTCAGCTTGCACTAAGCACTGCTCATGGAAAAGGCCCTTGTTTCTTAGACATAACAGTGACACTTGCACGTTAAAATGTATCTCAGCTCCACACTGATCCTAGCTACATGGCATGAATGCATTTCACCTCTGAAGGAAAGATTTGCTTACGATAGGAAAAGGATAGGAAAAGGAAAATACATTGTATTACCTCCATGCCAAACCTCTTACTTTCTTCCTAAAAGCAGTCATCGTCAGCCATATATATGGCATATGCTGGGACACTGTGTACCATTTGTTCTAATCTGTCTGCATTCTCAATTCAGTTCACAAATCGTGGTTGGTCTTTGAAAAGCTTACGTCATCAAGCTGGGAATTTTGCTAAGAAAATGATTTGGTTACGTGGACATCATGTGTGACTGTTGGAAGGACAAATTCAAGAACAGAAGGGATTCTGTGCTTAAACAACAACATTAAGGAATGTATTTTTAGTGTAACGGCTGCAGATTTATCTGCTTGATTAATTTGTTCGCCAACGGTGAAATGAGCAAACTCCCACACTTGCTGTTCCGAGTCGCAGCGGGGATGAAATGAGAAATTGACCACACTAGAATCCCGCCGTCAGGCTGCCAGTGGAGGTCAGAATGATTGAGGGGGAATGGGGAATCCAAAAAGAAGTGAGCGCCCTACTGCTAATGAAGTCTGTGAGCCATACTGCACCCACTGGGAGAGTTGGTTGTAGTTAGAGCAGAGATTAGAGGTGATATTTTTGCAAGACTTCACTTGAGAAGGTTCCCCTTCCACTTGCAGGTGCTCGTACCCCTAAAAATATTGCTTGTCCTCTCCATGTAGAGGCAGTTGTTAATTGCCACTTCAGATTAGGCAGAACTGCTCATGAAACTTTGCGTGGAATTGGAACAGTGACCATCTAGGGTATTATCCTTGTGCATGCCCCAGGCAAAGAGAGAAGATGGTAGATAGAGAGGCGGCAGCCTATAGCTGTGAATATGGCATGTACTACCTACCCTGTGTTTCGTCCACCCAGAACGGCGGTAGTGGTTGTTCACACGTGTCATCGGTCCATTCATCTGAACATTATGAGCTGTGGTGTGCTGCCAAAATTTCAACGTATGGCACCTTCAAACATTTTTCTGTCGCAGTCTGTGATGGGTGCAGCATTTTCTTCTCCTCTGAAATGCTCTGAGATCAATGGATGAAAAGCTTTGTATAAGGGCCAGGTAGAACTCTCATTCTCTCTCACATGTACAAAGCGGTGCTATGTTCTGCCCTGCCAGCACTATCACCAAAAAACCCATCAATGCCACACTCTCTGCACATCCAAAACATCCATCCTTAATTCCCTCCACCTTTAGCTCTCGTACTTCCTGCTCCCCTGTCTGCCAGCTGGATCTCACCCCAGTAGTGAACTTGATATGATTTTACATATGATTTTTTCATATCACAGAATCACAGAATACTAGGACTGGAAGGGACCTCGAGAGGTCATCGAGTCTAGTCCCCTGCCCCCATGGCAGGACCAAATACTGTCTAGACCATCCCTGATAGACATTTATCTAACCTACTCTTAAATATCTCCAGAGATGGAGATTCCACAACCTCCCTGGGCAATTTATTCCAGTGTTTGACCACCCTGACAGTTAGGAACTTTTTCCTACTGTCCAACCTAAACCTCCCTTGCTGCAGTTTAAGCCCATTGCTTCTTGTTCTGTCCTCAGATGCCAAGATGAACAAGTTTTCTCCCTCCTTGACACCCTTTTAGATATCTGAAAACTGCTATGATGTCCCCCTTCAATCTTCTCTTTTCTAAACTAAACAAAACCAGTTCTTCCAGCCTTCCCTCATAGGTCGTGTTCTCTAGACCTTTCATCATTCTCGCTGCTCTTCTCTGGACCCTCTCCAATTTCTCCACATCTTTCTTGAAATGCGGTGCCCAGAACTGGACACAAGACTCCAACTGAGGCCTAACCAGCGCAGAGTAGAGCGGAAGAATGACTTCTCCTGTCTTGCTCACAACACACCTGTTAATGCATCCCAGAATCATGTTTGCTTTCTATGCAACAGCATCACACTGCTGACTCATATTTAACTTGTGGTCCACTATAACCCCTAGATCCCTTTCTGCCGTACTCCTTCCCAGACCGTCGCTTCCCATTCTGTATGTGTGAAACTGATTGTTCCTTCCTAAGTGGAGCTCTTTGCATGTGTCTTTATTAAACTTCATCCTATTTATCTCAGACCATTTCTCCAATTTGAACCTGATATGATTTTTCTACGCCAGTGAGTGGTATAGTCGTACAACTGGATCGTTCACAGCCTGTCGCTAGAGTTTCACACTCGTTCAAAAAAGAACTAGATACATTCATGGAGGTTAGGTCCATCAGTGGCTATTAGCCAGGATGAGCAGAGATAATGTCCCTGGCCTCTGTTTGTCAGGGGCTGGGAATGGGTGACAGGAGAGGGATCACATGAGGATTCCCTGTTCTGTTCACTCCCTTTGAGGCATCTGGCATTGGCCGCTGTTGGCAGACAGGATACTGGGCTGTATGGACCTTTGGTCTGACCCAGCCTGGCCGTTCTTATGCCTTTGTGTTGGCATCTTCTCCTGACTTATACAAGCCTGGAGGAAACACAGCTGTCTCCATTCTTCCCGTTGGCTTGTTCCACCACTTTGTGGGCTCCACGGGATCAGATTCAACTTGCTCCTATTTGACCTTCCTGACTGTAAACACACTGATGTTGATGTATTCCTTTTAAATTCCCTCTTTACCTATAACAAGATTTCCTACTTATTTTTTAACCCTCCCAAAACTAATCCAAGGAACTCTCTGTAAGATACCTAATTCCCTTGAAGACCGCGCAGGTTTGGATGGTTTGGGCTCTGCATCGCAATCGTCTGTCAAGGTGGCCTAATCTTTGATCTGGGAGCTTTTAGTTTTTGTTCTGAAGCTGAGCCAATGAAAGGCAGCTGGCCAAGTGTTATGATTCATTTTGCCAGGTATTGAGCCTTCTGAACAATCAGTCGATATCTTTTGCAAAGTCTCATACACTCTGCTGGAGAGCTCCATGATTAGTTAGGAAACGAACTAGATTGTATTGACATATTGGCTGCAACTTTCAAATACTATATCCTGTAGCATATGTCCCCACATTTTAATAAATGGCGAATTTGTTGCATCTGCTAGTACATATCCATGAACATTTGCATTACGACTAGGCCATGAGAGTGGTATTCATGCAAGGCAGAAGTCAGAGGCCGAGTTCTTATATTTGCTACGGAAAAGGATTGGAGCTGCGGGTTTCAAAGGATCTAAAGAATTAGGTATCCCAATAAGGTGCCTCCCCTCCTCGACTTGTCCCCTGAAAGGGAATTGAAGCATCCTTTCACAGAACACTAGGACTAGTAGGGACCTCAAGAGATCATCAAGTCCAGTCCCCTGCCCTCATGACAGGCCCAAGCCCCATTTACATCATCCCTGATAGATGTCTGTCCACCCTGCTCTTGAATATCTCCATTCATGGAACGTTTTACAAGGAGAACACTTGAAATGTCAGGAACTGACATGCAGAAGGGGAACTGTGGTCCCCGGCTCCCAGAGAGGTGTGTGCTAGGGATGTGAACAGGTAACCTGTGCAAACTCGGGGGGAGGGCCACTGCTTCCTGCCCATGCAGGCCGGGATCTGGGAGTGCGAGTGAGCCTGCTGGGTGGGCGAGCGAGCCATTCCAGCCCAGCCTTCTTGCCCACCTCTGTTTAATCATTTAACCAGTTAAATGTAATGCTTTTTTACAGCTCTGGTGTGTGCAAGCCTCTGCCTTAAATTCTCCAGCAGTCTGATCACATTCATCACTGAAAAGACACAAAAATGCAAAATAGCACAGTTGGGGAGATGAATGCTCATTTAATGGGCAAAGAAACTTAAATCAAAGGCTATTGTTCAATCCAGCTAGTGCTGCAGGATAATTAAGAAATGAAAGATTTGTAGCTTTTGGCAACATCCTCACAATTACCAAAGTTAGCTGACAGGAGGTGGAAGGAGACAAAAGCTACAGTGCCCATGTCTTGGTGTACAAGTAGAACTAATGCTGGCACATGGACTGGAGGTAGAGCCAGAGTGTTGTTTTGGGGTTGGGTGATAACTTCCATTATCCATTTGTGTGTAGGGAGAACAAACGGGGGAAATTATGGAGCTTTCATAATCTCTCCGCTATTATACAGACAGTTAATGTGGAAAGCTGGAGACTGAAATCTTTTAGATCAGAGTGTTCAGTGCATGACAACACGAGATGTATTTTATATTGCAGTTGACTACGGCGGAACAACTAGATGAATTGTCTTGGATACAGAGAGAGACTTTTCCATTTTTATTGCAACACACTAAAGACATTTCAAGTGGTCCTGTGGCACCTCAGAGACCAACAAAAATACACCATTTCATGGGCAAAACCCACTTCATCAGATGAGCTGGAGTGGAATGGGTGAGCTGCTGAAGTGGGTTTTACCCGCGAAAGTTCATGATTCTATATGTGTTTGTTCGTCTCTAAGGTGCCGCCAGACACCTTGCTGTTTTTAAAGTTACAGACTCGGATGTCTACCCCCCTGAGACTAAAGAGAAGTAGAGCCCATTAAAGTCTATGAGAACTTTTCCATTTACTTTGATTTACTTTGAATCAAGCTCTTGTTTTATCAGCGTTCGTTGGAAAGAACAGACGATGAGCTATATGTTCCCAGTGCTGTTGCATATTGCATTTTAGAGATTCAGACGTGTCTCATACTTACATTGTTACGGCTTTCGTCAGACTATTTACCTTAGCTTTGTACTCTCAGTTTAGGTGTAGGAGGTCACAGAACCATGCATGAGAGTGTTGTTCTAGTGTGAACGGAAGCTCTGAAGCCCACACTGTGGCTAATTCTTTTTATTAAAGTGATAGCACTGTATCAATCTATATTTCCCGGTGCTCTAGTGCAGCGAAGGAATTAATGTTGGACCGTGTCAACAAGAAACAGTAAGAAAAATGTAAGAAATTTCCCCCCCAATCCTATTTCCCGATTAAAATGAGAAAAGGCGTGTCACTTGCATTTGGTTTCACTTTGGTTGGTGAAAGAGATGGCGGATCATACCTGAATTTCTAAAAGGGGAACAGGAAGTGTTTAAAAGGCCTTGTTTGAGAGAAGGCTGAGTTACTGTGTGTGTATGTAAAAGACACAGGAGGCAAAGGAGGCCTAATTTTCAGCAGCAGGGAATAGTTTTCTATTCTTTTATTCATTTCCAAGTGGAAAGAGAGTTATGCAAACGTGAGTGGGCATTACATTAAGTGCTTGAAATATTCCTTCCCTACAGACTAATAAAAGCATACTTCTTCCAGCAAGCAAATTTACTTTTCTGAAAGCCACATGAATCCGTGAACGACACAGCTGCAGTGGGCTCCGTGTTTGTATTCTCTAATGTAGTCTGGATCTTGTGGGGGAGGGCATAACCTCTTCACTTATCTAGTAGCGTGCGTTACTGTATCTTCTTATTATGCAAATACGTAATGAAGTCTGAAACCAAGCCTGTCGTGTAGGCTGGACTACAGTCCTGCCTTAATGGAGACTGAAAGGCGCACTAACCTTTTCAAAATGCTCAGTCCATTTGCATCCCTCCAGTAACTGCAGTCAAGTAGGGTAGGTCAAAAATGTGACCTGCCGTGCTTATAATGCAGTTATAATGGTTACAATTTCCTCCTTGGCTATCATTTCATCGGGATGCCAGACATCTGCCTTTTTAAAAGCGCCATCCAACAGTCAGGGCGAAATCCACATTTGCAATAGTAACACACACGATTTCAAGAGCTCTTTGGACCAGGTCACTGAGGATGTTCATGCATAAACAAGGAAATAATAAAGTGGAGCTGAGTTTATTTCAGGCCCATTAAAAATACAGGAGAAATCATCATTTCTTTCCAGGCCCCCAGAGAGGGGAACACACGCCATGGTGGGTAAAATGAGAAAAAATAAAAGAGAATCGTCAGTGCCCTGTTACTCTTTTCCTTTCTGTGGAAGTTTAGAGGGGCATGCTCGGTTATTTAAACTTTCAAATGTTTCCTGGCATTCATGCAGATGCTGTCATTTGTAGTGGGCCCACGTTTCAGACCTGCTGTCTTAGAAATAAAATATAATACTCGGTACTTCCAGACGACGCACGTTTCATCTAAGGATCTGCGAGCACATCTCAAAGGTGGATGAGAATGATTTGTCCTCGTCTGACAGATGAGGTAAATGAGACAGAGTGAACTTAAATGCCTAGTCCAAGGTCAGACAGTGAAGACTGGCATCAGCTCAAGTCTCCGAACTCGTATGATACGTCATTTGTTTTCTGTAGCAACATTGTGGGCCAACCCAGAAATCCTGAACTCTGGGAAAACAACTCAACTGGGAGTTATGCCCGAGAAAGAACTTTGGGATCTGTCCCACAGAGTTTTCATAAGCTTTACAACTCTTCTTCTTTCTCCTGGAGGCAGCAGGGAAGCTACCATTCTGATTTTGTGAGATCACATTGACTTCTGTGGCTATTTCTGCATCACTCGTACAGAAGTGTGTAGAATTGTGACCATTGCTGGTCAAGCAGAATGAGATTCTGGGTTAGAACAAAGCAAAGAATTTATAATTCATTCAATGAAGGGATCCTCTTTTAATGGTGTCAGAGGTGTAAGTCTGTAACTTTAAAAAACGAGTAGTCCTGTGGCACCTTAGGGCATGGCTACACTAGGAAATTATTTTGAAATAACTAAATTCAAAATAACTCCTGAAATAACTATTTTGAAATTAGCGTTACTCCCTGAGGAAAACAGGAGTACAGATTTCAAAATACAGGTGGCGCCCGACTTGTAATGCGATCGGTTTCTGGGGGAGCGTCACAAGTCGGGGGTGTCGTAACTTGAACCTACATTTATGGTAGATACTGTGTGCCACTATTAATGTGGGCTGAGGACATAAGTCAGGGGGGTTTGGCCCCTTCCGCACTTACAAAAATGGTTGTAAGTGTGGGGGGTCATTATTCGGGCCATTGTAAAGTGAGAGTTTCCTGTAATCAGCCCGTTATTTTGAAAAATCAAGCTTGGTAGTGGGGATGCCCCGCTTGTTATTTCAAAATAAGGGAGGTTATTTCAAAATAGCCCTGGTCTACACGAGGGAGTTAACATGCCACAGGACCACTTACTCTTTTAATGGATCGAGGGATATTCAAGCACACTTAGCATTTCCTCTAGTTCACACATACTCAAGTTTATTTCATTGATACCTTTTTTTATTTTATAGCTTAATTTCCAAAGTTTCACATGGGTGTCTTAATTAGCATCAGTCAGATAAATCCCACTCGCAGAAGATCCACTAAATCGAATGCTAGCAGATCGACCTCCGGAGCGCCGATCTTCTCGTAAGTGAAGACATGCCCTGCCTGACACCAGCTGGGGATCTCTCCCTCTGAGTTCTACACCGAGTGGCTGTTTCCAGATATGACCTTAACAACAGATTTGCTGTGTGCTTCACAGAGACATTAGAAGTCCCGTTGCAATAGTCTTAAGGAAAGGGTCCGGCACTGAGTCCTCATTCATACGTGTGCCAAATATGCAGTAGACTACAGCCCACCACCCCAGCTGTGACTGCCATGCAGCAGCTGGTTAAGTAATTGCTGCAGGTGGGATTTCCATGAGCTGTCTGAAAAGGTCTTACTCTCCTCTTGTCCAAAGCAACGCTCAACCTCCCACTGACTTCTGAGGGAGCAGAGGCAGAGCACTGCGGAAAGTTGCACCCTGGCTGTACATGGTAGCTTGCTTTTGGAGCCTGATGGCTGAAAGGTACTCTATTAATTTGGGGTATGCTACAGACCGCAAGCTGTTCTGCAAACCTGTTCTGTTCCTACTGAAGTCAAGGAAGCCTTTCAGACCATCTCCAATGGGAGCAGTAGACAAGCTAAAAGGAACAACAGAAGTGCTGTTGCTGTTATTTCTTTTGTACAGATTTTACTGTTGGTGTGGTTTGGGCAGCTGATGAATTTTCCCCTTTAAACTCTTCTGGAAATAGTAGCCCTGCACAGTTGCCTAGGTGAGACACTATGGATACTGATGGCTCATCCTGAGAGGTCATTTCCACCCGGAGCATTACATTTAGAATGCTTCTTTGGAATCAGCTGCCACTGGGAAATCAATACTATGTGCTCTGTGGCTGCTCCTGGGGAGAAACTCTGGGATCGCTCTAGAGACTGGATGTCCTACGTGTGTGAGTTTCCAAATTTGTGGAACAACATAAGTATGTTTTCCTTGATGGTTCGATTGTTATTTTAATTTGAACTCATATGGGAGCATGATCTGGCAGCATTCCAGATAGATACTACCAGGAGAAGTCAGATGCAAGGGGAATGCTAGGCCCCATTAATTCATCTATAGTATTTCATCCAAAAATCAACGTTAAGGTTGCAAAATTGAACATTCAGAAGTTAGGAAATTGCACAGATCACCTTCATTTTGCCAGTCTAACTTGTCCTCCCCAGCGTGCATTGAAATATAGATCATAAATAATGATGTAACCACATGCTATTTTCAGGCCATTCGGATAGTCCCAGTGAGATTCCAGTTCATGACTTCTGTCAGATAAATTCAAAATCAACCAAATGGAAGGATCCAATTGGTTTCCATTGCTGGTTTCTTTTGGGTTCCTTCGGTGGGGAGGGGACCTGAAAAGGCCAATGCTAACGCTCCCATGTTGCAAACGCTGTTCTTATTTATTTTTTCCATGGAAGAATTGAAAATGGCATATTTAAGCATGGACAAAAACCTGTGAGCTCCAGCAATAGGGCCAAATCCGGCCACCTAACTCCATTGAAATCAATGGGCTCAGTGTGGTTCCATGTGCTTAGCCCCTGGGCTGTGTTTATATGATGTGCTGGTACATGTGTCACGCTACATAAGTGAATTGAGAACAAAAACCGCTTTAACATTTTATCTAGATTCACTTTCCTTCAGAATCCCCACCCCCACCTCCCCACACAAACTCTCACACCGCACACCTACTCCCCCGCACACATACCACAGTCACAACATGACACCTGCTCATTTAATGCAGAGTTTTATGCAGAGGTTATAGGTTTGATTAGAAAATACGCTGTGGTAATTAAAGAGGGGCCAACCCGAACCCCAGCGCCAAACACCCTAGAACTTTGGGAAGTTCCAGTCGGACTCACCTCATGCGAATGGTTTTAAATGACAGGTTGGTCAGATCATACCCCTGATGAAGACGACAGTTCCCAAAGCAACATTAGACTTTACTGCACGATCCAGGATAAAGCAGTATGGGGGATTAGTCCGTGAGGCCTACGCAATGTGGGTGTGAAACACTATCAAATCAGAATTCCTCTGGGCTGGGACACCAGTGGGGATATGTAACCCCAGTGCACAAGGGTATGTTCTGATACGGGGCAATCTGAGCACAAACCAGCCCACACAAACACAAACATATTACCTGCCCTTCCAAAAGGCTTCTAGCTTTGTGGCCAGGTTTCAAAGTGCAAGAGAAACTTACACCCCAAAGCCGCACATCCTACCGCCTTTCTCAAGAGTGTAGTTCTTGAAGCACGCTTCTCATTTGCTTTCTCTTGTGCTCTTGTTATAGGGCAATCCATTGTACTTCCAATCTGCCAGAAATGTTACAGTGAACATTCTCAATGAGAAGACTAAAGTCCTTACGCGGCTTGTAACAGGTAAGGAAGAGAAAACGCCGGAGGAAAGAGTTAAGAGGATGTCAATGGCCCTTGTGCCGCGGGGTCATTTGGTATCATGAAGCACCACAGAGGAAGGCAGATAAGGCTTCCAGTGAAGTACAAGCTAAAAAGATAGCTCCGCTTTGGAGAAACAAACGCTAAGAACGTTAGCGTTGTGCTGGAGAAGAGGCCGGCTGCATATTTGTAATAAGGAAGCAGAAAATCTTTTCCACTTGAACGTCAGGCCAGAGACAAAAGGTTAGTTTTGTGAGGCCGGGGCAGGAGGAGATTATTCAATCTGGCAGTTCATTGGTAACGGGCACAAGATTGTCCCAAGATACTTTTCGCTTGCCTAAGATCTCTCGAGCACCGCTGGTTAGCAGCAGCTGAGCACAGACACTCTGCAGTTCCAAACTCACAGCCCCATCTGCTGCTAAAGAGCCCTTCTCCTCACAAGCATTAGCATTAGCATCAGGTCTAATGGGGAGGCCGATGTTTCCGAAAGGCACGGCACGGGTGTGAACTGGAGAGCCGGTGTGATCTGTGTCAAGAGAGGTGGCAGGGAAAGTGCTTAGCATCTCAAAAGAGCAGCCGACTGCCAGGGGAGAGCCGTGCCGCCGTCTGGCTGCACCAGAAATCCATAAACATGTTGTTTCTCCATGCGTTTGGATTGTCTGGCGGGCTTATAAAACATCTCGCCTGCAGTCACAGGGCTAAATAATTAAACAGCCTCCGCGACCAGTGATGTAAAGACCATGCGTGAACGTTGCCTTGAGACGGGAAAGACACGCCACCCAGAGCCCCCAGATTGTGCCATTAGAAAGGAAGTTGTTCGCTTTGGGAATCATTTGCCATTTCTTTGCTGTGCGATCTCTGCCTCCTGGTGTGACTCTGTTTTGAGAGCGCTTGGAAGTGGGCAGATGGCTGGTAGAAGTTACAGCAGCTCTGCTGCACACGTGTGTGTGCACATGCCAAACACGCCCCCTGCCGGCACAGAAACCAGCCCCAACCTGGCAAACGGGTTGGTGAAGGCCTCTGAGGCTGACTCTTGGAAAACCTTAGCGCTGCCTGCGCTTGGCTTGCAGTGCCAGGCAAGCCTTTGCCACCGTAAATACCCAAATGCTTGTATTTTGATGTCTGAAGGCTGCAGTAAACACCTACCTGGTGCACTGGGCATCTTTGCATAAAGTCATAGTAAATTCTGTGGTACCACTTATTATGACTTAACCTGAAAATCTCCTGCTCCCTAACCTAAAAACCAACTCCTGAAGACAGCAGTCGGAATAATCTAGTATAGTCCCACCTCTGTGTCCCTCCCTCGCAGCTGGGAATGGGGCGACGGGGGAGGAGAACTTGCCTGTTCTGTTCATTCCTTCAGATGCACCACTGTGGGAAGACAGGATATGGGGCTAGATGGACCCAGTGGGTCTGACAGCCACCCTGGGCCCTGGGGCAAGGTGTGTGTGTGGGGGAGAGGGGACAGGCTCTGCACCCCTGAAGGAGCAAGGCCTCAGGTGAAAGAGGCAGTGGCAGCCAGCCCTCAGCACTGCCCGGACCGTGGCACCCCTCCCCCAGCCCTCAGCACTGCCCGGACCGTGGCACCCCTCCCCCGGCCCTCAGCACCTCCCGGACCGTGGCACCCCTCCCCCAGCCCTCAGCACTGCCCGGACCGTGGCACCCCTCCCCCAGCCCTCAGCACTGCCTGGACCGTGGCACCTCTCCCCCAGCCCTCAGCACTGCCTGGACCGTGGCGCCCCTCCCCCAGCCCTCAGCACTGCCCAGACCGTGGCACCCCTCCCCCAAGCCCTCAGCACTTCCTGGACCGTGGCACCCCTCCCCCAGCCCTCAGCACTGCCCGGACCGTGGCACCCCTCCCCCAGCCCTCAGCACTTCCCGGACCATGGCACCCCTCCCCCAAGCCCTCAGCACTTCCCGGACCGTGGCACCCCTCCCCCAGCCCTCAGCGCTGCCTGGACCGTGGTACCCTTCCCCCCAGCCCTCAGCAGTGCCCGGACCGTGGCACCCCTCCCCCCAGACCTCAGCACTGCCCAGACCGTGGCACCCCTCCCCCCAGACCTCAGCGCCATGCACAGTGGTGTAGCGGCACTTCGGCGGCAATTTAAAAGGGGTCCAGTCTCCGGCCACCATCGCTGTCACAATAACAGCAGCGGCTGCTGGGAGATCTGGGCCCCTTTGAATTGCTCGGCCCCGGGGCAACTCCCACCTTTGTCCCTCCCTCTCCCCCACCCGCCATCAGTGGGCCTGGAGGGACCTTTAGCCTGGTCTAGTACGGTCATGCTTATGTTTTCACCAGCTTCCCCTTACGCGACTCCGAGGAACGCTGGGCTCACACAGCGTGTCTCTCCTAGGAGCTCTCCAGTGAGAAATAGGGAAGAGAATTCCACAAGTGAGAATCCCTCCCAGAGAGCCCCCTGCCGGCTGCTCCCTGCTCTGTAAATGGAGGGATTCCCGGTGGAAGCGACTCTGCTGCCGACCGGCTGGCAGCACCGCTCCCGGGAGATTAGCGAGCAGGTTGCGGCATCCCGCACCAGAGCCCGCGGGGCTGACGACGGCGTCCCGCCTCGCGCATGTTGCGTAGGAGAGGAGGGTAGAGAAATCCGCGCTCCACGCTGCCAACCCTTGTGAGATTTTCTCCGGAGGGTTTGCAGGATCCTTTAGTGTTTCTGCAGAATTAAACACCTGCTGCCTTCTGCAACCAGTGGTGTGCACACAGTTAGCAGTGTGTGTACTCCGTCGGCATTGGCGTGCACTAACGCTCATGCACAGAAACTCCCTCTATTATAGGCTGCACAGGTGCTCTGGGCTGCAGCAGGGAGAAGTGCCCCTCCCTCCACCCCCCCAGACCCCAGCCCAGCCTCGGACTTATCACAGATCGGGGAGAGGTGTCCCTCCTCCAGCCCCAGACCTGCCTCGGCTGGGAGAGAGGCACTTATCTTGGGGCCCCAGCTCCAAGCTATTACTTTTGAATTGGAGAATGTCAGATACTAGCATACGTTTATTCAGGGTAAGTTTGATGTACAGGTTGTACCTCCCTTCGCTGGGACTCTCTGGTCCAGCAACATCCACGGATGTCCTGGACCACAGAGCCCAGGTATAGGGAGACGGGCTAGGGAGCAGGAGCGGTGGGGGAAGTGGCAACTGAGCCGGGAGCCCAGTGGGTGGGGGGGGGTGAGGAGGAAGGAACAGCAGGGAGTTCTGGCCCCTGCGGCTGAAACGTTGGAAGGGGCCGGCAGCAGCAGTCGCACGGTCCTGGCCGTGGAGCTGAGGGTGGCAGCGGTGGCCGTGGAACTCTGGCCATGGTGGCAGCCATGGAACTCTAGACTGGGGAGCCATGGCCAGGCAGGCAGCAGCAGGGCCAGGCTGGTGCCCTGGCTGGCGACAACAGGGCAGCCCGGGCCATGTTGGAAGGACCAGCAAATCCCCTTGCTCAGGACCGGTCAGGTCCCGAGGGTGCCAGACAAGGGAGGTACAAGGGAGAGTCAAACAGAGCACAGGCGGATGTTGCACTTGCACCCTGTCCTGCTTGTCATGTGCACTCCCCTTGCTAACACACTCAGATGAGGTCCAGGAACACTCTGCTACACTCACCTTGCAGAAATCTTGGTTCCGTGTTCAGTGGTGCCGATGCACTCACAAGAGGCCCAGTAACATTCTTTGCTACTTTGTGCCTGGGTCTTCCTTTAGCAAAAGCTCCCAGTTGTGCCAAGTGGCTTGGCAGTTTTGAGATGTCAACAAATGCTCATCGAGGTGTGGGAAGAAATCATAGTGATGGGCTTAAGGCAGTCTGTAATATTAGAGAGAACATCATGGCACTCCGCTTTCCGAATGACAAGCCACCCTCCCAGGAGGAGAAGTCGCACTGAACAGATTGTAGATCACGCATGCTGAGTGATTGGTATAACCCACCGTTTGGGTTGATCACATTCAAGAAAGTGCTGTACGCTTTTCTTCATCCTAGCAACAGAAAACAGAGGCTAAATCTTTTCTCCTGTTGTAGGTCCCCAAGCAGTGGAAGCACACAGCCAAAAATTCGAGGTGAAAACCCTCTCTGGAAAATTACTGTTTTCGGCCGATGACAATGAAGTGGTCGTGGGAGCAGAGAGACTCAGAGTTTTAGGTAACAGCCCTTTGACAAATCAACTGTTTTCAAACTGATCTGAACGTTTCTGAAAGTTTTCCAAGGATTTGGTTCAACTGGGTGTGAACTCAACACCAAGGCCAGGTCTACACAAGACCCGGCAGTTCGGCTTAAGGTATGCAACTGAAGCCATGTAGAATATTTAGTTGGAGTAGGCTTACCTTAAGTGAGCTTAGTGGTGTCCCCATAGCAGGAGGCCAATGGGAGCAAACATTCCCGTTGCCTTCCTTTATTCCTGGCAAGAGCAGAAATACTGGACACCAACAGGGGCACTCTGAGTTTGATTGAGTGAGTCTTAACTAGACTCACTCAATCAAACTCTGGAAGATCGATCGTGGCAGTGTCAATCTTCCACAGAGTGAAGACGTGGGCCAAGACTCCACTTGATGTAGGTGCGGGATTGGATCAGGCATGGCCTGCTCCTGGGGTTGGTCATGGGGCTCATTGCCTTGCACCTACCTCCTTGCTTTGCACGAGCCTGACTGCGACCATTGATGGCTGTTTGCCAGCCTTCCTAGTAACTTACTGATAGCTGCAATCCAGTTTCCATGAAGAAGTAAATAGCTCGTTTGGGCAGTCTTAGCAGAGAGGCCAGTCAGTGGTTTTGGAGGCTGGTTTACCCACACAATCCTTTGGGTCCAAGATGAAGGATGGTGATGGAGCAGTTTGGGGGGAGCTTTTATGGCCACGATCACTGTCCTGGGGATAAACAACGGGCTCCTGTTCGTCCGGCCCCTTTCCCCAACACGAGATTCATTCTAAAGCAGTAAGAGTTTTAGAAGGACTGCTGTCCACATCTTTCTTTAGCGCCCACACTGATTTCCTTGATATTCTCCGAGCCTTTGTCTTACGGGACCTAACTTTTTCTTTAATATCCATATGGGAGCATGGTGTGTCATGGAGCCCAGTCCAGGTTTTTTGCTGGCACGGCCTAATCTGCTAGACCCAATAAGGGACCCACCCCCTGGGCAGGCAGCCAGACTCTCCACTGTTGTCCTCCACCAGAGCACTCCAGGGATTCAAGGTGGACCAGGGTAACTTGATCTCCCACCGCACTGCGTAAGAGTCCTCCTGGCAGGATCCTCTGGCGGAAGCCACAGAACTGGTGCATCCCTCAGCAGCTCCTTCATTTACTTGGAGGGCTGCCCTTGTCCAGACGAGCCCCTCCTGTATAAATTAGTTTGTCTCTTGCGGCCTGGATCAGGTAGGTCCACAGAGTTTCCTGCCCAAGGTGCTTTTGTCAGAGTTTACACTGGGTGTAATCTGGACACAGGAGGTGGGAGGCATGAGGAACTTTTGTGTTTATTTCGGGTAGGTGGAAAAGAGACTCTTGAACAGGGTTCTCTATGAGCTGAGCGCATTTGTGGCCACCCAGGAGGGATCCAGGTGCTGCCCAGATGATGAGCAGAGCTCCCTCAGCTGTCAGCGTTTATTTCTATTGGTGGTGCACTCCCACACATGCTTTGGTGCACAGTAACAACATTTAATCCCATGGCTTGCTCTTGCACCCTCCCTCCTGGCCAGACACCCTACCCCCAGTCTACTCTGGTTGGTACCACCGTTGCATCTGCACCCTCCCTTGGCCACACACCACTGCACCCTCCCTTGCTCCTCCTTCCTTCCCCAGACCAGTCATCCTACTCCCAGCCTGCTTCTGCACCCTACTTCCCCACTCAGACCTTGCAACCTCTCCCACTTCTGCACCCTCCCTGCCTCCCAGATCCTGCACCCCATCCCACTCGCTGGCAGCCCTGTCCTGCACACTGAACTCCGCATTTTTGTCCCCACCCCAGAGCCTAAGTGGGTCCATAAAATCCACTAACTATGGAACTCCAGAAAACTAAATCTGGCCTATGGGAAGCCCTGAAATTCAGTCTTCCCTGTCCCTTCTCTTGCCCTCATCCCAGAGAGCTGAAGAGGAGTGATGTGTTTCAGTCGGGGGCCACATCAGTGAGGGTTGGGGACTTTTGGAAGAGTTTTTTTGCTTCTCACTTGTGTGGTCCCCAACTGATTTTTCTGTGGGTCAGTGGCTCCCGACACAAAAAAGGTTCCGTACCCCTGCCACAAATAATGAAAACATTGAAACCTTTGGTGTTGGTCATAAATTAATATTTACTGTATTTAAAATTAGTGTTGATAAACTAACATGACAAAGTTAAAACGCTCAAGCTGTTTATTAATTCAAATTAAACCAGTCTCCCTAGTTGCAACACTAGCAAAATGGCTCGGGTGTATTTATGTAATTAATGGTCAGTTTCCATTAGCAACTGGTGGTCCATGGAAAGGTTTCCATTGAGCCAGGTGGTCCGTGGGCCAAAAAGTTTGAGGACTAGATGATCATGATTGTCCCTTCTGGGCTTAGAGTCTACGGACACGTGTATACTTACCGGAAGGTCAATGCTCCAGAGGTTGATCTTCTGGCATTTGGTTTAGGAGGTCTAGTATAGACCCGTAAATCAAACACTGAAGGCAGCCCCTGCCAACATCCAGTCCTCCTGAGGGAAGCCAATGGGAGCATGTGTCCCCATCAGCCACCTGCGCCATCACAGCACGGCTCAAGGTAAGCTGGCTCCAGCTACGCATTTTACGTCGCTGGAGTTGCGTACCTAAAGCCAATCTTCCATGTCCAATGTAGACCTGGCTTATGAGTCTAAATCTGTTGCCTGCTACTACAGTGCTTTGTTTTTGGTTATACGACACTTGCCAAAGAGCGTTGGGTGGAGGGTGTTTTTAATTGAGAAAAAAAGAGCATGTAAGTGTTTAAAAAATAAAACAACCAACATATCTGTGTGTGATATCTACCGATAGCTATCATTTTCTGTATGGAATATCGATCTATCTATCTATCTACCTATCTGTCTACCTATCATGTTGGTTTTGTACTTGGGGCTCTTCAGACTTCATGGTGTTTCGGGTTTTTTGTTTTTGTTTTTTTTTAAATGTAAAAATTGGCCATTAAAGCAAATTTCCAGAGTTTCAGAGCAGTAGAATATATACCACTAAATGAGGCTCTTAACACGTTTCCTGTTTGCCACTGCACTTTTCAGAGAGATTTGATCAAATCAGTTCTTGTGATTTTGGGAGAGGATCAGTCTAAGTCTTCTCCTGGGGATCTCAGAGCAGAAGGATATTTTAGACCATTTTTCTTGGTCAAACGAAATGATAATTAGCTGATTAAAAAGCCAGAGTATTCCACAGGTTGGGAATGCGCCTTTTCAGATGATATAGCTCAAAAATAATTGTCTGTCATTTATTTGAATTGCTCTGGACGAGCCACCAGTAGTTTTAGATGCATCCCTTTGAGTTTATGCCTCATTTTAGTCCCGGAAACATGAGGAGCAGGGAGCTTCCTAATGCTAGAATGTGTTTGTATTTATGTTTGCCGCAGAATCTCTCACCAGGTTTTATCAGGCTTAGGCAGAGACATGAGAGAAGAAAAGATATGGTGACAGGAGAATTGAGGTTATACTGTACGATATTTCAGTAACCTTGAGCCGCAACATTTTCAAAGCTTGTGTTGGGCTTTGATTCTCTCCTTCCCCTCCCCCCATTTCTGTAACCTAACCGTATCTCAAAAAGTGGTTGCCACAGCTGCTTCCTATGCCAGGCGATGTTTTACAGAATGAGGAACACTAGTCTAGAGTTGCAGTGTGGGAGTTCTAGATTGGATATTAGCAAAACTACTTCATTGGAATGGTTGCCTACAGAAGTACGGGAATGGGTTGCCTAGGGAAGTGGTAGATTCTCCATTCTGAGAGGTTTTCAAGTCCCTGCTTTACAAAGCCCTGGCTGGGATGATTTGATTGGGGTGAGTCCTACTTTGAGCTGGAGGTTGCACTCGACCTTCTGAGGTATCTGTATTCTTGTTTGGATTTGAGGGTCAGGATCCTGGGGTGGAGACAGACAGGAGTAGTGGCAGGAACATCAGAGCTGTTGTTGGAGTCAGGCTGAGGGTCAAAGCTGGAGTCTTGAGTTGGGAGTCAAGCCGAGGGAAAGAACCAGACATGGGATCAAGAACTGAAGTTCAGGGCTTCCCATAGGCCAGATTTAGTTTTCTGGAGTGAGGGCAAAATCAGGTGTCCGTTTCAAAGTGCTGGAGCTCCAGGGCTCTGTGGGGAGTCTGGATCCAAGTCAGAGCCGAGGTCGGTTCCAAAAGTTCAAAGACAGAGAAACAGGACAGTGAGAACAGCTAAGTAGGAACTTCCATTGTTGCTGGGACACTTCTAGGACCCAGCCCTGGATCACTAAGCTATTGTCCATCGGATCCCTTGAGCCTGAATTCACCGTAGCAGACTGTGGCTTACAAGGGGGGTTGGCCATGTGACGATGTCGGTTACCCGGCAGCCCTGCCTCCCAGGGTTCAAGACCCAGTGATGTTTACTTCACCCTCTTCTCTAGGAGTGCCCCCACCAAGACGGTTTTGTCTGATTGGGCTGCATGGAAAGGAGCCGTGAGGTTGGATTCATAGACCTGGGGCACCAGTTCCTAGGATCACTCTTTGGGGCTGTAGCCTTCCCAGTTAACGAGATACAGGAGGAGGCAGGTTTCATTTTGGAGCCCAGTCCTTCACGGACCACATGATCATCGTGACCCTGCCCCGGACTGGGGGGTGCGAGAAGGCATTTGGATTCTGTGCACAAAGGGGAAGTCCACATCTGGCTGCAGTGGAGAGAAGTGGAACGTGGGGTGTAGCCTGAAGGCTCCATGGAGAACAGGCACAGGGCAGATCACCTGTCTGGTCAGGTATAGGCTGAGGTACTGGTGGCCCGGTTTCCGACAGGACCAATATCTGGGTCCCAGATTGTAGCTCAGTCAGTGGGAAGACCAGCGATCAGCTCGGACAGTGGTCTCAGCAGGGCCACAGCCTGAGCCCGATTTGGGCGCAAGGAAGAGCGCTGTGTTTTGTCGCCAGGACTCTCCGGTGGTACGCACTAGCTGGGGGCCAGTGCTGAGGTTCTGGAGCTCAGTTGGAAGTCTGGATCCAATTTGGAGCTGAGGTCAATACCAGGAGTTCAGACGCAGTTAAATGGGATCTATTCTATTGTCTGGACACCTCCTGCCATACCCCATGGACTTATATGGGATCAAGGAACCGATCAGGAATCGCTAAGACACGTGTCTGTCGGGTCACTCGACACCGACAGGACAAGGAGTAATGGGCTTAAAGTGCAGCAGGGGAGGTTTAGATTGGACATTAGGAAAAAATTCCTAACTGTCAGGGTGGTCAAATATTGGAATAAATTGCCAAGGGAGGTGGTGGAATCTCCCTCTCTGGAGATATTTAAGAACAGGTTAGATAGACATCTGTCAGGGATGGTGTAGACGGAGCTTGGTCCTGCCTTGAGGGCGGGGGGCTTGAATCAATGACCTCTCGAGGTCCCTTCCAGTCCTATGATTCTATGACACAGGACCTCCTGAGGTGAATTGCAGCATCCATTGGGTTGCAGCATGAGGATACTGGTTCTCTGGTACCACCGGAGGCCTGGGGCCAAGTGCCACCAGTCCTTACATGAAACCAGTCCAGCTAAAGTCCTTTAATCGCTTTGAGACATCAGCCGTTTCGGGTGTCTCTCTGTTGACACTTCCCTACCCTCTGAAAATAATCTTGACTTCTCACTGCTCCACGTGTCCTTGCTACTGCAGGGGCTGCAGGACCGCAATCCGGCATGAAAGTCATCTCTGAGAGGTTAGCACAGCAGTGACGGGACACGTAATCTTATTATTTATAATTAGTGTCTCTATGTGTACTTTCTTCCAAGCTGGTTCTGCAACACAGTGCGAAAGCCTTAAAATGACAAGAGTGATGTTTTCTTTGGAGATTGGCTTTCTGCTTTGAATTCTTAAAGATGTCTTCAGTATTAGCAAGGCATTAAAAATCCAATAGACGGTCTGGAGGACAGAACTCGATAGCAGGTACCACTAGGGCATGTGTTGCATTTGATGTGGCATTTACACTTCTACCGTTTGTGTTTGCAGGTTACACAATGGAAGCTGCTACTTTTATTTGTATGCCTTCAAAGCACACAGCGCCCGATTCAGACCCTCCCCCCGCACCCAGCGCCCTCCATTTCTCACACTTAACAGGTTTATTTCAAAGAAAGTGCTGTTCATTTTTTTTTTTTTTTTGAATAATCCCATACATTTTTTGAAACCTCTACATCTGAGAGAGTTCTGTCTCCTGGAATCATAGAGGTGGGGGGAGGGGTAGCTCAGTGATTTGAGCATTGGCCTGCTAAACCCAGCGTTGTGAGTTCAATCCTTGTAGAGGCATTTTGGGGCAAAAATTTGTCAGGGATGGTACTTAGTCCTGCTGTGAAGGCAGGGGACTGGACTGGACTCAATGACCATTCAAGGTTCCTTCCAGTTCTAGGAGATAGGCAATCTCCATTAATTTAATTTAGGTAACTAAAGTGTTGGCACCCCCCAGGGGCTAGCCCCAGCCAATCACATCCAGCCCATGGACCACTTGTTGCTCACCCCTGCTCAGGCCCCCTTTAGTCATGTAAATGAAACCATCGAAGTGAGGGAGGGCTAAGAGATGCTGCTGCCCATGCCCAGAACAGGTGGCCATGCAGGAGCAAGGAATGGACAGCACCGTGGTTCTGGCCTGCGAACGCATCAGCCAGGACAGCTTAGCTGGTATAGGAAGGGGAGTAGTAACTTGCTGCTGCTATAGGCCAGTAATACCTCCCCACTCTTCTGGAACAGCGAAAGAACTGGTGGGGAAACTGAGGCACAGTGGGACGAAATGACTTGCCAAAGGTCACTTGGGCAATCTGTGGCAGAGTGGAGAATTGAGCCTGGTTACTAAGCTGCTGCTGCCCTGACTCCTAGAACATCCCCCATTCTATGGGCCAGGGCTTTGTTTCACAGGCGAGCCGTAAGAAGCAGAATCCGCCCCCCTTGCTCCCCCTGAGTAGCTTTTCTCTCCTCATTGAGTCCAATATGGCAGAATTCTTTGAGGGAGATCAGTGTAGGGTTCCCTAGATCCTCTCCCCCCGCCCCCCACTGTGCTGTTTGATGCGCACCGAAAGACGCAATCTGGTGCTGATTTGCATCTCTCCCACGGGCTCACTAACTTTCTCACTGAACCATGGAAGGACAAACAAACTGGCCTTAGCTGTATTCACATGTACTGTAAATTGTTCCCCTTTCTCCCCTCTGCAATAAAACAAATTATAATAATCTCAAAAACTTTTTATCTTCAGCGCAAGAGCACTGAAAACTAACTTTGATATACATTCATTACCATTTTCTTTTTACAACGCATTGAGCATTATAGTACTTATAAACAAAGGATAATCATAAAGCATTAGTCTAACTGTTAATTAGCTCTATTTATTCTCCAGATTAGTTTTTAAATATGCCCTCTAGATGCCACTTGATACTAATTACCAGAGTTGCATTATTATCTCTATACAAAAGCATTTTTAATTAAATCTAAAGCAGTTAAATTAGTGTGAGTTTTTACAGGAATTAAACTGTGGTCAGATGCTTAATTTAGCCTCTTAAAACAACATCAGATGACATGATGGAATCAGTTCTCCCAAAGGCCTTGACGTCTTTTGGGGAGAGGGGTTAGATGTCAAAGTTTGTTGGCAGGAAAGCTTGTCAACGCACTCTGGTGATTAATATTTATGGTGGCAAGTGAAATTATGTTTTTCTTTCACTGAATATTGCTGGAAATCCAGGGAGCTTAGAAGGAGACAATGTGGAGCGTGATGATGCTGCGTCTGGGCCGTTTTGGTATCTGGTTTTGAATTGCAGAGGAAGTGCTGAAATATACATGCGGCTTGAGGTGTAGTGGAACATTGTCACTGTAACTCGTACCGTATTTGGTGGTTCTCGTGGTATGACAAAGATCACTAATCTGGCATCTAATAATTTCCTTTGATTTCATTGGGCTTTGCATGAGGCCCTGTTGTACAAAATACTAGAAGATTGACTTGGTGTTGCTCGGGTCCTTCGGGGTAGGAGGTGTGAGGGGTGCAGAAGTCAGGGTTAGGGCATAAGTGAAGTAAGGGGGGCTCAGGGCAGGGGGCTGCAGGTGGGGCGGGCAGGACTCATGTTTGGGGAGTGAGGAGGGGATTAAGACAGGGAACTGTAGGTGTGGGCAGTGCAGGTGCGGGCGGGTGGGGACTGTACTGGCCAGCCAGTGGCTCCCTGGGGCTGACCACAGTGGGAGCCACACTGGCCAGGGGGGAGGCAGCAAACTTACCTCCACCTCTGTCCCAGTCCCCATCTCTGGCCCCTTGCTGCCCCCTGGTGGTCATTCCACAATATCACTGTCCCTGGTAGCAACCCTCTCCCTTTCCATGTTATGAAAACCAATCCCATTCCAGGCACATCCCAGTGTCCTGGGTCAACCAAACCCTGACCTTGCTTTAAGTGACACTAAGAGGAAGCTGCCTCCCAAATGTGGCAGTCCTAGTTCTTACTGCTTAGGAGATGTTGATCAAACAGACAGACGGACAGACTCACTTGATTTCTGAGACAAACTCTCTCAAATGTACAGTAGATAAGAATCCCAGGGCGAATCTATCCCAGTGTCAACTGAATCCCACCTACCGGAATATAAATCGTTACTTTTGCTACTACTACTATGTACTGGGTTAAACCCTCTCCCGGTGGCATAGCCCAGCTAAAGGGGTTGTGCTTTCCTAAGGTCACCGGGGAAGGGAATCCCACCCCTCAACCCTCAGGGTCATGATTACAGCAGCTCTTATGCGGGGGCGTTTGACTCAACCCCGCTTCTGCCCACAACACACGAGAATGTCAGAGCCCTCCCCAGCTGGGAAAGTGAGGAACCAGCTTGACAGAGCCAGACAGATACCCAGAAGTCAACTACTTCAGGACGGGCCCAACAAGGAAAATACCAGAACACCACCAGCCATCACCTACCTCCATCAGTTCAAACCTCCAGCGCATCATTGACAATCTACACCTGTCCTGGAAAATGACCCCTCACTCTTGCAGGCCTGGGGAAAAGGCCAGTCCTCGCCTACAAACAACCCTCTAACAGGAAGCAAATCCTTTCCAGCAACCACGCATCACATCTCAGATACTCACCCAGCAACCTGCCCCTACAACAAACCCTGCTGCCAACTCTGTCCACACATCTACACAAGCGACAGCATCACAGGACCTAACCACATCAGCCACCACATCTGAGGCTCATACAACGGCACATCCTGTAATGTGATCTGTGCCATCATGCGCCAGCAATGCCCCTCTGCCATGGATATTGGCCAAACCGGGCAGTCTCTGCGACAAAGGAGAAATGGACGCACTTCAGGCATCAAAAAGGGGAACAAACAGAAACCCATAGGGGAACCTGCCTGGGCACTCAGAAATGGATTTAAAAGCAGCCATTCTTTTACAAAGGAATTTCACTCGCCAATTACAGAGAGAGTCTGCAGAACTGGAATTGATCTACAGATCTGACACCGTTACTCTGGGCTTGAACAAAGCCATTTGCTGGTTGGTGCATTACAAAGCCAATTTCTCCTGCCTTTAACGTCCGCATTCCCACATTAAAAGGTATGTAGGGGACACATCCAGCCCCATTTACATGGGCACTACAATTGACAGGTACTTCTACTGTTCTATATATCTCTTCGTTGCTGTTATTCCCACTCCATCTGATGAAGTGGGGTTTGTCCAGAAAATCTCACGACTCTAACTGTTGTCGTTAGTCTCTAAGGTGCCATAGGGCCATGCGTTGTTTTTAGAGCCCTCCTGGGAGCTATGGTGATTTCTTTCATCGTCTCCTCTTCTGTAGCCAGGTCTGCGTAGCAAAATTGCTCTGGCTCCCCTGGGCTCACATCCTTCCGTGGCCCCAAGCAGAGGCTCTTGGGAAATGCCATGTGGCCCATGAAGTGCAGGATTAATACACGGAATTTGGGAGTGTGGCTAACCACGCTGGCTTTCTGGACCAGTCTCTGCTTCGGGATCATTGTTCTTAGGAGCAGCTTTCTCCTGCCGGTTTGATTTCACCAAGGAGTCTAGTGACTCAAGCTGAGTCATAGGTGCTAAAATGTAATTGCTAATTTATGAATAGCCCAGTTGTTCCGAAGGCACATTTCTACTTCGTTATTTACAGGAGCAATGTATTAATGCTGTAAAGGCTTCCGTTCATAAGCAATACACATCGGAAGCATAGCCCGGGGCTGAAAGGTTAAAGAACTCTCTACACAGAGGTTTGTGGTGGGTTTAATCTGGTTTGGATTCGCAGCCTCGCGTTCACACGGACTGGACTGCCGCCGCCCAAAGGAGGAGGAAAAGGAATTTGCATTGCCTTCCATGCGTCTCAGTTTGGGCAGGAAGCGAGCACACCTGAATATGAATGCGATGAGCTCATATCTCTGTGCAAACCGGCCCAGCTGTCTCCACGGCGTTGCAGCCACAAGCGTTTTCAGTGGCTCTTGCCTTGCCGTGACTCGGGAGGGACAAAAGCGTTGCTATAGCGCTGTGCAAGTCTGACAGAGAGCTCGGAAGCCTCCCGATTCTTTTCACGTTGCACTTTTAGCAAAGACCTTGGCCTATCCTGTACATACTGAGCTAGCTGAGCAGAATGCATCTAACAGCACAGCTGAGCTTGTGTGATGACTCGCCACGGGGTTATTGGCTTCTCAGTGACTTGAATAGCAGAAGCACATGTTGAACTCAGGACCTTTCAGGCGTCCTAGTAATTTTTCATCCTATGCGCTTCTCTGAGGGCTGCTTGTTTCTCTCTCAGATGTTTCAGTCAAGAGCTCTGCTTAGCCTGTACCATGGTGATAGTGATTTCAGAATGGCATTCAGTTGGATTCTGCAGGGCCCTAGTCTCCCACCTGAGGGGGAGGCAAAGCCGTGGGCCATATATAAGTCAGAAATGAAACGGACGGGGTGCTCTCTCGCCTTTCTGTCAACTGACGTGCTCTGTGTGGACAAGCGACAATCTTCAGTCCCAGTTCTGAAAGAAAGAGAGGGTCATGTGTGTGAATTCCTGAGGTGGGATGAATGATGAGGAGGCTGGAGCATATGACCTATGAGGAGAGGCTGAGGGATTTGGGTTTATTTAGTCTGCAGAAGAGCAGAGTGAGAGGGGATTTGAGAGCAGCCTTCAACTCCCTGAAGGGGGGTTCCAAAAAGGATGGAGAGAGGCTGTTCTCAGTGGTGGCAGAATGAGGAGCAATGGTCTCAAGTTGCAGTGGGGGAGGTCTAGGTTGGCTATTAGGAAAACCTGTTTACCTAGGAGGGTGGGGAAGCACTGGGCTGGGTTCCCTAGGGAGGTGGTGGAATCTCCATCCCTAGAGGTTTTTAAGTCCTGGCTTGACAAAGCTCTGGCTGGGTTGATTCAGTTGGGATCGGTCCTGCTTTGAGCAGGGGGTTGGACTTGATGACTCCTGAGGTCTCTCCCTGCCCTGGGATTCTATGAAACATCCCGACCACAGTTCCTGTAGCTACCACTTCCAAAAGAGGGAGGACACCCCTGGAGACGGTTAAAATATCTTGCCATGGGTGACAACTGTCCTCTGCGAAGCCATCTGTCTGATTAAACTAAGGCTTTGTCCTCTAGATAGTGGCAGGCGACTTCTTTAGGAGGCAGCTGCAAACCTACAGGACTCATTCTCAGTTTCTCCCCAGTTCTGGCTTGATCTCGTCAGGACGGTAAGCAGTACTAATAATGTCATTCAGAGCAAGAGCCACATTCTCCCATCAGCATGATGAACACCAGACAAGGAGAAAAATCAGGTTACTGGTGAAACATTATGACAAGCGTGGATAACAGATTTTTAGGTGGGGAAGCACTAAGGCTGGAAATAGCATTCATTTCCTTTCTTTGTCAGCCCGAGCTGTGTGACTGGAGTCTTATCAAATCTAGAATGTGTTTTCTTCGCCTTGCAAGGGAACAAAAAATCACATTTCACAAAGCAAAAAGGGACACCATGAGCAATCAATACACCGCACGACAGTCCCGAAAGGGCAAGGTGATCCATTTGGCCTGTTTGGCTATGGATTGTGGTTCAGCTGAGGAAAGAAATGAGGTTTCCTCCTCATCTTCTAGCTGCTTGTTGGGGGTTGTTTATGGTTTGGGTTTTTGTTAGTCAGCATTCCAAGACAGGTGTCATTTTACCCGTTAATTTGCAAGCAGCTAACACAGATCTGAGAGAGCAAATTCTGCACTGTGCATCCTGCTGAATCTCTAGTCTTGCAAGTCAGTATTCGTTTTTCGGAAATTACGTCACCATACAGCCAGGGGGGAATTGTCCGTCCTCCAGCAGCCAGCACAGAGATGTGGTGTGTCAAAGAGTTTGAAAACAGCAAACTTGGAAATTAGCAGACGGATTCTGCAAAACTTACCACACTGGAGTATTCCTTATTCATGCAAAGTACTTAGCTGGCTTTAGTGAAACTAATCAGACAGGGCCTGATCCAACCCAGATGTCACCGATGGAGTCATGTGAGTAGGGGGATGACACACCTCTCTCTAATTTGTGATAAAAGTAAAATGACACATTGTCTTATTCATGATACTGGTAGAATAGTCTGAGTCTCACAATAGACTGATAAGCAGATGTAAGATACCTGGAGAAAAACCTATATGTAGGTGGAACGGGTGTTTAAGGGACCAATCTGAGTGCCAGCTCCAGTGGGCTTCGCTCTAAATCCATAACCTAATAATTCAACCACTCTTTAAAAGCAGAATAATAATCCCCTGCCAAGTAGTTGCTTGATTGATCAGCATAAACTCCAAGCACAAAAGACATGGCTGTCTGAAATGTTTTGACTAAGGCACAGCCATGGCTAGGATGTGCTGAAGGCTTTTTATCTTTCCCTCTGCCCCTTCCCAAATATGTTCCCATGCAGGATTTGCAGCACACATTACCATAATCAGTGTAATGACAGACACGTAGGTGGCGGTTTAGAGAACATATGAAAGACACAGAGGGCCCTGTCCTGAATAGCTTTGCTGTTATTAGCTTGCTGACAAATGTGTCTCAGACCAACTAGGGCAGTCAATGTCCTTTATTCTAATGGAACGGTTACGTCCAACAGTCTGAACTTAGGTACGTGTTACCACAGCCTTCTCCTCCCCCCACCTCACCCCGCTCAGTCACTAACACAGATTCTTTTTGTTTGGTCTTTGTCTGACCAGCACACACACTCTTCCACCCCAGCACACACATTCATGCAACACAACTTCCCAAGCTTGTGTTCTGCAATTATGCCATTATTCCTGAGCGGATATCTGCCCTTTGTGTAGGTATTAAAGATACAGTGATTGAGTCCTGTCACAGTGTATCACAGCAGTGTGATTAATTAATAGGCAGCAGGTTTAAAACAGACGGAAGTGTTTCTTCACACAGGCCACGGTTAACTTGTGGAACTCCTTGCCAGAGGATGTTATGAAGGCCAGTTCTTTAACAGGGTTCAAAAAAGAACTAGATAAATAGCTTCAAATGAACGGTGAGAACGTAGCTATTGCTGAACGGCAGAGAAGTCATCGAATAGGTGTGTGCTCGCACCCTGTGTGCATGACGGTCGGAGAATTTTTTCTTTAGTGGTTCCTGTCGGTTTAACAGTGGAACCCCCGGCGTGGCCCCTTCAAGGCTCGGGATATAAGATGCTGCCGACCCCCCGCCCTCTCGGTTCCTTCTTCCTGCCAGCGACGCTCATTGGAGCTTGTCAGCTTCTCTCACTGCAAGCTCTTCGCTATCAGTTCTTGGTTGTTAGGGCACTTCAGTTCAGTTAGAGGAGTTAGCTTGGGCGGCTCCCCCCTCTGCTTTACAGTTCCCCTGATTGGGTCATGCTGGGCTCTCTGGGATGTAAGGGGTGTGAGGACTGTGGGAAGCCTATGCCCAGGGCAAGCCACATTCTTCCTGACTGAAGGGTCTTGGTGAGGGCCGCCCGACAGATAAGTGCCCTATTTGCAGGCACTTTAGGCCTCGCACTGAAAGGAGCAAGACCATCGCCTGGAGCTGCTATTCAGGGAGTCAGCTCTCCATCAATCCAGGCTGGAGTCAATGCTGTAAGTAGCGCACCGGCCTCAGCTCAGTATGGGACCCTTTGGTGCCACGCAAGGAGGCACCAAATGGCCACCGGCACTCCACAGGCAAATTTGAGCATGTGGCACTGTACCCCCTCCCCGGTGCCGCATAGGAAGAAGAGTACGGATAGAGAACAGTCTCCAGACAAGCATACGATACCCACACGAGGAAGTGAGGAGACAGATTGACAGAGCCATACGTGTACCCAGAAGCCTCCTGCTATGGGACAAGCCCAAGAAAGAAACCAACAGAACACCACTGGCCACCACCTACAGTCCTCAGCTAAATCCTCTCCAATGCATCATTAGTGATCTACAACCCATCCTGGACAATGATCCCTCACTTTCACAGGCCTTGGGAGGCAGGCCAGTCCTCGCCCATAAACAACCCACCAACCTGAAGCATATTCTCACCAGCAACTATACACCGCACCATAATAACTCTAACTCAGGAACCAATCCATGCAACAAACCGCAGTGCCAACTCTTCCCACATATATACACCAGCAACACCATCACAGGACCTAACCAGATCAGCCATACTGTCACTGGTACATTCTCCTGCACATCTACTAACGTTATATATGCCATCATGTGCCAACAATGCCCCACTGCTATATATATCGGCCAAACTGGACAGTCCCTACGTAAAAGAATCAATGGACACAAATCAGATATTAGGAATGGCAACATACAAAACCCTGTAGGGGAACACTTCAGTCTCCCTGGACACACAATTGCAGATCTAACGGTAGCCATCCTGCAGCAAAAAAACTTCAGGACTAGACTTCAAAGAGAAACTGCTGAGCTACAGTTCATCTGCAAGTTTGACACAATCAACTCAGGATTAAACAAAGACTGTGAATGGCTCGCTAACTACAAAAGCAGCTTCTCCTCTCTTGGAATTCACACCTCCAGGTCAGCTACTAGAAGTGGGCCTCATCCTCCCTGATTGGATCCACCTCGTCATCTTCAGCCTGATTCTGGCCTGCATATTTATACCTGCCTCTGGAAATTTCCACTACATGAATCTGACAAAGTGGGTCTTCGCCCACGATAGCTTATGCTTCAACACTTCAGTTAGTCTATAAGGTGCCACAGGACTCTTTGCCGCTTTTGTAGATTCAGACGAACACGGCGACCCCTCTGATACTTGCCACCACTTACAGACGCCATTCTTCACGTGGCCAGGAGTATGCATCTGATCATGCACCGCTGAGTGTGCCAAGGGGTGCAAAGCCCAGCTCCAAGGCTCCTCCCCCTCAGTGCACGTGGTACCGGTGCCAACTTTCCCTCTGGCTCCAACTTTGGCACCAACACCAGCAGTGGCACCAGACGTCTCAGAGAGCTAGGCGGCCCCAGACTCTCCCTCCAGGGAGTCACCTATTGGAATGCATGTGAACAATCACTCCAGTTGCCTACCTTTCGTACCTGTTGTTCTTCCAGATGCGTTCCTCATGTCCATTCCAAGCCTCACTCCCTCCCCTCTGTTGGAATAATAAGGCAAGAAGGAGCTGGGGGGGGAGTGGCGGTCGGTGGTGTATTATATATTGCACCTCGAAGGCTCTGCACCAGATGTCTCCACAGCCGACTCAACGGTTACCACTAAGGAAAAAATTTGCCAGCAATTGTGCACATGCCTACTGGAATGGACATGAGCAACACATCTTGACGAACCACAGTGATGAAAGGCAGGTAACCATTTTTGTCTGAAAAATGCTCTATCCTCAGACCCATGAGATTTTTGGCAATTGTTCCTTTAATGGAAATGTTCTGAAGATAATAATTGTTTAGATACCAAGGTAATCACCCTGAATGTTGGCTCGTTAGTGATTTGGTGGGCTTTCAAAATATTTCCTTTCAGGTTTAAATTAAAAAATAAACACACTGGTCAACAGTACCAACGGTTTTCTTATGTTTTAAAAAGATGTCAACAAAGCAAGGGGAACACGGATTTGAAGCAATATTGGTTATGGCAAAATAATGGGGGAAAGAAGGAAGAAAGATTCTATATTAGTGAGCCACAGAATGGAAGTTCTGTTGAGTTGATTTCAGATGCAATGAGATTACGCAGGCATCAATCACCGTTATTGGGCTCACCAATAGAAGAACATAGATTAAGGATAAATAAGTCTTTTAAAGTAGCTCTGAATTAAAAGATGCCTCCACAGATCACTACTGACTTATTGCATTGGATTTATGTCCCTCAGATCTGTGGGCACTGCCATGAGCTTTCTAATGAGTGCTGCGTATTGACCTGCTAGGTCCCACAGAGGAGAACCTAGTTACGTGGTATTTTAATGAGTGAACTGCATAAGGCCCCTGGATCAATAATGCTGACCACAGATGCTTGTTGGAAATCACAACAGTACGTTTTCCTCAGATTGAAAAAAATGAATGTCAGAGTACACAAAACGCTACAGGGAGGTAGGTTTTTTAAAGAGAAACTCAAACAAACTTAAACTAAATTAAGAATCTCTGCAGAGAACAAGCTGACTCTTATTTCACTGTAAAGCAGTGAGGAACCGTGCTGAAAATGCTCCTTGGCATTGGGGTTTATTAATAAAAGAGCAAAAATGGCACAAGACAGAAGTGTTGGCCAGGAAAAAGAAAGGGGTGAAAAATAACTTGAAAATAACCAGGGTGCATTTCCAGTGGGCTGTGAACTTGTTTCTCTTTCTACAAGTACGGTTTGCCCCATGGTTTTCAAACCTGGCCTAAACTTTAGGCCGTCAACTCTGTATTTAGCCTCACTGCAGAAATCTGGTTTCATTTTCAAAAGCACTCGGCACCCCACTGCACCTGCTGGCTTTCCAAAACTCAGCTACTTTTTAAGCCGTCTAAAGGCTGGTCCACACTAGAATTGCCAAAGCAGTGCAGCTGCAGCACTGCTACTGCAAACACGCTAGGCTGAGGGAAGAGAGCTCTCCTGTCAGCTTCGTAAATCTACCTGTGCGAGGCCAAGACTATGCTGTGGGGACAAGGTCAGCTTAAGAGACGTAACTCCAGCTACATAAATAGTTCGTTGACTTCTCTTACTCCTCATGAGTAGAGGGATACCAGTACTTATGGGGGCGCCCTCAGCATTCTATTTAGCGGGTCTTTACTAGACCTACTAAATCAAACTCTGGAAGATTGATCGCCAGTGCATCGATCCTCCGGTAAGTGGAGACATGGCCTGAGGGGCAGTGACTACGATAGCAGCACCTCCCTCAACATAGCACTGTCCTCACTGAAGCTTAGGTCAGTGTAACGTCCGTCGATCGGGGGCACACCCCTGAGCAACATACATTGTATCCGTGTGTGGAAGCCCCAAGTGCGGATGGAGACACCCAACTTCAGTCATGCAGTTTTGAAAATCTTGGCCTGTTCTGCTTATGAGCTGATTGTGTGTTCGCACTGCCACCAAAATCACTCACCAGTTGCCTACCAGGGTAGCCTCTTCAGTTGTTGTCTCTGCACATGCAAATGACTAAAGGTGGCAATCGGGTTTCACCAGATGGAGGAAGAAATGCGCTATCACTGATGCTCATCTGATACACATGCTAAGAACCAACTCTGAAATGACGGATCGGGGGAGGACACTTCCTTCGTATAGTCTCCAAAGGTGCAGGATGAGATGGCACACAGTACGATCCTGAGCAATAAAGCAGACACCTCGTTGTATGCAAGGGCCGGGATTCGTGTCATGGGGAAGGGCCTAGTGCACAAATCCAGGCCTACTCATGTTGGGCCTTTTGCTGCTTCCACGTCTGAAGCATGAGAGCAACAGCCGTGACCACAGTGGGACAAAGGGCTCGCTTGGTAACTCCACTTGAAACAGATGAAGCTAGTCAGAATGGGTGGGATCTGGCCATGGCACTCAATTCCCGAATGGGGTTGGAGGGATCTGGAAGCTGAAACTCAAGCAGCTGCCTCTTTGAAATGTGCTGCTGAGATTATACCCAGCCCAGCTTCTTGGCCTACCTATGGTGGAGTGAAGGGTGTAGAGAAAACCAGTGTGGCAGTAGATGTAACAAGATGGCCGACAGAACCTACTATCAGGAGATCTTCCCTTGGTACAGAGTGGGCATCGCCCCCATAGAATACAGTCTCAAATGAAAGAAAAATGCCTGAAGTTGAACAAACTTCATGCAACTCAAAACATGCAAAATATGCTGCCATGTTTTACCCTACCACCATCTGCCAGTCTAGAGAAAAAACAACTCTTTGGTGGATCTTCACGGTGATTTCAACCACTTTAGCTAGATCCTGTCGCACGCTATATAAGCACCTGATTGATCATGTGGAATTAAGTTATTGGACAGAGAACCAGCTAATGGAAATGCATTGATGAAATCATTTTTGAGAGAGATTAAATGGAACTTAAAATAAATCTGAAATGGGTTCATAGATTTTTCACTCAAACTGTTTATCAACATTTATTGCTGGTAAATTACAGAGTGTCAAAAGAGAGAATTGGTAGGTATGGATTTTAATAGACATCTTTCTGAAATAATAATAATCATTGTCATCATGGAATAATTTATTATCTAGGGATGTACAGTACCCGTGGATACAAATGATATGATTATTGTCTGCTTAACTTCATCTGGCTGTTTGCAGACAAATGAGGATGTTCTTTGTTACATAGACTTATCAGATAAAAAAAATACTTTCAATGCTTTAAAATAAAACAGCATTTGATGTCATCAATCAATCAGAATGGATTTGAACTGTTTTACTAACATCAGGAGCAAAATAGTTAGTGGTAAATTTCACTTTATGTTCTATAAATGTAGGGGAGGGGTAAGATACCCCCAATTGGGGTGAGAGGCAATGGATGCGAGATTTGCTTTCCTCAAGTTAAGCAAAATGAAAACAAGAACGGAGCTGTTTGCAGAGCTAGTGTGACTGGATTCGAGCTGCGCTGGAATTCTGTTGCTAACTGTCCAGCGTTTTACAGGCATCCTCGTCGGGCTACGTGTATCTAACGTTGGCGTGTTACTAGGATACGTTGCAGGAGGAGCAATCAGGAATGAGACTCTCGCAGTAGGAAGACAAAATGTTTGGAATAGAACTTTGTGCAATAAGCGTTTTGGGTGTTTTTCTTTTCAATGTGTAACTAAATGCCAATCACATATTCATAACTGAGCTTGTTATGGAACAGAAGCAAAGGGAAACGCACGGGTTCTGGCTGGATGAAAACTTATAAATATTACTCACATTTTGACTAACTGTTCTAGGCCATCTCTGTTCACAGGTTGCTTGCTTTCCTGTGAGCTTGTCTGTGACTCAGGCTAGAGTAGCAGGAACTGCCAGGCTGTGTCTAGACTGGCCAGTTTTTCCGAAAAATCAGCTGCTTTTCCGGAAAAACTTGCCAGCTGTCTACACTGGCCGCTTGAATTTCTGCAAAAGCACTGACTTCCTACTGTAAGAAATCAGTGCTTTTTGAGGAAATATTATGCTGCTCCCGTTCGGGCAAAAGTCCTTTTGCGCAAAGCTTTTGCGCAAAAGGGCCAGTGTAGACAGCTCAGATTTGTTTTCCGCAAAAAAAGCCCCGATTGCGAAAATGGCGATCGGGGCTTTTTTGTGGAAAAGTGCGTCTAGATTGGCACGGACGCTTTTCTGCAAAAAGTGCTTTTGCGGAAAAGCATCTGTGCTAATCTAGACGTTCTGTTCCAAAAATGCTTTTAACGGAAAGCTTTTCCGTTAAAAGCATTTCCGGAAAATCATGCCAGTCTAGACGTAGCCCCAGAGTTCTAGAGACCAGTCACAAGATACAGGATTTTCCACCATCTCTTCCCATCTAGCTTTGGTTAGCTTAGGTCAGGAACTAATGAAAGAGAACTGGTGTGTGAAGTGGGTTGGTTTGCTTGTCCCGGTACCCACTATATAAATGTCTTTATCACTGATTGAGGGAAAGTAGGGTTTACATGTATCATAGCAATGAATATCAAGAAAACAGACAAGGAGCTGGCTGATTTTCTAAAAGACCGTCTGCCTCAAGTATCACAGATGATCTTGGATTGAGCCTTTCCCCAAACTCCATGAATTGGAAACTTCACCACCTGGGTTTTAAAAATTGCTTCCCTCTTCCAGATTTAAATAATTAACCCCTCCTAAACTCCCCCACTTTAGTCACTGCTCCCAAGTCATCACTGGCCTTTGACTAGTGTTGTTTATTTGTTACTTTTAAAAACCCTACTGAAAATTGCAAATGTAAAGAACAGTCAGGCTGTGTAGAAGCTACTTTATGTTTAGCTAAAAGCCATCTTGTATAACAGAAACCATTTCAGCTTTTTGTCTTTGCACGTAGGCCAGAGTAAACTTTCTATCACCCCATGCGCCAGGCCAAAACAAATGTGCTATTAAAATGTGTTAATTGGGCTGGTTCAAAAAGGAGAGGTACTCCCTCGTACCTGTCCGCCATCTTGTTAATAAGGCTTTGTTTTTCCTAGTTTAATTAATTATTTCTGTAATTAAATGCCCTAATGTCAGACTGTTTGGTTAAGGGTATAAAAATACTAACATTAATTGTATTAAGCAGCTTTACTGGGCCCAACTTTGCTGGGACCACGTTTGGCTCACTTTGCTTTACTAATCAATAAAGCAATCAGTTGTTAGCCGCCTAAACAGAAAGAAGCATGTTTTTGCTTCGACAGCTGTGTCTACATTGGCAAGATTTTGTGCAAAAGCGGCCGCTTTTGTGCAAAATCTTGCCACCTGTCTACACTGGCCGCAATTATTTGCGCAAGAACACTGACTTTGTAATGTACAAAATCAGTGGTTCTTGTGCAAATACTCTGATGCTCCCGCTCAAGGATAAGTCCTCTTGCGCAAGAGGGCCAGTGTGGACAGCAACATTAATTTCTTGCACAAGAAAGCCCGATGGCTAAAATGGCCATTGGAGCTTTCTTGCGCAAGAGAGCGTCTACACTGGCACTGATGCTTTTGCGCAAAGGCACATGCCAGTATAGATGCTTTTGACAACTTGTACTAATACAGGCTTATAGTGAAATCAAGAGGTAAATATCTATTTTGGGTCATGAGTGCAACTTGACTCCTCAAAGCTTCAAACTTTAGACTGTTCTTTATCGTCTCTGCATTCCAGCATTTTAAAAAGCAGGAGTTTGTCATTCTCGTATAAGTATTAGAAAACTTGTTTTAATTCTCATTTTCCTTAACACAGGATATGTCTACACCACAGTCTTATTTCCGAATAACATAATGCACGTCTACACAGCAAGCCGTTATTTCAAAATAATGTCGAGCTGGAAGACTTCTTACTCCAACTCCAGTAACCCTCATTTCACGAGGAGTAAGGGATGTTGAAGGAAGAGTGTTCTTCCTTCAACATCCTACTGTGTAGACAGCACCAAAAGCCAAATTCAGCTATTTCGATGTCAGCTACACACTTGACGTAGCTGACGTTGCATCGCTTAATTCAACTTTTGAGCTGCAGTGTAGACGTACCCATAACGAGTGGGATACATTGGTGCAAACCAAATGCAACTCTGTTGAAGTCAGTGGATTTTTTTTCTCACTGTGAATTGTTTAAAATATGAGGAGCATTTTCTTGTTACATTTTCTGCGGAGAAATCGGGATGGGAACCTTGAAATTCTTCTCGGAGTGCTGGTCCCTGTGCCGTACATGCGCATGCACTTCTTCAGCAGCGGCGTACATTTGTCCATACTTGTGCCCTCTTGCCGCCTCGTCCTACCAACAGAGGCCACAAGAGGTGGCACGGAGTGCCAGTGGTTATTACTAGCATACCGCCTGGTTAGATAATTAGTAGATTTTGACTCGTTAGCAGGAACTACCCCCCCCCCCCCTTTATTGCTCCTTCCCAAGGTTCCAGGCTTCAAGCCTTACCTTGCATGCCCTCAGGCCTCCCTGGGAAGCCGTCCACCCTAGAGCTTCCCCTACTCTCTGCTCTAAGCGCTGCTCCTTTCCCGCTCACGCTAGGCAGTTCCAGGAGTTGGGACATCAGGTGGGGCTCACCTAGGGTCCTTTTTGTCAGTTGGAGCCTCCAGCCAGTGCCCCTCCAGCTGGCACAAGGACCCAACTAAGGACAGGTCTCTACTACCCAGAAGGTCGGCTTGAGGTTCGCAACTCCAACCATATAAATAACATAGTTGGAGTTGGCTTATGTAATCTGAGCTTGGCACCATCTTCCTTTACTCCTCACGATAGCGAGGAGCACCAGCACCAACCGGGGGAGCCCTCAGCATTCAGTTTAGAGGGCCTTTACTAATTTGCAGGAATCCCGAATGAAATTCTGTGGCCGATATTACTAGAGAAGCTCATTCTAATTTATCAGAAGGGCCCCTTCTGGTCTTAATACGTCTAAATTGGCATTCCATAGTTGGTACTTTCCATCAGGAGAGCTGAAAAGGGTAAGTACGTCCTTCTCATCCCCACTTCTCATCCCTCACACGTACAGATGGGACGTGTGAAACGGAGAGAGAGCAAGGGCGCAAATGACTCGTTCAGGGTGACGCCGCAAAATCAGCAGCAAAGCTAGAACTAGACCCCGGGGCGCCTGCCATTTTGTCCCGTTGTTCATTCACTTGAGAGCACCACCTTATCCTCCAGCATGCAAGTCACCGTGAACCTTTGGAGGCAGCCGTCTTAACCGAGGATTGTGTTCCCTCCTTTCAGCCCATCTCCGCAAGCAAACCTTCCAGTATAAATTGTTTCAAGGTCCGCCTCTGTCTTAGCCAATGATGTACACGTCTGCATGGGAAAGGTTTATGCATAATGCAAGGGCGTATTTTCCAAGCTGGCTGCCTGCCTCTTTTCCAGCCTCAGAACAGAAGCAAGGTCCTTGGGCGTCCCAGTTCTGGGTGCAGACGAGGCAGCTGGTTTTGAGAATTCGGCTCAGCCTTCGGAACCCGGCCGCTGGCGAGGATGGCGCGGGGGCATGCAGGGGGGTCGGATTGCCTGTATGTTGTGCCATGCATGATTTCCCCTGCGTACCGTGTGTAACGTCTCCAACTTGTGTTCTGTTTTGTTATTTCAGGAGCAGAAGGCACAGTGTTCCCTAAATCTATAGAAACTCCCAGTGTCAGGGCAGACCCCTTCAAGGAACTAAGGTAAACTTTGGAATATGATTTCGGCATAACTCAGTGGCGCCTTGTTGGAATTTTGCATCCCCAGTGGCGGCATTTCTACCCCTGCAGTTGAGGAGTTCCCCTGGGAATGCACTGGGCAGAGGTTACAGGCGGAGAGGGAGTCCCAGGAAATAGAAGAAAGGCAGCAACGCTTTAAAGCAAATCTCTGCAATGGAGCCAAAAGAAAACCTGGGTTATGAGCGCTTCCTCTGTACCATGCTCCACTGAGCCAGGGCTCGGTCTTTGGAGAGGAAAATAGAGAGATTTTTCTGGCTGTAGCAATGGAAGGTAAAGGAGGCCACGTTGGATCAGAAAGAGGGGCAGCAGGCAAACAGACGATGCATTAGTAGAGTTTTGCCCCTTAGAGAAATGCGAATCCCTTCTCTGACCTGACAACTGTGACTAGCCGGGCATGCGTGCCACCGTGGCAGACATTCACAGAAACACCACAACGCAGAGGTGGAATAAATCGGGCCACTCTAGCGAGTCGGCTTTGCCCTCATTCTAACGCAGAACTTAATGGATTCCATTCTGATTGTTCCTTGCTCTCACGTTGTTGTTTACTTCACTTGGTCTTAAGGCACTTCACAATCTTTACTGTGTTTCTCCACCCAGTCCTACTGCACAGCATGACGATTATCCTCACTTCGCAAAGGGGGAAACTGAGGCACCAAAGACTAAGTGGCTTGCCTAGGTCGCACAGGGTAGTTGGTGGCAAAGAAGGGACTTGGGACCAAGTTCTAGAGTAGCGTCCTACCCACTGGGCCATGCTGCCTCCTTCCTCTAACTGAGCAAACCTCAAGGTTCGCTGTGCAGCGGCAGCCATGGGGAGCAGCCTGCCGAAGGGAGAGCTAATGAACGTGGGGGCTGGTTCTTGGAACACACTCACTCTTCCCACAGCTGCAAAGGGGGCCAACCCGGAGCGTGTCGAAGGCAACAAACACCCAGCATCCCGATTTCATCCCGTGCCAGTCACCAAAGCTGGGAGTGCGCTGAGCGCTTGTTCCCCCAGGTATCAGCTAGAGCCCCACCTGTTGTCATGACTGGAGAAAACCTCCAGGTCAGTGATCGGCGAGGTATCGGTCATGCCTCCGCCAAACGGGTCCAAAGTCAGCCAACTGTTAATGAGCCCCCGCTCAGGAAGACAATCTTAGAGGTAGAGACAGCCTTGTAACTTCATCGTTGGTCTCTGGCCTTTCTTTCCCTCCCCTTGGAAGCGACAGAGCGTCTTTGTTTCCTTCCCTTTGGTGGCTTTTTACTTTCTCTCAGAAATGCCTCTAGTTCTGCCATTTCACACCCCAGGGGCCCGCTCGTTAGCTCCAAAATACAGCAGGGGTTTGATTCAGTTCATTAGGAAGGTTCCCAGGTTGCCCCCTGCCCCTGCCGTAAAACCTGCATCTTCCCTTTTGAGACGTTACTGTTTTTCTTAAAAGCGTTGGGTCAACCCAGAAGTGGCAGCTTCAGGCAATGTAAACCCAGGGGCCGTGCCTCCTGGGGTAGAAAGGGGGTGGGAGCGCAAAGCAGATGCTGCCTCCCTTCTAGTGGGCCCTGTAGGCCACCAGCTTGGCTGCCGTGAGCAGGAGACAGGGCAGATGGATGGAAGATGCCCTGGTTCTCAAATACCTGTTCTGGTGCCCATAATTCCAGACGGATGTTGATAAATTGGAGAGGGTTCACAAGAGTGAATAAAGTATTGGAAAACTTGCCTTCTGGTGATAGACTCATAGGCCTGGTCTACACTAGAGCATAAGGTTGACTTCAGATACTCAACTCCAGCTATGTTAATTACATAGCTGGAGTTGATGTATCGTAAATTGCCATCCACATAGCAGGAAGTCGATGGGAGCAAACACTCCTGTCTGATTCCCTTACTCATGAGGAACAAGAGTACCAGCACCAAGGAGGGGGGGTGCCCTCTGAGTTTGATTTAGTAGGTCTTCACTAGACCCGCTAAATCAAACCCTGGAAGAATGACTACAGCAGCGTTGATCTTCTGTATAGTGTAGTGTAGACATGGCCTAGAGCTCAGTCTAATTAGCTTAAAAAGGGACGATTAAGGGGCAACTTAATTACAATATGTAAGCACCTACAAGGGTAACAAACATTGACTAACGGGCTCTTCAAGCTAGCAAAGAAGGTTAGAAAATGATCTGGTGGTTGGCAGATGGAATGAGGCACAGTCAGGCTGGAACTAAGGTGTATATTTTTAACAGTGAGAGTAATTAACCATTAGAACAATGATTCTGGTGGAGGCTCCATCACAGACGATTTTTGAATCAAGATTGGATTGTTTTTAACAGATCGGCTCCAGGAATTATTGTGAGGACATTCGCTGGCTTGTGTCCCACAGGTGGTCAGACTAGATGATCACCGTAGTTACTTCTGGTCTTGGAATCTCTGACTCGTTTGTTGGCCCGTCTTCTTGTCTCCACGGGCCACGTGCATTGTTCACTCGACACAGACCAAAGGACTGAAACGCGCTGTCTCTTACCTCCGTCTGCTACATCTGGTTTTATATCCCTTTCGCTGCCTTTCCTGGAGGCAGCTTCAAAATCAGGTGACAGCTACTGTCATTGCCAGAAGGAAAGGAGGCCACTGGGGGAGTCAGACCATCTGTGTTTCTTCCTCCTTTTTCACCTCTTCTTCAAATACAAAGTGATTTCTCCCCTCAAAATAGTCCACCCCTTCCCCCCGACGTCAGTCTCCCTCCCTCACTCTTTCCGTCTTTTCCCCTACCCATCCCCCAACCTACCTTCCTTAGGGTCTGTGCCACTCAGAACACTGTGTTCCCGATGAATATTTTCAGCAGGCTTTCTGCCTTCCTGCTGCTGAAAAGTCTTGGTTTATACAGGCTGGCTCACTTATTAGTCACTGTCTGCTTTACAAGGGTGTGTCCACCTTTCCAGAGATCAGACAATATAGCTGTTCTTTGTTGAGCAATATTATCTTCGGCTTAGTTATCTTCTTTCATTCTCATCTTCCAATGTCTTTGGCTTGGGACGGCTCATTGTAACACTCTATACATAGCTGAGAACATAGGAACGGCCATTCTGGGTCAGACCAAAGGCCCAGTGTCCTGTCTTCCCACAACGGCCAATACCAGATGCCCCAGAGGCAATGAACAGAACAGGGAATCAAGTGATCCCTCCCCTGTCATCCATATCCAGCTTCTGACAAACAGGCTAAGAACACCATTCCTACCATCCTGGCAAAAAAAAGTATTGATAGGTCTGTCCTTCATGAATTTATCTAGTTCTTTTTTGAATCCTGTTAAAGTCCTGGTCTTCACAACATCCTCTGTCAAGGAGTTCCACAGGTTGGCTGTGTAGATGTATATATCCTAAAACAATACATTGCTATTTTGTGTCTGTTTGCACAGGTTGTGATGAATCTCTTCCATGCTGCAAAAAGGCTTATGTTCCATGAGCCAACCAGAAGTATCCCGATGGGTCCATTATGAGTTTTGGTTCTACTGAGAATGCCAAAGATCACCAATGCTTTGTCTACTGTAATGATCATTGTTGTTAATGCTACGTATTCTGCTACATGCTTTCTTAAGCATTAGTCAGTAATGATTAGTAGATGGCGTGGTTGAAAACAGTAGAAAACATTTTTTGCAAAAAAAATCAAAATTTTTGCATTTTAGTTTTGAAAGTTTTCAACCTTCATAAGTGGGTTAAAAAGAGCAAAATCTGTGTATAAAAACATATTTCAAAGCTTGTCTATTTGAAATGTTTTAACCAAGTTACTAAACAGTATTGGCCATTCCATCATCACACATAATAGTGAGGTGTTCCGATGTGATTTTGACAATTCAATCTCTTATCATGATCCCCATCAGCTTGCTTGTGATACAGTTTGATGTTCTTGGTGCCTACTCGTGGGATCACAGATGCAAAATTTCAGGAAACACCCTTCTTTGTGGAGTTAATATCTTTAAACCATTCCCAAATGATTGGTGTTTGTGCCATTAATGATCCACTTCTGGAGAGCTATAGCTATTAGCCCACTTTCCTTTGTTCTCCTTGTCTGAAAATGGCTATATCCTGAAACGGTCAATAGAAGTTACTTGGAAATCGTAAGTCTCATGAGAGGTACAGTGCCATCTATTTACCCTGAGGGTTTGTCTACCCTTCCAACGCTAGAGTGGTGCAATTATGGAGCTGCGCCATAGTTGTTTTCAGTGAAGACACTACCTTCTTTGACAGAAGTGCTTGTCCCATCGACGTGGGCACTCCACCTCTCTGAAGGCACAGCTTCGCTCCTTGGAACATTGCCACAATCAATCTTCCAGAGTTTGATTGAGCAAATCTAGTTAAGACTCGCTAAATCAAATTCAGATTGCACCCCCACTGGCATCCGGTACTCCTGCTCTTGTCATTGTGGGGACACCACCAAACTTGGCTTAAGGTAAGCCAACTCCAGCTACGTATTAAATGTAGCTGGAGTTGCGTACCGTAAGCCGAGCTGCCAGGTCTAGTGTAGACCTGGCCTGAGAGGCAGTAGCTGTGTTGGCGAGAGAAGCCTGTCTATAGTGCTGTCTGTACTGGGGGGCTAGGTCAAGGTGTTGCTCGGGGTGAGGAAAATCCACACCTCTGTGATGTAGGAATACCAACATAACTTGGTAGTATAGACTAAGTCTTAAGAGTGTAGGGATGAGGAAAACATTTGGAAGAAATGAGGGGATGGGGGAAAAGAACAAAAAGTGGATAAACCCAAGTAGGGAGAAAATTGGTAGGGCATGGTTTGTGTCTCAGTCATGATGTCATGAAATGGCAATGGCCGTACTTATGTCATAATACACACATACCACCCTCCCTAACAGAAACCAGCTTTATTTTGGGACCGTTCACACATGGCCACCTCCAGAATCCACGTCCAGGGGAACCTACCCCCTCTGTCTGTGCATCATCCCTCAAAAGTGTTTACTGCGTCTTTCCATTGCGGCATGAAACCCTGACATACTGGGTTGAATTAAGTGACCCGCCATTGAGGCTGCTAACGGCAAAGTGGTTCTCCTCAGAACAAAAGCACGCCGAAATACCATCGTATCATTCACCACATTGCTAACACAACATTTTTGTGTGGCATAACATCGAACATCACAGAGAAAACATTTTTCTTGATTCCTGCAATGTGAAACATTCTGCCAGGCAAAGACAGATGAGTTTATAGTACTTCAATGCCCAAAGCAAAGTAAGAAGAAATATAGCTTGAAATTCTCCCCGTTCCCTGGCCAGGGCAAGGACTGAAATGGGATCTCGTGGTTGCTCAGGACTTGCACTGGGCCCCCGCATCAGGCTGTATTCCACCCACAACTGCTACAGCACAAAACCACCCCGCAGAAGCTCACCGAACCTAGGAGACTGCTCTTTCTTTAATATTCAAACACAGTTAAGGGAAAATTAATCCCTTGGTGTCTGAAGAGGTAATTTTAATCAAAGTTAATTATGAACCCCTAAAAATACCAAATGGTTATGATCTGCACTTACAGCAGGGTTTTATTAGTACAATTCTCCGGTTCTGTGTAAAGTACGAAGCTATCTAAATAGTCCAAGTGAGACCTATTGTACCAAAGAGCCATTTAAATATATTCTTCAGCTAATGTGGCCGTGTTCATTGTGTAAAATAATCACTCTCTGTAAATTAAGGTGGCTTTTCATCCGTGTTTCACTAGGCAGTACAGGCATTTTCAATAAATGGCAGCACAAATCAAATCTCAGTCTAAAATCCATTCCATTCATAAATAATCACAGGTCAAAAAGGGAAGAAATGTGAATGATGAATGGGACTAAAAGGTGGAATCGGTGGGAAAAGGAAACGCTTTCTTAGTGTGTAACACCCAGCCAGATTTTAGAAGGGGGTAGTAAACACAGGAGGCTAGATCTTCAGTGGGTGTCAGTGGAGTAGGGTGATTTACGCCAGGTCTGAATCTGGCCCCTGAAGATGTGAATGGATTTAACATGAAGGGCCAATTCTCCATGCTGGGCATGGGGGGAACCCAGGCCCACCCGCTACTCTGGGTCCCAAGCCAAGGACTCTATAGCTGGCAGCCACTTACTTACTGCCTCTCCTTCCTATTCTGCTGCCTGTTTCCCTGCACCACTTCCCATAGGCCTAGCACCTTCCCTGGCCCTATATCAGAGCCCAGGTCTAGCAGTCAGCCTAGCGCTGACTCTGCCCAGCACTGCTCTGTCCGTGGTGCTGTCCTCAAGCAGCCAGTCCTTCTCCCTTGTCCTCCAGGGAGATACTGAGTTCTGCTCTGCTGAGCCGCCCTTTATATCTGGGCTGCTCCAGCAAGCCCTTTCCTAATTGACGCTCTCTGACCTCTCTTCCCATTGGCTGAGCTCTGCACAGCAGCTGCTCTAAGGCTGCTTTTGCCCCTCACCCTCTGGGGAGGGCCACCGCACCCTGTCACTTACGCTGCTCTCAATCAGCCATGAGCTCCACAGGAGTCAGGCGAGATCCATTGGGGCCAAACTGGCAGAGGAGAATCGGTCATTCACACGAGGCCCTGTCAGCTGATCACGTATAGCTCTACCATAGCTTAGTGCATCATTCTTACCCATTCCAATGCACTCTCCAGGCTCAAGGGACAAATTGTCATCTCAGGGGGAACCAGGCTGTCTAAACGGCCTGGAATGGGAGCTGTTTTCTTGGTTATATACGGTATTGCCATAAGTCATTGTTAGCAACTGGGACTCCTCCTGCCTCTCAACTCATTAGCCTCATATAAGGCTAGAGTGAGAAAGATGTCCCCTTCGGATCCATAGACGGCATTGATTTTGCCTTGCAGGCCGTTGTGATTAAAACCGATCTGGGTTGTTACATTGTATTAATTGATGTGAGGACAGATGAGCCATTACTGTTAGGTGTAAGATATAGCAGCAGCGGCTGACGGTCTGTCTCTGGGTCAGCTCCCGTGAGTGCCTGGCACAGCCTCACACCAGCAGGGGGTGAGCTTTTGTGTTGCACCTTTCCTCGAACCTCTTCCTTGGTGAACCATTTGCTTTGGAATTTGTTGATTCTAACCTTCCACGCCGTTATGCCTTTTCCCCCTTGCACGGCCATCACAACAAGAAGAACCCACGTGGGCATAGCTGGGCTCCAGACACTCATGGTTTCTAGATATACACAGTCACATCGGGTCATACTGCACACGCGTGCGCGCACACACACACACACACACACGATTGCTCTGACTGGTGTGTAGCAACTTCTAGACCATAGAATACAGTGAGCATCGACTCTCAGACTATTTACAGAGATGCTCACCTATTCCTAGACACTACAAAAGTCTGGAGTGGTCTGGGAGCCAATTCTCTAGGAGGCCCCATCTCACTTAGCAGTCATCGCAGAATAGCTCAGGCTAGCTGAGATGCTCTTGCAGGTGGACCTTCCAGGACCAGCAGGAGGAGAGGTTTCATGCCTTGGGTCTCTCTCCTGGTGGCTCTCCAAAGCCAACTGTCCGTGTGCTCAGGAGATCCGACAGCCTCCGTGGGGATGTGGCGGAGGGAAGCTCCATGTTCTAAGAAGGGGCAAGGCCTCAGGCAAAAGGGGCACCTAGAGTTGCCAGGTGCCCGGTGTTGAACTTGACAATCTGGTATTTTCGCCTCCTGTCTGGTAAAAAAATTCAGAAAATACCGGACACCTAAAAAGTCCAATACTTTCAGATTTTTTTTCCCGGCCAGAAGGCGAAAATCCCGGACTGTCCGGCTCAATATGGAGGCTGCCTGGCAACCCTAGTGGGTACTGGATTCTGCAGGAGAGCTGTCCGGCCCATCGCAGGGAGGCAAGATGGCGGGCGGCTGTTGGCAGCCTGTTAGGGCCAAAAACCTAAAGGGGCCACGGTGGGGTTTTTCTCTTTTTTTTTCTCAAAAAAAACCATCTGGCAACCATAGGGGCACCCCCAGTGCCACTCAGACCACGGCGCCATCCCCAGCCCTCAGTGCTGCCCTGAGGACGCTGTGTGGCAGCCCTGCCTTCTCAGACAGCCCTGAGAGCTGCCCGGAGCACACGGTGTGATGCTCCAGCACAATTTAAAGGGGCCCAGGGCTCCAGCTGCTTCCACAATAGCAGCAGTGGCATGCGAGGGCCCTGAGCCTGTCCTCCCCCACTTCAGCAGGCCTGAGAGTGCTGTGGGATCCAGTCCAAAGCCCAGAGCTATCAATGGGCTCTGCTCCCGGACCACTGCATAAGCTGCGTGTCTACATCCAGGCTTTGGAAGACGAAGGCGATCCACTTGCAGAGGCCTTCCTTTGGCTCTTCACCGACTCCCGTGGCATGGAAATGCACTGTGTTCCCTTCAGCAGGAAGCCATGAGGGGTCCTGCCCTGGCTAACGGTCACCTACATCCCCACTCCCCGCATAGGACTGGCCAGGGCGGGATTGAGCCAGGAATGAGTCTTCCTCTCTATTTGTAGCAGTGGAAGCACGTCACTCAGTCAAATTCTTCCCAGGCCAGTCAGGGGAGCGCATCTGAAACTGGCCCTCGTGTTTAAATCAGAGTTGGCCTGGCTGGCACTGATCTGAATGAAGTCTACACTTTTCCGTTAAACGTATTTGCGCAAAATCATGCCAGTGTAGACGCAGCCCTTGACTTTAAGGTCAGAAGGGACCATTATGATCATCTAGTCTGACCCCCTGCACAGTTCAGGCCACAGAATCTCACCCACCCTCTCCTAGAATAATCCTCTCACCTAGATCTCAGATATTGAAGTCCTCAACTGGTTTAAGGACCCCAAGATGCAGAGAATCCTCCAGCTGTGATCTGTGCCCCATGCTACAGAGGAAGGCGATAAACCTCCAGCGCCTCTGCCAATCTACCCTGGAGGAAAATTCCTTCCCGACTCCAAATATGGCCATCAGCTGAACCCTGAGCATGTGGGCAAGACTCACCAGCCAGACACCCAGGAAAAGTTCTCTATAGTAACGCCTATCATCCCTCCATTGGCCTATTTACCACTGATAGTTTATTCCTTTATAAGGGCTCATGCTGCAAAGATTTCTCCGCTTGCTATTTGCTGCTGTCATTTCACTTCAGCTGCATTCTCTCAAGGGGAGCTCTGAGTTTTTAATGGTGATCCTTCCTAGATGAGACAAACATGCGCTCAAGTAGTCTGAGTCCCGTATCAGTCTAGTATGTACAATGTATCCCTAAATGAGGCACCTGATGCTGGTTTTACATGGAGAGTGGAGAAGCTATGCACCATCAAACTCCACACGGCAAACGGGGAGGAAAAGGGGTTTCTGTCAGCTGTCTGAGATACCTGTGTGTGTGGTGTATGGTGTGACACCGCCATCTCTGGGTTGACTTACGTTGGTAGTAAGCAATGCGTTGGTGCGTAGCGTGTGTGGCGGGAAATAGGCCTGGTTTGCCAGACTGATGAGACTTTCCCATGGACTATCGTGTGGAGTGAGAATAAGGAAATAAACAAGGCAGGAGATTCTGTTGAACTAGGGGATTTCTGTATCAAACTGATGCCTCGGGGCATGGCAGATATGATGCCGGGGGTGAAGGAAATCGGTCCCTGGTTTGGTAATTGGTCATGGAACGCACCAGCCACTGTCCTCACGTATAGTCATGCAGCATAATCACAGTAACATTATACAGGTTGAAACTCTCTAGTCCGGCACCCTGGGATCTGACGGGCGCCAAGCCAGAGAATTTGCCAGACCATAGGAGGTCAGTATTGTCCAGCAGCATTACCCACCCTTCAACTGCTTGCTGGGCTGGTAGAAGACATGGAGGGGTGAACAGCACAGAACACTGGGAGCCAGGACTGGGGGCTGTAAACAAACTGTGCGGGACCGCGGGAAACTCAGCCACACCCACGCTAAGTGGGCATCCGGCTCACTAACATCATGCTGGACCATAATGTTGTTGGACCCAAGAGTGCTGGATTAGACAGGTTCAACCTGTATTTAACCTACGGCATTGCCCCCTGCAGTCGTTCTGTAATGAAGACAGGTTTCCGATTAGCCAAAGCGCCTATTTCTGTGGAGATATTTATCTCCATTCCTGTACGCGCACTCTCTCTCCCTCCCTCCCTCTCTCTCTCCCTCTCTCTCCTTCTCTCTCTCTCTCTCTCTCTCTCTCCCTCTCTCCCTCTCTCTCCCTCTCTCTCAGATAGAGCATTTGTTTAGATTCACAAGATTGAGCAGTGGATCCTTTGGGATACGAGACAAACTTTTCCATCTGTATCAGGGGACTCTAATGCAGTTCTCCTTTCTCTCACCTCAGCTCCCAATTCTTGTATGTGCAGACACACACTCACGCAGACACACACATGCACCCCTCCGCTCCCACATCTGTGCAGACACACACTCACGCAGACTGGGGCGGATGAGGGTTTTGCGGGGCCCTGGGCAGCACAATTTTGCGGGGCCCTCCCCTTTGACACGGCGCATGCACGGGGCTCTGGAAGCGTGGGATCCGGGGCAGCCACCCTACTCACCCTGTCCTATACCCACCGCTGCACGCAGACACACGCACACGCACACCCATCAGCTCCCACATCTGTGCAGACACACACACACACCCATCAGCTCCCACATCTGTGCAGACACACACACACCCTCAGCTCCCACATCTGTGAGGACAGACACACACACACACACACACCCTCCGCTCCCACATTTGTGCAGACACCCACATCCCCCTCAGCTCCCACATCTGTGCAGACACACACGCACACACACACACACCCATCAGCTCCCACATCTGTGCAGACACACGCACACACACACACACACCCATCAGCTCCCACATCTGTGCAGACACACACACACCCATCAGCTCCCACATCTGTGCAGACACACGCACACACACACACCCATCAGCTCCCACATCTGTGCAGACACACACACCCTCAGCACCCACATCTGTGAGGACAGACACACACACACACACACCCTCAGCACCCACATCTGTGAGGACAGACACACACACACACACACCCTCAGCACCCACATCTGTGAGGACAGACACACACACACACCCTCAGCACCCACATCTGTGAGGACAGACACACACACACACACACCCCTCAGCGCCCACATTTGTGCAGACACCCACATCCCCCTCAGCTCCCACATCTGTGCAGACACACACCCCTGCCCTACAGAAGTCTTTCGGGTCTGAGCGCTGCAGCCACAACCCTTGAGGAGAAAAGCGCTGCTAATTCTTGCAGGCCTTGAGAAAAGTGACTTACAGCCATTTCACAGGCCCTGGCCAACGCCTCCTGGGCCATGGCTCCACACGTCACTGCAAGGCTGGGCCTCCCCGCACGGGCAGGTGACGTCCCACCGACAGACTTTGCAACGCTCGCGGGGGCCGTCAGTCGAGCCTCCAATTCATTATTCATTTAATCGCCATCGGAGTGATGGGCGGCTCCCTGTAGGCGCTGCCCCTCCCCTCACAGGGCCACGGGAGACTTTCCTATGGCGGGGGAGTGGGCTGGAGGCCAGGGCGGCAGCAAAGTGCGGCCCTTGACCACCTACTCAAATCATGGAGTGACCCCTCATCAGAAACTATTGCCTGCCCCGTCCTTAACGAGCGAGGCTTTCTAGTTACCGTTCTCCTGCCCACCACCGAGCAGCCACACGAATTAGTGAACCGGTTACACTCGAACAGGATTTTACATCCCCCGTTGGAGGGGAGGAGCCGTTACACTCTAGAGCCGCCCTGAGGCTTCTCCAGCGCCGGGAGGGACTGAATTGGGGCCGCGCGTCCCCCCGCCATCGGAGATGCTCACTGCCGCCCCGCCGCACCGGAGGCGCTGACCTGTGTGTCTGATTCACCTCCGGGAAGGGGCAGGGCGGGGAGGAAACCAGGCACAGTGCAGTCCCTGGGGTGTAAAACCACACCCGTTTGGAAAGGCCTCCCAGGGTAGGGCCCGGCCTGCGCTCTTCAATCCGGCAGCACTCCCACTGCTCGCGCCCCGCACGGGTGCACAAATGTGCAGCCGCCCCGCACCCAGGATAGCTGGGAGTATCCGCAGCCGCGGATGGGGGATTCTGCAGGGCTCTCCGCGGGAGGGGGGCCGGACTGAGGCGCCGAGGCACACGCCCTGTCGCCCGCAGCCAGGTCATGGGGAGCCCACCCTGAGTCGCACACCTGCCCCCTGCCCTCGGCCGGGTGGGGAGGCTGAGGGGTGGGAACAGGGCCAGGGGTTGCTCTCAGTCCACACACACACACACACACGTTGCGGGCAGGTGGAGGGTATTCTTCCACTCCCCACAGCTGCCTGCCCAATGCTTACCATGGACGGCTCAGGGGTTTCCCTACACCCCCATGGGGGTGTATACCCCCCTGAATTTGCCCAACACCCCCCCAGTTTTGTGAACTATGGTACAATAGAGCCCACCTTCTCCCTCTCGGTCTCACCCCTCATCGGCCCTGACGCCTCCCCTTGTAAATTCGATCCCCCCCCCCCAATTTCAATTCCTGGGGAGGCTACTGGGACAGCCTGTGGCGGCCCTTCTACCTGCCCTGTGTGCGGGGGGGCGGGGGCGGGAAGTGAGCAGCTCCACACGCAATGTCCCCTCCCTCTTCCCAAACCTCTGCCCCCCCATCCCACGTAACCCAAACCTCCTGCACCCCATTCCTGTGGGGTCTCCTTCATGGGGAGCAGCTCGGAGCCACAGCCTAGCCATGGTCACAGAGGGCTGGGCTGAGCCACAACAGATCCTCCTCCTGCCCCGAGTGGGGGGGTTTGAGCAGCCCCCTAGCCAGCGTCCCTGCCCCCACGCTCCTCCCTCTGTGCACCTGCCCCCCAGACCCTTTCTCAGGGCAGCGGAGGATCTGCGCTGCCGTTCCTCACAGCTGCCCTCCCGGCACGTACCATCCGAGCCCTGCGCGGATACAAAATTAGCAGCCGCTGCTGCCTGCAGAAATGGTCCGGTTCTAAAGCCGCTCCATGGGGCTTGTCAGGGCTCTCCACATTGAGTACAACCCACCGCTTGATCTGCCTGGCAGAAAACAGCAAAATGCAACTCAAAAAGACAGGTCACTGATCAAGCCAGTGGTGCTCACAATGGCCTCTCTTAATTTTTTTTCCCCATTCATAAATAGTGTTACACTAGCGAAGCAAAAATACCTGATCCTTGGGCATGGCTCTTTGCGTTGTACCCAATTCAGTCTTATTACACGAAAGAGAACTATTTTCCAGAGCTTTTATTTGCACTGTTGACGGTAGCCGGGAATCAATAGCCATTCCATACCCCTGTGATAGCTAGAAGAAAAATGTATGCATTAAGCAAGAATGGGCTTTTAACAGTTTATTTTCAACTGGCGCATTTTGTACACTCATGCCGAAGGATCATAAATATGTGCTCACAGTCTTTATCCTCAGTTAAATTGCACCTAGCATGAGTTATTGTTGTTTTCCTCCCAGATCAAGCGGGAATCACTATATATTTTTCACGTGGTTGGAATAGATTTTGTCTTTTAAGAACAGGTTGCTGCCTTGAACTGTTTGCTGCAGATATACAGCTGTACAGATTTAACTCACAGGATACTGGACAGCCCTGGTAGCTTTAATTATGTTAATTTTCTAGCCTCTGTATTAGGAGAGGGAGGGACATGGCTGGGTCATATAAGAGCAGTTCTATGCTGTAGTTTTCACATACCTTTTGGTGACTCTGCTTAGGCGCCCAGAGACAATCCGGCTCATAAGGACCCATTTCTAAACCCGGCTCTGACTTAAAAGCAAGTGGCCACCAGGTTCAGGGACTGTGTTTTGAACAAACAGTGGCTGTGTTTATTTTTCCAAGTCACATCTATACTTACCTGCAGCTCCATGCTCCAGAGGCCAATCTTCTGGCGTTCGATAGAGTGGGTCTAGTAAAGACTCATTAAATCAAGCGCTGAGGGCACCCCTGTTGATCCTGGTGCACCTAATCCTCGTGAGGAGTAAGGGAAGTTGATGGGAGTGTTTCTCCCATTGATCTGGGGCTGGCATCAAAGTTCAATTGAAGTACATCGACTCCAGCTATGCAGTTAAGTAGCTGGACTTAAGTATCTTAAGTCACACTTACCCCCTAGCGTAGGCCTGGTCTCAGTGTCAGAAGAGACTGCCTTCTCACTACGGTGTATCAAGGCACTTGAGTGAAGCATGTCTTTTCAGAACGTCTGTACAGCCTGTTCTTTACACGCACCCCGAGCTGTAAATGGATATGTAACCACCACCAGGTAGAGTTGAACCTGGGCCCTTTAGAGGATAGCAGAGGAGCTGCTACAGCCTGAGCTATCAAGCCAGCTGGCTCTCAGGTTAAGCAGTAGAGCGCCCTTGTTCTTACCTCTCGTGGTCTACCAATGCCACTGCATGGGACAGCGAGTCACCCTGGGTGCGTGGGTTGCGCATAGGCACATACAAGTAGGGAAGATGGTATATTTGAGAGACAGGCCTTCATGAGAAGCCCTGAACCTACTTCCTCCTTGGGATCCTCAGACCCAAAGACAAATAGCGTAGCCTGACCAGCAGGGGGCTGGTGTCACATCCCAGCACAGCAAAGCAAAACGTCTCCCGTAAAACGTAAAAGGTTCAGCGCTGAGGTTGCACCGTTACCGTTGTGCGTCTCCCGGGGTGTCCTGGCATGCAGCAGGGTTTGTCGGTTAGAGGGACAGGGCCTGAAGGGACAAGGTGCTGAGCTAGTGGCCCGGGGGCTGTGCGTACGAGCCAGCCGGGGAGCAGGCGCTGGGGCGGCCAGGACGCTGTGTCCAGCCTCAGCCAGGAAGCACCGTGCAGCTGGCTGAGGCTGCTGCAGCCTGGGCGCCATTGGCCCTTCTGGGGCTGGTCCCGCGCCTGGCTCAGTTGCATGTCAGGGCAGTTTCTCCACTCCACAGGAGGATGTGGCCGAGCGCATGAAAAGATCTGCCCCGGGCAGCTGGCCTGTTGTGGGGGGCGGGCACCGCTGAGCCGCTCTCTGTGCAGTGCTGACCCTGTGAACGCAGACAAAGGACCGCTGCCCTGCCCCTCGCCACCTGGCTGCTGGGGCATGTAAGGGTTAAGACGGGGTCTTGGTAGTTGTGTCAATAGTCAAGGGGCACGGCCAACTCCCTGCATCTTGTGAGTTACAGCCTTGCGAGGAGTCCTTCATCCTGGCTTGCACGGGATACAGACGCATGCTGCTGGCCCACAGAGGTAACGTTTCATGGTCGGTGTATTATCACTGCCACCCTCCTTACCCCCCTTAGCGCTGACGCAGACGCTCAGGGGCACTGCCCCTCCCCCCTTTGTAAGTTGCAATTGAAGGCGTTGTTGAGATGTGAGACCTGCCCACGTCAAATAAAAAGCTGTACCCAGGGGCGGGTGTAATTATCGTCATCACATGGTTAGGATTCTGCGTTAGCTGGGTGGTTACATTACTAACTTAGGGCTTAAGGGGTGATGTCAGTGCGAAGGGTATTTATACACTAAGACACTGGTCACCCACCAGGAGATCAGGATCGACTGGTAGATCTTGGAGGCTCTGACAGGTGATCCTGACAGGTTTGGCCAAGAGGCTAGTGAGTTCTGGCACATCAGCTGTCCACTCCCCTCCCCTCCCCTGCTGCACATCTCCTGTCCTTTGCCTTGGAGCTGCCCCTCCCCAAGGGAAGGGAAGGTGCTGATGTCAAGGTGCCACCTCCCACTCAGAGCAGAGAGGGGGCACAACAGGACTTGGAATGAGTTTGCTGGCTGCTTTAGGGAGTGGGCCAGGGCCGGGGCAGGGGTGAGCCTGCCTTAGCCCCCACTGCACCCCCACCCAGGTGCCAACAGCAGTGCCCAGCTGGAGCCCAAATCCCAAACTCCTACCTCAGTCGTGAACCCCCTCCTGCACCCCAAGCCTCTAGCACCCCTGCAGCCACACGCTATCCTAGCGCCTGCACCTAGAACCCCTCCCACATCCTAACTGCCTGCCCCAAGAGCAGCTCAGCGCCCCTCTCGCACGCCAGCTCCCTTCATCCTAGACCAGAGCCTGCGCCCCCCAACCCTTTGCCCCAGCCTGGTGAAAGTGAGTGAGGATGGGCATGAAAGGGAGGCTGGAGTGAGCAGGGGCGGGAAGGAGGCGGGGCAAAGGGTATTTATATTTGCGGTAGATCTTGGATTGCACGTAAAGTCAAACAGTGATCACGTGCTCTAAAAGGTTGGAGACCCCTGTGCTAGAAAGGTGAATTTGTGGTCGATTTCTTGCTCACTCAGGCCAGGGTTTTGTGGGGGGGCTGAGGCAGGATGCATAGCTGCAATAAAGCCTGTTTACGCCTTCCGCCTCGGGGGGGGGGGGGGTCACCTGTTCTTTTCTATCGGCATCAACAGCCAGACGCGTGCCGGATCAACACCTGTACCGACGTGCTCGCCCTTTCCCGCACACCCGCCAGAGAACCGGAATGGCAGCCAGCCATGCTCAGTTGAAAGGAGCAGGGGGAAATTACAGCACGACACACTTCTAGTGAGTGACTGTGCAGAGGGAAATAAGTGACTGCAGCCCTAGCAAAGACGGGAAATACAGCCGTGGCACGCCTGTTTTACCATAAACATGAATTATGCAAGGCCTGTCTATGCACATTTGGGGTCGTTTATGACGCCAGGCCCTGAAACCTAGTTACAGCGTGTTAGAAAGCTGCAATTGCCTGTCTGATTACTGTGTTTGGCACCATCTGCCGTGGCCCACAGCGCTGTTTTCATGAGTTACAGCGACGCCAGAACCTATTCGGGTGAATGACTGATTGACAGGGCTCTGTCCAAGATGTGTTACCCTGCACGTCTCTCCACTGATGGCTACTTCCCGCCAGGTAGTTTTTATTATTATGGTTGCCCGGCCCTTTCCATGATAAGCCCCTGTGTTTAATTGCTCATCATTTTTTAGTGCCCTCGGGAGTCGCGTTTTCCATTCCAAACGGCCACCACTGGCTGATATGGGGAAAAAAATGATTTAATTTTAAAAGTTCAACCAAATTGAGTTAGCATTTTTCAATACAGAGTTTTTGTCCATGTTAAAAAGCGTTGGTGCCTTTCCTTTGAGGCGCTCGCTCGACCCATACGTTGGAGCGGGGACCGGCTATTTGGCAGAGGGGGTGGCCTGTTTGCAAAGGATGAACAGCAACGTGACAAATACATGCAAATTCAGCCAAGTTATAAGCCACTGGGAAGGGGAATCACAGTTTGCACATGCTCAGTAAGGGCGAGGTCAGTCTTTGCAGCTAAAATTGCATTTTCCTGCAACTGCAACGCCCAGCCACTGCACCAGAAGTGAATGCAGGGAGCACCCCCGTTCTTCTGTGTGCTCAACTGTGCCTCAGTTTCCTCTCTGTGAAATAGGGCTGGTCCCATCCCTCACCTCAGGGGTGTGGAGACGAATCATAAATGTTGGTGAAGCTCTCAGGTACTAGAGTCAGGGTCCCCAGAGCAAAGCTCGTGTGGAAATTATTTTTTCTGTGTTTGGGGCAGTGTTTGAATAGTGTGGAGTGAATAACGTCCTGGCCGAGGCATGGACCAATGATGAAAACACAAAATAAGAACGGCCAGACTGGGTCAGACCAAAGGTCCAGCTAGCCCAATATCCCGTCTGCCGACAGTGGCCAGTGCCAGGTGCCCCGGAGGGAGGGAACAGAACAGGGAATCATCAAGTGATCCCTCCCAGGTCGCCCAGTTCCACTCTCTGACAAACAGAGGCCAGGGACACCATTCCTACCCATCCTGTCTAATAAGTATTGCTGGACCTAACCTCCATGAATGTAGCTAGTTCTTTTTGACCTCTGTTGAAGTGCTGGTCTTTACAAAATCCTCTGGCAAGGAGTTCCACAGGTTGACTGTGCGCTGCGTGAAGAAAAACTTCCTTTTGTTTGTTTTAAACCTGCTACCTATTCATGTCATTTGGTGACCCCCTAGTTCTTATGTTATGGGAACAAGCAAATAACTCTTCCTTATTCACTTTCTCCATGGGCACATCTATACAGCAGGTCTTAACTCGAAATAAGCTACGCAAATTGAGCTACGACAATTGCGTAGCTTATTTCGCTTAAATTGGGAGTGTCTACACAGCACGTGTTTTGAAATAAAGCACTCTTCCCCCGACTTCCCTTGGACTCCTGTAACCTTCATTGTACGAGGAGTAAGTAAGAAGTCCTCTCGCTTGACAGTATTTCTGCCTGCTGGGTAGACGTGAACTAAGTTATTTTGAAATAACACTAGTTATTGCAAAATAATGTTGCTGTGGAGCCGTACCCTAAATCTGTCATGATTTTATAGACTTCTCTCATATCCCGTTAGTCTCCTCTACTTTAAGCTGAGACGACCCAGTGTTTTCAATCGCTCTTCATATGGGACCCGTTCCAAACCCCTCATCATGTTTGTTGCCCGTCTCTGAACCTTTTCCAATCCCAGTTAAAGACAGTATCTTCAGCTGGCTGAATGAAGGTGGACTAATTCTGGCATTTATTAACGTTTGGATGTTGAACTTTGCAACCTTATTAATCTTCTTCAAATGTAGCGTTTCGCATGCGTTTACTTCCATTGCTGTATCCGCTCGGGGCCCTCGCGTGCTGGACGTTGGACCGTCCGGCGGGGCTCGGTCAGGCCTGCTCTTACTTGACTCTGCAGGCGACCTGCTCTGATTGTGGCTCTAGGCATTGTGGAATGAGCGGAGGCTACTCCCCCGGTCTGCAAACCGCAGAGCCCTGACTGCGTCTCTGCTCACCCCACTGGCCCGGCTGCTGAGAGGGAAGCAAACTGCTCCCTGCAAAGAGGGTCGGTAAGGCAGGCCCCCCTCGGGGCGGGAGGGGCACAGGGGCGAGTGGGGGCTGCGGGGATAGGTCTGCACCCCAGCCCGAGGTGGCCCAAACCAGCTTTGCTGTTGCTAGCTCACGGAATAGCAGTGACACCAGGGTGGCTCGGGCTCACAGCACAAAGACAGACCCAGGTGCCCAGATGAGGGGGAGGCAGCCGGCCACACTGCCGCAGTGTCACTGCTGTTATTGGGGCTGACGAGAGCTGACCTCGCTCAGGTGTGGCTGCGGATGCTGCGGGCACATTGCTGTTGGCAGTGCCGACCTGGCCGGGCAAAATGCAGCCCACCAATCTGCCAGATCCAGCCTGTGGCCCAGCGGGAGCCTCAGCATGGCTCCATGCCCGCCCTGCCTCCGCACGCTGTGGGGCCTCGTGTCTCTCTGAAGGCTGCAGGCCCAGTGGGAGAGGCTTCCACACTGCCCCCACCTCAGCACAATCTGGCAGCTCCCATAGGCTGGTTTCCGACCAATGGGAGCTGCCTGTTTAAAGAAGGACCACTCCTCCCCTCGGGCTTGCAGCCTTTAGAGAAGCACACGTAGCCCCTGCAGCCAGCTTCTCTGAGAGGCCTGTGGGGGCATGCAAGGTGGGGACTCTGGCTGAGGAATTTGCTGGGCTGCTGGCTGGGAGATGCCCAGGTAAGCCGCTCCTGGCCAAAGCCTGCCTCTGGCACCCTAGCCCCCCCCTTCCCAAAACTCTGCCCGCCTCCTGCACCCCTATCCCTTGTAACCCAAACCTACACCCCCATTCCTATACCCATATCGCCGCCCAGACCCTGCACCTCTGCCCCAGATCACAAACCCCACTCCCGTTCCTGCTCCCCAGTCCATTGCCCCAAGCTCCTTCCCAGACCCTGCACCTTCTCCGTGAATATCATGGACGAGTGTGGCCCTTGACCTTTACCAATTCTTGAGTGGCCCCTCATCAAAAATTATTGCCCGCCCCGGTGTAGATAAACCCCGAGGTACAGGGGAGGGTGGGGCGAGGGGTGACCAGCTCTGTGCTGTCCCTTATTCAGACTAGATGACAGTTGGAGTCCAGTCCCTAGGAAAAGTTTCCAACCTCAGGCTTAGCCTCTGCCCCCTGTTACTCTCACACTGTGTTGACGTTAATTCACAACTAGCCTCCTCTAGGGATCTTAGCGTTTAACCAATTAAGTGGTTAACCAATAAGCATTCACTTGTCTGTTAACCTGGCTGGTTAAACTCTTGGCCTCCTCCAGCAGCCCATGGGTCCAGCAGCTGCCCCGGGAGCCCATTGGTCCGGAAACCCTTGAAGGTTGTGTCTAGACTGGCAAGTTTTTCCACAAAAGCAGCTGCTTTTGCTGAAAAACGTCCCAGCTGTCTACACTGGCCGCTTGAATTTCTGCAAGAGCACTGACTTCCTACTGTCTGAAATCAGTGCTTCTCGCGGAAATACTATGCTGCTCCTGTTCGGGCAAAAGTCCTTTTGCACAAAGCTTTTGCGCAAAAGGGCCAGTGTAGACAGCTCAGATTTGTTTTGCGCAAAAAAGCCCTGATCGCGAAAATGGCGATTGAGGCTTTTTTTGCACAAAAGCGCGTCTAGATTGGCACGGACGCTTTTCCACAAAAAGTGCTTTTGCAGAAAAGCGTCCGTGCCAATCTAGATGCTCTTTTCCGCAAATCCTGTTAACGGAAAACGTTTCCATTAAAAGCATTTGCAGAAAATCATGCCAGTCTAGACATAGCCTTGGAGTATTTAACCGTGTAACCAATTGAAATTCAGTAGGTTTTTTTTTTTTTCATTTCTTCATGCCTAGCCTCTTCCCTGCCTCCAAAACCATTCACTTAGAATTAATGGAAGTAGTGGGGAAGGTTCCTTCCAACGTGCCACCAAAGTAAGAAGTTAAGAAACTAAACAAAAAAGTCTTTGCAGTGTTAAATTAGCTCCTAACGCAGGGGCGGCATGCCCCCAGCGTACAGCTAAGGGACTGGGGTAATGAACGGCTACTGCAGTTAAGATGAAATGTTCTCAGCCGGTGAACTTAATGAACATCTGCTTACATTTGATGTAATAAGGCCAAAAAGTAAGTGGCAGCATTTTATGCCGGTAGCCCTGGACTTAACTTGGCAAGGATAAAAACGGGGCATGGTTCCTTAAGCATGAACATTTTACGAGGCAGCGAACGAAGCAACATAAAATGCCCAGGTTTTTTATTATTAAGGATTTGGTGTCCTAGCCTTAATGAAAGCCTAATAAATATAAATGGCTATTAATGGTATGTTATTAGAACTGCTCCGTTTGATAGATGAAACGGAGTCTCTTCTCCAAAGAGGTCAGAGGTTAAGGATTATTACTGCGGCACAAGGCTCCTGAAGTGAAATTTCCCCTGCTCTGATCCACAAGACATTCGAGAGAGCGGGCGTGTGCAGTCAAAGTGCAGGAGAAGTCTCTTTCTGAAATCAGGCTCTCTTGCCGGAAACCACTTGCCAGCTCTACGTCATAGACACAACGCCATTTTTTTCAAGAACCTGCAGATTTGCCCGGAGGAATCCTTAGATGTGTGCTAGACGAAATCATCTGCTCATTCTGACTGTTATGAATGGCCCATCTTGAAGTCCCTAGTCCTTCCTCCAGGAAAGCTCCCATTTGAAGTCATAACAGAATAACTCTTGGCTTTTATGTAACCCAGCCCTGAGGTTTGGCTACAGCCTGCTTCTCCCGTCTCCCTCCTCCCGCTCCGGGGCAGGGGTCCTGGGCTCACCGCTAAAGACGCCTGGTGCCTCCACTCAAGGAAACGGCTGCTAGTGCAGAGAATACAGAGGTCCTTCCCCCAAAGAAGGGAACACATCCAACGTGAAGAGTTATCACAGGTCCCAGAGTGACGGAACCGTACCCGAGGGATCTATTCGCTCAGGAGAGGGGCCAATGGAAAAGGGGTAACAAAAGACAAAATGAACAATGCGAAAATCCTCCCCCACCCAACCTTTCCAGCCCCTGCATCCCACCCTGCTCCCTCCCAGCGGCTGCCTCGGCACGTGGAGAGTTTGAGCTGAGTCCTGAGTAGCTGGTGCAGCACAGAGACAGGAGGCCAGCCTGGGTTCAAACGTGCAATTAGACTGGCTTTGGGTAGCCTGCCCTCGACTTCCTTCTCAGCCTCCTGGTTTACCTTGGCTGAGCTGACATTGTTCAATGTCCCAGAAATCCGAAAATGTCTCAACGTCTCCCCGGGGCGGGAATGTGGAGGGTGAACGGTTCCTCCCTGGCTACAGAGCTTCTTGCCCTGCTGTATTCCAAACACAGCCCACTGAAAGCAAAGCTGGGCCCTTTGCAGAAATACGATGCTGCTCCCATTTGGGCAAAAGTCCTTTTGCGCTAAGCTTTTGCGCAAAAGGGCCAGTGTAGACAGCTCAGATTTGTTTTGCGCAAAAAAGCCCCGATCGCAAAAAATGGCAATCAGGGCTTTTTTGCATAAAAGCGTGTCTAGATTGGCCATGGACGCTTTTCCACAAAAAGTGCTTTTGCAGAAAAGCGTCCTGCCAATCTAGATGCTCTTTTCCGCAAATGCTTTTAACTGAGAAGTTTTCTGTTAAAAGCATTTGCGGAAAATCATGCCAGACTAGACGTAGCCAAAGAGAAGCTGTTCACGCCGACTCCATTCCAAGCAGTGGTCCTCGTGACAGTTCCAAAGTAGGAGCAGCTAATGGCAGCTAAATGGAGACTCTGTTTGCTTTCTACTCTCCCCGCTCCCCGCCCCTCCATGGCCTGTCACCCTACAGCGCCCCTGCCATTTGTAAAACGCCCTCAGCTCTGTTGACTCGACCTGTGCTCCGATCCTGCAGTGAGGCGCACCATGGTAACAGCCTGAGCAGCTGGCTTTCCAAAAGGGAATCGGACCAGGGCCTGATTTCATTCGCGCCTTCTGCATCGCTGTGGGATGCCTGTTCCAGGGACATCACAGAAAGAATCTAAATCGACAAGCGTCAAGAGATGAATTACGAGAGAGACGATACCAAAACCACAGGGTACCGGTGAGGAGGCCGGGCACCTCCGGAACGGAGACACGGTAGAGTCCATCAGAACCCTCCGGCAGACGTTCAGTCATGCTGCCTGCCGCCCGCCCGAAGTGCATTTCCAAGAGATCCCCGTATTTTATGCTGCAGCCTCTAGGTGAGGGGTTTTCAAGCTACAGATCACTGTGTGGTGGCATGTCGGGCGCTGGGTCTCGTTGCTGCAGGGGGATCAGGGGAGCAGTGGTGGGCTAAGGCAGCTCCCTTCTTGCCTTGGCACCGCAGACTGCGCTGTGGCCCAGAAGCGGCCAGCAGGCCCGGCTCCTAGGTGGGGGTGGGGGCAGCACACAGGGCTTCGTGCACTGCCCCTGACCCAAACACTAGCTCTGCAATCCCATTGGCTGGGAACCTGCTGCCGGCTGCTTCTGGGGTGGCCTGGTCTGTGGTGCCAGGGGAGGCAGGAAGCTGCCTTAGCGTCCCCGCTACATCGCTGACCAGGAACCGCTCAAGGGAAACCCCTCCTACCCCCGCCCTGACTCCCCCCCCCCGCAAGCCAGAGCCCCCTCCAACACCCCAAAGCTCATCCTCAGCCCCACCCTGGAACCCACACTCCAGTCACATGCTGTAGGGTCACATTATTAACAATTTTCTTCAACTGGATCATAAGAAACAAAGTTTGAAACCCCCTGGGCTAGTAGCCCCATGTGCATAATAATAGAACATCGTTCGCCCTGCGGGGTGATGTGACAGGAGAGGACCTGTGGGGTCTGTGCGAAGGGTTTTGCATGTAGGAGTGAAGCCCTAACGTCACCCGTGACATATGCCGGAGGCGACAGCATTGACGGGATACCCAAGAATGTCATTCTCTCTGCCATTTCATCAAGGAACCGTCCCCTTAGCTGGCTGGCTGGTCTCCAGCGAGGGGCGAAGAGTCAGGTAAACCCACAATCATTTTGTGAACATTTGGCCTTTCTCTACGCAACCTGGCAGATGCTCTTGCGGGTTCCAGACCCTACTGGTTTGCAGGCGCGTCCGGCCAATGTAACTCTGTGTGTGACATTAAAAAAGAAAACTCAAGTTAAAAAAAAAGAAGTTCCTTTCTTGCCACCTCGGTTCCTTCGGATAATAAACAGCCAAACGGCGGCTCTAGGAGCTGGACTGAAACATCAGCTCATTTCAGAGAGGCCACAGAACAGCTGTTCGCTGTAATGACTTTCGCTCACTGCCCACCTGGTCCGGATTCCGAACTCGTGACCTAGAAACGAAAGGCTTCTGTGTCACATTAGCAACTCCCTCAGCCGTGGCGTTCCCACCCAGGCTGTTAGATGTGTGGTTGGCGCCAGGGGCGGGTAATGGGCTACAGAACCTTTCAGCACCAGCTCTCCCAATGGGCAGCGACCAAAAGTAATTACCACCTGCCAGCTGTTCAGTGGCCTCCCAGAAATGGCAGGGTGGTTCCAGGCCAGTTCACAGTGGGCAGGTCTCCACATCGCAGAGAAAATCACCGTTGCAGTGACCAGGGATTCTGCCCCTGCCTGGTAGTCTCGGCAACTAGGCCGACAGCTAAGGAGGGGTGGAGAGTGAATTATTCTGTCACCCAGAGATCGAAGATTAGAATAGGAAGTCATGGGCTTAAATGGTGGCAAGGGTGGCTAAGGTTGGACAATAGGAAAAACTTACTGTCAGGGGGGGTGAAACACAGGAAAAAATTGCCTAGAGAGATTGTGGAATCTCCATCTCTGGAGATATTGAAGAGCAGGTAGGACAGACACCTGTCAGGGATGATCTAGATGGTGCTGGGTCCTGCCGTGTGGACAGGGGACTGGACTTGGTGACCTTGCAAAGTCCCTTCCAGTGCTAGGAGTCTAAGGTTCTGATCACTTTTCCTGAGCCGCGTTGATGCTCACAAGTGCCTACGTACCTGTTGGATGGATACATTGGTGGGTTGAGCTTTCTGGGCCGCCAGACTGGAACCGTTCATGAGCACAAAATTCACTTTACAAACATACAACCCATGCAGCTAGACTGTGTGTGGCTGTGGATGCGAGGGGGTGTTTGCAATCCTTTGAGCAATCCCTTGGGCTGTGTCTAGACTGGCAAGATTTTCCGGAAAATCAGCTGCTTTTGCGGAAAAACTTGCCAGCTGTCTACACTGGCCGCTTGAATTTCCGCAAAAGCACTGACGATCTCATGTAAAATCATCAGTGCTTTTCTGGAAATACTATGCTGCTCCTGTTCGGGCAAAAGTCTTTTTCCAAAAGACTTTTGTGCAAAAGGGCCAGTGTAGACAGCATAGTACTGTTTTCCGCAAAAAAGCCCCGATCGCGAAAATGGCGATCGGGGCTTTTTTGCGGAAAAGCGCGTCTAGATTGGCCACGGACGCTTTTCCGCAAAAAGTGCTTTTGCGGAAAAGCATCCTGCCAATCTAGTCGCGCTTTTCCGAAAATGCTTTTAACAGAAAACTTTTCCGTTAAAAGCATTTTCGGAAAATCATGCCAGTGTAGACGTAGCCTTAGGGTGACCAATTAGAACACCATTTCTCAACCAGTGGTACGAGTTGAGAAACGTACCACTCTTACGGGTACTCGAGAGACGTCTGGAGGAGAGAGGGGTATCTCACCACAATGAAAATTTGGAGAAAACTCAAGTTTTGTTTTAAGTTTTACAGCGTTATATTATGTTTTGTACTTTTTACACCCAAAAATTTCATTGCTGGCCCTGCCATGATTAAGTTGTTTAAACAAATGTGTTGCAATAGTAGAAAAAAAAGGTGTGTCTGAAAACTGTAGGTACTGGGGGTACTTATAATTTTTTTTTAAAGAGGTATTTTATAAAAAAAAATATTGAGAAACACTGAACCAGAATGGCTCATCAAGGCTTGCGGGAAGGACATTTCTGCAGAATGCCACTTCAAAAAGTGTGCGTCTATGCTGTGTGCGGGGCCAGTCCTTAAAGCGGACCCGTTCCTCCCTCGATGGCAAGGAGCTGCCATGAATTAACAACCGGGACCCTGATTTATTCATGTATCCAACTCGCTGCTGCGGCGGGTTCTGGTTTTCAGAGATAAATGTCCCGAACAGCTCCTAGCAGGCAGGCGATCCATCAGCAATCATCCACTCCAGCTATGTTCCACGGCAGTCAGAGAATTCACAATTCCCCTGACATCCGGCATCAGGTGGAAGAATGGATTTAAAGAAGAACACTGTGACAAAGTGTGAAGGCCGATTACAAGCAGTGAAACCCAGCGTGGTGTCGGTAAATTACTCACCTCTAGAGTCTAGATTATTATTTGGGGTTTTCATTCGGCTAGTGGATTTTTGGATGTCCAATTCAAGACGCCGCTAAAGAAGTCTGGTTTTCAGAAGCTGGGCAGTTCAGAGACACTTGCTAAATATCTGGGGTCTCACGTAGGGGCCCTCAAAGTCATTTGTCACTTTTCAAAATCGCGGTCAACTCGGGGATTTTACACAGGTTGGATCTCTCTAGTCCGGCGCCATCGGGATCTGACTGGTGTCGGACCAGAGAATTTGCCAGACCACGGGTGTCAGTATTGTCTAGCAGCATTGCCAGCGCTTCCTCTGCTTGCTGGGCTGCTAGGAGACATTTAGGGGTGAATTCGAGCTAAATCACAGCACAGAACACTGAGAGCCAGGACTGGGGGCTGTAAACAAACTTCATGGGGCTGACAAAAACTTGGCCACGCCCATGATAAATGAACATCCAGCTAACTCAAATCATGCTGCTCATGGATGTTGCTAGACTAGAGGGGGTCAGCCTGTACTCACAAATGCTGGAAGGAACCAAGAAGTCTAGACGTGGCTCTGGAAGGGACTTGGTTTTAATTATCGGGCAGGCTAGAAGCTTATAACACTGGCATATTTGTTTCCATAAGGAATCATCTTCACTCAGGTACCTTTGCTTAAGGTACTATTTCTGAGCCGTATCCTTCCTGTCTCAGCAATCTATCTGTTGACTTGGATCTTTATCTGCTTAGGTTTAAGTACCCAGTCTCCAGATACTTAATAATGCCTTGTGTGACGGCGCGTTGGGGGTCCCCCGTCTCCTGCACCCCAAAATGGCACAAACAGACTCCACCAGCCAGTGGAATTGAGGGTGGTTTATTGCTTCTCCAAGATACAGCACAGCACAGATGTAATCTGGTTACAGGAACTGGGGGCTAAGAGGCTTCAGTGCCCTCTTGAGATGGGGGGATCCCAGACCCCTCCCCAGTTCCTTCTTCCCTGCTTTCCTGACAGGAACTAACTCACTCTCCTCCAGCCCTGCCCCCCAGCCAGGGCAGCATCCACCTTCCTTTGTTCCTCTCCATGGGGGTCAGCTGGCCAAACCAGTTGGGATACCCTCTTTGCATAGTGACTCATCACTTGTCTGCTCGGTGGTGCTACAGACAGCAGCCAGAGAGTTAGCAGGTTACCCCCCACTACGTCACACCTTGTTCCCCACCCCACCCCCTTCCTTTTCCCTTTCTCTTCCCCGCTCCTATTTATTTCCAGTTTTCATATTCCCTACTCAAAACTCTGGTCATCTGAAGAAGTGGGCCGTGCCCACGAAAGCTCCTGACACCATCTACGTGTTTTGTTAGTTTATAAAGTGCTACCAGACCATTTGTTGCCTTTTTGCTTAAAGGATGTTCTATGCAAGTCCAGCTTGTGCGCCTGTCAGGAAGGAGAGAAGTGTGGACGGTTTTGCCTGGGAGAAGGGATGGATATGGCTTTGGTCAAGAAAGAGAAAGAAGGGGAGCTGCTAGTGCCTTAGGATCGGTGATGGCGTTCGCCGGGACTCGGGAGTGCAACTGTAGTCACGGAAACCAGGCCCGAGTTAACCAGTGTGCAGGGGGACACTTTCCTAAAGGCCCCCAGCTTCCCCTTTGTCGTGCTGAGGGGTGGCCAGGACAAACATGAGTGGGGCTGCCCTGCTATCCGCCACGTCACATCTGAATGATGAGGGAAGCCTGAAAGAATTGGGCTTGTTTAAAAAAGAGAAGACAGAGGGGTCATGAGAGCAGCTTTCAAGTATCTAAAAGGGTGTTACAAGGAGGGGGAGAAAATTATTCTCCTTGACCTTTGAAGACAGGACAAGAGGCAATGGGCTTCAATCGCAGCAAGGGAGGTTGAGGTTGGACATTCGGAAAAACTTCCTACCTGGCAGGGTGGTTAAAGACTGGAATAAATTGCCTAGGGAGGTTGTGGAATTTCCATCTCTGGAGATATTGAAGAGCAGGTTGGACAGACACCTGTCAGGGATGATCTAGAAGGTGCTTGGTCCTGCCACGAGGGCAGAGGATGGGACTCGATGGCTCTCGGGGTCCCTCCCAGTTCTAGGATTCTGTGATTCTCCCATGCTCAGAACAGGGAGCTGGGCCAGCCCCACAGAACAGAAGCTGCTGCTTCTGGGTGAGTGTAGGGTGACCGCTCCGCGATGTAAAGGGTCCAGGACTCCGGCCACTGCTACTCTGAATTGCTGGGGCCCGGAAGAGCTGTCCCCTTATCCCTCTGCCGATCAGCAGCCTGCTCTGACAGCAGCAAAATTGAAAGTTCTTTAGCGCCGTCTGTGACTGTCTAAGATGAATTCATCCATGTAATGGAATAACACGAGAGGCCTCCTATGAGCAGTCCTGGAAAGAACCGTTAGCACAAATGAAAGATTGTCAGACTTACTGTGACATTGTAATCATGAAAAACCCCAAGGCTAAGGCGAGCGGCTGACCCCTTGGCCAAATGAGTGAAATTAGCCTTCTTCCTACCAGGGTCCTGAACCACCGACTTTTCAAGCCCTTCCACTAAGAAATCAGCGTGAGTGCCTCTACCAATCAGGACAGGCCGCTGAGTAGAGAAATTGTACGGTGCTTACAGGAAATCAAAGGCTCTTAGCTTTTCCTCCGTGGCCCATAATTCAGTACTCAGCACTCAGAGTGAAGTGGCTGCTAGAACTTCACTTTGTCCCCATTGGGAAAGCCTGTCGGCAGAGCTAAATGTCAACGTTGGGAACGAGGCCCCGCCCCCAAAAAACGAATAGGCCAACTGGAAAGAAGCCTTTGCTTTTCAGACGGCAGTTTGGGGATTCAAGTTTTAAACATTTCCCTGACATAGAAAGTGTTTTTTAATTCTATAAAGAGCAACTTTCAGAAGCAGAACATGATGTCGGTAGCACTTTAAGGGCATGTCTACACTAGCAAATTACTTCAAAAGAACTAAAATCGAAATAATGCCCAACATAAAAAAATGGAAATAGCATGTCCCCTCTACAGGGGAGCCTTGAAATTAGTCCGAGGCAGGCTCTGCTATTGTGAATTTGCCAGCTCGATTTAGAGCCCCAGGAAGCACTGGGGAGTAATTACTTTGAATTGTTCCAGGGAGTAGTTATTTCAAAATAGCAGCAGCGGAGTATCAACACTATTGCTATTTCAAAATGAGCATTATTCCCTGAGAAAAACAGGAATACAGATTTCGAAACAACCAGCCTCTTATTTCGAAATAACAGGCTTGGTCATGTGGACGCTCTGCTTATAAATTCGACCTAAGGGGGATTATTTTGAAATAATTCCCTAGCATAGACTAGGGCTAAAAGTTTTGTTCAGGCATTTGGGAAACACTGAAAGTTAGTTCAAAAATGGAAGCAAACACTGGGAAAATGTCTGATTCGTCCATTTGGGGGAAGTTCATTATCCATTCTAGAGTGATCCGGAGAATAAAGGAAGAATTGGGATCAGTTGGTTTCTAGCGCTGCACTGTTCCTAGAGAAAACTTCTGCAAAAAAACTTCTCTAGGGCTTTGTCTAGACTGCAGGCTTGTTTCGGGAGAAACGTTTCTGGAAGAGATCATCAAAAAAAACCTTATTCCGAAAGAGCATCCACACTGCAAAAGCGCATCATAAAAGCAATCTGCTTTTTCGAAAGATAGGCCTACACTGAATGGATGCTCTCTCGCATGTAAGCTGTGATTACTATGGACGGAGTGGCCACCAGAGCACCTGTGCTTTTTCCTCTTTCCTCTTCTTTTGAAAGAACTCTTCCCCGTCCACACATGCCTTTTTCCAAAAGAGCTCTTTCAGGAAAAAGGCTTCTTCCTAGAATGAGGATTACCAATGTCGGAAAACCCCCTCTGTTCTTTCGATTTTCTTTCAGAAGAACGCAACTGCAGTGTGGACGTAACTGAAGTTTTTTTCGGAAAAACGGCCGGTTTTTTGAAAAAAAAAAAAACTCTAGATGAATTCCATTATGCTGCCTAGACAATCATCTGGGCCAATCACTACCTGTGCTTACTTTGAGGCTGAGGTGAGCCAACCTTCCTGGTTTTTCCTATGTGTAGGCCACCTACCAGAGCCGGAGATGGCATAAATGTTTCTGTTGACCCCAAAATGAATTATTTTGGGATTTTCCTTTATGAAGAAAAATAAATTTTGTCTGTTCTTCCTGTTTTGGGACAGTCTCCCCTCACTTCCCCAAATCTCAGAGGTTTTCACAGACAGGAAAAATTGGATTTTCTGAGCGGTTCTACTATTACTCTAGTTGAATTTCTCTTCCAATATTTCTCCACTGATTTTTTTGCCAGCAAAAAGAAGGATTACGGTTGACTCTGAGGACGAGAGGCCCATCTCAGTTACAATGCGCTGCATGTCCGCTTTCGGTCTTGCCCTCCTCTTGACATCGGTCTGCGTGAAGTCACTGGCCTGGCATCTGCCCCCGTGAGGGAATTTCCATACACGCCTTGCAACCTCCCTACTGTTCAGTTCCACTGTGGGCGACTGACTGGGGGCTCCAGAGCGCCATCACGCCACACCAGGGCAGTCTTGCCGTTGTGACCGTGTGGGGCAGCGAGGGTGGGAGAGTTCTGGTACTCTCTAGTAGGGTTGGGGGCGAGGGCAGAGCAATATGTGCCAGGGTTTATCGGCTATGTCTGACTGACAATCTCTCTCTCTCTCTCTCTCACACACACACACACACACACACACACACACACACACACACACACACACACAGTAGCAGGAGAAAAAGGACGAGGGCCGACCCACTGATGGGAGTAAGGAAGGGGGCAGTTGCCCTGAGGCTCTGGCTACCGCCACTGGCTACCCCAGCTTCACCCCTTCTGCCCGTGTCTCCAGCCTTTCCAGGCGCACGGAGCCACCTCCCCTACCCACACATTGCCCGGGGCTCCAGCAATCCCTTGGCTGCCCCGTTGGGATAGAGAAGGGGCAAGAGCTTCCACTCGCGTGTTGCACCGCTCCTGAGCCCCGTATCGAATGCTACCTGAGGGGGCAAGAATGCCTCTTGGGTGTCTGAGGCTCACGGCATCCCGGCTTCCCTCCCTACTGGGTGTAAACAACCGGGCTGTTGCTGACTGAACTCTCATGCCCCAATAGGTATCCCTGTTGCCTCGTGAACTGTGCAAAGTACATTGGGCTGTGACTAAAACACCCTTCCTCTGTGTCCGTCTGGATCCTCGCAGGGTTTAAACTCTATAAGTACTTTTGGTTTGGGCACATCCCCCTGCACATGAAAATGAGCCACCGACAGCCCTGGGCTTGAGGTAATCACCCAGGCTAGAAACTTCACTAAAATCTCCTCCCTGAGTAACATCTTCCCAGTCTTCTAGCCAGCAGAGACCGGGGCCAAATCGGTCAGTTGCTCCATGATGTGGACACACATGTAATAGACACACCCCACAGCATTCAGGGCAAGACGACACAGCGCAGGAAGCTTTGTTACCCCCCTTTTACAGACTAGGAATCGAGCCAGAGGAAGGGTAATCAATGAGCCAGTAGCCCCACAAGGGCATCTGTGGCGAGACTGGGTATTACACTTATATTGCTTGTCCCATAACTACCTGGCCATCTTCCTTATGTGGGGGGTTAGTTTTTTAAAAAAATACAAATAAAATACAAACCCAGCTAAAAGCCCATTCTAGCAGTTGTGCTTCCCTCAGAGTTGTTGGAACGTACTCACGCCACTTCCTTTTCTTAAAACCCTCAGTGTGACAGGGTCCCCTCATCCCCCCACTCGCATTTGCTGCTCTAATTATCATTTCCCTACCCGCTGAAATATCACCAAACAGAAACAAAAACAACAACAAAAAGCTCTGTGTGAGTAGGGAGAGCTGAGGGAAACCATGGAGTGCGCAAAACTCGTAACCGTTACACCGTGGTTTTTTCATGTTATCAGAAGCGATTGGCGCTAGAGAATAGATTTTTTTATACTTTAAAAAACACAAGGTTTACGCAAGAGGGATTGCAGGTGAAATTTTAAAAAAAGAACAAATATGTTACGAGCTAGAGAGAAACTTCTCTCAACAAGGGAGTCAAAGGTCCTAAAAAGTTAGGCTAGTTCCATTGGGTGATCTCTAGACCCATTTTTTTCTATCCCTTCGTTGGCTCCATTGTGCCTCGGAATCTCTGTTTTCTTCCCTGCTTCATTTTCCGTCTATACTGCCATCCAATTTTTCTTTGCATGTTTCCCTATTTCCACTAATAACTCCTGAATGAAACACAATAAAGTCAGGCCGCATCTTCACTTGAGGGAGGATCAATGGTCTGGAGATCAATCATCCAGAGTTCTATTTAGCGGGTCTAATAAAGACCCACTAAGTCAAATGCTGAGGATGCCACCATTGGGGCCGGAACGCCTCACTATTGCATGGAGTATGGGAAGTTGACAGGAGCATTTTTTCCCCATCGACCTCCTGCTCTGAAGCCACCCTTGAAAAGCAGTGCAAGGTACGTCAACTCCAGCTACACAATTCACATAACTTATCTTGCATCGATTTTCTCCACCGCTGTAGACCTAGTTTTAGAGTCATAGGCTTTGCACAACACAGCTTTTAGCGACGCAGCCAACAGCCATATCCCAAAAAACAGGCGGTATAAACACTGTTTGTCAGCACTTTGGCTGACAAAAACTTCCACCCCCTACCAGCAGTGTTTGCTTTGTCGGCAGGTAAGCATTCCTGCAGACAAAGTGCTGTTTATGTTAGCACTTGCCTCTGCAAAGCTGTCGTCTTTCAGGGGGTTGTTTTTTTAAAGCATCTGTGAACAACAAAAGCTTTGTCACTCAGTTGCCATTGTAGACAAAGCCCAGGGAGGAGTGACAAAAAAGCCCATGATGTTTAACTGGATTTATGATTTAAAAAACCCAAGTTCTGATTTACCTCGCTGTGAGTGACTGTGTTCAACATGGCATAGTTTTACATTGTATCAGGTTCTCTGTGTAATTGGAAGCTTCCTACCTTTAATTACTAGGCAATTTAATGGTCTAATTCACTTAGCTTGTAAAACAGATTTTTTTAAATGATATAAAAAGATTGAGATTTATGTCTTCAGCATGTTTGTGTTTTATAACATGGACTTGAGTTAAATTCTAATCACAGTTACACCCATAGAACACTTTTGTGAAGCATAGTACAGATAGCAAATGGCATATTCGTCCATATAAAATGAAAAAAATCTACCTTTAAGTGATAGAACTGATGTACATTTACCTTTTGTGCAATATAATGAAGCATGGAAAGATTGGTAAACAATGATTTCACCAGGCATATGCAAACCACCCCAAAAAAAATCCTATTTCTATAATCATCAAAATGTACATAGAGGCAAAGTAAGAAAAATACTGCTTGAGAAAATTAGCTTTTTTTAAAAAAAAAAAAAGATATTTAATTTGTATGTTTTGACATATTGATGACAATTTGTGTTTTAATAGTTATCAAACTTGAACTTTTTTAATCTAAACATCGGCTGTCATTAAATAAATGTCTGTCCCCACCAATGATTTCATGCAGCTGTGAAAATTGAAATAGGTACAAATTGAAAAAATGCTTAAAAATAGACATCTATTTGATCTGTCAAAATAACGAAAAAGTAGAAATAGAATTCTGCCATGCTGAAGTGTAGTATGGATTGCAAATGACATTTTTGTCTGCATAAAAATGAAAAGTAATTGAAAAGCTGTTAGAACCCCATATACATTTTTGATCAGAGGGAGAAAAGAAGTGACTTCACTCCTACAGATTTGCTGTTGACAAGCTTCAGAAAAGGTCCAGTGAAGTGTAAAAATTGACATTTCGCAAATAACAATTCAACTTTCATTTCTGTGAAGTTGCATGAAATAAACCACAGGCCTCAAACAGTCTATCTGGTTGCTCGTGATGCTAGATGCTACTTGTCTCATTAGTGAAGTTAATGAAAAGGGCAGCAAAAATCTAAGCACAAAGTGAGTAAGGTTGTTCATACAAATGCTCTTCAAGGCAATTGTTATCAACTTACTATGCCATCAGCGGATGTGCCAAAGAAATATCCCTGTATCGTAAGGTCTGTATGCGCATTTTCAGCAATACCATCTAGCTGTAGAATAGTGGTAGAAATGTAGCCGTGTTAGTCTGGTGCAGCTGAAAGCTGTAGATATTTTGTCTTCAGAACAAGTTATCCAATTTACAATACGGCTATTGCCACCAAATATATGGTACGTGCATGCACACACACCCCTTTCTTGGAACGCTTTTGAAAGTGTATTTTCTCCTCTTTGCTTCTTGTTAATGATTCCTTATTAACTGCCATTTTTTTAAAAAAAAGAGAATGGAACAGAAGACAACGAAAGTGCAACACTGTCCCAAACATGATATCACACCATACTTTGAAATCCTGTATCAGTGGTTTTCAGCCCGCAGGCATCGGGGGGGGGGAGGGGGGGGGAGCTGCAGACTGTGTTTAAAGAGCCCCCACGAGGTTATCACCATAGAACAATGGTTTTCAAACGTAGATCTACTAGGGATGGGGCTCATTGGTTAACCTTCATGTTACACACGGGCTCCCGGAACAACACACGGGGAGATGGCTCTTGGTGCACACCAGCTCCCACGGCTCCCCCCCAACCACCACCGCCACGCACTACTGCCTCTGAAACAGTAGGTGGGCGCTGGTACACACGGGGAGCCAGCTTTGCCTACCCTCTTTCCCGTGCTGCTGCCTCTGTATTAGAGCATGCAACAGCTCCTAGGGAGTCACCTGCCTTCCCCGCCCCCCTCTTTGCCCCCCCACAGACCCCGATAGGTTAGGGTTAGGATTAGAATCCCCACTATAAAATTTGTTCCAGAACTAGATTGTGTTGCACCCTTCTCCCATTACCTTCCTAATTTGACCCGAAAAGAACACCTGTCCACAGCACCGTCTCCTCAGATTAACTGGCGCGTGGGGAGCAAGACAGGAGAAGTCATTCTTCCGCTCTACTCTGCGCTGATTAGGCCTCGGTTGGAGTACTGCGTCCAGTTCTGGACACCACATTTCAAGTAGGATGTGGAGAAATTGGAAAAGGTCCAGAGAAGAGCAACAAAAATGATGAAAGGGATAGAAAACATGAGCGATGAGGGAAGGCTGAAAGAACTGGCTTTGTTTAGTTGGAAAAGAGAAGACTGAGAGGGGACATGAGAGCAGCTTTCAAGTACCTAAAAGGGTGTTACAAGGAGGAGGGAGAAAAATTGTTCTCCTTGGCCTCTGAGGATAGGACAAGAAGCAAGGGGCTTAAATTGCAGCAAGGGAGGTTTAGGTTGGACATTAGTAAAAATGTCCTGTCAGGGTGGTTAAACACTGGAATAAATTGCCTAAGGGGGGTGTGGAATCTCCATCACTGGAGACATTTAAGTGCAAGTTAGATAAGCATCTGTCAGGGATGGTCTAGATGGTGCTTAATCATGCCCTGAGGGCAGGGGACTGGACTTGATGACCTCGCGAGGTCCCTTCCAGTTCTAGTGTCCTATGAGTCTATGATTCTAAGTCACTGGTAAACTAAAATAACAAGTGCAGTGTGTGATTCTGAGAGCATCCGGGAAAACACGGATTCCACTGCTTTGGTACTTTACAAACACACAGTAACTAAAGTCAGTAGCAGGGGAGAGGGAAGACGAGGTCACAGCATCGAGTCCTTTGATTAGTACACGCACAAAACAACCGGGAGGCTGAGACCCTTACATGACAAGTGTTGGCCTGGTCTACAACTTTAGGCCAAGTCAGAGACATATGAGGATAAGGAATTATAATCAAAGCTCATACAGGCTCGTCACTTCAGTCCAGTGGTATCAACGGCAAGGCTGCAGCTGAGTTGGCAGCTTATTGTACTTGCTAGATGTTAGTGTCAGTTCGCATCTGTCATAGCTACATTTGCCAGGAGTCTACACTTTTTCATTCCCAGCTTGTAGGCTCTCCAAAGCAGGGACTCCCTTTCCTGGGCTATAACATTACTTACGTTGTACCTTCTGCAACTTATACCTAGTACAGGTTATCCTCTCCACGCCCTTCCTCCATGGTATTTTCATCGTTTTCCTCTGCTCTCAAAACTGCTGGGTTCTCAGTCGATACGGACTTGGGGGCAGATCCTTAGCCGGTAGCAAGTGGCATAGCTCAGGTAAAGTCCACTTAGCAACACCAGCTTAGCCCGTGAGAATCAGCCTCGTCTCCGTGTGCCTATTGGGCCCTGTTCAATAACGACTCCCCCTATATTTCTGCAAAACCACTGCAACCTGCCACATGTGGGTGTTAAAGCTTTAAGGCAGGAAGATTTACCACCCCGGGATGGAACGAATCTTTGAAACAACTCTCTGTTCAGCTCTGTCAGGTGTAGGAGGGCTTCTGAACTAGACCAACGTGCCGGCACCTCATCCACTAGGCAAAGAGGGAGGATGTTTCTGGTCGTCTTCGCATTTAAAAAAAAATCAATCACCCTGTGGCTATGAAATCCTTTCCCAGCTATTTAAACAGACCATCTTTTCAAGCCTCATCTGTGCGTATTGCCGGTCACTGTAGATTATCCCCCAGTTTCTATGGCAGTTTCTTTTCTTCCTTGATTTACACAATCAGCATTTTTAATGCTCCAGATGATTTTAATTGTCACATCCGTATCGCCTATTGGTGAAACATTAATTTCATACTTGCTTTCTCGGACAGTCTCCACCCTTGTGCCAGTCACCGATCTGTTTGATCTTGATTTGTGTCTTCTTGCATCCTCTTAACCATCCTGCGGGTTATTTAAAATTTCAAAATACCCTAAAACTTTTTGGACAACTTTGCATGACCACATCTTTTTTCAGCAGTTCCCCTAAGAGTATTAGTCTCCCACACAGAGAGCTGCCAGAGTAAATTCCGCACACTTCTGTTCCTGCATGCTTTGTTGCTTGTCGCACGTTAGGTTGGCTCTGAGTAAGTTACTGCAACGTTACAGATGTGTAAATTATACCTAAAGAATAAATATCATGACATGTAGTTAGATTTGGGGATCTATCATGAACTATATTATATGAAGAACTTCTTCCCTCTGGCTAGGACTGGATGAAGGGACACTTAGGCCATGTTTTCGCTAAACAGAAGATTGATGCTACTGTGATTGATCTTTCAGAGATTGATTTAGCGAGTCTAGTTAAGACTCGCTAAATCGAACTCAGACGGTACCCCCAAGCAGCATCCAGTACTCCTGCTTCTGCTAGGAGTAAGGGAAGCCAATGAGAGCGTTTGCTCCTATCAGCCTCCCTTTTTGGGGACAGCACAGAAACTCGAAACAAGGTACTTCAACTCCAGCTATGCAATTAACATAGCTGGAGTTGCATATCATGGTTTGCCGTTCCCTTTTAGTGTAGACCTGGCCTTACTCTAAATCGGGTAGGTCCTCTGCAATTGTTAATATTGTTAATAGACAATTTCCTCTTTTTAAAATGAGAGTGGAGATTCTCCTGCCTAGCACAGCCAACAAAGGGTCCATGCGAGTCCCCTCTGTCTCATTAGTGCACATGGGGAGCGTTCTTCCTGACAGGATATGAATCCAATTTCTCATTAGTTTAGAACCGCCCCGACCTTAGATCAATTTCAACAAAGCATTATATTAATTGTGATTTATAACCTGCTTTATAATGGTTTATAACTGTTAACTGCCAGGCAATCACCATTTCTCTCATATATTTACTCTCTGCCATAGTTTAAGATGTTCCCCCGCTTTGGCCAGGAGAGTATTATATACGTGGGGAAAATCCACGTGAAACAGTGTCTGAAATTCAAGGTAGAAGTAAACAAAATAAATTGGCATGAAGCTAAGGTTAGCAAAACCAGCAGCAATCATAGGATGCTTCCTTGGCATGAAATACAGTTTGGCTACATCTACACTAGCACCCTTTTCCGGAAATGCTTAAAATGGAACAGTTTTCCGTTATAAGTATTTCTGGAAAAAGCACGTCTACATTGGCAGGATGCTTTTCCGGAAAAGCACTTTTTCCGGAAAAGTGTCTGTGGCCAATGTAGACGCGCTTTTCTGCAAAAAAGCCCCGATCGTCATTTTCGCGGAAAAGACTACTGTGCTGTCTACACTGGCCCTTTTCCGGAACAGTTTTTCCGGAAAAGGACTTTTGCCCAAACGGGAGCAGCATAGTTTTTCCGGAAAAACACTGACAATTTTACAGTAGATTGTCATTGCTTTTCCGGAAAAGCAAGCAGCCAGTGTAGACAGCTGGCAAATTATTCCGGAAAAGCAGCTGCTTTTCCAGAATAAGTGGCCCAGCGTAGACACAGCCTTCGCGTTTGCATCGCCTCTGCAGCGTGCGACCGCTCAATGGAGAAAGGTAATGGTTAGGGAAAGAAAAAAGGAGGATTTATGTAACATGGAAGACATTGGAGCAGGCGTGGGCAATAATATTTGAGTAGGGACCACTTCAAAAAATGTTGACGTGGTCGCGGGCCATCCTGGAAGGGGCGAGGCCTCGGGCGAAAGGAGCGGAGCCTGGAATAGAAGGCACGAGCCTTTTCAAGAGAAGCAGTTGAAAGGGCTTGCGCAGCTCTGGCTCTCAGGTAATGCGCTAGGGGACAGGACCTGGAACACACACGGGCTGGACCAAAGCCCTAGGCAGGTCGGATCTGACCCATTGAGTGGCCTTTGCCCACCTTTGCACAGGAGTGAATTTTGACTTAATGCCACAGAAGCAGAACAAAGTGGTTGACATTGATGATGGGTGCGGAAGCATTTCTGGACAGACTGGCACCCCGCTGCACATGCACTTAGCAGAGAGGTCAGCCTTTGGGAACACCAGGAAGGCTAAAATTAGAGGGATCTGGGGTCAGAAAGAAGGTCGGACAGGTGGGGTGGAGAGACGGCACTGCAAACGTTGAACAGGGCGATAAGCCATGACAGGCCACATCAGGTGTGATCTAAGACAGGAGGTTTCATTTCTTTATCACCCAAGAAGCGCACCCAGTCCAGCTAAGCACCTCTGCAAATGTGCAATTGATAGCACAAGAGCCAATTCATACTGCTTCATCAATTCCTGGACTCTTCCTGTGGGCTCAGTTGGGTACAAAAATCCTTTAGGTTTTGCACAGTCCAAGGACAGAAGCAGCTGTAGAGTTTTTGCAGCCTTTCCAGTTTGAGTTAGATTTACTAGTTTGAGTTAGGTGTAAATTGCAGCAAAGGGGTTCTAAGTTGGACATTAGGAAAAACTTCCTACTTGTCAGGGTGGTTAAACACTGGAAAAAATTGCCTACGGCGGTTGTGGAATCTCCATCCCTGGAGATATTTAAGAGCAGGTTAGACAGACATCTATCAGGGATGATCTAGACGGTGGTTGGTCCTGCCGTGAGGGCAGAGGACTGGACTTGATGATTTCTAGGATTCAATTCCTGGTTTAAATTAAGCACTGCAGTATTAATGCTTCCAAGCAAATAGAATTAGACATGTAGCCTTTAGCTGAGAGCTCAGCTAGCAACAGTCACTGGGTTTTTCCTACACATAAGCCCCGGATTTGCAGATTACAGCTGAAAGAATTTTCATGTGCAAGCTGCTTTACCGCATCCCCTAAAAATTGCATGTAGCGTCAGTCAAGAGAACAGAAAAACGTGCTTCAGAATGCAGCTGCAGCTGTCACTTGCGGAACCGAATGGCGATTCATGCTGCCAAACAGAAGAGCGCGTGACGATAATATTGTGGAATGCAAAGACAATGCTCGATCCTTGTTTACCGCAACAATTAATGTAGCTCCAAAAACTCTGCATACGTACGATGTATCTCCGCTGAAGGAGATTACAGTCGCACCTTGCCATGCACATGGTAATTGATGCATTTCATTGGAATGCAACTGAAAACTGGATTTAGAGCAATGCTGTGCAAAAAGCAACTGATAAATGTCTTTATTGGCAGCCCTGATATCTGCTGTGAGCTCTAAAGTACTCCCTGCATCTGTGTTGTACTGAAGACAGGACTGTGTGTGAACTGGAAGAGATGTTATCAGGATTAGGGATGATAAACTTCCCTTATGCAGACCCTCTGTCAGCTTAAACCCCTCTCCTCCTATCCCAGGTTCCCTTACTTTCTTCTTCTCAGTCCTAATTTAAGCTTAGGGTTGTTTCTCTCTCCTCTTGTGATGTTTTGAATCGGGGGCGTTTTTACAGCCCCCAATGCTGGGGCATTGCTAGACAGCTAGAGGGAAACCAGGGACATTAGGGTTATCGGCCTTGAGCTTCTGGGAAATACAGGTTGGTCCTCTTTGCTTTGGGAATCTCTTGTCCAGCAACATCCATGGTCTGGCAGGACCTTAGATGTTGCTGGAAGAGACAATTCCTGGACCAGAGAGCCACCGGAGTGGCTGGGAGACTGGCGAGTGGTAGGGGCAGCCTACAGCCTGGGGAGCAAGGATCAGAGCTGGTCCTGAAGCCAGGGAACCGGCGGTCTGAATGCCAGCCGGGAGGCTGGTAGAAGAGCCACTCCTGTGGCTCCTGTTGTATGCCACTACCCAGTGAGCCTGGCCAGGACCTGCAGCAAAACGAGGAAGCAGACGTGAGGGCAGGTCTGTGGGGAGACCCCGGAGGATGGCAGCAGAGGGGCTGGAATGACCATCCCTGGTCTGGCAAACTCCATTGTTCGGGATTAGACAGGACCCAAGGGTGCCGGACCAGGGAGGTCCAACCTGTAGTCAGGTATTTCACTGAACCAGCAGAGAAGTGGGGGGTGGTATGTTTCAAGCCGGTGCTCACCCTTGTTTCTGCTGCAAAAATTAGGTGGAAATTCCATGAGGAAGAGTCTGTGAAGTCTTCCCTGCTGTCGTTCGGACTTTGTGTGCTTGAAGGGCCTCCTCAACCCCCAACCAGCGTTCCCTGTAAACAGAGTGCCTGCGTGGCCGTCCAGGAGAGACTCAAATGCTGCCCAGCTGGTTAGTAGAGCACCCACAGCTGGCAGCATGTGCTTCCAGGGGTGGTGCACACCAGCACATAAATAAGTGTGTATAAAATGTATTCCATACACAGCTGGAAAAAATTAGAGGGAACATTGCCCCCATTCCTTAGTCGGGATGCTTATGCCTATTGTATGCCACTACCCAGCAGAGCTAAAACATTAGCCGTTAGAAGGCCAGATATATTATATTTTAAAAAAAATGTGTTGAATTAACCAGAACTTTCTTGGTGATTCAACAAAAACAGACTCACTTCTAAGCCAAGCAATGGAAACAAATCTTACTGGGTATTCTTTTAGGGGGGCAAAGTCATAAGAACATAAGAACGGCCGTACTGGGTCAGACCAAAGGTCCATCTAGCCCAGTATCCTGTCTACTGACAGTGGCCAGCACCAGGTGCCCCAGAGAGGGTTGACCGATGGAAGACAGCTGAGAAGTAAAGGGGTCACCTATGCAAATCGTTATGAATGGGTGATCTCATTGACTTTAGAGAAATAAAGGACTCAAGAGAGAGAAACACTCATCCTAAAATCTGGTTCATTGCTGGCAAATTGATACGTCTCGACATTTCTGTGCTCGCGTAATGTACCAGTTGCCCGAGACATAAGGCAGAGCAATATTAACAGAGGCTAATTTTATGCCCAACATGAAATTCTATTGCTGGTCAGAAGGATACTGTAAAAATGTCATTAGAGGCATTGGAAATAATGGCCTCCAGCTTCAGGAATGCAGGGCTCGTCTCAATCCACCGGTTTCCCAATTAAATTCAATTAGCTCAGGTTGTTGCCACACGGTCTCGTATGAGGGTGAATTAATTCTTCCATCGACGGAGCTGGGAGTGTTCCCATGTGGGGAACGGGAATCAGAGCGGCCACCCCTGGAGTTTCTCCTGGCGCTTCTGTTTTGGGGAGAGGGCCCTCAGAATGGGCTGGGGGTGGTGCCTTCATTGTGTGAATTCCCTAATATTCATTCAAAATTTCATCTTGCTTCTTCCCCGTACTGCCTGGCCCCTCCGTGACAGCAGCTGTGGTTCTGCAGGAGCCCTGCTCTCCTGGGCTCCACTCAGAAGGTCCCTCCAAAGAGACTGCTCGGAAAACGAAACTTCTGACATCATCATCGTCTTCCTCGGCAATTTCCAGTTCATCCCCCGGCGCAGACCTGGTGGGGGAGGGCGGGACTGTGGTGCTGAGGAGGGGAGAGGAGCTTCAGGATTGCAGCTTTGTGTGTCTGGAACATGCCAGATCCGAGTCCCCTCATGTAAAGTAACAGGGAATCTGAGGATAGTGATAGAGATGTAGCTGTGTTAGTCTGGTGTAGCTGAAACAAAATACAGGACTATGTAGCACTTTAAAGACTAACAAGATGGTTTATTAGATGATGAGCTTTCGTGGGCCAGACCCACTTCCTCAGCACTGCTGAGAGGGCAGATTGCTTAGAACCAGGGCTACCTGTCACTAATACCGGGATCCCCCCTCTATAAGGCACCAAACCAGTCACACAGAGCACTCCAGCTAGCGCTCTGGCCAGCAAGAAGACACACAAGCTGTCCCCTTAGACACTCCAACTTTACCTGTGCCACAACCAGCACCGCTCCTGACACAGGCGAGAGGTTATAAAACAGACCCTCTGAGGGAAGACTGAAAGAATTGGATTTGTTTAGTTTAGAAAAGAGAAGACTGAGAGGGGACATGATAGCTGTTTTCAGGTATCTAAAAGGGTGTCACAAGAAGGAAGGAGAAAACGTGTTCATCTTGGCCTCTGAGGATAGAACAAGAAGCAATGGGCTTAAACTGCAGCAAGGGAGGTTTAGGTTGGACATTAGGAAAAACTTCCTGCCTGTCAGGGTGGTTAAACACTGGAATAAATTGCCCAGGGAGGTTGTAGAATTTTCAGCTCTGGAGATATTTAAGAGTAGGTTAGATAAATGTCTCTCAGGGATGGTCTAGACAGTACTGGGTCCTGTCATGAGGGCAGGGACTGGACTCGATGACCTCTCGAGGTCCCTTCCAGTCCTAGCATTCTGTAATTCTATAACCCAGTCTCACCCACTCCAAACAGGTTCTTCAGTCCCAAAGGACCAGCCACAGTTCCAGGACAATGTATACCTCAGATCTTACCCCAAAGAGCTCGCTGGGCCAGTCCTTTGGAATCTAAAATCTAAAGGTTTATTCCTAAAAAGACAGAAAAGGTTGAGCGTGGGATTGTTAAAGAAATCACATTACGCTCACCAATCCCCAAGTCATTGAGGCAGGCTCTTCGCCGAGTTCAACTGCTATCTCTGGAGTACGTCCTTTGTTAGGATGGGCCAGCGCTCCTTCCCGCCTCTCTGTTTGCCACAAAGATGCTTGTGAGACGAAGAGCAGGAGTGAAGACAAAAATGGAGGAACCCTCCCCCCCCCCACACACACACACACCAAGGATCCTTCTATAATCTTGCCCAGGTGGAGCGAAATCTTTCTCTCTGTCCTCCGGTGTGACGGTACCTCCCGAAATGGAGCTGATCACATGATGAAGTCATTTGTCCATGTCCTTTGTAGGCCAACAGCCATGGGGTGCCTGCTGGTCTACAGGTTCCCAGCAGAATCCCTCCGGCGTTTATTGGCAACACCGATGAGCAGAGGCAGGCAATAAAAAAGGCAGCCCGCAAGGTTAGCGCCCGGTGGGCCGCCGCCGCTCTGTTTACCTGCACGTCCACAGGTATGGGAGGATCACAGCTCTGGTTGGCTGTGAATTGCTGTTCACGACCAATGCGAGAGGCAGGAAATGGTGTCCTGCCACTCACATGGCTGAGAACGGTGATTTGCGGCCAACGAAAGCTGCAGTCCTCCCATACCTGCAGACGTTCAGGTAAACATAGTGGCAGTAGCCTACCAGGGACTAGCCCTGTGGACCGGATCCAGCCCACGGTCTGGAATTTGCCCTCCGCTGCCCAAGAGCTATTGTCCATGCAGTTCACCGAGTAACAGCCCCTCCCAAAAGGTGGGCGACGCCTACCGCTGTCTCCCAGACAGATAACATTTAAAACACAGGTACAGAGCCCATATTCACAAGTGCAGAGCCCACTGATCATACAGGCATATGGGCAGCAGAGACCGAGTCAGCTAAGCAGACGCTTTCGTTGGACCCCTCGCCTGGTCCACTTTGCGCAGAATTGGGGGCAAACACACCCCAGAGGGTGCAACGCTGATCTGCCTGCTCCCGTTAAGCCCCAATAACGTCACACCTCATTCAGCAATGACGGGGAGGCTGGCTCAGAGCAATGCACGGTACCTTTCCCGAGCCCTGTCAAAGAATTGCAGCGACTGTATTTATCCCACCCTGGCCTGCATGCCAGTCCATTGCCCCATGCATCAAACACATGCGTCGAACACACTGCGGATCTGTGGTGGGGGATCCTCCAACTGTTGCGGAAGCAGCCTTAAATCCTTTGCGCTCACAGAATTCAGGTCACTCAGACGAGTAAGGAAAGCAGCTCTTCTCGGGAGGGGATGAGGAGCTATGGGAAGGAAACACGATCCAAGCTGCTGACGTGATTGGTGGCTGCTGGTGATGAAAGAAACAAAACACAGAAATCTGGGGAAACGGCGACCGCTCCAGGAGAATGAATTTCTTTGGAACTCTGGAACCACCTGATGTGTCGCTGACAGCTGGAATTTGAAAGCAAGCCACGGGACAGCAGTTAGAGTTTTGCTCTCTCCTTGATTCCCAGGGGCACAGAGTTTCCAGCACCGATGCAAGAAAGCTTTGCTTTCCCCGGTTAAAAATTTAACGCACAGACATCTTAGAGATAAACGTGAACGGAGGGATTTAAGTCGTCCATTTTGCACGGCCCATGAAGCAGGAATGAGACAGCGAAGGAGGGAGCTCATAAGAACGGCCGTACTGGGTCAGACCAAAAGTCCATCTAGCCCAGTAGCCTGTCTGCCGACAGTGGCCAATGCCAGATGCCCCACGGGGAATGAAAGAACAGGTATTCATCAAGTGATCCTTCTTCTGTCACCCAGTTCCAGACTCTGACAACAGAGGCTAGGGACATCATCCTACCCAATAGCCATTGATGGACCTAACCTCCATGAATCTATCTAGCTCTTTTTTGAACCCTTTTAAATTCTTGATCTTTACAACATCTTCTGGCAAGGAGTTCCACAGGTTGACTGTATACTGAGTGAAGAAAAAACTTCCTTTAGTTTGTTTTAAACCAGCTACCTATTTAATTTCATTCGGTGTCCCCTAGTTCTCATAGTATGGGAACAAGTAAATAACTTTTTCTTATTCACTTTCTTCACACCTGTCATGATTTTGTAGACCTCTCTATCATATCCCCCTTTAGTCTCCTCTTTTCTAACCTGAAAAGTCCACATCTTTTTAATCTCTCTTCATACGGCAGCTGCTCCAGACCCCTCATTATTTTTGTTCACCGAAGCACATGCTAGCGTGCATTTGTATGCAGGCAGAGTATGCTCAGTTTTGGCATAGCAAGACCTCGAAAGTACCTCTCATTAGAGTAACAGCTGTTAGCATCAAGACTGGTGTATCCCCAGCCCCATTGCTTATCCACAGCATTTACCTCGGTCCCTTGACTGTCGTATCTGAGCGTGTCCCATTTGCTAGTATATTTATCCTCACAACACCCCTAAGCAGCTGGGAAGTGCTTTTGCCCTGGGTGGGGATCTGAGACTAAGGATCATGATGTTTAAAATATTTAGGCCCCTAAAAACGTAGAAGGTGCCTTATGAGATTTTCAAAGGCCCCAAAAGCACCTCACGGAAGGAGAAGGCTCGCGGAACGGGAGGGAGGTTGCCGTAAAAGCCCATATTCTCTACGGCAAATGCAGCTCCGGCGTGTAGTGTCTGGGGACAGCAATAGAGTCTCCAGCCCTGCTTCTCATCTGGCTTTTACACCAGATGTATGAGGTTTCTCTCACTTCACAGTAGTGTAAATGGGATCAGAATCAGGCCCTCGAGAGCCCTGATCACGAAAACAAAAGGGGAAAAAATAAAGGGCGTAACTTCCAGTCACTAAGCTGGAACATTTAAGAGCAGGAGCAAATGAGGAGGAGATGTAGAATCTCTCTCCGTCGTCCGTCTGCGGCTCTAAATGCAGGCTGCACCCCAGCCTGGCCGAATGGAATCCTACTGAGAGCTCCACAAAGCCACGGCAGAAAACAAACGTGGCGTCTGAATGGCCCGCTCGTCGCGAAGTCATTTCCTGTCATTATGAGCCTCCCAATTGGTTCTGCTCTGGACGACCGGCTGAGGTTTTAACTCCGAGGAAAGCGGTGTGCGTCTTAAACCCCGGCTTCCGATGAAAGCCCTCTGCAAACACCCCTCTCGTGCATAAATCCCCACCTGCGTGGCTAGGCTTTGCATAGATTTTCAGCTGCTGGTTTGAAGGCAGGCGCCTGAGGGATTCATGCAGGAGATGGAAAATAAATCAGATTCTAAGCCGCCTGCAATCGCCAGGGCCTCCGATTCCAAGGAAGTTTGAGTCGCTTGATTCGTTCCTCACTTCTATCAGCATAAAATCGCCTGAAGGGACAGTGACCAGAGAGCAAGTGTGAAAAATCAGAACACTAAGTGGGAGTTGGGGGGAGGGCGGTGAAGAGGATACAGTTGCATATATAAGACAAAGCTCTTATCTCAGGATGGCCCCCGTAACATCAGACCAATTGGTCACTGTCGCCCAGGGCAGTGGAGTTACACTTGTGTCAAAGGGTGAGGCCGCATCTGGAGTATTGCAGCCAATTCTGGGCGGCCCCCCACTACAAAAAGGATGTGGACGCATTGGAGAGAGTCCAGTGGAGGGCAACCAAAATGATGAGGGGGCTGGAGCACATGACCTACAAGGAGAGGCTGAGGGACTTGGGTCTGTTTAGTCTGCAGAAGTGAAGAGTGAGGGGGGATTTGAGAGCAGCCTTCAACTCCCTGAAGGGAGGGTCCAAAGAGGCTGGAGAGAGGCTGTTCTCAGTGGTGGCAAATGGCAGAACGAGGAGCAATGGTCTCAAGCTACAGTGGGGGAGGTCTAAATTGGACATTAGGAAAAACTTTCCCTAGGAGGGTGGGGAAGCGCTGGAATGGGTTCCCATGGTTTGCACCGGTGGAGATGGTGCGTTAGGGTACGGCTAGACCACAAGGGGTTTTCGAAAGGAGATGCAAATTAGGCACTGCATATCTTCTTCCGATCGCTTTTTTGAAAGTGAAAGTAGCCTGGACACGTTTTTTGCGGGAAAAATACCCTTTTTTTAAAAAAAAACACTCTTCCTAAAAAAAGGAGTTTTATGCAGTTTTTCAAGAAAGGGTGGCTTTTTTTCCCCCTCAAAAAACCCCACATCCAGACTACTTTCATTTTCAAAAAACCCACTTTTAAAAAAAACGATCATAAGAAGGTATGCAAATTAGCACCAAATTTGCATATCTCCTTTAGGAAAAAAAACGTCTAGATGTACCCTTAGTGAGCCGGGCTGCCTGGTAAAACTGGCTGACTAGGGAGCCTGGTTCACCACAGTTCGCCAGAGAACCTGGGGTGACCGAAGTGAACGCCCTGTACACCCTGGCCAGGCCTCTGGCTCCCTTTTGAGACCAGAATGCTTCTGAACCTACTGCAGCTTTCAATTGGGCCATTCAGGCACTAGGCCCAGCCCTTTGGGAGTTTTGACAAGTAGGGACAAGCAGCCCGTAATCTCTTCCTCGCGGTGAACAGCTTTCCCCAAGTGGTTTCATTCCCAGGCACTTTCTGTTGTTTCTTCGCACTCTCTTTTGGGGGGTTGACCCATCCTTCATTCTAGCGGGACTAGCCTGTGCCCCCGGACGGGAGAAGGAGCCTTATCCTCTGGGACATTTCCTTGGGGAGTTACTTAGCATCTTCCCTTCTGTAGTTCTGCCCCACAACTCGTGGGCATTTGTTAATCTGGGGGGCAAGAATTAACCAATGCTGCTGTAAACACGCTCGGTTTGATCTCCATTTGCTCGTCTGATTTATTTTTCAGAGCCCCAAGATTAGCAGATGAACCACGACAATGGCGATACAATCAGTAGAGTTGAGTAGGTACATGGCTGTAGTTTACTGGAATCATTTCATCAGCTCAGCCAGATTCACCAATTTTAGTTTAACCACAAGGGACTTAGGGTTGATCCTGCTTTGGGCAGGGGGCTGGACTTGCTGACCTCCTGCGGTCTCTTCCAGCCCTAGGTTTCTATGGTTCTACCGTAGATGTTTGCATGGAAAGGCCACCACTAAAGTCTTTCAAATTAGTTTTCTTGCGTAGAAACAAAACTCACAGCTCCAACAGCGCCTGTCCTATGCATCATGTAATTCAATGACCAAAAGAAAGGGACTAGCAGTGGTCTTAGCTAGAATTCATGGCACAGCAAGCGACCATGTTCCTCAGTCTGGCGGTGCCACCGCAGGTGCGTCCTAAGAGGCAGCCTGGTTAGGTTTGGCCCCCTCAAGGTTGAGGAACAAAAACAAACACAATTTCAGACAAATTCTAGAACCTTCCTTTCCCCCTTCCTTGTGGCTCTGCTCCATGATTGGGGAATTTTGTTGGGCCCCGGCAAAAAATGCAACGTGATCTAATTGGAGTTTCCGCAGACACTACAAATCTGGGGTCCTGTGCAAAAGAATGTCGAGGACCGTGGATGAGAAAGGAGCAAGAGACGCACAACTGGGAAAGTGTCACACAGAGACAAGCATGGCCCCATTTTATTGAAGGGCACTACTGGCCAGAAGAAGCACAGTGCAATTCACTCGCTCTCCATTTGCTCTCTCAGTACCAGCAGGGACCCACTTAATAAACCTCTGACCTGTACTTACGTAGAAAGAGTCAGCTGACGTGTCACCGTAGTAACTCCAGCAAATACAAAAGGGTGCCCAAAGCTCCGTGGTTGCGTGCCCTGCTCCTGACCTTTCATTTTTTCCAACACCACCAGCACTGACTTCCGAAATGCTTACGGTTACGTAGGGACTTTCCACGTAGAGTCCTCCGGCAGTTTGCTGCTTGTAGTGAGATCACAATCCAGTGCTTGTGACAGGATGGTTTGCTGCTAGTTTGAAGACGTGGGATGGATCCACCAGGAAGACCTGCATTTTACTTCACTTAAAAAACAAGGGCGTTTTTATTTCCGACTTGAGGGAGAAGAAATTGTATTTGAATGGCAGGAAGAGAGATGCGTAATAGAACACCCTTGGGTGGGAATTGAACCTGGGACCTTTGCATCTTACAGACACCTGAACTGAAGATAGGACTGGGAGGCAGGGACTCCTGCCTTCTATCCATTGTTCATAGCCACGGGCAAGTCATTTGTACCTTTCTGCTGTAGTATTCCTGTTACTTACATGAGCATGACACTTCCCTACCTCACCAAGACACCACAAGGGTTGGCTTGCTCGTGTTTGTACGGTGATTTGGGGACAGTCAATGTTATGTAAGTGTGAAGTAGAATTATAACATGTTGCTAGTATGCCCGGCTGCGGTATTGATTATTTAACAGATGTCTGTACTTGTGAGAACTGTGAGGAAATTGATCCTCCTGCAAAGCTGAGTTTCCAAGGCTTCGCCCCTTGTTCCTTAATCTACAGCTAGGCAAAGTAGGTGTGAAACGCTACCAGCTTCAAATGGCAACGTTTTATACTCGCTTTGTTCGTGGATCAGGCCCTTGATGAGAATGGAGGGGGCGAGGCATTTGGGAAGCAAGCAGAGTGAGAAAATAAACCTCAAATTTAACACCAAAGCCCAGGTGGTGGTATAATCCCCTCTTGACTATGTTACAGACTTGAGTCCCCCACCCGCTCTTTGGTGATGGAGGCTCCGAAGGGAATTGAAATTAACGCCGAGGCCGGCAACCTGGAAGCCACATGCAGGACGGAGCTGAGGCTGGAATCAAAAGACGGAGAGGTAGGAAATGGAAAGCAAACCCTAAACGAGAACCCAGATTTATAACGACCTCGGCCCCTTTGACACAATGGTTTCAAAACAATGGCGAAGCTGGCCCAGGTAGGAAAGCAGTGACTAACACATTGTGCGCCAACGAGATTGCCTCCAAGGAGAATGCTCGATGATTCATTGTTGTTAAAGTGCTTCGATAATAGCGTCTGTTGTACAAAGAGATTTATGTAGCTGTAAAACTGCACAATGCTCCTAAATTCTCTGGTTTGGGTGTCACTTTAAAATGAAATTTACTTGGCTAACATAATTAAATCTTAGATCATGAATTTTGCAAAGGCAAGAGTTTGAATCACCTGCCTCACTCTGCAAAGCTTTTAGAACTGGCTATTTTGATTTTTGAGGGAAGAGAGTCAGGCAAAGTTAGACTACTACGTCCGCTAACTACTAAAAGGGAAAAAGAGGGTTAAAAGGGATAAACGTTGGGTGACTTTTCAGTTTAATAGTTTATCTCCCCCCCCCCCAACAAATGCACTTTGGGATAAATCAAAACTGCAAATTCAGGTTGAACTTGGCAAATAGTTTTGGCCCACAGAACATGGTTTTGATAGAGCTGAAACGTTTCGTTTCAACATTGTTTTCAATGGAACGTTTCATCTCAGCATTTTGAAGGGATGTTTCGTTTTAACGTTAGCTATATTTATGTAAAAGGAAGAAAAAGTAAAAGTCACTTGGAAATTAAACAGAGCTTTTGCATTTCTTTTCAGTTATTCATTTCCACAAAAGTCCAAAATATTCCTTTTGCAGATTTCCCCCAGGTTTTTTTGGTTTGGCCACCGAACTGAATAAAAATCAATAATTTATTCACCTCTAATGAAAAACTACAGCGCAGACCAACAAAAAGCAAGACAGGATCTGAGTTGAACCTATCGTAGTCTATGAACGCATGGGGCTGGGGCTAGCAATAGCCATGCACAATCCCCGTTATTCCCCAACAATTCAGCATAATACAAAGAGGTAAAACATAGAAACCTCAGTTAGGGGACTCAGTCCAAAGCCCACTGAAATCACTGGCAAGACTCCCAGTAGAATGGATCCTAGTATTCCATTACCGTAACATCAGTTTGATACAGGTTGGACCTCTCCAGTCCAGCACTCTCTGGCCCGGCAACATCTGGGGCGCAGCATGATGTTAGTGAGCCGGATGCAGACTTAGCATGGGTGTGGCCGAGTTTCCCGCGGTCCCATAAAGTTTGTTTACAGCCCCCAGTCCTGGCTCTCAGTGTTCTGTGCTGTTAATTTAGCTCGAATTGACTTCTAAAATGTCTTCTTAGAGCCCAGTAAGCAGTGGAAGCTGCTGGACAAAATTGATCTCTCATGCTCCAGAAAACTCTCTGGTTTGACACCGATCAGATCCCGAGGGTGCTGGACTAAAGAGATTCAATCTGTAGGAATTTTTGACATGATGGGCCATGCTCTCTCTAAAGAGGGTGGTATTTTTACAAAGGCCCAAGCCCAAAATTCTTAAACCAGTCCAGAATCTGATCCTACAGTGGTGTAACACCCTTGACCTCCAGGGAGTTACACCGGCGTAATTAGACCAACTACCTTTTGGCTTAATGCCGGTTTGCTTTTACAGTACGTCTTGTCCACTGCACTGAAAGTCTCAATTCTGGTAGCAGACCCTCCTAGAGCGGACCCCAACCACACACTGAACTGGACGCAGGATGTGCATTAAGGGATTCACATCTGGCATGGCTTTGTTCTCTTATCCTCTCCCTACGGGGAAAACCGTGTGCGGGGGAGTGCAGTGGTTTGGGGTCATCTTTATAATATGCACACACACAGATACTGTACAGCTTGAACCTCTCCAGCCCAGAACTCTCTGGGCTGGCAACATCTGGGACCCAGTCTCTGTGTTAGCGATTGTTTATTTATACTCTAGTAGTACCCTCTCTGGGCCCCAGAGTGCTAGATCCTATACACGTAAGTAACCCATAGCTAGACCTGCCCCAGAGATCTGGCAAGCTCGGATTACAAGACACAGTCAGTGGATAAACGGGGTGGTGCGCTGGGTGGGGCACAAATGATTAAGACAGGTCCATTTAGAAAAATGTTTAATGACAGCTGCCACCCATTTGCATGAACAATTCTAGTGCTAGCAGGTCGGCTTTGCAATAAAAGCTTTTAATTTAGCATTTAAAGACTGCGACGCCTCACTAATTCTCTCTCTGTCTCTCTCCCTCCGCCTCCCTTCAGATTACATTGAACGCTGCAAATATCAAACTACCTAGATTGCCTCTAGCATCCCACTCTTCTGCGGGCTCCAGGCAGAAAATCTACGAGCTCTGTGTGTGTTCCAACGGGAGGCTATTCCTGTCTCAGGCAGGCGCGACTTCCACCTGCCAGATAAACACAAGCATCTGCTCTTGAGAGACGGTTCGCAGCCGGCATTGCGGGCAGCACAAAGGCCCTGGTCTAGTCTCCCAGAGAGCAGCTGCCGCCTATTTTGGCTAGAACACAGAAAGCCTATCAAAGACTTTTTGGTGTGTGTGCGCGTGTGTGACTATATATATATGAATATATATAGATATATATAAAATATATATATCCTCTGTGTAAAACGATGTTTCAGTACAATGAATCCCAGGGTGACCCTATCACATTCTGTCAAATTGAACTCACAACGCCCTATGCCCGTCTGTAGTGATATAGTCTAATGGTCCTCCCCTATTACGCACCGTCTCCTCAGAGCAAAGGGAACAAGTCTGCTTAAGTCAATGGACTGGCGTATCTGAGATCAAAAAGGAGGAGCAAAGCGCTGATCATTTTTGCACCGTTACAATCAGTCGCAACAAAATGGCCGCCAAGGCAGAGCAAATGGCCTCGAGAACTCTAAAACACCTGTCATCATATTACGCTCTATGTTTAATCTAAAATACAGTGGCCTAATTGGGAGACTCCACACTGCCCTCCAGGAAAACAGGGTTTGGTTCCCAGTGCTGGTCTTCCCTACTTAGCCTTTGGAATGGAGCTTGGATGCGGTGTTGCCTGGGTTAGCCCCGAGCGCACCACCAAATGCCTGATTTGCCTCTGTGTCTGTAGGGACAGCCCCTTGCAGCTCCTGTTGGCCATGAATCGCCGTTCCCAGCCAATGGGAGCATTGGGAAGAGGTGCAGCTTGGACACCGTTTCCAGTAGCTGCCATTGGCCAGGAACAACAATCTGCAAGCAGCCGTACCTGTTGCCTCACAGATAAATAAGCATCTAATGGCCCATCAGGGGCTAACCCTGGCGAATCGCGTTCAACTCTTGGACCACTTTTTGCCCAACCCTACCCTAGAGTATTCAGTTCTATACTTTAGGGCTGTGTCTAGACTGGCCAGTTTTTCTGGAAAATCAGTCGCTTTTCCGGAAAAACTTGACCGGTTGTCTACACTGGCTGCTTGAATTTCCACAAAAGCACTGACTTCCTACTGTAAGAAATCAGTGCTTCTTGCGGAAATACTATGCTGCTCCCATTCAGGCAAAAGTCCTTTTGCGCAAAAGTTTTGCGCAAAAGGGCCAGTGTAGACAGCTCAGATTTGTTTTCCGCAAAAAAGCCCCGATCATGAAAATGGCGATCGGGGCTTTTTTGCGGAAAAGTGCGTCTAGATTGGCACAGATGCTTTTCCGCAAAAAGTGCTTTTGCAGAAAAGCGTCAGTGCCAATCTAGCCGCTCTGTTCCGAAAATGCTTTTAATGGGAAACTTTTCCGTTAAAAGCATTTCCGGAAAATCATGCCAGTCTAGACGTAGCCTAGGAGATAATTCTGTTTTTACAATAAACCACTCCCTCACACACACAACTGGCAACACTGAGGCCATGTCTTCAACACCTCAGTCGAGCTTCTGGAGTTCAATTTAGCGGGTCTGGTTAAGACTTGCTAAATCAAACTCACGGGCTGCCCTCATCAGTGGCCGATACTCCTACTACGAGTAGACAGAAGCCGATGGGAGCGTTTGCTCCGGTCGGCCTCCCACTGTGGGGGACGGCAGAGAAACTCAAAACAAGGCACATTGACTTCCGCTACGTAATTAACATAGCTGGAGTTGCGTATCTCACTTTGACCTTTCCTTTTAGCCTAGACCTTGCCTGAGAAAGTGTAAGATTTGCCAGAATCTGTCTGGGATTCAGTGAAACTCATACAGAAGAGAAACATTATCCAACTTCGCTGCAAGAATTTTTTTAAACAGTGAGGGTAATCTGAGGTCACACGTTTTAAAGAGACTGAAAATGTCAGAGATGCTGATCATGAAACAGGACTTGAAAAAAATATTTCATAAAGATTATGACCAAGGAAGATCACCAGAAAGTAAGGCTTTGGGCCCTCCTGTACTTGAACCCAGATTAACACAGTATTTCAATTGGTTTTTCATGAGTAGGTTTTTTTCCCCCCTCCATGAGGCATTTATGGGGAAGGAAAACGTGTGATATGATTTTGTCACACTGTTTCCATTATCCAAAAAATGGGAATATCATGAGCAGTGTGGAGGTCTCATAGTTACTGGGTTTCAACTCCATTAATGACTTCCTGGAGCATTTAAGAAGCCTATGAAAAACGTTCAGGGTAAATTTTTCAAAAGCACCTAAGTTCTATTAATTTTCAATGAGACTTGGGCTGCTGAGTCACTTAGTGCATGTCTACACTTCCGAGAAGATTGACGCTCCGGAGGGTGATCTTCTAGTGTTCAATTTAGCGGATCTCTTAGAGATCCCTAACTCGAATGCTGAGGGCAGCCCCCGTTGGTGTCCAGTGCTCGTCCTTCTGCAAAGAGTAAGGGAAGCCAATAGGAGCTTGTGCTCCCGTTGGCCTCCACTTTGGACACCGCCATGGCTCAGCTTAAGGAAAGCCACCTCCAGGTAGACATTTGGCATAGCTGGAGTTGCGTGTGTTAAGCCGACCTGCCTGGTCTAGTATAGACCAGGCCTTAGTGCTTTTGAGAATGTTACCTATAGACAAATACTCAACCCTGCGCATAGCTCTAGCAATATTGAAAGTTCATTTATCTCACCCAAATGATTTTGACGATCACCACAAAAACAAACTATTTAGACAGTTTGGCCAATTTTTACAGGTGTCCCGTCCTTGTATTTTCTTGGGGGGCTTGAGAGTTGTCTGGGGTTTTACAATGTGCATCTAGGGCATGCTCCAAAGCAGAAAGCCTCTCGTTGACTGAAATTGAATTTGGATCCCACTTCGGTCCTTCTGGTTGTTTTGCTTGTGCACGAGAGGACACCAGGAGAAGTTAACACTTCACAGAGGCTGAAAATGATTCGTTCTGCAATTTTCTTAGTGCTACGGTTCAGTTCATCCTCAAGTTCAAACGATTTGTTAATTAATGCAAAGGGTCACCCAGGAGAACAATTGTATTGGGACACAGGACTATACCATCTCTGTTCAAAGAGGGGAAATTGTGCCTATGCCTTAAGCCAATGCACTCAGCAAGGAGAAGCACATCATATTTATCTTGTTGTTAACGCTACTTTATTTTGTGGGGCGATAGTTGGAAGGGAGGGTGGGGGCTGTCAACAGGTGTCGTAGGAGCCGATGGGGCACCATGAAGCAGATGTAAGTGAAATCCATAAAGGTTGTGAGGGCTGCTGGATTGAGTACAGACTTTTACCATGTTAAATATAACGGACGACAATGTATGTTACCTCCGGGACCATAGCTGAAGTCCTGCTTAGCATCCCAAGTGGAATACGTTTACTGTAGTGGCTCTTTTCCTCATTTCATTTTGCATTGGATAATCATTTGCATCATCTGCAAGGGCCGATTCATAAAAAAATTAGTTGTCCAAGGTTATAACCAAGTTTGGGCTGCAGAAAGTGTGTAGAATGCAAAGGTCTGGTTTCATTTGGCTTCTCTCCCCCCAATGATTGATTCTAATGCAAGTGGAAGAGGCCGGGTGGAGGACCAGAACTGATACGGTAAGAGTGGGGGTGGCGTAGCGTTTCCAGTACTGCATTGCCAATATTCCGCAGCCTGGCCTAGCATCCACTCCTGGGGCTGGCGCATAGCTCGGTCTCTCTCTTCATTAGTGCCACGTGTAGTGATCTAGCGACATCGACGCTTATCAACTGGAAACTGATCTGGGATCCTCGTGCTCCTTTTTCAAAGGGCCGTAAGAGCGTCCTGGGGCCATTCCGTCATTTACTGCACTGAGCTGGATTTGAACTGGTGAACTAAGCCCCTGTCCCGACCACCGTACTAGCTTGTTGGTGCTGGTCCTCTTCGCCATGTAAAAGGGGGCTCCTTCATTTTGCATGCGGGAGGCGAGCCCAGCTTTAGAAGAGTAGGCTGGAAATGGCGTGTCTCTAGCTTTACAAAATGGTAAATTGCAAGCTATTAAAAAAAATCGCTGTGCTCTAGCAGGTGAAATTCACCCCTGTGCACAATTACGCCCCTCTTCCCTTCCGCTTAAGTCCGCAGTTCAGTATGGGCTTATGTGGTCCCCTAGAACATGTGGGGTCCCCTGCACAGCTGTGACTTTTACCCCCTAAGAAGCGTGTGCACGCTGCAGCCATTTCTGAAGAGCAAGGGGTTTGCGTAGCAAAACGTGAGATCGGGTTAGCAGTCCCAGTCGGTAAAGAGACATACTGACCAAAAGGATCCCTGCCCAGTGGGAACATAAAGCACTTTTGTGCAAGGTAAAAATACATTCGGGTGGGTCATTTTTAGCACAACTGTGTAGTGATCTGCTCCTGTATGAACAGGCGTCAGAGGACTAAGAGAACCCCTGTGCAGGGACATCAATTGAATCATCTTATTGCTGACGGAAAGGTCACATGAAATCACCGATTTCGTTTCTTCCCTCTGTTCTTCCCTTGCCCCTCGGGGTTATTTGATGCTTGATAACAATGAAAACCTTTGCTTAAAAAAGGAAAGGAATTTTACAGGCCACCAAACTCGGATGGCCGTTGTTAGGAGCCGCTAGTACGACGTGGCCAATAATGAACGGAAGTCCCATTGGCACTGCAGTCCCTGACTGTACAAGAGGGACGTGCCATTGGCTAGATTTAGTTATGCAAAGAAGTATGCAAATTATTTTCACTGCCTAAGATTGTTTCTGCCTGTAGCCCACTCGTGTTCTAATAGATTGCCCTCAAAACCTGCTTTGTTTTACTTTCAACACCAGCTGACTGCGGAGGTTAAAAGAAAAGTGCCAGCCCACCCCCGTGACGACATTTCTTTATGAATCGGACCCCTGGGTTGGTTCAGCCATCGTTTGCCCAGAAAGGGTTCTTTGTATCTCTCGTGGCGAAGGACAGGCTGGGAGGAATAGGGAGCCACATTCTATGGAAGGCATTGGGATGTACACCACTGACTTCAGCATCTGCAGGATCCAGCCCCGAGTCTCTCTGGGTGAAGATTTAGGTCACTGAAGTCAATGGAAACACTGCCATCGATGGCGATTGCTGCAGGACTGACGTCTGACTCAGCACAGTGCACAGTTCTGCACTGAAGTAATCTGCATCCACAATACTTGCTAATCGAGGGACTGTGTTAGTGTCAATGCACCTGAGGCAGCCATAAATACTAAAGCTAAAAATGCTTTCATGCATTGTACTCTTGGCTCTATAGAGGTTCAGTAACATGCTACATTTGCTTTAAATGCCACCACTGCCAAGTAGCAGAGAAAATGTCTATTAGTGCTTGTCTTTGCACAATACCTTATCCGTATTTATTGTATGAACTCTTTGCCTTAACAGAAATAGCAGGACAGTCTTGAAAAGTGAAAAGTCTTTGCCATTAGCGACAACAAAGGTCCTAAAACTGATTATAGATCTGCTTCCACTCTCCAAATGCCGTTTTGTAAAGTATGTGTTATCCAGCAGTCACTATTCAGTACTGTGAGGTCAGAGGAGATGTTCGCATTAAAGGAACTGTCGTGCAAAGGAAAAGCCAGTAAGCTATGTTTTAGGGTGCGTCTACACTGCACCCTTAGCTTGAAATAAGCGCCACAATTTGAGTATGCAAATTGCATTGCTTATTTCGAGTATATTTCAAAATAGCTTATTTCGTCATTTGGCGCTGTCCAACTTTCAAAATTTCCAAAATGTCCCTTAATCCTCATGGAATGAGGTTTACCTGGTTGTTGGAATAGCACGCCCATTATTTTGAAAGGTATTTTGAAATAACAGGCATGCTGTCAGGACGTGGAAGAGCTATTTCGGGATACCGGAAGTTTCCCAAAATAGTGCCGCAGTGTAGACGTACTCCAAGGCCTTTCCTGGAAATGTTTTGAAAGTTTAAAGTAGCGCAAGTGTGGTCCAAATTTGTTTCCTTCAATCGCACGCTCTCAAACTGATTTTAATTTTTACTTTTCAATACAAACAGGATACAAACAATAGAAGTGATGAACTTAAAAGGACCATTCAACATAGCAAAAGGATGCCTAAATCAGGCTAACCCTTCAAATTAGAGACTGACTTCGTTGTTAAACAAGGTGATTCTGTGATGCTTGGGAAAACATCAGGTGTGTTTGAGCCCCGTGTCCATGCTATATCTGAACGAACAGGTCTGTAGTGGTTGCATCAGACTATTAAGCAGAACTGGCTATTGTTTGAATTGCAGGAGAATTGTTGGGTTTATTATTGTTATTTCTTGTTATGGTTTTATGTTTCATAGCATTAAGGAGAGTGAGTCACAGAGCAAAGACTGCTAGAAGTTCCAGCCACTGTGTTAACTTCAGCTTATTGGAATGGGGTAGGGAAAATAGAGTTTGTGGAAAAGCTTCAGTGCACTAGATTAGGACAATGAGGAAAACTGAAACTCAGTTAATAGGGGAAAGAAAATATGTGTCATATGCTGTGTGGTGTACAAAAGGCAACGAGTGGTCTGAAATTCGAAAGAAAAAAAGCCATTATCAAAGGGAGCTGGTAATATCACATTTCCAATGTGGAGAGATCAATGGTGGTAGCTGTTGATGGGCGTTCTCACCTTGATGTGCATGGAGCTCAGGCAGCACTAATGCAGCTTATGTGTGTGTGGGAATGGGAGATCGAAAGCCCTGCAATTATGCTTCGTTGATGGCTCTGGTTCAGTGTTTTGGCTTGCTGCCCAAAGGCCCTCTGGAAGTCGGACTGAAGAACCCCTAAAGGCACCTGCTTTGCAGAGGAGTAACCACACCGCGACTGCCCAGCCTTTACCACCTGTACCGCTCCACAGAATCCCTGCTGGACAGCTTTTCTGTACTTGTGTTGACTTGCCATTTGCAATTTTAGAATTCAAAAAATTGGGGGGGTAGGGGGAGAACAACATAGTTATGAAAAATTTCAACCCAGCGGTTGAAAATTTTCAAGTCTGGGAATGTCAAAATATTTGAAATTTTGCAAAACAGAATATTTTAAAGTCTTCGTTCCCTCCCTCCGACTCTCTCAACAATTAGCACCGAATATTTAAGCAGGCAAAAAGTGCTATCGATATGTGATTCAAACACAGTTCTTCCTTCCTCGCTGCACTCTTTGCTTCTGTAGAAACCCATCTACGTAAGACTTCTTGTTTCCTTAGTTGACCTAACAAAATGTAGGGCTGAGACACAGGAAGGGTTAGAAATTGGCATGGCACTGATTCCATAGACTGCCTACAAGACAGTGATGAAATAAGCAGGGGGGAGCATGTTAAAAGATATCCCCTTAATAATACTGATAAATGGATCATCTTTTGTCTGTTTACACTATTACCTTTATGTTAACATCAAAGGGTTTGGCTGGAGAGGGCTGTGGTTCTATTCAGTCTTTCTTTGGGCCAAGACAGGATAATGCCTCTAATCCCAGTCAAAGGCTGGGGTCTGAACAGTTCTTGTGAGAAGGTTGGCAGGTTTGTTTTAGTGAGGCGAGCAAATTTTCATCCACATAAAACACAGTGATTTGGGATTAAGTTAAAAAAAATAGAAGGAGTAATTGGTATTTAAAGAAATATGGTTAACCTGTGGAACTCCTTGCCATAAGATGCGTTGAAGGCTGGGACTTTAACAGGGTTCAAAAAAGAGCTAGATAGATTCATGGAGGTTAGGGTCCATCAATGGCTATTAGCCAGGATGAGTAGGAATTGTGTCCCTAGCCTGTTTGTCTGGAAGTAGGTGATAGAGGAGGGATCACATGAGGATTACCTGTTGTGATCCCTCCCTCTGGAGCATCTGGCATTGGTCACTGTTGGCCGACTGGATTCCAGGCTAGGTGGACCTTTGGTTTGACCCACTATTGCCGTTCTTATGTTCTGTCATATTTGAAAAGCGTGTGGCAATATGTTAACACAACCCTGAATCTTTATAAAAGTTAAACATTTCTAATCTGCCAATAGCATTCTATTGACTCTTGAGGGTTTTTTAAGTCACTTTGTTGCAGGAAAGGTGGATATTTAAACCTCCCAGACTGTAGATTCCCAGTGAAGGGGGAAATCCTCAGTCATAATTCCACCGAGATTCCCAGTCACCTCACATTAAACTAGAACTGCGAGCCCTGTACCCGTTAATTTTGTTACAGATGTCATTCCTGTAGGAAAGTCAACCTCCTTGTCACTTTCCCTCTTTGCCACTCAATCATCCAGTGCCTATGGTTTTCTGTCTCACACCTTCTAGTAAGTGAACAGCATCATGCTATCTATTCACAGGAGTCTGGGATTTCCTCAGAAGCATCTCATCTCTTTTGGAGAGGGTGAGTTGTTTGTTTTTAATCAATATGAAATAAATAAAAAAGGAAACAGCCCTAAGGAGCTATCTACAAGGTTTTGTCTTACTGGGAGTTCCCCTATGTCTTTCTGCCATTGATTTTGGGCACAGGGAGTAGAGATTTATGCAACAAACATTTGCAACGTGCCCTGCTACCAGATACTTAGGATAAAGACAAGCTGCCTTAGAAAACAGGTACTTTATCGGAAAGGTTTTAAAGAGACACTTGGGGGCCTTTCATCAGGTTCCCCTGGAATGGCAAGTTTGACCCTCTCTCACACATTAGCCATCACAGAAATAAGCCCACCACAAATCATGCTTTATGTGCAGCTTGGCTCGTCACAAGAATGTAAAATTGCACAGAGCTCTCACATTTCCCTTTCCAACTCCCAAGTCCAAAAGGCTTAACCCCGGAGAAGAGGGAAAGCATTTTGAAGCCAACGACTGCCTCTTACATTCATTTCACTTTCTAAAGCAATGGGCTTTCTATGTTCCTTTAAAAGCTCTCTTGTAATGGACCCCTTGAAACTTCTTGAAGCAGGCTTGAGGTGGAAAGCAAGAAAACCCAATTGTTGATGGGCGGTTCCATTTGGATGTGTGATTGGATTATGGGGGAGTGGAAAAATCAAGGGTGGCTGTTCTAGTGCCGCCCACATCTTGTTAGATATCGATAGCTTTTCCTAGGCTTTTTAACGAGATTTCTCATATAATATCTGTCGTCAGAGAAGAGAAATTTTGAGAGTGGGGACACCCACTGATCATTCTAATCTGCATCCTCTTCAGTTCTAGATAGAGACACTATATTATAATTGGACTTTTTGGCCATATTAGTGAAGTTGACAATGGGGGTTAGACTACAAGACCCTTGCGGTCCCTTCTAACTCTATAGGTATGTCTAGACCACAAGCCTCTTTCAAAAGAGAATTTTCGAAAGAGCTCTTTAAAAAAAGCCTCTTTCGAAGAAGATCATCTAGACAGCCACAGGAGTTTCGAAAAAGCGATCCGCTTTTTCGAAAGAGAACACCCAGGCAATCTGGACGCTCTTTTTTGAAAAAGCCCTGTTTGCATTCAAGAATGCCTTTTAAAAAAAAAAAGATGTTCTTCCAGGTAAAAGTAAGTTTACCGATTTAAAAAAAAATGCCGCATTCTTTTGATTTCATTTTGAAAGAACACAATGGTAGTTTAGATGCAGGTGAAGTTTTTTTTTTTAAAAAAGGCCACTTTTTTCAAAAAAACTCCATAGGCTAGACACACCCTGTAACGATTCTCTCTTTGGATACATCTACACAGAAGCATTATTTCAGAATAACGTCCGTTATTCTGAAATAACCATGTGAGCATCTACACAGCTAGCCCGTTATTTCGAAACAGTGGCTGGCTTATTCCAGCATTTGTAAACCTCATTCCATGAGGAATAACACCTCTTCCAAAATGGCTATTTTGGAATAGCAGTAGTGTGGACGCTCCACTGCTGCTATTTCGAAGTAGTTTCTCTCCCCGGCCATTCAAAGTTAGGGTTAGGATTAGGGTTAGGGCTCTAAATAGAGGTAGCGCGTCCACATTAGGGGAGCCTGCCTCGGACTGATTTCCTGGCTTGCCTCTCATGTAGATGCTCTATTTCAAAATAATAATCTATTTCGCAGTATTCCTTCCGGAATAGCTTATTCCAAAATAATCGTGCAGTGTAGCCATAGCCGTACAGATTCTATGTATGCAGAGCCTAAACAGTATAAATAGCAATGAGAAATACACGCCCTAGTCTTGTACCAATCAAGCAGAAGGCTCAATTGGACCCATTATTAAAACTAATTTTGCTTTTGACTCTAAACTTCTACTCGGAAAAACAGGAAAGCAGGAAAAGCTCAGTAATAAGGAAAGATTGGTCCATATACTCATCTAAGACCATGCACCCCGTGAAGTTTGTTTGTTTTTTCATTTACTTGCCTCCTCATGAACTAGCTGTTCAAGCCAACACAAGCGAGGGAGATATTGAGGGCCTACATTGTAGCTTGGTAGCCATTTACTAACTCCTACCACATGCAGACGGTCAGATTCTCTGCTGGGCACTAACGCCATCTTCCGCCATTACTTCAGAGATGTGTTGGGTTACACCATCTGAGAATCTGGCCCCAAAAGCCTTGTCACCTTTAAGGAGGCTGAAAAGTAATTTTTTTGGGGGGGGGCCACCTGTTCTAAACTACCGCCTGCTAATTACCATGTGGAAACAGACCCCAACGAATCAAATTAAACCAAATTGGCAGGTCCTCTCAATGGCTGACGCACCAAGCCTCAGCAAAGCCAAACCTGTTCATTCTGCTTCCCATCTTAGCACCAGCAATAAAGTTTTTGAATCGGAGTTTAGCTGGAAATTCAGGTACATAGTGTAGGAGGCAGGGAAGGATAGATCTTTTGCATCCGTGTTGGCTCTGCTATGCTGACTGTGGTAAGAACTTGCTTTCAGGACAGTTGTGCGCCATTTACCATGAGTAGCTCTTACTCCCAAGAGCAATTGCACTGCACTCAGTCATTGTCCGGGGACGGTCTATTCGATTCACGTCTCCGACTTACTCAAGAGATCCTATGCGACTCAACATGAAGGGGGACAAGTTCATTTCCTAACAATGGGACAAATCTGTATGACTTAGAAGGCGCTTACCTAAGCGGCTCCCAGCCAGCAGCCCTGCAGGAAGCTGAGGCAGGCTCTCTACCGTTCCACTGCAGTCCCAAGCTGGTCAAAGCAGCAACCAGTCTCCAACACACAGATGAAAGACGAGCGTTTGACAGCCCCTAAAATTATTTACGTCAGCCCAACCAAATGCTTTCCATGGGTAAAATTGACAGCAGGACATTGCTTCAACTAGCAGAGGTTATGATGATATTTACGCTGTCAAAAGCCATTCATCGACAGCGTTATCAAAAAGCATGTCCATACGCCACAGCAGTTTTTCATCTGTGATCAAATGTTTCCTCTCCCCTATTACCCGCCCATGACCTTGATAGTGTAAACATGACAAAAGGAGTGTAAACGCTTATCACGGCTCTCATAAAAAATTCAGATTTGTTTGGCGCTTTTTTAATTTATGTATGTGTGTGGTTGTGTGAGAAAATATAAAGCTTTTTTTTTTTTTTTTTACAATCCAATCACATCAATCCTTGCACACTCTATGCAAAATTTTGTAAGCATTGCAATAATGCTATGAATTACACAAGGAACTATTTTAACTTTATTACACTTTCTGTATAAAAAAAAGATTTGTATTTAAATGATTTCAACTGCAAACTTGTAAAATATATTAATAAAATAATGATTGTTAAGAAGGGAAGAAAATGTTGGGTTTTTTGTTGATGTGCTTGTTTTTTGGCTAGAGAACTGGTGGTGGTAAGTCAGTAAGCCGAAACTTTTATGGGTACTTTGGGTCTGCCAAAGAGATGAGACTAATATCTTGTCTCTGACAGTGGCCAACGCCAAATGGATCAGAGAAAGTTAAAATCTGCACTAAGGGGCAGATATAGATGGCCTTGCTATCAATCTAAATGTCTGATCCTTTTTCAAGTCTTGCCAAATGTATCACATGACAACATATTTCACGAGCCAACTGTGCATCATTTGGAAAAGTAGTTCCCTTTGAGCAGGGGTGGGCAATAATTTTTAATGGGGGAGCCACGCCAAGATTTTGTTAAGTGGTCAAGAGCCACTCTTCTATGGGGGGGGGGGTGCAGGGTCTGGGACGGAGGTTGGGTGCAGAAGGGAGCTCGGGGTCGGGGACTGGGATACAGGAGAGGGTGTGGGGTGTGAGAGGGAGATTGGGTGAAGGAGGGATTCTGACGTGGGGCAGGTAGTTGCAGGGAGAGGGGGGTGTGGGTGCCAGAGACAGGCTCTGGCTGGGAGGCGCTTACCTAAGTGGCTCCCAGCCAGCAGCCCTGTAGGAATCTGAGGTAGGGTTTCTGCCGTTCTGCTGCAGTCCGAAGCTGGTCAAAGCAGCTGGCTGTGCCATGTGGCTCTGCTCCAGTGGGGGGGAGATGGAGGAAGAGAGGAGGCTTTGCACACTGCCCCTGCCCCCAGCAACATTGCTCAGCTCCTGTTGGCCAAAAATTGGCCAATGGGAGCTGAGAGATTTTGCTGGGTGACAAAGGCAGTGTGCAAAACCTGCTGCCTCCGCCTAGTGCCCAGGGCAGATTGCAACCAGCCGATTAAAGTGGCAGGCGATGCTCTGAGCCTAAGGTCCCCGGTGAGGCAGCCACAGGCCAGATCCGGTGACTTGGCAGGCCAGATCCAGCCTGCGAGCCTCATTTTGCCCACTCCTGCCTTTGAATGTGTTGTCCCTTCCCCTATGCACATCTCCCTTTTTTGTACTCTGGGAAATCAACTCGCCTGCTCCAAGAATCTTACCCCTCATGAGAAATTGCCTGAGCTTTTCCTAGCCACTTCTCAGCCTGGTCAGAGACACACGATAGAATCATCCAACAGTTTTAACGATCCCGCCACTAGTGTTACATGGCTAATTAATCAGTTGTTCCTGGGCAGCTCCGTTCCAGGCGAACACTTGGGAGAGAAATCATCCTGCTTGGGACTGCCTTTTAAACGTGAAACTGTGTTCAATAAATTTCACCGTTAAATGAAAAGACGGATTGGTGCTCGTTCTCCAAACCAATAACTAAAATTCAATCCGAATGAAAAATTGTGCCTGCCTTGCCAGATTAAAAGGGAATGAAGCTCTAACGGGCACAGCCTCAGTATGGCCAACATGCGCAAGTGATTGCAGCTTGTTAACGACATTGTATTAGCGTCTGCAGGCCCCTCCCTGAGACATTCCCTCCTCCTCTTCATACTCTGGTTCTTAGGCTGTTTACACACTGGGAAGGTTTGGTGACGTAAGTGCTGTCAATGGGCAAACGTCACCAAAAGTGAAAACTGGTCAAACCTATTCTTCTGCCTCCTGTTGTCGACATTGCCACGTGGGCTAGCACCCTGTCGACGGACAGAGCAAAGCAGTGTGGGGAAGCATCCCCTCCAGGCTCTGTGAGCTCTCAGTGCTGAGGAATGAAAAAGCAGCACAGCCATCTCTCCAGCTGTCCCCCTGCAGCAGCAGCCTGCCTGACGCTGGGTTCCTAGCCGGGCAGAACAGGTGCATGCCAATCAGAATCATAGACTCCTAGAACTGGAAGGGCCCTCGAGAGTCATAGAATCATAGAATAATAGGACTGGAAGGGACCTCGAGAGGTCATCGAGTCTGGTCCCCTGCCCTCACGCCAGGACCAAGCACCGTCTAGATCATCCCTGACAGGTGTCTATCCAGCCTGCTCTGAAATATCTCCGGTGATGGAGATTCCACAACTCCCGTAGGCAATTTATTCCAGTGTTTCACCACCCTGACAGGTAGGAAGTTTTTCCGAATGTCCAACCTCAACCTCCTTTGCTGCAATTTAAGCCTCTTGCTTCTTAGCCTATCCTAGGAGGTCAAAGAGAACAATTTTTCTCCCTCCTCCTTATGGCACCCTTTTAGATACTTGAAAACCGCTATCATGTCCCCTCTCAGTCTTCTCTATTCTAAACTAAACAAGTCCAGTCCTTTCAGTCTTCCCCCATAGGTCACGTCTTTTAGATTTTTAATCATTCCAATGATTTGCTCTTTGTTCCCCAAATGGAGCAGCTCACTCAGCTGTCAGACACTTGCCGGAGCTTTGAAAGGGGATGGCACATGCCAGCAGCGCAGCAGAGCTCACAAAACACTGATGTTTCCCGAAATTGCACCACTTGCTGTGGAGAATTTTTGTGTTCACATTTAATTTTTTACATATTACGCATTTTTTCCCCTCTCTTTCCCCACGGAGTATCGTGAGCTTTCATGGGCACTACCCCATTCTGCTAGGTGAACGCTCATGACACTACCAATATATTTTGGTTAGTCTCTAAGGTGCCACGGGACCACTCGTGGTTTTAAAGTCACAGACTCACATGGCTCCCCCTCTGAGACTTTTATTTCCCTGAGGTGGATTTCAGGATCTCTGTAAAGGGCTTTCAAAGGAACGTCCAATATGGAATCCAGAAGCCAAAACTACAGAATGAACCCCCCAAACCTCCTCACAGCAACCAAGATGGAGACAAGCTGGCAGCCCTTGCCTTTCCCTCATCTGACGCGGGGATGTGGGAGGGCCCCGCAGGGTAAGGGAATGTCTGGCTAAGCTCACAGCCACTGTGGGAAGACACAGATGAGTAGAGGAAGGGAGTTGAACTCGTGTTCCATCCCAGCTTCAGAATGTGCACCTCTCACCGATGTCGATAGGAACTGGGCCTCTGCATTTCCTCTGCCATATTTATAGAATCCTAGGGTTGGAAGAGACCCCAGGCGCCATCAAGTCCAACCCCCTGCCCAAAGCAGGACCAACTCCAATTCAATCATCCCAGCCAGCTCTTTGCCAAGCCAGGACTTAAACACCTCTAGGGATGGAGATTCCACCCCCTCCCTAGGGAACCCAGCCCTGTGCTTCACCAGCCGCCTAGGGAAATAGTTTTTCCTTATATCCAACCTAGACCTCCCCCACTGCAACTTGATACCATTGCTCCTTGTTCTGCCATCTGCCCCCACTGAGAACAGCCTCTCTCCAGCCTCTTTGGAACCCCCCTTCAGGGAGTTGAAGGCTGCTACCAAATCCCCCCTCGCTCTTCTCGCTTCCCATTGAGCCCAATGATCTTACCAGCTAGGAGTGAGAAGAATGAGAGGCCAACTTACTGTCCAAGATCAAAATGTCGACCTGAGTCTAAGCTGCAAAGCAGGGATCCAAATACTCCCAAAGTCCAAGCTGGATCTGGAAGTTGCCTTTGTATGTTTGTCCTTGCAGTTCAGGGCTAGGACCAGAACAAAAGTAAAGACCGTTGGGGTGAAATAAGAACAGGAGTGGGCCAAACATAAGGGCTGCCGTAGCAGCCTCTGCATATAGGTGTTAGACTGTCTGGCTCCAAGACAAGTCCGTTTTGCAGAGTCATAGAATCATAGAATAATAGGACTGGAAGGGACCTCAAGAGGTCATCGAGTCCAGCCCCCCGCCCTCAAGGCAGGACCAAGCTCCGTCTACACCATCCCTGACAGATGTCTATCTAACCTGTTCTTAAATATCTCCAGAGAGGGAGATTCCACCACCTCCCTTGGCAATTTATTCCAATATATTCCAGAGGACAACCTTTCCTCTCAGCAGTTCGGAGACTCCAGCTCGGGGAACTCTTGGAGTGAAAATTGGCGAACTAAAGTAATAAGCTCTAGGTCGCTCATGGAATGTATTTACCGCCTTGCTTTGTGGATGGACTGCAAGGGGGACTTCCAGCTATGCATAGGAAGGATTATAACACGAGAGGCCGACTATTTACGATTGAAAAAAGCATCTTGTAGCTTATAATGAATTATTTGCAATTCAAGAACATTTATGGCATGTTAACTGCCATTAACAGTGCAGAGCTGTATAAAGTGGCCCTAACTGCATATTAAAGAATTGGTTGGGTTTTTTTTTTCCAGAGCATTAAAAACTAATTAGCTGAAGAGCGCATCACTCGGATTGGACCATTATTTGGGCAGACAGCTGAAAGTTACACAAATGCTCCGGTGGTAGTCACACCGGCCAACGTGGCTGCAATGGTCTCTCACCAGAATAGAACATGCAACTGGAGAGGTCTTGTCATACATAACGTTTCTATAGGTCACGTTTCCTCCACCGCTGCCCGGTTTGGTCTGCCCAGACTCAAATGGCATCTCAGCCATACGCGTGGCAGACTCTTGCTTTTGCAGACAGGGGGCTGTGATGCTAAATGGATGCTAGGAAGGAATTCCATCTGAGCCACGTGCAGTGATGTGGGTATTTCAGTTTGTACTCAATGATATTTGTTGTGGACTCTCCATCGCTGGAGATATGGAAGAGCAGGTTGGACAAACACCTGTCAGGGATGGGCTAGACAGTGCTTGGTCCTGCCTCTCGAGGACACTTCCAGTTCCAGTGTTTTGTAATTCTATTTTATATTGCTCCTTCACTTTCTACAGGGAAAGTGGCACCAGGGAGAGACGAGCAATTGACAAGGGAAACCAAAGCCCTCTCTTTACCCACAGGGAAAGGTACGGCACAAGGAGAGGAGAGCACCAGCATCTTCATACTTTGCCCCTCACGCCTGAGCCAGAGCGGCCCAACATGTAGGAGGGAAAAGGTCAATCCATACTCACACACCAGGAAAGGGATGCCAGGCTGCTACCACAGGATGCCACGTAAACCAAATGCTCGTTAGTTGGAAACAATGTCTGATCATCAGGCTTTGAGTGTGAATCTACAGCAAATGCTACATCTGGGGACCCGAGCTTCTCCTACATGCCATGTCAGGCTGTTTATTTCAGCCATTTTTTACAGAGCTGGTAGCCTGCCCAATGAGATGCCATCCCTGCGACTCAGCTAGTTCTGGTGAACGGGGCCTGAGGTTAGTTCTTCTTTGCAGGGAAGTAGACTCTCTCCTCTGTGTGGTGGCTGAGCGAGCAACTGTAGAGATGTAGGGTTTGTCATTGCTACGGGGAAGATCACTGCTGCTGCAATCCATCTTCCAGGGTTCAATTTAGTGGGTCTAGGAAAGACCCACTAAATCGAACTCAGAAGGCACCCCCATCAGTGCCACTACTCCTGCTCTTGTCAGGAGTAAAGGAAACCAATGGGAGCATTTTCTCCCACATCGATCTTCCGCTGTGGGGGAGGTAGAGAAATTCAAATTCAGGTACATCAGCTCCAGCTCTGTAATTAACATTGCTAGATTTGTGTATCTTAATTCAATCTTCCCCTGTAGTATAGACCTGGGCATAATCACATTATTTTCTGGGCTGCCTTGAAGCTGTCTGTTACCCGGCAATTCCTACTTAATGCGAAGTTTTCCCTGTGAGATGAGACCATTTGCAATTTTTCGGGGGGGGGGGGGAGGATTTGCTTAAAGATGGAAACTCTTAACACCTGTCAGTTTTCACTTAAAAACACCCCTCTCCTCTAAAGCAAAGCACACAATTCAGACACACAAAGGAAGGAATCCAAACTCCCGTCAGCACTTCAGCCACACTATAGCACTGAGCAGTCCATCAATTTGTACTGAAAATGGTGTGGACAAAACCCTCAGCAAGTGTAAATTGGCAATTGATGCCAGCAGATCCGCACCCCCTCACATCCAGATGGCGAGGAAATGCCAGAAAAGCTACATAAGCTACAGTCCGGAAAGCAAAACACATGCCTTAAAATATTTAGGTTCAAATGTACATTAGCCAGCTTGCTAGCTGGTATCTGATGGTCGGAATCACAGCATGAAGGAAGATCGACTTCCCGCGAAGGAGTAACTTCTTTCTAAAGAGGAAGGGTCAGATCTTCAAATGGCACAAATGACCATGGTTCGTCTGAAGATCCCGACTGTTGATTTCAGTGGGGTCATGCCAGTTGATACCGGCTGGTCATTTGGCCCTTCCATCTCAGTGACCACATGCGCTACACCAGTGAGGGGCAACCTAGATTAATGCATGAGCTGCATGAGTCGTCCTCCATCTCATAACCAAGATGGTCTCCCAGGATAGGGTCGTTTTGCTCTCTGCACTTGCGTAGCTAGAATTTGCGGGAAGTGCCGATTGTACTGCAGCAGCACTGTGATTGGACACAGAGGGAGCGCACGGCTCTCACGGTCCGTGTTGAGTGTCATCCGCACCCACCTCAATTCACAGGCCCTTGTTTTACGTGGGTGACACTTTAGTAATCCTGGTAGGGAAAAAAACCCAACATGGACAAAAGTCAGCAGAATCTGGCAACCCTGCACGTGGGCAATAGCAAAGAAAATATCTCGTGGGCCACACACAGGACCCCAATGGGCTGCAGGTTGCCCACAACTGCGCTAGAATAAGTTGCGTGTCCAAATCAGAAAGGGGACCCACACCTCTCCGTCTGAGAATGGCTTTTAAAAAGCCGGTCTGCCAGCGCCTCTCTCCCCACCCCCAGTTGGGTTCTCTTTGATCTGGCGGCCTTTGCACATCTCCCCCGGTGTGGTTTTACCGGGGGCTGCACTGTGGCACGTACTGTACCGTGACACCTCGGAATGACAGGAAAACAGATTGATTGTGAGGATCAGACGCATAGTGTCCCTGCTCGCAGGCAGCTGACTTGAAATACAACGGGAGCGGGGAAGCAGACAGGTAAGTGATAGGCTGAGAAATTGCAAAGCCACTTGGAATTTGGCTGCCAACGCCTGGAGCACGTGGTCGGGTTGGCAACACCCAACCTGAATTCATTATTGCCGGGAACATTCATGGCTCTGATTTGCCACCAGGGGCAACCCTGGGAAAATGTCTATTAACCTTAGCAGGACAGAGGCCACCATGTAAGAATGCAGGGAAACATGTGGGATTGGAGGATACGCAGCCCAGGTGGCTACTCCATTGACAAGAACAGCCTGGGCTTGCCAACCAAAAGCTGGAAGGAGGCAGGTGTTACTATTTTCTTTCCCTACAGAGAACGTCCCCTCCTCAGTCAGCGCTCCTTGTAAGCTCGGCGCATGGGCAACCACTCAGAAGAAATTCAAATGCTGCCCAGCTGATTAGCAGAGTGCCCACTACTAGGTTTGTTGTTTTCCCAGGTGGTGCACATTCCACACGCCTGGGTGCATATAACAAAATGTATTCTGCACATGGATGGGAAAAATCCACACATACAAAGAAACGATTAGAGGGAACATTGTCCACAGTAGTAGTAGTAGAGGAGAGGGTCATAGTAGTAAAGGGAACATTGTCCTCAGTAGTTAAAAACAGCAGGCTGGCATTTGTACCACATAACTACAAGAACAAAGCCTCCCTATAAAGAGGAGATTTTTTTTTCTGCCTAGGGAGGTTGTGGAGTCTCCATCCCTGGAGATATTGAAGAGCAGGTTGGACAGACACCTGTCAGGGATGATCTAGACGGTGCTTGGTCCTACTATGAGGGCATGGACCAGACTTGATGACCTTTCAAGGTCCCTTCCATTCTAGGATTCTGTGATTCTATGGCTGCCCTCCATCAGGAGTCAAGTGAGACAAGAGTTGCATACAAGACAAAGCTCTTAGTGTCAGGACATCTGGTCACCCTCTTCATGGGCAAACAGATCAGCCAGGGTTGCAGTCTCGCATCTTCAGTTCTAACCATTAACCCTCTTCGGTCAGTGCAGGAAAAAGGAGCTAGGAGAAGGGAGGAGAAAAGTACGAAAGAAATCCAAAGAGCCGTCAGGCTGACTCTGCCGCAGCCCTGACTCGGCAAATTTCTTAGGCCCGGGTCTGCAGTTTTCTGAATTCAAACCAGAGAGCCAGTGATTATGCAGACTTGGCTGGGCTGCTCCCATCATTACAGCCCAGCCCAGGTGTGAGCGCCAGCACCCGACACACCACGTGGGCTGGAGGTGGGTCATATTGACATGGGCGGTGGGTGAAGATAGGACTGGAGGAGGCAAGCCCCCAGCCCTGCCCCTTCTGCTTAGGCCCCACCCCCCAGCGGGGGGAGTATGGAGAGGGCGGGTGCATGGGGGCAGCAACACTTCCGTAGGCATTCTGGAGGGGAAGGAGGTGGAGTGTGGGCGCCAGGCTGGTGGTTTTACCCTGAGGGCTAAAAAGCCCATTCTGGTCAACTTGCAGCGTCTGCAAATCTTGATGTAAAGTCCAACTCCCATCTTCCAACCACGCTGGCTGCGAGCTCCCTCTCTCTGCTCTCGCAGTCTGGCCCGATACCCAGATCATGGAGCGGAAATGCAGGTGGGTCAGGAATAACTCTGCCAAACACCGAGAGAAGGCAGCTTTTCGGCTTCCCCCTGCCAGCGGAGACTCCAACAATAAACCCAACGGAATGCAACTGCTGCGGAACAAGGCTAACCGGCACATTGGTCGCATGCAAATGCAATATTGCCTTGCTCTTGCCTGGCTTGCTCATTCCACCCAGCACCCTTTATTTTGAGCCAAATTGATGCCACCGGGACAGGAGGCAAAGTATGAACTTGCAAGGAACTCTGAAAACAAATATTAACCCTGGATGGTTAATATTTGATAGGAATGCGACAGTAACGAATGAAAAGAAGCCACCCCAATGATCCATTTGCAGCAAATAAATACCAATTCCTGCCCTCACCCATTCCAATTTCACTGAATTTAGCCCCGAATTAGGTATTAAGGCACCCTCCCAAACGTCTGTAAAAGAAAAACAAGAAGAATCCATTTGGCTTGAGGGTTAGGGGATGGCTTGGAGGAGTTCTGCCTTTCTCTAGGCTGCTTTGCCTATTCTTATTTCAGAGGCCACAGTGGAAGCAGTGGGAACTATGGGTATATCTAGACTACATGCCTCTGCCGACAGAGGCATGTAAAATAGGCTACCCGCCATAATAATTGAAGCGGGGATTTAAATAAACCCTGCTTCATTAAAATAAAAATGGCTGCCGCGCTGTGCCCACTCAGCTGATTGTCGGCACAGCGTGGCAGTTAAGACGCGGATCGGTCGACAGGGGAAGCCTTTGCCGACTGATTCTGTAAACCTCGTTTCACGAGGCATAAGGGATCGGTCGACAAAGGCTTTCCCTGCTGACCAATCTGCGTCTTGACTGCCGCACTGTGCCGACAACCAGCTGAGCTGGCACAACCTGGTGGCCATTTTTATTTTAATGAAGCGGGGTTTATTTAAAACACCACTTCAATGATTATGTAGGGTAGCCTATTTTACATGCCTCTGTCGGCAAAGGCATGTAGTCTAGACATACCCTATTCATAAGCTTTTTGGGTATCAAAATGCCAAAAAGCTGGTGGCACGATGCTTTCAATGCTTTGTCATCTGCTTAGCAGAGGGGTGAGGAACCTAAGGTTCTGAAAAGCGGACATGTTCTTTCGTCATCCCTGTAAACCTCATTCTACAAGGCATAAGGGATGTGGCAAAAGAGGTGTTTTTTTCCAAAATTTGGTGCTGTGTAGACACGCCAAATTTCAGAAAAGCCTCTTTCGAAAGAAAAGGGGGAAAAGATACACAAATTGCAGTTCACAATTTGCATATCTTTTTCCAACTTTTCTTTGTAGTGTAGACATAGCCATAGTGAATGCCAGAGAAAATGAGGTTGGATCAGAGGCTAAAATGTTAAAAGAACAAGTTAAAAATCGCTTAGACAAATTAGAGGTCTTCAAGTCACCAGGGCCTGAAGAAATACATCCTAGAATACTCAAGGAGCTGACTGAGGAGATATCTGAGCCTTTAGTGATTATGTCTGAAAAGTCATAGAATATGGGAGACATTTCAGAAGACCAGAAAAGAGCAAATTAGGTATCCCTCTATAAAAAGGGAAATAAGGACAACCCAGTGAATTACAGACTAATCAGCTTAACTTCTGTGCCTGGAAAGATAATGGAGCAAATAATTAAGTAATACATTTGCAAACACCTAGAAGATGCCAACTGACAATCAGCATAGATTTGTCAAGAACAAATCATGTCAAACCGTCCTGAGCGCTTTCTTTGACAAAGTAACAGGTCTTGTAGATAGGGAGGTGGTAGGCGTGATATATCTTGACTTCCGTAACTCTTTTGATACGGTCTCACATGACCGTCTCATTAACTAGTGAAATACAACCTAGATGGAGCTACTCTAAGTTAGGTGCAAAATGGGTTGGATAACTTCTCTCTAAGGAATGGTAATCAATGGTTCACTGACATGGCGGAAGGACATAACGAGTGGGGTCCCACAGGAATCAGTTCGGAGTCCAGTTCTGTTCAGTATCTTCATCAGTGATTTAGGTGATGGCATAGAGAGCACACTTAGAAAGTTTGCAGATGAAACCAAGCTGGGAAGGGTTGCAAGTGCTTTGGAGGAGAGGCTTGCAATTCAGAATGATCTGGACAAGCTAGAGAAAAGGTCTGACGTGAACAGGATGAAATTCAATAAGGACAAATGGAAAGTACTTCAGTTGGGAAGGAGCAATTCATTGCACACATACAAAACTGACTGCCTAGGTAGAAGAACAGCAGAAAGGGATTTAGGGCAATAGTGGACCATAAGCTAAACATGAGTCAATAGTGTGACACTGTTGCAAATAAAGTGAGCATCATTCTAGGATGCACTAGAATGAGTGTCATAGCAAGACATGAGAAGTCATTCTTCCACTCTACGCTGCACTGATTAGGCCTTAATTGGAGTCTTGTGTCGAGTTCTGGGCATCACATTTCAGGAAAGATGTGGAGAAATTGGAGAAGGTCCAGAGAAGAGCAAGAAAACCGATGAGAGGTCTAGAAAACATGAGCTATGAGGGAAGATTGAAAGAACAAGGTTTGTTCAGTTTGGAAAAGAGAAAACTGAGAAAGGACATGACAGGTCGTAACTCGAAGTGTTCGTAAGTCAGAGCCCATTCATTTACATGCGACCGTGCTGTTCCTAAGCGCGGATCGCATTCGTAACTCGGGGACTGCCTTTACGACCACTTAATGGGAGGTTTGGTCATAAGTACGAACGGTCGTAAATTGACCATTCGTAACTTGGGGACTGGCTGTATCTAAAAAGTTTTATAAGGGAGAGAGAGAAAAATTGTTCTCAATCTCTGAGGCTAGGACAAGAAGCAATGGGCTTAAATTGCAGCATAAGGGGGTTTAGGTTGGACATTAGAAAAAAAAACCCAAGTTTTAAGTGGAAAAATGGCTCAAAACCAAAACATTTTGTAGGAGAGATTGGTTTGGGCCAATTTTTCACCACCCACCTCTCGTTAATAGACCGTCTACACTGGGACATCCAGGAAAATTAATCCCCAAATTAATTAAAAATGTGAATGTGAAGTGGATTTGTTAAACCCATGTGTGATCACCTGCATTCAGAATTTAAATGGCCTTATTGTAGAATCAGAAGACTGGCAGGGATCCAAAGAGGTCATCTAGTCCCACCCCCTGTAATTCAGGTTAGTTTAGTTTACTTCCAAAGTGAAGTTCACAACAGCACCTATGCGCTTTAACTAGTCCACTTCAAATTCATACTTTTAGTTCACTTGGATTCTCTTTCCTGTGTGTCTCCGTGGAGAGAACCCTCTAGATACAATCCTTTCGTAAAGGGACAGGACTGGGGGGGGGGGGGGGGGGAAGGTAAACCACCCTTCAGTTTAGTAAAGCAACCCCACCTCTCCAAGATTTGTGCTGGTCACAAGACTCTTGCAGGTGCCACATCCTTCTCACCACATGTCTGTGCACTATCAACTCCTTCCACAACAGACGTTGACCATTTCAAATTTCCAAAGAGTTAAAAGAAAAAGGACGAGGAAGTAAAATAGAGCCGGGGTGGGCTGCGACAATTCGTTCTGGCTTATTTCCAAAGCAAATGTCTGAAAGTCTAGGTTCTTGCAGAACATCTATATACTGAATCAATCCTGATAAAAAGCACTGCCAACATTTACTTCCCCTTTGAATCGAGGTCCTGAATGCAATTTCTGATTGCTTCCCTTAGCCTCCCTTGTCCAACCTGGTAGCCAGGTGAATTACAACCTACAGAGCAGCCAGGTGTGCATAGGAGGAAGGATCTAACAATGTAAGAATGACAGCTGCTCTAACGAAGAGTGATCGGAACACCCTGTTCTAGCTGTCAAGCCATGCCCTTACCCTCTAGCGGATTGCAGGGTTAACAAGCCTTTTAAAAGTTTACAGTTCTACTTTTAAAAGATATTCCTGCACGCTGCTATTGTATCAGCAGTCTCACTGTGTTGCTGAGCGGGACTGTGTCTTTGCACTGGAAGGAACGTTGACAGGTTCAATGAAATCAAAGCACCTCCGGGCTGCGTCCTCTGGAGGCTTCCAGATTAAAGGAGTGGCTTATGTGCCTTATAATTCAACACACTTCCCCGCTTCAATGCAAATGGTAGGCTAATATTGCAGCCGAGACTGGAGGCTAGTGTTGAATTACAAAGATCATGACTGGGGTGGGAAACAGTGAATAAGGAAAAATGATTTACTTGTTCCCATTACATAAGAACGAGGGGTCACCCAACGAAATAAATAGGTAGCAGGTTTAAAACAAACAAAAGGAAGTTTTTCTTTATGCAGTGCACAGTCAACCTGTAGAACTCCTTGCCAGAGGATGCTGTGAAGGCCAGGACTTTAATAGGGTTCAAAGAAGAGCTAGATAGATTCATGGAGGTTGAGTCCATCAATGGCTATTAGCCAGGATGAGTAGGAATGATGTCCCTAGCCTCCGTTTGTCACGGGCTAGGAATGGATGTCAGGAGAGAGATCACTTGATAATTTCTTGTTTCTGTTCACTCCCTCTGGGGCACCTGGCATTGGCCACTGTGGGAAGACAGGACTCTAGGCTAGATGGACCTTTCATCTGACCCAGTGTGGCTGTGCTTATGTTCTTAAATTTGAGTTCTCAGGCATCAATGTGTTAGGCTTTGCTTTGAAATCAATTTGAGTAAAAACTGCAAATCCTTACAAATGGGTAACTCTATGCCAGTATATCACATACATGATTTTGAATCAGCAAGACAAAGAATTGTAAGACCCTTAGGACTGTCCCCTCTAGATGTCTGTAGACCTCCATCCAGGCCTGTGGGGACTCAATAAGTTATGAACAGTGGTCCAGATATTCAGAGAGGTACAGTGCAATTGCACAGGTAAAAATACACGGACGAGATTTGGGTGTGCAGTTGCTGCTATTGGCTACATCTAGATGGGCTTGATTTTGCGCAAATATTTTTAACGGAAAAGTTTTTCCGTTAAAAGTATTTGTGCAAAAGAGCGTCTACACTGGCAAGGATGCTTTTGTGCAAAAGACATCTTTTGTGCAAAAGCATCTGTGCCAGTGTAGACGCTCTCTTGCACAAGAAAGCGCCGATGGCCATTTTAGCCATCAGGCTTTCTTGCGCAAGAAATTAACATGGCTGTCTACACTGGCCCTCTTGCGCAAGAATACTTGCACAAGAGGGCTTATCCCTGAGCGGGAGTGTTGGAATATTTGCACAAGAAGCACTGATTGTGTACAGTACAAAGTCAGTGTTCTTGCACAAATACTCGCGGCCAGTGTAGACAGGCGGCAAGTTTTTGCGGAAAAACTTGCCAGTCTAGATGCACCCATTGTGTTTGCAGCCAGTTTGGTTGTGCAAAGTAGCATGGCTGTAGGTACAACTGCAGCTGCTGCACACCCAAATTATGTGGCGGGTTAAGAAAATACCTTTCCCTCGGTTCCCGGATTAATTCCTTGGGAGACCACCAAGATATTCTCCTCCCTTCTTTAGCTAACACTGAGCTTCTGAATTATTCCTTTGCTGTTGCTTGAGGAAGGCCTGGTCCAATTCCTATTGATTCCTATGGCAATGGGATGAGACCAAAAACACTCAACTCCCTTTGGCAGATGCTCTGGGGGCTGCTTTTTATGACACATAAATTGTGTGCGTTTCAGTTCGAGAACTCCAAATGGCCTATATCGGAGCAACTGACCAGCTGGAGATGGGATTTGCCATTCATTTGAATGAATAGAAAAAAAAGTCTGTAGCAACTGTGACCCATTATAGAATGCTGAATTTAATCAGTCATTTCAAACTCCCAGCTAGCTGCTTCCAAAAGGCAAGGATAGCAGGCGGAGGGAGGGACACCGGGAGACGAGCACGGTTTTCTTAATTCTATTTGAGTTTCGGCTGTTAGCTGGAGAAAAACAGAAAAGGTAATTTTGAGAAGGCGAAGAATTAATTTGTTTTCCATAGTGACAGTGTCTGGGGAACAGATCTTCAGCAAACATTTGCAGCAGAGAACAATGTACTCACGTGCGAGTTAGCTTTACCTACAGCGTCTCTAGCCACGCTTCAAATCTTGGCAGCCAGGTGACATTAACTGAATGTTCAAATTCATTTCCGCCCCTACACTTCTTCAAGCCGTTGCGTCAAAAAACTACTCCTCAGGGTGAGCCGGGGCGCTGGGGTTCCAAATGATGCACTACACAGGCTAGGCTTGTTGTCATAGGTGATGTCGAATAAATGAGATCACAACTGATAACTGCAACGCTCCCATTGACCTCAGAGAAAACAGGATTTTGAAAGAAAACAGAAATTCTTCAAAAACTAAAACAAAAAGATAAAGATAGTTATCTGGGTCAGACCAAAGGGCCATCGAGCCCAATGTCCTGCCTGCCGACAGTGGCCAATGCCAGGTGCCCCAGAGGGAGTGAACAGAAACAAGTAATTATCAAGTGATCCCTCTCCTGTCATCCATTCCTAGCCCGTGACAAACAGAGGCTAGAGACACCCTTCCTACCTATCCTGGCTAATAACTAATGATGGACCTAATCTCCATAATTTATCTAGATCTTTTTAAAACCCTGTTAAAATCCTGGTCTTCACAACATCCTCTGGCAAGGAGTTCCACAGGTTGATTGTGCATTGCATGCAAAAAAACTTCCATGAGTGATCATCTCCCCAGAAGGTTTGAAACATGGTTATCTGAACCAATATCTACATTGTAACTCATCACCATGGTATCCAACCTGCTTTTGCCGTGGAGGTGCAATCCCATTTAGTTTGGTGGGGTTGCAGATTGGCTACCAAGGACCACTCATACACAGCGTGGAAATAGGCAGTTTTCTAGTCAATAATTTCATGAGAAATGGCAAAATCAATTGAACAGTGAATGTGATTTTAATGGTATTTTGCCAGCTGTATTCTCAAAAAAAGGGGAGGCGGGCTTCTCAGGTGAAGCCCAGACAGGCAAGACCGATTGTAAATTCTCTCATTTAAAATCCAAAAGCCTTGTAGAGTCAGTTTTTCAAAGATCTCTTGGGAAATTAGACACCCAGAGCCCTCTGGCAGTTCTGGAAAAATCAGCCTTCATCTAAGCCCAGATCTACACTACAGGGGAAGGTCGAACTACATTAATTACAAAGCTGGAGTCAACGTGCCTTAATTTGAGTTTCCCTGCTGTCCCCACAGTGGGAGGCCAATGGGAGCAAACACTCCCATCAGCTTCCCTTACCCCTCACAGGAGCACTGGCTGCCAATGGGGGCATCCTCTGAGTTTGATTTAGCAGGTCTTTATTAGACCAGCTAAATCAAACTCCAGAAGATCAATCGTGGCAGCATCAATGTTTCCCGTAGTGAAGACATCAGAGGGGCGAACATCAGCACTGGCATTTTAGATACTGCTGTGGTGGCCTTCTGTTTCCATGACCATATCCAAACACTTTTACAAATCAAGGGGAAAAACTAACCAGCAGAGGATGGGCTGTGAGATGAAAGTGACACAGAAGAAGGCCACAATCATTTTGCATTGGCAGAGGTGACTGTTCGGGCTACCTCATGTTCAAAGAGTCTGGCATCACTTTGCTGGAGCTCTGCTTATTAGCTTAACCGCAGTCACATGACTCACACCTTACACGGTGCTTTGGCATTATTATGGTTTGACTAACGTGCTCCAAAGTGGAGAACGTGTGGTTGGAGAAAGACATTGATCAACAATCTGAGTGACTGTCAAAATGACATCTCAGCGCTCCATATTTATTCCCCATCTACCTCCTGCCTTCCTGCGTTGGCCTGGCTTACACTCTCGCAGAAAAATGGTGCCTAGCGGCCCACAGCACAGCCCGCTCCAGTTCATGCAATCGCTGGAAATTAAGCTGTAGTCTTTCCACTTTGCGTGGCATCCCCTCCAGCAGCAATCAGGATTAGCTGGTAATTGGTTGCTGTGCAGCCGGAGACAGGCGAGAAGGCAATGTTTCACACAGCAGCCACGAGCCTGCCTCCTTGGGACCAACAATAATACAGATGGGTTTCGATAGGCCCCGCAGATCCTGCTTGGAATGCAGCAAGGCGGAAAGTTGGTTCCCCTGAAGTCGGTAGCAAAGCTCCCATTGATTTCAAATCAGACCAGGACTTGGTGCCTAAGGAGCAGATTGGCACGGGGCCACGACCGGGCTATTTTATCCCTTGGTCAAAATCACCCAGCTCTCCCTCTACGGGGGCATCCAAGTCCTTTGCTGAGAACACTAAGACGAGGAGGAGGGTCAATCATAAGAACAGCCAGACCAGGCCAGACCAAAGGTCCATCTAGCTCAGTGTCCTGTCTTCTGACAGTGGCCAATACCAGATGCCCCAGAGGGAGTGAACAGCCCCAGGGAACCCTCACATGATCCCTCCCCTGTCACCCATCTCCAGTCTTTGACAAACAGAGGTTAGGGACACCCTCCCTGCCCTTAGCCATGGATGGACCTAACCTCCATGAAGTTATCTAGCGATTCTTTCAATCCTGTTAAAGCCCTGGCCTTCACAGCATCCTCTGGCATCACTCACAGGTCCCCGGGATATTTAAAAGTGAATTATATCCTTAAGAATCCTAAAGGTCGGTCTTCCTTTGGGTGCCGTTCACAGAGAAAAAGGAATCTGACCAGTCGGTTAAAGTTATTCCTCCTGCCGATCACCCAGAAGAAAGGATTTTCTCTATAGCTCTGAGATTTCTTATTCAACTCTGTTGCCTCTACCGAATTGCATGGGAAGTATCAGGAGGTTTGGGCTTCCAGACCCATGTTAGTATTGAGACCTACCTTTAACCTCTCGCGCTCATTGAGGAAACTCTATTTCCTGGGATTCTGGGGTTTGTACTTTTGAGGATGGGGTCATTTCATGCACACATCAGTCAAGGCCGGTGTGCACTTCTGAAAGCCAGCTGCCGGCAGGCATGCCTACTCCCCTACACTGTGGGTAACCATGTAACCACTGGCTACGTCTAGACTGGCATGATTTTCCGGAAAGTTTTCCGTTAAAAGCATTTTCGGAAAAGAGTGTCTAGATTGGCACGGACACTTTTCTGCAAAAGCACTTTTTGCGGAAAAGCGTCTGTGCCAATCTAGACGCGCTTTTCTGCAAAAAAGCCCCGATTGCCATTTTTGCGATCAGGGCTTTTTGCAGAAAACAAATCTGAGCTGTCTACACTGGCCCTTTTGCGCAAAAGCTTTGTGCAAAAGGACTTTTGCCTGAACGGGAGCAGCATAGTATTTCCGCAAGAAGCACCGATTTCTTACAGTAGGAAGTCAGTGCTTTTGCGAAAATTCAAGCGGCCAGTGTAGACAGCTGGCAAGTTTTTCTGGAAAAGTGGCTGATTTTCTGGAAAAACTGGCCAGTCTAGACACAGCCACTGAGATTTCCAGCAGGTACACATGTACCTCATTACCCACTTTTTAACATCCCTAGTACGTGCCCTTGGCTGAAAGCCATGGAACTAAGGTACCTAATTCCTGAATTTTGCTTTCTAATCTATGGGGCACAACATAAGAACATACGAACGGCCATACTGTATGTCTAGACTACATGGCTCCATCGACGGAGCCATGTAAAATAGTTTATTCGGCATAGTCAAAGAAGGTTTCACGCGGCATACTGGAGCTGTCGACAAAGGCTTCCCTTGCTGACCGCGTCGTGTATAGGCTGCCACGCTGTGCCAGATCAGCTGATCGTCAGCACCGTGCGGCGGCCATTTTTATTTTAATGGAGTGGGGATTTAAATAATCCCCGCTTCATTAAAATAAAAATGGCCACCACATGGTGCTGACGATCCCTGCTTCTTTGACTATGCCGAATAAACTATTTTACATGGCTCCATCGATGGAGCCATGTAGTCTAGATGTACCCGTTGTGTCAAACCAAAGGCTCATCTAGCCCACTATCCCTGTTTGCTGACAGTGGTCAATGCCAGGAGCCCCAGAGGGAGTGAACAGAACAGGGTATCACCACATGATCCTTCTCCTGTCATCCATTTCCAGCCCCTGACAAACGGAGGCTGGGGACACCACCCCTACCCATCCTGGCTAATAGCCATTGATGGACCTAACCGCCATGAATGTATCTAGTTCTTTTTAAAACCCTGTTAAAGTCCTGGCCTTCACAACATCCTCTGGCGAGGAGTTCCACAGGTTGACTATGCTGCGTGGAGAGAAACTTCCTTTTGTTGTAAACCAGCTACCTATTAGGGGTGCAACATAAGGCCCCCCCTCAAGCGTTAACACGTTTGTGGATCAATGTGACTGAACATCATTGTCAGTTTGAAAACGAGGGGGCTAACATGCTGCTAACCCCTGTCTCGTGGTTGGGTTATGGCTGTTTTCCCTTCAGTTTTCATGCTTGGCACATTTGCACAGGGTTTTATGTTGATAGAAATCCAAATATTTTGTATAATTAAATGGCTATTAACAGCCTCCGTGCCTCTGGCATGAGATCTAATTTACTAAAGTGAATTTGGTTTTATTCCTAATGCTGCACCTAGAAGAACGGCTGTAACATGGTACCCTGGCTGTTGCAATATGGGAACAATAGCAATTCTCGTGCTCACAACACTCCGGTTAATGCAGCCCAGAATCACATTTGCTTTTTTTGCAACAGCGTCACACTGTTGACTCATATTTATCTTGTGATCCATTATAACCCCTAGATCCCATTCTGCAATACACCTTCCTGGACAGTCACTTCCCATTCTGTAGGTGTGAATGTGACGGGGCAGACGGCCCAGTCAGAGGGACCCCGGATGGGGGCAGAGCTGATGGTGGGGGCGCCGGGGAGCAGCCAGACGGCGGCAGCAGAACCCGGGGCCGTGCTAGTCGCGGCGGGGGTGGCTGCAGCGGCAGATCGGCCGTCCGGGCCGGCACGGCCAGATGACATCAGCCGTGACGCCAGCCGGGGTTTCCTAAGGGGCGCGGCGGCGTGCACGGGGGTGGGGCCAGCCGGAGACGCCGGGACGCAGCCCTTTGAAAAGGGCCGGGAACCGGAGCGGGGGGGGGGGGGAGAGCATCTGGGGACGCGGGTGTCCTCCCAGCCTTCCCCCACACAGGGTGCCCAGGAGAGAACCAGTGCAGCTCACCAGCCCCGGGAGACGACATCCACCAGTAAGCCTATCCCCGTGCTGGGGAGTGGGAGCATAACCAGGAAGAAGTGGCCCAAGGCAGGGCCGTGTACCCCGTGAGTGGAGGGCTTAGGGGGGTCTCAGTCCCCTCCACTGGCAAGGGACAAGTGTCCCAGCCTTAGGGCCCTGGGCCGGGGCTTGGAGAGAGGAAGGGCCCGAGCCCCCTTCCTGGCCACCTAGTCGATAGGCTCCAATACACATAGGAGTCGGAAAAATTAGTAATCCTCCTCGGGAGGGACCGTAGGCGCAGGACGATCCCACCCAAACTCGGGGTGGGCTTGAACAATCAGGTACAGTGAATAAACAAAGTCATGAAGGTCACACCCCTTTCCGCCCTCCCCTTCTCCTCTCCCATGGCCAGAGAGCTGGGCTGTGGTTTGCAGCCTGCCCAGAAGGTTGATTTCAGCCAGAGCCGGGAAAGAAATCGGGTTTGGGGCATGCTGAAAACCCAGGCAGAACATGTGCGTGACATACGCTCCAAGCAACAAACAAGGGTTAAATTTCGAATTCAGAAAGGCATTTACAGCTGTATGTTAAATACCAGTTTACTAATGCAGCCATTACTCATTGCAATTTAACACCTGTGTAATAGATGTATAAATTACACTATTAAAACATAGCTCAAGATTCACTCTCAACTGGCATTTAATGAACAATAGCAGCCTTAATAAATGTAAAGCAATGGAGAACTACGCAACACAATGTGCCTGCTACAATGTCCAGTGCCATCAGTAGACTCCCATTGACTTCCGTGGGCTTTGGCAAGACCTCAAGATAGTCACATGCTACAAATATTATTCAGTATCTTTGTGCCCGCTTTGCAATGGTGCTGTACCTGTCTCAACTACAGTCGAACCTCACAGTTACCAACTGATCTGCCAATCACACACCTCGTCTGGAGCCAAAAGCTAAAAAAAAAAATGTTACGCACACTCACACACAAACTCCTCAAATGATGAGAAAGTTTAAACCAGATTTGACAAGGCAACAAAACGGTTGTCATTTAAATTAAGATGGTTAAAAGTAACATTTGTCTTCTGTACAGTCAAGTGTCCAAGCTGCATTCAGTCATAGTTCCGTTGTGAACTTTTCAAAGAACAGCCATTGCTCGTTGTTCCGAGTGACAAATGTTTCTGTGTTCTGAACACCCTCCATTCCCGACTGAGGTGTTTGTGACTCGGATTCTCTACTGTACCACATGCTCCAACTGACTTCATATGCTTTGAAACAACGCTTCTGCAGGCACGCTTCCTCTAGATCTGGGTAGTGTTGCATCTACCCCACCATGTATATTCAATAGGAAAACGACTCCTGGAATTCCCCTCCTGGGCCTAACATCTGAACATGGATCTTGCACTGGGACAGGCCTCTAGTAACATTTATGTTCAAATAACAGGGCCTGTTTACACTACAGCTACAAAAGAAGAGTCATGATAACCAGGTCCTTTGCGACAGCCATTTCTGACTCGGTACGTCTTTGGGAAATTTGGACAGTTATTCCTTTGGGCCTCAGCAAATGAGAGACCATGTGGATTTCTTTTGGGCCAAAAGAAATCTGAGGAGGTTCAACAAGGACACGTGCAGAGTCCTGCACTTGGGATGGAAGAATCCCAAGCATTGGTACAGGCTGGGGATGGACTGGCTAAGTACCAGTTCAGTAGAAAAGGATCTAGGGAATCCAGTGGTTGAGAAGCTGGATATGAGTCAACAATGTGCCCTTGTAGGCAAGAAGTCTAATGGCACATTGGGGTGCATTAGGAGGAGCATGGCCAGCAGATCTAGAGAAGTGATTATTCCCCTTTATTTGGCTCTGGTGAGGCCACATCTGGAGTATTGTGTCCAGTTCTGGGCCCACCACTACAGAAAGGATGTGGGCGGATTGGAGAGGGTCCAGCGCAGGGCAACCAAAATCCTGAGGGGACTGAAGCACATGACCTATGAGGAGAGGCTGAGGGACTTGGGTCTGTTTAGTCTGCAGAAGAGAAGAGTGAGGGGGGATTTGATAGCAGCCTTCAACTCCCTGAAGGAAGGTTCCAAAGAGGATGGAGAGAGGTTGTTCTCAGTGGGGGCAGATGGCAGAACAAGGAGCAATTGTATCAAGTTGCAATGGGGGAGGTCTAGATTGGATATTAGGAAAAACTATTTCCCTAAGTGGGTGGTGAAGCACTGGGATGGGTTCTCTAGGGAGAGGGTGGAATCTCCATCCCTAGAGGTTTCTAAGTCCTGGCTTGACAAAGCCCTGCCTGGGATAGTTTAGTTGAGGTTGATCCTGCTTTGGGCAGAGGGCTGGACTCGAGGACTCCTGAGGTTCCTTCCAGCCCTAGATTCTAGGATTCTATGATGTGCATATCGCAACTCAAGAAGCTTGTGGGACAATGCCCTTTGGGAGGCCACAGTGGCTGGAAAACTGGGAAAAAGGACCAGAGACCAAACCTCAGATTCTTGGTCAGGAGAACACCATCCGTAGCACAGAAACAAAGTGCTTTTTTAGCTATTAGAGCTAACGGAACAGCTTCATATGGGAAGTGAAACTTCCTACTGGACCGAGTCCATGTTGACAAAGTTTTGTTTAAAAAAGACATTTTGCTAATATCAGTAGTTTCCCAATGTGACACGCAACTTTTTTTTTTGTTTGAAACAATGTGGTTCCAAAATTTTATTTTATATGCTAAACAATAAAAACTTATAAAAAGTCAACGCTGAAATGAAAGGTTTCAATTGAGCCAAAACATTGTTTAAAGTTCTCATTGGTTTGGTCGTCTTCCATTTTGGAATGAAAAAAACCCTCTGAAATGGTGGAATTCCCCATGAATCAGAAATTCTGATTCCTGTGGTACAAAGACCACCATTTATGTCATAGGCAGGTGTCTACTAAAGCACATGTTCAATCACCAATTCCAGTCACTGCTTACAAATTCAGTTGAAGGTTTAGGGCATGAGCCTCACCAATACAGGTCAGCTTAGTTCTGTTGACTTTGACGGGTATGGAATGTATTCGAATTGAAAGTCTTGCTGGTTGCGCAGACAGATCCCGAGATGATGTTTCAGGTAGTTATTCTTGCTCATCTCTCCGATAGTCTTACAGGTATGTTCACTTTCCGTGGACACCGAAAGCAATCCACAAAAAGGGTATGTCTAGACTGCATCCCTTTGTCGGCAGAGGAATGCAGATTAGGCATGTCGACATTGCAAATGAGGCAGGGATTTAAATATCCCGTGCCTAATTTGCATAAAAATGGCCGCTGCGTTTTGCCAACTCAGCAGCTTGTCAGCAAAAAATGGCAGTCTAGAGGGGAATCTGTCGAGAAAGAAAGCAGGAGGCATAAGGAATCTGTCAAAAAAGGCTTTCTTTCTTGACAGATCCCCCACTAGACTGCCACTTTTTGCCGACAAAGTGCTGAGTCTGCAAAACGTGATGGCCATTTTTATGCAAATTAGGCACGGGATATTTAAATCCCTGCCTCATTTGCAATGTCGACCTGCCTAATCTGCATCCCTCTGCCAACAGAGGGATGCAGTCTAGACATACCCAAGAAGACGACCTCTAATGAAAAGGATGGTCCCATTGAAAACATCTGCAGAACCTCACATTACAGGCGGAACTTGCAGAGAAGGGTGGAAAAAAACCCTAGCTTAGATTCCTGTCCCAAAATGAATATGAGTGTGTGGAAGAATCCAAATTAAAGTAACTAAGGGTGTGTCTACAACTGAGCTTAACTAGAAATACGCTATGCAAATTGAGCTGCATCCATTGCATAACTTATATCGAAATAGCTTGCTTCGAAATGGAGAACGTCTACATGGCACTTATTCTGAAACAGAGCACTCTTCCTCCAACTTCCCTTACTCCCTGTACAATGAGGGTTACAGGAGTCAGAGTAAGAAATCTTCCAGCTTGACAGTATTTCGACATTATCATATATATAGTAGCCCATTGTCTGTGCGTCTGTAATGCTGACGTACACGGCCATGCCCCCTGGTCGTGTACGTCAGCGCCCCGCCCCCCTTTCCCTCCCTCCATGGCATGCTCAGCTGGGAGCGCTCAGCTGGGCCCCGGCGGGGGAGCAAGCGGCTGTTTGGGGTCCGTGCTCCCCACGCGCTTGCCGCCGCTTGCTCCCCTGCCGGGGCCCAGTTGAGCGCTCCCAGCTGAGTGTGCCATGGAGGGAGGCCGGCTGGAAGGGGGGCGGGAAGCAGAGCTGGGGGGGGATCGGAGGCTGGGGGCGGAAGAGGAGAATGGGGAGCCGGAGGAAGGGGGGTGGGAAGCAGAGCTGGGGGGGGATCGGAGGCAGGGGGCAGAAGAGGAGAATGGGGGGGCCGGAGGAAGGGGGGTGGAAAGCAGAGCTGGGGGGGATCGGAGGCCGCAGGGCTGGACGGGAGGGGGGGGGACAGAGGAAGGGGGTGGGAAGCAGACCTGGTGGCATGGGGGGGGTGCAGCCACTAGCTGCAGCTGGAGTCCTTCCGGCCGTGCCCCCGGCAGGCATTCCCTGGGCGGGGCCACGATTGGTGCTGGGAGCCTCTGGTCGCATTCAAAAGCTGGGGGGAGACGGGGGGAGCTGGGAGTCCTGACCCCCACCTCCCGCCCCACCCAGCTTTTGCACACGACCACAGGGCTCCCAAAGCCAATCACGTCCCACCTCCCAGTCGCTCCCCCTCCCCCGTCAGGCTTCCCTCCGGCACCAAGCTGGAAATTCACAAAATACCGGACATTACACGTGGCCGTTTGGGCTCCCCCGCGGTGGGAGGGGAAGGGAGAGTGGTGACATACACGGCCCCGCCCCCTGGACATGTACGTCACCGCCCCGCCCCCTCCCTCGCGGCAGCCCGGCTGAGCAGGCAGCACTCAGCCAAGCACCACGGCGGGGGGGGAAGGGGAAAGGGAAGGAAGGCAGGGAGAGACGGAGGGGAGAAAGAGGCAGGAGGAGGAGGAGAAGAGAAAGGGAGAGTGAGAGGCAGGAAGGGGAGAAGAGAAAGAAAGAGACGGAGAGAGAGGCAGGAGACGGAGGGGAGCTGAGAGAGACGGGGGAGACAGTAGGAGGAGAGAGAGAGACCTGAAAATCACGTCTTATGACGGGCTAATTGGCTAGTGTTGAAATAATTGCCTAATGTGTACATGTTATTTCGAAATAATGCTGCTATGTAGAAGTGCCCTAAATCTTTGCAGCATATAATTTCAAAGCATCAGAAGTCCACAGAGAGAGATGTAGGTGTCCACACAATGTGACGCTGTGGTTTTTCTTCTGAGCCTCCGTGGGTAACCAGTGTCGAAAACAGAACTCTTGTGATTTGTAAATTCAGGGATATTTTCCTGTCTCACTGCAGAACGAAGGGCACGCTAGGAACCCGTGTGCAAACCTATTCTCCCTTCTCATGTAACCAACAAGCATGCCATAAAGCAAAAGTAAAGGGCAGTAAGATCAGGGCTCTTTACTGGAAAGACCTCATGGGCTAAGACAAATCTAATAAGGAGAGATTGGTATGAGCCCAACAATACAGCAGTCTGAATTTATTTATTCAGAATCCAGTGATTTATTCAGGTCTTCCACTCCTACACGCATTGAATAGCACCTGACTTTCCAAGCAGGGACTATACACGGAGTAAATTACAGGGTAAGAACGGCAGCCGCGGTGCTGGAAAAAGTTGAGAGGAACGGAAAAGCCTTCCCAGCAGAAATTAGTTCTATTTGCCTCAGCTCTGTCAGGTTTCATTATCTTGCAGGTATTAGGAAAAGAGAAACACTGGGATGGAGTCCGACAGCTTCCCACTGGAGCCTGCCGGTAGTTTACCCCTCCTTCGCCCCTGACGGCGCGTAAATGGCTGAAAGAACAATAACGTTATCACACGGCCCGGCCCCCGACGCTCAGCACCGGGCTTGGCATGCCACACTTCAGCAGTTTGAAATTGATTAAAGCATTGAACCCTGGCTGCTTTCTGCACTAATTGAAGAAGGTTCCCGGGCCCAAAAGTGCTGGCACATCATTCAAGGACAGAGGTGGGCTTCAAAGCAAACAAACGCAGGAATAAAGGAGTGATCTCCAGCAGCCATGTACTCAGCAGCAGGGGAGAGGTTCATGGTAGGGAGTAGCGCCCTTTAGACGGGGATATTACAAAGGAACGTAGAATGTCTTTCCCTCACGGTACTCTCACTACTGATGTTGACAATTTTCTTTCCAGCAGAGTACAAAGCCGAAAGAAGAGATTTTTCCATTTGCTGACTCCAGCAGCTCACAAAACCATCATCAGCACCGACAAAGCCAGTCCCTGGGCATGTGTTGCTTAAAACCTGGAATATATTCTTTAATTAGCTAATCACGTTAAATTCCCTGCAACAGAGAGGTGAACGTACGACTGATCTTCTCAGCGCTGCTGAAGAAATTAACGTGGCCAGGTCTTCCACGTAAATCGTAATTCTCGATTGTGTGATTAGGAGGTGGATGTAATCGGAGAAGGGGCCACAGCTCTTTGGTGGAGCAGCCTGGCAGGTGTCGTAGTTGTAAGAGAAGGTTGAAAAGTGGCCAGAGCGTGAGAGCGATAGAGAAGCAGCTTCCAGAAGATACAAACTATTCCGTCTTAAGCAGTGTTTCCTGGAAGTCATGTGCTTGTGCGGCCACTCAGGAGAGATGCCGGCCAGCTGATTAACAGAGCACCCACAGCTAGATTTTTTGTTTCTACTGGTGGTGCACATCCATACATGCTTTGGTGCACACACATGAATTATTCCACACATGGACAGGGAAAAAGATCCACACACGGATGGAAAAGATCAGAGGAACACTGCTTTCAAGTCATATGGAAAAAAGCATTTTGTCCAGACATTTCAAAGAAGAAACCCAGGGCCTTCCCAAGAACACAAAACCAAAACCAAAGCAAGTAGCAGGAGCCGATGCCTGTTTGGTGGCACCACATGTGAGAAAACAGAATTTTAAAAGTGGGCAAATAACAAATCAGAGCCCAATGTCACCTTGGGAACAGCTAACGTGGGAGCAGGTCGGTTAAATCATGAGAGGGTGACACACGTGGTGAAGGCCATCAGAAAAGACAGTGAAGAGATTTGCTTAGGTGGCCCTGTTCAAGTCTTCACAGTATTCTTGCCAGCAAGTTAAGGGAATGTGGATTGGATAAATGGACGGTAAGATGGATAGAAAGCTGGCTGGAAGGTCGGGCCCAGCGGATAGTGGTCAATGGCTCAATGTCAGGTTGGTGGTTGGTTTCTAGCGGAGTGCCCCAAGGTTTGGTTCTAGGACTGGTTTTGTTCAACATCTTTATTAATGACCTGGATGAGGGGATGGATTGCACCCTCGGCAAGTTTGTGGATGACACTAAGCTAGGGGGAAAGGTAGATAGAGTTCAGAGTGACTTAGACAAATTGGAGGATTGGGCCACAGGAAATCTGATGAGGTTCAACAAGGACAAGTGTAGAGTCCTTCACTTGGAATGGAAGAATCCCAAGAACTGTTACAGGCCGGGGACCAACTGGCTAAGTAGCAGTTCTACAGAGAAGGACCTGGGGATTACAGTGGATGAGAAGCTGGATATGAGTCAACAATGTGCCCTTGTAGCCAAGAAGGCTAATGGTATATTAGGTTGCATTAAGAGGAGCATGGCCAGTAGATCCAGAGAAGTGATTATTCCCCTTTATTCGGCTCTGGTGAGGGCACATCTAGAGTATTGTGTCCAGTTCTGGGCCTCGAATTGCAGGAAGGATGTGGACATATTGGAAAGGGTCCAGCGGAGGGCGACCAAAATGATTAGGGGGCTGGAGCATATGACCTACGAGGAGAGGCTGAAGGAGTTGGGTCTATTTAGTCTGCAGAAGAGAAGAGTGAAGGGAGATTTGAGAGCAGCCTTCAACTTCCTGAAGGGAGGCTCCAAACAGCCTGGAGAGAGGCTGTTCACAGTAGTGATGGATGGCAGAACAAGGAACAATGGGTCTCAAGTTGCAGTGGAAGAGGTCAAGGTCGTATATTAGGAAAAACTATTTCGCTAGGAGGGTGGTGAAGCACTGGTATGGGTTCCCTAGGGAAGTAGTGGAGTCTCCATCCCTAGAGGTGTTTAAGTCTCGGCTTGACAAAACCCTGGCTGGGTTGATTTAACTGGGATTGGTCCTGCCTAGAGCAGGGGGCTGGACTTGATGGCCTTCTGAGGTCTCTTCCAGCTCTATGGTTCTATGATTCACACCCTACAATGGCTACAGAAAGTCACAGTGGGAGCGTTGTATTGTCAGGGAACGCATCCAAAGAAGGAACGTGGACATTACTCTTGCGATCAAGTCTTGTGAAAAAAGTGCATCTCTGGGATGGAACTAAGCAGGGCTTGTTAGAATCATTACAGTAGCTTCCCACCTGGAAACCCACTGTGGTCAGCCCTATACTCATACATAGCAAGAAAGTCTAGAGCTTACAGGTTAAATTGACAAGGCAGATGAAAGGTGGGAGGGGAAACTGAGGCATGGAGAAGTGAATTACCCAAGATCACCAAAGATCGGTGGCAGAACCAGGGGTTCTGATTGGTGACAATCTTTAGTTACTCATGAAAGTTCCTTGGGCTCTTGGTTGTTGACAGTATTGAGTTCAGAAATTTTAGCCTTCCTTACCAATTAAATCATAACTTCTAGAACCAGTCATTGAATGATGCTAAAATACCGGCCTAAAGAGATTGAAATAGATTGGAACAAATTGGAGTTGTGTTGTTTTTTAATATAAATGATTTGGTTCATGATGTTTTGATCAAATTAACCCATGGTTGATCAACTGGAAGGCTCTTCAGCAGTACATTTCTTTCAAAGTCTCCGTATATATAAAAGTGCAAGGAAACCTTTATCCAGGAGTTACCCCAAAGTAAACAATGCAGCTTGTGTCCGGTTAGAGACACATTTCATCATCAGTTCTGTCAGTATTAGAGGAGGGAAACGATCATCAGAAGAACCCGAAATCATTCTTGCATTTTATTGGCATGATCTCTATCCACAAAACCATTCTATTGTGGTGAGAGTCATTCTTGCACCCCAGAAAAATGGCGAAGAGGAAAGGAAAAGGATGAAGCAAAATACTGATGCCACTGTTTGAAATACTTGAAAATAGTGGCACCTAATGGCCAAATACTGTATTTTCAAAAAATGTCTCTACTGTTAGCCTCACTTAGCATGGACACTCTAAGGTTACATCTATACTTGCTCCCTAGTTCGAACTAGGGATGGAAATGTAGGCAACCCAAATTGCTAATGAAGTGGGGATTTAAATATCCCGCACTTCATTAGCATGACCTCGCCGGCGCGTTACTCCGATCAACAGCTGTTTCGAAAGTGAAAGTGCGTGCCGGGTCGCATTAGTTCGAACCAAACCCCTTGGTTCAAACTAACATTATGCCTCATTTTTTGAGAGGATAGGAAGTTCAAACACCTATACTCATTTGTAACCCCACATTAGGGATTGTTGAACTCTGGGTCCCACGGGGTACTTCAGTTCCTGCATTGCTTTATAGAATCATAATAATCATCAAGTCCAGTCCCCTGCCCTCACAGCAGGACCAAGCACCGTCTAGATCATCCCTGACCAGTGTCTGTCCAACCTGCTCTTAAATATCTCCAGTGATGGAGATTCCACAACCTCCCTGGGCAATTTATTCCAGTGTTTAACCACCCTGGCACCCATTGCTTCTTGTCCTGTCATCAGAGGCCAAGGAGAACAATTTTTCTCCTTCCCCCTTGTGACACCCTATTAGGTACTTGAAAGCTGTTATGTCCACTCTCAGTCTTCTCTTTTCCACAGTAAACAAACCCAGCTCTTTCAATCTTTCCTCATAGATCATGTTTTCTAGACCTTTATTCATTTGTGTTGCTTTTTTCTAGACTGTCTCCAATTTGTCCACATATTTCCTGAAATGTGATGCCCAGAACTGGATACAGTACTCCAACTGAGGCCTAATTAGTGCAGAGTAGAGCCCGATTGCGCTTGCTGAAGGTAGCCATCTGGGGGGTCCAACTGGGGGCTGTCAGGATCTAGGCGGTCGGGTGGGAGAGCATCCACCCTGAGGAGCCCTCAGAGCCACCCCAGTCTTCCCCACCAGGGGCTCATGCTCCATTTCTCCCTCACGTCCTTCCACTTACCCCTCCCTAGCCCCTCTTCCTGATGTCAAACAAAAGATACGTATGTTCAAAAATAGAAACTGGGTTTATTGAACAACACTGGGGGAGGGGGGAGGATGAACCTCTGGGAAGACTGGGAAAAGGAAGTGGGAGAGGGGAAGAGAGAGGGTGGGAGAGGGAAGGGGGAAACCTGGGAGGAGGGAGCTGGAAGGGGGAAGCAAGGAAAAGAAGGGGGAGGGGATGTTCAGGGCCCAGGGTTGGGGGTCTCGCAGGACCAACTTGATTTTCATGCAAACCTGCTCCTGGGTTCACATGTGGCCTTTGGAGGTCTAATGCAGAGATCATGGATGTTGGGGGCATCCCCCCCAAACCTGAATAAGGTCCATGATTTCTACCCTGGACCAGGAAGGCGTCCGCCTTCTCCAGCCCCTGTCAGGCTCCTGGGAGCTGGCTGCCAGTGGCTTGCTGGCTCATGTTTGGGGCCACTGGATCAAGGGCCCTGGTGGCCACTGCTGGCTCTGGGCTGGCAGGCTTGGAGCTGGCACAGGCACTGTGGCTAGGGTCTACCCCTTTAATGGCTCCGAGGCTGGGGGAGAGGAGAGTAAGTTTTCCTGGCTGTGCCCAGAGTGGCCACCAGGGCTCCCTGGGAAGGGCTGGAGGCCCCCTATTTTGAATTAAGTGTCTACACAGCACTTAATTCAAAATAGTTATTTCGAATTTGGTATTACTCCTCGTAGAATGAGGCTTACCAAATTCGAATTAAGCGCTCCGCTATTTCAAATTCAATTCGAAACAGCGGTTTGCATGTATAGACGCTATTGAAGTTAATTCGAAATAACGGTTGTTATTTCGAATTAACTTTGCAGTGTAGACATACCCTAAGAGAAGTCAATGGGAGAGTTACTTCCACTGACCTCCCACAATGGGACTGCCCCAGAAATTTGGTTTAAGGTACGTTGACTCCAGCTACACGCTTCTCGGAGCTGGAGTTGTGAATATTAAAATTGAATCCCGCTTCCAGTGAAGACCTGGCCTTTGTAATGTGAGCTTTTTCCTTCTCCACAGGGCTTTACGTGAGTGAGTAAAGACAGTGCCACCTAAGCCCTTCCATGTCAGGGGACGTGGGAAGACGGGGTTTTGCTGGCATGGCTGAGTGGATTCTCTGATTTTAAGCAACCTTGAAGCAAGGACAACAATGCTTCTTGAAGTGTATTTCTCCTTACAAGAGCTTTTTGTGGAGATTAGATGCTCTGCACTTGAGTTAGTTATTCACTTTCTGGGCACTACAGCAGCAGGTTTAACCTTTTGGAAAATGTGTATAGAATTTACCATCGCAGAGTGTGCTATGAAACACATCACGCAGTAAATAGCAAGGTTGCCATCCATTTATGGAACTGGTTCTTCTCCCTGTGGAGGTCTGCTGAAGGATAAGAAACCGTCGTTAGATCTTGATGGATAGGCCTACGCCGTAGTATAAGCCCAAGGTTCAAACTGAGTCTCAAGACCAGGGGTGGGAAATAATTTTTAATGGGGAGCCATGCCAAGATTTTGGCAACTGCTCAAGGGCTGCATTTCTCCCGAGGGGCTTGGGGTCTGGGACAGAGGATGAGAGCAGAAGGGAGCTTGGGGTGGGAGACTGGGGTGCAGGAGGGGGTGTGGAGTCTGACAGGATGTTCGGTGAAGGAGGGGGTTGTGATCTGGGCCAAAGGCTTGGGGTACAGAGTCCAGGAGCGAGTATGGGTGCAGGAGAGGATTCTGGCCTGAGGGAGGGGCTCTAGGTGGGGGTGCAGGATCTGGGAGGGAGCTGTGACCTGGGGGAAAGGGATACAGAGAGTTTGGGTGGTGGCCTGGGGCAGGCAGTTGGGGAGAAGAGGGGTGGTGCCATTGGTAGGCTCTCGCTGGGAGGTGCTTACCTAGGCACCTCCCAGTCAGCAGGCCTGCAGGAACCTGAAGGCTACCGTCCCAAGCTGCTCCATGCGGCTCTGCTCCAGGCAGGGTGAATGAGTGGGAGAGGGAGGGAGGAGGCTTCATTAGCTGCCCCTGTAATCAGCAAAATATCTCAGCTTCTATTGGTGGGAAACTGGCCAATGGGAGCTGAGAGATTTTGCTGAGGGGCAGAGCAGAGCACAAAGCCTCCCTCCTTGCTTCCAGAATAGAACAGCCACATTTAAAGTGGCCGCCGCTGTGCTTAAGGGTCCCAGCAAGGCAGCCATGGACCAGATCTGGCGGCTTGGTGGGCCGTAACCAGCCAACTGGCAGCCTCTTGCCCACCCCCTGCTCAAGACTGTCTTCACACAAGTTGGGCTGTCCCAGGACACGGCTGGGAGGGAGGATCAGAGAATGAGTCATGATGGGACTCAGGATTCAAGCCCTATTGCTTTGCGATGCAGATGAAGTGCACAAAACTCATGCTCGGACCGGAAATCTGAGCCAATCCTATGGGACAACTTTCTCTGTCCTCTAGACCGTCCAGTTTGATTGACAGTCAATTTTTCCCACACTGCGCCAAGCACAAAGGGCTGAAGAAGGCAGACTTTAGCAACCTCAGGAAGTCAGTAGGTAAGATCCCTTGGGAAGTAAGTCTAAGAGGAAAAACAATTAAAGACGTTTGGCAGTTTTTCAAAGAGATATTAAGGTCAGAAGAGCAAGCTATTCCACTCTATAGGAAAGATAGGAAATACGGCAAGAGACCATGCTGGCTTAACTAAGAGACCTGGGATGACCTAAAACCAAAGGAGTGTCCTACAGAAAGTGGAAACTAGGTCAAATTACAAAGGATGAACATAAACAAAGAACACAAGTTTGTAGGGGCAGAATTAGAAAGGCCAAGGCACAGAAGGAGATCAAACTAGCTAGAGATGTAAAGGGTAACAAGGTAACATTCTACAAATACATTAGAAACAAGAGGAAGACCAAGGACAATGTAGGCCCGTTACTCAATGAAAAGGGGAAAAAACAATAACAGAAAATGTGGCAATGGTGGAGGTGCTTAATGACTTCTTTGGTTCGGTTATCACCAAGAAGATTGGTGGTGACTGGACGCTGAACATAGTGAACACCAATGAAAATGGAGTGAGTTCAGAAGCGAAAATAGGGAAAAGACCAAGCTGAAGATTAGCAAGTTAGATATCTTCAACTTCTACCACATCCCCCCCCACTCATCAGGCTTCTTACCCTATCAAAGAAACCTATCAGGTTGGTTTGACATGATTTGTTAGACAAATCTGTTCTGATTATTACGTGGCATTATCTAGACGTTTGCAATTGGATTCCTTAATTATTTGCTCCGTTATCTTTCCTGGTATAGAAGTTAAGCTGACTGGTCTGTAATTCCCTGGGTCGTCCTTATTTCCCTTTTGACAGATGGGCACCATATTTGCCTTTTCCCAGCCTTCTGGAGTCTCTCCCACCTTTCATGACTTTTCAAAGATATCTACCCTCTACCAGCTCCTTGACTGTTGAGGATGCATTTCATCAGCTCCAGAAAGTACTATTTTTTTATTACACTTGTGTGTTGCAGTGCCTGGCACAATGACGAGAAACAGCTATAATTGTGGGAAGCTGCTAGAGTGGGGAAGTGAGAGAAACTTCAGAATGGGATAAAAGATATTATGTGGTTTCCTTTTGGGTGCAAACCTACTAATCTGCTACCATTTCCACGACAGTCCTTCCTGGTAGGCTGTTCACAATGGCTCTTCACTCCCAGTTGAGCAGTGCTTCTCAAAAACTTGTTTGTCAGCCATTTTGGTCCCGTTTTGCAGCACAATAATCGGTTTGTGAATGATGAACTGCATTTGTGAAGCCATGTGGGAGCTGAAACTCATTTGCCTAGATTAGGGCTGCCAGGTTTTGAGGAAATTAAGTTTTTCCTCTACTCCCCTCCCCCGCACCCCCCAACTCTTCAGAGTCCATGGTCAGTCAAGCTTCCCATATAAATTAAGTTGATATATGGTTCTAAAAAACTTTGGCTGTATTTCTATAGAATCTCAACTGGATCATCAAAAATTTAACATTTAAAGTAGTTTAAGGTTCACCTGCCTTTTGTAAAGGAGATGGATGAAATAGCTTCTGATTAATTTTCCCATTAGTTGCCTGTTAATTTGAATCATGAAGACAGCCAAGAAGGAAACATACTTAAAATACCCATCCCGAGAAGATGAAGACTGGCTCCCTTGCTAATCCCCTCCCTTCCTCCAGCAAGTCTATTTTCTGTTATCAGAATGTGGGCCAACAATATAAGTACTTGCCTCCTACTGCAGCTTATGGACACGCACGTAGTGCAACTGGGCATAACCATCTACAGCCTTCTTCTAGAAACCTGCCTTACAGGGAGAGACTAGAGCTGCAAAATCTGCTTAATTTAGCTAAGAAGAGGTTAAGAGGTGGCTCCTCACAAGAGGAGATTTCTATTAGTAGAGGGATCTTTAAAAAAAATGAGCAGGAAAAAAACCCACATAAAATAACCCAGTGACTGAAAAGTGAAGCTAAACTAACTCGGGCTAGAGATAAGGTGGGATTTAAAATAAACCAACCACTGGACAATTAATCACTGGAACAAAGTGTCACGTTGCTGAATTGGAGGGAAGCAGCCAGATCGCTGCTGCACCCCTAGGTGGGGGTGTTGGCCCCAGAAATTGGTATGGGGGGAGCCATGTGTGGTATTGAATGGGAGATTATTGTTTGTTAATCTTATGTACGCTATTTATGTGAGTGTATAATGTCTGTGTGTGTAGGTAGGAATCTGTAATCTGTGTGGAAGCTGAATATTTCTGTGAATGTGGTTAAGCATGGCTATGGACAGGCTGAGTAGCAAAGCCCTGTGGAACAATGACTCTCAATAGGCTATGGACACACCCAAAGAATGGGATTTGTCACCTGAGGGCAGCCACCAGGAAACATAGAGATTGGCCTCTGACCAGGTGACTTGCTGCATACAAGAAGAGGCCAGGAAGGAGTATAAAGAGGCCATGTGGTTGATGCCATTTTGTTCTCAGCTCAGCACTTCATCCCAGAGGCAGCATTGCAGGGATTGAAGAGCCCGGAAGACCTGTGAACCCATCCTGATCTCAGGATGTGCAATAAGAACTTTTAAACCAGCAGCTGCAACACCTCTGCTAGAGCCTGCATCGAGAACTGGGAGATTCGGTGCATGTAACGTACTGTACTTTAACAACCTTACTCTCATGCTTTTCTTTCTTGTGTTAATAAACCTTTAGTTTTAGATTCTAAAGGATTGGCCCAGCGTGATTTGTGGGTAAGATCCAGAGGGTAAATTGACCAGGGATCTGTGGCTGGTTTCTTGGAACCGGACAGGACTTGTTCGGGGTAGGTGGGATTGGGTGCTAAGACCCCCCACCTGTGTGTAGGCCCGGGGCCATCTGGGGCACGGATATTGCTGGGGCGTTGGAGGGGTTTTGCTCGGGAGGCTTCAGGCAGGCTGCTGAAGCGCTCTGTGAGACTGGTTTGTGGCCTGTTTGGAGAGGTCGCCAGTCAGGGGGACTGTAAAGAGCCCCGGATTTGAGCAATTCGCCCTGAGCGGACGCCCGCAGCTGTGCCCAGACACGGCCCGGTCCGTCACACAAAGTTCCTTAGGAAAGGAGTTTTTCCAAATCCCTTGAAGTCTTTAAATCATGAGACGATCAAGTGGAGCCAGAAGTCGCGAATTTGATTCAAGTTTGGTTGAAATTCTATGGCCTATGTAATGTAGTTGGTCAGATTATACTCAAACAGTCCCGTCCGGTTTTTGAATTGCTGAATGGAGCAATCTCCCTAAGCGTATCCGAATGACAATATGAACAGTCAATACTCCAAGCACTCTGGTTCTCATGCCTGCTCATCCGGAGAGGACATTTAAAGTTGGCGATGGACAAGTGGCATCAGAAATTCAGGAAGCCTATCAATTCCTTGCTGTTAGGTTCAGAGACAACATATTTCTGGGTCCATTTGGTCCAGTTTCAGATGACATGCTTCTGGTAAGGGTGAACTGGGAGGCACATTGTTGTTCTACTTCAACGTATTTGCATAGAAAGTGTCACATAGGGCAAGGAGTAGCTGGAAGTCTTTATTTTTAAGTAATCATAAAAGTAGCAATTACTAATTACAAGGCCAAGGTAGTTTTTTTTTAAACCCTGTTAAAGTCCTGGTCCTGGTCCATTGATGGACTTAACCTCCATGAATTTATCTAGCTCTTCTTTGAACCCTGTTAAAGTCCTGGCCTTCACAGCATCCTCTGGCAAGGAGTTCCACAGGTTGACTGTGCACTGCATAAAGAAATACTCCTTTTGTTTGTTTTACACCTGCTACATATTAATTTCATTTGGTGACCCTTGGTTCTTATGTTATGGAAACAAGTAAAAAAATGTTTCCTTATTCACTTTCTCCATACCTGTCATGATTTTATAGACCTCTAGCATATCCCCTGCTTAGTCTCCTCTTTTCTGAGCTGAAAAGTCCCAATCTTGTTAACTTCTCTTCATATGGCACCCATTCCAAACCCCTCATCATTTTTTTGCCCTTTTCTGAGCCTTTTCCAGTATATCGGACTGAAAATAGTGTTTCCAACAATTTGGAGATCCAATATTTCAAGTAGTATGGTTTTTATACCTTATCTGGAAATGAGATTTAAAATTTGCTATGGACAACTCTCATTGGAGACTCAGGAAGCCTGTGAATTCTTTGTGTTTAGGTTCAGTATTTCTGGATCTAGCATATAGGGTTTAAGGAGAGACAGACAAGATGTATAGCTACGGTGGCCCAGTGAATCCAGCCCAGGAAGTTTTCGGTTTAATGGGTGTGCTTGGTAGCTAGCTGCCCAAAAGTAGAAAGAGAAATGCCAGTGCAGGACCCTAGTTCTGCAGTGTCCTGACGTGTCTAGCCCAGGAAGATGAAATCGGAGAAAGGCATCCCAAAGGGAGCTGGAGGTAGGCTGGCAAAATGGGTCCCCATGCTACTTGGACTTCAAAAAAGCCCATCCCGTTTGTCTGAGGGGGAACAATGAGGAAATAATGCCCATGCTACCGTAACACCATTTACATAGACTTGGAGTGTGTGTCACAATCAGCTATGAAGGGTGTTGCCGTGTTGAGCATTTTAACACACTGGGGCTCCTTGTCAGCTGGGGAGAGGAAGTGGCCGCTATAACCCCAGGAAATGACAAGGGTGTTGATCCCTCATCTGAATGAGCAGGTCTATTGAGAAAGACGAAGGCCCTGGAAGAGGCAGCCTGTGGAAGACCAAGGAATCTCTGATTGCCTCATTTGTCTGAGGGCTCTCAAGTCTCGTCTGTACGAGGAATACCAGTCATCATCCAGTGTTGTCCTGATCTGACCCGCCAGGAACCAGGCCCTGACTTAAAACCAAACTTCTAGCTAGGATGGCATCTGCGAGCTGTAAAGGGAGGTCTTTCCTTTCTGTGCCGGGGGTAGAGACCCTGGAGTATTGCGTTTCCAGTTACCCAAGGTTCAGATCTCTGGGCCTGGACTTCATCCCCCTTATGATACGGAGTCACGTGTGGGTTCAGCAATTGCACTGTGTCTTGGTTTCCATACCAGCACAGGCCACACTCCTGCAAGGATCTGTCCATTACGCCACTGGGCCCCTCACTTAGCATCCTCTGAAGGGTCCTGGTGGCCTAGCGGCTAAGGCATCAGCCTCCAGAGCCTGGGATTGCAGGCTCAACTCCCATTTTCAATAGGAAATCAGCCTCGACTAAGGCTAGAAAAGGAGGACTCATAAAATAGGAGAACTAGAAGGGACCTCAAGAGGTCATCAAGTCCAGTCCCCTGCCTCATGGCAGGACCAAGCACTGTCTCGATCATCCCTGAGAGATGTCTGTCTGACCTGTTCTTAAATATCTCCAGCAATGGAGATTCCACAACCTCCCCAGGCAATTTATTCCAGTGTTTAACCAACCTGACAGGTAGGAAGTATTTCCTAATGTCCAACCTCAACTTCCCTTGCTGCAGTTTAAGCCCATTGCTTCTTGTCCTGTCCTCAGAGGACAAGGAGAATAATTTCCCTTTCCTCCTTGGAACACCCTAACCTACTATTGTGTCCCCTCTCCGTCTTCTCTTTTCCAAACTAAACAAGCCCAATTCCTTCAGTCTTCCCTCATAGCTCATGTTCTCTAGACCTTTCATCATGTGTTGCTTTTCTCTGGACCTTCTCCAATTTCTCCACATCTTTCCTGAAATGTGGTGCCCCAAACTGGACACAATGCTCCACAGAGTAGAGTGGAAAAATGATTTCCCCCATGTCTTGCTCACCAGACTGCTGCTAATGCCTCCCAGAATCAGGTTTGCTTTTTTCGCAACAGTGTCACAATGAATGCACTATTATTCATTGGCATTCAGATAATGGCTAGACCCCATTGTGCAAAGCCCTCTACCGCCACAGGGTAAGGGGTAATTTCTTCCCTGAAGAGCTTACAGTCTGAAGGACACATGTCCATGCTGAAACAGAGAGCAGTTCGGAGTATCGGCCAAGTGGAGGCGACTCCCTGTGGTCCCCCTTCCCGGCAATTCCTTCCATGTCACTGACGTTTGGCTGAAAAGTTTGTCTGTGGGTCAGGAAAGGTACCACAATAGAAGAGCAAAGAGCATTGGTCCCCAACTTCCCCAGACTTGGCTGCATGGGATGGCTCTTTTCACCCCATAACCGTGCTCCACGTGAACGGGAATCGAGGAGACAAGGGCAGTGGCTGATGACAAGCCAGAGGGAATGCACAGCAAAGCCTATTTCAGATTCAGGCAGAATGTGATCGATTAACGGATGTGTGGGATGCAAGTGGCATTAAAGGGAAAAATTGATCTATCATCACTAAGGCAGCAGGCAGAGGGCAGTTGACTGTGCTAGCAGACACCGCGGAATCCCAAAAGGTGGTACGAGACCAGTGAGTAATGCATTGTGTTATCAGAAACGCAGTGACCCAACACTGCGGGATACAATGGAAAATTTGCACTGGGGGAGGACCAAGGCAGGTTTCATTCACAGGAATCGTCTCTTCCCTTCAACCCACCCACCCCAAAACAGCTACTGTCCTCCATAAGTATAAAGCTTTCCTCAGCTCCTCAGAGCTGGCCCTGTCATTCCTGGTATGGATTCAGTAGGCTCACCTCTGGGGTTATGGATTTTCAGGCTCTTCCCTTCATGAAGAGATCCTAATTTCCAGTGTACAGATGTATTGAAGGAGTAGACTGTCTCAGAGCAGTACAATATTTCAACTCCAGTTCCTCGCAGATATGCCCCAAAGGGAAGCAGAAGAACCCCAGTTGCAAATATTTAAAATCAGTCTCTGAAAATTTAATACCCACTCACAACGTGATCCGAACTTTCCTCAGGGTAAGCTGCTCGTACCCTAATAACAACCGCCTTCTTATGCACAACGCGGGTGAAGAATGGGTCGATTTGAATTAGACCGTACCATCACAGAAGCTATGATTCATGAGAATTAGCAGCTCATTATACAAGAGTTGGATGTTACTGTTTGCAAGAGAAATTAACAGCCCTGCCGAGTAAGTGTCATAAATATTTGTCCAATCTGAGAACTGTTGCTACTTACTGAATATACTACGTACAATTGTATACGTATTTTATTTGTCTATCAAGGGATTTGAAAGCACCCTGTAAACCTAAATAGATACGAGCTGTACCGCGAGAGCACTAAATCCATCACCCAAATGCAGACACCTTCAAGGACAAAGGCAGCCGCTGTTTACCAGACAGCATTGTACAACAGTCATTCTGCTGTAACCCCATAGAGCAGCGGTTCTCAAAACTTTCTGGCCCACGGCCCACTCCGCTCAATGTAAATCTTTCCGCTGACCACCCGCCAACCACCCATCACAACAAGATGGGCGTAGGAGGGGGTGCGGGCTCTGAACAAGAAGTAGGAAAAGGAGGAAACCGAACACACGGAGCAAACTCCTGCGCATCTATCACGTACTGCCCTGCTTTACTGGGATCTCATGCCTCTGCTTGGCTTTCACAGAGGGGGTGTTGTCCTTAAAAAACAAAACAGCGCCTCCCCTTCAAACAGTCATGAGAATCTTTCATTCCTGACTGCATCTGACTTAGCTGGCCAACATATCCCTTGACTGTTCACTGTCTAACTCGTTAACAAGCCTTGTCAGCAAATAAAAGCCTCTGGTGGCAGGTGAGCAAAGTGCTGGAGGAAGCCATAAAGAAAAACTGAAAAGGTGGAAGACACCAGCAAGTTTCAAACAAATCTCAGCCCATTTCCCAAACAAACCGCCTTATGAAACATGGAGAGTTAGAGATGTATCCCCCACCCTTTGGCTGGCTGTCGTTATCATGGCATTGTCTTCGCTCACACCTGCAATACACCATGCTGTGGTGGGGGAGGGGGTCCTTTTGAAGGGCACTGAATACAGCTGTCCTCTGAGTCTAGATGTGGCTGAACGTTGCTCCGTCAATTCCAAGCACATGGCCAAGCAACCGGTCTACAATAGCAGGACGGCACTTCCCTGGCCTGAGAAGAACCAAGGAGAGGCTGTACGTGGCCGCACTTCCCATGGGGAAGGGCCGATGTCGAACAAGGCAACTGCCGTGAGCTACCGAAATATTAAGTGTGGAACTGTCACGGGAAGAGCTGCCGCTTTCAAAATCCAGGTGTTGAGGTTTGGTGATGGACTCCTTGTTAATGACTGAAGTGGCCCTACCCCCAAAGGCCATGGAGCTGTCGTCTCTCTGGGCATGAAGCGGCATTCCACCACTGACCACAAGGGGGCGATGCTATTCATGGCAGCTGGGCAGGTGCTCCTCGATGTAGGGACATCCGTTTCATTAAAACACCCGCCCCCTCCCGCTAGCCCTGTTAATGAGGTAAAAAGGGGGGTTTAACGTGGGTGGAAATGTCTGTATGTCCCAGTGGAAAGGGCCTCCTCCGCAGCCAGTGTAGAGTTGGCTCAATGGGTCCAAGCATATGGGCAAACTGTGCCCAGATTATACATTATGGCTCTGCTCTATGCCTCAGGAAGCAGAGAGTAAGTTAGAATAGGGGAGAGCAAAATACGGCCCACAGGCTAGATTTGCCCCCTCCCCCCCACAAGCCACCATATTTGGTCCGCAGCCCAGAGCCGCTATGTGTAGAGGCCATGTGATTCCGGGAGCCCAGGAGCAGTGGGGTGGGGGGGAAAGGCTTCACACACTGCCTCCATCCCCAGCACAGTCTCACAGCTCCCATTGCCCAGTTTCCGGCCAATGGGAGCTGCCTGTTTGTAGAACAAGCAATGAATGAGGTATCCCCCTCCTAGGACTCACGGCGTTCAGAGCAGCACACGGCCCCTGTAGTCTGGGCAAAAGGCAGAGAACCTGGCTGAGGGACCGGCTGGGCTGCTGGCTGGGAGCTACTCAGTTAAGCACCTCCCAGCTACAGCCTGCCTCTGGCACCCTGGCCTCTCTCCCCCCACAACCATCTGCTCCCCTACACCACATAACCCAAACCCTCTGCACCCCTGCTCCTGCGCCCACATAGCCCAAGCTCTCTTCAGCACTCAGTCTCCCTCCCAGACCCCGCATCTCCGCCATTAATATCATGGAAGAGTGTGGCCCTGGACCACTTACCAAATTCTTGCCATGACCCTCTCCCCCGCATCAAAAATTATTGCCGAGCCCTGACTTAGAACAGCGCTGAGGCTGCCCTACACACAGACCCATAATACAGAGAGCTCAAAAGTGGCTTTGCCCTGTCGAGGCCCCATGCACAAAGACCGCAGGAGAACCAGGCCCACCAACTGTCCCCAAGAAAACCACCCCAGGCATCCTCTTACGAGCATTCCCTTTCTCGCCCGCATGTCTGTTGGCTGCCACAAATGGAGCGGCCAGGAATTCTTGCCAGCACCATTTTGGGGAGGTTTACCCCAGCATGCATTTCACCGGTTCCCATGGAGACTACCAGGCTGAGAAGGAAGAACCAACCGCATGGGGTGAGCAGAGCTTCCCCAACCTGGAGCACTCTTCCTGTTCACTATAGCCATCACGTCTGCATTTAGTATTCATCGCAGTCCTCGTGAGCACCGGCAGTGTTCCCGTGGTCCTAACAGCCTTTTCCATCAGTACCCTATTGCTGCAATTTATTGTGAGTTAAGAATTAATAGACACTTGGAAGTATAATGTTACATTTCCCCCTCTTATCTTCTGGTGCTCAAAGGCATTTCATGCAACAGACCAGGCATTAAATCTGTCATGTAAACACATTATTTTGTCATGTAATGCATTATGATTGTAGGCTAGCAGGAAAATGAACCGCTTTTAACGGCTTGTGTTTGATGTGTACTGTCAACACCATGCAGGAAGAATGTATAAGGGGTTGTAGTTTAATGAGTACCTGTTTAGTAGAGTTCCGTGTATAATTCAGAGTGTGGTTCTTACAAGAGGCATAAGGTGCAATGAATTTCAGTGTGAATTATAAAGCTTCATCTAAATCGCCATGCTTTCTCACGCTGCCGATAATAAGATCTGGGGCGTTGTTTATACGCACTAAATCACGACTTTCATTTTGCCTTGGAACGTTCCTCTCTTCATCAAGATCTGTGAAACTACAGACATCACGCTGGAAAGTGCCAGACAGTATCATTACGGCATGAAAATTCAGCTCTACTGTGGAAAGAGATGAAAAAACGGCGTGGGGAAGTTAATTGGTAAATGCCGGCCCCATGAAACAATATCCAGCCAGTCATGCTTGGCAAAGTGCACAGGGAAGGAGTTAATTAAGGGCTTGGAGAAGCTGTGGAAAGCAGGGTTTTGTGGGGGGAGAATCTCACTGAAGTGTATTTATTTCCATTTGATTCCTACAGGAGTTATGCTACAGGAAGCAATGAGATTTTTTTCCAGCAAGGGGATGCCTTGGCTGAATTCCAGAACCTCAAAAGATATTTGGGCATCCAATGCCCACGACAATGGGAAACAGGAGCCTAAATACCTTTGGTATTCCATATTGGTTCTCAGGCCAAGACTTTCAATGTCATGATCATTAGCACTGGAGACACACAGAGAAGTACTATTTTCTTCCTTAATAGCATATAGGTATCCACAGGAGACATCCAAAATATCGAATGGGGGTCAACAAGGAGGAGGGAGAAAAATTGTTCTCCTTGGCCTCTGAGGACAGGACAAGAAGCAATGGGCTTACACTGCGGCAAGGGAGGTTTAGGTTGGACATTAGGAAAAACTTCCTGTCAGGTTGGTTAAACACTGGAATAAATTGCCTAAGGAGGTTGTGCAATCTCCAACTGGAGATATTTAAGAGCAGGTCAGATAGACATCTCTCAGGGATGATCTAGGCAGTGCTTGGTCCTGGCGTGAGGGCAGGAGACTGACTTGACGGCCTCTCAAGGTCCCTTCCAGTTCTAGTGTTCTATGATTCTATGAAAGATAAGGCTAGGTTTTTGGCCTGCAAGTGTCTGGAGTCACTGTCACAACCACCACCTGCACACGGTCTTACATGCTAATCTGGATCCACTTGCAACTTTCATTTGGTAGAAGGTAGAGCAAGATCTGATTTTCTGTTCGCCTTCTCCAGCTAATGGGCCACATGGTCTTAGATTCACAGATTTGACCTCACTCTGATGTATGAACGTTTTTTACCCCCTCCTTTGGGTCTACAATCATCACGGCATCCCAGAGACTTTTACCGTCAGATGCTAACTGGTTGAGAAGTCAGAATCAAGGCTTAGGCCATTCACAAATGCTCCTTTCGTACTCAAGAGCTAAACAAACATCTCAAGCACATGGGGTTTGTTTCACTGAAAGAAAACTTGCCTTGCTGCAAGGCTAGGTCAGCCGGAACACCATGAATAATTCAATGGCCCACTATACAAAGAAAGATGATTTCGTGTACACACAAAACCCTTTTTCTGTATTTAGGAACGACTAGGAAGAGCTTTAAAATTAAACAGCTTAATTCACTGCCAGGCAAGCGATCCGGGAGTCCAATAAATAATTCATCCTGGCTACAGATGGTGTTCTTCAGCCAGGCCTGTGATGCAGAGCGTGTCAATGGGGGCTTGTTTTGTCTCCGAAAGACAACTTAATTCCGTGCAAAGTGAATAATCCAAAATCCCATAAATGATTCATCCCTGGATTAAGAGCTACAGATTTCTCCATAGAAATTCTCTGCCTAGCATTAAATATGCATATGAATATATGATGCGTATTATCTTCTGTAGAGCTTGGCTAAGATTGATACCAGCTCCAGAGTTCTCGGGAGTAACTTTGAAGCCATTAATCCTGATTTGATGTGTATCGAGGTATGAAAAGGGGTTACCTTCAGGGAGCTTTGCTCAGTATTAGCAGCCAACGGGAAGGCAAAACAATAGGAACATTTAAAAGCATACCAAGACAACGAAGGAGATATTAAGCTTGATTCTCCTTGCCTTCCAGTTCTACAGTGATGCAATTCCTTTGACATCAATGGATTTACATCTGATTTGCACCAGCGTGGACAAGAGGAAAACTGGCCCCTTGAGTGATTTCATAGAATGGACTATGCATAATTTTAAACTTGTGAGTGGCCATTCTCAGACAGAAAAATGGCAAAACCTGACTGCAGAGGGAAAGTGCTGCGCTGGAATTCGTGTGCAAATTTGACACCCTGAACAGAGGGCGAAATAGACACCTGGAGTGGATCTTGCATTACGATAGGTCATTTCCCATTCCGGTATTCTGCCCACGGTTGGAGAGTGTTAAACCATTCTGATTTAAGTAGCACTTGTCACACTCCCCTCTCCATATCCATTTCTTTTCTGTTGTCTTTTCTCTTCAGCATCTGAGGAAGTGAGGGGTAGCTCATGAAAGCTGATGCTCTAATCCATTAAAATTTGTTAGTCTTTAAAGTGTCACTGGACTCCAACTGTTAGGGTGGTGAAACACTGGAGTAAATTGCCTGGGGGGGGGGGCGGGTTGTGGAATCTCCATCTCTGGAGATATTTAAGAGCAGGTTAGATAGACGTCTGTCAGGGATGAACTAGTTGGTGCTTGGTCCTGCCATGAGGGCAGGAGATTGGACTCGATGACCTCTCGAGGTTCCTTCCAGCTGTAGAATTTGGTGCCCCACGGCTGCTTCTTACTTTCTGGTTGACCTTTAAGGTGTTATGGGAGGGCTGGTGGGGGGGGGTTAAAGGGAGGAGGGGCAAAGAGAAGGGTTTGTTACTGCTCATGACCTAACTGATCCTACTTGGCCTGACAGTGGGAATATTCCTTTTAAGTATAACAGTTGGTATATCGTTGGTTTTCTTGGGTCACCACAAAATTGTATCCAGTTTGTGGGGGACGTGGGGCAGAAAGAGAGACCCCGGGACAAGACAGACTCTTCTGCTGGATTGAGTTTGTAGCTGGAGAGGTTAACAATATTATCCGGTGGGTTGAGGCAGTTGCTGTTGTAAACAGTGGTATGGAGCAGGTTAGAAAATTTATTGTCTTTTCTTTGTTGTAGGGAATAGAAGTGTGTATAGGTGATTTCTTGTCTGGTGGAACAAAAGTCTTGCAAGCTGTCAGTCGGTGTGGATGTTTGTCTTGAGATGAGACGATCTAAGTTAGAAATGTCATTCTTGATGGTTTTCTGTTTCTTGTATAAAATACTTATCAGGTGATTTCTTAATTTCTTGGATAGTGTGAGGCAGAGTCTTTCGCTGTAGTCAGTGCAGTATGTTGATCTTAATGGATTGTTCACTTTCAGTCCTTTGGGTACGATGTCCATCTTCTTGCACTTGGCTTTTGTTCCACCGGACAAGAAATCTACTATACACACTTATAAACCTCAACTACCCACCTGGAGAAATAAAAAAGCAAACTGAAAGAGCCAGACGAATACCTAGAAACCATCTACTTCAAGACAGACCCAAGAAAACCAACAATAGAACACCACTAGTCATCACCTACAACCCCCAACTTAAACCTGTCCAACACATTATCAATAAACTACAGCCTATACTGGAACAGGATACCATACTCCAAGAGGCTCTGGGAGACAGACCCATAGTCTCCTATAGACAACCACCTAACCTCAAGATGATTCTTACCAACCACCACAGGACATACCACACTAATACCAACCCTGGTACCTTCCCTTGCAACAAACCCCGTTGCCAGCTTTGTCCACATATTCATTCTGCTGATACCATTATTGGACCTAACCAAGTGAGTTATAAGATCAAGAACACATATTCCTGCGCACCTAGAAATATAATTTATGCTATCATGTGCCGAAAGTGTCCGTCTGCTATGTACATTGGACAAACATCTCAGACACTTCGCCAAAGGATTAATGCCCACAAAACAGATATCAGACAAGATCACAAAGAAAAAACAGTTTCTTGTCATTTTAACCAGAAAGGACACTCTCTCAATGACTTAGCCACCTGCATTCTGCTACAAAGACCTTTTACATCTGCACTTGAAAGGGAATCCTCTGAACTGTCATTCATGTTAAAATTCGACACTCTCCAAGAAGGAATGAACAAACACTCAAACTATCTTACCCATTACCAAGATAGCTTCCCCAATTATCACCTCTAATACCATTAGCTCACAGACATCCCACTCTCCCCACCTCTAATATCAATTCACAGACACTTACCTTCCTTCCTTTCCCCCCGCCCCTGCATCCCCCTCCTGTTCTGAAATGTGATTTGTCCTTTTCATATGTGTTCATTTTTTTTAATTGTATCCTTTGGTATATATGGTTGTGACTATTTTCCTCAGATCAAATAGTGGAAGAAGTGGGTCTGGCCCACGAAAGCTCATCATCTAATAAACCATCTTGTTAGTCTTTAAAGTGCTACATTGTCCTGCATTTTGCTTCAGCTACCCCAGACTAACACGGCTACATTTCTATCACTTTGCTCCTGTTGACCTTCTGCTGCGCGGAGGGTGACTTAAGATATACTGACTCCACCAATGCAATTAACATAGCTGAAATTGCATATCTTAAGCCAACCTTGCACTCTAGTGTAGATCAAGCTTTAGATGAAGATTTGTGGGAGAAAGAAGAGCTCATAATTAAGGCTATGTCTACACAGCAGAGCTGTGGTATCCCAAAATAGCTATTCCAATGTCTCTATAAACCTCATTGCATAAGGGACATTTTGGAATAGTGCCTTATTTCAAAATGTGGCGCTGTGTAGACTGCGCCAAATTTCAAAATGAGCTATACTGAAATAACATCGAAATAAGCTACGCAATTTGCATAGTGCAAATTGAATAGCTTATTTCAAGGTAAGGGTGCTGTGTAGATGCATTTCCATATTGATGTATTTTAATGTATTTTTATGTTGTTCAAAATTATCCGTGAATTTGGGTCAAATGAGATAAATAGTTTTGACCTACACAAAAGGGAAACATCAAAGAGTCTCTTTAATGGGACCCACCTATTCGATTAGAAATACCAGAAATTACCTCACCCAACTTGTCTAATAACCTGAGACCAGCACAGTTACACTGCCGCATTAAAAAGTCAAAATGTCTTGCTTACGTGTTTTCTGAACATCCTGATTTTATTTTTGTTTAAAAAAAAAGTTTCCTCCCTCCTCCCCTTCCCCCCTCCACACACACAGAAAGTGATTCCTGAAACTAGACTAAATAAAAAATGTTGGGTGGGCCACCAAATGGAACACACAAATATTTCTTCTGTCTGCTTCAAAAGCTCTTTGTCTTCGTGACTCACTCCTTCCCCCGCTCTGAAATGGCCCACGTATTAAGGCCATGCTGGGAAGGCTACTCCTTCCCCTGGCTTTTACAGAACGGGGAGATCTGGAGACTGCTAATTGCATGTGTAGCTATTGGATGGTTAAAGGTTCATTTTTCCCACCTGTTACTGGAGGACGCTTAGCTGAGGAATGATTGCGTGAGTGTAAAAGAATGGACTCTCGCTGGTGTTCCCCCAGTGGTTACGCATGGCATAGCAGCCTTTCCTTATTGCCCTTTGCGGAGAGCAGCGTGGACCTCTGCCCCCTCTGGCCAGGTCATTTTAGTCTCTCTCCCTTCTGGGGCATCAATGCCCCACACAACAGTAATCATTGGGGGACGCCTTCCACCCCAGCGGGGTTCTCTTCCATCTCAATCTGTCCGAGCAGTGACTTTCCTTACACCCCTTCAACCAAACTCAAAAGCCAAACCCCCCACCACTGCAATTTCTGCCCCTTCCTCGGGCGGAAGAGTTTAATCCCTCCTGGGTCCGCCCCAGCCCTGCTTTTCCTGCTGGTTCTCAGGAGTTACCTCCCAGCAGCCTTGCCTCGACTGGATCCTCCATTGCTGTGAGCCATCAAGGCCACCTCTGTGGATTCTGCTTCACCCCTCCTCTATCCCATGAACGCCTGCCTCAGAGGGGAGAAAACGCCTCTTCAGTAGAGCCCCCTCCTGGGTTTCTTGTTCGAAGGGCCCCAGTGGTTAGGTGGAACCAGAGTATGTTCCACTAGCGAGTTTCTCTGAATCTTTCTGAGCTCTGTGGTACCCAGAGAGACTGCAGCCGTCTTCCCCTTCCTCCTCTCCCGGGCTTCCTCCCTTTCTAGGAGCCACCCAGCTCCTCCCCAGCCGGGGCTTCTCTTGACTTGGGCAGGACTTACCCTCAGCTGGGTTAACTGGCTTCTCAGGCCCCCACATTTTCACTTCCTTTGTGGGGAGCAGGCACCCCGTCCCAGCCAGCGGCCACTCTCCCGTTAATGGGTCAAGGCAGCCGGGGCCCGGGACAGTGCTGCTCCGACGGGAGGCGAGAAATCAAATGACGCGATACCTCGCTGACGCTCAGGGCGCTGTCAGACGCTCCAGGAAGTAGCTGCGGAACAGAGACTAGCAGGGGGAGGAACACACGTCCCGTTACAGTATTCGCGGAACTACGACCGTCAGAGAAGCCTGGAACAAAGCCCATGGACAGATCCCCTGAATTTCTTTGCTCAGCTGCGGCAAAACCCTAATGCACAGTCGCTACCTCAGCCATCCCCAGGCCTCCTCGCTTCTCCTCAATGGTTTGCACAGCTCTGGGGTGCCACCTGCTGTCGCTGTTGTGACACTATCTGCCAGCTACGCCTTGCATCCAAGGCTGAAATTTCCCACTCTCTTGCCTTCCCCAGACTCTAGGAGGAGGCCGATTTTCCTCTCTCATTCCCTGGACGCTCGCCCTCAACAAAAGAAAACCAGGTTGCTATTTTTTTACCCCTACACGGATCGGCCGCCTTTTGAAAACCACAAATTGATTTAAGCGTTTAGGAGATAAAAGTAAGGTTGGAAACCAAGGCTGAACCTCTCTAGCCCAGCACAGTGTGGCCCAGCTACCTCCGTGGTCCAGCATGAAGTTAGTGAGCCAGGTGTCCACTCAGCGTGGATGTGGCCACGTTTCATAGAATCATAGAATAATAGGACTGGAAGGGACCTCGAGAGGTCATCGAGTCCAGCCCCCCGCCCTCAAGGCAGGATCAAGCTCCGTCTACACCATCCCTGACAGATGTCTATCTAACCTGTTCTTAAATATCTCCAGAGAGGGAGATTCCACCACCTCCCTTGGCAATTTATTCCAATATTTGACCACCCTGACAGTTAGGATAAAGTTTGCAGTCCCATAAAGTTTGTTTATAGCCACCAATCCTGGCTCTCAGGGTTCTGTTCTTTAGCTCTAATTGACCCTTCAGCATCTTCTCAGAGCCCTGTAAGCAGCAGAAGCGCTGGTAACGCTGCTGGACCGTGTTGACCTCCCGGGGTTCAGCACTAGTCAGGTCCCAAAGGTGCTGGACTAAAGAGGTTCAAGCTCTATTCGTTTTTAATATGAAGTCGTTCACACGGACCATCACCAGGTAGGCGGTGTGTTCCAGGCTGGAACCAGGCATTGTATGGGCCTCAGTTTCCCCTGGAGCAGAAAATCCAGTGTTGGCTGCCCCTCCTCACCGTCTAGTCCCGGGGAGGCGTTTGGGAGCAGCACAGTTTGCCCCCGGACCAGCGGGGGAAGGGAGAAGGCCGCCAAGTCTCCTTCAGTACTGTCAAAGGGGGGAAAACAATCCACCTGGCTGCTCCTTTGAACCTGACGGCTCACCTGGATGCGTTTGGCCCCCAGTTCCGGCAGTTCTGGAGGAGGTTTGGCTTGGCTGGCACATGCACGCCCCTGGGAGAAGCAGGGAGCCCCATTTTTCCAGCTGCCATCAGAATGGCAAGCGGGCAGAGACTAGAGTGAGTGTGGAATCACCGGGGGACACCCAAGAAGAAGCAGGGAGCGACACCCTGAATCGGTGGCATTGCTCCAGCAGAATCCCCCGGGAAAACCCTTATTCAATGACCAGGCATTGTGTTAGATTAACCCTCTCCCCTCCCAGATTACCCCTCCCAAATGCGCCCAACTCCTCTGAAGTCTGCCTCTTCCAGTTAACCCCTTCATGGCAATCCAATATTGCCCAGCATAAAGAGCTCCTTCCTACAGCCACATATGATTGTAAAGCACCACCGTAAGTTAGCTCTGCCGGAATTAATGCCTAACCCTCCTTCCTGGGATCTTTCTTCTTCTCCTCCACTTTCTAAATTAAAAAAAAAAATCCAGGTGCTTAAGGCTCAGTTTCTGACAATCTTTCCTTTCCGGAAGTTTGTTTTAATCTGATCTCTCTCCCCTCATTCTGCTCCGGGATTGAATTCCCTGGGTTTCTGTTTGCGGTAGAGAACGGTACTTCTTTTTCCCTTGCGATTTCTCAAAAGACTCCCATTAACCTGTCATTAAAGGCATGGACAGCCGGCCTCATGAATTAGTGCTACACATTCCCACTTAAAAATGCCCCACCTGGCTTCGTTAGCGTTCCAGCCAGGTTCCTTTTCTGCCTTGTGAGTCCCTTTCTCATAATCGGAGTAGAGAATTGGGGTTTGGGAGGAAGAATGGATAGAAATCGGTTATTGATAGTTTCCTGAATTACAATTCTGGGATTCACGGCCACATGGGCAGATGAGATCAAACAGACTCTGCTGCAATTCCCCAAACTTATCACCAGACCCATCATCTCGTCCCAGAGAACGGGCCAGGTCCTAGGCTGGCCCATGTCTGTCTGACTGCACGGAAATCAGAGCGATCCCAGTTCAGACTTGGTGAGCACCTGACCACACCCTCGACCGGGGGCCCTGGTTGGTGTTTTGTTGTTGAAGGAATTGCTTCAAAACCAGGCCCCCCTCCCGATTCCTTAAACGTATGAGAGAGTTTCATATTCCGCTGCACTTTCTGGGGCCAGCGATCTCACGACGGGTGCCAGGCAAGCTCCCCATGAACAACTGAGCCTCAAGATCACGACAAACTTTGCTAGGCCCTGGCCAATGTGGGGGAGGCGGAGCCTCAGGCAGAAGGGGCGGGGTTAGGGGCTAGCCTCCCCTAGCCAGCCCGGACCATGCTGTGTGGGACTCCAGCGATGATTTAAAGGGCCCAGAGCTCCAGCTGTAGCTCCTGTTGCCCTTTTAAAATCATCTGGCTCCAGAGCAACTGCCCCCTTTATCCCGCCCCTCCCACCCGTCAGTGGCCCTGTTCTGCCTCGGTACTACAATTCTACTCCAGGGCACAAAAACGGTTTACATAAGGGCGGGCGCGGAATGGCTTCTGGCCCAGGAATTCGACTCCTAAATACCTTTGAGTCCCGCTCCTCTGTCGGTTACTCCAGTTCTACCTCGCCTGAAGGCAGAAGAGCAAAGAAATGAAAACTGGCAGAAATCGCGGGGGAGGGGACAAAACCCAGGCCCCGCCCCTTCGAGGGAGCCCTTTCTGTCCCTGAAAAGCCACCTTCCCCTCAAAGAGCTGCCCCCGAAGTGAACACACCCCCTTAGCGTTTGACACGAGCAAGGAGGCTTCTCCCTGCCTCCGTTCATGCGCCTCTTGTTTGAGGCCCAAAGGTTTCATTCGCAACTGTATGGCCCGGCCCCCCGATCTCCTCAGAGCCAGGCTGTTCCACGGCAGACCTGCTTCCGCTTCCACCTTCAAGTGCAAAACGGATCCCAATGCATCTGCCACCCCAGCCAGCGGGTTAGGAGTGAGTCTAGCTGCCGACGTATTCCAGCTGAAAGACAGAGTGGCGAAAGCACCCGGCGCACAGAGGGTCTCTCCCTTCTGATGGTTGTAGATGGACCACACACCCCATCGTACAGCCCGCTGCCCCTGGAGATAGACGGGGGCTACAATGCGAAGAGGGGTTTAATAAGGCGTCACTTCCACCCGAGTCGGGAGAGAGTTAGTGTTGCCAGGGGCTGCACAGAGAAGGATTTAACCACATCCCTGTATGGACCATGTTGTGGTAAATCGCAATGTGGTGTTATTGCTAGAACAGGACGAGCTGCTAAGTGTTTCTTTCACTCGGTTTTCCGTGCGATGACCAGCACAAGTGGTACAATCCCCCACTGGCTTTTCATAGCCAGAAGACCAAGTCCAAATATTAACCCCCCCACACACACACTCACACACGCCATCCTTTAGTACAGGGGTGGGAGCCTTTTTTGGGGTCGGAGGCTGCTGACCCACAGGAAAAACAAAATCAGAAGTGAGAAGCAGAAGAAAGAAAACCAAACCCTGGATTGAGAAGGAGAAAGACACTCCACAGTTCCTGTCACGTAGCAGGTCCTTTTGACCACGGCCTCACGCGTATTGCCCATACTGCCACACAAACGCCCCTCACAAGAAAAACACAGGCCGCTGAGGCGGATCCAGAGATACAGCTTGAATTCCCTCGGGTGCTCAGCATAGTTCTCAGTAAACGGAACTTGAACTTCCAAGCACCTAGGCCAGGAAGCTAAGAGGAGGGAAAAAAGTTAGGTTAACGAGCACTAAAAACAGGACAAGATAGGAATAAGGGAAATGAGCTGTCATACATAATACACCAGTTAAGCACCTGGAACAGGGAAAGAAGAAACATAGCTAGCTTTCACGTGTGCCAGTCATGTCTGCATCAGGCACTGACCACAATGCCTTGAGGCAGACGTCATATCAAACAGGAAGGAACCCAAATATGGTACCGGATGTCAAAATTATAGCATAAAGCACCCTGAGCCCTAAGCTCGGGGAGGTTCCATATCGAAAAATAGAAGGCACGTATCATCCAGCCGGGCTGGGGGTTGATCACCCAAGGCCGCCTCCCACCCACCGAATCACGAAAGGGTGTACGAATCCGGAGCGTGCTACGCGTCGTTTTGTGCCTGTGCATCGTAATCGTTTCTGTGCTTGTGAGTATTGCTTACTATATCGTATTAAGCATTTCATAGTTAAAGGTTGTTAAGTATATGTAGATTAATGACGAACTCCACCAGCTGTTCAAAGATAACCATAGAGGGACTGGCTACGGGAGGAGTTTTTATTATTGCTGTATTGGTTATATATTTTTTTGCATGCTGCGCTAAGACAAATCAGAGACAGCGATTTAATATAATCAAACTGTAGTTAATAAAGTTTGTAATTGGTTAAGAGCATTTAAGTCTCGGGCCTTCCTCCTTCGCAGCCCCAGTCCCTCGCCACAAAAAAACACCCCTAGGCAGTCCTCGAACCTCTGGTTCAGCAGTTCCCTCGCACACCAGAGCCTGGGAGAGGCTCAGGCTAGTAGGTTTGGTGTGCTCCAGCCCCACAGGGGGACAGTGAGGGCAGAAGGGCTGGAGCACCAGCAAGGGCTCCCCAATTCTATGGGTTGGATCCAGGCAAGCCAGGGGCTGCATCCAGCCCCCGGGCCTTAAGTTCCCCACCCCTGCTTTAGGAGGGAAGATCTTCCAAGAGCAGATCTGAGTTGGGGTGGGGGCGTTGAAAGAGCCCGATCTGCGCCTGTCTCCCAACCCTGACAGAAGGCAGTGGGGTGACACGCTCGGGGTACTTGCCATCAAAGTCTCGCTGTTTCACCGTGCGGAAGGGGAGACTCGCCGTAGAGGTGCCCCTCGCGGCTGGGCACGGTGCCGCAGCCCCATCTGCTCTCATCCCCGCTGCCAACAGTCGCTCCTGCCGGGGGGCCTGAGCTGCAAGAAGAGAGGCCGGTGGTCAGGTTTGAACCCCACCCCTTTGGGGGTAACAGGGCACTCAACAGACTCTCGTGCCATGCCTGTGACCCCGATTTGGGGGCCAGGGGCCTTCCCTGTGTCTCTCCTGGCTCAGCGCGGTCCTCAGTCCCAGACATTAGGGGCTTTACCATTGCCTTCCCCACGGCTTGGGGGGGGGGGGGGGGGGGGGGAGAACAACCCAGGGCCAGCCTCTGCACTGGGATCTAGCCCAGGGATTGTAGGGTAAGCAGCTCTGTCCGACACCTTGTCTCTGCTTCCCTAGGCGCCTTCCTGGCAGTTTTAGGAGGCGTCCTTCCCCCAGTCCCTTCCTCGGCTCTGGGTAACAAGTAGCATCTCCTAGGATGCCCTGCCAGAGGGCCCCTTCCTACCCCTTATATCCGGGTCCGCCATGTGAGCTGCTGCAGTCCTGCGTCCTCTGGCTCTCTGCTGACGTAGGGCCCAGAGCGGCCCTGCAGATCTCTCCCCCCCCCCCAAACTCCAGTCCAAATACCCCGGAGGCCTCCACTGGCTTCTCCAGCTGTAGCTCCTGGCTTCTCACCCGGCCTTAGGCCCTGCACCCTGCGTGCTGCCTGCCGGCTTTCACTGGCCTGGGGCGAGCCAGCTGGGTTTAATCCCCAATCAAACATGGCCCAGCCTCCAGCTGCAGCCTGGTTGCATTCCTGGCCTCGCAGGGCCAGTCCCACCCTCCCATTGCCTGGGGGGGCTCCGCACGAGCCCATAGCCAGGCTTTTCCTGGGCACTATTTGCAGCCCAGCCTGCCCAGGACGGGAGCGCGTCGTCTGGGAAGGGCCGAGGGACTCTCCTCACACGTGGCAGGAAAGGTTTTGCTCTGCAGCCTTTGCACCACTGGGGCTGTGCCAGGGGGAATGGAAAACACCCTCCTGCCCCTGCTTGGGTGCCCCAAGGGGCGTGGGGGGGGGGAGGGAACGTGGAGCCCCTGTGGGGGTATCTCAGTGGCTCCCAAATGTGTCAGGGTCACACGCCACACCCCCACCCCCTGATGCCAGAGCCAGGAGTGGGGCTGAGGCTTGGGGGAGGAAGCTGGATGGGGTCAAGGGGCTAAGGCTGGGGCCAGGGGCCAAAGCTGGGGGCAGGGCCGGGGACGGGGTAGGTGTGTCGCTGTGGCCAGCCTGCACTCAGGGGTTGAGGATGGGGGCAGGGGCAGCAGCTGAGGGAGTGTCTGGAGCAGAGCTGGGGAGGCCCGGCCGCCGGCAAGGGGAGCAAAGCAGTTGCCTTGGGCCCCGCGCCTTCAGGACCCCGCACTGCCCGGTGCCCACCCGCTCTGCCCTGGCTGGGAGCCGCCTACCTGTCAGCATTGCCCCTTTGGATCCCACAAACTCTTTGTCCGGGCCTGGGAGCAGTTCAGGGCTGGGTGGCATTCCTCACAACTCCGTGGGGCCTGGTCAAGGCCCTGTGCCCTCCCCCCCGACCTTCTTCCGTGTCCCCTTCAGGGAGTGCGCCCCGCAGTTTGGGGATGGCTAGCGTAGTGGATTCCCACACTTCGGTTTTCAAGTCTCAGGGGGCGGCGCACAAAACAGTTTCCATTTGTTACCCGAGCCCCATTTTTATTAACCCCGGCACATGTAGGGCCTGGCTTTCCAACCCAACACACACAAGCAGCCCCGGAGCCACATCCGGCCTTGGGTCCTCAGCCCCTCATCTCTTCGTTTTCCTTTGATCATGTGGAAGGAATAAGAGCTAAAGCGTTGAGCTTCTGCCATTGCAAACCAATTAAGTTAGTTTTCTTTATTATTGCTCACTCCACCACCTGTCATCAGGCAGCCAGGAGAGGGGGACCTAAGGAAAAGCAAAACCAATTGCAAGCAGTAATACAACACCCGATGCAAAGGCTGTTATTCGGAGGTGCTAGAAGTCGAGGTGATGCCACAGGCCCTAGCTTCCAGTGGTTTCCACCCAATGCAAGGTTTACTGTGCACCCCCACTATACAACTTGTTCCAGCCCCCCTACTGTTGTTAGTATGTAAAGCACAGATCCTCAGCATTGCATAGTCCAATTGGCTTCAGCAAGATTCCTCATGTGCTTTGACGTTACTCAGACGGAAGCAATTCCAGGGTTGGGGCTTAAGAGCCTTAGGTCGTGTCTCCACTTGCCATGCTGGAGATCGATCTTCTGGTGTTTGATTTACCAGGTCTAGTAAGGACCCACTAACTCGCACCCTGAGGACACCTCCAGTTGCCTGTGGTACTTCTCAATTTGTGAGGAGTAAGGGAAACCAATTGCTTCCGTCAATCTACCCTTGTGGACACAGTGCCAAGCTTGGCTTAAGGTAAGTAGACTCCAGCTACGTTATTTACATAGCTGGAGTTGTGTACCTTAAACCGACCTTGCGGCTCTAGAAATTTGGCCTAAGAAATTTGAGACGCAAGAGCCAGGTAAGATATCTTCCAGTAGCCATTATATTCAGGAACTTGAAAGATGGCTCACAAGGAAAAAGCCTAAATTCCCAGAGGAGCCCCTAGAAGTTAAGTGCCTAAATATCTTTGAGTAAAATCTGACTCTAGGTTTTAAACTCCCCATAGGTCAGGTGTTTGGATTTGGCATTTGATTTGTACCCATCCTTTCTGCCAGGGTTAGCAAAGAATTAATTTTTATTTCCCAGCGTAGACTCTTTCAGATGCCGGATTCCTCAGGATTGTGAGACGTTTCCTGTGATCCTAGACTGTCATCAGGTATCGGCTGCAGAATCAAAAGGCTAGTCTCTTTTTCTACTTCGTTGAGGATTTTTTCAGGCTCTCTGGGTGAATCTGAACTGTAACAAGAAGCACGGGTTATTAACGAGGTAGCAAAGAAAGACATGGGCACCGCCTGGTGGGCCAAACCCTGAAATCCTAAATTAATTGTGGCCAGGGAAGTTTGGGGAGGAGAACGCCAATGAGCCCCGTCTTTGGCGTCTCTGCATTGTCATTAACGGAGTCGTGCCAATTTGATGGACCATTTTACATTCACCTGTAGGTTACGAGAGAACAGACTTTTCCCTTCTCCCACGTGAAGCACAGCACAACCGGTTACATGCAGGATAAGGCGGAAAGTCGGGGGCTGCCTTTCCTTGAAAATTCAGCTACTGATCACTGGTCAACATTTACACTTGATGAGCTAGTGGTTGAAATTGTCTGCAGACCATTGTCTAGTCTGGTTCAGCCACAAAACGTTGCAGCATGTGGCGAAATGATCAGCAGTCTCTATGCCGGTAATGCATAGATAGGAATACATTAGTGGCATCTACGGGCTACAAAGGGGATGCTCTACTGTCCAGCAGGCTTACGGTGGCTGTGAGAGAAAGCCCCGCCCTGTTATGAAGCCAGAACAAGAGCTGTTTCACTCCGCTATTGAGATCTTCATCACTCAGAGTAGCCACTTTTGCTTATTTGGTGTGAAGGCCTCTTGGCGTGGACTGGACATGAAACTCGTATGTTGTCCACACGTCAGAACATTTCCTGATTGGCCATGACAATGGGCCAGATTCTGCCTTCGCTTGCTCTGGTGTAAATCACAACCTACCCCGTTTCAAGGACATGGCGTTACGCTCGTGTGAAAGTGGGGTAGGTCAGAGAACCAAGCCTGCACATGAAAGTTCTCTTCTCCGTTCAGTTTACCCCCCTGGGAGGACAGCAGTGGGTAGTTCTGATTGGGGTTACGTCTAAACCACTGGGTTTTTTTGAAAGAGGATATGCTAATTCTGTGGGAATTTGCATATCTTCTTCAATTGTTTTTTCGGAAACAAGTCTTTTGAAAGCAAAAGTAGTCTGGATGCAGTTTTTTTCAGAAAAAAAAAACCCTTTCCTAAAAAAAAGGAGGTTTATGTGGTTTTTCAAAAAAGAGTTGTTTTTTCCAAAAAACCCATGTCCAGAATACTTTCACTTTTGAAAGACCTGCTTTTGAAAAAGCAATCGGAAGATATGCAAATTCCCACAGAATTTGCATATCCTCTTTCAAAACCCCACCCCCCATAGTTTAGAGTTACCCACAGGCTCATGCGGCAGGTGAGTCGGGTCTTGCTGTGCTATTTCATCAAGGTGTAAGAGCAAATCCCAAAGTGAGCTATGTAGCTCCCTGACCCAGAGTCCCTGCATTGCGCCAAGCCCCACCATCAGCGGTTCGTCAGTGTCCCGGCTGTCTGTGTCACTCCAGGATATGCCCTTCCCAAGAAGGGACACAGGACTGTGTGGGCGAGGCGATCGGAAGGTCAGCGTTCTAGCTAGGCATGCAAACACCCATTGATCTGTTAACCAGCTAAGTGATATAATTGTCATCGTTTCATTGCTTAACTAGGACCCAGACAGCTCGCAGTGGGCGGGCAGCAGGGAGGGGCAGCTCTGGTGGCTAGGGTCCCGCCATGCCACAGGACTGCTCCAGCTGGCTACTGTCCCCGTGGGCCTGGATTGGCTGCAACACCCCCCACCCGCAGCACAATGGACCAGGCTGGACTGGAGTTGCCCCTCACCTGTAGTGGGCAGGCGGCTACTCCAGCCCAGCTGGGCCCAGCAGTTAACCGCTTATCTGGTAAGTATCAACCGGTGAGGGATGTAAAGGGTAAACCAGTTAGCCAGTAACGGTGATGTTTACCAGATAACTGGTTCACCCCTTACATCCCTAGTTCTAACGCAGCACGTGCGATCTGTCCTGCTCACACTGCTATCCATGGCAAACCCCGTACGGCCTGCAGTAGGGTCCAGGTGGGATCCATTCCAGGAAATGACAATACAAATTACCTCCTTTTCATCCCCTTCTGACAACACTGTGGAGACTTTCTCGAGCATCTGTCTAGAGACAAAGCAGAGGTCATTGGAATCTGACAAGGACAAACAGGCCCCTCATTCTAATGGCATGCTAAGGTCACACGAAGGGCACGCTAATGGCATGCTAAGGTCACACTAAGGGCATGCTAATGCACTGGATACTAAGGGTATGTCTACACTGCCATCCTAGTTCGAACTAGGGTGACTAATGTAGGCATTCGAACTTGCAAATGAAGCCTGGGATTTAAATATCCCGCACTTCATTTGCATGTTCCTGGGCGCCGCCATTTTTAAATGCCCTGTAGTTCGAACTACCTGCCCGTGGTTACATGCGGCATGGACTAGGTAGTTCAAATTAAAGCTTCTAATTCGAACTGCCGTTAAACATCCTTGCAGGAGGAATAACGGTAGTTTGAATTAGGAGCTTTAATTCGAACTACCTAGTCTGTGCCGTGTGTAGCCACGGGCAGGTAGTTCGAACTACGGGGCATTTAAAAATGGCGGCTCCCGGGAACATGCAAATGAAGCCCAGGATATTTAAATCCCGGGCTTCATTTGCGAGTTCGAATGCCTACATTAGCCACCCTAGTTCGAACTAGGGTAGCAGTGTAGACATACCCTAAGACGACAATATTGCCAATTCTGCGCAATTTGTGGCAGCTGAGCTGGCACCAGTGCCCTGATCTAAGGGTGCATCTGCACAGCAAAACAACCTCCTCTGGCTGCCAGGCTCATAGTGCAGTGTAGCTAGTCAGGCTCTGGCTGGACCCCCTGGAGAGGGGGAGAATCTTAGAGCTCCAGCACTACCCCGAATGTCTATACTGCAAGCCCCAGGAGCCCAAACCAAGGTGGGTGACCCCAAACTCAGATGCGGCGCTGCTGGGGTTTTTGCTGTGTCAATGAACCTACAGTGACACCAGCATGTGTCAGGAGCAACTCCAGTGACCTCTGTGTATTGACACAAGTGCTAACTCTGTGCCGGCGGGACCAGAATCCAGCCTGTTCTGTGCATGGGTGATGAACAGGTTTTGGCCCGTTTGAGGCTGCTTCTTACCACATCGCAGCCAGCAGTGAATTCCTCCTAACCCCTTCCAGTCCCACCTGCCAGGCGTAGCCTAGCAGTTGGAGTTGCTTGCCTGCCATAGCAGCTAACACACTTTCCTTGAGTTGGTTCATACTAATTCATTCCCCGACTCGGTGCAGAAACAGAATAGGGATTCACTGTACGGGATTCATCGGAGGGATTCACGGTTAGTCATAGGATTAAGCCTCCACACCTGTATCCTGTATGAAGAGCTGAAGCACGTTAGTAGAGTAAGTTAGCATAAGCGACCTTCGTCCTAGATAAAATGCTTACTTGGATGGCCTCCGCTTTGGGGAACCACATAGGGGAACTAAACCTAAAACTGTGCTGGATCAGCCAGTGCCAGAGCCGGTCAGCGACTGCAAAGAGACAGCAGGGCAGAGAAGCTGCTGGAAGAGCTGGAGGTAATGGTTTCGGAAACGAGATCATCCTCATTAATATGTAGTGATAAGCGTCATCTACTAATCTCTAGAGTAAGTGTGCCTGTCAATTTCTTAGGGTGAGGCAATACAACATGGGTGTGGTAGGTTGGGCCTGAATCAAGCAGCGCCAAGGCCCTATAAAATAGCCGCGCTGTGACGCAAGGTTAGTGTGTTGGGCTTGGGGTTGCTGTTCACTGTTCGTTCTTCTTTCGATCTTCTTCTCTTATCCACCTGCGGTCGACGACAGGCTGAACCTCGGCAATCAGGGACTCTCTGGTCGGGCAACATCCATAGTCCGGCAGGACCATGAACGTTGCTGGATCGGAGAGCCCCGGAGCCTGGGAATGTGAACCAGCCAGAAGCCCCGTCCCTCGGGAGTCCTGGACAGCGGGGCAGCAGTGGCACCAGCCGAGCCCTGCCCCGAGGGAGCCCCGGTCGGGAAGGGCAGCCAGCGGCAACAGCAGGGCAGCCAGCAAGCCCTGTCCCTGAGGATGCCAGCAGAGCGCAGCAGAACCAGGGCAGCCAGCCAGCCCCAATCCCAGGCAGGGTCAGGCAGGGGAGAAGTGGAGCCATGGCAACTGGGGAGCGCTGTCCCTGGGAAGCCCCAGCAGGCCGGAGCTCAAGTCCAAGCCCAGGCTGGAGCTCAGTGGCCGTGGAGCTGGAGTGGAGCCAGCTTCAGGGAGGCCGGTGGCAGGGAACCTCCCCATATCCGGCAAATTCCCTCATTCGGGACAGGTCAGGTCCTGAGGGTGCCGGACATGGGAGGTCCAACCTGCATTAGCTTCGCTTTACAGCCTAGCCTAGCCGCTCCACACCCTACCTGTCCAGACCTTCCACTTCATGGGGCGAGCCTGGGCCTACGTCTCCTAGCGCCAGGTCCTCAGGGAGGGTGTGAGTCTGCTCGGCTAACGAATTCTCTCTCAGTAATTTTACCAGCGGGAGTCCTCGAATTGTATCATGTTCTGGTAAGTTCCCGCTTTTTGACGTTTGCTACTGAATTTGAGGGCCTTTGCCATGGACCCCAACGCTGCCCTTCCACGGTAGAGCTCTCGGGGTTGTCTCTCTCTCTCTCTCTGTGTAACCTGACCTGGGACAAGACCCTAAATGGCTTCTGGTCAGATGTGGCCATAACCTCTAGCCGGTACAATTCAGGTCTACACAGGAAAGCCAGCAGAGCAGGCTGCCCCCGATCCCCAAGGGAATGCAGTACACTGAGATGTTCAAAACCATCGCAAACAGGGGAACTCACGTGGCCACGTGGGACCAGTAACGTTCTGCGGTGGAACAGGCTTGCTGCACTTGTGAGGAAAAATGTTACCAGCGCCAGCTTTGACCGGAGATTCTCCTCACTTGAAGAATCAAGGCAACACCACGATCAGGTTCACTGCCCTAGCCCAGGGGGTTTCAAAACTTTTTTCCTCATGCCCCATCTGAAGAAAATTGTTAATGCTGCGACCCGACAGAATGTGACTGGAGAATGGGCTCCGGGGTGGGGCTGAGGAGGCGCTTTGGGGTGGTGGTGGGGGTCCGGGTTGGGGGGGGTCAGGGCTGTGGCAGGAGGGGTTCCCGGTCAGCAGTGCAGCAGGGGGGGCTAAGGCAGCTTCCTCCCTCTCCTGGCACCGTGCACCAGGCTGCCCCCAGAAGCAGGCAGCAGCAGGTTCCCAGCCAGTGGGAGTGCGGAGCTAGTGCTCGGGGCAGGGACAGGGGGCAGAGCCCTGTGCACTCTCCCCCTTCCCCCTCTCCCCCCCCCCCCCCGGAGCAGGGCCTGTTGCTGGTCACTTCTGGGGCACCATGCAGTCTGCGGTGCCAGCACAGGCAGGGAGCTGCCTTAGCCCCCCCACTGTTCACCTGATCCCCCTGCAGCACTGAGACCCAGCGCCCGACATTCCACCCCCCCAGCCCTGGATTGCGACCCCCTAGTTTGAAAACTCTGGCCTGGGCACTCATAAGGGATCATCCTTCGGATAAGCAATAAGCATCGTGAGCCCGATTTTCTTATTGCTTTTCCATTGCACCCGTGTTTACCCCAGTGTAACAGAGCAGAATCTGCACACAGATACGGAACTGATTCCAAGAACAAACTCTGCCGTTGGTACAGCACGCAACTGGTACCCACCAAGCAAGGCAGTGCACCCCAACCCTTTCTTTTCCCTTGCTGGGAAAATAACGCCATTGCTTAGGGATTAAGCACGAGCTCTTAAGCGGCCGTTTCCCTGTCTCTGAATCTGCAGGTGACCGTCTGCGCTGCAGTGCCACTGATAGTCATGCTGATTCGCCTTCTACATGTACGTCAGTGGCGCTGCAGCCGTGTCAAACTAGCAAGAGGCTAGAATCAAATTCCTCCTCTGCGGTGGGTTGGACATGACCAGGCCTTACTTTGGGCCCAGTAAATAAGAACAAACTGATTTCCGATATTTGCAGGCAGCGAGAATCAAAAGCGCTCAGGCAAAGAGCTGCAAGATGCATTGTTCACATCTGCCTTTGCGTCACCAAATAAATATTGGGTGGAAAGATCGACGCAAACGGGATCCTTATCCGATCAGCAGCCAATGCAGATCAGGCCGCTAGTTCACAGGTCACCGGTAAGGGGGATACCGAATCTGCTGTACTTACTGGCCACTAGCACTGCCAGCAGCAACGTTAAGAGAAGGGATGCCACCGCCATACAGATGATTACGGTTGGAATTTCATTCTCCAAGTGCTAGCGGGGAGGAGAAAACAAAAAAGACTTTTAAATGATGCTTTTTCCGGTCATCTGAAGAAGTGAGCTGTGCCCACGAAAGCTCATGACACCATCTACACGTTTTGTTAGTCTATAAAGTGCTACCAGACCATTTGTTGCTTTTTCTTTGGGAAGTTTCATTAGGGTACGGTTGGTCTAACTCAGGAGTAGGGAATTTCAGGCTCAGGGGCCGGATGTGGCCCCCAGCTTGCCAGATCCGGCCCTCAAGGCTCAGGGCCCTCCCCAGCATTGGTGCTCCAGCCATCCTGCTGCCCCAACGCTAGACAAAATCTACTAGCCTCTTCTGCCAGGTTGGGGTTGTTGTATTTTGTTGGTTTTTTTTTTTTTTGCTTCTCTCGTGTGCGGCTCTTGACTGATTTTTCTGTGGGTCAGCGGTCCCCAAGCCAAAAAAGATTCCCCCACTCCTGGTCTAATTGATGAGTCCTCTGAAATGTCTACCATCAGCAGGAGTTCGCAGTGGACAATTCCGGGTGGATTTTCTGAGCTTTCCGCATGACTCCTGCAGAAAGATCAGGAATTCGACAGGCAGCTGTGTGACCTGCTTTGAGAGGCAGTTAGTGGGACTGTGTGTTGTGATCATTCCAGGCTTATTTGTGTCTTGCATGAGTTGGAGATTTGGACAAGCCACAGGCAATTTTGCGTTTGCAAAATCTCCAGGGGTGGTTTTTATTTAAGCAAAACCCAAACCAGGCGTGGCCCCACATTATCTGAACTCACAGGCCCAGATCCTGGCCCCCTTGAAGAAATGGTTCTCTCTCCCTACCATCCACATGCAGTGGTGTGTAACAGGCTGAACTTCCGTGGTCTGTGAATCTCTGGTCCAGCAACATCCGTGGGCTGGCAGAACCATGGATGTTGCTGGACTAGAGAGCCCCCGTGGCAGAGGTTGCCAGTGGCTTGGAGTGGAGCCGGCTGGAGGAGTCCACAGGGCATTGGAGCCCACGAGTCACTAGAGCCCATATCCAGCGGGGCAGGAAAGCTGGCAGGGCTGGAAGCTCCGGCAGGGCTGCTGCAGCTCATAAGGCCAGGAGGCTTGGGAGAGGACCCAGTGGAGAGGCTAGCGCTCCTTTCCCCCTTCCCACAGACTTCCTCTGGTCTGGAAAACTCCCTTCAGATCCTGAGGGTTCCGGACCAGGGAGGTCCAACCTTAGCTATGTTGGTGCCAGGATATTAGAGAGATAAGGTGGGTGAGGTAACATCTTTCACGGGGCTAACGTCGGTTGGCGAGAGAAACGAGCGTTTGAGCTGCCCAGAGCTCTTCTTCACGTCTGGGAAAGGGATAGATCTGAAGAAGAGCTCTGTGTAGCTCGAAAGCGTGTCTCTCTTGCCAACAGAAGCTGGTCCCATAAAAGATATTACCTCACCCAACTATAGACTTTTAGACTTCACCGGCTGAGAAGGGGGAAAGTCCAATTCACGGATTGTAGCACACAGCCAGGGGTGAACACCACTGGCTGGACCTCAAAGATGGGTTGCCTAGCATTCGTCCCTGGCAAATACTGCCCTGTTTCCACGGCAGTGGACAGCATGGTCTGAAGCTACGGAATTGTGTCCGCGAAGAACGTGAATAGTCTATACGGTGAGAAAAACGTCAGTGTGGCGCTGAGGGGAGGCAGCAAAGAATCGTCGTGCTCAGCACACGTGGAACACTTCAGCAAGGCATCGCAATTTTTTCTTGCCTCTCACTGAGCCATTAGCCTCTGATCTTAAAATAGTCTGTGTGTCGCACCAGGTCAGCATGGCACATCCACCAAAGCCTCATGTGATCTGGTGCAGTCGTCCACAAACAAGTGATCGGTCAGGGCGAACTAGCAGAAAAGCTGTGGTGTGGAGCAGTAAAGAACAACAGAAAAATGACACGAAAAAATGGCACGGTACGTTTCTTGTGCCTTTCTTTGAACCATTTGGTGCTGGCCTCTGTCAAAGTATACCAGACAGGATGGATCCTGGTTCTGAGCCAGTCTGGGAATTCCTATATTCCCAGGTCAAAATCTTAAACCACCTACCACACAATTTTCATTCAGTGTGCACTTAGCATAAAATGTGACATAAATGATTGATGGGCTGTTAATTAAAGAGACATTAAGGAGCAGGGCTGGGCTCATAGCAGATTTTGGGGTTCTGTGTTTCAGCTGCAAATAACACTAAAATAAATCATTTTGTTCGACATTTGTTTGTTCATTTTGGACAGCTTGATTTTGTTTTCCAGGGCTTTCAAACTTTCCATTTGTTGCATTCAGAAATGCTATGTCTTTCGGAAACAAAAGGCAAAATGTTTTGGCATTTCAAAAAAATAAAGATTGTAAACTTTTTTTTTTTCAGCTCAAACTTTTTAGTGAATGTGATTCATATTCACAAATGGTTTCAGTCCAACCAAATTTGCATTTTTGGTGAAAAAAATCCGTTTGCATGAAAAAAAAATTGCCCAGCTCTGCTTCGGAGATGTAGAATAGGATTTACCTGTTTTTGATTATCTGCACTTTCCTGTGACTGAAGTTTTGAATCTGTTGTGGTCTCTGATAACAGAAAAAGCAGAGAATAAAATGAGTATGGGCCAACGTCTGATCCCATTATCTAATAAAAACTAACTACATGAGGGGTTCTACTGAAGGCAGATTTCTGGAGTAAGGTACAATTGTGAATAAGCAAATCAGAATCTGGCCCCAAATAAAAGAAGAAATGTTAAGTTATTGGCAGAGCTCATCTATAGCTAAGGACTGTCAGGTGTTCATCAGGAAATACAGCAACATTCACCAGGAAAAGGAGACGTCACGAGAGCTAAAATAGTGAAGAACAGCACAAAGAAACTTACCTTCCCATGATGAAGTTTTCAGTCCAATGAACATGCCAATAAATCACATGTAGTGAATAAGGTATAAGATCATTCTGTTTAATGTCTCTCAGAATTATGTGTTATCACCGTAATATGAGGAGGCCGATATGATTTAAGAGATCACAGGAAAAAATCTGTAGAATCAATTGCTTTTCTCCAGATTCCCCTGCAATTATGTTGCACGTGAGCAGTCTTTCTTAGGTGTTTATTTGGTTTTCACTCCATGTGTATGTCTGAGCATCTCACAATCTTTAATGCAGTTAGTCTCAAAAAAACCCTGTGAAGTAGGGATTAGAGAGAATTCCCATCTATGACACAGGAAACTGAAGCACCAGCATACTAAGTGACTTGCCGAAGGTCCCACAGGAAGTCTGTGGCAGAGTATGGAATTGAACCCTGGATTCCTGAATCATATGTAGTACCCTAAGTACTGGGTGAGGCTTCCTCTCTTGCTCTTTATATAACAACAACAACAAAAGTCAGCAATGTTAAGAAAGCCTAACATGAAAGTGCAAATTGCTGTAAGATGTAAAGAGCTAAGAGACTATATATAGACACTAAGAGAAAACATATCAGAATGCTACCGGATAAATCTGTGGTACACCCATATCTTGAATACCGAGTACAGACGTGCTCACCCCATCTCAAAAATGATGTATTGGCTCTGGAAAAGGTTAAGAAAAGGGCAACAAAAATGCTTTGGAGGAAATGGAACAGTTTCCCTACCAGAAGAGATTTAAGACTAGGACTGTTCAGCTTAGAAAGAAAGATAACTAAGGGGGAATACAACAGAGGTCTATAAAACCATGACTCGTGTGGAGAAAGTGAATAAGGAAGTGTTCTTCACCCCTGCACAACGCACGAGAAGGTCACCCAATGAAGTGAATAGGCAGGAGGTTTAAAAGAAACAACAGGGAAATATTTCTTCACGCAACGCACAGTAAAACCTCATTGCCAGGTGATGTGGTGAAGGCAAAAATTAGAACTGGCCCCGGGGGGGGGAAAAATGAGAGACGTTACATCGATGGCTAGTAACCGAGATGGTCAGGGATGTCCCCCCATGCGCTGGCTTCCCTAAACCGCTGACTGCAGAAGCCAGGGCTAGGCAGGGGTTGGATCACTGCATAATGACCAGGCCCATCTATTCCATTTGAAGCACCCGGCACTGGCCGCTGCCAGAAGGCAGGACATTGGGCTAGAGGGACCATTGATCTGACCCCGTCTGCTCGTTTCTTTCTAAAACCGTGTTCACAGTGAACGTTGCATTGGCACAGGCCTCCGACAAGGCGGGTAACCGGCGTGGGCCTCCACAATGCCAAAGGGCCAGCGCCTCCCACTTGCCACCATCGCTGCTGCAGCAATGGCAGAAACCAGAACGCCGAATCCTTTAAATTGCTGCGTGAATCCACACGAAGTGCATCCGGGCAGCGCTAGGCCTGGCGGGGGAGGGGAGGGTTTGCGGCGTGGCGCGCGGCGGGCAGCCTGGCAGGGGAGTAGGGTTGCCAGGTGTCCAGTATTGACCCAGACAGTCCAGTATTTTCACCTCCTGTCCTGTAAAAAATGTCAGAAAATACCGGACACCTAAAATGTCCTAAAACGTCTGATATTTTCTGAGTTTTTCCCAGCGAGGGAGTGAAAATACCAGACTGTCCGGGTCAATACCGGACACCTGGCAACCCTACACACACTCAGCAACCGGGCCCAGCCCCACCTCCCCCGCTTACCTTGGTTTCCCCCTTTTTTTTTCCTCTCAACAGAATTTTTACCCCAGTGATTTTTTTTTTTGGGGGGGCAGTATTTTTGGTTAAACCATCTGGCAACCCTATGAGGGAGGGGAGGATTTATGGCATTGCATGCTCCCTGGCTGCCCCCCGTTCTGCCCTCTTCCACCTGAAGCTCTGCCCCTCCCTAGTCTTGACTCATGCCATGGTGATATAATGCTAGCAGAGGACTGGCCTTCGTTTTGAATGGACCCAGTTCTGCAAGAAGCTGACGTCTTAGAATTGAGAGCCATACGCGCCTCATAGGAGACCCTCACACCCTTCACAGGATCGGGACCCTTGTGATGAAAGAGCAGCCCACAGCACGCAGAGTTAATACACAAACAGACCGCTGCAGTGAGATCACAGATCATGCTCGGAAGGTAAACATGTGATGTAACCACATCACCTCTCCTGGCAGGTGTCTCGATGAGTCACGCTCACATTGAAACAGACTTGCTACGACCACATCTGCCGTAGGCGCCAGGGCGTGGGACTTTGCTAGCTGATAAATTAACTGACTACCATTCCAGGTGCAAGCCAATCCATGGGGTGAACCAGATCTCATCAGTATTTAAAGTTATAGTGAAGATTCAGAGGGATGTGAGGAAAAGCTGGTTTTTGGAAGGTAATTACCGTGCTAAATAGAATTACATTTGTGAAATTAAAAACTGACGAGGTATATTTCTGTATATTAAATCCCCCCCTTGTGGAATACAGTTTTGCTTGTACTTCTGATATAATAGTCTATCCTCTTTGCTCCTGTTGGAGCAGTTTCTCTTTTTATTTATCTTGAATCAACTAAAATAAGGTTGCAAAGTTATAAGAGAGGAGCAGTGAAAAGGTGGTTAATAAAAAGAGGTTCAATTCTGATTTGACTGTCAACTCCACTGCTTCTGGACAGGGCACCCACTAATACCGGAGATTTTATCTGTTGGCCACGGGTCTAGTGTCTTTCTGATCCAACTTCAGGCTACTGCATTTCACCATCTTGGAGTTCATTGATTCCAGACGCACCCTCCTCCGTGGGCTGTTCTTGGAGGACTATACAACTGTGAATGAAATGCTGACTGATGCTTGTTAAAACAGTAGGGAGCAGTTTGCCAAATCTGGCTCCTAAATTACACGTGTAAATGTAGAGTTTGTCTGCTTCCATGGGAATTCAGGCGGTCAGGTAGGTGGGGGCATTGGACTTATTCATGCAGGTCAACTGGTGAGATCTGAGAGGTTAGCTCCAGAATTTGAGATTTCTATTTAGCCAGAGAGATTGATTTCCATCCTCATTTTCGCTCTAAGCTTTCACTAGCAATGCACTAGCCTTAACGTACCACATGATGAAAGTACAGTTGGCTTTTGAACAATGTCTGGTGTTGAACACAGTCACTCCCACAGGGCCTAATGCAATGGCATAAAAGTCAGTGGCCAAAACTGGCCCCTTTTAATTTGATGATTTTCAACTGCAATTTGTGTTTTTCACTTACACTCACTGAGCTCTGCTCTGGGGCATCAAAACTCCTTGGCATGGGGTGTGGGGTTTGCTGGCCCAGCATCTGCAGTTGCTAGTGATAACCTACCACTCCATTTAGAGTTCCAACTATAACATCAGCAGGAAACCCCTTTTGTAAAACAATGTACTCAACACAGCAACACTATCTACATTTCCTACTGGACTGGATCAGACACATCCATGCTGGGTTCCCATCCAGATAAAAAACCATCAATCACCTGATTTCTGGCATCAATTCCTTCTGAGCTATACGAAAGAGGCTGCTCAAAGAAAGCTTGTCTGAGTTTTGCCTTCAGCAAAGGACCAATTAACCCAGGACAGGCTAACATAAATGAGACCCATCAGGAGACTTATGACCCTTGGAGACCGAATACCACAAGCCTCAGTTCCAGCAGTCCTGCTACATGAAAAATACCAGTTGTAGCCATGAATATGGTTTGGATCCTGGGATTTTATTTCTATGATGTTCTCCCTCCCCATAACTCAATCTGTTTGGGTGGGGGTATATAAGAAATAGGTGCATATTTAATCACTCCTTCATATGTGAGACTAGCAAATGGAAACAAATGTGGTCTCTGAAATAAAACGGACGTCTAACAAAAATATCCCAGTCTCATGACACAAACCAGACAATTCAAAGATCAGGTGCCAAGGGTGTTCACGAACCCAGAGAGATGCAAATTGTCTGTGTCAGGGTGAGTCCCTAAATATTGGGCATTTTCTGCAGCTGCATAGTTACGCCTGAGTCGAGTTTTGCCTTGAGGAATAGACGCGTGAAATAAGAGATTGCTTCAGTGGCCGAGTGCTTGCACTGAACTCCGAAAAAAACAAATGAAAGAAGGTTGGGGAAGGAGCCCAGGAGGGGGCAGGTTACAGTGGTATGGTGGGAGGGCATAATGGGGGCACACAGAGCCCCTGGCAGGTGGCATACAGGAGAGTGGGGGCACTCGGAGCCTTTGGCCTGGGAAGGAGGATGGAGGATTCTGATATCGGAGAGGAGGGAATGGAAAGAACTCTTAGCCTTTGGCATGAGGGGGAGGAGAGTCCCTGAGATGGAGGGCTCCTGGTGAGTACCACAACCAACAGTCACCGCTTAGTCTGCCCCCTTTCTCCTTCCTACAGGCTGTAACTGCACCCCCATGCTTGGCTGGAGTCCCGGGGGGCTGGGGTTACCGCTGACGTCAGTGCAATCAAGCCCCTGGCCTACCTGAACAGCTTGTGGGTTTAAAACTGCCACCACGACACAGGCAGAATCATGTGCCTCTGAGCCCCTCGGCCGCCACCTGCAGAACCGAGCTTTCCTCCGCACATCCGCCTGCAGAGGGCAGGGATGAGCTGCTCAGCCAGCAGATGGGACAGGGCAGGAGCGTGTATTAGATCTCCTGCCCGCACCGCTGGCCGCCCTCTGGGGAATAAAGCCCTGTGCTTTCCCTAAAGGCAGCAGAAAGATTGAAATTTCACGGGTCACATTGCGCTCTCCATCCTTAACTCTCTGGTCTCTATCGCTTGTGCAGGACACGCCGCAAAAAGGGAACTTCTCAGCTTCCTTTCTTGTCTGCCCCACTTAATTCATCTCCCCCGACAGCTCCACTCTCCTCCAGGAAGCCTTACGCACCCAGGGGGCTACCGCAACTATACAAATGAATGATACTCGCCAGACCTTGGCCACGTCCCTCGTTCGCCAAGTCTCCTGAAGGCGTGGAGGAAAACGCAGCGTAAGAATTCACATTCGCGTCCCTCGCCTCAGGAGGGGCCTGGAATGTCCCCACGGGAACAGTCCCTGAGATTAAAAGAAACAGAAACGTCTAATCGAGTCCCAGAACTCCGGAGGCCACCCCAAGTTTTCACAATACAGGACTTGGCTGAAATAAGCTGAGCTGCACTGAGCTGCACTGAGAGCCTGCTGCAGCCAGAACCATTGCATCCCTGGGCTACACTGGACCACACGGTCCACAGACCATCCGGTCAGGTTTCCACAATGTATTCTTCCCTGGCCCGGATCCTCTGAGAGCACATTGCACCCAGATCCAATCCAGCCACCTTGCAGGACAATTTGGTCATTCCCCAGAAGGCACTGGCATGCGAACATGGAATATTTGCAAATGGTAACATTCACTCTCCTTGTAGCAAATGGACTGTCTGTGGAAGTCTGACCACCGTCGGACCCCGCAGGAGGCCGGGGTGCGGAACCCTTTTTGGGTCGGGGGCTGCTGACTCACAGAAAAATCAGTCGGGGAACACGCACAAGTGGGAAGCAAAACAGAAAAATCAGACCCTCCCTGACGTGGCCCCTGCCTGAGAAGGAGAAAAACTCCCCACATTCCCATGGCACAACAGAGCCTAGGGCAGGGGAGTCCAAACTTTTTTCAAAGAGGGCCAGATTTGATGAAGTGAACATGCGTGAGGGCCGACCATTTTGCCTGACATTCTTTGAACCATTAAAATTAAATGCAAATTAACTATTTTATGCAAAGTTTATTGCAAACGGCATACTTTTCATTTCGTCACATGGATGACAAATCTAAACAGGTGTTAAATCACTCTGCCTTTCATATCTGAAGGCCAGATGAAAAAAAAATCCAGGAAGCTGAAATATATGTCAGGAACATTGTAAAGTACATTACATATTATTGGTAATAAAGGTTGTCTGTCAACTTTTAAGTTCAAAAAATATGAACAGGAACATAACACCAAGTCTACATGTTGTGTCCAAATATATTTATAACTGATTTAGACCAACTGACATTAACTGAGATTTTACAATGTATTCATCTCAATACATATGGATTTGTTGGGGGGCCTTAAAAGATAGAAATTGCCAAATTACCTGGGGGGCCGTATTAAATCGGAACACGAGCCGCAATTGGCCCGCGGGCCGGACTTTGAACATGCCTGGTCTAGGGGGACCAAGGCTAGTAGATTTGATGTGCTCTCACCCCACAGTGGGACAGGAAGTGTGGGGGATGGAGCACCAGGATGGGCTCCCCAATGCTGCAGGGGGAGTCCTGGGTCTTGGGGGGCCAGATCCAGGCAAGCCAGGGGCCACATCTGGTCCCGGGGCCTTAGGGTCCCCATCCCTGCAGTAGACGTTTGGACAGAATACATGGCAGTCACAGAAACGAAGCCTATACAGAAGAGAGGCTAGAAGCAGTCCCTTGAGGGGACGCTGCCTGGGAATGCAGGAACTCAGAAGAGGAAGGACGGTAACACGTGATTTCATCTGTGCCGTCGCTGCCTTGCTCAGCCCAGGAATGCAGAAGTGGATGTCTGCGCTGCATTACGAGACCCCCGGCACTGAGGCTCAGCGTGTAGGTCAACGGACTTGGGTGCGCAGGGATCAGGCAGAAGGGATAAAAATAGACTTGGCGTGGGTGCTGACCCTTGGCGCCGTCAGGTTTTTTTTTCATTAGCAGTGCAGATAGACACCGAATGAGTTGATCCTGGAGTTTTAGCTGCAACATTTTGCTGTGGTTTTCCACTCCATCAGTGAGCTGGGGCCTTTTGGAATGCAGGTGACACTCATGGAGTAAGCATTTTCGTACGTGTTTTGCACGGGCTCTGACCACATTAGGCGCTGCATTTGGGGATCCTCAAAGCAACCTAATAAATGCTTCATCTCTCAGCTTAAAAATGACTTTTTTACTGCAGTAATGCCCCGGCAGAGCGATGCCCCAGGGCTGAAGGTATGGTACGCAGGCCTGGGTCCAAAGTGCAAAATTAAGAACATAAGAACCGCCATGCTGGGTCAGACCAAAGGGCCACCTAGCCCAGTATCCGTGGCCAATACCAGATGCCCCGAGGGAGGTATCACAACAGATAATCCTCACGTGATCCTCCCCTGTCTCCCTCTTTCAGAGAAACAGAGGCTAGGGACACCATTCCTACCCAGCGTGGCTAATAGCCATTGATGGACCTAACCTCCATGAATCTATCTAGCTCTTTTTTGAACCCTGTCAAAGTTCTAGCCTTCACCGCATCTTCTGGCAAGGAGTTCCACAGGTTGACTGTGCGCTGTGTGAAGAAAACTTTCCTTTTGTTTGTTTTAAACCTGCTGCCTATTAATTTCATGTGATGACCCCTAGTTCTTATATTGTAGGAATAAGTAAATAACTTTTCCTTATTCATTTTTTCCACATCAGTCAGGATTTTATAGACATCTATCATATTCTCCCCTTTGTCTCCTCTTTTCTAAGCTGATCTCAAATTGGATCTGAAGAACAACGTGAAGTCCCGTGGCACCTTATAGACTAACAGATTTTTTGGAGCATAAGCTTTTGCGGGCAAAGACCCACTTCGTCACATGCATCTGAAGAAGGAGCCAGACCTGGCCGCAAACATTCAGACCTGAGTTAGATTCAAACACCTCATCCCCTCACCCAGCTACCTCTGATCCCTGAAGAGCCTACCACCAAAGACTGAGCAGTCCACACCTCCCGGATTTTGCTTTTTCTTAGGATGTTGAAAGGATGAAGGGTTAAAAGCTCAGATGAGTCCTAGGAACTGTGTGGGACAACGCTGTGGGTACGTTTCTCCCAGAGCGCTCTACTCGTTGCTACCCGATCCTCATTTGCAACGCCTCCTGCTGCTTTAATCGGCCGCCTTTCCTGAGCAAAACCTGCCCGTGGGCCCAACAGGCTGGGAGACATGAATGAATCTTATCTGAGGGAGCTGCTAGACTGGAATAAATGGGTCCCTCAAAAAGTGAGAGAGCATTTTCACAACGCCCGTGTTCTCTTCACGTATCAGCTGTGTCTGAAAAAAAACAGGAAAGGCAACGTGCCCACAAGACACACATGAACCAAGAGAACCCTGCAAATCTTTTGCTCTTGGGGCCGAGGGAGACGGCGAGGCGTTAGCGGAAGACCTCAGCTGTGGCTTTCCCGAAGTGAAAGGAATGACTCCAATGCATGAAGTCTGGGTTTCCTCTTTAAGCCCTTCTTTGCTGACATTTCCACAAGTGAACTAGTTATACTGGGGGGAAGGGCGGCGGGGAAACAAGGGTTGTGTCTCTGTGTCATTCTTCTAATGTAATAGAAGTGTAGCCGTGTTAGTCTAGTCTAGCTGAAATAAAACACAGGACTATGTAGCACTTTAAAGACTAACAAGATGGTTTATTAGGTGACGAGCTTTGAGGAAGTGGGTCTGGCCCACGAAAGCTCATCACCTAAAGAAACCATCTTGTTAGTCTTTAAAGTGCTACATAGTCCTGTCTTTTGTTTCATTCTTCTAATGTGGCCTTTGTGGCAGCTTGTGACTTTGAACTCTTTTGTGGAGAGGAATAAACCGTGTTGGAAGTTTCTTTCACTGTGTGTTTCAAATCAGCTTAACTGCAAAACTATGGCATTGTAGGGTGAAATCGCAGCCTCTGGATTATTAGATGAAGTAGAGAGAAGAGTTGATGGCGGCTCATGAGAAAGTAATGAGCTGATATGCAAATAAAAGGAGCAGCAGAAGCTTGCATCGATTGGCCAGGCTGAGGGAAGCACACCGCATGGTCTAGCTCATTCAATGACAAGACAAAAAGTCTATTTTGCATCCTGATTATTTCCACCTTAACAAAGGACTGGAGGTGGCATTTTCAGAGGGCCCATGCAATTCTCTGCTGCTTTCCATAGTCGCAAACGGTTAAATAATTTAGCAGGGAAGGGACTGGTGCCAAGCAGCGTTGACTACACCCTGCTGTGCAGATGACGTTCGGGGAAAGACCCAGTTTCACTGGGTGGTTTTCTTGTGACTTGAAGGGCTTTGGACGAGATGCTCTGTGAACCTGCATAACCCACAAGTGAGTGTGTGGTCCAGGTTGCCCATTGGGTGCCAACCCATCTACCCTGACAAAGGCTTGGCTCTGTATCTCAGGCCACAGCAGTGCATGCTTTAGATCTGGAAGTCCCTGGCTCAGGCCCTCATGGCTGAACATGCAGCTGCCACCTTTGAATTAACGCCTACTGCTGCTCTAGTCCTTCGCCTTTCCTGAGCCAAGCCTGCCAGTGGGGCCAGCCAGGCGATGAGACGTGAATGAATCTCTAGCAAACTCCTGTTCACTTGCACCTTCCCCAGAACCCCTCTCAGAACCCTCAACCCAGCGGTCAAGTGTCTGCTGCCCCCGTAGTATTACCACACGTACCTGTCCTGAGGGCATCTTCTGGGATGAAAGCCGTACCGACCTCTGCAGTCCCCTCCGAGATCAAATCGGTCATCAGGGAGTCTGTCGTCATAGAAACAGAGTAAAATAACATGCTGTAGAAGAGCGTTAGATTGGAACATCCTGTTTAAAACTGCTGGTGCCAGGGTGAGCCACTAGCTAAATGTGGGTGAATATTCGTAGGCGCCATTTAGGCTATTCAGGTACCTAACTACGGTAACTCACTTTACCGACAGTTCTGATGGGTGGGCATCTAAACACAGTCAGGAGCGGGCATCATTCACTGTGCCTGCATTTCCCAAAGGGCACAATTTATGGCCGCACAAAGTGTCCCAACAAGATCATGTCCTGTGTGCGGGGGTATCCGTTGTGCTCCATACTCAGGTGTGTTTTCCTGCCCTTTTGACACCAGCCTCCCCGTGCCCAGCCACTTCTGCGCTCAGAGCGCTCTGCTTTTCATACCCGCAGTCTGGGGAACAAGCTCCGTTGTGGAGAAAATGAAACCATCTTCCGTGGATGCAGGATTTGACTGAAAAATGGTGGTTGTTGGGGAAGGAGTCGTTGCTGGGAGGTCAGAAGTGGGTGTAACGGGTGCAGTAGTGGGTTCTGGGAGGGCAGCCGTGATTGCCAGGGGCGGGGCAGTGGTGGTTGTCGTTGCAGAAGTTGTGGTGTCTGAAACGAAATAAAGAGAAGCTGGATAAGAACAACAGGGCTTGAGTGAAGCAAAGTCAAACCATAGCTAAGTTTAACCAAGCTATTTGACAAAACTCTGAGAAGAGGCTTCTGAACAGGCACTTTAAAAGGCCAGTTAATCACATAAGAAAGGAGTCCCAAAAGCAGCTTGTTGGAAAACTTTTTTCCACTATGGCCAAGGTTGAATTTTTGTCAAAAAATGGAACAATCCAAAACCTGAGAATTTACAGCCAACATCTACAAAATATTTTGGGGTTTTCAGGCTTTTTCCTTTTATGAAAAATCATTTCTTTTTCAAGGAAACCAGACACTTTTTGGGTATAATTTTGTTTAGTTAAATTCACCCCCAACTTTCTAGCAATAAAAAAAGTGAGAGAACATGCATGACCAGCCCTCAGCCCAGATTGTGCTGCTGTCTTTTGCTGGTCATGCAAACAAACCAAACCAAACCAAAAGTAAATTCACTGAATGACCAGCTGGTGCTAAAACAGTGAGGTCAAAGTTAATCTGGTGTGAACAGCTGTCCCTCCATTGACGTCAGTGGAATTGCCCCTTTCTAAATGGAATCTCCATCCGGTGCGGTTGAAAAGGACTTCACCAGTCCATCCCCATGACGAGAGGCAGCTGAGAAATTTGTTACAGTTTTTGGTTGAAAAAACAAAGAGCACGACTGTTTATGAAACCAGATTGGTTTGATGAATTTCCTAGCTCAAAACCAACCAGCCAAACACTGCCATCGAGAAAAAAAAAACACATTTCAGAAAAGTCAAAAAGAAACATTTTAATTTTATTTTGCTTATGAAAAATTCCAATTTTCTTATCCAATACCTTTTCATTTTGCAATGTAGACAACTTAGGCTGAAAACAATTGTAAAGGGTCAAAGTAAAAAATAAATGCTTCATAATTTAGCGTAAACAAAATGTTTCAGTGGGTGGTTTTCTTGTGACTTGAATGGGCTTCGGATGAGATGCTCTGGGAACCTATGAAACCCACAGGGGAGTGTGTGGTCCAAGTTGCCCTTTGGGTGTCAAGCCATCTAGTCTGACAAAGGCTTCGCTCTGTATCTCAGGCCACAGCAGGGCATGTCTAGATCTGGAGGTCCCTGGCTCAGTCCCTTGTGTGGTGGCTAAGCGTGCAGCTGCCACCTTTGAACTGATGTTTGATAGACTCTCAGCAAACGATGCCTTGGACAAGGGCAGGAGTCAGGAACCAACGGGGCATGGTCCAGTTAGTGAAGTGGGTAAATGTACAGCCTGATGTGTATTAGAGACCCTACGGTAGTTAGCAACTGGCCTGCAAGTTCCAATGGGATGCTAGAAGCGTAATGGCACATCAAGCATCACATCAAGACTGCCTGATGGGTCAGAGTGTGATGTCGCAGCGGTTTGCAAACCATGCAGGCCATCTGTCTCTGCTCGTCACTCAGCCTGTCAGCAGAGAAGTGGCTAGCTCAAGCCACTCACAGAGTCACAAAATGCACCAGAGGCTGAAATTCTCTAGTTTGGCACTTTGGGGACCTGACCAGGGCAGAACAAGAGAATTTGCCAAACCACGGGAGGTCAACATTGTCCAGCAGCTTTGCCAGCATTGCCACTGCTTACTGGGCCCTGGGAAGACATTTTGGGATAAATTAGAGCTAAAGAACAGCACAGAACACAGAGCCAGGACTGGGGGCTGTCAACAAATTTCATGGGACTGCAGGAAACTTGGCCACACCCATGATAATAAGACATCGGGCTGACAAAAATCATGCCAGAGCACGGATGTTGCCGGACCCGAGAGTGCTGGACTAGAGAGGTTCATCCTGTCGTCCAAAGTCCCAGAGAACCAATCTGTCCTCTGCGTCCTCTGCTGAACCCCCTTCCAGGGGTTCCCCTGCCTTCCCGGGCTCGGGCATGAAGCGCTGTGCCACCCAGCCTATGTCTCCCTGGGGCCTCCAGTCTCTAGCACTTTGATCCATCACCAAAATTGCCAGCTTGCAGGATAGTCCTGTGTGCTGAACTCCTTCGGCCTATGTATAAAGCGGAGGTGTCGGAGTTCAGTACAGAGACGTAGCTGTTTAATTACTGCCCAGGTGGAATGAACGTGCTTATTGGCCTTCAGCCACTTCGTGATCACGATGTGGATTCGCCCCTCATGCTAAGTGATCAGCTGGAGCCCTGGGATCCGAGGCAGCATCCAACAGGGACAGGTGATGCAGATGGCGTCCAGATGGTTAAACCACCCTCAGTGAGTCTTTGAGACGCATTGGGGAACAGCCAGCCTTTCGGGAGGAGGCTGAAAGGATGAGGAGGGTCACACGCTCAGCTTAGTCCTAGGATCTGCGTGGGACGACTCTGTGGGCAAACTCCTCCCATGTAGTCCTAACGCCTCCTGCTGCTCTAGTCCTTTGCCTTTCCTGAGCCAAACCTGCCAGTGGGGCTGGCCAGGCAATGAGACGCAAATGAATCTCCAGCAAACTCCTGTTCACTTGCACCTTCCCCAGAACCCCTCTCAGAACCCTCAACCCAGCGGTCAAGTGTCTGCTGCCCCCATAGTATTACCACACGTACCTGTCCTGAGGGCATCTTCTGGGATGAAAGCCGTACCGACCTCCGCAGTCCCCTCCGAGATGAAATCGGTCATCGGGGAGTCTGTCGTCATAGAAACAGAGTAAAATAACATGCTGTAGAAGAGCGTTAGTTTGTTCCGATCTGTGGGTGCTGGGATGAGCCACTAGCTAAATGTGGGTGAATATTCGTAGGCGCCATTTAGGCTATTCAGGTACCTAACTATGGTAACTCACTTTACCGACAGTTCTTATGGGTAGGTATCTAAACATAGTCAGGAGCGGGCATCATTCACTGTGCCTGCATTTCCCAGGGGCACAATTTATGGTCGCACAATGTGTCCCAACAAGATCACGTCCTGTGCGCAGGGGTATCTGTTGTGCTCCATACTCAGGTGTGTTTTCCTGCCCTTTTGACACCAGCCTCCCCATGCCCAGGCACTACGGTGCTCAGAGCGCTCTGCTTTTCATACCCGCAGTCTGGAGAATAAGCTCCGTTGTGGAGAAAATGAAACCATCTTCCGTCGACGCAGGAGTTGACTGAAAAATGGTGGTTGTGGGGGAAGAAGTCGTAGCTGGAAGGTCAGAAGTGGGTGTCGTGGGTGGAGTAGTGGGTCTTGGGAGGGCTGCCATGCTTGTCAGGGGCGGGGCTGTGGTCGTCAGGGGCGGGGCTGTGGTCATCAGGGGCGGGGCTGTGGTCGTCAGGGGCGGGGCTGTGGTCGTCAGGGGCGGGGTCGTGGTGGTTGAGCGGGCAGTGGTGGTTGTCGTTGCACGAGTAGTGAGGGCTGAAATGAAATAAAGAGAAGCTGGATAAGAACAACAGTGCTTGAGTAAAGCAAAATCAAACCATGGCTAAGTTTAACCAAGCTATTTGACAAACCTATGAGAAGAGGCTTGTGAACAGGCACTTTAAAAGGCCAGTTATTCACATAAGAAACGAGTCCCAAAGGGAGCTGGTTGGAAAACTTTTTTCCACCATGACCAAGGTTGACTTTTTGTCAACAAATGGGACAATCCTAAACCTGAGAATTTACAGCCAATAACTCCAAAATATTTTGGGGTTTGGGTTTTTCAGGGTTTTTTCTTCTATGAAGAATCATTGCACTATACATTTTGAAACATTTCTTTTTGACTTTTTCCACTTTGTCTCTATAGTTTTGTTTAGTTAAATTCACCCCCAACTTTCTAGCAATAAAAAACGTGAGATGAAATGCATGACCAGCCCTCAGCCCAGATTGTGCTGCTGTCTTTTGCAGGTCATGCAAACAAACCAAACCAAAAGTAAATTCACTGAATGACCAGCTGAGGTCAGAGTTAATCTGGTGTGAACAGGTGTCACGCCATTGACATCAGTGGAATTGCCCCTTTTTTTATGGAATCTCCATCCAGTGCGGTTGAAAAGGACTTCGCTAGTCCCTCCCCATGACTAGAGGCAATTGGGAAATTTGTAACCATTTTTGGTTGAAAAAACAAAAAGCACGACTGTTCATGAAACCAGATTGGTTTGATGAATTTCCTAACTCAAAACCAACCAACCAAACACTAACATTGAGAAGGGGGGGAAAAGCATTTCACAAGAGTCAAAAAGAAACATTTTATTTTTTTTCCAAAATGAAAAATTCCAATCTTCCTATCCAAATGCCTGTTCAATTTGAAATGTAGACCTCTTAGGCTGAAAACAATTGTAAAGGGTCAAAGTCAAAAAGAAACATTTAAAAATGTAGTGTAAACAAAATGTTTCATAGAATCATAGAGCTGGAAGGGACCTCGAGAGGTCATCGAGTCAAGTCCCCTGTCCTCAGAGCAGGACTAAGCACCATCTAGATCATCCCTGATAGATGTTTGTCTAACCTGCTCTTAAATTTCTCCAGTGATGGAGACTCTACAATTGACCCAAAATGAGGGAAAACCATTTTGTAGTTTGTGTATTTATCATGTTTCTGTGTGAGTTCCATGATCAGCTGGCGTAACCGCATCGTTGTTAGTCTATTAAGTGACAGATGGGTCTATTTTTTTTTTTGGCCTTTGGAAGTCTTTCTTCCGACCTACCATTCTCTAAAGTACAGAGCTTAAGCCTCAGCGGCAGACGAAATGGGTTTCTCTCTAGAGAGAGAGGAGCGAGTTTTGCTCACCTGGATCAATCTTCAAATTCAGGTTTCGTTTGATATCATTGAAAGGTCCAGGGATTTCGACGCGGCAGCAGTACATCCCTTTGTCCCGGATGCTGACGTTGCTTATAGTCAGGGACACATCCCCATTGGCGATTGCACCGTGGAGCTGGTACCTGTGAGACCGTGCGGAGGTCACCTTCCACCCATCCGTGCGGACAATTTCATTGCTGCATTTCGAGATCGGACACATCCCCCGGCCCCAACACATGACACTGATGTCACTCACTTGCCTAACGCTGTAGGTGCAGGGGAGCTTGACGGACTGCCCCTTACGTACTTTCACGACCGTGTCAGACACACCACATGCTGGGGGGGAAAGCAAAGAAAGCAGTCAAGGGCTTTTCCTGCGTGGCTACACAGCCCGGCTCTCCCGGGACCGTATTCCGAGAACAGGGCGCTCCGGTAAGCACGTCAGTAAGAAGGGGGAGACGTGCCGTTTGCCTCTGCCCCGTGCACCTCGCGTTACTGATGTGTGTAAACAGAGGAAGCGGGATCCCTTTGGGTCGTCCCAGACTGAGCCCTGCCCAAGAGGCCTTCCATGACCCTGAGCAAGGCCATAAGCAACAAGCAAAGGCTCTTAGCAAAGATGACAGACACCTTCCCAGCCTTGACCAGAGGCCTGGTCCTTGCAGGGGACCAGCTGTGCTGGGCAGAGCAACGAGCGGAGCTGACGGAGGCGGCCGGTGCGGCCAGCGAGGCGAGGAACGGTGAGCCGGTAGCTTCAGCGTGGGGGCAGAAGGAGTGACAAGGGGAAGAGAGGCCCTTATCCTGAGGGGAGGGAGGCAAAGACAGGGCATGCTCCCCTCTCTCCTGGGCTATGGAGAGTGTCCTCATTAGTTAGTTATTGTTATTTCTTTATTCCCAGGCACCCTGGCAAAGGCGGGCGTACACAAGAGCAATCTCCGAAACCCCTCACGTCACCAGTGGGGGTTGTCTCCATTTTGAAATGGGGACAGTCGTACCAATACTTGAGTGAGGCGGTGGTGCAAGTCGGCCGGGCCGGGACGCTGTACCAGCAAGTTGCTTTTTTAGCTGCTATGGCCTACCAGGAGGACTAGCCATCCCTAGACCCTCCACTGGCTGCTGCCTCTGTGTACAGTGCTGGGACCTGGGAGCGCTATGGCAGCCGGGGGCGCTGCCGGTGTCTGCTCCTTTTCCCGCTGCTTCTCCCTGCAGGGAAGAGCAGAACGTTCAGTCCCCCCCATCACCAGGATCCCTCCCCAGCTCTGACAGCTCCGGGGAGAGGTGGTGGGGAGGGTGGCTGAGAATTCTGTTCCTTTCCCCAATGAGGAAAGGTGTAGAAGGCTGGTAGCTCTTCTTGCTGCCAGACCGTCCCCCTCCCAGGTAAAGTGAGATGGGGAAGGGAGGGGAAGGCGAAGGAGTCTGAGGCTGGGGGTGAGCAAATTCTTGGGGGGGTCCCATGGGGAGGTCACATACCCCCCCTTAGCTGGTAGGCCTTCCCCCTCCCGTACCCATAAAAACTTTTGTTTTCATGGGCCACTGAAAAAAAAATTTGCTCTGAACCTCATAGACTTTAAGGTCAGAAGGGACCATTATGATCATCTAGTCCGACCCCCTGCACAGTGCAGGCCACAGAATCTCACCCACCCCTCCCAGAATAATCCTCTCACCTAGATCTCAGATATTGAAGCCTTCAAATACTTTGAAGGCCCCAAGATGCAGAGAATCCTCCAGCTGTGATCTGTGCCCCATGCTACAGAGGAAGGCAAAAAACCTCCAGGGCCTCTGCCAATCTACCCTGGAGGAAAATTCCTTCCCAACCCCAAATATGGCGATCAGCTAAACCCTGAGCATGTGGGCAAGACATGATTCCTCAGGAAACCTCACAGATTCCTCAGGAAAGCTGAGGAAATGGGACCCAGGTGACTCAAGGAAAAATCTTTCAACCCGGGACATGTCCGAACGTGGCTGCTGTCCATTTGGTGACCTGGTGTGAAATGAATCTTCAAGCTAGCCCAGCACAGAGGGGCATAAAATGAGCCGACCGAATGCAGCCTGTTCATCTCCGAGCAGCTAGGAAATGGGAATCCTGCAGCTTTGGGAATGGGAACTTTGGGCCAACACTTTCAGCGAGAAACAGCGTCTCTCGTTCGCATCCGCTACCCTGCAGGAAGTGGAAAGTCAAGCTTGTAAAAAATGGACTTTGGCACCGGAATGTCTAAGACGCCGTTTCCAAAAAGCTCTGGCGCTAGAAAAATGTGGTCCCTGGAGTTTCGATTCCTTCTTTTCTTCCTGTGCTGCTGACATCCCTAGCAAAGATGCAGCAATATGATATAAGGGGTTTCCCGATGGCTTGTACCGTCATCTTAATCAGAGGGTGCGGCTGCGATGGTGAGTCCCAGTTTGAGACAAAACCCTGCTAATTCTGATCAAACTAGTGGGCTAAAGAAATTCATGTAGCTGGGGGGTGGAGGGTAGCATGAGGGGCAGCTCACTGTGTACTACCCCACCTGAACCCTGCATATGCTTTCAGGAGTGTAGCCCAAGCAACCGCCGATGCTACCCCCAGCTTCACTGCTCCTTTGCGCAGACAACATGCTCCCAGCCACAGTGCAGATGCTCCCTAAGTTCAGTTAAACGACATCACTCTATTGGCCATGTCTATACGCTAATTCCTCCACTCAGGGCCTAATTCTTGACCGAACATTAAGTAGCAATTTTCTTCATGCAGCACACAGCCAACCTGTGGAACTCCTCGCCAGAGGATGCTGTGAAGCCCAGGACTTTAACAGGGTTCAAAAAAGAGCTACCCAACTGAGCTTGTCACTGGCCGCTCACACCACCCGTATCAATGGCTCCTTTGGGTCCTCAGCCCCCTCTGCACCTGTGGCTGCCTGCTAAGATCATACACTTCCAGGGGTGCTGAGACAATTTTAGGATGTGGGGGTGCTGAGCTGTCCCCCTGCCTTACCCGTCTGCGCCCCTCCCTGTCCCTAGCTGGGGCCTCATGTGGGGATATTTGTGGAGCGGTGGGGACAGGGCTAACAGCTGGGGCCCCAGGGACTGCAGAGGAGCTAATGGGCCCCTAGGTGGCAGCAGAACCCCCAGTAGCTGGGACCCCTAAAGGCAGCGAGGCCAACAGCTGGACCCCATGGAGCTGGCAGATGGGACCCCGGGGTGCCGCAGGGCACAAAATATGGAGGGTACTGAAGCATCCCCTGCACCCCTACTTTCCACACCTATATACATCTCCGCTGCTTGAGAGAAAGGAGTAACCCCATTGGGGGGCAGCTGTCATAGACTCTTCCTCTTATGTAACTTGGCCACTAAAGGGAGGCAAAGATGCAGCTACTTCTGGTGTGGATTGTACATTAGAGCTAGCTGAAAAGGGGGATTTTTTTTTTTTTGCGCAAACATTTTTGCCTTTTGGGTTGAAAACTACTGAGCTAGGGTTCCTGTTTCATGGAGCAAGTTGGCTATAGCGCCAGGAAGAGGTTTTCAAGGAGCTGAGTCAATAAAAGGCTCAAGTAGCCTTTGACTTCTCGTTCGGTGGTGTCGAAACCCTGCCGTTCCTCGACTGAGCTAGGCTGAGCCGGGCGAGAAGTGACTAACAGGCATTCTGACCCTGTAAAGAGACGAGAGAAGCAACTGCAAATGAAGGCTTGAAAACTGGCTTCATTTCAGGATGACGGAGTGCTGGGTAAAGTCTCCTATTGAGTTAGGTCAATAAAGGACACAGTGACGAATTAAAAATATTTTGGATTCTCTGGGGCTGCTGCAAATCCCAGGGTGGGTTTGGCTCCACAGAAAGTACCTGCTACCTCGTGCCATGTTCTCTTGCCTGTTGAATCTCAATGGGATTGTAACGAGACAACACCAATTCCTCCCTTTGCTAGTGACTGAAGAATGCTGCAGTTACCGTAAGTATTAGAATAGCTCCTCCATCCTGTTTGGCATTTCAACAGCTCTAGCCACACCATGAATAGAATTGCCAAACCTGACTGTATGGCTTGACCAAGCCCTGGCCATGTTGAATTAGTTGGCGTTGGTCCTGTTTTGGGCAGGGGGCTGGACTTCCTGAGGTCTCTTCCAGCCCTAGGATTCTATGACCCACTGAATGTTAGCCTTGTACTCCTAGGTCACATAGGCGCTTCTGAAATTTCCCCCTAGATGCCTCAGTATGGATTTAGGCGCCTAACTGTAGGCACCAAGATGTGGAAATTGTGACTAGCGTCCTACCCAGTTGCTCTTTTTGCCTCCTAATTCACCTAGTAACAGGCATGTCTTCTAGCACTTCTGTGTCAGGTTTTACATGGAAGACCACTACATAATTTGGGTGGGGGTGTCTGAAACAGCTCCGTGTTGCTACAAACTTTACCCCCACCTTACTTCCCTTTGGAGTTTCCCCTTTCACTTTCACCGGAGCAGAGAGCTTTACAAAACCCCACACTTTGCCTCATTTTATAAAAGCATTACTCATACTTAAAAGTAACAGCCTCAGCCGGAGGTTGGCGGCTCAGGGCAGGGAGGAAAAGTTAGCTTTGTATCGCAATAACACCACCACAGAAGTCATTTGCTTGGTAAATCTATTTGAATAACCAACAGAGCCTACACACAACTTTTGCAAATAAGGGGAACCAAATAGTATGTCAGAATAATTATTAAACTAACACATTCTTCTGCAGTGGCATGCATTCAAATAATGTTTACAATTTTCTAAAAAGGTCACATATATTTACAATCTATTATGCATCTAGGAAGAGATAGAGATAGAGACATGTCTCAGTGGGGTAGCCATGTTAGTCTGAAACTAAATAATCTTAAAATCACAACAATGATCCTGTAGTATCTTTGGGTATGTCTACACTACCCCGCTAGTTCGAACTAGCGGGGTAATGTATGCATACCGAACTTGCTAATGAAGACCGGGATTTGAATTTCCCGGGCTTCATTAGCAAGTTCGGTATGCATACATTACCCCGCTAGTTCGAACTAGCGGGGTAGTGTAGACATACCCTTAGAGACTAAACAAAAATATAGGTAGATAGTATCATGCGCTTTCGTGGGCACAACCCACTTCTATAGATGACAAATATCTGTCAAATTTGTCATCTGAAGAAGTGGTTTGTGCCCATGAAAGCTTTTTTTTTTATATATATATACACACACACACACACACCCCCACACACTTACAACCTTATATGTGTTGAGGGGTGTAGCTACAGATAGAAACACTGAACACCATTTGCACTGTAACATGCCAAAACCAAAATGAATCTCGCTCAGTCTCTGAGGAAACAGGGAAAAACAAGCACTCACCTATACACAGCTGGAGTTGTAGTATGAGCCAGCGAAGCCACCGGGAACGGGCCATTTAGGCTTGGTAGGAACTCCGGGAATGTACCAACACTGACGAAGGACCAGACCTTATACTTTTCAGAAATGCTGAGTGAGCCTGGCTGCAGTGTAGTTTCTCTTTTTTCCGGCTCTACATGCTGCAACCTTCTTCTCTCCAATCGAAAGGCTTCCTCTCGCCTGTCTTCCTCAAATACCACCTCAGATACTTTCCTCACTTGTGGCACCATCCTCTCACCCTCCTCTTCACGTCCTTGCCCTAGCTCCCCTTTGCATGGGGTAGGAAGGTCCGCAGCCCAGTCAATGTCTCTGACGGAGTCTCCGTGTTTCTCGCTCCGTCCTTGTGCCCATACTGCCTCCTGCATGGTGGCCCCTGCATGACCTCCTGCCTTTCCCCCAGGACCTTGTCCATGCCTGAAAGGCCTCTTGAAACCTATTCACCAAACCACTTTCTCTCCTGACTCACGTCCCTCCTCAAAACTCTTGCCAAGTCACTTACGAAAAGAAACAGTTTCGCTCTTTTTTGACTGGGTGACCGAGCTCTGGGCTTGGGGCCTTGGTCTCACGATTCACTTACCTCAGGGAGCTCTGGGCTTGGGGCCTTGGTCTCACGATTCACTTACCTCAGAGCTTGTCTCAAGAGTGGAGGAATGGCCTTCCTGTTTCATACCACAGGCTAGGACTTTGAAAGCCGCCCCAGGGCCATAGCCACCTGACTGTCACTGGGATGTGGGTGCCTAAACCCCTTAGGATCCACTGACACATTGGCACGGCAAGCATATATATGCTTGTCGACACGGCGCTGTGGCGCAAGTTAGTGCAGCACGATGGTGGAACCTCACTGTGGCTAGCGGGCGCGGCCGCTGATCTTCGTTGAGGATGAATGTAAAAAAGGAATTAAGCTTCTTCATGGCCAAAACGCTGACTCAGTAGGATCCACTACCCAGATTACTGGCCACAAGGGAGACCCGTTGGGAATCTCAGCTGTGTGAGGGAGCTGTGTGACAGAGCAGCCGCTGTGAGCTCGCATGAGTCTAACTCACGATGTCGCTATGATAGACCAGGCAGCCGTATCAACTACACGCCTGCCTCAGGCCAGCGGGTCTGTATTTGGCACTGCTCCGGCACGCCACCGCTGCAACCCGTGCTGGCCACCCAAGGAGGGTCAGCGTGAGGCTGCCCACACAACCAGGGGAATTGCCCACCACACTTGCCACGGAGATGCAGCCGAAGAGAGAGTTTCCGGGCAGCATGCTGGCTGAAACAGGACTTGGAACCAGGAGCAAACTGTCTCCTGCCGCTTGATTCATGCTGTAGCCAACAGAGAGTGCCTGAGAAACCTTGTAGAAGAGGCCCGAGGCAGTGGCCAAGCCCTGCTAATCTAAAGCCAAGTGGAGGTCACGGCCTGCTAAGATAGAGCACAGCTAGCAAAGCTCAGGCTGCGAGCTGTGAGCAGGCTCTGCCTGCGTGCAAGCTCCCAGAAACTGGCAAAACCCAGGGCTGATATTGCAAAAACACGACCATTTCTGGGAAGTGCTAACAGCAGGTCACTTGTGCAAGCACATTCCAGATGGGTGGTACTAGAACAGCCTCCTACTCAGTGTGCTACAAACACCCTCCCCCATACTGATGCAAGGAAAAGGCCAGTCAGATGACAGCCGACAGTCAGGGATATGTGGATCGAACCCATACAAGAACAGTGGGAACGCACCACCCCAGAGGGGCTCTGTATGTAACATGTTTGTATCCATGTAGAAAAGTGTTTCTTAAACTGTGTTCTGCAGTACATCGGTGTGCCGCGAAGCAGTCGGAGGTGTGTCGCGGAGAACAACAGAATTCAAAATGGCTACCCTTAAAGGGGCAGGTGACTTTTTTTCTTTTGCTTAACTTCCCCCCGACCTTTTTTTTTTTTTTTTTGGGCTCAACAAAAAATCCTTGATGTTCCTCATAAAAAACATTGTTTGGTGTTCCTCGGGCTTAAAAAGTTTAAGAAACACTGGTGTAGAAAGAGGAGTCCTGGAGGGAGCAGTTTTGGCCAGCTGAGGGGGGGGGGGGAATGAAGTGTCACCGAGTCCACTGTCATTGCACGCACATCTGAGTGTAACTACAGACACTGATCCAGGGAGCTCGGACCATGCTTTATTGCGGCACTCAATGGGCTGTAACAGTCAAAAAAGCACACAGAACGTTGGGAATCATTATGAAAGGGATAGAGAATAACCAGAATCATCTTATTGCCTCTGTATAAATTCATGGTGCGCCCACATCTTGAACACCGTGGGCAGAGGTGGTTGCATCTTCTCAAAAAAGATCTCCTTGCATTGGAAAAAAGGTAAGAAAATGGCAAGAAAAATGATGAGGGGTTTGGAACAAGTGCCTGTATGAGGAGAGATTAAAAAGACTTGGACTTTTCAGCTTAGAAAAGAGGAGACTAAGAGAGGGATAGGATGGAGGTCTATAAAATCATGACAGGCGTGGAAAAAGTGAATAAGGAAACATTATTTACTTGTTCCCACAATATCAGAACTAGGGGTCATCAAAGGAAACGAATAGGCAACAGGTTTAAAACAAAGGGAAGTTTTTCTTCACCCAGCACACAGCCAACCTGTGGAACTCCTTGCCAGAGGATGTGGTGAAGACCAGCACTTTAACAGGGTTCAAAAAACGAGCTAGATACATTCACGGAGGTTAGGTCCATCAATGCTTATGAGCCAGGGAGAGTGTCCCTAGCCTCTTTTTGTCAGAGGCTGGAAATAGATGAGAGGAGAGGGATCACTTGATGATTCCCTGTGCTGTTCACTCCCTCTGGAGCACCTGGCATTGGCCACTGTCAGCAGACAGGACACTGGGATGGATGGACCTTTGGTCTGATGCAGGAGGAGCATTCTGGGTGGCTTCCCCTCTAAACTATGTCTTGTGGGCACTTCACTTCCAACCTGCCGTGTGTGCTATCTGGCCAGAGCAGCATGCAGAGAGAACACACACCACCAGCAATGAGCTATCCTGCTGTGGTCAGGCAGACCAGACCTCTAGACACAGCACCCACTATTGCTTCACATACCGGACTCCAGTATCGACTTCTGCTCCTAGAAGCCACCCACAAAACTCTGGATACTGGGCAACCGCTTGGGCCAAAAGGAGTGACATTATTTGTGTAAAGTGTGGTCGAATCCTTAGGGTAAGAACTGGCCGGGTCATCCTTACAGCCCCCTTCCTTGTTGAGTGGGAGGCTCCGCAAATGGTTCCCTTTTGTTCCTAAGAGAAGAGACGCGGTGTCCAGCCGAACAGAGTGGTGTCCAGAAAAGCAGGCAGCTTGTGATCCGAAGATGCAGTGTTGTGCCGGCGTGTCCATTGCGAATCCGTTCGTTCGTGTTCCCTGGTGAGTGCATTGCTTTGGAGCTGGTAATTACAGAGACAGACACGCCTGTTGTGTTTGCGCCGTGCCAAGCATCGTCCCCAGCTGGACCCCAGGCCTCGCGCTATAATACCAAAGGAAGCTGGGATGCCCCTCCTCCCCCCCCCCCCCCCCCCCCGGTTTGGATTCAGCGCTCCAAGTCCAGAGGTGAGCATCTAAGGAGTCATGAATGTGGCATAAGTTGTCGTCAGAGATGGGAAATTTGACAGTGGAGTCACCATGGCTTAGTGCAGTGGGTGCCACCCACTGGGTGGCAGGAAAAACAAGTTCTATTTCCAGCTCTCCCATTGGCCAGTGCTATGTGACCATAGGCACGTTATTTCCCCACCTTGTACCTCAGTTTCCCCTCCCTTTTCTGTAACTTGTCTGTTTCGTTCTTTGGATTGTTATGCTTCTAAGAAGCAAATGGGCCTTTTTTTTTTTTTTAGAGGAAAGGCAAAATGTTGCGTTTATTATGAATACAATCGTAAAGTTGCTAGAATATACTCACCCACACAACACGCATTTCCACCAATCGCTGTTATACTTACCAGTCCAGGATACAGACTAATCACAGGAGTAGGACTCTGAGTGCATCTAGGCAGTGGCGCTATTTTGGGGTACTTCTGGTTTCCTGAAATAGCTATTCCGCATCTTTAAACAAACCCGTTATTTCAAAATACCTTTCAAAATAACAGCCTCGCCATTCCAACATCCCTGTTAACCTCGTTCCACAAGGGTTAAGGGACATTTCAGAATAGCGCTCTATTTCGCAATTTGGCGCTGTGTACACAGCACCACATTTCTAAATAAGCTATTTCAAAATACACTTGAAAAATTGTGTAGCTTATTTCGAGCTATGGGTGCAGTGTAGACGCACCCTATACATGGCGGCAGAATGCTCCAGGGAAAGTCTTGATAAGATGGAACCTAAAAACCATGGCAAAGCAGCCCCGGTTTTACAGCAGTTTTTCTATATTGAGCTCAGTAAGTTTCACACGGTCATGTTGTAATGAATCACCGTTTAACGAGTGCTGGTTTTCTTAAGGCTTTCTTCTTGTATCACAGCTATCTTGTCCCAATGCGTAAGTGCTTCCCTTATTTTTTTAGAGTCATCAATCTGCCCTTCATCCACATCTCAATAGGGATAAACAGCAATTTCCTGGCGCCTTCACATCTGTCCTTAGCGTCTTCCTAGAATATTTTGGTCCAGCGATGGCCTTCACACTTATCTTCTAACACACATCCCTTATTTTTCACTCACACAAACAAAAATGACATAGTGGCTTCATGCAAGCAAGAATTACATAGCTGCTTCTATTAACAAAATAACCCCAACTCTAGTACAAGATATTCTAGAGTAATTATTACCATTGCAAATTTTTCAATAATACAACCCTCCCCCCCCCCCCCCACATTCTTACACTCTTAAATTAAGGAAGAAAACAGTCCTAACAGTAAAAGGGTGAGGATAGTGGCAAATAGACCCTTTTAGTCTGTTCCTGCGTTAACATAACTAGCACACACACAGCCTGTTCAACGCGGTTTACCAACAGCGCAAGGCTGTTCCTGCCTGCCTGCCAGAAAGGACGGCTGGTAAGGTACACTGAGGCACCTTCCATGGCATACGGCTGCATGTTAACTACATGACTGCGGGGAATGGGCTCTCTCTCACTCAAGCCGTTTGTGGTGCCCAGCACAACTCAGCCTCAGTGTCCAAAGGTGCTATTAAAGCAGCTGCAGTATCATAGTGCGGTTTAATTTTTGCTCTCCCCGCAAGAGCTGAATGTTAAATGTTGCCAGCCATTTGCTTGATGTATGACACAGCACCGTGCAGGATATGAGACATTCTCCATGGGAGGGCCTCTGGGTACAGCGAGAGGAAAAACCAGAGCATCCGTGACCTAACAGCTGGGCTGGGGGCCCTCCACAAAGGATACCAATGGTGAGAAGAGGGACGAGGAACCATTAGCACCGGGCGCACTAAGCAAGAGTCAGGCTCTGCGACCAGACGGGGCGCCAGGCCGGAGTCAGGGTGAGGTAAGAGCCATGCTGGGATCAGAGATGAATGTCTGGAGTCAGCAGGTCCAAAGTCCGGGGGGTTGAGCAGACAACATTGTGGGCCCCAGCCAGGGTCGTTATTTTCTATGAAACTAATGTGGCAGGAAAAAAAATTGGTTGAACAAAAAAAAAAAAAAAAAGACCCATCAGACCCACCAGAGGAAAAAATTGGGAGGGGGGGGGGGTTTAACTGGACAGAAGATGCAATTGCTGGACGGTCCAGGTGAAAGCCACACACCTGGGAACCCTAACCCCATGCAGGGAAGGGGTGCGGGGCTTCCTTTCCTTCCCCTCTTGCAAGGGATTCCTCCTCCCTCCCCCCCGCCTTAGGTCCTGCATGCCTCCTTAACTGTTAAGGAGGCATTGCAGCCAGTGTAGGGCTAGCTAGGGCTACAAGACACTGCTCCTTGCTGCAGCCAGCCTACCGCAGGGAAGGGGATGGGGGGTGAGTCTCTTCCTTCTGACTCCTGCAAGGTATTCCCCCCTTCCCTCCAGTCCTGCATGCCTCCTTAACTGGTAAGGCTCCAGACTGCCAGAGACTAGCAGCCTATTCAGGGAAGGTGGGGGAAGGGGAGAGGCTGGCCCTGATGTGGCTTCCCCTTCCTTTCAAAAGGTGCCTCATGCAGGGAAGGGGCTCAGGGGCTCCCCTTCCCTCCCACTTTGGGAAAGGATCCCCTCCCTCTCCTCCCCTCCCCCCCCCCCCCCCCACACACCTGGCAGCCTCTGCAGCCGCCTGAGCCTGGGTAGGAGCTGCAGCCTCTTTCCCTGCCACCTGGCTGACACCTTCTCCCTCCCCACATCTCCCGGGCCCCAGCTGCGGGAGGGGAACCGCAAGCCTCGGGCCCTGCTGCCGGGGAGGCTGGGGGAAGTTTTTGAACAGGCCCCAGGGTCACCCCGCCAGGGGAGGCAGAGGGAAACTGTCCCCACCGGCCTTCTGCCCGAGAAAAACAGAAAATTCCGGACATTTCATAGTTTTGACCGACAGAAACCGCAGTTACCGGACTGTCGGGGTGAAAACTGACCCCCTGTAACCCAGGCGTGTGGCCTATCAAAGGGTGCAGGGTACTGACTCTGGGTTCTTTGTTCCATTCCTGGGGGGTTTCTTCCATTTCTCCAGTTCTCTGCAGGGAAACTTAAAACTATTTCCCTGAGCTTCAGCCATCCCATTGTGCCGAGATGCGTCCAACACAATAGGTGGCAGTGACGGCACGACTGTGCCCCACACCGGCTGGAGCAAGGTTCGGGGCATCTTAAAGCAGCTGCACAGATCCCCAGCCAGTTAGGAAAGGGCTTATTGGGGTAGCCAATCAAGTAGGGTTGCCAGATGGTTTCAACAATACCAGACACGCTTGCCATGACATCACAATCGACATTCCATCCGAGTTAGAAAACACCCAACAATTCGATTTTCTCATTTCTATTTTCTCAATTTTTTCCCCCAACACAAATCTCAAATACTGGACTGTCCGGTTCAAAACCAGACTCCTGGCAACCGTACAATCAAGAGGCAGCTCGCTGGAGCAGCCCATGTATAAAGGGCAAGGATGCAAAGGAGTGGGTGGGCGTGAGTTTCCTGCACCACCCTTAGTCCCAACTTGCAGTGGGGAGAGTGGCTTACATCCAGGCTGCAGCTTGCCCCTGAAGCCAGGGGCTAGCCTAGAGCCTGTAGCTGGCAACTGAGGCAAGTGGTGGCATTAAAAACCACCTGCCCCCCAGGTAGGGGGCTACAGCAGGCTGGGGGAGGGGAAGGGGGCCTGCAGAGGGTGCTGTGCTCCAGCGAGTGGAGTTGGTGAACACAGCAGAAGTGATGGCTGGGAATCACCTCTAGAGCGCGGCGCGCTGGCGATTGGGCGCTAACGCCCAGAACGGCCAGCAGGAGGCGCCGTGGTGCTGAGTCTGCCCTGTTACCATGACCACGAATAGGCTCAGGTGCTACCGTTATACCTGGGAAGGGAGGGACGCGGGAGGTACATCCCTGACTCCGCACCGAGGCGCCCCGTCAGACAATCGCCCCCTACTGTCAGCCGGCATGGCTGATTCTCCAACTCCTCACATTGTTACGTGGGCACTCCCCAGCCTGCCCCAAGGTGCCTCCGACAGACGGCGTCCCAGCACTGAGAGCCACCCAACCATATCCTGCTGTTTCTAGTCCTGCAGTGGGAGCCCCACAATCCTGAACCAGTTAATTGGGACACAGACGCAGCACTTGGGGTGTCTTTACTCTGGAAAAATACCTACAGGCATGATCCAATATTCCCTGAAATCAGTTGAAAGACCTGCATTGAGGGCGGGGGGTAGGAATCAGGGGTTTCCTTTATAGATATTTAGAATGTTTTATTGTTACAAATATAAAATACACCCAAAATACCCAATTCATCATCATACACAGAGCTAGCAAAGAGGGGTAGGAGGAAAGAAGGGGACGCCGAGTGACATCTCTATGTTCAGGATCTACACTGAACAGCGATCTCAAACGCCAGCCCATTTTGCTTTACATTTTTCGGGCCTTTCCCTCCCGCAGAACGCCAGTCGTTGGTTAGGGTGAGGCCCAGCCGTATCACTGAGCCAAAGCCAAACATAAGTGCGTACTGGGGAGTGAATCTCCCCCCCCCCCCATTTTCTTGCAGCATTAATTGTTTAGTGACCAGTTGTGTTACCAGGTGACTTGCAGGGATCGGGGGAATCAGAGACTTGCCGTAGTCGGTAAGCAAATACAGAAGGAACTGTGAGCTCTGTGCACGTTTTAGAAGCATAGACAATACCATCTCAGATTGGTGCCTAACATTAGCCGAGATAAAGATGCAGCATAAACAGGAACAATGCTGTAAGCACATAGCCTACAGTATAACATTGGACAAAGATCCTCAAAGAGGCTTCTCACAGGAAATGGTCATTTTGGTTGAAAAGAAACACCCACAAAGAGCAGCAGTTTTCAGTTAAGTGATTTCTGGTAAGAGATGAGCAGACTCAATGGTTAAATGATTGAAAGAGTTAGGTTTCCGGCTGGTGCATCACACAGAGGGCCAAGTCTGCTTTGAAATAGCCATTCTGCAGAGGGTTTTTAAATCTTTCTTTGTTGGCCTATTTGCTCCCGTTGATGTCAATAATGCGTTGACCTAGTGGGAGCAAATGTAGGACTGTGCCAAATGCTGCAAGTACTGGTTGAACCTCTCTAGTCCGGCAACATCCGTGGTCTGGCATGATGTCAGTTAGCTGGAGTTCCACTTAGCATGGATGTGGCCAAGTTTCCCGTGGTGCCAGAAAGTTTTTTACAGCCACCCGTCCTGGCTCTCAGTGTTCTGTGCTGTGATTTAGCTCAAATTTACCCCTCAATGTCTTCTAAGGGCACGTCTACACAGCACGGCTAAAGTTGGAACAAGCAATGCAACCTGAGCTATGTCAGCTGCATAGCTTAAGTCAAAATAACTTAAATCGGCTTTTGGTGCTGTCTACACAGCAGGAAGTCACAGGAGGAACACTCTTCCTTCGGCTTCCCTTACTCCTCATAAAATGAGGGTTACAGGAGTCAAAGGAAGAAGTCCTCCGCCTCGACATTATTTCGAAATAATGGCTTGCAGTGTAGATACACTCTTTGTTATTTTGGAATAACATCAGTTATTTGGAAATAACTCTGCTGTGTAGACGTACCCCAAGAGCCCAGCAAGCAGTGGAAGTGCTGGTAATGCTGCGAGTCCATATTGACCTGCCATGGTCCGGCAAATTCTCTAGGTCGGCACCGGTCAGGTCTCAAGGGTGCCAGACTAGAGAGGCTGAGCCTGTAGTGCGGCCAGACTATGGATAGGGTCTCACTTTTTGACTTTCGGAGACTGATTCTGACCTCACTAGCATCAGTGTAGTGCAGGGGGGAACTGGTAGCTCATTCTAATGTCTCCGTAAAATACCTCCTGTTTTTTTGACAATGCCAGGGCTACAGCAAAATAATTGTGCTAGGATTACAATGACCAGAAAGGTGACATTTCTCTAAATCTCAATCTTGTCCTGTATTGCTTTTCATTAACAGATACCGCAGCAATCTGAACCCGGAGTTCCCGGAGACGGTCTCTGAGCTCAACTTCCTTTTTATTCTAAGCAGGGTCTCAGATACAGGATGTGATTGAAATCAGCAGAGTTGCCACAAGAAACGTTGCTCAGTATTATCCTCTCTCTCCGTCCGGGGGTGGACGACGAAGAGTGAACAAAGACCAGGCCTGGTGGAACTCCATTGAAAGCAATGACTCTGAGGCTACGTCTACACTGCAGACTTCTTGCGCAAGAAGCTTTTTGCCAAAGAGATTTTCTGCACAAACTTCTCCTGCAAAAGCTCATTGAAAAAGCGAATAGTCACCAGGGCACCTGTGATCATTTCAATAGGCTATTTTGGGGCAAAACCACCCCTGCTGCCCATCCCTCCACACCGTTTTGCACAATAACTCTTGCGCAAAAAGGCGTTATTCCTCGTAGAAAGAGCAATCTATCGCAAAACCCCTCTGCTCCGTCGATTCACTGTCCATTTTCTTGTGCAAAAATGCGCTTGAGGTGTGGACGCTCCGCAAGTTTTTGCACAAAAACTCTGCAGTATAGGCTCCACACAGACCTTTCTGCAACCCCCCAGCCAGCCACCCCAATGACAGAATGGGTACAGGAGGCGATGGGGGTCTGGCCAGAAGGTTGGGTGCAGAGTGGGGTGGGGGGTGCATGGTCTGGGCACAAAGAAGATGGGGGCACTTAGTTGGCTCCATGTCTCCTACTGCACCCAGACACCGCCCTGACTACTCCCATTGGCCACGATCCTGGCCGATGGCAGCAGCGGGGAAAACCTCTAGGTGAGTGGTTTCCTGCACCGCTGCTCCCCCAGCGAGGGACAGAGGAGGAAGAAGGGGAGTGCCAGCGCACAGCATCACTGTCTGCCTGTGCAAGCCACATCTGGCCCGTGGGGCCTCCCACCCACACTCAGTGGGACTCAGGCACTGGCACTTTGACCTCATAGAGGAGAAGGGACATGGGGCTGGCGCACCAGCACAGGCTCTCCGCTGGGGTGGGGCAAGCGCTGAGCCCACAGCCCACCTGCAAGATGGTCACAGACCACTCCACGGACCACCCTTTGGGAAATCATGGCTTTAGCAGTCTCCCGCCTCCGCTGTGCGGCCTTTTCTGCCTCACCAGCCGGTTTCACTCTAGTGAGTGGATCACGGCTGATCTCAGAGGAGATCTGGCTCCCTTCCACACCCCAGGTCTTGGGCGTCTCTGCAGATCTGGGGAGAAGCGGGCTTTTCAAACAGCGGAGCAAAAAAACTGGTCTGCCCCCCCGCACTGGATCAGTTCGCCTGTGCTCTATTGCCTGCCTGCGCCAAATGAAACAGCATGGCCATCCCCAGCCCACTTATTAGACAACAGCCAGGTTTTTGTTTGCCGTGCCCCTGTACCAAACAGCGGGGGAGGGGGTGAAATTTCCAATCCCAGTTCCATTAATGGGGCAGCCCCGTTCTAGGCATAAACATGGGGAGCAGAATTTGGCTCCATCTCCTGCCTCTGTGCATGGCTGTAAATCCAACTAAAATGTCAGTGAGGGCAGGAGAGTTCGTTTGGATTTAGCTTGATGTAAGTGGAGAGCAAAATGTGACCCAGTGTCTCTTGCATTACCGAGATCTCTAGCCTCCCCTTCCAACATGCCTCTGTTTCCCCTTGATAACAGCGGGCAGAGGAATGTATTATTCATGTGTCAGGGTAGCAGCGGGTTTCTAGTTTCCTAGAGCTCTGGAAGGGGAGATCATGTCACTAATGCGGTTTATGGTATGAATCATACAAGTCTTTTTTTTAAAGGGAGAACTAGAGGTGTGGGCTCCACAGTGAAACGTGCTTGGTCATAATTAACGGAGATAAAATATCTGCATGCTACATACTAAGTCTGATCCGCGCCAAATGCTGAATACCCTCCATTCCTATCGACTTCTTCCAAGAGCAGGAGTTTCAGCATCTCCCTGGAAGCAGTGAGCACCTGCCAGGATTGGACCCTCCTTGGTAACCAAGACCAAATATATTTTGCCTTAGCAACGATGCAATTCATCTCCGCTTGCTTGGAGCAGTCACAAACAAATCTCTCTTCCCAGCTACGTCGCAGAAGCTGCCCCAGCCGGCTCCACCCTGCCGCTGGCCTGGCAGCGGGGTTCTCATTCACGCTAAGCGGCGGCAACGTGCATCTGACGACCGATACTCATCTCGCTCCCGTTCGGTGAATGGATTGAGACGGATGTTGCCCGGTGGGTCAAAGTCTTAGCCTTGAATGTATGGGCTCCTCTTGCTTCAGCAGAGCAGTGCAAGTTGCTGTTTGTCAGTCACAGAATCATGGAACACTAGAACTGAAAGGGACTTTGAGAAGTCATCGAGTCCAGCCCCCTGCCCTCACGGGACTCAGTCTGTCCTCCGGCACGAGCCTCCCTTTTCATATTCTCAGGCGTATCGCACAGCACTTAAAAGGATGCTTTCGATTGCTGCATAACCGGGGTCTCAAACTTCTGGCCTGCGGGTCGGCCCTGGCCAGAGCCGTGTTGCAAACCGACACGGGAGTAACGGCAGGTGATAGGGGCCTGTTTGTTCCCATTGCTGAAGCCCCGCCCCTTCCTTCCCTTTCCCCCCATACCAAGGGATGCGGCCTTAGGCTTATCAGGGAGGCCTGGCCCATGGGGACAGCAGCATCTGAGCCCCTGCACTGCCCATGGCAGGTGCCCTCAGTAATCCCAAGGCTGCGTCCCTTGGGGCATGGGGAGCCATGGGAGGGCGGGAGTGGGACAGTGGCAGGAAGGTGGCTGGCCTTGGGCAGTGAGAACAGAACAGCCCACCTCCTTCCGCCGGCCTGCCGTCACTCCCAAGCCAGATTGTGAGCTGGCCTGCAGGCCGAGCGGTTGAGACCCTCGTGGTATCAGCTGTGCTCGTGTGGTAGGAACGGGGAAAGGCCACAGCGTCGAGAAGGGAAGCCTGCACGCCTTAGTCCATCGTGTAAATATTCTCTTCAGCACGCACCCTGGCTTCTAAGGGCCTCTGGATGCCGCCGCCTTCGGGGCTGGAAAGCGAGACTGCGCTGCAGAGACAGTAACAGACCCTGACGGTTACTCCCGAAATGAAATGGAAACACAAGCCACCCAACATCCCCAGCAATGGGATTCCAGGGAAAATACGAACTGTTTACTCTTAGACACCCGTATTGACCAATCCTCATCTAGCCATAGGGCACTACAGGCCTGTAGATCTGCTGCTGCTTCATAGAGATACAAACCGTGAGCTGGATCAACCGTTGGGCCCATGTTTGTTTATGACGCACTGAGCAATAGCAGGGATAACGAATTTCACTTTTTTCGTGATGTCTGATTATCTGTCCTGAGGTGACCAAGCCAATCAGACAAGCATGCCGCTCTGGGAATGGCAGCATGCGTCCGGGACGGTCAGGCTGGTCCATTTTGCTGTTCGAACAAAGGTACTAACAGGTTGGGACCAAGTGTTTTCTTAAAGCGACGGTCGACCTAGCAGGGTGAGTAAATAGCATTTACCTCTCAGTTTGCAATGTCTTCAGCTTCTGTTTGTTGTGGAAATACCCTGCAGATTATCCAAAATAGGTGGAGAAACAAGGGGGGAGAAGGAGAGATGAGTTTTTAAATCATTTTTAAACAGCAACAAATTCAGTGAGAAAACGTCAAGGGCAAAACCTGAAATAAGGGAGCTTTAATGTCGTCTTAAATAACGGACGTGTCACACTAGGCCAAACTCACCAGGGGTTTACACAACTATGCGCCCTGACGGAGCCTCCACGGAGGAGCGCCTGCAAAATGGGAGCACAAGCCACTTCCCTTGTGACCAGGGAAGCCCAGTGCATAAACGGGGTGACGTGACGGAAACAGGGCCCAGCCGGCGTGGCACAGAGAGGAGCTAATCGAGGGCATCCTCTGAGCAGCCATCCTGGGACAAGAGCCCACAACATCAGAGAAATCCAACTAGGGGTGGCCTGGGCTCATTCCCCCTCTCAAATCACTCACTTGTGGAGACAACCAAGGCCCCCGCCAGGATGGCTAGAAGCACCACGCAGACACCGACATATATCGCTGTCTTCGTGGATTCTGGCTCCCGAAGCTGGTCGACTGACGTGGACATATTCTGCTGACACACAAAAGCCTGGGGCATTAGGGGAAGTCATGGAAAACACACACGTCATGTGACAAACCATTCAGGGGCCTTGCCACCAAATGGGGAACTCACACGCCACACCTGAGGGAGCTGTTACCTCCCCTGCACACACCATAGTCCCCTCCAGCTGGGCCATTCTCCTCAAGGCTGAATGCGGTTGGGAAGTTCAATGGTGCCTAAAGGGAGCGAGGCATCCAAACCCCTCTCCTTGCTATCAAGAGCGTGAGCCTTGTGGCCTGTTTAGTGGTTAAAGACACAGCTCTTTCGTCCAAACGCCTGCGTTTTGGGCCACACCCTACGGGGCTTATTCAAGCCTCGATCCTGAGAGAAAGTTTCGTGCCTGAACTCCTCTTGACTTCAGGCTTTAATTACGCAAAACTCCCTTTCAGCTCAGTTCCCCCCCCCCCAGTAAAGAGTAAGGACTTCCGGATTAGCCCTTGATGCACGTCACTGGGGATTGTTTGCTGTCATTCCTGGCATGCACCAGCTCTATTTCTCGGGCACTAGATGGACAGACGCCACACACATTTTTCTCTCTTCCAACCAAAAGGGCACAGAGTGACCACAGACGGGACCACTTACCGCTGAAACAGCCGGAGGCGCTTCTGAACTGGAAGCCAACGGCCATTTTGGCGGGATGATGGAAGAGGGGTCACTGGCATCCACAGCAGCTGAGCAACAATGAGATAAACCAACACAGCCCTTAGCACGGTTCATCATTCTTTCCTACGCCATAGCTAGGCCAAGCCTATTTCTTCGACGCTCTAGAGTAAACGGGTATCTCCTGAGAATCGACAGGCTTCCGGGGCCCCAGAAAGAGAAGGTCACACAGCACTGCAAAGGGCAAGTAATGTTGCACACAAGACTTCACAAAGCAGAGAACACCTTTCGGTCGCATGGAGGCTGGCCACAGCATGACAAACGTGCCAAAACCACAGCTACAGCAACGTGTCTATTTCCCGGCAGAAGGCACTCCCCCCACCATTTAAAACACAGGGCTACAAAGGCAAGGTCGATAGCACCAGGCTTCTGTGACTTTGTCGTTGGATGCATTAATCACCCCATGAGCAATAAAACCAGCCCACCAATCGCAAGACTGAAGACGTATTATCGGAGGATCTATGGTTAACGAAAATGGAGTCCCCCTCCTGTTTAAATTAAGGGGACTCTGGAGCCAAGAGCCTTTTCTGCTGCAATTGAAAACCACTCCCGAGGGCTCCGATTCTAAATGGGGTGCTCTGCTTTGGCTGTTGTCTTCTGGGAAAAGGGGGCCTTTCCATTTTCCATAAGATGTGGAGAAATTGGAGAAGGTCCAGAGAAGAGCAACAAAAATGATCAAAGGTCTGAAAGAATTGGGCTTGTTTAGTTTGGAAAAGAGAAGACAGAGGGGCCATGAGAGCAGCTTTCAAGTTTCTAAAAGAGTGTTACAAAGAGGAGGGGGGAAATTGTTCATCTTGGCCTCTGAGGATAGAACAAGAAGCAATGGGCTTAAACTGCAGCAAGAGAAGTTTAGGTTGGACATTAGGAAAAACTTCCTACCCATCAGGGTGGTTAAACACTGGAATAAATTGCCTAGGGAGGTTGTGGAATCTCCATCTCTTAAGAAAAGGTTAGAAAGGCAGCTCTCAGGAATGATCTAGATGGTGCTTGGTCCTGCTGTGAGGGCAGGGGACTGGACTTGATGGTCTCTCAAGGTCCCTTCCAGTTCTAGTGTTCCATGGTTCTAGTGAATCATAGATTCTATGATTTTTAACATCAAAGTAACACAATTGCCTGCCTCTTTCGGTGGCTCCTCCGTGGATGTGTCCATAATAAATATACAACTCAGTAGCTAGAGACACATCCCATGTGGAGAAAGTGTTCATCTCCTCTTCTGAGAAGGAAATGAAACTCTGAGCTCACAAACTCCAGATAAATGAAGCGGCAGTTTTGGTTTCAAGTTCAAGCTGAGCTCATAAGGCTCAAACCCAAAATTTAAAGACTAAATATTAAACCACAAACCCATTTTTGTAGGTTGCTTGAAAGACCCCTCCAGATCATCCCATATTTGCTTGGGGCTTTTACTGCCTGCTCCCAGGAGATCACACTTTGTAACACAAAGCCAGTGGGAATAATATTTGCAATGCCAGCAAAAATAGATCTTTAACATAGAAACAAAGTTGTGCAATTGGTAGGCAGTTATGTGTGAGTGATTTGCAGGACCTTATTTTATGATTTGCAGTCCTATCAGCATATCAGTTCAGCTCCTGAAGGGTGGCCGTGTTAGTCTAACAGAAAAAAACTTAAACAATTAATAGTCCTACAGCACCTATCAGCTTCATGTAGCATGGAAACTCAAACTGACTATTCTTTTCCCACTTTTTTTTCTCCTTTCCCTTCCTTCCCCATTCCTTCTTTTTCTCTGCTATTTATTTGGAACTTGGACCCCTTAAACTCCGGTCATCTGAAGAAGTGAGTTGTCCCCATGAAAGCTCACGTTCCCACAGACATGTTTTGTAACTTTCTAAGGTGCTGCAGGACTATTCATTGTTTTTTAAGTTCAGCTACTATTTGTTATTTTATTGCCTTTCTGCGATCCCATTACAAAGGGCTTCACACACACCAACACAGGCTTAAACATTACCTGAGCTACGTTCAGATGGGTACGTGTGAGGAAGTGCAGTGGAAGTCTTTGCTGGTATGAAAAAACAAAACAAAAACCATGCATGTGACAAGTCAGCAAGATGTGTCTAACATGCTGAAAGAAATAACGTGTCTTAAGAACAACATAGCACCTGCAATAAAACTCCATCCCCCTACCTACCTGGTCTATTGCAAGAAGAAGAAAATTGCTTTAACTTTTATTCTCTGGGCACGACAGCGCAGCAAAAGGAGAGAATGAAAATCATAGCTGTGCTCTCTATGTGTTTGTCTTGGGGGTTTATCCTGCCTCTTCCCCTCACCATACTCTCTAAGCACCTTCCTTGTACAATCTATAGTGAAGGACTTCCCACAGCATCTGGAATTCTGCCTTTTCCCAGATTAAAAATAAATCAGGGTTGGGGTAAGATTGGGGGGTTTGATTTTGCTGATTGCCACAACTGGAGCTGAACATTTTAAAGTTTGTCAGAGAGCAGAGTGAGATGGAACTGCCGTGTATAACACTTAGGGTGCATCTACACTGCACCGTTTGTCTGGAAAAAACAGATGTTATTCCGGAAAATCAATACTAGCTCCGCACAGCAACTGCATTATTTCTAAAGAAAATCGAAATAACGGAGGGCTTTTCCCAACGTTGGTACCTCATTCCATGAGGAATAATGCCGCTTCCAAAAAAGCTCTTTCAGAAGAGGGTGTGTGTGGATGGTCCGCTGCTGCTTTGTCGGAATAGCCCCTCCCCACGGCCATTCTACCTTATTCCTCCCCAGTGCCTCCTGGGGCTCTAAATGGAGGCAGTGCACCTGCATCAGGGGAGCCTACTTTGGACTAATTTTGCAGCTTCCCTGTACTGTGAACCCTCTAGTTCAAAATAAACTGGCAGTGTAGACATACCCTTAGTCATCCCTTAAGGCCAAGTGGCTCAAACTGGACCTGTGTGGTAGACTTTCATGAGCACTCGCCACGGGCTGGAATTCACCCATATGAGTAGAGCCAAAGAGCGTGCCTCGCCCTACCCCCACCTAGCTCCTCCGCCAAGACAGAGGGCTAAATTCCCACCTGGCGCAACTCTACAGTTCCCAGATCAGTGGGGTTGCCCCTGCTCTGACGATTGCTCTGAATGAGGCCCCACAAGTCTGAAAAGAAGCAGTCTAAGTTTCTAGGGGCAGGAACAAATGTGAGGCAGGATCTCGACCAAGCGGGTTTCCTCGCACGAGGAGGATTTCTCTCATTGGAATCCCAGTGACCAAAGGAGAGGCCAGGGCATCCGAAGGGACCACGTCATCAGGGGCTCAGGAGCCTGCAGATAGTGGCCATGTCTCGTCCCAGCAGGCACAATAGCCCGGGCGCTGGATCAACCTGCCAAGGGACATGACGCATCCACCCGCGACTTTGTGCCACGCTAACGAGTGCAGCAGAGGGTGGGACCCGCTCTTCTGGATGCCACACGCAATAGGACAAAGACAGCTGCTAAGGGCTGCCTGGCACAAGGGAACAAAATCACCCTCCCCGTGCCTGGCTCCGCGGTGGATACACGGATGGCAGAGGCTGCTTCCTTTGGGCAGTGGGGAGGGGAGGGCTTCACACTCTCATGGCTGGCATTGCAGGGCGTGATTGACTGTGTCAGTCACAAGCTCTGAAGGCCGGGGGCTGGCAGGAGTTTTACCCCCAAGGACACACAGAGACAGACTCTGCTCACCTCTCTCAATCACAACTTCCAGGCGGCTCGTCTCATCATTGAACCAACCGGGGATCTCCACACGGCAGCAATACAGCCCTTTGTCTGCTTCCGCCGCATTCACTATGGTCAGGGACACGTCCCCCTGTGTGAGGTTCCCCCCTAACTGGTATCTGTTGGACTGACGCCACGTTACCCCCCGTCCATCTGTCCAGAGGATGGGCTGAGCACACTTGGAAGAAGGGCAGCTGCCCCGGCCCCAGCACATGCTTGTGATGTCACTTTCACGATCAACTCGGTATCGGCAGGGCAGCGTGACGTTCTGACCCACCAGTCCTCTCACCGGGGAGCCCGATGCCGTGAGACCTGCAGACAAAGGTACAACAGGAATGGAAACGGGGAAAGGACACAAGGGACCGGCTGAGGGGACTTGCCTGGATCTCAGTCACTGCCCGCACCGTGCCTGTAAGCTGGAAACCCGGCTCCAGCTCCACCAGGGTCACTGAAGGGTGTGTCCCTCTGCCACACCCGGCCAGCAGGACATGGTGCAGCCATGGTGCTTTTGCCCACAAGATGTTCCAGTCCAAGCACAGGAAACACTCCCAGCTGCTGCCCAGCCCCTCCCTCCTGAGCCCAGCCCGGCAGATGTAGGGGGAGCAGGTCTTGGATCCACCCAACCAACCAACGGGCGACTCTCTGGGCAGTGACACACACACAGCGCCCTGCCCAAAGGGAGCTCAGTTGTGGGAACCAGGCAAACGCAAACACTTCGGCCTTGAGATTTGTGCCGCTTCTTTGTGAAGCGACTCCACTAGGGACTAACCCTCCCGAGAGTGGCTCTCACGCTGCCCCGTGCTCGTGGGAGAGACACTGAGGCCTACAACCCCTGCGGTGTCCCTGGACGGCTCCGCTCACCCCACCACGGTGACTGGAGCCACCTGCGGGATGACACAGCTCGTCACACGCACTTCTCCAGCCCCCTCGTTCCTCCCGTGGCAGAGCACCAGCACGAAGCGTGTGCACCATGGACCCCCGGCTCGCTTTGCACCTCGGCGCTCGCAGAAGAGCCGCTGTGGGCTGGTCCTCTGCCCTGGGCCGAGCCTCCCCTGGATCTGCAGCTCCACCTGCCTTGAGACACACTCGTCAGGGGAACTTGCACGTGCACCGGACTGTGTCTGCAAGTAGCCAGGTAATTGACACAAACCCTTTGGAAGTGTATTTAATAGGTTCTCTCTTTGCCCCTCTATTTAGCGCATGCACAGCCCCTGGGTCAATGGAGCAGTGGATGAAAGACAGAGCTCACTTTACATATGCTGCACAATTCCCCCATGCGCTTACAACCCTGCCTTCCTCTTTCTAGATCTAGCACGAGGCTGCACTTCCCTTTAGAGTTCCCATGAATACAACACGCTCCACTAACATCCAAGTATGCTGCTTCCCTGTGCGCATAAACCACGATTTCAAAATACGGTCAGCAACGTCGCCTCCTGCTACTGAACTGCTGGTTTGCCCAGTGAATGTGCAGTTTAACACCTTTAATATTGATAGAGTTGGGCAGAATTGAGGTGTTAGCTCCTCTCAACCTTTTTAGCTCCACTCAACCTTTTTGCCTAAAAAAGACAGACCTTCTGAGTAATGAATCTGGTGCTGCTGGACTTTGCCAGAATAACCGATGAGAAACTCCACTCACACAACATACAGCATTAGTAGCTACTAAGCAAACGTTTATTAATCTCCCCTCTTATTTAGCAAAAAGCAACGCTGTGAAAAACAAATATGGACCATATCCTGGCACTTTTTATTTTTTATTTAAAGCCAATCTCGGACTTAAGGTGCCCAGTTTCTTCACAACAGTTGCTATCACTGTTTCCCTGCTGGTAAAGGCTGACAAACTGAAAGAGACGGGCCCTTTTATAGGATATGGACCATATCTTGGCACTTTTTTTTTCCATTTAAAGCCATTCTGCATGGACTCCGCATTAGGGTGCCCATTTTCTTCACAACAGTTGCTATCGCTGTTTCCCTGCCAGTAACGGCTGATTTTTAGTTGCAGAATGAAAGAGCAGAAGATCTTCACTCTGTCGTGATGTTGGCTCCCACAAGCAACCAACATTTTTTCCCAAGACAGGTTGAACCTCTCGCATCCAGAACTCGCTTAACCAGAAACACCCATCACACAGAATGATTTCAGTGAGCCAGATGGCCACTTTTCATGAGCAGGACCAAGTTTCCCACGGTCCTATAAAGCGTGTTTAGCCACAAGTCCTGGCTCTCAGTGCTCTGTGCTGTTACTTAGTTCTAATTTACCGTTAAATATCTACTAAAGAGCCCAGTATGCAGTGAAAGTGTCGGAAACACTGCTAGACAATACTGACCTCCCATGGTCTGGAAACCTCTCTTGTCTGGAACCCATCTGGTTAAGTTCTCCCCAGGGGAATTCAGTCCCTTTTCCACACTAGTTACTACTGGTGCCCCATCCACTACCAGTTATTCTCTTTGCCACGTTAATTACCTGTAGCGAGGACCATTAGGATCCACTCCGAGAGGAGACAAGGAGCCATGGGGGGAACTGGAGAGAAGGCAGAGAACCGTCTTTCTTCAAGCGTCTCAGGGGCTTGAGGGAAAAAACATTCATTGCCGACACCAGCGTCTATTTTCACTTCCCAACTGATGTCACTTTTCACGCACTGAATATTGCTCAATGCCCTGACCAGAGTGGCCTTTTCTGTGGTTAAACTTTTGCTCCCTTTCGCCTTATCTACATCAGTAATTTGCTCTGACAACGGGGTGCAGCTGGTTGAACTGCAAGAGGGAACTGCTCAGAAGGGTTTCACGAACCCTGCTTCCTTCCTGCTTGACCACAGTTTCTGACAGAGCACTAAGCACGATATCCTCATTCACACCGGCAGCTAAACACAGTGCAGCATCAGCTCAGCGGCACCTGTTTCTTACCCCCAAACTGCGGTGACCTGTAATTTCTTGGTATTCCCCCTACCCCCTAAATTTCCCCTTTGCCACATTACAAGGACAGAGCAAAACTAAACCAGCTTACATGGAGAGAGATCAAAAGGAGACACAGTGGAGGATCTACTGGGAGAAACATTGGCATTGCTTGGATAATTCATTGCTGGCTATTTCTTACTGGCTGGCTGATGTTGAAAAAAACACTTTCATCATCCAGATTTTTCGCCATCCAGATGGAACTATAGGGCTCACCTTAAAAAAAGAAAACAAAAGGAAGACTCATACTATGGCTGGACTACTGGGTTTTCTTGAAAAAAGTAGCCTTCTTTAAAAAAAAAAAAAGGCCCCTTTACCTGAGTCTACACTGCTGCTCCATTCTTTCGAAATTACATCAAAAGAACACGGCATTTTTTTCAACAGCGGTAAACTTCATTTTACGAAGAAGAATGCCTTTTTTCAATAGAGCTCGCACGCGATGGGAAACAGGACTAGCCTGTTAGCCGACGTTTCAGGACTGCTGCTTGCCCACTTTCTCTTTCAACAGGAAATGCAGGGCTCCCCGAAAACACTTTTTAACAGATTTACTTTTCTTACTCTCCTCAGGAAGGATGCTGCTTTCTTCTGAGCTCTCTCCTCACAGGTGGAGTAAGTTGCATAGCAAGTTGCTCTTACCGGATGTTCAAGAGAAAAGCTTTGTTGTACGATCTTAATTACAAATACCTACATACAGCACCTATAACCACCCAGTCTTCTAGGGATTATCTGCTACATGACTGTGCAATAAATTCCTTGTAACTAAATTGAACTTCCTCCACGGTTCTAAATTAGCAAAAACGTATTTCTGAACCACGCACCTTAACAGTTCCTCCATTGAGATGCCAGAGCGCTGCAAAACTCTGCTTTTCACCGCTCACTGGAAACCATGCTGTACAAAGGAACTGTGAAACCCATCCGATACCAGGCAGTGTGATAAATGAGCCAGTACGATTTGACATGCACCATACGGTTTTGCAGCTTAAATGTCAGAGATCAGGCTCTAGTCACTCCTATTAGCTGTGACCACAAACCTTTCCAGACCTCGGTACTGAGGGTTAACAATTCAATAATGGGCTTAACCTCAACCGTCATTTATACTCAAGCACAAGCTGATATAGTCCCCGGTTAAGTGACATTAATACTGTTTCCTACCAGAAACTGGCAACATGATAATTAAAAACTTTGTTTAATTTTAGCAACAGGCCACAGCATAAAGATACATACGGTCACTGAGCACAGCTGTAATGGGGAGGTTTTTACTGGTGATAGGGTACTTTTGTGAGCCAAGTTTGTGATTCTGCTCCTGTTAAAGTCGGGGACAGATTTCTCATGGACTCCAATGGGAGGAGGATGGAGGTGAAAGACTTAATTCCACAGCAATCTGTCAACCCGAGAAGCTTTTTGCCTCCATTGGAATTCACTTTAATATTTTCAGTTACCAACGATGCATTGAAATGATCCAAGTCCTCTGTTAAGCTCACGATACAGTGGCAGAATTTCTTTTTAAAATTTCACACATTGTTAGAGTCCCACAAGAATCAGCGATTGAATTTGAGACAGGTCTCAAAGAGTTTTAAAGTCTGACAAATCTTTTCATCTCTTGCAAATGTAAACAGTTTGATTTTGGAGCCTTCCAGCTTCTCTTCTGTGCCTGATGACAGAGGATAAATTGTTCTGAGGTGGGTCTAAGTCTAGAGGGGAACAACTGATGCTCTATTCTTCTCTGGTCTCCATTGGGAAATGGCTCTCAGGGCTTTGCATTGAAGAGGACATGAGGATACTACACTGAAGTTACGCCCTGAAACATCTGAGAGAAAATTCATAGGGGGATGTCCTGGTGCACAGGCACAGTCCAGTGGCTGAGGGGGTAATGGGAACCCGGGGCATTCTGGGAAATAGCCGCAAATGTAGTATGTGCCTTTTCCTCAACAGTCGTTACTGTACCAGGGCCTGATCCAACTCCCATTTACCTTGACAGGAAATAGATCAGGCCCTTAGTCAGAAGAGCATGAAAATCTTTTTGCACAAGTGAATTTGTTTTTTTGTTGGCGTTGGGATTAATTAGTTAAGATTCTTATGATGAAAAAGCGCTGTGTAAGTACCAGCGTTTATTGCATTGTCCTGCTTTTCCTTACACGGCCGGATTCTGTAAATACAAACTGAACACGAAACACATAATAAAATTAAACACAAAAGGTCTGGTATCACTTTATAGACCAACAAAAATACAGATGGTGTCATGAGCTTTCATGGGCACAGCCCACTTCTTCAACTTTCTACTTTTGTGTATCCAACAATGTATAAAAGTTATTACATAACTATCTGATTTCAAAGCAGGCTGCCATCTAGAGGGCGGTGGGAAGCCCACAGTCGGTATGGAGAGATTCGGTGCAGAGCTTTTTGGCTTTTAAAGGGACGCGTGAACATTGTCGCTTCCTCTTCTCAGCTGCTCAGAGTGGCGCGCGCTCGCATTCCCCAAAGGAGGAATAACTTGCCACGGGTGATAAATCTCTCCCTGTGCTCCATGATCAGTGAATGAATTGAGAGGTGGGAAGGGTTCTGACAGGTGGCAAGGGGATAAAGTGGGTAGTTGTCCCAGCACCAAGCAATCTAAAAGGCCCCGGGTTCCAACTGACCCTCGCCAACTCGGGCTGCAGTGGCTGCAGCCATGGGCGCTAAATCCCTGCTGGAGGGTGCTAAGGACTAGCAGGCTGAGCGAGGTGGGGTGCAGCACTGGCGGCACTGAGGGCTGGCTGCCGTAGCCTCACTCCTTCCAACAGGAGGCCCCCCCTTCCGATCCAAGGCTCCACCCATTCTTGGCAAGAGCCAAGCCCCTCCCACATTGCCCAGAGACTGGCAAAGTCTATTACTATGCAAATTGCGCATCTTATTTTGATTCTTTTTCAAAATAGGCTATTTCAAAATTTGGCACAGCTACACAGCGCCGAATTTCAAAATATAGCACTATTTCCAGACATCCCTTACCCCTCGTGGAGTGAGGTTTACAGGGATGCCAAAATAGCATGGCTGCTATATTTTGCAGTCACGGACGTGTTCTAAAGACACGGAGTAGCTATTTCAGACTACCTCTGGTCTCCTGAACACCACTGCAGTGTAGATGTACCCTAAGAGAGAAGAGGCTTGGATAGACGGGTGACATTTTAGCCTTGAACCCCCAGTAGCTTGCCCAGAGGTGATGCATGTAACTAGATGGCCGTCAGTCACAGAAGACTAGAACCAGAAGGGACCTCAAGAGGTCATCAAGTCCAGTCCCCTGCCCTCATGGCAGGACCAACTCCCATTTAGACCATCCCTGACAGGTGTGTGTATAACTGGCTCTTAAATATCTCCAACGATGGAGATTCCACAACCTCCATAGGCAATTTATCCCAGTGTTTAACCTCCCTGTTGGGATGCTTTTCGTACTGTCCAACCTAAACCTCCCTTGCTGCAATTTAAGCCCGTTGCTTCTTCTCCTATCCTTAGAGGCCAAGTAGAACAATTGGTCTCCCTCCTGCTTATTACACTCTTTTAGGTACTTGAAAGTTGCTCGTGTCCCTTCTCAGTCTTCTCTTTTCTAAGCTAAACAAACCCAATTCTTTCAGTCTTCCCTCCTAGCTCATGTTCTCTAGACCTTTCATCATTTTTGTTGCTCTTCTCTAGACCTTTTCCAATTTCTCCACATCTTTCCTGAAATGTGGTGCCCAGAACTGGAAACAAACCTCCCTCTGAGACCTAATCAGTGCACAGTAGAGCAGAAGAATGACTTCTCGTGTCTTGCCATCACACTGAGCATCGCTTAACTTTGCTGATGGGTAGAACTAAGCATATAAACATACAACAAAACACTTTAGGAGCAGCGTAGTAGGTGCAGTTTTCATCTTTAGTGGCCAATACTACAGTTTCTCAGCCAGACAAGTGCTCGACCCTCACATCCTTTCTAGGGACTCTCTTCAGCCTGCCACATTGGCCCCAGCCATAGATCCTGCATGTGTCCATGCCAACGGAGTCTGAGCAGGGTCAAGGCACCGTTTCTCTGTTTGGCCTAATAGGCACGCCCGTCTTGAGATGTTGGATGCAGCTGTTGTAGGCCTCATAACCTCTGATGGAGCCCCATCAGAGGTTACATCAAGGATGTTGGAGAAGAGCCTGCTGTGACAATACAAGACAAGACATTCATACATTGAATGAACACCTGAATGCAATGCCCCACCCCGCAGACGATCTCTTCCCTCTGTTGGAGTCTGAAGGCTGCCTGCTCAGGTGAAATGGAGACTCCCTCGTCTCTCTTGCTCCTCGTGATGGGTGGCCCCCTCTACCCAGTCACACTGGGACTCATGGCCTGGTTAGTGTCTAGAAATGGGAAGTTGGGATTCCTTACATCCCAGGGCATGCTCAAGCTGAGAAGAGTCATAAGGGAGACAATAATTCTTTACAGCCCTCCGGATGACCCATCCTGTGTTATTTCTGCATAATGTGAGGAAAACCACGTCCGCCTTGACCATCACCTTGGGCTATGCACGCCCCCGGCCAAACCGGCTCTCGGCTCAGGACACACTGTAGGAGGATTCACAAAACAGAGGTTATAATCTAGAAGGTCGTTTACAACCCTAAATGATACTCACAAAAGAAAATAAGGAGCAAAAACTGCCAGACACATTCCCAGAACAGTCACGTGCAGGATCTAATTCAGCCTATTCTTATTTTCCTCTTCATTGACCCCAGCTTCAAATCCCAGCATGTTTTGTGCTGGAAAATGTGATTTGGCCAAAGCAAGAGTGATAAATCCCGAGCATTAAATCAGCATCTTGAGAGAAACCACTGGCTGGCTAGCGGTGTCAACCAGCTCACTAGGAAAACAGGAATCAGAGCAGAACTTAGGAGCCAAGACTCTCAATTAACACTTGAGTATTCATAAGGAACTGTAAAGCCTCAAAATCGGCTTCTTAATACAACGCAAGCTAAGAGTTACTTAATTTTTGTTCACTGGTTAATAATGAAAGCAATGAACATGCTGTAGCGAGATGCGGACGTGAGACGTAAGCCCATATAGCACAGACCTGGTCTGAAGCCGGAGGCCTAGCTAACAATGGACAAAACGTGGCTGACATAAAGCAAAGCAGACCCCTGCTCACCGACCTTGGCTTGAACAGGGCTGAGACTAATTGGTAACAGGTCCAGGGATGAGACTGACTTGTAATTGGGACTTATCATGAGTTCTTAGCACACAGTTCATTAAAGAAAGACCATGGTACCCACTCCCCCTAAATACCAACTCAGGTTCAGGGAAGGGTCTAAGAACAGCCTGATGAATGTTTGCTCCCCACAAAGACCAACTCAACTTCAGGAAAAGGTCGAGGTTCATACATGAGGGATGGAGATGGTCTAATCAGATCACAAGGTGATTTGTGGTAACCTGGCAACATCAAAGGGTGGCAACCTCACAAGTCAGCACCAATGTGTTTGTACCTTTATCTAAGGTGGCGTCTTTGGGAACAGTCTTTGACTGGCCTCAGGGGACAATGGAAGTATTCCAATGTTTAGAGTCATTCCATTGTAATGGGGTGCAAATGCACAGTGGTTCAGTGGAGTCTACTGACAAACTATGACTGTACTTCACTTAATAAACCAGGCCTGGCAACTTCAATCCTTCTCCGGCTTGTGGTTTTTGGGGGCTCTCTTGGGGTCTGCTGTGAAAACTACGTGCACAAGTCGACACGGCCCACTTCACTGAGCACACACGCAAGCATCCTCCTGGTTGTTATCAACGGAGACAGAGATGTGTGCCTGGCCTCTGCTAACTAACCTGAATGGCTGCCTCAATAACTGCACATGCCTCATTTAATGAAGTGGCCGAGAACAAGGCAAGAAAGCTTATCTAGCATGGTATGAAAAAGGCGCTCCCATTAAAAAAAAACATGTGTGGGAAACCAGCATATGTGTCGGACTCTTTTCAACAACTGCACCGTACCCAGGATATGGCCACGTGGGCCTCTTGTTACAGTGACAGAAGAGACAGATTGAATAGCACTTACTTGGCCACGGTCTCCAGGTTCTGAGTCTTGTAGAAATAGCCTTAGGATGGTGCAAAATAGGGGGAAACAGGTTGTTACAACAGAAGTTTTTAAAAAGCCGCAGGGACAGGAGAAGAATCAAGGGAGAGAAATTCACTGTGGGGTCCTCACTGCATAATGGGACAAATTCACCCAAGAGTGAAGCCCCCGTACACCCTTGCAGGGAACTTCCTAGGGAATACTTCTCAGAGCTACCAAAGGCAGCAGCAGCTCCCTGATGACTGGGTGGAGCCATGACAGCAGAGGCCAACAAGTAGGCAGCAAGGCCTGGGGAAGGGCCATTCCAGGCAGCAGGGGGAGGAGTTGACGAGTGCATCCCCCGACACGCTGCTGTTGGTCCAGTTAGAGAACTAAGACAATTAACGCCTGGGGCTGTCCCCTCTCTCTGCTCTACTTACATGTGAAGATACACAAGGCCAAAATGAGGAGGCCTAGCAAGGACAGAACGATGCTGTTTCGATACATCCCTGACCTGCTGGATTCAGGCTCCAGTGGCTGGACTGATGTAGACACATTCCACTGAAACAGACAGGAGGGGTTAGTGGCAGGTTATGATTCAAAGGCCATTTAAGCATCCTGGGAAAGTGCAGGAGAAATAACCTTGAGGACTTAGGGTTACCATATCTGAACTTTCAAAAAACAGGACACTCCTGAGACAGAGTGTAATGTATCAGTATCTACCAACTCACGCTGTAGTCGTGTGTTTTATTTTTTATTTAATAAATATAAAATATATTATATACCATTCAATACTAATATTAATATTCATTTTAATTTTAATATTCATATTATTGTATTGTATTATCTATATAATTAAATAACACGTTAATACAACGTGCGTTGGTAGATATCGATACACTCCCTCTAAGGAGAGTCTTCTTTTTTGAAAGTTCAAATATGGTAACCGTAGAGGGTGATGCTCCCGACAGGAGACAACGCTCTATTTCCATTGAGCTGCCATGTTCAATTCCACGAGCCATGAGCCAGAGCTAAATATTTATTTTCATGTTAGCCTTGAAATGTGAGATTTTGCCTGAGTAACGGTGGGATAAGAAGTGTGGGATGGGTCCCTTAGATGTTATTGGAATTGTCTTGTCTTTTGACAATTAAACCATCAGGACTGTTTCCCTGTCAGCAAATAGATTAGATATGTGGCTTGTGCTGTTCTAGCGCTGTTGGTCTAAGGATATTCAAGCCTGTCTCTTTCCCCAATAGACGTTAGTCATAAATCTATTTATGAACATTTCTCTGTGCTCAAAGTAGAGCACTACAGATAGTGTCCCATAGCAACGATTAAATACTGATCTGTTAATTGACAGCACAGATACTTACAGCCTGAGGTGCTTCTGAACCGGAAATGGATAGCCATGGTGGCGTGACGGTGGTCTTTGGAACAACTGCACAAACAGAAAACAAACATCACTTAATACAGACGGCAGTGCTTCACTTGCTCGCAACTAGTATATCCCTCTATTTCCCTGAGCAACTACAGCAAATGAACGGCTCCAGATGATAGACAGACAGACAGGACAGCTCAATTTAAATGATTAGAGCCCTACTAAACACCCATCTTAGACGAGGGGAGTTTGCCCAATGCCGTCAGTATACTCTGGATCAGATCCTCAGAAGAGTGTGTACTGCATGATTGTTGTCCAGGGCAAGTGAGGGTGCATAATTCATGCAAGTGGGACTTCCTAGAGCACGTCAATGTAACATTTAGGCAGGACTCAGTGCGCAAAAAACTTTCAGAAGCCAGAGCTGTCGCATCTTGCGTCAATGTCCATCCCCTGGCTCCAGGCATCTCGCAATAGTTAAATATAGGACCAACCCAACGGGGGAGTCTGGAAGAGGCCCAGGGTTAGCGAGTAGCTGGGGTGGTAACCCTGACAGGGAGCGAGCCAGCGTGTTCAAGCTCAGTCCCCCTGTGACTCAGCAGCAAACCACTCTGCCACTGCTCAGGCTCTGGGTGGACCCGTGTTCCCTCTGCCTCCTCAATCCGTAGTTAGCCCTCCCCCCCCTCTTCGGCGAGAAGAGCGCACTTGTCAGCCCCCTCCGCCGGAGCCGGGAGGTCTGACTGAGCTCAGCCTGAGCGCGGGCCCGAGCTTGTAGGCCCTTTCGCTGCCCTGCTCTGACTAGGCTGCCATGACAGTGCTCGCTGTGGAGACCCACGCTCACGTGGCCTGTAGAGACATGCTGAGGCGGATTGGCTGCCCGTGGATGCGGAGGGGGAGAGCGCAGTCATAGAAAAGCCATTCAGTGAGCGCGTTTTAAACCCTTGGGCGCACAGATTCGTTTCCTCAGAGGCTGCCATCTTATGGGGTCCAGCACCCAAAGATAAATAGACACAATCTTCTTGGTTTTCCACAGACACTTACCCCAGCACAGCAGAGGGACGGACCCAGGATTACACCGTGTGATGGCTGCTTTCCCCCTCCCGGCCTGCCTTAGTTACGCTAAGCTCTGCAAAGGCCTGCGACAGCCACTCGGCAATAAGGAAACTAATCGATATTCCAGGACTGGCAGTTGGCAGAGACTTTGGGCACCGAGCTGCTTGCTAAAAACGGCCCTGAGCAGTGGGTGCATTGCTGTTCATGAGCCGTGAAAGAAACATGCTCCATTGCTCATCCCCTTGCGTGCTGTGCTTATCCCCAGGGTAGCGCCATCCCCCTCCCTCGGCTCCTAGCACCACACATGGCCGCCACCCACAGGCACCGCACCTGCAGCTCCCATTGGCGATGGATCCTGGCTAATGGGAGCCGCAGAGCCAGCACTCGGGGGGAGGAGGGCGGGGAAGGAAGAGGTGGTGCACAGAGCTGCCTCACTCACTTCTACCTCAGAGCTAAGGCACAGGGACATTGCTGCTTCCAGGTAGGGGCTGAGCCAGGTAAAGAGCCTGCCCAAGCAGGACCCCTCCCTCCCACTCAAATTCTCCCACAGAATCTGCCACATCCCCTCTGCTCACTCCCCACCCCGAGATTTATCAAGGCTATAGCGCACAGGTCATGAGCTGGGACTTTTGGTTTATGCTCGTGACTTGTCCATGACTTTTACTAGAACCACCAGTGACTAAACCTGGCCTTGCTCATGAGCCATGTGCCCCGGCTCCAAGGACCAAAATCACCATGTTTGTGCCCGGCTCTGCTGGGGTTATATGGATGGCAGAGGCTCTGGAAGGGGACTTTGGAGCCAAGAGCCTTTTCTGCTGCAATTGAAATCCACTCCCGAGGGCTCTGATTCAAAATGGGGTGCTCTGCTGTGGCTTTTGTCTTTCGCTTGGGAAAAGGGGGCCTTTCCATTTTCCGTAAGATGTGGAGAAATTAGAGAAAGTCCAGAGAAAAGCAACAAAAATGATGAAAGGTCTGAAAGAATTGGGCTTGTTTAGTTTGGAAAAGAGAAAACAGAGGGGCCATGAGAGCAGCTTTCAAGTATCTAAAAGAGTATTACAAAGAGGAGGGGGGGAAATTGTTCATCTTGGCCTCTTAGGAAAGAACAAGAAGCAATGGGCTTAAACTGCAGCAAGGACGGTTAAGGTTAGACATTAGGAAAAACTTCCTGCCTGACAGGGTGGTTAAACACTGGAATAAATTGCCTGGGGAGGTTGTGGAATCTCCGTCACTGGAAACTTTTAAGAACAGCTTAGAGAAGCAGCTATAAGGAATGATCTAGATGGTGCTTGGTCCTGCCGTGAGGGCAGGGGACTGGAATTGATGGTCTCTCAAGGTCCCTTCCAGTTCTAGTGTTTCATGGTTCTATTGAATCATCGATTCTATGATTTTTAACATCAAAGTAACACAATTGTCTGCCTCTTTCGGTGGCTCCTCCGTGGATGTGTCCATAATAAGTATACAACTCTCTGTAGCTAGACACACATCACATGTGGAGAAAGGGTTCATCTCCTTTTCTGAGAAGGAAATGAAACTATGAGCTCACAAACTCCAGATGAATGAAGCGAACAATTTTGGTTTCAAGTTCAAGCTGAGCTCATACGGCTCAAACCCAAAATTTAAAGAACAAATATTAAACCACAAACCCATTTTTGTGGGCTGTAGGTTGTTTGAAAGACCCCTCCAGATCATCCCATCTTTGCTTGGGGCTTTTACTGCCAGCTCACAGGAGATCACACATTGTAACATAAAGTCAGTAGGAATAATATGTGCAATGCCAGTGAAAATAGATCTTTAACATAGAAACAAAGTTGTGCAATTGGTAGGCAGTTGTCTGTGAGTGATTGCGGGACCTTATTTCATGATTTGCTGTTCTATCAGCATATCAGTTTAGCTCCTGAAGGGTGGCTGTGTTAGTCTAACAGAAAAAAAAACCGTAATGAATATTCCTGCAGCACCTATCAGCTTCATGTAGCATGGAAACTCACATTGACTATTCTTTTCCCACTTTTTTTCCTCCTTTCCTTTCTCTGCTATTTATTTAGAACTTGGACCCCTTAAACTCCGGTCATCTGAAGAAGTGGGTTGCGCCCATGAAAGTTCATGTTCCCATAGACATGTTTTGTTAGTTTCTAAGCTGCTGCAGGACTATTCATTGTTTTTTAAGTTCAGCTACTACTTGTTATTTTATTGCCTTTCTGCGATCCCATTACAAAGGGCTTCACACACCAATACGGGCTTAAACATTACCTGAGCTACGTTCGGATGGGTACGTGTGAGGAAGTGCAGTGGAAGTCTTTGCTGGTATGAAAAAACAAAAAACAAAAACCACACGTGACAAGTCAGCAATATGGAAGAAATAACGTGTCTTAAGAACAACAAATCATTTGCAATAAATCTGCATCCTCCTACCTACCTGGTCTATTGCAAGAAGAAGAAAATTGCTTTAACTTTTATTCTCTGGACGCGACAGTGCAGCAAAAGGAGAGAATGAAAATCATAGCTGTGCTCTCTATGTGTTTGTCTTGGGGGTTTATTCTACCTCTCCCTCTCACCACACACTCTGAGCACCTTCCTTGTACAATCAATAGTGAAGGACTTTCCGCAGCATCTGGAATTCTCCCAGATTAAAAAAAACAAATCAGGATTGGGGTAAGATTCGGGGGTTTGATTTTGCTGGTTACCACAACTGGAGCTGAACATTTGAAAGCTTGTCAGAGAGCAGAGTGGGAGGGGAGCCGCCGTTGAGATGGAACTGCTGTGTATAACACTTAGGCTGCGTCTTCACTGCATTGTTTTTCCAGAACAATGGCCATTATTCCGGAAAAACAATACTAGCATCCTCACAGCAATTGTGTTATTTCGAAAGAAAATCAAAATGACGGCGGGCTTTTTCCAACATTGGTAAACCTCATTCCACGACGAATAGCGCCGCTTCTGAAAAAGCTCTTTTGGAAGATAGTGTGTGTGGATGCTCCACTGATGTTATGTCGGAATAGCCCCTCCCCACGGCCATGCTAAGTTATTCTTCCCAGTGCCTCCTGGGGCTCTAAATGGAGGCAGTGCATCCACATTAGGGGAGCCTGCCTTGGACAGATTTTGTGGCTTCCCTGTAACATGGACGTGCTATTTCAAAATAATCTGGCAGTGTAGACGTACCCTTACTCATTCCTTAAGGCCAGGTGGTACAAACTGGACCAGTGGGGTGAGCTCTGGCTCCAACAGAAAAACTTCCATGAGTGCTCCCCAGGGGCTGGAATTCACCCATATGATGACAGCCAAAGCCAGTGCCCGGCCCTAGCCCCACTTAAATCCTCCTCTGCCAAGACAGAGGCTAAACTCCCACCTGGCCCAAGAGTAGAGCTCCCAGATCTGTGGGGCTGCCCCGCCGGTGACCGGTCTGAATTTGGCCCCACACGTCTGACAGGAAACGGAGGGAGAAGAGACAGTGGTGGGGGGTGTGGAGTGCAGTCTGGCTTTCTAGGGGCAGGAACAAACGTGAGGCAGGGTCTCGGCCAGGCGGGTTTCCTCTCACGAGGAGGATTTCTCTCATTGGAATCCCAGTGACCAAAGGAGAGGGCCAGGGCATCCGAAGGGACCACGTCATCAGGGGCTCAGGAGCCCTGCAGATAGTGGCCATGTCTCGTCCCAGCAGGCACAATAGCCTGGGCGCTGGATCAACCTGCCAAGGGACATGACGCATCCACCCGCGACTTTGTGCCACGCTAACGAGTGCAGCAGAGGGTGGGGCCCACTCATCTGGATGCCACACGCAATAGAACTAAGACAGCTGCTAAGGGCTGCCTGGCACAAGGAACAAAATCACCCTCCCCGTGCCTGGCTCCGCGGCGGATACACGGATGGCAGAGGCTGCTTCCTTTGGGCAGTGGGGAGGGGGGGGCTTCACACTCTCATGGCTGGCATTGCAGGGCGTGATTGACTGTGTCAGTCACAAGCTCTGAAGGCCGGGGGCTGGCAGGAGTTTTACCCCCAAGGACACACAGAGACAGACTCTGCTCACCTCTCTCAATCACAAATTCCAGGTGGCTCGTCTCATCATTGAACCAACCGGGGATCTGCACACGGCAGCAATACAGCCCTTCGTCTGCTTCCGCCGCATTCACTATGGTCAGGGACACGTCCCCCCGCGTGAGGTCCCCCTCTAACTGGTAGCGACTGGACTGACGCCACGTTACCCCCCGTCCATCTGTCCAGAGGATGGGCTGAGCACACGTGGAAGAAGGGCAGCTGCCCCGGCCCCAGCACACGCTTGTGATGTCACTTTCACGATCAACTCGGTATCGGCAGGGCAGCGTGACGTTCTGACCCACCAGTCCTCTCACCGGGGAGCCCGATGCCGTGAGACCTGCAGACAAAGGCACAACAGGAATGGAAACGGGGAAAGGACACAAGGCACAGGCTGAGAGGACTTTTCGGGTGTGTCCCTCTGCCCCCACCCGACGAGGATTCCAGCAGGACACAGTGCAGCCATGGTGCTTTTGCCCACGAGATGTTCCTGTCCAAGCACAGGAAACACTCCTGTGCCTCCCAGCTGCTGCCCAGCCCCTCCCTCCTGATCCCAGCCATGCAGGTGCGGGGCGGGGGCAGGTCTTGGATCCACCCAACCAACCAACGAGCCATTCTCCAGGCAGTTATACACACACAGCGCCCTGCCCAAGGGGAGCTTAGTTGTGGGAACCAGGCAAACGCACACATCGGCCTTGATCTCTTTGTGATGCAACTACACTGGGGACTAACCCTCCGGAGAGTGGCTCTCACGCTGCCCCGTGCTCGTGGGAGAGGCACTGAGGCCTACAACTCCTGCGGTGTCTCTGGACGGCTCCGCTCACCCTACCGTGGCGACTGGAACCACCTGTGGGACGACACAGCTCTTGTGCACATGCACTTCTCCTGCCCCCTTGTGCCTCTCATGGCAGAGTGCCAGCACAAAGCGTGTGCACCATGGATCCCCGGCTCGCTTTGCACCTCGGTGCTCGCAGAAGAGCTGCCGTGGGCTGGTCCTCTGCCCTGGGCTGGGCCTCCCCTGGATCTGCAGCTCCACTTGCTGTGAGACACGCTCGTCAGGGGAACTTGCACGTGCACCGGATTGTGTCAGCAAGTAGCCAGGTACGTGACACAAACCCTTTGGAAGTGTGTTTAATGGGCTCTCTCTTTGCCCCTCTATTTAGCGCATGCACAGCCAGTAGGTCAACGGAGCAGTGGATGAAAGACAGAGCTCACTTTACACATGCTGCACAATTCCCCCACGCGCTTACAACCCTCCTTCCTCTTTCTAGATCTAGCACGAGGCGGCACTTCCTTTTTGAATTCCCATGAATACAACACGCTCCACCAACATCCAACTATGTGTCTTCCCTGTGCGCATAAACCAGGATTTGAAACTACGGTCAGCAACATCGCCTCCTGCTACTGAACTGCTGGTTTGCCCAGTGAAAGGGAAGTTTAACACCTTTAATATTGATAGAGTTGGGCAAAATTAATAGGTTAGCTCCTCTCAGCTTTTTCCCCTAAAAGAGACAGACCTTCTGACTAACAGATCTGGTGCTGCTGAACTTTGCCAGAGTAACCGATGAGAAACTCCGCTCCCACAACACACAGCATGAGTAGCTACTAAACAAACACTGTTGAATTTCCCCTCTTATTTAGCAAAAAGCAACGCTGTGAAAAACTGAAATATGGACCATATCCTGGCACTTTTTATTTTTTTATTTAAAGTCAGTCTCCATGGACTCAGACTTAAGGTGCCCATTTTCTTCACAACAGTTGCTATCACTGTTTCCCTGCTGGTAAAGGCTGATGTTTTGTTGCAGCACGAAAGAGCAAAAAAATCATCGCTCTGTCATAGCAGACACAGAAAAGTCATGATTTTGGCTCCTACAATCAACGTTTTTCCCTAATACAGGTTGAACCTCTCTCATCTAGAACCCTCTTATCCGGAAGCATCCATCGACCAGAATGATTTCAGTTAGCCAGATGTCCACTTTTCATGGGCACGGCCAAGTTTTCCAGAGTCCCATAAAGTTTGTTTAGTCACCAATCCTGGCTCTCAGTGTTCTGTGCTGTTATTTAGCTCTAATTTACCCCTCAATATCTTCCAAAAATCCCAGTAAGCAGTGAAAGTGTCGGTAACACTGCTTGACAATACTGACTTCCCAAATTCGGGAAAACTCTCTTGTTCAGAACTAGTCTGGTCCCTAGGGCTCAGGACGAAAGAGATTCATCCTGGGTATTAACTAATCATTTTAAAAATGCACTACACACGTTCAGTCACATGAAAAATCCTCAATACAGACAGAATACTGAAGAAACTGACACAAAAGGAAACTGAGGTGCTGTTTGGAATACAATTCTCGATGAGTTTAAGATCTGGATGGGTTTAAGATCTATGCCCATCTCTAAACAACATCCAAAGAGCAATACGGTCTGTGCCAGCATTGGCGTTTCAGGCCCTGCTGCTTGTGGGTCACACGTGGATGACGGTTTTTGTGAGCCTAATGCCCAGACATTTCCTTTCTATCGATAAAAATACAAGTGAGGAGCGCTACTGAGGATAAAAGGCTATGGAGCAGCTCTGGCTTGTTATTTCCATTGCCGAAATGGCAGAGTCTGTGACAAAAACCTGTGACACAGGCGCAGCTTGAGCTAGGAGCTCTCCGCTTCCTTCTAGGTTTAGTTCTCCCCAGGGAAATTCAGTCCCTATTCCACACTAGTTACTACTGATGCCCCATCCACTACCAGTTATTCTCTTTGCCACATTAATTACCTGTAGCGAGGACCATTAGGATCCACTCCGAGAGGAGACAAGGAGCCATGGGGGGAACTGGAGAGAAGGCAGAGAACCGTCTTTCTTCAAGCTTCTTAGGGGCTTGAGGAAAAAAACATTCATTGCCGATACCAGCGTCTATTTTCACTTCCCAAATGTCACTTTTCACGCGCTGAATATTGCTCAATGCCCCGGCCAGAGTGGCCTTTTCCCGTGGTTCATCTTTTGCTCCCTTTCGCCTTATCTACATCAGTAATTTGCTCTTGCTGACAACGGGGTGCAGCTGGTTGAACTGCAAAAGGGAACTGCTCAGAAGGGTTTCACGAACCCTGCTTCCTTCCTGCTTGACCACCATTTCTGACAGAGCGCTGAGCATGGTATCCTCATTCACACCGGCAGCTAAACGCAATGCAGCATCGGCTCAGCTGCCCCTGCACCCTAATTTTGCCCCTTTGCCACATTGCACAGATAGAGCAAAACTAAACCAGCTTACATCAATGCGTGCCATGTGGAGAGAGATGAAAAAGAGACACAGAGGAGGGAGTTACTGGGAGAAATGTGGGTATTACTTGGATAATGCATTGCTGGCTATTTCCCACTAGCTGGCTGATGTTGCAAAAATACTTTCACCATCCAAGTGGGATTGTAGGGCCCACCATAAAAAAGAAATAAAAAAGGACTCATACTATGTCTAGACCACAGGGTTGTTGTTTTTTTCCAGAAAAAGTCACCTGCATCTAGACTGCCGCCGCAGTCTTTCAAAGTTAAATCGAAAGAATGCAGCAGTTTTTTCAACAGCGATAAATCTCATTTTACGAGGAAGAATGACTTTTAAAAAAAGAGCTCTTTTGAAAAAAAAAAAAAAAGGCGTTCTTGACTGCAAACAGAGCTTTTTCGAAAGAGAGCTTCTAGATTGGGTGAGCTCTTTCAAAAAAGCGAATTGCTTTTTTGAAAAAGTTGTGACTGTCTAGATATCTCTTTCGAAAGAAGCATTTTGGAAATTCTTTCGAAAGACGTGTATAGTCTAGACATACTGTTTCCCTAAAGGAAGGTGCAGAATGTAGTCCCTGAAAACACGCACGCGATGGGAAACAGGACTGGCCTGTTAGCTGACCTTCCAGGACTGCCGCTTGCCCACTTTCTCTTTCAACAGGAAGTGCAGGGCTCCCTGAAAACACTTTTTAACAGATTTATTTTTCTTATTCTCCTCGGGAGGAGGGAAGGAAGGGATCTTGTGAGTGCTCTCCTGGCAGGTTGAGTAATTTGCATATGGAGTTGCTCTTACTGGATGCTCAAGAGAGAAGCTTTGTTTTACGATCTTAATTAAAAATACCGACATACAGCACCTATTACCCCCCCTCCCACACACACACACTCACTCTTCTAGGGATTATCTGCTACATGACTGTGCAACAAATTCCTTGTAACTAAACTGAACTTCCTCCATGGTTCTAAATTAGCAAAAATGTATTTCTGAACCACGCACCTTAACAGTTCCTCCATTGAGATGCCAGAGCGCTGCAGAACTCTGCTTTTCACCGCTCACTGGAAACCATGCTGTACAGAGGAACTGTGAAACCCATCACCGATACCAGGCAGTGTGATAAATGAGCCAGTACGATTTGACATGCACCATACGGTTTTGCAGTTTAAATGTCAGAGATCAGGCTCTAGTCACTCCTATTAGCTGTGACCACAAACCCTTCCAGACCTCAGTACTGAGGGTTAACAACTCAATAATGGACTTACCTCAACCATCATTTATACTAAAGCACAAGTTGATATAGTCCCCGGTAAAGTGACATTAATACTGTTTGCTACCAGAAATTGGCAACACGACAGTTCAGAACTTTGTTTAATTTTAGCAACAGGCCACAGCATAAAGATACATACGGTCACTGAGCACAGCTGTAATGGGGAGGTTTTTACTGGTGATAGGGTACTTTTGTGAGCCAAGTTTGTGATTCTGCTCCTGCTAAAGTCGGGGACAGATTTCTCATGACCTCCAATGGGAGGAGGATGGAGGTGAAAGTCTTAATTCCACAGCAATCTGTCAACCCGAGAAGCTTTTTGCCTCCATTGGAATTCACTTTAATATTTTCAGTTACCAACGATGCATTGAAATGATCCAAGTCCTCCGTTAAGCTCACGATACAGTGACTGAATTTCTTTTTAAAATTTCACACATTGTTAGAGTCCCACAAGAATCAGCGATTGAATTTGAGACAGGTCTCAGTTTTAAAGTCCGACAAATCTTTTCATCTCTTGCAAATGTAAACAGGTTGATTTTGGAGCCTTCCAGCTTCTCTTCTGTGCCAGATGACAGGATAAATTGTTCTGAGGTGGGTCTAAGTCTGGAGGGGAACAACTGATGCTCTAGTCTTCTCTGGTCTCCATTGGGAAATGGCTCTCAGGGCTTTGCATTGAAGAGGACATGAGGATACTACTCTGAAGTTACGCCCTGAAACATCTGAGAGAAAATTCATAGGGGGATGTCCTGGTGCACAGGCACAATCCAGTGGCTGAAAAAGAAATGGGAATCCTGGGGCATTCTGGGAATTAATTGTAAATAGAGTACGTGTGTTTTGCTCAACAGCCGTTACTGTACCAGGGCCTGATCCAAGTCCCATTTACCTTGACAGGAAATAGATCGGGCCCTTAGTCAGAAGAGCACGAAAATCTTTTTGCACAAGTGAATTTGTTTTTTTTGTTGGCGTTGGGATTAATTAGTTATGGCTTTTATGATAAAAAGGCGCTGTGTAAGTACCAGGGTTTATTGCATTGTCCTGCTTTTCCTTACATGGCTGGATTCTGTAAAAACAAACCTAACGCAAAATCTTATAAATATTTCCGAAAGTTTGTTTTTTGTCTGTCCCGAAAGGTCTCCGAAACGATAAGAGCTAGAAACACCAAAATTTGCACAGATACTCCTGATTTCCTAACTTAAATAACTGGATTGGTTATATCTCGAAATTGGTTCCTCCAGAGCCCCAATTGGGCTACTAATTCAATTTTAATAGTGCCTGATCATAGGCATTTGCTGGACTCTTCTGTTAAGCATGTCACGTAAACTGCAACTACTAGATCCTTTCCCTATGATAACAGAACAAGTATTTTCAATAAAATAGGTTAACGTCATTTACATAATTCTTTCACCACACCTTTTGTAATCAAGAAATGAGTTCAACGTTTTGTAAGCACATCACTAGCTATGTTAATTTCTTAAAGTAATATATAAGAAAAAAGTATTTCCAATAAAATATGCTACGTACTTCATTCATCATACCTTTTACTGTATTTTCCCCTTGCCGACGCTACTTCTGCTAGTACAAAATAAACTTAAAACACAACAAAAGGTCTGGTAGCACTTTATAGACTAACAAAACGTACAGATGGTGTCATGAGCTTTAAGCAGGCTGCCCTCTGGAGGGCTGCGGGAAGCCCAGAGGCAGTATGGAGAGATTCGGTGCAGAGTGTTTTGGCTTCTAAAGGGACTCCCCATAGTCCCCTGTGGAGACACGTGAACATTGTCGCTTCCTCTTCTCAGCTGCTCAGTGGCGCGCGCTCGCATTCCCCCAAAGGAGGAACAACTTGCCGCTGGTGATAAATCTCTCCCTGTGCTCTGTGATCAGGGAGTGAATTGAGAGATGGGAAGGGTTCTGATAGGTGGGCAAGGCAGTAGTTGCCCCAGGACTAAGCAATTTAAAAAGCCCGGGGCTCCGACTCACCACTGCCATTACTCAGGCAACCATGGGCACTAAATCCCTGCTGGAGGGCGCTAAGGACTAGCAGGCTGAGGGAGGGGGGGTGCAGCACAGGCAGCACTGAGGGCTGCCCGCCCTCACCACACTCCTTCTTGCAGGAGACCCCTCCCCTTCCGATCCAAGGCCCCGCCCATTCTGGGGGCCCAGAGCCAAGCCCCTCCCACATTGCCCAGAGACTGGCAAAGTCTATTGCTACACAACGTGCGCATCCAATTTGAATTCTTTTTTGAAATAGGATATTTTGAAATTTGGCACGTCTACGCTGCTCCAAATTTCAAAATAAAGCGCTATTTCCAGACATTCCTTATCCCTTGTGGAACGAGGTTTACAGGGATGTGGAAATAGCATGTCTGCAATTTATGGCAATAGTGGATGAGTTCCAAAGACGCGGAGTAGCTATTTCAGGGTATCTCTAGGTCTTCTGTAACAGCACTGCAGTGTAGATGTACCCTAAGAGAGAAGAGGCTGGGATACACTGGTGACATTTTAGCCTTGAACCCCCAGTAGCTTGCCCAGAGGTGATGCATGTAACTAGATGGCCGTCAGTCACAGAACACTAGAACCAGACGGGACCTTATGAAGTCATCGAGTCCAGTCCCCTGCGCTCACAGCAGTTCCATGCCTCATTTAGACCATCCCTGGCAGGGGTCTGTCCAACCTGCTCTTAAATATCTCCGGAGATGGAGATTCCACAATCTCCCCAGGCAATTTATTCCAGGGTTTACCCATCCTGATGGAAAGCTTTTCCTAATATGCATCCTGAACCTTCCTTGCTGCAATTTATGCCCCTTGCTTCTTGTCCTATCCTTAGAGGCCAAGGAGAATAATTTTTCTCCCTCTGCTTGTAACATCCTTTTAGGTACTTGAAAACCACTATCATAACCCCTCGCAGTCTTCTCTTTTCTAAGCTAAACAAACCCAATTCTTTCAGCCTTGCCTCCTAGCTCATGTTCTCTAGACCTTTCATCACTTTTGTTGCTCTTCTCTAGACCTTTTCCAGTTTCTCCACATCTTTCCTGAAATGTGGTGCCCAGAACTGGACACTACACTCCAACTGAGGCCTAATCAGCGCTGAGTAGAGCAGAAGAATGGCTTCTCGTGTCTTGCCATCACACTGAGCATCCCTCAACTTTGCTGCCGGATAAAACTAAGCACATGAACATACAACAATTCACCGTGCTCAGTGGAACAAACATTTCAGGAGCAGCATAGAAGGTGCAGTTTTCATCTTTAGTGGGTAATACAGTTTCTCAACCAGACAGGTGCTTGAGCCTCACACCCGCTCTCTGGACACTCTTCCGTCTGCCACCTTGGCCCCAGCCGTAGACCCTGCATGTGCCCATGCCCACAGAGTTGGAGCAGGGTCAAGGCACCGTCTCTGGGTTTGGCCTGGCAAGCACCCCCATCTTGGGATGTTAGATGCAGCTGTCATAGGCCTCATGACCTCTGCTGGAGCTCCCTAGTGTCCCTGGTAACTTGTGCACACCACCCTTGTGGTACTCCAATATACGGCTTAATCCTCCTGGGACCATGCGACAGTTACATCAAGAACATTGCAGAAGAGCCTGCTGTGACAATACAAGACAGGACATTCATTCACTGAATGAACACCTGAATGCAATGGCCCCGCTCCGCAGACAATCTCTTCCTTCTGTTGGAGTCTGAAGGCTGCCTGCTCAGGTGAAGTGGAGACTCCCTCGTCTCTCTTGCTCCTCGTGACAGATGGACCCCTCTATCCAGTCACACTGGGACTCACGGCCTGGTTAGTGTCTAGAAATAGGAAGTTCTGATTCCTCACATCCCAGGGCATGCTCAAGCTGAGAAGAATTGTAAGTGAGACAATAATTCTCTGCAGCCATCCGGATAACCGATCCTGTGTTATTTCTGCATAAAGCGAGGAAAACCACGTCCGCCTTGACCACCACCTCACGCTATGCACACCACTGGCCAAACCGGCTCTCGGCTCAGGACACACTGTAGGAAGATTCACAAAACAGAGGTTATAATCTAGAAGGTCGTTTACACCCCTAAATGATACTCACAAAAGAAAATGAGGAGCAAAAACTGACAGACATTCCCAGAACAGTCACGTGCAGGATCTAATTCAGCCTGTTCTTATTTTCCTCTGCATTGACCCCAGCTTCAAATCCCGTCATGTTTTGTGCTGGAAAATGAGCTTAGGCCAAAGCAAGAGTAATAAACCCCAAGCATTAAATATCAGCATCTTGAGAGAAACCACTGGCTGGCTAGCGGTGTCAACCAGCTCACTAGGAAAACGGGAATCACCGCAGAACTTAGGAGCCAAGACTCTCAATTAACACTTGAGTATTTATAAGGAACTCTGAGCCCCAAAATCTGCTTCTTAATACAATGCAAGCCAACACAGTTATGCTGAGTTTGTGTTCCCTGCTTAACAATGAAAGCAATGAACATGCCTCGTTGAATGAAATAGCCTAGAACAAGACAAGAAAGCTTATCTGGCCAGGTATGAAAAAGCCACTCCCATTAAAAGAATGCACCTGTGGGAAACCAGCGTGTGCGTGGGACTCTCTTCAACAACTGCGCCTTATCAACATTATAGCAACATGGGACTCTTGTTACAGTGACAGAAGAGAAATTGAATAGCACTTACGTGGCCACGTTCTCCAGCTTTTGCGTCTTGCAGAAATAACCTTAGGATGGTGCAAAATAGAGGGAAAGGGGTTGTTAGACTAAAAGTTTTAAAAAATCTGCAGGACAGGAGAAGAATCAAGAGAGAGAAATTCACTGCGGGAGATTTAAACCCAGATCCTCACCACATAAGGGGACAAATTCACCCAAGAGTGATGTCCCCATACACCCTTACAGGGAACTTCCTAGGGAATACTTCACAGAGCTGCAGAAGGCAGCAGCAGCTCCCCGATGACTGGGAAGAGCCATGACAGCAGAGGCCAACAAGTAGGCAGCAAGGCCTGGGGAAGGGCCATTTCCAGGCAGCATAGGGAGGAGTTGACGAGTGTATCCCCCAATAAGCTGCTGTTGGTCCAGGTAAAGAACTAAGACTATTAACACCTGGGGCTGTCCCCTCTCTCTGTTCTACTTACATGTGAAGATACACAAGGCCAAAACGAGGAGGCCTAGCAAGGACAGAACGATGCTGTTTCGGTACATCCCTGGCCCCCTGGATTCACGCGCCACTGGCTGGACTGATGTAGACACATTCCACTGAAACATAAACAGGAGGAGTTAGTGGCACGTACATGATTCAAAGGCCATTTAAGCCTCTTGGGAAAGTGCAGGAGAAATGACAGTGAGGACTTAGGGTTACCATATTTGAACTTTCAAAAAACAGGACACTCCTGAGACAGAGTGCAACTGTATCAGTATCTAACAACTCATGTTGTATTCATGTGTTATATAATATCATATCATATCATATCATATATAAAACACATGATTACAACGTGACCTAGAGGGGAACGTGCCCAACAGGAGACAATGCTCTATTTCCATTGAGCTGCCGTGTCCAGTTCCACAAGCCAGGAGTCAAAGCTAAATATTTATTTTCATGTTAGCCTTGAAATGTGAGATTTTTCCTGAGTAAGGGTGGGATGAGAAGTGTGGGACGGGTCCCTTAGATGTTATTGGAATTGGCTCGTCTTGATAATTAAACCATCAGGACTATTTCTCTGGCAGCAAAGAGACAGATTAAATATGTGGCTTGTGGTGTTCTAGCAGTGTTGGTCTGAGGATATTAGTGAGACAAGGTCGGTGAGGTAATATTGCTCATTGGGCTAACAGACAGGCCCTCAAGGAGAGGTGTTTTGAATAGCTCGAACACCTGTCTCTTTCCCCAATAGAAGTCGGTACAATACAAGTCTAAGTATGAACATTTCTCTGTGCCAATCAAAATAGAGCACTACAGATAGTGTCCTGTAGTGGAGATATAAGTACTAATTAATACTGATCTGTTAATTGACAGCACAGATACTTACAGCCTGAGGCGCTTCTGAACTGGAAATGGATAGCCATGTTAGTGTGACGGAAGAGGACGGAATGGTGGTCTTAGGAACAACTGCACAAACAGAAAATAAACATCACTTAATACAGACGGCAGTCCTTCCCTTGTTCACAACTAGTATACCCCTCTATTTCCCTTCACATCTACAGCAAATGAACGTCTTCAGATGATAAACACGGATGGTACAATTTAGATGATTTGAGCCTTATCAAACACCCATCTAAGTCCCAGGAAATCTGCCTAATGCTTTCAAAATGTTTCAGACCAGCTCCTTAGTAGTGCATTATTGTCCAGGGCAAGTGAGGGTGCATAATTTATGCAAGGAGGACTTCACGCAGACCACAGCATATCAATGTTACATTTAGGCAGGACTCGGTGCGCAAACACTTGCAGATGTCAGAGCTATCGCATCTTGCTCCCTGGCTAAAGGCATCTCACAACATTTAAATATAAGGGGCTACAAACTTAGCTGATGTTTAGTGAAGCAAATTGTGTATTGTGAAGAGAGGTCCCAGCTAAAAGGGAGGCCTTGAAAGGAAGGAGTGTGAAGGCCAGAAAAAGGAAGGAAAAAGGAAGTTCTGGAGAATGTTGGGATGTCTTGTGGTACCAGGCAGTATCCTTTACATTTTCATGAATTAGGATCTGATCCAGAACCCAATTGCTTTAATGGCAACTGGATCAGCCTTAGTGGTGTGACCTGGGGTTCTGTAACCCCAAAGTTCTTACATTCTGTGAGGCGGTATCAGGAAATAAACCAATGGGGGGAGGCTGTATCTCCATCTGCTATATGAAACAAGTGAAAATCAAGTGCTTTTACTTAAAGCCTCCACTTGATTAGTCTCAGCTCTCTCACCAGAATGCCCTTGCTCAGACTCCGCGCTTTGTTTTGTCTCAAGCACATAGAAATACAACTGGTTATAGCGCCTCCCCCAAACAATAGTTACCGGTGGTCTGGAGGGGTCTCGAGTGGTAAATTACAAGGTTTAAGGGACCAGCTCTCTGCCTTCCCTGCGGATTCCAAGAGCTGTCCAGATGGTCCAATCTCCACCCCTCAGATCTGGCTACCCCTTTTATATTAGTGTAGTGAGGCTGCGTGGCTACCAACAGACCCGGGGGGGGAATAGGCATGTCTCTACACCGTGGTGGGCAGAGCTACACCGCTCTCACCCCACCTCCCGGAAACCAAGAGGCAGGACTGGAAGTGCAGAGGGCAGAGCAGAAGGCTCAGTTCAGGCCCAGCTGTTAAATGGTCCAGACGTCTCCTCTGAGCTGCCATCCTGGGAGGTTGCAGTAGGGTGGAAGAGAGCAGAAGACTGGCCCAGACCTGCAACAGACCCAACCCTGGAAGAGCTGGGAACAGTGACAGAGACCCTCAACAACCTGAAGGCCCCTATGGACCAACAGGCAACCCCAGAAAGGGAGTCTGGATCCAGGGTTAGCGAGTAGCTGTGTGGTGGTAGCCCTAACGGGGACTGAGTCAGTGCGTTGCAGCTAGGATCCCCACGGACAGACCACTCTGCCACTGCTCCAGCCCTGGGTGGGCCTGCGTCACCCCTGCCCCCAGTCTGTGGGTTGCCATCTCCCCTTCTCTTAGGCCAGAAGACTGCACTTGTCAGCCCCCTCCACTGGCACTAGGAGGTCTGACTGAGCTCAGCCCGAGCCTGTAGGCCCTTTTACTGCCCTGCTCCGACTAGGGGCTCGGTTGCCATGACACTGCTCGCTGTGTAGCCCTGATCAGAGACCCATGCTCATGACGCCGGTCGCCCTGGTGATACCCCATGTCTGGTGACCGGTGAAGGCATCATGAGGCGGATTGGCTGCCCATAGACCCAGAGGGGGAGAGGCTACCGCTCCAACAGCTAGGAGCTGCTACAATTACCTCAGCAACGTGCCAGTCATGGGAAACCCATTCAACGAGCCCTTTTTAATCTGCGAGGCCCACTGATATATTCCTGCAGAGCCTGCCATCTTATGGGCCCCAGCGCACAACATTAAAGATAATCAGACTTCCTGTGTTTACACAGACGCTTACCCCAGCAGAGCAGAGGGTCCCGGTCTCCGTTTACGCCAGGTGATGGCTGCATACCCCCTCCCGGCCTGCCTTAGTTACGCTAAGTTTATGCAACAGACTACAACATAGCCACTCTCGGCAATAAGCAAAATAATGGCGGAGACCTGGGAAGCCAGCGGGTTGCTAACAACGGCCCTGAGCAGTGGGTACAATGCTGTTCAGGAGGTGCAAAAGAAACATGCTCCATTGCCCACCCCTTTGGGTCTGCAGGCGGAACTGCTGAGAATGCTCTTGGGTAAGACTGTGAGTTTGTCCCAGATTCCCTGACCTGCCGGGACCTCCAGGCCATCTGCAGGGACTGGGCCATCACCCCCACACCCGAACAGAAGCAGCTTGGGTGTGGGAAGGGGTGAGTGCTCTGGGCAGAGCTTTCCTCAGGTGGTTCCCCAGGGTAGCGCCATCCCCCTCCGTCGACTCCTAGCACCGCAGCTGCAGCTCCCATTGGCTGTGGCTCCTGGCTAATGGGAGCTGCAGAGCCAGCACTCGGGGGAGGAGGCGCACAGAGCTGCCTCACTCAGATCCACCTCAGAGCTGAGGCACAGGGACGTTGCTGCTTCCAGGGATGTGCAGAGCCAATTCAAGAGCCTGATCACATGACCAAGCCCCCCAGGATTCTCCCCACTGCTTCTGCAGCATCCGTTGGGTGACCTTCCCCACCCCAAGATTTACTTGGTGGATAGGACATGTCATGGTTATGACTTTTTGTATACTGCTCGTGACCTGTCCATGACTTTTACTAGAAACACCAGTGACTAAAACCTGGCCTTACTCATGAGCCATGTGCCCTGGCTCAAAGGGCCAAAATCACCATTCCCGTGCCTGGCTCTGCGCGGGTTACACGGATGGCAGAGGCTGCTTCCTTTGGGCAGTGGGGAGGGTAGAGCTTCAAACCCATCAGGGCTGGCATTGCAGGGCGTGATGAAATTGTTTGTCACAAGCTCAGTAGGCAGTGGGCTGGCAGGAGTTTTACCCTCCGAAGACACAAAGAGAGACAGACTCTGCTCACCTCTCTCAATCACAGCTTCCAGGTGGTTCTTCTCATCATTGAACCAACCGGGGATCTCCACACGGCAGCAATACAGCCCTTCGTCTGCTTCCGCCGCATTCACTATGGTCAGGGACACATCCCCCCGCGTGAGGTCCCCCTCTAACTGGTAGCGACTGGACTGACGCTCTGTTATCTTCCATCCATCTGTCCAGAGGATGGGCTGAGCACACCCACGAGAAGGGCAGCTGCCCCGGCCCCAGCACATGCTTGTGATGTCACTTTCACGATCAACTCGGTATCGGCAGGGCAACGTGATGTTCTGACCCACCAGTCCTCTCACCGGGGAGCCCGATGCCATGAGATCTGCAGACAAAGGCACAACAGGAATGGAAACGGGGAAAGGACACAAGGCACAGGCTGATGGGACTTGCCTGGCATCGCAGTCACAGCCCGCACCATGCCTGTAAGCTGGCCTCCTGTCTCTGATGCCAATGGGTCCATTGATAGGTATGTCCCTTCTACCCCCACTAGGCAAGGATAACAGTAGGACATACAGTGCAGCTATGGTGCTTTTGCCCATGATGTGGTTCGCTCCAAGCACAAGAAACACTTCTGTGCTTAGCGGCTACCCAGCTTCTACGTCCTGATCCTAGGGGACTGGACCAGACGGCCTCTTGAGGTCCCTTCCAGTTCAATGATTCTATGTAGACAAGGGTAATCCAGTCGATATACAGGTACTTAAGACCTTCAGAAAGCCTCTGACAAAGGTCTCTCACCAAAGGCTCTTAAGTAAAGTAGGCAGTCATGGGGCAAGGGGCAGGCTCTCTTATGGATCAGCAATTAGTTAAAAAAAGAAAAGAAACAAAGACTAGGAAAAAGTGGTCAACTTTTAGAACGGAAAGAGGCCCACAGGGATTTGTACTGAGACCAGGGCTGTTCAGAATACTCATAAATGATCTGGAAAAGGGGGGTAAAACAGTAAAATGGTGAGATTTGCAGAAGATAGAAAATTGCTCAAGATACTTCAGTTCAAAGCAGACTGCAAAGAGCTACAAAGGGCTCTCACAGAACTAAGTTACTGGGCAGCAAATTGGCCAATAAAATTTAATGCTAATAAATACAAAGTAATGCACACGGAAAACAGAATACCAACAACACATGGAAAATACTGGGATCTAAATTAGCTGTTACCATTCAAGAAAGAGATTTTGGCGTTGTTGTGGACAGTTCTCTGAAAACATCCGCTTAATAGGCAGCAACAATCAAAAAGACAATATAAGGTACCATTAGAAAAGGAAAAGATAAGAAGACCGAAAATATATTATAAATCCATGCTACTTCCACACCTTGAACGCTGCATACAGTTTTGGTCGCATCATCTCCGAAAGGTACATTAGCATTGGAAAAGATACAAAGAAGGACAGTAAATTGATTAAGGGGACGACCAACTTCCATACAAAGAGACTAAAAAGATTGGGACTATCTTGGAAAAAAGAGGACTAAGAAGGGATATGAGAGATCTGTGCAACAGGAATGGTGTGCAGAAAGTGCACAAGGAAGTGTTGTTTATTCCTTCACATAATACAAGAACAAGGGTCATCAAGAAATAAATAGGCAGCAAGTTTAAAAAGAAGTACTTCACAATCAAACAGTGGAACTCATTGTTGTGTAGGGATGTTGTGTAGGCCACAACTATAACTGGGCTCACAAAGAATGAGATACATTGTTCATGGAGATTAGATCCATCAATGGCTGCTAGCCAAGATAGTCATGGTGCACACCCATGGTCTTGGAGTCCTTAGCCCCTGTCAGAGGCCGGAAATGGGCATGAGGGATGGAATATTTGATCATTACCTGTTCAGTTCATTCCTTCTGGAGTAGCTAGAGTCGGCCACTTCTGGAAGACAAGATACTGAGCTAGATGGATCATTGGTTTGACTGAGTGTGTCTGTTCTTATGCGCCACCTACAGGGACCATCTTCACCCATCCAGTTCCATCTTCCTTGAAAAATGCTGGGCAGATTACCTTGCATGTAGTCCTGACATAGTGTTTGCAAGTGGCCAGTTAACTTGCATAAACCTTTTGAAAATGTAGCAGGCCTTTCCGTGAGCTAGCTGTCTCTTGTTTTCTTGACTGAGAATGTGTGTATCCACCATGAGACAATAGAACAATGGATACGATACAGAGCTCACTTTAAGTGTGCCATGGAAATCCCCCATGCTCCTTATAACCCCGTCTTCCTCTTTCAATACCTGGCATCAGGCTGCATTTCCTTTTAGAATTACCATGACTAGAACATGCTCCCCTTCCAGAGTATACAACTTCCCCATTCACATAATCAGGGATTTCAAAACATTTTCAAATAATTTTCTACCCTACATCTTTACTACTATATTTAATTCACATATTCTGTGTATGAGAAGTTGTGTCTAGTTCCCTAATTCAGTAGCACCAATCCCTTTGGTTTCCCTTTAAATCTAATATACTCATAGATACAACCAGCACACAACATCTGAAGAAAATAGCAGTATTTGTGTGACAGCTGGACAGTTTCTCTCTGTACCCATTCCAGGATATTGTATATTTACTCCACCTCCGATGCATTGAATCTTGTGTGTTCAGAGTGTTTAGCCAAGTCATGCCTGGTGAGGTGATCCAGTTGCCAATCAAAGCCAGGCCTTAATTGGACACACAAAAGGGGAGCTCCGAATCCTCATCCTAACCCCTCACATTTCAAAGGAAGTTTCCCATCAAAGGAAATAATGGGCCATCACTAGCTTTAATCCTCACTCAACTAACTACTAATGCTAGAAGTGGAATGTTCTGAAGCGGGTCTTAATACTTTCATGCAATTTTTCCAAACAGGTCCCATACAAATTAGATTTGCATGAGAAAGGCGATCAATACTAAGCAGGGGGTAGTGAAGCTAATCCTGACCTTCCTGCACTGATCACACAGTCTAACACCTTTAACCTTGATTTTAAAGGGCAAGATTGAGGTGTTAGGTAAAGAACCTCTTTTCCAAAAAAAAGACCTTTTCAGTAATAAATCTATTTCCCACGACAACTTTGCCATAGTAACCTATGAAAAACCCAGCTCTGACAACACACAGTCGCAGTACTTAAACATTTTTGAATCCCATGTCTTATTTAGCAAAAAGAAATGTTTTGAAACAAAATCTCAATTTTCTACATATGAACCATATCTCCCTCTCTGGAGATATTTAAGAACAGGTTAGATAGACATCTGTCAGGGATGGTGTAGACAGAGCTTGGTCCTGCCTTGAGGGCGGGGGGCTGGACTCGATGACCTCTTGAGGTCCCTTCCAGTCCTATGATTCTATGATTCTATATCCTGCCGTTTTTTGTATTGCAGATCTCCTGCACTGAGGACATTGCGTGTGGTCCATTGTCTTCACAATGGATGTCATCACTCTTTCCCTATCAGAAGAGGCTGAGGTAATGTCTTTTATTGGGCCAAATTCTGTGGTTGAGAAACACACACATCTACACTAGGAAGTTATTTCGAAATAACACCCCTTATTTTAAAATAATAAGCAAAGCATCCATAGTACCAAGCCCGTTCTTTCGAAATAATGGGCTGGTTATTTCGAAATCTGTACTCCTGCTTTCCTCAGAGAATAATGATCATTTCAAAAAAGTTATTTTGGAGTAACAGGAGTGTGGACATTCCGGTGTCGCTGTTTTGAAATAAATACTCCTCAGAATAATTCGAAGTAATTACTCCCCAGTGCTTCCTGGGGCTCTAAGTTGAAACAAGTGCCGTTATTGTGGACGTGCTGCCTTGGACGAATGTCAACGGTCCCCCACAGTGGGGACATGTTATTTTGATTTTGTTATTTTGGGAGTTATTTTGAATTTAGTTATTTCAAAATAATTTCCTAGTGTAGACATGCCCTCAGTGGCAAAACTGCATCGCTACAACTGTCTCTAAGTTCACTAGTATAGACTGAGCCGAAAAACATTTTTGTCCACTCACGACAGGGGTGTTAACAGGTTACTTATGCTAAACTGTTAGTATCTTCCCCAGACCCAAGAAAGAGTTCGGTGTAGCTCAAAAGCTTGTCTCTGACCAAGAGAAGCTAGTCTAATTAAGGTATTAGCTCACCCACCTTGTTTCCCTAATATTCTGGGACTGACACATCTACAGCAACATCTCTGTAAGACTCATTGTTCATTGCGTAAAACTGCAGAACATGACAAACGCAGCAAACAGTCATTATTTTGGCTCCCTGCCTTAACATTTCTAACATGCTCACTGTGCATTTTTAAAAAGCACTCAAACATTAAATTATTTCCAATGGGAATAATCCACAAGTCAAACAAGACATTGATGAAACCTTTCCAAACGTGAAATTAGGACTTTAAGTCCATGTCTAAATGGCCTGGTTATACAGATCTCAGAACTCAGCCTATACGGTATGTAAAGAAAAATGTTCAGGCCAGCTGCACTTTGTCAAGAGGACTTTCAAACCCAGCAGCTCATGGTTCACATTTGGGTGATTATTTTTACAAGCCTAATGCCCAGACATTGTTTGTTTTATTTAAAAAAAAAAAAAAGCTAGAGGAGCACCACAGAAGGCTATTGAGCAGCTCAAGGCATGTTATTTACATGGCAGAAATTGCAGAGTCAGCAGCAAACTACAACACATAAGCAACCTTAACTGGGACACATCAAGTTCATTCCGTATTCAGTTCTCTATAGGAAAACTCAGTATCTATATTAGTCACTAGTTACCTATCAAAGCCCCATCCACTACCAGTTACTCTCAGTCATCTTAGTTACCTGTAAATAGGACGGTTAGGATCGACTTCAGGATGATGCAAGGCGGCATGGTGGTAACTGAGGAGAAGACAGAGAATGATCTTCCTCAAACTTTTCAAGGGCTTGGGGGAAAAAAAGTTCATTTTTGACAAACGTCTGATTTTCACTTCCCTAATGTCACAAATGACAGTTACGGTAACCATACTGAATATTGCTCATAGCCCTCATCAGGGAGGGCATTTCCTGTGGTAAGTGCTTGGCTCCTTTCTCCTTGTCCACATGAGCAATGGCTGCAGCTGAAATGGGTTGGCTACAGAAGCACACTGTTCAGAAGCATTTCAGAAGCCCTAGTTTTTCCCTCCGTGACCTCAGGAGATTGTAAGCCAGGTCTCAAAGCATCAGGGGACAATTCAATCACCCAAGAGTTACTCAAGCCTATACATACCTTGATGGGAAACTTCCAACTTTGCATCTGTAACTGCAGAAGGCAAATGCAGCTTCCCTTAAGACTGGTCAAGTACATTATGCATTAACAGGTGTGTTGTGAGCAAGACACGAGAAGTCATTCTTCCACTCTACTCTGCGCTGGTTAGGCCTCATTTGGAGTACTGTGCCCAGTTCTGGGCACTGCATTTCAAGAAAGATGTGGAGAAATTGGAGAGGGTCCAGAGAAGAGCAACAAGAATGATTAAAGGTCTAGAGGACCTTTGAAGGAACGCTGAAAGAATTGGATTTGCTTAGTTTAGAAAAGAGAAGATTGAGGGTGTCATAAGGAGGAGGGAGAAAACTTGTTCATCTTGGCCTTTAAGGATAGAACAAGAAGCAATGGGCTTAAACTGCAGCAAGGGAGGTTTAGGTTGGACATTAGGAAAAAGTTCCTGTCAGGGTGGTCAAACACTGGAATAAATTGCTTAGGGAGGTTGTGGAATCTCCATCTCTGGAGACATTTAAGAGTAGGTTAGATAAATGTCTATCAGGGATGGTCTAGACAGTACTGGGTCCTGCCATGAGGGCAGGGGATTGGACTCGACCTCTCAAGGTCCCTTCCAGTCCTAGTATTCTATGATACCATGATTATTGCGATGCCACATTTGTTATCAAACTAGTATTTACGGGGTTACCTTACACTCTGGCCCAGCACTACTCTCAATGGAGAGTCTGATACTGGAGGACCCACAAACATACAACAGCGATTGAAATGGTCCCAATAAGCCTGTCACATATTTCCATGTCAGGCAGGTCTATTGAGGTGTGTGTTTCTCCCCCAATCTCATCAGGGAGAAGGTGAGAGCAGACACACACCAAAAGCCATGGTGCTTTTGCCCAAGATGTGGTTCTGTCCAAGCACAGAAAATGCTCATATATGCGGCTATTACAGCCTTGCCTCCTGACCCTAGCCAGGCCAATGAAGGGAGGAAGAATAGATCCTCGATTTGCCCAGCTCACGTCTGGGTCAGACGTTCTCAAATTGCGGTCTGTGGATGAGTTCCATTCAAGTAGTCTTCTAAGGTTCCAACTAACAAATCGGAAGATGTTCTGTCTGAAAATGAAGTGGCTCCTTGACCAAAAAAAACAAACCACAAAAAACCTGACGAAGCACATCTCATTGCTCTTAAGCAACAGTTCAAAGACTTCTTTCCGGAAGCTGAATCAAACAACAGGATACATAATCCTTTTGGAATTGAAGTCAGTGAGTGTCCCTCCAATTTGTCCAATAAGGTACAAGAGTGCTTGCTGGAGCTTTCTTGTGACAAAACATTAGTCAGAATTTGTTTAAAAACCAATTCCCGAATTGAGTTTTGGATTCAAACAACTGGAGAGTACTGACAAAAGAGTGTGATGCCATTTGCTACTATGTACCTGTGTTAGATGGTCAGCCAGTGGAACTCCTTGCCAGAGGGTGTTGTGAAGACCAAGACTTTAACAGGGCTCAGTAAAAAACTAGATGAATTCATGAAGGATGGGTCTATCACTGAGTATTAGCCAGGGTGGGCAGAAATGGTGTCCCTAGGCAGCACCCCAGATGTCCCCGATTCAGCCACTGCTGAAACTGACCAGCGGCTGACTGTGTGACCAACCCGGAAACCCCCCAGCTGCTCTACCCCAAGCGTCCTAATTCAGCCGCTGCTGAAACTGACCAGCGCTGACTCCAGGAAGCCCGGGGCAGAGAAGCTCTTCCTCGGGCTTCTTGGAGTCAGCCGCTGATCAGTATCAGCAGCATCTGACTTGGGGACACCTGGGGAAGAGCAGCTGAGGGGCTTCCCTGTTGGTCCCACAGCGCTGAGGTGCAGCGCTACTGGACCAACCCAGAAGCACCCCAGCTGCTCTGCCCCAGGCGTCCCCAATCAGCCGCTGCTGACACTGACCAGCAGCTGACTCCAGGAATCAGGGACACCTGGGGCAGAGCCGGACTATCGGAAGGGGGGGCTATGAGGGGTCTGGGGTGGCACCCTCCCACCCTAGACCCCTCATAGCCTCCCCTTCCGATAGTCCGGCATATCTGATAATCCAGCACCCCCTGGGTCCCAAAGGTGCCGGATTATTGGAAGTTTACTGTATTAACACTCAAGCAACAGGTAAGGTGGCTGGTCTGCGGAACCACACACAACCAACAACCATAGTTAGTCCACCTTCCCTTTCAACAGAGCACAGGAGTGCAGTTCTTCCTGAAGGCATTTTTAAATGTTTGACCCCACGACTTCTCTAGGGGTGGTGGTGGTTTTTTGTTTTTTTTGTTAAATCAAGAATGGGCAAGGGGCAGGACTTAATGCAAATGGTCCCATAAATCTATTGACCCTATTGATACAGTTTGATGAGCATATGAAGATCTGAAAGCGTATTATGTGATCCTAGGATTTTCAGAATATAGGGCTCCAGCAGAAAAACTGGCAATATTTCCCACTACCACTTTAGAAGGCACATCAGTAAAAAGGTTACATTGCAGAGCATAAGCTGAAAGCCATTTTGACCTCAGATAGCAGTAGTTTTCAGTTATAGCTCATTGTTTCATTTTGTACAGCCAGATATGGATACAGGTCATATTTTGATAGATTTTTTTCAACAGGACTTAAACATTCATCCTGCTTAGGAGGTGCTTTTGAAATTACTACTAGCTGTCGGCCTCAATCTTTCTACACTCGAATAAAACTTCATAAAGCTAGGCCAAGGTTTCCGTTTTTCATTCTTCTGGTGGAATCTTGAGGTGGAGACGCTGCTGCCATCTAATCTTGCCTCAAAAGGTCAGCAGTGGCCATATAAAAATGTTACCAGATAAGCTTTAATTGTATGATATTAAAAATTACAATATATCTCCTTTCATCCCAAAAATCCTTCAGTAATCAGTTACATGACTAAGTGCCACAGATTTCTTAAAATTTAATTAAACTTTGATCTTGGTTTTAAATTAACAAAACATATTTCTGAACCACCCACCTTAATATTTCCTTAGGTAAGGAGTCAGGTTGAACCTCTCTACTCCAGAACTCTCTTGTCCAGCAACATCCATTGTCCAGAATGATTTTAGTTAGCCAGATGTCCACTTTTTATGGGCCACATTTCCTGTGGTCCCACGAAGTTTTACAGCCACCAGTCCTAGCTCTCAGTGTTCTATGCTCTTATTTAGCTCTAATTTACCCCTAAATGTCCTCTAACAGCCCAGTAAGCAGTGGAAGTGTTGATAATGCTGTTAGACTATATTGCTCTCCCGTGGTCCAGAAAATTCTCTCGTTCGGAACCAATCAGATCCCGAGGGTGCTGGACTACAGAGGTTCAACCTATAGCACTAAATTGTTACTTACAGCTACCTTGAAACCACCAAGTATAAACAGACTCATACTCAAATGTTATCAGACACTCAAGTGAGCAAGTATGATTAGACACATGCTATTTGGTTTCGAACCTTAGTTGTCAAAGTTCAGGATCTAGTCACTTTATTAGCTATGATCAAACACTTCCAGACCCCTCTATATCAGGGTTAAGAACCAAATGAAGAGCTTACCCAGGCATTCATTTTATACAGAAAGCACAGGTTAATAGATTCTTCAGCTGAATAGCCTTTAAAGCTATTGGCTACAAACTGATTAAAAGCACTGAACATAAAGATCACCATGGTGACTGGCAATGGCAGTAGGACAGGCATGGGCCTCGTGACAGTAACTAGGGCACAGTTTTGTAGGGAAGCTTCATCGCTGGTAGCAGTATATTTTTGTGAGTAAAATGTGTGATCATGCACTTAGCGAACTTCGTATCAAATTTCCCACTGACTGTCCTGGGAGGAGGATTGTGGTTGAGGGGCTTTATTTTACAGTCTATCAACCTTGGAAGTTTTAGCATCCACTAAAACTCGCACAAATTCCATTGAAATTACAATGCCACTTAAATTTACTTGAATGTGTCATTAAACCTAAGATGAAGTGGATTACATTTTTAAACACAACGCATTTAGAGACAAGTCTCAGGGGGTTTTGAAGTCTAAGTCAAGTCTTTTTCTGTGCTTTTAAATGTAAGTTTTGATTTCAGAATCTTCCTGCCTCCATGTTAATGGAGACTAAAGTGAGTGAGTGGATGGGAGTAACATGTATGCTTCTCTAGTCTCAGCTGGGAAATAGTACTCCGTGATTTTTCATTGAGAAAGGAAAGGATATTGCACTGATCTCTCTCTCTCTCTCTCTGAAAGTCTATGATGTTTCTAAAAAACAAAATAGTCATGAATATATTCTGGTGCACACAGAATCTAGCATGTGTGGGAAAAAAAATACTGAAAAAGAGTCACATAAGGGTGGGGTTTGTTTTTCCAGTTGAACAATTGTCAATCTAGTAGGGCCTGACTCACTTCCCAGGTTACTAAAATAAATTATATTCGGTTTTATTCAAAACAGGCAGCAAAGCATTGTACAAAATGGAATTTTTGCCGGGATTAGTTTGTTAGTGTTCTGAAGACAAATAACCAATAATTGTTAATATTCATTTATAAGTCAGCCTGTCTTCACACAGAGTGTGAGTCTGTGATTTGATACTGGCTAAGAGAGAAGTGGCCACTGCTTTTACTTCTGGTACTGTCAACGAACATGTGTATTAAACAATGTTAGCATTCAAAGAATATAATCCATGGCATGTTTAAAGGAGGTAGTAGCTAGTTCTTTTTTAAAAGAATACTGTTGATTAATCCTTGGAAAATTTAAACTATTTTGTTACTGAGACTGCCTCCTGCACCGGTTTTATTGTAGAGTTACTTACGAGAGTTAGGATACCAACATTGACTGTATAAGTCACTAACAGAAGTAGGCATTCTTTTAGACAATTATATTGACTTTACAAAACTAGAAAGGAGAGAATGAAATTTTGACTTACCAACATTGTAAACAATAAACTCGTCTTTTATATCAGAATATAGTTTTATAGTTACTTACCATAACATTTTTACAAGTTACCTTTAACTTGTTTGAAATTGTCAAATCCAGATTCCCCACAGAGACTGATCTTTTCTCAAACCTATATTTAAATAAGTGCATCCATAAAACCAGCAAGTGACTGAATGAAACTATAATACAACCATGGAATAAAGCTTAACTCAACTGACATGATGCACTTGTTTCAACAAAATATTTCACAAGATTTAAAGCTTTTCTGTTCGAAACAGCACACCATAGAAATTACATCTACAAAATTTCAAGCAATGCTTCTGTTTGGTCAACTGCAAAAACCTTACCTAGGTCTACAAAAATAAGATTTCTGGGTTAAATGTTTATATACACTAAATTCCTTGATGATTTATATATACAGATACCAAAAGCAGCAAAAAAACCTCCAACAAAAAACAAACAAACCATTCCATATGACTTCTATTAGCCAGTCCACTTCATGTCCCTAAGAATTCTGTACAATTACAAGAGTGTCTTCTCATGTCATTTCATCAATAATGCTACACATAGCAGCATCTTTGTCTAAAACCTGTTCCTTCTTGCAGCCAGCAACTTCTCTGCGCTGTTCAGTCCGTCCAATACAATTGTTGCTGTCATCGATATCCATGGGCTCAGTTTTTAACCTCATCCCTCCCTCTGAATGAGGCAAATCATCAGGCAAGGAGGTCAGGCAGTTCTGGATCATCTCTACAACTCGCTCTAAATGCTTCTGAAACCTCTCCGCTGTCTCCAAGCGCTGCCGTTTCTGCACCTCCATCATAACCCTCAGCGTCTCCCTGGCTTGATGGGGTCGATATTCATTTATAAGATGATGGACATGGACAAAAAGCAGTTTTAAGTCTTCCAGTTTCTCCTCCCGTTTTATGCTGCCCGGGCTCCTTATCAAGATATCCAAGAGGTCCAAAAAGTTGATCAAAATAGACATATTGAGTTTCCTTAGTTCCTTCTTGTGGTCAAACTGCATGGGATGCAATCGTTCAATGCCTTGGCTTTCCAAGGGTCGAATAATGAGATCATCGCATTGGAACTGGTTACCAAACATCATGTAGCTGTCTTTCACAGGTGGAGGCGGCTTGGGAGCTAGACCTTTCCGAATATTTTCATCTGTATATTCCTTTATATACTGCATTGGAGGTGGAGGGAGAGCACTCACTTGCTGAGGTTCACCCATTGTGGCAGATGAAACTACCTATGGAACAACCCACAAAAATGTAAGAGTAAGCTAGTTATAAATTAGTTTTACTGCATATCTAAATACTCCCCTTTCAGCAAATGGGATCTAAAGTCATCGTTAGAAATACATCACCTACCCCATCCAGATCCCCCAGTGGACTTGCAATATTAACAGCAATTTCTGAAATAACTTCCTGTGCTAGGAGCTACTGGAAAATGGACTTTTCTAGAAATGTGGCAAGATACATTTTTACGATCAGCTTTGGTATTTAGCTCCACCTTTAGTATCTATCAATCCCGGTAGGGACTGGTCTATCAAAATTACAAACCCAAGTTCTCTGTTTACTCAAAGAACAGGCACAGCGACATTAGCAAAGAATCTGAGCTTTCCTCCCACTAGTTAACATGCCCTAGACTGGAAGAGCCTTGAGAGATACAAGCAGGATTCAGCCTTGACATGCATTCAGTGCTTGGAATCTCTGTCAGACTGCAGATGAGGGTGCTATGTTTGGTATTTTATGAGAGTCAGGCACTTGTGTTTCACATAGGCCAGTGAGCAGGCCTCAGCTCTCCACCCCTGCCACTCTTAGCCACATCAGACTAGTCACAAAGACAGAAGACGCCATCAGGTCCATTACCAACCCCGGATCACACAGCTCTGGCTTTAGATGAAACACTTCAAGGATCAATTTAAAATCAGACGCAGTTTAACACCCTCTATATAAACATACTTCAACACCTTCTCCCCTCCTTTAAAAACAAAAAAACACCACGAGAAAGGAGCCCCAACTCTCACCCTGGCGAGTGAGGCTGGGGCACTCAGTATCAAACTTCCCACTGATTCCCCTGGGAGGAGGATTGTGGTTGAGGGGCTTTATTTTAGTCTGTCAACCTTGGACATTTTAGCATCCACTAAAACTTGCACAAATTCCATTGAAATTACAATGCCGCTTAAATTGACTTGAATGTGTCATTAAACCCAAGAGAAAGGGGATGAAATCCGTCAGGGTACGTCTACACTACACAGCTATTTCAGGATAATGGAGGTATCCCAAAACAGCTACCCCATATCTTAACAAGCCACGATGCACGTATACGGACCTAATTTCCTAAGGCACGACTAGCCAGCGGGGCTATTTGGGGACACTAGCCAGCGGGGCTACTTGGGGACACTAGCCAGCGGGGCTATTTGGGGACACTAGGCAGCGGGGCTATTTGGGGACACTAGCCAGCGGGGCTATTTGGGGACACTAGCCAGCGGGGCTATTTGGCTGCCCCGCATCTTTTAAAGGTGCCTGTTATTCCAAGCCAGCGGGCGCTATTCCAGCATCCCAGTGGAACCCGGGCTGAGGGCTGCCCCCAAACGGCGCGTTCTCTCGAAACGTGGCTCGGTGTAAATGCACCAAATTTCCAAAGAACCGATTTTGGAATTGGGGGTTTAGGGACCCGGGGAGACCCCCCCCCCCCCGCAGTGACGCGGTAACCACCACGAGGCGGATTTGAACCTGGCTCCCGCCCGGCTGCAGGGGGGTCTCGGTCTGGGTGCCCCTCGCAGTGCTCAGTAACCGCGCGGGGTGTGGGGGTCACACCACCGGGGGGGCCAAATGCAGCGAGTCTGGGGGGGGCTCGCCCGGGTCTGTGCGCGGAGGCTCGGCCCCCCCATTATCGGGGGCCTGCGCTGCCCCCTCAGCCCCCCCCACGGGCCGGGCCCTGAGGCGCCCCGGGAGGGACGGGACGGGACGGGACGGGCCCGGCCGGCGGGGGGGGCGGGGCTCTGAGGGGCCCGGGGGGGGAGAGGGACACTCACCTGCTGCCGCTACGGCTCCCGAGCTCCCCGCCGCCGACCCGCCGCACTCACTTCCGGCGGCCCCGCCCCTCCTCCCATTGGCCCGCAGGGACGGCCCGGGGCGGGGACGTCGCCGTCGGATTGGCTCTTCCCGGCGCCCGTCACAGCCCCGCCCCGCCCCATTGCGGCCGGCGGGCGGGGGCCTGGCCGCGCGCAGCCTGCCGGGACCGGATGCCCGGCGGGGGGCGGGGGAGTGAGGGCGCTGGGCTGGCCGCGCATGCGCGCAGGGGGTGTAGCTCACCGCCTCGGGGCCAGCTGGGTGGGGCCAGGGGCGGGTTCACAAGGGGCCCGTGTGTGGCTCGGCCCCCCTCAGTGACCCCCCCCAGCGTCTCTCAGCCCCCCCAGTGACCCCCTCAGCCCCCTCAGTGACCCCCAGCCCCTCAGTGACCCCCCAGTGACCCCCCAGCCCTCTCAGCCCCCCCAGTGACCCCCTCAGCCCCCTCAGTGACCCCCAGCCCCTCAGTGACCCCCCAGTGACCCCCCAGCGCCTCTCAGCCCCCCCAGTGACCCCCAGCCCCCCCAGTGACCCCCTCAGCCCCCTCAGTGACCCCCAGCCCCTCAGTGACCCCCAGTGACCCCCCAGCGCCTCTCAGCCCCCCCAGTGACCTCCCAGCCCCTCAGTGACCCCTCAGCCCCCCCAGTGCCTCCCAGCCCCCCCCCCCAGCCTCTTACCCCCCCAGCCCCTCAGTGACCCCCCAGCCCCCAGTGCCTCCCAGCCCCCCCAGTGACCCCCCCCAGCCCCCAGTGACCCCTCAGCCCCCCCCCCAGTGCCTCCCAGCCCCCCAGTAACCCCCCCAGCCCCGCAGTGACCCCCCAGCCCCTCAGTGTCTCTCCAGCCCCTCAGTGCCACCCCCTGCCCCCCCATGCGTCTCAGCCCCCCTGCCCATCAGCGTCATCTCAGCCCCCCCCCCCCCCAGTGTGCCCCAGTTCTCTTCCTTCACTGCACTGGCAGTGCCTGCACCTAGGCACCCTCCTGCTCCTGGCCTGGGCAGGGGGCAAAGGCATGTGGCAGCCAGTGCGGCTACCAAGTGTCCACTGCAGACATCCCTGCCCCCCTTTCTCTGAGCCCCCCATACCTGCCCTGAGGCTCTGTCCCCCCCTTCTGTGGGGTTCTGCCCCTGCCTCCCAGGTCCCAGCCCCACACACATGTGGCTCCTGTTCCTCCACCCTCATTTCACCTTCCCTGGGCTGGAGCAGGGGTGGGGGTTGGGGTGCAGGCGCTGGGCGGGAGTTCGCGAGTGGTGGGGCTCAAGGCTGGGGTGAGGAGTTGGGGTGCGGGGAATGTGGGCTCCAACTGGGAGTCAAGTGAGCTCTGGGGTGGAACCAGGGATGAAGGCTTTGGGGTGCAGGAGGGTACTTAGGGCTGGGGTAGGAGATTGGGGTGCTTCCCACCAGTGGATCCTGGAAGCAGCTGGCAGGCCTGCCAATGTGGGGGGAGAGGAGAGAAAAGGGAGCAGTTGGCATGGGGGGAGGGGAAAGGGAGCAGTTGGCATGCCTGCAGACGTGCCAACGGGGAGGTGAAATGGGTCGGTTGGCCCAGGCCCCCCCAGAGCACTGCACAGCTCTGAGGGCTGCCGGGGGTGGTGGGGGAAAGAGAGCTGCTGCAGCGCACTCTGGGCGGTGCTGCCCCCAGTCCTATCCTTTCTGTGCAAGGCCTCACCCATTCCAGGGCCCCAGAGCAAGGCTTCCACCACCACCTTGCCCTTGTCTGTCAGCCCCCCTGCATGCCTGGCTCCTAGGCACAGGGGCAATCGGGTTTTCAGTGCACTCTTCCTGCCCGCAGGCAAGCACTGCCCCGCCTCACCCATTGGCTGGGGTTCCCGGCCAATGGGAGCCGCGGAGTCGGCAGGCGGGGTGTGAAAACTGCCCCCAATGAATTCCGAAGGCAGATCTGGAAGAAGAACGTCCCATTTTGATTTTTAAATGGTCTTTGATGGAGAATCTGCCTGGACCCCCAGTGAACTGTTCTGATGGTTAATTATTCCCACTGAGCATCGACCTAGTTTTTAATTCAAGATTAATCTTTAATACCCAGAAACTCCACCCTGAACAGACCTGGAAGACTGGTAACCCTACTGTTGCTGTTTAAAATTTACCCCTTATTTCCAGTCTGAATTAGGCTAGCTTCAACTTCCAGCGGTTGGGTTGTGAGACCTTTCTCTGCCAGATGGAGGAGCCCCATATTAAAAAGTATCAGAGGAGCAGCCATGTTAGTCTGGATCTGCAAAAGTGACAAGGAGTCCTATGGCACCTTATAGACGAACAGATGTATTGGGGCATAAGCTTCATGGGCAAAGACCCACTTCATCAGACGCATGTAGTGGAAATTTCCAGAGGCAGGTATAAATATGCAGGCCAGAATAAGGCTAGAGATAATGAGGTTAATTCAGTCAAGGAGAATTCTCACCAGTAACTATACACCAGACCACAGTAACTAACTCAGGAACCAATTCGTGCAACAAACCTCGGTGCCAACTCTGCCCTCATATCTACACCAGCCACGCCATCTCAGGACCTAACCAAATCAGCCACACCGTCACTAGTTCATTCATCTGCACATCTACCAATATGATATACGCCGTCATGCGCCAGCAATGCCCCTTTGCTATATACATCGGTCAAACCGGACAGTCCCTACGTAAAAGAATAAATGGACACAAATCAGATATTAGGAATGGCAATGTACAAAAACCTGTAGGAGAACACTTCAATCTCCCTGGACACACTGTAGCAGATCTAAAGGTAGCCATCCTGCAGCAAAAAACCTTCAAGACCCAACTTCAAAGAGAAACTGCTGAGCTTCAGTTCATCTGCAAATTTGACACCATCACTTTAGGATTAAACAAAGACTGTGAATGGCTAGCCAAGTACAAAAGCAGTTTCTCCTCTCTTGGTGTTCACATCTCCACATCAGCTGCTAGAAGTGGGCCTCATCCTTCCTGATTGAATGAACCTCGTTATCTCTAGCCTTATTCTGGCCTGCATATTTATACCTATCTCTGGAAATTTCCACTACATGCATCTGACGAAGTGGGTCTTTGCCCACGAAAGCTTATGCCCCAATAGATCTGTTAGGGTACGTCTAGACTACAGGGTTTTGTCGACGGAAGTTTTGTCGACAGATACTGTCGACAAAACTTCTGTCGGCATAGAGCGTCTAGACACATTCAGTTCTATCGACAAAGCAAGCTGCTTTGTCGACAAAACCCTGTAGTCTAGACGCAACCCTACAGGCAATAACACCTTCTGTCGACAGAACTCTGTCGACAGAAGGTGTTATGCCTCATAAAATGAGGTTTACCAGCGTCGACAAAACTGCTGAGTTCTGTCGACGTTATGTCGACAGAACTCAGCGGCAGTGTAGACGCTGGTATAGTTTTGTCGACAAAACTCAGTAGTCTAGACACACCCTAAGTCTGTAAGGTGCCGCAGGACTCCTTGTTGCTTTTCCATATTAAAAAGTTGTTCTCCATGCAGATACTCATAGACAGCAGTTAAGCCACGTCTAATCTTTCATGGGTGCTGTTCCATTGTCCTAGGATCTGACCTGCAGGATGGCTGGAGGGGGAGGGGGAGATCTTCACTACAATAACCCCCCTCTCTCCCCGACTGGCTTATATCTGGCCTAGAGGACTCAGGCTTTGGGGCTCTAAAACTGTAATGCAGACATTTGGGCCCAAACTCTGGGACCTTCCTTGCTCATGGGTATGGCTGTAACTGGTTAACCACTAAGCATCACCTTTGCCAGGTGATGCTTACTGGTAACCAGTTAACTGGTGGCCTAGGAAGAATGTAGCAGCACAGTGGAGCCCACCACACCAAAGGCAGGGGGTGTTCTAGCCTGGGTGGGCAGCCGCTTCCTCCCCTGGGATCCCAGTTAAGCAGTTAACCGGTTAAACACAACGTTTACCCAGTTAACTGATTAAATGGCTGCCCCAGAGCCATGAAAACCTACTGTGTAGTTTTGTAGCCCCAAGCCCAATCTCAGTGAACCAGCTGACCATGGCCAGCATGGATGTTTTATTGTGACATGACATCCCCTAGAAACGATTTTTGGAGCACCGATATTCATGTAGTGCTCTCCTGGGGCCAGCAGAGGGCAGCAGTGTTCCTGGAATCACAGGAGGGGCCCATCATATGTCTGTGGCTTGCAATTTTGTGGTCACGTTGGACCCAGGATATCAGAGAGACAAGGTGGGTGAGAAAGAAGTTTTTCCAATAAAAGACATTACCTCACTCACCTGTAATACGTTTGTGACATCATGCAGGGACAGTCCCTTTTCAGGGTTAGTCATACTGAAAAAAAATCAGTAGAGAAGATAACTGGACAGTCCCTACGTAAAAGAATCAATGGACACAAATCAGATATTAGGAATGGCAACATACAAAACCCTGTAGGGGAACACTTCAATCTCCCTGGACACACAATTGCAGATCTAACGGTAGCCATCCTGCAGCAAAAAAACTTCAGGACCAGACTTCAAAGAGAAACTGCTGAGTTACAGTTCATCTGCAATCAACTCAGCCATAAACAAAGACTGTGAATGGCTCGCTAACTACAAAAGCAGCTTCTGTTCTCTTGGAATTCACACCTCCAGATCAGCTACTAGAAGTGGGCCTCATCCTCCCTGATTGGATCCACCTGGTCATCTCCAGCCTGATCCTGGCCTGCATATTTATACCTGCCTCTGGTAATTTCCACTACATGCATCTGATGAAGTGGGTCTTTGCCCACGAAAGCTTATGCTCCAACACTTCGGTTAGTCTCTAAGGTGCCACAGGACTCCTCGCCGCTTTTGCAGATTCAGACGAACACAGCTACCGCTTTGATAGTAGAGAAGACAATTTCTTTGCATCGCCATTCCTAGAGCACCCCCTCATAATAGGGGGTTACCCCCCTCAATTCCCTTCCTGGGCGTCCCAGTAACTTTCCATTATCAAGAGTATTTAGAACAAGATTCCCTTTCTGGCACACAGTTTATTTGGTCTTTAAATGGCCTGCCAGATGCAGACGCTTCGCCCTTCGCTAAGGAGATTCCATACCCAGCTGTGCAAGTAGGGCGGTCCGGCATGGCATGCTAGGGCAGCAAGATATTGATAGCGGGTACGGCGTACTGGAAGAGGAGCAGCCGAGCCTGTTGCGGGCCCCATCCCAGCAGCTCCTCCTGAGCTTTACCAGCCCCAGCCCTTCCACACAAGGTCGACGAGCCCTCCATCTGGACAGCAGCCAGCCCCACCAGAGGAGAGGGCTGATGGCGCGGGGGGGCGGATCCCGCCTCACTGGAGGAGCTGTGGGCATGGGGCTTCTTTCCCTGCTGCGGTTGTGAAGGTGCAGCAAGAGGACAGTGGGGCCCCTTTCTCCCCAGGGAGGGGGGGTGGATGATGGAGATAGGTGGGATAGGGCAGAGTCATGTGAGAGGGTCACATGCTCCCCATGCCCCCCACTGCCCTACCAGTCAGAAGTGGATTCCGCTTGCACCACTGTCGTACCCTTCCTTCCAGGGCTTGTGCTGTGCTTCTCCCTCGCCCCTTTCAATACCCTCCATCAGTTCTGCCCCTCCCCACTCGTTAACCAAAGGCTGGCACAGGTTGCAACGCTCGCCCTGTGGCCTGGGACAGCTAGTCAGGCTCTTGTGGGGCTAAAAATGGCCCGGTCGATGTTTAGGCTCAAGCTGGAGTCCAAGGGAGCCAAAGCAACCCCCTGAGCCTGACCGGACGGCTCTTTTTAGCTCTCCTGCAGGGGCGGCCCGTCCATAGAGGCGAACTAGTCGGTTGCTTAGGGCGCCAAGTTAAATGGGGCGCCAAATGGCGATGCAATATCATTGAGGGGTTTGGAGGTGGGGGCACCGATTTCATGGTTCACCTAAGGCGCCAGTTGCTGGCAGCTAGTCTAGGGCCACCCCTGCTCTCCTGCCAGAATCAGCTGGCCCTGGGCTCTGAGGTTGGCTGAGGTGCCTTTTTCTTGCATTCTAGACACATCCAAAAAGCTGTTAAGAAACAAAACCCTCCCAACAAGAGTCCTTCCTCTGAGATGTCTGTGGTGAGAGGCAGTCTGTCAGCTTTTTCTCCACAGCCTGGCGACTTAGGTCAGGCCAGCAAGCAGACTCCCTCTACAAGACTCTCCCCTGTCGTCTCAGGCCCCTGGCCTGTCCTCTGACTCCGGGCTTGTCTATGCTCATGACACTGCAGTGAAGACAACGCCCACGCTGACATGGGGGTTCTGCTCTTGGCACAGCAGATGATCCATCTCCCTAAGAGGCAGCAGGTTGGTCAGTGGGAGAATTCTCCTGTCAGCCTAATGCTGTCTACACCCAGGCTATGTCTAGACTGGTATGATTTTCCAGAAATGCTTTTAACTGAAAAGTTTTCCGTTAAAAGCATTTTCGGAAAAGAGCGTCTAGGTTGGCACGGATGGTTTTCTGCAAAAGCACGCAAAAGCATCTGTGGCCAATCTAGACGCGCTTTTCCGCAAAAAAGCCCCGATTGCCATTTTCGCGATCGGGGCTTTTTTGCGCAAAACAAATCAGGGCTGTCTACACTGGCCCTTTTGCGCAAAAGCTTTGCGCAAAAGGACTGTTGCCCGAACAGGAGCAGCATAGTATTTCTGCAAGAAGCCCTGATTTCTTACATGAGATCGTCAGTGTTCTTGTGGAAATTCAAGTGGCCAGTCTAGACAGCTGGCAAGTTTTTCCACAAAAGCAGCTGCTTTTGTGGAAAAACTTGTCCAGTCTAGACACAGCCCCAGAGTTTGATTGTTTCAACTGTGTCACTCAGGGGTGTGTATTTTTTACATTCCAGAGTGATGCACTTATACTGACTTGATTTCTAGGGTACGCCTAGACAGCAGGGCTATTTCAGGATACCAGAGGCATCCCGAAAAAAGCTACCCTGCGTCTTTCAAATGTGCCCGTTATTTTGAAATATTTTTTGAAATAACAGGCGTGCTATTTTGGCATCCGTGTAACCCTTGTTCCATGAAGGTTAAGAGATATCTCGAAATAGCACGTTATTCTGAAATTTGGTGCTGTGTAGACGTGCCAGATTTTCAAAATAAGCTATTTTGAAATACAATCAAAAGAAGATAGGCAATTTGTGATCTTATTTCGCGTTTAGGGTGTTGTGTAGCTGCACCCCTAGTGTAAATCAGGCCTGGGGACATCTGATTAATCCCCTCATCTCACCATGCACCTCACTCACCTACCCCAGAAGCATGACTGGTCCCATGAGCCACCTGTCACATAACCTTAATTTTTCCCCTCTTGAGAGGAGAGTCAGCTGCGTTGGAGTGGGGAGGAGGGCGGGGCTGAGACCCATCTCCCCAGCCAGCATGCTCCAGTTAATTATTTTAATTATATTGTTATTACCAAGAAAGAATGCGGTGGTTGTGCCAGCCGTCCCAAGGGCTAGACACCTGCAGAAAATGTGATTTACATGTCAAATCGCATCCTGTTTAACGTTTCTATACTCCAGACCAGACAATTTATGTTTGAGGTGACTGACCCTGTGGCAGCACCGTCAACTTTGACCTTTTCCCATGTGTAGGGTGGGACCATTTTAAAGTCTTATATTGAGGCTTTACGACAGGCACACTAAAATAACCAGTGTAGCTCCCCAGTAACGGGGTGGCACGCTTGAACTTTAGGAAAGTTGCCAAGGAAGTCTAGTGTCGCATCTTGGGGTCCTCATGGTTTTTAAAGAAGCCTGATCACACATAAACAATCCAAACAGTGTTAGCGAGGGGCCTGGCACAATTTGGCACTGCAATGGGAGCAGCGTCATATACCTATTCATGAATGATTTGGAAATAGAGGTAAACTGTGAGGTGGCAAAGTTTGCAGATAATTCAGAACTGCTCTTGAGTCCCAGGTGGACTGCGAAGAGCTACAAAAAGATCTCTCAAAACTAGTGCATAGGCATCGAGGGAGGATGAGGGGCTGAGTGCCCCCTAGATGGGTCGCATACCCCCTTAGATTTTAATTGCTGAAGCTGGGGGTCCTCAGTGTCCCCTCTTCCCTACAGGGCATGAGTCGCTTCTGACTCAGTGACTGGACAGCAAAATGGCAGATGAAATGTACTGTTGATAAATACAAAGTAATGCACATTGGAAAACACAATCCCAAATCAACATATAAAATGATGTAAATTAGCTGTTACCATTCAAGAAGCAGATCTTGGCGTCACTGTGGGTCGTTCATTGAAAACTTCCACTGCGTGTGCAGCGGCAGTTAAAAAAGCAAATAGAATGTAGGGAACCCTTAAGCTAGAGATACATAGTAAGACATATTGACTCTATATACATCCATGATATGCCCTCATCTTGAATACCCCGTGCAGGTGTGGTCACCCCATCTCAAAAAAGTTATATTCAAATTGGAAAAGGGTCAGGAAATGGCAACAAAAATTATTAAGGGTCTGGAATGGCTTTTGTATGAGAAGAGAGAGCTTAATAAGACTGAACTTTTCAGCTTGGAAAAGAGGAGACTAAGGGTGTGTCTAGACTACGGGGTTTTTTCGACAAAAGTTGGCTTTTGTCGACAAAACTATACCTGTGTCTACATTACCACCGTGTTCTGTCAACAGTAAGTCGACAGAACGCGGCAGTTTTGTCAACAGCGGTAAACTTCACTTTACGAGGAATAACGCCTTTTTTTGAAAGTACTCTTTCGAAAAAAGGCACTATTGCATGGAAACTGTGCTTTTTCGAAAGAGAGAGTCTAGACTCTTTCGAAAAAAGCGGCTTGCTTTTTCGACAATACTGATCGTAGTCTAGATGCTCTTTTTTGACAGAGGCTTTGTCGACGGTATCTGTTGACAAAGCCTCTGTCGAAAGAGGCGTGCAGACTAGACGTAACCTAAGAGGGATATGATAGAGCTTTAGAAAATCACAGCTGGTGTGGAGAACGTAAATAAGGAACTGTTCTTTACTCCTCATAAAACAAGAACTAGGAGACACCAAATTAAATTAATAGGCAGCAGGTTTAAAACAAACAGAAGGAAGTATTTCTTTTCATAATGCACAGTCTACTTGTGGAACTCCTTGCCAGAGGATGTTGTGAAGGCCAGGACTTTAATAGGATTCAAAAAAGAGCTAGATAAATTCATGGAGGATTGGTCCATCAATCGCTATTAGCCTGGATGGGTAGGAATGTTGCCCCTAGCCTCTGCAAGGAGCTGAGAATGGGATGAATCACTCGATGATTCCCTGTTCAGTTCAGGTCCTCTGAACTGAACCTGGGATTGGCCACTGTCAGATGCAAGGATACTGGGCTACGTGGATCTTCAGTCTGAGCCAGTGTGGCCGTTCTTGTGTTCTTATATCTGTAGTTCCTGTCCCATCAATGCTTGTTTCAGGATGTTTATTGTCAAAACAGAGGCCTGTGCTGTCAGTGCTACCTTTTCATGTTGCTTGATTTAGTAGATCAGAAGCTCTTTTTTAGTGCTGGATTTGTACCACACCTAGCAGAACAAAGTCTCGATCCGTGGCTAGGGATTCTAGAAACAACAAGAAATAAAACAATAACAATAAATGCTTTCAAATACAGACTGGAGGCTTTCCTTTTTTGGTACGTTACCAACCACCAGTTAACACACTATGTTGCCTCAAAACAGATTTCTTTCCCCTTTAGTAATGATCGGTGACTTTAGATTCAAGGGCTGCTGATAGGTGTTTTAATTCAGCACAGACTTTCGATGGTAATTTTCATGTTTTCTTCTTCCGGTGCCAATATCTCTACTGACAAAGCTGGACAAAGGACCTTTCGCTCTGGATCCAGGAATCCCAGAAGCATGAATGAATCCGTGTTTCTGACATCAGAAAGACTTCCATGGCAATGACATCACAAACCCTAAGCTGTATCAAATTATTGAACAGACTATTCAGGCAAAGGAGGCTGGGAGCAGGAAGCTCCTATTCTTTGCACACAGATACCTTGATGAGCAGCCAAGGTGGGCTCGGCAAGGCAGCAAAAGCACATGACAGGATAATGGTGGTTGGGCGATGGTTTTGTAAGCATTTCCCCTCCCCCGCCTTCCCTTGGTTACGTGCACAGATGTTAGAAGCTGTTGAGCATGGCTTGGGCAAATAGTCACACTGTTGATGTGGAGGCGTGATAATAATATGTCATTTTTAATTGTAAGAAGTCGATGGGACATTAAAAAGTAGTTTCCCGAAGTGTTAATTTTGGTAAGACTAGAAGACACAAGGAATAAGTAAGTGGACTCCAGCAAACCAATATGTCCTTTAACTTCCCAAACAATCAACCTATTTTTTTAAACTGAAAGGAATAACAACAGTATTTCAAAGTTTCAAATATTGCCTGCTCTCCTACAGTATTTGGACACTAGACGTTTGGGACTTCAGTTCATTTGAGGATTATCTTGGAGTTGTGGTCCTGGACTTGAAAGGCAGGACATTCAGTGTCCAGATCTCCCCGACTCACCTTGGTCAAATCATTTAATCTCTCTAACTTCAATTCAAGGACCAATGAAAACATTTGCATGGCTTCTGTGTCATAGACTCATAGAATCCTAGAACACTAGAACTGGAAGGGACCTCGAGAGGTCATCAAGTCCAGTCCCGAGCCCCCGTGGCAGGACCAAGCACTGTCTAGATTATCCCTGACAGGTGTCTGTCCAACCTGCTCTTAAACATCTCCAGTGACTGACATTCCATAACTCCCCTCAGCAATTTATTCCAGGGTTTAACCACCCTGACAGGCAGGAAGTTTTTCCTCATGTCCAACCTAAACCTCCCTTGCTGCAATTTAAGCCCCTTGCATTTTGTCCTGTCCTCAGAGACCAAGGAGAACAATTTTTCTCCCTCCTCCTTGTGACACCCTTTTAGGTACTTGAAAACTGATATTATGTCCCCTCTCAGTCTTCTTTTTTCTAAACTAAGCTTTTGCTTATCAGTTAATCGGTTACTCAACTACACTATTACTTCCGTAGTGTGTCCCCTTTTTTGGTACAATACCAACCTCCAGTTTACTCATTATTTTGTCTCACAACAGATTTGTTTCCCATTTGGTCGCGATTGGCTAGTTTTTGTGACACCGGTAGGGAAAAACCTGCATAGATGGAGACTGGCAGAATATGGCAACCCTGCATGTGAGCAACAGTAAACAGAACGTCTCATGGGCCACACACAGAACAAAACCGTGGTTTAATTATCACCACCTGGCACTTGGTGTGGTCATTTCCAAAGAGAAAGCAAACAGTGTGTAAAGTGCTCAGACAGCAGAATGTCGAAGGTGGTGGATGAATCAAGGCATTTTGTGATTTTGAAGGCTCAGTGTGGTCGTCTTGAGTCACTCTCCCAGTTTATGTGTATTGGTCAACATAGATGAGATAAAGCAGTCAAGGGATGAGTTAAAAAGAGTTTCTGTCTCATTCCTGGAAGCAAGATGGGTGATTTTCGGAAGGTGGAAAGTGGAACCCACTCACCATGTACTGAACGCCCAAAGGAGATTTCTACCACAGTTCTAAAGGGCAAATTAACATCAACTAAAAGCAAGGCGGGGTAAACATAATATTTGAGGCCTGACAAAGAAAATTCATTCTCCTCTACATCCCAGGATTCTGGTTTTCCAGATGCGCTGTGATGCCCTCAGAAATATATATTGTGTCTGGTGCACATAACAAAATTTATTCTGCACACAGATGGAAAAAAACAGAGGGAATATTGCTGGTGAATGGAACTGAGGCAAATCCCCAGTTTAGACAGGACTTCAAAAAGCTGAGTGTTCCTTTCCATATTTTTGCTGAAGAGAAAATCAGCACCAACACGGCTCAAGTGCAGTTCATTCATGAGTAAATCTGTCCTTTTACACCATCAGGCTAGCGAGCTCCGAGGTGACCTGCTCCCGGGGTAATCTATTGTCCCTAGCTGACACCCAGAGCCATGCATCCAATTTTTCCAACATACCACAAATATCACAACTACCTCCTGCCTTTGGACCCATGTGATTAATTTCCCTTGATTGTGAGAGAAGGTGGATGAGTGCGCTGAAGTGGGGAGTTTAGAGAAAAGGGGCTTAACCAACTCATTTGGACCAGCCTAACTGCTTTTCCTCTCCTTCTTTTCCATGAGGAGTAGGTGTCTTGTCTGAGGTGATCATAACTTGCAGGAGAAGGAAGAAACTGAGGCCATGTCTACACTGGGAAATGATTTCAAAATTTCTAAATTCGACTTAAGAACCGATTTCACAAATTCTGTATCCTCACTACGGAGAAGAATCTAATATAGTCTAAGACAAGCTCTATTAATGTGGACACGCCACCTCAGACTCAGCCCCCAAAACCATTCTGGGGAGTTGTGGGAGGCCTCGCGGAAGCCAATTCATTTTTATTAGCAGCACCGGAGCGTCCACACGAATGTTCTTTCTGACTTACAAGTTGGGAATTAGCATTACTCCTTATGAAAAGCAGGACTACAGAGTTCCAATTCCATGGCTCCTTATTCCGGAATAACGGGCTTGGTGGTGTGCACGCATCGTTTACAAATTCCAACTTGGGAGCGGGGGGTTATTTCGGATTAAGGTCCTAGTGTAGACCAGAGCTGAGTGACTTAAACAGAGCCTTCACCACACCCATTGAGAAAAATCAAACTGGCATGAAAGTACATGATGGAAACATGGAAGTGAGAGGATACGGCACTGAAGTTAAACGGACACCAAACAACGAGGCTGTGTCTAGACTGGCAAGTTTTTCCACAAAATCATCTGATTTTGTGGAAAAACTTGCCAGCTGTCCACACTGTACGCTTGAATTTCCGGAAAAGCACTGACGATCTCATGTAAAATCATCAGTGCTTTTCCGGAAATACTATGCTGCTCCCGTTTGGGCAAAAGTCTTTTTCCGAAAGACTTTTGCGCAAAAAAGGCCAGTGTAGACAGCATAGTATTGTTTTCCACAAAAAAGCCCCGATCGCGAAAATGGCGATCGGGGCTTTTTTGCGGAAAACCGCGTCTAGATTGGCCACGGACGCTTTTCCGCAAAAAGTGCTTTTGCGGAAAAGCATCCTGCCAATCTAGACGCAATTTTCTGAAAATGCTTTTAATGGAAAACGTTTCCATTAAAAGCATTTTCAGAAAATCATGCCAGTGTAGACGTAGCCCGAGTGGATAGCCAAAAAGGTGACCATCCTGCAACACTTACAGTTTCCTGTAAGTTCTCCAAAGACATTTCTGTTGAGGGTCTTTCGTTCATTTCAGGGAATCCATCCCAGTGACACACAAGAGTTACTAGATACAGTAATAGAGAGATAACACGTTGCCTTCTGCGAGCAAGATTCTTCTGATAACTTTCCTCCAACGGATGGTGCCGCCCTCCCTGTGCAATCTCACGAGGCCATGTACATATAGAGCCGAGTTGGGACCCAAGGCTGTACACAGTGAAAATCTGCATGTATTTTATCAAGATGAGGGAGAGATTTGCTGCCTTCTTGTCTGTTTTTTTTTTTAAACCTTCAAACTAGCTATATTTAACTTTTAAATTTCTCTGCCGCCTTCAGGACACGAGCCATGGGGCCTCAGCAGGATGTGCGGGTGGGGAGTTTTCCACCAAGCCTACAGTAATCGTGTGCGACCTGCCGACCCTGGGAAAAACCCCTGACAAAAATCCAAGCTGCCAAATGCCACATTTCAAAGCTGAACTGGGGCTGGCGGCACAAGGCAGGCAGGAAGGGATGAAAGTGAAAAGCGAATCGGTGTGCCTGGGGCTGTACCGAGTGAAAGAGCCTGAGCCGAGACCTGGGTTTGCCACACAGAAATGAATGTGCCGGGAGGACAGAGCCCAAACTGTTCCCTGCAAAGATGTTTTGCATTTGCAGTGAAGTAGCTCTGAAAATGTACCACAGTGTTAAAGAGAAAGGGGGCAACGTTCTCAACAGCTCTGGCAATGTAGAGAAGATACTGGAGAAAACTCCAGGCTCATCGGTTAACTACAGCATTTAAACATGGATACTAACACACGGTGAGGCCTCAGCTGGAGGATTGTGTCCAGTTCTGGGCACGGCATTTCAGGAAAGATGGGGAGAAATTGGAGAAGGTCCAGAGAAAAGCAAAAACAAATGATGAAAGGTCTAGAGAGCATGAGCTGTGAGGGAAGGCTGAAGGAACTGGGCTTGTTTAGTTTGGAAAAGGGAAGACTGAGGGGAGACATGATAGCGGTTTTCAGGTGTCTAAAAGGGTGTCACAGGAAGGGGGGTGGGAAATTGTTCTCCTTGGCCTCTGAGGTTAGGACAAGAAGCAATGGGCTTAAATTGCAGCAAGGGAGGTTTAGGTTGGACATTAGGAAAAACTTCCTGTCAGGGTGGTGAAACACTGGAATAAATTGCCTAGGGGGGTTGTGGAATCTCCATCCCTGAGATATTGAAGAGCGGGTTGGACAGACACCTGTCAGGGATGATCCAGACCAGGGGTCTCCAACCTTTTTACCCACAAGATCACTTTTTCAATTGAAGCGCAATGTAGGATCTACCTCAAACCCAAATCCCCTCGCCCCGCTTCCTTCTTGCCCCTTCTATGAGGCCTCACCCCTGCTCCGCCCTTCTCCAAGGCCTCACTCTGCTCGTTCCATCCCTCTTCTTCCCCCATCCTCATTCACTTTCACCAGGCTGGTAGGGGGTTGGGGTGCAGGCTCTGGTCACGGGCCCAGGGCAGGGCCGGATTAAGGGGGGGCTAGCCGGGCAGCTGCCCGGGCGCCAACCTATGGGGGCGCCTGATTGAAGTGGTAAGAGATGCCGCATCAGGTGCCCCCCATAAGTTGCCGCCCAGGGCGGGGCCATGCATGCCTGGGGGCGCGGCGCCCCGTACACACCAATGAGGTGCCGCACGCCCGGGGCGCAAGAATGGCTCGGGCCCACCCTGGCCAAGGGGTTTGGAGTATGGGGGGGGGCTCCCGGCTTAGCCCAGGGTGGGGGATTGGGGCCCAGGAGGGGATCCAGGGGGCAAGCTCTGGGAAGCAGTTTGGGTGCAGGGGGACTCACGTCTGGGGCAGGAGGTTGGGGGCAGGAGGGGGTTCAGGGGCAGGGGCTGGGGGCAGGGGTTCAGGAAGCAGGCTCTGGCTGGGCACCGTTTCACTGAGACGGCTTCCACGTGGTGGAGCAGCAGGGCTAAGGCGGCTCACTCCCGCCCCGGCCCTGCACTGCTCCCCAAAGCAGCTGGCACGTGCAGCAGTGACTCCATGGAGCCATGCGCTGCCCCCATGTACAGGCACGGAGCCCACAGCTTCTACTGGCCCCGGTTCCCCATTACAGACCAACGGGAGCTGCAAGGGCGGTGTCCGCAGGCCAGGCCAGCATGTGGAGACCCCCTGCTCCACATGCCAGCCCCGTCCAGGAGCAGCTGTTCCCACGGGGCTAGGGACTCCAGCCAGGGCAGGTTCGGCATTTGAGAACTCGCTGCTCCAAGAATTACACCGGCGTGTGAGAGAGAAATGAAAATGATGAAATGCACCGACCAGTCAAACACCGAAACTATCCCCCTTTGCGAGCAGTAACAACCCCCCGCCTGTGTGTTGGGCCGGGAGAGGAGAGGGAAGGACGGTGTGCGTGTGTGAGAACGACAGACACACACAGGGTGTGAGAGTGACAGATTTGCATCGCCAAGCTCCCTCCATCCCCGTCTGTCTGTGTGGAGATAGGGTACCGGAGTGGAGGGAGGAGGGACACCCTGACACCAGCGCCCCCCCCCCTTCTCCCTCCACACCAAGCGGGAGGCTGCCAGGGGGGCAGCTCCAAGGCAGAGGGCACCGTGACCGCGTGGGGAGGCGTAAGTGAAGTGACAACGCTTGAAAGCCAAACCAGTCAGGATCCCCTGTCAGAGGCTCCAAGATCTACCAGTAGATCCCGATCGACTGGTTGGTGACCACTGATCTAGACAGGGCTTGGTCCTGCCGGGAGAGCAGGGGACTGGACGCGAGATCCCTACCACGTCCAGGGTTCTATGACTCTTGGGGTTCATCTTGCCTCCCTTTCCTCCAGATCCAGGCGGTATCCAAATCTGGCGTCTCCTCCTCCTCAGCGTCTCCATTATTTTCCCTCCCATACCCTTAGCCAAGCCCCCACTTCGGACCTTCCCTCAACCCCCTTGGGTCTGGCACTATCTCCCTCTTTGGGCCATCCAAAGCCGGCCTATTTACACCATGCAAGCTGCGGCTGCCAGCCTGCCTGCAGACATGATCTCATCGCCCCTCTCTTCCAATCGCTCACTGACGCCCCAGCTCTTATCGCACCAGAATCAAGCTTTGAAAACACGTCTGCCCTCCCTATCTACCACCCTCGTCACTTCGCCCCCCACATCCTCCCCGCTCCTCCGGTGTTATTCCCCTCAGCTGCCTGTTTATCAGCTTCTCGCCTCTTCTTCTGCTGGCCGAGGTGGGCCTTCTCTTCCAGGCCCCTGCCCCGCCCACATGGGAGTCCTTCTTGAAGATCCACTTTGGCCACTGACAACCGTGCCTCTAGCTGTCCCTCACAGTCATTTTTCAAAGGAAGCCAGATTTCTACTTCTCGCTCTTCTCTCTCTGCAGTCAGAGCATGATGCGCCTCATGGATGTTCCTCCCAGCCTGTCAGGACCGCATCTTGTATGTGGTGGGGCCTGGCCGGAAACAAATTCGAAACGAGGCCAATAAGTAATCAGAGCTAGCCGCGTTATGGCACCTCCGGGCATGGGAGGCCTGGTTCTGATCTTAGGCTGCCTGTGGAAATCAGGAGACGGTCCAGTGAGGTTACTGGAGCTAAAACACCCATGAGAACAGAACCCGGCCCAAAGCCAGTAACAGTTCCCAAGCGGTCATGTCCGCCAGTCCTAGTTCTCTACAGCCTTAGCTGAGAGTCAGCCGGTTTTTAGCTCAGGCTGTAGAACAGGGCTGGACAAGATGCGGCCTGGAGGCCAAATCCAGCCCACCTCACACTTCAATCCGGCCGCGGGCTGCATCTGGCTGCTTTCTATTTATCTCCTGCTGCCTGGGCCACCAAACGTCCAGGAGGCAGCTCAGGCAGCAGGATCCTATTTAAATGGCTCCCGGCTCCCACTTGGGGTGCTACCTCGGCAGAGGATAGAGCCACAAGCCCTTTGCTGTGTTTTTAATTCAATGCCCCCAGCCCAGATAACTCTGGGGGCTAGTCCCCAGCCCCGCCCCCTCCACCTCAGGCCCCGCCCCATCTGGGGGTGGAGCCAGCCCATGACCATGCATTAAGTGGCCCCCTTACGAACATTATTGCCACGCCTGCTGTAGAGGGTCATACTCTAAGCTCCAGAGGTCCCAGTTTCGGTTCCAGCTGTCGGCGTTACACCTAAATGACAGGAAACCTTGGGGGTACATTTCAGACTCTGCTACATATGGGTGTATGATACATTATGGGCATATACTCTGCAGGCACAAACACCAAAATAAGCAGTTTGAACCCTTGCCTTTGCATAAGCATTACAACTCTGTAACACGCAGGCAGGTATTTACACCTCTAAAGCAGGGGTGCAGTTGTGTGAGATGCACCACGTTGCAAATCAAACTGAACATTTGGCCCTTGATTTCTGTCTCGGCGCCTGACATGAAATTCACCCTTTATATCAGTGATGATTCTGCACGTACATTAAATACCATTGCCTCTGGAGTTTGCAGACAGCCTAAGGGTCTGTCTACACTACCCCCCCCAGTTCGAACTAGGGAGGCTAATGTAGGCATTCGAAGTTGCAAATGAAGCCCTGGATTTAAATATCCTGGGCTTTATTTGCATCTTCCCATCTGGGTGCCATTTTTAAATCTCATTAGTCCAAACTACACACGGCAGTCAAACATTAATTCGAACTAAGGACTTAACGTTAACTCGAACTAAGGAGTTCTTTAGTTCGAGTTAACGTTTGACTGCCGCGTGTAGCCGCGGGCAGTTAGTTTGGACTAATGAGATTTAAAAATGGTGCCCAGACGGGAAGATGCAAATAAAGCCCGGGACATTTAAATCCTGGGCTTCATTTGCAACTTCGAATGCCTCCATTAGCCTCCCTAGTTCGAACTAGGAGGATAGTGTAGACATACCCTAAAAGAATAGCTCAAAGAGAGGTATGAACTTTCCCCATTCATCACAATTTGGTATTAACTCTGGAACCTAATGGTGCCATTTTAAAAGTGAGCATTGCTCAAATGATCTACAGGCAAATAATGGCCAAGAGCAACCAGCACAGTGCTTATCCCACAGCCCTAATTCAGAGTTAAATTCAGAGGCAGAGTAAAATTAATTGCAATTAATGTCAAATAAAACAGTGGATGTTGTACTGATTGTATTAGTCACTTCCACATTAATGTAACAAAACCTTTCACTTTTTCTTTAAATTCACCTCAAACTGCCACCGATTTTCCAGTCCAGCCACAGTGCAGTGCTACAGAAATGAACAGCTCTTGATATAGCATTTAGGTGTACCTTTGCCACAGATTACATGGACTTTGATACACCTAGAGCATGTATATTCTGCCTACACTTTCTTGGAACATTCACCCACAGACTGCCTTCCACCCGGCCACATCTGGAACATTCAGCAATTAGTAAGCAGTTATGTCATTGCGACGCCCCCTGCCTCAGTTTCCCCAAAGCGCTTTGCCATCTACTGACAAAACGCACTACAAAAGAGCTCCGTGTTATTAGTATGAATAATCATTAATGACAATATTGAAAAGATACAAATAAACTTCATTGGTATGGCATCTCATAACACATATAATGAGTGTAACTTCATTTATACACCAGCTTTTAATTGCTCGGATCTGCAATTTGTCAATGCCTACACGTCAGAGTCTTTGTAGTTACATGCTACGTGTCTTTGAAATATAGGTTAGACTTCCTTGGTCTGGCAACCTCAGGTTCCGAACCAGGGAGTTTTCCGGACTAGGGAGGTCAAGGCTCCCTTCCCAGCCATCAGACCCTCTGGAATGCTAGCCCCGAACACTGGGCTCTGCTCCCAGCCTCGGATGGGGCTGCGTTCCCTGCCGGGCTGGCCTGGGTTGTACTCCTGGCTCATGGCCTAGTGGAGGCTCTCGGGCACTGGACCAGAGAGTGCCGGATTTCAGAGGTTCAACCTGTACGTCAAACAAATGACACTAAGTACAGTGCATGAGGTGAGAGATAGGCTGGAGGTAACACAGACCGTACCACCCGTCTGTACAAGGAACGTGGATGCATGAAATCCTCCCCAAAGCACGAAAAAGATGCTGTTTCGTTATATCCGAGTCCACCCTGAGCAGACATCCCTATATTTGCTAAGAGCGGGTTGAGTGGGCCATTATGTAATCATGCCACAACTTTTAATTAATCCCCGAGCCTTTACAGAAAAATCACATTTGTCAAGAGCGCCCATCACATTTTCATTTTTTCCACAACATTCGCCGTAGAGTATTTTTCAGCATGTGCTGTTCACTTGATGACTTGGGAGAGGATGTGGTTACGGTTTTGACAGAAAGGAAGCGCTACAGTGCTGCCTAGATGACAGACGGAAAGATAAGGCTTTGTGCACCTACGCTGCCTTTCAAACACCTTTTTTTTTGTTGAAAAAATCAACTGCCCTCTTTCTTGTTTCTCTTTTCTGGACTTGTGCTTGGAGTGCGGGTCTGGGACCGGCGTGCGGGGTCCGGGAGGAGCGCCGTGCCCTGCCGAACCATGAATAATTGCGTTCTCCTGGAAGAGCAGCTGATCAAAAAATCCCAGCAGAAGAGACGGACCTCTCCCTCCAACTTCAAAGTGCGCTTCTTCGTTTTAACCAAATCCAAGCTGGCTTATTTTGAGCATCGCCATGGGGTACGTGAGCCATTTTCTCTCTCGTTTTTTTGCAGGCTCGTGAGCTGAGAGTATTGAACGGGAGGGGGGAACAGTGTATGCTGTGAAATCCCATGCGCCCAACATCTACTTAAACTAGCTTCTGGTGGAGGGCCCTCCATGGCATTCTGTGCCCACCCAAAACTTCCCCATAGGTCAGTGGTGGTTTGGCGTGTCGAAGGAATGGAGGATCAAACCTGGTTTGGGCAAAGAAACGTAGCGCGGTCTGAATACCTGCCTCCCTCCAAGATGCCTAACTGACTGTGTACTAGGCAATTCAAATGGATAGTGCTGTAGCTCGGGGCATGTTTTGATCAAAGTTATAAAGTTGGGTAACAGGGATTCTCGCCATACGCTTTAATTGCATATAGAAAATCAGACCAAACAAATTGGAACTGGGCAGACACTCAGCTCCAGTAGAAGGATGGTTCTCTGCATGACGGACTCCATGTTTGTTAATCAAAACTCTCGAGGTCAGGTTCTAACGGGGTCAGTTGTTTCGGGGAGTAGGCTGTAGGAGGGGGTCTGATATTCAGATGCACTCAGACTAAGCACATCTCAGATGCCTAGCCCTGAAACTATGAAAAGAATTAGAAGCTAATGTGTGTTAGCAACCTTTTATGGGTGCTTTTATCAAAGCAAAACTCCCATCGTGTCTCCTTTTGTGCATATGGAAGCACACAACTGGCTGGAGCCACCCGTTGTAACCTTACTCAGTTTGTTTGCCAGGGTCTACAAACAGGGACATCAATACACGACTTTAAGGGTGTATTGCTGCTTGTAAGTGTTGTTTCTCTCCAGTTGCACTGCCATGTTTCTTTTGAATTTGTAAGAATCCATTCAGGCACCATAAAATGCATGTGGTTTATTTTAAATACTATATTTAAATTTTTTAAAATATATTATTGCAATCCAAGATGTATATTTTCAGTTTGACTGAGAGTGTCTATTCTGTGGTCCAAATGTCATCATTTGAAGAGTTAAGATGTTAATACAACTACGTAGCCTAGTAAGAATGGGAACAATTTTCACAAGTGCCTAATTGATTTAGGAACCTAAGTCTCTCTGGGTCTGATTTTCAAAGACATTTAGTTGCCAAAAGTTGCAGATAGGTGTTCTTCAAAATCCCTCTATGTGCTTTACTTTGGTGCCTAGCTCCCTTTAACAGGCACATAACCTGGCTTGGCACTTTTGAAAACCCCATTCGGCATTTATCTGCATTTGGAGACACCTAAATACCTTTGAACATCAAACCCACGGACTTTGAACAGGACAGCAGCGTGAAAGTCACTTCAGTGCTTTAGAAAATTATACCCCCTTGTGCCCTAAATCCTAATGAGGCAAAAATGGGACGACGTATAGGGCCATAACAAGCTACATATCTAAGCAAACTTGTCAAAATATGTCCTTGTACCATTTACAAACATCGGAGTGTGCCAAGATAATTGCAGCGTATTTGGCATGCACAGCGGACGTGCTTCTCTTACCTCAAATGTAAATGTGCCGAACCAGAGCAACGGCGGAGTAACTTGTCATAGCTTCATTTAAGTCAATAACACTGTCCCCTGAAGTGAGTGAGTTAGACTAGCTGAGGAGTTAGAACCCTAGAACTGGAAGGGACCTTGAGAGGTCATCAAGTCCAGTCCCCTGCCCTCACGACAGGACCAAGCACCATCTAGCTCATCCCTGGCAGGTGTCTGTCTAACCTGCTCTTAACTATCTCCAGCGATGGAGATTCCACAACCTCCCTGGGCAATTGATTCCAGTGTTTAACCACCCCGACAGTTAGGAACTTTTTCGCTATGTCCAACCTCAACCTCCCTTGTTGCAGTTTAAGCCCATTGCTTCTTGTCCTATCACCAGAGGCCAAGGGAAACAATTTTTCTCTCTCCTCCTTGTAACACCATTTTAGGTACTTGAAAATTGCTATCATGTCCCCTCTCGGTCTTCTCTTTTCTCTAAACAAACCCAATTCTTTCAGTCCTCCCTCATAGCTCATGTCTTCTAGATCTTTCATAATTTTTGTTGCTCTTCTCTGGATCCTCTCAAATTTCTCCATCTTTCCTGAAATGTGGTGTAAAGAACTGGACACAGTTGGCCATTGTCTATCACTAGGTTTGTCTCCTGGAGGCAGGTATATACAACATGCACACAGCTATACCAGTAACTGTAGGACCTGATACTCCACTGTGTAGCATTGGGTTTGTGCCAGTGTAAATCGTCTTAGCAGGTCCATTATATTAATAAACCTCCCTGGTGCAAAATGAAGATAGGAGTGCAGATAAGGACCAGTTAGCCCTGAAGTATGAACTCTTTTGCTTATCTATGACAGTCAGAGCAGGTAATTCTGTGCAGGCTTCGGCATTGCCTCATTGGTCTCCAATCTGGTGGGACAAGCTCTAGGGCTGAGAAGGTGGCTCATGCTACCCACCCTTTTGGTCTTCGCTTGTCTCCTGAGTCTTCCAAGGGCCGGGCCGACGCCACCACTACTTTTCACCGGCGGTAGGAAAATGTGGCTTTAGCACCCTGGCTTGACATGATGGTTTCCCAGTCTTCTGAACTCAATGTGAGGGTCTCTTTGGACGTCCATTGTAACCCTCTGGTGGTGCATATGAGCAGAGATTTAACATCTCTACAAACCTGGCCCAAAGATCGACTGTGTTAGTTCATTCCTTTCTCTGGCCTTACCATGCACCCTGGTCCTGGTCCAGCCAAGAGTTGAAGCTCATGCCTGATCTCGAAGCAAAGCTCAGAGAGCAGACGTGTAAGTGCACAAGTGGCCCCACGGATTCCAGTGGGACTGCACACACTTAATGTTAAACCCGCATTTACGTTTTGCTGGTCTGAGGTCGGAGGAGCTAGCCCCTCAAAGTATCCTGCCCTGTTTCTGTAGGACAAGCCTCCCAAGTCTAAAAGGACATTGAGTAAAGCTGTGATGCTTAAAGGGATGAAATTAATGACATTGGGGAGATATTCAGGGGCAAGTCTGTCAGCAATATCCAATGTTATGGGTGCCAGAAAGGCACATTTTAAAAATAATCATAATAACTTTCTATCCAAGGGCATAACACGTGGGGTTCCGCAGGGGTCTGTTTTGGGACCGGTTCTGTTCAATATCTTCATCAATTATTTAAATATCGGCATAGAGAGGACACTTATTGGCTGCATCTAGACTGGCATGATTTTGCGCAAAATCTTGCCACCTGTCTACACTGGCCGCGAGCATTTGCACCGTACAAAATCAGTGTTTCTTGCACAAATACTCTGATGCTCCCGCTCAGGGATAAGCCCTCTTGAGGGCCAGTGTAGACAGCCATGTTAATTTCTTGTGCAAGAAAGCCCGATGGCTAAAATGACCATCAGAGCTTTCTTGCCCAAGAGAGAGTCTACACTGGTACGGATGCTTTTGCGCAAAAGAGTAGATGCTCTTTTGCGCAAATACTTTTAACGGAAAAACTTTTCCGTTAAAAGAATTTGCGCAAAATCATGCCAGTCTAGACGCATCCATTAAGTTTGCTGGTGATACCAAGCTGGGAGGGGTTGCAACTGCTTTGGCGGATAGGGTCATAATTCCAAATGATCTGGACAAACTGGAGAAATGGTCTGAGGTCAATAGGATGAAGTTTAATAAGGACAAATGCAAAGTGCTCCACTTAGACAGGAACAATCAGTTTCACACATACAGAATGGGAAGCGACTGTCTAGGAAGTACTGCGGAAAGGGGTCATAGTGGACCACATGCTAAATATGAGCCAACAGTGTGACACTGTTGCAAAAGAAGCAAACATGATTCTGGGAGGCATTAACAGGAGTGTTGTGAGCAAGACACGAGAAGTCATTCTTCTGCTCTGCTCTGTGCTGCTTAGGCCTCAATTGGAGGATTGTGTCCAGTTCTGGGCATCACATTTCAGGAAGATGTGGAAAAATTGGAGAAAGTCCAGAGAAGAGCAACAAAAAATGATTAAAGGTCTAGAAAACATGAGCTATGAGGGAAGACTGAAAGAATTGGGTTTATTTTGGAAAAGAGAAGACTGAGAGGGGACGTGATAACAGTTTTCAAGTATCTAAAAGGGTGTTACGGGGAGGGAGAAAAATTGTTCGACTTGACCTGTGATGATAGGACAAGAAGCAATGGGCTTAAACTGCAGCAAGGGAGGTTTAGGTTGGACATTAGGAAAAACTTCCTGCCTGTCAGGGTGGTGAAACACTGGAATACATTGCTTAAGGAGCTTGTGGAATCTCCATCACTGGAGATATTGAAGAGCAGGTTGGATAAATATTTGTCAGGGATGATCTAGACAGTGCTTGGTCTTGCGGTGAGGGCAGGGGACTGGACGTGGTGACCTCTGAGGTCCCTTCCTGTTCGAGTGGCCGATGCCTCTATTATTCTTTTGTAAGATGACATTCTGGACACAGAAGGCTCCATTCTCCTCTTGCTCTGAGTGCACAGAAGAAGATGCTAATAGAAGATATTTACTTACATCCGCTGGAGAACGAGCCCCAAACTAACTAGCAACAATAAGATGCTCTGTTTCCTGAAATTCGTTATGCAGTGCACAAAGCAGGGTTGTCTTAGCCTCAAGCAGAGCCTCGGTAATAGATGCGTGGAGGCCATCACAAGCTCCTTTATTAGAGTATGCAAATCACTGCGAAAGGCAAAACGTTTTGTTGCTAAGGGCCGATCCTCCCCTGCATGTCAGGAGCCGTGCGGACCGGATAGGTCCTATTGCGTGTGTTGTCGTGACTTCCGGGAGCTAGGGTTGCAGGGTAGGGACCAGTCCTACCTTGTAAGTCACTTGAGTCATACCAAGTCTGATGGGACCACACTCGTGGGGAGAGTTACCCCTGTGAGCAAGCGGGTGCTTGTCTGGGCCCTAGGCTTGCATCACGGAGAGGGAAGCAAACCAGCAAATCCCTGAGGACATGTTCCCTCGAGGCCACGTTTCCAGCAGTATGTCGGGGCTCGTAGTCAGAGCCCAGAGGGACTGTCAAAAGTGACTTCACCGACTAGACACCTCTCCAGAGCAAAGGTGCTGAATCGAGGGGAGCTGGGAGTGATGCTGCACCCACTAGGCATCGATTTACTGCATGGTTGAATGGCTTTCAGGCCCCTCCTCCTCCAGCTATTCCACCAGCACCTCCGGCCTGGAGGCAGATAGAGCAGAGAGACGCTGCAGCACTTCCTTCTTTGGGCAGGGGCCTCGATGGCCTCCTGAGGGCTCCCCCCACCCTCGGGTTCGACTTAGGGCACAACCCTAGGACCCAGCAGACATGGGCTGACATCCCCACTCTGCCGCAAAACTCCCTCTGTGACCTTGGAGAGGCCGCGCTGTGCCTCAGTTTCCCGTCTGTAAAAACGGGGACACTCGCACGGCGCCCAGGCGTGTTCTGAGGAGCGCTGCTGCTTTTCCGCACAACGCCCACGCAGCAAGCACGCCTGGGAGAGGCTGGATCCGCACCCCATTGGCTGATATGTGGCTGGAACGTACCTTGACTCGAAGGGAGCTCAAGAGATCATCCAGTCCGGTCCCCTGCCCTCATGGCAGGACCAAGCACCAGACCATCCCTGACAGGTGTCTGGCCAACCTGCTCTTCAATGTCTCCAGTGATGGAGATTCCACAACCTCCCTAGGAAATTTATTCCAGCGTCTAACCCCCCGGACAGGCAGGAAGTGTTTCTAATGTTCTACCTTGCTGCAATTTCAGCCCATTGCTTCGTGTCCTGCCCTTCGAGGGCCCGGTGACATCGGTACACGGCGCATCAGGTGAATCCGCTGGGCCGCAAGGCATTTTGTTTGTGCCGACCGTCCGCAGGCCCAGCCTCCTGCCATTCCCAGGGGCAGCTGCCCCTTCCCGCAGCTCCTATTGGCGAGGAACAGTGAACCGGAGCCAGGGGAGCTGTGGGGGCTGTGTCGGCAGATGGTCGATGTAAACAGAATGGCTCATGGCCCAGCGGATTTACCCCGACCGGCCACGTGCTCAAGATTGCTGAGCCTGCCTTGGAGGTCACAGAGAAGGGTTTTTCTCCCTCCTCCTTGTATGGTCACTTGGAAACTGTCCTGTCCCCGCTCAGTCTTCTCCCTTCCAGACTAAACAAGCCCAGGCTTTTCCATCTTCCCTGGCAGATCAGGGTTTCTAGACCTTTGCTCCTTTTTGTTACTCGTCCCTGAACTTTCTCTCGTTTCTCCATCTCTTTGCTGAAACGTGGCTCCCGGAACTAGGCACAATCCTCCAGCTGAGGCCTTATCAGCCTGGAGTCAAGCGGAAGAATGACGCCTCGTGTCTTGCTCACAACACTCCTGCTAAGCCAGCCCAGAATGATGGATGCTTGGTTTTGCAACAGCACTGCACTGTTGATTCATATTTAGCTTTGACGCTCTACTCCAGATCCCCTTCTGCAGTTCTCTTTCCTACGCAGTCATTTCCCATTTTCACACAATCCTAGAACACTAGACCTGGAAGGGACCTCGAGAGGTATTTGAGTCCTGTCCTCTGCCCTCATAGCAGGACCAAGCACCATCCAGATCTTCCATGACAAGCGTCTGTCTAACCTGCTCTTAAATATCTCCAGTGATGGAGATTCCACAACCCCCCTAGGCAATTTATTCCAGTGTTTAACCACCCTGACAGGTAGGAAGTTTTTCCTAATGTCCAACCTAAGTTGTACACAAGCAACTGTTTGCTCTTTCCTCAGTGGAGTATTTTTCATTTGTCCGTATTGAATTTTATTCTAGAGTTATAGGAATGGAAGAGAACTCAAGAGGCCCGTCTTTGCACTCAAGGCAGGGTATATAATAACTGGACCATTCCTGGCCGATATTTGCCTAACTTGTACTTAAAAAATATATAATGGCAGGAGATTCCATAACCTCCTATTCTACCGTCTTTTCCCAGTCAACAAACCTCCATGTAGTGATAGGACCTTGTACTTTCAGAAAAGTTTGCATGTGCCACAGACGTGAGCCGGGAGAACGTGGACATCATGAGAGGAGTCGGACAATGTTTTTTTGTTAGATAGAAACCTGGATAAATACCAGGCCAGTGGTTTTCAAGAGGGCATGATCTAGCCCAGGCAGAAATGAGAAGTGAATGGGTACTTTATACAGCTGCTGTCAAATGGACACAACGCCCTTGTGGAATGTGAAAAGAGATCGACTGTGTTTCCATTGTCTAAAGCCAATCTTTGCTCTGGACGGCTTGCTTTCAATGTCGAAAAGCTAACGTACCTTCGGAAGGATGTTACAGGCCTGATACCTTTGGAAGGAATTTGACGGGCCTGAGTCCCCCCCGGTTTTAGGCCGCTGGAACTCCAGATCCAACTGACACCCCTGCAAAGTTGGAGTGACGCAGCGATTCGTCAGCCCTTTGCAAATGCACAGAGCGGCAGGTCCAGACCTGGTGTCGATCTGTGTAGCTCTGTTGACGGCCTTGCTCCTTTTTTGAGCCTATCGTAGTTTCTCTTGTTTTATATTTCTTCAGCGGGGCCGTGCTGGTTTTTGCAGCTGAGGGGAGCCTGTCCCCAGCATTTAACCAAAGTAAAACCCATCTTCCCTGTGCCAGGCCTGTTTGCCAGCCAGCCAACCACGCTCATCCCCACTAACACATTGAGCACGTCACTTCACACCCGGGGAAGATTTGGGGGTGGAATTGGCTTCGAGTCACGACTTTTCTGTCCCTTGAGAGATGACCCTGACTGCTGGAAGGGCACCTAGCACCACGGGCCCTTGATCAGGATGGGGGCTGGACGTGCTGCCGTGCCTCCGTTGGGCTGGTCTCGTTAGTTGTTAGAATTCGGAGGAGAGGTTTCTAATCTGCCTTGCGATGGAACGGCTCGGTTCCGAGAGAGGACAGTGCCCTGGTTCAGTGAGCTCAGCCAGGGGCAGGAGCGTGGCTTTCTTCACCGAGAACTGCCCCAGTGCCCTTCTCTCCTGGGGGGTGTTTCACGAGGTGGTGCACTAGTGCAAGGGTTTTCCCTCTAGGGATCACGACCCAGGGCAGGGGGGTGGGATGTCGGGCGCTGAGGCTCGTTGCTGCAGGGGGATCAGGTGAGCAGAGGAGGGCGTGGGGGTTAAGGCAGCTCCCTGCCTGGCCTGGCCTGGCTCCGCAGACAGCGCTGCGCCCCAGAAGTGGCCGGCAGCAGCCTGGCTCCTAGGCGGGGTGTGGCGGGGGGGAGAGCGCACAGGTCTCCGTGCCCTGCCCCTGCCTCGAGCACTAGCTCCGCATTCCCACTGGCTGGGAACCTGCAGCCGGCTGCTTCTGGGGGCAGCCTGGTCTGCGGTGCCAGGAGAGGCAGGAAGCTGCCTTAGGCCCCCCGCTGCACCGCTGACCGGGAGCCGCTCCAGGGAAGCCCCTCCTGCCCCAGCCCTGCCCCCCCCAAGCCAGAGCCCCTCCTGCACCTCAAAGCTCCTCCTCAGCCCCACCCCAGAGCCCACACTCCAGTCACATTCTGTTGGGTCGCGGCATCAACACTTTTCTTCAGCTGGGTCATGGGGAAAAAGAAATGTGAAACCTGCTGGGCTAGAGTAACTCTCTACCGATTGCTAGAGGCACTGCCCAGCAGAGGGTGGCTTTCCCCTGCCACCCTGATCTTCCCCTGCCCCACCCAGTGGCTGCCTGGCAGCTACAGAGGAGTGTCCAGGGGGCTACGGGGGCCGGAGATAAAGCAGAAGTGGAATCACTCCCCTTTTCAGCCCTACTTGCCCAGATCTATGTCCCTAGCCCAGCTGCCTACATGCACGGTGGAGATCCGGCGCCGAGTGAGGTTCGGCCGTGCAATGCACAGCTGAAAGCACGCTGCGTGCGACGTACCACCGAGTCCCACCCGCAGCAGAGTACAGAACAGTCAAGCAAAGTTGAAAGACGCTGTAGCTGAAGCAGAAAAGCAGAGGATGAAACAGCAGCAAAGACAATTACTGATCCCAACCCACGTTCCCGCTCATCTTTTCCATCCCTTTGTTTCCATTCATATGCGAAATAATTTGTGTGTGCATGGAGACATGTGCGAATGTGCACCATCAGTTGAAATAAAACCTCGCGGTGGGCACTCTGCTCATCCGCTGGGTGGCATTTGAATCTCTCCTGAGAGGCCGCACAAGCGCACAGCCAAGGGGGAACATGGATCCCAACGGAAGTCAGACTACCTAACTTCCAGTAACAGACTTCCAGTTCTGTGGTACAGAATCCTGCAGATGCTAGCGATACGTGTCTCAGCACTGTCCAGGTTACTATCCTGGCATGTGTACAATACACAACCACATATACGTGTTCAAAAGCTAAATGTATCACATGACTCAAAGCGTAGGCATAATTACCCAGAATCCCATGCAAAACCACAGTAACATCACCGATACATTTCCCACTTTCCCGTGAGGCCATTGGTACTGGACACTGTCAGAAAGAGGCTACTGAACTAGACAGACGATAGGTTAGACCCGGTGACCCAATCCCTCTCTACCTAGGAAAAAACGCTGCAGTTCCAAGACAGGGTAAAACACTTAATCCAGGGAAAATATCAGCTGTCAGTGACACCAGTCCAGCTTTCAGCACTTCTTAATACCTAACGAGAAGGCAATAGAACCCCCACGTGCAGCAGCGCGAGCAGGTGGCAAGCGACCACATAAATGGAAAGTTCAAGGTTGTAAATGTCATCAATAACTCTCGCTGATAACATGTGTTAACAGAATTATGATCATGGAAGGCACCGTGGTTTTTAATTATTATTTACAGTGTCCTCCCCCACTGTAATGTTACATTCCTGACGTAGGCCAGGTCTACACTAACGGGGAAGGTCAAATCAAGATATGTAACTCCAGCAATATTAATCACATAGCTGGAGTCGACGCACTTTGATTCAAGTTTCTCCACTGTCCACACAGCAGGAGGCAGACAGAAGCAAAATCTCCTGTCAGCTTCCCTTACTTCTCAAAGGAAGAGGAGTACTGGCTGCCAATGAGGGTGCCCTCTGAGTTTGATGTAGCAGGTCTTTACTAGACCTGCTAAATCAAACTCCGGAAGATCAATTGCAGCAGCATCAATCTTCCCCGGAGTAAAGACATGGCCTAGGTTATTGTCGGAGAAGGGCGAACTTAAGTAGCGGTGTGGAAATGGGAGGTCATGTGTTGCCATCAGTTCTGAAGCAGAATTCGCTCAGACCCACTCCCAAAGAAGTCTTTCCATTGAGCAGTCAGATCGGGTCCAAAGTGTGTGATGCTTGAAGAACAATAACATTTCCGTAATTAACAAACCAGGCATGCTTGGAGCAGCTTTGTGCTTTTTTTTCTGCTGTTATTCTTCTCCCTTTGGATCCCTTTCATGGCCCGGATTTAGAGTAGCCCCACTAAGCTGGTCGCCACTAGAAACGCTACATCAGCCCAACTGCATTGTGGAAACATGCCTGGTAAAGATGCTCCATGCAAACTTTCTCCCATCGGCATGGTTACGTCACTGCCGTGATGTTGGCAGGAGAACGTCTCCCATTGATATAGCTCCGGTGTGGCCAGCACTTAGGTTGCTGTAATTTTCCAATTTTGTTTCTTGCACCTTCAAAGGACTTGCTGCCTCGAGCCTTCCAGCCGTGCAGAACTTGGCATTTTTCCCAGGGCAGCCAGCTAGCCAGAACCATTCCTTTAGGCTTTGTCTACACTACAGGGTTTTGTTGCCACCTGCCTTTTGGCGACAAACAAGTGAGAGCCTTTACACTGCAATGGGACTTTTGTCAGGAAAAATGCCCACTCCTTTCTTGTTGACAAGGAGCCAATGTCAATAGAACTGGCTTCCTCCAGTATCCCATGATGCCTGCCCTGCTGGCTCTGCTCACTGTTTTGTGATCTCTGCTGCCCTGCAGGCATGCATCCCTCCCCTTTCAAAGCTCTGGGAAGTATGAAACAACTGAGTGAACGGCTCTGTTTGGGGAACAAAGAGCAAACCATTGGACTGCTCCTGTTCTACCCAACTAGGAACACAGGAGCAGGCAGAGAGACAGGCTGTTGCGCTACTTTGACATTCAGCAACACAAAGAGCTCACAGAACTACTCAAAATTCAGCTCCCAGCAGCCGAGGAGACTGTGGGAGAACTTATTTGGTCGACTTTTGGGTGCCAACATGTGTTTTACTGTCCAGAGGGGCTGTTAGCATCCAGTTCCCAACTTCCTTTTGGTGTCACAACAGCACTGGTCTCCCGGAGGCTAATTTGGATGGGAAAGGAGCCAGAACCGAAGATCTGAGCAGCCCTTAATGCTGAGGAATCCTGGTCCGAGGCTGGTGGCATGGGCCCCTCTTAATGGGGTTAGTTGTGGATTCTATTTTGTCACTTGCTGAAAAAGAACATTGAAATACTGTGCTTGAGGGGCATGTGTGTGCCCCTGTCCCTGACTGAAACGGCAGGTTTGCATGAGATGCTCCCTTTCCTGATTTCCTGAAGGCCCAACTTCAGGTTTTTTTCAGGGGCCGGTGTATGGAGGAATCTGCATTGCAGTGACCCAGGACAATCCCGGAGAAGGAATTCTGCAATTCCGTCTTTTCTTCCCCTTTTGCTCCCTGGGGTCCCCACTCCGCACTCCTCCATTTATAATCGGTTTTTTTTTTTGCTCTATTTGGCTGCGTGTCCAGGCCAGGTCTCCGGTGTCACTCATTTCTAAATCTTTAACCTGTCCGATCACTTGCCTTTCCCTTCTCTCTGTCTCCCATCCTTCTGATCCCTCCAATTAGTGTCTTTCTCTTTTCCCATCACCTTTTCCTTTGGGGACGTGATTTCTGAAGCTCTGAGATAAGTGCTCTTGTTGTTCTTAGACATCGTCACAAAGTCCTCAGCCCAGCAGTAGACGCTTTTCATTTGCCTTCCCTGTTCAAAACCCTCCCTAGAAGGAGAAGATGAATTTGGGTCCCAGGCCATCAAAGCACTGACACGTATGCATCTCTTTACAAGCACGTTTGTCGGTTCATAGATGTCAGTGGGACTGCTCATGTGCGTGAAGTGACACGCGTGTGTATGTGCTCTGCTGCAGCAGCCCATGGACTAGATTTAAAGGCTTGAGCACTCTATCCTAAAACAACAATCATAATAATCATTTACAGGGCTCGACAAACCGCGGCAAAATTCACTCACCAGCCCTACACCGCACATGCGCCAGACCCGCACTGTGCATACGTGCGCTGCCGGTAAACGGGGCAACCATCTGAAATCTACTCACCATGGACGAGTAGATACACGGATTTGTTGAGCCCTGACCATTTAGATCAAGTCTCAGTAAAGTTATTTAAAATGAGCCCAGAGACCTCGTTCCGCGTGAATCTGGTTTTACAGAACAAATAGGCCAATTAGCATATTCTCTCTATTGACCTACCTACTTAATAATAATGCTTAGCATTTTGATAGTGGCTAATATCTGAAAAGTGGTGCACGTGCATGGGTTGACTCTATAAAAACCAGGAACCATCCTGTGGCACATTGGAGACTAACCAAAATCGGTAGAATCATGAGCATCCGTGGGCAAAACACACTTCATCAGATGAACTGGAGTGAAATGTTACTTCCACTCCAATTCATCTGATGAAGTAGGTTTTTCCCACATACATAAACAGCAGAAGGAGTACCTGTCAATTGTAGGACCTGTGTTAATGAGGCTATAATGCCGTCAAGTGCCAGCAAAAATGCCCTTCTGACATATATACAGCCTCTCTCCACCTTACGAACCAGTTACGGACCAAGCAATTGGTTGTAACTCGGTTTGTTCGTAAGTCAGACCCCATAGAATTACACATGACCGCGCTGTTTGTAAGTGCGGATCGCGTTCATAACTCGGAGTCTGCCATTTACGACAGCTTCGGTCATACCTGCGAATGGTCATAAGTCAACTGTTTGCAACTTGGGGACTGGCTGTATTGGCCAAACTGGACAGTCTCTGAGACAAAGGATAAATGGACACAAATCACCCATCAGAAATGGTAACACACAGAAACCTGTAGGGAAACATTATAACCTGCCTGGACACTCAAACATGGATTTAAAAGCAGCTGTTCTCCTACAAAAGAATGTCACTAGCCAATTACAGAGTGAGTCTGCAGAACTGGAATTTATCTATAGATTTGACACCCTTACCCTAGGCTTAAACAAAGACATTACCTGGTTGGCGTGTTACAAAGCCAATTTCTCTTGCCGCTAACATCTTCATTTCCACATCAAAAGCTAAGAATGGGGTTGGGGGTGGGACTCATTCAGCCCACTTAATTAGCCTCACTTATATGGGCCCTACAATTGACGGGTACTGCTTCTGCTGTTTTATACTGGGTTTTGTTATTTCCACCTCAATTCATCTGATGAAATGAGTTTTGCTGATGAAAGCTTGTAAATCTATATATTTAGGTTCGTTTCTAAGATGCCTCAGGGACATTCATTTTTTTTATCGTCACAGACTAACACGCCTACGTCTCTGAGATTTTTGTACCCGTCTCTATAGCATTGCAATAACCATACTATATCTTATCAATATTTACCATAGTCATAGAATGTGACTAACTTTCTTTTGAGAATACATATGTGCATAATACCGTTACAGACAGCAATCAGTACAACGGATGTGTACAATACATAATTCTGCCTCATTTCTAGAGTTGAGTTTAGGCTCTTATTTTCCCGCTGTGAGTTCAGAGAAAAAGGCCAGTCTGCTTCAAATGACTTTTCAAGCCTTTCCCAAACTGGTATACACACATCTGTCAACATGCTGATTTTTAATTTCAGCCTGTGTTTACTGTTCCCCGGTGCTCACAGACCAAGCATGCTCCCGGGAACAACACACGCCATTGTACTGTTGGGACAGGGTAACCTTGATGCCCATGGATCAGGAATAATGTCAAGTGTGGTTGTGCCCTGCGAAGTGACTTTGTAAAAATGTCACCTTCTTACACGCGAGAGCTGCTCCTTGGGTGCATTCGGCGCCACCGCTGCTGCCTTTGCCGACACAAATAATTGTTTTCTGCTTTTTGCTCCTGGTAGCCCTCCAGGGCCCACTCGGCTAGAAGAGAAGGGGTTGGTTTCTGTTCCTTCTTGTACATCAGCGACAGCGCTGTTTGCCAAGTGTTATTCCCTTGCACCAGGGGGTCACACAGCTGGGGCTACAATTACCCGACCATAATTTGGCCTGCCGAGTCTTGCTTTCAGGGGATGATGCATTTGAAGAAAAGAGCCCAGCTTGGGGGGTCAGTCCCAGGTTAAGTTTGCAGCATTGACAGTACAGGTTGCACCTCTGAAAAACCAGCACTCTCTGGTCTGGCAACATTGGTGGTCCTGCTGGTCCAGTCGGTACTGGGGGCAGCACGGTCGACAGCCCAGCCAGGGCCAGGAGTGGGGCCAGAGTCCCAGAGCAGTCCCCCACATCCTGCAGCAAGTGGGGTGGGGCCGGAATCCCCACCTGTCCCCGGCAACTGAGGCTGGTGCTGTGCAGCACAAGCTGGAGCCTACGGCAGCCCAGGCCAGCCAGGGAGCCGGTAACAGCTGGGCAAGCAGCCCAGCCAGGCTAGTAGAGGTTTGGGGGGCAGAAGCTGGGTGTCTCCTGTGGGTGGCCAGTGGCAGGGGACCTCCCCTAGTCCAGAAAATTCTCCAGAGTGCCGGACCAGGGAGGTCCAACCTGTACTTGCAAACTGATCCCGTTGGACATGGATGTCGCTGAGAAGCAATGAACACGGAAGCCCCCAATTCTGTTTTTAAAAGCTCTTGGTGAAGCATTGCACGTGCAGAGGGGAACCATTCACATGCCCTGGGCAAAGCCTGGTCCTATTGAAATCCATGGCGCCACTCCCATAGAGCGGCGCAATTAGCCTCCTTCATTACTGCACTGATGTTCAACCAGTACCCACAATATCCTGGACAAGTTAACTCCCCAGGTTGGAGAGCTGGTGCCCTTAACTCGTACTTGCACAGCACAGCTCCTGCAGGAAGTACAACGGGTACAGCTGTACGTGACACAGAGCATGGCAACGTTACGTATTGGTAATACATTGGACTAACAGGGCACTGCACAGCCAGTTCTGCCGTCTCTTTGGGGCGGACGTGTAATTACCATGACCATTAACAAGATATGCAGATGTACATCAGAAAGACAATGCCTCCCCCCTCCCCCTCACTACAACTCATTTCAGAGGGATGAGGGATTCTAAACACTTTTTCAGTGGATGCTGAGGGTTATGTCCTGCTGCAACAGGTTGAACCTCTCTCGTCCAGCACCCTCAGGACCTGACCAGTGCTAACCCAGAGAATTTGCCGAATCACAGGAGGTCAATATTGTCTAGCAGCACTACCAGCACTTCCACTGCTGATTGGGCTCTTAGAAGACATTTAGGGGTAAATTAGAGCTAAACAACAGCACAGAGCACTGAGAGCCAGGCCTGGAGGCTGTAAACAAACTTTATGGGACTGCAGGAAGCTTTGTCACACCCATGCTAAGTGGACAGCCGGCTCACTAACTTCATGCCGGACCACGGATGTTGCCAGACCAGAGAGTACCGAATTAGACAGGTTCCATCTGTATTGCTAATACTCTATATAGGCTACATCTAGACTGGCATGATTTTCCGCAAATGCTTTTAATGGAAAACTTTTCCGTTAAAAGCATTTGCGGAAAAGAGCATCTGGATCGGCACGGACGCTTTTCCGCAAAAGCACTTTTTACAGAAAAGCATCCATGCCAATCTAGATGCGCTTTTGCACAAAAAAGCCCCAATCGCCATTTTCGCGATCGGGACTTTTTTGCGCAAAACAAATCTGAGCTGTCTACACTGGCCCTCTTGCACAAAAGCTTTGCGCAAAAGGGACTTTTGCCCAAACGGGAGCAGCATAGTATTTCCACAAGAAGCACCGATTTCTTACATGAGATCGTCAGTGTTCTTGCGGAAATTCAAGCGGCCAGTGTAGACAGCCGGCAAGTTTTTCCGCAAAAGCAACTGCTTTGGCGGAAAAACTTGCCAGTCTAGACACAGCCACTGATAATAAAAAACAGGACTATGTAGCACTTGTTAGTCTTTAAAGTGCTACATAGTCCTGTTTTTGTTTCAGCTACACCAGACTAACACGGCTACTTTTCTATCACTACTCTCTGATAATTGCTGCTCGAAAACATACTTCATGCGCAGTGGGGGCTAGCTGCAGGCAGGTGACACGTGTTTGGATTTTTTTCTGGTCTCACACTAGCGGCACGTCGCCTCAGAGAAAGAACAAACTGTTTTGGTCTCACCACTAGAAACCCGCAGTGTGGGAGACTCGAGCATCTACTGCTGCATGCGAAGAACAGCCAGAGCAGTGGGGTGGAGGCCGGCGGGCCGGGGCTGGGAGAGGGGCTTGGATTCCCCAGCCTTGCTAGATCTCGCTGGAGAATCCCAACAGTTCAGTAACGCGGACTGGCTCCCAGGAGGTGTCTTCAGACCCCGATTCATGCCCCTAACTAGACAGAGCCAGTGACCCCTGGGAGAAAGGGGGGCTCCAAGCGTTACACACGTGCTGAGGCTTGAGAAGTAATTTCCACATCTTTCTCTATAGGCAGCAGTAAATTAACATTCCCTGCAATCGATCAGTCAGTCAGGTGCACTCAGTAGTGCCCAGCCGAGAGGGGGACCCCTCTGTGCTAGGGGCTGTACAAACAGTGGCAGGCGGCCCTTGCCTCAAAGAGCACCCCTCTAACAGCAACGGCTGGGGGTGGGGCGGAGTGTAACACAAGCAGAGAGGTCAGTGTAACCGCGGCAAAGAGCATGTGAGTTCTATGGTTTTTATTGGGGGAGCAGGGTAAGGTGCCAGGGGCGGGGGGTTAGCTAACAGAAAAGGGGAGGGGAGGACGCAGGGCGAGGGGACAGAGGGAGCCTGGGCGGGAGGGGTGCGGAGCAAACAGCCAACCAGTCCCAGCCAGAAGGGCAGGAAATGGTAGCAGTGCCCGGTGCTCCCGCGGCTGTAGTCTCTGGCTGGCTCCTGCCGGCAGTTTCTTTCCCAAAGGTCACGTGCTTGTGGGGAAGAGAGGCCCTGCCAGGGTCTGGGGCACCCTAGGCAGGGGGCTGGCGCCGGGGGGACTGGGTTGCTCTGACCAGGCACCCGTGGGGGGGCTGGGTCCTTAGGCTCGTGACTCTGCGGGGGACGGTGCGGGGCCCGGTGAACCCCGCGGGTTTCTGTTTGCCACGGTGAATCCTACGGGGTGGCCAATTCCTGCGGCTTTCCGACGCGCCACCCGCAGCTTCTGCTTGTCAGAATGAACGACTCCAGCCTGCCGGCCTGGGAGAACCCTGGGAGCCCTCTGCCTCCCAGCAGGCCCCGAGCTCCGCCGGAACTTCACTCGTCTACCCTGCTTGGGACGTGTCCATGCAGCCCCTGTCCCTCCTCCCCTTCTAGCTTCAGGTCTTTCCGCCTCTCTCTGTCCCCTCCCGTTTGGGGAGCCCTGTACCTTCCCCTGGGTTTTCACTGGGCGTCGTGCTGGACTACTCCTCTTTGGGGAGGTTGTCCAGGGGGCCTTCTTCTCCCTGACCCCAGGCCTCTCCCGGAGACAAGGCCACCCAAACACGTTCTCTTCTTCAGCAGCAGCTATGGGACTCCTCCGGGCTGCTGCTGCTGCTGAGCTAGAGGTTTACCCAGACTCTAAGGGCTCCTCGACACTGCAATGAAAAACCTGCGACACCATCGTGGTTAGCCCGGGTCAGCTCAAGCTTGTGTTCCCTGTAAGCTGTGCCCTTGTGCACTCACGAGAGAAGCCAGTGCGTCCAGATGATCAGCAGAGCCCACGCAGCTAGGTTTCTGTTTTCCTGGTGGTGCACATTCCTGACTGCCATGGTGCATGTAGAAAACTTTATTCTGCACATGGGTGGAAAAGGTTAGAGGGAACATTGGGCTTAAGCTGTGGATGTTTGGGCTCAGGCCAGAGGGTTCCAGAGGACAAGTTCCAGCCCTAGCCCAAATGGCTATACTTGTATTGATGGCCGTGTAGCTGAACCTGAGGCCGCTGACCCTGCTCTGAGACTGGGTGCGGTGGGTTTTTTATTGTGGTGGAGTTACGCCCTCCAGGTTGAGAATTCCAGGGGTTTTCTTAGCTGCCTGGAGACGTTAAAGTGCCCAGCACCCAACAGCAACGAGAATGCTTTCTGGTTCTGGAGATTAGCGGGAGGGATGAGCCTCAGCGCAGTGGGCGGAAGGAACGGGTCAGGTGGTGTAATGGGACGTCACTCACCTCACCCAACTGGCCCCCTTTTGGCCAAGTGCCTGCACCTGCATTCCTTGCTGTTGCAGCCCCCCTGCAACCTCAGCCCTGTCTGAGCCTTTTAAGCTTCCAGAAGGAACTGCCTCATTCTGGCCCAACAGCTTCCTTTTAACAGGCTTGCTGGGCCCTGATTGGCCAGGTCCTTGTGCCACTCTAGCTTTCTTGGAGGACTTCTCTGTGGTTTGCTGGGCAAGGCCACAAGCCTCCAGCAGGGGGCTTCAGAGCCAGGTCCACCCCATCACAGGTGAGCAGAAGGAACTGGCTAGCCGGCCACTCCCTCCAGCTGACAGACATGCAGAGCTCAATGCCCCTGGCCCTTCCCCTCAGAAAGTGATGGCACCATGGGCGCCCTGAAGGAGGCTGGTTTTTTGCTGGATGTGGAACCACTGAACCAAGTCAACCGCCGTTGGCGTGGAAATAAATCCTGCCTCTGCAGTTCAGTACAACAGGGCCCAGCTGCAGTAGGAGGAAGTGAGCTCTGAGGAGCCTAGGCCAGGACCTGCAGCATGATGGGAACAGGAGAGGACAGGGGTGGGCTAGCAGTACCTACCCTGGCCATTCAGGCTGAGTGTCTCACCCCTTTGAGGTCTGCTGAAAAAGACAGACACTGTTCCCTGCATGTAAGCAAATTTCACACTCTCCACCAAACGCTCAACACACCTGAGAGGCACTTGGCTTTGGGTTTCTTCACAAAACTTTCTCAGAACTCTCTCTGGGCTCTCGTGTCGCTTCAGTGACACAGAGCCCAGCTCAGGAAAGCCCTGCTTAAAGCACTCAACTCCAGTGCAGTGTGTGTGTGGGGAGGGGGGGGGGGGGAGCTTTCACCTCAAGCCCCACCCCATGCGCAAACTGCCTCAGTTTCCCTTCCATTCGCCCTCCGAAAGGAATGAAATCTCTCGGCGGCCGACTCAAAGGCCCGCCTCTGGGCGCAGTTCATTCATGTGTATGTTCACCAAGCCGCAACACCCGCAGGATAGAGCTGTTCTCTCCACCCCCCCAAAGAACAGCAGGGACAGGCGCAGACGCTACCCACGCCTCCCGCCCAGGGGGTTGTGCCCCAGTTTCCTGCCTGAGAGCCAGTTTCCATTCTGCCCACAGTTTTTTTGCCCTTGTTCCAGGGCCCTGCCCCCCAGGCTGTTCAACTGAGAGTTACCAATAACTTGCTACCGGGCCAAGGCTCCCCGTAGTGTTCTATTCCCCAGGCTTCCCCGCCTGTGAGTCCTCCAACCCCTGTTCCTGGGTCCTCCAGCATCAGCCCTCCAGGCTCAGCATCCCCGACCACGCTGGTTCTTCCCCTTTTCCCAGGGCCCTCCTCAGGAGCCCACCTTCAACTCAGCAGGGCTCAGAAGATAAGAACAGGCCAGTCTGCATCCACAACTGCAAAGTCTCTACCATCGCTCATCACACTCAGCCCTGTCCCCTGGGTCTCCTGTAACTCTCTCGCCAGCTGCTCCTGCGACAGGCAAACACAGGTTGAAAGTTAAGCAGGCGCCTAAGGGCTATCCTGGATTGGGGCCATCCTTTGGAATCCCAAAGAGCTAGCTAGTACCCCACCAACTTCCACCTGCCCCGGCAGCAGCCGCAGAACCCCGAGAAATCAGTGGGGTGGGGGAGCCCTAGCAGGCGCTGGAGTAACGCAGGGTTACGAGTGCAGTGCATGAAATCTCTGCGCGGCGCTCGAGCCTGTTCAGTGCTGTTAGTCCCTGACTTTCAGGAGCACCCTTGAGCCGTTTCAGTTCCTTTGCAAGACGTTTAAGTCACCTAACTACATGGCCGCAGGCTAGGATAGTCCCTGGACACGCACGGAGCATATCTTATTGTATAATGCTACGCCCACATCTTGAACACTGCATACGGAGGTGGTTTCCTCCTCTCAAAAAAGATCTCTTGGCATCGGAAAAGGTTCAGAAAAGGACAACAAAAAGGACAAGGGGTTTGGAACGGGTCCCGTATGAAGAGATTAAAAAGACTGGGACTTTTCAGTTTAGAAAAGGGGAGACTAAGGGAGGATAGGATAGAGGTCTATAAAATCATGACTGGTATGGAGAAAGAGAAGTTATTTACTTGTTCCCATAAGAACTAGGGATCATCAAACGAAACAAATAGGCAGCAGGTTTTAAAACAAACAAAAGGAAGGTTTTCTTCATGCAGCGCACAGTCAACCTGTGGAACTCCTTGCCAGAGGATGTCGTGAATGCCAGGATTTGAAAAAGAGAGTTTGAAAAAGAGTTAGATAAATTCATGGAGGAAAGGTCCACCAATAGATATTAGCCAGGATGGGTAGAAATGGTGTCCCTAGCCTCTGTTTGTCAGGGGCTGGAAATGGATGACAGGAGAGAGATCATTTGATGATTCCCTATTCTGTTCACTCCCTCTGGGGAATCTGGCATTGGCCACCATCAGCAAACAGGACACTGGGCTCAATGGACCTTTGGACAGGCCACTCTTATGAAGTGTACATGATGGAGAGAGTCCAGTAAAGTCCCTGAAGTATTTAGCACCAACCAGCTAAGGGCAGAGAAAGGAACTGAGGACCAAGACAGCTGCTTCCTAGGTATTTAATTATAACCTAGGCACACTGAGAATAGCAACCAGAAAGGTATGGACATGTCTGGTGTCAGCTGTTTGCTCCCCCCACCCTTTTTGGAAGGAAATGCTGAGGTTTTCTGAGACCACTTTAAAGAGACGTTTTATTTGGCTTTGCAAAATGGCACCGTTGCTTTGGTGCGAGGGGCGTGCAATCAGGCAGCACAATGATTCATGCACCTGCGGGGTTGTAATTGCCCTCTGCCGACAAAGGGCCACTCTGTCTGAGGGATCCACAGACACTCAGCTGTTGAAAGAGTTCTAGAATTGGCATGAATACGCCGGCGGGGAGGATGGGAGGATAATGACACAGCCCTATGCGATGGCTTCCCTCTCCCTATCCTGCTGAGCTGGGAAAGGCAGCAACCAAAACCCAGCTGCTGTTCCTCTTAGAAATAAAAGGCAGAGAACATGCTCAGAAAAACACTGGCTCTGAAAGACGTGTGGTTACAGCCTGGGATGTCAGTGTAATAAGGCTTTTGCATCAGCTATGGGCTAAAACAAAATGGCAGGTTTTTACAGGCAATGGAATGGCATTTTAGAGGCCCGGTCTATGCTACCAGAGAAAATTGACCTAAGATACTCAACGCCAGCTATGAACATTTCTGCCGTACTCCCACAGAGAGAGGTCGACAGGAGAAACTCTCCTGTCAACCTCCCTTCCTCCTGGCAACCTGGTGGAGAACCCAGGTCGACGGGGGCATCATCAGTAGTCGATTTAGTAGGTCCTTACTAGACCCACTCAATCAAACTCCAAGAGACTGCTCTCCGGAGCATCACTCTCGGGGTAAGTGAAGACAAGCCCTTAGTGTCTCATGGGAGGGGGATAAGTTTGCAGGGATAGCACGACTGGAAGAGTGACCTGCTGCTATGGAGGAGAAACTGAGGAAGAGGAGTAAATAGGTGAGAATGAAAGAAAAGAGGCAGCTGGTGGCGAGAACGAGGGTGAAGCAAGCCCATGTCAAGATTAGAGTTATCCCTGTCCTGAATAGGGCCGTGTCTACACTTGAAGGCTTTGCTGGCAAAGCACTCCTACTAGGAATGTATCACAATATTAACTATCTGCCCTTTGACTGGGATAGCTCAGGCTGAGTTCCATGGTAAGTCGGGTCTAGATTAGTTCTGCTGGCCAGGACAAAGGTCTCCACAAAGCCAGAGAGAGTTGGACAAGTCTCTTCTCCTCCTCCATGATTATGAATCCCTGGGTGCAATTTACTCCAGAGCAATGGGGCTTCGTGCCCAAGGCGAACCTCACTCGTTGTGATCAGTAGCATCCGCTACTTCATTCAGATTACACCCAGGCAGGCAGCTGAAAGGCAGCAACGGAACAAAGGATACAAAGTTGTCTCCAAAGCCCATTTACCAGCACAACGGTCCTAGCTACCTGTTGTTTTAGAAATGAAAGGGCCCTTTGCACCATGGTGTTCTGGAAGTTTTTGCAGAGCTGAGCTGGAAGACAGCGACACTGTTTAATCCTGGGCGAAAAAGAATCAAAACAGGAAACGAGTTTTGCTCCGAAGAGCAAGGGGGTTTTGTAGTGAATCCTTCAGAAGAATGCACGAGATAACAGGCATCTGAGCAAGTCCTTTCTGCTGGACACCGCTTTTTTGTTAAGCAGTCTCACTTGTGAAGCTGCCCACAACTTGATCGTGAATGCAGAGTGGGGATTAGGAGGAAAGAAATGAACAGAGTAAAGCTATCGAAATGCAGCCATTTTGCTTTCAGGGGTTGAAAGCACACGTTTTCTTGGGGCTCCCTTTGTCTTTCCCCATTCCATTAATCTAGTTGGTGTTTTCTGTACACTTAAGCAAGTTAGGAAATAATAGTTTTTTAAAGGAAATATTGAAAAAAAGGTTTATTTCAAGATTTCTTGTCATAATATTTGTGTGTATTTTTGACTAAAAATCCAAATGGAAAAGTGTTTGTTTCTTTCTTTGTTTTTTAAAATCAAATTCAATACAAAATTCAATTTTGGTAAAAATGTTCAGATTTTGAAAACCAAACCCTTAACATTTCTATCCACAGGCGAACTGATGACCAAAATTTTCACAGAACAAATTTTCAGTTTCAGCTTTTCAAGTGTAAAATTAGACAATTTCTACCACAATGAAAATTTTCATTAACATATTTTGGTTTGGTCAAAAAGCCATATTTTTCTAGAAAAAAATGTTTCCATCACAAAAAAAATTGACACACACACACACACACACACACACCCGCCCTATAATTAACTGCAGTTTGAACCTCTCTAGTCCAGAACTCCCTGGTCCAGAAACATCTATTGTCCGGAATGATGTTAGTGAGCCAGATGTCCACTTTCCATGAGTGTGGCCAAGTTTCCTGCGGTCTCATAAAGTTTATTTACAGCCACCAGTCCTGGCTCTCAGTGTTCTGTGCTGTTATTTAGCTCTAATTTACCCATATATGTCTTCTAACACCCCAGTAAGCAGTGGATGTGTTGGTAATGCTGCTAGACAATCATGACTTTCCATGGGGTCCTGAAGGTGCCAGACTACAGAGATTCAACCTGTACCTGCCGTGTTCAGCCTTTTACATTTTCAGAGTGCTTTTCAAACACAAGGTTTTGATCCTACTCCTTTAAAGTAAATGGCCCATCTGCCTTGTATTTCACAATCAAGCTTTGCCTAATTACTCAATTCATCTTCATTTCTACTCTGCACTGGTTAGGCCTCAGTTGGAGTATTGTGTCCTGTTCTGGGAACCGCATTTCAAGAAAGATGTGGAGAAATTGGAGAGGGTCCAGAGAAGAGCAACAGGAATGATTAAAGTTCTAGAGAACATGACCTATGAAGGAAGGCTGAAAGAACTGGGTTTGTTTAGTTTAGAAAAGAGAAGATTGAGGGGGGACATGAGAGCCGTTTTCAGGTCTCTAAAAGTGTGTCATGAGGAGGAGGGAGAAAACTTGTTCATCTTGGCCTTTGAGGATAGAACAAGAAGCAATGGGCTTAAACTGCAACAAGGGAGGTTTAGGTTGGACATTAGGAAAAAGTTCCTAACTATCAGGGTGGTCAAACACTGGAATAAATTGCCCAGGGAGGTTGTGGAATCTCCATCTGTGGAGATATTTAAGAGTAGGTTAAATAAATGTCTATCAGGGATGGTCTAGTCAGTACTTGGTCCTGCCATGAGGCAGGGGACTGGACTCAATGACCTCTCGAGGTCCCTTCCAGTCCTAGTATTCTATGATTCTATGATTAGCCAAATCAGAATAATTAACCAAAAACTCTTTTCTTTCTCTCAGAAAAAAAGAATTTTGAAGGGCTCCATTGAACTGTCCAGGATCAAATGTGTCGAAATTGTGAAAAGCGACATCACAATTCCCTGTAACTATAAATATCCCTTCCAGGTAAGTCTGCCTTCAAGAATAATATTACTGTCTTTTGCATAATTTCTAACAGAAACTCTGTCTCACAACACACGTAGGAGTAAATGAATGCAGTGGCAGTGATATATAATAGCAAAGGAAAAAAGAAAGGAGCAATAAATATGCTTTTTAGCTAAAGTGTGAAAAGTAATGGAGAATCAAAGACTGAGTCTTTCCGTTGACTACACCGCGATTTTCCGCCTGTAGTCCACAGAGCCCCGGAGTGCCACAGAATATGTTAGGGGCCTGTGAAAGGTTTTCATTACCACAGAACAGTGGTTTTCAACCGGCAGGCAGTAGCCTCATGGCAGTCCATAAGAGTCCCAAAGGGAGCTGCAGCTTTATTTGAAATTTGTTAGGGGTCCACAAATGAAACAAGGCTGCAAACCCCTGGATTACACAAATTCATCGATTTTAGGTCGAGAAGGGACCTTTGGATCATTTGGACTGGCCTCCTCTATAATGCAGGCTACAGAATTTTGTCCAGTTATTCCCCTATGAAGCCTACTAGCTCATGTTTGATGAAAGCATCTTCTGGAGAAGCATCCAGTCTTGATCTGAAGACAGAAAATGCTGGGGGAGTGGAAGGAGAATTCATGCCCCTTGGTAGTTTGTTTCTGTGGTTAATCACCCTCCCGAGTAGGGAATCACTCATTTCAGTGGGGTTTAGATCAGGCCCAACCGAGGAGAGAATGGCGAAAACATGGAGTCTACAAAGAACAGATGCAAACATGCCGCCTTTACCCTCCCAATGCATTAGACGTTCCGTAGCGTTAGGTGGCATCGATTGAGAATTCCCATTCGGCTCTTTCACCTGATTGGCCACCTTTTGCAATTGGATTACAAATCTCATGCTATTAGGGCCTTTTCCTTAAGGCTACAGCCTCTGGAGGCAAGGGAGAGCAGGCAAATCGCCTTGGATACATTTCTAGGCCTCACCGTTGCAGCGAAAAGCTTGAAAATGGTACCCCAGGGCATCCTACAGACTCAACAATCCAGAAAGAAAAGCACCTGCCATTTCTTAGTCCATAAACGTTCATGAGTCGGGGGCCTGACTCGTGATTTTGAACCTTTGGCGATCACAATATCGCGATCCTAATGGAGGGGATAGCTCCATTTCTAGCATGGTAATCTAAACACACAGAATGCACATTGACCACGTGCTTTGTGGACTGTTCATTGGCCTCCGGGCTCTGTTCACCGTGGGTGAAATGCCCCTAGGAGCCGTGGCGTGCACCAGCTTACAGAGCGATAATAAGGGGGAGCAATTAACGCCCAGCGCAGGGTTGGACTCAGGAGTCACTTTGTGACCGTAGAGAAGCTGCACAGTTCTCTGCTCCGAGGGCGGCTTCATTTTAGAGGGGCCCAACCTTAGAAACTGGGGGCTTTGTGGGGCCGGGTCCCTGCACTTCCCACCGGAATCAGCCAGAGATGTGTGTCTGTCAACCCCCCACAAACCAGGGCCCCACTGCTGTGCTAAGCCCCTTTCCACCAACCAAGCTGTGCTGAGCCCTGTTGAGGGCACTGGAAGAGGTGGCTGCTACAGGTGTGGGAAGTAGGGGTGTGGGGCCGCAGCACCCCCAGGTTTTGCACCTGCCTTCCCCATGCCCGCGAGCCAGCCCTGCTGCCAGCTTCTCCAGCCTGGGGTCCTGGCCTCCAGGAGGCCCTGTGGGGTTCTGCCTCCACGGGCTTTGCCGATCTCCTGGATTCCCATTATCTACTGGCTTCACAGGGTCTGCCAGCCCACTGGCCCTCCCTGGCCCAGGGTCCCGCCACCGACCCAGGGCTCTGCAGTCCGGCCTGGGGCAGTCAAGGCAGCCAACTCTCCTGGACTGGGCGCCATTTGCAGCCATGGAGTCTGGTCTGTTTGGACCAGGAGAGTTGGCCACCTGATCTCAACTGGGCTAAATGGGGGATAGGGGGGTGCCGCTCAGCACCCTCACCCCCAAAATAGCTCCAGCGCCACTAGCCGCATGAGTCCCCCACAGGCCAGATCTCTTTATAGAGGTGGGTATCAGATAACGGTCAGGCCCTCAGAAAGGTGCAGCCTTGCTCAGCCATTTTCTAGGACCAAGAGAAGTTGAGGGGGGGGGGGGGGAGGAGAGGGGCTGCAAATGGCTTCCAGTGTGTGGCTCATCACAGAGGATGCTGAACAGCTCTGCCAGCTCGGGGCCCGCTGGGCCTGGCCGCCCCGGAGGAGAGGTTTTGCTGGGGTTATTCGCCAGCTTCCAGTCTCTCCGTGTTACTGGAGCATGGCCACGGATTAGCCATTTGGTTCCTGGAAATACCAATACCTAAAAAGAAGAAACCCCCCTCAGTTGGCTTCTTTCGCCTGACTACGGCCATTTTCCTTGAAAAATAAAACAAAGCTGGCGCAGGGAGCGGGATCAGCGCCGAGGGGCGGGCTCTTCTCGAGATGTCGGACACACAGCAGACGCGCTGTGAACGATGCACAGATGTTGCACCTGCTAAGAGCAAAGTACAAAAAAAAAAAAAGTCAGCTGTATCCTGCCGTAGAACCACCGACGGCTTTGTTTAGTTGTGTGGCTTGGTACACGAGGCAGCGCCGTGCAATACAGCCCAGTGTGTTCAGCGGCTTTGGGTTTTTTGGGTTTTTCTGCACACTTTAGAAGTTTGCTGCAGGCTTGAAAAAGTAACTTGTAATTTCCAAACACTGTACAACACACAGCAGCACCAGAAGAGTTGTCCAGAGTCAGTGGGAGACAGGCCGGTGCCCCTTTCTATTTTTTGTTGGACGGGCGGTAATTTATCAATCTAAGGGGAATCCTTCAGGGTTCCCAAAGCTACATGGCACTCGGGTGTGTCCACCGAGAAATCAACTCCTTTAAAACACGGTCATAAACGCTCACCATTCCTCCATAGGGGATACTGTTTAAAGAGCAGCTGGTATCTCACAAAAATCTGTTTGGAGACGATGACCCTAAATACGACCAAATTTGCTCGAGTGTCACAAATGCTCTGCATTTCTCTTCCCACGTATGTTCAGAAGTAGGGACAACTTTATGAAAACAGCATAGAATCATAGAATATTAGAACTGGAAGAGACCTTGAGAGGTCATCGAGTCCAGTCCCCTGCCTTCACGGCAGGACCAAGCACAATCTAGATCAGGGGTTCCCAAACTGGGGGCATGAAGAAATTCCAGGGGGGGTGCAAGGTGACCCAGCCCTCCCATTAATCTCCCACACCCCCCAAGTTTTGCTGCTATTTTTGTTTCTCGCCCCCAGTCAGTTCCTTTCCCCCTCGCCCTCCTAACAAGTTTTGCTGCTATTTTTTTTGGGGGGGGGGAGGTGTGAGGGTTTCTTAAAAATCAAAATGGGGGTGTGATGCCGAAGTTTGGGAACCACTGGTCTAGATCATCCCTGACAGGTGTCTGTCTAACCTGCTCTTAAATATTTCCAGAGATGGAGATTCCACAACCCCCCTAGCCAATTTATTCCAGTGTTTAACCACCCTGACAGGTAGGAAGTTTTTCCTAATGTCCAATCTAAACCCCCCTTGCTGCAATTTAACCCCATTGCTTCTTGTCCTATCCTCAGAGGCCAAGGAGAACAATATTACTCCCTCCTCCTTATAACACCCCTTTAGATACTTGAAAACTGCTGTCATGTAGCATCTTTGTAGCGTAATAATTTGCTTGCTTATTTCCCACCTAAAATCCTACAGCCAAATTCTGCTCAGTTACCTTGGAGTAAATCCTGATTAGAATTCAACAGGGTTGCTCAGAATATGCACCATTACCAGTGAGAGCAGAACTGTGCGCTAGCATTTCTGGCCAAGACAAACTGCGTGAGCAGACACAGGGATGCTGCTGCCGTACAAATGTTAGTAACAGGAGAAGCTGAAAATACGGGGCCAAATCCCCAGCTGGCAGAGTGGACCGAGCCTGCATCATTTCACTCGTGTTTCCTTCACGGTCGAGAGCTGTACCCCAAAGACTGTCTCTGCTGAATGCTCTTCTGAGCAGCATTCTCTGTCGATTTCAATCACCAAAGCCAGGCGCTAGATTCCACCGGGGTTCAGAGCCATTTCTGAGCTCACATCGGCCGTCACATTTGCCGACACAGTTGCTGCACGACTGGTATATAACACATCGGTGCTTTAAAGTCCCCCGAGTGTCAAAAAACAGCAGGGGCTGTTTATAATCACTGGCTTGCTTCTCTGGCCTCTTCTGCAGGTTCTCCATGACAACTACCTGCTGTACGTGTTTGCACCTGACCGAGAGAGCCGACAAAGATGGGTGTTTACACTGAAAGAAGGTAACCGCAGCGCCGGGCACAATCGACTCTCCAAGGTCACCTGTTCCAGCTCCGCTTTCAGTAGCCATAGACTGGAAAAAAACGAGAGGTCACAGGAAGTCCGATGCCTTATGTTTGCCCACGGAGAAGGGCACGTGCTCGGATGTTTGCAAATCTCGGGGCATAGTCTCCAAGGCTACGTCTAGATTGCATCCCTTTTTTGTAAAAGGGATGCAAATTAGACATATCGCAATTGCTAATGAAGCGGGGGAGATTTAAATCCCCGCTTCATTAGCAATTGCGATACGTCTAATTTGCATCCCTTTTACGAAAAAGTGATGCAATCTAGACGTAGCCCCAGCCCTTGGACAAATTGGTCCATGGAGAGGTTTGTTTGGATCTCGCCGGCAACACTAGTGAATTAAGACATTGGCCTAACCTCGGTTCTTCTTATGCTGGGAGAGATTGAATTGGTAAATTTGCGGGGAGAGCATATAGAAAGGGAGTTTCTGGCACAGGAAGCAGGAATGTGGGGGAAAAGGAGGGGCTGCAGCACTACCAGGTTTTCCACCTGGCTTCCCTGCACCCATCCCAAGGGCCAGCTCCATCATCTTCCCCACCAGCTCCATGTCCTGGCCTCTGGGCAGCCCCTCTAGGGTCCTGCTGGCCTTGTGTTCCGGCCTCCAGACAGCCCTGCTTGGGTACCACCAGCCCTGGGCACCAGCACTGCTCAGGACTCTGCAGCCCACCATCCGTGGGGTCCAGACCATCAGCCCTGGAGGCTGCACTGCCATTCGGGATCCTGCCGCCGGCCCGGGGCACTGCAGCCATCTCCAGCTGTAGCTAGGTGGCCAACTCTCCTGGACCGGACAGACCGGACTCCATCTGCAGCAGTGGTATCCGGTTCGTCCAGTCAGGAGGGTTGGCCACCCTAGGTGTGAGTCCAGCCTGGGGCAGAAAGGAGCCCAAACCAGTTGGAGGGAAGGGGGGTGCAGCTTGGCACCCCCACCCTAAAAACAGTTCCAGCGCCACGGGCTTTTGGTGCGTGGAAAACCTTTCAACCCCAGCTCATAGACTCTGTTTGGATAACCCCCTTCCTAAAGCACAGTCGGCAGTGGGAGGTTTATTGTCGATACGTTTATTCCCCTCCCCTCTTGGACTGTGTGTGTTGGACCCTTTTGTTGATTATGCAGCGACGTGCAGCGAGCAATGCAAACAGAAAAGCCACTGCGCGGGGTCGGGGGGACAGGAAGTGCACCAGCCCTTCCCTTGGCCCTTTCCTGGGTTATAACCAAGAGAACCAACAGCCATGGGCAAGGTGGAGGCGGCCCTGTTCCAGGTTCCCAAAAGGGGCGGGGCCACAGGAAGAAGTGGCAGGGCCTGAGAAGGAAGGGGCGGGGCCTCAGGAAGAAGTGGCAGGGCCTGAGAAGGAAGAGGCGGGGCCTCAGGAAGAAGTGGCAGGGCCTGAGAAGGAAGAGGCAGGGCCTCAGGAAGAAGTGGCAAGGCCTGAGAAGGAAGGGGCGGGGCCTCAGGAAGAAGTGGCAGGGCCTGAGAAGGAAGAGGCAGGGCCTCAGGAAGAAGTGGCAAGGCCTGAGAAGGAAGGGGCGGGGCCTCAGGAAGAAGTGGCAGGGCCTGAGAAGGAAGAGGCGGGACCTCAGGAAGAAGTGGCAGGGCCTGAGAAGGAAGAGGCGGGACCTCAGGAAGAATTGGCAGGGTCTGAGAAGGAAGGGGCGGAGCCTCAGGAAGAAGTGGCAGGGCCTAAGGAGGAAGGGCGGGGCTTGAGGAGGAAGGGGTGGAGCTAAGGGCAGCTGGCCCTTAGTGTTGCCCAGGCTGCAGCACACCTGCCCCCCAGCCCTGCCTGGAGCACCCGCGCCTCCTCAGGCAACCCTAAAAACTGCCCGGAGCACACCTCGTGACACTCCGGCAGCAATAAAGGGCATGGGACTTTGGGCCCCCTTGGATCACCAGGCACCGAGGCAGTTGCCCACTTCCCCCCGCCCGTCAGGGGGCCTGTTGCCAAAGCGCGAGATCCTGTGCAGAGTGTGGAACGTTCCATGCGTTGGGGAGACGTTTGCATTGACTCTGCAACCAGACGCTTTGCAAGAGGCTGTTCTTGCTAGTGTTTTACTGAAGCATTTCACAAGTTTGTCTTCTCTGGGCAACTTTAACAGGCCCGGGGGACACAGCCCTGCCGAACGTATTGTTTTTTTAAGTAGCAAAAACGTGTTGGTGCTCAGAACACCCTCCTTTCGAAGGCAGGAGCTTTCCTTCTTCCCAAGGGTAGTCGGGCCGGTGCTGAAGCATTTGAAGGCTAAATATGAAATGGCAGCGTTGAGCCATCTCTAGATAATACTGTAACAGAGCCGGCAGTAGCACCTGACTGTGCCCTAGCCATGCGGTACAGCTGTGGTCGCTTGTAAGCGCCTTTGCTACATGCTATGTCAGGCTCTCGATCTTTTTTTTTTTTTTTTACTCAGGGCTTTTTCTGTGCCTTTGTTGTTAAGCAGTTAAAGAGCAACCCTTGGCAGAGGTCTAGTCTTTCACGGTGCAATTGCATAACTTCCGTGCATGTGAATTAGGGTTATTTGTATCCACGGATGGGAGAATGCATGTCTTACATGAGAAAGTAGAACATTTAAATCCACGTGCCTGACAATAGTCACAAGGAGGGTTGTCATCAGTGTGCATGCTAGGGATGTGAACGGGTAACCGGTTACCTGGTAAGCATCACCCGTTCACAGCTGGGCTGGAGCAGTTGCCCACCGGGGATCCCAGTTAAGTTGGTTAACCAGTTAAACATTAGGTTAACCTAACATTTAACCAGTTAACTGATTAATCAAGATTTTACATCCCTAGTTCATGCTCTTTGACCGAGGAACACAATTTTCCTTGAAATTTAAAGGATTTTCACTCTCTTCCACTGGGCTTTATCCGTGCTCATTTGAACGCCCCATGGCTCAGTTTGTTCTGTGCATCCCTGTAAAACCGAAACCTTCCCTGATCTCTTTCAGAAACCAGGAACAACAACAATTTGGTGCCAAAGTATCATCCAAATTTTTGGATCGATGGGAGATGGCGATGCTGTGGCCAAACCGAGAAGCTGGCAGCTGGCTGCATAGAATACGACCCCACCAAGAACGGTATGAGATTTGTGACAGGTGGTCTCCGTGTTCAATGTGTCTGTGCCCAGTAAGATTTATCTCACCTTGTCGAAAGCGCTGGAGAGTATTTCCAGAGAAGAGAAATGCTGTACCTTCCCTGGGAGGGGCCTTACCTTCATCTTCCTATCATCCTTTTTAAATGGTATTTTTCCTCCAAATTAAAACTAACCCAGTTGTGTCGCCATGGTGCTAGGTGTAAAACCAACTTCCTAACCACTTGTGATCAGTAAAGGATCCGGGACAATATTCTCATAGAAGGGAGCGTGCTTCTGTGTCGTGGCAAACTTCTGTTTCTATTTTGTTCCACCACCATTTGCCATGTGGTTTCAGGTGTGAAAGTTATTCTTCACTTCCTCTGCTGAGCTAGCTATTAGCGCTGCTAGGGGGAAACAAATATTGACTTCTACCAACAGCCGGTGTGGGGGTTGCTTTTGCTGGGCCCGGCCTGGCCAGAGCAGCCCATGGGGCGGGCCAGGCTGGAATAGTCCCCGTTAATCGGTTAAACATTCCGTTTAATTGTTTAACTTTTAAATTGGGATTTTCCATCCCTAGTAAGAGCCTGACCTCGTTATTCTTAAATTAATGTGGCCTTCTCTTTACCTTAGAGCCATTTCTACGTCTCTTATGCCTCTCCCTGGCATTCTTCTCTGGTTTTGCCTAGATCAGTTCCTAATTAATTTACTTCATTTCATTTTAGCTTCCAAGAAGCCTCTTCCTCCCACGCCTGAAGATAACTGGGTAAGTGCAGGAAGGGCAGAGATGCCACAGTGAGGCTTGTACCATTAGCTTGTGAGGGGGGGGAATGTCCCCTCTCAGGCTCACCCGTGTCATGCACTACTCCGTGCAAAGAGCTTAGCCAGCTTGTGACTTTCCCTGGATTCTGCACCTCTCCTGTCTCCTCCGCCGGCATCCGGGCAGCAGCTCATGAGGCGTTTAGGTTGCTCCTTAGGATGCAGTTCTGTTTGGACAAAGGTGCAGCAGCTTTGCAATGTTGCACTGTATTGTGAGCGCAGCAGGACTGCTGCTGTGCTCGGCCCCCATCACACCAAAACACTTCACGTTTATGCCGAGTCAAGCGCTGGCCAGCCCAGTCATGCTGACAACCCGTCCTCAGCCGTGTCCTTCCCTGGGCAGCGTGTTCAGAATTCCCAGCCCTTGTGAAAAAGGGCTGGGAATGTCCCAGCATTCCCAGAATTGCCCCAAACTGACCCAGTTGTGTAAACAGCCCTGCATGGAGAATAGGGGACCCACCGCAGAGGGTACATTTCACTGATAGAGCCCTGCAAATCCATGGATATCCACTTTAAAGCCACGGGTACCTGCATCTGTGGATGTGGGTCTTGGTGGCTCAATTCTAGGGATATGGCTGCAGATACATTTTTGAACATAAGAACGGCCAGACTGGGTCAGCCCAAAGGTCCATCTAGCCCAGTGTCCCGTCTGCCCACTGTGGCCAATGCCAGGTGCCCGAGAGGGAATGAACAGAACAGGGAATCATCAAGTGATCCCTCCCCTGTCATCCATTGCCAGCCTCTGACAAACAGAGGAGAGGGACACCCTTCCTATCCATCCTGGCTAATAGCCACTGATGGGCCTATCCTCCATGAATTTTGAACCCTGTTAAAATCCTGGTCTTCACAACATCCTCTGGCAAGGAGTTCCGCAGGTTGACTGTGTGGGGACTACTTTACTCAGAGGTTAACGGCTACTTGCCCTTTGTTTTCATGGCTATAAATGTATAGCCTGTTTATTGATTTTCTTTTGTGCGGCAGTTGTTGCTGGACCCCCAGGATGTGTTAGTAATGGCTATATATGACTATCGGGCCCAGAATCCCCAGGAGCTGACCTTGCAGCGTGGTGAGGAGTACTATGCTATCGACAAGTCTGAAGATCACTGGTGGTTGGTTCAGGATAAGAATGGGTAGGTACCTTTGTCCTCACAGCCTCTAAGTCATCTGTAAATTTGCTGTGTGTGGCTAATATTAAACGCAGTGCCCAGCGCCAGCAGCCTATGTTTCTAGTGGCGGTTCACATCTGCATATGACTTGGTGCACATAAAATTTATTCTGCACATAAATGGAAAAAATAGAGGGAGCACTCTCTGTAACCCATCTGAAAATGAGCCATCCCATTGAAACAACACACAGCTCCAAGCACAAAACAACTTGTAGCTGCATGGCCCTGGATGACACACTGGGAAGGTGTGTTGTACCTACAGCTGGGTGGAAAATGGTTTTCCTGTCTCGTGAGAATTGGTGAGGTTTTAAAACTTTTTCTGGTTCCAAATCAGCAGGAAAAGTCAAAAGCTCAAAAATGTTTATAAACAACAACCACAAAGATAAGACGAGTTGCATAGTTTTGTGCCGATGGCGCCAAAACATTTCCCTATTTTTTTCATTCAATTCAATGACATTTGCAACTCAGAGTTGCTCCAACCCAACGCCAGAACTTGTTTTCTTTATCAAAATTCTTTTGACAGTTTCGAAACTCCTGACAAATAGTTTTAAAAATGGGGAAAAAACGACCCTTTCCTATAAATGGTTTCTGTTTCAACGAGTTGGTATTTCCCAGCGAACCAATGTTTTGCTGAAAGATTTCTCAAACAACTCTAAGCTCTTGTCTACACTAGGGAGTTATTTCAAAATAGTAAGCGGAGCATCCACACTACCAAGCCTGTTACAGGCAGTCCCCGGGTTACGTACAAGATAGGGACTGTAGGTTTGTTCTTAAGTTGAATTTGTATGTAAGTCGGAACTGGTACATATTGTAGGGGAAACTCTAGCCAAACATTTCTCCAGAGCTCAGTTTTATTCTCCCACACCTCACTTCCCTCAGTCCTTTATTCTCAAGCTGAGGTGTCTGCTGAGAAAAGCCGCTCCGCGTCTCCCTGGTCTGTTAGGGGGGGCGCTAGCTTCGCGTCTCCCTGGTCTGCTGGGGGGAAGCAGCTAGTTCGGGGTTGCCTCACCCCATTTGTAAGTAGGGATCCGATGTAAGTCGGATCTATGTAACCCGGGGACTGCCTGTATTTCGAAAAAACAGGCTGGGTATTTCAAAATCTGTATTCCTGCTTTTCTCAGAGAATACCACTTATTTCAAAATCGTTATTTTGAAATAATGGTAGTGTGGATGCTCCGGAGCTGCCAGATAACTATTCCGCGGAGTAATTTGAACTTATTACTTCCCAGTGCTTCCTGGGGCTGTAAGTCTGAGGTAGCACATCCACATTAACAGAGCCTGCCCCAGACTAATTGCGAGGCTTCCCTGAGTTTGAACCCGCTAGTTCAATTTTGTTATTTCGGGAGTTATTCTTTCGAATTTAGTTATTCCAAAATCATTTCTGAGTATAGACATGCCTCCACTGTGCCCTAAGTACATCTCTTTCACTCACAGACCCTCCAGAACACTCCTTTGTGGCTGGGATCGAGGAAATAGGCTTCGTTAGCTCCCCAGACATTAAATTCATTGTCTCTGGCGTCCATGAAAAACAAACAAACAAACAAACAAAACCACAAGCTTTTCCACAGAGCATGGAGCGAGGCCTCCTACAGGCTACAGTTTGCACAGATGACACTACATCTACTTTCTGATGACAATCTCTCGTCTCCTTTTAACAGTCACGAAGGATACGTACCAAGCAGTTACGTGGTGCAAAAATCACCAGACAACCTCCAAATGAACGAGTAAGTAGCTCGAACTTGTTTCTTGTGCCTTGAAAGCTCCCGTGGCGTTGATGCCGACCTCCTTTGTAAGGTGATTAAAGAGCTAGTGATGAGAAGCAGGACCGTACGCAGGAAGTTCGGGGGGAGGGTGCTTTTTTTGTAAATGTGGACTGCTAGGGTGCAAACGCACCCCCCTTCCCTCAATATTTCCCTTAGTAAGTATGCTCCGGCTAGCCTGGGGAAGGCTCGGACTGATTTCCCCCGCTCCCCCACCCAGAAGCGAGGCCCAGCTCTGCCCCCGGCCTTGCTCCTGAGGGAAGTGGGGGGGGGGGGGGATCAGCCGCAGCCTTCTGCCGGCCAGCTAGAGCTTGGGGCAGGGAGGGTCGGGCAGCGCACCTCTCCTGCCTTCCCCTGTTGGCCGGAGCACGCTTACTTGGGGGACCATAGTGGGGGGTGTATTTTCACCCTTCGCACCCCCCCCCCCATGTATGGGCCTGAGAAGTACTATACAAGAATGAGACATTGTTAATACTACAACTGCTACTCAGTCAGGGTGCGTCAACACACCACCCTAAACTCGAAATAAGATACGCAGTTTGCGCTACCCCAATTGCGTATCTTATTTCGAATCGATTTCGAAATAGTTTATTTTGAAATTTGGCGCATCTACACAGTGCCAGATTTCAAAATAACATGCTATTTTGAGACATCCCTTAACCCTCATGGAACAAGGGTTACTGGGATGCCGAAATAGCGCGCCCGTTATTTTGAAAACTATTTCGAAATGACAGGCGGTTTGTTAGGATGCGGGGTAGCTATTTTGGGATCCCTCCAGAATCCCAAAATAGCCATGCAGTGTAGCTGTACCCTCAGTGAGCCTGATTTTCCACTATTCTGCACATTTCATAGTCACTACAATCCTTGTTTTGGTAATGACTGACATTACCACACGAAACAGAGGTATATGACCATACTAGTTAGAAGACAGCAGACTCAGGGCCTGTGAATTCACACAAAAATAAGAAACTGCAGCATTTTCTCCTTACTCTGCATTCTTGACCAGTCTCAGTTGATACCCCTGATGTGGGCGATAGCTCCTGTTCACCTCAGTAACACGTCGCTATTACTAATAAAACTAGGGCTGCTTTAAAATGGGAATTCTCATCCATAGTCAAATGCTGCACAAAACCAAATATTTTTGTTTTGCGGGAAAGTTTTCCCTCCATTTTCAGATTTTCATTACTGAAATTATTTGAGGCGAAAGAAAGTTGGGGGCAGCGAGGAAAAAAATCCCACAGTGGTCACCGCTTGGAATTGCTGACTGGGTCTTTTTGATGCTTTCAGGTGGTACAATAAGAGTATCAGCCGCAGCAAAGCAGAAACTCTCCTCAGAGATGAGGTAAGCGGGGTTGCTTTTGGAATGAATGTGGCTGCTTTTGACTCTGGTTTGCATTCTGTACCTGAGGGAGGAAGTGAGGTGACTCCCAGGGGTTAAGGAGTCATGTCTGGTCTCCAGAGGTCTAGATTCCTCGTCTCCAATGTCGATGAGTTTGTTGGTCTGGAGTTAGTCCCTAAAAAACATTTGCCTCTCCACAGCGGAGCTTGATGGACAGTTTCTGCTCTACATTGGGCTCTGGACTGGAATTGCAAGGCACAGTCTACAGATCAGGAGTGAGATGTAATGGCAAAGCTTGGCAGGAGAAATTTAGACAGTCCGTTCTACAACCCACTGATGCAGATCCCCAGTGAGGCGACATGCAGCTGCCTGCCAAAGTCGGCTGGCAACCTAAAGCTAGTGTCAGTAAAGACTTTAGGCTCCTCATTCACATGAGACGTTTGCCCACTTTTCTGTGTGTTAAACACCTTTTTGTTATTCCAAGTTTCCTACAGTTGGTGGGAAGGGTTGTGGCTTAGCTACACCACCAGGATGCCACATAGCCCATGCAGAAAGAGTTAATGTGATATCCCCTCTGGAAAAGGTCCACAGACATATCCAGGATATCACCACAAAGGCATCACAAAGGTCACGACTTCACTCCGGGGAAGATTGATGCTGCCACAATCAATCTTCCGGAGTTCCATTTAGCGGGTCTAGTAAAGACCTGCTAAGCTAAACTCAGAGGGCACCTTCATCGGTAGCTGGTACTCCTGTTTCTGTAAGGAGTAAGGGAAGCTGACAGGAGCGTTTGCTCCCATCGGCCTCCTGCTGTGGGGCCGGTGGGGAAACTCGAATCAAGGTACATCGTCTCCAGCTACGAAATTAACCCAGCTGGAGTTGCGTGTCTTGATTCAACCTTCCCCTTCAGTGTAGACCTGGCCAAAAAGAATGTCCCCCATGGAACTGGTGTGGTGCCATCTGAATACCTTTTCATTACTATATGCAATGTCGGAGCTGTTTTGGTCGCAGGTTATTAGAGAGACAAGGCAGGAGAGATAATATCTCCTATGAGACCATCTTCGGCAGCATGCATCTCTTACGCCAACAGAAATTGGTCCCCCCCCCAAAAAAAAGACATTACCTCACCTGGCTTGTCTCTGACATTGAAATAAAGACAAATGAGGAAAAGAGCTTCTGGTTTGCCTGGAATATAAAACAGCTGAATTCTAAGTTCTTCTTATATTTCTCACCCAGCTTGTGGGGATAAGGAAAGACCCAAATATGTGTCCATATATCAAAACCTTTCCTGCTTCTGTGAAGTGCTTGTAAGAACACTTTCCCTTTCCAAACAGACACTACATGCTAACAAGGGCTAGTTGAAAATTTTCATTCATATCTGTTTGCAAAAGGAAAACGGGGAGATCCACAAACAAGCTTTTCTGTAAACAGTTCCTGCTTTCCACAGAAACGTTTCCTGTTTCATCACAACGCACGAGGCCCCAAAACTGAAAGGCTTTGGCTGAATGCCAGAAATTTTCAGTTTCTGATCATTCACCAAAGTAAATGTCAATGAAAAGAGGGGAAAAAATAGTTGGTCAGAAGTCTCTGCACGACACCCAACCCCATTTTCCGACTGGTTCTAATCCTGCTCTGAAGCGTGGAAATAAAAACCGGTGTGTGCTGGGGTTTTGTTTTTAAGATTTCCTATAAACTCCTACAGGACGTCTCCACAGGTGGCTCAGGGAGTTGATTTCTCCTGTCTCTCACGCCAGTGTGGCTGCACTGTGGGTTGTATCTGAGAAGTGTTTATCTTGAGTGACTGTTAGCTGCCTTTTGAACCAGTGGCTTTGCTTGTGGGCGACTTTTGGCCAGCACTCCCCATCATGAATGACGGGAGGGAGGGGCAAGAAGTGTTCAGAGCAACTCAGGCCAAAGTCATGCTCCAAACCTCAGGGCCTTGTGGATCAAAGGGGGAATTATTATCAGTCACTTATATCGCAGTAGCACCTGGAGGCCCTGCCATGCGTGGAGTAAAGTGACCTCTAAGAAACCTGTTTCTCCCCACACGGTGTATCTAACCCCCCTTCTTCCTTCTGCTCCTGGCTCAGGGTAAGGAAGGTGCCTTCATGGTGAGAGATTCGAGGCAGCCCGGCATGTACACAGTCTCCGTTTTCACCAAAGCATTGAGGTACAGCTGAGCTTGGCGGATTTCTACATCAATGCAATGGCTTCAGCAAGCCACTGAGGTGGGGGGGGGGTCTCTGCCTTGATGGTCATGCCCAGTGTTTTGTGATCTCTGCTGCCCTGCAAGCATGTGCCCCTCCCCATAAGCAGTTCTGGGAAGTGTCTGAGAGCTGAGTGAGCTCCTCCATTTGGGGAAACAAAAAGCAGATTATTAGAAAGCTCCTGTTCTGTCTGGCTAGGAACAAAGCAGCAGGCTGGCTGCAGGGTGAGGGCTGGAGAGACTGCTGTGCTGCTTTGTCATTCCCCAGCATGGAGAGCTCACAGAGCTACTCATGATGCGGCTCCCAGCAGTTGAGGAGGCTGTGGGAGAACTTGGAGAGAATCCCAAGAAGCAAAGGGATCAGCTCAGCCTTCCTACAGCACTGCACGGTGGGATGCTCACCCACAATGCACTGCTCTATCCATCCACAGGGTGCTAGCCCATGTGGCCATGAAATGTCGACAACGGGAGGCAGAAAAACTGGTTTTCACTTTTGGTGACTTTTGCACGTCGACAGCGCTTTGGCGCCAAACCTTCCCAGGGTAGACGGAGCCTGCGTGGTTACAGGATCAAGCCCTAAAAGGGGATTCCGCGGAAAATACACAACATGCAACAAGCTGAAATGGTCTTAGTAATGAGGAATAAAGCAGACGTAGAGATTTGTGCTCACAGCCGGCTCTCTGAGAGCCCGGGGGGGGGGGGGGTGTTCTGTAGAGCACAGTATTCCTCCAGCTTTCTTAGGCTGGCTTCCACATTCCCAGAGAGTTTCAGCTCTGGCAGGGCTTTTAGCTGCTGTTTCCCCCCACGCAGGGTATCTTCGTAGCTCCTCTGCTCCTGAAACCACGTGGTGCCAGGCACACTCAGTGCTTATGGTGCTCGCACCTTCTCCTGTGTCCAGTTGCAACTGGCCGTGCAGAAGAAACGAGCTTTGCAGGACCCTGCCCAGGATCTCCGGCTGGGAAGCTCAGCCTGTAAAGCGGCGCTGCAGAGAAAGGGGATTTTTCACCAGCTGGGCTAGTTTTTGAAGCCCCTGTAACAAAACACCTTGAACTGGTGACAGGCGACTTTTTGGGCTGCAAACTGTCCCCTGTGCTGAAACATGGGTGATTTTATTCGGGCTTGTAGCCTGGTCTAGGTGGCAGTGGTGGGAAGGCAGCAAAACACCGGGACATCGGAGGGCGGCTCCAGCAGCAGCTCCTGGGCTCCCCTCTGCCACTTGCTCTGCCGGGCCCCGCTCTCTCAGGCGCTGGGAGGCAGTGTTCCCTGTCAGCCGAGCGCTTGGGTGGCTGCCCGGGAGAGATTCAGGTGCTGCCCAGCTAATTGCCACAGCACCCACAGCTGGTAGCATGCGTTTCTATTGGTGGTGCACATTTGCACATGCCTCGGTGCACAAAACAACATTTATTCTGCGCATGGATGGAAAAAATGAGAGGGAAAGTCCCCCGGCCTCATGCCATCCTGTTCCCAAGGGCTGATGCTCCCCTGTGGCCATGTGGACACGATGGTGCTGTGCTGAAAGTGTCCCATATAGACCCTGCTGGGTGCTGCGGAGGCTGTTTGGGGCGGCTTGCCTCACACAATGGGCTAAAATGCCAGCGTTGACGGTGGCAGCGCTGCCTTGAAGGCAGTCCCCGAGGCACCACAGAACCCGTTGTCGGCAGAAGGGAGGCCCTCAGGGAAGGGCGTGAGGAAGTGAGCGGGTGGCTTGGTTTATTTGACATGACGGTAGCGCATCTCTCTTCCAATATACTGGTGTCCCCCCTCACTGGGAGGTTAAAAATGAACCCACTCCTTCAGCGGCGGGAGGGTCTTCCCTTTGCGTGCAGGGGAGCAGGAGTTAGACCAGGGGCTTTCACACTCGGGGTCGTGACCCAGGGCTGTCGGGCGCTGGGGCTCGTTGCTGCAGGGGGGTCAGGTGAGCAGCGGGGGGAGCGTTAAGGCAGTTCCCTGCCTGGCCTGGCCCTGCAGACTGTGCTACGCTCTGGAAGCCACTGGCAGCAGGCCCGGCTCCTAGGTGTGTGGGGCGGGGGGGGGGGGGGGAGGAGCGCACAGGGCTCCATGCACTGCCCCCACCCCAAGCACTAGCCCCACACTCCCATTGGCTGGGAACCTGTTGCCGGCTGCTTCTGGGGGCAGCCTGGTCTGCGGTGCCAGGACAGGCAGGAAGCTGCCTTCGCCCCCTCGCTGCACCGCTGACCGGAAGCTGCTCAAGGTAACCCCCTCCTGCCCCAGCTCTGCTCACCCCCAATGCTGGAGCCCCCTCTCACTCCCCAAAGCCCTTCCTCAGCCCCACTCCGGAGCCCACAGGCTGGTCCAACTCTGATGGGTCATGGACCTCAAGAATTTTCTTCAACTGGGTCATGAGAAAAAAAAAAAAGTTTGAGACCCCCCTAGTCAGACCCAGAGGTGGAGTTTGGCCACGCCCTGTGTCCGCTCCAGGTCTCATCTCTGCATTGCACCCTGAACGGGCACCCTCGTCTTCCCGCCGCCAGCGGGTAGGGTAACAACTCGCACCATTTCCCATTCCCGTGCATTGACACCCCCCCGGCTCGCTTGGTGGCAAACATGCTTTTCCAAAGGGTGGGGGTCTGCTATTGAGATGTGTAAGCCTGACTCCGGGGAGAAGGGCAGAAAGACGGTTTAAGCAGCTCGTTGTCCAGCTGTGTAGCTGCAAAGCTCGGGTGATACCTATTACTCCATGGACTCTTTTCCCGCCCAGGGCCTGCCAAATGTAACTCATTTGGGGGCAGCAGAATGGGGAAAATCTTGGCAATTTGCGGGTGTTCTTTCCTCTTCCCTTCGTCTCTCCTCCTCCCGGGTTCTTGCTGTTGACTGTTATTCTTACCAAATACGGTTTCTTTTGCAGCAATGACAACAGCCCCGTCATCAAGCATTATCACATCAAAGAGACTAATGACAACCCCAAGCGGTATTACTTGGCAGAGAAGCACGTGTTCGACTCCATCCCGGAACTCGTCAACTACCACCAGCACAACGCAGGAGGTGAGTGTTTCTCACCCACTCGGGTGACTGGGGTTGGAAGGACAAAGGCTCTCAGGATTTCTGCTTTTCCAATTAAATGCTCCATGGAAACCCTTTCTGTCTCCCCTCTGGCAGCTATTTAGCCAGAGGTCAAAAATCTCATGGCACTTTGTGATGACAGTAAAGGGTTCGTCTCAACATAGTTTCTAAGGACATGTCTTCACTCCGTGGAAGAGCGACCCAATTGTTCTTCCGGAGTTCGATTTAGTGGGTCTAGCTAAGACTCACTAAATCAAACTCATAGGGCACCCCCGCCGGTGTCCGATACTCCCTTGCCTGGAGTAAGGGAAACCAACGGAAACATTTGCTCCATCAGCCTCCCGCTGTGGGGATGGTGCCAAGCTCAGCTTAAGGTAAGCAAGCATACCTTAAGCCGAGTTGCTGGGTCTAGTGTAGATCCGGCCTACCATTACCTCTCCACTGCAGCAGGTTCTAACGTCTAAGGCTGTGTGAGATCTACAGTAGATTTCACCGTAGCTGCACTGCATACAGTACACAGCATCCTTCCTTTAACATTATAAAAGCTCACAGAGATGCCTTGGGTATGAAAGATGGCCTCTAAATATCAAGTCTCAGAGGGGTAGCCATGTTAGTCTATAACTTTAATCCTAGCTCACCTGATGAGTGGGTTTTACCCATGGAAGCTCATGATATAATATACTGCTTAGTCGCTAAGGTGCCACAGGACTGCTCCTTGTTTCTCAACATATCGCATGATGTTGCAGCAGAAATCAAAACATCAGGTAATGGACACTTCTAGTTTACATAGCTCCTGGTTCATGACTGAGCAAAAATGAAGGCTCTGGCTGATGTAGATCAGAAACTACTTCCTTCAAATAGACAGGAAGTCACAGCCCTTGACCTGAACAGAGATTCGGATGCCACCAAGCGAGATTTAGCGGTTACTGCAATGCATCAACAACAGCTGATGCCCTTACCTCAGGACTTCTCGATTCGTGCTTCTCTGAGAATAAAGTTAGCTCTAGAGAACACTGGGGTTAGGCCTCAGTTGGAGGACTGTGTCCAGTTCTAGGTGCCAGATTTTAGGAAGGATGTGGAGAAATTGGAGAAGATCCAGAAAAGAGCAACACAAATGATGAAAGGTCTAAAGAACATGAGCTATGAGGGAAGACTGAAGGAATTGGGTGTGTTTCGTTTGGAAAAGAGAAGACTGAGAGGGGACATGAGAGCAGCTTTCAAGTATCTAAAAGGGTGTCACAAGGAGAAGGGAGAAAAATTGTTCCCTTGGCCTCTGAGGATAGGACAAGAACCAAGGGGCTTAAATTGCAGCAAGGGAGGTTTAGGTTGGACAGCAGGAAAAACTTCCTGCCTGTCCGGGTGGTTAGGCACTGGACTAAATTGCCTAGGGGGGGTTGTGGAATCTCCATCACTGGAGATATTTAAGAGCCAGTAGACAGACACCTGTCAGGAATGATCTAGATGGTGCTTGGTCCTGCCGTGAGGGCAGGGGACTGGACTTGATGACCTCTCAAGGTCCCTTCCAGTTCTAGGGTTCTATGAATCTAGGGTTCGATAAAAGACCAGGTTGGGTCACTAGTTGGGCCACTCAATCTGCTTTTTCTAGAGCTACTTATTCTGGGCACCTCATTTCTTATCAACATTTTACCAAATCCCTTGCGGACTAGCGAGCACCTGGAGCACCTTTCATGGTTGTCATTGCAGAGTTTCTCTGACTGTTGAGAATGCTGAACAACTGCCTTTTCAGTGACGTTAATGAGGGCAACTATGCAAAACTCCTCTGTATTCTTCTCTAGAAAAGCCCGATCATCCACCCTGGCCAAGGTCACAATGACAAGTGTCCTCAGGGCCTTTCTGTCCAGTACAAAACACTGAAACACCTACCTCTGACCTCCCAAAGGAAGCTTTTGCACAGGCTGGTCCACACGCCACTCATTGCTTTACCACGTCCCATTGATCAGGCATTGCTATGGCGATAGGTCACCTTTGCCCTTTTTTCATCGCGTTGATCAGGTACCATAACCGGGACCCATCTTTTCCTCCACAATCCAGGGCTCGTCACTCGTCTGCGGTATGCGGTTTGTTCCTGGAGAGAAAAGGCCCCTATCACAGCAGGACTGAGCTACGGTAAGGAGTTATTCTGACATTGTCTTAAGAGGGCATGTTCATCCCCCGGAGAGCAGGTTGGCTTTGTGGGTCTGAATCTCTTTATGGACACATCCCAGCAGTACCTGGCCATTTCCAAGTCTTTACGCTCAGACATTTGCCAGAGAGATGACCAGATGCTGAAAACCGCCAGGGAGCTTGTAGGCCCCGCACCGTGAACACGGTTGAGGAAAGGAACCTCCCGGGAGGAACAGAACAGCTTCCAGTCCTGTTTAAGTCCATGTTAAATACCGACATGAATGCTGAAGCAAGACCCTTCATCTTCCCAAGTCGTGTGTGAATCTGCCATAGCTGAGAGTTGAGGGCCATGTGACAGGTCTACTGTTGTAAAGTGTTTCCTCCAGTAATACTGTGATAGTCATCGTTGTCATTCCTAGAGACTCCAGCTGAGATCAAGGTCCAGCTGTGCTAAATGCTGCATATATATCCCTGCCATGAAGACTTGACAAGACAGACACAGGGCGGGAGAAAGGAATAATTCTCATCCCACATTTTCGTATGGCCAGTTGGAGTCCAGCCCAGAATCCTACAGGCAGAAGCAGATCACCTGAATCCTAGCCCCATGCCTCCCCCACACGCCCATCCTTCCTCATATGTCACTGGTCGATCCTCACTCCTGTTGTGCCCTTGCCGTTAACAGGGAAGTGGGTCATCAATCCTTGGGAGCTAACGTTAGTGCAGGAGATTGGCAGCGGCCAGTTTGGGGTGGTCCATCTTGGCTACTGGCTCGAGAAGACGAAAGTGGCTATAAAGACCATTCGCGAAGGAGCAATGTCAGAAGAGGACTTTATCGAGGAGGCCCAAGTCATGATGTAAGTAGCCGCTTCGTACGCTCAGCTGGGATATTGTGGGCGTGCTCAGCGTGACTGAAAAAATAAACCCTGCTGAGATGATTCAGGGCTCCCTCGTTGAGACACTAACATAATATTATGGAAACAAAACTGTGCGTCAGATGCCGGCTTGTTTCTTTGAAAGAGGTGTATAAACGTGCATGTAGTAGCAGTGATGGCCCATGGGAATGTTTTGTGTGACAGAATGTGTCTATATTTTGACCAATACCCACAATATTCGGCTAATCACAGTTTCTTCATAATAGTGTTGTGGGTTTGGGGACAAAAAAAGACTTTCTGCCAAAAACGTGCCACAAGAAGGAATTTCATCTAAACTTGTTTTGCTTCTGTTGAAAAACAACAACCCCCAAATCATTTTCAGCTTTGGGCAATCCAGATTTTGGTTTGTGGGGGGGAAGGGTTTCCCTCTCACAAAATCTGGACCAAAATCCATTTTATTTGAACACGTTCATGGAGAAACCACCACCTTTTTTGACCCGTTGTTCTCGGGGGTGTTTAGGGTGCTCAGAATGTGTCAACAAGTCTTGTGCAGCATGTTTCTGATCATAAATCTGTGTATCGGTGCAACTGTATTGAAGAGGCAAACGCATTAGGTGATTGTAAAGTGTATATGTAAAAGGAGCGGCAGGTCTGTTGAGTGTGAAGACCGGGATGCTTTCACAGCGCTAGACTTTCACTGCATACCAATATCAAGAGCCGGATCTGATCTCACTGACGTTGCTGTAAATCCAGAATAACTCTGTTAAAGTCGTTGTTTATTCACTAGTGCAGGACTAACGGGATGTTAGAATCCACCCCTAAATTCCCTCTTTCACACTTGTCCGTCTCCCAGCAAGAGCTAACACTTGGCAGAGGGCGGGCGGTAGGGGTACTAGCGAGGTTTGTTACTGCACAGTGTTCGGGGCGGGTGTTTAGGGCAATTTCTGAGTGACTGCAGATCTTCTGAGCCCACCGCCCTCTCCTCTCCCTCGTCTTCCTGGCAGGAAGCTGTCTCATCCCAAGCTGGTGCAGCTCTATGGCGTGTGCTTCGAACAGGCCCCCATCTGCCTGGTGTTTGAGTTCATGGAACACGGCTGCTTGTCAGATTACCTCAGAAACCAGCGGGGCACCTTCTCCAAGGAGACCCTCCTGGGGATGTGCCAGGACGTGTGCGAAGGGATGGCTTATCTGGAGCAGGATTCTGTCATTCACAGGGACCTGGTACGTCGGCCCCAAACCGGCTCGTTCCCCGAGCCGGCCAGAATTTGCTCATTTCTGGTGATTTCCCCTCACTGCGTGTCTGCTCCCTCCCCCACCGAGCAGGCCTGGCGGAGGAGACGCTGCCATGTCCCCTGTTTGCAGCAGCAGGCTAGGTTAGCCCGCACCGGGCATTCCCACCCCAACGCTTCCCTGCGCTAAGCCCAGAAAGGCCATGCAAAGAGGAGGCGGGGTGCAAAGTCCCCCCTCGCCTGGGCCGCCCCTTTCCCTCCCAGCTGGCTCCAGCCCCATCCGTTTGCTGGCAGCCAGGGGCAGCAGGTATCATAGGTGGGGGAAAGCAATGCCCCGCCCACTCCCCGCCCCAGCGCCCCACTGCAGCAGCACTCCTGGCATTCTGGGGGCGCAGTGTTGCTGCCCCCCAGCTTCAGCTGAACTGCAGCTGGGGGCGGTGTGCCCTCCCCAGGTTCTGGGGCCAGGGAAGCTGGGGCTGTGCTGTCTGGTGCTCTGGGGTGTGTAGGGCCACGTAGCCCGATACTAGGCAGGGAGGCTGCCCGATGCTGAAGGGACGGGCGCTGCTCCATGCTTGGGGGTGGACAACACTAGCCTAGAGCAACGGCCAGCAGCCCCAATGCGTCGGGGGCTTAGGGCATGAATGGGCGGGGCCTCAGGTGGAAGGGGCGGGGCCATGGGCCAGCTATTTGCCCACTGCCCATGCTTCAGCCCCATCATGTCAAAGCTCAGCCAAGAAGTCAAAGCTCTGTCCCACTCCGCGGTGCCCTGTTACTAACCCCCCTCCTCTGGCAGAGTCTCCTTCATTCAGCCCGGTCATGGCTACGAGGTGCGAGTCCAGCCGCTGCCTCATGCCACCTCCGGCTGTATCAGTCACTTTTCAAAAGTGGTTTGTGAGAAACGGGTTTCTGGTTGTCGGGGAGGGTCTGGATTGCTCAGCCCGGAGTGCGCCCGGTGCCTGGGGGAGTCGTTATCGATTGCTTAGCTAACCCAAGCTCAGCCGGCTTTGGGTCAGTGGCCTGGGTCTTTAATGGATCAGTGGGTAGCTGCCTGGGTCTTTAATGGATCAGTGGGTAGCTGCCTGGGTCTTTAATGGATCAGTGGGTAGCTGCCTGGGTCTTTAATGGATCAGTGGGTAGCTGCCTGGGTCTTTAATGGATCGGTGGGTAGCTGCCTGGGTCTTTAATGGATCGGTGGGTAGCTGCCTGGGTCTTTAATGGATCGGTGGGTAGCTGCCTGGGTCTTTAATGGATCAGTGGGTAGCTGCCTGGGTCTTTAATGGATCGGTGGGTAGCTGCCTGGGTCTTTAATGGATCGGTGGGTAGCTGCCTGGGTCTTTAATGGATCAGTGGGTAGCTGCCTGGGTCTTTAATGGATCAGTGGGTAGCTGCCTGGGTCTTTAATGGATCAGTGGGTAGCTGCCTGGGTCTTTAATGGATCGGTGGGTAGCTGCCTGGGTCTTTAATGGATCGGTGGGTAGCTGCCTGGGTCTTTAATGGATCGGTGGGTAGCTGCCTGGGTCTTTAATGGATCGGTGGGTAGCTGCCTGGGTCTTTAATGGATCAGTGGGTAGCTGCCTGGGTCTTTAATGGATCAGTGGGTAGCTGCCTGGGTCTTTAATGGATCTTTAAAGTACAAGAGCTGAGTAAACTACATGAAGGACTTTCTTAGCAATGGGAAAGTAGAGACGCATTTAGATTGTCTGCCCCCGCCCCCGGGAAATGCTCTCAGTTCCAGCGCCATTCATCCTCTGCTTCCCTGTTGCTAAGAAAGTGACTTTCTGATGTCACTTTTGCTCTCCTGGGGTCATGCAGCAGTTCTTTAAATATCGTCTGTTAGTAAGAGAACGATTCACAGCCGATAAACCTTGAACTATTAATCTTCCGCTGTTTCTTGCAGGCCGCTCGGAACTGTCTGGTCGGAGAATCCCAGGTGGTCAAAGTGTCGGATTTTGGGATGTCCAGGTAACACGTGCAACCTCTAGGCAGCGTGTCGGCAGAGCGATCACAACCGGGCGTGTCACTGAGCATTCGCTGCCCTTTGTCTCTTCTAGGTATGTCCTCGATGACCAGTACACTAGCTCCACAGGCACCAAATTCCCCGTCAAATGGTCTGCCCCAGAGGTTTTCTCCTACTCCAACTACAGCACCAAGTCGGACGTATGGTCATTTGGTAAGAACTTTTCATCACAACGGAAGCAGGGTGGCGGGGAGGAGGGAGGTGAGAGATTCAATTAGCTGCTTGCCAGAGGATGTTGTGAAGACCAGGGCTTTACCTGGGTTCAAATAAGAGCTAGACAAATCCATGGAGGTTAGGTCCATCAATGGCTATTGGCCAGGATGGGCAGGAATGGTGTCGCTCGCCTCTCTTTGTCAGGGGCTGGGAATGAGTGACAGGAGAGGGATCACTTGATTCTATTTCTTCCCTCTGGGGCCCCTGGCGTTGGCCGCTATCAGAAGACAGGATACCGAGCTAGAGGGACCTTTGCTCTGACCCAGCGTGGCCGTTCTGAAGTCAGACTACCACCAAGAGCTTGATCCTGGAGACTTTAGACCACTGGCTGGATTCCATGGGTCTTTGGTCTCAATAAAGACTCCCAGCGGGAGCATGGCCCCTTTGTTCTCAGGACAAAGGAGAAAGAGCAGTGAGCTAGCGAGGCAGCGATAGGTGGCAATGCAACGGGCCCTGCCAAGAAGGCGAATGGTGCATTAGGAGGGTCATTTCCATCAGATCCAGAGAAGTGATTATTCCCCTTTATTTGGCACTGGTGAGGCCACATCTGGAGTATTGCGTCCAGTTCTGGGAAAGGATGTGGGCGCATTGGAGAGGATCCAGCGGACGGCAACCAAAATGATGAGGGGCCTGGAGCACTCGACCTATGAGGAGAGGCTGAGGGATTTGAGCTTGTTTAGTCTGCAGAAGAGAAGAGTGAGGGGGGATTTGAGAGCAGCCTTCAGCTACCTGAAGGGAGGTTCCAGAGAGGCTGGAGGAGGCTGTTCTCAGTGGTGGCAAATGGCAGAACAAGGAGCAATGGTCTCAAGTCACAGTGGGGGAGTTCGAGGTTGGATATTAGGAAAAACTCTTTCCCTAGGAGGGGGGTGAAGCGCTGGGCTGGGTTCCCTAGGGAAGGGGTGGACTCTCCATCCCTAGAGGTGTTTAAGTCCCGGCTGGACAAAGCCATGGCTGGGAGGATTGAGTTTGGGTTGGTCCTGCTTTGGGCAGGGGGCTGGACTCTGACCTCCTGAGGTCTCTTCCAGCCCTGGGATTCTAGGGAGCGAGATGGGGGTGTGATCTGGAGGGGAGGCCCATCCAACGCTCCTCAGATGGAAGAATGGTGGCCGCTCGGGCTCTTCAAGGAGGGGGCTTGGAAGCAGATAGAAATGGTGGGATTGGGTGGGTGGATTGGGGTGCTGAGGACCTCTAATATGAACTGTTGGGGAGGGCTGTTTCGGGCAGGTGGCGGTTGCTCCATTCCGGTCATTGCCATTGTTGTTTCAGGAGTGTTGATGTGGGAGGTGTTCAGCGAAGGCAAAATCCCTTATGAAAACCGGACCAACGCGGAGGTGGTGGAGGAAATCAACGCAGGACTCCGCTTGTATAAACCCAAGCTGGCCTCCAAGGCCATCTATGAGCTCATGAGCAGCTGCTGGAACGCGGTAAGCAACGTAGTTCACATGGGCAAGAGATTTCGATCCCTCCCTAAATCTTTGCTCGGAGAAACGGCCTGTCCCTAAGGGGAGGGAGCTAACATGGGGCAAAGCCCCAGGGACAAAGCAGTGTGTAGTTTTCACACACGTTAACGTGAACCCTGCATTCCACTGTGGTCTTTAACTGGCCTACTAACGCATGTGACCAGGGCTGTCCCAAAGGGGGCATGGGGTCTGGGGCAACTCAGGTCCCACCCTTCCCCCTTTGTATCCCTTCTCTAAGCCCCCCCCCCCCCCCCCACTGCGCCACATCCCCTTTCCCCCCGAGCAATGCAGCCTGGGAGACTACGGGAGGGCTGGCATGGTGGCAGCAGGGTTTGCCTCCTCCCTGCCCTGTACACAGATGGTGGGAGCCTGACTGGCCAGGCAGCCTGCTCCACCCCACTGGGCCGTCCTCCCGGCCCACTGTGCCTCGCCTCTCCACAGTGGTGGGAACCAGAGAGCTCTGGGGCAGGGCCGGGAGAGGGCGGCATGACCACGCAGAGCAGGCTGCTAGGCCGTTTCAGCTCTCCACAGGGCCCCCAAAAGCACAGGGCCTGAGTAACCGCCCTGATGCCTCCTATGGACAGTTCGGCTCTGCAGGTGACCACTGCAAGCTGCCTCCGCTTAGCGAGGCTTAACTCATGCCGGCTCATTCACGTTAGGAACATCCACCGGGGTGGGGAAGGGTGGGATTTGAGTCGCACATTAGAAGGCAGAAGTCACAGCAAGTCGGCTTTTATTGGTCCATGGTTTCTGAGATTAAACCAGAGGGACAGCAGCCCTGAACCCACCACATCACCTTTGCGTCCTATGATGGTTTCAGTCACATTTTCACTTCTGTTTTCCCCCTTGAAGGTCTGATTTTACCTTTGCTACCAGTCAGCCTCTGGCCCGTGACAAGGTTCTCTCTCTTGCCCCCTGCAACCCTGTCCAACGTGGAGATTCACGGCCTTCTTTTCTTTCTCCCGCAGAGGAAAGAAGACCGACCCTCCTTCTCCATCCTGCTCTACCAGCTGGGCGAGATCTCTGAATTTGACCTTTAATCGGGACAATGGCTCACTGGGTGAAGGTGAGCAAGACGTCTGATTGGACAGCGTTTTCCCTACATGAAGCATTAACAAAACCCTTCCGACCTGAGAGAATAGTTCTAGCCAGGCCAATCCTTCTCAAGAGCTCCACGGAGAAAAGATGGAGTCAAATGTTTGGCTTGGGAACACGGGAAAGGTTCTCACAAACCAGACCAGCAATTTAGCAGAGGTCCCAGAGAAAGGCTTCTCATCTTCTCCTGAGAATTGGGCTCAGTGCGTGCCCTCAGATTTTGTGCTTCCACCCCTAGATGCACACAACAGACACTTTAGCCTGCCCTGAACAAGGTGTCTCATCACCGACAAGAGGAGCTCTGCGTAAGATATTACCTCAGCCGCTTTGTCTCTCTCAGAACCATTCGGATGCTTCCAGATTTGTGACACAGCCAGTCTGGAGCGGAAAGGGATGGCCGGATCAACTGGGACCAGCTTCGACACACAGAGCAGACAGGCGCTCTGGCTGGGCTTACCCATTGCGCCCTGTACGTTGCAGGGTTAAAGACTGGGTTGTCGTCTTAGCATGATTTGCTCTGCCGCTCTGGGGTAAGGGGTGTAGGATTCTGGAGGGCGTAACATAGGTGCACCTGAGAAAACTATGAATGAAATGGCAAGGTCTTTCAACTCTAGTATGTTGTTAGTGGGGGACAGAGAAAGATAAACCCACACACAGACTTTCTGGTGCAGACTGGGATGTGTGCGGGGGCGGGGGGAACCCAAAGCTGAAGAATATGGGTGTCAAAATTCCCATGGAGACGTCTCCAGAAGGAAAAACGGGCCTCCAAAGAGCTCGCAGTTGATCAACAAAGGACAGTTTGTCAGTGCAGATCACGTCTAGGGCAGTTGAGGCGGGCAGGAGCTCTGGGTCGCCTTGCCTGAGGTGAAAGGCTCCTTTCGAGAGCTCCCCAGGAACTGGTGTGTTTTCTGAAGCAAGGTAAGAGGCAGCGGTGGGTGGCAATGCAACGGGCCCTGCGGAGACTTCCCATCTGGACGACGGGGCTTTGTGGAGGAGACCGGGAGGTGCAGGCTGAGGGATGCAATGCCACAATGAAGTACAAGTGCTCCAGGCACTTGTGATAATAAAAGGAGACCCCACTCCCTCTATCCACCCAAGAAAGCAATGGAGCCTCCCCACAAAGACCTTTTCACCTCTTCGGTGAGCCACGTATCGAGCCTTCTGAACTCCTAACGGGAGTGGCTTTCCACGGGTGTAACGGAGACCAGACTCCGTCCCCGACCGCGTATACAGCTACCAATGCCGCAATCTTTTGCCTAGTAGCGTGGAAAACGCTGGCCTGTATTTTATAATCAGCGCTCCTACAGGAATCGGACGGACCGGGTATTTCATGGTGCCGGACGCTGTGTGGCAGCATTGGAAGAAGCTATGTTCCATGTTCATGTAACTTATCTAATATTCTAGCAAGCCCAGGAACATTCCTCTCCCCAGAACCAGCCTCCAAAACAGAGCACACGCTGGGACTTTTTGCTAAGCATTACGGAGAAAGGGAAGGCTCTGGAGGATTTCTCTGTTAGCCACTGGACTCACTTCCCATACTTGCTAGGCACTGCGCCGATCTCATTCTTCTCCCCCATTGGATTTTGTTCTGCATTAATTTCTTAGCTAGACACACCTGAAACGTCAGCATGAATCATTTTCCCTGGCAGGTCGCCTGCCTTCACAAACTGGAGACAGGTCTGCCCCAGCCCCTGGGATCCGAACATGGCGGGGACGTTTGGCTCCCGGTCTCCGTTCGATAGTCTCAGCTAGAGGCTGGGGCATGAACCGCCACAAATGGAATTCTGCAAGGCCTGGAGTTCACCTGCTTTTTCTTCATTCCTCCCCACTGGCTTCAGTTCGCCCACTGCCATGTTCTTGTGGCATCAGATCTGGCCTCCAGTTGCTGCCCAGAATAGGGGACCATGGGGAATTGCACCCTAGGGAGCTTGGGGGGAGTTGTGAGTGGCCCAGGACATATGGGACTGTACCTGGAGTGGGGGTTACCTGGCCATAACCCTGACTCCTCCCTTGCAGCTCCCCCACTCTTTACTCCTAGAGTGGGTCTGGACCAGTGGTTCTCAACATGGACCATGTGGCTCCCCAGGGGACACGCCTTCCTTCTAGGGGGCCACATGGGAAAAAACGGAACATTAGAGGGCCACAATAAGTTTCTGAGGGGGCCACCCAAACTTAACTGCCGGGCGTATGATGAATGAGGCTCAGAACGGTTGAGAAACACTGGTCCAGACCACACCTCTCTGTCGACAGAGAGATGTAGATTAGGCACGTCGAAATTGCTAATGAATCCGGGATTTAACTATCCCGTGCCTCATTAGCATAAACATGGCCACTGCTTTTTTCAGAACTGATTTTTATTTTTTCGAAAAAACGGTAGTCTAGACGTGGATCTGTTGAAAATGAAGCCTTTTTCAACAGATCCTGTAAACCTCATTTTTTGAGGAATCCAGGATCTGTCGAAAAAGGCTTTATTTTTGACAGATCCGCATCTAGACTGCTGGGTTTTTTGTTTTTTTTTTCCGAAAAAACCCCATTTGGAAAAAAGCGGCGGCCGTGTTTATGTTAATGAGGATATTTAAATCCCGACTTCATTAGCAATTTCGACGTGCTTGATGTGCATCCTTCTGTCGACAGAGGGATGCTGTCTAGACCCGGGCACTGAAGAGGTGCTTAATCTTCCCCAAGCACAAGGGATGTAGCTGTGGCAGACCCTTGCGCAGGAGGTAAGCTCCGTGCACGCCAGCCCCTCCTGTAAGGGACCTGTCACAACATCAACTCCTTCCCTCCGCATCCTGGTTGCCCAGGTGCTTGTAGTTGCAATATTGCCCCTGTGGGTAACGCCTTTAGGACAGTATTTATTCCCGGGGGAGATAAAGGAAATATTTATTAGTCTCAATCTATTGCACTAAACAGGACTGTTACATAGAATGTTCCGATCTTCTTGCCTAACGATTTGTTGTGTACAGTTTATAGATCTAGAATACAGTTCATAGAGTTGTCCTGTGACCACTGGGTGTTTGAATTTTTCACGCAGGTACCCCACCTGGAAACTGGGGGGGAACGTACACACGGTGCTAACAGAGCTGGCCCAAGATACGGGCTGACCAGGCTACCGCCCGGGGTGCCCCATTGTAGGGGGCACCGTGTGGGGCTGCCAGACCGGGCAGGGGCAGGGCCGTGCATGCGCCGCACTTCTGGGAGCGGCGCCGCACTCCTGGGCCTGGGGCACACGAACGGCTCGGGCCGGCCCTGGGTGCTAGGCACTGCCCAACGTACTGTCTTAAAGACGGACAGTCTCACAACACACGGATGGCCAAACCCTATGCTCTGAGAAGGGGGGGGGGGGCTGTAGAAGAGCCACTGAGCGGCCAGTGTGCCCCCTTGTGGCTGGGCCTGGTGAAGCAGGCTATTCTCTGGCGCCCCCTGCTGACAGCCGCTCTAGTTCTGGTACTTGCGACTTGGCCTGCTGGGAATGTCCCCTTCCGTCCCACCATCGAAAGTCAGTGACTCTACTCTAAGTCTCCTGCCTCAGACTCTGCGCCCAGGGGGCCTTACACCCCTTGCCTCACGGTTTGCGGCACTAACCTCTTGAATCCGGTTTCACTTCACTTCCCCCAGTGGAGGGGTGGTGGGACCCAGACTCCCCACTTGGAGGACCCTATAGCCCGCAGCCAAGGTCTGCTCACCCAGCCTCCATGCTACTCCCCTGAACTTCTTCTTCGCTTGCCCCCCCCCCCCCCGGGCCTTTCCCCAGCCCCTTCCAGTTCGGCAGACTCCTTTCGGCTCCTCCCAGGGGTTTCTCCCTAACGGTCACTTCCAGACCTTTTATCCAGGCTCACAACAAGTGCTCCCCTCCCCCACCAAGGCTGCTTTCCCGGACTTCCACCCGAGTCCCCTTCCCCGGAAAGGGGCCCTGGACCTATTCTCCCCTGAGGCTTCCTGCCTCCATGCGAGTCCCTCCCACTGCTCTGAGCTGGGCTCTTCATGGCCCCGTGGGGGCTGATAAACACCCTCCGGGTGTAACCCAGGAGCTAACAGAGCCCTCGGGTTCCCATGGCCCCATCTGCTGCCAGTGCGGGGCAGACACCCCGTTACAGGTGCCCTGGGTACCCCCGACTTTGACAGAGCAGGGGGCACAGAACTCTGCGGGAAATAAGGCAGCCTAGTTGTCACGGGAATTAGCTTGTTGCCCCCCGGACGCATCCCTCTCGCTGGCGTCTCCCCATGTTCCTCTTTGACCACGGCCTCCTCTCCGGGACGCTGCCCTCCGGCCGTGCCCGCCCAGTCTCTCTGCACCCCCTTCTGGGGGGGGGGGGGTGTTGTTTACCCAACTGCACACTCCAGGATCCTCCCCTCCACAGGGCACCCAGGTCTCCTCCCAGGGAGCACCCAGTTCCCCTGTCCCCACCTTGCCTCAGGGACCCACGGCCAGCCTCCAGCTAGCCCCTGCCTCCGGGGCAGACTGCCGCTGAAGTGGCCACTCAGCACTGGCAAAGGGGGGTGGACCTGCTGCCTTTGCCTAACCTGGCTGCTTCAGGCTCTGCAGCCTGGGAGCTGACTTGGCCAGAACGTCCCCAGCCCTGCCTCCCTTCCCCAGCCCTGCTCTGCCTCCGGGAAGCCTCCTGCTTCCCTGGCAGCCCTGTCCCTAGTGCTCTCTCTCCAGAGCAGCAGAGATTCTCCCTCTCCCTCCTGGAGCCCTTCCTTATACAGGCCCCAGCTGGGCCCTCATCAGCAGAGCTGCCTCAGCTGGGGCTTTGCTGGCAGCCGTCTCTCAGGGCTGGGGTTTTGCTCTTAAAGCGCCGTCACACTGTCACACGAGTGAAGTGCCCACCTATGGATCTGGGGGCCGGTCACTAGACATCGAGTGCTACATAGTGTCGCCCCAGCCGCTCTGTGCCTTAGCTTCCCGATCTTTAAAATGGGGGTAATACTATGTCGATGCCTCCAAGGGGGGGGTTGCTCACTCCTATTGCGCCAGCTCGCTGGGATCAGAGGGGGCTGCCAGAGGCCAGCGTGTGTGTATTACACACAATTATTTCCTATGCTGGCTCCTTGTCTGACCGGCTTTAGTCTCATGCGACTTTATTTGGTCCAATTATTGCAGCCCCCAGCAAAGAAGAGGTGAGAATATCAGCAGGCCCGTCACTGGGCTGTTCCCTCAGCCACCCTGAGAGACCCAGAATCCCTTCGGTGGGCGGTGACACCCAGCACGTTGGTAGCATGCGGAGCGCGGAACCAGTCCCACACCGTCTGCCTGAGGCGCTCGGTGGCAGGGGATATTCCATGTCCACCCCACTGCCACCTGGTTTTCATCACAGGGAATGGATACAACTGCTGGCCTGCCGGGGCTGGTGCAAGGGGTGTGGACACCGCCAGCTCGGCTGCCAGGCCGCTGGTGCCCTTTGACAGTCCGGTGCCCTGAGGCGGTGAGGTCTGTTCTGATTCAATAGTGTAGCCCCTGGGTTTGGGGCAGCACTGCCTAATGGCCAGAGTCAGTAACACAGGGGTTTGGGGCAGTAGTCCTGGTAAGGGGGCCCAGGCCCACCCTACTCCACCGGGCCCCAACCCAGGGCCCTGTCAGTGGGGGCATGATCCGCCACTCACTCAGCAGGGAATCCCGCCGCAACACGCTGAGCTCACTCAGGTGGGAGGTACTCGCGCCCCCCCCCGGCCACTTCCTGCCAGATCCAGTGTTGGGTGCTCCATGTGGTCTCTGTGTCCACAACACCAGCCTCTCCCTAAGGCTCCTCCGGCTCTGAGGGCTCAGTGCTGTCTCCTGGGTCTCTGGCTGGGGTCCCTCTGGTGCTCCTGCAGCAGGTCCTTCCTCTCCAGCATCTAGCCCAGACTGAGCAGAGCTGCTCCTTTTTATACTGCCCAACACTTGGAGCATGCCCAGTCTGGGTGGAGGGGCGGGACTTCCTCTGCCCACAGGCTTTTAACCCCTTCTGCCTACCCTGTCACAGTCTGTTTCACTGAAACAGCTTGATGAGCACAGGGGAAACTGTGAGCGGGTCCCCCTTAGTAGCATAAACTCTCCTTTTGCTCCCCCAGCTGTAAGCCTCCCTGTTTTAGCTGCTCATTAGCTCTAGCACAGCGGTTCTCAAAGGCTGTGTCTAGACTGGCAAGTTTTTCCAGAAAATCAGCCACTTTTCCGGAAAAACTTGCCAGCTGTCCACACTGGCCGCTTGAATTTCCGCAAAAGGGTTCAATCATGTAAGATTGTCAGTGTTCTTACGGAAATACTAGGCTGCTCCCATTCGGGCAAAAGTCCTTTTGCGCAAAAGGGCCGGTGTAGACAGCTCAGATTTGTTTTCCGTAAAAAAGCCCCGATGGCGAAAATGGCGATCGGGGCTTTTTTGCAGAAAAGCGCGTCTAGATTGGCCACAGACATTTTTCCACAAAAAGTGCTTTTGCGGAAAAGCATCCTGCCAATCTAGACGCGCTTTTCCGAAAATGCTTTTAATGGAAAACTTTTCCGTTAAAGGCATTTCTGGAAAATCATGCCAGTGTAGACGTAGCCAAAGTGTGGTCTGCAGACCCCTTCAGGGCTCGCCCGCCTCCCCGCCACAGCGGGTAGCCTGCACTGTTGCTCCAGCTTTGCAGCCCCTCGTGTGGTTGGAGTGCCAGCACCAGCTTCTCGCTGGGCGGGAGCCCCAAGCCTCACAGGCCAGACATGACTTATACCAGGGAGGAAGCAGATCTGCATGCTGCCGCTGCTGCTCCCCTTCCCCTGGCGGCTGGAGGAATGGACAACGCAGGGAACCACTTCCCTGGCCACTTTTCACATTGCTCCCATTGGCTGGAATCCCAGCCAATGGGAGCAGCAGGGGGCGGAGTCTGGGAGCAGCGGGAGTGCCCAGACCCCTTACCTCCATCCCCCTCACATACACCTCTCCTGCCCACACCCCACTGCTGTATCCCCTTCCTGCCCAGACTCCCCATCCCCAGCCTGCTCCTGCACCCAACTTCGCAGCCCGACCCCCATCCCCAGCCCTCTCCCACCCCGACCTCGCACCCCCACCCGCTCCTGCACTCTTTTTGTCATCTGGGTGGTTGGCTGGCGGTCCGTGGAAAGGCTGTCATTGGGTGGGGTGGGCTGCAGGCCAAAACGTTTAGAACCCCCGCTCTAGCAGACAGTCACGCTAGTCAGACCACAACTCCAGGCGGAGCAACGTTGTGCATTTGTGTATGAGACGAAAGGGGATCTCTTTGCGTTCTGCCCTCTCTGTCGACCCTCCCACGATGCTCGCCTAGAAATGAGCAGCCCTTGGCAGATGCCAAGCAGCTCTGGGAACTACCGAGCTCACACGTGGGCGCCCGAACATCATGGATGCCTGACTTCACGTCACAGGCTTTGAAAGACATGGATCACGCCAGCACTGGCTTTTCGGCAGCCAGCTTCCCAACGGTGGGGCTAACTTTTAGGCAAAGAACCAGCCTGAGATCAGCCCCTTACCCAACACAGTTTTGCTTGAACGGCCACTTCATTGAGCGCTATCCTTTTAGAACTTTGTGCCCAGAGTGTCCTAGATTTTAAGACTGGAGGAGCCCCGGTGATCATCTAGTGCAGCGGTGGCCAACCTGCGGCTCCCGAGCTGCATGCGGCTCTTTGCTTAAAGAAAAGCGGCTCTTGCACGCCCAGACTGCTCACGGCCGGCCCCTCTGCACACGTGCCCCAGTGCCTGGAGGGAGAAGCGCATGGTGGCAGCAGCTCCAGGACCCAGGCATTGGGTTAGAGCAGGGGGAAGAGGGGGACTGTGGGTGCCGGGCTCTGGGGGAGGTGAGGGGGATGGGGTTAGAATGTGGGGGAGAGGCGTGCCTGGCTCTGGGGGAGGACGAGGGCATTGGGTTATTGCAGGGGGGCTGGGGGATGCCTGGCTCTGAGGGAGAGGGGGGATTGGGTTAGAGCAGGGGGGCTGAAACACCTTAAACTGAAAGTCCTCATGGATGCAGAATAAGGCAGCCAACACAGATGTCATATTTAAATCCCAGGGCAAAAAAAAGAATCAGCATGTACCTAGTTTACACTGGGTTTCTTTAAAGAAAATTCAGAGGCGATTGTTTGCCAGGCTGAAGCCATTATTCTGAGATGTGGGTCTCTCCCATATTGTTTTGAACCTCTCAGATTTGCAGTCTGGGACAGACTTGAATTTTTAGAACTAGAAAAAAGCCATCATCTTCATAAGTAAAAAAACGAGTAAACCATACCAGAGATCAACAAGCTAGAGGGAAACAGGCACTTCAAATTGTCTATGCCCCCCATCCCCATACATCCCCCCCATCAATACAACTAAATATATAATACATGGCTCTTCACACTCTATCCACAGCTATTTTGGCTCTTTGCCTCTATCTGGTTGGCCACCCCTGACCCAGTGCAACCTCCTGTATGAATCAGGCCACAGAACTTCCCTGGCTTATTACTGTTCCAAGTCCACTAGCTGTGACCGTACGGGCATAGAAAAACATCCACATTTCACTTAAAGATTTCCAGAGCAGGACACTCCCCAACACCCCTTGGAAACTTGCTCCAGAGGATAAATCCCCACTCTGTTACAGCCTTCCACCTTATTTTGTGTACTCATTTGTCTAGCTTCAAATTCTACCCATTGGGCCTTGTTGCCAGCATCCCATTCCCTCCATAAACGTATCCTACTTAGTATTGGAAGCCAGCTCGTATGTTTGCCCCCACAACTCCCCTTGGAAGGCTGTGCTAGAACTTCCTCCTCGTATGGACAGAAACCTTCATCAGATTGCAAAAAAATAAAACCTGATTCTGGGCGGCATTCACAGGAGTGTTGTGAGCAAGACAGGAGAAGTCCTTCTTCTGCTCTGCTCTGCGCTGACTAGGCCTCAGTTGGAGGACTGTGTCCAGTTCTGGGCACCGCTTTTCAGGAAAGCTGTGGAGAAATTGGGGAGGGTCCAGAGAAGAGCAACAAAAACGATGAAAGTTCTAGAGGACATGAGCAAAGAGGGAAGACTGAAAGAATTGGGCATGTTTAGTTTATAAAAGAGAAAACTGAGAGGGGACATGGTAGCAGTTTCAAGTACCTAAAAGAGTGCAACAAGGAGAAGGGAGAAAAATTGTTCTCCTGGGCCTCGGAGGATCGGACAAGAAGCAAGGGGCTTAAATTGCAGCAGGGGAGGTTTAGGTTGGACATTAGGAAAAGCTCCCTGTCAGGGTGGTTAAACACTGGAATAAATTGCCCAGGGAGGTTGTGGAATCTCCATCTCTGGAGATATTTGAGAGCAGGTTAGACAGACACCTGTCAGGGCTGATCTAGATGGTGCCTGGTCCTGCCACGAGGGCAGGGAACTGGACTCGATGACCTCTCGAGGTCCCTTCCAGTTCTGTGATTCTATTTCAAGCCCAGACTTGTTGGAGGCCTGTATCTATCCATTTGTTCTTGTGGCCACACTGGCGCGTAACTGAAATCCCTCCTCTCCCTCCCTGGTATGTTTCCCTTGGGTGTATTTAGAGAGAGCGCTCAGATCTTCCCTCCACCTTCTTCAGATCAGGCCAAACAAGCCCAGATGTTTGTGTCTCCACAGAGGGAAGATTTTCTATTCTTCAGATCAGCCTCGCAGGGTGTGGGTGCAGGGGGAGGGCGGTGGGTGGGTGGCAGTAGGATGTGAGCTGACGGAGGGGTGTGGGTGCAGGGGGAGGGCGCTGAGTGGGTGCAGGGTGTGAGCTGACGGAGGGTGTGGGTGGGTGCAGGGTGTGAGCTGACGGAGGGGTGTGGGTGGGTGCAGGGTGTGAGCTGACAGAGGGGTGTGGGTGCAGGGGGAGGGCGCTGGGTGGGTGCAGGGTGTGAGCTGACGGAGGGGTGTTGGTGCAGGAGGAGAGCGCTGGGTGGGTGCAGGGTGTGAGCTGATGGAGGGGTGTGGGTGCAGGGGGAGAGTGGTGGGTGGGTGCCAGGTGTGAGCTGACAGAGGGGTGTGGGTGCAGGGGGAGGGCGCTGGGTGGGTGCAGGGTGTGAGCTGACGGAGGGTGTGGGTGCAGGGGGAGGGTGCTGGGTGGGTGCAGGGTGTGAGCTGATGGAGGGTGTGGGTGCAGGGGGAGGGCGCTGGGTGGGTGCAGGGTGTGAGCTGACAGAGGGGTGTGGGTGCAGGGGGAGGGCGCTGGGTGGGTGCAGGGTGTGAGCTGACGGAGGGTGTGGGTGCAGGGGGAGGGCGCTGGGTGGGTGCAGGGTGTGAGCTGACGGAGGGGTGTTGGTGCAGGAGGAGGGCGCTGGGTGGGTGCAGGGTGTGAGCTGACGGAGGGTGTGGGTGCAGGGGGAGGGCGGTGGGTGGGTGCAGGGTGTGAGCTGACAGAGGGGTGTGGGTGCAGGGGGAGGGTGGTGGGTGGGTGCCAGGTGTGAGCTGACAGAGGGGTGTGGGTGCAGGGGGAGGGCGCTGGGTGGGTGCCGGGTGTGAGCTGACAGAGGGGTGTTGGTGCAGGAGGAGGGCGCTGGGCGGGTGCCGGGTGTGAGCTGACGGAGGGGTGTGGGTGCAGGGGGAGGGCGCTGGGTGGGTGCAGGGTGTGAGCTGACGGAGGGGTGTGGGTGCAGGGGGAGGGCGCTGGGTGGGTGCAGGGTGTGAGCTGACGGAGGGTGTGGGTGCAGGGGGAGGGCGGTGGGTGGGTGCACGGTGTGAGCTGACGGAGGGGTGTGGGTGCAGGGGGAGGGCGCTGGGTGGGTGCAGGGTGTGAGCTGACGGAGGGGTGTGGGTGCAGGGGGAGGGCGCTGGGTGGGTGCCGGGTGTGAGCTGACGGAGGGGTGTGGGTGCAGGGGGAGGGCGCTGGGTGGGTGCAGGGTGTGAGCTGACGGAGGGTGTGGGTGCAGGGGGAGGGCGGTGGGTGGGTGCCGGGTGTGAGCTGACGGAGGGGTGTGGGTGCAGGGGGAGGGCGCTGGGTGGGTGCCGGGTGTGAGCTGACGGAGGGGTGTGGGTGCAGGGGGAGGGCGCTGGGTGGGTGCCGGGTGTGAGCTGACGGAGGGGTGTGGGTGCAGGGGGAGGGCGCTGGGTGGGTGCAGGGTGTGAGCTGACGGAGGGGTGTGGGTGCAGGGGGAGGGCGCTGGGTGGGTGCAGGGTGTGAGCTGACGGAGGGGTGTGGGTGCAGGGGGAGGGCGCTGGGTGGGTGCAGGGTGTGAGCTGACGGAGGGTGTGGGTGCAGGGGGAGGGCGCTGGGTGGGTGCCGGGTGTGAGCTGACGGAGGGGTGTGGGTGCAGGGGGAGGGCGCTGGGTGGGTGCCGGGTGTGAGCTGACGGAGGGGTGTGGGTGCAGGGGGAGGGCGCTGGGTGGGTGCCGGGTGTGAGCTGACGGAGGGTGTGGGTGCAGGGGGAGGGCGGTGGGTGGGTGCCGGGTGTGAGCTGACGGAGGGTGTGGGTGCAGGGGGAGGGCGCTGGGTGGGTGCCGGGTGTGAGCTGACGGAGGGTGTGGGTGCAGGGGGAGGGCGCTGGGTGGGTGCCGGGTGTGAGCTGACGGAGGGGTGTGGGTGCAGGGGGAGGGCGGTGGGTGGGTGCCGGGTGTGAGCTGACGGAGGGTGTGGGTGCAGGGGGAGGGCGCTGGGTGGGTGCCGGGTGTGAGCTGACGGAGGGTGTGGGTGCAGGGGGAGGGCGCTGGGTGGGTGCCGGGTGTGAGCTGACGGAGGGTGTGGGTGCAGGGGGAGGGCGCTGGGTGGGTGCCGGGTGTGAGCTGACGGAGGGTGTGGGTGCAGGGGGAGGGCGCTGGGTGGGTGCCGGGTGTGAGCTGACGGAGGGTGTGGGTGCAGGGGGAGGGCGCTGGGTGGGTGCCGGGTGTGAGCTGACGGAGGGTGTGGGTGCAGGGGGAGGGCGCTGGGTGGGTGCCGGGTGTGAGCTGACGGAGGGTGTGGGTGCAGGGGGAGGGCGCTGGGTGGGTGCCGGGTGTGAGCTGACGGAGGGTGTGGGTGCAGGGGGAGGGCGGTGGGTGGGTGCCGGGTGTGAGCTGACGGAGGGTGTGGGTGCAGGGGGAGGGCGCTGGGTGGGTGCAGGGTGTGAGCTGACGGAGGGTGTGGGTGCAGGGGGAGGGCGGTGGGTGGGTGCCGGGTGTGAGCTGACGGAGGGGTGTGGGTGCAGGGGGAGGGCGCTGGGTGGGTGCCGGGTGTGAGCTGACGGAGGGTGTGGGTGCAGGGGGAGGGCGCTGGGTGGGTGCCGGGTGTGAGCTGACGGAGGGGTGTGGGTGCAGGGGGAGGGCGCTGGGTGGGTGCCGGGTGTGAGCTGACGGAGGGTGTGGGTGCAGGGGGAGGGCGCTGGGTGGGTGCCGGGTGTGAGCTGACGGAGGGTGTGGGTGCAGGGGGAGGGCGGTGGGTGGGTGCCGGGTGTGAGCTGACGGAGGGTGTGGGTGCAGGGGGAGGGCGCTGGGTGGGTGCCGGGTGTGAGCTGACGGAGGGTGTGGGTGCAGGGGGAGGGCGCTGGGTGGGTGCCGGGTGTGAGCTGACGGAGGGGTGTGGGTGCAGGGGGAGGGCGCTGGGTGGGTGCCGGGTGTGAGCTGACGGAGGGTGTGGGTGCAGGGGGAGGGCGCTGGGTGGGTGCCGGGTGTGAGCTGACGGAGGGTGTGGGTGCAGGGGGAGGGCGGTGGGTGGGTGCCGGGTGTGAGCTGACGGAGGGTGTGGGTGCAGGGGGAGGGCGGTGGGTGGGTGCCGGGTGTGAGCTGACGGAGGGGTGTGGGTGCAGGGGGAGGGCGCTGGGTGGGTGCCGGGTGTGAGCTGACGGAGGGGTGTGGGTGCAGGGGGAGGGCGGTGGGTGGGTGCCGGGTGTGAGCTGACGGAGGGTGTGGGTGCAGGGGGAGGGCGCTGGGTGGGTGCCGGGTGTGAGCTGACGGAGGGTGTGGGTGCAGGGGGAGGGCGGTGGGTGGGTGCCGGGTGTGAGCTGACGGAGGGTGTGGGTGCAGGGGGAGGGCGCTGGGTGGGTGCCGGGTGTGCGTGGCAGGAGGGGCGCGCAGGGCGGGACCAGCCGCTCCATCCCCGCAGCGCGGCGCGGCGCGGGCGCACGGAGCATCCCGCAGGCGGGCGGGGCGCGCAGCGGGCGCGCAGCGCAGGAAGTGCACTTGCTGCTCCATTTCCTGCTCTTTGTGTGTCTGACACCGATCGCGGCGCAGGCGGCTGCGGCTCGGAGCATCCTCTCGCGGCCGGTAAGCGGCGGGGCCGGGCCGGGCTGGGGGCGCCGCGGGCAGGGGGCGCCGGGCGACCCGGGGAGCACCGGGCTGGGCACGGCCGGTGCCGCCTCGCTGCGCCCTGCCCGGGCTGGGACGCGTAGCAGGGGGATCCCGGCCGCTGGGGGGGCGCTTGGCCCCGGGCCATGACAGCTCGCCCAGGCAGGCAGCCCCCGGCCCCGCATGGAGCCCTGCCCGGCTTTGCCTGGGGTGTCTCGCAGCCCCCCCTCCCCGGGCTTGCACGGGTCCTGGGGTGCGGGGTCCCCACGCAAAGCACCGCGGGCAGGTGCAGCTGCGCCCTGCGAGCCACAGAGCGCTGCGGGGCCCAGCTTAGCGCAGGGGCTGTTGCAGGATGAGCGATCCCAGCATGCTGCGGGCTTATCCAGAGCCTCCTTGTTTATTCTAGTGCACCCGCCAGGCAGCCCAAAGGGCCCAATTCCCCCCCCACCTTCCCCTCTGCAGCAAATGGGATGAGCTTAGAGTGAGGGGCTGGCAGGAGGCTGCAGTCTGGGGGAGCCAGCAGCCTCCCACCGCAGCCGCTTCCCCTCATTGCCAGGAGTTGGCCAGAAGGGCAGCGTTTAATTCGAGCCCATATCGGAGCCGTGCTGCGTGGACATTGGTGTGGAAGAACAATGGGGCGGCCCAAAGGGAAATGGACGGCGGGGTACACAGCCAGCGTGGCCACAGAGCCCGGGCAGAAAATAAAAGGCGCAAGTGGCTCGCAGAGGTGAAGGCGCACACAGTGAACAGAACAGAATCAAAAGTGCCCCCCTGGTTCTGCTGACAGGGGAGGAGGCAGACGCGGTTGCAGTTTGCGTTGAGGGTGGAAATTAGGGACTTGAACTTTGGCTGGCTTGAGTGAGGAACCAAAAATACAGGCTTGGAAGTCTGCAAAGCCACATATCCCACAGCGGTTGCAGACCAGTTTTTCCCTCCTGTCATTTAAACTCACGGCCACTTTTCAGCGGTGAGACGTTTTCAAAACAAGAGGGGGGCCCACCCGTCACGCTGGAGGTGAACTTTCGAACCCAGGACGTTTGAGTGGGCTTGAAAGAAGGAGAGGCACGTTCACTCCCAGTCTGGTGCCAGACAGGCCCTGAGTAAAAAGAAGGGAATGGATTTGGCAGGAAACGTCCATGTCCCGAGGAATCAGGATTGACCAGTGAGAGACAAGTGGAAACCTTTGTGCTTGCTCCTGTGTATTTGCTGGGGTTTGGTTTTTTGGTGGGGGAGGAGAGGGGACTGGCATTTACAGACACACGTTTGCAGTTTGGCAAGGAACAGGATATTGCATAGCTCGGCCCTCCTAGCCAGCCGTTGCTTTCAGCATGGTGGTTTGTTTCTAGCTGTGTTTCTTGGATCACAGGGGTCTCCCGTAATTGTGTCAGGTCGTTAAACCGTTGGACACTTCCTGCTCAGCCCAGGAAACTAAAAAAAAACATGTCCAAGTTTTACATTAGGAGGGCTGCCAGATGCCAGTCACCTTGGTAGATTCCTGGAGCCAAATTCTGCTGTCCACTTTCAGTGTAAATCCAGCGTCATTCCTCAGACAGGAATTTAGCCCTAATATATACGGCTGATTTTTGTTTGCAACGTTTATGTAATCAGCTGATGCCTTGAAATCTGATTAGGTTCAACAAGGACAAGTGCAGAGTCCTGCCCTTGGAATGGAAGAATCCCAGGCACTGTTACAGGCTGGGGATGGACTGGCTAAGTACCAGTTCAGTAGAAAAGGACCCGGGGATTCCAGTGGATGAGAAGCTGGTTATGAGTCAACAGGGCGCCCTTGTAGCCAAGAAGGCGAATGGCATATTAGGTTGCATTAGGAGGAGCATTGCCAGCACATCTAGAGAAGTGATTATTCCCCTTTATTCAGCTCTGGTGAGCCCACAACTGGAGTATTGTGTCCAGTTCTGGGCCCCCCACTATAGAAAGGATGTGGATGCATTGGAGAGGGTCCAGCGGAGGGCAACCAAAATGATTAGGGGGATGGAGCACATGACCTACGAGTAGAGACTGTGGGATTTGGGCTTGTTGAGTCTGCAGAAGCGAAGAGTGAGGGGGGATTTGATAGCAGCCTTCAACTTTCTCAAGGGAGATTCCAAAGAGGATGGAGAGAGGCTGTTCTCAGTAGTGACAGATGGCAGAACAAGGAGCAATGGTCTCAAGTTGCAGTGGGAGAGGTCAAGGTTGGATATTAGGAAAAACAATTTCCCTAGGTGGGTGGGGAATCACTGGGATGGGTTCCCTAGGGAAGTAGTGGAGTCTCCATCCCTAGAGGTTTTTAAGTCTCAGCTTGACAAAGCCCTGGCTGGATTGATTTGGTTGGGATTGGTCCTGCTTTGGGCAGGGGGCTGGATGTGATAACCTCCTGAGGTCTCTTCCAACTCTCTGGTTCTATGATTCCAAAGCGAGGGTCCATGGAACAAACATGACCACTGAGGAGTCAAAGGCGGAACAATGTAATAATTCGTAGTAATAATAATAATATGCATGTATCAACTTGTCTGTCTTCAAGAAAAAGAGGAAATTGCTCTTCAAGGGATTAGCAATCAGTGATATTTCTTTGTCTATGTGCAACATTTCATTTCACACGAGGCTATTTAATACCAGCTATTTTTTGCCATCTCCCAGCAATTGTGATTATTCTTCGACAAAGGCCATTTCTAGGCATACAGCCCTGCAGCTGTACAGATGTCTGGTGGAGACGCTCTATGCCGATGTGAAAGAGAGCTCTCCTGTCGCCATAATAAAGCCACCTCTGCGAGTGGCGGAAGCTACTTGGGTGGGAGCTGCTCTCCCGCTGACACATCACTGTCAGTGTTCCGTATGTTGCTCAGGCGACAGCTGGTGTATTCATACCCCGGAGTGATGTAAATTATGCTGACGCAGGTGGTAGCGTAAACGTAGCCTCATTCTAATATGCTCTGAACCCATGTTGGCAACAGCTTGTCTTCTCAAAATAGCACGGGACTACTGTACTTTTGTGCCTCCTGCGTGAAGTTTTTGGTCAAATCAGTACACCGGCGTGTCTGAGGCATATCACAAACACCGACAGTGCTTTCCCAAAAGCATTATCCCCATGTTGCAGCTAGCACAGAGAAATTAAGTGCCTTGCCCAGGCAGCCTGCAGCACTGCTGGGAATCAAACGCAGGTCTTTGAAGGACCACACTGGGGCTTAATGCACATGCTCATCTGTCTTCCCCGGAGCTCCGCTTTTCCCCTACGTGGCCAACTTTGCCACTCCTCTGTCTGTTTCCCCGTGTCCCGACTGCCTGTTCTCCAGGGTGTGACGGGCAGCCAGACTAAAGGTGCCACACTTTAGAGTAGCCCATGCTGTTTCTTGCCTTATCCTGACCCTTTAAGCTGTTATGGCACCGGCATGAGTCTCATCTGCTGGCTGAGGGCAAGCCAACTAGATGTCATGACCCAACTTGCTTCCTCCTTTGTTCTTGTCCACCGCAACTTCTGGGCAAGCAAAGAGCCAGTTCACCGGTTGTTGGCTGCCAAGTAGTTTGCAGATACAATGCACCAGTTATTGGGGAACCTGCCCCACACTGGAGTGAGGGGCCTTCTTCCTTCCCCCCAAAATTCGATTACTCTGAAGGATCAAGACTTGCCAGTAGATCATGGCCCGGGAAGTAGCTAAAAGAGACACTGTGGTCCAAAGACATTTCATGGCCAACACTTCAAGCTTGTTTGAAGCTTTAGGCATAAAATAATGGGCCAACCCTTGAAATTCTAAGTTCAAATTCGGTGGGAACTGACTCATCCCGTGTCCTTTTGGCGGAAGGCCGTTGAGTTCCGTGCAGTTCATTCTGTGAGGTCTTTCTGATGAGACCTTCATGTATAAGATCTTGTCTGCTCTGCGTGGGCCTTGAAATTCCCAACGTATGGCATCCTTTGAAAAGCTTGGCCCTCTTGTTCTCAGGCATCAATTGCGAAGTGCTGGATATCGCTTGCTGGCTGCACTTTAGCTGTGCTGGTTTTGTGAATAGATTTATTATTCCTGTAGAGCCTTAGGGTTGCCAGATGGTTTAAAAAAAATACCAGACAAAAATTTGTCGAGATCAAAAAAAAAAAAAAAAGCACTGGGGAGTAACCAGGGAGACCTGGGAGGGGCGGGGATTTGGGAGGCCAGGACAAAATGCAGTCGCGGCCCCTTTAATTGCCGCGTGTCCCAAGTGGGCTTTTGTCAGACCCGAGCCGGGCCTAGGAAAAGCAAAAAAAGTACTTACTTAGAAAATACCAGACATATTTTTCTCCATTTGTTTACCGGACACAAAGTCCGAATACTGGACTGTCCGGTTCAATCCCAGACACCTGGCAACCCTATAGAGTCTAGAGGACACGGTTCCTTTGTGCTAGGGATTTGACAACGTTCTATAGAGAGTCTCTGCCCCATAGAGTTTGCAGTTGCATTAGATGAGAGACAGCCGGTTTACAAAGCAGATGGACATAGAGAGCGCAAAGTTATAATGAGCTGATACCAATCAGCATGAGAAGCAGCAGGCAGTCACATCAAGCCAGCTGCTTATCCATGGTTCAGGGTTGGTTTGTTTTTTGTAGGCTTCATGGCCAAGGAGAGTTGTAAGGAGGACAATATGGTGGTTAAGTGGAATTTTGCGAGGAATTTCTCCCATGCATAAAGGGCAGCATAGGAGAAAGCAAAGAGGCACTTGCTGGAGCATTTGAGAAATGGGTGATTGAGAGAGAAATTGCTTTGAAGATCCTTTGGGATGAAAGATGGAATTAAATGAAAATGACTCTTAATCACTTGGGTTAGGTTCTGTAATGCTGATGTTTGGCTGCCACTCAGAAGTTCTTGAGTCAGCTGTGAGGTTTGTAGATATAATGCCATTTGGCCAAGCTGGCTCTCTGAGCTGGAGAAGAGAATCCTTGCCTGATAAATACCCCCAAAGTTGTAAGTGATCACTACTTGCACCTTGGCGCTTGAGTCTGCGAGAGGTAAGGCAGGATATATTTCCTGTCGGAGAGATGCCGACCCCGCCTGTGTGCATATATTAACGAAGTGCAAAAGCCTCGTGTTCAAGCGTGATGTAACCTACCCCGGTGCTGTTGTGCTTTCAGCAGACTGCGTTTCTGTTGCAAGACTGATCTCTCAGGCATGACAACACAGGAAGCACCTCAGAGAACCACAAACAGAGCTCCAACTGTTTGTACGCTGCTCACTCGTCTCCTTCACCTGCTGCATGTACGAGACCCTGCCCCAAAGGCCCAGCTGGCTGCTGCTGGTTAATGGTCGATGTTGACTTTTTGATCACTGACCCAGCAATCCCATCGCAATATCACTGGAAAGAGACATGCTCCCCTTCGTTTGATGTGCTCGTTAGAATGCAATGCTGTTAGCGGGCTGAAAATGGCACCCGTTGAAGTCACCAGAACTGTGTAACCTGACATTGAAAAGACAGGAAGGGGAGTTTTGCTTTGCTTCAGGGTTGTTGCTCCGTTTTCTCTGGAGTGCATAGTCTGTCTTTATGGCTTGGATAGTTGTATGCAAAATTGCGTAGATTACAAGAAAATATTGCGCGGATTCCAGCCCTTGGTTTCCTCTTCAGAATCTCCATGGGCGGGTTCCCCAGAGTACAGCACCATGAAGGGGAAGAAAGTAGAGCCCTTCCCTCATATAAAATGGTTTTTCAGGGCCATGTATGAATCTACTGTAGCAAAACAAAGACAATTCAGCAGAAGAGAAGCATCAATCCTAGCCTCTAAAGCTCATCAAGGACGAATTTCTCTCGAGATGCAAGGATGGGCCCCTTGAGTGTCCATCCTATTAAGCGTCTCGTTCTTGCTATTACTATTTTATTGTGTGTATTCCAGTAGCACGGAACACCCCCGCCCATCCAAGATCAGGGCTGCATCGTGCTAGGTACCCTAGAGACGCCTCATGAGAGATACTCTCTGCCCCGCAGAGCTTACAATCGAACCAGACAGGAATGGGAGGAGAAGGAGCTGCCCAGGGCTGGGATGTACTATGCCCAAAGTCACCCGGCAGGTCAGTGGCCAAGGTGGGGTTAGAACCCACTGCAGCCCCCCCTCCACTAGACCCCGCTGGTGCCTTACAAACAGACATTGCTGCATGTTCTTGTGCGGATGTGTGTACAGCTGCCATGGCAACCAGGAAAGAGGCTGTCAGATTGCACTGTTCTTTCTGAGATGTCCCTGTGTTATGCTGTATTGGGTGCAGAGAACATTAAATGAGCACTTGGATGCTGAGTCACTAGTAAATCCTTCTTAATTAAATCCAGAAGGCCACCCCCACCTCCTCCTTTTACTCCACCTCTGCCATGGAGCGTACCCAGCACTTAACATCTACGTGACTTGTGGGCTGTGACCACTGGTTGTTACCCTGTTCTTAACTAATCACTATGACTGTGAGCTCTTGATATCCATTACACGGTTAACCGGTTTTGGCTGGGTGACCAGGGACGGGAGATGGTAGTTGTGTGCCTCGTGGTTCCTGTCCTGCGGGCTCTGCAGAATAAAGCTCTGATATGGCAGAGCCTGCAGTGCAGTGCAGTGCAGTGTAGTAGCCAGCTCCCCAGAAGTGGGGCCAGGAGCCAGAACTGGTGCGTGCCAGGAGCTGGCTCATAATCCTTATACTGCAGAGCTCAGAGCATGGGGTGGTAGCCCGCTACCTGGGTGTTGGCATGAATCGACAGCCAGGATGCACCTGCAGGGTAGAAGAGTTTAACCATCACGGAAACTGATAAAATGATGCTTGTCAATTGACTGGTTTAATGGCTAAACTTACACCCTTAACAGGACTAGGCGAAATGTGTTATGCAGGAGGCATGCATGGTCTTTTATGGCTTTACAACTCTATCAAGTGCCAGACTGGATCGGAACCCTGGTCCAACTAGACGAGGTTTCCATTCCTGCCCATGACCAGAGGCTCCAGGGAAGAGGTGAAAAACCCCAACTGGCAGATGTGGAATAATTTGTCCCCCAGGGAAGGTCTCGTGCTAACACCAAATAGTTAGAACTCGCCTTGTAGCTTGAGAAGTAACAAGACTACATGGAAACCGGAGAGGTGGCTCTGTGCAGTGGGATAAAATGGTCTGCTCCTCATTTTGTTCTACCACATCCCCAGTCCTGCAGCTACTTATGGACGTGAGAAGCAGAGGTGATGGGTACAGAACTGGGTGTGGGAACCTCGGAAAGGAGACGCTGCAGGGAATGGAGAATGAGGTTTGGAAAGAGACCAGGAGGAGCAGTGTGGCGACAAGCCCTGCCATTGAGAAAGATTCATAACGTCCTAGATTCCAAGGCCACAACGGACCATGGTGATCATCTAGTCTGACCTCCTGCATAACACGGGTCAGAGATCTGCCCCTGAAATAATTCCTAGAAGAGAAGCTTTTGAACAAACATCCTCTCTTGATTTAAAAATGACCAGTGATGGCATATCCTATTCCCCTTGATCTTTGGTAAATTGCTCCCGTGGTTAATCACGCTCACTACGGGTTGAACCTCTCTGGTCCGGGACTCTCAGGACCTGACCGGCTCCAAACCAGAGAATTTTCCGAACCATGGGAGGTCAATATTGTCTAGCAGCATTACCAACACTTCCACTGCTTACAGGGCTGTTAGGGTGCGTCTGCACAGCAGGGCTTAACTCGAAATAAGCTATTCAAATTGAGCCTCATCAATTGCGTAGCTTATTTCAGAATAGCTTATTTCGAAATTGGGAGCTTCTACACAGCACTTATTTTGAAATAGAGCACTCTTCCTCTGACTTCCCTTACATATCATACAATGAGGGTTAAGGAGGAGTCGGAGTAAGATGTCCTCCAGCTTGACAGTATTTTGACATGATAGGCTGGTTAGGCCTCAGTTGAAGTATTGTGTCCAGTTCTGGGCACCGCATTTCAAGAATGATGTGGAGAAATTGGAGAGGATCCAGAGAAGAGCAAGAAGAATGATTAAAGCTCTAGAGAACATGACCTATGACAGAAGGCTGAAGGAACTGGGTTTGTTTAGTTTAGAAAAGTGAAGCCTGAGGGGAGACATGATAGCTGTTTTCAGGTATCTAAAAGGGTGTCACAAGGAGGAGGGAGAAAACTTGTTCATCTTGGCTTCTGAGGATAGAACAAGAAGCAATGGGCTTAAACTGCAGCAAGGGAGGTTTAGGTTGGACATCAGGAAAACGTTCCTAACTATCAGGGTGGTCAAACACTGGAATAAATTGCTCAGGGAGTTTGTGGAATCCCCATCTCTGGAGATATTTAAGAGTAGGTTAGATAAATGTCTATCAGGGATGGTCTAGACAGTACTGGGTCCTGCCATGAGGGCAGGGGACTGGATTCGATGACCTCTCGACATCCCTTCCAGTCCTAGTATTCTATGAGTCTATGATTATGTCAAAATAACTGCCTGCTGTGTAGACGCAGACTAAGTTATTTCGAAATAATGTTGCTGTGTAAACGTACCCTTAGAGGACATTGAGGGGTAAATCAGAGCTAAACAACAGCACAGAACACTGAGAGCCAGGACGAGTGGCTGTACACAAAATTTATGGGACCGTGGGAAACTTTCCACACCCATGAAAATTGGACATCCAGCTAACTAATATCTTGTCGGACCATGCGTGTTTCTGGACTAGAGAGGTGTATAATGTATATCTCCTATCCAGACTGAATTTGTGTAGCCCCAGCTTCTAGCCGTTGGGTAGTGATATGCTTGTTCCCTGTGTATCAAGTGACCCCTTAACCTTCCCTCTGCTACGTTAACTAGATAGAACTGATTGAGACTATCAGGATGAGGCAGGCTTTCTAATCATTTAATCGTTCTTGTGGCTCTTTTCTAAGCCCTCTGTGGTTTATCCAGATCCTTCTTGAATTGCAGACTCCAGAACTACACACAGGAATCCGGCAGTGATTAAAGCAGTGCCCAATAGAAAGGGAAATATAATCTCTATGCTCCTACCCAAGATGCCCCAGTTTATGTGCGCCCAGGTTGCATGAGCTTTTTCAGCCACAGCATCACACTGGGAGCACGTGTTCCACGGATGATCCACTCCTATCCCAAAGCTTTTTCAGAGACACTGCTTCTCAGCAGAGCCCCCCATCCTGCATGTGTGGCCTACGGCTCCTTGGCCAGCAGGTGCAGTGCCCGTTTGCGCAGGCTGGGGCAAAGAGGAAGCTGTTTCTGACGGCAGTGTATCAGGGAGGCAAGAGGGGTTTTGACGGCCGCTGTACTTTGCAGCCGTATTTTTAGCTGAAGGGGCTGGAGGATGAAACAGGAAGTAGAGTGAGCCGGTGCGAGGGGGAGTTGTGCTCTCGGCAGATGCCTTGCTCTGCTTGGCTTCCGTCTGAAAGCACAGGGTCTGGTTCTCCACGGCCTTGCACCTGGTGTGGTCATTCATGCTGGTGCAAAATGGATGCAAAATGTGACCTGGTAGCACTTGACCTCTTTTCTGCCTTCTGTTTGCACAGGCAGAAACGATGCTACGAGATACAGGGCAGTGGAGCATCAGGACCATTACTTCAGCGACACCATGATATTTGAGTACTGTGCATGCCACACAGCCCCCTCAGCTGTCTTCCTCTGCGTGAGATGTGCTAGTATCACGATTTGCATGCACATTCTCTTTTGTCCTTCCCAGGCCTGAGACGGAGCTCCTCAGACTTCTCTCTGAGCCCTGGTCGACACTAGCACTTTATTTCGAAATAACCCCTCTTAAGTCGAATTTAAAAGTGGAGCATACACACAACCAAGCCTGCTGCTCATTTCAAAATCTGTCCTCCTGCTTTTCATTGGGAATATTGCTCATTCTGAAATAGTAATTTTGGAATAACAGTAGCGTGGGCACTCGGGTGCTGCTATTTCGAGATAACTCCTTCCCAAAATACAGGACTATGTAGCACTTTAAAGACTAATAAACCATCTTGTTAGTCTTTAAAGTGCTCCATAGTCCTGTATTTTGTTTCAGCTACACCAGACTAATACGGCTACATTCCTTCCCAAAGTAATTCAAACTAATTATGCCCCAGTACTTCCTGGGGCTCTGAGTCCGAGAAAGCGTGCCCGCATTAACGGAGCAGGCCTTGGACTAATTTCGGGGCTTCCCCGTAATGAGGACACGCTATTTCAAATGTGTTCAATCGGGCGTTATTAAGTCAACTTTAGTAATTTCAAAATAGTTTCCTAGTGTAGACATCGCCTTAGTGCTGAAATCTAAAGGGAAGCCCCAGTTCTTAAAGGAGAACTGCAAAGGAGAGTTTCAATATTGAGATTTCAGCTCTGCATCCTCTACTAGCCAAGCTGGTGGGACCAAATTCAGCTCCCAGTGAGACTTCTGAAATCCCCTTTTTCGTTTCTGGGTGGCTGATGTTCTCCCAGAATGTATCAGCTGTGAAACCCCAAACAGCACGGTGTGCAGGGGTTACAATGAATCTGCTGATACTTGCGTGGGCACATTCGGAGGGATCTGCAGTGAACCAGAAGACACTAAAAGGGAGAAGATATCACCTCACCCACCTTCTCCCTCCGAGAGAGAAAAAGCATGTTAAAAATGCTGCAACTTACTTCTTGCTGCATTCCACCCCCACAGCCTGGTTAGCACCTCGCTTGATTTTCATTTTGGCTTCCAGGTTGCCTTTGAGAGTCATTTGAGACTTTCAAAGTTTCGAGCTCTATTCGGTCCCTCAGTTTGGTGGTTCTTCTTTTAGACAGTGTTAATAGCTTTCTGCTTTTCGGGCTGTGCGCTTCCAGCTGACTTGTGTTAGCGCTTGTGTTAATGAAGTGTAAAAGCCCGGTGTTCATGATATTAATGGGGGAGATGCGGGGTCTGGGATGGAGACTGGGTGCAGAAGAGAACTTGGGGTGCAGGGTCTGAGAGGAGGTTTGGGTGCAGGAGAGGTTTCTGACCTGGAGCAGGGGTTCAGGAGGGAGTGCATAATCTGGGAGGGAGTTGTGACCTGGAGCAGGAGTGTAGGAGGGGATGGAGGGATCAGGGTTGTGAGTGAGGGCAGGGAATTGGGGTGCAGGGTCTGGGAAGGGGTTTGGGTTATGTGGTGTAGGGGTGCAGGAGGGGGAGCAGAGGGTTGGGGCATGCGAGGGGCTTGGGTGCCAGAGGCAGGCTGTAGCTGGGAGGTGTTTATCTGAATGGCTCCCGACCAGCAGCCCAGCAGGTCCCTCAGCCAGGGTCCCTGCCTTTCGCACGCACTACAGGGGCTGTATGCTGTGCTGAACGCCGTGAGTCCCAGGGGAGGGACACTTCACACATTGCCTGTCCTACAATGGGGCAGCTCCCATTGGCCAGAAACTGGCCAATGGGAGCTGTGAGACTGTGCTGGGGACAGGGGCAGCGCACAACGCCTCTCCCCGCCCTGCTCCCTGGCTTGCAGAAGCACATGGCCCCCACAGACGGCTATTCTGAGAAGCCCGCGGGGTGGGTCAGGCAGAGAGCCTGGCTGAGGCTCCCACGGGGCCGTGAACTGGATCTGGAGGTTTGGCTGGCCGGATGAGGCCCATGGGCCATATTTTGCCTCTCTCCCCCCTCCCCCTACCTTAGCATGTGTGTTAGCCCCACAAGTGCCAGCGAGAGCTCTGTGTGTCTACTGAGAGGAGAATTAAACATTTCACAATGACTGTTCGGGGGAAACGAGTGCCTGGCAATGGTGAGGTTGACCAGTGACAGCTCAAGTGGCTGGGTTTTGTTTGAGAGGCTCCGATGTTTTAGAACTTGGAGGCCAGCTGAATAAATAACGCTTATAGGCCCTAATGCGCAATGAGTTTCTCGTTGCTTGAGCACAGGAAGAGGGGGGCTGTGCACAGGTGACTCCTGCTATGTTGGTGGCGTACAAGGAAGATAAACAATTGTTTGTATCTTTTGGGGGCAGGAGTTGCAAAGTAACATGAATTTATGACTGAAAATCCAGAGCCTGAAACACACAAGGACTGAAAGCAGAGAGAGAGAAGGCAGACTGCTCCTTCAAGCAGAGAGGTCCACGTCACCCCACTTTGTGTTACAGCTGGCTCTTTACAGACTGCTGAAGACAAAGACTGCATGTTTCCTTATGTGACCCACACACCTAGTGTGGGTCCCTGTCCCATGTAGTGGCACTTAGACCACTTACAGAGAGAGATAAGAACAAGGGAGCTCTACAGCCTAAGCTGAAAACCAGCTGGCTTTATAGTTCGGGCTGTAGAGGGTCCTCCACTAAGATCCAGAGGTTCCAGGTTCAACTCTGCCTGGGGGCAGTTACACTTACACAATCCATAGCCCACAAGCAGGGCCAAGGAGCCACTTAGGATTTAAAGGGACAGCTTCCCATTTTTAACAGTTTTCAATGCACCCCGAATTTAAGCCACCTTTATGCTGCCCATCTATTGGCAGAAACGCAATGAGGCCTTGTGGATCCCAACAGATGTGCAATTAAAAACACCGCAGAGGCTTAAATGTTTGTAGGAAAGCCAGTTCTCACAGACTTATCATGCGTCTACATCAGTCTTTGGCGCAATCAACCACAAAAGATTAAACAAGCAGTGTCTTTCAGGGCTCTGGCAATAGCCCATGGTATCACATGGAGAGTCTTGTGCTGACTTCCGTGGGTTTTGGATCGGGGCTGAGAGCGGCAGTACAGTAGCAAAATCCAGGCTTCAAATTAGGCTCTGGGTTGGCAGCCCGGGCTCTCGGATCTGCTTTTGCCTGTTGTTCTGGGAGGGCACTAATCGGAGAAGAGATACAGGGGCACAGGGTTTAGGAAACCGTCCGAGATTATCTAGCCCTGGGTTGCCTGTGGGCTTTCCGAGGAGCTAACGTCCCCGCACCACTTGGCAAATGCTGCGCACTTTCCCATGTTGCACGGCATTTCTTCAAAGATACGTGGGTGATAGAAACTCTTTATCTACTGTGAACATTCAAGGGGATGAATCAGGTTTGTGGGGACTCGACCCCCGGTTCCAAGGTCTGGTGCTATTTTAAAACCTGAGGCTTAGGGCCCTAAGGGCTTGTCTGCACTAGGGAATTTTGCACCATTATTGTCATACTGGTGCAAACTCTTAGGCCGTGTCTACACTATGTGGAAGATCGACGCTACCGCAGTCAGTCTTCCAAGGTTCAGTTTAGCAGGTCTAGTGAAGACCCCCTACATTGAACTCAGAGGGCGTCCCCGTCAGCACCGGTACTCCTGCTTCTCACAAGGAGTAAGGGAAGCCGATGGGAGCATGCACTCCTGACGATCGCCTGCTGTGCGGATGGTGAAAATGCGACTTGAGATACGTCAACTCCAGCAAAGTAATTAACACAGTGGGAGTTGCTGAGGTGAGGGTCTCATCCAGGACACGGTGGGGGTGTCCGCCTCCTCCCTGTCACACCTGTCTTTGCCCCTTTTCTCCCCCCAGCTGGTGCCTCCAGTCTCGCATACCCAAGTCAGATTACTCCTGTCCTCTAGCTCCCGGGTCCCAGTCTGTATTCCGCCCCTATCAGCAGAGCAACACAGTTCAATAGTTTTGATACAACCCAATGGCCAAGGTACATAACTCGCCCCTATCAGCAGGGAAGCACAGGTCCATAGTCCTAATACGACCCAATGGTCAAAGTTTGTTTTGGGTAATAAGTAGGGGAAAGTTTTACATCCCCCGGCAGGGAGGTCCAGGCCCTCCCACTCCACTGCACCCCAGCCCAGGGCCCTGTTAGTGGCTCGCTCTAGCCACTGAGTCAGCAGGGAAATTGCTGCTGCAACACTCTGACTCCCCGACCACGGCTCACTCGCCCTTGGCCTTCGCTGTCCTTGGGCTGCTTCCTGCGTCCAATGTCTCGGTGCACTGGTGGATCTTCGTCTCCCCTCCTTCCTCTGGGATCTGGTTACTCCCACCTGCTTCTGAGTCGTGCGTGGTCTCTAGATGCGTTGGGTCTCCGACCTGCATGGTAGCGTCTTGGAATTTGGACCATTGCTGAGGCTTGCAGGGGGCTGGCCAAGCACATCCTCTCCCTCCAGCTGCCAGGCCCAACTGAGCAGAGCTGCTCCCTTTTATAGCGGTACAATCCGAGCATGCCCAATAAGGTAAAGGGGTGTGGCCTACTCTGCTCTCGAGACGGAGCTAACCCCCTCCTGTTCACAGGGGATGTGTTCACAGATGCGTATCTTAAGTCGACCTTCTGCTGTAGTGTAGACCAGACTTCAGTGTGGATCTATTGCACAGGTGTAAAGTGGGGTTTATACCGGTTTCACACCAGAGTGACCAAGAGCAAGCCAGTGCATTTACACTCAAGAGTTTGCATACATGCCAAAGTTTCTAATGGAGATAAGTTCTGAAGCATTGCCCCTGCAATAGCTTTACATTTGGATCGCTATTAGCTTGCTGTTTGGACAGGGCACCTGAGCTGGTGCTTACGATGCACACCAGACGGGGAAATGGGTTTGTTCTGCTGGGCCATTGCCTGTCACTCCCTTTCTGTGCATTTGTGGCTCTTGTTTCCCAACATCTCTTCTTTTCCTCTGGGTTTAGTGCGGCATCTGAAAAGCCAGAGCCATGACCACTCACGTCACGCTGGAGGATGCCCTGTCCAACGTGGACCTGCTGGAGGAACTCCCTCTGCCAGATCAGCAGCCATGCATCGAGCCACCTCCCTCGTCCATCATGTACCAGGTACGTGCCAGCTCCCAGGAGACGCCTCGGTGAGGCGAGAGCCAGAACGGTAACGCCTAGAGGTGTGCAGGCTGGTTTGCAGACCAGGCAAAGGGGGTTTCTAGTATGAGGAAGGGATGTGGAGACAATCCGGGACTGAGGAGAGTTGTTGCAAACGTAAAAGGTCACTAGATGTGCTTAGAATCCTAGGGCTGGACAAAACCTCAGGAGTCATAGAGTCCAGTTCGCTGCCCAAAGCAGGACCAACCCCAATTCATTCCTCCCAGCCAGGGCTTTGTCCAGCCGTCACTTAAAAACCTCTAAGGATGGAGATTCCACCCCCTCCCTAGAGAACCCATCCCAGTGCTTCCCCACACGCCTAGGGAAATAGTTTTTCCTAATATCCAACCTAGACCTTCCCCACTGCAACTTGAGATATTTGCTCTTTGTTCTGCCATCTGCCCCCACTGAGAACAGCCTCTCTCCATCCACTTTGGAACCCCCCTTCAGGTAGCTGAAGGCTGCTCTCAAATCCCCCCTCGCTCTTCTCTTCTGTAGACTAAACAAGCCCAAATCCCTCAGCTTCTCTTCGTAGGTCATGTGCTCCAGCCCCCTACTCATTTCCGTTGCCCTCTGCTGGTCCCTCTCCAATGTGTCCACATCCTTTCTATAGTGGGGGGCCCAGAACTGGACACAACACTCCAGATGTGATCTCACTAGAGCCGAATAAAGGGGAATAATCACTTCCCTAGATCTGCTGGCAGTGCTCCTCCTAATGCAGCCCAATATGCCATTTGCCTTCTTGGCTACAAGGGCACCAAGTTGACTCATATCCAGCTTCTTGTCCACTGTAATCCCCAGGTCCTTTTCTGCCGAACTGCTACTTAGCCAGTTGGTCCCCAGCCTGTGACAATGCTTGGGATTCTTCCATCCTGAGGGCAAGACTCTGCACTTCTCCTTGTTGAACCTCATCAGATTTCTTTTGGCCCAATCCTCCAATTTGTCTAGGTCACTCTGGCCCCTCTCCCTGCCCTCCAGCACATCTACCTCTCCCCCAGCTTAGTGTCACGTCTTTTCTGCACACATGCCCTGTTAGTTGCTCTTTCTGAGTAATGAATATGTCTTAAAATGCACACCCTAGGTAAAATATAGAATGTGGTTATTTACTCCCCTCCCCCATCTGACCTTCTCGACTGGCCTTGCTCCCCGTGTTAATGTGTAACTGTGTGCAGTGACTGCCTGGTCATGCACGTCGGTTTGCACAGTGCGGTTTGTGTTTCACCAGGTCAGATCGGACACTTGTGCTGCAGCATTCGCCTCTAATACAACCTGTCCGCTCCAAGGGCACTTGTGGGCCAAATTCCAAGCCTCCCGCGGCAGCCCCGCCAGCATGTTCAATTTGTCTGCTTGTCAAGCGTGCGCACTCTTTCCTGGCCAGTTGCCTGTGAGCACGCTGGCGGGCGGGTTGTGGTGTGTCCAGACACTGCCATTTCAGGAAGCCCACGTGGGTTGAGTCTAAAATACACCGGCTAACCTGAGTCAGGAAAAACTGGCCACACCTGTTCCCTTTATCATGATTAACCCGGGGGTTGGTTGCTAGCCTTCCTAGAATCCTAGGGTTGGAAGAGGGCTCAGGAGTCCTCGAGTCCAGCCCCCTGCCCAAAGCAGGACCAACCCCAACTCAATCATCCCAGCCATGGCTTGGTCAAGCCGACACTTAAAAACCTCTAAGGTTGAAGATTCCACCCCCTCCCTAGGGAACCCAGCACAGGGCTTTCCCACCCTCCTAGGGAAATCGTTTTTACCTAATATCCACCTAGACCTCCCCCACTGTAACTTGGGACCATTGATCCTCGTTCTGCCACCACTGAGAACAGCCTCTCTCCATCCTCTTTGAAATCCCCCTTCAGGGAGTTGAAGGCTGCTCTCAAATCCCCCCTCACTCTGCTCTTCTGCAGACTAAATAAGCCCAAATCCCTCAGCCTCTCCTCATAGGTCATATGCTCCAGCCCCCGAATCATTGTTGTTACCCTCCGCTGGGCCCTCTCCAATGCATCCACATCCTTTCTGTAGTGGGGAGCCCAGAACTGAACACAATACTCCAGATGTGGCCTCACCAGAGCCGAATAAAGGGGAATAATCACTTCTCTGGATCTGCTGGCCATGCTCCTCCTAATGCACCCTGATATACCATTAGCCTTCTTGGCTACAGAGGCACCAAGTTGACTCATATCCAGCTTTTCATCCACTGTAACCCCCAGGCCCTTTTCTGCCAAACTGCTACTTAGCCAGCCGGTCCCCAGCCTGTAACTATGCTTGGGATTCTTCCATCCCGAGGGCAGGACTCTGCACTTCTCCTTGTTGAACCTCATCAGATTTCTTGTGGCCCAATCCTCCAATTTGTCTAGGTCACTCTGGCCCCTCTCCCTGCCCTCCAGCCTATCTGCCTCTCCCCCTAGCTTAGTGTCATCCGCAAACTTGCAGAGGGTGCAATCCATCCCCTCATCCAGGGTGTTGATAAAGATGTTGAACAAAACCGGCCTTAGAACTGATCCTTGGGGCACTCCGCTAGAAACTGCCCGCCAGCCGGACCCCGAGCTGTTGGCCACTACCCGTTGGGCCCAACCTGGGGGTTTGTTTCTAGCCTTCACCGCTGCCCTCCGCTTCGCCACTCCAGTCCTCCGACGTGCTCTCCCCAGGTACGTTGTCATGGAAACGCTCAGGTAGTGCAGTCCCCTGAGAGTTCCTCTACAGATGCTCTGGGAACAGGACGTGGAGGCCAGTCAAAACGAAAGAGGCTTCAGCCTCCCTTTTAGAGGCAGGTTCCCAATGGCCTGTCTGTCTAGCCTCCATCCTCCACGTCAGGCCTGTCCTCCTGATGAGAGCCTCTAGCAGGTCCCAGCCCTCAGCCAGGTCCTAGCTAGACCCAGCTCCTTGCCTCGCGTCAGAGCAGCTTGCTCCTTTGCCCCCGCTCAGCAGGGCTTTCCTCCTCCATCACGCCTCCTCAGACAGCCCTCAACTGTTGGGGTCTCCTAGGTTGGTTGTGTTTAAGTCCCACACCCAGACGGGTGTAGTGGGGATGGGCTGACCGGACAGGCGCCAGGCCTCTCATAGGAACAGGCTGCCCTTGGACTGCACTAGATGGTTTTTCTCCCTTGGGCCCCAACCTTCTGCCCTTGACTTCAGTGGGAGCAGGCCGGAGCCCTGGGTCAGTCTGAGCAGCGGCATAGCTCCCAAAGGGCCTTAATGCCACAAGCAAGTGCGTGTCGCCTTCTCTTAGCGCATCACCGGGCAAGAGCAACCCCTGGGACTTGGCTGTTCGCTTCCCCCTCAGACACGTTCTCCTCCTTCGGGGCTGCTTGACTTGTCGGTGTTTATATTTTCCTGCGCTTGGCCCAGGATTATTCGGGGTAATCCCTGCTCACAAAGCATGGCTCTCTGTCCCCCTCCATCTGCCTCTGACTGAACAGACAGGATTGTGAACTCCAGACTGATTGCTAGAGGCCTCTTCCCTTAGACCCAAGGGTAACGGGATCAATCCACCAGCGGGCAGATTTGAACCTGGGACCTCTGGAGATTAGTGTAGATTAGCTCTAAGCTTGAGCTATACAACCAGCTGGCTCTCAGCACAGCTGACTTGTTCTTATCTCTGGCTCGAAGTGCCAGTCCGTGGGACAGTGAACCACGCCCCGTGGGCTACCCGTGCAGATGGCCTGACCAGGGGAGTCAGTACATTTTTTTTTATGGGATCTTCCTTCATAAATGAATCATTTAAGCCCTTCTGGAGCAGCCCGACCGTGCCAAAGAGCCGACCGTGTGTTAACCCTGCACCCTTTGTTGTGGCTACAGGCTAATTTTGACACAAACTTTGAAGACAGAAACGCCTTTGTGACCGGCATTGCCAGGTACATCGAACAGGCGACGGTGCACTCGAGTATGGTGAGTCTCCCAAAGCCCCAGGACCGTGGGCCCAGACTTGCCTTCCGCGCTCCGTCTAGGGCTGTGGGTTAGTACGTTACAGCCAGCGTGGGCATGCCTGCCCAAGCAGCAGTCCCCCTCCCATTGCTGAGTAGACAGACCCTGTGGTGTAGACAGGCCCTCTGCCGGGGAAGGGGCAATTGCACTGAGGTCCAGCAATTAAAAGGCGCCCAGGGCTCCCTTTGAATCACCACTGGAGTGCTGCTCCGTGTGGCCCTGAGGGCTGGCTACCTCTGGTCCCGCCCCACTGCCCGAGGCCACGCTCCTTCTGGGGCACCGAGCCAGCCCCCTCCACACACAACGTGTTCCGGGGCCCGCAGTGGCTGTCAGCCCTACGGGGCGCAGATCAGTGTTCCCTGGAAGCGGTGCGTTGGGGCAGCCGCCACAGCAGAGCGCCCCCAGCCTGTGTTTTTCCTTGTAGTGCACATCTGCACCTGCCTCGGTGCACGGGACAAAATTTATTCTGTACATGGGTGGAAAAAATGAGGGGGAACACTGGCACGGAGCCACGGTTCTCTCTCCTGGGTGTTGGCCGTTCCACAGCAGCGTGTGTGCATGTGTTTCAGAATGAAATGCTGGAGGAAGGGCATGAATACGCGGTGATGCTTTACACGTGGAGGAGCTGCTCCAGAGCCATCCCCCAGGTAAGGAGCAGCCTTGGATCCCTTCCCAGGAGAGACTGGCTAGAGCAGCCAGCTGGCTGTCACAGATGCCTGGATCTGCGTGTGGTGGGGGGGATCAGACAGGAGAGAAGACGGTGACTGGGGTGGGGTGAGAGGTTGATCTGAGACCGTGATCACCCAGGCCAGCCGTCCCGCTGCTGGGGAGGAGAGGGGCATGAGCTGCCATCTCAGCAGTGCTCGGTGGCTGCTGTAGTAGCTGCAGAGCTGGGGTACATGCCCAGGCAGGACCCATCTCGGTCTCGCTGTTACGAGGAGTGCGGGTAGCACCTCGGAACGGAAGCTGGATTGCAGCGTCCAGTCGAGCCCCACTTCTCCGGCTGCTCCTCACTGTCTCGTGGCCCAGTGGAGTGGGCGCGAGTGATAACCGCTGGCTGCCCTTGTCCAGGTAAAATGTAACGAGCAGCCGAACCGGGTGGAGATTTACGAGAAGACCGTGGAAGTCCTGGAGCCGGAGGTCACCAAGCTGATGAAGTTCATGTATTTCCAGGTAACCGGCGGAGGAGTTCCCAGTGCAATGCGCGTGGCTCTCTGAGCTCACTTCCCTGCCTGGAGGACACCTCAGTTTCCCTGGTGGAATGGAGACCCCTCCCCTGTTAGCTTTGCAGCTGCCAGGAGGCGTGTGGGAAACCTCACCACAAAATCCCGAAGCCACACAGCTCCTGCCTAGCCTCAGACTCACTTATCGACTCAAAATTCAGGCCAGCACGATCAGCCTTTGGGCAAAGCTGGGCCCAGGAGCTCACGTAGGCCCAGGTGGGCTCAGCCCCACTGTCGATATCTGCTTTGCAGGGTTGTGGACGGTTAACCCGTAAGCATCACCCTTAATGGGTGGTGCTTACTGGTTCCGATTAACCGGTGGGGGCTGGCGCAGATCCCTACCCACCATGAGCAGGAGGCTGCTCCAGCCCCATGGACCACGCTGCTCCAGCCCCATGGGGCCCACCTGCTCACATGGGACAGTGTTTTTGGAGAGATTTCCCCTTCTGTCTAGCTGCAGAGCTGGGAATTGTCTAGGCCAGTGTTTCGCAACCAGGGGTACGAGTACCCGTAGGGGTACTTGAGAGAAGCCTGGGGGGGTACGTCAACACAACCGAAATGTGGAGAAAACTGAATTTTTGTTGTAAGTTTTATAGCGCTTTATTATTTTTGTACTTTTTACACCCAAAAACTTCATTGCCCGCCCGGCTACGATTAAGTTGTTCAAACAAATGTGTTGCAATGGTAGAAAAAAATGTTGGGGGTACTTATATATATATATATTTTTTTTGAAAAAGGGGTACTTTATTAAAAAAAAAAGGCTGAGAAACACTGGTCTAGGCCACCCGTGTGTAAGAGGACACGCCCCCAGATAATGAAAGTCTTGGAAAGGAACCTGTCCTTTGCTCGTACCTGGTAGCTGTCCAATAGAAGTCAGGGCCCAGAGCAGAGATGTTAAGGACTAGTCGACGATCTGATAAGCAAAACCTTATCTGATAGTTGAGTCGACTCGTCACTTCCCCTCCTTTGCTGCCTCTATCAGTTAAAGGGGGGAAGGGGTACTTCAAAGCAGCAGCGCCGCACAGCTGAGACGGGGATCAGCTGTGCACCTGCCGCTTTGAAGCCCCAAGGTGGCGTTTCAAAGGGGCAGTCACCTCACAGCTGATCCGCAGCTCAACTGTGCGGCGCTGCCCCCTTTAAAACCCCAAAGCACCGTGGAGCCCGGGGTCAGTTGGGGACCCTGGGTTTTGGGGAAATGCCGCACGGAACCCGGGGTCAGCTGGAGAGTCCCCAGCTGATCCTGGGTTCCGCGGAAATTCCAAGTCCAGGGAAACTTGGGCCCATCCACTATTTTGAGCTCAAATCCAGGGACTCTGTGCCTAGTAGCGACAGGCTACCCAGTCTCAGACCCAGTCCTGTTTCCCTGGGCTCCTACATCTCGAGCTCCTGGCCCATCTCTGGGTTTACCATCCCAAGCTTCCTCTGCTCCTAGGGGCTACTTCACTGCTCTTGGTGTCTGTCGTGCAGAACAGGGTCCCAGGGCTCACTCTCCCCCGTCCCCGAACACCTCCTCGTCCGTAGCCAACTCCCTTCTCTCTAAGGGAGCACTCCTCTCGACGGCCCCCTCCTGCTCTCTCCTTCCTGGCTTTATAGGCATTCTCAGCCTGCCCCTGCCCAGATGGGCTCCAGCAGGTCCTGACTCTCCTCCAGGAACAGCCCAGAAGGCTAGTTGGCCCTCGTTAACCTGCTCTGGCCTTGGGGGGGGGGCACCCCAGCCCAGCACTAGAAGCGCAGGCCTCTTCTTCCGGACCAGAGCAGGGATGCTCTTAGCTGCTGGCAGTTGTGGCCTGGTTTCCATGGGGACGTGTAGCACGCACATGCCTGCGGGGCCGCTGGGTTACATATTTCCACCACGCACGACAGGGCATCTGGCGAGTCTCTCCCCCTCCCGTTGCCTTCCAGCGAAAGGCCATCGAGCGGTTCTGCAGCGAGGTGAAGCGCTTGTGCCATGCCGAGAGGAGGAAGGATTTTGTCTCCGAGGCCTATCTCCTGACGCTGGGGAAGTTCATCAACATGTTCGCCGTGCTGGATGAGCTGAAGAACATGAAGTGCAGCGTCAAAAATGACCACTCTGCCTACAAAAGGTGGGAGGGCAGCCAGCTGGCTAGTGTGCGGGGAGGAGGCTGAGGATGGCCAGGGCTACGTCTGATTGGCTTCGTGCTCACTCCGCCGTAGGGATTATTCCCCTTTATTTGGCGCTGGCGAGGTCACCTCTGGAGTATTGTGTCCAGTTCTGGGCCCCCATTACAGAAAGGACGTGGGCGCATTGGAGAGGGTCCAGCGGAGGGTAACAACAATGATGAGGGGGCTGGAGCACAGGACCTACGAGGAGAGGCTGAGGGATTTGGGCTTGTTTAGTCTGCAGAAGCGAAGAGGGAGGGGGTATCTGAGAGCAGCCTTCAACTCCCTGAAGGGGGGTTCCAAAGAGGATGGAGAGAGGCTGTTCTCAATGGGGGCAGATGGCAGAACAAGGAGCAATAGGCTCAAGTTGCAGTGGGGGAGGCCTAAGTTGGATATAAGGAAAAAACTATTTCCCTAAGAGGGTGGGGAAGCGCTGGGCTGGGTTTCCTAGGGAGGGGGTGGAATCTCCACCCCTAGAGGTTAAGTCCTGGCTTGACAAAGCCCTGCCTGGGATGATTTAGCAGGGAGTTGGATTCAATGACTCCTGAGGCGTCTTCCAGCCCTAGAACTCTATGACATGAGGAGGAAAAATGACCCAATAGTTAAGAGGTGAATCAGAGCCTGGGAGAAGAGTTCCTCCCCTGCCACAGGCTTCCAGTATGATCTTTGGCAAGTCACTTAGCCTCTCTGTGATACAAGGACCTACCTCACAGGGATGTTATGAGGATAGATTAAAGATTGTGATGTGTTCAGTTACTACTGTAATGGGGGCAAGATAAGCAGCTTAGATAGAAAGAGCTAATGAGGTTCTTTTGTAACAGTTTCAACTAAAATGCTGTGTGGCTGCTAAACTAAAAAAAAATGCAAAACATCAGCCTAGGAGTCGCATGAATCTAGTAAGAGTTTTAGTGGTGACGTTTCCACAAATGAGTTTGCTCCTTGGGGCATTTTCCCCTTAAAACTACTGAACGTATTAGATGCAATCCAGCTATCAGTCTAGCAAAACAGAGGAGACCAGGCAAACCTGCAAGGATTGTGGCAGGTTAAGGAGCCTGAATTTAAACAAATCATTCTTTATCTGTGTTACTAATGGCATGTTAGGATATTAGAGGTATAAAGTTTTTAAGAGCTAACCTCAGTTTCCGTATCAACAAAGATCCCAACTATATGTATAAAATGGTGGGAACTAAATTAGCTGTTACCATGGAGAGAGATCTTGGGGTCATTGTGTAGAGTTTTCTGAAAACATCCACTCAGTGCTTAGCAGCAGTCAAAAAAGCAAACAGAATGTTATGAATCATTAAAAAGGGGATGGAGAATAAGACAGAATATCTTATTGCCTCTGTATAAATCCATTATATGCCCACATCTTAATTACTGGTCTCCTCATCTCAAAAAAGATACCTTGGCATTGGAAAATGTTCAGAAAATTGCAACAGAAATGATGAGGGGACTACTGTGTGAGCAGAGATTAGTAAGTGAAGTGTTTTATGGATGAGAGAGACAATGTAATATCTCGGTATTATTCTGATTTTAAAAGGCTGCATTCATTGACAATTAATAGAAAATCATGAAAATGTTTCTACTGTTATTACTGTGTAAAACTTGTGGTGTTTTTTACCCAACCTATGTGTTGGGCTAAAATTACCTGACTGCTGTGATTCCGCCGAGAGTTACCGTGATACAGAGACTCCTGGATGACACAGGATCTCCTCCTTTCAGAGCTGCCCAGTTTCTGAGGAAGATGGCTGACCCGCAATCTATTCAGGAATCCCAGAACCTCTCCATGTTCCTGGCAAACCACAACCGGATCACACAGGTGAGTCGTTTTCCTTCGCTTCGTCTCCCGCCACATGCCCGGCAAAGTTATCAGTTGAGTTTTGCCCAAGTGAGGCCACCTTCTCAGGTGGGGAAGGAGACACGATGGCATTGGCAGGACTGAGAGTGTGGGTGGCTGGGCTCTGGAGATGGCTCTGTTGTTCATTGCTGCCAGATCTAAAGCCCAGTGAAGTCAAAGGGAGCATTTCCATTGATTTCTGTGGCGTTGGATCAGCCCTACCTCTAGCTCATGGAACCTCTGGGATGGGGTTGGATTTCTCAGGGTACCAACCACCACTGATGGAGAAAAGGTCTGGGGCTTAAAAAGACACAAGACGAGTGGAGTGAGGTGGTCTCCTTGGTAGAGGATTTAATAACCGTGGTTTGTAACCTGCCATTTAAATCAGCTTCTGGGGAATGGATGATTTGAGGAAATTCCCTCCGGGGCACCTGGCATTGTCAGGAGGCAAGACGCTGGCCTAGATGGACCTTTGGTCTGACCCAGTGTGGCAGTTCTGATGTTCTTGTGTACCCTTCCATCTCGCACACTGGCATTCCTGTTTTCGCCTGCTCGGTGCATCTAGGCCCCAAATTTTCTCCAGATGAGACGTGTAACACACACGTGCTGGGTGCGGCTCAGTATCCCACCTCGTGGCACTTAGACCACTTACAGAGGCCATGTCTGCGCTAGGAAACAACTTTGAAATTAGTAAATTTGACCCAATAACTCCTGATTTAACATCGAAATAGTGTTTCCATACTGTGGGGAAGCCTCGAAACGAGTCCAAGGCAGGCTCTGTTAATGTACATGCATGCACTAGCTCGACTTAGAGCCCCAGGAAGCACTGGGGAGTAATTACTTTGACTCTGGGGAGTAGTTATTTCAAAACAGCAGCACTGGAGCATCCACATTAACGCTTTTGCGAAATAACTATTTTGAAATTAGCGTTATTCCCCAAGGAAAGCCGGAGTAGAGATTTTGAAATAAGTGGCCTGTTATTTCGAAATAACAGGCTTGGTGGTATGGACGCTCCGCTTATAAATTCAACCTACAGCGGAGTATTTTGAATGCCCTAGGATAGACCAGGGCAGAGAGCATGATGAATATGTTCTACAGCCATAGCTAACAGCTGGCTTTTAGCTCATATGGTAGAGACTCTTGTTCTAAGATCCGGAGCTCACAGGTTTGATTCCGCCTGCAGACAACCGGGGTCTGTTGCTGTTACACACACATACAATGGCTACGTCTACTTACGAAAAACAGCGTCTAGACTACAACCAGTATCTTCGAAAAAGCAAGCCACTTTTTCGAAAGAGAGCACTCAGGCAGTCTGGATGCTCTCTTTCGAAAAAGCACAGTTTGCATTACATAGCGCCTTTTTTCGAAAGAGCGCTTTAAAAAAAAAAAGGCGTTCTTCCTCGTAAAACGAGGTTTTCCGCAGTTGAAAAAAAAGTGCCGCATTCTTTCAATTTACTTTTGAAAGAACGTGGCAGCAGTCTAGACACAGAGGAAGGTTTTTTTAAAAAATCCTGTAGTCTAGACATACCCAATGTGAAATACAGCTGGAGCTGGGAAGGGCAACATGTGTTGCAAAAGGAAGCTCCACACTTCCACTCATCCGCTGGGTTAGCAGCCCCAAAAAGCTGCTTTCTGGTCCATGGTTTGTGCCAATGAGCTAGAACGTGACATGAATCGAAGAGAAGACTCTAGCTGAATGGACAGTCTCCTCTTGAGCCGGATCATTTCTCGTCTGCCTGTCACGTCTCCGTGTAACACTTGGGTGTTAATGCTGGATCCCTGGGAACCGCGCTGGAAATATCCATCTGAGTGAAGTGTTGGTCCTGAGGGCCGGAGAGCTGGAGAAAGGGGGTTTGTTTCTTGTGGCCGGTGCACTAGGAAAGCTCACGTTTCTTCTACAGCCTCAAGGGAGGCCAGCTGGTGACTTTCTCCTCCCGCAGCTGGTTCTGAAAGCTGTGGCCTCCATCACAGACTCACGGTGACGGAGACCCACCAGCCATGTAGCCCAACCCAGATAGCCGGGTCAGTCTGCCAAGTGCAGGGTGAAAATCATGCGCCTCAATCCACCAAACGTTTCCTCCCCTTTCCTCTGACTGGCCCTTCCACTGGGTGGTTAATGCGGGGCTGTTGGTGTTTCAGTGTCTGCATCAGCAGCTGGAAGTGATCCCTGGCTACGAGGAGCTGCTGGCGGATATCGTCAACATCTGCGTGGATTACTACGAAAACAAGATGTACCTGACGCCCAGCGAGAAGCACATGCTCCTGAAGGTAAACCCCTCCTGTGCTCGCTCCCATGTTCTTTGGCTGCTGCTCCTCGTCCCCTTTGTGTCCCCACATCTGGTTTTCTCTCCCTTCCCTTCCTCCTTCGCGGGGTCGGATGCGCGTGGGGTCTCTCCACGCAAAACCAGCTTCCCTCCCCAGCCTGTTCTCCTTCCCATGGATGGTGGGGAGCCTCGGGTCGGGGAAGGCAACCCCCCGAGCCCCGCCTCTTCCACCTGAGGCCCCGCCTCCTGCAAGAATTAAACCCTCCCCACTGCATTGGCAGGCTTCCAAGTCTCCCCCTCCCCCCGCCAGGCACCTCCCTCTGCAGTAGCAGGTCTGCGTGAGCCTTCTCATCCCTGGGCCATGCAGAAGGTGGGCAGGGCACAGTCCCAGCCTGAGCTTGGCTGAAGCCTGAGGGGTAGCTCAGGAGCCACGCTGAAGGGCAGCACAATTTCGTGCCCCCCCCCCTTTGACATGGCGCATGCGCGGGGCTTCTTGAAGCGCCGGGCCCAGGGCGGCCGTCCCGCTCGCCCTGCCCTATATATGCCCCTGCCCACCACCCATGCGCCTGCCTCTGTCCCTGGGTGTGTCTACACTGCATTCCTCTTTCGAGAGAGGGATGCAAATGCAGCCGAGCGAAATTACAAACGAAGCACGGATTTGACTTTCCCGTGCTTCATTTGCATAATCGCGGCCGGCCACTATTTCAAAATACCCTATTTCGAAATAAAAACGCTGTCTAGACACGGTTATTTCGAGAAAAAACCCTCCTTTCAAAATAACCCTTAAACCTCATTTTATAAGGAGGAGGGGTAATTTCCAAAGAAGGGCTTTCTTTCGAAATAACCATGTCTAGAGAGCGTTTCTTTTTTCCAAATAGGGTATTTCGAAAAAGCGGCCGGCTGCGATTATGCAAATGAAGTGCAGGAAATTCAAATCCGCGCTTCGTTTGCAATTTCATTCATCTGCATTTGCATTCCTCTCTTGAAAGAAGAATACAGTGTAAACATACCCCCTTACTCTTTTGCTCTTTTGGCTGGGAATCCATAATCTTCCCTGTTTCCTCTGCTTTCCGTTCCCTCCTTGACATCCCTGTGTGGCGCGGGCTGGCTTCGCTCAGTCTTTTCTCCTCTTTATTCTCCCCGTCCTGTCTGCTTGCTTTCCACAGACTCTTTTCTTCCCCTCCTTCCTTCTCTCTTCCCTCTGCTCCCTGTCTCCCCTTGCCACCAGCTTTCTCCTGCATCGAGCTCTGCAGCACAATCCATCCTGCCTGGAGGGCTCTGAACGGCTGTACCGTGTGTTCAGCCAGCCGGAGCCTCTCGCTGATGAACTGGGGGAGCTCTGTGCACGGTGGAGAAGAGGTGTTGCTGCCTGTCACGCACAAGTGTTTAGGCACCAAATCGGCATCATGCAGCAAACCAAATCCTCAGCCCTCCCAAAATGTGCAGCCCTGAATGATGCTGCTCAGGCCCCTCGCAGGCAGGGATGGGCCGGGGGGCCGCAGAGGGAATGGGTCAGGAACCGGGGTGGAAGTAGGTGAGATGAGTGGCAGGCAGGAACAACCGCGAGGACTCAGCGTCACTAGTCAAGCCACAGACAGTTTGGCATCAGGCCAAGGGTCAATCCGGAGAGTCGGGTCCACGTTCTGGGATTCGAGCAGGAGGCGTGCTCCTCGTCAGAGCTGAAATCAATAGTGGGAGTTCATGAACAGAGAATGCAGGGTGGTCATGGCAACCAGCTAGTGAGTCACTGCTGGGTACTTCCTGATCCACCCCTTGGATTTATATTGGGAGGGGAGCCAATCAGATGCCACGAGGTGGCCGTCTTTGCTCGTCTTGAGGCGGGACTTCCTGTGGTCTGTGCCAGCAGAGGGTTGTGGGTAAGGGAGTGCAAAGAGGCTGCCACGGCTGCTGCTTGGCCCTGCGGAGGGGTTCACTACCTAGCAATGCTACAGGCGTGATTTGGGGACCTACTGGGCCTTACAGAACGGACCACGAGCATCCAAGAAAATATCTGCTTTTCATACATTGACCTTGAAGGGCACAGTTAAATTTACTATAGTCATTTCTTTCCATTAGTTCTTTCTCCTCCTATTGCTATTGCTTCACCCAGACCCTTGGGCTGGAAGGGAATGAGGGTGGTTTTCTGAAAAACAGTCAAAGTAAAATGTCGTTGTTTGCACTGAAGAGCTCTGGTCATCCCATACAAAGGAATTCCCTCCCGACCTCTGTTGTCTGTTTACCGTTTCGTGACAGTGACTCTTGCCTCTCCTGCTGTCCCCATGTCCTTCCAGGTGATGGGCTTTGGACTGTATCTGATGGACGGGAATGTCAGCAACATTTACAAACTGGACACCAAGAAGAGAATCAATCTTAGCAAAATAGACAAGTTCTTCAAGGTCAGTGGCCTGGGCAGGTTTGAGAGATGCTGTAAGTGAATGACCCATAATGCGTGGGTGTGATTTTGAAAGCAAAGGGCAAACTCCCTGAAAGGTCAGAAAACGGAGAAAGAATCCTGAGCCTGGTCCATACCTTCTGGAACCAGCGGAAACAGGTGGATTGCCATGAATCTGGGTGAGTGGGTGGCGTATTTCTGAGCATCATTTGTACTAGTGTAGCACCAACAGGTGGAATCACATCGAGGGCCTCTGGAGCTTAGTGCAGGAGCCTCTACTGCGTGAGCGAAAAGGCAGCTTGCTAGTAACAGAGGCTACGTCTACACTCTGAGCCTCTTCCGCAAGAAGAAATGCTCATTTGCATATGTCACGCTCTCATTTGCATTTCCTCCTCAGATCCCTTTTGCGCAAGAACTGTTCTTCCTCATTTTGTGAGAAAGAACGCCCTTGCACAAAAGGTTTTTGCACAAAAAAGAGCCGTCTACACAGCGCTTTTTTGTGCAAAAACCTCTTGTGCAGTCACTCCGTGCTGTGCTGTGCACGGGGATTGCCAAGGGTCTGTGCAGGGATTGGAGAACCTGGACAAATTCTGCCTGATTCCACTCAGTTTCCTTCTGGGGGTGTCCATGTATGTTAGGGTGACCACCCGTGTCAGCCTCGCTCCACTATCTCTCTCAGAAAGAGCGAGAGGCCAAATCTCTGTCTTTATCCTTTCCTTTTGTGGGTAGTCTAGTACCTAGCCTGTCTCGGACTGCAGCTGTTCCCTAGAAAGGGGAACATCTTCCCCCCTCATTGCATAGAGCCAGCCATAACTTGGCCCTTCCGATTTCGGTCACATCAGGATGAGCAGACATGGTAAGATCTGGCATCGAATTGTTGTAGCTGTTGCCACGAACAGGAGACTCAAGGGCATTTTCCTCATGATATATGTTGTATCCAACTTTCCATTGAGTTCTGCTGCCCAGAGCTATTTTTGCCAAGAACTTTCCTTCCATCAAGTTCTGCTGACGTAATTTCCCTCCTAAAATGGAGGGTGGGGTGGAAATTCCTGTACCATTAATAGCTTTTGCTCCATCCGAGTGAAAATGAAAACCTGGCTTGTGCTTAACAGATGAATATTCCTAAACCACAAAGGGATTTTACCCCCTTACGTAGGGCTGCGATTTGCTACCTCATCACTATCGATGCTTCCTGTGAACCCATGGTGATATCACGGTGGGAGCTGCTTCCCTTGATTTTCATTTGACTTTTCAGCTTGGAAAAGAGGAGACTAAGGGGGGATATGATAGAAGTCTAGCATGAGTGGTGTGGAGAAAGTGAATAAGGAAAAGTTATTTACTTGTTCCCATAATATAAGAACTAGGGGCCACCAAATGAAATTAATGGGTAGCAGGTTTAAAACAAACAAGCGAAAGTTCTTGACTGAGCAATAAACAGGGTAGTCCCAAAACCAAGAAGGCAGAGAGTTCCCTATGTAAAGAGCCTGACATTAGTTTTCAGTTGTTTTCAACATCCAGGATGACTGTCTGTCCAGCGTGCACCTTCCCCTTGACCAGGAGGCCCAACCCTGCACCTCCTGGGAATAGAACGCCTTCTTGGGGTCTTTTCTGTAGCTCTCCAACCAAAGAACAGCCTCTGCCATATCTCAACCATCTTGTGTTTTCTTTTCCAGCAGCTGCAGGTGGTTCCTTTATTCGGCGATATGCAGATAGAACTGGCCAGATACATTAAGACCAGTGCTCACTATGAGGAGAACAAATCCAAGTGAGTGCCTGCCGTAATGTCTCTTGGCTTCCACGTGTCCGGAAAGGGGAGGGAGCTGCCAGGCATGGCTGGCTCCGTGTGCCCAGGGAGCTGGGTGGCTGGAACGCACAGGAGCGAGCATGCCAGAATGGAAGGTCAGGTGTCTGTGCAGGTGTGAGACAGGTAGTGTGTGCGCGTGTGTGTGTAGGAAAGTGAGCACATGGACACAGAAGTGTGTCTGTGAGGTCAGGTGTCTGTGCGGGTGTGAGACAGGTAGTGCGTGTGTGTGTGTGCCTGGGTATTGCTCGCAGTCACTGGTGATTGTGAGTGTGCGTCTGTGTAAGTGTGAAGTTTAGGTACACGAATGTGGAGGCATGCAAGGGTGTTGTGCAGCTCTGTGCCCCCGCTTGTGGACTTGCACAGGTGGGCAGCAGCGAATGCAGGTCTGAATGTTCACGGGATGGGGGTGGGGCACGCTGGGGCACCGGCAGGTGTGTGAATGTGAGTGGTGTGTGCCTGCTCTGGGCAGATTTTAATCCACTTTTTTGATCCGGGTACAAAATCCCCCAGAGCATGGACGCAGCACTGCATTCTATCTGTGCAGTAAGCAGGGTTGCTTGTCCAGTACCGTAAGGGCACCCCACAGCCCTTCCCGGGCCGGCGGTTTTCAGGCAGGACCCGGAGGATGAAAGCTGCAGCTACCACTCAAGTCCATTTGACATGAATTTCCTAACGGGGTGATTCCATTTTCCCCAGCACTGTGGGTTTGTGAAATAGTCTTGGGTCTGGATTCAATTCCCATTTTGCTCTCCCGTGAAACGAGTGCGAAGGCGTCAATGTAGGTCACGCCCATGAAGTCACACCGGTCTGCAGTGTGGCCAGGCGTTGCTCCAGAGAAAGCCAGAGACAGTTGTGGGGGTCCCTGTTTCGAGCTGGGATCAAGAGGCATAGAAGCAGTGCCTGGCTAAGGCATGGGTGGCCCGAGTTCCTGATAGCCTTCTGGCTTCCCACCAGCTGTAGGGATTCATCTGTGAGACCAAATCATAGAGAAGCAATAAAAGACGTGTCTCCGCTTAGCCTTTGATCAGTCCTAAACCAGCCCTGTCCGCTGTGTTCGGCGACCACTCCTGGGTTTTGTGACATGCAATTCAAGTCGGCATAAAGTGAGCTCGGTGCTTCAAACTCAGTTCACTCCATCCCAAGGAAGTGTCTCTCCATCCCTCATTCTTCAAGCTGTCTGGACAATATTCATTGTTTTTGCAAGGAATTTTGAAACTTAGTGGGTGAGGTTTCAAAAATTCCCACCAGAACTTTTTTTTTCTTTTTTTTTTGCAAAGATGTGGGTTTTGAAAATTTTGGGGGGGGAACAGTTTTTGGTTGGTTGGTACAAGTTTTCACATTTTGATTGGCTGTTTTTTCAGTTTTCAGTTTCCCAAAATCAATATTCAGATTTTGTTAATGCAATTTATCAATAATACAGTGGAAAAACGTGACCAAAATGAAAATGTTTGTTTTGGTCAAAAAGCCATTTGTTTTTTTAAAAAGGGTTCAATGAAAAATTTCCACCCGCTCTTCTCATTTTGCCATCCTAGGGTATGTCTACACTGCAACACTATTTTGGGATACCAGTGTATCCCAAAACAGCTATCCCGTGTCTTCACAGCAAGCCTGTTATTTTGGGCTCGCTATTCCGACATCCCTGTAAACCTCATTCCACGAGGAGTAAGGGACGTTTCGGAATAGCACTTTATTTCAAAATTTGGTGCTCTGTAGCCAGTGCCAAATGGCGAAATAAGCTATTTCGAAATAGTATCGAAATAAGACACGCAATTTGCATAGCTCAAACTGCATATCTTATTTCGAGTTACGGTGCAGTGTAGACACACCCCTAGAGTTTAATTAGCTGGCCATTTGTCTATCTAATCGCATTGCTAGTGTGTCGGCTGGCCCCACAATCTCTCCTTGCTCTTGCTTACTTGTTAAAGGCTCCTTTCTCACACACTTCCCAACTGAAATTGCATGGGACATTGGCTATGAAATTGCTCCAGGCGTGTGTGGGGTCATTTATTCCTTGCACTTCCTTGCATTTTCACCATTTTCCACCTTTCTGTCCCCCCTTCCAAATGGAATTCGTTATTTTTTGTTCTTGCACGGCGCTGTATTTCTGTGTGGCAGGCTGGGCTGGTGCAGCACTGGCCTTTAACCTGCGTTTCTCTTGAGGGAAGCAGAGGGCACTGAAGTGGGTAAGAGCCGGGCAATGGGCTTCTGAGAGAGCAGCATCCAACACTTCACAGTGCTCCAGACTTCACAAGTGCCTGCGCAAGGTGCTCGTGCGGATCGAAGCGCGTGGGAACGTGCGCACCACACGCAATTCATGTGTGGGTGCAAAGTTCAGGCAGCCTCGAGCCACGGCGCGCAAACACTGAGTGTCTCACCGTGGCCCATCACGTGACGTGCAGAGCCAATTCCGAATACGCCGCGCCGTCGCCATGGCGATACATTCACGAGACGCCCACGGGCTCACCTTTGTTTGCCCAACCCATTGGTGTGGTCAGGCCAAGCTCCAAGCCTGGCGAGTTCATGATCAGGAACCAAGGGGCTCAGTTCACTGACTGGACCTCGTTCTTATTTGCACAGATACTCGTTTAATCAGGCCGTGTAAAGGAGCCATGGCAGGGAGGGTGTCCCTGGCCTCTGTCAGAGGCTGGGAACGGGCAAGACGGGAGGGATCACTGGACGATTCCCGGTTCTGTTCACTCCCCCTGGGGCACCTGGCCGTGGCTACTGTTGGATACTGGACTAGATGGCCCTTTGGTCTGACCCAGTCTGGCCGTTCTTATGTTCTTTCATATCTTCATGGCTGTAATGCTGCCTCCCTGCGAGTGTGAATCCAGCCCAGTCCAGTGCATGTTAAATTGTATACACATTTGGTAGGGCGGGAATAGACACCAGGAGTGAAAGAAGAGCAGGCGGGAAGCACCTTGTCTCGTTACCTGCTGCCAAGGTCCTTCCCTTGCTGTGATAGAAAGCCGACGCCAGGCCTTCAAGGCTGGCCTCTCAGAGGCCCATCTTCTCCAGAGGTGGTTCTCGGTATGGGAGGTAGGCATATGGCGATGCACAGCCTGTATGGCTTACTCGTTCCCTGAGGACTCCCCACACGGCAGCATGGGCCGCAGCCTAGAGGTAATTGCCTGTCCTCTTCTCTCCACCGCCGGAAGGTGAGTACGGCCCAGCCGCACAGCCAGGGCGAAGGGCGGAATTGCAGGAGGGCAGAAGAGGTAGGTCGGAGCCCTCACGAGCACCGTGTGGCCAGCCGCTGGGCGGAAAAAGACCACGCAGTGCGCACCCACTCTGTCCCACGTCTCGGGGTGAGGGAGAGGGCTGGTGCGTCCAGCTCTGGGGCTCTGAAGGCGGCAGGCCCTCTGAGTGCTGAGGCATCTGAGGCCGGGGGTCCGCTCGCTCACAGAGGCTGCTTTTCCGCCCAGGTGGACGTGCACTCAGAGCAGCATCAGCCCCCAGTATAACATCTGTGAGCAGATGGTCCAGATCCGCGACGACCACATCCGCTTCATCTCGGAGCTCGCACGCTACAGCAACAGCGAGGTACGTGGGGGCGGCGGCCGCCCCAGGCGAGATGGCGGGCAGCACCCCGGGGGGAAGGAGTCTGGCGAGTGCCACAGAATGTCCCCTCTGTGTGCTGTTGACAGACACGAGTAGCTGTTAGTAGTGCAAACCCCCACCTGGTCCCAGATATCCTGAACCGGATGCGCTTCTAGGCATGCTGCAAAAGCCACTTCCCTCGGTGGCAATGTAGTCCAGATGAATACGATTCCAACAAAACGTGCGTAATTCGTATGTCAGAGCACCTAGAGCAGCGGAAGGCAATAATTTTTGATGGGGGGGGGGACTTCCAAGATTTTGGGAAGTGGCCAAGGGCCGCATGTTTCTACAGCAGGAGTGCAGGGTCTGGGATGGAAGCTGGGTGCGGAAGGGAGCTCAGACGGGGTTGGGGTGCAGGAGGGGATGGGGTCTGGGATGGAGGCTGGGTGTGGAAGGGAGCTCAGACGGGGTTGGGGTGCAGGAGGGGGTGGGGTCTGGGATGGAGGCTGGGTGTGGAAGGGAGCTCAGACGGGGTTGGGGTGCAGGAGGAGGTGTGGGGTCTGGAATGTACGTTGGGTGCAGAAGGGAGCTCAGACAGGGTTGAGGTGCAGGAGGGGGTCTGGGATGGACGTTGGGTGTAGAAGGGAGCTCAGATGGGGTTGAGGTGCAGGAGGGGGTCTGGGATGGACGTTGGGTGCGGAAGGGAGCTCAGACGGGGTTGAGGTGCAGGAGGGGGTCTGGGATGGACGTTGGGTGCAGAAGGGAGCTCAGACGGGGTTGAGGTGCAGGAGGGGGTCTGGGATGGACGTTGGGTGCGGAAGGGAGCTCAGACGGGGTTGAGGTGCAGGAGGGGGTCTGGGATGGACGTTGGGTGCGGAAGGGAGCTCAGACGGGGTTGAGGTGCAGGAGGGGGTCTGGGATGGATGTTGGGTGCAGAAGGGAGCTCAGACGGGGTTGAGGTGCAGGAGGGGGTCTGGGATGGATGTTGGGTGCAGAAGGGAGCTCAGACGGGGTTGGGGTGGAGGAAGGGGTGGGGTCTGGGATGGAGGCTGGGTGAAGGAGGGGATTGTGACGGGGGCAGGCGATTGGGGGTTCAAGGTCCGGGAGGGGGGTATGGATGCAGCCAATGGGAGCTGCAATGATTGTGTTGGGGGTGGGGACAGCACACAAAGTGCCCCCCCCCCAGGCACGCAATGCAAAGAGGCACAGGGAGCAGCAAGTTGCTTTGAGTGGCCCGAGACTGCGGCAGGCAGGGAGCCTGCTTGAGAGTCCCAGCAGGAAGAGCCTTGGGCCGGATCCAAAGGCTTCATGGGCCAGATTTGGCCCACGGGCGGAATCTTGCCCGCCCCGATCTAGAGCTTCGTGCTGGAGCCTTTTTATCGTTTAAGCTTAAACAAATCCGATATCGGCCGGGGCTTTGGTGGAAGATTTCTGGGAGGGACTAAAGGGCCTGTCGTGCTGTTCTGGCTGAACGAGTCCGTTCGTCTCTGCCTGTGACTATTATTGGTGCAGGGTTGGCGCGGGTGGTTATCTGATGGGTAGGGTGCCTAGACCTTTGGGTGCGGCTGTTTTTCTGTTGTCAATTAAATCCCAATAAAGGGGCTCCCAAAGAGCTGGCTTATCGTGAGGGCATCTCAGGCACTGGGATGATGAAAGGGGAGTTGTATTTTTTTCTTATGCTGTCGGATAGACACACTGAGATTCAGGCCTGCAGGAAATACGCTGCTTGTGGGCGTACTCAGCGTCCTGTCGAGCTAGGATTGTACCATTTGCTTTTCACGGAGCCGGGGATACGTTGCCTGCTGCATTTTCGGCTCCGCTTCTAAAACCCCATGAAATGCATTTCAGCCGGCAATCCGGGGTGCTAGAGATCTCGTTCCGTGGTTGATAGAAGAGCCTGGCATTGGGTTTATGACTTTAACTGTGGCCCTGTGTGGGAATCAACAGGTGGTCACTGGCTCGGGGCTGGACAGCCAGAAGTCAGATGAGGAATACAGAGAGCTCTTTGACTTGGCTTTACGGGGGCTGCAGCTGCTTTCCAAGTGGAGCGCCCATGTCATGGAAGTGGTGAGTAGGTAACATCCCACCGCTCCAGGTGCTTGCTGGGACTCTGTCCATGATCAATGAGAAATGTAAACATTTAGCCAACTGTTATTGAAAGAATTTTCACTGACATTTCATTGACATTTTGCAATTTGACTTTTTTTTCCCCCATGGCTTATTGAACGGAGAGCAGGGGGAGATGCTGGTCGTTGTTGTGCTGAGAAATCCAGGAATAAGCGTTAAGAGTCAGCTCGATGTTAGAAAAGTAGAAGAGCCGAATGCCAGTGGCTCAGAACTCGCTTGCAGTCCTACAATAAACAAAGCAAAGTGCTCGCACAGCGCAGTGGAATAAGATCTAGACACAGCTGGCTTTCAAGCTTCCCAAAGGAAGTTTGTTTATAAACAACGGCAGAGGAGGCGAGGGAGTGTTTTTCTAAGCGGATGGAAAGCCCTCCTCAGACCGTGCATGTTTCCGCCTGCTCCGCTGGGCTCCTGTGAGATCACTGGTTTTGTTTTCTCCTTCCAGTATTCCTGGAAGCTGGTACACCCCACCGATAAGTTCTGTAACAAAGATTGCCCGGGCACCGCTGAGGAGTATGAGAGAGCCACCCGGTACAACTACACCAGCGAGGAGAAGTTTGCCTTTGTGGAGGTAAGTGGCTCATTTTGCCCAAAGGGATGGGCAGCCGTCTGATGGAAGGGTGGTCTCGTGGCAAAGGCAGTGGGCTGGATTTCTGGGTTCAGTTCCCTACTCTGCTGTACACTTCCTGTGTGACCTTGGGCAAATCACTTAACCTGGGGGTTTCAGAGAAGTCTAGGGGAATAAGACACCCAGCCGCGTGCTAACTTTCAACAGGAGTTGGGCAGCTAACTCCCTTCCCAGGGCCTGCTGTAAAACAGAGAGAATACTCCTTCCTCAATCACTGGCGTTGTCTCTCTATAAGGGAACGTATCCAACTTTGTCCCTTTTCCCCAGGTAATTGCCATGATCAAGGGTCTGCAAGTGCTGATGGGGCGGATGGAGAGTGTCTTTAACCAGGCCATCAGGAACACTATCTATGCAGCCCTGCAGGACTTTGCTCAGGTGACCCTCCGGGAGCCACTGAGACAAGCCGTCCGGAAGAAGAAAAACGTTCTGATCAGGTGGGGCCCAAAACCTAACTTAGGGCGAGTCCCTATGCAGTGTGTTCCTGTCGGCAGCCCAGCCCCTGTGGGTGACCCTCGGTGCGAGCAGCTCTCCCGTAGCCACAGCCAGAGCCGATCTGCGCGTTTTACCCACCCTTCGTGAACCGCATGCCCGTAGCTAACCAGGGTGAGCTGCTCAGCCTCTTGTGGCCTGTAACCCCTGGGGAGCAGCCCTCCCCAGACTAGCCGGGGCGAGCAGCCATGCCACCGCATGTCCGTGCACCGTGTGTTTTCCTGCCTCCCGGGAGCACGGCGTTGGGTCTTTTCTCCTTCCGTTATGGGCCAGCGCGAACGCTTTGCTTTTACCGTCCCAGTGTCCTTCAGGCAATCCGGAAGACGATCTGTGACTGGGAGGGAGGTCGGGAGCCCCCGAACGACCCCTGCCTGAGAGGCGAGAAGGACCCCAAAGGCGGATTCGATATTAAGGTCCCTCGACGCGCGGTGGGGCCATCGAGCACGCAGGTACGTAAACCCTCTCCCTGCTCCAGGAAGTCCCGGGGCCAGGAAGTCATCCCACTCGGGATTAGCTGTTGGTCCCTGGACTCTTCTGCATGCAAGTCCTTGCATGCAGAAGGCTCCCATTGCGGCCGTTGGTGCATCGTTAGTCCTGCAGAACATGCTAGAGCCATCTTCTTTGTGGGCCTCTCATTAAAAATGGAAGCAGCCTACAGGATCCAGCCACTGGGTGGGAACTCCTCAGGACGGGAGTGGAGCAGTTCCCTGTAGAAGACCCAGGTGCTGCTGCATCTTGTCAAGACGCTGATGTGTTTTTTTTAAAGCTTTACATGGTGCGGACCATGCTGGAGTCGCTCATCGCAGACAAGAGCGGCTCGAAGAAGACCCTGAGGAGCAGCTTGGACGGGCCGATAGTCCTGGCCATCGAGGAGTTTCACAAGCAGTCCTTCTTCTTCACTCACCTCCTCAACATCAGCGGTGAGGCTCTGACACAGACAGACTTGCGCCCTGCCCATGCTGCCTGGCGTGGGGGGCCGTCTGGCTCGAAAGCGGCCTACCCAGCAGATCTCACTTGGATTCAAGGGTTGGCCCTTGGGTCTGATTTCAAGCATGTTACCAGACCCTGGCATCCCTTCAGAGATGATGAGAGCTAGAACCTAGTAACCAGGGGCGGCCTTCTGCGGAAGGCTCTGGGCGCGTTTCCTGGCTCTGACACACATTTATTGTGTGACCTTGGTCAAGTTACTTGATCTCCCTGAGCCTTGCTGCCCCAGATAGAAAGTGAGGCTAAGAATCCTTTCTCCCTCCCCTAAGATGCCCGGGTACCATGGTTTGAGAACTGTGATGGACTAGAATAGCTAAACCGCATTTCAAGTAAAGGCGACAGGGCCTGCCCCTTGCTGTAAGATTCTCCCGGCTTTCTCGCAGACAGTAAATTTGGTGCCCTCCCGGTGCGGGGGGAACACCCTGTGTCGTTCCAGAAGCCCTGCAGCAGTGCTGCGACTTGTCCCAGCTCTGGTTCCGGGAATTCTTTCTGGAGCTGACCATGGGCCGTCGCATCCAGTTCCCCATCGAGATGTCCATGCCCTGGATTCTCACGGACCACATCCTGGAAACCAAGGAGCCCTCCATGATGGAGTAAGAGCCGAGGGGGGGCTGTGAGCGGGTTCATTCGCAGGCCCTCAGGGATCTATCCCAGGGGGCGGAAGTTTTATAAGAGGATCATAGTCAGTGTTGGAGCGTCTCTGGGACGTTGTGATACAGCTGTGTCCTTTGGTTCTCTCTGTGCAGTGCCCAGCACGGGAGTTCCCAGGCACTGTGGTAGAACCAGCAATAAGTGATCGTAACGCTCATGCCATGCGCTATGTGTTATAACTGCATCCTTAGAAGGCAATTGTTTTCCATGCAAGGTCCCTTGCAAAGCTAGAGAAGCACAGAAGTTTCTTAAAGGACAGGCAGACAAGGAATTGCCTGGCATGGATGGGGGTGCGGGGGACCCTCCGCTAGCAGCAAACTGGCTCTTCTCTAGCAAGTTCCAGCAGCTGTGACCTAGAGGCTGTGGGGGGTAGTTTCAGGAACTGGAATAAGTGAAGCTGAAAGACCTGAGGTTGGAGAATTCTCCATTCCAACAACCATTGCTGGGCTGGAGTAGTTGCAAACCAGTGTCCCCTGCAAGCCCAGTGCTTGCGCAGCCAACTGGGGGAAGAGTCAAATACTACCCAGCTGATCAGTACAATGCTCACAGCCGGCAGCAGGTGTTTCTCCGGGTGGTGCACATCTGCACATGCCTCAGTGCACACAACAAAAATATTCTGCACATGGATGAGGAAAAAATAGAGGAACATTGGCTGCAAATGGGACACATTCCGGCTGTGTCTACATTGGCACCCTTTTCCGTAAAAGGGATGATAATGAGACACTTCGGAATTGCAAATGCCGCGGGGGATTTAAATATCCCCTGCGGCATTTGCATGAACATGGCTGCCGCTTTTTTCCGGCTCGGGGTTTTGCCGGAGAAAAGCGCCAGTCTAGACGGGATCTTGCGGAAAATAAGCCCTTTTCCGAATAAGGGATCTTTCAGAAAAGGGTGCCAATGTAGACACAGCCTCCTTGTTCTGATGCACTATGCAGGAGTGTCCCAGTCATCGCCATATGCAGGGGGCAGGCAGGAATTTCGCCCAAGATCTGATTTGCAATGACTTTGGGGGTTTTTTGCTTTCCTCTGTGACTAGTGAGTTGCTTGCCGGGATTATCTGGGTTTGTCTCACTTCATCCTTCCCCTTGTTGTCTGGCTGTGGCATATCATAGTCTAGTCTCCTGTGGCCACTATTTGGTCTCACTGCAGCTGTTGGCTGCTGGGCGATGGTGGTGCCTTCTGGACGGTCACACTGGATGAGCGGGTGTTCCCTTCTGGCCATGAACTTCATGGGTCTGTGACTAACGTGATCTATGCTCTTCCCCTCAGGTATGTGCTGTATCCCTTGGACCTGTACAATGACAGCGCATACTACGCCCTGACCAAGTTTAAAAAGCAGTTCCTATACGATGAAATTGAAGCGGAAGTAAGTTCTGCTCTCCTGTGTTTGTCTGACGGGGCAATGAATGAAGAGCTGTCTTCTGGCATGTCCTGTCGGAGCGAACAGACTAATTCTGCAGTGAATTAATTAGCGGCATCCCCTAAAAAAAAGGAAAAATACTGAGAAATATTCAAGAGAAGGCCACAAATGTCCAAAGGCTTCCAAGGGTCCATCTGGCAGTCAGCTCCATGTAGATCCAGTGGAAGCAAAATATTCACCTCTGGGATGCGTAAAGGGTAACTGATAGCCAAAGAGTCGTGAAATGTCAGTAGGGAAAGAGCCAGAGAGGACTCAGAGAGCAGAGCCGAACAACCTGTTTTGAAAATGTTGAAAAGAAAGCTTTTAACGTTTTTATGAAGGAAGCGCCCTGAAAACGATTCACATTTAAATTTGAGAATAGTTTTGTTGCTGCAAAAAATGCATTTTGGGGCACATTTACTATTAGCTGAAAAAAATTGCCCTTTGCTGATTCATTTTGCATTGACGTTTTGGTTTGAAATGCCTTTCAAAATGGTCCAGTAAGCTTATTTCACTTCAGTGAGGAAAAAACCCACAAAATTCTGGTTCAGTTCAAATCAGCATCATTGTCCACTCTGCTCAAACTGAAAGAACCAGAGGACAGGAGATGGGAGAGGAAGGCTTTATGGTAGGATTCATAAAAGGCGAGGAACGTAAATGCTCGATAGTCTGCATTCTTTTAGCATGAGAGTGTGGAAACCTCTCTCCTCGCTGACAGGAAATGCAGGGGAAAGTGCTTTGCTACTGATAGTATTTTATCAAATAGCTTTTCTCTCTCATGCACACAAATACACAAATGCACATTCACTTGTTCCAAGACCCTATTTCGTTGATATTGCTCACACCCTTGTGATATATATTCCTTTCTCTGTCAGGTGAACCTGTGTTTTGATCAGTTTGTGTACAAATTGGCAGATCAGGTCTTCGCCTATTACAAAGCGATGGCTGGCAGGTAAGCGAGTCCCCTGAATATTGTTGTTACGCTTTGCTCAGCTGTATGTGCTCCAGGCAGGGGCCAAGGGGGAGGAGGTGTGAAGTGCTGTAGGCACACAATAGAAGTGACAGGCCCGGTCCCGAAAATGTTGGTCCCGGTGACCAGACCACAAGAGATGGCTCCAACTAACAAATTGGGGAGGGGGGAACAAAGCGAAGAGGGAAATAAAATTAGCACAGTAAGTGGCAGTCTGAGCCTAGCCTGTGGTGCAGTTCCCCATAGCTGCAATGCACAGGGCCGGAGTGGAGGCCAGCAGGAAAGAAATGGAGCAGACAGGCACTTCCCTCCCCAGTAGCGGAGCAGCCATGCTCTGTAGTACTGGGAAGGGTGCACCACTTGGGAGTCCTCGGCCTGGTGTATCGCACATTGGGCTGGTGTGCCCCAAAGCTGGTACCTTCATCAGACCTTGGCAGGGACATAGGTTCTCGTGTTGGTCAGCCACGATCCTCCGAGCCGTGGAAAGCTATACCTGGCACGGAGGAGCCCTGAGGGAGTCCTGCCATAATGCCGAACCTTGGGTTCTCTCCATCTCCCTGTTCTTGCAGAAGATGGAGCACCGAGCTGCCCTGGAGGAGTCTTGCTCCTGTTGTAGGGCCCACTACAGAGCTAGCTCTGCCCCTGTCCGGATGCCTTTCCCAGAGGGAGGGGAACTCTAGACCCCATCTACTGAGCCTCTTCTCCCTGGGTCTCTGTCCTCACTGCCTCGAGTGCCTTCTTTGATGAAGACCTCGCCTTCTAGGAACAGCTGCTTATACCACCTGGTAACCATTTGTGTGCCAGTGTGGGATTCTAAAAGAGTGTCACATGGGGGGGGGGGAATTGTCCTCTTTGGACAAGAAGCAAGGGGCTTAAACTGAAGCAAGGGAGGTTGAGGTTGGACATTAGGAAAAACATCCTACCTGTCAGAATGGTCAAGCATTGGAATAAATTGCCTAGGGAGGTTGTGGAATCTCCATCACTGGAGATATTGAAGAACAGGTTAGACAGACACTTGTCGGGGATGATCAGATGGTGCTTGGTCCTGCCGTGAGGGCAGGGGACTGGACTTGATGACTCTCGAGGTCCCTTCCAATTTTACTGTTCTATGATTCTATGATATGCCCCGTCACATAAGGCTATAAAGTTAGTTAAAGAGAGGGAGGATGGGTTGGGGGAACCCTCCCAGCCCATAAAGCGGATGACTCACAGGGGCTTCCTCTTGGAAAAGATTAAGAGGAAAGAGAAAGGACGACGGTGTGAAAGTACTGATGATATTTTCCTTTTCCAGTGTCTTGCTGGACAAGCGTTTCCGGGCTGAATGTAAGAATTATGGAGTGATCATCCCTTACCCACCGTCCAATCGCTACGAGACATTACTCAAACAGAGACATGTCCAGGTACAGCAGAGAAGGAGGCTCAGATGGCTCTAAAGGTCCCAATGTCAGGAATTTAGTTGGGTCCTACTGTCAGATGAAAATGTCACTGTCTAGAATGGGGATCAGCAGCCTATGGTTCTGGAGCTAAATATGGCTCAGAACAGAACCAAATATAAGACTCTTGTCATTCCCACAATACATAGATAACACACAAGCTGAAGGTAGCTTGGTGGGGTAGGTCACAGTAGCCTCCAGAGTCCGGGGTTGTGAGTTCATGTCCCACTCACCTCTTTATGCCCAGATCCTGTGCCGAGAACTCAGCCCTGAAAATGGGCACCCTCGTACAGCTCTTTGTTGACCACTTGTTCTGAATTTTGATGTAGCTTGGCTCTTTGGTTCAAAAAGGATACCGACCCCTGGTCTAGGACATGTTCTATTGTTGGATATAGTCAAGATTAATGACAATAGATTTCTTATATTTAAAGCATAATCCAAAAACCAAGTCAAAAGCATTTATCCTAATATTGACAAGGTGCAGTCAAGGAAAGAGAGGTTATTTACCTTCCAGGCCCGAAACCCCCTTTTAGATAGACACAGACCCAACCAGCAATGTATGGACTAGATCCGAACTCTCTCCACTGTCCAGAAGCGTTGTCTCTGGGGCTCTAGTTGGGGTCCATCTCTCCATGTTCCCACCAGTATCTTTTCCTCTTGTCCACAGCTGCTGGGTAGGTCAATTGACCTGAACAGGCTCATAACTCAGCGTATTTCCGCGGCGATGTACAAATCGTTAGACCAGGCCATTAGCCGCTTTGAGAGTGAAGACCTGACCTCCATCGTGGTAAGCTCAGTGGTTGTCCGAAAGGGTGTACAGGTTGAACATCTCTACTCTGGTAACATCCATGGTCCGGCATGATTTCTGTTAGCCAGATGTCCACTTATCATGGGTGTGGCCAAGTTTCCCACGGTCCCATGAAGTTTGTTTGCAGCCACCAGTCCTGGCTCTCAGTGTTCTGTGCTGTTGTTTAGCTCTGATTTACTCCTCAGTGTCTGAGCTCAGTAAGCAGTGGCAGTGCTGGTAATGCTGCTAGACAATATTGACCTCCTGTGGGCTGGCAAATTCTCTGGTTCGGCATCGGTCAGGTCCCCAGGGTGCCAGACTGGAGAGGTTCAATCCGTAGACTCAGCAAGTGTGATACACTGACAGAGTATGTGTATGCACCACTGTCCACTAATGCATTAAAATCCACCCATCTATCTATTCTCTTTCCTTCTTTGTGACCAACCTTAGGTCTTTCTAGGGCTCCCATTTTCCACAAAGGGACTATATTGGGGATTTTCATAGTGAGGATCTTCATAAAGCACAGATAGTGGCACCTTGGGAAGTGGGAGAAAAAAGTCCTGAGTTTAATTCCCCCTGTTGCATCCATGTGGCTAACCTCTGGATTGATTGCACACAGAGTTCAGAGCCCTGATACACTGCAAAGGCAGCAGACGTGAGAAGTGTAAAATTCCATTTCCACTTGTCAGGGACTCTGATGTGAAAGGGGATACTCTAGCAAGCATGTGCTCCATGGGGAACAAACACTTTTCACTTCCTGTAGGAAGGGGAATGGTAGAGTGGGGGCCCTGGAGGGAAGTGCAAATGCCCTTAGCCTTTGAGTTCAAGCAGTGTCTTTAATATTTGCTACACTCTCACTTGGAAGACCTTGCGCGGGTGTGTGAATATTAGGAACCATCTTTTTGCTCAGAGAATAAGACTTCTGTTAAGATCTTGGTAACATCTGCAATCTCCCGCTGTTGCTTTGCCTGGTACAGGAGCTGGAATGGCTCTTGGAGATAAATCGTCTGACCCACCGGCTGCTGTGTAAGCACATGACTTTGGACAGTTTTGATGCCATGTTCCGAGAGGCCAATCACAACGTCTCTGCGCCGTACGGACGCATCACCCTGCACGTTTTCTGGGAGTTGAACTTTGACTTTCTTCCCAACTACTGCTACAATGGCTCCACCAACCGGTAAGAAAACGTAACGAGAGAGGGTATCTGGAGGCCCTTCTTTCAAAATACGGACGTAACTCACAGGCCCCAAACCCACCACACACAATACAAAAAGACCTTGGTGACAGCAGTAGATTTCCACTCTGCAACAAGGTAGAAGGGTTTTCCTTTCCCTTATAATGCACCATTGCCTTTTAGAGTGAAACTCGAACCTCTCTGACTGGGCCTACGCCAGACCCAGCAGCTCAGTTTAAAGTATGCAAGTTCAGCTATGTAGCATATGTAGCTGGAGTCGGCTTACCTTAAGCTGAGCTTGGCAGTGTCCCAACAGCGTCAGGTTTCTTTGCAAAAGCAGGAGTACCAGATGTTGGCGAGGGCACCCTCTGAGTTCGATTTAGCAAGTCTTAACTAGACTCTCTAAATCAAACTCCAGAAGATTGATCACAGCAACAGTGTAGGTGTAACCCACACCTATAGGGTGTGGTTCACTGTCCCATGTAGTGACACTTAGACCACTTACAGCAAGAAATAAGAATGAGTGAGCTCTATAGCCTGAGCTGTGAGACAGCTGGCTTTATAGCTCAAGCTATAGAGAGCTCCATAGGTCCCAAGTTTGAATCCACCTGTGGGTGATTACCTAGGCAAGACCTAAGCTTTGAAAGAGCAATGCATGTGACATACACACAGTGTGGCTGGTGTGAAATGCAGTTAACGCACACCATCTTTCCTTCCCCTTGCACTCCCCAGGTTTGTACGGACAGCTATTCCATTCACCCAGGAACCACAAAGAGACAAACCAGCCAACGTCCAGCCCTATTACCTCTACGGCTCAAAGGTCAGTAATGAGCCACGTCGGCCAGTTCAAGGGACTTTATTTAGGAAGGGGGCGACCAATGAGGGAAAGCAAGCTTGTACACCGAAACCATTCACAGGCAGGGAAAGGCCAGGAAAGGTTTGTGAGCAGAACAACAGAAACGCCCTTGTCAGCCTGGCTTCGCTGAGACTGACAAGCTGGGTGAGGGAGCGGCTGTGCTGTGTTGTTGTTTGGTTCGTTCTTTGTGCCTCCTTAAAGCGCCGGTGTCAGAGTGAGCTCACAAGCCACAGTGCTGGGGTGATGACCAACCCTGGGTCAGAGCCACTGAACAGCCCGTCCAGTGATGCAGAAATTAGAATGGGGTGGCAAGACTTGGTGAGAGGGCTCCCCCCCATTATACGATACCACATCAGGCCCCCTGTCACTGGAAAGGTGAATTATTGGACTAATGGGGTGTGGAGATGTTGCTTATCTTCAGTGCCAGGCAATCTGTCAGTCAGATGTACATGGCAGCCTGGTTTACCAAGGAGCCTGGAGAGGCATAGATGTGGGTTGAAGAGGGAATTTTATTACCAGGGAAAGGTGTCAGAAGACCCTGTGAGATGACTGCCCAACACAGACATCGCACGCATGCTGGGGCACTGTAAGATTCTTCTACTGACCTAGACTAGACCACTCAATCAGCCCTTCCTAGAGTCCTGAGCCACCCGCGAGCCCACCCAAAATAGCTGATTGGTTTTCCCCTTCAGTGATTCCATTGGTGAAAGGTGTCCCCAAGAACCAAAATCCCCCAAGCCAGGCCAAGCACGCTGAGGTGAATGAGGAGCCGGTGTAGGCCATGAGGTACCAAGAACCTCTTGGGATTTGGTCTCCGGTAACTAAGCACAGCGCAGGCAGCTGCTCTGCAGGGTGCAACTGTCACAGGCCCAGGACTGGTGCTATCTCCCACTAACGTCTAGGGCAGTTTTGCCTTTGACCTCCAAGGAAGCAGGGTCAGGCCTAGAGTTTAGGTCCAACTCTGAGTCCATGGACTCCTGGCCTTGCCTGCAGCAACGCTATTGAAGGATGCCGGTTGTCATGGTGATTTGGGGACAGGCAGAGCTGCCCCGCTGGAAGGGCACTATGAGCCTGGGTCAGGAACGGTGTATTTTCAACGTGACGGAGCCCTGTTGTGTGACTGAATCTCAGCATGCAGATCACTGACTCTCTCCGGGGGTGCAGCCAAGTCTGCTCAAATGTCCGTGCTCCACCACTAGGCCAAAAGGGCTGTTTCTAAACAAATTAACTCCACTGTCTTTATTCCACTCAATGCCGCTCCAAAGGCCTGTCATCTCTGCTATGCTGGTGCAAAGCTGGAGTCACTCCACTGAGGTGAAGTTTATTGACAGTGGAATTGAGCCTTAATTTCTTGGGGGCTTGGTTTTTTGCTGGTTTCTTCAATTTATTCTCAATAAACCAGGAGAGAAGGAAAATGATTTGTTTTTTTCTAAATTTGGCAACCACTTCACCCGGGGCTGCCATTGTCCATCATCAGGCAGTGCAGTGAGAGCGCTGATGCATGTCAGGTCAGCATTTGCGGCATGAGAGCCGCCCCACTAAAATGAAAGACAAAATGCCATGCGTTCCGCCATACTGGGGGCTCCTTTTATTTCACTTGAGCCTGTGCTGAGGTAAAATGGCCCTTTTGTCATCGCTGCTTCGGAGTGGAAAGAAGCGCCGGGGGGACCTGTGTGGGCTCTCTGTTGTGAAATTAGAACTCATTCGGACAGTCGTCATGGGGACTTCCAACAGCTCTTCCTTCATTCCGGTCCCCTCAGGCGAGCCTGTCTGTTCTCCCGCTTCCCGCTCTGGGTCGGCGCTGTACTGCTGCAGCCATGACCCTTTGCGGCACCTTGAGGACCAAAACTGCAGGCAACCAAAGACCAAGAAGGCCGCAAAGCAGAGGAGCAGTAGGCTGCTCACCATCCACATGGAGGTGGCTGATTCCTGCTTCAAGCCGCGCCAGGCCAGCGGGTGCTGGTTGAGGGTGTGGAAGGTTGTGCAGTGGTTGCTGGAGGGGTAGGAGTTTTTACAGGTGATGCACAGGATGTAGACAGTGGAGGGAGTGAGTCTGTGGAGGACCAGGTGGTTAAGGGAGTGGGGAACCCTCTCCTCACGGTGGAAGTTCTGGCGGAAGTATCCCGCAAAGACGCTGTTCCAATTGGGACGGTACAGGACGTGGTAATAGTTCTCTGGGCAGGGGATGTTTGCGGACCAGGAGACGGTGGCACGTGTGCCAGAGATGTTGCGGACTTCAATGTTCATCGTGGCTCTGAAAGCAGAAGCAAGGAAATGCTTAAATTACTAAGCCGGAGCCAAAGCCCACGGAAATCAACTGGACTCTTTCCCACTGACTCCCAGGCGTGTTAGCTCGGGCTCATGCAGTCTTCAGAAGTCAAGGGGATTTGTAATCGCGAAGCTGGGTGAAAAACCCAGAGACGTGTTTGTGAAAAATGCTCAGAGCTTCGCATGAAATTTTTTTTACTGCCATTAGACAGTGAAAAAAAATTTGCTGGCCAAGAAACAGGAAAAAAAAAAGTTTTGGGAAAGAAAGCAAGACTTGACATAGACATGACAAAATTCAATCGCTTTCTCCCAGTCCCAGTATTGTCGGTGGGATTGCACAGTTCAGAGCAGTGGTGTTATTTCAAACAGCCCTGGTACACTAGAATGGAACTGGCAAACTCAGCATCTGCATGGGTCAGTACAGTTCTGCCACTAGCACTTTCACCTCTGTCTTCCAAGTATTTGCCTTCCCCACAGCCCTGTAAAGTTGGATAGTGCTGTGGTCCCCATTTTATAGATAGGAAAACTGAGCCAGGGAGAGGCTAAGTGACTTGCCAAAGGTCATACAGGAAATATGTAGCAAAGCGAGGAATTAAACCTGAGTCTCCTAAGACCCAGGCCAGTACCCTGACCATCCCATCTGGTGACTAAAAGGTCCCCAGTCCAAAATAAGAAATGGGAGGTGAGTTTGTCCTTGATGCTCGGCTCAGACATTAGACCTCTGCTGGGTTTCTAGCTACAAGCTTATGTTCCCTACGGAACATAAAGAACATTGCAAATAAACTAGTTGTTAGTTCAACACAAGCCTCTCATCTCTGAGCTTCCAATACTCTTTCTGATTGTCCATCCAAGTCCCACAGCACTCCCTGGAAAAGTGCACGGAGACTGCTGTGTTTGCCTACGCACCCACTGGCATTTTCAGTCACTAACTTGTTGCTATAGGAAACACCAGGGCAGCTGAGATGCTGTGTGTTGTGCCAAGCGCAGCGGGATCTTGATTCTGATCGGGATGCTTGGGTGTTACTGAAGTACAAATAAATTCAATAACAGCAGTCAAAACTAATAAAACATGGTCAGCTCTTCCCCAGGAATCATTGACCACCATGCTCACTCAGCTGGTGAATTTGATTGAAATCTACCCTTCCGCTTCAGCCAGGGATTGTTTTGGTACCCCCGCCCCTCCAGGGTGGCAGGTAGTCCCTTTTCCAACTTCAGGGCAGAATCAGTTCCTCTGCACAAATGCATTTCGATAAAGCAGAAACATCCCGCTCTTTGTATTTCTTTGCTAACTAGACTAACGCTGCCCATCCGGATTGTCTTCCTTTTCATTGTCTGTCTTTCTTTTTTCCTACGTTCTCTCCTTTAAGAAACCTCTCCTCTTCGCAATTGCTCTGTAGCCTGATTTCCTCCCAGGAACAGCTAGACACACGTACACACCATTAAGTAGCTGCACAATCAGTAAAAAAGCCCTTTACCTTGCCTGGCTCGTCTCTGAAGAGTGGCCAATCAGTGGTCAGAACCGAGCTCACGATGCCTTGCTTTCCTCTCCCCAGCCAGGAACGCTTGCTTGGTTGCTGGCTGAATAAATCCATCACCGCTCCACAGGCTTGTATTATAGCCCTCTTTGATGGCGTCATCACTTGCCATAGCAACCAATAGGGAACTGTAGTCAAGCATCTTTCAGTGCTTGGGGCGTGCTGTCCCCAGTAGCTTTTGTCTGGGAGAAGTGTTGGTGAGGCTGAAAGAACCAGATGTGGGTTTTGTTTTCTGGCTCTTTCTTTTTAGATGGGGGATGAATTAGCAGGAAAGAGACCTCAGCCAGCCAGCTCCCAGCTGCTTTCGATTCTGCCCCATTATCAGTTCCCTAACGGGCATTCAGAGGTGCATAGATCCTAAAGTGGTTGTGATTCTTGGTTTGACTTTTCGCTGCGGGACTGAAGAGCCCGTTATTAACTACTAGAAGAGTTACTCAGTGGCCGTGCTCGAGGCCTTAACTCGATTGATTTTTCTTTTTTAGAAAGAAAAAGGAAAATGCCCAGGCTTTGTTAAAATCTCTGCCCTGGGGTAGGCGGGGGACAAAGGGGTCAGCATGCAGGCTGTCCCCGGGAAAGAGAGAGGACAACCATAGCCCTCTGCCACTGCAGAAGCTTGGGGCCAGGTGAGAAGCGCCTCCATGGCCGCTGCAACCCTCGGGACCTGTCCAGTGCTGAACCAGAGAATTTGCCAAACTGCGGGAGGTTGATATTGTCCAGCAGCATTGCTAACACTTCCACCGCTGACTGGGCTGTTAGGAGACATGGAGGGGTGAATTCGAGCTAAGTCACAGCACAGAACACTGGGAGCCAGCACTGGGGTCTGTAAACAAACTTTACAGGACCGCGGGAAACTTGGCCGCGCCCACGCTAAGTGGACACTGGCCTAACAAACATCGTGCCGGACCATGGGTGTTGCCGAGAGTGCCAGACTAGAGAGGTTCAACCTGCAGTAAGCGGGTGAGAGGAATTCAGAGACAACTGCCTTCCACGTGATGTGGTCAATTCTAGATGTGCAGTCTGGGGTAAGAGGTAACCAGTGGTGCTGGAGCTTGTTTTAGGGTGGGGTGCTGAGCTGGGCCCTCCTCTCACTTGCTCGTGCCCCTCACCACCCGAGCTGAGGTCACACCTACAGTTGCCAACTCTGCCAGATCGGACACGCTCTGCGGCAATGGCGTCCGGTCTGGGAGAGCTGGCAACTTAGCCACAGCTGGAAGCAGCTGCGGTGCCCCGGGCCAAGGCCAGGAACAGAGCCCCAGGACCCCGAGCGGTAGAGGAGCCTCCAGGGCTGGTGGCGAGGGCCTTGGGGATGGTGCGCAGCAGGATCCAGAGGGTGATGAAGCTGGCGAGACTTCACAGGAGCCAGAGGCCAGGACCCGGGGCTGGTCAGCAGCTGAGCTGGCTCCTGGGCGTGCGGAAGCTGGGTGCAAAACCTAGGGTGCTGCAGCACCCTGCAGCCCTACTTCCCACGCCGATGTGGGTCGCACCCAGCGAAGGAGGGAGATATTTCCTTATTTTTCCAGAAAGAGAGACAGGTTGTAAAAGGGATTTAGGCGCCTGACTCCTTTGGGAGCCAGCTATGTTGCCGCAGCTATCCCCCACAGAGTGTGTCAAATACCAACAGCCCACTTCTCTCTGCTGGTTCATTGCTGCTGAGCTGGGTCGACGCGTCTGATCATGCATCTGCCAGGCCTGCTAGTGTGCACCTGTTCTCCGCTCAGCACTGCCTGGATTCCACAGGCTGACTGTGCACCACGTGAAGAAATGCTTCCTTTGGTTTGTTGGAAAATGAATCTCATCAGGTGACCCTCGTTCTTACGTGATGGGAAGGAGTGACTAACTCTTCTCTGTTCACTCTCTCCACATCAGTCGTGACTGGATACACCTCCCTCGTGTCTCCCCTTCGTTGTCTCTTTCCCACGCTGAAAAGTTCCCGTTTTTTTAATCTCTCCTGAGATGGCAGCCGTCCCGTTGCCCTCCTCTGAACTAGTAGCAATTCAGCACAGTCCATCTCCTACAGCAGTGTTTCTCAAACTTTTTAAGACGGAGGAACACCGAACAATTTTTTTTTTTCATGTGGAACACCAAGGATTTTTTGTTGAGGGGGAAAAAAATGGTTGGGGGGGGAAGGGTCTGGGGGGAAGTTATTGAGGGGAAAAAAGGCTCAGGGAAATGTATTGAGCCCTTTAAGGGCAGCCATTTTGAATTCTGCTGTTCTCCGCGGCACACCTCTGACTGCCTGTGCCGCAGAACACAGTTTAAGAAACGCTGCCCTACAGGGTTCCTGGGTTCTCTTCTGGCAGGGGGTGAACTTGGTTGCCTAGCCAGGCTTTTCTGTCACCAATTACCACGCTCGCCTTTCGGTAGACACTCGTTTTCTATCTCTGGGGTTTTCAAACTAGGGGTGGGGCCCCAGACAGGGTGGCGGATTGTCGGGCGCTGGGTCTCGTTGCTGCAGGGGGATCAGGTGAGCAGTGGGGGGCTAGTGCAGCGACCTGCCCGCAGTGAAACCTCGCCAGGACGGGAAGGGATGAACCGCCCTGCTTCGCTGGCAGCCGAGGCGCATTCTAAAAGAGATTCTCTAGCAGTGCCCTGTGCAATGGGGATGGAGGTTGTAGCTTCGGGGCTAGTGCCGAAGTACGTTTTAAAAGCTGCTTCCCAGCTCCATTAGTCACACAGCGGCCCCTGTTCAGCAGCAGCCCCGCGGTGGGAGGGCAGCTGGAGAGGCGGAGGCTGTTGGAATGCTAATGCGGCGGCACCCGAAGAGAACAGCTCTGCAGCCCACGGCGGGGGTTGTGCGTGGAATTGCTCCTTGATTGCAGTGAGGCCGCCTCGCGGGAATCATCACGTTTCCCAGGAGCGCCTGCCGGCAGGAAAGACAAATGGGGATCTTTCTGGGGGAAACCAGTCCCGGCGTGGGTATCCCCCGGAGGGTCGGCCTGCCCTGCTGTTTCAGAGCCCTGCAGCCCCGTGAGCCTGACTCAGCCGACACGGGCCAGCCCCGGGTGTCCCACTGCAGGGCGGACAGAGCCGCAGTGGGGAGCTGCACAGCGAGAGCAGTGGGATCCACTCCCAAAGCAAAGGCCCGTCACCGGACACAGGATGGGATCTTTTAAAAATCCCAGCAGCCCCGGCGGTCCAGGTGGTCAGGAAGGATCAGGCTGGGAGTGGGTGGGGCTTGGCTCCAAGGGCGGGGCCTCAGACGGGAGGGGCGGGGCTGGGGCTTGCCAGCCCCAGGTGGGCCTTCACCCACTACCCATGCCCTTGTCCCCCCTCAGAAATATCGATCTGTGATAGCGATCGCTCGGCCCAGAGGCCCCCGTCAGGATGCAGAGGCAGGCCTTTTGCACACACAGAAAAGAGACAAGTGGGCTTTTGCCTGGAGATCACCATGAGACGAAGCGACGGGGATAGGATGCAGTAATACCCCCTCGGCTGTTACCAGGGATTTCTCAACAGGCAGCAGTGCTTGTGTATGGGCTCAGCAGCCAAAAGCCCCGGCTGTGGCTCTTGTGTGCCCAGGAACACTTCCCAGCCGGCATTGTACAGGCGTTACAGAGGTGTTTCTCCCACACAGCGCCAAAAGGTGTCTGTTTCAAACTCTCTTCCAAGCTGAGGCACAAAACACAAATCCTCCGTCGCTGTAACCCTCCCCTTCCCCAAAAGGACGTGCCCCAGGAAATGGGTTTGTGCCCTTTGTCTTCTGTAAAAGGTACCCGGATGGGAGGGACAGAAAACGCCCCCTGGGAAAGAATCTTAGGGAGCAGCCTTGCAAAGGCTGCTGGTCCCCATTATCGTCTTTGTGCCTCTCGTTTTCCAGCCGCTGAACATCGCCTACAGCCACATCTACAGTTCCTACCGCAACTTCGTGGGGCCTCCTCATTTCAAGACCATCTGCCGGCTCCTCGGCTACCAAGGCATCGCGGTGGTGATGGAGGAGCTGCTGAAGATCGTCAAAAGCCTGGTAATGACGGGTCTGGAACAAGTGTTGGGCGAACCTCGCTGCTTTGGGAGGCTTGGCTCAGATAACCAGCCTCCTCCTGCCTTCCCAGCCCTGAGCACAGACCTGCCCCATGGAGTGGCTGCCCTCCCATTGGGGAATGGAGGGTGCAGGGGCTTGGGCTGCACAGGGCCCCAGAAATCATAAGGACGTCCCTGGTTTGAGGATTCTGCGATCAGTGTTGCATTCTGCTGCAGAAGCTACCAGCCTGGTGGCGGAAGCAGCCCCTTTAACATGCCTGTGCTCCGAGTTGAGACACCTCCTTCCACGTTAACTGAGCTCCTTTCCTCTCCCAGTTGCAGGGCACCATTCTGCAGTATGTGAAAACGCTCATAGAGGTGATGCCCAAGATTTGCCGCTTGCCAAGACACGAATACGGATCTCCAGGTCAGTCCTCGGACACGCCATGCAGCTGCCTCTCCACCGAGGCCTGCAGCAGGCATTCCGGCACGGGGCAGTAACCACCCACTGGCTTGTTCTCCAAGGGCTGAAAAGGATGAGTTCTAAGACTGTCTAGGGCTATGTCTTGGGATCTATCGGGAAAAGCTACGCAAATTGCGCTCCGGTAGCTTTTCCTGATAGTCTTTTCGGAAGAGGCTTTTCCGAAACTTGGCCCCGTCTACACAGAGACAAATTTTGGAGGCGTGGAATGATAAATACAGGGCTCCCCGAAAGGGCGCATTTGCTTTTCCACCAAAAAAAAGCGGAAGAGCAAACGTGTTCCCTGGATGTGGCAGGATTTTACCAGGATACCCTTGGTATCCCAGAAAAAAAAAACCCCAGTGCAGGCATAGACGTTACCGTGAGAAGCAGCTGAGCAGTGCATAAATAGACAGTATCCTCACGAAAATACAAAGCGTGGGATCGATGCACAGTGCCTAGCTCGCTGGTTGGGTGCCAGCTCAAACTCTCCCTAACGCTTGTGTTGCTGGAATGCAGCTTGGGAGGGAAGCCTGCTTGTGCAAGCAGGGGATGGCATGGCGCTCTGGCCGTTTGGGAAAAACTCTTACAGCTTGAATTACGGAGCAGCTGCTGTGGCTCCCTCGTGCATCTTTGTGTAGCTGTGGAAATGAGAGCCGGGCTGAGCCTGAGCCTGGCTGTGACTAGCGACAGAATGCCCGGAGCAAGACCATGCGTGTTGCCAGTGTTTTGTTTTGCTTGCTAGATTTTTTTAAGCACCATTCTTATAGATCAACGCCCATCCCCCGCCATAGGAACCAAGCTGCCTCCCTGCCCCCCAAATGGGTCGGGGAGGAGGGTAGGCACGCATGCCCCAGCTTCCCCAGCCCGGAGCACAGGGAGGGAGGAGGACACGAGGCCCCGGAGTGCAGGGAGGGCACAGCAACACTCCGCCCCCAGCGCCCCTACAGCAGGCATTGCGGGGGTGGGAAGGCAAACCCCTCCCCCCTCCCTGGCATACTGGCCAACCGCCCATGGAAAGTTTAGTTTCAATACCACTGACTTTCTGCAAATAGGGGTGGGCAGGAAAATTGGCTTGGTCCTGGCAGCTTTGGAAGTTCTGATCTCCCCCCTGCTATGTTGACCTCCTTTGACTTCAAGAGCATTCCTCCTTATTTACTCCAGGGTGAGAGGAGAATCAGGCTTATTGGTTGCAGTTCATAAAGGTGTGGGGGTGCTATTTATAATTAGCTGTCCAGGGTCAGGAAACATTAGGCACTGACCAGCTCATTGTGCAAGCCCCTGGTTAGCTCCATGCTACTGCTCTTCCTTTCCCCATAGTCTTACCCTTCTCACGTCTCTCTAGGAATTTTGGAGTTTTTCCATCACCAGCTGAAGGACATCATTGAGTACGCAGAGCTGAAGACAGATGTGTTCCAGAGCCTTCGAGAAGTGGGCAATGCCATTCTCTTCTGCCTCCTCATAGAGCAGGCCTTGGTAAGGCCAAGACACCTGCATTAGCTGGCTACATGGTATGCTTCCCTTGGACTTGCTGCCTCCCTGGGGCTGGGTTGGTTTTGTGCACACACAGGTAACTGCCACAGGTTGGATTTGAACCTGAGTCCTCTGGAGCTTAGAGTAGAAGCCTCTACATACAGCTTGAGCTACAAAGCCAGCTTAGGCTACAGAGTGCCCTTGTTCTTATCTCTCCTGTAAGTGGGCTAAGTGCCACGGCATGAGGCAGCAACATGCACACATCCTCTACAGGGCTCTGAGACTGGCTTTGTGGCACGGACAGCCAGGGCAGCCTGCAAGAAAAGCATGGGCAGATATTTAAGTCGGCAATGGCTCCGAAGTGGAGCCCAAGAACTGGATTCCGGAAGGTTTTGTTTTAGACCCAAAGCTACCGGGGGTGGGTCGGATTTTAAGTCAGACTCAGAATCAGGAGGTGCCTGTTTCCAGGAGTCACTTCTAGGGACCATCGCTGAGCCCCAAAGGGCACTGATCCCTGACTTGCTCCCTGCAATATAAATCGATAATAATAACAAAGCAGGCGCAGGCCGTGGGACTCTCGTGGGAACTGCTGCTCTGGTTATTTCCTGGGGCTTGTCTCCATGGCAAAGCTAACTCGGAATTACGGCATTTCCCTGACTCATGCTCCACCCACCGACAAACCCCCTTATCTCGAGGGCAGCGCCGCCTTTAGCTGGAGTGGGCTGGCCCGGCGGGTGTGTAGCCCCAGCTCTGCTCCCTGAGCTGCTAACACAGCCCCTCAGTGCGGCTTGACTTGTGCAAGAGACGTTAACTCCACGGTAGCGCACTCCTGCTCAAGGGAGACGCGCTCTTTGTGAGTCAAGGCCTGTGGACAGAGATGGGGCAGAGGGCGGGCACATGAGCTGCTGTGCTGGTTTGGAGGCACGGTGACTGTCAGTCTCTCATCCTGTCCATCCCTGCAGCACGAACGGAAATTCTGTTAAGAAAACTGGAGATACACAAATGTGACCCTTGGTGGTCTGGGTTGATTTTGGTACAATGATAGCAGCCAAATATCTCCTGCTTGCCTCCTCCTGGGTTCTGCTAGGACGGTCGTCCCTCGCCCCCGCCACAGCTCTCCCCTGGCCGTGCAGCTTTTGCCTTTGAAATGGCTCTGTGCGGTGCACGGGATGGTGTCTCGGAGGAGTAACGCACACTCTTGTGTTGCCATGGAGACTGAGAGTATATCAGCAGCATGCGGTAGGCCAGAAAACAAGATTCGGAGATCCTGTGCGGGGAGGTTACCATCAAAGACCACATTGGTGGGGTTCCCGTAACCGGCCTGTCTCGTTTCTCTGGTCTTTAAATTCTTCAGTAAGGAATTTCAGAACTAGGGGTCACCAGATGAAATTAATAGGTAGCAAATTTGAAACGAACAAAAGGATGTTTTTCTTCACGCAGCACAAAGTCAAACTGTGGAACTCCTTGCCACAGGATGGTGTGAAGGCCAGGACTATAACAGGGTTCAAAAAAGAGCTAGATAGATCTGTCAGTACTTATTAGCCAGGATGGGTAGGAATGTTTGTCAGTGGCTGGGAATGGGCGACAGGGGAAGGATCACTTGATGATTCCCTGTTCTGTTCTTTCCCTCTGGGGCACCTGGCGTCGGCCACTGTGGGCAGACAGGACACTGGGTTGGATGGACCTTTGGTCTGACCCAGTCTGGCCGTTCTTATGTTAACGCAGTTCTATACTCGCATGGCATCTCTTTCCATCCACCGTGAGAGCATGAGGCTAGAGGGTCCTTCCGAGCTGAACGGCTTTGAAGCTTGGTGGCACGGGAGGTGGATGCGCTAGGTTTTCCTCTTTGGGCATCTGGGGTCTTAATCTGCATCCAGTCCCATGTGCGTGAACTCCTTTGGATGGGCTCAGCCGACTGGGTACGTCTCTATCCAAAGAGCACCAGGCAGCCAAGCGTGATTGACAATCAAATGCTCGAAACAGGCCAGGAGGACTGAAGCTGAAAGGAGGCTTATGGGACATAATGGAGGTGGCCAGGCTCTCTCTTGTGCTTCTAGGGCCTAATCCAGTATCAGCGGAAGTCACGGAGAGACTCCCATGGCCTCGGGAGCCTCAAATATCTGCAGGCATGTGAATTCATAATTTCCTTCTTTGTGGGAGTGCGTGGGAGGAAACGTCCTCCTTTATCAAGTGGCAAAGTCGTTGATTTATTCAGGAGACCCGGCCTCGGTGTTTGATGCAGCCAGGCAAAGGCAATTGTTTTCCAAGGTGCAAGGTGCCGTGCCTTTGCTGAGAGGCTGTTCCAGATAACCTCTTAGGAGACCCGAATTTCCTGTCTGCATCATGCAAGGAACTGTCCGATCAGAGTTAGAGTAGGGAAGAGTTCAGTCACAGTAGACCAGCTTGGACAACATCCCTAACTGCTTTGTAATCTCCCCCATGATGGGACTCCAGTGCAGTGGACGTACTTGCTTTTATTGTTTTATGGTGGCAGTTGAACCATTCGATATGGCAATAGCAGACTTATTCGGGGCCTTCAGGGCAGGCGGCTGGTGGTGTGGAGGGTGCGGGAGTCAGGGCAGGGCCTTAGGGATGGGGGGGCAGAGCATGAGGTTGGGGGCATGGAGGGTGCAAAAGTGAGGGCTGGAGGGGGAGGAGGGGCTCAGGGCGGGGGGTCCCACCATACAGGGCTTTCTCTCCACCACCACCCCCAGCTTGCAGGGGCCTTTCTTTCCCCAGCCCCTATGTCTGGCAGGGGCCTTTTGTCTCCCCCCACCTCCCCATCCTCCGTCTGGGGCTGCAGCCAAGGCTGGGAGTCGGGAAAGGGTTTGGGGCACAGGGCTACTTATGTGCTCTACTGGCAGGCAAGATGGCAGAGCCTCAGCCCTGGTGGCCACCCTCTTGCAGCTGCCCGCAGTGACCACTGTGCAAGATAGTCCCCCCCTGCTGGCTCGCTGCCCACAGTGGCCGCTCTGTGCCACATCCCTCCTCTCTGTGCCCCTCCCTTTCTCTGTTATGGAAGAGAGTCCCGTTCCCAGCACTTCCCATTGTCCTGGCACAACCAAACCCTGCCCTTGCTTTAAGTTAGGGTATGTCTACACTACCCTCCTAGTTCAAACTAGGAGGGTAATGTATGCATACCGCACTTGCTAATGAAGCCCGGGATTTGAATTTCCCGGGCTTCATTAGCATAAGCGGGGAGCCGCCATTTTTAAATCCCCGCTGCTTCGAACCCCGTGTAGCGCGGCTACACGGGGCTCGAACTAGGTAGTTCGGACTAGGGTGCCTATTCCGAACTACCGGTACTCCTCGTTTCACGAGGAGTAACGGTAGTTCGGAATAGGACCCTAGTCCGAACTAGCTAGTTCGAGCCCGGTGTAGCCGCGCTACACGGGGTTCGAAGCAGCGGGGATTTAAAAATGGAGACTCCCCGCTTATGCTAATGAAGCCCGGGAAATTCAAATCCCGGGCTTCATTAGCAAGTGCGGTATGCATACATTACCCCGCTAGTTCGAACTAGCGGGGTAGTGTAGACATACCCTTTGAGTGAGAGGAAGCTGCCTGCCGAATGCGGTGGTCCAAGCTCTTCCGGTGTAGGAGGCATTCTTGAACAAAGAGACTCACAGACGGACAGATGCACATTTCTCAGATAGATAGCTAGATCAGACTATTGACTGATGGTGAGGGCTACAGCCAAGGCGGGGATGTAGCTTCCATTCCATATACACACACCATTATTGTTGTTCCTTATCAATAACGTTAAGTCCTGGTGTAAGGCAGGGAGGGTTGGTAGGAGGAAGAGGAAGGGTGTTACTGACATACCTAATTCTTCCTCCGAAGATAAGTGAATACGGGCAGCAGCTGGAGAAGGTAATTTCCCCGGCGGGGCCTGTTTCGGGGTTGAAGTAGCGGGGGCTGAATGTGCACCCGGACGGGAGGATGGTTCTGCTAACATGGCAGCAAGCCCCCGTGCGATGCATCTGTGCCCACTCCAGGAGCGCTCCATGCTACAAGCCGCAGTGTCCGTGTAGGACCCGTGATGCCATCCGCTTCCGTTCACCTCCCCCGTGCTGACTGCGCCCCGCCCTGCACTCTCCCCACCACACGGCAGCCTTCGCGGCTGTTCCCATCACTGCCCATGCCCCAGACTGTTCCCAGCAGCTTGTTGGGTCTCCGTGCCTCCGCCAAGGCACCCCAAGTAGGGAGATCCACGTGCACAATAAAACAGGCCTCCCTGAGCCACTCCCTCCATGGTCACAGCTCTGTTCTGGTGAACTCTCTGCGGTCTGGCCAGAACTCGATGCATCTCCTAACCAGAGTGGCCCAGCAACAGACCAAACCCTGCTGGGGAGGCAACACCTCTGAGTGTGCAACCCCCCATCGCTTTGTTGTGCTTTGAGTGACTGTGCCCATGGGTGGGCCACATGAGGTGCCCGTGTGCCTTTGAGCAGAGATTTTCTCCCAGCAGTGTCCGTGGGTCCTCCCCTGCACCCTGTGCATCCTCGTGCTCCACACAAAGGTACGTAGCGAAGGGACGGGCAGACCCACCACGACTAGTTCTTGCCCAACTTTCTGCGGCAAGACCCTGAGCGTTGTGCTGTCTGGTAGATGAACTTCTAGCTCTCTCTTACCTCTTTGGGTTCACTTCATGTACCTCTGTTTCTATGTTTATTTTCGTATTCTTGGGGGGTTCTCCCTCTGGCGCACATTTGTGCTTTCGGCACCTCTCACCACCGTTCTTTGTTGACCCCAGCTAGGTCTTTGCCTGCAAGTCTTGCCCAAGGCCCGGGCCTTCAAACCCGGCCAGGACTGCCACGGGTCTTTCCCTTTCAGAGACAGGCAAGCCAGCTGCCTCTGCTGTCTTGGGGGGCCCCTGCATCCTGCCAAGAACACGGCCTCCACAAGAGTAGTGCCAGGCAGCTGGAGGACAGATGTAATGTGCTGCTTATGGGGTGCTCCCAAGACCTGCAGGTTCGCTTCCCCCATCCGCACTGGCGTCAGCCAGGTACTCCGGCAGCATCTTTGGTCTTCGCTCGTCACCACGGAAGCCCAGGAAGCTTCTGAGGGTTCCAGACTTGAGGGTTCTGAGGGTTCCAGCTTCTGAGGTCTCCAGAAGAGACCCCCCCCCCCCACCGTCGGCTCCCAGAGAAATCACCCCAGACACCAGAGTCCTCTCCAGATACCACTGAGGATCCTGCTTCCAGCACAAGGGTCTGGTCATGGGCGGCGGGTGGAGCCCCCCTTCAGGGAGGTTAAGCCCCGCTCCGCCTCTTCTCTCCCCGCCCCCACCGCCACAGCCAAAGGCTCAACCCCTCGCCCCACTCACCCATCTAGAGCAGTGTTTCTCACCAGTGGTACGAGAACCCGTAGGGGTACTCGAGAGACATCTCAGGGATACATGAACACAACTGAAATGTGGAGAAAACTGAATTTTTGTTGTAAGTTTGACAGCGCTTCTTTAGTTCTGTACTATTACACCCAAAAATTTCATCACCCACCCGGCAACGATTAAACCAAGTCAGTCACATAAAGCAAGGCCCACGTGTCACAAGGAGTCATCTACTACCACCCAGTAGACAACCTAGGTTGCTTTGACCCTTTGGTTGAGGACCACGAACTTTCCCTCTGTTGGGATCTTACGCTGCACCAACCTGTTCCCCACTCACCCTGTAGCAAATGCCTCTCCTGTGTCGCACGTTCCTGGGAGCTCAGCACATCGGACGGATGGATTCTGGAAGTGATTTCATCAGGCTGTCGTCCCTTTCAACTCCTCCTCCCCTTTCCTGTCTTTTCTCAGGGATACTTTTCGCAAGGGTCTCTTGGAGCAGGAAGTACATTCCTTACTCCTACTAAGAGAGGGCTCAGTTGCAGCTCCCTGGGAGGTGCTTTCCTCAAGTCCTGTGATGTGCCTGTCCCTCAGCAACTTTGCGCCTCAGAGTTTCGAACAAGCAGAAACAGGAGAAATCAGGGATTATCCTGATAGCCCCGAGGCAAGTGTGGTTCCTCTGACTCTGATGTCAACTCTTCTCTTCCCTTTGGTCGCAGACCTCCTGGCCCGGGAGTCAGGCTGTGCAACCCACTCTAGTCTCCCTTGTTCTGTCTCAAGGCTCCTCAAGGGCTCGCAAGCTTGGAGCAGGATTGTCTTCGTGAGGTGCAGGCGGCAGTGCGGACCAGCCGGAAGCCACAGCAAAAGCCGTCGTGTGAGAGTGGAAGTGTTTCCAGCTCAGTGGTCACCCTCTCGGAGGCTGTTCTCCCTGTCTGTTTTGACTACCAGTTGCATATAAAAACCCGAGGCTTATCGTTCGGCTGGATGAAAGCCCACCTCGCTGCCATGAGAGCCTTTCGCCGCCCAAGCCAAGGGCTTTCCGCGTGTGCGCCCTCTGCAAGATTCCTGAAGGAATTGGGCTGTGTCTTCCCTCACGGAAGTCAGCTCGCTCCCCCGGGGAGGTTAATTAATTCTCTCTGCCTTGAGAAGGCCCTGCTTTGAATGCTGGTGGAGTCCCCTTCTTCACGCACCCTACCAACCCACCTATCTCATAGCTATGTCCCCAGATCAGAGCCGTTCGGAGAGTGACCTCACCAAAGGCTGCTTCTGAACTGGTCTCCTCAGGACCTTCCTTCATAATTGGCACATTCCCTGGAAGTTCCCTAATGTGGAGCGCCCATAAGGACAATAAACCACAGCAGGAGAGGTTACTTACCTTGTGCAGTGACTGGAGTCCTTGGAGGGGCTTTCTCCTTATGGACGCTCCACTCCCCACTCTCCTTTCCCCTCTGCTTCGGAGTTCTTGCCTTTGGACTTGCTGTTGAGAAGGAAGTGGCGTGGTGGCAGATCCACTTCTCCCTATATAACTTCACTACAGAGCATGAGGATGTGTAGGGTGCTGATACAAACCCATGGACACCGCTGAGGAAAAATATTCAATCAAAGGCATGCGAGGTTCCATAGGGACAAAACATCTCAGAGGGTAAGTAACCTCTCCTTTTCCCTTGCTGCTGTCTCCCATTGCAAACCTCTATACAATGTGTTGTCGGCCATCCTGCTTTCAGTGTGACTATTTCCTGGCTTCTCACTCTTGTGTGTCTGTGTTTTGGATTCATTTCACCCAAGTGTGCAAGCGTGTGTTTCCCAAGTGATATCGCATGTTGTTGTTCCTTTCTAGCCCTCTTTGTATGACTTCTCTAATCTGCCCTGCCTTTGGTCTGATAGTACTGGCTATAAATGCATACCCAAATGAATTAATTCAAATAAACATACTGCTGATTGAACTTCTCTAGTCTGGCACCCTCGGGATCTGACCGGTTCCGAATGAGAGAATTTTCTGGACCACGGGAGGTCAATATTAGCAGTATTACCAACACTCCCATTCCTTACGGGGCTGTTAGAGGACATTTAGAGGTAATTTAGAGCTAAATAACAGCACAGAACACTGAGAGCCAGGACTGGAAACTGTAAGCAAACTACGTGACTGCAGGAAACTTGGCCACGCCCATGCGGAGTGGACACCTGGCTCACTAACATCATTCCGGATGACGGATGTTTCTGGAACAGAGAGTGCCAGACTAGAAAGGTTCAACCTATATGTATGGTTCAGTAACCGCACTCAGCAGTCATATATGTACGTACATACACACCTGGCAGCAATTAAGCCAACAAGTTCTTCCTTTAGAGCCGGGGTTGGGAACCTCTTTTGGGTCGGGGGCCGCTGACCCACAGAAACATCAGGCCGGGGCCACACACAAGTGAGAAGCAAAAGAAAAAAACAAACCCTCTCTGATGTGGCCCCCAACTGAGGAGAAAGACACTCTCCCCATCCCCTCACATACCAAGAACCTTGGGAGGGCCAAGCTAGTAGATTTTCTGTGCTCCAGCCCCATGAGGGAATGATGGGGGAGCTGGAGCACCAGTGGGCTCCCCTATGCTGAGGGGGAGCCCCGAGCTTCAGGAGCCAGATCCAGGCAAGCTGGGGGTCGCATCCAGCCCCCAGGCCTTAGTTTCCCCACCCCTGCTTTAGAGAGAATGACTTGAGAGCGCTAGAAAATAAATGATAGGAAATTACCAAGTTAGAATGAAACAAAAATCATTTCCTTCATGTGCTTCTACACACCGAGGCAGCGTTTGTTCCATCAAACTTTCTGGGCTTGTAGAGACAGGAAGTTCTGTGATAGACTTCTATAGACCTTTCTGGTTTAGGTTTAACGGGCTTTGGGCAGAGACTTTTCTTTCCAGTTTCACTTCATAGGGGTTCAGACTTCTTGCATTACTCCTGGGCTGGATATGAATGCGCACCCTAGAGCCATAGACTAAGACCCTAAAGGAATTTTTTTTTAACTTATTTTATTTTTCTTCCTCCTGCCTCAGTCCCAGGAAGAAGTTTGTGATTTGCTGCATGCTGCTCCCTTCCAAAATATTTTGCCCAGGGTCTACATCAAAGGTAAGACATCAAGAGGGAAGCAGAGATCAATGTTTATCCCCCTACTTAAACTCCCCCCGTTAATGTTACACATTGATTTCTTACAACGCCCTTGACTAGACCTGGCGATGCATTGGGAAGTCAGGTGGAGTGGTTATAGTCTAGTTACCCAGGTGGAAGCACTAGTTAGCCATTCCGTTTCAGAGCAGACGATGGTGGGGAGGCAGCTCGGCGCGACTGCGGAAATGCCGACTTACTGCCTGGTCTCATGTCACTCTTTGCTGCTCGCTTGACAGAAGGAGAACGCTTGGAGGTGCGCATGAAGCGTCTCGAAGCCAAATATGCCCCACTTCACCTGGTTCCCTTAATAGAGAGGCTGGGAACTGCTCAGGTAAGGATCCCTTTGCAACCCCCAGGAGATGGCTACTGAAAATTACCAGCATCCCCTGGTTATTTGGCCTTAGGAAACGGCTCCAGTTTGTATTCTGAAATTCTGCACGGCTCCCCCTTCCTGGCAGACGAGGGATTTCTCTGGGCAGGGGCTTGACTGAATGACTTGAGCCCATTGGCTTCCCCACCCTTCTCGGGGAAGGCATCACTCGCGCCGGAGTGATGGCCTTCTTCCTCCGATCAGACAAACCTGAGCCCTAGCACCTGATGGGGTCTGCCAGGGAGTGTTAGGAGCTTGCGTGAAGCTGGCGTGTTCGTGTGTCCAGCGTGCTGACCCAGCTGCAGTAGGGCTGGTGGGGTGAATGCTCCCAAGCCAGCTCTGAACAGTAACAACCTTGAAAACTGCTAGAGGTGTTTTCACAGGAGGGGGGAATGTGTGGGGCTTGTTTCTGGCCTGGGGAATTACATCAGGTCTTTAAGCCCCCAGTTCAGGACAGCAGTTATATACACACACACACACTGAAGTCCAGCCATATTCAGGAACTCATATAAGGACTTGTTTATCTTGAAGCATGTGCTCAGGGATTAAGCATGTGCTTAAAGTTAAGCATATCTCTCAGTGTTTTCTTGCATAGGGAGGCTTTCTGACTCAGGGTCTAAATGGAAGGATCTCTCTCTTATGCTGAAGTTATGACACCATTTGTAAATCTCTCACTAAAATAAACCACCATCCTGCCCGAAATCCTCCACTGAAGTCAATGGCCAAACCCCCAGTGATTTCCGGAGAGCCAGGATTTCACTCCGTCACTAACAAACAGGCTGCTTTCTGTTAGCTAATGCAATCAGAAGTATTCGAGATGCTGAATTAGATTAACTTCCCCACACAGTCATTTTCTGTCGCTGGAATGAACATTACATCCAGTAATAAAAAGTGACGGCTTTGTGACGGGACCAGGGAATTCACGTCCCTGTTAAGGGATCGTGTTTATAATTCAAGGTCATATGGAACATAGCGTCTCTGGGAAGAATCTGAAACAAACGCTTGGAAAGTGTAGTAGAGGGTTCTGTGCTGATTCATAGGCATTTCTCATCTCCCGCATAGTTCCCTTTGTAAAGGGGCATTGTTAAGATAAAAGTCACCACTGTGCTTTTATGTGTGTGTGTCTCTCCTTCCTTGCAAAATCATCCTTAAATTCTACTCCATAAGATCCACATGCTACTTCTTCTCACCATACTGATAATGATAAAATGAAAGGTTTCTCTGCATTCCCATACACACACACACACACTAAATGTACTCATGCGAATGTGCTACCAAGTCCTTCACGTACATACTTTTGGGAACCAAAGTTATGGAGAACTCAGAAACTCGATGGAAATAAACACAACTGTGTTTGTTGATAGCATCCCCCGCTGCTATTAGTTGCTCCTGGAAATGCAGTTTCGAACACAAACGTCAATGTTTTGGTACACAGAAGACACGGGCACCTGATAGCAGGGGTGTGGAAATTTACAAGCACATTTCAGCTGTGGGGGTTTGGGTGCCATTAATGAAAATGTGGCCCTGTGCTGTTTACGTAATAAATGCAGCAGTTGAAGGGCCTCATCCGATGCCTGCTGAAGTCAGAGAGTCGTCCCATGGCTTTGCCCCAGGCTGCGGAGGGTTCATGCACTAAAAAGGAGTTACGCGTAGATTGTGTTTACATAATGACAAGCAAACGGGCCGTGATCAGGGCATAAAGAATCATTTGTAGGTGAGATGAGTGCAGACTCATAGGGACATGGGCGCTTGGGGGAGTCAAGCTCCCAGCCCCACCCCCCACAGGAGCCAAGCTGCCTCCCCACCGCCACCATGGGGAGTGGGGGAGGGCAGGTAGACACGCATGTCTTCCGCCTCCCCGGCCCCAGAACACAGGAAGTGAGGGCAGCACCAGCCTCCCCTGCCCTAGAGCGTGAGGAGGGCGGGCGCTGCAGGGAGTAACACTGTGCCCTCCAGAACACCTAAGCTGTGTCTAGACTGGCAAGTTTTTCCACAAAATCATCTGCTTTTGCGGAAAACCTTGCCAGCTGTCTACACTGGCTGCTTGAATTTCCGCAAGAACACTGACGCTCTCATGTAAGATCGTCAGTGTTCTTGTGGAAATACTGTGCTGCTCCCGTTCGGGCAAAAGCCCTCTTGCACAAATCATTAGCCAGTGTAGACAGCACAGTACTGTTTTCCGCAAAAAAGCCCCAATCGCGAAAATTGGCACGGACGCTTTTCCACAAAAAGTGCTTTTGCCGAAAAGCGTCCTGCCAATCTAGACGCGCTTTTCCAAAAATGCTTTTAACGGAAAACTTTTCTGTTAAAAGCATTTCCGGAAAATCATGCCAGTGTAGACGTAGCCCTATAGTAGGTGTTCTGGGGGTGGAGTGTGGGTGGGGCCGGACTGGCAGTTTGGGACAGCAAAGCCTTCCCCTGCCAGCGTACCCGCCCGTGCAGAGGGACTAGAATGGCTCATTGAGCAACCCCCCTGCCAGAATCCCGAATCCCAGTTAGCATGGGATTTTCAGCCACGCAGTGAGAGCCGAGCCACCCCTCTGCCCTGCGGTCAGGGCTCGGAGCCAGGCCTGGGCTCTCCTGCAATCCCCCCTTAGTCACTGCAGCCCACGAGTCGTGTCCTGCTGCTGCCCACGATAACGTTAGTCACGAGAGTTCAGTGTCTGGGACACGACCCAGGCATGTCTGACGGGACTGCAGCCGTCTAGCTCTGGCTCTGGCATCCGAGTCCTGCCTTCCAGCTGCGGTGAGCCTGCTGGGCAGCCAGGAGGCAGCAGTAGGCTTATATCAAGGCCTTCTCTTAGGAACAAAATCGGCCCTGGACTGCCTGCTTGTGGATTCTGCTCAGCCCAGAACTGGTCCCTCTACAGTTTCTTACACAATCCCTGTCTCAGTGTCACTGGACGAGTTCATTCCAGGCAGTCTGACCACACTGCACCCAGCGTGCATCCCGTCTGGATCTCACAAACTATCATACTCCAGTCCCTCGGCTTGCTGAGCAGACCCCAAAGTCATGTTGCTTTCTGGGCCTGCTGGCCCACGTGCCTGCAGAGTTAATGGGCGCATGGCTGCGGGCCCGCTCCATATTTTTGCCTTGGAATTCTAGCAGCGCTGCTGTGCTACAGGCTTTGCAGGACGGCAGGAATCAGTCCGTCCGTCTATCTACTTTGGGCATAGCTGCAGCCTCTGTCAGCTTGGTGTCTGACAAAGGGGGAAGGGAAACATTTCTGGCCTTGTCTACACTAAACGGCCGATCTACTTCAGCTACACAAATCAACGTACTCACTGCGGCGTCTTATGTGCCTTGAGTAGGGTTACCAGGTAGACCCCTCCAAAAAACTGGACATACGGGAGCGGTGCGGGGAGGGAAGGAGAGCTGGCGGGGGGGAGGTCCGGGGGCCGCGGGGCTAGCTAGGGGGAAGGGGGGTGGGAAGCAGAGCGGGGGGAGGGAAGCCGTGGGGCTGGCCAGGAGGAAGGGGGGGGGGCTGGAAGGAAGGGGGGCCGGGAAGCAGAGCTGGGGAGGGTCAGGGGGCCACGGGGCTGGACGGGAGGAGGGGGAGGCCCAGAGGAAGGGGGGCGGGAAGTGGAGCTAGCGGGGGAGGGGGTGCAGCCACTGGCCGCAGCCGGAGTCCAAGGGGCTGCGCCCCCAGCGGGCACTCCCTCGAGTTGCTGGTAGAAGCCAGGCGGGGGCGGGGCTAGGACCCAATCCCCCCGCCCGTCTTCTGCTCACAACCAGAGGCTCCCAGCTGGGGGGCGTGGCCGCGACTGGCGCTGGGAGCCTCTGGTCGTGTGCAGAAGACGGACGGGGGCAGTGGCTGGGAGTCCCAGGCCCCCCCACACATCCTCCCCCCCCGGCTTTTGCACGCGACCACAGGGCTCCCAGCGCCAATCGTGGCCCTGCCTCCCAGTCTCTCCCCCGCCCCCGCCAGGCTTCTGTCTGGCACCCAGCCGGGAATTCAGAAAACACCGGATATTGCACATGGCACATTGCACGTGTCCGGTATCTTCTGAATTTTTCTACCGGACAGACGGTGCAAATACCCGACTGTCCGGTAGAAAACCGGACACCTGGCAACCCTAGCCTTAAGGTCAGCAGGGCTGCTCCCCCGTCGACGACGGCTACTCTTCTTGTCCTGGTGGAGTACCGGCGTTGACGGGAGAGTGCTCGCAGATGGATTCATGTGATAAATCAGCGGCTGGTGGATTGACCACTGCCACGTCAATTCCGCGCAGAGTGTGGACAAGGCCTATGTGAAACCCACCTTCCAAAGTTTAGCAGATATAGAGCTGGTGCTGCTGCCTGTCAGAATCTCTACTCTTCCTTGACTTTGAGTGTTTGCTGTTGGTTGAATATTAATTGCTGGGTGCTTTTACGCTACCAGGCTGTCCTTGTCACGGTAGCCAAGAATATTTGTAGAACTTCCAGTTTCAATATTTACCAAACAACAAGGCTTTGGGCTACAGCCTGCATAAACCTCTGCTCACGAAATGGGGAGTCAGTGCTCCGTCAGGGCTTTATAACCATCTGCTGGAGTGTTTCTGGAGCTCCAGCATTTAGATGAGTGGCCACCTGCAGTTTAGGGCAGTAAAAGTGGATGGCTGGATCCACTGCCACTAGATTTGTCTCTGTACGGGGCTAAGACGTGACTTATTAGGGCACTCAGCGGAGGAGAACCAGCCCCAGGGTATGGGCAAAGCCAGATCCCACAAGCAGACATGGATTCGGGTGCATTGTCTTGTAAGTAATCTGAGCAAACACTCGCATTCTTTCTGTCAACCGTGGCCGCCCCCACCCTGCTCCTTCCATCTGCAACCCTGGAACCCCAGTATTGACCCCAGTCAGGTAAAAATGTGTCCTTTATGGTAGCTATCGGGATAGCCAGAAATACAGCCACTGCTTACAGCTCATCTAAAGCCGCAGGAAACCCCCTAGCATGGGCATGAGGCCAGAAAGTGCAGACACGGACCTGAGTGGTAGCAGGGGTAAAGCGCTTTACCCATGGGAATAAAACACCTTGACGAACCCTCAAACGGGGGTGATCAGCTGTGACCACAGCAGACTCCATGGTGAGGAGCGCACGGTAACCAAGCCGGGCTTCCCTTTACCTTGTTACGCTTGGCAAGTGTCATGGCAACTTAGTGCAGTATTTCCTAACTGCACGGCCCTGGGAGGAAGCAGTGGGAGCCAAGGATGCAGGTGGAAATGGCGTGAAACAGAATCCTCACAAGCGCAAAAGGCAAGTTAACTAGTGCTACTCTTCAAACCGAGCACAACTCGTTGCTGCTACAGACTAACCGGAGCAAAGTCGGAGCCTATCTGCCAGGGTAAAGGATGCACTTGCTTTTATGCCCTAAATCACCATTTTTCTAGGGTTCAGTGACAGTCAGTTGGGGACTGTAATGAGGCCAGATTCTGCTCTGTTACCCAATGTACATCTGGGAACCTCCATTCTGATTTCATTGATGTCAATGCAGTGATTCCAGATTTGCATGGCTGTGCCTGAAAATAGGTATTATTCCATTCTCAGCGCAGGTCTACAATCCACCCCCGCCCACCAGCCCCCAAATGTTCATGAAGTTGGTTACCTCGAGTTTCTTCTAAAATGCACGTTTCCCCCCCAATGCTAAGGTCCTTGTGGCTTCAAATAGTTTTCAGAGCTTTTTAAAAAACCCTAGTGAGCCATGAATTTTCCTATTTTTAAGAAGTTTTTTTTTTTTTTTTTTTACCATTATAAAATGCATTGATCTTTTTCTTTCTTTTTCGGGGCTGAGGGAGAAAGGAGTGTTTCAAAATCTTGTAAGAAACCGGAAAGACAAAGCTAAAGCGTTTGTTTCCTGGTATGATATGTCAAAACACGTCACAGTCAAAAGTCATAAACCAATTTACAGACGTTTCAAGTTTAAAAAAAAAAACCAAACACACAACTTACTGTAAGTTAAAAAAAATCTTGGTGTTTTCATGGCAAGGCAGGGAGACTCAAAGCCTATATACCTGACATCCTTCTCTGTTCTTGCAATCTGTTTTCACAGTTTGCATGCACCAGGTTTTCAAAGCTGACGTGCACAATTGCATCCTGATGTTTGCATATAACTGGCAAGTGCAAATACCTGGGATGGGTGTGCCTACTAGATATCTGCACGTGCATATTAGACCAGTGGCTATGAACAACCCTATCACAACAAACAGGTGTGTGCAGAGAGTATCCCTGTAATAACCAACTGTGCACAGTGAGTATCCCTGTAATAACCAATGTGCACAGCTCACCAGTAACAACACAATAACAAAGCATGCATCACTTGCTACTATCCTTGAGTGGAATGACAAAAATAGCCCAGTATATGCCATCCAACAGCCAGAAGTAGCCCACAGTAACAAAGCCGTGTTCCGGCAGGACTGAAGTGAAATGCTTCTGGAAGAAAACAAACGCTAGCTTCTAGCTTGCAAGATATTCAGTTATTTCCAAAGGACAAAAATGCTTGGAGTTACTATCCTCCTCCTCCTCTGTTCTTGCAATCTGTTTTCAAAGTTTGCATGAACCCGTTTTTCTAAATACTACACGTATTTGAGGGCTCTGTCCTTTAAACTCATAGTCCCTTAGGGTTGGAAGAGACCTCAGGGGGTCATTGCGCCCAACCACCATTTTCTATCCCATCCTAATTCTCAGGCAGGGGTAACCCTCGGAGCATCTGTCAGAGGTAAGATCTGGTCAGGCGCAGAGTGTGGTATCAAATGAGAAAGGGTTGAGCCAGGCAGGGTGGAGATCCATGCAGAATTCCAGAAGGGAGGTCGTGACACATCTGCTTTTGTTTCTGTGGTTATCTTCCTTCTCAGCAAATAGCCATTGCTCGGGAGGGTGACTTGCTGACCAAGGAGCGGCTGTGCTGCGGGCTCTCCATGTTCGAGGTGATCCTGACGCGCATTCGCAGCTACTTGCAGGACCCCATCTGGCGCGGGCCTCCCCCTACCAACGGGGTCATGCACGTGGATGAGTGCGTGGAGTTCCACCGGCTCTGGAGTGCCATGCAGTTCGTGTACTGCATCCCCGTGGGGACGAACGAGTTCACTGCAGAGTGAGTACGCCAGCCCGGTGTGTTCGTTAGCATGTGCCAGCTGGGCGTGTGAGGGTGGGGGAGGGAGACCCAGATACTTAGTTGGAGAAGCGCCTGGTGGAGCAGTGTTCCCTGCAAGCTGAGCGCTTGGGCAGCTGCCCAAAAGAGATTCAGATGCCGCCTAGCTGATCAGTAGAGCGCCAGAGCCAGCAGCGTGTGTTTCTATTGGTGGTGCACATCCCGCACATGCCTTGGTGCACATAAAATTTATTCTGCATGCGGATGGAAAAAGTTAGCAGGACCACTGATGCGGTAACACCCTGGCTGGAGAAGAGAGCATGGGCATGAGGATGGGATGGGACGACTCAGGGATCAGTAATATAATACAAAGCCTTTTACCTCCACTGCCAGTGCTACGCTCCTTGCAGCTCGGCATGACTGACAGGGCTGCTGTCAGACAGCCCATGCACAGGTAGTTTTGGAGCGGGCGGGGAACTGGCATCCCAGTCACAAAACCTGCCCTCCCTCGCAATCAGGCCCCCTGACTGACTGTTTCAGGAGGGACACCAGGACTGCAGCAGGCTAGCACAATGATGTCTCTTTCTTGTGTAGCGCTGTCAGGAGACCTCGGGGAGGAGGATCCCCTTCTAGAGAGGAGGGCACAGAGGTGCCTATTTGCCCAAAGTCACCGCTCAGGCAGAGCCAGCGATCGACTCCAGCACCACGTCTCAGTGCTGCCACTTTCTGGCTCAGGGGTGTGAAAAACGCACACAAGCAGCACGTGACAGCACCGTGAAACTCCAGTGTGAGCCAGGCTGCCGCCCCGTGCTCAGGGAGGCGGTTTCCACAGGCTGCCGCTCAGGGAGGGGGTTTCCACAGAGCGCAGGGCGAGCTCTCTTCCAGCGCGCCTGCCGTGGCCACGCTCAGTGTAAACAGCGGCCACGGCTGCGCTTTCAGCTGTTCAGTGTAGACAAAGCCCAGGTCTGGTGAATCTCAGTGTAGTGCTCTAGCCACTAGGCCACATTGCCCACCCCTGAGGACTTCAGTGGAGTTGTGGGGCCTGGGCTGGGCCTGGTCTAGAGCTGAGCAGAGAGCCAGGTCTCCGGGGCTGTTGCCTTGGCACCATTCACAGGTAGTTAAATTCACAGAAAATTTGAAAGCTGTGACAGGCCGGGAGATGAAGATGCAGAAATGGGGCCATCAGCAGGGCCAATACATTGGTTGGCCTCTAAGGTGCCACAGAACTGCTCATTGTTAACAAAACTTTAGGCATTCATGAGTGCTTTAAAAGGTCCCCTCTGCCCCCTAAAGACACAAGTTTTGCTGCTGCAAGTGGCCACATGAATGGTTTCTTGTGAGCAGGCGCGCTCTCCTGTGGACAATGTGAACCTCCCTCGTAGCAGGTGGAAGTATTTTCCGACAGACCGCGCTTATGCTGCCAGACTTCTAGCCACATGGGCATGTTGCTAAAAACTGTGTAGTGTAGACAACGCCTAAGATGCAGCATAGATCCCTTGCCTAGAAAAAGATCTCACAACAACTCTTCCACTTACACCACGCACATTGATGATTTTCCTTCTTTTCTGCACCGCTATGACACCGGGCCACGAAACAACCCTTTGTCGCCAAAGTGAAATTGTCCTGCCTTAGCCAGGCTGCGTCCTTCTGGTCTGTTTAGTCTCTTAGGCGAGGAAGGCTTTTTAAAACTTTTTCTCCCATCTTATGTCCTGTTGGTTTTTATTTCTATTTCTGAGGGACCTGAAGGAGCCCAGCAAAGATCCAGGCCCGATGGTGCTGTGTGCAGTAGAAACACAGCAAAACAGACATCGCCCTAAAGAGCCTTTAAGCTAAAAAGGGAGATAAAAGATGGGGAAGAGAAACTGAAGCACAGAAAAGAGGAAAATGACTTGCCCAAGGTCACCAGGCAGCTCAGTGTCAAAGCTAGGAACAGAAGCCAGATTTTCTAAGTGCTGTCCACAAAGCCATGCGGCCCGATTTGAGCTTGGAGCAGACTGGCTGGGTGCACTGAAGTGCTGTCTGGCTGGTTTGTAGTTCGTTTGCTTGTACACACATCTACACTGCAGCTGTGTGAGAGCCAGGACGGCAGGCGTTCAGTGAGGAAGGTAGCGCCTATCATGTGGGACAGCCTCTCTCTAAATATCTGCCCCCCGGTCTCTCTCGCCCCCTACAGGCAGTGCTTTGGGGACGGCTTGAATTGGGCTGGCTGCTCCGTCATTGTTCTCCTGGGGCAGCAGCGTCGCTTCGACCTCTTTGACTTCTGTTACCATCTGCTGAAGGTGCAGCGGCAGGACGGGAAGGATGAAATCATAAAGAACGTGGTAAGGCCGGGGACCCTTGTCAGCGTGGTCTGCAGGGCCCCGAGGGGTTAGACACAGCACTACCCTCTCCCTGCTCCTGCACAGTAGCAGGGACCTTGCTCTCAAGCTCAGATGGACGAGGCGCCCCAGCCCCAGTGGGGGACCCAGCGTGTCTAGAGTTGCCCTATAACTTTAAACAGCGCTCAGCTGGGGCTAGAGACATCCGCCGGGGGATCCCTGCCCCGAGTCGTAGCAGAGAGGAGAAGATGTTAACGGGAGAGGGACCATGGGCGGCCGTTATGCTAGGCAAAGGAAGGCACCGCCTTCCCATGCTGCCAGCCCGACCCCACCCCACTCCACCCCCAGAACACCTCCCTGTGCTTCAGGGCCATGTGCTGCCCTATCTCCCCGCAATGGGGGTGGGACAGGCAGGAAGGGGAGGGGCGGACTGACCTCTCCCATCCCTTCCTTCACCCACTGCCCCTGCATGGGACCTGAGTGCTTGTGCTTTTAAAGCAGGGACCTGCAGCTTGCCCGTGGGGAGCTGCATACAAATAACAGTGAATAATTGTGTCCATTAGCCGTGCTGTAATTGCACTGGCTTTAGCAACAAGTCAGTGAGGGGGCAGGAAATTAGGTGAGAGGGACTTTTCCAAGAACTGGCCCTGTCATGCTTTGGTATGACCCCATGGCACATCGAATAGCGGTGACTCACTGTGAGGAGTGAGACAGAAACGTAACAGGGGTTGGTGAGGAGCAAGGTGGAAACGTAACTGGGGTTGGTGAGGAGCGAGGCGGAAATGTAACAGGTTGGTGAGGAGCGAGGCAGAAACGTAACGGGGGTTGGTGAGGAGCGGGGCGGAAACGTAACGAGGGTTGGTGAGGAGCAGGGCGGAAACATAACGGAGATTGGTGAGGAGCAAGGCGGAAACGTAACGGGTTGGTGAGGAGCGAGGCAGAAACATAACGGGGGTTGGTGAGGAGCGGGGCGGAAACGTAGCAGAGGCTGTAACTACTCCAGCTGAGGTTTCTTAGCCGCAGGCTCGAGGTGCTGATGACGCTTTCCAGCTGGCCAAGAGGGATTGCTTCATTTCTCTTTACCTGCTGTTCTCTCCCCTCCAGCCCCTGAAGAAGATGGCTGACCGGATCAGGAAGTACCAGATTCTGAACAACGAGATCTTCGCCATCCTGAACAAGTACATGAAGTCTGTGGAAACAGACAGCTCCACGGTTGAGCACGTGCGCTGCTTCCAGCCCCCGATCCACCAGTCCCTGGCGACCACTTGCTAAACGGCTCGGGCTAGTGCGGATCAGACCCCTTTGGGCTTATGGAGGAAGAGAGACTGGATCAGAACAAAAACTGGGAGGAGGAAACTTGGTGATATGGATCTGGCGACAAGGGAGATTTGTTGCAGCCGATACACACAAGGACACAATTCCTATCTGGCCCTGTTTGAATGCATGTCGTGTCGCATCCCTGTCGTTGGTTTAACCTGTAGCTTTCAGACTGGGAGTGGGGGGGAGGCAGAATATGCATTTCGTGGGTTGTTTTGGGGGGTTGTTTTTCTGTGATGCGTCCAGTTGGACACACAACTCTGAAGCCATATTAGAGTCCTAGGCGTTGGGTTCCTGCCAAGAGCTGTTTTCGAGCGCCAGAAGCCATTTCTCACCGTGGGTGCGGCGAGGCAGGCGGAGCTCCCCCTATGTTGCATGATGGCGGCCAGTGTGGCAGGCGTGTTTGAAGACATCCCTCATGTGGTGGAGCAAAATAGTGGCACGTCTTACGTGGCAACCCGCCGAGGAACAAGTCGCTTAGAAGGGAACCTCATTGATTCAGAGTTTGAGTCTAGTGTCACTGTCTGCTTGGGGCTGGAGCTATCCCCACCATTTTCAGTGTGTTTTCTTCCCTTCTCGAATCTCTCTCTGATGCTCAGCCAGGCGGGGGAGGGGTTGGGATGCATGGGTTTCATGCTGGCGATGCTGTAGTGATTGAATGACTGTCCTCTGCATTGCAGAGAGCTGGGAGAAGAGATAGTGGTGATTTCCCGCTACATGCCATATTCCCATGACTAATTCGAAAGAGGTTTCCCCCTGATGCTGTAACTACCAGGGAGTAAATAATGAGGTCTCCCAATGAATGCTGTGTACTGCATTTACTTGAAAATTCCACTGACCATATTTGGGAAGGCAGGGGGCAGTGTTCCCTCTAACTGTTTCCATCTGTGTGAGGAATAAGTTTTGTTCTGTGCACCAAGTCATACACGGATGTGCACCACCAATAGACACACATGCTGCTGGCTGTGTGTACTCTGCTAATCAGATGGTCACCATTTGACTCTCTCCTGGACAGCCCCCCAAGCACTCAGTTTACAGGGAACACTGGTGGGGGAACGGAAAATCAGTGTTCCTGGCAACACAGCTTAGCTCTCAAATGTTCATGTTGTCTGGTTTTTAGCCAAGGATCAACCATCCGTACTGGAGAATGCACTGGAAGCGGTGATGTGTATGCATTCATGTTCAGTTTTCTTTGTTTTAAATGAGTTTGCATGGCATGGCCTTCAGTACCTATGCCTAGAAGGTATGGAGGATTCCCGCCAGGGTTATGAAACCCTTGTGACACAGAAACAGCAAGTCCCTTTAAAGAAAGGGAAATGAAACATCAGAAAGGAGATGAATATAGAACTCCAAAGGAAATGCAGGATTCTGTTTCCTTCTGGCTCTTTAACGTTCTTCAGGCTCCCATGAGATTAAAAAACCTAGTTGGAACATCACAGAAAACTTCAAAATGCGTCTTCCCTTCTTCCCCATGTCAGCTTCTTTGGAGTGAGAGAAAGGGTCCTGTGTGATGCAGCAAAAGCCAAGGGGACAGATCCGGTGCTCAGCTCCACGAGGACAAACCTGGAGTAACCCCTTGGACTTCACCAACGTCACTCCAGATTTCCAAATATGTAGGTGAGATTAGGAGCTGCGCTCAGGAATTAAGAGTTAAGGCCCAGGCCACATGCAGCAATCCTAATCCACCCTGGTCTCACTGCTGAGACTCCACCCCACTGGACTCGTGCTCTGAAAGTCCACAAAACGTGTCCCACAATCCTATGGGCTAACTTTCTATGTCCTCTGGTCAGTCAGGTTTTCCCACTCTGTGCCATATTTGGGGTGGGCTTATGCTATAGTTCACACAGAAGCTGTTGGGTTTGATGCAGCAATCAGCAGATGAAATGTTCTCTCCTAAAAGATGCAGGAGGTCAGACTAGATTATCATCGTGAGCTCTTCAGGCCTTAAACAGCTATGAAATGTGAAATGTGTTTCTATTGGTGGTGCCCATCTCAGAGAGGGAGACGAGTTAGTCTGTAAATTTACATTTACGGACAACAAGCAGTCCTGAGGCACCTTTAGGACTAACAGATATTTTAGGTCTTGAGTTTTCATGGGTAAAACCCACTTCATCAGATGAGATGGAGTAGAAATTACAGAATTCAGGATATATGTATATAACAGCAAAAGAAGTTAGTTATCTGTCAATTGTAGGAGCAGCGTTAATGAAGCCAATTAAATCAGGGTGGATGTGTCTGTGGATGTTCACAGTGGTGGACATGGAGATGAAAATATCAAAGGCGGGGAAATTGCCTTTGTAGTGCGTTAACCAATTAAGATCTTTATCTTTATGAAATGTGAATATGTGCAGGGCACAAGCCCCAGTCCTTAATGACCAGACACTTGGGCTGCATCTAGACTGGCATGATTTTGCGCAAAATCTTGCCGCCTGTCTACACTGACCGCGAGTATTTGCGCAAGAACACTGACTTTGTACCGTACAAAATCAGTGGTTCTTGCGCAAATACTCTGATGCTCCCGCTCAGGAATAAGCCCTCTTGCACAAGTATTCTTGCGCAAGAGGGTCAGTGTAGACAGCAACGTTAATTTCTTGCGCAAGAAAGCCTGATGGATAAAATGGCCATCGGAGCTTTCTTGCACAAGAGAGCATCTACACTGGTACAGATGCTTTTGCGCAAAAGCAAATCTTTTGCGCAAAGGCACATGCCAGTATAGACGCTCTCTTGCGCAAATACTTTTAACGGAAAAACTTTTCCGTTAAAAGTATTTGCGCAAAATCATGCCAGTCTAGACACAGCCTTGGTTTTTGAGCGACGCAGTAGAAAGGGGAAATCAACTCAACTCCAACTCTGTACTTCAATGGTGTTCTTTTCTCCAGCCACACTTTCTAGGAGCCTTTTTCTCATTATTGTTGCAAGTTCAGTTTGTTTATGTGTTTGTGAGCCAGAACAAAACTTTGTTCTTCAAAGTTTTAAAAATATGTTTGCAAGAACACTTGTCCAATGTACCATATTTGTACGAAGAGCAACTTGAGGGTTTTGTACAATGAATTTAAAGTTATTTATCGTGAAGTATATTTCTGCTTGTGATTGAATATGGTGTTAAATCATGAGTCATCTTTGCTGTGCAGCTGAAGATGAGGTTTTGTAATTTTTTTTATTTTTTTTTTTTTTTGTTGGCCAGCAGAAGCTTACACCTCTATTAAAAATGCTTCTGTGATGATAAAGCATCTGGTGCATAGCGATATGTCCCATAATGCAGAATATGTTCAATAAATGTAGGATGATTTTTATAATGGGGGAAAAATAGAAGTGGGGCTCAGAGGATAATTAAGAAAATCCTAAATTATGTCATAATAGTAAAGCTCTCTAACATTTCTACAAATCCTTCCACTCCAGTCTCAAAAGTAGAGCTGGCAGATGTGTCAGACTTCTTGTCAAACATTGGTCATGTTTCTTATTTTAGCACTGGGAAAAGTTCAGAAAAGGGCAACAAAAATGATTAGGGGTATGGAATGGCTGTTATATGACAAAAGATTAAAAAGACTGGGACTTTTCATCTTAGAAAAGAGGAGACGGGGGGATATGATAGAGGTCTATAAAATCATGATAGGTATGGAGAAAGTGAATACAAAAAAGTCATTTATTTGTTCCCATAATGTAAAAACTAGGGGTCATCAAATGAAATTAAGAGGCAGCAGGTTTAAAACTAATAAAAGGAAGTTTTTCTTCACACAGAGCACAGTTAACCTATGGAACTCCTTGCCAGGGGATGTTGTGAGGACCAGGACTTTAACAGGGTTCAAAAAAGAAATAGATAAATTCATGGAAGATAGATCCATCAATACTTATTAGCCAGGATGGGCAGGAATGGTGTCCCTAGCCTATGTTTGTTAGAGGCTGGGAATGGGTTATGGGAGATGGATCACTGGATGATTCCCTGTTCTGTTCATTCCCTCTGGGGCACCTGGCATTGGCCACTGTGGGCAGACAGGACACTGGGCTAGATGGACCTTTGGTCTGACCAGTGTGGCCGTCCTATGTTTCAAGTTTTCACTTTTCCAACAAAAATGAAAAATTACAAGGGAAACCAGACACTTGCTGCAAAATAATTTCATTGAGTTAAAACCCCAGTTCACGGTCACACAAAAAGCTTTGATGGATGAGCGGAAGGGCCCGACTCAAAACAGTATTGAAGCGTGGGCAGAGAACAGCACAGCTCCCTCTTTCAAACAGGGCTTCTGCTCTCCAGCTGCTGCCTTCTCCCCGGGGGTTAGTCCCACTTGGCTACACCCCTAATGCTGCAGCTCCCTGTAATGGCACCATAGACTCTGCCATGAAGAGGTGCCAGATTTTGCAGTAGCGGCAGCAGCTCTCCTCACGGGTGGCCGGTAATGTAGGCAAGGGAAGGCACGGCCTTCCCAAAACTGCCTTCATGCCTGACCACGGAAGGCTGGGGCCACGCCAGGGAAGGCTAGGCCACGGCATGGCAGCCCAGCTTCCCCAGCCACCAGGGAGAGATGGGGTTGTGGCGCAGCAGACCTGCTCCCTGGCCACTGGAGAGGACCGGGTTGGGCCACAGTGTGGCAGCCCCAGCCCCCCACGTGGCCAGGAAGGATGGGGCTGGGGGAGGCAGAGCTTGGCTCCAGGGATGGGTCTTGGGTGAAAGGGGGAGGGCTGGGGCGTGCCTTCCCCAGCGGGACCCATGGCTCTCCTTTGCCAGGACTGACCCTCTCTGGAAGTGGGTAGGCTGTGAGGTTGTAGCTCAAGTCAGTGTGGCTGAGGGGACAACACAGACACTTGTAGCTTAGGACGGTGGGCACGGGGAAGGAGGGAGAATACACTTCATCCAATTCACAGCACCTAAGACGCTACTCCTCCCTGTGAGCCCGCACTGTCTGGGGCAGGGCCACCTTGAAAAACCTTCAGCATCAGGAGACTGCTAATGGGACAGGCCCCCGAAAATTAATAGGGACCAAACCTACCGAACAAAGAGCGAGCCTTTCCCTTGCATGGCTTGAAGTGTTGGCAGGAGTGGGGGGGGGGGGGGGGGGGGCATGTGTTTCAAACCAGGCCCAAGAAATTCTAGAGCCGGGACACAGTTCCCTCTTTGAAGCTCTATAGAACTTTTCCATAAACCCAAGGTGGGGAACTTCAGGTCCCAGGGCCGGATGCAGCCCCTGGCTTGCCTGGATCTGGCCCCCGAGGCTCAGGGCTGCCCCCAGCATTGGGGAGCCCGCACTGCCCCTCCAGCCCCCCTGCTGCCCTTCCATGGGACTGAAGCCCAGAAAATCTTCAAGTCTGGATCCTGCCCTCCCCCCCCCCCCCCCCCCCGAGGTTCTGGTGTGCCAGGGGACTGTGGGGAAGGTCTTTCTTTTCTCAGTAAGGGTATGTCTACACTACCCTCCTAATTCGAACTAGGAGGGTAATGGAGGCATACCGCACTTGCAAATGAAGCCCTCGTGGAATGAGTACAGCTAATCCGAAGCCTAATCCGAACTAGCTACTCCGTGCCGTGTGTAGCCGCGCGGCACGGGGTTTGAACTAGCCGGGACTTAAAAATGGCGGCGCCCGGCTTATGCAAATGAAGTCCGGGAAATTCAAATCCCGGGCTTCATTTGCAAGTGCGGTATGCCTCCATTACCCTCCTAGTTCGAACTAGAGGGGTAGTGTAGACATACCCTCAGGGGCCACATCAGTGAGGGGTTTGTTTCAGGTTTTTTTGGTTTTGTTTTGCTTCTTACTTGTGTGCGGTCCCTAACCCAAAAAAGATTCCCAACCCCTGGCACAAAGGGGAGAGAGTCTGGCTGCCAGAAAAAGACAATCCTATGAAAGGAACTAGGTAAGTGCAAAGTGCGTTAGCTTATTATGAGCATTTTGTTATCTGGCTCTAAACTGTCCCCCTTTGCTTGAAAGCGTCCAACCTTTCCACACACCCCGGGTGCCTTTCATGTTTGCGACTGACAACTTTCCCCCTTCTTCCCCCCCAAGCCCGCAACAACCCTTCCAGTTCCACTTGATTTCAGGGTTTGGTTGGGAGGGTTTTGCAGAGAAGGGACCTGCAAGCAAAAGGAGCTTGGGAAGGGCAAATGGCTCTGAGGGAAACCACTCCATCTGCTGCCTGGGAGTGGCTAAGGAATGTCCCTAGATTGTTATCTTCACCCAGTAGTGTGGTGGCACCGCCATATCTTAGTTCCCAAGGGCCAAGCCCTAAGTCTGCCTCCCGGGGAACAGCAGATAACAATGAGTTTCTCTCTCCCTCACCACTTGCTGGGGGTGCATCTGTTGTCACTTTCCTTCTCTTTTGATGCAAGCACAGCAGAGCAGGAAGTCAATAAACACCCCAAGGCCCAATATGACTGGCTGCTTCTTCAGGAAAACTTCTCTTGGCATTTCCCCTGCAGGAATTCACCCACAATTGCTTCTTGGGGGGGAAGTGGAAAAATTAGCCAGGGGTGTGAAAGAAAACTGGCCAGAAAACATAGCACCTCTTAAAAGCTGCCAAGCTGGTATTCTACCCTCATTAGCAGGCCAGTGCCTAGAACCCAGGGGAACCCAGTCAGTGCCTAGAACCCAGGGGAACCCAGTCAGTGCCTAGAACCCAGGGAGAACCCAGCCAGCCAGTCCTCTGCTGTAAAACAATATTTCCAATGCCAAACCATTCAATAACTATGAGTAAAGCCCTCCAATGATTTTAAAAAATATATAATGTGAGGTTCTGTTAATTTATTTTTTGAGTGGCTGGCTACATGGGTCACACTCAAACCTTCTTTCCAAATCCAGGAAGGCAAGAAACATGTTTTTAATTAAATAGATTTTTGTGAACCAATATGACCCGGGTCCCATCTGAAGAAGAGACCATCTACATGTTTCGTTAGTCTTTCAGTTGCTGCTAGACTAGTCATTTTTTAAAGTTTTTCCAGTTACAAACTAACTCAGCTCCCCTTCTGAACCCCAGTCCCAATAGTATTCAGTCATGAGAATGGGCAAAACTGGAACTGCTAGCCCACTCCACCCAACATTTATTTTGAGAACTGCTGAATTGAAGACAGTTTTCTCCTGGCTGGCCAGTTTTTCAAGCTTCAATACCCTCCCAACCATGTTCTTGCAATGGGATCATTTGAAAAAACAGGCGATTCCCTGAACCCGCAAGGCAGTCTGCTCATTATCAATAGGAAAAAGATTTCTCCCCTGTCTGAAGCAGGAGACTTTTCCTTCAGGCGCTCCGATTACACCCCACATCGGGAGAACGTTTCCACCACCTTCTTCCGGAAACATGTTTCCAAAGCAACTTTGTTATTAGGCATCCAGTGGCAACAGACTCAGCTTGGAGTTTGCATCTTATTTCTAATGCCGGCTAATTGATACCCTGACTTGTTCCATTACGTGCCTGAGCCGGGTGATGTGGGCGGAAGAGGACGAGGATGAATTGAAAGGCTGTTCCTCGCTGCTGAGGGTGTTACTCACACTTGACAGAGCTTATTCTCCTCTCTGGATTCCTGTCAGGTGGCTCAGCTTGTGTATGGTCTGTAAACCTGTCTTACAGGTGTCACTGCATTGCTAAGAGAGGAGCCGCTGGTGAGGGCTCCTTGGTTTCAGAGAATGGGGAAGGGCTCTGGTTGAAAAAAAATAATTGTGAGAGAAATCCCAGTGGGTGAGGTCAGAAATAGCCGGGAGGTGAGTCCAGTGAATGATGGGAGACCAATGGGCGCAGTCTTTCCCATTCAAAAGCGGGATTGCGAAACGCAGCGATACAAGAATTCACGGCTTGACCAGGGTTTCTTGTCGCCGCTCCTGAGTGACTGAATGCAGCGTCAAAGGTCGCTATAACTCTGTAGCCCGATTCCCCATGGACTTCCACCTCCTCTCAGATACATCCGGATGGAATGAGTCAAACGCCGCTCTCATGTGTATGCAACGCCCTGTCAGTCACAGGGTATGGGAGAGACCAAGTGGGCGAAGGAATATCTTTCACTAGGGGCTGGGTTTCCCAATCTATGGGTCAGGATCCGAATATGGGTCGCCATTGCATTTCAAAAGGGTCACCAAGCGTTCCTCCAGGTGGCTCTGCCCTCTCTCCTCCCCCCGTTTTTGAACTGCCTTGTGTCACCAAGTCTTCCTGAATTGTCAAAATGGGTCCCCATCTGGAAAAGATTGGGAACTGCTGCACTAGAGCAACGTCTGGTGGTGAGACAGAAGAGTTTGTCTCTCCCCCACTGAAGTTGGCCCAATAAAAGATACCACCCAGCTTCAAACCTGTGGTCCCTTTGCATTGATAGGGGAGAATCCATCGCTAGGCTCATGCCAAATGGGACATGGAGTTTGTATATATAGTTATGATGATGGCAACAAAAGTATGAGCTGTGCCCAGCAATGTTCCCTCTAATCTTTTCCAGCTATGTGCAGATTTTTCCATCCATGTGTGGAATCAGTTTTTCTATGTGCACCCAGGCACGTGTGAATGTGCACCACCAATAGAAACAAAAAAACCTAGTGGTAGGCACTCTGCTAATCAGCTGGGCAGCATCTGAATATCTCCTGCTTGGCCAAGTGCCCGGCTTACAGGAAATACTGGTGCTTAGGCTACTCAGCCGCAGCAGGAAAAGGTTCCCGTCCATTTGTGGGTAAGCAATGGCAAGGCACAGAGGAAGGTGCCTTTGCACTGTGCAGCATTCAGCAACCAGGGCAAAATGAGCTGCAGTCCACGCCAGCTTGTGCCCTGCTACATTTGTTAGTCTTTAAAGTGCCACCGGACTCCCCGTTGTTGTTGTGGCTGAGACAGATTCACGCGGCTCCTTGTCTTCTTTTAAAAAGCTGCTTTTTATGAAGGCAGATGAACTGTGCTGTGCCTCGGGCCGTGAGACTGCCAATTACGTCCCCCCTGGACCGTACCTCAGCAGCACGCAGCACACTCCTAGCCTGGGAAGGAGCCCCGGGTACGTGTCAGGGAAATGGGGCATGAGGATTTCCTTTGTCACCTGATTTTAAGGGATTCTGACTCATCCTGGTTCCATTAGGCAACTGAAAACAACCAGCAACACTTTCTTCCACTGCGGAGGGGCAAAGGGATCTAGCCCCAGCTCCCTACAGTCAGAGATTTAGGGACCTCCAGAGCATGGGGATACTTCCCTGGCCTCCTCGGCTAATCCCCTTGACAGACCCATCCTTCACCAACAGATCTAGCTCTCTGAGGAGCCAGGACTCCTTTGGGCCTTCACCACTGCTGGGAACGAGTCCACAGACTCTGTGCCTTGGGTGAAGGAATACTTCCTTACACTTGCTTTACACTCGCTGCCTCTTAATGACAGGGGGTGACTCCTGGTTCGGTGAAGGGGGACCCAGCACCGCCTCCTTCGCTTTCTGCACACCCGGCAGGAGTTTATCGATCACGGTCGTCTCTCCCCTTCGTCACCTCTTTCCTAACCTGAACATCCCCGGCTTTTTTCTCTCTCCTCCTGTGGTGGTTGTTCCATATCCCTATGACAGGCCTTCAGCTCATGACTCTGGGCCGAGTGATCCTTACACCCTCATCTCTGGGTTTCCAGGAGTCCATACCTCTCATTTCATACCACCTTCCTTGTAGGGTTGCCAGGTGCTTTAACCAAAAATACCGAACACCCCCCCACCCCGCGCAAAAAAAAACACCGGGGGAAATAATTCTGTTGGGGAGGTGGGGGGGAAGGGGTAGATCAAAGTTGCTGAGGAAAAAAAAAGACTAAGGGTGTGTCTAGACTACATGCCTCCTTCGACGGAGGCATGTAGATTATCCAGATCGGAAGAGGGAAATGAAGCCGTGATTAAAATAATCGCGGCTTCATTTAAATTTAAATGGCTGCCCCGATCTGCCGATCAGCTGTTTGTCGGCAGATCGGGGCAGTCTGGACGTGATGCACCGACAAAGAAGCCTTACCTGTGCCGATGAAGAAAGGCTTCTTTGTCGGCGCATCACGTCCAGACTGCCCCGATCTGCCGACAAACAGCTGATCGGCAGATCGGGGCAGCCATTTAAATTTAAATGAAGCCGCGATTATTTTAATCGCGGCTTCATTTCCCTCTTCCGATCTGGCTAATCTACATGCCTCCGTCGAAGGAGGCATGTAGTCTAGACACACCCTAAGAGATTTATTAAGAAAAAAAAAACATTAAAACAGCATGGTCCTTTCAGTGCATGCAGGAGAGTCAAAATAGGGATAGGAACGGGAGCGGTTGAGCACTAAGACCCAGGGAAGGATTCCCCTTGGTCTTTAGGCTTTTTGCTGGCAGCCATTTTGTTTTCTTGATCAAGCCAACAGCAGCTTCCCTGCAGAACCAGGTAAGCAGGGGGCCAGGGCCCCAGGGGGGCAGAGGCCGGAGGGCTGGGTCCAGTTGCCGAGTGTGTCGTAGGGTTGCCAGGTGTCTGGTATTTTTGCCTCCTGGCAGGGGAAAAAAACAGAAAATACCAGACATTTCAGGTGTCCGGTATTTTCTGAATTTTTTACCGGACAGGAGGTGAAAATACTGGACTGTCCAGGTCAATGCTGGACACCTGGCAACCCTACTTCTTTGGGGGGCGGGAGTGAAACCCAGGTTCTCCTGCTGCAGCCAGCTCCAGTCCAGGCAGCTGAGGTCTGCTCCCTCCACCTCCTTGCTGCTTTCCTGGGCTTCCGTTGTTGCCCTTGACCTCCAGCCCCGTTTCAGGCTCTACAGAGTCCTTTCCAGCTCCGGTGGCAAGCAGCCACCCAGGGGTTCTCCAGAGAGCCAATCCTGCCCCTTCATCAGGGCTCCCTCCCAGAGCTCACCCCGTTCCTGGGGTTTCTCCATGTCTCTCCCAGCTTAATGCCCATCTCAGGACAAGGCTTGCTCTCTGCCTCCCGGTAGGGTTGCCAGGTGTCCGGGATTCATCCAGACAGTCTGGTATTTGCGGGCTCCATCCGGTAAAAAAACAAACAGGAAATACCGGACATGTGAAATGTCTGGTATTTCCTGTTTGTTTTTTTACCGGATGGAAGCCCGGCGGGGATAATTTTCCCCTGCCGCATCTGGCGGGGGCAGGGGAGTGAGGAGCATGGCACAGTCATAGAGGAGGGGGCAGCTGCCGGGCTCCACGCTAGGGGGGCGCCGGGTTGGGGTGGGAGCGGAGTGCACGCTGCTCTGGCCCATGTGACCAGCAGAGACCCAGGAGCTGGCCACGTGCTGCCTCCCTCTATGCGCTGTGAGCCGAGGCAGCCGGGCCGCACGGCAGGAGCAGCGACTTTAAAAGTCAGATTTCCTCACCCGGGCGGCCGATTCCTCCGGTGCCTGGCTCTGTGGGGGGGAGGCGCTCCCAGCGCTGGGGATGCCTGGCTCAGGGGGAGGGGTGAGTGCATTGGGATGGGGGGGGGCACCAGAGGGACCTGTGTCTGAGGCTGGGGTGAGTATATTGGGATGGGGGGACATTAGAGGGGGCCTGGCTCTGGGGAAGGGGTGGGTGCATTGGAGGTTAGTGTGTGACCCCAGATTGGAGGAAGTGGTGCAACTTTTGCTTAACAACTTTGGTCTCCTCCCCGCTTTTTTTTTCCTCAACAGACTTTTTTCCCCAGTGGTTTTTTTTTGGGGGGGGGGGGGGTCGGTATTTTTTGTTAAACCATCTGGCCACTCTACTCCCTGGGCTTTCCTCTTCCCTTCTAGCCCTCTGCTCTGAGCTCCTCCCCACCTGGGCCTGGTAATAAATTGGTTCTCCATACTTTCTAGGTGACACCGCCAGGGCTAATTGAGCACTCAAGCTTCTGTGAATGCTTTTGGAGCTAGAGTGGAGTGTACACCCCATCACATTCCCTCTAGTCCCTCCTCCCTGGCCACACTGGCATCTGAACTGGGATACAGGTTGGACTTCCCTGGTCTGGCACCCTCGGAACCTGACTGATCCCAGATGAGGAATTTTTCCGGACCAAGGGAGGTTATTTCTGGCCCCCCCTTCTGCCACCCCCTCCTGCCCTGCCTCCCTCCACCAGGCTTCCTGGCTCCACCCCCACAGCCCAGCTGAGCCATGTGCCAACTCCCACCCCCCTCAGCCCAGCTGGGCTGTGTGCTGACTCCCGCCCCCACTGCCCAGCACATTGTGCCCCCCCCCCTCCGCACAGCGCTTGGCTCCCAGCTTCCCCCCTCCGCGCAGTGTACCGGGACTCTGATCCTGGAACATCCATGGTCCTGCTGGACCACAGATGTTGGGGACCAGAGAGTTCCAGTTTATAGAGGTGCAAACTGTTACTTACAATTGTATTAAAAAGGGGTTGTCAGTTCTGAATCATTGTCCACCAATCATTGTCTGTAGCTAGAATTGGTGTAGCACAGTTTCAATACCAAGTATGGGTAGGGACTTTTTTTTCAGTGATGCTGGCAGAAATGGTGCAATGTATTCGTTAATTGCTGTTATGATTGTAACATAATAATTTCTATAGCTGTAGCCCCTAGGGGCCTCAGTCATAAACCAGGCTGCAGATCGTTGTGCAAGGCACTGTACAAACACAAAACAAAAGGACAGTCCCTGTCCTTGAGAGCTGTAGCCTGACTACCCCTCAGCGCAAGTCCAAAGCACAGTTCCTGAAAAATTTGTGACCGTGTTCTGAATAGACATAAACCGTGCAGCTACAAAGGTGCTTGGAAATGGTTTCACACGGGGTTATCGGAGCTAGTGTGAACACAACAGAACATTTAAAATCTCCCATTTTTATTACGCGCCCCAGAAACCGCAGCTGACATCAAGGCCTGCTGTGCTAGAAATTGAACTACTCAAAGTGAGAGAGAGAACCCGCCCCAAAGAAGGTGCCACATGAACAGACAAGATGGCTCAAGAGTGGGAGAAAGGAAGGAAGATTATCCCCATGTCACAGATAGGGAGGGGCACTGGCATGAGTTTAATTCAGTCAGGCAATGCATGCAGAGTGTCTCTCATCTTCAGCCCTCTCTTTGAATGTCACACACTCACACATCTGGCCTGTACATGAGTGTGCAATCTAACTGTTGCTAATCTGTATCCATGAGTGAAATTACAAATCAGAAGGCAAATCCTGCCCTTCTAAACTCACCCACACTCAGTGTGGATCGTGCCTGAAGACAGGTTGTGTAACAATCACAGGACTTAGCCTAACCCTTGCTGAGACCAGAAATCACCCTGCATGTTTTTTATGCTAAGAACAATGGCTGTACTGTTTGCATTGATCATGTGATAAAGTTAAGAAGATTTTTTATTTGGCTGGTGCAACCTGTCTAAACCAGGGACCTGCTGGAATGGAGTCAGGAGAGGCAGCCCTGATAAAAGTTAAACCACCAAGCAAAAAATGGGCTTCACATTTGCTGGGGAAACAATGTAATGGCCCCGCTCTGATAAGGCCTTTATGGCCGAATGAAGACCAACAAGGCCGTTTCTATTGGTTTTACTTATCTCTACAGCTTTCCCGCTTGCGTTGGTTGGTGGGCTTGCTCTCATGAAAGGACGGGAGCTGTGTTGTCTGCAGTGGGCTGCTGTGTCCATACAATCATGATACCCAGCTGGCAGGGGTGAGACACAGGGAAGGAAGCCGCAGTAGCGTTGGATGGCCGGATCGCCAACATTAAAACTGACTCATAATGATGTGTCTGAAAAGAACAGAAATACCACAGTTGATAGGTGTTCTCCTGCCAGCTAAAACAACATTCAGAAACACCCTTTAGGGCCTGGATTCTAGACACCTAGCTTGCATAGAAATCAATGGGTCTAGGGACCTTCATCGGGGTGGGGAACCTATGGCTTAGGGGCCAGATCCGGCCCCCAGCTTGCCTGGATTCAGCCCAGGGCTCCTCCTCCAGCATTGGAGAGCTGGTGCCGCATCCAGACCCTGCACCCCTACTCTGCTCCTGCACCCTCCCACCCATCCAGACCCCACACCCCAAGCCTGCTTCCCTCCCACACCCTGAACTCCTCATTTCTGGCCCCACCCCAGAGTGTGGGGGGGGGGGCACAAAATCTACTAGGCCTGGACCCCCTAGGCTCTGGTGTACAAGGGGAATGTGTCTGTGTGTGGGGGGGGGAGGGGGTTGCTTCTCACTTTTGTGTGGCTCCCTACTGATTTTTCTGTGGGCCAGTGGAAAAAGGTTCCCCACCCCTGGTAAATACTTGTGCCGTTTCCACGCCTTGGAGCCTAGGTCTGGATGAAAGTCAGTGGAACTTAGGCTACAGATTCACTTAGGTGCCCAATTCCCTTTGGCCCCAGGCAAATCCCATCATAACGCATTTTGAATTCATTTGTTAATCGTGGTGCAACTGTGGTGATTTGCACTCCCTACCTCTCTGCACCGATAAGTGGGACAAACCATGGCAAGGCTGTATTAAAAATGAATATGACCGAAGTGATCACTGTACTGTTTTTACTCTGCTTTGCCTTTGAGCACGTAGGACTGCACTAATAAACAAGCAGAAATCAAATACTCTGGGAAGCTAAGAAGGCCCAGGTTTGCTGCTGAAGGCCCTGGCCCCTTGTCCAAGATTTCCGTGGCCATATGAAAGTGGTTATCAAACACCACGTGTTGGTGTGTCACGTGCATTTAGAAACATCCCTTCTGTGCAGTGGATATGAAGCAGGATAGAAACCGGCAGCCGCTCCTCTTCCTGGCTTACGTCAGCAGCAAGCTTCAAAGGGATGCGAATGGGGCTAAACTCATTACATCTCCACCCCCACGTTCTTCTCACATCCTTCCTGAATGTCATTTCACAAGCCAGTGGAGAGCGTTTAAACGATCAGTGTCCTACAACGGGGGTCTTTTGAATGGATCGGCTGGGGCACCTGGCATTGGCCGCTATCGGAGGACAGGACACTGGGCTAGATGGACCTTTGATCTGACGCAGTGTGGCTGTTCCTATCTTCTTACGCTCCTGTAAGCAGCTCCCGTGACAGAAACCTGAAGTGTCCAAGCCCCTCCCTCTATTTAAATTGCTGAACTGGTTCTGCTTCTTGTCTCATCATCTTGAAGGCATCCACAACGCCACACAACGCCACTCGCTCCCTGTTGCAATGCTGATCCAAATTCTTCTGAATTCTACACCCTCCCCGTCCCACTTCCAGTGGCTAAGTTGCACTGGTAACTAGAACTGGGGTGGAAATCAACGGGCGGGGAGTGTCTTTCCTATTTGCCATAGGAAAAATATATGTTCAGCAAAGCTAGTCCCTTTTTCTGTTTGCAGACCACAGACTTACCTCACTTCTTACTGATGAAAAACTTTTAAAAACAACGAGTAGTCTTATGGTACCTGAGTAGCTTATTCCGAGTCTAAATCGAAAGAGCTTATTTTGAAATTTGGCACTGTCAACACAGAGCCAAATTTCAAAATAAGGCGCTATTCTGACAAATCCCCCTTAGCCCTCAAGAGTTACAGGGATGCCGGAATAGCATACCCACTATTTCAGGAAACAGTGGGCGCTTTTAAAGACGCGGCATTGCTATTTCGGGATACTGCCAGTATCCCAAAAGAGCAACACAGTCTAGACTTAGCCTTAGAGACTAACAAAAATACATACATCTGAAGAAGTGGGTTTTGCCCCCCAAAGCTCATGATACTATATATATATATATATATATATATCTGTGTGTGTGTCTTAGTCTACACAAATTGCATATCTTATCTTGAATCAGCTTATTTTGCAATTTGGCATGTATACACAGAGCCAAATTTCAAAATAATGTGCTATTTCGAGCCATCTCTTAACCCTCGTGCATCAAAGTTTACCGGGATAGCAAAATAGTGCGCCCATTATTTTGAAAAATATTTCGAAATAATGAACGGCTTGTGTAGACACGGGGTTGCTATTTTGGGATACCTCCGGTGTCCCGAAATAGCCATGCAGTATAGACGTACCCTAAAATGCCACAGGACTACTCATTGTTTTCAAAGATTTTTTTAAGTTCCAGACTAACACGGCTCCCCCCCTGAGACTTCTTACTCATGAATTCGCTGTACAAAAATAGTCAATGAATGTCAAAGGAAACACAATTCAGCCTACAGTTTTCCTTGAGAACTCTGAGCTATGATTATTCCTCTCTATCCTTTTATGTTTTTACATTGCGCTCATCACAATGGTATGTAAGTAACTAACCGGTGTTCACTACCCCTGAAGAATAAGTAACATTCTCTAGATCATGGGGGGGGGGCACTGTTTCTGTTCTCTGGTTAGTTGATTAGAACTTTATAGGAGAAGAGCTGGCGTAAGGAATTGGTGGCAGGAACATGTATGCAGTAGCACCGGCACTTGTGATGTTTCCTTTTCACACCAGCGCTTGTGATGTTTCCTTTTCACGCTCTTGTGAACAAACAGGAATATTTATGGGAAATGAACAAACAGTCTGTAAATCTTGCTGCAGGAAATGGCCATGTTTATTCACAGGAATGCTTGCGGATCCCTTTCTTCTGTGTTTTGCTTAGCTCCACTCCTGACAGCGCATTGCTGGTGGATGATGAGACATGCACTCGCACGAACTGCCCTAGCAGCCCCATTGAAATGATGCCCCACAGTTTGTGTCATTATCTGCCCCTGGTGTTGCTAACTAAGTGCATGTTAGGAAGAGCCTTTCGATCGGCATTAGTTGAGTGTCAAAGATTAATGGATTTCAAGGCTGGGGAGGCGGTGGAGAAATGGGGGGTTAGATTGGACTCCTTGAGTCTGACCTTCTGCATTGCCTAAGACAGACCATCAATTTCACCCAATGATTCCTACCCCTAATTCAGCAATTCAACCAAAAATTGCTGAATTAGAACACGTCTGTCTTCCTTCTCCTCCTTCAAACCTCACCTAACGCCACAAACAATGCTTTTCCAGTGCCCTGCTGCAGTACTAAGAACCTAACAATAAATCCTCCCAGTACCACACAAGCCTTTCTAACTGGTCCCTCTCAGAGGTGAATATCTGCATGTGGAATCTCTTGTGGTAAGAGTAGATACTCTCTGCAGTACGGATGTGCATGTGTTGTCTTAGCCCAGAGTCCTGTTGAACAAGCCTCTTGTTTGCTTTTAATCTCTGTCCCACGGTACACGTCTCTCTCAGTAAATACAAGGCCCTGCAGCTGGCCGGGTAAGCCAATCATCGGGCTGATATAATATTACGCCCAGCCAGGTCAGAAAGTATTCAGCTCCGGTCCGCTGCACTTTGCTTGAACCACGCTGGCTAGCTAGCCCCTTTGCTGACTACTGACAATGGCTTTTTTCCCACTCTCCCTTCTTTTTCTGTTATAAATGGTCCCCCTTTTTTCTCTCCACTTGGCTCATCTGAGGAAGTGAGTGTTGCCCACAAAAGCTCATGACACTATATGTAATTTGTTAGTCTAGGCTATGTCTACACTGTAGGCTTCTTGCGCAAGAAGCTTTTTGCGAAAGAGATCTTCCACACTACAAAAGCACAACAGATTGCATGGACACTCTCTCGAAAGAAAGCTCTGATTACCATTAACAGACTAGCCACCAGAGCACCTGTGCTTGTTTCGATAGGCTGTTTTTGTGCAAAAACCCCGTTACCCATCCCCACACACCTTTTTGCTCAAAAAAAGGAGTTATTCCTCGTAGAAAGAGGAATACCTACACTGCAAAAAAACCCTCTGTTCTTTTGATTTACTGTAAATTTACTTGCACAAGAATGTGCTTGAGGTGTGGACACGCCGCAAGTTTTCGGGCAAAAAACCCTGTAGCGTAGACATAGCCTAAGGTGCCACAGGACTACCCGTTTCTTTTTAAAGTTACAGACTAACACAGCTCCCTCTCTGAGACTTACTGACCAAGCGTGGCCCTCATAGTTAACAGCCCTTTGTGCAAGTTCTCCCCGGTAGCCCTAAGACACACAAGCGAGGGGTGAAGCCCCAAGGAGAAATCCACATGTCCTGAAGAAATCCAGGACCTAGCATCTCCTCAGAAGCCATCTCCGAAAGGTGAAGGACACAGCTCCCGAGGGGCACAAGGAATTTCAAATGGGATAGAAAGGCTGTTCTGCTGTCCCTAGTTTTGCTGGGGGTCACACTTTTTCCTTTTAACCTGGCATCTCCTACCCAGCATGCATCCAGACTAACAGGGCTACTACCCCTCTGGTCAGCGGCGGATGCAGGATGAGCGGAGCGGCTGCCCCGGGCCCTGTGCTTGCGGAAGCCCCGTGCATGCGCCATGTCAAGGGGGGGGGGGGCGCCACGAAATTGTGCTGCCCGGGGCCCCGTGGCACTCTCATCCGCCCCTGCCTCTGATACTACCCAGCATGCTTCACCGCCAGTGTGGAGTGTGAGCAAAAGTGCAAAGGAAAGTGACACAAAATCCTAGAATCCCAGGGCGGGCAGAGCCCTCAGGAGTCAGGGAGTCCAGTCCCCTGCCCCAAGCAGGACCGACCCCAACTCAACCCTCCCAGCCAGGGCTGTGTCCAGCCGGGACTTAACCACCTCTAGGGATGGAGAGTCCACCCCCACCCTAGGGAACCATCCCAGCGCTTCCTCCCCCCCCAGGGCAACACCTGGTCACCTTTTTCAGCCAGCGCGGGCCAGTGTGGAGCGCAGCGGGCTGCACGGGGGGCTTTGCACGCGCACACGCAGGCTTTGCACGCTCGCGAGGGAGGGAGGGGGTGTTTTCCCCGCCTTGCACACGCAGCTGGGAGCGGGACGCTGGTTTTCGGCGGGAAGCAGACTCCCCCCTGGGCTGTGGGCCGGGCGCGAGGAGCCGGGGGAGGAGCCGGGCGCGAGGAGCGGGGAGCCGAGGGAGGAGCCGGGAGCAGGTGCGCACCCGCCCCGCCGGAGCAAGTCGGCGGCTGCGGCGAGCGCGGGCAGAGGGAGCGGCGGCAGCGGCGCTCGAGGAGGGAGCTGCCCGGCGGAGACCCGGGGGCGCTGCGAGCCCCCCGCAACGAGCCCATGGAGCTGCTGGCGGGGAACAGCAGCTGTGCGGACGGTGGGTGCTGGGGCTGAGGTCTGGGATGGGGTTGGACTGGGGGTGGGGGATGATGGGGAGGGGCAGAGCTGGGGGGCTGAGGGTCAGACTGGGGGTAGGACGGGCTGGGGTGTGAAGGGGGAAGGGTCAGGGCTGGGGGGCTGAGGACTGGGATGGGGTTGAATTGGGGGGTATGATGAGGGAGGGGGCAGAGCTGGGGAGGCTGAGGACTAGGATGGGGTTGAATTGGGGGTAGGATAGGGGCTGGGATGTGATGGGGAGGGGGCAGAGCTTGAGGGGGCTGAGAACTGAGACGGGGTTGAACTGGGGGTAGGATAGGGGCTGGGGTGTGATGGGGAGGGGGCAGAGCTGGGGGGCTGAGAACTGAGACGGGGTTGAACGGGGGGTAGGATAGGGGCTGGGGTGTGATGGGGAGGGGGCAGAGCTGGGGGGCTGAGAACTGAGACGGGGTTGAACTGGGGGTAGGATAGGGGCTGGGATGTGATGGGGAGGGGGCAGAGCTGGGGGGTTAAGGATGGAGATGGGGTTGAACTGGGGGTAGGATAGGGGCTAGGATGTGATGGGGAGGGGGCAGAGCTGGGGGGTTAAGGATGGAGATGGGGTTGAACTGGGGGTAGGATAGGGGCTGGGATGTGATGGGGAGGGGGCAGAGCTGGGGGGTTAAGGATGGAGATGGGGTTGAACTGGGGGTAGGATAGGGGCTAGGATGTGATGGGGAGGGGGCAGAGCTGGGGGGTTAAGGATGGAGATGGGGTTGAACTGGGGGTAGGATAGGGGCTGGGGTGTGATGGGGGAGGGGGCAGAGCTGGGGGGCTGAGGACTGGGATGGGGAGGTGGGGTTGTTGTAGGGACCAGGGAGTGGAGGGGCTGGAGGCAGAGGCCGGCCCAGGGGCTGGATCTCTGGGGTAGGAATGGGGATCTGGGGGGTGGTGGCGCAGGATGGGACTGGCCAGGCCATTGACCAGCCCCCTCCCTTGCACTCCTGGGGCTGTTTGCCCGTGAGCTTACTGGGGGAAAGCCAGGCTCACCCCACCCCTCCCTCTGCCCCAGGGCCTGCACACGCCCAAGAGAGCAGAGCCAGGTGCCAGGGGCTCTGGTTTCTAGTGAACTCCAGGTGGAGGAAAGGGGATTGTGCCAAGGCCTGTGCCAGGGAATTGGGGCAACAGCTGTTGCTGCCTCACCCCAGCACTGCTCCCATGGGGGGAGGGGTAGCACTGGAGCCAGGGCCTGGAGCAAGAGTTAGAAGGGGCGGGTTGGTGGGGGTGTGATAGGGCTTGGGGAATGCAGGGTGCATGTGAACAGCGGACGTGTCTGGAGGTGAGGGGGTCTAGTTGCTGGAGGGGGAGCTGGACAGGTGTTTGTGCTGGTCTGGCGATGGGGTAGCTCAGAGATTCCCCCCCCCCCCCCCCATAGGGCTGGCTCCCGCAATGCAGGGCACTGGGCAGGAACAAGGGGGAAGGCTGTTGTGAGAGCAGGCAGTAAAGGACGGGCCAGTGCATGGCTGGTTTCCCTTCCAGGCCACCTTCCAACTCGACAACTCTATCCAACCCGTTCCTAAAAACCTCTAGTGAAAGGGAATTAAAGGGGAGCGGACGGGGCCCCTGCAGCCAAGCCAGAGCAGCTCCTGCCTGTGATGTGCCTGAGCTCATCACGGAGAATGGGCTGCTCTGGTCATCTGGAGCAGCTTCCATCCGTGGCAGGCCCCACAGAACTGGAGCCCCCCGCTCCGGTTAACCTTTCACATCCTTAACCCCATCTAAGGGGGACAAGAAATTGTCTTTGGAGATGCATCCTCCCCTTCCCCCGCACCCGAAGGGTTGTAGTTCATTTTGCTGTCTGAAAGGCTAAATAGGAGGTAAGAAAAGCAGAGCTAAGTAGCAAGTGGACCTCTGGCTTTCACCCACTGAGGTTTTATGCCAGCTCTTTGTATTGAAGGGGGTCTGATTTTATTTGCTCCCTTTCAGGGCTGTAAAAAAACCATGTGACATGAGGATGTTGTGCACCAGGGGAGGTGGCATTCGCTTTCTTGAAAAGCAAAAGTAATAAGAGTATCTAAGCACTGTGTTGCACGTGCCTTGCATAATTTGCAGGGATTTACAACATAACTAGGATTTGTCATCTTCTACATTTACTGTTCCAAGATAGAAATGACTCAGTAGACCAGCCCTTCCTTCCCCGCCATATGGAGGATTGTTCCCAGTGGTGTCTATGGGAGAGTTTTACACAGTCTAGAAAAACAAATCTAGTGATGGAGCATCCACCAAGTTTTTTCTTCACACAGCGCACAGTCAACTTATGGAACTCCTTGCCAGAGGATGTTGTGACCAGGCCTTTAACAAGGTTCTAAAAAAAGCTAGATAAATTCATGGAGGTTAGGTCCATCAATACTTATTAGCTAGGATGGGTAGGAATGGTCAAGGCTGGAAATGGATGACAGGAGAGGAACCACTTCATGATTCCCTGTTCCATTCGCTCCCTCGGGGGCACCTGGCATTGGCCACTGTCGGAAGACAGGATACTGGGCTGGATGGACCTTTGGTTTGACCGAGTCTGGCCATTTTTATGTCCTTGTGTTCACAGTCAGGGAATTGTGTATTGGATCAGTTGAGCCCTGATCAATCTCCCCTGCAGCAATGCGCACACAAAGAGTTTCACCAGTCTTCTGTGAATTCCTCACACGGCCCGGGAAGGGCTGAAATGAGTGTCTGTGTCCAAGCAGTCTCAACAAATTCCTTGGACAGGCAAAATCCACGTGACGGGTCCCTCTTCCTATTGCTGAGATTGAGGCAGTGATGTAGCTCCTAGCTCTGCCGCACACCGTGTGTTCCTACGTTGACTCAGCTCTTTTGTTGCTCAGCTGCGGTTGGCTCCCCAGTGGCGAGAACACTCATTGGGCATTTCTTTCCTCCTCCGTCTCTGTGTATGTTTTTAGTTCAGTCCCTACGCAGAGTGAAGGGTAGCCCGGAGCAATGTCTGGGGTGTGGCAAGAGCGTGAGAACCAGAAAGGGAAGCTCAGAAATTTCCCTCACCGCACCCACTGATACGCCTTTGTTGTAGATGCTGATTTTTAGTGGTGCTTTACAGAGCTTGGGTCTTTTCTATTTTTGTTCTTCTTAATAACGACTCACATTTCTACCCCCTAGTCCAATGTTTCTCAACCTTTTTTTATAAAGTGCCCCTTTAAAAAAATTATAAGTACCCCCAGTACCTATAGTTTTCAGACACATTTTTTTTTTCTACCATTGCAACACATTTGTTTAAACAACTTAATCATAGCCGGGCGGGCGATGAAACGTTTGGGCGTAAAAAGTACAAAAATAATAAAGCACTATAAAACTTAAAACAAAAATTCAGTTTTCTCCAAACTTCAGTTGTGTTAACGTCCCCCCCAGACTTCTCTCAAGTACTCCTAAGGGTACTTGTATCACTGGTTGCGAAACACTGCCCTAGTCTACCCTGCTGGAGAGCAGTGCTTTCCAACTTCACGTGCATTCACCAGCCAGGGGGTGTCCAGGACGGCTGCGTGCAGCGGGGATGAGAAGTAGGGAGGTCTGGCGAAGGACAAACCTGTATTCTGAGAAAATGTCCCATAGAATCATTTTCCAGACACCACCTGTGGGCCAGAGTCACCACTCTTCAAGGGCATCCCCACACTGCATAGGCAGAGATGAATGAGGACCCTCTGTTTTCAAGGTCCCAGCAGAAGGGCACACATCCAGTACATGGCTGAGGTATGAATATGCTCGTTGTGGTGGTAGCTAAGAACGCAATCAAAATACCTAATTAGGAAGGATTAAGAGTCAAATCAACCATCATCAACAATCATGGGCTCAACGCCCATTGGTGTCCAATGCCTCCCTCACTATTTCCTTCCATCTTTCCCTGTCCGGTGCAGAGTGGTTTAGTTTCTGTAGACTAGCTCCACACCAATCTACTAGATCAGAATCAACCTCGCTGGTGTTTTAATGTGTTTTCAGGGAGTCTCAGTAGTATCCCAATAAGGCACTCTCTCCTTCTTTGCCCTGACTTAAGACTAATTCCGTGGCATTAACTTCAGCAGGTGTAACTTGCCCTTCACTCTGCTGAATCAAGAGAGCCGTGACAAGAATCTGAGATCTGCCGCCCCTCACTTCTGGGTTCTCAGGCATGATGTGGTTTGCTTCTAGAAGACAAGAGGACACGGGAAGGAGTCCCAGGGTCCTTGTCATTGGTTGTATGTCCTCTGATGTTGGCATCTTCTCAGGAGGAGATGTTGCCTAGGTCTAACCAGAAGTTATGGGCCTGGCACCATAAGGGGTGGCTGTGAAAGCAAGCGACAAGAGAGTTATTTTGTGTAACATAAGAACATAAGAACGGCCGTACTGGGTCAGACCAAAGGTCCATCTAGCTCAGTATCTTGCCTCCCCACAGTGGCCAATGCCAGGTGTTTCAGTGGGAACAAAGTGATCCATCCCCTGTCGCCAGTTCATAACTTCTGAGCAGTTCTGCCATTGGCTGGTCTTTATTCCCGAGGTTCAGAGCACACCCAGTGTACAGCAGAGGACGCTTTGTGAGAGGTTGCTATTCTAACCTTTAACGTAAATATCTGCTCCAACACAGGTCATGCCAGAAGGGTGGGCCTGACATAAAGCTCTTCTCTCATTCCCCAGAAAAGCAAAATTACCAAACTAGGTAGAAATGGGCTGGAAAGGGTGAGCGACAGACTAGCTGGCAGACGGCAGCCTGAGCCGGTGGAGTGGCTTTGGAGTCTCTAACTAGAGGAAACGCTCTCGTTTAACCACATGTGTCAGACTTCATGCAGGTATTTCTGGGTGGAGAGTCTCTGATCTCTGGCATGCAGGAGGTTAAATTCAAATAGCTGTCATGGCCCCATTTGACCTGAAAATCTACCAATCCTGAGCGGTACGGCAAGTTTTGTGGCAAGGTGCCTTATTAACTAGCTCTGGTCAAGAAACCAGTTTTCTGCCCCATGATGAATGTCACAGTGGCAGATTTTTTTTTCTGTGAGACCCTCCCCCTAACCCCAATGGAAATGCAAAGATTTGTGACACTTTTTGAAAACCAATAATCTGCAAACATTAAAATTCGTTGTGGTGTTGTAGCCATGTTTGTCCCAGGATCTTACAAAGACAAGGTGGGTTAAGTCAGAGCTTTTAGTTGAGCCAACTTCTGTTCATGAAAGAGACAAGCTTTCCACCTTCCACTGTATCTCCTTCAGGTATGCAGACTGATGACAGTCCTACCAAGGGAATACGTATTTTGTGCAACCTGACTGACTTGAAGAAGAGCTTTGTGTGAGCTCGAAAACTTGTCTCTTACCAACAGAAGTTGGTCCAATAAAAGCTACGATCTCACTCACCTTGTCTCGCTAATACCCGGGGACCGACACAGCCTCACCAATCCTGCAAACACCAATGTTTGAATCAGGGCTGGTTCAGAATTCAGTCCATAGACCTGTCACGGCGAGCTAGGGGCTATGCCATTCTTGGGCACGTGTCTGGGACCTTCCTGGAGCCCAGCCCTCAGACGCAGTACTGAGGGGCTATAAATAGAAGACAAATTGAAAGTTAATATTCATTTTCAAATAGAGACAAGGTCCATATTTTTTCCAAGTACGTTCCACTTTTCCCCCCTTTATTTTGGTGCTGGTGGAGTCATTCCAACCTGGCAAGTGCTTTTTAATGCTTTCCCCCATGCTACAGAGAAGAGTTTTTTTATTCAGTAACTGTCTTCCTTCCACTAACTATACTCATTCTAGATACTCAATGGTCTTCATATCTCCTATAGGATCATAGAATCCTAGAACAGGAAGGGACCTTGAGAGGCCATCAAGTCCAGTCCCCTGTCCTTACAACAGGATCAAGCACCTTCTAGATCGTCCCTGACAGGTGTCTGTCCAACCTGCTCTTACATATCTCCAGCAATGGAGATTCCACAACCTCCAGTGCTTAACCATCCCGACAGAAAGTTTCCCCTAATGTCCAACCGAAACCTCCCTTGCTGCAATTTAAGCCCATTGCTTCTTGTCCTATCATAAGAGGTCAAGGAGAACAATTTTTCTTCCTCCCTATAAGTAAATCCTTTCTTTCCTCTGCCCCATTTTTGAAGTCAGTTCCTGATGTAAACAAATAATGCCTTCGACTGTGATGGCCCTGGAGCCACAATGTGTTTCTGCAGAGACGGGCTGTTACTATGCCTGGAGGACTGGGATTGTTGGTGACTCTTTGTAAATAAAGAGTGGGAGTCAAACTGCTTGCAGTGGAGAAAGGGGAACTCATTTCAGAGTCTCAGTTCTTGATGGCCGTTAGCTGGCAAGGGGACATTGCTGAAAACATACAGGACTTGCATAGTATATGAGAAGGTGTCACCGAGGGGTAGGGAACCACCAGGCCCTGCACCACTATCTGCAGCTAGAGGTGACTTTCAGCCGGTCGGCAGAACAGAAGGTTTATTTGTCTACAGGGACAGAGCATAGAACAGACTTGTCAGCACAGGATCTAGAAGCAGCCAGTGCCAAGGGTCCTGCCCCCCATCTCTGCCCCCCAAGCCAGCGTGCCTGATTCACACACTCTGCAGCCCAGCTCTCTCTGCAGCCGGCCCCGCCTCCAGCCTTTGTCCAGCTTCCCTGGCAAATGGTGTCCCCTCTCTATAAAAACATGGTATGCCCACATCTTGAATACTGCGTACACGTACAGATGTGGTCGCCTCATCTCAAGAAAGATCTCTTGGCATTGGAAAAGTTTCAGAAAAGGGCAACTAAAATGATGAGGGGTTTGGAATGGGTCCCATATGAAGAGAGATTAAAAAGACTTGGACTTTTCAGCTTAGAAAAGAGGGATCTAAGGGGGGATAGGACAGAGGTCTATAAAATCATGACGGGTGGAAAAAGTGAATAAGTAAAAGTTATTTACTTGTTCCCACAATATAAGAACTAGGGGTCACCAAATGAAATTAATAGGCAGCGGGTTTAAAACAAACAAAAGGAAGTTTTTCTTCACTCATCGAACGGCAACCTGTGGAACTCCTTGCCAGAGGATGTTGTGAAGACTAGAACTTTAACAGTGTTCAAAAAAGAGCTAGATAGATTCATGGAGGTTAGGTCCATCAATGGCTATTAGCCAGGATGGGTATGGATGGTGTCCCTAGCCTCTGTTTCTCTGGAAATGGATGACAGGAGAGGGATCATGTGAGGATTACCTGTTGAGTTCCCTCCCTCTGGGGCATCTGTATTGGCCACTGTTGACAGGATACTTGGACCTGAGATGAGAATCCTGGGTCCCAGTCCTGTGTGCCAACTGCTACCCCACCATCCCTCCAGAAATGCGTTTGCTAGAGCCACACCCAATCGTCGCGCTAACTCTTCCCATGTGTGTTCTGTGTGCATTGTCCCCGCAGGTTCTCTGATTACTGTTTCCTGCCCTTCCCGCTGGGTCGTATGCCAGGTGATCCGAGATGGCGACCTGGCCACTTCTGCCCCTGAGAATGTCAGTGCCCACACCAGCTGGGCAACCCCAGTGGAAAGCAAATACGGCTTCTATATCGGCCTGGCCCTCGCCATCTTCTCCAGTTTCCTCATCGGCAGCAGTGTCATCCTCAAGAAGAAAGGGCTGCTGCGGCTGGTGGACACAGGAGGCACCAGAGCAGGTATGGATGTTTGGGGAGGGCGGTGGGGAAGAGAAGGTGGTTCTGCATTGTTCCAACTCCCATGAGTAATGAGGCTGGGGGATGTGAGATTTGCTGTCGGTGCATGTTTGCATCTGACGGGCCTGATGACCACGAGTGGGGGAACTTTGCATCCACTAGGGACTAATATGAAGAGAGCCATCTCTTCTCAGTGTAAATAGAACCAGGCGTGGGACTCCAGTGGGTCTTTGCCTGGCGCTGGCCCTTTGCCCAGGGGAGAATTTCACCCGTGCAGAATGGGTCAATACACTCCCATGGGATTACACAGTTCTTTTCTCCAGGAATCAAGTCCTGCTTGTATTGAAGTCAATGGGGAAGTTTGCTGCGGGATTGACAAGGGCAAACCCACACTGGAGCAGGACTTCTTGTTAATGCAAAATGCCACGTTTAGTTGCAGAGCCCACAGTAGGCCTATAAACTAGCCCTCGTTAGCTACGTCAGTATTAACTGAACATTAAACTATAGGTTGAACCTCTCTAGTCCGGCACTCTCTGACCCGCAACATCTGTGGTCCAGCATGATGTTAGTTAGCTAGATGTCCACTTAGCATGGATGTGGCCAAGTTTCCCACACTCCGAAAAAGTTTGTTTACAGCCACCAGTCCTGGCTTTCAGTGTTCTGTGCTGTTTATTTAGCTGTAATTTACCCCTAAATGTCTTCTAAGAGCCCAGCAAGCAGTGGAAGTGCTGGTAATGCTGCTAGACAATACTGACCTCCCATGGTCTGACACATTCTCTAGTTCGGCACCAGTCAGATCCCAAGGGTGCCAGAATGGAGAGGTTCAACCTGTATGAATGTTTTCCCCTCTCTGTGTTAGTTATTAATAATAATTCAGTAACTAAGCTGTGCTGAGAACTTTATAGAACAGTCTAATCCCTGCCCTGAAGAGGTTACAGTCTAATCTCAGACGTGCTGCACCAAGAAAGGGCTGCTGTCAGATAATCTCTCTGACACACCAAAGATTCTTTTTGGCACCCTCATACCCTGGTTGTTCTAATACCACAAGGATGGTCTGGGTAGAAAAGCACCTTGGACGGTGACCATCTAAATGAGAGGTAATGATTATAAGATCCTCAGTGTTCTTCAGCTGGTGCCAGAGGTATCCCACTACTGCCACCATGAGTTTACACTGACTGACTCCTCAGATGACACAGAAGGGGGCAGGACTTATTACTGACCGGAGCTGACCCCTAGTGGTATTGCTAACCCTGACACCACTGTTTAGCAAGGTGAGGGTAAGAGACACTGCAGGAGTTTACTTCCACTCCTCTCACACAAATGCATTGTCCTTAATGAGCTGTGTACATCCAACTTGTATTGGCAGTGCCTTCTTGCTGACAGTGGGCGTCTGTCCTGATAAGGTGGCCTAGAGGGCATGCACAGATGTTGAGCAAGAGGGATCTCCGTGAGAGCATGTGAATGCGGCGTGCCTGCTGGGGTGAGTGGGCGGTACTGAGTGCAGGCTCTGGCTGAGGCATGCGTGTGTGGGCTTGTATTGCACAAGAGGGGATGGGATGTGCCAGGAGGAGATTGTGCAGTAGGCGCTTGAGCAAGGGGACGCGTGTGTATAGAGCAGCGCGTTAGAGCAGCATGCAGAGGTGGCGTCTGAGTGGGGCTGGTGGAAACATGCAGCTCAGTGTGTGCATGGTAGGACTGCATTGGTGTGTGTGTGTGTGTGTGTGCGTGTGTATGCACGGTGGGGCTGCATTGGAGGGGTGCGCACGGTGGGGCTGCACGGGGGGGTGTGCGTGCGCTCGCAGAGTGGGGCTACACTGGGGGGGTACGTACGCATGTGCACAGTGGGGCTGCACTGGGGGGGTGCGCGCGCAGTGGGTCTGCACTGGTGTGTGTGGGGGGAAAGGTGGGGGGGAGATGACCAACCCTGTATACAGATGCAAGGTCAAAGTGGTGTGTGTGTGTGTGTGTGTGTGTGTGTGTTTGTGTGCACCTATCCATGGGTGGGGTAGAGTTTTATCTCCCTGTACTGGACACTCCTGAGTTCATCCCTTAGCTCCAGTGTCACAAATTTAAGCCTTAGTAGACATGTCAAACAGCGCATGCAGCCAGCCTCATTGTGTAAGTACAAAACAATAGCACCCTAGCTAATGTTTTTCATCCATTGATCTCAAAGAGCTTTACAAACCAGGTCTGTAGCGTTATCCCTGTTTTACAGAGGGGGAAAGTGAGGCACGGAGCAATGAAGTGACTTGACTAAGGTCACCCAGCTGACCAGAGGCAAAGCTGGGGTTAGAACTCCGCTTGCCAGTGTGGTCCTTGAAATGCTCAGTGGTACAGATCAACTGGGATGGTGCTGCCCCTTGTGAGGTCCGGCCATATCCAACAGCCGATGGCCTAAAGTTCAGGGTTTGGGGTTTTTTGAGTTATCTATGCCCAAAGTACTTTTAGGAATTTTTTAACAGTTTAAAAAAAAGTATTTCCTGCCTTCCCCACACACATCCCAAACTGAGCAAACTCCGTAGTGGTTCCAGGGATTTTCCTCCCATTTTCCAGAGCAATTCATCATGGGGCTGAGTTCCAGCATGAGAAACTTGAGCCAAAAAGCAGAATTTCTGAGAACGCTTTGAGCCTGGAAAAGCAGGGATTTCAATGGGATTCACTATGTGACCTGTCTGAAGCTTCCACTCAGGATCTTTTAATGCAGGGATGGGGAACTTAAGGCATGGGGGCCAGATCCCGCTTCCAGCTTATGTGGATCCTGCCCCCGAGGCTCAGCCCCCCACCCCCAGCATTGGAGAACCTGTGCTGGCACTCCAGCCCCTCTGCTGCCCCACTGCAAGGCTCGAGCACACAGATCTACCAGGCTGACCCCCCCTAGGCTCTGGCGTGGGAGGGGAATGTGGGAGGGTCGTTCTCCTTCTCAGTTGGGGCCACGTCAGTGAGGGGTTTGTTTGGGGGTTTTATTGCGTCTCATTTGTGGGTGTGACTGATTTTTCTGTGGGTCAAGCGCCCGCACCCAAAAAAGGCTCCCCACCCCTGTTCTAATGTTTCAGTTCTAGCAATGGGGTTTCCTGTGTCCTTTCTCCATGGCTAGCTCATACTCTCCTAGCTGTCTAATCTTCCTATCTCCACATTTCTACCAGCCTCATTACCATGGTATTTGGGCATGGGGCTCTGCCCCATGCTTGGACATTCCTCGTTCTTTTTGCTGTTACGTGGCAGTACTTCCTTGGCCAGCGTAATGGAAAACTGGGCCCTAGCCTGCTCCTACTAAACTCAATGGGAGCTTTTGCTTTGATTTTAATGGGGCAGGATCGGGCTCTCAAAGTGGAAGAACTCCTAGGCGAAGATTTGCTCTAGAGTTCTTCTTCCCAGCCTGGTTGGATCCTCTTAAGTCTCCTTCTTCTAGACACACATTTTCTACCATCTTTTCGTTGTTGTTGTTGTGTTTTTTTAACGCAGGGAATAATTTTTGCATTGGAAATGCAGAGTCAGGAAACGACCTCTCTGCAATAAACATCATTATGAATTATTTGTATTCAGCTAAAAGGAAGAATTGTGACTGTCTAGGAAGGAGTCCTGCAGAAAGGGATCTTGGGGTCATAGTGAACAACAAGCTAAATGTGAGTCAACAGTGTGACACTGTTGCAAAAAAAAACATGATTCTGGGAGGCATTAATAGGAGTGTTGTGAGCAAGATGTGAGAAGTCATTCTTCCGCTCTATTCTGCGCTGATTAGTGTCCAGTTCTAGGCACCACATTTGAAGAAAGATGTGGAGAAATTGGAGAAGGTCCAGAGAAGATCAACCAAAATGATTAAAGGACTAAAAAACATGAGCCATGAGGGAAGACTGAAAGAATTGGGTTTGTTTAGTCTGGAAAAGAGAAGACTGAGAGGGGACATGACAGTTTTCAAGTACCTAAAATGGTGTTACAAGGAGGAGGAAGAAAAATTGTTCTCATTGACCTTTGAGGATAGGACAAGAAGCAATGGGCTTAAATTGCAGCAAGGGAGGTTTAGGTTGGACATTAGGAAAAATTTCCTACCTGTCAGGGTGGTTAAACACTGGAATAAGTTATCTAGGGAGGTTGTGGAATCTCCATCACTGGAGATATTTAAGAGCAGGTTAGACAGACACCTGTCAGGGATGTTCTAGATGGTGCTTGGTCCTGCCGTGAAGATGGGAGACTGGACTTGATGACCTCTCGAGGTCCCTTCCAGTTCTCGTGTTCTATGATTCTGTTCCAGTGGCAACTAGAGGCCCCAGCTGAGATCAGGGCACCAGCGTGCTAGGTACTGTATAAACACATAGTTACAGAATCCCTGCCCAAATAGACATGACATAAAGAGTGGGAGGGAAACAGGCCAAGAGACATGACCAAAGTCACCCAGCCCATAAGCAACAGAGCTCAGGATAGATTCCAGATGTGTGAAGCAGTTTAGTGCCCTACCCACTAGGTAATACTGCCATCCACGACACCAGCAAGAGGTTTGTTTCCCCATCAGCTTTACCCTTTGTCTCTTCCCTCCACAGTTTCCCTTTCGGGTTTCAGTCCCATAGCTGGACCCTTCCCAGAGCAAAGCACTGGAACCCTTCCAGCAGTGTCCTGAAAAACAGAAACTGTGGCCATGGCTTTTCGTGTCTAAGTGCACTCATCCCTGCCAAGGCAGTACAAGTCCAGCCCAGACCTGTCAGTGCTTAGCACTGGCTGGGGTGATGACGGTGCCTCTTCAGTGGTGCCGGGTGGTTTCTATTGTATGTATACTGCTCAGCCAGGCTGAAAACACCACCTTCTCCTAACAGCTGTCTCCTGTAGGACTTTACTGACATGTTGATTGTTTCCTGCAATGCCATTTTGTCTGTCGCCGCCTTCTGTAGTTATTTGACATGGCACCTCCACAGCTTGGAGCCTGCTGGGTCCTGTGGCTGTGGGTTATTTTTCTAATAGTTCCTAAATATCTCTGCTTTGCTTTTCCAGGAGACGGTGGTCACGGCTACCTCAAGGACTGGTTGTGGTGGGCTGGCCTGTTAACCAGTAAGTGGAGTTATTCACATTCCTGTGCGTCTTCAGCTCTGACAAGGCTTAGACAGTTGAGACGAGAGAACACGGTTATTCCAGCCACTCTCTCCAGTGCCTCGTAAGGTTCTCCAGGACAGGGATGGCTTCCCTGCGCCTGCAGATTGATAAATGGAGCAGAACCGAGCCTGCAGTGTGTGGCTTTCCTCACCCTCACATCGCAGCCAGTCTGCATGGCTTGCAGAACTCGTTTGCTTGGTTTTCCCTAGCCAAAAGCATGAAAAGCCCCAGTTATGTCTGGACGGTTGGATGGTCTGTCAGCACACCAATCACTTGTTCTCCTTGGCCTCTGAGGGTAGGACAAGGAGCAATGGGCTTAAACTGCAGCAAGGGAGATTTAGGTTGGACATTAGAGAAACTTCCTACCTGTCAGGGCTGTTAAATGCTGGAATAAGTTGCCTAGGGAGGTTGTGGAATCGCCATCACTGGAGATATGCAAGAGCAGGTTAGACAGACACCTGTCAGGGATGAGCTAGATCAATGTTTCTCAACTTTTTTTTTTGGTTATAAAGTACCCCTTTAAAAAAAAAGTACCCCCAGTATCTACAGTTTTCAGAAACACACAGGGTTTTTTTTCTACAACGGCAACACATTTGTTTAAACAACTTCATCGTAGCCGGGCGGGCAATGAAATTTTTGGGTGTAAAAAGTACAAAAATAATAAAATGCTGTAAAACTTAAAACAAAAATTCTGTTTTCTCCAAATTTCAGCTATGTTGATGTACCCCCCAGACTTCTCTCGAGTACCCCGAGGGTACTCGTACCACTGGTTGAGAGACACTGATCTAGATGGTGCTTGTTCCTGCCGTGAGGGCAGGGGATTAGACTTGATGTCCTCTCGAGGTCCCTTCCAGGTCTAATATTCTATGATTCCATGATTCTAAAGCCTGATGGGTTACCAACGTCATGAAAGGGCATGCCTCCCCCAGTACGTAGAATATCTGTCACCCCTCCATCCTGAAGACTGAAGTGAGAAGTTCACGGAAAGCAGGACTAAAATCCCTCTGATGGAATTTAGCCTTCAAGTCTGACCCTGTAGCCACGCAGAAGACATTTGAACTCCACATGCCATTTTCCCCCAGATAAATATTTAACTGCTTTTTTCAGTAGGAACAGTTTAAAGTCCCCTCCTGCTCCCCGTGCCTTGACATTTGGCCAGGACTCTCTCACTTTCCTGGGGTAGGAGGAGTTGCTCTAACAACCACAGTCTCCACACAAATGTCCCATATTGGACAGAGGCAACTTTTTAAAATGTCCAAACTAAATGCCCAAAGAATTATTCCCCTTATGTGGGATAAACTAGCAGAGCCATAGCTAGGAAATGGAACCACTCGGATCCATTAACAACTTGGGCTTTGGTGCGTCCCCTTTCCAGCTTGTCCTAGCCCTTGCTAGTAAAAGAGGTTCTCGGGGTGGGAGAAGTGTGGAGTTGATGTCCAAGTTGTCAGAGACCCAGAATCCACTGCCTCTGATGAGTCTGAGGTCAATGGTTCACAAACTTTTTGGCCTACCCAAAGTTGGCCTTCCCATGGACCAACAACCCATGATAACAAAATGGGTGCGGGAGGGGGTGAGAGTGTGGGGTCTGGCTGGGAGATAGGATGCAGGGTTGGGGATGGGGGTCTGGCTGGAAGGGAGGGTGCATGAGTGGGGTGGAGGTTCTGGGAGAAAGGGAGGGTGCAGGAGTAAGGTAGGTGGGTCTCGGTGGGAAGGGGCTGCATGAGGGAGATTGGGGTGTAGTCTGTGGGCATGAGGATGATGGAGCGTAGGGCTTACCTGGCTCTGTGCCTCCCGATGCTCCCAGGCACCCCACCCCCTGCTGCTCCCATTGGCCATGATTCTGGCCAATGGGAGCAGCAGGGAAAGTTCCAGAGAGTGATTTCCTGTGCTGCGGTTCCCCCAGTGGGGCTAGATGAGGTTGGACCAACAGTGAAAACGAGTGAGAGCCCCAGTCTGCGAACTTTGGATCTGGGTTTGTATCTACGTTGCAAATCCTGCGAGGCTGGTTGGTGTCCGGAAGCAGAGATCCAGCTTCCTCCAGCATATGGAGAGAGATTTCTCTGGGGACACATGGTGCTGGGTGTGGGTTCAGATTTTCAATCAGTGGGATGTTTGGTTTGGGGGTCACTTCAATGCCGAATCCAGAATCCCCCCACGCTTGGTAACAAGATCCAGAATGCACAACTGCCTCCAGATCCTCCTTGTGTGACACTCCCTCGCTGGGACTCGTTCTCACAGGGGTTATTTTTACCCAAGGTGCCCTGGCTCTGTTGCTATATGGCGTGGAAACCCCCAGCAAGATCTGTGTTCCTTCCCTCACCTCAGCCCTTACCCCTCTGAAAATGCACAGTGACCTTCACAAAACGCATGTTGTAACGCTCCTGCTGGCTGTTTGTTTTTCCCTTGTTTGCTCAGTGGGTGGAGGAGAAGCTGCCAACTTTGCTGCCTATGCATTTGCACCGGCGACTATCGTCACGCCGCTTGGTGCCCTGAGCGTGCTCATAAGGTGATTTCTAAGTCTCTATTTTTAGATTCAATCCCACTTTTCCCCCATATGGCATGAACATGATTTACTCAGCAAGACGGAAACACATCTTGGTGATTGCTACAGAATAGGCTAATAGCTGGATGCTTTTCTCAGTGCAGGATGTTGTGCAAAGCTCTGAAACCATTGGATTAAATAACATGCCCCATGGGAACAACGTCTGTTGGCGTGACCAGGAGTTGGGCAGCCATTTGGAGGCTTTTATAAAAAACCTCCTGTCTCTTCCTTGTTCGTCCATTCTCCCAGTTGAGGAACTGCTAGCGGAAGCTTTTGGGCAGTGAATAGCATTGCCCACCCCAAATGCCAGAAATCACGAGCGCTTTTTAAAGAATCATCCATTTTGGGTTCTTTTGATCTGCTCTCTGGTTTTTGTGTGTTTAGGGTCACATTTGTCTATTTTTCTTTCCTGCCATAGGAACGGAAAGGTATTTTTCTTTTATGGAAAACTAGAAGTCTTGGGTTTTCACATCGCTCCAGGAGCTGGGGCTTTTAAAGAAAAACGCACCAATTATGGCAAGACTCATAATAAAAATGGGAGATTTAGCACCACTGCAGTGGGAAACTGCTTCCAGAGTGGGTCATGTGAATAAGCAAACACGTAGTCGAAAAGTGACCAGCCTTTTGCTGTTGGTTTCCCCTGTCTAACATATAACAACAATAATTGTTTAACAACTTCATAATAATAATATTAGGTGTTTCTTTCTTTTTTCGGTCCTCAAAACCCCTTTCTTTGGGTGTTAGGAATTTCATGCTACCCAACTATGCAGGAATGGAACTAGCAGAATTATAAGATCCTCTGGAGATACATTGATCTCTCTTCAACTATAAATGTTTCCTTTAACCCATTTCTGTGTCAGCTGTGAATTTTAGGAGACACGGTTCCCAAACTCTGATGTTAGTAACTCCGGTGTGAAGCTCTTGTGCAAAAAGGCTTATTCCTCGTAGAAAGAGGAATAACTCTTGCACAAAAAGCCCTATCTTCTGATGATCTACTGTACTTTTTCTTGCGCAAAAATGTGCTTGTAGTTTGGACGCTCCGTGAGTTTTTGCACAAAAACTCTGCAGTATAGGTGTAGCCTCAGAGAGGTAGCTGTGTTTGTATCTGCAAAAATAAAGAGGAGTCCTGTGGCACCTTAGAGACTGACAGATTTATTTGGGCATAAGCTTTCCTGGGTAAAAAGCACTTCATCAGGTGCATTGGAGTGGAAATTACAGAAGTGGGGAGATATATATGTGTGTTCTAGTATATTGAAAGAAGGAAGTTACTTATCAGGGGTAGGATCAGTGTTAACAAGGCCAGTTCAGTAAGGGTGGATGTGGCTCACTCCCAGCAGCTGATGGGGAAGTATGAATACCGAAAGCGGGGAAATTGCCTTTGTAGTGAGAGAACCATTCTAAATCCCGATTCAGCCCTAATTTGATCATGTTAAGTTCTCCCTCAGACAATTTGGAGGCATTAACATATTTTATTTTCCTAACCTGCCCAGTGCCATCCTGTCTTCCTATCTGCTCGCAGAGCGGCTGAATCTCCTGGGAAAGCTAGGCTGCATGCTGAGCATTGTGGGTAGCACTGTGATGGTGATACACGCCCCGGAAGAAGAGGAGGTCACCACGCTGACGGAAATGGCTTCAAAACTGAAAGAGCCCGGTAAGCCCCAGGCAATCCAGCCAGATTACAGATGGGGCCATTTAGAGGGAAATGTACATGCACGATCAGGAGTATTTGTTAGTTAGAAACCAGGGGGCTGGCAGAAAGATTTAATTCTCTCCGTGATACACCGTTATAAACCGTTTCCCTGCAGTCCGACTGTTGTATGTTCTAGCCCAGTGGTCTTCAAACTGTTTTGCTCATGGCCCAGTGGAAGAAAATTGTTGATGCTGCGACCCAACATCATGTGACTGGAATGCAGGCTCCAGGGTGGGGCTGAGAATGAGCTTTGGGGTGCACGATGGGCCTCTGGCTTTGGGGCAGGGGGTCAGGGCTGGGGCAGGAGGGGCTCACCTCAAGTGGCTCCTGGTCAGCGGTGAGGAGGGTTGTGGGGGGGCTAAGGCAGCTTCCTGGCTCTCCTGGCACTGCAGACCAGGCTGCCGCAGAAGCAGCCAGCAGCAGGTTCCCAGCCAATGGGAGTGCGCAGCTAGTGCTCAGGGCAGGAGCAGTGTGCAGAGCCCTGGGCTCTCCCTCCCCCCCATCCCCACCAAGGAGCCAGGCCTGCTGCCCATGGAACCATGTGCTAACGTGTCCCTCCACGTGTCCATCTGTTTCCAATGTTCCATGGGTCACGCGCTCATTCATAAACTGGCAAAATGAACCCTCGGCAGGTCTTTGTCTTAGCTCTTGGACTGGGTTTGCCTAACAAGTGACTGGAGATGCTTTAGTCCAGATCTCTCACTGATGGGGATCAATGTAGCTTAGCTAAGCTACAGTGTTTCCCACCACTCTAGCCTTTTGGGTTTTTTCACACTGTATTCCTGCCGACATCAGGTGTGTTATAGCCATACTCGGGGTGACGTTGGTTCTGACCCGCTGTGGGCTGGTGTTTTCTCTCTCTGGTGCACGCTGAGTAATGCACCCAGTCATTATAGCCTGACTGTATACGCACTTGGATTTCATGCTGTCACTTCTTGCCTCTCCAAGGTTTCCTCGCTTACGCTACCATCCTCTTAGTCGCCTGCCTGGTCCTGATCTTCTTCCTCGCACCACGCTACGGGCAGCACAACATTCTCATCTACCTCGCCATCTGCTCCGTGATCGGTGCCTTCTCCGTGTCTTCGGTCAAAGGTCTGGGGATTGCCATCAAGGGCTTCTTTGCTCACCAGCCGGTACTGCAGAACCCGCTGACCTGGATTCTCATCATCACCTTAGTGGCTTCCGTCACCACTCAAGTCAACTACCTCAACAAAGCGCTAGACGTTTTCAATACCTCGTTGGTGTTCCCCATCTACTACGTACTGTTCACCACCATAGTCATCACCACTTCCATCATCCTCTTTAAGGAGTGGGTCACCATGTCCGTGGTGGACATTATTGGGACGGTGTGTGGCTTCCTCACCATTATTTTGGGGGTGTTTCTACTCCAGGCCTTCAAAGACATGGATGTAAGTCTGAGGAACTTACCGCAAGCTCTTCAGAACAGCAACCAGACACCAGCAGTCAAGGACGACAAGAACATTCTTATAGAAGTGGACAATTCTGGCACAGTGACTGAGGATAAACCCAAGGTATTCATGATCTACAGCTAGAGCAGTGACACACATGTTCAAGAGCAGAGGATGCTGCTCTGAACAGGGTAAAATATTACTGATCAATTTGAAAGCAAAAGCACAAACAGTAAAACTAGTCTTGGGTCTGAACTAAAAACAATCTTCCAGTGGATCATATCTGATGTCGTAACATGAGCAAGGGGTATATTTTGTTTTCAGCCATAAGACTTGAACATGAACAGCTGCTGAAAGTGGCATCTCCCTTGATATGATAAACTTGGAGCAAACAACTACTCTGGGATCCTTTCTGACTGCTGGGTCTCTCATCAGTGCCAGTGTCTAGGGCATCTGCCTGCTTTTTTTCCTAAGCAGAACTCCGGCTGATGATGTGCTTACTTCAGACTGCTCCCCACTGACTAGCTGATTAGTGGAGTTTGATTTTGTTACAGCCCCTATCCCAAGGGCTCTCAATCCATCTACAACACGTAAAACACATAGCAACAGCAAGCCGAACAGGAAGGTCCCCGGTGAATATTCTGCCCTTGCAAACCACCCGGGCTGCTTACCCAGATGGATAGCAACAGCTAGTCCGGACATCTGTCACTGCTTCCAATCCCCGAAAGCCTGGGGGAAGCAGAGAGCCAATGGCACGCTATGTCAGAGCAAGTCCCGTAGAGAAAGGTCCATTCATGGAAAACACCCTCCTCTCACCAGCACCCTCTATCTGCTTTTGTAAAGACACCTGGCCCAGGAAATATTTAAGCCAGTAAGAGATCATTTATTTTTGTCTGCCAAAGAGCAGCCGAAGAGATTTGGTGCACAGGAGATGGTCAGGGTGATGGTGCAACGTGGCTTGATGAGCTTTAAAAATAACGAGTAGTCCTGTGGCACCTTAGAGACTAATAAATATATAGTATCTGGAGCTTTCATGACAGCAGTGTCACCTAGGGCATTCCATCAAGGATCTTGTGCAAAATCGTAGGGGTTTCAACCAAAAAGTTCTAAGAGGACACTTGGGTCACATCTGAGTTTCTGTGGCTCGAAAGAACAAAACAGCGGAACGCAGAGAAAGTTTTGACACTAAATTGTGCAGCGCTCCCCCCGTCCCTGTGCAGGATAGAGCACAGCAGGGCAAGGAAGTAAGGTGTGTTTGTCCTCAGGCGGTGGAAGCTACCACCCCAGCCTGCCTGCAGGAGAACCGCGTGGATCGGAGTGTGGGAACGGAAGAGCAGCCTTGCTGCTGGAGCTCCCAAATTGTGGATGGACCCAGAGAAAGCGGCCGGACACCAGCCGCACGCCCCGGCTGCTGCCTCCGTCCATTTCTAGCTTTTGCCATAGGCCCTTCCTGGGCTCCCATCTCCACAGACTCTTCGCTCCTCTCCCTCGGTCTGCAGTGTGTTTGCCCATTCTCCGCAGAGCATTTCCTCCCCCAGACTTCTCCCTAGCTCAGGCTGCTTCCCTGGACTCCCTTCCCCTATTCCAGGGCGTCCGCTCCATTACCACCCCCACACCTCTGGTCAGCCATCTATGGGTTGACCACACCCCAGAACCCTCTCCCCTGAGGGCCAGTCCCAGGTTATGCCCTCCCTCCAACTGGGCACATTCCGGCTTTTGCGCAAACCCTCTTGCTGTCAGCTGAGCCCCATCATGAATCCAAGCCACCTGGTTCCCAGTCCGTTGGGATCAGTTAGAGGGGCACAGATGTCTTGATAAGCTGAGCCACCTGGGGACAATGAGCAAAGACCCAGTGCACATGCAGTGCTTGTGCTAGGCAGAGCTCACTAGTGCAAAGGGTGAAGAGCTGCAGACTGTACACCCCATGCCCTAAATGATCTTGGGTTGTATTGCCTCCGGACACAGGGCTGTTCTGAACAGTGAGTGTATGAGTTGAGCCTTCTCAAGCTCATAAGTCCACGTTGAATTCAACAGCCCCCGATTTCAGCTTGGGAGTCCAGAGAGGTGCAGACCTGGAAGGGGCGTGGGTTTTGAGTCAGTCTGTTACAGCGGGGCATGCTTATCAAAATGCCAGCTGAGACTAAAAGCATCCACAGATTTCCAAGGTTCTGGTTCAGCTCCCATCTCTGCATTGACCCATTGTGCTGGGTAACCCGATGAGCTGCGGCAGTGCCAGGATTGCACGGGAATGACTGACGCTCACTAGCATGATGGAAGATGCCAGGTAAAGCCGTAGAGCCAGGTTCTACCCATCTGTGGTGAGGAATAACTTGGCCATTCAGCATGAGTCAGAATGGCACAATCAGCACCTTCGCTTAGTTTTTTGTTGTTTAAATGGGGCTCAGGCAAAGTGTGTATGTGTCTCTTTTGATATATATTTTAGAAATGTGCACCTCTCTGTCTGAGAGTCCATTTGCTCAAGAATACCTCTCAAACGGTAAGAGGTAGGACCACCACATTTGCTATGCAGCTTCCTCTTATCATAAGTTAAAGCAAGATCAGGGTTTGGTTGTGCCAGGACAATGGGATTTCTGTGGAATTCATTTGTTTCTCATAAAATGGAAAGGGAGGGGGTCTGGCTGGAGGGACAGTTATACTGCGGAATGACCACCATGGGGCAACAAGGGGCTAGAGATGGGGACTGGGACAGCTATAGCCCTATTGGGCCAGCAGGGGGCAGGAATGGGGACTGGGACAGTTATAGCCCTATTGGGCCAGCAGGGGGCAGGAATGGGGACTGGGACAGTTATAGCCTTATTGGGCCAGCAGGGGGCACAGATGGGGACTGGGACAGCTATAGCCTTATTGGGACAGCAGGGGGCACAGATGGGGACTGGGACAGCTATAAGCCCTATTGGGCCAGCAGGGGGCAGAGATGGGGACTGGGACAGCTATAGCCCTATTGGGCCAGCAGGGGGCACAGATGGGGACTGGGACAGCTATAGCCTTATTGGGACAGCAGGGGGCACAGATGGGGACTGGGACAGCTATAAGCCCTATTGGGCCAGCAGGGGGCAGAGATGGGGACTGGGACAGCTATAGACCTATTGGGCCAGCAGGGGGCAGAGATGGGGACTGGGACAGCTATAGACCTATTGGGCCAGCAGGGGGCAGGAATGGGGATTGGGACAGCTATAGCCCTATTGGGCCAGCAGAGGGGGCAGAGATGGGGACTGGGACAGCTATAAGTCCTATTGGGCCAGCAGGGGGCAGGAATGGGGACTGGGACAGCTATAGCCCTATTGGGCCAGCAGGGGGCAGAGATGGGGACTGGGACAGCTAGCTATAGCCCTATTGGGCCAGTAGGGGGCAGGGATGGAAAAGGGCAGCGCGTGCTCTCATATATTTCAGAGAGTTTGTTGGTTTGTCTGTCTGTCTGTCTGTCCCCCAGCCCGGGGACATTCACTCCACTCCTGTCTGTGCCCACTGCAGCGGCCATGGAGAGGCACTGGCCCCAAGCTGCTGTGGTGAGAGGGGGCTGGGGTTGTTCTCTCCCTGGGGCAGCCTTCATGCTGAACCCCCTCGTCCTCTACCCCACCCCAGAGTAGTGATTTAAAGGAAGAAAAACAAAACTTATCGAGTTAAGGACCCGAGCAATGCCAAGTAAATCTTCTATTAGTATATAAATAGCTTTTGGTTTTGTGAGCTGTGGGGGTCAGTAGTTCCCTGCAGTACAACTTTAATTAGCTTTTGTGTGCACATTTTTCATCTCATGGCACCTCACGCTGCTGCCTCTGATACAGAGGCAGCAGCATGGAGTGGCAGGGGGCGCCTCAAGAGTGAGGCCAGAGCTCACTAGCTGCCAGCCCCGCCCACGGGGACTATAGAATAGTCGAGTAATCGATAAGAATTCATGAGGTAAATCGACTATTCAATTAACTGATATTTAACAACCCCACCATGGGTAACACCAGTGTTGGAGAACAGTGAATCCCTGACTGTCATTGATTTCGGCAAAACGCGGCACCTTCCCTAGGTCAGTGGAAGTACTGCTTCAGGCTGGGAGACTGAAAGGGGGAGAACTGCTAAAGGCTTTTTTGGCCAAGGAGAGAAGTAACCAAGTAGGCAAATGCTTTCAAAGAACCCATCGTGGGCTCGTTGGGGGATTTGCAAACCTAGTTTTCAAGCCTGCCCCTCATTTAAGACCCTGTGCCTGGGTTGTGCATTAGATGCTAGGCTGCTATAAGTAGGCAACTGCTCTGTGGCTGTATAGATTTATTTTTGCATTAGTAATTTTCCTCCCTTCCCTCATCTGTGCACAGTCGCTCAGTCTGTGGTTTGCACTGTGCCCTGCTTGCAGTTCCATCGCATTTTTAATTTTTCTCTGCCACAGCATCTCCCAGATGCAGCTCCCCCATGCATGAGTTCACCCCAACTTTCTGAACCCATGCTGGGGCTCAGTTGTCTGCCTTTAGTTAATCCTGACACTGCTTGGGATCTAGCTGCTTGGGACCTAGCTCCCCCTAGCCGGGCATCGCTCATAGCAGTTGTCTAAAATTTGCGCTTGTATGGCTGGAAAACATCCCGGCTCTCTTGGGAGCTGGTTTCAGAACACAGCCTGTGTGGACTGGCACTTACATGCTGAGTTACATGGAATGATCAGAACAGCTGACTTTAAACTGAGCTAGGATCCCTCTGGGGTCCTTTTACTTAAGGGGTGGAAAGGTGGGGAAATGTAATAGCTACAGAGTCAGCTTTTCACCATAAAATCCCAGGTTTGCTTTATGAGTGTACGGTTCAGTTACTGCGCTCAGCACATCAGCTCTATGCTCAACACTCAGCACGTGGGGCCAGCTAAGTAAGTGGCTGGGGCCAGTGCTCTGGGGCAGGAGATCAATGTGTGTTCTCATTTTTTTTCATCCATGTGCATACTAATTTTTGTTACATGCACTAAAGCATGTGCAGATGTGCACCACCCATAGAAACACATGCTGCCGGCTGTGGGTGCTCTGCTAATCAGCTGGGTGGCATTTGAATCCTACTGGGCGGCTGCCTATGTGCTCAGCTAACACTGCAGGAGGAAATAGGAGCCACATGCGGAGCCAGAAGTCACAGATGTGAATGGTGGAAGCCGATGCCCCCCAGACTCTGCTGTGGAGCTCATGTGGCCTCCTTTGGGGCTCTCAGCACAAGGCGATACAAGACGCTGTCTGATCCTCCCTGCAAGATCCCAGGGTCCTTGTTCCTAAGGAACGTGCTCTGCAGACGCAGGCAAGAGGCAGAATGAATGTGAATCTACGACGAGCTTCGATGTTCTACTGGAGGCAACCCCCTCATTCAACGACATTTCAATGAAATTTGTACTTAGAAGGAGAATAAAGGCGTTTTATACAAACTCCGGAGCTGAGCTGAAATCTTTTGGAGTGGTTCTTTATTGCTAGGCTGCAGTGCAGCAAGACAGTCAGGAATGAGAGCAGCAGCTCCCTCTCCTGGTAAAGAGAAATGATTCCTGCTGGTCTCAGTATAATGCGGCTCCACACGGCTCTTCTGCTGGTCTGCCACAGACTGGAGGCGTTGCAGTGCCCAAACTTTCAGAAAAGGCCTTTTTCCTCGAATCGTGTCACTTCTGAACATGACACTTTTCACGCCTCAGGCTGAGCCATTGAGGTCTGCTGTTGACTCTGTTAGCAACACTCCCATGCAACTTTTCAGTGACCATCCACAAAACGTTTATTAAATGTAAACTAGACACAAGGCACAAATGCGTTGCAGGTTTCAAGTAGTTGCATAGATGCACTGAGCATTATTGTAAACAATACATGGACCGAAGAGAACGTGACATGAACGTTGTAAATATTCTCCCAAATAATTTTTTTTAATCACATTTTATTTTCTCCCCCATCTTCACTCACTCAGCTCATACATGCAAATGTGAAGTGACGTATTGAGTGTTCTTTTATGGAGGCTTTACAGCCACCCAGAGCTGCAGGGTCCCCTTTTAAGGGACAGGGCATAGGCATGTTGTTTTCAGAGCTTTGTGTTCCCTGGCTGTATTGCACACCCCCTGAAATCAGTGGAAATCAGCCTACAGACTTCAGCGGGCACCAGATCAGTGCCAGAAGCGGCAGAGAGTGACACGTTAGCTGCAGGCATTAATAAGTGTGTGGTTTTAATAAGATGAAGAGCTGTGTTCAAAATTGTCCAGCTGTAAATGGCTGCTTTGCATTGAAGCGCAGATGCCAGGGGACAGTAATTAGGACACTGGGGTGACCACAGGTGGAGAAAAGCATTTTGAGCAGTGGTGAGCAACCTGCGGCCCACAGGCGACCCATCAGGGCCCACAAGATGTTTTACAATATACAGGGCTGCCCAGCTGTGCTGGTTCCAGTCCACATCGTTTTGTACCTGGTGTAATTGCAGTGACACGCCTGTAATGCAAGGGCATGTGAAGGGAGGGGCGGGCTGGTTGCACAAAGCATTGTGAGAGCTGTGCGCTCCCTCTGCATCCAATCAGCACGTTGCTATGGTTCTGTCTTCGCCCCTCCCCCAAATTCTAGGCATGCAAGCAGGTGCAGTTAGCAGAACTACCCCAGCCTGGGAGACCAGCTTGGGGTCTCGTGGCCCACTCACTAGCCTAGGTTGCCCGTCACTGATTTAAAGGTTAGAGAGTGTTGACCTCATTCACTTACGGCCTCAGCTGTTTCATGTGGGGGCATTACTGGTTGATTTTTAAGGACTATGAAAATCTCAGCAGAGGGCCAAACTAACCATTTCCAGGAGTGACAGCTGGAGGATAACAAAAGGGCCTGGTCCATCTTCAGACACCAGCCAAAAATTGTGTTCCAGGTTTTTCTTCATAGTTAAGTAGCAATAATAAAATCACAACCCCAAACAGGTTTTTGCATCATGTCGTTGGGTTTCTTATGCTGTGCAGCCTGGATCATTTTGCTTGAAGACCTCAGTCTATCCTAAAGTTGCAGGGGACAGAACTTCTGTGTCTAGAGTTCCGGAATTGCTAGCGTTCACACGTAAAGCAATTTCAAGGAAACTGGAAAAATTGCTGGCGGAGCAAAATGTCCCAAAGTCCTGAGAGAAAATGCATGGAAACCCAGACTGATTAACAAAACAAATTCTTAGTATAAAGGCCCTACAACCACGCCTTCTGTTTAAAGTGCACAAGGACAAGTGCCTGCTTCAGGCCAGCTAGAGGAAAGTCTGGATTCAATCAGCTGTCCAACAAAAGCACCATGTGGTGTAGAAGTCTTCCATGACTTTAAAGTTACATTTCTTGCTGGGCTGGTGACCAGGTACCCACGCTGCATTGTATTGCTCAGCACAGAATGGAGGCCCATGGGCTGTATACAGTGCGGCTGTGTCTAGACTGGCAAGTTTTTCCACAAAATCATCTGATTTTGCGGAAAAACTTGCCAGCTGTCTACACTGGCCGCTTGAATTTCCGCAAGAACACTGACGATCTCATGTAAGATCGTCAGTGTTCTTGCGGAAATACTATGCTGCTCCCGTTTGGGCAAAAGTCTTTTTCCGAAAGACTTTTGTGCAAAAGGGACAGTGTAGACAGCACAGTAATGTTTTCCGCAAAAAAGCCCCGATCACGAAAATGGCGATCGGGGCTTTTTTGCGGAAAACCGCGTCTAGATTGGCCACGGACGTTTTTCCGCAAAAAGTGCTTTTGCGGAAAAGCATCCTGCCAATCTAGACGTGCTTTTCCGAAAATGCTTTTAATGGAAAAGTTTTCCGTTAAAAGCATTTTCGGAAAATCATGTCCGTGTAGACGTAGCCAGAGTGTTCTGGCCTGGTTAACTCCGGCACCATGTTCCAGCAGGGAGGTTCCATCACATGGCCTCTATTTTAACTCCATTTGACTGTTCAGGACCTTGTCTAGAGTCTAAACCCAGCTGGTAAGCACAGAATTCAGTGGCATTTCCTCAACAAGACAAGACGGGGTAGAATGGAGCAGTTAATGCAAAACATCTGGCTGGTGGTGATGGAAAGGGTCTTGCTAGGGATGGTCCAGTGGGGAGGAGATTCCAGTCCCAACTCATCAGAAAGACCATCACGGCACCTTTTCCACTGTTTCCTTCCACACTGCTGCCCCATTGCTCAAAGCCCAGGGAAACAGATGTGGTTGAACACCCTGGCAGCTATATGGCATTCACAGATAGACACACAAGCTAGCCGTAGTGCCTCACCTGTCAAATCCAATAGCTGACACATTCAGATCACTTGCCCTGGAGCATGCAATTGCTGATGACACGTAGAGTTCTATATACTCATCGAGCAGGGGTGGCCATGTCATGCCCAGGGTATTACCGAGACAAGGTGGGCAAGGCAAAATCTTTCAAAATACAGAGTGCTCTCTCTCCCCAACCCCGCTTCTGCACTATAAATTGCACAATAACATTTCACTGCTATTTTAAACAAGTAACATCTGTACAAAGGCACCGCAGGCTTATACTGATGCAATTCCCACTGGTGTCACTAAGCATTGCTCCTGCCTTCACCAGGACTGGTAGTTCTGTCTCTTTAGGTAGGTGGGACATACGGGGCTAGGGAGCGGTGATCAAGCATTGCACGTAACCTGAGAGTCTTCTATCTGGTTGCCGGGACATCCAGGTCCTTGTGAGATCCCAAGTCGGTTTGGAAAGAACCCGTGTTTAGCTGGACGACTTGGCACGCAGAGTGCCTGGCCATCATTTCTGCAAGGCATTTGCTCCTCCGGCTGGCTTCACTGTTGGGTTCTGGTGTGGAGAGTTACAAGACAAAAAGAGACAGTGAGAGACGTTTTTATGAAAAAGAAAAAGCTTCCCACGTGTTCTAATTCAGCTCAGACCACAGGGGGCAGGCGAAGCTGTCTTAGTTCAGATACAGTGCCCAACAGAAGAAGGATGGCAGACAGGAACCTTGGCATAGTCATGCCAGTTAAGACCTGAATTCCACCTCTAGCAGTGGCCCGTATCAGACACTTCCCAGGAATACACGAGAATCCCCACAATGGACACTTCTAGGGAAAGTTCCTTCCTAGCCCCTTGTAGATAGAGGCTGGATTCAGACATTATATTAAGGTTCCATTTAGAAGGGTGAATCAATGACTAACATGCTAAGGGCATGTTACATAGATGAGTACTGTGTCCTAAGCAAGAAACCAAGAAACAAAAAAAGTTTTGCGCAAAAGGACTTTTGCTCGAACAGGAGCAGCATAGTATTTCCACAAGAAGCACTCATTTCAGTGTTCTTGCGGAAATTCAAGCGGCCAGTGTAGACAGCTGGCAAGTTTTTCCGCAAAAGCAGCTGATTTTGCGGGAAAAACTTGCCAGTCTAGACACAGCTATTATATTCTCTTCTGTGTTCCTTTGTAAGAAGCTCTACCTCTGCTGGTGGCTGGTGTCGTCCTGCATGCCTTCCAGAAGCAGGTGGTGGCAGCACTGTGGTGTTAATTCTTGGCACGGGATTAGCCGGCAAAGCTTTCTGCGGTGGGCGGGGCCTGGCAGTGTCCTAAGCAGGAAACAAAGAGCATGTTCAGGAAGGGCACATCTCTGGTCAACTCTATGAGGCCCCCAACCTCAGGACGTAAGGGAGGTTTGCAGCCAACCGCACAGATTTAACCCTTTCCTGGCCATTGTCATGCATGACTGCGGTTACTGGGAGCCTCAAAACCCACGTGTTGCCTCAGCACAAACCTGTGGCTGGCCCTGATGCAGACTGTTAGCACACACAGCACCACCCTCGTTTGCCCGGAGCTCTGCACCTAAAGCACTGACGGTGATTTCACCCGCCCTGCCCTGCCTCCAGTTTTCCCCCCTCATCACAAAAGTTGGGGAAGCCGTTAGCGGAGAGCTCCTGAGCATCTACTCAATTTCCTGGCTCGTGTTGCTTGCTGGGGCTGTTACTCAATGGCGCGTAAGTAGGCTTTGAATCCAATACTCCCCGGGTGCCTTGTTCGCCAAAATGTGCGACTGGCAGATGGTCCGGGTCTCAGAGGATCTGCATCAGCCCCCAAGAAGAATAGCAAACTTTGCTCTGAAAATGAAACCACTCCAAAAGGGGGGTGGGGGAGCGAAGGCCAATGACAGCACGAACCTGTCCCCTCTGGAGGCCTGAACTCAGGTCTGCCTGAGGTCACAATGGAGGGGCCAGGCTGGCTCAGGGGATGGGCAACGGGCGATGGAATTGTCCATCTGGAGGCTACAGGCTTGGATCTGGCTTCTGACTGACTCCCCTCCTCCTCCCACGGGTGGTCTCAGCATTGAGGCTGAGGACTGAACAGACATGGGGAGAGAATCACAGAACCATTGTCCTAGACCTGGAAGGGACCTTGAGAGGTCATCAAGTCCCATCCCCTGCCCTCAGGGCAGGACCAAGCACCGTCTAGATCATCCCTGACAGGTGTCTATCTAACCTGCTCTTCAATATCTCCAGGGATGGAGATTCCACCACCCCCCTAGGCAACTTATTCCAGTGTTTAACCACCCTGAGAGTTTGGAAGTTTTTCCTAATGTGCAACCTAAACCTCCCTTGCTCCAATTTAACCCCATTGTTTCTTGTCCTATCTTCAGAGGTCAAGGAGAACAATTTTTTTCCTTCCTTGTAACACCCTTTTAGATCCTTGAAAGCTGCTATCATGTCCCCTCTCAGTCTTCTCTTTTCTAAACTACACAAGCCCAATTCTTTCAGTCTTCCCTCATCGCTCATGTTTTCTAGACCTTCCATCCTTATTGCTGCTCTTCTCTGGATCCTCTTCAATTTCTCCACATCTTTTCTGAAATGTGGTGCCGAGACACAATCCCGTGAAGTATTATCATTGAAAATTCACCCAGCAAAGGGACATTATCAACTGCAGCATGGAGCAGCAGGACCATGTTTGCAATCCTCTGCCCTGGGAACAGGTAGAACTGAATTCATTCTCCACAGCTCATCTCAGGAGGTTTGAATGAAACCAAGAGAACCGCGTCCCTGGTGGGTCCATCCCGCCATCTCCTGTGCACAGTTTTGCTCGGTGTGTGCTCCGAAGAGGCCCACCTCAGAGAGCACAGGGTGGGGGAAAAGCATCAACTGAGCTACATTAGGGACCGTGAGCCACTGGCCTTTGCACCACGCCCTGTGCTAGCGAGCATCATAACTCTACTGCTGCCATGCGCAGAACTGGGGGCCCTTTCCAATTGCCGTGAAGAGCAGATACATGGCTCATTTCAGTGTGATTCCTTTACCTGTGGGACCAGGAGTTTTGGAGCAGGGGGTGGTGGTCTGCTCGGAGGAAGCCGCCGGGCAGCATCCTTCGGAATCCCATCTTCTTGATGCGCAGGACCAAAGGGTTTGCTGGTGTGGAGGCTGTGGCCAGCTGGGAGAGCAGGCGGTGGCTGCTTGTGAATTTTGAGATCTGGGGCTGGCTGGGGGTGAAGCACAGCAGGTTTCGATGGGATTTCAGGGGCATAGGTAGCCTGCAGACAAGTCACACAAACACCAGGTGTTATTTCCACATCAGACATGCTGCCCTCTACATTCATTGTCACACCCCTCTCTTTCTTCCACTGCAATGCAGTGGAAACTGCTGACTATAGCATTCTGAACTGACCAAGTATATCTGAACTTGCCAGGTATATCTAGCAAGTGTTAATTGTTTTCGCTCATTTTGCCTTTAGCCCAGACTACACCGGGACGTTTACAAGAAGCGTCAGCAATGGGTGCACTGAATAATGTGGAAAGCTTTGGTTGGGATTTTTGCCAGAAGAAGTAAGGTGCTCATAGAGTGGTAGGACTGGAAGGGACCTTGAGAAGTCATCGAGTCTGGTCCCCTACCCTTACGGCAGGACTAAGTATTATTTAAACCATCCCTGACAAGTGTCAGTCCATCCTGCCCTTAAAAATCTCCCATGATGGAGATTCCATCAGCTCCATAAAGCAATTTATTCCTGTATTTAACCATCCTGGCAGGATTTTTTCTATAACATCCAGCCTCGGGCTCCCATCCTGCAATTTAAGCCCATTTCCTCTGGTCCTATCCTCAGAATGAGAAGAAATTTTCTCCTTACCCCTTGTAACACTCTTTTAGTTATTTGAAAACAGTTATTATGTCCCCCCTCAGTCTTCTCTTCTACACACCATACAAGCCCTGTTATTTCAATCTTCCCTCACAGGCCATGTTTTCTAGACCTTTCATCATTGTTGTTGCTTTCTGGACTTTCTTCAGTTTGTCCACATCTTTCCTGAAACGTGATGCCCACTGGACACAATCCTCCAGCGGAGGCCTAATCAGAGCAGAGCAGAAGAATGACTTCTCGTGTCTTGCTCACGAGCCCTGCTAGCACGTCCCAGAATGATGTGGAGACAGAAGCAGACTATGCCTAGCACTAGGGCTGAACCGTGCCTCGGGGTAGGTTTCCGGTGTCTTTGTCGCTACCTTTCTCCGCTCCTGCGGGGGGTTCAGTTTGAAGGTTGGATTTGAATGGCCATTCGCACCATACTGATCTGGGGCAGCAGCACTGCGGGCAATCGAGGAGAGAGAAGGGAAGAAGGGAGTTATTTCCTTCATGCATTTTCTCTTTCTTTCTTTGCCTAAATTCCAACAAAAAGTTTCAGCAGAATTTGAAAACAACATCGACCATCCCAGTCAGCCTGTTTATCCATGTCCCCTTTTAGTGACGAAACCAGGGGTGGGCAAGATATGACCCGTGGGCAGAATTCGGCCCATCAAGCTGTTTGATCCAGCCCATGGCCTGCCCTGCCACTCCCCTGCTCCCAAGCCAATTGAGAGCTGGGGGCGGGAGGGGTATGTGTGCCAAGTCATTGACTATTCAAAGCAGCTAGCAGCTCCTCCCCCCTGTGCCAACAAGGGGCAGGTGGCACCTAGAAGGCTCTGCCCATTTCTGCCCAAGGCCCTGCCCCTTCTGGGGTGGAGTTGGCCCTTGACTGCAGTCAACATCTGTGAAGTGGCTCCCCTGCAAAAATTATTGCCCACCCTTGGACTAAACTTTACTACCTAAACTGCTATTAAATTAAAATAAATAGATAGATTGCCTATCTCCTAGAACTGGAAGGGACCTTGAAAGGTTATTGAGTCCAGTCTGCTGCTTTCACAGCAGGACCAAGTACCATCCCTGATGCATTTTTGCCCCAAATCCCTAGATGGCCTCTACACGGATTGAGCTTGCAGCCCTGGGTTGAGCAAGCCAATGCTCAAACCACTGAGCTACGCCTCCGCCCCAAATGAGAGCCACGGCCATCTGTGTCTTTCATTAGTGGCCAAGACAACCGCCAACGGGAACATTCTGTGAAATGTCGGAGTTCTGTCCACTGAGTGACATGTGTGACATCAACCTTCTTTAGTGCATGACCAGGAGACGGATAATTAGCTACAGGAATGGTCTGTGAGTTTTCTTCTCGCTGACCCTGCAAAGCTTTGGGAGAAAGGGAGGCAAAGAATAATCCCACCCCAACTGTGAGCTCCTCTTTGAAGGGAGGATGGTCTGCTTCAGAGGCCCGAGTCTGTCCCTCCATTTGTAGCAAAACGCAACCGCGATTCCGATCAAAAGCAAGATGGAAACCAGGACGCCTGCTAGCACTGGAGTTAGGCCTGAAAGCAAGAAAAGCAGAGTCAATCACTGTGTACGGCTCTTCCTTCCACCACCCACACTGCTGCTGTACGAGGGACCCGGGAGATAAAAGGAGTCACACCCACTTTGGTGCGGTAAGGGCCCACTGTCCAGGCTGCCTCCGTTCCCAGGCTGGTTGCAAAACGGGGGTGCCCATCCGCTGTTGCAGTGGCAGTTCTTGTTGCTGTTGCACACCTGTGTTGGGAACAGATAAGGACTTTATCCAGCGCCCCAAGAATCCACACACAGCAAGCAACCAAACACCAGCCGCCAGCCCCTCATGTGGGCCACATGTGAGAGACTTTCCAAGGCACCAGTTAGGAGCTAGGCGCCCTGTCACACGAATGGGAGTCTGATGAAGAAGCAGGAGACCACGGGAGTTTATGTTAACGGTGACACCTGAATGCGGGGCTGGCCTTAGGGGCCAGCTTTTTCCTGCTTTTGCGGAAAAACTTGCCAGCTGTCTACACTGGCTGCTTGAATTTCTGCAAGAACACTGACTTCCTACTGTCTGAAATCAGCGCTTCTTGCGGAAATACTATGCTGCTCCCGTTCGGGCAAAAGTCCTTTTGCGCAAAGCAGTGTAGACAGCTCAGATTTGTTTTGCGCAAAAAAGCCCCGATTGCGAAAATGGCGACGTAGCCGGAGTGTATGGGGCCCTACACAGTACAATTAAATTGGTGTCCCTCTGCTTGATGGCAGCCACGTGAAGGGACACGATTTTTTAGAGACGTGATTTGATAATCTGCAGCAATGCATTCATATTTTTAAGGCTAATTTAAAACAAAGATCCTGTAGACTCACATGGTTTATTCAGAAATGGACAGTAGAGAACTGTTAATTGGCTTCAGGACCACTTGAACGGCTCTTTCACAGGCTCAGTGTTCTGCTCATAGGCCTGCTAAAAGGCTGTTTTACTTTTAAGTTATCTCGCTTATCTCCGGAAGACTTTCCAGGCTGCAGCAGCCACAGAACAGGGATAGGAAGAGGGAGATGGGTGAACACTAAAACCCAGCGGTGCCCCAGATTTGCAGGTGCCCTGTGCAGCTGCGTATTCTGCGTGTGGGTAAGAACGGCCCTGTCGGACCTGGCTTTTTAAAGTATGAATAGCTCCCCAAACACCTTGTACAAATGTAAAGGGACTTGTCTACCCCAGCCATGCCTGAAATGGAGAAAAGGCAGAAAGACTCACTCCCCGGCCATGGCACTTCTTCCTACAGCCTTCAGACTTAAAGATGGATGCGTTCCTGCAGTGTCCCTCGAAGCAAACCTGTGGGAGCACAAACCGAACGCCCTGTCAGCTCTCTGGGGGAGGGACCATGTCATTGTTCCATGTTTGTACAGCACCTGGTGCCGGGGGGGGGCTCTGGTTATGACTCCTGGGGGCTACCAGAGTACAGGTAACAATAATGTCAGAACCGAAGTCACAGCCAACAGTGATGTTTGGCTGGTCCCCAAGCAACTATCTATCTCCGCCCCCGCCCCAGTGAATGGGATAGCAGACGCGCAATGGAGAAACTGAGGCTAAGAAGCCAGCTGACTTGCCCAAAGCCACACCGCCAGCCTGTGGGAGAACAGCTGGTGTTGGCTCTCAGCCTCTAGCCTGGAGCTTGTCGTTCTAGGCCACGCCATCCCAGACCCAGATCTAACACTGTCCCCCTCTATCCACTTGGCAAAGACCTAAGGCATGGGTGGCCCTTTGATACCAATGAATAAAGGAGCTGCCTTCTGCTGTGTGAGAGAGGGAACTGTTAGAAACTGGACTGGGAGGGATCTCCGCAGACTTCATGTCCAGCCCCTGGTGTAGCAGGTAACCTGCTAGGGATAGAGTGTTCTCTCTCAGCAGGCCCACAGAAGCTGTGCTGTAGGAAGCTGCTCCCGTGACATAGGTAAAAATTCTCCAGAAAGAATTGAAGCATCCCAGAACATTTTCCAGCTGGCAAAGCCCCGCCCCACCCAACAGCACCGTGGTACACGCCAGGACCTACGTGATTGTCCCCACACTTCGTTCCTGTCATCACCAGGCCAGGGTCCAGCATATCCCCTTCGCTCTCTTCAGCACCGTACACGTGGGTCCCCCGGCACTGGATCTGCCTTCCCTTCACCTGGATCGTTGTGTCTATCGGGACAGCCCGGGAGTCCAGTGGTTTGGAAGCCGAGCTCTGGCACTGAATCTTCCCGCATTTTGCATCTCTGTTGGAAAAGCGGCGACAAGAAAGCAGGTCGCCTCCTGCCTTCTGCTTAACGTCTCCACTTTATCCCCACAAGATTAAGAACATTCACATTAAAATGAACAGATTTGAGGGAGGCACCGACCCATTTCTGAGCTCACAGCAAGACAATAGCATTCTTTGGCTCCCTGGCAATAGCCACTCCAAGCCATCTAAAGGAACAATCCTAAGGAGACAGGCCCACTGGTCACCATTTCATCTGTGTCATAAACAGGCCAGATTGCAGGGCACTTCGCCCCAACCTGGGTTAAGAATGGACGGCCACGGAGATAAACAGGAAGCTGCCTTTTAGCTGTTATAAATATTGGGCCTGGACGAATAACGGGAAACAAAAATTTCCTCCTCCGTTTACTGTTGGAATAAAAAACCAGCTCGACAGTTGTTTGAGAAGTGGGGGGGGATGGTAGCAATCTCAGCCTTTTTTCTTCAAAATTCAGAGGGGTTTTTGGTTAAAATCTTTATATTTGAGAAACTACCAGCTGCCCACATAGCTAGCAATGCTACTACAGGTGGAACCTCTCTAGTTCAGAACTCTCTGGTCCAGAAACTGGTCTGGCATGATGTTAGTGAGCCGGATGACCATTTATCATGGGTGTAGCCAAGTTTCCCGCGGTCCCAAAAAGTTTGTTTTCAGCCCCCAGTCCTGGCTCTCAGGGTGTGTCTAGACTACAGGGTTTTGTCCACAAAAGTGGACTTTTGTCGACAAAACTATACCTGCGTCCACACTGCCTTTGAGTTATGTCGACATAAGGTCAACAAAACTCAGCAGTTTTGTCGACGTATGTCAACCTCATTCTACGAGGAATAACGCCTTTTGTTGACAGAGTTCTTGCTTTGTCGACAGAACTGGATGTCGTCTAGACGCTCTTTGTCAACAGAAGCTTTGTCGACAGTATCTGTCGACAAAACCCTGTAGTCTAGACATACCCTCAGTGTTCTGTGCTGTTATTTAGCTCTAATTTACCCCTGAATGTCTTCTCGGGGCCCAGTAAGCAGCGGAAGTGTTGGTAATGCTGCTAGACAATATTGACCTCCTCTGGTCCGGCAAATTCTCTCGTTCGGAACCAGTCAGGTCCCGAGGGCGCCGGACTAGAGAGATTCAACCTGTATCATAAAGAAGGGCACAGATCGAACTGGGATGGGGAGGACTGGCTGCAGGGAGAGGGTATTAATACCAGCAGAGGGTAGTTTGCTTTCCTCTGGTGGCCTGTATCTTAGCAGGGTATGGAAACATCACTTCTCTACTAGCAAGTAAGAGCTGCCCTTCTGCCTCCTACCTTGTCTCACACTTCCTGTACGTGCCGGAGGGATCCTTCCCACAGTTCCCATAGGTGTCCCCGGCAGCGTTAACCTTCTCAAAGCACAGGTCAGGGGCGGGCCTCGCTCCTGTGTGGAAGAGACGGGTGCGACTGACTCTTGGAGAAGCGGTGGCTACCTCAAACCCTGCACTTATTCCTTCTTTCCCGACAAGTTGACGGGGGAGAACCTATTTGCTACTTCTGCCCTGTGAGCACTGCAGCTGAGGTTTTCCAGCAGAGTGGGTGGTCGGGGACCAGTCCTCTGCTGGAGGGCAGCCCCCTAGGGATGTAACAAATGGCCGGAATGCTGAGCACAGCTGGAGCTTTCTGGCTGTCACTGATATATTTGTACCAGCATTTGCATTGGTACTTCCCTCCAGCCCCATTGGCTTCCATTGAGTCACATGGTACACTCAAAATTCTGTGCTTGTGAGGTCAGAATCTGTCACCATAGACATAGACCATGTCCTCTGTTGCATCTGTTGTCCGATAAACAAGGGCAGAGGCAGTACAAGCTTCTGTGTGCGACCCCTGCCCTATTCCTCGGCCCTGCCTGGCCACTGCTGGAGACTGTTATGGGGAGGCAGCATCCTCTAGCATCCAGAGCACTGGCCTACAAGACAGGAGACTTAGAGCAAATTCCTGGAGCACCTGCTGTGCTGCTGTGTGACCTTGGGCACTTCATATTGCCTCTTCGTGCCTCTGTTTCCCCTCCTGTCCTTTGTGCGTCTCAGGAGAACAACAATCACCATCTAAAGCAGACGCTCAGTCTCGCATAGACCATCTGGCCACGGAGCCTGTTGCTCTGGAAGAGGCTCTCCTTACCCGGCCCCCAGAGCTCCAGGCACTGCTGCTCGTGCGTGAGGCACATGCCGACGTAGCAGTACGCCCGCCCCCCTGCGCACGGCGTCCCGTCCATTTGGTAGAAGTTGACGGGGCAGAAGGCTGACTTGCCAGTGCAGTGTTCTGGCAGGTCACAGGGTCCAGAGGTCTCCCTGCAGAGAGTTCCTGGAGCCACCAGCTGAAGAGATGGAAGGGGGAAAAAAATCAGGGATGATTTTAGTGGCACCAGAGCTGTTTTAAGAAGGAGGGACTGAGCTGCACCTCTCACTGCCCCAGGCTTGGGCCACAACTAGAGGTACCAACTCTCCCAGACTGGATGGACCAGACACAGTAGAGTCTGGCTGGGAGACTTGGCCACCTAAGCATAACAGGAGGCAGCTGTGGGGCCCTGGGTTGAGGCTGGGAGCAGAGTCCTGGGCTGGCAGCAGGACCCCAGGTAGCAGCGGAGCCTCCTGGGCCGGTGGCCTGCACCACGGGGGCAGCAGACTGCAGAGCCCAAGGGGAGGGTGGGTGGGAGGATCCCAGTGGGTGGCAAAGCCAGCAGGGCTGGTGGGAGGCCAAAGGGGCCACCTGGAAGCTGGACTCGGGACTGGCAGAGCCAGTGGATGGCCGGCCCTTGGGTGTGGGGAAGCCGGGTGCAAAACTATGGGGTTCTATACTCTTACTTCCCACACCGATGGATTTCTTCTTGCTTGACTGCAACAGGGTTTTGCTTCTCTATGGTAAAAAACCCGACAAACTGTCTAATCCAGCCATCCCTCATCTCTTCGTCTTAGCCACCGACACCTCAATTGACCCTCAATAACTAGCTAAGACTTGTTCAAAAGCGAGTTTGTTTGTTTGAGCCCTTCCCTACCACTGGTGAGCATGAGGTGGGCAAAGTACAGTGCTGTGATGCAGTTGAATCTCTCCTCGCGGGCAGCATGGCTGGGAACCCAGAGAGGTTGTTATGGGCATAATGTCACTACAAGACGATTGTGCACAACATCTTTTCCAGGAAGTGAGCTAGCGTGAAAATTGTTGCCTCTCGTCACTCAGATAGAGACAGCTGCGGGGCTTTGAGTTTGGAAGTTGGGCTCCAAAACTAGAGACCTGTTCCCACAAGATCTAACAAGACAGCAGAACTGTGACTTGAGAAAAGCGGTCGGGTCATTCCAATAGAGGGCTCTGCTCAACATCTAATACATATTTTAGAGTTTGTCTGTCTGTTCAAGAATTCCTCCTACAGGGTAGGAGCCAGGACCACCAAGTTTGGTGTACAGCTTCCTCTTGAGCTTAACTTAAAGCACAAACATAAACATAACAGGTTTTGGTTGTGCCAGAAAAATGGGATGTGCTTGGAATGGGATTGCTTCTCATAAAACTATACAGAAAAGAGACAGAATCAGCAAATCAAGGACGTTCTTCAAAACTAATATAACCCAGGGAATGTTGAAAGAGACTGAACCAAGATGAGCCAGAAAAATAGGATCAACCTGGAATAGGATTGGTTCTCAATGACCCTTACAGAAAAGAGATAAAATGGAGAAATGTGGAGTAGTGCTCTGTTTTGGCCCAGATAAATCAATGATTACGGTTTGAAAACTAGAAGAAAATGTTATTGGAAACCAAATTGACTATAGCCCTTTTTTTAAAAACACAACAAATGATAAGAGTTTATAGGGATGAAGAAAAAATACACTTGATGGACTTCCCATTTTTTTTAAAATTACCAAAAAAAATTCAACAGAAAAATTTGAACAATCCCCTTTCTAAAAGAAATCTGAAATAAAAATTAACTTCATAAAAATAACACTATGTTTGAAAAATGCCATCCTTTCAATAAAGCATGCACATTTTCCTTTTATTAAAAAACTTAATTGAAGTAAGAACCTGAGCAATGCCGGGTAAATCTGCAAGTGTATTTATATATTTACACACATCTTCAGTCCTCCTCATATCCCCTGCGTTGAACATAAGTGATCCCTGGCGGCAGAGTTTACACCCACTGATCCAGCCCAGGGCGTTGTCAGCAGAACTCCAGACCTCTACACCCAGACTCAGAAGGAGTTTAGACAACCAGACTATTCTGACCTGCGGGATCCAGACACCACCGCACACCCTGCAGCCTGGAGTGTCTCCAGTTAGCTGCTGAGCTAGAGGAACTAAACTGTGCACTAGAAGGTTAAAGGCCAACATCCAGTCTAATCCCCATGAGGAAAATGCTCCTTGCTCTCATGTGCAGGTTTCTCCTTGGATCCAGTTTCCCTCTTTCAGCAACCAATGGCGTAACCCCCAAAAGGTCAATAAGCTGGTGACATAATCAACCGGGGAACCGGCATGCTCAGCCCTGCTGTGCCAGTTGTCTTCTTGGAAACAGCTTGGCCCTTGATGTGGATTAACCCTTGGTGCTCACAGCCCGGCACCAGTGTAAGCAAGAATAGATGGCGTGAGTCTCCCCAGGGGATGGAAGGTGGAAGAGAAGGGGTGAAAACAGTGACTTCTCCGCTGCTTAGACTGCACGTGGTTTTAAATTGCAAAAGTCTGCAGCGTTCACTCCACGGCTCATGGGAGAGGCTACAGGCGGTAACCAATGGACAGGGTCTGAATCTAACTGCCGCTCTGCACAAGTCGATCAGACGCGTCATACCGCATGGGGATGGAGCGATGAACTAACCTGCGTCATGCACTGAAATCCCAGGCTTACAGACAACAAAGAATTGCAAAGACGACTAGCCCAGCGGTTTTCAAACTTTTTTTCCCATGACCCAGTTGAAGAAAATCATTGATGCTGCGACTCAATAGAATTTGACTGGAGTGTGGGCTGCGGGGTGGGGCTGAGGATGGAGCTTTGGGCTGTCGGAGGGGGCTTTGGCTTGAGGGGGGTCAGGGCTGGGGCAGGAGGGGGTTACCTTGAGCGGCTCCCTGTCAGCGGTGCAGCGGGGGGGCTAAGGCAGGTTCCTGCCTCTCCTGGCACCCCAGAAGCAGCCAGCAGCAGGTTCCCAGCCAATGGGAGTGCGGAGCTAGTGCTCTGGGCAGGGGCAGTGAAGGGAACCCTGTGCGCTCCTCCGCCCCCCAACTTAGAAGCCAGGCTTGAAGCTGGCTACTTTTGGGGCGCAGCACAGTCTGTGGTACCAGGCCAGCTGCCTTATCCCCCCCACTGGTCACTGATCCCCCTGCAGCAATGAGACCCAGCGCCCGACATTCCACTACCCAGTGCTGAGTTGCGACCCCTAGGTTGAAAACCCCTGGGCTAGACATACTGTCTCTCTTCACTGTTGGGGATCCAACATTAGGTACCCCAAGAGCAGTTCTTTGAGCACCCAGGCTCTGAAAATCCAGCCCCATTAATGGGTGCCCCAAACCACGCCTCACTCTGGAAGATCTTTGGCCTATATTGCTGACAAGCTTAGGGCCTCGGGAGTCGGTACAGAAGCCTGGATTTGCTCCCTCCTCTTCCTCCGCATTTCTCAAAGCAAACCGTAGAAGGCGCTGGCGTCAAAGACAGCCTCTGCCTCTGTGCCCGAAGCCGGTGACGGGCAGCGAGCAAAGCGGCGATGAACGCAGATGTCTCATTCCTGAGCGAGATGAGCTTGTTGGACTTCTCCCCCCCCACACACCGATGGCCCCACCGTTGATTGCAGGCCCAAAATCAGGCGGCTGGGATGGGAAACTCTCCCTGGAGCATGGCCAGGACTCTGGGGGAGCAGGGAGCTATCGGTCGGTGTCTGGGTGGTGCCTACCACCAGGATACCTGTTGCCTTTGGACTGGAGGTGGGGATACTGGTCTAGGAGAAGGCTCCTGTACTGAAAATGCGCGGGTTATATACAAGCCGTAAAGCATTTGACAGTGATAAATCCAAGCCGCCGGGGGGGGGGGGGGTGAACCAGGGGGCATAAGCAAGATGCACCGGCATGAGGGAGAGAATCCAAACAGTGCTACTCGCGTCGTTTCAAATCACTGGAGAAAGGAGCCAAGGCCTCAATTTGGGGCCCTTGCTCCTCTCTCCGTCTGCATCCCCCTGCCCCTCCCCAGGTCCAGCAGCGCCTCGCAGGGGAAGGTGCGACAGGGCCCAACCTTGCACTGGTGGCAGCAGGTCCCGTGAGCACACTCGGCGCCGGGTTTCAGGGAGCAGTCGGCGGCATTGCAGCAGGGATTCCTGCAGTCCTGGGGGAGAGGAAGAAGAGACGCGCGGGGTCGAGGAGGCTGATGTGCAGATGGAGCTGAGCACACTCACATGTCCAGGTGGCCGGCCGGCTCTCCCCCTCTTGAGGACCCAGGGTATCTGCTGGCCTTCCTCTCCCTGCACCGTCAGCGCCACTGGCCCCTCCAGAAATCCCCGCCCTGGTCTTCCCGCAGCACTGCCAGAGCCATTGAACGGTCCAGGGTAGCAGCCCCGTGCTCCACGGGGAAGCCCACAGCAGCCGTGGCAGCCATCCTATGGATGGAGCCCAGAGCGGCCTGGGTTCCTGGGGGGCGGGGCCTGGCACACGGTCCAGCCCCCACACACTGCTGCGGTGGGAGCTGAAGCAACCCGGCCACCTGCTCTGCTCTGCCACCCATCTCCCGTCGGCTGCGCTCGGCGTCATTGTGGAAGCAGGAAGCGAGCGCCCCGGCCCTAAGACACTCTGCTTCCCAACAGCAGCCGACTGCCACGCAGCAGAACGGAGCAGGCGGTCGGGTCGCTCCCATAACATAAGAACTGGGATTTGCTGAATGAAATTAATAGGTAGCAGGTTTAAAACAAACAAAAGGAAGTGTTTCTTCACACAACACACAGTTGGGGGGCTGGACTCGATGACCTCCTAAGGGCTTTTCCAACCCTATGATTCTTTGATTAACCTGTGGAACTCCTTGACAGATGATATTGTGAAGGCCAGGACTTTAACGGGATTCCAAAAAGAGAGAGATAAACTCATGGAGGGCAGGTCCATCAATGGCTACTAGCCAGGATGGGTAGAGATGGTGCCTCTAGCCTTTGTTTGTCTGGGGCTGGGAATGGACGACAGGGGAGGGATCACTTGATGATTCCCTGTTCTGTTCACTCCCTCTGGGGCACCTGGTATCGGCCACTGTTGGCAGACAGGACATGGACGAGATGGACCTTTGGTCTGACCTAGTCTGGCTGTTCTTATGTTCTTGTGCTCCGGCTCCTGCCACTGCAGTGAGTACTTGGGGGGGGAGGGGGGCTGTTGGTGCCCTCCCATCCCCCAAGGTTCTCCTGCTTATGTTGCTTGGAGGAGGGGGCTTTGAGCAAGGGGGCAGGGCAGGGAAGGGGCAGGGTGGGGCTGGAGCAGAGGTGGGGCGAAGGCTGCCCTGTGTCCCACACCTCAGACACTGGGGGAGAGGGGTTGCCCCGGACCCCACCCACCCTAGGGACGTCCCTGCTGGCAGTCGTATGCTATTGCTCCCCCCCCCCCCCCCGCCGCTAACGAATGGACAGTTACTCATGCTGCGTGCATTTCGATTGGTGGCTCTGGGCGGCTGGCCGCAAGAGGCCCCCTTCCACCCAGGGAGGACAACACGGAGAGGCACAGACCGGAAGGAGGTGACTTGACGTGCTCCACAATGCAGCAGCCCATGATCATGACAGCCAGACAGGCCAACGACAGGGCAGGAGAGGCCAGCGAGGCCTCGCCCTCCCTTCATCGGCTTTGGAGCTGGGCTCAAATGGATCCCGGATTCCAGATGCCTGAACTTCGGGGCTGCTTCAAAACCGAACCTACTTCTGGCTTTGCATTGCCGGTGACTCCCCTGCTTTGCATTAGGTCAGACCAGGTGTACTCAGAACTGGCTCTTACAAAGCACTTCTCGGTAGATCTCAAGCACTTCATCCCCCCCTAGCATTCACCCCATTTTACAGGTCGGGAAACCGAGGCTCAGACTGATTTGCATAAGGTTATCCAGCAGGCCAATGGCAGAGCCAGGAATAGAAGCTCAGTCCAATAAGCTAACAGCCTTTAATACACTGAACTCCCATCCTTCTGCTAAGGCAAATGCTTTTCTTATTTATATCCTTTGTCTATTGACACAGACTAACCATTCTGGGTTGGTTTTTAAAATACCGTCAGTGGTAAGTGTTTATGCCAAATATAGAAAGATACAGGCATCCGGCATGAACATAGCTTGCATGCTCTCCATACATGTCTCCTCCCTGCGTGCATACTGGATATTCCTTGCACATGCCTTTGGCCAAAAACTTTGCTGAATGCATAACCACTCCTGCAGGGTGCATCAGCAGGGTATAATCCTAACATATTCAGCACAGAACTCTTGTCACCTGAGCTACAGGTATTACTCCATTTACTGGTATCAGTAGTAGGCTCTTATCCTCTCTGTACATCCTCCACTAGAGGGGGATACAGCCTATTTAGCTACCATGTCACAAATACACCATAACTAGTTGCATGATGGTAGCCCCCCAGAGGTCCCTGTGAGGGTTAGGGATGTAATGTGTTATGTGCTGTACATACAGTCAGACAAGGTCTCCCTAAAGAACTTTGCACGCTGATGGACATGCTGTAACTCACACGCTAACTGTCCCGGGGTGGCACCTACACCACCTAGAGAGAGAAGAAAGAATTTGCTCTACAGCCTTCGCTGGGAGCCGGCTGGTTTTATAGCCTAAGCAGTAAGCTCCAGAGACCTGGGACCCTTAGGCTACATCTAGACTGGCATGATTTTCCGCAAATGCTTTTAACGGAAAAGTTTTCCGTTAAAAGCATTTGCGGAAAAGAGCGTCTAGATTGGCACGGATGCTTTTCTGCAAAAGCACTTTTTGTGGAAAAGCATCCGTGCCAATCTAGACGCTCTTTTCCACAAAAAAGCCCCAATCGCCATTTTCGCCATCGGGACTTTTTTGCACAAAACAAATCTGAGCTGTCTACACTGGCCCTTTTGCGCAAAAGCTTTGTGCAAAAGGACTTTTGCCCGAACGGGAGCAGCATGGTATTTCCGCAAGAAGCTCTGATTTCAGACAGTAGGAAGTCAGTGTTCTTGCAGAAATTCAAGCAGCCAGTGTAGACAGCTGGCAAGTCTATAACTTGCCAGTCTAGACACAACCTTGGAGTTCTGTGCAGGAGCCTCTACAGGTGGAGCTAAAAGCCAGCCAGCTCCCAGCTAAGGCTACGCAGCAAACTCACTTTCTCTTTGTAAGAGAGCTCAGTGCTACTCCATGGGACAGTGCACCACCCTCAGCAGGTGTGTGGGTTACAATTGCACCCATGGTAATTGTCCCTCACACACACACCTCCTGCACCTACCCAAGCTGAGCACGTGTAACCGTCACCTGGGGGATTTGAACCTGGGACCTCTGGATCTTAGTATAGGAGCCTTTACCCCAGAGGGCATGTCTAGACTGTGGGGTTTTTTTCGAAAGGAGATATGCAAAGTTGGTGCTAATTTGCATATCTTCTTCCGATCCCATTTTCGAAAGCGGGTCTTTCGAAAGTGAAAGTAGTCTGGATGCGGGTTTTTCAGGGGAAAAACCTTTTCCCAAAAAAACTTTCTTCCTAAAAAAAGGAGATGTGTGCGGTTTTTCAAAAAAGGAGGTATTTTTCTGAAAAAAAACCCACGTCCAAACTACTTCCACTTTTGAAAGACTCACTTTCAAAAATGCAATCGGAAGAAGATATTCAAATTAGCACCAAATTTGCATATCTTCTTTCTAAAAACCCCCCAGAAGTCTAGACATGCCTTGAGCTAAAAGCCAGCTGGCACTCAACCCAGGCTGTAGAGGTCTCTTGTTCTTATCTGTCACTGTGGTCTAGGTGCCACTGCATGTGACAGTGAACCACACTAGGTGGTGTGTGGGTTACATGCGTATCATGGGCGGGTGGGCCTCTCGGGTGCTTAGCACTCATGTCACTTCTCCCCACCTCACACAATTAGATCTCAGCGCCAGTTACCTCCACTTCTCCGCAATCACATTCTTCTCCGTCTTCCAAGTACCCATTTCCGCACCTCTTCCCTCCGTATAAAGTACCAGGGTCTGGCATGTTGGAGAGACAGATCCCTCCACCCGACTGCAGATACCTGTCCAGCTCCTTCCTATTGCACGGGCTGAACACCTTGGGGAACGGGTGCCTGCAGATCAGAAGAGCATCGCATTAGAGGAGATCAGTGGCCTAACGCTGCCTTGCACAGGTAGCACTACCGCTCCTGCTCTGGAGATGCCCTTAGTGTAGCGGCATGAAGGCTGAATTTGGCCTGTGTGGTCACGCTCAGGGTCAAGGTTCCAGGTTTCGTATCGAGGTTTCATCTGGCAAGGAGTTTAGATTTCAGCTCTGATGCCTCCTCTCTCCTGGGAAAGCAGCCACCCCCTCCAAGGAGTTCGCAATAAACATTTTAAGACTAAAACCCAGTATCCACATACACAGTGCCCCAGGAGATCCATGCCATATGGCTTCTTTATACATTAAAAAGTCAGTCTTGCCTGCCCCTAACAACTGCATTTTCACATCGAAACCTAAGAATGGGACATTTCCAGCCCACTTAACTAGCTTCATTAGCACCAGTCTGACAATCAACAGGTCCTCCTATCTCTTCCCTGTTATAAATATCTTGGTTCTGTTTCACTCTGACTTATCATCTGAAGAAATGGGTTTTGCCCACAAAAGCTCACAATATTATATATATTTTTGTTAGTCTCTAAGGTGCCACCGGACTACTTGTTTTGTAAGTTTCAGACTAACACGGCTTCCCCCTCTAAGACCTTGTTCTTCATTGTTAGAGTGGCTTTTAGAATCTAACACTTGATACTGAATAACTGGCTGTCAACCTGACTGATAAAAAGGTGTAATCCCCCCAACCCCAACAGCAAGTGGAATGGGTTTACGTATGGCTTCTGTTTCAAAGCTTTTTCATTTCCTCTTGGGGGGGAGGTGTATGTGTACTCCTACTTGTTCACCTTAGGTATGTTAGACACACACAGGCAGGCACATACATGTTGCATCTGTTTGCAGGTTGTGTGTGTATACGCATGCCAATACACTGCCTCTTTCCCACTGGATATTTTTCTTTGTGAAAACTCAATGACTTCAAAACAAGGCATTTTAAAGATCAGCTTAAGCAACTTAAAATGTTCTTGGTTAAATGACAGGTTTGTTTCTTTTCAGTAAAAAGGGGGTGAGGAGTGTGTGTGGGAGGAATTAGGGGTTTTAATTAATACAAAGCCCAGGTCTAGAACTTCTAGAAACTCTTCTAAAGACCTAAGGAGTAAATTTTTTTATAATACAAGGGAGAGTAGCTGTAAGGGAGGTGGGCAGAGCTAATGGTTTTGTGTGTCTCAAGAAACATGGAATCCCCTGTTGTTCCTCATGAAAAATTAATCCTAAAATCCCCCGGGGTTTACGCTCTCTCTCTTCCTTCCTCTTCCCCTCGGGCCTGCAGTCCCCTTTCTTTGAAAGACAGACATGTCACCCCTCACTTGAAATAGGAGAAGAGCACGGACCAAATCCATTTGCTGCACACTGCTTCCAAGACAAAACTGCCCTCTGACACTATTAACCCATTAAGGCTACGTCTGCACTGTAGCCTTTTTCCAGAAAAGCTTATGCAAATGAAGCACGGAGTGGAATATCGCCATGCTTCATTTGCATAATTAATTAGCAGCCCTTTTTGCGCAAGAGGCTTTAGTTGAAAATATGAGGAAGAACAGCTCTTGTGCAAGAGGGGTTTTTTGGGCAAAAAGGAGCTGACTTGCACAAAAGCCTCTTGCACAAAAACAGCCCCTAATTAATTATGCAAATAAAGTGTGGCAATATTCCACTCCATGCTTCATTTGCATAAGCTTTTGCGGAAGAAGGCTACAATGTAGACATAGCCTAAGGGTGCCCAGTGAATTGCCATTAGGAGGAGTTTTCTTAACAAAACGCTCATAACAGGCAATGTCCAACCCAGGTAACATACGGCTTAGAAATACGGCCGTGTAGCTGTGCCTTTTGATGGTCTCCAACAAGCCCTTGGTTACCACATTGTGTGGACGCATGATCCCGACGATGGGTGAAGGCCCAGCTGGGGAAGTCAAGCAAAGTTCCATCTTTTCTGCCCAAAACCACACCCCTTCCCTCAAGACCATGCCTCTCGCCCCACCTTTCCGTCCCCCAAGCAAGGTCCCAGCCCCTCCCAGGTGGCTGGGCAGTGTAGGCAGTTTTGGGAGGGCAATGCCTTCCCTTGCCTGCATTACCTACTGCCCATGAGCCCAGCCACTATACAGGTGCAAGTACTTAACACCATGAGGGGTATTTTACATACAGAGCACATGCAACTAAGCCAGATCAGACTCCTGCTGCGGGGGCCACACTCCCGCAAATACTTTGGCTGACCCCTGCCTTTCCCTGGGCTTGGCCATTTGCTAAGGGGCAGTTTAATTTAAACTGGGAATTAAACTATCTGCCCCTGCCATGTGACCCCATTTTCCATGGAGTGGTGTCTCTAAAACCTATTACGTGTGTAAAATCAATGGACACTGGCTATCGGCAAGGGGGGATTGAACCTATGACCTCCTGGGGCTAAAGCCATGAGTCCCTGCTGCATGAGCTAAAAGCCCTCTGGCCTGTAGCTGAGGCTGTAGGGCAGAGTTTACTCTCCCGTGTTAGTGGTCCCAGTGCCTCTGGGCTACGCAGGCAACATACCCTGCTGGTCCCATCTCTGTGCTGCATTCAATGAGCCCCTTTCGCAGGGGTTCTCCGGACACAGCTAAGTTTGTGTGCCTGAGAGAAGGAAACACAAGCGCGACTCACCCCGTCGCAGCGGCCATGATGCAGCCTCCGTCTTCAGCCCGGGCTGCACAGCAGCCAGGCGAGTCGTGGCTCATGCCGAAGTTGTGCCCCATCTCGTGGGCCATGGTGGCAGCGACGCCGATGGCGTTGTCCGAGTGGTCCTGGCCAGAATCAAAGAGCAGCGTCAGCGTTTCACCTCCACCCCTGCTGAGCGCACAGCACTGGCAGAGAAGTGCGTTTTCAGCCGGAGCAGCCTGTACGATGGGGCAGTTTAGATCCCGAGCTGGACTTTACAGGCCCATCTCTGTCAGTGTCAGGTGTCTGTTGCAAAGTGGCCGACTGGCAATGAATAGTGCCCTGCAAATTCGTGCATATTTGCTTTATATCCACAGCGATCGATCTTCCGGAGTTTGATTTAGCGAGTCTAGTTAAGACGTGCTAAATCGAACTCAGAGGGCACCCCCGCTGACAGCCGGCAGTCCTGCTTGTGCAAGGAGTAATGGAAGCCAACGGGAGTGTTTGTCCCCACCAGCCTCCCGCTGTGGGGATGGTGGGGAAATGCAAAACAAGGTATGTCAGCTCTAGCTACATAATTAACATAGTTGGAGTTGCGTACCTTGTTTCGATCTTCCCCTTTAGTGTAGGCTTGGCCTGAGGCACGTCGTGTCTGGGCCATAATGATGTATAACAGGCCTTTACATTAGGTTTAAATGTAATCTTGTTTATCGTTAGGCCCCAGTATTTAAAAAGTAGCCTTTTACATGCCAGCGGTGGTGGCAGCATGTGCTGGATAGCTGGCACCCAAGACTGAAGTCATTGAGTCTTGTTTTCCACGCACAAGTGCTCCAGTTTCAGCTCCTGCGACCTCCATTTTCTCCCCACCCATGTTTTGTTGGGACTGTGTGTGTCCGGGATTAATGAGATCCCTGGAGCCTGCTGGGAGGACTGTTACCTGGGGCGGCCTGTAGCTGCTTATGTAAGGGAAGGCTGGAGATAGACATGAGAATCATTTTCTGTCCTGGTTTTCTGGGAGGCAGCTCTCACATGTACTTGCTACACACTGGAAATGGCCAATTAGTTCTTACCATGTTCACCCCGCCAGATTGGAAATCGGAGCACATGGCCATCAGAGGTGCCACCCCTATGGTGGTGCCCTGGAACGGCGTCCCACTGAAAGAAATCCAGAGAAATAACGAAATGGGACAGAGCTCTGCTCGGAGGGGTTGGAGAGATAAATGCTGGGTGCAGGTCAAGACCCCCTGAATTTACATCAGACCACAGGAAACGGCTTCTTCATTAAAACCCTTCCTGCCAGCTTCATAGCTGAGCTTCTAAGTGCCACCATGGCTCTTTTAGAGCCAGACGTTCACCTGGTACCATGAGCAAGCCATCTGGACAGTGCAGCTAATCCGACTGCTGGGAATGGCCCGGTGGTGCTCCTGTATGATTACTGACTTCCTACACGTTGGAACGTGCACACAAGAGATTGTCCACGGAGAAGCCACCCCAGGCTTAATCCGGAGCCCAGGGCATGCTGAGGCCATGCTTTGGGAATTTAGACTGACATATTCCAGGTCTCCATCTATTGGCTCAGTGCTTTGATTTAAGGAGCCCTCAGTGACCTAGAATGCTACTACACCTGTCCAAGTCTTTAGGGTCTAATTGGTGGTGTGGGGAGTCAGGCCCACCCGGACACCCGGAACAGAATGAAAAACAATTGTGGTGAATCTGTCTATGAAAAACACAGCAGAAAAGATGCTGCATTTGCTTTTCACTGGCTCCTGCTTCACTTCCCACTACCTGCTAATGGGGGAATCCTCGCAGGCCCAGGACGCTGCTGCTAATGAGCCCATCTTGCTGGCACCGTATCCAGTGGCACTAGTCAGATCAGCAGGAGGAGTCATCAGCCAGCTCCCAGCACCGTGCACCACAAAGGTCCAAGCGCAGAATGACACACTCGCAAACCCAGGGCTTTGTCCCAGGATGGGCCGAGTGCCCGAGAGTGAAGTCTGCACATTTTGGCTTGTGGCCCAGAGCTTCAGAGAAGTGTGCATGCAAAGATGCACACGCATTGGCATGCGCCTTATGCATGCACAATAACGGAAATTCCCACTTCATTGCGTATGTACCGTGACCACTTCCCACTGGGCGCTTGCAAGCGTATGCACCTTTCTACCGCTCCTGCCCCACAGCTAGAGGCTAGAGGCTTATCTCTCTGATGGATGCTTGAGCGTCACCATAGAAAACCTGCCACCCGAAATCTCAGCTCGATCTATTGTGACAAACTGACTTCACGCCTTGTCCCCAGATTCCTTGGGCAGAGGGACCATGGTATCCCTGGAAAAGCAACGTACGTGATCAGCTGGGCATTGTCATGCTTTTTGTGGGCTAGCAACTTGCGCCGCCAAGTGAGGAAGGACCAAAGGGTGGAACGGGAGTTCTCGGAGACTTCGCACTTGTTTCCGTCGGTCCAGACCTCCAGCCCCACCAGGGCAACCCGAATGTTCAGGGACTTGTAAAACTAGATGATGCACGGAGAGCAGAGGAAAGAGCCGGTCAGTGGATTGCTGCTTTTTTTCATCCTTGTTTTAAACGATGAATAGAAACCATGCAAAATATGTGAATTCCATACCATTAGAGCTGTAAGTTCCAGGAAAGTGGCCTCCTAGCACACCTAGGGGTGGGCAATAACACAGCGGTGGTTCACCGAGATAGGGGCTGCTGCTGCTATATTTACCTGCACAGCCACAGGTACCGGCGATTGCAGTTCCCATTGGCTGCAGATCACCATTCCTGGCCAATGGGAGTGGCAGGAAGCAGCGTGGACCAGGACACCACTTCCTGAAGCTCCCATTGGTTGGGAACTGCAATCCGCAGCCAATGGGAGCTGCAATCACTGGTAACTGCAGCCGTGCAGGTAAATACAGTGGTGGGGCCCCGCCAGGAGCTAACCCTGGTAGATCAGATCTGGCCTGCGGACTGGTATTTGCCCACCTAGCAGCATGTTCTGCCCTCAGCTCTGCGAGGGGAAGAGCTTCTACAAAACCCTACTAAATCACAGTCTGGACTGGAGGCCTTTTGTGGCGAACGGTTGCAGTTTGCAGCCAGCGGCGAAGAACGCCCGCCATGACTCAGCTTTGAGAAGAAACGGTTCAAAATAAAAATCGAGATTGTCTTGCTAACGCCCTTGTAAGGAAAGGGGAGTCCCTCTCAGCTCCCCATCTCCAATGCCTGTGCCCGGCGTGACTCTTCCAGGGACGACGTCCAATCTCCATAGTGCCCGGCCATCGAAGAGAAGGAGACATTGGGGAACTCCCTCTGCCAGAAGGATAGCCTCCCTCCTAGCACAAGAAGTTCAGGGAAGTGTGTTTGGCTGCAACTTCAGCTCCTTTTCTACCAGTGACACACCTGGCCTCACCTTATCTACATAATTAGCCACCTCCACTAGTTTATTCTTCGTTCTTTGCAGGTCGTAGTTATTCTTCTGGAACTGAATGAAACAAGCAAAAATCAGCATCGCCCTTTAAAAACAGACGAGAGCTTAACACCCTTTTAACATGTCATGTTATATGAGAATGCAGAGGTGATGATCAGACCAATGCACATGTGGTACCCAGGAGTCCTCCTTCTGTGTATACCTCCCTATTCACAACAGGAAAACGTACATGTGTCCAGATCTCTTAACACGTCTCTCTGTGCTCCCAGCCAGTAGCAAAACACCACTGCAAAGTAATGCATACTCATCCTGGGTGAAAACCGAGCAGTCCTGTACCTTCGGGTGTGTCTAGACTACAGGGATTTTTCGAAAAAAGTGGCCTTTTTTCAAAAAATCTTTACTTGCGTTTCGACTGCAGCCATGTTCTTTCGAAAGTAAATCGAAAGAACACAGCAGGTTTTTCAATCACGGTAAACCTCATTTTATGAGGAATAATGCCTTTTTTCGAAAGTACTCTCTAGACTCTCTTTCGAAAAAGCAGCTCACTTTTTCAAAAAATCTGCTTGTAGTCTAGACGCTGTCTTTTGAAAGAGGCTTGTAGTCTACACGTAGCCTTCGAGACTAACAAAGAAATACAGAGAGTATCATGAGCTTTTGTGGACAAAACCTACTTCCTCATCTGAAGCACAGGGTAAGGTAACTTCATACCCAGAATTGGTAAAACCACAGCACCTGTCCCAGAAGGCTCGTACCACAACTCATTCACTGGACCGGAAGAAAAGTTGCTTTACTTCATTTAAATCACTTTTGGCCCATTGAAAACATCTGGAAATTAATGAGTTCACCTGGCAAATAATGTTTGAGTCACATATTGGCAATGAGTTACAACAAGGGCTGCTTTTTTCAAACGGACTGGGGGCTCTCATGGGACAAGGGGCATTTTTCAATCGGTCACATCAAGGGGCTGACTAAAGAAAACAGCAAGGAGCATCTGGCAAGCCTGCATTTTCTCGGTCTCCGCACTCTCCTGGAGCCTAACAGGCAACGCGCCCAGAATCGGCCTCTCTGGTGTGTTTCGGAATGTTACAGCCAATAGCCCCGGAGGGACGGGGAGAGTTTAGCATCAGGTTGTAACTGCCTGAATAGAGCTGGCCTCCCTACTCCACTCTGTGCTGATAATTAAATGATCAGCTAAGCATTGGCAGGTTTTGGGATGGCGTTGAAGGCCTGCGTCCTGGAGTGCGTGCATTCGCAGCAGCTGAAACCTCAGCAAAGTTTCCTTTACATCCACCACTACATCCTAGCAGAGATAATGACTGACCGCCTGGATTTCTTCAGAAAGGGACAGGGAGCAGACTGCGGGACCCCCAGGAAACCCTGCAACTCCAAGTCACAACCAGCACTCAGTAAACATGAAGCCGTGTAACTGACCAACAGCTCCTGAATGCTGATTGTTGAGACACTGTAGGTCACTGAGGAGTAGCCAGTGCAGACCTGCAAGGACGGGCAGTAGTTACATCTCTGAGGTCTGTGCAGTGACCTACCTGAAATGAGTGGGTGGTCTCAAACCTAGACATTGTTCGTATCACCCTTCCCACCTCTCACTGGTACTAAACAGCATCCTGCCAGGTATCCTCCGTGGGGCTAGAGACCGCAGGGGGAAGGGAAGTGGAACCCCATTCTGCACTCCCTCCTGGGGTCCCTCTGCATCAGGGATGGCAGGGGAACACAGCCCCTGCCACAGTCTGGGCTCTACCTGTTCTGCCCCTAGAGAGACCGGTCATGGGCCCAGTTCTCAGCCAGTGTAAATCACAGAATCCTAGAACTGGAAGGGACCTTGAGAGGTCATCGAGTCCAGTCCCCTGCCCTCATGGCAGGACCAAGCCCCATCCAGATCATCCCTGACAGGTGTCTGTCCAACCTGCTCTTCAATATCTCCAGAGACGGAGATTCCACAACCTCCCCAGGCAACTTATTCCAGTGTTTAACCACCCTGACAGGTGGGAAGTTTTTCCTAATGTCCAACATAAACCTCCCTTGCTGCAGTTTAAGCCCGTTGCTTCTTGTCCTATCCTCATAGGCCAAGAAGAACAATTTTTCTCCCTCCTCCCTGTAACACCCTTTTAGACACCTGAAAACCGCTATCATGTCCCCCTCTCAGTCTTCTCTTTTCTAAACTAAACAAGCCCAATTCTTTCAGTCTTCCCTCATCGCTCATGTTCTCTAGACTTCCATCCTTTTTGTTGCTTTTTTCTGGACCGTCTCTGATTTGCCCACACCAATGTGGCGCATTTCTCTTACCTCTGCATAATCAGCCACCAGCAGCAGCTCCACGTACTTCATAGCCTGCACATCCTCCCGTTTCACCTGCAACACAACCCCATGGAGATTAATGGTTGGTATTCATTTTTCTTGTCTGGCAATCGCTGCCTTCCTGACCAGTCTCCCACTCTTCCCCCACTGCACAAGGGCACCCAGTGGCTTCTGTTACTCACCCTGGGATGGTGCATTGTGGCCTGGCCGGGCTGTTTGTTGAGCCAGTGGGGGGCTGTGGGTTCTGCATGCTTAGAGCCGCAGGTCCCCTGCGGAAGCATGGCATGTTCCGATCTGTAGATCAGGTGCCGATTCTGGCTGTCGGGGACTGGCTCTAAGATGTAACTGAGGTTGCTGCTCAATTCGATGAGACCGCTGTTGAAATAAAAAGCAGTGAGAGAAAGGATAGTTCAGGTTACTCCTGGATCTGGAAGACCAGCATCTAAGGCTGACCTCACCCATATGTAGAATACACAGCTGCGTAGGGCACCAGAAAATGTCGGGTCACCCCTGAGTCTTACAGTCCACCCACCTGCCTGTTCCTTTCCCTGTTCTGTGGCTCTGCTTCCTCCAGAGAGGATCTAGTTGACTGAAAAGTGACAACGTCGGCCAGCACTACGAGGTACAGACTGCCCCTCTCTGAATTGACTTGGAGAGTCAACAGGGCCTTCCTTTGAAATTTGCTTTAAAAATATTTCATTCGTGTGTTGCTACAGATTATAAAATCACAGCTTTAAAAAACTACCCCCTCCCTCAGCCATAGGGGCACGAGTTTAGCAGCACTGTGTAGGGCCTCATAAATCCTAAGGACAGCTCTGCCAGCATTTAATTTCCAGTTCTGCCACTGACTTCCTGTGTGAGGTTGGGGAAGTCACTTAGTCCCTGGGTCACAAACTTTCATTGAAATCCTTTGACAATCTGGTTCTGAGCTGCTCAGCGCCTCTGGTCCCCATCTGTGTTCAGGAGACAATCAGGATGGTGTGAGGATACATACATTAATGATTGAAAGGTGCTCATACAACCATCACTAGGTGAATTTGAACCAAGAACTTCTGGAATATAATGTAGGAGCCTCTACAGCTTAAGCTATAAAGCCAGCTGGCTCACAGCTGAGGTTGTAGAACTAACTTCTTATCTCTCGCTGTACGTGGTCTAAGTGCTACTACATGGGACAGTGAACCACACTAGGGCTACGGCTACATTACGAATGTTTTCCGGAAGGGGAAATGCAAATGGAGTGCTCATTTGCATATCTCACACTCTCATTTGCATAGTCTCTTCTGATCCTTTTTGTGGACGAGGTTTTTGCACAAAAAAAGCGCCGTGTACACGCAAAACCCCCCTTTTGCACATGACCCCTTCTTCCTCAAAAATTGGCAGGGATTAGGAGCCTAAAGAAGAAAACGCCCCAACTCTTGGGACTGTCCGTCTACGGTGGGGACGTGTCACCCTAGGCGTGGCGCCGCACAGCTGCCAGCATTAGCCGAGTTAGGACCATTTCCTCCGAAGCTAAGAATAAAAAGCCTTGAAGAATGTGGGACAAGCCGGTAGCTGGGTGCACCTGTGATTTCTTTGGTGTTGCTAGGGCAAGTGGATCACTTAGTGCAGACCACAGATGGGGCTGTTTATATCCCCAGATATTTTGTCTACAATAAAATCACTTGAAGTTGCTAAGGGCTTTTTTTGGCAAGGCCTGTTTCCTGAATAGACTAAATCTCCTCAGCCCAGCTTCCACCCAACCTTCAGCTGGAGTCGACCACAAATAGTGTCCTGTTTACAAACGGAGACGAAGGATCTGCACCGAGAGCCTGAACGTGCAGGGGATACTTAGGGCTGCCAGCTTTGTAATATTGAAAAAACAGATACTCCAGCAGGAGTGCCAAAACCTCCCCCGCCCCCAACCGTTCCCTGAAGCCCCGCCCCCAACTGTTCCCTGAAGCCCCGCCCCTGCCCTGCCCCTTCCCCCAAGGCCCCGCCCTCCCCTTGCTTCTCTTTCTGCACCCCTCATGGCTTTTCCCCACTCCCTGCAGGAGGAATTTACCTGCAGAGCTAGAGCCGGGAGCAGCAGCTGCCTGATGCAGGGAAGAGGTGACCCTGACAGGGTAAGGGCTAGTGAGAGCTTAGTGTCTCCTCACCTCCTCGTCCCTCAGTAACCAGTATCTCTGACTGGACACCATCAGGTCCCCTGTCCAACCGCCAACCTGGCCACCTCAGAGGTGGGCCCCGTGAACGTCGCTCTGGGGAGTTCACTAGAACGATGCTGATTGATGCTAGTTGAGGAGCTGGGGCTTTTCTGCCCAGGGCAGAAGCGCCGATGGGGGTGGGGGAAGGGCAAAGGGGGCAACTGCCCCAGGGTCCAGCAATTCAAAAGGGCCCGAGGCTGCCGTTACTGCAGCATTGGTGGCGGTTGGAACCCTGGGCCCTTGAAATCGTAACCGGCGCTCCAGCTGGCTCTGAGGACTGGTGGGGACTGCCGCATGGCACCATGCAGGCAGCACTGAGGACTGCCCCAAGCCCACCCCTTCTGCTCAGGCCCCGCCTCTTCTGCTCGAGGCCCCGCCCATTTGTGGAACTTGGAGCGGACCCCCTCACACATTTTGCCCCGGGGCCTGGCAAGTCTGTCGGCCTGCCTGGCCCAGGACTCAAGCTGGCTGTAAATCAGTCACACGCTTCTGTAAACGTGTCAGTTCCAGCAAAAACTCCCTTGGATGAAGTATCCGGAAGTGATTTCTATTCAGTTGACAGCCAAAGAGAGACAGCGCCTCCTGGGGAAAGACCGTTTCCTCGTCGCAGCTTCAAAACTTTTCAGACGTTCAAGCTGAACCTCTCGTTGAAGCTCATCCTTTGCCACTCCGAGCGTCGCGTTGGACCAAACCATGTTCCCTGGCCAAAACATGTCGTTGGAACATTCCTGACTAACCCTAATGCTAACAACCTTGCTAGGAAGTCACTCAAGGGGCCTGCTCTGAGGCCGTGTGGAGGACGAGGGCAGGCCAAAGGCCCGTCAGATGCTTGTTTTATCAGGTCTTGCTTAGGGATGTTAATGGGCCCTGGTTAAACAGTTACCCAGTAAGATTCAACCTTAATGGGTGAGGATTACCGGGTAACTGTTAACCAGTACCCGGGAGCTACTCCCCACCCGCAGGCCAACCATGGGCGGAGGGCTGCTCCAGTCGTGCCCCCCCCTTTAACGGTCAGGGCTAGCACTCCGATTGAATGGGATTTTACATCCCTGCTCTTGCTTGGATCTTACCGTAGCCCTTTGCATGCGCTGAGGGTGACACTGGATTGCTCCATGCCTCGCACGACACCCTGGTAGAAGCAATGGTCCTGGAAAGGAGAAAGAACCTCGTCAAGGGAAGGAACGGCTTGGTGAGTTCTTTTATTGTTGGAGGGTAGAATTCACTCTCACATGAGCAACGCTGGAGCCTTTAATTCTCTCTCGCATGGTCCCTCCTGCCCGCAGGTTAGACTTTTGCACAACAGCACACTGGGGTCCCCTGACTCAAACCTAGCCTCTCCGCTGCCTTAACATGGCCTCGCAGGTATGCATGCAACATACGCCTCATTGCTACGAACATCTAAGGCGCTGTGATGTCCTGAGGAAGCTTTGCAGAAGAACAGACGCGGCTGCAGAACGAAGGGCCTGACCTAAAGGTCATTGAAGTCAATGGGAATCTTGTCGTTTGATTTCCACTAGCTTTCGGCCAGGCCCCGAAGAATGTGCCGACCTCACAGCCTAGTTCTATAAAGGGTGACGTGATAAACCGGAAAGTCCATTCAAATGGGCTCATCGCAAGACAAAAGGGAGACTATGGTAGGAACAAGGAAGCCACAAGGGCCAAGAGACAGACAGTGTTCCATCACAGCCCCACTGTTCCCCCAGCTGTATGCCCCAGGGAGGAGGAAGAGGGAGCAAACAGTAACAAGGGAAGTGATCTCATGGTCTTTATCTCTTAGCTGAAAATTGTAACCAATTGTGGCTCTTTGTGCGATTGCAGCCGAGAGCATTTGGCCCTTGTCGGAGGCTGGTAATCGGGTGATGGGTTTTCTGACAGGGAGCCAGCTGGCATGGGCAAGTCTTGCCAAAGGCTGAGAACACAGCAAGCACGGAGCTCCTGCTTTGCAAAGAGCCAGGGGACGAGCAGCCGCATGGGAAGGCAATGGGACTGAGCCGCCTGGACATGTTTCTCTCCGGTCTGCGGTATCTTTGCTAGCAGGCGCCCACGTTGGGTATTTGGGGTCGGGGGAAGACCTTGGCTCACAGAAGTGGAATTCTGCCACTGGGAATAGGACACTCCGCTGGCGTTTTATTGGCTTGCAGCCACCCTGCCACCAGACAGTGGCAAACAATCAAATGAGCTCATGCACTGAGGAGTTTTGTCCTCGTAAAGGAAAAAGCAGCATTTTCAGAGAATCCTAGGGCTGGAAGAGACCTCAGGAGTCATTGAGTCCAGCCCCCTGCCCAAAGCGGGACCGACCCCAACTCAATCCCCCCAGAGTTTTGTCAAGCCGAGACTTAAAAACCTCTAGGGATGGAGATTCCACCCCCTCCCTAGGGAACCCAGCCCAGTGCTTCCCCACCCGCCTAGGGAAATAGTTTTTCCTAATCTCCAACCTAGACCTCCCCCATTGCAACTTGAGCCCATTGCTCCTTGTTCTGCCATCTGCCACCACTGAGAACAGCCTCTCTCCAGCCTCTCTGGAACCTCCCTTCAGGGAGTTGAAGGCTGCTCTCAAATCCCCCCTCACTCCTCTCTTCTGCAGACTAAATAAGCCCAAATCCTGCAGCCTCTCCTCATAGATCATGTGCTCCAGCCCCCTCATCATTTTGGTTGCCTTCCACTGGACCCTCTCCAATACATCCACATCCTTTCTGTACTGGGGGCCCCAGAACTGGACACAATACTCCAGATGTGGCCTCACCAGAGCCGAATAAAGGGGAATAATCACTTCTCTGGATCTGCTGGCCATGCTCCTCCTAATGCACCCTGATATGCCGTTAGCCTCCTTGAATTTTCACTTTCAAGAGCTCCACAATTCTGCAAAGACTAACAAGAAATGGCTAGATGCCGGCAAGGTGAGAGGCCTCCCTACAGCCCACTGCTGCTGCCCCACAGACCTAACTTGCAGCCTCTGTCAGACCGCGCCAGTCCAAGAACTCCTCCGAGATGGGACCACTGACTGGCCAGAGAGCTGCTCCCTGGAGACTTCTGCTGGCTGAGAAATCCAAACTCAGTCCACATTCAGCCCGGTCGAGTTGGGAACTCAAGTCTCCAGAGGGTGAAGCCCCGTCCCCTCTCGGTTCCCTCCCCTTGGGTTCGCCTGCTCGCTGTGCATACTTACAGTGTGGTTGAACGGGATGGTGCGGGGCGTTCCTGTCTGGGTATAGTGGGTCTCAGTGTAGCCTGGGGCAAAGAGGTGCCTACCAATAGCAAAGCAAAGAGAAAAAAGGACACGGGCATGTTATTGTTGAATCACCTCTGCTGGAATATCAGCAAGAAGGGCTGAATCCAACTGCCCTTTAAATCAATGGAAGCACTCCCATTAACGTCACTGGGCACTGGGTTGAACATGTGGCGAAGATTCACCAGCCAGCTGCCTGGGAAAGGATTCCCTGTAGGAACTCAGAGCCCTCCCCATGGAGTGTCCGATCCCCAGCCGTTGGAAATAGTTGCTGCTACCAGTCACAGATCAGCTACCTGCCATCGTAGGCTGTGCCGGCTTCCACTCCCCTCCGTAGACTCCTCCAGCTCAGCCTTGGAAGCCAGGTATGAGTTTTGTGCCCACGGCTCTCCGGGAAGGCTGTTCCAGAACTTCCTCCTCTCTGGTGACTAGAAACCTTGGTCTGATTTCAAGCCCAGACTTGTTGGAGGCCGGTTTCTAGCCATTTGTTCTTATGCCCACACTGGTGCGTAACTGAAATCCCTCCTCTCCCTGGTATGTTTCCCTCGGGTGTATTTATAGAGAGCAGTCGGATCTCCTCTCCGCCTTCTTTCGTCTCGGCCAAACGAGCTGTGACAAGTGTACAGGAAAACACCGAACGAAGGGACTACAACGTGGCAAGCAGACGATGAGCCATTTGGGGGCAGTTTCTCAGGTACCTGTACCACATTCTGCCCTGCACCTCTGATCTATGAGGCTGCGCCTTCCATCTGCCAAGCCCTCCTCTAACACACTTTGAGACATGAGAGACGGGCTGATCGCTTGCCTACGGCATCAACAGCAATCAGCTCAGCTGCGGGACCGATATGATAGGTCTCCTCTCCTTCCCCACAGGGCACCTTCGTGGGGAGAGGCGCAGGAGGTCAAAGGCTAATGGCCATTCTCTCACACACATACTGCACTCGGCTCCTTTTACCTCAGGAAACACACTCATATGCGCATTAATGCTCGGATACTCATCTTCCTAAGTGCTTCTTCAAACCATTTATTAAATTAAAGCCTGCCCTTGATTCCCAAACTCAGCCCCTTTTTTCTTTTCTTTTTTTCTTTCATAGAGCTGGAAGAGACCTCAGAAGGTCATCAAGTCCAGCCCCCTGCTCTAGACAGGACCAATCCCAACTAAATCAGCCCAGAGACTTAAACACCTCTAGGGATGGAGACTCCACTACTTCCCTAGGGAACCCATTCCAGTGCTTCACCACCCTCCTAGTGAAATAGTTTTTCCTAATATCCAACCTAGACCTCTCCCACCACAACTTGAGACCATTGCTCCTTGTTCTGCCATCTGTCACTACTGAGACCAGCCTCTCTCCATCCTCTTTGGAACCTCCCTTCAGGAAGTTGAAGGCTGCTCTCAAATCCCCCCTCGCTCTTCGCTTCTGCAGACTAAACACCCAAGTCCCTCAGCCTCTCCTCATAAGTCATATGCTCCAGCCCCCGAATCATTTTGGTTGCCCTCCGCTGGACCCTCTCCAATGCAGCCACATCCTGTTTGTAGTGCCTGAATGATTCCCACCCCCATGTAGCACTATGGCCATTAGGGATATGAACAGGTAACAAAGTGCCTGGGTGGGACTGCCAGCTCCCTGCCCATGCGGGCCAGCAGCCCTGGGTGGGGCCGGCAGCCAATAGCTTCGTAAGCTGGGGGCTGCCCCACTATGTTGGTTAACCAGTTAAACGTTAGGTTAACCTAATATTTAACCAGTTCAGGGGTGTACAAACTTTTTTCAAAGAGGGCCAGATTTGATGAAGTGAACATGCGTGAGGGCCGACCATTTTGCCTGACATTCTTTGAACCATTAAAATTAAATGCAAATTAACTATTTTATGCAAAGTTTATTGCAAACGGCATACTTTTCATTTCGTCACATGGATTGCAAATCTAAACAGGTGTTAAATCACTCTGCCTTTCATATCTGAAGGCCAGATGAAAAAAAAATCCAGGAAGCTGAAATATATGTCAGGAACATTGTAAAGTACATTACATATTATTGGTAATAAAGGTTGTCTGTCAACTTTTAAGTTCAAAAAATATGAACAGGAACATAACACCAAGTATACATGTTGTGTCCAAATATATTTATAACTGATTTAGACCAACTGACATTAACTGAGATTTTACAGTGTATTCATCTCAATACATATGGATTCGTTGGGGGCCATAAAAGATAGATATTGCCAAATTACCTGTGGGGCCGTATTAAACTGGAACACGGGCCGCAATTGGCCCGCGGGCCGGACTTTGGACATGCATGAGTTAACTGATTAAATGGGATTTAACATCCCTGCCAAGCCCCCCCCCCTCCTCCCGGCCACCCTTGTATTTTGATTCATTCGTAAATCTGCCCCTGGTTTCATCCAAATCAGATGGTAAAATAAATAAATGAATAAAACTGCTAAAAGTAAACGCTGAGGCACCAGCCAGGTGCCCATGGGACATACAGCAGCACTAATGATCATTTCCAGCCCACAGATGATGTGCAAAGACTTGGGGATGTGATAGGAAGAAAACCACAAGATTTCACTTGAGGCTTATACTGCAAACTCTCTGGGACAGGAACTGCATGTTCTTATGCATTTGAGCAATGCCCAGACCAATGGGGTCATGGAACCTCTGCTACTATTGGCACATAGATTCAAAGATGGGAATGTGTGGTCATCTAATCTGACCTGGTCATAGAATTTAAGAACGTAAGACCATGGGACTTGCAGGGACCTCCTGGTCTATTAGTGCAAGTAATTCCTTAGAGTCACAGAATCATAGAGCTGGAAGGGACCTTGAGAGGTCATCAAGTCCAGTCTCCTGCCCTCGCTGCAGAACCAAGCACCGTCTATCATCCCTGATAGAAGCCGATCCAACCAGCTCTTGAATATCTCCAGTGATGGAGATTCCACAACCCCCTAGGCAATTTATTCCAGAGTTTAACCACCCTGGCAGGTAGGATGTTTTTCCTCATGTCCAACCTAAATCTCCCTTGCCGCAGTTTAAGCCCATTGCTTCTTGTCCTACCCTCCGAGGCCCAGGAGAACAATTTTTCTCCCTCCTCCTTGTAACATCTTTTTGCATACTTGAAAGCTGCTATCCTGTCCCCTCTCAGCTTTCTCTTTTTCAAACAAAACAAACTCAGTTCTTTCAGTCTGCCCTGAGAGGTCATGTTTTCTAGCCCTTTCATCATTTTTCATTCAGGTACTACAGTACTGAGCTCAATAAAACTTGTGTTTGGCTAACACGTCTCGCCAGAAGTTCCTCCAGTCTTCTGCAGAAGACACCAAAGGTATGTCTACACTACAAAGTTAATTCGAACTAACAGCCGTTAGTTCAAATTAACTTTCATAGGCGCTACACAGGCAAACCTCTAGTTCGAACTTAATTCGAACTAGCGGAGCGTTTAATTCGAACCAGGTAAACCTCATTCTACGAGGACTAACGCCTAGTTCGAATTAAGTAGTTTGAATTAAGGGCTGTGTAGCCACTTAATTCGAACTAGTGGGAGGCTAGCCCTCCCCAGCTTGCCCTGGTGGCCACTCTGGGCACCACCAGGGAAACTCGTCTGCCCCCCTCCCGGTCCCGGAGCCCTTAAAGGGGCACGGTCTGGCTACGGTGCCCGTGCCAGGTGCAAGCCTGCCAGCACCCAGCCAGCAGACCCTGCACCTGGCACGGCACAAGCCAGCCACCCGCTGCCACCCAGCCCTTCGCCTCTTCCTGGGACCATGCTGGCGGCTCACAGGAGCCTGCCTGGGGCCGCAAGAGGCAGGCGCCCGCCTGGTCTAGTGCAGACATCGTGGACCTCATCGAGGTTTGGGAGGAAGCCTCCAACGTCCACGACCTCCGCACTAGGCACAGGAAAGTGGCCATCTAGGGCAGGATAGCTGCCAGCCTGGCCACCCAGGAGCAGGTCTGCATGAAAATCAAGGTGGTCGAGTGAGACCCCAACCTTGAGCCCTGAGCTTAGAACATAAAAACATAAGAATGGCCGTACTGGGTCAGACCAAAGGTCCATCTAGCTCAGTAGCCTGTCTGCCGACAGTGGCCAACAGTAGGTACCCTGGAGGGGATGGACCGAAGACAATGACCAAGCCATTTGTCTCGTGCCATCCATCTCCAGCCTTCCACAAACAGAGGCCAGGGACACCATTTCTACCCCCTGGCTAATACCACTCCATGGACCCAACCTCCATGACTTTATCTAACTTCTCTTTAAACTCTGTTATAGTTCTAGCCTTCACAGCCTCCTGCAGCAAGGAGTTCCACAGGTTGACTATTTGCTTTGTGAAGAAAAACTTTCTGTTATTAGTTTGAAGCCTGCTACCCATTCATTTCATTTGGTGTCCTCTAGTCCTTCTATTATGGGAACTAATGAAGAACTTTTCTTTATGCACCCTCTCCACACCCCTCATGCTTTTATAGACCTCTATCATATCCCCCCTCAGTCTCCTCTTTTCTAAGCTAAAAAGTCCCAGTCTCTTTAGCCTCTCTTCATATGGGACCTGTTCCCAACCCCTGATCATTTTAGTTGCCCTTTTCTGAACCTTTTCCAAGGCCAAAATATCTTTTCTGGGGTGAGGAGACCACATCTGTACACAGTACTGAAGATATGGCGTCACATAGTTTGATACTTCCCCTCCTCCTCCTTCCCCTGGCTTCCCCCTTCCAGCTCCCTCCTGCCAGGTTTCCTCCTCCCCTCTCCCACCCTCTCTCTTCCCCTCTCCCACCTCCTTTTCCCAGTCTCCCGAGTTTTGTTCAATAAAGAGAATTTCTCTTTTTGAACACACGTGTCCTTTATTTTGTACATCAGGAAGGAGGGTTAGGGAAGGGTAAGTGGAAGGAGGTGAGGAAGGAATGGGGTACGAGGACTGGGTGGCTCTGCGGGCTCCTCAGGGTGGAAGCTCTCCTGCAGCCCCCCGATTGACCCCCCCCCCCCGGATGGCAGCCTGCAGCAAGTGCAGCCAGGCTGATGGCCGAGTGCTGTGATGTGCCGAGTGTGGGCATTCAGGGCACTCCAAGCCAGGACTGCTTTGCTGTCCCTTATCGAGATAGACAAGTGAGTGGGGAACCCCTGAGAACTGTCTCTCTGGGGAGGAGGTCAGGTCCCTTTAAGCACAGCCCTCGGCTAGCCTGAGACAGCAGCTCCACACACTAAGTCCTAATCTGATGCCCTGCTGGCACTGCTTCTGGCCATCCTTAACTTCGGTTCAGGGTCCACTCAATGTGGACATGCTAGTTCGAATTAGCAAAATGCCAATTCGAACTAATTTTTAGGTCTAGATGCACTAGTTCGAATTAGCTTAGTTCGAATTAACTAATTCGAATTAAGTTAGTTTGAATTAGTGCTGTAGTGTAGACATACCCCCAAGAGATGGAAAACCCATCATCATCACAAATGAGAATGGGGTTCACAACCCGTATGCTTTGACATTAGGCCATAAAGTTCTGATCTAACTACATCAAGAGTGAAGCCTGAGTATGTTAGGATCCAGGGGTTTGGTTCAGTCCAACATGCATCTTGGAGGAAGGGGACAAGCTGTGAAGTCTGCAGGATTCTGGGCTGTCCATGGCCGAGTGCCATTATATGCTAGGGATGTAAGAGTGTGGCTGTTTAAACAGGTAGCAGATAAGCAGGCATAACAGCCGGCTCCCAGGGCGCACCTGCTCCTGGAGAGTTGCTGCTGCCCCATGTATAACCCTGTAACCGCTGAAATTTGCACAATCGCTTACATTGCCTTTTAGCATCCCTATTATAAGCCCATCTTTGTTCCTGTTACAAAGCCTCATCTCAAAAAAGCCATCTTGGCATTGGAAAAGGTTCAGACAAAAATGATGAGGGGTTTGGAACAGCTGCCATATGAGGAGAGATTAATAAGTCTGAGACTTTTTAGCTTGGAAAAGAGATGGCTAAGGGGGGAGGGCTATGATAGAGGCATATAAAGTCATCACTGATGTGGAGAAAGTGAATAAAGAAGAGTTATTTACTCTTTCTCCTAACACAAGAACTAAGGGTCACCAAATGAAATTAATAGACAGCAGGTTTAAAACAGGAAATATTTTTTCACACAATACAGTCAACCTGTGGAACTCCTTGCCAGAGGATGTTGTGAAGCCCAAGACTATAGCAGGATTCATTAAAGAGCTACATAAATTCATGAAGGATAGGTCCATCAATGGCTACTAGCCAGGATGTGTAAGAAGGGTGTCCCTAGCCTCTGTTTGTCAGAAGCTGGGAATGGGTTACAGGGGAGGGATCACTTGATGATTCCCTGTTCTGTTCCCTCCTTCTGGGGCACCTGGCATTGGCCACTGTCGGGAGACAGGACACTGGGCTAGATGGACCTTTGGTCTGACCTAGTAGGCTGTTCTTACGACCTGAGTCTGTGTAACATTGCCCCTGCCTTCAAGAAAGTGCCCAGGATCACAGGAAAGGCACAGCAAGCTGGACTGCTTTACATTAGCAAGCACTTGGATTGGGTGCCAGGGGCGATGCTCCTGCCATCTCCTCCTCTTTCTCCCCCATGGCTGAGTTTGCAAAATTAGGAAACAAGACAGGCTTGTGAGTGGAAGATGAGAAGGTCAGAACCTGTCTCCATCCTGGCAGCAGCAAAACAGGGTGGAGCTGGACCAAACCCAGCCAGCCCATTCCTAAAAGCCTGTAAAACGATCTTGTACAGTGACCGATTGTTGATATTTACAAAGCAGCCCTGGCGGTACTACGGACTGTGTAGGCATCGGGCGAGGATGCAGTTGCGAGAAGCTGTGATACTTAGCCCCTGTGCCAGTCCGTGCGCAGGCACTCCTCACTGCGACTGGTTACATTTCAGGCAGTGAATTTCTTAAAGGTCACCTTCAAAGTGTGTGTCGGGGGGGGAGAATGCATGTGTGTCCTTGTATGCTTTATAAAGAAGGCCTGGCAGATGTGGGTTCCACCCTCCCCCAAGTAACAAAATGGAAAGGGGTGTTTGCGCTGGCTTCTTTTTACAGGCCACACATAAGTCTCGGCAATCCGGGAAATCCTTACCCTTGGATGTGGAATAGTGATAGAAATGTAGCCGTGTTAGTCTGGTGTAGCTGAAACAAAAAAACAGGGCTATGGCCCACGAAAGCTCATCACCTAATAAACCATCTTGTTAGTCTTTAAAGTGCTACATAGTCCTGTTTTTTGTTTCAGCTACCCTTGGAGAATTAGCAGGCTTAGGACACCAAAGATACCAAGTGATAACTGATTGAGAGGGGATTTTTATTCAGCACATTTGCCCTATATCAAACTCACATCCTTGGGAGAAAAGCTGGGGCTGGCTTTGATAAGGATCCAGTCTTGGAAAGACCTAATCCATCATCTCTGAGTCATCCAAGAAGTCCTCCAACAAAACCAGGAGAGACGAGAATTCCCAATATCTCTAAGGGGGAAACCAGGCAAACTAAACAAATACCAGACTTTTCTAGGGGGAGAATAAATCCTGTTACATTATCTTTACAAATCACACAGAATGGGGGAAGGGAGAACCTCCTATTTTTTTATTCCCTTTTTTCAGGTCCCCTCCCCAACTCACAGGCTCCCATGCAGGTTGCATTTCCCTGCGCTAAATGGATATCTCCAAAAAGATTTGCAAGTGTCTCATCTTCTAAGACCCCTCTTTCTTCCTCACCAGGCTGCCATAGAAAATTTACTTTCATGCCCCGGACGAGACAGCCACTCGCATCCCTGCCGATAATGGCGGCGTTCTGTTGGAGCCCAGCTGATGTCTGGAATACGCCTGCTTTTATCTCTGCTTTCAAACTTCCTTCCAGGCCAGCAAGGCTGCTGCGGCCTCTTTCGGCTCTGCTAATGCTCATCATTGGGCACCTAATTATTGGGCTCAGCCTTCAGTAGTGCTGGGATCTGTGATTGCATATCGTAGCTATCAGATAATCACTGAAACACCATGGGACAGAGAAACCTCTCCCTGCAACCGTCTCCCTGACTCTCCAAGCTTGCTCAACGTGAATCTGCAAGAAACGACGGTTGCATCAGCAAATTGCATTAACGTCCAGGAAATGGCTTGTGTTTACCAAGGTTCTGGCCTGTTTGAAAGTCTCTGCGTAGCCTCCATGGGGCAGATCCGCAACCAGCATAAACTGGCATTGTTCTGCAGAAGTCTGGAGGCAGGATCAGGCTCCAGGCCAGCAGATGTTACCTCTGTAAGGCTCTGGCTTTCGTTGCCCACTGTTCAAGCAGGCTTTCTCTGGCTGCACGGAGTCGCTTTGTGCTAATTGCCAGCCCCAGAGGCAATCCCCCTGCTGCAAGGTGGCATAGGGCCAGCCAGCAGAGGGGCTGGCAAGCATGAGTGGAGGAAAGCCTGCAAAGCAGCTGGGAACAACCCGCTCCCTTGCTGATCTCGCCTGCAGTTTCAGGTGGTGGGCTGAGCCGAGCCTAAGTTAGAGCAGCCCTCAGGCTGCTCTATCCAACAGAGGGGCTGGCTCTCACCCCTCCCTGACCTGCACACCTCAGCTGTTCCCCCAGCGCATCCCACTTCCCCGGGAGGCTGGCAGGAAATAGGCGGCAGCTGCGGCCAGTTTGCATTGAGCAGCTGGCCTGGGGAGCGAGGTCAGCTCAGAGCAAGGCAGCCAAATGAGCGAAGGCCTGGCCCGGTGCCACGACAAATAGATGTCTTCCCAAGGCGCTGCTTGAGACTGGCTTGGAGTGTTCTTGGCCCCGGGTCGCTCTGTCAGGGATGTCCTGGGCTCATCTCAATGCCATGGAGCTGCTGCGTGGACGGGTCTAGGCCTGGGGTCAGACACAGAGACAGGGCAGGTCAAGTATCCAGACCCCCAGAGTCGCCGAAGGGCGGGGGAGCCACCATCTCTGCACCCCCATCTGCAGCCAGAGGTGATGCTCAGCCGGCAGGAGAACAGAAGGTTCATTAGTCCAGAGGGACACAGCATAGAACAGACTTGTCAGTGTGGGAACCAGAAGCAGCCAGTCCCATCCCTGTTGGGGAAGGAGCCAATGACCCTGTCCCCCATCTCTGCCTCTCATGCCAGCCAGCCTCATCACACACCCGGCATCCCGTCTCCCCCGGTAGCCAGCCCTGCCTCCAGCCTTTGTCCAGCTTCCCGGGTTAAAGGCGTCGCCTGGTCACACTCCCCCTCCCAGGCTCAGGTGTGTACGTGCAGGAGGCTGTCACCGAAATTCCCATCTCTGTCCCGCTAATAGGGCAGACCCTGGGGAAACTGAGGCACATCCGTGGGGTTACTGCAGGACAGTCGAAGTCACTTGCAACAGAACAAGCAAACAGTGCAAATAGCATCCTCCTTGGTCCCAGGGGAAGGCACGACACGGAGCCCCCGGCACAGAGGCCATAGTAGGAAACAGGGCACGAGTGGAGGAAAGCCTGCAAAGCAGCTGGAAACAACCCGCTCCCTTGCTGATCCCGGCTGCAGTTACCTGGAGAGCGCTACCTGCCGCCCAGCCAGCTGGGCAGGATGGGGAGGGAGTGCGAGGAAAGGTGGCTGAACTGGGATGAAAGGCTCCCTTCCCTCTCGCTTTTCCTGCCGGACCTCCCAAGAGCAGCAGAAAGCAAGATACAGGAATTGCAGAGAGATGACGGGGGAGGAGGTCTTGGTAAGCCCTGAACTCCGCTGGAGCCAACATTTGGCTGCTTCAGGGCGTAGATAAGTCCAGGGCTAGATAAGGGCTGATGAAACCGCGTTCCCAAAGGCAGCTCAGTTGCCAACAGAGCCAATCTCCTTGCAGCTTCCCAGCCATTTGCTTGGTGATTTCCTTGAGAGGTACCAGGACCTCTCTGGCTTCATTTAAACAGGACCGGAGTCCAGTCGCTATGCAGCTGTGGACAAGGCTCCTCCAGGCTTTCCACACTAAGTAGGTCGCCCAGTGTCTTCGCGCCAGGGAAATATTCACAAGCATTATCGCCTCGCACGGTGCAGTGCGCCGGGAGCCCTCGGCGACCCACCATCTCAAAGGGAGGCGCTCAGAAATGACGCAGTCCTCAGAGGTCTTCCTCGGAGCTGAGCTCAGCTCCAGAGGGAGGCGTGTGGGTTTCTTTGGAGAAGGGCGGGTTCTTCTAAAGAGCCCCAAGGCGCTCCCCGCTCTGCCGGGGCTGATGGCACAAGGCCGTCAGGCTGCAGCCGGAGGTGGTGCCATTTTTTAAATAAACGCCATTCTTCTGGGGGTAGGGACACCGTTGTTCAGAAGCCAAGAGGCGATGCATCTCTGGTGGGAAACGCCAGCTGTTTTCAGTTTGGTCTGGAGATCGACAGCCGAGAGTCTATAAGCAGACGGAGGGCTCTGAATTTTTTCCATCCCGCTCCTCTGAAATAGCCATAAATCTGCCCCAACCGATTGCCAAGAGCATCAGGGGGTGGGAGGGATTCACTTCCCTGCGCCAGGGTTTCTACCGCAGATTTGCCTGCACTTGGGGGTTATTCCTCCAGCCGCAGAGCGGGGCTGCTCCATGGAGGGCCACAGAATCACCCAGGTGCACCAGAAGAGACTGCCCCCTCTTGCTAAAATCCCCCGACCAAGCTTATGGTGAGAAACTCAGCCGGCCCCTCCCTCTAGCACCCAGCCTGGTAGTAACAGTTGTCAGGGCTGCTTTTCAACATCCAACTGCAATTAAGCAGGGAAACATTTAAGCCCTCCTGGAGTCCTGGGGGTAAAACCTGGCACTTCTTCCAACAGCTGGAAGTCGAGGCTCTTTCCAGATGGTGGTGATGCAGCTGCAGATGAAGCCTGGATCCAGCACATCCCATTTTCTCTAGGCCCTTTCCTGGGGTAACAAGAATTCATTTATTGTTCCAGCGAAACAGGCTGGAAAGGGAAAGCGATTCACCCACACGGAAAGTGAAACTCAGCTGCTTGTAGGGGCATTGAAAAGACTCCTCTCGGCCAGGTTGGCACCATGTGGGGGGGAAGAGCCAGGCAACGAACTCATAAGAACATAAAAGCGGCCTGACTGGGTCAGACCAAAGGTCCATCTAGCCCAGTGTCCTGTCTGCCCATAGTGGCCAATGCCAGGTGTCCCAGAAGGAATGAACAGAACAGGGAATCATCAAATGATCCCTCCCGACATCCATATCCAGCTCCTGCCAAACAGAGGCCAGGGACACCATTCCATCCACCCTGGCTAATAAGTATTGATGGACCTAACCTCCATGAATCTATCGAGCTCTTTTTTGAACCCTGTTAAAGTCCTGGCCTTCACAACTTCCTTTGACAAGGAGTTCCACAGGTTGACTGTGCGCCGAGTGAAGAAAAACTCATGGCTGCAGAGCAAAGTCAGCCACACGTTCCACTGCAATTAGCCCTGGAGAATGCAAAGATGCCAAGAGGAAAGGAAATGGATTCCCCGGCCGGGAAGTGGAACAGATAATTTAGAGGGGCTCATTTCCTTCTCTCCTCCCCTGCGTTACACCAAACAAACGAGGAGGAGGAAGAGCAGCTGCATATCTCCACAATAAAAGAAGCCCTTCGTGAGCACAGTTGACCAGGTCAAATGCTTCCTGCCACTTGCCTCCATGCCCCCGACTCCTCTTTCCCCCCATACAGGAAGCTGTGAGATAGGGATAGTGGGTGGACACTGGGTGGGAGCTGTTGGACAAACCCCTCTCCGCCAGCAGTCACTAAAACCAGGGCTGTAACGCGGCAGAGGCAGGAAATGAGGACAGTGACTCCCGGCTCCCTTATCAGGCAGCTCAGAGCATCAGATCCAGGGCTGCCTTATTATTTCAGGCACAGGGAAATGCCACTGCTGAGAAGTGGCAGGTTTTTACTGCGAGGGACAAGGAGTCTAAAATTAGACGTCTCTGTTGGGCGGGGAGCCAGCGAGGTCTCTCCGGGCGAGGAGGCTGACCGCTCTCAGCTCACTCCTGTACATTTTGCCTCCCGTCACATGGAATTCACCTTGCACGTGGCTCAAAATGCCCTGTGGGGGCCTGATGCCATTCCCCCCCTTCAAACGAGTCGCCTCCCAAGCCAGCAAGAGCTTTGCCTGCATGAGGAAGAGCTGAGCCAACCCGCTGCTCCCAGTATGACACTTCAGCAGCACTGCAGCCAGGGTTCCCTGTAAGCTGGGCGCTTGGGCGGCCCCCCCAGGAGAGTTTCGAACGCTGCCCGGCTGATTAGCAGAGCGCCCACAGCACGCTTTCCTACTGGTGGTGCACATCCGCGCAGGGCTCGGGACACATAACATTTATTCCGCACATAGAGGGGGAAAAATTCAGAGGGAACGTTGACTCCAGCCAAGTGGAGTGGGGCACCGGGTTGGAGAGAAAGGTCCTACCGAGACACTTCAGAGCGGGCAGATGCGATTGGGACCCCCTCCGAGGTTCAGAGGGACTAGAGCGTCCCTGTCCGGCCACTCTCCGGGCAGCGTCTCCCCCACAGCTGCAGGCTGATGTGAGGCGAGGACGGGTGAGGCCCACCCCAGATGGTCCTCAGCTTAGGTGGACCTCTAGGGGCACCAACCATGAAGTCTCTGGCAGCCCCTCTTGCTCGCTCCTTAGAGAGGTTCCCTAGGAACTGGGGCCCACGGCTGTGGTTGTTAGGTCACTACAGTTGTCCCAGAGCTTGTCCCGTCCTGGGGAGATGGTCACAGGGTGGCCTCCGGGGCGTGGCCCCACCACCGCCCCGCCCTCGTCCCTCCCGGGTGGGAGAGGGCTTTGAATCTCACTGCCCACGCCCTGTTATCCCATCCTGGCTGCCTTCCTCTGACCAGGCCTCTCCCGCCCAGGCACAGCCCACCTCAACCTTCCCGCCAGAGGAGCATCGCCTCTTCCCGAGGGACAAAAATCCACCCCCTGGACTCCTCGCAGCCCCAGGCCCCTCGGGGTAACCCCAGGTCCTCCCGCCGCCTCAGTCAGGCCAGGTTATAACGCGGACGCCCTTCGGTTCCATTCAAGGGCCACCGGTTCCAGTTTGCCACCTTAGGGTCAGTAGCCATCGAGTCCCCGCCCCGGCGCTCCGCTCTCCGGGTTTTGCCCAGGAAGCTTCATTCCCCCAGGGAATCCTGCTCCAGGACCACCCCCTTGTTCCAGGGCTCCTTCCCTAGTTTCCATCCAGGTTTCCTGCCAGAGGGTGTAGGGGAGGGTCCTGTACATCCTGCCCCTGCTCATAGAGAGGCCAACACCTCCGGGTGTGGCTTGTATCGATTTAGCTCGTTTCTCCCTTCCTCCCTCTCCTCAAGGCCTCCCACAACTGGGCAGGGGTCCAGCCCCCATCCCCCTTCCTCCCCCAGCCTTCCTCAGAACTTGTCAATAGCAACTCACAGCTACTGCTCTCCGCCAGGTCTCCTGCGGCTCCTCTGGTCTCTCCTCGGGTCCCAGGCAGCTCTCACCCGCCCAGGTGCCTCTTCCTAACCCCAGCTGGGAGGCAGGTGAGAAGTCTTGCAGGGGCCCATCACCCTGTGACAGAGACTCTCTGGAAACAGGCCCAGGCGGAGGGGTATCGGCTGTTATCCCTGGCACAGGGGCCCCATGCCATCCAGACCTGCCCCATGACACATTCCTAGGCTCCCAAGTCAGCAGGGACCACTGTGATCAGTGTCCATAGCGTCTCCCCTGCATCTCCAGGAGACCCCTCTCATCAGCTCCGAGCTGTTTCTTATTAAGCACAAAGGCCTTTAGAGAACGCTGTTTGCATCCAAGGTTTAGAAGGCGGATGCTTCCATTCCTAAGCCACAGCCAATGTCGGATTGCTCTATAGGCGTCCCTCCGTCTATTTCTCTCTCCATCTAGTCTTGGACCTTCCAATCCTGCAGCTGTCGGGCTTGCGTGTTTCAATGATTCATAAAAAAAAAAGAATAAAGTGGCTCTTGGGGACAGTCTCTTGCTATTCTTCAGCTGTGATGTGCTACAGCCTAGCTTCCGCTGGACCTGAATCACGGTTCTGCCCTTCTTCCTACCAGCAACAACCAGCCAATGGTGTTAGCTACTCAGGCATGAAGCCCACACGCAGCTGTATGGAGTCCACAGCCAGATACACTGAATGTTTTACATAATGCAGCATGTTAAGGGGGAAAATGTGCAATAGCTCCTGGTTTACATCCCAATGAAATTAAGGACGTGGCCCAAACATTTCTGCCATGCGACATAACTGTGGCCTTCAAAACCAAGAGTTCTCTCAGCCCTGGTCTACAATCGGGAGTTATTTCGAAATAGCCCCTCTTAGGTCGAATTTATAAGAGGGGCATCCAAGCCCATTATTTCAAAATAATTAGCTGCTTATTTTGAAATCTCTACTCCTGCTTTCCTCGGAGAAGAATGCGAACTTCAAAATAGTTATTTCGAAATAGCAGTCATGTGGGTGGTTCAGTGCCGCTATTTCAAAATAACGACTGCCCAGAGTAATTCAGACTAATCACTCTCCAGCGTTTCCTGGGGCTCTATGTCGAGGTAGCACATCCACATTAAGGGAGCCTACCTCGGACTCATTTTGAGGCTTCCCCATAGTGGGGACACGCTATTTCAATTTTGTTATTCCAGGAGTTATTCAATCGATTTTAGTTATTTCAAAATAATCTCCTAGGCTATGTCTAGACTGCAAGCCTCTTTCGAAAGAGCCTCTTTCGAAAGATACTTTCGAAAGAGCCTCTTTCGAAAGAGAGCGTCTAGACTGCACGTTGAACTTTCGAAAAAGCGGCTTGCTTTTTCGAAAGAAAGCATCCAGTGAGTCTGGATGCTCTCTTTCGAAGAAGCCCTATTTACATTGAAGAACGCCTTCTTTCGAAAGAGGAACTTTCGAAAGAAGGCGTTCTTCCTCGTGAAATGAGGTTTACCGCCATCGAAAGAAAAGCCGCGTTCTTTCGATTTAATTTCGAAAGAACGCGGCTGCAGTCTAGACGCAGGTGAGGTTTTTTCGAAAAAAACCCTGAGTCTGGACACAGCCCTAGTGTAGACATGCCCTGTGCCAGGGGCAAGAGGAGGCTTCATTCATTAACGCTTGCAAAGGGCGAGAGATTCTTATTAGAGCATCAACCCTATTCCTGAGAACCCCACTTCTTCTGCCTGCTTCATCAGTCCTCCTTCTGCCAATGAATTCCCCTGGAACTCACTTAAATGAGTTTGAAAGTGTCGGCCAAGTAATGTCTCTGTTCTCAAGGCGTCTCAGCTGCCAAATGAGCCAGTTTCCCTGCAGCTATCCCTTAAACTTAAATGTCTGTCTCATTGCCTGTTCTCCTCTGGGTCCCATCTTCTGTCTGACAACATGCCTCAGCCTCCTCTCTGCTCTGGGGAAGCTTTTCTGCAGTCTGTGTTCAAAGGGGTTTTGTATCCTTTCTATTTTCTATGCATTGGGCCTTTATAAGGTCTGTTCAAACACCAAGACTTCTTTTATTAATCCTGGCAAGCCAGCACGCTCCTTGCTGGAAGCATCTGTCTGTGCATCTTGCTGAATGAAAGCCCTATCTCAGGAAGTAAACACAAGCACAAATGGAGCACGATGCTAGTCCTGTTTACTAGCATGCTGAGCGCCAGACCGCGGATGGAAATAGCACGGCACAGCTCCCAAGAGGCACCTGGAAGTTATGTCATCACACACTGAATTAAGCTCCTACTTGGGTTTCCATTAGGACGCTTTGCTTTTGCCAACTCTGCAGAAAAGGGCCTGGGATTATAGTGGATGAGAAGCTGGATATGAGTTGACAGGGGGCCCTTGTAACCAAGCAGGCTAACGGCATATTGGGGTGCATTAGGAGGAGCATTGTCAGCAGAGCTAAGGAAGTGATTATCCCCCTTTATTAGGCTTTGGTGAGGCCACATCTGGAGTACTGCGTCCAATTCTGGATACCCCCCCCCCATTTCAGAAAGGATGTGGATGCATTGGAGAGGGTGCAGCAGAGGGTAACGAAAATGCTGAGGGGGCTGGAGCACATGATCTATGAGCATAGGCTGAGGGATTTGGGCTTATTTAGTCTGCAGAAGAGAAGAGTGAGGGGGGATTGATAGCAGCCTTCAACTCCCTGAAGGGGGGTCCTTTCTAAAGAGGCTGGAGAGAGGCTGTTCTCAGTGGTGGCAGATGGCAGAACGAAGAGCAATGGTGTCAAGTTGCAGTGGAGCGGAGGTGGGGAGGGGTCTAGGTGGTGAAGCGCTGGGATGGGTTCCCTAGGGAGGTGGGGGAATCTTTATCCCTAGAGGTTTTAAGTCTCAGCTTGACAAAGCCTTGGCTGGGAAGTTTTAGTTGAGATTGTTCCTGCTTTTAGCAGAGGGTATGACCTCCTGAGGTCTCTTCCAACCCTAGGATTCCAACTCCACCAGGACTGTGAATAAATTCACCACTGCAGTCCTGCAATGCACAAATGCTGTCACAGGTTGAAGATCCGGCAGTCAGAGGAAATAGACCCCCGTGGTTTTGTCCTGCCTACAATAGCAGTTAGATCGTTTCCAGCATTGTTTCAGAGATCCCCACGGCTCACAGCTGCCATCAGCAGTTCAGTTTGCCTGTGCACACCCGACTTCGCTAGCAATGGCAGCAAAGTTTGGTCTCTCTGCTGCTCCAGTGTTTTCAGAACCCAATGCTGCTGGTAACACAAGAACGGCCAGACTGGGTCAGGCCAAAGGTCCATCTAGCCCAGTGTCCTGTCTGCCCACGGTGGCCAATGCCAGATGCCCCAGAGGGAGTGAACAGAACAGGGAATCATCGTGTGATCCCTCCCCTATTGCTCATTCCCAACCCCTGGCAGACGGAGGCCAGGAACACCATTCCTAAGTGGAATATTTGTATCATCTCCTGTTTAGCACACTAATTACACTTGTAAGAGCGACAAGGAGTCCTGTGGCACCTTATAGACTAACAGATGTGTTGGAGCATAAGCTTTCGTGGGCAAAAACCCACTTTGTCAGATGCATGTAGTGGAAATATCCAGAGGCAGGTATAAATATGCAGGCCAGAATCAGGCTAGAGATAACGAGGTTAATTCAGTCAGGGAGGATGGGGCCCACAGCTGATCTGGAGGCGTGAACACCAAGAGAGGAGAAGCTGCTTTTGTAGTTAGCGAGCCATTCACCGTCTGTTTAATCCTGAGCTGATGGTGTCAAACTTGCAGATGAACTGTAGCTCAGCAGTTTCTCTTTGAAGTCTGGTCTTGAAGTTTATTTGCTGCAGGATGGCTACCTTTAGATCTGCTTAAGCTTATGACCAATACATCTGTTAGTCTATAAGGTGCTACAGGACTCCTTGTTGCTTTTGCGGATCCAGACTAACACGGCTACCCCTCTGATAATTACACTTGTATATCCATAGTGCAGCATTTCCTTTCACTCTTAGGGAAGGGGACAAGCGATTCTAGGTTTGATTGGTCAGGGATGTCTGCACTATATACTTAAATACGGTAAGTGGGCTCAGTCCAGGGTATAAATACATTAGTGGATACTGAAAATAAAACCACTCCACTGAAATTCAATACAGAAGTCCGACACAGAACGAAATCCAACATCAATGGATTAAAATTGGCAAGGGCCAGCTACCATAAGAAAAATCTTGGCTGCTCTTCTGTCATTAGAATCGAATCCACTTGCCTGGCAAAGAATCTGGGATAGAAAGTAGCAAAGAATTTACCTCCAGACTCCAGCAGCAAAATCATTCTGTCTGCCTACATCCACCAGTAACTTCATTTGGATGCAGTATTCTTCGCTTCGGGTGCGTCTACACAGCAGGGCTAAATCCGAAATAAGCTACACAACTTGAGCTACGTCAATAGCGTAGCTGAAGTCAAAATAGCTTAATTTGCCTTTTGGCGCTGCCTACCCAGCAGGAAGTCTGAGAAAGAGCACTCTCCGTCCGCTACCCTTAATCCTCGTACAATGAGGGTTACAGGGATCAGAGTAAGAAGTCCTCTGGCTGGACGTTATTTTGACACTATGTCGAAATAAGTGCTTGTGTGCAGACGCAGACTATGTTATTTTGGAATAATGTTAGTTATTCTGAAATCACCCTGCTGTGCGGTTGTACCCGAGGGCTGTGTCTACACTGGCATGAATTTCCGGAAATGCTTAAAACAGAATAGTTTTCGTTATAAGTATTTCTGGAAAAAGAGCGTCTACATTGGCAGGCTGCTTTTCCGGAAAAGCCCTTTTTCCAGAAAAGCATCTGTGGCCAATGTAGATGCGCTTTTCCAGAAAAGAGCCCCGATCGTCATTTTTGCCATCGGGGCTTTTTTCCGGAAAAGACGACTGGGCTGTCTACACTGGCCCTTTTCCGGAACAGTGTTCCGGAATAAGGACTTATGCCTGAGCGGGAGCAGAATAGTTTTTCCGGAATAGCAGCTGATTTTGTACAGTAGAGCGTCGTTGCTTTTCCGGAAATTCAAGGCCAGTGTAGACAGCTCGCAGCTTATTCCGGAAAAGCGGATGATTTTCCGGAATAAGTGGCCCAGTGTAGACACAGCCTTCCTGACTCAAATGGCTGTGTGCTGTTAGCCAGCTGTCATGCTCTCCCAGAGATGGCTGAACTTCTGCCATCAGTGCACCTGAAAACAGTTCTTTAGGCACTTCAGGATGAGAGGCGTTCAAGAAATGTGGGTTTCCCTGGCATTAGAGAATCTGACAGGTGGAATCCAACCTGGGGCCTCTGGAGTTTAGGGCATGATCCTCTACTGCATGAGCTAAAAGCCAGCCAGCTCTCAGCCATGCCTGTGGAAGACACTCATTATTCTTGCTCTAAGTGGTCTCAGTGCCACTAGATGGGACCGTGCACCACACCCAGCAGGTGTGTGAGTTACAGTTACTCCTAAGAGACCTGGAATGGAACCCCTACGAGTAACGTGACATATAAAAAGTGATAAAGCATCGAACCATGGTGCGAACAAGCCAGCTCACCGGCATCAGGAAAGGAGTAAGAGGAAACCAGTCTAGTTAGTGCTGGTATTGTTACATGGCACGGGTCTGTATGCTGTGGGCCAGATTGCGGCTGGCCTACAGTGACTTCTGTGAAACTCCACCAATGTCCCAGCTGGAGGTCAGACCCAGAGTTCGCCGTTCATGCCGAAGAGTGGCATTTCCCACAGTGAGCGTATGTCTAAACTACAGCAACCCACTACGGCACGACAGCTACAGCATAGATGGTTCTTGCGTTGACCAAAGGGGATTGTCAATTGACACTGTTAATCCATAGCAGTCGATGGAAGACTTTTCCCGTCCACCTAGATGTGTTTGCAGTGAGGGCTAAAGTCGACCTACCTATGGCGTGTAGTTTTTCACAGCCCTGAGCAAGGGACTCGGTCAATGTAAGCTTTAGCTTTAGACCAGTCTGTAGGGCGTGATCCAAAGTCAAGAGCTCCAGTGGGCCCTGAATCAGCTCTTTATTCATCTCCTTGGGGGAAAAGGTTGCATAGTGCATGCAATGGACCAGCCCACTTACTCATTCTTCTCCACATCCAGGATGAGTGCTTTCCCCTCCGCGGTCAGCTTGACTTCAGCTTTGAGTGGGTGCTGCATGCAACAGAGAAACCGCCATCACACACACAGCAAGATCAATACAGCAAGGGAAGTGCTCGTCATCACTGCCAGTGCAAGCCTCTTCTTGTCCCGCCCTACCGCCAGGAGCACCCCGCCCCCCAGGTGTGCCTAAGAGGCAGGGAGGTGGGACGTTCTGGAAGAGGAACAATGTGTTTGGCTTCTTTAGGCATGTGGAGAGGATCCATGCCTAGAACCCCAGGGAAATGCTTGATCACCAGAAAACCTGCCTTGCACAAATGGGCCTGATGCAGAGTTTTGTTTCCATTATTTCTTAGCAGATGGCCAGGGCCTTACCAAATGGAAAACGCATCACAGACCATGAAATCTGGTGTCCTTCCCTGAAAGCTGGTCTTCTGTGGGCTTTTACCCTACACAGATTTCATGGGGGAGACCAGTGTTTCTCAAACTGAGGGGCTGGAGGGGTGGGGTGGGCGTGCTGTGGTCTTGGTGGTGCTAAAGGCTCCGACTTTCCACCCCTTGGCCCTGCCCCTTCCGCCTTTGGCCCTGCCCCTTTCTCCTTTGGCCCCGCCCCTTCCGCCGACCTTGCCCCAGGGCCCAACAAGGCTGTTGGCTCTGCTGGCAATACCGTACCACCCGTACTTCTGTGCTGCAGCCTGGCGGTGCCTCTGCCTACAGAGCTGGACTCTAGGCAGAAGCCACCCATCTCCAGCTGCTCAGCTCTGCAGGCAGCGCCACTGCCAACAACAGCGCAGAGGTAAAGGTAGCAGCGCCGCGACCCGCCTACCATAACCCTGGGACCCCCACGCAGCCCCTTTCTGGGTCAGGACCCTACAAGTACAGCACCGGGACATTTCAGATGTAAACTGCTGAAACCATGACATTTACCATTTTTTAAAACCCCATGATTGTGAAATTGAGCAAAATGGACCGTAAATTGGGTAGGGCCCTCAAACCAAATTGATACAATCTGTTACCACATCCACTCAGGGACATATTTAATGGGGAAGTATGATGAGTCTATTTAGCAGATCCCCTTGCAGGTCTATTTTCAGAGCACCCTAGGAGAGCTAGGTCCCCCAATCCCATTAGTATTCACTGGAAACATGATGCCTAATTCCCATGGCCTTCTTTGAAAAAATCCCGGCTCTGTTTGGATGGAGCCCTACCACTGGGCCCTGTCTACAATAACATTTGAAGCGGTGACAGCAACTCTTTAGAGAATGCCAGGACGTTGGTTAATACCACTAGAACCCGAACCGGCTGTTCTCAAACTGAAGCCTGTAGGTGTCTTGTGCCTCACTGAGTCCTGCTTCATGGCCTGCAAAATTAAACCGAAGCAGCGGGGAGTTAGGTTGCGGAGAGGCTGGTCCAGCAAAGGAGCTTTCTTCTACAGGAGAAGTGTTGCACCACTCGTATAAACCAGGCACAATTTGCATAAAGTCTGCTCTCTGGAAAAGCTACTCAACATAGACTGAAACAGCAGCCCTGCCGAGCCACAACAGCTGCTAGACGCGGGGTGGGCACATTCCAGCCCGCAGACCAGAACTCTGGTGGGCACCCACCACTATATTTCCCTGTGCCTCTGCAGGTACGGGCGATCACAGCTCCCATTGGCTGCGGATCACCATTCCCGGCCAATGGGAGCTGCGGGAAGCGGTGTCCCAGTCTGTGCTGCTTCCGGCCACTCCCATTGGCCAGGAATGGCCTCTGCAGCCAATGGGAGCAGCAATTGCCAGTACCTGAGGAGGCGCAGGTAAATATAGTGGCAGTGGCCTGCCAGGGGTTAACCTGGTAACTGCTGCTGTTTTATTGCCCACCGTGTGCTAGACACTGTGGCCTAGGATGTACTCAGAGACATGGTTTTCTGTGAAGGTCCTAATATCATTTCCAATGTCAATATAGACAGATCCATACCCACAGTTTACAGATCTAGAACTTGCTTTACCTGTACACAGCTCTATCTAGCTATAGCTTTAAATAAATGATATGGCTGGAAGAAGGCAAATTGGAAGTACATTGTACTCGGGTGAGGTGTAGACACCTGTGAGATGGGATGCATTGCCTGAAAGGTGTTCCCAGTAGCCTTTACATTATAATTACTCTCATTATTAGGCAGCTACAGTTAGATAATTATAATTGCAATTATGCTGAGGCTGTAACACACAGGAGGGGATCAGAAATATAAACTACAGTCAAGCACCTTGTTACTAGATGTGTCTGGTGCTACTGACTTATTGCAGTACAGGATTTTATTTGTACACTAATTCACATAACGGCACACGGGGCGGTTCAGGGCAGACACAAGCTGTAAATGACCACAGAGCAATAAAAATTCGCGGCTTAGCAGACGGGGTCTGATCCAGAAAAGGTAAGTTGATTCAGCGCAATGAAGAAACAAGATTTTTCTCAGTACGGTTGTGGATATTCTAAGAGCTGCTTTTAAAGGAATTTGCCTCTTAGGGGCAGTAACCACTGCTGTGCTGTTCCTCTATTAGACTTGTTAGATAAGGAATTACCGAGAACTAACCAACAGGCCATTTCCTCATCTGCCTTACTCAATGCACCAGGGGATTTACACAACAGAAATCTAGTGGGTGGTGCCCACAAAAGCTCCTGAGACCAGCTACATATTTTTTTAGTCTTTAAGGTGCTGCCAGACTACTTGTTGTTTAAGTTTTTCCAGTTACAGACTAACTCGGCTCCCCCTTGGAAGCACAGAAATCAAGTGAAACAAAAATACAGAAAAAGAGCACTCTAAAGATCTGCTTGCTGAAACAGTCTCCCAGGCAAGGTGTGTGTTCAGACCCATTAGTGTTAGTCCCAGTTCCAGAATCCTGGGGAACTGCAGATGCTCAGCAGCGATCGATTGTTAGGGTGCTACAGGAGATTTAGCACAAACACAGCTGCAGGGAGCTCGGGGCCTTTTGCCTGGCCGAATCTCTCCCAACACTGGATGTTGACTGCATTTCCTCTTCCCCCTCCCATCACGTTTTGTTTTCAGGATTCCATCAGACAGCTCGTGCCTGCTTGTTGCTAGCAGGGTTCTCAAATCCACTGAGAATTTGCTGGAAGAAACATGGATCAAGGACTTTAGGATCTGACGGATTTGTCTAAGGGCACATACTGGTCAGATGCCTTGTGCTCTTTGGAAACAAGTCTGGGACTAAGAATAACCAAGTACCTCCATAATACATCTGACTGGAAAGGGCCAGAGCAGTGTTGCATCAGTCTTCCAAATGTGGCCAATGCCATGTGCTTCTGAGGGAAGGAACAGACCAAAGCATCTATCCCCTGTCACCCAGTCAGAGATATAGGAATGCCCAAAGCTCAGGGTTGTGTCCCTGATCATCTTGGCTAATAGCCATTGATGTACCTATCCTCCACCAACTTATCTAATTGTTTTTTGAGCCCTGAAATAGTTTTGGCCTCCACAGCATCCTCTGACAAGGAGTTCCACAGGTTAACTATCTATAACAATATTTCCTTTTGCCTGTTTTAGACCTGCTGCCTATTAATTTCATTCGGTGACCCCTAGTTCTTGTACCTTTGCGATGATGTTACTTAGTGGGCAAAGGAGCTACCACAGCGCCTGCTCATCACATTCCACGGAAAGCTTCCCAGCAGGTTTCATAGTATTGAGTGACTGATACCGTGCATATGCTAAGACTGTTACTACTTAGCCTCCGGCTAATGGTGAAGGTTCCTCTCCCTGGGTATTTCCAATTTGCCTTTGACCTCACTCGGCAGATTTGGTTAGTGTGATCATTAGACTCCTCTTCCTGAAAACGGATGCGTGGGTTGAGAAGAGGGGGGAAGGTTTTGCAGATAATGCACAGGACTGGGACTCAGCAGATGGGAGTCTTCTGACCAGCTCTAGCACCGATTGCCTGTGTAACCTTGGTCAAGTCCCTGGAGTCTTGCCTCCTGGGGTTACGGGGAGGCCAAACTCACCCTGAAAAACATTACTCCTGTGAGAAGCCTTTATTCCTAAGAGCACTCCCCACGATATCCACAGGACACCCACACCCGGGTGCAGCAGTCAGGCCAGACCATTCCCCCTAGACTTGACCACAGAGAGGAACATCCTGAATGGAGATGTAGAGGAAGCAGGTGAACCTCGCTCCATTCCCCTCTCTGTATCTCACCCTCCTTGGCACCCAAGGGCCACTCAGCTGGGGAGGCGACACAGCCCCAAACACCTTTCCTGACCACATGGTCACATGACATACCTTCATACTGATGTGTGGGTTTGCTGTTGCTTTCCACTGCGGTGTTATTTCTTCCCAGTATAGGTGTGGGCCAACCATGTTGTTTTGTCCTGGGGAAGCACAGACAGTTTCTCAGAGTCAAAACTCCACTGCAAAGCTCAGCGTTTCATCCTGCCACAGCAGAGATGACGGGAGTTTTGCTCTTGACTTAATGCAGGGCTACTCAACACGTGGCCCACGGGCCACATGAGGCCCGTGGCCCATTTATTTGCAGCCTATAGGTGGGATCCAAAACAAAAAAGTAGTCGATACAATGGTCTTCTGTTGCTATGTGTTTTAGTAGTTCAATTCCTGGGCTGTCATTTCTCATTAAAAGTGCTGACATATGGGTGGAAATTGGGTAAGACCTGCATTTTTTTAATATCAGCAGAACTGACTTAAATGGGGCCTGTGTGTTGGGTAGTCTTGCCTTAATCTTTCTATTCATGCCCGTCAGTGTGAAAGAATCTATTTGCATATATTTGCATATATATTTGCATGTCTATGCAACCATATTTAAGTTGCGGCCCTCGGCATGTGCTGTGACTATCCTTGTGGGCCCCGGGGCTTCCAAAGTTGAAGGGCCCTTCAAAGGACCACACATAAACAGCAAAACCCCAGGAGCCATTGGAATGATTTGGCCTTGAAGGTCTCTATGCACATTTAAGGACACTGTTTTATCGGAGCAGCAGAAAAGGTTTCCCCTGGACATTTTGCACATCTGCAGTTCTGAAGGCGCAGCTGTATGCGGGGCTTTGTTCTGCAAGGTGCTGGGTGCAGGCGTTCATCCAGCAAAGCACTTAAGCACATGCTTAAAGTTAAGCACAGGAGAAATCTGATCGATGTAGATGAGGGAGCTCCTATGCTTCAAACACCCCACTGGGGCCCCGTGCTCAGCACTCCTCTGGACCAGGCCTGTCAGAACTATCCACACGGCAAGTCTCAGAGGGGTAGCTAGTCTGCATTTGCGAAAAACCAATGAGGAGTCCGGTGGCACCTTCAAGACCAGGGTGGGGAACCCCTGGTCAAGACTAACAGATTTATCTGGGGACAAGCTTTTGTGGACCAAGACCCACTTGAAAGCTGATGCCCAGATAAATCTGTGAGTCCTGAAGGTGCCATAGGGCTCCTGGTTGTTCACACAAACTGCCGGGAAGTTCAGCTGAACAAAGCAGCTATGGCCGAAGAGGGTTTTTAAGGAGGTGGATTAAAAGGCGTGTTACTTGCTGGAACAAAGATGGGGAACTCCCCAAAGCACTTAAATAATTCTCTTGGTTTGAATTGAACTAGCACCACCCATGTGCCTCAATGCCCAGTGATGCTCTTCCCGTTAGAGCGAACCTGTTCTTTCCCCCAGGTGTGTGGTGGGGGGGCTAATATCTTTCACTGGACTGCGAAAGAGAAGCGTTTGTGCTCCACAGAGCTCTTTGCAGGTCTGGAGGGGGCAGGGAGAAGTCCTTGCCCCATTCCATCTCAACTCACCTAGCGTTAGCGGCTTTTCCAGCCGCCTTCTAGCTGATTTGTATCCTGGCCTGCCGCCCTAGCCCGAGGGAAGAGATCTGAAATGAGCTGCATCGCTCTGTCCAGCATGTGAAGCAGGTGTCATGTAAAACTCTTGATGTCACGGCAAGACACACATGGGATGAGTGACAGCGAGTGGAATAGAATCACCGAACACTAGAACTGGAAGGGACCTGAGAGGTCATCCAGTCCCGTCCCCTGCCCTCACGGCAGGGCCAAGCACCTTCTAGATCAGTGTTTCCCGAGTGTTCCACGGAACCCTGGGGTTCCGCGACATGAAAATAAGGAATCTGTGAAAAAATTCCATTCCAAAAACGTTTTTTAGTTAAAATAATATTTCATGCATATTAGGTTTTGAGCATTATTTTTTGTACACATTAAATGTGATTTTTGTTTTTAAATGTGTGCAATTGAAACTAAGTGTGGATCTCATGACCTTATTTAGCATTTGCTATTATCCTTTCTTATTCCGCTCCATATAGCAGACTGTTAATAGGGGTTCTGCATAATTCTTTCACGTTTAAAAGGGCTCCGTGGCCAAATAAAATTGGGAAACACTGCTCTAGATCATCTGACAGGTGTCTGTCCAACCTGCTCTTCAATATCTCCAGAAATGGAGATTCCACAACCTCCCTGGGCAATTTATTCCAGAGTTTAACCACCCTGACAGGCAGGAAGTTTTTCCTAATGTCCAACCTAAACCTCCCTTGCTGCAATTTAAGCCCCTTGCTTCTTGTCCGATCCTCAGAGGCCAAGGAGAACAATTTTTCTCCCTCCACCTTGGGACACCCTTTTAGGTCCTTGGAAGTGGGAAGCGACTCTGGCCCCACTGGCAGTGGGGAGGGGCTAGAGTCAGCCTGCCCCCACCCATCCCAGAGTTAGGACTCTCTGGTTCCACATACTCCGGGGTGTACGGAGAGGGACTAGCTAGATTTGATGGGACCCGCTTCAGCTGCCGAAAGAGACCCGCTGCTGGCCGGGCGCTCCGAGGGGTTCGCCCCAGGAGCCCGGGGCAGGGGGAGGCGGAACCTTTGAGTCCCACGCAGCGAGGCAGCCCCGGGGGCGCACGCCGGTCCCCCGGCCCCTCGCCGCAGACGCGCCTGGGACACAGCGCAAAAGGGGGGCTCGCAGAGGCCGGGCTGGGCTCGGGGATGCGGGAGGAGGCTGGCGGGGCTGCTGCGGTTCAGATTTAAAGGGGGGGGGCGCAGAGCATCCTAGCGAGGGGTGGAATGAAGCCCCCCCAAGCCAGCCCCACCCGGCTCCCCCGCAGCGTCCCCGCCCCGCATCTCCCCGCACCGCGGCGCCCGCACTCACCTCTCCCGCCGGCTGCGGGGAGCAGCCCCAGCGCCAGCAGCAGGAAGGCAGCCGGGGGGCCCCGGGCCGGGCGGGCAGCCGCAGGCATGGCTCCCCGGGGCGGGCAGCCTTCCTCCCCGCCCGCCGCGCGTCCGCTCAGCCGGGAGCTGGTTCCGAGCCGCCTCCCCCGCTGCCCACACTGGGGGGGGGGGGGCGTTGGAGGCCAGACGTGGGGCGAGGCTGAACCGCCCCCTCCCCGCCCATTCAGTGTTTCATTCAAGGGCAGGAAAAAAGGATCCTTCCCTGAGCATCTCGCCGGGATCCCCGCCCCGCCCCGGCGCGCAGCGCAGCGCAGCGCCCAGCCGGTCCCCAGAGAGGGGCTCCCGGGTGGAGATCAGCGGTACCTAGAACCCCCCGCAGGGGAAGCCAGCGGGGAGGCAGAGCCGGAATCTCCTTACAAAAGGGGGAGGGAATCAGAGATCTGATCGCCTCTATACATCCGTGCGGCGCCCACATCTCCACCACTGCCTGGTCCTCTCCTCCCAATTGAGATCTCTTGGCTTTGGAAAAGGGTCCGAAAAGGGAAGGCAAATGATGAGGGGGTTGGAACGGTGCCATGTGAGGGGGGATTAAAAAGACTGGGACTTTTCAGCTTAGAAAAGAGGAGACTGGGGGGGGATATGACAGAGGTCTATAAAATGATGGCAGACATGGAGAAAGTGAAGAAGGAAATCCTTATTTACTTGTCCTCATAACATAAGAACTAGGGGTTACCAATGAAATGAATAGGCAGCACCTTTAAAACAAACAAAAGGAAGTATTTCTTCATGAAGCAGAATCAACTTGTTAAAAGCATTTTCGAAAAAGAGCGTCTAGATTGGCGCGGAGTTTGCGTTATAACGATGCGCTTTTGCAGAAAAGCGTCCATGCCAATCTAGACGCGCTTTTCCGCAAAAAAAACCCCAATCGCCATTTTCGCGAGCGGGGCTTTTTTGCTGAAAACAAATCTGAGCTGTCTACACTGGCCCTTTTGCGCAAAAGAGACTTTTGCCCAAATGGGAGCAGCTTAGTTTTTCCGCAAAAGCACTGACAATCTTACATGAGATCGTCAGTGCTTTTGCGGAAATTCAAGCGGCCAGTGTAGACAGCTGGCAAGTTTTTCCGGAAAAGCAGCTGATTTTCCGGAAAAACTGGCCAGTCTAGACACAGCCCTCTGGTAAAAGACTGTGGAGGCCACAGGATGGAAACTCTGACAGGGAAGGTGTCTGGATCAGACCGTGAACTCCATTTTGTTTTGCCCCTTTCATTTTGGTACCCAGTCTCCCATTTTGTATGTGGTTAGCTGCCATTTTGAGTGAGAAGGAAGGTCTGTTCCAGACACAGCCCTGCTAGGCAGGGGGGTTGGGTGCCTTGGAGAAGACTATCAAAGAGGCAGCTGTGGAGAGTCGTCAGCTTCGTGTACGTTGGATCTGCATGAGCTCATGCCTGAGATCGAGCGGTGAGATGGGGAGAAAAGGACTTGGGGACCAGATAGTATTGCCAGGACCACTCCTAGCTATGATACCAAACTCTAACTCTTAGACATGCTGTATGGCAGCAGTTCAGTGAAAGGGGCAACCAACCACGTTGGTTCAAGCAGGCCGCAACATGGCAATAACAGCAGAATGATCACGTGATGTTATCCTCACGCATGGGGAGAGAGGGGGAGGTGGACTCACATGAACGTACCTCTGAGCTGGAGTAATGCAATGTAAGAAGAGACACTTATGCAGAGACTGAGTAAATGCCTGGCATATTTCTGAAAACTATCCGACTTCCTATAATGTTGGAAACCCTCTTCCAAAGCTCCCCCATTTACTCTTCCATCTGAAGACAGAAGCAAAGACATGTATGTCAGAGACCTCAAAAAGAGAAAAGGAAACCATGTCGCAATCATTGTCATGGTCAGTCGGGTGTTTGTGATTTTTGGTAGCACCCAAGAATTCTAAAAAATTACATGATGGCATTTTTAGAATTGGATTTTGGTAATATGAGCGTTGACCTCATAATCTACAGTCGGAAACCCCCTCTATAAAAATATAACCTCACACTGCCTGCTTGTGTGTGGTTTATTCTATATATAACACATCCTTTGCATTGTTCAGACATATTCATTTGGAGAGACCTAGAGTATTTTAGACTTACCAGTACTCTTGAGAGTCCACTGTAACTGCCTCTGGCAAAAGATTCAGAGGGGGAGCCGTGTTAGTCTGTAACTGGAAAAACTTAAACAACAAATAGTTTGGCAGCAACTTAAAAACTAACAAAACGTACAGAGATATCATGAGCTTTCGTGGGCAAAACCTGCTTCTTCAGATGAATGGAGTTAATAAAGGTCCACTTCCAAAATAAATATGGGATGGGGGGGGGGGAAGGGGAAAGAAATAGTCAATTAGAGTGTTCATGCCACATGAAGCTGAAAGAGAAGGTGCCAATTGTTCTCAAGTACCCATTGTTTGGTGTGCTAGCCAGGTCATGTCTTTGTTCATACCTTTGTGATGGGCTCCAAACCTGTAAATGAAGTTACCTTCCAAGGCTTCCCTGTGTATTTGGTTTGTGTTAGTCACATCCTGCCTAGCTTTTCCAAAGCCCCTTCCTCTACCTCCTTGAGGGGTTTCACTTGATTACCACTGTCCCTGCAGGTGTGAGATTTGCGACTTTCTCCAACATCCCCCTGGAGAAATGGAACTCCTGGGTGTGCTTTCCATTCCTGCTGTCTGTCTAATGCTGATCAAAACCTTGGGTCGGAACCCAGGAAATCTGGATTCTGTTTCCCGCTCTGCTATGGGGATTTCCCATGGGATGTAGGTAAATTTAGAAGTCCTCCTGCAGTGCCCATAAATGGACACACAGATAGAGGACGGGACCATGAAAATGGTTAGTGAGGTCTAAAAATAAGACCCTCTGTCTCCCAACAGGTAAAATGGAGACATTGATATTTGCAAACATGATAGGGTTGCAGTGAAGCTAATATTAATTCATTAAAATGACAAGTAGTCCTGTGGTACCGTAGAAACTAACAAATATATATATATATATATATATATATATATATATATATATATATATATATATATATATATATTGTCATGAGCTTTCATGGGCAAAGCCCACTTGAGTGGAGAAAAAAGGGAAAATAAAGCTCATTAGTGTTTGTCAAGCATTTTAATGCACATGGCTTGGAGACACTATTATAATCCATCATGAATTAGGAGTCATTCCAACACGGAAATAGAAAGAATTCCTGTTAAGTAATAAGCCTGTTTAGAGATGAGAACCCCGTCCTCACAGTGTCCTTAACTCTGCCAGAAGCTGAAACTGGATAACGGGATGGATCTCTCAATAATTACCCTAATGGTTCATTCTCTCTGAAACATCTGGCACCAGCCACCACTGGAAGACAGGACACTGGGCTAGATGGATCATTGGCCATGTTGGTCAAACCATTTATATGATCTAATCATTTGGGTTTTCATCAGACTAAGTGAACTTCAGCGATATTTCAAGAGAAACTCTTTGGGGAAAGGAAAAGCTGCCTAAGGAATCACTGTTCAAAGACTGATTCGGGAAGAAGGATCACAAAAAATGACAGAGATGTGAACACTACTTGGCTGCTGTCAAACATCAACATTTGAGACACTTGCCTTGACCAAGGGAGCATCTGCATTCTTGACAGACTTGAAAGGAATATTAAATCCTTCCATTTTAAGACCTTTTTATCGCCTAATACTTGGCATTATCAAAGGAAAGAGACTGGAATTCAATAGAAGCAACTGACAATTTAACAGCTGACTTCACTATTTCAGGTGGTGACCGTTCGGAAGGGCGTCAACTAGTCCCAACTCATCCTCAGTTTTTCCCCTTCCATTCAAAAGGGCAGGAAATACGTGCAGAGCTCAGAGCGGCTGTGTTTTCCAAAGCAGGGATACACATCATAGATTGATAGTTTGTGCATCTGTCTGTCCCTCTGTGAGTAAAAAAAACCAAGTAGTTCTGTAGCACCTTAGAGTCTAACAAAAATATACATAGTATCATGAGCTTTCATAGGCAAAACCCACTTCCTCTGTGAATCTGTTTGTTCAAAGATCTGTTTGTTTAAATAGTAAGAGCTAGGACCACCAAATTTGGTAGGCTGCTTCCTCTTATGATATCTCAAAGCAAGGTCAGGGATTGGCTGTGCCAGGACAGTGGGATGTGCCTAGAATGTGACTGTTTCTCATCAAACAGAAAAGGGGGGCTGTGTTAGCAGGGATATAAATACTCCAGAATGACCACAGGGGGGCAGCAAGCAAGCACATCCCCAGTGCCCCAGGGCCAGCCCAGGGGAGAGGTCTCTGATGCCCCCACCCGATTCTGAGACCCCCAGTCCTCTGCCCTCACTCCTGCGCCCCCCCCACTCCGCCAACCCTGAAGAACCAGAGCAATGCCAGGTAAATCTAGTACAAATATAACTTATTTCCATAATGGGAATAGCTATACTGACATAAGATACCGTCATATTGCTATGACTGTATCCACAGGGGTGGTCCTGTTCTAATGATATGGGAGAGGGAGAAATCACACCTGTAATCAAAATCATTACATCTTACCACAGCTGTCAATAGACTAGGTCTTGACTCACTGGGTTAGTGCATAGCACAGAGGAAGTTACAGGAAATGCCCACTACGTGTTGAGGTCTAGAATGCAAACAAATCACCTTTTTATGATGGCGGGACCCTTGTCTATAATAGAGATATTGATCGCACAGTAAGCTTTTCTCCCTCAATCCAGCTCTCCTTATGCACCTACCACAGGTGAAGTGACACACAGCCATAGTCATGGGGCTTTTACCCAGAGACAATTAAAGCTGCCTGAAGGATTTGGAGGCCCAGTTGTCCTGAAAATTAGAAGGGAATTGGTGATCAAAATGCCAAGGTAACTTTGAAAAACTCAGCCCATCTGCTGATCTCTCTGTTCTAGAGAGAAAACCTTCTGAAGGAGCAGACTTTTTGGGATTGCAACACTGTAAGGGACAACAGACCAAAATGTGAGGAAGCCAAATGACCAACATACAGAGAGGAGAAAAAAATCTCTGTGAAAGTTCACCCCCCCCCCCCACCACCACAACATAGTCCTTCATACTCAGCTTCAGCATCTTTTACCACTCCTAGGCTATGTCTACACTGTGCATTGTTGCGCAATAAGATATGCAAATGAGGCACGGGATGAATATTGCCTCGCCTCATTTGCATACCTAATGAGATGCCATTTTTGTGGCATGGGCTTTTGTGCCAGAAGCTGTCTACACTTCTCCTTCTTGCGCAAAAAAAACCCTCCTGCGCAAAGCTGTTCTTCCTCAAAATAAGCGGTGGAACAGCTCTGTGCAAGAGGGCTTTTTTGCGCAAGAAGGAGCAGTGTAGACAGCTCCTAGCAGTGTAGACAGCTCCTTCTTGTGCAAAAGTCCGTGCTGCAAAAATGGTGGCTTATTAGGTATGCAAATGAGGTGTGGTGATAGTCATCCCCGTGCCTCATTTGCATATCTTATTGCGCAGCGTAGGCATAGCCCTAGAGCTCTTCTTTTGGTGGAGTCTGTTCGTCACCAAACAGCCACTCCCTGCTGGCAATCAGCCTTCTTCCACACACTCTCCAGCCCAGAAAGATCCCCTGCTGCTGTCTCCCTCCTTATAAGATCCAGGTGAATTCCCTTAGGCCCAATTTGGCAGCAGATAATCACTCCCAGGTGTACTGGACCTTCTCTTCCTCCCCCACTTGCTCCCTCTTAAAAAGGCCAGTGTGAGATGCCCATCACAGATCCTGGGAGTCGAAGCCACTTGGCAGCATGCTGGATCGGGGTCCTAAGCAGAAAGATGGCCAAAGGAGAACCCATGGGGCAGCTCCCCCAAAGCAAGGCAAAGGGAATCCACCTCCCAGTAGGGCACCCCACATTCAGACTATTTCTGGAAAGCAGCAGCTCTGCTTCCTGCACATTGTAATGAAATGGTCTCCTTTTACCAGCCCTGGGATCTACCACAAACGGGAAGTGTGGGGAGAGGGAGGTCAGATTCAGGGAGTAATCCTGCTAACAGCTGCTTCACACTTTGGAGACATACTTGTGCGGGAATGAGCACATTTGCCCACATACACGCACTAGGGCCCTATCAGCTTTCCCTCAGGAGCCAATTTAGGAGCTAACAGGCATTTTCATTTATTTATAAGACTTTTCTCTCAGGGCCCCATTCACACTCCAGATTATAATGGAAGCAGCAGGGTTGGTTACAGCATGATCACAGTGTATAGTGTACTAGAATCTAGCCATATTCTTTAACTGCATAAAGCCTTAAACACCTTAAAACCAGGCATTATCATCTATGGAAAATCTAAAGAGTATCTACGGTATTTATCTATCTGGAAAATATCCATTGTACAATTATAACCCTTTCTACCTTCTTTTCTATTGTTTCCCCAACAAAAAAAGCAGCTGTATTACCTGTATATCTCTATATATTTTAGAGAGTTTGTGCATCTGTCCGCCCATGAGTCCGTCCGTCAGTCTGTGAGTCCATTTGTTCAAGAACTCTTCCTAAACAGTAAGAGTTAGGACCACCGAACTTGATAGGCAGCTTCCTCTTATCTTAACGTAAATCAAGGCCAGGGTTTGGTTGTGCCAGGAAAACAGGAAGTGCCTGGAATGGGACCGTTTTCCATCATATGGAAAGGGAGAGGTAGGAGAGCAGGGACAGTTATGCTCTGCAATGACCACCGAGGGCAGCAAGTGCATGGGCACCTATACTGCCGAGTGACCACAGGGGGCAGCAGCACCAGGAAGAGATGGCTAGCTTGGGGTAGGGCTCTTTGTATTGCTGGCCACCAGCCACAGGTAAGTGGCCATCCCACCTCAAATCCCTCCCCTTGGCCCTCGGAGACACGGGCCAGGGCCAGGCAGGGCAGCCCCACCATAGACGCAAGCCAGGGCCTGTCAGAGCAGCCGCTGCTCCCTCCCTGGGAGGAGCCACCACTCACGCCACCTCCAGGAGGAGCTGTCGGCTCAACAGTGTGGCCCCGGGGGTCCCAGGGAGCTATCACTGGAGCAGCATCACCTGACTTCTGCACTGAGCCCCCACAAAGTCCCAACCAACACCAGGTAAATCCTCTAGTACTGTTTAAGTACTGACTCACTGGACACGTAGTGAAATGCTACTGCTGTGATATGGTGTTAACAATTTTCAGTGAAGAGTTGCACTTGCCGCAATAGAAATGATTAATTCCAGGGCAACTCACATTCTGAGGACTAGCCCTGGTCCACTAGTGCCCAGGGATGGGCAGGGCAGAGGGCACAGGACACCTCTTCTCTCCCGCCAAGCAGCAGGTTGGGATCCTTTCCCTACACTCGAGAGCACAAAGAGATGCAGAAGTACCCAGTCCCGGCCACGGAGGCATAATGGGATGGCTAAGAGAGCAGCCGGCTCCTCAAAGGGAATGCTGCAGAATAACCGTAAAGCACGCCTGGCCACACATCCTCTAGGCCTGCTTGCTACAGGATTCCTAGAGCAGCTCCTGCACCTCCAGCCTGGGTGGTCCAACTCGGGTCAATGATAAATGTCCCCCTTGTTTTCATTGGGCCTTCAGTTTGCAATAGGTCTGATTTCCTTATCTGCTAAACAAGGAACATGGGCAAAGGGTTAAAATGTGAGTTCTGATCATACAGGGGTCTCAGGTCCTCTTTGTAAGGCTGATGACTATGCACACCGTAAAGCTTGTCGTTGTAACATACAGCACTAACACCACGCAGTTCATGTGACTTTATTGAAACAGAACAGAAGCAGAACAACGGGATACCCCGTGAAAGAAATGGGAAGAAAAGGAAAAAAATCGTTTAGTGACATGAATTACTAGTTTTGGCAATCAAAATCTGTATCTCATCTACTCTTACAGTTCAGTGGAGACACATTTTCGAGCTAACAAATGTAAAATATATACTGTATAAATATTAATATTAACTATACTCAGGGATCAACTCATAGTCCACTAGTATAAGTTATTTCATGGGGCTAGATTCTGTCACCCCCACTCCCACTAATAGCACCTTGCTGTCCAAACTGTCCCCATTTAAACCAATGCGACTCTGGCACAGTAAGATACAATTGAATGTGAGTAGGGGTGGTAGAACTGGAGCCTACATAGCCAATGTATTACACAACAATTTTCAGCAAAAATACAGATTATATAGAAAAACAAACTAAATTATGTTGCTAAATAAACATCTCATGGTAGCCAAAGGGCAAATCTGAAAGCATAGGGGAATTATTTCAGACCCCAGTCCTTAGCTGTCAGTGCATTTTATTGCATCCAGCCTTACATTTTGTTCATGAATCTGTGACACGGGAAGAGAATTATTTCACATGCTAAAATTCCTAAAGTAAAGCTGCCAAAATGAACACAAGTCCTGGAACAAAGACAGCTAAGGTCCTGATTCCAGCCAGCACTTAAGCATGTTCCTATTCAGAAAAGCGCTTAAGCACAGGTCTAAAGCTAAGCACGTTTTAATGCTTTCCTGAAGAGGAATGCTCTTGTGACTCCAGACCTAAATCCAGGCCTTGTGTGAGCAGGTGAAAACCCAGCGACTTCAGTAACAGCCCCAGTTCCATGTCTGGCCTCCCGAAATGCTACAGGATGATCTGAGTTCTTCCAACAATTTGCAGTTATCACCAAGGTGATTTGGGTTTCTCCTTGAACACACTGACTAAAAAGATATTCTTGGACTGAAACGTTTATTTAATATTTTAAAATACTCCTAGGGATGGTTATCATCTGGGTTAATAATTACAAATCTCTCAACACTTTCCCCTCCTCTTCCTCATCACTGTCAGTCACATTGACTTGCTGGATGCTGGAGGGGGTGGATGGGGTTGCCGTGAAAACGTTCTCCAAGGCTCCAATATCTAACTGTGGCATGGGAGTTAAATATTCTTCCTCACTGTGGCTGTTGTAATAAGACACTCCCTCTAGGCTCTCACAGCTACGGGAGTCTTCACTGTGTGCACGCTCATCGGGGTACTCCCTGAAAGGATAGTCTCTATTCAGGGCAGAAAACATAGCCTCGTGCTTTTGATACTGGTCTTCATAAAAGCCCAGGCATTCGGGCATGGAACTCGGGAAATTCCCATAGCCAAACGGAGGGCGGCTGTACGGACACGTGCTGCAGAGAAAGAGATCAAAAGATGAAAAATCAAACTTTTTGCTATGGTGATAAGCTGTAAAGCATAAGGACTACGTACGACTGGCTGCATTTCTATTGAGGCCTGAGGATGAAAGTTACCTGAATGATCTGAATTAGCCAATTCATCCAGTAGTGAGCTACTTATGCACACCAACCTCTACCAACTGCACCCCGCCTCTATACAAGGAGAGTCACACCCAAGGTCTATGACAGAGACACTAACCTACATATGCAGCTCTGTAGCTGATGGATACGCCCAAGAAGCTGCTTCAAAAAACACAACTTTTATTTCTTAATATAAATCATGCCACAGATAGAATAGCGTCCTACAAGCTAGCAAGCATGTTCGCAAACACTGAAAAGAGTAAAACTAACCATCATAATCACCACGGGATCTGACAGAGCTCTATAAACTCACCAACAGTGTGGCGGCAAAGTGTCATTTACCCTGTCACAGTACACAAGAACCGGGGTCATCCAATGAAATGAACAGGCAGCAGGTTTAAAACAAACCAAAGGAAATACTTCATCACATAGCACAGCCAAGCAGTGGGACTTGTTGCCAGGCGATGCTACGAAGGCCAAAAGCATAACTGGGTTCAAAAAGAATTAAGTTCACGGAGGATGTAGCTAAGATGGTCCTGGGTGCAACCCCAGGCTCCGGGGTGTCCCCAAGCCTCTGGAGTGCCAGGTGCTGGGAATGGGCGACAGGGGAGGGATCACGTGATGGTTCCCTGTTCTGTTCACTCCCTCTGGGGCACCTGGCATTGGCCACTGCCGGCAGACAGAATGCTGGGCTAGATGGACCTTTGGTCTGAGCCAGTGTGGCCATTCTTACGTTCTAAGCCAGTATATGAGATCTCTGAGGCCACCATTCATAGCAGAGTGGGAAACAGACTAAAAACAATTCCTTTTATTTCGTTAGAACACGTCTTGCAGCTGCTAGATTATTAGTAGAAAGGAAGGCTGTCCGGGAATCCTGCCCTCATGTTTACTATGTTGCCAGGAGAGGCTGTGAAGGCCGCAAGCATAACTGGGTTAAAAAAAGAATTGGGTAAGTTCATGGAGGATGGGATATCAACCTGCAGTCCAATCGGCACATGGCTGCGACCCATGGAACATCCTCAGCGCCAGACTGAGAGTATACATTGAGTGGCTGCCACTCACATAACACACTGAGAGCTGCATATGTGCCCCATCAGGATATATGAGTAGGCATTGTGTGACTGGCAGCTGAAAGTGAGAAATTCCATACAAGATGATAAGAAATATCTCCCCAAACAACTGCTTACCGACTGCATTTTTATCTTGACTGAATGTCCAAGCGTTTTACAATGCATACAATGTAATAGACATGTACAGTGCTGTAGATTAATTGAAGTATACGGAACAACAGACCCCTTCTCTAATGATACTATAAAGATATGTATTGGTACAATGCAGATCCAGGCTTTCATGGTACTAGTTATGTCTTAAGTGAGCACATGGATATGGTCCCAAAAGCAGCTTGTACAAACACAGTCAAGACGTCTTTCCATACATTTCTTCAACCCCCACTAATTTTTAAGCATACAATTTTGCACACATACATTGCACAAACAGTGCTACATAAAAAAGATGAACTGTTTCCAGGAAAACAAAAATCCCACAGAACTGAACTTGCAGATGAGTTTGTGTCAGAGATGTGTGTGAGGATGCAGTGACTAGTCGACTAGTCAACTATTCAATAAACATAATAAGCATAAGCTTATCGGATAGTTGACTAGTCCCTCAAATAGTTGTTTCCCCCCGACTGTTGCTGCCTCTATCAGAGAGAGGTGGGGGGGAAAGTAGGGGGAGCGGGAGCCGGGTGCCGGTGCTGGGGGAATCAGCTGTCCTGGCTCGCGATGGGTCCCCTACGCTGCGCTTCAGTCTTTTAAATGTATTAAGAGCCTGACAGCTCTTAATACATTTAAAAGGCAGAGCTGCAATGGGATGAGCTCCCAGGGCCGGGAGCTAGCCCCGCTGTGGCTCCCCCACTTATCGACTAGTCAATGGAAATTCCATCGATTAGTTGATTAATCTAAATTTAACATTCCCATGGTGGGGTATGTAATTTTTCAAAGCCCAGTTTTTGTTAGAACACACAACAGACTGCTATGATATAAGCAAACAACAAAACAACCCAAACTGCTCATGTCTAATGATGGTCACAAAAGGCCAAAGCCTAGATCGTCTGTAGTGGCCAACATGAAGGCACCAATGTGTGTTCTCCAAATGATGGTAACCCAAGGCTGTTGTTTAAGGCTTTTGAAAGTAACAAATTCCCACAAACAGACTTGTATTCCAGATACAATCTGTCAATAAAGTATTCCCACGTTCTTGGGTCATATACTGCCCTGACTTCTTCTTTGTGAAGGCATATTCTGCTGAAATCAATAGGAGAGTGTGGTAAGTCAGGGCAGAATGTGGCCCCAAATCTTTACACATCTCCTGTTGGAGAGTAATTTTTACAATAATTTGTGACCCTGAAATTTCTCTAAAATCAAATCTAGGAAACTGGCTACCTACAAAATGTAAGCCAGGAAAATGAACACTGAACTCACTCATAAAACGTAAGCTGTAAAAATGAACACTGAGCTCGCTTATCCCTGTTCCAAGTGACACAGACTTTGTGCCCTGTGTATTCTTTTCATGGATCTCTGCACACTAGCTGGCTTCCAGGTCCTTTGTATCTGAACAGCACATTGGATGTTGCTCAGCTGGCTTCTTCCAAGACACTGGAGCCTGCACAGAGTCACTGTTGAACTCATAACAGTCTCTCTGCATGTGATCAGCTTAGTCAGAACCGTATACTGTAATGGGGGTGTGCAGACACAAGAGTTTTGGGTTCAAGTTGCTGTTCACCAGCTGACTAATCCAAAAGTGCAGATGCTATACAGACAGTCCCCGGGTTACGTACAAGATAGGGACTGTAAGTTTGTTCTTAAGTTGAATTTGTATGTAAGTCGGAACTGGTACATATTGTAGGGGAAACTCTAGCCAAACATTTCTCCAGAGCTCAGTTTTATTCTCCCACACCTCACTTCCCTCAGTCCTTTATTCTCAAGCTGAGGTGTCTGCTGAGAAAAGCCGCTCCGCGTCTCCCTGGTCTGTTAGGGGGGGCGCTAGCTTCACGTCTCCCTGGTCTGCTGGGGGGAAGCAGCTAGTGCGGGGTTGCCTCACCCTGTTTGTAAGTAGGGATCCGATGTAAGTCAGATCCATGTAACCCAGGGACTGCCCGTACTAGGGTTTATTTGCTATGTCATCCCCAGGGCTCGTTCCATTGGGTCAGACTTCAGCACTATTTCTTTTCATAGCCAAACCCACCAAGGAACTTGGCGTGCTGTGTAACTAGCTCAAATGCTTGCCCAGTTCTAATTCTATCTGATTTTTTTTTATTTCCGTGACTTTTACTCAATATATTTTTGTTGAATTCAGTTGAACTGCTGGGACTTGGATGGTTGGGAGGGGAAGCAAGCACTTCTATTTACTGTTAGTGTAATGCCACCTTAACAGATCCCCAGCTTTGAGACCTGTCAGCCTGAGGCTGCTCTGAGTTGTACCCAACTACCAATAGCTCCAAGCCCACTCCCCTCCCACCCCCAGCCTCCCATTCCTGAGCAGAGAGTCATTGATCCAGCCTGCTGTTTCTTGCACTCCTTCTATAAGCAGGAGGTTTAATTGACCCTTTACACACACAGGCTCTCACTGGAATGTAAAGGAATGGCTTCATTACCTTGATGGGAAGTAATGGGGTCCGGGTAAGAAGTAAGGGTGATGAAACGAAAATCGAGGAGGAGCTCCAAAGAGAGTGGCTGGATGACCAATGGGAGGAGGTTGATAGAGATGTGAGTGAGGAATGGGAGGAGCCTGGGGAATTGGTGCACTTCTAGGACAAGTAGAAACACCTGAGTACTCCTTAGGGGGTTGACTGGTAGAGACAGGAAATCTGGAGTGAGTGGTGTTGGCGTTACTTGGGTTTCTGCTGGAGCTCTCAATGCAAACTGGGGTAGGTCTCTTTACAGAACAATTTGATCCGGAAGGTACATGATGAGCTTCTGTCTGCACAGGTCCAGCAAATCGCTGTGGTGGAATTACAGGGTGAAGAGGCAGATTTGGAGCTGGAACAGCCATTGGGGTGGTGCTTCCAACACTCGGCTGGAAAAGTGTAATTGGACCTGGATGTTGAATGGAAGGAGCTGGAAGCTGGATAGTAGAAGGGGCTTCACCTTTTGGAAACAGAAATGATTATTGATCAGTTATGAATGGAAAGGGTCCAATAACAGCCTTTGATAAGTACCACATTAGCTAACTACACATAGGGAACGTCTAGACTACACTCTTCTTTCGAAAGAAGCTTTTTCATTTTGAAAAAGTTTCTTTAGAAAGAGATCATCTAGACAGCCATCACTTTTTTTGAAGAAGCAAACCGCTTTCTCAAAAGAGAGCACCCAGGCAATCTAGATGCTCTCCTTCGAAAAAGCCCTGTTTGTGTTCAATAATGCTTTTTTTCGAAAGAGCTCTTTCGAAAAAAAGGTGTTCTTCCTCGTGAAATGAGGTTTACTGCTGTCGAAAAAACCTCCACGTTCTTTCAATTTAATTTTGAAAGAACGCGGCGGCAGTCTAGACGCAAGTGACGTTTTATTAAAAAAAGGCCAATTTAAAAAAAAAAAACCTGTAGTCTATACATAGCCATAGAATGAGAACAAGACAGACAAAGCAAAGTCCCCAGGCAGATTCTGTACTGACCCTCTCAGCTGATGTAAACCTGCTCAATTCTACTGTGACCACAGAAACAGAATCAGATGGAAACAACAAACTGCCTCCAAATTGTAATTTTTCATTTGTTTTGTAAAAGGATACCCACAGACATGTTTCTGTAACATTTTTATGACAAAGTTATCATTTTAGAGTGTGCCCTTTCTACAGACTGATTCCAATGCATTTTGGGGGATATTTTCAAACGTGACTAAGTGACTTCAGAGCCTAAATCCCAAGTCAGTGGAAAATGTTGTGCTTTACAACAACATATACAGGAATCACTTCAACTACAACTAAAGTATAGCCACCTCTGGGATAAAACAGAGTAGGTATTCTAGATGGCATCACAACACTGTACAATTGTTTAGATCAGGAAAAGCAGAATACAATATCCAATGAAGACTACAGAGGGAATTTAGGCAGGTAACATGAAGTTATTCAAGGTAGAATTTAATCAGAACACAGTGGTGTTATTACATGTAATAGTCTGAATATTACATAAATGACCATAAATGCTCATGGCCTTTGTTTTCCTACATGAAAGATAGCATCTCCAGCACTTCCATATCCATACTGGGACAACGGATCGCTACCGAGGCAGAAGAAAGGGGGCTACCTATACAATTGTTAACTCCTTCTTGAGGCATGCTTGGCTTTCTCCAAAAATCTTCTGTTCAAGCACTGCTAAAACTGCTTAAATGATGATATGTGGGACCATAGGTCAAGGGGTTAACCTGCATGGAATATGTTCTTTAACTGATCAGATAGGTCCCCACTTAAAAAAGACGCCTCAACCCAGATTAAATAAGGGGAGTACAATGCTGCACATCCACTTTTCTGACATGCTTCTCAGAGCCAGCTTTCGGTGTGTGCAGAAACATGGATATGTGTATTCAAACTGTATGTGTGTTTGCAAATTAGAAAGATAAAGCAGGTGAGGTAATATTTTTTATTGGACCAACTTCTGTTGTGAGAGAGACAATCTTTTGAGCTTATATGGAGGTTTTATTGTTCACGACATGAAGGACTCTATGTAAGCTCAAAAGCTTGTCTTTCTCACCAACAGATGATGGTCCAATAAAAGCTATTACCTCATTCATCTTGTCTCTCTAATATCCCGGGACTAACATGGTTACAACAGTATGCAAATTAGCTAGTTAAATACATAATTACTCCAGTTGTGTACATAACTGAGTTATGCTCAGTTGCTACTTGGTCCTACCATGAGAGCAGGGGACTGGACTCGATGACCTCTGGAAGTCCCTTCAGCTATGTGTACATTGGTGGGTTCTTGCTTAAGAATGGCCATTCTTCCGCAGAGCGTCCACACTCGTGCAAGAAGATTTACAGTAAATCATGGTAAGAGAGGGAATCTTGCGCAAGAGCTATGCTCTTGTCTAACAAGTGTAAGCCCTCTTGTGCAAGAGTTCTGCACAAGAAGGCAGTGTAGATGCGCAGCAGGGGTTTCTTGCGCAAGAAAGCCCTATGGCTAAAATGGCCATCAGAGCTTTCTTGTGCAAGAGAGCATCCACACTGCCATGGATGCTCTTGCACAAAAGCACATGGCAGTGTGGACGTGTTCTTGCATAAGAACCCTTGTGCAAGATGTTCTTGCACAAGAACCCGCCAGTGTAGACATAGCCTTCCAGTTCTAATGTTCTATGATTCTATGAGTTGTTATACATGCAAAATTGTGGCTGTGAAAACACCGTACATCTAGAACATTGTGTGCAAAACTGCACCTGCAAGTTTAGATATGGCTAAATGTACCACTCACACTGTTAACATCTTTCCCTGTGACACTTTTTCTGACAAACTTCACCTTATCCACTTAAGCATTTTTGCCACTCGATTGTTGTTTTAAACACGCTTATGCTGGCTTATTCTTGACCTTACGCAGGATACAGTTTTCTTATTCTTGAATTCACCAAAACTAATGAAACAAACTCACAGACAGGATGTCCAATACTGTTCTGCACACTTGGAATGACAACGGAGTAAGTGGGTGATCGGAAAGGATAAATTGTGGTTGGGTTTGTAGTGATGATGTTCTGAGAGGTGCCAGAAAAGACAGTGGAGACAGTCAACGGGAAGCGCTTTCTTTTGCCTGGTCGTGGTTGGTAAACCCAGCCTGCAGAAGAGTAAATGAGAAAGCTTAAGGCAGGTTTCACATACGTGTGGGCTGGTTTCTTTCACTGTAACAAGACGTGAAAAATTACAACACCCACATTTCTGAAAAGTTTGTATGGCTCCACAAGAACAAATCCTCTTCCAGTTAAGCCAACAGCAAACTCCCATTCACTTCAAAATAGTGGCAGACTGAGCACATCAGAATATGATGAAACTGGCACATTCTTGCATTCTTTTGATCTTAAAATATGATATTAAGCGACTGCTGAAGGAAATCCAGGATCAAAAAATCAGAGGGGTCACTGTGGCATAAATTAACAACATATTATGAAGGGAGGGAAAAGGAGAAAATGGCAGTGGAGCCTGAGCTTTATTTTGAAAAAATATGGTAAGGTTAAATTTATGGCTCTGGATTTATAATCTCACTGGCTCCCTAATTCTCACCTGTGAAAATTTCATTTACACCAGTGAAACTGCAGAGAGGTAATAGTTAAGGAAGAACCTGACCCAGTGAGAACTGTGCATTTATTATTGCAGGCAGAATTAGGTTTGTTTCTGATACATACACCAATTAAATAGAAACAAACTTGTAAAGATAATGGTAGGTCATTTCTACTTGTTAGGTTTCATTAAGGAGCTTTGATTTTTTTGTTTCATGATTAAGAAGGCCTTAATGTTTCGAATTGTTTAATATTAGTGTTCTGATTTCTATTTGTTTTTGACATAAGAAATTCAGATCTTGTTTATTCTGGAATACTCTGTCACAGTCTGGAGAACAAGGATTATGACATCACAGATACAAAGTGTGTAACACTTTATATTTCAGTGATTTTTATTCTGTTTTTTCACCTGTTTAAATTACACAGGAGAAAAATGCTTTGTTAAGGACCCCATTACCTTGCCGTCTTCAGTTAAAGGCTGAAAAAAGTCTCATTCCACATTTCAGATCTCAAACAAGTCCTCCAACCAAACACAGAAAACCAGATTTGAGTCTTGATTTACTTCTGGATTACTTACAATAGTGTAATGTACACATCTTAAAACTAGAGGAAGAAGGGATGAATTAGCCATTTGGTATTCCTGCTATTTCAATTCAATTTAATGGTGCTAATTCAATTTAAAATGAATGTGTTTCCAATGAAAATAGATATTTTTGTTCAGATTTATGTTTGGCATTAACATTCCCTTGCAGCTTTGCAACCTAAAAGTTGCAGAATTATATTTGTACATGAGAAACAAAGTGAAACTCACTAGTTTAATTTTTTTTGCCCAATCTGAGTGAAAAGATACTAAGAAACAGAATAACCAGAGAATGGTAAATTATATTTGAAAAACTCTTTCAACTTTAATAATCTAACTTATAATTAGTGTTATAGGTATAGATTTATTTTAATATGAATATTGGATGCTATTAATATTTGAATTATTACTCCCAGACTGGAAACTGTTAGTCCACAGCTGAGGCTGAAACATGTATTTAATCTATTTATAGCATTTCTATGGCTCTTGTCACCATAGTATCTGATAACATTAATTTTTAGGAAAATGCCTTAAATGAATATTAAATTGAAAGAATAAATAACTCTAGAACCACAGGGAATTCAAAGTTCAGAATACAGTGCTCCAAGAACCAAACGTTAGAAGTTGAGAAACCTCCTCTTTTCCACCTCCACACAGGATTACTTCTCATTCAGCATATTGACCCTTGTTTCCTATATGGCCTTTCCTTTTCCAATCCTACTGTACTGGATGTATTGCCAATCACACAGCTCTCTGTCTGCCATTTCCCCCTCTAATGGCATCTATCTGTATGAGTCCATGCAGAGTACTGCACTTGTCCACGAGTATTTTATAAAGTCAACTTTTTTGGGGTCACCTAAACTTTTAAAGCACGCAGGTCTAAGGAAGTACATGCATTTTTTTTACCAGGAAATTCTTCTCTGTGCTTTTCTTTAATCTTTTGAGCTTCATCGTAATAGGGCTTCTTTTGCTCTTCAGTGAGTTTGTTCCACTCTAATCCAAGCTGGACGCTGATTTCTGCATTATTGGCAGCTGGGTTAGCTTTGGCTAGTGCTGGCCGGTGAATTCTTGCCCACACCATAAATGCATTCATTGGGCGCTTTACATGGCCATTTCTATCTTTGCTAAATGGAGTATCTGGTATCCCTATATAACACAAATTGGGAAAGAAAATTATTAGACAGACAGCACATGCAATGTTGCCATAGATTATATTTGAAGAAAGAATCCATATATATTTGGAGAATTGCTTCTGGAAAAAACATTTAAATGTCCACTAAGAGTATAATGGAGTAACGACTAGCCACAAGTGAAATGCCACATAAAGAATAATTTAAATATCTGAGAAATTCTTTGGCACCTTTAAGAGTGATAGATATATTTAAGCATAAGCTTTTGTGGGTAAAAACTACTTTGCCAGATGCATGATGCATTTAATGAAGTGGTTTTTACCCATGAAAGCTTATGCCCAATATATTTGTTAGTCTTTAAGGTGTCACAGGACTCATCATTTTTGCAGATTCAGACTAACACGGCTATCCCTCTGAAATATTTAACATTACAGCATCAGCTAGTGTTACATAGTCTCTCTCTCTCTATCCTTTCACAAAGATCAGAACTAATTTCACCATAATAAAAATGGTAGGTGTTTTGTTTTCATTTAACTAATTATTGTGTTATGTAATGCATATTTTTATAAAGGTGCCATAGTATCAGTGCAAGTTTATGCATACTGCAACAGTAATGTACCTAAGCCCTGACCCTGTAGGGACCACATTCAGGGGTAATAAGGTAGTTCAGTTCCATTGCCATTCAATTCTCAGCTTTTCTGCTAAGTCTTCCAGAAGATGCTAAATGTTTTTTGTGATCTGGATACCTTTGCTGGAAGGACTCCGGGTACGTCTACACTTGCACCCTCTTTTGAGAGAGGGATACAAATGAAGACATTTGAAATTGCAAATGAAGCTGGGATTTAAATATCCCACGCTTCATTTGCATAATCGCATTATGGCGCTATTTCGAAATACAAAATGCGGTGTGGATGCGGTTATTTTGGGAGAACACCCTTCTTCTGAAATAACCCTTATTCCTCAGACAATGAGGTTTACCAGTTATTTCGAATCACAATTAACAGGGCTGGATTTGAAACGAGGACCAAAAAGTGGATGATTTCCACTGTACTACCAATTCCCTTCGCAAGCAGTCCCTCTATGAATGGTATTACTAAATACACACATCATCTAAGCTCTGCATTATCAATGAAAGGAGAAAGGTCTGTTGGCCAGTAGGACATCACTTAAAAAGAAATCATTAATTTTCAAGGCTACAATTGAGCTCCTAAAACCATTCTTAAAGATTAAGACCAAGAGTTTCAAGAATAGGAGCCTAAAAGCAGTCTTTAAATGCCATGCTTCGGAATTAGCATCATTTTCAAGTGTTAACGTCTACAAGAGGCGTTGGGGTCCCATGCACTTTCAAAATCGGGCCAGTGCCTAAACATGGACTTTAAAAACTGCTTTCAGGCTCCTATTCTTGAAAATCTTAGGTTTTCTAGTTAAAAATCCGATAGTAGCTACAGGGGTCTAAAGTCAGAACGGACATCAACAGACCCTGTAAAACCTGGGTTGAATGTGACCCTGTATGTTTACACTCTCAGTGCAGGCGGAAATGATATTGATACAAGTTGACATAGAAAGGCCCATAGTTCAACAGCATTCCACTTGTGTTTTCTAATTGCTACAATTCCACTTATGGGGCAACATTTGTGGCAGCCTTGGAAGTTCCAATTCCACAGCCATCGAGTAATACCTGCATCAGAGGGCAGCACTGTGAGGGGCACATCCTTAGTTTCAATTTTGACTGAAGGCTCCAGTAAGGATTGCATTTTAAGGGGCACTTGGGCAAGGGGTACTTTAGTTACTCGGATCAGCTCAGAAGGCGGAGGTCCCTGAAACTGGATCCTGGCCCCAGAGGGTACTGGATGGAGCGTCAGTGGGATCTTCACGTCTTGAGAATGCTGCGCTCCAAATCCACCAGGCAGCTGAGCCGCTGGGGCATCTTTGCTGGTATGAACATGGCCGCTGAAAGATCCAGCTTCTTCCCGCCCCTTGCAGTCCTCACCAGCAGCCTCTGCCTGCTCTGTCTTGATTATTCCTTCTTTCCCAGTCCCCAAAGCCATGCTGTCCCCCCCAGTCTCTTTCACCAGCTCCTCTTTCTGGCTCTCCTCTAGGCTGCCTCTCTTCTTATCCCCTCCTCCCTTGAGGGGGCCACAAGCTAGGAGCTGGGCCCCCTCTTTCCCTGCTCGTCGGGCGGTGGCGGCCTTGAGCTCGCCCCTCTTTCTCTTGCTGCAGCCGCTGCACCCCAGCTGGCCACCTTGCTCCTGCTCCTCTGTTTTCAGCTGCAGCCCCCGGGGGCCCCCGCTCTGCCCCTCCTGCTCCCCAGGCTTGCTGGGGGCACTCTGCCCATCCAGGGGGTGCAGCTCCTTGCAGGGGGGGCCCTGCCCGGGGCAGGGGGGCAGCAGTTGGTGGGGGGGCCCCTGGCGGGGGGGGAGGAGCAGGAGGTGCGTCTCCCTGCTCCCCTGCCTGGACAAGGGGTGCAGGAGAAGGTGCTCCAAGCGGGGGGGCTCCTGTGCGGCGGGGGGGTGCGGCTGGCGGGGGGGCTCCTCCTGCGCCCCCCCCTCCATGGCGCGGGCGGGGGATTGTCGGGGATTGTGAGCTCAGCCGCCTCCCTCTGTCGCCGGCCGTTTGTCTCCTGCGGTTGCTTCGCAAACGTTCTCCGCGGCCCCGCCCCCTTCCGCGCCTCGCGCCGCCCTCCGCCGCGCCTCGCGACTGGCAACGGCGGGGCGCCACGTGCCGCCTCCCGCGTCCCGGCGGTCGCCATGGCGACGCGCCACAATGGCGTCGCCATGGCGACCCCCGGGAGGAAGGCGCGCGGCGCCGGCAGCCCGGCTGGACGCGCGCGCGCGCCGCCCTGCAAGGGGTCAGGGGCGCGCCGCTCGCTTCAGAGGGGCCGCTCGGCGGACGGGCGTCGTGCGAACGTCTACCCCGGCTGGCTGCAGAGGGAGCCTAGTGGAGCTAACAGGGGTCTGTCCCCTCCCCCACAGCAGATCCCGGGCCACCCTGAGGCTGGCAGGGACCAGAGCCGCAGCCCTCCCGCGTGGAAGACTTGCACCATAGAGATGTCCCGCCTGGGGCTAGCAGAGCTCACTTCCGGTTCCGGGTTCCGGGCATGCGCGGGTGGGGGCGGGGAGTTGCCTGGGCCGCCGCCGTGCGTGGGCCCGGGCGGAAGGCGTGGCTGAGCGGCGGCCGGGCCGCCATGGCGAAGAGCAAGTTCGAGTACGTGCGGGACTTCGAGGCGGACGACACCTGCCTGCCCAACTGCTGGGTGGTCACCCGGCTGGACGGCCGCAACTTCCACCGGTGCGAGGGGCGGGGCGCTTGCGGGAGGGGCAGCCGCCCTCAGCCAATGGCAGCGCCGCGCCGACGCGTGAGCCAATGGCAGGGACGGGCGGTGGCAGGGGGCGGGTCTCCGGCCGGCCCCGGGCCCCGAGCGCGCGCTGGGCTCGAAGGGTCCCTTCGCGGGACGGGGGCGCGCGCAGCCCCTCGTTGCCATGGGGACAGGGGACTCCCGTGCCTCCCCCCCCCAGCCTGCTCCACGCCCCGCGACGGGAGCTGGGCCGCCAGCGCGCGGGAGCAAGGAGCCGTTACACGATTCCGTTGCAATCGGTTAACCGGCCAGCGCCCCCCCCCCCCCCCCCCCCCCCGGACGGGGGGCCCCGCCCCCGCGCAGGCAGGGGGCTGCTCTCCTCAGCGGGAGCGGCCTCCCTCCCTGGCTGGTTAGGGGGCGCGTGCGGGGACCTCAGGGCTCCCCGTCCCCCTTCTCCCTCCCTCTCGGGGACCCCTCGCCCCCTGCCCCCCCTCACGGTGCGCCCCTTGCTTCGGGCTCTATGGACGGGGCAGCTGTGGGGCAAGGCCCAGATGCTGGGGGGAAATACAAGAAGAAGAGCAAGGTGGATCAGATGCAAACAGAAAGATTTAAACCGGCCAGGTTTTGCCCACGCGTCTCCTTATTGAACATCCCTGTGTGCTAGAGCATCTGTGTCCCCATCATAGGCCTCAGGGCAGCTGGGAGCCGCTGCAGGAGGTGAGGAAATGCCATGACAGTTGCCTGGGTGCAAGGGAGGAGGGAGTGGGACTGCCATGATGGGAACATTTATTCCCTGGGTTGGACAGATGGTTTTTTTTTTTCCTGGACAGGTGTTTGTACTGTGCTCATTACCATCGGGTCTGAGGCCTGGTCTACTGCTAAACCTTAGCTCAGCTTAGCTACGTTGTTCAGGACTGTGACAATTTCATGCCCTAAGCACTGGTTGACCTGGTCGCCAGTGCAGATGCGGCAAAGTTGGCAGAAGGATTCTTTTACCTATGTAGCTGTTGTCTTAGGGCACGTCTGTAGAGTAGGGCTAAAGCAGAAATAAATTATGCAAGTTGAGCTACGTCAATTGTGTTGCTTCATCAAAATAGGTTATTTTGGCTTTGGACACTGCCTACACAGCAGGAAGTCTGAGAGAGTGCACTCCTCTGACTTCCCTTACTCCCTGTACAATGAGGGTTGCAAACAAATGGGCTGTGGGCAATGGGTTGAGTAGCCCTGCCTTAGAGGGATGGCTCAATGGAAGCCTGCAATATGGTGCTGCAGCAGCAAATCTGCCTTGTTGTAGTGCTGCTCTAGCATATGTAGTACAGATGTAGAGTAATAAGCAGCCTGACCCCATGTGTGTCGTGGGTTGTTTGTTTCCTCGTTCTGTCCCCAAACACAGAAATGTGTGCAATGGAATGACTTATTTTGGTAGTATGTGGGTTTGGGAGAGAGTAATGGTCATTTTCATAAGGGGACTTATGGAAAGGTTGGGCTGTGGGCTGCTCCCCCAGGCGGCTCAGGGTCAGATGAAGCACTTTTTTCCAAGGCTTATGGTCTCCGCAGGCTGCACCACTCAGCTGATAATACACAACTGACTCTTATTTTGTACAAATCCAGTGACGTGCTCAACTTGCTGATGTGACCCCTCCATTAGATAAAGTCTGAATGTGCTTTAGTAAAAAGGTGACATAATAGTGAAAAGCCCTTCACCTTCCATTGATTCTGTATAACACAGAGACACTGATTTAAAGACAGTTACATAGTTAATGTCTGATCTTGATGAGCAGGAGATTTTGGTGTATGTGGCTCAGAAGCAGGAAGATTTTCTCATAGTCTTTTGACAGGGAGAGGGAGTTCATTGACTTCAAACATCCCATCCATGCCAACAATGTTCTGAGGAAATAAATATGATGAAAACAAGTACTTAGATGTTTCTAAAGTAGTTTTTATTGGGATAATTTCCTTCTGGACCTCTCTTTTCTTTAAAGTTTTGCTGATCAGCATGGCTTCAGTAAGCCCAACGATGACCGTGCCCTCCATCTGATGACTAAGTGTGCCCAGACAGTAATGCAAGAGCTGGAGGATATTGTCATGGCTTATGGACAGAGTGATGAATACAGCTTTGTTTTTAAAAAGAAAAGTAACTGGTTTAAAAGAAGATCAAGGTAATTGCTTCTTTTGAGCTTACTAGTTTCCCAATGTTTAACAGTTCTTTTTGGGTACATCTATACAACAGCATTATTTCAAAATAACTTAGTCCGTGTCTACACAGCAGGCAGTTATTTCGAAATAATGTTGAAATATTGTCAAACTGGAGGACATCTTACTCCGACTCTTGTAACCCTCATTGTATGAGGAGTAAGGGAAGTCAGAGGAAGAGTGCTCTATTTTGAAATAAGCTACGCAATTGACATAGCTCAACTTGTGTAGCATATTTTGAGATAAGCCCTGCTGTGTAGATGCACCCTTTGAGAGCTGACATTTGCACCTATTATTTATCTGTCCCCTTACACATGTACAGATGCTACCTGTACATTTAGGTGGAAACTACATAATTCGCTCGTGTGTCCATATAGTTACATCTATCTCTAAAATTGTACAGGTGACTGCTGTACTTACCACCTAATTGGTTCCTGGAGAACCATTGTAAGTCGAACCCTTATTTCCCATAGGTGCAGTGATATAAATGGGGTTCCGTTCCTGGCCCACTTTGCCTTCTGGGAGTTGTAGTCCCCAGTTGTGCCAGGTGAAGTGGTGAGGCATGAGCTGCTCCCAGAGCCGGCCGGGGCTGTGCCGGGTGGAAGCGCCCAGAGCCGGCCGGGGCTGTGCCGGGTGGAAGCGCCCAGAGCCGGCCGGGGCGGCGGGCAACTGGCTGACCCTGTGGCTCACTGTGCAGGTAGACTTGAGAGGCTGAGCCGGAGCAGGGCAGTCGTAAATGTGGGGAGTCGTAAGTTGGGGTCACCTGTAATTAGCTAAGGTGTATTTGATATTATGTTTCTGTGTATGATGTTTTTGAAACAAAGAAAAGCAAACAGCAAAAAGGGGAATAAAAGCCATCTTCTATAAAAGAAGTTTTTTTTAGTAACCTATCTCCTTTTCCAACCTCCATTGTTGAGTTCTTAATTTAATTCCACCAACCACTCAAAAAAGTGCTACCTGTCATTAGTGGTCCATAGAGCCATGGTATTAGAAGCACTGTGGTTCACCAGAAGCCTTACCACTGATACCTTTCTATCTGTAATTATTTGGGTATAGTTGTTTTAATGTCTAATGTATTCTCTGTTTCTCTTCTGTCTCTGTTGGCTTTGTGTTTGCAAGTAAGTTCATGACTCACGTCGTCTCCCAGTTTGCCTCCAGCTATGTTTTCTACTGGAAGGATTATTTTAAGGACCAGCCACTTCTGTATCCACCTGGATTTGATGGACGAGTTGTGTTATACCCTAGTAACCAGAATTTAAAGGATTATCTCAGCTGGAGACAAGCAGATTGTAAGTATCTTTAGATATCAGGAAAATGAGAACTGTTGATTTTTAGCATGACAACTTATAACAATCTCTAACCCCCTATTACCTGTGAACATATGCACACTCCGTAGTGAAAAAGCTGCTGGTGCATGGCAGAGGAACTGTAGTTTACTTGTTTAATAACATATCCTTAGAGCTGTTAAGATGCAGAAAAGTTGGTTGACATTCTTAGAAAGCAAATTATTTTACATTCTACAATACTCTTCCAAAAAGATTCCTATTTGTGTTTTTATTCCTCTTAACTTCCACTGGTACTTTCAGAAAGAGCAACATGTTGTCTGAGAAGTTACTCATTGTATGTGTTAATATTTGTATTGTTTTTACAAGCACATCCTTTAATAATGTGAGATCCATAGTTGATATCAGATTATCATCACTAAAATGCTGAAAACAAGCTCAATACCAGAAATTTTAGACTCCTCAGTTGAATTTTTTTTTTTAACTGAGAAGTGTAAATATTCAGATTCAGCAATATCGTGTTGGAAAATTACAGTAGTCAAATGACAAGTGTATGATTTTTCCATGCTAGATCAGGTCATTGTTGCAAGGCTAATCTCAAGACTGTGCCAGGGGTTCCAAACTCGGGGTCATGAGGTTATTACGTGGGGGGGTTGCAAGCTGCTAGCCTCCAATCCAAACCCCACTTTTCCTCCAGTATTTATAATTGTGTTTAAATATATTTAAAAGTGTCTTTTATGGGAGGAGGTCACACTCAGAGGCTATGTCTAGATTGCAGAGCTTTTCCGGGATACCTCTGGTATCCCGGAAAAATCTCTGCTGCATCCAAGGAACGCATCCGCTTTTTTGAAGAAAATTCAGAAAAGCGGTTGCATTTTTTCAGCATCCCTGTAAACCTCATTTTACGATGAAGAAGGGATGTTCTGAAAGAGGGTTTTTTCCAAAATGTGGCCCAATGTAGACAGGTCAAATTTCAGAAAAGCCTCTTTCAGAAGTAAATTGGAAAAAGATACATAATTTGCATGCCGCAAATTGCGTTCCTTTTTCCAATTTATCTTTGTAGTGTAGACCTAGCCAGAGGCTTGCTATGTGAAAGGGATGACTGGTACAAAAGTTTGAGAACTATTAGTCAGCACCTCTTGTTTCAGAGGAAGGTGAGCTCCATTGCCTTAGAGCATTTTATAAATGGTAAATAAAGTGCATTATGTAGCTGTGAGGAATTCATCTTCTGGCCATTCCTGTGATCCACAATGTTAGAAAGCACGAGATCGGATTACGATGATTTTACATAACTACAACTAATACTAATTGTATTTTTAAAATCTAGCTGCAGGAATTTGTGGGAGTGAAAAAGCATTCTCTGAAAAGTTATCTATGTCTTTGATACCATTTTCTATTTCTACAGGCCACGTTAATAACCTCTATAATACAGTGTTTTGGATGCTTGTTCAGCGAAGTGGCTTGACACCAATGCAAGCACAAGAGAGATTACAGGTAGAAACTTCTTCTAAAGAATTGTCTTTTTAACATCAACTAGAAGGAGAGATTTTATTCCTAATAGTACAAAGAACATATGCAGAACCAGAGATGTAAGAGTTCATCTGGTTAAGAAATAAGCTGATGTTCCTTCACACTGGGAAACGGCAGAGCCGGGTGCCAGCAGAGTCAGGAGCATTTAACTGTGTAACCAGTGAAATTTTAATCACTGACGCTGTTACTATTTTAAAATCTTTTTTGCATCCCTATGCGGAACTCAGTTCCCAAGTAGTTCCAATTATGCAGCCCTATGCTGCCATGTCTTGCTTATGTGTTCACAGTATGCCAGTTCCTCTCTTCCCAGTATATGCTTGTTTTTTTCTGGAGATGGTGTTGGTTTTGGATTTCTGTTTTACTGAGTTGTAAAGACCTTAACCTGACTGGCAAAGAATTTACTTTAATAAGAATCCAAACAGCATTTTATTTTCATAATTAATGGGCTCAAATACTTGATGTATATATTAAATGTTACCGACTTCAAAAGAGATGTGGCATGGGTGTAAGACTGAGACACAGCAATTCCTGAAGTCTAATCCCACCTCTAACAGTGATTCAATATGTAGTCTTAGGCACATCACTTTCTCTCCTTCTCCATGCCTTTACAGAATGGTGTGCTCCCTTCTTTCATTGTATACAAATATAAAAATCAAGCACACACAGACCTCTTTGCTTAGCTGTCCCCATTCTGCCATAGGGAATAGTGCTTTCTTACTTTGTGGAGATAGTGTGTGGATGACAAGTTAATAAAGTTGTTGGAAGATTTAAAAACTCCTGTATACGTGGTGGTGTTGTTAGGGATGTTAAATTTAGATTAATTAACTAATAGAATAGTCAATGGGATTTCCATTGACTATTCAATTAGTCTATAAGGGCGCCTCTGCCTTTGAAGTCTCGCAGGGAGCATGAGAGCAGGGAGCTCTCCCTGTGAGGCTTCTGCTTTTGAAATGTACAAGAGCCCCACTGGGCTTGTACCTTTCAAAAGTAGAATCGCGGTTGTGCCGAGACTACTTCAGACCCTGCTCGCACCATTTCCCACTGTGCCTCTACCTCCCCTGCCCCCTGCAGAGACCGTGCTGTGAAGAACCGGCTTTTAAACTGGCTCCCCTCAGCACCAGCTCTTGCTGCCCCCCTTTCTCCGACCTTGCTACCTCTCTCTAATAGAGGCAGCGGGGGGGAGGGGAGGGGAGGGAGGAGAGAGCGATTAGTCACATCATAAGTTGACTAGTCGCTTACATCCCTAGTTGCTGTTATTAATTACTTACATGCAGCATTTGCCCCTCTTGTTTCTAAGCTATAGAAAGGACAGTTGTAAATAAATGTAGGTTTTAAGGTACACGTATTGTTTTCTTTCTCTCAATTTCAGGGAACTTTGGCTGGGGACAAGAATGAGATTTTATTTTCTGAATTCAACATTAACTACAACAATGAGCCCTTGATGTACAGGAAAGGAACTGTGCTAATATGGCAGAAGGTAAAGGCATCTTGTTTGCATGCCTACTCCCCTACACTACTTACCATCTCTCATTCAATATAGACAGGTGGACTCCTGCTTCCAGTTGGCCTGTGATGTCAGTCTCCATTGTCCATGTGTTACATTTTCAAACAGGCATCTTTGTGTTTTCCTTCTGTTTGGGAGGAGCTCCCCATAAATATTGCAAATCTGCCTCATTCTCCTTCAGTTCCCTCCTTAAAACTCTCCTTTGCTATGGTGCCTCCAAAAATATTGACAACAATTTGGCTGTTGTTATGGGACCACTGCCTAGATGCTGGCCAATATTGTCTCATTGTTTTTGTACTCTCCCATCTGTCTGTAAGCATCTGTTGTCTCCTGTCTTGTTCTTAAATTGCAAGTTCTTTGGGGTTGTTTGCTGTTCATATAGCACCTAGCCCCAGGGGAGCCTGGTCTATGGCTGGCACTCCTAGGTGCTACAACTATATACATCATAAAAAGTTTTGTGCAGGTCACAAACCTCCACCCGCAATGTTTCTTATGGTTAAATGTCATGATCTCAATTTCTTGTGGCTGTGACAGTCTATATATTCTAGATTCTAAGGAAAAGGATGTGTGAACGATGGGTGTTAAAATGAGTAATAGTTCTTTTGAGGTGTTATGGTGTATCTGTGTCTAATTGAATACTATGAAAACTCATGTCTGAATTCTGACTCAAAATATCTGTATGACTGTTTATCCATAAATAGACTGATTATCAGCTATGAATATGCATATGTTTTATAGATTTCTTGGTAAACTTGAATTACTATTTCCCCCAGTTTGATATAGTATGATCCAGAAGAAAATACTTGGACTTATGTAAAGCTCAGTGCAGGCTTGGAACCTTAATGCTTCTGTCATGAATTAGAATTGTTGAGCTCATTGAACTCAATCATCATTTCCCTTTATTTGGATGAGGTGTTGCTGCATGATGCATACACAGAGTTATTGTTGACAGGGGAATGTCTTTAACTATAACTTGCAAATCTCTTCATTTGCGAGCTAGTCCAGTATCATTAGTTTCCCTGGCTCAACAAGGTTATAGGATTGATGCAGGACTGAAATTCTGTGGCCTAAATTATTCAGGGGATCAGCTCAGATAGTGTCTTCTAGTCTTAAAAGCTATTAGCATAGATGTGAAGTAGGTGTGTTTCTTCTTATAATGGCCTAGCTAATGTTGGTTGAAAGTCCAGCACAGTTATTTGCTCACTGTTCTTATTTGTTGTTACTTATAAAAAGAATGACTAATAACTAACTCCATTTTCTTTTGTGGCTGGCAATTTTTATGGCACTTTACCTAGTGAACTGAATTCATCTGAGAGTGTTCCATTTGTCTCCTTGTTTCTTGCACATCTTTCCTGGATAATATTAGACCTTTTGGGGGGCTTTATAGACACTTTTTCATACAAACTGATCTATTCCTTCCAAGTATTTGTAGGAGTTTTCTTCAGACCCAGAGATAACGACCAATTCTTTCTCTTCTTTTATTATCTAGTGAGCTAACATGCATGAACACTTTATCTTTGATAAAATAATTTAATTTGTGTATTTAAATGAATGCCTTATCATATAGTGTAATATACATCTAGGGATGCTTGTCTTTTTAAGAGAATGTCATCTCAATGATTGGTTTAGAGTGAACAGCTCATGTACATCTTGCCATCTGAGTTTTTTATCTTGCTGAAACTACTCATGTGACAAGCTAAAAAAATGTCAGGTTTAGATACTGAATGAAAAATGCATCCTGAAACAATTACAGTGAAAATCATCAATATAGCATTAATTAGTAGCACTCTTCTAAGCTGATCCATTCAGTATCAAAGCCCTGTAAATGGACAATCTGCATAGCATGAGTTTAGGTTGAAAAAATTGTTTCAATATGACTTGAAATAGAGACAATGGATTTCAGGAAGGCAGATTTTGGTAAGCTCAGAGAGCTGGTAGGTAAGATCCCATCGGTAATCAAGACTAAGGGGAAAAACAACTGGAGAGTTGGAAGTTTTTCAAAGGGACGTTATAAAGGGTCCAAAAGCAAGCTATTCTGCTGCATAGGAAAGATAGAAAGTATGGCAAAAGACCACCTTGGCTTAACCAGGAGATCTTGCATGATCTAAAAATAAAAAAAGAGTCATAAAAAGTGGAAACTAGGACAAGTTACAAAGGATGAATATAAGAGAACAATACAGGTATGCAGGGACAAGATTGGAAAGGCAAAGGCACAAAACGAGCTCAAACTAGCTATGGACATAAAGGGTAACAAGAAGACTTTCTATAAATATATTAGAAGCAAGAGGAAGACCAAAGACAGGGTAGGCTCATTGCTCAGTGAGGAAGGAGACACAGTACCCAGAAATTTTGAAATGGCAGAGGTGTTTAATGACTTCTTTGTTTCGGTCTTCACCAAGAAGTCTGATGATGAAGGAATGCCTGATGTAGCGAATGTTAGTGAGAATGGGGTAGGTTTAGAAGATAAAATAAAAACATACAAGTTAAAAATCACTTAAAACAGTTAGATGTGTGCAGGTCACCAGGGCCTGATGAAATTAGGGTTGCCAGGTGTCCAGTATTGGTATTGCTCAACAACTTTGGTTCCTGGTTTGTTTGTTTTTTTTCTCACCCAGTTTTTTCCCCGCCATGTTCGGTATTTTTTGTGAAACTGTCTGGGAACCCTAGATAAAATGCATCCTAGAATACTCAAGGAGCTGATAGAGGAGGTATCTGAGTCTTTAGCTATCATATTTGAAAAATCATGGAAGACCGGAGAGATTCCAGAAGACTGGAAAAGGGCAAATATAGTGCCTATCTATAAAAATGGAAATAAACAACCCAGGAAACTACAGACCAGTCAGTTAACTTCTGTGCCAGGAAAGATAATGGAGCAAGTAATTAAGGAATTAATCTGCAAACACCTGGAAGATAATAAGGTGATAGGGAACAGCCAGTATGGATTTGTAAAGAACAAATCATGTCAAACCAATCTGATAGCTTTCTTTGATAAGATAACAAGTCTTGTGGATAAGGGAGAAGCGGTGAACGTGGTATACCTAGACTTTAGTAAGGCATTCGATACGGTCTCGCATGATCTTCTTATCTATAAACTAGGCAAATACAACTTAGATGGGGCTACTATAAGGTGGGTGCATAACTGGCTGGATAACCATTCTCAGAGAGTAGTTATTAACGGTTCACAATCCTGCTGGAAAGGCATAACAAGTGGAGTTCTACAGGGGTCTGTTTTGGGACCAGTTTTGTTCAATATCTTCATCAACTATTTAGATATCGGCATAGAGAGTACACTTATTGAGTTTGCAGATGATACCAAGCTGGGAGGGATTGCAACTGTTTTGGGGGATAGGATCAAGATTCAAAATGATCTGGACAAATTGGAGAAATGGCCTGAGGTAAATAGGATGAAGTTTAATAAGGATAAATACAAAGTGCTCCACTTAGGAAGGAACAATCAGTTTCACACATACAGAATGGGCAGCAACTGTCTAGGGAGGAGCACTGCAGGAAAGGATCTAGGAGGTCATAGTGGACCACAAGCTAAATATGAGCCAACAGTGTGATGCTATTGCAAAAAAAGCAAACATGATTCTGGGATACATTAACATGTATGTTGTAAGCAAGACACGAGAAGTCATTCTTCCGCTCTACTCTGCTCTGATTAGGCCTCAGCTGAGTATTGTGTCCAGTTCTGGGCACCACATTTCAAGAAAGATGTGGAGACATTGGAGAAGGTCCAGAGAAGAGCAACAAGAATGATTAAAGGTCTGGAGAAGATTACCTATGAAGGAAGGCTGAAAGAATTGGGTTTGTATAGTTTAGAAAGGGAAGACTGAAAGGGGACATGATGGCCGTTTTCAGGTATCTAAAAGGGTGTCACAAGGAGGAGCGAGAAAAATTGTTCTTCCTGGCTAGTGAGGATATGACAAGAAGCCGTGGGCTTAAACTGCAGTAAGGGAGGTTTAGGCTGGACATTAGGAAAAACTTCCTGTCAGGGTGATTAAACACTGGAATAAACTGCTTAGAGAGGTTGTGGAATCTCCATCTCTGGAGATATTTAAGAGCAGGTTAGATAGACATCTATCAGGGATAGTCTAGATGGTACTGGGTCCTGCCGTGGGGGGAGGGGACTGGACTCGATGACCTCTCGAGATTCCTTCCATTTCTACTGTTCTGTTTCTATGACTTATTTTTGGTACATGGGTGACCCCATATGTCTAGATTTGCAGGTTGTGATACAAAACTAAAACCTGTAATGAAGCAGAAGGGACAAAAGCAGAAGTGGGTCTTATTGTTAATATGTAAACAAGACAAAACCAACAATCTATGAAATCTTCAAAATCCTTTTATAAATATACTCATGTGTTCGTTATATTTGCAGGTTAACGAGGTCACTACCAAGAGAATAAAACTGCCAAAGGAAACTGAAGAGAAGGAAGTTGAAGTGACACGAACCAGGACTAGAACTGTCCCACTGCACTGTGACATCATTGGGGACCAGTTCTGGGAGGAGTATCCTGAAATCCTAGCTGATAGCTGACCTTCCCAGTTTGACTTCTAGCGCAAATAAGAATGAACAGCTTAATCTGCATGAGCTGCTGGGAAGTGAGGTGCGGCTGAGCTAATTTTATTTTGTAATTCAGCATCCACATTGAGCCATAATATCTTAGAAATGGTGTCCTTGCCTGTCATGCAGCTGTGTCTGCCTGCAGAAGCTAAAATCATGTAAGGGCAAGAACTTTTATAAAAATGACAGAATTAACCTTTGTAAATGCATATTTGCGTTGATTAAAAGAGCATCATGCATTTATGTAGCATCTTTCACATTAAAGTCACAGGGTGCTTTATAGGGTTACCTAAATCTATCTACTGTTTGGACCAATTCAAAACAGCAGGAAGATTATTTCTTTAGCTTTGCTTTAGTCTCTGAAACAGACAAGGAAAGTTGGAATAGTGCTTTGAATTAAGCTCCAGATGAGGAAGCTTAGTTAACAAAATTCTCTAGAAGTCGACATCTCAGGCTTATACTGAACATACAACAAATTGCTGAGCTATTTTCTTTAACAAATTTTAATGGATTTTTCTCATGTGTAAATTACTTTTGTACTTTTTTTAAAGCTGCAGAAATGTAATTCTCCCCTTCTACTCCCATGTTTATTCTTCAGACTTTATTATCACTGTGAGTTTTAGTGAAGGTCAAATGGCCAAATGTTGTAATAAAGCTCCCTATCACAGTAGGAGGTATGTGTAGTAGGTCATGCTCTCATTGTTATGCTAGCTGGGAAACCCTCTGGATCCTGTTGGCCAGGATTAGGGAAACCAGCAGCACAGAAAGAGAAAAGATTTTATTGCTTACAGTCGGCTTATGTTACTCGTATTTGATCGATGACTGTTTCCGCTACAGGAAGAGGCAGAGATGAGTCATGGAGTGGCTAGTGGGAAATTACCAGGGTGTATGTGTACCTGAAGGAAGTTGGTGTCCTGACCTACACACAGGATTTGTGCTGATTTAACTGTTTTGGTTAGAGGAATATTTAAGTAGAAATCAGTATAGTCCCTAGTGTGGACACAATTATACCAGTATACTTAGGGGAATAAGCTATACATGTGCTTATATCAGAGTGCTGATGTACAAGAATCCACACTAGAAACAGTCCCATTTTACCTCTACTGGTTTCAAGATGATTTTACCTCTACTGGTTTAACCGGTCAGAGACAAGATAGGGACATTGTATCTTGTATTGAACCAACTGCCATTGGTGAAAGAGACAAGCTTTTAAGCTTACACACAACCCTTTAGATCTGGTAAAACTGTGTTGACTAGTGCTTGGTAAGGGATTGTTCATGCTTCCCAGGCTGGGGCTGGGCCCAGACAATGAAAGCAAGGAGCAACTCCAGTAACTAACGAAGGTTGACACTCATCATTGTGACTCATAATTAACATTCAAGCCACTTCTCTTCTCCTTTCCCCAAGATGGGAGCTAATTTACCCCAGTACAATGTTTTTTTAAAACTATTTATTCAAATACTTGTTTGGAAAGCTCTAATAAAAGTTTAGAGTCAAAATGTCTTACTACTGTGGCCATTTCCCTCTGTCCCCACAGCTTTTAATGTGATAGGTCTAGGCCTAAAGAAAATTATACAGTCAAGCCAGCTGGATACGGTAATAAGCACTTAAAAGATAGTGTATATGATCTCATTTTCTTAATGTGTAGTATGGATACATGATCATCAAGCAACTAATAGGAAATGGGAGACGTGGGGATTGTGGGGTAGGCAGCACATCTTTTATTCTGAATCATTATATCAACATTATTTAGAGACTTCTAGCATCTGTGAGCTCCCCTGCACCTTTTTTTGGTCTTTGATATAAACTCTGTTGCATTCCAGTGTCTCTCATGTCAGTATCCAGCAAGGAGGTGCTGGAGGGCTCTTTTCATATGATGGTTTGATCTTGAACAAAAGATAGTACCATTTAGATTTTTCACTCTGGAATAAAGGGGAAAGATAATTTGTTGAGAATGTGGTTCTAGTCGATAATGCTTATCATCCACATGTAGCTTCAGAGCACTTTATACTCAAGGCTGCCAATGCAGGGAAAGAGGGCAGCTGTGCTGTGGCCTGGCAACTTAAAAAGGCCCATGGCTGTGGGCTGCTGCCCCAGCTAGGGTGACAGCAGTCATGGCTTGAGTCCCAAGTCCTTAAATTGCTGGTGAAGCCTTATGTGATGTGGTCTGGTGGATACAGAGGGGTGGTGCTGAGGGTTGGCTGCCTGTAGCCCCGCCCCTTCTGAGGCCCCAGAGCCAACTGCCTCATCCCCCCTCCACCCCTCCCACACACACACATTGCCCTGGGCCCAGCAAAATCTGTTGCCAGCCCTGACAGTCATTAACCAAATCATCAGAATAAGTACATATTCCCCTTTCACAGATGGTTGGAAACTGCTGGCTTTAGCTAAGGGTTGTATTTAATTTGGGGTCACATTGTTTTGAGAGTAATCTGAACAGATTACTTCCAGTGGGAGTTAATGGTGCTGAGCACCTCTGAATACCAGATCCTATCTCACTAAATGTAATAGTCAGAAGAAGAGGAAATAAAACAAGTGAATGGACTTAGAACTGGTATGGGCCATGGCTCAGGACTGTACCGTGCCTCTTGAGTGGAGGTAAAGTTTGGTTGTGACCCAGTTAAGAAATGGACACTTCCTCTTGAAGTTGTTCAGGGGACTGACTTCAGTTTTGTTGTACTGCCATCAAATGAAGTGTTTGACCTTTGGGAACTAGGTATGGAGTTTAATAGCAGGTGGTGCAGTCTCTGAACAGTGACTAGAATAGGCTCCAGAGCCTGAAAGTTTGTCACTTTCCTTTGAGAAGACACATGCAATATGTTCTCTTCAAAGGAAAAATAATTCACCTACATGAAGAGCCAGTGCGTTACTTGTGTTGCCTTAGATTGAAAGGTCCTGGGGGAGGGTTTGGTGTTTTACACAGGCAGAGCCATAGGTGCTGTAATGCAGAGAGAGATTTTGGTATGACAAATTAAAGGTGCAGCACTTAGAGAAGCCCTATTAAAACCAGAGCATCTTTAATCTGAGTGCTGGTGGACCTGAAATCCAGAGAGAGGACCCAGCGAAGCTCATCTGTACGGAAGTAATTAGGGCAGTAGCTCTCCATCTTTCCCAACTACTGTACCCCTTTCAGGAAGCTGATTTGTTTTCCATATGGTACCCCCAAGTTTCACCTCACTTAAACTACTTGCTCACAAAATCAGACAAAAACAATAAAAACCTCCCAGCAAACAATTACTGAACAATCACCCACTTTCTCATTTTCACCACATACTTGGCTTATAACTATTGTGCTTACATTCCAATGTATGGATTCTAGAGCTGTAGAAACAAGTCAGCGAGATAATTTTAATTTGTTCAAAAGCTTCAGAGGGGGAGCTAGTTAGTCTGTAACTGAAAAAACAAGGAATAGTCTGGCAGCACCTTAAAGACTAACAAAACATGTAGATGGTATAAACCTTGGAACTTAACTTCCTTTACAAGTTTGGGAGCCATCACAAAGGTATGAATAAAGATGTTATCTGGCTAGTACACCACTACCTATGTCCTAATCACTTAATCAACTAAACAATGGGTACTTGAGAACAATTTGCACCTTTCTTGTAACTTTTTGAACAATCACTATTCTTTTCCTTCCTCCCCCGCTTTTTATTTTTGGATCGGGACTTTTAATACTCCATTCATCCAAAGAAGTGGGTTGTACCCATGAAAGCTCATGATACCCTCTACATGTTTTGTTAGTCTCTAAGGTGCTGCTAAACCATTTTAATTTGTATTGACATAAAGGACATTTACCCAGCCTGCTGTAAATCTAAGACCTCCGTATAACCCCCAGCAGTGCATGTACCTCTGGCTGAAAACCACTGTGTCGGGCAAATAGAGAGAGCCTTGTCCACATCTGTATCCGCAAAAATGAGCCACAGATGGATGTCCACATTAACATCCGTGGATGCAGAGACCCGTGGCTATCTACTGACTTGTAGGGCTCTGGATACAAAATGGCTGTGTCTAGACTGGCCAGTTTTTCTGGAAAATCAGCTGCCTTTCCGGAAAAACTTGCCAGCTGTCTACACTGGCCGCCTGAATTTCCGCAAAAGCACTGACTTCCTACTGTAAGAAATCAGTGCTTTTTGCAGAGCCATCGCAAAAAAAAATATTTTGCGCAAAAGGGCCAGTGTAGACAGCTCAGATTTGTTTTCCGTAAAAAAGCCCCAATTGCGAAAATGGCGGTCGGGGCTTTTTTGCGCAAAAGCGCATCTAGATAGGCAAGGACGCTTTTCCGCAAAAAGTGCTGATTTTCTGGAAAAACTGGCCAGTCTAGACACAGCCTAGAAGTCAGTGTTCTTGCGCTCTAACTCCCTGCCAGTGTTTTTGCACAAAATCCCGCCAATGCAGACACAGCCAGGCGTGTATCTGACCCGCGACTGCAAGGCGGATCCCGGCGGCCTGGCTGGGTCGTAGATACAAGGGCACGTGCGCAGATGCACAGCAGCGCCCCCTGGCTGCGCAGGGCTCGAGGAAGGAACAGCTGACGGCCGGCGCGTGCGGCTTAGGGCCCCGCCCCTCCCCGCCCGTCGCAGCGCGGTCTCCCATCCGCGCGCGGTGCGGGCCGGCCCCTGCTTAGCTTGCGGCGGCCCCTCGCGGCGGCGCGCGCGCCCAACGGCCCGGCGCGAGCGCAGCATGGAGGCGGGCGGCGCGCGGCGGCGGCCCGAGCGCTCGCCCAGCCCCGGCCGCCTGGACGTGCGCTCGCCGCGCTTCGACCCGCTGCTGGCGCTCTACTCGGCCCGCACGCCGCTGCCCTGCCCCGCCGCGCCCTGCTTCAACAACCTGGCCGAGTACGAGAGCTTCCAGCGCGGCCTGCGCCGCCCGGCCGCCCGCCGCGCCGCCCCCGCCGCCCGCCGCAGCGCCCGCCGCCCGCCGCCCGACCCCGAGCGCCTGCAGCGCCTCCGCAGCCTCGTGGTGCGCCGCGAGCCCGAGCGCGAGCCCGCCCGCCGCCGGGCCCCGCGCAACGTCCTCACCAGGATGCCGCGTAAGGGGGGGGGAAGGGGGGGGGGCTGAGGGGAATGGGGGCGGGGGGGGGGGGGAATGGGGGGGGTTGGCGGGGGGGAGGGGGGAGCTAAAGGGGGGAGGGGCTAAAGGGGGCTGAGGGGAATGGGGGGGGGGGCTGGCGGGGGCGGGGGGAGGGGGGAAGGGGGGGGGGAGGGGCTAAAGGCGGCTGAGGGGAATGGGGGGCTGGCGGGGGGAGAAGGGGGAGGGGCTAAAGGGGGCTGGCGGGGGGCTGAGGGGAATGGGGGGCTGGCGGGGGGAGTAGGGGGAGGGGCTAAAGGGGGCTGGCGGGGGGCTGAGGGGAATGGGGGGCTGGCGGGGGGAGTAGGGGGAGGGGCTAAAGGGGGCTGGCGGGGGGCTGAGGGGAATGGGGGGCTGGCTGCGGGTGGGGGAGGGGAAGAGGCTAAGGGGGGCTGGTTGTGGGGGGCTGAGGAGTGTTTGGGGGAAATGGGGGTTGTCTGTAGGAGGTGTGGGAATGGGGGCATTGGATGGGGTAGGGGAATGGGGGGCTGGCTGTGGGAGAAGGGGACATAGGGGGAGGGGCTAAAGGGGTCTGGCTGTGGGGGCGTTGGATGGGGTAGGGGAATGGGGGTCTGGCTGCAGGAGAAGGGGACATAGGGGGAGGGGCTAAAGGGGTCTGGCTGTGGGGGCGTTGGATGGAGTAGGGGAATGGGGGTCTGGCTGCAGGGGAAGGGGGAGTAGGGTAAGGGGCTCTTGGTGTGTGGGGGGTTTGATGGTGTGGGGGGGTGTAGTGAGCAGTAGGATGGGGGAAGGCTATGGGGTGCTGGTAGTGGAGAGAGTAAAGGGGAATTGCGGGTGGATGGAGATGGGGGAAAGGTTATGGGATGCTTACTGTGGGGGGATGAGGGAAGGAGAATTGAGGTCCTGGCTGTGGGACAATGGGGTAAGGGAGCAGTAGGGTAGGGGGAATAGGGATGGTGGCAGTAGCAGGTGAGTTATGTGGGAATGACAGTGCAGGGGGGTGAAGAGGAATTTGGGGAATGTTGGATGGCGTGAAGAGAAGGGGTCTGTGGGTGTCGGCCCGGATGAGGGCTGGGGGTTGTAGCTTGGGAGTGCTGGGCAGATACTGGCTTGCAAGGGGTGAGGTGGATATTGGCTGGGGGCGGCAGGACTTGTGAGGTGGCATTGGAGTGGTGGTGGATGGGGTGTGGAGGGAAAAAGGGGATGTGGGTTGAAGTATAGAGATAATAGCTGGGGTGGGTAGTGAGGGGGCTGTGGGAATGGAGGGCTGGGGTGAGCTGAAGCTATGAGGTTTTGGATGGGGTAGGGAGCTGTGGAGTGATTCTAGCTGGGGTGAGGTAGGGCAGTTGGTGGGATAGACAACCTGTGGGAATAGAGGCTGGGATGGATTGGATGGGGGATTGGATGGCTGAGAAGGAGCTGTGGGGGATTGGATGGCTGAGAAGGAAAGAACATCTGTGGCCCTACTGGCAGGGGTAGGGAGTTAGAAAGTAGGTTGCAGAGACAGGGAGTGAGTTAGTGGCATTCTGTGGGGGAAATTTTTTGGGGGGAGCAAAGGAGGTTGCTGGGGTACTGGAGCGCTTAAGAGTACTGAGTGGGGCAACAACTGGGGGGAGAATGAGGTAGTGGAACTTATTAGGTAAGATTAAAATGTGGAGTTGGCTAGGAAGAGGGAGCTGGTGAAGTTTGGGGAGAACTGGTGGGTGATTGGATGCTGTGGAGTAAACTTGGACAACTTGCTTGATGTGGGAAATGGCATAATTCAAATACATTGCTGACTGAAAGTAGGTCTCTGATCTGTCGTGACTTTAGCCCCCATTCCTTTGTTCATTACTTTATCCCCTTTGATTTTGTTAAGGTGACTAATCTAGGAAAAGCAGCTACTGTGCATTTGAAAATTACTACTTTTATGCCAGGCATCAGATTTCATTCTGCAGCTAGCTGTTACATTATAATCACAGCATGTGTCTGTTACACACTGTTATGTCTTGATCAGTAACTGTACGTTCTAGGGGCATAAATACAGAACTGGGCTATTTTTTTAAAATAAAGACTAAAATGTTCACAGTATTGGGGTCAGGGTTTATAAGAAGCTACAAGTAATATTCTTATTAATAAATATGCAGTCTTTTGCGGTTTTGAGTTGTGCAGTTTCCCTATGAGTGTTAATGGAAATTGCTGGGCTAATTTACGACTACATCTGTGCTAGCAAGCTTGACTGCTGTATTTCACCATTGATATAGCTTCACCAGTGATAGTGCAGGTGACTATGATGATCTATGTTGCTGGGAAGAGTACTGCATTAGTGGTTGCTAGCCACTAAGGCTCAGCTGAAACAAGAAGCTGTAGGTAAATTACACAATGATTCAACTTAGTTGGTTAAAGATCTTCCAGTGATCCAGTGTTTCTGCAAGAGGGCTAATTTTCACCAACACAAGTTAGATAACTTCTTGGGACTTAATCGTTACTTGTTTCTACATGGAATGTGTACCCTGACCATTCTAGGCAGGGATAGGTTTTTTGGCCTATACATTATTCCTTGTAAACTCCTTTTATTTGAACATTCAGGCTTTGTTTACACTGCAGGGTTTTTGCACAAGAAGCTTTTTGTGGAAGAGATCTTCCGCAAAAATCTTCTTAAGCAAAAGTGTGTCTACATCTCAAAAGTGATATGCTTTTGCGCAAAAAAGTGTCCACACTGCATGGACACTCTTGCACAGGAAAGTTCTGTGTTTTTTGTGATAGGCTCTTTTTGTACAAGAAATCCCTGTTGAGCGTCCACACACACCTTTTTGCGCAAGAACTCTTATGTTCTTAGGAGTTATGTCTTGTAGAAGGCGGTATACCTACACCGCAAAAAGCCTTGTGTTCTGTCGATTGTAGATTTTCTTGCACAAAAACGTGCTTGAGATGTGGATGCTCCATGGGTTTTTGCGCAAAAACCCTGTAGTGTAGACATAGCCTCAGATTAAGTGCCTGTTTTTCAGACACAGCAAAATTTTTTCCTGTCCTCACTTGGTCAGGCTGTTTTGTCTATCTGTTACATGCACTGAAACAATCATAAACCACAAGCTGTTATCTCACTTTATCTTAATGTAGTATAGTGTAACAATTTGTGACTTTCCATTTCATTTTTCTATCAAATAAACCTCCATGCAGGTGTTCTTGTTCTTCTAGAAAGAATCAAGCCCTCTGTTTTGTTGTTGTGTATGAAATGTATGTATTTCACTGATGGTGTTTTATATTTGCTCTAGTTCATGAAGGCAGCCCTCTTGGCGAGCTACATCGTTGTGTCAGAGATGGTATAAAAGTCAATGTACATATCCGAACGTTCAAGGGACTGCGTGGAGTCTGCACAGGATTTTTGGTTGCATTTGACAAATTCTGGAATATGGTAATTATTGTATTACTTACAGCCTCTGCACAGGAAGCATCCTAACTGGGAGAAGGATTAAACTGGCGAATTTGGAGGAAGCAGGAGTGTGGTGTTGCAGATCATGAACCCAATGTAACTCACTGTTATATTGAGAGAGAAATCAAAAGGATTTGTGTGAGGATGATGGGAAAGATTTGGAAGTAATGTAGGAACAGCTGCTAGGCCCTACACGTCCTTTGTTTTTATACATCAAATAGCAAAGCTCTGGTGGATAATATTAGCCTCAGATTTTCTGTGGCCCTTCACACAACCCCTTTCTCTTTACAAGAGGCAGAGTCCACAGCTTATTTAGTCATACTCACCATGGGCTATTTCATGGTTTAGGGGTGAAAACCTCTCACTAGTCCTGGTCTCCCCTCTCAGGGCAGTCTCTGTGTTGACATGGGGGAAGTTTGGAGGGAACCCAGGCTCACCTACTACTCCAGGTTCCAGTCTAGGGACCCTAAGGGCACATCTACACAGCAAGGCAAAAGCCAAAATAAGCTACTCAACTTGAGCTATGTTAATTGAGTAGCTTAAGTTGAAATAGCTTATTTCGGCTTTTGGCACTGCCTACACAGCAGGAAATCTGAGAGAGAACACTCTTCCTCCGACTTCCCTTACTCCTTGTACAATGAGCAGGGCTCGACAAACTATACGATAGATTTCAGCTACGTGCCCCATTCACTCACGGCATTCGCAATGAGGCTCTTGCGCATGCACAGTACGGGGCTGGCGAGCAGTTTTTGCCGCTGTTTGTCAAGCCCTGACAATGAGGGTTACAGGAGTCGGAGTAAGTCCTGCAGCTCAACATTATTTTGACACTCTCGCAATAACTGCTTGTAGCATAGACACAGTCTTTGCAATTTTGGAATAACATTAGTTATTCTGAAATAACACTTCTGTGTAGACATAGCCTAAGGTAGCAGCAACAGTCAGGATTATTTTCATTTCTGAACTGGGCAGCTTTTTCCCTGAGCCACTTCCCCAAATTACCTCTCCAAGTGTCTCCCTTTGGTACTTGCTAGCCAGTCCACAGCTCTCACACAGCTGCTGCTTCTTGTTCTGCCCTTCCTCCTTCCAGTCCATCACTCTTTGTCTTGCCCCTCTCCTTATTTGGAGGAAAGGTTTTTAAAGCAGCCCCTCCTTAATTGGCTGCAGGTGCTTAATGACTTGCTTGAGGGAACGAGCTAATTAACTAGTTCCAGGTGTTTGCCTGTAGTCTTTTTGTGGCAACAGACTCTAGGACGGGTGTCCAACCCATTCTGGGCAAAGAGCCAAGATAGCAGTGGATCCAGTGCGAAGAGCCAGGGCAAAGTTGTCAAGCAAAAAAAAAGCAGCTCTGCCCCTTTAAGAAAACAGATTTAAACGTATTTTCAGGCTTTTTGCCCACAGCGGGCTCCTGACGCCATCTTTAATTCTACATCTTTCATGGCTGCGCTGGACAGCTCTCCTGCCCAGGTCAGCACAGGGAGCCGGGAGGAGAGGGCTGTTTTTGGGGGCGTGAGGGCGGCTTATGATCCATGGGGGGAGAGGGGGCTTTGTGAGCTGCACCCGGGGCGGAGGCGGAAGAGCTGCATGTGGCTTGTGAGTCTCGAGTTGGCCACAGCTCCTCTAGGAATTTACTCTGGAAAGAGGAAAATTACTTATCCTGTGCCCTGTATGCCCTTTCTTCACTAGAGTGCAGCAGGCTGCTGGTTTGGGTCTGTCACAATCTGTATAACAGTGTCTTGGATATAAAGAAACAAACTCCTATGCAGTGCTTGTTCTTAAATTGTCCTTCAGACAGTTTACTCTTTGATTGCTTTATAATCTATGGTACAAAACTGTTGTGAAGGTCAGAGTATTTAGAACTTTGTTGAACTTTTCCCTTTCTGTCTTCTTTCAGGCCCTGACAGATGTAGATGAGACATACAGAAAACCTGTACTGGGCAAAGCATTCTACAATGAACCTCAGCTGACTCTTACGCGGGTAAATAGCTTTCTAACAGCTTAACAGCAGACTTTCTTTGCCTTATTTTTGTGGCAGTTAAAAAGGTAGCATTTCCATCTGAAACTGCAGTAGTTATTTTTACAGGTAACCTCAAAGATTATTAGAACGGAAAGAGTTCAGAGGAGAAACTATTTTTTCAGTTTGTTTATTTCGTGCATTTGACAGCACTGTTTATAGTCAGTTTCACTGGTCATTTGGTAGTCATTTGAATTTCAGTCAATTGCAATACTATGGAAACTGCCCCCTCATATCCTGTTCCCCAGATCAGCTACTTGCTATTTTCCCAAGCTCCACCAGATGGCGTTTGTTGTAGCTTAGTTGCAACTGAAGAGGCAGCAGACAGACATATGAATAGCAAGGGAGGGACAGCAGAGCTCCATGAATGTTTAATGTTGCTTTGGGCCTGCTTAGAAGACCTTTCTAAACATTGTCAGAGGAGTAGAGAAATCCTTGAACAAACTTATTATAGGCTATTTGTTTTTAAATTCAGGACATATTATTTAAATTGGGTTTTTGCATAGATTTCCCCCCCCCCACACACACACACTGTTTTCTCTCTCTCTTTTAAATCTGTCAGTTAAAAAAATGTTTTAAGTTGCCCATGTTCCTTTTAAGCCCATCCGTACAGGGCTGGGTTTTCCATTAAGAAACCCCTTGACTAGAAATTGGACCTGCCAAGCAACCCAGTGTCTGTTTCACGTGTGAATTATGTGTAATGCTGACATAATGCCAGCATAATCATTTCTCTTCCAACTTCAGCACCTTTTCATTTTCAGATTAGTTAGAATTAATATTTAAAGAGTTATCCTAACCATTTTTATGAATAGTTACTATTGGTTGTGGCCACTCACCTCCCAAAACAGCTCTCTTCTGGTGTGCCTATAATAAGTCTATGGGGCACCCAGGATCAATTTTTCTCCCTGCATGAAGTCCTGGAATATTGAGGCTCTGCATCACAGCTGTTTGTCTCCTTGCTAAGGAGGAGAGCTTTGGGATTACTTTAGAACAATCTGGTTGTTTTGGGGGTAGAGGATGGATTGGAAGTCACTGAAAGACATGCTGACTCTTGTCTTCCCTGCCCTAATGTTGAATATTGCCTCCACAACAGTATCGCCCCTAAAAACTAAACTCCCTACTAATCATGAGATGCCACAGGCACTCTGGTATACTACCTCTGGCACATCTGCATGTTTGACACCCCCGTTCACCTTAGTTCTTCGTTTGCCCCTGGAAAAAGACTAATATTGGTTGATGATAAAATTCTCCATCAATGACGTGCGCTGGTTGCCGATTCTGAGCCAAGTACTCAGTGCTTCATTTAAGAGGAGAATGAGACGCCTACGTTTATGAATGTCATAGTTTGCCTGAATGTTCCCTTGCAGCTGTTTGACAGACTCAAACTGCAGGAATCCTTGATAAAGAAGGGAGCTGACTCTAGGACTGCAACAGAGGAGCCAGCCCTGACAAATGAATCAAAGACCCTTGGACGGAAAGCTGGGTCAGGACGGGGCAAAGGAGAGGACGAGTGTGGGGTGCAGACATTTTTGGGTGGAGCTGGAGAAACGAAGACAACGAATGACGACTTGCATCTGACAGTCAGGAGTAAGGCTGACCTACTGAGTGGGACTGCTCAGATGCAGGGCACTAGTGCAGGGGGTGCTAATGCAAAAGGCCAACCACGGAAAAAGCGGAGGCCCAAAGTGGATTATCAGCAGGTGTTTACGCGTCATATAAATCAGATATTTATCCGAGGCGAGAATGTCTTGCTTGTTCATTTAGCACATTGACTTGGCTGAGCCTTAGTATATTTAACGCAGCATGAATTGCAGCTACAGCTCTTGCTACTTAGCATCGTTGTGAAGTACCGTGGTTTTGTAGCAGTTTCCCTTCCTTTGACCATAACAAGAGAAGGGAATAGATGCAAGTTTGTCAGGTTGTTGCATCTTGAGCCAGCTGCCAGACCAACCCCTTTAATGGAGACGGGCTAGCGACACTGAAGGCAAATTCAGCAAGAGTTTGCCTTTGAAAAATGAAGGAAATGAGAAGAATCCCAAAGCAGGACAGGAGGCTTCGTAACAGGATAAATTAATTAGGTTGAGGGGCAAAATCAGTGTGCTTGGTTGTGGATTAAAACAGTCACCTCACGTTTAAAGAGTATGCAACTCAGCATGCAATCTAAATCGAATGACCAATGCTAAATGTCTCAATTGCAAGAGAAATCCGTTTCTAGCAAAACCAACAAATTACATAATTAGTTTATAATAATTTAAAGTCTGGCAAAGAATAAAAACTCTTGTATCTTAATGTGTAAGAGAATCAAGAGCCCATGCAAAAGAGGGACAACAGCAGTGGCGTTAAATCATTTGTTCCCTGCTGTGGCAGGCACAGCTCTGTAAATGCACTCCAGTCCCGAGCTGCAGTACCTATGTTGTCTAAACCTGTTTCTTGAACAAAGACTAAAAGGTTGGGGTGGTCTGATATGTCTAAATAAGCACTTTAAGATCTCTCTCTCTCTCTCTTCTCTCCCTTTCAAAAAAGAAAAAAAAAACACCCTTTTTAAGTCAGGGTTTGAACTCCCTAACCTGCCAATCAGCAGTTAATGTAGTCTAGCCAATAACTTTCTGACTTGTCATTGCTTTATGAAACACAATACTTCAGTCTTTTATATTTCATTCCACCCATTTGCCACATAGTAGAACAGTGAAATGTGAGGCTGTACTTTTCTTGTCAGATTTGAAAAATAATTTGTACCTAGCACAGTTGTACTGTGTCTAAGCGCCTTTGAAGTTTTCTCTCTTGAAACCTGAGATGCTCCCTCTCTGGCAGTTCTGATGGGACCACAGATCTTAGTGATTCTTTCTGGGTAGTATATGAATGGTACTCCCTCTAATTCCAGTTGAATTGAATCTCAGAGATGTACTTAACATTATTATAAACATAAAATTAATGCTAAGTCCCAGCAAACTGTGTTCCTTTCCTCATATCTAAATCATTGAAGAATAGCCTCAAACCTGTGCAGTATATAAACTGTTAACCAGAAACTATGGGCAAATTCCTTGAGTCAAACGGTAGACATGATGACCATTATATCATCTAATCTGATCTCCTGGTGTCTGACCCCAAAATTGGGGGAGGGGCAAATAGTGAAAAGGACCAGTCACTGATTCAGAGTGATCTGGATCATGGTAAGCTGGGTCCAAGCAAACAAGCATTTGAATATGGCGGATTGTAAAGGTATACATCTAGGAACTAAGAATGTCAGTCATGCAGGATGAGGCGACTATCCATGGAAACAGTGACTTTGAAAAAGGTTTGGGTGTCATGATGGATAATCACCAGAACATGAGCTCCCAAAGTGTTGCAGTGACCAAAGGAGCTAATGCAGTCCTGGGATGCATAAATGGGTATCTTGAGTGGGAGTAGAGATGTAATTTTTACCTTTCTATTTGGCATCGGTGTGACATCTGCTGGAATTATGTCTACTCCTGGTGCCAACAATCATAGAAAGATGGTGATAAATTGGAGAGGGTTCAGAGAGGAGGCTCCAAAATGATTTCACAGCCCCAGTACGTTTTCTAATCTTTAAATCACTTGGGTTTAACCAGTAAACCGATTAAGTAGGATCCCCCTCCCCACATATGCAGGGAGTTTAGCTTCTGCTCCCGGCTCCCCAAGTGTGCAGCTCCTGCTCCCGCCTCCTCTTTCCTCCTTCCCCCTCCCCCGTGGGGGGATAGCTCCCAACCCCCGTGGGGCTCCTGCACCATACACGATTAGGGTGGTGCTTACCCGTTAACGAGTTACATTTTAAGGATATGAATGGGAACCTTAGTGGTAGACTCCAATAACTTAATCTATTTATTTTTAACAAAGAGAAAGTTGAGTGACTTAATTACAGTCTGAGTAACAAATATTTAATAATGGGCTCTTCAGCTTATCAGAGAAAGGTAAAACATGATTCAATGGCTGGAACTTGAAACTAGACTGGAAATAAATCGTACACATTTTTAGCAGTAAATATAATTAACCAATAGAAAAATTTACCAAGGTTTGTGGCGGATTCCCCATTGTTAATTATTTTAAATCAAGAATAGCTGTTTTTCTAAAAATCTGCTCTTGCAATTATTTTGGGACTGGTCTCTGGCCCATTTCTTACAGGAGGCCAGACTAGATTATCACCCTTTTGGTTGGAATCTATATTCCAGGCCTATACATTTCACTCATGTACTCTTGTATTGATTTCACTTATTTGATGGTGCACAGCAACTCCCTGCTAAAACGAGGAGTAGGAGATGGGAGAACAACTTTCTTAATGCTTTATAACTTGAGCGTAATGCACTGAAGAGTCAGTCCTAGAATTTACTGGTTATGCAAAACCAGTAAATTATGTATGCTTTTTTATAATTAGGAATACATCTGATACACACATCATTTAACAGGAGTTTCTGGATGTTCAAAGCAGCCTTTTGTCCGGTGGGCTGTTTGAAACTTATCTAGACATTTCAAATAAAGCACCTATTAGGGCTTGAATATCTGATGGGAGAAGATGCTGAGTTTCCAGTTAAAATCCAGGCTGTGATAGTAAAGATTCAAATGGGATCTAAACACTGAATACTATAGTGGGAATAAAACAAATGCAATAAGATTCTGAAAACTTGCTATGGAAATGAGCGAATTACTGTAACTACTTGTAATGAACAGAGCTTTGTTACCAGAACCACCACATACTCTCTGAGCTCAGACTTTGGCCACTGAAAAGGCTTCTCTGATTTCAGGCTCTGTTCGTCCTTTTAAGCGCCCCCCCCCCTCTTCTCCCTCGCACCATTTTTAAATGCCTATTGATTCTTCCCTCTCCTTGCATTCCTTTCTAAAATCTTATTTTCATCTTTGCCCTTAATTCACTCAGATTTTCCAGTTTGGCTTTCTATTAGGTCACTTTATTGAGAGAGCTCTTGTAAGAGTTATTAAATCCTTGCTTGAGGTCACAGCCAAAGATTTTACCTCTGTTCTTGACCTCTCAGTATCTTCTGTCACTATGGGTGACAGTTCTTTTTTTCATTTCCTCAGCTGTTTTTTTGACTCTGCACTGCAATATTTTTTGTCTAGTTTTGTTTCTTAGAGTATCCTGTGACAATCATTTCTCTGTCTCTCATCCATTCTCAGACCAAAGGGCTCTGTTCTGGGTCCTCTATTCTACGTTTTCCAATTCATTTGCTAGGTGTGATTAACTCTGCTCGGACCCAGTCATCCAGTAACATTCATTTGTGTTCTTCCTTTCTTTTTTTTCATGTATCTATAATTCTTTCTACTTTGCTTAATTCCATTTCCACCTAGACTAATGCCACTGGCCTTAAATTAGATATGACCAAGATGAATGTTCGTTATCTCCACTGCTTGCTTTTTTTATTTGATGGGAGTATCAACAACAATCTAGTCTTGATGCTAACTTGGACCAACAACTCCCTCCCCCCCTTCTCTTTTTAAACCTTGTAGATATTGCCTTCAGAACTGTCCCATCCATAGGATGGTTTAGGGCCGCTGACACACATGCTGCGCTTTGGGGGCCCCCGCAGCAGATGCCTCTACCATCCTGTGGATGGGTTCTAGGCCCAGAGGATTACTATGGGTCCTGGGGCAGGGTGGTTGTGAGTCACTCCTTGACCTCTTCACTCACCACAGTGGTGGGATGTGGAGCGGCCCAGCAGCCTGCTCTACCTAATCCTGCTGTTCTCTCCCAGACTGCTGCACCCTGCTTCACCGTGGCAGCAGCAGGTAACCGAGTGCCCAAGGTTGTCTGCTTGATGCTGCCTTGGTGAAGCGGGGCGCAACAGGCTGGGATAGGGTGGTGGGATGGAAGGAGCGGGGTTCTGTGTTGCTCCAGCTCCTGCTACTGTCGTAAGTGTGGGAGGATATGCTGACCCCTGCTGCCCCACACCAGGTCCCCCTTAATTCCCTGAGTTGCATTGCTTGTGGGGGAGTGGGCATTGGCAATGGGGCTAGAAGGGTGGGACTTGGAGGAAGGGGTGCGGCAAGGATGGAGCAAGGTAGTGCCTGCAATTGGAAGGTTGTCCTGGGCCTAGGACACTGGCTGGGGGTTGCCCCAGGCCCTGCACCCTTCTAGGGACAGCCCTGGTCATCTTATCAACATACTATATCTGTAAGTTTCTTTTTCACATTTCAGTAAAAATCTTCATCCTTGAGCTGCTTGTTTTGTGCCTTGATGTCTGCATTGCTGTTGATATGCTTTTCCAAAAGCATCTCATCAGCTACCTTGGTTGATTAACCATTCAACATGTACCTTGTTGCTTCTCTCCATTCATGTTGCTTCTTCTGTAATTTCACTGTCTTGCTGTCTCTCTGTGCTACCAGTTTTAAATTTTTTTCTTGTACTTCAGCACTTGATCTGGTCCTTCTTCCTTTTATTGCTCCTCTCCATTCCCGTTCATATCTCTATGTTTCTAAATATTGTCCTCCTCTTTCAATAGCCACAGATCTGGTGCTTTCTTTCCCTCCCTCACCTCCTTCTGATGTGATTTTTTTTTTTTAAACCCTTCTTCAAAATTATCTCTGGTAAGTGTAATATATTCTCACTCAGCCACAAACAAGTCAGTAATGGTCTTGTGTTTCTTTTATGCATATCATGCTCTTTGGATAAAAGTTACTATCAAGGGCTTATTTCTATTAGCAGTCATTCTGGAATAGCTATTCTTAATAAACTCCATGTGTGGACATAGTGGCTACGTCTACACTGGCCCCTTTTTCGGAAGGGGCATGCTAATTTTCAACTTCGGAATAGGGAAATCCGCAGGGGATTTAAATATCCCCTGCGGGATTTAAATAAAGATGTCCGCCGCTTTTTTTCCGGTTTGGGGAAAAGCCGGAAAAAAGCGTCTAGACTGGCCCGATCCTCCGGAATAAAGCCCTATTCCGGAGGATCTCTTATTCCTACTTCAAAGACATCTTTATTTAAATCCCGCGGGGGATATTTAAATCCCCCGCGGATTTCCCTATTCCGAAGTTGAAAATTAGCATGCCCCGTCCGAAAAAGGGGCCAGTGTAGACGTAGCCAGTTATTGAGTGCTAACTAGACCAGATAATATGCTTTAAAATTCACACTCAACCTTATTCTAGATTAACCATATGTTAATAAGCCCTAAATAAAATATTTGATCTTGTGGAATCAATTTTTCTACATCGTCTAAATCTTCATATGCCTGTCACTCCTGTGGCACCTTAGAGACTCACAAAAACTCATGGTATTGTATATTTTGGTTAGTCTCTAAGGTGCCACAGGATTACTCATTGTTTTTAAAGTTAGACTGACATTGCTACCCCTCTGAGACTAAATCTTCATGTTAAACTTTACAAAACAATAATTAAATAGATTTCCTAATTTATATTTGTTCTTGATTCTTTTCCTCCTAGGTTATTTTTACCTAAAATTGGGGTCTTTGTTACATACATATACTGTTTGCTCCAATTCGTCATTTACCACAGCAACTAAATGTGGTATCACAAATGACAGAACTTTAGGTGAAGAACAAACAGTAGAAATGGATGGGGAAACAAAGAACTAAGTGAAACTGTTGAGACTTTAGACAGAATAACTGGTACACTGGTAAGAATTGGACATACCAGTTACTTTCAGTCTAGGTTTTTTTTATCACTTTTCAAGATGATAGGACAACAGTGATTCACAAGATGTATGTTTTAGATGTGCCAAATTTTATCACATGAAACAAAGTCCTCTAAACTACCTTTGAAGAAGGGTCATGAAAACCTGTTAAATATTAGAAATGATTCTAAAGTACTAAGAAAATATAGAATCTGTGGAATCATTTTCTTGTCAGCTATTGTAATGATGAAAGGTTCTTGAATCAAACAGCTGTCACAATGTGCTATGGACACAATATAATGGGAAAAAACCTAATATTGCTTTACTTTTTTGTAAAGAGATCTTTAAACCAGAGCTCTATCCCCATTGGATCAGAACTGTGTTAGTTGCAGTTGTATGTCTTCATGGAAGCTGCTAAGGAGAGTTACTGCATAGTTCAGCTTGGGTGTTCAAATACAGGTGAAGATGCTGTGGTCTTGATTCTTTTTGTGGGCAAGGCAAGAGTGGTTTGCAGAGTTTTCCTGCCGTGATATTAGTTGTCTCTTAAATGTGAGTCTTGCATCATCATAAATGAGCCCAAAGAAGTGGAACCAGCCTTAACAAAGTATAAAATGTTTGTTCCTCTTCTAAACCGATTCACCTGTCTTTGGGTAACTGATAGAAGATTTTCATTATCTCCTGCCAGGTACTTTTACTGAGTGTCTAATCTAGTGATTCTCCCTCATGACCAGGATTGTTATTCCAGGTATGGATTTCCTTTGTGCAAATTTTGGAGATAGATGTAGACTGTCAGCTGGCATAGGTCTCTAGACAGAGACATGGGCTATTGCTTGGTACAGAGCAACTGGGCAGACCTTCTAGACTCCATCTTCAAGCAGAGTCCTTAATTGGGATTCTTCTTTAATCTGGTGTGACTGCAGGGTTTTTTAATTTTATTTTTGTTCTTTCCTCCTCCCATGGAGAGAGGTTTCCTAGTTCGTTACAAAAGAGATCTGCATCCTCTCTTCAGCCTACTTTCCAAGAGAGAGCCTACTGTGGAATGACTGTCCAGAAATAAACCCAAATACATGCAAGACCTGAAGTCAGTGGTGCACAAAGTGTCTTTGAAAGTGAACTTCCATTCATGCCTAAATCCCGAGAGACAGCTATGGTTCTGTTCCTGAGAAGGGCATGTCTAATCCACGCATGTCATCACATTTTCAAAATGTGCAGGTGGAAAATTCTTTGGGAAACTACCAGAGAACTGTAACAAATAAGATTCCCCTTCCGTAGTTGGGAGAAAAGAGATTTCAGACCATCCAACCAAAGGGAAAATACTCCTTTCAAGGCTTCAGTTCTTTCTAGGCTTGATGGCAGCTACTGGAGAGAGGGCTAGTTTCACAAGTAAACAAATATCATGTCTAACCCTCCTTTGGCCACATGCCTATGAACCAGAGCTCTAGGGGGATAGACTCATTCAGTTTGCGGACACCTACACCTTCACGTCCAAGAGAGGAGTTCTAGACAAAGCCCAGTGTACACCTGCCTCTTGCCAGCATTGTAGGGGGGACTCACCTTGCATCAGAAGATGATTCCTGAGCGGGGAGCACAGCTGCTTAATCTTCAGAGATCCATTCAGCAGCACTGTGGATGCTTATCTTCATGTTTCAATTTCTGCAGAAGCTTGGCAGATTCTAAGACCCATCCAGCCATCATCCTGGTATCAGGTGCTGCAGAGCAGGGCAATGTAATTATTGTGGAGTCACTCTGAGGTATGATCAGGTGTGTCCAATTAACTCCAGTGTGGGAGCATGTGGTCGAGTGCCTCCCTTGAAGGCAGAGGGAAGCGGGGGGCAGACAGGCACTTCAGGGAAATCTTCAAGCTGCCGAACTCTAGGACAGCATTTAAGATGAAGTCCACATTCCTTTCTGTTACCAAAACTGAGGGGGTAAGTCCGGAGAGAATGTGTGCGCTCTGTTCAGAACTGTGGCAATGCTGTAATGACACCGCTTCTGCCAATATCTTTGTCTTGCCATCAAAGTAATATCAGTGACACATTCTGTCTATGAAGGCAGTGCTGTGTGTTGCATGCCTACAAAGTGGTCCTAAGATTTTATTTCAAGGATATGCTACACTTCTTCAGAGGTCACGAGATTGAATTTCCTTCCTTCTGTCCGAACTCTACCTCAAGAGGAGAGTAGCTTCACCTGGATGTAAGGAAAGCACTTGAGCTTTACATGGAATGGACAGGTGCCTTCAGCAAGTTCGCAGTCCACAGCTGTCCGTGCCATGTATGATTAAGGAGAGAAGGGGCCTTTGTCTTTAGGCGTCTTATGGTTAAAATTATATGGTGAAGTTTACCAATCTAAGCTCCTGTTCTTTCTAGACTATATTATTGCCCATCAGACCAGATCCACATTGGCATTCTTGCAGGAAAATCTCAGGCCAACCATAAAGAGATTGACAAGGGAGGCAACTTATTCTCCATCTGTATGGATGTTGAACAATTCTAGGAATGCAAGTGCAGTTGGTCTCTTGGGATAGGGTAATTTTACTATCTTGGTTACAACCATCTTGCCACCTCCACTGGGATAGAGATGCTCATGTAGCCTGCTCATGAACCTATGTTGCCCATCACTGCCTCAGCCCATCCTTTGGATTTCACCACCATCAAAATCCCATGCTAAGAAATGGTGAAGCTGGGTATGAACACAGAGGAGAAAGGTATTTCCTTATCTGGCACCAGCTTTTCTTCTCTAACCTCCTCAGAAATTGGCCAGCATTGGGTGGCTTGTGCTCTGTAGACAACATGGAAAGTGTTAAGAGAAAGCGTTCACAGCTTCAAGACTTCCATGACATCAGTTCTCTGCAAATTTTACCGCACATGAAACAACACACACATTGGCAGTGGAGAGGACCCACCCACCCCACCCTACTCTGCTTACTGACGTGTTTTATCCTACCTCCAAAATTTTCAGAAGAAACCCATTGGGGAAAGAAAAACCAGGCAAGCAAATTTCTTTTTTGCACTGGAGATAGACTGGAGTCTTGGTGATGTTTGTTCATTTCCTAGGAAGAGAGGAGAAGGGAGTACTTTAATGGGGGAATATAAGAGGTGGCTTGTCTCATGTTTACAAGCCCTTTATGTATCATAAGTGCTCTTGCTCTCTGCTGACAAAAGTGAAAGCTTGTCAAGGAAGGGAGAAACGGCTTCTGATGTTCCCAGATAGTTATTTTATTAGCTTCTAGCTTCATAGCATACAGTAGGGTGACTTAGCTGACGAAAATTAGTACACCTGAGACTGTGTCAGCCTGGTATTCGTTGAGAATGAAAAGTAGCTTGATCAATTTGTATAAAAACATATCCATCCTTTCCTCTCAAAAGATCCGGGCTGTCCCTCAGGAAAGAAATGAACATAGTGCCTGTTCCTTTAGCAATTGCTTCTGATTTTTACCGCTTCAGAGCAAAGTGAAGCTGGATCATTGTGTCTTCTACTTGATATATCATTTGAAGCTGAGAAACTGAGAGAAATGTTTCACTTATTTAAAACCTAAAATGGGCATTATTAGGGGAGTTGACTGGCTGACTGTTGTTCTGATGCTGCTTGTAGCCAATGTAGCTGTAAGGGTTGGAACTTGCAAATCAGTTACCACTGTAGAAAGCTACATGAATCCTAGGAGAACCGCATGATCTAGTGGATTGAGCTCAGGACTGGGAGTAAGGAGCTGCTGGGTTTTAATCCTGCTGCATGGCAAGTTTATTGTCTCTCTGACTCCCTTTCCACATCTGCTTATCTCACAGGTATGCACTGTATAAATGCCAAGTATTCTTAAAGCCATAATACATCAGGTGGAGCAGAGATTCAGGTTGCCTGCCCTCTATAGCACTTGCCCTTTTAGCTTTGTGTCACGACACATTACAGATGTTCACATATCAGCCGTAGCACCTCAGTCCTGAAATTGTGTCTGCCAGGCTACACCTGGAGTGACTGCACATTTTTATTTTACTTCTGGAATACTATGATCTGGTAAAACGTGTATAAACAAGTGTGTATGATAAACTTGCTCATAATTATCATTGTCTTCCTAAACATTTACTTTCTATGGAGGAATTGCTGCTATGAATTGAACAAAGAATTTACTCTCCAGATATACAAATATTTGTATAAGAGCGCTGAAACTGCAAAGCAATAAATATCTGTATAATGCTGATCGTTTCAAGTTTTTTCTTTTTTTTCTTAATGCTGTCTTAATCTGTGTACCAAGCGGCTCCTACTCCTACTGGTTAGAGCCGAAGACTGGTAATGGAGACCACTCGCCCATAGACAACTGGCAGCTTAGTGGAAGGGAGAAATGTAATAAAAACATGGATTGCATCAGTAAATCAAGGAACTGGTTTGAAACAGTTTATTTCACTTTATTAAAAGTGGACCAATTTAGTTGTACAGGGTGTACTCAATGATATTCAACAGCTATTTATTATCTAATACTAGCCCATGCCCCCCAAAATCAAAAAGTCCATGCCCTGGTCACTCGATTCTATTCTCAGCAATGTAGGTGACTTGTTGGGCAAGAAGTCTACTCTCTCTGTTCCTGTTATCTATCCGTGCAATAGTGATAATGTCTCTACCTCTGAGAGATGCTGAGACTTAGGCCTAGTCTACGTAACACCCCCACCGGTGGATCTAACCTACAAATAGCGTAGCTGAAGTTGATTGACTTATTGTGGTGTCTTTCACATGATAAATTCAACAGGACTACACTGCCATTGACTCTGGCTCTTCTTCTCATCCTGGTGGAGTACTGAAGTCAACAGGACAGCGCTTGGAGGTTGATTTAGTGTGGCTAAGCAGATGTGATAAACCGACTATTCCTGAATCGATCACTGCACGGTCAATCCACCAGCTAGTGTACAAAAGCCCTTACTGTTTGTAAAGCATTCGGAGTCCCTTGGATGAGAGCTGCAGCTATGTGAGTGCAGATGTTATCTGAGGTACTGGTATTTAGTACAGTTTTTAGCACCTGGGGCTCCTCAGTGATGGACCAGGACCTCTGGTGCTTGGCACTGGAGAGATACAGATCAAACAGATGGCCCTATCCCAAACTGGCACCTCAGATGGAATCTCCATTTGTCCAAGTTCCACCTGGCCAGCCCCAGAAAATGAAGATTCCCATCCTTTGATACTGGTGGAGGAGATTCTGCAAGAATCCTTCATCTCTGCCATTTCCCCCCCGTTAGTCACTTTGCTTCAACGGCTCAAGACAGTAGGCGAGAGAGGTGGTTGCACATGATTATGCTGCACTTACCAAGACAGGCCTTACTGTAACAAAGTACTTAAGTATGTTTCAGACTTTAAGGATGTAAAAATGTTTCTGAATTGGGGCAATAGGCCAGCACTGGCCTACTTTGCACAGTGCAGTTCTCTTGGCCAGGTAAGTCCTTTGTGTAGCTTGGGGTATCGGCTTTTAGGCTTTTTAATTCAGGCACGTGTAATTATTTAAAACATCGATCTACTGTTGTATTCCAGATCCTTTTTTAAAGCAAAACAGAAAATCTAGTATGAAGTCAGTGAGTTACAGTGCTAGGGTGTATATAGGAATGGGGGGGGGGGGCTGGCCTGGGTTTCATAATGAAGGGGTATGACTCCCTGCCTTTCACTGAGAATCTACAGCTTTACCTAACTACCAAGACACTTTGGGGGGGGGGGGAGGGTGTTTTAAGAGTCTGCTCTTTCTTCCCTGTTCCCTGACTTTTTTCTTGACCGTAAATCATTTTATGAAATTTCAACAACTGATTCTTTCTCTGTAAAGACAGTGCTTACTCAGGCTACGTCTAGACTGCGGGATACCAGAGGTAAACCGCAAAACCCCTGCCGTGTCCTAGGAATGTGTTTACTCTTCTGCTTTTTTTCACAAAGAGCAAATGTGCTCTTTCGGGGAGCCCTGTGTACCTTGTTTCAGAAGGCATAAGGGCTCTGCCGAAAGAGGAGGCTTTCCCGCCATTTAGCCCCGTCTAGAGGGGGCCAAATGGTGGAAAAGCCTCTTCTGAAAAAGTGGGAAAAGAAGCGTAAAATGCGGAGTGCATTTTGCGTAGGTTTTTCCGCAAAAAAAAAAAACCCAGTTTAGACGTAGCCTCAGCCTCAGCCTCCGTCACAATCTACATAACACTTAAGTCACGTGTTTAACTTAACGCAGATTACCCATGTGCTTTAACTTCAAATGAACTTCAGATGCTTTAATACCTGCCTGATCTGGGGCTTTGAAGAAGTTGCATTCATTATGCCCCTACAGACTTGGAAAGACAAGTGCTATCCTGCTGCAAACACCTGATGTGAGCATCTCTCCTTGTTTTATTGCTCTCCAGAGCAGTTGAATTACACTCACTTAATTCCTGTACTGTTTTTAATGGAGAGGCGATGTGTATCTAATGCTAGTTAAGCAGATCCTAGCCAAAGCTCTTTAATTGCTTCAGATTAATCAAATGGGACCCAGAGATGGTGAAACGATGGCTTTTGAGACAGGATTACAGGTTTGTGCAGAATGTCTTCAGAGCCCTACAGGAAGTGGCTTCTTGTTTGTTGTATTATGTTTGTGGTTTGGGGAAGGAATTGATAATAAAAGGAGAAGGAAAGAAATTGATGTTTTTTAAACCACTTTTAGGGAAAACCTATTTATTTTTGAATTTCTGGAAAAACAAGTCTCTTCTGGCTTTGTAGGAACACTTTCACACGCACTGCGTTCTTTGTCCTTGAAGAAGCAATTGACTCCTTAAAAGATGCTGTTTCTTTGGAGTGTCTGAGCAAAGCAGATGCTAAAATGTTGAAGTCTGAATAAAAGTCAATGTTGACAGTTTAATGTGCTCTCATTAGCAAGGCTCGACCAACTGCTGAATCTACTTGGCCGTGGCGAGTAGATTTCAGCCAGTTGCTCCGAGCGCCCCATTCACCGGCGCTTCGCACATGTACAGTGCCAGCCTGGCGCATGCGCAGTGCGGGGCTGGCGCGTGGCTCTCACCGGGGTTTGTCAAGCCCTGCTCGTTAGAGTTCAAAGGTAACACCCACTGGTTACGAAGAGCATGTGGGTTGGAACTGCTGCCTGTGTCAATAGGCGTAGCTCCATTCTAGGCAGCAGGGACCTTGTTTTTCCTGACTGTAGCCTCGGTAAGACCACAGCTCCTCAGGTCATGTTCAGAAGATTTCCTTCATAATAAGGGTTGGAAGCTTAAGATTTCGTTTTAAAACCATCAAGTAATAAGTCGTCCTGAAGCTGATGGGCACAACAGGGAGGGGTTGCTTTGAGGGACTGACTATCTGACCCTGTCCAGGCCTCAGGACCTTTTATCACCTTCCCCTTTGCTTTGTACCACAACTGGCAGATTTAGTAACAGATGGTTTTAATATAACTGCCCCGATCATCCCTAAATCTCTTGCCTGGACTAGCTGTCTCTGCTCTCCAGCTCACAAGGGGAATAGATTGATATCACATTTAATTTGCTTGTCTCCGTTTCATTCTAGCTGTTGCTGCCACCGCAGTTCTTCCCTTGTTTTATGGTGTCATTAGAAACGGTAGCTGTTTCAGGACACCGACTCAGTGCAGGTCAGCTGCTTCTCTGCTGAAGAGCTCAAATCCAGGGGCAGGCCTGGGCCTGCATGTTACCTACTGTAACAGTCCCAACCCTCATAGCGCATCGTTGTGTCTTGCGCTGTGCCCCCTGTGCGTGGCAGCTAAGTATTCTGAAGGTTGATTGAGACGGGATGCTCAAATGCAGGCCGTACGTCAAAGAGATTCAGGCTGGCCGCAAGCAAACTGCGAGCTGTTCAGCCTGCCCTCTGCGGGAACTTGATGGCTCTTTCTGCACATCTGCTCCTGCACAGCAGTAGCACAGTGATGGGAGTGGTAGCAGAGATGGTGACACAGAATAGCATTGCTTTAGTGGGCACTGCAAGCATGCTGTAATCGAGGAACAAATCCTTTCCCTGGGCCATCCTCTGAAAGGGGAGGTAATGCAAAGTGATTGTAATAGGTAGGGAATGACTTGAGGATACTTTGCTTTTTTGCAGGGGGAAGGCATGAGGGGCCATTCATGCCCCAAATGCTGGGGAGGGGAGCAAAGGGCCTGCCAGCAGGGCCAGGCTCCCTGGGTGGCTAGAGGGACAAGTGCAGGGGGGAGGGAGGACTGGTTCCCACAGCAGGAATCTGGTTCCCCCACACTATCAGGTTTGGGGGGAAATGGAGCAACACAGCCTGTTTGCTCTGCTCTCCCAAGGCATTGCTCGGGGAAGGGGCAGGACTGCTCCTGTGCTCTTAGCTGGGAAGCAGAATAACGCAGCTGGGGGAGCAGAGCGATCTGGTGCCACATGCTTCCACTTTCCCTGCTGCTGCTGTTGCGGGTGGGGAGGCCGGATCTCCCCTTGCTCGCACTGACCCCCTAGCTTTGCTAACCCCGCCCTCGGGTGCTCGGGGGAGGGAGTCAGGGGAAGAGGTGGGACAAGGGGGGATTGTCCTGGCCCTTTCTGGGCTGGGGGGATGGTCATGTGGCTGCTACATCCTCCTCCCCAGTTGCTGCCGATTTCTTTCCTTTTCACACCAGGACAAGGCCCTACTTCACCTGACCCTTGAATTGACTTACAGACTCGGCTTCAGCTGCAAACTTGCACTCTGCTTGTCTCCCTTCCCCTCCACGGCTGGAGGACAACACTGACACATCCGGCTGTACTTTTTCAATAGGCAGTCCCTTTTTCAGCATTTTCATCCCCCACTAGGTGGCACTAGGGGAAAGAGAAAGCCCTTTGCAGGCCAGTTGGTGAGTTCTCCAGTGGCAGGAGCCATGAAAGACACCGGATACTGCTGGCTGGAATGGCAGCAATAACATTTCTTATCAAAACTCATTTTGGCCCTGTGGGTAAATCTTGGCTCCTCCCCATAGGGTTGGAACTTGAGGGGAGCAAGGTTTTTTTCCTGCTTCTCAGGTGGGAGTCAAATCCATTAGGGTCTTTTTTTATTTCTCCGTGCGTGGGGCCAGGTCAGTGAAGTGTGGGTTTTTGTTTTTGCTTCCTACACTTGTGTGGGGACTCTGATTTTTCTGTAGGTCAGTGGCCCCTGAACTTGCCCTCCTCCCTCCCCCTCCCCAAAAAAAAGTTCCCCAGCCCTGGCCTAATGGAATCACTGGGTAGACAGCCTTTCTTTGTTACCTTGAAAAGTTCATCCATCCTCCACCATGATGTGGACCGATTCTTATCTTAGGTCCTTGACAGAATTTCTAACATGACTAGAAAAAGTATCAACTAATCCCTTCTCCTTTACTGCTTCTGGTACCTCTAATCATGCAACTGCTACACCCTCACCAAATGGACCAGCTCTGGCTGACTTGCAGGCACATGCCCGTTTCCAGATGCTACATGTTTGCTTATACTCCCTGCACCAAAGCTAACTGCTGCATCTGGCAGATGTGCACCTTCCCCCAGCCATGCCAAATGGAACAAGTGTTCGCGCCTTCCTGTCCCGCTAAACAGACCTAGGATTTGACTGTTGACTTCGAATACATGGAGCTGCAACCTGAGGAGCTGGGAAGTGACAAGCTGCTAATTAGCTTTGAAATGTCCCATTTCTTTTAAGCGCCACCTAAACATTCCTTGCCTGGAAGATTAAGGGATGGCTAGCAATCCCTCCTGAGCTCTCATGGGGCTGAGGTCAGAATTATATGTTTGGATCAATGAAGCATGTTTAGAAGCACTTACGCTCTTGGATCGCTTTTTGTGTCAACAGTCGTCGTTTTTCCCCCCACTAATGGCAATATTCCTTTGGATGGAAGGCTGTATATGGGCACGGTGAACAGGTTCTATGCACACTAGACAGCATTACAACCGGCTGTGTGAATCTCAGAGTCAGTACTTTGCTAATCAATCACAAATCCATTGCTAACTGCAGTGGTGCCTTAGAAGTTGACCTGCTCAGTTGCACTGGTCTAGTGACTTTCTTTAGTGTTAATGCGTAGCTTACATGAAATACAGAGCTATGTATAGTTTGGGGAGCTGTGTTAGTCTGTAACTGTAAAAACAATGTGCAGTCCTGTGGCACCTTAGAGGCTAACAAATATATTAGATCATGAGCATTTGTGGCTAAAACCCACTTCATCAGATGAGTTAGAGTGGAAATTACAGAATTCTGGGTGTACAGAAAACCCTCAAAATGCGACCACCCAAGTTGCAACTTCTCCCCCACATTTACAACCATTTTTGTAAGCGTGGAAGGGGCCTAACCACCTGACTTACGTCCTCAGCCTGCATTTAAGATGGCACATGACGCCTATCGTAAATGAGGGTTCGAGTTATGATGGCCCTGATTTGTGACACTTCCCCAAGAACTGATCACATCACAAGTCGGGGGCCGCTTTTATATATACCAGCAAAAGTTACCTGTCAGTTGTAGGTTCAGTGTTAATGAAGCTAATTAAGCCAGGTTAGATGTGTCCTGTTCATAGTATTTGATGTGGAAATACAAATATCAAAGATGGAAAAATTGTCTTTGCAGTGCATTAACCAGTTAATATCGTTATTCTAGCCCAAATTGATTGTCCAACTTGTAAAAGAATACGTTTAGCTGTCTCGCTCTGTGGTTGGGTGATAAAATTGCTTTGTAGAAGAACAGCTACTTTTAAATCCCTAATTGAGTGACCAGACAGGTTACAATGTTCCCCTACAGCAGGGGCAGGGAACCTTTTTTGGGTCAGGGGGCTGCTGACGCACAGAAAAATCAGTTGGCTGCACACAAGTGAGAAGCCAAAAAGAAAAAAACCCACCACCCAACAAAACAGTCACTGATGTGGCCCCCAACTAAGAGGAAGAAAGACACTGCCTACTTTCCTTCTTACCCCAGAGTCTACAGGGGGCCCAGTCTACTAGATTTTGTGTACACAAGCCCTGTGGTGGGGTAGCAGAGCAGGGCTGGAGCACCAGTGCGGGCTCCTCCAATGCTGAGGATTTGGCTTTTCATCCATTGGGCTCACACCTAAGTATGCAGTAGAAAGAGTTCCATTGTAGTCAACAAAACTGCAGCCTGTAAATGGGAATAAAAGGTGTTCAGATGGTAAACCAGTGTCAACTCCACCTACTATTGTCATTCAGTGAAATTCATGCACACAAACTCCTATGCTAAAATGATACAGCAGGGCCAGCTCAAGCAATTAAAGAGGAAATTTCTGTTTCTGCTTTGAAAATCTTTCCCCTTAGTCCTGCCTGTGACTCCAAAGGGCAAGGCTCTGCACTGAGTTATATAGGTCTGAGCCCAGGCCAAAGGAGAAACTCTACAGGCATATGAAGGAACTGAAATCCAGTTTCCTGGCTGCCTGGCATTTAACCCTTCACGCTCTCCCACCAGGAGTGCTGCGTGTAAATCAAAACTCAATGAAAGATTTTGGCAGCCCCCTGATATCACCAACATTTTGTAAAAAGACTAATTGCCAAGAAGCGTATGCATGGGGGACCATTAGTAATTCTGTAGCTATGCAAATTAAAACAGTGATGTATGATTTATAGCTTTAATAATGTTCTGAAGGCTCTTAAATTTTAATCACTTGCAACATCCTTTTTAATATTCAATTACTTTATTAACTAATTAGGTCACTTGCTGAAAAAGCACATAAGGCTGATGCTATCTGATTATCAGCTGTGCATCACAAACATCTTTGAAATGGTATAAAGGGTTTATTTATTTTAAACAGATCATTAAGGTTTTATAATTAATCAGCCACTTATGGAAAAAAGGCAAGAAACTGATAGATTCCAAAAACAACAATTGTAACGTCCACCAGGTTAATTAACTTTCTAAACAAGTCAGCGATATGTTGGACTTGGATGAACATGGTCATTGAAAGACTCTCTCAGTGGAAGAATGAGCTTGAAGCTGCGGTTGGTTTATTAGAGATCCACCTACTACCTTTTTGTATGAATTTAGCTTCAACTGTGCCACAGGTTAATGGTCCTGCTACATCTGAAACCTTGAAAAGTTAAAGCTGTAGAGGGATCTCATCTCAGCTTTACAGCCCCTCTCTTAGATCTTTCAGATTCAACAAAGGCAGGGCCTCTTACTCACCTGGAACAGCTTGGTTCTGAGCATACTGAAGGCTTTAAAAGTAAACACATTCCAACAGCGCTTGTTAAGCAGCCCTGAAAATAGAACCTGGGCACAGGTTAAGCATTTAGGATCTTGTTTCATTAAAAGTTGACAGGCTTCTGGCTCCTTATGTGCCTAAGTCACTTTGAAAATGGGACTTGGGCACCACAGTCCTGTGGGCGCTTTTGAAAATGCAACCTACAGCCTCTCGTTGAATCATGGTGCACCCAGTCCCGCGCCAGTCATGAGCAAGGTTGTCACCCTCGGGTGGTGGTTTGGTGCTCTCACTCCAGTCCTCACCACAAAGGACTCCATTTGGCATCATTGCTGACAGTCTCAGCCACAGAGTGACAGGCCCAACCAGTAGTCTGCTCATTTGATGGAGTGGGTTTTGCCCATGAAAGCTCATGGTACTATATTTGTTAGTCTCTAAGGTGTCACAGGACTTCTCATGCTTTTCTGGGGAGGTTTGGACAGGGCTTCTGCACAAGAGAATTACATTTCACAGGGTCAAGCTAGGATTTTAGAAAATCAGTGTGTTCCTCTCCTGTGCAAACTGAATTGCCCCAAGGTTAACTAAAAGCACCAGCAAAATGCAGGACCATGTAGCACTTTAAAGACTAACAAGATGGTTTATTAGATGATGAGCTTTCGTGGGCCAGACCCACTTCCTCAGATCAAATAGTGGAAGAAAGTAGTCACAACCATATATACCAAAGGATACAATAAAAAAAATGAACAAATATGAAAAGGATAAATCACATTGCAGAACAGGAGGGGGATGCGGGGGGGGGGAGGGGGAGGAAGGAAGGTAAGTGTCTGAATTGATGATATAGAGGTGGGGAGAGTGGGATGTTTGTGAGTTAATGGTATTAGAGGAGATAATTGGGGAAACTATCTTGGTAATGGGTGAGATAGTTCAAATGTTTGTTGAGTCCTTTTTGGAAAGTGTCGAATTTTAACATGAATGACAGTTCAGAGGATTCCCTTTCAAGTGCAGATGTAAAAGGTCTTTGTAGCAGAATGCAGGTGGTTAAGTCATTGAGAGAGTGTCCTTTCTGGTTAAAATGACAAGAAACTGTTTTCTCTTTGTGATCTTGTCTGATATCTGTTTTGTGGGCACTTGAATCCATGCTCTGACAGCCTGCGACTCAAGTGGATCTCTGGCCCCTTAATCAGAATGATTAAGTTGCTGGTGATGAGCAAACAGCAAAACATCCTTTGTGCTTTCAGTCCACCTGCATCCCACTGCCTACTAGCTTCTAGTGATGGAACGGAAATGCCGCACTTGTGGTGGTGGGGGGTCTGTCTCCAGCTGGCTTGGCTCCTTGTACACTGCCACTGGGAAAGGACCCCCTAAAAGGCAATGATCCAATATTGGTTTTCAGAATGTAGGCTAAGGAAGGAAAAACTGGAGTAATTCCAGCAACCACCATGTTTCAAACAATCTGTCAGGGATCCTCTCACCTCCGGGCAGACTGGTGGAGTCTTTGAGTGCTTATATAGACTGAGAAACTGCCCCCATTGCCAAAGAAACTCCAGCTGTACAAGGACTAGAAGATGCTGTAATGAGAGAGATTCATCAGCATTCATTTGCAGTGAGTTGCTCCACTGACTTGACTCCTGCACTCCAAAGTATTGCACCCATTGACGCATGCACAGGATTAAATGCATGCCACCCCAATTTTGCATTACATATGCAAACACTAGCCCCTCCCAAATCTTAAAAAGCAGAACGTTGTCATGACCCACAAGAACATGAGGCTGAATTGATGGTAAACAGCTCCCAAGCTCATTTATTCACACCCCACCTGGTGGCAGAATTTAACTCTGCAGACAAGCTAACCTTCAGTGAGGCCACAATTATACAACTGTGACTTTCATTAGCCATTTGTTTCAAATCTTAGGAGCAGCGAGAAAAAATTACCTCACTCAACGAATGGAGTTGGTATCACTTCAACTAGCAGTGTAGTTTCAGTTGTCAGAGTGTAGTGGTATGTATGAAAAAGTAAAGTGATTAGCAGCAGTGGATATATAGTAAACAAGCAGCTTTACATCTAATTTTAATTTTTGCCTGTTTCTTGCTCACAAAATATCCTGGCTCATGAGGCAGGAGAACAGTGCTGAGTCCAACACCACTGCCATCATACCGGCTTGAGTCACAGCAAACAAGGGCTGTTTGCAAATGAGGTGCAAACATCCTGATTTTTCCCCACTCTTTCACTCCCCCAAGACAGCTTTACTACAAGGAACTTTGAGACCCAGAAATGGAAGCAACCTGGGAGCCAGAAGTGTCAGGGCTCTAAACCCCATTCCAGTGCAAGTTCAGGCAAGGGACACATTGCTGGTGAGGGAAACCGAGGCAAACTGAAAAATACAAACCTCTCTCAAGAGGGAGAGAGAGTGAGTGTGTGTGTGACAGACAGATTAGCTAGCACTTGAAGGAAAGCATTGATCAGTATTACTCTCACAAATGGGAACGGGACTGCATCCCAATCTCTCCCAAGTACTGAACAGCATCCATTTATTGTTTGCATCCAAGTTCCAAAACAACTACAAGTACTTCTCAAGTGGCTTATAGACCCGTAGTCATTCACAGGAAGTGGCCTTGGATCACACTGAGGGGATCTGTACAAGACAGAGCATTGGATGCTGAATCAATATGTACCCTGCTTAGAATTCCCCCAGAGCAGGAGAGGCTGTATAGGTGGGAAATGACACCTCACCACTCACCTGTCCCTGCTGGGCATTGGTACACCACCTCCTGCTACTTGTACCAGATGCAGCCCTGGAGGACCAGGATTTTAGTAATACAGACACCACCACCTCCAACCTTTTCAGAAGAAAAGGGGCATCATGCCTGAAACCTACTGGCGATGTCTTCACTGACTTCTTGTGGATGCTCTCTTGCACGAGAAAGCTCTGATGGCCATTTTAGCTATAGGGGTTTCTTGCACAGGAAATCCCTGTTCCCGTCTACACAAGCCTTTTTGCACAAGAGTTCTTGTGCATAAAGGCTTATTCCTTGTGGGGAGAGGCATAACTTGTGCAAAAAGCCCTCTCTTCTGACAATCTACTGTAAATTTTCTTGCGCAAGAAGGGGATTGTAGTGTGGATGCTCTGTAACAGCCATTCTTGCGCAAGAAGCCTGCAGTGTAGACGTAGCCACTGTGTCTGTTTCACCCTGTGAACATGCTGTTGGGTCAGAACAGCTCCCAGAGTGCTATCCTCCTCAGCAGCTCTCTGACAAATCAGTGCGTTTTACCATAATTCCTGCCCAGTCATTTATTCATATGCAGGATTCCTATGTCTGACTCATTTGGGCTGAAAAACAACTCCCAGCCTTGTAGAATAGAGTCCACCAAAGCAGAGTGTGGTGTTAAATTGAAAAGGTCACCAGTGCCCAGCATAAATCTGGCATCAGGAGAAACAGGGAACATGCCATCGAAACCACCACCGATGCCTTACGACTTTCACCACCATTTTCCTGCCTTCTGATGAATGGAGGCAGAAACCCTTTGCACAGGCACAGACATGCTGGTACTGAAGAGTTGATTGTTAGCCTCACCAATTCGATTCAATGTGACAGTGACACTTCACAGCACATTGGGTGCAACCTCCTTTGAAGCTGACAAAGATTGTTTCTGCTTTAGATCTATTGGTTTATTAATGGACTACAGCCTCTTAAGCAGCTGCATATTCATTAGATAGCCAGCTGTTAGGAGGTTCCCAGATGTCGAATGCAGCTCCATCTTGTAATGCATTTTTTTTTCTCCTTATCATGAAGCAAAGTAATTGAACCCCTATTAAAGAACCAGTAATTACTAAACTGGTACCTTATGGCACAACGTTGGTTTTTAAAAAAAATATAATTTAAATCTGCACACTCTAGGGGACAGCTAAAAATGGTTTAAAATAAATGCTGTTTGTATGTAGCATGTACGCAGGGTGGACAGGTGAAGAATCCTAGCAGATGTCCGTATTTATTCCTACTGCGAGAATAAATAATTCATCAAGAAAGACTCACTAAACATAGTTCAAGGTTCCTGTGTAATAAAACATTCCCATTCAGTAGTTTCCTGTAGGGATTTTAGCCTATCCTTGTGTATAGGAACAACATAAAAATGGACATTTTGTTCTTCTCTTCCTTGAAACTTTTAGATGGCTGAAGACACGCAAATTCTGTGCATCACATGTAGGTAGTCACATCCCTGGGAGGCCAGCTGGCTGGCCATCCAAAATAATCTACAAACTCCTCAGGATGCAAACCTTTATGTACATTAGCTGCACTCAATGAAGAATTGTCTCCATTGCAGCCTTATTTTTTCAAGGCTTTTCACTTTACATTGTAAAGCCCCGTAAATGGCTAAGACAGCAGCTCCAAAATACAAACTTTCACCTTGTTTTAGAAACCACACACACACACACAGACACACACACACCCCCACCCACCCCTCTTCATTAACATGTTTGTTTAAAACATTAGGCCGGCTCTGATTAACGATGTTAAGAGAATTGTTCATACCAATTCTGAATCCCACGGTCCAAAAAGCATTGAAGTTTGCAGACAGCTGGGTGTCATACCATTCCACAGCAGAGACTTCAATGAAAATTAGCATAGTGGCACGGAGGGACCTCTCCCATTTAGCAATAGGGGAAGAGCCTGGTGGTTTGCACCCTCCAAGTGCAATTCATAGTTCGTAGCTAGGTAAATATTTGATGGCCATTTCTTTATCTTGTACTTTTATTCCTTACTCTTTGAGAAAACATTATGTAGGGCATTGGAGCCTTCTTTTCCTTTCTACTATTCCATCTGAAATCAATCCTCAGACAAAGGAAACATTCATTGCTCAGCACTACAGTACAAATATATGAGTACAGGTTGAACCTCGGAAGTTGCTGGACCAGAGAGCATCTGGACCATGTAGCCCTGACAGCTGGGCGTAAGGGTTCGCCGGGAGCCCGTCTAGGGCTGGGTGTGGAGCAGGTCCAGTAGCTGGGAGCCCAGCTGGGGCCAGAATTGGAGTTGGGCCAGCATCCCAAGGACGGAACCTGGCAACTGGGACTGGCAGGGGAGTCAGCAGCTTATTGGGCAACCTGAAAGCCAGGATAGGCAGTCAGGAGGGGGCTGGTAGCCCCCCAGGAAAGCCTGAAGGGCAGCAGCAGAGGATGGAATTGACTTCCCCGGGTCCAGCAAGCTTCTTCGTTTGGGACCAGTCAGGTCCCGAGTACGCTGAACCAGGGAGGTCCAACCTTTACTCCACAAATGTTCGGATCTGCTAAGGTCTCCCCATCAGTACAAACTGACAGTACAAGGTCCGTGATATCTAACAGGAAAAAGCATTAACCTGATCATATCGTAAAGCAACTTATTTCACTTGTGGTCCTAACTTCTATTAGACTGGAACATTTTTCCTTTGATTTTTTACTGTATGTGCAATGAAATCCTGCTTGACTTGTTTATAGTTTCATTTCAATTCCAGATTTTCAGAATTGCAATGCTGCAGTAGCCAAAACTAAGTAAATGCTATTTAAAAAGTTGCCACTAGAATGTTAAAAAAAGGAAACAAATATAGATCTTTTCATTTCACAAAGGCTTAATTTGACAAATTTTGAGAGAAGTGTCCCTTTAAAACACCCCCTACCCAATACATTAAAACTATTAACAGTAAGTATGCAGCTAGTCTAGGAGATTGTATAAATACTTATATACCACACACACACACCCCTGCAGAAACAAGTTCTTGGAGTAAGTGCCTCCAGGAGCAAAGACCTAGGAGAATTAAAGTCTTCAGATGTTTGTTAGACGCTGATTGTTGGTATCACCTTGTGTATAGGATGCCTGCCTGCATTATGTAAACACTTCATTGATAAATCCCTCCCCTACCTCCTTCAACAAGCAGCATTAGACAGTTCTTAGCTGAAACAGATGCTGCTATAAATACCCTTGCTTAGCTGTTTTGAATGTAATTTTTCTTTTGTAAAACATACTGAATGCTCTGGTTATCCCTCAACCTGCATCTGTACTGCAGTTTTACTTTTGTAAGGCTCTGGGTACCTAGAACAGGAAGACTCATGGTTTTTAAATGATCTCCTGCACCCAGAGCCAGATGTACAGGGACAATCTACTGTCTCCTCCCCCCATTCCCCTTTAGCATCAATGGAACGACCTGGAGGTGAAGCTGTTCACTGTGAGGGTGGCAGAAACTGGCTGTCTCAGAATGGTCAGTGAATGGGATTCTGTAGATGAATTGACACTGGTTGCAACAGATATTTATCTATCTAGCACCCATCCCGACTTGTAGACACCTCAGGTCACCCAAAAGTTAGGATATAAACAGCAAAAGATTCAACCCCTGACTTAACAGACATAATTCATCATCAGACCCACCATCCAGTTGATCAGCATGTCTGACTAGCTAGCCACTTGTACGCTGTTACTCTAAATTGGTGCCGTGTTCAAATCCTACTGCAAAGCTAATAAAGGTGATGTAAGGTGTCTATAATGTGTCAGGATCATTCAGTGACATATTCTAAAGATTAGATGACCAGACTAAGGAACGGGGACTCAGCTATCATTTTTACAAGTTCCAGCTGTAATTTTTATAAGTGATTTCTTTACAATAAAAACGAATCTAGTGGTACTTTAAAGACTAACCCTAACCCTAGGTACCACCAGACTCCTCCTTTTTGCTGAAACAGACTAATAAGGTAGGTACTCTGAAACCCTTAATGATGATAGTTTCCTAGATTGTTTTCCTTATTTTTATCCTGCTCACACAGATAAGAGTATTAAATAATGATCTTTACATATTGCATAGCTTGAAAATTGGCTGGTGGGACTTACATATAGTCAACACTTTTTCTAATTTTTTTTTTTTTTTTTTTTTTTTTTTTTTTTTTTTTACACACACAAAAATGAGTTTGTGGAGCTGATATTTCCATTTTTCATATACAGATACCTTTAAAGAGACGGGAACTTTGCTATTATTTTCCTGCTAGTACGTCTACATTTATCATCTGTAGTCTCTGCTATGCAGAGACAATCTTTGTTCTGCATCTTCTATAATGACAAGGAAGTAAACCTCACTGTCAGATTATGACCAAATACCTTTGACCTTCACCTTTAACCACTGTTTGCATGTGTTCCCTTAACATTGTCTTTACATTTTTCTATAGGCAGCTTGGGACAAGCCCAAGGAGCACGCAAACTTCTTTCTGCAATAGTGATATTTAGGCTGAGGCTTGGGAGTCACAAACGGCTCCTTACTGTAGCCTTACCACAACACAGATTCAATTAAACAAATCCGTTATTAAACCAATCAGAATGATTTTACTGTATTAACCAGTTGTAGAATACCTGGTCAGTCATTTTACTGCAAGAACTTTTATAAATAGTATTGCAATGAGAGTCATGGTATTAGCCCATGCTTCACCTCTGTTTAATTCTATATGGATCAATAGCCTACTGTTGTGTTTGTCTATGCTGAGTCAGTCCAACATGATGACATATGGTCTAAGTACAGCAGTATTAAATGAATAGGGAGGGTCTTAAAGAGACCATCAGGTCCCATCCATAAGCTACCAGTCAAATTGAGTTTAAAGCACATCAGTCTAAACAGCTCTCAGTTGCTTCCAATTGTTTATACAGAGGATGTTCATTTCCTTTACTGCCTTTGACATTCTCAAGTTGTGAAACAATCTAGCAGTTTGTTCTAGATGCATGGCTTTCCGTACTCCTCCACCATAACCTTCAAAAATAATCGGTTCCCTCCGTCTTGCAATTCTGTTTTCCAAACCAACTTGAATTGTACCATCTGTCACAAGAGAAATTCCGAAGCTGATGATTCCAACAAAGTTTAAAGGTTTCAAAATGGCAACTGGAGAGAAGATCTCTTGCTCATCTACTAAAGTCTGCCTTGATTACTTTGATGTAACAACACTTGAAAGCTCCTATTCTTTGAAAGTAATTTAAACACATTGAATTGTTGAAAGATTAAAAACCACAGTCAGCTAATTACACTCACTCTCATCTCTTATTCAGCAAATGAATCACTTTTCATTACCACTTAGCTGAAGTACATGAATTTCTGCCTAATTAGAAATGTTGTAGATGGAGCATTAGCAAGGCTGGAGTGGGTCAGGATATCTTGCCTGCTTCATTTTTAATTCCTAACAGCAGAGCCAGATAGGAAAGGCTGGAGATAAGAAGTCATTAAACAAATTTAAATTATTTATAAAAATTACTTTGTCCAAATTATAATTATTTTTTTTCCAAACGCTTCTTATAAACCTCAAATGGAATGAAAGGAAAAGCGGCCCAACATTGATTTTAATGACCATTTTAATGTTATGTATAACAGAACATTGTGAATACAATGGAAACAAAGTTTTTATCAATTTAATAAAAAAGAAATCCAACATAAGAAAGGGGAGGTAATAAATTTCATACCTGTAATATAGTGCTTATTTTCAATAATACTCCCGCTTGTGAGTAGAACCATGCCTTTGCATTCCAGACTCTAGAATCATGATTCATGTGTGAACTTAAAATGTAGAATCAACAGCAGGAAAACAAAACCTGGGTTAATTAGTTTCCTTTATTTTCATTAAATCAATAAAATCTTTGACTGCTACAGGTTTCCTTTAATAATTTTATATATATATGTACACACACACATATATATATATAAAATGTATAAAACTCTCCTTTCTATTGGATTTCACCGGTGCTAATGCCATATTTACACCATAAAGTCACCAAATGTTGTACAGGTTGCACCTCCCAAAATCAGGACACTCTGGCCCAGCAAGACTAAGGATGTTCCTGGACCAGAGCGCCCTGGGGCCGGGAGCTTAATGGAAGAAGGACCGGTGTCAGCAGTGCTGGGTCCAGCAGCAGCAGGGGGGCCAGCATCTGGTATCCTGGCTGGGGCTGGCAGCCCAGCTGGGGCAGAAGCAGAGCCAATGGCATCGAAGGGTGGGGGACTGTGGAGCCAATGGCAGGGGACCTCCCCTGGTTCAACAGATTTCCTCATTTGGGATTAGTCATATCCTGAGGGTACCAGGCAAGGGAGGTCCAACCTGTATGAAATCTAAAATCCAATGCTTTTGGATTGTCTAGGGTTTACAGATTTATATTAACTTAAGATAATGTAGTTACTTCGTTACTTTTCTTTCTGTACAGTTGTTGGGTTTTTTTGGCCTTCTGCCTGCTGTAAACCAGTGGCCCCTGGAGTAGACGTGGCATGAAGTTGCCACCAAAGAAGCAGGGTATGTATGCTAGTTTTCTGAAAGGAAACCATCCAGAGCTACTTTATGAAATGTCTCCCAATTCAGCACTGGGTATTAATTATAGCAGTAAAGGTGTGAAAAGCCCCTAAAACCTATTCATGACCAGATTGATTAAAGAGGTTTTTACAATACAAATTTGGGTATTATAGCAGTGTTTCTGGAACATTAGCAAAAGTATATATATACACATTCCAGGTCCCTTTGAATTAGCCATAAGCACATATGTAAGCTTTTTTTGGACAAAAATATATATTCTTATAAAAAACTGATCATTGTACTTGAGTGACTTCAAATATGGACTCAGAGTGGTAGTAAAAGGAATAGCTCCAATTATGACAAAGCGATTCAGGGAGAGAAAAATCAAGCTCTTCAAGGGAAAAAAAGTATAAAATTAGATTCAAACAGATTTACTCAACCCCCATTCCAGTCTCCCCACAAGTTTCAATGTTAAAATTGATTCTTCCATCTAGAAAGATTTTTGATGTTGTCACTACAAAACAATGGCCTATTAATTGCCAAGTCATTCAATTGATCACCAGAAGAAACGGCAGTCTCCCCAGAGCTTGAATGGGAGGTGTTTCAGCATTTACAAAATAGCTTTTAAGTTCTTTATGTGGGTTCATTAATTAACTGATAAAAGGAAAAAAGGTATTGATCAGTGTTCTTCATCCCCCCCCCCCAGCTCTATTTGTGCAGCTAAAAATCCTTCATTCACTCTGACCAATTCTTTACAATTTTTATTTGCTAAAATTGGCAAAGTTTGCAAAGGCATCTTGCTTGGACTGCACAGTTCCAGGAGTCATAGCTATATTTGGTACCCCCATGCCCATTGTGCCCGTCAAACCCATTCCAGCAGCTGGCATGCCCATGTTCACATTCATTCCCATAATTCCCTGGTTCATCACAGGCGTATTTCCCAAGGAGGTCATACCCATTGTACCCGTCATAACGCTGGGTATCCCCATTCCCACAGGAATGGGCCCGCCCATCAATGAACTTGTTTGAGGTCGAACAGGCATCATGTTGGGCTGGGAGTTGAGGCTCACAGCTGCAAAATTTTGTGTCATCACATTCATAGGTTGTTGCATATCTGTAGAAGAAGAAACAGCAGCCTTTAATATAATCACAATCCTAGGGTTGAACTTGAGGAGTTCTAGTCACAGTAACGATACGGTGACTTTACAATAAATAAAGACAAGGAAAAAGCTATTTGTATTCACTATCCAGTTAGCCTAGAAAAAAACAAAAAAAAGATGGCCAACTGAAGAAGGAAGGGATGTGAAAATTAAAGTTGATCCCATCCATAGCAAGGGCTTAAAGAGAGGAAGCAGATTGAATGTGAAGATCTGGGCACGAGTCAAAGCCCTGCAGTCCTGAAACATTCCTTGGCTTATTCTTCTGGGGCAGGTGAAGGGAATAGAGCTCCCAACGATAAGAGGCAATGTAGCAAATGAAAAATAGGATTATGGTTAAAATTAAGAGAAAAGGTGACCTAGCAAAGAAGTTCAAGGTATTTTTAAAGATACATCAGTAACATCTGCGTAGCTAGCACATCATGCCAGTGAAGTATTATTAAAATCAATGGAATCACTTACTCTGTTGCTGAATCATTGTATTAAGTGATGGCTGCTGAGGTTTGGAAGGCTGCATACCAGGTACTAAATTGTCCAAACTGATATTTACACTGGGATCTGACCAAGTGGATGGGAGAGTTTTGCTGGAGTTTTTTTGGACCATCTCCGTGCTCGGATTATAAAGAGAACCGGGCTTCTGCAGCATAGCGTTAACATTCTGCAAAGGCTAGAAACAAAAGGGAAAAAAAAGTTTTTTTTAAAAATGCCATTCACTCCCTACCATTTAGTACTGCTGTGTCTAAGAAATGACCAGTTCTGGCATGCCATCATAAAGCACAACAGATGGTTTTTCAACTTCTCATATGCGAAGAGCAACAGCCAAGGAGAAAATTCTACATGCAAGGAGAAAGGTCATCAGTGTTTCTGGAAGTTCATCTCTTTCCATGTTCATCAGCTGGTATCTTGTTAAAAATGACCAGGGTGGCATTTTGCATCAGTGCATGGTCTCACAAAACCAGAGTTGCCTGATCCCTCCCAAACAAGGAGCCCGTTCTAGTCTGGGCTTTTTGCAAAGCATTTGTAGGTTTTTACAGAGTCAATGTGCTTTGGTTTCACAACAGCCAATTGCTTTCCATTAGGGCAACCCCTCTGTACGTCTGGGCAAAACAGATGAGGGTGAGGACTGGTCCATCAGTTGCCTGATGTTGTAGGTGGCACATTTTCAGGTTCCAACCTGTCCCTCCCCCAAAAAGGATGACAGGAGCATCAGATAAAGTGACTAACAAAACATCTGAGAGCCAAGGGTAACAAGAATGGTTAAGCTAAGATAGGACTTGGTCTAAAACCTTCTAGAACCGTTTCTTCACAGAGGAACTAGGTATTAAGGGATTGAGTAACAACAGCGTACCTGCGACCTTGACATGGGCAGACTGATGCCAACTGCACTAGAGCTCATCATAGCAAAATTCATGCTTTGCGAAGAGGTCATGGTTGCCTGGGAGGAGCCCATCAAATCAAAGAGGTCAGTAGAATTTGAGGCAGCTGGAGGATGGCCAAGAGCTGGCTGCGAGCTGCCAAAAAGCTCTACAGCTGGCTGGGCAGCGCCACTGAAGAGATCTCCTGCTGAAGCACTGGGAGACGGAGAAGCTTGATTGAAGGCACTCCAGTCGCCGAAGTCTCCATTCCCACTTGCTGTTGTACCTGGGGGCAAAGGAAGGAAAGGTGAAAGACTTTGAAAGGCACAGAACAAACACCACACTCTGAACTGAAACAAATGAGACCTGATTTGTGTCCATCCAGATTAACAGCTGCAGGTAGAATCTCCATCTGGACATCATTCCTTCTCATGAATATTCCAACCATTTTAACAAGGTAGCAAAGGAAATATGAAACCATGCATAGATAAATTACATCTGATAACATGCCACCTATAAACTTAGTTGAAGGAAACCTGTGACCCACTCCATCCTAAGTTTGCAGCATCAAAATGCTTCCAACAGACAAGGGAAGAGTAGAATAAGAACCAAAATTTGCCAGTATTTTAAATCCAATGGTCATACCCAGCAAAGCCAGGAGCCCATCTGGAGGATAGCATACATCTGTCACTGGACAGAGGAGGCAAAATTCCACTGTCATTATAAAGCATACAAGAAAACAGCCATTTGTTCAAAACTTTGATGACACCTAATTAATAGCTTTTGCACAACACAGGAACATAGTGACACTAAGTGGGATACCAATAAAACCAAGAGCTTTTAAAACAGGTTACCAAAGGCTCCTTATCTTACTCAAGTTGCCTGCTAATACCACAAATAGTACATCCCCCAAGTTTGGAGATTACATGATGCTTTGATATGTATGTTTCAGGTCACATGCCCCAATACCTAGATACACACCAGCAAGCCCAGCATGTGATAGGACTCTTACTTCCATTTCCTTACCTTTATCGAGATTGGTCAAACCACTGACATAAAAAAAGCTTCCTTCAGTTACAGGAAAAAAGTACATTACAGAACATTTATGGGTAACATTTTAAAGTGAAAATATCCAATAAGCTGTGGTGCTTTTTGTTGTTTTGCTTTTAATGGCCACAAGCTTCTTGAGATTTTATTTTTTGCCCATTGCATGGTTGTGTGGCTAATGCTTTACAAGTCTTGGATATAGTAGATGGATATCATTTTTCTGGCATATGAAATGCACAGGACTGCTTTATTTGCTACATGGATGCACAGCTTAGAGGGAACATTTCCACCATGCATAAGAATTATGATATTCCCCTGTAGGTTGTATCTCATGACGAAGTTCTCATTCCCCAGTTAGGCCCCAAGCAATATCCTGGCTGCAAGGGAAAGAGCTCTGAACTCCAATGACTGATTAAATCAACTCCACTTCCCCCTGCATGAGCAAAGAAAGAGGCGCGGATTGAGATTTCACGGATTTCAAAGTCAGCAGACCTATGCACCAGGCTAAGAGTATGACCCACACACCTGGCTATTTTCCTACAGCTGTACGTTGTCTAGTCAAAGATAACTGTAATAATATTTACACTCCATGTAAATGCTTAAACACCTGAGCTCGTGTGTGTTCAAGCCTGGTTTTAATTATTGGTATCTCAACTAAATGTATTACATTTTAAGTAATGGAGAGGAGGCAGGAGGAAAGAAGAGTTGTTTACAAAACCCAAGCACTACCAGCAGTTTTAACACAAGAAATGGACTAGTGTTCATTAGTTCAGGGCCTTACTAGAGTGTTTTGCTTTGATCTTCCTTACAAAAGGGACTGTATTGGAGTATTTCAATTAGTACTGCATATTAAAGATTTAAACCCACTTTAAGTATTCCTGATGGACAAGTAAATGCTGAATGTGCTGATTCTCTGTATTCAATGTGCAGATCTGAACACACAGTAAGAAAAAGTGGGGGTAAGAGGAAAAGGTTTTGCCCCCCTTTTGGGGAACTCGATCAAAGATGATTAATCCGGGAAGAAAGGATTACTAGAGGGGCTTATATTGTTAGAGAATGATTAATCATTTCACAAGACTCTTGGCCCCTTGCATAATGGTGATCGGGATAGATTAATCATGTTAATGCAGATAAAGGATTGTGTCATTTTAAGCTGTATTCATACACAAATTATTTGCATAGTAGGCAGCTTTATACTTGCAAAAAGAACTTTATTTTGAATAAGTAACACAATAAGGAAGCCTGTAAAATTAGGACAGTGCTGTTTTTTCCCTACCAGTTTAAATATTAAAGGTGTGTTAACCCAAGGATGCCCGATGTAGCTTTCCTAAATGTAGCAAATACAAAAGAGTCACAGGTGTTGACTTGCAGCCAATTTCCAAAGAGATTTACTCACCTGTCACAGAAATGTCTCCATCCACTCTAAAGGCATTTACTCTTATACCCCTTGCTCAGGCACAGCCTTCAAAAGCTTCCATGGCACTTTTGCCTAAGTGAGAATTACACCCTTTTTGATTGCAGTGCCAAACTTTCTAGTCGGCTACAAAAATACATAATTAGCAACACTGGGAAGTTGGCTCTTGCAAGTGGCTGAGCACTGTCAACTCTTACTTGAAGGCTGAGCTCAGAAAAGCAGAAGATAAAGAAAGAAGGGATCTTTGAGTGGTCAGCTCCAACACGGTTTGCTAGCGTAAGACTGTTGACTCTGGCTTGCTTTGTTCAGAAGAGTTAATTATCACAAGCAACACGGGTTCCATTTCCTGCATGCTATTTCATTGTTGATACATTCTCCTTGTTAGAAGAAAGAGCTATACTCTTACTCTTTGACATATTCCTTGTGCCCCCATAAATAGTTCCTTGTGCTCCTTGGCATTCCTTATTTTTCCCCAATACTTGTAAACAAGTTGTCATTTAGACAAGCTATGAAAGACCAGTCAGCTTTAGCTCATGGGTAAGCATAAGCATCTTCCACTGAACACAACCGAGCTATGCAGAGTACTGAGGACATAACTTGGCCTCATGTCACTCCTTCCAGGTGTAACCCATATTCCACCTGGAGGCTTTGAAATCTTGACAGTATACCCCTTGACAGCTGCCAAAGCCAATATACCTTTGTCTCTCCAGTTATACCAGATAAATGTTTTGTTAATCTTGGAAGACAAGTGGGATTTGGGCTACTGTTAGGGACAGCACAGGTGGGCTGCTATTCCTCACTGCACTTGATCCTGAATTTTTGGTTTTAGTTATTAGACTTTTATAAGTGAATTGTTGGTGGGAATGTGTGTGGAAGGGGCGATCCTGCAGGTAAGTTCCTATTTGCCAGTGCAGTATTCAATCCGAGCTTCTGACTAGCTAAAACATGCTACTGTTTCCCCCCAGAATTTCCAATATACAGGCAGTCCCCGGGTTACGTACAAGATAGGGACTGTAGGTTTGTTCTTAAGTTGAATTTGTATGCAAGTCGGAACTGGTACATATTGTAGGGGAAACTCTAGCCAAACATTTCTCCAGAGCTCAGTTTTATTCTCCCACACCTCACTTCCCTCAGTCCTTTATTCTCAAGCTGAGGTGTCTGCTGAGAAAAGCCGCTCCGCGTCTCCCTGGTCTGCTGCGGGGGGGCGCTAGCTTCATGTCTCCCTGGTCTGCTGGGGGGAAGCAGCTAGAGCGGAGTTGCCTCACCCCATCTGTAAGTAGGGATCCGATGTAAATCGGATCCATGTAACCCGGGGACTGCCTGTACTAAAAATGCCTTTGCATCCCTATGGGCATTCACAAGCCTCTCAATGCAGGTGCGCTCATATTCCAGATTAATGAAGTTGCTAGGATACTCCAGTTCCAGAAAATTCCTGTAGCATGGCTGAACATGGATATGTTGTTGTCTGTCATCACCCTGTATTTAGGGTCCTTTAGTCACTTTTCAGTCTGACTGTGCTTACAGTCAAGCGATACACATTGCTTGACAGACAGACCATCAAATACTTCTAAATGCTACTGTTCCACCATGCAATTATTTCACATAGAGCTTGCGTATCTGAAAAAAGTTTCTGAACTTTTGCCTGGAAAGTATTAGGAGAAAGACTGCCTTTTCTTAGAGGAAAAAAGTTTCTCAGATGATCTTACATAATCATTAGAACATATTAGAATATGAATAGCAATTAGGTATATCCGTTAGCAATAAGTTACATCATAACAGCCAAGGAAGCATGAAGAGTTCTCCAGTGATTTTAGAAACAAATACCGTCAATGGGAACATTCATCAGATCATTAAGGCTCCTATTAAACAAGCTTCTCTCCATTTCCAAATATTATAAAAGCCAAAGAAGTTTTTGCTGCAGTTTGATACATGTTTTCCACCTGGCACACTAAGCCACAAAACTTGGAAGTGTTGAATACCTTGAGCAAGATTTATTATCTTGATTTTCAACCCTGAAAGCCACCTCCAATTTTGTTATGGTTCAAGCAATACCATAATTCCAAGAGTCAACCTGTATGGAATTCTACTTTCACTAACACAAAGCTAGGCCTGAAGCTCCCACTGGACCAATGTTTTATGAAGTAAGGCCCTCACAAGTACCAGACTTGATGATATCTGCTATTGCCAAGAAGTTTGGGATTCTCCTTTCCCGCCTGCAACATACCACAGTTGTGTTTCCATGACCATTTAGATACTTATGCCAATATAAAGCTGAAATCTATAAAAATACTGATTTGTGATATCCAAGAACTCTCCTGGAAGCCACCTGAAATCCAGGACTGGCAATATTAAAATCAGCTGGGAATCTGAACAACTCTGAAATGGAGAGATGGGAGAGAGAGCGAGAGAGGACTCATCCATAAGAACAGCCAGAATGGGTCAGATCAACAGTCTATTTAGCCCAGTGTCCTGTCTGCTGATACCAGGTGCCCCAGAAGGAGGGAACACAACAGGTAATCCTCCTGTGATCCCTCTTCTGTCACCCATTTTCAGACAGAGGCTAGGGACACCATTCTGACCCATCCTGGTGATCCCAAGTTTTCTATTGTGGGAACAAGTACATAACTTTTCCTTATTCACTTTTCCCACACCAGTCATTTTATAGACCTCTATCCTACCCCCCTTAGTCTCCTCTTTTCTAAGCTGAAAAGTCTCAGTCTTTTTAATGTCCCTTCATACAGCACCTGTTCCAAACCCCTCATCATTTCCATTCCCTTTTCTGAACCATTTGCCACTACCAACAATCATTTTTCTGACTACTTATGAACTATTTCCCCTCACTCCCCATATCCGTTTGATGAATGTGACTATTAAGTCTGCAAATTTTTTCTAAGGTATCTTTGAGTTTAGAGCAACGTTGCCAAGGGATGCATCTCAGCAATGCAGGGTGCATCGAATGCAGCAAAGTAGGGTTCTGACCCAATACCTTTACAGGAGTCCTTTATTTATCCTCTACCACGTGAAAATATCAGGAGACCCAAAAACATCAAGCACTGAGGTGACCATGTGGCTTTCTTGGTCAAGTTACAGAACACAAACCAGCCCCAGGAAAATGCTGTCAATACCACAACAAGAAAAGTAGCTTAATTCTCCTCTCCTCATCCCTAACGAGAGCTTTTCTGTCAGTAAATTATCCTACCTTGTGGTGAAGGGAAACTTGCTGAGGCAGCAGCAGAGCCAAAGTCAGCGAATCCTCCAAACGGGTCAGCTGTTCCACCTAGAAACGAGAGGAATCACAGTGTTCTTACAGGGTTGTGGAGCGATGCCCTGTTCGGCGAACTCCACAATGGCTTTCTGTAAGCTGCTTTGGGACATTTCACCTTGTTTTTAAATCTCTTGCATTTGGCAGTCAAGGTTTGTTGTTTCGCCTGTCATATGTGCTTGTACCATATTTGGGGATTCATTACCACTACCATTCTGTATTTCTATGAACCCAGACAAATTGGATTCTTCTTGCCTATGCTGCAGATCTAGCTGATTGTGCTTCGCCATATAGATGCAAAGATGCAAGTTCTGTTTCACAGTTCATTCTAAAATAATTTATACAGCTTCAATGAAGCTTGAGAGATCAAACTGGCAAGAGATGGTGCTGGTAAGACATACACAACTAATTAATGGGAGGATTACAAAATTAAAACTTGGGAAGCAAAAAATATCAAAATAATATTTTTTGTTACTGGAGGAATCCTTAATTTATTATGCTGCTTACCATGAAAAATTTAAAGTCTTCTTATATTTGGTTTTTATGTTGCTTAAAGCTTGAATGATTCTGCAATGATCTTGGTTTCAAGGACAAAGCTTACATTGGTGTTCATTTTTTATAAGTTTACTCCCTCTCTAGAGCAACAACATTAAAGTCCCAACCATGCATTTGTAAGCTACCAGATAAATTATTAACTTTCGAATACAATACTGTAACTATTTTTCATTAAAACACATGCAGCCTGAGCTAGAAATAAAAGAAAAAAGCATTACAATTATATTTGGGACAACAGAATAGGCAGAAGGCTCTGAGACTTTTTACTTAACCTAAAACACACTTTGTTGTAGGGTATAGTTTTGGTCACTTCTTCCGCTACAGCTTTTAAGTGGCCATTCTAATGGCCTAAAAGTACCGAAAAGCTGACCTTATTTTTGTTTGTCCTTAAAGATTTCACCTCTGAACAGTCACACCGTGAGAAGTAGCAGCAGCAGTTCAATTATTGTGCTTTTAGTGTTATGCGTACATTATATAGGTTACATCACAGCTGCTTAGCCTGCAGTGCTTAGAAACTAGCCAGGTGGGACTGGAACATCTGTGCTGCACTCAAACACCACCAGGGACAGCCTCCAACATCTGGTGCCATTTCTGAATTGTCTTATCGCTGCAAGACATTCTGCCCCATCTGCTACTCTCAACTGGGTTAATTAAGCTAGAACCATCTCCTTCATAATAAACGGCTAGCAGTAATAAAAGGAACAATTCACTTTCTAATACATGTGCACTTGTATTTCTTTTTAAAGTTATTTTATTGTAGTCAATATCAGGAAGGCATGACTGTTTTTCAAAGGGGGAATGTTCTCTAACTGAAGAATGTGTATGATTTGACAAAAGCAGCAAATAAAAAAGAAAGAGGACCATGCATCTCAACCTCACAGAAGGTTAATTCCATTGTAATCCCTGTGCTATTCTTTTTAGAAAAGTCACAGGACATTTCAATCAGATGACGATGCAGTCTGAGCAAATGCAGTAGGCACTGTACTGAAGGAATTCATATAAAAATATTAGTTTAATCTGTTGTATTTTGATAAAAGAAATCTTGCTATGGATATAATGCAAGCATGGGAGGGAGGTGGCATGAGCAAGCCAAATATCAAATTTGGAAACTAAGTGAGAAGATCAAACTTACTGGGTCTACTGAAAAGGAAACATTTTCATAGTAGTGCTTCATTTACTTTCTATTCAAGGCAGCGAAGATTTGATTGTTTGTACACAGAACATACAATATAGTTTTCGTGTCAAACCAGAGCCTCGAGATCTGTTGCTTTCCTGACAAGCCTGGGAGAATGCACAGCCACAGCACTGACTAATCCTACCACTTTGAACCCAAAAGGTGGAAGGGAATTCTGAATACAGGGCATCCCCACTATAAGTCGCCTGGTATATACCTGTTCCACACTGAAGCCATTGACGCTTGTCAGAACTGATGCGTTATAAGTCCTCCCGTTCCCTGCTCTTAAGTCTCGCACACACACATATCCATTTGTGCAAATGGAAATCAGTTGTGGGAAAAAAATTCTCCACTTTAAGTTGCTTCATTATAAGTCCATGTTTTTTGCAATGCATCTTGGACTTACAGCGAGCACGGCCTGGACTCAAGCCTTTGCCTCTGGTCAGTCTTGCCAAGTTTCTCATGTGGCAGTTTCATTTTCAGATTGAACACTAAGATCGAGAGGAAAGAAGCAGAACCTAGGCAGACAGCAACAAAAGTAGCTCTCAAAGGAAGAGGTCACTGGCCTAGAGTTAAACCTAGTCTCCAGTAAGTCTAAACAATAGCTATGACTACCTACATGTACTGTGGGCATAGTACTCTTGTTGGTGCAGGTTCTCTGTGCAAGTCCTTCTTTCCACCTTCCGTAAACAGGATATAACTTGGATAGCTTTAGTAATCTGTACATCTCAAACCTCAGCATCCCTTTCTGTACTGTGAAGCTCGCATGGTATTCCCACGTCTCAGAAGAAACAATTACATCACCCACTATACTGCAAAATGCATGTAGATGAAGAGTTAACAAACGCCTCCACATATCACTGAACTCGCAGTAGGTCTCTGCCAATTTCTTTACAGGGGAGATGAAAGGCTGCTTTTGACCCCTCCACTGTATCTTGAGTGACCCTGGGAATGTTCCCACACCCTGTGCTGCAAGGAAAATATTGGTCATCATAAGCAACCTGCAGGCGGACAGCACTACTCTTCACAAAATGAGCTATCCTCAAAGATTCCCAAATGAGATCTGACACCATCTGGCTTCTCAGGACAGCAAGGAGATTAGTTACAATGACCAGCTGGTAATAGCCCTTTTCTCAACATCACTCCTCAGTGCTGCTGCAGAAGGGAAAAACTGCTGTACCTCAGCACAGCTACAAGAATCAGAAGCTCAAATAGGCTCACATGTGGAGAGCTCCAGTAGGTGGAAAAGCAAAGAATCATGGCACCTCCATAGCTATAGAAAAACAGGAGATTTAAATTTTTATTTAAGAACAGAATTTTTAAGAGAATCTGAGGGAGGGTACTCCTGCGGATAACAGGGTATGGTGGAAGAGAATGCGGATTAACAGAATGACCAGGGATCTCAGAATTCCCAAAACACCTGCTTCACTCATTTACCTTTCCCTCAATAAAGATGAATTATAAATTAATGTATGAAAACTTTTAAAGATCTCCAGGAAGCGAGAGGGAGAGAAACTTAAAACAAACTAAATAATAGTGTAACTTGGTAGCCTAGTGAGTACCATGGGTGCTGTTTCTACTCAGCTTCTCTGCTTTGTCATCCATCCAGTCAAGTCACTCATTGACTTACAGCAAGCTATTTCCTCCTTCCCTTTCCCTCGTCCCACCCTCTGTTCTAAAATCTGATGTGTTAGTTTATAATGTGTTCACTTTCTTCATTGTATTCCTTTGTTATATATGGTCATGCCAGTTCTTTCAGAATATGATCTGAAGTGGGTCTGGCCCACAAAAGCTCATCACTTAATAAATTATCGTGTTAGTCTTTAAAGTGCTACATATTTTTTCCTTTTATTTTACCAAGATCAGACTAACACAGCTATCTCCCTATTACTTGTCATCCATGCGCTCCTTCCAAGATCACACTATAGCACAAAGGAGGATCTCAGATGATATCTATCACATTTGTCATGAAGGCATAACATGTGCAAACTAAACAAGTTTGTACTCTTGAGAGGTGACATTGTGAAGTATAGCAGCATTGAGATAGCAGCCAGGAACAATTGGTGCCAAGTATAATCCTTTACTGAATTTTCTTGCACAAAGGAATTCATAAATAACCCAAAATGTTAAGTTTTATGCAAATCTTCTATAATTGCATCTAGATAATGATTATGGATCATACCATAAAGCCATTAGCCCTTGGCTTTAGGAAAAAGTAGGAAGTGGACCTTTTAAAAACAAAAACCATTATACAAGACAAGTTATTTGAAAAATAAACAACAAAATGTATTTTCATCAATACATACAGTTGGAAGGACTGCAATCAATTCACAGGATTTAAGCATTGCAGCCCAATCTCCTGTGGGGAGACCTCATCCAGCCCCACTATAAGCCACTACAAATACGAACAACTGAAAGGAAAGAAGTCCTACCAAGGTGCTCTGTGTTACACAGAAATGCTAGTGCTTGTGTTCAGTAATAACATTTCTGTTTGCAGTGAAGAGACACACCTGCTCTCCAAGGTTTCATTCAACCAACAGGCTAGCACTGGTGCTTAATTCTCTGTTCAAATTGATCTTGATGCCACTGAGGGAAAAAATTACTTTCAGCCATCTGACCACCCTCATCCTCCTCCAGTTCTCTCTTCCTAGATTGTCCCATTAAAACACCTTTCAATGATTAATGACAAACTCCCTTTAGCAGATTATGATCCACTGTTTTAACTGTGGCTGCCATGAAGGTCTGTTCCATGACAATTTTTTTCGTCTCACACACACACCCGAGAAAGAGGTCTTGAACTTTTGTAGGAAAGACACTAAAATATAACGCTTGCCTAAAAGAGTTACTGTGATGTCATAGTTTAGTGCTAGCATAGACAGGAGCGAATTTAAATAGCAGTATAGCATTCAGAGTAATTCGCTGTGAAATTAATTGAACAGAACTATAACTATAACAGAGTGAGGTTTTTGGTATTAGGGTTGGGGTTTATCCAGGGGTCATCAGGAGATAAAAGTGTTTTGCTTTTGTTATACACATTAGAGGTGCCTTGTGAATAGAGGACAGTCATCTCTATGGCTGCCAATCCCTTACCTTGTAACATGAGAAATACTTAAACTTGACTGGATTATGCGTGCTTTTAGAATTAATTATAAATAACTCTGCATTATAACGTAGGCAGTTGCTGACAGACTGATTTAATGGCTAATCTTTTATGATCCACTAACATTATTCTATAAACCTATATAATATGGTAATTTGTGTGCTGTTAAAACTTATACACAGCTCTACATTTTTTAAGTACTTGAAACATTTCTTTGCTTTTCACCACTCTTCTGTTGCTCTTTATGCTGGTATTAAAGCCCAGAAGCTTGTGCAGTCACTTAAACAGACCATAGCTTAAGGATATACAAATAAAGGCAGTTCTTACCTGTTGAGACTGACTGGCCAGTACCATCAAATAGATCAAACAGATCACTAGAAGACTTGCTGCCAGGTGGGATTGAAGCCTAAAGAATAAAACAATTCATCAGCATTAAAAACACGACTGAAACACTGTTTACAGTTCAACTGCAAGTCTAGCTCTGCCCAACCCCAACTTCACACGTGAATTGAGAATCGCTGTCCAAATGAAAAGCCCCCAAATGGTTTTCTTCAAAGGTCAGTTTTGACAAATTTTGAAAGTTTTGGAGAGTTTTGAAATTTTCTACACATCTCACTGTGACACTTCCAGAACAAAAATAATTTTGGTTTTTGATTTGAAACCACCACAGATGCTGCTGGATCAAAGCACCCCATGGTTGAGAGCAGGGGCCAGCAGCAATCTAGCAGCAGAAGGGCCAGTGGGAAGGAGCCCAGCAAGCGCTGGGAGTATAGCGGGGCCAGCAGTAGAGGGGGCTGGCGGCTAGGAGTCCTGTTGGTGCTGAAAGCACAGCTGGAAGCTGGGCCAGGAGCTGGGAGCCCACAGGAGCCAGGCTGGGGCCAGGAAAGAAGCTCAGTGGCAGAAGGGCTGGCAGCCAGAAGGGGAGCCAAGGAGTGGGGACCAGCAGAGCACTGACCTCCTCTGCTCTGGTAAATGCCCTCCTTCATGACCACTCAGGTCTTGGTGGTGCCAGACCAGGGAGGTCCAACCTGTATTGGTTTGTGAAAGTTTTTGCAATTTCAAATACTTGCCCAATACAGGATGGGATTTTAAAAAATCCTTTTATAAGATGAGAAAACTGCTTGCCATCCAGCTCTAAAGGGAAGAGATCCCCATCAGTCTGGTTACTCTGTCATACCCTGAATCCTATCAGGAAACATCACAAAGAATGCACACATGTAGCCAACATTCCTACGCCGGGAGGACACCGGCATTCTGTGTGTTCCCTGAACCTTGGCACTGGGGTCAAGTGCCTCTGTGGCAGAGCAAGTGCCTGCTGAAAAGTCTGTTAGTATAGCTTTACTAACGGTCTGCCTGGCTGTTTGTGAGAGAAGGAAAATGTCTTCCTCGAATCACACTAGCATAGAGTTTGTGGATTCTCTTACTTTAGATGGAAGTGGGAGGCAGCCCAGAATAATCAGTCATGGTCAATGAGAAAAAGGGGGAAGGTCTGCTGACCCTCCAGGACTCTCCAGGCAGGCTACTACATTGTAAGATGGCATCTACATGTGAATGGTTAACGGTTAAGGCTTACTCATTACGGTAACCAGCTCCCCTACTTAACTGGTTAAAATAACGTTTAATCAGTTAATTAAACAGGATTTTACATCCCTAGTCTCTACTTACAATCATGGAATCAGACAGTAGTTGGAAAGGGGGGGGGGTTATAATGGTGACATTGGAGGAATAAAGCTAGTGAGCATTTTGGATACCTCACATAAGAATGACCACACTGGCTCAGACCAAAGGTCCATCTAGCCCAGTATCCTGTCCTCAGACAGTGGTCAATGACAGGTTCCCAAGAGGTAATGAACAGAACAGGAATTCATCAAGTGATCCCTCCCCTGTAGCCCATTCCTAGCCTCTGACAAACGGGCTAGGGACACCATTTCTACCCATCCTGGCTACTAGCCATTAAGGGACCTGTCCTCCATGAATTTACCTAGTTCTTTTTTTGAACCCTGTTAAAAGTCCTGGTCTTCACAAAATCCTCTGGCAAAGAGTTCCACAGGTTGACTCCGCATTGCAGGAAGTAGTAGTACTTTGTTTTAAACCTGCTACCTATTAATTTCATTTGATGACCCCTAGCTCATGTGTGATCCTTCTAACATACTCATTAAATTAGTACTTGTGGGATATGACTAAATAAGAACCTGAAACACACAAGGAAAAGAAAACATAAGCGTTTGATCTTCTGGAGGAGGGGGAAAGCCTTACAATCCCACTCTCAAAAGAATTTTAAAAATAAAGAACTGCTTCAGAACCCCCTTTCCACAGGCAGCACTAAGGCCATAGTCCAGTTTGTAGACCCTGGTGAAGATATGCTCAGAGTTGACTGGTCATTGATTCATCTTTTCAGGCAAGGGCCTTAGCCCATAGAGAGCTTTGCCACTGTAGACTCTGGGGATTTAGTCTGCCAATTTTGGGGTAGACTTCTCTAATATCATATCTTAGACATTTGGAAATAGTTATTTTGAAGGCTTATTTGGAGCTCTGCAGATTTATAGATCTTGTTCGAGCTGATTTCTCATCTGAGATTCCGTTTGTGCCTTAATTCCTCTGTATGCTTCAGATTTAGGTAGAAGGCAAGAGGACTCTCTTAACATCACAGAGAATTCACAACATCAGTTATTGAAAGCAAAGTTGAAAGCAAAGTTGACATGATCACCTTGTCCTTGTCAAGTAGTCATGGAAATCAAGAATGGAGCTTTAACAGACCAAAGTATATGGATACAATAACAAAGTTTGAGAGTTTAGACCCAGAACAAATTCCAAATAGACCAATGTTGGCGCAAGGTGGTTTCACGTTGATTCTGATGATCTGTGCTATGTGAGAAAGACAGTGGAATCTTGCTGCCTGCTCATGTTAAGAGTGGGAGTGGTGGCTTGTCAGTGGGCCGCAGACAAGTTATTAAGAACGAAGGAATGTCTTTAGTTCTTCTTGGCTGTCACCACACAGTCCATTAGCTCCAACTGTTGAGTCTGAGGCAGAAATAAGCAGAGGCTTCCGAGACACTGTTCTTTTTGAGATGATGGTATGACATGAATTAGCTAAAAACTCTTGTAATGCTGCATTCAACAGTCATATTTCAAAATTCAAGTAGGAAAGCAGATCCCGGGTGGAAGCTCTGGATAACCAACAGATGAAAAGTGCCCATGGTTGCGGTCTCCATGTGTGAAGTACCAGGGCCTCATTAATCAACTGATTACGAGCAGGATGACAAGTAATTGTTCTCTTTTGACACTGTTCTGCTCAGTAAAAACATGGGGAGAACAGACAATGTGGAAGAGAACTTCCATACCAAGAACTAGAGTGCATTAAGACATTTGTTTTGTTTGTGATTTGGCTGTGAAGCGAAGAGGAACTCTTCTGGCTGGCTGAGCCTCAGATATATGGAGTAACTCCATTCTGATGGCGCGGCAACTTGACAATTCAGCCATGCTGGGTTTTCAGGTATCTAGGGCTAAATGAAGGCTAAGTCTCTCTTCCCATTCCATAGCTGAACTGTCTCAGTAATCAAGAGCTTCTGATCCCTCTTTGCCTGCTAATGCAGAAAAGGTAGTTAAGTATCACCTTAAAGCAGACTGACCCTTTGGGAGGTCTGGGAAGCTAGGACTGAATTTCACTGATCTCAGCTTGAACAGATTTTTTTCTCCAGAGCCTTTTCCACACACCAAATTCCCCCAGGATTGTGTGGGAGCCCAAAGTGAACCCATACACTTGAGAAACAAGTACCAATTCATTTTCTGACTTCTTGCAGATAGGAGCAGTATAGTGCCTGTCAGGGAGAACTTGATGAAAGACTAGCACAGGGGAAATTTAGAAGTCCTATGGGAAACATGGTCTTACTTTTTGTGGGTGAGCGGCCTCAGCTTTGCAGCAGAAATCTCTGCAACAACCTCTTGTGGAGCCTAACCAAAGACGACACATCTATGCTGAGAGCATTGTGTCTAACAGCCTGAGGCAGTCTCAGTGACACTAATTATTTTTATAACAAGAAAGTTTAATTTTAGAGGATTACAATTTCAAATAAGGAACAAAGAGCAGGCTAGATGAGAGGAATTAACAGCCACTTTGCAAGTCAGTGTCAGAACAAAAATAGACAATATAAAGATACACAGGTAGATAAGATGCTCTTCTAAAAGTTTTTGCCACTTTCCAAAAGATGTCAACAGACCATTTTCCCAATATTTTCCAATGCATGTAAGCAAACCTTACAAAGATTCAAAGACTGTGGACTGACAAATAATTGTTTGACTAACTCTGGCATGCCCACAATTACAAGCAGCTAAAAAGCAGGAAGAAAACAGATGGGGGTCGGTAAGGAAATTACGTTTGAGGAAAAATCCAAGGGGGGAACGGGACTAGGAAATCTTGAGGCTTCACTTTACTAGCAAGTCAGTATGTATAAACATTGTAAAATATGCTTTCAACCCGACCATGTTATTAAAGGCTCTCCCCCCTTTGCCTATGTATACAGCAAAAAGCGAGCTATGGTTGGGTCACAAACTTGTTCCGAAAATTATTTCTGTAATTCAAACATCGTCTCTAGACTTTTTCTAATTCTTAACAGAGACTGATGAACTTGACAATAGTAACATATAATATGGCTACCGAGGCAGGGGCAAGTAAAAAAAAAAAAAATCTTGTCACAAACACTTTTTCTCCTTAGAGATGTCCAAACAATTTAGGAGCTAATTCAGGCTGGTAATAAATACAAATTATGTATTTTGAGAGCTTTGATAGCTATATATGGCTTACTGTAGTGTTTTTAAACCAGAACAGCTAAAAAAAAAAAATCAAAAGTATTGTATATAATGCTAATGTTTGAAATACCAGACATTTGGAAATTAAAAAAAAAAAAACACCTTAAATTCTCCCCTTCAGCTATTTTGCAATACATATAAAGAGAAATGACAGCTACTCTGCTCAAAATCCCTACATCTACCTACCGGAGACTGTCCATTCTAAATGTGTGTAGAGCTGGCACTATAAAGGGATATTTATTTTAGGTCCAATTTTAGGGTCTGAAGACATTGAAAATTCAACCCTTGTAATTTCCAGGAAAAGAGTTACTTTTGAGGCTGATTTATAATTTACGTAATTCAGAGTTCTCTTGTCCTTAAAAGAAAAAAAGATGTTTTCAGAGTTGGAAGAATGGAAGTTACATCTGACCTTTACAGTAGATTGTGGGGTATGAGCTGCAGCATTCTGATCTGGACTTGCTTTGTCGCCCGTGTAATGTGCTGCGGCTCCCAGATCGATGGTTTTGGAAGGATTTGCTGTGCGTTTGTGTCTAGTGGTGGTGGTCTCTGTTGCCTGTGTTATATGAATATGTTTGGTCGTCACGGTCTCCTCTTCATCTTTGAATTCACCTTTGGGGGATTTACCTCTTCTTGCTTTCTTTTCTTCATCACTGTCACTGGAACGAAATATAAATGACAATCAGTACAAATTTGGTGAGGAAGAATTGAATCAAGATCCAAAGCTCACGGAAATCAATGGAGTCTTTTCATCTACTTCAATGGACACTGGATTCAGGCCTTAAGAATTTTGATTCTCAGCCTTTTCACAGTTTGATTTGTATTCACACTGTACAGCCTGCGACTTAGGAAAAGTCACACAACTTTTAATATTTGAGAAAATAATACTTGACACGTATGTTGCACTTTATGAAAGTCAGTGTAGTATTGTTCCCATTTTTCAGAGACTTTTTTGTGCATGTTTGGGGGATGAAGATACTGGTTTGATACAGCAGTCTAGGCAGTTAAGGAGATTTGGAAAGAGTGAAGTTGGCAGGCTTGTTCAACACTTGCTCCACAGGTCATTCACTGGTCCAGATGAAACGGTGCACCAAGGAAAGGTGCTGTCTGTAAGATATCAAGCATGCCAAACTCACTTCCAGCCTATTTCCCATTTGAGATATTTGGGAGTTTATTTTCTTTAAAGTATGTGAAAATTGTTACCTAGTTTAATAAGATTGTTTCACAGTATTGCACAACCCTGTATCCAAAATTTTCCATCTCAGAAAACACCTTTTTGTTGTGCCTCAAAATATGTGTTTTAGTTGAAATGTGTGTGTACCACAGCGTAATGCATGTTTCATCTGATTTATTATATTCTCCACTCTTACTTTGCTTGTGACCAAACAAAAAAAACACCCCACACTTAAAATATCATTCACTTTTGCAACAGAATGGTACATAATGAAAAATGCTACAGAGAAAGCTTAAATATATTGAAAACTAATTTGAAATAGCAATTCCCTTCTGGGTACACAGTTAAAAATGGAAGGATTTTATAGTTTAATAATGCAGAAAAGTTCTAACAGATCTAACTGAACAAGCACTGTCCTTTTGTCAGTAGGGACAGGACAATAACCACAATTTGCTATAGAGGATAGCCTTTGCTCTCTACCGATGGCAGGAACTTTGGCCTACTTTCTATACATAGAGGAAATGGGAAACATTCTGTCTAGTTGCCACTGGAAGTGGTTCAATTCATGATCATTCAAAATAAATGCTCAACCTTCCATTTCATATTCCAATGACTAACAGCATTAGCTATAGCCAGACGTACAGGCAAGTGTGGTACAAGACTGTCACACAGCTCTGCCAGTGCACCTAACTCATCTTGTAGCCACTCTCACCTGTGCCAGCTCTCAGCACTAGGGTTGCCAGATGATTGAAATAAAAATACGGACCCCCCTCCCCCAAAAAAAAACTGGGAAAAAATTCTGTTGAAGGGAGGAAAAAAAGGGGGGTTGGGGAGGAGACCAAAGTTGAGCCAAAAAAAATTTAAAGTAAAACAGCATTAAAACAGCATGTCCCCTTTAAGAGTGAGTGCAGGGATTGGAACGGGACAGGTTGAGCACTAAGACCCAGGGGAAGCATTGCTATTTTGTGCCAGCAGCCTTGGGGAACCAGGTAAGCATGGGGTTGGGGAGCTGGGAGTGTCGGGGAGGGGGGGGGGGAGGAGGAGCTGAGTAGGGTTGCCAGGTGCCTGGCATTTTTGCCTCCTGGCCGGGGAAAAATTCAGAAAATACCAGACATCTCAGGTGTCCGGTATTCTCTGAATTTTTTTTTTTAACTGGACAGGAGGCTAAAATACCAGACACCTGGCAATCCTACTCAGCCCTCTGAGCCTAGAGTACTATGAGCACTATGCACAAATGAGACCAGACCAGACCACTACTTTCATTTCCAGGTGTGAGGTCAAGATTTTAATCCAAGTGAGATGACTGGCAAGCTCACTAATGTAATAAGCATTTAGTCACCCTAACTGTAAGCTCCTTTGGGGCAGGGCCTTACATGGCATGTTCATGCAGTGCTTAGCACAAGTCTCCAACCCTCATTGGGCCCTTTAGGTAATACTGGATGGCTGGGTCATTATCAACCTACCAAACAATGAAGGTGACAATGGTTGTTTGTCTATGTAGAATCTCATGGTACCATCTACATGTTCTGTTAGTCTTTAAGTGCTACCTGACCATTCGTTTAAAAAACAACAAATGGTCTGGTAGCACTTTAACAAAACATGTAGATGGTATCATGAGCTTTCGTGGAAGGCTGTGCCCATAAAAGCTCATGATACCATCTACATGTTTTGTTAGTCTTTAAAGTGCTATCAGACCATTAGTTGTTTTTTAAGTTTATCATGTACAGACTAACTCGGTTACCCCCTGCAGCTTACAATTACTATTGTTAACCACCTCAGGGCAGTCTCTAGTACCCAACGTGTGCATGTGTTGTGGGGAAACTGAGAAGGAGATTAATAAGTGTCAGGTTCGGTCACATATCCTAACAAAATGTGCACTTCCAATGAATGTCCGTGTTATAGTGTAACATGAGCTTCAGAGGAATGTAATAAGGATAATCTTACTTGCTCAAGAGTAAGACATAGATGACCTTTTAATGATCTACACCATCTTACCTGCTGCACAACCAGAAATTCTGACTTTAAAAATAAAAAGGGTTTGAGTGGTGAACTGATCTCCAAAATCCACAGCATTAGAGAAACAACCTTTAGGTGGCTGCATTTATTATATTTGAAAGCTTTCCAGAGGTTAAATATATACAATGAAATGTAGGACATCAAATATTACAGTGCCCAATTTTCTATAATAAACTGCACTGCTTCCCACTGAATGTCTCAGGAGATTCATTTTGATTTTTCTTTGATGGTCGCATTAACAGCAATGAAACATTATAGATTAATGTTCCTTTTAAGTGTGTTTACTATGTACAGAATAAATCCCTATAAAATGGCACTGCTTCATGTGAGAACTGCATTGTGAATGTTAAGAGTTTCATCTAGTATTGTACTGAATCATTAAAAATACGGTCCCCATGAGCAATGCATGTTCATATAACAGCCAGGAGCTGAATTCTAGTCTGTAGTCTATTCCTTTGCTTTACTGAAGGAGTGAAAATGTTTCCCTGTCCTTTAGGTTTAGGCAAACTACCTCAAACTGCCTTCCCCAGAATCTAGTTAGTCCGCAAAGAAGGATTACCACTTTTTGAACCAAGGTCACCTTTAGCAAAGAGTACCACTTATGGTTTTATAGAAGACCAATACAGTTTTGTTTCCCTTTGCCATCTGCTGCCTACACTAGCTTTTTAGAATATTGGAGAGGAATAGAATTGGACTGAGTTCAAGAATTCCTGTTTGATATTAAATTGTTTTACAGAAATATGAAAGTACCTGCAGATAAATTTGGAAAATACTGCTTCTTTGCATAAGGATGGGATCACCATTAATGGAGTGCAAAGAAATGAGGAGACAGGAATTAAGCTTGAATCATTAGTGTAAGATTCGGGGGAATACTAACGAACAGGAAAACCAGTGGCTTTTTTTAGCGACTGCTTTCTGAATTCCCTGCTCTTCTACCATTTCAATGTAGCCATGCAGTACTGATAACTTGGGAAAGAAACACAATTTGGTGAGACGGGAATGTTTTCCTTCTATGGTTCACCTTTTAAACCGTAGGCTCAGTTTCTCCACAAACAGCTGTCCATACCTTAAGTGTAGTTCTGCTCTGAAAAAAGTCATGCTGGGGTTACATATTTATCTCAATACTTAGATCAAGTGTGTTCAGCATAAGTAAAGAATCCAGATTCCAGGTCTAGTTAGAAAAAGGAAGTCAAGTTGGGATCTGCTAGTTCATGCATCAAAAAAATATAAAGATAGTGATTGAATTCTGGGAAGCATCCTAATGACAAGATGCTAGCTAGATGGAGAGTGTGTTTTCATCCTTCCAGAGCAGTATTCACTTTGCAGTGGTAACAGGTGTAAAAAAAAACAACAAAAAAAACCCTAGGCTTTAATCACCAAAGTCAACAGTTAAGACTGAACACAGAGAAAAATCTATGGACTGAAGCAGTACCTCTTACGTAGTCACTTTTCAGAGCAAAAATAGTATATTAATTCTACATTACTGCACCCTGAATAAACAGTGGAGAACATAGGTTTATAAGTGAATTTGTTTAGGTGATAGTATTACTGAAGAGGAACTGGGGGATACAATAGCTCACAAATTGAATGAACAAACAACATGATGCAGCTGCAACAAAAGGTGATATTCTGGGATGCATTAATCGGATTGTATGTCAGACATGGGAGAGCCCTGTTCTGGCTCCACTTAGTCAACAATGCCTCAATTGGAGTAAAAGCGACGAGGAGTCCTGTGGCACCTTATAGACTAACTGAAGTTTAGTACTCAATTGGAGTACTGCATCCAGTTCCGGGCAACACGTTTTGGAAAAAGAGACAGACAAATTGGAGAGAGAATACAGAGGACAGCAACATAAAAGGGTTAGAAAACCTGATCTATAAGGAAAGGTTAGAAACGGGCATGTTTAGTTTTGAGAGAAGAGGGGGAAGAGAGGAGGAGGAGGGGGACCTGATTAGAGTTTTCAAATACATGCCGGGCTGTTATAAAGAGGATAATGATCAAATGTTTTCCATGTCCACTGAAGGCAGGACCCCAAATAAAGGGTTTCATCTGCTGCAAAAGAGATATAACTATTACAAGAACCTGAATTATAAGGGTAGCTAAGATCTGGAATACGCTTCCATAGGAGATTGCGGAATCCCCAAGTCAGAGATTTTAAATAATAGGTTAGACTGTACAGTTTATTTGACCCTGCCACAGTGCAGGACACTGGACTGAACAACTTCAAGGTCCCGTCTAGCCTTCCACTTCTATGATTGGAAAGGCTGAGACCCACTGTCCTAAGATTACTGAACCCTGCTCAGGAGCCCGACTGGTCTTGCCTATACTTCAGTTTCACTTCACTTAAAAAGTGCTTGATTGTAAGATCAGACATAAAACTACAAAAAGGTGGCACAGCACACTTCTACTGAAATGCTTTTTTGTTTTTACCAGGTAATTAGAAATACATCAATGCTGTACTTGCATATCAGTGCCTAGTTCTGTACATAGAGCAGTATAAACAAATCATTGTTTATATGAAATTTTAGTTGGTACAGGATGAACCTCTCTGGTCCACCAACATCTGTGATATGGCAGAACCACAGATGTTGCTGGACAAGAGAGACTTTGGATCAAAGAGCCCTGGCAGCTGGGTAGCCGGTGGTTTGGGGGCGAGGGGAGACGGCAGGGGTGCCTGGCACCTGGCTAGTGGCTAGGAAGAGATCTGGACTGGTGGCTGAGGCTGGCAGCAGACCTGGACCAGGGGCCCAGAGGGGAGCCCAGTTGGATTTGCTGACAGTCCCCAGAAAGCCTGGAGTCCATCAGCAGAGGCGCCAGAATTAACTTCCTCCTGGTCCAGCAAACTCCCTCATTCAGGACCAGTCAGGTCCTGAGGGTGCCAGACCACAGAGATCCAACCTGTTTTGGCTTTGCTAGTGCTTTTTATGCAGCCTGTTGTAAAAGTAGGCAAAAATGTAGATGAGTTTTAAACAAGGGGTAATAATGGGAAGATCTCTGCATACCCCCAGAATTATGTGGACCCCGATTGAAAAAACACTGATTTAGGTTATTTCCAAGAACTCAGGAGGGTAAAAAGGGTACCAATATGGTATCTATTGCATACATTGTTCAAAATATCTTTCTGGGCAATGTGGGATTTGTTTTTATTTAAGTCATGCATTATTACTAAATCCAGTCACCAGTGCTTAGATATTAAATATTTATGTAGAACCTGCACCTGAAGTATTCAATTAGAGGGTTACAAAAGGATAAAAATTGGTGCCACTATTCTAGGAGTATAGCTATCAATATGATTTATTGGGTTTGTATTACACATTACCATCATGAGATTCCTGTGAGAATATGGACCCGCCCTAAGGACTTTGCTTCTCCTGCAGACAAAACTTCCATTTGTTTCAACTCCCACTGCCCAAGTAACATCTTTCAAACTAGGCTCCACTGTGTGTTGAGGCGAGGATACTTTTGGATGGCTTGCTGTGCAGTTTTAGAGCCATGGCGGACTGGCAGAAGTCGGAATTCTTATGCAGTGTGGGACTTAGATGGCACCACCTCACCTTGCCTACTATTTGGAAGTGTATGTGTGTATGTAGCACAATTTCCAATTTTTACCCCTTGTTTAAAACTGATCTTAGTACTTAATAATGCCACACTTTTATGGCAAATCAAAAACATTGTCCCTAAGTTAAGCAATGAGAACAAATAAAGATGCAAGATGTAATAACTATGAGGTATGAAAGAGCAGACCATTAAATTAGAGAATTGGTTAGTGCAGAAAATTAAAAAACAGTGGGTACAGCAGGAAATCAACAGTAAGCAAGAAAGACAGAGGAAAGGAAAGGTTTTGTTGGGAAGGAGAGGAGGGACCGAAAGGTGGGGGGAGAGATAGAGACTTGCTTGGGACAGGAGGAACTGAAGTTCCATCCAGGGATAAGCAGTAGTGCGAGGAAGAACCATAAAAGCACAATGCAACACGAGGGAAATATCCAGGTAAATACTTATCCATTGTTAATTTTCTATTTGAAATATGGCTAAGGAGCTTTATGGATGTTCTCACGTGAAAACTTGCTTTTGAAGGAAAGGGACAAAAAGCTTAAATCAGTGTACCATTATTGTTCAATCTGAAGTTTGTTTGTGTTTCTTCTGATCCTTTTCTCTTTGCAGTCTATTGATAATAAGTTCTAAGAGGAACCCTGATGTGTGCACAGAGTACCAGTTTTATGATTTATTAATGTCCTAGTGGGAAGGCCATATTGCCCTGTTTTGAAAAGTGTCACCATTAGTATTTCATTTCCCTACTGCATTATTTGGTATTCAAATATTTATACATAGTATTGTGAAAAAACACTAACATGTAAATGCAAAATGCATTACAATTCTTACAGTTTTAGGATGTGTATTTCAATGAGCATTTTCTTTATAGCAATTTAAGATCATTTAGAACAGGTTTGATCTCCCAATAATAAAATTTAATACACCTGTTGAAGCATGCATTTAGAGTTCATGCTTCAGCCACAAACTCCTCAGTTTTATCATCTTACTGCAGAGGATAGCTAAGAGCTCAGTGTACTTTGGCCAGACACCCTCATTTTCCAGAGCGCCCCCCTCCCCCCCCCCCAAGGAAGTAGGTGCAGGGCCAGGACTTTTATGTTGCTCTACACTGCCCAAAGAACTTCCTTATTTCTGGGGGTTGCAGATACCAGTTACATGGCCCTCCAGGACCAACAGAGCAGGATAATGGGGGTCACAGTTGACAGGCCCAAAAATGTATTTCCAGTCAGAGGTGAAAACGTAGCAAAACACTACAGACACCTCATAAGCCTTACAATAACAGCGACTAGTCAAAAGAGATGCAGCTATTTTAACATAGGAAAAGTACCTGCATCTTTCAGGAGAGTCCTCTCTATCTTTCCTCCGGAACTTGCTAATGGTATCATCAATTGTGCTTCCAATTTTGTCACTCAGTTCACCTAGTTTATCGCTGAATGGAAAAGCACCCTTGTTTTTATCCCATTCTTCATCCCATTTGGACTTGGGCTCAGGATCATATCTTTCACCTATATAATTTGTTAAGACATAAGAAATACTGATAAATGCAAAAAAGCCTCCATCCCCACAAAAAATGTTACCATATGAGTTTTCAAGGCAAACTGAAAGCTCCAACAGTGCTAAATCAACACTATTACAGCAAGGCACAGCATGTCATGCCAATCATTAAATGGCAGGAATGCAGATTCGAAGGCTTTTGTTTATGACAACTATCCAACCTCAATGCACTGCACAGCACAGCACATCAGGATATTGTTAGATCCTGCTGGAGGAGAAGCATAAGACAATCAACTCAGACTGTGGAAGCACCTTATCAGAACTCAAACATGACATTTTTATAATGGCCACTTAATGTGCAATATTGTATTCCTGGTCAATTTGCCACACTAAGTAGTAAATCTTTCAAAGATTTTATACATTTTAAAAGCTCATGAATACACAGTACCAAAAACCAAAGCAGAGTAGTATGAAAACATACAGTAACATTTCTTGCATCCACGCCTGTTAAAAATCCTTCAAAACAAGTTTCAGAAACCATTAAGTACAACAACTTACCTTTTCAACAGCCAATCAGAGCTTTCATTTCTCAACATTACAGTGCCATCAAGAATTAGCAGCAAAATACATTTGTTTCTGAATTTTGAGAATCAAGAACTCCAACTAGCTGCTCATTAATTTAGAAAATAGATGATAGCTTTGCCTCAATTACCTGCAGTCAGTTTATGTACACATCTTAACAAATTTTAAAATATTAATTTTCTAAATTAAGTTTTAAAAAGGAATTTTCACGAAAAAAAAACCCTGCATTGTTGGAATCTGAAACAATACGACTGGCTAAAATTATCAAACACCCAATAAGTGGCTTACTTTTCAATGGTTAGGTGTTTGGGTACTTGAAATATTAAGCCACTTACGGAGTACCTAAATTTGTACTTGAGTGTTTAAATTTAAACATGTTGGTCATAGTGCTCAAGAAATAATGCATGAGAATTAGAAAAGAGACATTGACCAGCCTACTTTTATTGCCTTACCTGAGTGAAATGGAACTAGCACCCTTGGGAACTCTTAAGTTTTATCAGATATTTTAAAAATGCAAATGTCACCCACAATTAAAGCAGTTTTAAATCTACAGACAATGACTAAGATCTAGGAATATGAAAGGTCCAACTGAATCTAAGTTTGCTTCTTGCAAGCTGAATTACACATGCAAAAATAAAAACCACAAGGCCTACCCTGGAAAAGAAAATGTGGAAAAACTGGAAAAATTAAAAGATGAAGTGAATTAAGATTGAGGGCAAATTAAATGCTTAAATCAGTCAAAATGATTCACCGTGTTAGTTTTTGTACAATACAGAATCTGGACAAGTGCAAATATTCCTTCTGATCAAACGGCTAAATGCTAGTCTCCAGCTGCCTGTATTCTTTTCTCCATTGTATATGTATCTAGATTACATTTAAAAAGTGCTCAAGGCCAGATCTTCACTCCGCAGAACTCTACTGCTGCTGCAGATAAATCTTCCAGAGTTCAACTTAGCAAGCGTCGTTAAGATTTGTTAAATCAAACTCAGAGGGCACCCCTGCTGGTGTCTAATACTCTTGCAAGGAGTAAAGGAAGCGGACAGAAATATTTGCTCCTGTCGGTCTCTTGCTATGAGGATGCCGCCAAGCTTGGCTTAAGGTAAACTGACTCCAGCTATGTGTTGTGTGTGGCTAGAGTTGCGTATCTTAAGCCAAGCTGCTGGGTCTAGTGAAGACCTGGCTTAAGTGTCTACTAAATCAAGTAATCAATAGTGCTCTCCATCGCAGGAAGCAGAGAAAGTGCTAGGGAGTACATCAATGTACACTGAATGTGCAATTTTTCTGTATTTCAAAGTACATCATGTTTCCTTATGAGTTATAAGCATTCTAAATGCTGATAAGCACCTTAAAAACCTGGCCTGTTGTACCAAAACGTAGACTAAGACAACAACAAAAAAACGGGTTGTATGTGGGTATTAAAAAAAATGTTTCCCAATATAAAGCTTATCTAAATTTCCAGAACTGTGATGCCTAACAGCACTGTTAAAAAAACATGGGCTAGTTTGATTAAAATGACCTGTTCATGTTTTTTAAACAAACAAAATAACCCAAACTGATATATTTTAGATACTTTAGAAAAGCAAAACCAATCTTAAAACTATTTCCCACACAAAATCCTATGGGATCCCTGCAAAAAAAATCAATTTTCTATGTAACAGACTATTCCTTTCTAACTGGAAGACCTGGCTCTAGATGTAAAGTTGCAGCCTGAAGGGGTCTCTCTGTGCTGGCATTTTAAGCTTATGCAAATGCTTGTAAACATTTCAACATAGTGATAAATGAAGTGATGCTAATTATAGATCCTTTAGTATAAAAACAAATACATTTTAATGAGACGACATGGGTTCAGATTTGGAAGTCTGATGAAAAGAGCTGAAGAGAATATGGAGAAGGAATTCAATTTTCCACTGATCATATGGGGTTTGGGGTTCTCTTTGGAGAGAAATAAACAAGAGCTAACCCAGACAGAAAGATAAGAGACAACTATGAAGAAAGTCCAGTGCCAGGCCCATGAGTGTTCTACAAGACAAGGGGTTTACCAGAGTCTCCAGCAGGTAGCATAAGTCCAAAGGAATATATATTATCCTACAGCATGGGGGAACTTCCTATCTACATAACTTATTTGGGTGGTGGAAAAGGGAGGAAATCCTTGCCTCTGCTATGGAGACAGTTAGCCCACCGGCACTTCCATGAACCCACAATGGTGAGGAGGCTTATGCACACAGTGGATTATGCAGAGCAAGTCTCCATGAAATCCACAAGTCACACTACACAGGAGCGCTCAGAAGTTGCGAGCACAAGGGCTGGACTTGCCCCTTAGGGGAAAATCATCCTGATCTCTAGTAATGCCAGGGAGGAGATGAGCAGAATGATGGTTTGGATGCAACACGTTGGACTACACCGAAGAGATGCATATTTAGATGCATGCTGAGACCCCTGTTTCTCACTGGGGAGGGGAGAATGGAGGAGGTCCAGGGTGGCGTGGTGCAAAGAGAAGTGCCTTACACTGCATAGGAGTGATCACCCTAGCAAGGCTGACAGAGGGGTCTCAAACTCTGGAGAGAACAATGTCCAATCCTCCTAAAAAGTAGAAAAGTCGCTGCATGCCCACTAAAGCCTCAATCCTGCAAATATTCACGCACACCAGTCATGTCACCGAATTCAGCATGGCAAACGAAGCATGTGCCCAGTCCCACAGCATTCAGTGGCACTGCTTGCATAGACAGTGTTTCTCAAAGTGGGCCGCAGGCTTGGGTTGGGAAAGTCACTGGTGGGACCGTGCTGCTTTGTTTACCAAAAGGGTCTGCAGCCATGAAGCTTTGCAGTTCCCATTGGCTCCACTTCACTGTTTCCAGCCAAAGGGCGCCAGGGAAATGGAGCAGCCCAGGCTGCTGCTTCTTGTGGCTCCGGACCCTTTGTTTCTCTCAAGTGGTGTGGGCCTGCTAGCGGCTTGCCCAAACTGGGCCCATGCCCCACTTTGAGAAACACTGAGTCAGAATTACTCTTGCGTGAATGCATTTAGGAAAGGGGAACATTCACATTATCACAATTCAAAGTATGGCAAAAAAGGCCAGGTGTGAGCTATATCAATGCCTAAATCATAGGCAAACCCTTAGGGGATATAAAATCCCAGTTAAGAAGTTAACTAGTATCCTGAAAGCTGGTGGCCACTCCAGCCTGGCCAGACCGCCTGTTAACCAGTTTCCAGTTAACACCCCTAAGCAATGTGAATTCTAACAAGCTAGATTTTAGATAACCGCTCATGCAAAAGGCAACTTTCCAGGCTATAACAGACTCTGCAGGGCCTCTTGTACAGGAAAGAGGCAGAGCTATGAATGGTCATGTGAACTTAGTGGCATTTCTAGACCAGACTTATGCATTTAAATCTTAGACTATCCTTACAAACTGATTAGAGACAAAGCTAGCACCCCCCCGCCCCCCAACACACACACCTTTTAAATTCATAGTTTTCTAAGTATCAATAGCAGCTGCTGCTCAGCCAAGGTTCTTTTAAGCTCCCCAAGCATCCTTTAAAACACTGAAAGGGTGACCTGCCTTCAGTTTTGCAAGGCACAGCGGGCCTGGTGGGAGCAATACAGCAGTACAACGCATATTCAGCTGCAAGTTTCCTAGTGTGTCAAGGCAACGTGAGTTTGGTGCTGACGCTGGGAAGCATGCTCCTTAGGAGCACATAGGAGCTGCAGATCAACGCATGCAATGAAAAATTACAGACCAGATGCAAAACCCTGAATTCCACTGGAGACGTAGATCAGCAAGCAGCACCACACCCCCATTAACAAGAACACACTGACCTGATGTGAATATCAAAATACATGTGTAGTCTAGGCTTGTATTCCAAGTATCCAGGTAATGCTACATGTTGGTTGCTACAAGTCTGCTTGCGTACCATAAGGTACACATTGTTTTACTTCAACCACACACTCACCACCCCACTACATAAATGAAAAGCACTCAGCGAGGTCAGCTCGAGACCAGAGCAGGATGTCTAGGTCAATCCAATATTCAGCTATGAAGACATGAAAAAGTATTCACAATCTTCTTAAAAAATAATAATTAAAAAACCTACTTCTGGAAGCCCTGTATTTTCAAAATGCCTTGTTTTATTTGCTTAAACTTTCCATTAGGGATGTTAAAATGTGTAAATTTTGTAAATGTGTAACTGCTATAAGTTTCAGCAGTTACTAGGGATGTTAAATATAGTTTAATCAATAATTTGATGGATTTTCCATCGACTAGTCGATAAGCAGGGGAGCCACAGCAGGATTAATTCCCAGTCCCAGCAGTTAATACATTTAAAAGCGACAGCCACAGCAGGGGAGACCCAGTTTGAGCTGGGACAGCTGACTGTCCACTTGCTAAGGGTCCCCCCCCCCCTTCCTTGCTAAGGGTCCCTCCCCCACCCCACTGAGCTTCTGATTTCAGAGGCTCCTAACATATTTAAAGGGCTAAGAGCAGCAGGGGGAGGGAAAGAGGGGGAACCCGGTGCCAGCTGGGAAACAGCTCTTACTACATTTCAAAAGCAGAGTTGCAGAGCCTGGAACTGGATGCTAGTTGGGAATCAGCTGATTCCCGGTTCAGGTCTGGTCTCCTCCACTCCCCCTGCGGAAACTATGCTTTTAAGCCAGCTCTTTCCACCTCCTGCTCCCACCCTTGCTGCCTGCTGCTTCTACTAGAGGCGGCTGGGGAGAAGGGGGGGGGGGGAAGCGACTAGTCACTGAAATCCCTAGTGATCACACATTTACATGTGGGGGAGCAGGTGGAAGATGGTGCTCTTGAGGAGCCAGCTTTTAAGCTGGATCCATGCCAGCACTGCATTCCACCTGCTTCCCCGCCCTCCGCCTCTGTGCAAGGCAGCATTATCAGGGGAGGAGGGCAGGTAGCTCCATGGGAGTGGACACGTGGGGGAATGTGCACTGGCTCCTGCCTGCCCCCCCTTGCTGCCTCTGTATCAGAGGCAGGGGGAGGAGACCGTACATGCAGAGCACCAGCTTAAAAATCTGGCTCTCTGCATGCCACCAGCATCAGAGGCAGTAGTGGGGCCAGAGGGTGAGCTCTCCATGACCACTGTCTGCTGCTTTCCCCCGCCCCCTCCCCGGCTTCCTTGTACAAGGCGGGAGGGGAGGGGGCGGCTCCGTAGGAGCTGGCATTCCACGCATACCAGCTCCCCCTCCTTGCCTCCGGTAGAGAGGCAGTGTGGGATGGGAGCATGTAACTGTATATCGTGTAAATGGCTACATATTCACATTCCTACTGTCCATTAGACTTCTACTGTGGCAAAATATATGCCAATTTTCACCTAGATCAGTTAAGTATTGGATTCAGGGGATCACCATAAGCCATACAATAAATTAACTAAATGGGGATTTTAAATGAAGCTGCCACCAATACATTTTGGAAATATTTCATTTCTATTGAGATGTACCAGAAGGATATGAGCATTTATTAGCTGTCTAGGATCTGCTCAAACACTACTATTTTGTAATTACTTGCTCCTTGCAGTACATCTAACCCAAATCACTGGATGCAAATTGCTCTCATCTACCTGACCAACAAAGCACTCTACTCACCATATCTGAACCCTCCAACGCTGTCAGAAGAAACCCCGATGTATTTGTCTTTGTTCTTCTTTGCCTTTTTTCTCTCCTCACGAAGTCGATCATCATCCTGGGCAAACTCCACCATTTCTTTCACCTTCTGGCGTATGTTTATACCTTGGTCTTTACCATTCTCATCTGTACTTATTGGCAAAGTGGAGGGAAATTCAGAACCAGTAGTTAGTACTGAGCGTTGTCAAGCTAGCACAGTAAAAGTTATAAAATAAACAACAATGAGAAAAACCCAAAGTGCACTGAACCTGTCTAAAATAGGAGGTCAAAAATACTTTATTTCAATTGAAATTTCATCCTAAACTAAAGAATGCATTATTTTGATTAAGTGCCATTTTTATTTAGAAAAGTCTAACATTAGTCTTTAACGGAACAGCAATAAGTTTGAGTAAGAAGTAGACAGATTTAAACTATTCTCTTCACTCCTATTTTATTCCCATTTTAAGCAGCAGCACCAGGGGTTTTTTTTTTTTAGTGCAGTTTTTTAAACACTAATTGCTAGAATTCGGTCTCGCTTCAAAACTGAATTTTTAAAGTGCTTTCAGCTAAAAACTAAAATTTGCTTCTCTCTCCAGCCTCTTTCACATTCAATACACACATTGGCCTTGCTGGCTTTGCACTGTAAATATTATTTGGTGGGAGGGAAAAAAACCCAGCTTCAAACAGATGTGTGTGTTTTGGAGCCCTAACCTTTTCTTCCCATATGATTAAAGCTATTCCTTTATGGACACCACAGGGGACCAGTCTCTAGTGCATATTTTAATATAAACCCGAACACTCATGTTGTGTTGGTTCTGTTGTTATTAGCCAGTCTTTTCTGCAAGTTCTTGTCTTCACTAATTAATACTCTAGGGTCCCACATCTTGGATTCTGCACTCTTCACACAACCGGCAACAGTCACATTCTAATTAGAGCAGGGAAGCTTCTAAGCTGGTTCAGGTGACTGACAACTCCAACTACTGTTTTAATTTGCTTATAAGATTTTTCTATTGCTCACCTACAAAGTGGTAATTTTCCAGGGAGCGCAAATCATAAATGTGTTCTCTGGCACTCGTAACAACACGCTCTGATCCATTCCTTATGAGGTAAGCTAGGAGCAGCAAAGACTATAAAAATACAAAGCACATTAGAATGATTGCATGAACAAAAGCTCTATCCGAATTTTTCTTAAATGCAATAAAAAAACTAAACCCTAAAATCCAAAAATTAGACAACAGCAAAATTTATTCCCCTTTTAAATAACTATTATATTGATTTGCCATTCATCAGATTCTCTTTTTTTCTTCCCTTTTAAGTATCACAAGAAAATTTAAATTGCATTTGTTCAGTAAAAACAAAGTAGACAGTGATGATTTAATACTAACCAATTCTCCAAGCAAATAAATCTTCATAAGAAAAAGATGATTATGGTAATTTAAAAAGCAAATTAACCCTGTTTTTTTAAAAAACCACACCCTTCCTTCAATCCCCCAATGTTTTTTTTATTTAAAAGTAATTTTTATGGTAACTTATTTATATTACTCTCTACAGGAATGTGTTCACATATAACACTATTCTGGAGTAAACTGAAAGGAAACTTCAGGACAAAAAAATTGTAAAAGTTGAAAAAGTATTTAAAATTGTAAACTTCCTAAACCTCAGTAAATTCCATCTAGCTAGAGTCCTTTATGAAGCAGAGTCTACCAGTAAAGCGCATATTCAAAATGCCATATATTTAAACCTGATAGCTAATTCCAAGTAGTCTTTAAAACATTAAGTAGTACGAAATATTTACCCTATACTTCAGGGAAAACAATTACTACTAGTACAAAGAATTGAGCACCCCAAGAAAACAGTGTGCGCCTTAGAATTATTTTTGTTATAATCTGAGGCTCAAACAGGAGACAATAGGATCTAAACCTTAAAATTTAAATATTTTATGTGCTATACCCACCCTTCTTTCAACACACACACACACACACACACACACACACACACACTCTCTCTCGTATTTCGTTTTTTGGTTACATTGGAAGTACAGCATAACAATATTAAGGAAAAAGTTAATCTACTCTATACAAGTTATCCAAAGCCAAGAAAGCACTGAAAACCAGTTGAAGTTCTCTCCCCCAATAAGACAAAAGGCAAATAAAATATAAACTTCAAAATTAGTGAGGTAATTTGGTTTGTTTTGGAGGCAGAATGCTGATGCGCATTAACTTTTAAACTGTTAAAATAAAATTATTTCCAAGTTGTTCTAGCTAGACACAATATCTGTTAGAATGCTTTAAAAGAATTTGAAAAAGAATTTTTTAGTGAAGGGCATAAATGAAAATTATATTTCTTTTGAAATACAGACTGTAGATGTTATTCTGTTACACACTTGTTCAACAATAAAATAAGATTGCTATATTAATTAAGCAGCATTATACATACCCCCCTATTGTTTTTAGAAAGCTCTGTACTGCAGAACAAATTTGACTTTTATAACAGAGCTAATAGTAATATCCGACAGGAAAAAACAAAAGTTTATTGCAACTATGGTTTCTTGATCATGCAAATATAGCATAGTTGAATACATACATGCACAACAGTGCATCAAGATACAAAACTAAAATTAATACCTTAGTGTTTGTTCTTCAATACACAGTAAGAGTAATAACATCCTAAAAATGTCTTTTATATGCACACACCTTATAAACTCTCCTCCAGTTCTTTTTATTATCTTTCAACATTCGAGTCCAAAGCATATTCATAAGTTCTGGAAACTGCTCATACATAAATGTAGCTCTAAGAGAATTAAACAAAAGGAGCAAAGCAATTATTTTTGTAAGAGTTTTCCATAATAGTTTGCTGCAATTTAATGTTGACAGTAGATGGCAGACTTGGTCTGAAACTACTGTAATTCCATCAAATCCCAAGTGAGGAGCTACCAACATTTCTTATTTATATAGATGTGCTTCACACACCACCATTTCAAACAAAGCAGAGTATCTATCATTGGGGGGTCGGGGTAAATCTATTCCCTTCAAAGCGATTATTTAAATGTCTACAACGGGGTGGGGAACCTAAGGCATGGGGACCGAATGCTGCCCCCCCACCCAGCTTGCCTGGATCCAGTCCCCAAAGCTCAGGGCTCCCCCCCAGCTTTGGGGAGACCACACTGATGCCTCAGCGCTCCCCCCCCCCCCAATCAGTCGCCTATGGGGCTGGAGCATGCAAAATCTACTAGCCATTACATTTTGCTCTAATCTAAAAGCCCATTAGGCTCTGATTTATGAGAGGAATACAGGGAGTGTCTTTCTTTCTCAGTTGGGGGCCACGTCGGCACGGATTTGGGAGTGGGGAGGTTTCTGTTTTTCACTTGTGTGAGGCCCCTGACATAGTTCTGTGGGTCAGCGGCCCCCCAAATCTGAAAAAGATTCCTCACCCTTGGTCTACAACATTAGTGGTGGTGCCCCTCATAGCTAGCTCACCATGCACTATCCAAGCTCTTCTCTGAAAGAAGAACTGAAATACAGGGCAAAAATGTAGCTTGTCATACTCCACTTAAAACCTTTAAAAAGTATTGAAGCCCCTGGCCCCAAGCAGGATCTTTTTTATGCTGAAAACCACACAGAATATCTATTGTAAGATGATGTATATTTTAAAAACAGACTAAGTATTACGGTGAGGTTTTTGATTCAGTGATTGATTTTTTTTCCAGCATACAACCTTAACATTTAAATTTACAGTTTTTGTCACTTCCTTTCTATAAACCTGGCATCCCTCTTGGTTTGGCAGCAAATTTTACATTTCTGTATAAAGATGCATCTTTTTCTTCACTGCTGAGTCAAATTATCACTTACTTGGCAATCTCTCCCATGAGCTGCCCCGAAGGTCCCCATGGATCATCATTGGTTGCTTCTCGAACCTTAGACTCGATTTCTGAATAATTCATAACCACATTGGTGCTGCAAAGAAAAAAATTAACACACACATGAAGATTAGCATCAAAACTGAGAAACACATGAAAACTTAATAATGACACTAGTGGATACCTTAATGAGATACCTCTACAGGGTGGGAAAGAAAACATCTTTAGTGCAGAAGCTACCCTGAGGACATTATACAACACATTTAAGTTATCTTTAAGAAGGTTTTACTATTCCATTAGTCTTCAAGAATACAGATGAGAGACTAGGGATTACATGAGAACTGGAATCAGTCCAGAAAAAAAAAGGCTTTTGGTCAACTTAAAACTGAAACAATCACTAGCATTTAAAAATAGTAGTTTCCACAGCTAGATCTAGCTTGCTTGCAGGCTTACATGTTGCACAATTATTTGCCAGTACTTCTATAACTCAATGAATAGAAGTGGATGTGTATTTTTTCAAACCATGTGCATTATAATGAAATCCAAACAATGTCAGTATCCCAGCAGGTGCTAGCAAAATTACAGAGATAGAAGTTGGAAAGAAGCGAGATGAGAAATTCACAGGAAAGTATGTTTTTTTAGTTTGAGCAGTTTTAATTTAGAAAATGGGAAGGAGAAAGGGAGAGAAACAACAGGGCTCCCTGTATGCCGATTAAAGGAATGAAAACAATATCAAGAGTTCAAGGACCCTCTACGGGAGTTCTTGCAAAAATGCAATATAGAAAGAGGAAATAGGATGTTTAAGAATCATCTATAAAACAGTCAAAGAATCTGCCTTCTTAATGAACAGCTGTTGCAGAAAAATGTTAATATTTAATTAAAAGCCTAATTTTAATGATTTCTTAAAAACAAATCCTAATATAATATGGAAGCAAGATGCTCTTGCTTTAACCTTACCAAAAGAGGGGCTTGATTTATTCCTTAACTTTATTCACGTGAAAAAGGACGCCAACTGCCATACTTTAAAATGTATTTTTTCAGACACTGTGCCAGCCAGTACGAAAACTGAATTTATACATAAGCACAGTTGCATCAGAAAAACATTGCACAACTAAAAAGATACACCTCTATCTATATTCTGCCTTCTTGCATTATTTCCCCACATGCTATTGTGCGTTTAAAACAGATTTGCAATACAGGTTGGACCTCGCTGGTCCAGCACCCTGGGGACCTGACTGGTCCCAGATGAGGGGATTTGCCGGACCATGGTAGGTCCCTCCCCTCGTGGCCGTGCTGCCATTGGGCTAGGGCTCCAGCCTGCCCCCGCTGCTGTCAGGGTGGGAGCTCCACAGCATGGGCCAGAGCTCCCTGGCTGCCGCTGGGGCTGGAGTTCCCTGGCTGCTGGGGCCAGAACTCCCCGCTATGTCATCTGTCCTTCCTCCCCTCCCCCCCACTCTCTTGGCTCCCAGCTAAATTGCTGGTGCCCCCTATGGCGCTACTGCCCCCCACCACCAGACCTCCCTTTTCCTGAGCTCTGTGGTCCAGGAACATCCATGGTCTATGCCTGATCAGGGAGTCCCAGTTAAGGGAGGTACAACCTGTAGTTGTGTTTATACCCCTTATAGAATAAAGTTTAGAAAAAACTATTAAATGCATAATTATACAACTGGCATCAGAAGCCGAGAAGTTGCTGCAACAGGATTATGGTCAACTTGTAGTCCACAGACTGTCTTGACAACCAACTGGAATTAAATGTGGAACCCGTCCAGTGGCCTAGGAATAATGCCCTGGTGGAGGTTGAGTTCAATACTTTTAGTCACTTTCCTGTGTTCTCAGAATTTGGAAGGGCTAAAAAGCCCCACTGCTTTATAGTCACCCAACTGGGTGTTTAGAGAGAAGCATGAATGGGTTTTAAAGTGACACCCATGCAACTCTCTGTGCAGAAGGATGATGGAACTGGGAGTGTCAAGCAAAAGAGAAAGGAGAATTGAAAAGATCTTTTAAGACCCAGAAATGGGGACAGAGTAATAAAACCAGAGGGAGGACACCCAGACTTAATCATGAGTTTTCAATATTAGAATTCTTGCAATCAGATTCTGAAACATACTTTATTTGACTGTCTAAAGAAAGCATAACCTACATGGATGAATAAGTAATCAGCAAGCAAAACGACTATGATCTGGGTAAGAAAGCATGTCCAAACTCAGCAGCAGGTATGAACAATAGCAATTAGGGTTGCTTAAGTCACCGTTAAAAATGGCATTAAAAAAACCTACAAACTTCTGCCGTTTTGTTTGCTGTAGACATCCAGATGTAAGCTAGTACCATTTTCAATTCTCATGCATATGGAACATTTTCATTTATTTATTTAACTACAGGCTACAGAAGCTTTGCAGCTTTCAGCACACTAGTTTTCTTGTCCAATGCAAGGAAAACTTGTGGGTCAAAAGGGAAAGATTCTGTTTGTTTTTAATAAAACTTCACCAAGTTCTTGTTTGAAGGGATGCATGGAGAGGGGGAATGAATACAAGAAGTTTCCTGTATTTCAAATAAAGTTTAAAATTTGAAGAAAAAAACCCACAAAGAAACTTGTAGTAAAAACACAAGCATCAACTAAATAATTTCTCAAAGTACAGAGCAAACACAGTACTGGGGAAAAAAGTGTATTTAAAACCCACTAAAATAGGAAGACACGCTCCATTTCTAAAACCATCTTGCAGTAAAGTTATTGTTCTCAGCAAACTGGAGAAAGCTCTCAAATGCCAAGATGAGATCTAATGGCAAAAACATTCCACAACAGAATATCTTTAAGCCACATTTAATTCAGAAACAAATGTAAACTTAAAAAAAGTTGTATAGTTTGGCTTTGTTCCAGGCCTTTTAAAAATAGCTATTTCTAAAAAGGTGGAAATGTAGTTTTATTCTTCCTTTCCCATGTTTTCTATGGCCCTCATTCCATGCCCTACCCATGATTCCTGTGACCTTTGCAGCAAAAAATAATTTATGTCCAGATGTGAAGGGAAAAAGTGACTCGTATGATTGCCAAGACTTCCTGTGATTGATATACATTTAATATCCGAGGACACTTTCAGACGCCAGGGGGGGCTCTCTGATTAGTTTATACTGGGCAGCTTCCAGGGAATTGTGCTGACTTCATGGACAGATTCCTTTGCAAACAAATGGCTATACAATAGTTAAAATGGAAGGTATCCTAGTACTGAATGCTTAAAGCACACTATATGCTCCAAGATTCCCTTTGGATTTACACCAACTCATTAATTTAAAGCCTTCACAATTGAAATCTTATAACAAAGCCAGTTTTGACAAAGATAGAGATGTTAAATAAACGGAAGTAGTAGATTTAGCAATTAGGTCCAAAGTAAGGCATATGGAAAAAACAGACATTCATGATTACAAAACCTCTGCCACATTCCTTTCTGCTTACATGTTAGCTTTCTTATGATTGTCTTTTTAATTGTATAGGCAAGCGTCAGCTCCCACGGATCCATTTTAACCCCCCCACCCCCCATTTACTGTTCCAGCACCTTTTTCAAATAAGTGATGTCAGTTTAGCTTTGGTTATTTCTAGCCACAGAGAGGCACTGGCAACAAACAGAACAGGTTCAGAAAAAAAAAAACCTACAGGGGCAGTGGAGTTTTCTTCATTTAAAACCTCTCAGCAACAGCTGGATTCTGTTTATACAAAAAGCTAAACATTTGCCATTTGAAGGTGGCAGCTCATGAGGCTCTAAAATTCTTTGGCAGTGGGAATGCCAGGGCACCTCATTACAATGTTTGGCTGGTCTCACTGTGGCTCAATGGGCGGATTCACAAAGATTAAATATTCCTCATGTTTTTTTTTAATTAACATCTAATTGGACAACCCAATAAACTAAAAAATGATGCCCTTACTGTGATTAAACATATCTAGTTTTAAAAGTGGTTTATAAGCTTCTGAAAAGGGGGGGAAATACTCTCTCAATTAGCTATATAGCAGTTTTGCAGATACTGCACATTTCTGAGCTATGGTTTCCTGTGATCTAGAACACTGTGATGTGGCTGTCATCAAGGCCCAAGTATTATGCCTTAAAATGAGTTAAACAGAAAATAGGGGAAGAGTTGGAGAGAAATATTATATGTGCTTCATTAGATTTCCCACTGCTTGCATTTTTTTGTGGGGGGACAGAGGTGGTACAGGAGAGAAAAGTCAGTTCTGTAACCACTCCTACAAGGATAACAGAAAGCCAAAAAACAATAAGCTCCACCCAAAATTTGTTGTGCAGAATATTTACAAAGTAATATCCATCCCCACTTAAATTATAGAGCACTCAAATCTTGTTGGCTTTCTGGAATAAAAGGAGGAAGAATCCTGAAATGCTGTTCAGAAGACAAACATACAAGGATTTCTTAAACCATATGACTGAAATATAGTTCATTTAAGTCATTTCTTGCAAATGTGTTACATTCCTTCAGACAATTGTACTTCACAAGACAAAACACAAAAACCAGAAAAAGAATTTCTCATGATACAGATGCTGAACACAACACAAACAAGTAGGCACAAGAAACACTGTGTACACAAGTAAATGAGAAGTATTTTGTGCACATGCATTTTGTGGCTGAGGCGAGAATAATATTTTGTGCTACTAATATTTTGAGTACTACAACGTTTCACAACACTGAACCACAATGAATAATCAAATCTCTATAATGCTCATCAGCTCTGAAGAATAGTGTATTAAAGAGAGCGAAGTGTATCATGGTCTCCTGAAAGTATTATACCATTAAAAACCCCATAAAATAAACACTGAAAAGGAACACTCCTTAAGCTTACAAAAAACCAAAAAAAACACTAATGCCAGGAAAAATCAGTTCTATTTTGTGTTTCCAGCCAAAACATTAGGGAAAACCATTTTAAATACTTTCAATGTTGTGAGGTGAAAGCTTGATGATTAATCATGTGGCTTTCATTATTCTGGATCACAGAACATCTTCCACAGATTCCTAGGCTGTACATGTACCCAAACTGGACCTCATCAGGGAGGTTTACCAGCCAGCTCTAGATTTTGCAAAGCAAATGTGGTTTTGAAGAATTACAAATACTGGAGTCTCTAGAAAATGACATGCACACATTGAAGGGTTGACAACACTATCAAACAAATTTCAGGATTATAAAATTAAAAGATTCAGAAATGTCCAACTGACTCCCTCAACACCTACATTCAGAATCAAAGTGTATCAAAGTTTAATATCCTTAAATTATCAAGGAATACTGCTTTACAAATATTAGTATACAAAATCTGAAGTGGATAAAAGTTAAATGATTGTAGCACTCTAATCAGCATTTACTGGAGCTCGCAAATACAGTTCTTGCTACAGACAGAATCACTGTGCTGAATAAAACTGCACTCCATGTAACAATACTAGTAAAGTATTCTCTTAATTCAGTCCCCACAGTAGCACTGACAATTATTTCAAAGTAGCTAGAACAGCCAATATCAGGCAAGAACTCCAAATATGGGGCCAATCAAAAGAGGTGCAAGAAAAGAAACTATTCACATGCTAATAAGTATATAGCTTGAATCTCTTTAGTCTGGCACCTTGGGGACATGACCGGTGCCAGACAGAGAATTTGCCGAACCACAGGAGGTCAGTATTGTCTAGCAGCATTAGCAACACTTCCACTGCTCACTGGGCTGTTAGACACTGAGGGGTCAATTAGAGCTAAACAGCACAGAACACTATGTGCCAGGACTGGGGGCTGTAAACAACTTCATGGGACTGCAGGAAACTTGGCCACGCCTATGATAAATGGACATCCGGCTCACTAACATCACGCCGGATCACAGATGTTGCCAGACCACAGAGGTTCAACCCGTAATGGGAAAGTGTAAAACATATCCACACAATTAAAACAGAACCCACTTTATACTGGTTAAGGGACCAAGCAGCATAACAAGAGTTATCCAAATTAGGTTTTTTGCACAACTGGAATACCTCACTAAGGGTGTGTCTAGACTACAGGGTTTTGTTGACAAAAGTGGACTATCCCTGTATCTACACTGCCACTGAATTCTGTCAACATAACGTCGACAGAACTCAGCAGTTTTGTCGACGGCTGTAAGCCTCATTCTACGAGGAATAACACCTTTTGTCTACAGAGTTCTGTTGACAGAAGGCATTATTGCATCTACACTGTCATGTCGACAAAGCGGCTTGCTTTGTCAACAGAACTGGATGTAGTCTAGACGCTCTTTGTTGACAGTATTTGTCAACAAAACTTTCGTGGACAAAAGCCTGTAGTCTAGACGTACCCTTACAGCCTAGGGTAAGCGTAAGGCCACTCCATTAAAGAGCTATGAGAATTAGGACTCATTTTGATATAGGTGGTGTCAGCTAGGGCATAAATACAATTCTGGACACAAGACCCAGACTGGCTTTGCTAAAAGCTAAGTCAAAACTAGTGAGCACTAAAATAAATTGAAGTCATAGTGAAACAGAATATTATAATAGTTTCTTTATAGTGATGGAAAAAGGTATTTGATTGGACAGGGCAAGACTAATTAGAAACACTTCTCAAACCTTTGGGAAGCTATCCACTGTGCTGAGGGAGCAAGTAGTGAGAACAGGGAACCTGGCTACCCAGTTAAATTTTTTTAAATGCATGCTTCAAACCAATTATGATATCATGTATAAATGAACTCCTATGTGCACAATATTATGCCTTTAACTATTACTCCAAGGACCATACTGGATTATGCACCTTCTGTTTTCCCTTTTTTAATTTTACAACTGGGAACACTAAAATCCTAAAAGCTGAAATGAGAAACTTTCTGCTTTTTTACCACTATTAACAATTTGCAATGAAAGACCATTCCTCAAATATCTCCATTTGAAGAGTGAAGCTGAGTAAAATAAATTTTATATATATATATATAATGTGTTTGTATTAAAGTTTTGTATAATGTATATCACTACTGAACAAACACCAAACTTTAACATGGGAAGGAATGATTCCAAACAAGAATTACCTCTTTGATGACGACTTAGGTTGGGTATTGGGAAACAAAAGGTCTATTACCGTAAAACATTACTTAGTACAGGGAAAAAGTTTTGCAAGAGATAACTGCAGTTATTAAAAATTAAGTAAGCAGGTTATAGAAATAAGAGCTATGAGTATATGCCTAATAGTCCGATCCTCAATCTATAGCTGCCATCTGCTGAACAGTCATACCTTTAAAAAACAATTTGAGATGATGAAAACTGAAGCGTTCACAAGTCTTATTTTGTTAGTGACTTATTCCCTTTTTATGAAGCAGTTCCCTCCAATACCTTCTAGCTGATCACTTCAGACAGAGTTTTCTTATTAAGTGGAGAACAAAATAAAACCTTTGATTGGGGCCAGGAAAACATGGCATGCATTCAAAGTTGATAACAATCTAGTGTCCTTCTCTTCTACATCAACAAATGATGATTTTTTGCACTCATAAAACCAAATTAAAATACATTACCAAACGTATGCTGTATTTTTCAGACTGGTCAACCATAACATGTTAATAGCTGACACTACCTGAAGATGGATTTGAAAAAAAACCAATCCATCCTACAATAGGGGCAAAGACCACATTGCATCTGGCTCAGCAAGCAAGTAGTTGATTCTACTCTTCCTCCTGCATAGCTATATCAACCTGAGTATCAAGAAGGCTGGGTATGCATAAAAGCGTAGGAGTGTTTATTCATATAGTATGATGCCAGAAACAATTAACTCTTGAGCTAACCCTCTGAGCACATCCATTGTGGACTGGGAGTTTCCAGAAACATAAGCAGAGTGAGACTGAGCTTGGTGTTTATTTTAGTCACAGAATGCTGGAGACTCTCTCAAACTGATTTAAGCACTAACTACTTTAAGTGAATGTTACTGGGAGTTTCTCTAAACACTCAGTCTGGTGGAGATGGAACTTTGCTTGTGGTAAGAGACAGAAACCCAGTTTAATAGTTCAGTCCAGTCATTGGGATTTCTCTTACAAGCTTTGCTCAGTGATAGAAATGTAGCCGTGTTAGTCCAGTGTAGCTGAAACAAAAGACAGGACTATGTAGCACTTTAAAGACTAACAAGATGGTTTATTAGATGATGAGCTTTCGTGGGCCAAACCCACTTCCTCAGATCAAATGGTGGAAGAAAATTATTACAACCATATATACCAAAGGATACAATTAAAAAAATGAACACATATGAACAGGACAAATCAAATCCCCCTTCTGTTCTGAAATTTGATTTGTCCTTTTCATATGTGTTCATTTTTTTAATTGTATCCTTTGGTATATATGGTTGTGACAATTTTCTTCCACCATTTGATCTGAGGAAGTGGGTCTGGCCCACGAAAGCTCATCATCTAATAAACCATCTTGTCAAGCTTTGCTCAGGCACCAAAGCAGTGACCTATCCCCTGAATTCACACAAGCCATACAGCTGGAGGTTAAAAACTGTGTAACAGGTAAAATGAGGGGAGTTTTTTTAAAGGTGAGGTTATACTACACAACCTTTAGAAGTCAAACAGTGACAGCCACACTTTTCTACACTATATCACCAGGGTGGACATTTATCACCATAACAGCGGACAAAGCAGCTCATATCTGCAACCAAGTGACAGATTTTGTGCTTAAAAAGAAGTCAGAATTGTTCTCTATAGGTTGCAGAGCTCCAGCCCTGGTTGTGCAGCTCTGGCCATTAGGGAATAGCAGGGCCAGTGGCATCTAGAGAGCCCTCAGTGGCTGGTGGTACAGCAGGGGCAGGCTGCAGCCCTAGCCTGGCAGCAGCACAAGCCGGGGAGGAGGGGGAGTAGGGGAAGGGGGGAGACATTCCCTGATCTAGCGAATCCCCTTGTTCGGGACCAGTCAAGTCCCAAAGGTGCTGGACCAGCGAGATCCAACCTGGAACATCTGAGGCTCATCCTCAAGTGCTACGTCAAACATCTGAGTAGATTAACACCTGTTTTGCTAATTAAAGATAGTTTAAGGCTACTCAGTCACATATTGCAGGAGAAAAAAAAAAGGCGTATTTTAAAGAGTTATAAGTTTTCCTTTAATATGAACAACACAACCTTAATACTGTGTTCAGAAGTTGGTCTCTACCGCTGATGGACGTAACATACAAATTTTCCAACTTGCTTATATAAAGGATATTTCCCACATTCCTACATAAGGTGCTCTTAACCTGCTTAGTCCATCTATAGTGTTTATAGTCAGTTTTTCAGAAAAATAATTTACCCAATACTTAGCCCACTGTGTCTGAAATATTTTCAATAGAGCATTTAAACCATCACATGAAAAACCTGAGCTCCTGAACCCCAGCACTGCTCATCAACCACTAGAGGTCAGCACAACACATGGGAAATATTAACATCCCAGAAGAGGAAAAGTGATCACACAGCTCTATTCATCTACTTCTGTTAGTAGATTATCATGGCACCATTTGTTCCAGCCAGACTGAGGAAAGACTTGATCACCCATCCAAAACAAGCTCCGGTGTCAGTAGTATACAGGGAACAAGACAAAGGTACAGAAAAAAATACCTGAGAGCTGGGAAGAAAAGGTGCACTTCAGTCCTGGGATTTCATTGGCTTAATCTGTTACACTGGGTGGCACTGCCTTGGGAAGCTTAGTGCCCCAAATAGCTTGGCTCCCAGGGGATGCGCGGTCACATGCTCTCCCAGACACCCCCAGATCCAAGCTTATTGACTAGTTTTACAGAAAAAGGGAAGCCAACTGCACCTGGAACAAAACTTAAAAAATAAGAGAGTTGTCTTACGAATCCGACATGGGCTAGCAACCCCACTGCACACATGCACCACTTCCTCTCAGCTGGCCAACTCTCTTCACTTAGTTTGTTACGAAATGTGCATTGTGGATTTGAGATCTTAAAGATGCAACATATGGATGCCAACTACAATACCAGCAGTGTAAATTCAGCTGACAAACGTATGGGCATTTATATGTTAAAATGCCTCTCAAGACATCTTAGATTACACTGGGGTAACAGCCCAACACTAAGTGCTACCTGACCATTTGAAATTATCTACTTTTGAACAGCAGTTTAACATACTACAAGAACAGACAGCTAGAACACGATTACAAGGATCTGGGATGGAAGGGAACATGAACCAATCCCTCTCCCACAAGGGTTTTGCACTTGCTCAAAGTTTCACAGGCCGTGGAAGAGTGGAGGGCTATTTGGCCTAAACACTTAAGCATGGCCCTGTACTAACTAAATCATGACAGCAACTGTTTGAGCTGTCTGTAGCATTGCTCAGGTTACACAGATTCAGTGCCACTAAAGTCTGACCCACGTGCCCCTCCATAGCATTGGCCCAAATTTTAGCGTGTGGTACTGTGACTTTGTACACAGCAAGTCTATTAGCATTCAGCGTAGGGGAGTTCAGCAAGTACTCAACTCCTAGCAGCACCAGTTTATGCATTGTGTAGGTAGGTTGGGAAGCTGACCAGCCAAGGGAGATCTCAGGTCCCTGGAGCAGGAGGGTGGATGAGTGAGGACCAGAACAGGATCTAGATTTTGAGGGCAGATGGAGAGCCAGAATTTGCTTCCTTCCTCCCCCCTGCCTTCCACTCTCCCCCCCCAAAAAAATATCTGAATCGTGCCACTAATGACAGCAAGCAAGGATGTATATAAATGCTGGATATGATAAAAATTTGCTCTCTGGAACTCTCAATCGTTTTGAATTTTTTGACCAATGATACCATCTTCATTATGGCACAGTAAGAGTCTGAATAGTATTTCCATCTTTTCAAGTTAACAGTTTCATAATTTATGTGGCAGATGTGCAAGGCAAATTGCACAGAAACAGATAAGCCAAGAAAAACATCCTGATGTCCACAACTGAATTATGACTTGTGGGAGGAAGGAACAATAAAGCTATTTCCTGCGTCGTACAACTTTTGTTGTTAGAACAGTACCAAGTAAATAAGATAACCCATGATGCAGCAATCCCCTTGCAAACTTAAAAAGCATGAAGTCGTCAAGAAATGATCCTGCATGCTGCTATGATCACCCTAAAATGCTGTACCGAATGTACATTTTCTCTTCATAAACTACTTTTACTTCTCCTAAAATACATTTAAGTTACAGAATCATTCCATTTCCAGAACTGCTACAACTTATGTCAATACTGTGCAATAGGTAAAAGTATTTTTTTTCCTTTTTCAAAATGTTTTTAAAAACAGGAGGCTATTACTTAAGTAGTCACCCAATGAAAGCTGCATTAAAGGTCAAGTTTCCTATGTCAGAGAGAAGTCGCCTCCTTTTGGTGAAATTTTGAAAATGCTTTGGGGAAAAAAAGCCAAAACTATCTCCACAATTCAGTCTTTTTTGTCCACTGAAGTTGTCTGCAACCAACCGGTAACTGTTCACAATACAGAACGATAAATATATTTACGTATTTTGTATAAGGTATATAAGGTAGGAATTTCAAAAGCAACCAAATGACTCAGAAGCCACCCTGCTGAAAACTCAATCACATATGTACTTTTGAAAAATCCCACCCATAAGCTTTTCCCCACATTACAGATCACTGTGGAAGTATTTCCACCAACAGGAATGCGCTCTGCTTGTATTACTAACAGACCCATCCAAACCAGGGCTTTTACAGATACAGGTTGGATCTTTCTTCCAGCACTGTGGGGACCTGACTGGCCCTGAATGAAAGAATTTGCTGGACCAGGGATGGTCTCCTCCCACCAGCCCCAATCCCCATCGCCAGCCACTGGCAGGCTGCTCCAGCAAGCACCCTCCCCTGCCAACCTGGCTGGGCTGCTTACCCAGCTGCTGCTCCCTGGGCAGCACAGGCTGTGGATCCTATCACCGGACTCCGGCTCTGTGCTTCAGGGGGTTGCTGCAGGGCTCCGCCCCGGGGCTACCGCAGGGCTCAACTTCAGCCCCATGCTCCCAGAGGCTGCCATGATGCCCTGGCCCTGCCCTCCTGGGGGTGCCAAGAACTGCGGGCCCTGCGCCAACCTGTGCTGTGGGGGGACTCCAGCCTGGTCCTGCACTGCCGCAGGCTGCTGAAAGCTGCCACGGGGCTCCAGCCCCGGTCCTGCGCTGCCACTACTGGATATACTGTCAGTGGCTTCCTCTAATTACCACCATCTTCTATTCTAATTCAAGGTCTTTGGCCACTTCTATAAGAGGATAAAAGCTAACACATGCTCTCTCTTAACCTTTTAAAATAAGGCAGTTTGGGTATTTAAAAACACCAAGTACTTCAAAAGTTCTAAATCCAAGAATTCATATTTCCTTTTAAATAAAGGACACGACAGCAACATAGTAAATATAGATTAAGCGTTTCTCACAATGGGCTTATAATATTTAGATTGCATAGTATTCTCTCCTACAATGGTATAGTAACTGCACATTTTATGATAAGTCAAACATACCCTAAGAATGGAATTCAAATAAAAATGTAAACCAATTTCACAAACCATAGACTCATAGCTAAAGATCAGAAACAACACACAGCTACACACTAGAAAAGTAAACTTATACTCAAAAGAACAGAACAAAGGAAGTAGTCATGGAACTTCATATTGGGCAAATTTTCCCATCTCTCCCTACACCAATATACAGCTGTAATAAGCCAGATTTGTGTGTTTAGTACGCCAAGTTTCTTTTCATTTGTATGCTCACAAGGTTATGCAAATTACACAGACTATAATAAATACATACTCAAAAGATGTAAAAATGTAGTTGGGGTATCCTAGTAATTTTTGGCATATTGATTTCTGGTTCTCACAGTTACGATACATTTGGTAGCCAAAATGATTACACTTGCTGCTTACTGTGACCAGACCTCAGACTTCTAGATAAACAGGAGGACAAGTAAATAAAATGTTTCCTTTTGGGTAATGCACACACTAGCAATTAGATTAGTATTTTTAAACTAACTGTGTATGTGTATAAAGGATTTAGAAGTCTCATCCCCCCCCCCCCAGGAGATGAGACATGAGAGACTTTAGTCAGAAATTAAAGCAAACGTAGAAGGGGAAGTTACACTTCAGACATTCAATAGCACTGCTGCCTCATCAGTTAACAGACAGAATACTAAATTGTTAATGGAAGCCATTTTCCACAAGTACATTTCAGAATAAGAAATCAAAAGAGATTTTCGTAATTTTGAAGTGCTTGTTACAGGAATATAAATGAAAATAGCCACGGTTACAATGTCTTATATTCAGTTAAGACAGTCCGACTCTTGCCTTTTATGCAAAGAAAAATTTGGTCATTTGACTGTATGGCCTATAGCAGAAACAACACACTATTTGTGCAGACTAACGCAACAGTGTTCAAACATCTAAAACTGTATAGGGATGCAACTGTGTTGAGCCATGTTGAACCTTGCACTAGAGCACAGCATAGATACTGCTGAGTCATAAAAGCAGGTAGATCCTGTTAGTTTCAACAAAGACTTAGAGGTATTGATGCAACTCTTTTGGCATGAGGAAACAAAGGTCTGGGTCAGAGAGCTCGTGCAGCAATAAAACTTGAGGGAAAAAAAATCTTTGAATGAGTGTTGTTACACCATTTAAACCCTTAGAAAAAAGCTAATCTGGACTACACAGTGAGCATGTGATTTATTCAGAGGAAGGTGAATGCCACACCTCTTTACAGAAGAGTCAAAGGTAGCAGCAAATCTTATCATGAATAATACACAAAAAAAATAACTTACAAAATATTAATACATTGTAGATACTATATTTACTATTACAGATGGATTATCTACAATTACTGATTTATTCTGCAATCAGTTGCTGCAGCAAACAGTTCTTAAAGGAAAAAGCACTGTGTCTGCAAGATAGATGCATAATACAAAGATTTCCTGTCAGCGAGTACTATTATAACTACCCCCTCTTTTAAACAGCCAAACTCATCCTTAGTTAAACAAAACATGTCTTGCTCCTAAGCACTGCTCTAGTCTACCCAAAGTGCAACTCAAAGTAACACCACTTTCAACCAGAGATTAACTTGGGCCCATTACATGCCACAATATATGTTAATCACATGGAATATTATAGACTTTCACGTACTGTGAGTGCAATGGATATTGAATATGCAGATTGCACCAATACCACCTTTTGCCTTTTGGGATAAATGTGGCCAATCTTTGTTTGAGTGACATTCTGGCTGGCTACCCCTAGCTAGAGCACAAACTTCACCCAGAACTTCCACTATATTTTTTGACCAACAAACCCTCTACAAGCTCTCTCAATCATACTGAGTTTTCCTTTCCAGATGCTACCCATAGCAAAGTTAATATTTTATGCCTAACTCTGAAAGGCTTTCACCGAGACCAGAGGGTGCACTGTGCTCGGCACTACACAAAAACATAGGAGTGTTGGCCTTGAAGACCTTTCCTACATAGACACAACAGGTAATGATCCTCATGTCAACCCCATTTTACAGATGGGGAATTAAAAGTACAGAGATATTATATGACTTCCCCCCCGCCCAGCTCACCCTCCCAAAAAAAGTCACACAGAAAGTCTGTAGCAGAGGCAAGAATGGAGCCAGATCACTAGAGGCCGAGGCAGCCTTCCTGCTTAGCCAGTTCAGTTTACATCTGTGAGTCTGTTTGCTCAAAAATTCCTCCTAGTCGGTAAGAGCTAGGATCACCACATTCGGTATACAGCTTCCTTTGATCATAGAAAGGAAAGTAAGGGTTTGGGTGAGCCAGGAAAATGATGCACCTGGAATGGGATTCCTTCTCACACAAACATAGAAAAAAGGGACAATTGCCAGGCAGCTGAAAGGGGCTGCTCCAGCCCAGAGCCTCCTACCCCCACCAGGCACCCTTTAGAGAGGCCAGGAGGGCTGAAGTTCCCCCGCCCCTGATTTGTACAAGCACACGGTTTGGTCAGGGAGCAAGGGGGAAATGCACAGTTTGCTGCATTCCTCACTCTGGCTGGGAAGCACAGGGGTGAGACAAGCCGTGCACTTTGCTCTTGTTTCCTGACAGGGACAAGAATGGGAAGAGCTAGCAGCCATGGTTTGAATCTCCCAGGGGTGGCAGGACAAGAAAGACACATCCTTTGGCTTCCCTGCTCAAACAGTCCCCTGCCCAGAACTCCTACTCACCTCCTAACCCTGACTCCTGCACCCCCTACACTAGGGATGTTGCATGTCGGTTAACTGACTAGTTGAGTAACCTGTGAATTCTTATCAGTTAGTTGACTATTCTATAGTCCCATGGGGCGGGGCTGGCAGCCAGTGCGCTCCGGCCCCACTCCCGAGGAGCCTCCTGCCACTCCGTGCAGGGTGCCAGGCGAGAGCTGGTCTGCAAGGAAAGCCAGTTTAAAAACCAGCTCCCTCGCAGACTGGCTGCCTGCTGCCCTGTGCTGCTGCCTCTGATAGAGAGGCAGCAGCGCAAGCTGGCAGCAGTCCCTGTCTGGGGAGGGAGGAGGGAAATGTGTGTAGTCTATAGCATTAACCTACATGCTTTTGCTTATCGGATAATGGGTTAATTGACTACACTATTACATCCCTTTCCTACACCCACAGCCCCTCAAAGACCACAGATTTTAAATCCCATTTAATTAGTTAACCAGCTAAACGTTAAGCTTAACCAAGTTCCAGATGGGCCAGACTAAAGCCGTCACCATGCCACTGGCTGGGAGTTAGCAGCCCCCTGCCCTACTTTCGTCCCTCTATTCCATCTGTCCCCCACCCACGCTGCATGCAGCTGTGATTTGGTGTTTGAAATATATGTGTAAACTAACGTGGGATGTACATTTTATTTGGACATGTTAAAGCATTTATTCTTTGTATAAGAATGACCTGATCAAGCTTCTTACATTTCCTTTATACGTCTGTCAAGTGTCTCAAAATGGGAGAAGAACTTATGTCGGATCCGCAGTTACTAACGGGGCTGTCTCCCTGGTCTCCAGCAGACCAGGGAGAAGAAGCAAAGCGGCGGAGCATGCGTCTGGGCTGTCCGCTGCCTGCGTGCTCCGCCGCTTTGCTTCTTCTCCCTGGTCTGCTGGAGACCAGGGAGACAGCCCCGTTCGTAACTGCGGATCCGACGTAAGTCGGATCCGCGTAACTTGGGGACTGCCTGTACTTCTGATGTCATTTTCCTCCTGCATAATTATATGCTATCACTTCAATACCCCTGAACCAAGCCCCACTGAAGACAAAGGGGCATCGTGTACATCAGCTTGCAAGATCAAGCAAAATTAGAGGTTTTTCGGGCTTGAAGAGCTACACAGAAAAGAATAAGGCTTTTGTCCCTAGAAAGACCATGAGATACAAGTGATAAAAATAATGGTTTCAAAAGGGCAGTGTTCAACACAGGCACTTTTTTATAATAAGAGACAGCAGCAGTAGGAATTACAAGAAGCTACATAAAAACAAAAAAGAATGAACTGAATGGCTGGAACCTTATTGCTTCATAGAACTGACAATACTAAACTAGGAGAAAGGATTTGTGGAAATCGGTGCAGGATTATTCCAAAATAACCAGCCACAAAGCAACTTTTCTTTTCAAGTTTATGAAATTAAGTGCAGAAACAGAAGTCTCCCTGTCAACTCTTTGCATTGCAAACAATATTGTACCAACGTGCTAATGTACTGAGATGATTTCTCTGTTAAAAAGTTATATTAATATAATTCTTCTAGAAAACAAAAGCAGTTGTACTCCAAGCAACAGTTCAGTTGACTGAAAAAATAAAACTGTTCATTTACCGGTTTCTTTTGGTTGTGTTCCAATAAGGCATATAACAGATCACACCATGGCGTTCTGAAGAGATCAAGAGCATGTGACAGAATTGTGCTGCCAACACACAAGTAACATAGCTTGCCAAGAATGGTCTTGAAACTATAAATGCTTGAAAACTATTAGCTGAACAATTATAAATTGAGTGCTTAGGACACAAAATAGGAAGGAATTCTTAGGGAAAGACTTTAGGCTCTGGTTACAATACGTATACTATGGACACAGTGGTTCCAACTGCAATTCTAGATACATCTAGAACTATCTTTGTAACTAGGAATCAAGTTGGGATTTGAATATCCAGGAATTAGTGGTTGGAGGTACTAGGGTAGACAAAGAGGAATAAATAAAGGATGGCTCACAAAGCACGGTTCTAGCTTTGCACATCAACTATAAAGGACCGGGTTTTTCAAACAAGACGCATTCAATGGCTTATCACTGCATTGTTAGCTCAGGTACAACTAGCAGTGCCCTCAACCCAACTCCTGTTTACATACAAAGCCCTCTATCTCCAGTTAAGTGAGGTTTTACCCTTTAACTGGCTGGCCTATTTGGGAGTAAGCACTGAAGCTCAAGTACTGCTGATATTAGAGCTAGTAATGCAGTACCTGGGCTCTCAGCTACATGCAGCTCCCCCCCACAGCATCTGCTCCTGCGGAGCTGCCTCACATAGGGAGCCGCCTTTGAAGCCAGCTCCCAGAGTGTAACAGCTCCCACTGAGCCAACTGCCCCACCCCAACTCTGATACAGAGGCAGCACAAGGGTGGGTGGGTGGGTGGGTGGGAAGGAGAAACAGGAGCCAGTGCTTGCAGGGGCCCAGCTTAAAAGCTGGCTCTTCCCCCCCCCCTCCTTCCCCAACGCATGTAAATGTGTAGCCACTGAAAATGTCAACAGGCACACATTTACACAAACTCATTTAACATCCCTACCTCCAAAGCGGCTTCCCTTTTTCTGCGGATGCAAGAATTGACAAAGCGAAGGTTCTCTCTACATTCCATCCTGATACTGACTAGTAGGGGAAAATGCTTAAGCTCAAGTAATCTGGAGTTTTAAAGAAGCTGAACTATAAGTACAGATGGTAGAACAATACCCCATGGTCTCATTTCCTGATCTAATGTTAGTGTAATTTCACCCAATTATGCTGAAAAACCATCTTTATATCAGCAAAAAACATCTATTAAGTGACAACTAAACAATTCAACAACTTGAACTTTTTCACTTCATGTTCCTTATTACATTCAGGCCAATATACTGGCTAGTTATGGGATTGAGATTAGAAGCGTACCTGTTGGCATCTCTAACACCGTTATTCATTTTTAGTACTGTACCCCAGCGCTGCTCAGACTCTGCACAGAAGCTATGCTGTAGCATAATGCAGGACTTGTCTACGCTGCATGTTGGTATGCACCAGTTGGGATGTAAATTCTAGCGCGCACCAGCGTGTTGTGCACTAAGTGGCCCCTGTGGACGCATGCTAAAAGCTCCCTAGCGTGTACTGATTGGGTTCCATTTTAAACACACTATGTCAACATACACTAGAAAACACAGTATGCACCAATCATGTTCATGACACACTGGTGGGCATTAGAATTTACACCCACACTGGTGTGTGCTAACACTTAGGGCTTATCTCTCCAAAAACTGTACCACTTCAGTATTTAGGTCAGTGATCCCCAAACTTGAGAGTCATGACCCACCCTTACCTCTGCCCCTCTCCTTGGAGCAGGACCACAGCAGGATGTGAGTGTGAAATAAGAACGGGGAAGAGGGCCACACCAGGGGTGGGGGTAGTCTGGGAGTGGAGAAGCTGGGTAGGGGGGAACAGAGCCACAGCTGGGCTGCTGCAGCCACTGCAGATTTGCTTCCAGCCTTGCCCCCAATCCCAGCCAGGAAATGAAGCTGCAGCCAACAGCTGAGGCTCGGGACAGGGCCAAGCAGGGAATTGGGACATAGTTCGGTGCGGCTGGACAGGAACAGATTTGGTCTTGGGCAGGCCACATCCCCAAACCATCCCCACCCCTGGTGTGGCCTCCTGTGTCCTATTCTCATTTCACATGCACACCTTGCTGTGGATGGGCTTCAAAGGGAGGGGCACAGACAGAGGCAGTATCACCTCCCTCGGCAGTCCTCCGTGCCCTCCCCCTCCATGAGGGCATGCCCCACACTTCTGGGGCCTCTGATTTAGGCTAAAAAAATTCACATCCCCAACCAAAATAGTTAAATCAGTACAAAAAAAAAACCTGTAGCTCAAGTCCAAGGCATCTGAAACCAATATGAAACAAATTTTCCTGAGACTGGAATAATCTCTATTCTAGAGGAGAATGACTATATGTAATGAGTTTTATTAAAAACCTTTTTCTAAGTTAAGAAATATCTGGAATTCTAAGGAGTAAATATATTTTTGTCCTTTTCCCACTGTATATTCAAGGAGCACTGTACCTCAGTTTACTTTAAGTATCATATCAAGGAAGCTCTTATGATTCCAGACATTAAGATTATAGTGGAAACAGTTTCAGAATCAGTTATTTGGTCATAACATTTTTATCCAGTTTGCCAGAAATAGGTGTCTGAATGCAAGTTCTCCCTTAGAAAAATAACAATTTAAAACCCTAAACCTGAAAACTCTCTGCATGCAAACTTTTAGTTCCAAATAAACATTATTGCTTCAAATACATCCGGAGAACAATATTCAGATACATTTCTTTGATCCAATGGTCTGGAACATCTCAATGTACAATCCCACAATTTGTTTAATCTTCACCCTTTTATCATACTACAGTCATTTAAGATAACAAAAAAAGCAGTTTTAAAGAAAAAACCTGTCACCCAATCTTCTCGTTTCAGATTTTTCTCCCTGTTCTCTGATCAATTTGGATGACTGTAATTTTGCTTTCCCGCTACCTGAATAGCCAATTAAAGATAATAAAAGATGCAGTTACTAACTCTCAATATTCTGTTAGCTCAATACTTCTATTTGCCTTTAAGCTTTCAATTAAACCGTCACAGCCTAGAAGTCCATTTATTTTATAAACAATTGGATAAAGTTATTTCATAAGTAACAAGCCAGAGGACTGTATGTTAATGCAAACAGTCCACTTCCATTGGTTCACACTGAAGTATGCCAGAAAGTTTGCATACAAATAAAATTGTGACAATCCAACATCTAGGATAAGAGATGCCTAAATGCATTGGTCTCTGTTTAAATTTTGGGGGGGGGGGGGGGGGGAGGTGAACTGAAATGGAGCTACAAAACAATACTAATACCTTATTGTATTTAAAAATAAATATTCTTTTGTATTGCAACACTTTGCTATCAATATTATATACAACAGTTTTTAAAAAGCTTATTTAGAAGGACATTATGAAGTTTCCTCTCCCTTCAGAAGTATCATTTGTTGAAATGGCCCACTAGAAGATCAAGCAACAATTAAATCCTAAAAAGACAACACAAGGTTTCATTTGCATTATAGCCCCAGTTTCTAGTTTCTGCCTGCAAGTACAATGGAAAGAGAACAATCTAAGATGGAACAACAAACTTGAAAACATTTACATAATTTTTCCATATGATCAGCTATAGAAACTTACAAATTAGAAATTCCTACATACAGTAGAACAAAGTGATAGGCTCATTCCAAAATGAATTAAAATTTTAAGACACATTTAGAACCTCAAAAGAACAATTCCCGCAAACATTTCGGCTGCGTCTAGACTGGCATGATTTTCCACAAATGCTTATAACGGAAAAGTTTTTCCCGCTAAAAGCATTTGCAGAAAAGAGCATCTAGATTGGCACGGATGCTTTTCCGCAAAAAGTGCTTTTTGTGGAAAAGCGTCTGTGCCAGTCTAGACGTGGTTCTGCACAAGAAAGCCCCGATCGCCATTTTCACTATCGGGGCTTTTTTTGCTCAAAACAGTTTTTAGCTGTCTACACTGGCCCTCTTGTGTAAATACATTTGCGCAAAAGGGCTTTTTCCCCCGAACGGGAGAGTCATTGTATTTGCGCAAGAACACTGACAATCTTACATTAGATGGTCAGTGTTCTTGCGCAAATTCAAGCGGCCGGTGTAGACAGCTGGCAAGTTTTTCCGCAAAAGCGACTGCAGCCAGTCTGTTCCTCGTCAGTCTTCCACTTAAAAGACAAGAAATTCTGGGAGCGGCACATCAGGTAGCACTCTCAAGTTGCAAATGAGGCTAATATCAGATGATGTCTGCCTGCTCTGCCTCAAACAGCAAGGGTGGGTGCACATTAATGATGGTGAACTGTGTGTATAATACGCAGTTTGAGAAATTGTAACTAATGTCATTTTAACATTTCTAACTGAATCCTAAATGGGCCAGCTATTTTCTGCTGTACAGAAAACATGCAGTTCCTTTTGAGGTCACAACATTTCTCAACACCTTTATTGTTTGTTTTCAGACTGGTTTCATTTAGGCCTATTGACGGAATTATTCTATCATGGAAGTCTCCGTTGTACTTAATCATCTTAGAGTTTATGCTTACACTGTGGTTAGGTGGTGATTCCAAGAGCAGGTTGACAGTCTTACATCAGCTGGCACGATGTCAGTTTGGGCTAGCCACTAGGGATGTTACTGTATAGTAGTGTAAACGATTAACCAATAAGCCTGGGCTTATCAGTTATTCCTAACGACTACACACACTTTCCCCCTTCTTGTTGCTGCTGTTTCAGAGGCAGCAAGGAGTGGGGGAAGGCAGGAGCACAGTGCCCTTGGGGTGGCCAGCTTTTAAGCCAACTCCCCCGTGAGCACCAGATACCACAGAGCCACCTGCCCTCCCCACCTATGCTCTGCTGCCTCAGAGAGAGAGGCAGCAGAGTTGAGGGTGAGGGGGCCAGGTGGGAGCCCATACATGCTGGAAGCTGACTTTCAAGCCAGCTCTCCATGTGCGCCATCTCCACGGAACCCCCTCCCCGCTATTTGTTGCCTCCCACAGAGGGGGGACAGGTGGGAGCTGGTGCTCAGGGGCGGGGGACCAGCATAGGAGGAAGCAGGCAGGATGCTGGCGCAGCCTCTGTCCGCGGGGAACACTTAATTTCTACAATGTAATTATTCTCCCCCCTCCCCCACATTCTATCTTTAGTGTAAGGCATATATACTAGGCTGATACAGCCTGAATACTTTCAGGTCAGAACTCTGAAGCTTTGCTTCCTGCTCCTAAAAACTGAAGCACACCACTATGCAAGTCACAGGAACTTTTAGTATGTAAAATGCTCAAAGTAAACTGAAAGTAGTTTTAAGGGTCTAGGTCGTGCAACTGCTCAGTGAATTTTTTTCACCTTTGCCAAACCTGTGTTTCACTTATAAGCAAAAGTTTAATCCGAGGTTCCTGGCCTCATCCCCATTTGCATACACTGAAAAGCAACATTTTCCATGATAGATTATACTTGTGAGGAAACCAGGAATGGCAAAAAAGGGAAATTTCATAGTAAAAGGACACCATAGGTCTGTATTATTTACCTCACAAGTCAAAGTTAAAGCTAAGAAAAAACTAGGAATTATAAATAAAGACAAGTGCTAATTAAACTCATAATTCATATGTTATTCTTGTCAGTCTAGGTTTTTATACCCACACTCATATCTGAGGGATTTTCATGAAAGTCACAAGAGGGCCATCTGTAAGCATAATAATGGTAGTTTGAAAAAAAAATCAAAATTCCAGACCTATTTTTTAATATCTGTAAATGGTCTCTTGTAGGCACTACTAGGTTTCTGTCTCTTTATAGCTGTTATTCCAGCTTGTGCTGGTCTTTAGGAATGTTCCATTTTTTTAAAACATCCCCTTTCATTTTACCAGTGTATTCATTAGTTAAATAAAATTTGCCAAGTAACATGTGTCCATTAATTTCTCCCATAGCTACTAGATGAAAAAAAATGTATTTTAAAATGCATCAAATCTTTAAAGCTGTAACTCCAACATGATGCCTCTTGGGTGCTGTAGAATTCAGGACTGCTTAGCTTTGCTTGGCAATTTTTGTATCACAATGCAAGCCCCTAATGCGTTACTGGTGACCAAAACTAAACTTAAGAGGGGGAAAAAAGGGAAGTCCCCAGCTTCAGAATCAAATACAAAAGTGCATCAGCTACAGAAGAACATAGGCTTTACTTATTCCTTATTTCATGAACATAAAAACATTAAAATAAGCCAGACAGAATATGATCTCTCTAACTCCTTTGATTAAATTATGGTGGTTTGTACATAGATTCAGAAACTGTACATTCAGTCATTTAAAGGAAAAAGCATGTTTTGGCAGACATATTGTCCCAATTTTAATTTCTAATTTTATCAGGTTTGAGATTCAGAAGAGTTTGAACTGGTTAGTTAAAACTACCACAGTGTCGATAAATTACTGCTGCCTAATAGTAATATTTTTAATATCCATTGCAGTTACAGCCAGTCCCCGAGTTGCGAACAGTCGACTTATGACAGTTCGCATTTACGACCAAAGCTGTCATAAATGGCAGCCCCCGAGTTACAAACGTGATCCGCGCTTGTGAACAGCGCGGTCGCGTGTAACTCTATGGGGTCCGACTTACGAACCGGTTTGTAAGTCGGAGAGAGGCTGTACACTACAAGTTTGCTGAAGGCAAGTGTCATCTCACCCCCCCCCCCATGGTTTTCATAGTGCCTTTTATAGAATAGCAACATTACCACAATGAAAATTCTCTATTATCTGTCAAATTTAACTTGAAGGGGAAATTATTCACCCTGTGAGGTAACTTCTTGTCGTCCCCCCCCCCCCTTTTTCCTTCTTCCCTATTTATTTTGGTCCTGAACATCTAACACTCTGGTCATCTGCAGAAGTGGGCTGTGCCCACTAAAGCTCATGATACCATCTACATGTTCTCTTAGTCTGGTAGCACTTTATAGACTATTTGTTGATTTTTTTAATGTTAATTCTTCAAGGTATGTCCCTATGGGTTCTCCACTTCAGGTATGCATATGCCTCTTGAACCCTTGGCTGGAGATTTCTAGCTAGCAGTGTCAATTTAGCCCACACATGCGCCCTATGCTCCCTTGGAGCAGAGCAAGCAGTGGACACATCTTGAAGAACTACAGGTTACTGCTCAGGTGAACCATTTCTTTCTTGTTCTAGTAGTGTTGTTCTGGGTGCTACCCCTTGTGATGTTACCTTACTGAAATATTAGTCATCTGATTAAACTGTGGGTCATGGCCAGAAAGGGTTAACCAACTCACAGGTGACTGACCCTGGGTCGACCTAATCAGGAAGGCATGATAAGTGGGCTGTTACATTAGAATAGAGTAGAACTTTAACAATGCAAGTTTTCATTGTTATCAGAGAATGTTAAGTGTTTGCTAAGGTCTTATGATGCGAACAAGCAATCCCTGTCTGTTACTACAACTCTGAATCGAGACCAGAAGGAAACATTAACACTGATGATGAAATTTGACTGAAGTAGCATTATTGCTCGTGTGTCTCTGAAGGTTGTGGTAAACTACACATGAACTGTTTAATGCCGTGATCTCCAATCTTTTTAACCACAAGATCACTTTTTCAATGTAAGGGCAATGTAAGATCTACCTCAAACTCAAATACCCTCACCCCGCTTCCTTCCCACCCCTTCTCTGAGGCCTCCCCTGCTCACTCCATCCTCCTTCCTCCCCCAGCCTCACGCACTTTCACTGGTCTTGAGCCTGGAGTGTGGAAGGGGCTCAGGGCTTAGCTGAAGGTGAGGGATTGGGGTCCAAGAGGGGTTTCAGGAGTTTGAGTGCAGGGGGATTCACGTCAGGGGCAGGAGGTTGGATGTAGGTGGTGGTTCAGGGAGAGAATAGTCAAAAACCAACACTAACCCACTTTGCAAGCGGTAAAAGTAGTAACAACCACCCCCACATATGGTTGGGTCAGGAGATGAGAGTGAAGGGCAGTGTGCGGTTTGTAAGAATGACAGACATAGTGTGTGAGAGTGACAGATTTGCATTGCCAAGTTCCCTCCATCCCCTTCTCTCTGTGTGGAGATAGGTACCGAAGGGGGGAGGAGGGACACCCTGACACCAGCATCCTGCCTCTTCTTCCTCCCACACCCTGCACAGCAAGCAGGAGGCTCCCAGGGGCAGCTACAAGGCAGAGGGAAGGAGCAGCATGACACTGGGTGGAGGGGGCAACTGAAGTGCCAGCGCTTGATAGCTTCTTGGCCAAACCAGTCAGGATCATCTGTGAAGAGGCTCCAAGATCTACTGGCAGATCCCAATCTACTGGTTGGTGACCAATGGTTTAATGGCTAAATTAGCTTTTGCCAATTGCTGTGATGTTTGGGAGACCGATCAAAAGCCTACTGTGTTCTCCCATGCCAAGAGGCTACAGTAAGGATACAAAATTCCTTTGGACAAGATTCCTTGTTCATCTCATATCTCCCTGGATGCTCATGGAGAAAGCTGCAAGCTATAAAGAATGACATTTCAAGATACCCTGCTACCCCTTTAGTGGACATTGACTTAGGGTGTCAGATCTGCTTGAGGTTTCAATCAAGGGAAAACTAAGCCAAAAGTATTGAGGTCCCAGTCATTAGCTGAAGTCACTCTGGATATGGATTTTGGATTATAACCATGGACTAAATTCTAAAATCTGTTTGCAACTACAAGATCACCATCTTCATTATGTAACTGAACCTCAAGAATCAAACTCATGTCTGTACGTAGATTGATCTTTTAACCAACACTTTTCCTTTTAATGCATTTTAGTCTAATTAAGAATTGGCTATAAGTATGTGTTTGGGATAGTATGAAATATGTGCTGACCTGGGAGGCACTGTGCCCAATCCTTTGGGCTGGGTAGAACTTTATTTGATAGGAGTGCCTGAGGTGGAAGCTTTAGGCTGGATACTTTAAGAGAACTGCATAGTTTTGATTTCTGATGGACCAATAAAATAATACAGGAGCTATTTTGTGCTGGTTTGGTGAATATAAATATTGGAATAACCATCAGCTTTGGGGATTGGCCATCCCATTTCTTGCAGTGTCCCCTAACTGAGTGACTTCAGCTGGCTCCTGGGACTCCCGCATATAACATGCATCCTCAAGAGGCGCATGTGCACTTGAAGTAGAACTCCCACAGAGCACTACTTGAAGTAGTTTGAGTTCAAGAGCCTGTAATATACAACTGGTTTCTCTAACAGCCCCACAGTCAAAGGGCAGGTTTTATTCTCCCCTTTTTTGTGACAGTTATGTACGTGTACTAGTGGGAAAATGATGGTCTGCATGCTCCAGTTTTGCCATTTGTGTCTTCATTACTGGTATCTGAATTTTATATTACTTCGTTCAACAAGCTCTGAGGTTTCAGGAGCAGGGGTTGTTGTTGTTATTATTTTAAAGAGATGTCATTTACCAGATGCTTTTAATACAGTTGCTCAGAAAAAAAAGTTTAAGCTCTCTTTTGAAACATTTCTATTTTCAAATTGTTACTTTTACACTTTATACAGTGGAGGTATTAAGACTTAGTCAATTTTTTGTTTTGTTTTTCTATTTTGTAAACCACTTTGAAATGGGAGAACATGCAAAACTAAAGTAAACAGATCTAAATCTCAAGCATACAAAGGCTGCATTTTAAAGTGACATGTGAAAAGAGAAATGCATATTGATAGGGAAAACACTATCATGTTTTGTCACCAATAATTTACTACTGAGCCTCCTCTATCAATACTCTTTCAGTCATTCGAATATTCCTTTCACTTAAAGGTGGGACTGAAAAGCAAGTTTTTTATTCTTATTTTTAAAGCTGGCTCAGCTGCCTGATTTGGGGGGGGGGGGGAGTGAGCAAGTACCAACCCACAGCCAAGGAAATCTCTTGTTTATTAGTGGGTTCTGACATGTAGCCATCTCTAAGTCCAGTATCACAGTCAGCTATCAGGGTGTATATAATCTACTCACCCCGCAGGCTAAGAGGATCTTTCTTTTCTTTCCTAACATTGTCATAAAGCAAATTTTATAACACAGAAATATTATTTCAGTCAGGAGGAATTCAAAGGGATTCATCATTCTCTGCATTTGCCTCATCATGAAGTTGGTTCTAGAAAATGAGGAAGAGAAAATGGCCATTAGCCAGCTCAACCTCTAAATGTGCTCATTCTTCACCCAAGGAGAGGAGAAAGCCAGCCACCAATGGCTCGCACTTGAAGGTTTCCACTGAAACAGCGTGACTGTCTATACCTTCACAAATGAAAAAGCGAACAGCAGATGCTACACAGAGTTTAGGTGAAGCTGATATTACAGGGTGCATACACAGAATGAACACAGAATTCTTTCCTTTGAAATCAAATGATTTAGTAACAACTGCAAGGCTTATGTATTGATATACCTTGAAAGGGGCAATCCCGATTGGAAAAGTTGGTTTTATACAATGGACAGAAATTAGTTACTTTGGGAAGGAAGCACGTATACACCACACTATTTCAGGGGTTTTCAAACTACGGACCGTGACTCAGTACTCGGTTGCGCAATGTCAGACACTGGATCTTGTGATGGGGAGGAGGGGTGCTAGAACAGGCTTCAGGACTGTCCTGGCACTCCAAACTGTGCTGCACCCCAAAAGCGGCCAGCAGCAGGCCAGGCTCCTAGGTGGGGGCAGAGGTGGGGGGGGGGGAGGAGAGACTCGCACAAGGCTCCACGCACTGCTCCTGCCCTGCGCACTAGCTACGCACTGTCATTGCCTAGAACCTACTGCTAGCTGCTTCTGGGGCACAGCATGGCCTGCAATGCCAGGACAAGCAGGAAGCTGCCTTAGCACCCCTGTTACAATGCTGACCAGGAGCCACTCAAGGTAAGCCCCTCCTACCCCAGCACTGAACCCCCACTAAAGCTGGAGCCTCCTCCTACACACACCGCAAAGCTCTCAGCCTCAGCCCATCCCAGAGCCCACAATCTAGTCACGTTACCTTGGGTCGTGGGCATCAGTTTTCTTCAACTGGGTCACAAGAAAAAAGTTTGAAAACCACTGCACTATTTGATAATGCACCCGGGTAAGCTGTATGATCTGGAGGCAACATCATAGCATTGGGAGTCAAGGACATTGGAGTTTTAATCCTGGTTCTGCTGCTGTCACACTGTAGCAAAGCACTTCACCTCTGCCTGACTTCCCTTGGCTATAAAACGGAAGCAGAGCTTACCTACTTGAGAGATGTCAAAGTTAGTTAATGACTGAAGAGCGCTCTGCAGATGCTCAGATAGGTACAGAGAGCCTGATCTGGCAGTAAGATTAGCCTACAGTACATATATGCTTATCTTGGTTCTAAGTATTGCATTTTTATACTCCATAGAACGGTAAGAGTTTCAATCAAATTGGTCCTGCCCCCTAACTAGGCTCCTAGACAATACAGAAATACAAATAAATAAAAAGTAAGGAGCTCTAAGGTCAAGCCATAACAGGAATAAAGCTTGAGTGGATGAGATCTGACACAAACTTCCCAAAGACTTTCCTATCAACTGCTTTTTTTAAATTTAAAATTGTGTGCCCAAGTAGAATGTTCAGCCAGGGGAATGATCCAACACCACAGAATGACGTTACCCATTAAATGCAATAACGTAGGGCAGGTCTTAGAACAAGATGTTACAAATCATTAATAGTACAATGCCTATTAACGTTCACAAGACAGTAAGTTAAGGAACAAAGTGGCACATTTTGGAAAGCAATTTGTTCAAGCCACCCTAACCTTTTTATGAATAGTAGGCAATTAAAGCTACCTTCATTTTTCTACATGAACCATAGGATTTCATTAATATTGAGGGCTAGGCATTTTGAGATCTTAAAACCACAGAAATTGCAATACTGGATTCCAACTGAGATGCATCCAAGTCCGAAACCCCATATGACAGACAGATGCCTCAAATGCAAGGTATAAGAAACCCTGTAACGGGTAATTAGGGAATAACTTTGCTACCAGACACAGTCCAGGGTACATACTGTGGCTTCCTGAGAGCAGGGCTGCCAGCAGCTGCCAGCTAGCTCCTGGGAAGCCGGCTGCAGCAAAGTCTCCCCCTGGGCCCACAGTGGCAGCAAAGTCTCCCCCTCCCCGGAAGCAGAGCCTGCAGTATAAAGATTAGCTGCAGAGCCCGCTAGGCGTGTAACTTTTAAAAATGTTAGCAGTTACACAGTTCCCTTTTTAAATGCCTTTTACATCCCTAGCTGAAATTAAGATGTAACTGCTCTGTTTGTTACTAAGCTGTTTATTCAGCCCTACAAGAAACAAGGGCTTTGAGAAAGATGCTGCTTGTGACAACTGTGCTTGGCAGACGCAGTTACAGACAATGCTTGTATGCATCAAACAGCTTCATGATGATCTTTCTTCTCAATCCCAACACCACATTCCTTCTCTCTCTCTCTCAGAAGGACTAATAGAGCAGAGAAGAAAAGTCCTTACAAGGATGGAGACAGTAACAATCACCTTGCTTGTAATAATGATATAAAATGCTCACTGTTCTAGCACTTATCACAGGAAGGTTTCAAAAAACAGCAATGGGAGGATAACTCACGCAGTGAGGGTTAACTACACTACATACAGCAATCAAAATGCTCCTTGATTCAGAGATCTTGTTTATGCAGAACACAATAAATCTTAAATATAAGGTAGAATGAAATGACCCTGGAACTAGAGGGAAATGTACAGGAAGGTCAGACCACTGTAGATAAGTACTAGACAGTTATTCACCCTTCAACTGGATCTCTCTCATGTGACAGATCATTTACCGTAATACCTGCTATTACTAAACCAATGAGCGACACTTAGTCATGGAATGGCTGAATACTCTGGGTGGACAAATCCATAAACCAAAAAGAAAACTGCCTGTAAGCAAGCTCAACAATTACAGGCATAAGGAAAAATTGTTGAAAGCAGTTAAGTGAGGTTTTAAATCACACAGTGGAGTAATGATGTAGGGCTTTACTTGAATGTGAACTATAAGCTACATTTATGCATCAGCTTTCATTCCCGACCCCCTCCCAGGATCCCAAATTGTTTTGGAAACTTTATAACTATCTAACAGGGGTGGGGAACTTTTTTGGGGTCACAGGCCGCTGACACAGAAGGGAGAACACAGAAAAATCAGTCAGGGGCCGCACAAAAGTGAGAAGCAAAAGGGCCCTCAAAACACAAACCTTCACGGACATGGCCCAACTGAGAAGGAGAAAGACATTCCCCGCATTCCCCTCATGCACCAGAGCCTAGGGGAGCCCAGGCTAGTAGACTGTGTGCTCCAGCTCCACGGGTGGATTGGGGGGGGGGGGGGGGGGGGAGATGGAAGAAGAGACCTGGAGTGCCAGCATGAGTTCGCTGATGCTGGGGGAGGGAGTCCCAAGCCTCAGGGGCTAGATCCAAGCAAGCCAGGGGTTTAGCCCCAGGTTCTCTTCCCCTGCTATATAAGCACAAATGCATAGGAATCAAGTCTACTCTACTTTAAATGCAGTCACTTCAGGGGAAGAACACGTTAGAACAGTGCATAGAAACAATAAGAAAACAGACCATTCAGGACAGTAAATAAGACTAGTACATCCAACTGAAAGCAGAAGAGAAATTCAGGCAACAGAACATATGCACCATTACCCACATTTGAATCTGGCAAGGATGATAGAGCTAACGTTTCCATTCCTTTGAAAAGTACAACGGCAACTTAAGAATGGCCATACTGGGTCCATCTAGCCCAGTGCCAATGCCAGGTGCCCAAGAGGGGATGAACAAATTATCAAATGATCCATCCCCTGTCGACCATTCCTAGCTTCCGGTATAAACACTAGGGACACCATCTCTGCCAACCCTGGTTAATAGCCATTGATGGACCTGTCCTCCATGAACTCCATTAGTTCTTTTTTGAACCCTGTTATCTTGTCCTTCACAACATTTTCTGGCAAAGAATTCCACAGGTTGACTGTAGGCTGTGTGAAGAAATACTTCCTTTTGTTTATTTTAAGCTTGATGCCTGGTAATTTCATTTGGTGACCTCTAGTTTTTGTGTTAGTGCAAAAAAAACCCATTAGTATACTATCCCTTGTTTTAAACTTTTACTTAAGCTTCTTTGGAATAATCTTTTATAGAATACAAAGCATTATGCATGGTGCTTTGTGCAACCAAACTAGAAAAAGGAACTTGCATGATAGACAATAATTGCAAAATACTCTAAGTTCCCATAGTGAAGACTTGCTGACAGTCAAGGCCTAAAATATGTGCACCATCCTAGAAACTAAGGCCAGGTCCCCACTACAAACTAGGGGTGTAAAGAGTTAACTGGTAGGGGCTGGAGCAGCTTCCTGCCTGCTCTGGGGAAGGAGGCTGTGCCAGCCCTGTGGAGCTCACTACAGGCAGGGGGCTGCCCCTCCCAGCTGGAGCAATCCCTGTCCATGGCGGGCTCACTCAACTCCCTGCTGCAGTTTACACGCTGGCTCCCCAGCAGGCAGCTTCGCTGCAGGCTCTGCTGTATAAGGCTTATTTAAGTGTTATACTGCAGAGCCCGCAAAGCATGTAACTGCTAGGATTCTTAGTGGTTACACTGTTATTTTTAAATGACTTTTTACATTCTTAGGACAAGTTTTTGTCCACATAGCAGTAGCATGGGTGTGATGAGTGTGACCTGACTGACTTTGCTATGCTGGCAAACCCTCCTACTGTACACAGAGTTATACCAACAAAATTGTGCCTTGTATGCTAGAATAGGTGATTTTGCTTGTAGGGGCTGGGCTTAAACTAGACCAACAAAAGCAGTTTTGTTGGTATCAACTGCCTCCACACTAGGATCACACAGTATAACAGCACAACTATACTAGCAAAGCACTACTAAAGTAGACCTTAGCCTAAGATTCTGACGACACAGCACTCTAACATTCTGCCAGAGCACCAGTTTAGCAATGACTCAGAGGGGAGGGTGTTACCTGAATCAACAAGATCATATCAAGTAATACCCTAGATTCTTCTTGAGAAGATAGAAGAGTGATCTGGCATTTAAACACAGACCAGATTCAACCCTTTGGTGTAGGGATGTAAGCGAGTAGTCGACTACCCGCTTCCCCCTCACCCCCGAGCCTCTGTATCAGAGGCAACAAGGAAGAGGGTGGAAGAACAGGAGCTCGTACTGGGGGAAGCCAGCTTGAAAGCCAGTTTCCCTATCACCTCCCCTCCCCCACCCCACGCTGCAGCAAGGGGGCAGGGGAGGCTGCCGCAAAGCAGCCTCTGCCATGGTGGGCTCAGGTTCACCGCAGGCAGAGGCTGCTCTGCAACCCACAGTCAGCCCAGGCCACCAAGGACACGGGCTGCTGCCGGAGCATTTAAGATGAAGAGCTGAAGCACTCCCAGCTCTGTCCTGGTTTGCGCCGGTCTGGGACCTACCCTCGCTGCAGCTCTGCAGTTCAAATGTAGTAAGACTTGGGCTGCCTGCGTACCTGGCTCCTACTACATTTACATTGCAGAACTGCAGTGGGAATAGCTCCTGGACCAGCACAAGCCAGGACAGAGCCCTTCCCTTATCAACTAATCATGCAGTCGATACAATTTGTATCGACTACATTAGTCAATTGCCTGCCTCTCAACATCCTTACTAAGTGTCAGGACAGTGAACAAGATGACAGCTCAGTCCAGTATGACTGCAGTAAAAGAGTTTTGTTTCAAATAAAGCCTACTTTGAAATTAATGTTTTTTTTAAATGACACAAGTTTACAGAATCAAAGGTTTCATCTTCTCCAATGTTAATTTACTTACAAGTTAACAATAATTAAAAAAATAGCAATTTATTCCAGAAAGATGAGAAAATTCAAGGCAGAGGTCTGCAGGCAGTAATAAGCTATTCAGACATGATTCCTCACACTAATACCACACATCTCAGAAATACTTGTTCAAACTGTGGTATTTATTAGCACCATTCCTATGTTTTAAATCACTTCTGAACAGTGCAAGAGATGCTATTTAGAGGCAGGAGGGATATTAAAGATACAAAATCCTCTCTAACAGAATTACATTATCCATCTTGTTTAGGCCCCAAACTATTTTAAAAGGGCCAGTAAAGACATGGCATGAAATTATTGTTCATGTACAGCTTAACATGAGAAAGTGTGATGACATTAAAAGATTATATTAATAGTTAAAAATACTGAGATCACAGGGTGAAAATTGGAATAGTGTCTTCCCAAAACTTCAAGGGATATTATCAGGGAAGACCAAAAATAAAAATATTAACCAGAAAAATCTTACAATGTGTCAGGTAAAATAGAAAATGACTTAATGAAACTGAAGTAATCAAGAGAAAGATTTAAATATTTACTTGTGGTCTTTGGTTTGCAACTACCATTATGGTCTGAACCTGCAACTTCTTATGCAGGAGACCCTGCACCAAACTGGAGTCAGAAGACTGGGGTTGTGTGGGAGCACACGGATCTACCAACATTAACAAACTGCAGGATCAATGCCTTGGAATGGATGCTCTTTGAGGAAGGGACCAAGTTTTTTTATATATACTGTATATGTATGAACAGGGCCTAGTACAGTGGGCAGCTGACCCGTTTGGGACATCTAAGCACTACTGCACAGCCAGGACAGGACAGGTGAATCAGAAAATGAAACTGGCATTATGACTAGGCAGCTCAGTTTCTAGCTAAACCAAGGGAAGCATACAAAGTAAATACCTTAAAACTAAACTTTGGATCTTTATTTGCACTTTTAGTTAACTGAAGAATTATTCTGTCATCACTTGTCATGCCCAGTCTATTTTCAGATCATAAATTCTCTGGAATCCATCTAGTACATACAAAAGCCTCTAATCTGACATCCAATATGAATGATCAAAGAGTTGTAAGCCAATCAAAGCCAAAGTTTAGGACACACGTCATCATAGTGTGGATCTAAAGAACAGAAATAAATGACTGAGTGTAAGGTTTTTTTATCAAGATATTTCCAACACAAATTCATACCATAGATTTATAATAGATGAGTAAGTTACAGCAGTAAATAGGCCAAAAATCAGCTTTACATGGAACTAAGGTCTGGGAGTTAAAATTAAGCAAACCCCTTCAAACTGAAGTTTTCAGAAGTGTGCTTTCAAGTTACTTGCAAATTTCGAGACGCTTCCTTATTTAAATATCATTCTCCCGCTTCAAAAGTACAAAGTATTACTCGTTAAAATTCAACCACTGTAGAAAGAGGATTTTTTGAATGACTGATTTTTAATAGCGTGGAGAACCAAGTATACTTGTCAAAGCAAGTGGAAATGGCACTAGATATGAAGGAGACATGCAGTCTATTACTACCAGCTCTTTCCCTGAATTTCTCAGCTTCCTTTCCCATCTAGAGGGCAACGACTATTCTTCTTTGTAAATATAGTACTTGGAGAAGTGCTATGGTTGTAAAACACTATAAGACAGTTATTAATAAGGTTTATTTATTCTAGGCCTGTATAGCATAATGGAACCCTGATCACTTTTGAGTGCTAATGCTTTCAAGTTAACAACTTTTGCAAGTGACTTTTCAGTTTAGTGATCTAATTACCCAAAGGAGATAAGTATCTTAAAATAATTGAAACTATTTCGTTTCACTAAAGTTGAAAAAGTTTCATTGTTGGAATTTAAAATAATGAAAATTAAATGCAAATTTCAGTTTTTAAATGTAATGAAAGTCTATATTAATGTTCAGTAAAGTAAAATAGGTGTGCATGTGCATGTATATTTGTTTATAACAAAACCTATTCAAAAAAAACAAAACTTAATTTGTGTCTGAACTCCCTGACAACTTCCTTTTAAGTCCTGGAATTTGAGGTCAGCACAGGAATGCTAGAAACTGAAGACTGATAAAACCTGACATACTATGTTTTATATCTATTAAAACTAGATCTCATCTATGGTAAGAGTCAATTTTTGTCATAAAAAGGAGACTCAGCAGAGAAAAGATAACTTCTTCAGAAAGTCTTATTCCTTGTGGTTTTTAAGCATCAACTTCATTTCCTGTCCTAGAAAAGTCTCAGTTGGGTACTGAAGTAATAGAGATTCAGCCATATTAGTCTGGTCTAGCTGAAACAAAAGACAGGACTGCAAAGCGCTGCATAGCCCTGTCTTTTGTTTCAGTTGGGTACTGAATTGGGTAACACCAGAAAATAAAATGAATACTTCATCAGTGTCAGTAAGAAGCCACTTCAGCTGGCAGTTCCTAAAACAGGCCAGTTCAAAACTATTCAAACAAATTAGAGTAACTGAAGATTACTCAAAATTTAAGAATCTGTTTCTCAAAAACATGAGATTCTAAAGCCAGAAGAGACAATCAGATCATGTAGTTTCTAACCTCCTGTATAGCATAGGCTATAGAATTTTCATCCAACTACTACTGTACTGAAGTTGATAGCTCATGTATGGAGTTATCTTTAAATAAAAACTGCATTCTCTGAGGCAGACACATTTTGAGTAAAAATCTCAGTCTCTTCACCACTACAAATAAGGAAGGGCAGAGAAACACACTAAGTGATAACTCAGGACGGGTTATATTTTTCAAAATGTCACAGAGGTGATGGTTATGATAACTGTAATCAACGCAGCCAGGCTAATGACAGAGTTTTTCACCTGTAGCATGTAACTATGCAAATTGCTGAGTCCTACATCCTACACTAAAATGTGTCTCCCACCAAAGTAACTCACTCACACATCAACTTAATAATTCTGTCTCCACAGGAGACATAGCACTTGGGCCAACATATTTAGGTAGACACAGCATCAGTGAAGGCACTGCACTGCACACATCAACTGTTGCTGCCTTTGACTAGCCACCTCACCATGCCCCATCCGGAGAGTTAAATCACTGCAAGCACTCCTCGTGAGGACACAACACAAGGAGCATAGACATGCAAAAGCAATTTAACTACTCCAATGGCTATACCTCGACATAATTGAGATCAACTTAATGTTACAGTGTGTGTCCTAAGCTATCTGGATTTTTTTAAGGTCCTAAAAAAAAAAAAATGTGTTTTACTTCCTGGATTTCTTTTCTTTTCCCCACCCACTCCACCTCTTGCCCAGAGACTGTGCAGTACGTGGCTTTGGGAGCATTACAAAACTCGAGAAAAGTTTTCTGGGGATTTTTTCCAATACAGGTGATTTTTTAAGTGTCGAGAGAGAGAGAGAGAGAGAGAGAGAGAGAGAGAGAGAGGACTGGAGACAGGGGTCAAATAAGCAGGGCTGGATTTTAGAGGGACAGCTGCAAAGACACTAAACTAGGGAGGGAAATAGGGAGGGAAAAAAGAACAGCAGCTAGCCATGACTATGGAGGACAGATCATCTAGAAGAGAGAGACAGGAACCATCAGAAGGGGGCAAATGATAAGGAGGGAGACAGATCAGCTAAACGGGGGTGGGGAAATTGAGGCTGCCAAAGAGGCAGCAGCATGGGAGGGGACATCGGGGGGGGGGGTTGGGGGGGGCAGGACACGGGGGGGGGGGGGGGGGGGGGTTGTGAGGGGGCAGCCATGGACAGGCAGCCATGGCAGGGGGGGGGGGGGTGGGGGGGGGGGGACATTGGGGGGGGGGGGGTTGTGAGGGGGCACCAGCCATGGCAGGACATTGGGGGGGGCAGCAGGGACACACGGGGGGGCTCTGAGGGGACGGTCACGGCGCGGGGGCCGCCAGCTCAGCAGGGGGCGGGGCAGCGGCCATGTTGACGGGCCGGGAGGGGGTCGGGGAGGCCCGGGGGGGGGGCACGCGGCCCCCGACACCCCATAATACTCACGCCTTGTCCACCAGCTCCCGCACTTTCCACATGTTGAGCATGGCGGCGCTGAGCGCTCCCGGCCCGAGCCCCCCGCCGCCGCCGCGGCACCGCCAGGCCAGGCCCGCCTCGCTCGCCGCCGCCTCGCCCCACACCACCCAACGGCACCCACGGACGCGGCGCGGCCCGGCCCCCGGAAGCCGACGCCACATGCCCGCAAGGCCTGCCGGGACTTGTAGTCCGCCTCCCGGCGGGGCGAGGAGACGGCCGCGGCCGGCCTTAGGCCTCGCAAGGCATGCTGGGGGCGGCAGGCCTCCCCGCTAAGCTTCCTGGGAGGTGTAGTCCCCGGAGGGAGTTCCTCGCAAGGCATGCTGGGAAGGGCTGGCTATCAGAGGCAGCAGCTGGGCTGGGCTGGGCGGTGCCAGGGCGTGCACCCTGCGGGGAGGGGAGGGCAGTGGGGTGTGGGCGGGGCTCCTGCTTTGGGGGCAGGACTGGCTGGTCTTGGGTGGCTCCCGGGCAGCGGTGCAGGGGGGGGCTGAGGCAGGCTGCCCCCAGAAGCAGCCAGCAGCAGGTTCCCAGCCAATGGGCTGCGGGGCTAGTGCCAAGGTGCAGACCCGTCTGCTGCTCCCCCCACACCGAGGAGCCGGGCCGGCTGCCCCATTTGTGGGGCGCAGCCTGACTGCGGTGCGGGGACAGGCAGGTGGCTTCCTTAGCACCCCCAGGGATCCCCCTGCAGCAGTGAGACCCAGCACCTGATATTCCGCCACCCGGAACTGGTGACTCCTAGTTTGAAACCCACTGATCTAGTTCTCTACCCACTGTCAATGCCAGGTCATGCCCGTCCTGTCAGCCATCCTTGGCTGCTTGTGTAGTTCTCTCTGCCACAAAGCCACCCGCTCCTGGTGGGGTAGGCTTGGTGCAATTTCTTTTTTATACATTTTACAGATCACATCGATGGGTTTTTTTAAACATCTATGGAAATGTTCGCAGCTGTAGGACATTAAGGGGGGAGGAGGTGTTTTTGACAATAATTATTAAAAGAAAACTGTACAAAGCCACAATAGCATCATGAGCCAAAATCAGCTGGAAGGGAGAATGTAATCCGAAAAATGTAAATGATCCATGACTTTCAAGTAAGACAGCAAGCTGGATGCCCCAAAAGCCACAGTCCCACAATTAAAGAACAGCATGCGGATTTTAAAAATATCAACCTGGTTTAGAGGTGAAAGGAAAGCAGCTCTACAGATAATATACATGTCCTGTTAGAAGGGTGGGTAAAGATGACAAGAGTCAAGCTTCCTTGTTCTGGGTGTTCAGCACATACATAGACATCCCTTCCTCTAACATGCTTGCAGTCTAATTTAAGTTGCAACAAGTGATTGTCTGTAAATCTGAGATAGTGATGAAAAGGTCATAAGGTTCCATAGGCTGTCTTTGTGCACTACTTGATACCTTATTTAACTGCACAACAATGTTTTTAGGGCAGGAAGGAAGGAAGACAAAATATTCTAGCCTATTGAATAGCCACTAGCATTTGAAAGTATGTGCAGTTGTTCTAAGTGATTGCCGCAGCAGTCAAACTTAAAATGTTGATAATAATCTGAACGTTTTTTGAAATGCTGAGCACCCACACCAGTCATTATCTTAATTTGGCATTGTGGGTGCTCATTATCTTTGAAAAACAAGGACTAGGTCTATTAAGGTAGGAACAGGAAAATACTGAGCACATTATCGGCCCTTTTGAAAATGTTGGCTTAAGGACACGCCACAAGACGTTATACATCAGATGAGCACCCAGGTATTCGGCCGCCCTGTCTCATGCTCTAGTTACAACGTACTGCTTGCCTTTCATCCTACTTATGCATATTTAATAGATTCTTCTAGAAACACCTGCATGGATTAATTTCTTCTTTTAGAGCCATGCAAGAAACAACAGGGAGAAAGGTCTACATAGATAACTATGTAAACCGCAAAACAATGATCTAAAAATAATTTCTGATGAAAATATGTTTATAGCTTCCAGGCTTATGCACAATATCATAGAATCATAGAATACTAGGACTGGAAGAGACCTCGAGAGGTCATCGAGTCCAGTCCCCTGCCCTCATGGCAGGACTAAATACTGTCTAGATCGTCCCTGCCTGCAGTAATATATATGACTAGAAGATGTACCTGGCATTGCTTGGGTCCTTAGCTCAATTATTTTTTGTTTTGAAAATGTACATGCTGCATTTCATTCGTTGCTCTAGGCTGGGGATGCGGGGTTCAGGACTACCTCAGTCCTCTTCCACTGCAGCAGCTTGGGGCCAGGGGAGAAGCACCTCTCAATGGCTGCGGTAGTTCCAGCAGGCACAGCCTGGGGAGGGGTGCACTAGAGGACACCAAATGAAATTAATGGGTAGCAGGTTTAAAACTAATAAAAGAAAGTTCTTCTTCACACAGTGCAGTCAACCTGTGGAACTCTTTGCCAGAGGAGACTGTGAAGGCTAGGACTAGAACAGAGTTTAAAAAGAGCTAGATAAATTCATGGACGTTAGGTCCATAAAAGGCTATTAGCCAGGATGGGTAGGAATGGTGTCCCTGGCCTCTGTTTGTCAGAGGCTGGAGATGGATGGCAGGAGGGAGATCACTTGATCATTGTCTTCAGTCCACCCTCTCTGGGGCACTGGTGCTGGCCACTGTCGGCAGACAAGCTACTGGGCTAGATGGACCTTTGGTCTGACCCAGTACGGCCGTTCCTATATTCTTATGTGCCCTGGCTGGGGCAGATCCAGGTTTGTCTGCCCTCTGGGCTCCCCAGCCAGAGTGAAGAATGGAGCAAACTGTGCACTTTCCCCTCACTCCCTGACAAAAGGGAACAGTCAGCAATGTCTCCATATAAATGAGGGCGGGAGAGAGGGGAGGAGTTTCAGCTCCCCCCCCCCCCCCCCCCGATCTCCTAAAGAGTGCCTGGGGGTAGTGGTGGAGTCCCAGACAGGAGGGTCATGCTTCCAGCCAGCCCCTTTCACCTACCTGGCAATTCTTTCTCTTTTCTGAATGGTTTTATGAGACACAATCCCATTCCAAGCACATCCCATCATCCTGGCACAAGCAAACCCTGACCTTGCTTTAAGGTATGTTAAGAGGAAGCTCTATGCCAAATTTGGTGTTCCCAGCTCTTACCGTTTAGGAGGAATTCTTGAACAGACAGACAGACAAACTCTCTCAACTATATAGTAGATCCTCTCTCAGCCATTTCCCCCCTACAGAATACATGTGGAATTAAGTAGAAACATTTTATTTAATAATGATAATTGTCTTACTTAGATTCAAGAAAATGGGAATTCCAGGTTTGAGAAAAAACATTCTGTCTTCGCTGTTTCTTTTTTGTTTATGATTTGTACATCACTATGAATATGTCTTGCACTTTACAGATTATTCAGTGGGGTCCCTGCCCTCAAGACGTTGCTTAGGCATTGAAGACGATGTCTGTTAGTATCTGTGAGAGTTTCTTTGTGAAGTTGATGGATTTCCAAGTTATACGACAAAATGCAGAGCCTTGCATGGTAAAAATGTCTCAGAGGGGTAGCCGTGTTGAGACATACATGCAAAATCGTCCACAGAATACTTGGCCAGTGTTTGGAAATCGGCACCATGACACAGCTAAAACTAGATTGTGGCACCTATATTGGAGAAGATCCAGCACTTCATCATCCCAGAGGCAACAGCAAGAATTATGAGGAAGGCATGCTGTGTCCCAGAGGTCTGTAATTGCACTTGGATGGAGAACGCCATCTGTCACGGCCTTTAAAGAAAACACCAGGCAGCTCCTGTGCGGAACTGACTGGCAGATAGTTGGGCTGAAGCCGTAGATCTGTCTGCTCACTGTGTCTTTTCTAGTCGATTGCTCCCATTGGTAACAACTAAGCATCAGCCTCCCAACCGAGCCTGGGCCTGTCTGGCTGGCCTTTACCTGCTCCCCGATAAAAAGTACAGGTGGCTGGGAAGGGAATCACGGTGCAATTTCCAAAGGACTTGTGAATTGTTGAAGGGCTGCATTAGAAGGCCACTGACACATCATGGCCAATGTTTAGAAAGATTCCATTTGGATACAAATCTGCTCCTCCAAGGTTTTCTATAATTCTCATCTCTCTTCTTTACTAAACTTAATGGCTGTGTCTACATTGGCGCGATCTTGCGCAAGAACTCTTCCAGAAGAGAGCATCTACACTGGCATGTGCCTTTGCACAAGAGGTGTGCTTTTGTGCAAGAGCATCCGTGCCAGTGTAGACGCTCTCTTGCGCAAGAAAGCTCCGATGGCCATTTTAACCATCGGGCTTTCTTGCACAAGAAATTCATGTTGCCTGTCTACACTGGCCTCTTGAGCAAGAACAGTTGCGCAAGAGGGCTTATTCCTGAGCAGGAGCATCATAGTTCTTGCGCAAGAAGCCCTGATTTCACACATTAGAACGTCAGTGTTCTTGTGCAAGAACTCACGGCCAGTGTAGACAGGCAGCAAGTTGTGGCACAAAAGCGGTTGCTTTTGCGCAAGATCGCAACAGTGTAGACACAGCCAATGTGTTCCGGAGACACATAGGAGCAACTTCTCCTCCCTGGGGGTTGAAGTCATCTGGGTTGTCCTAGCTCTCTGCCCCTAGGTTTTCCTCTTTATCTCAGTGGGTACCGGGAGAACAAAGGATGCACAAAGAAGATGGAAATGGCCATAGCAGTGGGCAGGCAAAAAGCAGGGAAGTTGAAAAGGAGGGCATTACCAGAATCAAGGTGAGAAGTGATCAGACTTGCGCTAGGGGCTTAGCCCTGAGAATGGGCCGAAGCCGGAGATGTAGAGGAATAATTGGAAAGATTCAGCAACAGCGGCAACGTAATGCGGAAGAGGAAGAGAGAGAAGACGAGGATGGTACCTAGGTTGTGGGTCTGTAGAAAGGAAGGGGAGTGGGATCACCGCTGGAGAAAGGCTAAAGGGATGAAAATGGGGCTTTGAGTTGTTGCCACTGTGAATTGGTAGCAGGACATCCAGACTTCAGGAAGGGGTGAGAAGAGCAAGTCTGAAAGGAAGGAGAATGGCAGGGTCAAGTGCATGCACCTTTGAAATGAGTGTGAGTTCATCTGTGCACGGTACATGCAGAAGCCCCGTCTCCACCACTTGCAAATCAATGGAAAGAAACAAAAGGAGGAAGAATCGTACATCAAGGCTACCCCAAGAGAATATTAACTTGCTTAAATTACTAACAAAATGTTGCAATATTTACATTCAGAGATTCCTTGTCTATGAAAGGGTATTGAGCAGTTATCCTAACGACTCCCTAGTGATGTAATTAGAGCCCTCTGCGGATACATTTGTATCTGCAGCCGCAAAAATGAGCCGCAGATATCCACATCCACATCCGCAGCTGCGGATACCAGCAGATATAAAACAGATATCTGGAAATTTGCATGGTTCTAGACACAACATTTGTATCCGCATCTGCATCTTTATGTGCAAAAATGAGCCGCCCACCTAAAGCAAGACCAGCTGTGGATGCAGTTACCTGTGGATATGAAGTGAATATCTGCAGATTTGCAGGGCTCTGGGTATAATGGCATATCTGGGGCCAGGCCAGTGTACCATAGACAAGATTGTCGGAGAGTTTTCCTTTAGAAAGCTTGAGGTCAACTGGACAGTTTTCTTCCAAGCTATGGTTGTGTAGTTTATTCAAGAAAATAGCAAAAATGTAAGTGAACTTTTGCCTTAACTATGCCCCATATATATATCTGTTCATCAGCTTTTTTTAAAAAAATTGTCCCCACAAAGCAAACCAGGTGGCACATGAAAAATCCGTTGCAACCTAGTGCTCTAGTAATGACTTATAAACCTTTAAAGCATAATTGTTCTTCAATGGATCTATGAATAGAAATGGGTATGGTGGCAAAAATGTGATGATGTGGCTATCTCTGTATTTCACTTTTCCACTTACTTAAGTATATCGATGTATCTCTCTGTCCATCTATCTAGGTGGTTATATAGAATCATAGAACACAAGAACTGGAAGGGACCTTGAGAGGTCATCAAGTCCAGTCCCCTGCCCTCATGGCAGGACAAAGCACTGTCTAGATCATCCCTGACAGAAGTCTATCTCACCTGATTTTAAATATCTTCCATGATGGAGATTCTACAACCTCTGTAGGCAATTTATTCCTCTGTTTCACCACCCTGGCAGGAAGTTTTTCCTAATGTCCAACCTAAACCTCCCTTGCTGCAATTTAAGCTCATTGCTTATTGTCCTTTCCTCAGAGGTAAAGGAGAAATTTTGTAACACCTTGTAACACCCTTTTAGGTACTTAAAAGCTGCTATCATGTCCCCTCTCGGTCTTCTTTTTTCCAGACTAAACAAACGCAGTTCTTTCAGTCTTCCCTCATAGGTCATGTTTTCTAGACCTTTGATCATTTTTGTTGCTCTTCACTGGACCTTCTCCAATTTGTCCACATCTTTCCTGAAATGTGGTGCCCAGAACTGGATACAATCCTCCAACTGAGGCCTAATCAGCGCAGAGTAGAGCGAAAGAATGACATCTCGTGTCCTGCTCACAACACTCCTATTAATGTTTATTTATTTATTTTTGCAACTGTGCCACACTGTTGACTCATAGCTAATGTATGGTCCACTCTGACCCCTAGATCTCTTTCGGCAGTACTCCTTCCTAGACTGTTACTTCCCATTTTGTCCCATTTTGTTTGCGTGAAACTGATTGTTCCTCGCTGAATGGAGCACTTTGCATTTGTGCTTGTTGAACTTCACCCTAGTTACCTCAGACCATTTCTCCAGTGTGTCCAGATCATTTTGAATTATGACCCTGTCCTCCAAAGAACCCACAATATGTGGTTCCCATAACCACTGCATCTAAAAGGTATGTCTACACAGCAGGGCTAACAGTTGTATTAAGCTACGGAACTTCAGATACATCAATTGCGTAGCTGAAGTCGAAATAGCTTAATGTGGCTTTTGACGCTGCCTACACAGCAGGAAGTTGAAGGAGAACCACTCTTCCTTCGCCTTCCTGTACTCCTTGGCTGCATCTAGACTGGCAAGTTTTTCCGCAAAAGCACCTGCTTTTGCGGAAAAACTTGCCAGCTGTTTACACTGGCCGCTTGAATTTCCGCAAGAACACTGATGATCTCATGTAAGATTGTCAGTGTTCTTGCGGAAATACTATGCTGCTCCCATTCGGGCAGAAGCCCTCTTGTGCAAATGCTTTTGCGTAAAAGGGCCAGTGTAGACAACGCGGTATTGTTTTGCTCAAAAAAGTCCCAATGGCAAAAATGGCGATCGGGGCTTTCTTGCGCAAAACCGCGTCTAGATTGGCACGGACAATTTTCTGCAAAAAGTGCTTTTGGGGAAAAGCATCCGTGCCAATCTAGATGCTCTTTTCCGCAAATGCTTGTGACGGAAAAACTTTTCCGTTAAAAGCATTTGCGGAAAATCATGCCAGTCTAAATGTAGCCCTCATGAAATGAGGGTTACAGGAGTCAGTGTAAGAAGTCCCTCCAGCATGACATTATTTCAAAATAAAGGCTTGTAGTGTAAACACGCACTCTGTTATTCCAGAATAACATCAGTTATTCCAAAACAATGCTGCTGTGTAGACGTAACCCTAAGTGTCTATGGCAATACAGTTTTATGCAACATCCAGTTCAATACTCAAAATGGAACCTAATGGCGTAAGATTGGTGATAAGATGCAGACTGTCTAGAGCTGCTGGTTCAAATCTAGGCTGGTTTAGAAATGACCACAAATATTAGCACCTAAAGCAGGACCAGGATTGGTATATTTGTTCCCATCATTTCTGGAATGGGGTTAACGCAGATTGTTTATGGCAACACTTGCAGTTAAGCTGTACTCAGTACCAATTCAGCCGCACCCATTGGAAATACCCATTGTCAGGAACTGATCCTGGCATCATCAATGACGTCTTGTAGCGGTGAGTTCCGCAGGTGAAGTGCACATTGTAACACACGCATGGCGAGCTGGGCGTGGAAACTTGCCATGTGCTGCCTGCGCTTGCTCTGGGCTACCGTGCTCTGTGGGTAAACAAAGGCCGCTGGTCTGCCCGAGGATGAGCGCAGCTGTTTTCGTTAGCACGATGTAAATGAGAAATAATACAAATGATCTCAACACACTCCGGAGAGAGATGGTGACGTTTCAGACAGAGGCAGACAGAAATGGCCGGGACTACTGGGCAATATGGCAGGTCCAGAATGTAAGGAGATTAACTCCCTTGCTAATCTCACCGGTATTAGCACATACCACAGGTGCGGTCAAGTCAGTGGAGGATTTCAAAGTAAAAAAACGTAGCAGGAATGAAAAAAAAAAAGTCTCATGGCCGGGCAATAGCAACTGCATGGCTAAGGCTGAGACAAGCGTTTCATTTAAAGCAGGAATTGCATAGTCGTTTCTAACTCACCGGTGATTCAAGCTAGGCTCCAGATGTTACTCTTCGGAGCTCCACTGAATTTTCTAAAAGACCTTTGTTATAAGGATGAAAGCAATGAAACAAGGCTGCCTGTCTGAAATGTGATGTGCCCCACTGGATCCCACTGAACAGACTGCAGTCCCCATAAACTCCGAACTTCTCTCTCCCTCTCTCACACGCACAAGTGGGTCACCTGTGCACTCAAGGTGCAGACACTCCGGGTAACATTTCAGAAAGAATCTCCCCCATCCGCCATAACGTGTTCTGTCTCCACTGAATGTAGGCGACCGGGCGTCCCAGTTTCCAGCACTATCCATCAGCCGCCTTTCCTCCCCAGCCAGCCTCGGCACAGAGCCCTGTGAGGCCAGAGACGGACAGGGGAGGCTCCCCGCTGTTTGCAGAGCAGGGGAACTGGCAGGGATGAGTAGGGTGGGGTGACACCCCCTTTTTTAAAGGGACAGTCCCATATCGAAGCCCTGCTGAAACGCGCATTGTAACACACACGTGGCGCTCTGGGGGTGGAAACTTGCTGTGTGCAGCCTGCGCTTGCTCTGGGCTACCGTGCTCCATGGATAAACAAAGGCCGTTGGTCTGCAAGGGGATGAGCACGGCCGTTTTCATTAGCATGATGTAAAGAAATAACACAAAGCTGCCTCCTTCCTTCCCCCACTGCCTTTGGCTAGGTTGGTGTGCAGTGTTCCCTCTAAACTGAGCGCTTGCGCAGCCACCCAAGAGAGGTCCAAATGCCGCCTGGCTGATTAGCAGGGCAACCACAGCTGGCATCAGCTGGCAGCGTGTGTGTCTACTGGTGGTGCACATCCACACATGCTGCAGTAGACATAACAACATTTATTCTGCACATAGATGGAAAAAATCAAGGGAACGCTGCTGGTGTCCCAGGAAAGCCAAGACCCTCTAGCCTGGGGTGCTGTCCGGAAGGAGCCACGCCCTATATGCACCAAGGCCCCACATGGGGCTGGCACAGGGCCGCCTCTCCACCCCTCAGCTAAGTTCTGGAGTGTCAGGGGAGACGTGATTTCCAACCAAGGGTGTGTGTGCTGAGCAGCAGGCCCCAGCGTGAGGGCCTAGCACCCTCAGCCTTTGCAGTCAGGTTCCCTGCGTCCTGAGGCACAAACAGCCCTGAAGGCTTAATCCCTTCCTGTCTGTGTGGTAGCTGGAAGCATCTGGGTCATGTCGGTGGCCAGCAGCAGCCTGGAGGGGTTAGCTGCCTTTCAATACCCTGGCTCTGTCTAGGCTTCTTTTGGAAGAACGTTTCTGGAAGAGATCTTCCGAAAGAGAGCGGCCACACACAAAAGCGCATTGAAAAAGCGATCTGCTTTTTCACCAGAACACCTGTGCTTCTTCCTCTTTTTGTGGCCACACAGCACCCGGGCAGAAATCGCAGGGGAGGGGCATGTGAACCTGCACTTCCCCCTCCCCCGCTCCCGACTTAACGTGAAAGCAATGAAACAAGGCTCCCTGTCTGAAATTCCGTGTGCCCCACCTTTTTTTCTAGACCCCTTTAAACAAAATGCAATTCCCAGGTGGGAGAGAGAGAGAGGCTTTGTGTGTGTGCGTATGGCCTGGACACAGATTGTGTGTGGCACAGAGACGGGAGGGGGGGAGGGGAGCGTGTGTGGTTCCCCAAGCAAACAGTAGAAGAGCTCCAAGAGTTGACTGATAACCAGGAAAAACCGGTCTGGCTGCTGGAGGTTACCACAGGCAGCCAGCATCCTGTCCCTTGTTTCTCCTCCTGCATGGGCTGAATCGTTAAACGCCAGGGCGTGCTGTGTAGAGACCGCAATGCACGCGAGAACTTTCAGCAAGCGCTGTGTTGTTGCAACAGCCGCAACAGAACCCCCCCCCCCCCCGCCTTTGGATCCTCAGACTGTAGCAGGGCGTGCGAGAGCGGAAAGGAGCTGCAGGAGAGCGGCAGAAGGAAGGGAGGGATACGCTCGTGCACAGCCGTCCTGAAGGCTCAGCATTCTGCCCTGCAGGCCACATTCTCAGAAACAGGCACTAGGCACAGCAAACCGGTATTCGTGGGCACAGAACAGGGAGCGGTGACATAGACCAGCAGCTGTTTTCCATACAGGTTTTATAGCTGCAGTGTAGGCCCTTCGCTTTCAAACTCTGGCCTGAAAGCCTCAAGGGAAGGAGCACAAGGATCCCTTTCCGCTGCTTGCAGGGAAAGTTCAAAACATTCAGCAACTGCCCCTAACTGGCAACCCTATTCCCTGATGCTGGGCACTTGTGCGGCCACTCAGGAAAAATTCAAATGCCACCCAGCGGATTAGCAGAGCGAGGCTTTCTGTTTCTGTTGGTGGTGCACATGCACACACCTCTCTCTGTGCACATATAATTATTCCGCACATGGATGGAAACGATTAGAGGGAGCATTGACTGGCACCCCCTCTTTCCTTCTAACTGTGAGCACTGAAGACACTGGGGAAGCTAAAAAAACAGAGCTAAGCCTGGGTGCAGAATATGTTTAGAGTCGACATTTCTTCCGTGTGGGGACTTTCATGAACAAACTTCAGGTGTAGTTGTGTACGCGGCAGGCCTGCTAATCCAACTCATGAGCCGTTATCCTGCTCACCCAGATGCTTTCCTCCGGCAGAGCACTGATGCGCATGTCCTGTCTCCTGTCACCACAACATGGGGCCCGGTGGGGCGTAATCCCTACAGCCATCTAAGGGCAGGAGCTGCCCTTTCTGCACCTCAGAACATGGGAGCCAGCTGTGGTTTGCCAAGAGGAATGTCTCACGGAGATGAACGACAGGCAGTTTCTCAGACCGGATGTACTAGAGGGGCAGGACGTAGACCCCTGAGCCAGGGGCTGTTCTGGAGGAGATGTATGATATTGGAGAAGGATATGGCGAGAGTGGCACTGATCTCCCCTGGATCTCTCCTCTAGCCATTCTCCCTCTCCGCTCCTTCCAGATGGACCATTCCCTCCCTATGCGGAATGACCAGGACACCTGGTAAAATTACCCATATTCAAGCGAGCCCAACAGCAGCCAATCAGAACTGGCATCAGATGAACCTCTCATTGACTGAGCCAGTGATAAAAAGAAATGCAGCGAAGCTTGGATTGGCCTTTGTGTGGGTAAGGTTTTCGGGGTCACCCTGGGAGAGGTGGCACAACCACTCACAGGCTCCTAGGGCGGGCAGAGACCTCTGCAGGCCAGTGAGTCCAGCCCCCTGCCCGAAGAATGACCCACCCATGAAGAACACACACACACACACACACACACACACACACACACACACACACGGGAAGAACACACCCACACCTACACACAGGAAGAACACACACCCACACCCACACACAGGAAGAACACACACACACACACACACACACACACGGGAAGAACACACCCACACCTACACACAGGAAGAACACACACCCACACCCACACACAGGAAGAACACACACACACACACACACACACACACACACACACAGGAAGAACACACCCACACCTACACACATCCACCCAGGAAGAACGCACACACACAGGGGAAGAACACACACACACACACACACACACACCTATCCACCTCGGAAGAACACACACACACACACACACACACACACACACACACACACACACACCCCTCTCTCTCACAGGGGAAGGGGTTTGGACCCACGTCTCCTGGCAGCTGGCCCTGCATCTTCTTGAGGCCAGAGCTGGCCCTGACGACTTCCTGAAATCCATGGAATCCTCCTCCCCACCACCGCTACAAAAAATATTGCCCACCCCTGGTTTACTTGATGGGACAGACCACAGGTTTAATCCAGTTTTTGTATCAGATTTTTGACAGCCCTTCCCTATAAGAGACTGATGACTGAATGGATACTGAATGCTGAGTTTATGCTGCCAGCACCCCGAAATGTTTTCTTTTAACCCGTAAATCTCCTCCCATCTCCTCTTTCTCTCGATTTTTGGAGCAAAATGCTGCTTGTGCCACATTCCCCTTCTCTTCCATCTGGTCTAATTCCCAGGTGGACCAAAAGTTTTGCCTTGTGCAAAAGAGCTTAAAAAACCCCTGGCTGCACCCCACGATCATAACGGTGACCTCGCCAGCTGCTGACTTCTGTGCTGGCAATAGTTGTCATTCCCCACCTACCCTCAGTGCTGTGTTTTATGCACTTGCTCATCCTTCGGCATTAGCGTAACGCAGACCTTCAAACTGGCAGCGAAGAAGGAGTCCGCAGGGAAAACGCCAGTAACCCTTGAAGCTCAGTCTGGTGAGTTCTGTGCGGCTTGTGTAACCACCTGGGACCTGAGTATAGGAGCTTCTACCCTCTGAGCTAAAAGCCAGCTGATGCCCACTCCATGCTGTAGAGGTCTCTTGATCTTAACTGTTGCTGTGGTCTATGTGCCACTGCATTGGTCAGTGAGCCACACTAGGGCTATGTCTACACTCGTGGCTTCTTGCGTGAGAAATATGCAAATGAGGCTAAGCGTGGAATATCACTGAGCCTCATTTGCATACCTAATGAGCCGCCATTTTTTGCAGAAGAGGCTCTTACGCCAGAAGGAGCTGTCTACACGGCCCTTTCTTGTGCAAGAAAAACCCTCTTGCGCAATGCTGTTATTCCCGAAAATAAGCAGCATAGAGGCATTGCGCAAGAGGGTTTTCTTGCGCAAGAAGGGGCAGAGTACGCAGCTCCTCTGGTGTAAGAGCCTCTTCTGCAAAAATGGCGGCTCATTAGGTATGCAAATGAGGCTCAGCGATATTCCACGCTTAGCCTCATTTGCATACTTCTGATGCAAGAAGCCGCGAGTGTAGACATAGCCTAGGTGCATGGGTTACACTTGCTCACTAAAGTTCTCCAAAGCTGTTTGCTGCAGATACTTCGGAAGACTGGGGCAAAGAAAGGTATAAATGCGGCCACCCTGACTACCACGGTCTGTTATTGGGAATGGGAAAAAATGAAAGAGGAGCATCAAGGGAAGAAGTTCGGAGAGACAGAGGTTGTCAAAAACCCTTCCGCATCAAGCAGGCTTGAGAGAACCATAACAGACGGATTTTCAGTAACAGTCAACTATGAGAGCGTAGGAAGTTGACATGCCGTCCCTAGGAGAGCCGACGTATTGACAACAGACATGCAAACTCGAAAAACATCCTTTTGTGGAAAAATCCATTATGACAAGTGACAGCACTTAAGCCACCAAATGGCCCGCCCCCTGGGAACGGACTCAATTATAGTCGCACGTCCAATGAAGCCATCCAGGGGTAAAGTGAATGGCCAATCAAAGGGAAGCAGTGGGTAATCAGATCTTTCAAAATCTATTTAGCTTTCTGGCACTGAGGCCTTGCTACCGTTGATGTGAACTTCCCTGCAAAACCTGGTGGGCTATTCGGAGCTGGTTTTGAATCACCAGCACCTCTCTCCACAGCCACTTAATGAAAGGTCTCCAACTCTTCTGAGTAGAAGTCTGACGTCCTCTTTCAGCCGTTCTATTAATGGCACACCAAGCATGTCCCTGTATTTTGGGATATTTTTTGGTGCTAGCAGCAGGAACTACTTAATGCTAAAGTGTGTTAAATGGTTTCCCATAAAGTAGAAAGTTCTCAAAACAGAATCATAGAACCATAAAACACTAGAACTGGAAGGGACCTCGAGAGGGCATCAAGTCCAGTCCCCGGCCCTCACAGCAGGACCAAGCACCATCTAGATCATCCCTGACAGGTGACCGTGTAACCTGCTCTTAAATCTCTCCAGGGATGGAGATTCCACAACCCCCCTAGGCAATTTATTCCAGTGTTTAACCACCCGAATGGGATTTTTTTCCTAATGTCCAACCTAAACCGCCCTTGCTGCAATTTAAGCCTCTTGCTTCTTGTTCTATCCTCAGAGATCAAGAAGAAAAAAATGTCTCCTTCCTCCTTGTAACACCCTTTGGCTACTTGAAAACTGCTCTCATGTCCCCTCTCAGTCATATTTAGTCAGAGAGAGTCTGACTGGCAACTACTGCTCTCACCTTACTGTTCCATTTCAATATTTACATGGCCCTGCACTGAAGGTTACATTCTCTTTTACATGGCTTATGTGCTTTTTGTGTCACCTTTTTGATTTCAGCCCAAATGCAGTCAAGATCTTGGGTATACCCTTCTTAGACGGTGGACACTTCTTGTAGGTAATTTATTTTCTGCCTGGGGAATGAAAGCCAGAACCACGAATAACAGTCTGCTGCTTGCTGAAGGATGCACCTGTTCTGCAACCAAAATATCTCTGAAACTGAAATGCTTAGTAGGAGAACTACAATTACGGCATGCTTAAAGCAGTCAGCAAGAGCTGGTTGATCCTTTCTGTGGCCAGAAATAATCACAATGGGCTACATCGGGGGTCCCTACTCATTTTTATCCAGTACCTAATCTGGATCTCCGTCTATAACACCAGACTTCCCTTCAGAAGACTGTGGGAAATATTGGCACAGCAGAAAAAGTCGAAGCTGCTTGAAGGCGGGTCTGGTTGGGCAGCTGAAAATGTATTTCTCTGCTGCCTGCATCCCACCAATACAGTGTTTTCATAAGCACTCACTATATTCTCTCCTTCCTCCTGCCCGTCTTTCAGCCCACACAAAGTGTAGCAATTTAGTAGCTAGATCTAAGATCCCTTGTACATTTTTCCTTCTTAAATACAGTGACTCAGTGCACCATAGGCATACTAAGCAACCCACCATTCAACAAACACAGTCTCTAGTTTGCAGAATTCCCAGAGTGCGTGGTATGCAGCAGGATGGCATTTAGATCTGAAGCACCTGAATGTCAAGTCAAGTTCAATTAATTATTTTCTGTGTGGTCACCCGAGCTGCTCCAGCTTTGATTAGGATTCCGCCGGGATTGCTGTGATCACAGAGAAGCCTTTCAGAGAAGAGAGTGTTTGCTTTTGCGCTGAGCTCCTACGCCTTGCCCTGTGACCAAGCCAGCTCAGTCACGGCAGCGCGCGACAAGACTTAGAAAACCACGGCTGTGTGAAGAAAAGAGCCATTGTGCGTCAAATGAATCAGCTCTGATCGGACGCCGGCCTGGTGCCCCTTTCACGCGGTCGGCCACTCGATCCTGGCTAGTGTCATTCTAACGCCAGTTGCGTCTTCACTGAAATCTATGGCAGCTTGGTGCAGGCCAGTGTTTCTCAGACTGTGGGTCAGGACCCCAAAGTGTGTCAGAAGAACATCAGACCAGCCACACTGGGTCAGACCAAAGGTCCATCTAGCCCAGTGTCCTGTCTGCCCACAGTGGCCAATGCCAGGTGCCCCAGAAGGAGGGAACAGAACAGGGAATCAAGTGATCCCTCCCCGTCACTCATTCCCAGCCTCTGACAAACAGACACTAGGGACACTGTTCCTACCCATCCTGGCTAATAGACATTGAAGGACCTAACCTCACCTACATGAATTTCTTTTCTGAGCCCAGTCATAGTCTTGGCCTTCACAACATCCTCTGACAAGGAGTTCCACAGATTGACTGTGCGTTGTGTGAAGAAACAATTTTGTTTTATTTGTTTTAAACCTGCTACCTCTTTATTTCATCTGGTGACTCCTAGTTCTTGTGTTATGGGAACAAGTACATAACTTTTCCTTACTTACTTTCTCCACAGCAGTCATGATTTTATAGACCTCTATCATATTCCCCCCACCACTCGTGTCTTTTCCAACCTGAAGAGTCCCTGTCTTAATCTCCCCTCTTATGGAAGCCATTCCATTGCCCGAATCATTTTTGTTGCCCTTTTCTGAACCTTTTCCAAGGCCAATATATCTTTTTTGAGATGAGGCGACCACGTCTGTACGCAGTATTCAAGATATGGGGCGTGCCGTGGATTTATACAGCGACAATAAGATATTTTCCGTCTTATTCTCTATCCCCTTTTTAATGATTCCTAACATCCTGGCTATGTCTAGATTGGCATGATTTTCCGGAAATGCTTTTAATGGAAAACTTTTCCGTTAAAAGCATTTTCGGAACAGAGCGTCTAGATTGGCACAGACGCTTTTCCACAAAAGCACTTTTTACGGAAAAGCATCCGTGCCAATCTAGATGCACTTTTCTGCCAAAAAGCCCTGATCGCCATTTTCGCCATCGGGGCTTTTTTGCGGAAAACAAATCTGAGCTGTCTACACTGGCCCTTTTCCGCAAAAGCTTTGCACAAAAGGGACTTTTGCTTAAATGGGAGCAGCATAGTATTTCCGCAAGAAGCATGGATTTCTCACAGTAAGAAGTCAGTGCTTTTGCGGAAATTCAAGTGGCCAGTGTGGACAGCTGGCAAGTTTTTCCGGAAAAGCGGCTGATTTTCTGGAAAAACTGGCCAGTCTAGACACAGCCCCTGTTTGCTTTTTTGACTGTTGGTGCGCACTGAGTGGATGTTTTCAGAGAACTCTCCACAATGACCCCACGATCTCTCTCTTGAGGGTAACAGCTAATACAGGCCCATTATTTTGTACGTAGAGTTGGGATTATGTTTTCCAGTTCCCATTTACTTTGCATTTATCAACATTAAAATTCATCTGCCATTTTGCTGCCCAGTCACCCATTTTAACTGGCTCGCCAGGGCTGGCGTAGGAGGGTCCCAGGGCCGAAGTCTGTGCCCCCTGCCTGAGTGGTTGGGTTCAGGTAACAGGCCTTCTGCCAGGGATTAAAGATCTTGGGTTTTGGTTCCTTCACCTGGGGCAGAGGGGCTCGGGCAGGCTTGGGGTTCAGCTCCCCCTCCCGGGGGTGTGTGGTAATTTTTGCTGTGAGGGGGGGTCACAGCGCAATGACGTGTGAGACCCCCCCGGTGTAGGCCAACGTAGGAGTGAGCAGTTGTCGAATGGCCCTTCCAGCAGCACGTTCCTGTTGTAACCGTCCCCGCCCGGCTCGCTACCCTTTGTTCTAGCAGAGCAAAGAAGATGGCCTGAAGCCAGCCTCGCCCCTGCAGCGATCCTGGGCTGGTGAGCAGCCGTCGGCGTGGTCTAAGTTGCCGTCCTAGCATTGGGTGGGGGGAGCAAGAGGTTGCCACAAAGCCAGCTATTGAGGCGTGCAAGGCAGACCCAAGTGGCTGAGAATTAACAACCTCCAATCCAGCACCCCGGACACTGGGAACTGGGCGGGGACCTTGGGCCGGGTCACAAGAGTATTTAGGGTCCTGAAGAGGCAGGGAGGTGAACCCCCTCACCCCTTCCAGCCGGCAGGGACCTTCTCTCTCCCCACAACCCGACCCACAGCTGGCAGGGACCCTCTCTCTTCTCCACCCCCCTCCCCCACAGCTGGCAGGGACCTTCTCTCTCCCCCCCAACCTCCGCGGCTGGCAGGGGTCTTTCCCCCCTCCCACACTTTTCCAGACTAGTCTGCCCTGACACACCCCTTGCTCTTGTAGACCCAGATGCTGTGGAAGTGAGAAGGCCACGATTGATGAATCGTGCCGAATGCCGTGGGCTAGAGAGGGAGGGATGACAGTGGAGTTCCTGAGGGCTGATCTGCCCTAACGTTAGGTCGAGGGAAGGCCGTCTATGCAGCTGCGGCAGCGTCCGTCCGTAGCGCAGACATACCCTGAGTGGCGATTAGAGCAGGAAGGGGAATCATTCTTTTTCCTGGGAAAACATATTTAGGCAAAACCAAAATGTGGATGACGACGCAACTCGTTCTTAGGAAAACGAAAACCATTTGGGGGGACAAAAAACGAAACTTGCTGTGATATTTCCTGCTTAGTCAAAAAGCCACGTTAGCCCTCTCCCCTCCCCCCAAAGCTTTCAGGGACAGTTTCCAACGAGCTCCAGAAATGCTTCTTGCTCAACATCCCTTCCAAACAGTTTGCTTTCTCCCTGCGTGTGGGGCTCTGCCAGTCCCTGGAACCTGCACATGGATAACCCCACTTACCCTCTCTAAACCTGATCCCCGGCCCCTTAATAACGGTCAGAACCTGTCCACTGGCCACAGCATGGGGCTGATTGGTCTCTATGTATTTCTACTGGAATGCATCGTTATATCTGTATTAACCACTGAGGATTGTTTTGGGCAGGAGTGGGTGCGTCCCAGATTAAAACTGTTTCCATTACAATGTGCCGCTCTGATAAGGAAAAGTGTTTTGTTTCCAGGCCATTTGTTTTGATGAACTTTATTTGTCTCTATATAAGAGAAACCCCACCCTGTCCCGCCATCCAATAACCCGTCCCTCACAGCAGGGCCGGCCTTACCAGGAGGCAAACTGAGGCGGTCGCCTCAGGTGCCAGACTGTGTGTGTGTGTGGAGGGGGGAGGGGACCCAGAGAATTGAGACCTTTCAAAATTTTGGCCCAAGTGAGGGGATATGGGGGTGTTATTTGAGCTCCCCCCCTCAGGTGCCAAAATGTTGCGGGTCGGCCCTGCCTCACAGCAGGTCTAACTGGCTTATGCTTGAGTTGGTTGGCAGGGTAGAGAACTAAGCCCCACAGCCGCTTACGGGGTTTATCACATTCCATCTGAAAATACCTCTTAAGTACCTGATTTTAAATACTTTGTAAATTCCTTTTCTTCCTCCTACCCCACGCCCCAAGCTTCTCAATTAACACTGGGATAAAACGGCCAATAAGAGAAACATTTGACAGCTAGGGAAATGTGCCCAGGTAGGTTTAGTTCTGCTTTTTCTGCCCTTAATTCAAGTCATGGACTTTATCAATTTGCTTGGAAAAAAGAGTTTGTTTCCCAACCCACTCAGAGCCTCGAAAATGTGTGTGTGTGTGTGTGTGTGCGTGTGCATGCACAGAAAGTGTGTTTGGAATCTCTCAGCCCGCCTGTTTGAACTGCACACCCCAGCGCGCTGACTGACAACCACATAGATGTTAGGTGCGGAACATGGGGAAGGTGGGAGAAGTGAGGAATCCTACAATGATGTTAATGATCGGTATTTTTAAAAAGGTGTTTGCCGGGTGCTGTAAAGAGTAACTTGCTGTGACAACTGCTTGCGAGGAGCCATGGCCGGGGATGCGGAGAGAGTAAGCTGATCTTACTTGCTTATGTGTCATTACAGTTCCCTTCTGTCTTCAGCATTCTGATCTGCATGTGGGCAGCGGTACTCCATGCATCTGTAGCCCTTCACATTTCTAAAGCGCGGCACAACTATTCTCTAGTGTGTAATGTGTCCTGGTGGAGCATGAATGGGACTAGGATTTGCGTCTGGGGATCTGTTCTTGGCTCTGAGCCGTTGAGTAACCTTGGTAAGTCTCTTGTCCTCTGTGTTTTCCCTTCCACCCGGCATCTGCCTTGTCTATTTAGTGTGTGGGACGTTCAGGGTAATAGAAATGCGAATATCAAAAGCCCTAATTTCCCCTCTTTCGATAATCGCATTCCCACGTCAAATGCTGTGAGTAAAACACATCCACCCTGACTGACTTAGCTTCATGAACACTGGTCCTACAATGGACAGGTACCGCCTTTTGCTGTTGTATAGATCCCAGATTCTGTCATTTCCATTCCAACTCACCTGATGAAGTGGGTTTTACCCACAAAAGCTCACAACCTAACCGCTCTGCGAGTCTCTAAGGCCCCACAAGGCTGCTTGTTGTTTTTACCATTACAGACTAACACGGCGACCCCGCTGAGATATTACAAGTCGGGTAAGTCGTCTGGCTGGTGACCTGATGAAGGATTACTCAAGAGTTGTTTCACCTACCTCGGTAAAATGTGAAATACAGCCGCTCCCCGAATTACGACCACCTCCACTTACGACCATCCGCACTTACGACCAAAGTGGTCGTAAATGCAGATCCGAGTTACGAACGGCGATCCGCGCTTACGAACAGCGTGGTCGCCATGTAACTCTATGGGATCTGAGTTATGAACACTTCGAGTTACGGACCAAGTGTTGGTCCGTAACTTGTTCATAACTCGGGGAGCGGCTGTAACTCCATTTATTCCAGTAGAACTAGTCTCTGGAGTTACACTGGTGTAACTGAGAGCAAGGTTCAGCCCTCTGACTCCACAGAAGCCTCATTAACTATTTACTCTACCAACCTAACGAGCATCCCGAATCTTCTCACCCGCAGTTAAACACTGTGGCCCAAACTCTGCCTTCCATTTTAGCTAGGCATTGCCGTTGCGGACAACAGGGAGCAAGCACAAGCTGAGTGTCTAGTTACATCGGTCTAGTTACGTTCAGAGTAACGCCAGGGACACCAGCGGGATCTCTTTGGATTTATACTTTTGCAACGAAGCTCCAGAATCCGGCCTACGGATTTCACTTGGGCTTTGTGTAAGTCAGCGGAGAATCGGCACAGCGCTGTGTTGCTCCGCTTTTGAAGGTGGGGTCTAGTCTCTTCTCCTACCCTGCTGTCTGAATGTGCGGCCATTGCAAGCAGCGGTGCGATACATTCCCTTTTAAGCAAAAAGGACTTTAATTTCAGGCCTGTTGCCGCCTTCTCTCAGTTCTTTAAAGCGCTATTCTTCTCCGCGGAGAAGAGGATTTAAAGCACTACTTGACTACATTCACACACCTTTTCCCACCTGAGGAGCGCGGGAGCTGAGCTGATTTGCATATTTATTGAATATTTATTCCTAGGATGGCGACACGGAGATGCCGTCTCTCATTTACAGCATGTTTCTGCTGGCTGCGAGGCTTGTTAAAGGAAAGAGACGGTAAAAAAAGAGAGGAAAAAAACCCACATTACGTGTGGACTGCCAACATAAAAGTGACTGAAGTAGGAAGAGAAAGAGATAGATTGGCAGCCTGGAGACATAATAAGCCATTAAACCATTTAAGGGTGGCCTGCTGTGGCTTGTTGTTCAATTACTGTAACTGATGAAGAATGTCAATAATTATGATTTTCAGCCCGGCTTGACAGTTACATTTGTAAAAGTTGCAACGCCTGGCAGTCGTAAAAGTGAGTTGAACAAGTGGCGAGGAGCCGCGCCTCTTCTCACAGCGAGGGCGGGGGGTGCCCCCTCCACGTACTAAGAACCTTCACACTGCAGGTTCATGGATGGACAGGCCAGGCTGAGGCAGACAGCAGTGGAAGGCCGCAGGGCTGGCCTTGCCATGAGGCAAACTGAGGCAGCCGCCTCAGGTGCCAGACTGTGGGGGGAGGGGAGGGGGGCGCCACTAGGACCCAGAGTGTAGAAGTTTTGGCCCAAGCGAGGGGGAATGGGGGCGTCATTTGAGCTCCCCGCCTCAGGTGCCAAAATGTTGTGGGCCGGCCCTGGAGGCAGGCACTGCTAGGCCCCGGTGCAGTGGTGGATTAACACATGGAGACCTGAGAACTTGGCTATTGTGGGGGCCCCCAAGTGCCGGAACCTGGGTAGAAGTAAGGGAGCCACTAGAGCTGGAACAGTGTCCCTGTCCCTCCTCTTCTCCCTCTGGTTGAGTCAGGACCTAGAGCCAGGCAGTGGGTTAGAGCTGCCCAGGAGATCTGGGAATCCTCAGACCATCCACCGGCCCAGAGTGTGGGCTGGGGTACCCGAGCTCAGCCCCCGGCCCACGTCCCCCGCCCTGGGGCATGCCACTTCTGGTGAGACCAGGGGTGTGAGATCCAGTCCAGCCTTTTGCCCCCTTCCGCAGACCTGCAGACATGTTCTGCAGGGACAGGAGGTCCTATCCTGGCCAAGCTCCCTCAGAACACAAAGGCTAGGCTATCCTTTCTCAGCCTCTCCCTTTCCAGTGCCGAGAGTGCTTGCCAAGAATGATTGCCCTGGGTCTTTTTGACATTCGTGTCTAGTTTACATTTCACAGCAATGCGGCTAAGCCACAAAACCACTCACTTTACAATATCCTAACCTGAAGCAATTTCCCCCAGAAGAGTGGTATCAACTGTGTAACACGGGCTGCAGTGTGTGTCTTCTCCAAGGAAATACCAGCATCCTACAGAGTATCATAGACTCACCGAACACTAGAACTGGAAGGGACCTCGAGAGGTCATCCAGTCCAGTCCCCTGCCCTCACGGCAGGACCAAGCACCATCTAGACCATCCCCGACAGCTGTCTATCTAACCTGCTCTTAAATATTTCCAGGGATGGAGATTCCACAACCCCCCTAGGCAATTTATTCCAGTGTTTAACCACCCTGACAGGTAGGAAGTGTTTCCTAATGTCCAACCTAAACCTCCCTCGCTGCAATTTAAGCCCCTTGGTTCTTGTTCTATTAACAAAGGTTAAGGAGAATATTTTTTATTCCTCTTCCTTGTAATTCCCTTTTAGATATTTGAAGGCTGCTCTCATGTCCCCTCTCAGTTTTCTCTTTTCCAAACTAAACAAACCCAATTCCTTCAGCCTTCCTTCACAGGTCACATTTTCTAGACTCTTCATCATTTTTGTTGCTCTTCTTTGGACCCTCTCCACTCATTGGTAACTCACTGTACATCTTGAACAGAGGCTGTGACATGATGCATCCCCGACAAGATCCACAGGTGCCGTGCTTTCCACTCTGCTGGCTTTCATGAAGACTGCCCAGTAAACAGATGAAAGCCCAAGTGTAGTTGAGTGGCCCAGAGATGTATGCAAGGCTAAACGCTATCTAATGTATCCAGTTAAGCACAGTCACTATTACAACTGGTGTCAATGTATGAGTACAGGCTGTCCTCACTAGAAGTCCAAGATACATTCCAAAACACTTGTATTTATAGTGAAACAACTGAAAGCAGGGAATTTTTTTCCTGCAGCTGACTTCTATTTGTGCGAATTGTTTTTTTTTTAATGAGACTTAAGGGCAGGGAATGGGAGGACTTTATAACGCATTAGTTCCTACATGCATCAACAACGTTAGGGTGGAATGGATATATACGAGGGCGACTTATAGTGGGGATACCCTGTAATATCTTTGCAATAGATCTTCTTGTCACTTCTCCCAGAAAGCAAGCTTAAGTGCCACAAAGGTCTCTGTGCGGGGCTACTGTCCTGGATACATTTCACATTTCACCCTGATTCAGAGACCTTGGAGGAAGACAAAGGACAATGTGAAAGTCTGATGTCTTTAAAATTCTCCTTTGCCATGATGCCCACAAAAAAAGAACATCATTCAGGTCTAAAGAATTTACGTTAACAGAACATTATTAAGGTTGCAAAGTTAAATATTTTGGAAATATCAGAATTAAGGATGCCAGTGCATCCTTAATTCAGCCCCCTTGTGTGTATGCATTATGATCCTGTCCTTAGTTACATGATCACATACTATTTTTTCCGTTTTTTCCGGCTTCTGATTTTAGACAGTTCATAGGTCAGAAAGCAGGGCAAAGTTTTTACAGGCCCTCAAAACGCTGGTCATTTGGGAGCTTTGCTTTGCTCTAAGCTATATCATGTCCACCCTGCATTGCAAGCGTTGCCTTTTTAGGATAGTAGTAAAGTGGCCTGAAGGGTTGTGCAAAGGGAGAAAATGTGATAAGAAATGGTAAAAGGACTGAGAAGAGCCTCTGGGTTATCAGAGGTTTCCCGGGATGGCATCATCAAGTGAAGTCCCTTAGGCCATGTCTTAATTGCTGCAGAGATTGCTGCTGCGGTGTTCGATCTTCCAGCATTTGATTTAGTGGGTCTAGTAAAGACCCACTAAATCAAATCCTGAGGGCATCCCCTATTGACCGTGGTACTCCTTGCAGATGCAAGGAGTAAGGGAAGTCAATGGGAGCGTTTCTCCCATCGACGTCTTGCTGAAACTTGTCATAAGATATGTCAACTCCAGCTATGTTATTTATGTAGCTGGCATTGTGTACCTTAAGCTGACCTTCCACCTTTAGTATAGACAAGGCCTTAGTGCAGCTTCACTTCAGCCTTCTTTAGTAGATGAAGATGACAAAAGAATTTAAAATAACCCGAAAAAGAGAAATGAAGATCATCTAAAATATAATATGATCACAATTTATCCAAAGAGCCTCATCGTGCTGGATTCATTTAATATGCACAGTAATAGCACTGGTCCTTGTAAGAGTGGTTGGTATTCAGAAGGATGTTACAGACACCTTCTGTAAGTATCGTATTATAATTTAACCAAAGTTATTGGAAACTATAAATAAGATCGCACTCAAACTAGCTATCATCTGCTTTAAAGGAGGCATTTGAAAGAAAATCACAGGTTCAGATGAATGTAACTTAGAAGCAAAAAGAATGTTCTGTTCATTAAAATATAGGAGTCACTTTCAGCAGAAAACCTTTACAGGTTGGGTTCACTTTCAGACACCTCTTTTGTAGGGCGCTGAAGGGAAAATGAACCTGATTCTTTTTTTCACATCCACTGGTGTAACTCTGCCAAACTGATGTTTGCCTTGGCCTATAGTAAGGCTTTATTTCAAAATAAGCCCCCGTATGTCAAATTAATAAGACCAAACCCATTATTTCAAAAAGATGGGCTGCTTATTTCAAAATCTCTACTCCTGTTTTCTTTGAGGAATAATGTTAATTTTGAAATCGTTATTTCGAAATAGTAGTAGTGTGGATGCTTTGGTGCTATTTCAAAATAACTACTCCCCAGCACTTCCTGGGGCTCTAAGTTGAGGTAGTGCATCCACATTAATGGAGCCTGCCGCGGACTAACTTTGAGGCTTCTCTGTAGTGAGGATGCACTATTTCGATTTTGTTATTTCAGGAGTTATTAAATCGATTTTAGTTATTTCAAAATAGTTTCCTAGTGTAGACATGCCCTTCCTCAGTTATACTGGCATAAATTGAGAATACAATTTGGAACCCCATTGCTTAAAAATCTTTCTTCAATAGAGATGTAAAATTCCATTTAATTGGCTTACTGGTTAAACGTGATGTTTAACTGGTTAACCGATTAATGGGAGGACATGAGGGAGGGCCTTGCGGCTGGCCTGGAGTGGCCCCATGTTGGAGGTAGGGGATGATCCAACCTGACCGGAGCAGTCCTTGCCCGAGATATGCCTGGGCCTGCTGCGGACAGGGGTTGCTCCAGGAAACCATTTTGGCACCTGAGGTGGGGCACTCAAATGACACCCCCATACCCCCTCTCTTGGGCCAAAACTTTGAAAGGTCTCTTGTGCCCTCCTTCCTCCAGCACAGCACTCCCCCATTTCTGTGCATCAAGAGCAGAGAGAATACACCTGCACCAGCAGCAGACACAATTTTCTACACGCTGGGTACGTCTAGACTACATGGCTCCGTCGACGGAGCCATGTAGATTTGTTTGTTCGGCAAAGGGAAATGAAGCTGCGATTTAAATAATCACAGCTTCGTTTAAATTTAAATGGCTCCCCCGCTCTGCCGATCAGCTGTTTGTCGGCAGATCAAGGCAATCGGGACGCTCCCCTGTCGACATGAAAGCCCTTTATCGACCTCCCCGGTAAACCTCATCCTACGAGGCATAACGGGGAGGTCGATAAAGGGCTTTCAGGTCGGCGCGGGAGCATCCAGACTAGCGCGCTGAGCCGAGAAACAGCTGATCAGCTGTTTGTCGGCTCAGCGCGGCAGCCATTTAAATTTAAATGATTATTTAAATTGCGGCTTCATTTCCCTCTGCTGATCAGTCTAATCTACATGGCTCTATCGACGGAGCCATGTAGTTTAGACACACCCTCTGGGTCCTAGTGGTGCCCTCCCACAGTCTGGCACCTGAGGTGGCCGCCTCAGTTCACCTCATGATAGGGCCAGCCTTGGCAGCTCCCGTCTGCAGCGGGCCCTCGGGGCCAGAGCAGACCGCTGCCTGTGGACGTCTGGGATCTGCTTCAGCCCCCACTGGTTAACCAGAACCAATCGGTTAACCGTCCACATCCCTATTCTTCAATCCTCATCACATCATTATTATTGCTGTAGTTGGACAAAACCCAAACCAAACTGGTTTCATGAAGAATTTTTGAAAAAGGAAATTGCTGTCATTTTGAAACATTAGAAACACACCCGTTTTTGTGTTTTAAACCTCCCTCCCCAAATGTTTTTCAAATTTGTATCGAGAACTCCCCCCCCCCCCTTTTTTTTTTTGCTTTTGTTAACCGTGTCATGTGGGATTTGATAAACAAAAAGTTTTGATGGGCTTTTTGATAAAAAAATTTGGGAAAAACATTAAAAGGCACAACGTTTTTGGTGAAGAATGTCAGCTCCTTTTCGCCTCAGCATTCCTTTTCGAATGAAGCCATTTTTTTGGACAAAAATTGATTAAAAATGTCCAAGCTCTGACAAGTATCAATAATAATTCATGTGTCAGGTCAACTCCAGTACCCTGGCTCTGGGCTGATGGAGTCTGCATTTGAAGTGAAGAGATAAGACTTGCCTGCGGAGCACCGTGGGCTGTGACATTCACTCTGACCCACCATCCAGCAGAGTCTTGCTTCTTTACGTGTTGAATACAAGATCCATGTCTTTCAGCGAGCCTGAATCTTAGAACTAAGTTGTGAAACGGCCCCTGCTGTCTGACTGAGACGTGAATCACCCGTTGGACTCCTTTTGAGTAACTGGCTTTAAATTTCCAGTGCAGGGAGGGAACATTTGTTCTTCTTCCTGAGGGAGTGGATGTGCTCTGAAACAGCTTTGATTATCAGCAGTTCATGGCACAGTCCAAAGCCTCAGTCCTGCGTCAAGTTCTTTGGGAGTGTAGGTGTTGCCAGTACACCTCCTGGGTGTGGCACTGTCCCATCTAGTGGCACTGAAACCATATACAGAGAGAATAATGAGTTGGCTCATTAATGAGCCGGCTGGATTTTAGCTCATCAGATGAGTTGGAGTGGAAATATCTTGGTTTCTTTTATTTGCTCTCCAGCTCACCTGATGAAGTGGATTTTACCCACAAAAGCACATGATCCTATATATTTTGGTTAGCCTCTAAGGGTGTGTCTGTACTGCATCCGGAGCTTGAAATAACCTACATAATTTGAGCTATGCAAAACTTCAAGTTAATTTCAAAATAGCTTATTTCGAAATTTGGTGCTGTTTACATAAACTGCTATTCCGAAATGTCCCTTACTCCTCGTGGAATGAGGTTTACAGGGACGTTGGACTAGCAAGCCCGTTCTATTTTGAAATAACGGGCATGCTCAAAAGACGTGGAATAGCGATTTCGGGATACCTCCGGTATCTGAAATAGCGCTGCAGTGTAGGTGTAGCCTAAGGTGCCACAGGACTACTCATTGTTTTTAAAGTTACAGACTAACACAGCAACCTCTCTGAGACTTTTTTACCACACAGTTGAGTAGTTCAATGATACAGGCAGGACCACAGTTTAGATGCGCTCAAGGTCGATTTCTTAGCACCCACCATGGAAATGGGCTCTTCCCAGCATGCTGGGGTCTTTTGAAAACCTGACCCATTATACCTACAGCATCAGAAGCAAGCACAATTCTTTATACCTCCTTGGGTAGGAGTCAGCCCATCTCTGCTTGTCCTGCACATGCACAAACATGCTTTAAAAAGTTTCCTCCCTTCTTCTGGGATTCTCCTCCTCTGTTGGTGTATTTCTTTCTGCTACCAGGGTGATCATTGGGTCCCTAGAGCTGCTAGTGGGCTGACGCCTGGGGTGTTGGAGACACATTCTCACCTGAGAAGGGGAGATTCATCCAAAGCAGAGCCTTGTGGGGTTTGATTGCCCCTTGGGCATGTAAAGCATGAATAACTGTGAGCCTTTCCTTACCCGGATCATAGCCCGTTGGGAGGGAGGCGGGAGAAATTTCTTTTCGAAATACGTTCCATTTTGCGGCTCTTGCCCTGAAATGTGGCTTTGCTGGCATCTCTCTTTACAAGGATGCATCCCTCCTGGCAGGCCTCTTTGGCAAGAATTAGAGCTGGTGAGCGGGGGATCCCCATCTTAAAGGCTTTCCCCACATGAAGGTTGTAGGAAGTGTAGGAATAATACCCCGGCAGAAAGGCAACTCCCCCGGCTAAGACTTACAGCCGGGCCTGGAGTAAAGGCCTAATGCAGATCAACGTGTTTTCCACGTCACTGTGTTGTTCCCCTCTGCTTGAGCTGAACACTGCATTTCCCCTGAGCCTGGAGGAGCGGGGTGTCAGCTGCAAGGGAGATGGGGCAGGCGTGGGCAGCCAGACGTGAGCTGAGGGGAATGGTGAAGAGCAGCCAGAGAATAGGTCCTGAGATTCGTTGTGGGCCTGACTTTCAGATTGCAAAGCATTTCTCAGAAGGCCCCCTCCCCAGGAAAGCCGGTCTAACCGGCCAAGTGGCACGGAGAGGAAAGAAAGCCTTGCTCTGCCTTGCACACGCCTTTCGGCACCTCCTCCCCCGCACATACCACACGAGGCCTGGTCGGTAATTAGAGAATGACGTTGCGAAGGGGCGCGACAGGCCGAGGGCAGGTGTGCCCCAGTGCAGACTTGTGCCAGCCCCGATCCGCCTACTTCTGGATACAAGTGTCTCCGCTGACGCCAATGGGAGTCCCACCAACTCATCGGCGAGAGGAGGCCCAACGAGCCTCGTCTCGCTCAGTCCTAGACACGCGGGGCTCTGTCCTCCCCCCCCCAAGGTACAGGTAGTTCCCACTGCCGTCATTGGAATTACCCAGACCCTGCATGGGTGTAAACAGGAATCTATAGATAGGGACATGTCCTGGCTTCGGGTGTACGGGAGCAACTTGGGAGTTGTCTGAATCTCGTGTCTGCAGACCAGCAAGTCCATTGTGCAGCCAGGCCCAGCCGGCCTTCGCCTTGCAGCTTGGGCCGTGGGCTTGGGGTTTCCTCACAAATCCCCAAGGGAGGCCACTTTCTCTCCTTCGGTGACCACGTTCCCCATCCCACAGGAAGGATTCTTCCTAGAAGCCCTGAGACAGGGGAGCACTAACGCCAGAGCTCCCCTGAAAGGCCCTGCCTAGCCCACTTCAATTCTCTACTGCAGGGCACTGGCTGAGAGGGGACCGCAGGGGTCGGAGATCTGAATTGTGCCCCCCCCCCCACACACACCTGGGCTGTGTCTAGACTGGCCAGCTGCTTTTGCGGAAAAACTTGCCAGCTGTCTACACTGGCCGCTTGAGTTTGCGCAAGAACACTGACCATCTCATGTAAGATTGTCAGTGTTCTTGAGGAAATACTGTGCTGCTCCCATTCGGGCAGAAGCCCTCTTGTGCAAATCACAGAACTGTTTTGCGCAAAAAAGCCCTGATGGCTAAAATGGCGATCGGGGCTTTTTTGCGCAAAACCGCGTCTAGATTGGCACGGACGCTTTTCAGCAGAAAGTGCTTTTGTGGAAAAGCGTCCGTGCCAATCTAGACACTCTTTTCCGAAAATGCTTTTAACGGAAAACGTTTCCGTTAAAAGCATTTCCGGAAAATCATGCCGGTCTAGACGTAGCCCTGAATTGGAAGCAGGGGGTAAGGAGCAGCCCCTTAGGCTACGTCTACACTCGGCGTGCTGGACTGTTACAGCTACACCGGCATAGATCCCTGCCACACTGTGCAAAGGGAGGGTGTCGTTAGCCTCTGTCTGTCAGGGGCTGGGAATGGGCGACAGGGGAGGGATCACTTGATGGTTCCTGGTTCTGTTCACTCCCTCTGGGGCACCTGGTATTGGCCACTGTCGGCCGACAGGACACTGGGCTTCGGTCTGACCCACTCTGGCTGTTCTTATGTTCTAAATTGCGACTAGGTGTCGCTTTGCGCCTGTCTAGAAAACCAGCCACCAAGTACGAAACAACCGGTGGCCGGAAAAGGGCAGTTTTGCCGGGTCAAATTGCACTAACACTCGGTGCTTCCGCTGGCCCTGGCCTTCGGCCACCTCTTCTGCCTTAGTACAGTGGCCGTGGCCAGGAGTTGTGGGCCCCTTTGAATCTCCGGGCCCTGGGGCCACTGCCCCTTTTGGCCCCCCTCATCCCCATCACTGGGCCTGCACACGCATAGCAGCCTAATAGGCCGCAAGTTGCCCACCGCTGCTGTAGCATAAGCCTGGCCTGAGAGCGGGAGGCGGGGCGGGAGGCGGGCAAAGACTTGTCTGAGACCCAAATTATGAAAGGGTCGGTGGGCTATCAGCAAGCGCTTGAGTAGAGCCCTTAGCTTCACCCGCAGCCAGTGCAGACGGCAGACATTAAAGCTCATTGGGCGTCTCTTTCCTCAGCTAAACAGAGCAAATCTCTTGCCTTGCGTAAGAAAAGCAGAGCGGCACCCCCTCAAAATGACCCCCCCCCGATCTTTCTCCTGTGCTACACAGCCCACGTGTGAGATCAGGTTCCCCGCTCAGTATTGCAGAGTCTAGGGGGTGCTTGGGCCCTGCCTGGCCGCTCTGAGCCCGGCTCTGACATCTAGTGGAATAATTGCACTAACGCATCCGACAAGCAAAGCCACTCAGGCAGTGGCTGGCTTTACTGGCGTGCTGCAGCTCGACACCCCGCTCTGCCATGCACTCGTTTGTTTATTGCACTTAACAGAGCTGACACACTTGTGGCAGGAGAACAGGAAAGCCCTGAGCCTGGACAAAGAACCAACCTTTAACTGATTGCTTCTGTCCTCTTCCCCGAAGAATGTACTTTCTTCTTGCCAGACGAAGGGTCTTCTAGCGGCAGGATTTCAGGCAGCAATTTCACAGTTATCTTGTGATTAATGCCACATGAAATAAAATCGAACTTGCCGGCTGTCCCACGGGGCTTTAGGGTAAAATCTTGGAGGCCTTGTGATAATCCCTGTGATAAATGTGTATTCATGATGGGCTACATTTTCACAGAGGTCTCTCAGGAAATACACGAATAATGTAGCTGAAGTCGACGTACTTACGTCTGCTTACCATGGTAAGTCAACTGCTGATGCTCTCCCATCAACTCTGCTTACACTTCTCATCTTGGTGGAGTACCACAGTTGATGGGAGAGTGCTCAGCAGTTGATTTATCGCGTCTATACTAGACATGATAAATCAAACCCCGCTGGATTGATCCCTCAGACTGTACCCGTGCGGTCTGGGAACACAGCTGTTGGCTTTAGAGCGGAACAAATAACTGATTTGTCTGTTTGGTGGCAGGTCTGGAAAAAAAATCATTTCAGATTTAAGTGAATTTGAAAATGTAGGGGAATATTTTAATTTGAAAAATCCCATTTCAGGACTGTTCGCAAGCCAATGTTTGAACCTCAGGTTTCACATTCTAGGGGTGAATGCCCTAAGCATGTGCCAAGGATTATAATAGGATGGTGGTTGCCATGGTGACAAATACAGCACATCTACCTCCATCTTCTCTTTTGGCCATTTTCTTAATGACCAAAGTGTTTTGTGTCAAATATTGCCAATAGTAAACTTTCAGGTCAACCGAAACGTCACGTCTTATTGAATAAACGATTTGTTGGAAAAATGTGACCCAACGCTAGTCTGCATACTCCAAGGCCCTCTCTTTTCATGCATGAGCAAGGCATTGTGCATGTAAAGGGGAATTTTGTCTAGAGAGGTGAGATTTTCAAAGACACAGATGGGAGCAGAGCATCTGATTGCCCTTTGTGCTTGCGCAAATCTCCCCCATAACGGGATTTTGTGCTCGGGGAACGGTGTCCTAGCAAATGTTGTGATTGTTGTTTCAGAGGCCCTGTTATATATTTGGCTTTACTGGTGTGTTGCTGTGATATGAGCAAGAATGCTTAGACGAGGAAACTTTTTGAGGTCAGGGGGCCGCTGACCCACAGAAAAATCAGTCGGGGGCCACGCACAAGTGAGAAGCGAAACAAAACAAAACAAACCATGGGATGGTTTGATGAGATAACATGATCTTGGTTACTAATTGATCTTTCATTATCAGTGGGAAATAGGCCAATGGAGGGATGATAGGAGTTACTATAGAGAACCTTCTGGGTGTCTGGCTGGTGAGTCTTGCCCACATGCTCAGGGTTTAGCTGATCACCATATTTGGGGTCGGGAAGGAATTTTCCTCCAGGGTAGATTGGCAGAGGCCTTGGAGGTTTTTCGCCTTCCTCTGTAGCCGTGGTCCCCAACGCGGTGCCCGCGAGCGCTATTGGGCCTGCCGGGGAATTTGTGCGCGCCCGCCGACAACCTGGGCCAGCCCCGCCCCTGGCGCGCGGCGCGTGAGTGGCGCCACCCCCCGGACGCCCGGCGTGTGAGTGGCCCCACCCCCGGGCGCCCGGGAGCATCTAACGGTTGGGGACCACTGCTCTGTAGCATGGGGCACAGATCACAGCTGGAGGATTCTCTGCATTTTGGGGTCTTTAAACTATTTGAAGGCTTCAATATCTGAGATCTAGGTGAGAGGATTATTCCAGGTGTGGGTGGGTGAGATTCTGTGGCCTGCACTGTGCAGGGGGTCAGACTAGATGATCATAATGGTCCCTTCTGACCTTAAAGTCTATGAGTCTATGAGTTTAAAACAAAACAAAAAACCCCTCACTGATGTGGCCCCAGACTGAGAAAGAGAAAGACACTCCCTACTTCCTCCCCCCTCCCCATGCCAGAGCCTAGAGGGGCCTAGGCTAATAGATTTTGTCTGTTCCAGCCCCACTGGGAGGAATGTGTGTCTGTGTGTGTGTGGGGTGGGGGTGGGGGGATGGGCGCTAGAGCACCAGCACAGGCTCCCCAATGCTAGGGGGAACCCTGAGCCTCAGGCTCTGGATCCAGGCAATCCAGAGGCCACATCCAGCCCCCAGGCCTTAGGTTCCCCACCCCGGCATAGATAATTCTGATAACAGCAGTGACCTTCCCTTTGTATGTGGTCCCTTTAGACCCGTGTTTCTTAAACTTTTTAAGACCAAGGAACACTAAACTATTTTTTTCTTTTATGGGGAACACCACGAATTTTTTTGATGAGAAAACAAAAAGCTCCCAGGCAAAGTTATTGAGAGGAAAAAAAAAAAAAAAGGAGGCTTGGCCCTTTAAGGGTGGCCATTTTGAATTCTGTTCTCTCTGCGGCACACCTCCGACTGCCTCGTTGCACACCGGTGTGCAGCGGAACACGCTTTACGAAACGCTGCTTTAGACTGTGCTAGTGATATTTATGGCAGATGAGCAAGCCCTTCCAAGTGTTGCTTTCAAAAGGCTTCGCAAATGTGGGCACGCAATCGCTATAGCTGGCAGATTCGGAAGAGGACAAACCCAGTGTTCTTGTGGTCAGAGGGGCCCTGCCGTGGTTTGGGTACAACAAGTTTCTGCTTGCTTGCTCTCAGGGGAGCCTTGTTTGGTCACTTTCCCGCAAGCAGGATCTTGCTTCTGTCCTGATAAGATGCCAGCCCCCTACTCCCAGGGAAACAGCCTGCTGTCATTGTATTGGGACAGTTCTGTGAACCAAACTATAAAAGAATGATCGCGAGCCAGCTCTTGCTCCCATGGTGGGGATCGGCCGGGGTGCGGACAGGCGTCTGGCAGGGAGACACAGAGATAAGATCTCCTGTCTGCTGCAAAACCAGAACTCAGATCTCGCTGACGTTTCAGAAGCAGGTTATGTGAGCCAGATGCAAAGCAGCCTGTGAGCGGGGGATGTATCGGAGCTAATGGCATGCTGGGCCGCAGCCAGAATCAGCCAATCCAATCCAGGGGCATGTTGTGACTCTTCTATTTGCGCCCGAGACTCGGCTAACACACAACTTCTTGTGTTGTGAAAACAATCGCAATGAATTCCACTGATCTGGGTTGGCCCTTCCGGTCACAAGGGCCAGGCTCAGCCAGTCGGAGGCTCCGGAGATGCATCACATGATTCTAGGGTTGTCAGGTGTCCGGTGTTGGTATTTTGTGTGAAACTATCTGGCCACCCTACCTGATTCGCCCTTTCCTGACAAACAAGGCCCAGGCTCGAACCGACAGCATGAGGCCCTCCAGGTGGAAGAAAAAAAGCCCTGTGCTCCCCAGGGAAAACAGAGCAGGCCACTGAGACAGACTGCTCACCCAGGCTGAATTGGGGTGCTGCGTTGTCATCAGACTCAAGGCCTGTGTGTGGCTTGCATCTCCCCTTCTGGGTTCGCCGGCTAATAATGGAGCCAGGGTCACAGAGCAGCTGTCGCGCCGTAAGCCAGAAACAGGGCCAGCTGCCCGAAGGGAGACGCAGTGGCAAGGCGCTTTCATGGAGCTAACACCATTACAATGTGTACGGTTGCCAGGGGTCCTGTTTTGAACCAGACAGTCCAGTATTTGAGCTTTCTGTTTGGGAAACAAATTGAGAAAATAGAAATGTCCGTGATTTTCTAAATACGATGCAATGTCGATTGTGATGTCATAGCAAGCGTGTCCGGTATTTTTGTTGAAACCATCTGGCAACCCTAACAATGAGGGAGCCCAGGGAGATTTTCATACGCCAGCCGCTGCCTACCAATGAAGAGCCGCCTTGGATATTTCCAAAGATTTGGCGACGTTCAAGGAATCGGATACAGTGCGAGGCAATTAAGCATGTAATCTCGTCTGCGATTCTCACCTGGGGTCATGGGGCTGTTACTGTGTGTGAATACAGGAGCCGCTGATAAATGAATCCTTCTCTCTGAGCCCCTGCAGCTATTTACACAGGGCAGGCGTGCTCTTTACACATGCCGAGCGGGGTGTGGCTAGAGATCAGCTCAGCTCGTGCTGTGTGGACTCTGGACTTACGAACTGGCTCCGAACCATCCCAGGACTCAGCTGCCTTTAGTTTTTGTGCCCCGCTCTGTGAGGGAGCTGGGGCCTGGGTGGGGCCTCTCTCTGTGTTTAAGATGAACGTGATGTTTGTTTAACACGTGGGGCCAGGTGCAGCTGACCTGAAAAGACTGTAGCTCTTACCACTCCCTTGTGCATTACTCGGCTCCTGCCGCTGTCGAGGGCAGGCCACCCCCTGTGCTGTGTTAGAGAAGCCGGAGGGGAACTGTGTAGGGATGTGAACCCTTAACTGCTGATGCTTACTGGGTACAGGTTAACTGGCACTCGGGAGCAGCCCCCCATCCCCAGCCTGCTGCAGCCCTGCAGGGCTTGGGAATCCCCCCCCCCCCCGCCCCAGATGGGAGGGCCGGGACCAGGAGCCTAGGAATCCAAGAGTGGGGCCAGCAGCAGCCACCCTAAATGTGGGGGGAGGCAAGTGTGAGAGTGGGCAGGAGCAGAAGCTGCCCCCCTCCCCCCATCCTGCAGCTGGGATCCCACTTAATCGGTGAATTGATTAACTGGGATTTTCCATCCCTATAACTGACCCTGGCTGCAATCGTTATACAGACAGGTCCCAGCCTAATGCAGGGACATCCTGGCGCTCACTTGTAGCCCCCATGCGGGCACTGGGAAGAGGCAGCGCGTACGAGCTCTGCCTGGCCATGCAGAAGCCCCGCCTGACGTTGCAGCCTGCGCCGAGCCTGTTACACTGGGTTGGGGGCCAGGTTGCGCTGCTGGGACGGAGCCAAACGAAGGGGTGAGGCCCGGGCGGTTGTTCCACCTCAGCTGATTCTGGGGGCTAGAATAGTCCCTTGGGTTCCTATGCAGCTGGTGTGAAGCAGGTCGGCCTTGTGCCGTGCACTGGGGTGGCCCCTTTTGCGCCATCCTTCCTGAGCTGTGTTGCGGGCGGCTTAGCCACAGGGCTGCTGAACGGGCCTGCCGACGTGTGGCTAAAGGGGGCACTTGCAAAGGGGCCTGGAGCTTTTGGCCATCGTCACTCTGTGCTGTGATAAGGGCTGGGGAGGAGGGCCCAACGCTGTGTTCTGGGAGGTGCTAAAGGCTGACTGCCCTCGGCTCCGCCTCTTCCCCCAAAGCCCCACCCCTTTCTCCCAAACTCCACCCCTTCTTCCCAAGGCCCTGCTCCTTCCTCCCAAGGCACCACCCCTTCCCCTGAAGCCCCATCCCTTCCTCACAAGGCACCACCCTTTCCCCTGAAGCCCCACCCCTTCCTCCCAAGGCACCACCCCTTCCCCTGAAGCCCCACCCCTTCCTCCCAAGGCACCACCCCTTCCCCTGAAGCCCCACCCCTTCCTCCCAAGGCACCACCCCTTCCCCTGAAGCCCCACCCCTTCCTCCCAAGGCACCATCCCTTCCCCTTAAACCCCACCCCTTCCCCTGAAGCCCCACCCCTTCCTCCCAAGGCACCATCCCTTCCCCTTAAACCCCACCCCTTCTTCCTGAGGCCCCGCCTCTTCCTCCAGAGGCTCTACCTGTCCAGGGCTGCAGAGCCACGCCAACCACACCTTGCCCCCAGGTCCTCTGAGACTGAGTCATAGGCTTTGGTGCAGTCCAACTCTCCGGGGACAGTTCAGGTTTCCATTACATAGAAGGAAAAGCCACATCAGCGACACTGGAAAGCTTGTCTGGTGCACGGGGCCAGCCACTGGTCCCTTTGCTCCCCTATTGCTGCTGCTGCCTTGCAATTCTGAGCAGTGCCTGCCATGGGATGGCGCCAGCGTGGTGCTGACCCTCTGCCGCTCTGTTCCTGGTCCGGTTTCTAAGCATCCAGAGCAGCCGCTACATGCAGGAGACCTCCCCCCGCGCCCCGCTGAGATGCGCGGCTTTATCTCCCACCCGCTGGAGGCTTCTGTTCTGACGACACGTGTGTGCGTGCCTGAGCATGTGACACACGTGAATGTCACATGTTTGTGCAAGGCGGGCAAGGGAGGCGAGGCGTGTGCATGCATCATGTGTGGCTAACCAGCATGTGCTTGCATAGGTGTCATGGGGTCATGTTCTGTAGGGGCAGGAAGGGGGATACTGACTTAGCTATTTCCCCTTTCTCTGTTCTGCCGTAGAATACACAGGCTTCCAGCGCCCCTGGGGGCCTGCCTCTTCCAACGCCCACAGCTGGGCTGGCAATGTGTCTTGTGGGCTGGCTTTGAGAACGCGGCTTTACAGCTTCCTTTCTAAGAGGTTTGATTTCTTATCCCTTCCCAGCTGGAAAAATCATAGACTCATAGAACACTGGAACTGGAAGGGACCTCACAGGTCAGCCAGTCCAGTCCCCGGCCCTCCCGGCAGGACCAAGCACCATCTACAGCTTGAGCTAGAAAGCCAGCTGGCTCTCGCTTTAGGCTGTAGAGCTCCCTTGTTCTTAACTCTTGCTGTAAGTGGTCTAAGTGCCACTCCATAGGCCAGTGAACCACATTAGGTGCGTGGGTTACATCTACTCATATCAACGGACTCTCGGGGTGATTTTTTAAAAAAATACGGGAAGCCCGAGGCTTATGGAGAGGCGAGGAAAAGACTCAGAAGTTGGGCTAACCAGATTTATTGTCATTAGTACTTTTTCCGGTGCCAGGTGGGATCATGGACAATGATAATCAAACCTGGCTCCCACACAGCACTTTCCTTCGTTAGATCTCAACCCACCTTGCAGAGGAGACCGGTGCGGTTATTCTCATTGTAGGGAGGAGAAACTGAGGCACTGGGAGGAGAAGGGACTTGCCCAAGCTCTGCCAGCGGGATGGTGGCCGAGGGGAGAACTGAATCCAAGTCTTCTGAGTCTCAGCTCAGTTCCCAAAACACCATAGGTGGCTGCAATTCCAGGAGAGAAAAAGCAGGATGTTCCATGCTGGAGCGACACTGGTTTGTGTCTGGAGTTAATTGAGCCCCTATATCATCCACTCCATTTGATGGGAGGGGGTTGTTTCCCAGAAAGAAATTTCTTTAGTGCCAGCATGGCTGCAAAATAGACTTGTCTTCTGAGTCTTTCTTCGCCTTACTCCAGCACAAGGACTTACTTTCACAATCACAGGCAAGCCTCGTGTGCCATTTATAGCTCTGTGTTTTGCTTTGTTATTTGCATTCTGCATTGAATGCCTTTATTTCAAAGGCAATAGTGACCAGATTTGTAAATTATTCCCAGCTACTATCTGTATCAAGCAGGTGAGTTCTTTCCCTGCCACCACTGGGGACTGTAACATCTATGTAATGTTTCTGGTCTCTGACCCTACCTCTGCTGATGTCCATTACAAATGTTTCGTTATACCATGGCATCCATGTTCCTCTGACAAGTATATTTCACGGGTCTTGCAAAGAGCTTCCTTAAAGAGGAGATTGTATTGCAATAAGCTGATCCGATGAGTTAAGTTCTCTGTGGAGGAAAGTGTGTTTATTCAGGACAGCATGTAAACATTGCTTAAAGTTAAGCCCACTGAAGTTAAGTTTTCATGTATAAAGCAACTCCGTTTCTGGCCTTTATGATTGCAGAGAAAAAAACCACACAATCCAAAACATTTCCCCCCCAAATCCAATGATTTTTAAGCCAAGCTCGTGATTTTTGAATGTTCCATTGAATTCACCGAGACTTAAGCACCCCGCTCAAGTGAAGCATGTCTTGAGTATGGCTGGACTTAAGCATGTGCTTAAGTGCCTTACTGAACTGGTGCCTAATTGAGTTAATAATGATTTGTTTGCAAAGGCAATCCCTTCTTACTGTCACTGACAGGCACTCAGCTCCTAGAAAGGAAACAATACTGTGACAGTCACAGATAAAAACCAGGCAGTTTATTTTAAAAAAAAGCTGGATTTTCATCCTTTTCAGTAAAAGAGGAAACTTGATTAAATTCTCTACACTTGTAAGCACCGTGCTTTCAAATCAAACCTGACATTAAATATGTTAGTGGGAGAGGAGTCTTAAATTTCCGGTACCAGAACTTGTTGTGATCCTCTGACCTGAATTTTCTGCCTTAATCTGCTTTATGGAACATGCCTGACCCTCGAACGAATATGAAATCCACACAAGAGCTAAGCTGTTAATGTAAAACAACAACGCAGCAACAAAACAAAGCAACTCTCTAAGAGACATGAAACCACAACCTAAGTAAACAGGGAGGCAGCCAGTTACAGGCATGTATTGTTTTTTAAAGGAAGAAATGTTGTTATTGAAAGTGTTAAAGAATCAAGCCTGGGACTAAGCCCAAAGCTACTGAAAGGGGCTTTTCATGCTACGCCCCCCCTGAAAAACTACAAGCCTCCCATAAGTCATCAGATATGGTATTGCAAAGGCATTCAGATGTGAGGTCCTGTCAAGCAATGCAAAAGCCCATGATGTATGGCCCAAAGGAGTTTATCTTGCTCTGGGAAAAAAAGACCTTGGAACTGACACTTTATATTTCAAAGCCAATAAAAACATCTTAAAATAACGCCCCCTCCCTTCCCCCAAGAGCAACTGACAGAGAGAGAGAGAGAGAGAGAGAGAGCAAGCGCAGGGGCCGGAGAACACTGATCACAAATGATTCAGTTTCTGGGTCTGAGAACTTTGTTGTGGGCCGTGCACTGTGAGTGATTTATAATTAACTCTAACATGGAGCATAAAATGCAGTGCTTTCATAACGTCGCTACAAAAATAACCCCATTCGCAGCGCTTGCAGAATTGGAAACAAATGTCCCAAGGAAAACAAGAAGTCTTTGCAGCCCTCCCCTTGTGTTAGAGAAAGGAACATACTGGAATTCAATCATTACCGCAAACGATGAGCCAATATCATTTGTCATGGGAAATTCATCTGGGTAAAGCAGGATTGCTCCAGTACTCCTCCATGGCGCTAACAAATAATTGTATTGAACTATCTGAAATTAAAAGCAGTTCAGTTTGTTTCTTCGGCTTTGGCAACTGCATTTTCTCTTCCATTTCTGGACTTCGAGGACTGAAAGTAAAAAGCAATACACTGAGTATCTACTTTTGGCATAACACAGCTAGTGTTTCAGATCAAGAGTCTTATGTCCTGGGTGGTCATCTCAGTGTTCTTAAATAATGGAACATGTAAAAACATCCGATGGCGCAAGTGATAGCAAAACGGGGCCCAATGGATTTTGGTTTAAGGGTTTAGTAAGTTCTGATCTGCCCCTTTGGTGAGTATTAACGGTAAGCACAGGAGTAGTCTCATTAAAGTGAATGGGACAACTCAAAGTCAGGCATATGCTTTAGCACCTAGCAGTGTCAGGGTCTGAATTAGGTTAAAATTTGAGAGACTGGTTGGCCCAAAGTAATGCCTTGGAAAATAACAGTAAGGATTCTGTGTTGGCTGAGAAAGTGAAAAGTTTCTCCACTGAAATCCTGCACAGACCATAACAGTGCTGCCTGTCTGCAAGAGCTAAGCACGAGTTTTGTGAAACTGGACATCTTTCTTACAGCCCCAGCTCTGAGAGTCACGGGAAGAAGAATTTCACTTTTCACTACAACTAAAGCGTCTAGCTCTAAGAGTTGTCCATAAAAAAGAATCCCCCCCCCCCGCCTTTTTTTTTTTGAAGCCTCATGATTTTTAAATGCTTTGGGAGCCTGAATCCTGCATTTTTGAATGCTAGAAGTTGGCAGTGCTGTAGAAATGAAATGGAAGGGTGTGATTCAAGAGAACAGCATGTTGCAGCTTAAAATTATTGACTGTTACTCCCATGGTTCCTTATCTCACACTCCTGACTTGCTTAGCTGTGTCTGATAAAGCCTTCCAGGCACAGGCTAAGTTCTCCACCGTGGTATTCTCTCCAGCTCCTCCAGGATTATTATGTCCTGTTACAAGGTACTCGACAGTTGTGCTAAGTGTTGTACAGAATGTAACTGAGCAAAGCATTTAGTGGTGTCCCACATGTGTATACAGCATCAAAGGCACAAGCTGATACAACCAAAGCTATGGCACAATTGAGCAAACACAAAGCTACACAGTAAAGGGAGGATAGAAAGTAAATATTCACGATAATAAATGCATCTTGTGATTCATATTTATATATATAGGCCATTGGATGATATAAAATACAAGTAAAAATGATTTTCATATATTACCCAGGGATCGATCGATCGATCGATCGATCGATCTATCTATCTATCTATCTATCTATCTATCTATCTATCTATCTATCTATCTATCTATCTATCTAATCTTTAAGTGAAAGGCATTAGGTAATGTTGTCAGTCATTATTTGGGTTCAGATAGTAACTTTTCTTTTCTTTTCTTTTCTTTTCTTTTCTTTTCTTTTCTTTTCTTTTCTTTTCTTTTCTTTTCTTTTCTTTTCTTTTCTTTTCTTTTCCAATAAGGACTCCAGTCAAATGCACCTCTTAGAAACAATATGGTCAACCTCCTCTGTCATTTCCCTCCACTGGAGGAAGTCTTAACAGCACTGTTTATTCATTAACCCCCCACCCCCGGCTTTGTGAGCATTCGTCCGCACCGTTATTGCAAAGTTTGATGGTTTGAAACCTAATTTTGATTCATGAGCTGCATCTCCATAGCTCGGCCTTTGTGGAGTTTGAAATCTGGCTTTTTTTTTAACCCATCCTCATGGACAGGTCATCAACCTATTGACCACGTCTGGAAGATTTGGATGCCATCCTATGGAGCAAGCACAAAGATGTCTCCCTGGTGGACAGACCCTTCAAAGTGGATTGAAAAAAAGTGAGGTTCATAACCAGGGTTGGCCTTAGGGAAAATGGCATCCTGGGCAAACTGGCATTTTGGCGCCCCCCCCCCCAGCATGGTGCCCCCCCCATTTCCCTTGGAAGCTGCTCAGTCCCTTGCTCCCTGGCATGCAGGGCTATCGTCTCTCCCCCTTGCAAAGGGAGTTGTCACAGCCCTTCTTGGCCAAGCCCTTTCTGTAAGAGCGCCATGCCCCCTATGTCTGGTGCTTGGCCTGCAGCTCATGGCGATCTCCCTGCTGTCGCCTGCGGGCTGCGTCTTGCCCATGGCCCTAATACAGCCCTCCGGCCGCTCCTGACTCGCCAGAGTGCCTGTTCAGATTGTGGTGGGGCTGGGGAAGGCAACTTGCACTGTGATTCCAGAGGAGGCCTATTAGGATGCGTCTACACTGCACTGTTATTCCGAGATAACAACGGGAGTGTCTACACAGCCATTCTGTTATTTCGAAATAAACAACCCCAGCCCCCTCTTACCACTGCCGCTTGGGCCCAGGTGAGAAGCACCATGGAGGATGCTGCTCCAGTGGGCACAGCCAAGGGAGGGGGCATGTCCCCCGGCTGGGGCAGGTCCAGGTTCATCTGTCCCCTGCACCCCCCATCCAGAGTGAGGAATGCAGCAAACTCTGCACTTTCCCCTTGCTCCCTGATGAGGGGAACAGCCAGCAATGTTCCCATATGAATCGGGGGGCATTTCAGTGCCTTCCACCCTCCCTAATGGGCATCGGGGGGTGTGTGATAGGGCTTGGGAATGGGGCACTCCTGGATGGCAGGTGGGTGCCCCCAGACAGCCCTTTCATCTGCTTGGTGATTCTGTCTCTTCTCTGTATGGCTTTATGGGATGCAGTCTCATTCCAAGCACATCCCATTTTCCTGGCACAGCCAAACTCTCGCCTTGCTTTAAGTTATGACGAGCGAAAGCTGGATACTGAACTTGGTGGTCCTAGAGCTAACTGTTGAGGAGGAATTCTTGAAGAAACAGACAGACAGATGGACACACAAACTCTCTCAAATATTTAGCAGATCCATAGTGTTTGGCGAGATCCCTTTGTAGCTTCTCTCAGTCACCTTTCACCTTAACTATCTTGAGTAATTTTGTAACATCTGCACATTTGGCCACTCCCAAGTCATCTTTTTTCCAGATCATTTAAGAATATACTGAATATAAGATCCTAGGATGGATCCTTGGAGGACCTTGCTGTTTATCTTTCCCCATGGTGAAAACTGACCATTTCTTCCTACTCTTTGTTTCCTGTCTTTTAGTGAGTTGCTGATCTATGAGAGGACACAGTCCCTTTTCTGCCATGATGATGGCTTGCTTTCCCTAAGAGCCTTTGGTGAGCGAAGTTGTCGAAGGTTCTCTGTAAATCCGCATGTGCTATATCCACTGGATCATGCTTGTTTGTACCCTAAAAAATTCTAGTAGATTGGTGAAGCATGATTTCTCTTTACACAAGCCGTGTTATGCTGACTCTTCCCCAACACGTCAGCTATGTCTACACTGCGCCTGTTTGGCGCAAGAAATATGCAAATGAGATGAAGTGTGGACTATTGCCATGTCTCATTTGCATAATTAATGAGGCTCCATTTTTGCGCAAGAGGCTTTTGCGCAAGAGCCGTTTTTCCTGGAAAAAAATGCGGAAGAATGGCTCTTGCGCAAGAAGGGGTTTTTGCGCAAAAAGGAGCCGTGTAGATGGCTCCTTTTTGAGGAAAAGCCTCTTGTGTAAAAATGGAGCCTCATTAACTATGCAAATGAGGCACGGCGATATTCCACGCTTTGCCTAATTTGCATATTTCTTGCGCCAAACGGGTGCAGTGTAGACATAGCCATCATGTTTATCTGCGTGTCTGGTAATTGTGTTCTTTACTATAGTTTCAATCAATTGGCCTGGTACTGATATCAGATTAGGTTTATAGGCCTGTAATTGCCAGGATCACCTTTGAAGGCATTTTTAAAAATCAGCATTTACATTAGCTATCCACCATCCATCTGATGTAAGCGATTGGTTACATACCCAGTTAGTAGTTCTGCAATTTCACATTTCACTTCCTTCAGAACTCTGGGCCGAGGGAGGGGCGGGGGAGGGAGGGGATATAATCTGATCCTGATTTATTACAGTTTCATTTATCAATTAATTCCAAAATCTCCTGACTCTGGGACAGTTCCTCAGATGTGTCACCTACTGCTATTCTCTTATTATTCTAGACATTTCTACCCATTGAGAATCGGTGGGGCAGTTTGATTCTTTTAAGATTTTTATTCTACTTGACTCTATGCTTTCTTTTACATGTAGTGCCCCTCCCCGCACCTACATGACCTACTCTGTCACCCCTAAACATTTTGTACCCTAGAATTACCATGGCCCATTGATTATCAGCTTGCCGCCAAGTTTCTGTAATATCTGTTATATCAATATTTTCCTTTAATGCAAAGCACTTCTAGCATTTGTAGACAAGCACTTACAAAATTTGTCACTTCTAAACCAGTTCCAGTTGTGATTAACTTTCTTTAAGAGATAGCAAAGCAGACTTGGATTCGAAGAATCCTTTCACGTATTAAAAGTCCCTTCTTGGCCTTCACATCTATGAATCTATGACGACGCATTTTTAGGGGTACAACACTGTCGCGGATGGCTAGCGGTTTGAAGTAGGTTTATATCGGGCAAACATACGGCATAGATAGAACTCTGATAAAAGCCAATAGAAGCACGAAGAGGCAGATTATTTCTTAGCCTTCTTGGAAGATGTGAGCTGGCAGCTTTACAGTGCTTTGGTTTTAGATGGTGTAACTTATTGCACATGATCGCTGTACATTACATTGCAGCCCTGTTAGTATAGAATGAATTATACATGCAGCACCCCCTGCACCGCTACATCCCACACCCATGCAACACCCCCCAGATTTTGGGCATCTTAGGCCATCAGCTGCCCAAACTCCATTGCCAGCCTGTGAACCTGCTCAGCCACCATCCCCTGGGACTCGACTGTAGGCCCCAAGGTCCCTCCTGGCCACCTGCTCTGCACCTGGGGACTCTGCTGCTGGCCCCAGGGTTCTGGCTGTGCACCCCATGTGTGGGGTCCCACTTGCCGGCCTCCCCACTATAGGGCGGTCAGGGACACAGAAGGAGTAAGGGGGATGCAGGTCAGCATCGCCCTCCCCCAAATCTGTTCTAGTGCCTTAGCTAAAATACCAGAGAGCTAAATCCATCACTGGTGTAACATCATCGATTTCACTGGTGTTCGTTGGTTCATGTTTGTCTGGCACGTTACTTGTTCGCAGTTGTGAGTGCCTCTCACTGGCAGAGGAGTTTGGCTTGCTCTAAACTGTGCATCACACATATAACGGAAATAGTGCTGGTTTATCCCAGAGAGTGAGATATGTATCCAACCCCTCTGGCTTTCTCAGAGCATGTCTTTGTTTTAAGAAAAATTGAGTATTGTTGAGAAAATCCAAGCGGGCCCTTCATTGCTCATCCAAACACAACACACATTTTCCGCTACAGATCAGTAAAAACCTTGGAGTCACAGATGGGGAACCACCCACGGAGAGTGGATTCATTTACATGAAACTAAATGTCACATCCTGGAGATATGTCCACTCAAGCGGGTAGAAAATTGCAACAGGGGTTTCCACTGGAAAATTCTGATTTGACCAAAGTGTGTTGTGCTACAAAGTAAAAGTGGAAATGATACATTTGAAACAAATTGTTTCTCTAAGGTCAAAGCAATTTTCACATGCAAAATTTTTCAATTTTGACTTTTTGTCTTTATTTTGGATGAAACTAAGTTTTGAAATGTTGGGATTTCTAGTGGCATTGAAGGTCATGAGTGAGCTTGTGACCCAGTTGAAGTCAATCTAAGGTTTGCCATTGACTGGGGGGGGAGGGGCAGGATTTAATTGCGTGCATCTTCTTACAGGATTTAAGTCAAATTGGTCATTAAAGTAGTATCTATCTTTCATTTATTGGATCAGCTGCAACTTACGGAAGAAATTCCATTTCAGGCAATTCTAACATTTGATCTGGGGCTATTGAAGCAGTTGGCAAACATTGGTTAATTAAGAATCACTTTGCATCTGAGGCTTTATATCATCAATTTTATAGGTGGGTAAACTGAGGCATACAGGAGTCACATCACACATGAATTCAATGGTTGGGATCAGTAGCAGGAGTCTAGACTCTCAGTCTCTTAGGAGAACAGAGAGATGATACTTTCCAAGAAAACAACAAATGATTTAATCTATTTATCTAATCAATAAGGCTTCAATTCACTCATCTCCAGAGGATCTGGACACCAGATAATCAGATCATACCTGTAATTTTCCTGTTCTTTTTGAGTTTTCAAGTGAACTTAGGTCTTGGATTCTGAAGTCTTTTGTCTAGCAACATCATAAGCTCAGGGTATGTCTACACTACAGCACTAATTCGAACTACTTAATTCGAACTAGGCATTACTCCTCATAGAATGAGGTTTACCTAGTTCGAATTAAGCACTCCACTAGTTCGATTTAAATTTGAACTAGCGGTTTGTATGTGTAGCCCCTATAAAAGTTAATTCGAACTAATGGCTGTTAGTTTGAACTAACTTTGTAGTGTAGACATATCCTCAGAGATGTTAGGCACAGCAGGGGGCGCACCTCAACTATGCGCCAACAACTTGTGTCAACACCCTGCCAGATGTTCCTCTGGATGTGTGTCTGGATGTCTCGGATTGACAGAACAGTCCCATCCCATGGATATCAATGTCACCAACCCGACTGCTGAGACCCAACTGGGTTGCTAATGTTGGTGCGGGTTTCTGCAGTAGGAATATATGACCAATTGGAATTGATAGGTTTTAACTAAACTTGAAATCCTTAAAAATGAGTTCTTGGTAAATTCATTCCTCTTTGGCTGTGCAGTGCTAAAATCAACTCTGGCGTAAATGATTTCCAGGGAGTTTTACCAGCTTACCTCATGGCAGAATTCGTTCATATTTCATTCCCCTATGGAAAATGATTCCTTCTGATTTGGACCCCAAAGATTCTTGTTCTGAAGCCATTAAAGGAGGAACTTGGCCGCAAAAGATCATGACAAACATGCCAAATAAAAATAACTTTTATTTTCCGTGCCAAAAACTGCAGCGCCATTTCCGGACCCTACAACATTCTAATAACAAACCCTGAAACAGATGATGCTAATACGGTGCATCGTTTGATGATACACATAAGCAATGATCTCTTTCAAAGAGACACAGGGATGAATAACACACAGCAATTGCCTTTCAAAAGAAAAATGCGGAAAAAGAAAGTGACATTATACCAGTGGCCATAATACACTAAAATTCCTGGACAGTGTGAGCTTAGGGTAACAGTGGAATAAACAGGAAAAAAATGTTTGGGAAGACAATGTGACATTGTCTCACATTTGGCAAAAATCTAATGATTTCCAAAGCTGGTATGAAAGATTTACCCTCCTTTTTTGGCATTCAGAATGACACCGGGGCTTTTTCTTGCCAACTAGAACATTCTTGAGGTGGGTTTTTTTTTCTTCACATGAAGTTCATTGTGATCCCATGCTTGCTATTGTCCATAAATTAATTTCTGGCACAACAAAACATTCTAGGAGAACCAATAAAACCACAAACTTTGAGTTAATTCGTTGTCATTTTTCTTTTTCCCCTCAAACCGTTCTGTGGGAAAGACTGGGATGGGGGAGGGAGGGGGTGGAGGAGGGGAGCATTAAATGTTTGCCGAGGTGCTAGCTTGGATCCATAGACTGAATTTGTTTCCAATTGGTCTTCCTTACTTGTCAGAGCACTGTAATTGCATTCAACATAACATAAGAACATAAGAATGGCCAGACTGGGTCAGACCAACAGTCCATTCTGCCAACAGTGGCCAATGCCAGATGCCCCAGAGGGAGGGAACACATCAGGTAATCATCATGTGATCCCTCCCCTGTCACCCACCTCCAGAGAAACAGAACCTAGGGACCCCATTCCTATCCAGCCTGGCTAGTAGCCATTGATGGACCTAATCTCCATGAAACTATCGAGCTCTCTTTTGAACTCTGTTAAAGTCCTAGCCTTCACCATATCCTCTGGCAAGGAGTTCCAGAGATTGACTGTATGTTGAGTGAAGAAAAACTTCCTTTTGTTTGTTTTAAACCCGCTGCCTATTAATTTCATTTGGTGATCTAGTTCTCATAGTGTGGGAATAAGTAAATAACTTTTCCTTATTCACTTTTTCCATACCAGTCATGATTTTAGAGACCTCTATCCTATCCCCCCCTTAGTCTCCTCTTTTCTAAGTTGAAAAATCCAAGTCTTTTTAATCTCTCTTCACATGGGACCCGTTCCAAACCCCGAATAATTTTTGTTGCCCTTTTCTGAACCTTTTCCAAGGCCAATATATCTTTTTTGAGATGAGGCAATCACATCTGGACGCAGTATTCAAGATGTGGGCGTACCATGGTTTTATAGAGAGGCAATAAGATATTTTCTGTTTTATTCTCTATCCCTTTTTAAATGATTCCTAACATTCTATTAGCTTTTCTGACTGCTGCTGCACACCGAGTGGATGTTTTCAGAGAACTGTCCACAATGACTTCAGGATCTTTCTGTAGCTAAATTAGTCCCCATCATTTTGTATGGATAGTTGGGATTATTTTTTCCAATGTGCATTACTTTATGTTTATCAACATTAAATTTCATTTGCCATTTTGTTGCCCAATCACTGAGTTTGGTGAGACCTTTTTGAAGCTCTTCACAGTCTGCTGTGGCCTTAACTTGAGCAGTTTGGTATCGTCTGCAAATTTTGCCACCTCCCTGCTTACCCCTTTTTCTAGATCATTTATAAATAAGTTGAATAGGATTGGTCCCAGGATAGACCCCACTAGTTACCTCTCTCCACTCTGAAAACTGACCATTTATTCCTACCCTTTGTTTCCTGTATTTTAACCAATTATCAATCCATGAAAGGACCATCCCTCTTATCCCACAACAACTTACTTAAGAGCCTTTGGTGAGGCACCTTATCAAAGGCTTTCTGGAAATCTAAGTATACTATATCTACGGGATCCTCCTTGTCCACATGTTTGTTGACTGTAATAGATTAGTAAGACATGATATGAGTCCTTCAAAGAACTGTAATAGATTAAGCAAAATGCAGGACAATGTAGCACTTTAAAGACTTTTAAGTTAGTCTTTAAAGTGCTACATTGTCCTGCATTTTGCTTCAGCTACCCCAGACTAACACGGCTACATTTCTATCACTGTAAGGGTACGTCTACACTACAGCGCTAGTTCGAACTAACTTAGTTCGAATTAGTTAATTCGAACTAAGCTAATTCGAACTAACGCGTCTAGAACTAAAAACTTGTTCGAATTAGCGTTTTGCTAATTCGAACTAGCAAGTCCACATTGAGTGGACTCTGAACAGGGCTTAAGGATGGCCGGAAGCAGTGCCGGCAGGGCATCAGAGGAGGACTTAGAGCGTGGAGATGCTGTCTCAGGCTAGCCGAGGGCTGCGCTTAAAGGGTCCCGACCCCCGCCCCGGACACACAGTTCTAAGGGGTGCCCTGCTTGCAAAGAAGTTCTGGCTTGGAGTGCCCGGAGTACCCACACTGGGCACATCACACCACTCGGCCATCAGCCTGGCTGCACTTGCCGCAGGCTGCCATCTGGGGAGAGGGGTAATTGGGGGGCTGCAGGAGAGCGTCCACCCCCAGAAGCCCGCAGAGCCAGCCCAGTCCTCCCCATCGGGGGCTCGTACCCCATTCCTCCCTCACCTCCTTCCACTTACCCTTCCCTAGCCCCCCTTCTTATTGATGTACAAAATAAAGATAACGTTTCTTCCAACATTGACTCTGTCTTTATTGAAAAAAACTGGGGGAGACTGGGAAAAGGAGGTGGGAGAGGGGAAGAGAAAGGCTGGGAGAAGGGAGGGCAACTAACATGATCAGGGGTTGGGAACAGGTCCCAGATGAAGAAAGGCTACAGAGACTGGGACTGTTCAGCTTAGAAAAGAGGAGACGGAGGGGGGACAGGATAGAGGTCTCTAAAAGCAGGGGTTGGGTGGAGAGGGTGCATTCAGAAAAGTTCTTCCTGAGTTCCCATAAAGAAGGACTAGAGGACACCAAAGGAAAGGAATGGGTAGCAGGCTTCAAACTAGTAAGAGACAGTTGTTCTTCACAAAGCAAATAGTTAACCTGCGGAACTCCTTGCTGCAGGAGGCTGTGAAGGCTACAACTAGAACAGAGTTGAAAGGGAAGTGAGATCAAGTCATGGAGGTTGGGTCCATGGAGTGGTCTTAGCCAGGGGGTAGGAGTGGTGTCCCTACCCAAAGTTTGTGGAAGGCTGGAGAGGGATGGCACGAGACAAATGGCTTGGTCACTGTCTTCGGTCCATCCCCTCCAGGGTCCCTAGGGTTGGCCACTGTCGGCAGACAGGCTACTGGGCTAGATGGACCTTTGGTCTGACCCAGGACGGCCATTGTAAGCTCAGGGCTCAGGGTCGGGGGTCTCAGTGGACCCCCTTGATTTTCATGCACACCTGCTCCTGGGTGGCCAGGCTGGCAGCTCTCCTGCCCTAGATGGCCACTTTCCTGTGCCTAGTGCGGAGATCGTGGACGAGGTCCACGATGTCCGCACTAGCCCAGGAAGGTGCCCGCCTCTTGCGGTCCAGGGCAAGCTCCCGGGAGCCGCCAGCCTGGTCCCGGCAAGAGGGGGTGGGCTGGGGGGCATCGGGTGGGTGGCTCTGTGCCGTGCCAGGTGCAGGGTCTGCTAGCTGGGTGCTGGCAGGCTTGCACCTGGCACGGGCACCGTAGCCAGCCCGTGCCCCTTTAAGGGGTCCGGGGCCGGGAGGGGGGCATAGAGTTTCCCTGGTGTTGGCCAGAGTGGCCACCAGGGAAACCTGGGGAGGGCTAGCCTCCCACTAGTTCGAATTAAAGGGCTACACAGCCCTTAGTTCGAACTAGCTAGTTCGAACTAGGCGTTAGTCCTCGTAAAATGAGGTTTACCTAGTTCGAACTAAGCGCTCCGCTAGTTCGATTCAAATTCGAACTAGCGGAGCGCTAGTGTAGCGCCTATTAAAGTTAGTTCGAACTAATGTCCGTTAGTTCGAACTAACTTTGTAGTGTAGACATACCCTAATAGATTAGTAAGACATGATTTCCCTTTACAGAAACCATGTTGACCTTCGGGGCGGCCCGTTCATATAGGTGAACTAGACGGTTGTCTAGGGCGCCAAGTTAAATGGGGCGCCAAATGGTGGCGCAATATCGTTGAGGGGTTTGGAGGTGAGGGTGCTCATTGCATGGTTCACCTAGGGCGCCGGTTGCTGGCAGCTAGTCTAGAGCCACTCCTGTTGACCTTTGCCCAACAAATTATGATCATCTATGTGTCTGACAATCTTATTTTTTACTATAGTTTACTATAGTTTCAATGAATTTGCCCGATACTGATGTTAGACTTGCCAGGATCACCTCTAGAGGCCTTTTTAAATATTGGTGTCACCTTAGCTATCTTACAGTCATTAGGTACGAAAGCTGATTTAAAGGACAGGTTACAAACCACAGTGAATAGTTCCGCAATTTCCCATTTGAGTTCTTTCACAACTCTTGGGTGAATGCCATCTGGTCTTGGTGACTTGTTCCTGTTAAGTGATATTCTTTATTGGTTCGGGTGGATAGGCCCGGCTTTGGAATGTGTCATAGTTTGAATCTCTGTGATTCCTAGGAACACGTTTGTGGTGTCTATTAAAGCTGGGCCAGGCCCTGAAATCCTCACGCAGTTCTTTTTTCATCCTCACAATGGCTTTGACAGGAGTTGTGTCTGGATAAGGATGGAGGGTGAAATTCATCCAATGGGTTGTCACGTGGCTGTGCATTGTCCAACTAGTGGGATGATTCTGTCTGGCACCATGGAGGAGGCCATTTTGCACTATAAAATGGCATCCTCCATGGTGCCGTTTGTCCTACAAAATGGCGTTCTCCCCCCAGCATGGCCTCACACACACTGCCCATGAAATGTCATGCCTCATGGAAGATACCATTTTACATGGCCTCAGGCATGCATATGAATCGCTCCATGCCTTACTAAGACTGGCATGGCATGCCATCGAATTTACCCCTCTGCATAGGCCTTGTGGGACTTACGTGACAGGGTGTATTAATGCTGTTCTGGGGCAGAGAGGATTAACCTGGCTCATCTAGCTGAGAAGACCAGGCCCCCACAGCCCGCCTGGGCTTGCTCCAGCTGGAGGCCAGCTATCAAGGCCTGTGGAGCGGCTCAGTCTGGGATGATTGCCGCCAGAGAAGGTGTTGTCGGAGCTCCTGAGGAGGCACCACCGATGGACCAAGCCACGGAGGCTAGTCGGCCGAGAGCCTGCAGACGAGGCACCTAGTCTGGTGGGAGAGACAGAATTACCTGCAAGATGCTGGTAGGAAGTAGCCCGGGGCTTGGCGTGTTTCAGGTGGATTCCCCACCAAGCTAGCGGTGGTCCGCTCCACCACTGACAGGACCCTGGGCTAGGACCTAGTGGAGTGGGCAGGCCTGGGACCCTCTAGCGCAGTGATCCCCAACGCGGTGCCCACGGGCACTATGGCGCCCGCCGGGGCATTTATGTGCGCCAGCTGAATGATCTGGGCCGGCCCCGCCCCTGGCACATGGTGCATGGGTGGCCCCTGCCCCGGGTGCGCGGCGTGTGGGTGGCCTCTGCCCTCAGGCATTGTTCCAGATGCTGACTAGTAGATCACATGACCAAGCTGCCGGCGCGATGCCTTACCTCCCGGAGAGGAGTAGCACCCGGAGCCCTGCGAAGGAGCTGGCGTGGCAGAGTCCAGCAGCAAGTGGCTCTTTGGATGGCACAGAGAAGTGGGAGCCTGTGGAAAGCAGGACACAAGGCCAGCTGGGCCAGGGAACTGGCATTTTGGGGAGGAAGTAGATGTTTGCGCCTTGTTGGATACCTTCCTTCCTTTTTTGGCCTCCTCCTACTAGGGTGACCAGCTAGTGAGGGTGAAAAATCAGGACGGAGATGGAGGGTGTCATGTTGTAAGTACGCCCCGTCCCGAAGCAGCACAGCCCAATGGCCACAGTCTATAACATAGCCCTGATTCAGAGCAGCACAGCCTAATGGCTAAAGTCTCAGGGGCTTGGGGCAGCAGCCTCGGTAGGGGGCCTGGGCCCACCCTATTCCACTGGGCCATGACCCAGGGCCCTGTCAGTGGGGGCATGATCCGCCACTCACTCAGCAGGGAATCCCGCCGCAACACGCTGAGCTCACTCAGGCGGGAGGTACTCGCGCCCCCCCCGGCCACTTCCTGCCAGATCCGGGGTTGGGTGCTCCACGTGGTCTCCGGATCCTCCGGTTCCACAGCACCAGCCTCCCCCTGAGGCTCCTGCAGCTCTGGTAGCTCGATGCTGTCTCTTGGGTCTCTGTCTCCTTTCCTCCAGGTCTCTGGCTCGGCTGCCTCTGGCGCTCTTGCAGGTCCTTGTCCTCTAGCATCCAGCACAGATTGAGCTGAGCCACTCCCTTTTATACTTCTCCAGCACTTGGAGCATGCCCAGTGTGGCTGGGGGGGCGGGACTTCCTCTGCCCACAGGGCACTTCCTGGTGGAGTGTAGGATATGCACACCCTGTCACAGAGGCTCTGATATAAGAGAAAGCCCAAATATTGGGACTCTCCATAGAAAACCAGGGCATGCGGTCACCCTTCCTCATGTCCCCTCCTGGAGTATCTCAGTCTGAGCGGTACAGAACCATCTGGTACCCACGTCAGGCTTGGGAGTGGCGGACAATCAGTGGCAAAGCAGCGGGCAATGATGGATTTTTCCATAACGCTGCGCCCGCTCTCTTATAAGGCATATTAGCATTGTTATAAATCAATGAACATGGTTTATAATAGCAACGTTGCCCTTGAAAGCTGTTAAAACTGCTGTCAGCAAGCGGCTTGCTAGAGCATTTCCTGCCCTTGGACTCACCTTGGGCTATTAACTAACACATCGGTTATTAGCCAGCAGTGGTAATGACCAATTTTCTAGGGATGATTGCTTAAATATTGCCCACCTTGACGAGAGAATTATTGCTCAACTGAAAACCGAACCCTTATGGCCAAGCCGACAGAACTAATGATCTTATTTTTTTTTTAATCTTCCCCCACCTACTCTAGGGGACTCCGAGTGCACATTACTGGAGAACTGTTTCCCTGTTTGCCTTCTGTGACTTGAATCCAGGAAAAGTTCCATATTTAATATTTATTCTCTCAGCCTCAGTGGAGGAAGACAGGCGGTAATGAAACCAGCATTGCTGCAAGTGACCACAAGGATAATAGATTCTTTACGATGTCCAGGAATTCTGGACTCTCAGTCTCAGCTTAAATGTACCACGGCGCCCAGTCTGTCACCTTAAGCATAGTGTTCCTGCCATCGTCATGACCTGTCGTTAGCCCTGACGCGTACAGGCTGCTCTAAAGATATCAACCCCCTCCCACCGGCTCCCCTAAATGGTTTAAACACCCAAAGCTGGGTGTGAACGACACATTACAAGCAGGGAGGTTTTCAGGGAAGGGGGAAAATATCCAGGAAAGAAAAAAATAAAAGACCTCAGAGCCCCTTAGCTGTTGCTTTCTGCTTGCCGCAATCTTTTCCCCAGAGCAAGGCAGAACTCCTAGCCAGAAGTGGCGCCTTCTCAGGGCATGTTTACACTAGGAAACTATTTTGAAATAACTAAAATTGATTTAATAACAACATCGAAATAGCGTGTCCTCACTACGGCGACACGAATCCGAGGCAGGCTCTGTTAACGTGGGCGCGCTCCTGCGCCTTAGAGCCCCACAAAGCACTCTGAGGAGTAATTAGTTCGAATGCCTCTGGGGAGTTGTTATTTTGACATAGTGGCACCGGAGTGTCCACGTTATCGCTATTTCGAAATAACTCTTTCAAAATTACCATTACTGCCCGAGGAAAGCAGGAGTCCAGATTTCAAAATAAGCGGCCTGTGATTTTGCAATAACGGGAGCGGTCGTGTGAACGCTCTGCTTGTTAATTCAACCGAAGGGGGGTTATTTCGAAATAAAGCCCTAGGGTACACCAGGGCGTAGTGGTTCTGGTATTCTCTTCTGCTCTCTTCCTGCTTGTGCAGGAAAGCTGGCTTTTGTCTACACTTACCGGGAGGTCGGTGCTGTGGGGATTGATCTTCCAGGAGAGGCAGGAAGCTGCCTTAGCCTGCCCCCCCCCGCACCGCTGCACGGGAAACCCCTCCTGCCCCCACCCTGACCCTTTCCCAAACCGAAGTGTGAACCCCGCTGCACTAACTTACCATTACAAAGATAGTTTCCCCAATTATCACCCCAATGTCATTACCTCACAGACACTAACCTACTGGGTACGGAAATGACGCGGTCACTAACGCAGCGTCAGAGGGGAGTTTTGCATTTAAAACCAGGGTACGTCCCCTTCGTTCCACGTGAAAGATACAGCATATTCTCCACCCAAAACAGAGCATTTACCCCAGGTAGGGTGGGTGTCAAATGCCACCAGACCAGCATGCGCTTTGCGCTGCCGATCAGAGCCCTTTTTTGTGTAGACAGAATTTTCTGAGGCTAAATTAAAACAGGTAAATAAACAGCCACTTTTCTTCCTGGGGAAACATGAGCGACAAGCAGCGCTCTTCGCCTGGCTGGGCCTGGATCTCTGCCGTCTGCCGGGGGGCTTTGGGGAACATCTTTCCTGCTCTCCACCCTGCCAGCACAGGGTCAGTGGCACCGGGCTATGCGAGATTCCCAGGCCGATTGGAGTAAATAATGCAAGTTGCACCAGCTGGCTGGGGAGCCTGTAACCTTCTGTTTCTAAACACAGGATCTAAGAAAAAAAATAATGCGGCTCTTGTCTGGGCTCTCAGTCGTTCTGGCCTGAGCTTTACAAAATAAGATCGAAATACTCCACAGAAGTGAGTTTTAAAGGGACACGCTCCCGTTTTGTTCGGCCACAAATGCACCAGTCTGCGTCTAAAGGCCACACAATTCTCTCTCTCGATTGAAACCAAACGGGTCGGTAGTTTTTACGTTCTGATGGCAAAAGCATGGCACCTGTTAATACTGTTCTAATAATAAAAAGTTCCTATAATAACAAACCCGCACGCATCTCCCAGCTCTACAATCACAAACAGCCATGCACCACCCGGCTCCCACAAATAACAAACTGGTCTGCACATCCCACTCCCCTAAATAGCTCTAGGCTAACAACCCCAGGGCTGTGTCTAGACTGCATCCCTTTTCCGTAAAAGGGATGCAAATTAGACACATTGCAATTGCAAATGAAACGTGGATTTAAATCCTCCCCGCTTCATTTGCATAAACATGGCTGCCGCTTTTTTCTGGATCGGAGCTTTGCTGGAAAAAAGCGCCAGTCTAGACGGGGATCTTGCGGAAAATAAAGCCTTTTTTTAAGCGGAATAAGGGCTCTTTCGGAAAAGGCTTTATTTTCTGAAAGATCCCCGTCTAGACTAGTGCTTTTTTCCGGCAAAGCTCCGATCCAGAAAAAAGCGGCAGCCATGTTTATGCAAATGAAGCGGGGGGGGGGATTTAAATCCCCGCTTCATTTGCAATTGCGATGTGTCTAATTTGCATCACTTTTACGGAAAAGGGATGCAGTCTAGACACAGCCCAGGTGTGCAGCCCACAAGTCACCGGTGCAGGCCAACGCTCATGAGCAACCCTACAACAAGAAACTGGGTGAGCACAAGGAAGAGAACAAACTCAGCATGAAACAGCTTATCGGTTGAAGCTGCCGAGAAGCAAAATGATTTTAAAAAATGTCTTCTTAAAATACTGTACGTGGCAATGCCTCAGTCAGACAAACCATGGGCAGCGGAGCTAGATGCAGTTCAGAGCCCAACTGCCGGGGACCATGCACATGCATAAGGCCTCAGAAATGGGTTTATTGTCTTTAGTTTCCTAGCAGCTATCTCACCCCTAGCCACTTCCTTTAAGCTCTTTCTGCTCAGCATGACACGCACAACAAAGCAGCGGAAAAGCAAACCCCAAAGCCAACAAATATTGGGGCACAAGAAACCCAACCTCATCCTTCCAGTGGCTTCCCAGGAGTTCAAATGACACCCCACATGCTGTGCCACCCAAGCAGAACAAGTGAGAAACATTCCCCTCTCACACCAAAGGGGCCCAGACAAGTAGATTTTGGGGTGCACCAGCCCCAGAGGGGAGACAGCACCAACTTGGGCTCCCCCACACTGGAGGGACCTTTGAGCCTCAAGGACCCAAATCCAGCTCCCCCCAAGATTCCCCACTATTGATTTAGGCCATCCCTAACAGGTGTCCGTTTAAGCTACTCTTAAATATCTCCCAACCTCCCTAGGCAACTTATTCAGGTGTTTAAAACTACCCTGCTAGTTAGGAAGTTTCTCCTTGTGGCCAAGATAAACTTCCCTTGCAGCAATTTAAACCTGCTGCTGCTCCTATCATGTTCCTCCTTGTAACACCCTTAAAGGCCACAATAGCGCATTAGCTGGGAATTGAACCCACACCAACTGCTCTGGAGGCAGCTCTGCTCAGCACTGCCCCACTTAGGAGCACTGCAGAGGGCTGAGCAGAAGGACAGAGATAACCCTTTGCATGCTAACTCTGGCTAGCAAAAGAGCCACAGGTGATGCCCCAAGGGCTGGGTCACTAGTCCGGGCCAGGTGTGGGGAATGAATTCATCTGCCCCAGCACACTATAAGAGGGAGCAGAGCGGCACCATCTTTTGGAAGCAGGGGGGTGGATGGTTTTGCTGACTGGGCATGCACCATGCTTGCTAATTCTCTGCTCAGGGAAGCTCATAGGATCCTCTGGTGAAAATTCACCAAGCAGCAGGGAGGTTTGGGGTGACTTCTTCTGATTGTGCTCATCCCCCTCCTAGGATAGTGATAGAGATGTAGCTGTGTTAGTCTGGTCTAGCGGAAACAAAAGACAGGACTAGGCAGCACTTTAAAGACTAACAAGATGGCTTATTAGGTGATGAGCTTTTGTGGGCCAGACCCACTTCCTCAGATCAAAATAGTGGAAGAAATTGGTGTAACCAATTCAGTTATAAGATCAAGAACATGTATTCCTGCTCATCCAGAAATATAACATATGCTATCATGTGCTGATAGTGTCTGTCTGCTATGTATGTTGGACAAATGTCTCAGACACTTTGCCAAAGAATCAATGCCCACAAAACAGATATTAGACCGGATCACAAAGAAAAAACAGTTTTTTGCCATTTCAACCTGAAAGGGCATTGTCTCAAGGACTTAACTACCTGCATCCTGCTTCAAATACATTTTAATACCAGACTTGAAAGAGAATCCTCTGAACTGTCATTCATGCTTAAATTTGACACTTTACACCTAGGTCTCAACAAAGATGCTAATTCTTACCCATTACAAAGATAGCTTCCCCAGTTATCACCTCTAATATCATTAGCTCTCAGACATTTGCCTTCTCCCCTCCACCCCCCCCCCGTTCTGAAATTTGATTTGTCCTTTTCATATGTGTTCATTTTTTTGATTGTATCCTTTGGTATATATGGTCCTGCCAATTTTCTTCCACTATTTTGATCTGAGGAAGTGGGTCTGGCCCACGAAAGCTCATCACCTAATAAGCCATCTTGTTAGTCTTTAAAGTGCTGCATAGTCCTGGCTTTTTTCCCCCTCCTAGGGTGTTGCTAGATGGTTCATGCCAGAGAGAATGTTTCACAGGGAGGACACTTAGCCACTGGGAGAACTGAGTAGGGGTGGCGGTGGGTTATCCATTGGGGGAGTCTTTAAAACCAGATGAGCTGGCTTTCCGAAAGCTTGGTTGGGGTTGAAGAGGGCTGAATTCAGAGAAATCCTGGGGTCTGGGCTATGCAAGAGGTCAGATGAGAGGCTTGTAATGGTTCCTTCTGGCCTTAAAAATTGACAAATCCTGGAATCGTGTAAGATTCTGAAGTGCCAGTTTTTTGCCTTTCCAAAGGCCTGGCTTGCATCAAGTGTCAGGCCTTTTCCAAACCCTTCCCCAAGACCCTCCGCAAACAGAACAGGCAGCATTTGAAAAGCTACACGCTGCACCCTGGGCTAGATACGATCCATCTACTCGCTTGTGAGTGCAGAATAAATCTTTCCAGCCAAGTGGACCCAGAAGAAGTCTGTGTGTTTGCTCAGCTGGCTTCTGCCTTGATGATTGTAACACAGCTTTTTTCTGGCTTGTTTAAAGGGGACGCTTGAAAAATTGAGGGACCGTGGCTCTCAAGTCACGCATGGTAGTGATGTTTTCTTAGCCCTTATCTGTCTTTGGGGCTTAGAGCGGCGGTAGAGTCTTTTTGTGGACCTGTCTTGCCACAAAGATGCTGACGCTCCCAGAGAGACGTCTTATCCTTTCCTGTTTCAATCAGCGCACGAGTACTGTATTGTCCAAAATAATTTTGTGCCAAGAAATGAGTGGGAAAGAAGCACAAGAGCTGAGACTCAAAGTAGGCCTGTTCCAGATGCAAAAGCATCACACCCCTGGATGTAGCTTGGAGTGATTCCTTATAAAGCCAGGCACAAGTTTAGGCCTGGTTACTGGGGTGATTGTATCCCACAAACCCGAGGGGCCCAGCGTACAAAGGCATAACAGCTCTTTGGGTAGAGGACTGTTTGCCAGGGCCCCCATAAATCACCCCTCCCCCCAGCAGTTCTGTAGTAGTGATGCTGAGTTGCAGGAGGGAGCACACACAAGACGGCAGGAGTTGGGAATAGCGCGACCTGTTAGATCTAATGCTTTCTGCCAGGGCCCTGGGCAGGGTTGATCCCTCGGGCAGGGGTGGGCCAACTTTTTGGTTGGAGGACCATGAATGCTCATGAGATGGGGGATCAGGAGGCTGGGGCGTAGGTGGAGGTCAGGGGTGCAGGCTCTGGGCTGAGCCTATCTCCTCAAGCACCTCGTCTCCTTTCTGGCTGGCTCCTCTGTTTAGGTGTGGCCAGGTGGCTCTGTGTACTACCCCCGCAGCTCCCATTGGCTAGGAACGGCGATCCGCAGCCAATAGGAGCTGCAAATACCCGTACTTGCGGAGGTGCAGGGAAATATACCAGCAGCGTCCCCGCCAGGAGCTAACCCTGGTGAGCCACGGCTGTCTTATTGTCCTACGAGCATCTGAATCGCAGGCTAATATTCACCAGTCCCTACGCTTCATTAGTATTTGTTATCTTCCAGCAAATGGTCCCACATGGACGGCGATCCAGGAGTTCCTTTATTTCACCTCAGACAGATACATCAAGAAACCCAATCGGTATTGAAACAGGCCTGTGGTGTTCTGCAGTCTTTAGTACAGGTTGAACACAGTCTGGTGCCCTCGGGATCTGACCGATGCCGGATCAGAGACTTTGCCAGACCACAAGAGGTCAATATTGTCTAGCAGCTTCATCAGCACTGCCACTGCTTGCTGGGCGGTCAGAGGCACTGAGGGGTCAATTAGAGGTAAATCACAGCCCAGAACACTGAGAGCCAGGACTAGGGGCTGTAAAATCTTTATGGGATCGCGGGAAACTTAGCCACACCCATGATAAGTGGACATCCGGCGAACTCACATCATGCTGGGGCCTCGGCTGTTGCCAGACCGGGGAGTGCTAGATTAGAAAGGTTCAGCGTGTAATCACTTAATAACTGCACAGTTTGTTAAGGGCCCGGGGTAATTTTAAAGGAACTTCATATTATCTGGCGTACATTTCCAGAGTGGCTTGTGGGTCGTGTTAGCCATGTGCCAGAGAACACAGAGAATTTAGAGGCAGGTGCCTGATGAAGGCTGAACCATGGCGTCTTGGCGGAATCATAAACCTCACGCTATACCCCCCCATCTAAAAGTTTGACATTTCTTTGCAGTCAGCTAGAAAGCTCCATTTCCCAGACTGCAATCACACACATTTAGCCTAATGCGACAGTACAGTAAGTTATCCGGTGCCTCTCATGATTATATCACCAGCACTTTCCATCAGGTGACATATCAAACGTGTTTAAAATCACTCGACCAATGCAGATGCTACGGGGCTTTTTTTGTACCTACCAGATGGCCCAATTACAAGAAATTTTGGGGGTAAGAGTGGGGAGGGGGGAGGGGAAGAAAAGGAAAAGAAAAGCCCAAATGGAGAGTTCTTTCCACACCAGCACTGCCCAGTGGCAAAGACTAGCAGAGTGATAACTCTGTGCTTCCACGTGGCAACACACTGACTAGTTTAAAAACTGTCACCGTCACGTCCTTTTTGTTGTCTGGGTTGCGAGGGAAATGAAATGAGGCCGCACGCCTCTGTTTCCTGGCTTTCAGAGAAAGCAACCTCAGTATGAAAATTAGAGACTTTGATTTTGGTTGTGAGCCAGACAGCCTGTTCACCTATTGCAATACAACATATTGCACATTCCTGTTCTGGTATGTACGAAAGCAACACAATCACCCCTGTTTGGATGCCGCCAGCTCTTGGTGCTACCCAGCTGCGGTGACAAGAATGGTACATGGAATTAGTTCCACGTTTTTTCTGTTGCAATTAGCATATTAATGCACCAGACAGATAACGCGAAATGCCGGGATGCTTAACCACTCACAGTCCCTTCTTCTTTGAGCTCAACATTCAGCTGCTAGTAGCCTGTGGGAGCGTCAAACTGTCTCATGTTTTGTCAGAAGAGCAACCCTGAACCGTGCACTGCCATTGAGACACTGCTCGCTCTCAGTTATCGCTGCATCAGGAAGTCTTCACCTTAGGCTGCAGACATGCTACGGGTTTCATTGGTTTTGTGCGTGCTTCTACATATGTTCGCACCTACAAGTATAGGTCAAACCTCTCTGGTCCGGCAACATCTGTGGTCCGGTGTGATGTTAGTTAGCCAGATGTCTATTTATCATGGGTGTGGCCAAGTTTCCCGCAGTGCCAAAAAATTATTTACAGTCATCATAGAATCCTAGGGTTGGCAGAGACCTCGGGAGTTCATCTAATCAGACACACTGCTTAAAGAAGGACCAACCCCACCTAAATCATCCGAGCCAGGGCTTTGAGAGCCAGGACTTAAAAACCTTGAGTGATGGAGATTTCATCCTTCTCCGTAGGGAACCCATCCCAGTGCTTCCCCACCCCTCTTGGGAAATCGTTCTTTCTAATATCCAACCTCAGCCTCCCCCACTGCAACTTGAGACCATTGTTCCTTGTTCTGTCATCTGCCACCACTGAGAACAGCCTCTCTCCAGTCCTGACTCTTAAGCTACGTCTACACTGGCAGCTTCTTGCGCAAGAACTATTTTGGGTAAGAGTTCTTGCACAAAAAGTCTTCCACAAGAGCGTGCCTACACTGGCATGTGCTTTTGCACAAGAGCATCCGTGCCAGTGTAGACGCTCTCTTGTGCAAGAAAGCTCTGATGGCCATTTTAACCATCGGGCTTTCTTGTGCAAGAAATTCATGTTGCCTGTCTACACTGGCCTCTTCTGGAAGAGCTTGTGCGCAAGAGGGCTTCTTCCTGAGATGGAGCGTCAGAGTTCTCGTGCAAGAAGCCCTGATTTTCTACAGTTCAATGTGAAAGTGTCAGTAAGGCTGCTGGTGGTTCAGCAAATTCTCTGGTTCGGCACCGGTCAGGTCCCCAGGGTGCTGGATTAGAAAGGGTCTAGTCTAATCTAATCTACTCTAATCTAATCTGTGCATCTACAGGTATACACGTGTATTACCACATTACTGATGGGATTTTCAGAGTTACCCACGGGAACTCTCAGCCCCGCCCCCTTCACCTGTGCATGTATGTATGGGTGTATAGAGATCCATGTATGTATGGGTAGTGCGTGTGTGTGCGTGCGTGCGTGTAATGACATGAAGGCTGAGCCTCAATTTAGAAATTAAGCATGACTGGTGAAAGTTACTAATCTTCCGTCTATCTTGGTGAAACATTAATGAACTTGTAAAAACAGGAAGCAGTGGGAAACAAATGCAGTTCAGCTGGTGTTTGAAGAGCTGTCGGATCCTCTTGCTGAAATATTTCAGCAGAACATCTTTCTGATAAACCCTCTGAGAAAAGTGGAGGAGTTTCAGAAGAGTGATTGGAAAAACAGGATGCCGGCTTGCAGGCTTCGCTAATGCATTGCATCTGCAAAGACTCTGCCAACTACTGGCTGTGTGAGAGCTGCAGAACTGGGGAAAGTTATTACATCTGAGTGTGATGGGCGGAGGGGGAGGAAACAGGCTGTTCCCTTTCTGCATCTTCAAGTTTGGAAAAAAATTCAAGCCTTTTACATTTTTTCATTCCCTGCCTACTCTGCTGTCAGCCCACAGCCTTAATTCCTGGAATCTCAGTGCATTTTACAAACATTAAGTAAACTCTCCTCTGCACCCCAGTGATGGGAAAATCAGCCTCTTTGGCTTTGGGCAGTGAGCTTGAGCTTCCTGTGTCCCGTTAGCTGATGTTTTCCCCATTTTGCAGATGGGTAAACCGAGGAATAGAAATGTAGCTGCTTATTTTGAGCTCTTGAATTTATCATAGAATCAGAGAACACTAGGACTGGAAGGCACCTCGAGCGGTCATCAAGTCCAGTCCCCTGCCCTTGTGGCAGGACCAAATACTGTCTAGACCATCCCTGATACACATTTATCTAACCTACTCTTAAATATCTCCAGAGATGGAGATTCCACAACCTCCCTGGGCAATTTATTCCAGTGTTTGACCATCCTGACAGTTAGGAACTTTTTCCTAATGTCCAACCTAAATCTTCCTTGCTGCAGTTTAAGCCCATTGCTTCTTGTTCTATCCTCAGAGGCCAAGATGAACAAGTTTTCTCCCTCCTCCTTATGACACCCTTTTAGATACCTGAAAACTGCTATCATGTCCCCCCTCAATCTTCTCTTTTCTAAACTAAACAAACCCAGTTCTTTCAGCCTTCCTTCATAGGTCATGTTCTCTAGACCTTTCATCATTCTTCTTGCTCTTCTCTGGATCCTCTCCAATTTCTCCATATCTTTCTTGAAATGCGGTGCCCAGAACTGGACACAATTCTCCAATTTCTGGGTGTCCATCTTGAGAAACTTAGTAATTGGGCCCTTACCAATAGTGGGTGTGTTGCAAATGTAGGCAAAAATGACTTGACCAATGTCACGTAGCAAATCAATGGCAGAAGTGGTAATAACAGGAGTCCTGATTCTCAATTTTCTGCTTCACCCTCTGATTACATTCCTTTCAACCCCTTGGGTGTGTCTAGACTACATGCCTCTGTCGACGGAGGCATGTAGATTAGCCAGATCGGCAGAGGGAAATGAAGCCGCGATTAAAATAATCGCGGCTTCATTTAAATTTAAATGGCTGCCCCGCTCTGCCGATCAGCTGTTTGTCGGCAGAGCGGGGCAGTCTGGACGCGACGCGCTGACAAAGAAGCCTTTCTTGATCGGCACAGGTATGCCTCGTGAAACCAGGTTTACCTGTGCCGATCAAGAAAGGCTTCTTTGTCGGCGCGTCGCATCCAGACTGCCCCGATCTGCCGACAAACAGCTGATCGGCAGAGCGGGGCAGCCATTTAAATTTAAATGAAGCCGCGATTATTTTAATCGCGACTTCATTTCCCTCTGCCGATCTGGCTAATCTACATGCCTCCGTCGACGGAGGTATGTAGTCTAGACACACCCCTTGAGTCTTTCTGTTGCACTCCTGCTGTACATTAGTCTCCTGAGCCATTAACATTTTTCCATTGACCTGAATGGGAGCTGAATGAAGCCCAGAGAGAACTCACAACCTTACTAAGGACATGCATGGAACAAGCTCATTGAGTTTTAATCTCTTTCCTTGGGACAGTTGCTTCCTATTACTTGCAAGACCAACAACAGAAGTGTTATAAGAGCAGGTTTAAAACAAACAAAAGGAAGTATTTCTTCACATAGCGCACAGTCAACCTGCGGAACTCCTCGCCAGAGGATGCTGTAAAGGCCAGGACTTTAACAGGGTTCAAAAAAGAGCTAGATAAAGTCATGGAGATTAGGTCCATCAATGGCTATTACCCAGGGTGGGTAGGAATGGTGTCCCTAGCCTCTGTTTGGCAGGGGCTGGAAATTAATGACAGGAAAGGGATCACTTGATGATTCCCTGTTCAGTTCACTCCCTCTGGGGCACCTGGTATTGGCCACTGTCAGCAGCCAGGATGGCAGGCTGGATGGACCTTTGGTCTGACCCAGTCTGGCCTTTTTGATGTAATACAAAACTTGTTTCAGCAAAACACTTAAGCACGTGCTTAACTTTAAGCACGTGAGAAATGCCCCCTTGATTCATTAATAACCTCGTTCACGCGCTTACGTCCCACTGACTTCAATGGGCCTCGAGCACATGCTGCAGGCAGAGCCCGTGCGCGAATGCTCGGCTGGCTCCAGAGGGATGCCCGCTACAGGAGGGTAATCGAGAAGGTTGTTGCTGGTGTGTATCCCTGGTGGAGCCTTGCGAACAGGTCACAGCCCCAGCAGGACAATTCAAAACATCCTGGTGTGAAGGAGGCAGCGTAGCAGCGGGCCCAGAAGAGCCAAGGCCAAAGCAGCCACCGGAGCAATGTAAACAGGAACACGTCTTTGAAAACATGGAAAGGCTTGATGCAAAGCTGCTGCCCCTACGTCCATTTTTCTGTTTGACTGGCTCCGCACCGGACTGTGGTTGCCTGAAACTGCCCCTTTCGGGGAAAAGGTGGGGCCACGGCTGGCCGGTACCGGAGGGGAGGGTAGGTAGAGCCTTCCCACGACTGCCTCCACGCCCGCTCGCTGAAAGATGGGGCCGCGGTGCGGCAGCCCCAGTCCTCCACGTGGCCAGGAAGAATTGGGCTGCTGGTGGGCGGGGCTTGGCTCCAAGGGCGGGGCCTTAAGCAGAAGGGGCGGGGCTGGGGCTTGCCTTTCCTAGCTGGGCTTTCCCCTGCCACCCAGGGGTGGAGTCGTCTACACAGGGGACTGGACTGGGAGTTAACGAGGAGGTCTGATGCTCTCCCTGGCTTTGGTGACAGTTTCCCTTCTCCCCAGATCTGTCCTACAAACACTTAGGGACACATTTAACTCTGCATGCCTGAGCAGCGCCATCGGGCAGCAATGGGACTGCTTGTGCACATCAAGGCAGGGGGGCGACCGCCTCTGCAGGCCCCAGGCAGGGTGTGTGTGGGGGGAGGGCCCGGCTCCGTGCCCCTGGAAGGGGCGGTGCCTCAGGCGGAAGGGGTGGAGCATAGGCAGCTGGGCCCCTCCCGTCAGAGCTGTGCGGAACAGCACTTCGGTGTCAATTTTAAGGGCCTGGGGCAATTGCCCCGTAAGCCCCTCTCTGGTCGGTGGGCCTGCCCAAAGCAGGGACCGTCGCTTGCTATTTACGCTTGCACAATGGGACGCCGCTCTCCGGGGAGGCCTCGCAATGTGATTAGAAAGCAAACCGCACTTCCTGTTCATCATGACTAATCCTGGCGCCCATCAAGCGCTGGACATGCACCCCACGCTTTGCAAACAGTCCCTCCATCGGGGTGCTGTCCGGGGAGCGCAGAGCTGATCGAATCATACCAGGCTCAGTTTGTAGAGGGGGACACCGAGGGAGGGGACGGGCTCTCTGATGATAAATTACAGTCCTCTTTGCTGAAATATGCCAATATTTTGCTCAGGTCTCAACAAACCTGTCTGTTTTAAGGGCAATAAAAGCTTTTACAAGCCCTGTTTTTCCTACCACTATGCTAGAATCAATCGCTAAGTATATTTTACTCATTTACTTAAAACAATAATTGGTTTCTTCTTTAACGATAACCTAACACTGTCTAGAACGGTGTCTGTCGTGTCTTTATTAGACTGTGAGACCTTTGATGGAAGGACTTTCTACCAGCCCGTAGTGGCTAGAAAACAGGCCTTAATCTTCGTTGGGGTCTGCAGCTGCCCTTAATTATTCTTATTCCTATTGAAGGGGGAGGAGTTTAATTATTAAATCCATGTTGTCACTGTGTTGTTTGATTTGATCTGGGATAATTGAGAGGGGTGTTTATTTTTTCAAGACCGAGGGCACTCACAGCCTTGGGTGGGGGCTAGCTTTTTTATAGCGCAGTAACAATCGACCAGATCAACTGTGCTGTGCGTTAGAGCAGCGTGAAATGTCATGGTGGTGACTAGCCGAGCCATTTATATGAATAATAAGAATCTCCCCAGAGGCTGAGTCCTTTGGGGAAGGTAACGTCTCTTTGCTGGGTGTGTGTATATGCAGCCTCTAGGAACAATGGGCCCCGAGGTGAGACAGTAATACAAATCTACATATATACTGTAGTGTGTATCTGTCTGTCTGTGAGTCTGTTTGTTCAAGAACTCCTCCTACATGGGAAGAGCTGGGCCAACACATTTGGGAGGCAGCTTCCTTGCCTCCTACCTTAAAGCAAGGTCAGGGTTAGGTTGTGCCAGGACAACCGGAAGCCCCGGGAAAAGGACTGTTTTCCATAACATGCAAAGGGAGGGGCTGCTGTTCGGAGGGACGCAATATGAGAGTGGCCACTAGGGGCAGTCGGACCAGCCAGGGAGCGGCCAGCTAGGGCCGGGCTCCACCACCTTGCCTGCCAACTCACTGAGTAAATACCTCCCCTGCCCCAAACTCTTTTCTCCCCTCCTGGCCCTCAACGACAGCACCAGAGGGTGGGGGTGAAAAAAGGCCCCTGGTGGCTGGGAGGCCTCAGGAGAGGGGAGAGAGAACAGGCTCGTGGTGGCTGAGGGGGTAGGGAGATGAGTTCCCTGGAGAGCTTGGGAGGGAGAGAGAACAGACCCCTGGCAGGTCGGGGGGAACCTCTGCCCTGAGCCCCCCAACCCTCACTCTTGCACACACCTACAAGGCCCTGCCCACCCGGGCAACACTGGGTACGTCTGCTAGTAATACCTAATATCAAATATTGCTTACAAAGTTTTGGGAGGGCCATCAAACTTCAGGTTTCAGGGTTTAAACCAGTCTAAGGGTTACGGCCGTGGTCCCCAACGCGGTGCCTGCATTTACGCGCGCCTGCCAAGTGCTTGGGGCCGGCCCTGCCCTGGGCGTGCGGCGCATGCGCGGTGCCAGTCCCGGGCGCATGCCGCATGGGCGACGCCGGCCCCAGGCGTGCAGCGAATGGGCAGCCCCGCCCCCGGGCGTGCGGCTATGGGGGGGCGCCGGCCCCGGGCATGCGGCAAATGTGCGGCCCCACGCCTGGATGCATGGCGCATGGGGGACGCCGGCCCCAGGCATGCAGCGAATGGGCAGCCCCGCCCCCGGGCATGCGGCTATGGGGGGGCGCCGGCCCCGGGCATGCGGCAAATGTGCGGCCCCATGCCTGGATGCATGGCGCATGGGGGACGCTGGCCCTGGGCACGTGGCTATGGGGGGCGCTGGCCCCGGGCACGCAGGGCATGGGCAGCCCCGCCCCCGGACGCGCGGCACATGGGGTTGCCGTCCCCGGATATGCGGCACATGTGCGGTCCTGCCCCCGGGCACCCGGCAGCTCCAAAAGGTTGGGGACCACTGGGTTACAGGTTAGGTGGCGACCTCATGTGGGGAACAGCTTATTCTACATCCATCTAGCATGAGGTTTCGTGTAGCTCCCTGGGAAGCACTGAGCCCCGATCACTGTCGGAGGCAGGATTCTGGGCTAGGTGGAACACAGGCTGATCTGTCTGACCATGCCTACGTGCCTGTGATTCACAGCTGGCTGGAAGAGCATTTCATTTGGTTTTGCAACCCCTCCGCACGCGCCCTTTAAATTCCACGCATCCAGTTTTAATGGCTGAGACTCACCCGGCTTCAGAGCTGCTCGCACCTGTGAGTGCCACACTCGTTAGCTGCGAAACTCTCCATTGTTCTAGGTTTGATCAAAATAGAAAACACCGGTACAGGTCCCTTAATAAACCATGTGCATCGATGGGTCTTTTGGAAAAAGGACGTTTATTTTCAGACAGTGCTGTTTTCTAATGATTTTCCTGCTGCTTACCCCAAAATAACCGGAAACCCTGCCCTCTTCCTAGGTTTTAAATTAGAGGGCTCCAGGTTCAGAGTTTGTAGTTCACATCTATGGAGTGGATCCAGTCTGAACCTAGCGAACTTTGGAGAAAGTTCTGAACCCAATGTAAAAGGGTAAGGTCCCAGGAATAATTGGGTCTGATGTTTTAGTTCTGTTCATGACAGAGATATGGGGTTTGGATCCAGGGTTTGGGCTGAAATAAAATCAAATTAAATTTATTGTGCATGTGTGAGAGAGAGGGATAGGGTGGGGAGAGGAGTTGGATCTTAATGACTTGAGAAGTCTCCAGTTCTAATAAAGGGAAAAAGCTTTCTCATAGGTTCCCACATCATCGGTCAGCTCATCCCAGGCATTTGGTTGCAAGACTTTTTTTTTCTTGTAATGAATTGAATAATCACATCTGGTCCCTCGAAGCTTGAGAAAAGTTTAAAAAGTCATTAGCGCTCTCCCGGTTCCAGCATTGGCAGAACTTACTTTCCTTTCGGTCAGCAGGCAAGCTGCGTACGTGTGGAAATGTGGCGACATCTGTGTGCACGTGCAAAATCCTGCCCTTCCCCATCTCTGTACCCGTAGAAAGGAGAGAGAGAGACGATAGATAGATGTGGGCTAGCCCCTCCAACCCCGGGCATGGACGGGCTGACCGTGGAGTTCTACCGCGTGTTCTGGGACGTCCTCGGCCCGGACCTCGTCACCGTCTGGGCCGAGTCCTTGGAGAGCGGGGTCCTCCCTCTGTCGTGCAGGCGGGCGGTGCTCGCCTTGCTGCCGAAGAAGGGGGACCTCCGCGACCTACGGAATTGGCGTCCCGTCTCGCTCCTCAGCACGGACTACAAGATCGTAGCGAAAGCCATCTCGCTGCGACTGCGGTCCGTGCTGGCGGACGTGATCCATCCCGACCAGACCTACACCGTCCCGGGCCGTAGTATATTCGATAACTTGTATTTGGTCCGGGATCTCTTGGAGCTCGGGCGTAGGGATGGCTTGTCGTTCGCCCTCCTGTCCCTGGACCAGGAGAAGGCGTTCGACAGGATGGACCACGGGTATCTCCTGGGCACCCTGCAGGCCTTCGGCTTCGGGCCCCGGTTTGTGGGTTTTCTCCGGGTGCTGTACGCCCTCGCGGAGTGTCTGGTCAGGCTCAACTGGACCCTGACCGAGCCGGTCAGCTTCGGGCGGGGGGTGCGCCAGGGGTGTCCGCTGTCGGGCCAGCTGTACGCTCTGGCGATCGAGCCCTTCCTCTGTCTCCTCCGTAGGAGGTTGACGGGGTTGCTGCTTCGGGAGCCGGAGCTGCGGCTGGTCCTGTCGGCGTACGCCGATGACGTGCTCCTCGTGGTCCAGGACCCGGGCGACCTGGCGCGGGTGGAGGCTTGCCAAGCCGTCTACTCGGCAGCCTCCTCCGCCCGAGTCAACTGGGTCAAGAGCTCTGGCCTGGTGGTCGGGGACGGGTGGCGGGCCGGCTCCCTCCCACCCGCGCTTCAGGCCATCAGGTGGAGCGCGGGTCCGCTGCTCTATCTGGGCGTCTATCTATCCGCCACGCATCCTTCTCCGCCGGAAAACTGGCAAGGTCTGGAGGCCAGGGTGGGTGAGCGGCTGCGGAGATGGACAGGACTGCTCCGGTGTCTCTCCCTTCGTGGGAGGGCGCTGGTGCTCAATCAGCTGGTCCTGTCCATGCTCTGGCACCGGCTCAACACCCTGCGCCCGCACCCGGAGGTCCCAGCCAAGCTCCAGAGGGCAGCTTTGGGGTTCCTTTGGCCGGGACTGCACTGGGTCTCTGCAGGGGTCTTGTCTCTCCCCCTGGAGGAGGGGGGCCAGGGCCTGGTCTGTGTGCGCAGCCAGGTCCGGACCTTCCGCCTCCAGGCCCTGCAGAGACTCCTCTTTAGTGCAGGTAGTCTGGCATGGAGCATTTTGGGGCACGCCTTCCTCCGCCGCCTCCGAGGGCTCCGATACGACCGGCAGCTCTTTTTTATCCACCCGAGGGGTCTTCCGCGAGACCTCTCAGAACTGCCGGAATTCTACCAGGACCTCCTCCAGACCTGGAAGCTCTTCTCGGCGACCAGGTCCGTTGTGGCCTCCGAGGGAGCAGACCTCCTCGCGGAGCCCCTGCTCCATAATCCAGCCTTGTGCGTGCAGGTGGCGGAGTCTCCCTCGGTGCGCCGGAGGCTGATCCTGGCAGAAACCACCATGGTCGGGGACCTCCTGGACTACGACAGGGGGGACTGGGTGGATCCCCGAGCGCTCGCTCAACGCATGGGGCTCTCCACCCTTCGAACCCCCCTGCGCCTACTCCAGGAGGTGAAGGCGGCTTTGTCGCAGCCCGCTCGCGATCTCCTACAGAGAGCCCTGCGAGAGGGAACGCTCCGCCCCTCCCCTCCTGCAAAGCCTCCGTCCCTCTTTATTGGGCCCCTGTCCCGCGGGCCCCCCCGGCCTCCCCACCCTTGGACCCCCAGCCGGCTGCAAAATCTGCAGCCGGTCTGTTTCCGGACCGCGCCCAGGGAACAGCTGTACACGCTCGTGCTCCACACCCTGCATCTCCCCACCCTCGTGTCCCGCCCCGATACAAAGTGGCGGGACTACCTCAGACCTATAGAGGGTGGGGAACCCCGATGGGCCAGCGTTTATTCGACCTTAATTCCGCGGCCCGTCGGGGACATCAGTTGGCGGCTCCTCCACGGAGCCGTGAGCACGGGCGTGTACTTGGCGCGGTTCACCCCTATCCCAGACACCTGCCCCTTTTGCGGCGTGAGGGAGAACCTGGCGCACGCCTACCTTGAATGCGCCAGGTTGCAGCCCCTATTCCGGCTCCTCCAGAACCTCTTATTGAGGTTCTGGCTGCACTTTTCCCCTCACCTTTTTATTTATGCACACCCAATCCGTGGCCCCACAAAGTCGCGAGACCTCCTCGTCAACCTCCTCCTGGCCTTGGCGAAAGTTGCCATCTACAACAGCAGGAGGAGGATGCTAGACGAGGGGGTTCTCTGCGACTGTGGGGCCTATTTCCGCTCCTCCCTCGTGTCACGAATCCGGGCAGAGTTCCTCTGGGCGGCGTCCACTGGCTCCATCGACAGCTTTGAGGAGCAGTGGGCGCTGTCCGGGGTTCTCTGCTCGGTGTCCCCATCCGGCTCCCTTATTTTGAACCTCTAGCCCGCACTCCTCGATCCTTTAGTCATTATTTGTCCCAAGAAATCAATTGAACATGGGTCCAGTGTCCCTCCCATAAGGTTGGGGAGGGGCTTTTAGAAGGTGGGCGGGCTTCGCCCGCCCACCATCCCATGATTTCAAATAGGCCCATAGGAGAGAGCTCTATTTGCTCTGCCTGTCTTGGGGGGCGGGGGTGACAGATGGCCCAGGAAAGGTGGGGGGGCAGCTCTGTGCTCCCTGAAGGGGCAGGGCTTCAGGCGGAAGGGGCGTGGCTGGGCAGCCAGCCCTCAGCACCATCCAGAGCGCGCCACGCTCTCCCCCCTACCATTCCGCCAGCCCTGAGAGCTACCCGGAGCGTGCCACCCAGCGTTCCAGGGGTGATGCCGCCGCCGCCGCTCCAATGTTAGCGTCAGCAGTGGCCGGGCCCCCTTCGCCCTCCTCCCCCTTGTTGTCGGACTTGGTCTCTCTCTCTGTCCACACACACAGGGTACGTCTACACTACAGAGAAAATCGAAGCTGCCGCTGTCGATCTTCCAGGGTCCGAATGAGCGAATCTAATGAAGCCGCGCTAATTGGAACTGAGAGGGGCGTGTCGGTTGACGCCGGCAGTCCTCCTTTCATGAGGAGTAAGGGGAGTCGAAGGGAGAGTGTTCTCCCTTCAATTTCCTGCAGGATGGACAGCGCCAAAAGTCGAGTTAAGCTACTTCGACTTCAGCTCCGCAATTAATGTAGCAGAAGTGGGTGTCTTAACGCGACCTCGTCCCATTGTGTAGACGTACCCCCAGCGATCTATATATTCTAGCTCCGGAGACACACACTCCCACCCGTTCGGCACCAGAGGGCAGACTTCCCCAGTCCTGGCTCCTGTGCCCGGCTCCCGGCTATTGTTATGTTTATGCAAACAGCCTTTGACATAATAGCTTTGAAACAGTTGAAAATTGGATTGTGCCTGGAGGCCAAACATCCAGACCACCACCTTGGCGCTATTCATCTGCCACAGTAGATCGGGCTCAGCGCCGGCGCTGGATTTCAGAGAGCGATCGCAGCACGGCAATAACTTTTGCACCGAAAAGACACATACGGCCACCTGGCAGAAACGCTGCCACTCGGTTAGTTTTGCAGCCCCTATCTGGAGGGCCAGGAATTTCTTTAGACATCAGAGGCACAAATAAAACACGTTCTCAGACTGGAATCTCCCTCTCTTTCTTTTCCAGCGCCTTAGCTCAATCTAATTATGGTTTAACCTTCTGAAATAAAGACCTAATAAAGAACGGACCTATTAGGAGAGTAAATTTACTGCCCGCTAGTTTGTACAAAGCCTCAGCATGCTCCTTTCATGGGATAATGTCAAGGGATGGAACATGGTTGGATTGGCTAATGGTCTCTCTGCCACAAGACGGATTATAGAGACAATAAACACTGAGGTAAAGTCAGTCCCGGTATTAAATTCCACGGATGATATTGCTTCTGTGAGATTGCTCATTTATAATGAATGAGAGGGCAGCAGCGCCTCCAACAGGAGACCCGCAAGAACTCAGGGTAGGGTTTGAGAGGAGCGACAATTTACCCTTGGGACATTTTAATCAGGCTCTGGCGCTGAGTTGTGTTGCGATTCTGTGATGCGTTCAGCCGAGTTTGAAGGTTTATTTGGGCCCAACCCCACAGACAATGCTCTGATTCGGGGCTTTTCTGGGGCAGCCATGTGTGTGTAACTCACTGCCCAGTGTGGGTTAAAGGTCCCCCTTTGCGCCCGTGCCCAGCTCACACGAACTGTCAGGGAGCTGTGGCTTCGTTGCTAGTAATCGAAGCCCCACGCTCCCGAAGGCCCTGGCTCTGCTCTGCCATTTTCTCATCCCAGTGGCTTTGGATTCACAGGGAGTTCTGCACAGGGGTGGGGTCGAATGTTGCTCCCATTTACATACTGCAACCCCAGCGAAGTTAGGGATGCTTGTCACCTAGAGATGGGCCAATCAAAGACAAGCTAGAAGCTCCCCGAGTTTCTCGATTTAGCCCCTCCCCCAGAAGGTCAGAGCCCAGTGGGCCTCCGGAGTAGAAGAGGTTCAGTATGGAGTCCCCGTGCCCATCCCCAGGGGGTTCTGCAGAGCAGAGGGGGAAGTCGAGTCCAGCAGTGCTGGGGATCCAGTTAGGGTTGCCAGGTGTCCAGTATTCACGTGGACAGTCCAGTATTTTCGCCTCCTGTCCGGTAAAAATATTCAGAGAATACTGGACACCTGAGATGTCCGGTATTCTATGAATTTTTCCCCGGCCAGGAGGCAAAATTGCTGGGCACCAGGCAACCCTACAAACACTCAGCACCCGGCTTCCCCCCCACCCCGGACACCCCCCTGTTCCCCAATACCCCCATCCCCTGACCCTACCCCCCATGCTTACCTGGTTCCCCAAGGCTGCGGCACAAATGGCTGTCGGCCAAAAGACCTAGGGGAAGCAATGCTTCCCCTGGGTCTTAGTGTTCAACTGCTCCCCTGTTCCTATCCCTGCACTCACTCTTAAAGGGGACATGCTGTTTTAATGCTGTTTTATTTTAATTTTGGGGGGGGCTTAATAAGTCCTTTGGTCTCTCCCTATTTTTTTCCCTTCAACAGAATTTTTTCACAGTGTTTTATTTTTATTTTTATTGTAACCATCTGGCAACCCTAGATCCAGGCTGGAGGGAGCTTCTGTTCCCCCGGCGTGCCCTTTCCCATCCCCAGACTCCACCTCATTTTTCGAACCCAGTTGCCAATGCCTGGAGTGGGACCCACTTCTGCCTCCTTTACCTCCGCCCTGGCCTGCTGGCCACCCATGCCCTCTCGCTGTGGAGATGGACTGACTAACAGGGGTCAATAGCCCATGGGTAGGGAGCTCTAAAGGCCTCGCCTAGCGGCTGCCCTTTTATCCAACATACTGGGTTGAATTGGGGACCTCTGGAGCGAAAAGAATCTGTTGACACAGGCAGGGCCAGATTGTCCATTAGGCACAAGAGACTGCGGGCCTATGAAAAAGTTTAAGGCCTACAAAAAATCCATAATTGACTTGAAAATAAGAACACTGCTAAATCAAACTTAAATAATTTGCTGTGTTTCGTGAAAACTCGTGCTCCCCTCTCCCTGGCCCAAAGAGACAGAGGTTTTCTCTGGTTTCCTGATGGCTTTTTTTTTTTTGTACTTGACAAATTCCCTCCCCCCCCCCCAAGCTCTGGGGGTTCCTTGAAATTCTTCCGAGTTTAAAAGAGTTCCATGGTCAATTAAAATTGGGAAACACTGTGTCTGTGTCTACACTGGCGCGATCTTGCACCAAAGCGACTGCTTTTGTGCCAAAACTTGCTGCTTGTCTACACTGGCCGTGAGTTCTTGCACAAGAACACTGACGTTCTAATGTATGAAATCAGGGCTTCTTGCGCAAGAACTATGATGCTCCCACTCAGGAATAAGCCCTCTTGCGCAACTGTTCTTGCGCAAGCGGCCAGTGTAGACAGGCAACATGAATTTCTTGCGCAAGAAAGCCCTATGGTTAAAATGGCCATCGGAGCTTTCTTGCGCAGGAGAGCGTCTACACTGGCACGGATGCTCTTGTGCAAAAGCACGTCTCTTGTGCAAAAGCACATGCCAGTGTAGATGCTCTCTTCTGGATGAGTTTTTGCCCAGGAACTCTTCCGCAAAAGAGTTCTTGAGCAAGAAGCTGCCAGCGTAGACGTAGCCTGTGATAGGGCATCTCTCCCTTCTGAACAATCTAATTGAAAGGCCTATGATTATGAGAGTGCCGAGGGCCTACCAAGACTTTAATCCAGCCCTAGCCGCAGGCAGGTTGCCACCAGTGTTTCCTGTAAGCTGAGTGTGTGGGCGGCCGCAGGTGAGATTCAAACGCCTCCCCGCCATTCAGCTGAGTTCCCGGATCTGCACCTTCCTCAGAGCACACAATCACATTTATTGCACACACGGGGGCAAAAATTAGAGGGAACGTTGGTTGCCACCATCTTGGCTTTTACCCGGACAGGGGGAAAGCCAAAGGTTTTGGCTTCTGTATCCAGCTGCCATAGAGGGTGGCCAGTTTTTGACTAATTTTTGCAATTGAAAAGGGGACCTGACAGTGTCCCGACACCAAAAGTCTGGTGACTGCAGGGTGGGGAGAGGGGATGGGCCGTTGACCACGACAAGGCCACCTCCTCTGTACAAACAGGTTCCTTGCTCACGAAGGGGCACATGCTGATCCAAATAGCAGACGAGACTTTTGCATGTACAATCCTTGACTGTCTCTTTAATAATAAATACATTGCAGTTCCTTTCATAGTCAGCCAGCACTTGCCTGTCATTTGCGTGGGGGGATTTTTGTCAGATGGAGCGCAGCGGAGAAGTCAGTGATGATTGTGCTGGAATAGAAAAGTGTCCGAGTTAATCCACTTGATGTGTGTCTTTATTGTGCTAATCCGCTCAAGAAGACACCATCCTCTAAGCCAGTGTTTCCCAACCAGGGTTCCGCAGACCGTCATCCGGGGTTCCGTGAGAAATCTTTCTTTTGATTTGATATTTTGATATTTGAAAAAAAAAGACAGGAAAAATGCTCCAATTTTTTTTCTTACAATGTAGGCTGACATATATATGTATAACAGCAGTAATTGAATTGTGCTCCTCTCTGTCAACTTTTTCTGGCCTGCAAACGTTTTCATAGGTAGGGGGTTCCTCAGGATATGAAAAATTATTTTAGGGGTTCCTCCATGGGAAGAAGGTTGGGAATCACTGTTCTAAGCAAACTGGTTTTGACAGGCAGGTAAAATTTTGGGGGCTACCACTTAAAAGCAGTGTTGTCTTCAAGTCGTCATTGTCAAGTCCAGGTCGAGTCTCAAGTGACTACAGTTCAAGTCTCATGTCGAGTCTCGAGTCCCCAAAGTCACTTTTGAGTCAAGTCCTGAGTCAAGTCTCAAGTCTTAATTTAAAAAAATGTCAAGTCACTTTTGTACAAGCCATCAATATCAGCATTTTTGGACAATTTTTTCACCAAGTCGATTTAACAATTGGCAAATCTCAAATCGAGTCTCAAGTCACAAACAATGAACCCGAGTCGAGTCTCAAGTCAAGTCACCGAGGCGACTTAAATCGGACTCGAGTTCAAGTTGTGGGACTTGAGTCAACAACTCTGCTTAAAAGCAAACAAAAGCCTCAAGCTGAAATTGATAGGAAACAGTACCGAGCTAGAAAAGATATATTTGCATGCTGATATGAGAGAGTTTGTGGCTTGAAAAATGCTGGTTTTATTACAAATAATTTATCTTTCCCAGCCGTTGCACAAAAACCTCTCTCGTTGACTTCAGTGTGATTCCCCCCTTCCCTGATTCTCCCCCCCACCCCCGACACCTTTCAGACCACTCAGACTAAACTGGAGGCTGTTATTTTTATGGGCGAGTTGAAGTGTGTTGGCTGGTGTTTGCTGTAACAGACTGTGATGGGGTGAGATTCTGTGTCATATATCACGGTCAGAAATAATTTAATCTGTTTAGTTTGGGGAAAGTAGGACTCCTTTGAGGAGACTGTTGTGCTGTGGCAAAATAACCAGATACGAGCTTTCTCTTTTCTCAAGGCCAACTGTGGGTTTATTATTATCATGTATCACTGGGACTGTGGTACCACCTAGAAACTCTTCTGTGGTGAACAAAGACCAAACGTATTCATTAGACTCCAGAGAGATTGTTTTGCCTGGTTCCTAATGCCCTTGGACCTTGGGCTTCAGAGGCCGTCAAGCCTGGTTCGTGCCAGTGTTTCCGAGGCTTTTGGCAGGCCTGTGAACCTGGGAGGACCTCCGTTTTCTTCGAAAGAGAAACGGCGCCTTTGGAGCCTTTGCAGTTGCAGTGAAAAGCTGGGAAGATAGAACCCAGCTGTACCCTAAAGATGCAAAAACCAGAAAGCAAATAAAATGAGCCTCAAATGTTTTATTTTATTTTTTAAAAATACCCTTATGATTTTTAAAGTCACTGTTGTGATTTTGGAGGGTCTGGAGTTATTCGACTTAATCCCTGCCGATTTTACAAAACCAAAATAACGTGTCCTTAGCGCGGGGGAACCTTGAAATTAGTCCGAGGTGGGCTCCATGAATGTGGACGCGCTACCTCGACTGAGAGCCCCTGAAAGCACTGGGGAGTCATTAGTTCGAATGACTCTGGGGAGTCGTTATTTGGAAATAGTGGCACCGGAGCATCCACATGACCGCTATTTCCAAATAACGATTTCAAAATTAGCGTTATTCCTCAAGGAAAGCAGGAGTACAGATTTCGAAATAAGCAGCGTGTTATTTCAAAATAACTAGCTTGGTTGTGTGGATGTTCTGTGTATTTATTTGACTGAAGGGGGGTTATTTTGAAATAATGCCTTGGAGTTGGCCATTCAATGTAACTAGTCTCATATCCTACATAGGAGAGACTGAGAAATTATGAGCAGAGGGTATGGGGGAGGGGGAGGAGAAAGACACTACTGACTCCTTCTGTTGGTCTCAGTGTCCCCCTAAACACAGCAGAAGGTACACGATCCATAGTAACTGTCTGTTTTACTCTTGATCTTTGCCTTGCCCGTTGGCTTCGCATCTTGGAGCCATGAATCCTTTGGTGCTTCCTCTCCTGCCTCCAATAGCCGCCAGCCTAGGAAGTTTATTTCCCAAAAGCACCCTCACCCACAAGAGACGAAGGGCATGAAATTTCCCTTCCTTGAAAGCCGGACCAGGAATTCATAGTCTCATAGACTCATAGACTTCAAGGTCAGAAGGGACCATTATGATCATCCAGTCCGACCCCCTGCACAGTGCAGGCCACAAAATCTCACCCACCCCTCCTAGAATAATCCTCTCACCTATATCTCAGATATTGAAGCCTTCAAATACTTTGAAGACACCAAGATGCAGAGAATCCTCTAGCTGTGATCTGTACCCCATGCTACAGAGGAAGGCGAAAAACCTCCAGGGCCTCTGCCAATCTACCCTGGAGGAAAATTCCTTCCCGACCCCAAATATGGCGATCAGCTAAACCCTGAGCATGTGGGCAAGACTCATCAGCCAGACACCCAGAAGGTTCTCTATAGTAACTCCTATCATCCCTCCATTGACCTATTTCCCACTGATAATAAATGGTCAATTAGTTACCAAGATCATGTTATCTCATCAAACCATCCCCTTCATAAACCCATCTAGTTTAATCTTGAAACCAGATAGATCTTTTGCCCCCACTACTTCCCTTGGAAGGCCGTTCCAGAACTTCACTCCTCTAATGGTTAGAAACCTTCGTCTAATCTCAAGTCTAAACTTCCTGCTAGCCAGCTTATATCCATTTGTTCTTGTGTCCACATTGGTATTAAACTCTCCCTCCCTGGTATTTATCCCTCTAATATATTTAAAAAGTGCAATCATGTCCCCCCTCAGCCTTCTTTTGGTTAAAGTAAACAAGCCAGGCTCCTTGAGTCTCCTTTCATAAGACAGGTTTTCCATTCCTCAGATCATCCTAGTGGCCCTTCTTTGTACCTGTTCCAGTTTGAATTCATCCTTCTTAAACATGGGAGACCAGAACTGCACATAGTATTCCAAATGGGGAATTGCCAGTGGGAAATCCCTAGGGCCTGGTCTACACTAAGATCTTAGTTTGTAATTACACCCCCTTTCCCAAGTTGGATTTGTAAGCAATGCATCCCCATTACCAAGCCTGTTATTCCGGAATAAGGGGTTGCAGAATTGGAACTCTAGTCCTGCTTTTCACGAGGAGTAACGCTAATTCCCAACTTGTAAATCCGAAATAACGTTAGTGTGGACACTTCAGTGCTGCTAATTCAAACTAATTGGCCTCTGAGTGTCTCCTGCAGCGCCTCAGAGTGTTTCCTGGGGCTCTGAATCCAAGGTAGCGCATCCACATGAACGGAGCCAGCCCCGGATTCTATTCGATGCTTCCCTGGAGCGAGGACACACAAGTTCGAATTTGTAGCATCGGGTGCCCAGAAATCCAACATCGTAAATTCGAAATAATCGCCTAGCGTAGACACGGCCTGGGAGCGCACTCTAGATCCTACTGAACATCTCCCTAAGTGCACATCCTTCACTCCTTTGCGGCCAGCCTCACTGCCATCGACACCTCTCTCTACTTGTCTGAGCAAGGATGAGTCGGCTGTGCGAGGGGTTCAGGATTGGACCCTTTTGCTGCCATTTCTCAAAAGGCTGCAAGAAGAACTCCTGGCCCTGTCTTTCCCGGGAAGGTTTTTTCCCCTTCCGTCCCTCCCTTCCCCTTACAATTAATTAGCTAATAATTTTGCTCCTGATCCATTCCTCGTTAAAAAGCTGAATCCCTTCGTTAGATCTGGTCGGCACAAAGGTGGGAGAATTTATGTCTTAATTTTAGTTCATTACGGCAGAGCGCCCCCTCTCCCATCACTCTGCCTCCCTGCGCTCCCCCTGCCCGCCCTCCCTCCCTCCTCCAGTTATCACCGTGCCCCGAAACTCCTCACGCTCTGTGGAGGCATCGGAGGAGCCATCACTGCCCTTTATCTTCCACTGCCTCATTAAGAGAAATGAACCTGAGTCGGAGAGAAACGACACCAGGGAAATAAAAATGTAATCCCTCGGTGCCGCCTATAATGAATTGTTATGAAAACCATGAAAATATCTGTCTGCGGATATTGTTCTTTGATTTGAAGTCAGTGTTATAAGCGGTAATTTTTGTCATTAAAGCTGTTAATCTGCTCAGGGTTCCTCATAAGCTTTATGAAGAAAAACAACCCTGCTGCCAGCATGTGCGTGCGGGGAGCGCCCGAGCGGGGCTGCACGAGCGGAGCGCCGCTGAATAATTAGCTTTAATTACGGTGGAGGGGGCTGGCTGTCTCAGTGACGGGGCTGCCGCGTGCGGGCCACCACAGCGATGTGACGGACCTTCTGGCCCATCGCGGGCCGGCCGGCCCGCTGCCCAGCGTCATTCTTCCGCTCTGCTCTGTGTTGACTAGGCCTCCGTTGGAGGATTGTGTCCCGTTCTGGGCACCACGTTTCAGGAAAGATGTGGAGAAATTGGAGACGGTCCAGAGAAGAGCGACAAAAATGATGAAAGTTCTAGAAAACATGAGCTCTGAGGGAAATCTGAAAGAACTGGGCTTTAGTTTGGAAAAGAGAAGACGGAGAGGGGACATGACAGCAGTTTTCAAGTCTTTAAAAGGGTGTCACAGGCAGGAGGAGGGAAATTGTTCTCCTCGGCCTCTAAGGACTGGACAAGCAGCAATGGGGTTAAATTGCAGTAAGGGAGGTTTAGGTTGGACATTAGGAAAAACTTCCTGCCTGTCAGAGTGGTCAAGCATTGGAATAAATTGTGTAGGGAGGTTGTAGAGTCTCCATCACTGGAGATATCGAAGAGCAGGTTAGACAGACATTTGTCAGGGATGGTCTAGATCAGTGTTTCTCAACCTTTTTTTATAAAGTACCTCTTTAAAAAAAAAAAAAAGATAAGTAGCCTCAGTACCTACAGTTTTCAGAGACACACAATTTTTTTCTACCGTGGCAACACATTTGTTTAAACAACTTAATCGCAGCTGGGCGGGTGATGACATTTTTGGGTGTAAAAAGTACAAAACTAATAAAACGCTGTCAAACTGATGGAACTGCCAAGGAGATGACCTAGGGTATGTCTACACTACATGCCTCTGTCGGCAGAGGCATATAGATTTGTTTGTTCAGCAAAGGTAAATGAAGCCGCGATTTAAATGATCGTGGCTTCATTTACATTTACATGGCTGCTGCGCTGAGCCGACAAACAGCTGATCAGCTGTTTGTCCGCTCAGCGCGCTAGTCTGGACGTTCCCCCTGTCGACATCAAAGCCCTTTGTTGGCAGCCCCGGTAAACCTCATTCCACGAGGAATAACGGGGCTGCCGACAAAGGGCTTTGATGTCGACAGGGGGAACGTCCAGACTAGCGCGCGAGCCGACAAACAGCTGATCAGCTGTTTGTCCGCTCAGCGCGGCAGCCATGTAAATGTAAATGAAGCCGTGATCATTTAAATCGCGGCTTCATTTACCTTTGCCTACAACCCTAATCTACATGCCTCTGCTGACAGAGGCATGTAGTCTAGACACAGCCCTAGAATCCTGGGGCTCTGTCTGCTGGCAGCTTAGGGACAGGCACGCTGAGTTTGCCTTGGCTCCCCCTCCCTACCAGGGTCAGTCTGCCCGGCAACCCATAGGGAGTAAGATGCCCCCCCCCAAGGAGTTCAGGAGGGGAAGGAGGGGCCATTGTTGGGGGAGTCTGGAGCCAGCCAGGGCAAGGGGGGCTGGCTGTGGGGGAGCTAGTAAGCCCCAGGCCTGCATGCAGGGTTCCCCCTGAGAACTGGCCTCTAGGGACCTGACGGCAGGATCCCTCAGCTGGGTTTTATGTCTCCACTGTTGATTCCCAGTGTGTGGAGTTTGCTGGGAGGTTTCCCCCGCCAGGCTGAGTTGGCTCCAGCTCCCTAGGTGAGACCAGTCACCGCATGGTCAGCTCGGCTCTAGCAGCGAGTTCAGGGCTGCTGCCTGCTGTGCGGGTCTGCATGCTGGGCTGGGAGGCTATAGTTTGAATTTTGGTGCAGTTGTGTGGTCTGCATCTTGAGCCCTGCACCCCTTCGCGGGGAGGGGAAATCCTGGGACCGAAGCAGCCTGGTTCCTGCCTGAAGAGGACCCCGGCCAGAAGAGAGCAGCCCCTCTGCAGTGACTGAGTCATCTCTGAACCTGAGCCTCATTCCTGGAGTGTGTGAGTGAACCATCTTTTAGTTAGTCAGTTGGGGAATTTGTTTGGGGATTTTATAACCTGCTGCATATTAAACCTGCGGAGGGATTTACCAGCTTCTCCCACTTGTGAGTCCTTTGGGCTGTACTGGACCCGGTCACTGGAACCTTACAGTCACTGGGCACCAATGACCCTAAAAATAGTGCTTTACCCTGTTCTATTTGTCTCCTGTTTAATATAGTGCATGTGTTTGTGCTATTTTCTGGGAGTCTCCAACTATCTGGCTAGTATGTGGGGATTCCCCTGGGTTAGAATTTTCCTCCCAAGCTGCCCTGGTGACCTGCCAGGAAGGAGTGAGGGGGGTGGAGGCACCTCCAAATAAATCCCTCGGAAAAAATGAAGTTGAGTGGGTGGCGGGATCCAGAAGTACCCAGACCTGTCCATCAAAACCTGCAAGCAGATTGGCCTTAAGGAAGGTATCCAGGTGGAGAGGGGCGCTACACTTGCAACAAAAATTCGGTTTGCTCCAAATTTCAGTTGTGTTGACGTATCTTAGACACCCCCACAGCTACCGGCCTTCTGTCCAAGGAGCAACGAACGAGGCTCCCTTTGGAGTCTTTCAAAGCCTCGCCATCGTCACACGCAAGCCTTGACATGCCCTTCTAGCCCACGCATCCAACTGCAGGCCTTGTGCATGGTGGTGCAGAAAGCGATGCACCAGGCCGTTGGAAAAGAGGAGCTTTTAATGGTCCCTTCTATTCTCCGAGCAGCCAGGAAATGGAGAGCCCGAGATGAGAGAGTCTCTATTGATTTTAATTCAGTCCCCCACCCCCAGCGAGCCTCTGTCCCGCCTCTATTTCCCAAGCGGCTGGGCTCAGCTTTCCATCATTGCGACGACGAAAGGTGTTTTCTGCCGGGATGTGTCCAGCCCAGTGCCCGCCCCCGAGGGGCACGGAACGGGATCCCGCTGCTGGGCAAGGCGGGAGAGAGCCCAGTGCAAGGAGCAGCCCAGCCAAAGAGTGGCTAAGCCGGGGGGCCAAGGGGCACAGGGCCGGAGCCTCGACTCTGTGCTGCTTCCGTGGAAATGGAGTCAAATATTCGGGGGCGGGGGGGGAGGCAAGTCTTTCCCCTCCGTGGCTTACAGCTGCATAGAAGATGCATCTTGCCCAGTTAGCTGCAGTCCGGTGGAGGGGAGGGAGTGTTTTCCCAGGGGGAAACGGGCAGAGAAGGGAACTCACAAGACTTTTCAAACCACCATATAGGCCCATGGTGGGCAACCCGCAGCCCATCGGGGATCTACGTGGGGCCCAGGAGACACTTCGTTTACCACCGTCCATGCACAGGGCTGCTAGATTCTGCTGGTTTTTGTCCACAGAGCTGGGTTTTATTTTTCTATCGGTAAAGCAAAGGCAGGCGCTGTGAGTCGAGGGCTGATTGCACACGACATTGTGAGAGCCGCACGCTCCCTCTGCAGCCAATCACAGCACTGCTACGGTTCCCCTGGCTCACCCTGCACATCCTAGATATGCACGTGCGGTTAGCAAAACGACCCCATCCCGGGAGCCCGTCTTGGTGACGACAAGCTTGCAGCCCCTGAGATTAAGGGGGGCTCCTCATGCAGCTCTCTCTCTAGCCTGGGTTGCCCATTGCTGACTCTCTCTTGTGCCCAGCGGACACTGGGTCTTCTTCTACGTCCGCCAGTGCTAGGGAGGTCGCTCGCGGACCTTGTGGCTTAAGGAGGAAAAAAAATGCAGCGCACGAAAAAAAGCAAGGCCACTGCATTAGTGAGATGTAAAGCAAACCCTGAGCTCTTCTGCATTCCTGGGAGGAAGGCCCAAGCCTCATGCAGGCGGCTGAAGTTCGCACCCTCGTGTGTCCTAGTAGTAAGGTGGAACAACAGCACCACTGGCCAGTTCTGAGCTCCCTCGCTGCCTTTGGGCCACTGCTGGGAGGTCAGTGAGAATGTGAAATCTGCCTCTAGCACCAGGCTTGCTGGGTAGTGCTTTTTTCTTCACACAGTGCATAGTCAACCTGTGGAACTCCTTGCCAGAGGATGCTGTGAAGGCCAAGACATTAACAGGGTTCAAAAAAGAGCTAGATAAATTCATGGAGGTTAGGTGCATCAATGGCTATTAGCCAGAATGGACAGGAATGTTGTCCCTAGCCTTGGTTTGTCAGAGGGCGGGAATGGGTGACAGGGAAGGGATCACGTGAGGATTACCTGTTGTGTTCACCCCCTCTGGGGCACCTGGAACTGGCCACTGTTGGCAGACAGGACACTGGGCTAGATGGACCTAGAGATCCAATTCTGCAAGCCCTCACACCCAGCCGGTGGTCACACTGAAGTCACGTGCAAGACTTGCCCACGGATCTAAAAGATTAGGCATTAGGTCCAATGCATGAAGGGCACCTGCAGACTCTAACCCCCCTGGGTCACTGATTCAATCTCTCTTTCCCTCTGAACAGAATGAGAATGGTCCGGGGTCTGGATGACCTCTCAAATGGAGAAGATGGGTTTGGTCACCTTAGAATGAGGCAAAGGAGAAGGGATGCATTAAAAGTATGTTTATAATGGTGCATCGGGGACTTCCGTTCTGCCTGTTTCACAACACACGAGCAAGGCACCAATCAGTCCCCCTAGAAGGTGGCAAATTCAAAAATTGGCACAAGAAAACGCTGCTCACGCAATTCACAACCGAACTGTGGAGCTTCAAAAAAGAGCTAGATGAATTCTCGGAGGTTAGGTCCATCAATGGCTATTAGTCAGGATGGGTAGGAAGATGGGCTTGGAAGCCCTTGAGGCCAGGAACTGAGCACGATTCAAAAAGAGATTGGACATGTCTATGGCTAACAAGTTGGTTGTACCCACGAAAGCGCATGACCCCATCTACTTGTTTTGTTGGTCTTTAAGGTGCTGCAGGACTATTCATTGTTTTTTAAATTTTTCAAGTTACAGACTCACTTGGCTCCCCCTCTGAAGCATAGGGTATGTCTACACTACCACCCTCGTTCAAACTAGGGTGGTTAATGTAGTCATTTGAAGTTGCAAATGAAGCCCGGGATTTAAATATCCCGGGCTTCATTTGCATCTTGCCAGGTGCCGCCATTTTTAAATCCCCGTTAGTGCGGACTCCGTGCCCGCGGCTACACACGGCACGGAGTAGGTAGTTTGAATTAGGTGGAATGAGGTGTACCGGTAGTTCGAATTAGCCTAATTCAAACTACCTACTCCGTGCCGCGTGTAGCTGCGGGCACAGAGTCCGCACTAACGGGGATTTAAAAATGGCAGCACCCGGCAAGATGCAAATGAAGCCCGGGATATTTAAATCCTGGGCTTTATTTGCAACTTCGAATGACTACATTAACTACGCTAGTTCGAACGAGGGTGGTAGTGTAGACATACTCATATACCGAGGTGTCATATTCAAATATGAGAAGGGGTATTAAATATCACACTTCGGGGATTAGGACAATCTCTAAGTATCAGAGACTAGGTTGACATAGGTCTGAGGGCTGATTATACCACATTTACCGACTGCGTAGGGCTTCTCACACCTTCCTGGCCTCTGTCAAAGTTTACGGGCCAAATCTGGTCCAGTCTGGCAATTCCTATGTTCCTACAAATAATGGATCAGGGACTATGGACTTAGCCTGATTTTATCCCAACTGAGGATCTGGCTCAGTGGCTTTGACTCTTTTAACCCTGCCAGGGTCAAAACCGGTCTGCACAAGGAATGGGAATCGAGATGGATCTTTATCAACGAGCGAATGTCTTTTCCCTTGTAAGACCCAGGGAAAGAGGCACCAGGAGAAGGAAAGTTCTTCTCTGGGTTGGATTTTCCATATCCACTGTGGAGGTTCTTGAATCTTTCCCTGAAGATTTGGTCCTGGCTAGTGTCAGACACGTGATCCTGGGCTAGCAGGACCAATGGAAATTCCTGTGAATTTCAGGGGCAATTGCATTTCCAGCAGAGACAGAAGAGGGCAATGGGTGACAGCTCATCTACAATGGCAGAGTCTGAGGAGTTCTGGATCCGCTAGAAGAGATGTCCTCGACGTTCTACTTCCAAGATAGAGGAGACCAAAATACAGGGCAGATTTCCCATCTCGATCCTTAGGTTCTAGGCAAAGTAGCAGCCAGACACAGATGTTTCTTCCACTGCTTCTCACCTCCAAGAACCTCATCAACATTTAAGTTAGATAAATATCTGCCCAGGATGGTCTAGATGGTGCTTGGTCCTGCCGGGAGGACAGGGGACTGGATCTGGTGACCTCTCAAAGTCCCTTCCTGTTCTAGGATTCTCTGGTCATCCTCGGGATGCAGGAACGAGACGATCCGCTAATGTGGTGGGCCGGGCCTGCCGGCAGGAGGTCGATAATTCTGTCTGACGTGACTGGAAGAGTAGCAAAAGGATGAGTCATGTTAATAGCAGAAGTGAATGTCTGACCTGAGATTTAGGACAGATGTCAGGTTCAGAGAAGTGCGGTCTGAGGAAGACCATTTTTTACAGGCACAGTAGCAGGAGACAGTGTGTCAGAGTGATGCTGGCTCCTCTCTCTCTCGATTTCCTGTATTGTTTTGGCAGGTCCCTGGCAACATCCCTGACCAAACAGAAAAGGCCACTTCCCAACACGGAAGTGACCCATACAGAATGCTGGGGATTCAGCAAATCTGTGCCGTGGAAGAAGTGACCGTCCAGAGCTCATAGAGATGCCTCGATCTGACCTGCAGATTCTAAGGGTGCGTCCAGAGCAATGTTCCCTCTAACGTTCTCCATCCAGGTGTGGAATACATTTTGTTCTGTGCACCCAGGCATGGGCGGATGTGCACCACCCATAGCAACATATGCTGCTGGCTGTGGGCGCACTTGCTAAACAGCTGGGCCACATTTGCATCTCTCCTGTGTGGCTGCCCCAAGCGCTCATCTTACAGGGGACGCTGCGAGAGGAGCGCTTCCTTGCTCTCGGACCTTGTCTGCACACTGAGGTTCCACCGGCCCAACTCAAATCCATTTAAAACCCAGAGTAGTTCAGCCAGTGCTGTCGGTGAAGCTGGCTCCGTTGGCTTCTCTCGGTCTAGTGCCTTGACGGACAGAAGCCCGGTTCTATCTCATGGTAGAATGTGCCCAGCAGGGATGTAAAAATCCCGTTTAATTGGTGATCCCTCCCCCCACCCCAGACGCTGCTCCGGGGCCTGCCGATGGAGATGGGGGCAAAGGGGGCAGATGCCCCAGGACCCGGCAATTCAGAAGGGTCTGGGGCTCTGGCGGCTGTTTCTGCTATCACAGCGGCAGCTGGAGCCCTGGCCCTTTAAATCGCTGCCGGAGCACGAGGCCATACGCTCTGGGCGGCTCTGAGGGCTGCCTGGCGGGGAGGGGCCACAGTGCGGTGTGCTCTGGGCAGTGCTGAGGGCTGACTTCCTCCAGCCTGGCCCCTTCTGCCTGAGGCCCCGCCCACTCAGAGAGTGGGACGTTACATCGCTCCAGGCAAGAGCACGTCTCCTCGCCGTCCTTTGCATTGAGAACGCCCCCCACCCCAATTTTGTTTGCACAGACGGGGGGCCCGGCCAGATGCCTGAACGCCAGCGTGTGTGTAGCTGGAGGCCGTTTTAAAATGCAGGGTCACGTTTCCATAGGTACAGCCCCTTGCACAACAGGGGCTGATTCACAAGTGAGCCCCGTAGGGCTAAGGCAATACGGGCCCATAGCAATGAGAGTGGTCCCAATGCACTGCGACTCGCTAAGAAACCACCCCAGAGCTACACCGAGAATAGGCAGAGCCATCCTATCTCCAGCTTACGAGTGGGGAAACTGAGGCAGAGTGGCTCACAGAGGGAGGATCAGAATGCAGGCGCTCCTCGCTTTCAGGACTAGGCTCGAACCATTAGAGCGCATCATCTTCTCTGTGTGTCAGCAAAGCATGTTGCTTAGATCCCTGGGGAGTGCTGATGGCACCAGATGGAAACAGAGAATCGTGTTTTCTGCTGGCTTCAGGCTAGCTGTTCCGAACCCCCATGCGTTACTAACTGTGGGCCTTTTCACTGAGTTCTGTCTGGTGAGGTGGGAAGTGGGGCAGGAGGAGAGAGGAAGCATGTTCCAGAGTTTGATGAACTAGCCTAGGATTCTGCCACAAACTTCCTAGGAGGCCTTTGGCCCATCACTTAGCCTTTCTGTGTGTCAATAGCTCTGCCCTTCCTCACTGGGCTGTTGTTGCATATAAATACCCCAAGAAGTGGTGGAGTTCTGCTGAATTGGCCTCTGATGCCTTCACAGCAAGAGTTGGGCTCAGTGCGGCAGCCAGCACAATCTGGCTTGGAAGCGTGGGAAATGGAACAAATCTCCTCTATCAAGGGCTGTTTTCCTGGGGCTGCATTTTCCGATGCATCCGGCCCATTTATTGGGTAATCTGTGATCCTGGAACAACACTGGAAAGAGAAATAGTTTATCTATTAAAAAACATTGTGTCCCACAAATCGGGAAGGTCCCTAATAAAAGTAAATGAAACACTTCTGGGTTCCCGCTGCCACCTTCTGCTGAATCTATTAACCATTTGTGGTAAGTGCTGGAGGGTGAAATGGGATTTTTCCTCTTGATTCTTTTCAATATCGGGCATAGTTTTAAGAGGAAAGGCCATTTATGCCAATGAATAGCAAGCACATTGCTGGCATGTTTTCCAGCCTGCAGGGCAAGTATTGTTGCTGTCCCTGGTCTAGCCACTGGTAAGGAAAAGTTTAAAAGTGAATCTTAAAGGTCTCATTGAAGTATTTTTCCTCCCCCCCACTAACGGTGGCAGCAGGACTATGTGTCAGTGACAGAACCCTGTAGAGAAACATTTACCTGAGGGCTGATCAGGGGTGCATCATTTTGCTGCCATTTCTCTGTCTCGTTAAGCTGTAAATTCTCTGGGATGTAGGGATTTGACCCTCCCTGGCGGTTTGTACTGTGCTTACCATCCTGGGATCTACTCTTGGTTGCGGGTCCCAGGTGCTCCAGCAATCACTGAAGTAGCAAAACCAACGAGTAGTCCTGTAGCACCTTAGAAACGAACCAAAATATATCGAGTATCACGAGCTTTCGTGGGCAACATCCACTTCCTCAGATGAGCCGAGCAGCGAAGAATCTTTTCTTTCAATTGTCTCCCCACTGCCTCCTGCTGGAGGTGTCCCGGAAATGCAGTTCTGAGATGTCTCAGCCCAGTGGTCACCAACCAGTCGATCGGGATCTACTGATAGATCTTGGAACCTCTGACGGGTGATCCTGAGAGGTTTGGCCAGGAGGTTGTCAAGTGCTGGCACTTCATCTTCCCCTCTCAGCACTGCCGTGCTGCTCCTGCCCTCTGCCTTGAGGTGCCCCTCACCCCTGGAAGCCTCCTGCTTGCTGTGCAGGGCACAGGAAGAAGAAGAGGGGGTGCTGATGTCAGGGTGTCCCTCCCTCCACCCTGTACCCCTTCTCCATGGAGCAGAGGAGGGTAGGGATGGAGAGAGTTTGCTGGCTGCTTTGGGAGTGGTGCAGGGTCAGGATAGGGGTGAGCTTGTCTTAGCCCCCTGCACCACCACCCAGAAGCCACCTGTGGCAAGCGGTGCCCAGCTGGCGCTCGCATTCCAAACCCTGGCCGCAATCCTGCACCCCTCCTGCACCCCAAACTCCTGCCCCCAGCCTGATAAAAGCGAGTGAAGATGGGGGAGGGAGGTCGGAGTGAGCAGGGGCAGGGCCTCAGAGAAGGGGTGGGAAGGAGGCGGGGCTAGGGTTTTTGGATTTGAGGTAGATCTTGGATTGTGTTTAAATTCCAAAAGTGATCTCATGCTTTAAAAGGTTGGGGACCCCTGTCCTAGCCTGAAGAAACAGGATCAGCCCTGAAGAGACAACTGAGGCAGGCAGGATGGGGCCACACCTTTATTTAGGTTTGAGGCATGTACTGGAGCGCTGCGATGCTATGGCTAGGAGGAGGCAGCTTCCATCCTGCATGGCTGAGGGACACGTGTCTTGCACTGCAAGGTTTTTTCCAAGAGGAGATGTTTGGTTATCTATCCACGCTAATCTCTCTGGAACCTGAGGGCCACCAGATCAGTGCAGGAGCAGTTGGTGTTCTCTAGCTGGAGGAACGTCACTCATCTGAGGTGGAGAGCTCAGCCATACACGACCGTACACGAACAAAACGATTCTGTGTCTCTTTGCCGGCTGGTGATTCCGACTGGCCGAGGCGAGTGGTATTCACTTTTGAGCTGTTCACTAGAGCTGGTTGACAAGGGAGACATCATTTTCACGAACATGCTCACTATCTTGCCTTTTTTCCCTCTGATATTTTGGAAAGCTTTGGAGCATCTCCGTAAGCTGGCCAAAAACCCGAAACAACATTTGCATGAGAAATGGACCCTTTTTCCCATCAACATTTCAACTTTGTAATCAGCTGAAAGGTTCACCTTGGAGTAAAGGCTTAATTCAAACCTGTGCCTGGCACAGCACTGGCTAACGTGTGAGAGGAAGTCCGGTGCACTTAAATCAGCCTTCTGATTGGTTAAATAGATTCTGCCCAGGAACTAGCCAGGAGTACGTGTGGTATTTCTTATCCTCTCTTTCAAGTACAAGTTCATCAACATTTCACTATTGAAACACTGCTGTTGAACCGGATCCCCCGTTCCGGTGGGATCTGAGTGCCTCACAAGCTTTGTAACGGATTGGTCCTCACGGCATGCCCGCCGGCTCATGGACTGCCCATCTCCCTTCCTTAGAGATCTGGCCCAGAGGCAGAGAGCGAAAGAGATCGTGACTTGCCCAACATCACTCAGGAGGTATTTGGCCAACCAAATGGGACTCGGATCTCCCAAGTCCTAAACAGCACCCTAACCACTAGTCCTTCCTCTGGCTCTCCTCTCAGGCCAGCACAACTCAGTGAAAGGATGGGGGCAGAGTCCCTATTTTTAGTTTTTGGTCTTGAATCCAGCTTGCCAGACAGTTTTAAAATCTGCAAGTATGAGCTCCACCGTTAGTATTTATCTTCTGTCAGAATGCCAGGGTAGGGGATTCGTGGAATCACTCCTGCTTATCTCTATTGCCGATGGTTCTGGACGAGGGCTGTGGTATTTTTTTTTTTAGGCCGTCTCCATTCAGTGACACCATGTCTAGGTCTCATTCTCACAACTCCAATGAGAAAGCAAACCCAGCTACCCATCACCAGGTTTGCACGTCCTGTAGGACTCGCTCGTAGCATGGTGAGCCAAGCTGAAACTCCGTCACGTTGGCTGCGGTGTTTTATGGCTGCCCCGGCCTGCTGATGTCATGCGGTCATGTGGGGTGAGCAGCATGCTGTCTCCTTGGAAACAGGAAAGTCCCAGCGGAGATGGGAGGGTAGGCCGAGCAGCACCGATCTGGGTGAAAGGAGGCAGAATTTCAGTGGCCCAGAGAGGAAAAAGTGGCTTTTTGCTCCGCTTGCCATGTTTTCATCTGGTCCTCCAAGCCAACAGATCAACATTCTCCTGCCAATGAGCTGTGGCATTACAGCCAACCAGATTGCATGCCGATAGCTACAAATGTGCACAGAAAAAGCCACAGTCTGCAATATGAGCTGTCCACAAAGCATCATGCAACCTGCATCTCTGAGCTCTGGTCGACACTAAGACTTTATTTCAAATGAACCCCCCCAAGGCTGAATTTATAAGCAGAGTGTCCACATGACCACGCCTGTTATTTCGAAATAATGGGGCACAGAATTAGAAATCTGGCCTCCTGCTTTTCATCAGGAGTAACGCTAATTCCGAAATCGTTATTTTGAAATAATGGTATTGTGGCTGCTCCGGTGTCGCTTTTTCAAAGTAACTACTTCCCAGAGTCATTCGAACTAATTACTCCCCAGTGCTTCTTGGGACGCTGAGTCCAAGGTGGCACTTTGACATTAACAGAGCCTGCCTTGGACTAATTTTGGGGCTTCCCTGTAGTGTGGACACACTCGTTAGATTTTGTTAAATCAGGAGTTAAGTTGAATTTATTAATTTTGAAATAGTTTCCTAGTGTAGACATGGCCTGAGTGACTTACAGATAAGACAGCAACTTTTCTATCTAGCGACTTTTTTCAAAGAGTTCTTGCTATCTGTGGCATGTATCATTAAAGGCCCTGGCTACGTCTACACTGGCATGATTTTCCGCAAATGCTTTTAACGGAAAAGTTTTTCCTTTAAAAGCATTTGCGGAAAAGAGTGTCTAGATTGGCGCAGACGCTTTTCCCCAAAAGTACTTTTTGCGAAAAATCGTCTGTGCCAATCTAGATGCGGTTTTGCGCAAGAAAGCCCCGATCACCATTTTCACGATTGGGGCTTTTTTGCACAAAACAATACCGCGTTGTCTACACTGGCCCTCTTGCGCAAAAGCATTTGTGCAAGAGGGCTTTTGCCCAAATGGGAGCAGCATAGTATTTCTGCACGAACACTGACAATCTTACATGAGATCGTCAGTGTTCTTGTGGAAATTCAAGTGGCCAGTGTAGACAGCTGGCAAGTTTTTCTGCAAAAGTAACTGCTTTTGCGGTAAAATTTGCCAGTCTAGATGCAGCCTCTGTTTCCTGCTGTGGGGTTTATCTACCTTAGTGGTTTATAATATCAATTCAGCAGGCTCACAGCAATGATCAGCTTCTCAAGCCAAAAATTTTCCTCTCTAAGGCTGTGTCCAGACTCCATGCCTCCGTCGACGGAGGCATGTAGATTAGCCAGCTCGGAAGAGGGAAATGAAGCCGCGATTAAAATAATCGCGGCTTCATTTAAATTTAAATGGCTGCCCCGATCTGCCGATCAGCTGTTTGTCGGCAGATCGGGAGAGTCTGGACGCGATGCCCCGACAAAGAAGCCTTTCTTCATCGACACAGGTAAACCTGGTTTCACGAGGCTTACCTGTGTCGATGAAGAAAGGCTTCTTTGTCGGGGCATCGCGTCCAGACTCTCCCGATCTGCCGACAAACAGCTGATCGGCAGATCGGGGCAGCCATTTAAATTGAAATGAAGCCGCGATTATTTTAATCGCGGCTTCATTTCCCTCTTCCGAGCTGGCTAATCTACATGCCTCCGTCGACGGAGGCATGGAGTCTGGACACAGCCTAAGGGTATATCTACACTGCAGCATTATTTCAAAGTATCTAATTTCGAAATAGTTATTTTGAAGTATCTTATTTCGAAATAACGTGTCTACACACAAAATGCATTTCGAAATAGCACATCCACACTGATTGGATGCCGAATCGCATTTAAGGCCAGCTGGAACAGGTTCCAGCAGGGCATCAGGTCAGAAGTTACCTTATGGCCAGGGCAGCCAGCAGGGTACCCTGGGAAGGGCTAGAGGCTCCCTATTTTGAAATAAGCATCTACACGGCGCTTATTTCGAAATTGGCGCTATTCCTTGCGGAATGAGGTTTACCAGTTTTGAAATAAGCCCTCCACTATTTCGAATTAATTTCAAAATAGCAGTTGGCTTGTGTAGATGCTAGGAAAGTAATTTCGAAATAACGGCTGTTATTTCAGAATAACTTTGCTGTGTAGACATGCCCTTATAAGTAGCACAGTCCCTTGATCTTTTATGGAAAGTGCCTCTTTGCCTAGATTGAAAGCTATCATCTGAGTTTTCTTGGGTGCACTAGCTACACTGCTGCTCTTTCTCTAGTTGGGATAATGATGTCATTTAATGTATTATTATTCTTGATGTTATTATATTACTATATTATTATGTTATTATACTTGTTGTAGTATATTCATACTGAACCTAGGAACCTAGTCTAAGACCAGCACCGCATCGGGCTGGGTGATGTACAGACATATACCAAAGGCGCCCCACTACATTCTAGCCAGGATGCAAGAGGTGGGAGGCAGCAGGTTCCAATGAAATTAACAGAGTGTAGAAGAAAAGCAGAAACTCCACTTGGCCACTTCCCATCGTCATGGTGATGGGAATGAGGTGCAAGCCTCATGGAACAGGTAGGGGGTAAGGAATGATTTGCTAGAGAATTAGGTGCAAAAAAAGCGAACGTGCTTCTGGGCTGCATTAACAGGAGTGTTGTGAGCAAGACACGAGGAGTTGTTCTTCCGCTTTACTCTGCGCTGATTAGGCCTCAGCTGGAGGATTGCGTCCAGTTCTGGGCACCACATTTCAGGAAAGATGTGGAGACATTGGAGAAGATCTAGAGAAGAGCAACAAAAATGATGAAAGGTCTAGAGAACATGAGCCATGAGGCAAGACTGAAAGAACTGGACTTGTTTAATTTAGAAAAGAGAAGCCTGAGAAGGGACATGGTAGCAGTTTTCAAGTACCTAAAAGGGTGCTACAAGGAGAAGGGAGAAATTTTTTTCTCCTTTAACATCTGAGGATAGGACAAGAAGGCTGATATTGCAGCAAGAGATGCTTAGGTTGGACCTTAGGAAAAACTTCCTGTCAGGGTGGTTAAGCACATGAATAAATTGCCTTGTGAGGTTGTGGAATCGCCATCACTAGAGATATGTAAGAACTAGTTAGACAGACACTTGTCAGGGATGGTCTAGACCAGGGGTACTCAACACGCGGCCCACGGGTGGGATCCTTTGAACATGGCCTCCACTGGGAACACGCTCCACAATGGCGAGGCGTCTCCTAGGTGGGCTGAGCATTGAAAGACGCAAGCAGATGGGCTGGCTGGAACAGACGGGTACAGGATGCTGGCGTTTCTAGCCCCCAGGGAGGAGGTGCCAGGAGCGCCGGGGTCATTGTGGGAAGTGCTGGTTGCTTAGCCTTGTGGGGTGCTGATTGGCTTACACTGGCCACGTTTGGGTCTGGTGCCACAGCATAAGGCTTAATCTTTGTATTCATGCCCGTCAGTGTGAAAGAAGCTATTTGCATATATTTGCATGTATATTTGCATATATATGCCACCACACTTTAGTTGCAGCCCTTGGTGTGTGCTGTGAGTATCATTGTGGCCTTCCAAAGTTGAGTAGCCCTGGTCTAGATGGTGCTTGGTTGTGTCGTGAGGGGACTGGACTCGATGACCTCTTGAGGTCCCTTCCAGTGCCAGTGTTCTATGATTCTATAAAGGTGCTGGCTTTGTGAATTTCGACACGGAAACTTCTTCCTGTACAGGGGGTGGCATGTAGGGTTGGCTTGAAGACAAGTTTGAAGGCAGCAGACAGGTTGTTAGGCAGGCTTCATGTGCAGCATGAAGGCAGGATGTTCAGAAGTCTCTTTGGCTAAGTCTACACTACGAGTTTTCTTGACAAAAAATATGCTAATGAGGGACTCATTTGCATGAGTTGCGATCTCATTTGCATATTTTCTGCCAATCCATTTTTGCGCTGGGGTTTTTGTGCAAAAACTAGCAGTGTCGATGTTTTCTTTTTGCGCCAAACCCCCTTTTAGTGCAAGATCCTTATGCGCCAAAAAGGGAGGTATACCGATCTTGCAGAAAAAGGGGGTTTTGCCTAAAAAGAAAACATCCACACTGCGAGTTTTTGCGCAAAAACCCCAGCGCAAAAGCGGTTTGGCAAAAAATATGCAAATGAGATCGAGACTCATGCAAATGAGTCTCTCATTAGCATATTTTTGCAGAGGAAACTCGTAGTGTAGACGTAGCCTTTGTGTATTGAAACAGCCTTTTGGAAGTGCTGGATATTAGAAATGGTCAAAATAGCAATGTTTTCTTTCAATTTAATTTAATTTAATTTAATTTAATTGACTTCAATTAAATGGGATTTTACATCCCTCATAAAACCAAACAAAACCCCAAAATAAAATAAAAATATGAATTCTCATTTTTTGGTAGACATTTTCAGGTTCAAGTTACAAAAAATTAAAATTTGAAAAATAGAGATTGAAATTTTAATTGGATAGTTTAACTATCTATTTTTTTATTTGCCAAATTTCAGTGTCTATTTTTCATTTTTTATAAAACCCAGTGTTTCAACTGAACTAAACATTTCCTGCAAAAATCGGTGGGAAAAAAACTGGATCAAAATTGTTTGACCAGCATTTTAAAAGTAAAATGAAGATATGAAAAATACACTTACCAAAGGCTATTGAAAGGGAACCCAGGTCCGTGCGGGATCAATGAGAACTGAGCAGTTCCCGGCTAAAGGCCTTTTTTGCAAATCACTAACCAGCGTTTCCGCTACCTCACTGAGCGATTCTTCTCCTGTGCGAGGAAATCATTGATGACAAACATCTTGGAGATGCGCCGAATATTCCACCACCAAGGAGTGAAACAATTAAAGGTCAAACTGTTTTCTCAGCTGCCGATTGTCACTGCAGGAGCGACAGAATTTCAGCAGGTATTCCTTCTCCTTGCTTGTTTGTATGACAGTGGTGCGTTAGAGGCCTCAGCTCAGATCTGGGACCTGCTTTGCTAGACGCTGTATAAACACGTGGCAAGGAACGGTGAAGAGCTTACAGCCTAAAGAGATGAGACAAAGGCTGTGAGGGGAAAGGGATGCAGAGATAGCTTTCGTTGACCTTACTGGGCGTTCCATATGGAGATTAAGTGCAGAACGCATGCTGCCTACCGGGAAGGAAAAGATTGCTTTAGAAGACAGCGTGGTTTCACGACAGGTGGTGATGGATAACTTTTTAAATATAGCTCCAGGGAAGATATAGTTTACTGGAAAGGAAAAGCTGCACTGGCTAAGGAAGACTTGTGAAGAAAAATGATGCTCTTGGTTCAGAAGAATTTTTAGCCTGGAAAGCAACTCACTGAGGGAACTTATCCAGAAGGGCAGTGCAAAAAGAGAAAGCTTTGGGGAGATTTCTGCTGAAAATTGTGAAATTTCTCCCCTCCCCAATACTATTAAACCACGAGAGCAATGCAGCACAGTTTATGAAGCAATAATTCAGTTCCCAAATGGAGAAAGCAGGACGCGGATGGTCAAGTTGCTTCTCCTGATGAGGGAAACAAAAGGATGGCCAGAGAAGCTGGTTGACAATCAAGATGGGCCTGACATGCCATGGATTTCAGAGGTGGGTCCAGGATTCTTTTGGGGACCATAGAATCATAGAGCTCTAGAGCTGGAAGGGAGCTCGAGAAGTCATCGAGTCCAGTCCCCTGCCCTCACAGCAGGACCAAGCCCCATCTACATCATCCCTGATGGATGTGTTATCATCGGCAGAACTGGCCCAAGGTACGGGCCAACCGGGCTACCACCATGGGCGCCCCATTGTAGCGGGCGCCGCGTGGGGCAGGGGCGGCACTGCGCATGCTCCATGCTCCATGCGCCCGGGGCAGGGCTGTGCATGCACTGGGCGCCCGGAGTGGGGGGGCGCCGCACCACGCATGTGTCACACTCCTTGGGACAGTGCTGTGCTCCTGGGGCCCAGGGCGCACACATGGCTCGGGCCGGCCCTGACTATCTGTTACTCTTACATATCACCAACGATGGAAACTTCATAACCTCCCTAGGCAATTCCACCCTGACAGGAAGCTTTTCCTAATATTCAACCTAAATCTTCTGTGCGTCAATTTAAGCCCATTGCTTCTTGTCCTGTCCTCCGAGGCCAAGGAGAACAATTTTTCTCCCTCCTCCTTGTAACACCCTTTTAGGTAGTTTGAAAACTGCTCTCATGTCCCCTCTTGGTCTGGACTGGACACATCAGAACGGGACACAACTCTGCATGGACCCAGTCCTCAATCCTGGAAGAATCCCAGTGGTTCCAACGAGCACTGAATTGATACCTGGAAGAGGAAAGAGCATAGAAACAGAACACAGTTGTAGCTTGGCTAAGCAGTGAAACATGGGAGAGCAGGATGTCAGCTGGAAGGTATTCAAAGGGCATGAGTTGATGGCCGCCATTGTGATTAACATACTGGCAAGTGAGCCAGGGATTTCCAGGACTAAAAGCGAGCCGTAGCCAGATGAGCTGACGTGCTGAGCCCTGGAGGAGATAACCACAACAGACCTGTGTGTTGGGACCACAGGGGTATGCACGGCACACTCACACATTTGTTCGGAGTGTGTGAAGCCGGCGCACAGCTCCTGCTTGCATTTGATTATGCAAACGGGGGAGCCCAAACTTGGAGCCTGCTGAGAAACTGGCCTTTGCATCCAAACCCGGTTCTCAGCCCTTGCTCACGAGGTGACTTTCTCGCATCGTCATACCTTTTAGCTAGCTGCCTGTGTGCAATTTCCCCTGTTGTAGCTGATCCAACCCCTCCCAGTCCACATCTGCACCCCCAATGCACTTACAATGTCATCGAACTCCGGTGGAAGAAACAAAAGGACTTTCTTCCAGTTTTCACTTTCTAGTGCCTGGTTGTTTATGGCTCTTCTAATTGCTTTTTTCTTGCAAGGATAATGTTCATGGAGCTGGCGTATATTGGCAAAGCCAGTTCTTTTGTGGCTCTCCAGCCCCGCCGGCTCATTGTGGTGTGGAGTCTGCTCCTAATGCCTGTTTGAACACAATGCTCCGTTCTGTGGAGTGACATGCATTTCCCCATGAGCTGTGCAGTCACTAACTAAAGAATCTGGCCGTAGGGAAGTGTCATCAGCCCCGTTTTGCAAACAAGGAAACTGAGGCAAAAAGCAGTTACAATGACATACTCGGGCATTTGAGCTGGGATTAGAATTTAAATCAGCCCTGATCCAATCCACATTAGGTTATACAAAAAGGCACTTTCCTATACACCAACACAACATGGCATGGACACGCTCTCTTGAATGACGGAGACATAGCCTCTCGGGGGACCAAGAGCTATAATTATTAGTACACTTAAAGAAACAGGTTTGATGGCTGGATAGATGTACCATGATATTTATTCTAGCACTTTTATTATTATTGATCCAGTTTAATGCCTTTAAATCAGCGAACCCCCTCTCCTTGCTTGCACGAGCCAACCCGTCCTTTGATCATGAACACATGCTCCCCTTTTGTATTAGCTCAGACGTGATGAAATGCCGAAGACAATGGGGGAACTATATAACAGCGGGTGACCATGCAGCTTGTGTCTCGGGTGACCCTGCAAGAGTTAAGCACTCCAGGCCTTGAAGAAGGAAGCCGGTTATTGCAGATAATGTGCCATAAAAGCGATTAAAGCCCAAAACCCATATCAGAATATTGCCTCGTGCTCTGTATGGGTCCCATTTGGAATTTAGATCCCGTTGCACCAAAAAGTTAGCAGCCGTTTAGATTTAAAAACTCTTGTTTCAAAACACACTTGCCTGCTGACGGCTTTGTTCCCTTTGCTTGCCTTTAACGCAGTAAGATAGCAGAATGCCGATATTCTGAGTCTTGCTTATGTGAGGTTACTCTAACATCCGTCCGGAGCATTTATTGTACCTAAAGAGAGAATTCTTTGTTTGGGGGATAATGGGATGTTGCCGACAGAATTCGCAACACAAAACAAAGGGTAAATATAAAATAAAATACATAAAAAAGATCAAATGACATTGAACTCTCTGTAACTGATCGGGCTGCAAATGGCCATTCTAAGCCCACCAGCTCCAAGCAAAGAGTGTTGCATGAATTTGCTTAGTTCAGTGTAAACAATGGGAACAGAACAAGGGTTTTTCTGATGAGTATTTTTTAATGTGTAAGTACTGGAAAGCCCCGTCGGATGCTGTTCTGCACTGGTGACATAAGATGGGGCTAAAATCTCTCCAAACTTCCTAGTGTTAACTTACCCAGCTTACAGACTGGGAAAGCAACGTCACATCTGGAACGTTATAAAATCGGCAATGCTGAAAAGGCATTAGTAAACATTATTAAGAATTCCTCGCCAGGCAATTAGACTCCCACACTATCTTTGGAGAGGGCATTTTGTGTGTGTGTGTGTGTGTGTGTGTGTGCATCTTTATTTCTATCTTGCTAATGAGAGACTAATGAGCCATAGACTTGTTACCTAGGAGGAATATCAGCAAAGCTCTAGTGAACTTAAAAACAGTATTTACAAACTGATTATTGTTCGCATTCATTATGCATTTTAAATGAGGAGGGACTGCGATTAAAAAAAAAAAAAAAAAAAAAAAGCCGAGAAACAAATCACGAAGAGGTTGCTGAATGTTGAAAACGTAAGTTTCTGAGGGCAGAGGCTGGGCCGTTGTGGGATTCCCAGAGTTTGTTTTGTATCATAGAATTCCTGCCTTCTCTAAGCACTGTAACACTAGGCCAGACTTTTGTCCTGTTTCAGAGAGGACAGTCCTGGGTTTTGCTATTCTGTCCTCTGTTGAACCAAAACAGGATGCCTTCATGACCTCTGTTTAGCTCTTGAGACCAGAGGTGAAAATAAAGCAGCGTGCCCAGGTGCTGCTTCCCGAAAAGAATAGATAAGGGGCCCGTAGGTGGTGCTGGAGAATCGACAGCACAGTTCTTGGGTTTGTGGGACCAACGTCAAACTTGCTCCGTCCGTTAGACGGATTCCTAAGCGTAGCACTGTGCATTTTCAGTAGTCCTTTTGCACCTGGCTCCATTCTTTAGAACAAGCTAAACTTAAACTTGCAACCGTGTCCTGGGAAGGTAAAAATCCAGCCATGAATTGTGTTGGTTGACCACATTCCTAAGCATTGCCCCTTTCTGCAAACCCATCGGAAACCACCTTGTCAGGAGAGAAAAAGTCTTTATTTCTAGAGCTGGTCAGAGCCTTTGTCTGAAATGTTTTGTGTTTTCATTGAACTATGCTATTTCGTTGAAGTCAAACATTTCAACTGTGCCACATTGATGCCGCTGATGGTTTTCATAGGAAGGTTTCTGAGGTCCAGAGTCGACTGTCCGGTTACTTGCAAAGAGAGACAGAAATAAAAAACCTGACCGCTGGGATCCAAAAATTGGATGTTTCAGTGTCATTCCATTTGTTGTAAAAATGTTGTTTTCATTCCCACGCGGAATGAAAATACATTGCGAAACCTCAAAAGTCCCTGCCAAATGAAGCGGGCGTGGTCCTCCAGCCAGTTCTTTTTCTTTCTCTTTGATTGTCTTGTTTTATGTTTCTCTAGGGATGTTGGGTTAACTTACATACATAGCACCTTGCTCGAGTGCCCTACCGCATCTTTCTCCTGGATTCCCTTTCCTTGCGCTTTCCCCGACAGTCTCTATTCCCTGTGCTCAGTTGATTTTATTTTATAGCGTGTTCACCGAAGGCTGCAGCCAGAAGGCTTTCAGGACTTGCCATCCATGGTAAGGTTAACGATAAACCCTCATCCAGGTTTTTGAACCATTCCTCCCCACAGCTCTGCATCAGTTGGGCTGGGCTGTAAACTTATGATTAGCAAGCACAAGGTAACCTGTTCCCTCATTCCGCTACCCTATGTGCACTCACTGTGAAGACTGCAAGCAATTATGCTAGTAGGTATTAAATACAATATGCAGCACATGGCAGGGTAAAATTATGGAATTTGGGATTTTTAATGAGCTCAGGTGTGACACAAAAGAACCATTTTTTTTTCTGTCCATAAAATTATATGGCTTGGAATCAGGGCTTTACACAGCCCAGATAAAGCCATTTTATTTAAAGGGAGAGGGAAAAAAAATCGAACAGTGCTTTGGCCCAGCACAATTATATGCAGATTTGTTCATAAATCAGAGGCTGGAGCAGATGTGCAGCACATGTTGAAAATCCAGAGCATGTCGCTGGAACTTGAAACATAAACATGAACCTGTTTCCAAGGAGGAAAATCTGTTCACAGCGAGGCGTTGACCCTGCGCTTTAAACAAAGATCAAGTCCCTTCTGCCTATTGTGCCTTTGCCGTGTGTTTACCCTCCATGCTCGGTGCCTAGGGTAATTTAAGGAACAGCCGGCACAAACCAAGCAATTTCCCTAGGTCACATAGCACCAGTGGCACTCGGGGCATAAGAAAACACGAGGTAGAATGTGACCCATCCCTCCCAACTATCAAGGGTCCCATTAGACCGGGTCATTGGTATCCTGCCAGATCTCTCATCTGTATTTTTAGATGCTCGAAGTCTTTTTTGCCCTGTAGAGAAATCTGGTAGAAAAACACAACTGTACTTCACAGTCGGTAGACGCTGTAAGAATGAGCCAGCTTTACGCACCCGTGTGTGCTGTGTGAGAGTCGGGGGGAGTGAAGTCCCCTGCTGTGGCTGCACAATTACAGTTCTTGGGCAGCCCCAGGGACACTGTGCACCCTGGCAGGATGCTGCCTTCCTTGCTCGTCTACGGGAGAACAATCGGAATGACAACAGCCGCTCCTCCCCAAGGGCTCGCATTTCCCCGTCTTGGTGATGCGGTGCGTGGCCAGTCGTTTTCTCTCACGCTTCATTTTCTTCATTGTGTGTGTGCATGTGCGGGTGTGCTTGCTTACATGCATGTGCGCGTGTGCATGGGCGTGTGCGTGTGTGTGCGCGTGTGTGTGTGCATGTGTGTATGTGAGGCAGGAAGCACAGGGCACAGTGAGAATGCAAAGTGCTTTCCTCTTGCTCCTTGAAAAAGCGAAGCCCTCCAGGTAAGGGCGAAGGTCGTTGCCTGGTTAATATGGGACTCCTTGCTCTCCATCTGCTCCCACCAGGTCCACAGATGGATGGAGGAGTTAATTTACCTGCACTAATGATGTCATGACCTACAGGAACACAAATGTTCCAGGCTCCTTTCTTCTTTGGGTGGCGAGGCGGGGGCCAGGGCTTTGTGGGAGTGTGTTGTGAGAACTCTTGCTAGGAGCTTCAGGTCTGATACTCGTCTGAGAAGCCATGGGGACCTCCGATGGGGCTGGCTGGAGCAATAAGCACAGCAGGACGGGGGCATCGCATGGCCCAGATACCAGTTCGGGTCAATTATCACTTTCACAGCTCAATAGCGTTATCCTGCCTAGCGGAGGAAGGAAGAGCAAGCGGGCTAGTGCAATGGTGGGGGTCTAGGATCAGCCATTGGCTTAAGCCGATTCTCAGTGAGACAAGTCTCTTTTTCTACTGTTTGTCCCCTGTACTGGGAGAAAACTGGATGTGGCTTTGTCCGGTATCACAAATGGAAGAGGTGCCCTCACGTGCATCAAGTCCCTCCCCCCCAACTCAGTTTCCCCTCTGGGGGTAGTGTTTCCTCAGGGTGTTTTGAGGATAAAGACTCTCAGATCCTAGGCAGAGCAGTGGAAAATAAAAGCCTGCATCACGAATGGCCAAATACCAGCCCGTGTCTAGATCAGGCCCACCCCGGTTAGCCCCTGATGGGCCCCCACACCGATGTATTTCCCTGTGCCTCTGTAGACAGGCGATCGCAGCTCCCATTGGCTGTGGATTGCTGTTCCCAGCCAATGGGAGCTGCAATCATCTGTGCTTGAGGATTTGTAGGTAAATATAGCAGCCGCGGCCTAGCAGGAGGTAACCATGGTGAACCGCCGCCATTTTATTGCCACCCTCCGCCTAGACAGAATTGAAATGGAGGTTTCACTTGAGAAATGCCCCGAGAAGTAAATTCCATTTGCTAATTAAGTTTCCAAGGATCTTTTTAGAACAAGAGCCCCCAAACGACCTGACTCTGACCACGCATAATCCAACACGGAGCCACTGAGGCAGCCAAAAAGGGCTGTCAGCGCTTACAGGGTTGCCTTACACTGGAAAACATTTAAATGTTCCCCGTGGCCCAGTCATTTGTCCTTCCACATGACTACTGATCCGTCCATCGCCCACAAGAGCCGAAGAGAGAGAAACAAGGGGGCTGCATCATTATTAATAGACGAATGCAGCTACTTGCTATTTATTATTTAAGCTCTCAATACCAGCAGGCTTGAGTGATACACGAAATATAGGCAAGTAATTTATTTATTAGGAAAAATAATGATTTCTCCCTCCACCCCAGACCATAGCCTCTGTGACCCAGATCACTAGGGGGTTTATCAAATACAAATACGACAACTTATAATTTTAGAGTCTTTCACAGCCTGTAACTGACAAGCTTTTTAACGTCAGCGCACTGAGCACATAATTTATAGAAGTATTCTGGGGATATTTTAGGGTGTTTTATTGCCACTTTTGAAAGCTATGGCGTGCTATTGATTTTGGCATATTAATATAACCTAAAAGTGGGCCCCTAATCCAAGTCAGCGTTGATGATATCCCATATCTTTCATGGAAGGAAATGGCAGGGGTTGGCAATTACACGTCACCACCCAAAAGTTTCAGGTAATGAAATTTTGCTCATTAAAGAGCTCTGGTAATTTTTTACAAACCAAATTCCTCTGGTAACTCTGTCAGAATTTTGAATGTGCGTCATGCAGTTGACATGGTGGTCATGAGCAAGGCTCGACAATTAGGGCAATCTACTTGCTTGTAGCGAGTAGATTTTAGCCTGGCACGGCACCGCAGCGCTATCGGCGCATGCGCAGAACAGTCTGCGCATGCGCAGTGTGCCAAACCGCGCAGCCGGCGAGTGGGGCTCGCTGCCACTTGTCAAGCCCTGGTCATGAGGACTGCATCCCAAGGGAGACGCCATGATTAGCACTTTCTGAATGCCACAGAAATAAGCGTTTTTCTCCAAAAGGGGGGGATTGCTCGCTCACTGGACTCCTAGGCTATGTCTCAACTACAAAGAAAAGTTGCAAAAAGATACGCCAATTGCGAACTTGCGTATCTTTTGCCGCTTTTCTTTCGAAAGAGGCTTTTCTGAAATTTGGTGGTGTTTACCCGGTGCCAAATTTCGGAAAAATCTGCTCTTTTGAGCGATCCCTTCTTCCTCATAAAATGAGGTTTGCAGGGATGGCAAAAGAACGCATCCGAGTTTTTGGAAATTTTTCAAAGAAATTGGAAAATTTTTGGAATTTTTTTGGGAGGAAAAAAAAGGGAAATGTTTCCAAAAAAGCAGACACATTCCTTAGACATGACATTGCTTTTCTGGGATACCCAAAACGCTGCTGTCTAGATGCATCCTTAGAAAGAGTTACGTGCCCATTTCTGTATTTACGTTCCCCGTTCTTTGTATGTGAAATGGAATGTTGATTAGGGGCACCGGGTACCATTTCCCCCATCCACAGCTGCCTTTTAAAATCCATCTAACGAGCTCAAATGAGCCTCTGTGTCGAGTGTCACAAAGAGCAGCAATGGCTGGCGGTTTTGTGCACCAGACACATGTCTGTTGAAAAACATGTTTGACTTCTTAAGGCACCTTGCAACCTACATTTCTATGATTTCACCTTTGCCATAGACAGCTGTCAGACAACATCTATGATCTTCAAGTTACAGTGTGGGAGGTGTAAGTTGGATATTAGGAAAAACTATTTCCCTTGGTGGGGGCTGAAGCACTGGAATGGGTTCCCTAAGGAGGTTGTGGAATCTCCATGCCTAGAGGTTTTTAAGTCTCAGCTTGACAAAGCCCTGGCTGGGTTGATTGAGTTGGGATTGGTCCTGCTTTGGGCAGGGGGCTGGACTTGATGACCTCTTGAGGCCTCTTCCAGCTCTATGATTCTATGATCTTACCTAGATGCCAAACAAATCTCCAAATTGTACTTCCCCCATTTCAAAATTAGTTCAATCACCCTCATCTCCTCACCCAAGCTTTCTCTAATCCAGCTAATTAAATTGTTTCTCTCTCCCCCCCTTCCCTTCTCCTATTTATTTTGAGTTTTCTTATCCTCTACTCATAACTCCAGTCATCTGAAGAAGTGGGCTGTGCCCACAAAAGCTCATGATACCATCCACGTGTTTTGTTAATCTATAAAGTGCTACCAGAACATTTGCTTGCCGTTTAAATTAATCAAGTTTGGTAATTTAAAAATGACAAATATATACTTAATTCTTGCCTTTGAAACTGTCCACTGTAATGTCCTTTAAACAAAACATTAAAAGTGCCCCATAGAATAGTCTTCTAAACAGTGGTTTCCTTACAGTTACAGATTCTCAGATGCTGCCAAACAAATCTGATTGTCTTCCCAGTTTTGTTCTTTTCCTTCTGGCAAACGCTGCTTTTCCTCTTGTGTTTTGACTTTCTTGTTTGTGCACCTGCTGTATCAATGGTGTCTTCAGTGGGTAATTATTTTAGAGTGAACATCTGGGAATGAATCGGTTGGTGGGATGAGCGGTGAGGATTTTTTTATCGGTCCTTCAAGATCAGGGACTTTTCAAAGATTTTCTTAGCGAAACCTAAGGGATAGCAGGTATCACGGGCTACATCTACACCGCAGCGCTATTTCGGGATACTGGAGGTATGCTGAAATCGCTATTCCGTGTCTTTTGAGTGTGCCCGTTATTTCGAAATATAACGGGCTTGCTATTCCGATGTCCCTGTAGACCTCATTCCACGAGGAGTAAGGGACGTTTCGGCATAGCAACTTATTTCAAAATAGGTGCTGTGTAGACGGCGCCAAATTTTGAAATATGCTATTTTGAAATTAACTTGAAATGAGCTACCCAATTTGCATAGCTCAAACTGCACTGCTTATTTTGAGCTTTGGGTACGGTGTAGATGCACCCTCGGGGAGCAGGGAAAAATGGGGAGGGAATTCTAGGGAAAAAACCCGTCTCCTGACAGATCCTCCTCCTGTCCACCAGGTTTGTATCCTGCTCTGGAAAATGCTTTGAGACCTGCGGCCCAAATCTGATTACTGCAGGGAGCCTCCGAATTCGGAAGGGTCCAGGGGAGGCCAGCATCTTCTATTCGCAAGGAATACCTCTGGTCTGATTCTGGTCCCTTGTATCTGTCAGGGATTAGGACATGGACAGTCATGCCTTGTGGACGGAGAATGTGTCAGCACCCAGAACTAGGGGCCCCCGGTGTGAGCCGAGAGGTCTGAGCTAGATTACTTAATGTGATGCAAGGCAAGAAAAGCCTGGGTCCAAGACAGGAGCAGGACTGGGAGAAGGCGGGAGAGCCACCAATCTGCAAGTGCTGCTGTGCTTAAAGTCTGGTCTGCTGATTCCCCACCCCAGCCAGACGGGCGGATTAGCCAGCCAGGCAGCTGTGCTTGCTGGGTGACCCAGAGGCTGGCTCAGCTGCTGGCTTTTTGTGATGTTCTGGGGCAGCAGGTGGCTGTGGGTTTCCACCCATGTGGGAATTCTGGAGTGCGTGCGAGTGGGGGTGAGGAGCAGTGTTTCCCCGGATGTTTTATGCCCAGGTGTGGAATGAGTTCTGTGTGGCGCACCACTGTGGCGGTGACGTATCATGTAACAAAAATCATTCCGCACACGGACAGCGTGTGGCAGCGGTGGGGCTGAGGGTGAGGGCTATGGTGGAAGGTACAGGCTCTGGGGTGGGATACAGGGTGAGGGCTCTGGCTAGGGCTGCAGGCTCTGGGGTGGGGCTCAACATGAAGCATTTGGGGTGCAGGCTGCCCCAGAGAGGACTCCCCCCCCACTCCTCTTGCACTGCAGCAGTTTGGGACCAGGGGAAAGGAATCTTGGCATGGCTGCCGGGGGGGAGGTCCGGGCTAGGCTGGGTGTGGGCCAGGGAAGGGGTGTCTGTTCACCCCACCCCAGCAGCTCTGGGGCAGCTCCATGTGGGGCCAGCAGGCAGCAGTTTGCCCTTCCCCCACTCCTTGAGCTCCCTGGCGTGCGTGGCTGAATTGCGTAGAACACGACACTCTTCTTTCGTGTAGTTTGGGAAAGAATTGAACACAAATGCCATGTGGGGAGAAGAGCTCCCCGAAGGTGGGGAGCAGGGAAAAGCCCTTCTGGCTCCACCGTTAACACCGGCAGTGCTCAAACTGGGGGTGGGGAGGGTCCGGGGGATTTGCAAGCCTGCATCCCCAGGCCAGGCTGTCCCTCCGGCATGTCCGATAGTGTAACCTAGAACACGAGGGGTTTGCATTTACGAGGGAGGAGAGGTCGCACGCACAGGCTGGCTGGGTGAAAGGGCTCACCAGTACAAATGTTGGAGGCCCATTTTCCTGTAATCCCTGCTTCCTGAATATTTGCCCCATGCTTGGCCGGGCGACCGGCTGAACGGCCGGCGGCCCCTTTCCCAGGGTGGTCACATTCCTGGTCCAAATGCGGGCCCTTCCCTCACTTGCACGCATCCGGACGGATTTTTACCTCCTCTTCATTCCCCCAGAAGACACTTTGGCTTCGTCTGTGTGTGCTGGGTGCCTGCTGCCATCTCTCGCCCCGGGGATAGAACTCTGGCGAGGCAGCGTAGTCTGGCTTTTGGCCTCTTTGAAGCTTTGAAAGGGTGTTTTACTTTATTTCAATCAACTGAAATGCAATGGGCAGAGGTGATGTTGCGCAGTTAACATGCTCATTGTCGTAGGAGGGAAGCACAAATGACACTGGTGTTAAAATACCAATTGCACGTGGTTTATTTTATTGCGCGTATTTCCTTTGCAACGGGCTATCGATGGTTTAGAAATAATAACATTATCCATACGAACTAAGGGAATCCCTTAAGTGCACGGCTAAGCGGCAATCTATGCAAATGTATCATGATCGTGGGGAACAATCCATCCTGCCGTTGCAGTATTAGACCGAGGGCAGTCGTTGGAAGTGGGGTTTTGTGATGTTTTTTGCTATAGATTGTGGAATGTGTTGGCTAAGGGCTTGATAGTTCTCAGCCCTCCAGAACTAGACCTCAGCGCATTCTTGAATGACAGTTCATTCAAGCTTTTAGAAAGCCTTAGTAACGTTGGGTCTTATTTCTCCTTTTGTCCACACACAGATGAAAGCAAAGTAACACCAATGGGTCATTTCAAAGAGCTGGCAAGCACCTAACCCCCACTGAAAGTCAATGGGAATTGGGTGCCTTGGTGCTATTTATGCCCTGGAAAATCTCTTCCAGGATCTGTGCCGTCCAGCTCTTTTTTCCCAAATCCAGACCTTCTTTCCACTTTTCCTGGCCACTTAGGGTACGTCTAGACTACATGGCTCCGTCGACGGAGCCATATAGATTTGTTTGTTCGGCAAAGAGAAATGAAGCCGCGATTTAAATAATCGTGGCTTCATTTAAATTTAAATGGCTGCCCCACTCTGCCGACAAACAGCTGATCGGCAGAGCCGGGCAGTCTGGACGCTCCCCTGCCAACATGAAAGCCCTTTATCGACCTCCCCGGTAAACCTCATCCTACGAGGCATAACGGGGAGGTCGATAAAGGGCTTTCAGGTCGGTGCGGGAGCGTCCAGACTAGCGCGCTGAGCCGACAAACAGCTGATCAGCTGTTTGTCGGCTCAGCGCTGCAGCCATTTAAATTTAAATTTAAATGAAGCCGCGATTATTTAAATCTCGGCTTCATTTCCCTTTGCCGATCAGCCTAATCTACATGGCTCCATAGATGGAGCCATGTAGTTTAGACACACCCTAAGGGTGTGTGTACACTACACTGTTATTTTGGGATAGCTAGCATTATTTCGAAATAACAATGCAAGTGTCTACACAGCCATTCCATTATTTTAAAATCATTTTCAAATAACAGACGGCTTATTCCGACTTCTGTAAACCTCATTCTACAAGGAATAATGCCTATCCTGAAATAGCTATTTCGAAATAAGGCATGTGAGATGCTCCACAGCTGCTATTTCGAAGTAGCCCCTCCCCAGGGTCATTCTAAGCTATTCCTCCCCAGTGCTTCCTGGGACTCTAAATTGAGATACATTAGGGAAGCGTGCCTCAGATTGATTTTGAGGCTTCCCTGCAATGTAGACATGCAATTCAAAATAAGCTGTTTTGGAATAACTATTCAGCAATGGCTTATTTCGAAATAGCCATGCAGTGCAGACATACCCTTAGATGGAAGCAGAAGATCCCATGGTATTTCTTGCAATACCTCTGGAAATCTGGGGATTCATGCTGAAGACAATCAGGATACAAAATGCACTTTTTTTTTTTAAGTGGAGCAATCACCTGGCTGGTACTTAAAAACCCAACAATAATGATTTTTTTTTAACTGCATATGCTGAAGAAGGAAAGGAAGTGGTGGGAGAAGAAATGCCAAATATTATTGTACACATGCCATGGAATTGAAAACTTCTACATATTTTTCTCATTCAATAAATGTAAGCAAGACCAAAATGAAGCGGGGAAAAATGTACTGGCTCAAGCTTTGTTCCCATAACCGCAGGGGAATATCTGGTGCGCCGCACCTCTGAAAGTCAGGTGGTGTATTTGAGGCCACCTCTGCACTCTGGGGAAGATCGACGCTGCCGTGATCAATCTTCTGGAGTTCAATTTAGCGGGTCTTGTTAAGACCCGCTAAATCGAACTCAGAGAGTGCCCCTGTCCATGGCCAGTACTCCTGCAAGGAGTAAGGGAAGCTGATGGGAGTTTTGGTTCCCATCAGCCTCCCACTGTGGCGATAGTGGGGAAACTTGAATCAAAGTATGTCGATTGTGGCTATGTCATTAACTTAGTTGTAGTTGAGTATCTTGATTCGACCTTCTCCTCTAGTATAGATCTGGCCTAAGTGTCTACATTTATGCGTTTAGCACTAGGCACATTCTCTGAGAAGGTTTTTGCTAATGCACAGCTTACTGGATGTTCCAAGCAGGTCGGAGGAACAGCTAGTAGGTTTTTATTTTCAGTTCTCGCCTTTTTCCGCCAATCTGCCCTTTGCCTTGGAAACACGTTCCCCTTGTGACTGTGCTCGAGCCACGCATAGGATGTGTCTACATTGGCGTGATCTTGCGCCAAAGCAGCTGCTTTTGCGCAAAAACATGCTGCGTGTCTACACTGGCGGGGAGTTCTTGCGCAAGAAAACTGACTTCTAATGTGTGAAATCAGGGCTTCTTGTGCAAGAGCTATGATGCTTCTGCTCAGGGATAAGCCCTCCTGTGCAACTGTTCTTGCGCAAGAGGCCAGTGTAGACAGGCAACATGAATTTCTTGCACAAGAAAACCCGATGGCTAAAATGGCCATCGGAGCTTTCTTGATCAAGAGAGCATCTACACTGGCACGGACGCTCTTGTGCAAAAGCACATCTCTTGCACAAAGGCACATGCCAGTGTAGACGCTCTCTTGCTCAAATACTTTAACGAGTATTTAACGTTAAAGAGTATTTGTGCAAGATCATGCCAATGTAGATGTAGCCTTAGGGTTTGACCAAGAGGAAGATGAGTGCTGCTCTTCTGTCCCTAGCTCTTTGCCGGGTTCACTTTGCACTCTTATGCCAGCCTCTGCCTCTCGCTGTCTGCCACCTTCACAAGACTTCCATGACAATGCAGTGTCCGATGTGGCACGCCCGTCACATCTATGGTATGGTCGTCATTTAGTTCTTGCCATTTAGGTCTGAGCATGAACGGAACAGGCAGGTGCCACATTTTAGGTCTCTGTTGAGACGAATTGTGCAGAAGACATGCCGAGCCGGCAGAGTGTTTACAACACCCGGTGACACAATGCGTTACTCGTTGTCCGGAAGCATTGCTCTAGAAATGTGGCAGCTAGCATATTTTTGTGCCTAAGGTAGTGTTGTTTGTGTTTGCTATTGGATTAACCCATTGACGTGCAAGCCAATCATCTACCAGCAGTGAGTGTTTATTATTCTCTCCGACTTTCAGGTGGGTTGGAGCTTGTGATAAAATCACTTTCTGTGTATGCAGGGGCTGTGAGTGACAGATGGAGCAGCCAATCAGTAGGAGAACTGGGATACAGTACTTCGGGTGCAGTACAGCTCCCTGAATCCTTAGTATCTCTTAGGATATGTCTTGTAATGACCTGTGCTCTAGATTACAAAATCCTTCCAATGCCGTGTTTGTTAAATATCTCTGTAGCTGAATAGCACTGGGGAGGAGAAGTTCTTGTCTCAGTTGGACCAAGTGAAGATACTGAGGTAACTATGAATAACATTAGGTCCCATGGGCTTTGTCTAGCCTTCTGTGGTGAACTCCTAGTTAATAACCAGTGAATAGTCAAGTTCTTGACCTCCAACCATAGTGCCGGTTTGGGTCACCTCCGTCAGTGTTCCTAGTTACCTTGTCCCCTCCCCGCTCCATCTGTTGTGTCTTGTTTTCTACTCAGATAATAAGATCCTTTGGGACCAGGGCTGTCTTTTTGTTCTGTATTTGTTCAGCTCCTAGCACCCTTGTCATCTTGGGCCATGACTGGGGCTCCTAGGGTACGTCTACACTACATGCCTCTGTCAGCAGAGGCATATAGATTTGTTTATTCAGCAAAGGTAAATGAAGCCGCGATTTAAATGATCGCGGCTTCATTTACATTTACATGGCTGCCGCGCTGAGCCGACAAACAGCTGATCAGCTGTTTGTCGGCTCACCCGCTAGTCTGGACGTTCCCCCTGTCGACATCAAAGCCCTTTGTCGGCAGCCCCGGTAAACCTCATTCCACGAGGAATAACGGGGCTGCCGACAAAGGGCTTTGATGTCGGCAGGGGGAATGTCCAGACTAGTGGCGAGCTGACAAACAGCTGATTAGCTGTTTGTCGGCTCAGCGCGGCAGCCATGTAAATGTAAATGAAGCCTCGATCATTTAAATCACGGCTTCATTTACCTTTGCCTATCTGTCTAATCTACATGCCTCTGCCGACAGAGGCATGTAGTGTAGACACAGCCCTAGATGCTCCAATAATAGAAATAAGACCTAATCACCATCACAATAATAGCTCTTCACAGGGAACTGGACCGAAATCCCCCCTCATTTCACACATAGGCTAGTGAATTGCCAACAGAGGGCCATGACTTTTGCTTACAACCTTTGCCAGTCTCACACTTGTGACCTGGAAGCTAAAAGGTTCTCTTGCTTCTTGCCAACTGGAGCAGGTTGCGATTCTTTTGCCCTTCTCTAAACAAACTAGGTAAAAATCATCGTTTGGCTTTTATTGAGTTTTAATGGATCCCCTCTCCAGTTAAAGAAAACTCAACGTTTCTTGTGGAAAACATAAGAATGAGGGGGCACCAAGTGAAATTAATAGGTCACAGGTTTAAAACAAACAAAAGGAAGTTTTTCTTCACGCTGCACACAGTCAACTTGTGGAACTCCTTGCCAGAGGATGTTGTGAAGACCAGGACTACAACAGGGTTAAAAAATGAACTAGATAAATTCATGGAGGTTAGGTCTATCAATGACTATTAACCAGGATGGGCAGGGATTGTGTCCCTAGCTTCAGAGGCTGGGAATGGGCGACAGGGGAGGGATCACTGGATGATTCCCTGTTCTGTTCACTCCCCCTGGGGCACCTGGCATTGCCACCGTGGGCAGAAAAGACACTGGACTAACTGGACTTTTGGTCTGACCCAGTCTGGCCGGTCTGATGTACGTTTCCAGCTCTGCAAGAAGCCACTTATGGCTGTAAATATCTGACCCGCTATATTGCCAACTAGTAGAGTTAGCCAGACCTCCTGTTACCACCGAACCTGGCAGCAATGACCAAGTTCCAGATTAAAAGAGCTACTAAGTTAATGAGCATTTCATAACAAGTTAGTGACATGCACATGCATGCGCTAGACCAGGGGTTCCCAATCTTTTTCGGTCCCTGTATCCCCTTGGCTTTCAGTAAACCTTCCCGTACCCCCTATTCAATAGGAAAGGAAATAAATTCTAGATTCTAGAATCTACAACTTTTTTCACTAACACTACTACTTTTGGAATATTTCAGTTAGGATAATCTAGTATCAGTGGTCCCCAACACGGTGCCCGCGGGCGCCATGGCACCCGCTGGGCATTTATATGCGCCCGCCAAAACATCTGGGCTGGCTCCGCCCCCGGCACATGGCACATGCGCGGTGCCGGCCTGTTCTTCTATGCTTTCATCTAGCAAAGGATTTAGGCCCCCATCTGCTCAGCACTTTAGCACATGCTTAACTTTGAACATATGCTTAAGTGCCATCAAAGACAGTGGAATAATGACATGCCTAAAGTTAAGCACAAACTTAATTCATCTGCAGAATCAGGGCACTAATCTCTTAAAAATGGTGCTTTTTCTAATTGAATGGACCTTTTGCCACTTAAAAGCATTTCCGGAAAATCATGCCAGTGTAGACGTAGCCCGTATGATTCTATGAATTAAACGGAAAAGTTTTCCGTTAAAAGCATTTTCGGAAAAGCGCGTCTAGATTGGCAGGACGCTATTCCGGAAAAGCACTTTTTGCGGAAAAGCGTCTGTGGCCAATCTAGACGCGCTTTTCCGCAAAAAAGCCCTGATCGCCATTTTTGCGATTGGGGCTTTTTTGCGGAAAACAGAACTATGCTGTCTACACTGGCCCTTTCGGGCAAAAGTCTTTCGGAAAAAGACTTTTGCCCGAACAGGAGCAGCATAGTTTTTCCGGAAAAGCACTGATGATTTTACATTAGATCGTCAGTGCTTTTCCGGAAATTCAAGCGGCCAGTGTAGACAGCCGCTACACTGTTTCCGGAAAAACTTGCCAGTGTAGACACAGCCAGGGTGCGTCTACACAGCAGCGTTATTTCAGAATAAGGGCCGTTATTCCGAAATAACAATGTGAGCCTCTACACAGCGATTCCGTTATTTCAAAAGATTCTGACTTCTGTAAACCTCATTCCACGAGGAATAATGCCTCTTCCGAAACTGCTATTCGAAATAGCTGCAGTGTGGACGCTCCACTGATACGATTTTGAAATAGCTCCTCCCCAGGGCTATTGAGAGGAATTACTCCCTAATGCTTCCTGGGGCTTTAAATCAAGGTAGCGTGTCCACATTAGGGGAGCCTGCCTCAACCTAATTTCGAGGCTTCCCTGTAGTGTAGACGCACTAATTCGAAATAAGCTATTTTGGAGTATTTCTTCTGGAATAGCTTATTCTGAAATAAGTGTGCAGTGTGGACAGACTCAGAGAACACTAGAACTGGAAGGGACCTTGAGAGGTCGTCAAGTCCAGACCCCTGCCCTCACGGCAGGACCAGGCACCATCTAGATCATCCCTGGCAGATGCCTAATTCAATGAATAAAGGAATCTGTACTCACCTAAAATATACAGACAAGACTCAACCCTCATCTCCATCTTTCCTTCCCCTCTAAAAGTTGTGGGGGTCAATAACTTTCTAATTAAAAGTGATTTTACTATTTTTTCAAAATGTACAATAATTCCATTCCTACAAATCTCCTTCTGCCATTATACATTTCCTTCCCCCAACTGATAATTTATTTTTTTAAACAGTACTCATGCAAATATTGCTATTTTAATTAGGAAGAAGCAAACAGAAGGAAAAAGCTACGAGGCAGTGTAAGTATGCCTGTGACTCTTTACGTTTTAATTATTTATTGGAGTAAATAAAATTAAATATTTTCATAGCAATCCTGAACAGGATCTGAAGTAATTACTCTGTCAAATTCATCAAAAATTCTCTCATCAAAATAAAATCCTTGATGTCATTGAATAATTTATAATACAAATACACAGAAATTGTAAAGTATTATAAATAGAAAACTGCAGGGTAAGTGAACATGAATTAGTTAGGGGTTATGTTTCTGAAAGAGGCTGTCATAAGCGGTATGAATTTTTAATAAGCGTTTTTGAGGCCTAATTTTAGTGCACTCTGTAAAGCCACAATTTCAGGAAACCACTGAAAAATGGTGATTTGAAAGCGCCACTATGGAAGACACAAGTTGGATTGGATGCGAAGGAGGAAGCCCGGAAAGAAAAGTGACAATTTGAGCTAATGATGTTTGCTATGGAATGTCCAGGGTTTAATGAGAATCGTTTGCCTAAGAACAAAGGGTATGTCTACACTTGCACCCTAGTTTGAACTAGGGATGCAAATGCAGGCATTCGAAATAGTCAATGAAGCGGGGATTTAAATATCCCGCGCTTCATTAGCATGAATGAGGAGTAACGTTAGTTCGAACCAAGGGGTTTGGTTCGAACCAACACGTCCCAGCGCGCACTTTTACTTTTGAAACAGCTGGCATTCCAAGTAACGCGCCGGCGAGATCATGCTAATGAAGCACGAGGTATTTAAATCCCTGCTTCATTGACTATTTCGAATGCCTGCATCCCTACTTCGAACTAGGGTGCAAGTGTAGACAAACCCAAATATATGAACTAACCTCATCTCTGTTGTTATCAATGAATCCCAGATCCTGGGGCAGTAATGGGGCTACAAAAAACGTAGCTGCTGTAGGACAGCTAATGGCCATGAACCAGGGGCTGCGTGAGGGACCCTCCAACTCAGTGGGCTGCAAGATTGTGATAACCAAGATGGTCTCCTGGCGTAGGGTAGTTTTGCTCACTTCGCCTGCGCACCTAGAATTGGCAGGGGAGTGCTGATTGAACCTTAGCAGCCCGTGATTGGATGCTGCAAGGGCATGTGGCTCGCACAACGTTGTGTGAAATCAGCATGCACCTCACTTCACGGGCCCTTGCTTCACATGTGTGTCACTTCCGTTATGTCGGGAGGAAGACCAGCAGAATCTGGCATCCTTGTGTGTGGTGGGCAACGGTGAACAAAGGGTATGGTGGGCCACACCTGCTGTCCCCCAGTCTGTCTGTGTTGCCTTGTTCTCTTGCGGGGCTACGCCACATGGGAATCTTTCTGTTCGCCGCAGTGGAGGTAGATTGGATTCTCTGGCTTTGTCAGCCCACAAGTCACTGAACCCCTTGAGTTTAAAAAGAGACAGAGGAGACTCAGCACCTTGCAGGATTACGTCTTCGGGGTCTGTAACGTTCCGTCACACTTGAAAGGGGGAATTTGTCACGTTTAGCTGTCTCGGTCCCAGTTAGTTCTCCGGTTACCGATCGGGGTGGAGGGGGACCTGGGTCCGCCCCTTCTCCAGGTCCCAGCCCAGGACCCTAAGGGTGGGCGTCCGAAACGCACCGCCCGACCAGGGGGGCTACGACCGCAACTCACCGGTCCCCGGGGATTTCCGACCCCGTCCTGGGCTGCTTCCTCCGACCCCTTCGGCTCCACCATGCTGCACTTGGTTCGGCGGGGCGCCGGGTGAGACTCACCCTCTCTGGTCGCGGGGGTCCTCCGCTGCCAGTCCTGGGGCGTCTGCCAGTCCTGCAGCGTTCCCTGTCCACTGCACCTGCCGCCGCGCCGCCCAGCGGGGTCTCCGCCTCTCCCCACTCCGCTCACGGCCGCCCGGCTTTTGAACTCGGCGCACGTGCCCTGGGCTGCCGGGAATTCTTCGGGGTCGGGCGCAGGGGAGGCTCCTACACCTGCACCTTCGCTGGCAGCCGCGGCCGAACAGGCTCGGCAGAGTCACTCGGGCTTCCCGGCAGCTGCACCCCACGGCGCCCAAGTGTGGGGCTCGGGGTTAGGGCACGCAATCCCCACCGCCCCGTCACAGGGTCTGATCTTGCACCGCTGACGTCAATGAGAATTTTGCGGTTGACTCCCATTGGAGCAGGCTCGGAACATTATCGCTAGATGGATTCATGGTGGTCAGGTCCATCAATGGCGATTAGCCAGGATGGGTAGGAATCCCTGTCCTCTGTTTGGAAATGGATGGCAGGGAAGGGATCACGTGAGGATTCCGTGTTGTGTTCCCTCCCTCTGGGGCACTGGCCACTATCGGCAGACAGGACACTGGGCTAGATGGACCATTGGTCTGATCCAGCCTGGCCGTTCTTATGTTCTTAATATGGCTCTTCAGAGGTACTGGGTGCACCACATACATTCATGTTGCTATACCTACTAAATATGTGAGAGAGTTTCTCTGTCCGTCCGTCTGTCCATCCTGTCTGTCCATTTGTTCGAGAGCTCCTCCTAAACGTAAAGAGCGAGGGCCACCAGATTTGGTAGTCAGCTTCCTCGTCTCAGATCTTAAAGCGAGGTGTGGGGCTGGGTGGTGCCCGGAAAACGGGAAGGGGCCTGGAATGGGTTTGCTTCTCAGAAAACCAAACAGAAAAGAGGCAGAATCACCAGGCAGGTGAAAGGGGCTGGCTAGGGACGTGTCCCCACATCCAGGACTGCCCCAGCCCCAAGCTTCCTGTGCCCCAGGCACCATTTAGGGAGCGTGGTGGGATGTCAGCCATCTCTCCATTTGTATGGGAACATTGCTGGCTGTTCCCCTTCATTAGGGAGCAAAGGGAAAGTGCCATTTAGGGAGCATGGTGGGATCTCAGCCATCTCTCCATTTATATGGGAACATTGCTGGCTGTTCCCCTTCATTAGGGAGCAAAGGGAAAGTGCACAGTTTGCTGCATTCCTTACCTGGCTGGGAGGCACAGGGGGCAGATGACTCTGGACCTGCCTCAGTTTAGGGACATGGACCCTTCACCCTGCCCCTTGGAGCCACAGTGGAGAGGTGCTTCTTACCTGGCCCCAAGCTGCTGCAGTGACAGAGGGCTGGGGCAGTCCTGTCTCCCTGGGCCAGCGTGCATACAAAACCCCTCTCCCCTAGCCCCACCTCAGAACAGTAATTCAAATGAAGAAAAACAAGAATTAATTGAGTTAAGGACCCAAGCAGTACCAGGTAAATCTTCTAGTAATTTATAATCAAAGACCAGGCTGAGACAGAGATTCTAATCTGAACAACTGCCACGTCTGGTGGACCACAAGCTAAATATGAGTCAACTGTGTGATGCTGTTGCCAAAAAAGCAAACCTGATTCTGGGCTGCGTTAACAGGAATGCTGGGAGCAAGACATGAGAAGTCATTCTCCCGCTCTACTCTGTGCTGATTAGCCCTCAGTTGGAGGATTGTGTCCAGTTCTGGGCATCACATTTCAAGAAAGATGTGGAAAAATTGGAGAAGGTCCAGAGAAGAGCAACAAAAATGATTAAAAGTCTAGAAAACATGAGCTATGAGGGAAGGCTGAAAGCATTGGTCTTGTTTAGTTTAAAATAGAGAAGATTGAGAGAGGACATGATAACCTTTTTCAGGTACCTAAAAGGGTGTCACAAGGAGGAGAGGAGAAAATTGTTCTCCTTGGCCTCTGGTGGTAGGACAAGAAATGGGCTTAAACTCCAGCAAGGAAGGCTTAGGTTGGACATTAAGAAAAACTTCCTACCTGTCAGGGTGGTTAAACACTGGAATAAGTGGCCTAGGGAGGTTGTGGACTCTCCACCGCTAGAGATATTTAAGAGCAGGATAGCCAGACACCTGTCAGGAATGGTCTAGACAGTGCTTGGTCCTGCCGTGAAGGCAGGGGACAGGACTTGATGACCTCTCAAGGTCCCTTCCAGTTCTAGTGCTCTCTGATTCTCTCTCTCTTTCTCTCTCTCTCTCACATTTTTTCTTCATCAGAATCTACCTGTGGATCTGAGTTCTATGCCAACAAGCTCATCTTCTTGAGTACTAATAAAAGGATGAAAATGGCTCTGAGCCTTCAGCCGTTGAAGTCAATGGCAGTACTCCCATCGATGCTGGTGGGTGCATGATCAATCCCAAGAACAACAGCCATCCTTAAGAGAACGTGTTTGCTAACAAAAGTGCAGAGAGCCCTGAATTCGATGGATCAAATTTCAATCTCGCAACGGGAAAAGCAATGCCACTGTGTTGGAACTCCATCGAAGACACTGAATGAATTCCATCATTATTGAATTCAGACCCTGACTTTATGTCTCAGGATGCCTGCTCAACAGTTCTGGTCTTTCCCTTGGAATGAATCCTGAGAGTGACAATACAATCACCATATACACTTGGAATGCACGTTGTATGGCACAGTTTTAAGTGGGATCGTTTGAGTGGGTATTTTTCTTCCTCTTCTTGTAACACTTCACTATTTTGGTAGACATGTCACTTCAGATCATATCTGGCCAAACCTTTCTTTTGCAAGGGTCAGTCAGAAGTGTGCACTTATTTTTGGATCAATATGTGTTGCAGAAATAGACCCGAGTAATGATTTTCAGACAGCTAAGTCAAGGAAGCATTATCAGCTGTAGAATATGCAATCTTATTTCATGCACACATCTGCCTCTCGGATGATCATGGTTCTCTCTATTTATGGGAATAAAAGTAACCCAGTCTCCTCTCGTTTTCCAGGTAGTTATGCATATAAGTCTCTGGCCCATCAGAGATGTCATTGTAGAATATGCAGAGCAGGTACAGAACAACCGAGAATGGGAGCAAGGTTGGACCAAGTTAAAATTCCATCAACCTTCTCTGCATTCATTGTAGATGACGAACCACCAAAAGAATTCCTGAGAAGAGCAGGAAGGTACCAAGGAAATTATGCAAATCTTTACGGGCTTGTCTACACTACGGAGATGATTGAGCCTCTGGAGGTCAATCTTCTAGTGTTCAAATTAGCAGGTCCAGTGAAGACCTACTAATTCAAACTGAGAAGACTCCCCCATCAGCGCCCGTAGTCCTGCTTGTCACGAGGAGTAAGGAGAGTGTGTGGATGGCCGCTGTGTGGACGGCCCGAAAACACGATTTAAGATACGCCGACTCCAGCCACGTAATTAACGTAGCTGGAGTTGCATGTCTGAAATCAACTTTCCCCTTTGGTGTAGACCAGGCATCAGTGGGCTTAGCTGGTGAGCACATAACATTTGCACATAATATTTGCACTTAATTGGTGAGCACATAACATTTGCACATCCTTCTCAAAGGGTATACTGCACCCTGCTCGAACAGAGTCCAAGAGAAATCTATTGTCTACAAAGTAGACATTGGAGCATCTTACTGTGCCATTTCCAGTCCAGCCCAGGGACCAGCACTTTGTCAACTGTCTGCAGTAGTGCTGTCTCCAGTCAGTTCGCATGGCATTTCCGATGACGCAAGGGTTCGTGCCTATATTACTGTCACGCCAACCTGCGACTAGTTCACGAGGAGGCAGGGAGAGACTTCACATGCTGCTGTAAATGCCACCTCGCTAGATGTCAGCTTTGCAGAAAACACGTTTGGTTTGATTATGGTTGAGCTATTGGCTTGTTTGTCGCAGCGCTAATAATGCCTCTTTGTCTGAATCTTTCACGAGTGCAGAGGTGAAGGCTGCTGTAAATTGTTGTTCACCTTTCAAGTCCTTCCTTTCTCCCTGTTCAATATTCAGCAGACAGACTTTCGTTCTCTTACTCCACCATAGCCAATAGAGGATCAACCTCGGATGTCCCGTGAGGCCCGCTCGCCGGAACGCTCAATGTTAGGGTTTTTCTGCTATAGATAACTCGAACCTTTGGGCAGTAGAAGGGGATTTATACTTTATATGTTGATTGCTAATCATTACCAACCGACTGAAAAATCAGACAGTACCTCGTTTAGGGAATAGCTTAATTTCCCTCAGCACGTCCCGGCCCCACTTGCTTTAAAGGACAGGCTCTTCGCTTGATTTTTCTCTTTGGAGTCTTTCAAATTTCATCTTCTGCTGCTTGGGGTTTCATTGTAACATTATTCTCAGCCCTTTTCCTCTTCCATCTATTTTGCCTTTCACTCCATGAGGATGTTCTACTTTTTGAGATGTCAGATGGAAGGACAAAGGGGAGAAAACCTCCACTATTCTTTTTCAAGCCATGAATAGTTTTCCCTTCATTCTTTAAAAGTTCTGGTTCATCGGCAGCCAAGTTTATTGGGAACGATAGCTCAGAAGTTCAGGGAGCGAGTGAAATTGCTGGAGATCAGAGGCCCTCTGCTGTTACTGTCTCCCCTGTTTTAAGCCCTCAATACAAGGGCACCTTTTGGAAGTGTCAAGGTCAGCTGTAGGTCTATTATTATGGGAAAGGAATTATTTTGCACTGGGATCCAACTTCTTGTCATCTTTCTCCTTAACCTACTTGGCTGTTTTGTAGTAGCTGGAGGCTTTGGCTCTATTTCTTCTGGCCATTGTAAATGGTTTGACTGGTGTTGAGCGTCTCATCACGTCTAGCTCCCTTCTTATAAAGAGCAGCGAGTGCGCTGTGTAGAAGAAACCAACCCTTCCATCCAAAAGTTGCCCTCAATTTTCACCTTGTCTCAAACTTCTCATTCCTCATTGATGGTTCCGGACAGAACGAACTATTGGTTTTCAGTAGCCACCGCGTTGCTGTCACTTTGAGGTTGGAAGAGCCAGAGTGCAGAGCCTGCTTTGGATCCAGAACGGGACGACAGTCTCTTCCTTTGGCCCCGGCCTTCTTGCAGGGTGGGGGTCCAGGGTTGTTTGCAGCTTGCAGTGCTAGCGCCAACCACACGTCGCATAAGCAGATGCAAGAATATACACCGAAGCTCTGATACCAGGCAGCTCCTTCTCACTTGCAACATGTAGTACAGGTTGGATCTCCCTGATCCAGCATCCTCAGGGCTTGAGCACTCCCGAACCAGAGAGTTTGCTGGACCACGGCAGGTCAATGATCCCCTGTTGGCTGCTCTGCTCTCTGGCTCCTTTCCCAGGGGCTCCCAAAGCTCCGGCGCCCACCTTGTGGCCTCTCTCACTGCCCCCAGAGTTCCCTGGGGTGCCCCTGTCAGAGCTGCCCGGAGGCTGCCAGGCCTGCTCGAACACTGCTGGTCCCACTGCCACTGGGGTTTCCCCAGGCCTCTCTGGCCAATGCTCCCCTGCTGCCGCCTGGCCCCACAGCGGCCAGGGGCGTTGCTGGGGCTGCCTGGCCCCACCTGGATCCACTGCCACTGGGGATTCCTTGGCCCTGGTGACACGTGATTGGCCACCCCGGCCAGGGTTTTCCAGAGTTGCACGGCTGAGGCTATCAGGCCACTGCTGGCCTTACTGCCTGGGCCAGTCCTGCTCCTGCTGAGGGTTTGCTGGGGTTCTCTGGCCTGGGGCACCACAGCTGCTGCTGGGGGTTCCCTGGCTGGGGTGGGGGCTCCCCGTTCTCCACCTGGCCTTGCTGATGATGGGGTTCCCCACCTGGGACCAGGGGTCCCAGCCCTGCGTTCTCCCAGCTGGCTCATGCTGCTGGCCTCTGGGGCTCTTTGGTCCAGCAGCGTTCATGACCCTGCTGGGCCCCGGGTGCAACCGGACCAGAGAGTCCTGGATGTGGGAGGCTCAACCTGTGTCTGCACATTGATCTGTGGCGGGCTGTACCATTTTGTGCACCACTCTCATGTTCTCCGCTCTTTGTTTGCCAATGAACAGCAAAAGTGCCCGGTTGGGCTCACGGGTTTACACCATTCCTGCCTGTTCTTTTCATAGCTCTAATTCTCTTACGGCATGTTTTCACTATGGGCTGGATCGACGGGCAGCGATCGATCCAGCAGGGGGTTGATTGATCATGTCTAGTGTAGACGCAATAAATCGACTGCCGAGTGCTCTTCCGTCAACTCCAGTGCTCCACTGCAACGAGAAGAGTAATATCGACTTTAGCGACATTAGCCCCATAATTGAAGTTGTGTAACTTAGGTCAGTGGCCCACAATAATGTAGACAAGGCCTTAGATTTATCTACCTTTCCATCAAGCCACCTTTATTCCACCTCTCACAAGTTGGCATCTTGCTCCTCCTCTGTACACAGCTGCAGCTCTGCCCCCTGAGGTCAGCTGCATCAGCTAAACGCACGTCCGACAAGCAAGCTGCTTCTCAGCCTACCTCTTTGCCTTGGCAGGACAGGTGCAAACACCAGCTACGGTCAAAAATGAGCCGTTCACAGGGATTTCCAGTTTTCACCTAAGGAAGTTTGAACCCAGGGTTGAGAAGCTAGAACTCCAACCCCGCATGGCTACCATGCACTTGGTTTCAAGAGTATGCGCCAAAGAGTTGGCCATTCTTTCTGGTATCCCTATTAATTGATTTATTCTTCATCTGGTTCCTGGGTTCCAACGTGGAACCTGTAATTAGGAATAATTGAGCTTTATCCTGGTTTTACACCACGCAGCTCCCCTGGGGTCAGATTTGTTCTGGATTTGCTCTTGTGTGAATTAGGTAAGACCTGGGTGTGCTGGTTCCTGTGGCCGCGTGTGATGGGTGGCATGCCCACGGAGTCCTTCCCGGTGTGCTGCCTCGGTTGTGTTAAAAACGTGGCCGCTGTAGTTCTCCACGGACAAAGATCAAAGTGGTGCTTTAACAAGGCTGCTATTACTCATCCAAGGAAACAGCAAAGAGAAAGAGAACAGCTAACCAGAGAGAACTTGATGTGGGGGACTCACTGGCATCTTAACCCCCCCCCCATTGGGCATGCCCTGCAGCAGTCGAGTATACACCTCTACTACTTACACCTGCAGTCTTCAACAACAACTTTACCGTTACTAATCCAGCCTCCCGGCCTCACCATGACTTTCACACCCTTTATCCGTTCTTTTCATCATCCAAAGGACACAGGCAGCAGTTGGCAATTAGATCACCAAGCAATGTGGAGATTGGTGGCCAAAGAGTTTACAACCTTTTACTGGAAAGTGTTGTGATACAGGCTGGACCTCCCTGGTCCAGCACCCTGAGACCTGACCAGTCCTGGATAAAGGAGTTTGCCGGATAAGGGAGGTCTGGGAGGGAGAGGCGCTAGCTGATCTCCTCTCCTCAGACTCTTAGACTCGTGAGCTCTGCCCCTCCAGGCTTGCCTGCTCCGCCAGCTGTGGGCTCCAGTGCCCCATGGGTTCTGTTCTCCTGCTGGCCCCGCTGGCGGGTTGTGCTCAGATCCACCAGCAACCTCTGCCGTTGGGGCTCCGGAGTCCTGCAATATCTTCGGTCCTGCCGGAGCATGGATGTTGCTACACCCCAGAGTCCTGGACCACGGAGGTTCAGCTTGTACTTTGCTTTATGACCTTCCTGGGGGAAAACTATTCTGCCCTGATTTCCAGGGATGGGCAATGCTGGGGCTTGCAACTGACATATCAAAAGTGGCGTGTGGCATATAAATGGAGGAGCTCCATGAAGTGCCAGATCCATGTCAAACTGATTCTAAAAGGGCTCTGATGACTTGCAAAGCAGCGTGCACGTTGGGAACTGAATATTTAGCAGCTGTCTCCCTCTGCCCGGGCATAGTCACCATTTGCCATCACTGAAAGCTGTTTCTTCAGCCATTCCTGAACAAACAAAACCTATGCGGGCTTAGCACTGCTGGAACGTGGGCGGCTAGGTATTGTGCAGAAGTCATTCGAGGCGGGAGCTCTGGAACGCCGAGTCAAGACGCCAGCTCAAATCCAAACCGAAATCTTACTTTGTAACCCAAACTTATTTTTCCCTCCAAAAGACGTCTTCCCGGCCTATGTATCGATTGTGCCCCTGTTGTAAAAGGGCTTCAATGCATTTACATGAAAAGTGCCAGGGATTCCTGTTTTGAATTAACACTGTACTAGAAAGAAAAGCAAGGCACCGGGAGGGGAGCGGCTGCGGGTCTTTTTCTGATGCTTAGGAAATAGCTATTTATACGTGATCGGCTTGAGCCAAAGCTCTAGATCTTAACTCCTTCAGAATCTGGGAGAGTTTGGATCTGGGTACAGCTCTGGCAGCAAACCCCTTTCTCTCCTACCACCCTGCTGAAGCAGAAGGTCAGGGGATTGCTGAGAATCCTTTTGCTTTCACTTCTCCATTGGTGCACAAGAGCTCAAAATTGGTGATATTCGGGGACCCGCCTGCTTTTCCCGACGGGGTTGGTTGGGCTAGAGGGGTGATAGCAGAGGAAGGGTGGTCCCATGGTGAGGAATCTAGCTTTAGACTTGGGAGACGGGGATTTAATTCCCTGTTCCTCCAAAGCCTGTTTGCATGACCGAGGCCCGTCCATGAAACTAGGATACTAGCACTTCCCTTTGCCACAGGAGTGCTCTGAGGATAGGCACCCCAATGACTGTGAGGCGCTTAGGTATTGCAGCAATTGGGAGCCAAGTATCTTAGCAAGAGGAGTTTTTGTTCTGAGGAGGGTGGACTGCTTGTGTTTTGGCTTTCGTGTGCCTCTGGAGGGCTACTCATAGACACATTGGGTATGTCTACACTGCTTCCATCTGTCAGCAGAGGGACGCAGATGAGGCAGGTCGCCATTGCAAGTGAGGCAGGGATTTAAATATCCCGCGCCTAATTTGCATAAAAATGGCCACCGTGTTTTGCCGACTCAGCACTTTGTCAGCCAAAAGCAGCAAGATCCCTTGCAGGAGGCATAAGGAATCTGTCGAAAAAGGCTTTCTTTCTCGACAGATCCCCCTCTAGACTGCTGCTTTTTGCTGACAAAGTGCTGAGTCGTCAAAACGTGGTGGCCATTTTTATGCAAATTAGGCATGGGATATTTAAATCCTTGCCTCATTTGCAATGTCGACCTGCCTCATCTGCATCCCTCTGCCGACAGAGGGATGCAATCTACACATACCCAGAGTGTGGAGCTAAAGGAACAGCGGTGATAAGGAGCTGGACTGAAATCCTGGATTGGAACAACACCAGCATTCGGGGTCTGCATCCGTGCTTTGAAGTCACAGCTCCCGTTTCGACTTTTGTTTTTAAACTTTGCTCCTGCACTGACAAAGTCCTGGAAGTCCTGTGTTCTGAAGCTCCGACTAGATATGAGAAATGCACAATGATAAGGCACTTTCTGGGGCTTTCCCCCTGCCTGCTCCCATTCTGATTTTGTTCTGAGGCAATAAAGAACAGAATCTCCAAAGCAAACACAAGCCTGCAGCTCTCACATGCGGGAAAGGTTTGGGTGATCAGGGTCCCCGTGCATGTTGCTTCTAAAAGGTACTGAATCTGCCAGATTCTTTAGGCCAAGATTTTAAAGAGTTAGGGGATCATTTTGTGTGTCTGGCTGAAGGCACCTCAAAGGGGCTAATTTTAAGAAAACGTGGAGCAGGAAAACCAGGTCCTTTTAAGGGGCATCCAACTGGGCACCCAAAACTCAAGGAAGCCCAAATCCCTTGTCGCTTTTGAAATGGTTGACTTTTCCCACATTACATAAGAATATAAGATTGGCAATGCCAGACCATCTAGCTCCATCTAGCTCAGCATCAGAGCTTCCAAGAGTGGTCACCACCAGAGGGAACGGACAGGACAACTATCGAGTGACCATCCCTTGGTGTCCATTCCCAGCGTTTGGCAGTCAGAAGGTTAGGAACACACAGAGCACGGGGCTGCCTCCCTGACCACCGTGGCTAATAGCCCTGTCCTTCAGGGGCTTGTTCATTGTCTTGTGAACCCATTTATACCATTGCTCTTCTCAACAACCCATGGCAACAGGTTCCAAGGTTGTCTGTGTGTTGTATGAGGAACGACTCCCTTTTGTTTGCTTTTGACCTGATGCCTACTAACTTCATTGGATGGCCCCCACTTCTTGTGTTATGGGAAGAGGTAAATAACACTCTGTTGGTTGCTCTTCTCTGTACTTTTTCCAATTTGAATATATGTTTTTTTCAGATTGGGTGACCAGAACAGCATGCAGGATTCAAGGAATGGGTGTACCCCAGATTTCTAGAGTGTCGTCATGAGATTTACTATCTTATTCCCTATCCATTTCCTAGTAGGGCACATCAAAACTACGTTTTTTTTCTGAAAAGATATGCAAATTTGGCACTAATTTGCATATCTTCTTCTGATCACATTTTCGAAAGCGGGTTTTTCGAAAATGAAAGTAGTCTGGATGCAGTTTTTTAGGGGAAAAAAACCCTTTTTCGACAAAAAACTCCGCTCTTCCTAAAAAAAAAAGGTTTATGAGGGTTTTCGAAAAAGAGGTTTTTTTCTGAACCCCCCGCCCGCATCCAAACTACTTTCACTTTCAAAAAACCCGCTTTTGAAAATGTGATCAGAAGAAGATATGCAAATTAGCACCAAATTTGCATATCTCCTATAAAAAAAAAAGTATTCTATATGTGCCCATAGTTACTAACGTTCTGTTAGTTTGTTTGACCGACACTGAACATTGAACACATGGTTTTTAAAAAACTCTCCACACTGACACCAAGATCTCTCCCCTGACCTGTGATAGCTGATTTCGACCCCGTCGTTTTATGCACAGCTGGGATTACCTTTTCCAGAGGTGGATTACTCTGCATTTATCAATATTGAATTTTGTTTGACATTTTGCTGCCCGCTCGCCCAGTGTTAGGCGATCCCTTTGTAACTCTTTGCAGTCAGCGTTGGGATTAACTACTTTGAGGAATTTTTTTATCAACTGCAAATTTTGCCACCTCGCTCTTTATCCTCAATTCCAGGATATTTATGAATATGTCACACAGCATTGTCCCGGTACAGATCCTTGAAACACCCCGCTATTTATCTCTCTCCATTGTGTAAATGGATCATTTATTCCTACCCTTTGTTTCTTCCCTTTTAATCAGTTAGGGTACGTCTAAACTACATGCCTCTGTTGGCAGAGGCATGTAGATTTGTTTTTTTGGCAAAGGCAAATGAAGCCGCGATTTAAATGATCGCGGCTTCATTTACATTTACATGGCTGCCGCGCTGAGCCGACAAACAGCTGATCAGCTGTTTGTCGGCTCGCGCGCTAGTCGGGACGTTCCCCCTGTCGACATCAAAGCCCTTTGTCGGCAGCCCCAGTAAACCTCATTCCACAAGGATGATCAGCTGTTTGTCGGCTCAGCGCGGCAGCCATGTCAATGTAAATGAAGCTGCGATCATTTAAATCGCGGCTTCATTTGCCTTTGCCTATCTGTCTAATCTACATGCCTTGGTGTTTATCCGTCCGTCTGATAGTTCTCTCCTTTACTATAGTTTCTATCATTTTGCCTGATCCCAAATTTAGGGATATCAGCCTGTATTTGCCAGGATCACTGATTATCTACCTGTGGCCCCTATTGCTACACTTTCTGAGTGCCGCACAAGCTTATAGAATAGTAATAGAGATGTAGCCGTGTTAGTCTGATCTTGCTGAAAGAAAGGACAGGACTATGTAGCACTTTAAAGACTAACAAGATGGTTTATTAGGTGATGAGCTTTCGTGGGCCAGACCCACTTCCTCAGATCAAATTGTGGAAGAAAATTGGCATGACCATATATACCGAAGGGATAGAATAAAAAAAAGTGAACACATATAAAATAGACAAATCAGATTTTAGAACGGGGGTGGAGGGAGGTTAGTGTCTATGAGATAATGATATTTGGGGTGATAATTGGGGAAGCTATCTTTGTAATGGGTAAGCTTATGTTTTTAAATTGCATGGAGCAGATTTACGTGACATACTGTAAGCAATGTGACCCAGAAGAACATTCTTTATTTCCTGGAAAATATGGGGTCGTTTCTCAGATGCTCCCTTGAAAGCAGCTTTAATTTGGAATGCTACAAAACGACCATCAGAATGTCAAAAACGTGCCACGGGAAAAAACCTCCGTGAAGTCGGGGCCTGCCCCCACTGTTGAGACTTGCATTCTCACATGGCAACACTTAGCATTACTGCCACACCGATGCATTGGCTTTTGTAACTGATCCCACCACCCCACCCCACGATTAGGTATTGCTGTTATAAACCAGGTACCTCCCTGTGCGAATGACAGCAGCTGTTAATTCACAAATCGGTCGTTAACCGGGTTAGGGGTGGCGGGGGGAGGCTGATGGATTTCACCAGGATTACAGCGCTGGGGGTCTTTTACAAAAGTACTGCCAACAGAATGTGGTAGGGTCGTCTTCTAGGTAGAAAGTTATTTTCTTCTGTTGCTGAGGTTCCTAAAGATGAATTGAGCACAGACTCAGTGGAATGATACAGTAGCACAGTTACTTAAAGAGAATAGGAACTTTATTATTTTGCAAAATTAAGGGTTCCTTCTACTTGACATCATTCACTGGGTGTCTGAACACTGCGTCAAAACACAGCAATAAACACAACACGGTTATATGATAGGCCCTATACTTTACAGTACCTACAGGGAATCACTTTTTAAAGTCTACAACATGCAGTCGTCTTTTTATATGAGCGTCTGAGTCATAACAATAAAAATGGATAAAAAATAGTCATAAATCTGGATTTTACATCATGCACCGAGCAAAGTCTAAATTAAACGACTGTGTTAAACCTTCTATGGCATAGACCTAATTAATTAAAAACACCAGGGTGAAACAATTTAGCCATCCATCTTTTAGTTTAAGTGGGGACGAGGTGCATATGGTACCTTACTGAGGACGACAAACGAAAGACCCATTGTACATCCGTTTACACTGATCTGATGGAGGGAAGGGTAAATATGAGCCACTAATCAGAGAATCATAGAAGAGACCTCACGAATCATGGAGTCCAGCCCCCTGCCCAAAGCAGGACCAAACCCAATTCAATCCTCCCAGACAGGGCTTGGTCAAGCCAGGACTTAAAAACCTCTCGGGATGGAGATTCCACCCTCTCCCTAGGGAACCCAGCCCAGGGCTTCTCCACCCGCCTAGGGAAACAGATTTTCCTAACAGCCAGCCTAGACCTCCCCCACTGCAACTTGAGCCCATTGCTCCTCGTTCTGCCATCTGCCCCCACTGAGAACAGCTTCTCTCCAGCCTCTTTAGAACCCCCCTTCAGGTAGCTGAAGGCTGCATCAAATCCCCCCTCGCTCTTCTCTTCTGTAAACTAAATAAGTCTAAATCCTTCAGCCTTCTTGGTTACAAGGGCACCTTATTGACTCGTCTCCAGCTTCTCATCCTCTGGAATCCCCAGGTCCTTTTCTGCTGACCTCTACTTAGCCAGCCGGTCCCCAGCCTGTGACAATGCCTGGGATTCTTCCGTCCCAAGGGCAGGACTCTGCACTTCTCCTTGTTGGACCTCATCAGATTTTCTTTTGGCCCAATCCTCCCATTTGTCCAGGTCACTCTGGACCCTTTCCCTACCCTCCAGCCTATCTACCTTTCCCCCTAGCTTAGTGTCATCTGGGAACTTGCTGAGGGTGCAATCCATCCCCTCACCCAGGTAATTAATACTCTCTTTATCCCTTCGTATTTTCCATAAAACCCTGGCTTAGTGTAACTGTCTAATAGTGGATAGAAGTTCAAGCCACACAAAACACCTGTAAGAAGCTGGGAGTTACCATACCAAGCCACTGAAACTAAGCTTATTTACAGAGCATGGAGCCAACAAATGGATTGGTGGGGGAAGCAGCACACTTAACGGACTCAAGTGGCATTTGAAGCATTCTGCATAATGTGAAGCGCACTTGAGACTAAGCTGAAAGGGAGCCAAGGGTGTTGGAATTGGTTCTTGTGTAAACAAAGAACCATTTGTCGCAGCTTGGTGGCTTCTCCGATGCTACCGTGAGGAAGTCTTCCCGGAGAAATGCTCCCTTCATCTCCCCACCCACAAACGTATCCTTTGACTCTGGGATCGCCTTGCTCCTGTCTTCCCACAACCAACATCCTTAAAGGGAAGTTGGTACCCGGGAGAAAGGAAGTCAGTTTAGGACTGCGTATATTAAAAGTAGAACACTCCTATGAGGTGGACCAACGGGAAAGTTCATGTAAATATCATAAACGTTGAAAGCGTGCAAGCGCATTTCTTCCCCAGGGCTGGAAAAAGTGTGAGCAGCTTCCCTTTGAATGGTGCGTAAGGCCCCTGCAGGCAGACACTGGGGGATAGAGAATAAAGTGCCGCTGTTGAGGCCCTGGCTTTTGACTTTATAAACAATTCCCTGAGAGTAACCTGCTTACTCGTGCAGGGTGGAAGGGCTGGTTTGGGGATTTCGAACCACAGATCCTCAGCTAGTGCAGCTTTGTAAATATTTGCATACTGTGTCTTTCCCCCTCAGGAACCCTAAATAAGAATAATGCAGTGCCCCTTTTGGCGCTGAGCAATAACCCCTCTGTCATAAGGGCTTGGCATGGAGGAGGTCCGCTTCTTATGTCTAATCTTTGGTACCCCTTGCACATGGGGAATGGCTTATACTCCATGTCTTCAGAGCTGGCCGCATCTTCCTTTTGGGCCTGTGGTGTCCAACTGGTTCTGAAGCAGTAGCCACTAGCAAACTAGTAGCGAACTGGCCACATAATTCTGAAAATGTAAATAATGTTGTGAGCCAACGAGCCGCCCGCAACCGGCCAGAGAGCCACACGTGGCTAACATGTGGGATGCTCCGGCTTGCTGCAGAAAATAGAAACCCTTCAGTGGAGGAGTCGAGGATGGAGGTCATGGCGGATAATGAAATAATTGTTGTGCCGCCAAATGGGCATCTCTCCAGAACAACTGTCCCCAAACCTCCTGGCCTTTCTGACTGCACGGCCACTCCCTGTTCTCGAAACGGTGTGTCCTGCAGCCTGAAGAAAATGGCCTGCCATGTACCTAACTGGCCACTATTACACATACATACCTTTTGGTATGCACAAATGAGTCACTGGTACACGCAGTCCCACAAACCTGTCTTTGTAAATCAGGCCTTAGTAACTGGGATTCAAATCCTGAAAAACACTTAAGCTCCTAACCGGTGTTCTCTGTCAGTGGGGCGCTTGTGCGGTCACACAGGAGACAGTCAAATGCTACTCAGCTGATTAGCAGAGTACCCATGGCTAAGTTTTGTTTTTATCAGTGGTGCACATTCACACCTGCCTTGGTGCACTTGAAAACATTATTCTGCACATGAATGGAAAAAATCCGCACATGGATGGAAAAGATTAGTGGGAATGTTGGCCCTAATTTAAAGAGCATAAATACCTAGGAAGATCGGGATCCTAGAGTTTACTGTACCTTGGACAGATGAAGATCTGATTCAGAGGGACTTGGACTTTTGGAAGCAGGCCAAGTCCTCAGCTGATGGGATTCAGAGATGTATGCGCGCCCCTGTCACCAACAAATGGAACTGGATACCAGCCCTGGAGACAATGAGCCAGAGAGACGGGGTGCCTGTGTTTTCAGTTCTTCTCTTTCACGCACATCCAGTCCCCAAAGCTCTGGCCGAGGGAGTCAGATCAGACCTAGGGAGCAAATTCTCCTGCCAAGAAGCATCTTCACTTTACATCATGCACCGAGCATGATGTTGGGGGGTAGGCAGAACTGGCCCCACCCTGTCACAATATGGGGGGAGCAGAGAAGTTGGTGTAACGCTACCTTTGCGGCACCCCCTGCCCTCTGGGACACCCGGCTGAGCTGTTCTCACCTGCAGCTTGGTTCCAAAGGGCCTGATTTTCCTCCCACTTGTGCAAGTTTTACATCAGTCTCATTCCAGTGACTTCTGGGGTAACAGCAAAGAGACTGGAAAACGCATCAGACTCCTTGGCGGCAAAGCCGGTGCATTGTTCCAGCGCTTTTCGGATGTGTCTAAAAACGAGGGACGAGTTAAATCCTGATTTTGACTCGCTTGGAAAAAGCCTTTGTCAATACAAGCCAATGACCCTCTGCCAAAAGAGGCAAATGAATCCCAAAGAGACAGTCCTAACTAGAAGTCGAGCAGCAGTATCCCCCTGTTCTTCTACCTTACTGGCATTCTATATTTATTTATGGACTCTGAGAAAAATCCACGACCTTGCCTGACTCACATCAGGTGCGCCTCAAAGCAGACCGGCTCGTGAAAGAACCCCGGTAATCTCTCCTTCCCATTTCTTTCATGTGGGCACAGGAGCGTTCAGACCGCCTGGAATATTTTTTTTTTGGCTGGGAGGGGGTTGAAAGACATAAATCAGCGAGCCGGGGCTCCAGTCCACTGGTTCAGCAAGGCGGTGCGGCGCTAGTCTTTGTTTTCCCTGTATGGCCTGCTTTTGGGGGCCAGCGGGAGAACCGAGTTCCAAACCGCACACCTTACAAATCCGTCTGGCCTGACACTCCGGCAGCATTCATTACCAGCCGTAAAAATAAATAAATAAATAAATAAATAACGCCACTCGAGCAAGCAAGGTTTCGGTGCTGCAGCCCAATTTTCCATTGCAATAGCCCAATTAACGGGCGTGTGTTTGTTTTACAAAGCTCCAAGCGACAATAAACCAGGCAGATACACAGGCTGCAGAAAGCTCCGTAATTAGGACAAGGTGTACAAATTAAACCACTCTTTTTAAACTTCAAGCCAGCTAACTTCTGACATACTGTATTGCTAGGGCTTCTGGGACCAAACCCAATTAACATCTTAGTATTTTATAAGCATCGTTTTAATTGCATGTGTATGCTATCTTCTCTCCAAGAGCCTTTCAAGGTGCTAGCCTTGGTGCAGATTTTATTACTTTAGTGATTTAAAGCTACTCTATCTGTTCTTCCCGTTAATAATGACTAGTGCTACTTCAATTGCTGGTCCGACATAAAACGGAGCTCTCCAAAGAATTATACGTTAAAACACTTACATTTAACTTTATTATTACATTTTTTAATTCACCCCCGATTTGAACATTACACCTCGAAATGTTTTATCAAACTGTCAGCTTTATAAGAGCAGGAAGAGTGAATGTTTTACTTTTCAGCATTTTCTTACAGCTCAGCTGCTTGGCCAACATGCAACACATTCTGTACCAAGTGACATTCTCTGGTGTTAGTTTATCCCAGAGTCCTAAGGAAAAGAGGAGAAGGGGAGGAAGTTTAAGTATTTCAGGGATGGCCAAAAAAAAAAAAAAAAAATTCCCCCTCTAAAACTTTTAGCTGGGCCGAGATGGAATCTTCCTTTTGTTCTTTCAGGGCGGGCAACTATCCCATTTTGTTTGATCATAGCATGTAATTTCGAGTGACTATATACGAATGTTACTCTCATGTAGGGTTTCTGCTGTCTGGGTACAAATTTTGGGACTTAAAAACGCAGAGGGTTCCTTCTGGAATTTTTTTTAACCTTTTTGCTTGATTGAGTAAATCCTTACTTCTGTGAGACCTGGACTACATGAGGCCCTTAGTCTGAAATTATTCCCCCCAAGGTCGATTTTATAAGTGTTATGCCCACACTCCCAAGCCCGTTATTCCGGAATAAGGGACTGCAGAAATTGAACCCTGTAGTCCTGTTTTTCCTGAGGAATAATGCCATTCGAATTTGTAAAATCGGGTACCCAGAAGTCGAACTTAGTAAATTCGGACTAATCTCCTAGCGTAGACATGGCCTGAGTAGGTATATTGACGGCAGTGGGATTACTCATGTTTGGAAGAATTGGGCCCTCACAGAAACATTGGAAAATTCCACAGAAAATCGGATGCATTCTAAGGAACGTGAATCCCTATTGCTTTAATTGCTTTCTCTGTACAATTCTCCCAAGTGCTATAGTCCTCTGTAAGCATCTATTTTTGGAAACTCACCCTGCACTGCAAAGACCAACTGAGATTCTAGGAGAGATTTTAAAGGTATTAAAAAGTATCATGGGAAACGCCTCCCCCATCCAATTTATGAAACGACGTATAAAGCACATTATCATCTCCTTTCTCCAGGATCATATTTACATCCTTTCTTTCAGCCTTTTGGGGAGGAAAAACACACAAGGATGCATTGGAGCATATTGAAATGATAAAACAACTAAAATGTTGACTTTATAATACCGGCCGCCAATCTCAAAATATTTTTCCTCTTTATGAAATGCAACTTTGGGTGACTAAGTACTCATGTTACTCTCATGTAGGCCATCTGGATACAAATGCTGGGTTTTAAAAACGCACGGAGGTCCCTCCTGGAATATTTTGAACCTTTTCACTTGATTGAGTGTCTTGTCAAACAAAGCTGGCAGCAGCTCTCTTGGAACTGCCTGAATCTATGCAGATATGATTTCTATCATGCCTTTATTATGTGTAGCCCATAATAAGGATGAGCATGTATAAATCATCTCTGGCTGGCACTTAAGATGCAATACTCAAAGGAGAAAGACAGTTCTGTCTTCAAATGTCTAGCAATTTCAGATATTATACAGTAAGTCTCCCCAGAACCAGACAACCCTCAATTCTGTGCATCCTCCGGTGAAAGAATGGGACTTTCATACCTTCTTGAAAGAGTCACCTGAGAGGACTGTGTGGCTAGGATGTGCGGTGCATCACCGGGATGGGTGTGTTGAAGTTCTTTTGCAAAGCCCTTCTAAGAAATTTGCAAAGAGATGAAGATTTTTGCCTCTAACAGTCCTCATATAGAATTTCTGTGTGCATTTGTATAAACGTATGCACATGCGTTTTCCTTGCTGTTCTCATCTATGTTCTAAAACATACACAAGATGCACTACGCTAGATAATGCGTGTGTTTGTGTGGGCAATCTAGCTGATTTGTAATATGTAAAATTAAATAAATTTAGCGATGCGAGCAGATCTGAGAAATTCTTACAAACGCTGACTCTCCCATCTCTGCACTATCTGAACTGGTCAAAAGTAAGTTCAAAATATCGGACGAAAGTTGTTTCCTTTCTGTGGGGGTCCTTTTTTTGTATACGTTTCTGAAAGTAGATTTAAAATGTTTCCCTAAAAATCTCTTCCAAAATCTTTTTTGATTTCTTTTTGGTTTACTGAAGAATCTTAGTTTTCAGTATGAGAATGTGGGGGTTAGTAAACAAATTTCATAATGATTTCAAAATGACAATGATACAGGCTTTAAAATTCAGAGAAAAGGGCACAGAAAATGGAATTTTGGATGAGGTCAGCATTTTTTTCATGAAAAATGCCCATATCTGATTAAAAGTAATTTGTGGGAAAAATTTCTCACCAGCTCGAACACTAATACACACACACACACATACACACACACACACACACACACACACACAATTTGTCAAAGAAAAGCTAGTCTTAACCTCTTTACCTCTCAAATTCCACACAATCAGATGTCATTATGACAAGAATTTATGAAACTACCATCCTTGATTCTCCAAAATTGTATGTAAATCAGAGACACCTATAAACACAAGGGTGGTTATAAATGGGATGAATCCTTTTTGGAGCTATGATTTATGGGGGCAGAAAACAAAATAATACCTTATCCGAAGGAACTTTCAATTGCAAGTGGAGTACACAATTACGAGCTCTTTGTAAAATGCAGCAAACACAGTGAAGTATGTGATTTTCCACTGTATCGGAGGAAAGCAAACACGATAACAGCTATCCTGGGGAATGATCTCTAACAATGACCCCTAATGTCACTGTTCAGTGTTCAATTGCCTACCCCATTGCAGACGCTGGACAATCACATATGTCATTGTGATGGTAACAATAGAGTGTTCACCTACCTTTACCTAGCAGAGGCTGCCTGCTTATCATGAAAGGACATTAATTTGGCGAAGGGAGGTTGTTAATAACGGTACTTTAAGATGCCGGCACCACAAACTGCAGATTTTGTTTGACAAGCGACCTTATAAGACGAACACCATCTTACTCAGCAAATGTGCTCTCCAGGCATAATAAGAGTCTATGAGGACTAGGGGATCAGGCCAAAACTGTGGAAAACTCTCATTGAATGGTGTTTTTTACCAGGTGCTGTTTTCATGACCTTCGCTTTCCGGAGTATTACATCCAATTCTGGGCCCCTCATTACGGAAAGGATGTGGATGCATTGGAGAGAGTCCAGCGGAGGGCAACAAAAATGAGTAGGGGCTGGAGCCACATGACTTACAAGGAGAAGCTGAGGGATTTGGGCTTGTTTTGTCTCCAGAAGAGAAGAGTGTGTGTGTGTGTGTGGGGGGGGGGGGGGGGGGGGGGATTTGATCGCAGCCTTCAACTACCTGAAAGGGGGGGGTCCAAAGAGGCTGGAGAGAGGCTGTTCTCAGTGGTGGCAGATGGCAGAACAAGGAGCAACGGTCTCAAGTTGCTGTGGGGGAGGTCGAGGTTGGATATTAGGAAAAACTATTTCACTAGGCAGGTGGGGAAGCACTGGGCTGGGTTCCCTAGGGAGGGGGTGGAATCTCCATCCCTAGAGGTGTTTAAGTCTTGGCTTGACAAAGCCCTGGCTGGATGATTTAGTTGGGGTTGATCCTGCTTTGGGCAGGGGGCTGGACTTGATGATTCCTGAGGTCTCTTCCAATCCTCCCATTGTATGATTCTATTCTATGGTTCTACACTTTCAGCTGGCATTGACCAAGAAGAGGAACTGGTTTTTCTTGTATTAAATACACCCAATAATTGTCGTAAGGATCCCAAAACAAGGCCTGTCTTTACTGGCATAGCTCCAGGTAGAATTTTGGTGCTTAAATTGTAGATGGATGAATAATGTTGACTCTATTAATTTACAAGCAACAGAATAATTAATGACGTTTCAATGAATGCGGATGACGCAGGAGCCAGTAAGAACCCACTTCTCCAATTAGAGGGAGAAACTTTTGGTTGGCAAATGAAGATGCTTTGCTCTGAAGTTATTGACAGACAATAAATGTGGACCTCGGTGAGTCCATCTTTAGAGCCCCTTTTCAGAGCAGGTCAGAGCTTTTGTTATGGCAGCAAAGGCTGCTGGGAACTATGGATAAGGGCCTGGAGAGATAGGTCAGTGTTCTTGGTGTGACGTGGTCTCTGTAATCCAGGGTTTCCGAAACGGTTTTCAGCTGTGGAGCCCTTATGGGGTCCTGAAATTCGGTGGAGCCCTTAAAATAGCGTGATTTTTAAGTCAATAGGTGCCCACATAAATAGACAAAGTTCTGGAATTCAGTTTTTAGTTTTTGGATATTTCTTATACATTCTTTCCCCACCCTGAGAAAACGATCAGAAAATTTGTAAGAAAATAACAGGGCCATACAACTGTCATTAAGGCTTTCTCGTGGACCCCTGGACTCCTCGCGAGGAATGCCAGAGTCCACAGAGCACCCCTTGGGAAATCCCAGCTTAGCCAGAATGCAGACTGAAAAAGATCAGAAAACCAGCACTGTTGGCGTTCAGTGCCCATGTCTTTTAAATAGCATCCACCGTAGATACATTGCAATAGAGAGGTTGGGGCGCTGTTAGCTTGCAAGTGTCCTGCTACCTGGAGATTTCTTGTCATTAGACAGCAAAGGTAGGTGGAGCTAGGTGAGAGAATGTATCTACTGTCTGAGGTTCTTATACGGCCCTTCTCAACATGATATCTTTAATATAGATACATTCTCAACACATGCATTTATCCTCAGAGCACCCCAACGAGGAAGGGAATAGCTAGCTGTTCTTCCCAATTCCCAGATGTAGAAGTAAGGCAGAGAGAGTTGTAACCATTTGTCAAAAGTCATGCAGCCAGTCTGTGGAGCAGAGAACCGAGCCTGGCTTTCCTCAGCCTAGTGCGCTAACCACTAGATGATCTTTCCGCAATGCACGAGGTCTGATTTTTCTGGCCTTGCAAGAATAAAACGTGAACATGGAATTGTTTTGTGCCCAACTGTTCTCTTGCATTTTATTTTATTTTTTTTTAAATATTTAACTCAAATTTAGCATGAAAGTCTTGGCAGCTGTGTGAATATTTACCAAATTGACAGTTGACAATATTGATATTAGGCCGGAAGGGCATTCGCAGCTTTTTCCAGAGCTGATTCAGTTTAGGGAGGCTTCAGCTGTGCAGAGCCACAAGAATAATTCACAATGAATAATTGAAGCAATGAATTTTGCCCTCCGCCCCCGTTATCCTGCTAGCAAATTGTTTGCGAAGAGATTGTGAAATTCTTCAGTGAATTCATTCTGGTCTTAATCCACCATATACTGAAGTCAATGGATAAACTCTGTTTGAGTTCAGAGAGAGATGGATCAGTCCGTATTTGAAATTACGAACAAATTTCTTCTCTTTATCCTTGGGGAGAGCATAACCCAATTTCTAATTGATGGGCCGGGGAGGGGAAGGGAGAGTTACAAGAGGGCAGGGTCTTTCTTTCTGCTTCTTCCTCTGAAGTAACTGGTACCGCCCCCTGCCAAGGTATGTCTAGACGGGCCAAATTTCAGAAAAGCTTCTTCCAAAAAAAAAGTGGAAAAAGGTACGCAAAATGCAAAATGCATTTTGCGTACCTTTTTCCAAAAAATAGGTGTAGTGTAGACATAGCCCAAGAGACAGACCTTTGGTCAGAGCCAACCTTGTAATTCCTGCGTTCCTAGCTCTGCAGACCGTGGATACTAGAAATGATGAATAAACTGCATCCTCTGTACCATCATTTACGGAATGAATGTGCGCAACTCATGTCAGCCCTGCCGCTAATCTGCTCCATGCAAATTGCAAATGTTGTACACAATGAATATACCTCCTGAAAACCCGGTTTCTGCAAATCTTCGAGCACTCACACTGGGAAGGAGTTGTGGACAAGTAGTTACGCTCGCACAGTGCCATGAGGTTATTTTATATTGACCCAGCATGCAGTAGCTATAAGCAACCTCCCCCAAGGGATCTGCGTATGCACGCTAATTAAAACCCGCTTTTGAATTTAAACAAACGTTCTTAGAAAATAAAACAGCACTTTCCCCCCATGTCTGGCGTTTTGTCACTCTTGGGGGCAAGCATCCGTTCTTTTCCCTGCTAGATGGCGCTGTCCTCTAACAAAACCCAGGTTTCAGACCGCACATGCAGGGTGCAATAGTCCTGGCCACTGGAGAAATGGAAACAACTGAAGTTTAGCACAGAGCAAAATACACAAATAAAATAATAATCCCCCGCCCCCATGCAACTCTTTCTCACACTCTTTTCAGTGTTATTTTCCTTCAGTGTGCCCGGGAATTCTATATACATTTTAATAGCGTGTGCCACACATTTAAAGTTATGGGGTTTTTTTTTTTATATAAACCCAGCATGCAGTAATTATGAGTGTAAAATACATTTGGGGAAAAACATTTTCCAGCTTGCCAAGACTAACAGCTTACAAATAAGGACTCATTCCTGCGCCGGTATAAATCCTTCCCCTGGAGAATTTGCGCCTGCATTTGAAATTCCACCATCACCATGTTTACTGAAAAGAAGAGAGACGCGCTGACTTTTAGAAGGCCTTCTATAAATATTTTTGTGGCTCCTTGCACATGGGCCAGTGTGCAATCCGAGATGGGGGATGGGAGGGGTGTTGAATGCAAAATAATGCCAGGAGTCAAAACAGAAAATTGGCTGCTGGGATTCATTGGTGCCTTATTATCGCAGCTGGGTCTTCTGTGGGCAAGCGAGGGCCACAAGAACAGCTCCACGGCCTGCTCCAGGGCTCTGAGCTGCAGCTTCCCTGGTATCACTCCGAGAAAGCGGGAAGAAAGCAGAAAGTGGAGAGAGATGCGAGCCAAGGGAGGCAGCGGGAAGGAGACCAAGAGAGAGGACACCAAGGAGAAGGGTCTAAAAAGAAAGAAAGCTACGTGGAATGGAATAGTGATAGAAATGTAGCCGTGTTAGTCTGGTGTAGCTGAAACAAAAGACAGGACTATGTAGCACTTTAAAGACTAACAAGATGGTTTATTAGGTGATGAGTTTTCGTGGGCCAGACCCACTTCCTCAGATCAAATAGTGGAAGAAAATAGTCACAACCATATATACCAAAGGATACAATTTTAAAAAAAATGAACACATATGAAAAGGACAAATCACATTTCAGAACAGAAGGGGGATGCGGGGGGGGGGGGGGGGAAGGAAGGTAAATGTCTGTGAGTTAATAATATTAGAGGTGGGGAAGGGTAGATGTCTGTGAGTTAATGGTATTAGAGGTGATAATTGGGGAAGCTATCTTTGTAATGGGTAAGGTAGTTGGGGTCTTTGTTCAGCCCCCCGCGGAGAGTGTCGAATTTTAGCATGAATGCCAGTTCAGAGGATTCCCTTTCAAGTGCAGATTTGAAAGCCTTCTGAAGTAGGATGCATGTGATTAGGTCATTGAGACAGTGTCCTTTCTGGTTGAAATGGCAAGAAACTGTTTTTTCTTTGTGATCCTGTCTAATGTCTGTTTTGTGGGCATTGATCCTTTGGCAAAGTGTCTGAGACGTTTGTCCAATGTACAAAGCAGACGGACACTTTCGGCACATGATAGCATAGACGAGGAATGGAGAGAGAGAAGATGCAGAGAGGAGGAATTGAGCGAGGAGGGATGGGAGGAGATGAGAGGAGGAATGGGAGGAGCTGGGTGGGGGATGGGAGGAGAGATGCGAGGAGATGGAGGAGGGATGGGAGCAGGGCCGGATTAAGACTTTAAGAGGCCCTAAGCACTGAAAAGATTATGGTGCCCCCCCCATATGTAATTCAAAATAAAAACAATACTATACCGTAAAAAAAAATTGTATTTTTCAAAATGACACAAAACTGACGTCTTCTGAAATTAAAATAGCTTCTTTCTAGATTTTCTGATTGCAAAATTCTGGATACGTTCATCAAAGCTGACTTGATGAAGCATGTCCACTTCCATACACAATGGGGAAAGTGAATTGAGTCTGTCCTGACACATTGTTGTTCTCTGAGGGTTTTATATTCTTTTCAGCTGAGAAAAAGAGCGTTCTGCCGAGTTCTGACTTTTCCCACGATGACAACTTTGATGCTATTTTGAAATATCAAATTTGTTTAAAAAAATCTCATTTTTTTTGGTGCTCCTGCTTTGCTGGTGCCCTAAGCACGTGCTTAGTCTGTTTATTGGATAACCCAACCCTGGATGGGAGGAGACGGAGGAGGAATGGGAGGAGATGAGAGGAGGAATGGGAGGAGCTGGGCGGGGGATGGGAGGAGCTGGAGGAGGAGATGGAGGAGAGATGTGAGGAGATGGAGGAGGGATGGGAGGAGATGGAAGAGAAAGAACAGGGGGGGATGAGAAGAGGGACAGGAGGCAATGGAAAGCAGAGAACTGGGTGAGCCGAATGAGTGGGAAGACAGGAAGTGGCCGGAGGAGAAGCAGACCAGAAGCAGTGGAAGGGCGGAGGAGCCTAAGATGAATGAAGAAATGGAGCGAGAAGCATGGAAGGAGGGACACATGTACAAATAGAGTGAGGGGGGAGAGAAGAGGTTGCTGGCTAGCACACGGGAGGTCTTAGCCCGGGAGCGTCTCGTTTTCTGGTGGCTGCGTTTCCCCAGGAAGTTCAGTGCACTTCCAGCTGGGGTGGTACTTCAGTCCCAGCCAGAGCAGGCTGGTCAGAACTAGGTTTACCTCAGGGCTGGTCTAGCTACTGTGTGGGCACCCTGCGTTGGCCCGCAGTTGCAGTGGGAGTCACTCTGGGCAGCGGTTGCATTCAGAAAACGAGCCTCTGTTGATGGGACCAGACATCTCCCAGGCCAGGGGACACAAATGGCTTTATTACAGGAATCCATTTCTTCCGATTTGCAAAGGCCCCACTGCACACAGAATCCTAGAACTCCAGGGCTGGCAGAGACCTCAGGAGTCATCGCGTCCAGCCCCTGCCCAAAGCAGGACCCATATGCAGGAGGCATAAGGGATCTGTGGGAAAAGGCTTTCTTTCTCGACAGATCCTCCTCTAGACTGCCGCATTTTGCCAACAAAGTGCTGAGTCGGCAAAACGTGGCGGCCATTTTTATGCAAATTAGGCACGGGATATTTAAATCCCTGCCTCATTTGCAATGTCGACCTGCCTCATCTGCATCCCTCTGCCGACAGAGGGATGAAGTCTAGACATACCCTAAGGTGCCACAGGACCACTCGTTGTATTCAAAGTTACAGACTAACACGGCTCCCCCTCTGAGACCCATAGAGACAGTGAGCGCAATAACTGAGCCATTTCACTGCTACTTAAACCTAACGTGCAGTGTTTAAGCAGGACGAAAGTACACGGAGAGGGGATTTTCACCCCTAATGCATTCCCATGAGGCTTACGTAGCCTCCTCTATTCCAGGAGTGGGGAACCTAATGCCCAGGGACCGGATGTGGGCCCTGGCTTGCCTGGATCCGATGCCTGAGGCTTCGGGCTCCCCCCAGCATTGGGTATCTATGGGGCTGGAACAACAAAATCAACTCACCTGACCCCCTGCAGGCTCTGGTGTGCGAGGGGAGTGTGGGGAGTGTTTCTGCTTCTCAGTCGGGGCCACAACAGTGAGGGTTGGTTTTTTGGCTTCTCACCTGTGTGCGGACCCTGGCTGACTGTTCTGTGGGTCAGTGGCCCCCGCTCCAAAAGAGGCTCCCCGCCCTGCTCTATTCTTAGCCCTGCATGCATCCCATGAAGCCCAGGGTTGCTTTAACAGTGATCAGCGCTGGGGGCGAGCGTGCCTGTGTCTTTTCCGAAATGGAGAAGCAGCCTGAAACATCAGGTTATTGCAATATTCGCCAATCCCCCCTTTCTGAGCCACTAAGGCTTGGCTTCCAGATTGACTCCAAATTGTGTTCCTTCCCAATAGGAAATGAAGGATTTCTGCAAGGGTGGAGCAGATCCTAGAATCCCTAATCCACCCTCCCACAGTTCTATTCCTTCCCACACTCTCTGCTGCTGGAAAAAATAAAAGAATGAGAGCCCCGGCCAAGGGGTTGAGCACAGTGCAGGAGCTGGGATTGTTTTTCCTGGCTGACACACTGAGTGTGGCTGGTGTGCTTGCTGCTTCCTTGAAAGGCGGGTGGGGAGGAGGGGGAAGAGATTAAGGCCATCAAGATAATGCAGAGAGTATTCAAGCTGGAAGCAGAGGGGAGATCTAGAAGGCTCGTTTCTTTCCAATAGTAAGGAACCAGAATCCAGGAGGATGTAATTTGCAGATTAGGCAAATGAGCAAAGAGGATAAAATTAACTTTCTCACAGAGAGGGGAACAGTCAGTTTGAAGAGGAAAACTTTCCATCTCTCCCCCAGCCTCCATAAAACTTTATGGCTGATACAATCAGAACATTGATTTAAATGAAGTAGGAAATCTCCACAAATATGAAACAGTAGGGGCAGCCATCCGTTCATGGACTCGTTATCTGGCTTGTGTGGAACATGCAACACACGGTTTGGCATTCTGGGGATAATGAAATCTCAGCCAGTCCGTGTGTGTGTGTGTGTGTGTGTGTGTGTAAAAGTAACAGATAGATGGGAAGTAAATGCTGAATCTCACCCAGTACACAGTTGGTGGCACTGTTTCCTCTGATTTTTCCATATGTGTGCGGACTAAATTTTGTTATGTGCACCAAGGCCGGTGCAGATGTGCACCACTAGTAGAAACACATGGAGCCGTCTGTGGGTGCTCTGCTGATCAGCTGGGTGGCATTGGGTGGCGGACCCAAGCACTCAGGGAACGCTGGCTGATGGGTGTCAGTCACTAACTGGAAACCAGTCCGGCCTACCTGCGTGTTTGCCTTGTTAAGATAAAATTAGAGGTGAAAGAACGGGTTTGTGTCTAGACCTTATGAATAGTGTAGGCTGCTGCATGCATTGATCTCACTTAGAACTTCCTCTGGCCCATGGTATAAAGTTACACGGGGTGTTTGCCTGGGATGCCTCTGCGATTGTGGAACTCGCCAAGCAGGAAAGATGCGTTAATTAGTGCCGAGTGCTGTTGCTGCAGACAGCAGGGCCTCTGAAACCAAATGAGCCACCGGAAAACATCCAAAGGACAAAGACTTTGTGGATTCCCGGCTCTACTCACTGAAGAGGAATCAGGCGTTGATGTTTGTTCTGTCACTTTGCACCAGGGATGGGCATTTAAATGTTGATGGTTTGCCAGGTAAGGCCACAGCTATATTTACCTGGGCCTCCACAGGTACCAGCGACCGCAGCTCCGGCTGGAAGATGATCGCTGTTCCTGGCCAATGGGAATGGTAGGAGTGGCGGGACACCATTTCCCGTAGCTTCCATTGGCTGGGAACAGCGATCCGCAGCCAATAGGAGTTGCGATTGCTTGTACCTGCGAGGTGCAGGTGAATATAGCGATGAGGACATACCAGGGGCTAACGCTGGCAGACCGGATCCAGCCTATTGACTGGTACTTGCCCGCCCCTGGGGAGAGGGGATAAAAATCAGAAACAAGGAGAAACTGGGTCTTTATGCTGTCTGGACTCGGAGGAGCAAAGATTCCTAAACATAAGCAAGAGATCCCAGCTACGGAACTCCAGCTACGTGAATAACATACAATTAGTCTATCACTTTGGTCATCTTACTGTGGTGTCTTTACCACGCTTGGGTGACGGGAGAAACTCTCATCGCTTGGGTGTCTCGTTCTGGTGGAGTTCTGGAGTCTGCAGGAAAGCCATCTGCAGTCAATTCAGTGGGTCTTCACTAGACTCACTAAATCGAGCCCCGGTGGATTGATTCTGTAGCGCTGATCTTGGTAGGTGTAGACATACCCTTTAAATCTTTAGGTAGTACGTTACAGGATTGGCTGCAGGCACTGTTTTGATTTGAGATCTGGGTGTAATCGACTTGGGGTATGCGATTGGTCCTTTGGTACTAGGAGTAACCTGAACCAGGGCTGTGATTTTTGGTGTAAAGTGACCATCTGTCATACTGTCCAGTTTGCCTGAGCGGCAAGATAGCCTGACATGCCCGAGGAGACGGACCATGGCTGCATAGCAAGGGTGTTGCAATGTCTTCAGAGCTCACGCTTGTTACCGAGTCGGTGAAATCTGACAATTGATCCTGTGACTGGTTTGGGGATTTGGCTGGGCATGTCTGGCTGCCCTTAGACTGCCACTCATGGTCACGGACCACCCCAGACAGCGCGATGCACTTTCCCGCTCATCACCTGATGATTTCTCCCATTGAACTTCCTTGGAAAAAAAATCCACCAAACTTAAAACCAGCCTCGGACACGTCCTTCAGACCCAATCCACATAAAATCGTCTCGCTCGCTAGCCAGCCTCTGAGAAGCAGTTCAGTGGGTATATTGGAAAGAGATGCTTTTAAAAAGCCAGGGGATTGTAAGCTATGCACAGAGCTTCTTGCCATAACAGGGCACCCCCTACTGAGTGGTGGCATGAATTTACAAGGAGAGGCTGAGGGATTTGGGCTTGTTTAGTCTGCAGAAGAGAAGAGTGAGGGGGGATTTGAGAGCAGCCTTCAACTCCCTGAAGGGAGGTTCCAAAGAGGATGGAGAGAGGCTGTTCTCAGTGGGGGCAGGTGGTGGAACAAGGAGCAATGGGCTCATATTGCAGTGGGGGAGGTCGAGGTTAGATATTAGGACAAACTATTTCCCTAGGCGGGTGGGGAAGTGCTGGGCTGGGTTCCCTAGGGAGGGGGTGGAATCTCTGTTCCTAGAGGTGTTTAAGTCCCGGCTTGACACAGCCCTGGCTGGGCTGATTGAGTTGGGATCGGTCCTGCTTTGGACAGGGGGCTGCACTCGATGACTCCTGAGGGCTCTTCCAGCCTTGGGGTGCTATGTTTGCGGAAATGGCTACAAACCCAACCCCCATCCCACTCCCATTTGCACCCCACTCAAGAATGCTCCGGCGGGCACCTGTTTTAAATGACTGTCCTGACAAATCTCTCGTTCCCACTGGATTTACCCTCTGCTCAACCTGCCTGCCGCACGAAAGCTCGACTGTAGGACACGCGGTCTCGCACCGCCAGTTTTCCCGAAGAAGGATGTTTTCAAGCAAAGATTTGGGGGTGAGGGCGGTGGGGCATTTCACCGCCCTTCCTCTGCTCAAGGTGCCTTTCCCACCCCTCACGGCTTGGTCTCGAACCCACCCACCCAGGTGCTCTCAGGGATGACGTTTTGGCTTTCCACAGCATGTGGAGAGGACACCCGTGGGGCCCCCTCTGAGGAGCAGGGTGAGAGGAGGGGACCCAGCAACACTTCTGACACCTCGCTGGCTCAGGACGCAGAACTACAAGCAGCTGCTACTGTTCCCCATGGCAAGACATAGAAAGGCCTCTCCTCTATCTTGGCTTTGTGCTCCAGGGCCCCACTCCTCTGGGCTGCAGTTGCTGAAGGTAACGGTTATAGCTTGTCCCCTGCACTGTGCCTGAGCTCGCTGCAAACCCGACATTCTCCCTGCAGCCACTGGCTTTTGGGGTAGGGGGCTGCTGGAAGGACGCTCACTCTCCCAGGAGTTGTGTTACCCTCCCCCCAAAGCCCAGCCGGTCTCTGCCAGCTGCAGCGTGTCATCCAGCTGGTCATACATGGAGGCACTCATGTTGGTGGGACGCTGCGGTGAGTCTCTTTGCGCTGTGGTAAAGGCTACATCTGTCAGCGTTCCTGTCTGCCTGGTCGGGCCTGTCAGATATGGCCCTGGTCCAGATCTGTTAGCCCCATAGGCCTGGTCTACACGAGGACTTTAGTCCAAAATACCCCTCCCCCCCACCAAGCTCAAATTTGTAAGTGGCGGGTCCACTCTACCAAGCCCATTATTCCGGAATAAGGGCCGTGGAATTGGAACTCTCTAGTTGTGCTTTTCATGAGGAGTAACGCTCCTCCCAAACTTGTAAATCCAAATTAACATTGGTGTGGACGCTCCGGTGCCGCTAATTTGAACTAATCGGGCTCCGGGAGGCCTCCCACAATTCCCCAGAGGACTTCCTGGGGCTCTGAGTCTGAGGTAGCACATTGACAGAGCCTGCTTCAGACTGCATTCGATGCTTCCCCGGAGCGAGAACATGGAAGGTCAAATTTGTAAAATCAGGGGCCCAGAAGTTGAACTGAGTAAATTCAAGAGCTTCAGGGGCTAGCCGAGTTAGTCTGCTTCAGAAAAAACAACAAATGGTCTAGTAGCACTTTATAGCCCACTTCTTCTTCTTCTTCTTCATAACTCCAGTCATCTGAAGAAGTGGGCTGTGCCTACGAAAGCTCATGACACCATCTATATGTTTCGTTAGTCTATAAAGTGCTATCAGACCATTTGTTGGTTTTTTTGAGTAAATTCAAAATATTCTCCTAGGCTACGTCTACATTGGCATGATCTTGCGCAAATACTCTTTAACGCAAGAGTTCTTGCGTTAAAGTGTTTGCGCAAGAGAGCGTCTACACTGGCATGTGCCTTTGAGCAAGAGATGTGCTTTTGTGCAAGAGCATCCGTGCCAGTGTAGACGTTCTCTTGCGCAAGAAAGCTCCGATGGCCATTTTAACCATAGGGCTTTCTTGCGCAAGAAATTCATGTTGCCTGTCTACACTGGCCTCTTGTGCAAGAACAGTTGTGCAAGAGGGCTTATTCCTGAGCGGGAGCATCAGAGTTCTTGCGCAAGAAGCCCTGATTTCGCACATTAGAATGTCAGCGTTCTTGCGCAAGAACTCCCTGCCAGTGTAGACAGGCAACATGTTTTTGCGCAAAAGCGGCCGCTTTGGTGCAAGATCGTGCCAATGTAGCCACAGCCCTAGTGTAGACAGAATCGTCCCTCTGCTCCCCTGGCCCCTCCAAACTTACAGGCATGGCCTATCTCCTAGTGTCATGGGGTATGTCTAGACTACATGCCTCTGCCGACAGAGGCATGTAAAATAGGCTACCTGACATAGTCAATGAAGCAGGGATTTAAATATCCCTGGCTTCATGAAAATAAAAATGGCCGCTGCCCTGTGCCCGCTTGGCTGATTGTTGGCACAACACGGCAGTCAACACGCAGATCGGTTGACAAGGGAAGTCTTTGTCGACCGCTCCCTTATGGCTTATGAAACGAGGTTTACAGGAGCGGTCGACAAAGGCTTCCCCTGTCAACCGATCCGCGTCTTGACTCGCAAGCTGTGCCGACAAACAGCTGAGCCGGCACAGCACGGCGGCCATTTTTATTTTAATGAAGCCGGGGATATTTAAATCCCCACTTCATTGACTATGTCGGGTAGCCTATTTTACATGCCTCTGTCGGCAGAGGCATGTAGTCTAGTCATTCCCATGGTGTCAAAGAGTCTTTTTAAACAGCCCAGTTTACTTAGAGACTTATCCTCCGGGGGTAAGGAACTACTCCTCACCACACCAACACCCGAGCACGGGGAACAAATCCGCGCCCCCTTTGTGTGTTTCAGCACCGAAAGGCTAGGAAGGAAAGGAAACGTTTAATGATATTGTTCACTGAGGTGTGTGGGAGGCTCCCCGTGCATCACCGAAAGGGTGACACGCAGCAGACGCGGAAATAAGTTTAAAAGAACAGACTTGGCATACTTTGTTTTCGAAACTTTTTCCCAAGCCCTGCTTTGTTTCAGTTAATCAAATTCTTCTATTGCAGCGCTGGGACTTTTAAAGTATTTTTCGTAACCTTCTGTCTCAATCCCAAAGGCTTACACATTATTTTATAATTAGCCTGCGCAACTATGTTATAGGCTCGAAACGAAAGGAAAATGTTCCCACCCCCCATTTTTATATAGGAGGAATTACTGTTTCTATCTGGGGACTGGAAAAGAGAGAGTGGAGGTGGGGAGAGAAGGGAGGGAAAGAGAGAGAGAGAGACACAGAGAGAGAAACTCAAATATGTAGAAATTTCATCTCCTGCCAGTTACACATGAAATCATCACTTAGGAGGAGAGGGTGGGAAATTACTGAATACACTGGAAAATTCCTCACTATTCTTAATGAAAGTGCTCTACTGTCGTGCGGCAGAGGGAGGGGCATCTTTGTGTTATCCCACAAACATTTCCTTTTCACTGGCCACTGTGTAACACAGCACCCAACAATCGCCTGCAGATACCAGCGGGAACTAATTTGCCTTTTGGGCCTGCCACATTCCTGCCGTTCCTTCAGGTGCTTTTTTAAGGAGGCCAGACACCAGAATCGAGTAGTCTCTACGTGAAACACTTGTGCATGCGCGTGCACACACGCTGTGAAAATAACCCACTCCCCCCGTACGTTAAGCAAATGACAATACTAATTCATAGTCCTTTGCAGACACTGTCTAATTGAGCCGCACAAGAGTCCTCAACAGTAAATAGAATCACCCCAGTTACACGCCAATGGGATCTGAGCCATTGGTCTCATAGAATTGCCCAAGGTCGCACAGAATCGGTGGCAGGGCTTATGTGAGAACTTGAGAACTCCTGGTTCCCAGCAACGCACGCGCAGGCTCTGCCCTGGCAACGTGTATCGGGGAAATCGCCCCTCAGCAGGGTGGGGTTTAAAGGTGCTTGGGTCAGCCGTCCTATTTTGTGTATGGATGGATTTGCACCTGCCACTAGTGGCAGGCGATGGCTGTCATTTAACCAGCAGTAGGGCCGACTTTTGCCACAAATGGGTGGTAAGAGATATGGGCCTGTGGTGCCCGCTCCCCGATATTCAGGACCGTGGGGCCGGCTTCACCAATCATAGAACAGTAGAACTGGAAGGGACCTCGGGAGATCGTCAAGTCCAGTCCCCTGCCCTCATGGCAGGATCTAGATCATCCCTGGCAGGTGTCTGTCTAACCTGCTCTTCAATATCTCCAGAGATGGAGATTCCACAACCTCCTTGGGCAATTTATTCCAGTGTTTCACCACCCTGACAGGTAGGAAGTTTTTCCTACTGTCCAACCTAAGCCTCCCTCGCTGCAGTGGAAGCCCATTGCTCCTTTTTCTTTCCTCAGAGGTCACGGTGAACAATTTTTCTCCTTCCTTTTTGTAACACCCTTTTAGAAACTTGAAAACTGCTCTCCTGTCCCCTCTCAGTCTTCTCTCTTCCAAAGTAAACAAGCCCAGTTCCTTCAGCCTTCCCTCCTAGCTCATGTTCTCTAGACCTTTCATCATTTTTGTTGCTCTTCTCTGGACCTTCTCCAATTTCTCCCCATCTTTCCTGAAACGTGGTGCCCAGAACTGGACACAATCCTCCAGCTGAGGCCTAACCAGCGCAGAGTAGAACGGAAGAATGACTTCTGGTGTCTTGCTCACCACACTCCTGTCAATGCCTCCCAGAATGGTGTCTGGGCTTATATTTTCTGAGCCATCGTGTCCATAGGAGAGCCTGGGGAATCCCAGCTGGCCTCACATTTTGGGGGGTTCCGTGCTTCAGGGGGAACATCTTGGGCCCCCAGGCAGCCTGAAGGGTTAGTGGGGGGTCTGGTGCTCCACTCCACCCTCACTCCAAGCCATCCTCCCAGCCCCTCAGCTCTCTCTTCCTACCACTGCTAGACCTCTGTCCTCTCCTGTCCCTGCTCCACCCTTTCCTTCCCCCTCTTCCCTGAGGCCCCTGCCTCCACCCTGCCTCTTTCCAGCTTCCTCCCTGCTCCCTTGAGCGATGCCAGGAACTGGCCAGGTCTGGGTCTGTCACTGCTGTGGGTGCCAGCCCCCCACTGACCCACTGGCCACCCTGCTCCATGTGTCCCTCTCTAGCACGGCCCCCCCCACATATCACAGGACCTGGGACAGTCGCCCTGGTCTGTCCTACGGACCCCTTCTGGGCATCACCGGACGGTTCCAAACCTGGCGCCCGTGGCCACAAACCAGCTCCGTAGGGTGTGAGCCTTGCATTAGCGGCGCTGAGTTTGGGCCGGGGCAATTCCATCTCCAAAAATCCTGCCTGCAATCCCAAAGGGGAAGCTGCCCCTTGGCACATGCAGCGCCGGAAGCAAAGCAAAAGTTTCACCAGGGCAAAACTGCCCCGGGAGGAAAGAAAATGGGGGCGTCCAATGGTTAATTCCTGCCTGGGGCATGTGAAATAAGGAGAGACGGGCGAGCGAGGGGAAATATTAGTCTCTTGCTTTTGAAAGCCCCCAGGAAGATCTGTCTGGAGCGTGTATTTAAATGGGACGCATACAGGTGTTTTCAGAGCTGCTGCAGCCTGCGAGGGGGCCTAGGGCAAACCTGCGAATACAGTATAATGTAACAAGCAACATTCCTCCGCCACTCTGCATGCCTCAGTCGGGAAATGCAAATCGACTCATTTCCTCTTTGGAGGAGGACTTGAAGATAAGGGAGTCCTGAAGCAAAGTAACCCCTTCGACATTTCTCCTTCCTTCCGCCTTGCTGCAGCCTTCCCCATCATGTGCTAGCGGGGGGAGAGAGGGTAGCAGCATGCATGGACATGAGAGAGCAGATGCATAATGAGTCAGGGGCTGTGTGTGTGTGTGTGTGTGTGTGTGTGTGTGTGTGTGTGTGTGTGTAAGCGAGCCTTTTTTCCTTGCCAGCTCTCCCTGTGATTAGAGTCAGGTGGTCCAAATGATGCTGAGATGCACACTCGCTCTTGGACAAAGTCCCCATGTGCCTTGATTGAATTCTCCCATTAAAAACTACTGAGAACCCCGAAAATAAGTGACTCCAATGAGGAGCATGTCTATAGAGCCCTGTTTTTTCCATCAAATAAAATAATAGTGCCTCTCGCTCTCACTCATGCCTTTTAGGGAAAGGGTCCGAGTAGATTTTGATTTAGTTTTGCAAGACTTTCTTCCCTCCGTTTACGATGCGCCTTTCTCTCTAGCCTGTGTGGCGAGTTTATTTTCCTAGCAAGCGTCATGTGTATTATTGTATTCACTTTGCCTATTAAAAGTCAGATTTTTCAAAAGCACAGTGAACATTCAGTGGTAGCCGCGTCATGGAGGTGCCTAAAAGGGAGCTGAGTTGCTTTGAACAATTGGACCCCAAATTGTGGGTGATAAACAATGTAGCTAACTAGCAAATAATTAAGGCACTGAAATTCAGTAGCCCCTTTGAGAAACCTGGCCTTAAAAGAGAACCATGGGCTGCAACAATTTAGCTAACCAGCGAATAATTAAGGCACAGAAGTTCAGTAGCTTCCTTTTCCCCTTTGAGAAACCTGGCCTTAAAAGAGAATATTTTAATCACAGTGTTTTCCAGAGAGTTAAAAAAATCTCCCCCTCTCTCCTACCCCATTTAATTGTTTTAACTTCCTCTGGAAATTTCCATTTGGAATTTCTGCCCCTGCAACCAACACTTCCATTGCATCCAATTCTCGTGATTTTCACCAGAGTCTCAGACTAACCCCTGGTTCCAGGAGTCACGTGAATACACAAGACACTCAGACTTTCATGGATAAACAAAACATACGTTTCTAACTTTTGGTGGTTGCAGTAAAGCTGGCAAATGTCACCTGGGGGCACCCGAAAGACTAAAATACCTGAAGGCAAATAATCAGAACCCCAAAACATACTGTCATTTAAAAAAAATCTCCTGCATTTTAAGCCCCTGTCATACGTTTTAGGAGTCCGGCTCATAAGATCTGAATGTTTGAAGTTAACAATACTACATTGACTACACCGGGAGCTTTGTCTGAGAGAGAAAAGCAGGACTAGATTTGAATTCTTTCCCTTTAATTGCATGTGTTTGCCTTCATCAAACACAAGGAGTGATTTGTTATTGTGGGTTGTGCATAAATACCGGGCTGCTGATTTTTAAAAGATAAAAGCCCAGTAACATGTTATTTTTAAAAAAAATCTGTAATGCCGCTAACTTACAGAGCTGTCAGAAAACGATGAGTCAAATTTTGTCCAGATTCCCTTCTACTAGTTTCTATTTTAAGGTGAAAAATCTCTTTTTCAGAGAAAAGCCCCCAACTTCTTTTGATAAAGGCTGTCAGTTGTTACTGACATTTATGGCCCAATTATCCAGGCAGTAGAATTGGTCTGGATTTCCCCTGATGTTGCAAAGCGCAACATTTAACCGTTTCTGGGTTGTTCTTCATTAGGTGTTTGGAGGGTCATGTTCCTAAATCTCCATTAGGTGGACAGCTCTCCACGTCTCAGCTTTCAGCCATCGCTGATTCCAAACCGGCCAGATATGTCCTGATCCTAAGCCCATTGAGGTGAATGCGAGTCAATCTGCTGTAAAATGAAAAAGCACAGGATTCCAATTATTTTCTCTCTTTCTCTCTGGAACGTCTACACTGCACCGTCTTTCTGGAATAACGGCTGTTATTCCGGAAAAATAATACTAGCGTCCACACAGCAATTATGTTATTTCGAAAGAAAATCGAAATAACGGAGGGCTTTTTCCGACGTTGGTAAACCTCATTCCATGAGGAATAACTCCACTTCCAAAAAACCTCTTTCAGAAGAGGATGTGTGTGGACACTCCACTGCTGCTGTGTCGAAATTGCTCCTTCCCATGGCCATTCTAAGTTATTCCTCCCTGGTACCTCCTGGGTCTCTCAATTGAGATAGCGCATCCACATTAGGGGAACCTGCCTCGGACTAATTTTGAGGCTTCCCTGTAGTGTGGACGCTCTATTTCGAAAAAGGCTATTCTGGAAAATTTCTTCCGGAATAATTTTTTCTGAAATAATCCTGCAGTGTAGACGTACCCGAAGTGACCAGAGATTTTCCCATCCAGCTCCATATACATGTGGCCTAACCTCTGTGTTTTCCTCATTGTGCAAAATGTTCCCTTAATGATCAGGGACGATGTTCTCTCTCTCTCTCTCTCTCTTTTCATAATTCAGACCAAAACCTCTAACCCGGAAACCAGAATGCAACTTCAGTCTTACTTTCTATGTAAAAATATTCCATTTAAATCAGCAGTAAAGCTAACATGAAAGTGCCAATAAATAATATATGCAAAGAGTTTTTTTTATCAATATATAAAGAAATGCAGAGTTGTGAAGCTGTTGAAAACAAGCATTAGGAGATGTAATGAAGCAAGAATTAGAACAGCACAGTTCCTCTGGCCATTATAAATGAGAACGCCAGGTACCTGGAGAACAGGAAAACTGATGAGTACAGTCTGTTCAGGAGAGAAGGAGGAAAATTTCCCCCAGGAACACATTTCAAATTACTTATTTATGAACTGATGAACTGGGAGACCACCTATCGAGAGACAGGAGCAAGCAGTCTGTTGCAGACGGCTACAGAACTCCAGCTAATTGTGCGGCTGTTTTCTGTTATAATTCCTGCTATCCAGCTGTGCTTTGGAGGCAGGAAATTTAGGCGCTGACTAGAAGTCGCCTTTTCCCTCCTCCTTGTCTGCATAAATATATACATGTATATTTTAATCTGCTGGAATCATTCGGCAAAGGCCTGGGAAAACAGCTGCTCCCTTTGTCTAGAGAAGCTATCGGGAGAGGCAGCCTGGTTTGCAGGATTGGTTTGTCCAGGTTGGAGTCCCTTAGTACTAGCTCTGGATTTTGGCCCAAACCACTGAAAAAATCACTGTTGATTTTCACCAAAATGCAGGCGCACCTTGGCCTGACCTTGCAAGTGTAGAATAGGTCTTCTGGTTTCCTCGCCTTCTTCCACGCATGTGTGTGTGCATGAGGGTGTATATATGTGCACACATGTATATATCGCCATATGCATAGTCAGTCTCCAAGGCGGATTTGTGTTTTGTTTCATCTGTGTCCACTGAAATCAGTACCGTTCCTTGGGAACTACACAGGAGATCAGTGTGTGGCCCATGCACTAAATGTACATTACCATATCAGAAGAGATAAAAGAGCTTTAGGTGCCAGCTAACAAAGCATAACAAGCTACAGAAAGGAGAGTTAATCTGCTGTAAATATATGGTAAAGCAGAATCAATTTCAGTGGAGTCAAAACCCAATCCTGGACATCAGATGGAACGCGTTACCATTTAGGACCATTTGTATGGAGAATTTAGTTCATGCATTTAGAAAATAGCATCTGGATTTCAGAGTTTAGAGACGCTGATACCGGCAGCACAGAATGTAGCAGGGTGTTGGCTTCCGATTTCAGGTGGTAGGGAGTAAAAACGAGGGACAAGCTCGTCTGTGATGGAGGAATGGGTGACTTCTGATGAATTCCTGAACACAGGTAAACTGAGTCAGCGCGCACAGGTTTGAATACAGCCCATGTCTGCAGTAGTTTGACATAGCCTCTGACCTAATTCTAAGAGCTTCAAGAACCCAATAACCTGCTCACTAACCTATTGAAAATCCAATTCTTTTCTGGGCATGTGTCTATATCACAAAACACAAACACGCACGTCCCGACTGGCTCCTTTCTTTGCATATACAAAGCACTCAGCCCGCACGCCAGGGGCCCTTTGCAGAAATTAAAACGCAAAGATTTTGACCTCTGGAAACAAAGCCTGACAATGCCGCAGCCCACAACAACCTGTTCCGAGAAATCCCCTGCCCCAGAAAAGGATTGGGAGCACACAGGGACTCGGTGCTTCCTCTGAACACCGTGCCTGGCGTCCAGTGTGTCACAGGAGAACAGTAAGTTTTAAAGTCTACAAACTCCCACTGAAAATGTCCTGCAGATGTCGTCCCTCCGCCTCCCATGGAAATCACATGGCGCAGCTCGGTTGGTCGCATCTGCTGCATTGCCACATCAGGAGAAGGTTGGTTGCTTAGGTAACCAGGAGCCAAACCACTTAGGGCGTCGGAGGTCAGTGCCAACGCCTTACGTTGTCCCTGGAATCCAGCCAGCAGAGGTCAGGGAGTGCTGATGTAATGTCCTCTCTGCGGGAACCACCTCGTAACAAGCCGCGTGCTGCAGTCTGCACAGGCTCTGGCTCCCAAATGCAGCCCCCATGCAGAGAGCACCGGAGCAAGCCACCTGCAATGTGATGCAGGCAAGGACGGCCCTGGCGAGGCCCACATCGGCGAGAAACGGACACAGCCTTCTTGCCAAGAACCGGCGAATACAGCAACTGTTGCCACCGGGAATTCAGGCAAGCTCAGTAGAAAAGCCGAGGACTAAGAGTTTGATCCTGCAGGCTCATAAGAACATAACATAAGAACGGCCACACTGGGTCAGACCAGTATCTAGCGCAGGATCCTGTCCATCAACAGTGGCCAATACCAGGTGCCCCAGCGGGAGTAAACAGAACAGGGAATCCCCTGTCGCCCATTGCCAGCCACCGACAAACAGACGCAAAGGACACCAACTCAAGATGCAAGATGGCAGCTAAAAGGAAATAATGATTAAACCTTTCTGCCATCCTTGTGTGTACATTGGTAGGTCAATATCATAGACACATGCAGTGCTGTAGTATGGGTGGCATCCATTCCATGGATAAATAGAAAAGAATGCACAGCCGACCTGTGGAACTCCTTGCGAGGTGATGTTGCAAAGGCCAAAACTATAACTGGGTTCATAAAGGAATTAGCTATGCACATGGAGAGTAGGTCCATCAATGGCTGTTAGCCAAGATGGTCAGGGCTGCAACCACATGCCCCATTTAATTCATTCCTTCTGAAACATCAGGAAGTGGCCACTGTCAGAGACAGGGTATTAGGTTAGGCCACATCTAGACTTGGGGAAAGATTGACACTCCAGCGGCCAAACTTGAGGCGTTTGATTTGGCGGGTCTAGTAAAGACCTGCTAAATCAAACACTGATGATGCCCCTGTTGGCACCAGTACTCCTTGCTGTCGTGAGGAGTAAGAGAAGTTGATGGAATTGTTTCTCCTGTGGAAAAGGTGCCAAAGTTTGGCTTAAGGTATGTCAACTCCAGCTATGTTACTTATTGAGTACCTTAAGCCAACCTTCTCCCACAGTGTAGACCTGGCCTGTGATGAACTATTAATCTGACGCAGTATGTCTATTCTGATACTCCTGATGTTCGCTGGTACACGGCCACTTCCTGCTGCTTAGATTTCCTCTAACTCTGCAGATTGCAATGTCTATGGCAGCCTCTCATTAAAAGCCATTGTCCTCTAACGATGGACAACTCCCAAGAACTTGCCGTGGTCTCGGAACAGTTGACCTCTCCCCTCCACAGGTAAAGCATTATGGGAAACACGTAGCTAAGGCTAAGAAAGGAGACTGATGTGAAATCTTTCACAGTGTTCTCTCTCCTGGCTCCTGGGTTCGCACTACAAATACTGATCCACCTTGGTCATTTTTTAATCTCCCAGGCAAACTGTGAGCATTGAGAGGTTTACTGGCCTGCAGGATACCACCGGGAAGAGAATGCCCTCTAGGCCACTTCCTCTGCTGGTCACTTGCCCGGGGCACAGGCAGTGACAACCTGGGTTCCTCACTGAAGGCGTCGGTGTACTTCGTCTCAGGCCGGCGTTTGGTCAAGAGTTCATTGGGCTCGCGGCCCTGTCAGCCCCAGCTACTCCCATTCTTTGTGGGCTGTCCTGTCTGTGTGTGAGACTAGAGGGGAGGATTGAAAGCAGGCGATAAATGCAGAAAATATTTCTGATGCCCTTGTTTCGAAACCAGACAACGTGGGTGGGGTGTAATCGCCTTGGCTGGACCAACTTCTATTGGTGGGAGAGACCAGCTTGCACCGCACTTGCAAGCTGGTCTCTCTTCCCATGCAAAGCTTGGTCTGGTAACAGGTATTACGTCCCCCACTTCACCTCTCTAACACCCTGGGATTTCCACAGCTACACCACCACTGCGCACAACAATGTTTAAGAATCGAAAGCAGCGAGGTCTTCTTGAGTATCCATCCAGCTAAAGACAAGATCTGAGCTGGCCTCCCCGACCAAAAATCGACACACTCAGCTGGCTATGCATCGCGAGGTCCTGTAAGCTGGAGAGGTCCAGAAAGAACAGCTCTGGGTGCTCTCTGCATTTGTAAAGCAGACGAGAAAGGGATATCTCTAGCTCTTCTCTTCTACTAACCACGGTGGCGTTGACCGGCGCACGACGGTGTATAACGCACTGAGCGCATGCCCCTTTGTTACTGCAGAAGTGTCAATCCCTGGAAACAAAAGAATCGAGACCCATTTAGATACCAGCGCCCCATTAGTTAGCAATTCAGACTGACTTCAAAAAGCAAGCCCTTAGTCTCCAATGATATCTGTCTGACAACTACTTAATCTTGGCAAGAACGGCGTTCAACCAGCCTGTCATCAAGGCAGGCTCTCAGTGCTAGCGCTAGAAAAAAGAGAAAGAGAGAGAGAGAGTCTAGGAGCTTCAATCACTTAGGAGAAATTATAACTTTTTAGCAAACTGTCTGAAGCTCGCATTTACCATACTGAACAGACGATGACAGTTCCTCCATAGACGGAGTGGTGCAATGCAAAATGCCAGCTTCCAGGCGATTCTCTCCCATTTCGGAGGCTGTCGCAAGCCATCAAATTAATGTTGAAATAATTGTCACTTGTGAATACCTGCCACTGCAACCGAGTGGGGTATTTAAAAAAAAAGCCTCGTTGATCAACCTCACAAAATGTTCTGAACATTTAAAAAAAAGTTTCACTCTGGTGTGATTCCATTGCATATTCATTTCAGCACCGAGAACTTTTCCTAAGAACACAAAGATGGAGATTTTAAAGCCTGCCTAGGAAAGCAGTGTTAGCCTCGCTATCGGAGTCTCAGTTTTCAAGTACCTAAAACAGTGTTACAAGGAGGAGGGAGAAAAATTGTTCTCCTTGGTCTCTCATGATAGGCCAAGAAGCAATAGGCTTAAACTGCAGCAAGGGAGGTTTAGGTTGGACATTAAGAAAAACTTCCTACCTGTCAGGGTGGAATAAATTGCCTAGGGAGGTTGTGGAATCTCCATCACTGGTGGTATTTAAGAGCAGGTTAGATAGACATCTATCAGGGATGATTGAAAGCTTCAGAGAGTTAGTCTGTACAGGATCAACTTAAAAAACAACAAATAGTCTGGTAGCACTTTAAAGACTAACAAAACATGTAGATGGGATCATGCGCTTTCGTGGGCACAGCCCACTTCTTCAGATGACTGGACTAGATTTAGCTGATGCTTGGTCCTTCCATGAGGGCAGGAGACTGGACTTGATGACCTCTTGAGTTCCCTTCCAGTTCTAGGAGTCTATGAGACTACGGCTATGTCTAGACTGCAGGCTTCTTTCGGAAGAAGCTTTTCTGGAAGAGCTCTTCCGAAAAAACTTTTTCCGAAAGGGAGTGTCCAAACTGCAAAAGCACATTGAAAAAGTGATCTGCTTTTTCGAAAGATAGCTTCAACACTGAATGGATGCTAGGTTCGCATGTAAGCTGTGATTACTATGGACGGTGTGGCCAACAGGGCGTGTGTGCTTTTTCCTCTTTCCTCTTCTTTCAAAAGAACTCCCTCTTCCCCATCCACACACGCCTTTTTCCGAAATAGCTCATAGAAAGAGGTTTACCAATGCTGGAAAACCCCCTCTGTTCTTCTGATTTTTTTTCGAAGTAACGCGATTGCAGCGTGGAGTGAAATTTCCATTTTTCCAAAAAAACCTCTGCAGTGTAAACATACCCTATGATTCTATGATTATTTGACATAGATGTGTTTTTATTACAGAAAAATCAAACAAAGATTCTTTAGTGCTTACTTAGCGGAATGTGGAGTAAAATTTAGGATCCTTCTCTATCCTTTTAATTTCCATAAAAAACTTCAATTTGGTGAAATTCCCTTTAGCTGTGTCTGCAGATGTAAGCAGGTTTGCCAATTCCTGTGGCCCAGATAAGACACTTTCCCCATAATTTGGAGAAAGTACCTTGAATCCATGTCGCTTCCAGTGGGAGTAAGGATCTGTGTTTGGACAGTCTTGATTTAATGAGTACTCTGGCAGATTCTTTGTTATGGTTCTGCATTGATACAAATAGGATACCCCTCCAACATACAATTTATTGGTAAATAATGCGCTGGAGGCTAGGGATATAATAATAACTTAATGAGCCCTGCTGAATATTCTGTTGTGCTACTGAATTATTTAAAGTGTGTATCGTTTTTTTATTTTAAATGTACATTGCCAGTCTGCGTGCTCCGTTACTTGAAGTTACATTGTTTTGCCTCCGTGACTAGTCTGTGGACAGTTTGTTGTAAATATTGGAACTTCAGAAGTTGTGTGGGAATGATTAGCTGTATAAATGTATGTGGGATTGCTTCTTTTCCCTGCATGGAAGGCTCATTTGTGTAATTAATGGAGCTGGTGCAAATGTTGAATGTTACAGTTAAATGTGTACTTTGAAATTGACTCTCAGAGGCTTTTGAATGCTTGTGCTAGTAAACGAACATGAGACAATACAAAGCATTAGGATTATAGGTTGGGAAAGAAAGCTGTTTGAGTAGATGGGTCTTTGGCTGGATTTTTGGATTGATCTTATGTCTATTGAAGTATTACTACAAGCTGCTTTTGCTAGCGGGACACGGCTGTTATTTCCCTGCGGCTATAACACCTCTCAAGTTTATAAGGGCCCTTCTCTAACTCTTGCTAACGTTCATGGGAATTGTTCCATTTGAATCAATGGGAATTAGACCGCACCTAATGGAGTAATGGACTTCACAAGAAGGCTAATTTCCCATACAGTTTCAAAACACCCTTTAACTCTCCACAGTTCTCATGTAAAGGCTCGCTTCTGTACCGCATTTAAGTATGGGCTTAATTCAAGCACACAGTTTAGAGATACAGCCTTAATTAAGTCTTTTGCTGAATAAGGAGGGGATTATTTACACACTTAAAATTAAACACATGTATTGAAAATAAATACAGGTTGAAGCTCTTTAGTTCAGCACCATAGAGACCTGACCGGTGCCAAACCAGAGACTTTCCCGGACTATGGGAGGTCAATATTTTCTAGCAGCATTATCATCACACTGCCATTGCACACTGGGCTGTTAGAGATATTTAGGGGTAAATTAGAGCTAAATAACAGCACAGGACACTGAGAGCCAAGACTAGTAGCTGTAAACAAACTTTATGGGACCGCGGGAAAATTGGTCACATCCATGATAAGTGGACATCTGGCTCACTAACATCATGCCAGACCACGGATGGACCAGAGAGGTTCAACCTGTATTGACAATATATTTTGTTTAATCATAGAATCATAACTCATAGAACACTAAAACTGGAAGGGACCTCAAGGGGTCATCAAGTCCAGTCCCCTGCCCTCATGGCAGGACCAAGCACCATCTAGATCATCCCTGACAGGTGTCTGTCCAACCTGCTCTTCAATATCTCCAGTGATGGAGATTCCACAACCTCCCTAGGCAATTTATTCCAGTGTTTAATCACCCCGACAGTTAAGAAGTATTTCCTAATGTACAACCTAAGCCTCCCTCGCTGCAGTTTAAGCCCATTGCTTCTTGTCCTATCCTCAGAAGCCAAGGAGAACAATTTTTCCCCCTCCTCCCTGTGATACTCTTTTAGGTACAGCCTCTCTCCGACTTATGAACTGGTTACGGACCAAGCAATTGGTCGGAACTCAGTTTCTTCGGAAGTCAGACCCCATTGAGTTACATGCGACCGCACTGTTCGTAAGCGTGGATCGTGTTTGTAACTCAGGGTCTGCCATTTACGACAGTTTCTGTCGTAACTGCGAACAATCTTAAGTTGACTGTTCGCAACTTGGGGATCGGCTGTACTTGAAAACCGCTATCATGTCTCCTCTGTCTTCTCTTTTCCAAAGTAAACAAGCCCAATTCTTTCAGTCTGCCCTCATAGCTCATGTTTTCTAGACCTTTCATAATTTTTGCTGCTCTTCTCTGCACCTTCTCCAATTTCTCCACATCCTCATCATCTTCATCAATAATCCTCTTATATCACATTTTATTCCTAATCCTCAAAGCATTTAATAAATTAATGAATGTATAATAAATCCCCATTTTATGGGAGGGAAAACTGAGGCCTAGGGAAGGGCTATGACTTTCCAAAGTCTTTTACAAGAAGGAGTTGTGTGTGTCAGGTTAGGAGGGCAAGACTCATTCAAAAGACAAATACATTATTCTCATTCTTAAAATCAGAATTGCGCTATCTTTTTTGAGATTTGAAAAATGTCATGAGGTCTACAGAGCAGGAAAGTGATCTGCAAAGTTTCTCACTGAGATTCTGATTTCGAAATGGAGTCACAATTTCACCATTCAAAAACATTTCAGCCCGATCTGGAGGGAAGGTCAAAAGCGTGTTTTAGTGGAGTCCAGCTACCAATGCCTGTGCCTCCCTCAAATTAAACACTCTATACAAAATGTTACACAACTTAAAAAAAACCCCAATATTAAAATATCTGAAAATGAACCAAAAAAGGGGCATAGCCAATTTCCTCCTGCCATGAAATCTTCTCTCTCTCCCGGTACACTGATATCATTCAATCCATCATAATGACGTCACTTAGAGTTTTCAAAACTGTCTGCAAAGGTCAAAAATGACAAATGACTCTGGCATCACAGAATTCTATTTTCTATTGAAAGGATCTGTCGGTAGTATGCGAAATCAATACCATTTTCTACACTATCACATACTGCAAAACAATCTGTGTATGCCAGTTGATACACAATAGAATATATACAGTAATAAATATATACTTTCTCTATATATTTATAGGTAGACCCTACATCTACTATATATTTGAGAGAGTTTGTGAGTCTGTTTGCCTGTCTGTCCCTCCGTCCATCCATCTGTGAGTCTATTTGTTCAAGAACTCCTTTGGTAGGCAGCTTCCTCTTATCATCACTTAATGCAAAGTCAGGGTTTGGTTGTGCCAGGAGAATGGGATGTGTGTGAAATGTGACTGTTTCTCATCAATCAGAAAGGGAGGGGGGTGATAGCAGGGAGAGTTATACTCCAGAATGGCCACAGGGGGGTAGCAAGCAAGGACATCACTGACAGCCCCACAGAACTAAGGAGCAGCTGTTAGCTGGGCAGAGCAGCCTCTGCCGCCCCAGGCTGGCCCTGGGGAGCAATACTGTGCCTGACTCCTACCCCCCCCCCCATGTCTCCAAGCCCATACCTGTATCCTTCACGCCCCAAGCCCCTTGTCGTGAGGGCCCCAAGCAATGCCAGCTAAATCTTCTTGGACCCTAATATAAACCGACATCACCATCGACTCAACAAATGTAATAACACAAACAATTTACATTCCTGCGATGTTCTTTTATATCTCCACTATCAGAAAACTAATAGAACTCTGGGGGAACGTCATCTTTACTATGCTTCTTCTGCTGTGGGCTACATTTTGTGCCTACAATGGAGTTATGCTGATGGAGAAACCCCGCCCCCCCAAATATATATGAAATTAAGAGTATGCAACCCCCCCCCCCCGCTCCCACCCCCAAAAAAGTCCAACATAATTCTGTTATAGAACAGAAGAAGGGAACCCGTTTCAGGGTGACCGATTCATGTGAACTTTAGGGACCCTTTCATGACAGCGCAAGTTAGAATAGCCTTGTGGCTGATCTAGTTTGTATCAAAGATTGCACCGACTTCCCACGGGCCCAAGGGTTGGTGAGGCATAAGCCCAAAGGTGGCCCAACGCCTCCTGTATTCTCCCCTTTCCTGAATCAGGTGCGGTCCAAGCCCCTCTATTTAAAACCCCTCTTCTGCTTTGATTCCAGTTTTCCCAGAAAAATTCGATCTTGGGTTAAAATGTTTCACAGGGCCTATTTGTGAGCGAGGGGAGCAGGGAAAGCAATACACGGAGACTCACTTTATCCTCACCTCCGATGAAAGCAGCTGAAATGTTCATGGCTTACGCAGGCAGTTTTGCTCACTTCCAGCAGGGCTAGCCTTGTTCCAAAGGGGAGTTACTTAAGTTACGAGAAAAGCATGTGGGGAGTTAAAAATAAGTTTGTGACAATAAAAATGTGGCCTTTGTTTTGTGCATTACCGGTAAAACATGTCTATTGTTCTTTCATCCTGCCACTTAATAATATCTGAAGCAGTTGCCTTAGAGACAATGTCGCAGTTATTAGTAATCAGGAAAAATTAATGCACTGCCAGGAATTCCTAGGGTAAATGTGCTTATTCTCGCACTCTCTGGGTTATTATTCCCATTGTCTGCCACGTTGTGTCATTAGGGGCAGTGGATACATTCTTTAACCAAAATGGAAGAATTCATTATGGCAAGTTTTTCAGCCTGTCACTTTAAGACGGTCCCTGATTCAGTAGCATAACTATGTTTTATGGACAGTGCCATGATGCTGTAGTGGCTACGCATAGGGGGAAGGAAATCTGGAAAGGTTAGCTGTCAGAAAAGAGCAGATGCTCTTTATTTTCTCCAAGCAATCTGGATCTTCCTGTCTGTGCAACAGCGGGTCCCATCGTACTCGGAATGGTGAGCCGTGGTTTTAAAAGTCCCCGAGTGCTTTTAAAGCTGTCAGCACCATTATCAGTCACGAGGCAACTCGCTTTTTAGCCAAGCTCCTGTTTTCCAGTGGGCAAGGAAGGTCCCCCTAGATAGTTACTTGCGTTGTACAGTAGCTGGGCTGATTTGGTTTCTTTTCGGTTGGTTTCTTTTCTTTAGATAGATAGATAGATAAATAAATGGGGAGTGGGTGGGAAGGTGGCGGGAATGGATAGATGGACAAAACCAACTTCTTCAGATGATGAGCTGGAGAGGGATAGCAGAAACCCAGTGTTTTATAATGGAAAAAAGGGGGAAAAAACGGTACCTGTCAATTGTAATCGTAAGAGGCAGGCAGTGCACTAAGACAATTGATGCTCATGCATTTCACTGTTGCCCGCTCCTCCGGCCTACCTTCCCCTCCTCATAAGAATGGCCATGATGGGTCAGACCAAAGATCCATCTAGCCCAGTGTCCTGTCTGCCCACAGTGGCCAACGCCAGCTGCCCTAGAGGGAGTGAACAGAACCGGGAATCCTCATGTGATCCCCCCCCGGTCATCCATTCCCAGCTTCTGACAAACAGAGGCTAGGGGCACCATCCCTGCCCAGCCTGGCTAATAAGTATTGATAGATCTGCCCGTCTCGTTCTTTTTTGAACCCTATTTAAGTCCTGGTCTTCACAACATCCTCTGGCGAGGAGTTCCACAGGTTGACTGTGCGCTGCGTGAAGAAAAACTTCCTTTTGTGTTTTAAGCCTGATGCCTATTCATTTCATTTGATGACCCCCTACTTCTTGTGTTACGGGGTCCTCATTTTGACTACTGCATTGCAAAGAGCGCGTGCACCTGGCCGGGAGGGACTGTTGTCTTGCTGCACTTGTCCAGCACTTATCCCGGCAGGGGCCTGATCCCTAATCGAGGCCTTTGGCCCCTCGCGTAACGCATGATAATCGCAGAAGCCCCACAGGGGCTGGTCAGGGACAAACTCCTTTTCTGTTTTCAGGCCGGGAGTGGGGATAGCTGTTGGGCGGGTAGGAGCCCTTCCACCCCTGCTCCCTCCACACCCTGCATGAGGCCGTTGGAGATCAATCTTCTAGCATTCGACCCTGCTGGCGTCCAGTACCCCTCATTCTGTGAGGCGTAAGGGAAGCCAACGGCAGCGTGTGCTCCTGTCGGCCTCCCGCAGTGTAGACACCGCGGTGGCTCGGCGTGAGGTAAACTGAGTCCCGCTGCGCTTTCTCCATAGCTGGTTGGCGTACCTTAAGTCTAGTGTAGCCCAGGCCTAGAAGTCCCTGCTGGAGGGACTGGTCCACTGACATGCTGCTGGAATCACCTGCTGCCCTGAGAGGACAGGAGGGTGAAGAGGGGCAGACCCCCCCCTTTACACAGGGCGCGAGTGAGATTTGAGTAGCGCAAAAGGCCTCCGTGGTTCCTGTGCCGAGGGAAGAAGTTCAACCCACGTCAGCAGCCACACAAGTTTCCAGCTTGCCACAAACGTGATGTTCGGTTGCACTATTTGGACATTCCTAGCCACACTCACATGGCCGCTTCCTCTCCGGTGTGGGGACCAGAGGGCCGAATTCAACCTCCTGCAGCCAGCGGGGGCAGCGAATGTTTAAGCAAGGTTCCCATTTGGCACCTCGGGGTCCGTAGTCCACAACTTGGAACTCTGCCTCAAGGAAGTCTCATGGTTTCCCCTCACGCTGCAGCCCCCGGCTTGCCTGGATGCAGCCCCCGAGACTCAGGGCCCCCGCCAGCATTGGGGGACCCCCATGGCCCTCCACGGAGCTGGAACACACAAAATCAACTAGGCAGGGACTCCTCAGGCTCTGGGGTGTGAGGGGAAGGTGGGAAGTGTCTGTCTCCTTCTCAGTCGGGGGCCATGTCAGTGAGGGGTTTGTTCTCTTCTCACTCGTGTGACCCCCGACTGATTTTTCTGTGGGTCAGCGACCCCTGACCCAAAAAGAGTTCCCCACCCCTGCCTTACCCCAGCAGCTCTGGGATGGATAGCTCAGTGGTTTGACCTTTGGTCTGCTACACCCAAGGTTGTGAGTTCAGTCCTTGCGGGGCATTTAGGGCTCAGGGCAAATCTGTCAGGGATGGTACTTAGTTTTGCCATGAGGGCAGGGAAGCAGACTTGCGGACAGGCTCCCTTCCAGCTCTATGAGATAGGTGTATATTATATCTCCAGACCCATTCTGAAAGAGCAAGAGGAAATCAGGAAAGACCTCTTGGCTGGCCAATTTTTCCGGAAAATCAGCCGCTTTTGCGGAAAAACTTGCCAGCCGTCTACACTGGCCGCTTGAATTTCCGCAAAAGCACTGACTTCCTATTGTCTGAAATCAGTGCTTCTTGCGGAAATGCTATGCTGCTCCCATTCGGGCAAAAGTCCTTTTGCACAAAGCTTATGTGCAAATGGGCCAGTGTAGGCAGCTCAGATTTGTTTTCCACTAAAAAGCCCCGATCGCGAAAATGGCGATCGGGGCTTTTTGCAGAAAAGTGCATCTAGATTGGCACGGACGCTTTGCTGCAAAAAGTGCTTTTGTGGAAACGCGTCCTGCCAATCTAGACGCCCTGTTCCGAAAATGCTTTTAACAGAAAACTTCTCCGTTAAAAGCATTTCCGGAAAATCATGCCCGTCTAGACACAGCCCTTGAGTCCCTTGCTCTGAACAGCAGTGGTGGGGCTCTACCTGTGTTTCCAGCCCGCCTCATGACAAAGTTTCCTCGGTAAACGTTGCCTTGTCGGTGTCAGACGAGCCGGGTGGGGGTTCTGAATGGACAATCGAGGCAGGAATGCCTGTGTAGGGGTGATTAGTCTGCTGGTGCCAATTGCTCCCTGCTCTGCTTAATTTACAAACGGGGGCGATGAAATTGTTGTTTTAAAGGGACAAAAGGCGCACGGAGCTCAGCAGCTTTATCAGCGGAGAGTCCCAGGGACTGACGCACCCCGGATGTCTCTTGTGGTGGGATGAAATGGAGCAAGGCGGGGACATATCTGTGCTAGTCCATATAAAAGATGCTGGGATCCTGCAGCAGAATGAATTTTGAGGCAAGACCTTTTCTCTTCAGTACGTCACTGTACATAGGAGGGGGAGGATTAACCCCCAAGATCTTGGATCCAGGTTATGTGAGGGGACGCTCTGTTCTGCCCTGCCCACCCATTCCCGCCCACGCCAGCCTCACTGGGAGCTCGAAAGGACTCACAATGAGCATGACCAGCTAAAATCCCAGGCTCTCCCTAGCATTCGTCGTTCAGAAAGACACAAAGCGCCGAGACAACGTTTACAACCGGCCCGAGCCACAACCCCCCGTTCTCATGTGGGTTTCAGACACCAGCGCCAGTGCCGGGCGTTGGGCTATGGCTTCTCGGGCTCTGCCGGAAAAGATGTGCGCTTAAGATCTGCCCTTAGAACAACACAGGCTCCTCCCGACATGAAGAGGTGGGGTCTGAGGGCAGAATTCCACTCCGGGGCTTCTGTTGGCCACTTGCTAATGGGTCTAAGCCAACGTTTCATTCCTCTGGCCCAGCGCTGGTTCCCCTGCGTGGAATACGTTTGTGGGTCGATACGTGGTGCTAGAAAGTGAAGGACTCTCGACACGAGCGGGAGACAGGCCGGCTGCAGGCCGGGGCTCTGTAAGTCGGCTTGCAGGGTTCTGCCAGTGCGTTGTGTTTCACACCGGGCGCCTCCCTTGTGTGTTTGCCGCCGCCAGGCATGATTGTGTGGAGATTTCGAACAAGTGTCTCGTTAAACGGGAGGGAGGGACCTTTTTGGGGTCAGGGGCCACCTGACCCACTGAAAAATCAGTTGGGGGCCACACCCAAGTGAGGAGCAAAACACAGCAGTAAAAGAACACCTCGCTGATGTGCCCCCGCCTGAGAAGCAGAAGGACCCTCCCCCGCCATCCCCACACACACCAGAGCCTGGGGGGGCTAGTAGATTGTGTGGGGGCAAATCCTCCAGGCAGCACTTGTGCCAGCCAGGGGAGGGGGAATGGCAGTGCACAAAGCCACTCCCCCCACAGGCAGCATCCATGGACCACATCCGGCTCTGGCTTGCCTGAGTCTGGCCTATGAGGCTGGGGGCTTCCCCCCCATAGCGTGGAGCTAGAGCTGGTGCTCCAGCCCCACAGGGGGCAGTGGGGCTGGAGCGCCAACGTGGGCTCCCCAATGCTTGTGGGGGGGATCTTTGAGCTTTGGGGGCAGGATCCAGGCAAGCCAGGAGCTGGATCTGGCACAGGCCTTAGGTTTCCCGCCACAGGTCTGCTAGGAAATAGGAGGTAACCAGAATTCAGACCAAATATTGATCATGAAAACTGAAACTCTCCTGATTGCAGCTACTTTTGTGGTTTGTGACTCACTTGCTTTCACTTCCTGCTTTTGTTACCAAGTTGAAACCCAGGCCAGTTTCACTGAAAAGTTCCCAGACGTCGCGGGCCTGCAGCTTCTCTCCTGGACTGGGGTGTAAACCAAGACTGAACCCCCAAGGCAGTAGAGTTTACTCTGGTGCAAGCGAGAGGAGACTGCATCCCTGTGAGTGAATCGGACCAGGGTCTGGTTTTGCAGGGAAAGGCTGAACGTGGGTTTGCCGGATTTCAAAGCACAGCCCAGGGAAACGTGTCCGTTTCCGCTGAATCGCACGTTGAGGTGTTGGGCCGTTCGAAACCCAGCAAACGAAGTGAGACAGGAAAGGCGCCGAAAAAGATAAAGAACCCTCCCTCCCAAACCCGGTGTGTCATGAAACAGCAAACCATGTTCCCACGAACCCATGCGAAACAAAGCAGAACATCCTGCAGCGATAGGTAGCTGTGGCCTTCCAACCTGATAAATGCGTCAGGGTTTGAACACAGTGTTACAAAGGGGGAAATCCGATGCATCGCAGGAGCACTTCCTTGTAGTATAAGAATTTGTGTTGCGCTATGCTAGTGTAACCCACACACCTAGGCTATGTCTACACTGGCGCGATCTTGCGCCAGATATATGCAAATGAGGCTAAGTGTGGAATATCGCACAGCCTCATTTGCATATCTAGTGAGCTGCCATTTTTGCAGAAGAGGCTCTTGTGCTAGAAGGAGCATCTACACTGCCCCTTCTTGCACAAGAAAAACCCTCTAGCGCAATGCCGCTATGCTGATTATTTTCAGGAATAAGGGCATTGCGCAAGAGGGTTTTTCTTGTGCAAGAAGGGGCAGTGTAGACAGCTCCTTCTGGTTCAAGAGTATCTTCTGCAAAATGGCGGCTCATTAGATATGCAAATCAGGCTCGGCGATATTCCACGCTTAGCCTCATTTGCATATCTCTGGCGCAAGATCGTGCCAGTGTAGACATAGCCCTAGTGTGGTTACTGAGCAATGCAAGAGGTACTTAGACCACAGCAACAGTTAAGACCAGGAGCTCTCTACAGCACGTGCTGGCAGCCACCAGGCTTTTAGCTCAGAGGATAGAGGCTCTTATACTCAGCTTCAGAGGTCCCAGGTTCAAATCTGCCGGCAGTTACACTAGCACCAGCAGCTCTCAACCAAGATCAATACCCAGTTGTGCTAGGTGCTGTCCAGACACTACGCTAAAGAGTTTACTATCTTAAAGCCTCCTTGTTAATCACTTTCCCCTTAAAGCATCCTTGTTAATCACTTTCCCCCTCTCAGAGCAGTGACCTGAATATTAAGTCCCATTAAAATCAGTCCCCTTAAAATCAGTTAGCAGTTAGCACTGATGGGAGCAAAGGGTTCATTCAGGGATCCTAAACAAACACAGATTAAGTGACTTGACCAAGGTCTCTTAGGCAGGATGTAGCAGAGCAAGGAAGGCTCGCTGAATTGCAGTCTAACCGTAACACAGTTCTTCCTGTTTTAATGCTAATCTTCTTTCTTATCTATTTTCAGACGTATAGGTAGCCTTCTCGTTTTAACCTTTTATTTTAAAAAGCTCCATTTTTTTTCAAACCATGTAATTTGATTGGGAAGAAATAGCCACTTTTAACATTGTCATTTTCGACAAATTGTATTTATGTATGCATAAGCTGCATGCAATTTCACACCGCTGTAATGTGTCTGCATTCTCCCACTGTCCGTTTTAACACTTAGCATCTTCCTTTGCTAGCTATTAAAGAGGGAGGCAAATTAAAAACTTCAAGCCACAAGGAGGAATTTCCCAGAGAGAAGAAAACTGTTATAAATGGTTTTCTCTCCTGCCTCAGTCATTTCTGTTTTCTCATTGTTGTTCAAAGATATTGCACACACTTTAAAAAAAATGTAGCCAAGTAACATAGGGGTTGCCTTAGTATGACTGCAGATAGCAAATGCGTCCTAACAAACATGGTGTGTAGAGGAAAAGGAGAAAAATTGGTTCTGTGACACTGGGCATCATTGGTAGACAGCTTCTCAACACAGCTGGGTGGCACAGTTCAGGACAGCTGCACCTGCATCCCCCGTATGCAGTCCCTCCAAAGCACACACTCCAGCCGTCACTTCTCTTGGGTGGACACCCATATTCCCTCTAATCTTTTCCAGCCACGTGCAGATTTTTTCCATCCATGTGCGGAATAATTTTATGTGCACTGAGGCAGGTGTGAATGTGCACCACCAACAGAAACAAATCCTAACTGTGGGTGCTCTGCTAATCAGCCAACCACCACGGGAACCTCTCCTGAGTGTCCGCACAAACACACAGCTTGCAGGGAACACTGGTAGAGACTTGCGAATCTCTACCTTTTGACTGGGTTTTTAAGAGGCTACCCAATTCCCTCTTTCTACTGTGCATTCCCCAGGAAACCAGATGGCCTAAACAAGGCAATAGCCAGCAGTTATAAATTGCCACCCAGCCCTTTATAAGCAAGCATAATTTATTCTTAAGCAAAAGCATTTCTGAGGAAACATATTTAAAGAATAAAGGAATAAAAATGTACCAGAGGTCACCCATTAGCCTTATGGGGCCTTACTAGGACAAGTTATTCCAATCTGGATCAGAAAGAAGGGCCGAAGTCAGCTTAAACTCAGGGCTATTTGTCACAAAGTTGTTTGTTTGTTTGTTGTTCTCAGGAGAATCTAGCTTGAATCAGTCTATGCAAGCCTGCCTTGGAGGCTGCATCTCTCTGTTGGATTACAGTCTGGCTCAATTGCTTTAATCACTGCCCACTGCTTTTAGTTCCTGGAGGGGCTGCAGTAGGCCTGGGAGTAGAACAGTCATACATAAACCATTCATTGCAAACACCCGTGGAATCCTAGCACATTAGATCTGGAAGGGACCTTGAGAGCTCATCGAGTCCTGTCCCCTGCCCGCACGGCATGAATAGACCTGAAAGATACTGCCTGGGGTTGAAGTCTTTGCCCCACTCCCCCTAAAGTAGTTGCATTCAACGCTGGCCCACAATAACACATCACAGAGAGAGCGCTTATTAAATTTGCGGATGATACCAAGCTGGGAGGGGTTGCAAGTGCTTTGGAGGGCAGGGCCATAATTCCAAATGATCTGCACAAAGTGGAAAAATGGTCTGAGGTCAATAAGATGAAGTTTAATAAGGACAAATGCAACGTGCTCTACTGAGGAAGGAACAATGCGTTTCACGCATACAGAATGGGACGTGACTGTCTAGGAAGGAGTCTTGCAGAAAGGGATCTAGGGGTCAGAGTGGACCACAAGCTAAATAGGAGTCAACAGTGTGACATGGTTGCAAAAGAAGCAAACGTGATTCTGGGCTGTGTTAACAGGAGGGTTGTGAGCAAGACACGAGACGTCGTTCTTCTGCTCTACTCTGCGCTGATTAGGCCTCAACTGGAGGATTGTGTCCAGTTCTGGGCACCATATTTCAAGAAAGATGTGGAAAAATTGGAGAAGGGCCAGAGAAGAGCAACAAAAATAATTAAAGGTCTAGAGAACATGAACTATGAGGCAAGGCTGAAAGAACTGGGCTTGTTTAGTTTGAAAAAGAGAAGACTGAGTGGGGATATGATAGCAGTTTTCAGGTACCTAAAAGGGTGTCACAGGCAGGAGGGGGGGGAATTTTTCTCCTTGGCCTTTGAGGACAGGACAAGAAGCAATGGGCTTCAACTGCAGCAAGGGCAGTTTAGGCTTCACATTAGGAAAAACTTCCTGTCCGGGTGGTTAGGCACTGGAATGAATTGCCTAGGGGGGTTGTGGAATCTCCATCGCTGGAGATATTTAAGAGCAGGTTGGACAGACACCTGTCAGAGATGACTGATGGTGCTTGGTCCTGCCATGACCTCTCGAGGTCCCTGCCCGTTCTATGATTCTATGATTAAGCCCAATACTATCAGGTCTCTCAAGGAAATTGCCGGAAAGTGACTCGCTCGAATCCTATTTTTGCTGGAGTCCATGACTCCAGTGGGAGTAGGGTCTTCTTGTGCAGGGCAGAGACATCTGCCTTTCTGGCTAATACCATTGCCCTGCAATCTGACCTGTATCCGATAGGGCGTGAAACTTCAGCCAACCGCAAGTTTTGTTTGGGGATGCTGAGTACAATTATTTAGCTATGGGCTGGGAATTTTCACATACACAATAACATGTTCATGTCCAAGAGAATGGCCTGCCGGTCATGGGCGGTGGGTGAAGGCCCATCTGGGGAAGGCCAGCCCTAGCCCTGGCCCTTATGCCCAAGCACCCACCCTTCAGCAACCTCCCTCCCGCCTCCATGAAGCCAAGGCCTGCCCAAACCCAGCCCTGAAGCCCGCTCCTTCCTGGCCAGCTGGAGGTGTGCCGTGTCCCAGCCTTCCCAGGTGGCCTACATTACCTGACAGAAGATGTGATCCCAAGAGTGCTTGGGATGGAAGTAGGTGACCATGAAGGGGGAAAGTGGAGGTCAGGAAACCATGTTGGCCAATAGAAAAGACACAGTCACACAGTTGCCCCTGGGTCTTCTACAGAGTGCGATACACCAATGTCTCCCTGCTGTGCCTCCCCTCTAGAGATGATCGATATTGGTGTAGACCTTATGGTTGAATTTCGCGGGAGAAATGCGAGCTACACGGCGAATGTAATCACCGACCAGCCCTAATGTCCGTAGAGACAGCCTACTACAAAACGCAACTCACGGGCTTCAAACCTTCCTTGCTGTATTTTTTTGTGCCTGAAAGTACCTGCCATCCTTATTGTACTCATGATCACACAGTGTGTAAAAATTCATCTGGATCTTGTTGCGCTGGCCTGTGGAGTATTTTCATGTACAAATTAGGCTGGCCGAGGTTCCTTTTCTGCAAAAATTCCCCAGGGTATAACTTAAATGTTATTAAAAAGCCTAATAAAAGAAGAGTGCACATTTAATAACGTTAGAACATCGACATTTCAGTGTTGTGTGCCGGCAGCTCCAAGCAAAGAAGGAGTAAGGAGTCACTAATGCACTTGTTTAGAAAAATCCGGTAATTATCAGCATTTAGAAAGGACCATTACTGCCATATATATTGCATGCAAAAAGATTTGCAGAGTCTTCAATTCAGAAACCCTTCTGTAAATTGTACTCTTTACATCTGGGATCTTTGGTTGTTTTGGGGGGAGTGGATATAGGGTCCTATGCAATATTAATTTCATTTCACTTTTTGTCTACCAAATTGTAATAGTTCTCAGGACATTTCCCCTTTAATTTATAACCTTAACTCTCCCCAAGGAATGCTGAACTCTACCGACACACACACACCTGCAATAAAGGCATACAGCATGTTATTCCTACCCCAAAACTCTTGGACAAATAAAAGAATTCCTATTTCTGGTGACATGCACCTGGTACAGGGTAAAGGAAAAAGGGAAAGCATTTTTTAAGACTCACTCATTAGCAAGATTAAGTAACATTTAATTGCTAGTAGCTCATTTCCACCGTGTTATAAGACTGTGTGTGTGAAATTTGGTGTTGTGGTGGTTTCAAAGGGGGGAGGCTGAGCGAGAGAGAAATGTTTCATTACTCTAATGGTAGGTCTACACTGCAGTAAGTGTGTCCAAGCCTGAATGTCCACATTGCTGTACTTAGCTTTGCAGTACAAGCACCACAAGTTGGGGGTGGCCAGGGCAAAAAGAGACCTGGAGGGGAAGCCTTTGCCCTAGGCCACACGTTTGTTCAAATGGACTCTATTTTGTTTGGTTTCAGTTTTGATGCCTGGGCATGTTTCTGTGAAAAAAATGTTCACTGGAAATTTCCCTCTTGGCCGTATGCAGCCGGTCATCGGCAGAGCTGAAAATGCAAGCCAGGCTCTCATGAGCCCCCGGCCAATGCCTCTGCCCACTAGACCACGCTGCATCTCCTTAGCACGAACCGTCATGCAGCATAAGACAAAACATTTTGTGAGGTAAAGCGCAGCAAACTGCAAGCGGATACAGTGCAAATACTCACAAAACAGCCCTCCAGAAACGGGAACAACGGGGCAGGATCAGCCTTTTGAATAGAAATGGATTTAATTTGGCTCCAGCAGGAACTTCCACAGCACTGCAGCAGGGTAAGCAGACTTTGGTGGGGAAGTTTTCTTCTAGGCAGGAATCCTGTTGCACAAGATGCTATTGTTTTGGGTTAAGCAATTTTTCCTTTCTAAGGCAAGGTTGGGACAGGGTGTGATGGGCGGGTGAGGAGTTTCTCTTCATTGTGGTCACATCAACCTTGCTGTTTGCTCAAAAAATTCCCAAAGAAACTTAAAAAACCTCCATGTGCTTCCTTTAGCATCGCTTTGGATTTGCTTCAGGTTAAACCACTAAGGCCACATCATCACGAAATGGAAGTTCGACACTGCCACGATCAAACTTCCAGAGTTTGATTCAGCAAGTCTAGTTAAGACTCACTAAATTGAACTCAGAGGGCACCCCCACCAGCAGCCAGTGCTCCTGCTTCTGTGAGGAGTGAGGGATGCCAATGGGAGCATTTGGGGATGGCAGGGAAACTCAGATCAAAGTATTTTGACTCTAGCTATGTAATTAGCTGGAGTTGCATCTCTTGATTTGACCTCCTCCTTTAGCGTAGATCTGGCCTAAGAAAAAAGAAAATCCCAAGTTGGCTTGCTGCAGCTTCCCCTTTGCAAAGAGGCAGATCTTACATGCCGATGATTCAGGCTGTCTATAGGGTCCTTTGCCTTCACGAAGTGAAGTGAAACTCAGTAAAACATGGGCACTTCATTCCTCCAAACAAGAAAAAAGAAGATTTTGAAGCCGAGAAAAGCATTCATATTTTCTTTTGGATGATTTGTTCAACGAGAAGGAAAATACAGAGCAGTCCGAGAAGGGAGCCTCCTGTTTTAGTGAATGTTTCTTTGTAACAACTCCACATGGCTTTTTGCCCGAGAGCACACAAGGCACAGCTCCATGGTTCAGCATGCAACGAGTTTCTTTGGCTTCTCCGTTCTGGTTTTCTCCTGTGGCTTGGTGTAACTATTATAGATCTACAACGACAGAGAAATTAGTCTGGCCTGAAAATTGAGAGAGTCTCAGAAAGCCAAGGTACAATTTGCTGCAAAATCTGAAGAAAGTTGGCTGGGCTATTTTTGAATTACAGGTCCGATGAAATTTTAACTAGTGTATAACACCAAAATGCCATTAAAATCTAGTATGTAGGGCAAGTTTATCTAAGATCCATAGGAAACTCAAGGACGGCAGATGTGTAACAAGGCCTAACAGCACCTCTGAACTGTGTGTTAGCCCTATATTTTGTATTAGTTAAAGAAAATTAACAGGCAGAAAACATTTGTTCCCTTTAACGTAAAGTGACTAATGAATATTATTGCTGGCACCCACTAGCTATGGTTGTTTTGGATGTGCCGTGTGCTCCTTGTGTATATTTCTGTAAGCAATTGTATGGACAGCATCAGTGAGGATCCATGAATATTGATCATGCCCCGTATTTTTGGCTGCTTTCGGGAGTTTTCTGTATCTATGTTTCAGTTTTGATGCTAACTCAATGAAAGGTTGCAACTTTGTTTTTTGGCCTGGCTTTATGTAAAACTTGCAGCGAGAAGCCCTTTAATGCCTTGAAAAGGTTGCACGGAGTGTTAGGGCAATAGAAATATATTATTCAGAGCATCCCCGGGCTAGAAATCTGTTTGCCTTCCAGGACTTGTTTGTGGACAGGAAAGGGTTACGTTTTATCTCCGTGGCTTATAACTAAGTAAAGTGACATTTAAACAGTCTCTTTTGTACAGCCTTGCTGTGCTGGGACCACGGGTGTCTGCTGTCTTACTTCTTGGCCTCTAAATAGAGAGTTATTTTCAATTTCTCCTGTTCCTAATGTTTTAAATGGAACTACTGTTCCCCTTAGAGCACCCAGTGGCTGGCTGGAGACCTTTATTGATATATATAAATTACTTCAATCCCCAGCAGTGGCTACAGATCCAATCATATTGAGCTAATGCGCATATAAATAAAAACCTGGAAGTATGGTTTATGGCAATAAGTAGTGCTGCAGAAGTTTATACCATCCTGCAAAGACACCTTGATACATTGCTGATAATCTCTATAATGTATTTAAAGAGGCAGCCGGTAGATTCAAGGCTGAAAATTTCCGTCACCAGCCCTGTAAATCTCACTCAAGACCAGCTGATTGGTTCTGAAAAAGAAATGGTTCCAATCCAGCAAAGCACCAAAAATGCAAAGGGGGGAATTTTCCACATTGGGTGGGATGGCTTCATGTTTTGTGCATGTCCCAGGGCCGCGGAGACCGGATTAAAGATTCATGCTCTTTCGATGGTCCAGCTGCTCCACATTTCTTCCCGCTGCCCTCTCTGGTTGCTGGCAAATTAGTTTCACTCTCTAAGGAAGGGACTTGTGACTTTCTGGAAAAAAAATCTGATTAAAAATTAGCAGCAACTTTATTATCCTGGCAAGGAATTGTTTTTCCAGGCAACTAAAAATAATTCCCAGTGGCTATCTTGTTTGCCTTGAGGTTCAGAGCAATGAAGTGGGGGTGGGTAACGGCTCTATGGAAGTAGCAACACTGGAAAAGAATGAGGATCCAGTTAATCACGATTCTTCCCTTGCTGGCTTTCTCCTATGGGGGAGAAGTATGTTACTGTAGCCTTTGAAAGGGTGCAAGTTACTTCTCGCGTTGGGCCCAAACAATGATGCTGGGCTCTGAATAGGGGAGCAAAGATGCCAACTACTCCCTTCGCCTGCTGTCTCGTCCCCTCTGCCCGCTTGTAGGGTGGAGAAAATGGAGTAAAGCTGCTCCAAAAATGCATCATAGACTCATAGAGCACTAGAACTGGAAGGGACCTTGAGAGTCATCAAGTCCAGTCCCCTGCCTTCATGGCAGGACCAAGCACCATCAATCATCCCTGACAGGTGTCTGTCTAACCTGCTCTTAAATATCTCCAGTGATGGAGATTCCACAACCTCCCTAGGCAATTTATTCCAGTGTTTAACCACCCGGACAGGAAGTTTTTCCTAATGTGAAGCCTAAACTGCCCTTGCTGAAGTTTAAGCCCATTGCTTCTTGTCCTATCCTCAAAGGTCAAGGAGAAAATTTTTTCCCCCTCCTGCCTGTGACACCCTTTTAGGTACCTGAAAACTGCTATCATATCCCCACTCGGTCTTCTCTTTTTCAAACTAAACAAGCCCAATTCCTTCAGCCTTGCCTCATAGTTCATGTTCTCTAGACCTTTAATTATTTTTGTTGCTCTTCTCTGGCCCTTCTCTAATTTTTCCACATCTTTATTCCAATGTTTCACCACCCTGACAGGTAGGAAGTTTTTCCTAATGTCCAACCTAATGTTGGGGAGGGAATTTGCCCATCCCTTTCTTTAAACATTTTCAGATTATGCTTCCCCTGTGTACCACGCAGCAGCAATTCTGCCTCACAATTTGGCCTACATAGTGCAGTGAAACTCCTATTAGACATGTAAAGGTGCACACGCAGAAAAGAAAGTAATCCTAGAGCGGTTTGGGATTTTCCAGCCCAATTCTTTTTTCCAATGAAAAATGCCCATTTGCCAAAACCAAAAGGATGGAAAGCCAAGTCTCGTGGTGATGAATCTCTTGACTCCAAAATATGTTGGGAAATTTTTTTGAAATAGTTGAAATGGGTTGACGGTTTTGAAATGAAAACATCTTTAACCTTAAATTTCTTTAAATCAAACGTTTCAAATTGGAACAAAAAAGAAAGAAAGAGTTTTGATTGACCCCAAGCAATATTTTCCCTAATTTGGATCAGTAATATTCTCCAGATCTGACCATTCATCCTGTTTTGAGACAGCGAAAAATGTAGAACTCTCAAAAATATTTCTCTCAAAATGTTTCTCACCCAGTTATAGTCAAAACAATTACATAGTAACCCAGCCCCCTTATGCAAGAAATCTTACTGCCAGTTTTGCTGTTGTTTCTATAATGTTGTTTTCTGATTGCCTGCCCTCTGCCGACCCGCTGACCTGACCACTTACCCGGCATCTCCTCACACCCGTTCCTCAAATGTTGCTCTTGTTTGAAAGTAAAAGGTTTGCAACAAAGAAATAGGCAATTCCTTTTCCCTCATCCCCCACATCTTTAGTACAGGCAGTCCCCGGGTTACATGGATCCGACTTACATCGGATCCTACTTACAAACGGGGTGAGGCAACCCTGCACTAGCTGCTTCCCCCCAGCAGACTAGGGAGACGCGAAGCTAGCACCCCTCCCAAGCAGACCAGGGAGATGCAGAGCGGCTTTTCTCAGCAGACACATCAGCTTGAGAATAAAGGACCGAGGGAAGTGAGGTGTGGGAGAATAAAACTGAGCTCTGGAGAAATGTTTGGCTAGAGTTTCCCCTACAATATGTACCAGTTCCGACTTACATACAAATTCAACTTAAGAACAAACCTAAAATCCCTATCTTGTACGTAACCCGGGGACTGCCTGTAGTTACGGGAGAACGCCCTCCAGTTACCTCAGCTGATCAATCTTAACCCATCTTGCCCTGTGCCAACCTACCAAAGCTTCTGTGGACTATGCCCGAAAAAGAGAGAAAGTTCAGAGGGTTCTGGAATAGGTTCTGGAGCCTTTTGCTCTAGCTCACTGGTGATGAATCAGCCACCGATACGTAGTGGCTGAAATCTGTTCTCCTCCCCTGGGCGTTGCTGGCATCGACGGCTCTTTATCCTTAGTGGATGGGTGCTCACATTGCCAAAATTAGCATCGCAGCTGTGGTAGCAGATACCTGTGGTGGGAATTTCAGCTCAAAGGTAAGGAGGGAATAGGTCGGAACAACTCAGCTACGTTCATGGCTCCCTTGGCGGTCTCCCCACGTCAGGGTTAAGGTAGGTCGCAGTGCCAGGGAGAGAAATGCTTGGACCAGGGCTTACTGCCTCCACTCGTGTAGCTGGCCAGGAGGCTCTGTGGGTGAAAACCTGGCCTCGCTGAAGTCAGTCGCAACTCTCCCATTGATTTCAATGGGGTCAGGATTTCACTGCACCGAACTGCCTGGCTGGGTTGCTATATGGCCCGAATACCCCACCCATCTAAGTGCCTCTCTCCATTCTTCGCCTGACACCTTTCACTGTGTTTAATAGTGGGAGGAGGGAAGGGAAATGAAAATGACACCCGCCTGGATGCCATGGCACTGCACAGCGTGTCTGTATGCCTCAAAATTTCAGTCCTCGCCGGCAGACTGCGAACAGTTTCCCTAAGCAGTCACAGACCCTACCATTATCATAATTCTCCCTTTTATCCCTCCTCGCTCCAGAACAGTGGGCTATATTCTTAAACCTCATTTGTTTTCTCCATCTTCGGTATTTTAAGCTTGTACTTTTCTGGCTAAAAAAAATCAATTTTTATCATATCCGTTTTGATATTCATCTGTCCCTCTCCAACCTCCCCCCCCCCACCATAATTTTGACTTTTTTTTTTCTTTTCTTTTTTTTCTTTTCCCTCAGAGAACATTGAGAACTCTGTCTTCAGGCTTCCGGATTAGACAGAAGACTGATAGGATAATGATGATAGTATGTTAAATGCTATCTATGTAAATCAGCTCCATCAATGGATACAAGATGCAGCTACATTAGATCCCTTTTTGACATACATTTTCATTTTTTAAGGAAGAGAATATTGGATTGTTATTAAGCTACTTTAGAAAAAATCTTTGCATTACCAGGCACATTGCTATTGTGCATAAAGTCAGATTAAATTTTGGGATGATGTACAACATCGTTTTCGTTTAAAGGCTGCTTTTAACCTCCTGGTATCTTCTTTTTCACTTCGGCGGCAGGCTTTGTTTATGATAACTAGTGACTGGGGAGGAGGGAAGGGGATATTCTTTATCATGCTTTATGCTTCTTTGAGGAGATAGATCTGGATTTGCGCCGGCTGCCGCAACGAGCGTTGGCAGAGGCAGACAATTGCTGTTGCAACACCACTGTTTCAAATGCCTGGGAAAAAAGTCCGTTTCCCAGCAGACCTCCTGAAAATCAAACTCAGCCTCTGCTGGCCCAGAGGGTGGTGGAAAGCAGTTGCAAGCCATTCCCGGGAAATGTCCGGCCAACAGCTCCCGCCCCCTCGGATTTTGTTTTGGGATGGAAACAAGATATTTTAATGTTCTCTGTTGCTGAGCTGAGAAACAGGAGAACCAATTTTAGATCTAACACATCAGAACTGCAGCTGGTGAGGATCGGCGTAACTCCATTTAAATCAATGGAGATCCACTGATTTGCACCAGCTAGATGTGGCTCATTAAAAATATATAATTAAGATTAATCATGGACTCATCGAACACTAGAACTGGGAGACCTCGAGAGGTCATCGAGTCCAGTCCACTGCCCTCTCAGCAGGAGCAAGCCCCATCTAGACCATCCCTGATAGATGTCTATCCAACCTGCTCTTAAATATCTCCAGTGATGGAGATTCCACAACCTCCCTAGGCAATTTATTCCAGTGCTTAACCACCCTGACACAAGTAGTTTTTCCTAATGTCCAACCTAAACCTCTTTTAGCCTAATCTTTAGCCTGAGACCAAGTCAGACCATTTTCATCTCAAAAGAATGATTTTTTTTGGCTAAAGGAAGTACAGCCGGTCCCCGAGTTGCGAACAGTCGACTTACGACCGTTCACAGTTACGACCGAAGCTGTCGTAAATGGCGGACCCCAAGTTAGGAACGCGATCCGTGCTTATGAACAGTGTGGTTGTGTGTAACTCTGTGAGGTCCGACTTATGAACAAACCGAGTTACGACCAATTGTTTGGTTCGTAACCGGTTCGTAAATCCGGAAGAGGCTTTAATGAGTATCTGAGAAAGGGGGATTGTAATGAAAATCACTGGAACCTATAAGTGGGAAGAAAGCAGAAAATAAAGGCATTACAACTTATTGCTTCCATGCACCCAAAAGTAGGTAAATAAAAATATCACCTCTTGGCACTGATGTTTCTACATTGTGATTATGTAGCCATAGGTGATGTTTAAGTACTTTGATGCTTGCATCCAATTTATCGAACTGCTATTGAACTGAATGCTAAGATTAGATAAGATTTCCTAATAGGAGATATTTGTGAGTAACAGTCTGTGTTGAAGCTGGTCCGAAACCAAGCCCTTGTCCCCAGATTTTTAGAGCTGAAGCCACATTTTGAAGGCCCGAGTCATTAGCCATGTAGTGATACATCTATCAAATGCCTATTTTATACTGTGCTTGAGTGTGTGCCTACACACACACACACACACACACACACACACACACACACACACGAATTGTTAGCCTGTTGATGCTCATCTGTCACAAAGGATGAGCGTTCGAGTCACATTGAAGGAATACCTTTTTTAAAAAACACGATCTAGATGGCAAAGTTCCCGTTTAATAATTTTGGTAATAAATGGCAACCTAAATATGTCTGGAATGATTTAGCACCAATGAACCACAGAGCTGAAAAATGTAGATGAGGCTAATTAACCAGCTCCCCGCCCCCATCGCTCTCCCCAAATGGGCTCCCGTTTCTGCAGTTTGTATGCTAACACCATATGTTCCAGAGTTTTGGCATCACTTGGGCTAGTCAGCCCGAGTGTCATGTCTTTCACACAAATACGGAGCGACACGAGGCCTGCAGAACTCGGGCGCTAGCCAGATTCAGAGTGAGTGCCACGGGCATCGGGACAAGACGAGGTCAGGAAGAGCGCTCACAGGGGCGTCATGCAGACACGGGCGCTCCACTCTCCCCTCTGCATAAAGCACCCTGCTGATGTTTAGACACACGGCGCTTCCTTCTTCTTCCCACGAATCTTGCCACCATGCTCTGAGCTGGGTCGGGCCTTCCAATCTGCTGCACTAGATCATGGATTACCGATGGGCCCAAACTGCATCGTGTACACGGAGGTAGCTTTGTACACGGTCCAGTTATGCATGCCGAGCACATGAAAAAGACAAACACGCGTGCATGTGGTTGTTGCAAAGGTGCCCGTGCATGCGCATTCCTGACTTCTGCACGTGCAAGACCGTGTTTTGCACCCACTACTTGTGCAAATGCAAATGTCTGTGCACGCTTTTTTCCTGCGCCTATCTTTAAAATGGAAGGAAAGAGGTTGCTTTCTCTTGGTTTCCAAAGCCTGAAAGCATGACACACGGTCAGCACTAAATCCACTTCTTTGGGGAAATCTTCCATTGCTGCTAATTCTGAGCAGGATTTCTAAAGGTGCTGAGGGGAATTAGCTACCTGATTCCCATTTAATTTCCATTGGATTGGGTGTCTAACGACCTTTGGCACTGTTGAAAGCCGCAATCTAAAAGCTTCTACACCGGAGGCTTCTTCCCTATCAAAAGAGAACAAGATGGTATTAGTGTCACTTATCCATTGAGACGTCCAATATCTGTGAGCAAGCAACTTTCCATGCCTGGCTAATATCCTAAAAGTCTGATTCAGGCATCTGCTTACCTGGGTTGGTCAAGTTTGATTTCATTAGCATTCAGCAGCACGCCCAGAAAAGGGAGGTAAACAAACCCAATAGGACACAAGAAGGAACAAAGTTTCTCAACTCGGCTACACAACAAAGGTCAACAACCAATGGGACAGGGGCATCTGGCACGCAGATGTGTGGGAGGCATTTGCCAAAAACGCAGCAAAGTGAAAAGTTGCAGAAAGTGAAAGGAAAGTGTATTGACGTGAATTGGGACTTAATCCTCCACGTGTATTCATGAATCAGAGCTGGCTTCTGAGTCCCCTCTACTATTTTGCTGCAGCATAGAGGGGAGGAGGACCAGATTGGGTGAAAACTCCTTGTCTGCTAGAGGTGTCAAATAGCCATTGCACTGTGATCTATGCAGCTGTGAGAGGATAGGTTTGCTGGCTTTCCACCAGACCCGGACTTCTTTTCCTGTGCTGAGGGATACTTGTTTCAGCAAAAGGCACTTAGACTGGACCATAGACCTGGCTCTGAAGTTCTAGCAACACGCTGTGTCCTTCCGCTCCTTGACAAGCGCGCTGGGTAAATGGAAAAGTCATAGGCAGACACACAAGTGCGTCACCCTGCTCTCCTCAGCTATTTGAGGGGGTTGGAGAGGAGAAGTGTCAACTTCAGGAGGTTGCATTTTCAGGTGCTGCCTCTTTCTTCTGCAGCAAAATAAAATCCTCACTGTAATAGTCTTAATTGTAAGCCAGCTTCGGAGCTGTCAGATTGGAACCTAATTAATCGTTGGCTGCAGTGGGGAATTGATGAATTGCGTTGCTGTTCTTTTACTAGTATACATTTTTGATGTAGTGATTACTGCTCTTTGATTTATTGTTTACTATGCTAGTGATCAATATTTATGATGAATGGTTAATTTTAAGTACCACCCATTTTGCAATATTTTTTATATATATATATATATATATGGCTGTATAAGTGAATGCAGAGTATGTGGTTCTAATTATCCAGGTACCCTTTTCCCCACTTCAATATACTAATTGCATCTTTCTCCACCCCCTTACACTGGAGTCAACCAGCAATCCCCCTAGTGAAGCTAAAGGACGAATACCAATAGAAACCCAATGTTTAGACAAGAATCTAGCCCGAAGGTTGGTCGGTTTGTTTTGCACAATAGGAAAAAAAAATGTGAAAAAGGAACCCGCTCTTGGAAGAACCTCACTAAAACCAATACGGGGGCCAGTTCTTCCTGAGTGTAAATCCATGTAGCTCCATCCTCCAATGTTTTGTCCATTTCTTTTGCATCCCTCTCCCTTTCAAGCCCTTCAGTTCAATGTGAATCTGATCTCAGGGATTATGACTTAGGAGTCTGACTGTCTGCAGTCTTTCAGAATTAGAAACGAATTGTCGGAGAAGAGCTATATATAATTTACTAGCTATGGATTTGTTTTTCTGCTTCCAGGAGCTCCCCTTCCCACCCCCCCGACAGAGCATGGTTAGAGAGAAAATGGAGGAAGGGAGTTATCCTAATACAGCCCTGCTAAGGTATTAACACAAGAAGCGGCCTACTCTGGAATTGTACAAATCTAGAAGCCCTTTGTCAAACAGCACCTGCTGGTTTTTTCCTTTAGCTAGAGGAAGAGGCTTGGAAACACCTTTCCTTGGAATAGGCAAGACTGCTCCCAGCCTGGAGGCAAAACCATTTCTTGAAAGACCACAGAGCTTTGATTCCCCAAATGGGCACAGAGATGTCTCTGTCGCATCTTCTCTCTGCTTCCCACATGGGCAGTCAGGATCTCCGTGGAATCCCCCACTTCCTGCCACCGCCAATAACGGGGCAAAGATGGAAAGACTCCGGAGGCTGCAGATTTCGGTTCATAAATACACAATGAGCTCCACCTCCGAGGAGAACCAGGGAAGAACACTCCTGACCCAGTACACTTTCAGAGCCTGGGTTCACACTGGGGTTTGCCTGGTAGCCTCCTGCTCTCAGAAGCAAGATTGGGCCCTGGTCTATGCTAGGGCTTTATTCCGAAATACAGTAACCCCCCGGAAGTTGAATTAACCAGAGGCGCATCCCCACAACCAAGTCTATTATGTTGAAATAACAGGGTTGGGTTTTTTTTAAATCTGTCCTCCTGCTTTCCTCGGGGAGTCACGCTAATTCGAAATAAGTTATTTCGAAATAGCGGTGGTGTGGACTCTGGTGTCGCTGTTGCGAAATAACGACTCTCCGGAGTCATTCAAACGAATGACTCCCCAGCGCTTCCTGGGGCTCTCTTTGGAAGGAGCGTGTCCCCGTTAACGGAGCCTGCCTCAGGCTAATGTCGAGGCTCCCCCGTAGTGGAGACACGCTATTTCGATTTTGTAATTTCAGGAGTTATTCAATTGATTTTAGTTATTCCGAAACAGTCAGCACAGCCAGAAATCCAGCAAACCTCCTTCTCCAAGTATCAGAGGGGTTGCCGTGTTAGTCTGAATCTGCAAAATTGGCGAGGAGTCCTGTGGCACTTTATAGACTAACCAAAATGTTGGAGCATAAGCTTTGTGGGCAAAGACCCACTTCGTCAGATGACATACATCTGACCAAGTGGGTCTTTGCCCACGAAAACCTATGCTCCAACACTTCAGTTAGTCTATAAGGTGCCACAGGATTCCTTGCTGCACCTTCTCCAAGTACAGCTGGCTCTTCTGCTCCTGATGCACCAGAAGATGGCCTCCCCTCCAATCAGGGCCTGGATCCTCCTTACCCCCTTGTTTGCAGGCACTTCCAAGGGACACCTGGGGGCTTGCTGGGAGTACCAATGTGAACTGCGCTTCCAGACTTAGGGGCTGTGTCTAGACTGGCAAGTTTTTCCGCAAAATCATTTGATTTTGCGGAAAAACTTGCCAGCTGTCTACACTGGCCGCTTGAATTTCCGGAAAAGCACTGACAATCTCCTGTGAAATCATCAGTGCTTTTCCGGAAATACTATGCTGCTCCCATTCGGGCAAAAGTCTCTTTCCGAAAGACTTTTGCGCGAAAGGGCCAGTGTAGACAGCATAGTATTGTTTTCTGCAAAAAAGCCCCGATCACGAAAATGGCCATTGGGGCTTTTTTGCGGAAAACCGCGCCTAGATTGGCCACGGACGCTTTTCCGCAAAAAGTGCTTTTGCGGAAAAGCATCCTGCCAATCTAGACGTGCTTTTCTGAAAATGCTTTTAACAGAAAACTTTTCCGTTAAAAGCATTTTTGGAAATTCATGCCAGTGTAGACGTAGCCAGGGGGCATATGAGAAGCTTGAGTATGATGAGATTACCCCGCCCAGCAAACCAGCACTTGGTAGGTTCAGCCCAGACTCAGCAAACTGCAGCGTTTGCTTTGTTCAAAGTCCCCAGAAACCTTGAGAGGAAGCATGGTTTTGTGGTCATGGAGCTGAACTGGGAGACCAGAAACTTGGTTTCAACTCCGAGTTCTTCCTAATTCCGACCTGAGACAAGGCCCTTCCCAATCTTTAATTGCTTCTTTTCCCACTAGTTCTGCCTCGTCGATTTAGGTCAGGAGTGTCTTGTACGAGGTGTAGATAGAGGCACCTGTCTGTGTGTGCCACATGGAGGACAAAAGGCCTCTCGTGTCACCTGGGACCTCTGATCACTACTGGAACACACTTAATGACAAGCAAGTCTCTACAAGGAGCACACAGCTCTGTAGTTCCCTTTGAACATATCTCCGAGTACAATATCTCCTTTTAACAACATAGTGGGCCAGACCCTGGGATGGTGTAAATCAACACAGCACAATTGGCTTTCGCAGAGCTGTGCACGTATAGACCAGAGGAAGAGTTTGATGGCAAGGCCTTTATTTGTACATTCTTAGGGCAATGAATTCTTTTAAAAAAAATCCGCTAGTTTAAATTCTTTTTATGTCTTCCCTTCCTACCCACAACCCTGCGACAAACTAAACACTTGTCTGGAAGTAGAACTAAAACAGAGGTTTCTTGGATCATCTGTCAGTTTCAATATTCTGTTGCCAACCAGCTGAGTAGGGCCTATGTGCCATGTTGTTTATTTGGTTGCAGGATTTGGTCAAGAGTTATGACCGATGTTCTTCAGATATTGATATGCTAATACTTAGAGGAAAGCCGTTCATCTGCCACTGTGTCTCCCCCAAAGCCTGGATTTCCTTCATTGCAAAGCAAGATAACAACTGCTCTTTTGGCTGTAAAGACTCTGGGAAGAAATGCAGGTAGCAGGTTTAAAACAAACAAAAGGAAGTTTTTCTTTGCACAGTGCACAGTTAACCTGTGGAACTCCTTGCCAGAGGATGTTGTGAAGACCAGGACTTTCACAGGATTCAAAAAAGAATTAGATATATTCATGGAGAATAGGTGCATCAATTCTTATTGGCCAGGGTGAGTAGGAATGGTGTCCCTAGCTTCTGTGTGTCTGGAAATGGGCGACAGAGAAGGGATCATGTGAGGATTTCCTGATCTGTTCACTCCCTCTGGGGCACCTGGCGCTGGCCACTATCAGCAAACAAGATACTGGGCTAGATGGACCTTTGATCTGACCCAGTCTGGCCACTCTTATGTTCTTTATTTATGTTCTCTCTGGCTCTCTCCAGCATGCTACAGCTCCCTGTGAGGATGCGCAGTTTCCTGTTGATGGGCTGGCAACCTCCATGCTCATCTAGACGCCTGGCAGATCTACAGCTCAGGCCTCGTGGACCGTCATTACCGCCCCTTTGATTCTGGGTCGGAGGTAAAGCCCCACCATCCCGCTGCATTTATTTCACCTCCCTGCCTGTGCGCTTGATGCTTATTGACGCACAATGTCATGCCCAACCTGGCTCTTTCAATGGCCAGATGACTGCTGAACAGAGTCAATCTTGTGGGCAATACGACAGGTGTGAGCCTTTGCAGGTGATAGGATCATAGAACTCTAGTCCTGGAAGGGACCTCGAGAGGCCATTGAGTCTCGTCCCCTGCCCTCACGGCAGGACCAAGCACCCTCTAAATCATCCCTGACAGGTGTCTGTCCAACCGGCTCTTAAATATCTCCAGTGATGGAGATTCCACAACCCCCCTGGGCAATTTATTCCAGTGTTTAACCACCCAGACAGGAAGCTTTTCCTAACATCCAGCCTAAACGTCCCTTGCTGCAGTTTAAGCCCATTGCTTCTTATCCCGTCATCAGAAGCCAAGGAGAACAATTTTTCTCCCACCTCCTCATAACACCCTTTTAAAGACTTGAAAGCTGCTCTCATGTCCTCTCTCAGTCTTCTCTTTTCTAAACTAAACAAGCCCAATTCTTTCAGCCTTCCCTCATAACTCATGTTCTCTAGACCTTTCATCATTTTTGTTGCTCTTCTCTGGACCTGCTCCAATTTCTCCACATCTTTTCTGAAATTTGGTGCTCAGAACTGGACACGATAGGAAAGCTGCACAAGCCCTGGGTACATTAAAGGAGGGAAGAAAAAAATGGGAACAGTGGAAAAAAAGCTTTTGCGGTAAGAAAAACATAATAAATCCATGAGCTACGCACAGGCCTGGAGTTTTACGACCACGAGCAGGCACAAGGGAATGAGTTGAACTTAACCAAAGCCGTTAATTACCTGGCTGAGATCAAAAGCTTAAATAAGGGAGTGTATTTATGATGCACCTTTACAGGATATGTTTCAACTTTCTGGATTTTTTTTATTAATTGGTTTGATTAAATAGATTTAACGCGCCTGGAGAGAGACTCCTAAATCATACTCCATATTGATCCGGTGCAATACTCGATACATTTGCTAATACGGCTCCTTGGCTTTGCACGGTCCAGAGGGAAATGCCATTCTAAATGGTGATCACTCAATGTTCAGCCTCCGCACTGACTCAAAGAGAGCAGGGAGGATAGTGGAAAAAGCCTTTGCGGTGATTTGCAGGAGCGCGCCGAATGTTTAACACCTGTTTTCAGGCTGCCTGCCCCATGTGTTTCATGCCGGCCTTTCCTCCCCATTTTCCATCATTCTGACCAGCCCCTATGCTGACGGCTGCATTTGATGGATTGTTCGCCCCCTCGTAGACGGGAGTAATAATTCATGAGACGGCTCGGCAGAGACCTTCCCGACTTGAACTGTGTTTCAGAGGGCTCTGCTTTAGAAATGCACCAGTCCGTGGGCGTGCAAAATAAAATATACCCTGCTCCACAGGATAACTACAGAGCATATCAAAATATTCCCTTTCCCAACCAGCGAAGGATCAGCCGGAACGTTTGCAGCGCCTCAGAATCCGTGGGTCTTCGCTATGGTGGATCGGCAATGGAAAGGAGGCGTTTGGAAAGAAAAGGTCAATTTGCCTGCATGCGTGAGCCTCCGTGTGCATGTTTATAGGTTGCTTCGTCCTCCGTCTTCAACTCCTTCCCTCAGCTTTGATGCCCGCCACAAACATGCTCCTGAGATAACGAGACGAGCTACAGGAAAGCACCACAGCATGCTGTAGCATCAGACCGCGGACAACAGCACCAGGGACTGGCAGTCAGAAGCATCCACCATGATGCTAGGAGCTGTCCCTGAGACAGAATTTGCTGAATTTGTCAATATCATTTAGCAGCATGGTCAACACTTCCACTGCTTATTGAGAAGATATTGAGAGGTACATTAGAGCTAAATAACAGCACAAAACCCGGAGAGCCAGGACTAGGGGCTGTCAACAAACTTTCTGGGACCACGGAAACTTGGCCGCACCCATGCTAAGTGGACATCTGGCTAATGAAAATCGTGCCAGACGATGGAAGTTGCCAGACCAGAGAGTGCTGGATCAGAGAGATTCAACCTGGATTTCAATGCCTGTAAGACTGTAACACGTTGAGCAAACCCAGCATGCTGGTTTGCCAAGGGCCTCTGTCAGTCATGTTGAAATGTGCCCCTGCTTTGCTTCCTGCTTTGTCTCCTTAGCCTGGGCGGTTCTCCTGCGCAGCCCCCTGCTCCATCTTTGCTAGCACGGGGAGCGCGTCCCCTCCCATTTCAGTGACTTTCCAACCATGACTGAGGCACCGTGCTATCCATAGTGGTTAGTACAGGCCTGCCTCAGCTGGAAGGCAGGTCTCTCCACAGTGTCCAGCAGATCTTGAATGAAGGGCTCCCGAGCATCCACCCCTGGCAGATAGGACAGGCAGATGGTCTCCAGTTTCCACATGGAGAGCCGGATCTTTGCATATTCCTGAAACCCAGCTCTCCTGGGGCATGTCTAGACTGCATCCCTCTGTCGGCAGAGGGATGCAGATGAGGCAGGTCGACATTGCAAATGAGGCAGGGATTTGAATATCCTGCGCCTAATTTGCATAAAAAGGGCAGTAGCATTTTGCCGACTCAGCACTTTGTCGGCAAAAAGGGGCAGTCTAGAGGGGGATCTGTCGAGAAAGAAAGCCTTGCCGGAGGCATAAGGGATCTGTCGAAAAGGCTTTCTTTCTCAACAGATGCCCTTCTACACTGCCGCTTTTTGCCGATAAAGTGCTGAGCCAGCAAAACACGGTGGCCATTTTTATGCAAATTAGGCGCAGGTTATTTAAATCCCTGCCTCATTTGCAATGTCGACCTGCCTCATCTGCATCCCTCTGTCGGCAGAGGGATGCAGTCCAGACATACCCCTGGCTGGGGACGGCTCAGGGGAGGAGAGCAGAACACCTCGGTGAAGCCTGGAGGTTCTTCAGCCGCACCGGCGTTGGGTTGACCCTTCTTGCGACAGATGAATGTCATCAGGTATGACTGTCCCGTTGAGAAAACCCAGCCAGATTTCTCAGCACCCCTGGAGCAAGTCTGAGGAAGGGGGGGAGCATTACTCTAGTTTATTTTGGGTGCTGGCCTGTTCCCCCTTTGCATGGCGTCTAAGAAGCACACTGCAACAGAATCATCTCACCACTCATTGGAAATAGCTCTTGCATCGCCCCTGCCTTTGCATCTTCCAGTCCTGTCTGCGCGTCCCCTCTCTAGCGCCTCGTCTGCCCTACACCAGGTAGGTCAATTTAACGTCTGCAAAATGTGTCAGCCAGAGTCAGTGTCCCTTAAGCCAAGTCATGGTGGCGTCCATACATCGAGAGGCTGACGGGAGAACACGCTGCCTTCGGCTTCCCTCACTCCTCACAGAGCAGGGACTGCGAGGCGCTGGTGGGAGCTGCCCTCAGCATTTGATTTACGGGTCTGCATTAGACCTGCTCAATCGAGTGCTAGAAGATTGATCTCCAAAGGGTTGATCTTCCCACTAGTGTCGACAGGCCCTAGAGGAGCTAATGGCAGCCGGGTCAAAACGTTGTATCTGTGGCATATGCATTAAGAGCAAAACAAAGTGGAGATCTTGTTTATCCTGATGTTGAGGGCAAAATTCCCACTGAGTAAATGGCAGCAGGGTTGGACTTAAGGTGATGTCATTTTTGTCCTTTGGATCCATTCCACTGGAGACTTTAGGCGTTAAATTCCCTTCTCATTAATACCACTGGCTTCAGCTGAGTGACTCCTTGTTGACACTTGGTGAGAGAGGCCAAGAAGCAATGGGCTGAAACTGCAGCAAGGAAGGTTGAAGTTGGACATTAGGAAAAACTTCCTAACTGTCGGGGTCGTTAAACACTGGAATAAATTGCCTAGGGAGGTTGTGGAATCGCCATCTCTGGAGATATTGAAGAGCAGACACCTGTTAGGGATGGTCTAGTTCAGGGGTGGCCGACTTGCGAGCTGCATGCGGCTCTTCTCCCCTAAAAGCGCAGCTTGCGAAGCAGCTCCTACGCCCCCCAATGACCTCCGTCTCCCCTGTCCCCGGCTCCCAGCTCCCCTGTGCTCACCAGGGCAGCGATTTAAAATAGTGCCCAAGATGGCAGCTGTCAATGGGAACCTGATATAGCCAAAAAGCCTAAGCTTGTTTCTTAAAGGGGCAGCCTCCTTTTTTTTCTTGACAATTCTATGGGGGCTTTCCTTTTTTTTTCTTTTGCTCGACAATCCTGGTGCGGCTCTTCGCATTTTTTCTGCTGCTGTTTCGGCTCTCTTTATTAAACGGGTTGGCCACCCCTGATCTAAACGGTGCTGGGTCCTGCTGGGAGGGTAGGGACTGGGCTTGATGACCTCTTGAGGTCCCTTCCAGTTCTAGTCTACGAGTCTATGATTATATAACACAGAGCAAGCCAGGGGAGAGCCGGCTCCTGTGCTTTCGCGAGAAACAAGAGGGGTTTTAAAAATGCTATTTTTGTCCCTACCGGTGAAACTCAAGCTCCATGGCCAAAACAGCTGATTGAGTTGACAGAGCAGCGTGCAACTTCCCAACATGTGACAAAACCGGGCAGCTCCTGACAGGGAAATATGGTCCAGAGTGGCCCGGAAAGCATCTGTAACGTTATCCGCTTTCTGCACATAAAAGAAAATGGCGTGGAGACATTTGAGCAAGGATCTGGGAGGTTCGCGGGCCCCCCGTGTGTCCAAGGGACGTAGCGCCGAGGTGGAATTCAGGCTGGAGGAATTCCAAGGCTTGCCTGTGAAAGACTCCGGGAGCTGCAATCGACTGATCCCCTACGCATGCCCCTGCTGTTTACTAATGAGGGCAGCCAGGCGAACGGCACACGTTGGACTCGATCGGAATGAGATATTTACCTGTCGGAAGCAGCTTGCTGAGAGAAATTAAAAGCAAACCAGGAAAAATTAGCTGGTTCGTATTTTTCTCAGTTGGCAGCGGAGAGATGCCACTTGTTGCCGAGGGCGGTTTTGGAAGCTTGGCCATGAGGGAAGAAGCAATTTTTGCAGCCATTTCCCTAAACATCTCGTGCGGGGCCTTCGGACAGAGCAGCTGTGAAGAGACACTGAAGTCTCTACTAATGGACGCAAACAAAGTAGTGTAGACGGCCATGTCTCCGCTAGGAAACTCTCTCGAAATCAGTAGATTTGACTCAATAGCTCCTGATTTAACAAAATTGAACTAGCGTGCCCACACTACAGGGAAGCCTCGAAATGAGTCCGAGGAAGGCTCCATTAATGTGGACGCCACATCTCGGACTTAGAGCCCCCGGAAGCACTGGGGAGTAATTAATTCGAACGACTCTGGGGTGCAGTTATTTCAAAACAGCGGCACTGGAGCGTCCCCACTACCGTGATTTGGAAATATCGATTTGGGAATTAGAGTTACCCCGGATAAAAAGCAGGAGTACGGATTTTGAAGTAAGCGGCCCATAATTTTGAAATAATGGGCTTGGTAGAGTGGACACTTCTCCTATAAATTTGACTTACGGGGGGCTATTTCGAAATCAAGTCCTAGTGTAGCCCAGAGCAAGGAGTTTCTCCACCCAGGGGTGAACTACTCAACTCACTGACTATATAGGGGGGGCAGTAGAACCCCACTATCTTGTGTTAATGGCTGGGGAGAATAGATTAGCTACACATGAATGGGTAAGAGCACGAACACAATTCTAAAAAAGTCCGTTGCCCACCAGTGCATACTAGACCCTCTCCTTAGGTGGCATGAACCGGAGTCTGTCTATGCATTGGCATCAATGGAGCGCTACTCGTTTACATCCGGTACCAGCTGTGCATCGGCCCTTTGGGTTTGTTTGTTATTCACATTGTTGTGTCTGACTCAATCTAGCTCACTCTGACTCTAGTGCATGGTAGGAGGAGACCTCAGTTCAGGGAAGGGTGACTCAATAGTTTTGGCACTTGGATTTGGGAGAATGGGGGTTCCTTGCTCTGACACAGACTTTGACCATAGGCGAGTCATTTAATTTTTTGGTAGGTTATTTAAGTTTAAATATCTCTGTGGCTCTGGACCTTAGTCTTTCTGGGTATGTCTACACTACCCTCCTAATTCGAACTAGGAGGGTAATGTAGGCATACCGCACTTGCAAATGAAGCCCAGGATTTGAATTTCCCGGGCTTCATTTGCATAAGACGGGCGCCGCCATTTTAAAATCCCGTCTGGTTCGAACCCCGTGCCGCGCGGCTACACGCGGCACGGACTAGGTAGTTTGGACTAGGCTTCCTAATCCGAACTACCGTTACTCCTCGTGGAATGAGGGTTCGAACGGGGTTCGAACCAGCCGGGATTTAAAAATGGCGGCGCCTGGCTTATGCAAATGAAGCCCGGGAAATTCAAATCCCGGGCTTCATTTGCAAGTGCGGTATGCCTAGATTACCCTCCTAGTTCGAATTAGGAGGGTAGTGTAGACATACCCTAAGTGCCTCAGTTTCCCATATGAATAATAGCACTGGCCTGTCTCACAGGGTTTTATAAGGAGAAACCCATTTAAAGACGATGAGGTGCTCACATTCTACAGTAACTACCTAGCATTGATTCACCCAGGGATGGTTTTGCTGAAAAATAGCGGGAAACCTCTTTTTTGACCAGTGCACTGGGAATCGAGGAGTTTATTGTGGAACTTGCCTCTGCCTTGGTTTTGACCAATCCAAAGCTTAGCATGGCATGGAAAATATAGAAGTCGGTGTTAAAATAACAGGAACTAGCCCTCCACATCCACAAGCTTTGTTCAGGAATTCAGAACGAAGTCAGGAAGTCTCCTTCATGCTTTAACTCAGGCTCTTGTACCCACAGGCCGTACAGCATTCACACGGTCTGCTGTCAGCAGTCAGTAGACCACCCCCAATGGCATTGTTCGTACCAGTCATTATATGGGAGACTTCCCAGAAGGTTGTGCTAGGTTCGTGCCTCTTTCATTCCCTGCACAAGGTCAATGCATCCCACCCAGGGGCCTTAGAAGGTCAGTCTGGATCTGTTACTCATGGGCAGCTTCCTGGCTCCGTAGGCGTGAGGACAGAAGGAGACCAATGACTAATGCTTCTCCGTGCCTCCCACTCCACTAAGGTCTTGCATTGCAAGCAAAACCATGAAAATTGGTCAGTGCTGTCTATAAACCTGCTTTTTTCAGGGCATATCTATCCATCCAGCCCAGGGTTTCTTAAACGTTTTAAGACCGAAGAACACCAGACAATAATTTTTTTATGAGGAACACCAAAGATTTTTTGTTGAGGAAAAAAAAAGAGGCAAGGGAAAAGTTACTGAGAAAAAAAAAGGTCTCCTGCCTCTTTAAGGGCAGCCATTTTGAACTCTGTTGTCCTCTGCGGCACACCTGTGACTGCCTCGCGGCACACCAGTGTGGCGCAGAACACACTTTAAGAAACACTGATCCAGCCACTTCCATGGAGAAGACCTGTTACATTGAACCTCTCTAGCTCGATATTCTCCGGCCCGGCAACATCCGTGTGTGGTGTAGTGTCAGTCCCTTGCTGGTTGCTATGCTTGGGCTGTGGGTGACCCCCGCTGGCGGCTGTCTGTAGCACAGCCCAGCAGGAGGTGCCTTGCTGCCCCAGGGCAGTGGCCAAACCTGTTCTACAAGTTAAGGGAAGAGGCTGAACAAATGAGCTGGGGGTTGGGGAAAGGTTCAGTTTCGGGCTGAAGCCATGAAAGAGAGAGACTGAAGAGGAGGCCGGAGCTGTAGGGGCCCAGTCACCCCCATCTCAAGGGGGCCTGAGGCATCCTGGCCCTAATTCCTGTAACCAGATGACATCTGTGCTGTGCTGTACCCTGGAGAAGCAATAAACTCCCTCTATTCTACTGGCTGGAGGTGTCTGGGCCTGCTGCTATGGGGGTGCAGGATTGGGGGGAACCCCAACTTGCCGTCACACAGTGGTCCAGCATGATCGTAGTGAGTCGGATGTCCATTTATCGTGGGTGTGGCCAAGTTTCCCACAGTTCCACAACGTTTTATTACAGCCCTCAGCCCTGGCGCTCAGTGTTCTGTGCTGTTATTTAGCTCTAATTTACCCCTCAGTGTCTCTAACGGCCCAGTAAGCGGTGGCAGAGTTGCTAATGCTGCTAGACCATATTGACCTCCCGCCGTTCAGCAAATTCTCTGGTTTGGCACCGGTCAGGTCCCGAGGGTGCCGTACTAGAGAGGTTCAACCTGTGTAAGCACATTTATACCTCCCACCCCCGCCTTCTCTTCATTACTTTACTCAAAAATGTGGCCGGAATCAACACATCCCCAAATGTTCGCTACTTAATACAGTTTTAACAGGCTTAACTGATACAAGGCATTTTTAGAATAACATTAACATCTGGGCTGACCCCACCTCCCGACCAAGTTTCAGCCTGTTGTTAATTAAAAGAGGCAAGTTATAAACCTCAGGAAATGGCAGCTGACCCTTAACGAGGAATGTAATGCTATAATAATACGCGGCCAAAGGAAGGTGCAGGCAAAGTGCTGCCTACACCCCTCCTGGAACGGCATTTTTTTCTTACCACAATACAGCCTTGCTGCAGGAAGTGGGAATATAGCCGCTCCCTCCCCCTTCATATTGACTGGCTTCTTAGCCAATTGCAGGAAGGCAGTGAAGTAGATGACACTTTCCCCTCTGAGTCACCACCAAGAAAAATGAGGGCAGGGCTGCGGGGCAGGAGCCGCTGGCTGTCTTTCCGGTAACATCCCAAACCAAGGTCTGGTTTTGTAAATGTTAAAAATCTCCTCCTGCTTTACCAGGAAAGAAGTGGTTAACCCCCAGCGTCCTGGCAAAACGTAAAGGACTTTGGTGCGTCCAGCCTGCGTCGCCCCTGCGGTGTCATGAGAGAAACGGTTCCCCAGAAGCGTTCCCGCTAAGATTTTCCATCCAGGCGTGGAGTGAGTTTTGTCTTGTGCACCAAGATGGAGGTCACGTGTGTTTGTGCGGATGGGTGCCACCGCGGCACCCACCGGTTACTAACAAACATCAGATTCGGTTTTCTGTCTATCAGGGATGGTCTAGACAGTGCTGGGTCCTGCCATGAGGGCAGGGGACTGGACTCGATGACCTCTCAAGGTCCCTTCCAGTCCTAGTATTCTATGATTCACACACACACACACACACACACACACACACACACACACACACACACACACACACACACATAAAATGCTACGGAAGAAAGAAGACTAAAGCAACCCTTTCCCAGTCACGAAGAATAAAACGAACCGTTAAACCAGCACTTTCCCCCACGCGTCCTTATCATTATGGATGACCCTAAGGGCCAATGTGCTGTATTTGTCTAACACCCTGTACACCCTTAGTCCTTATTGTTGTCTTAGAACTCATTACAGAATCATTGACTTTTCCTATTGTTACAGTGTCATTTGAAATCTGGAGAATAATATTCAATTTCTAATTACTTGAGCCTTATTATAAAACCCCACGATAAAGATCTGAACATATCTGGGGGAAATAGATGTGCATTCATGGATTTAAATGGACTTTTGCTGATTTTCAGCAACTGAGGGGCTGGTCCACAATTTTTTTAACGATTATTTTTGTCTCTGTTATTTTTTATTCTGAAGATAACTACAGATAAAGAATGTTTTGTAGTAGTTGACTGGCCATTGCCCAGACAGCACCACTACAAAATAAAGTCTTCAAATAGACGTTTAAATTATTCTGAAAACAGTTATTCTGTGTTGAAAGGGATATTTTTATTGGGCAACGACCTAGCCTGATTTTTGCAGCTCGGTTCCAAAACAAATAACTCTTGCATCCAGTAGCAGATCTGGTGTGCTCCTGCCAAGGGGTTAATAGCGGCAGAAACTATCAGGTTTTATATATCTAGGGTCCTTCTTGACAAATAAGGAGATCAGTTTGAGGCTCACTTAGAAACCGGGGAAGACTAAGCAGCCTCCCTGGTTAGCTTCCCAGGCACAAGCAAAGACATCTTTATCAGGGGAAGGGGAACGCGTACCATGAATGTGGAAACATGATCATTTATATGCAACTCTCTTCCAGGAATTGTGGCATCTAATTCCCTTTCCACCACCCGGTGAGAATGTCCCACAGGTGTGCGTTTCCTGGCCTCCCCCTTCCCCACCCAGCCTCGGCCGCCACCCCCCACCACACGGCCGCTCCAGCTCTGGGGAAGGGCTGAAGCAAGGGCCAGGGCCGCATGGTGGCTACCAGGCTGCTCCTGAGGTGGGGCAGCTGCCAGCCCCGCGGCTCTGCCCTGGAGCAGCCGAGCAGCCACTGCGCGGCTCTGCCGGGGAGGTGGGCGGGAGGCAAATTCTTGGGGCACACCCCTACAGGCCACACTGTTCCCCAGTAGCTACGGTGATTCCCCCCTCCCTCCCCCCATGGTAGTGTCCCTGTGTGAAGCGTGACGGGGCGAGGGGAGTGTATCCCCCTCCCCCGTTCACTCGCCCAGCACGAGGTTATTCAGTCTTGGGGAAGCCTTGTGACGTTTCACACGAGTGTGGGAGACGGGGCCGGGGGCTCGTTGGTGCGCTCTGCGTTGTGGCTCAGGGCGTGCGCGCCTCCGACTGGACCCTCCCAGGCAAACCACCAGGAACAGGCTCAGTTCTGCAAAGGACCGGGTCGCCGTTCAGCTGCCCCTCCTCTGCGGAGGCCTTGCGGGGAGCGGAGGGCACATCCTGGCAGGAACCGGGCAGTTCTCCCCTAGTTGTCGCCCACAGCTTGCAGTTCCCAGGGAAGCACCACGGGGCCTTGGGCTACAAAAGCAAAAGCCCTGCCCTGAGTGAAGGTCGCCAGAGCTGCGTCAAAACACAGCTGGCTGCTGCTTGGCCTGCTCCCTCCCGGGTGGTCCAGGGCTGGGGATGCTGTGGCACGTGCCCTCTTCCCTCCCCGTAGTGGGGGCGGGGCCTCAGTGGAGGGGGCGGGGCTTGGGGCCTGCCTCCCCCAGCCCTAGCTGCACCGCCCGCCCATGTGCAGGCTTGAATTGGGGAGATCCTGATGTGGGGAGGAAAGACTGCACCGGGGCTGCAGGAAGGGACTCCAGACACCCAGGCTGACTCTGACCGGAGATACGAACTTGCTGTGTGCTGCAAACAGCTGCTCTGTGCGTCCGCTCTTAATGCCAAGTACCGGAGTCCCCTCTCGGGGCTTGCTGGCTTGGCCCGATCAAGATCACGGCCTCCCGCAGTTCATCCCGGGGCTCTGGCAAAGGGATGCCCCCACCCCTCTGGGGGGGGCTAAACATTCCCCTGCCAGCTGGCTGCCTGTGGCACATGCCCCATATTTCCCAGTAGGGCAGCAGGTGGACCCACAAGCCTCAGACAGAGGGGGCAGGCTTCCCTGAGGGCAGAGGGAGGTGAGGGATAGCCCCAGAATTCATAGCATGCCCTGCGGAGATGCCTCTTGGAGCACGTTCCCTGGGAGATGTTGGTCGGTGCAGAAGCTGGTATTGAAAGAGCAGCGCAGACTGGAGGTTCATGCTGATTTGCCTTCGGGAGTGCCGGCTGGGATGGCTTAATTGGGTTGCTCCCGCTTTAGGCAGGGGGCTGGACTTGATGACTCCTGAGGGCTCTTCCCACCCTGAAGTTTGATGATGGCTCTGTCCAGTGTTTGGGGTGGATCCGTTGAAAATGCGAATGGAAAATATGGTGGTGGGTTACATGAGCACCCCAGCCACAAACGTGGCGGTGCCCGGAGATCCCGGAGCCGGCTCAGAGCATCTGGAGTAGTTGGGGGTTTTGAACTGCAAAACCTTCCGAATAAAACCTCCAGAGTTCATTTCCTGTGACCCGTAGGAACCAAACCCAGCAGGGTTCGCATGGCCCTAAAGAATATCCGCCATAAACAAACGAAACACGCATTTGGACAGAGACATGTTATGCTTGTGAGCTGAAAGAGACAGAATATGAAACCACGGAAGGTCTTGGTTATGATGGATACACCCCCTACCCCTGCTCTGTTTGAGGCCTGGGAAAGGTCAACTTTTGTCCTCGAAAATGTGTCGCTTGCTATAAATACATTATTTATTGCAATCCACTCGGCTAATTCATTGCAAACTATTAATAAACCTTCTTGAAGCGCAGTACAATGCGCTTCTGTAATAAACAAGGGAAATATTTGCTTGATTCAAACCACACGGACGATGTTAAATGAATGTTGGATAAATACACTTTTAAGGCCGATGCGGGGTGAACCGAACCTGCGACTGAGTGTCAGGAAATGTTGGGAAAGCGACCGAACCTTTTTGTCAAGGGCTTACAGCTGAGATAAGCCCCGGGTGTTTAAATTGGCACTTCTAATAGCTACCTGAATCCAATTCAATTCACTGCAGCTTGACTTGGAAGGCAATTGGTGATAGAGTGTTAATGCCAACTAATCTGATAAAAATTGACACAATGACAATGCGGGGCCATTAGAACCAGCGGCTTTTTATGTTAGTGTAAATCCATCGTGTTTTACAAGGTTCAGAGTGTGCAGAGAGGTGGGAAAAAGCCCTCCCATGGAAGAGGGGCGATGAAGTGGGGTCCCCAGCGAGGAAAACGCAACCTCTCACCAGCTTGCATCCAATGTTGTCGCAGCGCCAGGGAGTGTTACCCGGCAAAATTCATCACAACTAATTTCTATTTGCCGTCTATTAGGCTACATTGTTTTGTCCTCAATGTCAGGTTAAATAATGAACCTCTCGCAATTGAGTAAATTAACCTCCACTTTATGTTCATGTCATTGTCAAATGGAAACATCACTTGTACAAATGAAAAAAGATTCATTAGGAAAGCTTAATGCATAAGCTCCACTCCAGGAGAAGATAAGCGCGATGGAGGCCTTGTCAGAATGCGGTGCCGAGCCGCTGGCTTGTTATTTATGATGCCTGCCATAATCTTTGGAGATTATTTTCAGCAGTGGTAATTAGCACACAATGCATCAGGAACAATTAGGGGACAATGTCTTTGCTTGACAGGTACAGCGCACTGCTGCGGGCGAACTCTGATCCATGAGAAATTCAATCAAACCTGCATGCGGCAGGGAGTTTATTAATATTTTCCCTTCCGCGGCAGTTTGAAAGGCAGCTACGCTTGACCAGCCACCCAAAAATACTTAGCAGCATGACATGAGCGCGTTCCTTGTTAGCATGCACCTGTTGGCACGGAGACTTCCCCTGATTAAGATCGTATCCGGGAACTGGCTCTTGACGGCAGCAAGAAAGCAAGCCATTTAGCCACGGTCCTTCGTCCAGGGGATGTTAAAGTTGCTAAAGAAATTTTACAACCCAGAAGCCAGATGCTCTGCAGTGTAACCGCCACCCCTGCTCCACTCTGCAGAGGTCTGTGGGGCAGGTCCATTTGGCTCAGGGGACTGCATTGTGCCCAGTTGGGGGTTGGGTCCATCGTAAAGCAAAGAGCGGCAGGCAGAAGAAAATGGCTGTGGGGCAGCAGGTGTGGTCTGGCTAGGGTGGCCTTTTGTCCTCTGTTATAGAGGCGAGTCCTGGGTTTCTGCTGCTCTGTTCTCTGTTCATCCAAACCACGACACCTTCACGGCCTCTGTTGTGCTCTTGAGACCAGAAGTGAAAAGAAGCTGGTGGGCCCCGGGGGCGGGGGGCGGGGTGAGGTGTCCCAGCAAGAAGAAGCCAGCTGGCCCCAGGCTGGACTTCTGGGGCTCTCCTGCAGGCTGCCTTGCTAAGCAGCAGGTAGCCAGGCAGAAGACAGGGGCTGGCTGGAGGAGGGGGGTGCTCCCCGATCGGGGGCTGCCCCACCCCTTAGCCTCTCTGGTGTCTTTTTGGGTGTGCAGGGAGGGAGGGGAGGAGCCTCAGCTGTGTGTACTGGGGTCTTCTTCCTCTTCCCCGGACTCTCAGGGAGCGAGAGGAAAGTGCTCAGCTTGTGCCTTCCTCTTGCTCCCGGCTGCCAGGGGAGGTCAGAGGAGGATGCATAAGAACATCAGAGCGGCCATATAGGGTCAGACCCAAAATCCATCTAGCCCAGTATCCAATGCCAGATGCCCCGGAGAGAATGAACAGAGCAGGGAATCATCACATGACCCCTCCCCTCTCACCCATGTCCAGCCTCTGACAAGCTAGGGACATTCTTCCTGCCCACGCTGGCTAACAACCATTGAGGGACTTGTCCTCCATGAAGTTATCTAGCTCTGTTTTGAACCCTTTTAAAGTCCTGGCCTTCACAACATCCTCTGGCGAGGAGTTCCACAGGTTGCATGAAGAAACACTTCCTTTTGTTTGTTTTAAACCTGCTGCCTATTCATTTCATTGGGTGACTCCTAGTTTGTGTGTTATGGGAACAATTAAATAATGTTTCCTTATTCACTTTCTCCACACCTACCATGATTTTATAGACCGCTGTCCTATCCCCCCTTTACTCCTCTCAGAGAACTTTCCCCTTGCTCCCTGAAAGTCAGAGGAAGAAGAGCAGCAATTACCCAGTATGTGCCCTCCAGAATTGGTACTCTTGCTCCCCCCCCACCGTACACGCTCATTCCTCCAGCCCCAGACTGGGACCCCTCCACCTCCATCCCTGACTCCGGAATCCCTCCCAGCCCTGGGCCCCCTATGCACTAATTACAACTGTCCTCTATTCTTGAGGTACCTTGATGGCCATCCTAGGTCTGGCCCTGTGGCTGCCCAGGTGCTGCTGTGGGAATTAGCAGCGCCTGCTCTGTAGTGACACCCTCAAAGACCTGGCGAGGAGAGTGGGGGCAGGAATGTGGCCCCTCTGTAGTTTCCAGCCCCTTGCTTCACACTGTGTCTGGGGCAGATATGCACAGGCCTTCTAGCTCCTCCCTTAGTTCTGCATAGGCTGGCCCTGGGGTAGCAGCTGGAGGTCATTGGCCCCATTTTTACCACTGGGGAACTGAGGTCCGGGGAGCCTGAGTGACGTACCAAGGTCACCCAAGAAGTCCGTAGCAGAGCCAGGCCCACGTCCCACACTAGGGTCTTCACCACCAGGCCAGTTCCCATCTCCCACACCATGGAAGAAGGGAAGGCACCATCCCATGACTTGTTTTCAGTCCTGAATGTGAATCAAGATTAGCCAAGGAACCGGCGACAGTTCTGCTGAAAGCACCGGCAGCGTGAATCTCCATAAGAACTTGCCCTTCTCTATAGGCATCCTGGCCCCTTTGGGCTACCACTGGAATGGAGCCTTCCTGCAAAGGAGAGGCTGGGCTGACAGGCCCCGCAGTGCAGTGTCTGTGGTCTGTAGATCCAAGGTGCCTGGAATGTATTGGAGTACGGACTAGCATGTCAAAACTGCACATTCCAAAATTAAAGGCAGAGACCCTTCCCATCAGATGAATTCCCTGAACTGTTCGCTCAGGGTTTTCATGGCTGCAGGCTATTTCATTCAATAAAAACTGCGGCTTGCTCCAGCAACCACCGTGACAGCTGGGATGGAGGGGCCGTGCCCTCGGCCTCTGCAAGGCAGAAAAAAATCCTGACTAGATTTGGCTCTTTTCCAAATCAAGCTTGAGTCCAGCAACTTCTGTGGATTTACCCCGTGGCCCAGAGATAGGAACAGCCCAAGGGAGGTAATGGGAAATTCATCTGCTTCTGCACCACAGAAGTCAACGGGAATTTGTGCAGGTCGGTCATCTGTCCCTCTTCTGACCAACAAGAGCCCCTTTCTCTGCACAGTACCTAGGCAGATTACCTGTGTTTCTAGCTTGTCATGGAGGGCAGTGGCGTACCTGATGTTGTGAGTCAGTGTACAAAGAAATGGGGAGACCGCACTTCACAGCCCAGAGGCTCCGTCCCCAGGCCCTTTGTGGCTGTTCTTCAGGGTGTGTACATGAGTCTGGAGAGAATGACGGTGAAATTCCTCCATCTTAGGTTCCTCACGGGTTTTCTGGCAGACGTGTGTCGGCCCCCGTTGGCCAATATCTGGATCTGTGTGTGCAGACAAACGGAGTCGTCCTGCTCAGGGGACCAGGGTGGGTCTGAGAAGCACAGGCACGGTGCTGTTCCGCTGTGTGAGACAGGGGCAAAATTGGGGTGAGGCACAAGAAAAGCACATGCCCTTTGCGCTCCCGAACCCATAGCGATGGGGGTGCTTTGTACTGCAAGGGGAAGAGGATGCACGAGGGGAGGTGCGGAGGACTTGGGGGGAGAAAGATTGATTGCTATGTGCCCTCCCTTTCCGTGTGTGTGTGTGTAGCAGATCATCCTGTCTCTGTGGAGCAGCTCACCTAGGATCTGGGAAGATGGGTGCCCCATGTGGTGAGAGGATGTTATTTCAATCCCCACCCACAAATGCATGGGAGGACAGACTCCTTTGGGGCATTGATGCTGTCCTGGATGGATGGGGAACCCGCTTGTTGCATTTCGTGGGGAAAGAACAGTTTCTTTGTGCTTGTTTGAACTTCATTTCCCAAGAGGGACTAAAAGGCGTTTCATGGCTTTCAAACACAAACACGACTTGGCATTTCCCACGTGCTCCTCCCTTCCGCCCATTCGCTTATTTACACGCATGGATGCTCAGTGAGGCAGGGCAGGGGGATGGGGAGATCAGGACAAAATGGCCGCTCCTCGCGCCTTGTGTGTGCTGCCCTGTCTTTGTCTGTGGTGAAGCTGAAGGGGCGAGAAAGTTCCAGAACTTGCCAAAAGACGAGGACCGTCTACAGAACCCAACGGGCCAGCTGCCAGTAGATCCATGGGCAGGCTGTAAAAAAAGAGCTAAAATTGGACCAGTCCCTCAAAGCCGTAAAAATGTTTAGCTCACAGTAAAAAAGCACCAAGCTGAGGAGACCTCTCCCTTGGCCCCGAGGTGAGTTTTGTGCTGCAGGGCAGGGAATCGACAATTCCCAGGGCCGTGGTGAAGAATTGCCTAGAGCTCCCTTCGACCTGCTGTTGGAGGAGCCTCAGAGACGACCAAGTTTTATTTAGTTTCCCTGCTTTTTCCTCATGCTGGATACTGATGAGTCGCTCAACACACCGCGAGCGGGTGTCTAGATGGAGGGCTGCTGTGAGCTTTTGAGGCAAATCCCCCGCCTGAAAGTGCGGGACCTACCACGGTGGGGGAGGAGCTTTGTCACACAAAAAAATGGGGCAAGCACAGGTGTGAAAATCAGATCCACCGTTCTCTGGGTCTCCCCTCCCTCCAGCACTCAGCCAGGCCCTTGCTCTAACCGCCGGGCGTAAGGCCTGTGGCTAATCTGGCTGATCAGTGCAAGGAAGAGATGCTCTAGAGCTGGAGGATATATTGGAAGGTTTATCAAACCAAGGCCCTTTCTGCCCTCCTCTGGCGGGTGTCCATGTAGAACGGAGAGGTCTTCACCTAAAAGAACAAGGGGTATGAGCCAAGATTCTGGATCCCCTCAGCCCTGCACGGACTGAATGGTTTCAGCGCCTGCTGACCTCTGTGTCAAGGGTGCACACAGGGTAAGAAACACAGTCAATGGGAGCTGGACTGTCATAGCTCTGAGATGCTTCTGAAAAGCTGCAGCCTCCGGCCCTGCGCGGCATAGGAGCTGCGGATCAGGGCGAGGAGTTGTGGGTTGCTGCATGGGCCAACACAGCTGCCTGCCTTCCCTGAGTCGAACCCAGCTTCATGCAGCGCTTTGGGACACCTTGGGACAAGCGGCATAAGATAAAATCACACGCTGTCCCAGGCTATTGGCTTTCCCCAGAGCAGGAATTCAGTGTTCAGTACATTGCACTTCGCTCCACGTAACCCGTCCTTGACAAAAAGCTGTTTAAAGCCTCCACAAGTATTTTATTTGTAACAACTCAGCCCCACGACTTGGATTTGAAGCACCAAAGTAATTTCATGTGGTTCTCCAACACCCCGTTATGACATTTATGACATATTTTTCTGTTTAGAGGGATGATTTTTTCCAGATGCCAGCAGATCTAAAACTACCTAATGAGATTTCCACAGCTGTAGAGTTTAAAACCATCTATGGTATTTTTTTTTTAAAGATGATGCTTTCCAACTAAAATATTTCTCTTCTAAAAACATTGTAAATGTAATTGAATGTGTACTGAATTAATGAATATCATGTTCTTGCTCACTGAAAGGCAAGCCCTGTGTTTAATTCTTTGCTTTGGTGGATTTGTAACTTGCCTTGGGAATCATATTTGTTCTCTTTTGTGATGCTGATGGCGGATCATTTCTTAAACATAACATCCAAGAGGCAGAGTAGTGGCGTGCCCACAAGGCAGCCAAAACTCTGCCCCGGCCTTCGTTACAATAATACTTAGCTCTCATGGCTCACCTGTAGATCTCAACGTTCAGTAAAGGAGGTAAATATTCCACGTTAGCCCTGTTTTCAATGGGCTGAAATTGCAGCAAGGGAGATTTGGGTTGGACATGAGGAAAAACTTCCTAACTGTCCTTGAGGTTAATCACTGGAATAAATTGCCCAGGGAGGTTGTAGAATCTCCATCACTGGAGATATTGAACAGCAGGTTAGGCAGACACCTGTCAGGGATGATCTAGACGGGGCTTGGTCCTGCCATGAGAGCAGGGGACTGGACTTAGTGATCTCTTTAGGTCCCATCCACTTCCAGTAGTCCATGATTTGTGGCACAGCTCCAGTTGTACCTCCTGGGACCTGCACTTCCTGGCAGATGTTTGGTGTGTCTCAGAGGCTCGCGGTGACCCTCCTACAGCCTCTTGCTTCTCTCAGAGGCGAGGGGTTCCCTGCTTAATGAGCCATTTTCATCATAGGGACCACAGAAGGGTTTCCCCCTTCAAACCAGTGACTGGCCTTTTTCCTCAGTGGCAGCCCACCAGGCGTGGGGAGAGTGGGGGGAACCCGGTCCTGCCCACTTGCTCCAGGTTCCAGCTCAGGGCCCTAGGTAGCGACCCCTTGTGGGGCTCCTGCCTTTATCCCCACAGAATAGCAGCCTTTCCCAGGGTCGCTTCCCCAACCCCTCCCACAGCACCTTCTCCTGGCCCCCTAAATGAGAACTTCTCCCAGTTGCAGCCTTCAGTCCTCCTTCACTCTGCCCTTCCTCCTCTCCGGTCCGCCACTCCTCTCCTTTCCCTCCTGACCCGAGGGGAAAACTTTCATGGTGGACTCCCAGGCTCGGACTGGCGGCTGGTGTCCCATTAGCCTGCTGCTGAAGGCCGGCTCTTAATGAGTCCCCGTTGCCTGCCTGTCGTGGTTGCTGGGCAGCAGTCACTGGATGCCTACGCGGGCAACAGGAACCCACCCACCGAAACTCCCCAACTACCTGCCTCCACCCAACTCCTGCAGCCTTTGGTCTGCCACAGGTTCTGTGATTCCTGTGGGAAAACTGAGCAACACACCAATGGAGAGGCCAGTCATGGAGCAGGGAGCAGCGCTCGTATCTCCGGAGGCCTCGCCCATCACCCTTGCCTCGGGGCCGCATCACTTTCTGTCCAAATCCTGCCCCTCACACAGAACCCAACCCAGCTAACCAGGCATGTCGCTGAGACGCTTTCCACTGATCCAGCTGGGATCAGAATGGGTCTCTCTGGGCCTACGGGAAAGCCGCCAGAATGACAGATGTGCACAGTAGTCTGTGGCTCCCGTTCCTCTCAATGGCTGGGGGAATCCTCCATGGTTGCCCGATCTCTGTCCAAAAATCGATCCCTCATTGTGCCTGCGGTTTGTGATTTGTCTCATGGGTCACCTCCAGCCCTTCCCTGCACCTCGGGGAGAGAGGCTTGCAGCAGGTGAAGGCTGGGCAGCAACATAACGAAACCAGACTCCATGGTCAAGTCACCTTCGGAGCCCAAACGTGAATGAAGTGCTTTGAGACCCTCAAAGGAGAGGTGCCAACTGCTGGTGGTGTATCTGCCCCTCAGACAGACGGAGAAGCCGGTCCTTGTGTTTATCCCTCGCTCCGAAGGCAGGAAATGCCAGCGTATTTCCTAACGCTCCCCTGCCTCTTTGGGGGAATTTGCACGGGCTCAGGAAAGCTTTTCCTGGGTGTATTTGTATAAAGACAGCACAGCCATGTCCCCTCTACCTCCCCCGAAGCACAGCAATGAGAACGGCACTGATATCTCGGCACTTCAGAGCTGTGGGCGACTGGAAGCCACTGCTCCATTTATTTAGAACATAAGAACGTAAGAACGGCCATATTGGGTCAGACCAAAGGTCCATCCAGCCCCGTGTCCTGTCTGCCCACAGTGGCCAATGCCAGAGGGAGTGAATTGAACAGGGAATCATCGCAATCGCTCTCCTGCCATCCATCTCCACCCTCTGACAAACAGAGGCTGGGACACCATTCCTACCCATCCTGGCTAACAGCCATTGATGGACTTAACCTCCCTGAATGTATCTAGTTCTCTTTTAAACCTTGTTATAGTCCAATCCTTTTGGATTGTCTCCAGTCCATAGAGGTCTATAAAATCATGAGTGGGGTGGAGAGGGTGAATAAAAAAAAGTTATTCATTAGTTCCCATAATATAAGGACTAGAGGACACCAAATGAAATGAATGGGTAGCAGGTTTAAAACTAATAAGCAAAAGTTCTTCTTCACACAGCGCATAGTCAACCTGTGGAACTCCTTGCCAGAGGAGGCTGTGAAGGCTAGAACTATAACAGAGTTTAAAGAGAAGCTAAATAAATTCATGGAGGTTAGGTCCATAAAAGGCTATTAGCCAGGGGGTAGGAATGGTGTCCCTGGCCTCTGTTTGTCAGCGGCAGGAGAGGGATGGCATGAGACAAATTGCTTGATCATTGTCTTCGGTCCACCCCCTCTGGGACACCTGGTGCTGGCCACTGTCGGCAGACAGGCTACTGGGCTAGATGAACCTTTGGTCTGACCCAGTCTGGCCTTTCTTGTGTTCTTATTGTCCAGGGGACAACTATCCACCCCGACCCCGGTTTCCAACCCAGAATGCTGGTTTTGTCCTTTCAGGGAAAAGTGACCTCCCCCCATGACACTGGGAACACCTTGCGGCGTTGTCTGGGAGGATTTCAGCTGTGTTTTTCTCACCGCTGCACAAGCGGAACACCCACCACCAGCCGCGTGAGGCGGGGGCCGTTCCAGCCTCGCAGATGTCTGTCACCTGTTTCTAAGGAAATGTGCAAGTGTTTGGGAAAGAGGAGAGCCGTGTTGTTATTATGGGGATTTGAAACCTCACTGCTCTTTTCCCTTCTAACCCTTTTCCAATGTTTTTCTGTTTTTGTTTCAAGAGGCTCATACTTCACTCGCTGGCTTGCATCACGAGCTCTGTCCTGTCCCAAGCCAAGTGTCCGCAACGCCCAACAGAGTCATTAAGAGCTGAGATTGTTTAGGCCTTTACAAGATGGGCTCAGCGCCTGGCAGATTCGGGCCCTACCTTGGAAAGCCGGTTGCAGCTTTTGTGAACCAGTCTCCTCAAGCAATCCGCCCACACCACTGGTTTGGCACGGCCGTCACGACACACGGCATCGAGACATGAGAACGTATTGTACCTGTGGCAACCTTTCCGGTGGGGGGCCCACTCCCCTTGTCAACAGGGGGGGATGCTTTAGACTGAGGGAAGGAATGTAACTTGGGTGGAATAGCTTCTCAGGAACACCAGGCAGGGGGCGCTCTGCCAAGCGTTTTTCAGTGCTCATGTAACGGGCCAAGGCCTGGCGTGGCTTGAGATGGATGGGGTTATGTAAAACAGAGTTGTGGTCATGGGCATGGAGTCTGTGCTGCATTTCCTTTCCTGGCCAGATGTAGAAACCTGGCAAAGTACAAGGCGAATGCTAGCTCCGGCAGCTGTAAAATAAGCCTCGCACAAACATAACCAGGAGAAAAGATTCCCCAAGCCAAATCATACAGTGGACTTCACCCTTCAAGCGGACTATGGACACAACTAAGTCAAGGTCATCTCTTTCGCAGTCAGTCCACTTCAGCCACTGGCTGGAAGTAGGAATTTTCTCTGTTGTGAGAGACGAAAACATCGCCACCACCATCATCCATCCTTAAAAACTCTGGGAATCTTCCAAAATCTATAACTTATGAACATAACAAACCAGCCAGCTTAACTTCTGTGCCAGGAAAGATAACGGTGCAAGTAATAAAGGAATCCATCTGCAAACATCTGGAAAATAATGTGATAAGTAACAGTCAGCATGGATTTGTCGAGAATAAATCATTTCAAACCAGTCTGATAGCCTTCTTTGACAGGATAACAAGGCTTGTGGATAAGGGGAAAGTGGTGGATGCAGTATACCTAGACTTTAGTAAAGCATTTGATACAGTCTCACATGACTTCTTATCAATAAACTAGGGAAATACAACTTAGATGGGATTACTATAAGGTGGGAATATAATTGGTTGAATAACCACTCTCAGGGCATGTCTACACTAGGAAACTATTTTGAAATAACTAAAATCGATGTAAAAATTCACGCAATAACAAAATCAAAATAGCATGTCCTCACTACGGGGAAGCCTCGAAATTAGCCCGAGGCAGGCTCCGCTAATGTGGATGTGCTATCTCAACTTAGGGCCCCAGGAAGCACTGGGGAGTGATTAGTTTGAATAACTGTGGGGTATTGTTATTTTGAAATAGTGGCCCGGAGCAGCCACACTACCGCTATTTTGAAATGACTATTTCGGAATTAGCGTTATTCCTCAAGGAAAGCAGGAGTACAGATTTCAAAATCAGTGGTCTGTTATTTTGAAATAACGAATTTGGTAGTGTGGATGCTCCACTTGTTAATTTGACCTAAGGTTAATTCAATCTAACGATTTCTCCATCTGTTGGATGAAATACTTCATTCTATTTGTTTAGAACCTGCTTCCTGTTAATTTCACAGGATAATATAGGATTTATGTGATATAAAGAGGTAAATAACACTTCCTTATTCTTTTTTTTTCACATCCTTCATGATTTTATAGACCTTTATAGTTGTCTAGAGAGGTCTAAAAAATCATCCGTCACAGTCTTTTTAATCTTTCCTCATATGGAAGCTATTTCATAGCCCCTGCTAATTTTTGTTGCCCTTCTCAGTACTTTTTCCAAGTCTAATATATCTTTTTTTGAGATATCCAGAACTACATGCAGTAGTCCAAGTGTGTGCATATCGTGGATGAATATAGGGGTATTATGATATTTTCCTGTATCCCTTTCCTAATGGTTCCCACCACCCTGTTAGCTTTTCAAATGCCGCTGCACATGATGCGAGAACCATCCGCAGTGTGTGCGTGTTCTAGGTCCTGAGTGACGGCCAATGGACACCCCATTATTTTGTATGCAGACCTGCAATTACATTTTCCTATGTGCATTGTTTTTGCATTTATCAACACTGAATTTCAGCTGCCATTTTGTTGCCCGCTCAACTGTTGTGTCAGATCCCTTTGCAACTCTTCACAGTCGGCTTTGGACTTAACTCTCTTGAGTATTTTTGGATCACCTGCAAACTTTGCCTCCTCACTGTCTACCCGTTTCCCTAGATCACTTATGAATGTGTTGAACTGCCCAGGTTCCCATATGGATCCTTGGAAGATCCTGTTATGTAACTCTCCACTGCAAAAACTGGTACTTTATTCCTGCATGGGGTTTCAGAGGCCTCTGGGCATGGTGGGGCGGGGTGGCACTATGATTCTGGAAGAGGCGGGGCCTCAGGCAGAAGGGGTGGGGCTGGGCCAGAGGCAGAAGGGGTGGGGCTGGGCCAGCTGGCTCTTCACAATGTCTAGAGCATGGCGCACCCCCTCCCAGTGCTCAGACCCGCATGCAGTACACAGTGCTCCAGCGTTGATTTAAAGATCACCTGGGCCTGGGATGGTCTTAGAATTCTAGAACACTAGAACTGAAAGGGACCTCATGAGGTCATCGAGTCCAGTCCCCTGCCCTCACGGCAGGACCAAGCACCATCTAGACCATGGACCACGGAGACCAATAAGCCGGAATCAGGACCAAGACATAGGTCTTAGTGCTCTGCGGGGTGGAGCTGTCAGCTGGGGTCATGGAAGAGATCAAATTTATGTCCCACCTCCCACAAGAGGTTGGGGGAGGTGTTACCTGGTGTTGAGTTGGTTTGAATTCCTCCATTTATCAACGGGTTATTTTGGTGACCAAAGCCATCTTGAAAAGTTTATGGCTATTGCAGTATATATGATAAAATAGTTCCTGGTCAGCTATACTGTCAAGTGAAGAATTATGCATGCACGACCTTGTATTATTAATCAGATGTCTTGCTGTATACATTTCCCCACATATCACTCGGTGGTAAACTTCAGTGCATTACCCAACACAGAAAAAAAGAAAGACTAGGAAAAGGAATTATTTTTATGTGTACTTGTCTTAAGACATATTTTTCCATTCAGTAATTTGAAAAAATAACCATCTGGAAAAAATCATATTATGGATGAGGCATGACATGACATTTACAGCAACTATTTTTGCTGCTAGTATCCATACCAGCTCTCTGCTGTGTCAAATGCTGTATATTCAAATACTTGTACATTGTTCAGAAAATAAAAAGGCCCCTGAAGTAAATCAACGTAGAGTAATAATATGCTCTAAACATTCACATTTCTCTGTGTTTATTCTTCTTTCAAACACGTATTTTTTTGCATCTACCATTTGCCATTGGTTCCTTACCTTTTGTCCTGGCTGTCACGGCAGAGTGACATTTAATGTCACTGTCAGGGAGGGAGCCCGGATCTAAATACACGTATGAGGAGGTCAGAAAGTCAAGAGCATAAATGAGCCAAAGATCCTGACGAAATCACCGACAAAATGATCTATAAATCATGTGAAACTCGGTTCTCCCATAAAGGAGAGATTGCATTTATACATCACGGCCTTCAGAATGCGTTGGGTTCTGCTAGCTAAGTGGGTTAGAAATGAAACCGCTTATGTCATTCTCTTTGTGGGTTTGCAGCCTTGTAATTTACGAGGACGTGGGCCGTAGCGCTCCAAATCCGTGCAGAAATGTACATGCGGGAGCTAGAATTAAAAATCTCTCTCCTGTTCAAGTTAACTTTCACCCTGGTAGAGCAGACCAACACAAAGCAGCATTTAAGTCTCAGGTCTCACAGGGATTTAAATGGTGCACAGGCCATGCACCGGATCTCCGCACAAAGGTGAATTTTCCCCTAGGGCCCAATCTAGGGCCTAGAAGAGTCAGCAGAAAGACTCCCATTGACATCAAAGGATATTGTATCAGGCCTTCAGAGAAGGCTTCCGAATCAGCTGAAACCTGTGTTGGTTCAGTTATGAGGACAGGGGAGGAGAGGTAGACTGTGTACTCTTTATCAGCAAACCAAGGGAACTCCAAGACAACAACAAGATTGTGTTTTGTATAAGTAGACGAGGCAGGATCGAACCTGGGACCTCTGCAGCTTAGTGCATGAGTGTCTACCACTTGAGCTAAAAAGCCAGCTGACACATCGCTAAGGCAATAGAGCAAACTCCTTCTTTCTCTCTGTAAGTGGTCTCAGTGCTACGCCATCGGGCAGTGCTCCACACCCAACAGGAGTGTGGGTTACACAAGCAAGAATGGAACTGTCTTAAAGACAGACGTTCACACAACACACAGATGGCCAAATCTTATGCTCCGAGGGGGTCTATAGAAAAAGGACTCAGCGGCCAGTGTGCCCCCTTGTGGCTGGGCCTGGTGGAGCCAATACCCCAAAGAAGTCAACAATTCTTGGTAGCACTTTGGAATCCAAAAAGAAAAAGAGTTTCTCTCTCTCGGACACACACACACACACACACACACACTTGGATATTGGCAAACTCTACATTACGGGTGTATGTCGGTTGTTCAGATTCCGTATCAGACAGCTGGGGGAATTTTCAGGAAGCCGTAGCTTTTAATTTATAAAATAAAAGTAATCATCTTGGGTGTATTTTATATAATATTTTATGCACCAAGGAGATATTTGATATTCTATAAAATATACTCAGCGATATTTATATTGCTTTTATAAATTATAAGCAAAAAAAAAAAACTTTCTGGAAATTCACCTTTGTACGGAATATGAATACACCGTGCACATGAATATGAACATGCGTATGGTGTGTTCATATTCCATACAAAAATATTTACATTTATTTTATAAATTATAAGCGAAAGCTTCCTGGAAATTCACTCAACCGTTGGATTCAGTTGGATACACGTATCTACGCCCATCATGTTGCATTTACCAATATCCAACCTAATTATATTCTTCTTGAAGCCCTTTCTGTAAAGCTATTTGCTGAACTGCCTCTACAAAAAGTTGGGTAGCAGATAAGCCAGGCTGGTATTTTAGCACAGTTTTATGGTGTCCCGATACACTCGAATCACTTTCTTGAAATGGTAACTTGGGTAATTCCTAATCGCAGCATGTTACTACTTAGACATAAAAGGGAAAGTGTTTCTTTCTCTGGGAGGGAGGGAAGGTTGCAATGAATCTTCTTAATGAAAATCAATAGCCTAAAATTTGAAATCAGTGGAGGCAACGGTCTATGCAATTCAACTTGCTTATTAACGGAGTCACCCAATCAGTGTCGTGTGCTCCCTGTTGCTAAGTTGCCTCCATAAACAAATTGATTAATTGATTTTTTTTCCCAAGGCCTTTTCAATGTAAGCAGGTCAGGTAGCTATGATTTCATTTTGCTTATCTACTTGGAGCTAGCATTGCGATTCAGCAGGAATGCTAGCCCTTGTCTCAATGATCAGAGACTGCTTCTTAAATTCAGATGTGGACCCGAACCGGGACACAAACCCTCCAGGCAAACAGGGCCGAGGGATGACGGAGGGGTTAAGTTTCAGTGAGTGTATAGAGCAGGTAAAGAACAGATTTGGAACTCTTTGGAGCCAATATCTGCCGACTTAGGTTGTGGTTTAAAAATCAGAGGAGATCCATTTTTCTTTTGGAGCTTCACCCCAGCCAGTGTGTGGCTGAAAGCTCATTAGAACAGCAGATCTCATGTTATTTCCACTGTTGGAGGTCAAACTCTAGTATGAACGACCGCTCCAGTCCCACAGAAAGAGACAGACACTTATAGGAGTTTTATTGGGCATTCTTAAAACTTAAATACCTACCTGGGGAAATGAGGAAACACCTTGGCAAAGCCAGACAAGTGCCCAGAAGTTAGCTACTTCAGACAGGTCCAACAAGGACAATAATAGAATTGGTCATCATCGACCGCCCCCAGCTTAAACCTCTCCAGCGCATCATTGACGATCTACACCCTGTCCTGGAAAACGATCCCTCACTCTCGCAGGCTTGGGAGACAGGCCAGTTCTTGCCTACAGACAACCCCCTAACCTGATGCAAATCCTTTCCAGCAACCACGCATCACACCTCAAACACACTCACTCAGGAACCTACCCCTGCAACAAACCCTGTTGCCAACTCTGTCCACACATCTACACAAGCGACACCATCACAGGACCTAACCACATCAGCCACCACATCAGGGGCTCCTACAACTGAACCTCTATGCCATCAGGTGCCAGCACTGCCCCTCTGCCATGGATATTGGCCAACCCAGACAGGCTCTGCGCCAAAGGAGAAATGGACACAATCGGACATCATAAAGGGTAACACACAGAAACTTGTAGAGGAACATTTCAACCTGCTTGGGCACACAGGATATGTCTAGATTGAACTCTAAAGTAGAAATAAGATACACAATTTGCATTGCGCAAATTGCATATCTTATTTCCATTTTATTTTGAAATAGGCTATTTTGAAATTTGGCGCATCTACACGGCACCAAATTTCAATATAAAGCACTATTTTGAGACATGCCTTATTCCTCATGGAAAAAGGTTTACAGGGATGCCAAAATAGCACATCCTTTATTTTGAAAATCATTTTGAAATAGTGGACCCATTTCTTGGACGCCGGGGAGCTATTTCGGGATACCTCCAGTATCCCAAAATAACCTTGCAGTCTAGACATACCTTCAGACATGGATTTAAAAGCAGCTGTTCTTCTACAAAGGAATTTCACTCAGCAGTTATACAGAGAGTCCGCAGCACTGGAATTTATCTACAATTGTACGATTACCCTGGGCTTGAACAAAGACACTAACTAGTTGGCACATTACAAAGCCAATTTCTCCTGCTGTTAACAGTTACATTTCCACATCAAAAGCTGTTTATGGCATCCAGCCCACTTAATTAGCCTAATTAAAAAGGCCCCTACAATTGACATGTGCTGCTTCTGCTGTTATACATATCTCTTCGTTGCTGTTATTTCCACTCCAATTCATCTGATGAAGTGGGTTTTGCTCATGAACGCTCATGGTTCTATCTATTTTGGTTAGTCTCTAAGGCTGTGTCTAGACTACATGGCTCCAACGACGGAGCCATGTAGATTAGACAGATAGGCAAAGGCAAATGAAGCCGCAATTTAAATGATCGCGATTTCATTTACATTTACATGGCTGCAGTGCTGAGCCGACAAACAGCTGATCAGCTGTTTGTCCGCTCAGCGCGCTAGTCTGGACGCTCCCCTGCCGACATCAAAGCTCTTTGTCGGCAGCCCTGGTAAACCTCATCCCACGAGGAATAACGGGGCTGCCGACAAAGGGCTTTGATGTCGGCAGGGGAGTATCCAGAGTAGCGCGCTGAGCGGACAAACAGCTGATCAGCTGTTTGTCGGCTCAGCACGGCAGCCATGTAAATGTAAATGAAGCCGCGATCATTTAAATTGCGGCTCCATTTGCCTTTGCCAAAAAAACAAATCTACATGGCTCCGTCGATGGAGCCATGTAGTTTAGACGTACCTTAAGGTGCCACAGGACGGCGCATTGTTTTTAAAGAACAACTGTGTTGGAGATGTCAAATACGGCTCCTCGCCCTTGGTTTGATCTTCAGTGTGAGTCCCCAACTCTAGTTAAATCTTCCCCCGGCTGTGAACGCGGCCTCCTCAGCCCGTCTGCAACAGGGCTTGTCAGGACTAAAAGTGAAACCTTAAAAATAGGCTGCACGTTTTCATGCCCTCTGCCTACCGCGCTGCAGACCAGCGTGAAGAAAGCGGCACCTGCTTTGCTAAGTGCAGTGCTGCTTGAAAGTTCACCCTTGTGTTTGGCACACCTTTCGCAGCGCGGGAGAGAAACTCCTGCCGCACCCTGGAGTCCTGGTGGGGTTATCCTGAGCGCAGCAGGGGAGATATCTGCCTCATGCTTCTCAAAGAGACAGTCGCACCGCACCAACATGCAGGTTTCTGAGTCCTGCTGGTTGCTGGCTGTCTTTCTCCAGCAGAAGCTTTTCTTTGATGAGGGAGAAAGGAACCGTCCTGCAGTCTACTGCTTCCAAAGAAAGGAGCTAAGGAAAGCCAGGAGCCTGCTATCCTAGAAGCGAGGCTAGGAAGAGTCTAGTCCAGGGGCAGGGAACATACGGCCCAGGGGTCGAATCCGGCCCCCGACTTGCCTGGCTTTGGGTCCTGAGATACTGCACCCTCCCACTCCCCCCAGATCCCACACTGCAAGCCTGCTTTTTGGCAACCCCTCCCATACACTGAACCCCTCCATTTTTACCTCACCCCAGAGCTTAGCAGAGCCCACAAAATCTACTAGGTTCTGGTGTGCAAGGGGAATGCAGAGAGTGTCTTTCTGCTTCTCAGCTGGCGGCCATGTCAGTGATGTGGTGTTTTTCTTTTTGCTTCTCACTTGTGTGCATCCCCCGACTGATTTTTCTGTGGGTCAATGTCCCGCAACCCAGAAAAGGTTCCCCTCCCCCGATCTCGGCCCTTCCTCAGTAGACACAATGGTAAACGAGGGTGATCACGGACAATGCTCCCTCTAATCTTTTCTGTCCATGTGAGGAATAAATTTGTATGTGCCCCCCAGGCATGTGGGAATGTGCACCACCAATAGACACACAAAACCTAGCTGTGGGGACTCTGCTAATCAGCTGGTCCGCGTTGGAATCTTTGGGGCATCATCCGTTTTTCTCCCCCTGGAATGAAGGAAGAGGCGCCAATCCTTTAACTGAGCGCTAAGGTGCATGAAGTCCTAGGCGGCTTGTATGCGGAGTCATTCTGGCTGTTCCGTGTGCAAGGATTTCACCGTTGATTTGCATGGGCAAAACCTAGGAACGGAAAAGGAGTATTACACAGAGCTGTGACAAACGTTATAAGAAATCTCTTGAAACGCCCCCTCCTCACCACCCAATCCAATCTCTCCTCTGCAGCCCCAGGATGCAGGCTGGATTGAGGTGTCAAGGGGGAGATGAAAAGCCGCTGGCCTCACTCGGCTGGCTGGCGAGAGAGGGATTTATATCTACAGCACAACGTTTCAATCCTTCCAGGGGAAAACCTTCCGAAATGTTAACCCGGAGCGATATGTTAGTGGCTGTCATAGCCAACCGATATTAAAGCCAGGTGGAAAGTAATTACACGTAAAGGCCCAATGCCCATCCTGCACCGAGGAGTTAGGATTAAAGAGCGAGTGCTACAACAATACGATCGTGTGACATTCGCTAGCGACACAGCCTCACGCCGCTCCAGAGACAGCGTGGAAACACCGCTGCAACGATCTCCTGTCCTTCTGCCAGCTGCCGCCCTTCCCTCGAGGACATGTCCCTCCTTCCTGCTGTTTCCTCGGCCCGAAGGAAGAAGTCCGACGGCTTCAGAGCTGGCATTATAAATGACGTCACCTGTGCTGCTGATGATCAAAGCAAGCGGACATTTGTACACGTTTTTAAATAAAAAAAGGCCTTGTATGAACTCAGCACCCAGCTCTTTCCCCCTTCCTTTTGTAGGTGTGTGTATGCAGAAATTTGCTGCATTTTTGACAAAAAAATTAAAAAATGTCAATACTCCCATCTTCATCTCCCAACGTCCCCACATCTTTTTTCTGTTTTTCTTTAGCCACTGGATGAGTCAGCATCAACGTTGGCCTCTTTCTCCACCCCCATACGCTTTGCATGCTGGTTTTTCCATTTTTGTTTTTAGCCATTTTAACTTTTCAAAACTTTCTCAACTTTTGAAAAGTGGCAGAAAGACAACAGAAAAAGGCAATGGATCAAAATTGGGGGTGGGGAAAGGACTCTTACCCCTCTATTCCATTCCACTGCATTCAGCAGCAAAAATCGGGAGAAAGAGGAAAGAGATAAGCAAATAAAAACTGGAAATTAAAAAATACAAACTGAAAAATCTTTTTTTTTTCCAATGAAAATGACTGAACAGTCAAAAACACCTCCCCCTGCATTGTCTTACCGGCTCCAATATTATAAGAAGGCCAAGTGACCACAGTTGACTTTGAAAGTCCAATTTGCACAATCGGCTCCTTTAATCTTAGTATTTCAAATAGATTTCCCAATTTTGCCAGAGGGGCTGAGCCAACTGTTTTGAAATTCAGATTTAGAATTTGGGGTTTGAGTCTGAAATTTGTGTGTGAGATTTTCTGCTAAAATTCGGTCCCAACACAGCAGAAATCTCGACAGATCAGGTAACTTAAGAGATGTCTGCTATTTTGAAATGCCAGGAAAGCCGCTGTTCTAATGAGACTGTACAGGGGATTTCAGACTTCAGAATTCACGCTTCAACCATCCTGAAATTTGGCGCTGTTCAGGTTAAGATTTTGGTTTCTACCTATCTATAATAAAGACACAATGACACACTTGTTTCTCACCATAACAGCTTTTCTGGCAAACAAATTGAAGGTAGCTTTTTGTTAAACAGGTACGCTGATGCCCATGGCCCGGCCCCAAGTCACTGGAATTGGACCTGTCTTGATACAGTCCATGAAATAAAAACTTTCTGTTCATTATAAAATATGGCTAATGCAAAAGCCAACATGTAAAGGAGGTGGAATTATAATTTCTTTTCCATGCTGCCTTCATTTATATTCCAGTTATGTATAATTTTCCTTTTGGAATAACCTTGCTGCTAAACAATAATATGAAGAATAATTTAAAATTAGTCCAACATTTCTCTTGCAGCCTTATCTTCAGATGTTGTTGTTGGTTATTATTCTTTTATTTTATTTTATTTTATTTTATTTTATTTTAATTAATAATACGTGGAGAGGGCCTCAGTGGTCAAGGTACTGTACAAATGTAGACTAAAAAGATGATTCCAAAGACTTTACAGTGTAAAGCCACATCTTCACTACCAGGAAAAATGATGCTGTGGCAATTGATCTTCTGGAGTTTGATTTAGCGGGTCTAGTAAAGACCCGCTAAATCAACAGCTGAGGGGTCCTCCCATTGTCACCAGTACTTCCTGATTTGTGAGGAGCAAGGGAAGACAACAGGTCGAATTACGGTACATCGACTCCAGCTATGCAATTAATGTAACTCACGTTACATATCTTAATTCGACCTTCGAGGTAAGCATAGACAAAGCCTGAGTGTGTAATGAGACAACAGATGACTACAAACAGAGAAACAAGGAGATAATAATGATCCATGATATTCAGTATCAGTGGGTATGTCTACACTACCCTCCTAATTCGAACTAGGAGGGTAATGTAGGCATACCGCACTTGCAAATGAAGCCCGGGATTTGAATTTCCCGGGCTTCATTTGCATGAAGCCGGCCGGCGCCATTTTTAAATGCCGGCAGTTCGAACCCCATGCCGCGCGGCTACACGCAGCACAGAGTAGCTAGTTCGGATTAGGCTTCCTAATCCGAACTAGCTGTACTCCTCGTGGAATGAGTACAGCTAGTTCGGATTAGGAAGCCTAATCCGAATTAGCTACTCCGTGCCGCGTGTAGCCGCGCGGCACAGGGTTCGAACTGCCGGCATTTAAAAATGGCACCGGCCGGCTTCATGCAAATGAAGCCCGGGAAATTCAAATCCCGGGCTTCATTTGCAAGTGCGGTATGCCTACATTACCCTCCTAGTTCAAATTAGGAGGGTAGTGTAGACATACCCAGTAAATGCAGAGGAAGGGTGATATTGGCCACATGGATTATACAAGGAGAAAAGGACCAATCAACAAACAGTTTTCATTTCTCCCTCCCCTCCCCTTTACTGTTTTTGATGCCCCGGATTATACCAGTAAGCCATGCATTTAAATCTCTCTTTCTCTTGAGGCAGCTGTCCCCTCCCCCAGCCACGCATGGGTTTCTTCTTTCAGCGCTACCCCCCCTTGTTGCAGTTAAACGTCACTTTTACAACTCAAAAAAGAATACCGCAAAGAGTCACTTGAAACCCGGAGAAAGATGTGGAATGATTGTCAAGATCTCACAGTCTCCTTGCGCGTGTCTTTTCTTTAGAGAAAAGAGGGACCTTTTACGATGGGCTCGGTAGGTGTTTATTTTCCTCCCAGGAGGTAGATTCTTCCTTCTCTAGAGGCCCTGCCCTCCTCCCCTCCAAACTAAGAAAGGAAAAAGGCAGCAGCAACATTAATCTGGAACTTTATCTCCTATTAGCGTGTCAATAACACAATCTTTTCTTATGCCACCCTTTGATATACCGGACATGTGTCAGAAAGACATGGGCCCTCCATATCTTAGCGTACATTAAGAAGAGGCATCCAGAAATGTACCTTCATTACTGCGACAGTCATGTCAAAAAGAATCGACTTATTGTCAGCGCCTCTAACCTAACAATGTTAATGGACCCGTCAGACACCGTCTCTTCCTCATTTGTTTCCTACATGCCTATCAAAGAGACAATGCTAGATAGTTACCGAGCTCTGGGGAGTGGTGTGTGTATGTGCAAAAAGAGTCCATGACAGCTCTCTGGGCTGTTTATTATGAAGTGAGATGGGCAGGTGGGAGGGGAAAATAAGGGGGGGGGGATCTTTTCTTCAATGCTCCAAGAGACCCAACGTGGAGCGTCAGCCTTCGGTGCTGTTATATTTCCTTCTCCTCTCTCGTTCCGATGGGGTATCCGTGCGTGCAGAGTTCCTGGTGCATCAGCATTCTTGAGTGTTACCCCATTGATCTGTAACATTTGGAAATGATTTATCTCACACATCTGCTCTGATGATGCAACTTGGGGTGTGTGGGGCCCATCACTCGAAGTGTAGACCGGGAGTGATCCGAATGCAGATGCTTGATGTCGGGCAGTGATACTTCCCATGTTTTACCTTTGCCAAGTCAGTTGCTGCTAAGCCTTTCTGAGAAAGGCCTCGCGTTTCGATTATGAATGAACTCGCTCTCTGCCAAATGGAGAGTGGATGGCCGATGCCAATCAATGGGATGAGATGCCCTCTCCTTAATATGAGAGTAAGAAGCAATGTGTCTTGTGGCAGTTGTACAGTAGCTTGGTTTAATGACACGACACGAGTATAATTTTCCCATTGAGGCACACCGTCCGCAAAGTAAATCTCCCTCACATGTAGCTATGCCTCTGTAGATCTCATTCTTCTTTCTTGCTAAGTCAGGGGTGCAATGCATTCCCGACTCATGGAGTTTGGACCATAATCTTCATCACACCTGATAAAAAAATCTTGTTTTCTTATCACATTGGCTCAGCATGAGAAGAAAGTCAATAGCCACATATTTACAGACCAAGTGCTCTGTTTAAAAAGATTTCCAATTTCTAATATGCTGTACTTACGTAACCAGGGGATATACAAAACCACTTGCCTTTGTTGAGCGTATATATGGCATTCACTCCGTGTCTCCTACACTGTCCACGCAGACCCAGCCTCATCAAGGCAGATCTGAGTTGGGATTTGTTCTACAACGAATTGCTCTGGAGAGCTGAATTGTTGGCACGTCCGCTTTTTTCTTTTAAAAGAAAAGCAAGCATGAAATGAGTTGTTCTGAAAAACAGACACGCCACAGTTCAAAGGGTCACCAGCACTTAGCAAGTTAGGAGTTTTTTTCTCCCTCCTCCCAGCCTTGATATGGGAAAACCAGAGGCCTCATCAGTGTTCAGGAAAAAGACTATTCATGTGCCAACATCACGTGAATTCCATAGGTCTTCTATTCATTCAGCCCCTAGTTCCTGCACACATAATTAATCTCTACTTCTCAATGGCGTGCTACGAAAAGAAAAACGAAACCAGTGGTTAGCCAAAAAGAGGTGCTCCTGGCTCCAGAACTCAACGTACACCTCTTGACAAAGGAAAATCAGGCGCGCATTGCCAAAAGCCAAATGTCCAGCCCTGTATTGGGAAGATATGCCATTTACATTGTTCTTTAAAGGTTCCCTTCTCGAACACTCTTTTGCCCAGAACAGAGTGCGTCTTTCCCAGATATGCTCCCTGGCTACTCACCACCATTGTGTCAGTTTGATTATTATTGATGAGCGATGAACCCAAACCAAACTCTTGGGGCTCAAACATAGCCCTGCGGTTGGCACTGGAGAACTCTGAATACACACTTTGAGGCTCAGTGATAGTGAGGTCAGCTGTGGGATAATTTCAGACAGACTCAGTCCAAAGGACCTTAGCCAAAGGCAGTGACATTAAAGAGCTAAATTACATCTACCCAGAGATAGCCTTCCCGTTGCAAGAGTATCTCGGGATTTCTGTCCCCACCGAGATTTGTTTAGTTTGGAAAAGAGAAGACTGAGAGGGGACAGGATAGCAATTTTCAAGAACCTAAAAAAGTGTTACAAGGAGGAGGGAGAAATATTGTTCTCCTTTGCCTCTGATGACGGCACAAGAAGCAATGGGTTTAAATTGCAGCAAGGGAGGTTTAAGTTGGACATTAGGGAAAAGTTCCTGTCTGTCAGGGTGGTTAAACACTGGAATAAATTGCCTGGGGAGGTTGTGGAATCTCCAACACTGGAGATATTGAAGAGCAGGTTAGACAGACACCTGTCAGGGATGATCTAGATGGTGGTTGGTCCTGCCGTGAGGGCAGGGGACTGGACTTGATGACCTCTCAAGGTCCCTTCTAGTTCTACTGTTCTATGAGTCTATGATTCTATGATTAAACAAAATATATTGTCAATACGGGTTGGCCCATGTCTGAGTGGGTGGGAAGTTTGATTTCTTGCAGTGTGGTCCAGAGAGATATTTTAAAGTGAGGGCAAGTCACTTTTATTGAAATAAAGTAATTCCAATATCAGCTCTGTTCATCTGAGGCCATTCCTTGAAAGCCAATGAGGAACAGAAACCATGAAAATGAGAGCCGAATGTGGCCCTTAGCATATGGAGTAGAGGATGAAGAGGGAATATATCTTCCCTTTTTTTACAGCCACCCCCTCAATATACCCTGACACAAATCTCCCTCCTTGTATTTCACTTTGTGCAGGCCACTTCTGCCAGGTGCATATGTTTCCAGACATAGCCTTTTGTGCCACAAATAATCAACTCAACCTAAATCCATAAGTCAAGGCAATCTTCAGCTATCATCCTCTGCTAGCATTTGAAGAAAAGATCTGAAAAATAACCAGGAGCACAAATCACACAAAAAATCATCTACAATATTAATTGCCTTCAGGGACAGTAGCAATCTAAAATACACCGTAAGAGAAATAACGCATTGCAAGTGGACGTGGATTTAATTTTCAGTGTTCCCCCCCCCATGTCCATTCCCACAACAGTTATTAAAGGAAGAAAGAGCGTGAGAGGAAAAAAAATGCCCTACTTACTACTACCAGTTGTGTCCACAGAAGTCCCATCTCTAATCCCTCACGGGAGGCACTACGAAGTAGCTATTTGTGATGTTTAGAGATTGATGGAGTTGGAAACGGTGAAAGCATTTATTGCTAATGGGTAGCATCATTTGCATCAATTGTCTGTACTTTGAGAAGTTATGTGGTGGAATTGCATTGAACAACGTGATGCCAATTCCCGTTGTTTTCCAGCAGAAACAATGATCAAGGCTAGTGAACCGAAAAGCTTTGGCAAATATGTTTTAAAATGTTGAATTTTCAGAATCCTTAACCTAAACAGAACACTTGTGGAGTCTCCAAAGTTACAGCCACTTTTACAATTTACAGCAGAACAAAATGTGTGAATTCCTAGTACCTTTATTGCGTATTCTTTTTAAGGCTCACAAGGTCCCTAGGCTCTGATCTTGGCAAATAGGTAAAGGGAAGTAGATTTTCAAATATATATGCAAGTAATCTCTAAATATGACCTCACCAGCATTCAAGATGCTGAGTAGTTTAAGGTTTAAATCACAATTATGTGCAATTTTTAACTCTGTGCCTACATTCCCTATTGCATCTGGCTTGGGATCATGGATACCGTGACATGGGTAAATGCTGTATATGGGATGCCCTCTTTGTCACTTAGCTTACTTCCTGTGGATAGCTCATGACTTGATTCAGGGCTAGAGAACCCAGCCGAACATGGCAGCTAGTCACGGTGTAACACTGGCAGAAAGAATCAAACCTGGCACCTCCGGAGGGTAGGGCATAAAGCATTACCACACGAATGCTTTAAAAGCCACCTAGTGCTCAGCCTAGGCTGTGGAGTAGACTCATTATTCTCTCTGTGGATGGTCTCCGTGGCACTAGACGGAGCAGTGTCATGCCCAGAAGGTGTTGGACTCCACCTGCAGTCCTCAGGCTCGCAATACCTCCACGCTGAGCACGTTAGGAATTTATAAATGGCTCATAGAATTCTAGAATAGAACCCTAGAATCCTAGAACAGGAAGGGACCTCGAGAGGTCATCGAGTCCAGTCCCCTGCCCTCACAGCAGGGCCCAGCACCGTCTACACCATCCCTGGCAGGGGTGTGTCCAACCTGCTCTTAAATATCTCCAGAGATGAAAATTCCACAACCCCCCGCCAATTTATTCCAGTGTTTAACCACCCTGACAGGCAGGAAGTTTTTCCTAATGTCCAACCTAAACCTCCCTTGCTGCAGTTTAAGCCCATTGCTTCTTGTCCTGTCCTCAGAGGCCAAGGAGAACAATTTTTCCCCCTCCTCCTTGTAATACCCTTTGACTGGGGCGGCCCGTGACTATAGGCACACTCGGCTGCCGCCTAGAGCGCTGCCTCCAATGGGGCACCTGGGGCGCCCGATGATGATGTCAGTCAATCGACAGCCCTGCAGGTGGGGGCACCGATCGCATGTTCCACCTGGGGCACCAGCTGCCACAGCCCGTCTCGAGCCTCACCTGCCCTTTTAGATACTTGAAAACCGCTGTCGTGTCCCTCTCAGTCTTCTCCTTTCCAAACTAAGCAAGCCCAATTCTTTCAGTCTTCCCTCATAGCTCATGTTCTTTAGACCTTTAATCATTCTTGTTGCTCTTCTCTAGACCTTCTCCAATTTCTCCACATCTTTCCTGAAATGTGGTGCCCAGAACTGGACACAATCCTCCAACTGAGGCCTAATCAGTGCAGAGCAGAGCGGAAGAACGACTTCTCACGTCTTGTTCACAACACTCCTGTTAATGCCTCCCAGAATCATGTTTGGCTTTTTTTGCAACAGCATCACACTGTTGATTCATATTTAACTTGTGGTCCTCTGTGACTCCTAGATTCCTTTCTGAAGGACTCCTTCCTAGACAGTCACTTGGCATTCCTTGTTTATTAGCTGTCCACAATCATAGAACCATAGAGCTGGAAGAGACCTCAGAAGGTCATCAAGTCCAGCCCCCTGCTCTAGGCAGGACCAATCCCAACTAAATCAACCCGGCCAGGGCTTTGTCAAGCTGAGACTTAAACACCTCTAGGGATGGAGACTCCACTACTTCCCTAGGTAACCCATTCCAGTGCTTCACCACCCTCCTAGTGAAATAGTTTTTCCTAATATCCAACCTGGACCTCTCCCACCGCAACTTGAGACCATTGCTCCTTGTTCTGCCACCTGTCACTACTGAGAACAGCCTCTCTCCATCCTCTTTGGAACCTCCCTTCAGGAAGTTGAAGGCTGCTCTCAAATCCCCCCTCACCCTTCTCTTCTGTAGACTGAACAAACCCAAATCCCTCAGCCTCTCCTCAAGAGAGATTCAGGAACGTCCTTAGATCATTGATGTTTTGAACATTAGTTCCCACCTAAGGCTCTACTATTCTCTACTCAAAAGCATACAGGACATGGCTCTGATTCACCTACAGCCTGCAGGGCACTCAAGCCGAGCAGAATCACTGACTTCAATGGCATGTCTCTGGTTTTGCACGGGAAGAACAGAGAGGAGACTCCGGCAGGATGAATCTCCGCTTTCGCTGAGGTCGGAGATCATGTTTAAACTTGCTGAGAGAGATGGATTCGGGTCCAGTAAATCAGCGCCCGGCTGTGTTTGACAGAGGAAATGAGGGTGTGCGGTGGGGAAGTGCTACACAGTAAATTTAATTAGCGGAGTAGCTCTGTGATAAAAGGCAGCATCCTAATGGGGTTACAGCCGGTGCTCGCTGCCTCATGAAAGGCCAGAGAGGTATGATGGCTGGCGTTTCTAATTCTGTTAAGTGTCAAAATCAATGCCTGATGGGTTCTCTCCGTGCCGGCCAATGGGAAAGTGTATGCGAAGGTGCCAATTTATAACAGGGAAGAAGGGGCGGGGGGCTTACCAGAATGAGGGAGTGAGCCGATGCTTGGAATTGAATTTGCTTAATACGGTTTTAAAAAGCGTTCTCTGTGAAGTAATGGGATCACATTTCCAGCCTCCTTCCCACCTCAATGGTGAGCCCCGCGCTCAGAGGGCCACTTGAAACCACACCCGGCAGCAAAGGCCCCGTTACTACCATGCTGGCAAACCGCCCGAACAAACTATGTGTCTTTGCTGAAAGCAAACCAGTAAAGACTTTTTTTTCATGACCCAATTGATAGTTGATGCCGCAACCCAACAGAATGTGACCGGAGTGTGGACTCCGGGGTGGGGCTGGGGAGGGAACTTCCTGTTTTGTTTTTGAAGGAGCATTTGTGTTGGATGAGAAAGCTAACACTTTCAAAGAATACACAGGCGTACAAGCCAACCCACGCCAACAAAAGTGCCATGTAAGGCTTGTGAGTGAGTTCATCCCTGGACAAATGCAAACACAATACATCCCATCCTGAAATGATATAAGTAGCCACCGAAGTCAATGGAATGCGCATCCATGGATATCCACTTTATATCCATGCGTAGCCGCATCTACAGCTATGAACGCGGATATTCACAGCTCATGTTTGCGGATCCAGATGCAGATACCAATTTTGTGCCCACACAGGGCTCAATCCATTTGCGGTAGCTGATCAACTGGACTCATTGGACTACTTTTCATTCATGGAGGTTGATCTTGGAGAACTTTCTTTTGCTGTCCAGGTGGCCCAGGAGAGGGGGACAGAAGAATGAAATGTCCACGGATGGAATAAAAATAATGTCAAGTAAAATGAAACTTTTCATGGGCTGCTTGGAATTTTCCTAATACATTTGACAATGGGGACAAAGGCAGATGTGCCTGTTGGGGATGTAGCACACGGCACATAGGAAAACACAGTGGAGTATTAACGGCACAGGGTCTTCTACAGTCTTTGTGCAGGATCAGATGGGTTCCCCCTCCCTTTGTATCTTGCTTACAACTTGCCTTTTGGAGGGCACAACAGTCCATGGCGGAAAAGCAGGATGAGAAATACCAACGCTTTTTTCTTTCCTTTTTAAAATGAAAGTTCGGTCACATGACAACGAACACCCAATGCGTAGGCGGAGTAATTGACGTATCCTGACTCTAACCCTGATCTCCTCCCCCAGCCTTGGGAAAACTTCAGCATCACCAGATGGGGGTGATAACATTTATTTCAGGGCATGAGAGCTTAAACCAGCACTGGGCGATATTCATGGAGGTCCTTATAGGTCAATGCTAAGGACTTATTCATGTTTATTCATTAGTCTTGCACCATCACAATCAGTAGCAAGGACAAGTTGAACCTCTCTAATCCAGAACTCTCTGGTCCAGCAACATCCGTGGTCCGACATGATGTTAGTTTACCGGATGTTCACTTATTATGGGTGTGGCCAAGTTTCCTGCAGTCCCACAAAGTTTGTTTATAGCCACCAGTCCTGGCTTTCAGTGTTCTGTGCTGTTATTTAACTCTAAATTACTCCTCAATGTCCTCAAACAGCCTGGCAAGCAGTGGCAGTGCTGGTAATGTTGCTAGACAATATTGACCTCCTGTGGTCTGGAAAATTATCTCGTTCGGAATCCATCAGATCCAAGGGTGCTGGACTAGAAAGGTTCAACCTGTAGCAATAATTAGCTGGTGCCTTGTGGAACACTCTGAAGAATTATCCCTGTAAAATGAATTTCCATTTCTATATATTATGTATTTTATATATTTCTCTTTCCTCCTTGATTGCCCTTATTCCTTCCTTTCATGAAGACGGGATCTGTGTTTCTTACATTTCCAGCTCCATCTTCCTAAAGAAAGTAAAAAGGTGATCCTCTGTTTGCAACACAGGAGGAACCTGGGGAGATGTCTATTTGAGAGGCCAGTTTAAGATTTGGCTCCCATTTCACTACTGAATGAAATCCTGTGCCACTGAAGTCAACAGCCTTTTTGCCATTGATGGCAACAGGGCCACGATTTTGCCCGCCGACTCCAACAGCGGTTAGAGTGTGCCTACATAGGGCAGCTCCTTCAAGTCACAAAACAGAAATCTTTCAAATGGACTTTTAAGAAGTCAAGAAGCTATTCATGTCCAAATGTTACAGCTAATACGAGTCAGCATCAGCGGACATGACATGATGGTCCCTGGAACATTTTCATTTAAGTACAAAATCATTTTAGCTTGGCCTGCAGCTTGCTTTCATTTTGGCAATTAAATTTTCCAGGAACTAAAGCAGCTCTGGTAGCAAGAGCATCTACACAAAAAGAGCAAAAGTCAAATTAAGTGACTCAACTTGAGCTATGTCAATTGCATAGCTTAAGTCCAAATAGCTTAATTCGGCTTTTGGCGCTGTCTACACATCAGGAAGGGGAAGGAAGAACACTTTTCCTCCGACTTCCCTTACTCCTCATGAAATGAGGGTTACAGGAGTCGGAGTAAGAAATCCTCCAGCTCGCCATTATTTCGAAATAATGGCTTGCAGTGTAGACATGCTAATTCTTATTTCGGAATAATGTCAATTATTCTGAAATAACACTGCTATGTAGACTTACACTAAGGGTACGTCTACACTGCAGAGATATCTTGAGATACCAGAGGCATCCTGAAATAGCTACCCCGCATCCAAGGAACGCGCCCATTATTTTGAAATATTTTTCGAAATAATGGACGCGCTATTTCACCATCCCTGTAAACCTCATGGCACCAGGGTTAAGGGGTGGCTTGAAATAGCGCGTTATTTCAAAATGTGGCACCATGTAGACACGCCAAATTTCAAAATAGCCTATTTGGAAATAAAATCAAAATAAGTTACGCAAGTGCCCTCGGTGGTGTCTCTCCTTGTCCAGCTGATGAGCATTTGAGATCACGATGAGATATTTCCCTTTTCAAACTGCAAACACAATTCCAGCTGAATTTTGGAGTGAAACTTGACATTGTGTTAGCTTTGCACCCAATAAGATGAATAGTTGTTTGGTTCGGTGATTTTTTTTTAACTTTCCAAATAGGTCAAGAACAAAATGATGGTGGTTTGCCAGGTAATCTGATTCACTGAGGTTTCCACAGGTTTGACATTCAGAGCTTGGATCAAATATTACCTCCAGGGCTTGTAATACCATTGGCCCAGGGTGAAGGAGGAAACAATAGAGAGCCAGAACCAGGAGGAAGAGAAAATATGAACTACGGGAAAGAAAAAAAGGGATTCTCTTTCTCTGCTCTGGATTTCTGTTGTTCACTATTGTATCCCCTTTACTGAAACCATGATGTGGTCAGTTTTGTTAAGGTTTGTAAAGGAATCACTTAAAAAGGGGTAGAGAATTAGACAGAGAATATCTCACTGCCTCTGTATAGATCCACAGTGCACCCACATCTTGAACACTGTGTACAGATGTGGTCATCTTATCTCAAAAAAGATATTTTGGCATTGGAAAAGGTGAGAAAAGGGCAGCAAAAATGATGAGGGGTTTTGAACAGGTGCCATATGAAGTGAAATAAAAAAAACTGGTACTTTTCAGCATAGAAAAGAGGAGACTAAGGGGGACATGATAGAGGTATATAAAATCATGACTGGTGTGGAGAAAGTGAATAAGGAAAAGTTATAAACTTGTTTCATAACATAAGAACTGGAGATTCCCAAATGAAAATCATGGGTAGCAGGTTTAAAACAAACAAAAGGAAGTTTTTCTTTGTGCACTGCACAGTCAACCTGTGGAACTCCTTGCCAGAGGATGTTGTGGAGTCCAGGATTTTAACAGGGTTCAAAAAAGAACTAGATAAATTCATGGAGGTTAGGTCCATCAGTGCTTATGAGCCAGGATGGGTAGGAATGGTGTCCCTAGCCTCTGTTTGTCTGAGGGTGGGAATGGGTGATAGGAGAGGAATCACTTGATGATTCCCTGTTCTGTTCCCTCCCTCTGGGGTAACTGGTATTGGCCACTGTGGGCAGACAGGACACTGGGCTAGATGGACCTTTGATCTGACCCCGCCTGGCCATTCTGATGTTTGGCATTTGGGCCCATATGAACAAACGAAACGTGTGCGCACCTACCCAAATGATCTGAATTTTGTTCTGCCACTCTGGGTTTAACATTTCCAAGAAGCTTGGATTTCTTGAAAGCGCTTTTGCGTGTCTTGCTTCTGGCAGAGCCGGGCGCACTGTAATCAGAGCTAGTCTCGTGGTATTTTGGCACCTTCCGTCCCAGCTGAAAGCCAGACATGCCAGGGGCATCGTAAGAGAGAACAAGCATGGCCCTACGTGACCTGAGTACCTCGGAATCTCGACGGAGCCTTTGTTTCAAATTCAATTGTGGAAACAGGCGAAGGTCCAGGGACTTTCCTATGTTTTCACCCCACACCCTTTCCCCTTCCCTACGAGACACCCAGACAAGCGGCCCCCGCGGAGTCCTGCGGAGGGATTAGCAATCCAACGTGCAGCTGTGCACAAATGGGCGAGGGCGCTGTTTTGTGAGGAGCCAGCCTGAGGCGCATGGTTGGGGCAGGAGCCGTGGGGGTGGGCAGACTTGCCAAGGTAAGGAGAGTCCCCCACAGATGTGTTATGGGAAGGAAGCGCATCTGTAGCTCACGCCGGCCAAGGGACCGGCGCTCAAGGGTTGTCTGAAGTGCCTGTGGAATGTCTGGAGACGGTTTTGGCCCAATCTGATCCTGTCAGGACTCCTTTCCCCCCCCCTCCCCTCCCGTTTCCAGAGCCTTCCCCTCAGTTTGGTCGAGTCTGCGCCAACCAGTTGACTGAGAGGACGCATTGAGCCTGTTTTGCAGTAGGGCGAATCCCACCGCTTGCCCAGCACACCCAGACAAGAACAGTTTTGTTGGGGTCACCGAGGATTTTCCTGGGGTTCGTTCCCAGTTTTCCCTTCAGAATCTGAACTTCCTGATCAGTAAGGGCCTGGTTCTTCTGGCATCTCTCCACAGAATTGCATGTCCTGCACTGACGCCCCCAAGGCAGGTGTGGGGAACCTCCAGCTCTCGGGGGCAGGGGGGGGGGGTCCAGCGGCCATGAAATGCTCTGGGGAGTCCAAGGGGCTGCTTTAAAAACTTCCCCAGCCACCCCTGCAGCACGGGAAGACACTTCTGGTTCTTCTCCTGCACGCAGACCTGGCTGGCGGGGAAAGCCCCATGTGATGGAGCAGCACTTGCTCCCCCCCCCCCCCACCGGGCAGCTGCAAAGAGCCTGGAGCTGTTAAGGAGGCATGCAGGGACCAGGAAGGAAAGGGGAGGGGGGAATCCAACCCCAGAGTGGGAGGGAAGGGAAGCCCCCAATCCCCCTTTCCTGCATGGGGTGCCTTTAGGGAGGAAGGGGTTGCCGTAGCTGGGCAAGCCCCAGAACCCCTTCCCAGCCCCTGGCTGATCTCTCTGCGGGTTAGCAGCCCCTGGCCCCCAAAAGTTTCCCTACCCCCACCCTAAGGATATATCTACACAGCAGCGTTATTCCGGAATAACATCGTCTGCATCTACACTACAAGCAGTTATTGCGGCATAATGTCCAAAGAAGGGTGAGCTGGAGGACTTCTTACTCCCACTTCTGTAACCTTCATTGTCTGAGGAGTCAGGGAAGTCGGGGGAGGAGCGCTCTTCCTTCAACTTCCTGCTGCGCAGACAGCGCCAAACGCCAAAATCGGCTATTTCGACTGCAGCTACGCAATTGACGTAGCTCACGTTGCCTCGTTTAGTTGGGCTTTAGCCTGGCTGTGTGGACATGCCCGGAACGACTGTTTTCTATATGGACAATAACCTCATGCTCCAGTAGGGCCAGCTTTGGGGGCAACTCTAGTTATCGTATGGAACACTTTGTTGTACTCTCTGGCAAAAGCCCACGCTGAAGGGGCAGAAGTACAGGTGTCCAGGATGTTCACGGTGAAACCAGGCAGGACACGGGGGCTTGGAACAAGGGCAGGACTCACCCCAGCATCGCTGAAAGGGTTGCAAATGAAACATGGTCAATGGATGAGTTTGGGATGGAAACCACACCACGCCTGCGGTCCTACCAGAAGAAGACATTCGAGATTTCCAGGGCAGAGTTCTTCTGCCACTGTGCCCATGGATAAGCAGTGAGCTGAAAGCTTGGAGGGCTGAAATTTAGATGGCTTCTACTTTCCACCACTATGGGTGTCCGAGGTGTGAAGGGAGGGAACACCCCTCCAGGTGGTTACACCCTGTGAGAATGCCGGCTGGTTCCGACGTGCCTCACCGCTGTAGAATTGTTCTACCACAAGCTGTGTTGCCACTCACTGCTGTGGTGAGAAACAGCACAATGTCCTTTGCTTGGGTTTCTCTCCCTAGCTGCCAGGCTCAAAGGTCCCAGGCCTGTGGGGTGACCATGAACACCGTGCCACTGAGGAACTGTGTAACTGGGGTCACAACTGGTCACAAGACTGACCTCGGGTGGAGAAAGGCCGAGAATTGCTCCTTTGAGCAATATGCAATGAGAACAAACTTCTCTTGGACAAACAGCTCACAGACCTCTTGACCTGCAACTGGGTCTGCACATCTCCGGCGGAGGGTCCACACAATGCTAGTGGGGAGATGTTCCAGGCTGGTATGAAATATGCATCTGCCAATTCTTAAAAATCTGTTTAAAGTCAAAGTCTTTCATAGCGCACGGATGGGCCTACAGCTGGGTAATGCAAACCAGCCAGGGTGCTGTTCGCACTTGGAAACAGAAGTGGGCTTGAGCTTTCTTACTCCATTGTTGCGGTTCCTTATTAAATTACACAATTTTCATTTTTTCCATCCTTAAGCCTACCACTTAAAATGGTTTGTCCTACACAATCAAATATGATCCTTGAGCTTCATGGTCTAAAAAAGCAACAATAAAGTTCTCTGGAACAGAAAGAAAGGAAGAAAAGGTCTGTAGTATTTCACTGAAATGCATCTGCAAAAGCCTGCGTCAATCACGCTGAGCAAAGTAAATCCCAGACCTTCAAAGCTGGCCTTTCTGGTTTTATTTTTTTGTTCTGGATGGCAAGTTAGTGCTCTTGATAGAACCCAGAACTGAACTCCCACATCCAGCCACAAAAGAGTCACATCCTAGGCAGATGTGCTACAAGGAAGCCCAGAAACGGGCTTTGTCTCAGGAAAAGGACAGAAAAGTTACCTCGGTGCCCTCTCTCGTTCCTGGCTCCTTGCTGAGAACAAGTGCTAGTTAGCAACCTGATATGGATACCCAGAAACTCACCATGTGATATGGATACCCAGAAACTCACCAAACTCACATCACTGCCATCGGGGATAGAAATAGTCGAACCTTCATGTTCAGGGCTGGATTTGAACTAGCAAACCTGAGGTATAATTTTCCAGTGCTGTCACTGCTGCCCTGAGGAGTCATGCTCCAAATGTCTTTCTGGAATATATTTTCTTTCCTAGAGGCCCTCTATATCACAGATACAAATGGGCAACTGCAAATAGGAAAAACAATTTCCCTAGAAGGGGGGTGAAACCCTGGGATGGGTTCCCTAGGGAGGGGGTGGAATCTCCATCCCTAGAGGTTTTGAAGTCCCGGCTTAACCAAGCCCTGGCTGGGAGGATTGAGTTGGGATTGGTCCTGCTTTGGGCAAGGGTAGGACTTGATGACCTCCTGAGATCTCTCTGGCCCTAAGATACTATGATTTTTTCAACATGGTTGTCCCTGAAATTAGTTCTCACAGAGATCCCAATTTGTCTACCAGACACATGGGTTACGTCTAGACTGGCATGATTTTCCGCAAATGCTTTTAACGGAAAAATTTTCCGTTAAAAGCATTTGCGGAAAAGAGTGTCTAGATTGGCATGGATGCTTTTCCGCAAAAGCACTTGTTGTGGAAAAGTGTCCGTGCCAATCTAGACGCGCTTTTGCGCAAAAAAGCCCCGATCGCCATTTTCGCGATCGGGGTTTTTTGCGCAAAACAAATCTGAGCTGTCTACACTGGTCCTTTTGCGCAAAAGGACTTTTGCCCGAACGGGAGCAGCATAGTATTTCCACAAGAAATACTGATTTCTTACATGAGATCGTCAGTGTTCTTGTGGAAATTCAAGCCGTCAGTGTAGACAGCTGGCAAGTTTTTCCGCAAGTTTTGCAGAAAAACTTGCCAGTCTAGACGCAGCCATGGTATTTTAGGATTCACCTACAAGGGGTCCAGAGATCAGGCCTTTGAGTTTTGAACCATTCTGAATCAAAATCCCAGGGATATGTTTTAATCTGGGGATTTGACTCCCTCACCCTGACTTTTGTCTCACTCTACCACTGAAATCAACGATGGATTTACAGTACAAGCCCTTTTCTAGTTCTGGCAAAAAGATTCTGCATATGCTAGGAATTGTGCCATATACTGATGAAGGCTAGAAAGGTGGGCATGTGATGTTGATTCTCCTCCCCCAACCCCCATTTCCACCCCTGATTGATTGTTCTTAACCACAATACAAGCCTTTCATACAAGTTTCTATTGACAAGACCCATAGCTTCTACTCGTTAGGCAGTGCAAAACAGGGGATTCTGAGACCTGTGTGTGCATTCACACCCTGGTTTGGAAATGTCACACCCATCTAATTTTAAGGTACAGTCCATGCATGCAGGTAGAATTCTCCTTCATGCACTCTGCTGGCAGGATTTTGAGAAGGTGGTGGGTTATTTTCTGATTGCTTCATCCGACCCTAGTTGGTTTGCTCTGCCTACCTGAGGCACATCGGTCCTGATGAAAGGAGAAAGGAGAAGCTACTTGATAACTAGTTATGCAAAAGAATCTTTCCTGAAGGCTAGGGTTCCGTTTCAATAGAGTCACAAATGTCCAAGATATAGTTTCACGGCAGCTGGAGATGGTCTTTGTGCGAGGGCAGGGAGGGAGAACAATGTGAAATTCATGGTGTTGACCCAACACTATGGAAAATACCTCCTTTTAGGTTGAAATTTCACTATGTGATGGGTGTGACCATTTCACTGTGCAATGGGTGTGACCAGCTTCTCAAAATGAACTTGGTGGGGGTGCTGGAATGCTCCTACAGTAATAGCAATGGCGGAATGACGAGCTCTGCAAACCCAACCTGCAAATTTCACATGGCTCTGCCAAACAGCAATTTATGCAGGAAAAAATTGTCCCACTGCTCGTGTCTCTTTATTTTCCCCCCCTCCCCCTTTGTTTTGTGTTTTCTTCCATTGCTCCTGGGACATTTGAGTGACAATGAGGCAATTGTTTCTTCCTGAACAGGGCTCAATGAAACAGCACAGACAAAGTGACATTGCAAGAAAATGTGACAAATATACTGCACTCCTGAGGTGGATAGCATGGTTGCCGCAACGTGCAACTCCTAAGAGGAAAAATATCCATCAAGCTATTGAATAAACAAGATATTACCATTGTGGCATCTCCTCTGGTTTGGAAAACGGAAGGTTTTGATTTTCCCCTCCACACCTTTAAAATAAAATCAACCCAAGTTTAATTCTATTGCTAAAACGCAGCACATTTATACAGTCTGAACCTCTCTAGTCCAGCACTCTCTGGTCTGACAACTTCCATGGTCCAGCATGATGTTAGTTAGCCGGATGTCCACTTAGCATGGGTGTGGCCAAGTTTCCCGCAGTCCCATAAAGTTTCTCACGGTCCCATAAAGTTTGTTTACCCCCACTAGTCTTGGGTCTCAGTGTTCTGTGCTGTTATTTAGCTCTATTTTACTCCTAAAAATCTCTTCTAAGAGCCCAGTAAGCAGTGGACATGTTGATAATGCTGCTAGACAATATTGACTTCTTGTGTTTCGGCAAATTCTCTGGTTTAGCATCGCTCAGGTTCTGAGGGTGCCCGATTAGAGAGTTTCAGCTTGTATGTATATTCTAAAAGTGATTTCCTTTTATCTTCCAATCCAAAATGCAACACCACCTCAGACTATGTGATTTCTTCAGGTTTTTCCCAGGTGAGACACTGGGAACAGGTAACATTGTCTTAGGATAGTTCTGAAATTAGCACTGCTGTGATGAAAAGGGGCTAGTTTCCACAACAACTCAGCCAGCTAGAACATGGTTGATATTAATGCAACAGGAAACAAGAGGTAGAGGGCGGGGACATACTGGGTTAAAAGGAAACTGATTTTTAACAGCCTGAAGAATACAAGCTATTCCATTGGAACGATGGAAATGGGTGGTACGGAATACATTAGCTCTGGTGGTTCTCTTAATTCGTTACCCTAAGGAAGGCTGTCTTGCTAGTTGCTAATCTTCAGAGAAAATTGCTACCATGGAGTTTAAGGAGGTGGTGTCCTTTACATCCCGAGTCCCATGTTTTAAAAAGCTTTTGGAACAGATTTCTAGACACGCAAAGACAGGGTAAATGCCAGGGACTGTATAATTGAAGAACAACTCAGGCACTTATGGTCTTGTATTAATTACTGGAATTTGTTGTTTATGGCTGTCATGTCAACTAATCATGAAAGGAATTACGTCATCCGTGGGGTGCTCCAGGGCTGGGGGGCTTGGCTCAGGGAACCAAAGCCCCATGCTAATGGACTTATCTCCGAGATCAGGAGGTCGAGCTGGTTTTGACAGGCTCAGCTGAGACCGGCAGAAAGGCAGAGAGGACGCGACCAGGGAAGTCTGGAGAAAACGCCTTCTCCCTTTCCCCAAAATGCGCCGTGGCAGATGGCACGCCTGCTCTGGATCATTCTAGCCCCATAGTGATGTGGTGAGAAGGCTAATCTCTCTTGCCCCAGTTACCCTGTGTGGGGGCAGGGAAAAGGGGGGATTCTTTAACCTCACAGTCCTTGTCTTTTCTCCCTGGCTAAAGTGTACGTCAAAGCTACTAGCCAGGGAGAAGGATTTAGGCCAGGCATGGGCAATCATTTTTGCAAGAGTGGCCTTTTAATAAATTTTGGTACAAGGTCACGGGCCAGCTCCACTCCTGGAAGGGGCGGGGTTTGGGACGGAAGGGGCGGAGCTGGGGACTAGCTTCCTTGCAGAGTCGTCTGGGGCTGGAGGCTTTGAATTAAAGACACAGCAAAGGGCTCCCAGCTCCCAACCCTGCTGCTGCCATGTTGCCTGGCCGCCGCCTGGCGTTGCTGGGGCTATTTAAAGGGTTCGTGGCTCTGGCCCCTGCTTGGATAGTGCCACAGCTGGGAGCCGGGAGCCATTTAAATAGGATCCTGCTGCCTGAGCCACCGCCTGGAAATTTGGTGGCACGTGCAGCAGGATGCACATAGAAAGGGGCCAGATGCAGACTGCAGGCCAGATCCGTGTTAGGCAGGCCGGATCTGGCCCCGGGGCCGTATCTTGCCCAGAGCTTATTTAGTTTTTGTGGTGGCTTCAAGATGTAATCATCCCAAGAAGACCCTGCTGGGACGCTGGGGGCACACCACGCATGCTCTGTGCGTCCTCACGCAGAATTGCTCGGAGGCTATTGCCATAAAGGGCCGTCCAGTAGGGTGGAGTCAGAGAAGTGAGGCACCCAAGCCACGCCGAGTTCAATGCCCGTGGCCACCTGTGAAGTCCGGATCTATAGCCACGTCGCTCAGCTTGCGTCCACGCCTGCCTACTCAGTCAGCTGGAGGCGGTGTCTCCTAACCAAACCGGGCCTCATGTCATTGGAGCCTCTCTCCTGAGCACCGTATTCCACCCCCTGCTGGAAAGAACTGGCGCTGAGGAAATCCGGGGGGAAACGTGGGCGGAGATTCATTTCCACGGCTCGTTTCCCTTCCAGGTTTTCCGGCCCCGCTCTATGAAGCGATGGGCTGGCCCAGTCTCATTCAGGCATGGGCACTTGGGTCTCACGCCACCGCGTATGGCAGTGATGGCTGCCTGCTTAGCCCAGCTGGGGTGGCGGTTTGTGGCCAGTGGACGGCAGGGCAGATAGACGCTATGTCAGCCCCTGTTCATCACCAGTGGCTGGAGCTGTGGGGGGTTGGGGGAACAGGGCAGCACTTGAACAGCGCTAGCAGGGATGATTAATGATCTCTCATGCCGGCCGTGGTCCCCTGAGGTCAGAAATGAGGCCACAGGGCAGACAACAGGGAGCTGCCTTTAGTCTCTCTGACTCGTGTGGCCACGTAAAGGAAATCGCTGTTATCGGCCTCCAGCAATTTGGCTGTAACAAAGGCAAAAGGTAGCTTTGGGGAGACTTGGCTTCTACTGGAAGGCTGCTCCTTTCTTCATGCCGGGTTTAACAGAGAAATGGCGTTTTCAAACCAGGGTGCCAAAAATTAGCTACCATTGTCTACATGCAGGCAGCTATGGCTCACTCCGTCCTTTGGGTCAGGGTGACAAGTCCCCTTCCCCGTTGTAGGACTCCGTGTGGTTGCCAGGGTCCACGCATCTGTCTCCGATGGCATGAGCGGGGCGAAATCAATAGCTTGATTTTTTTTCAGAGGCCCAGAACACTTTGTTATGTCGCGGGTTCGGACTCACTTTCCGCACGGCTCTTCCCTCAGGGTGGCTTTGGGGAAGTAACCGGCGGCTCCGACACCGACGTGCCCCCTTTGGGTGAGGTGTTCTCTTCAGGGCACTGCCCTCCGGCAGCGACCACTCCGGTCTTGGTCTGCACCCCCTTCCGGGGCGGGGGGAGTTATTGTTCCTCCTCTGCTCCTCCTCCAGGGTCCTCCCTACTCCCTAGGACCCCCAGTTCTTCTCCCACTCTGCCTGCCCGGTTGCCTCCTGCAACCCTGCCTTGCGGACTTATGGCCTGGGGCTTCCCTGGCTCCAACTCCCCCAGCCAACCGCAGCTGCCTCCATGTGAGCCCCGCCCTCCATGACTGCCTCCATGTGAGCCCCGCCCTCCATGACTGCCTCCTTGCAGCCCCTCAGGCCAGGTAGCCTGGGTTTGCTAGGCCAAAGCCTCTCTCATTGCAGGCAGGCAGGTCCCTCTCCTAGAAGCTGCTCTTATAGTCTCCAGCTGGGCCCTCCTTATTTGCCTCAGCTGGGCTTCCCCTTGACTCCAGGTCTCAGCCCCTTAAAGGGCCAGGCAGGGCAATGCCCTGCCACAGTTATTTGCAGTAGGGGCTACACAGACTGCGGAGGTGATCAGGGACCTTTGGCGCTAGGCGCTGTACATGCTTTGAAAGAGGCCGTCCTGGCTCCAGTAGCTCACAGTGTCAATCCACAAGATCAGGGATCAGCAATGAAGTGACTTTCTTAGCATCATGCTGCAGGTCAGTGACAAAGAGGAGAACTCCCCCCCCTCAGGTTTTTTTAATCTTAATCCAGCGCGTCCTCGTTCAGCTACTTTGAAAACCAGTGATCAGGGGTCTGAAAATGAGGCTACTGATTGTGGTACCAAAGTATAGATGAGATGACTAACTTTACGTGCCTGAGTTTGAAAAATGTGCCTTTGTGTAGTCGCACCCCCCCCAAATCCTTGAACCAGTCCAAAGGCAGAACTCCTGGGAGGTTTAAAATGATCTGTTATGAGCAAGTGACACTAGTTTTGGTCCAAACCGTTGGCTCTTAGCTTTTTGAAAAAAAAATCTCGTTTGTAATGAGTTTTTCATCCCTACGGCAGGTCCGTTCCGTAAGAAACACAAAAGGTCTATTTCTGAATCGAGGGCGCGCTCGAAAGGAAACATGCAATTGCCGGAGAAATGGAATCAGTTCCACGCCGTTAAAAAAAAAAAGTCTTTTCAGAGGAAGATCTGTGACTACAGCTCTCCCGAACTGGTTAACCCGGTGGGGAGATTTAGCAGATGAATTCTGACCCATGCTCTCCACTTTACTGTGCCCTGTGACGGAGAGACACACCATCTCCAGACAGCGAAAGCCAATCTTCCATTGCCAGGGGGGAAATGATGCAAATTTCTTAGAGGAGATTAATTTTACCAGGTGCTCTTCTTCCCCAATCAAAGGTCTGACTATTCTGAGAGCATATAGTCATTGTGGAATTTTCCCTGCTTTGGAAGAAGCTTGGCACAAATGTGAAATGTGCCCCCATCCAGCCATCCATCATGGGAAAATTGGGCTCGGCGGGGACAGGCATGTTGTTACTATTTAAGCAGTGGGGCGCTGGGTTTTTGGCGCCATCCCAAGAGCGAGGTGGTAAATCTCAGTGCTAGCAAGAAATCCTTATTCTCTGGTATGAAAAATGGCAGGAAGGATTCACAGTAAGAAGCTTTTGCCAGAGTGTGGGTGACGGGTATGCTAGGCAGGGGGAGGCATTGCCTTTCCAAACTGCCAGCCTGGCCCCGCCCACACTCCGCCTCCAGAACACCGAGCTCCTGGGTCGGAGAGGCTGGGGACACACCAGCTGTAAGGGGGTGGGGAGTCAGCTTGGTTCCTGTGGGGGGCGGGGCCTCGGTAGAAGGGGCGGGGCTGGGGAGGCAAGCCCCCAGCCCTACCTTCACCGACCGCCTAGGGGCACAGTCTTGAGTAGTGTTACTAAGCGCACAAGGCCGAAAGCTGAGTGACATAGCACCACCTGAGAAATGCAATTCTCATCCCTCACAGCTGAGCCAGGAGCGGTTCGTTGCACTCAGAAAGTGGAATTTACACACACCACATTGAGGCCGGTGGAACCGATGTGGATGTGCTGAGCCGGACAGGCATGGCCGTGACATCACCGGTGGCCAATTGGAAAGCTCCATCTGTGTCCAGCTGTTTCCTGAGAGCAACTGTTTCCCCTACGGCTCTCTCCTCCTACATGCGGCTTGCTCTGTGCCATGAACATCACTCGCAGTCCCGACCGGATTCCACAGCTTCGTAAATTATTAATATCGTCTTTTTTCCCCCAAATTCTGCGGCACTACAGAGCATCTAGCCCTGTCAGAAAAATCCACAGCCCAGTCACAATCCTGTGACAAGGCAGATTTCCCTGCACAACATCACCATTAAGGCTTGCCCTAAGTTTGAGGTAAGTTTCATTTTTTTAATCCCATATGGAAATCAAAGAAAGTCCCGTGTGATAAAGCACATGCACACATATGTGAGAGGCACGTTTTTACAGGTCTGTTGGATTACATCCTCCACGTGGTTCAGTGCCAAGGAGAGGGACGCTCTTACGGGTTTGCAAGATTGAGAATACCGTTCACACTTATTTACTATGTTTATTAGCTGTCCATTCATATAGACATTTCCAAGAAGGGTAGGGATTGCTGCAGGTTTTAGCATTTCAGTATGCACCCTTTGTCCTGAATTTGCATCCTGATGCAGCAAATATACCTCAGGATAACAAGGTCAGAGTCTTGTTGAATAAGGACAAACTGCTTAAAAAGAATAAGAAGGAGTTGGGAAAGCTGATGCCCAAATGAGTCGGTTATTGTGGAAGGTGCCATGGGGCTCCTTGTTGGTTCGGCGGATTCTTTGCTGACTTGAGGTTCCATGGAAATATGAGCATTGGGGTGATACACGGGCTGAAGAGCAAAATGTGTCTGATTCTTTATTGCCCCGCACACTCGCTCTCGGAATGTCCTGCTCAGTTCCACGAACGGTGGCATTTTTTGCTTGCTTTGCTCATATGGAGATGAGGACTCAAGGGCCAAGACAGTGAAATCACATCAGGAAATATCATTTCTTAATGTTGCATGGGGGGAAAGAGCAACTTTCTCATAGACTTAAGCACCCACTTCCATAGGGGCACTGTACAACGGGGCTCTATTCTTTCCCCCCTCTGAATGGCCAGTTGTTTTTTTCTCTTTCTGATTGACTGGCCTATTTTTTGTATTGACTTTACCCTATGGAAACAAAATGAAAAAATAGAAATACTTTCCCCTTCTGCTGTGCCCAGAAGAGATCTGTCTTACACGTCACTTATCAGAATGGGACATTGTTTTGGACAGACGTGGGCTTTTGTTGAGCGGACTGTGATGTTGTAAAAGGAGAAGTTTGGCAGACTATCAAGATAGCTCAAGAAGTTTAGTGACAGGTTAGGAAACCTTTCACTTCTAGATGGGCGGCTTGACTGTACCTCCAGATTGGTAGTGATCAATGATTGTTAATATCTGAGAGCCACCCATGAAGCGTGATGGTGTGTCCAAGCCAATGAGTAATGAGCTGGTGTAAGAAGTTTTGAAGAAGAGCCGGTACAACGTCACAGAAGTTTTGCCCCTCACATGGCGATATCAGATGCCTCCATTCACCAGTTCCTCCCTTCATTTGTAGCGATGTTGGTTGACCAACATTTACAAAATCCCAAGGCTGATTTTCCGAGGCCAGACACAAGTTACAGTAGAACGTTAGCAGATGCATCATCACTGATGGGGAGCCATGGTGTTATTTAAAGAAATCAGTGTCTGACCATAACCATCCAAGACCATAACTTCTACTTCTCTGCTGCTTCTAGTTGAGATCAGATGAGGAAGTAGTTGAACGCTAGTTTCTCTCTTGGCTTTTCCTTCCCTACCCCTCTCTTCCACAAAGACAGTCCATATAAAATAGTTCCTCCGACCACAGGAAATTCTAGCACAATAAGAGAACTGCCTAGTTATTAGGTCACCCATCATGAAATCTGCCTGGGACTGAACAGGTGACTCAGTTCTGTTCCTGGCAGCATAAACCTCACACACGCTTGTCAGAGGAAACGCTTGTTCAGCTCAAGACTCAGAAGCTGCGAGCCCACCTGCGAAGGGAGAGGCATGATCCAAAATTCATCTCTTTCCTCCTTTCTGACCCCTGGAGACCGGAGGCATGTTTGCACGGATTTGTCACTCCGAGAAGCTGTATTTGTGATGGGTGCATGGACATGAAAGATGGAAGCGACGGGGCGATGAACATTTGCATGGTTGTTAACGTGAAGTAGATAGTGGTAGCCATCCCACGGATCAGAGGTAATGCAGGAAGGCTGTCTACCTAAAGTATAAGCCAAAGCCCTTTCCCAAGGCACGATGTAAGAATTGCTCGTATTGACCAGCTCCTCAACTGGGCCTAACCCACCTGGACAGTGCATTCAAAAAACACGTGGAAGGTGTAGTCATGGATGGTCAACTTTAAAGTAGGGGAGAGGGCTACAACACTCTCTAGAAGTCTTTGGTGGACTGGGGTGTCATTCGGGGGGTTGGCTGGTGGTGATGGTGGGACGCCCTTGGTGCGTGGGTTGGAGTGTGACTCTGTCCCATTCTTACGTCGCTGTGTTTGGGCTGCTGGCTTTGGCCACAGGGTCATGTGCACATCTGTACCCCAATACCACCCCCTTCCTGACCCTGGCCCCACCTGATTGCTTGTCCCATGCTGGGCTGGGCTGGGCTGGGCCAAAGATAATGAGCTGGTGGGGCAGGTGCAGCCCGTCGCGTGTAGCTGCTCTGGAGCATGGCTTTGGTCTTTCATTTGCATCCCAGTCCATAACAGCGGCTCTCTGAGCTTCTCCAAACACGTCAGCAGGCCACCTCCAGGAGTCTCTGAGCCCTCTCTAGCAGACAGGTTCCTAAGCCGTAGTAGACACCAGAACGGCCAGACTGGGTCAGACTAAAGGCCCATCCTTCTCAGTGTCCTGTCTGCCGACAGTGGACAATGCCAGGTGCCCTAGAGGGAGTGAATCGAACAGGGAATGATCAAACGGTCTCTCTCCTGCCATCCACCTCCACCCTCTGACAAACAGAGGCTGGGGACACCATTCCTTACCCATCCTGGCTAATAGCCATTGATGGACTTAACCTCCATGAATTTATCTAGTTCTCTTTTAAACCCTGTTATAGTCCGAGCCGTCACAACCTCCTCAGGCAAGGAGTTCCACAGATTGACTCTGCGCTGTGTGAAGAAGAACTTCCTTTTATTTGTTTTAAATCTGCTGCCCATTAATTTCATTTGGTGACCCCTAGTTCTTATATTAGGGGAACAAGTCAATAACTTTTCCTTATTCACTTTCTTCACACCACTCATGATTTTATAGACCTCTGTCCTATCCCCCCTTAGACTCCTCTTTTTCAAGCTGAAAAGTCCCAGTCTCTTTAATCTCTCTTCATATGGGACCCATTCCAAACCCCTCATCATTTCAGTTGCCTTTCTCTGAACTTTTACTAATGCCAATGTATCTTTTTTAAGATGAGGCGACCACATCTATACGCAGTATTCAAGATGTGGGTGTACCATGGATTTATATAAGAGCAATAACATCTTCTCCGATGGAGACCCATTTTACAGGTTGGGAAGCCAACTAAAGCAGGAGGCTCAAAGGGCCCAATTCTGGTCCTCCGAATGGGAATTCTCCTGACGGAGAGCGGAGCAGGCTCCGTTCCTGACGGATACGTGGATGATCTCCGCGTCTCAGGAGGAGTTAGCTGCGGGATCTGTAACGGAGCCCTCCCCCCTAAAAGCCTTCTCCACGAAGCTGTGGCCTGCACCAATGCCCGGGACAGCTGTTTCCAGGGTGCGCCCCCCAACCAGACACTGCAACAGTCAAACAAATATTCAGCCAAGCATCTCTCCGATCTGAAAAATGAATCCCCTTCCGCTCTCCCTCCCCTCCCCCCCGCCGATCCCAGAGGGATACTCTGTGCATTAAGTAGCCCATCTTCCTTAGAGAGAGCGGAGGAACTCGCACAGGTGACTTCCATTAATGCTAATGGAGTTACTGGCATTAATCCCCCGGCATTGTTGGGGGAATGGAGCCCTTATTTGTCTTTGTGCTCCAGCTGACGCTCTAGGGGCTTAGCATGGACCATAGAGGGAGACTTATTAGCAGGAGGTCATTCCGACCACCTCCCCATCAGTGCAGGATCGTCCCCTGCCATATACTTGCTAATGCTTCCTCCTGTCAAGTTTTAAACGTCCCAAGAGAGCGGGCTGCTACTTTTCTCTGGGAGGAAGATTTGCAGGCTAATAGCGGGCTCTAATATTCGACGGAGAAGCTGGAATGTTAGTGGAAGGGATGCCTGTGACTGCCCTCCTGCCAAAATTACTTGCAATTTATCGTTTTTAAAATGTAACAATTCTGTCGGTTCGGCCCAGCGCCTTTCCGCTCTCCGTAAGAGTCCCTGTGCAATGTATTGGGATTATTGGCTCATTTGCTGGGCAGGGAAGGGAGCACTCTGTCCAGAAACAGTAGCCAAACAAGACATCTCCCCCCACAAATGGAATATTCTGCTGCGACTGGCAGACCTCTCCTAAGCGGTTTCAAAGTATATTATGTGAGGTGCAGGTGCTTGACAACACAGACTCACACGGCGTGCGCAAAACCCAATCATCAACAGGCCAGTTAGCCCTGGTTCCACCCACAAACCCCTTCCCTTTCCCGCTGTGACTGACACTGGCTTCGCGACATTGTTCTAAGGCAAGCAACTCCCCTTCATTAGTGACACGCGCCAATTTAAACTGCTAATTAAGGAGGCACTGGTCTGGAAACAGTCGTTTGGCCCCCAGCTCCAAAATCAGTACCTGGACTAACCCTTTTCACCTCGTTGCTTAATGCGGGACATTCGGTTTTGTGTGTGCCCGATCCGGCTCTCAAAAGGTCCTTTCGTAACTTCTGGATTTGTGCCCGTGTGAGTCTATTGCAGAACGAGAGGGCAGCAGCAGTGGTCGTAGTGGGACCATCCATTTTGTTATATTTGGACAATTTCAAAAGGGTTTCTGGGGGGTAGGGGAGAACAGCGCTTAGCCCACAGTGTCCTCACTTGGGTCTAATTGGAGCTGATAGGTGAGTTTCTGGAAGGAAGGAAAACATGTCTATATTAGCGGGGAGGAGTCCTGTGGCACCTTATAGACTAACCAAAGTGTTGGAGCATAAGCTTTCATGGGCAAAGACCCACTTCGTCAGATGCATGTAGTGGAAATTTCCAGAGCAGGTATAAATATGCAGGCCAGAATCAGGTTGGAGATGACGAGGTGAAGCCAATCAGGGAGGATGAGGCCCACTACTACTAGCTGATCTGGAAGTGTGAATTCCAAGAGAGGAATTTTTGTAGTTATAACTACAAAAGCAGCTTCTCCTTTCTTGGAATTCACCCCTCCAGATCAGCTACTAGAAGTGGGCCTCATCCTCCCTGATTGGATCCACCTCGTCATCTCCAACCTGATTCTAGCCTGCATATTTATACCTGCCTCTGGAAATTTCCACTACATGCATCTGACAAAGTGGGTCTTTGCCCACGAAAGCTTATGCTCCAACACTTCGGTTAGTCTATAAGGTGCCACAGGACTCCTCACCGCTTTTGCAGATTCAGACGAACATGGCTACTCTGCTGATACATGTCTATATTACTGGTTTAGAGATGCTTAAGAAACAGTAGAACTAGAAGACTGGCTGAGCTGGGAAGAACGCCAAACCTGTGAAGAGTTCTCGGCCACCTCTGTTTTCAGTACCCTACCAGCCAAACACAGAGGGAAATATTGGAATTACAGTTCATCTGCAAGTCCAATTCTCATGCTAATGGACTCAATCGGGATGAGGGGTGGCTGGGCCATTACCTACCTAACATTCAGTGAAGGTGCAAACAGCTCTTTGTGTAGATTCCTTTGTTAGTAACCCCTCCACATCTATTGACTTTGATCCTTATTTGCTTTGTTTTAACTGGCCAGTATTCAGGTGCTTACTGATTGCCAGTTCTGCCTTCTTGTTTTTCCCTTTGATATTTTCATAACCTCTGCTCCTTGTTTCCTGCTCCCCCCCTTTTTTTTCTTCCTCCTTCTCCCTTATTTTTTTCGGTCTGCACATCCTTAACTCAAAACTCCGGTCATCTGAAGAAGTGAGTTGTGCCCACAAAAGCTCATGATCCTATCTACATGTTTCATTAGTCTATAAAGTGCTACCAGACCAGTTTTTGTTTTTTAAGAACTCATGTGGGTTTCAGTAGGTCCTACTGGGCTCCCCTGCTGACTTAGGGTTTCCAAAGCTCTTTATAGGATTGGTTTTGAAGGCAGACCATAGGTAAGGACACAGAACTATTCTGGGATCTTGCTGACTAGTGGCGCATGGGTTCTGGAGGTAGTGACCCAAATTCTGCTCTGGGATCCACTGGCATCTGTCTGGAACAATTCCTTCCACATCACATTGCCGGGGAGAAGAGGTAAAGGAGAACCTAGCTTCATGCCCTGACTCTGTCAAGGTCTCTCTGCTTCTACCTCATCCCCCCCTTCACTAATTGGAAGAGATTGTTATACTGAGCTTTTGCTTAAGCATAATGTGGTAATGACAGATTTGCAGGTGGGCAGTGGTCCCTCCAGAAAGCCCGTGGAGTGAAATGTCCATGTGGCTGCTGGCGCTTTACATCTTTTGATCAAGAGCTTTTGCTACAGAAAACTCCTGTTTGGGTTCTCCCCGCTGCCTCCACCCCCGTAATTATTATCACATCCTCTACTCAGCAAAAGCCTGGGAGATCCTTAATCCTTACACAAACTCTTCCTTGTGGAATTCGTTGAAAGCCTGCCCTTGCACATAAACGGTCCTTTGTCAGTTACACGCCCCTTCAGGGCGGATGGCGCAGAGTCAGCTAAAAAGGAGCCCAAGGTTGAGTCTTTCAAATGAGTATTGATAAAAGACAAAAACAAGGGTGAAGGCAGGGATTCCAAACCTAGGAAATCGCTGATGAAGGGCAGCTTTCCTGCCTCGGAGCCGCTCGGGTGAAATGACATCGTTAAGGGTGAGGCAAATGGTGCTGGAATTACGTAACACCCGGTCAACGCCCTGTCACGTAAGGACTCGTAATAGCGTCCCTGAGAGTAGCTCACAGTAGGGAAAAGTGAGTGTCTGGTAGTGAGGCCTGTTGAACTTCAGGACTAGCGAAGCCACCGACTGTAAGAATTGGCTGACTGGGTCGGATCAGTACATGCGCCTGTCTCTCTTCAGAGGACAATACGAGAAACTCTGCACCAGGCAGCTGTGGACTCATCAGCTTCCCAGAGCTGGTGAGGTCTTTCTGTGGCTGTGGGTGGTAGCTAACGAGCTGCAGCTCGCTATCTCTGATGCAGCGTTGCAAATGTGGTGAGACACCGTAGCCAGATCACATGAGCCCCCTTCATCTGGTTTGTACTGTGCAGAGAGACTTGTGTTCAAAAGACTCCATTTCCTCGCAGTGTCAGCTAGGAACATATGAATGGCCCAGTATCCTGTCTGCCGACAGTGGCCAATGCCAGATGTCCCAGAGGGAGTGAACACAGCAGGTAACCCCTCTCCTGTCACCCACCTCTGGAGAAACAGAGCTAGGGACTCCATTCCCACCTATCCTGGCTAGTAGCCATTGATGGGCCTAACCTCCATGAATTCATCTTGCTCTTTTTTCAATGAAATGTCCGTCTCTCTTGCTGTGCTCCACGCAGGTGAAGGCATGGGATGGGCGCGGCAAGGGGTGGAATACACAGGAATGGAATTCATCTCCAGGCGGTAGGGATGGGTATGGTTGGAGGTGGCCAACGGCTGCCGAAGAGGAGGCCCACCGTTGAGGAAGGAGGGGGCCCACGAGATAGGTGTTCCTATCATCAGTAAAATAGTCAATATTGGCATGAATGGGTCCTCACACGGTGAAGCCAAAGAGACCAGCTCGTGTTGAGAGGGACTCTCCCCAAGTCCGGATTGGGGCATTTTGGGGAGAAGGAGGCTCGTGTCACCCTCACGTTGCTTCTATTCATTGCTTGGAGGCCTCTGGCTTCCTGAGCTGTGAATTTCACAAGTAATTAATTCTCTCTAAAAAAGTAAAGGGGGCAATCAAAAAATAAAAAGAAGGGGGAAAAAAGGCTGCCAGGAGCTCTCTTTGGAGCTACACCACCACATACGAATGTCAGGTGCATTGTCACACCGGAGCATCACTTTCTTCCCGGGGGGGCGAGAAACATCTCATGATGGTTTGTGATGGCCCATGCATCATAACAGGGCATCAACCTTGGACTGTCAAAGCCGGACAATGTGCGTAGTGTATTTCTGCTTGCCAAGGGAGGAAGGAAAGCACCAAACTGAAGCGACTTCCCAAGAGGAACGACAAAGTCAGCGTCAGAGCCTGCAACTTTGTTACACCATGCCTCTATTCTCTGGTCAGAGCATCCTTCCTTTCTTGCTCAAGGGAGAGCTCACATCTAGGTCTAGAGAGCAGGAGCAGTGAGGGAAGACTGAAAGAATTGGGCTTGTTTAGTTTGGAAAGAAGACTGAGAGGGGACATGATAGCAGCTTTCAAGTACCTAAAAGGGTGTTACAAGGTGGAGGGAGAAAAACTGTTCTTCTTGGCCTCTGAGGATAGAACAAGAAGCAATGGGCTTAAACTGCAGCAAGGGAGGTTGAGGTTGGACATTAGGAAAAACTTCCTGCCTGTCAGGGTGGTGAAACACTGGAATAAATTGCCTAGGGGGGTTGTTGAATCTCCATCTCTGGAGATAGACAGACATCTATCAGGGATGGTCTAGACAGTAATGGGTCCTACCATGAGGGCAGGAGACTGGTCCCTTCTAGTTCTAGTGTTCTATGATTCTATGATCTGTAGCTTGGTGCACTGCTACGGTTCTTCTCCCTGCAGAAAATGATCTTTGGTTAACTTCAGCCACCCTTTTTTTTTTGAGTGAAGTGGGACTACACATTACACATTACAGTCACATCTACTGCACTACAATGAGGTCCTCTGCGGAAGGAACCCTTGGCTGCACTACATGGAAGACCCCCCCCCCCCAAATTCCAGCAAGACAAACACTCCCTTTTCAGGGAAGGGGCATAATAATGAGACACCCCTTCTTACCTTCAGCATTTTTTCCAACACAGGCCCTGTGCACTGCTTGTTTTGCTAGCATGCCGCACTGATTCCAGAAACCCTCATTTTCTGTTTCTCATGCAGTGGGGTTTGGCGCGCGTAGTCTCCGAAGCAAATACACAGGCTGTTGTTTCTGGTGTGCTTTAAACCTTCATGCATTTGTAATGATTTACAAGGGAAAGAATCTCTCTCTCTCTTTCTCTCTCTCGCTCTTAAAATAAATGTAACGACAATACACATCAAGCAGAATTGTTAGTTTGTGGTGACGGTTTTATAATTCCAAGGTCAAGTTTTTTCTATTTAATTCTGCCCAATAACACTCATGACCTCTAATGCAATAATGAAAGCATGCATCCAGCTTGGCCCGGGTCTGTTCTTTGTTAGTGTGGGCATGGGCACGGGTCTGAAAGAAAATATTTGGAACTAATGCTGAGTTTGTTTCTGTACAATTACACCCAGAACTATCCCTCCCACCGCCCTGTAATGTATTGCAAGCAGAGACCTTCTGCTTTTTGACAGGCCTGCTTCTTTGCTTGATAAATGCAATTGTAGTCATGTGAATGATGAGGCATTGCTTGCTCACAGCTGCCCTAATAATAATAATAATAATAATTAATAATAAGTTGATTAAACAGAGGGCAGATAACACTGACCTGCCGCCTTCGACAGTATTTCAGTTTATCAAGGTTAAAAGTGATTATGTGACGAAAGGTTATTCATTGTATAGATTGTCCGATTACTTGGATAATATCCCTTCCGAGCCAGATTTCTGATTGGCTCTTGAAGTTGTCCTTAATTTTTGTTTGATAGTCTAAACAAGGTCAGATCCTCAGCAGATCTTCACACTTAGATCTACAGCCCTCCCGTATAAAAGCACCAGGAACTTGCTAGGTTCAAATAAAGCCAGCCCCTCTAAGGCACCTTCCTGCTTACCTATAGATAAGCTTCCCTTTATGGCCGTGCATAGTTTCACTGGCTGCAGAGGGAATTATGTTTGTCAGCTTAGGCATGAGCAACTGCTCCAGGGGTCGGCGATTCAAAAGGGCTCGGAGCAGCGGCGGAGGCATCTGGAGCCCCAGACCTTTTAAATTGCTGCCAGTGCCCCACACAGCGCACTCCGGGTGACTCTGAGGACTGGCGAGGGGGAAAGGAGGAGGCGGTGTAACAGGTCCAGGCATTGCCGAGGGTTGGCTGCCCCAGCCCCGCCCCTTCCTCCTGAGTCCCCGCCCCTTCTGGGAGCATAGAGCTGGGCACCCCTTCACCTTGCCCACAATTCTGTCAGCCCCCCTGGGTATGACGAAGTGTCGACGAGGCCAGGGCTTACATTTGTAAATATTATTAATTGATTTCTTTCCTAATGCCATCACTTTGGCTACTCTAGACTGCAAGCCTCTTTCGAAACAGCATCTAGACTACAACCAGTACTTTCGAAAAAGCAAGTCGCTTTTTCAAAAGAGAGCACCCAGGCAGTCTGGATGCTCTCTTTCAAAAAAGCACAGTTTGCATTACATAGCGCCTTTTTTCGAAAGAGCACTTTCGAAAAAAGGCGTTCTTCCTCGTAAAACGAGGTTTTCCACGGTCCAAAAAACTGCTGTGTTCTTCAATTTATTTTTGAAAGACTGTGGCAGCAGTCTAGATGCAGGGGAAGCTTTTTTCGAAAAAAGGCCACTTTTTTTGAAAAACCCTGTAGTCTAGACACACCCTTTGTTTCTCTGCTGTTTCCTTCAGAATAGTTTTTTAGTTTTTACTGGAAGGGAAACCCTGGCGGAAGCAGCCAAGTTGTTTCACAGATCTTCCGATGGTTCAAAATCAAAAGCGCATGTTCTCCACTAAAAGCCGCCAGGACTCAGCCTCCACGTTGAGCTCACTCTAGCCAACCCCAGCAACATTTTAGCCAGCATGTTCGTACGCTCCGCAGCCAGCCTGCTTTGGTGGTAGGTTGGAACCTTCGGAGTTATTTTCATGGTCGTTCTTGCTGCCCCATTTTTCATCTGTCCCCCAGAAGGTTTGTAGAAAGTGAAAATTGCGTGACTTTCCCACACCATGAAGGGCCACACTTTGCCAGGCTATCTTGAAATCCCTGTCAGGAAAAAAACCCACAACCCACTACTGCGTCTAAAGGACCAGTCATGCAGCTTGTGCGTCCAGTTCTAACTAACAAGCCGTTAAAGGATGGTTTGTAGGAAAGAGCTCACAGGCCATCCCGGCAGCTTTGCAAGAAATCTTCCTCCTCCATTCTAGGCCCATCTCCTGCCTCAGACAAGCTACAGAAATGCACCCAACCAATCCTGCACCGAGCCCAATAACTTATTGAACTAGAGCATTGTATTGAACTAGAGCAATAACTTATTGAACTAGAGTCTGCATGGGGGAGGCCAAAATGGGTCGCAACTCCATTTGAATGGGGTTGCCGGGGCTGGCATTTGACTTGCTGAGGCCTGGGGGTGGTGCCGGAGGCTAAAGGCTTCAGCCCCTGTGGTAGGCCTTGGGCTACAGGTCTCTCTCCTGCTTGGGGCTGGCACCCTTGGACTCTGGCTTTGCCTGTTCCCACCCTCTGCCCAGTGCTGGCACCCAGGGTCTTTGACCCTTTCCCCAACACTGGGGCAGCTGGCCTCAGGCTCAAGATTTGGCTTCAAGCCCCCCTTCTGGGGTCCTGTAGTAGGTTTTGTTGTCAGAAGGGGGTCGTGAGGCAGTGACGTTTGAAACCCCCTCAGCTAGGCCATCTCTCTCAGAAAGTCACTGCGGGCCAAACCCTCAGAGGGTGCAAATCGGGGCAGGTCTCTCAAAGCCAAGGGAGCTCTGCTAGTTTATCCAATCTCCGAGCTTGATTTAAAGACTCAGTGGTGGAGAACCTAGCCCGGCCCCGGGTACTCGGTACTGGCGGGTAGTGCACCATGCCGGCTGAAAAACCAGTGCATTTTATTTCCAGTTTAAAATACATGTTATTTAAATAGCAAACGAGTTGATAAAATACCCTCCCTTTTTGGCTGGATGCCCTTTGCATGGGGCCGTTCATCCTGGGTTTTCTCTGTCACCTCACACGTCCAATTCACTTGGGATCTGTTTTACTTATATAGCCACAAAATACATATGGCCATGACCTGTCATTCTCCTGCGATCTTAGAAGAAGGTCCTTACTGGACCTCCGATATAATTTCTGGCCTTGTAATATATGCTGGGCCGGTTCTCAACAAACAAACAATTTAGCAAAGAGCAAATGCTGAGGATTATTAAACCCTTGTTTCTTAATTCCCAGTTTGATTCAGAAATCCCAGGCACCTGCCCCCTTTCTGGTTTCTTTTCTCCTGCGCTAGTAAGGGAATCTGCCACTGGGGAGCTGCAGATGGTCAGCGATTTCTGCGCAGCATTAAATATTCTTTTGCATGATGGTGTTGTACTTTGCAAACTGCAAATAGGCTGTGACGCGCCATGCCGAAGGTGTTTTCCTTAGCAATCGCGAATTCGGCAAGTCTTTCTTCTTGAGTTGCAGTTTTCCTCTTTTGCCAGCCTATCTGCCTTTGCACGGAAATAATATCCCTGAAGTTTCTTGCAAGAAAAGCAATTTTCAAGTGGAAAGGGACTCACTAGTTGTTTTGGAGCGTTTTTTGCAAACGTTTCTGTGCCTGTGTTTATTTTTTTGTTCCGGTTCTGGTCCTCTTCAAAGGGCTTAAGTTGCCCTAGAGGAATCCAGGATGGGAGCATTGATTGCAGCATCCAAAGGCTTTTCTCTTTAAACCCAGCCCACCATGCTGCAGATAACTCCCTGTGCTCTCTCAGGTATTTTGGGGGAGACCCAGAGTTGAGTCCAAGCCTATCATTGCGGGGAGGAGAAAAGGGGCCTAGTGATTCCAACAGGCTGGGAGCTCCTGGCCACCACCTCTGCTACTGCAGTAGGGGTAGTGCCTAGAAACCCTGGCCCTTTAAATTGCCGGCAGAGCACTGAGTAGCACACTCCAGGCATTGAGGACTGGATGCCCTAGACCCGCCCCCTCGGTCCCAGGCTCCTCCCCTTTCAGGAGCACAGAGCCACTTTCCCCGGGGCCTGGCGAGGTTGTCGACTGCCTGGGGTGGGTCACAGAATCATCATGAAGGAGTTGTGAGCAGATCTGTGGGGGCGTTTTGTATGGCGTGCAAAATCAGCTACTCAGGCTATTGTTTTGTTACCAATCTGGCAAGCGGACCATGTCCACTGAGGTTTTGCAAGTTCTTCAGGAACTTAAACTAATAAAAGAAACTAATAAAACTAATAAAAGAAAGTTCTTCACACAGCGTGTAGTCAACCTGTGGAACTCCTTGCCAGAGGAGGCTGTGAAGGCTATGACTATAAGGGTATGTCTACACTACCCCGCTAGTTCGAACTAGCGGGGTAATGTAGGCATACCGCACTTGCAAATGAAGCCCGGGATTTGAATTTCCCGGGCTTCATTTGCATAAGCGGGGCGCCGCCATTTTTAAAACCCCGCTCGTTCGAGCCCCGTGCAGCGCGGCTACACGGGGCACGAACTAGGTAGTTCGAACTAGGCTTCCTAGTTCGAACTACCGTTCCTCCTCATTCCACGAGGAGTAACGGTAGTTCGGACTAGGAAGCCTAGTTCGAACTACCTAGTTCGTGCCCCGTGTAGCCGCGCTGCACGGGGTTCGAACGAGCGGGGTTTTAAAAATGGCGGCGCCCCGCTTATGCAAATGAAGCCCGGGAAATTCAAATCCCGGGCTTCATTTGCAAGTGCGGTATGCCTACATTACCCTCCTAGTTCGAACTAGCGGGGTAGTGTAGACATACCCTGATAGAGTTTAAAGAGAAGCTAGATAATTTCCTGGAGGTTAGGTCCATAAAAGGCTATTAGCCAGGGGATAGAAATGGTGTCCCTGGCCTCTGTTTGTCAGAGGCTGGAGAGGGATGGCAGGAGACAAATCACTTGATCATTGTGTTTGGTCCACCCTCTCTGGGGCACCTGATACTGGCCACTATCGGCAGACAGGATATTGGGCTAGATGGACCTTTGATCTGACCCAGTACGGCCGTTCTTATGTTCTTATGAATCAAAACTGGGAGAAAGCCTGATGAAGGACAGAACCCAGGGGAAGTGTGGTGGTTCTGGCTCTTCACAGTAACCTGGCTCCTTTGTAAACCGGTTGATGTTCCCTAAGAAAGGGAAGTGTAAACCCTTCCCAGCTGTGGAACGAGCTGTACCGGTAGTTCAAATTAGAAAGCTTAATTTGAACTACCTACTCCGTGCGGCTTGTAGCCGCGGGCACGGAGTCCGCACTAAGGGGGATTTAAAAATGGCGGCGCCTGGGAACATGCAAATGAAGCCCAGGATATTTAAATCCCGGGCTTCATTTGCAACTTTGAATGCCTACATTAGCCACCCTAGTTCGAACTAGGGTGGCAGTGTAGACATACCCAAAGAGGGTTGAAGTGTATCATTTTAAATGTATCCTAGACCTTCGTGTGCAAAAGAAACCTAGCCAGGTGCAGCTAATAAGGTCTGTGTCAGACCCAGGGCAGCTGATTACAGTAGTTTGGTGTCGGGCAAATATACTGGAAACTGGCCGAATGGTTTTCTGTTCCCTGAGTGAACAGGCCAGACCCTGCTGCCGCGCAATCAAGGCAGGTAGGCTCCTGGGGCCAATTAAGAGCTTGCCGGAAGCAGCAGGCTAATCAGGGCACCAGTGAAGGCCTGCTGAGGCCAGTTGAAAAGGTTTCCCCTCAGGAAGGGCAGAGAGGAGGCCAAAGGCCGAGAGGGAGGAGGTGCACTGAGAGAGCGAAGGACTGGGAGTGCGGAGGAGCAGGAAGGATTGCTCAGGTACTAGGCGGGATCGTTGCGGGAAGCGGCCCAGTGAAAGGCTGCAAGACTAGGAGTGGAGAAACCGTTTCCAGTTGCCACTGCCTTAGGGTCCCTGGGCCGGAACCAGAGTAGTAGGCGTCTGCCCCGGGGAGGAAGGACGGGCAGGTCTATGGAGGGGTTTCACCCATGCCTGTGGTGAGGATGGCTCAGTAGGCTGTGACCTTTGCCTCTAGTAAAAGGCCAGAGGCCGTGTGGAGGGTTGCAGCGAGCCTCTGAGGCAAACGATAACTGCTAGGAAGCGTAGACCCCTCGCGGTGCGGCCAGAGCTTTGCCACACGTTGTAGATGTGGAGAGAGAGTCATGTAACTCTCTCTGCCTTATCAGGCTCTATCCATGATTCCTCTTTCGGATCTGAGGCTCTATTTTCTAAAAAGGCCTGGCCCATCGGAGTGGCATGAGTCCCATGTGGGCTATCTGGGGCTGCAGCAGCATGCCACACAATTAGCCCTGGGCACCATCTGCAATTGTTACATTTGGAGCCATTATAAAATTGCAAAATTCCCCCCAGATGGGCACCATGCAACCTGATTCCAAAAGGCATGTCAAGGTCTACCCTGATGGGCTGTATTTATCGATGCCAAGGGAACAGAAGTGTTACAGAAAGGGATTTGTTCAGTGCTGCTTAGCCCACGAAAGGGTACAGCTGGGAGGGGCTATACAGTCACAAGTACTCTTGTTTGCCATTGATTTAAATTCTTGGGCCCTAATTTCAGCTCCCTAAACTTTCAATGTTGTCGATTCAAGGCCGGGAGCTGAGGAGGGAGACTGATTGGCTGCAGACACCCGTCAGAAATTCTGAGGAAGGCAAGTTCCAAAAAAGCCAGCTAGAGAGGTGTTTTGTCCCTTTCCTGTGCCCCAGACATGGGCGTGCACGTGGGGTTTTTCTACACGTGGAGAGAAAACGACAAAGCTATAGAAATCTAAATCTGTGCACAGAACAAAATGTATTCTGACCACGGAGGGAACATTGGTCTGCATATCACAGTGATACTATAGCTGGAACCTCTCTAGTCTGGCATCCTCGGGACCTGACTGGCACCGAAACAGAAAATTTGCCAGACCATGGTAGGTCAATATTGTCTAGCAGCGTTACCAACCCTGCTACTTCTTACTGGGTTCTGAGAAGACGTTGAGGGGTAAATTAGAGCAAAATAACATCACAGAACCCTGAGAGCCAGGCCTGGCGGCTGTAAACAAACTTTCTAGGACTGCAGGAAACTTGGCTACAGCCATGCTAAGTGGACATCCAGCAAGCTAACATCATGCCGGACCACGGATGTTGCCAGACCAGAAAGTACCAGACTAGAGAGGTTCAATCAATAGTCTAATCAAGTCCTGGGCCAGCTGAAGCTAAAATGAAGCTTTTCTGGATTTCTCCAAGAAATGCCAGTGATCTACCTCAAAACAGCCAGCATCTCCAGCTGAACTATTGGTACCAACTTGAATAGGGCTCAGTGGACAATACATTATCACTCAGGGAAAATACATTAGGAAAAGCGCATCAGCTAAATTAAGAAAGTGAACTACAGGTGACATGCCTGCTTTAGCATAATCCCAGAATTATGATTTAGAAAGAGCGATACCCAAAGTGCATTCTCTTGTCACGTTCTCCTGGTAGCATCAGGATGAAAGCTGTAGATTTTCCGCAACCCCGAGCCCTAATCACTTTCTTTGCAAGACCCAAGAAGGGATGAATATTGGGGACTGCATGCATCTCGGCGCTGATTTTGCCGAACACGTATGCTTTCGTGTAAGCACATGTGAAAGCCCAGCCCTGTTCAGCCAAGCGTGTAAGCATGTGCTGAAAGTTAAGCACTTGCTTAACTAATATTTGAGGCAATGGGACTTAAGCAACATGCATACGTGGTTATGTTGAATCAGGGCTGGAAAGTCCGATCAACAGGAGCCTCTCAAACCCTACCATTGGGCTTTGCATCAGTCCCTGATTATGTTTTAGTTAAATGGACATGAAAATCAGATTTTTGCCTCACGTTGCTGGTAAGATGCCAGGAGGCAGAAAAGTCAGCTACCTTTGCTTTGGTATGGCTTCTGCTATTGTCAGAGTGGATTCTTCTGCAGTGGACTGTTTTTTGGGAGGTTTTTTGTTTGGTTTGATTTTTTGTGTGCTTTTTTTTTGCTGTATGCAAAAGTGGCTGCCTTTGCTGCGCTCCGGCCAGTTTTAATCATCCATCCCAAGTGGCCCTGAGAGTTTTAACATGGATGCAAGTTCTGCCTGACTTGTTCAATTGGTCAAATTTCAATCAAGCCAGGAAAACCTCTTGCAAATGGCAGGAATGCAATTTACAAAAACAACAATCCAAGCGTGAGTGCCAGCGACTTTTCCAACAGGAAGGAAGAAAAAATTCCAATTTTCCCTCTGCATGGAATGCTTAGAATGTATATCAGATTAACAGTTTCTGAAGTAGAGGAGACCTTTTGGGACTTTACGGGAGTGAAGCCAGGGCAGGCTGTAAGAAAAGGTTTTACTTGCATTGTTATCTCTCAGACAGGTCACACTGCATCGAGCTGCCTGTAATTAGCGTTGTGTCAGTGTTTTCATGCTAGACAGCCTCTTGTTTGCTGTCATTTCACTGTCAAACTCTGAGTAGGAAATGAAATTTGCCAAGGGGTGGGGGTCATCTCAGGTCAACAGCAAATACCAAATTGGATGGGACACTCTCTTTCTTGAAGATGGTCCTTTGTCTGAGTGAAAAGGGGGAGAATGGAGGCTTTGTGTGTGTCTGACACCGCTGGCGTGTTCCAAAAATCCGAAACTGGCAGTGTATTCTAATCGGACACTCGGCATTCCAGAGGTTCACAGTGGGAACCGGTGTCTCAGAGAATGCTGAAAGGAAATTAGCAAAGAAGAGCCATCCCAGATTGCAATATGTAAAGCGCCGTTCAGCCAGGCACCTAAGGGGAGCCTTAACTTGCAAAGCAAAGGGAAGCATGTGCTTCTACCAGAGCCTGTGTGAACAAATGGCTAACTTGTGGAATCGTAGATCAGTAGGACTCATCTAGTCCAGGGCCTATTCTGTGGCAGGACGAAGTATTGTGTATTCTGGCCTTTGTGTGATCTCCAGAGGTCGGCTCACAGTACAGATTGAACCCCTCTAATCTGTCAGTCTCTGGTCCGACGACATCCCAGATTCTGTATTTTTAACCGGTATGTTAAAAGCCCTGTACTGAATTTGTATTTTAAAGTTGTAACATTTCCATCCGAAAGTTGTCTGTTGGGACCATACCATCCAGCATTCTTAGCAAGGAGAGCGATGCATCTGCATCTGAAGGTAGTAAACCACAGCATGGCGGATTGCCACTAGCAAATCTCAAAGTCAATGTCTTTCTTCAGAAAAACAACCCCCGGCGTGTACACGCTCCCATCTCTACAGAGTGGCTCTTGACTAGAGTCACTTCTTTATTATTTGTATTGAAGCAGTACTACACAAAGTGTTCACACTGAAACACAAAAGCCACCCCAAAATTGGCGGGTGACACAGAGAAACATGCTATTCCACCGCTACTTTTTGAGGGTTCCCAATTTGTTTTTGCTCCACACTGGAATTGCAAACAAAACCTTTCAAGCCTTTTCTCGAAAGGATATTGTGGCAAAAAAGTTCAGGGCTTTGACTGGATCTCTCATCCTCTCTTTGAAACAAAATCTTCCAAACAAACATTACAATCACAGTCAGAATGAATCACAGATTCAAAAAGAAACCAACCAAATCCTTCCCACCCCGGACTTTCTCCTGAAAATGACCAGGCCAGGTCAGTACCATGCCAACCACTTTTTTCACCAAACTCAATCATTTTTCCTCCACCATTGCCAGCGGTGAAATAACTGCACAACGAATGCGAGCTGGAGTTTCTGCTACACTTTCCCCTGCTTGCAGTTGACTACAATGATCTGTCAAATGGCTCCACCGCGCTAAATAATGCTTGTCATTAGATGTGTGCAGATCTCCTGAAACGGAACACAGCGAAACCACCCGCCTCCTCTTTGCCAGATCCCATCATTCCATCTGGGATGCATAAAACTCCCAAACCGTTTCTCATTCCAGAGAGAAGCCTTCAACCTTTTCCAATTGTCACTGCTTTACTAAGTAAACAAGCATTTTGTTTCCAAGAACCAGGGCCAAATGTCAGTCTTCCATTCTCCCCGAATTCAGCCTGGCCCAAAGCAGAGATCAGAAAACTGCACCTAGTCCAATCACAGACGTAGTTTTCACCTGGAGTCTGTCCAATCAACTACACAATTTCCCACTAAACCTGTAAATGCCAGCTCTTTAAATAAGGATGCCCCAAATCGTCCTGTAACCCAGAGGCACCACACACGGCTTGTAAGTTTCATCAGCCTGTAACCCTTTAGGATGCTTTGCCTTGTCAGTCGCTGCAGCTAAACAATCCACCCGCCTCCCCCATTAAAAACAGCTGTGGAGACATTGACACAAAGGCGCAACCCCTATAAAAAGATTTTGTTTGTCAATTTCTGATGCTGGGGGGCACTGATGGTGACATTCCAACTCTTCGCCCCCAAACAAGAGACACTGGCTAATAAACCTCACCTCACTGCTGTTCTAATTGGTGCCAATACTACATAAGCATACAACAGTAGCCCTGCTCCATGAAACGTATCAGGCCCTGTGGAGTGAAAACATGGGCCCCTTCTCCAGTCTCTCTCAGCTCCCCAAATGTCATGTCTTGTTTCTTCTGTCCCCCCCCCCTCCCGCTCCAAATCCGTCCCGCCCAAAAGGAACGCTCATCTGCCACCAGTGCTTGCTCACGGTGGAAGGCTGCACTGCATGGGATGTTCAGTACCAGTCCCGTGTAGCCCAAGTCCTATGTAGGTGCAGGATTTCCTTGATCACTTTTTCACTACCACTGCACCTCCTGTCTCACTCCTCGTGCTCACGCTTGTCTTTCCTTTGCCACTTCCCCCTTGACTGGTTCATTATGCTTGGTTGGAGAGTCTCCTGAGTCCTAGAATCACAGAATCCTAGGGCAGGCAGAGACCTCAGGAGTCGAGTCCAAAGCAGGACCAACCCCAACTCAATCCTCCCAGCCAGGGCTCTGTCAAGCTGGGACTTAAACACCTCTAGGGATAGAGATTCCACCCCCTCCCTAGGGAACCCATCCCAGGGCTTCCCCACCCTCCTAGGGAAATCGTTTTTCCTAATATCCAACCTAGACCTCCCCCACTGCAACTGGAAACCATTGCTTCTTGTTCTGCCACCTGCCCCCACTGAGAACAGCCTCTCTCCATCCTCTTTGGACCCCCCCTTCAGGGAGTTGAAGGCTGCTACCGAATCCCCCCTCACTCTGCTCTTCTGCAGACTAAATGCACCCAACTCCCTCAGCCTCTTCTCATAAGTCATGTGTTCCAACCCCCTCATCATTTTTGTTGGCCTCCGCTGGACCCTCTCCAATGCATCCATGTCCTTCCTATAGTGGGGACGCAGTACTCCAGATGTGGCCTCTCCCTAGTGTGGAATAAAGAAGAATAATCACTTCTCTAGATCTGCTGGCAAATCCTGATTCCAAATCTCATCGGTTCTTCCAAGCCTGGTAACTCCTGGATCCCTTCCTCTTTGTGAGGGAGCCTCAGGTGCCTCCCTTTGCGACTGGGCCTTATTCAGAGGACCTGTTAGCTGGCTGAACGGTGAAAATATGGGCTGGTTGGACAGAGGGAGGCCACCCTGGGTCATCGTAGCCCCAGCAGACCCCAAGGTTCCTCTTTTCCCTGTCAGATTGCAAGAATCGCTTTTGTTCCTGAAGTGGTGCAAGCTAAATCCGCTCCCCCGCTGTAGGATCTGCCACCTTAGAGTCTGGGAAGCTGCAGGAGGCCTCCCGGAGGTCAACATGTTCAAATTAGCAGCACCGGAGTGTCCACGCTAACGTTATTTCAGACTTACAAGTTCAGAATTAGCGCTACTCCTCATGAAAAGCAGGGCTGTGTCTACACTTGCGGCTTCTTCTGCGAGTAATATGCAAATGAGGCTAAGCATGGAATATCGCTGAGCCTCATTTGCATACCTAATGAGCCACCATTTTTTTCAGAAGAGGCTCTTGTGCAAGAAGGAGCGTCTACACTGCCCTTCCTTGCGCAAGAAAAACCCTTGTGCGCAATGCCGTTACACCTATTACTTGACAGGAAGAACAGCGTTGCGCACGAGGGTTTTTCTTGCGCAAGAAGGGGCAGGGTAGACGCTCCTTCTTGCGCAAGAGCCTCTTCTGAAAAAAATGGTGGCTCATTAGGTATGCAAATGAGGCTCAGTGATATTCCACACTTAGCCTCATTTGCATATTACTCGCGCAAGAAGCCGTGAGTGTAGACATAGCCCAGGAGTCCGGAGTTCCAATTCTGCGGCCCCTTATTCTGAAATAACGGGGTTGGTGGTGTGCACACATGGCTTACAAATTCAACCTTTGACGGGGAGGACGGTATTTTGGACTAAGGTCCTAGTGTAGACCAGGCCTCCACCCCAGGGTTATATCTGCCAACTCCTTCCCAACACATGCTCCTTTCGCCCGTCCTTTCACCCTGCATCCTGCCCACAATACAGCTCCCAAGTCAGCTTCCCCACGGCTACCGTCGGCCAGGCCCACACACCTGTGGGGACCACAAACATAGTTAAAGATGCCTGTTCGGAGGACGGTTAACAGCTTCCACTGAAAGTTGAACTGTGCACATTGTAAGAAACTGCAGAGAAATCACGTCTGTGAGGAAAACAACAGTAGCCACAAAGCTAGAAGAAACTGGTTTGAACTAGCACTGACCCTGTCCTGACAGGCAAGGAGAGTTGCCTTATAAATGAGGCTCCGATACATATACATGAGAAAAGATAACACTTAGAAAGAAGTCAGCCCACACAAAGGGGAACTCGAGCTTTGAGTAGTTCAGTGCCAGGGATGGCTGTGAGTATTTGTCCCAAGATGCTTCCCACTTCTGAAGAACAGAGCATTATCTGCCAATGCCCGGCCTTCATCAAGATTTGTTAGACCCCAGTGCTCAGGAATGTCTCTCGAGCCAACAAAACCACTAGTGTCCCAGGAACATGGCCTATAGCATTGGCTGATGGCCTCCCCGCATCCTTCCTGTGCACAGTAACTTCTATATCACTCTCTAAACCAGGGGCGGGCAATATTGGGGGGGAGGGACTCCAAGAATTTAGAGAGTGGTCATGAGACACATTCTTCCATGATAGTAATGGAGGAGGTGCAGCATCTGGGATGGAAGTTGGGTGTAGAAGAGGGATTGGGGTACAGGAGGGGGTATAGGATCTGGGAGTGTGTTTGGGTGAAGGAGGGCGTTGTGACCTGGGGCCATTGACTGGGGCACAGAAAGGGGGTGCAGGGTCTGGGAGGGGGTATGGATGCAGGAGAAGTTTCTAACATAACAATGTCCATAGACCAAAGGTACACCTAGCCTAGAATCCTGTCTGTTGACAGTGGCCAAGGCCGGGTGCCCCAGAGGGAGTGAACAGAACAGGGAACCATCAAATGACCTCTCCCCTGTCACCCATTCCCAGCCCCTGACAAACAGAGGCAAGGGACCATTCCTACCCATGCTGGCTATCCTCCATGAATTTATCTAGTTCTTTATTGAACCCTGTTACAGTCCTGGTCTTCACAACATCCTCTGGCAAGGAGTTCCAAAGGTTGACAGTGCGCTGCGTGAACAAATACTTCCTTATGTTTGTTTTAAACCTGCTACCTATTATTTCATTTGGTGACTCCTAGTTCAGACCTGGAGAGGGGTGCAGAAGAGAGTGTATGGTCTGGGACGGGGTAATGACCTGGGGCAAAAATGCAGGAGGGGGGTGCAGGTATCTGGGAGGCAGTTTGGATGAAGGGGGGGCTGTGACCTGTGGGAGGAGATTGGGGTGCACAAGGGGGTGCAGGGTAGGAAATCGGGGTACAAGTTCAGGGAGTAGGTTGTGATCTGGAGGAGGGGTGTAGGAAGGAGTACAGGGGCTGTGACCTGGGACAGAGGTGTGGGGGGGACAGAGGTTTGGAGAGAGGGAGGGACTGAGATGCCAGAGGCAGGATCTGGCAAGGAGACACTGACCTGTGTGGCTCCCGGCTGGCTGCAAGGGTCATGTGCAGCGCTCAACTTCGTGAGCCTAGAGGGGGAGGGGCACTTCACGCGCTGTCTGTCCTGCAAACAGGCAGCTTTCATTGGCCAGAAACCAGCCAATGGGAGCCAAGAGATTGTGCTGGGGGTAGGGGCAGTGTGTGAAGCCACTCTCCTCCCTGGCTCGCAGCGTTCAGAGAGCTGCTCTGAGGAGTGTGTAGGGGCGGGTCCGGCAGGGCTCCTAGCGGTCGGATCTGGTGGCTTGGCAAGCCGAATCCAGCCCATGGGCCGTATTTTGCCTGCCTTTGCGCTAACCAGAGTCTTCCACTATCACACCCAAAGAACTTAGGGGAGGGTCAAAGACAGTGTCAGCCCCTCTCAGTAGGAAGAGGAAATGAGAATAAATTCTCCCTCCCTCTCTCTCGCTCGCTTTGGAGGTAACCCTTAGAAACCTTCCTGTTAACGTCATTGAAATCGGTACATCTCTGCAAAATATTTCAGCACTGATGAAACAGCATTTTTGGAAGCAAAACCATTGAATCAAAACACGTTCTGACTGGCTCCCACTGGTGACCTATTTACTCTTTCCATGCGATTTTATTCTGTTCTGGCTGATAACTTTTGTGGCCACAAAACAAAGTATGGAAAACCCACCAACGCCGTTCTGAAAGGACGTATTTCGAAAGGCCCCCTGTGGGTTGTTTGTCTTCCCTCCGTCACGGCAGAAGTTGTGAGGTTTAATTCATTAAACCACTTTGTCCTTACAGAGCTCCAGAGAATCCAGGTTACCAAGGTGATATTATTAAGAGACTTTTTAAGGACAATGTTTGTCCAGGAGATGGTGAAACTTTCACCCAAGAGTTTCACTTGTCGCATTGGGTGGAGTATGGAAAATGTAATGGATTACTACCGATGCAATTCTTTCAGTTCTCCTTTCATTGTTGCTGCTTTTACAACAGCTGCGCTCCATCTCTCTTTGGCCACTTCGTCAATGTTGGCAGAAGGCAGAAAGAATCTGAGGTGGAGCTGTTCTGCGAGCAAATTAAACAACGACCAGCCCTTCACTCATTTCTTCCAGCGCGATTTCAGAGTTCCTCACAATTTGATTGCCAGTCTCTGGAGGTGCTGTAAGAGGCATCTTGAACCGTAATGCTTTTCAAAGACAGGTTGCTTGTGGAAAGCATTGGCCATTGTGTGGTTTGCAAAAAAATCCATCTCTGTAAGACCCACTCACTCTGGTTGGAAATGCAAGGGTTTAGGGTCTTGGCAGGACAAAAAAAAGGCCTGCAATCTCGTCCGGCCCAGGGCTCCAATATTAGGTATCCCCTATCACTGTGCACGCTGATATGCCAAGTGAATGTTATGATGGTCTTTTGGCGGCCACGGACGGAAGAAATAGAACACCAATTTAAATCACAAAGAGCGATGCAGGGCATCTATCATGATTAATCTGGCTGTCAGGTTTAATTTTGGGGACATTACCTCACTCAACACTTGCCGGAGAGAGCGGCCAAAAATGATGATGTCATCATTGCCAGGCACATTTGACCCCGGCTGCTGATTGCCAGAGCTGAGTGCAAGTTAATAAATCCCCCGGTACCTGGATCCACGCTGGAGTTTTATTACAATGCAGCCATTCCAGGAGACCGCTGTAATTAAATGGTCTGGGGAGGAAAAAAATAACCCTACTTTTTCCTAGGTAGTAAAACTGTAAACTATAATTGCTCGGATACATTTCAGATCAGCTTCCTGCGGCTGTCATATAAAGTTGAGTTTATTCTAGCAGAGAGTTAGGAAGCAATAGAATCATAGAACCCTAGAACTGGAAGGGACCTTGAGAGGTCATCAAGTCCAGTCCCCTGCGCTCATGGCAGGACCAAGCACCATCTAGATCATTCCTGACAGGTGTCTGTCCAACCTGCTCTTCAATATCTCTAGTGATGGAGATTCCACAACCTCCCTAGGCAATTTATTCCAGTGCTTCATCACCCTGACAGGCAGGAAGTTTTTCCTAATGTCCAACCTCAACCTCCCTTGATGCAGTTTAAGTCCATTGCTTCTTGTCCTGTCCTCAGAGGCTGAGGAGAACAATTTTTTCCCTCCTCCTTGTAACACCCTTTTAGATACTTGAAAACTGCTGCCATGTCCCCTCTCTGTCTTCTCTTTTCCTGATTAAACAAGCCCAGTTCCTTCAGCCTTCCCTCAGCTCATGTTTCCTAGATCTTTCATCATTTTTGTTGCTCTTCTCTGGACCCTCTCCAATTTCTCCACATCTTTCTTGAAATGTGGTGCCCAGAACTGGACACAATCCTCCAACTGAGGCCTAACCAGTGCAAATGCTTGTGTTTGAGCTAAGCGTGTGAAGGGCCTCGAAGAAATTCTGGGTGTGAGGGCCATGCCACACCCGTTTCTCCCACAACTGGGCCGCTTGGAATTGTGCTAATTGGCCCTTGACTTTGTGGCATGGTGGGTGCCAACATCTCTCATCCCAGTGTATCCCACCGGTGAGTGTGTGTTCCCGCTCTGCCTTTGTGCCTGAGGAAACGAATCTGTTATGATCCTGCCTAGAGACACAGCCTTTCTGCTAGGGCTTTGTGCTGGGGGATGGGGAGCTGTCACAGAAGCACTCCCTGAAACGCAGAATGCTTGGAAATGCATGTCCAGGTGGGGCACAGGTCTGGCTGGTCACCCCCGCTGACTACTGAGTGAACCGTGCCTGCTATCTTGTGCAAAGATATTCATCTCTGCTGGACCCCTGTCCCCAGAGTGGCCGCTCACTTAACTCTCTCTACAGTGTCAGGGCTCTCCTCACACCGCCAAGCCATGGTCGTCCCGAAGGTGGAGCCAGGCGCCTATTGTTGCAGGCGCTCGGCAGACTCAGGCAAAAATCTGTTACAGGTTGGCCCTCCCTGGTCTGGCACTCTCAGGACCTGACTGGTCCCAAGTGGTGGATTTTGCCAGACCAGGAGAGGTCATTTGTACCCCACCCATCACCGGTCCCCCCAGCCCTGGTCTGGCCCGCCAGCCTCCCGCCTGCTGCCGGCTCCACTGTCCTGCTTTGGCGACTCCTGAAACTGCTGGGCAGCCACACACCAGGTCTCCGAGCCCCACTGCCGTGTGCTGGGCAGCTCCACTGGCAGCTCGCTGCAGGCCGCCGGCTGCACTGCTGGCTCCACAGGGCTCCCTGCTGCTGGCTCCTCACTGGGACACTGTAGTCCTGCAACATCCGTGCCAGACCACGGATGTTGCCAGACCAGAGAGTCCCAGCATAGAGTGTTTCAATCTGTAGTATTAATGAATAAAGTGTCTGAATTTTGCCTCTCGAGCCACCTCCAGGCAGTTCCATAAGACAAGCCAGACAAAGAATTCACCCAGTTACCACATTCCTAGGTCAGTACCAACACGAACAGTCATGGGGTTCTCGAGTGCTTTGCATAAAAGAGCAACTGAAGGAGGACTCTTGCTGACTAACGAAAGCCTTTGAAAGCAGGAGCCGAGCTGGGGACTTTCATGCTGGGGAAAACATTCAAACGGCGCTTGTTTGGAACATGGCACCATTTGCCTTTCAAGGCTTCGTAACTAGCATTGCATGCTGCTTTTGCTCATTGCAAAAGACGTTTGGTTTGGTGTTGCTGCTTTGTTGCTCTCCCAAGCCCCTCTTTCTGGATACCGCAGTGACGTTATCAGAGTGACACCATACCATCCTCATGAGCATCGTAGCTGTTTCTATGGCAACAGAAGATGGCGCCTAAAACCACAGGACTCTGGAATTGGTGCAGGTTCAGATGGAAAGAGAGGTAACACCGCCAGCCTGCTTTTCAACACCTAAATCTCTAGTAGCAGCAAGATGAATACAGCAATTCATTGGCAAAAGGAAAGGGGGTTTGCATAAACATTCTTGTCTTCCAAGTTGTGCTCCAAAGGGAAATTCCCTCCTGAAAGTCCCTTTTTAAATATCAGTGAGTTCTTGCAGTGATTCTGACAGTAGGGGAGCAAGCCAACTATCATATAAGGAGCAGTTACATGATCTCCCCCATGCACTGAGGTTATACCAAGCACGGATCCATCTTAAACTGACCACGCCTACAGTTTGGTCTTATAGTTTCACTGAGGCCAGGTCTACACTAGACCTGTCAGCTCAGCTTAAGGTACGCATGTCCAACGATGTAGAATGTGTAGCTGGAGTCGATTTACCTTAAGCCGAGCTTGTCGGCATCCCCACAGTGAGAGGCCGATAGAGCAAATACTTCCATCAGCTTCCTTACTCCTGGCATGAGCAGGAGTACCGGACATGGGCGGGGGCACCCTCTGAGTTCAATTTAGTGAGTCTTAACTAGACTTGCTAAATCAAACTCCGGAAAATTGAGCATGGCAGCAGCAATTGGTGGAGTGAAGACGTACCCTCAGTGAGGAGTGGTATGGTAGGTTGCACTAAACGCCTTACTTAAGGGCATTTGAAGCCATTGAGAATCTTGCTGGAGGCCAGCAGCAATTTCCTGCTTCAGATCTTCAGGCACTTTTGATCCCTGGATGCCGATGGAGGGAAGAAAGCCAGTTTTGGGCTGAAGACAGTGGCTTGGGACATGAGTGATCTGTGTTCAGCTCTTCACTCTGCTATAGATTTCCTCTGGGTCTTTGGGCACACCTACCCCTTCGAATGGGGCTAATACACTGTGACTCACAAGAGGGCTGTGAAGATAATTCATGAATGTTTCAAAACAGAGGTGGGGAACCTAACACCGGGGGGCCAGTTGCACCCCCTGGCTTGCCTGGATCCAGCCCCTGAGGCTTGGGGCTACACCCCCCCACACACACACACTGGAGAACCCACACTGGCACTCCAGCCCCCATTGTCTTTCATGGGGCTGCAGCACACAAAATATATTAGCCAGGGCCTCCTAGACTCTGGTGTGAGGGGAATGAGGGAAGTGTCTTTCTTCTCAGTTGGGGTCCATATCAGTAAGGGTTTGGGTTGTGGGTTTTTTTGTGTGTGGCCCTAGACTGATTTTTTTTGTGTGGGTCAGCAGCCCCCAACCCAAAAAAGGTTCCCCATCCCAGTTTAAAAACAACGAATAGTCCTGTGGCATCTTAGGGTATGTCTACACTAGCTCATTAATTCGAGCTAGGTAGGCAAATCAGGCAACCAGTGCTGCAAATGAAGTCCAGGATTTAAATATCCCAGGCTTTATTTGCATGTTCCCGTCCGGCCACCATTTTTAAATCCCCCTTAGTTCGAACGAACTGCCTGTGGCTACACGCAGCAGTTTAAAGTTAATCCGAACTAAGTCCTTAGTTCGGATTAACTGTTACTCCTCGTGGACTCCTCGTAAACTGCCGCATGTAGCTAAACTGAAAAAAATCCTGCATCAAGGCAAGGGAAACCAACATATTTATAACCTCTGTGCTTCACACTCCAGCTATCCAGTATGTTGCTGATTTGCAATGTTTGAACCTTACTGCTGCGGCGGTATACAATGACCTAAGCAGAGCCAACATCCTCTACACGGGGGTGTCTTGGTCTGAGTGTGAAACCCAACATTATTCTGTCTTCCACAAGACCCAATGGAGGAGACACTCAGTTTGCTGTTTCTAGAAAACAACCTCAATTATTTCCTATACAACTCCGGGTAGTTCTGAACGAGATGCTCTGGATGGACCCAGCAGGTGTTGGCTCCAGAAAATGCCAACACCAGTTCATTGTAGCCGGCAGAAGTTTGCAAATCCCGTCTGTTCCTTCCCCAAGGAGAATTTGCATTGATTCCCCACTATTCCTACTATTATTTAGCAGTGGTAAGTAATTATTGTAACTGATCAAGTGCACTGAAGGGCAATGCAACTGTTCACATAATAATGCCTTGTCTTTCTTTTGTGCCTTTCATTTGAGAATCTCACTATAATTTACAAACTAATTATTTCACTCACCAAAATACTTATGTAATACCCAGTCACAGAGAGACAAGATGAGCCAGGGGCTACTCCAGAATAAAACCCATTTTCAGTAGACCATTCCGGTCACTGTCTGGTACAAAACTGAGGAGCCTTTCTTCCTAGTTCCATACCAGAATCACTCAGTTCCCTCTCCGATTTACGCACCCTTCAATCACTGAATCGCACCATGGTTTGATTTTCAGACAATGAAGAATTTGGTGACGTAGAATATTTCAGTAATTTTAAGTCATGGCTTCTGATGACAGGGCAAGGACGAGAAGCAATGGGCTTAAATTGCAGCAAGAGAGGTTTCGGCTGGAAATTCGGAAAAGCTTCCTACTTCTCAGGGTGGTTAAACACTGGAATAAATTGCCTAGGGAGGTTGTGGAATCTCTATTATTGGAGATACGTCAGAGCAGGTTGGATAGACATCTATCAGGGATGAACTTGATGGTGCTTGGTCCTGCCATAAGGGTGGGTGACTGAACTTGAAGCCCTCTCAAAATCCCTTTCAGTTCTAGTGTTCTATTATTCTATTCTTCTCGGTCCAAATCTGGCCTGAGAATTTCTATCTTTAGGGAAATTGGCCGGGTTGTTTTGAAGGTTCTTATTTAGTTTGGGTTAGTTTGGGTTTCTTCAGTTAATTTCCTGAAGCTCAGAAGTTCTGAGAGTTTTTTCTTTTGAAAAAATGAAGTCAGCAAGAGAATTTGCTCACCCAGCTTGTTTCTCCAACTATTCTTTGTCTATCTTTAATTAGGAAGGGGTTTCAAGTGATGAAACCAGCCTGTTGTCATAAGTCATCCACATGGTAAATTAAAGCAGTCATACTGACATGGCAGTTCAGCCCTCAAAGCCTGAAGGCAATCAATAAAATCTATGGAAAATTACTCTGAGCATATTAAAATCTTTAATACACAAATGCAGATTTTGCATTTCTCTCCATAATATTTGTGCACAACCTTCCTGCTCCCCCCATCCCACAATCCCAAACAAGCTCTGTGTCTGATACACCACAGCAAAATGCTACCTTTACACTCCTGTAACTTCCTAGCTTCATAGGACAGCTCTACGTTACAGGGGAAAGTCAAATTAAGATACGTTAATTACTTAGCTGGAGATGATGTACCTTAATTTGAGATTCCCCATTGTGGGAGGCTGAAGAGAGCAAATGCCCCTGTCATCTTCTCTTATGCCTCACAGGAACAGGAGTACTGGTGCTGTTGGGGGTGTCCTCTGAGTTTGATTTAGCAGGTCTTCACTAGACCCGTTAAATCAAACTCCAGAAGATTGACTGTGGCAGCGTCGATCTTCCCCCAGGGAAGACATGGCCATAGATTCCAAGTCCAGAAGGGACCATTGTAAATCACCTAGTCCAGTGGTGGACAATCTGCAACTCGAGGGCGGGGTTCTCTGTGTGGCCCGCAAGACATTTTGTTTACTGTTGTCCATGTGCTGGGTTGCCAGATTCCACTGCTTTCTGCCCGGGTAGTCTTTTCCTACCTATATTACTAAAGTGACATTCACATAAAGCCAGGGCACGTGAAGTGAGATGCGAGCTGATTACACACAACATTGACCATGGGAGCCTTGAGCTCCCTCTGCCTCCAATCAAAATGCTCTTTTGATTCAGTCAGCACAACCCGCAAAACTATCTCATCCCAGGAGATCGTCTTGGTTACGACAATCCTACGGCCCACTGAGACGATGGAGGGCTACTCCTGGGGCCCACTCACTAGCCTCGGTTGTCCATCACCAACCTAGTTTGACCTTCTGTGTAACAGGCCACAGAACAGCCTCCAAAAAAACCACTAGTGGAGATCTGTGAGAAAAACACCCAACCTTTTGACTGAAAAATAGTGAGTGAGGAAGAACCCATCTCGACCCTGGCTAACCTGCTCTAAGGATTAATGCCTCTCGTTGTTACGGAATGCCTCATTTTCCATTTTCGTTTCTTATCTGAATTTGTCCTGCTTAAACTCCAGCCTTTGTATCAGGTCGCACCCTTCCCTTCAGGAACCTCTCCCCAAATATTTGTTCCTCACGTCGATACGTACAGCCTGCCAACAAGTCACCCCTTGAAGTTGTCACTGTGACGTTACATAGATTGAGCTTCTTGAGTCTGCCAAGGCAGGGGTTCGAATCTTTTAATAATTCTTGTGGCTCTTCTCTGAACCCTCTCCAATTATCACCCTCCTCGTTGGATTGTGGGCACCAGAATTGGATACTGGTTCCAGCAACAGTCGAAACTCGTGCCAAATACAGAGGTAAAAATAGCTTCTCTCCTCCTACTTGAGAATCCCGATTATGCATCCCAGGATCACATTAGCTTTTTTTGGTACAATACTTTTTTCAGAGTCCCTCATTCCCAAGATAGAGTTCCTCCATTCTGAAGGGAAAAACTACATTCTTTGTTCCCAGATGTTCACAATTAGCTATATGAAAATGCATATTATTTCCTTGTAACTGGCTTCCCAAGTGGTCTGTGTGATTTCAAAGCCTACTCATTCTTTAGCATGTCCCCAAATGCTGGGTCACCTGCAAACTTTATCAGTGATGATTTTATATTTTCTTCCAGGTTGCTGATAATGTGAAATAGTACAGGCCAGAACCAATCTTTACAGGCCCCACTGGAAACATTTATAGTCTATGAGGCGTCCCTGTTTCCAGTTACATTTTGAAACCTATCAGTTAGCCAGTATTTAATCCATTTCATGTGGGCCACGTTCTAGTTTTTTGATCAAAATGTTGTGTGGTACCAAGTCAAATGCCTTACAAAAGTCTAGGTATATTACATCATGCGAGCACCTTTATCAACCAAATTTGTCATCCCATCAAAAGACATCAAAAAAAGTTTGACGGGATCTGGTTTTAATAACACAAAGTTGATTTGAGTGCATTATATTACATTGCTTTAATTCTTTATTAATCATGTCCTGTAGAAGCAGCTCTGTTATCTTGCCCATGATCAATGTTAGGGTGACAGGCCTATAATTACATGGGTCATCCTGTCTTCTGGAACTTCCAAAGTGCTTCAAATGGTCTAAAGAGCTCTTTAGCAAGCTCGTTTAGACTCTTAAATGCAAGTCATCTAGACCTGCGATTTTAAAATGTCTAACTTTAGTAGCATCTGTTTAATGTCCTCCCAGATCTACCAGTGAAAGGGAAAGACAGTTATCACTAAAATTCAGCCGAGACGACATAATTTCTTTTTTACCTTAACACAGAACAGACATATTTATTGAACATTTTGCCTTGTTTACATTATTGATAATTCTTTCATTTCCATCTATTAATGGATCAGGATTCTTCTCCCTCCCCCCGCCAATATATTTTTAAAATTCCTGAAATCTGTTGGCCATAGAGGTCACCCTGTGTCCCTTGGCTTCCCTTATCGATTTTCTCCAATTCTAACATCTGATTTATAGTTGTCACTATCAACTTCCTACTTCTTCCACTTATTGGGTACATGTGTTTATATATATTTACAGCTGCCTTCTCTTCCTCTCCAAACAAGATTCTTTTTTTAACCAGCCTGGCCTTTTTCCTCGGCACTGGGATTGTGGATTTTTGGGGCATCTCATAAGATTGTTCTTAAATGAGTCTCACTTATCATTCACATCCTTCCTCCTGGCATGTTTGGCTCATATTTGTTTTTTAGGTTTGTGTTCTTGGCCCTGTTAAAGTGCTAAGTACATGTATTACTAGGCCACTTGCATATTGGAAATGAGATCAAGTCATGATTACTTGTGCCGAAGCTACCATTAACTTTTAGTTCTGTGATCAGTTCCTCTTTATCTGCTAGGGCGGGGTCTAGTATCAAATTTCCCCATGTTGTCTGGAACATAGACATCAATGTAGTTACACTGGCATAACCCGGAGTAGCACACGGTGGCAGATCAAACGCTTCTGTTCCAAATAAGCCTCCTCAGATTTCCTACTAGATGCTCCCTTATTTCTAGTTGGTGCCTTTCTTATATCAAAAGAACAATAGTATTGCGGGAGGTGCAGTAAATATTAGTCCTTCCTTCCCCAGCCTAACCTTAGATGGTGAGACAAAGCTGAGAAAACTCGTGATTCCCCACTTTTACACCCTGTTACAACACAGCGAGAGGGCACCCTGTTATGGAGCCAAGGAGGACGAATTTCTCTGCAGCCTGGATTACATTAGAAAAATCCCCTTCAGCGGCCTGCACTGTGACTGTTTCCTCTCCCTGGTTGTTTCCCAAATCATCTAACATTTTTGAAACTTTGCCTACATTCTATGTCTCACCCCTCCCCTCTTCCTCTTCTCCTTTCCCCTTGACTGCCTGGGCAGATATTGAGCGAGTGTTAGTCACTGGAAGGAAATCTGGATGCATGCAACTGTCGGGAAAGAGCAATAATAAATCAGGGAGTCTTGGAGAAAGCCTTGGACTTCTTAATGCTTTATAGGGCTCAAGTCACATACTAACAGTTTTTATTTCCAAATAGATCATGCATAGATGTGTCTATGATGTATTTCTCCCTCTCTTTCCAGGCACTTGTGTGGCTCCCATTACTGAACTATCTGAGTGCCTTTTCCATATTAAAGAATGTTTTAGCTCCGTGTAAAGCAGGGGGTATTATTCCCATTTTAGTGGAGGGGAAACTGAGGCATGGAGAGATTCATAGAATCCTAGAATCCCAGGGCTGGGGGAGACCTCAGGAGTCATCGAGTCCAGCCCCCTGCCCAAAGCAGGACCAACCCCGACTCAATCATCCCAGCCAGGGCTTGGTCAGGCCGGGACTTAAACACCTCTAGGGATGGACATTCCAGCCCCTCCCTAGGGAACCCAGCCCAGTGCTTCCCCCCCGCCTAGGGAAACTGTTTTTCCTAATCTCCAACCTAGACCTCCCCCACTGCAACTTGAGCCCATTGCTCCTTGTTCTGCCACCTGCCCCCACTGAGAACAGCCTCTCTCCATCCTCTTTGGACCCCCCTTTTCAGGATATTGAAGGCTGCTCTCAAATCCCCCCTCACTCTTCTCTTCTGCAGACTGAACAAACCCAACTCCCTCAGTCTCTCCTCGTAGGTCATGTGCTCTAACCTCCCAGTCATGTTGGTCGCCGTCCGCTGGACCCTCTCCAATGCGGCCACATACTTTCTATAGCGGGGGCCCCAGAACTCAACGCAATTCTCCAGATGTGGCCTCACTAGTGCCAAATAAAGGGGAATAATCACCTCTCTGGATCTGCTGGCCATGCTCCTCCTCGTGCACCCCAATATGCCGTTAGCCTGCTTGGCTACAAGGGCGCCCTGTTGACTCATCTCCAGCTTCTCACCCACTGTCATCCCCAGGTCCTTTTCTGCAGAACTGTGACTTAGCCAGCCGGTCCCCAGCCTGTAACGATGCTTGGGATTCTTCCGTCCCAAGGGCAGGACTCTGCACTTGTCCTTGTTGAACCTCATCAGATTTTTTTGGCCCAATCTTCTAATCTGTCTAGATCACTCTGACCCCTCTCTCTGCCCTCCAGCGTATCTACCTCTCCCCCTAGTGTCATCCGCAAACTTGCAGAGGGTGCAATCCATCCCCTCATCCAGAGCATAGATAAAGATGTTGAACAAAACAGGCCCTAGAACTGATCCTTGAGGTACTCCGCCCTTTCCCTGTAGCTTCCTCCTGCAGGTTTTCCTACAGATGGAGAGCTTGAGCAAGCCCAAGACGAGAGAAGATTTAGATCAGCCCATGCGTTTTAATTCGTCCGTATGCATCCCTGCTCTGAAAACTTTACCTAATGCCATTGTTATGTGCATAACTGTCTTTTGGGTGGTTTGAACTGACGTGTATTTGCATCCAGAGCAGGGTGGGTCAGTACGCGGGGTGGGGGTGTTGTTTTATTGCTGTCAACAGCTGAAGCAAGCAAAAGAAAGTCTCGCTTCAGAGTCATGCCTCTGAGAACAAGCTCCTGAAGGCAGCGGCGGTCCAGCTAAGGCGACGTGTTTGTGAGCAGAGCCCAGCTACTGGCTTAGCATCTGCAGCTCCCTAGTAGAATCAACATTTGATTTGTATTGGACACTGGAAGAAGATCAGAAGTGAACCCACAGGCGCTTGCCAGCCAGGCCTGGTTTTCTTTCCATATTGCTCCTTCACTGATATTCCTGCTAAATGTCTTATGTCTGCTACTAGTGGATCAAGCAGGCCTGGCTGAAATACATCTTGGGCTCATTTCCAGCCGGGGATCACACCACTGGGACCAGTTATCAGCTTCCCTGTCTGTGGGTTTGCCCTTCGGACTGGCTGGCCACTGCTGGGATGGAAGCAAATCCCCACGAAAGCCAAGGGCTTCACTTTGTAAAGGAAGGAAGCGGGTGATTGTGGGGACTGAATGGCAGAGCTAGAAGAATGCTGAAGCAGCCATTGATGGTTGATTGTATTAACATTCCATCTCATTCACAAATGTTCCAGAGCTCTTTCTTGGGAGGATGGGGGACAGGAATCAGTCTGTATATTAGATTACTGCCAGCCGTCAAAGCTTTTAACTGGGGCTGTTTCTGACAAAAAGTGGGTGACTGCTCCCCAGTGAAGAAACACATCTAAGGAAGAGTGGATGAGTGGATGTTGATTGCCTCAATATTACAGCTACACGTGCCAAATGATTCCTGCAGTTCCCTTAGACTGAAAAATAGCTACAACTTTGTCCTGTAAAGCAAGGTCATGGGCATGTGAATTTTACAAATACTGTCGTAGAAAGAAAGTTTATGCATCAAAGATATTCAGACTGGCTTCCCTGTCATCAGAATGACTGCATCTCCAAAAGGCAGTTCCTGGAATGATGATGCCTTCCTTGATTGGAAAAAACTTCCATTAACTTGACAAGTTCAAGCTGAAGCCAAGAAGGATTTGGACCTCTAGAATTTGGGCCTCTAGCTTTCAATGTTCATGCTTAGGCTTGTCAGATGCTTTCACCCAAAATCCCGAACATGTCAGGAAAAAAAAAAAAAGTTGCTGCGCCTTTAAGACTCCCCAGGCTCCTCACTTCCCCCAGCCCACACCAGATGCGGCAGAGTAAGAATGTCCAGTATTTTCTGTTTTTGTTTACCGGATGGAAGGCGCAATTACCGAACTGTCCGGTGAAAACCGGACACCTGGCAATCCTATCCACTCCCGTGTCACAGCATGTTGGCAAATTACCAGGAGCAACACAACTTTATGTGTCCCTTCTGAGGTAGTGAGGGTGCACCTTGAACTCCGAAACTGCCCTGAAAGGCCAGAGATTCTAGTCCACCGTACCTCTCCAAAAAAAAAAAAAGAAAAACCTCATTCGATGGGTTTGTCTCGGCCCGTCACATTCCTTTTCTGCGGCTCTGGGAGCGGCTCCACTTTGGTTCATTCGGACATGAAATAAACAAAGGATTAAACATGAGGGGGGAAATTCACATGGCTAAGTGTATTATATTTAGAGAGCAACAATTTGCTGGCTGTGAATATGATCCAGTGGGCTTAACTTCAGGAGCGGCCCACACGATGAGTCAGAGTCCAGTCCCATGGGAATCACCACTGTTTCAGAGTCCCAGTCTTAGTGGATTTGGCCGGCCATGCTCGTAGATTGATGGCTGGTCTTTTTCTTGTCTTTTCTTTTTCTTTTTTTTAATCTTTCTCATCAGTTGTTGATTACTGGGAGGTGCCTGCCTTTATCATCAGATTCCTTCCCAAAGCAGTAATACTGTGATTCAGGCTACAGTGGAAACTGAGAAACAAATGTTCCTGACATAATAATGCCGAGGTAAATCATAATCTGTCCTGCCCTCGGTAGAGCTGAGAGCGGCCACAGGGAGGGTCCTGCGTGGCCACCCTTCGGGGAGAGACCAGCGTTACTTCCTGTCAGCTTGCTCCTCACTTCTTGCAAGGAATAAATTGCCTGGAAAAGGACAGGGCTGTAAAGTTGCCAGAGGTTGAAACAAAAATACCGAACACTCCCCCCCACCACACAAAAAATGGGAAAAAATTCTGTTGAAGGGGGACCAAAGTTGTTGAGCAAAAAATAAAAAATAAAAAATGAAAAAAGGATTCCAAGGACTTATTAAGCCAAATAAAATAAAATAGCATTAAAACATTATCCTGTGGGTAATAAGTCGATGTGGGTAAGACACGGCCTCCTGGAGAGTTTTGTGTTTAGATAAAACTGACCTCCTCAAAGGGTGTTCCTCCAGCCAGGGAGGAAAGCCTACTGGCACTAGCACAGCTCTCCCACTACATCCCTACACACCACTGTTTCCTGTAAGCTGGGCACTTGTGTGTCCCCTCAGGAGGGAGTCCAATGCCACCCAGCTGAATAGCAGGGAACCCACAGCTAGGGCTTTTGTGGTTCACATTTGCTCATGCCTTGGTGCACATAACCACCTACTAGTGGTTCACATTTGCTCATGCCTTGGTGCACATAACCACCTACTAGTGGTTCACATTTGCTCATGCCTTGGTGCACATAACAAAATTATTCTACACATGGATGGAAAAAAATCAGCACACAGATGGCAAAGATTAGAGGGAACATTACTCTACACCCCTTCTACAGGGATTGGAATTGAGCCTTTAAACTTCCCAAGATAGGTGTATCACAGTGAATTGAATCAACAATCCTCAGTTTTACACAGACTTGAATGGGGTCCGTATTAGGCAGTTGCTGCAGAGACTGGCTTTACATCAGCAGGAGAGAACCTAATGGCCTTTTCCAAATCTGATTTCTATGGTCGTCCAAAAGCTCCAGCCCTAACGAGGGGTGTGTGTGTGTGTAAGGCTTTAGTAGCAGATTAAGTGATATTTACAAAGCACAGGCTACATCTAGACTACAAGCCTCTTTTGAAAGATGCTTTGAGCATCTAGATTGCAACCACTTCTTTTGAAAAAGTGAGGCGCTTTTTCGAAAGAGAGCACCCAGGCTCTCTTTCCAAAAAGCAGTTTGCATTCATTTCTCGAAAGAGCACTTTCGAAAAAAGGCGTTCTTCCTCGTAAAATGAGGTTTACCGCGGTCAAAAAAACTGCCGCAGTCTTTCGATTTAATTTCAAAAGAACGCAGCGGCAATCTAGGCGCAGGGGAAATTTTTTTCGAAAAGCCACTTTTTTTTAAAAAAAACCCTGTAGTCTAGACACACCCACAAGGTGCACAATCTTGTTTATTGTATAGTTAATTATTATGTGTATTACCATAATGCCTAGGAGCCTGAGTCCTGTACAATGCTGTACAGTGCTGTACTAACACAGAACAAAAAAGACAGTCCTTGCCCCCATGAGTTTACAGTTGGGCTACTTCTAGATTGACATGATTTTCTGCAAATGCTTTTAACGGAAAAGTTTTTCCGTTAAAAGCATTTGTGGAAAAGAGCGTCTAGATTGGCACGGACACTTTTGCGCAAAAGCACTTTTTACGGAAAAGCATCCGTGCCAATCTAGACGCGGTTTTGCACAAGAAAGCCCCGATCGTCATTTTCGCTATGGGGGCTTTTTTGCACAAAACGGTTCTCAGTTGTCTACACTGGCCCTCTTGCGCAAAAGTATTTGCACAAGAGGGCTTTTTCCCGAATGGGAGAGTCATTGTATTTGCGGAAGAACACTGACAATCTTACATGAGATCGTCAGTGTTCTTGTGCAAATTCAAAGTGGCCAGTGTAGACAGCTGGCAAGTTTTTCCACAAAAGCAGCCGCTTTTGCAGAAAAACTTGCCAGTCTAGACGCAGCCCTTGAAGTATAAGAAGAGGCAACAAATGGATATAGACAGGCCATGTGGGAAGCATAAGAGAGATTTTTGCTGCTGTTATTGCGAGACGGTTAGAAAACAGGAAATATTTTCCATGGCAATTGTAGAAACAAACCTTTTTTTGTGCTGAAAACTGAAACCTAAAAGGCTTCACTTAAAACCCAAACATCGTTTGAGATTTTCAGTTTTTTTATAAACAGAATAACTTTTCTCATAGAAAGTATTCGACCAGCTCTACTCCTATTATTATCTCTCCACTGCAAACTTCAGGACACTTCATTCTAAATCTGTGTCATCTGTCCCTAGCAGCAGTGTGAATGGCATAATGTTTCAGACCCATATTTATCTGTTAGGTAAATCTGCCATCTCACCAAATTATTGACTGAATTGTATGCAACCATGTCCTGATTCAATGAGCATCTGAAGAACAAGGCCAATCTTAAGCATATGAATAGTCCTACAGACTTCATATGCCTGGCGAACAGTGTGGGAAAATACTAACTTCGGTGCAACTACTCATGTGGTTAAATATCTTGCCAAAAAGCGGGTCTTAACTCGTGCATCATTCCAGCCTATGAATATGTTGTCACGAATGTACAAGCTGCCATTAAAAGCTATTGGACAGCAACTATGCCATGAAAATGTCCTAAAGTATTAGGGTAACTCTATACCACAGCGTTATTTTGGAATAGCAAAACGTGCGTCTACACAGCAAGCCGTTATTTCGAAATAATGTCGAGTTGGAGGACTTCTTGCTCCGACTCCAGTAAGCCTCATTGTACGAAGTGTAAGGGAAGTCAGAGGAATCGGGTTCTTTCTGCTGTGTAAACAGCGCCAAAAGCCGCATTAAGCTATTTCGACATCAGCTACATAATTGACTTAGCTGAAGTTGCGAAGCTTAATTTGACGTTTGCCCTGCAGTGTAGACATACCCTTAGAGACCTCAGGATGATGATGCACTTTTAATGTTTCGCATAAGCATTTGGCATGTGAAGAACTTTCAGCTCTCGTAAGGAAATCGGAATAAATGCTTACGTGGGGGCTAAGGGGAAAAAAATCAGCAACCCTGAACTAAATTTTAGAACTTGATCCCCCCCCCCACTTTTCTCCCTACATGTTGCTCGACTCAAAACAGGAAAATAAAATCAGCTTTGTGCGTGAGCAGGTGCTTTTGACATTTTTTTCCCTCTTGAAGTCTGTGAATTATTAATAAACTAATTTCTCTTTATAGTTCAATCTTTGGAGATTTAAAGTGCTCACTCAAATGCACGGATCGGCAGGAATGCTTCAGCTCCAATCAGCACCTGTCCTCTTTGGACATGTTGGCCTTGAGGTATCTTTGAGTCTTTGAAATCCATCTTTTATTCAGCTGGGAACTTCGGATGGCTAAGAGGGCCCGTCTGTTAATTCTTCCTAATGCCCTGTTTAAGTTCAGGGCATTTCAACCAGCTGACGTGCTGCTTGCAGTTTGCACACAGCTTATTTTTTTCTCCTTTCTTTTTGTCACCATGGGAAAGCTAAAACTCTTTGTCGAGCCGTGAGGTTTGGGCTGACCTAAGAAGGCTGAAGAGTTACAGTCAGTGTAAGATCTCACTGTTTTTCTGCAACCACATTACTCGAGTTTGGTCAGCGCGGCTGGGCTACCGTCTGTTGACACAGAGCACATAAAAGTACAAAGGAGTTAGTGTGTGCCTACCTGTAAAACGACTCTTAGGAGCCCATGGCTCTGGGTTATTAAAGCAAGCAACGTTAACGGGAACTTCACTGGTGAAAACCAGAAATCCGTGCACAGTAGCTGTGTGAGGACATGTTTTATGATTTCCAGGACCCTTAGTAATTGCCTGGCCCCGTTTGCCTGAGGGTGTTAGAGGGCGAGATGATCAGATTCCTCCATCCCTGGCTCCCAGGGCTGAAGAATTGAAAGTGGCTAGTGATGTTTGTTCCCCTTCGGATCCAGTCATTTCAGAAGAAGATAGGCCCAACTCAGGAAGAGCAGAAATACAGCCTCAAGGCACTTAGTATATCTGCGGGGACTTCAGGCCCGATGGTTTTGTATCATCCCCCCAGTCAAGAATTTCTCCACTAATGGCCCAACCCAGCTCTCCAGCCGGGGTCTGTGAAGGACGGGGTGTGCTCACAGTGATGTGACACCAGCGGTTCTGGACAGCAGAGCGGCCCATAGGCAGCTGTGAATAGCTCCCATAACGCACAATGGCCCCGGAACTCAGACTGGAGGGGGTGTGAAACAGCATCTCTTGTGGCAGGTCTCCTGGAAGGGTTCCCTGCAGAACGTTGGCTCCCCCCCAGATGGGACTTGCCTTAACATTGCTTCGGGTGCAAAGGAGCTGCCATTGCTGCGTAAGGATATGGAGAGGGGTGGCAGAAATGGAAGGTCTTCCATCCTCTCCAAAGATGGAACAGGGGGACTGTGGGTAGGGTGGCCACGAAGTGCATCCCCTGGCCATTCCGGTACCTCCAGGCACATGACCCTGCCCTTGCTGGTGTGATTAGCTTCCCCATCCCACCCCACTTCATCCCACCCTCCCCTGTTCTAGGGAGAGATTAGAATCCTAGAACACTCGGACTGGAAGGGACCTTGAGAGTCATCAAGTCCAGTCCCCTGCCGCCACGGACCAAGCACCGTCTAGATCATCCTGACAGGTGTCTGTCCAACCTGCTCTTAAATATCTCCAGGGATGGAGATTCCACAACCTCCCTAGGCAATTTATTCCAGTGTTTCACCACCCTGATACTTAGGAAGTTTTCCTAATGTCCAACCTAAACCTCCCTTGCTGCAGTTTAAGCCCATTGCTCCTTGTCCTATCCTCAGAGGCCAAGGAGAACAACTTTTCTCCCTCTTCCTGTGACCCTTTTAGATACTTGAAAGCTGCTGTCCTGTCCCCTCTCAGTCTTCTCCTTCCCAAAGTAAACAAGCCTTCCCTCTAGACCTCCCATCATTTTTGTGGCTCTTCTCTGGACCTTCTCCAATTGCTCCACATCTTCCTCGAAATGTGGTGCCCAGAACTGGACACAAAACTCCAGCTGAAGCCTAATCGGCACAGAGTAGAGTGGAAGAACGACTTCTCGTGTCTTGCTCACCACACTCCTGTCCATTTATCCCAGAAGCACGTTTGCTTTTTTTGCAACAGTGTCACACTGTTGACTCATAATTAGCCTGTGGTCCACTCTGACCCCTAGATCCCTTAGTCTGCAATGCTGCCAACAGCAGCCACACCGAGGTGGAGGGTACAGAGGATCCCAGTTTTGGGGGCCGAGTGCCCCTTCTGGGCATGTGTCCACTGGCTCTTCTCAACTGCCCCAAAGAATGGGCGTACACTCACGTGGGTCAAGTACATGCCCTCTTCAGAGTCCCCTTGAGGAATCCAATGGAGCAATTCAATGCGGCTCTTCCACGACTTTGGGGTTCTCTCTCAAACCCAGCCAGGATTCCCCTAAAACCGCTCCCTGCTGCGGTTCCTATGCAGAGCTCTTTCTCTGGGAAGATACTGAGACCCGGGGCCTCTTATCTATGAGCAGGCCAGCTCCCTTCTAAATAAAGCCAACCCACTTCTGAGTTGCGATACAGGGACACTTGGCCACCTGACCCACCCCCCCACCTTTAGGAGGGAGGCAAGCATATACCTTAGCATCAGGGCACCATGACAGTGCTCTTCTTCAGCGCATGCAGCCAACTCTGGGGCCTGAAACACGCATCACCTGTGCGTGGTGGGTTCACAAGGGATTGGGCTGAGAGCCGAGCAAATTCATTTCCCCGATGATTTTGCACCGCATAGGAAACAAAACCAAGATGCAAGAAGGCAGCATGGTTTTCTTCCGTCTCTTCTGCTTGTGTCAGTGCCTGGAAGCGGTCTTCCTGAAATGTCAAACTCAGCCGAGAGAGTGCAGTGTAAGTTGCCGGACTCTGCACAGTCAAATCCAATATCTGAGCTCGGATGTGAAACACTTAACGGTGACTCATTAACAAAAAAGTCTTCGGTGGAGCTGTGATTCCTGTTAACACCAAAGAAAAAAAATCTGACCCTGGGAATCAACAAACAAACAAAAAAGAATCCTGGGCTTGTGTCATACGTATGACTGATGCATTTTTCTGCCTTCTTCCTCATCACCAAGCTGACTTGCATGAACGCAGGGTCAGATTCTTGCTCTGCATCACACCGGTTTAACACTCCTATCCATTGTGTTAGGCACAGCGGCATCCAATTTGCAGCAGGAGGCCTGCAAGCAACATCTCAAATCCAGTTTTGTCAGTGCCTGGAATATCCACCAGGACTGAAAATATATGGAGAGTAGCAGAATTGGTTCAGCATAAGATTTATCATTCAGCTCTCCTCATGGCACCGGCAACTCCTTAAAACAACAAAAACATTTCTGAGCATAAGAGGGGAGGCATTTTTAGTTATTCATGAGTTTATTTTACTACTGGTTGAACCTCTCTCATCTGGCACTCTGGTCTGGCAAACTCTGTGGTCCGGCACGAAGTTAGTGAGCCGGATGTCCACTTTTCATGGGTGTTTCACGCCAAGTTTCCTGCGGTCCCATGAAGTTGTTTATAGCCATCAATCCTGGCTCTCAGTGCTCTGTGCTGTTATTTAGCTCTAAGGGTGCGTCTAGACTGCAGGGTTTTGTTGACAAAAGTGGACTTTTATCGACAAAACTATACTTGCGTCTACACTACCACCGAATTCTGTCAACATAACGTTGACAGAATGTGGCAGTTTTGTTGAAGGCGGTCAACCTCATTCTATAAGGAATAATGCCTTTTGTCAACGTTAATACATCTATGTTTGGCGTTAATACATCTATGCTGTCCTTTGCGTCTACACTCTCATGTCGACAAAGCGGCTTGCTTTGTCTACAGACCTGGATGTAGTCTAGACGCTCTCTGTCGACCAAGCCTCTGTCGACAAAAGCCTGTAGTCTAGACGTACCCTAATTTATCCCCCAATGTCCCTAACAGCCCATTACACAGAGGAAGTGTTGCAAATGCTGCTAGACAATATTGACCTCCCATGGTTTGGGAAATTCTCTAGTTCAGCACCGGTCAGGTCTCAAGGGTGCCAGGCTAGAGAGGTTCAACCTGTAGCATAGCTGGGGAGCTGAAAGAAGGTAGGAGCCCAACTCCCATATAATGTCAACGGGATTAGATACAGACCACAAGGACTGCAACCGAGGAGCACTCTCTCATCTGAAAGGCAGAGCGGTCTGGCAGGGTGACCACAGGACAAGGAGCCAGGAGCTCTTCCTTGTGCTCCCATAAGAACATATAACATAATGATGTAAGAACGGCCGTACTGGGTCAGACCAAAGATCCATCTAGCCCAGTAGCCTGTCTGCCGACACTGGCCAGTGCCAGGTGCCCCAGAGGGGGTGGACCGAAGACAATGATCAAGCGATTTGTCTCCTGCCATCCTTCTCCAGCCTCTCACAAACAGAGGCCAGGGACACTATTTCTATCTCCTGGCTAATAGCCTTTTATGGACCTAACCTCCATGAAATTATCTAGCTTCTCTTTAAACTCTGTTATAGTCCTAGCCTTCACAGCCTCCTCTGGCAAGGAGTTCCACAGGTTGACTCCCAGCTCACTGTGTGGCCTTGGCACTTAGCCCCTTTGAGCATGCTCCTGAGATGGAGACCATGCCACACCCATGGAAGTCTCTGGGCTGTTTCTTAGGGTGCCAATTTTGCCTGTCAGTCACACCACATGTTTAATTCATGGCAATGTCATGTAACTGGCCTTGATTTGGCAACCAGAGGGTCTGCAAAACAAGTACACCTCCTTAATCTACTCACTGGTGATCTTGGCAAGGGTGGGACAAAAGGGACAGCTTCAGCCACTTTATACCTCCCAAGAACTTGAACCATCGTGCCTCAGTTTCCCCTCCAGCAATAATGGGATAAGATATAACTATAGAGCAAGCAGAACATTTTCTATCAGCCACATTATTTTGGCCTTTTACAAAACACTGCCCCTGGTAAATGGAGAAGCAGAGGAGTGACGGAGATGCACTAAACAAATTTGAATTTCATGGGAGATTAAAAACATACTTATTCAAAGTTTCCTGCCAAAAGTCATTGGCATTTTGAGACCTGTTCTACTGGTAAGGAAGAAATAGCACATTGACCAAAAATATCTGACCCTCATATTAATGTATAGGTTTCAACTGGCCAGTTAACTAATTGATGGATAATGAATGTTTGCAATGTCCCTAGGGCAGGCATGAATTTGGCTCTGTGTCTATAAAGCACTCCAAAGACAGACGGTACAGTCAAAGGGTAAAATGTGGCCCCAATGAAATCAGTGGCGAATCATCATTGACTTCAACAGAGCCAAGAGTTTGCCCTATATAATGTTGTTAACAATATTTCAGTACCTATTTTTATAACCTAATATAACAAAATGGTGGCACTAAAGACAGCTGCCCTAAAAAACAATTTCACCTTCTTTTCTCCTTACTGACCTTTGGGTCCCCAAATTATAGACTTACAGTCTAGAACTACGCAAAAAAATTGCTTTTTTAGGTTCATTGGCTGAACCAAGAAATACAAACAATTTAACTCCTTGTGGAACAAAACATTGTGTTCAACCTACATCCAAGCATTTTGTTCTATTTTCAAAATAAAAACCACCATTAAAAATAAAATAGAGGTGACATTTGATTAATAAAGTCTTTTCAAAATTAAAAATCAACAAGATTTGTTTAAGACAAATGGTAGAATGAAATGCTTTGATTTTGGAGAAAGTTTTTTTTTTTTCAACCAAAATTGGCCAGTTCCATGTGAATTCACAAGATGGTTCAGTTGACTCAAATCTGCATTTTTCAACAAAATAGTTTGTCCAACATAATTTTACCCATCGCCGTTACATTCTCCTTTATGCACGTTTCACGTTTTCTTTAAAGGCAGAAACATATAAAATAAGAGAAAATGAGTTGCTACCGAGCAAATAAAAACTGTTTTTAAAAAATCACCCAAATGATGGAAAATATGTCTGTGGAAAAGCAAATGATTACTCTTAAAACAATGTGAGGCCAACAGTAAAAAGTCCCATTACTGGATGATGTGTGTTCCTTTAAGTGGCTGTTTCAGGTCTCTGAGGTAACAAAGTTGTCATGTGATGCAGCTGTTGCTATGGCAATAATCTGTAATTGTGCAGAAAATGCAGTGAACTAGTGTGCAACTCCTTAGTGAATTGGAGGGAGAGACAAATCAAACCGATGTAGGCCGTGAATTGATGATGTTCTGAAACTGCATTGGACAAATCAGCCCAGTTTACCATACACTGAATTTTCGAACGAGGAAACGGTAAAAATCGTAGCTAGTTCCACGTACACTTCCACGCACCTGCTTTAGGATTTGGGTTCGCCTTTTACTATGAAGGAAGTGGGAATTGTTACCAAAATGACAAGCCCTGATTCTCTAGGCATTCTTTTCAGGCACAGGTGGAACAGCCGTTTTAAATGTTGTGACTGATTAAAATGACAAAATGGATTTTTTTCCCCTGAAGGAGCAGCATACGAGATCCACTCTGTTGCTTTCCTTGCACAGGGTTGTGTTGTTCCACTGGTAACTTGGTAACAGCGTACACACATGTAAACACACCCATCTGACAGCAGCATCCCTCAGAACAGACTAACCAAAAACAGGGATGTCGAGGCATCAGGAGATCAAATTCGGGCATCACGTAGGAAATAAGCTGCCAGAATTTACAAAGAAACCCCATCAGCATTTAGGGCCCTCTATCCGTGAGATTATTGGGCTAAAAATTCCCTGCCGCCATCCATGCCGGAGGAATCCCATGAGAACTTGCCTTGTGGGCAAATCCCAGGAGAAGAACATCTGGAGTTAAGATGCAATTGCCCTGTACTTAACCCGGGGCCGTTAAGGAAAATGCTCTTTCTTTCTTCTTCGTAAATATTTATATGATGGTAGCTCACAAAGCCTGCCATCAAACACGGTGTTCCACAGTGCTAGGCACTGTACAGACCTAGAAAGGAGACTGTCTCTGCTGGGAAGAGTTTTCCTTTTCATTCAGCAAAAGTGGGATGAATTTTTCTACCCTCGGGACTAGCCTGATGCAGCGGCTGGGGCAGGTGACTTGACTCCAAACTCTCAGGCCTCTAGCATGGGGGGGGGAGGGGAAATCGATGCTTTGTTCTCCCGAGTTAGCTCAATTGAGTCAGTGTAACTCAAATGAAAACCTCTCTCTACACCAGCATGGCCCAGCTGATAATCATTCGCTTGGTTTTAGTAGGTCCAGCTATAACCTAGACCAGTGTTTCTCAATGAGGGGTACGAGTCGCCTCGGGGCACTCGAGAGACGTCTGGGGGGTACGTCAACACAACCGAAACTTGGAGAACACTGAATTTTGGTTTTAAGTTTTACAACGTTTTATTATTTTTGTACTTTTTACACCCAAAAATTTCATCGCCCACCCGGCTACAATTAAGTTGTTTAAGTAAATGTGCTGCAATGGTAGAAAAAAATTTGTGTGTCTGAAAACTGTAGGTACTAGGGGTACTTTATAAAAAAAGGTCGAGAAACACTGAACTAGGCATTCACTGAGGCTGTGTCCATATGAGAGAGCTTAGAGCGGGCATAGCAGTAAGATCTCTCGTGCCGGCCGGAGAGCACTCTCCCGCTGACGTCTTTAAGCCCTTCCCAAGACACACTGTAGCTATGTGGGTGGGAGAAGCTCTCCCGAGGGTGCCAGACTAGAGAGGTTCAATCTATAGCCACTCTGGGGACACGTCTGTGCACCCCGCCCCTTGCACCTGTTGAGATCGGGTGGTCAACTAGACTCCATTGCTGCAGATGGCCCCGATCCATGCAGTCCGGGAGAGCTGGCCACTGTGACCGGCCACAACTGGAGGCAGCTGCAGAGCCCTGGGTCAGCGGTGAGACCCCGGGGCAGGGCCAGTGGGACTCCGAGGGCTGGCGGAGCCTGTGGGGATGGCAGATGAGCACCCCGCCCCCGGCAGCGCGGTGCCACCCCCAGGAATGCAGCGCATGCACGGCCCCGCCCTAGGCACCCGGCGCATGCACGGCCCCGCCCTAGGCACCCGGCGCATGCACGGCCCCGCCCCTGGCACCTGGCGAATGCACGGCCCCGCCCCTGGCACCTGGCGAATGCGCGGCCCCGCCCCTGGCACCCGGCGCATGCACGGCCCCGCCCCTGGCACCTGGCGAATGCACGGCCCCGCCCCTGGCACCCGGCGCATGCACGGCCCCGCCCCTGGCACCTGGCGAATGCGCGGCCCCGCCCCTGGCACCTGGCGAATGCGCGGCCCCGCCCCTGGCACCTGGCGAATGCACGGCCCCGCCCCTGGCACCTGGCGAATGCACGGCCCCGCCCCTGGCACCCGGCGCATGCACGGCCCCGCCCCTGGCACCCGGCGCATGCACGGCCCCGCCCCTGGCACCCGGCGCATGCACGGCCCCGCCCCTGGCACCTGGCGAATGCACGGCCCCGCCCCTGGCACCCGGCGCATGCACGGCCCCGCCCCTGGCACCCGGCGCATGCGCGGCCCCGCCCCTGGCACCTGGCGAATGCACGGCCCCGCCCCTGGCACCTGGCGAATGCGCGGCCCCGCCCCTGGCACCTGGCGAATGCACGGCCCCGCCCCTGGCACCTGGCGAATGCACGGCCCCGCCCCTGGCACCCGGCGCATGCACGGCCCCGCCCCTGGCACCCGGCGCATGCACGGCCCCGCCCCTGGCACCTGGCGAATGCACGGCCCCGCCCCTGGCACCCGGCGCATGCACGGCCCCGCCCCTGGCACCCGGCGCATGCGCGGCCCCGCCCCTGGCACCTGGCGAATGCACGGCCCCGCCCCTGGCACCCGGCGCATGCACGGCCCCGCCCTAGGCACCCAGCGCATGCACGGCCCCGCCCTAGGCACCCGGCGCATGCACGGCCCCGCCCCTGGCACCCGGCGCATGCACGGCCCCGCCCCTGGCACCCGGCGCATGCGCGGCCCCGCCCTAGGCACCCGGCGCATGCACGGCCCCGCCCCTGGCACCTGGCGAATGCACGGCCCCGCCCCTAGGCACCTGGCGAATGCACGGCCCCGCCCCTGGCACCCGGCGCATGCACGGCCCCGCCCCTGGCACCCGGCGCATGCACGGCCCCGCCCCTGGCACCCGGCGCATGCACGGCCCCGCCCCTGGCACCTGGCGAATGCACGGCCCCGCCCCTGGCACCCGGCGCATGCACGGCCCCGCCCCTGGCACCTGGCGAATGCACGGCCCCGCCCTAGGCACCCGGCGCATGCACGGCCCCGCCCCTGGCACCTGGCGAATGCGCGGCCCCGCCCCTGTCACCCGGCGCATGCACGGCCCCGCCCCTGGCACCCGGCGCATGCACGGCCCCGCCCCTGGCACCTGGCGCATGCACGGCCCCGCCCCTGGCACCCGGCGCATGCACGGCCCCGCCCTAGGCACCCGGCGCATGCACGGCCCCGTCCTGGGCACCCGGCGCATGCACGGCCCCGTCCTGGGCACCTGGCACATGCACGGCCCCGCCCCTGGCACCTGGCGAATGCGCGGCCCCGCCCCTGTCACCCGGCGCATGCGCGGCCCCGCACTAGGCACCCGGCGCATGCGCGGCCCCGCCCCTGGCACCCGGTGCATGTGTGGCCCCGCCCCTGGCACCCGGCGCATGCGCAGCCCCGCCCCTGGCACCCGGTGCATGTGTGGCCCCGCCCCGGGCACCTGGCACATGCACGGCCCCGCCCCGGGCACCTGGCACATGCACGGCCCCGTCCTGGGCACCCGGCGCATGCGCGGCCCCGCCCCTGGCACCTGGCGCATGCACGGCCCCACCCCTGGCACCCCAGGCAAGTAATGAGGAGGATGGCCCATGCACCAGAGCCGTGGTGTCCAACCAGTTCTGCAGCAGTAGCCACTATAGTGGCAACTGCTATAGCGAACTAGCCACACTCAACCAGCCACGTGTGGCTAGTGGCTGGCGCACTGGACACCACGGCACCAGCGAATGCACAGTCTAAACGGGAGAGGGAACACAGTGGCTGGAGGACACAGCCAATGACGTGAGAGCAGGTTGTGCAGGTGAAGAGCAGAAAAGCAGACGTCACGGTCACGCCAGAGGTGCGGGAGAGTGGCAGAGATACAAAACCGGAAGCGGGGGAAGGCGTGGTGAGGAGAAAGGACCATCGACTCCCCTGTGGCCGCATTGAGAGCACGTAGCCAGCTAGACAGCCCATGCGGAGCTGCCGAAAGGACAGTCGCGCTATTTGAAGCCAGCGTGTGTTTACAATCAGCTGAAGCCGGCGTGTCGCACAGGGAGAGCATGGGCCGGAGACAGAACCTCTGACTGGTGGAGAGAGAAAGGGGAACCAGAGGGCTCATTAGATTAAATACTGATGAAGCCATTGCAGAGTTCGCAGGAGTGGAGTGTGATGTGACTCCACTTTTTTCTGTCTAAACTGTTTATCTGAGGACGGTTTTTTTTGGAAGGACAGCTTGGCAACCAAACCATCTCAGTCTGTTCTTTGACACATTTTCACTTTTTGTTAAACCAAACCTGACAACCGTCCATGAAAGGTTTTGAGAAAACGATAAATGTGGTTTTGTCGAAATTTTGCATGGGACCAGCACGAAGCACAGGCGTGTGCTCGTGGCAGGTGACCAGCCAATCCGTGGGGGTTACAGCTTAATTACCTAATTTTTTTAAATTAACACAGGCTCCAAGAACAGAACAAATTCATCCTTAAAATAATCAGGTTCAACACTCTGGGCCAAGATGGGCTCCAAAGGGTGGTAAATCGCCACTAACTCATAATGGTTCTAATGTATCTTTGGTAGGCTTGCACCTGGCTACTTATACCTGGGCCACTTACTGGACTGGAGCAGATTAGACAAATAGCTCCCAGGGATAATCTAGATGGTGGCTGGTCCTGTCATGAATGCAGGGGACTGGATCTCTCGAGGTTCCTTCCAGTTCTAGGGTTCTCTCGCTGCTGAATTGGCTACTGGACTGGACTGGACTGGATGGGACTAGTGGCCATGTTTCTGTCTGAGGTGCTTTCAGAGAGCTGGGTGAGAAAACTTGCAACAAGACCAGCCCCGCAAGAGTAACCCCACCTTTCCTAGTAAGGCCAGGTCTGGCTGACACAGGCCTGCAGACTCAGTGCTTGGCTTCCCCTCAAGCTGAAGTCCCAGAATAAACTTATTTACAACTATGAAAGGGAACGTCTACACTAGCCCCCTAGTTCGAACTAGGGAGGCTAATGAGGGCGACCGAAATTGCTAATGAAGCGGGGGATTTAAATATCCCACGCTTGATTAGCATAGTCCCAGCCGGTCGCCATTTTGGAAACTGACTAGCCCGAAGTAACTGCCTGCGTCTACACGTGGCAGAAAAGCAGAATTCCGAGATAAACCCCTTTAGTTCGAATGAACTGTTAAACCTCATTCCACGAGGTTTAAATCCCACCCTTCATTAGCAATTTTGGTCGCCCTCATTAGCCTCCCTAGTTCGAACTAGGGGGCTAGTGTCGACGTACCCAAAGAGATGAAGATCGGGGGGGAGGGGCAGGAAGGAGGGAACAGCATTGACTGTGGCTTATTAAAAAAAAATGGAGGCCCAGTCATAATGTTTTCATCCTGCCTAGGACCTTCTTGTATTCAGAACCCTGACTAAGAAGAAGTAATGCAGGTACAGGGTGAACCTGTCTAGTCCAGGACTCTCTGGTCTGGAAACATCCGTGGTCTGGCAATATTCTAATTACCTGGATGTCCGTTTTTCATAGGTGTGGCCAAATTTCCCGTGGTCCCGTGATGTTTGTTTACAGCCCCCAGTCCTGGCTCTCAGCTCTAACTGACCCCTCAAAGTCCTCTAACAGCACAAGCCACTAACTAACAGCCCAGTCAGCAGTGGAAGTGTTGGTCATGCTGCTAGACTATATTGACCTCCCGTGATCCGGACAATTCTTTGATTCGGAACTGGTCAGGTCCCAAGGGTGCCGGACTAGAGAGGTTCAACCTGTACCGACTTCTGAGTGGCTATGTGTGAATGATCCGTTTCAATAATACGGTCTATTCTTCCGTAACACACGGCTCTAGTCAATTGCTATCAGCCCTCAGGTAGACAAGCACTCAATTCACTCCATTTTTAATGTAGAGGGAAATGCAACCCAGAAGGCGTACTATTTACAAGGCTTTTTTGTGCATGTGTGTGGGAGTAGAGACACGAAGCCAACTTCTGCTTTCAGACAGAGCCCAGCTTTGCATTTTTGGGTGGGCCTTTGAAACAATCTTTGAAACCACTCCCTTGCAAGCCAAACATAACTAATTGATGTCAGCTCTTCTCCGTCCAATATGGACCAGCTTGGCCTACAGATTCGAGGGAGGGTCAATAAGATGATTCCTTGGATTCTCCCCAGATATGACTGAATTGTGCGTAAGGCGTGTACACATGTGTGTGCATGTGTGCATGTGTGTGCATGTGTGCACGTGTCAATTTCGTTCATGGATTTCATTGTTCACACATGCAAACACAAAGTAAAGTCCTGCCCCTGCACAGACGCACGCGTGGTGTCAGAGTGCGGTAAAATTAAGCCCAGGCTTGCGTCTTTACAGGACTGCTGCCTAGCCAAAGGAGCCAACCTGCATGACAGATATCTGAAATCACAGACCACAATGGCTCCACCCGCACACCGCTCCTGCCCTTTCTAATCATCCATGAAAGAACAAACAAAAAACCCCCCTGCCATTTCAAGTCTCCCCCAAACATCAGCCCCGCACAGGCCCCAAAGCCCCACAACAACCCTCCCTCCCCAATCCCCACAGCACTTCAAGTACACAGCTCCATAGGGAAGAGGTGGGTAGCTCTTGGCTTACACAATTGGTCTGGGGCTGAAGTCACTGTTGCTTTGTCCTCCAACCCATTGTCCGGGCTTTTTCTCCATCTGCCCTATTGGCACTCACCATGTTCTGGGACTGTAAGCTATTTGGGGCTGGAGCTGCCTTTTATTACATTCGGTCATAAGCACTTCCCCAGCGGGGTCCCAAACCAGGGATGACTGCAACACTTCACCAATGCTGATCCAACTCATAAGCAATAATCACAGATTCATAGAACTAGTAGGGACCTCGAGGGGTCATCAAGTCCGTTCCCTGCCCTCACAGCAGGACCAAGCACCATCTAGACCATCCCTGACAGATGTCTGTCTAACCTGCTCTTGCATATCTCCAGTGATGGAGATTCCACAACCTCCCTAGGCAATTTATTCCAGTTAGGAAGTTTTCCCTATTGTCCAACTTAAACCTCCCTTCCTGTAATTGAAGCCCATTGCTTCTTGTCCTATCTTCAGAGGTTAAAGAGAATATTTTGTTCCATCCTCTTTGTAACACCCTTTTAGGTACTTGAGAAAGGTGTTATGTCCCCTCTCCATCTTCTCTTTTCCAGTGGATTCCTGTGCTCTGCAACCAAAACACATATAGCAGTTTTCAGGTATCTAAAAGGGTGTCATAAGGAGGAGGGAGAAAACTTGTTCATCTTGGCCTCTGAGGATAGAATAAGAAGCAATGGGCTTAAACTGCAGCAAGGGAGGTTTAGGTTGGACATTAGGAAAAAGTTCCTAACTGTCAGGGTGGTCAAACACTGGAATAAATTGCTAAGGCAGGTTGTGGAATCCCCATTTCTGGAGATATTTAAGAGTAGGTTAGATAAATGTCTATCAGGGATGGTCTAGACAGTACTGGGTCCTGCCATGAGGGCAGTGGGCTGGATTCGATGACCTCTCGAGGTCCCTTCCAGTCCTAGTATTCTATGATTCTATGATATGCATCTTAACTAGATTTAAAAAAAAATCTTAATTAATCATTCTAGGACCAACGACACTGTTTCTACACCTCAAGTGAAATTCACCCCAAGGGTTACTTATTGGAGTCACACCTGGACTGAATCTGGATCGGTGTATCGTGTTTTTCTGCCTGTTTCTTTTGAAGAATGAACCTGCGTCATCTTTATATGTATACATATCAGGTAGGTCGCTGCACAAGCCAAAAAGTCCTTATGAAAGACAGCTGACATTCTATAAGCAAAGCCTTTGTTTCTAGTCAGAATCAGAGCTGAAAGAAACGTCCCATTGTGCAGAAATGGCCAGTCTTCTCCTACCCCGACCTGTAACGGCATGGGACCAATTCAGACCCTGCTTTACTACATCAAGTTTCCACGGTTATTTCTCTGTTGTTACTAAACATTACAACTAAAATGATCCTGCGGTCGTATAGGCAGAAAAAATGACATCATGCTTGAAACCCCTCATCCAAAAAGCTTTGGAATCTATCAAACAAGCTGTTTTCTAATTAGGAATAAGAAACAATGACATTTGAAATGAAGAAATTTCTTGGATTATTTTTTTTCCTTAATCCTCCCTTGGCGTCCCTTCAAGCCAAAGTCATGACAAGTGCGCTAGGGCTGATAAAAACCACACACCTCTGAGGTCATTACGAGGGGGATTGAAAATGACTTTTCTTTTTTCACAGAAAATAAGGGGGGAAAAAAACGTTGTCTAGAGTCTCATGTCTCCAGAAATGCAGAGTTTGGGGAGTTACAGCATTGGGGCTGCAGCATAGAATCATCAAGGGGGTTTTCTGCAAGGGCACGTCCAGCTACCCTTCTCCAGACTTTTCCATCCAAGAATTAAAAAAAAATACTCTGTTTTAATTATTATAGTTTAATGAACTGATTATTGGTGCTCTCGTGGGAAGGTAGGTGCGCGGCAATGAGAGCCGCTGGGTGAATCAACGGTAGGAATAGTCACAGACGCACAGAAGAACAGGCCTGGAAGAGACCTCAGGAGTCATCTAGTCTCACCCACTGCACAGAGGAGGGCCAACTCCAACTAATTCATCCCAGCCAGGGCTTTGTCAAGCAGGGACTTAAAAACCTCTAGGGATGGAGATTTTACCCCCTCCCTAGGGAACCCAGCCCAGTGCTTCCTCCCCTCCTAGGGAAATAGTTAAGAACATAAGAACGGCCATACTGGGTCAGACCAAAGGTCCATCTAGCCCAGTATCCTGTCTGCCCACAGTGGCCAGTGCCAGATGCCCCAGAGGGAGGGAACAAACACAACAGGCAGTCCTCACATGATCCCTCCCCTGTCACCGATTTCCAGACAGAGGCGTTAGGGACACCTTTCCTGGCTAATAGCCATTGATGGACCTAACCTCCATGAATCTATCTAGCTCTTTTTTGAATCCCGTTAGAGTCCTGGCCTTCACCACATCCTCTGGCAAGGAGTTCCACAGTTCTTCCTAATATCCAACTTAGACCTCCCCCACCTCAACTTAAGACTATTACAACTAGTTCTGCCATCCGTCACTACTGAGAACAGCCTCTCACCATCTTCTTCGGAAGCCCCCTTCAGGGAGTTAAATGTATCCCATTAGAGAATCAGTAATACAACAAATTCAGGCAAATCAAGTCTCCAAAGGCTTCCTGCTACCACCCATCCGGAGCAGGAAGAGATCACGAGAATAGGTAAAGACAATGCTGCAAAGAATGACCTACCATCCCACACCTGCCGAAAGGTGGAATTCACTGTCTGGTTGGTTTAGGAACAGAATAAATCCCGACGTGTTTTGAAAAGGTGCCCTCACCCATTTCAGAGTTAATTCTCTGCTGCCTTTTGTCTCAGTCAAAGCTGCTTTTCTCCAAGTGCCGTTACTAATACTGACTCTGCACCTTGCCTGCAGCTGCGGGCGTATTGTGCTGTGGGGGCTATTTTTAATCCGTTTGGTGTTTTGCTAACATTTGGTGGTGTAGATGCCGGCTGGCTGAGTGCTGGACTGAGACTGAAGAGAAACCACTGTTCTACTGCGGAACAACGCGAGAGGGACACCCAACTTGCCATAAAGTTAGAGAGATTCTGCTCACAGCTCCATGGCTACGTCTACACTGGCATAATTTTCCGGAAATGCTTTTAACAGAAAAGTTTTTCCGTTAAAAGCATTTTCGGAAAAGTGCATCTAGATTGGCAGGACGCTTTTCCGCAAAAGCAACTTTGCAGAAAAGCGTCCGTGGCCAATCTAGATGCGGTTTTGCGCAAAAAAGCCCCGATCGCCATTTTAGCCATCGGGGCTCTTTTGCACAAAACAGTACTGTGCTGTCTACACTGGCCCTCTTGCGCAAATGATTTGTGCAAGAGGGCTTTTGCCCGAACGGGAGCAGCACAGTATTTCCGCAAGAAGCACTGATTTCTTACAGGAGATCGTCAGTGTTCTTGCAGAAATTCAAGCGGCCAGTGTAGACAGCTGGCAAGTTTTTCCGCAAAATCAAATGATTTTGCGGAAAAACTTGCCAGTCTAGACACAGCCTACCTGTGCTGACCTGCTAAAATCATAAGAACATCAGAATGGCCAGACTGGGTCAGATCAACGGTCCATCCAGCAAAGGGTCCAATCTGCCAACAGTGGCCAATGCCAGATGCCCCTGTGGAAGTGAATAGAACAGAGAACCATCACGTGATCCCGTCTCTATCGCCCATTCCCAGCCTCTGACAAACAGACGCGAGGGACACCGTCCCTACCCATCCTGGCTAATGGCCATTGATGGACCCCACCTCCAGGAATGTATCTAGATCTTCTTTGACCCCTGTTAAAGGCCTGAAACAGCAAAGGCAACAGATGTGACTAAGGCAGGGGTGGGCAAAAATCTCTAAGGGGGCTGGATCCGGCCCACGAGGCAGCTCCAAGCCACCCCCTAGCTTGTTGCCTGGAGCAGGAGAGGGGCAGGAGCCCTTCAAACTGCTTCTATTTAAAAGGCTGGTGTCTTCCCCACACCTTGCCTCGCACCGCTGACGTAACTAAGGCTGTGTCTAGACTACATGCCTCTGTCGGCAGAGGCATGTAGATTAGACACATAGGCAAAGGCAAATGAAGCCGCGATTTAAATGATCGCGGCTTCATTTACATTTACATGGCTGCCGCGCTGAGCCGACAAACAGCTGATCAGCTGTTTGTCGGCTCGTGCGCTAGTCTGGACGTTCCCCCTGTCGACATCAAAGCCCTTTGTCGGCAGCCCCGTTATTCCTCGTGGAATGAGGTTTACCGGGGCTGCCGACAAAGGGCTTTGATGTCGACAGGGGGAACGTCCAGACTAGCGCACGAGCCGACAAACAGCTGATCAGCTGTTTGTCGGCTCAGCGCAGCAGCCATGTAAATGTAAATGAAGCCGCGATCATTTACATCGCGGCTTCATTTGCCTTTGCTGAACAAACAAATCTACATGCCTCTGCCGACAGAGGCATGTAGTTTAGACGTACCCTAAAAGTTTAGAGTTAGTGTTGTTGTTATTACAGATGTTACAAGTTTTGCCATCTATGCTAATCTTTGGATAATGTTGTTTGCAGTTCATTATTATTCAGATTTAATTACTCTGTTGTGTAAAAAACATATTGGTGTCTTTTTACAGCACATGAACCACCCCTTCTGCCCGAGGCCCCGCCCCATCTGCCCGAGGCCCTGCCCCTTTTGGCTCAGCCCGCGGACACTTCTGAAATTTGTGAAGTGGTCCCCCCCTTCAAAAATTATTGCTCACCCCTGGACTAAGGGCAGAATATGCCAAAAAATGTAGGTGGAATACTCCACAGGGCAAGGAACATGTTTCTTTCCCAACTTTACAGGGCACAGGACTGGGCCCAATACCATGGAGTTGCCCCTACCTTAAGGGGCTATACGTCCCCTCCATTCCATGCCCCTCAATATAAAGAGCGTATTGGGGATGGGGATGGGGAGGAGCAGGTGTGGGTGGGGCACAAGATGCTCTGCTCAATTTCAGGCCAGTATAGCTGTGCCTCTAGTGCCAATGCAGCAGGCAAACTTAGAGCAGCCTTTAGGCTATTTTAGGTCATCTATATCAGTGGCTGCTTTGGCACCTGCTAAGTAGAAGATGCTGATAGATGCGTACAGCCCCCTTCCCCTCCCCAGTCCACTGCTCTGTGTCCATTTAATGTGCAGTGTGAGTTTACGTCACAATATGTATTTTAATTGAAATCTAAATGCGAACCCCCTTGTATAGCTCCTTCTGATTTACATGGCGACTTTTCTTTTTAATTGTCACAACAGCAATAATGTCCTGTGATATTCTTGTCCTTCCTCCGCACTGCCTGCTACAGGTGGGAACCTCTCTAATTTGACTCTCTCTGGTCCAGCAACATCTGTGGTCCAGCATGATTTTAGTTCGCTGGGTGTCCATTTATAATGGGTGCAGCCAAGTTTCCCGCAGTCCCAGAAAGTTTGTTTACAGACCCCAGTCCTGGCTCACAGTGTTCTGTGTTGTTATTTAACTGTAATTGACCCCAAAATGTCCTCTAACAGCTCAATAAGCAGTAGACGTGTTGGGAATGCTGCTAGACAATACCGACCTCCCATTGTTTGGCAAATTCTCGGGTTCGACACTGGTCAGGTCCCGAGTGTGCTGGACTACAAAGGTTCAACCTGTGCGGGCCACTGTTTGGGAGTGGATACTGAAGATACTGAACTATAATAACCAATGACAATATTTGAAAATTCCCTTATTTTTTTGTTTAGTCATTCATTGATTGTCTGAAAAGTCCAGATTTCTGGCAATCTCTGACATGAGGCTGTATATACCAGATGTGAAGATCCTGAGCCAAAGCCCACTGCAATCCATGGGAGTCTTTCTATGGCTTTTAATCCACTTGGGATCAGACCCCCTCAAAGTGCCATGTTATTTATCATTATTATGAAATTTAATAGGGATAAGTGCAAAGTAATGCACATTGGAAAAAATAACCTCAACTATATGTACAATATGATGGGGGCTAATTTGGCTACGACAAATCAGGAAAGTGATCTTGGAGTTATCGTGGATAGTTCTCTGAAAACTTCCACACAGTGTGCAGTGGCGGTCAAAAAGGCAAATAGGATGTTAGGAATTATTAAGAAAGGGATAGAAAATAAGACCCAGAATATCTTACTGCCCCTGTATAAAACTATGGTACGCCCACATCTTGAATACTGTGTACAGATGTGGTCTCCTCACCTCAAAAAAGATATTTTGGCCTTAGAAAGGGTTCAGAAAAGGGCAAGTAAAATGATTAGGGGTTTGGAACGGGTCGCATATGAAGAGAGGTTAAAGCAACTGGGACTTTTCAGTTTAGAAAAGAGGAGACTAAGTAGGGATATGATAGAGGTCTATAAAATCATGAGTGGCGTGTAGAGGGTGAATAAAGAAAAGTTATTTATTAGTTCCCATAAGAGAAAACTAGAGGACGCCAAATGAAGTTAAAGGGTAGCAGGTTTAAAACTAATAAAAGAAAGTTCTCCTTCACACAGCATGTAGTCAACCTGTGGAACTCCTTGCCAGAGGAGGCTGTGAAGGCTAGGACTATAACAGAGTTTAAAGAGAAGCTAGATAATTTCAAGGAGGTTAGGTCCATACAAGGCTATTAGCCAGTGGGTAGAAATGGTGTCCCTGGCCTCTGTTTGTCAGAGGCTGGAGAAGGATGGCAGGAGACGAATCGCTTAATCATTGTGTTTGGTCCACCCTCTCTGGGGCACCTGGTGCTGGCCACTGTCGGCAGACAGGATACTGGGCTAGATGGACCTTTGGTCTGACCCAGTACGGCCGTTCTTATGTTCTTATGTTCTTCTTCTTCTTATTATTATTATTATTATCCCTGGGAGCCCTAGTCATGGCTAAGACCCTACTCCCTAGGTGATATACAAACATAAAACAAACAGTCTGGGCCCCAAAGAGATCTCTAGGGTATGTCTACACCAGGAAACTATTTTGAAATAACTAAAATTGATCGAATAACTCCCGAAATAACAAAATCAAAATAGCGTGTCCCTGCTACAGGGAAGCCTCGGAATTAATCTGCAGCAGGTTCCGTTACTGTGGATGTGTGACTTTGACTTTGAGCCCCAGGAAGCACTGGGGAGTAATTAGTCTGAATTACTCTGGGGAGTCGTTAATTCAAACTAGCTGCACTGGAGCGTCCACACTGCTGCTATTTGAAATAACTATTTTGAAATTAGCGGTCTTCCCCGAGGAAAGCAGGAGTAGAGATTTCAAAATAAGCGACCCACTATTTTGAAATAACGAGCTTGGTCGTGTGGATGTGCCACTTATTAATTCAACCTGTGGGGGGTTCTTTTGGTGTAGACCAGTGCCTAGAATTTCACTATACAAGAGACAAAATGTGAGAGAGGGTTAGATACAATGATGGGTGGAGGGGCAACTGTAGAGGAATTATCCTCTTTTTATGCTCCCTTTGCCTAAAACAAACTTTTAAAAAGTGAAAACCAGCTTTGCTTTGCTTTGCTTTGATAAAGAACAGTCAAGTAATGAAATTCTTTATGGCTAGATATTTATTTAATCTAGTTACTGGTTTGGGAACTAGCGTGTCATGACAGCATTACATCTCCTGCCTCGACTGATGCAACCGCCCGTCACTTCTACAGGCTGTTTAAGAAAATGCATGTTTGGATTTTATCAGGAGTTTATATTTCCCGTCTGATAATTTCAGCGGTGGTCAGTTATGGGAACAAAAGTCAGCTGAGCGAGGACATCACCAGATGCTATGCCTCATGGTACGCCAAACAAGAGCAGCAATCAAGCCAAGTTAGGTGAAGGGCCAGTGAATGATAAGGCTAAGCTTTTTTTTTTTTTTCTCTGAATCCATTTCCTTCGGTCTGGGAGCATCTTCTCAGTCGCCGTTTGTTCAGAAAAGCCCTGTGAGTCATTTCCCATGAGATGTTGTGCAATAAGACTTGTCCAAAAATATGCCAAAGGGCTTTTGTGAGTTGTCTTGATGCTGAGTAACAAGAGCTAGTCATTAGACAGCGATTCTCCTTTCAAACTTTTCGGTGTTGCATCTGCAATTAGGTCAGCTTGCCACTACTCTTAGAAGAGGGGACAGCAGAGGAATGGTGTGAATATTGCACAAACGGCGGTTAGTTAGGAAGGCAATTGAGGATGGTCTGAGCGTAACCACTGCTGGGAAGTGAAGTTCCCTTTTAATGCATTTGATTGATGCTATTTCAAATGTTGCCGCATGTTGTCAGAGACTGCAGGGCGTTTGTTCCAAGGACAGTAACATTCAAATGGGAACACTCTGTGCTCGTCCACCATCCCGACCCGACAGAAAACACGGGGTTTATTTTCTGAGTGTCTCTCCCTACGAGATTTGTTCAGGTCCCGTATTCAGATGCCATTGTTTATGTACTTGGGAGGTGTGAAATATGCAAACCATTCTGCAAGCACAATCCCTTGTGCAAACGTTTGCCTGAAAATGATTATTTCCATATTGCGCGACCCTGCCGCAGAGACAATTACTGCCCACATGCTAGAGCAGCCAAAGTACATGCCACTAAGCCGAGGGACATCTACATGTCCTGGCTTCCCATAGCTTAGAAGAAAAAAGGGTCACCCGCAGCCCTTGGTACACTGAAAAGCAGGTGAGAAAGATCTCAGAGAGGTGTGAGAGGCAGTGTTTAAATTGGAGTGGAAGAGGGGCCAGAGATCAAGCCATTTTTTTTTAATGTTCAACACTGAAGAGGAAAATTCAGAGGGACCAGGGCTAGGAAGAGCCAAACCGAGAGATGCCGGGGGTCAGCCCTGGCACAGGCTGGGCACTAACGAGAGGTCAATAGAGCAACAGGCATCCAAACTGGGACGCAAACAGGCCCGCCAGTGAGGGAGAGAGGAAGGGGCAGTTGTCCCAGGGCCTGGAGATTCAAAAGGCCAAGGATGCCCGGCCACCACTGCTACTAAGGCAGCAGCTGTATCTGGAGCACTGGGCCCTTTAAATCACCGCTGGAGTGTCACATGGTGCGGTCCAGGAAGCTTTGAGGGCTGCGGGGGGAGGGGTGCAGTCTGGGCAGTGTCCCCGCCCCTTTTATCCAAGGCTCCGCCCTTTCTGGGAGCATGGAGCTGCTAGCAGCTTGGCAATACTGTCGGCCCCCCAGGACAGAACTCAGGAGTTGTCTTGAGCTGAGTTGCTCTGGAGACATGACTTCGGGTGCCATATTGTTCCCATTTGGAAAATGGCCGCCTGCACGCAAAAAGCCTCAAGTATAGCCTGTGTCCATGGACTGAAGAGGCAGAAATGTGAACGTGCTGATTGGGCTAGCAGAAAAGGAAGCAAGGACAATTATTTATGTTTTAGTTTGGCTATATTTGTATTGCAGTCGCACCTAACAGCCTCCTCGAAGATCCAGACCCTGCTGCGCTCGGTGCTGTACACCTAGTCAGAGATATTTCATGGATAGAAAAGCTTAAACTCTAAACAGACCAGACAAACGGTGGGAGAAAGTAGCAAGAAACCTCCCCGCCTTGTGTAGACAGGAAATTGAGGCGCAGAGAAGGGAGGTGTCTTTAAAGGCTGTCTTTTTCTCATTGAGGAACACGAGGCTTTTTTTCTTGGCAAATACTATGATGTAAAGCAATAAAGGCACTTCGTTAAGAAAGTAAAATTAGGCCTCGCCCTTGCGAAGCCAGAATAGGTGGATCAGCATGAATACAACCCATGTCAATCGGGGCCCGATGAGGGGAAGAGGGAAGAAATGTGCTACTTTGACAGCTTCCCCATTGGATACAGAGCAAAACAGTTACATTGTCAACCTCGAGCTGCCAGGGACGCCGATGAGCATTTTCCTACCACAGACATTTCGCAGGCAATGTGGAAAAAATGCCGCATGCCAAAGGCATTAAAAGTAGGGGCCAAACATGAATAATTCATTTGGAATTCACTGCACTGGTATGAGTCAGAATGAAAGCGAAGCTGGTATTAACAGCCGGGTAATAGGTATGGTACTTCCTGAGGCATCACTACTAATAAAGAGCAAGTCTTAATAAGGGCCTATAAAAGAGGGCTAGTGTTTCTGCCTCTGCCTTCATGGAGCCCCGTCAGGGGGCAGGGGTGTCTGATCTTCTCTTCAAATACACCAGGCCAAAATCTTACATTTCTTTGAAAAAAATATCACAAAGTTGTAACAGGAAGGGAATCAGGATCAGACCAGGCTAACGATTTCCCTAGGAGGGGATGAAGCACTGGGCTGGGTTCCCTCGGGAGGGGGTGGAGTCTCCATCCCTAGAGGTTTTGAAGTCCTGGCTTGACAAAGCCCTGGCTGGGAACACTTAGTTGGGGTTGGTCCTGCTTTGAGCAGGGGGTTGCACTCGACGACCCCCTGAAGTCTCTGCCAATCATAGAGTCGATGAATGTCTGGAGAATGGTGCTCAGAAGCAATCAAATTCCAAAGAGCAGATTGGTTTTACCATAGTTAAGCTCAGGGCCAGCCCACAACATTTTGGCACCTGAGGCGGGGAGCTCAAATGACACCCACAGACCTCCTTGCTGCACCAGCAGCAGACACAATTTTCGACACTCTGGGTCCTAGAGGCACCCACCTCCTCCCCCCAGTCTGGCACCTGAGGCGGCCGCCTCAGTTCACCTCATGGTAAGGCCAACCTTGGTTAAGCTCTGTTTTGTTTGCATCTCCCCAGCATTCATGCAAATGGGTTTTCATTCCCCCAGAGGAGTGAGGAACGGGAATGGCTACAGTCACAGGAAAGTGCTGGGGAGTCACAGAGCTGGCTCCATTGTACTAGACTCTATAAGCCCCACACAGAGATCGGGGCTCCCTTGTGTACAAGTGAATAGTTAAGAAACAATCCAATAGGCAGAGTTGTTGACTCGAGTCCCACAACTTGAACTCAAGTCCAACTTAAGTCGCCTAAGTGACTCGACTTGAGACTCGACTCGGGATCATTGTTTGTGACTTGAGACTCGACTTGAGACTTGCTAATTTTGTTAAATTGACTTGGTGAAAAAATTGTCCAAAAATGCCGATATTGATGGCTTGTACAAAAGTGACTTGACATTTTTTAAATTAAGACTTGAGATTCGACTTGGGACTTGACTCAAAAGTGACTTTAGGGACTCGAGACTCGATTTGAGACTTGAACTGTAGTGACTTGAGACTCAACTTGGACTTGACAATGACAGCTTGAAGACAACACTGCCAATAGGTGAGCAGAGACACCACATCAACCAATCACACACCAGGCAGACCCAAATCCACCCCGTTTCAGCAACTGCCCCATTGAAGCCATTCCTGATCAATTATTTTTTGTCTTTGAAATCACTTCGACCTAAACACACGGTTAAAGTTAAAGTGCGTGCTTTCGCGCTTTGCTGAATCCGGGCTCTATGGAACAACAAATAGTGAATAATCAAAGATACAGGCAAAGCAAAAAGGGAGCAAGCCACTCATGTGCTGAAATATGTTTGAGTATAGTTTTTATCAGAGAATACATTTGTAAAATACCAAACTCTGATCAAGCATGATTCACAAACAGACACAAGAGCTAAATTCATTGGCGGACTGCCACTCATCTCTAGCCAGGCTGTTTTAAATCTCAGCTTTGTCTCAGTTACCAATTACTTAGGCCTGGTCTACAGTACAAGGGAAGGCCGAAGGAAGATATGTAACGTCAGCTACGTAAATTACGTAGTTGGAGTCGATGTATCTTAAATCCCAATCCACACAGCGGGAGGTCAATGGAAGCAAACACTTCCATTGGCTTCCCTTGCTCATTGCAAGGAGTAGGATTACCAGTGCGACGGGGGCGCCCTTTGAGTTCGATTTAGTGGGTCTATTCTATACCTGCACAATTGAACCCCAGAAGATTGACCATGTCAGCATTGATCCTCTGTGTAGCGTAGACGTGCCCTTAGTGCAAACCACCGGATCATTGAAAAGACAGATTCCCAGTATAGCTTCTGTCTCCATAATCCTTAACAACCAGCACCTGCTAAAATGGCTTGAGTTGAGCAAGCAACCTACTTGGCCAATGTACTATGTAATGAGGAGCCTCACGAGGTGAAACTAATTAATCGAAACATTACAATCACAACAGAAGTTCACCTGAGTTATTTAGGGCACTCATACCCGGCAAGGTGTGTACATAACTCTCAGGAGCGCCAATTTGCAAAGCTCTTTGGGGATGCATCGTCATATTATAGACCGGCCTCCACACTGCTGTGCATTATTGCTTCTACTCATTGTATATCAGACAGTGCTACTCTATGCCCTTAGAGTAGGAGATCTCCTAATAAAAAGGGATACAAATCATTCAATGCTGTCTTCCAGGTTTTGACACCGGTACTGCGGGTCTGCAAGAATTACGCCCTGACACCGACCAGTCATGGGCTCTGCAGAGACCAGGTTCTGAAGCTGCAGGAGCAAAAGGATGGGAAGGTCACCGTCTCCCAGCAGAACTCTTGAAGGGAAAGGATTAGAGCTGGTTCCTGAGGACTGATTGCCCCAACAAGAGGGTCAGGTTGAGGATCTTTCCCCCTGCCATTATGAACCTGCACAGGTGCCATTATGAACCTGCACAGGTGTCACACATACATTGACACAACAGGGAGCATCATTTGGTTCTTCCCGGATGATGCAGACACAGCTAGGTTCGGTAAAGGTCGCCCCCAGGAAGCTCCTGACTCCGTCACATTCTACACACAGGTCAGGACCAAACCCAGGACATGGAAGGGGGACTCCTCCTGAGACATGAATTTCTCTAACTCTGTCTTTAAAGTGCCTCATGAGCCATCTCCCTTCAGTCTCTGTTCTCTGTAGAGCCCGGCCCTGGGTGAGTGGTCACAGAGGGGCAGATTCCGGCTGGTGTCGACCTAGCGCAAAGCCCTGTCTGGAGGAGCTTTCACATCTGCAGCGCTTGTGCTCCAAGGAAGTTCAGAGATTGCTACCTACCACGCATCAGCGGGGATTTGCTGTTCCCCAGCAGGACAAGTAGTGGAGTGGTCTATAGCCTTGCATCCTGTCATGCAGGCCAGGAAACCCCATCGGGGGCCTGCTGTGACAGGAGGGGACTGGACTCGATGACCTTTCGAGGTCCCTTCCAGTTCTAGTGTTCTAGGATTCTATCTGCCCCAGGACAGGTTTTACTGAGCTCTCCTGGGAACATGTATCTCTGCACCTCTTCTACGGTGTAGTAGTGCAGTGGCTGGGGCGCACTCTACTCTTTAGAGGTTTCCATCCCCCGGAGTCAGTAAAGTCGTGTCACTCCAGAGCTCCACTGCATCATGGGGCAGTCTTACATTGCATGAGAACGTGACCCTGGAGAGCAGTTTTTCTTAAACTGTGTTACACGGCACACCAGCGTGCGCGGAGAACAGAATTAAAAATGGCCACCCTTAAAGGGGCAGGCGACCTTTTTACCTTTTTTTTCTCAGTAACTTTCCCCCAACCCTTTTTTCCTCAATAACTGTCCCTCTGGCCCTCCCCCCCTTTTTTTTTTGGTCAACAAAAAATCCTTGGTGTTCCTCATAAAAAAAATATTGTTTGGTGTTCCTCAGTCTTAAAAAGTTTAAGAAACGCTGCTGGAGAGGAACCAAGCTGTGGAAGATGTAGAACAAGTGTGTGGTTTCTTATGGCTCTTGCATGTGAACTTTAGGTTTCTTTTCTTCTATGTTCAAAACCTTTCTCTCCTTTTAAACAGGAACCTGGAAATTCTCACTGGTCCATGCAAGTTCCCTTTGCTTAGATCAGCTTGGACTAAAACCATCAAAGCTCTGCATTACTTACAGTACTTTTGCATGTCTAGTAATAATACTACTGCTAATCAATAAATGGGGCTTATATAGGCCTTCTATCCCTGAACTCCAAAGCACCTGAAAACATTTTATGATTGGAATGATGAAGCTTCAGAACAGCTTTGTAAAATCAGTTAGTATTCCCATTTTACAGATGGTAATTAGACCTGCCTGATGTCGTAATCAGACAGCCAGAAATAGATTCCCAGCCATGTGTGCAGCTGGTCAAAATGTTTAAACCAAAAACTTTTCCTGCCAAAAAAAAGGTTTGTCCAAAATTAATTTTTTGGTGGGGAAAATATTGTTTGATTAAACTTACGATTTTATGGGCAGTTTGGAGTGCACATCCAAAAGGAAATGTCTGTTTCATGTTTCAAATGGATTTTTTTTTCATTTCAGTTTTGACAATGCAAAATTGAACATGGCAGATTCTTGACCTCTGTCTTCATCTTTTTTGCAAAGATACGGTGTGACAGTTCACTTCCCCCCCATGCTTTATGAAATGGACTTATGGACCTAAATGTACATCACTCAAAGGTACATTGAGAAAATTACTTCATGTACCCTATCAAGCTTCATGCCTTAATCAGCTGGATCTGTTGATCTTATTTTGGTGTGTAGATATATGGAGTAGGGAATGCTTTATGGGTTTTAAATGAGTGTATGAAAGTCGTCAAGGGAGGCCTTAGTGTCTGGGCAATCATATGCAAATAGCCTTTTGTCCTTAAGCCTTAGTAGTGGTTGGTAGGGACAGGCCATGTGACCCCCCGTGCAATAAGGGAATCTTTAAAAACAATAGGAAAATAGGAATCTTTGGTCTTTGGCTGGCACATGAGAGGGAAGGTACCAAAGATCCCAGGGTGAGGAACAGCCCTGGTTTTGGAAGCACCTTTGAGTGATGTACATTTATGTCCATAAGTCCATTTCATAAAGCACAGAGAGGGTGAACCGCCACATACAGTATTCTTGGCCCCTTCCTATCTGCGTGGTTACATAGTGCTTTCTCTGTGCTTTTTAATAGCTGATATGCTCCATAGTTCAGTGGTGATTGCAGCTATCTATTGTTCATAAAGTACCTTTGGGACCTTTTCGGGGAAAGGTAAGACATTACATATAAAATGGGTCTCTTTCACATATATGAGTTTATGAAGATTTCAATACGAACACGCATGGTACAGATTTCGTAACCTGGCTCTGTCCAGTGTACAAGGCGAAAGTTCTGAACTTGTTACTCGGCTGAAGATAAAAGAAAACCGCGGTTTGATTTTTCAGGAATTTAAAGGGCTACTTCTTCCCTCTTAAGATGCAGGAAATAGGTAAAGCCAGGAGGCGGTGTCGGCTAGCAGATACACTTCTAACTTCCTGGTGGAGTGTACTGGTTTTTAACAGATCTTTTAAATAAGATTTTATTAGAATAAGTGATCTATATGGCGGATTTTCTGGGGAAAGTTTTCACGCAATGGTATATGTTGAGCGGCAGTGCTTTGCAATGTAAAAATGGAGTCTAAGTGTATATATATCTTTTTATTTATACATGCCCTTTGGACAGACTCATTTTATTTATACATAGCCTAAGAAAAATGACACTTTCATGGTGCTGCCAGCTAAAAATTGCTGGAATCCCATGGTGAGATTTGAAGGAATGTATTAAATTACAGAGACACTAAGTGCCTACGAGAGCCAATGGTGCAAATTCCTGCCATTTAATGAGTATGATTAATCTTTTGCTTGATACTGGCGGTTATGCTTAGAGTCCACATGTAATTGTAGGACTCCATACAATTCTAATATATACAGCTCACAAACAAACATCAGTGCACACAGGGCAGAACTGCATATGCAAGCGTACATAACTTCAGTAGATTGAGGTCTTGTTCCATCGGCCTCCTCAGGTGGAATTTCCACTAAAGCTAACGTGTATTTCAAAGGCAAATGCAAAAGATTTTGCGAGGTCAGGTCATAAGCATGCAATGTGCAGGTATTTGTGGGCTACAAGATAATACATGGACATTAACATGTTCAGATGGCATTTTGGGAGCCAGTAACTATGCGCTGGTTTATATTAGGGAGTTATTTCGGAATAACCCCCCTTTTTCGGAAATAACAAATGGAGCGTCCACACTACTAAGTCCATTATTTCGAAATAATAGGCCGCTTATTTCGAAACCTGTACTCCTGCTTTTCTCAGGGAATAACGCTTATTTCGAAATGGTTATTTTAAAATAGTGGTCGTGAGGACACTCCACTGTTGCTATTTTGAAATAACTACTTCCTAAAGTCATTCACAGTAATTACTCCCCTGTGCTTCCTGGGTCTCTAAGTCAAGGTATTAACAGAGCCTGTCCCGGACTAATTTCGAGGCTTCCCCATAGCGGGGACATGCTATTTTGATTCTGTTATTTCAGGAATTATTCTTTCAAAATAGTTTCCAAGGGTAGATATGCCTTAAGTGGCCAACCTGGATAGATACATGTGAAATATCACCAGAAACTGAGAAATGCAGGCTTAGTTACATATTTCTTATGCTGGGTATTTTATACTGAATGGACCACACAAGATTATATAAGAAAATCTTATTTAAAAAAAATGTTTGAAAGTCAGAGACTTCTGAGGCTTATGTAGCCAGGAGGAATAACTTTTCATTACTCTGTGAGGATGGAATTTTTTGCTACCTTCTGTCATTTATATTCATTTGAAAAGTGAAGGATTATATTGCAGACTGGACTACTTCAAAGGTTCAGACCTCAATCTGAACTACCGGGCCTGGGCTCTGCGTTGGGGGGGGGGGGGGGGCTGTAAAACAGAACCACCGAACCTTATGGGGTTCTGCCACAGCTATTCCAACTGCGGTTTATATAAAATAGGTTGTAAGAAAAAAATCCCAATCAGGACGAATGGGAAGCCATAAACAATTAAGTCACACAGAAGGCCTCTGGCCAACATATTAACAATATTTTATAACATACGTGCTTTATCACTTTGCTGTGTATTCAGACGTTGGGGTTAGGGAAACGTGTATGTATGCTGAAAAGGACAGATCTGAAAATTTTACATCTCTGAAGTTTCACCCACGACCCACAATAATTTTCCTTGGGGCTACAGCATATCTCCCTGGAAAGGAACCCAAAGGATCACAGGTAAAAAGACAAACCTACCAAGTACCACTTGCCTGGTGCATATTTACGGTCACGGGCCATATACCCAACAGGCTTGATTCCATCCAGTTCCTTTGAAGAGACGTTTCGGAAGAAGCCCCCACAAAAGCAAAGGATCCCGACGGTCCCCAAGCACTTCCTTGGTCAGCTAGTTCTTCTGGGGACACATTATCCTGCCGCAGGCCTTTAGCTGAACAGGATTTTATCTGTGAGGGGGCCAAGGCTGGGAGCACAGCTGGAGGTGGGAGTTGAGGCCTGGGTGTGTAGCCGGCAGCAAACCGAGCCCCTGGGCACTGGCCCCACCCCCACAGCCCTGCTGGGCATGCTCCAACTGGAGACTAGCTATAAAAGGGAGGAGCGCCGCTCAGTCGGGGCTGACTGCTGGAAGGAAAGGATGTTGGGCAGAGGCTCTAGCTCCGGGAGGCCCCATGCGGTTGGATGGACCTGGAACTCCCTAGCTAAGCTGCAATCCCACTGATGGTGGGCCCTTCCTCCGGGTTTTGGCCTTTGGGCCACACTGCCCTGCATCTTGGGGATGCCATATAGACTCTAGCCATTGGGCCACACTGCCTTGCAACAAGGGCTGCTGTATAGACTCAGCCACTGAGCCTGGCATACAGGAACTAAATGAATCTAGCCATTGGGTCACACGGCCCTATGCCCAATGACTTTTATGCTGACACTGGCCATTGAGCCTCATTGCCCCGCACACAGAAGCGACGATCCTGACTCTGTCTGCTAGGCCGCGCTGCCCTGAATACAAGGGCCACTTTGCCTGACTGGGCATTAAGGTGCTGCACCCTAAATGTCTCCCTCTGACTCCCCCGGGCAGCCCTGGCATGCGAGACCTGGCATTAGGGATCAGAGACCCCTTTCACTCCACTGCGCCGTGTAAGCTAGCGGGGCCCTCCTCAGCACCGTGCCCACCCCGCCTCCTTCTGAGTGGCATCCGCTAGAGCCAACAAGAGCAGGGGATTCAGTTCACAAAAGGGCCTGTCCCTCCAGCAGGGCAGGCTGTACACAGTGACCAGGGCCAGGTGAACCCATCCACCCGCCCATCCAGGGCGTGGGCAGGGGGGTCGGCTGCCGGCTAAGGCTCCGGCCTGCAGTCTGGCCGAGCTGCAATAGGCTGTTTCCCCAGCCGCTAAGCAGGCGGGGGCAGTCAGTTCGTGTGGCTATAAGGCTCCCGTGTAGGGGCTCAGATACGGGACATCTATCGGCCTCGCTCCAACCAAGTGTCATCTGGTCCGGCCTTTTATAGTTCCCCTTCCTGTCCCACCCTCTGGGCTCCACCCCCCAGGCCGCGTGTGGTGCTCCCTCTGCGTCCGAGGGGAGCCCGGCCTCCAGGCTACATGGAGGCTGCACACATGCCAACCAACCAAACGCCGCTGGCACGAGACCCAGTGGCCAGGGTGTCTTAATGGGAAGTCCAGCGGGGAGCACAGAATCCTGATACAACCGTCAGGCCTCGGAGCAGGCCGCACAACTCGGAAAGTGACAAGGGCCATATTACTCCATAGAAAACAGCTGCGGGCCGCGAGTGGGGATGCTCTCCCCAAAAATACCAAACTTGCGGCTAAACATTTTTGTTGAGCAAAAAAAAAAACCAACAAAAAACTGCGTATCTCCACTTGGCCCCCTGGCGTTTGTCTCCTTCACCCTGTCCCTTGGTGTCTTCCTCTTTCTCCTCACCTGCCCCCCTCCCCTCAGCACAAGCCCCTTCCCCTCCCCTCCCTGGCTTCTGCCTTTTTGAATCCGGTGGTCGCTGGTCGTCTGGCCGCATCCTGGCGTCTGCTGGCGTCCCGCCCTCTGGCGCGTCCCGCTGCCGTGCACCGGAGCTGCATGCAGGCAGCCCGGTGGTGAGAATCGCCGCACTTCCCCCTCCCTAGCGGCGCTCCGCTCCTCCGCCCGGCCGGCAGATCGGAAGGGGCCACACCAACCGTAGTTGTCACGGGCCGCACAGTGAACCCCTGCGGGCTGCATGCGGCCCTCGGGCCATATGTTGTGCAGCCCTGCCTTGCAGTCTGGCAGCGTCTCTCCAGCAGGGGACACCTCATGGACCTTTGATGTAGCGCGTGTGCACATACGCCCACACAGACACACACACACTGTGAGGCTGTGCCTGGGAACGATGGGCGGGAATTCCTTCCTGACCCCTCACAGACACTTAGCTTACGGCCAGAAGCATGGTATTTCCTCACGCTTCATAAGCTTTCACCCAGGAGTCACAGATGTTTTTAATCTCTTAAGCAGACGTGCATGCCAGAGAGCAGTGAATGGGGAAAGACCTGCAAGGGAGAGGGCATGGAGCCAACATAAGAGCGGCTACACTGAGTCACACAAAGGTCCATCTCGCCCAGTGTTCTCTCTTCTGAGAGGGGCTGCTGCCAGGTGCCCAGGGATGAGCAGAGCAGGGAATTATCGAGTGATCCATCCTCCGTTGCACATCCCCAGCATCTGGTAAACAGAGACTAGGGACACTAGAGCAGTGGTTATCAACGGCTGCATGCGCAGTTTGTTCTGTGGGCCACACCGTATATATACTGCCTATGTGGCTCTGCAGAGGTGGGTTTTGCATCCCTACCCATCTTGGCTAATAGTCATTGATGGATTCATCCTCTCTGAATATATCTAGTTCTTTTTTTTTCAGCACTGATATAGTTCTGGTCTTTCCAACATCCTCTGGCAAGGAGTTCCCCAGGTTGACTGTGCACTTCCTGAAGAAATACTGCTTTCTGTTTGTTTTAAGCCTGCTGCCCATCAATGCTTTTTTTTTTTCTTTTTTTCAGAAACAGACAAAAAATAATTATCGGTCCATCTGAAAACATGACCTTGATTCTTCATTATAGCAATAGCCCGAGTGATGGTTTCACATCCAGATGTGAACATATTGGATCAGTACTCAGGAAAACATAAAAGTAACCATCGACGCTTGGGCCCCAGAGGCTGTCGTTGCACTCGCAGATATTTGAGGGAATGAAGTAACGACTTCAAGATCAAGGTTGTTTTCATTTTAAGCCGCATCCATTATTTCTCTTTCTCCTGGCAAAGGTATCTAGATACCTCTGCACAACACCAGCCAACAGGCAAAGCTTACCCTGGAAAACCTGACTATTTCTCAGCCTGACGGAGGGCCTGTTTCATACATTAAATTGGTTTAATCATTTAAACTTTTACTATGCAGCTTGGCAAGGCGTAGGAAGCAATATTGCATGTTACCAATTTAAGGCATTTAGAGCATATTTAAGTGGCTTCCAATGTTCTTAGTCACTGCGATTCAAGCAAAAGACCCATATTTCAAGTCACAAGACTTCAGCCGGGAGATGACATTCGTGATGGATAATCAGTGAAACCATCGATCAAGACATCAAGTTTGAAACAGATGGCAAAAAGAAGGTCCAGAGCCATTTATGGGCCTCCTGACATGCTCACCAATTCAATTCACCCCCAGGATGCACAGTGCTCTCATTCACTGCAAGCTTGAGAGGGAATTAGCCAAGACGTTTACAAAGAAACAATTCCAACGGATTTTGCCAACGTCGCTGGGAGCAGAAATTGGCCCATTGTCTTCTTTTTTTTTTTTAATAGATCCTTGATTGCTAGCGTTGAAATCCCAAATCCTGTACATGGATTGTTGAGCTCCATCATCTGGCTCCACTAGTGGTTCATAAATAAGAAGTAATTTTGCTGTCATTGTCATTGCCAGAATGTACATATATCTTTGTATCTTCAAAGACATCCCCTACCACCAGAGGTTTTCTCTTTTGGCGTTTTCTTTGTTTAGCCTCCTTGATTTCTCTGTTCATAAAGAATCTGACAATCTTTTTGACTCTGCCAAGCCTTAACGTGCTGAACGGCAGCATGCATGAACGGGCCTCTAACCAGGAGATTCTTTTGTGTTTGTGGGGTTACTCTGTTACCCCCTCCTCATTCTTAGATTTAAAGGGAAAACAGCCTGGGTTTTCTACGTGCACTCTGGAGCCGACATTAAAATGTGAAAGAACCCCCATTAAAAAGTTAGATTTTTAGTTAAAGGCTTCATTCGAGTGGCTGGGGAATTAATGTCAGTTGGAAAATGATTTCCCAGTGGTTTGGTTCTGTAGCAAAAGTCTTCAACTTTTATGTACATAGCCTTTGAAGTTGGAAATTGTTGTTAGACTATCAAATATTGTTTGAGGTGTCACTCATTTTTTCTTTTTGTTATGGGAATGGGATCTTAGCAGGGAATTACTGAGGCAGAAAATAAGCGCGTGAGTGACACCGAAAAGAAAGGTGTTTATAGGGCATATACAAGGTGAATTGTTGTGGAACCTAAAACTGTCAATATAATCTTGGTTAATTCTCTGAGTGTCTGGGCTCTCATCGAAGGGAAGTGGGGTTAAATCTCTGAGGTGTGACACGTGCCTGTCTCATCCACTGGGTGGAATATTTTCTAAAGTATCTTTCTGCTTGGGTAACTTCAGCTCTCTGGTTTCTCTGAGTCACCCCCACAATGCTAATGTAAGGACTGTTGTTTAGGAAACAGCTCCACTAGCCCAGAGATTGGGCTCACTCGATGATTCCTGGTTCTGGTCACGCCCTCCGGGACACCTGGCATTGGCCACTGTCGGCAGACATGACGCTAGGCTGGAGAGACCTTCGGTCTGGCTGTTCTGAGGTTCTTATGAGTTTCCTGCCTTTGTGAGCCATGCAGATTCAATGTGTGCAGGGTCATTGTTCCCAGACCTTGCGTCTTTTGCCATGACGCCATTTCTCAACCACAATGTTCATTGCCATGGAGACACCGCTGGGACTAGACACCACAGATAGGTGGAGAGAAGAGACCCAAGATTCCCTGGTACAGAGCTCGCTGGGTGAGGCTCTTGCTATGAGCCGTGTACTCGTGTGAGCTCCACCCCCCTTCCAGGGCAGGGCTGGCCTTACATGAGGCAGCCACCTCAGGTGCCAGACTGCAGGGGGCGCCACTAAATGAACTGACATTGCCTATCTCCTAGAGCTGGAAGGGACCTTGAAAGGTCATTGACTCCAGTCCCCTGCCTTCACAGCAGGACTAAGTACCATCTCTGACAGATTTTTGCCCCAAATCCCTAAACAGCCTCCTTGAGGATTGCGCTCATAACCCTACGTTCATTAGGCCAATGCTCAAACCACTGAGCTATCCCTCCCCCCTCACTCCTACACACTAGGACCCCGAGTGTAGAAAATTGTGTCTGCTGCTGGTGCAGATGGATTCTCTCTGCAGTGCCGTGAGAGGAGTAGAACAGGAAGAAGGCAGAACTGAGACCTTTCGAAGTTTTGGCCCAAGCGAGAGGGCATGGGGGCATCATTTGAGCTCCCCGCCTCGGGTGCCAAAATGTTGTGGGATGGCCCTAGTTCTTGAGTGGGATAAAATTAAAACGCGAGAGATGAGCGGATAAATGGAATGAAAACACCACGAAAACGCTTTTATCCTGGATTGCATGCAACCTCCAACCCCAATGCACTCTCTTGCTTTTATCTCTTCCTTTGCTTTTCGAGCCTCACTGTTTATCACCGGGTAGCTAGCACCTGCCTGGCCTACCCAGAAGAGTCACCACAGTGGATGCGACCATATGGCTTTTAACAGCAGCTCTAAATTCTGTGCCATCACGTACTCGAAGGAGTCAGGGTATTGGGCTGTGCTCAGTATAACCGTAAATAATTCGGAAGTCCTGCTGGGGGAAAAGGTGTGCATCTCGCAAAGGCATTAAAATGTGTTGGTTCTCGTCGGCCTTCCTAAACAGGAGTGCAGTGCAAAACGGTGTTTCCGGGAGTGACATCTTAGCATCGTTTCCTAGAAGTTGTGCGCATGTGCGGCTATGCAGGAGAGAGTCAAATGCCACCCCGCTGATTAGCAGAGCGTCCATAGCTATGTGTTTTGCTTCTACTGGTGGTGCACATCCTGCACATGCCTTGGCGCGCACAAAAAATATTCTGCACAACGATAGAAAAAAATACGTGCCTGAATGAAAAAGATTAGTGGGAACATTGCATCTTAGTACTTGACAATCCTTGGTCTGGAGCCAGTGAGAACCGGCCAGTGATAGAATGGCACATGCGTTTTCCTGTGAGAGTAATTGAGTAGCGTCAGGCTGGTTCCAAGGTGGAACTGTTAACTTTAGATTTATCGTCACCAGATCCAGTTTCCCAGAGCAAAAAAATCTTTGAGAGCACCGATGGAGGAGCCTGGTTTTCCTGCCGGCGTCTTTCAGCCTCCTTGGGAAGGAACACGGGCAGGTTTCCAGCCCTTTCCCATCTCTGACGGCACGGGCAAAGGCCAATAAAAAAAAGGATGGCTGTCTTGAGAGTAGCCCCCCTCCTCCAAGTTCTGAAGGCAACAGAATGGAGTGGGTAGTGAACAACCTGTTTGTCTTGGGTGCAGATGGCTTTTAATTGTCATTCCCAGATGTTCTGCCTCTTGAAGGTCAAATTCACCTTGTGTAAATTGTGCGGGAGCCATCCAAGAGCGAGCGAGCGAGAGAACACAGGCATTTTATTTGAAGAAATGCAATAAAAGAATCTTCTTCTTGCTTGTTTGTTTCCTTGTCTGTGTATTTAAAGATAATAGCTCAAGTGGAGTACGCAGGACTTAGTGAAGAGAGACGGACCCTTTTACCTCCAGGGGAACCGCTCCAATGAAACTCAAGTCAGCGCTGGCCTAGAAGATTTTACCCTCTGCTTGCATGGCAGTGACCTGTGTGCGTGGACCTAGTGGGGTTGGTCTAGCTTCCAGCGGCTTGCCGTCCACACCACAAAACCCGCGTTTTCCAGAAGTTAACCTCTCCAGCTGTTGCAACAGAGAAACCAAGCACGGAAAGGAAACAGTATCTGACTTATCCAGCAGATCAGGGCTGGGACTCCCCTGCCTCTGCGGTCCCTGCTTTTAGCTGCGTCCGTCTCCCAGTGGGTCCCTGGAGTGGCTTCTCCGGGCAGTGCACACACACCCACTTTTACCTCACGACTCAAGCTAGCTCTGCTGAGCACAACCAGATTTCACGGGTCCCCCTCCGAAATACTGAATTGGGCTGCTCTCTCCACACATGTCGGAGTCCGTATCGGGAGGCCTCAGCCCTGCCCAGATGGACCAAGAGGTAAGAGGCCTCTGAAGAGCTCCACCTTGCTGCATCCGGCGGGTGTGTCAAGGCGGAGGTGTTATCGGACCAACTGTCTAGTGGCACAAGCTCAAACACCCTGGCCCTGCCCCAGCTTTGCGCTTTCTCTGAGACCCTGCCGTCCCCTTCCCCCACTCTATCCCCGTCCCTCCATCACAAGCTCTCCCCCACCCTCCCTCATTTTCCCCAGGCTGGGGCAAGGGGTTGGGGTACAGGAGGGGGGGGGCTCTGGGCTGCAGCATGTGGCTGAGGGGTTCAGAGTGAGGCAGGGGGCCCTGGGCTGAGCCTGGGGTTGGGGTGGAGGAGGGGTGCGGATAGAGCCCGGCAACGCTTACCTCAGGTGGCTTCTGAGAAACACCCGGCATTCCAGCCCCGGGGACAGCCAGGCAGCTTTGAGCGCTGCCCCGGCCGGCCGTGGTTCCTGCCCAATGGGATTGGTGGAGGTGGCGCCGGGGGCAGGGGCATTGTGCAGAGACCCCCTGACGCCCCTGCCCCTCAGTGCTGGACATGCCGGTCACTCCCAGGAGCCTCCTGGAGCCAGAGCAGGGAGAGAGCCTGCGTAAGCCCCGCTGCATTGCCGGCCTTTGAGCAGCCTAAAATCTCCCTGTTTGGCTTCAGTCGCCTCCAGGAGAAGGAGACCAGTTCCAGGAGACTCCCAGCCAGTCCAGAAAGCTCGGCACCATTAAACCTGGAAACCAGAAGAGAAGCTGAGTATAAACCGCAGGGCACGGGCAGAAGGAGGTCAGAGGTAGGAAGTGGTCTCAGAAACTGGCTGCACCCTTGAAGGACCAGGCATTGGTCCCTGGGCCAGACCCTAGGGCAGAGGCCAGGTCTGGGCTCTGCCGGCCTCGGGGAAGCAGCATACAAGGCCTCGTGAGACCAGGGTGGGGCAGAATGAAGAGGAGGCCAGGACGGGGGCAGAACGACCTTCTGCGGGGGTTGGTTCTTGGACTTCAGCTGTGCTCTCCTTACCCCGGAAGGAGTGGGACTCAGTCATAGAATCCTAGCACTGGAAGGGACCTCGAGAGTCATCGAGTCCAGTCCCCTGCCCTCATGGCAGGACCCAGCACCGTCTAGACCATGGTGAGCTGACGGGAGGGCTGAGTGACAAGAAGAAGCCGACCTCCACCCAGGCCTGGACAACACTCAGCCGGGGGGTGGGCTAGCGAGGCAAGATCCGGGTTCTCCATGCCAAGCCCAGCCGTGAATGAACCCACCCTGCCACTGTCACATTTGGTTCTGGTGGTATTTTCCTAGGGTGATGGCTCCACTAACAGCCCTCCGTCCGGCGAGCAGATGCACTGACTTCTAGGAGGCTTGTACAAACGTGAACTAAACAGACCCCTCTGTCCAGGATCAATACTATTAAAAAAACACGCCCTGACAATACAAGAGTTTAATGACACAGCAAGAAAGAATGCTTTTAATTTTCTAAAAAATGAAAATAGTATCTCCCGCGATCCTTTTAATGAATCCAGCACAGATTTTCATAGCAGATGTTTTAAATATCACGAAAGGCCATTGATGGCCTAGTTATAATGTGTGTGATGGAGGGCGGGGGGTATGCCCCACGGAGGCCCTGGAAGGTTGAATTAGGCCAGGAAGGAGCAAACAGTCAATTAAGTTGCAAACAATGGGGATTTAGGCCATCGGGGAGGCAACTAATTAGAAGGGAGCTCACCTGTGTGGGAACAAGTGGGCCTTCTGGAAAGCCAGGAGGCTGGAGGGAGGAACCCGGCAGTTTCTGTCCCTGAGGGAAGGCGGGGATAGAGGAACCCCTGAGCGAGCTTACCTCGCAGCCTGAGGGAGAGGAGTCTGAGCAGCGAGGTGGAATAGCTCGGGGAAGACCAATGGGAAGTAGTCCCGAGATGAGCGCAGTGAAGCTAGTGTAGCCAAAGACCTTACCGGTTGGCTGTGGGACACTGGACTGCAATGCAGGGGGGGGGGGGGGTGTAGATCCCTCTGTCACCCATTGCAGCATGGGTATGGCAGGGGGCAGGGAAAGGCAGACAGCCCACGCTGCTGCCGGAGAGCCACAATCAGTACAGCGGGTGTAAGGGCTGCCTGGTGCTGCTGAGGGACTTGAGGAGACCTGGACGGATGGGCGGGCCGCAAGGCAGCCGGGCTGGGACTCTGAGGGGAAGGAGAGCTGCAACGGTGGCAAGGGAGAAAGGGGGCACTGAACTGGGCCGAATGAATCCCTGGGTTTGTGGTAAGGAGGTGTCCTCCCCTCCCCCGGTGTGAGCAGAGCCCTCCGCGACATTGCACATTGAGACTACCCAGGGTCTATTTGAGTGTGCGCTGCTGCCGTAGAAACGCCCTGTCCTGGCCCACACGGCCCGGCGATACTGTTCCATGCCGTCTTCCAAGACCTTTCCCAACCACTGCGAGCAGCTTTTGACTCCTGGGAAGACGTGCTCCAGCAGCGGAGGCTTAGAGGCAGCTTGAGAGCAGAGAGAGGGGTGGGAACCACTGGACAGTCTGCGCGTTCTTGTGATCTCTAATGAAAGCTACTTCTTAAGGCGGCCGCTTCCTGGGCACCAGGTTTTGGTGTTGGGATGAGGTTCCTGAGAGACGCTTTGCAGGCTGCAGGCCTAGGTGTGAGTGTGGACTTCCGCTGTGTCATGGACTCTTCCACTGGCCCATTACCAGGAGCCATAAAGTCCTAGTATCCCAGGGCTGGAAGAGACTTCAGGAGTCATCGAGTCCAGTCCCCTGCCCAAAGCAGAACCAAGCCCAACTCAATCATCCCAGCCAGGGCTTTGTCAAGTCGGGACTTTACAACCTCTAGGGATGGAGATTCCACCACCTCCCTAGGGAACCCAGCCCAGTGCTTCCCCACCCTCCTAGGGAAATAGTTTTTCCTAATCTCCAACCTAGACCTCTCCCACTGTAACTTGAGACCATTGCTCCTTGTTCTGCCACCACTGAGAATAGCTTCTCTCCAGCCTCTCTGGACCTCCCTTCAGGGAGTTGAAGGCTGTTTTCAAATCCCCCCTCACTCTTCTCCTGCAGACTAAAAAAGCCCCAATCCCTCAGCCTCTCCTCATAGGTCCTGTGCTCCAGCCCCCTCAGTGTTTTGGTTGTCCTCCGCTGGACCTTCCACTGGACCCTCATGCAATGGCCCATAATCCCTGTCTTTCGGGCAGGACACAGCGCCCGCATGTTGAGCTCCAGGCTGCTCACCTCACTGCTGTGAGACGTCCCCTTGAATCCAAAAGGGCTCTTCCCAAGGAAGTAAAGAGCATTTAATCGGCGGGTTGTGCTGATGATTTTGCATTGTCAGCAGGATTTTCAGAGGGGTTGCCCCACGAGCGACACCTCAGAGGGTGTTTGGACTGTGCTGAACACCCGCCTGCAGGAAATCAAGCCCATTTTAAGGGGACCTCAAGCTGAGTAGCCAGAAAAGGTGGCAACCGCCATAGCGGGTCACTTCTGTTCATCTCAGCCTTCATCTTCTGTCCTCCCAACACACACACATCAGCTCCTGTCCTCTGTCCTTCCTCAAAGGCCTCTTTTTAGATTGGTGACTTCCATGAGCCATTTGGGAAGAGAACAGTGAAAACTCTACAGGTCCAACCTCTCTAGTCCGGCACCCTTCGGACCTGATGGGGGTTGAACCAGAGAATTTTCTGGACAACAGGAGGTCAATATGGTCTAGCAGCATTACCAACACTTCCACTGCTCAGTGGGCTCTGAGAAGACATGTAGAGGTAAATTAGAGCTAAATAACAGCACAGAACACAGAGCCAGGACGAGGGGCTGTAAACAACATTTATGGGAAACTTACTGCTAAGTGGACATTCAGGTACATAATGTCATAGCGGACCACGGCTGTTTCTTGACCAGAGAGTTCTGGACTAGAGAGGTTCAACCTCTATGTGTGACAAAGGTGGCGTGTAATGGAGAGACGGCTAGAAATTATAAAGAAAAATTAAGGTGCAATTAAGCAACTCTTAGGGGTAATTTCACACTAGCGCTTCCCACTCGGAAACCATAAAAGGGGTAGAAAACACTGATAGTTTCCCCTGCCATCCTAGCAGATGGCAATATTTTGCCTTTTTTGTTCTTAGAAATTCGGCGCACCTTTGGTCCGTGCTTCTGTGTTATAAGCTGCCCCCACTGAGCCGGTGGAAAGAGACTTTGGGTGGGCGATTTAGGGTACTGTGAGGCTACGTTGAAGAGTGACCTATGTACACCAGGCATTGCGTTGCAAGTCCAGGGGAAGAGGGGAGAATTGTCATTGTCTCTTTTACACGTGGATGCTGAAGGCTGAATATTTGCAGCTTGCAGGTGACATAGTGCTTGAAAGCTCAGTCAAATCTCCTGCCTTCTAGCCTATCGAAAAAGAATTGATACGGGAAGAAGTGGAAGGAGGCTTGTGGGGGAAGGGGCCTGGTAGTTACTTGACTGCAAACGGGGAAAAGTAATCCAAAGAGAGGGAGGATTTCGTAGGGTTTAGCGTGCGGACGAGGGAAAGACCGCACCAAGCACCCGTGTCCGTCTGCCGGGGGCAATGGTGATGTCCTCTCTCCTTTTGCAAATCTGCTTCACTCTCCTTGTGCCCTTTGTCCATGTTTAGCCACAAACTAGCCCTCGCCTGGCTCCCATGGCTGAGTCCCGATGGATTGGAGGCTGAGAAGAGAGGAGCACCTGGCCCTTCCACCCTGGCTAGGTAGAGCACTGGAGGGAAAATTTCCAACCACAACTTCCTGCTCCCAGTTGGTCTCCCATTGGGGGCTAGGAAGGCCACTCCCTGAGGGGAGCTAAGCTGTGCTCAAACAGGGCCATGCGACTGGTTACAGGAGATCTTCTGCCGCTCGTCTTACCTGCCCAGTTGAGATTAACTGCCAAGTCACTAGCTATGCTGCTGGAGCCCGCTTGGCAGAGAATCTTTGATGTAGGCACCTTTCTTCCTGGGGGCAACGGGACCTGAGTTTTCTGGTGTCTAGAGTAGCTTGCAAAGTCCACTCTGGTGGACTCCCTTGAGTAAAAGCCAGCCGGCTGAAGATGAATGCTAAGATTGGCTACTGAAGGTCTTGTGTGCCTTGTAAAAACTCAGTTGCATCTGTACTTGCAACCTTGGAGAAGTGCACGTAAAAACACAGTTAAATACTATTATACAGGGATACCAAGCCCTGATCATAGAATCATCGAACACTAGAACGGAACTCGAGACGTCATCGAGTCCAGTCCCTGCACAGCAGGACCAAGCACTGTCTAGATCATCCCTGATGTCTATCCAACCTGCTCTTAAATATCTCGAATGATGGAGGGATATCATCAGAAGAAAACTCACCATTTAATAGGATTCGTCACACAGCGTAGCATGTTCTTTAAAGCAACCCGCACCGTCAACGGCCCCCAAATGAGGAAGCCATTAGGCATAGGCTTGAAAAGAAAGGAGGAAAAGCCAGGAAACAATGGAGCTAGTAAGTACACGGCAAAACTCTTCAGCGCTACAGTGGGTTTTAAAAAAATATAGAGAAAAAAATTTACAGAAGAAACAGATGTATCTGCCAGAAGTTAAATACACATTTGTTAAGGATGCTCTTCTCATAGTCAGGGTCAGAAAAATATGTACAAATGCAGCACCTTGCTGATTGACAGAAAATCCTCCGTCCCGGCACTGGGAAACTTGTTTTCTTGACAGCACTTTGTTTTAAGGCTAGAGGCAGAAAAATGTCTTATGCTTGTCCTTAAGCTGGAAGGCCCTTTGTTCAGGATACTTATACCATTTGCAGATAATGATGTGCATTGCCGTTTCAGCTGTCTGCATATGCATTTTTATGTTTTTTTATGACAGCTCTGCGTACGGAACTAAAAGGCCATTTAGAGCTGTCAGGAACTGACAAGCATTACCCTTTACATTTACAATTCTGTTAGCATGCACTGTCAGGTGGATTCACCATTCCGCCGACATACGATTTTCTTTGAAACCTATGTATGACTTTAATTTAATACAGCAGTCGCCACAAAAAGAGCCTTATTAAGATTTTCTTTTCTATTTATCTTTTACGCCTTTCCTTTTTATGTGGCTTCTCCCCCCCCCCCCCCCCCACTTTCTTTCCTCCTTTTACAGCTCTGTAAAGAGAAACAAGGAGAGAGAAAATTGTCTTACCAGGAACATTACAGTGTGTTCTGGCACTCCAGCCTGTAATGTAGTATGTAGAAGAGTTGATTTTTTTTTAAAGTCCATTTACTTTAAAAAAAATTGCTACTGGTATGTTACAAATATTGAGCCAGCCTATGAAAGTGAAAAGAGCAAAATACCTGCAGTTGGTAATAGCGACAGGAGCTCGAATATTAGCTGCTGACTGATCTGGTAACTCCTCTGCCCTCTGGGTCAGTTTCTGATATATTTGCTCCTGGTGAGTAGCTGTTTACTCCTCAAGCAACTCTCGAACAAATACCAGTGTTAATTCAGATTATTTTCTAATCACTGCAGCATTACTTACCTTCAAAGGTGTAGAGTCAGCTGTGATCTACACTTCATGCAATCCACCTTGGGCTTCAAAGGAGCAAATCTGGGAAGAATTTAACCCTCGGCGTCAGTGTTTTGAAATGTACTAATATGTATTCGTTTTAAAACAGTAGGGCCCAAAGACTACATCTATACTGCGGAGCTATTTCAGGATCCTTCCGGTATCCCGACATAGTTATTCCACGTCTTTTGAGCAAGCCCATTATTTCAAAATATAACGGGCACGCTATTCTGACATGCCTGCAAACCTTGTTTCATGAGGAGTAAAAGGCATTTTGGAATAGTGCTCTATTTTGAAATTTGGTGCTGTGAAGACAGCACCAAATTTGAAATAAGCTATTTCGAAATTAAGTCAAAATAAGCTATGCAATTTTGAGCTACAAATTCAGCATAGATGCACTCAAAGATGCCAGATGAGATGGGGGTCTCTATGCAAGACACACATAATAAAAGTTAGTCCCAGCTCTGAAGAGCTTCTAGTCCAGCCATGGCCAATCCTCAGCTTGCGAGCTACATGAGGCTTTTGCCCCCCAAAAGTGCAGCTCGCGAAGCCGCTCCTGCGTCCCTCCCCATGGCCCCCCACCTCCCGCCGGCTTCTCCCCTTCCCCCCAGTCCCCAGCTTCCCTGTGCTTATCGGGTCGGAGCTGTGGGGTTTTAAAAATGGTGCCCAATATGGGTGTCCGTCTTAAAGGGGCAGCCTCCTTTTTAGAATTTTTTTTTTTAATTTTTGGTTTTGCTCGATAATTCTGTTCTGGGGCTTTTTTATTATTATTATTTGCTCGACAATTCTGGTGCAGCTCTTCACATTTTTTCCAGTGCTGTTTTGGCTCTCTTTGTTAAATGGGTTGGCTACCCCTGTTCTAGTCTAGCTAGACAAAGGTAAGAGGGGAAACAGGAACAGAATGAAACAAAAGACAGGACTATGAAGCACTTTAAAGATTAACAAGATGGTTTATTAGGTGATGAGTTTTCGTGGGCCAAACCCACTTCTATCACCTAATAAACCATCTTGTTAGTCTTTAAAGTGCTATATAGTCCTGTCTTTTGTTTCAGCTAGACCAGACTAACATTGCTACATCTCTATTACTATGAATAACTTGCTAAAGATGCCACAGCAAGAAATTGTAGAGCCAGAACTGGCGCGCAAGTTATCCTGGCTAGCGCTCTTGGAATAATTGTGGGTTTTTTTCAGTTTGTTCACTCACCTGATAGTGGAGTTGTGGGGTTGGGGAAGAATTCATTTCAGGTCAGTCCAGATTTTTTTCCCCCCTAAACCGTATTGTGCACAGAAAGAGTTGCAGAAAATTGACTTTGGCAGAATCTTTGTTCAGTCTTTTTTTGAATTAAAATCGAAATAAACTCAAAATCGAAAGTCATTTTGGAGTGGGAAATCCAATGATTTCCTTTTCAAAATAGCAAAATGAAATGCAATATCTGTAGTTCAGCTGAAAATAAAAACAAGTTGGCACATTTAGCACAGGCCTGCCAGTGTTTTGTTGCTCTGAATCTGTTTGTGCGCACTTGGGCATGTGCGTGAAGTGGTAGGATAAGGAAGTCTGGTTGAAAATTTGAGCAGCTCAATTCCTCACATCTAGTTGAGCCTTCTCTCAAATCTGGAGGGAGAGGTAGGATATTCAAGTGATAATTAAAGGAACAATGGAAGTGTAGTCTTTATTACATATTTAAATACTGACAGTATGTTCAGTCTATCTCAGGACACTGCAGAAGCCACATTCCTTAGGCCATGTTGTTCAACTTAATGACTCCCGATTTTACAAAATCGAACTAGTGTGTCCACACTGTGGGGGAAGCTTCGAACTTAGTCTGAGGCAGGCTCCATTAATGTGGATGCGCTACCTCAGACTTAGAGCCCCCGGGAGCGCTGAGAAGTAATTAGTTCGAATTACTTGAGAGAGTTGTCATTTTGAAATAACGACACCAGAGCATCCCCATTGCTGCTATTTCGAAATAGCTATTTCACAATTAGCGTTACTCCTGATGAAAAGCAGGAGTACAGATTTTGAATGAATCGAATTAAGTGGCCTGCTATTTCGAAGTAACGAGCTTGGTAGTGTGGACGCTCTGCTTATAAATTCACCCTAAGGGGATTATTTTGAAATAAAACCCTAGTGTACACCAAGGCTTGGGGTTTATAATCTAAATAGCCTCGTACGATCTAAACGCACTGCCTGGAATGACTAGATTAAGAAAATGATTTAGGCCTATGTTCGACTGACTCACCCTACTTAAAAATCTACTCTTCAGTACCGAATGGCTGTCAGACTGAGTAGTATTAAAAATAACTTGACGATTGCTACCGCTGGAGCTACAAATTTTTTTCTTCTTTGATTCCGCCTGTTTTGATATCAGACCAATTCAAATGGAAGACTCCGTAACTTGGCAAACCTATTTATTTTTTCGGTAGATCATATACATAGATATGAGTGATGCCTTTTAGTTCAAGGGGGATGTGTTGGGGGGTGGTCACAGAAGACCCTTTGGGGGGTGCCTCCCAGAGAGCTGACAAGTGCACTGCCACTCGCCTTTTTGCTATCTGGAGCTTCTCATCACTCGGTCCTGCTGGGCCAGATCCCTGGCCGTCCCCAGCCAAAGCATAGAGCTAAGATCACTGCCTTCCCCCCACCCCGAGAAGCAGTTCAGGTCCAAGGAAAATGCAGTTTGGGGCCCAGCTTCCTGGGATACCGCTCCCAAAATGGGCTCAGAACCCCAAAGGAATTTTTTGGGCAAGCCCCCTTTAACAATGAAAGGGGGAATGTACACACTGGTTGTTCCCCCAGGTAACAATTAGTTACACTGGGCTTGATAGTAAATAAAAGTGATTTTGCTAAGTGCAAGCAGTAGGAGTTAAGTGGTAATAAATGAGAACAGGCAGAGCAAAGTAGATTACAAACTTAAAACAACAGAAAGGCTGTGTCCAGACTCCATGCCTCCGTCGACGGAGGCATGTAGATTAGCCAGATCGGAAGAGGGAAATGAAGCCGCGATTAAAATAAGCCTCGTGAAACCAGGTTTACCTGTGTCGATGAAGAAAGGCTTCTTTGTCGGGGCATCGCGTCCAGACTCTCCCGATCTGCCGACAAACAGCTGATCGGCAGATCGGGGCAGCCATTTAAATTTAAATGAAGCCGCGATTATTTTAATCGCGGCTTCATTTCCCTCTTCCGATCTGGCTAATCTACATGCCTCCGTCGACGGAGGCATGGAGTCTGGACACAGCCAAAATGCGTGGCTAATTCTAACCCTAAAACCTCAGTACAAATGTATTACAAACCCACCCTAAAACTGTTCTCTTTCCGGCTAAGCCTTCAAACCAGGGCTGCTCCTCGTCATGGGGTCTTTGGATCCCTTTCTTGGCAGTGTCCCAGCCAAAGACAAAGACCTCCTAGTTTCCTATTGTTTTAAAGATTCCCACTTTTGCATGGGAAGTTACTTGGCCAGTCCCTACCAGCTAGGGAGGTCGTGTGACTTCCTACGACCAATCACCGCTAAGACTTAAGGACAGATAGCTGTCTGCATATGATTGCCCAGACACTGAGACGTCCCGGCATTGGAAACACCCTTGATGGCTTTCCTTTGCACATTTAAAACCATAAAGCATTCCATTCTCCATATGTCTAATTTTACACACCAGGTCGATACAAACACCAAAATAAGCTAAACAGATCCAGCGGATAATGACATGCAGATTGATAGGTTACATGAGACATTTTGTCCAAAGCACCTTTGAGTTAGACATATCTCTGTCCGCAATTCCATTTTTTACAGCCTAAGGGGGTGTCTGTCACAGGGGCACCATAAGAAGTAGAGATTTGAATGGGAAGCCCTTTGGATTAAAATAAGACTGGTATTAAATACACAGACAACCTTAAGATGTTTCCCTTCCTTCCACAGCATAAAGGCAAACTCTAAACATTAGCTTAAAACAGCTGCTGTGCACATATTCGTTGATAAATTTGAATCCATTTCCTACGCCCCCTAAGCTCCTCATCTGTCTTACCCATTTGATATACACACATGTGGCTTAGACAAGCAGAGACAAGCTCACTGGGGTTATCTCTGTCTGCACGGCAACCATCCATTTGTAACTTTCTGGACCTCCAGGCTTACCAATTACCAGTGATTTCCTAATCTATCACTCTTTTATTGTGTAATTGTTTGTTTTACAGATTGCGTCAACTTCACATATGTGAGGTCTGGAGGGCTGATCCTGCTTCAGTTGATTTCCACGATATACATTTTGATGGGAGACGGATCAAGCCATAAAGATAAAATAAGTATCCTCCACCTTTATCCCAAAGGTGTAAATTGTCAAAGTAACATACAGGGAAGTGTAGCTGTGTAGCTCCCATTACATTAACTGCCTAGATTGTGGCTTAATGCTCTTAAAGAAGAGAAAAAAAATGCATGCTGCCATTTCATCATCTCCTCCTTCTTCTGTTACTCGTTAACGTTTTGCCCCAGTCTGGAATGCCTTTTCCAGTCACACTATCCTAATGCAGGCACTCACCAGGAATGACCGTTATAGGATTTGTTTATTCTCCTCCTGTACACCTCGACTTGAGTTCAAATCTCTCTTCCTTGCAATTAAGAAAGTTGCACATTCACATGTATGTTGACCCCTGCACAATACAGTTGGAGATAGACCACATCCAACTTGTGAGTAAGTCCCTTCCGTTAGATGATGACGCAGCTACTGTGGTTACTCCACCTTTAATTTTTGCTCTAACACTCCTGTTGAAATTCCACCAGCCGTTCATTTTGTGCCACGTTTTCTCCGCCCAAAATTGCGGCAGCCTTGAAAATGGGCAAGTTCCATTCATGAAAAACTGTTTTTCTTGCGTGTGTGCTGGGAATCCTTACCCAGCTCTCTTGACTGAACTATTCAGAATAATCAATGGGTGACAAGATTGGCATTAGGTTTGAGCTGGGCTTCAGAGCACAGGTTGGAGGACAAGACTGGAAATCTAGTTTAGTTATTGATGGCACCAACATCTCACAAGTTGCTCTCACAAGCTCTCCGCCGCTTCAGACTGCATGTGAAGTAGGTTCAGCTAAGAGGGTACTTCCCATATACAAGCATAGAATCCTAGGGCTGGAAGAGACCGCAGGAATCATCGAGTCCAGCCCCTTGCCCAAAGCAGGACCAACCCCAACTCATTCATCCTAGCCAGGGCTTTGTCCAGCCAGGATTAAAAAACTTCTAGGGATGGAGATTCCACCACCTCCATAGGGAATCCATCCCAGTGCTTCCCCACCCTTCTAGGGACATAGTTTTTCCTCGTATCCAACCCAGACCTCCCCCACTATAACTTGAGACCATTGCTCAAGTATGAACATGGCCAAACAAAAAGTATAGGGTTAGTTTGGATTCATACACAGGAGTCTTGCCTCCTTCCAACTCTACCTCTGGCAATATAGAGGTAGAGTCTGAGATTCCTGTTTGGGTTCATCACTTCACTACTTACTGTGTCAACAAAACAGCTGGAAGACGAAGAGCAACTACCATGGAGTAGATCACAACACCCGGTGGACAGAAGAGGTGCTAATTTCCTCATTACTAGCATATGATGATTTTTCAAATGCATTATTTAACTAGTTGCCAGGCATGTGGTGTGTTGAAGACTGTTACAATTGTGATCTTTACATTCTCACAGGCATTTCCTGGCCCTGCTTGTGGGCAAGGAATTCTACAGGGAAACGTGATGTCAGAAACCATCTGAGCCTAGAGTAAAGTGACATGACTTGGCACATTTGTGTTTTAGGGAGAAGTCTGCTTTGTCTAGCAACTTTTATAGCATTGGCATACAGATAGTGCTCAGGTCTCTGGATAGAGGTTGCAATTTTTTCCTCCTTTTCATTACATTGTAAATTGTTGGTATAACTCTATGTAGCTATTTTTCTTTATTTTCTTGTTATTAAATACACCATCCCTGTGGCCAGTTTTCTGCTATGTGCTGGCACTTACATACATTAACTAAAAAACATGACTATTCTGGCTGGAAGGTTGTAAGGTAAAAGTAATTAATTTCTTAATTCAAAACCGTAATGCAAAAGAACCCCAGAATAGAGAGACAAGCAGGCCACCCCCTAAGGCACATGGGCACAATTCACTCCACCTTACTCTGGCCTGGCTCTCTACAGACTGGCACTGATTGTATGCATCACATTCTTCTCCTCTCCCAGCCCTGTGCACGGAAACAGGAGAGGGAAGCCTCCTACCCCCAAGAATTTAAAGTGAAAATGGCTCCAATATGCCTCATGATCTATCAATGACTCATGATCTATCAATCTCCCACAAGCGGCAGAGAGGGTTGCACTAAGACAGGCTAAAGAAATGATACGTGGTCCTATGGCACCTTAGGGTATGTCCATAGAACCATAGAACTGGAAGAGACCTCAGAAGGTCATCAAGTCCAGCCCCCTGCTCTAGGCAGGGCCAATCCCAACTAAATCAACCCGGCCAGGGCTTTGTCACGCTGAGACTTAAACACCTCTAGGGACAGAGAGTCCACCCCCTCCCGAGGCAACCCGTCCCAGTGCTTCACCCCCTCCTAGGGAAATAGTTTTTCCTAATATCCAACCTGGACCTCTCCCACCACAACTTGAGACCATTGCTCCTTGTTCTGCCATCTGTCACTACTGAGAACAGCCTCTCTCCATCCTCTTTAGAACCTCCCTTCAGGAAGTTGAAGGCTGCTATCAAATCCCCCCTCACTCTTCGCTTCTGCAGACTAAACAGACCCAAGTCCCTCAGCCTCTCCTCACAAGTCATATGCTCCAGCCCCCCAATCATTCTGGTTGCCCTTCGCTGGACCCTCTCCAATGTCTAGACTACATGGATCCATCGAAGGAGCCATGTAAACTAGTTTACCTGACATAGTCAATGAAGCAGGGATTTAAATAATCCCCGCTTCATTAAAATAAAAATGGCCACCACGCTGTGCCAACAATCAGCTGATCCGGCACAGTGCGGCAGTCTAGATGTGGATCAGTCGAAAAGGGAAGACTTTGTCGACTGCTCCCTTATGCCTCGTGAAATGAGGTATACAGGAGCGGTCGACAAAGGCTTCCCTTGTCGACCGATCCACGTGTAGACTGCCGCGCTATGCTGGATCAGCTGATTGTCGGCACAGTGTGGTAGCCATTTTTATTTTAATGAAGCGGGGATTATTTAAATCCCCACTTCATTGACTATGTTGGGTAAACTAGTTTATATGGCTCTGTCGACGGAGCCATGTAGTCTACACATACCCTTAGAGGCTAACCAAAATAGATAGAATCATGAGCCTTCATGGGCAAAACCCACTTAATCAGATGAATTGGAGTGGAAATAACAGCAACCAAGAGAGAGATACAACATCAGAAGAAGTACCTGTGAATTGTAGGACCCGTGTTAATGAGGCTTAGTAAATGGGCTGGAAGTGTCCCATATAGAACTTTTGATATGGAAATGCAGATGTCAAAGGCAGCAGAAATTGGCTTTGTAATGTGCCAAGCAGTGAATGGTTTTGTTCAAGCCTAGAGTAACAGTGTCAAATCTGTAGATGAATTCCAGTGCTGCAGACTCTTTGTGACTGGCTAGTGAAATACCTGTGTAGAAGAATGGCTACTTTTAAATCCAGGACTGAGTGCCCCGGCAGGTTGAAATGTTCCCCTACAGGTTTCTGTGTGTTTGGTGTCTGATTTGTGTCCATTTCTCCTTTGTCGCAGAGACTGGCCGGTTTGGCCAGTGTACATGGCAGAGGGGCAATAGAGGATGTGTAGTTGTATGAGCCCTTGATGTTGTGGCTTGTGTGATTGGGTCCTGTGATGGTGTCACTTTCCTGTGGAGGGCAAAGATTGAAGCTGTGGGACACAACACTGCTAAAAACAGCAGTGTATCAGGGAAGGCCAGCGTGGGCAAGTGGAGAGCATGTACATTCCTTTACCCTTTGGGTGTATCTAGACCTTGCTTTCCTAAGATGTGCCTGTGGAACTCCTTGCCAGAGGATGTTGTGAAGACCAGGCCTTTAATAGGGTCCAAAAAAGAACTAGATAAATTCATGGAGGTTAGGTCCATCAATGGCTGTTAGCCAGGATGGGTAGGAATGGTGTCCCTAGCCTATGTTTGTCAGAGGCTGGGAATGGGTGACAAGAGAGAGATCACTTGATTCCCTGTTCTGTTCACTCCCTCTGAGGCACCTGCCATTGGCCACTGTTGGTAGACAGGACACTGGGCTAGATGGACCTTTGGTCTGACCCAGTGTGGCCATTCTTACGTTCTTAATTATATAAGCTTTATTTTTTGTGTTTGGCAGTAGTGCCTAGAGGAGATCGACCAGCCCAAGGGATCATGCTTCTATGCATTATACAACATATAGCAAATGACAGTCCCTGCATAATGAAATGGTAGATGTCCTGGCTATCCATACCATCAACGACACAGATTTATTGTATCATATTCACCAGGTGAGAGCTTAGTACTAAAATTCCTCTTGACCCTTCTCCACACAGTCCATGAGTTTGCCAGCAAATGCAAAGCTGAATGAGTGGGTTAGCTAATCCTGCCCTGGATTCGACTTTCTTCACCCAGTTCCACCACTTCGGAAAATGCACCTCTGAACCGTTGCTTCAAAGCATGCTGGGAAAGGTATTTTCTTCAGAGCAGTCATGCTGGGAGTGCCTCAGTGTTTCTGACCATGGACGGATGGGCTAAAATGGACGTTCTGTCCACTGTACGACGTGAAGCTGGTCTCCTCTGTACAATGTGAAGCTGAATCAAATGCAGAAGTGGTGGGTTTCCACTTATTAACAAATAATTCCTGCTTGGCGTTAGATGGTTCCAGTCACTTCTATGAACTGGATTTTCATCTCTACCCTTTTAGATCTATTTGTTGCCAGCCTCAAAGAGGAGGCAGGTCCCTTCTTATTGTTCGTGGAAAGTCTTCTGTTGGATTTGGTTTCTTCAGCCCCCCCTGAAGCCTGTAACTCTATGTTTATATAATTTCCGTGTCATAAGTTGGTTATCTGACACTTTAATAACATATTGCAATTTAAGGAAAGACGCCGTCCATACCGCATTAGGCAAGTGGTTCTGTCTATGTTGCTTTTGGTGGAGTTTAATAGCGGGTAGGAAATATCATTCAAATGGTGGATGCAGATGATTGCATCCTGATCGATTCTACTGCCAGATCCTGGTAAGCGCACCAGCCTGACCATCTCTTTCTTTTCCTTTATTTTTCCTATTCGGTAATCTTGCCTTTTGGGAGAAAGAAGGGAATCAACCCCCACCGTATGTCGTCATCTAGAATTGTTTTTCTTTCTGTAAGTCATTCACATGCCTCTGTGATGAGTGCTATGAATACTTAGATAATGTCTACCCCATTTATGGATCCAATCCAAAGCCCATTGGAGTCTTTCCATTGACTCTGGATCAGGCGTTGAAGTCTCCTTTGGCTACATCTCATGCATTTATTCCGCTTTCATTCTGTTCTTAGGATAAAATGCTCATTTATGACACCAGCAATATGGCAATCCAGCAAACTGGGAAACTTTCAAAGGATAATTGAAGCGGAAGTCTTCGTTCTCTCTTCTTATACTTATGTCATGAAAGAAACAACAACGTCGTTTCCAATGCTCTGTTTTAGAGCTGGTTGAATAATACTTAGTCATCATGTTGGTCAAATAGCCAATAGGGCTGTTTGTTGTTAAATATATTATTCACCCATTCCACACAAAAATTGGCCATCTCTAGAGCTGCCTTAAATGTTTATTCAATTGATTAGTAGTTTAATCCAGTTTTAACTAATTCAGTCTATTTGGTGGTAATCAACCAGTGCTATTTTATATGTACATTACACCATTGAATTGGAAAAACTCAATAAGGTAAATAAGAAAATCTTGAGGATACAGAAATAATAATGTGATAGAACAGAACATATATGATGACAAAACTGATAAACAAGTCTACAGAAGTGTAATTTTCACAGAGAAGCGATTGTGCTTGGACTTCCCCCCATCATCTCACCCTTTGCAAAGTCAGGCTCTGTCTGATAATATAGAATCATAGAATACTAGAACTGGAAGGGACCTTGAGAGGTCTTTGAGTCCAATCCCCTGCTCTCATGGCAGGACCCAGTGCGTTCTAGACCATCCCTGACAGGTGTCTGTCTAACCTACTCTTAAACATCTCCAGAGATGGAGATTCCACAACCTCCCTAGGCAACTTATTCCAGTGTTTAATCGCCCTGACAGTTAGGAACTTTGTTCTAATGTCCAGCCTAAACCTCCCTTGCTGCAATTTAACCCCATTGCTTCTTGTCCTACTCTCAGAGGTTAAGGAGAACAAATTCCCTGCCCCCCCCCCCGTGACACCCTTTTAGATATCTGAAAACCACTATCATGTCCCCTCTCAGTCTTCTCCTTTCCAAACGAAACAAGGCCAGTTCCTTCATCCTTGTCTCATAGCTCATGTTTTCTAGACCTTTCATCATTTTTGTTTGCTGAATCTTCTCCAATTTCTCCACATTTTTCTTGAGATGTGGTGCCCAGAACTAGACACAACTTCAGTTGTGGCCTAATCAGTGCAGAGCAGAGCGGGAGAATGACTTCTCGTGTCTTGCTCACAACACTCCTGTTAACACACCCCTGAATCTCATGTGCTTTTTTTGCAACAGCGTCACACTATTGACTCTCATTTAATTTGTGGTCCACTGTGACCCCTAGATCACTTTCTGCAGTACTCCTTCCTAGATAGTCACATATGTTTGAATATAGCCAGCCTACCAACATGTGCAGTGACAACTGAACTTATTCGCAGCCTAGCAATTGACTAATGAGGTCTATGTCCTGAGACCTCTCTCCAAGGAAATCACCAACTCTGGTGGTAAAACATGAGTTCATCAACAGGAGAGTGATTTTGCCATTGTAGGCTCCAATCCTACAAACAGTTATGCACTTGCCTGGTCGTAAGCACATGAACCATTCTATTCAAATCCATAGCACAAATCATGCATAAAACTAAGTATGCGGCTTGCTCTTTGCAGAATCAAGTCAATGGTGAGTACATTGAACCTTGTTCATGCATTTCTAAGAGTTGGAGATGGTCAGAAAATTGTGGGAGGAGGGCAATTCTGCTGTGGAAAATTTTGAGGAAAGCAAAAAGTTTTTTCATCCATTTTCAGAAAACTTTGTTTTGTGGTAGGAGAGAGGAAGAAACTTAAAAATAGGAGCAGATAACTGTCTAAAAAGGCTGTGCTTTTGGGGGGAGAGGTCAACTTTATAAGGAAAACAAAAAAATACTGAGGAAAAGCAATTTCTGTTACTATAAAAACAATGAGAAGTCCTGTGGCACCTTATAGACTACCCACGAAGGCTTATGCTCCGATAAATCTGTTAAAGACCCACTTTATCTGACGAAGTGGGTCTTTGCCCACGAAAGCTCCAATAAATCTATTAGTCTATAAGGTGCCACAAGACTTCTCGTTGTTTTTACAGGGTCAGACTAAAACGGCTTCCCCTCTGATATCTGTTACTATGCATTTTCATTTGGTCAAACCACCAATTTTTCATGATGGAGGAGGAAGTTTTGACAGAATTTGACTCTCTCAACTGCATATGAGTGCTTAAGTAGATTTTTTTCCTGAGGGGAGAGGTGTTTCAGTTCCTGGATATTTTGTCACTTAGCTTGGGGGACGGGGTCTCATAATGGTCCTATTTTGCTCCCACTGGAGCCAATGTGCAATTTATAGGATTGGGCGTATCAAGAGCAGAATGCAACATCTCATCTCCTATTGCTTTGTGTGGACAGCTGGCAGAATAATGTTATCCGCACTTGTTTTTTTCATTGTCAGTAGTCCACCAATATATGGGAATGAGCATTCTCAAACACTGCTTCGTGTCTTGAACCTGAATTTCAGTCCAACTAGGAGAAAGGCTTTGAATTTGCAGCTTCTGAACACAACCAGTACAACCAAGCTCCATAACATAGTGCAGCCAGCCTGTCTCAGCCACACAAACTGTTTTAGATGTGTGAAGTCTGATGTGCACAAAGTTCTGCTGTATTTGCAAAAGCACCTAAGTTGTTCATTTCTCAAAGCCCAAAGGAGTTGGGTTTTTTTATTTTTATTTCTGTGTGAAACCTCAAAAGACTCAGCGCATCAAAAGCACAGAGAGTGAATGATTATTTAATAGGGTCACACATTAAATGATGTGTACTTCCACAGCTTGTCAGAGCAATTAGAATCACGCATGAGATGGCTGGAGACCCCTCCAGTCCTACAATGAAGCTGACATGATGCTTGAAACAGGAATTTGGAGGTAAAGTTCCTCAGGGGGGCTCTCTTTAGGAATGCAGATAGTTGTTTGGAATTACAGCAGAATTGCACACGTGTTGTATGCTGCTACCTGGGGAATAATGTGGTTACTGTAATGTGTGCTATTGTAGAGTTACTAACTTTTGTTACATCAAAGTCTTTGCTGCCTAAAAAGAGATGTGTGCAAGTTACGTGCGCATGATTAATCCACATGAGCTCTCCTGAGGAAAAAAACACAATGAAGGCGAGGGACTTTGGTTTTACCGGGAGATAAATTAGGTGAGGTCACCCCTAAATTCTCACCTGAGGTTGACCTCACATAGTTTGCCTCACAATAAAACTGAAATTCCATGCTCTTATGGTGTTTTGTCCCTCAGAATAGCTCAAGTGCATTAGTTACCTGGAGGTAACACACACTCCTTAAAAGCAGACAACAAGCTTATGGTAAATAAGCCACTGTTTCAAAATAGGCCCAGCTGAAACTCAAGCCACAGTTCTGGAAAGCGTTTCTATTTCCAATGGACACTTAGCTTTAACTAGGATTTCATGTTGCTACCAAGCTCCACAAAGAAACTGGAGATATGCAGGTATTGTTAATGTAAGATATGGGAAAACAGGCGGAATGTCTCTTTAGAACCCTTGACTTTACTGAAAAGAGTCACACAAAGATGACTATGAATGGATTCTGACCATGTCTGATGAATATGTTATAGTTCAGAGAAATGTGGCTTATGGCATAGGATGTTTCCACCAGAGATTTCACGAACCAGAAGAAAATGTTGAATGTTTTAGAAGAGTGCTACATACATTGACTGAAAATTGTGGGGTTTTTGTGTGGAGGGGAGGGGAATGAAAAACACAAAAATCAAAGATAGGCTGGTTACTGTTTAACAGGTAAAATCCTTTTACAAGACTGTTCTCGAAGAGAGACTTAATCCTAACCACAACTATCCAGAGAGTAAAGCAAGCTGAGTTGGTGAAACAGCAGAACCTAGCACAGCTTGACAAACTTGAAAAACCTAAAACTGTAAATAGATACCTGAATGTTACCATAAAAACTTTGAGGAAAGGAGAGAGAACTCCCAGGTTCAGGGAGACAAATTCTAAGGTAACATATTCTCTTTAAACAAAATCTTACGGTAATTAAACCACCTACATGCCCAAAGTGTAGAAAAAATACAGTAAGAGATTATGATTGTCCAGCTAGAGGCATACAGTCTTATAAAACCATGAACTATGGACATTGGACAGTTGTTTGCTGCACCAAAGCAGAAAGGAGCTAACTTGTATTAAAGGCAACCAAGAGCTATTGTTTCTAGGGTTTATCATTGCTGATAACACAGAGCCTACAGGAGGGTGAAACTGGATATTCATAAAAAGACTTCTGACTTTCAAAGTGACTCAGGAGCTGATATCATTGGCAGTCTCATCTGAGATGACTAGAACTGCCTTCAGTCCTTCCCATAACTAAAGTCACCTGTCACTGCTCTGACTAGCCCTGGAGGTATTCTGAACTACATAAGTCAGTCCACCACAGAAATAGCTTATAAAGCCAAAAGCTATGCATTCAGTGTGTGTGTGTGTGTGTGTGTGTGTGTGTGTGTGTGTGTGTGTGTGTGTGTGTGTGTGTGTGTGAGAGAGAGAGAGAGAGCGAGAGAGAGAGAGAGAGAGAGAGAGAGATCAAAGGATCAAAAACCAACATCTTCCCAGCAGCACTGTGGGCCTAGTGAGAAAGGTGGAAGAACTTGGTAGAGGCTTTGATGAACTGGACTGCTGAAAGAAGATCCACGACAAATCAACTTGCGATCATGCTGAACCACAGTGTACATACACTCCTACCAGCCAGACTTTGGAAGAGACTAGCTGTAGATTTATGAAGATTCAGACATCATTATCTGGTGGCTGAGGACTCTCTTTCCAGGTATTTTAAAAATAAAGTATTTGCTACCCAGAACTTGCTACCTGGTAACATATCAAGATACCAAACTCCGCTTTTGCTCACTTCTGTTTCCAGAACAACTAAAGTCTGACAACGGACCATAACTCACTGCCACAGAATTGAAGTCCTGCCAAATGAAATATGGTTTTGGTCATATTACTAGCAGCCCACATTACCCACAAGTGAATGGAGAGGCTGAGAGAGTTTACAGACAGCCCAGGAAAACCTGCAGCAGAAAGATCCGTTCCTTGCTCTTCTGAGATAAATCAATGCCAATAGCAGCATAACTCAGATTCTTTTCCAAAGTTGGAACAGTAGTTCTATCTCCAAAGTGGCCACACATGAAGAGAGTAGCCAAATTAGAAACCAAGGCAAAAAGTTCTTCTAAACACTTTTACTGCTCAGGGCATGTCTACACTAGGAAATTATTTCAAAATAACTCCCCAAATAACTATTTCAGACTAGCGTGTCCACATTACAGCGAAGCCTCAAAATTATTCTGAGGCAGACTCCCTTGATGTGCATGTGCTACCTTCAATTAGAGATGAACCACTGGGAAGTAATTATTTTGAATAACTCTGGCGAGTAGTTATTTCAAAATAGCAGCAGTGGAACATCCACATTACCGCTATTTCAGAACAACTATTTCAAAATAAGTGTTATTCCTCATGGAAAGCAGGAGTATGGATTTCAAAATAAGTGGCCCATTATTTCGAAATAATGGGCTTGGTAGTGTGGATGCTCTGCTTGTTATTTTGAAATAAGGGACCCTGATGACCATGTTTATATAGAACTGGAAAAAGGGAAAAGGGTATAGAACTTAGAGATTTCAGGGTGCAGATCATAGTGAGAGGGTATGTCTACACTATGGGACAAGGTTGAATTAAGATATGCAACTTCAGCTATGTTAATTGTGTAGCTGAAGTTGAAGGACCTTAACTCGACTTTTGATGCTGTCCACACAGCAGGAAATCAAAGGGAGAACACTCTTCCTTTAACTTCCCTTATTCCTCGTTGAAGCAGGATTACCAGCATTGACCGGAGCATCCCTCTCAGTTCAAATTAGCTGTCTTAACTAGCCCCGCCCACTCAAACTTTGGACGATTGACAGCAGAACTTTGATCGTCTGTGTAGTGTAGACGTACCCATAGAGATCAACAGTGGCGAGTTCAGCAAAAACCATCGATACCTACCACTTGTTCTTTCTGAGGAATAATCAACAGGTCACTAAGGGTACGTCTACACAGCAGGGCTAAAGTCAAATTAAGCTATGGAACTTGAACTACTTCAATTGCATAGCTTAAGTCAAAATAGCTTAATTCAGCTTTTGGCGCTGTCTACACAGCAGGAAGTAGAAGGAAGAACACCCTTCCCCCGACTTCCCTTACTCCTCATAAAATGAGGTTGACCCAGAGTTGGAGTAAGAAGTCCTCCAGCTTGCCATTATTTCGAAAAAATGGCTTGTAGTGTAGACCCGCTCTATGTTATTTCGGAATCACATCAGTTATTCCGAAATAACACTGCTGTGTAGACATAGCCTAAAGGATTGTATGAGGAACGCATTTGGTATGCATAAGCAAGCTCTGTGACCGATCCATTCCCAGTCCTGAAGAACATGACAAGTAGCACCTTGAATGCCCCCTCCAACTAAGAGCGAGGTCTCTTTGTGCTAAGTACTGCCCGTGAACCTCACGAGAGTCCCGGTCCCAAAGAATTTCCCCTCTAAAAGACAAGATACAAGAGTTGGACAAAGGGCTGGCGGTGGTCTGCAGAGCAGTTGCTGAGTTCCTTAAAGCTGACCAGCCTTGTGAGCCTCACTCTCCTTGTTTCCAGTGGGTACATTTCATCAAAAGGCAGCTGCAAATATATTAAGTACTTTCCTAATACTACTTCTCCAGGGGCTTGCCAGTGTGGTCACCAGGAAGCTGGTGAAAAATGAGAGAGGAGGTGATCTGTACACATGCAAATAAGAAGGGAGGCCTGCACCGGATTATTTCTCTATTAAGTGATCAACCCTATGAAACCGATCGAGAGCCCTGGTATTTGCCTGGAAAGAGTCAGATGGAACATGTGTCTGTTGGTTACTACTCATGGATTGCTTAAGAGCAAATGCTTGGCTCTGGGTCTTTCCTGAGCAAATTATGTCATTCTTGTTCACAAAAAAGAAGAGCTTACACTACAGCTTCTAAATTAAAGCTGGTGGTTCAAAATTAAAAGCAGACGGGGCAGATGTGCCTAGAAGAAATTTATATCCACATCTTTTGGGAATCTGCTAATAGTTCTGCCAGGACGTTAAATCAGCTTTTCCTGTGTATCCCTCAGTGGCACCACACCTATCTAAGCCACAGTGAATGATGCGGAATTAAAATGTTACCAGATATTTCCTTCACGTTGCCATGTGAAAAATGAAGGAAAAAGTTGATGAAGCCCAGAATTGCAGGGGTCCAACAACCATTGAATGTTAGTCAAGATTTGACAGAGGCAAGGGGAGTACAAGTGACCATCACCAGGTTATGATGCAGCCATGTAAAATACTAAAAATTTGATTAGAGCCATATGAAGCTGTAACACCCTCTGTTACTGGCACAGCTGTTGCAAGACGATAGCCATATATTTTGTATTCCTCTCAGCTACACTGCAGAACGTCTCTATTGTTTTGTACTAAACCTTTCCTAGAGTGGATCCAAAGAACTGAAGGGACCAGGAAAAACAATTTCCTGGGACATTTTTAAATTTGAGAATGTGGAGAAAGGAGGGATTGGTAGGGTTCAAATTTTTTTTCAAAATTTCAGTGACATTTTATCAATATTTTTGTCACTCATATTCCACATTCCATAATGATTTGGCATATAACTTTGATTTTCAAAAATTGATAATGCCATTGAAACTCGTGCAAAAACTGGACATTTCTGAGGGAAAGTTTTCTCAAAAAAAGTTCCATTTTCCATAAGGCCTTTATTTGGTGTAAGTTTGTAGACATTTTTTTTTAACTGGCTCTGAAATTTACTGGTTGGGGGAAGGCACAATGTGAAATGAAATTTTATCTTAATGACTTTGGCCATTTTACTCCAGACTGCTGAATGGTGTGATCAAAATGAGGGCAACTAAGAATTTTATACCATCCTCCAGGTGAACATATTGAGTGTGTCTATCCAATGTTCCATAAAAAATTGCCACGCAACTAGTTTTAGAGGGGTTTTAATTGTTTTGTTTAAGTATCCCTCCTGTAAAGCCAGAGGGTTTTGTTACTTCACAAGTCAACCCTTAGAAGAGGAAGAATGTAATACATTTAAAACACATTCAAAATATAACATGAAATAGCTTCTTTATATAACACGAATATCACACCTTTTAAAGCCGGTTGGTCTGGAACCTACCTAGCATTTCTCCCTTTACCAATAATATAAAGTTTCTAACCCTGCAGGTATGAGACTATGCATAATAAATTTGTTAATAGTTCAGGAGTGAAACTAAATAATCCCATTATAGGCCTGAGGCCAGTGTAATTTTGGGGAGGTTTTTTTTTTTTTTTTTTTTTTGATGGGGGGGAAAAAGAAATGTTTCTCCTGGGATTTTTTTTTTCATGTTTATTTTTTAAGTTGTCACTGTTTGAACCAGCGGGTGGCTGTGCGATGTTGGAATTGGCCCCTGGAGAATGGGAGTTATGGGCAGAATGCAGGTGGAGTGGGAAGAGGTGCGTGTTGAATACAGTTCCATTACAGGGTATTAGTTTCTCATATTACTGTCACCGTAATCGTGGTGGGGTGTATGTCTCTGCTATAACATCTCTCTGTCTTTAGCTACATTCTAGGCACAGGGAACTCCTTCCCCACCCCAGGGGAGGATGCAATTCTGTACCTACCTGCATTCTGTCACAACATCTAAAGCCGTGTCTACACTAGGAGTTTTATTTCAAATTTACAAAGTTCGACTTCTGGGCACCCGATTTTACAAGTTCCAAGTTCCATGTCCTCACTCTGGGGGAGCCTCGAAATGAGTCCGAGGCACCGTTCATGTGGATGCGCTACCTCAGACTCAGAGCCCCAGGAAACGCTCTGGGGAGTTGCAGGAGGCCTCCCGGAGGCCAATTAGTTCAAATTAGTGGCACCAGAGCATCCACACTAAGTTATTTTGGGCTTACAAGTTCAGAATTAGCGTTACTCCTCATGCAAAGCCGGAATCCAGAGTTCCAATTCCACGGCCCCTTATTCCAGAATAACAGGTAGGGTTGCCAGGTGTCCGGTATTGACCCTGACCATCCGGTATTTTCGCCTCCTGTCCGGTAAAAAAAAATCAGAACATACCGGACACCTAAAACGTCTGGTATTTTCTGTTTTTTTTCCTTGCCAGGAGGTGAAAATACTGTTCACCTGGCAACCCTATGACACACTCAGCAACTGGGCCCAGGCCCCCGCCCCCGGACCTCCTGCTTACCTGGTTCCGCAGGGAAGCTCCGTTCTGGCTTGATCAAAATGGCCCCCGGCAAAAAGCCTAAAGACCACGGGGAAGCAATGCCTTCCCTGGGTCTTAGTGCTCAACCGCTCCTCTGTTCCTATCCCTATTCTGACTCTGCACACACTCTGAAAGGGCCGCGCTATTTTATTATTTATTTATTTATTTGCTTAATAACTTTCAAAGTCCTTTTTTTTTTTGCTCAACAACTTTGGTCTTCATCCCCTTTTTTTCCCCCCTCAACAAAATTTTTTCCCCGGTGTTTTTTTTTTTGGCGGGCGGGAGGAGGGTTGGTATTTTTGGTTAAACCATCTGGCAACCCTAATAACAGGCATGGCAGTGTGCATGCATCACTTACAAATTTGACCGGGGGCGGGGGATTATTTTGAACCAGGTCCTTGTGTACACTGGCCTCACAGTTCTTGGCACCTGGAAGGGGCTATCCATGACAGGATGAGGCCTGGCCTCTGTCCTACCTTCCCTGCTGAAGGGCTTGCTGCAAAAGAGCAGGCGCCTGCCAGTATCTTTGAAGACATTCTGTCTTCTCCCGCTCCCTGCTGGGATAGCGCCTCCAGCCAGCAGCTCTCGTGTGGCCAACCACCTCTCCCCGCCCCGGCTCAGCTTCGCTTCGAAGAGCCATGAAGGAGCCCATAGAACCAGGTGGATTCTAACCAATCCAGTCACAGGACTAGAAGGAGCAGTCAGCGTGTCCGGAACGAATCACGCTAAGCCCACCTCATTTCCTTCTGAGACGCTGGCCTAGTGGGGAGGTGGGAAACAGTAGCCATGTACAAATGCCTGGCTTAGGAGCTTACCCCCTTAACATTCTCCCTCTACACGATTATAGATCAGTATTCAGCTATTGAAGTGCCCCCTGAGAGACTGGGTAACACCGATGACAGCTCCCTGTTACGCACCATTGCATTTTGCCCACGCGCAGGTTCTGGAAAGCAGCAGAAGCAGCCCCAAAACAGACTTTTAAAGCTGCTTCTGCTGAGGGCCCTCACTTGCCCATATAGCCCAGTCACACGGCTGCTCCTCTGGGCCTCTCTGGCAGCATAACGTGGGGAAATCAGCATTCTGAGCCTGCCTGCTTCCCCCGGGCCTCCCCGGTGGATGTGGACACAACATATTGGCCTTACGCAGGTCCTCGCCCAGCCTGCAACAGGTGGAGAATTCGGGAGCAAGCTATGGTCAGGCCGGGGTCAGGGCCAGACTTCACTGCAGCAATTGTCTGTTTCCTAGGAGACATGGACTTGGGGATGACAGTGGATGAGAAGCTGCATATGAGTCAACAGGGTGTACTTGTAGCCAGGCAGGCGAATGGCATATTGGGGTGCATTAAGAGGCGCAGAGCTAGGGAAGTGATTATTCCCCTTTATTTGGCACTGGGGAGGCCGCACCTGGAATATTGCGTCCAGTTCTGGGGCCCTCACTACAGAAAGAATGTGGACGTATTGGAGAGGGTGCAGCAGAGGAGAACAGAAATGTTTAGGGGGCTGGAGCACATGACTTATGAGGAGAGGCTGAGGGATTTGGGCTTATTTAGTCTATAGAAGAGAAGACTGAGGGGGGATCTTATAGCAGCCTTCAGCTACCTCAAAGACGGTGGAGAGAGGCTGTTCTCAGTGGGGGCAAATGGCAGAACAAGGAGCAATGGTCTCAAGTTTCAGTGGGGGAGGTCTAGGTGGATATTAGGACAAATTATTTCCCTAGGCAGGTGGGGAAGCACTGGGACGGGTTCCCTAGGGAGCGGATGGACTCTCCATCCCTAGAGGTGTTTAAGTCCTGGTTTGACACAGCCCTGGCTGGGATGATTGAATTGGGATTGGTCCTGCTTTGGGCAGAGGGTTGGAGTTGGTCTCCTCCGTGATTCTCTCTCTGTCATGCCCACGTTTGTGATGGATACAAACCTCCATGCTCTCTGAGAGCCTAGTACGAATGTGTCCCACCTTCAGAACCAAGCGCTCTCTGTCTCCCTAGCATTGTGCAGGGGCAGAGGGGGAATCCCTGGCTGGGAGGATTGAGTTGGGGTTGGTCCTGCTTTGGGCAGGGGGCTGGACTCGATGACTCCCGAGGTCTCTGCCCGCCCTGGGATTCTAGGACTCTGTGGGAAGCAGATAATAAGTCAGAGCAGCCCCGAGGCTGCTCTAACTGACCCCTACGGGCAGGGCTGTCCCCGGCCAGGCCCCAGGCGAGATGAGTTGCAAAGATGGCTTTGAACCACCTTAACGCTTCTCTCCACATCCCTGCCTAAAACTCCGTACTGGGGTGCTTGAGAATGTCGTGTGGCATTTTCAGGAGTCAGCTGAAGTCGAGGGGTGGGAAGGTGATCTCAGCAGGGAAATTTTCCTCTGAAAACCCAGGTCCCTCCCCGCAGCTTTAGCTGTTTTCTGATAATATTATTCTCTTTGGTCTTCTGGGAGTGCCACCACCATCATTAATCAAAGCCTCACATTGCTTACTCGTACTGAAGTGCCCTTGCTGCATCATCAATCATAAAAGCAGCCTAGGGTGTGCTTTGGGTACCTAAATAGAGCACAAGACAGCACAAAATAGCGAGCAAGAAAGGGGGCTTAATTATCCAGGGGTCTTTGGTCTAGCACTCACATTGGGAACGTCTCTAGCGCTTTATTGTGGCTGCATCTCCTTTTAGAGCCTTGTAAACAGCTGGGAAGCGAGCAGCCTCTGTGCTCCGGCCCGGGATACCCCACTGCTTTTCGAGCAATTATTTTAATAAGGCCTATTTTACAATTAAGGCTCCGCGGGCCTTAAATTACATCTGCAATGCAATGTGGCAATGGAAGGGTTCGGTGTGCAGCTGCCTTCAGAGGCTCGACGGCTGCGTATGAAGACGCTGCTGGCGCCGAAGTGGAAAGTGCCAGAAGGGCGTGGATTTGCGCCACTCAAGTACGAGCAACAACCCTCATTCCTCTTTCCTCCTCTGGGAACGCCCTATAGTGTGATTCCCTGAGGGATGCCAATAGAAGCTTCGGGAGGGTCAGGCCTGGCCATTGTGACCGGCAGGCCCTGCGGTGAACCCGAAGCCCTCTGGTTCCGTCTGTGCGCGCTGATTAGCCTGTTTCTGAGCTCCTTTGTTGCGTCTTGGCTCCTTCCCAGCCTCATAATGCTCGGCGGTGTGGGGTAAGCACGGGGCCGCCGCTGTGGTCTGTGGCGAGGTGGGGAATGGCTCTCACTCCAGATGGTTGTAAAGGTTAACGAGGAATTTATGCAGAGCTATATACCAATCAGACGGCATCTTTGCGGGGGGGAACCAACAAACCACCAGCATAAATTCAGCCTGCAGAGCATATGTCGCTCGGTGACGAGGGGAAAACATCACCTCTGCCGCTTGCTGGGGGTGGGGAGAAGAGGAGGGGAGTTAATCACCTAACATGAGCAGGGAGGGAGTGGGAGGAGGTCTGGATCTGCTGTAGTACAAATAAAGAGCAATAGTCCCCTAACCTTAGCTCGCTGCTCTCAGCCCTTCGGTGTACTGGGATTTGGAGGCGGGAGAGGGGAGGTAAGTGTAGCATTATTCAGTACCACCCCTCACCCCTCCCACCCAATCCAAGACTCAGCAAGTTCTCTCATGGACACACACAGCACAAGCTATGGTAGCCAAGAGGCAATCTCGCAAGGGCACCAAGGCCCCATTGTCCCTCTAAGTCCCTTCCCTACTCCCCAAGCTGCCCACAGAGGACTTTTAGCAGAGGCAGACTGTGGCCCATTCCAGGTAGCCCCCTATAATCCAAGAGGCACATTCGCAGGAAAGGAATGAGCAAGTCTGTAAGTCGAACCTGCCCGGATACAAAATTTGTATCCGCTGCCGCACCTGCATCCGCAAACATGAGCCGTGGCTGCAGACAACTGTGGATATAGAAGGGACAGCCACGCATGTGCAGGCTCCTAGATGCAAACTTTGTATCCGCCTCTGCAAAAATGAGCCAGGGATATCCGCAGCCACAGCTGCAGAGGCGGATAATTGCGGGTATAAAGTGGATTTCCATGGATTTGCAGGGTTGTAGCTATAAGGATGCAGCCAGGGAAACTGAAACTGGTCTTTCCTTCTCAGCCTCAGCCATTCCAACAGGCTATCCCGTGAAATGATCTCCCAGGAAAAGAAAAGGAGAGCTGCATAGAGACTCTGTGTAGAAATAAGTCCTACTACAAAATTACAGCTGGCTGGGGGAGAAATAATCCATACACTATCAAAGAGTCAGCACACCACAAATGCTGTTTGACAGGGCAGACAAGGCCCTGAGTCTAAAAAGAGCCATAGAGAAGTCCTCCAGGAGGCTAGAGAGGCTTTGATGGAATTAGCCAATCAGGGGCCAGAGAGGCCTACAAGAGGAGCTGCCAGGCTCAGCAGCAGTGGGTGTGGGACAGAGCTCAAGGTGAGCAGACTGTGAAGCTGGCTGAGGAAGTTGCCTTCAGGAGGGGGAACCCTGGAGTGGGGAAAGAGACTGAAGTGAAAGAGAGAGACAGACTTGGAGACACCAGCAAAACTTGTTACCAGCAGGTAGGACCCTTTGTGGCAATAGGTCACTGATGCTCCACAGGGCCCTTCCCACCCTCTGGTTTAAATACAATGCTCAGATCCCTCCCCTGAAGTGGAGTACATGAGCCCCTCACTCAGCTACCTCTGTTAAGACTCCCAGCTGCCAAGAATCTATTGTTGTTATTCTTTGTCTTCCCCTGACTAATGTGTCAGCGCAAGGCGTTCCTCTACTTCCCCACCGAGTCGAGAGCCTAGGAACAGTGGTCAGGAAGGCAGAGGATTTTGTTTTAAAGTTAGAAACAAATCAAAGCGAGACATGGTGCGACACTAAGAATTTCCTGTTACTAAGAATGTCCGCGTGGTGTTCTAACCGGTTTCCAGGGAAGAGGGAGATTGTTCAGTGCACTCCTTGTGGTGTATTTTGCTGTGATTCCCTCCGGGGTATTACACGCAAATGGATAGGGTTAGCCCCGAATTTAACCTCTGCTAAGGGTTCTGCCTTTTCTGTAATGGCAGAGAAAGGAGCAGGCTGGCTGCTGTTTTACTACCACACCCTCACCTGGGTAGGGAACCTGGTGGGAACCCCTCAGAAATATGTTTGTTAGCGCACATGGTGCTACGCTGCAGGAGATGAATAATGCTGTACCACGTTAGCTGCCAGGTGGCCTCTGTCTGTACGATGGCTCCTCGGCTTTTGTGCCGTGTTTGGTCTTAATTCTCCTGGCTGTTTCAGCTCCTTCTCTCGAGTGGTTTTATTGAAACATCTAGCTGCTTATTCCAGTTTAAGGATCTGTTATTTATGATTCCCGCCCCTTTGTTTGGTCTATTTATAGCTGCTCAGATGTCTTAGTGAATTGCTTTTAAGCAGGGGACACACTCACGAGGGTTGGGTTTGCTGGCAGGAGAGTATGGGCTGTGAAAAGGAGGCATTTGGGACCGGTGGCGATGTGGCTGGCTGCTCCACAAAGACATTAGAAACCACAGAACTGTTCAAGATTTCCCCTCTCGATGGTTCCTCGGGAGAAGATGAAAATCAACAGGCAAGCAGGAATATGGTGGACTAGCTGCTCAGGTGACGTAAATTACCATGGCTTGATGGACCCTGCTGATGCACGTCACTGAGGAGCTGGTCCAATGACTTCCAGTAATTGAAACCACAAGTTCTGTATGGACCCTGGAGACTTTTTCAAGTCTTCTCCAACTAGCAGAGATCACATGCTGGAGCCTTCAAAACGGATCCTTCTTGGTTCCTCCCTGGTGTTTGTCATAGAATCCCAGGGCTGGAAGAGACCTCACAAAGTCATCGAGTCCAGCCCCCTGCCCAAAGCAGGACCAATCCCAACTCAATCATCCCAGCCAGGGCTCTGTCAAGCCGGGACTTAAAAACCTCTAGGGACGGAGATTCTGCCCCCTCCCTAGGGAACCCAGCCCAATGCTTCCCCACCCTCCTAGGGAAATTGTTTTTCCTAATATCTAACCTAGACCTCTCCCACTGCAACTTGAGACAATGGTTCTCCTCGTTCTGTCATCTGCCACCACTGAGAACAGCCTCTCTCCACCCTCTTTCAGGTAGTTAAAGGCTGCTCTCAAATCCCCTCTCACTCTTCTCTTCTGTAGACTAAACAAGCCCAAATCCCTCAGCCTCTCCTCATAAGTCATGTGCTCCAGCCCCCTAAACATTTTTGTTCTCCTCTGCTGCACCCTCTCCAATACGTCCACATCCTTTCTCTATTGGGGGCCCCAGAACTGGACACAATACTCCAGATGTGGCCTCACCAGAGCCAAATAAAGGGGAATAATCACTTCTCTGGATCTGCTGGCCATGCTCCTCCTAATGCACCCTAATATGCCTTTAGTCTGCTTGACTACAAGGGCGCCCTGTGGACTCGTATACAGCTTCTCAGCCACTGCAATCCCCAGGTCTGAACGGGAAATGCAGCCCTGTCCGGACAGCCCTTACAGGGTTTAGTCCCCATTGAAGTCCTCGGCGTAAGTGGGATGAGGTGCTCGTCTTTTGCCTCTGAGGGACGTTTCCAAGGAAAGACGCCATACCATGACCCAAGAGTCCTGCCTCCCTCCCCCGGGGCTGTAAGCTTGGGGTTGCTTTCTCACAGGCTGCCATTTTATAACATAATGCACTTACCAGACTTTGGGCCTGCTAGGCCCAAACAAGAATCAGGCTTTCCCTCAGCAGCATTTTAAAACAACCCATAATCCCCGAGCTGTCGTGCCAGGCCAGTCCTGTCGTTAAATCGTAAGCGTCCCTTTCAATGCTGTAGTAAAATCCTGCATTTTAAATGTTACGTTTTCCCCAGTCCCCTCCTTTCTCTCCTCCTCCCCCTCTTATGACCTCATTCCCTCTCTCTTCGCTGGCCTGATGTTGCTCATGCACAGACCTGGACGCTTCGCCGCCTTCTCGTTTCCCGCTCTTTTCACTTCATGTACAGCCCCTCTCTGCCGATTTTGCTCGAGGCCTCGTGCCCACGGAAGGGAATTTGACCCAATACTTGATTTCTGTGAATGTGTAGGGAAAGGAATGTATTGCTTAAAAAAAAACACCCTAATTTCGCTGAGCACAGGTAGGCCATCATGCATAGCTGTCTTGTGTACACCATGCAATGTCGACATGGTGCGATGTTGATCCAGGAATACACGAATTTGACAGGTCAGAAAGAGCACCAAAAATGATGAAAGGTTTAGAAAACCATGACCTCTGAGGGAAGGCTGAAAGAATTGGGCTTGTTTAGCTTAGAAAAGAGAAGACTGAGAGGGGACATGATAGCAGCTTTCAAGGACCTTAAAGGGTGTTACAAGAGGAGGGAAAAAACATTCTCCTTAACCTCAGGATAGGCCAAGAAGCAATAGGCTTAAACTGCAGCAAAGGAGGTTTAGGTTGGACATTAGAAAAAACTTCCTACCTGTCGGGGTGGTCAAGCATTGGAATAAATTGCCCAGGGAGGTTGTGGAATCTCAATCACTGGAGATATTTAAGAGCCAGTAGACAGACACCTGTCAGGGATGGTCTAGAGATGGTGCTTGGTTCTGCTGTGAGGGCAGGGGACTGGACTCGATGACCCCTCGAGGTCCCTTCCAGTTCTAGAGTTCTAGGATTCTAGTATGCTATGCTATAATCCTCTTCCAATCAAAGCCTAGTGTTAAACAGAAAGGGCCTGATCCTGTGCTTGCTGAAATCTGCATAAAGTCTCCCGCTGACGCCTGACTAACCCACCATCGCGTCCATGGCCTTGCTGAGTCCTATGGCTTCTAAGAAGCAGGGTTCGAATCAATGCGGCAGGATGTAGGAGGACCCCTGGGACTCTGAAACTCCTCTGCAACTAGCAGAGCCCATGTTCCAATGGGATTAGGATCAGGCCCTCGTTGATTCAGCAGTTTTTAGAAATGTGTATCCGTCAGCCCGTCCGTCGGCGAGTCTGCTTCTTGAAGAACTCTTCCTGAACGGTGAGAGCTAGGACCACCGCATGCGGGCGGCAGCTTCCTCGCCTTCTATCTTAAAGGCGTTCGGCTGTGCCAGGACAATGGGATGTGCCTGCACTGGGATTGTTTCATACCAGACGGAAAGGGAGGGGTGAGAGAGCAGGGACTGTTATACTCCCCCACAACCACAAGGGGGCAGCCGCTGGTCAGCAGTCCCCGCCACCCCGGCCTGCCCTGCGGAGGAGTTGCCAGTTGCTGTGCAGCCCCACCCCCACCTCAGGGCTAGGCTCAGGGGTGCACAGCCCACCTGTCCCCGGGCTGGCCTTGGGGTGTAGCTTATGGCCAAGGTGCCTGGCCTCCCTACCCCAGGCCCACCCGAGAAAAAGCTGGTGGCTGGGGTGCATAGCCCTTCCCCGCCCCAGAAAGAAGCTGCGGGGTGGGCTGCTCAGCCTCCGCTGCCCTGCCCCCCACCCCGGGGAGAAACCGATGGCCACCTCCCTTCCCCCCCCCCTCCCCCCCGGCAGTCAGGTTGGTAATTATGATTGTCCCTGACTCATCGGAGGGCACCCGAGATAGAAAGGCACCATGACTCAGCCAAGGCCTCACGGGGAGTCGATACAGATTCGCCTCAGATTCCGAACCCGGGCGCCTTCCTCCAGAGCAGATTGCTTCTTGGAATAGCCCTGCTTAGTCCTGTAAAGCCGCCTGCCACCGCTGCCCTGTGGAGAAGCTGCTGAACGCCCAAATGACCTTTTTCGTTGCTCCCGAGTTGATGACAGAAAACAGGATAGGACGGTGTCAACGTGATTTCTCGTGCATGCTGTATATTTTTTAGCCCTCTCTCACCTGCTCTTTAGGTTTTTTACTTTTGGTCTTTTTTTTGTTAATTGTTGCTATTTGATTTCTGTTTTCCCTGCGTAACCCCCCTCCCCCCTATGTGTGTCCTTGGTGTTTGAGCCGAGGTGCCCTGAGCCGGGAATAAAGAATCGGTAGAAGGATTGTGAGTGTTGCTGCCCCACCTCCATTCCTTCCCCCTTTACCCACCCTCACACGCTCTGATCTGCCAGTGATCTCAGGAATACCGAGACCCACCACTCTCTCTAGGGATCTGTCTGCTGCGACCGCCTCAGGCCTTTCCTGAAGAGAGACTGCTAATTGGGGGAAATTATGTTGCATTACGTGTGGTGATTTTCTGATGCAGACTCGTGTCTGCAGGGAACGCAGCTACCTCCTGCCCTCAAACCTCCCCCCACAACTCACCAGGAGTTTAGGACTCGGGATATGGCTCGCTGAACCTGTGTGCAAACTGCTAATACTGAGGCAGATGCATACACTGTGCAGAACTTTAAAGACGTAGCCACGTAGATACAATTCTGCTTCACAACTGGGTAATGTAGGAGCATGTTAGAGCTGATGATGGAATCCAACTAACAGAAGAACGGCCAGACTGGGACAGACCAAAGGTCCATCTAGCCCAGCGTCCTGTCTGCCGACAGTGGCCAACGCCAGGTGCCCGAGAGGTAGTGAACAGAACAGGGAATCATCAAGTGGTCCCTCTCCTGTCACCCATTTCCAGCCTCTAACAAACAGAGGCTAGGGACACCATTAAGCAGACTAAGCACGTGCTTAGGGCACCAGCAAAGCAGGGGCACAAAAAAAAAAGAGATTTTTTTTTTTTAAATTTGATATTTCAAAAAAAGCATTGAAGTTGTCATCGGGGGAAAAGTCAGAACTCCGCAGAATGCTCTTTTTCTCAGCTGAAAAGAATATAAAACCCTCAGAGAACAACGTGTCGGGACAGACTCGATTCACTTTCCCTATTGTGTATGGAAGCGGACGTGCTTCGTCAAGTCAGCTTCGATGAACGTATCCAGAATTTTGCAATCAGAAAATCTAGAAAGAAGCTATTTTAATTTCAGAAGACATGTCAGTTTTGTGTCATTTTGAAAAATACAATTTTATTTCACGGTATGGTTTTGTTTTTATTTTGAATTACATTTGCGGGGCACCATAATCTTTTCAGTGCTTAGGGCCTCTAAAAGTCTTAATCCGGCCCTGCCAATATGTATTGATGGACCTAAACACCATGTATTTATCTAGTTGTTTTTTGAACCCTATTAAAGCCCTGGTCTTCACAACATCCTCTGGCAAGGAGTTCCACAGGTTGACTATGCACTGTGTGAAGAAAAACTTTCTTTGGTTTGTTTTAAACCTGCTACCTATTCATTTCACTTCGTGACCCCTAGTTCTTATGGTATGGGAACACGTAAATAACTTTGCCTTATTTACTTTGTCCACATCTGTCATGATTTTATAAATCTCTCTCATATCCCCCATTAGTCTCCTCTTTTCTAAGCTGAAAAGTCCCAGTCTTTTTCATCTCTTTTCAGATGGCAGCCGTTCCAAACCCCTCAGCATTTTTCGTTGTCCTTTTCTCACCCTTTTCCAATGCCAAGATAGCTTTTTTGAGATGAGGCGGCCACATCTGTACACAGTATCCCAGATGTGGGCATCCCATGGATATATACAGAAGCAATAAATTATTCTCAGAGAACTGATGAGTTTACTTTTGAAAACCCCTGGGTCTTACTGACCCTTCAGAAATTCAGTCCGGGTACTATTGTTTTTTCAAGGGGAAAAGTGCATTGACATACAGGGCTAACTCTGTTGCCTACATTTGAACCTTATATCAACTTTTTCCCTTCTCCAGCAAAAAAGTCTAAAGAGGCACCTATTATCAGAGTCATCACAGATGCTGGGTTACCTGCAGAGAATGCATGGACAGGGAGGGGGAAAAATGTGAATAGATCGTCAGTTCCTCCGCGCTTTCCTTTACACAGATTTATCAGTTGCGATCTGTTGGAGAGATGCTAAGTCAGATCCTCCTCTGGTGAAAACCAGCAGTGCGCCTTTGACTTCAGCACAATGAGGCTGACTTTTCCGGACTGTTGTTTTGGCCCACTAAGGTGTCCTAGACTCTACAAGTAATTGAAGGGAATACAAAGAAAAGTGCCTCTTTCCTGCCTTTGAGGAAGAGGGGGCATAGTCTTACAAAATGTGACTAATCTAAAGAGCCTGCGATACTGTGTGCAGATGTGGTCACCTCATCTCAAAAAAGAGATCTTGGCATTGGAAAAGGGTCAGGAAAGGGCAACAAAAATGACGAGGAGTTTGGAATGGATCCCATATGTGGAGAGATTAAAAAGACTAGGATTTTTCAGCTTAGAAAAGAGGAAGAGGGGGATAGGATAGAGATCTATAAAATCATGCCTATGGTGGGGAAAGTGAATAAGGAAAAGTGATTTTCTTGTTCCCATAACATGAGAATGAGGGGCCACCAATTGAGATTAACAAATAGCAGATTTAAAAACAAACCAACGGAAGTACTTCTTCACACAGCACATAGTTAACCTGTGGAACTCCTTGCCAGGGGATGTTGTGAAGGTCGGGACTTTAACAGGGTTCAAAAAAGAGCTAGATAAATTCATGGAGGTTAGGTCCATCAATGGTGATTAGCCAGGATGGGTAGGAATGGTATCCCTAGCCTCTGTTTGTCAGAAGCTGGAAATGGATGCCAGGGGAAGGATCACTTGATGATTCCCTGTTCTGTTCATTCCCTCTGGGGCACCTGGCATTGGCCACTGTTGGCAGACAGGACACTGGGCTAGATGGACCTTTGGTCTGATCCAGTCTGGCCATTCTTATGGTCTAGAAGATGTGTTTCCCAGAACCTTATCATCACCCCTCACACACAGACCTTTCTTTACACTCTCACAACTCAGCCTTTTCTGGATGACCTGTTGTGCCAACGTGTTTGGACAGTCCTAACAATACATTGATTTTCTTTAGCTGATTTCTGCCAGAACCTTGTGGCTCTGTGTAATGTAGTGTATCAATGTCACCATGGAGAAGCAGGGAGAATATGCTTTCCTATCAAAATCAATCCAGAAATAGCATCTTACACATTTGGATTTTTTCATGGGCGAATACTGGTGGGTGCATAAATACATTATCTTTGTAAGCTGGCACTGGGGTTTCTATCAAAGGGATTCTAATGTATACTTCATGTACCAGCCACAACTATCGTCAGTTATTTCATGTACCCAGGGGTGGCCTGTGCGTATAGGCCGACTTGGCCATCGCCTAAGGCGCCGCCTTCAACGGGACGCCCAATGATGATGTCACGCCAGTGAGGGTCGTGCAGGTGGGGGCGACGATCGTGGGTTCTGCCTGGGGCGACAGCTGCTAGCAGAGACCAAGGATATACCACTAGAGACCAAGGATCTCTCCCTTGTTGCCTGGGAAGGGCAAAGCCAGAGGAATCTCTGGTGGAGGTCCGTCGTGGTCCTCATGTGCAAATCAGTCATCCAACCTGGGTATAGAGGTGAAAGACTAATTGAACCATGTAGTAGCTGCTTCCCTCCGAAGTTTCCCTCCAAAGAACTGGCGCTCGTCTGTCTCTGTCGTTTTTTTAAGAGCAGGTTAGGCAGACATCTATCAGGGATGATCTAAACGGTGCTTGATCCTGCCATGAGGGCAGGGGACTGGACTTGATCATCTCTCAAGGTCCCTTCGGGTACGTCTACACTGCAACACTATTTTGAAAAAACGAGCACTATTCCGAAATAACAAAGCCCGTGTCTACACAGCAGGCAGTGATTTCGAAATAGTTTCGAAATACCGTCAAGCTGGAGGACTTCTTACTCCGACTCCTGTAACCCTCATTGTATGAGGAGTATGGAGAAAGAGTGCTCTATGTCGAAATAAGTGCTGTGTAGTCGCTTCCTATTTTGAAATAAGCTATTTCGAAATAAGATACGCAATTGACATAGCTAAATTTGCATAGCTTCTTTCGAGTTAAGCCCTGCTGTGTAGACGCACCCAGTTCTAGTGTTCTATGAGTCTATGATTCTGTGCTTGACTTACCTTGAATTCAAGGAATCCAACGACATTCTATTTCCAACCCTTTTATGAGGGGGAAGGGCAAACATTTCCCCCCCTTTAATATACTGTAATCCGTTCTAAAGATATCTTTAGACGTATAATTAAAAAACCTGCGCCTCAAGAAATACCTCTACTAATTTCAGATAAGTAGTTTTCTGCAGTAAAAAAACAATCCAAAAAAATCCTGGCTCTATTCAGAAACAAATTCTACCAGGAACATTGTGGAAAAAAAAAATCCCAGAAGGCAACAATCCCTGAAACAATTAAACTGGGAGAATGTCCCCTGAGGGCAGACCAACAAAATTTAGTAAAAATAATTGCCGTGCAGGGTCCTTGCCCTGTTTTGGCTGAGTATAAGCAGACACACACAAATAACCTACTGCGAGCAAGAACATTCCTGCATGAAACAGGCTAACAGAGCCATGTAGCTACCTGGCCACACTGCCTGGCTTTTGCTGGCACGCAACACAGCTTTTTATACCTAAGCCAATATAAAATAACAATCAAGCTCTTTACAAGGCCCTGCCAAATATTAGCCTGATATGCCATTCTCTTCAAACCTTTCAGTCTCTCTAATACAAACCATACACGGTCCTCATTACTTTATGTATAATATTCTGAAACAGCAATGTTATGGTCTACTTATTTTTTAAAAGATTACGTGTTTATGGGAAGATAATGACACGGTGCATTTTATGCTGAAAGATCTAACAATTAATTAATTTATAATCCCCCATCTCCCTCCAAAATAAATTAAAATATTACACTGCAGGAGAGAACAGGTTCATGTTTGCCCTTAAGATAGAGGGCAAAATTACTTAAGCAGGTGGACTGCCATTATAAAGTTAGATGCTTGTATGTTCGTTGCCAGGTGACAGCTATTAGTGAATGGAATTGAGTGTGACAAAAACAGATATTGGTAACATCTATTTTTTTTGCGTCTTTCAGTAGTTTTGATGAGTTAAGCAGAGGGGAGTTGTCAGGATTGTTAATTGTGAGATATAACAGAGTTATCTTTGGCAAAGGTGCGCTGTTAGAAGAGCAAATCTCTCTTCCGCAAAAGGGTGCATGGAAAACTTCCAATAAAGCCTTCTTTTTTTTTAAATGAAAGATCCACTTCCTCCTTGTCTCATTTTCATCCCATAACATTTTGCTTCCGCCAGTTCCCAAAATTTACTTTCCTACAGATCTTTGTGTTCTTTAGTCATTTGGGGGCTAGACCAGCACCTCTCGAGTTGATGGAAAAGCTTCTATTGATTTCACACAGATTTGGAACAGACCCGTGGAAACAAGTTAGGACTTTGAGAAAACTCGACAGGCTAAATTCTGCTCTTTGCCATTTCTCTGCTGCAAATTCAGTGCGGGTTCCTCAGGATGCATGCTGGTGTTAGTGAGAACAGAATTCAATCCATTCTAAACTCTCTCATGCCGCTTGTGCTCACTCTCACCTATTGTCTGAACCAAGGAAATCTTTTCTCAACAGTGAAAATTAGACCTCCCCTAATGAGATGTCTTTTTTTTAACCATCTGTGCATGTAGTTTTGGAAACACCTAATGTCGACGGTTGGGTTTCTTATTTGAAAGTGAGCCCTGACGGTATATTTTTTAACAACGGGGCTGGTTGGTTTTTTTTTTTTTTAACAATAGGTTACCAGATCCATCAGGCTGTTTGACTAAAAACCCCATATTTATTTCCCTAATTTTATAAACATTTAATAGGTCCTTATTAAACACATCAGCCAGTGTGATTTAATAACACAATCAGTCTAGAAGTTTTAGAAAATTGAAAACAGGATTTGAATGTAATACAGCTACAATTACCGGAGATTATAGGCAATCATTTCCATATGCCTGCAGTGGGGAGCTGCTAATCTCTGTTTGCGTGGAGGTGATTTCCTCTGGAACACTTCCCAGCCTTCAACAGCGCTAGTGCTGAACAAATTAGATTTGAAAGTCCCCAGTTTTATGACTAAGGTAATATACTCTGTGTATGTAGCTCAACAATGGAGTTCCTATTTTAACTGGCTCTCAAACACTGGACAGAGAGACCTCAGCTTCATAGAGTTTGGTCCCAGCAGGTAGATGGTAAGAGATTGTCTTTAAAGGGTAAGCACGGGGCACTTTCATAGATACCATCAGCCCAGCCCATCCATACTAGCGGAACAGTTGGCATCCCAGCCTAGTGACATCATGGCTTTGGAATGCACAGCAATTAGCTCAGGAATATTGCATGTCGTTTGTGGCCAAGGGACACGTTCCTCTCTCCCGCGAAACTTTTAGAGCCCTGACCCCTTACTCCCGAACCTACTGCTTTTGAGATGCTGAACAGCATCACTCGTGTGGTGTGAGAATTTGTCTGGGAAAGGAAACGTGTTGTGCCTGGCCTGGGCTTCGTGTTGGCCGTGACTATCAAAAACGGGACGGCCGCTGGGGGAAACGTTTCCTGCTCCGAGCAGCCAGAAGTTTGGCTGATCTCGCCTCCAGCCACTGATTAGCAAAAAGGAGTGAACTACATAGGGCATAATGCTTGCAAACCTCCGAACTTATCTGGGGGGCTTTGGGGACCCACAACATATTTAAGTTCATGTTTTGTCTGAGTGACGGAGGCTCATGTTAGAGATGCTTAGTGAAAGCAGTAGGCAGAGAAAAAAACCAGGACATCGGTAGATACCCAATGTATATACAGACTGGACTGCTTTAGTCCAGCGCCCACGGCACCTGACCGATGCTGGATCAGAGAATTTACCGAACTATGGGAGGTCGATATTGTCTAGCAGCATTACCAACTCTTCCACTGCTCACAGGGCTGTTGGAGGAAATTTAGGGTTAATTAGAGCTAAACCACAGAACAGAACACTGAGTCAGGACTGTGGGCTGTAAACAAACTTTATGGGACCACGGGAAACTTGGCCACACTCATGCTAAGTGGACATCTGGCTCACTAGCATCATGCCGGACCACGGACGTCACCAGACCAGAAAGTATTGGAGAAGAGAGGTTCAGCCTGTATTATTTATTTCCACCGGACTTCTGTTTTATTCAGTGCATAAAGAGGTCAGAATTAATATTACACAGTCAGCTGGAAAACTGACATTGCCTAACCTTAACGTGCTTAACTTTGCCACATCAATAACATTCTTTTACTATTACAAATGTCATTTCTTGATCGACAAACACAGAGCAGGAAGAAGTGGTCAGTTTTCACAGAGAAAGGGATAAATAAAAGGGGTCCCCAATGGGACCAGTGTGTTTCAACATATCCAGAAGTGATCTGGAAAGTGGGGGCCGCACAGTGCAGAGGAAAAATGTACAGATGATACAAAATTGCTCAGGGTACGTAAGTCCAAAGCTGACTGCAGAGAGGGACAAAGGGATCTCTCAAAACTGGGAGACAAAATGGCAAAGGAAATCAGTGTGGATAAATGGAAAGTCATGCACAGTCGGGGGGGAAAAATCAAAACTACATCCCCAAAATGATGGGGGTCTTAATTAGCTGTTACTACTCAAGAAAGAGTGGCCATGGTTAGTTCTCTGAAAACACCCACTCCTCATGACAGGGCAGTCAAAACAGCTAATGGAATGGTGGGTTACTATTAGGAAAGGGATGGAGAATGAGACAGAAAATATCATAGTGTCTCTACGTAAACCCATGGTACACAAACACCTTGAACACTGTGTGCAGTTGTGGTCACCCAATCTCAAAAATATATGTGCTCAATTGGGAAACGTACAGAGAGGGGAAATGAAAATGATTTGAGATCTGAATCAGCATCCATATGGGAGGGATGAAAGAGAGCGGAACTGGAAAAGAGACCAGGGGGATTGGAAAGAGGTCTATCAAAGTATGAACAATGTATAAATGAGCAAGTGTTATTTACACCTTCACGTAACACACAAACTAGGCAACAGGTTTACAACAAGCAAAAAGTGCTGTTTCGGACAACACAGGATCAACTTGTTGCCGGGAGGATGTTGTGAAAGCCAAACGTATAACTGTATTTACAACAGACATAGATGAGTTCATAGAGGGTAGGTCCATCAATGGCTGCTAGCCAAGATGATCAGGGATTTAACCCCATGCTCTGGGTGTCCTTAAGCCTCTAAATGCCTGGACAGCCAGGGGAGTATTAATTGAAATTGCCCTGTTCTTTTTATTCCTTTGAAGCATCAGCCACTGTCACCAGAGGTATGTAAATTAGACTATGTCGGGTGACCGACATAGTCAATGAAGCGGGGATTTAAATATCCCCCGCTTCATTAGAATAAAAATGGCCACTGCGTTGTGGCAGTTCAGCTGTTTGTTGGCACGAATCGGCAGTCAAGACGGGGATTGGTTGGCAAGGAAAGCCTTTGCCGACCGATTTCTTATGCCTTGTGCAACGAGGTTTACAGAATCGGTCGGCAAAGACTTTCCTTGCTGGCTGATCCCCGTCTTGACTGCCGGTTCCTGCCGACAATCAGCTGAGCCGGCACAACACGGTGGCCATTTTTATTCTAATGAAGCAGGGGATATTTAAATCCCCGCTTTATTGCCTGTGTTGGTATGTCTAATTTACATGTCTCTGACGACAGAGGCATGTAGTCTAGACATACCCTAAAAGACCAGGATACTGAGCTACAGGACTATTTTTCTGGCCCATTCTTATGTTCTAATCCAAGTCCTGTCATCTGACAGTGACCTCATTCTATTCCACCAGACCCGAACACGGTTACTTGCATGCTGAACTTGGAAAAATTTGGGGCACAAGTTTCTTCTGGGAAGATTGATCTGCGACTAGACGCAGGAACAGTCGTTAAACCTCGAGTCAGGAAGGCACTCAAACACATGCGTAATATCATCCCTGTTCAGTAAAGCTTGACTTAAAACGTTTGCTGAAGTCCCGTTACTTTAAATGTGTTTCTGAATACAAAGCAGAGCATCGCGAGAAGGGAGGATTTGAGTCAGTTGGATTTAAGCATATGTTTAAAACCAAGCATGTGCTTAAGCGCCTTCCTGTGTCGGGGCCTTCTAGAATGAGAGAGATACAACCGCTGCTTCCTGCAAATTAACTGCTCCGAAACAAAATACAGCACCCACTCATGTCAGGAGGCCTTTGGTTTGCTTGGTCTTATCCCATAAGCCGGGGCTGGAGGTGCAGAGCTACAGAACATGTGATTGGCCCAGCTTTTACAAGCTGGGTTGGACATTGTTAATTGGTTTGTTAATTAGTGTTTTCCTTCTCCTCATGGAGGCAAGAGCATGGATGGTAGGTAGGCAAACACAACCCCTGCACCTTCTGCCGGAAGCCACACCCCTCCATCCAAGACCACACCCATTCGACAACCTACTTCCCAGCCAGGCTCCGCCCATCCCCAGTCCTCAAGTCTGATCCTTCCTGTCCACTCAGAGGGCCAGGGCTGCTGCGCCATGGTCTCAGCCCTCATGGGTGGCTGGGCAGTGTAGGCTGTTTTGGGAACGCAATGCCTTGCCGGCATTGCTCGCCGCCCATGGGCATGAGAGACTCAAAGCCACCTGCAAGTCTGAGTCTGACCCTGCATCATTCTGTCTCCCTGTCAGAAGTCCATTGGCCTCTAAAAGACTTGAGACTTTACTTATCTCTTTGCCTGTAGAGCTAAGTCCAGAGGAAAGTAACCCTCAAGCAAGGCTTGGTGTAACAGCGAAATGGTGCACCCTTTATTTCAGAGACCCTTTTGATGAGGATCCACTTTGTAGCAAGATTGAAAGAACCTGGCACCTTGTCTGAATTACAGTCTTTGCACAAGTTGCAGGGACCCCCACAGAGAACTATACGATGCGTATGGGACACCCACCTAAATCACTGATCAATCGCATTGTAGGAGTCATGGCAGGGACCCAAAGAAGCCAGCCACCAATTGTGCAAATGAAGCCATGAAAGAAAAGTAAACAGGCATCTTTCAGTGCTCACAAAACACCTACTTGGACTGATATTGACCAGAACATAGGGCCAACAGGTTCTATATAATGACTGCAGTTAGAATTAAATGTACATTCTAGATGAGCTCCGGCTTACTACCAGGTAGCCCAGCAAAGCTTTGGGTTTGCAAGTGATTCACTGTTAAAAATTGCTTCTAATATCTGCTCAGCTATTTCCTGCATACTTGCACCGAAGGGGCAAGAAAACCTTGGTTCTTGTCATGACACATGTGTACGGTACCAGCACATGACTACCTTTGTAGCCGTTTTTATCCTCCCAGAACCAACTCTGCTGCCCGGTATATTTTTTCATTATACATTTGCTCATGTATGTATTCCAGATGCTGTGAGGAAGGGACTTAGGAATTCTAGTGGCAATCACCACTTATGAAAATAAGGGCAGGGACGATTTTGATTATGAATGTTGCTCTTAAGGAGTTTATAACACAAATGTCTTCAATTTGAAAGTTGGAATATATGGGTCAAGTGATTAGATCAGTAGATTCTTTCGCCCACTCTGAACAAACCAAAATATGCTTGGTTGTGGTTTTTGTTTTGGTTTGGTTTGTGAGCGAGACGAGTATATATTTGTTTTAGAAAAAGTGGCTGGCATTGTTAGGATGTTTCAGTGCTGTCATTCTGTATAAGGAGGAAAACCTGATTACAAGAGAATTGGCAAGCCAACTATCTATAATATGTACTAATCACTTTTCACATTTAGAAATAAAACATTCCCCACACTTCCAAACGCCATGACAATTAACTTAGGGAAACTAGTTTCTCCGTAATTTTGCAAACTTTTTATATGGCATCTAAGGCACATTTTTATGTTTAAACATTTCTCCTAATAAGTATTTACATAATTCACAGCAAACGTTGCTTTGAAAGATGCAGCTGTGGTCTATCAAGTCCAACTCTTAGGAAGAATTTTTTATTTTCCTTTTTAATAACTCCCAACAATCAAGAGCTATTTGGGCAGCGGGCTGGACTCGATGACCTCCTGAGGTCTCTTCCGGCCTTAGGAGTCTATTTTTCTATGATTCAAAGGCTAGGTCTACACTGCAATGGTAAGTCAGAAAAAGAAACGCAATTTGTGGTATGCAAACTGCATCTCTTCTCCTGCTTTACTGTTGAAAGAGGCTTTTCTGAAATTTGGCATGTCTACACGGCGCCAAATTTCAGAAAAAAAGTGCTCTTTCAACACATCCCTTGTTCCTTGTAAAACGAGGTTTACAGGGAAGGCAAAAGCGCGCATCTGCTCTTTCAAACATTTGTCCGAAAAAGCGGACGTGTTCCTTGGATGCGGCATTGTTTTTCCGGGATACCTCTGGTATCCCGGAAAAGCAGTGCAGTCTAGACATAGCCTAAGTTGAGCAGAGCAAAAATATGCAAAAATGACACTGCCGCACACATAACAAGTTTATTTGGTAAGTTATTTCTCACTGGTCGTTAAATCAGCATCTTAAAACTGGTCTCTGTTGTAACCAATTTGCTCACCCCACTGTGCATGAAGGAAGATTTGTAGTGCTTCAATTCTTCCCTGCATCCAACTAGTCCCTAACTATTCCCAAAGCTGGGCTGTGACCTAAAAACAGGATGAGCTAAAGACGGTGACTTGCTTTTGCTCTGAATTTCTTAGATTATACTGTTGTTCTGCTCGCTGGACTCTAAAAGCTGTTATTTGCCGTTTATTTTATGCCCATTCCCAATGAGCACGATGTCCATGAAGGGAACTAGTTACTACTAAGTTATCTAATAACATTAAGCCATGCAAGCAAATGACAATGACAATATTATAGATGGTAAGTGTTGCATCATAATATTTTTTTCCCTTGGGTTGCTGTGTTCCTAACTACTGCACACTTGATAAAAGCATGCAGTACTATTGCTCCTACAATAATTCTTCATGCACAACACACAGAAAAGATTTCAGGCATTTTATTTCCTTGTCAGCTTCAATCAATGGAAATGATTTACCTAAAAGAGCAGCATATCAGTGCCAAATTTTCCAAGGCTTTTGGTTTTGTTTTGCTTTTGCTATCCAGAAAGCAAACTGTAACTTTATAAGCAAGCAAACAAAAAAGGCTTTTTATGCATATCATATTAGCTAATTTCCTTTGATTCCTGCAAGTGATGTCATGGAGGCCAGCTGTTGTTTCTGCAGATGATTTCCCTTACTCATGTTTCACGAAGTAATTTCAGGCCTTAATGGAATTACTTTGACTGAAATCTAGCTTTTTCATGGTTCATCTCTCCTATCAGTGGATACCAAGAACTCTTCGGCAGGAAACATGGAGAGCACATAAAAGCTATTAACTATATTTTAAAGCATGTTTTTATATTATTTCCAGTCATTCTCGGCCCTCCCCAATCACTACAGTTCTGGGTATTAGCTCTCAAATCCAATCAGAATGTATTGACTGAAAGCACTCCGAGTTAAAAAGCAAAATGACCTGTTTTCAGCTTTGGAATCATAGTGTGTATTTTCACCCAACTTCTCCAAAAAATCTGAGTTTTTGGAGGACAGGTTGTTTCTAAGTAATAACCTGTTTGGCCCAAGGTGACAGTAGAAAAAATCTGCCTTTTTATTTAATTGGGATCTATCTAATATGCGTACATGGCTCTAATACCATAGTAGCTAAGGGCCGGATACCCAAAGGTATTTAGATTCCCAACTTCCATTGAAATCAATAGGGCTGTGTCTAGACTGGCCAGTTTTTCTGGAAAAGCTCCGCTTTTCCGGAAAAACTTGCCAGCTGTCTACACTGGCCGCTTGAATTTCCGCAAAAGCACCGACTTCCTACTGTAAGAAATCAGTGCTACTTGCAGAAATACTATGCTGCTCCTGTTCAGGCAAAAGTCCCTTTTGCACAAAGCTTTTGCACAAAAGGGCCAGTGTAGACAGCTCAGATTTGTTTTCCGCAAAAAAGCCCCGATCGTGAAAATGGCGATCGGGGCTTTTTTGCGGAAAAGCGCGTCTAGATTGGCCACGGACGCTTTTCCGCAAAAAGTGCTTTTGCAATCTAGACGCTCTGTTCCAAAAATGCTTTTAATGGAAAAATTTTCTGTTAAAAGCATTTCCGGAAAATCATGCCAATCTAGACGCAGCTAGAAGTCAAAGCTTCACTAATCCAGGCTCGTGTGCATCTGTCTTTAGTACAGGCAGTCCCCGGGTTACATGGATCCGACTTCCATCGGATCCCTACTTACAAACGGGGTGAGGCAACCCCGCACTAGCTGCTTCCGCCCAGCAGACCAGGGAGACGCGAAGCTAGCGGGGCCCCCCCCAGCAGACCAGGGAGACGTGGAGCAGCTTTTCTCAGCAGACACCTCAGCTTGAGAATAAAGGACTGAGGGAAGTGAGGTGTGGGAGAATAAAACTGAGCTCTGGAGAAATGTTTGGCTAGAGTTTCCCCTACAAGATGTACCAGTTCCGACTTACATACAAATTCAACTTAAGAACAAACTTACAGTCCCTATCTTGTACGTAACCCGGGGACTGCCTGTATATAAACCCTCACATACGAATGTCCATACTGGGTCAGACCAAAGGTCCATCCCGCCCAGTACTCTGTCTGTCGACAGTGGCCAATGCCAGGTGCCCCAGAGGGAGTGAACTCAACAGTGAATCATCATGTGATCCTTCTCCTGTTGTCCAATTCCAAACACAGAGGCTAGGAACACCATTCCTACCTATCTCCATGAACTTATCTAGCTTTTTTTGAACCCTGTTATAAGTTCTAGTCTTCACCACATCTTCTGGCGAGGAGTTCCACAGGTTGATGGTGTGCTCTGTGAAGAAAAACTTCCTTTTGTTTGTTTTAAACCTCCTGCCTATTAATTTCATTGGGTGACCCCTAGTTCTTATATTGTGGGAACAAGTCAATAACTTTTCCCTATTCACAGCTATCTTTTGCAGTAGAAGTATTATTAGGTAGAGGCCAAGCCCTGGATTCCCAAAGGTGTTTAGAATTCCAGTGGGTGATATGGGACGTAAATACCTATCTGCCTTTGTTCACCGTGTTGCTGTAGCCATGTTGGTTCTAAGACATGAGTGAGAGAAGGTGGTGAGGTTTTATCAATGATTGGCCCAATGGAAGGGGCACCTTTCAAGCTTCACCAAGCTTTTCCTGTGGTCTGGAGAAGGCAGCCGGAGTGTCCAAGCTAAGTCCAAGAGGAATAAGGGGTTCACACCAGGAGGAGTCATGTGTTTAAAGAGGTGTTAGTTGTCCACGGCCTTTCAAGCAGTCTCCTGCAGCACGTGACAAATTTCAGCCAGCTCTGTTTGCCAACTCCTTTCAATACCTGGAAATTATGTTGGCACTGGGCCCAGTCCCTGCTCGTTAATGTCTATGAGAGTCTGGCTAGTGATTCTGATGGGAGTTGGAGAATGGAGAGTTTTCAATGGAACCAATCCAACGCATATCCCTTCGGTGACATCCTCACGTCCTTGTGTTGCCCGAAGCGCAGCCTCCTGCCCCGCTCCCTGCCTTGCAGCTGGGCTTTCTCCTCTTCCCCCTCTTTCTGTTTCATGACATGGAAACTGACGTATGGGAAGAAAGGCGCCTGTCAGGAGGGCATCACAGTCAGCCACGGTCACAATCCGACACCACAATCAGACGCCACAATCAGATTGCTCTGCTGACTCCTAGGAACACATAACTGTGTGTTTCAATCCTTTGTTGTTGTTGTTGTTTTTGGTTAAGAGGTACTTGGCCTTGGGATGGCTACCGGCAGCACTTTGCCTTCTAAACGATGTCTTGTTCCCTGCCAAGCAACACCGAGAGAGGACTTAATAAGGAAGGAAACTCTGGACCCTTTGTATCAGGGCAGATTGGGAAGCATTCTGCTGCAGGTTGAACCTCTCTAATCCGGCACCCTCAGGACCAGGGAATTTGCCGGACCATGGGAGGTCAATATTGTCTAGCAGCATTACCAACACTTCCACTGCTTACTGGGCTGTTAGAGATATTTAGGGGTAAATTAGGGCCAAAGAACAGCACAGAACACTGAGAGCCAAGACTGGAGGCTGTAAACAAACTTTATGGGACTACAAGAAACTTGGCTGCACCCATGATAAATGGACATCCATCTCCCTGAAATCATTCCAGTTCACAGATATTGCCGGACTAGAGAGGTTCAGTCTGTAATATGCAGGCATGGTATGTGCCACAATTGAAACATTTGCATTTTACCTCTGGCACCTGAGTTGGATTGTTGCCTGGGGCATGTATGTTACAGGTGTAGCCCTTCGGGCTGATTGATTTCCACGACCTCCTCTCTCCAGAATATCCAGAATTCACAGTAATTGAAAGCCGGTTGGTGTGCCTGGGTAAACTAGAATCTCTGCTTTGCCCCCACACATCTGCCCCTCCTCTCACAGGTGGCTAATCGTCAATGACTGCCCATTGACAAGACCGTATAATGTCTTCAAAGCATTGCAGCTCCCCCTGATGAAAGAGCACGAGGGTGCTAGATACCAAGGCAAATTGCATTTGTTCACTCCAATGGATGATGGATTGTCTGTCGCTGTTCATGTAGTAGACACAGGCCTAATTTTCAGATATTAGTTGATTAACATTTGAATCATCGTGTGAGTCCTATGGCCAGTAATGGAGAACAACAAATATGGGAAGGAGATTAATTGTGTGCACAGATGTGCCTCGTTGGATCAATTTGTGTGGGGGTTGAGGAGGTGGTTTCCTACAAATCAAGAAAAATCAGAGTAATGTCTTGAAAGAAATCACAGTCTGTTCTCTGCACGGCTGGCACCAAAACACTGTGAGTACAGTCTCATTTTGAACTTTCCTCTCTGCTCGATGGGCAACTCCCCAAAATAGTGAGCAAGAGACACCCCTCCGAAAAGGGGAGCACAGAATGTGCAATCCATCAGAGCTTTTCCTCAATGTTTTGTGTAAAATATTTCGGTATCTTGCAGTGTTGTGGAAGTCATGTGGGTCCTAGAAGGTGAGCGAAAGAAGATGGGTGAGGTGATATCTTTGATTGGGGAATCAGACCTGAAGGAGAGCTCTGTGTCGCTCGAAAGCTTGTACCTTCCATCAGCAGAAGTTGGTCCAATAAACAGTATTACCTCACCTTATCTTTGTGCTGTAGATATTTTATATATAGTAGCTGGTGTGAAGGCCACACAAACAAATGTTACATTAAGGAAGTCAAATCTAAACCTTAGAAGCAGCCCTTTCTTGAAATAGACTTGGTATTAATGGAGAAAGAGTTTGATGCACTGACCTTGGTAAATGGACATATACTGTTAAATCAGAGGAGTATAACAAGTATCTGGAAAAATGAGCCAAGGCCATGTTACCTAACACAGCCAGAACCCTCACATACCTACCTTCTTAAGACACATCTAAACTTACTGGGAGATCATCATGCCAGAGGTCAATCTTCTGGTGTTTGATTTAGAAGGTCTAGAATAGACCCACTAAATCAAACACTGAGGGAAGCTCCTGCTGCTGTCTCGTACTTCTTCTTCTGCAAGGAGCAAATGCCCCTGATGCCCCCCTTTCACCCACGCTGTGGGGATGCCCTCAAGGTTCACCTTAAGCCGACCTTCCTGGTCTAGTGTAGACCAGGCCTTAAAGATGGCAACTGGCCACATGACCCATAAAACAAGAACTCCTTGTTTCAACCTCCAGATCCCGTCCCCTTTCTCAAACCACCCCCACCTGCAACCCACCTGCTGGACCTGGGGAAGTCCATCACAATATCAGTATAACTGCCCTGGGTTCTCTGTGCACAATCTCTGTGTCTTTTAGGCTACATCTAGACAGTGGCACTATTTTTGGATGTCTTTTCTGGAAGTATCCTGAAATAGCTATTCTGCTTCTTTAAATGTGCCTGTTATTTTGAAATAGATTTCGAAATAACGGGCGCGCTATTCTGGCATCCCTCTAACCCTCATTCCATGAGGGTTATGGGATGTTTTGGAATAGCACTTTATTTCAAAATTTGGCTCTGTGTAGACAGCGCTCAATTTCGAACTAAGCTTTTTCCAAATGAGATCAAAATAAGATGTGTAATTTGCATAGCTAAAACTGTATATCTTATTTTGACCTACGGGTGTAGTGTAGATGCACCTTTACAGTTAACGTTAGTGTGAGAGTCCCCATGAAAGGCGGGAGCTGAGTTTGTTGGCCGTGCATTGCCCATTCCAAATAACTGTCCGTTTGTCCAAAAAGTTAACGCATTTTGCAAACTTTTGATTTGAGAGCAGATCCTTTCGTAAAACATCTGGCAGTTGCTTACACGCTGCTGCAGCAGCAATAGGACCACACAAATCATGCACTGGGATTTCATTTACATTGGAGTAAATCCAGGGTAGCTCAATAGATGTCAGGGGAGTTGCTCTGAATTTACCAAGGGCGTAACTAAGTAGAATTTGTCCTGTTGGGTTCATCTGAGACTAACCAGTAGGGGTGAACACAGTTTTTTGTAGCCAAGGGAAGGAACAATGTCTCTTTACTGGCGTCCAATTTATTCTTTTGTTATTTGAAGCCCACCCTCAATCCATCCTCAAAATTGGCCCTTGCTTCATTACACAACAGCTGGCTCAACTAGCTCCAAAGTGGGTTACACAGCCAGGATCCATCCGCGACTTACAAAAGCCACCAGAGAAGTGCACACGAAGATCTCTTTTTCTGTGAAATTGACTCGCAAGGGAAATGGTGGAGGCCCCGTTACCCCGGTCATCTGAAAAATAGACTGTATCGAACAACCTTGCATTTGCCAGAGGACAGGCACGTGACCCTCCTCATCCATTTTTATGTCAAGCTTCTGTGATCTCAAATTCACGTCGGCTTGTAATTAAAATAGAAGGAAAAGAGGGAGTCGTGTCATGAACTCTTTGTTTCCCATCTGTAGGATACAGCATTAGGACTTGGCTAACAATCACTTTGGCAAAAGAGCAGATGTTTAATTAACACCGACCAGCCTCGGGTTGACTTCACCAAATACCAGGACAAAGATCTGGCATATCTGAACTAGGGTTCAGCATGGACCTCCAGCTAAATGAGAGTCGACTGTGTCACACTGTTGCAAAAAAAGCCAACATGCTTCTGGGATGCATTAATGGGAGCATGGAGAGCAACGGCGCCAGAAGTCATTCTTCTCAGATGCTTCTGACAAAGTAGGTTCCAGCCCACGAACGCTTATGCCCAAATAAATGGTTGGTCTTTAAAGTGCCACTGGAGTCCTAATTTTTCATCCGCGTGTTAGAACACACCTCAGATTTCACTGTAGATATCCCCGAAGGCATTGATGGCCCAGACACGTGCCCGATTTAGCAAAACGATCATTCCTTCCTTAAAAAGGGTTTACCAGATCATTCGAGTTAGGGCTTTATTTCGGAATCCCGTGTCACTGCCGCATGTAGACGCGCATAGTTACTTCGGGCTAGTCAATTTCTAAAACGGCAACTGGCCGGGAACATGCAAATCAAGCGCGGGATATTTAAATCCCGCGCTTCATTTGCAATTTCAGTTGCCCTCATTAGCATCCCTAGATCCATCTAGGGGGCTGGTGTAGACATACCCTGGGTGTATGTGAGCATTTTAGCAAAAGAAATCTAAAACTATGCATGTAGAGGGTGTACAATTACACCCGAGAAATCTCTGAATCCAGTCCTTATTCTGCCCCCGAAAGGTGTTTTCCCAGAATAAAGACCACAAGGTGATTATAAAAGTTTCCCTCATTTTTTGGTATTTTTAATGGGTTAGATTTGTTTATATCCAACATAAAACAAACTCACACATTGCACCATGTTATTTAAATATAAAAATTGCTGGAATTCCCCTCACATTTAAGACTTACAAACAAGCTGTGTTAGCTCGCTAGAGAGATACTACAGAATGTGACATTTTAAATAATATATACACACCCTTTGTGATATCATTAATGTGGCCTGTACTCCAGGAAACTATTTGTTGCTGCCAACAAGAGTCAAAACAGAGAAGAACAGGGGAGAAATATAGTACAAAGCAACATGCCTAAAGAAATCAGCCTTCAAATCTGACACTTCTGAGTTGGCTCTAATGGAGGTCCAGGTCTGACTTTCGCAGGTTAAATAGTCAACGTTCTGACTCGGGGGACTCAAATTGAAACCCCAGATGTCTTCAGAGGAGAGGGGCCTGTTCCCTGCTGGGGGATGTGTTCTCATCTCTGAGATATTAGAGGGAGGAACAGCAGGAAACGTTCCCCACCGATCTCTATATCTGGGTATGGACAGTTAAACCAGAACAGTAGAACCTACTGCAGGATGGTTTTAAACCTAATTGAAATCAGATTCGTGTGCCATCTTAGCCCCTTTTTTGGGGCAACATCGTTCGTGGCATTGTTTTCTTTACTATTTTCTCATCGTTGTTAGTACAGGTTGGACCTCCCGGGTCCAGCTCCCTTGGGGCCTGACCAGCCCAGGACAAGGGAGTTTTCCAGACCAGAGAAAGTCGGGGGTGGAGGATGGTGCCATCCTCTTCTTTGGGCTCGCCCCCTCCTGCAGCTACCTGGCACCATTGCCCTCAGCCCTCACGAGCTCCGGCAGCCCCATCGGCCCTGGGAGCTCCAGAAGTGGCCCTGTGGGCATTTGTGGCCCCGCCAGCTTGGAATTTGCAGTCTCTATGCCCCATGGGCTCCGGCACCCCCACTGGCTTCCCACTGGTCCTGCCAGCTGGCTCCACGCCCATCCACTGGCAACCTTTGTGCTGGGGCTTTCTGGCCCAGCAACATCCATGGTTCTGCTGGGCTATGGAGGTTGCCAAAGAAGAGAGTCCTGGACCACAGAGGTTCAACCTGTAATGACCTCGTGTCCTTCAGCAGCTAGTAGCAAACATCTCTCATGGCCGGGGAGAGGACACCAGTTTGTGATCAGCTCTGAGTTACTCCAGGGAATTCATTCCCAGGGGTCGGGCCCACATGCTCAGCTGACTGGCCACTACATTTGGGGCCGGGAAGGAACATTCCCGAGTGTCAGATTGAGAGAGAACCTGGGTTTTTTTTCACCTTCCTCTGCAGCACGGTTGAGAATTTCAGTCATTCAGCCAGAGGTTGTGAGTCTGTTACAAGAGTGAGCAGGTGAGGGTCTGTGCCCTGCGATGTACAGGAAATCAGACTAGATCGCTCTGGTCGCTTGTCTGAGTTCATTGCCGCAAGGGACAGAGGGGAAAAGCAACCTGACCTGCACTAGCATGACATCATTCAAAGGTTTTCCTCAGGAACCAGCGTGTCTCAAATGCTCCCATGCAGCGGAATCTTCAAAACCAGCACACCCCAGGGCGGGCATGTGACAGGAAGTGGCTAAAGCAAGCAGGCTGATTGGTAAATTGCACCACCAGCACGGTTCCACAAATAACGCCCCTCATGTAGTCATGGTAGCAATGAACAAATCTCTTTGCAGTGCTACTTATTCTCTTTAACCTCAACGCATTTTCTGGATCACCCTAAGCCCCTTGTTGTAAGTGGAGTCATTGGGCTTTTAAAAATCATTTATTCTTTTCCCTGAAAGGTGGAAGATTTAAAAATAAGAATTACATAATAATAATAGGCTTGGTTATATTATCAAACAGGATCCCTCCACATGTAATCACGTGCAATAGCAAGTATTAATCACATGCATAAATCCATCGATCAATATCTTCCAATAATTTTAGCAAACTTATTTTGGCATTGGTCAGTAGCCATCACAGAACCTAAATCCACTCAAGATTAAGCCACGCAAGAATAATCCATTCAAGATTCCATTCTAGTATCTGTAGACAAAAATATGCTGTAAATCGGACTCCAGTTTGGAATTTCTGCATTATAATTTTTAAGAGACAAAGCCACCATTTCCAAAAAAAGATGGCTTAAAGTTAAACTCCCAAATTCTTACATAGGCTCTTATATGGAACTGATGTGATTTACAGAAGCACTTAGCACTAAGACTAGTAAACAGAAAACTTCTGTCAAATCCAGGTTTTGAGAGGAAATAGAGTATGAAACATTTTAATGAAATGTTTCATTAAAAGTTTCTGCTTTCTGGGGGTGAAAAAAAATCAACTTTTTTAAATGAAAAGAAAAAAGGAAACGGTTTCAGTTTTTGGCCAAGCATTTTGGGGTCACATGTTTTTGATGCAAAGTTGAAATTTCCTGTGGAAAATATTTACAAAACTGATGTTTTCCTTTGCCATGGGATTTTTTTCTCGCCTCGTTCTACCGAGCACCCCCCGCATCTTTGAATGCATATGCCAAAGGCAAACATCAGCGGATTTTTTTTCCTCCCTCAACATCATTTTCTAATCTTTTGCATGAAATAATTCACCGCTCTGCGCAACGAACACCTCTTCAGCCCACAATTAGCGTTGTCAATTTCACATGACAGTTAATCACATTTCTGAGCTAGCAGAGACGCTAGATTGCAGGGATTCATGAAAATGGAGAAGAATTTTGATGGCACCAAAATGTTTGTAAATGAACCTCCATGGTATTTTTAACAGACATGTCACGAGAACACATTATCCTCTTTTTTATTTATTTAACATGAACAACCACAAGAAAAGGCAGAAATAGGGGGGGGCAGAAACAATTTTCCTATAATTTTAGTTTGGTGACTGGATATCCTTTGTGCCTCCACTCCAAATATTTTGTGGTCTGTATTTATGCCTGCATTTACACAATATATAGCTTTTGTAAAACTGATAGTAATGGGGCAGCTACATGGAACCAGCCATTCCTACAGAAATTCCGTGCGAATGAATTTCATCCAATGTGGGTAATGCCCTTGGCCTCAGTCCTACACATACTTATGCACATGAGTATTCCCACTGGTGTCCATGCATTGGAGTAGAACCTAGGAGAGCTGGATTCAATTGGACTCCCTGGGTGTCTCCCACACTGGCTGCCAGCCCCGCCTGGGGACTTTGAATAGTCGTGTAGCGGATAAGAATTCATGGGGTTACATGACTATTCAATTACCTGATATCTCACATCCCTACTAGCCACAATGCAATGGCAGTCAAAAAAGCAAACAATGTTAGGAATCATTAAAAGAGGGATAGAGAATAAGACGATGAACGTTGTGTTGCCTCTGTAAATCCATGGCATGCCCCACATCATGAATACTGCGAACAGATGTGGACGCCTCATCTCAAAAGAGATCTTGGCATTGGAAAAAGTTCAGAAAAGGGCAACTAAAATAATGAGGGGTTTGGAACGGGTCCCATATGAAGAGAGATTAAAAAGACTTGGACTTCTCATCTTAGAAGAGAGAAGACTAAGGGGAGATATGATAGAGGTCTATAGACTCGTGATTGGTGTGGAGAAGGTGAATAAGGAAAAGTTATTTGGTGACCTCTAGTTCTTGTGTTATGGGAGCAAGTAAATTAAATTAACAGGTAGCAGGATTAAAACAAACAAAAGGAAGTATTTCTTTGAGCAATGCACAGTTAACCTGTGGAACTCCTTGCCAGGGGATGTTGTGAAGACCAGGACTTTAACAGGTTTCAAAAAAGAAGTAGATAAATCCATGGAGGTTAGGTCCGTCAATGGCTATTAGCCAGGATGGGTAGGAATGGTGTCCCTAGCCTCTGTTTGTCAGGCTGGGAATGGGTGATAGGGAATGGATCACTTGATGGTTACCTCTTCTGTTGATTCCCTCTGGGGCACCTGGCATTGGCCACTGTCAAGACAGGATATTGGGCTAGGTGAGCCTTTGGTCTGACCCAGTATGGCTGCTATGTTAAGTTCTTAGGTTCCTTGAGCAAGTCTGTTAATTACTCTGAGCCTCAGTTTCCCCAGCTGTAAAAAAATGGGGATAAAATCATTGATGTCTTTCCTGGGGTGATGTGATAATAAATCCATTAACTTTTCTGAGGTGGTCAAAGTGAGAGCCATAGAAAAACATAAAGCATAGCAGATGGAGACTTACTCCACATATTATAAAACCATGTTTGGCAGCTGTGTTAGTCATAGGCACCTCAGAAATCACACAGCTGCCCTGTAATGGAGACTTCCAGCGATTCTCCCTTGCTTTTTCTGCTGCTGGTTGGCCTCCTACGGCCTCCTTTGGCTTCTACATCCTCTGCTTCTGCAGGAATTCTTTTTTGTTCTGTTTGTACAACGCCTGTCACAGGGCGCTCTGATCCCTGACTGCCACAAGGTAGCAGAGGAGCACACGTGTGTCAGGAGAGAGCCACTGATACAGCAACTCAGGAATATGGACCAGGAGCACCTCTGTGTGCAGCAGAATTTCTTGGTAGCTTGCCAGTTTGCTGGTCTGCAGTTAGGGAATTAAAACAGATGCTGAGAGTCCCCGGCAAGCTTTGGAAAGAGAGGGCTGCCAACCGAGAGGGCTTCCCACATGTTTCCTTGCCAGCAGGGTGCAAAGTGGGTCCCCAAACCTAGAGGTGCAGTACTACGCACTGCCAAACCGAGAGGTGCAGTACTACGCACTGCCAAACCGAGAGGTGCTGGGACTACACACTGCCAAACCGAGAGGTGCAGTACTACGCACTGCCAAACCGAGAGGTGCAGTACTACGCACTGCCAAACCTAGAGGTGCTGGGACTACGCACTGCCAAACCGAGAGGTACAGTACTACGCACTGCCAAACCGAGAGGTGCAGTACTACGCACTGCCAAACCTAGAGGTGCTGGGACTACGCACTGCCAAACCGAGAGGTGCAGTACTACGCACTGCCAAACCGAGAGGTGCAGTACTACGCACTGCCAAACCTAGATGTGCTGGGACTACGCACTGCCAAACCGAGAGGTGCAGTACTACGCACTGCCAAACCGAGAGGTGCAGTACTACGCACTGCCAAACCGAGAGGTGCAGTACTACGCACTGCCAAACCTAGATGTGCTGGGACTACGCACTGCCAAACCGAGAGGTGCAGTACTACGCACTGCCAAACCGAGAGGTGCCGGGACTGCACAGTGCCAAACCGAGAGGTGCAGTACTACACACAGCCAAACCGAGAGGTGCCGGGACTACACACTGCCAAACCGAGAGGTGCCGGGACTACACACTGCCAAACCTAGAGGTGCAGTACTACGCACTGCCAAACCTAGAGGTGCTGGGACTACCCACTGCCAAACCGAGAGGTGCGGGACTACCCACTGCCAAACCGAGAGGTGCCGGGACTGCACACTGCCAAACCGAGAGGTGCCGGGACTGCACACTGCCAAACCGAGAGGTGCTGGGACTACACACTGCCAAACCGAGAGGTGCCGGGACTACACACTGCCAAACCGAGAGGTGCAGTACTACGCACTGCCAAACCGAGAGGTGCAGTACTACGCACTGCCAAACCGAGAGGTGCTGGGTCTTTTCCCTGGCAACTCCTGGATCCAATTGAGTCCTGAGGTCTGCTCTCAGCTCAGTTATGAAACCCTAAGGAAATGCAGGCTCGGGGCTCTGAGTTTCTAGGGCAGCCTCCACTGCCCAACGAGGACAACGTGTTTCCCACAGATTCAGGTGTCAAGGGTTCGTCCAGAGCTCGGGAGTCCTGCATGACACTGGGCGGTCCTTGTTCCCACTTCAGCCAAGAGCCATTTCAGGATGTAGGATCGAGCCTGGGCTCTGGAAAGTGACGAGGATTATCTAAACTGCCACACACAGGCAATGCCGACTAAAGGCAAACCGGCCTGTGGCATACGAAGAGCTTCGTACATCATGCTCTCACGAGAAACCACAATGCGGACAAACGCGCCATATGAGATACTCAGTATAGCGTGCTGATGAACTATACGTAGGCTTCCCCCGACTAATACATCGGAACGATCAGACCCACTGCCTGTCCTTTACACAAAACGCTGTGCGTTGGAAAGGCCCAGTTCAATACAGTAGCTTTCTCCTCTTCATCACAGAGAGCCATCCGATCGGAGGTTAGAGCGGTCGTGGCTGGAAAGATCCCTTGTGATTTATGCAATGCACAGCTGATGTGAAGGCAACAGCTGAAGGGCGATGAATAATTCAGCGCCTGGACCCATCGCATCATCTCTCTGGCCGGGTTATTGCTGTTTTTACGTAATTGCAAAGTGAAAAATAAATTGATGTAATAAATAAGCCCGTGTCATTTGTCTTGAAAGGCATGTAAGACATATAGGTCTATTTTTCCCGTTTTGTGAACTCGGTACGCTCTTCCCTGGGTGTAAAATTAAAAATGCGTCCTTATTAATATCTCACATAGGGATGAGTCTGTGCCAGCAATGCCGCATGGCACCTTTTACATCCATGTTCACAAGATGCATTGATGAAAGGCGATGTCTCCAAATTGCCTTCTTCAGAGCAGTTGAATTACCCCTGCTCCTACCCGTCACTGTCAAAGCCTTAATGCCGTCCGGATCAGAAGTGTCACACGATCGCAACGGAGGGTATTTTTATTACCATGCGTGTGCATGGAGAAAACCACATCCGTGGCAAGGGGCAGGTTGGGGGATCGAAGAATGGGCAAGACTTTATTACAAAGCTGGGTCCCAGTTATGAAATTTACGCAGAATCCATTTCCCCCCATGCAATGGACAAGTCTAAGGAATACGAACCAATAAAGCTCATCAGGATGTAGGTAAGCTTTATCCTATGCAAAGTGCGTTGTCTTTTCCTCTTTGCACAGAAATCATAATGTGACAAAAGAAAACCACCCTGGGTGTGATGGGGTTCAAAGAACAAATTGTATGGAATAGATACACCGGGCAAAGCCTAGCTACAAATATCTCCATGCGGTGGCTTTTGGATGGGTCCTGGCAGAGTTTCACATGTGGAAGGAACATGGTGAGTGCCAACAGACGGCCCTCCAAGTATTTGAAGGGATTCTCCCTTGGACCTATACACGTCATGTAGGATTGTGCTGATTTTCTGCAGAGGGGTGAAATTCACCCCAAGTCCATTGGGTCTCAGTCGGAATGTCATCTGTGTTCTTAGAGGCATCGACAGCTGCCAAGGCCTCTGGGCAAGGTGTGCATGCAGGGGGTCCATGGTCCCAAAAGGGGCAGAGCTTTGAGTAGAAGGGCCGGAGCCCGCCAGCCCTCCGCACTGCATGGAGCCCTCTGCTAACCCCTCCGGCCCTCAGCACTACCCGGAGTGTGGCGCCCCCCCCCCCCCCCCCCACCAGCCCTCAGAGCCACCTTGAGTATGTGGGGTGGCACTCCGGTGGAGATTTAAAGGGCCGGGGGCTCCTGCAACCACCGTTGCCATAGTAACAGCAGCGCTGGCCAGGAATCCCAGGCCCTTTGAATTGCCAGGCCCCAGAGCTGCTACCCCTTTTGCCCTCCCTATTACAGGCCTACATGGAATGCCAGTTCAGCTCTCCAAAGGGTGCATCTCCCCTTCAGGCTGGATCTGTCAGTTCCACCTCACGCAGACATCCCCGAGCTCGCTCGGAACGTACGAGGCTGCTCAGAACAGCAGCGTAGCCGTGCCGCTGTGAACGGCAGGAGAGACGAGATGCCTCATGTCTCAGACTCAGGGCCGTGTACAACCTCCTGCCTGTGCGACGCCCTGTCTGCTTGTAGCGTGTTTTCTTGAACAGTGCTAGCATACGGCACCCACTCCAAATAGAGATGTTGCTTTAGCGAGAGGTCTGGAAGTTTGGATCCAGATCCCCAAAGTTCTGGACGGACTCATAGACTCATAGAACACGAGAACTGGAAGGGACCTCGAGAGGTCATCCAGTCCCCTGCCCTCATGGCAGGACCCAGCACTATCTAGACCATCCCTGACAGGTGTCTGTCTAACCTGCTCTTAAATATCTCCAGAAATGGAGATTCCACAACCTCCCTAGGCAATTTATTCCAGTGTTTCACCACCCTGACAGGCAGGAAGCTTTTCCTAATGTCCAACCTAAACCTCCCTTGCTGCAGTTTAAGCCCATTGCTTCTTGTCCTGTCCTCAGAGGCCAAGGAGAACAATTTGTCTCCTTCTTCCTTGTGACACCCTTTTAGATACTTGAAAGCTGCTATCATATCTCCTCTTAGTCTTCCTCCTTTCCAATCTAAACAAGCCCAGTTCTTTCAGTCATCCTTCATAGGTCCATTCAGTTCCATTCTCTTCTCCTTGAGTCCCATCTCGGATTTCCTCTACATCCTCTCCCCCTACTCAACATGGGTCATCTCCTTCTCTTTTCATGCAACTTTCAGGCAGATCAAAATGTCCGGGGTGGTGAGAAGGATGGACCGCCAGACTCCCGCCACTTAAATCAGCTCTCTGCTTTGTACTTTTCTTACTTAACGTTATTCCTTAAGAATTGCAGAAGAAAATATATAGCCAGGGTCTCTTTTAATAGCCTGAAAGATGTAGTAATTGACTGAGGCCTCTGATTTTCTAGTCATCCTAAGAGGTCATAGTCACTCCTCTGTTCTTGACCGTGTCCTTCAGCCTTGCTGAACACGATGCCAATGTGAGCAAATGCAACTGCTTAGCAAAATTCTGACTGCGCAGGAAAAGCTTTCCCAAGAAGAATGAATGCAATCTGGGAGCTGACTTGGTGATGCACACCGATTAGGAGAAATGCTATGCAATGCTGGGGACGTGCCATTTTAATAGCTACAGATGATTGCTTTGGGGAAGGAGACAATAGGTTTAGCGCAGAAGTGACAAAACCCATTCTTTCCCCCTTCCCTCTCGGTCAGCAAATGGCATTCCATAAATGAAATGAAGCTCTTTTGCACAACAGTGAGTGGGAGGGGAAGACACATTTCTGGCATCATCCTCCAGTTGGTCAGATAATAGGCCAATGGGGTGGCCGCCAGGACCTAGCTGTGCTTTGTAGGGACAGGCCTCCCGTTTTCTAGGACATGCTGCCAAAACTCCAGGGCTAGGCATTTTCATCAGGGCCATTGGTTTCTCTCTTCAGCCCACTCCAGGCAGGGGATCTTCGGTTTGGACAGTGCTGCAAGGGGCATGGAGGCCCTTGAAAGATGGGTTACGAGGAAGTGGGGGACCTAGGACAGAAGCAGAGGTATACTGAACTCAGAATGGACAAGAGTAGAGGGGCCAGAAAGGGAAAAGGGAATCAGAATCACAGAACACTACAACGGGGAGGGACCTCGAGAGGTCATCGAGTCCAGTCCCCTGCCCTCACGGCAGGACCAAGCACCGTCTAGACCATCCCTGATAGATGTGTATCCAACCTGTTCTTCAATATCTCCAGTGATGGAGATTCCACAACCTCCCTAGGCAATTTATTCCAGTGTTTTACCACCCTGACAGGTAGGAAGTTTTTCCTAATGTCCAACCTGAATCTCCTATGTTGCAATTTAAGCCCATTGCTTCTTGACCTGTCCTCAGAAGCCAAGGAGAACAATTTTTCTCCCTCCTGCTTGTAACAACGTTTTAGGTACCTGAAAGCTGTTATCAGGTCCCCCTCTGTCTTCCTTCCAGACACAACAAATCCAGTTTTTTCAGCCTTCCCTCATAGCTCATGTTTTCCAAACATGTAATCATTTGTGTTGCTCTTCTTTGTACCTTCTCCAGTTTCTCCCCATCTTTCCTGAAATGTGGTGCCCAGAACTGGACACAGCCCTCCAGTTGAGGCCTAATCCACACAGAGTAGAATAGAAGAACGACTACTTGACTTGAAAGGGAGAGACGAAGAGAGAAGAGATCCTGGAAGGTGCCAAAAGGAAAGGAGGTGCACATGGGCCTGGAACAGAAGAGACAAGGCTGCAAAAGCAAGTAGGAACAGGGGTGCATGGGGCACCAAGTGGACTGTGTTGTTGGGCTTCTTCGCTGATGGAGTCCTATTGCTCACAGTGGGCATGTCTAGACTGCATCCCTCTGTTGGCAGATGGATGCAGATTAGGCAGGTCGACATTGCAAATGAGGCAGGGATTTAAATATCCCATGCCTAATTTGCATAAAAATGGCCGCCATGTTTTGCTGACTCAGCACTTTATCTGCAAAAAGCGGCAGGCTAGAAGGGCATCTGTTGAGAAAGAAAGCCTTTTTCGACAGATCCCTTATGCCTCCTGCAAGGCTTACTTTCTTGACAGATCCCCCTCTAGACAGTTGCTTTTTGCCGACAAAGTACTGAGTCGGCAAAACGTGGTGGCCATTTTTATGCAAATTAGGCACGGGATATTTAAATCCCTGCCTCATTTGCAATGGCGACCTGCCTCATCTGCATCCCTCTGCCGACAGAGGGATACAATCCAGACATACCCAGTGGCTGAGGCACATCCCACCACGTCCAAGAGTTCAACAGGCATGAGCCAGGCCTCTAAAAGCTGGGAGATTGACATAAAACTTCTGAGGTTTTCTTTTTAAACAACAGCTGCCTTTGTGCCCTTTTGGTTTTGAACCTCGGGGCGACACATGTTCAAGCTTTTCTCCACAACCCCTGAGTGGGAGACACGTCTTGTCTTTTTGTAAATACAAAGCAGAGATTCCCTCAGAATCACCTGGCTCCGAGAGCCCTTGTTCCATTGGAAACTCGTTTGCTTTCCTTGTCATCACGACCGGGCATTTCCCGCTGCAGCTTCTGTGCCTTTCAGGCAGCTTGTTTTTCTCTCTACTTCTGTGATGGTGCCTCCTTCCCTTTCTGTGCCTCCGTGCAGCCGCTGCTCTGCTTTGGCCCTGCGGCCATATTTTACCACAAAAGAGCCTTGTCCTTCTGTGAGCCAGGGCAGGGCCTGTTCTGCCTTCTCCTTCTCTCAGTCTCGTTTGTGCAGCGCTGGCTAGAAAAGCTTCTTCTGCGGCCCACCCTGATGCCTGCAGGGTAACGAAATCAACCCCCAACTCTCACCCCAGAGGGGTCTCAGCCGCCCCTCCTTACGTCTGGCAGGAGGCAGGCCCGTTGAGTTGTGGAGCCCAGAGGCCCTACTCTTCTTGGGGATGGCCAGTGCCAAATTCAGCCAACCCACAGACCACAGAACCCACAGCCACGTTTACTTTCACTCCCATGACCCGGCCTACCACGGTGTGGGTTGTTTTCTTAAATCCACCAATGAGGAGAAGGCCCTATGACAGCTGGTGGAGTTACTCCTTCAAGCAGGCAGAAGAGGCCTTTGTTTGAATCCTGACAGCCCTGGATTCAAACCCCACAGGCAGCCCAGACAAGGGGATTCTTGCTCCACACAGCTGGTGTTACAAAGGTGGCATGGCCTCCTCGCTGCCGATCCCTATAGAACCTCACTGATCCGGAGCCTGTACCCCCCAAACAAACAGAAGGGCTAGTGAACCCCAGCCATTCAGATCCGGGCGGCTTTCCATTTCTTGTCTGAGGTTTTGCCATTTGGCTTACTGCGGCTCTTCTATACTGGTTTGCAAAAGGCGATCCCATTCTTTGCATATTTCCCTCCCAAACTAAACACTTCAATATTTATTTTTCTAATGAATAAAATTGTAAAACTGGACACCAGCTGGCATGTGAGTAACCCTACAATAATAAACCAGCAGGCAGGCAAAGGGAAGGAAGGACAGCTGTATGGTTTTGTACCTAGCTTTCTAAAAATTAAATATTATAAAAAAGACCTTGATGGTGTCCATTTAAAATATTTCTTTAAAAAAAGCCTCAGGGAGTTAAACTCCTTCTGCTCACCCCCATACATCTGACTTGGGTGCTGTAATGCTTAGATGAGGATAAATATTAAGGATTCAGTCATTTTATAGTGTTTCTAATCTCAAAAGTACTTAATTCACACAGACAGAATGGGAAGTGACTGTCTAGGAAGGAGTCCTGCAGAAAGGGACCACAAGCTAAAAGTGAATCAACAGTGTGACACTGTTGCAAAAAAGGAAACATGCTTCTGGGCTGCATTAACAGGAGAGTTGTGAGCAAGACACGAGAAGTCATTCTTCCGCTCGACTCTGCGCTGGTTAGGCCTCCGCTGGAGTATTGTGTCCAGTTCTGGGCACCACATTTCAAGAGAGATGTGGAGAAATTGGGAGAAGGTCTTGAGAAGAGCAACAAGAATGATTAAAGGCCTGGAACACGTTAGCTATGAGGGAAGGCTGAAGGAATTGGGCTTGTTTAGTTTGGAAAAGAGAAGATTGAGACCAGACATGAAGGTGGTTTTCAGGTATCAAAAAGGGTGTTGCAAGGAGAAGAGGGGGAAATTGTTCTTCTTGGCCTCTGACAGGACAAGAAGCAAGGGGCTTAAATTACAGCAAGGGAGATTTAGGTTGCACATTAGGAAAAGTTTCCTACCTGTCAGGGTGGTTAAACACTGGGATAAATTGCCTAGGGAGGTTGTGGAATCTCCATCACTGGAGATATTTAAAAGCAGGTTGGACAGACACCTGTCAGGGATGATCCAGACGGCGCTTGGTCCTGCCGTGAGGGCAGGGGACTGGACTTGATGACCTCTTGAGTTCTCTTCCTGCTCTATGATTCTACATATGGTTTTGGGTTTAAGGAGAAAATTTCCTCAGTCCATTCTTGTCGTGTTGTCTCTGTACCACATTTCCAAATATTTCCACAAGTATTTCCAAGTACATATCCCACATTAAAATTATTTTTCTAGTTTCTGTCCATTAATGGAGAAACTGCTAGGGTTTTACAGCAAAGGGGAGGGAGACTGGATGGAGAGGAAACACCTAGATTGTTTCTTTAGTTCTTATGCAAAGTTTCCCTGAAATCTATTGCATTCACTTTCTTACGGCTGGTCACACAAAACGTGTGATGGAGTCACCCCCCTGAACCTTAGGTCAGTCTATGTAGCTTTAATACTAAGGAATTGTATAATCCAACAGAGGGCTAGGTGAGAAGAAACTAATCCAAACCAGTAGTTGATTCTTGACTTTTTTCCCCTAATACTTAATCTCATACAGTTCCATGGAAAGCTACATAGATATCCTCCCGATGTGTGTAATAAGGTCATTTTAAGTGCACATTCTCTCTCTCTCTCTCTCTCTCTCTCTCACTCTTTCTCTCTTGGTCTCTCTTCAGGGCAGTAAACAAAAGCCAGCTCTATTTGATACCCTCGTCATTTGCACAAATATCACAAGCAAAATCCAACTCGAGAGCTGCGCTCTAATCAGCATAACGGCATGTGCTAATGTGCAGAACACACATGTGTTTCCCATAAGACCGTTGTTGTAGGGTTGTTTTTTTTCAGGTCTCTATCAAACACTCTTTCTTGGGGCAGGGCTGCGTGACTGAAACCAAAACACCAGGGAAATTGCCTGTCCTCGTGCTTCCAAGCTGGTGCGTGACCCCTCGGTGAACGCCAAACGGCTCCGTTGGCTATGCCCCGCAAACCACATCAGGCCTGCCGATCACTGAGCCGGGGGCCGTACGAACATCACCAGGGCGGCTCAGTGCCAATCAGAACGAACCCGGAACAACGAGTTATTTCATTTCACCGTGTTCCCACTTTTACGGCCATTCCCCTGCAGTATAGCACAAATCGTACAGCTCGGGTTCCTCGCGTCCAGGCGCCAACGATGGCTCCCGGGGAAAACATTTTCATTGATCCTTATCTCGAAGAAGCAACTTGTTTCGCGGCTGGGATTATAATCTTCTTTAAGAGCGTGAGCAGTGTAACCCTTGTTCTTTCCTCCGGCACGAAGGAGACACTAATTAAAAATGTTCTGAAGCTGCGAGCGCTCTTTCCTCCCGTTATGAAACCGAACGGCGTTCCCCACTTCCAGGGAGAGGCAAGGGAAACCCAAGAACACACGAGTTCATCGCCAATAATTTAAGGTCAGAAGAAACACTGCAAGTTTCTTTTTGTTCTTCCTGCTAACCAGCACAAAGAGAAAGTTCCCTGTAACATGACTCTTTCAAGCACATTCCATTCCCGAAAGGGGGAAATGGAGGATTTGGTTCAAATCAGCAATGCAGCACACCAATTAGTATGCAAAAATTAATTGGTTTATTGCAGAGCAAAATTCTTTGCTGGGATTGGAACCGTGTCTGTACACCTACGGATAGTAACTTATAGCACACTAGCCCTACACTTTATAAAACATTCATTATTAGAGCATTTTTACATAGCGAGACATTTTTTATGCTCCAAAGAACTTAAAATGATGCCTTTACCAAGTGACACAGGGACAAAATCCATCAGCAGACTCCGCTGTGGCCTATCTCTCATCAGCTAACACTTCCTGGCAAAAAGAGATAGAATTCCCCCCTGCACATAGATCTCTTCCTCAGAAGCCTTGGGACAAATCTATGCCACTAACTGAAGTTGACCTCAGTGATGTTGGCAGCCGTAATCACTCACTTGGGTGTCGCATGTCCGCTCCATGCTCCTTGGTTTGGCGATGTGTGTCTGCACCAAGCCCGCTGGCTCCAATGTAACTGTCGGTGTGAGGCATTGTGGGATGGCATCGGAAAAACAGGAACAGTCGATGTCAAGCAACTCGGTATCGAGTTCCAGCAGTGAGAGCGGCTGTAATGTAGACCAGGCCCTCCTGAAAAGGTTAGTTTTGCAGCATGCCCTAAAGGACAATAAATCTAGGCCACCTATATGGACATATTACCATCGCGCCTGAGTTACTAAAACACATGCCAGGTAGGAAAATGCTGTTATACCCATTTTACAGATATAGGACAGAGAGTCTAAGGCTACGTCTAGACTGTATCCCTCTGTCAGCAGAGGGATGCAGATTAGGCACCTTGAAATTGCTCATGAAGCGGGGATTTAAATATCCCATGCTTCATTAGCATAAATATGGCCACTGCTTTTTTTCAACACGGAGCTTTTTCGAAAAAAAGCAGCAGTCTAGACACGGATCTGTCGAAATTAAACCCTTTTTGGCAGATCCTGTAAACCTCATTTTTTTTGAGGAATACAGGATCCGTCGAAAAAGGATATTTTTTTTACAGATCCACGTCTAGACATCTAGACTGCCACTTTTTTTTCAAAAAAACTCTCTCAGCAAGTGTCATGACTTCCGAAGGAAGTTCTTTTTGTAGCACCTCTTCTGATCTGAACTACAGTTGAATGTCTTCAGTAATAGGGATATAAGAGTTTAACCAATTAACTGCTTAACCAATGAACGGATACTTATCATCGGTTAAACTCTGCCCCCTCCTGCGGAGTCAAGTTCACTCCCGGGGAGTTGGCTGATGCCCTGGGGGTGGGGCTTGCAGCTGGTCCAGAGTCCTAGGAGTGGCAAGGTACTTCCCAGGAGCGGCCGTGAGGACCCCTCCAGCCTCCACCATCCTTCCCTCCCCCCTCAGTCCCTCCCAGGTAAAATGGTTAACCATGTAACCGATAGGAATTTTTAATGGTTACTGGTTTTTAAGATTTTTTTGCAGCCCAATAAGTAAGTCTACTGTAGTTCTAAGTCCTAAGTTCAATAGCTAGAACCCATTCCATCCACCATGTGCCCAGATACATGGAAGACAGGTGTCTGAGAACTATATAGAAAATGCATGTATCTTTCAAAACAAAATTAGCAATCCCCTGTATTAATATTGACTGGGCAGCGACTTTAGAGCTGCCCAGATATTAGAGTTCTATCTGCCCTAAGAAATCCACCTTCGGCTTTGTTACAGTTCTGGGGGAATCTCTTCTTATAACGAGATCTGTATCTGCCCGCCTTTGCTAAGGTATAATTATTATGAGCCTGTGACTCTTCGCTTGCCAAACTGCCAGCCTAAAATAGAATGAGTCAGGGTGTCAGATCCAAATGGCCAGGCGGGACTCTTAGTTTCCTTGCAGGAACTCGGTTCTGGAGTTCAAGGGCTTCCCCCTTCCGCTAAGAAAATAGAATATATGACCTTCCTCCACAGTTGCTGGAGAAGGCGGCTTTTCTTCATTGCAGGTATCTGCTGACCTGTTCAACAGCTGAGGATCTGGAAGAATTAAATTACATTGGTTTTGCTGCCATTAACAAAAAAAAGTAAAGAGAAACTGTCTGGCTCCCTTTCTTTGCCCTATTCTTTCATTTCATTGTTTTCTAATTTGAAGAACAAGACAAAATTGCAAGGAATAGAACTCTCAGAGTTCTATTGCTCTTGTCAGATTTCTCCAAACCATGAGGGTGCATCTACACAGCAGGGCTGAAGCCGAAATAAGCTACGCAACTTTAGCTACGTCAGTTGAGTAGCTGAAGCTGAAATAGCTTAACTTGGCTTTTGGTGCTGTCTGCACAGCAGGAAGTCTGAGAAAGAGCGCTCTTCCTCCGTCTTCCCTTACTCCTCGTACAATGAGGGTTACAGGAGTTGGAGTAAGAAGTCCTCCGGCTCAACATAATTTTGACATTATGTCGAAATAACTGCTTGTAATGTAGACGCAAACTGTGTTATTACAGAATAACATTAATTATTCTAAAATAACGCTGCTGTGTAGATGTACCATGAGAATGTGATTCTGCCCCTCTGACCGATAAACCAGGGAGAACGGGATGAACGTTGATAGTTTTTTCTTTCCCACCACATCCACAGCCCCACCTGCACCCGCTCATGACGCTGCCTTAGTTGAAATATAACCAGAAACCGTGAACGAGGCTGACTTCATGGAGCGGGGTCTGACAGCTGCCGATCTTCTCATGTATGTTCCAAGACAGTGATCCTCAACATAAACAATCACAGCAGGTAGACACTCCGGTGCAGAGGTAGTTGAAGAATTTAAACAAAAACCTTGCCAGGTAACGACAGTGTAGGTTCCATCCATCAAGCTCATTTCGCTATCAATTGTAAGACGATATTTTTTTGCACATTCGCTGGTACTCAGGTGATGGCCAAATATTTGTGAATCCTGAAAGCGTCACGAGTTTTGACACGAACAGTTAAGTCATCATCTGAAAGTGCTCTATAAAAGTTCATTAGTTGTCATTAGTTTTTCCCCTGTGGGAGGGTTATTAGAAAATTTGCATCCAATCAATTAGCAAAAATAATAGCAGGTGACTTGGAGTTGAGCAGGCTTGGAGTTGAGTGGTTGGTTGTCCAACTCTCGTTAACTCATGTGCCTGCTCTGGGAGGAAACCCTTATGGAGTTCCTCAGGTGAGTAACGGCGCTCTGGTGTGAGCAAAGTTTTCCGTTAAAAGCATTTGCGGAAAAGAGCGTCTAGATTGGCACAGACACTTTTCCGCAAAAGCACTCTTTGCAGAAAAGTGTCCGTGCCAAACTAGACGCTCTTTTCCGCAAAAAAGCCTCGATTGCCATTTTCGTGATCGGGGCTTTTTTGCGGAAAACAAATCTGAGTTGTCTACACTGGACCTTTTGCGCAAAAGCTTTGTGCAAATGGGACTTTTGCCTGAACGGGAGCAGCATAGTATTTCCGCAAGAGGCACGGATTTCTTACAGTAGGAAGTCGGTGCTTTTGTGGAAATTCAAGCGGCCAGTGTAGACAGCTGGCAAGTTTTTCCGGAAAAGCGTCTGATTTTCCGGAAAAACTGGCCAGTCTAGACACAGCCCTCTAGGGATGGAGATTCCACCCCTCCCTAGGGAACCCGTCCCAGTGCTTCCCCACCCTCCTAGGGAAATAGGTTTTCCTAATCTCCAACCTAGACCTCCCCCACTCGTCAGCATAGCATCCCTGCTACAAGTGAGCCTGGTCTCAGAAGGGGAGCTTGTGTCAGTCAGGGCTGCTAGGAGACGTCTGATAGTTGGGCCAAGAGGCCACCCAAGAGGTGACTGGCAGCAGCGCAAGCCTGAGAAGAAAACGTCTTTGCACACCTGTCCGGCACTCGGCCTCCTTTCAGTGAAAGCTTCCTCCAGGCCCACCGGAGAGGGAATGCGACAAGGTCCATGGCCCGAAGGCCAGTGAGTCAAAACAGGGACTGCTTTGCGTGCGCACACCTCACAGGCCGGGATGGTCCGTGCGATGGCCAGGGGAGTCTAACATGCCTGGGTTTGCTTGCCAAACGGCAGCGAGTCTAGAGCAGCGTGCAAACCGTGGCAGGTAACCCCTCACCCCATTCTGGATGGCCCGTTCTTACCCTTACCGAGCTACTAACGGCATGACAGAGACAGACCGAGCTTAACCATTGCTTGTGCAGCTTCTCCTGCACCTAGGGCCCAGTGCTGCTGACTCTCATCTATAAAAGGCTGAGCACCCCGAGTCCCAGTGGCACTGAGAGTGGTCGGGCCCACACAGCTCAGCTAGGTCGCTCTTTAAATCCGTGACCGCCATGAGTGGAGAGTCACTTGGCCATGGACGTAGATAAGAATGGAATCGGCTTTGTGTTGACGGCCAGTGAGTGGTGAGGTTGAATCCGCTCTCCTGTGACATAGACGTCCATGCTCAGGTGTATATTTCTCACTGCACTGTAGAATTGACCAACAAAGGTTTCCTGCCCTTGGAGGCATGTTGGAGGGCAGGAAAGGTTCCCTAAAAATGAACTAGATTTGGTCTCACTCTGTCCTCCCCAACCCTTGTAACGTATTCCTAGTGATGGACACCTTACGTCTGTTTGGCACCATTTATCTAGATGTTAAACAGAAATAAGAAAGAAATGGGAAGATCTGCATCCATTCCACTGTCTTTTACTGCCCATGGGCCCACTGAGTTCCACCTTCGTTCCTTCTTTTGTGTTGCTTTGTAGTTTTTCTGCAACATTTCCATGAATGCTGGGGTCAAGAAACGATCAGAGTATGTAGTAAATGAAGATGATTTTATTAGGCAGCAGGTTTAAAACAAACCAAAGAAAAAACTTCTTAATGCAATGCACAGTCAACCTGTGGAATTCCTTGCCAGAGGATGTTGTGAAGGCCAGGACTTTAACAGGGTTCAAAAAAGAACCAGATACATTCATGGAGGTTAGATCTATCAATACTTATTAGCCAAGATGAGCAGGAATGGTGTCCCTAGCCTCCGTTTTTCAGAGACTGAGAATGGATGACAGGACAGGGATCATGTGCTGATTACCTGCTGTGTTCACGCCCTCTGAGGGCATCTGGCATTGGCTACTGTTGGCAGACAGGATACTGGGCTAGATGGACCTTTGGGCTGACCCAGTATGGCAGTTCTTCAGTGTCCTAATGTTATACTGTGTGTATGTAGAGAGAGACTGTGGATATGCAAGTGATATAGCAATACTGGGGGAAACAGGATTAGACCTTGAGAACTTTAATCTTGCAGACAACATTTTTACAAAATCCAGGGGCTGAAGTCAGCGGTGAATATTTAATAGTGAGTATCTGACCATTCGAACCAGTTACCAAGGGATCTAATAAACTCTTCGCCGCCGGGCAGCTTTCACTCAAAACTAGATGTGTTTCCGAAAGATACTCCAGGTCTGCCATAGATCCTTGGTGGGTTTGATGCAAGAATCCCAGGCAAAGCCTATGACTGTGTTATGCAAACTAGATGCTCATAATGGTTCCTTCTGGCCTTAAATCCATGAGATCATGAAACTCTATGCCCCACTGTCTCATTCAGCGTGCATAATTCATTGAAGGAACCCGCCTAAAAGGATCCCCTACTATGAGGAGCTGTCCAGGTCGGCCTAAGGCCAGGTCCACACTACAGCCGAAGGTCAGTGTAAGATACGCAATTCCAACAAAGTAAAAAATGTAGCGGGAGTCGACGTATTTCAAGCCGAGCTTCAGCGCCACCCTCACAGTGGCAGGTCGATGGGAGAAATGCTCCTGTCAGCTTCCCTTTCTCCATGTGGGACCGATGAGGGGAGCTCTCAGCGTTCGATTTAGTGGGTCTTTCCTAGACCCACTAAATCAAACTCTGGAAGATTGACCACCGCAGCATCGATCTTCCCACAAGTGGAGACGTGGCCTGAGGGCTGTTAGGGCACCAAAGGCATCTCATTTGGAGAAGCTAATCTTTCCCTTTTCGGTAGGAACGTCGACAAGACAATGTCACTAGAACGATATCGCCGGCGAACATTCTAGAGAGGTTCCATTCCTTTGAAATGCTGGCTGTCCAGCTTTGTGGGTGGAGGATGGGGGGTAAATCTTGAATGAATCTCAATGATTTTGATACATTCTTATCAGGACCTGTTCTCGCCTCGGCTGGATGAATGAACAATGACAATAATGGGGGTTTCCACCCCGGGATCAAGAAGAGCAAAGCTCCCCCGAACCCCGGCACAGATCAGTGTCTCACACTGACAGCGGTGCTGTGCCAAAGGCAGCTCAGCACACCCACTGTTGTGAGCATGCTTGCCAGAAAACAAACCTGTCAGCACAAAACAATTCAGAGCCCAGCACATGGGTAGCATTTGTGTGCACCCAAATCGATACCAGGTGTTCCCCTCTATTGTCGCGGTTTTGTCGGGGGATGGAAGCGGGGCCAGTTCTGCGATAAAAGGATTCGCTGTCCCATTCCTATTCCCCCGTCACTCCAGACCCCTCATCCCCATCAGCCTCTAGCCGGGCTCTCCCTGAGACATCTTTATCAGCACCATCATTAGCAATGGCTGCCATACGTAGCGTCGGAGGAGCCTCAGAGCCAGAATCCTCTGGAAGGAAATCGCTGTGCTTCAGCCTGATGTCATAACAAGATCTGCAATAGCTGCAGCGGGGAGACATTGGCAGTTCACTCTGAGGTTTGCACACGAAGGGCAAAGGGCTGCCTGTAGCCTAGGTGCAACTGGTACCCAAACTCAAAGCTTCTATCCTTCTCCAGCCTAAACAAGTTCTAAATGAGCCACGTTGATGCCACATTGGCATTGGAAAAGGTTCAAAACAAACTAAAGGAAGTTTTTCTTCACACAGCACGCAGTCAACCTGTGGAACTCCTTGCCAGAGGATGTTGTGTAGACCAGGACTTTAACAGGGTTCAAAAAAGAGCTAGATAAAATTCATGGAGGTTAAGTCCATCAATACTTATTAGCCAGGTTTGTTCCTCTGACACCTCTTACAATGATGCTGTCTCTCTTGCAAGCACTGGCATCATATTTTACAGTTTCCACACTTAGGGGTAGCATGTTTTGTGACCCCCACAACAGCCCCAAATTAATTACAATACATCACATTCCAATCCTCCATCAGCCCTGGCTGAATTGGATTTACATAACCACACCTCGGATTCCTTCCCCCTCCTGGCATGAGCTGTATTTACATATCAACACTTAACAGTTAATTATCTTGCAGAGCTAAACAATTGGAGTGAGCACACCCACCCCCAGGGCAGCTTTCTCCTTTTAGCTGGCTGATAGCAAGCAGTAATTCAGCCCCTGCTTACAATTAGTTAGGCTCCTGCAGGCAGAGAAGTAACATTAGCTCTATTTTACAGGGGGTAAACTGAGGCCTGGAGCAGTTAAGTCACATGCCAGAGATCACACGGCACGTTAGAGAGGAAAGGGGAAAAGATCCCAGATGCCTAGTCCTGTGCTGGACCATGTTTGACTCTTCTTAAAGCATGCTTGTGTTTACACATCAGCCATACACGCCGTATGACCGAGCTAGCGGTGAATTATACAGCACCCAGGTACTGGGTGCAATTATACACCACGCATGCTCTCCATTCATTTTATTGCATAACTAACCAGGATGTCAATGGGGAGGGGGTTGCTCCTTAAGGAACTGGTGGAGGAAGGAAGAAATCTCACCCTGCATAAACAATTCTTCCTTTCGGCCCTGGGTCGGAGAATCTGCCCCTCCCTGGCCCTTTAAGAGTTGAAACCCAGCCCTGGGAGAAGGCTGAGAGCGCAGAGCCTGCAGCTGAGGCAGAGACAGCCAATTAGCACCCAGCTGGGGCTGTATAAATAAGGGCTGCTGGAGGGAGAAAGACAACCACACTCTTGCTTCAGCTGGAGAGCAGGAGGGACTTGGCTGCCAGGGAAGCTAGAGGCTTCCTGAGACAGAGTTTCCTTAATGAACCTCATTAAGAATGGGTTAAGGCTTGCCCATTTCCTGGCAATTACGGACCGGTCAGTCTAACGTCAGTACTGGGCAAATTAGCTGAAACTGTAGTAAAGAATAAAATTGTCAGACACATAGATGAACATAATTTGGTGGGGAAAAGTCAACATGGTTTCTGTAAAGGGAAATCCTGCCTGACTAATCTATTAGAGTTCTTTGAGGGGGTCAACAAACATGTGGACAAGGGGGACCCAGGGGATGTAGGGCACTTACTTTACTTAAGAGCCTTTGGTGAGGGACCTTGTCAAAGGCTTTCTGGAAATCTAAGTTGTCATGGGATAAGAGGGAAGGTCCTTTCATGGATTGATAACTGGTTAAAAGAAAGGGTAGGACTAAATGGTCAGTTTTCAGAGTGGAGGGCGGTAACTAGTAGGATTCCCCATGGGTCTGTCCTGGGACCAATCCTAATCAACCTATTTATGAATGATCTAGAGAAAGGGTTACAGTGGTTCCCAAACTTTTTGGCATTATGCCCCTTTTTTGATTTTTGAGAAACCCTCACACCTCACCCCGCACCCCCAAAATAGCAGCCCCTTTAATTCCCAGGACCAGTGTAAAAAAAAGGTGCCAGCACTCCAGGGGAAAAGTTATTCACAAAAAAAAAAAAAAAAAGAGAGAGAGCAGAACAGGCATTACCCTTTTAAGGTGGCCATTTTGAAATCTGCCTGGGACACTCTCCCGGCCCCAGCCAGCCTGAGCTGCACATGTTCCAGAGGATGCCCGAGCAAGGAAAAACAGAAAATACCGGACATGGTATTTTCTGAATTTTTTGACCAGAGGGACCGGGCTCTTTCTTCGGGGAGGGCATTAAGGGGGGAGGGCTGGGTTGCCTCACACCCCCTGGAATCTTCATGCCCCTCCCTAGAGAGCACCCCTCCCCCCAGTTTGGGAACCAATGGGTTAAAGAGTGAGATGATACCAAACTGCTCAAGATAGTTAAGAACAAAGCAGACTGTGAAGAGCTTCAAAAAGATCTCACCAAACTCAGTGATTGGGCTATGGAATGGCAAATGAAATTTAATGTTGATAAACGTAAAGTAATGCACATTGGAAAAATAATCCCAACGAGACATACAATATGATGGGGACTAATTTAGCTACAACTACTCAAGAGAGGGATTTTGGAGTCATTGTGGATAGCTCTCTGAAAACATCCACTCAGTGCACAGCAGCAGTCAGAAAAGCTCACCGAATGTTAGGAATCATTAAAAAAGGGATGGAGAATAAGATAGAGAATATTTTATTATCGCTATATAAAACCATGGTACGCCCACATCTTGAATACTGTGTACAGATGTGGTCACCTCATCTCAAAAAAGATATATTGGCCTTGGAAGAGATTCAGAAAAGGGCAACAAAAATTATTCGGGGTTTGGAACGGGTCCCATATGAAGAGAGATTAAAAAGACTTGGACTTTTCGGCTTAGAAAAGAGGAGACAAAGGGGGGATATGAGAGAGGTCTATAAAATCATGACAGATGTGGAGAAAGTTAATAAGGAAAAGTTAGTTACTTATTCCCATAACATAAGAATTAGGGGGGTCACCAAATGAAATTAATAGGTAGCAGGTTTAAAACAAACAAAAAGGAAGTTTCCTTCACACAGCCCACGGTCAACCTGTGGAACTCCTTGCCAGAGGATGTTGTGAAGACCAGGACTTTAACTGGATTCAAGAAAGAACTAAATATATTCATGGAGGCTAGGTCCATTAATGGCTATTAGCCAGGATGGGTAGCCTCTGTCAGAGGCTGGGAATGGGCGACAGGGGAGGGATCACTTGATGATTCCCTGTTCTGTTCACTTCCTGTGGGACAACTGACAATGGCCACTGCCATCAGACTGGACACTGAGCCAGGTGGACCTTTGGTTTGACTCAGTATGGCCGTTCTTATGTTCTAGAGCAGAGCTGGAGAAAGGCGGGCAGACCTGGGGAGCTCTGGTCTGACCTCTGAGGCAAGGCCTGAGGGCACCAGGGTGGCAGAAGGCAGCCGGTCCACACCCCTTGCCAATGCTGAGTGGCCATGGCAGACGCAGGCTGCCCAAGGCAGAGGATAGATGATGACTGGCCGTGGGTAACTGAGGCATGGTGGGTGTAGGGGAATTGGGTTCCCTGGGAGGGGAGGACCCCGGGGTGCAGGGGCACTGACTTAGGGGCAGTCTGAGAAGGCAGCAAAGGGCACCATGGCCAGGAAGGCACAATGGGCTGAATCAGCAGGAGACCTGCACCAGTGGTTAAGATAACGGCCAGCAGAGGGCGCGTTGGGTCAGGGATCTGATTCCCCAAGTGACCAGCAGGAGGAAGGGGAAGGTCGAATCAAGTCTATGTAACTTGATTCTAGTTTCGCTGCCATCCCCACAGTGGGAGGATGACAGGAACAAACACTCCCATCAGCTTCCCTTACTCCTTGCAGGAGCAGGAGTACTGGCTACCAATGGGCGTGCCCTCTGAGTTCAATTTACCAGGTCTTTATTAGACCTGCTAAATCAAACTCCAGAAGATTGATCGCAGCACTGTCAATCTTCTCTGGAGTGAAGACATAGCCTACGCTGTTCTGTATCTCAGTTTCCCACCTGTAACATGGGAGTGTATCTCTGTCCTACCTCACAGGGCATTGTGAGGATAAAGATACTAAAATCTGCGAAGGCCTCAGGTCTGGTAGTAGGGAGGGCATATAACTGTCATAGATATAAGTATATTATAGGTGCCTGCATTTATATATAATAGAATGAAACCATCTGCTGACCCAATGTAGGAGAACCAATATGCCAGGAAAGAAATACACATTCACCAGCATTGATTGGAATGTTTTTGACAAAATTAGTTTTGTTAGAAAATGGCCATTTGGTGAAAGCAAAAACTTTCCCCGGCAATAAAAGTTTTGACTGCACCCCCAAAATTTGTATTTTTGTATCAACATGGAAATTGAAAGTTAATTACAATAAAAAAAAATGAAAGATTAAAACAGCTCCCAATCAACATGGAGTTTTGAGCCTGTTGACACAAACCATTTTGATTGCCCCAAAGTGAATTTTTGCTGGAATTATTTTCAGGATTTTGACTTTTTCCTCCTGCTTGGGCATGCGAACCCTTTTCAAAATCTCACAGACTGTCACAGGACATTTCCCTGCCAGCTCGAATGTCCGCCCAACACGTAATCTCTCTAAAGCCAACCCGACTGTCAATGAATGCTGTGAATGGGATAGGAAAACTCATATTTGCTTCCTCACTTGGTACAAACAAACATAGTCCCCTGGAGACACTCTGGTCCATGGAGAATGGAATGTTGAACCTCCACCAGATGTTTGTAAACCTTCACTTTGAAATGTGGCACAGTACCACAAGCTGTCAAGTTGTGTAAAAACTTAAGCAAAGACAAAAACAGAATGTAATATTTACCAGATGAGATTTCTGTGTAATCTTGTTGGAATTTTGGGAGTATCCAACTCCCATGGCTTTTGAAATGAGTTCTGTATCTCCCCCCCCCTTTCCTCCTCCCCTTTCTTCTTCTTTCCCTCCTGAAGAGGGAAAGGGGAGAAAACGCATTAATGAAAGTGAAACATTTTGCATGCACAAACAACAGACACAAGATGGCCCTGGGCAATGTCAGCTGTAGATAGGTTTCTGCACAGACCGGCTCCTCTAAAATATGCACAGCCTTGGCATCTTGCTTAAAATACTGTCATGAAAATTCCATTTCTGCAACAATTCGTTGAATTAGTGCTAAGTAGGACAATATCGCTATATTAGCAGCATTCTTCATAATGTCGGAAGGCTTCCAGTGAAAAACGTTAAATCACAGTCGATCCAAAATCTTTTACAACTAAAATGCAGCCAAGATTTGAAGGCTTTTTTTTTTAATTCATCCATATGATGATATGGACAAAATATTTAACAAGTTGATTTTTATTCTTTGGTTTTGTGGCTAAATTAAACCTAAGTTTGTCTTTAATTCAAGTCTTTAAGATGATCTCTTTGGCTCTCAACTGAAAAAGGTTCTCCTCTTATCAGAAGAACATAAGAACGGCCAAAGGTCCATCTAGACCAAGTATCCTGTCTTCTGACAGTGGCCAGAGCCAGGTGTCCCAGAGGGAGGTAACAGAACAGGGAATCATCAAATGACCCCTCTCCTGTCACCCATTCCCAGCCTAGAGACACCATTCCTACCCCTGCTGTCTAATAAGTATTGATGGACCTACCTCCTAATTCTTTTTTGAACCCTGTTAAAGTCTTGGTCTTCACAACATCCTGTGGCAAGGAGTTCCACAGATTGACTGTGTGTTACATGAAGAAAAAACTTCCTTTTATTTGTTTTAAACCTGATACCTAATTTCAATTAGGTGACCCCTCGTTTTTATGTTATGGGAACAAGTAAATAACTTTTCCTTCTTTGTTTTCTCCATACCAGTTGTATTTCTATGTATATCCTTATCTAATCCTGGCATTTCTAAGACTCTGATCTCTATGGCACTCGACTGTGATGCCATTCAACCTCATTAAGGAACAATCTGGGTATTAACGTATAAGGTTCGTTTATCACCCCTGAAGAGGGTCTTTTGCACTGCTCAGGTGGCAGAAAGAAGTTGGAACAGGACTCCTGCTGAGGGTTCACGTTGCAGGGGGAATTCACAACTGGCACAAGGACGACAGAGCAGGTCGCGGAAGGTGTGGGGGAGGGTTCAGAATGGGAGGAGGGTGAAGCAAAGAGCATTGTGCCCTTCCTCAGCCAGTCTGTGGTTCCTTAAGACCATTCCCAGTGGATGTCGTTTATAGCATCTCCTAGGTGACTCTGACTCCTACGGGGATGGGGCTGTCTCAGATGATTTCCCAGAATCAGGGAATTGCAGCTGGTCCCGGAAACTTCTTGCCCATGCGCACACACACACATTTGGTGCAGCACAGAATCCGGCTCATCTACTTTAAAGTGATGGAGAAACTGCTCATTAACAGCCATGTAACGAGGCAACACAGTTTCCCGAGTATGTTCCCAGTCGCATCAAGATCCAGATAAACCCATGAATCTGAAAAGGGCCATGAAATATTTTTGAGGTTAATATCGAATTATTTCACATCAGCAGCAAAACATCCCTGGCACATTCTTGAGCATCTCGACTGACGCCATTAACTGGAAACATGTTTTGCCCACACTTTAGATTCACAGGAATGGGATTATTTTTTTCTGTTTGTGTGAATAACAGTTGAGATTCAGAGCCATGTTTTCCAACAGGCCTCACTCCAACTCCTCAATCTGTGTGCACGCTCATTTGCATGCTCAAATAATAGAATGTGCTTGGGCCAAGAGGATTTGTGTGCACAAACTAGGTTGTTAGTGCCCTAGGTACCTAGCGTTGAAAATTGAGATCCAACCTTCAGAAATTTGGCTCTTAAATCTGAAATTCCTCCTAAATGGGAATTAGGGAGAGAAATCTAGAAACCTTGAGACTTTTCTAAGCATAATAAAAGCGAGGCTCTAAATCTGTGCTTGTATGCACATTTAGATGCGTGGGAAATATACAGAACTCTTCTTGGCATAAATAGCCACATGAACCTTTGCTAAAGTGTCCAGTTTTTAACTGAGTGACTGTTTATCGAACTGTAATGCTGATCAACGAAACGGAGATGGGCCTGAGCCAAATCTCTGTTTCTAAGCATCCCTGAACAATGGGCCACTAATAAATCAAGTCAGAATAAACTAACCAACTGCATGTGCCCTAAAGCAATGGGTCTCAAAGGGTGGTCTGTGAACCACTCGACTAGTGGTCTGCAACCATCATGCAGGTGGGCCGTGGGCTCAGGCCTTACGCTCACTGCAGCGGGGAGCCTGTGCTGGCGTGCCAGCCCCACGGTGCCCACCCCTGCAAGGTCGGAGCACCAGTGCCAGTTTCCTGCTGCACGGAGGGGCCAGTCTTGTGAGATGGATACAGCTAGCGGGGTAAGGAAGCAGCTCTGCAGCGGGAAGGGAAACCCAGGAAACCGCTCACCTGGTTGCTTTCCCCGCTGCTCCCATTGGTCGGAACCACGGCCAATGGGAACAGTAGGGGGTGGTGCCTGGGAGTGGCGGAAGGCACATAGCCATGTAAGGATCTCCTAGCCCCTTTATGCCTAGAACCTGCACCCCCATCACCCTCAAGTACCTCCTCCCACTGAGACCTTGCATCCCCATCCACTCCTGCATCCATCCTCCCAACCAGATCCCCAACCTTCAGCCCATCCACCTTCTGCACCCGCCTTCCTAACCAGACCCCCCATCAGACCACTTTTGCACCCTACGTCCCACCCAGACCCCCACCCTCAGCCCCCTCCTGCACCCAACCTCCCACCCAGACCTCCCACTCCCTCCTGCACCCATTTTGCCATCATGGGTGGTTGTCTGGTGGTCCATGGAAAGGTTGGCGTTGAGCAGGGTGGGCCACGGGCCAAAACATTTGAGACCCACTGGTCTAGAGTGTCGTATGGTTTTGTAGCACAAGGCCATGGAAAGGTGTGAAGATCTCCCTGATGCTGGGTACAAGGAAGCTTGCGTCTTTCTCTGTAGGTCGCTGGTGAAGAGTCAGTTTGAGATTGCAATGAACGTGTCTACTTTGGGGTCCCAAAGTTTCTGCTGGGTTAGGTGCCTCCTAACTGAACGTGCTTAGTTCTGTCATGACTGCGAAGGAATAGACTAGCTGACTTCTCAAGGTCCCTTCCAGTCTTGGATGTTACAGTCCTATGCTCTGATGCTCCTCTCTTTGAATATCCCTTGATTCCCTTCCTATAGACCTGATCCAGGATTTCCTCACTGCAAAAACTTTGCAGGATGGTCTGTATGTTCATCCTGGGAAACATTTTCTCAATGACTGGTACCTCACATTTCCCCACGAGACGCGATCGCACTGTCATCACTAAAACTAGTTCTTGGAACACTTTCCAGAAATGGACCCAGATCATCATGTCTGCTTCTGGGAGTGAAGAGGATGTTCCTTGGTGGGCAGGTGGGCAGTTGCCAGACAAGAGTAGACCCAAGGTCCACCTAGTCCAGCATCCCAATTCCTGATACCAGGTACTTCGGAGGAAGGTAGGAGAAACGCTCCACTGGGAGACATGGGATAGTAGTTAGAGATGGACTAATCCCACAGAAACCTGTGGTTTAATATCCCTTCCAAAACTTTGCAAAGCCTTCATTATTCAGAGTTCTGGTTCAGGTACATAGAGCTAGTTGTCTCTTCCCGCTAGAGATGTACCATAAGCACCAGAGGGAAAGGTCAAAGTGAGATCTCGACTTTTCCTAGGTTTGAGGGAGTCCTGATGTGACCTTCTGATTTGGGTCAAAGGGGTATGAGGTGTGAAGGCTTGGAACTGCCAGGGTACGTCTACACTGCCTGGCTATTTTGGGATACCAGAGGCATCCTGAAATAGCTACCCTGTGTCTTCACAAGCCTCCCGTTATTTCAAAATATTGTTTGAAATAATGGGCACGCTATTACGGTATCCGGGTAACCCTTGTTCCACGAGGGTGTAGGGATGTCTTGAAACAGCGCGTTATTTCAAAATTTGGTGCTGTGTAGATGCGCCAGATTTCAAAATAAGCTATCTTATTTAGAGTTTAGGGGGCTGTGTAGACTCACTCCTAGAGATTTGGGTGTGAGTTCCCCCTAAATGAGGGGTTCCCATTCGGGGGCTCTGGCTTGAACTAGCAAAACTTGGGCGGCAAGTCGGATCTGTGCTGGAAGCAGCAGATGGAGCAGGAGGTGTAAGAAATGCTGTGGCGCCATTTAAGGAATCATCTACTTTTGGGGGTGAGATAGCTCAGTGGTTTGAGCATTGGCCTGCTAAATCCAGGGTTAGGAGTTCACGCCTGGAAAAGATCATTTAGGGATCTGGGGCAAAATCTGTCAGGGATGGTACTTGGTCCTGCTATGAAGGCAATGGGGAGGACTTGATGACCTTTCAAGCTCCCTTCCAGTTCTAGGAGATAGGAATCTCTGTTTGTTTATTTTTTTATTGTCCCAAAGCCTATTCATTTAGATTCAGTGTTATTTTTAATAGGGCTAATACTGAAAATGCACGAGAGGTCATTACTTCCAACCACACCTGCATTAAAAAGAAAAAGAAAAACGGAAAATGACACCCCTGACACAGAAGTAGAAGTTCAAAGTGGAGGACAGAAGAAGAAGAAATGAAACCCTTATAATCAGGCGTGGTCTTAAGGGAAAAATCAAGGTTAAAAAGAATTAAAAATAGGCGCCTTTGCAAAGCTCCACTAGGTACACCAAATCGTCTCGCTTGCTTCCCGCAGTTACGGTGCGCACTGTTGGCAGAGGTTCAAAGAGATGAAGTGTTCTTTCCTTGGGAATTGTCTTTCGCACAAAGAACGCAATTAGGGGAATACAGTAATATGATGCATTCGAAAATGGGAGCCATAACAAACTACCGCGTAAGCTGCCATGGCTAATTCTTCTGAACACTCCTTCTAACCACTTTCAAAACATTTCTGAGTTTCTGTCTATTTCCAAAATTCTGTCTGGTCCATATGAGCGAGGCAGGCCTATCAGGTGTCTAAGTGCCTATTGGGTGCGCTAATGACAAATCTGTCCCCCCGGCACAGGACGGGAGAGGGGGGGCGGAGGTAAAAAGGGAGAGAGCGTTTTCGAGTTTTACTTTTTACAATGCCGTGTAAGAGGAGCTGTGAGGAGCTCTTTTCGTGAGTGGGCTAATTGTGCCGTCTCTGATGTAGCCTCTGATTAATATGGGTAGGAATCCTTTTAGAAACCACAACAAAGAACTGTGCCGTTGGGTTAAGAAGGGAGAAGTCATGTGCTGAATGCTGTATGGAACAACGAAATGCGAGCCTGCTGAAGAAGAGGCAACAGTGTCGTGAGGACTGTGACAGTAGCTCTGGGAGGCGAGCTAGACTGCAAGCCTCGAAAGGGGCTTTTTCGGAAAAAAAAGCCTCTTTCGAAAAAGCGTCTAGACAACAACCAGTACTTCTGAAAAAGCGAGCCGCGTTTTCGAAAGAGAGCCCCCAGGCAGTCTGGACGCTCTCTTTCGAGAAAGCACGGTTAGCCTTCCATCGCGCCTTTTTTCGAAAGAGCACTTTCGGAAAAAGGCGTTCTTCCTCGTAAAACGAGGTTTTCCGCGGTCGAAAAAACTGCCGCGTTCTTTCGATTTACTGTCAAAAGAAGGCGGCAGCAGTCTAGACGCAGGGGACGTTTTTTTCGGAAAAAGGCCACTTCTTTCCGAAAAACCCCTGTAGTCTAGACACGCCCGGGGAGTCACACACGTGGTTTGGATTTGCGATTGCTTTCCTCTCCATGAGGACATAAGAACAGCCAAAGGCCCATCCAGGACAGTGTCCTGTCTGCTGACAGGGCCGGTGCCAGCTGCCCTAGAGGGAACCATCCCGTGACCCCTCCCCTGTCGCCCGTTCCCAGCCTCTGACAGAAGCTAGGGCACCCTCCCTGGCTCTCTTAGAAGGTCTTTCATAGTCACGGCCGGGCTGGATGCGGCAGGGGAGCCCAACCCCTGCTCCCCGGGCAGAAGCTGGGGGATGGGCGGAGACTTCCCTCACCTCCCAACCCCACGCCCCATGTCCCCTCCATCCCTGTCCCCTGCAGAGGCTGCCAGAGGAAGCCCCAGCCCTGGGACCCTGGCTGCAGCCCCGGCTCTGGAGGAGCGCTTACTCCCTGCCTGTGGGATGGCAGGGGAGCTCTGGTCTGAGGTCTCCAGTGTGGGAGGGATGGGGAGCCAAGGGGAGCAGAGCGGGACCCCGAGGAAGGTGCAAAAAGGAGCAGGGAGAGGGGGAAGGCGGGGACCACAGGCGGAAGAGGTGGGGAGAAGTCCCTCTTGCTGTGGCCGCCCAGGAAACGTTAATTGGCCCCTGGCAGTACGTATGAGTGCCCCCTTTCTAAGATGGAGGCGGAGGGGGAGAGAAAGGAACAGGCACCTGGCCTGCCGGAGGGCACACTAAGCCGCAATACGACCCAGAGCTCCTGGGCTTGTGCTTTCACCCTCAGTCAAAGCCCGCTCCCTTCCCCCATCCTGAGCTCTGAGGTGATGGCTCATTGTGCTACAGCGCTCCACGTCCTCTGCCTCCGAGCGGCTCCCGCGAGGCACCTTCTGGTGCATCTGCTGCTTCTTCCCACCTGTTACAATCCCCCAGTTTTTAACCTGAGCCTGGTAAAGCCCCAGGAGCGCTCGTCGTACAGCAGCGGCGGGGTGGGTTAGCGGGCGTTGCCAGACTTTTCTTTGGAGCACAGTGGGGAACGTATGGGAATGGAGCACGCGCAGGCTGGGACCCCGCTTCACTGCAAGGCATCACGCTTTGCTGAGGTCTCAAGTCGCCAGTGCCGTCAGCAATGCCAGCAGTGGAGAAGGCAGCATCTCCACTGAGGATCTCCACATGCCAAGTGTCTTCAACAATTCTTTGGCGGTCAGAGAAGGCCAGGACTTTACTAGGGTTCAAGAAAGAGCTAGATACATTCATGGAGGGTAGGTCCATCAATGGCGATTAGAGGGACGGTGTCTCTAGCCTGTTTGTCAGAGGCTGGGAATGGGTGACAGGAGATGGATAAATTAATGATTCCCTGTTCCGTTCATTCTCTCTGGGGCACCTGGAATTTTTCACTGTCGGCAGAAAGGATACTGGCTTTGGCCTGGCCCCGTCTGGCCATTCCTGTGTTCCTACAGCCTGTGCAATCAGCCTGACGTCAGAGCTGCTGGCCTCCAGGGAGACGCTGAAATACGCTGAACATGGCCCATAGCTTCCACATGGGGAGCGGTCAGCTAGTGGGAATAACTCCGGCTCTTAAGGGGCCATGATATCTCTGGAAGACTCTTCTTGACCTTCGAGTGAACCGTGAATGCAGCTGGTGGAGGTACTCTTTCTCTGTGAGATAATAATACCACAGGGGCCGCTTCTTTGATATGCCAGCATTATTGTCACCACCCTCACGTTGGCCACTGCCATGAGTGGAATCTAGAGCTTCTAGAACTAAAAGCACAAGGCTGAGCTAAGAGGCCACATCCCTCACATAGCAAGCCCAACCCCCTGGGAGCTAGGTGCAGGAGATGGGGAGGTATAAACCCACACCGCACCTTCCAGGTTACGTTCCTAGACAATTTTCCAGTGTCTTTGGGACTCTGTTTTCCTGGGCCCTCCTTGGTGTGACTCAGCTGAAAGATGATTTCTTGCTGCTTCGGAGAATTGCAAACCAGTTTTTTTCCCCCCGGAAAAAGCCATACTAATAGCTCCAGTAATAGGGCAACAATACATCCTGAGGTGCAAAACCAGCGCTTGTCCGGTTGGAATTTGCATCCGCAGTCATTTGGAACTTGCTGTGAACCAATAAAAGGAGTTTATCCTCAGAGAAGGTTTAGTGCCCACAAGATCCGACAGAAAACTCGTGTCCCTTGTGGAACTGAGTATATAGGAAAAATAAGACCATGTTACTAAGAATCAGCAGAGAATTGTAAGTAAACAGTGGTAATACAGTGTACTTTAGAAAAAGCAGTATTTTTCTGTCCCTTGATCTCTGACAGTCTTAAGCCAATTTTGGCAGGTACTGCTGTATTAAGTGGTCAGTCTCCCATTGTGGTCACACACTGTTTTATTGGAGGTCTGACAGCAGCAATAGGAGAGATTAAAATTAACCCTTGGGTACCAAAGGCTGTGCCGGATCTCCTTGCCAGCCATGGGGAACGCAACAAGCATTTCCATCCCTCGGCCTCGTGGGGTTAATGACAATCCGTTGCTGATTTCCCCGGACAATCAGAGCAGCAAACATGGTCTTTTTAATGAGCCCCTGAGGACAATGCTGGCACACCAGGCTGTAAAGATCTGGACAAACCAAGGAAACGTAAAATGAAAACAAACATGGAGGTTTATTTTCGTAACTCGCCAGTTGCAAACAAAATTTCATTTAATAAACCATGAAATGATTCACAGAGTTTCTGTATATTATTGTAGGCGCAGCTGGGCAGTGTAAAAGTTACTTTCCCTTTCTTTTGTGAGGCAGCCCCGGTATCCAATTCCCCTCCAAACAAAGCTGTATTTATTTATGGCTTTAATGGCTTTATCATTTTACTCCTTTGAATGCTTTCCTGCAATCAGTCAGGTGGGGATTCAACAGGGACTAGTGCTAAGAGGATCAAAACAGGGCTTAATAGGGAAAGTGTTTTGCTGATCATGTGAAGGGCCAGAATTTGTAGCAGAGCCGGGTGAATCACATACAGGGAACAATTAGATGAATTTCCCCTTTTCTTCTGCCTGTAAATTATCTGGACCAGACTATGAGATTTACAAACCTATTTGTTCAAGCTCTCATGTCAGCACACAAGCCCGAGTTCAGGAAATCCTCACGACTCGGGAAAAGACTGGAAGTGCACTTTTAAGCATGTGCTTAAGTCCTGCTGACGTCAAAGGGACTGAAACACACGAGGAACACTAAGGATCTGCTTAAGTGCTTTCCTGTCGGGATCACATCACACTTGTGAACTATTCGTGAATAAATGCAGCTTTGCCCAGCTCTGTGACTATTCATTGTTTGTGGTACAGGATTGCTCACCTGAGGTAACTGGAATTAATTACTACTTCCTGTCTGAATGACTGACACTGTTATACACAGGAGCAGGAAAAATCAGGAGAGCTTTCACAACGGCCAAGAGAACATTGTTTATGTAACCCTCTCGTAAATATCGACAAGACTTTTCTCTTTGGTGAACAAAAGATCGGGGTCATGCGAATTCATGGATTTTGCTTGATCCGATGTCTACAGATACTTTTGGTCAATACCAAAGCAGAACACTAGTTAGGTGTCAACCAAGTGGAATTTAGCTTTATTTACAAATAAAAGCCACATCTAGACTGCAGAGTTTTTCTGGGATATCAGACATGTAAAATTCGGAAAAGCAGACGTGTTTTTTTCAGTGATAGAAATGTAGCTGTGTTAGTCTGGTGTAGCTGAAACAAAAGACAGGACTATGTAGCACTTTAAAGACTAAGAAGATGGTTTATTAGATGATGAGCTTTCGTGGGCCAGACCCACTTCCTCAGATCCACTATTTGATCTGAGGAAGTGGGTCTGGCCCACGAAAGCTCATCATCTAATAAACCATCTTCTTAGTCTTTAAAGTGCTACATAGTCGTGTTTTTTTCAGTATCTCTGTAAACTTTGTTTTACAAGGAAGAAGGGATATTCCAAAAAAGGGTTTTTTTCTGACATTTGGCCCAGTGTAGATGGGACCTCATACGTCATGAGCAGTCCCACTGAAGTCGGGGGAGTAGTGAGTCCAATTCTGGGCCCTGCGTGACAGAAAGGATGTGGGCATATTGGAGAAAGTCCAGCAGAGGGCAACAAAAATCATGAGGGAGCTGGAGCACATGACTTTTGAGGAGAGGCTGAAGGATTTGGGTGCATTTAGTCTGCAGAAGAGAAGAGTGAGGGGGGATTTGAGAGCAGCCTTCAACTACCTGAGGGAGGTTCCAGAGAGGCTGGAGAGAGGCTGTTCTCAGTGGTGGCAGATGGCAGAACAAGGAGCAATGGTCTCATGTTACAGTGGGGGAGGTCTAGGTTGGACATTAGGAAAAACCATTTCCCTAGGAGGATGAGGAAGCACTGGGATGGTTCCCTAGGGAGGGGGTGGAATCTCCATCCCTGGAGGTTTTGAAGTCCCGGCTGGACAAAGCCCTGGCTGGGAGGTTGGAGTTAGGGTTGAAAGTCTCAGAGGGGTTGCCGCGTTAGTCTGAAATGGAAAAAATGGAAAAACCAATAAATGGTCCTACAGCACCTTAGAGACTAACAAAACGTGTAGACGGTATCATGAGCTTTCGTGGGCACCACCCACTTCTTCAGATGGAACTGGGGTTGGTTCTGCGTTGGGCAGACGATTGGACTCAAGGATGCCTGAGGTCTCTGCCCACCCTAGGATTCTACACTCTCGACTGTTCAAGATCTTGCCTATAGACTGAGCTCAAGATCTGGCCCACAGATTGTGACCCATTGATACGAAAATAGCTATGGAGAAATTCAGACTTTATGAACCAGCAGCTGTAGCCCCCATGGCTTTTGGCCTGCCCAAACAACAGCTGGAAAACTTTTCAGGCTCTCTATATTCATCTCTAATGTAATGTTTAAATATGTAGTAAACACAATTGTAATGCTTCTCATTAACTGTGGAATCTTATACTCATAATTTTTGATACACAACATTACTTACCAATTAGCTTGTCTTGTTCATTTAAATGTCTTCTCTCATATTTTAATGGGAGCTAATGATGCCTTTGTTGACTTATTTAATGTTATGTAAATGTGGCTAGAAACTGTGAAGGGTTTAAACAGCAGCCCTCTTTTTGCTGACTCGTCTGTTTTTGAAGAGCGCTTGGAGTTTCCCCCAAAGTGAACAGATTGTCCTGATAAATGCACGTAACTACGCAGAGATATAACAACAATTCTGTAAAATAAGCAGCGAAAAATATTCAGTGTGAAATTTTATTTTTCCTCTTTAAATAAATGTTCAAAAGTAACTATTAGTTCATCACAGCTAGAGGAGGGGTGTATATGGCAGTTTGTCTAGTTCAGCGTGTAATTTAGGAACTGTTAAATATTGTTAGCTGTCTTTGATGCATCCACATTTTGGGCTCAGTCTTGCAAACATAAGGGATTTGCTTAATTGTGCAACACCTGAATAGTCCCATTGAAGTTAGCAAAGCGATTAACACTTATAAAGGTAAGCACATTGTAAGTGTAACTGCGATTAAATCTATAACTCGTGTTAAACTAGGACACAGATAATACCCGTGTTAAATGAAGTCATTATAAAATACAGTCTCGTACATTTTCATCCTTAAATGTTCCTGCTATCTGCCTAACCTTAAATTAGTTCCCTTAATATAAGGACTAGAGGACACCAAATGAAATTAATGGGTAGCAGGTTTAAAACTAATAAGCGAAAGTTCTTCTTCATACAGCGTGTAGTCAACCTGTGGAACTCCTTGCCAGAGGAGGCTGTGAAGGCTAGGACTATAACAGAGTTTAAAGAGAAGCTAAATAAATTCATGGAGGTTAGGTCCATAAAAGGCTATTAGCCAGGGGATAAAATGGTGTCCCTGGCCTCTGTTTGTCAGAGGCTGGAGAAGGATGGCACAAGACAAATCGCTTGATCATTGTCTTCGTCCATCCCCTCTGGGGCACCTGGTGCTGGCCACTATTGGCAGACAGGCTACTGGGCTAGATGGACCTTTGGTCTGACCCAGTACGGCTGTTCTTATGTTCTAGCCCAACGCTGTTCAACTCCCTTTCTCCTCCACAACACGGTGCAGCTTCCTTTTGTTTCCTTTTCACGTGTGTTTCTGGACAACTGAAGGGAATCCTGGGAAACACTTTGAGGGCACGGACCAGAGCAATTTGTGAATGGGATGGTCGTGATTACCCTATTGCCCACACTTATTACTCATGCATCGAAATGGGAAGAAGGGAAACTTGCAAACATTTCCAGCAAGGAATCTGTAACCAATGGAGCACTGGTTTTTCACATCCGAGGCTTTGGAAATGTGTCAAACACACGATAGGCAATTTAAATATTTAAATATTCATTTATTCTAATGTTCCTTTTGCTAGGTACCCGCCAATCTGAATCCATTTCAGCAACTACGAAGATCTACAGCACTCTCTCTATCAAGGTAGGTTTTAGCAAAATTCACTGTGAATGAAAGAGCAGTTTTCAGTTTCTTATTGATGTTTCGGGCACTCTTTTGGGAAGTTCAATAGCCAACAATCAGAACCTCGGTACAACTCTTCCTACAATGAGCAAGTTAGAATTTCAAGGCACGTACAGGTCCCATTTGAAAGGTGTAGGAGTGCAGGTTGTCTGTCTAAAGAATACCTTCCTTTTCTCAGCATGAGTTTTTATAGAGTGTGTTGGCACAGGTGTAAATGTACAGGTATAAACTCTTAGGCTACATCTACACTGGCATGATTTTCCAGAAATGCTTTTAATGGAAAAGTTTTCCGTTAAAAGCATTTTCGGAAAAGCACGTCTAGATTTGCAGGATGCTTTTCCGGAAAAGCACTTTTTGCAGAAAAGCGTCCGTGGCCAATGTAGAAGCGGTTTTCCACAAAGAAGCCCCGATCGCCATTTTCGCCATCAGGGCTTTTTTGCGGAAAACAGAACTATGCTGTCTACACTGGCCCAAAAGACTTTTGCCCGAACGGGAGCAGCATAGTTTTTCCGGAAAAGCACTGATGATTTTACATTAGATCATCAGTGCTTTTCCGGAAATTCAAGCGGCCAGTGTAGATAGCTGGCAAGTTTTTCCGGAAAATCAGATGATTTTCCGGAAAAACTTGCCAGTGTAGACACAGCCTTAAAGAGTACATCTACACTGCACAGTTATTTCGGAATAAGCTATTCCGGAATAGTTATTCTGAAATAGCTTATTTTGAAATAGCACATCTACACTGCAGGGAAGCCTCAAAATTAGCCTGAGGCAGGTTTCCTTAATGTAGACGTGCTGTCTCAATTTAGAGCCCCAGGAGGAATAACTTAGAATGGCCTTGGTGAGGGTCTATTTTGAAATAGCAGCAGTGGAATGTCTACACCTGCCTTATTTTGAAATAGCTATTTCGGAATAGGCGTTATTCCTCGTAGAATGAGGTTTAGAGATTTTGGAATAAACCGTCCCTAAGGGTGTGTCTACACTGCACTGTTATTTCGAGATAACTAGCGTTATTTTGAAATAAAAATGCGAGTGTTTACACAGCCATTCCGTTATTTCGAAATAAATTCACAATAACAGGCGGCTTATTCCGAAATCTGTAAACCTCATTCTATGAGGAATAACGCCTCTTCCAAAATAGCTATTTCGAAATAAGCGCGCCAAGTAGACGTATCCTTAGAAATACTCTGTGGATGTCATGGGTACTCATTCTATGCTACCTACTATAAAAAGTCACGTGGGCTTACAATCAGGAAATGTCTCTGCCTAAAGTCCTCTAGCTATGCATATTATATGTGGATGACATGTACTATATTAAATTATAGCACTTGTTTTCAGACAGTGCCCAATTGTCAAGGCTGTTCCCCGCTCTGGCACTTTGAAGGTCTCTTGCATGCTTCCACCTTCTGCATTCAAATACCCTGCCCCTAAAGGCTTCTGCTTAAAAAACTCCCCAACCTTGGACATGGATATTTCTGGGAAATCCGTGCCTTATTCTTGCTTAATCTATTTCTCTCCCATCACCTTCTTTGCCTCAAACACCCAGGAAAACTGAAACAGGCAACAACTTGTTTCATTTCCAGCTTCTCCCACTCTCATCCCATTGGCTCTCCTGGCTCCCTGCCAACACTTCCTGGATACCCACCATTCTGGATTTTAACCCTTTTGTTACTGAATGCTGGGACGTTTAGAAAAGGGTAGTGTCCCTCCCTCCATCAATGTCAATAGCTTCATAAATCTCCAACTCGGGCAGATATTGCGTGCAGAATATAATGTATCGGTATGATGCACGTATAATAATATAGCTCTGTAGTATTAGTTTGACTGTTCTTTGGGCTCCTCTATAGACAGTTATGCTGCTCTTCCACCCCCCCTTCAAACTCTCCAAGTGCTTTTCTTCCAAAGACATTACTCTGACGAGCATACTTGGAACTATCCTTTCAGGTTTAATCCAGTACCAAAACCAAGATATATATGATAAGCTAAATGTGAGTCAACAGTGTGACACTGTTGCAAAAAAAGCAAACCTGATTCTGGGGATACATTGATAGGAGTGTGAGCAAGACACGAGAAGTCATTCTTCCACTCTGCTCTGAGCTGATTAGCAGAGGATTGTGCCCAGTTCTGGGCACCACATTTCAAGAAAGGTGAAGAAATTGGAGAGGGTGCAGAGAAGAGCAACAAAAGTGAATAAAGGTCTGGAAAACATGAGCTATGAGGGAAGACTGAAAGAACCAGGCTTGCTATTTTTGGAAAAGAGAAGACTGAGAGAGGACACAATAGTAGCTTTCAAATGTTACAAGGAGGAGGAAGAAAAATTATTCTCCTTAATGTCTAAGGATGGGACAAGAAGCAATGGGTTTAAACTGCAGCGAGGGAGGTTTAGATTGGACATTAGGAAAAACTTCCTGCCTGTCAGGGTGGTCAAACACTGGAATAAATTGCCTAGGGAGGTTGTGGAATTTCCATCACTGGAGATATTTAAGAGCAGGTTAAACACGTCTGTCAGGGATGATCTAGATGGTACTTGGTCCTGCCGTGAGGGCAGGGGACTGGACTTGATGACCTCTCAAGGTCCCTTCCAGTTTTAGTTGTCTATGATTCTATGATTATAAACAGATATGTGAAAATATATATTTCTGTCTTTCCACAATTCCATGTAAGCTAGAATATACATATATTTTAAACCCCCATCAAAGGAAAAAATTGCACCGAAAATATGGAATACGTGATTTTAGGTTTTACCAGCATTACTTTACAATAAACGCATTACTCATAGGTGGTGAGTTTTGCAGGCCACCCCAAATAAGTGCTAATAAAAAATGTACACCACACTGCTGCTTGATGTATCTTGTATATATCACATATGCTGGATATTGATTTTGCAAAACAATGAGGCATATTCAGAATGCATGACTCTGGGGTGTGGTAAGGAGATTCATTAGAACTCGTTTGGGAGGATCATTTGTGGCTTCACACGAATCATTACTCTATCCTGTAACTACTAGGCATGGCTCCCCTATATCCTTAGCCTGTCTTTATTTATATGACGTAGCTACAGTGCAAACTGTATTTCTATCGTTGGCATAATCCTGCTTTTCTACCCAAACACGCCCACTGAGGTCATAGCTAGCTCACAACTGTGAAGGTGGAGTTTGGTCTCTTGTGTTTCGATTGTTAGTGTAAAAGGCTTTGATGCATGTGAAAAGACCGACTAATAACTGACTTAGAAACATGCATGCGGCTTAAAAAGAGCTGTTATTACAGCAGGCCATCTGCAACTGATTTTGAAAATGTATTTCTTATCCCTTTCATTATGAACCAGGAGTTGAAGTGTGTGCAAAAAAGAGCTTTTCCCACAATACATCTTTTTTTCTCGTAATACGGAGATATTACATTCTATGGAGATCGCTAGTAAGATTTCTTGGTTCTTGATATTACTGATGGAGGTGACACCATGAGGCTCAGATATTAGATCTCAGGTCTTATTATTAATCTTTCTGTTGACTGGAGGCAGAAATTAGAATTGGTGTTTCTCATTCTGCCAATTTCAGCCGCTCCTGACTCACTGGCAAACATGTGACATATTTTTTGGCAGAAATTGGAGTGACAGCTCAGGGCAGAGGGGAAATCCAGGTTATTTAGCCCATGGCTACAGGAGAAATTGGAAGAGGTGTGTTTGACTATAACGTGCAGCGCTCATGTGGTCCCAGAAGTTCAGTGAAACTGCTAAGTCCTTTGTTTGCTTCTCGGAGCTTGATCAAAACTTTCTTCAGCTCTAGAGGCAGGGAATTCCATGAAAAACTGGCTCTCTCAGGAGAACATCCATACTTCTTGCTGTGCCTGCTCAGGTTTGAAAGGAGGGAGAGACAAATTCATTTGGAACTCATTTGGGAGTCAGGAAACTCAGCCAGCGCTTTAGCATTACCAGCTCTGGGTCCCATTTGAGAGACAGAGCAATAAAATGAGGCCTATTCAAAATGTCTGGCTCTGGGGTGTGTTAAGGAAGTTGGCCAGAAAAAAAAAAGAGAAGGGAGAAATCTAGTGACAAAACAGATAGTGACAAGACATCTACACAGCAGTGTTATTTCGGAATAACTGCCGTTATTCCAAAATAACTTCGTCCACATCTACACTACAAGCAGTTTTTTCAACATAATGTCAAAATAATGTTGAGTTGGAGGACCCTTTAGTACGAGTCCTGTAACCCTCAGGGTGCATCTAGACTGGCAAGATTTTGTGCAAAAGCGGCTGCTTTTGCGCAAAATCTTGCCACCTGTCTACACTGGCCGTGAGTATTTGCGCAAGAACACTGACGTTGTAATGTACAAAATCAGTGGTTCTTGCACAAATACTCCGACGCTCCTGCTCAGGGATAAGCCCTCTTGTGCAAGTATTCTTGTGCAAGAGGGCCAGTGTAGACAGCCACGTTAATTTCTTGTGCAAGAAAATTCGATGGCTAAAATGGCCATCGGAGCTTTCTTGAGCAAGAGAGCGTCTACACTGGCATGGATGCTTTTGTGCAAAAGCAAATCTTGTGCGCAAAGGCACATGCCAGTATAGTCGCTCTCTTGTGCAAATGCTTTTAACAGAAAAACTATTCCGTTAAAAGTATTTGCACAAAATCATGCCAGTGTAGACACAGCCTCATTGTACGAGGAGTAAGGGAAGTTGGAGGAAGAATGCTTTACCTCGGACTTCCTGCTGTGTAGACAGCGCCAAAAGCTGAATTAAACTATTGATGTCGCTCAAGTTGTGTAGCTTAGTTTGGCTCTAGCCCTGTTGTGTGGACGCATCCATGCAGTGTAAATGAGCTTAGAAAACCCATTCTAACCCTAAGTGTAGGTGAGCACTGAAATAGGCTTCCAAAGGAGATTGCGGAATTCCCTGTCCCTAAGAACAGGACAAACCTCTGTCAGGGGTGGTCTGAGTTTACTTGGTCCTACCTCAGCCCAAGGAGCTGGACTTGACGACCTGGCAGCTCTATGATTCTGTAACAGGATATATATGCTATTTAGGATGCTCTCTTGTTCCAGCCATGCTTTTGGTGCTCAAATGCCTCATTGATGAGGACCCTGTAGGTACCTAGGCATGTGGGCGGGCGGGTGGGTGGACAGACAGCAAAGGTTTCTCTTTCCCTAGCAGGTGGAAACGAGTGTGTCTGACGCCTTGACTCATGGGAAGGTGGAAGTTATAGCAGGGAGAGCAAATACGAGGAGAGCACGTAACACAAATAAATAAATAAATAAATAAGGTGTATGGACAATGCCAAGCAAGAGCATCTAACAGTTCCTGCTTCCTTCCCTGGTTCCTTTTCCTTTGTTCCTTTGTGTTTCTTTTCTGTTTGTCTTCCTTTTGTCGTGGAGTTAATGGGAGCGAATGGCGAGTGTAACCACATGTCTACACCACCATGCTACATCCATGCTGTTATGCCACTAGCACAGCTGGAGAAGATGTGCCTTGCCCATAGGACAGTGCCCTGCCATTGGCATAATGGCTCCGCCTGAAGGAGAGATGGAAGCCAGGTCTTCAGGAGAGCACGTCCCACCAGCAGAGCATGGTGTGGCCACAGCTTTCGGGCAATGCAACTTGCGTTACTGAAGAGGTGGCCTTTTCACACCCCTGAACAACACAAATTCCATTGACTTAAGCAGTAGTGCAGACAAGCCTAAGAGAGGACTTACATTTATGAAGTTACAGAAAGATTACACACTTGTGTTTGATGCAAGCTAAAGGCCCCTGTGATTCTGAAAAATGCAGTGTTCCAGAATGCACAGGAACCCACAATGTGATCCCACTTCTAATTCAGCAAAATGCAACTCAGACATGCCAGTGGCCAATGAGTTTCAAGCCCAGAAAGTCCACTCCATCTGCAGTTGTTGGCAGACAGCTCCAGAGGCAATTAAGAACGCTAATGCGTAGCCATGTTTGTTGATGGATTTAGCACTAGAACAACATTGTGCAGGGAAGCTGGACAAAAATGGTGTCAGTTCTTGTTAGATACAAGAGAATTTGTGAAGCTAGAGGTTTTGCAAATCAGTCAAGCTGCTTTTTGGGTTCACAAGCCTCGTCTGACTTCACATGCTATTTTTTTTCTGGTATTTAAATCCCAGCAGGTTTCCCCCATCCCACTCTGAGGATCATTCATTTTAAAAAAAAACAACAGCACATTTTTGAAGCTAAAAGGAAGCCTACGTCTTGGATTAGCAATAGCAGATTTTCTTCCCATCCAGTTAGACAAACAAAGCCAGGTGCTAATAAATGGCAACAAGGATTTTGCTGGATTCTTGTCACCTCTTTCTGATTTTTGTTTTCTTGTTTTTCATTCTGTCCATATTTGTTTCTTATTCTGACCCCTCTTTGTGTCATTTTTCACTCTTCTCCTTCGTGCCTCCCCCTTTCCACTCCACATGGCTACGTCTACACTGGCATGATTTTCTGGAAATGCTTTTAACGGAAAAGTTTTCCGTTAAAAGCATTTTTGGAAAAGTGCGTCTAGATTGGCAGAACACTTTTACGAAAAAGCACTTTTTGTGGAAAAGCGTCTGTGGCCAATCTAGAGGCGCTTTTCCGCAAAAAAGCCCCGATCGCCATTTTCGCAATCGGGGCTTTTTTGCAGAAAACAGATCTCTGCTGTCTACACTGGCCCTTTTGCGCAAAAGTTTTTCGGAAAAAGACTTTTACCTGAACGGGAGCAGCATAGTATTTCCGCAAAAGCACTGACAATCGTACATGAGATCGTCGGTGCTTTTGCGGAAATTCAAGCGGCCAGTGTAGACAGCTGGCAAGTTTTTCCGCAAAAGCAGATGATTTTGCGGAAAAACTTGCCAGTCTAGAAACAGGCCATGAGTATCTCATTAACGTTTGCATTTGAGATCAACTTCCAAGCCCACGGTTTGAATCCAAAATAAGTTTGGGCCCTTTCTCAATCTTGCGCCGCTTTAAGGCCCGAGAGAAATGACTCCAGACACGATAACGTACGTATTCTGGGAGAGCCCATGATGCCACCATTAAAGTTGGATGAAAGACCCTCCGTGGAAAAGATGATTGGGCGTTAGCAGTGGGCGTTGAGAAATCCCTTTCATTCACGTTGAAATTCCCTTGTCAGTGAGAGAAGACCCTGCACAGCAGTTCACATTCTGCTCCATGAAAACGGCGCAAACTGTGGAGTGCCGGCTTGGAACGTGCTTCAGCTTTGCAAAACACGCCGTTAAATATTTATCCTAAGTGCGTCTGTGCCATTGTGTGATTAAACCCCCTCCATTATTCACCGCACTAGCTCCGCTTCTCCCAGCAACAAGCCGGAGTATTAAATATCATCTCCAAGTTGTTTGGGTGGCTTTTATTTTTTTTTAAAGATACCAAGATGGAACAATCTGTTCCTTGTTGAATGAGCAGCAGCTCATAAGTGAGCAATCAGCATTATCTAAATAAATGAAATATTCTTTTGGGCTCCACAGCGTGCTTGTTAGGTTGAGGCTAATCAGTGGGAAATGAATGGTGCGGTAGTGTCTGAGAGCACAGAAGAGTCTCAATTTGCATTAGTGCTGCTCATAGTGCCAACATAAATGTATGGGACTGTACGTTACTGAGCTCATTATTGTTATCAGATGAGCGGTGGAAGGGAAGGCCGCACGGTGTAACGGATGCTTTTTATTGGGGATGGAAACCGTCGCGTGTGTGTAAAAGATCTAGCTCAGCTGGAGAGTTGGGTGCTCTTTGGTGGCAGGGACAAAACTTTGAAGCTAGGGGGTCAGAGTTTTCAGACGGAAAGAATGCAAAAGCATTTATGTGGAAGTCAATGCTGACGGACAGGACTCATTAGTGATGAAAATGCATCTCAGGATGGGGCCAGGAGGTGGCGGTTCTGTTTTGCCGAATGAGTCATTCGTGATTATTTTAGAGCTGGGGGCAGAGGCTCAGCTGACAGTCCTGGAAAGAGAAGTTCTCCGCTAGCAAAGCAGCTACAGCAAGGGAGTGCTTCCTCTCCCGTTTCCACTCCCACTGGAGGGCGGTTCTACTCCAGAAGGGACACAACTCAGATGAGAGGAAGAGCTCAGTCTTTATGGTGATTTGCCTCTGTGCTGGAACTGTCACGGAGAGAGAAAAAGCTGGTCCTCTGGATAGGCCATACGGATACAAGATTAGCATCAATAAGGACTAGGACTTTTCAGCTTAGAAAAGAAGAGACTAAGGGGAGATATGATAGACGTCTATAAAGTCATGATGGGGGTGGAAAAAGTGAATAAGGAAAAGTTATTTATTTGTTCCCACAATATATGATCTAGGGGTCACACAATGAAATTAATAGGCAGCAAGTTCAAAACAAACAAGAGGAAGTTTTTCTTCACACGGCGCACAGTCAACCTGTGGAACTCCTTGCCAGAGGAGGTTGTGAAGACCAGGACTTTAACAGGGATCAAAGAAGAGCTAGATAAATCCATGGAGGTTAGGTCCATCGGTGGCTATTAGCCAGGATGGGTAGGAATGGTGTCCCAAGCCTCTGTTAGAGGCTGGGAACAGGTGACAAGAGAGGGATTAATTGATGATTCCCTTTTCTGTTCACTCCCTCTGGTGCATCTGTATTGGCCACTGTCGGCAGACAGGCTCCTGGGCCGGATGGGCCTTTGGTCTGACCTAGTCTGGCCATTCTTATGTTCTTATGTTCTTAGAGAGGAGGATGCTCGAAAGAGCAAAGTTATTAGGAGTTTGAAGTAAGAGACAATATCGCCTCGTGGTTTCCAAGCAGCGTATCTGCACTGAAAACTTCCGGCACCGCTTACTCATGTTTTGCCATATGCCATTGACTGTCACATTTCACAAGTTAAGAAACATGTTATTTCTTTGTTTATTTTGTCAGTCTTAGATATTCTCTGGAGGGAAATTATATCAGTGTTTCAGTCGACTACGTTTAATTTGTTTGTGTCTTGTTGTCTATAGAATCCATCTAACTACTTATCTCTTAAGTTACCTTTCCGTCAAAGGTTCTCTGTGTTGTTAACAGTTTGACAGGGGAAATTCACACTTGATTGCTGTGAACTCCTGATAGGTTTGTCCAGACATCTATGGGTTTTTTTAAAATCTTTACTAGCAGGAGAAAATGGGGATTTAAAATGTACAGAGCTAGCAAAGGCTTAGCTGTGATTTGTTGGTAATGAAGAGGAGTAATTTTATCCTTTTCTCACAACTAATGGGGCTATGAGATCTGGCTGCACTGAACAGTAACATCAGCAAACATGCCTCTAAGAATGGTTGCTTAAAGATTTCTTATTTTCCATCGCAAAGCTGTGAATCAAAACCAGGTTCTACACGTCTTGACCCTACACAACAACCCAATGAGAGAAGCAGAAATCCCATCAAATCTATTATAATAATGATTATTGCTGTAGTAGACTATCTAGAGAGATGATACCACTAGGAAACTAGATGGGGAGAAGATGTTTGGAAGTAGAAGGTTCAATTAGTCTGTCAGGTAACGCAATCATGTGCTCCAATAGCTGGAAAACTCAGTACTTAGTCCTGCCGTGAGGGCAGGAGACTGGACTTGATAATCTCTTGAGGTCCCTTCCAGTTCTAGCGTTCTATGATTCGTGCTGGGAATAAGTCACCCATTAGTAACGGGGAGGACACCTCATCAGAGCCAAAACACGCCAAGCACGGTGGTCGATTCTCCATCGTTTGAAGTCCTCGAGTGAAGATTCCGAAGACGTTCTCAAAGGGATGGTCTCGGGGAACGAGTCGCTCTGGACTTGATGCAGGAAGCGCTGGCTCAAATGCTATGGCCTGTGTAATGCATGGGAGGGCCAGACTAGATCTGGATGAGCAATCGTTTCTGATCGTTTTATTTGGAATTACTTGGGGGGGCATCATAATCTTTTCAGTGCTTAGGGCCTCAAAAGGTCTTAATCCGGCCCTGGTGATCAGGGTAGGGAGTGTAGGAAGGGGGTGGGGATTCTGAGAGGGAGTTTGGGTGAAGGAGGGGGTTGTGACCTTGGGCAGGAGATTGGGGTGGAGGGTCTGGGAGGGGGCGTGGGCGCAGGAGAGGATTCTGGCCAGGGGGAGGAGTGTAGGAGGGGATGCTGGGTCTGGGGAGTGGGGTGCAGAGGATTTGGGTGATGACCTGGGGCAGGGAGTTGGGGGTACATAAGGGGATGGGGGCCAGGTGTTGGTTCTGGCCAAGAGACACTTACTAGGTGGCTCCTGGCCAGCAGCCCAGCAGGACCCTTGGGCAGGCTCCCTTCCTTCTGCACCCCAAGACTCAGAGCAGCTGGCTACTCCATGTACCGCTGGACTAATGCCAACAGAGGGGGGGAGGGAACTTCACACTCTGTTCCCACCCCTGCACAATCTCTCGGCTCCCATTGGCTAGTTTCCATTGGCTGACCCCGCCCCCAGCACAAATTCTCAGCTCTCATTGGCTGGAACCAGCCAATGGGAGCTGAAAGACTGTGCTGGGGGCGGCGGCAGTGCACAAAGCTTTCCTTTCCTCTCCTCCCTGGTGCAGCCAGCTGCTCTGAACCTTGGGCCTGCTCCCTGCCTGAGGGGGAGCCACGGCCCAGATGGAAAGGCTTGGCAGGCCAGATCCAGCTCCTGGACTAGATGCTCACGATGGTCCCGCCTGATCTTCAAGTCCAAGAAGAATCTCCGCCACACCCGCCCCAGCCAGGATTTTGTGCAAAGGTAGATTAAAGCAAACTGGGGCCCAGGCTCACTTACAAGTCACCAGTGTATGTTTGTAAGACACACGACGACACAAGCGTTTAACAAAACACCCAGCCCCTATGGCTGAGAGTGCAAAAATACATTTGAAAACATGGAGAAAGCCAGCATCTACTGTGCCCGGGACGCATCCAACAGTATTTTAATCCCAATGCCCCACTCTCATTACTAATGCAATGTTTCTTCTGCTTCCTGGTTAAGGATCCTGGTCTTCCTTTGCCTTCTTTCCTTTTAATGGGAGCTGCCTCTGCTTGGCTTGACCTTGGCTCTTGGCCTTGGGTTAGCGATCCTCTCTGAGCTTGTCCTTTTCTTCAAACCTTCTTCTGGACCCTTGGCTATCAGTATAGCTTGGCTCCCAGCCAGCGCTCTGCAGAAATGAGAGGTTAACCAGTTCCACTGCCCGCGTCTCCCTGCTTTGGGCTGGTTTTGAAAGGGCATTGCACGATGCCGCCCTGCTAGGGTTGGCGGGTGGGGTATCCCATTTCAGACACCATCCCCTGCTTTGTATTTATATGGTGGTATACACGCCTATTTGTATACCACCTCCTACCGATCTGGCAAAAACCCTATATTAACTAGCTCTGTAGCTGATAGGTAACCTTCGCCCATCACTTCCCCCTTCCTTTGCATCTCCCACAGACCTGATGATGACTGGCTATCCATTCTCCCCTAGGCAGCTAATGAGTATATTGATTAACACCAACCCCAGTATCAATCCCTATGGGAGACCAATTGATACCTCCTTCTCCTCAGTGTCTGAGGATAACTCACGGGTTTCTAGCCATTGAATAGATTTTTTTTCTCTACCTTATTGCATTATTATCCAGGCATTAGGACTCAAGTTTGTCTATCGGACTTCCTGTGCACACCGAGTTCCTGAAGGCCGAGATATGTCACACAGGCCTTACTTGAATTATATTCTCCTTACTAAAACTGAAAAAAACAACACATAGTTTGGTAGCACCTTAAAGACTAACGAAACATGTGATTGCATCATGAGCTTTCATGGGCACAACCCACTTCTTCGGATGACTGGAGTATTAAAAGTCCAGATCCAAGAATAAAGAAGGGAAGGGAGGAGAAATAAAAGGAGAAAAAAGACAGTGAATAGATTGCTTAAGTAGTTACAAGAGGCTGAGAAGCACCTCCATTGTTTGGTTGGTGGGTTAAGTCATTAGGATGTGGAAGGTCGTGTGCGAGCCAGCCGAAGTCTCTGTTCATTCCACTCTGATAAGAATTAAACTTGTAAATAGAATTAAGTTCCAACCCTTCCCTGTGTATTTGGCTTGTGGAATTGGCCTGAAACAATAGGGTGACTTGGAGATCCATTCATGAGTGCCCGGCCATGCCTTTTTTTTCCTCCTTTTTTTCCTCCTCCCACCCCCCTTCTTTTATTTATTCTTGGATCTGGACTTTTAATACTCCAGTCATCTGAAGAAGTGGGTTGTGCCCACGAAAGCTCATGGTCCCATCGATGTGTTTTGTTGGTCTTTCAGGCACTACTAGACTCGTCGTTGTTTTTTACGGTTTTCTAGTTCCAGACGAATTTGGCTTCCCCTCGGAAGCTTTTATTCTCCCTACAGCTGGGCCAGGCTCACAGAGCCAGGTTGGCTCCCACCCTGCTCCACTTCATCCTCGCGGTTTGGCTCCAATTCCCTTTGGCTGTTGGAAACTTGTGGGTAAATTGACTTGGCATGGAAGGGCGGCCTAAAGGCATGAGCCAGGCACAAGGGGAGCAACTCCTGCCGGCCTGAGATTGGGGTCTGCCTCCCCTCACGTCGCTCTGAAGCTCTCTAGTCTTATCTCCCAGGGTTCAGTGGCTGGGCTGAGGGTAGCTCTGAGGAACGGCTGATGCACAGTGCGGAGGCCGGCGGCTGACAACTCTCTGCTGAGTGGACCTGTAGGCAGCAGGGCAATGGACGTAGGCACAGGACGTAAGGGTGCTGCAGCACCCCCAAGTTTTCCACCAGCTTCCTTGCACCCAGGGGCTAGCCCTGCCACCAGTTCCACCAGCCTCAGGTCCTGGCCTCCAGGCAGCTCCACTGGGGTCCTGGGAGTTTTGGCACCTCATGGGTCCTGCTGCCCGGGCTCCAGTTGCCAACTCTCCTGGACTGGCTCGACTGGATGCCACGGCAGCAAATGGCATCCAGACCGGAAGAGTTGGTGACTCTAGGGGTGACCCCAGCCTGTGGTGGTGAGGGGTGAGATTGGAGGGGCAGTGCTCAGCTTCCCTACCCCTCAAAAAAAGTTCCAGGGCCACTGGTGATGGCGCCATCTCGGAGGCTGGGCCATGGTTGTGGGACGAATTCCCATCGGATCTCAGAACCGCCCTTCCTCCATTCCAAATGCAGGGTGTGCTTCTTTGACCCGACTCCAGCGGCCAACACTCGCAGCATGGCTGGCCTCGCGGAAATGAAATAGAGACGTTAATGGCTCATCCCCTTTGGAAGCTGCAGGGTTCTTTCTCATCTCACTGCCTCTCTATTTTGGGTCAAATGGTCCCAGGTCTGGCATGGGAGTTTCTTTTTGACTTAGTTATCACCACACACATACGTATCTTCTCACCATGGTCCTGGCTCAGGAAGCGTCGCCAGGCAGAGAGGGAATTTGAGCATGTGCTTAATTTAAGCATGTGCGTACATCCCAGTAAAGTCAATGGGTCTTAAGGATGTGCTTCCCATTCAGCCAGAGATTCAGCGCTTTTCCGAAGCCGGGCCTTCGTGAGTGACCGTACTGGGCACCTGCTCACTAGCTCCTCTTTAATTAGATCATAGACTCATAGATCATAGACTCATAGAATCCTAGAACTGGGAGGAACCTCAAGTGGTCATTGAGTCCAGTCCCCTGCCGCACGGCAGGACCAGCCAGTGTCTAGATCATCCCTGACAGGTGTCTGTCTAACCTGCTCTTAAATATCTCCAGAGATGGAGACTCTACAACCTCCCTAGGTAACTTATTCCAGTGTTTAACCACCCTGACAGGCAAGACGATTTTCCCTAATGTCCATCCTAAACCTCCCTTGCTGCAGTTTAAGCCCATTGCTCCTTGTCCTATCCTCAGAGGCCAAGGAGAACAATTTTTCTCTTGCCTCCTTGTGACACCCTTTTAGGTACCTGAAAACCGCTATCATGTCCCCTCTGTCTTCTCTTTTCTAAACTAAACAAGCCCAATTCCTTCGGTCTTCCCTTAAAGCCCATGTTCTCTAGACCTTTCGTTTTTGTTGCGCTTCTCTGGACCGTCTCCAATTTCTCCATGTCTTTTGTGAAATGTGGTGCCCAGAACTTGGCACCGTCCTCCAGTTGAGGCCCAATCAGTTCAGCGTAGCGCAGAAGAACGACTTCTCGTGACTTGCTCACAACACACCTGCTAAAGCCGCCCAGAATCATGCTGGGTTTTTTTGCAACAGTGTCACAGCATTGACTCGTATTTAGCTTGTGGTCCTCTATGACTCCTAGATCCCGTTCCACAGGGCTCCTTCCTAGACAGATAAAGGAGAAGATACTCAGAAGAGGCAAACTGAGCAGAGCTACACTGACGTCAGTGAAGATTTGCTGATTTGCCCCAGCTGAGAATCTGATCCAAAGTTTCCCATTAATTGCATAGTGTCCAAACCCTATTTTTAACCTTCACACACACACAAGCACACACACTAACACAACACACAAACATACACTCACTGTCACACACACAAACACTCACGCGCACACCCTCGCACACACACACACACTCACAGACACACACACAAGCACACACACTAACACAACACACACACACACAAACATACACTCACAAACTCACTCTCATACACGCAAACACAAACACTCACACGCACACCCTCGCACACAAACACACACACACAAGCACACACACTAACACAACACACACTCATACACTCACACACTCACTCACAAACACAAACACTCACACCCTCGCACATACAAACACAACACACGCACTCACACCACACACACACACACTTGTCAAGTTTTTATAGCACTCATCCTAAGTAACGAACTAGTCAAGGGGGAGCTGCCGTCAGATATGGCCCAGGGGTAGACGAATCTGGTTCGCTCTAAATGAAGTTCTGAGCCGCTGGTAAATGAGCTGAAACTTTTATTCTGAGCATTCTTTGAACCTGAGTGGATGCAGCCAGCTCCGTGTCTCTTTACCCAGGCGAGGGTGGCTTTGGAAGCGTACTGCTTCCGCTCCCGATAAAAGCAAGTCATTTGCTTCTTTCATGGCGTCGCTACTAATTTCCAAACAGTCAACGCTGCTGCTAATTTATTTACTGAACACTGACGCCCTGTTAGCAGGGGCTGCTACTGAAACTGATTTCTGGCCTTCGGCTTTTGTTTGTTGACAGCCTGATTTCCCAGTAGGCTGTTTCCACCTGTGTTTCTGTTGTTTTTAGTGCATGTCTTTCTTTCTTCTTCCCAGTGACTGTCTCCCAAATGGCTCCTGAAGGCTTTTCTCATCTTCACACTCACTCTCTCTCATCCAGTTCCTCCCTCCCCGCCGCAAGGACTCTGGGCTCTGCTTTCAGTCATTCTGCAGTTACTGGTTGTCTGCACTGCTGAGTTCCCATGGGGCACTAATTTTTGTTTCAAGGACAAGATTCAAAAGAGTTTGCTACACACAGGTTGCAGGGTGCACCTTCAGAAGTGCCTTCAAATAGGCTTTGGAGATTGGAATAGATGAGCTCCTGGAAATCAGTTTTAAATTGCAAGGGAAGGTCTGCTAAGTACCATAAAAAAATCTCTCTTCTTTTTAAAAGATGTATAAAAAAAGTTGGAAAAAAATTTGCCTTTCCTTCTCCCCTGACATTGGGTGGAAATAGAAATTAGGAAGACAGCCATTTCTCTTTAATTTCATGCGTCTGAAAGGAGGCGAGATGACAGGATAAGATGATGCCGTGAGTGGGTAGAGGGGGTCTGCATCTGTAGTAGCGAGAAAGGAAATACATTGAGATGTCGCTAACAGAGTTTTTGCAGAAACCTGGAGCGTTAAATCTCCAGTAACGGTTCTAGGATGACATCCATGAATTAACATGTATTGAGACAACACAGCATCATATTTTATTAAGATACTCTTAAATGAACTACTTAAAATAATCAAATCTTCTCACGTGTGTGTGTCCGTGTGTGTGCGTGTACGTGTGTTCATATGCTGTATTTATATTTAACCTCTCTTTTCCTGTTGTCTTCTGTCACCACCGCTGACCTGTATATCAACTGGGTTCATGTTGAGGAGAAAGGGTTTTCTGGCTACAGCACTGTGACGAACCAGTAGGTTTTGGTTCACTGGGCTTCATAAAATCCTGTTGTTGTTTTTTTTTTTCATGTGCATTACCACCCTTTGGGCAGCCTCGTGAGGTTTTTCTGTAAGGCTACATCTACACGATGCGTTTTGTCTGGAAAAATATGCTAATAAGAGATTCATTTGCATGAGTTGCAATCTCATTTGCATATTTTCTGCCAATCCATTTTTGCGCAAAAATAAGCAGTGTGGACATTTTCTTTTTGTGCAAAACCCCCCTTTTTCTGCAAGATCAGTATACCTCATTTTTGGGGGCATAAGGATCTTGTGGAAAAAAGGGGTTTTGTGCAAAAGAAAATGCCAACGCTGCTTGTTTTTGCGCAAAAATGAATCGGCAGAAATATGCAAATGAGTGTGACTCATGCAAATGAGTCCTCCATTAGCATATTTTTTGCAGCGAAAACTCATCGTGTAGACATTGCACTGAATTTTGCTGGGGTTGTTCACTCAGGCTATCTTTTTGTGCAAACCCCCTCATTGTAGCTGGTCTAAACAAGAAAACTCCCCAGGTGCTTTCTCCTGGTTTCCTGGTTCTCACTAGAAATGGTACATCTAAATATTTCCCCTTCCCAAATTTCAGGGCAGCGGCGGGGTTGAAACCTTGGCTATGAACATGTCTGGGGTCCCAACTGAGGCGGCAGTAAGAGAGGGGTGTTGTTCCTGGAATTCATTAAGATATGGTATAGAATGGTGGAAATCTCATGAAATAAGCAAATCCCATGAGATTTTGCCCAATTTGGGACAAAAAATCTGCAAAACAGCCCATCAGAGCAGTGCAGCATCGAAAATGAAGCCAGCCCTTCGCCTTGGCATGGCCAATAAACCAAACCCCACAGCCTAATCTAATCGAGGTCCAAACATCATCTTCTCCGGCCATTTCTCACTTCCACATACAATCAGAAAGAGAGAGAGGTAAATGTGCTTGAACTTTGACCCAGGTTTCCCAAAAGCTTTGCAAACATCAGTCCATGTGTCTGGAACTAGGTCTGTGTAAACAACACCTAAAACTAGATGAGTTTCTTCCAGATGCATCATGGAAGAATTTGACAGCTCTTTTAGTGAATGTGCTGGAACTGAATAGTCTAAAATCTTCACTAAAATGACAAAAGAGGTCTGAATAAAACCCGCAAAAGCCAGGAAACTTGGAGCGAAGGTTGAAACACTCTATGAAGTGTTTAATATGACATACCATATTCGCGATATTTAATCGCTGCTTAGAGACTTTTTGACATTTTCTTAGATCTGGGAATTGCGTACTTTCAAAAAAAATATCAAAAGAACAGAGAGTTTTTTCCATCATTGGTAAACCTCTTTCCACGAGAAAGACGCCTTTTTCCAAAAGAGCTCTTTCGGAAAAAGGTGTGTGTGGACGGGGAAGAGGGAGTTCTTTTGGAGAAGAGGAAAGAGGAAAAAGCAAAGGGTCCCTGGTGGCCATTCTGACCATAGTAATCACAGCTGAAATGCGAGAGAACATCCATTCAGTGTGGACACTATGGGTACGTCTAAACTACATGCCTCTGTCGGCAGAGGCATGTAGATTTGTTTGTTCAGCAAAGGGAAATGAAGCCGCGATTTAAATGATCGCGGCTTCATTTACATTTACATGGCTGCCGCGCTGAGCCGACAAACAGCTAATCAGCTGTTTGTCGGCTCGCCGCTAGTCTGGACGTTCCCCCTGTCGACATCAAAGCCCTTTGTCAGCAGTCCCGGTAAACCTCATTCCACAAGGAATAACGGGGCTGCCGACAAAGGGCTTTGATGTCGATAGGTGGAACGTCCAGATTAGCGGCGAGCCGACAAACAGCTGATTAGCTGTTTGTTGGCTCAGCGCGGCAGCCATGTAAATGTAAATGAAGCCGCGATCATTTAAATCGCGGCTTCATTTACCTTTGCTGATCTGTCTAATCTACATGCCTCTGCCGACAGAGGCATGTAGTCTAGACACAGCCTATCTGTCTATAAAGCAGATCTCTTTTGCAGTGTGGATGCTCTCTTTCGGAAGAAGTTTTTTCGGAAGATCTCTTCCGGAAAAGCTTTGTCCGAAAGAAGCCTGCAGCCTAGACATAGCCTGAGAGTTTTGGACAGGTTGTACCTCCCTAAAGCAGGATGCTGGTCCAGCACCTTCTTAGCCCATTAGTGGACCAGAGAGCCCTGGTTGGGAGTTTGGTGGTAGGTGGAACCAGCATCCAGCTGCAAGAGTACATATTTATCCTGTATGAGGCAAACTTCCACTCAAGGATGTCTTGGAAGTTTTTTCATGCGACACCCTTTCCGGTGCTTTCTGCGTTTCAGCTCACTCTAGGAAACTTTTTCCAGGAGTCTAGCATTGCTCTCCCTGATAACATTCCCTGCCCGTCTATGCTGAGCATTGTCGATGATTGTCTTAGTGCTGGTCATTTGTGTTTTTTCAGGGGTGTTAACATTGGAGATTTCGTGTCAGCAGCGGGCCTTCAGAGCAGAGCAGAGACAGCGCAGCGGAAATCTTTCAAGTTGCTTCAAGCATTTGCAGCAAACTGTGCGTGTTTCACAGCCATGTAAAAGGGCTGCTGTCACCGCGGCGTGGTATCTCATCCGTGTGGGGGACACCCCGCAACCACAACATGATTTCGTGTGTGTTCTCGGCTCAGGGAGACACAAGATGCTGCTCAAGAAACTTTTTTTTATCAAAACAGCGGCCCTTTTTTCTAAAATGATGGGGTTTTTTACAAACTTTTGTTGCCGTTATGAAAAAAAATCCATGTTTAATAATTTTTTGGTGATTCTTTTCTACATCAAGTTTTAATCGAAATCGTCATGGAAATTGTTCTTTTAGCAAACACACACAAAAAGTTGCTAGAATAGCATGCTAAAATGTCACAAATGGAGGGAAATGGGCCTATTTAGAAGCCAGTGGGGAGAAAAAACAGCTTTCACGTTTTTTTCATTTTTCCCCCCATTTTTTTCAGCTGCTGCCCATTGAACATTTCACACACATTCGTTTCTGGTCGTAGGTCCTCGTGTGCTAAACAAATGGCTGCAAATGTCTTTAAATTGAGTTAGCAGCAGCAGTGTTGATTAACAGCCTGTTAATGCAGGCTACAATCAATCTACAATTCCAGTGTAGACAAGACTGGGCCCTGCAGGAACCATGGCCTTTAGGAACTGGATCCAGTAAGTCAACTGGACCCCTGAAGGTCTCAGAGCCCAAGTTCCAGCCCAAATACAAGTTTATAGCCCTGCAATCTGAACCCTCACCAGCCCGACTCAGTGGGCCTGGACCAGCCGCGGCTGTTTTTATGCAGTGTTGACAAACTCCCATTGGCCTGGTCCAATGCCTGGGGGTGGGTGGGTAGGTGGTCAGGCATGTAGGCTGAAAGGCAGCGCGAAGTCATCCAGCCACAAGAAGAGCAGGTCGATGACGTTTGTGGCATTCACACATTTCTGGAAGGTTTAGATAGGGTGCCAATAGGGGAGGTGAGGAGAGAAAAAAGACATAGCCCCCCCCCCCCCCTCAGACTTTCAATGGGAGAGGAAAAGGTTGAGGCAGAGACAAAGGGACCACGGTTAATTTCATTTTTTCCACAGTTTGAATTTGGAACTGGGACAGGCGCCCCAGGGCATCTCCTGTTTCTACTCCAGTCCCTCACCACGGGAGACTTTGAACCGCTGTGAGACGAGGAGAGCAGTGCGCAGGGAGGCAAGAACCCACCCAGGACCTATCCAGAACCATCCGGGAAGCCAGGAGAGGACTCTACCCTGGCCAGCGGTGAAGACGCAGGAAGGGAGCCCTTTCATTTTGTGTAAGCCAATTCCCAGCACTGTCACCCTTGTCTCAGGACCTCTCCTTAGTGCTCCCTTCGCCCTGGCAGCTGCTAGGGCGAGAACTGAGTATTGTGTGCTGAGGGGAAGGTGGGAAATTTGTTCTCCGGGGGGTGTTTTCATCTTTTCGATCATCTCAATCCTGTCTTCCTGGGAGTCTTTCCCACCTGTCGCGAGCAAGGCCCTCTGCATCTGTCCTGTTGTCTTTGGTGAGTGTGGCCCGCCAGAGGTGGGGGCATACGTGTCCCCTGGGGATATGCCTGGCAGGACGAGTTGTTTTCCTGAGGGACAGCACCCCAGCCTCAAAGAGGAGTCACGTCATGGGGAGGTACCAGGTGCCGCCATAAAGACCCCCAGCGCCAAGCATTGCAAGAGAAAGGTGACAAGCAGTGGCAGGGAAAAAACTTACCCCATGCCTCCAAGGAAGGATAGCAGCCAATCTGTGTGTGTGATTTCCTAGAGGGTGTAAAAATAGCTAGAACTAGACAGTTCCTCATGTGACATCACATTAACAGGGGCCATCAGCGGGGTCTGAACCGTTAGATCCACCACACAGTCCTCTCCCACTTGAGCTAATGCAGTAACCACTAGCAGTAGTAGGTTGGCATTTGCTGTGTGGATGAGCATTAGGAGGATGAGATGCATTGCTAGCAGGTTTCACAAGCTGACACAAATATCTGGGGGCTATTCCAGGCTCCACAGCAGTGTGTGCGCGAGTGAGTGAAAGGCCCATCTGCCTGCTTCCTCCCCACACTGGACCCCTACGTCTGGTCCCCAAACAAGCTCCCCAAATGCTGGTTTCTCTGCCTCACCAGTGACAGTTCGTCCCCTCCTGGCTACTCATTCAGCCTGTCTTTTCTCCTGCTCCTGTGCTCACTGGCTCCCGGTCTCCCTCCTTCTTGGCCAATCTCCTTGCCCTCCTCCTCACTTTGGCTCTTTGTCCAGCCAAGCCCAGTTCTCCCCTGTTGCTCGCGCCCTCCGAAGAAGCGTGATTCTACTTCATGGCAACGTTTGAGGTTTCCGAATTTTTCTTTCCACAAGGGGGCAAAAAATGAAACTTTTAGAAAATGTTTTACTGAAACGCGAATGGTGCCAAACGTCCTTTTTTGGCTCGAAACCTGAGGTCTCAGCAACTGAAAACAGGGTCTTATCACGGGGAGGTGTCAAACCGTCTGACCAATAGCCAATGCGCCCCACCTATAATAAACCCCCAACCTGTCCTTAAGGGAGATCAACCCCCCTATCACCTGCGGGCAAACACTTTTCACAGAAAACAGGACTATGTAGCACTTTAAAGACTAACAAGATGGTTTATTAGATGATGAGCTTTCGTGGGCCAGACCCACTTCCTCAGATCAAATAGTGGAAGAAAATTGTCACAACCATATATGCCAAAGGATACAATAAAAAAAATGAACACATATGAAAAGGACAAATCAAATTTCAGAACAGAAGGGGAATGGGGGGAAGGTAAATGTCTGTGAGCTAATGATATTAGAGGTGATAATTGGGGACGCTATCTTTGTAATGGGTAAGATAATTAATGTCTTTGTTTAAACCTAAGTGTAAAGTGTCCAATTTAAGCATGAATGATTCTCTTTCAAGTGTGGTCTGAAAAGGTCTTTGAAGCAGGATGCAGGTAATCAAGTCGTTGAGACAATGTCCTTTCTGGTTGACAATGTCCTTTCACAGAGTCATCACACCTTAGCAGACCTCTGTGCCTTCAGCCTCAAAGGAAACCTGCATAATACCTGGGCACACAGCTTTGTCACATGGACTATAAAAACTCTGCTAAATCTATCACAACACTTTGTAACACGCCCACTGCTTCCTAACTCTCCATTGTCCTGTGTCTGCGGAGATGCCTACGTCATGTTCATTTCCCACTTCTTTTTAAGTGGTCTCCCACAACATGAGCTCGGTCAATCAGACTGCCTTCAGTAATGAGAAAGCTCAGCATCCAGTGTTTAGCCCATCGAACGAGTCTGAGACCAGTCATCTGACTCTGACACTGGGCAGCGTGTAACCTTGGCTAAGTCTCTTAACTGCTCAGTGTTTGTTTACCAATTACTTTCCTATTGGGCTAATATTTACCTACATCACAGGCATGTGGTTAGGTCATATAGAACAATGTTTCTCAACTAGTGGTACGAGTACCCTTAGGGGTACTCGAGAGAAGTTTGGGGGAGTACATCAACACAACTGAAATTGGGAGAAAACTGAATTTTTGTTGTAAGTTTTACAGCACTTGAAATTTTGGGGTAAAAAGTACAAAAATAACAATCACCCACCCGGCTATGATTAAGTTGTTTAAACAAATGTGTTGCAATGGTAGAAAAAAAACTGTGTATCTGAAAACTGTAGGTACTGGGGATACTTATAATTTTTATTTTGAAAAAGGGGTACTTTATATAAAAAAGGTTGACAAACACTGATATAAAGTATGTCTACACTACGGGACAAAGTCGAACTAAGATATGCAACTTCAGCTACATTAATTGCATAGCTGAAGTCGAAGTAGCTTACCTCGGCTTTTGGCACTGTCCACACTGCAGGAAGTCGAAGGAAGAACACTTTTCTTTCGACTTCCCTTACTCTTTGTGAAAGCAGGGTTACCAGCGTCGACCGTAGCGCCCCCTCACTTCAAATTAGCCGTCTTCCCTCGACTGCTAATTCGAACTCTGGAAGATTGGTAGCAGCAGCTTCGATCTTCCTCTGTCGTGTAGACATAGCCATAGCAAAGTCGTCTACAGTATATTTCAATGTTTGTTGTTATCTTCAACATGAGCAGTCTCATGTCTGCATACATGTATTCCTAGAAGTATATGCAAGTTCTAATCTCAGTGCGTGGGACCCAACAGCCCTTTACCAAACGTGTCATTAAGTGAGAACTTTCACTCTGAGCACAGGGCTTATCAAGACGTCGGCAACTAAAGTTGATGTTCTGCCTTTCTACAGTTGCCATGATGCGATGTCATTTGTTCTCTCTCGCTTTTATTAAAGTTAACTGTGATTTAAGAGATCAAAGTTAATTATCGCTAAGGAGATCATTTTACCTATCATCTCCCTTCAGTAACCCCACTATTACGAGTAGAAGTTTTATGCTAATCAGGGTTCTAATTTGCATAAATTACTGGGGTTTTTTTCCAGCAGGGAAGTAGCTCGGATGGCGACAGCTCTTGAAAAGAGGGAGTGACTGAAAGGTGAATTTCCAGGGTTCGCCAGCTGAAGACAGCACCCGAAAAAGGAAAATCACGAACCTTTTCAGTTCCTCAGGCCATGAAACTAACGAGAAAGCAACGTGGCGGCACTGCTGCAGTCTGGCACATGCTGTGCCTTGTTTACCAGGGTGATAGGAATGGAAGGAAACTGAGGCTCACCAGGTGAGGTGCGCCTCCCTCGACTGGCAAAGACAGTGTTGGAGGAGATGTACTGGTGAAAACCGAGGTGCTTTTTCTTATGCAGCCCTTTGCATAGCTTAGCCAAGTGTGCACCGATGCAGAGGACAAGATACTGTATGGCAGGGGAAGGCGATTTCAGAACATAAGAACATCAGAATGGCCACACTAGGTCAGACCAAAGGTCCATTAGCCCAGTGTCCTGTCTGCCCACAGTGGCCAATGCCCCAGAGGGAGTGAACAGAAGAAGTAACCATCAAGTGATTCTTCTCCTGTCATACATTCTCAGCCTCTAACAGAGGCTAGGGCCACCATTCCTACCCACCCTGGCTAGTAAGTATTGATGGAACAGATTAGTTCATGGAGATTACCATGAATGTATCTGGTTCTTTTTTGAATCCTGCTAAAGTCCTGGTCTTCACAACCTCCTCTGGCAAGGAGTTCCACAGGTTGAGAGAAAGCCCCCTTTTGCTCTCTCACATGGCTTTCCCTAGAGCGAGCGTGGGAGACTGCTACTGTTGTGATTGACATCTGCAGGAAATTCATCCCAGCAATCCCATGGAAGAACAATAAAGAACTTGAATTAAATAGCTACCCTGGTGATCTAGAAGCTGAGACAAAGGACTGTCCTGGAGCAAACAAGTCAGTTGCTGTGTTGGTCATCCTGCTTAGACAAGCGCAGAGGAGCTCCAGCTAAGTGAAACTCACTCCCAACTGATGTAGCTGACCTTGTAGCCAACATGTTCCCTGGGTCCAATTGTGGGCTGGTAGCTTTAGTTTGGCTTCATTGCCAGCAGTGCGATGCTCTTCCTATTGAAGAACAGTCTGTTCTCCATTTTCCTCCATGTGCTGCAAATCACGAGCCAACGGGAGATTTGCCATTGATTGTAGTAGTACCCCTAGAGTTCAGCTGGGATTTTCAAAAGTGCCTAAGGGAATTAGGCCCCTAAGTCCCATCGCAGTTGGGAGAGGCGGTCCTTGAAGGCTCTCACCGCCTGTGCTGTTTTGTTATGCATTGTACAGGTACCCTGTGATGGGGTGGAGACACCACCATGGCGCCCCCTGCTGGCCACTCTGGGGATTAGTGCTGACTCAGCAGGGCGCCCTCTCTTGGTCGTGGTCTCACCCGTTGTCGCTCTTTGCTCTGAACGTCTTCTGGACCCGCGTCACTCCCACGGCGTCCTCTTCGGGACACTGCCCTCGGGTCTCTCGCCCCCTTCTGGGGTTAGCAGCAGCCTCAGTCTCGCTCCTGCCACCGTGGCCAGCTGCAGCCAACGCCCAGCCCCTCACCTCAGGGGCAAGCCACAGTCTGCATCAGCCACTACCCCTGCTGGCAAGGTGCGGGGCGAGGCAGAAGTGGGGTCCCAGGCCTGCCCACTACTTGGGGTACTGGCTCAGGGTCCCTCTGGCAGCAGTTTTGTCCTACCCTCCGTCAATCCCCCTTTACTGTTCTCACTTTTCCCTGGGCCGCATCCCCATGGCCCTGGCACCCTCCTGCCTCTGTAGCCTGGGAGATAGCAGGCTGGAGTTTCTTTCCAGCTCCCTTGAGCCTGCCCAGAACTGCTCTGTCCAGGTCCTGCACGCTCCCTAGTCAGGACCCAACTGCCCTCTGCTCTGCTGAGCAGCTTCTTATAACAGGGCAGCCCCAGCAAGCTGCCTTCTGGTTGGCTCCCTACAAGCCCTTCCCTGATTGGCTGGGGTTCTGCACAGGCTCCCTCCATCCTGCTTTATCCCTTTTATGGCTGGAATGGAGCAGCCCCACCATGTACCCTTACCGCAGGGCTACATTGCACACTCAACAGGAAGCCCTAATCCCACTTGAGTTCACACACAGATCCATCTGACCTGGGTCAGCGAGCCTTCAGGACCCTGATGGGAATGGGGAGAGCTGGTCAGGATGGGACATTGTCTAAATCGTGCTGGGACTCGGGGCTAAGCTTGGGAACTTTGCAGTGTGGACACAGGTCGAGGCAGAAGGGTGGCATAGCACAGTACACACACACAGGAACCCAGCTGTGAGACCTTGCTCCAGTATTTGTAACACAGGTTACAGTGCTGTATGGACGCTCCAAATCCACAAGCTGGGTCCCATTGGCTTTGGGTGCCATGTAGACAGACACATAGAGCCACAGTGCCAAACCTTATCCTCCCTGGATGTTAGTGAACTCCTCCCATCGGCCTCCATCCCGAAAACCACGCTGCACATGCCGCTTTTCAAGCCCCAGGGCCATCCCATCAACACCAGAGGAATGCCTCCGATGGTTAAAGATACACACATACGCTTTTTTCAGGGTAAGACCCATCTGAGATGCCTTTTGTATTGGGTGTACTCTCAAAAACCAATGTCACACGGGTTGTGCCTTCTTGTTGAGGTGGGCATGGAGAGCCAGGGGGATTTGTTTCCATGTAGGAAGGCAAATCCTGAACGGCAAATATGGCCCTTTACATTCTGTTTCTTTGGTGATCATCTCATTTCAGACCCTGGCTCAGCCTGTACAGAACATCAAGTATCTATAAAATCATTACTGGTATAAGGAAAAAGTGAATAAGGAGAAGTTATTTACTTGTTCCCACAATACAAGAAGTAGGGGTCACCAAATGAAATGAATAGGCAACAGGTTTAAAACAAACAAAAGGAAGTTTTTCTTCACTCACGGCACAGTTAACCTGTGGAACTCCTCGCCAGAGGATGTGGTGAAGGCTAGAACTTTAACAGGGTTCAAAAAAGGACTAGATAAATTCATGGAGGGTCGGTCCATCAATGGCTATTAGCCAGTATGGGTGGTCTTTGTTAGTCTGGATGCAGGTGACAGGGGAGGAATCACGTGCGGATGACCTGTTGTGTTCCCTCCTTCTGGGGCATCTGGTATTGGCCACTGTCGGCAGACAGGACACTGGGCTAGATGGACCTTTGGTCTGACCCAGTCTGGCCGTTCTTCTGTTCTTATGTAAAGGGTGTCACAATCAGGAGGGAGAAAAATTGTTCTCCTTGGCCTCTGAGGACAGGAGAAGAAGCAATGGGTTTAAACTGCAGCAAGGGAGGTTTAGGTTGGACATGAGGAAAAACGTCCTGCCTGTCGGGTGGTTAAACACTGAAATAAATTGTCTAGGGGGTTGTGGAATCCCCATCCCTGGAGATATTTAAGAGCAGGGACAGACACCTGTCAGGGATGATCTAGACGGTGTTTGGTCCTGCCGTGAGGGCAGGGGACTGGACTCGATGGCTCTCGAGGTCCCTGCCAGTTCTAGTGCTCTGATTCTATGATTCTAACTGTGCATTTGTATTTTAAAAGAAATGTAAATGATGCTGCACCAGCCTAAGGAACAGAGCAGGCATAACCTTTGTTTTTATCATCTCCCTTAGTCATTGGGCTGGATACTTGTAGGGTAATAGGATCACACAGCTGGAATCTTTCCCTGTGCCCACTGACAGCCCATCAAACTGTGGGCAGGCTGATCCAATGGTGGGAGTTAGAGAGGAATAATGTGACTGAGCCACAGTGATCTGAAACAGCTGATTGAAGCCAGCACTTAGTAAGACAGGGTGTAACTCACATGCCTGATGCCCACCACCAGGGGGATTTGAACCGGAGACCCTCGGGAGCTTAATATAAGAGTCTTTACCATCTGAGCTACAAACCAGCTGATTTCCAGCCTGTACTGTAGAGGTCTCTCGGACTTCTCTGTTGCTGTGGTCTAGGTGCCACTGCATAAGACGTGAATAAGGCTACGCATGGAATACCGCCGAGCCTCATTTGCATATCTAATGAGCCGCCATTTTTGCAGAAGAGGCTCTTGCGCCAGAAGGAGCTATCTACACTGCCCCTTTTTGCGCAAGAAAACCCCTCTTGCGCAATGCTGCTACGCTGATTATTTTCAGGAATAAGGGCATCGCGCAAGAGGGTTTTTCTTGCGCAAGAAGGGGCAGCGTAGACAGCTCCTTCTGGCGCAAGAGCCTCTTCCGCAAAAATGGCGGCTCATTAGATATGCAAATGAGGCTGTGCGATATTCCACGCTTAGCCTCATTTGCATATTTCTGGCGCAAGATCGCGCCAGTGTAGACAAAGCCTAGGTGTGTGGGGTGCAATGGCCCGTTGTGGGTTTCCAAAGGGGTGCAGTATTCCAGGTGCTAACGGCTCAGGCATCAGTCGCTCCGGGTGGTTGTAGACTCAGTGTGCGTTGCATGGAGGGAAATGGGCTGTAGCATCTGATCCTGCTTAACCCCTCCCACGCCGCTCGCCGGTTGCAATGCAGGTCAAGCCGCTCAGGTTATGTGATGTGGATGACAGAGTCCCACCGCGGTGTGATAACTAATGCTCACCACACGCATTCAATCAGAGCAGCTGCAGGCATGTTCGAGCGTGTTCCCCTGGGTCCAGGACATGAAGATGGCGTGTTAGTGTGTAGGTTTTTTCCCATCCCTCCCAGCTGCCGGCTAAGTGCACGGGGTTAACCGGCGTCCCTCGTGCTCCGTAATCCATTAGCTAATGGGGCGTCTCAGCCCAGCAATTTTCTGTTTAGTCCTGAACACCGTTCGGGGGTCACCCGCTGTGCATCCAAATGGCCCTGACAAAGAAGAGTGATCGCTGAACTCAAATAAACAGCACGTGTTGCTCTCATTGAGCGGCAGGGTTTCAAACTGCGCGGGCCTTGGAAAGCAGAGCACAGCGCTACCCGCCGGCATCCCCTCACTGGCGCCTGGGGAACGAAATATCAAAGAAACGCTTCCTCCCCGCCCCGGCTGTGATTACAGAAGCACTTTTCCCAGCCCGCTGCACTCTTCCAGAAAGGTGGGGAGACGCATGGCCAGACTGGGTCAGCCCATAGGTCCCTCTAGCCCCGTGTCTGCCGACAGCGGCCAATGCAGGTGGCCCAGAGGGAGTGACCAGAACAGGGAATCATCTTGTGATTCCCTTCCCTGTTGCCCATTCCCAGCCCCTGACAAACCATTCCTACCCATCCAGGCTAATAAGTATTCACGGACCAATCCTCCGTGAATCTATCTAGTTCTGTTTTGAACCCTAGTAAGGTCCTGGCCTCCACCACATCCTCTGGCAAGGAGTTCCACAGGTTGACAGTGTGCTCGGTGAAGAAATACTTCCTCTGGTTTGTTTTAAACCTGCTGCCTATTAAAGGCCTGAATGGTATCAAGGCCTGAACCCCACAATATTTATACATGATGAATTAATTATTCAGCAGGCTTAGGGCACAGGAGGTGGCCTGGTGGTCACACAGCGACTGCTCTCCAGTAAGTGCAGGCAGACGCATAAAGTGGCATTTCTTGAATACTTTCCTTATCTTCCATTGGTGTGTCATAAGTCTTAGAAGGTAAATCGCCAGCTGTAAAAACAAATTGTCAAAACAGCCTGTTGATTGTAACAAATGTTACTGCGCTGTTATGTCTCTGAATTAAGTAATTATAAAGTTAATCAGCCAAGCAAGAGGGTGTAAAGACTTTTACGGCGCTAAGAGGCTGTTTTTCCCCCCAAAGGATCTTTTTACTCTGTTTATTGCAGGATGACTCAGCTGCATTTCTTCTTGCCATACAGATTCTTGGATTGGTGTGAAAGGCTGTGCCGTTACCTTTTTATCTACACTCGCCTTTCCCTCACAAGCTGACCAAATTAAGAAACAGCTGTTTTAATTCTTGACCCTAAACCATAACATTTTATGGACAATAAATAAAGTCAATTAGCCTGTGGAACTCATTGCCACAAGGTACCTCTGAGGCCGGGCCCAAATTAACTTGTAAATCTCTGCTGTTTGAGCTAAGGCACCAGGCTGCGTAGCTGTGAGCAGTGCTGGACTCACACCAGGTGTCGCTGCGGCACAGCGAGGGCAGTGTGGAGCAACACATTGGTTGACGAACAGCAAAGGGCTAATTGGCTGTAGGGTTTGCGATGTGTACAGTACGTTTTGCCTCAGAGCCTTGAGCCACATACCCGGGGCTGCCGCACCCAGCCTCACCTACCCAGTGAGTTGGGGGCCCTCAAGTCCCCCCAGCAAATGTAGACCTGAGATGAAAAAAGGAGGCTAAATGGCATTGCTCTGGGAGCTTTTGGGGGGAGAGCCACCCACACGGTCATTTCAGGCACAATCTCAAATGCCAGTGGTCAAAAGCCATGAATCAGACCCCCCACCCCGCAATCAAGCAATGGCTGCTTTAAATGGTGTCTTTGTCGTGTGTGTGTGTCTCGCTTTGTGTCTGTGTGTGTGTCTCTCTCTCTCTCTCTCTCGCTCTGTGTGTGTGTGTGTCTCGCTTTGTGTCTGTGTGTGTGTCTCTCTCTCTCTCGCTCTGTGTGTGTGTGTGTCTCGCTTTGTGCCTGTGTGTGTGTCTCTCTCTCTCTCGCTCTGTGTGTGTGTGTGTCTCGCTTTGTGTCTGTGTGTGTGTCTCTCTCTCTCTCGCTCTGTGTGTGTGTGTGTCTCGCTTTGTGTCTGTGTGTGTGTGTGTCTCTCTCTCGCTCTGTGTGTGTGTGTGTGTCTCGCTTTGTGTCTGTGTGTGTCTGTGTGTGTGTGTGTGTGTCTCGCTTTGTGTCTGTGTGTGTGTGTCTGTGTCTCGCTTTGTGCCTGTGTGTGTCGCTTTGTGCCTGTGTGTGTGTGTCTGTGTGTGTGTGTGTCTCGCTTTGTGTCTGTGTGTCTCTCTCTCTTGCTCTGTGTGTGTGCGCGCACTCGTTTCTTCTGTTCACAATGCGGGGAGCTGGGACTTACCCATGTGTTGGCTGCACTGAAAGGGTCCCAGGAGCATGATTGAGTTGGCAGCTCTGAGGTGGGGGCAATCCAGCTCCTTGAGCTTTCCCTTGCCATTCTGTCAGTCCCCCCCCCTCGCCCCGCCCTACCCATGGGGGGGGGTCTCATTTCCATCCTCCCAGCATGCTCACACGCTGCCACCTGTCCTACACCCCTCTCCCCCCCATTCCCTTTGCTCAGTCCCCTGCTTGCCCATAACACTTTATGGACAATAAAGCCAGACAGTTAGCCTGTGGAACTCATCGCCACAAGGTCCCTCTGAAACCAGGACCAAAGTAATGTGGAACTCTCGACTGCTTGAGCTACTGTTGTGCCTTGGGGACAAAGACTCTGGGAGCCTCTCCCAGCCTCCATCGGCCACTTTGACGCTGAAGCAGCCGGGCCCGATCGCTTCCAAAGTGAATGGGCCAATCAGCAGGCTTGCAGGGGGGAGGGCGGAGTTTGGGCCTGACTCAGTGATGCTCCTGTGGCTGGAGGAGGGGCTAGATGTGCAGAGCTCTGAGGCTAATACCAGATGGCCAGGGCGTTTGGGGCTGTGGCACGTGGGTGCCGGGCACTGCTGGCTTCTTGGGGCGCTGAGCCAGAGCAAGTGCGGGGGTCTTCTCTACCCTCTGCACCTATAGGCCCAGCTGCATTCTGCTGCCCCCATCTACGGTCCCCCCAACCCTCCCACACATCTTTCTTGGGGTCCTGCTCCTGTTCCACCCTGAGTCCCCCCCCATATGCCCTCACTGTTGCGCTGCAGCCCATTAGCAGCTTTCATCCCCCCACCCAGCCCGGTTCTCTCCTCCCTCCTCCATGGCCCCGGATCACAGCAGGCAGCGAGAACCATTCCAGTCAAGGGTTTTTTTTTTTTTTTTTGATCTGAGGAAGTGGGTCTGGCCCACGAAAGCTCATCATCTAATAAACCATCTTGTTAGTCTTTAAAGTGCTACATTGTCCTGCATTTTGCTCCAGTCCTAGGGCCAAGCCAATGGATTTTGCCAGGGTCAGAGGCTTGGGGGGCGGGGGGGGGGGGGGGGGCTTGTCCTGCCATCCAGGCTTCTGCTCAGGGAGGGGGCAGGGGGCGTCTCCTGGCCTTCCCCCTGCTTTTGCCAGAGAGCAACTTTGGGCCCACATGGGGCCTCCCCCGCCCCTCAGCTTCTACCAGGGAGCAGGCTTGGGGGGCATGGAGGCTTCCTCTGTGCCCATCCCACCTGCGTGGCACTGCTGCCAGGGAAAGGGGCCAGAACATGGCGGCTTTGGCCCCCTTATCCACACAGTGCCCACGGGGTTTTTTTGGGGGGAGGCAGAAGCCTCCCTTTTAGCCACATAAATACGAGCAGAGCGGCACTGCAGTTCACACACACACACCCCAGCAGGCCCATGCCCGCCGACTGGGGCTCCCAGGCCTCTGGGGTAGAGTGGGGGGGGGCACATGCAGGTCCTCAGGGGGGCAGTCTGAATGGGGGTGTGCAGGAGACTGGGAGGGGGTGGGGGCACAGTCCAGGCACGAGTGTGCATGTGTGTGGGGGGGGCTCGGCTGTCTAGGGCGTGTCTGGCTCCCCTGCCCGCCCCGGCTGTGAGTGTGACGCGGGGTGCGAGCCCTCGCTAGTGCTGTCTGCGGGTGCCTGAGCCCTGGCGCGCCCATGGCAACGGCGCTATGGCTGTTTAGTTGGGGTGTAAGCACTCAGCCATGGCCGGCACCCTGGGCTCTGGGACACTGGCCGGAGGGGGGGACTGTCAGCCCTGTAGCTGTGGGAAACCACAGCGACACCCTCCACACACACACACACACACACACACACACACACACACCTTCTCTCTCACACACACCGCTTCTCTCTCTCACACACACACACCCCTTCTCTCTCACACACACCCCTTCTCTCACACACCCCTTCTCACACATACACCCCTGCTCGCTCTCTCTCTCACACACACACACACCCCTTCTCTCTCTCTCTCACACACACACACCCCTTCTCACACATACACCCCTTCACACACACACCCCTTCTCTCTCACACACACCCCTTCTCTCTCTCACACACCCCTTCTCACACATACACCCCTGCTCACTCTCTCTCTCACACACACACACACCCCTTCTCTCTCTCTCACACACACACACACCCCTTCTCACACATACACCCCTTCACACACACACACACACACCCTTCTCTCTCTCTCTCTCTCACACACACACACCCCTTCTCACACATACACCCCTTCACACACACACACACACACACACCCCTTCTTCTCTCTCTCTCACACACACACACCCCTTCTCACACATACACCCCTTCACACACACACACACACCCTTTCTCTCTCTCACACACACACACACCCCCCTTCACACACACACACACACACACACACACACACACACACACACCCCTTCTGGGCCCTGCACTGACAGCCCCGGCCTGCCGTCTGAGCGCGCCCAGAGCGAGCACCTTCGCCAGCGCCCCACACGCCCGGCCTGCGGGCACACGCCAGTCACGGGCACCTTAATGCAGCGCAGCCAGCCCCTAGGTGGCCAGCTCAGCCGACGGCCACGCCAGGCCCTTCTGGAGTCTGCAACCGCTCGCCCAGCTCGGCCTGGCCATGCGGCCTCTGGGCCGGGTCCTTGTACCGCGCCAAGGAGCCCGCCCAGTGGTCAAATCCACCTGCAGACGCGCTCTGGGCAAGTTCAAAAGCTTGTCCCTTTGGCCAGAAGCTGGTGGCTCGAGCGATGAACTAGCACAGGGCTGGGCAAGATGCGCCCGGGGGCCGGATTTGGCTGGCGGGCTACATCTGGCTGCTTTCTATTCATCTCCTGCTGCCCGGGCCACCGAATTTCCAGGTGGAGGCTCAAGCAGCAGGATCCTATTTAAATGGCTCCCGGTCACGGCGCTAGCCAAGCAGGGCTGGAGCTGCAAGGCCTTTAACTAGCCCCAGCAACCCTGGGTGGCTGCCATGCGCTAGCAGCAGGCCTGGAAGCGGTGAGCTCATTGCTGTGTTTGCAATTCTAACGCTCCGGCCTTAGACAGCTCTAGGGGGAGGCTGGTCCCCAGCCCCGCCCCTCCCACCTCAGGCCCCACCCCTTTGGAGGGGGTGGAGCCAGCCCATGCCCACCCCAAAATTCATGAAGGGCCCCCCACTGTGAAAATAATTGGCCACCTTTGGAACTGGTGGTAGCTGAGCTGACATAAGAACGAGGCCTGGGTCAGGGTTGTACTGGGGGTTAGTTCATTTTCCTGGGGCGGCAGGTCACCTCTTTCCAGCCGGGCTCACGGCGGCTGGTATTGTTAAAGCCTAGCTTTGGCAGAAAGGGCCGTTCATAGCACCGCCGTCAAACCCGACTGCTTTTGCACGCGTGGGGAGGTGGATGAACCTGGGGGAATCGGCTCTGCCTAATATCTTCCGTAGAAGTGCTGTCGACACTATTGAACGGAAGCGCAGTGAGTGCACGGCTCTCCCACTCGCGCCTACGTTAAAAAAAAAGGTATCAAAATATTTCCTGTCATGGCACCTGCATCCCCCACCTCCCATATCAGTATGGAGGCCTCTGGAGAAGCTGATGCCGCAGCAGCGGTGGAAGGGGAAGCACAAAGGCAATGGTGACGTGTGGTGTTCCTGTGAGGGGAAGGTCACTAGCCCATGGCCAGTCATGCTGGAAAACAGGCCTGGGCCAGGGGGTGGTATGAGACGTGGCTTTCCCTCCCGCCAAGGGCTGCCCACCGAGCCCACATGCTGAGGCGGCGGCAGCAGGGACCGCAGCCATCAGCCAACGTCCTAGAGTGGCAAGTTTGGATCTGGGGGGGAGGGTTCTGCACTATCCCCCCTCCCTTACTGACATCCCACAAGCTTCCTGTGTCCCCAAGAGTCTCCCCGAACACCGTCTTCCGGGTGACTGCAAAGGGACCGGAGTGAAGTCTGAGATGCTCATATGCAGTGAGAAGCAGGCAGAGGAAGAATGGTCGTGTGGCTAAAACACAGGCCTGGGAGTCAGGAATCATCAGGTCCAGTCCCCTGCCCTCATGGCAGGACCAAGCACTGTCTAGATCATCCCTGGCAAGTGTCTGTCCAACCTGCTCTTCAGTATCTCCAGGGATGAAGATTCCACAACCGCCCTAGGCCACTTATCCCAGTGTTTAACCACCCCGACAGGCAGGAATTTTTTCCTAATGTCCAACCTAAACCTCCCTTGCTGCAATGTACCTGTGGGTTTCATTCCCCCCTCTGCTCTGGTCCCCTGTGTGATGTCAGACAAGTGCGCTCTCCTCTTGTGCCTGCCTTCCCCAGCTCTATACTAGGGCTCTTACCATCTCTGGTTAGGTTGCAAGCATTAAGGGGCAGAAACAATCTCTCAGCCTGGTTTTTCCTATGCCTCATCCAGAACTGTCCCTGCTTCTCTCTATGCTGCTCCCACCTGGCCACCGATGGTGTTGCACTAAGCTAGCAGACAGGAGAGGAAGGCGCAGTGAAGAACTTAAGAACATCAGAAAGGCCACACTGAGTGAGACCAAAGGTCTATCCAGCCCAATGTCCTGTCTGCCAACAGTGGCCAATGCCAGATGCCACAGAGGGAGTGAACAGAACAAGGAAAACTCACGTGATCCCTCCCCTGTCATCCATTTCCAGACAGAGACTAGGGATATCATTCTTACCCATCCTGGCTAATAGATTCATAGAGGTTAGGTCCATCAATGGCTATCTAGCTCTTTTTTGAACCCTGTTAAAGTCCTAGTCTTGACAACATCCTCTGGCTAGGAGTTCCACAGGTTGACTGTGCGCTGCATGAAGAAAAATTTCCCTTTGTTTGTTTTAAACCTGCTGCCTATTAATTTCATTTGGTGACCCTTAGTTCTTATATTATAATGCAGTGCTGTCTTCAACTTATGGGCTACTAACCACTTCTTTGTTTCCTTCGTTTTGATAGAAGAGGCAGGGCAGGTGATAACTCTTTGGAATTAAGTACATCACGCTTATCTGGCAGGTGATGTTTAATACGAAGACTGGCAACGTGGAAACTCCTTGTAGAAGACTATAACTTCCAGTTATACCATGGATCTCAGTGACCACAGGATCAAGCTTTTCATCTCTCAGAGCCTCACCTTTGTAATCTGCATCTTTTCTCCTGCCCTACATCAGCCTTGTGTGTTGAGCCAGCAAGCTCTTCAGAGTCTAGCTGTTATTGTGCTCAGTCACTGTACAATAACCCAGCTAGAGTCCGTCTTTGAGGCCTTAGCGCAGTGCTGTGATGTAAGTGAGAATAATAAATGCTTTGCTATAAGATAAGCAAAAGCCATCTGAAATCTGTATGGGAGGCATTTCAATGCAGCGAGGGAAGAGTTTCACGATCAAAGTTCATGAACCGTAGATTTCCATGGGCTATTCTGTCATTTTCCGCTGCTCTGCATTGAGAGGCGCTTCTGGCTTCCGCCGTAAACACAGTCATCTTGGTCCGCTGAGCAGCAGGAAGCAGATAAATAAAGTCACAACCAGGGACGCTAGTCACAGACAGGAAGTAACTTTAATTAAATATTGTGAAAGTTGAAAAGTTTTTACAGCTTGAATTTCTGCAAAAAAATTATAACAATCTCTACAGTAGTTAGTTTCTCTAACAATAGAACTGTACAGTGTGTGTGTCTATTCAAAAAGATTTAGATAAGAAGGTGAAAGGTTAGTAGTTTCAGAGATGACTTCATTTTAGCTGCATCCTAGTACAATTGTGAGGAAATAGGCATACTTTATGCAATCCAGTCATTGTGTCGCTTCACCTTTTGAAACTGAAATCGGAACGGTTCCACTTAAAGCCATATTCTGTAAGGAGTGGCATCTGTTACTTTCTAAGATGGGGGGGGCGTGTTTTGCAAGGAGATTTTGATGAATTTCCTTTCATCCAATCACTATAAATAGTTGCAACAAAACTCATTATTCAAGGATCTTTGGACTTTGAAGAAAAGGGCTACAAATGTACACGGCTAACATGGATGTCTACATGGCTACAACGCAGAATGGAGTTCTACCAGACCAATCGAGGGTGTTACTGGACAAAATATGGCTTTAAATTTGATTACATTGGCGTGCAGTTGCTTATCACGTGAATTAGAAGAATTGTCTGAGTACAGAGAAGCAATACTTTGATGTCTCTCGCATTTTCCAGTTGTATTTTTCCTTTTATTTGCTCAGCAGGACAAAAAGTTTCCTTTTTCTCCTCTTTCCCCCCCCCCCCCCCCAAAAAAAAAAAGATCACACCGTGACTTTCTAGTGAAAACCATTGCAAAATTCATACAGGAAGCATGCACAGTTGCAGCATCGTTGGAAATGATTTCCTGCTCTACTAGAAAAAAGTTACATTGTCTTAAGGTAACAAAAACAGTTCTTTTGTGCTTTTCAATTCCTTTTTTTTCTTAGAATGTTAGTGATGATTGACAGTTCCAATGTACAAGTGAAATGAATATGATTTGCATTGTTAAGGCATCCAATCTGCTGGTTTATATTTATGTGAAAGACAGAGAAATATACAAGCAGACTTAAGAAAGAAAGTATTTGCAATGAGTCCTATGAAGTTTCTCCCCATATTTAATGCACAAAAATGCGTCACTCCAAAGAGGAGAGATCCCATGCATATTAATAGAGTAAAACAGCATTATTTTTTGTTAAGCCTCAAAAGCAAAGGATATTTTTTTTAAATCTACATAACTAAATGCTACAAGAATAATATGCTACTTTTTGCCATATATTGGAAAAAAAAAACTTCTTAACTTACAAATAATACAAAAATAGACAATGGCTTTTAGGTGGAAATAAAAAATGGAAGCATGGTTTAAAACAATCTTTAAAAAATCCCTATAAATGAAATGTTTTCAAATCACATTTAAACAGCTAATACAACAGTGAGTGACCAAACAAATCAGCACTTTTCACATAGCAAACATACACAATAAAATAAACTGGGGTTAGGGGGGTAAAAGCAATGTACAAATTCCAAAGATAAATACATTATTTATATGGATATTTTACAAAATCCCCTTTAAAACAAACAAACAAACAAACAAAACCCCAACAACAAAACAAAAAAAGCTTTTTTTTCCCTTTCATTAATTTTGCAAGTATGTGCAAGCTAAAGGTAGTGAGCTCTTTTTGCAAAATATGCAGTAATTTTTTTTTGTGACATTGAAAATTTGTCTTAAGACATTAAAATGTATAAATAGAACAACAACTTTGGCAAAAAAATCACAAAAAAATCTACAGTATTTATAACTACATACAAAACACAACAGCAAAGAAAAAATATCAGGTAATGCATCCTCAGAGTTTTGCTGTCTCTTTGACTAATCGTTTTAAGAACACTTCCCAGATAACGAGAGCAAAATTCCTGTAAAACAGAACCTGTGGGTTTGATTTCAAACCTTCCTCACTTCTCCTCCCCCTCCCGCCCACCTGCAAATTCAAATTCCTGTTTCCACTTACTATTCAAAAACAGTTACCTGTTGCTTAATATATTATGCTACAAACTGAGCAGGTCGGCTGATACAGCAACAATCCTAGCTGGAGGCTAACAAAAAACGTGTGTGCTTCTAGATCATTGAGCATGCAGAACTGCAGGTGAGCCAATTCTGCGCCTGTCCCATGGAAACAAATCGATTAAAGCGAGGAGGAAAAAATGTATGAGAACACCCAACATGTAATAATGGCTTGAGTCTGTGTCTTTCGACAGCGACACACGATCCAAAGGAGATGTGTATGCACAGCTCAGTTTATGCTAAATCGAGGGAGGCCACTTGATTGGAAGGTTCTGATATAAGCTAAATAGAGAGCCATGCTAGTCTAATTATGCAGTTTTAGCATTATATCCAGAGGCACTGGGTTTCAGAGTTAAAGACATTAGCTTACATGATTGATGTCCTTAGCTGTACTTTCACCAACTTTTCTCATCATATTATTTACACAGTTATTTAGTCTGATATTAAAAACAGAGGCTACAAAGTCTCTCCCTGTTTTAAAAGAACTGTTTAGTGAGTGGTATCTATTTAATTAGAGAATGAAAAATGTATTGGAATAGCAAACCATCCCTGGATAAGCAACACATACGAGCCGACTCTTAATTAAATGGCCATTATTCTTCTAAAAACACCAAACTGGCACTTCTGTTCTGTCCCTTACTGACTTGTTTGTAAATGTTGCCACTTCATTTCCCTTTACCCAGCTTTAGAAAAGGGTCATAAATTAAAAACATGACGTTTCATCGCTAGTGTCCCTTGCAGAAATATATGATTTATAAAAGACAAATGGCTGTTGAGTTAAATTGAGCTTTAAAAAAATAAAACAAACAAAAACTAAGAGAAAAAAAGTGGATTTTCTTATCAACACAGAATAAATATATCTCCCAAGTACTTGGGATGGACAACTCAAATCAACACCTTGCAATTGCAGATTCTTTGTTAATTTCAGTATCTGCCAGGGTGGTGATTTTTGTTTTGTTTAAAAATCTGCAGGTATTGTAAGATTCCTCTCTATTTTATTGTATTTTATTTTTTTTAAAAAGGCCTGAGTAAAAAGTTCCACTCTGGGACTTGTATCAGATTTCTCTCTGAAGCAGAATTCAACCTCTTCAATAAAATTCTTCAAGGCAATCCTTTCACATGGGAGGAACAATCATGCCAGATATAGCTGTTAAAGGGAGGGGAGACAAAGAAAAAAGAAAAAAAGTGACTTCTTTGCATCACATCTTCAATTCCACACCCCTCCCCCACCCCTCTACATTTACCAGTCATATACGGTCTGTATTGGGAGCTGAAATCATACACAAGTGTCAAACACACAATAGATGCATTACATACAAAAGGTCTGATTCTGGTCTCACTGACACTGGAGTAAATCAGGTCTGACTGCTGACATCAATGATATTTTTCTAGTGTAAATTCAGCATGGGATCTGATCTCAGGCTAAACCACTTTGGCTCCCTAGATGCAGAGTTCGCTGACTACATGCAAAGCTGAGTCCTAAACTGTGAGAATTTTCATATATTTTGTTAATCTCTTTAAAAAAACAGTTCTGGGCCCACACAAGGCACATGTGTCTACCATCTCTTATGTATTCTTTTCTTAGCCTGTTTTCCCAGGCTAGATCTGTGTGGTGTTCAAATCGTTGAAGAGCGGCTGGTCCAACCTGTCTCTCTGCATTTCCGGGCTGGGCTGAGGATACATTTCACTGGTTTGTGCAAGCGTTTGCAAGAGTAGGACAGTCTGGTCTGGTACAGACACCGGTCATGCTAAGCATGACGATACATGAGCGAAACATCCCATCCAAAGGCTGACTGGGGATCCAGGCCCATCACAACAGCAGTTTCAGCCTATGGGGAAATCAAAGTTTTCCATCCTATCACTTAACTAATAGGAACCAGCTGTGATGATGGATTGCCGCCAATGGGTTATTTTATTTCGTTGCCCCAGCTCTGCAGATGGGTCGGAGAAAACTAGCCAAGCAGGACTGGCAAAGTACGCCCTTACACTTCTTTCCCTGGTTCTCATGCATTGATTCAATTCACCTTTATCTAGTTAAAAACCTGTTGGATATTGACATTATTGAGGCTGGGGCATATGTAGCTAATGGCCCTCAGAGCAGCTTACATCCCCTACAGAAGAACGTTCCAAGCGACAGTTGCGATTAATCCTTAACCGGGGTTTGTTGGGTTGTTATTCGACTGTTGTAAGCCCAGCACCACGGCATCTTGTGGGCTACTACCGGGTGAATTAAGAGTAGAGCTTTGGCCTTAATTTAGAATTTTTGTCTCTCTTGTTTGTCTAGGTCAGAGGTGGGCAATCATTTTTGCAAGGGGCGCCACTTCATGAATTTTGCTACAGGGTCACGGGCCAGCTCCGCCCCGGAAGGAAGGGGTGGGGCTGAAAATCAGCCTCCCGCCAGAGTTGTGTGGGCCAGAGGCTTTGAATGAAAAACACAGCAAAAGGCTCGCAGCTCTGCCGCCTGCCGGGATAGCACCATGACCAGGAGCCATTTAAATAGGATCCCGTTGCCTGAGCCACTGCCTGGAAATTCAGTGGTAAGGGCTGCAGGATATTCATAAAAAGCAGCCAGATGCAGCGCATGGGCTGGATCTAAGTTTTAGGAGGGCTGAATCCAGCCCCCAGGCCGCATTTTGCCCAGGCCTGATGTATGTGAATATGTGGGTTTGGGGGTTAGCCTCACCACCAGCATTCCTTCTGCAGGGCTGGGGAAAACCTGCTCCCCAGGTTGACAACTGGGTATGGGGAACGTCATGGAGTTCATATGAGGATGAGTTGCACCTAAACATCAACAGAGGATGGACAATGACATTTACTCCCTTTGTGAAGCACTTCGAGATCTGGGCATGAAAGTCCTAATATACGTGCCCGTGGGTGGGAATTGAGGGGGGAAGGGAAGGGAAGGGAAGGGAGTGTGAGCTGCTCTCGGCTCAGCTAAAGGCCAGGGTGAGAAGAGCTTCGGCGGAAGCCACAAGTTCTCTCCCTATGTAGGTGGGGGGAAGTTGAAGAGGGAGTGGGTGGCATCTTAACTCTGCTCCCCCCATACTCTGGACAGCATAACTACATGGCTGCAGAAGGGTACAGAATCTGTAGCGGGTGAAGGTCTAGTGCAAGTTCCTGCCTTCCCAGGAGCAAAGGAGGAAACCGGAGACAAAACTGCATCTCTCCAAGTCGGGTCTTCTCCTGGGGCAAGGCCACCTTGTGCAGCCGACGTGTAGGAACTCCGGGGGTAAGCTGTAGGCAAGTAATGACGACTCATCACCCTGGGACTGTTCCATTTCCCCACAGATAACTGCAGGAGATGCACCTGGTGCCAGTGGGAGTGAAATGATACAAAAGCGCAGCAGGTGAGTGGGATTTCAAGGCACCGCTATTCTTATTCTTCTTGGGGAGCACGGATAGTCTGAATTAAATTGCAGGTCAAATGGAGAAAGCGATATCTTTTCTGCCTATTCTGCCAGGACCTCGTTTAGATCCCACTCCTTTTGTTCCCCGAGTGCTCTGTCCACGAGGCCACGGAAATTCCCTCAGCTGCGTTGTGCCACTGATTCTGGAAGAGGAGCGCTCAGAGGGAACCAGTGTAGGTAGGAGATCAGATCTCCTCTAAAAGGAGAGAGAGGGGAAACAAAATTGTTTCTGCCCATCCCACGTTCATTGGGATCTGCTGTTAGAAAACGTGGTTTTGCGCAGCAGAGAGCACTACCGAGCGGCCTGGCTGCTATTAGTGACTTCGGCTGCTATCGGAGCTCCATAAACAAAACAAGATTGCTGGCTGGGGTAATCCGAAGCCCAAGCAAGATAAGCCAGCCTGCTCATACATGGCTGTTTATTTAAGCAATAAGACAACAGGCAGTGCATTTCCGAGTGATAACCGCCTACCTCGGGTGGCGTCACGAGGCCCCAGGCTAAAGCCGTGTGTCCTTAACTCACAAGGAAGTTCAGTGGTGTCTTAGGCCTATTATGCAACTCAATGGCTAAATAAAAAGCATGCCGACGGGTGTGTTTGCTGGCTGTGACCTAATGACTAGGCAATCGGCAATCCCCAACCGCGACCTGTGCTCTCAACCCATTCCATAATTGTTTTGCATAATGCACAACATGAACTCTGGAATTTCATGTGTGATGAAGTGGAAAACAATGATTTTAAAAAAACCCGCCTGCTGCTCGCTCTCTTTCCCCGCTCCAAAGCCGGGGGAGGAAGGGCCGGAAGAAATACAAATATACTCAAAAGCCAACCATCGGTTTCATATTTTTATTCACAAGGCTAAATAGTTTTCGTCAATGTGCTTGCAAACAAATGCTGTTGAAACCTGCAGCCTGTCGGATTCTTAAAAACGGTGCATTTTTGGTGAGCCAAGGTTTAGCTGTCAATTAAAAACCTGGCTGTGTTTTGTTTCTTATGCGTCAAATCAAGGGTTTGACTGACACCTCACAAAAAGCTACTAAGTCACATGTTCTAGCCTTCTCACAACTCATTTCAGCATAAGGATTTAAACCCCCAATTTTCCAATCTAAAGTACTCGGAATGCAATGCTTATCATTAGTCACAATTGATGCCAGGTTTTATGAATGAATTCCTTCCACGCCACATGCATTGTGATTTTATTTGGTGAATGATGCCATCTCAGCTCTGATTGTGAGGAAAAATGAGGGCTGCACTGGACACGTAGATGTTTTAGGACATTACACCCATTTTGGACAGATCATTCTGAAGACAGTCTGATGCAAAAGCTGTGTAATGACTAAAGTGTTGATTTCTCTGCTCGGTTCAGGCACATGGAAAAGAAAATAGACCTCCGGTGTGGGCAAACTATAGTGTGAATCACAGAACCCTTCCACCTCCGGCATAGTCTGAGACACTTGGCGGCATCTGCTTATGAAAGCCCCTCGGTTTAAGTGATCATGAAAACGTGCATGTGTCAGCATGGTAAAGTGGTGAACAGGAATTATTAGGGAGGGATAAGTACCACATTGTACAGTAGGCCTCACAAACACAGTACAGTAGGCCTCACCCAATAGTAGGCCTCACCCAATAGTAGGCCTCACACCGTACAGTAGGCCTCACTCAATAGTAGGCCTCACACCGTACAGTAGGCCTCACCCAATAGTAGGCCTCACCCAGTACAGTAGGCCTCACCCAATAGTAGGCCTCACACTGTACAGTAGGCCTCACTCAATAGTAGGCCTCACACTGTACAGTAGGCCTCACTCAATAGTAGGCCTCACACTGTACAGTAGGCCTCACCCAATAGTAGGCCTCACACAGTACAGTAGGCCTCACCCAATAGTAGGCCTCACACAGTGCAGTAGGCCCCACTCAATAGTAGGCCTCACACCGTACAGTAGGCCTCACACCGTACGGTAGGCCTCACCCAATAGTAGGCCTCACACCGTACGGTAGGCCTCACCCAATAGTAGGCCTCACCAAACACCGAACAATGCAATAGGCCAGGGATGGGGAACCTAAGGCCCAGGGGCTGGATGTGGATCCCAGTTTGCCTCAATCCAGCCCCCATGACTCAGGTCTCCCCGCCAGCATTGGGGAGCCTGTGCTGGCACTCCAGCCCCCTCACTCCCCCTCCCCCCACACACAGCCCCACTGCAGGGCTGGAGCACACAAAATCTACCATCCTGGGCCCCCCTAAGCTCTGCTGGGTGAGGGGAAGGTGGGCAGTGTCTTTCTGCTTCTCAGTTGGGGGCCACGTCGGTGAGGGTTTGGTTTTTCTTTTTTGCTTCTCCCTTCTGTGTGGCTCCCAACTGATTTTTCTGTGGGTTAAGCACCCCCGACCCAAAAACGGTTCCCCACCCCTGCAATAGGAAGTTGTTTCCTGCCGCATCTCCAACCCTGACTGGAGTTCAACCTCCCTTTCCCTCAGCGTGCATGATTATGTACTTGGGTAACCATTTTAGTATATTTTTCAATGAGAGGAGCAGGGACATAAGCAGCTCATGTATTACCAATGGCCAAAGAGGCTTTCAAAGGGACACAGGACACAGCATTATTGCGGCGATTCATTGGCTTACGTGCAGTCCATGAACCCCTAGGCACCATTGGTCCCGTTAGGTAGCAAGTTGGGAAATGCTGCTTTGAGTCAGGAATGTGCCTGGTATTTATGAAAGGCAAATACATGCACCAAGCTTTGCAGCTCTCTGTGCCACAAAGCCCTCCGGCTCTGGTGGAGTCGGGAGGATGTCTGCATAAGCGGATGGTGACAAAAGGGGGGGGGGGAAAAGGAAGGGAAGATTGAGTGACGTACTTCAGGAGAAGGCCAGTCCCTGGAGAGACCCTGCAGTGGAGTACTTGCTAGAGTCCACAAAAGACTGGTCTGATAATGGACGACCACAGGGAATAAGAGAGGAAAGAAAAAAAAAAGGACGGTATTAGTACGCAGAAACAGTTCTCGTTTTTAGCAAAATACTAGATTGGGGCGTTTAAAGCCACAGCATCTAAATTCAGCAGGATTAGTAGTGTTAGAGGAAGGATGTATTCCCAGTCACCAGCTAGGCACAGCAGGGAGGGGATAGATTCCAGTTACTCTTAATAGGAGTAAATTATAGGCCAGAGACCACAAAAGCCCCATGAAAGTCCATCCCATCCCTTCACTGACACCTAATTCAATGCCATGCTGGGCATAATGTTGCGCCTCCGTCTCGCGGCTGCCCTCACCTACCTTGCAGGCTATTGCCGTTGGTGCTGGTGCAGGTGGGAGGAGGGGAAGTTTGCGGTCTCACGACAGGAGCAAACGCGCTCTTCTGTTTCACCGCGGAGACCATGTTGGCTGGTGAGAAGGAGAAAATCCCAGAGGAACTGCTACAGTTTGAGGGAAGGCTAGTGGAGGAAGCCATTGTTGGACTTGATGGCACAACTAGAGGGGAGAAAAAAAAGCCCAAAGCAAACATTTCTTACTATGAATTCCAAAGCCAGCACTGGAAAGAAAAGATTCCTGGGTCCAGGATGCACATGTCCTGATTTCAAAAAGCCCCGGGATCGTCCCCATCTCCCTTTGACTTCAGTTAGAGTCCCGCGTACTCGGTACATCTGAAAATCTGGCCCCTCGCGTGTGGCTGTCACCACTGAAAATCTCACAGGCTTTCCTGCCGACTGCTTGGCCATGAATTTTAGTAGGCAGCAGGTTTAAAACAAACAAAAGGAAGCATTTGTTTACACAGCGCACAGTCAACCTGTGGAACTCCTTGCCAGAGGATGTTGTGAAGGCCAAGACTATAACAGAATTAAAAAAAAAACTAGATAATTTCATGGAGGATAGGTCCATCAGTGGGCAGGGTGGGCAAGGATGGTGTCTCTAGCCTCTGTTTGTCAGGGACTGGAGATGGATCACTTGATGATTCCCTGTTCTATTCTATCCCCCTGGGGCACCTGGCATTGACCACTGTTGGAAGACTGGATGCTGGGCTAGAGGGACCTTTGGTTCTTATGTTCTCACTCATCATTCTTGTCAGTGTGATAGACAACCCCAGCATATTTCTTTATTGTTATTTGTAAGTAACTCCAATCAGTGCTAATGTGGGAGATTAAGCCCATTCCAGGGGAAGTACGGTGTTTTACATGCAGACTTGGATCAGGGGTCTCATTTGGAAAGGCCCTGCCTTTCCACTAGACTGGGATACACACATTTCAGGCAGCCTGTCTTTGCAACTAGCGAGGCCTGGAAGAGTCTGCGGTGGTCCATACAAGCCTGCCAATGGTGAGAGCTTGTGGACTCCAGCCAACCTATTGGACAAGGTTCAGCTGAGTGTAGCTTCTTTTTCATTCTTTCCCACTGGATGGGTGGGGGCTGAAAAGTGCTAACAAGAGGTTGGTGAGTTGATGGACCTATCCTCCATTATCTTATCCGGTGGTTTTTTTTAAATCCAGGTACACTTTTGGCCACCACAACATCCCGAGGCAATGAATGCCCTAGGTTAGTTGTATGAAAAAGCTGTTTGCATTAAACTTGCTGCCTATTCATTTCTGAGGTGACCCTGGGGTTTTCTGGGGAAGGGCGAATAGCATTTCTCCATTCACTTTGTCTGCACTACTCACGATTTTTACAAACCTCTATCCTATCCCCCCTTCAGCATCCCTTTTCTGAGCCGATGGGCCCTAATCGTTTCAGTCTCTCGTAGGGAAGGCAGTTCCATATCTTTGCACATCTTTGTTGCCTTTTTCTGGACCCTCCCCAGATCCACTCTATCCTGTCTGAGATGTTGTAGTAATTGCACAATGCAATTTTCTCCTGGTGGGCATCTACTCTGCAAAACCTGCCAGCCACATCTACCTTCTTTGCCTTCCCAATAGGCGGATTCCCCCTGGCCTGTCTTGAGATGGCCCCTGGGGGCTGTGATGATAGTTTCTCATTTATAAAGGCCGAAATCGAGCTGTTCTCTAGCTTCAAAGGGTCAATCGGTTTTGGGAAGCCTTCTTCTTTTAAGGACCTCGTTAGCCTCCTCTGAGGGCCATCGGCAGCAAACAGAGCATCACAAACACTATTCATATGTCTCATCTGGCCAGTGGGTGGGTGAGGGCAGCTTGGGAAGGTGGGATGGTTTAAGAGAAGTGTTGGATGAACAAATCATGCATTAGGTAATACTGAAATCAGGGACTTGTTATTATGACAGGCAAGACAAGGAAACCTCCTGGAGGCTCTCTGAGGTGGAGAATGCTACATTTCATTCAGAGTCATGGGCTAGAAGCTCAGGTGATGTAAATGCCTTCAAGTGAGCCAACTCTGATTTATAGCCATTCAACATCTTGTTCCATCACCAGTAGTAAATAGACATGTCGTTGGGGTTTATAAACAGGTTTAGAAGCTGAGGAAGGCTGCCCAGCTGCAGGGACAGGACTCAACCCCAAGCTCTGGAGACCAATGCCTTATCCCTTAGGCCGCAGGGACCCACCAGACCTTTCTACCTTCAGCTCATGCCAGCTCCAGTCCTGGAGATGCTCCAGTCTTGGAGGATTGTGGGTTCCACCAGCTTTTCATGTGTGTCTGAGTTCTAAAACACCTCCTGTTTAAACTGAAAAGTTGCCATAACGGAGGTTTGATTTTTAAATATCCGTGTACAGTACTTGGAATCCTGAGGGTTTACTGTAGAATGCAGTTAAAGTCTTTGGGTCGTGGATTTATCATATAGGCTTTGAAGAGGTTTTTCATAAAAATACACCCAAACAATTCCAGATAATACAGCAGCTAGACTCTACCTTTGAACCAAAACAGAAAGGGAGCAGCTCCCCGTAAAATCCCATACTCTTATTGTTCATCTGGCTTTGAAACTATTTATGGACATGAATGGTTTATGAATATTTAAATATTATAGGAAGAAAATTCAAATCAGCTGGGCTTTGGATTGTTATTTTATTTGCATATATGCAGATAAAAATCATGCCATCTGAGTCCCTGTATGAGAATCAGATATATTTGTGAAACACTGAGGAAATCAATTAATGGAAATTAAATGTTCAAAGTTTTACAATCTGACAGATACAATCTAGTCTGAAGTCACTTGCTGTCTGCAAGCACTTGTTAAGGAAGAACAATCAAAGCACCTAAATTGAATTGCTACTACATAGCAATTAGTTTATTGATTTAATTAAGAATGACACCTTTTAATTTTCAGGTCATGATTGAAACATTTTCTGATTGAATGGATTAGGTATTAACAGAATGGCAGACCTTCCACAGAAACCTCCCAAAAATAAAAACAGAATCAAGCAAACACTCAGGAGGGAGAAGTGAAGCATTACTCCAAAGGTGGCTTCATTCATAAGTATGAAACAATAAACAAGCTCCGAGTAAGAACAAACCCTAAATGAAGGCAATCTAACTCTGAGCAACAACACACAGAGTGAATTATGGCCTTGAGAGATAGCCTGGTGACAATTAATAATGGCTAAGAATGGTGTTAGCTTATTATGTGCAGAAGTGCCTGCAAAAATCATGCCAACAATTTCACAAGAAATACCACATCTTGCTAAAATGACAGGACTTTTCTTTTCTGAATCCGGTCCCTTATTGTTGGAACAACTTAGATTTCAGTTACAAATATCCTCCAACTCCTCCCCCCAAATAAATAAGCTCAGACTTGCTGCCACACATTTTGACAAAATCCAACAGACATGATGAAGTCTCTTATGTGATCTCCATTTTCAAGAATTAGCAGTGTGTAAGGTGGTGTGTTCTTATTTACAGCAAGCAAAGGACATTTTGAAACTGCTGTGGGAGATGTTATTTTTTCCCAACACTTCACGGTCTCCCAAGTACTAATAAAGAAGTAGAGCAGAACACTCATGGCCATGCTAATATTGTCCTAAAAGTCCTTCAAAAGGCCAGTGACTTCAGGAGGAAAGCTGAGCCCCCTAAATATTGAATCGCACAGAAAAGTCGCCCTTCCATTCTAATGTCAAAGTAGAACATGCAAAACTGCCATATACTACTCACTGGCATAGGGAGAATTGGCAGCAGATCCATTCAGGAAGGTGGGCGAACCACCAAGATTGGACATTCCCGCATTCCCGTAGCCGTTCATGCTTGTTGTGACGGAGTTGTAGTTTGTCTGCTGCGGGGTGGTGCTTGGCACGTACCCATGAGGGGACACGCTGCTTGAGTTGCGAGTAAAACCTTTTTGGGGTTTTGGAGAGGGGAAGAAGGTTAGAGAGACATATTTCTAAACATCATCCCCCCCCCCCCCCACACACACACAAATCTGCTAAGCTAAGAAAACTGATAGAAACTACAGTGAAACACCCAGGCTGCTTCTTCAGGGTTTGTTGGTAGGAGATCAGCGATGGAGATGGTGTCAATATTTGGCCACAATTTCCAAAAGGGAGCAGCGAGGTGACACAGGTTAAAAGGACTCGTTTTCTGTACAGTTTGGGGGCTGCCCTGCAAAAACTCAACGCTTTTGTTTGTTTTGTTGGGCCTCCAGAAACTGAAACAACCACAGTCACTACAGGTCGAACCTCTCTGGTCCAGGAATCTCTGGTCAGGCAACATCCATGGTCCTGATGTTGCTAGACCGGAGAGCCCCAACCGCAGAGGTTGAGAGCAGCTGGGAGCGGAGCCTGTCATGTGGGTGGCAGCTGGCAGGGCTAGTAGCCTTGGGGCAGGGAGCCCTGGAAGGAGCTGCCACCCGGCGCAGGGCCGGAGTCTGGGAGCAGAGCTCTGTAAGCGGGCCGGGGGGAAGCAAAGTTAGGCAGGAGGGCTGGGGGCAGTTGGGCCTCTTGGTTCTCCCAGGGCAGCAGCCAGGAGGGGATCCTCAGAAGAACCTGGAGGCCTGACCTCCCATGGTCCGGCAAAATCCCTTGCTTGGGACGACTCAGATCCCCAGAGTGCAAGAGTAGGGAGGTCCAACCTGTAACTATTTTTTAAGATATTTGAATTCACAGAATCATAAAATTGTAGGACTGGAAGGGACCTTGAGAGGCATCGAGTCCAGTCCCCTGCCATTGCGGCAGGACCAAGCACCATCTAGATCATCCCTGACAGGTGTCTGTCCAACCTGCTCTTCAATATCTCCAGTGATGGGGATTCCACAACCTCCCCAGGCAATTTATTCCAGGGTTTAACCACCCTGACAGGCAGGAAGTTTTTCCTAATGTCCAACCTAAACCTCCCTTACTGTAGTTTAAATCCATTGCTTCTTATTGTGTCCCCAGAGGCCAAGGAGAACAATTTTTCTCCTTCTTCTTTGTAACACCCTTTTAGATACTTGAAAGCTGCTCTCATGTCCCCTCTCAGTCTTCTCTTTTCTAAACTAAACAAGCTCAGTTCTTTCAGTCTTCCCTCGTATGTCATGTTTTCTAGGCCTTGAATCATTTTTGTTGCTCTTCTCTGGACCCTCTCCATTCAGGGTAGAGGCAGAAACTAGCCGCAAAGTTTAAATTCAGATCCAATTTCCACAGAAAGCTGGGAAACAGCATTGGGAAATCAATGTCTGAATATAAGGCTTTGTTTTCAGATCCATCTGTTCTATGGGACACAAAATACATTTCCGCTTCTAAGGATACGTCTACACTGTGCAGTTATTTCAGAATAAGCTATTTCGGAATAGTTATTCCGAAATAGCTTATTTTGAAATAGCACATCTACACTGCAGGGAAGCCTCAAAATTAGTCGGAAGCAGGCTTCCTTAATGTGGATGTGCTATCTCGATTCAGAGCACCAGGAGGAATAACTATTTTGACATAGCAGCAGAGAAGAATCTAAAGCCACCTTCTTTCAAAATAGCTATTTTAGAAGAGGCGTTATTCCTCATAGAATGAGGATTACAGAAGTTGGAATAAGCCGTCGATTATTTTGAAATAACAGAATTGCGGTGTAGATGCTCACATAGTTATTTTGGAATAATTTTGCTATGTAGACACACCCTAAGCGATGAACTCCAAATGTTGTCACCTCTCCTATGGACCCCTGGTAGATGGTATGTTGCATTCTAATGTTGAACCCATGTATCAATGTAGTGTAAACGGATCCTTCGGCCCTCTAGGAGAACACCCTTTTTGACTGGCTTTGCCACCAACATATATTTCCATCTGGTTAAAAGTGGGAGATGGGACTGCGAAAATATGTGCACAAATAAATGCCCCCATTTTTCAATTTTGTAAAACGTGAGCAAATTTTTAAAGTTATAAATGATGCCTTTGCTCTGTGGCAGATTGTAAGACGGGGGAAGGAAGAATATCCAAAAAATGCCTTTGAAACTCTTGCCTGATTTTGGTTTTAGTTTCAAAATTTGATCACGATTTTAAAAATCGTCCCAACCGTGGGTTTCTTGCATAATGCAAAAACAGAAGGCCTGCTCTTTTAGCGTAAGGAAACACTTTTTAAGGCTCCAGATCATCCCTTGTCAGGAAAGCATTTATGCACATGCCTATATGTTTTCCTGAATTGGTAGCAAAGTCATTGTGCAATCTATCATCCCTTGAGAAAATCAGGCGTGATTCCAGGATAGATTATGCAAGGGGACCCTTAACTAGGCATGCTCCTTCCATGTTAGTAAACTCTGAATAACGAGTCCTTGATTGATCTACATCCTTCGTGCCTGGGCCTTTGACGTTTGTCAGCATGGGGTACATAAAAGGAAGAAGCCATTTCTTTCTCTGACCCTGATTGGTAGCCTGCGAGGCTTCCGAGACGTTGACTGCTAGCTGACCGCTAAAGGAATTCACTCCCATCATTCCTGCATGGACGGATGTATTCGCCAGTGCTGGGAGCTGGTTGTGATTGCGGGGGACACTGTAGAGGGCTTCCGCAATATCTGCTGCTCTTTTCAGAATTATTTCCTGGAGAGGGGACAGGAACAAAGGAGGAGGGGTGTCAAGTTCTCTCCCAACAAATGTAGGAAGATGCGTTATGTAAATGGGCTAGATAGGGAATGTCTCAAAGGCTTAGATGGCTGGGGGCGGGGGGTGTTGTTTCTTAATCAGTGGACTGACTCCACCCAGACGGTTAACGACAGTACCTCGTTAACATCTGATGATAAATATTGACTCTCTGGGAAAGGAGTTGGGCGATTTAGTCCAGGTCCACTTCCCTGTGGACAAAATCAATCAGCACGTAAAAACAATGATTATCATAGAGGCCACAGTGCGAACGGAGCTGGAGCCTGAAGGCTCCTTTCTCGGAGAATCCACTCTTTTCTCAAGAATAAGGTCCCGAAGGCCGAGCAACAATCTTACTATGTTGCTGCCCGAATGATACATTTTCAGGCAACCAGAGTTAAAACGCATCATGGCTGAGAAGCCAGCTGCTTTCATGAGCAATAAATTCACATGCTTAATTCCCCCCGCAACACACCCAACATTATGTTCTCTCAAACATTTGTCCTTCTTTCCCCCTGTAATAACACACTTATAGCCTTCCTCCTCTTTCCCTGAACAGAGCTTAGTCAAGTTAAGGAGTTGTTCCAGTTGAATACATTTACCTGGTTATTATGTGGCATACCATAGAGCGCTTCCACTAAATCAGCGGCCCTCTTCAGTATCACTTCCTGTCAATACAAAAACAGACGTACTCCTTTGATTTCAATAAACAACGACGAAGGAAAAGTACTTTGTTAGAATCTTTTTATAGTGTTGTATCTGTGACGTTGGGCTTTTTCCCCAAGCAGGTTGTCTTCAAAAGCAACAACTCTCAGCAAACATCAAATAGTGTTAAATCACTAGTTCATCCTATTCACACACACGCTTAATCAAGTCAAAAGGGTGAGAGTCATTGATGCTGCAAAATAAAATACATCACTCAATTGTCTCTGCCATCGGCACGATAAACCACTCATAGGTTTATTGCTGAATACAATCCTGAGGTCATTTCGTAGATTACTGCAATCAATATCATTCGGCGCATGTTATGCATTCCTTAGATGTGTTTATTTCATTCTTAATTGCGTATCACAGGAATTGTGACCTTATCAGACAGGCCACAGCCAAAGGATATCCAATCAGTCCCATGTGACTGATAATGTAATATTCAACATCTATGGTTTGTATGGTTGTGTTATGGGCCAGAGTCACAGTCATCTACTTGCAAGCGTTACACCACAATATTATGGAGAGACTGTGCCGGATTTAGAAGGTTCTCCTGGCAGAATTCCCTATATGGAAATGTAATTTAAAACAATCCGGGAGCTGGCTCTGAATTCTGGGGATAACTGTACCTTTAATTTCCTTGTTTGTCACTTTCTCCATCTGCTCATTTGTTTGTTGTTGTGGTGGTTCTCTGTGATCAATTGTATTAGGGAGAACTCTTCATTCTTCCCCTCTCAAGCTCTGTTATTTTCTTTAGTATTTTATACTGACATCTGGGTAATCCCATGTCTCCTCTGTTTATATTTTTACACATGCAAGAAGTCACTCTAATAATCCCAAAATAAATTTTTTAACTTTTGCATCTGCAAAATTTAGATAAAAGAAAACCTTCCTCCATATGATATCGAAATATCCAGCAACTCTCCATTGGTCCGATAAAAATCTACCTGTACGTACTTTCTTTAAAAATATGCTTCTTTTACCCATAGCTGAGTGTTTATCTCATATAGAAACGTGTAGCTGCATCAAAATACACATTTCTGCAGGAGGTTTACAAATATAGATGCAGCACCAATTCTTAGGGTTTTTTATACTTTTGTGTGAAGTTAAAAAAGTTTAACTTAAAATATTTTACACAATAGCTATATTTTATACCAAAAAGGAGCAGTAATGTAGCATATATTGTACACTCTGATCAGAAAATAGAGATATAATTGCATTCATTTTGCTGTCACCATAACCTCTTCAAAAATCCTTGAACAACTCTTCAAATGACAAGCTTTTAGATGCAGATTAGCATTTTTTCAATTTTAAATTCTCTATAATATAAGATAAAACAGTTGTCATACTGCAGTAACTACTTATGACATATATAATGTCCTAAATTCAAAAATGAGATGGAGGTTTTTTGAACTCCTGGTAAACATTTAGGCTTGCCTGAAGTTGCTATACATCCCCTTTCCAAAGCACACATTTCAATTATTTTTCATGCATGGAGAAAAGTGCATTATATAATTGATGGATTTTATTGAAGCAAGACATCTAAAAGAGTTTTCAGTTAAGCAGCTACTGCTTTTGTCCTGTTTGTGTTGCTTGACCATGGGAGTTAATAATTTAATAGTGCAGGGAGAGAGCGCGCATGCAGTAACCATCCAGAATCAATCCATATTGTTTTAACTGAGCCACTAAAAAATTGCCCATCCTTATCTGCTTTGCATTAAAGGTTCGAACTAAAGCTCTGCTTGTCAAATTTTGTGTCTTCCAGCCCTCACTAAATTTATTTTTAGTCTGAAGAACATTGCACAAGCATTTGACTTTTAAACACGGGTTTATTTGAACATTGTACAAAGCGTTTGTCTTTATAAACATGGTCTTATTTCCTTTAAGAAAAGTTATTTGTTCCATAGTGACTGATTCAAAATCAGGAAGCAAAACAGAGTCTGCAGACTGCTTGGGTAATGTTTTAGCTTCATTTGTCACAATGCTACATTATTAAAAATTAGGGAATCTCCCCCCCCAACCCATCTTGGTCATCTATGTAATGCTGAGCTAAAAATCCTTTGCACTGAGTCTGAGCAGAGAATAATAAATAAAAAGCACTGCAAAGCTGCACGGTGTAATGTCAAACATGTTCCCGCTATTAAGGAACTGGAAGTTATTTGATGCCATCTCACACCGCGTGTAAATAACATTAATTTTCATTATCACTTATTGAAGTACATTTGACAAATGGCTCTGAATGGTTCCAGCTCATCCCAGATTATTTGTAAAGAGTTTCCGGAACCTGTACATTTGAGCCTCATGCTTTTTTAAACAACATTTTCACACAAGAAAAGCCTTTCCTTGTATGTGACATTTTCAGATTGCACAAGGCGGGTGTTACACAAAAGCTCCTTTGTCAGGTAGTGGTATCAGCTGCTCCAGAGCTGACCATGGCTCCTACAGAGACAAACTCACCTCGAAACCATGCACAGTAAAATGCTGCTCTCTCTATATTTAGCTATTCACTCATTTCTGAATTAGAGGTCATTTAATTTTTTTTACAGACCCACTTAAATTACCAAAGGCGAATGATGGTTTCAAATAGAGAAGAGCCCCCCAAATCCTCCATAACCGAGAATAACAGTCCTTGCAAGGTGCTTGGATGGCAGAGACCAGAAAATTGTTCTCACCTCCATGTCATTATGCTCACAGGGAACCAGCCCCCGAGCATGTTTGTGTTCAGGATCTAATATATTGCCTTTCAATCAGAGCTGAGAGGCACTGAACACATAGACAGAACATGACGAGCAGGTCAGGAAAGCAATAAAGATTTTACAGAGCTGTCCAAGGTGCTAAATTTACTCAATAATGGGTTTGGCACCATAGTGTTAACCTCTCATTTACTACCAGTTTGAGGGACTAAATTGAAGTAGCTGACTTCATTTACCTTGAAATGTATATTTTATGACATTATGTAAGTAGATTGAAAGGGCACTGCAGTTTTAACAATTTAAAGGCTAAAGCATGCTTAAGATGAAGCTTCAATATTTATTGTACATTGCACTTAAAGTATATAGAATATTAAAATGTATTGATTAAATTCGTAAAAGGTATTATAAAAAAGGACAGCCACTATAAAAGATCTATGTTTTTCAAAATCAACTGGATACTGTATGTTACCACTGTAGTGGAGACAGATTTTTTTTTATTGAAAAATGAGTAAGACCGGCACACTACCAAACAAAATCTCGTGATAAGGTCAAGAGTTGATGTCCTATACACTCTTTGGCTCACTGAAATGATTCTTGCTCTCATGTTGGAGTCTAGATTTTCATGCTATACGTGGGCATCATCTAAAAGTCCTTCTATTTGAACACACAAGTGCAAACATTTCTTGAGAGACCGAGTATGACTAAAGCTAATATCTAAATTATGGAGGCATTTGTAAGGAAAGATTCACTCTTCTCATTATTCAAAAAGTCTCTTCACTTTTGTTGTAGAGTCAATAAGTGCACAGGAATTAGGTGGTACTAGAAAAAGGATGTTCTTGCCTTTTCTTTCAAGTGTATCTAATACTGCTCTTACAAAAATAATAAATGACCAAATTGAGGGAAAAATACATTAGAGCTGAAGCTTATTGTGTTCCAACACAGGAGGTGGCAATGTAATCTACACATTCAGCCCCAGTGCAGTCTGGGTCTATTTTAGGAAAGAGGTAAACAAAGATTAATTGTGTTTTTTTTAATTTGTCTCAGAGGGGCAGCCGTGTTGGTCTGTAACTTTAGAAACAACAGGTAGTCCTGTTGCACCTTGGAGACTAACAAAAATATATAGTGTCATGAGCTTTAGTGGGTAAAACTCGTGTGAGGTAGTGGGTTGTGCCCACGAAAGCTCATGATACCATCTTTATATTCTTGTTGGTATCTCAGGTGCCACAGGACTCCTCGTTGTTGTTATTTTAAAATTTGTGAAATGAAAATGCAGCTCAGGGTGGGTATTGTTCTGGTTTTAAAAGAACCAATGACAGTCTCATCCTTCTTTTTGAAAAAAATGGTGGGTGTTTCCATAGGTAAACAGCAGCAGAGTCAGGCCTGGAAGAGCTGTAACGACACGGTCCAACTTCACCGAAGGATTTTATTATCACAGCAGAAGGGCTGCGCTTTTGGAACACGGGCTGTTGCATTCAAAGTAAATCCGCTTCTGGCTGAACGTCCCTAAAGTGAACACTACGGCAACTGTCCAGCTTTATTTGTTCAGCTTTGTGATGTGAGTAACACTCCAATAGGGCACGACACTTACTTTCAACTGAATTATAATCGCATATTGAAAAGTCCAGAGCTTTGTCTGCTCTGCCACTTGTCTCCAGAATGAATCATATTTACCATATATGGTTCACGGGGGTCAAATTTCATCTTAATGACCATTCTGTGCCCCTCTGACAGAAGATGTGTGAGCATTGTTGATGATCTCTGCTTATAATGTTGCAATTAGTAAAAAGAATCACACATCTATCTGAGTGTGGATTGTGGGTTTAATTGATGTCAGGGCGTTCTTGGGTCATTTTAGGATATAAAAAAAATACTAAATTTAGATAAATCAGTTACAGAATGTTTGAGGGATTTGTTAAAGCCACATGCATTTTGCCAGGCAGGAGCTGTCCGCTCTATATGATGTTCGTCAGCCACATCTCATATTATTTCATCTACCAAAGGATTTATGTACTTGAAAAAAAAAGCTGTTCTAGCAAACCACGAGGCATTTATCTTATGTGTTGTCTAGATATCATATCGCCTTCTAATGCTCTATTAGCATTGTAATATAAGAGAGCTCATTCATCTTCCCAGAGGTTACTTATGGATCATGATGTCATTCATACTTCCTCGCCTCATCTCTGACTTATTGTCTCTGTCTCCTGACTTCCTGATTTCCCCGGCGCTGACAGCACACTCACATGCAGTGCTCCAATGCTGCGGGTCAGCTTCCAATGATCTGCCTCCCTTGGAAAAGGCACATTCTGAAATTTCACATTGAAACCACAGCAATGAAATGCATACTTAGTTGTTACTATTTCACAAGGGATGACGCACGAGAGGCTGCTTACTAGGGATGCCGCTACAAAGGGCTATGGCTGAGACCAGTTTCCAGCTAAAAAAATACATATATTGAGGTGTGTTACTTCCTCACAACTTGCATATGCATTCTGGTTCAGAGGGGGAGGTAGGGGTGTGAGCAAGAGAGAGACGTAGTAAGGAGCATGAAAGAAAAAGGATGTTTGGGTAAGAGACTCAAAACCTTAGAAACCATAAATCACTGTGACCCTCCAGGTATCACACAATACACATTTCTTTCACATATTGTGTCAATTTTTGCATGTGAAATAAAACGCCATTTGCACGAGCCATTCAAAACGTGAAGAGATTGGATCCCCGTGAATGTGAGGGGAATATGCCAATTTAATGAGACTATCATGATCAAGAGTGTAACATGGCAGGGCAGCTCCTCTGTCACCGTCACACAGAAACCAAAACTTGACTGAAGGAGACACAGAATCAGGGGGAAATATTTCCAGGTTCCATAACTGAGTCATCCTGCTGAAGAGGTGAACACAGCAAAGAAGCGAGAAGGACCAGAGGGCAAAGGAGGAAGAAACCCAATGGCTAGAAAAATTGTCAGAGACATAAACGTACGCGTACTATGGAATGTTAGCATGCTCCACCTGCTAAATTCCAATAGTATGGTCCAGCATACAAGGCCCATGTTGAGGCTAGACCGCGGGCTTCTCCTGTCTAGAAGAGTCTCAAAGGGTTCCACCTAAACAGAGGATCATGGCTAATTCTAGAGCACTAAAGTCACCCACGCATGACCTTGCTACCTGCTCCTTAATGAATCAAACCTATAAATAGAATACAGAAGGACTATCTGTAGCATTCAAAAGAATGAACTCTGACCTCCATGTGTAGCCAGAAAAGATGAGACTCAATGAAGAAGACACTTCTGCACCACAAGGGGGATACATCCACAGCTCTAGAGGAAAAAACACCCCGTTCAAACAGTTCTCTGCCTCAACTACTCCAGGAAAAAAGGGGGCACAAAAGAATGAAGACAGTCCTTTCGTCCATCCTTGTGAGTTTACCTTCTTAGTTAGGTCTCCTGTTAAGTCAGCACACCCAGGGTGTGTCTACACTGCCCCCTTCGCTCAAAATAGCTTATTTCATAATTTATTGCTGTCTACACAGCGCCAAATTGCAAAATAATCCTTCTATTCCAAAATGTCCCTTACTCTTCATGGAATGAGGTTTACAGGGGCGTCGGAACAGTGCGCCTATTATTTCGAAAAATATTTCGAAATAACGGGGGCACTGTCAAGATGCAGAATAGCTATTTTGGGATACCGGAAGTATCCTGAAATAGTGTCTCAGTATAGATGTACTCCTAGATACCAGAAGAGGTTTGACCTCGTCAATCTAAAACACACGTTTTTATTCTGTGTTCCAGATGGAGTCTGGCTGGGCCACAAATGGGCCAGAGACCCAATTGCCGGTGAAGATGTTGAACATCAGGTGTATGTCGCCTGGTTAGATAGTAATGTGGGACCCTTGGACTATACTGACGTTTGAAAGTGTGTCTCTGAATCTGTTCTCATCAACTGAAGTATCTGGCATGTCGTTCGGACAGCTCCGTCACTCAGAGCAGAGGAAATCTTCATTGCTGGTAGGAGTCTAAGTCAATAAGAGGCAAGTGGAAAGAGGGAAAAGTACTGTAGTACCAAATATCACTCTGCTAGTACGAAGCCCTCTCTTTGGTGATTTTTGTCAAGATGACATTTGAAACTCACATCTTTCTGTTTTTATTGCTGCATTTGTCTGTATGAATATTTACTGTAAATATTAAAAAAATAACCCTGTATAATTGATTATTTTCCAGACACAAGTTATAAACTCATATACAGGCAAATCATTTACATAAAACAGGTTTAACGAAAAAAATAACGGACGAGTGAAGCCTTAGAAGGAGAGGAACTGTCACTTTTTGGGTCCAGCAGTGAAGAGTTTGGGGGTTGCCAACCTCACAAAAGCAGAGTTTCAAGTGAGGTGCTGAAGTACATGGTAGCTTTTAAAGGTGGAAAGAAAACTGAAAAACAAGCAGCACTGAGATTTTGACCTACAACGATATTCCACTATGTTCTGCCCAGAACAAGTGCATAAAAATGTTGAAATAGAGACTCGAATCATGTGGATAGGTTTTAGCATTACCGTTAAAACACTGCTCAGTCGTAACCCCTACCAATGAGTACATTCACTTACATTTTATCATCAGCATAATTAAAAAAAGTCTCTTGAAAGGGGCATTCTCATTACAACAAAGGACCACTTCAGATGCAATTGAAATGAAAAGAAAGTGTGTAGATTAGGTGTAGATACCAAGTGGTAATTTCTAGGGAAGCATAAAATGCCAAATGTGTAACAATTATATTTTACAACTATGTGTTCAAAGGACTTAATAGTATTTTATGGCATAAAGAGGCTTTAGCTCAAGCAGAACTACTTCAGTGAAGGGTTTCCTAGCTAATGTTGCTCAAAGAATTTTTTTAACATTCATACTGGAAACAAAAGATTCTACCCCCCACCTCCCAATATACATCTGTAAACATGTCATGCAGAAGTCAAATGCTTTACAGAAGTCTACGTCTATTACATCAAAACTATTCCTTTTATCAGCCAAACTTGTAATCTCATACTTAGTTTGACAGGATCTATTTTCCTTGTTGCTTTGCATTAATTACCTCACACTTCTGTAATTCATTAACTGTTACAGCTCATATCAACTGATCCATTGTCTTCCCCAGGGTTGATGTTAGCCCCAGAGTTCCATAATTACCCAGGTCATACTGTTGACCCTTTTTAAATATTGGCCCAACAGTAGCTTGATTCTGTCTTCTGTAACTTCCCCAGTGCTCCAAGACTTTTTTGAAACGTACATGAAGAGTCCAGTGAGCTCCAGAGCCAGTTTTTTAAAACCTTTTGGATGCAAGTTATCTGGACCTGCTGCTTTAAAAATGTCTAACTTTAGTACCTCTGGTTAATATCCTCCAGACACTTGGCCCAGGTCTACACTAGGACTTTATTTTGAAATAATCCCAGCCCCCTAAAGTCGAATTTATAAGCCGAGCGTCCACACTAGCAAGCCTGTTATTTCAAAATAACGGGCCACTTAATTAGGAATCTGTAACTCCTACTTTTCATCGGGAATCATGTTAATTCCGAAATAGTTATTTCAAAGTAGCGGTAGTGTGGCCATTCTGGCACCGCTATTTCAAAATAACTACTTCCCAGAATAATTTGAACTAAATACTCGCCAGTGCTTCCTGAGGCTCTAAATCCAAGATAGCACATCTACATTAACAGAGCCTCCCTCGGATTAATTTTGATGCTTTGCTGTAGTAAGGACACGCTACTTCAAATTTGTTACATCAGGAATTATTAAGTCAAATTTAGTAATTTTGAAATAGTTTCCCAGTGTAGACATAGCCTAGTAGGATGGAATGAATACTATCATCACCATTCAATAAGACTGTATCATCTGGTTTTGCCCAAATACAGAACAGAAATATTTATTGAAGACGTCTACCTGTTCTGCATTATTGATCGTTTTACCATTTCCGTTTAGTAATAGACCAATGCCATTGTCCAGATTATTTTTGTTCCCGATATAATTTGAAAATGCTTTCTTATTGGCCGTAATTTTCTTCCTCTATCCTTTAGCTTCCCTTATCTTTTTCTTACACAATTCTGATCTTCTGATGATCATTATTGCCAACATCACCTTTCTTCCATTTTTATATATATGCATGTGCGTGCTTGCAGACACACGTACACACATTTTTTTGTAATAGTTGCCTTCACTTAGTCCGTTTGCCTTCACTTAGGTTGGTTTTTTAAAAACCAGCATGAGCTTTTTCCTCACTTGTGGTTTTTCGGGCATCAAGTGTGGTATTCTTAAATGATTCCCAATACCATTCATCTTTTTCAGATTACATTCTTCCTGCCAGCTGATTTCAGTTAGATGAAGTACTGGTCCCTCAGTGGCTCTGTGATATGCAAGTATCACATTTTTCTACCAGATGAGGCTCTATTTTTAGTGGTGAATGAAGCAATCATTGGTTTATAGTCTATCGCAGAGTTGATTGGGAAAATACCCCCAACAAATTTCACAGGTCTGTTTGGAAATTTTTACTGGTTTTTCAAAATATGTCAACATTTCAAATGTTAACATGTTCCAGACAGTTCTCAAGCAAGATGAAAGCCCCCAAAACATAATGAAAATGGTCCAATATTGTCAAGATTCTTTTTCAACTGAAATGTCAAAAACTTGAAATTGATAAAAGTTTCACCAGTTCCAATCTGCAAAGAGCTTGGAGGCCCTATGTAATTCAAGTCAAAAAAGCTAACAGAATATTGGGAACCACTTGGAAAGGGAGAGAGAATGAAACAAAGAATATCGTATTGCTGCTATTTAAATCCACAGCACACCCACATATTGAATACTGAGTGCAGATGGGGTTGCCTAATCTCAAAAAAGATCTACTGGAATCAGGTTCAGAAAAGAGCAACAAAAGGGGAGAGGGCAGGTACAGAACAGCTGCCACATGAGGGGAGAGAAAAAAGACTGGGGTCTTTCAGCTTGGACAAGAGATGATTAAGGGAGGATCTGATAAAAATAAAAATCATGACGGTTGTGGATAAAGTAAATGAGGAAGTGATATTTACACCTCATTTCAGAAGAATGGGTGGTCAGTAAATGAAATAAATAGGAAGCAGGTGTAACACACAAAAAAGGCAGTATTTCTTCACACAGAGCACAGTCAACCTGTGGAACTCCTTGTCAGGGGATGTTGTGAAGGCCAATGCTTTGACAAAAAGACAAAGGTAGGCACAGGGAGAATAGGTCTATCCATGGCTATTACCCAAGATGGTCAGCGATGGTACCACTGGCCTCTATTTGCCAGAGGCTGGGAATGGGCAACACAGGAGGGAATCACTTGATGATTCCCCGTTCTGTTCACTCTCTCTGAGGCACCTGGCAGTGGTCACTGTCGGGAGGCAGGATACTGGGCTAGATGGACTATTGGTCTGACTCACCCTGGCCATTCGTATGTTCTTAAGACACTATATCAAGATAAAATTAAGATACCATCCTTACAGAGCTGACCGATAGTTTCTCCTATCCTGGGGAAAAGGCAGCTTCTGAAATCCCTATATTGTCAGCACTGTGCGTATGAAAAAACATTACTTTGCATAGGCTAGCAGAGCATTTATACAATGTTCCCATGTCCCTTCTCCACCTTCCACTGCCAGACATATTAACGTGAACACCGATCCTGCATGAGAGCAAAGCCAACATGCCTTGTTTACAGACGTAGCATGTGGTTGTACACAATTGTACTTCGAAGATGTTTCAGTCCCGAAAAGCGATATCGCTATACGTTGCATGATTGACTTTTACAACAAGAAAGAAAACGCTGTACTCAACCCCACTGTTATTGCCTCAATGGAAAAAAAAATCAATGAAAGTAAAATGAACAAGAGATTTTTCTGCGTTGCAGTTAATACCACTGAAGAGCAATGGATATGAAAAGGTCAACAAATAAATTAGTCCAAGTGTTATGAAATGAATGATTTGGCTTATAATTGTATTGAGAGCAAATTGTTCATTGCTGGTTAAATCAGGTAATTTTTATCCATTGTGTCTCAATGACTGTTCCATAAGCAATAATAGAGTCGTAAGAGCGGCTGGTACGATCGAGTGACCTCTGAGAAGCTGGCCGGGACAGCTGACTTTACCATGATGGATCACTACACTTGATCTCCAAATGGTGCCAAACCTCCTTCCTATGAGGAGAGATCTCATAAAAGAAACATTACGGCCTGATTCATTTTGCCCAAACGTCTGAGTTTCCAAGGGTCAGCAGTTAAGTATAGATTGTGAAGCGCTGTATTAGAAGAATTATGGCACTGGTACCCTGTGCTTCTAGCACATGCTGCTAAACAGCATCAGGATGGTAAAGAAGGACCCCCTCCCTGCAGCTCAACGGGCGTGTGCTGTGAGAAATATGCAGTGATCCTATTTAATATCAGAGAGTGGACCACTGTGGATCAATGCACTGGTGACGCTTCATACTCCAGGGCTCTGTCTACACTGCCATGAATTTCCGGAAATGCTTAAAACGGAATACTATTCCGTTTTCAGTTTTTCCGGAAAAGGAGCATCTACATTGGCAGGCTGCTTTTCCGGAAAAGCCCTTTTTCCGGAAAAGTGTCTGTGGCCATTGTAGACGCGCTTTTCCGGAAAAGAGACCCGATCACCATTTTCGCGATTGGGGCTTTTTTCCGGAAAAGACTACTGGGCTGTCTACACTGGCCCTTTTCCGGAACAGTGTTCTGGAATAAGGACTTATGCCCGAGCGGGAGCAGAATAGTTTTTCCGGAATAGCGGCTGATTTTGTACAGTAGAGCATCGTTGCTTTTCCGGAAATTCAAGGGCCAGTGTAGACAGCTCTCAGCTTATTCCGGAAAAGCGGCTGATTTTCCGGAATAAGTGGCCCAGTGTAGACACAGCCCTAGAGCAGCTTCCATCTGAGGACCTCAAACCTCCTTATTGCAAGAAAGAAGATATTTTCACAGCACCCCTTCTAGGCAGGTAGTTTCCCCACACACCTTGCATCAGAGAAAGCTTTGATCTTTGCACTCAGAAACAGCCTAAGAAAGCATCTGGGCTGCGCTGACAGACCAGACTGACTGACTAGGTGGGGAACCAAGGACCTTACTTGTTTCGGATCGAGAAACTTTTGAGGCTTATGAGGAAAAGTGCTTTTACGAAGTATGTATAGGGCTCAGAGCCTGGGAAGGAGCTCAAGTAAGTGAAACAAACAACGATTACATAAAGTATCAGCCCATTTTACAGATGGAAAACCTAAGGCAAGCCTTGTCCAAGATCAAACAAGAAGTCTGTGGAACAGCTAGGTAGTAACTAAATTTCTAATCCACCAAAGCATCCTGCTTCTTACTCAAAAGTAACATGTGATGCCCCTTATAGCTAAGGATATAACATAGCCCCTCTAGGTTCAGAGACAGTTTTTAATACCTGAATTGCCCAAGCCGTATTTTGCACACATATTTTGAGCCTCAGATTGACGAGCAGTCGGAGGGTCTAAAGCTATTTCTTCCACTTCCTGTATAAATCTGTCAGCCTAATTTTCTACTGACATCTCTGGAGAAGAGTCTGAAAATCACACTTGGGAACAAATCCTGCTGTTTTACTCAAGTACGTAGGGGTTGTTTGTGGGAGTAAGGATTAGATCCTGGTGTGCATGGGGAAAAAATAGGCTATAAGTGTAACGCCAGCAGGCAGAACCGAACCTGGGACCCCTGAAGCTTAGTGCATGAGCTAGTGGAGCTAAAAGCCAGCTGGTGCTCAGCTAAGACTGCAGAGCAAACTCCTTCTCTCTGTAAGTGGTCCCAATGCCATGCCACGGGGCAGTGCCCCATGCCCAGCAGGTGTGCGGGTGGCATAAGCATACAACTATATCCCCTGTGTTCAGGGAGTGGAGGAGCTAAATGTGTCTGGCAGCGCTTCTGTGGAGCAGGGCAAAACATCCCCTGCATCCCAGGAAAGGCACCATAGCAGCTCAGCTCCCCACGGCTCTCCCAGGACATCTTGCTTGTCTATGGCATAAAGCAGCCAGGAGCAACCGATCACGCTGCCCCCTAGAGGCCTGACAGGTCCCTGCACAGTGCTGCTGCCTTACTCTTCCTCACCCACGTACCTACTGAGTTGAAGATGTGCCGACAAGCTGTGAATTACTGCAATAGCCTGAGCCTAAGAAACTAAAACAATAAAGGCATAATTAGACGCCGCTGCGCCATATACAACCAATTCCTGTGCCTATTGCTCCGCCGCTATATTTATGATAAATCACTAACCACAATTACTCTATTGGGAAGGCGATTTTCCATTTCATCTCCCCATTGAGCAAAAGACGGCTGCGTGACTCGGGTCTGAATTTCAATTTTACCAGCATCCCGTTGGCGAGACTGTTATTTGGCACAATGCAGTGTACAACCGAGTCACTAAATGGCTGATTTACTAAATTATTATTAGATGAGCCCTTGCTGTTCCCGGGGAAAGCACAGTCACCGTCTCCCTTCGTGGTGCGTTCAAATTGTTCTGTGTTTAAATATTCAGCATGAGGCTAATGTGAACTGATGAACTGAAACAGCAAACATTCACTTTCAATGCAGACAGCGAGACAGAGCCGCAACCTATCATGTGGCCTGCAGAGGTGAAAATGATTTATATTTAAGGATGGCGCTGCCTACTTCCATTATGTTAAGGTGCTCTTAATTAGCGTGGTGTTTGAATGAGTAACTCGGGGGTGTAGCAAAAGACCACTTCATGGTGATGGAGGCCTCTGAGTTCCAATCAAGTAGCGCCTCCGTCTGATTCTCTCCCTCCTCTCTCAGCAACGCCCTAGGAACGCATTTGCGGCCCCCATCATTGCACAGTTTGGGGTGTGATTTGCAGCCTAGAAGGAGCGTTCGTTGTGATCCTAACCTTACAATGAAATTTGCAGGATCAGCCCACAGATATGTTTGTGATATACTGTTTTGTAATTATATGACTTTTCCGGGGGGGCGGGAGACTGAAACAATTTCTTTACTGCCACCTGCTGGAGTTGACAATAACCCTTTGTCATAACGAAAAGAACAAGCATCCTCACTTGGAGGACAGTTACGGCAAGCACTTAAAATACTGTGATCCGAGACACTTACAGTAGATTAGAATTTTTTATTGGTGCTGTGTTGCCATAACAACATAAAGACAGCAGATGACTTAAACTAAGCTTGCAAAGCAAAAGGCTGCTCAGCTGGCAGTTAAAATGAATACAGTTCACTTCACAAGTTCTCCATATGGACCCTTAGTGTATGGTAATGAGGATACCATATGGTGGGAGAAAATGCGCACAGAACAATTGTGCTGGATGGGCTGAGTGTACCAAGTAGGAAGTTATAAGGAAACATGGGAGAGAAATTTGTGCCTGTGCTCTCTAGCTCAAGGGCTCTTTCAGAGAGAGACTCCCTCTTGTCTTAATCCTCTGCCTAATAGATATGCATATACAAATGACAAAGACACAGACTGCACATTTTGCAACATCATTCATCACAAACTGTCAGCTGTGTTTGTAAATCAGCGTGGTAAGATCTTATAAATTTGTAATTCTTAAAAGGGAGCAGTGCTAAGTTTTTAGACAAAGTGCAGGGAAATTTAAGCACTCCTGACAAGCAGAAACATTAGTGGTAATCATTTTAAAAAACAGTTGCATCTTTTTGCCTGCATGTTTAGCTGTAAATAAAGCTAGAAGGTATAAAAGCTTTAAACGGGAGAGAGGGGGAAATGGAATAAATACTTTTTTTTATTACATTTCCAAAAGGATGAAAAATAATTAATTGTAAGCACGTGTATGCAAGAGTTACACCAACACAGACACACACACTTTACACAATACTAACCAGCTCCTAAGCCTGGTAAGGCAGCTTACTAAATGCTGCAAAGTCAATTTTGTACTACACATGCTTCATAAAAGATGAATATAAATGTATTAGTTAGACACGGTGAGCTAAATTAGAAGGTCAGGTAGGGCTGGAAGGGCTGAAAAATCACACAACCAATGCCTGTAATTACTCTTTTTTTAAGTCTATTAAGTGGTGTTGTTCTATAAAGGCTCAGGGGTATAGGACATGAAGTACAAGATAAAGTAATGTGTATTTATTACTCCCACAGGATCAATTTACAAGATATTTTCAGCTCCATGGAGCAAAATACACAAATGCAGCCTTTGTTACTTTCCTCAAACTGGGGTTTATTTTCTTTAAAAGTGCTACTGCTTGAAGGAAACATGTTTGCCTGGTTAGTGGCAGGATTGGAGAAGCCAGGATTACCCCGACTGGTTCATCAAACAAGTGGTTCGAATCACTCGTGTGGAAGGGGCTGATTATACAGGCTCCAGACCCAACCTAGAAATCTGCCCCGGGCAGGCAGAACGAAGAAAGGACGCGTGGCTCCCTGTCCTCCTGCTCACCCTCATGCATTCAAGTTTTGTCACCGCTTCTAAATGACACCATCTGCTCTGGTCGTTTGCTGAGTAAATGCTGCCCCAATTATAAAGAAAACTCACTGAAATGTGGACGGGTGCGGTTGACCTTCTGGAAAGGAACAGCGCCTTGCCAGCAATATGGATGTGACTCTGCCCTTCAGACAGCTGCGCGTCAGTTTTGGAACTCTCGCCTGTTTCAGACCCTACACATTCCCGGGGGAATGACCCCTACATCCCACTTTGAGAAGGACAGAGCCTGTTCAAAGCTGCTGCCGAAGGCATTGGACCATTCAAATCTGGGTGGTTCTGAACAGCTCCCCTTAAGGGTATGTCTCCACTGAACATGCCTTAGAGGGGCATGTAGCGTATGTACAATGCAGAAACCCCCTAGCACTGGCATACATCATACAGTCATAGACTCATAGACCACTAGAACTGTGAGGGACCTCGAGAGTCATCAAGTCCAGTCCCCTACCCTCACGGCAGGACCAAGCACCGTCTAGATCATCCATGACAGGTGTCTGTCCAACCTGCTCTTCAATATCTCCCAGGATGGAGATTCCACAACCCCCCTGGGCAATTTATTCCAGTGTTTAACCACCCTGACAGGCAGGAAGTTAATGTCCAACCTAATCCTCCCATGCTGCAGCTTAGTAACAACGTAGACAGCGAGGCACTGCTTCCGGGAGTCCAAACTCCGCTGAGTCATTGGGAATGTTCCCCAGTGCAGCCCTGCCAGTGGCCACTCCTATGCCCCTATACCAGCCTAGGAGTTAGAGACATCACCTCCCCTCATGCCTTGACTATCAGTGTTGAAAGCCCAATGGCAGGTGGTGCTCCTGTGAGCCACGGCCTCGCTGCTACCCGCTAGTCGGTACAAAGATGCCTCTGATCGGTAGGTATGTCGGGAGGGATTCAGGGAAAATCCTGGCACTGTGGCGTTTCCTGCTGGAAAGGGCTCCAGGAATGGTGTCCTGGGCACGACACAGGCTGGATTAGCAGAGGAAGAAGAAATGCTCCTTAGGTGAATGTTTTATGGCTGGGGGACTGGCATGGGAGAGGGTCCGTGGGGAAGGTGGGACTTAGAAGGGGTGTGCTGCCTGAATGGCTCCCTCCACAGGGCCAGGAGAAATAGAGCCCTGTTCAGCAGGTGCAGCATGCAGCAGAGGACAAGCAGGTCAACGATGGGTTGTAACTGGAGGGTAGGGTCTCTGACCGTTATCGGGAGGGGAAGTAAAAGCAGACACGGTGAGTTGCTTCTCCCAGACCCAGGCCATGTCTTCACTCAATGGAAGACAGACGTGGTCACGATCAATCTTTCCGAGTTTGATTTAGTGGGTCTAGCTAAAACCTGCTAAATCAAACCCAGAGGGTGCCCCTGTTGGCAGCCAGTACTCCTGCTCCTGTAAGGAGTTTGCTCCCATTGGCTCCTGCTGTGGGGAGGGCAGCGAAATACAAATCAAGGTTTGTCGACTGCAGCTATGTAATTACGTAATTATGTGTAGACCTGGCCCTAGTGAGTAATCACAGTACAGCGGTGGCCAGCATTTGCCTACATTGGCAAAGAAACATACTTGGCATTAGTTTGAACAGAGGAGTGACGGCTTAAATAAGCATCGAGTTTTTCCAGCCATCATTTTTATTCATTGAGTCCTACACCAGAAGGGACCGCCGTGACCCTCTGACCTCAGGCCTCAGAACATCCCCAAAATAATTCCTAGCACTGAGCTTGTAGAAACACATCCAGTCATGATTCAAAGGTGCCATTGCTGGGAATCCAACACACCTCTTGGTAAATTGTTCCAATGGTTATTTACTCTCAAAACGATGTGTCTTATGCGCAGTCTGAATGTGTCTAGCTTCTAAGTCCAGCCATGGAGCTGGGTCATCAGAGAGTATTGAACCTCTCACCTTCAGGGCTAAAGCCATGGTCCTTGACCATCTCAGCTAAAAGCCAGCACCCCTTGACTAGGGCTGTAGAGCACACTTCACTGTGCCTATGGGTCTCAAAGCCTCTGGGTTAGACTTACAGGAGACCCTCCCAATTCGTGGAATCGCTGTTCGTGGCACTGTGTATTTGCGGGTCTCCTGTCCCAGCTGAGAGCAGGGGGCCGGCAGGTGGAGTCCCTGCAGCTCATAGCCCATGTGGTGATCTTGGGGGGACTCACCACAGGGAGCCGGGAGCCGCAGCTCCTGGTATTGGCGCATGTCACCATTTGTAGTGGATGCAGGAACACATCCACGAAGGGTTTCCTGTGTATCTTTCTCAGCTAGGCTGAAGGGCCCACTATTAAATGTTGGTTTCCCCACCTAGATACTGCAACCGTCACCTCCAAGCTCTCTCTCGTTCAAGTGCAAGCGATTGAACGGTGGGAGTCTAATATGACGCCACAGGCCTCCTAACCCTTTACGCCTTCCCCGCACACTCTGCTTTTCTGGCAGAGCTGGCCAGAGGAGTCCAGTACCGGTCCCACGAGGGCCAAATAATTTCTCTGCTTCTTCTTGGATTCCCTTGTGAGGGCATCCCAGGATCACAGCCGGTCTGTCAGTCACCGTCCCACACTGGGAGCTGATGCCCTATCGCTGCTGCCAACCCATTTCTAGTGGCATGGGTGGGATTTGAACCCAGAGCCCCATGCCATAACTATGAGGCCCCTAAGACCCACCCCACCTCTGTCCCTTCAGCTGAGGCCAGCTCCAGCCCTGGAGAAGCTGCCTATCTGCTCCAGGGGCATGGGTGGCCTAAACGCTTCCTTCCTAGAGGCTTGAAAGTCAAAAGCAAGTAAGGGCCAATTCACTGACCTCCACCCCTCCCAGACCCCTGCCCCAGGCAGACACTCTGCGTGGGAAGTTGTGAAGACAAGGGACTTTCTTTGCAAGAGCGGTGAGGACAGGCGTGTCCTCAGAGAACCTGCTTCCCAACTATCTGTGGAGCTGCTCGCACGACTCCCCAGTCGTTCGGTGCCTGCCGCAGGGTGATCTTAAATATTCATGGGAGAAAGCATGAGTGAGCCTTAGCAAGCAAACGTGCATGTGATTTAAACCTCTTTACAGATTTGCACTGCGCAAATGCGTGGAAGGACCAACACATGAGTGTGAGTGCGCTAGTGTAAGAGGGATTGATCTTTCTCTCTCTCTCACACACACACACACACACACACACAGCCCCATGGAGCAGCCCTCTCAAGTCTCCACCTTTGGGACTGTGGTGCAGTTCCTTTGCTCTAGCATCATAGTATTTCTCTTTGTTTCTCTCTGGAGAGCTTTTGTCCAAGGTAATCTGCCTCCCCTGTTAGCTGGGCAGGAAAGATGACTTCCTCTTTTGCTCCTGCTGCTTCAGAAACTGCTTTTATTTTAAACAAAATTCAGGCCAGATTGTCCAGAGACCCGAGTCTCCTGTTCTCACCGGTGGGGAAGGGAAGCTCGGATTCTCTGCTGTTCGCAGTGGGAGTTGCAGGGTGTGCGCTCTCCTGAAAAGCTTGTCCAGCAGCCTTAAAGCGAGAGGAGACCGACGTGCCTCTCTGGTCATACTAGGGGGATCGTAATCCCTGGGGCCACAGATGTTGCTGCTACATTGCTCCTGCGGAGCCCTGCCGAGCGGAGAGCATGCACTCGGAGCCAGCCTCACGCTCTCCCCAGGACTACAGCTGCTTCCATTTCTGAAAGGACGTCTGTCTCATCAATCACACGTTAATGGAACAATGGCCTTGCAGCCCTGGCGGCAGTTACGGAAACGTGGGGGTTCTAAATGGAAAAGCACAGCAGACGAGGCGCGTCGTGTGGAGAAAGGGCCGATCCGTCGGGATGGCAGGGGTAAGACGAGAGTGGAAACCAGAGCAATCTAAAGCGCGGAGGGCAGTTATCCGTTCCCTTCTCTCCCCCGCCGCCCCCGCATTTTCCTTCTGCACTCTTGGTGAGCCTGCCCGGCTTCTGCCCAAAGCCAGACAGCCCCCGGATCCCACAGAAGGAGTCGTGGACAATCCCCCGCCAAAGCCCTGCCTCATAACGGTACGGGAGAGCGCCGTGCGGCACGCTGCCTGCACACAGACTCACCGCGGCCTGGGGCGGGGTCCTGGGGCCTAGCGCTGCTAGGAATGACCCATCGGGGCCTCCCATGCAGAAGCCACGGTGTGCCTACTACTGAGTCTGCACGGTGAGACCCACCCTTCGGCGCGCTCTCAAGCACAGCTGCCCAAAAACGTACCCGGCCTTTGAACAGAAGAACAGCCAGACTGGGTCAGACCAAAGGTCCATCTAGTCCAGTGTCCTGTCTGCCCACAGTGGCCAGCGCCAGGTGCCCCAGAGGGAGGGAACAGAACAGGGAATCCTCATGGGAGCCCTCCCCTGTGGCCCATTTCCAGACACACAGAGTCCAGGACACCATCCCTGCCCACCCTGGCTAATCGCCATTGAGGGACCTGCCCTCCATGAATTTATCCAGCTCTTTTTTGAACCCTGTTAAAGTCCTGGTCTCCCGTTAGGGTCGGACAGGGGTTCAATATTCCTTGAAATGAGGAAATTGGCCACTTCTTCCTTGTGTGATGTGCACATGCTGAGATCACACCCAGAATGTGGCAAAGATGATTTCCCTGGACTTAGGGACCTTTTGAAGGACCATTCACACACACACCTAGGGGATCAGGGAACTGCTGGGTGACCCCGACTGTGTGTTGTTTATCCCCAGAACCTTGCACTTCCAGCTCTAAACGCCCGGGGTGGTGCTGGGAAAGGAACTCAGGAATCGTGAGCTGCAGCCCCAGATGCTAACCGCAACACTGCGCCTTCTCACTGCCCCGAGGAGGGCATGCAAACCACGACACCTTACAGGGGAGGTGTGGAAGAGTGTGTTAAAAGATACGATGCAGGCAGCCCAGCCTATGAATTCGCAGCTGGACGTAAAGAGCAGCTGACAAGAAGTGGGACAAGCCAGAGGAGTCCAGATTTCATTGTGACCCTCTGCAAAAAGACCAGCGCTGGGCCTGGCCAAGAACTGGATGGAGAGCTAAACAGGGGGCTGAGAAGAAAACACTCTAGGCTACGTCTACACTGGCGCATTCTCACGCAAAAACTCTTTTGCAGAAGAGTTCTACAAAAACCCTTCCAGAAGAGAGCGTCTACACTGTCATGTGCTTTTGCGCAAGAGCATCCATGCTAGTGTAGATGCTCTCTTGCGCAAGAAAGCTCCGATGGCCATTTTAACCATAGGGCTTTCTTGCGCAAGAAATTCATGTTGCCTGTCTACACTGGCCTCTTCTGGAAGAGCTCTTGTGCAAGAGGGCTTCTTCCTGAGCGGGAGCATCAGAGTTCTTGCGCAAGAAGCCCTGATTTTATACATTAGAACATCAGTTTACTTGCGCAAAAACGTGCAGCCAGTGTAGACAGGCAGCAAGTTTTTGCGAAAGAGCGGATGCTTTTGTGCAAGATTGCACCAGTATAGACACAGCTCCTCCCTTTCAAACTGCCCTCTTGCCTGCCAGGCTAGCATCTTGGGTAAAAGCCCCCAACCCACAGTATCTCTCACTCCTGAGCCGCAAAATACTTCTGCTGCCATTTATTCTAGTGTGACTCAGTGCCACAACAAGAAAGGCCACAATGTCACTCAGATGAGCGTCAGAAGAGACGCATGAATAAGCAGGACTAGATTGTGATATACAAAGAAGTTAGGTTCTTCCAGTGCAGTAAAAGCTATTGTTTTACACTGGGGCGTGTCTACACAAGGAAACGATTTCGAAACAACTAAAATCGATGTAAGAACTCCCAAAATAACAAAATCGAAACAGTGTGTCCACGCTATGGCTCGACTTAGAGCTCCGGGAAGCTCTGGGGAGTCATTAGTCTGAATTATTCTGGGGAGTCGTTATAATGAGATAGCGGCACCGGAGCATCCACACTACTGCTATTTGAAATAACTATTTCGAAAGTAGTGTTATTCCTTGAGGAAAGCGGAAATACAGATTTCCAAATAAGTGGATTGTTATTTCGAAACACAAGACTCAGCTATTTTGTTGGAAAGTTGGGTCCAGAGCAATCTTATGACGCCTGCCTCCTGGAGGCTTGCACACCCTGGGTGTGTCTACACAGCAAAGTTATTTCGGAATAACGGCTGTTATTCCAAAATAACTATGCGAGTGTCTACACAGCAATTCCATTATTTCAACATAATTTCGAAATAACAGATGGCTTATTCCGACTTCTATAACCCTCACCCTATGAAGAATAACAGCTATTCTGAAATAGTTATTTTGGAATAGGGGCTGTGTAGATGCTCCATTTCCGCTATTTCGAAATAGCCCCTCACCAGGGCTATTCTAAGTTATTCCTCCTGGGACTCTAAATCGAGACAGCACGTCTGCATTAAGGAAGTCTGCCTCAGATTCATTGTAAGGCTTCCCTGCAGTGCAGAGGTGCTCAGGGCCAGCCCAAGGCATTCTGGCGCCCTGGGCACCGCCCTCGGGGCACACGGCATCGCCCCCAGGGCGCACGGCGCATGCGCAGCCCAGCTACAGCTGCTGGGGCTCAGCCCAGGGCCCACCCCAGGGCGTACGGCGCATGCGTGGCCTGGCTACAGCCACCGGCACACAGCCCGGGGCTTGCCCCCGGGGCGCACGGCGCAAACACGGCCCTCTCCGGCCCGGCTGTCGCTGCTGGCGTGCGTGCCAGGCCATGCAAGGCCCCGCGAATGTGGGAGAAAGGGCACCGCTGGCCGGCGCTGCGGGGATGGGGGCAGGCCGGCGCTGCAGGAGCTGGGCGCGCGGTGCCTGATGGTACCTCGTGTGCACCTTATAGCTGCCGTCAGGTGCCCCACATCGGTTGGTGCCCTGGGCAGCTGCTCACGTCGCCCACCCCTTAATCCGGCCCTGGACGTGCTATTTCGAAATAAGCGATTTTGGAATAATTCTTCCAGAATAGCTTCTCTGGAATAACTGTGCAATGCAGACGTAGCCCCTGGGTGCTTCCCTGAGGCGTTGGGATTCTCTGGCAAACAGCTTCTCTCAGGGGCCTGCTTGGCTGTGGAGAGACGCGGCAGACACCAGAGCCTCCAGCAGAAGTAGGTGCCGCTTGCCTGTGGGGAGGATGGCCCTCCGAGGAAGGAGTCCTAGGTACAAAAGCATGCTGCAAAGCTACCTGAAAATCCTGTGGGCACAAGGCTAGACAGAGAGAGGGAAAGGGGTTTTAGAGGCCAAATGAGACCAATGAAAAACAATGCTCCAGGACAGCAGGTTTTCGTCTAATTTCTCAGGCGGCAGGAAGGAAGGGCCACCCCCTAACTAACTAACTAACTAACTAATGAACTAACTAACTAACTGACTGACTAAACCCCCCACCCAGGCATCAAGGCTTCCCAAACAAAGAGAAAGGCGAGCCAGCAAGACATTTAAAACCACTCATCTAATTTCATTTCTGTGTCAATGGACAGAGCGTGCTAATGTGATGCTATTCACTCTACCCCCAACCCCGTCCATTTCAAAGCACTTCGCAGGTGCCATCAGTGCTCCCCAAAGAGCTATGAGATACTCCAGTATCGGGAGACTAACACAGGAAAGCCCAGGGGTTTTACCCAAAGGGTACAGAGGGCACCAGTGTCAGGAGAAAACTCAGAACTTCCCAATTCCCACCCCTTTGGCCCAGCCACTCACCTTTGCAGGACTGACGCCAATGGCAGTTTCTCCAAATCCTTCGATGGGAGTCGAAATGGTCTCTAAGCCACCTAACCACATCTCCCAACAGGCCCGACAAAAACTCCCCAAACACCCTGCACTACATGCTGGTGAGTTGCCCAGGGAGATACCTACCCCAGCTACGCTACACTCATGCATCAACCCACGTGCTCCCGGTGCAGCCCCGCACGGTGACAAAAGGAGACAAGACGCACGTACACAAGCCATGTAAGCAGGGGGGTGGCTGCATTCCGATGGCTCTTAGGTCGATGTCATTTTGCAGCATAGACATGCCTGGTTATGGCCGGATTATTGACACAATGGCTTGGGCTGTCATCATTATACTGCATGGAGGCACCTGGATAGACAGCAGGTGAGGCGCACGATGGCTTGTGAGCCTCTGAGTTATGCAAGATCTGACTGTAATACCCACCACTACCCAGACTAACGCCATCTAGCTCCCCATGTTGTGTTCCCAAATACCCACAGTGCACCATGCTGGCGGGCCGCCTCCCTGCACTTTATTATCCACAGTGGACTGAGCCTGCAAGACCCCCAGACACAGCACACACCAGGCAATGGACATACTAGCTCCAATTCCGCAACAGGCCACGTGCAGTCTTCCTGTAGGCTGCAGTGAAGGTTTGAGTGTCCATGTGACTGCCACCGATGCCCAATCAGGACATGCCGTGAGCAGGCAGGCAGGTTCCTTTTGTAAAGATCAAAGTGCTTATTTTCAAACTAAGACCAGACAGGCCGACGTGGGCCATACTTAAAAAAAAAAGAAGCAGATGCTGACCTTTGGCAAGCGTTCAGGGTCACCAGGGTGCCGGGGGATGACCTTCTGTAACCTTTGGAAACCGTAGTCGATGGTGGGTTCGTTCAGGGCTGAAACAACAACAAACAACATGGTGAGAGGAGAGGAGACAAGTCAAGCGCGGCGGCTCAGCCGGGCGGGTACCAAGTGGCAGTGCACTGCAGGATCAGAAAGCGATCAGAGCCACATCTCACTGCAGGATCAGCAATGACGTCAAGCTCTCGCTTCAAGCACCGTTTGAGGGGAGGCGGGAGGCTTTGGTTTGAAACAACACCAGAAAAACCCTTCCTGCTCAAGGTGCGGTGACAAGGCTGCTGCAAAGTTCCAGGCCTTTGTAAACAGCCCCCGAGTGTGGATAATGATTGTCTCCCAAAGCCTTGATAAATTCATTTGATCACCGCTTTGCTCCCCGCATTTCATTTGCTTCTCTTTTCAAAGCGAGAAGGAATGGCACAGCATCAGAGACTCACACTCGATTACGTATTCGGTGCCACCTGCGTGTGGAGATCACATGCGTTTTCACTGTACGCTTTGGGGCACTGTTGTCATGGCCAGAGCTCAGGTCTACAAGCCTCTGAACTTAATGGCAACATCCCCATTGACCTCAGTGGTCCGGGGTCAGCTCCCACATTAGTAACCTCCAAGCTGAACCTGCAGCATTTATTTCATGGAATAAATTTCATGCCTTTTGCATGTTTAGGGTTTTATCCACAGGCATCAAGGGGAAGGAAAAAGGGGCATGAAAAAAGGGAGGAGGAAGAAGATTTAAATTCTTATGAGAGCGCGACCGTACTAGTACGGACAGAGGCCCAGATTCAGTGCAGCAGCTAAGCACATGCTTAAATTTAAGCATCTGCTTCAGCCCATCCCAATTCAGCAAAGTGTTCTGGCAAGTGGTGTGACTGTTCAGAGCCACTGCTCAGTGTGGCCACTAGGGGGCATCTGCTAAGGAAATAAGAGTCCGTGGAAATAGGAAATAAATACTCTTGCATTCAACTGGCCATGCTGTGCGGGGTTTCTCTCATTTCTATGCCTCATTTAAAGCACTGAAGTCAGTGGAAATTCAGTGCATGCTTAAAGTTGAGCATGCGCTTAAGTGCTTTGCTGGGCTAGAACCAACAGCAGGCACTCTTGAGCCTCCTGACACGGTGGTGTTAATATATCCTGGCCTGTCCCAACCAAGACCTCCTGCCACTTCAGCCTCAGACCTCCCCTGAATTGTGAACGCACCTTGCACGGATGTCTAAGGTGGCTTTGTTATGAGGACTATTGTGTTCTTGTAAGTAGGGTCACACTGTCTCGTGCATTTCAACAGATTCAGGGTCACGTTTTGCAACCCTCACTCACAACGAGCAGTGCCCTGGCTCCACCAATTGCTCAGGGAGATGGCCAGCAAGGTTGGGTGCACAGCTCCTCAATCTGGCTTTGAGTACAAGACTCTGGCTGGAGTTATTTGGGTTTTTACTAAAAGGCAGGGGCGCCACCAGACTGGCCAGGCCCCCAGGCAAAGTGGGGCAAGAGGGCAACTCCACACTCCCAAAAGGGGCGGGGCCCTGGGTGGAAGAGGCAGGACTGGGATAGCCAGCCCTCAGTGCCTCCTGGAGCACGCCACTCATGCGCCGATGGCGATTTAAAGGGGCCACAGCTTCTGACGCAATAGCAGCAGCTGGTCCCAGGCCCTTTTGAATCAACGATTCCCTCCCTCTCCCCGTCAGAATGCCTGATAAAAGCATTTCAATATTCCGTAACTGGACATCCTTGGCAAGTTGTGCTTTACCGTAAGCACCCACACAGTTATAAAAGTAATATCCTTGATCTGGTTTTTACCAGTCCCTCCGCTCCTCCGGCCAGTCTTTCCCCAAATAGGATAGCTCCTCGTCCACTGTCAGCAGCGAGGTGTTCCATTTCCCTTCCTCCTTTAGCTAGGTGTTCCTTTCCTGCCTCCTGGGCAGCCCCGTTTCCACAGTGGGCATTTGGTTTGGAAACAAAGGGTCAGAGTCTTGCTCCCCTAAACTGAATCCAGCTGTTTCTCTAGCATCAGAATCGGATTCATTAGGTGGATCCCCGAAATGACTTTGCCATCAGGCCAGCAGTCTTCCAATAGGAGAGTTCCCCAAATAGCACGGGCATCTCTCCACGACTACAAAATTAGGGGGTAACTGGTGGGGTGGCGGGCCTGCTGAAAGCGATCTGGGGGTGACAGTGGATCACAAACTGAATACAAGCCATCAAGTGTGAGGCGGTGGCTACACACGCTAATATCGCTCTGGCAGTCCGCTTGTTACCAGGGAGGTCTCAGCTGGAGTTCTGTGCCCAACTCTGTGCCCCAGGTTTCAAAAAAGATGTGGGGCAACTGGAAAGAGTCCAGAGGAGACCAACAAAAATGCCTGAAAGTTTAGAAAACATCACCTAGGACTTCAACAGGGTTCCAAAAAGGGCAAGATACATTCATGGAGGTTAGGTCCATCTATGGCTATTAGCCAGGAGGGGCAGGGATGATGTCCCAAACCTCTGTCAGGCTGGGAATGGGTGACAGGGGAGGGATCACGTGATAATTCCCTGTTCTCTTCACTCTCTCCAGGGCATCTGGTATTGGCCACTGTCGGAAGACAGGGTAATTCCGACTAGATGGACCTTTGGTCAGACCCAGTGGGGTCGTGCTTATGTTCTTATGAGGAAAGGTTAAAATAATTGGGTGTGTTAGTCTTGAGAGCAGAAGACCAAGAGGAAACCCGATAACAACATACAAATAGGTGAAGGGTTGTTAAAGTGGACTGGGACCAATTGTTCTCCATGTTCACTGGCGGTAGGACAAAAAGTGAAGGCTTTAATAGTTAGAACGCCATTCCAAATATCAAACTAACAGGTTCGTGAAGCACTGGAACTGGCTTCCAAGGTGGTGTTTAAGAAGAGTGTGGACAAACGCTTACAGAATCACAGAATCCTAGGGTTGGAAGAGACTTCACAAGATCGAGTCCAGCCCCCTGCCCAAAGCAGGACCAACCCCAACTAAACCATCCCAGCCAGGGCTTTGTCAAGCCAGGACTTAAACACCTCTAGGGATGGAGATTCCACCCCCTCCCTAGGGAACCCAGCCCAGTGATTCCCCACCCACGTAGTAAAACAAGAGGGTGGTGAAGCACTGGAATGGGCTATCTTGTCAGGGACGGTCTAGTTTTACTTGGTCCTGTTTTAACACCAGGGCATTGGGCTTGATATTTTCTTGGAGTTCCGTCCACCCCTGAATGTCTACGATTCTCTTGTCTGCTGTGAACTTTCCATCTCTGCTGTGTAGCTAGCCTGACATTGTGCAGAAACAGCTAAGCATAGTTATTTCGCTCCATGACAGAGAACAGGTAATCCAACAGCTTTCCAGTTTGTTGCCATTTCCCATATTGGCCTCACATTGTCAGCACTGATACAGGATTTGGTAGAAAAATCTAGACACAATGTACTTATTTTTTACACCACTGTTCTCATTATCTTGCAATTTCCTTATTGGGCCCTTCCTTGTGGCTATAGCTAGCTTAAACTGTAGCTAATACTTATGACAAATGACTATTTATTATAAATAGTTAAACCGTGAGATTTTTAAACAACATCCCTAGAGCTCTGCTCAAATTTCTCGTGCAGTTGTGTTAAAAGATTTTCGCAAGGTTCCGTCAAGTACGTTTCTTCTGCGTTTCAATCCAATAGCTCCCCACCTCCTCCCCCGCTCCTTTAGTGAAAGTAGCTACTAAGTTCTGGGACAAGATAAATGGAGGCCAGTTTCGAAATTCCCCTCTGATGTTCTAGTCATTTTCTCATGCCTTCCCACACTTTCAGCCCATTAGAAATCCATAGAGGATTTCCTGGGACTATTTTTCAAACTGGGTAACCAAAAACAAAAGGAATCATAGAATCATAGAATAATAGGACTGGAAGGGACCTCGAGAGTCATCGAGTCCAGCCCCCCGCCCTCAAGGCAGGACCAAGCTCCGTCTACACCATCCCTGACAGATGTCTATCCAACCTGTTCTTAAATATCTCCAGAGAGGGAGATTCCACCACCTCCCTTGGCAATTTATTCCAATATTTGACCACCCTGACAGTTAGGAATTTTTTCCTAATGTCCAATCTAAACCTCCCCTGCTGCACTTTAAGCCCATTACTCCTTGTCCTGTCCTCAGAAACCAAGAGGAACAAATTTTCTCCTTCCTCCTTGTGACACCCTTTTAGATATTTGAAAACCGCTATCATGTCCCCCCTTAATCTTCTTTTTTCCAAACTAAACAAGCCCAGTTCATGAAGCCTGGCTTCATAGGTCATGTTCTCTAAACCTTTAATCATTCTTGTCGCTCTTCTCTGTACCCTTTCCAATTTCTCCACATCTTTCTTGAAATGTGGCGCCCAGAACTGGACACAGTACTCCAGCTGAGGCCTAACGAGCGCAGAGTAGAGCGGCAGAATGACTTCACGAGTTTTGCTTACAACACACCTGTTGATACAACCTAGAATCATATTTGCTTTTTTTGCAACAGCATCACACTGTTGACTCATATTCAACTTGTGGTCCACTATGACCCCTAGATCTCTTTCCGCCATGCTCCTTCCTAGACAGTCGCTTCCCATCTTGTATGTATGGAACTGATTGTTCCTTCCTAAGTGGAGCACTTTGCATTTCTCTTTATTAAACCTCATCCTGTTTACCTCTGACCATTTCTCTAACTTGCTAAGGTCATTTTGAATTATGTCCCTATCCTCCAAACTCTGTGGTCCAATCTCAGATAATGCTAAGTGCTTCCTGGGCGATGCAGAGTCTCTTAACTTCAACTGATTCCTGTGTTTCTCCAGTGGGGATGGAAGCGTGCACTCACCCATGTACATGGTCAGGTCCTTAGAAACTGGAAAAGATGCCAGACAAGGAATGCTGCTACCAATTGCAACGTTATTATCTTTGACCCGATGCAAACTAAAACTGAGTGGCTCACCTCACCAGAGATATAGCCATGGGCACACACAGTTTTCCTTCAAATTTAGACTAGTCATTTCACTTCACTTTTAGGGACTCTAGGTTCACTTTTACCTTTTTCCTGCTTAAATATTTAGCCCCAGCTGAGAGTTATGGACCAGAACTGCTCCCATGACATCAAAAATACCAAAGTAATGGCCTGGATTCTGATCTCACGGACATTGGCCAAAATCTGGAGTAACTGCATCACTTCTATCAGGCTATGTCTGGACTGCAAGCCTCTTTCGAAAAAGAGCATCTAGACTGCAAGCAGAACTTTCGAAAAAGCAAGCCGCTTTTTCAAAAGAAAGCAGCGAGTGAGTCTGGATGCTCTCTTTCTAAAAAGCCTGTTTGCTTTCAAGAACGCATTTTTTTGAAAGAGCACTTTCGAAAAAAGGCGTTCTTCCTCGTGAAATGAGGCTTACCGCCGTCGAAAGAAAAGCCACGTTCTTTCGATTTAATTTCGAAAGAACACGGCTCTAGTGTTTTTCGAAAAAAACCCTGAGTCTGGACACAGCCTCAGAGAACACATGAGATCAGACTCTAGTCTCGGGAAGCTTATTGGCATCGTATTTAATGAGTGTTGGATTGGCATCTGCAGTTGAACTCCACCACAATTTGCCCCCGCATTTCCCGGTGTCCTAGAATAAAGCGGGTGAGAAGAGAGGGGGTCGGGATTGGGTTCAGACATTCAGACTGAGCAACAAAATCAGTATCCGTATTCTTGACGTCCATCCATACATTTAAACCAAGTTACTGCGTATTGTACTTAAAATGCATTCCCAGTCCCCTAATTTTTAAAGAGTACTATTGGAAGAACTAATAACTTTAAAAACTGTATTAAATGCAAATAGGTCCCAAGGCTAATGGCAGTAATTTGTATACCAACCCAAACTGACTGGCCCACTTTTCAAAATACAGGTATGATAATCGTGTGGTTTTAAAAGGACATTTAAATTGAAAGACTGTGAATTTAGTACATAATTACGCCAATAGAACCCTTTAACTTGTCAACGTGTAAATCTAAAAGGCTATCAATCATTTCTAAAGAGGAAATAAACCTTAAAATTCTTTGATTGACAGTGCTTACTTTTTATGTTTAAAAAAAACGTGGAGTAAAGTGGCCAGAAATCCATTTACAAAAGTATATTGTTTTACATAGGCGAGTAAAAAGCCAATAATTACACCCCCAAAAGACATATAAATCAAAGTAAGTACTTTCTCCTCACTTATATATTTTAAGTTGTAGTGAACTTCGGGTAACTTTTTATTAAAATACTTTTCCAAATGTAATGCTTATTGAAGTTGTTAGTAGAATACCATTTTCATTTAAGCTAATATAATCATTTTTGCAAATATGAGATGCAAGCCATTTTTCTCCCTTCCAAACAATAAACTTTCAACCTGTCTCTTGTGTGAATTAACTGAAATTACCCCCAAGTGTACAAAATCTGTCTGTCTATGAGTTAAGGCACAATATTTATTATTCTTGCCATTTTATGAATTACTTCTTAAACCCTTGAGGAAGAACTTTCTTTCGAATTAAACTCTAACAGAATAAGCCACAGAGCCTCTTTATGCAGAAAATCTGAAGCCATAATTCATGAAATCTAAGGGGTTTAATAAAAAACACACACAATGTCTGTGGAAATAAGGACATGAGTATGCATTATTTTCATGTTTCCACCTGCAACTGGATTTTCAACAAAAATGCTGCTTACGTTTTTGAGAAAATAAATGTTTCCACCCTCTCTATAATTTCAATCATTGATCATTTTAATCAAGATGTATACATAATCCACCATCTTAAAAATGCCCTGTTTTTTATTTAAACCAGACAGTGGAAGGTTTGGGAGCTTGGGGTATTTTTTTAATATTTCACATAATGAATTCCTACTGTGTCAATAAAGCTTTGGTGGTTAATTGAATGACTGTCTGATGTATCTGAGAGAGGAATTTGTTTCTCTGGCCACGCTGCCAACTTACAGCAGAATGATCGACACTTAATATCAGCAATTAAAAGAACCTGTTCAAATATCATATGGAACCCATAGCTTGAGGTAGCCTAGGAGAACTCTTCTCCAAGGAAAACTCATTCAGCTGATGCAGAGAGTAATTGAATTAGACACATTTTAACATTATTATTTGAAGAAAAATAAACACGCACTACATAGCCGCATTATGGAAAGAGTTCAGAGCAGAAAGCAAAACCAGTTCATTTGTTTCTCATGCATGCATGGCTTCATTGATTCCTTTTATTGTTCAGCCATCATTTTTCTTTTATTCTGTTGGATTCAAAACCAGTCAGAAGCCGGCACCTCGCTATAGAAACTGGGAGCATTCTCTGCAAGAAAGGGCAAGGAATACAGGAAGCTCAACAAAAGCAAAAAATAAAATAAAAATAAATCCTTAACTAGCTCTCGGTTACTGGAGAGGGGGAAAGAATGCCACTGTTCCACAGGTGAAAGAGGGTCTAATCCCAGCAGAATGGCCTTGTTTGTTTGCAGCGCGGGAAAGAGAGGTTCCAAAAGGCCACACGCTCGTGTTCCATACTGCTACTTTCTGCAGAATTGCAGAGGGCTTTCTGGGGGTGGGAGTGTGAAGGGAGCAGGTACAAGGCAGGCTGGGTAACTGGCGAGAGCATGACCCATGGGGTCAATCCAAGGAAAACTGCACCCCCACGCTCTGGAGCTATCCAGAAGAAAAAGCATGACCAAACAACAGTTGCTTCTGAGTTGGACTCCTGGGTTGTGTCTAGACTGGCCAGTTTTTCCAGAAAATCGGCCACTTTTCCAGAAAAACTTGCCAGCTGTCTACACTGGCCACTTGAATTTCCACAAAAGCACTGATGATCTCATGTAAGATTGTCAGTGTTTTTGCTGAAATACTATGCTGCTCCCATTCGGGCAAAAGTCCTTTTGTGCAAAACTTTTGTGTAAAAGGGCCAGTGTAGACAGCTCAGATTTGTTTTCCGCAAAAAAGCCCCGATTGCGAAAATGGCGATCGGGACTTTTTTGCGGAAAAGCGCGTCTAGATTGGCACGGACGCTTTTCCGCAAAGAGTGGTTTTGCGGAAAAGCGTCCGTGCCAATCTAGACGCTCTGTTCTGAAAATGCTTTTAACTGAAAACTTTTCCATTAAAAGCATTTCCGGAAAATCATGCCAGTCTAGACGTAGCCCAGATGTTGGCCACTTGGTCAAACGTCCAAGTGAAATGGTTCTTCAGCCAAATGAAATGTGTCAGGGGTTGTCTTGGCTGTATCACATATTTCCTGGAGATCACTTTAATGGTTTCAGGTGAGAGCTGCATACATAGGCACGTAACGCTGGACATGGGTAGCTAACCTCTGTGCAGACAGCCACATCCCATTCAACACACCCCTTTGGCAACGTGCATTGTCAGCTCAAGTCCGGCTGCTGCGTTGAGAACCACGCGGGCACGGCAGCCTCTTGGCAGAGTCGGGGTCTGAAACAATCCTGACCCTCTGTTTCCCTGCTAGGGACAAATCCAAAGGAAATGGGCTTTACATAGGACACAGGGGTTGAGGGGTGAGTATCTTCCCAGCCTTGGAACTAAAGGGCTACATCTAGACTGGCATGATTTTCCAGAAATGCTTTTAACGGAAAAGTTTTCCATTAAAAGCATTTTCGGAACAGAGCATCTAGATTGGCACGGACGCTTTTCTGCAAAAGCACTTTTTTTGGAAAAGCGTCCGTGCCAATCTAGACACGCTTTTCCGCAAAAAAGCCCCGATCGCCATTTTTGCGATCGGGGCTTTTTTGTGGAAAACAAATCTGAGCTGTCTACACTGGCCCTTTTGCGCAAAAGTTTTGAACAAAAGGACTTTTGCCCGAATGGGAGCAGCATAGTATTTCCGCGAGAACACTGACAATCTTACATGAGATCGTCGGTGCTTTTGCGGAAATTCAAGAGGCCAGTGTAGACAGCTGGCAAGTTTTTCTGGAAAAGCGGCTGACTTTCCGGAAAAACTGGCCAGTCTAGACACAGCCCTGGAAGCAAAGAGGCATCTCTGAGCTAGCTGGTCTCATGCTAATGAATGTCGGCAGAAAAAAATTCACGGCTCACGGTTGACTTTTTCTCCTGTGCATTTGTATTCTCCAACAACTCAGCTCCATGCCTCTCTAAGGAGCTCTGGTTCAACACGGTTGGTTGTCAGGCCTGCAATCTCAACTGCTCTTCTCGACTTTTGATTTTTCTTCTCAACCCCTACCTCCCAGATCCCACCGATTGCTCAGAGCTCCCAGAGAAAGCAAGCCCCGCCCCCAAAACACTTACACATTCTGATCTAGCACGTTGGGAGCACACCCCAAATGCCCCCTTCTGTGCATGGTCGGCATGTTGTACCTGTTCCATGAGGAAAGATGAAACACATTCTTCAATGGAAAAAAAGCGTATTTTGCAAATCTTCCTGCAAAGTGTTCTCTTGGCTAATTAAAGATCGTTCAATGAAAACACACTATCTTTCAGGCTATTTCTGTTGTTATGAAGATGACTTGCTTTTTGTAATGCCTCCCTTCCATTAGCTTTCCCAGGAGAATTTATTCCCGTAGGCAATGGAAAATGGAAATGGGAGGGGCAGCCACTGCCTGGATGGAAAAATTGGTGTTAGAAGGGCCATTCCAGGGCAAACTCAGAATTTCCCTGCTTTTTATGGCTTCATGGCTCTCTTACTTTAATATATTCTTGTGTGTTTAATTTCCTTTTCTTAATGGGACTGTGACATGATGTCATTTTTTTTTTACTGGAAACAGCGATGGAGATATTCAGAAATGAAACATTTATATTTTATTGCAATTTAATGTCCAAACAAATATCCATTTTTTTTGCCAAGCAATAAATAACATTCTGGAGCCAAGTCCAACAATCAGACTAGCACCTGGGTCTCTGGGTTTCCCTAGCGACTGCTCTTTATTGAACTAACAGCGAAAGGGGCCAGCTTCCACGGCGTGTTACTCAAGAGGATATTTTCTTCATTGTGGCAAGTTTTCTGCAGCACGTGAGTGGCTGTCCTTGCTTTTGCAGCTAGGGTTCTGAGGGTGTTCTGAGCTGGTTTGGAGAATGCAAGACTTGGCCCCAAATTAATGCTGGAAGTTAAACACTGAAATTACAAGATGGGTCTCTTCAGGTTCCTATATTGGCTCCTCTTCCAGCATTGCTTGACTGCCAGCGATTTTATAACAAAAGCCTCAAAATGCATTAACTCTGAATGCTAACTTCTGGCCCAGCTGCAGACTGGGTGCATGGAAAACCTCTGAGAGCCGGCAAAGGAGAACATGAGGCTCATGTAAGTTAGTTACTGACCAGTCGGAGAGAGATCGGGTTAATTGATACTTATTTATCTGAGATGGCTGGTTTTGCTCTGTTGGTGGAAGCTGCAAAATGTTTTCCATTTGTGGGGAACATATTTGGGAAACTCATGAAAGAATTCCATACGGCTTTGCTGCAAGCGTGCAGTGCTTGCGGGATGACCATTCTATTTAAGCCAATATACAGTTAGACAACGACGACGCCATTTTTAAAATTGGGTGCCTACTGCTCCGCACCAAAGTCCATCTTTAGTCTCTTTCTCAAAAGTGCTGTGAGTCCAACAATCATTTTTTTGAATGTTTTGGGTGAAATAGAGAGAGAGGAGGCAGCCAGTCAATTTGTAGAAAAAGTCCCATTTTCACATCTTCACTATACATTGTCAAGCTTCTAAGGAGTTTGAGGACACGCTTTATTTTTAACCTTTCCTTCTTTGCAATCCAACTGACTCTCGTCTCCTCTCTTTGCAGATTATCAGGTGCCCGATTCTGCTCTAGTAACAGAACTGCCAAGCAGTGGTACAGAACATCGGAAATAACTTGATTAAAGTCGATTGTGATGGAGAATTTTGCCTGACTACCCCTCTGCGCCTAGCTTTTCCATACACATTGAATTTAAGATCATAGAATCATAGAACACAAGAACTGGAAGGGACCTCAAGAGATCACCAAGTCCAGCTCCCTGCCCTCATGGCAGAACCAAGCACCGTCTAGATCATCCCTGATATATGTTTGTCCAACCGGCTCTTAAATATCTCCAGGGATGGAAATTCCACAACCTCCCTAGGCAATTTATTCCAGTGCTTAACCACCCTAATATTTTGGAAGTTTTTCCTAATGTCCAACCTAACCCTCCCTTGCTACAATTTAAGCCCAATGCCTCTTGTCCTACCATCAGAGGCCAAGGAGAACAATTTTTCTCCTTCCTCCTTCTAAGATTTGAAAACTTAGCCTAGACTTGATTTTTATATCCTCACTTGCTATGTCAAAGACCAAAGGCTGCATAAATAACACAATGACCCTTCCTGAAAGTTAAGGGTCTTTGCTACAATACAATATCTTAGACCAAATTCTCCTCCTTTGCACTTGGATGGAAGTCCAATGACAAGTCTCTACTGGTGGAGGAAAGGAGAAATATACCAGCCCCCATTTCCACAATCCCTGTATCTGAGATGGGAAGCAGGGAATTGGTAGACATACCCTATAAAAAGTATGCCGCCCCTAACTGTAATGAGCCCTCTGCAAACCATGTGCCATGTTCTTGGAAGAAGCTGACCTTCCAGGAGGCTTAGTTATGACGTTGGATTAAAGATCTAAATTAAGATTCACTCCCCTGAGAAAATGAAAGCTTCCAGGCTTTCTTACATCTTTATTTTTGAACATTCTCTTTGATTTGGGCGTGCAAAATAATTAAAAGGTTACTTGCTCAGAAGAAAGCAGACAGATCATTTTGACTGCATAATGGATGACACAGTATTAAAGTGATTATAACTAAAGCAGTTTTGTCTTATAACATTTGGGGGAAATCTAGCCTTCTAGACCTCTCGGTAGCCTCGGGTTTTAACAGCAGTGATATTACTTACGTCGATAATTGTTCCAATTTCTTCCCAAAGAGTTTTGACAATAACTGTTATCAAGGGAGGGGGGAACTATACCAGCCTGTCTGATAAACATGTTTTCCTGCCCTCACACCCCAGTGAGCACTGTGACACTATACTTTTATCATCTAGTGTGTGCTCAGAATGAGCTTAGAACAGCAATTGCCAGGAATAGGCAGGCGATAAACCGCATTGATTTAACACATCTTGTTTTCAATCATGCTCGGATTTTCTGAGCACGCATTTTTCCTGTACTCTGGCTTGTAGCTTTTATCTGACGAGCTGATCCCTTTTCACTGGAAAATGAAAAGGTCGCACAATAAGACACGGTTTACTGGAACTTGAACACGCACCGGGAAAGTATTTTAGATAAATACTGTCAGACATAGTGGAGCTGAATTTCAACAACACAATTGCTAAACAACAATACTTATTACTCTCCCAGAACAAGCCGACAAGCAACTTATGGCTCTCAGCGGGGAAGATCACAGAGTTAGGCTGGGTAGTTTAGAAAACCTTAGCAAAGCCTGTTTAAAGATGACAAGCTCCTTTCAACTTAAATACCAACTAGTCCTATCTCCGGGCAGCACTAACTATGCTTTAGCTATTCACCTAGACTTTGTGAAATGGACCATAAGTGCCATCTATGGCTATGAAATTAATTTTCCCTAAAAAAGGATGTGTGCGTGTGTGTGGCTGACAATTTAATCCAATGGGTAGTGGACAGTGAGAAACTTATAAACGCACACCTGGACAAAGAAAGCAATGTAATTGAAATTAATTAACCAATGCTGGCAACGGGGGAGAGGGGAGGGAAATAGATAAGTATGTAGTAACTTGACTGGACTTGCCAAATGATTACTGAATTGGTCTAATAAACAGGACGGAATGATCAGAATTATGATTTTTAATTTAATGTTTCTTTCTCTTCCTGCCACAATCCTATACTTTAAAATATGTATCTTCCCTACTCCCATTGGATGTAAGACAGGGTTATCACGCCCCCTTCCATTCCCGTTTACGGAGCCCCCGAGACACCACGGCCCAGATTTTCAAAGGGTTTAGGCATTGCTGCGCTCAGCTTTGCAAGCCTCGTCAATTCAGAGGGCTACGTACAATTTTCTAAAGTGACTTTGGGGCCAAACCTGTGTAGGCGCTTTTGAAACCCCACCCCTCGGTGCCTCAGTGATATTGTCCGGAAGAAGAGCTCTGGTCTCTCTCCCCGACAGAAGCGGGTGCCATGAAAGAGATCGCCTCACCTGCCTTGTGTCTCTGGTATCCAGGGGCCTACACATGAGGCACCAACAGCCTCCGCAGGTCCCTGGGCCAGGTGTGGGGGGAAGCTTGGCACCGCACTCCAGCAGGGGCGGGGTCTCGGGAGGAAGGGGTGGGGTCTCAGGAGGAAGGGGCGGGGCCTCAGGAGGAAGGGGCGGGGCCAGGTGTATACAACCCTCCGTGCCACCCGGCGCACACCACACCGCCCCAACCCTTAGAGCCTCACAGAGAGTGCAGTGCGGCGCTCTGAGAGTGATTTAGAGGGGCTCCAGACACCGCTGCAGTAGCCCTTCGAATTGCCAGGCCCTTGAGAAACTCTCCTCTTTGCCCCATCGGCAGGCCTGCCGACAGAGCCACTGCAATGTTGCCAACGGCAACGGACTTTCAGTTCCGTGTAGGTTCCTATGTCACTTTCCCAAATGGGAGGCTGTAAAGTGGCGGGGGTCTTGCACAGCGGAAAGCAGCAACGCTGAATACCTTCGAAAGCATCAGCCGACGTGACTTGCCCAACATCAAACCGGAAAGCTGGAGGCAGAGCAGTGAAGTGACCCAGGAACCCACTAAAGTCTTGTGCCAAATCCCCACAAAACCCTGCAGCCGCTGGCCCGGCCTTCCTCGCTCTGCCCACTGTCCCCATAGCGTTTCTGCCAAAAGCTGCCAGCAAAGATGGTTTTAATGTAGCTACCTGGGTACTAAGAACTGATCCGAAACCAAGAGTTCATGCTACATATGCCACAGAACAGCTGTCAGATAAAAATGACTTTCGGCCATTACCAGCCTGGCCTATTTTCAACGACATGACATCGTTCACAGTCTCCAGATTCTAGTGTCACGCCCCTTTTTAATTAACACTCACATCAGTGGGCTGCATACCATATTCCGCACTCCAAATGCCTCCTCGTCAGCACATGCCACGTACGTGCAGAACTTACTCCGCTCACAGCAGACAGACAGTGGTTGTGGGGCCGGAGAGCAGGGGGCCTTTCACCCTCATTTTGAGGTAGACTCTGTTGAATTAGAGCTGCAGGTGGCTCATACTTGCTTCAAAGGCAGGAGTTTACTTGGACAGAACGCTCAGCCTGCCGCGGCCCCCAAGTCGGACAAAGAACCCAACGGGAGCATCCAACACAAAGATTCAGGCAGGCACCTTAAAACACCGGGAAGTTCTTTTGTAAACCACCGGCATCCCCAGTTCACAATTCACAAATGAGAACAGAATTCAAGAATAGAAGTAAGGGGACACCAGCTATCTGGGGTAGGTAATACTGTGAGGAAAACAAGTGGCTGCCTGGAAATGAGAGGCATTGGAGGGAGGTGTGGGAGAGTGAGAGTGTGTGTGTGTGTGTGTGTGTGTGTGTGTGTGTGTGTGTGTGTGTGTGTGAGTGAGTGAGAGAGAGAGAGAGAGAGGTGTATGTGAGTGCGGGAAATGTGCATGTGTTTGTGTGTATGAGAAAGACAGGGAATGAGGGAGGCATATTTGTGTGATGGAGGCATGTAAGTGAGAGGGGGTGTGAGGGCAGGAGGATGTCTGAGGGACATGTGTCTGTGTATGAGCAAGGGGATGTGTGTCTGAGGGAAGGGGCATGTCTGAGGAAAGAGTATGTGTATGTAAGGGAGGAGGTGTCTGAGGGAAAGGGGTGTGTGTGTGTGTGTGTGTGTGTGCGAGAGACAGAGAGAGGGAGGTGCCTGAGTAGTGTGCATGCGTGTGTGTGTGTCTGTGAGGGAACAGAATGTGTGTCTGAGGGAAGGAGGAGAGTGTGTGTGAGAGAGAGTATGAGAGAGAGAGAGAGAGAACGCAACAATTAAATGCCCCACATTTGAGAGTAATTTATATGTGCCCAAATGAAATTTTTCAGTAGGTATTTCATTTTGCCCACACAAGATTCTTCATTCCTGGACTTTTTCAGAGTCCATATTCCCCATATGCCCTATGCCTTGTAACACAAGGAAAACCGGAGGTTAGCAACAATTTTCCAGACAGGTCTATTGTGATTCAAACTGTCCTTTTTTTATTCAATTATAAGAATAAAAAGATCTGAGATAAGTACCCAACATGTGAAAACAGATGCTGACCCTGAGCGTATCTACTGCTGACGATGTCCTCCTACGTTAAGTGAGTGGCCACACTGTGGAGATGGATAAGAAAATGAACGCAACATCTTGCTAGAGAACTCTGAATGAGAGCGGTAGTTATTGCAGGAAACTGAAACACAAGACCTAATCCGCTTTGTCTATTGGTTGGGGCCTACCATTAGGTCCCTGTGGGGCTGCTGTCAAATTAGACAGGTTGAACCTCTCTAATCCAGAACTCTCACACCCAGAAACATCTATCATCTGGAATGTTGTTAGTTTGCTGGGTGTCCACTTAGCATGGGTGTGGCCAAGTTTCCTGTGGTCCCCTAAAGGGCCACCGGTCATGGCTCTCAGTTGTTATTTAGCTTTGATTTACCCCTAAATATCTTCTCAGAACCCAGCAAGCAGTGGAAGTGCTGGTAATGCTGCTAGACAATATTGACCTCCTCTGGTCTGGAAAATTCTCTGGTTCGGAACCGGTCAGGTCCTGAGGGTGCCGGACTAGAGAGGTTCCACCTGTAGTGATCTCCAGGATGACCCTTGAGAGCTTCACACACATAGGGCAATCTTTAGCCCCAGCGACCTCTACCACCTGACACTGCCCGTTTGCAGAATCCCCACACTACAGCAGCAGCATGGGTTTAGAACTGGATGAAGTAGGTTCCACTTTTAAAAGGAACATTGGATTCTTGACTGTACAAGAACAGGACTGTCGCAGAAACTTATTTGTATGTCCAGTGCTTTGGGGGAATGGGCTAAACAAACAGTGTCAAGTTTTTCCATTCTAATTTGAGCATGCTGCCATATCGCCCTGCAACTGTGGTCCAGAATTGTGGCCTGGGTCAAATTGAGTGCCCCATTCAGCAAAGACTCATCTGCATGATTTAGTAGTTTCTGGAAAGTCAAGGCAACATCACGAGGAATTTTATCAGACAAGAATAAGCAGTATGTCTAGAACAGTGTGTCCAGTTTTGGCCCCTCCCTGTACGAAGGGTGCAAACCGCAGAAGTCCAAACAACCAGAAGGGTGGGAATATGGTGGAAATTAAAGCATGACAAAAGACTAAAAAAAAAAACTAGTCATTTATTGTGGAAAGGAGAGGGGTTAGAGAAAATGTGAAGGAGAAATCTAACAGTAAAGAGAATATGGTGAAAACTAACCAATGTTTCATTAAAATAGTGAAAAGACTCTGGATTAAATTAATGGCTGGAGACCATAGAGTAAACACCTATATATTCCGCTTGTATAATCCACTGTTGCAGGATATTATCCACTCAAATACTGTCACTGAAGCTGAGAATGATGTGGATAAGATGGTGATCATTGATACTTGTAATAATGGAAGTGAAGGTCGCCACTGTGTTCTCAAATCTCCTGTTAGGGCATAATGAATCTCTATAGGGGGCAGGAAGAAATTCCCTTTAACAGACAGCACTGCAAAACTGGCATGAAACAGTCACAGGCTACTTGCCAAAGACAGGAAACTGGATTTGATGGACCAGTCGTCTGATCAGGGATGGCAAATCACGTCTTTCTGTGGTGTAGATGGGAACAGCTCTCCTTTAAGTGGTTTGAAAATATATGGGAGATGGATTTTATCTTAAAAGCTGCCAAAATACTTTTTTTTTTTTTTTTTTTTTTTTTAAGAGAGAACCAAAATTCTCTGGGGATAGTTTCAAATCCACATAATGTTCCTGAGTGTGAAAGTTTGCGATGCTACCTCTACGTTATCCGATGTGTGTGTAAAAACACACTGCCAGCTCGCTCGCGCTCAGTGACACATCTGAGGATGATATGGAATCGAGTTATTCAGTCTTAAAAACCAACAAGCACTTATGTTCCTGGGCTTTGTGAAAGTAGATTTTCAGATGACACAATGTGCAGAAGAGATGTGTGTCTGCTAAAAAAAAAATCAGGAAACATCTCTTCAATTAGCTCCAACAAAGGAGGTGGAAGCACAAAGAATTGGGATGAAACACATGCTGCATTTCAAGAGAATCCACTCTTTCACTGACTAGGGATTTCAGTCCAAAACCAACTGAACTTAAAATCACTGGGCAAGATCTTTGGATGGTGCCAATCAATGCAGCCTTATTAACTTTGCTTGGTGAGAAAGAAAGAAAGAAAGAAAGAAAGAAAGAAAGAAAGAAAGAAAGAAAGAAAGAAAGAAAGAAAGAAAGAAAGAAAGAAAATACTTGAGACTGAATCTTAACCAGAGGCATCTACTTTACTACAGATAGTCTTGGCTTACAAAAAGCAATCCCAAGAGCAAAACCATGCCAGCATATTCTTTTTTTAGGAAACTCTGAAATATTACTTAAATATAGTCAAATAGAAGCAGAGGGAAGGCTAGACATCATGGGCTGAGAAAATAAGCAAGTGCCTGGGCAGCCATTTTAATTTATAGCCCATGGCTCAATTCTCAGTGGCTCCTCGCCCACAGGAGATTTCACACACCCATTGCTTTCTCCTTCTCACCTCTCTTAGTCAAACACGTTTAAAAGAAAAAAAAACGATGTTGCATTTTGGGGTTATCTTCCACAGCCTGGGTAGAATTCAGAGATGCTTTCTTCATTAAGTGCTCATCATCCCAGAAATGAAAGCAACTCATTTCTTCCCAGGGTGCCTGTTAACTGAAAAACTCATCTTAATTGACTGCACAGATGAGTTAACCCTCTTCAGATTCACAAACCCATCAATGGCCCATTTGCACAGCAGCTCGGCTGGCGAGTCTCGTCTGAGCGCTGCGCTGACGAGGAATGCGAGATTCAGCGATACGAGGGTGGGGGACAGATGGGGCCAAAGCAGCCCTAGTCAGGATCCTTGTTCATGACAAAAATGAGCATTCTGGGGCCGAGCATGGAACGTGACAAATAATGCTGCCGCTGCTAAATTGTCAACACGAAGATCACCTTGCCAAGTCAATTGCAGAGGAATCAACAGATAATGCAATTCTACCCCCAAATACTAGTTAAATAGCCTTGCAATGGGCCTACAGAGAGGACACAGAGCTGGAAGCTGGAACCTCGCAGACATAGGAGAAAAGGAATAACAATAAGCGAGGCAGTAAAAATAATTGCACATTTCACTCTCTTCGCATTTGTCTTACTACCTTCCCGCCTTCATGGTTTATTATCTAGAACACACATGGCAGGACCAGAGGACATAAGAGGGGAAACTAGAGTACCTCAAATCTAACAGCTTTCTTATCTAGCTGCCTGAAATGAATACAGATGATTCTCCAATGCGCATTGCTGTTATTTGATATATAATTCTTTGCCAATGAATAGGAATCAACAAAGTTACCCACATGTTCACCCACTTACAGGTATCTTTATGGACTGATTTAATCTAGAGCCATTGAAATGGTTTGCATTAAAAAGAGAGGATTTTGCTAAAAAATTAGCCTCTTTTCAAAATCAATGTTCCCACTAAACATTTTGCTGTCCCCATTTTCCATTTGATAGGAAGTGTTCATTATATTTTAAAGAAAAATAAATAAAAAAGTATTGAATATTATGGATTTTTAAAGAAAATTATTGAAATTGTGTTTACTGAATGCCCAACTGCAGTAAGAAAATTGTTTTCAGTTAAATAAAAAGTGTTTAAAATGGTTTTGATGACATGTGGACAAAAAAAGTCATGAATTTGACAACATCGAGGCAACTTCAAATTGGCTTGTGAAGTCTTTTTCCTGTTTCTCACCCAGTTCTAATGACTACTATAACGTCATCACACTACTGCACATCGACCAAATACTACCCAAAGCTATAAATACTGGACATCAACAAAAAATACCACTCCAAAAATAATTACTATTCCATCTCAATTTTCGAGTTAGAAAAAATTATTTTAATCTGCACGTCAATTGTATCGTTCTTAAATGTAGACTAAAATGAGGCACTGTTTAGCTAGAGGTAAAACCCGCCCTGTGATTCATAGCATAGGTCTAGCTTAAAAATTGTTAGACGATCTTCCCCTCCCAGAATAGCAAAACAGAACTGTCTCTGTGTAAAACAGCCAGAAAGGTAACTTGAACTGCGAATGATCATACACAGAAATCACAGTGTATTATATAGAGATATTTTGTATCGCCAGTGGGCTACATTTTTAGAACTGGACATGAACATTTCTCTCTCTATCCAGAGTTGCTTGCATAAACAGGATTATTCACTAGTTAAGGTGCCAGCATAGAACCCAGGAGAGACAGGTTGAATTCCCTGCTCTGACACAGACTTCCAATGTGACCTTCAGCAACTAAATACCTGTAAGGATTTGGGCCTGAGAAACTTGCCTAACTGCCACTGAACTCAATGGGAGTCAGGTACCTTGAGGATCTGGATGTTTGTTACCCATCTGTAAAATGGGAACAATTCTACCTCCCGGGGGGTGGAGCTATTAGAATCAATGCATTCGACACTGTGAGGTGCTCAGATAACATTGCAATTGGCAGCCAGCTGAGCTTTCAACAGTAAGTTGATTTAAGACCCTGCTTCCGAGGGATCACACTGATTAGATCAGATACATGAGTTTCATTACCCAACTTCAGAGGTTGAAAGGGGAAATCAGCTTTGCATATAAAGTGGGGCTCAGCCCCAGCACTGAGATACAGGCCTGCATGTCAGCTATTATCTCCCTGCATTCTTATCTCCTCAGTGTCTAAACAGCTGCCTTTAGGACAGCGCAGCTCTGCCACCCTCCTGAAGTAGGCTTAACGTCTCTTCCGTGGCGCAGCTGGCCGTGAGGTGGGGATATACCCGGACCTCTTCCCCACCCCCTTTGCACAGGACAGTGTGCCCAGCGGTACTCAATCTGCGAACCATAGAACCATAGCGCCGGAAGGGACCTCAAGAGGTCATCAAGTCCAGCCCCCTGCCCTCATGGCAGGACCAAGCGCCATCATAGATGTCAGGGGATCCTCTCGAACGATTCCCTAATTCTGAGATAAGCCGCGGAGGAACAGAGGAAGGCCAGATGGCCCAGCATTGACCAGTTCCCCAAACAAACAGGGAAGACACAAGGGAGTTTTCTCCCTCCTGCCAAGTAAAAAAGGAGCCATCAGATTTCTGCAGCAGCCTGTATTAAAAGCCTGTGAGACACCAGACATTAAAGAAACAGACACCATCTAAGACACAAGCTCTCCACCCTCTGGTAGCTTTGCCACCTACACTCAGGCATCCACCTGAAAAGCTGTGGGCATCTTTGTACGGCTACATTGGGGGGGGGGAGGAGGTTCAGAAGAGGCATGCAAATAGAGCTCGCATTTGCATATCTTCTTCCGTTTTTTTTTTCCCCAGAAGAGGCTTTTCCGCCATTTGGCCCTGACTACACGGGGCCAAATGTCGGGAAAAAAAAACCTCTTTCGAAAGCCCCTGTAATCCTCGTTACGAGGGGTCAAAGTTACTGGCACTGGGTTGGTAGTTCTTCTTGCCTGACAGTTGGCAATGCAACCTTAAGAGAAAAAGAGTAATGTGGAACAGATGAATAGAAATAGACTTTGTGGGAAAGTTAAGCCATTTAACTCTGAATTCAGTTAGATCAATTTAAAGAATTCAGTTTGTTGCAATAAATTTAACATCTCCAAAATTCTAAAATTAGTGCAATAGAGAAAGCAAATATTGCGTTGTCACTGTTCCAATAAAAAGGTGCATATCTATAGATCGCCTATTTCTTTTTCACCAAGATACTTTCCAAATACATAATGCTACTTTCAGCAGTTTTTACCATCTGAAATAATAAAAGAGAAGTGAAATTTCTGAGGGTGACAAAAGCTTCACAAACTTGTGGTGTCACTTTCTTTAAATGTGGAACCACTCCAACCACAGAGATAATTATAGATGACCAGATTGTAACTGCTTTATTGCTTCTTTTTCCTCATAAGTTTTAATTTTGGACAGCTAAATGAAAAATGTGGTTTCAATTTCCTACATATTGCACACAATTTGGTCTGACCAAGAAAATCGAATAAAATGGGGTGCTTTTTAGAGTGACTTAAAGAGTGGAGTTTAGGGTTTTGTTTGGGGGTTTTGTTTACTTGTTGCTTTTTAGCACTGTAAGAATAACAACGTTCAAAATGCAGAAACCCCTTTGGGGGCAGAAAATAAATTGCACAACAGACTCAGAAAAGCGCCGGGTAATTTTTTTGCCTTACCCTGCTTTCAGCAGTTTAACAAGGTAATACAATTGGCCTAATCTCTCTTCCGCCATTTTACCGTGTTACGGTGTAAAGGAAATGAAGCTGAATGCACGTGTTACAGGAAATCTTTTCATAAGAAAAATGCTGTGTATGTAACCATCTTGCTCTCTCAGAATGCACCAGTGATTGTCAACATCGGCAGAAATCAGCTCCACTCAAACCATTTAAAAGGCTCCTATCAATATTTTACATTAAACTAACACAACCAAAAAGCTATGGACAGGAGGAGAAAGGTGCAGGATCTGTTTTGCCCAGGTCTCTGGTTGGTACGTGATCTTACCCGCAGGTCCAGTATGGACTGCAAGAAGTTGGCATGAGAGGTGCTTAATTGTAGAACTCTTTAAAGTCAGGCTCTGGAACCTGGGACAATGCTAGTGGAACGTATGTATTACCACACTATGTCACACTGAGGGATCCTCCAGGCCAACACACTATCCCCTACAGTGGTTCATGCTAGATGTTGCAGAGAAAAAAAAGCAACCCTAAAATAGGCACGGATGGGTAAAGTACCCAGAGGGCCACTGACCCTCATTAGAGACATGACCATGTCCCTAAATATATGCGCTGGGTTTTCAAATGACTTTTCTTTTTAACAACCGCGTGAAGGTGGATGCCATCTGCCTCTGTTCATTGGACTTATAGCTCTTCTGCACCCATTACAAAGAAAATAGGTATCTTTATTGTACTGAATGCTCGCTCTGTTGACAGCATGTGGGGTCGCATTCTAACTATGCACAGTATCCTCTTTGTAGAGGTTTGCTGCAGTTAAAAGAAAAGAAAATCCCGGCAAACAAGAGTGCTGTTCCAGATGGAGTGATTTGCAGAACTGGGAAACCAGGCCTTAATCCAGCAAAATAAGGCACACCAAAAGTCTTCAGTAGGATTACCGATGGGTTGAAAGTTAAGCGTTTACTTAAATATTTTGCCTGGGTGGAGGCATAAATCATTGCCCATTGATTTTGTTAGTCAAAATACTGTCAAATTGTATAGTAATATGTCTCACAATAAGGTATTTACAAGAGCTGTTTTCTTGTGAGCATTTGGGTCTGTTTAGAACTTTGCAAAAACGTGTGCAAACAAAGCATAAACAAAATGTAGAATAGTGATAGAGATGTAGCCGTGTTAGTCTGGGGTAGCTGAAGCAAAATGCAGGACAATGTAGCACTTTAAAGACTAACAAGATGGTTTATTAGATGATGAGCTTTCGTGGGCCAGACCCACTTCCTCTATTTGATCTGAGGAAGTGGGTCTGGCCCACGAAAGCTCATCATCTAATAAACCATCTTGTTAGTCTTTAAAGTGCTACATTGTCCTGCATTCTGCTTAAACAAAATGTGTGTTTGCCAATAAACTGCAGTGCAAAATGGTTTTCAGTATGGGCTTGTGAAAAATCAAAAGCCAGCTTTTTCCCTGAAAAAAACCCCAAAACAACCCATGATTGGTGATTTTGAAGAAAACTTCAAGAAAAGGTACAAAGAGGATTTTTGAGGCTTTGCAAATAATTTTTAACACCCTTCAGGAATTTGGTGGAAAGAGACATTTGGGGATTTGTGAAATCTGAGGCCTAAATGAATTGCTGGAAAACTTTGAACAAATCACTGGGAGAAAGTTGTCATCAATTTCAGACAGCTCTATCCAAGAACCCTAGGAAAATGTTGTCATCAGAAAAGTCTCTTTGGAACAATGACAATGCAAGTCCGACAGCGTTATACTGAGGTTCTGTCATCTTATGCATCTATATACGCACAACACCAAAGAATCTATAATAGGAACCCACCGCTTCTATCCATGTAGATTTTACAATAGAAAATGCTAATCCACTTCAGATAGTTGGCCAACCCACACGACTGGGACCTAATTAGACAAGAGGCAAAAGCCCAAAGAGATTAAGGTCCCGAAGTCAAAGGGACTTTCATTCTTGACTTCAGCAAGTGAATGAGCAAACCCTTAGAGATTTTTTCAAGGTCACTGAGGAAGTCCATGGCAAAGCCCAGAACCTTCAGATACCAAGGATAGACCTCTACCCTTTGAGCCGCAGGAATAATTCCATCACTTGGCAGGGAGGGGAGCCGACAGCCTCCGCAGGCCCTAGGAATGTCAAATATCGGTTAACTGAACAGTCGATTAACCTCATGAATTCTTATCAGTTACTCGACTATTCTATAGTCCTCAGGGGTGGGACCGGCAGCCAATGCACTCTGGCTCCACTCCCGAGGAGCCCCCTGCCTCTCCACGCTGCTGCCTCTGTATCAGAGCACGGGGTGCCAGGTGGGAGCTAGCCCATGAGGGGAATCAGTTTAAATGCCAGCTCCCCTTGCAGACCGGCTGCCTGTCATCCCACGCTGCTGCCTCTGATACAGAGGCAGCAGCACAGGGTGGAAGCAGCCCCTGTCCGGGGTGGGGCGGAGGGCTGAGCTCTCAGACCTGGCACGAGCCAGAAGTGAGCCGGGCTGCCTGCCCGCATTGGCTCCTAATACACTTTAAATGCAGAGCTGCAGCAGGGGTAGGTCCTAGACCTGGCGCAAGCCAGGACTGAGCCAGGCTGCTGGTCAGCCTGCTAAAAATGTACTGGTAAGGGGGATGGGGAATGGAGAATGCATGCAGTCTACAGCATTAACCTATAAGCTTTCGCTTATTGGTTAATCGACTCCTCTATTACATCCCTAGCGGGCCCCTGGGCAACTTGAGGGCGGGATCAGCTCTAGGCTACAGGAAGGGGCGGGGCCTCTGAAGGAAGGGGCAGGGCTAGAGGCAGCCAGCTGTCTGCACTGACCATGGCACGCTCCCCCCAGAGATCAGAGCAGCACGGCGCGTGCAGTGTGGAGCTCCGGTGGTAATTTAAGGGGCCCAGGACTCTGGTCCGTTTGGATCACCGGGCCCCAAGGCGACTGCCCTGACGTAAGGCCTGGTGGCTGTCGAATGCTGCCCTTCATTGGACAGTCACTCTATGTCCACACTGCACACTGAGCCAAGCCTCCCATAAAGCAGTGAGCAGCAGGTCAGCGAGCAGCTATAACCGGGGGTCAGAGACCCTGCTGGGGAGTGGCAGGTAAGAGCCTGAGTCCTGCCAGGACCTGGACCCAAGGGCTGTCCTTGGCAGCGTGGCTGCATGTCAAGCCCCAGAAGACCTATGAAGTGCAGTATGGATGTGTTCATCATCTAGGGTTGCCACACACTGACTCCAGGCACCCCCAGAGCTATGCTTCAAATGCAGTGTAGACAGTCCCTCTGTGGGGGTGTAACACATGCTCTGCCAGCTGTTTCATGACAATGATTTTTCTCCAGGGCTTTTAAATGGCTACTTTTTTTATGTGACTTTTCCTTTTCCGGCTAACCCACAACAGACTCACTCGGACAAGATACGACGAGTTCCGCGACTCCTGCTGTTGCAGTTACGTTCTAATAGGGTTGCCATTAGTTTTACCAAAAATACTGAATGTGGCAGGAAAAAAATTGGTTGACAAAAAAGTTGTTGAGCAAAATAAACATTTTACATAGCCGGTATTTTCTGGTTTTTTTACTGGACAGGAGCCGCAAATACCAGACTGTTCCAGAGACACCTGGCAAACCTAGTTCTAACCCTGACCACTTCCTTAGCTGCTTAAAACTTCCCAAGGAAAAAAGAAGTTTTACTTACTTAAGTATAGGGGCCAATCTTGCACTACACACTTTAGTATCAACAGCTTAATATTCTACAGTCACACTCTGGATTACAGCACGGCCCTTGCAGTTTACTGAAAATAATCTTCTGAGGCTCAGCTAGCTGAGGATTATTTCCCTACATCCACCTCCGTCACCCCCACACATGAAATATTCGTTTCACAAATTTTTCCTGGCGGGGTTAAAAAAGAAAAGATCAGTATTGCAGGCATGACAATGACAAGGAATCTGTTCAATCACAAAGAGCATTTTCACTAGGCCAGAACTGCTGAGAACTCCATAAGCTGATGAGGCTCTGATTTTTAGGTAATCGTGACAGTGAGATGGATCAAGTCTGCAGGAAACTGTAAAGCTGACTCCTCCCAGAAATATATGCACGTGTAGCTTTAAAAACCCTAAAGGTATCACTGCGACAGGAGTTACCACTCCTACATCTTGTGCAATTTCTTCCATTTTTTTTCTTTTGCAGTGAAGTCATGACTTTGCTCATTATAAAAATCTTGCTGCTAAATTATTTATCACAAACTACTAAGCGGGGTATGTTTGCAGTCCTCGGCAGAAAAAAAACACCCCAGAAAAGCTATGTTGCACAATGCTTTGTAAATGTCAGGGTACCTCTTTTAAACATCTCGGTGACCCTAGTCCTTTTTCCGACATGCTTGTTGACATGAGATGCGAGCACAGGGACCTTTGTAACAACTTTCCAATGCATATCATGAAAGTTTGTATTGGGGGAAGGTCTATTTCTTCCCTGATATTGTTTCTGATGCTATGCCAGGCCCTGGTCTACACAAGGGAGTTATTTCAAAATAATTCCCCTTATTTTGAAATCACAAGCAGCGCGCTCATGCTACCAAACCCGCTATTTCAAAATCTGTACTCCTGCTTTCCAGGAGGAATAACACTCATTTTGAAATAGTGGTAGTGTGGACTTTCTGGTGCCACTTTTTCATACTCCCCAGTAATTCAAACTAATTACTCCTCAGCGCCTCTAAGTTGAGGTTGCGCATCCACATTAATGCAGCCTGCCTCAGACTAATTTCAAGGCTTCCTTGCAGTGTGGACACGCTATTTTGAAATCATTATTATTTGAATGATTTTGAAATAATTTCCTAGGGTAGACATGCCCCATGAGACAGACATCATACCAGTACACCTTTCAGAGCTACCATACACAATCAATGTGAGATAGTGTAAAAAACAAACCTCAACCATGCTAAATTGTATCAGGTGGTCATAAGACCCAGTCAGAGACCAAGGAAACTTGGTCGCTTGAAATACCTGCACTATTCTAGCCAGGCACTGTGACTTTAAGATGCTACAGCTTTGTGAGCATTTGGGAGCTTGCTCGGCAGGGCCCACATAACGAGGCAATAGTAGCGATGAAATAATGAGCGGAGGAATGCAGCCCTGTGCGTCTGTTCCAATCTCAGGTGCGATCGCACACACTAACGCCCTGGATCGATAGTCACCGCAGCTAGCCGTTCAATACCCCCCTGAATTATTGCTTCATTTTTCTTCTTATTATAGATGAGTTGTGTTATTATTTTCCCCCAATCAATAGTTTACAACCTTTTTTATCCAGTTCTCCATAAATTTTGTGATTACTTTAAACTGGGAATTCCGGTACACTAAATAAGATGCAGTATCTGAAAGACTGCGAATGTACCAACATGACTTCTCACGCACGACACCATGCCATGGTTACAGGCAGAACCTAATCAATAGCGGGGGTGGGGGAGGAGTCTATGCAGAAAAGTTGAAAATGGCAGAAAAAAGCAAATTGTTAAACTACTTAGCAGCTCGGGGAAAAAAGCAAACAACCCACAATTTGAGAAGCCCACCAAGAGAGTGTTCTGATGTGCATTTTGTGTCTGAAATTTAATTCCAAACAAATATGCTTTTGCCTTTCCTTTCTGTTAAAGGACCAGCATAATTCCATGAAACTGTGTCTTACAAAGCAGATTGTTCTGTGCAACTTGGAGTGATTTAATTAACTTGCACTGCCCTTTCCTGGTAAGTGTTTGAAGCATACTCAAATCAAATCACAGTAACTCATCGGCTAGCCTACTTTCTGCGTTTTATGCAAAGGAGCTTCTTTGGAACATGAATGGGCACTACAGGTTTCCCTGGAGAGGGACCAGTGAAATGAGTTAATGACACAGTTATTGTGAAACGGTGCACATCATTCTGCAGAAAACAATGGAACTGAACAATCATTACACGGAAAACGTTAATAATTGTGGGCAGCCTGCATTGGCGCCAATGAGACCCACTCGCGTGGGGCTCTTCTGATGTCAATCGACCATCAGGGATCCAAACTAGCAGCCTGCGTTGCAGGATCGTGGCCATCCCGGGTGTAATTCGCTGTATATTAGCTACCACGTTGATGATGGAAGGACAGTATTTGAGGATGACACGTCCCCAAGTTACAAAGGAGAACAAGAAATGACTCTGGAAATCGATGCTACAAACTCCAGTAGATTCCTGCTTCTATCCACTCCCACTAATTAGTCCTGGACCTTTCAAAGAGACAGTCCAATAACTCTTTTGGAAGTGGGCATCTGTATTTCAGTGGAACAAGTAAATTCATAACAAATCATTCCTGCTCACTAATTGTCCAAAGAAAGTTTACAATTTCTTTCAAGGTCTTTTTTTTTAAATTTGAAGTTACTCATCAAATAGTTTCTGTGACTAATCCTCACCTTATAGATCATAAACAAGCAAAGTGTTATGAATATTTAATATGTAGCATCCACATCTACATTTTCTCAAGGGATAATATTTATATATATGGCCCCGATCCTGCAAGCTTGCACATGCTTTTCACTTTACTACTCCCACATGAATTTGTGTTCCCAGAGTCAAAGACCAGTAAGCACTGTTGTGATCATGTAGTCTGATCTGCTATGTGTCAGGCCAGAGAATTTCCTCAACATAATTGCTGGAGATCTTTTAGAAGACTAGCCAACTTGGATTAAAAATGGTTAGTGGTAGAGATCGACTATAATCTTGAAAAATTGTTCCAATGATTAAAATGTAAATGGCCTCGAGAAATCATCAGGTCTAATCTTTTGTGCTGAGGCATGACCAAGTTAAAAAAAAACAAACAAAAAAACCACATAGCGCCTCCCTGACAGGTGTTTGTCCAACTTAGTCCTAAAAACCTCCTCTCCCACCCATGACTGGGAGTCCAGGCAATCTATACCCCCAAGTGGCAACACTAATCACATTTATAGATTTTGAACTGAAAAAAATGGTAAAGGAAGACCCAAACTTAAGCCACATCTTCATTTGTCATGCTGGCGATCAATCTTCTGGTATTTGATTTAGCAGGTCTAGTTAAGACTCACTAAATCAAACACTGAGGGCACTCGCACTCCCTGCAGCCACTCCTATCGGCCTCCCTCTGTGAAGACAGCTCCAAGCTTGGCTTAAGGTAAGCTGATTCCTGCTATGTATTTTACATAGCTGGAGTTGTGTACCTTAACCCCATCGTCTAAGTCTAATGTAGATCTGGCCTTAAAATAAACAGGAGCAACAGGTTGCATCCTCTCCTTCCTTCAAAATAAAAGGCACAGACATCGCAATGCAAAGCATAAGATAATGAAAACTGCACCAAAATCATGTAGCTGCAGCTGCAACATTATTGCTATCCTACGGCCATGTCTATTTTAAATTTATTTTTAGGAACCATTCTATAGATATTCTCCTAACTGCTGATGCATGACACGCTGCTTTTGAAACTTCCGGAGAAACTTACAATTTTTATAGTGATGGCACTAGCCAGAAAAACATGTTTCTCAGAGTTCATGAACACAATAATCATAGTAATCAGGCTTTTGTTACAAATTCGTAATTTCTGCAAGAATCAATAGTCATTTTTTCTCGAAATCTGTGAGAGAAGCCATGCACTTGGTTCCTACTACTCCTTCAAGCTAGGGGGTGCTGCTGCATTCCTAGAAAGTCCAGATTCAGAGACCCTGCAAGGTTGGCTTTGCAAATTTCCCAAACAGTTCCAACGGAGAACTTTGTAACTACCCACAATTTTAACAAACATGTATTTTGACAGATGCCTGTTAAAACATGTTAATCTGAATGTGCATTTTCCATTCCATTCTCGTGTGTGTGTGTATGTGTGTAAAAAGTACTTGTGTGTATGTAAAAAAGTTCTTGTAAGTGTGTGTGTGTGTGTGTGTGTGTGTGCGCGCGCGCACACGCGTGTGTAAATTAACCCTCCGCCTGCTGGGAGTTTGGGTTTCCTGATGCTAACCACCAAAGCTGATCCCAGGTGCAAATACACTAGCAGCTCAAGGCAGCAAACCTCTCATGCAAAGAGGTTAACCACAATTGATGCTAACAGGAAAAAGGTGAAAGATTACGTTTGGGAGGGGAGGGAGGACGAAGTCGAAAGGCGTGAATTGTCATGGTGTTTTTCTAGGCTGCTCTGTAGCTGTCTGGGCTGAAACAGACCCCAAGGCAAGAGACCCACTTTGCCGTTACCCTCCCTCATTCCAAAAAGAGTCTGCACAGTTAAGGGATGAAGGCCTCATAGCTGGTGTTTCACAGCAGACGGTCCGATGGCACCATGTCAGTGGAGGCTGCTGCGCACTGTTACACAAGTGGAGGACGAAGTCACTTCTTTGTACAGTTTATATTTCACTTGCTTACAAGGGGATCTGCCTCCGATCTTTTTAAAAAATGACCTCGGGCTTTCTGTTTTAGCTTCCTTGCGGCAGACCCAGAAGGCTAGCGCTGGATTCTGTTTTTCAGCTTGCGTTTGGCATATCGGGTTTTTCTCAAGAGCCAGTGGGACGGCTCGGGGTGTTTATTCCGAGCACTGTCGTTAGGAGCATGTGCTCTTTAACCCAAGCTTCCTTTCTCCCCATGCGTTGGGCTCAAAATCCCTTCCCCTCTCAGGGGCTCAGCGTTTGCTCTCTTGGCTCACGCCATGGCGTCAGCATAACTAGCCCTCCGAGGCATCGCAGTGTTTTCCGGCCTAGACAGGGTGTGAGAATTTCGAATCGAAATAAAAACACACAGGGAAAAAAGTGCGGAAAACCAACTTTGTCATCTTCATGCACCCGGTTGATGCTTTATAACTAGAGGAGGCCCAGCAAACCGGAATGCCCATCTCGCTAATAAAAAGGGGTGTGGTGCTTCCACATATCCAGGACAGAGGAGGATCGCTGTACCGAGATCTGCGGGTAGCTGGCTCTTCAGCTGTGCTGGGATTCCTGGCACCCAACGGACGGCCTTGGATTCTTACAAGGCAGGGGTCCTGCCCAGGCAGTCAAAACCAATGTAGACATGGGCCCCCCTGAGCCTCTGACAGGGCGGTGTCAGACCGCCAGAGGACTCGGTCAGGCACAATGTCTTCCAAAGTGGAGCAGAAGGGTGGGGAGCAGCCGACCTGGCTGCTCCACAAAGTCCCAGATCAACAAAGCTCTGAAGCTTTCCGCTGGGCTCCAATTCCATAGACCCATCGGAGGGGGCCCACTTCTTCCACTGCCTGCCTCCCCCGGGATTACAAATGCAGCCGCTCGCACAAGCTGGCAGCTCCCTGGCATCCCCAAGCACTTGCAGGCAAACCCTGGCTGCCGTTCCTGTCAGTTTGCTGGAAGGAGAACACAGCCTTCCTCACCCCTCTCGCCTTCCCATCCAGCCAGGGGTGGACAGAATTTGCTCCTTTGATTTTTTGAATGTTTCCTCTGTTGTACATTGGTTTCTGAAGAATATCAAATAAATACAATGTGGATTACACACACACACACACACACACACACAGCCTACTAGCCAAAGGGTTCAGGTAACTTTCCAAGAGCCGAGTAAAGGAGAATAGCAATTCACAACCCTCTCACAGGTCACGGCAAGGGCTGGAAACACAAGATCCAGAAATAGCCTGGCCCCGCGGTCTGGCTTTGCACCCTCAACCCCTCCCTCTGCTTGAAAAGCAGCAGCCATGGCAGGTGACATCCAAATGCTTGAACTGCTCACTTAGTGGTCCCCATCGCAGGGCACATTTGTTCCAACGCCCTCGCTTGATCAGATTGCAAGGTTCTTTTGTGGTGTGACTGTGCCTCGCTTAACTGGTTTCTTATAGACTCAGGCCAGAAATAATAAAGGATTTAGCTCACGCTACATTAAAAGAGATCTCAGCTCTTGGCTCCACCAGTCTCTGAAGCCATGGCTACCTTATGCAGAAGATTGATGCTGCTGCGATCAATCTTCCAGGGTTCGATTTAGCAAGTCTAGTGAAGACCCGCTAAATCAAACTCAGAGGGTGCTCCTATCCGTGCTAGTATTTCTGCTCCTCACTAGGAGTAAAGGAAGCTGACGGGAGCACTTGCTCCTGTAGACCTCCCGCTGTGTGGATGGCGATTTAAAATACATCGACTCTAGCTATGCAATTAAAGTAGCTAGAGTTGCGTATCTTAAGTCGACCTTCCTCTCCACTGTAGATCTGGCCTCTGAGACAAACCCTAACCATCTTTCCTCACCCTGTGTCACACATTCATGGACAACAAAGCATGGAGAAGAACAGAGGGCCACGAGGCAGTGACTGGAAGCCTCTCACAAGCAGATGCTAAAGCGTCTGGCCCCAGAATTCAGGCTTTCGCGACTCATGTGTTCAGTTCTGCAGCTCCTCTGCTTAATCCCAGTTGTGGGATAAGGGGTCAGCCATCAGATACCACAGTCTGTCAGCCACATGGCCTGAAAACCACGTGCCAATGTTCTGGCCCCCTGCTGGAGGCCACACCGACTCCTCAGCGTGTGCACAGCCTGGATTCAAACACACGGACGCCACTCTGGGTAGGGTAACAGACCAGCCTTTGCGTGCGCGCACACACACACACACTCTTGACAAACTGGCCTGTAGCTTACAGGCCTCCTTTGCCACACACAAAGTGGGAGTGAAATGCAGCAACGCACAGTGCACAGCAATGCTACACAACAGCCTAGCACAGGACCCGGAGAAGGAAACAGGGGAAGGAATTGAGCAGGCAGAATCTATAGCCCCATTCTAAAAGATGTCCCAATTCCGAGGCTAAGATCTCTACTCTTAGTCCTGGTCTACACTAGGGCTTTATTTCAAAATAACCCCTCTTAGGTCACATTTATAAGCAGAGCATCCACACGACCAAGCCTGTTATTTGGATGTAACGTGCCACTTAATTTGAAATCTGTCCTCTTGCTTTTCATCAGGAATAACACTAATTCCGAAATACTTATTTCAAAATAACTGTAGCGTGGATGCTCCGGTGCCGCTATTTCAAAATAACAACTCCCCAACATAATTCAAAGTAATGACTCCCCAGTACTTCCTGGGGCTTTAAGTCGAGGTAGTGCATCCACATTAATGGAGCCTGTGTCGGACTAATTTCGAGGCTTCCCCTTAATGAGGACATGCTAGTTCGAATTTGTTAAATCAGACGTTATTAAGTCTAACATAATTATTTTGAAATAGTTTCCTAGTGTAGACATGCCCCTACAGAGTGCTGTGAAATATTTAACGACCACAAGCTGTCTTGGTTTGTTGTTGTTGTTTTGTGGGTTTTGGTCTCATCAGAAAGATAGCAGCTTCTTCACAAAGTGTCCACACGGTATTTGAACACCCAAGCATAATGAAACTGGTCAGTGAAATCTGGTAGAAATCTGCAAATACCTTTAAACGATGCAGCTTTTTTATGATGCACTTTGCAGATCCTTGTTTCCTTGGCCAAATTGATAGAATTATCAAAGCAGTAACGAAGTAGCGGCAGAATTGATCATTCATTTCAATCTGAGGTAAGAGGGTTTGGAAGCCAGGGATGAAAATAGAAGGTTTTGTTCTGGGATAGAGGAAGGAATTGACAATACATATGTTGTGAACCCCGTGGGTTAACTTATCATGAAGTAACCATAAAACCTGAAAAGCACAAAGAGGTGTATTGGTGTTGGAGATCATCTCGCTACGTTCTATGACATTAAACGGGAAAAGGTTCCAACGGGGTGTTGGGTTGCATGACAATTTCAGGAATACATACAAATCTAGTTTATGCCTTTAGCATTAATAGCTTTCTAATCCTTTACACAAATGCATAGTTTAGAAGTGGCAACACCTCTTCAAGATGAAAAGCATGTAACAAATTGCTCATGTCCTTTAATAATCAAATTGCGTCGCTTCAACTGAAGATTATCAGCCTTCTTCCCACTCCATGGTTTCATAGGTAGAAAATACTTTATATCCCTATTACATGGATGATGAATGGGACCATTGGCTATGGGTTGTTATTTGCTTGGCTGTAGTCAATATGTTTTCTTTGGACAGGGATTTCAGTGATTTATTTCTCTTCTGGCCTTATCACTTATTAACTCAGGGCAGGCAAAAAAAACCGACAACCAAGGTTGTGAATAAGGCCTAGTGCCTATTTAGACTTGTAATAGCAGAGAAAATATTTGTGGTTAATGATGGAGGTCCCCTTTGCTCCACTGGCCCTGAGTGCACTCCCCTTTAACTGGAAAATAAAAGTCATAATTCTTGGAAAGTGCATCCATAATAATTCGGTTCCTTCACTGCTCGCTTTATTCTGACCATCGCTGTAATTGCTTTTACTCGGCTGCTGTCTTACAGGTACCCTGCACACTTCCTCTGATTGTATTTTTTGCAGTGCATTATGGTGCTGACAGGGTTTAACAAATGCCAGAGGTGCTAGGTGTCAGTGATCAGATTAGCCTCCAGCAGGGATTTTCCAGGTTCTCTCCTCCCTGTCTTAACACCCCTTTCTCTGTGATCCACATTATCTCCCTGTCCTGAATTTCTGCAGCCCACGCTCCTTCTGCTAACCCTGAAATATAAAATAACAAAACAAATAAATGCTGTAGTTATTTTACATAAGAACGGCCGTACTGGGTCAGATCAAAGGTCCATCTAGCCCAGTATACTGACACTGGCCAATACCAGATGCTCCAGAGGGAGTGAACAGAAGAAGTAACCATCAAGTGATCCCTCTCCCGTCTTCCATTCCCAGCCTCAGACAAACAGAGGCTAGGAACACCATTCCTACCCCTTCTGGCTAGTAAGTATTGATGGACTTAACCTCCATGAATTTTTCTAGTTCTTTTGTGAACCCTGTTAAAATCCTGGTCTTCACAACATCATCTGGCAAGGAGTTCCACAGGTTGACAGGGAGGCAGGTATTCCCTGAACATTTCCAGTAGGTTTGGTATGTCATGCAGATGTGTCACTTCCCCTGCCTAGGGGCGTAAGGGTGGCCTAGCGGTTAAGACACATCTCAAAATTCAAGACAAGAGGCTTCAACTCCTACCTGACTCACAGGCTTCCCCTATGACTCTGGACAACTCATTTACTCTCCTCTGTACTTCAGTACCCAATGTGGAAAATAATTTGCTACCAGGATAAAATAGGTTAAGGACTGTGAATTGCTCTTCTATTAGAGAAAGGAAGGCCACATAAGTAAATAGGCCTTACTTACCCCACACTTGTTTTTATATGGGACAAGAAATCAGTGGTGGTAGACTGGCCCAGTGCTTGGGACACAGCAAACAGTAAGCACTGAGTTAGTACTGTCTATCCATAATTAAATGTTCTCTCCATAAGTAATGGAGTCATAGACCCAGATCCTCAAATCAGCTCGGCCTACCCAGTGTTTACTGCAGAATCAGTCTTCCTGCAGTCTCATGGCAAGGTATTCATGTTATGCAAATTGAAAATTTGCATAATGAGCCAATGGGGCAAAGCAGTTACATATATAATTGGGCAATTTTTTAATCATGCGTTAGATTTTCAATTTCTTTCTGTAAACATGAAAAGCAAATAAAATTCACCAATGGAGAGCAGCAAGGGAGGTTGAGATTGGACATGAGGAAAAGCTTCCTAACTGGCAAGGTGGTGAAACACTGGAATAAGTTGCCTAGGGAGGTTGTGGAATCTCCATCCCTGGAGATACTGAAGAGCAGGTTGGACAGACACCTGTCAGGGATGGGCTAGAATGGATGGTGCTTGGTCCTGCCGTGAGGACAGGGGACTGGACTCGATGACTTCTTGAGGTCCCTTCTGGTTCTATGATTCTATGTTAGCGTGGATTTAACTCTCCTTTCCCTGCTATTACTGTGGGGTGGGGGGGCATGGTCGGCCCTCAATCCTCAATAGAACTTCAACGAGATCAACAGCTGTGTAACTGTCTTATATGTTGAAATTTGGACATTGCTGTTTAACTGATCCTGTGGTGTTCTCGCCTTCACTTTCTGCATACCAGCATGGGCGTTGTTTCTTGGTTTTAGCCTTAACCCTGCATTCCTTTGCATTGGTGGGTTTGGTTGAGTCCCTCCGTTGCAGTTCGCACTGATGGACCGTTTGCTGTTCTTTTCTTCTATCGCCCCAATTGCTATTCACTTGTCAAACGCAGCGAAAGGTTGGTGTTACAAACACACGGCATCCATGCATTAGCGCCAAAACCTCCCCTCCTGTCGCTTGCCAGGAAAAGAGAGGTGCTTCACGTTTCATTTCAGAGCAGCAAACATCCCATCTTTGGAGGAGACGAACTTCACGACTGCCTCCGAACGAAACCCGGAGCCGCGCCGACGCCTTTTTAATTCTTTTTCTTGTCCTTTTGGCTGTGGCCTTCTGTCCTCATTGACACTCATCAGCTCTGAAAGCGCACGGGATTTAAAAATAAATGTGCCCGAAAGAGGCAAGCTAATAAAGTTGAGGATTGCAGACCACGAGAACAACCGCCGCATGGTGCTAACACGTTCCCGTAACAGCTATGGCAGGGGTTGCCGGCGTGAGGTCAGGCAAAGGCTCCAGCTGGGCTACTCCAAGAGCCCCCGACAGCCAGTCTGTCTCTTTGTGCCATGTCTTAAGTCAACAAGCTCCAGGTCCCTTTGTTCAGAAAGCCGATGGCTTCATTGATTATGTCTCTTTTGAGCACAACACAGACTCTGGCGCCTCCTCTGAGCAGCAAAGTTTTCTTGCAAAGGTCTCCATGTAGGTTCCAAGTTTGGAAGCTTTGCAAGGGGGAGTGTGTGTGTGGTCTCTGCCCCCCAAAACAGCTTCATGTGCACCTGCGAAACAGCTGAAATCTGAAGTTCTTAAACTATGGCTAAGTTTTCTTTTTTAAAAAATTCCCCAGTGATTTGCGGGAGGGGGATCTCAATTTGAGAGGAGCCTGACCTAGGAACCATTAAAGGAGCCAGATTTACAAAGTGCCACACGTCTAGAAAGTCAGACCTTGCAAAGCATCTTGGGCTGGACACCCTAGATTAGAGGCACCGCCTTCCCTCTGCAAATCAAACCACTTTGTAAAATTCCAGCTGTGGCTCACAGATCAGCTGTGACCGGTGATGCTACTTCTGGTGGTCTCAGCCTCGTTCAGAACCACACAAGAGAACAGGGAAAATTGCACAGGGTTCTTTCCTCTATAGAGAATAGTCAGTCAACTGGAAAGTTGCCTTGACAGACAAGTCGGATCATGACGGCACACAGAGAGCTGCCCCGCCTCTCCCGCCGCACCTTGGCTTTTGTCATGTTGTCACTCCAATAGCCCCGATCAGCCAAAGATCTCAAGGAACTGCACCAGTCAAGGGTCAGCCGCCTGCCAATGGTTTGCTCTACCCATTTCACAGATCAGGGAGGTGAGGCACGGCAAGGTTACGGGAACGCCAACAACAGCTTCGCCTGGGTGTGAGGGGCCACACGGCAAGATCACACCCACGCGACTGCATCCCCATTAGGACTTCTGAGGGGACAGTTCTTTGCGCTACAGGGAGCTGGGCCATTCTACAGCTTTTTCCCAGTGAACTCTGGGAGTGCTGGTCTGTCATTGTGGGTGCACAGGGGGAAGTGTGGGAAGGCCTCTGACTACCAGCACAGGCACGGTGGAGCCTGTAGCCTCATTGCAGAGTGGGTTGGTTTTAAAACACCATCTGCAGGCTTGGTTGCCTGGCAACCCAGTGAATACAGCCAGGCCCCCATACACCCTCGGTAAGTGACTGTGCTCCGATTGGGTGGAAGGACCCACAAATCACGGTGTAGCAACAGCAGTACAGTGGCAGCTCAAGAATTTTGTGCCAGTCCTGCTTCCCGCTCCAGCCCCAGTCCCTGCCTTGTCCCAGAACCTCACCTCTAGTTCTGTGGAGAAATTGGAGAGGGTCCAGAGAAGAGCAACAAAAATGATGAAAGATCTAGAGAATGTGAGCTGTGAGGGCAGACTGAAAGAATTGGGTTTGTTTAGTTTGGAAAAGAGAAGACAGAGGGTGATGTGATAGCGGTTTTAGAACATAAGAACATAAGAACGGCCGTACTGGGTCAGACCAAAGGTCCATCTAGCCCAGTATCCTGTCTGCCGACAGTGGCCAGCACCAGATGCCCCAGAGAGGGTGGACCGAAGACAATGATCAAGCGATTTGTCTCCTGCCATCCCTCTCCAGCCTCTGACAAACAGAGGCCAGGGACACCAATTCTATCCCCTAGCTAATAGCCTTTTATGGACCTAACCTCCATGAAATTATCTAGCTCCTCTTTAAACTCTGTTATAGTCCTAGCCTTCACAGCCTCCTCTGGCAAGGAGTTCCACAGGTTGACTACATGCTGTGTGAAGAAGAACTTTCTTTTATTAGTTTTAAACCTGCTACCCATTAATTTCATTTGGTGTCCTCTAGTTCTTCTATTATGGGAACTAATAAATAACTTTTCTTTATCCGCCCTCTCCACACCACTCATGATTTTATAGACCTCTATCATATCCCCCCTCAGTCTCCTCTTTTCTAAACTGAAAAGTCCCAGTCGCTTTAACCTCTCCTCATATGGGACCCATTTCAAACCCCTCGTCATTTTAGTTGCCCTTTTCTGAACCCTTTCCAAGGCCAAAATAACTTTTTTGAGGTGAGGAGACCACATCTGTACACAGTATTCAAGTATCTAAAAGGGTGTTACAAGGAGGAGGGAGAAAAATTGTTCTCCTTGGCCTCTGAGGACAGGACAAAAAGCAATGGGCTTAAACTGCAGCAAGGGAGGTCTGATTTGAATATTAGGAAAAACTTCCTACCTGTCAGAGTGGTTAAACACTGGAATAAGTTGCCTAGGGAGGTTGTGGAATCTCCATCCCTAGAGATATTTAAGAGCAGGTTGGACAGACACCTGTCAGGAATGATCTAGTTGTGCTTGTGTAACCCAAGGGGGTGTGGCTCACTGTTCAATGTAGTGGCACTTGGACCATTTACGGAACGAGATAAGAATGAATGAGTTCTACAACCTGAGCTGGGAGGCAGATGGCTTTATAGTTCAAACTGCACAGACTCCTAAATTAAGCCCAGAAGTCCCAGGTTCAAATACACCTACAGGTGGTTACACTTGGTCCTACCACGAGGGCAGGGGACGGGGCTTGGTCTCTCGAGGTGCCTTCCAGTTCTAGTGTTCTCTGATTCTGTTCTGACCCCTGGGTTGTACAGCCACCCCCGGGCGTGACAGCACCAAACTCCAGAGGGGAAGGCTGTTAAAGAGAACCCAGGCAAACGCTTCAGGCCAGGCAGACACTCTGTGACAAAGCCACCAAGGTTCCCGACTCAGTCTCTTGCTGTAGGAGATTGTCTGGGAAGAAAAGCTGCAAAATGGAAACTCACTGAGCAGTTGGTAGGAGACAAAGAATCATTAATTTTATGGGCCTTCCATCTGCCCTTTATTGTATGCAGCGAGTGACTTTCTGCTTTCATTTACACCCGTGCACTCCCAGTAAAACCGCAGCGTGTGTAAATCACCAGGCTTGGTAGCACCATTCTCTGAGTGATCCATCTGTGAAAAGCACACTGCCTGCCATGCATACATTTTTAATGCAAAAAAAAAAAAATCACGGCCCCATCTGTATATCACCCATTAATATCCGTTTTCATCCTCAGCTACCTACATTCTGAATCACCTTGACAAATGCTGAGGGCCGTCAGTCCCTTATTGGAAGCTGCCTGACCCTCGGTTTCCCAACTGTGAAATGAAGCTAACAAAGCTCACCTGACTCAGCGTGCGACATTTGGCCAAATTCATTAATACATCCAACGTGCACTGGAAGATCTATAGAGAGAAGCGCTCGATGAGTCACGGGTTCATTTCCTCAATTTGTTAATTGGTCTGGCTAGTCCTCTTCATAGAGCAAATCATAGAATCCTAAAGCTGGAAGGGACCTCGAGAGGTCATCGAGTCCCGTCCCCTGCCCGCACGGCAGGACCAAGCACCGTCTAGATCATCTAAAACATTATTTAGAACCTGATGGCTTAGTTGTAAAATGTGTGAACTTTGGTATTTTCTACAAACTGGCTCCTAATAAACTGCTTGGGAGCTTCAAAGCATGAAATCGAAGCCAAAATTGCTCTTGGAGCTGTCTGCTTTTGACACACTGAACAGATAGAACATAAAAAAGTGCATTTCCCTGTAAGCACAGTCAAGACGGGTTTATTCTTGCTAAAATACTTTTAAAAACTTGGATTTCTCCATATGCATGTGACCCGGATTCCTGGATGGCACATGGACACCAAGATCAGGTTACTAAGTTGTTTGTAGTTAAAGAGGGCGGGTAGGCTAAAATTAATAGGGCACTTGGTATTTTCTTCTAAAAACATAAGTACTTAACAGTAAAAAAAAAACAACGCAGTTTATAGCCAGGTTGCTTGAGGGGATATTTTGTTGAATGCTGATTGAAAATAATTTCTTTTAAATGAGAACTGACCACAAAACAGGGCCATAACATGCAGGAACATTCTCACTAGAAAGAAAGCAATGCTTGACCAGCTCCTGCACTGCCCACAATTGCTTTCCATTTTTTCCCTCTCCTGCATCCCCTTATTTCTTTCTACTGCCCTCCCCCCACCCCCCACTTTATTTATTTATTTATTGGTTGCTCTCAAGAGCAGCAAATGATGCCGAAATATTTTTGGCCAAAACAGAGGCCTTACTCCTCTGAGAAAACATTTGGCCTCTGCGGGTTTTGTAATAAGTTCCAGAGCACTGAGTACACTGCAGACCACTGTGAAAAACTCGCCCTTATTGGAATGATGCTGTGGAATGTTACAGTATCAGAACTTCCAATTGGTCCATTTCCTGTCAGCCCATAATGAGTCTTGTAAAAAATAAAATAAAAAAAAATCGTGCTATGTGGGAGTTAAAACAAGTTCTCATGGGAAAAACGAATGGCAAGAAATTCTAGCTTTAAAAGAAACAGCTAATCTGCTAGTTTGATTGTTCTTCAAAACTTACACAGAACCAATAATCCTAATTAAAAACATTTGGCCTACTTCTATAAAGCATCATAGCTTTTTCTATGCTTCATTTGTACATACCGTAAACTTCTTTTTTTCTCCCTACTGCTCACTAACAAAGTGCTGACTTTCTTGGGATGGCTGTGCTAATTTCATGAACTCAGTGTGAAACCTTAGCTAAACAAAATTGTGGTAATTTTCCTTAATTTGTAAAAGTGATTGGAGTGCAAACAAAATTTTCCTCTTGGGTCAATCCTATAATTTTCAATTAACTAAAACTAATCGGCAGGCATGCACTAAACCTGCATTTTGTTTAAAGGGCTGGAAGGCATTTCTGAAGGTCAGAATGCACTAATTGTTTTTATTTTAGTTTAGGGGTTTTCTTTCTTAGAGAAGGGTTTTCCTTTTTTTTAAAAAAAAGGAAGCCAGGTTTCAGTTTAAGAAGTCAATAAAGGGACTCAGCAACAAAGAGTATTTGAGGTAAAAGATCAAATAAGCTATAGTTTAGGGCCTCAGATTATGAGGGGCTTCTAAATTTTAAAAATTACCAGTTTTTAGTTGCATCCTCACCGATGTACTGGTATATATGCAAAAATAAAACTTAATTATTTCTATTTTAATTGTCCTTTAGAATAACGCACATTTTTGGTATTGCTCTGGGGCCTCAAACTTAACATAGCTTATGGCCTCAGCACATCTTGATCTGGCCCTGGTCAGTCAAGATAAAATATATCACATTTTTATTACATTTGCTCAATTTACAGAATCTTTCTTTTGAATCTCTGTAATTTTTGCTTCATTTTCTATTCCCTTCCTTTATTGAATGAAAAACAAAGCATTGTAAACGTTAACCTGAACACGGCACAAATAAAACAATAAAATATTAGGAAACATAACTCGGAGCAATTTAGAGTTATATCACCCAGTTATCTCCTTTTGTTCAGAAAGACCAAAATATGCCTCTTTTCTACTAGAATGACATTATTAAACGCAGAACGCGGAGGTGACATCTTTGATTGGACCAACTTCTGTTGGTGAAGAGCTATACAGCTGTATAGCTTTCGATCTATCTAGCGCTTTTCATCTGGTCTGAGAAAGGCGCCCATCATGTCTCAATTAAATACTAAATACAAGTGATTATCTTTCCCAGGCCTGCAGAAGACCTCCGTGTAGCTCTGTAGTTCATCTCTTTCACCAACAGAAGTTGGTCCAATCAAAGATGTCACCTCACCGGCCTTGTCTCTCTAACATCCTGGTACCAACATGGTTACAACACTGCAGACAGTTAAAGGGGACCTGGAAACAAATGGAGCTTAAGCCTTTCTTTGCGGTGTGTAAAGAGGACCTGAAACCTCTCGCCCAAAGAAAAACTTGGACAGTGGTGTCCTGCCGCTGTTTTGTTAGGTTCTTTCCATCTGCAACATACGCCTCATCTAGCCAAGAAATAACACTTTGGTGACTGAAGAACCAGTAAAATTGTGGCATGCTGACAGTCAAGAGAGTGAAGATGGAGAGGCAGAAGGCTTTTCAGCCAAACTGTTTAACACTGGGGCTCAGATTCTCAGCAGGTGTCAACTGAAATAGTTACTTTCCACCAACTGCCACCCTGGCCCCATGTTTCTCTTCTGCTCTTCTTAACACGTACTTAACTTCCATCCTACATCAGCCTTATATTGAGGATTTCCCCTTATAAATAACTTGGTTTCTGTTATTTCTGCTCCAGCTCATAGAATCACAGAATCATAGAGCTGGAAGAGACCTCAGGAGTCATCGAGTCCAGCCCACTGCCCAAAGCAGGACCAACCCCAATTAAATCAGCCCAGCTAGGGCTTTGTCAAGCCAGGACTTAGAAACCTCTAGGGATGTAGATTCCACCCCCTCCCTAGGGAGCCCATCCCAGGGCTTCTCCACCCTCCTAGGGAAACAGTTTTTCCTAATGTCCAACCTAGACCTCTCCCACTGCAACTGAGACCATTGCTCCTTGTTCTGCCATCGGCCACCACTGAGAACAGCCTCTCTCCAGCCACTTTGGAACCCCCCTTCAGGTAGTTGAAGGCTGCTCTCAAATCCCCCCTCACCTTTCTCTTCTGCAGACTAAACAAGCCCAAATCCCTCAGCCTCTTTCATAGGTCGCATGCTCATCATCTGATGAAGTGGGTTTTGCCCACAAAAGCTAATGCTTCTATCTACTTTTATTAGTCTCTATGGTGCCACACGACCGCTCGTTAGTTACAGCCTAACATGGTTACCCCTCTGGGACTGTTTATGTAGAGGTCTGGTCCACACATGTTATGGGTTAACAAGGTTCCTAACTGTGTGGGACCTCTTAACAGCATCTTTAACACCAGCCCATCTTCCCCGCCCTCCCACACACACAGATCCCAGAGGGAGAAGAATCCCAAAATGCACTAAAATGCACAAGCCATTCCCATTCTCTAACCATGGCAATGGCTGCTGTGGCGGTGTGGGGCAGCTGCCCACAATTCCCAGACTGCAGAGACAAACACAGTAGTGAGCAGGGTAGATGCGAGCAAACCAGCCTGGTTCTGAGGCAGGGCTGTGGTAGGAGGTGCTGTCCCTGGAGATCACAGGCTGCTTGCATTTAACAGACTTCTCTCAGTAGTGTAGACAGACTCCTGGGTCGGATGCTCTCCATGCCCTTGGATAGCTTTGCTTTGTGCCCTTCCTGTTTTGTCTAGGAATGGATACAGTGCCGGTCACCATGATCCCTCCCTACCTACTTCTCTCCTTGGTCTCCTCCTTTTCAGTCCCCCTTCCCGGAGGAGATCCAGGCAGATACACTCAGCCATTGGGGCAGAACTCATGGCAGCTTGTAATGAACGACAGCCCAGCATGTAGAGTGCTTCCACCACGACTGGCCCTAGCTGGACAGGTTGTAGCCAATACAAACGCACGCTTACCCGTGTAAATGAATCTTCCAGGAGTTCCCTTGCAGAACTGCTTAGACTTATAGGACAATGTGACTTCTACCACGCCAGGGATATGTCGGGGAGGCGTCTGAACTCGGATCGCGTGAGGGGTAATCAGCTGAAAGAAACCATCGGAAGAGGGGGGAGGGGGAGAAAAGCACAGTTAGATGGAGAATTCTTTTCTAACAACACTTTCTTCTTAGAGCGCTGTAAACAAAGCTCTGAAACGTGTAATTAACCTGTCAATGTTTGAAGACAGTCTTGATGTAACCCACACAAAAGCCAGTGACACCAATATTTACAAGTGTTCTCCTTCCCAGCCAAAACAACATTATCTCTGTTTTCATACATGGCAGACACATGCTTCCTAGGATGGAAATTACATCTGACTTAATGCAGCGGGTGTGCCTAGCACACAAACGATGCCATTTTTAAAGTCAAGGTTTGTGGCAGTACCAAGTTCAGAGTCCCAGCACCAACAAGTATACGTGGCAATCAGGTGACGGATGAGCGAGAGACAGAAAGCCACAGGGTGTAAGGCCAGAAGGAACAACCAGATCATGTATTTTGGTCTCCTGCACATCATGGGCTAACCTCTACCCCGTTACCCCTCCAATGAGCCCAATAACCTTGCCCTACGCTGGTCTAAGAAATATACCACATCAAGCCAATGAACAGTCCCATGGCCTTAGAGACTAACAATTAGGTCATGAGCTTTCATGGGGAAAGCCCACTTCATCAGATGGGTTGGAGTGGAAAATACAGAATCCAAGGTATATATAACAGCAAAAGAAGTTACCTGTCAATTGTAGGACCCGTGTTAACCTTCATCTGATGAAATGAGTTTTGCCGATGAAAGCTTATGATCTAATATATTTGTTAGTTTCTAAGGTGCCACAGGACTGCTCCTTGTTTTTAAAGATACAGACTAACATGGCCCCCTCCCCCTCTGAGATCAAACCAGTCATCCATCAAGCCCAACATGCTACTCCTCGCAATGGCTAGTCCCAGACACATCCAAGGAACTCAAAACACCTCCCACCTGAAACTCACCACACCTCGCTGTGCAATGCTCTACAGAGAAGTTTCCCTTCTGATTTGTTCAGGTGACTAGAGGTACATGCTTGGGCATCATCTGAAGATACTTAAATAAGGGCAAACATGTCAGGTCATGAGTCTGGCAGCCTTTAAAAGGGCAGCTGTAGTATTGAGACTCGGGGAACCTCTTGTGTCAGGAACTGGGCAGCATTATATGTAAATGTCATTTGTACAACCATTCCAATGCTGCTCAAAGCTGGAGTTTGGAAGCTTGGGTCCTAAAATGGGCGACAGCATAGAAAAAAATGGCCCATAAAAGCCACTCGTTTTACCAGCCAGATACAGGCACGGAGACTGAAGACACTGAGGTAGAAACCCGTTGGCTGTGTTTGGCAATGGTCGTCTATGGAGTAAGAGTCTGGTCTTGTGCTCACTGAGACAGTGGAAAGAGACCCGTTGGCCTTGTGGGGCCACTGGAGCAGATCCTTAAAAAAGCAAAGGTTTCACCTGGAACTAGAAGGCAGAAGCCATCGGGGCCTGTGCAGTCCCTGCTACGGGTGCAGTCAGCAAGTCACCCACCACCCCTGCGTCCTCAGCTGGGTTATCAGTCAGCTTGGCCAGCCCAGGAGAGACAGGTTCAGACCAGACTCATCTTTGTCTCCTGAGTGAATGATACATTCTAAAAAGTCCCCAAATATTTAAAAATAAGAAGAACGAAACAATACCAAGGTGGGAGCAATATGGCCAACCCCAAGGGCTTGACAGGCATGAGTCAGGACCTCCAAAATTAAGATGGTTTGTATTGCCGAGCTTTTCTCTGAGGCCACAACTGGCTTTTCTGAATGAAAGCTGGGATCGCTCTAAAATCCCATGACTCCAAGAGCTGGGGCTTTAAGAAAAAAGACTCAGGGCTTGTCTAGACAAGTAGCAAGCATGTGGCAACGTGTGGGAAGGGTAAATCTTTTGTGCACTGGGGTATGTTTAGACTTACTTTAACTTTCGAAAGAAGATATGCAAATGTGGCGGTAATTTGCATATCTTCTTCCAATCACTTTTTTCAAACTTTTTTTTCCCCCGAAAAAGCAAGCAATTTAGATGTGGTTCTTTCGGGGGAGGGTGGGAACCCCTTTTTTTCAAAAGAACCTGTAAACCTCAATATTTGAGGAAGAAGTTTCTTTCGAAAAAAGGGTTTTTTTTTTCCTGAAAGAACCACGTCTAAACTGTTAGCTTTTTCGGAAAAAAAACTTTCTCGAAAAAGTGATTGGAAGAAGATATGCAAATTATTGCCAAATTTGCATATCTTCTTTTGAAAGTGAAAGCAAGTCTAGACATAATCTAGCTGTTTGCACGGCCTTTCTTCTCTGGTACCTATTAACCTACAACGGCTTCAAAGCACAGAAGAGCAAAGCATTCTATGGAACTTTTACGGTGTGGTGGTGTGGTCTACTAGGACAGTTAGTATAATGCATGCTAGGGTGCTGTAGATGTCCATTCCGGTTTGCTAGGCATTAACTGTTTATCTAGACACCCCAAAGTGCTGCAAGATTTGAGATGAAATCAGGAGACTTGGAAGAGCTTGAAAAGGTAAATGACATTTTCAGGAAACAAAAGATCTTTTAGAAAAATAGCCCAGGACCTTAAAGATTGATGTGCTACCCTCATCACACCATTGTATGCCTTTCCCCCTCCAGGATGGCTTGGTCTCAAGAAGCAAAGACTAGCTGCAGATTTGTATTTCTCAGCATTTACTGGTTTGCCACCACTTTAGTGTTCTTTAAACATAGCCTGTGGCATTTTCCAAGACGGCTTTCCTGGTTCCCAAGAGTTCCTGACCTATTTATAGCCCATGGATACATAGTGAGAGATGGGATGAGTCCAGCCAGTTTCCTGGTTGGCTCTTTACAAACAAACAGTTTGGTTTGCCTTTGTCCGCTGAGGACAAGTATGTTTCGCTGTGTCTAAAGCCACAAATATACAACACTGTCACCCGCACATTCTCAAAGGGTGAACTCTGTGCTTAAAGTCCTAAGTCCCACAACGCCCAGGTTATGTCTTGTTTGTGTCTAATTTAGACCTGGGTGGGTCGGACAAAAGACCAACTAATTCAGTGTTGTAAACCAGCCTGCTCAACAACGGTTTGCAAGAGGTCACGGCAACCAAGAGCGCTTAACGCTGTGCAATCTGCCAGGAATTGTCTTTAGTGTCTAGGGCAAGGTTTAATAAACAGCTCTCTCAGCATTATTATTAATTGTTACTTACAACAGTACCCAGGAACCCCAGTCAAAACCACAGTCCTGCTGTGCTAGGCGCTGCACAGACAAGTAACAAGAGACAGTCTCTGCCTCAGAGAGTCTGTGTAACCCACACCCCCTCTGGGTGTGGCACTGTCCCATCTAGTGGCACCTAGACCACTTACGGAGAGAATAACGAGTCTGCTCTATAGCCTGCTCTGAGAACCGGCTGGCTTTTAGCTCAAGCTGTAGAGCAGTGTTTCTTAAACTTTTTCAGACCGAGGAACACCAAATAATAATTTTTTTTATGAGGAACACCAAGGATTTTTTGTTGAGCCAAAAAAAAAGGGTCGTGGGGAAATTGTTGAGGAAAAAAAGTCGCCTGCCCCTTTAAGGGTGGCCATTTTGAACTCTGTTCTCCACCGCACATCTCCGACTGCCTCATGGCACACTGGTGTGCCATGGAACACAGTTTAAGAGACACTGCCATAGAGGCTCACACAGGAAGCTCCAGAGGTCGCCGTTTTGGTTCCACCTCTGGGTGTTACAGCTGCATGCAAGGATTAGAAAAGAAAATGATCCCGTGATATTGAATCCCACAGCACTTACAAAATGGCTGCCTAGCCCTATGCAGCCAACTTGCCATCTACGGGAACTCTTGCTCCCCTGAGTGGTTCCATCGACTGCGGGGGGAGGGGGATAAAGGCCTGCATGGTGAGAGGCGACATGATGACTGGTATTGTGCTCCAGCGGCTAAGGGCCCAGCCTGGGACTCCGGTCTAGTGTGAACTCCTGGTCCATTCCCAATCAACAGCACAACTGCCGTGGAGGCAGGAGTTCATCCCCGGGTCCGATTCCTAGCTCTGCTAATGACCAACGAGGCAAGTTAGTTGACCTCATTTCACCACCTCAAATGTGGTCGCCTTGTCTCCACAAAGGGTATCCTGGCACTGGAAAAAATTCAGAAAAGAGCAACAAAAATGAGGAGGGTTTTGGAACGGGGCCATATGAGGAGAGATGAATAAGACTGGGGTTTTCAGCTTAGAAAAGAGAAGACTAAGGGAGGGTGCAATGGAGGTCTAGAAAATCATGACAGGTGTGGAGAACGTTAATAAGGACAAGTTATTTACTTGTTCCCAGAGTGCACGAAGTGAGGAGTCACCAAATGAAATTTATAGGTAGCCCATTTAAAACAAACCAAAGGAAGTACACAAGACACAGCCAACCTGTGGAACTCCTAGCCGGAGGACATTGTGAAGGCCAGGACTTTAACAAGGTTAAAAAAGAGAACTAGATAAATTCATGGAGGACAGGTCCATTAATGGCTATTAGCCAGGACGTGTAGGAATAGTGTCCTTAGCCTCTGTTTTTGAGAGCTGGGGATGGCCAACAGGGGTGGGATCACTTGATGATTCCCTGTTCTGTTCATTCCCTCTGGGGCACCTGGCATTGGCCACTGTCAGCAGACGGACCTTTGGTCTGACCCAGTGTGGCCCTTCTTATGCTCTTTCCTCTCCACCCCTGCTTCCATTACCCTCCCAGTCCTCTGTCTTGTATGCTCTGTGTGATCATCAGGACGGGTTTTATCTACATGCAACTACAGTAGGGCCCTGACCTCAGACAGGCAATCTAAGTGCAGTGATGGGACAAATAATTCATTAATCTTCACAACAGGGATGTGCCAGGAAGCAGTCTTTGCAGGATTGGACCCCTACTCTTCAGCAACGTTAACGCTTCTTTCAAAACTGTAGATCTCGGCAAAGCACGAAAGCCTGTGATTCAGAGATTAAATCCAGACCTCCTCATGCCTCCAGCAAACTTTGGGGCAAGTCTGATGTGGATCCGGACATCAACTCAGCAGTGGGCTCGTCTTTCTTAGGCTTTGTCACTAAGCTGGGCTAATTCTTGGGCATCTGCGTAGGCTGTCCCTAGTCGGGACCTGGAATGCATCGGCTTAAACCTGGAGGCCCTGCAGGTCTTCAGAAAAGAGGGAGCAATGTACGTGTTAAAATCCAACACAGAACGGCAGTTGTGTTTGTGCAAACAAGCTTCTTTTTGTTGTTATTTGCTAATCTAGTCTAGACATTCTTGTGTGACACAGCATCATGTCCACTCTGGAGTGTGTCAGGTCATTTTCTTAAAAGAAAAAGTGGCAGTAGATAAAGTTAAGGGGATGGATGTTCCATTTAGTTGCTCGTTTATTTTTGCCTCTGGGAGTGCCACTGCGTGGTTCCAGAAGTGATGACAGAAACTGAATCTGGATTCTCTACAAAGAGAGCCATTAAAAGTCAAAAAATAAAATCATGGGCCCACTGAAGTCAGTAGGAGTTTGCTGTTTACAACAGAAGCAGCACTGAACCCAACAGTGGCTGCACTGATGTAGGGAGGCCTAATTTTCGTGGGCCCTCCAAAACGGAGACACCCAAAATGACTAGGTCAGTTTGGAAACATTGGTCATAGAACTGGATTCGGCAACATCGACATCCGTCCCGGCTTCTGTGCTGTGCAAGTAGCAGAACTGGAAGATCGTGAGTTCTTCATCTTTTCTCAGTTTAAAAGTAAAAAGCAAATTTCCAGCTGACCCTAGGGAGATGCAGGAATGTTCCTGGGCAGGAGAGCGGTAAACGTAAGAGTCAATTTTAAGCAAACATTGCACAATATTGACGAGAGACTAATTTTGAATTTACAGCTGCGAGTATTTTCCCTGAAACAGGATTCAAGAGTTACACTGTTTCAGCCAGGGGCCAGAAACACCCAAGTGTCTAATCGGCAGCTCAGATGTTGGAGACTTACAATCCACAGACCAAGAACATTCACTTCCTAATTCTGAGGAACAAATCAGTCAGAGATGAAGTTTGTGGAACAGATTATTTGCCGTGAGTCATTTGCCCAGTTACAATGTGTGCACGTTATAACAAAAAGAGTTTGCATCAATTCCTGAGGTCACATGGAGAAAGGTATTAGAGAGCCTATTTCACTAGTCTTTAAAAACACCGCATTTTTAAAAGCATTTTCATGCACTATTACAAAAGTTACAGATTAATTGAACTGACTGGCTTAAAGTATCTGCATTTCTTGCGCAAAAATAATGTGACAAATTAAGTTTTTATTTAGTTCTCCTTCAACTGGGAAAGGCTGTAATTATGTTAGTGTGTTTACCGCTAAAATATATGTTTAAATAATAAATACTTGTTCTAGGAAACTATTTTCAATGTACTTCTTTAACATAATCAACTGCCTTTCAAGCCTGTGAATATTTCAATTGCGATTAAAACGATATTATTTACATTTCACATTTTACAGTTTGACCACGAAAAAAAGTTTTAAATTAACTTTTTTTCCCCCTTTTTACTTGGCTTCTGACATGTGATGGGAATTGTATTGTAAATATCTATGTGACATTCTGTTATGGTCAACATTATTATCTGAGCATCTTATAGTCTAACTTTTTTTTTAATCCTCACAGTACCGCTGTGAAGGAGAGCAGGGTCATGACCCCATTTCACAGATGGGGAACTAAAGCCCAGAGAGGTTAAGCACCAGAATTTTCAATGTATTTAAACTCCTCATTCCCACAGAAATCAATGGAAGCTCAGTGCTCATATGCCTTCTATAATCCAGCCTTAAGTGATGTGCCCAAGGTCATATAGGAAGTTGGTGGCAGAGGAAGAACTTGCACCCCCGTATCCTGAATCGCAGGCTGGAGCCCTACCCACTTTTTCTAAGCCAGAATAGTCCATGTAAATAAAGTTGCATGCATAACCCATCTGAAACTTGTGAAGAGCTTAGTGGTTTGCTTTCCTCCCATAGCTCAAGTTTTGCTCTGGGTTTTGTGCAGCTTGGTCAAAGCTACCAAGATTTGCCTGGTTCTCTGGCAAAAAAATCACAAGACACTAAACATTTGACTTGGTTTTAAAAATAAAATCACAAATCCAACCAGGTTTGCTCAAACCTAGCCCCACATTTGCAAAACCAGCTCCGAGTTTTGCTCTTGCAATGACATCCAAACATCGGAAGCGCTTCATTCCCCCTCCACTAGCAAAGGGCAGCGAAAACGTTCACTGGATAGCTACCTTCACTTTGGACACTGAAAATCCAATGGACATTTTTAGCAAAGGGGAGATAAAGTGACTGATTCCTCTTGTCTTGTGTCTGTGGATGCTGTATGTAGTCTGAATTATTTAGAGATCATTCAGCTACCTTCACGCATTTCCAGGTTTGCTTTTAATGGACTCCCGGTTCTTTCAGCAGTCATATCTTTTCCCTGTGGGATTTCACATTCCATTTCTAGGTTACAGAACGGCAGGAACAATTTTACAGTGAAGGCTGCAAGACAATTTCCATTCTCAGCCCAATTACAACCCACTCTCTAAGATTCACAAAGAAACAAACTAACTCCTTTCCGTCTGAATCTTCCCATAATCTGCGCCGACAACAAGGCCTTTCCACCATCTACAACAACAACTGATTCCCCAGCTTTCAAGCTGTGGAGCTTTGAAGCTGCCAACCAATTACCTTTATTAATCACTACAACCGGTTTTCAAAATGGAAACGCCAATGCTAGGAGCATTTCCTGATGCCGCCTCTCCAGCCTCTTCCTTTCCTAATCTTTTGCCTGTCCCATTAAAAGTCTTTAACTACAATGGTGCATATCCTGCAGACCCTTATTAAAGCAACTCCCCCTCCAAGACCGTGGGGAGTTTGGTCTACTTAAGGGCTTCAAAATGGACCCCATTTTTTATACCTGCTTTGTTATAATACCCTTCCATCCATCTGCACTAGTCTTCCATATGAGAGTGAGAGAGAGAGATGGAGTCCTCTGCACATTGTAAGACTGATTTAATATTTAAAATATTCAGTCCTGGGGATTAAAAAGGAGGCAGGGGAAGGCAAGATCCTGTTTCAAGCTTTTTTAGCTTAATCCCGTTTAATTCAGAAACCAAAAAATACAGCTCTGCACCTGCTTCCCAAGGAACCTTGAGCAACCAAGCCATGGCCGAAATGTCATAGAATCCTAGAACCAGAAAGGACCTCGCGAGGCATGGAGTCTAGTCCCCTTCCCTCAGGATCAAGCCCCATTGAGATCATCCCTGACAGCTGTCTCTGTAACCTGCTCTTCAATATCCCCGGTGATGGAGATTCCACAACCTCCCTGGGCAATTGATTCCAGTGTTTGACCATCCTGGCAGGTAGGACGTTTTTCCTCGTGTCCAACCTAAACCTCCCTTGCTGCAATTTCAGCCCACTGCTTCTTGTCTTATCCTCAGAGGCCAAGGAGAACAATTTTTCTCCCTCTTCCTTGTGACACCCTTCTAGGTACCTGAAAACGCTATCGTGTCCCCTCTCCGTCTCCTCTTTTCTAAACTAAACAAGCCCAATTCTTTCAGTCTTCCCTCAGAGGTCATGTTCTCTAGAGCGTTCATCATTTTTGTTGCTCTTCTCTGGACCTTCTCCAATTTCTCCACATCTTTCCTAAAACGTGGCATCCAGAACTGGACACAATCCTCCACAAACTGAGGCCTAGTCACTTGTGATGTCGTGTTTCAGAAGGATATGGGAAACAACAGACTTAAAAGCTTATAATGTGAGAGAAGGAGAGAAGGAGAAGGAAATAAAGACACATGAGCAATGGAATAGTGGAAATAAAGTGAAATGGAAGAGAGAGAAGAGAAAGGCTTGCCTTGAGGCATGACACACCTGGCTTGGTACTTTCCACAATGGGTACATTGCAATGCCCAGAACTGGACACAACACTCCAACTGAGTGCAGAACGGAGCGGAATGACTTCTCATGTCTTGCTCACAACACTCCTGTTAATGCAGCCCAGAATCATGTTGGCTTTTTTTGTAACAGCGTCATGCTGTCGACTCATAATTAGCGTGTGGTCCACTATGAAGCCCCTGCATAAGTATTTGCAGGAATGGGGCCAATTTGTGAGGACAAACCATTTGAAGCTTTTGAAGTTCTAAGAAATTGAATATATATATCAAATGCAAATTCTCCAGTTGAGGCTTCGAACAAAATAACTAAAATTTAGTGGCTGCCATTTGGAGATTTGGGGCTTCTGTATCCGCGCCTTCCCTCCCCCCCCCCCCCCCCGCCCCCACACTGCAGGAAACAAGCATTGCTGGTACATGGCATCTCTAATAATCAGCATCTTGTCCATTTTTACTTCCTTAGCCACTGTCATGGCAAATGCCGAATCCTTCACCACGAGGCCCGCTTCTCCTGGGCTCGTCCCTGAAGTAAGAGCTCAGTTCAGCTCTGAGGGAAGCAATCCCACTGACCATCTAGATTTGTGCCCCTCCCAAATTTGATCCCGGTGGCATAAAACTGGAGCAGCCCAAGAAGGAATACACATCAAACCCCTGGTGGCTGCCTTGGCTTTGGGCCCAGAAGAAAGGCAGGCCTGCCGCAAACTAGACAAAGCCATTCGACATTAACGTTCAGACAACACCTACCTCACTCCAGACCAGCATGGTGCCGAATATGACCTGTAACCCATCAAAGAAATTGTCTCCTATGATGATGACAGTAGCACCGCCTGTAGTCCATCCTTCACTCGGACTGATGGCTTTGATACATGGTGTAGCTGCTTTTCAACACACATGAAAAAGAGAAGTATGCAGCTGTTAGAACTGGATTTTAATGACAGAAGATTTCAGGGTGGGAGAAGCTTCCCCCACCCCCCAACATAAAAATCTCAGAAAGCTCTTTCTTGCTTGTGCGTGCGTGTGACCCCACATTAGATCTTTGGAGAGGAGATGGGCTTTGCCCATTAATTTTCATCTTTGTGTTTCTAACAAGACGATAAACATTTTATCTGCCGTGGCAAAGAAACTCACAACAGGATAGGCCAGCGCAAGTGGAAAACAAAACACATTCCTATAGCCAGCCTATGTTTAAATACCGAGTACTTGATCCAACAGAAGGATAATCCAGCTACCTTGATTAGCCATCTGAATGTACAGAAATCATACTTATTATGGACAATGTGAGTTCGATTTAAAAAAAAAACCAGGCATGCAAGAATGATACTTTCATTCTTCTGCCACAGGCCCCAGGCTGCTCCAATGTTCCACTGTCCTACTGTGGTGCAGTACGGCGGCAAGGGTCAAAATCAGTATGTGCTGCCAGGTCAAAGACTGTGCAATTAAGAGACCTGCACACTGCACTTTGGATGTCAAAAGTCTCCTGTGGGGCCATGCACTCCCCCCGCCGCCAGGCCACCGCTGCCAGCTTCCCCAGGGCTGCAACTGGCATCAGCTGAAGGTATAGCAGCAAGGTGGGCCCTGTGGCCTAATGGATAAGGCACCAGCCTCTAGAGCCTGGGGACATGGGTTTGAGTCCCCACAAGCAGCTGCTGCCGTCCCATGCACAGCCTACCTCTCAGGGGTTTCTGTCCCTACCCAGTGCTCCTTAAGAGGGTAAAAGCTCTCAGGCCCAGATGTGGCAAAGATATGTCAGCTTTAGGGTCACAAGCAAGCTAAGAGCTGCACAGCAAGGCAGCAAACCATTCAGAGTTCAGGCCTGTCACTCAGGAGTTAACTGGCCTGACCAGAATTCTGCTGCTGTGAAAATGCAGTTAACCAGAGGAGAAATGGGCCCTTGGTTAACTGGTCACCTCCCGGAGCAGCAGCGGCTCAAGAGCCAGATGGGGGCAGGTGTATCAGAGGACTTGCTGCTGCATCCACACCAGATGCCGGTCTAAGGCAGAGAACATGGGACCCAAGCCTCACAGGACAGTCACACACAATACATCAGCTGCCAGACAAGAGGGAGTGTTGTCCAGTACAGGAAGTCCTGCACTGATGAAGGGGCTGTGTTCCAAATGTCGGGTGGGTAGTTGGGTACTGGGAACCCATTTCCCCTTTTCCCCTGTTGAAACAAATGGGGGGTAGGTACCCACACAAGCCTCCTCAGCCCATGAGGTAGCTGAAATACTCTGTATTTGCAGTGAAAAGCAGTAGAAACAGGGAGAGGAGCGGGGGTATTTAACCACAGAGGCTGGTGCTTAAGGAAAGGCAGGTTTAATCTGAGGAGGATGAAGAAGTAGGTGGAGTTCGGAAGGGGATTCCCTGGCTACCATTCCCCAAAAGTGGCCAGTGTTAGGCCAGTGTTAGCAATGGGCTAGGTGCTTCATGTGGCCAACATTCTGGCCCCAGTGAAGTCAAATGGGAGTTTTGCTGCTCGGGTTTGGGATTTCACCCATCTCTGTTATCTCTGTTAAGTCACGGGCTCTGTCTACACTGCAGAGTCTACACTGCAGAGATTTTGTGGTCTCCGTGTCCAAGGAACCCGTCTGCTCTTCCAAAAAAAATTTCAGAAGAGCAGATGCTTTTTTTCGGCATCCCTGTAAACCTTGTTTATGAGGAAGAAGGGATGTGCCAAAAAAAGGGGGTTTTCCAACATTTGGCCCTGTGTTGGTGGGTGAAATGTTGGAAAAGCCTCTTCCAACAAAAGTAGAAGAAAAAGATATGCAAATTGTGGTTTGTCATTTGTGAACCTTTTTCTAGATGAACACCTCCGTCTAGACACAGCCACAGAATCAGAACACTGGTACTGGAAGGGACCTGGTGAGGCTCATCAAGTCCAGTCCCCTGCCCTCATGGCAGGACCAAGCACCATTTAGATCGTCCCTGAGAGATGTCTAACCAACCTGCTCTTAAGTATCTTCAGGGATGCAGGTTACACAACCTCCCTGGGCAATTTATTCCAGTGTTTCACCATCCTGACAGTTAGGAATTTTTTCCTAATGTCCAACCTAAACCTCCCTTGCTGCAATTTAAGCCTGTTGCTTCTTGTCCTGTCCTCAAAGACTAAGGGGAACAATTTTTCTCTCTCCTTCTTGTGACACCCTTTTAGATACTTAAAAGCTGCTCTCGTGTCCCCTCTCAGTCTTCTCTTTTCCAACTAAACAAACCCCGTTCCTTCATCCTTCCCTCACAGTTCATGTTTTTTAGCTCTGTCATCATTTTTGTTGCTCTTCTCTGGACCTTCTCCAATTGCTCCACATCTTTCCTAAAATCTGGCGCCTAGAACTGGACCCGATCCTCCAACTGAGGCATAACTGACATAGCTTCACTGAGAATCAAGCCGTCTCTCTGCCTGCATAGGTCAACGTACAGAGGACGGGGCTTAGCAGCTGGCCAGCATGTTGGCAGAAAGGCTGGGCGAAGTGCGTGGCCTGTTTGGTTTAGAATTTGAAATGATGGCTGGGGGGCTCAGAACTGGTGTGTGGCTTTTTTGTTTTGTTCGAAGCCTTCAGGATGTAACTAAACTAAATAAATAAAAGAACCCGCGGCAGGCAGAGGGCTTGGAACTGCTTTTAACCCAAAGGGCTAGCGGAGTTAATGTTATTCATTGGGCAAGTGCCAGATGGTCGGAGTGGAACTGATGCACCAGGAAGACCATTTCTTTGAAGCACGCTGAAAGGTGGCTAGGCCAGGGGATAGACATAAGGGAGGAGCTGGACTTTGCTGAATTGCCACTCATGGTATGCATTTCTGCAGAAAAGCTCCAGAGGAACAGATGATGTACATGGGACGCAAACAGGCCCCGTTCTCGCTTACAAAAAGGCTGTAACTGTCAGGCACAAAGTTTTCCACTACTTAATAGGTGATAGGTATGCCAGCTAAAATGAAAAAAACCCACATAACCAAAAATCATTACATTGCTCCAAACTTGGCAGCGGGCGGCACTTTAACTTTTACATGAACTAACAAAAGAAACAGCCTAACATTACAGTCATGAAAATGCAGCGCACGCACAGAAGTAACTTCAAGATGTTTAATTTGGATTCAAGTTACTTGTATAAAACGGCACATAAAAAGTTTGGAAAGCCCAATCCAAACGTTTTCCTTTCGAGTGACCTCCCGGCAATGGATTTGCCACTAAACCAGCTTTTCCAAATGTCATCTAGCCCTTTCACAAAATCAATTCACCCATAAAAATTAAAATCCACTCCAAACTACACTATTCCTGATATTTACGCACACTGCAATAAAACTTGGACATAATCGGTTCTTCATGTGTCTGCACAAGGAGCTATTCTTACTAAGGACTAGAAGACACACTTAAAAAAAATCATGGAACACTAGAACTGGGAGGAACTTTGAGAGGTCATCAGGTCCAGTCCTCTACCCTTACAGCAGGACCAAGCACCATCTAAATCATCCCTGACAGGTGTCTGTCCAACCGGCTCTTAAATATCTCCAGAGATGGAGATTCCACAACCTCCCTGGGCAATTTATTGCAGTGTTTAACCACCCTGATAGGTAGGAAGTTTTCCCTAATGTCCAACTAAACCTCCCTTCCAATTTCAGCCCATTGTTTCTTCTCCTGTCCTCAGAGGCCAAGGAGAATAATTTTTCTCTCTACCCCTTGTGACACCCTTTTAGGTACTTGAAAACCGCTATCATGTCCCCTCTCGGTCTTCTCTTTTCCAAACTAAATGAGCCCAATTCTTTCAGCCTTCCCTCACAGTTCATGTTTTCTAGACCTTTCATCATTTTTATTGCTCTCCTCCAATTTTTCCACATCTTTCTTGACAGCGTTCGTGGACATTGACATTTTCCTGGGAATGGGTTTGGTTTGAAGCAGCTCCACGTTTCATTGGGAAAACCGGTCTGTGAGAAGATTTTGACCAGTAACGTTGATAAAACAGGTCAGAATTCAAATCTAAGTTTCCATAAAAGATTTATTATAATAAAAGACAGTGGATACACATGCATCTGACGAAGTGGGTCTTTACCCACGAAAGCTTATGCTCCAACACTTCGGTTAGTTTATAAGGTGCCACAGGACTCCTCGCTGCTTTTAGTGGATACACACACACTCTTAAAATACTGAAAGGCAGACAACCCAACAGTATCCAGACCCAAGAGGGCTTGCACGTGTCTTTACCAGACGCCGTATAAAAAAAAAAATCAGTCAGGTATTCAGTGAAAGTGTACTTCTCAAAGCAGACTCTCTGAGCCCAATACACACAAGAGACCACATTAACTGCAACCTCTCAAACAACACATGTGACCCTGATTGAAAGTGATAGAGACATCTCCTACACCTGTAAAATTTTGCTTGTGGTATTGAGTATTAACGAGACCCTCTCATTCCTTGCAAGGCATTGAGAAAAATAAATGTTGACGTGTTTTGCCATGCTGCTTCTGCTATCTGTATTAACAGAGAGAGATGTTAAGTAGGTAGCGGGCAGTTGGGAAGATTTGTCACTGCCTTCAATGGAGCAAGGATTTCACCCCGCAGAAGATGCTTATGGGATTTAGGAGCACAAATCACGTTAAATTCCCAGGAAACTCAGGTGATTTGGGTGCTTTTGGAAAATCGTCCCCCTCTTTTCTGAAGTACTGCTGCATTTTACAACTTTCCATAACTGGATGTTATGTACCAACGTCAGCGCATAAGAAACAAAAGAGAAAAGTGTTGGTGTTGTTTTTTCCCCACGGAGGACTTGTGTATGTATGTATGTGTGTATGTGTGTGTCTCTCTGCTTTCCCCCCAGCCACCAAAGTAGAGGAGACTTTCCTTCCTTCAAAGTGTGACAATAAAATGATTACCCCGCCACAGTTTAGCATAATGGTTCAGAAATGCTTGTGGCATATTGCAGAGTTAAAGTGGAAATTATTAGGTAGCTCTTCTTTGTTATAATAATGATCACTCCACAAATAAAAGCTCTTCTCCCAACGGCACTGCGAGGCACAAAATGCTAATTCTGAAGATTATGTGCGCGCTTTTATTAAATATTACTGTGCCCTGTCTGTTTGAAGGCTTCCCTGCTCTGATTGTTTTATGAGTGCCGTGTTAATGTCAGTCCCATCTCGCTAGCAGCAGGCACACACTTTACCTTTTGTACGAGAGTTGATCAAAGGCCACGTGCTGGGGGAATTGCTGAGAAAACACGGACGAGCGATAAAAATCTAACAGATTAATTGGTTTAAATTTCATTTCAGGGTGTTGAACTTTGGCTTGGGCTGCTAATACGACACTACGAGTCAGGGCCTAATTACCAGATTTCCAATTTGCTGCTGAACAATGGTTGGGGAGGGAGGGAGAAGAGTCGTAATAATAATCATAAAAACCCTTCCAGCCTCTCGTACATATTTAACAACTAGAGTTCTGTGCCCTGACCATTTTAGTAGGCACTTCCCCACTCCCGCATCTGCTCCGCCTCCGTAACATGCTGATTGGCCTCAAATAGCAACGGAAGACAGAGCAAACATCTGGATTTATAGAATCAATGGGAAGTGGGGCAGGTGCCCCCCAACATGCACCAGACCTATCAGGCCCTTCTTTCGGGACTGAATTTATAAGCAGGGACTGCATTTCACCGTCCTGTCTATTTCACGGGTCGAAAACAGAGGTCAGAGGGGAAACGGTGTTTACTTCCGAGTTTATGGTGGCTCCAGGAGTAAGGGTTAATTGAGCTCTGAGGTGCGGGCTCCCTGAGGTGACTTAGAAGGGTTCTGGGGCTGCTTTTATTTTGCTTGTGGAAACTAGTTGCCCTGTGATAGATATCTGGTTTGCTCTAGCGACTGCAAGAATGCCCCGGTGTGCAGTTTGTATCAGAAAATATCGTGCCGCCTTTCATTATCCATAGATGAGGCTCTGGCGAGAGTTGCCACAACAGAACAGGAGTTAAAATGATGGGATATTTGCGGACATTTTTCCTATTTTGAACATGCTGGGCCAGCACAGTGCAACTGCATTAAAGTTGGTGATTCAGATACGGCTACCACGTGTCTCTTCGGAGAGGAAATTTTAGAAGCCAGGTCAGACAACAACGTCTGCCTGAAATTACATGTATTTACTTTCATTTTACAGTTTGCCAGCTGGAGCCTCTAGGTGAAACACTTACTGGAAATCAGCCACTGACGTTTTCAGGGTTGATCCTGCAAGACGCTGGGAGAATGCTTACCTCCTACTCCATTTGGGCCCTGATTCAGCAAAGCGTTTAAGCAAGTGCTTCCATCCAACCGAAGGTCACTGAGGTGTTCTACACAACCCCGACCTTGAGTCCTGTTCCCTCCTTTTCTGGGAAGGGAAGGCATTGAAAATCTTGCCCACTGGCCATTTTCAAAGGGAAAATTTCATTAAAATGGGTTTCCCATCCCTCAACTTTGACTTTTTTGCTGTTTTCTCTGCCTTTCGCCCCCAATTGTCATTTATCGTGCGCTGTTTGTACTCCCCAGTCTGACTGGGCAGCTTAGGCCCATCGTAAGAGTTCTTTGTCTAGCGCTGAAAAATTGCCTTTTAAAACACAATTTCAAAAAGATGAAAATGATTGTTGGTGCAAAAAATTCAAAACCGGAACCTTGTTGTTTTTTAAATTCCTGCTCCCCCCCCCCCCAAAAAAAACCATTCTTGGGTCATAATCAGCATCATTTGCTGCATTTGAAGTCTGACCTCTAGCCCAGCGGTTTTCAATTTTTTTTTTTTATTCATGACCCAGTTGAAGAAAATTGTTGATGCCGCAACCAACAGAATTTGACTAACGTGAGGGCTCTGGGGTGGGGCTGAGGAGGGACTTTGGGGTGTAGAAGGGGGCTCTGGCTTGGGTGGGGTCAGGGCTGGGACAGGAAGGGCTTACCTCTTGCGGCTCCTGGGCAGCGGTGCAACAGGGGGAGGGAAGGAGGCGAAGGCAGCTTTCTGCCTCTCCTGGCACCGCAGACCAGGCTGCGCCCCAGAAGCAGCCGGTTCCCAGCCAATGGGAGCGCAGACCTAGTGCTCGGGGCAGGGGCAGTGTGGGGAACCCTATGCACTCCCCTCCTCCCGCCCCCACATACACACCTAGGAGCCAGGCCTGCTGCTGGCCGCTTCTGAGGCGCCATGCAGTCTGCCGTCTCAGGACAGGCAGGGAGCTGCCTTAGTGCCCCCCCCCCCACTGCTCACCCTGCAGCACCGAGACCCAGCACCCCACAATCCATCACTCCGCACTGGGTTGCGCCCGGTCACTTGAAAACCCCTGCTCTAGGGGACACAATGGAATTTAACCCACTGACTTCGTAGAGCCGAGTCACATAGATAAGGGTGACTGGATCACCCCGTGCAGTAAGCGTCGAAAGTGTTAGTCACAGACGCTTGAAGGAAAGAGAACGTGACCGTGTGCTTCCCATATTGTACCCTCAGCATTAAATCTTCCCTCCTCAGCCAAACAATGCAGTTGCTGTTTATCTAAGTAAAATGATGATTTTCCTGCTTTCCTCCGTGGCAGTGAGGTCTGCTGCCCTCCTTGCTCAGCTCTGACAATAAGCAGCTGCTAGTCAGGAAACAGGGTAACAGAGGTTTCCCTCTTGAAGAGATTACTCATGTAGCTTTATACAACCCAGGCAGGAGGATGCGGTACTCCCCGCCCCCGGGTGTAAGCATCTCTCTGCCTGAGAATCACAATACGGGAGCTGTCGTGATTTACACACCCCCGTGAAAATGGCAGCCGCCTCCCCTCCCGGATCCTTGTGACCTCATCCTTGTCTGACAAAGCAGAAATCATGCCCTGCATAGGGGCTGGGCGCTGGTTTGGTTTCATCGTGGAATTAAAGGTCTGCAGCGGAGCATTGCCTCAGATTGCAGATGGCCAGTTCCCGTTAACTTGAATGGATAGTGGGAATGCAAATCCCCAGGTGTAATATTCCCGCTACAATCAATGCCTCAGACCATCGTTTCCTTTTCCTATCTTTACTGACGCTTCAGCGAATGAAATTGCACTTTGCTGACTCCTCGGCGTTTCTCTTTCCTGGAGGATTCCTGTACCTCAACCCTGGTTCTAGAACTTTCTGGGTTCGGCCAGCCGTTGAGACACAATTGCGCTGAATGAACGATATTACACCCCTCCTCCATAACCAGACTACAGGAGCACACCTCACACGTTAAAATCAGAGAGGTGAACATCGGCCTGCACGTTCCACTCGACCCCTTCCTCGGCAGGTCGAAACAGTGTCTGCTGCTACTTGAGAGCATCGGGGGGGGGGGGGGGGGGTGAGGGGGAGAAGCGGCCAAACATGTCCCCATCTATCTTTCATGGGGGGGCTTTGCTGCCCCTATATCTATTGGTGGCCTGCCTCCGGCCCTCTTGACTGGAGGCTGAGAGGAGGAGCTAGCAGGTAAGAGATGAGCATGCCTTCGGGAGTAGACCATGCTGTCAAGAGAGGCATTCCCCGAATCGTTTTAGAATCCCGTTTTGGGGCTTCCAGGGCAATGACTGGAGTTAGGGCTCTGATCAGCACTGGTCAGTTCGTGGCCAGTGCCAGCTGATGGAGAGCTAGCCACTATGGTACTCAGATCCCTGCAGGGTCATGCAGCAACTAGGAGTGGCTTTCAAAATTTCAGTGGCATCTTTGGTGGACATAGCTACCTACAGCGGCAGATAGATGCATATGTATCATCTGTAGAAGGAGAGATTAATAAAACAGGGACTTTCCAGCTTAGGAAAGAGACAGCTAAGAGTCAATAACGATAGACGTCTATAAAATCATGACTGCAGTGGAGAAAGTGAATAAGGAAAAGTTGTTTATTTGTTCCCATAGCAAAATAACGAGGGGATCCCCAAATAAAATTAATAAGTAGCAGGTTTAAAACAAACAAAAGGAAGCAGCACACTGTTAACCTGTGGAACTCCTTGCCAGAGGATGTTGTGAAGGCCAGGACTACAACAGGGTCCAACTAAGAGATAAATTCATGGAGGACAGGTCCCTCAATGGCTATTAGCCAGGATGGGCAAGGATGGTGTCCCTTACCTCTGTTTGTCAGAAGCTGGGAGTTGGAGACAGGGGAGGAATCTATTCTATTCATTGCCTCTGTGGACCTGGCACTGGCCACTGTCAGAGGATGGAATATGGGACTAGATGGACCTTTGGTCGCTCTTATGTATCTGTAAGGAGCTGGGCTCCGGGTGCTTCTGAAAATCCCACTCAATGCCCACGTGCAACTGTTAGTGCTTCAGTACCTTTGAAAATCTGGCCCAGAAGAGCCCAAGTTCCATTGGCTTTTACATTGGAAAATGGGATTCAGTTGTTCCCGTGAGGCTGTCACCAGCACTTATAGTACCACAGGACCCCAGGGCTGGCAGAGACCTCAGGAGTTGAGTCCAGTTCCCTGCCCAAAGCAGGACCAACCCCGACTCAATCAGCCCAGCCAGGGTTTGGTCAAGCTGGGACTTCAAAACCTCTAGGGCTGGAGATGCCACCCCCTCTCTAGGGAACCCAGCCCAGGCTGTTGCCAGGAGGGGCTACAAGTTCTCCAGTGTTCCCCAGTGCACGAAATGATCATCTAGCCCCATGTTGCCCTAGCATGCCTAGCCCTGGGCTGGCCAAATGCTTTGCAGCCCTGCCACACAGTTGCATGGCTCTGCATCCCCTCCATGCCCCTAGGGAGTTTCTAAAATAAACCAGGAGGCAGAAATTGAAGAATGCAAGTACTAGGCCCGGTGCACACACAAAGATGCACCAATGTGGACTTATTTAAAAGCAATTCCATTAAACCAGTGCAAAACCCTGTGCGTCTCTCCTACTGGTTTTGATCTGTTTAGCTCTAGTGGGAACGTTGCCGGCACATGCTACACCAATGTAACCGATTTTAAGCCAGTGTGTCCACAGAAAGGCTTGCATTAATTTGTTTAAGTGGGGCAATTTGTTAATTTGTTAAGGCAGGGCAAATTCCTGTGTGGACTCAAGACCTTAGCTGAAAATGAAGGGTCGAAAAGCGCAATTTAATTCAACCCATTTTGAGCCCACGTGTGTAAGCAGACTGGGAAAAAAATGTTCGAAACCTTTATTTAGCAATATCTAAAAGCTATTCTACATGCAAATGCAGCTTTAACTCTTCAAATTCAGGGAGCGTAGCTGCTGATGCACATTTTCTAATAATGCACTCAAAAGCCAATAAAAAATACTGAAATGTAAGCCATTCTAAGTCTAACCCCACCCTAATAAAAAATGATCAGATTAGGGTTTTTAGTCACTTACTCTATTGCAAAAAAGAAAAAAAGAAAAAACCCATTTAAAAAAATCTGAAATGAATTATTCATACATTCAAGTGTGATATTTATTGTAACAAGAAGACATTTATTTGCTTCCGATTGTACAATAGATGAATCATTCCTAGTTTCTTGGGAAAATAGGTTTCCTGACCAAAAGTAACTTTTAGCCCAGTTCTTCTGGTTAAGGACAGCCCACAAAAGCAGCTGGAGAAATCATCTTTCAAAAACTGAACAATCCACATCGAAATGCAAAGCAATTGTGTGTGGGGAGAGGGAGCAGAAATCCAGTTATGCTAAGGAAAATCCAAGTGCCTTAAGAGTTTTTAGCCCTGGTCTGATTTCTCTTACAAATCAGAGGATGTACTCTAATGCCATTTTCTGGAGAATCATAAAGTCAAATATGAACAAGTCTAGTGGAAAATCTGTGACGTTAATCTTGGCCTAAGCCGTGTTTTTAACAGGCGCTGAATTTGTGCGCCGGCTTATCCAGATGGCCGTACAGGAATCATCCTGATAGGATTAAGTCTTTGTGCTGAACTCTGCTCCATCTGTTCTCAGAGGTTTGCCTGAGCCTGTCAGAATACGAATTTGTAACCAGTGTCTAGCAGCCTGACTAAAAGCAACAGTTTAAACACACACACACACACACACACACACGCACACATAATTAGACATGTAGGATGAAGTTAGCTTGGTGATTTACCCTTAAAGAAACATATTGGTTTTATTCTTTTTCAGGCATTTGAAAGGGTGTCACAAGGAGGAGGGAGAAAAATTGTTCTCCTTGGCCTCTGAGGATCGAACAAGAAGCAATGGGCTTAAACTGCAGCAAGGGAGGGTTAGGTTGGACATTAGGAAAAACTTCCTGACTGTCAGGGTGGTAAAGCACAGGAATGAGTTGGGTTTTTTTAAGATGGAGATATACCTATCGCATAGAGCTGGAATTGACCTTGAGAGGTCATTGAGTCCAGTCCCCTGCCCTCACAGCAAGACCCAGCACCATCCCTGACAGATTTGACCCAAAATGGGCTCCTCAAGGATTGAACGCAAAACCCCTGGGTTTAGCAAGCCAATGCTCAAACCACAGAGCTATTGCCTACGGACGTTGTAGAAGCTCCCTCTCTGGAGATATTTAAGAGCAGGTTAGATAAATGTCTAGCAGGGATGATCTAGACAGTACTGGGTACTGCCATGAGGGCAGGGGACTGGACTTGATGACCTCTTGAGGTCCCTCCCAGTGCTAGTGTTCTATGATTCTAGGAACAAAGTACACCGCATTGGAATTCAAACACAAAAAGGATTTTTCTTGTTGTTCTGGGACTTGTTCAATTCATTAAACCTCCAGACTCCCCTGAGCGTACCAACGAAGGCATGACGAAGCAGTAAGCAGCATGGATCTTTGAAATCTATTGGAGTATTGGAATGTAGGAGATCATTTCCACTTTGAAGAGATCAGGGCTGAATATTCCTAGCCAGAGGAGAAGAAAAAGGAGCCGGTAAAATCATCTTTATTTCCATTCATGTTGTTGTTTGCTTTGATCGGCTCCCTGTTACTGACACAGGCTTTTGCATTCATTGTTGCAGCCTGCCCGACGCTGAACGCATGCAAACATGCATGTGGAACATGTGCGAAAATTCAGCTCAGGGAGGCCCAGTGACTGATTACACAGAACGGCCAGCGGGGAAGCCTGGGTCCGAAGGAGGTTTCCAGGCGCTGGGCCAAAGGAGTAAGTCGAGAAACGGGCTGATCTCGAAGACAAGCGGCCCAAGGAGTCAGAAGGCTTCACTCGACTGTTTTCCTCGCCAGAGAAACCCCACAGACTAATGAACAAGTGGGCGGGTTGGAGCGGATTTTCAAGGAATAGCTCAGAGAAGCGGATGGCCCAGACCTCAACGCCAGAGGAATGTTGCGCTGCCGGCTTGCGGTTGCGCGTCACAGCCAGTGACCTCTAAAGGAAGAGTGCCATGAGCTTTTTGGCACCTTGTGAAACTAAAGTCAGATCCGGGTAGGATCTCCCTGGTTCAGCACCCTGGGGACCCAACCAGTCCCAAACCCGGGAATGCACCAGACCAGTACAGGTCAACGCTACGGCTGGCTAGTGGGCTCCACTCCAGCAGAGGGGTTGGAACTGACCGAGCTGTGACGGGGTAGCGAGGGGGGCTTGGAAGAAGAGGCAGGGTGGCTGTGGAGCCCCACAACCATGGGCCAGGAGCACAGCCCCATGTGAGTGCGCTGAACCTCGCTACCGTGTAGCTGTGCTCCTTGTCCCCAGCCGTGGGCCCCATAGCCACCTTACCTCTTCCTCTGTCTCCTCACCCCTCCCCCTGCTTCCCTGAGCTCGAATGCCACAAATCAGCTATTTCCCGCACTCCAGAAGTTCATGGAGAGTGGGGAAATGGTTGCCGAGCGTGAGGCCCCAGCTTTTGCCTGGGAAGAAGCACCCCTGGGGATGCCAGTCTACCCCCGGGGATGCCATGTTGCCGGACGAAGGAAGCCTGGAGGACAGAGGACCAGCCGCATCACAGTGCCTGATGACGCACACCTAAGCGCAGTAGGAAGAGGAGATCGGTGGGGTAGAAGAAGGGCACCGTTGGGCCAAGACAAGATGTCACCGCTTGTGTGTCTCTTATCCCAGGACAACGCGGCAACTGCCCCAGTGCCTACGCATCAAAGCGGAAATACGATCGGCGAGCCCAAGCATTTGGGTTTTGCACACGTAAATGTAACACATACATCCGTGTCCAACGCACAACCAATGGAAACTGGAGCCTTTCCATGGACCTCATTGTGTCCATTGTGTCCAGCATGAATAGTGTGATTCCCAAGCACCGAGCCTGGAGTGGCTCACACCACACCATAGGGTGCTGTTTTCTGCATCCGTTTCCTGGCACGTGCTGTTAATTCATTTCATCATATTTGGAGGAGCTTGATCAGGTAGCCATTTGGCAGTGGGAATATTCTACAGCCCCAACAGCAGAGATAAGGGGAGAGATCTGGATGTTGGCCTAGATGCTCACACAGCTCCAGGAAACTGGTTTAGTTGAAATCACCTCTTGGCTTTGCAAGGGAAAAGTCGGGCTTGGTTTTAAAATAAACAATAGTTTGGAGGAAAAAACAGCCATTGACAAAACAAAATGTCATCAGTACTAATCTTTCAACCCTAATTTCGCTATCACTGAAATCAAAGAGAGTTTTGCCATTAACGTCAATGGGAACTAACTAGGATTCTTTGGTTATGATTTTCAACGTAACTAATGAGATAAGGTGCGTCAGTTTTGGGATGCCCAGCAGGAGATACCTGGAAGTGGCCAGATAGTCCCAAAGAGCTGAGCACCCTTCCTCAAATGATCCCTCAAGTTACTTCCAGAAGAGCATTCAAAAGCTGTAGTCACTTGAAAAGTTCTTGGCCTTGATTTCCACTCACAAGAGGCATACCTGAATTCTACGTCCTCCGTGGGATTGGGGGAAGAAGCCTCTTTCTTACAGCAACCAGGGTGTTTTTCTAATTGACAGATATGGACTGGAGTCGCTGGTCTGCATGGTACATCTTAGGTTATAATAATGTATGGCTTTGCAATTGACTGGGGTGCGCATTTTGGGATATGTTAGAAAAGGAGTATCTGGCAAACGTCCTACGTTTTCAGGGAAGCATCCCTCCAAGATTTCTCATGCCCTAGTGCCATTCTTATCCCCCCTTTCATGCCACTCTACCGGTGACATAGCAGTCAGTATAGCAAGTTGGCATTACCTATGAATATTCATTACCCGCTTGAGTGCTACTGAATGTAGTCCTGTCCCGGTAGCTATAAAGGTTCAGCCAAACACAGCAGCTAAGGTGTTCCCGAAAACCTTCATAAAGCTCAAGGTACAGTTTCTAAATGGCCAACTTCTCCAAGACTGGCAGCGAACATCAATATAACAACCTAGTATCATGGGCTGCATCTAGACAGCGGTGCTATTTTGGGATACTTCCGGTATCCCAAAATAGCTATTCCATATCTTTTAAGCAAGCCCATTATTTTTAAATATCACGGGCATGCTATTCTGACATCCCTGTAAACCTTGTTCCACCAAGATTAAGGGATGTTTTGGAACAGTGCTTTATTTTGAAATGTGGCGCTGTGTAGAAATAAGCCATTTTGAAATTAACTTGAAATAAGCTATGCATTTTGAACTATGCAAATTGAGTAGCTCATTTCGAGCTAAGGGTGCAGTGCAGACACCCTCCTAGAGAGTTTCAGACACTCCTGTTTGAGACGCCTGTCTTTGAGGAAGCCAGCTCCCTCCTCCCCTGTCTCTATGGAGCTCGGGAAGCAGAAAGAAGCAGCGCTCCTATCCCGAAGAGAGCTCCTTTGCTCTTGTGGAGGTCAGAGACTCTGCATTAGCAGAAATTCATCAGTGCCGCTCAGTTAGAAATAATTTGGCTGACAGAATTTAGCGATCCAGTCACTGGAGTTGCATAAATCAGGTTCTCCTGCTACGGCTATTTTGATTGATCATATATTTTAAGGCCAGAAGGGACTATTATAATAATCTAGTCAGACATCCTGCATAATACCGGCCGAAGAATCTCACCCAATAATTTCTGCATCAAGTTCATAGTATATAACTCAAATAGAGGTTATTTTAAAGACATCCAGTCTTGACTTAAAGAGTGCGAGCAAAGACGTCTCTCTGACCACTCTTGGTAAGTTGTTCTAATGGTTAATTTCCTTACTCTAGAAATCATGCTGGGCTTGCATAGGGTGCTTTTGGAACGAGTGCTATTTAAGAGAATGGCACGCTTTCTAAAGCGGTGACTTCACAACATACTTTGTCCATGCAAATGGACGGGAGGCTACAACTCCACCTGGACACACATACTGGTTTGGCCGTGGGGTGCTTCTTTACATCTGAGACAATGTGGCTCTTGTATGTCCCTAGGGCAGGGAAGAGGTTAGTATCTTGCACCCTGTTATGTCAAGTGACAAACACTCCTAACAGGCTATTATGTAAAAAATATGCCTGAGTTTCTGAGTCACCACATTAACGAGGGAACTGACATGAGGAAGGAGACTTGGGAAAAGTCCGACACCAGAAAGAAAATCATTTCCGGCTTGAAGCTTTGCAACCCGTCAGGATATTAGGGATCACGTATTATTATGGATATCACGTATTATTATGATCAAGCTTTTCTCCTGTGCGTAAACTTGTGTAAGATCTCCAACAATCCTGGGTATTTTTTCCTAATAGGAAATAAACTAAAAAGCAGAAGTAACACAGAAGTGCATGCCAGTCGTATTCTATTAAAGAGACACAAACTTAATATTTGTACTACAGGTCAAACCTCTCTAGTCCGGCACTCTCTGGTCCAGAAACATCCATCATCCAGCATGATATGAGTTAGACAGGTGTCCACTTATCATGGGTGTGGCCAAGTTTCCCAAGGTTTATTTACAGCCACCAGTCAAAAAAAGTGGCCTTTTTTCGAAAAAACTTCCCCTGCGTCTAGACTTGCTGCCATGTTCTTTCGAAAGTAAATCAAAACCTCGTTTTACAAGGAATAACGCCTTTTTTTGAAAGCGCTCTTTAGAAAAAAGGCGCTACGTAATGCAAACTGTGCTTTTTCAAAAGAGAGCATCCAGACTGCCTGCGTGCTGTGCTCTCTTTCGAAAAAGCAGTTCACTTTTTCGAAAGAAGTGGTTCCAGTCTAGACCCTCTCTTTCGAAAGACGCTTGTAGTCTAGACGTCGCCTCCTGGCTCTCAGTGCTCTGTGCTGTTCTGTAGCTCTAATTTACCCCTAAATGTCTTCCAAGAGCCCATGAAGCAGTGGAAGTGCTGGTAACGCTGCTAGACAATATTGACCTCCCATAATCCAGAAAATTCTGTGGTTCAGAACCGGTCAAGTCCCGAGGGTGCCGGACTAGAGAGGTTCAAACTGTATTTCAAAATTGCTCTCCTATACAATAAACCGAGTCCTCTGTGTAGCTGGCTGTGTGTGTGGAGTGAAAAAGACATGTCTTTGTTTCAATTCCCCACCACTTTAAGGTCCTTTTGCAAAGTCTCATTAAGCTGCATTCAAATGTTGGCATCTCGGTAAGTACTTTAATGCCAGATAACTCTTGATATGCTTAATAAAAATTGTCAGTGCACCCTGGGTTTAGCAGGCCAATGCTCAAACCACTGAGCTATCCCGGCCCTCTCTGTGATACTGTTATTTTATATTAAAGGCTTGACTACGAAGACATACCCATGCCACGTGGTATGCAGGCCATACTAAAGAACTCAGGGTGAAAGAGTTCAAATGAGGCAGATACCGGAAGTTTCTCCGTGTCATTCCAGTTCATACCAGTTACAAGATCGAAGGGCTGTGGCCAAATCGTCCTGCCGCACAACAATTAGGTCAGCAAGTCAGATTTCTGAATAGCTGCTAGGTCAAATGAACTGAGGTGACCGTGACATCTAGGAACATTCTAGATATGAAATAACCCAGCTTTCTCTGTACAATCGGAGCAGAAGGTTTAAAGCAGAGGCAGGGGACCTTTTGTGGGGGTTGGGGGCCACTGACCCACAGAAAAATCAGTTGGGGGACGCACACAAGTGAACAAATAAGAAGCAAAAAAACCAAACCCCCCCCCACTGACTGAGGAGAAAAACTCTCCCCACATTCTGCTCACACCTCAGAGCCTAGGGGGGCCTAGCCTAGTAGATTTTGTGTGTTCCAACCCTCATGGTGGGGCAGCGGGGGTACTGGAGCACCAGTGATGGCTCCCCAATGCTGGGGGAGGCCATGAGCTTTGGGGGCCGGATGCAGGCAAGCCGGGAGCCACATCCGGCCTCAGGTTCCCCGCCCTGGTCTAAAGGCATTCAGAACCGAGGTGCCATCTTACGGATTGTCTTATTGGAATGATTTATAAAGGCGGATGATTGGCACTGTCTCGTGAATGTAAAAGAGAAAACAAGACAGCAATTACAAAGCTCCCATAAGCCTCTCAGACTCAGACCTTCGACAGCCTTATATAAAATCTCCAGGATAGTCAGTGGGTCTGTACTGCTGGGCAGCTGACGGATATTTAACCGGAAATATCCCTTTGTACGAAAAAGGCACATGAATGTGATTTTAGGGAGCCCTGCTATTTAAGTAGGCTTTTTTGTTTTAAATAAACTTAAAATACTACCAATGGTCTGGTAGCACTTTATAGACTAACGAAACCTGTCGATGGTATCATGAGCTTTCGTGGGCACCGCCCACTTCTTCAGATGACTGGAGTTATGAAGAAAAAGAAGAAGTGGGCTGTGCCCACGAAAGCTCATGTTACCATCTACAGGTTTTGTTAGTCTATAAAGTGCTACCAGACCATTGGTCGTTTTTTAAGTTTATCCTGTACAGACGAACTCAGTTACCTCCTGAAGCTTTTTTGTTTTGTTGGCTTAACAAAGGCGGTATCTCAAGAAAAGCAGAGAAGAAGTTGTCTCCGCCTCTTGAGAGAGGAGGTTCCATACTAACGTTCCAACCCTGCAACTAATATCACCAACACAAAGTCCCACTAAAGTTCCCAGGACTTTCCTGCGGCACAGCATCCGACCGGTCCCTATCTATTGCAGGATGTCTCTGGCTTCTAAGCAGTCTAGGAGAAGGCCTGTGTGATACACAAGAGCAGCGGCGGAGCACTGCATTAGCAATCACGGCGCTCTCTGCTCACATCAGCAGTTCCCAAACCAGACGAGCGACGGGACTCGAAGCGCATCATTGGCACATTTCTTCTTTCGCGGCTGCCGTGGGGGAGACAAGTCAGTCCCTAGCGCGCCCCATTCCTCAGTGATCTCACTCCAGAGAAGAAGAGGAGAGTGGGATGAGGAAGGAGAAGAAATAAAATTTGGCCCTTTAAAAAAAAAAAAAGCATTTAAACTGCTTGTCAGCCGTCTGCCTGACAAGGCCACTTGAATGTATTCAGGAGTATTTGCATAAGCGCTCACAGTGAGTTCACTGTAGCTGCTAGCGCTAATGGTACATACAGTAATTTAGTCACTTCTCTTAGGCATCCTGTCAGAGTGACGAGCACCCCTCTTTGTCTTGTTGCATATTAGATCATTAGATAATAAAGTGTTAGAGCATGCGAGCTGACAGGGTCTCCGGCGATATCAGTTTTCGAGGGCACTGCATGCTGCCAGAGAGGAAAAATAATAGAGAAACTGATGCTGCAATTGGCTTTTCATTCAAGTGGCTATTCCCAGAAATATGAAAAATTATGATGAAGGAAGGGATAGGAGTTTGTGCAAGAAATTCTGCAGAGGTCTCCCGTGGGGGCTTCATGCTTAAGAAACCTGAAAGAGTTCTTCCAGGCCTGCTTGAATGCGACCTCTCTTGCATACCCTCCTTCTCCCACACCTGTCCCGGGATAATCTTTTGAATTGTTTTGGAAAGGTTTTCCTTTTAAAATTACAACCTAGGTTGAAGTACTGGTTGAACCTCTCTAATCCGGCACTTTCTGGTCCGGCAACCTCTGTGGTCCGGTATGATGTTAGTTAGCCAGATGTCCACTTATTGCGGGTGAGGCCAGGTTTCCCACGGTGCCATAAAGTTTGTTTACAGCCACCAGTCCTGTGCTGTTATTTAGCTCTAAATTACCCCTAAATGTCTTCTAAGAGCCGGTAAGCAGTGGAAGTGCTGGTAATGATGCTAAGCGTGAGCATGTTTTTTATGTTTCATCTACTTATTTCCTTGTGCCAATACACTAAGTTTGGCACAAGCACTTTGTTATGAAGAGAGCGGATAAGTCTTGGGTAGGTATAGGCTTATATAGGGTATATGAGTCCGGTCAGACATTATTCAGCAGTACTGTAAGTGTTGTTGCATTTATTCACCTCAGTGAGATAAAAATAAAGAGACCCTCTACAATATTGACCTCCCGTGATCCGGCAAATTCTCTGGTTCTGCGCCACTCAGGTCCCAAGTTTGCTGGACTAGACAGATTCAATCTGTATATTGTACCGATTCTGATCTATACTAACTCTTCTCTATTCATCCTCCTGGATTTGTATGCTTTAGAATGGCCCCGTGGCTTACCCTAAATATTAAACATGAGAAAATCCAACTATCTGTGAGTGAAATTGCGATAATTATTGCAAACCACGGGTCACTGTGGCCCACCCTACTTCTGCCACAGAGAGCAGAACAAAATCATTAGCCTCTGTCTTTCGAAAAAGAGGTCAATTTATTTGAAAGATGAGCTTATTAGCCCTCCAGGATCATGGTGTAGGGAGTTTGGATGCAAACTCCTGATCTCGGTTTCTACGTCTGCACGGAGAGATGAGCCCCTAAAAAGGGAGCTGTCCTTTTCCTCCCTGACCAGCAGGATATAAATAGAGACCTGTGCTGCAGATCCCAAAAATAATCTAGGTTCCCTGCAAACGAGATAGTAAAACCCCACAGTCCAGAGACACACGGCTCCTGAGTAGCTCAGGAGGAAAAACTTTCAGTCCAGTTTTGCTTTTCGGCCCCCAATGTGACCCTTTTCTTAGGTGCCCTGCACACCGGAGCTCAGTGTTTCAAAGCAGCATTTGCCGTCGTAGGCTGGTAACGAAAATCAGAAGGTTAATACTGTCTAACAAAGCCAGGCCGCAAGCGCCCCACCTCGTCACTTTCTTCTCCCTCGTCCCCACAAACCACCTCGGGTATTCATCGCTTTCTGGACAGACGTGTGTGTGTTGGGCTCCAAACCTCTATCCGGGCCTGGGTACAGCTAATTAATAAAAGCACTGTTGGTACATTCCAGATGGTCAGAGGAGTATTCTCATGCTTCTGGTGATATAACCCCCATAGTCAGAGCAATGGGCAACGCAGCTACCAACTGGGAACCTGATTTGACTTGGGTCATCTTCTCTCCTCCCCATCCACCCCGGCCACCGAAGATGGCCGACACAAGAGTATGGTGCATAATCACAATTAAGGAAGACAGACCAGGGCTTAGGACTTAAGGCTTCAGGACTAGGACAACTAGGAGGAAGAGAGGGATGTATTTTGGGGGAGGGGACTATGAAGGATGCCAATTCCAGTGGAGAGCGCTATAGACTATTCCAGGCAAGGCCTTTAAGTTTTCGGTGGTGTCTCACAAAGGTTGAATGGGTCATTTTTTAGTGCAGCAGTCACCATAAATGAGAATTTGCCCACAGTGGCAAAATAAAATGATCTGAGAGCTATTTGAGAAACAAATTGGATTAGATCATCACTTTTCCTGCAGGATTTTAGACGAAGAAATAATTGTGGTGAATGTGTGTAGAATTTGTTGGAAAAAGCTGACATTTAATGGCAAACACTAGGCCTGAGGCTTATCTGGAAATATCTGTATAATTTTATCATTTTCTCCTTTCTGTCCACAGAGTTCTTTACCCAGTGAGAGTGGTAGGTACATGAAAAGGAGCTAGCACTCCAGTAGGTTTGAAGACAAGAATGACTAAAGCATGAGAAAACAAGGATACATTTAATCACAGGTAGGCATTCAAAGGTCCTCACTGGGGGAAAAGGGGGGGGGTAGCTAACTTAGTTCTAATAAACCCCCCAAAGCAGGTTTTGAAAGACAAAAGTTTATGTTCAAATGACTGCAAGGTCGACGCGACCGAAGTGTCCTTCATAAAGCTCTGCCTCTTGCTAATTAATAAAAGCACCATTTGTACATTCCATACAAAAATGGAGCAAACATTGTGACAATGGTTTGTTTATTAGATTAGGATGTTGGCAGGGAGGAAAAAAAATTCTATAGGATGAAGTGGGGCTGAAAATGGCTCATGACCTATATAAAAAGTTAGAGCTAAATAAATACAGATGTAAGTTATGTGTAGATAATGAGAAACACTGCTGAGCTAAGAATTTTCAGGTAGGAAGTGAGAACTACAACACCCATCCTGCAACCACTTAGCCATACTTTTAACTGTCCTCACAAAAACAGCCTTGTGGACTTCAACAGAGCGACACGTGCATAGGGTTAAGCAGGTGGTCGCAGGATCGGAACCCAAAAGAATGAGTAGAATAGACATCTCTGCCATCAGCAATTCATCCAGGGGTGGAAAATGGCATTTTCACTTATTACTATTATCACAGTGAAAGCTCCGCTATCCGGCACTCTGTTCACCGGGAAACTTTGTGAACCGGCATTGCCCCCGACCGCAATACCGCCGCGTCTTCAGGTGCACATGCCTGGCTCCCACCTGTCTTGTGGGCTGTTGCGGGGCTTCTGACAGCCGGCACTGCCAGATGACATCATCCTTCCTGCTTAGCCTCCCTCAAGCTGCAGGGAGCCGGATCTGCCAGGAGCGGTTAGAGGCAGAGCAATAAACTTTGTTAACCGGCACATTCAATTAACCGGCAACCCCCAGGACTGCCAGATAACAAAGCTTTCACTGTATTATCATCATCATTTGAATTATCATATATTGTTTACATAGTTCCAAGTGGCATTCACTTTCCTTGAGACACATTTTATCTGGTTTCTATCTCTTTGGCAGAATATAACCAATTACCCCATGTAATCCCTGGCAAACATGAATGGCACAAACGAGTTAAGGATGGGGTGCGTATCACACCCATTTCTGTCAATGGGAGCAAACACCTCGTGTTCCGAATTGTCACCCACTTCCAAAAGGAGGGACTATTCTCCCAAGTGGCTGGGGGTAATTCCCTTATGATGGTGGGAGGGGTGTTTGTTTGGGTTTTTTAGAAGTAGTTACCAATTTAAAGGACAAAACAAAAAACCAAAACATTAATTCGGTTCAGATTTTCAAAGCAGCTCAGCTCTCAGTTAACGAACATCAGTGCACTAGCCAGATTTTCTACAGCGTCAGCACCTAGCTAACACCAGACACCTGATGCCAATTGTAGGCACGAAATGCTATCGAAAATCTACCCACACAGGCCAGGGGAGCAACCCCATTTTGAAAACCTGACCCCAATTTTGGAGGCTGAGTGGAGGTGATCCCAAAAAACGTAGACCTTTTTCGGGAAAGCAAGGGGCTGGTTCTTCATGAGAATTTTCTCACGTCCCCTGCCACCACCAAAAGCTATAGTGTTCCGCTGCTTTGAAAAGCCAAGCCCCATTTTTGGAGGCAGGACAATTTGAAATGACAAAGAAGCGAGAAACCAAATAAACCCACATTTAACGTATGCCAACCAAAGAAAATGATATGCCTACCATGTTCCAGATAAGAAGGCGTACCTTCCGAGGGATCAAGCCTTCGAGCCCTTCGCCCGTGCTTGGAGTTGTTGTGTACAAACATGTTGTCCGACACCGCCAGCACGTGGCCATCAACGTTGACTGTTGTCGACACCACAACCTTGGAGCACAGAAGCAAAACAGGTCAACATTTTGATACATTTAAAAAAAAAGAGCACAGATTGTAATAAACTAGGTTAAATAAATAACAGTTGGGAGCTGCAGAAAATTGTGTCGCTATTTCGCATAATAACTGGTGCTTATGCTGTACAAATCTAACAAGAGACACTATTGACGAGGGAGTCTTTGGCATAGAAACCTTCTGATGCAGCTCGAAGTCAAATTGCATAGTTGGTAGCTGTGAAGCAGAAGGTAAGCTGCTAACCATCGTTTTAACAAGAAGATCTTTATTAAGGGTTTCTCCCCCTCCGCAAACACAAGGACAGCTGTGTTTCCCCCTAAATTATCCTTCAGTTGCTGTGCTGAAGCAGAGAGCAGGAGCTGCCGTTACAAATGAGAATCGATTCAAAGGAAACGCGAACAGAACACTTTTTTTTGTCAAGTTGAGACAAGAGCAGAGGTCTGGTTCTCGCCCCACCCTGGTGTCCTCTTTTTTTAGCCAGAGTCGCCCCCAAATTCTCCTGCTCTGGGCTGCATTTTTGGCATGTGCCTGGGGACAGTCTGTCAGACCTAATTAACCTTCCTACAAGCTGTGTTACGTGCCTCTCTAGGGGTCCCAACCCAAGATCAAGCTCCCATTGTCCTAGGCACACTGCAGACACCATCTGAGATGGAGCTGGCCCACAGGAGTTTCCAACCTGGACTGATAAGACACAAAGTGTGGGGAAGGGAAACTGAGGCACAAAGGAGGAATGTGATTTTCCCACGGTCACACAGAGGGTTGGCAGCACTGCTGCAGGTCACTCGATTTCCCACCCCAGCCCCAGAACTACATGCAACTTTTCTTCCTGTTCCCCGCTCTGACCCCCATGTCCTGTGCTAACGAAGTACAGCATTTCAGGGCCTGATCCCAGCCGACAAGCGGGCACAGGGTAGCCTGTCTGTTTTCCAAGCGCGCACGTTGCCATAGAGAACTTTGACTGAAACAATAAGAAGAAATGACCTACACTTCTCCTTATATTAAACAGGGAAAGGGATTAAAAACTGAAACCCGCCGAGATATGTTTATTCATGCGCCCTCTTACAACCAAATATAATAATTGTCTGTTAATTGCAGTTTCAGCCCCCACCTCAGACTTCGACATGTGAAACAGCAATCAGCGGCTCCCGTTTAATCCACCTATTATGTTGACTAATTAACTTTGCTCGACAGTTTATTTCTTCCTCCATTATCAGCCCCTGTCAGCCGCAAGCACACCGCCGCACAGGGGAACCTCAGCCCTCTTGATTGATCACCGATAGATTGACATGCAGATTAATTTAATTAGAATCACCTCACTTGAGAAATGAAAGACAATGGCAAGGGAGCTAATAGATCTGCTCTTCTAATGAGGCAAGCCTCCAGAGCCGGGGCAGCGGTTTTCGGATTTATTTGGCAGAATCCCCCCGTGGCTCTGAAAGGCTCTTGCTTTAATTGTTCTTGGTTTTGAGAGGCTTTAGCCTCTGAAGAGGTTGAAATGCTTGACAAGGATTGGCAAACATTGCTTCAACTATCCCAGGAAGCCGGGCCTGCTCAGACTGGGTGGCGAAGGATTGCGCACGGCCATCCCGTCCCTTGCATGGGATAGAAAGGAAATAAAGCTACAAACGTTGCCATTCCACCTCTTCCTCACCCCCCTACGAACATTTAAACCTGCAACATTAGGCAAATGGTTAAACTGTCCTTCTCCAGGCAAGGACACTTTTGTCTTTAAACGGGAGACTACAAAAGAGCAGCTGGCATTTCAAGATCTCTGACACTGTCCATCAGAAATGTCCTTCTGCCCTGGATTTTTTTAAAACAAATAAATATTATTCAACTACAGAGAGCTCTTACAGACAGCGATTTGGGGGGAAAGGCTGCCCCAAACTACAGAAGGTAAACACTTATGCATTCCCACAAGTGGAGGAAAGCATGGCCCACATGTAAAATCCCACATGGATTTCAAAAGTTATTTTTCCTTTTCCCTCACAAGGAGCAGAATCAAATTTTGGCTGTTGGCATTAAACTGGCACGTAGTTGATGGGTGCACAAAGGAGACAGTAACCATTGTGAACCCTTAGGGACAAGGGGAAAATACGAAGTGTCACTTCTGATAGCCCCATTGACTTCTATACCAGCTCATTGACTTTTGTGTTCCCTGTTGTTGGGAAAGGGCCAAGCACATCTAAGCTGAAAATAAAATAAAATAAAATAAAATAAAATAAAATAAAATAAAATAAAATAAAATAAAATAGCAACTGCAGCTGAATTTCAATTTCTGAGAACTTCAAAAGCTTCAAATGTTTTGTCCTCACAAATTGGCCCCAATCCTGCAAATACTTATGCAGGGGCTTCACTAGGGGTCACAGTGGACCACAAGCTAAATATGAGTCAATCGTGTGACACTGTTGCAAAAATAAAAAAGCCAACATGATTCTGGGATACATTAACAGAAGCGTGTGAGCAAGACACGAGAAGTCATTCTTGCACTCTACTCTGCACTGATGAGGCCTCAGCTGGAGGATTGTGTCCAGTTCTAGGCACCAGACTTCAGGAAAGATGTAGAGAAATAGGAGAAAGTCCAGAGAAGAGCAACAAGAATGATTAAAGGTCTAGAGAACATGACCTATGAAGGAAGACTGAAAGAATTGGGCTTGTTTAGTTTGGAAAGGAGAAGACAGAGGGGACATGATAGCGGTTTTCAGGTATCTAAAAGAGTGTCACAAGGAACAGGGAGAAAAATTGTTCTCCTTAGCCTCTGAGGATAGGACAAGAAGCCATGGGCTTAAACTGCAGCAAGGGAGGTTTAGGTTGAACATTAGGAAAAGTTTCCTACCTGTCAGGGTGGTTAAACACTGGAATAAGTTGCCGGGCGGGGGGGGGGGGGATTGTGGAATCTCCATATCTGGAGATATTTAAGAGCAGGTTAGATAGACATCTATCAGGGATGGCCAACCCGTTCCGGACGAAGAGCCAAGATATTAGTGGATCCAGCGTGAAGAGCCGGGGCAAAGTTGTAGAGGAAAAAGAAGGCCTGCCCCTTTAAGAAGCGCGAGAAGCACGTTTCTATGCTTTCTGGCCTCAGCAGGTTCCCGCCGGTCACCACCATATTGGAAGCACCAGACGGCTCTCCTGCCCCGATGAGCACAAGGGCGCCGGGGCGGCTTCGCAAGCCACACTGATGGGGTGAGGGAAAAGCCGCATGCGGCTTGCAAGCCGCTGGTTGGCCATGGCTGGTCTAGATGGCACTGGGTCCTGCCATGAGTGCAGGGAACTGGACTTGATGACCTCTCGAGGTCCCTTCCAGTTCTAGCGTTCTATGATTCACTTTGAACATGCGGGAAGTCCCACTGAAGTCAATTAAGTTAAGGGCCTGCTGAAAAGTTACGCCTGGGAGCACTTCCAGGATCCAGTCCTAAAAGTCTATCTAAAGTTAAAAACACAGGTTGAACCTCTCTCGTCCAGCACTCTCTCGATCGGCAACATCTGTGGTCCAGCATGATTTTAGTTAGCCGGTGTGATGTAGTGCTGGTGGCTATGCTGGGCAGTGGGCTGTGGGTGACCTCCACTGGCGGCTATTTGTAGCACGGCCCAACAGGACAGTGGATGAGTCACTAGGAAAGGGTCTCACAACCTGTCTGACCAGTTGTTTTTTTATATATATATATATATAAAATGGAGATCACCTATCTCCTAGAACTGGAAGTGACCTTGAACAGTCATCGAGTCCAGTCCCCTGCCCTCTCAGCAGAACCAAGTACCATCCCTGATGAATTTTTGCCCCAAATCACCTCCGCAAGGATTGAACTCACAACCCTGGGTTTAGCAGGCCAATGCTCAAACCACTGAGCTATCCTCAGAAGTGAACACAGGGAGCCAGACAAAGAGAGGAAGGCAGAGACCATCCCCTGGTTGGGGGGTAGGGCTGGAGGAGAGTTTTAGTTTTCTGTCTGGTATCATGGAGGAAGCAGCCTAAACAAGGGGCTGGGATTTAGGGGCCCAGTCTCCCCCATCTCAAGGGGGGCTGAGGCATCCTAGGCCTGCCCTGGAACCAGATGACATCTGTGCTGTGCTGTATCCTGGAGAAGCAATAAACTCCCTCTGTTCTACTGGCTGGTGGAGTCTGTTCGTGCCACTACGGAGGTGCAGGATTCGGGAGAACCCCAACGCACCACCACAGCTGGATATCCACTTTTCGTGGGTGTGGCCAAGTTTCCTGCAGTCCCATCAAGTTTGTTTATAGCCACCAGTGTCCTGTGCTGGTATTTAGCTGTAATTGACCCCTCAATGTCCTCTAAGAGCCCAGTAAGCGGGAGAAAAGTTGGTCATGCTACTCCCTCCCGTGGTCTGGCAAATTCTCTGTTTCTGCACCATTCAGGTCCTGAAGGTGCCAGACTAGAGAGGTTCAACAGGTGCTAGTTTAGGGCCCAAGTTGGCAACATTTTGTACCTGCAAGTAACCTCTCTCACATAAGAACTCCTAACATTGGAGTAAACGCTACCCACCGGAGCAGCTCCTATAATGTCTCTTACTCGTGTGACTGAGTCGTCACAGGATCAAGCCTTTATAATATTTTCCCTTCAGGTGTTGGAACCTGTTGAATGGATCCATTTTGATTTGCAGAGCAGGACCTCCCTGCCTACCTCTTGACCACGGTGCTTGAATTACTGCACAGAGACCACATCAGAGGGGTTCTTTGGAGTCGTTAGCAGACGAAACTATAAAAGGAATCACCGTGAAAATCTGTTTCCAGTGTCAGGAAATGCAGAAAAAAAAAGTGGTTACCCTGGGGGTCTGTCTGAAAAAAAAATGATTATTCATAGTGCACCTGTAAAAAGCGGCACACATGCTCTGATTCTTAAAATACACAATTTTCTTAATGTAAGTGCTTTGTTTTGCTAGGCATGAAAAAAAGGACCTTGCACACATGCGCAAGCTAAATATTAATGCTGGGACTATGTAGGAATTAAAAAAGAGACTGCATTTGTTATGCAATGCAATGATATACTTGGACTTTTTCAGAGGACATAAAGGCTTAGAAGGCAGGCTTCGATTTTTAATCTAAAACTACAATACTGAATTTGAAATGATGGAGACATGTTCAGGTCAGAGCACGTGCTCAAACTAATTTATGGAGAAATCGTAAAATCGGGGAGCGGGGAATCGAACTAGATGCGGAGTGAGCAGCGAGAGAGCCGCAGAACACAGACGACAGCATGGGGGGGAGGGAAAGGCATACTTCAGTTTAATAAATGATTAACGAGGTGCTGACATATGAATGTAAACATGGGAACATGCAGATCTGCCAAATCGCAAACCTTTCCAAATTTTGTCCACAAAACACATTTTTAATTTGGATCAGGCAAATACGGAAAATGATTTTGAGCGTTAGCTTCAAGCCTTCATAGATTTCTAATCTAAACCCTGGATCCCTCCCTCACCTCACCCCCTGACATTTTACAGCTTTTTTCTGCCAGCCGGCACGTTCATTGGCTCTACACTGCAGACTGACAGCAAGTTCTTCTTGCCATTAAATAGTTCAGCTGTGAATATTTTTGGGAGGTAAGTTAAAGAACCTTCTGAAACCAGAATGTTCGAAATCAGACTGTTTATCCCAGTTAATGCTGGGCCTGTTTATTTGTTATGGTGCTTCACCTAATATGTCAAAATTAAGCATTGCTGACTCCTCGTTTTTAACCACAGCCCATTAAGCTCTGCTCACTGATTAATACATAACATGTTCCTTGCGCTTTCAGTTTTCTTCGTTTCCTTGGCCGGGCCCTGATATTTTAGTTTATACCCCAGATACCTAATGGCAAAGGCTGCAAAAATTCAGTGCTGATAATTTATAGGTTTGAGAGGTCTCTTGCTGCCATGTGCTTAAGGCCTTTGGCTTTGGGATTCACTAATTGGATTTTATATCTTATTTCTTCACACAGTGCACAGTCAACCTGTGGAACTCCTTGCCAGAGGATGTTGTGAAGACCAGGACTTGAACAAGGTTAAAAAAAAAGAACTAAATAAATATGATAGAGGTCTATAAAACCATGACTGGTGTGGAGAAAGTAAATAAGGAAAGTTATTTACTTGTTCCCATAACATAAGAACCTGGGGGTCACCAAATGACATTAATAGGTAGCAGGTTTAAAACAAACAAAAGGGAAGTTTTTCTTCATGCAAAGCACAGTTAACCTGTGGAACTCCTTGCCAGAAGATGCTATGAAGGCCAGGACTTTAACAGGGTCTAACTAAGAGATAAATTCATGGAGGACAGGTCCCTCAATGGCTGTTAGGTTGTGTAGGAATGGTGTTTGTCAGGGGCTGGGAATGGGCGATAGGGGAGGGGGTCACTTGATGGTTCCCTGTTCTGTTCACTCCCTCTGGGGCACCTGGCATTGGCCACTGTGGGCAGACAGGACGCTGGGCTAGATGGACCTTTGGTCTGACCCCGCCTGGCCGCTCTGCTGTTCCTGAGCCCCTGCTGCCTATTGGATGTCCTGACAAAAAGGGATAGGAAAACAGCCTTGTTTCCATCCCCAGTGGAAGGCCATTTTTGCAATTCTGGGAACTCAGCTAGTCCTTGCCTCAGCGAGATACTGGCGTTAAGCACAGGCTGAAGTGAGATTACTCACCGGCTTGAAATGAGGCACAACCACGGTGCGGAATTGGGGTTATAGATCACAATGCTGCTTTCCAATTCCTCCCCTGCTCCTCCAGTTTTCTCTCTCCAGGGACAGACCCTCACACGTCCCACCTCCATTATCTGGGATGCGTGAAGCATTATTTGGGTCTCTTATGCAGATTTGCAGCAGGACACAAGTGGCTACAAGTGGCAGCATCCCATTAAGGCAAGTTAGCAGCCTCAGATGGGGGGCGGGTGAGGGTTGCAGTAACCACATCAGAGACCGTGATAACGTGCTAGTGACTTTCCGGGTTTGCATGGCGGGGGGGGATTAAGCGGTGACTTGGCCACCAAAGTTGATTCCCCATGAAACCTGACAGCAGACGCTTGCGAGCAGCCTGCCGGGGTCTGCAGGTGACACGAGCACACCGAAAAGCTTTTCGGCTCTGGTGGCGGTTTAGTGCAGAGCTGGGGCAGGAGGGCACTGGGGGTACATCTAGACTATGTTCTTTTTTTCGACAGGAGAGATGCAAATTCGGCACTAATTTGCATATCTTCTTCCGATCGCTTTTTCAAAAGAGTTTTTTTTCCAAAAGTCAAAGCAGTTCAGAGGGGTTTTTTTGAAAGAACCCTGCACACCTCGTTTTTTAAGGAAGAAGGGTTCTTTCGAAAAAGGGGGGTTCTTTCGAAAAACCTCCATCTAAACAGCTTTCACTTTCGAAAAAACGCTTTTGAAAAAGCGATTGGAAGATGATATGCAAATTAGCACCAAATTTGCATATCTCCTTTCAAAGAAGAACGTAGTCTAGATGTACACTGGATCAATAGGGGCTGGACCCCCACAATGGGACTACTGAGGGGAGCAGATATAGATGACGCAGAGGCCGGACGGAGACCCAGCTACGTTCCCATGCTCGTGCGGGAGCAAGCAGGACCAGGGGTGGAGGAACATCAGCCCAGGCCATAGGGAGCAGATAGGGTTGGCTCTTGTCTCCCTAACTTCTGTTACGTAGCCACGCTGGCTATGGCCGGCGTACTGGGACCCCGCAGGAGTCCCGCGGAACATGCCTCCAGACAGCCAGGCCAGCTGCCCATTCACGTGACCCTCAGGCCCAGCCCAAACCCCACCCTTCAGCTACTCTGGAGCCCTGTGGAAACACTTGGCCCAGGAGAGGGCCAGGCACGTGTGTGCCAGTGGCCAGGCTGGGGGAGACATGGCTAGAGGGATGGGGTGCCAGCAAACAGATGCCAGCCACCGCGTGGGTAAAAGGGAGAGAACAGGGCACCAGCTACCCAGGCTGGCAGGGGGCATTCGGCCCTGGGGGCCAGCTCCCAGAGGTGGGCAGAGCCGACAGAACACCAGGCCCCAGCTGCCACCGAAATGCCATAGGAACAGCCTGGCTACTCGTGTCTGCCAGCTGCGTCTCAGGAGGTCCCATCCCTCCCCACCCATGTTCCCTGTACGCTAAGCGCTTGGGCAGCCCCCCGGGAGAGATTCAGGTGCCGCCCAGTTGCTTGCCGGCAGCATGGTGGTGCACATCTGCACATGCCCGGGCGCACCTAACAAAATGTGTTCCGCACATGGAAGGGGAAAAATGGAAGGACTATTGCTCCCCGTCCTCTCCCTCTGCCCTCTCCTGTCACTGGAAGCTGCTCACTCGCTCCCATAATGCCATCTAATCACATGTCGCGTTGCGACCGCACGTCACTCCCGGTTGCGCTGGAATGGAAGACGTGAAGCGTGGCGGCGGCAGGCCTCAAGCCGCAGAGCGGTTAAACACGTGACGACATTTGGGCTCCCGCGGCAGCCTGAGCGCCACGACCCTCCCTCCCCCCAGGCTCCTGAAACACACTTGAGGACAAGACCCCCTCGTGCCTTTCCACACGTGGGCCTACGTGAGGGGTTCGCACACGGCTGCACAAACCAGCCGACCTCCCCCACCCCCGCGATAACATAATGGGCTAGTGAGTCTCCAGCGGTAAAACCCCCCCGGGGAGGAAAGAAAGAGGAAGGGAGCTCAGGGGCAGGGGAGCCGAGAGTTTTCCCCACAGGTGGCCCCGGCCCTTTTAGGGGCCCAGCAGCCCCGAGCCTCCTGAAATCACCAGGCCCTGAGGCATCTGCTCCCCTTGTTGCCCCCAGCAACGGGCCTGCTCAGGTCGCGTTAGCCTGGTGTATCCCGGTCTCTGTCTGGGCCCCCACCTCCACCCCGTGCTGCTCCACCCACGGCCGGGCCAGGGCACGTCTGCCGCCCAGGCGTCCCTTTCCGGGCAGACCAGGGAGATCAGCCCCAAAGAAGAACCCGTCCCCACTGGACAGCAGGATCAGTGTGGAAGAAAGTGGCACAGAGCAAGGAAAGGGGGGGTTATGTTGGGTAAACTGAACTCCCCCACCTCTGCGCGGAACAGAGGGGGCCAACAGGGGAACCCAGGGATGGGCAATAATTTTCACAGGAGGGCCACTTAACGAATTTTTGTACGTGCTCATGAGCTGGCTCCACCCTGGAAGGGGAGGGGCCTAGGACTGAAGGGGCGAGGCCTGGGGCGGGGCTAGGGCAGAGGGGGCGGGGCTAGGGCAGAAGGGGCAGGGCTAGGGCAGAAGGGGCGGGGCTAGAGATTAACCTCCCCCCAGAGTTGTCTGGAGCCAGAGGGTTTGAATGAAAACCACAGCAAAGGGTTTGTGGCTCCCTGCCCCACCACTACCGCATTGCCTGGCAGCCACCTGGGGCAGTTGCAGCTATTTAAAGGGCTCCTGGCTCCAGCCCCTTCCTGAGCCATTTAAACAGGATCCCGCCGCCTGAGCCACTGCCTGGAAATTCGGTTGCATGGGCAGCAGGCTGCACATAGAAAGGGGCCAGATGCAGCCTGTGGGCCAGATCAAAGTGGTCGGTGGGTCGGATCCAGCCCCCGGGCCGCATCTTGCCCATCCCTGGAACAACCTGCCCCCTCACAGCCAGAGCGGTGGTCTAGCCAGATTTGAACAGGGTTTGGATGTTGTGTCTCCACCCGACCAGATCCCTGGGTCTCAGGTCAGTGCATCGCACCACAGTGCAAAGGAGTCTGTCCGCTAGGCTGGCCGGCTGGCAGTCAGCTGCAGTGTAGACATGCCCCCTGGGCCAGGCTTCTCCCCACATGTTCACCCCCAGGAGCCGGCTCTGCACGATCTCCCTGTGGTATTGCTCCATACCTTTCTCCCCTCGAAGAGCTCAACGAAGCCTGCGTCTCCCCCCGCTCCTGGGCCCAGCTGCTTCCCTTGTCAGAAGTTTGTTGGTCGAATGTGGGAGCATCAAGTTCAAGGAGGAAACCCAGCCATGGCGCAAGGGGGAGAAGGAACAAAACAGCAGCAGGGCTGGCATCCAACGGCTTGCCACCGGCTTTCGAAGCACACCGTACGCAGCGGCCGGTGGGGCTTTGCTCTGCTGGAAGGGATTCGTTTCTTGAAAATGGGAAGGTCACGCTAATTGACATGACCTGCGTAATTAAGCAGGCTCTGTTTACACACGGCAGCCGCGAAGCTGGCTCGGCATGACAAAATGTCTTTACCGGTGAAGAGATCAACCACCTTTCTTCTGCCCTACCTGCTCACCCACGCGGGCGCCGGCTCGCTGTTCCGAGGGAGCACGCCACGGCAGTACCATCGGAAAAGCAGCCTGCATCTTGCGAGAGTACAAAACTGGCAGGGCGTACAGCTCACCAGCCGGCTGCTTTGACAGGCCCCAGACCTGGCTGTTCATGCTAGATTGCCCTACGGCTGCGAACGCCCTTGCAGAATGCTTTTCCTTGAGGAGGACAATATATTTTTAATGAGTGGGAAATGGCAGCACTGTAGAGAGACAGGCACATGGGCTGGACATCAGGGACTCCTGCATTTGAATTCCAGTTCTGACACAGACAGGTGCATAATCTTGGTCATGTCACTTACTTTCTTGTCTCTCAGCTGTACAGCAATACTACTTATCTCCCTTGCAGGGAATGACAGGGATTAACCAGTCAGCATGTGTACAATTAAAAAGGCACGGAGTATTATTGACCCTCCTGCAATGTGTGGAACGTACAAATATGGGAGGGGATCCAGCTGGTGGAATTTTGCACAGTATTGGAAAAAGTTCAGAAAAGGGCAACAAAGATGAGGAGGGGTTTGGAACGGCTGCCATATGAAGAGAGATTAAAAAGACTGGGACTTTTCACCTTAGAAAAGAAATTAAGTGGGGGGAATAGAATAGAGGTCTATAAAATCATGAGTGGTGTGGAGAAAGTGAAAAAGGAAAAGTTATTTACTTGTTCCCATAACAGAAGAACTCGGGGCCACCAAACAAAATGAATAGATAGCAGGTTTAAAACAAACAAAAAGGAAGTTTTTCTTCATGCAACACAGTGTCAATCTGTGGAACTCCTTGCCAGAGGATGCTATGAAGACCAAGATTTTAACTGCATCCAAAAAAAGTGATACATTCATGGAGGATAGATCCATCAATGGCTATTAGCCAGGATGGGTAGGAATGGTATCCCTAGCTCTGTTTGTCAGAGGCTGGGAATGGGCAACAGGGGAGGTGTCACTGGATGATTCCCTGTTCTGTTCACTCCCTCTGGGGCATCTGGCATTGACCACTGTCAGCAGACTAGGCTAGATGGACCTTTGGTCTCACCCAGTGTGGCCGTTCTGATGGTACTTGCCCCCTTGTGACCTTAGCCAGCCTTCTGCGATGCTGCTGGCCCAAAGTTAACCCAGCCCCCTGGAGACAGAGCTGAATAAGAAACCTCATGGAGCTCACCTTCTTAAACCCCTCCCTTCCCTCCAACAGGGAACGGTCATCTCCACTAGACCCCTTCCAAACAAATACCCACTACCGGACCACATGGCTGCACCTACCCAGGGGAGGGGGGAAGGGTGTGCTTTGGGCACACATTTCCCATCACTGCCAACATTCTGCCGGCTCCAGCACCGGGGAGGAGGGGGGCAGTCTAGCTATCGCTCCCATGGCTCTCTTTACTCCCGGAGCCTGTAGGCTGGTACTGAGCCTGGTAAGAGGATGGATGGTTACAAATATTGGTACAAATACAAACTCTGTTCACCCCCCCGCCCCTCCCCCCGCACCCAACCTCGGCTCCCCTGGGGGGTGCTTACAACAGTGGGGAAGCATGAGCCCCAAAACACTCTAGTGAGGACCAGACAATGGGTGAGCGATAGGGATGTTAAATTTAGTTTAATTGACTTGGATTGTCCGTCAATTAGTCGATAAGCAGGGCACCTGCAGTGGGGTTTGCTCCCAGCGCTGGAGCTAACCCTGCTGGCTCTTAATACATTTTAAAGGCTAAAGGGCAGCACGGGGGGAGGTAGTGCGAGCCAGAAATCACCAGACATCAGCTGTCCCAGCTCGCGCCGGGCTCCCCAGCTGCACTTCTGATTTTTAAATGTATTAAGAGCTGGCAGGCCGGAGGTGCAGCATCTGGGACTGGTCACGGTCCTCTCTACCTCCCTGCCTCCCTTACCCCCACGGAGACGGTGCTGGGGGAACCGGCTTTTAAGCTGGCTCCCCCCAGCACCGGCTCCTGTTCTCCCCCTTGCTGTTTCTACTAGAGACAGCAAGGGGTGGGGAAGTGACTAGTGGAGGGACTGATCGCTTACACCCCTTGCGAGCCAGGACTGGGCCAATATAAAATTAATGCCACCTTTCAAAACCAGAACAATACATCTTTCATAGCGCAGCAAAAGACTCCGCAAAGGGAGCTTGTTTTGGATTTTTAGCAGAACCGTAGATCTGATTTTGCCACAGGACCCCCCCCTCCCCGCCAAATAAATATTGCTCACTCACTCAAATTCTTTACTGGAAGGCACACGTAGGATAGAGCAAGAGAGAAGCAGCCGTGTGATTCAACACAGCAACTGAATGGTCCCTTCTGTGTCTTCCTTTCACATTTTTATGCCCCAAGGGGAGGGTATCATCTTGAAGTCTCCTCTTGCTCAGAGCGTGAAAACCCAACAATTTCCTGCTGTCCTTTGACCTCCCCAAACCTGACAGCAGCTTGGTACATTTCAGTAACTTCCCGTTAATGACCCGCTCAGTTTGGGTCCAATTATTTCTACCCCCACAAGCTGATTCTCTGGAAAGAAGGAAGCGTGGCATACTGACCTGGAATCTCCGCATGTCTCGGGGATTTCCCGCATTTTTTAGGCAATTTTGGTTACATTTGAGAAAAAATTTCAAGAAGAACCTGTGGAGAAAAGAGAGACCATCGTTAACCACAGCGCCATGGCCAATTCCGGAGTCTGATCCAATAACACCGCACGCTATTAGCAGTCCTTACTCCCACAAGTTGTCCCTTTGAGTGGCCACATCGGTAAGGAACACACCCCTTTACCTGCCACCAGCAAAGCATTTTGGCTCTAAGGCTACATCTACACTACGAGTTTTCTCGACAAAAAATATGCTAATGAGGGACTCATTTGCATGTCATGCTCTCATTTGCATATTTTCTGCCTATTCGTTTTTGCATTGGGTTTTTTTGCGCAAAAACAAGCAGTGTGGATGTTTTCTTTTTGCGCAAAAACCCCTTTTTCCGCAAGATCACCTACCGATCTTGTGGGGAAAGGGGGTTTTGCGCAAAAAGAAAACATCCACACTGCTTGTTTTTGCGCAAAAACGGATTGGCATTGAAAATGCAAATGAGATCATGACTCATGCAAATGAGTCCCTCATTAGCATATTTTGCAGAGAAAACTCATAGTGTAGACGTAGCTTAAGAGTGACACACACACGCTTAAGAGCTTTGCTTCCTTACAGCCATGTCGTGTGCAGAATTGGTCCCTATGAAACGTGACTAGCGTCAGGGAATCCCATTCTCTCCCACAGAGCCAGGAAGTTAAAGAACACACCATTTCAATACAGCAAAGAGGGAGCACAAATATGCCGGGCAAGAAACCTTCTCTCTGCATCCGAGGTTTCATCTCCCCAGTTCATGTGTCACACGCAAACCAAGTTTGCCAACATAAGGGAAGATTGTTCGGGAGAATTTACACGAAGGAACAAACAAGCCATTGCTCAGTGTGAGGGGGGAAGTCTTGGTTAAAAAGCCCATCTCCTAGCAGAAATGAAATTGCTGCCAATAGCTAGATGCAGCTCTACGACCTCGGTGTAGATCTTTAAGAAGAGACCCTGCATTTTACAAGCCCCGCCCCCCAGAAGCAAACATTCCACTGAAAATACTTTCTTTGCTGTTATGCACCAATGGACTGTAAAGCCATAAAGACAAGTCAGTGAATAACAGTGGGTCTCACATTCTTTGCTTCCTCTTCAACAGCCAAGGTTTATCTGCCTTTTGTCCAAAATAAACTGCGGCCAGCTCTCTCCTAAAGCTTTAAAACCAGGTGCTACCAGACAGAGCATCATTATACCTGTAATAGCTGTTGATTAAGCAGGCAGAGGCTAATTTAACCGGTCTCTGCTGCTAATGATGCATTGGGGGGAGATTGTTATGGTTTTACTTAACATTGGAAAGTTAATTTTTTTGCAAGCATCCATCCTGATCCCCAGAGAGAACCCAAGGTGGCCACTATGGCCATGTCTACGCTAGGAAATTATTTCAAAATGACTACATTTGACTTCACTCCTGATTTAACAATCAAACTAGTGTGTTCACACTACTTGGAAGCCTTGAAATTAGTCTGAGGCAGGCTCTGTTATTGTGGACACGCGACGAACCCCAGGAAGCATTGGGGAGTAATTAGTTCGAATGACTCTGGGAGGAGTTATTTCAAAATAGCGACACTGACACATCCACACTACCGTTATTTCAAACGCTTTCAGAATGAGTATTATTCCATAAGGAAAGTAGGAGTACAGATTTCAAAATAAGCGGCTCATTATTTCAAAATAACGGTCTTGGTCGTGTGGACACGCCGCTTATAAATTCGACCTAAGTGGGGTTATTTCAAAATAATGCCCTAGTGCAGACCAGGGCTAAGTGGCATATCTAGCGAATGCAGAAATAAAGGAGGGCAAAATTGGGCGCATGGCCCAGAAACATTTCACTGGCCTGTTTTTCTGGCTGGTGTTCTCTGATGGCGCTCCCTCCACCCCCACCCCCACCCCCAGCTCAGCTGCATCCTAAAGAGGCCCGTTTAGCTCTTGTGTCAGCTCCTTCGCACTATAGAAACCATATTAGGCAGTGGTCACACTGACACATGTAAACGACAGGGGGCTACTTTCAGTAACAGAAATAAAAGAGACCGACCTGCTTATCAAATAATAAGCAGCCACAAGCCACTGGCGGCAGCAGTGGCGGGTCAGGGTGCCGTTTGTTTTCACTCAATTAAAGAGGGGAATAAGCCACTGCATTTTCTCATCAAGTGGGCCTGGCTGTTCGAGAAGCGAGCGCTGGGGCTATTTGTCGGGTGTGTGTCTTTTTAAGCCTCTAATGGCCAGCTGTGACAGCCAGCCTCAGATTGTGTAGAAGGAGCTGTCAGCACAAATATTGGCATCTTGAAGCCAGACAACTGCTTGCCACCAGCCGCAGGTTTGTTCTCGTGCCAGACTGGATTTTGAGAGACAAGCAAATAGGGCATTAATTCCGCCAAAGCAAAACGAAATGCAGGGAAGAGTTCAGGATCTTACACTTCACATGGTGGCTTTCCTGTCAACAGCCCATCATTTAGCTCATGAGCTATGAAGGGCACGGACATTAGATCCCTCCTGCCCTAAGCTAGCCCTGTCATGCGGAATGCTGGCAGAATAGCGAGACCACCCCTCCACGGGAGCTCGCTGGCTGAAATAAAAAGCCCGGCCATCTGTTGGGAGGCAAAGACGTCCCCTGTCAGCTGGTGCCTGGAGCCTCAAACAGGCCCTTATGTGGCAAAGTCTCTCAGAACCGCTTATTCTTTAGGGAAAAGTCAGCTTTGCCCCAGGGTTTTGCTAGAGAATTCTTCAGAGTTTTCCAGAATGTAGGAGCCAAGCAGCTGACTGCTTTGGCTGGAGCTTCCCTCAAGGAATATATAACCGGGAAGGGGGGAGGGAGAGGTAACAGTTAAAAATATCTGCGCCGAGGGACGGAGTCAAACGTGCACACACAGAAAATATTGATCATGCTAACTTTGCAAGGCGTGTCAACCCAGGGGCGCGTGTGCCTGTGCATGCTGATCAACTTTAAAGTCCCCTTTCCCTCCCAAAAAAATAAGGGAAGCTCTAAACCAAGCCCTATCAAATCTCTAAGCTGAACAAGCAACGTCGTTCTCTTGTTTTATAAGCTGGTGCCAAAAGCTCCAAACACCTACATGAAACACAACAGCTTGGCTCTGCAACGTCTAATTCCAACGCGACAAAATGTTTACCATCCATAACATGGGTGAGTCTCGCTTCAGATCAATGGGGGTATGTCTACACTACCCCGCTAGTTCGAATAGCGGGGTAGTGTAGACATACCCTGGGTGTTCTCCCTCCCCCCCCAGAAGCTGAAGAAGCATTGAGGTCTGTTTAGTTAGTTCTAACAAGCCCCCCAAAACGGGCGACACTTGTAAACTCCAAGGAAATGATTTATAAAACAACCAACCAGCCATTGCATTTTGGAGAGGAACTGTCAAGGCACAGAGTTCACATCTTATCATTTCTTTTGCTTTGTTTTAAAACAGAAATCAACGGCTCCAATCTTGTGTTCTTATTCCACCGAGAAACCAACCAACATACAGCCTAAGTGTGGTCTCTACGCTTTCATCTGAAGACGTGCTCAGTGCCCATAAAAGCTCGCGGTCCCCGCTACATGTCTGGTTCGTCTCTAAGGTGCTGCTAGACGATTGGTTGGTTTTTAAGCTCTACCTACAGGAAGGTCCCGTGAGTCGTTATACCCTAAGCTGTGAGAAACGTGGGTTTGGTTCCTGGCCAGTGATGTGCCTAGCACCCAGTTCGGCACAAATCTCCATGATCCGCCTGAGTTGGATGGCACAGGTGAAATGGAGGGCAGAATCTGACCCCGTGTTACTTGGCTGTGAAGAGAGAACCTCTGCCTGTCATGCTGACAAACACTCCCTCCCAGTTACCACGCACTCCCTGGTGTCTGGGTCCATCTGCTGCCCCTTGTCCTAGACCTGCTCTTTGGGACAGAGCCTGGTTTTGTTCTGTGATTTGTACAGCGCTTAGCACAATGGGGTACCAGTCCATGACTGAGATGCCAAGGCTCTGCAATAATACAAACAAGAGAAAATGGGGGACAGGAGGAAAATCAAAGGGGGCTCGGTGGGCACGTGGTTTAAAACTCAAGGGTGTTCTAGTGATCAAAGAATCATCAGCTCTGCTACATTCTCCAGCCTGAACCTCGTCCTGCCTCCTTGCTCTGCAAGACGTCCCCATGGTAAGAGATCGACCGGCGGGAGTGATGAGAAACGTAACTTACGTGTGTATTTGTTTACATCTAACTGCTGCTGCTGACAGAAACCAAGTATTGGATATTTGTTATTGCAGACTCAACCTCTCTCGTCCAGCCTTCTCTAATCCGGCAACATCCGTGGTCCGGCATGATTTTAGTGAGCCGGATGTCATGAATCATAGAACCCTAGAGCTGGAAGAGACCTCAGAAGGTCGTCAAGTCCAGCCTCCTGCCCAAGGCAGGACCAATCCCAACTAAATCAACCCAGCCAGAGCTTTGTCAAGCCAAGACTTAAACACCTCTAGGGATGGAGACTCCACCACTTCCCTAGGTAACCCATTCCAGTGCTTCACCACCCTCCTAGTGAAATAGTTTTTCCTAATATCCAACCTGGACCTCTCCCACCTCAACTTGAGACCATTGCTCCTTGTTCTGCCATCTGTCACTACTGAGAACAGCCTCTCTCCATCCTTTTTGGAACCTCCCTTCAGGAAGTTGAAGGCTGCTCTCAAATCCCCCCTCACCCTTCTCTTCTGCAGACTAAACAGACCCAACTCCCTCAGTCTCTCCTCCTAGGTCATATGCTCCAGCCCCCTCATCGTTTTGGTTGGCCGCCACTGGACCCTCTCCAACGCGTCCACATCCTTTTTGTAGTGGGGGGGGGCAGAACTGGACACAATGTCCAGATGTCCACTGACCATGGGTGTGAGTTTCCCTCAGTCCCAGAAAGTTCGTTTACAGCCCCCTGTCCTGGCTCTCAGTGTTCCGGGCTGTTATTTAGCTCTGATTTACCCTCCATGTCTTCTCAGAACCCCTTAAGCAGTGGAAGGTTTGGAAATGCTGCTAGACCATATTGGCCTCCTGTGCTTCGGCAAATTCTGTTTCAGCACCAGTCAAGTCCTGAGGGTGCCAGACTAGAGAGGTTCGACCTGTACTACTTCCAACACCCCTCGGTCCAGCCCCACTGTCCCCCTGTTGTGTTGCAAAAATCAGCGCCCCCTGATTTCCGGGGCATCTACCTCAGGCTTTTTACAGTTAAACAAAGCTCATTTGCTGCCCTGCCCCTCCCCTGACACAACACACATGGATTAATACAGCCAACGGCTCCAACCCACTGGGACCGACCCTGCTGTAGCACTGCTCTACGCATCTCTGCGTCACTGCTCTGCGTGTGCCAGCGGCACACCCACTGGACACTTCCCGCCCACCCCCGCACCCGTCAGGGAGCTGAGAAGTGCTCCAGGAGGGCTGCCAGAAACCAAGGGCCAACGCCCTGCACACAGTTATTTGAAAGGCTCCCACAGTGAGTCGCACGACTGCTCCCAGCGCGAGGGTCCCGGGGGTGCTCGTCAGGCCCATGCGAGCCCCTCGTGCCCACTGCTCTTCTGGAGGAAGTCACACTGGCCTGCAGATTCTCTGAGCACCGTGCTGGACTTGTGTCTCATCGGGGTCCCCATGCTTGCAGGCTGCTCTTGGGCCTGCCTTTTGCAGCAACTGCCGTCCTCCCCCTGACCAGTCACATCATTGCCCCTCCGAGCTTCTCCCTCCGAGCTTCTCCCCCCCAGCTCCCCAATCTCAGTCCTTCGCCCCTCAGTCATTGCCCACCTTGCTACTTCCTGCTGCTGAACCCTTCCTCTGCTGGAGAGGACCCCTCTCTTGGCCAGACATCCCAATGCCCCCAAAAAGAGCCAACACAAAAGCTTCCGAGGGGAAGCCACGTTCGTCTGTAACTGGAAAAACTTAAAGAACGACGACTATTCTAGCAGCACCTTAAAGTCTAACCAACCATGTAGATGGGACCATGAGCTTTTGTGGGCACAGCCCACTTCTTCAGATGACTGGAGTACAGGCAGTCCCCGGGTTACGTACAAGATAGGGACTGTAGGTTTGTTCTTAAGTTGAATTTGTATGTAAGTTGGAACTGGCACATATTGTAGGGGAAACTTTAGCCAAACATTTCTCCAGAGCTCAGTTTTATTCTCCCACACCTCACTTCCCTCAGTCCTTTATTCTCAAGCTGAGGTGTCTGCTGAGAAAAACCGCTCCGCGTCTCCCTAGTCTGCTGGGGGGGCGCTAGCTTCGCGTCTCCCTGGTCTGCTGGGGGGAAGCAGCTAGTGTGGGGTTGCCTCACCCCGTTTGTAAGTAGGGATCCGATGTAAGTCGGATCCATGTAACCTGGGGACTGCCTGTATTAGAAGTCCCGATCCAAGAACACAGGGAAGGGTTGGAACTTAACTTCATTTACACGTTTAATTCTTATCAGAGTGGAATGAACAGAGATATTGCCTGGCTCGCACACGACCTTCCACATCCCAATGACTTAACTCACCAACCAAACAATGGAGGTGCAAATTGTTCTTATCAGCCTCCTGTAACTACTTGACCAGTCCAGTCACTGTCTTGTCTCCTTTTTTTTTTTTCCCTTTCCCCCCTTCCATTATTTATTCTTGGATCTGGAATTTTAATACTCCTGTCATCTGAAGAAGTGGGTTGTGCCCACGAAAGCTTATGATGCCGTCTACATGTTTTGTTAGTCTTTAAGGTGCTACTAGACTATTCCTTGTTTATTACATTTTTTCAAAGCAAAAGAGATGTCTAGCATGGAGGTCGCAGTAGAGACTTGGAACCCCTATGACAGACAGAAGTCCTCTTCTGCTTCTTATTGGGTATCTGTCCATTACTATCTGCCCTGAGCCTCCGTGGTTTCCCATCTACTGGCCAGTTTGATCAGACACGTTGGTCGACTGCTCTTCAACCATGCACACCCAGGACACCCCGCTCTGCCTTTCCACCCTCCCTGGGGTGACCTCTGTCCTTGAACAGAGATGGCAGAGTAGTTTCTGCCCATGAGAGGAAACAATATACTTTAGCACCGCACAGTCGCCAGTTCCTTTGCAACAGAGAACCATCTCTGGACCCAAACATCAGTTACAACACAGAGAGGTCTCCAATGAGTCTGGATTTTGCTTTTCCACACAGGTGTGTAATATTGTTGTGAATGGCCTTAGCTGACAGCTTCGTTTTCCTATGTAGGCCCTTCCCACTTCTGCATGCATCAAGCTATTCTTGACTTTTTTTTTCCAATGACTTTGTGTAGGCGTTTATAGCCCCCCTCCATTCTGCCACCGGAGTCTACTGGAGCAACCCAATAGCTGCTCTCACACTATTACAAGGCCAATCTTTCCCCTCAGGTGGAGATGAGGAACCCCCACGGGGTCGGATTCTACTGCAAGACCTACAGCACGAGACGAGCTGCTTGTCTCAACATAATAACAGGCCCACAGCTAGCTTCACGCATCTGTGGGAAGAATTCGGTTACAGATTAAGAAAAACCCACTCCGGAGAAGTTCCTGGAAGGCTTTGTGCATGGAATAAACCATCCTACATTTTAGAGCTTGCACTGAAGGGCAAACGCAGTAAAACAGTTCATTAGGTAACAGCTTGTACATCATTCTTTATTATGCAAAGGATTGTTATAAATCCAAGCAGCCCAGTCTGACTTTCACAAGTCCTGGAAAATTGGGGGTGGATCAGTCCCCTCACTGCCACCAGACACAGAACAACAACAAAAATAGACGTAAGATAAAGCATTAAATACAAACCCCCTGTTTACACCTTTAGGCTGTGTCTAGACTGGCCAGTTTTTCCAGAAAATCAGTCGCTTTGCCGGAAAAACTTGCCAGCTGTCTACACTGGCCACTTGAATTTCCGCAAAAGCACCGACTTCCTACTGTAAGAAATCAGTGCTACTTGCAGAAATACTATTCTGCTCCCGTTCAGGCAAAAGTCCCTTTTGTGCAAAGCTTTTGTGCAAAAGGGCTACTGTAGACAGCTCAGACTTGTTTTCCGCCAAAAAGCCCCGATCACGAAAATGGCGATCGGGGCTTTTTTGCGGAAAAGCGTCCATGCCAATCTAGACGCTCTGTTCCAAAAATGCTTTTAACGGAAAACTTTTCCATTAAAAGCATTTCCAGAAAATCATGCCAATCGAGACGCAGCCTTATTGTCTGTTGAAGATAGGACAAGAAGCAATGGGCTTAAATTGCAGCGAGGGAGGTTGAGGTTGGACATTAGGAGAATCTTCATACCTGTCAAGGTGGTTAAACACTCGGATAAATTGCCCAGGGGGGTGTGCAATCTCCATCACTGGAGATTTTAAGGGCAGGTTGGCTAGAGATGATGATGTAGATGGTGCTTGGTCCTGCCGTGAGGGCAGGGGACTGGATTGGATGACCTCGGGTTCTACGAGTCTATAAGCTATTTGGAGAGCTTATGCCAGGCACGGTAATAAGAATGAAAGCTCTTCCCCTGGCCTCTGGCTGTGAAGTACCTGAATACAGACTGCGTTTACAGCCAGCAAAGCTCCCTTGTCCTTTGAAAGGAGCCACCTGGGTGTGCCTCAGAGGAAGCTGCCCTTTGGCTAGTGTCGTGCGCCCAAGTGAAAGGCTGCTCCCAAGACTACAGGCCTGACCCAAGGCAAGTAGGACTTTTCTCCTCAAGCAATCCCACCAGCATGGCTCACAGGCAGCGCAGGTCAGAAAATGAGTTTCATTCCCCCGTATTGGAAACAAACAACACAATTATTTTTGTCCAGATTTTTTTACGTTACAACAAAAATTTAAAAAACCAAGAAAAGCAGAATTCAACCCAAGCTGGAACAGCTCAATTCAGAAATGCCACCGTAGTGCCTCATGCAGCCATTCTTCTGTCAAGGTTGGCCTCCTTCATCGGACTCCACCCTCCCACAATGCACTTCTCCCCGGCCTTGTCCCCCATGTTTCTTCCTTTCTTTTGTCCTTCTTCTCAGTGGATTCCCTCCTAACAAACCCGAGTCCTCCGCCATTTGCTGACCATCCCATTGTGTGTTATTCCCCCTTATCTGCCTTTTCTATTTACACTGTAAGTCCGTGCTCCGAAAACCTGTCCATTCTCCTATTTTTCTACAGCCATGCTAAGCCCAGCCAGGTCACATTCTTGGTTGGCCCAGGTAGGGTTGCCAGAAGGTTTAACCAAAAATACCGAACACCGTCCCCTCCCCCCCCCCAAAAAAAGAAAAAAAACACCGGGGAAAAAATTCTGTTGAGAAAAAAAAGGGGGGAGGGGAGACTAACGTCGTTGTGCAAAATAAAATGAAATGAAATAAAATAAAACATGGTCCCTTTAAGAAATGCCTTTGAAGCTTTTTTGGCTTTAACAGTCTGCCAGCGGCTGGCGGCCATCTTGTTTTCCTGCTCCGAGTCAGAAAACAGCTCCCCTGCAGAACCAGGTAAGCGGGCGGGAGCGGGGCCCGGTTGCTGAGTGTGTTGTAGGGTTGCCAGGTGTCTGGTATTTTTGCCTCCTGGCAGGGAAAAAAATCTGAAAATACCAGATAATTTAGGTGTCTGGTATTTCCTGGATTTTTTTTTCTTTTTTACCAGACACAAGGCGAAAATACGGGACTGTCTGGGTCAATACCAAACACCTGGCAACCGTAGGCCCAGGATACAAAACAAAAGGAAAATACACAGGATTTGACCAGGGGAGTTTGCAGGCCCACATGGGAGGGTTATACATTAAAAGCAAACTTTCTTAAAAACAATAAGGATCTGAGTGGGGAGCAAAACCCACCCTCTCTCCATCTCAACCCTGTGGGAGATTTAAGGGAATTCATACACAGAGGGCTAATGCGAGGACTTGCTCTTCCATTGCCACAATAAATACATCAGTGAAAGGGGAATAAATAGTTGGACAGGGAAGACCAGCCTTCCCGATGCGGAAGAAAAGCTTGTTTGTTCCCGGCACATTGGCGGAATTGTGCGAGAACAGTTCAGCCATGTGAAAATATGACAGTGGTGAGGGTGCCAAGCTCAGCGAGACCCGTGGCCATCCAGGGAGCGAGTGCTGCTTGCACTCCGCAAACCTGTCAGAGGGCAAACAAAACGAGCCCCAGGTTTAAGCGCCGGGTAATACGAGACTCTGGGAGAAGGCTTTTCCAGGTGTCCGGCTCACTGTAAAATGAGCAAAACCTCCAAAGTACAAACAGCAGTGTCATATCTTTGCAGTGGGCCATCAGAGGAAAGAATTTCACGGCCACTGCAGCCCGGTACTGTTAATGAGCGAAGATAGCCCGCGGGTTGTCCAAAGTTTTCCCTACCACGCACACACACCCCTCCCCCGCAGGGTAAATATGTCCGTGTGTTATACAATTTGATTTTTACTCATATTACCGGAATCACGTTGTAGTCATATTTTAAAAGACTCATTTCAGCTAAATTCTTTGAAGTTTAAAGACAATATAATAACAAGACAACAAGATCAACATAATTATACTGGTTTTGCCTTTCATGCAAGCAATAGCTGTACAAGCGAATGCCGACAACTTCAAAGTTTCCACCTAATGAAAAGAAGCCAACACAGATTTTGGTTGTTTATTGTTCTTTACAAAAACCTGCAGGTTATGTACGTCCGCGGGTATTCTAATATATTTTTTACATACAATAGAAAAACTGCGAGTAATACATGAGTGCGTGTTATACTTTGGTGCGTGCTATATTCGCTAATTTATGGTACTTACACACATCTATAACCTAAAGCACGAGAGTAGCCCCTCCAAAGAAAACGGAGTTCTCCTGCACTTAGCTCCATGAGGGCCATTATGAGCCGGGTCACCGCTGGCTTGTGTGCTAGAACCAAGGGAAGGAGTAGCAGAAATTCCAGTACTCCCAGGCTGGAGTAGCAGAAAGGATCAAGCAGACAAGTGGAAGTTCCTTCATTTCTAGTGTGAACCAGGCACTTCCCACCAAGTGAAGTGACAGGGGGCCCTCGGCCCTAGTGCAGACCACAGAGCAACACCGGACCAGACGCTAGGGCCGCTTGATCCATTTATTTGAGTTTCTCCCTCTGCTTTTCAGTACATCAATTCCCCTTCTCCATCACCTATTAAACCATCTTGTAAGTCTTTAAAGTGCTACACAGTCCTGTTTTTTGTTTCACCTTCTCCATCAGACACTTCCGCCGTGCCTTGCTGTCAATCACACTCCTTCCCAGACTCCTGAATGTCAGCAGACAAAGGAAACCTACATGGAATTACTCAAACGGAAGTCCACCAACGTGACGATTGCCATTTCATATTAAGTACGGCTGCTTGTCCCCAGATCTCACACAGAGTTGGCATATATCAGAGTCGAAGTGGGTATAAAAAAACCCCACACTTGTTACTGATGAGACAGTTTTTAAAGAACATACTGTACAAAGAGCTGAAATTTGCATTCACACCCAAATCCAGCACATCTCCATTTTCCCCTGGGTTTTTAATGTCCAATAAGGGGCCACATCAGGCTCCCGGATCACAAAAGAAACACAGAAGGCTTACACCGATATTTAGCAGCATGAGACTGTGCATGGAAATCAAATACAGGCATGAGGGAATGCGTCTATTACCCACATGTTCACAGCTGGATTTTTAGTCAATAAACAGCAGTAGCCACCTTTTGTGGCATTTTTACAACTGGAAATTTATTCTACAGAGGAGAAATTAAACACTGCAGACAGCCTTGCTACCTATTCCCAAACCTAACCGTTCTTCATGTGTCAAACTTCCTCTCACTGATGTCAACATGCCCGGTAATTCTCAGGGCACCAGATCAGACCCATAGGTTTTATTTATGGATGCAAACAATTTATTAAGGAAGCACAACTCAGCAACAAAGTTATGGGAACAATGCTCTTCCACTGAAAAAAATGCACCTTTCAGCTAAAGTCTAGAAAGGCTCCCTGGCCATATCTACACTAGGAAACTATTTCAGAATTACTACATTCAGTTGAGGAACTCCTGATTTAACAAATTCAAACTAACATGTCCTCATCACAGGGAATCATCGAAATTAGTCCGAGGCAGATTCCGTTAATTGGCCTCCTGAAGGCTAATCCATTCAAATTAGCGGTGCTAGCACATCCACACTAATGTAATGTCGAACGTACTATTTCAGAATAAGCGTTACTCCTCGTGAAAAGCAGGAGTACAGAGTTCGAGTTCTGCAGCCTGTTATTTTGAAATAACAGGCTTGGCAGTGTGGATGCACAAACATGGTGGCGGTTATTTCAGAATAAAGTCCTAGAGTGGACCAGGGCCCTGGGGTGTGCTATGACGCACCATGGGAGCCCCTCACAATTGATTACTGACTGGTTCTGTTGGACAAAATAGATGGTATTTTTGTGTACCTCTTCTGAAACCCACAATGCCCTTTTTGCTGCTGGTGGTGTATTCAATACGTCCGCCCTGCAAAGTGTGGGAGAAGAACCCACATAATCACCAAATCCCACATTAGAACTGCGCAAGAGGCAGCCTTCAACTACTCACGGCCTGTTCCCCCAAATGTTTCAAGTTAGCTTTCCAGAAGTCTGTGTGTTCTGTGCCGCGAGGTGCAGAACAGCCATTTTTAGTCTCTCAGCCTCCCCGTCCAAGTTCTTCTGCTCTCCTGTATTAAGCGGTCTAATGCATCACAAAAGTGTAGGCTTCTTTGGAAAAGCGGGCTTGGAATTTTCCCTCCCAAGTGACTTAAAAAAAAGTCACAGAATGCTTTTCAATCTTTCATGATGAAAAGCATGAGGCTGCTGACTATTCGCCCGGCACCAAAAGACAACAGCGCAAAATTGGGCAAAATATAAACATTAAAATCTCATTAAATGATTCAGAGACAGGTCTAAATTCTCACTTCCCCCTGTTTTGAGTCTCCTCCCTCCTCTCCCCCCGAGTACGGCCTTTTCAATACTTCTTCACAAGGGAGTAAAAAACTCGGTGGTTGATGGGGACCAAATATTTCTATGCTCTCCCATTTACGCACGGCATGCCATTTACCTGCAATGTTTAATGAACTCCAACTGGACCTAAATACCTAAAACAAACAAAATTTGGAGGGTTTTACACCATCTGTGCACCGAGTATCCAAAACACAGAGAATTCACCTAGACGTAAGATGGTGTATAATGTGCACATACACACAATATAGGCATACAGCAAGGATGCATCCATCTTCACATACACAGATATACAACCGTGGCTATGACCTCATTGTACAGAGAAGAAAGTTTTGTGCTCTGGTTTTCTTTAAGACCCATGCAGTCACTGTCTGTCCTTTATGAGCAAAGGGGTCAGAGCTTTAGCTGAGACGGTGCTTTAGCCCCTCCAGAATTAGAGTACTTTATTATCACATTAGTACAGGGAAAAGTCACATAACTAACAGAATTTATCCTCATATACTCAGTAAAAGCACTAATATTCAATTGCTCTGGAGGTGTTTAATTACTCTTCCTTACACTGCTTTTTTTCTTACTTGACCCTTCAAGTACCAGGGTATGAAAATGTGTTAAAACTATTCTATTTAATTCCACTTAAAATGCTAGACTTTATTCACTGGAATAAGTATAAAACCAGCTCTGAGGTCTCTCATAGTTCACACAATGCCACTGCATTAGCAGTCACCGCGGTGTCATCCCTGTGCTAAAAGAACCTCTGTTCAGTGTACGTGATGACAGATAACAGAGTTACTGTTAATTGTAATAGGATACTGGTATTCGGCCGCTTGTTATCTCGTGGTAAACTAGTGTAACAGCGTGTAGGCATCAGTAGTGTCTGAGATATAGTTCGTTAAAGAAAATGAAGAGAGTCGTCTTAAGCACTACTTCTGTCTTAACAGACTAGAGAAAATAAGGGTTTCTTCAACTGTCATCCTCACCCGCATGTTGTGGCGATGATAATTCTTTCACTGGGGTATTAATTAATTCAAGGTTCCCATTGAAAATTTTTTACAACAGCTACCTTCCTTCAGTCTGCCTGCTTGGGGCTCAGCGACACACAGGTCAGATTTTCACCCTTTAGCCCTGTGTGTAGAACTGCATGCGCCCAAACTTGTGCTTGTACATGTGCTAATGAGTCTTTAAATAGCCTGACACCTGTGCCCATGCAAGTGTGAGCAGAGGAACCTGCAAAACCCCAGGGGGGCAGACTATTTCAAGGGCATGTGCAGATCAAACTTTTCAGCAGGTGTCTGAACCTGTGACATGCAGGTGCAAATTTGGGCACTTCTGGGGAGAAGCCCCTCTGAAAACGAGTCCCTAATTAGATCGGGCGAGCTGGAGACATCACTTGAGCCACAACATTGTCTTCACCATGCAAGACCCAAAGGCTGCACTCATTTCTCCTAACCCCCTAACCCTAACCCCCCTCTCCCTCCCATCATTTTAAATAGAAGTATTTCATATTCATGGGAAACATGTCGTTTTATGCAAACTGACATCGAAATTTCAGATTGGAGCTGGGGACAGGGTTCAGTGGGAGGGAAAGGAGAAATACTATTGTGCACGTGTGTGTATTTTACAGTTACAATCTATGTACGTCCCTACTGTGCCATAAGCAACAACACAGGAGAAAAGGAAACTACTACAATGGGAGAAAGGAGAAAAGGGGACTACTAAAATGCACCATGTCTGGAGAAACAACAAGGAGTCCCGTGGCAACTTAAAGAGTAATGGATGTATTAGGGCAAACGCTTTCATGGGGAAAAAACACTTCATCAGATGAATTGGAGTGGAAGTAGCAGGTGTATATATATTGTAGCAGGTGTGTATATACTGCTACTTCCACTCCAATTCATCTGATGAAGCATATATATACACATGGCAGAAGTTGCTTGGGTTAATGAAGCTACCCAAGTCAGGGAGTGGCTCATTCACAGCATTTGGTGAGAGGCTGCGAATATCCAGAGAGTGGAAATTGCCTTTGTAATGCACTAACCAGTTGAAATCCTTATTCAATCCTAAGCTGACAGTGTTGAATAAATGAATTCCAGGTCAGCTGTCTCTTTGTCTCACCCAAGCCTGGAGAGCATTATGACCCAGGAACTATGACCCCAAAGCTCTCCATCAGCTGAGAAACGGGGCTATCTGGCACAACACAGAGGCAGGATCTGAAACATGCTACTGGGATGCTTTTGGTTACATTTGAGCAAAAGCCCGGAAAATGAGACTGCATTGTTTTATGATGCCTGCACTGTTGGTGACAGGACGAGTGAGTCAGATTTCCCCAAGCTTCATATGCATGGGCGTGTGAAGGGAAAGATTGTTCAGCAGCGTTCAGAAGTCACATGAGAGTTTCACCATGGAGATAGGGCAATGCAGAGCGCTTCTGAAAATCTACGGTGAGTAAAGAGGCTGCATCTCGTCCCAGAGCAACCTGTGGCTGGACCTCAGGAGGATAAAAATGTTTCTCTTTTTGATAAATAAAAAGATCAGAACAGCCAGACCAATGGTCCATCCTGCCCAGTGTCCTGTCTGCTGACAGTGGCCAATGCCAGGTGCCCCAGAGGGAGTGAACAGAACAGGGAATCATCAAGTGATCCCTCTCCTGTCGCCCACTCCCAGCCCCTGACAAACAGAGGCTGGGGACACCATCCCGACCCATCCTGGATAATAGCCACTGATGGACCCAGCCTCCGTGAATGTATGCCATTCTTTTCCAAACCCGTTAAAGGACGTGGACAATGCTTTTGCTTTCCTACCAGATTTTTTTTCTTTAAAAAAACCCAACATTAGCAACATTCATTCAGTCTGGAGTTGGCAATTATCTTTTAAAAAAGGGGGGGGGTCATCATCTGCTCCGGCTAACGGCCCGTGTCTCCCAGTCTCTGGGTCTCACGTCTAGGAGCATGACTCAGAACATTGACATCACTGTCTTAACATTTGCCTGCAACATCTTACACACAAGCCAGTGAAAGGGCTCCCCGCATCAGCTGTCCCCCGGCGTCAGTGTCACAGAGCGGGTGAGACGCATTCCAAAGCCTTCTGATTAACCGCTGGGAGGACACCCAGTTCTGCCTTTAGCCGCGCTAACTCCTCAGCAGAACGGGAACAGCCGGGGCTGATTTCGGACCTCAATCTGTAAATCTCCTCTTCACCCAGCCCCACGCAGGAGAGGAGGGGGATGCTTTCACCCAGCCGTCCTGGAGATCTGCAGAGCAATCCTTTCAGATGCAGGTGTGGTGAGGGAATGGCCGCTTCCCCGTGGCATGCAAATATCCCCGCAAAAAGCACACGAGGACTGACGGCATGAAGTGGAGCAACAGGAGCAAAGGGCCCGATGCGGAACACGCAGGCATGTTCTTCTGAGGACACATGTGGGTGCAAAAAAATCAGGCCATAGCTCCATCCGAGAGGGAAATCCTCACGTCTTCTAAATCAAGAAGGGTTCGTGGCAACAGGGACAGGATTTCACCCTGTATCGTTCCTCCTGGGGTCAGAAGTTGGGGCAGAGTAGAGGAGGGGAGGGGGCATCAGTTTGATGGAGGCTCTGCTCCTGGGGGATCCTGTCTTTCCCGTGACTGCGGTTCTGCAGGCCAAGAAAGGGCTAACTAAAAAGGCTGTGCTGTACATTCTTAAAGAGTCTGCCGAGGGAGCCCAAGGCATGGAAGGGATGCTACCTAGCAAATAAATAAACAAACACCACCTAAAAATAGTGAAAGAGCAGAGCCGAACACCGCACTGAGCTCCTCAACCCAAGCAGACAGCCCCTTCCATATCTCTGCTGCTTCACAATCCTGAGGGAACAGAGCGCTCTCGCTTCCGGCACAGTCAGGAGCGCCGGCAACCTGGACGGGGTCTGGAGCATTGTTGCTATTTTCAGTGCTGGAAGGGAGCAAGGAACTGGTCGGTGGAAAGGCTGAGGCACTTAGTCTGAACTCTGGGTGTGGCGGTGCAGCAGGGGGCGCTGATCCAGCAGTGTGGGAAGCAGGTGCTGAGTTCTCAGAAGGGATATGCCTTATTCTCAGTAGAATTTTTCCTTCTGTGTGTGCAGGAGGAATCCTGGCAGAGGAGGAGAAGGTGGAGGAGGAGGAGGAGGTAGAGGTGGAGGTGGAGAAGGAGCAGGAGAAGGTGGTGGAGGAGCAGGAGATGAAGGAGAAGGAGAAGGAGATGGTGGAGGAGAAGGAGAAGGAGACGGTGGTGGAGGAGGAGGAGGTGGAGGTGGAGGTGGAGGAGAAGCAGGTGAAGAAGGAGGAGAAGGAGAAGGAGAAGGAGATGGTGGAGGTGGAGGTGGAGGAGGAGGAGGAGGAGGAGGAGGAGAAGATGGTGGAGGAGGAAGAGGTGGAGGTGGAGGAGAAGCAGGTGAAGAAGGAGGAGAAGGAGATGGTGGAGGTGGAGGTGGAGGTGGAGGAGGAGGTGGAGGTGGAGGAGAAGCAGGTGAAGAAGGAGGAGAAGGAGATGGTGGAGGTGGAGGTGGAGGTGAAGGAGGAGAAGATGGTGGAGGAGGAAGAGGTGGAGGTGGAGGAGAAGCAGGTGAAGAAGGAGGAGAAGGAGATGGTGGAGGTGGAGAAGGAGGAGGAGGAGGAGAAGAAGGAGAAGAGTGGCTGTAGTGTCATCCATAAATACTGCATAGGCTGGAGGATTGTACCAACCTTGCTCGAATGAGAACACTGGGAAAGTTTTATTCATCTTCTGATAAACAACCTCTCCCAGGGAGTCTCATCTGGACTTTACTGCAATCTTTAAAACAAAGCCAAACAAAACCTGCCCACTGCCTCACTTGTAATTTAGGCGCGACATTATGAGAACTCTGCATAAAGCAGTGAGACTCGGACATGCAGGACGAAGAGCCTTGTAAGCCAGCTGCTCAAGTTCCTATCTGCACTCTGGAGAGTGGAAGTGGGGGCACTGCAGCTGCGCTGTTCCCTTTCGCACTAATTCTGAGAGGTCACACAGGCCAGCAGGGAGAGTGCAGCCAGAGAACGGCAGTAAAAAATGTGTCTCTCTGTCTGCACATCTCCTGGTGAGGGTATTGCCAGGATGAGAGAGAACCAGACATAAGAATGGCCAGACTGGGTCAGACCAAAGGTCCATCTAGTCGAGGATCCTGTCTGCAGACAGTGGCCACTGCTAGGTGCCCCAGAGGGAGTGAACAGAAACAGGGAATCATCAAGTGATCCTTCTCCATTTCCAGCCCCTGATAAACAGAGGCTAGGGACACCATTCCTATCCATTCTGACAAATAAGTAATGATGGACCTAACCTCCATGAATGTACCTAGTTCTTTTTTGAATACTAGTAAAGTCCTGGTCTTCACAACATCCTCTGGCAAGGAGTTCCACAGGTTGACTGTGTGCTGCATGAAGAAAAACTTCCTTTTGTTTGTTTTAAACCTGCTGCCTATTAATTTCATTGGGTGATCCTTAGTTCTTATGTTATGGGAGCAAGGAAATAACTTTTCCTTATTCGCTTTCTCCACACCAGTCATGATTTTATAGACCTTTAGCATATCTCCCTTCATCTTCTCTTTTCTACGCTGAAAGTCCCAGTCTTTTTAATCTCTCTTCCTAGGGCAAACCAAAAGCTCAAAATGATCACAGAGATAATCTCATGATGGCAGGGTCCTTGCCCAGAGGATTTGGGGGTACAGATGGATTTTAACAGTAGGAAGACACAAGGAACATGTGCCACTATATCATTTATATGTTGGAATTCTGGGAAGCATAGGTGCAGATAGGCCGGTCAAGGATCAGCCTGGTATTACATCCCATGCCACTCACAGGCCTAGTCACAGTGGCAGGGACCGGTGTGTGATGGTGTCTTCCAGGAAGGAGGGTGATCTCTAGCAAGAAAAGCCTTTGCTGGAACCAGAACGACTAACATTACAGAACAGGAAACAAGTTTGGTCCCAACCACTGGCTCACTAGGTAAGTCACGAGGATGCTGGTATCTCTAGGGGTGTCACTAGGATGCTGTCTAGTATCAGAGGGGGAGCCGTGATAGTCTGGATCTGCAAACGCGACAAGGAGTCTGGTGGCACCTTATAGACTAACAGATGTATTGGAGAATAAACTTTCGTGGGTGTGACGGCGCGTTGGGGGTCCCCCGTCTCCTGCACCCCGAAATGGCACAAACAGACTGCACCAGCCGGTGGAATAGAGGAAGTTTATTGCCTCTCCAGGATACAGCACAGCACAGATGGAATCTGGTAACAGAGCTGGGCTAGGATGCCTCAGGCCCCCTTGAGATGGGGGAGACTGAGCCCCTAAACTCCAGCCCCTTTCCCTAGGCTGTCTCCTCCATGCTTCCAGCCAGCCACTAACTACCTCTCTTCCAGCCCTGCCCCCCAGCCAGGGCAGCATTCCACCTTCCTTTGTTCCTCTCCATGGGGGGTGTCTGGCCTTACTGTTTTGCATAGTGACTCATCCTGTTTTGCTGGGTCGTGGTACCCACAGCAGCCAGTGGGGGTTACCCCAGAGCCAGCAGCCTAGAAACCAGCCAGGTACCCCCACTACGTCACAGTGGGCAAAGATACAAAGCTTATGCTCCAATGTATCTGTTCATCTATAAGGTGCTACAGGACTCCTTGTCGCTTTTACTAGGATGCTGGTATCACTAGGGGTAGTTTTTCACAAAGTTCTGTAGGAATCATGAAGCACAGCTGTATTACCGTATTTATTATTGTAGTGGGTCAGTCGTAGCAGTGCTCGTGGTGACAACAAGCAGAGCTCACTTGATCTATTAATTAATCAAGTTGCCAGGAAAGAAAGGAACGAGAACTCTCTCCTCTCTTCAGAACAGCAGAAGTTACAGCTAATCCCATTGACTCGAAAGGGCTTACAACCTCACAGTTCCAGCCCTGCCGTCACTGTTTCTTTAAGAATGACTGCGAGAGAACAAGGAAAATCAGCAACAATTTACAGTGGAGCCTCTTGTAGACTATCCAAAGATTAATTCTTTGTTAATGTAATCTTAAGCAGCCAGTTCTATCTGAAGCCTTTCAACTGGAGAGTAACTTGAAACCAACCGGTATTGCAGATGAACAGTGAACAGCTAGAGTGATTTTGGTTCAATTTGGCAGCCTTTTCAAAGCCTCAGAAAAGTTTTATTTGTGAAGAGCAAAGTGCACAATAATCCAGTTAGACTGAAAACTATGAGTCTAATATATAAATGCAACGAATAGTAAGTTTAAATGATTTAAGGCAATGCGTGCCAAAACGCTGTCAATTCAGAAGTCAGAGGCCAGATTCAGACCGCATTGTGTGTCAGTATAAATGCAGATTAACTCCATGGATTTACACAGGTGCAGTTGATACTAGAACCTGTGCCTGCATAGTTTGCTACATCACAACTGACATAAATGGAAAGCAAGGACCTATCTACAGGCAGTCCCAGGGTTACGTACAAGATAGGGACTGTAGGTTTGTTCTTAAGTTGAATCTGCATGTAAGTCGGAACTGGTACATATTGTAGGGGAAACTCTAACCAAACTTTTCTCCAGAGCTCAGTTTTATTCTCCCACACCTCACTTCCCTCAGTCCTCCAGACCAGGGAGACGCGGAGAGGCTTTTCTCGCCACGGAGGACGCGGGCAGCGGGATCGCAGCGTGACTCGGCGGTCTTCTGGGGGAGGGCGCAGCTAGAGCGGGGTTGCCTCACCCTGTTTGTAAGTAGGGATCTGATGTAAGTCGGATCCATGTAACCCGGGGACTGCCTGTATTCATAATGCTAAGGAAATGCTGATTTGTTCCATGTTCAGCAAATAATGTTAGCACTTGTTATAGCATCTCAGAACACACTCAGGTTCTTACTCTCTCTCTACTGGCCACACATACATTAGGAGATAGATTAGGAACTACTGTACCCTGCCAATGAGAAACCAGCCACCAGGCACATCTGCTGTCATGATAGCAACATGCAAGCATCCTATCAAAACAAGAAACAAAAACTGCCTCCCAACTAACATGCAACATTGATACCCTGCCTCAACAGCAGGAAAACAATCACATCAAATAGATTTTAGAACAAATTGTATATGGTTTTGGTGTTGAATACATTAAATAACCTTAGTCCTGCAAAAATAATGGGAAGCATGAAAAAATCCAGCAAAATGGCAAAGGGTGTAACTTTGGGGTGTACTTGGCAGAATTTATTAACAAAAAACACAAAACAGGACTTAAATATCCCCAACTATACAGCTACATGGTCAAGTCTACCTTCAGTTATAACAATGCCTCTCCACTGCGTATTTCTGTAGTGGGAGGTTAATGGATATAGCTACTAAGGCAATATTTGGCTTATTGTACTTAAGAAGAAATGAAGATTCTTTTATCCACTGAAGCGAGACAAAGGATTTCAGGCAGTCGGAACACAAGAAGTAGAAGAGCTGGATTTTGGGAAGGACTCTGAGGATGACCTTACAAATCCCATTGAAAGAGTCAAATCCCACCTCCTCCCTTCTCCAGCACCTGGGTTTTTCCTTAGAGGTCTCACCTTTCCAAACAAAACCCCACAGTTTATTAATGCACTGCATAGAACTCTGAGTAGCTGTCCATCCACTCTTTCACTTCTGTATATTCTGTAGATTTCTTTTCTGTTTTGAGAAAAAATATCAGGGCTTTTTGACACAAAAATCAACTGCCACCACCTGACAGGTTTCAAACCATCATCAGCATCTTGCAATAAACCTGTTATGTTGTTTTCAGTTCTTTTAGAAGGCATACTCAACCATTTAACATTGCCTGGAACACCTGTCTCTCACAGAGCAAGAGTAGAAAGCAGCTTGGCTTCCTGGGTGGGTTGGGGATATTTATTCTGCTTTTGAGGACCATGCCGGGATAGAAATTGACACCACCGCTCTTTTAATCAGAGGAAGTCCTGTGTGGAATCGTGGGCAACAATGCACCGGGGATAAGGACATTCAAAGGAAAGGTGGCAGCTGGCTGGTGGACACCTCTGAAAATGATTTGCCTACAGTATAGGTAGGATCAAGCAGGTCTTGCCAATGATCGGCAGAAAATGTGTCTGGAATGTTAATATTCTAGAATACAGATGGCGCCAAGCCCTGAATCAAAATATTTCTGAGCTCTGGGATACATCGAGCCTGGACCTGAAATTTGTGGCTGGACCCCTGCTTTAGACAGGAGCAGAAACAAAAGCCCAACCTCGAACACATTGTTGTGAAGTCCACATTTCAATCTAGAAGCTCATCAGAAATGTCTAGCTCAAGACCCATCTTGGAGATTCTACTGGAATATCGAGATGTCGATAGGGTGACGCTGTCCTGGGAAATCTCTCTGCCATTTCTTTTAAGGGGAAAAGAGACGCCAAGTTCCCTCATGACTGCGTTTCCCATTTTTCTGCAAATTACCTCTCCCCATCGCTCAAGAGACATTGGCAAACGGAGCCCCCTTTCGGCTGGCTACATCCTGAGGAACGCCGTCATTTTTCTCACATCACAAACCTTCCAGTCTAACACTTGACAGCCTCGATCAGGTGCTGTCCAAACATTTATTAAAACATTTTAAATGATGAATATATCCAATTATTACTATTAATGCAGCTAATACTGACTAATGAGGGAGAAACACACTCGCTTGTGTCCTGCAATTCATTACCCCTGCCTTGTCAACAATTCAAAGCCCAAAACCTAATCATCCATACCGGGCCCTGTTATATTTCACACATCACATTTAATAAGTCACTCAGTGCCTATAAATTAATGTAACATGTCGGCATTTATGAGTGCGCCTTTGTCGCCGTTAACAAATGATGTGCCGGCCCAGTCTACTGCAGCTAAGCAATGACGAATGATGGAAGATGATTTCTCTCCAAACTGCAAACTATACACTGGGGAACCTAGTAGTTCCAACCCTACGATTCTACGAGTTGTCATTGCGTGCGCACGCACACACACACACACACACACACACACACACACACACACACACACACAATGTGTATGCATAAACAGTACATAATGCAGAAGGGTGTGGGTTAGGGTTAGGGTTATGTATGTATGTACTTTATAAACAGGTTTGCTCCAAAAAAGGCTAACGTGTGCCTATGACAAATGTAAACAGTCTTCTTCTAATTGTTTCATTGAGTTGGAACAACGCTCCTTATAGGTATGGTCAATGCCAATTTATTAGTGGGTCTCATTCCTGTCATATTTCCATTTTCAGCACTTTCAGAAATACAGCCCAGGGACGGAACGAGCAACAAAACGTTTAAACACAGCTGTGTTGCAAAAGGTGCTGTTAGATTGTATATGACTGGCTGACTTGGGGCGGGGGGATGGGGCAGGGAGAGGAAAACAAAATTGATATGTTTACTGGGCAGGAATAATTCACTAGATTTGTTCTTAAAGGCAGTAGTACCTGCATTCAGACAGTATGTGCAATTGTAGTGTAAGTAATAGTTTAATATCGTTTGGGTTTTGAAAGGTATGTGTTCACTACAAAGTAACGGGGGTGGGAGGAGGGGACATTCGTGTCTTTTTGGTTACTTTGGTTACAGTTGCGGCTGCTTCTGTTTGGATGAAAGACATTGGATCTACTCAGGACTACAGTAAGTACTACGTGTGGCAAGCACAGACCCTTTGCCCTGGTCGACTCTAGGGCTTTCTTTTGAAATAACCCCGTTAGGTCAAATGAATAAGAGGAGCATCCACACGACCAAGCCTATTATTTCAAAATCTGTACTGCAGCTTTTCATTAGGAGTAATGTTAATTCTGAAATTGTTATTTCGAAATCACGGCAGCGTGGCTTCTCCTGGGCCGCTATTTCGAAATAACGACTCCCTACCGCTTCCTGGGGCTCTTCATCGAGGCAGCGCATCCACATTCGTGGAACCTGCCTCGGACTGATTTCAAGGCTCCCCTGTCATGTGGACACGCAGTTTCAATTTTGTTGAATCGGGAATTATGTTGATTTTGGCAATTTCAATGTAGACTTGCCCCGAGGGCTACACAGGACTGCAAGGGCCATGTGGTCTAAGCCTCGCGTCTAGTCTAAGCCCACTGCATGTTGCAAATGGCCAAGAGAGCAGCTTTCCTCCGGCATGAGCACGGATAGCACCCACCCCACCTCTCCACTGAGGAAGCGGTAGACAAGACTGGCACCTTTGCAAAGCCAGTTCTTGAGTCCTGCAAAAGCCCTGCTAGTAGCAGTCTAGTAACCCAGCAGCTGAATGGCCCTGTTGGTCTTCTCCCAGAATATCCCCTATGGCAATGCTTGATCTACCCTTTATTTTAAGGATTCATCACTATGTGCTGTTTTGAAAAGTTCATTCAGTGTTTTCAGCCTTACTGACAGGTGATGTTTCTATTTTTTGCCTCCAGTATATTTTTGTAAGCAGCTATAACCACCACCACCACCAGGCAGATTTGAACCTGGGACCTCTGGAGTTTAGTTTAGGAGCCTCAAAGCCAGCTGGCCCTCAGCTTAGGCTGTAGAGCTCCCTTATACTTATCGTTCACTGTAGGTGGTGTAAGTGCCACTCCCTGAGACAGTAACCCACACTAGGGGTGTGTCTAGACTACACCCCTCTTTCGACAGAGGGATGTAAATTAGACACTTCAAAATTGCAAATGAAGCCGGGATTTTAATTTCTCGCACTTCATTTGCATAATTTCATCATGGCGCTATTTCAAAAACGCGCTATTTTGAAAGTGAAACCGCGCTCTAGACATGGTTCTTTCAAAAATAGAAGCCTTTTTCACACTTTTTCAAAAGAGCGCCATGACACGATTATGCAAATAAATCCTGGCTTCATTTGCAATTTCAAAGTGTCTAATTTACATCCCTCTAACGAAAGAGGCATGTAGTCTAGATGTACCCTAGGTGTGTGGGTTACATGTGCACTGTACATGAAGTGCCCCAAAGAACCTGCAGAGCTCTTCCAGTGGGTGGGTATGATAGAGAGTCAGGAATTTTCTCACTAAACTTTTTTTTGGGGGGAAAGCAGCTGAAAATGCCCATTTATCAAAAGCAAAACATGTTCCAGAGGAAATGTTGGTTTGGTTGAAATTAGACGTTAGAGTCTAAATGATCTGGCCCATCATTTTATATGCCTCAGTATCCTATGCGTAAACTAAGGATCAGGACGCTTCCCTACCTCACACACAGAGTATAAAACTACAATGGGTGGAGAACAATTCCAATCTCATATTACTAACCTTAAAAAGCTCACATATTTGGCAAGACTTTCCAAGGGAAAATAAAAAAGTCTGTAGAATGACAGATCCCTTTTCTTTACACTTTTATTAGAAATTTAGTCAGCTGACGCAAGATCTGTGACACAAGCACATGTCCCAGTTTGTTTTGCTGGGCGCATGTAGGTTTTTTGGGCTCCAATCTGTCCTAACCCACTCGATGCTTCCCGACTAATAGGTCTGGTAAAACATTGACTAGCAAGAGCACTGCTGTTCTGACATGCTCCATAATTGGGAAACGTCTAGCGCTGAAGGAAGCGCTTTTGGAATGCAGTCGGAGGTCAGGCACCGTGGAGCAGCGTGCAGCGCATAACTGCAAAGGCTAGTTGACCAATTAAAGTGATGTCTTCGTGTCCCAACCGCCTGCCATTTGCACAACGTTAAAGGCAATAAAGACCCTGAAAATCCAGGACCACGTACCAGTCCTGCCTCCTACCTGGCTTGATAAGGAAAATCGAGCCCTGAAAGCCCCGAATATATTAAACATTTTAAACAATTTCAGCATAAAAACGTAATATGCAATCAGCTACCGAATGCATATTGACGAGTCACATAAAAAGCAGCAAACATGGAGGGGGATTTCTCAGGTCGGACATAGTGCTGGGGAAAAAGTACGGTGTAAAACATCCTCTCCCCCTCCCCACCAAAAAAAAAAATGTAACTACTCTTGATAACAGCTAGACAAGCAGCAAACTGCAATGAGTGTTACTGACTGGCAATAAACCGGGCCCGCAGCTAGTCAGTGCTAAACATTCCATTCTTTTTTAGCTAACCTGTCCGTCTCGGCCATTCGCTTGTTTCGTTCGCCTGGCTCATCTTGCTCTTTGTACTTGAGCAGGAATGGTCATTCCAACTGGTTGTTGGACAGCCAGGCACAAGGGGGCGCTGTCCCAGTTGAGGCCAATAGTCACTAGTGCAATATACACGATAAACAAGAGCGTACGGGAAACACAATGCTTTCTTTTCCCGGCATGCACGTTGCACTAGGAAAGAGTGGGCCTGATGAAAAACGAAGAGATAGCTAAGGGGATGTCTACACTGTATGTCTATAGGGCACATCTACACAGCGGAGCTATTTTGGGACACCAGAAGTATCCCGAAATAGCTATTCTGTGGCTATTGAATCAGCCTGTTATTTTGAAATAGATTTCGAAACAACAGGAGGCTTATTCCGATGTCCCAATAACCCTAGTTCCACGAGGCTTAAGGGGCATCTCGGAATAGTGAGATATTTTGAAATTTGGCACTGTGTAGACAGTGCCAAATGACAAAATACGCTATTTCAAAATACATTCGCAAAAAGCTACGCCACTTGTGTATATACGGATAGAGTCGCGGCACCGCATCGGCTAAAAAACAAACACAACATTCCCCGTCGCAAGAGAATCACCGAATCGGTGACATTTTGCAGGGCCGGAAAGAAATCTGCATGACAATGCCATTGTTTCCTCCTCCAAAAGACCCACCCGACTGGCAAAATCGCACAGGCAAACCCGGCCCTTTTCCATTCAGCCCATTGTATCGAACGCACGTGTCGGCAGGTTTATTGTATAATCACGTATTATCAGGCAAAGGGAAGGTTCAGGCAGCGGGGTGTCTACTCACGAATGTATTGTTCACCAAAGTGGTTTGTTTTGCAGAAACATTTCTCTTCCCTCGCTTGTGTTTTGGTTTTTTCCTGGCGGTTCCCTGTGGCTTCTTCTGGGCGGCGCTTCCATCCCCACTTTCCTTTGCTGTTTAGGGACGTCATTTTTAAAGCCGTCCCCCTGAAGGCTACCTGCTGCTCGCCGCATCCTGCTGCGCAGCCGTGACGTAGCTCAGTGCCGCTCCTGACGCAGTCTCATTTTCCCAGCACCGTGCTGGGCTGGCTCCTTCCCTTCAAAACAGCCGTTTGGAGCCTTCTTACCATGGGCAGGCCCCGTGGAGAGCAGCCCCCTTTGGAAATCTCAGACCACAGCCCCTGGGATCCGCAGGCCCGAGGTGGAAAACCAGAGCGTTAGAACGCTGACAACCAGCCGTGGCCCTGGAGAGCCATGCATGCAAGACCCCCTTGCAGGCGGGACGGGGGTTCTGGTTGGGGTGTTAACCAGTTAACTCGCCCTTGGCAGTGAACTCCGCCGGCGGCCAGCCACACCAGGCCGGAGCAGCCCCTGTTGTAGAGAGACAGGCCAGCTGGGCAGCAAGACCCCATGGTCACGGCAGTGGTGGGGCCAGCCAGCAGGAGAGGAGGCAAAACGGTTAACTGGTTAAGTCCTCCCGTTTAATGGGTTCCCCATTTAAACATCCCTGGTGCTGGCTGCCCTGCCCCTCCCGCTCCCACAAAGAGCTAAGGGTTGGCACAAAGGGGTTGGGGTGGCCCTCACCATCCACACCCCAACCACGCAGTGCAGCTCCCCCGGAACCAGGCAGGCCTGAGCCTGGTGCAGAGACAGAAACCAACCCTGCTTGGGTTCACAACAGGGGGTTTTAAGACTGGATCTTCAGTGCTGAATTCAGGAGCCTCCACTGATTAACCTCAAGAAATAGCTCCATCATGCCGGCAGTTCTAGGAGACTCTTATCCTTAGATGTTGACCAACCCCCAGGGCAAGACTAAAGACTTACATTCCAGAGGAATGGGGGATGCAGGGGATCTGAAGACCAGACCATTACTCCTCCTGGGGGAGGGGGGGAACCCCCCTTTTCCAGACCACAGAAGTGTGAACATACAGAAATTATCTCTGCCAGGCTCTTCCACTGAGTATTTCCAATGGGCAGAGCAAACCCCACACCCCAGGACCTATAGCTATTAGGCCATAAGCAGCTTCTCCTGCAGAAACCAATACAATCCCTCTTCTCTCTGTGATTACACACTGCCGCAGCCCATAGCCAAACAGCCATTGAGGCAGGTGGTGCACACCTATTACAAAGAGCAGGGCTTTCTCCTGAGATGCTCAGAGTCTCTATTAAGGACAAGGAACAAATGCAGGTCACTATGTTGCAAGCACCTTTTCTCTCCTAGGCGAGGTGTGTGCACAACACAGCTTGTTGCTAGTGCTATGGGGGCAGGGCAGAACAAGGTAATGTCTGTCAAAGATTTCAAGCCACATTGTTAACTTGTAACATTGTGATGAAAAACGCCACTGAAATTGCAATTTTGGAAAATTACAGCCCATCTCTCTCACAGGCTCAGAAGCAGCACACACCTTTCAGCCAACATTTGTTATTCAATGTCATACTCTTCATGACAGTCAACCTGTGGAACTCCTTGCCAGAGGATGTTGTGAAGACCAGGTCTTTAACAGGGTTCAAAAAAGAAGGACAGGTCCATCGATGGCTGTTAGCCAGGATGGGTAGAAGTGGTGTCCCTAATCTCTGTTTGTCAAAAGCTGGGGGTGGGTGACAAGGGAGGGATCACTTGACGATTCCCTGTTCTGTTCATTCCCTTTGGGGCACCTGTCACTGACCACTGTGGGAAGACACGCTAGATGGCCCCTTGGTCCGATCCAGTATGGCCATTCCTATGTTCTTTCTCTCTCTCCAAAATCGCTATCTGGCTCTATAGTATCTGAGCATCTCTCAATCTGTAGTGTCTTTACCTTCACAAACCCACAGGCTACGTCTACACTGGCATGATTTTCGGAAATGCTTAAAACGGAATACTAATCTGTTTTCAGTTTTTCCGGAAAAGCGCGTCTACATTGGCCCCGGAGTTATCGTAACGAAGCGCTTTTCCGGAAAAGCTGTCTACACTGGCCCTTTTCCGGAAAAGCTTTTCCGGAAAAAGGACTTATGCCCGAGCGGGAGCAGCGTACAGTTTCCGGAATAGCGGCTGAATTTGTACAGTAGAGCATCGTTGCTTTTCCGGAAATTCAAGGGCCAGTGTAGACAGCTCGCAGCTTATTCCGGAAAAGCGGCTGATTTTCCGGAATAAGTGGCCCAGTGTAGACGCACCCACCATGTAGCAGGGCAATTCTATTATCCCCATTTCACACGTGAGGAACCAATGATTTGCCCAAAGTCACACAAAGTCTATAGTAGAACAAGGAATTGTGCCCAGGTATGCCAAGTCACAACAGTGCGCTAACCACTGTGCCATCCTACCTCTCCTTAAAACACGCCATCTCCTCCACTGCTTACATTTGAAATGGAAAAGGCAAGTGATTTGGGGGGAAAAAAAAAGATGTAAATCCCATCTCTGTGATCTTTCCAATTGAAAACGAGGCTTTTATTTCAGAAATAAATAGTTTTCAAATAAAATTAAAAATGCAATGCCTTGTGTGTGTCAGCTCCCTGGCTACATTCAATTGAAAATGATAGGACATGAACAAGAAAGAATGATAGAACGGGCAGAAGTTGGCGGGAAAGATGATGAAAGAGAGAAAAGGTACCACCTTTCATGGAGGAATTCGGAGTTTACTTGGTAAATGTCTTATCTGTGCCGGACTGTGGAATGTTTGCTAGCACTTAGATACATGAGCTGATCAATAGCCCAAAACAAAGGCGCGCAGGTAGGTATAAATTCAATAAATTAGGATGGTTGTTAGGGCAGATTTGTTGTTGTTGTTGTTTCAAGAACAATCATTTCAGGATCAAGAGCGAAACCATTTCAGCCACATCTTGATTTCTGCAAAACTCCGCGGGAATTATGAGGCTTAACAGCATCTCAAACAATTAGCATATTATAAATACAAAAATGATATATTAAAGCGGCGAGGAGAAAAAGGCCAGCGTTTTACACCTATAGTAATATAATCCCACTACTTAATGCAAAGTAACAGGCATTAGAGTGTTTGGGATCCTCTTGTATGGTGTTATCTGCTCGATCAGTAAATGAGACTATGTGAACAGTACAACCTATAAATAATTCAAGGCCTGGGATGGCAATTATAGAACCATGCACAACCAGCATGAATATTTTATGAAGGCTAAAACAGCCCTCAAAATGAATCATGGATAGATGAACACACACACACACGCACACACACACACACACACACACACACACACACACACACACACACACAATGAATCATGGATAGATGATGAACACACACACACACACGCGGGCACAAACACCATATAAAAACTCAGCTGTGGGCTAAGTATTGCTTCCAGACTTGCCTTCCATCTGATCCCTAGCTCCCCTAAAGAAATTTGACCCCAGAAGTTACAGCTGTATTTTTTTTAGCTATTAAAAGATATTACAAAATCAATCAAGTGAATGCACAGAAAATCATTTTATTAAGGGTGAAACTGTTTATTTCTGTTCAAGGATTCTAGCAGACACTCCAAAACGACTTTCTCCTGTGCACAAAATACAGCTGGCAAAAGTAAACAACTGGTTTCAAACTCTGCTCTTCAAGGGCCACCGGGGGAAAGTCGGTAACTCAGACCTTCAGTACCCTCTGCAAATAACATAGTAACCCAGTAATGCTCATTGATAGAGTCAAACCCAGACATGTGCATGGACACAGCCTGGCATGGACGCAAGATTTATATCTGCATCGGATGCACAGACACGACCCATGGCTAGAAGTGGATGGCTGCAGATCTACAGGACTCTTGTGTAACACACAGTGAATTCTGAGGGTACATCTCTGCCTACAGAATCTGGCCATAATTAAGAGCTTGTCTACACTGGGAAATTTGTCACCATAATTACACTGCTATAGTTATACTGGTATAATAGCCCATGTGGACACTCTTTGTGCGAGGGCCTTATATGTGAGTAAACCAATAATGCACCCAACCCCTTTCTTCATACGATATGTATACTTATTAATGTCTATATTTATGTAGGTGCGAGGACTGTGCATGGATGGGGATATATTTTAACCCTTCACTTTTTCAAGGCACTTTACAAACTGTAATTGATCCTCAGAACACCCCTGTGAAGGCAAGAGACTCAATAATCCCCACTGTATGGATAGTAAAATTGAAACACGCTGCTGGCCAGCGGAGGAATTCGGACTAGAACTCACATGGCTGCCTTCCAGTGCTTTGCCTCCTTCCTACCGCCTCTCACATTTACACAGAGCCTTGGCAGCCGGAGGATTTCACATGTCAACGGCGGTTTGACCCCACTGTTTTCACAGGTCTACTTGGGCAGGCATGTTCAATTATGGATGGCAGCAGAAAGGAAAACCATCTGGCTGACGTCCATAGAACTGGACATTGGACTCCCGTTGGTGTTTCACTCGTACTTATAGACCCATCTTTCACGGCTCTGGTTTATACAATACACTGCAGACAAAACGCCCCGTGCTCCTGCAGGACTGAGTCCATGAATAGGGCTACCGTGTCACAAAAGACACAGAGCGCACACACATCTATCCTGTTACCTTTTTTTTCTCCGTGACCCTTGTTATTTTGGAGGCTGGGCAAACCTAAGGGGCCATGGTGTCATTAGCTTGCCATGGTGGCAGGTTTGTAGGTAGGTCAGGCATCTGACAAAATAGGACTGGGTCATTCCAGGAAGAGCTGATGCCAGGAGCAGCAAGTTGGTGGGTTGCAGGCATTTTGTAAGGGGCTTATAGGCAGATCTGGAAGCTTCAGTTTGAGGCAGAAGACAGTGAAGTGGGTTTTTGCAACAGGGAGAAATGAGAATATTTATCCAAGGAAGTGGCAGGTAGTTGCGGGGAGGGACTGAGACTGAGAAGGGTAAAGTAGCTGGGAGAGAGTTGGGTGAGTATATGGAGGGATACTGGCAAATATGGAAACCGACTATCTGATTTGGCCACTTTGGGACCGATTCTGATCCCTTACTCAACAAGTAGCTCTATCTCCTCCAATGGGACTATTGCTGTGAGCAAGGGTATGAGAAATCAGCTGGTTTGGACATGGGTTTACAGGCAGATTGTACAATCCCATTCTGTTGTCCAGACCACTGTTTCTCAACCTTTTTTGATAAAGTACCCCTTTAAAAAAAGTGTGTAAGTACCTCCAGTACCTACAGTTTTCAGACACACACAAAATTTTTCTAACATTGCAACACATTTGTGTAAACAACTTAATCATAGCTGGGCAGGCAATGAAATTTTTGGGTGTAAAAAGCACAAAAATAATAAAACGCGGTAAGACTTAAAACCAAAATTCAGTTTTCTCCAAATTTCAGTTGTATTGACGTACTCCCCACACTTCTCAAGTACCCCGGAGGGTTCTCGTACCACTGGTTGAGAAACACTGGTCTACACAACCTCCCCAAAATGGAGCCTTTTTACTTGGACCAGTCCATGAATTCTGAGGTGTTGAGCTGTGATTCCGACATAATTAAACTGCCTGTGTCAAAGCAGGATCATCAACTTTGCTTTCCTCGTTTAAAGGCTGGAGAAAAAAAAATCGCACACAGAAATGCCTGGCTTGAGACCACAACTCAAAAGGAAATACCCTGCTAATTGCAAGGGGTTTTTTTAAAGTCATGAACTAAGTAAACTAATCTGCAGTTGGCATATTTTCTATACCTCCCAAGTTTCTGTTTAGAATCTTTGTTTAAATGTTTCACAATCGAGGACTGAAAAGTCCTTCAGGAAAACATACCCGCCCACCCTGGCATAAAATGCATCTTCTAAAACCTAACCTGGCTGTCTATCCATTTCCAATATAGGCTTGGGTTTTCTACTCAAAATATCTGAGCGGGTTAATCTTTCATTTTCATTATTTTGACATTTCTGTTTACTTTCTCCAAATGCTATCAGAAGCACAATGTGGCATTGGAAAGCTAAATGCTAACACATGGAACTCTCTGAGGCTCAGCAGAAAATTTCTCTCATACTTTTGCGAGTGCCACAGCCAAAATCAACAGCGCAAGTTTGATTTTCTTCATCATGAACTGACAGCTTATTTATCTCCACGGAAGAACCTTCTAAACCCTTTAAGCTTCCACACAACTGAGGAGGAATTCTACTTACTATTCAAAAATAGCCTTTCATTTTACAACACAAGGATAAGTTGTTTAATTCATGCTGTGTCCTCCCCCCGGAAAGAAAACTTTGTGCGCTGTACGTCGTAACAGACTTTAATGAAATAAAAGGAAAAATTGAAAAGGACACTGAAAGCTTTTGCAAATTAATCTTTTCCATCCCATTCAGGAAACAAAACATGTATGCTCAGGAATATAGCACGGAGTTCTTGTGTTACACTAAGGATCGAAATAAATCTTCATAATTGTGTCTTCTGGCCTTAAAAACCTATGATACCTTAAACATGTGGTTAAGCTTAACTGAAGTCAAACACACACACACGAGCTGACACGGTCTTGAACCAGGATAGGTTCATGCACATGCTTAACCGCTTTCCTTAACCGGGCCTTAACTGTTTCATAGTCCAGGTGAGGTAACAGATAAACATGACCCCCTCCCTTGTGACTGCAGGATAACGCCTGTGCTTTATTATAGTAACAAGGGAAAGTCATTTCCGCCGGTCACCATGGAAACAATATCTTCCGGTGATTGTAAGCCACCTTGAGATGGCACGCAAAGGCTGGCCCCGAGTGGCACGGGAAGGGAACGGAACCCCGTGTCACTGCTGGAGAGCGCTAAACCAGACTCCCATCCTGTCAGTCACTAGCGATGCATCGGTGTTTCACACAAACGCTTATGCTGCCTTCCCATGAAGTGACTGCAGTTTGCTCTTGGTAGTTGAATCCACACATGCGAAAGAAAGGGTTCAAGAAAGGGAGCTGTTTAGATCAGTGTTTCTCAACCTTTTCTTGCTCATGGCCTCCTTCTGAGCCTCATTTACCTCTGTGGTCCCCCTCATAGCCGCTGTTAGTTGGAAAAAAAAGGTACATCATTTACCTAATTTTCCGTTTTTTCCACGTGGCCCCTTAGAGGTAGGATGTGGCCCATGGGGAGCCATATGGCCCACAGTTGAGAACCACTGGTTTTGATGGTGAATAAAATGCCGGATATTATTGTAGTCCACCCATGAAACGAGCTGTGAGTGAAGACATTTTGATCGACAAAGTATTTGCGCCATGAGTTTGTGTCGCAGGAGGAACTAGACTGGGCAGGGGGAGGGAGGATCTGGACCTTGCCTCTTTGTTATTGTCGCTCATCTGGACAAAGATGTGAACCATGCAAACACAGTAACAATCCAGAATACTTCCTTTCAAACGGAAGGTGGTAGGGTCTTGCCTCTGGCATGGTACTTGTACCAAAACCACACAACACAGACTCTGCATGTGTGAAAGTCTCAGACAGGGAACAGTGTTAGTCTGTAACTTAAAAATGAGTCGTCCTCTAGCACCTTCGAGATTTGCAAACATATATATGGAGAAAGTGAACCATGAACTTTCATGGACAAAGCCCATTTCTTCATATATGGCTTCACATTCAGTGAAAAGGGCTGGTAACCACTTCTCCTTAGTTACAGACCCATCACAGCTCCTGGATCAACATTCTGGGTATGGTATCCCAGGTCTGATTCTGAACTCTCTGACCATGGTGTAAATCAGGAGTTTCTCCTCTTGAGTCAACACAGTTTCCTATGTGTAAACCAGGCAGGAGTAGGAAGCAGGTGACTCTTCTCTTCAATTTCCCCACCCGCAAAATGGGTATAATAGTTACCTACTTCCCAGGGATGTACCAAGGCTTAATAAATGTACCTAATGGGCTCTGTGATCATTAAAAGTAGTGTGGCAGGGCGTTGCCCTGTACTGGTCCTTTAAGTGGCTGAGACCTGGAGTCAGGGGGAAGCCCAGCTTAGGCAGCTAAGGAGGGCCCAGCTGGAGGCCATATAGAGCAGCTCCTGAGAGGAGGAGAAAGACCTGCCTGCAATGAGAGAGGCTTCGGCCTAGCAAACCCAGGCTACCCAGTCTGAGGAGCTGCAAAGAGGCAGTCATGGAGGGCGGGGCTTGCATAGAGGCAGCCCTAAAAGGCCGGGCTGCAAGGAGGCAGCCGCAGTTCGCAAGGAGGCAGCTGCGGTTGGCTGGGGGAGTTGGAGCCAGGGAAGCCCCAGGCCATAAGTCCGCAAGGCAGGGTTGCAGGAGGCACTGGGGGTTGCAGGAGAAGAACTGGGGGTTCTAGGGAGTTGGGAGGACCCTGGAGAAGGAGCGGAGGAAGAACAATGACTCCCCTTCGGAAGGGGGTGCAGACCAAGACCGGAGTGGTCGCTGCTGGAGGGCAGTGCCCTGAAGAGAACACCTCACCCAAAGGGGGCGCGTCGGTGTCGGAGCTGCCGGTTACTTTCCCAAAAGCCACCCTGAGGGAAGAAGCCATGAAAGTGAGTCAAACCCGCTACAGTAGAGATTATCCAAACTTGGGATATTTGTTCTACCAGAAATTGACATACAGAAAATTTCCTCAGTGGACACTCACACACACACAAATATAAAAATTGTGAATGTTCCCTCTCAAGGAAATTTCCAAGCATTTCCATTTTGAAAATACTGAAATGACTTTGTCAACACATTTTCTTTTGAAGGAAAAGAAGGAAGGTCGAAGGATTTCATTTCAATGAGGTCAAAGTGATTTGTTTTGACTTCACTGTTTTGAAGGTAAGTAAAAACGAAGTACTGCAATACTTTTTCAGCAAAAATGTCAACTAAATTGGTACCTTCCCATGAAATGTTTCAATTCCCCAGCGGAAAACTGTTCCATCAAAAAAAAATTCAACCAAGTCTAGTTGAAAGCAAGGCACTATTGTAATAAATCCATGGCTTGTCTCCACTTACCAGGAGATCGACGCTACAAAGATCGATCTCCCTGTGGTCAATTTAGCAGGACTAGTAAGGGCCCACTAAATCAACTGCTGATCATGCCCCTGTAGACTTCAGCACTCCACTAGGTCATGAGGATTAAGGAAAGTTGACGGGAGAGTTTCTCCTGTGGACCTTCTGTAGTGGTGATGCCATGGAAATTTGAACGAAGGTACATTGACTCCAGCTATGCTATTCACATAACTTGAGTTATGTCTCTACAGTCGACTTTTTCCCGTGGTGTAGACTTGGCCTCAGACTTCAAGTGGGCCACCATACTGCCTACCGGAAACTTCTGGAACTTCACGGGAGCAGCAGGGAAAGAACTCAGTTTGAGGTAGTGGAGAGATCTCTTGGAGCAAGATAGACTCTAAGACACACATCTTAGGCACGCCGACTCCATCCAGTAGTGGGCAGTGCAAAGTATACTGTAGACAACCTGGTCACGTGTGTGGCTTCAGATTTTCTCAAAAGCAACAACCACACCCCACAAAACACACACACAGCACAAAGTGAATTTCACATTCAAAACAGCGTTCCAGTCCCACACTGGTGTCATAAACAATTGCACCCAAGAGGGATGGTGGGTTTCTAAGGTTACTTTGCAGAGAAGCGGCCTCTAGAGAAATGAACGAGCAAAGGAAGGTCTTTTCTGCACTTCTCTATCAGGACACAAATGGATGTATTGGGAGAAAGTTTCAAGGGCTGTCACGTGGGCACAGCATACACCGTACTAAGTAGATTCCAAACATGGAACAGGAGAGATGAAAAACTCAAGGGAGAGGACAGATGCTGATGAAAACCAAAAGAGATTCAACAACGGACACTTCCAACGCTGGGGAACCAATTGGAACTCAAGAATTTGTGTAAGTGGATAATCAAAGGTACATTTTAAAAAGATACAGATTAAGGGAAGGGTTCATGCAGTGGGGAGCAGAACCCATCCCAGGGAGCTTTAGAAGGGACAGAACAAGAAGGGGCAATGCCCCTTCCCATAAAGCAGATTCCTACCATAGATTTTATTGTTCACCGCAGGTCCAAATACCATGGTGTCCTAGCACATGAGCCTATTCTAGACTCATGCTGAAAACACCCTCGCCAGAGAGAACTGCTGCAAAGCCGCATGCTAACCCCCGTCCCTTTGAATAGCAACCAAAGCTGCTCTTTTTTAAAGAGGAGGATAGTTTGTAAGCAAGGAACCGCATCTCTCTAAATCTACCCTGTCAGCCAGAATGCAGGAAGTTTTTGGTTTTAAACACACACATACACACACACTATATCAATATCGATCAAGATAGATACAACGGGTGTATGAGGATAGATAGATAGATAGATAGATAGATAGATAGATAGATAGATAGATAGATAGATAGATAGATAGATAGATAGATAGATAGATAGATAGATGTGTTTAAAACATATCTATCCATCTATCTAATTACATACACACTCAATCAGATAAATGCCACATGGTGAAAACCATTGTGCAATATCCGAAATATTTAATTATGTCCATCTTACTGCAATACATGAAAACAGGTAATTACTCTCAACAGCAGAATTCTAATAGAGGACTGGCCAACAGAAGGCAGCTAAACCATACTGCCTGTTTCAAATGAGATCTGCCAATTCCGGAGGGCAAATTTTCCAAAGAGAATTTCAATTGACTTCTAGAAAAAAATCCATGGAATTCCAGAGCTGTGTTTCTTTGCAATGAACAATCAAATGCTTACACAATAAAAATGGAGGAGGGGACAGAACTTGAAATACCATAAGAGAAAAAGCGGCGAGGAGTCCTGTGGCACCTTATGGACTAACTGAAGTATAGGAGCATAAGCTTTTGTGGGCAAAGACCCACTGCGTCAGATCACATGCATCTGATGAAGTGGGTCTTTGCCCACGAAAGCTTATGCTCCAACACTTCAGTTAGTCTATAAGGTGCCACAGGACACCTCGCCGCTTTTGCAGATTCAGACTAACACGGCGACCCCTCGGATACATAAGAGAAAAGTTTCTAGTTTTTTAGCCATTGGGGTTAATGTCCCTCCCCCACAATATTACCAATGTAACGAAAATACGTGATTATGCACAACTCTGGCTTCGGATGGCAGCATGTCCGTGAGATAGTGAAATAAAATACAAAGCAGAGAGAGAGTCCTGAAGCCGTCTGAGAACAGGAATAATAAAGCCCAAAAGAGCATTCTGGCCAGCGCTTGGCGGCTGAGGTTGGCGTTACTTGACATTGGAAACGATTCATATTCAAAACTGTAATTGATAGCAGTGACGCGTTCGGGAAAAGAGACTGCAGTGTTCAAGCAGGCTGGCCTGCCAATCAAACATAACCTTTCTTTGAATGAATAAAAGCTGCCTCTCTCTATTATGTGGCGACAGGCCGGTAGCACCAAAGTAACCGGTTTGTCAACTTCACGTGCATTGCCCATGCTCAGATAGTAACTTGAAATCAGCGTGGTGTAATGGGGCTCCATGTAAAACCTTGGGTGTTCATTTTACTAAGTCGCCGGAACTCAAAGGAGCAGAGGAGCAGTGTTTCCTGCCCTTTCGGCAAGGCTCACATGCAATTGCATTTCAGCTACAGGTAGTTAGAAGGGCCATCGGTTGCTATTTTTTTTAAAACACATCTGTGAAACTGTGTAGTGTGAATGCTGCAGGCAACGGCGCCTTATCACTCCAGGGAGGAAATCTTTGTCCCGATACGTTTGGTGCCTCTCCTCCAGGCAGGCTAGCTCTTGTAAATAGAACAATTGTCTCGTCGCTACCAACTACTTGATGGGAGACGGGGTTTGGGTTTTCACGAGTCCTGCTCCTGACTGCCATGGCATGGCTTTGTGCCTCGCAGTGCCATGGAGGTCTGTCCAGATGGGAACAGCAGCCATGGAGCCCTGGAGAGGGCAGCTGAATCATCCATTGATGGCAAGGGCTGTCTGCTGTCCAACCGCCGGCATGGACAGCAGACAGCACACTGGGCTTTCGAAATTCCTTGAAGAAAATGCTCCTGCGACCATTTGACAGGCTGTGCAATTGGGCATTGAGGCCACATTATAGAATCACAGAACCCCAGGCCTGGCAGAGACCTCAGGACTTGGGTCCAGCCCCCTGCCCAAAGCAGGATCAACACCAACTCCATCATCCCAGCCAGGGCTTGGTCAAGCTGGGACTTAAAAACCTCTAGGGATGGAGATTCTGCCCCCTCCCTAGGGAACCATCCCAGTGCTTCCCCACCCTACTTGGGAAATAATGTTCCTTCAGTGGTGGTGCCCATGTTCATACACAGATGTGTCTAGAGGTCCATAGACCCCTTAATCATTCAGGTGCAGGTAGGGAACATTTTAATGCTGAGTTGCGTAAACGGGAGATTATCAGGCCCAGGAAATGCTACGGCCTTCTCCGATGGCTTCTTGGTGTTTCTCTCCGATGGCCCCCACCTCTGGCCGCAGCTCTCGAATGCTGAGTGGACAGGTGACCCACCCGGCCACCCAGCGAGAGAGGCATGTGCTGCTGTGCAATCAACAAGGGTGGTTTCAAGTGGGGATTTGTCTTTGGGGAATTAACCTCCACAGCTCAGTAGCTGGCCCCAGCTGGAGATGCCTCCCTCCTTGTTCTGAGCAAGGACCATTCACAAAGGTTCTCCTGGCAAAGGGCTGAACACCCTATGCCCATTTCCTTGACGGGATCATTCGGTTGTTTGAGCATCACTGGCTCCCGCAGTCTCTGTTGCCTTCTGCTTCCTAACACCCTCCCTCACCAACACTCAAAGTCAACACAACATGGACATGAGGATATGTATTGCACCGCCAAGCGCTCCTGGCAAGGAATAAAGTCACCAGTGTCCAGATATTCCCACCCGAGATGCAGAGAATCAGGTAACAAATGTACAAATACCCGTATGAACAAAAGCTCCTTTGGGACCACACGTGGATACAGCCACAAAAAAGAGAAAAGAGAAGAAAAGAAAAAAGAAAAAGGAAAGGCCTGAGAGCTAGCTGGCTCCAATTCCACGATTTCTTCAGCTCTTCTCACAAGCCATGGAAGGGAAAGGTTACTTCTGCTAGTGTGAGTGTTGCGACAGAGAAAGGGCACGTCTACACAGCTGGGCTAATGTTGAATTAAGCGACAACTTCAGCTACATCAATTGCGTAGCGGAAATCGAAATAGCTTAATTCGGCTTTTGGTGCTGTCTACACAGCAGGAAGTCGAAAGAAGAACACTCTTCCTCTGACTTCCCTTACTCCTCGTGAAATTAGGGTTACAGGAGTAGGAGTAAGAGTCCTCCAGCTAGATGTTATTTCAAAATAAAGGCTTGTCGTGTAGACTATGTTATTCCAGAATAACGCTGCTGTGTAGATGTGTCCAACTGAGCGGTGGACTTGATGGTAAAAAGTAGCAAAAGGCCTTTCTTGAAATCCTCACAGAGCTACTAGGAGACACAGGCCAACAGGAAGGTGATGCAGAGGAAGGGGCATTAACCTGCCTTGTGCCTAGAAATGTCTGTACCTCTTCTCATGGTCCCCGTTACCTTCTGTGGCTTAAAAATTCTTCACGCACACTGTATGCAAAGGAGGAGTGCCTGGGAACACTAATGCAGGCAAGTTGGTTGCAAATAGATTTATCAGGCTTCAAGGATTATTGTTTGCAAAGAGCTAGTACACACATTATTATTTCACAGTTCAGCTATGACATTATTAACCTACTGTGCACAGATTTTATGGCCAGATTGGTTCATTTATCAAAAAGACGAGAAATCCAAGCCCCCGTACGGAAACTAACATTTCAGCAGGGTTGGGCTTTCGTTTAATGTCATTAATCTATTTACACAAGAGGCAGAAATGTTCGTTTAGTAATGTCTTGCCGTTCAAAGTAAGAGGCTGGAATCTGTTAGCAAGTCTGAGCACCTGAGTGTTCTACTTATTGGCAGAAGAGATTTTGTGCAGTTGCTATGAAATTAATTAGGCCACCCCTCTGCTAAAGACAGTGGCAGATCTGACACTGGCTACGTGTGGGTAAAGACAGCCAACACTGGAGAGAGGAAAATATTCAAATATTTTATCACACTCGCCTTGCAAACAATTAAAATCTTTTATGCATAAGTATTTGCCTCTTTCTAGCATGACATCACGAGGTAAAAGGCAAAGAGCAGGCAGTGGGGGGAAAATATCTAACAATGACTCCTTTTTTTTAAAGAAACTGATGGCAAACATCTCAATAATTCATGAAGCAGCAATTGATTTTTTTGGCTGGAAGGACTGGCTCCTTTCGACTTGTCCTCTCCAGAGGGAAAACTCATTAACGCAGGGGTGGGGGAGGCGAATGTTCATGAGAGCGTGTGTGTATGGTTTAGTCTTATATTTATACACAGACAGACAGATGTACATATCGCGCGCGCGCACACACATATTTCCACAGGAAGCTCTTGGTTGCTGTACTCAAACTTTCATACCCACTGAAGACCTGCTAATTAAACCTTTTGTAACCATTCATCTCCAAAGCATGCAAGCCATTGAGATCCCAACAAACAAGCGTACGGGACTGCGTAGCCTAATATTAGTCTAGTGCTATGTTCCCTATCTTTTTTTTTTTTCTCATCGAAATGACCAAGTACATTAAATGAAAAAGGCAAACCCGGAGCATGCACGAACCACTGACGTTACATCACGTTTCCTGCTGTTTGACTTTCCCCGTCCCGATTCCATATGATCGACCGATGACAAGAAGCAGCAAAGCGCCACTGGTTTCAAATGAGTGTTGCTGTGATGATCACATGGCTGCAATATATTGAAGGCCAAATCCATGTTGGGTGTTACGAGGCGGAGTGAGTGGGGCGTTGCGACCCACATGCCGACCGGGTGTGGGGCACGGTCCTGGAGAGTGGCATTTTGGCCACTTATAGAGAGAAAAAGAGGAGGATATGCACCACTGCCGTAGGTGAGCACCAGCCGGGTTATTGCTCATGCCACTCCAGAGGTCTCAGGTTCAGTTCCGTGTGACAGTGGCAAAAAGATCAATTGAGCGGGGCCGGGTGAGGTTGTTTGGGAAGGCAGTCGCCCAGGGAGACCGGCCGCCCAGGATACCTCCCCTTCCTTACTCCCACCTGGATGACTCGTCTCGGCCTCACAAGAAGCAGGGGCAACATGGACGCCAGCATTCAAGGAAACCACCCCACTGTTGACTTCTACTTCTCTGCCAATGGAACTTCTCTGCGGGTACCGTGGGCGAAAGGCTGCGAGCAGCACGAGCTGCTGGGCTGGTCAGAGGAGAAGACTTCCAACCCAGGCTCTGAGCCACGTGCCCAATGCACACTGCATCCCAGGGGATAAGGCCTGTTAAACCAGGGGAAGGAAATCATTTTCATAGGGGGGCCAGCTGCAACCCATGGAAGGGGCGGGGCCTAGGGAGGAAGGGGTGGGGCCTAGGGAGGAAGGGGCGGGGCTAGGAACTAGCCTCCTCCTCGAGTTGTCTGGGGCCAGAGGCTTTGAATTACAAACCCAGCAAAGGGCTTGCAGTTCCCAGCCCTGCCACTACCATGTTGCCTGGCAGCTGCCTGGGATTGCTGCAGCTATTTAAAGGGCTCATCGCTCCAGCCCCTGCCGGGGTATCACTGCACCTGGGAGCCATTAAATAGGATCCTGCTGCCTGAGTCGCTGCCTGGAAATTTAGTGGCATGGGAAGCAGGCTATAACTAGAAAGCGGCCAGATGCAAACCATGCACCGGATCGAAGTGTTAGGTGGGCCGGATCTAGACCCCGGGCCGCTTCTTGCCCAGCTCTATGCTAGACCCACATAGCTGCATTCCCGTGTTATAAAGCTGCAATTTCAGGGCACAAAGAGCCTTGAGGCACAGAGCACCCCCACATCCTAGGGGGCAGATTCTCTTCTTGCCTTTCCCACGGACCTCCGTGGTCCCTAGGGTGTGAGGCATTCTTTTCTGGCCCAGGGTGCTGTGCAGAACCATCTGCTCTAAACCTGTATGTCCCAAGTATAACAGTGTTACCGCATCGGAGGTGCAAACGCCATGCGTTTTGTTTCTGAAGGCACTAAAAGTTTAGCAGAACATTTTCGATGCCATGCACCAAGGAATGATTTTGGTTTCCCCGGACTACGAATCGCAAACCCAGATGACTTAGCTTCCCCACTGGGCTCTCTGTTTCCAGGGGAAACTGGCGAAAGGAAGATTTCTGTGCTGAAATTGCTAAATCAGATTGCACAGAGCTGCACTGGCAGACAAGAGCCGAGTGGAGGATACAGCCTCGTGTCATCAAAACCTTACAAATTATTTATTTGATCAGAAAAGAGAGACGCAAAATGGCGGCAGCTATGGACAGCGAGTACTTCAGCTTTCATGGCCATCTTTTCCAGCCAGGAAAGGAAAGCAAGACGGAAAAAGGTTCTGAAAATACATGCCACTATGCCCACATTGTGTGTTTGCCACAGATCGGGGCAGGCAATAAAATGAGGGCTGTTCACCAGGCTTAGCCCCTGGTGGGACATTGCTGTTATATTTACCTGCACCTCCGCAGGTACGAGCCATCGCAGGTCCTATTGGCCGGGAACAGTGATCCATGGCCAACGGGAGCGGTGGCCCCCCGCAGAGGTAAATACAGCACTGTGGGAGCTGGCCAGGTGCTAACCTGTGGGCTGGTATTTGCCCACCCCTGCTATTAATGGACATCAGACTCACAGCTGACAGCATAACATTGCCACGTGTGGTCCACTGGCTGGCAACCCATGATGCCAGGTTCTATTCTTGGCTCAGATGCTGAACATCTGGGTGACACTGATGAGAACACTTAACCTCTGTCTGTATTTACCCCGCAAGTTCTTTAGGTGAAGGACTGTCTCTAAGCGTGCGGTAGCCCAAGCCAGAACACAACAGACAACATCATCTCAATCTCTTGCGGACCTCGGAGCTCTGCTATTACTAGTTATTTAAATTATGGTACATTGGTTTATAGGCAGCTATAGGCATCCTGTCCCGGCTAGCCTACTGCAATACTCACCATTGGGGGTTTAGCTACTCGAGAACAAAGCAGGGTTTCATAACCGGACTATATTAGGACCACGCTTTGGAAGCTGCAATGTGTGTTCCCCGCAGTATCCATGGGGTCGCTTTTGATCCACAAAGGCCTTCATGGTTCAGATGTTGGTTAGCTGAGAAACTCTCTCCATGTTCTTACACCAGCAGGACAAGTCGGAAAGATTTGCCCAGCCTTGAGGCCTCTTGCCATTTGGTTGCGTGTGTGTTGGTATTTGGGGCTTTTCTTAAGTACCCAGCCTCCTACGAGAGGACCTCCACTTTCACTTGACAAAAGGGTTCTGGGCCCTTCGTGCATGGAAAAACACTTGAAGATGTGAATCCAAAAAGCCCAGATACCAGCAGGCAAAAGAAAAGCAGCCTGAGTTGATTATTTTTAACATCTCATGATTTTTAAAGCCAATCTTGAGATTGATTGATTGATTGTCCCAGGAATGGCTCTTTGGACTGCAGGAAGCTGGTAATGCTGTTCTTTGGATGACAGGCTAGAGACCGATGAAGAGACTTTTGATTCCGGAGCTCCCTTCCTCCAATGGCTCAGACACCTACGTTTCAGAAAATGTTGCCAAACTTACCTGAAGCAAAAAACAGGACTATGTAGCACTTTAAAGACTAACAAGATGGTTTATTAGATGATGAGCTTTCATAGGCCAGACCCACTTCCTCAGATCAAATAGTGGAAGAAGAAGTGGGTCTGGCCCATGAAAGCTCATCATCTAATAAACCATCTTGTTAGTCTTTAAAGTGCTACATAGTCCTGTATTTTGCTTCAGCTACACCAGACTAACACGGCTACATTTCTATTACCAAACTTTCCTGTTTACTCCAGTTTCCCAAGAGGGGCAGTTTAGGGTGCAGGGAAGTGTTGGGGAGGGGGCAGGAACAAGTTGGGAGAATTTTTTGGCATTTACGATGTTTTGATTGCGTTATTCTTTTTTTATACGGGTGTTTTAATTTTCTGTTATTTCACCAAAGCAGGCAGGATTTGGCCACGAAACTGACGGAGTCCACAGTCCTCTTTCTGTTAGCAGGTGTACCTGAGAACATTTAAGACTTGCCTAATTCTTTCTTCAACCAACACTGCTTTCCACATTGATGTCCCAGCCTGCCTGCTCTTTTGGTAAAAGGGACTCTTCCTGAATTCCTTCGCCATCCTAACCTTATTAGAACATAAGAACGGCCGTATTGGGTCAGACCAAAGGTCCATCTAGCCCAGTATCCTGTCTGCCGACAATGGCCAGCACCAGGTGCCCCAGAGGGGATGGACCGAAGACAATGATCAAGCGATTTGTCTCCTGCCATCCCTCTCCAGCCTCTGACAAACAGAGGCCAAGGACACCATTTTATCCCCTGGCTAATAGCCTTTTATGGACCTAACCTCCATGAAATTACCTAGCTTCTCTTTAAACTCTGTTATAGTCCTAGCCTTCACAGCCTCCTCTGGCAAGGAGTTCCACAGGTTGACTATTGGTCTTCCCACCCCTGCTCCCTTGTGCCCACACCAGCTCAAGTAGCATCCTATCATCAGTCTTCTGTTCCCCTTAGAATTGTGCATGTCTCTCATTGACTAAAGAATACCGACCACATGTTTCTCAAGCCACTATAAATTCAGTCCAGGTGCTCCTGGCACATGTAGCCAGACCTCCTCTTCTTCTCGCTCCCTGTCCTCCTAAGGAACAGGTGGACACTGCAGGATCCAGGCACAACCCGGCTCTTCCCATTTACAGCGACAAAAGAATTCTCCCAACTTTAGTTGGCCGTGGCATTTTGTTTGCCTTTTCTTTATCCTGCGGCTCAGATCTACGCACCAACGCTTTCAGGGTTTGATCCAGCACAGCAGTTAAGATTCTCTCACAACAGGACCAAGCACCATCTAGACCATCCCTGACCGGTGTCTGTCCAACGTGCTCTTAATAGGAGTGTTGGAAGCAAGACACCAGAAGTCATTCTTTTGCTCCGCTCTGCGCTGATTAGACCTCAGTGGGAGGATTGTGTCCAGTTCTGGGTGTCACATTTTAGGAAAGATGTGGAGAAATTGGAGAAGGTCCAGAGAAGAGCCACAAAAATGGTTAAAGGTCTTGAGAACATGAGCGATGAGGGAAGGCTGAAGGAATTGGGCTTGTTTAGTTTGGAAAAGAGAAGACTGAGAGGGGACAAGATAGCGGTTTTTAGGTATCTAAAAGGATGTCACTGCGAGGAGGGGGAAAATTGTTCTCCTTGGCCTCTAAGGATAGAACAAGAAGCAATGAGCTTAACCTGCAGCAAGGGAGGTTTAGGTTGGACATTAGGAAAAACTTCCTAATGGAAGTGGTGGTTAAACACTGGGATAAATTGCCTAGGGAGGTTGTAGAATCTCTATCACTGGAGATATTGAAGAGCAGGTTGGGCAGACGTGTCAAAAATAATCTAAATCATGGGTTCCCAACCTGGGGAACGCGTACCCCCAGGGGGTACAAGAAGCTTGTCAAATGGGTATGAGGAATATTTGGTAAATAACTAGATTATCCTAATGGAAATATTCCAAAAGCAGTAGTGTTAGTGAAAAAAGTTGTGGATTCTAGAGTCTAGAATCTATTTCCTTTCATATTGAATAGGGGGTACGGGAAGGTTTACTAAAAGCCAAGGGGCTATGGGGACCGAAAAAGGTTGGAAACCCCTGATCTAGATGGTGCTTGGTCCTGTCGTGAGGGCAGGGGACTGGACTCGATGACCTCTCGAGGTCCCTCCCAGTTCTAGTGTTCTGTGATTCTATGAAAAGCGGCTGGTAGACAATAAGTTGAGTAGAAAGGAGAGTGTCAAACTGACGGAGGATTTGCCCAAGAGCGAGCTGACATCTCAGACTCCAGGCACAGCTCGTGTCCTCCCTGAAGTTTCCCCTTCCAATGTTCCACCGAAACGTCTTGTTTTCACCATCTTCCCTTTATTGCCTTTTCACTTCAAGCCATAAAGACATCTCTTCCCGCAGCTGCTTCCAGACCCTGCTTTATAATACAAGGTGATCTCCCTGGCCCCTTCTCCCAAACCATTTCCTCTGCCTTCTAAGCTCTTCCAAACCGCTTCTGCCACCCAGTAGCCAGGCCGTATTCTTTGTCTCTCCCTCTTCTGCACAGCTACCATTTCAGAAATGTAACATACGTGTGCTTCCCAAGGACGCTAACACAAACATAACACTAAAAATATTGTACTTGCTAAATTCCGTTAAAGGCAAAGGCAAAGCTGGTTCGGCCCTTTCTACCTGATTTCTCGTCCCCGCCACATATATTCTTAAGCTCTTTTATTTTTTCCCGTTATGAAAGAATACATGGCCAATGCGATCTTGTGTCACCGGGATTAGGCGTTAAGACATTCCCTATAAATCAGTGTAATCTTTGTACCAGGACATTGCTGCATCAAGCATTCCTGCCTGAATGGTGCATTTTCAATTACGCGACATGTTTTCTACTTAGTAAGCCAGCTTAATTCTTAGCTCTGTCACAATATTAGAACATGTCCCAGGTTGGAAAAAGGAGCAATCTTAGGGCCCTTGTAAGTTGTTTAGCCTCTGGCACTTATAAATCCAAAAACACTAGGGAAATCCCTTTTCCTTGCATGTAATATGCCGTTAGATTTATTACTTAAAGAATCTCTTCACTTAATCCTTTGTTGCGGTCAGGGTTCATCTGCATTCTAATAAAGGTTTTACTAAAGGGAAAATAAAAACCAAGGAGCTGTATATGCAAGTAATGCTGCCGATAAAATAGATTCCTGAATAAATTCTCCAGCAAGAGAGCTGGAAAAGGCAGGATGCTTTAAATTACTCTGCACAAATCCAGACCATCTATCTTGGGCTGCTCTCTTTGACAGCTTGGCCAGGGTGGGCAGGCAAGGCAGAGGCTAAAGAACTCTTTAGGGACCAAATTACTGTTTCAAAATGGGCCTCCTGCTCCAAGTATATGACAATATTATCTGAGAAATGTTACAGGCATTGTGTGTGCTTCAGAGGTCGGCTAAAGCCTCCCCCATGATTGGAGGCATGTGCCATTAAAAATAGTCCTGAAAGAGGTGCATTAAAAAATCATCTTTAAGAGGATCTGGCCGCAGAATTAGGAAAGTAACCAAACCTGGGGAAAAGACTTTTTTTGCCTTTTCTCTAGGTGAGCATGGTTGGGTTTGTGCAAAGCTAGCACAGAGGTGTTTCATGCAGCCTGTGAGTTTAGGGAGGACTGGATTTGTGTGTGACCAAAACAGGGCTGCAGTTTTCCTCAGCAATGCTGAGGAGACCCGACAAGCGAGACGGGGGGGGGGGGGGGGGGGGGGCAGTCGTCTTCTCCTGACTCCATTTCCAGAAAAATGATTTTCATCAGACCTGCCCGTTCGAAAGCTACCTTGTTCCATGCTCCCGCCGAGGGAGTGACACACTCTGAGGCAAGTAGTCACACAGAGAGTAGTCCTGAATGGGTCACAGTCATGCTGGAAAGGCGTATCAAGTGGGGTCTCACAGGGGTCACGGACCCACAGAAAAATCAGTCGGGGGCCACACACAAGTGAGCAGCCAAACACCAAACCCACTGACCTGACCTCCAAGTGAGCTGCCAAAACAAGAGACACTCGCTTCACTCACACTCAACGCGGGTGCCAGGCCTCAGCTCATGCTCCAGGCCCACAGCGGGAGAGGGGGAGGATGTTGAAGCTCGGGGCTCCCCCGGCATCCAGTCTAGCCGGTGCTCTCACTCCGAGGCGTGGCGACTCGCCGTGGGGCAGGAGTGCAAGCGCCGGCTTGCAAGCCCCACACCTCACCACGGGCTGGCTCACAGTCAGTTGGGGGCCAGATGCGGCCTGCAGGCCGTAGCTTCCTCACCCCTGCTTAACAGGATCCTTGCAGAGGAGCTACGTAAGCTTTGGGGGAAGGGCCTCTCTTCGTATGGGTCTTCTGCAGCCAGCGCCCATTATCGGTACGGAACCAATGCGGCCGACACACTTAAGCGTTGTCAAGTGACACGGTGATCAGGTAGGTGAGGCGAAGTGCGGAGCTGACACAGGACTGCAGCACCGACCCTGCAGGGTATGTACGGGACCCTCTTCAAGCCAGGATTCAGAGGGAAATGGACACGCCACAGGGTTTGGTTAGCATGGGCTGGATCTGCCTGGGGCCTGCAATGTCTTAGTTTCATTTACGCACCAGGCAAAAATAAAAATATTTGTCCTCCCTCACAGCAGCCACCTCTGTGCCACGGCTGGCAGTGCCTGGCCTCACCTGCCAAGCTGTGGGCATCATTCGGGGCATCCGGGGGCTGTGGCAGATTCCTCTGGATGGTTTCAGTTACCGTTTTGATGCTCCCTCTGGACGGGACACATGCTTCCCAGCTAGGTGGGCTGCCCGTCTCCTCCAAGGGCCGGATCCAAAGCCCATGGAAGTCCATGAAAATCCGAGACTACATCTGTCCTGTGCAATATTGGGCAATGAAGAATGTTTTGGGGTTTTTTTATTTGAGCGGGGGGCGGGGGAGAAAATCCCACTTTGCCCTCTTAAAGCAGAGCAGTAAATCCCACTTTGCCCTCTTAAAGCAGTTCTGTTCTGATACCCAGTTTTACACCATTGACTGCCAGGTAGGATCTGCTCATTGATACCGGTGAGAGATTGGATAACAGGAAGGATGTGGACACATTGGAGAGAGCCCAGTGGAGGGGAACACAAATGATGAGGGGGCTGGAGCACATGACCTATGAGGAGAGGCTGAGGGATTTGGGCTTCTTCAGTCTGCAGAAGAGAGGAGTGAGGGGGGATTTGAGAGCAGCTTTCAACTTCCTGAGGGAGGTTCCAAAGAGGATGGAGAGAAGCTGTTCTCAGTGGGGGCAGACGGCAGAACAAGGAGCAATGGGCTCAAGTTGCAGTGGGGGAGGTCTAGGTGGATATTAGAAAAAACAATTTCCCTAGGAGGGTGGGGAAGCACTGGGACGGGTTCCCTAGGGAGGGGGTGGAATCTCCATCCCGAGAGGTTTTTAAGTCCTGGTTTCACACATCCCTGGCTGGAATGATTGAGTTGGGATTAGTCCTGCTTTGTGCAGAGGGTTGGAGTTGATGACTCCTGAGGTCTCCTCCAGGATTCTATGATTTTAAATCTCTCTCTGTCATGCCCACGTTTGTGATGGATACAAACCTCCACGCTCACTGAGAGCCTAGTACGAATGCGTCCCACCTTCAGAACCAAGCACTCTCTGTCTGCCGAGCACAAAGCCTCCCTAGCAGTGTGCGGGGGCAGGGAGGGAATCGTTATGAAATGTTTCCATTTTGTTGTGAACAAGATTTCGTTCGTTGATAAGTATGGATTATATTTAGATTTCCTTAGGATTATATGGTGCAAACTCTTTGCTCACACAGTATATTTGCAAGTAAGAATATCGTTCCCTGAGTGCAAGCATAAATAATTTTCAACAACGGTCCTGATATTTTAAGCACATGAATTTAGCTCAAAGTTCCTCTGAGGTTGTGATTTATTACCGTGCATTAAGGACCCTGTCCTACAAGGGTCTGAATCCTGCCTCCAAGGTCTCAAGTGTCCCCAACTGCCACTCAAATCATAGACGTGCAAGTCAATGGAGGCTGACGGTAATAGCCCTCAGCACCAGAGCCAAGTGACCACTTCAATCTCTTCTCCTGACGCTTACCAATGACCGCACTACGCTATTTTCAAGGCATAACACAGCAGTTCCCCTACAACCCATGTTTCATGGTTCCAAGTCTGACCATCCATGACTAACAGTCTCACATATGCAGAAGATACACGATGGCAACCCATCATAGCACGATGGCAACCCATCATAGCAAAGTCGTGTTTCTGTTAAAACTCTGATATTATCAGAGTGGTATTTTCAAAAGCCCTCCACAGGCACCCAGCTCTGTTCAGTGGTGAAGCTCCCCAGTTAAGCCAATGTTACACGCTTTGGAAAATTCCACTTTGCATGGTTACAGAGACCGCTTCATGTTTGCACAGCCTTCCAGTGAAATGGTGGGCCACACACCAATCTCCATTACCTTAGTGAAAATCTACACTAACCCTCGTGAAATTATTCCAGTTTCATACAATGCAGGGAAGAATCTGACCGAGTGCATCACCAACACATCTTATTTTCAGAAACTTTCGGGTCACAATGGGCTACCAGATCATCTGGGCTCACCACCAGCCCCCGCACACTAACGTCTACAATCTCAATTAGACCAATGTATTACAGCTCACAGGAAATTGGATTATGATAGGAGTATTGGAGTTTTGTGTCCAGTTCTGGGCCCCACATCTCAGGAAAGATGTGGAGAAATTGGAGATGGTCCAGAAAAGAGCAACAAAAATGGCTAGAGAACATGAGCTAGGAGGGAAGACTGAAAGAATTGGGTAAGTTTAGTTTGGAAAAGAAAAGACTGAGAGGGGACATGAGAGCAGTTTTCAAGTACCTAAACGGGTGTCACAAGGAGGAGGGAGAAAAATTGTTCTCCTTGGCCTCTGAGGACAGGACAAGAAGCAATGGGCTTAAACTGCAGCAAGGGAGGTTTAGGTTGGACAGTAGGAAAAGCTTCTTAACTCTCAGGGTGGTCGAACACTGGAATAAGTTGCCTAGGGAGGTTGTGGAATCTCCATCTCTGGAGATATTTAAGAGCAGGTTGGCTAGACCTCTATCAAGGATGACCCAGGGATAAGTGGTGCTTGGTCCTGCCGTGAGGACAGGGGACTGGACTCAATGACCTCTCAAGGACCCATCCAGTTCTAGAGTTCTACGATATGCCACAGGCAGAGAATAGGACGGACAGCAAGACACCAGGGCGCAAGGTCCCTGTCATGGGAGAAATGTGATCAAATGAGATATGCCTAGATGGTCCCAGCAAGTGACCCACATTCACACACTGCAAAGGGAGGCAACACCCCTCCACCACCACAAAGATCATTGCCAATCTGATTTATGGGAAAATTCCTTCTCATCCCCACATGGGATGTTCAGTTAGACCCGGAGCATGTGAGCAAGAGCCAACTAGCCAAGCCCTTGAGAGAGAGAGAACACTCAGAGTCCGACCCCACCCCACCCGATGACCCGTCTGCAGGTCTGACGTGTGGCCAGCCCTGGTCCTTCAGATTAAAAAAAAAATGTAAAGCAGACTATATTGGTGGGAGGGGGAACCCTTTCCAGACCGGCCCGTGGCCAGCTGAAATTCGGAAGCATGAACCTGTGACAGCAAGCGTCACTTTTCTGATAATTCATCGGGCGTTCACTAGCCCTTAAACGTCTCGTTACTGCACCAGACTCCACGTCTGTAGAGCTGGTTGATGTCAACTTGAGTTAAGCGCGCTCCAAGACCAGGCCCTTATGCAGCAGTAGATGGCACGGTGGCGTTCCAGGTCCCTCTTCCCAACCCATCCATGCCTGTTGCTATGGGAGATGTGTTGAAGTTACTAGGGCTAGTCGGCAGACTAAATTCCCTGATGTCCCTGTCATTGTAGAGATGGTTCGGTGACACAAAAAGCTCTAGATTCAAAGGGGATTGGAGGTTTGTATGGATGAGGAGGCTAGCCAAAGCTATCGCAATTAATGGTATTTTCAAAGGGGCATTAATTCTCATGTTTCAGGGCTTACAGATATAACTACTGGATCAGAGAGGGTCCATTTAGCCCTGTGTCTGTCAGAGACTAATTCAGAGCTCCAGGGACTGTACAGAATAGAGCTCTTGGGGTGATCCACCTCTTTCTTCCTCTCCCAGCTTCTGGTAGTCAGAGGTTTAGGACCAGTGCGAGGGTGTGGCTGCATCCCAGACCATCTTGGGTGTTAGCCACTGAGGGACCTACTTGTATATGATGTTCTTTTTAGAATGCAGTTATACTTTCTGCCCATGACATCTGGTTGGTCTGGTTGGGAAAGTTGACCACCCTACCCACGGCAACCTCTAGCAATTAGAATAAAGATTAAAAAATTAAGCGAACAGAGGATTATCCTGAATCCGCCCACTGCAGGGCCCTCACACCTTCCTCTGAAACAGCTGCTAACAGCCACTGTCCGAGACAGGCCCTGGCCTAGACAGACTCAGAGACTGATCAGCTGTGTCTAGACTGGCAAGTTTTTCCGCAAAATCATCTGCTTTTGCGGAAAAACTTGCCAGCTGTCTACACTGGCCGCTTGAATTTCCGCAAAAGCACTGACGATCTCATGTAAGATTGTCAGTGCTTTTGCGGAAATACTATGCTGCTCCTGTTCGGGCAAAAGTCTTTTTCCGAAAAAATTTGCACAAAAGGGCCAGTGTAGACAGCAGAGATCTGTTTTCCGCAAAAAAGCCCCGATTGCGAAAATGGCGATCGGGGCTTTTTTGCGGAAAAGCGCCTCTAGATTGGCCACGGACGCTTTTCCGCAAAAAGTGCTTTTGCAGAAAAGTGTCCTGCCAATCTAGACACACTTTCCCGAAAATGCTTTTAACGGAAAACTTTTCCATTAAAAGCATTTCCGGAAAATCATGCCAGTGTAGACGTAGCCGTCTAGCATGGCAAACTCTACGTCCTCAGGAAATTGCAACATTTGTAGCAAAGCAGAAATAAAAACAAAGCAGAGAACTCTCCAAAAAGACAAATGGCAATGACAAAACATTTAAACAAAAGAGAGTGAATGAATTCATTTGCAAAACAAATGTGAAATGCAGCCAGTCTGAAAACATATGGGACTAATCCAGGACTCTAATAGTATAAAATACTCCAGAGTGGACATGCATTATGTTTCAAGTCAAACGCTGAACAATTAAACCAAGGAATATTGACTATCCCTGGAAACGAAGTGAACCTGTGCTGTGATATTAAGGAGAGCTGATTAAATGAGCAGTTTGTTATACAATTCGGTCAGTGGCGTTTTGGCATTGCAGTATAAATGGGTGAGGATTAAGTCATTTTTCAGCTTTCCTTGGCAGAGTCTTTTATTATTTACAATATTTACTTCAGGGAAGTCTTGGCGTGTGTCATATTTATCTTGCTGAAAAATGGGCCCATAAATGCATATCACCTTTCGAACAAAGCAAAGCGTTGTGGTACTAATTTGGTTCATGAAGTGTGTAATTCAGTCCCTTTGCACTGGGGCAACATTTGTCTCCTGCTTTATTAAACTACCATAGAACAATTTTTCTTACTCATTACAGAAATATGTAAGGCCGCTGCCGCACAGCGGCTGGCATTCTGGAGATGCTACTGCCATGGATTGCCACTTTTGTTTGGTCTCCCCCCTCCTCCCCCCGCCAACCGGAAGGCGCTGATGATAAAAAGAAATTGCCCCATTTCCCTCCTTGTCACTTGTAGCACTTAGGGGGCAAATGGGACAATCACTCTCTAAGGCCACGTCTACACTAGGAAACTACTTTGAAATTAGTAAATTCGACTTAACTTCCAATTTAACAAATTTGAACTCACGTGTCCACACTACGAAAAAGTTTTGAAATTTGTCCAAGGCAGGCTCCATTAATGTAGACGTGCTACCTCGACTTAGAACCTCAGGGAGCACTGGAGAGTAATTCATTCAAACGACTCTATGGAGTAGTTATTTTGAAAGAGCGGCACTGGCGCGTCCACACGACCATTATTTCAAAATAACTCTTTCAGAATTAGCATGACTCCTGAGGAAAAGCAGGAGTACAGAGTTCCAATTCTGAAGCCCCTTATTTCAAACTCACGGGCGTGGCAGCATGGAAGCACCACTGATATTTTCGACCTGGGGGAGGGGGTATTTGAAATAAAGTCCTAATGTAGACCAGAGCTAAGGTGTTTCCGAGAAGAGGATCGCCACCTTGGAAACAAACTCCCTCCTCCTTTCCCAAAGTAGACGCGTTGCCCCTGAGTTTTGCCAGCCAAAAAGCTCAGCTCCCTGCGGGAATTCTGGAGACCACCCACCGCTGCAAAGGGCCGCTCTGATCGGCCAATGTGGTGCCGTTCCACCTTAGCGGGAGACTGGGAAAGCCGGGATCATACAAGGGAGGTTGTAAGGAGCACAAGGCCCTGCTCCTTCCATGCAGGCAGAGAGAGGGATGAAGTGAAGGGATGGGAATCCAAACAGATCCACCCGACCCTCCCTTCCATGTGTACACCTGCCCCCACACTTGGCAGGGGTACAACCGAAGCAAAAGCCCTGAACCTGCACCAGAAAGTCAGAGCAGCCACAGCCTTTGGGGGAAGATTCCTCCCCCATTACCCAGGACTTGCCCTTAAAAGTAGAGGGCGCTACGTTTTATTTTTTAGCAGCTGCTTCTTTAATGAACACTTCCTTATTCTCTGGCAGAGAATTGTTTCAAGTTTCATGTCATCCCATAATATCCTAAGTGACAGCTTCACTATCTCCTTGGTGAGAGATTACTTAGAAGGGTTAGAGTCGGTTGCCATTCATGCAGCACCTGCAATAGCGTTTAAGTAAAGAACAAGGATTTTAAACAAGCAGGAAAGGTGGTGCAGGCACAAAACTACAGGCAAGTGCATCTTGTTTTGTTTTGTTTTGTTTTTTTTGTTTAAGGCAGACATCTTACACAAAAACAGTTTAAATGTAATTTGATATTATAGTGCAAATAAGCATGGGAGTGAAATTACATGTGAAGCTTGCAAATAAAAGGAATAAATATCTACTTTTAGTGAATTGGGAGTGTTTAAAATAATTTCACAGCACATATTCACTTATCACCACAGGTGGCCTGCGTAATAGATGTTTTCGTTCCAGATTCAAAACAAAAAAAAATGAGCCACAGCAATTGTTGATTACAAGCAAGAGGCTTTTGCATTTAAAATCGTATTGAAACTGATCTTTATATGTCTATAGCATTAGGCTAATCTATTGTCCTTGGTTTATCAGATGAAGGTATTTCCTAACGTTAATTAATGGGAATGGGAAAAGCTAGCCCTGCAACAGTTCCACACTTTTGTCTTCAGAAACGGCGGCATGTTAGAGGAATCATCAGGAAATAAGTAATAGATGAATAAATAATCATGAATATCTAACTCTTGTGTAGCACTGGTGATCGGTAGTAACATGCAACTGCATTTCACGTATCGATGCAGCTATCGAATTATTATTAAAAGGTGTGAAATCGACCAGCGGGAGCTGGGGAACCCCGAGGTTCCGCCCAGGTACCGCACAACGGCATCTCCTGATCTAAGAGCCCAGCTGTTCTCCCGTGTTCTGAGCTCCCATGGCAGTCGGGGGTTCTGGATGTGAAAAGACTGCAAGAGCAGACCCCAGATTGTCAGCGATGCAGCTGAGGGATTCAGTCACCCAGCTAGTGACCTACCATGTTAAAAAAAAAAAGAGGGAAGCGAAGCGAGACACCAAAATAAAGGTAAGTGCCTGAGGACTCTAGAGCTAAGAGATATTTTCTGCTCTGACTCCTCTCGGTGGGTAGCACTTACATTCTGCGTAGCAGCTGGAGGAATATTCCTCTAGGGCTATGTCTAGACTGCAGGCTTCTTTTGGAAGAAGCTTTTCCAGAAGAGATCTTCCGAAAAAACGCACTGCTTGTCTCCTGCAAGCCTTGGCTTCACTCACAAACGATGCCCTTCAAAGATACCGTCTCCTAACTCCTGCGCTGCCTTGTAAGCGCCCTATCTGGACTTCTGGTCAGCAGATCCCGGTCTCGTCTCCCCAGGTGCTCAGCCTAACTGGGATCAGATGCACCTATTGTAATCAGGTACCAACTAGAAACAAACCCTACCCATCTCCAAAGACAATCGACTGGCTCTGCAGCCCTTTTCCTCACCAGGAGAGGGTGCAAGAGGTCAGTTCCACAGAATGTGTCACTTGCAGGAAAAAGGGGAGACAGGAGTAAGCTGCAAAATGCAAGTTGTGTGTGTATGTGTGTGCTTGTCTGTCTGAGCTCTCTCCATCCCTCTCCCTAGGAACTTTTCACTCTCCCCGTCTCTGTCATTCAGAAATCTCGTGTGAGTCCTGTAGCTATCCCAAACACATGACGCTAAAAGCTTTAGAGCCCTCCATACCACCCTCTGGAGCAGCCTATAGTAATGTGTACTGACTTATTTTTTATAATTGTGTCCTTTGATAGGACAAAGTTGGGTAGGACATCTAGAGGACGACAGCCATTTGTGTTGAGAAATCAGGATTATCACTATCATTACTAAAACTACCAGAGGAGCCATTTCCACGTGATTAGCCAAGCTGTGTGAATAAAGCAACTGTTTATTTTTTTTAAATGTTTATCTGTGATTTTGTTGCTCATCCCCTTGGTTTTGTGCCAATCCCATAAAATCAACTCTCAGTATTGTGCTCAGAGGGTGTTATGGGCAGGTCTGAATTACTTCTGTCCCACCATGAGAAAAGGGGGTCTGCATACAAACCCTGAAGGTTTCTTCCCCCACCATTCGCACAGTGCTAAAATTGCTGCACAAACACAAAGGCTACGTCTACATTGCCTCTCTTTTGCGGAAGTGCTCCTTAGCAACTTCTCGCGCTTCATTTGCATAATCTCGTCCAATGCTTTTTGCACAAGAGGTTTTTGTGCAAAAACAAGCAGTGTAAACTGGTCCGTTTTGGGCAAAGAATAAACCTTTTGTGCAAGAACCTGTATACCCCTTTACTGAGGCATAAGGATCCTGTGTAAAAGGGGGGTTTTGTGCAAAATGGACCCGTCTATACTGCTTGTTTTTGCACAAAAACCTCTTGTGCAAAAAGCATCGGAAGAGATGATGCAAATGAAGCACGAGAAGTTGCTAATGAGCGCTTCATTTGCATTTCCTTCTCTGCAAAAAAAGTCAGTGTAGACATAGCCAAAGTGAACTCCATGGGAGTTCCACCTGTACAGAGGCTACTGGATTAATCTCGGTCTGATTTATCATTTTAAAGAGTAAAAATATTAGTGAAGCTTTGAGCCAAGAAGGACCATGGCGCCGTTGCTCCAGAAGGTTTGGTGGTCGGCTGCCGTCAAACACGAGGCTTCTGCACCAGCAGGACAAAGGATATCGTTCCTCTGTACACGAACGCTATCCTCTGAACAGCAGCAATCCAGCACCGCTCAAATCCACGGTCCTTCCTCGGCCGTGCATCAATGCCACTTCGTTCAGACTGGCTGGCTTTCTCCACAGTGACCCTTTCCTGCCTTCTGTATTATTTAAGGAGATTAATGGGGGGGTGGGGGTGGCTCGGATGAGGAAACATGAGCACTGACCCTCAGGGTTGGAAGCCCTCGGAGAGAAACATTAATATTATGCTACCCTGGGAGGAGGGGCGGAAGAAATATCGGTGGCAGCAAAGCAAAGGATAGAGTGAATCGTGACACTGTGTCCCCCCGTGACACCGAGTGGTGAAAACATGCTCGGGGGTTGCACCGGCCAAATATTCCCCTACATTTTTTGTAGGCACAAAACAAACAGCCGGTGTAAATCACAGCATCAGTGCCTCTGCTCAGATTGTTCGGAGGGGCGTTAGAGCAGTCCCTCGTGCATTTCAGGCCCGGCCACGGAGCGCTTCCTATTGGAGCAGCCAAGCCAAAGCAATGCAACAGACGATCGGCCAATTGGGAAGCCAGGCTCAGAGAGGTCACACTGCTGGTCCAAAATCTCCCGAGAAGTCTGGAGCAGAGCCAGAAATTAAAATCTATGTCTTCTGAGACCTAGGCCAGTAACTTCACCGCAAGGCCATCTTCCCAACCAGAGTCTGTAACTGTTTGATTTGCCCCTGTTCAGGGTTCTGCTTGTAAAAGAATATTAAAGAACCGTAACGAGACCTTTAAAAGGTCTGGATAATTTAACATCTGTTCAGGGGAGTCAACAAACTCTCCGGGCCCCTGGACAAGGCGGGGGCGGTGGCGCTGCACTCCTGGAAGGGGCGGGGCCTCAGGTGGAAGGGGCGGGGCCTCAGGTGGAAGGGGCAGGGCTAGGGAGGCCCAGGCCCAGTTGCTCTCTTTCCCCCTGTTGGTATCAGATATTGGCTACAACTGGATGCAAGACACTAGGGTCCACAGATTCCAAGTCTGAATTATAGATTAATAAATTCTGTTTCCGAATGCACTTAATTAAGATTTAAATATACTGTCCATATAAGCATCTTGCCCTGATGTATATTTTGCATGTGAAAATATTAATAAAAACACTCTCTCATTTGTCATTACCAGTTTATGAAACTAGGCCAGAAAAAGACAGAAAGGAAGAGATTAGATAGATAACAAAAACCCATGAAACCCTCTCTACACCTGCTCTTCAGAAAAGATCTCAAACACACCTGCGAGACTCAGCTACCTTGGAGAAATTAGAGGCCAGAATAAAGAAATAGTATGTTTAATCTCTGAGGCAGAGATGGGTTTTTTTAAACCATATATTTTATTTAGATATGATTTCCTTTTCTCACTAAAAAATTTATTAATATGTGCTCTCTGACTAATCTCAGCAATACCTGGTAATTTTCTCCCGTCTTTAAATATTTGTTAGAACAAATGTACTTGGCTTCTTAGCATATGCACTCGGTGCCTGAGTTCCTGCTTCTGATTTATGGCTCTCGCTTTGCTTTCTCGAGGCCTGTTAGTTTTGTGCCATCTATCTGCCACGCTCAAAAAACATGACAAAAGCTGGAAGTGACAAGAGCTTACGGTGGCATTTAATCAGAGAGACTCCAAGTGAAATCCAGAAAGGTGGCTGGCGTGCCATTTTGGATAATATACTGGATGACCTGCACACGCACACACATATGTGCCCGCACAAACAACCTGGTATTTCTGGTTCCTAGTTAAAATTCTTGCCTGTAAAGTGAGGCCTAACAATGGGAAAAAATGCCAGTAGTACACTGTAGCTCATTTAAAAAAAGGGGGCAGCAAACTAAGAACTCTGTGTATTTTATTGAGCCCTGAAAAAAATGGAGAAGTTCTTTGAAATGTCTGCGTTTCCTCCAAGGCCTGCCCAATCTCCCTCTTTTTGGAATCCTGTTGGTCTCTTCTAACTTTGTGGCATCCCAGAAGTAGCCAGTATCTGCAACCGACACATCGTTATTACGTTATCCTACTTGCACCACTATCCACATCAAGATACGTGACTCCAGCTATGTTCAACATACCTTGATTCGAGTTTTGGCACTATCCCCACAACAGAAGGTCGATGGGATAAATTCTCCCAGTGACTTCCCTTACTCCTCAGGAGGAGTAGGAGTACCGGTGTCAATAGGAGTGGGGGCAGCTCAGCATTTGATTTAGCAGGTCCTTTCTAGACCCGCTAAATCAAACACCAGTTTGATCTCCGGAGCATTGATCTGCAAGTCATCAGGGGCCATTGTGACCTCTTTCTCCCTACTGTACTGCTCAGTCAATGCACACATAGACATATATCATCCTGAAATTTGCTGCAGCAAAACAGCTATTCTAAGTACTGTCCTGTACAGAGTGTGCAGTAGAAAATAGCATCTCACTTGCAAATTTAGATCAAATAGCATGACTGTTATAAAAAATATACAGCAACAATGACCTACTATTTGTTTCAAAAAACATCTGCTCCAACTATTAAAAGTCTAAACCAACCAGTGGCCAAGGGTCTAACCATGCCCCTAAAAGGGGCCAGTCTAGACGTGATTCTCCGGAAAATAAAGCCTTTTCCGGAGGATCTCTTAGTAGGAAAAAGTAGGAATAAGAGATCCTCCAGAAAAGGCTTTATTTTCTGGAGAATCACGTCTAGACTGGCACTTTTCTCCGGCTTATCTCCAAGCCGGAAAAAAGCGGCAGCCATGTTAATGCAAATACCGCGGGGGATATTTAAATCCCCCGCGGATTTGCCTATTCCAAAGTGCTACATTAGCATCCCTTTTCCGGAAGGGATGCCAGTGTAGACACAGCCTTACTGCCTACAGCCCCGAATCAGCAAAACACTTTAGATAAGCATAAATCCATCAGTATTGAGAAAAATACTTAAGCGTGTGCTTACGTTACATTGGCATCACGTGCGATACAGAATCGGAACCTACCAATATAACAGCCCAACCTGGTATAATTAACAATTGCAGGATATTTTCTGTTTATCCACACTTCTCTTTTCATCGGCTGCCAGACACATTTTTTTTCATAGGGCTCTTCAGAACTAACCTTCATTCCATGACCCAATGTAAAGAAGAATTTCTTGTGATATAAGTAGCCTAAATGAAATGTGTCTGACCAAAATAAAATGTCTGCAAGTAGAAAGAGAGATTTTTGTTTTGTCCAGAAAATGAAAGAAACCAGCTGAAGACAAAATTAAATGAGCAATGAACTCTCAAAGAAAATTTCTTGAAAAAAAAAAAGATGAATGAGTTGACAGATGTTTTACTAAAATCATTAAGACAAGATATCAGTAATTTCTCGAAATGTTAGCTAAATTACTTCCGAGATGGGTCACATGATTTATAACACCACCGTTTCTCCCCGGGGTGATGAAACCGTTTAACCGTTTAAGAGTCAAGCAAATGCTCCAATGAATCAGGTTACACCTCATCTGCGGCATTTTGTGTTCCTGGTCTAGAAAAATATTGATAAAAGGACTGATATAAATATACCTGGATGTGTCTTTAGATCTGGGCTTAGGTAACTGCTTATTATTGTCATGAAGATATGATTCTTAATGATCTGGGAGCACAGCCCCATCCAAGTTTGAATAATGACGCTGTCTCGTCGCATGCATAGTTTGTGCTTTTGTCTCCGACAGGTTCATTTGTCACTGGAGGGGAAAGGTTCATATCGCACGAGGGGGGTAACCCGTTGATGTTACAAGGATGACGATTAGCCCCCTTGCTGTTCCACATGACACCGGGAAGGCCTCCAGCAGGCACCGTTAATGCCTGCTTCAGCATCTTGAAGAAATTAATGAACACAGCTTCGGTGGCAAAACATTTCAATCAGCCCTTACCAGCTGCGCCTACCTTTTTTTTTTTTTTTTTTTTTAAACAGGTTTATCAAAAGTTTCTTCGAAGGATAACAGTCATGTTGGGGCTCAGAGCAGACGGGATAAAACCGGAGAAGGACAACGGCGGTCCGTGCCAAAAAATGTGCGATGGCCCCAGTGTTTGTTGAACAAATTAAGCACGTTCCGGTTTTTCACCTGCTGAAGTAGCAGCAGTACATATGGCCCAGAAGTTAAAAATAAGGAAATATGCATACATTTCCATACTTAATGGACGACCCTCTCCATTTAATATGCAAATTTCCTGAAATATTACTGAATGCCGTCTGTTCTAAATGAATAAATTTGAATTGCAATTAGAATAATCCTTTATAATTAATGAAAACTGTCAATTTTGGTTCATAAGTAATTTGATTAACAGGATGATGGGACACTTATCAAGTTCACTGGACTGCTAGGGTAGGAGAAAGCTGACAGTGGAAATAAGGTGGTCCAGGCACTCAGGCACCACTGGCATATTATCCTAAATTATTGATAACACAAGCTAATGAACTTGAGCAAGTGAACTCTGCCTGCTGCATTTAAAGGGACAGTACAGCAGGGTGAGTTGCCAGAGGATGTGGTGAACACCGGGACTTTAACTGGGTTCAAAGAAGAGCTAGACAGATTCCTGGAGGGTAGATCCATCAATGGCGATTAGCCAGGATGGGTAGGGATAGCGTCCCTTGCCTCTGTTTGTCAGGGGCTGGGAATGGGCGACAGGGGAGACTTGATGATTCACTCCCTCTGGGACACCTGGCATTGGCCACTGTGGGCAGACAGGTTGCTGAGCTAGATGCACCTTTGATTTGACCCAGTCTGGCCGTTCTTATGAGTTGCACCCAACTGGTCTCTTTAAAAAAAAAAAAAAAAAAAGAGTGAGAGTCACATGATTGCCTACTCTCGGGAAAAAAAATCCACAAACGCCTAGTTTAACTTGAAATTTACACGCCCAGGCTTCCAAGGGCTAGGGGGAAATGTTCAGCCAATAAATGCAAGTCGGGGCAATGTAAACCAGGTGGAGCAGAGTTTATTATAATGTATCACGGATATTTTAGACTATATGTCCACTGATTCAAATGTGCATTCCCTATAGGGATGCAGGAGCACTATTTAAAAAAAAAAGCAAACCATGTTTCCACTGCTTGAGTGCATGCCGATTTGAATGCATTGGTTTCCGTTCACTGCAAAAGGCCACGAAAGAAAACTTCTGCTACATTTGCATCCCTCGTTCCACGTTCTCCCGGACACTGGCGGGACTCGACCATAGAGGAGAGAAATGAGTTTGGGACTGGAATTCAAACTCCGCTGCTGTATCACCCCCATGCAATCCCATTCACTTCAGTGGGGCCTGATCCTGTGCGGAATTTGCTCCTAATTCTCTTTTACAGAGGAAGCCAGCACTTCTGGTCATCCACTGGATGACGTCTTAGGTAAGAGATATGGGGGAGCAATGGGGAGAAGGTCAAATCTTCCCCAACAAGCCACAACGTTCAGTTTCCTAGCGGGGCTCTCCCTTCTGAGCGGGGCATTCGACCAGGTATGCCATCCTACTCGTGCTGCATGCGGGGAGAAACTGAGGCACCTGCTCTTCCAACTGTGCAGACTCAGGGCAAAATCTTGGCTTAAACTGTGCAAGAAGTTACCACAACGGTTCCATCCCATAGCCTGAAATCTGCTGAACCCATTCATATAGAATGTAGAGGGATAGTTTTCAATCTGTTTTCATTAGTGGACCCCCTCGGTGTGGACTTCTTTGGAAATCTTAGACAGTGTGTAGTCTCCCCGGATGGAAAGCCATGCTCTGTGGGAGGAGCAACCTTTCACAGATTCCTTAGACATCATTTGTGGACCCCTATGGGAAACCAGTGATGTAGGACCAGCATCCGAAGCTCCTTTGGAGATTTCCCTCAGTCTATGTGCATCTTCACCTGCCTTGTAGAATGGTTCCATAAGAAACTTCATTCTACGCCACCTTTACACATATCACAGAACAATTCCACATGGCGCATCCGAGTCCCGTTTCATTCCAAGCACATCCTGACAAACCATATTGTGACAGGCTGACCCACGAATTCCAGTCCACTCGCCTCACCACAGAAATAGCCGCAAGCTGTGAGATCATGTACTAAGAGAGAATCACCACTCTCTTTATGCACACATATGCGGGCAGAGTGCCACTGGAATTCTGGGAGATCATTTCTAAAACGCCTGATGCTGTATTAATGAAACGTGTGTGCGTGAGCAAGGTCCGGTTCTTAAACCACGGCTGCTCAGCCACCTCAAGGCAGATTTTCAACAGGTCTCCAGGAGACCCTTCTGCAACCACTGGAGTATATTCCAGCTGAATGTTGAGTTGAAACACACAAACTATTGATGCACCAGAGAGGCTCATAACATTTATCTTGGCCATATTCAAAAACAGCATCACTGATTCTTCTCAGACTTTCTGATAACATTCAGAGCGTGGCGGGGTAGAAACATGAAACATTTCAACCCCCAACGGGTAAAAGTTTGCCAAAGTGACAAGCATCTGGAACAGAAATGCTCAGGCAACCAGCACCAGAGCTGTTGTGACAAGCGTGCCTTCCCTGAAATTCACGCAGCTGGATGGGGTTCCTTTCGCCAGCCTGTCTTCCTACTGCCAACATTTCTTCTTTAAAGACTCTTCACCAAGTTAGAAATGGTTTCTACACGATCACGCTGTAAGGTGGAATCAGATTCGCCTGGCTAGTTACGTGCCCCGACTATTACACAGTGTCTGTGACCTCTGTGATGGTCATGCCTTATGAAATGGACTTATGGGCACAAATATACATAACTCAAAATTGCTGTGAGCGAATTATTTCATCGAACCCATCAATCTTCATGTCACGATTCCATGGATCCGTTCCTCTTACTTGGATGTTTGTATCATTTTTGTGTGTGAAGTTCAACATACGGAGCAGGGAATCCTTTATGTGTTTCAAATGTGTGAATGAGACACATGGCGGGTGTTATTCTGATGTCTTAATGAGCAACTGTTAAACAATCTCTTTTGTCCTTAGTCTCAGCAGTAAGTGGTAGGGAGCGGCCTCACTCCTTAAAATAGAATAGGGAAGCAGGGGCCTTGGTCTTTTGGCTGGGCTGCACCTGAAGGAAGGAGCTGAAGACCCCAGCACAGAGAGACAGGCCTGGTTTGGAGGGACAGCCAGAAAAGAGGTTTTACGGGGAGTTTGAAGAGTTTGTGCCGAGGTCTCAGTGTCGAATTAGCCAAGCGTTTTGTGTTTCTTTTGATTTGCAAGCTACTTTGCTCGGCCTGTTCTCACTCATCACCACTTGAATCCTAGTGCTTGGACTTCATAAATTCACTTTTATTTTCTATCAAACCCCATGTAAGGAATTGTTACCTGGGGGAGCAACCAGTGTGCACGTCCCCCTTTTCATTGCTAAAGGGGGTTGTCCTAAATAATTCCTTTGGGGTTCTGATCCCATGTGGGGAGGGGTATCCCAGGAAGCTGGGCCCTAAACTGCACTCTCCTTGGAGCTCAAGTGGTTCAGCGTCTGTGCTGCTTCTCAGTGGGGACAGAGACCTCAGCCCGGGGCTTGGGCTGGGGGAGACCAGGGAGTTGGCCCAGCAGAACCGGGCAGTGGGACGCTCCAAAGAGCAGGAAGGCGAGTGGCAGTGGCCGTGTCAACACCCTGGAAGGCCCCCGTCAAGGGATCGTCTGTGACCAGGAGCTGCCCGAGGCCGGCTGCGGCAGCTGGCGCCCCAGGCGGAACGCGCGATCGACGCCCCCGCCTGCAGGGCCGTCAATGGACTGACGTCATCATCGGGCGCCACGAGCGGCAGCACCCTAGGCAGCGGCCGAGTCTGCCTATAGTCACGGGCCGCCCCTGTCTGTGACCGCACCTCGACACAACCTCCACTACCCTACAGGGAAAACCATGCCACTGCACCAATTTCTTCCCTCCTTCCTCTGACCCGACCAGGAGAGGCTTGATTCAATAGACTGACAGAGGATTTTCCTCCTCTTCTCTTCTCCTCCCTGCACTTTCCTTCTTTTCTTGCGTCTACTTTGCTGGTTCCGTGGGGCCAAGTCACAGGAATAGCTTTCGAGACCCCTATTTACTAGTGCGTGGAAATGACCGAGAAGCAGAAGGCTCGTAGATACGAGGAGAAACCAATGACGTTCCTGTAACCAAACTCTTCAGAAGCACATGGAAACCATTTGCAATTGGGTAATTTGGCTTTCCTGTCAATTTCCCAATGTTTGCAAAAATTCTCCTCTGCGTGCATTGGTGGGAGACTCAGTATCTGACAATGTGAGGACCAGTGTTTTCGGCCATTTGGTTGCCAGATCCCATGACACTTCTACTTTCTATCTTCCACCCTTGGATCTTAAAGCATGTACCCGCATTTTAACTACTTTCATTATCTCCAAGTGTTATTATCCCCAATTTAATGAACAGACAGGCACCCAAGGCCACCACACGCCTGCAGCAGGGACAGCAGTACACCCCAGATCACACCTTTCCAAATTCTGTAACTAACTCGCAAGAGCCACCTGCCCCTTTCCTGGTATGGCCACAAGGCTAACAGCAATAAAGCCGCTATCTGCAGCTACTTGGCCTTGAGAAGATTCTAACCAAGCTAATTCAGAGCAATGTAAAAGCAGTGACTTGCTTGGGAAAAGAAGCCTTTATTGGATATTGCTGATAAGTTACATTGAAAGTTCACTATGTCCCAGGACTCCAGGAACAAAATGCAGACCCATATCCATGACAAGGCGATACTTTAGCAAAAACATACTCCAGCACCATCTCCTCCCAAGGTTCACACACCGTGGGACCATCAGAGCAACAAAGCCCGTGTTTCATAGAATCACAGAACTGGAAGGGACCTTGAGAGGTCAAGTCCAGTCCCCTGCGCTCATGGCAGGACCATGCACCATCTAGATCAACCCTGACCAGTGTCTATCCAGCCTGCTCTTCAATATCTCCACAACCTCCTTAGGCAAGTTATTCCAGGGTTTAACCACCCTGACAGGAAGTTTTTCCTAATGTCCAACCTAAACCTCCCTAATGGAGGAAGGGAGAGATGGGGTCAGATGCTGAGGCTGCCAGAGAAATCTCATGGGACAATTAACAACCAACAACAGAGAAGTTACGGAAGGGTTGTGATGGAGCGAAGGTGTCTTTATGCAATACTTCAGAAACTGAACCAGCATGATAAACACAATACTGCATCTAACTTACAGAGATTTGGAGTCACGTTGGAGATGAATAATCCTTGGCAAGTGAGAAAAATTATCTTTGGGAACTAACTGAAGTTTGGAAATCTTTCGCTTGGATAGTACCAGAAGCCATTTTATCCAACTCTCTATTTTTATTCCATTACCATCGTGTCCAAGAACCATTACCATTCGCCCTTCTTTCTGACTAGAAAAAAGGGAGAAGAGTTGAAAAGGGGAAATTTTTTTTTAAAAACTCCAAGACATATTTTAGGCATATAACTGCCCCCCAATTAGACCTGAACATGACACTTCTTATTTGCACTGCTTGAATAATTTTTCTCATGTCTTTTGCTCATCTCCTCTGAGAAAATGTGTGATTGTAAAACCAGAGTGGTTACAGAGAGAGGAAAAGTGAAATCAGGTGAGCATTACATAAGACTTTGCCCCAATCAAATGAAAGTCTTTGAGTGAATTATGGTCTGACTAGTTTCTTTTTTAAGACACATCAAGGCATTTTCAGTATGTGTCAATAAAACCCCACCTGGAGGAAGAAATTACAGCACAGTGGAAAAAATGCCAAGATTACTCAAGTCTTTGTGTTTTCATTTGTTTTAAATCTGTGTGTTGTTAAAACAAATGTAGAAATTAGCCATATGGGAACGAAGTTTTGGTACAATATCGTCATCTGTCACCACATGGCGGGGGGGGGGGAGCGGAAGAAAACACATGCACAAGAATATCACTGGCACTCCGTCATGGAGGGAGGGTCGAAACAGCACACAGGGAAACAATGCTGAACATATGCATGGGATTCTGACCTCGCCGCATGGCAACTAATGATTATTTCATAAATTCACCCACTAAAATAGATCCCTGTTATTGAGGGAGATCCATCTGAAGGATCTTCTTACAGGCACAATATAAAAAGGGAGCTCACGTCTCATGCTAGGACAACCAGCTCTTAAACTCAGCATAGCCAACCCAAATGAAACGAAACCATCCACCTCATTGTGAATTCAAACCTTAGACCCAATGCATGTAAGACAGGGGCTTAATAGCTTTCCAAACTCTCATTTGGCCTCAGTTATACAACCGGCTGACACTGAAAATAATTAATGCCCTTTAGGACTCACATCTGCTCCTACAGTTCCATGTCAGGGTTTTTAATTGGGCTATTTTGGCATTTGGAGACAATGGCAAGGTGAAGTGACCTTTCTTTAATATTTCTGAGGTCAGAAGTTAGGCCTGCCAAAGGTCATCCTTCAGGTTCACAAATGAGTCATTTGTATCACCTAATGCAATCTGTGACTTGCAAATTGCACTGGGATATGTTAGAGCGCATTAATTAGTCCATGGGATGAATACTGAATTCATCATTACTGGCTGGCGCTTGTGCAGGCGTGCCAAGACTTGTTTGGGTGGGTTGCGGTAGCTGATTATATTACATCGTCTCCTTCTAAGGGGAGCCTTTCATACGAAGAATTGTTTGCTGTTCAGAAAAGTGGCAAGGATGGGCCAGCCCTCTCCCGGGGGACGAGCGCGACCCTTACAAGCCGCATTTCCAGACTTCCATACGCACCACCACAAAGGAGAACCCCACCCATTCACTTTTGATCGTCCATTCCCAGACACTAGGGGGCCGGTACACGCAGCAGAAAGAAGGTCACAACACGCCTAACTCAGAGGGTTCAAAATTCATAGAATCCTAGAGCACTAGAACTGGAAGGGTCCTCGAGAGTCGAGTCCAGTCCCCTGCCCTCGTAGCAGGACCAAGCACCGTCTAGATCAGGGGTGGGGAACCCCAGGCCTGGGGGCCGGATGCGGCCCCTGGCTTGCCTGGATCTGGCCCCCAAAGCCCAGCATTGGAGAGCCTGTGCTGGCACTCCAACCCCCACTCCCCCCGCTGCCTCACCACGGGGCTGGAACACACAAAATCTAGGATCGGGTGTGCGAGGGGAATGTGGGGGCAGTCTCTTTCCTCTTTCTTATTCCGTCTTTTGATTTTGTTTTGGGCTGGGTTTTTTTTTCTTTTTTTTTTTTTGCTTCTCTATTGTGTGCAGCCCACAACTGATTTTTCTGTGGTCAGCAGCCCCCAACCCAAAAAGTGTTTCCCACCCCGATCTAGATCATCCCTGACAGGCGTCTGTCCAACCTGCTCTTCAATATCTCCAGGAATGGAGATTCCACAACCCCCCTAGACAATTTATTCCAGTGTTTCACCACCCTGATGGAAAGTTTTTCCTACTGTCCAACCTAAACCTTCCCTGCTGCAGTTTAAGCCCATTGCTTCTTGTCCTGTCCTCAGAGGCCAAGAAGAACAATTTTTCTCCTTCCTCCTTGTAGTGCCCTTTTAGGTACCTGAAAATTGCTGTCGTGTCCCCTCTCATAAGCCTGCCCCACCCAGATCAGGAGATTAAGAATAATAAATCTGGAGTTCTTTGTGTTCACCACGTGGTTTTTGCGCCTTCGGGGTTCATGTTGTCAAACCTGACAAGTTAGAACCGTTCGGAAAGCACAGAAGCAGGGATTCCTATGGAGATCCATACTCCAGGAGCCAGGGTGTAGGGAGAGACACCGACTATCTCCGGACTGGGGATAAAATGCTGAGCGTCGACGCTTCCCTCTTCCAGCAGCTGTTCGCTAATTCTTGGGGACAAAGGTCCTGACTTCATTCCAGGACCTGCTTGCGGCCACGACGGTGCAAAGAGGATGCAAGAGAACTGCGGGAGAATGTAGCCTCCATGCCAGTTGGTGCAGGCCAGCAACACGACCCCTTCCGCTGTGCGTGGTCTGTAGACACTGAGTCACTACTGTGTCCACTAGGCCAGGGGGTCAGGCCTAAGCATCCACCCCATGGCGGCTCCTCCGCTCCATGGGCCTCCAGGCTTTCGCTTCCCTGTGCTCTGATCCGTCTGCACAAGGCCCTTCCAGGGACCGGTCCCCTTCCACCACGGTAGGACTCCAGGTTTACACAGTGGTTAGGGCCTCCCATGCAGTGATGGGGTGGCCAGCCCACGCGAGGCCTCGAAGGGTGGAGATGGCTACTTGGGGCAGTTGGAGAAAGAGACTGGGGGCAGGAATTCGAGTAGGACAGGCTCAACGGGACCCGATAGAAGCCTGGAAGCTGGCAACAGACCCGGCTGCAGGAAAAGAGGCAGCAGTCACTCCCAGGGGGAGGGAGGCGCAGTAGAGGCTAGTAGCCTGTCCATACTGAGTCCTTGTAAGGAGGGAGTTAGGAGGCTAGGAAACCTGGGAGAGGAACCCAGGGAAGGAGGGAAGCCAGGAAGGTAGAAAAGGCTCAGGGAAGAACATAAGAACATCAGACCAGCCAAACTGAGTCAGACCAAAGGTCCATCTAGCCCAGTGTCCTGTCTGCCCACAGTGGCCAATGCCAGGTGTGTTCCAGAGGGAATCTTCAAGCGATCGCTCCCCGTCACCTATTCCCAGCCTCCGACAGAGGCTAGAGACACCATTCTTACCCATCCTGGCTAATCACCATTGATGGACCAAACCTCCATGAAAGTATCTAGTTCTTTCTTGTACCCTGTTAAAAGTCCCGGTCTTCACAACGTCCTCTGGCAAGGAGTTCCACAGGTTAACTGGCTGCTGTGTGAAGAAAAACTTCCTTTTGTTTGTTTTAAACCTGCTACCTATTCATTTCATTGGGTGGCCCCTTGTTCTTAGTTCAAGCTGCACGGCATGACAGTGCAGGCCTTGGCTGCTGTGTGTAGGCTCTCTGAGCTGGAACCTGGGGGCTAGCAGCAGCAAGTAGACATTGTGACGCATGCCGAAAATGGACTCCTCCACCTTATGTTAAAACAACTAGGAAGCTGGTTTCAAATACTTTTTGGAGAATTCCAACCTAGGATCTTTCAGCAGGTTGGCAGCCATCACCTCTAACGAAGCCATTATTCATTTCTGTTTTAGAGAATAGGAGATCAAGACATGGACACTGCATGACTGGGCCACCTGTGCAGCTGACATACCCTCTTCCCATCTGTCCTTGACACCGCAGAGCACCGGAGGTCACAATCAACAATTAGTTGTAATCCCCCACCCCCGCAAAAAAAAAAAAGTTTCCATCCAGCTCCTTGTCACTTTTTGTTTTAAAAAAAAATTAAACAAATGGACTTCCAGAACACTGATCATCTTGCCATTTTCTGGAAACTGACACGTAGTTCAGTTTGATTCCAAGCCCACACCGAGGAAAGTGAGTTAGTCATGACCAATGTTAGCTAACATGGACAAAACAGGAGATTCCTTCAAGGCAACAAAGACAAAAACTGATCTTCACACATTGCAGAGACTCAAACTACTACCAGAATTACTACAAATCTCAGGAAATTAATACACAGATCCCACTATGTACAGAAGCCAATTACAACGGAAGGTAGAGATACGCGAGGTAAACGTGGGATGTGTTCGGGGCATGTGATGAAAACCTACAGCCGAGAAAAGCACGGATTGTGTCAAGGTATTCAAGGGATGATCTGCTTCTAGGTTGCTAGGCCATTATTTAGCTCTGGATATCCTGAGGCATCGCTTTTTTCCCTGTCATTCTATGCAAATGGCTAATAGCCACAGAATGAAAAGCTCTGATAGATCACAAGCTATTGGGCTGTGTCCTCTAGGCCTGCCACAGCACTCATTCTGTGCCCCTATTTTCAGTGAAAGAACTTTCCCAAAAATGCCTTTGGAGTTCAGATTTGGCACGCTTAGGCTCACTTTAGAATAGAAAGTTTGAAGAAAATCCAGCTGGCAATTACGAACTCTCTCACAATGAAAAAAAAAATGAGGCTTTTAATCAGTTAAAAATATTTCCCTTTTTTTTTTGTACGCTGAGATCACAAATGCCGTACATTTAACATTTCAAACGCTGCAGTTAGCAATGAAACCCTCATGCCATGTTTCCTCCTTGAGGCACTTACACATTGGTTAACCTTCACCGCTCGCTTTTACATTTGGTTTGCTCACCCCATTTTATGGATGAAAACACCTTCAGCCATGGAGGGATGTGAATTGTTCACCTAATAGAATCCTAGGATTGGCTCCTCTAACTCAGGAGGTTTTGGCTTGCAGTGATGTTCCTGACAACGCTAGACCTTCCTGGAACGTCCCCTCCATATTCAAAGGGCAGAAAAAGACTTTCCACAGGCTAAACAACCTCTCATTTGCTGTAAGAAAAGAAGAATGACAACGTAACCGTAGAAGAGCTTATGGGGTGCTCAATCCTTGGGTCCCAGATTGATACATTGCCAATATAATGGAGCTGAGGATCTGAGCAGCTGGCAATTCCCAGCCGGCACAAGAGGCATGGCTAGGAAGTATCGACACTCGTTCTTCTCAGCTGCCGGATGGACCCCTTAGAACCTGAGTCAGAGTTAGAGCAGGCCCATAACTGTTCTCATTTATATCAGAAATCAAACCAGCCACCGACTCTCAATAGCACAACAGGGTAGCTCTTTGCATTTCATTCCTTCATCCCTTTTGGTTCTATTCATCTTGCCGCGTCGGGTGAATTAATATTTCTACAGGTCTGTACAATGCACGCACATTCACCAACTGAAGCACCAGTGAAATGAGGCCAAATCATCTTCTTTGGCTTGGGTGAGCCATCTTCCTTTGTCCCTGCACAACCATGAGCACGGAACAGGCACCTCATATACATTCACTTCCTTTCAGCCACGACAGGAAGTGGCACTGTTCACCTTACACACAGTCCATCGGTCCACGGGCATTACCACTGAATGAGAACTTCTCAAGCAAAGCCACGGTGCGTGGCTCAGAGATTCTGGTATATGACTGCACGAGGCAGCGTCATCTTGCAAATGGATGTGAGGCCCTTAAAACAGGTGGGCAAATCCTTCTTTTAGTTGCCTTGGTCTACATTGGGGAAGTTGATGGAGCTATTCTGGATGGACATCCATGTGAGAGAGAAGGAATTGCTCTAATAATGAGAAAGGGGCGAGAAATATTTCTGCATGCGGATTTTCTTAGCAAATGGTGCTGATCCGTATTGGTGCAATAGATCCAAGTTGGATTACACAAGAGATCACATATCTCAAAGCATGGCCTGTAACCTAGAATCCCAACAGGAAGTCACTAATTACATCATCCACAAACCTCAACACCACATAACGCTGCCATCTAGCGGCTACACATAGGCATTACACTTTACATTTATTGTCTCTATAGCATTTTGTATCTTTATTATTTGGGGTTTTTCCCTATTGTAAACTACAGTAAGTCATTTACATGTCAGGGTCATGTTTGTAACAAAATTACAAAAGAGAACTATTATTTAAAAAGATTATATCATCTGTCAACATTTCAGCAACTACCTCAGTGACCAAAGTTAGTAATTTGTATATAATGCTGCAGTATTCATAGACAAAAAGTAGACTGTAAGGAACTCCGACTCCAAATCTGGCATTAGGGTTCACATCCACAGACCCCTGTGCAAATCCTGAGTCCATTTGGCTTCCGTAGGAATCTACATAGGTCCTCCTAAAAGCTGGTGCTGAATTAATTTACTGTGTATTATTGAGGTAGTAAAAGGAAATGTAAATATATATGGACTGTATCTGCATATATATATATATTATACTTATCTTAGTGTATATTTTAGAAATGTGCAACTCCTCCTGGATGGTAAGAGCTAGGACCACCAAATTTGGTAGGCAGTTTCCTCTTACCATAACTTAAAGCAAGGCCAGGGTTTGGTTATGCCAGGACAATGGGATGTGCGTGGAATTTGACAGTTTCTCATCAAATGGAAAAGGGAGGGGGTCTGGTAAGTGGGACCATTATACTCCAGAATGACCACAGAGGGCAGCAAGGAGCGAGAGATGGGGACTGGGACAGCTATAACTTCACTGGGCCAGCAGGGGGCAGGGATGGAGAAAGGGACAGCTGTCTACTATATATTTCAGAGAGCTTGTCTGTTTTTTCACGTGTCTGTCTTTCCCTCAACCAGGAGACATGCGCCTCTCCCTGACTGTGCCCACTGCAGCCATGGACAGGTGCTTCTCACCTGGCAGCCTGCATACTGCACACCTCATACCCAACCCCACTCCAGAACAATGATTTAAATGAAGAAAAACAAAACTTGCTTGAGTTAAGGACCCCAGCAACACTGCGTAAATCTTCCTGTCTAGATATAAAATAGGCGTACAACTGCACAAACCCAATCCCCTGCCAATTTTTTACGTTTTATAACCATATCTTCTTGGAGTTTTTTAAATGATCACCCTACACATGTGCGCGCACACGCACATTTTGGTGTGTGAAAAATCCACAAAAATCTTGTGAAGGGGAAACACTGTAAGAGCCTGATTCTCCTGCCACTGAGATCAGTAGCAAACGCTCACATTGACCCAGGCCCATGCAGTGTAAACAGGGAAACTAACTAAACTCACAGGGTCTGTTGAAAATCCCACAAAGCACCTACCTCCACCTGTGGACAACTAAATACCCTTAAAAATCTGGCTTCAAGTAACTATTTTAGGGGTTTGCTACATCTGCTGAACAGAAAGAGAGAGAGAGAGAGAGAGAGAGAGAGAGAGAGAGAGAGAGAGAGAGAGAGAGAGAGAGAAACTATTGCCACTAACAAATTTGCAACAGACAATAGTTTGAAAATTCCAAGTAGCAGAGCCAATACGATCAGAGGCATTAGAGTAGCCAATCAGAGTAAAGAGATCTGCTTAATCACACTGCCAGTTATTGAAAAATAATTGGACAGTTATTATTGCAAATCACCACACTCTGATTTGCAAATAGTTGTACAGAGTTCTGAGATTCACAAACAGCGCAATTATAAAGAAACAATATTTTTGTGATTATGCCCATTAGCTATCCTTAACCAGTCAGGGGACAGAGAAATGGATAAAAAGTTCAAAACTGTATGTTTTGGCTTCCATTATTGTTCATCAGATGGCTGGGACAATAAATTATTACTTATTATTGAATACATTGAAAATGGAGACTTGAGTGTTATATACCCCTTCGCATAACAAAAGCACCAGTGGTTACCCACTAAAATAAATAGGCAGCAGATTTAAAACAAGGTAGAGGAAGCATTTCTTCACACAGTGCCCACTCAACCTGTGGAGATCGCTAACAGACCCTTGATGGACCTAAGATGGTGAGAGATGAAACTCTCATGAAACCATGGAACAGGACTGGACGACCTCTTGAGGTCCCTTCCAGTTCTAGTGTTCTATGAGTCTATGATCCTATGCTTTGGATGTCCCTTGCAGAACAGCAGCCATACTAGGTCAGACCAAATTTCTATCTAGTTCTGTATCTGGTCCTCCACAGGTGCTCAGTGCGAGGTGCCTCTCAGGGAATGATTTCATCAAGTGATCCATCCCCTGTTGCTCATTCCCAGCATCTGACAGAGGCTAGGGAAAGCATCCCTCCAACCATTGATGGACCTAACCTCCATGAAGTTAAATAGCTCTTTTTGGAACCCTGTTAAAGCCTGGTTCTTCACAACTTCCTCTGGCAGGGAGTTCCACAGGTTGACTGTACATTGTGTGAAGAAATACTGCCTTTTGTTTTAAACCTGTGGCCTATTAATTTCATTTGGTGACCCCCAGTTCTTGTATAATGCGAAGGAGTAAATAACTTTTCCTTAATCACTTTCTCCACGCCTGTCATGATTTTGTAGACCTCTATCCATACCCCAAAACTGCCAGAAGCTAAGGTTGGATGTCGGGGGATGGATCACTCAATATTTGAACTGTTCTGTTGATTCCCTCTGAAGCATCTGGAACTGTCCACTCTCTGAATACAGGATCTTTGGCTAGCTGGACCATTGGTCTGACCAGTGTAGACATTCTTAGCATTGGACACCAGTAATCTGAAACACTCTTCATAATCACACAGCAGCTGCATTAACAGTGAAACTTATGATCAAATTGGAGGTCACCTGGAGATGCCGAAGAAGAGAGGTAACCCATTTCTTTTGGAAACCTGTGACGTTCTTCACCGTGTTTATTCTGATAGGTTGGAGTAGGGCTTGTGTTTCTTCACCTACATATGGCTGTTCTAGGTGCACGTATGCTTTACCCCATGTGTTAAGAAAATTGACCTATTTATTTCACTCTCAGATTTCACCTTATTTCTGCAGCCAGGACAAGCGGGGTATCCCAGAACCAATCTGGCCTTGATGCTTTCTGGCAACCTTCTTTTGAACCAACAGAAATGGGGATTCTTACAAAGATACCCTTCTGAGACGGCAAGTGATAAGAAAAGATATTGTGGCAGCTTTAAAATAATGATAATCGAATTCTACCCTTTTAGGGCTCAAAGAGAAACCAATTCTTACAGCCATCAGCAAGTGAATGCATTAGGTATAGCTAGTCTCTTCCCCTAGGACACAGGACGGAACCGACACAGTTCTTCTGCTTCCACCAAGTTCAGGAGGGAGATTCCTCCAGTCTCTCCTGAATCCTCTCTCTTGGGACAGAGCAATTAGTTATCCTCTGAGCCATAAGCAGGCTGGACGACTCTTATACATTCTCGTGCATCCCTTCCAAGCCCATATGCAGTTCCGTTGGCGGCAACCAACTAATACAAGTTATCGGAAAATAAAAACCAAGAGAAGCCCCATTACTTAGCATATTCTTCCCCACAGCTGGATGATAAAATGCAATTCTTATGGCAAAAATATAATTTTTTAGGCGCTGCGTTTCCGATCTGCAATTACATCAAAATCCCATTAATTGAGCAATAACACTGTCAGGCCCAGCAGCTGGAAGGCACAGCCATACATTGTAAAGAGCTGGCCATTAATTCAGAGCTCCGCACCGTGGCAATGAAAGCGGAATGTCCATTCCCCAACATGATTTACCGTCGCTCAAGCTGTTTAAGTGGGAACCTCTACAAAAAGATTTAAGTTAAGTGACTCTTAGGCTGAGCTGGAGCTCATGTATTATTGAATTAAGTTTTCATTTCTTTTAAAAAGGGAAGAGAGAAATAACCGCTTTATTTGAAACACAGTAAAACAGTTACAAGAAACCAGGTATTGCGAGCCAGAAAGTCAGCGTGTGCCTAGGCAGATGACAGCACCATGCTACTTTTGCAAGGGTGAAGAGCTAAATTTAAACTCGTGTGTACATAAAGGCACATGTATTTATAATTACACACACATTATAGTACAAGTCGAACCTCTCTAGTCTGCCACCTTCGGGACCTCACTGGCGCTGAACCAGAGAATTTGCCGAACCACAGGAGGTCAATATTGTCTAGCAGCATGACAAACACAGCCACTGCTTCCTGGGCTCCTAGAGGACACTGAAGGGTAAATTAGAGCTTAATTACAGCACAGAACACGGAGAGCCAGGACTGGGGGCTGTAAGCAAACTTTCTGGGACTGCAGGAAACTTGGCCACCCCCATGCTAAGTGGACATCCTGCTCACTAAAATCATGTTGGACCACAGATGTTGCTGGACTAGAGAGGTTCAACTAGTAGAGTAGAGTAGGAATAGAGTAGACACCTTGATCCTGAAAATTTTTAAGCACGTGCTGCATTTTAAGCATCTGAGTAACTCCCCTGAAATCGAAGGGTCTACTCAGCCCATACGTAACTTTAAGCATCAAGGTCGTTGCAAACTTATGACCACAATTCATTGTTTGCATGTTACTTTCTCCACATTTAAATTTCTTTTTCTTAATTTTATACATAAGATTGAGCTCGGCCTCAGTCAAGTTTTCTTCCTGCAAATAAATTAAACAAATGTCCCTTAAAAACAAACAATGAGAGAGTAATTCCTGATATCTAAACATGGTCAAGTGAGACAGAGATGTTATCCACAGCACAGAGCCGAGAAATCCAAGGACTGTTTTCTTGCAACAAGAGCCAGTTTTTGGAACCCTGTAATGCGCATGAACTACTTCCGACAGACATTAATTCCATACAAGCACTATAACTTCCAGTCCAAAATTGCATACTCAGAACCAATGCCCCCTCTAAGCTTTTCCATCCATGTGTGGAATAAATTTTGTCATGTGCACCAAGGCATGTGCAGATGTGCACCACCAGCAGAAACACATGCTGCTTTGGGCTCTCCGTTAATCAGCTGGGCAGCATATGAATTTCTTCTGGGCACTCGCACAAGTGCTCAGCTTACAGGGAACACTGCTCAGAACACAAGAGTCCATATAATCTCTAGACCCGGTGTCCTCTGGTAGCTTGTCCTGGACCAAAATACTTGCAGAGCGGGCCTGACTCCATTGAAATCAACAGAGTTTACCCCACAAACTATGTGACCCCCTGGTATTTATTCATTGTGGGGATACACGAACTATCAGGCAAAAGTGAGCCAGTTGGAAAGGAAAAAAAAAAGCGGTTACTCCTCACATTTAAATTGGCTAAATGTTTCTGAATACAATAGACTTCAAAATAAATAATTAAAACCTGCCAGAGCCCCCCAATGGTGTCATTTACACCCCAGTCACATGAGTCTACAGCGCAAGACCCTTTCATAATTAGGTACATTCACTATATAAGCTCCCTGCCTAATTAGCAAATTATGTTGAAAATAGCATCCTGCTAATTAACGGTTATTATGGCATTTCTGAAGCTGAAGCTTTAATTATCACCAACCTAATGCTTGTGTACAGGAAAAAAAAACTTTTTAAAATGATCAATAAGGGCAGGAGATTATCATCAGGCAAATCTGCTGACGGCTGATTAATTTGTTTGATGCAAAGTTGCTGTGCGTTTCATATTATTTTATCGGAGTTGCAGGAAAACGGGACGTAATTTGGTTTCATTAGCAACTCCTGCTATTTATCACTAGAAGATGCCCCCTCCCTTTTTAGTTGTTTGTTCAATTCCCTCTGTGTTTTTGCCTGCACCAGCATCAAAGTCAAGAGCAGGAAGTTTTAATTAAGTGACACTAATGAGGTCGTTGAAAATGATACTTCAGCAATTCAGCATGCTGTTAAATGTGTTTATTCTATAATGTCATCAAAGGTGATTGTTTTCCCTTGTAATAGATAAAATTCATTACCATAAGCATTGTATTTTTGAGTGTTGGAACTACAAAATGCAAGCGAGTCAGGTGTGTCTGTTGCACATTTCTTTTAGTCTGTCTCCACAAATGAATATGCCTCTAAATCTACACCTGAAAAACAAAGGGCAACTTTAGCTTTATTTTTCAGTGTTCTTTGTTTTTGGTTGTGTCAGCGTCGGCTAGTCTATTTATTCGTGAGGATTGTCACCCTTACTTTCTGGTTAGCAAATCATTTGGAAACATCCCAATTTCCTCTGAATGTATCCGTTATCTGTAACCAGTTTGGACAAATAATTTTCAGCCTGTCTGATATTTGCAAGCTGTGCTAGAGTCATAGGATTGTGCATTATTCTGTCCTCTCAAACGTCTGCTGTCCAAGGAAAAGAAACAGCACCAACGGTGAGCAACTTAAGTGAATCGCGAAGTTTAGTTCATACTAAAATGAGGGCAGTTTTCACAATGTATGAATATTTGCACAAGTGCTCAGTGGGTGAGGGCATGCTCACTAACAATTAATATAACACCCCAGCTATGGCAGGTTAGCTACGGCAGGCTAACTTTACCCCCTCCACCTTTGGCTTACCATCTTTTAGTAGTTTGCCGAATAAAGGGCCCAGGTCTGCAAACACTAGAGCTGAGTAACTTTCACACATGTGAGCATGTCCCATTGAATAGATCTATGCTCAGACCCAGGTGGTTGCAGCCCAAAACACACAGGTTTTCAACCAGCAGACCCCTGGGGAAGCTACACACACGCACACAAACAAAGAGTTTGCTCCATTCAATTTGGGGGCTTAAATTTCATATCTTGAATCTCAGATTTCTAAATGCTAAAACCCAACACTTGCACGGTACGTTTATTTCAATCACGGCATTCACAATCAAATGCAGACCACTTGCTTCTAAGATGAACAAGTTTGGGGGGCATGAGAAAGATTAAGATTTGCTTTATTTATTTTTAGACTTTGCAACAGGACAAATGAATTGATATTTAGCTGCATTCCAAATATAGCGTAGGATGCTTAGGAAAAGGTCAAAATATCAACTTCTGCTCCTATAGGCTGGAAAATAAAGAACAATAAAGAACGTAAATATTAGGAGTGATCAAAAAATCACAGACTCACAGAACTGGAAGGGATTTTGAGAAGTTGTGAAGTTCAATCCCTTGCACTCACGCCAGGACCAACCAAGTATCTTCTAGATCATCCCTGACAGGTATTTATCTCACCTGCTCTTTAAAATCTCCAGTGATGGAGATTCCACAACCTCCGTAGGCAATTGATTCCAGTATTTAACCACCCCAACAGGACATTTTGCCTAATGTCCAACATAAACCTCCCTTGCAAGGGTTTTCCATGGCCATTTAAAAAAAAAATTGTGAACATTTTAGATTCGCCATAAAAACAAAATGTAAAGTTTCATTTTGTGCAGCTCTGAATTGACATAAAAATGGGGAGGGTCTAGGTTTGAAGGGGGTGTTTTGCGTGGTTCCTTTCCCCCTACACTCAGGAAGGAGGAGGGGTGGAATTTGTTTCAATCACATTTGCTCCCATTGCATGGAAAGAAAATTAAAAAGCACTGTCAAATCAGCCCAGCTCCCCCCCCCCCCCACCCCCACCACACACACACTTCTATAAACAAAATCTTTATAGACCTCTATCCTATCCCCCTTTAGTCTCTTCTTTTCTAAGCTGACAAGTCCTGGTCTTTTTAATCTCCTCTCATATGAGACCCATTCCAAACCCTTCATCATTTTTGTTGCCCTTTTCTGAACTTTTTCCAATGCCAATAGTTCTTTTTGGAGATGAGGTGCCCACGTCTGCACGCCGTATTCAAGATGTGGGCGTCCCAGGGATTTATACAGAGGCAATAAGATCGTTTCTGTCTTAAAGGCGGGGTGGGGCCTGCGGCAGGGGGCTGCCCCACACGTGGGACACGGGGGAGGCTGTCTCAGCCCTGCGCCCCCCAGGGGACACCTGCCTGCAGCCCAGAAAGGATGCAGGTTCTCCACAGCTTGCTCTCCACCCACACACCATGGGCCATGGAGATGGCTGGATCTCTGCCAGACCTGGGAGGCCAATCAAGGAAAGTCCCCATCCTTTTTGGTTTCTCAGATGATTGCAGGTACATTCAGATTCTGCAAGAAAAATGACACATGGGTTGCGCACTCCGCTCAGGAAAACCCCATCAAAGGCAGAGTCATAGGGACGTCCTGACTCCAGGTATGAAAAGGCAGAAGTACAATTATTTGTAGCTGATTTCAAATCTGACTCTGTTCATGGTACTAGATCCATCCCAACCTGGCCAAACAAAACCAAGCAGTCAGCACCCATGTTCCCTCTTAAGCTTTTCCATCCATGTGCGGGATAAATTTTGTCACGTGCACCCAGGCATGTGCAGATGAGCACCACCCATAGAAACACATGCAGCTCTGAGCACAGTGGGTGCTCTGCTAATCAGCTGGGCTGCATTGGGATCTCTCCTGGGTGCCCGCACAAGCCCTCAGCTTACAGGGAATTCTGGTCAGCACTGATCCTCTCCTCAGTCTATGAGCAACTCTGTCCATCTCCTTTCCATACACCCTCCGCTGGCTTCAGTTATGAGCCGCACCCCTGGAAAAGGCTTCCTATGAATGTCCCGTGCTACGCACTCGCCCTGTGCCGATGCACCCCCAAACCCATTGTGGGAGATGCCCGATCGACGCTGGCAACTGCTCCAAAAGGTGCCACGAAGTTGGGCTAAAAAATGCCAGGAGACACCCTGTTCTGGAGGGACCCGGCACCGAAATAACTGGACAGCCTGCATGTGAGGGATCAGGGCATTATCTGACATCCGTGGCCAACGTCACCACCTCGCCACAGTGGGGATGTGTAGAAAACCAGAGACTTTCCTGCTGCTCGTGTGCTGGAGAGGGGTGATATGGCCGCAGAGATGGCCAGTCATTTGGGGCTGGACACACAAAGGCAGCATGTGACGAAGCAAGGAAGTAAAACCCTTCTTCATGCAGGACTGGTAGGCCTGGCCCTGATGGACGGCTTTCTGGTCTGTCCCGCCCAGTACCAAAGAGACACTGGCAGACAAAGGCAAGTCCCATCTGGAGGAAAACAAAGAACCAGATAAAACACTGTCTGTGCGCAACGCTGATTGTGTTTGAAAGCTTCTCGTCCAACTTTAAAAGCAGCAGAATAGGTCATAAGCCAAACCCCCTCCCAAAAAGGTTAAAAATCAGGGTATTTTCAAATTCGCTTTCGAGCTCCACTTATACACCATTTGATTTCTGAGCTGTTAGGAGAAGTCACATTTTCAGGTATTCCTGTGAAACCATGAGGGCTACGTCCCGATTCTTCTCAGAGGTTGACTGTCTCGTGTACACTCCGGACCGTAGGAGCTGGGGACTTGAGAAATGCCCCAAACACTGTGAGAGCAATAAAATTGCAGATTTGGGAAGACTGTGAGCAAGGCACTCCTTTGTCATGGAGCAGAAATATGCATATTCTGTCAAAGGAAACCTGATTCCGAGGTGAGAGGGAGCGACTGTACATCATCAAAGCAGAAGGTATGAACAGAAGAGCGTGACACTGTTTCAAAAAGAGAAAATATGCATTAACAGGAGTGTTGTGAGTAAGACACGAGAAGTCGTTCTTCCGCTCTGCTCTGTACGGATTAGCCCTCAGTTGGAGTGTTGGGTCCAGTTCTGGGCACCGCATTTCAGGAAAGATGGGGAGAAATTGGAGAAGGTCCAGAGAAGAGCAATGAAAATGATGAAAGGTCTAGAGAACATGAGCTATGAGGGAAGGCTGAAGGAATTGGGCTAGTTTAGTTGGAAAAGAAAAGACTGAGAGGGGACATGATGATGCCCTTTTAGATACTTGAAAGCTATCACGAGGAGGAGGGAGAAAAATTGTTCTCCTTGGCCTCTGAGGATCGGACAAGGAGCAATGGGCTGAGATGGCAGCAAGGGAGGTTTACGCTGGTCAAGAGGAAAACCTTCCTACCTGTCAGGGTGGTCAAACACTGGAATAAATTGCCTAGGCAGGTTGTGGAATCTCCATCACTGGAGATATTTAAGAGCAGGTTGGACAGACACCTGTCAGGGATGGTTTAGATGGTGCTTGGTCCTGCCGTGAGGGCAGGGGACTGGACTTGATGACCTCTCGAGGTCCCTTCCTAGTCTATGATTCTATGCAATGACTTAAAAACCTGGCTCTTGCTGTGGGAGGGTTATTTGTGGAACTCCTCGCCACTGGGGAATGGAGCTTTAAAGAGCTGTAGAGCTTTGTTTCTTTTTAATCCCCACCACCTCTCTACCTTGTGTCTGAACATGAGCCTTATTCATGCTACACCACCAACACCCACAGCCAGTGCTTTCCCAAAGACAGGCAGACAGTAGCTTTCTTGCATTCATTCTTGATCCATTGTGGGCAACTCTCCCTTTGATTGACATGTGACATTCTTGTCGTCATGGCTGGCGAAGCACAGCTATCGATGGCTATCGACGTAGGGAAATGTCATGTCTGAATATGTTTCAAGAGGACCTTTCTTCCTCGTTTTCAGCCCCTTCCTCCTATTTAGTTTATTACTTGTAATGCCATAAAAATGCTCAAATATTAATTCACAATTTGAACTCTTAATTACAGGCAGCAGGAGCCTGGCATTTAATTGCCACACCATGTTAAAAGTCACATTTGCAACAGACGCGACCTTACGGGCTAAGGCTGGGGGAATTGTGCTCTCTGATATGCTAGTGTAACTGCTAGACAGTTGGTCTCCTTGCCTTCGAAAGTGGAAACATGCCGCAGAGCCCAATATATTGGTGAGGCAGGCAGTGGTGTGAGTTACACATTGGGTGCGGTGCATTCACATACAGGAGCAAACAGGTCCAAACGGGAAAGCAAATGAGTTTGCACAAGTCTGGGAGCATAAGGCAAAGGCCATTTACTTAGACGTGGTATTTGGTGTTGATTAAATTCAGCCCTGGCATAAATCAGTCCAGCCCAACACGGATTCTATTTCCTCCAAAAGAAACTCCCTTAGCACTACACCGGGATAGCATCAGACAGGAAACTGTGCTCACTTGCACCCGGGCTGGGTTTGGCCCCAAGAGCATCGGGGATGGTGCTGGCATGAGAATATGACACTAGGCACGTGTTTGGATCTGCTTAATTTTCACCCTCCAGTCACTTGCTTCTCATGCTACTATCCCTTGCATTCATTTTACACATCTCCTGAGTGCCAAGCCGGTGCCAGACCTGTTTTTTCACCAATTTACACTGACAAGTAAGTTACACCACTGCCAGTGTCAAAATTAATACAACTCAGGAGAGTGTGTCTGTCCATCTCCTCTATGCCCCCTCTTACATCCATGGTGCTCGTCTGTACATCCCTTTGTCCCTTGGCCTTTGCATGTCCTTCCCTGTCATCCCATGCACAGGGAACCCCCGTCCTCAGGTCATCACCGTCTTAGCCTTAATAGCCCCCCTTCTCACCTGCATCTAACCAACAAAGATCTTTATTAACCCTTTTACCCCAACCTCTACACAAATAACCACACCATCTGATCACTATGCAAACACACCATCTTATCCATGGTGTCTCCCATCCTTCCACCCCTTTCCAATGTTCGATACCTCTCCTTGTTTGGTCATGGCTGAAACTGGTTGGTAAACTCCGCTGGGGAGGTTATACTGCCATTTTACCAGGATTGTCAGAACCCTCTCTTAGACATCATCAAAACGGTCAACCAAAACAGGACAGGCTCGGAGAACTGTATCTGAGCTAATGCATCTTTGTTTTTTCTACTCTGAGCTTAAAATTACCGACATAAACTTGTGTGTGCCATCACTTGCTGGTGAGTTAGGCCTTTCTAGATAACTCGAGCACTCCTGATTTCTTCTCCCCTCCATCTTACCGTGGAATAATGTATCCAATTATAAAATTCATCAGGAGCTTGAAGTATCTAATTTCATATCACCCTAATAACGCTCAGACTCACAGATGCACATTAGTAAATGTTACCAGGGCCGGCCTTACCATGAGGCCAACTGAGGCGTCCGCCTCAGGCGCCAGACTGCAGGGGGCACCACTAGGCCCCAGAGTGTAGAAAATTGTGTCTGCTGCTGGTGCAGATGGATTCTCTCCGCTCTAGCTGCACAGAGATGGGGGAGTGCGGTGGTGGGGACAAGAGACATCACAGGCAGGCAGGAGAAAAGGGGACATGGGAGCCGTCATTTGAGCTCCCCGCCTCAGGTGCCAAAGTGTTGTGGGCCGGCCTTGAACGTTGTTATAACATTAATGGGAGTTACTGACTAATTAAGCAGAACATAAGAACAGCCAGACTCGGTCAGACCAAAGGTCCGTCTAGCCCTGTCTGTCTTATGACAATGGCCAGTGCCAGGTGTCCCTAGAGGGAATGAACAGCACAGGGAATCATCAAGTGATCCCTCCCCTATCACCCATCCCAGCTTCTAACAGAGCTGGGGACACCATACCTACCCATCCTGGCTAATAGCCATTGATGAACCTGTCCTCCATGCATTTAATCTAGTTCTTTTTTTAATGCTGTTAAAGTCCTGGGCTTTACAACATCCTCTGGCAAGGAGTTTCACAGGTTGACAGTGCATGGTGTGAGGAAGTACTTTCTTTTGCTTGCTTTAAACCAGCTACCTATTCATTTCATTTGGTGAGCCCTAGTTCTTGTGTTATGGGAACAATGAAATAACTTTTCCTTGTTCACTTTCTCCACACCAGTCATGATTGTATAGACCTCTATCACATCCCCCTTTAGTCTACTGTGTAAATCTCCAGCCACAGATGCAAACAGAAGAGGGCCCATGCAATTTATCTTACTGTGGTTGCAATCATACTCTCAACCAAAACTGAGAGCAGTGGCACTAAAGGTTGGTGTTCATGGCCCTATTTTTTGCAACCATCGAACAAAAATATTTCAAAGGAACGCTGACGAGTTATTGACAGATTCTCTCCCTCACACACCCACCACTCACTCACTCTAAAATAAAAAAGATGTGGTCACTAGGCAGGGAATAAGAATTCACATTTTTAAGGGGCTAGCATAATTACTGCTCTTGTTCAGACACAGGTTATGAAAGGGGCACTGTTAGCTCGCCACTTGGCTTTTAGTCACTGAAAATAACCAAATCTGCTCTCCTGCATGGAGAGGTTTGGAAGGGCGCTCCCCTCCCCCACCCTTAAAGTCCACAGAGGCTTTTGTCATAATAAAGGTTATATCTCCTCATCAGGGTAATGTTCGCACACCGCACCATGAGCTCATGGCAGAGGGCTCCGGCACTCAGAAATCCCCCAGTTAGAAGGTGTCGCCGATTAAACTATCGCATTTCAAAGGGTTCCACATCCAGTAAATAGGAAAGAAAGGAAGAAAAGGGAACCGTGGCCTTTTGTTAGTCAAAACGCTCTGGAAAGCGATAATTAACCCATTTTTGTGGAGAAATCATTGGGACAAAAGTCAAGGGATTGCCACCCTGTCAATTGTTAAGTCCAGATAAGGACATTATATTCCACTGTACAAAGAGCGACTGAAGCTGGTGAAAGGAAAGTAGGCCACAACTGGGACTCACTCCATCCCGTCTGAAAAGCCATCCCCCCGCCTCCCAAACGAGGTGGCATAGGAGAGAATCTTTTCCTTACATTAAAAACTTAACTACGGGGCCTGAGGTTTTTGCATTTTGTTAAATATTCAAAGGTGCCACGCAATTAGCATGTCATTAATGAATAATTAATTGCAGCTAAAGCAGCCTTCAGATTTTTCACAACTAAATTATTTAAACGGCAAATAGAACAATAGCATGCCGATCCCTTGCTCTGCATTTCCTCAGTGCACTGTTTGAAATGAACAGCGAAATTATATTTTAGTAGCTGAAAGAACTGTGTGCCACCAGCACCGGTCCCATTTTCAGGCTAAAACTTTCTTCCTCTCTCTCCCCACTTCTAATTAGTTATTCTAAATTGGGGGGAAGGGGCGGCTTTGGTAAGAATTGAATTGATTCAAACCACTGAAAAAATACAGTTTGGAACACAAGCTGTTCTTTAAAGTACAAATCAAACATTTCAAGGTCTGTCACTAACACTTTTAAGTAATACATTCTAATATTCAGAAGAAACGGCCTTTTTTCCCCCCCCCTCATCACGAGTCAACAACTTACACTTAAGTAATGATTGCATTCTTACAAAGCCAACCCTAGCATACAGCCAAGAGTTAAACAGAAAGTAATGTGTCGCCACTGGCAGATATACATCACTACTAAGGCGCTAGTTTATATTTATAAGCCACACATCTGCTGATCAGTTGGCCTATCCATCTGTTAGCTGCACCAGTAAACAGTAAGTCTGTGAGCAGTGTATTCCTGCATCCATCACATACTCTTCCTTTAATTGGATGTTTGTGGAATAAACCTCTACGTAAGTGCTTTTTGAGAATGTTTTTGGATAGTGGTAATTGGGCTTTATGACTCAGTATTGGTTTTCCCATTGCTGGTTCAATGCTGTTATGTTAAATGGAGATGGTACTCCTCATTGATAGGGTCAATGGGTCCACAGAGGTCGAAATCAGAATTTGGTCCGGAGAAGATGGTATTGGTTTTTCAGTACTATGACAGGTATGGAAAAAGTGAATATGGAAAAGTTATTTACTTATTCCCATAACATAAGAACTAGGGGTCACCAAATGAAATGAATAGGTAAGCTGCTTTAAAGCAAAAGGAAGTTTTTCTTCATATAGTGCACAGTCAACCTGTGGAACTCCTTGCCAGAGGATGTTTTGAAGACCTATCTAACAGGGCTCACAAAAGAACTGGATAAATGCACGGAGAATAAAGCCATCAATATTTATTAGCCACAGTGAGTAGGAATGGTGTCCCTAGCCTCTGTTTGTCTGGAAATGAGTGACAGGAGAGGGATCACTTGATGATTCCCTGTTCTGTTTATTCCCTCTGGAACACCTGGCATTGGCCGCTGTCGGCAAACAAGGCACAGGATATTGGTCTGATCCAGTATGGCCATTCTTATGTTCGAATGCTCTGCAGTGAAAGACTGTTTGTCCGATGACGCCCACCCAAAAAAGGGATCTATTAATGTGCCCCAATCTAGGGTTGGGGCCCAAAACCAGAGTTTAGGGCCCGAATTTACCAGGCTCAGCATATGCTTAACTTAAGATGTGAGTCAAGGAGACTGCTCACCTGCTTGAAGTTAGACATATGTTTGAGAACATTGCTGATTCAGGGCCTAGAGCTCTTATTTCAAAAGGAAAGTTATGCTTGGATGGATGCTGCATCTGATTTCTGTAAACAAGAAGCTAATGGAGAGAAAATGAGCCACAAAGTTACACCTCTTACTGTATCTCATTTTGCTCAGGAACTATTGCATGTACCTTTTTGCATAATAGGGGATTTTCATTGTATTTTTCTTCTAATGGCTTTACAGTAGAGTTGTGTACAATACGATGTTCAACTTCATAGAGCATTTAGTTACGCCATTTATTTTGTTTGAGGAACTGAAAGTACACTTATCTAGGTAGTATTGTGCTGATGCAAATGGCTAAGTTTTCCACATGATTAAACTTCATTTTCTCAGGGCATTCCATGCCCAACCGCCTCGTTCTCAGAAAACGTTTAGAACAATTCACGGCAGCTCTGGGGGGCATACATGCTGAACATCTGTCCCACTCTAAACAAACATTTGGGCATAGTTTAGTGCAAAAGGACAGTACTGGACAACTGCACTTTGCTTGGTCTGGAAAGACCAAGTTGGTTAAAAAACACTAATCACAAAAAGTGTGTGCGTCTGCCTTGCAGTAATATTCAGAACCGTCAGTTGTGTTAACGCGTCTCCGCAGATTTACAGTTTACTGGGGGGAAGTGTTTAATTTAATACATTTTGGCCACCGGGCAAAAGGCACCTGCCAATGAATGATGTCGATCACACAATGCTTTCCAGAACCTGCCACTGATTGGCTGTCGTGACATCTATTGGCACCGGCCACCCAATCAGCTTCCAGGAGCTGCCGTTCAGTTGATTTTCAGGCACCAAACTACTGGTGAGTCCAGCACCTGCCCTTTTCTTGCCATCGCTAAGGTCTTGTCTACACTACGGAGAAGACCCGCTAAGTCGAACAGAGAGGGCTCTTCGTCGGCGCCGGGAGCGCGGCTCCTCACAAGGAGCAAGGGAAGTCGATGGGGACGTGTGCTCCCGTCGGCCTCCCTCTGTGTGGACAGAATGGAAATACGATGTAAGTTATGACAACTCCAGCTACATAATTCACATAGCTGGTGTGGCGTATCTTAAGGCAGCTTTAGCGCAGGCCAGGCCTCTGAGCCTTATGGCCACCCTTCCCCCTCGCTCCTAGGGACAAACACCGCTACGGTCTTGGGTCACACCCAGGAGAAAAGGCTCTGAGCTACCCAATTGGCAGTGCATGGCCGGGGGTCCTAACCGACTCGTAAGAGTAAGAGGCTCTTGAGTCTGACACCATCCAGCCAGAGGCTACGGGATCCCAGAGGTGCACAAATTCCTCTTTATAGCGAGAGCTGCTGTGGCTGTGTCTGCCTCTCCCCCACACGCCTTTCCCACCCGAGCCTAGTGCCAGCAGAAACGCCTCCGTCTCACGTCACTGGACCCAGCACGGCCCTCGGTCATGCACCGTGCACCATCGAGGGCAGCCCTCCACGCCCTCCACGTCACCTCACCCAGAACAGAGGACTTCTCCTAGCTCCACCTGACGACCCAGGGAGTCCTTCTGCCTAGCACCTCGAACCTATGGGGCGGGTCTAGGCTGGACGTGAGGGGAAACGATTTCCCTAGGAAGGTGGGGAAGCACTGGGATGGGTTCCTAGTCCCCAACTCTCTTAAATCGGGGACCAGCAAACCCATTCACAAACTTTTGGTAGCCTGGTAACATTTTATTTGCATATTTGCATATTCATTAGGCAAATTACAAATATGCAAATACAATGTTGCCAGCCCTAACCCCTAGAGCCCCCCCACCCCTCCACTACCCCCCAGTGCCAGCCTCCCACCCCTTAGAGCCCCCCCCACCAGATCCCCAGCACCAACCTCCTGTTTCCAGAGCCCCACTGCACCCAAACCCCCAGACCCCTCTCACCAGTGCCAGTCCCCAATATTAGCCCCATCTCCACAGGCCTCCAGAGCCAGCCCTGTCCCCATAGCCCCTTCACTACTAGCCCCACCCCCAGAGCCCGCCAGTACCAGCTCTCCACCCCAGATGCCCCAGTGTCAGCCCCCTCCCTCTTAGAGCCCCTGACCCCTTAGAGCTCTCCAGTACTAGCCTTTCCCCCAGAGCCCCCCAGTATTAACTTCACCCCCAGCCTCCCAGTGCCAGCCCCCCACCTCTTATAGCCCCCCCCCCCCCACCTAGCCCTGCGCTGCCTCCTAGCCGACAGCTGAGCACCGCTGCCCAGGTTGCAGCTGCCCTAAGGCTGCCATGCCGGGTTCCGCACAACCGTCCCGCCACACAGCAAACCGCTCTTCCATGTGCGGGAGGAGACCCCGCCCCTGCCCGGCACTGGTTGGCTGAGAGGCAGAGCAGGACACGCCTCTCCCAACAGCCACGGCAGGAGTGGTGCTTCCCAGGCCCTAGAGCCGCCACGGCCCGGCAGCCAGAGGTCCACAGCCTGGCAATGGGCCACGACCTGGTGGTTGGGAACCACTGACCTAGGGTGGGGGTGGACTCTCCATCCCTAGAGGTGTTTAAATCACAGCTTGACACAGTCCTAGCTGGGAGGATTGAGTTGGGTTGGTCCAGCTTTGGGCAGGGGCTGGACGGGATGACTCCTGAGGTGTCTGCCAGCTCTACGATTCTATGGTTTATGGAATCCTTAGGTTGTCTGCTGAAACTGGTGATGGGGGCATCGCATTGGGGGGCTGCAGTGAAATTGGGCTGAACCGACAGCAGGTCACAATGCCATTGAGTCCCTACCGGACCTGTATGACAGTGACTCAGAGGGGAAGAAGTTTGGTGGAAGGGGACTAGCCCAAATTACCCACTGCCTAATCAAAATGTTTCAAAGCCGCTTCAGCAGAGGAGACTCTTATTAGGAAAAGCAACGAGGAGTCCTGTGGCACCTTAAGATTTATCTGGGCATCCGCTTGTGCGGGTAAAAACTTCAATGTATCTGAGGAAGTGGGGTTTTGCCCACAAAAGCTGATGCCCAAAGAAATCTGGGCGTCTACAGGGGACAACACAGCTACCTCTCTGAGTCTTCTTAGCAAGTGACATTTCCAGCAAAACAAAATGCTTGGAAAAAACCAAGCAAACCGAAGCCTCACCATCTGCAAAAAAAAAAAAAAAAAATCCTCCACAAGATACCAAAATCTTGAGATTTTCTGTAAGCAATATTCCTGTATTCTCCTCTCCAGCCATGACCGAAATGACAATGATTCTGTACTCCCTCGCTTCAAAACCACTGCTTTCCAGATGAAACGCCAAATCTAACCCTAAGAAGTACATTCGGCCCTCCCCCTCCCCCCGCCTTTATACCGCTACTGTGTGCTATGGAGAAAGAGAGGCAGAAATCTGTTGAAAAACATTTCCTCGCTGTATTGTGATTGACATCTGACAGCGCTCAGTGGTGTCCTAACTTAGATGAATTTAAATGACAGGCCTCGCTTTCTAGGTGATGGAGCTCCTTTTACAATAGAACAGCATGATTACTTCACGGAAAGGAGGGCGGGGGGGAAGGAAGAAGAATCAAAGTTTTTCTTCAAGCCCCTTGGTGGTACGGCTGACCTGGCTCCGGGCGATGACCTCCCCTTGTTAAGCCATGCAAATCAGACAATGCTAATTTGTGGTGCTGATGAGGACGCCACGCCTTTAAATTCAGAGAGCGGCCAGAGAACGACAGGCCTATCCCTTCAGGACACCTCCACGTTGCAATTTTTTTTTTAATATGGTTGACAGCTGACTGCCCCACTGCTCTGTTACAAGTTGGCCCATCTACTCCACCTTTGGCCTCCGCACGACTGATTAACGAAATGATGGTTCTAAACCCCTTCCCCTGCTCCAAAAGATCCTCAACGCCCAGGTCAAACACACAGACCACTAGCCGCATGGATTCATGAACAGTCACCCAATCACTTTTATGGACATGAAATAAAAACAGCCACGCTGTTATTCGCGGTAACAAGCGCCGATTCCAGCTGAGAGATATTGTGTCAAACTCGAAGGCCTGTTTCAAAACTTTCCCCATTCACGCAACGCAGCAGACTTTGTGAGCCCGGGGGGCAGTTTCACAGAAGATACTCGTCCACGTCACACAAAGCCCCAGAGAAGCTATTTTGTCAGGGCTTCGCTGAACATTTTTGCTTTAAATTGGGCTCTGATCAAGGCCTCGCTCTTTCTTTTTTAACCCTCACACACATCACTGGGGTAAAATTTGTTCTCCATTGTACCATTTTTTTCCCCTGCGAGATTCTTAACCTCAGAGCACAAAATAAAATAAAAAAATAAAATAAAATTATCCTTTACGAGAGGAGAAATACCATTTATTTCTTTTACAGATGAGCAATCTCTTTTAAAAAAAATCTTAAAAAGAAAGAAAAAAAATGCACCCAAAAGGAATCTTGAAAACAAAAGCTGTGCAAAAACCAAGCAAAGCGCAAGGCAGTATCATTACTACAGGCTGCACCTCTATAAACCAGGACTCTCTGGTCCAGCAACATCCATGGTCTGTCAGGATCACGGCTGTGCCAGGATCAGAGAGCCCTGGCATGATGCATAGGGTGGGGAAGACCAGGAGCCTGGTGTGATGCAGGGGTGGGGGAGGCAAGAGTCCAGCCCTATGCTGCGGGGGAGGCTGGATCCCAGCACACAGTCCAGCAGTGCCGGGGGTTGGAGCGGAGGGCAGGAAGCCCAGCGCACAACCCAGCTGGGCTGCTGGGAGAGCTGGGAAGCCTGGGGGGGGGGGCATCTGGGGGGCCAGAAGTGATCTCCCCTGGTCTGAAAAAATCCCTCATCTGGGACCAGTCAGGTCCCAAAGGTGCCAGATCAGGGAGGTCCAACCTGTGATAAAATATTCAGAGTCTAAGTAGCAACCTCTGTACCTTATATGATCCTGCCAATGACCAGCCTGTATCTCGTCCAGTCATCTCATTTGCCTGGGCCTTGCATCTCCGCTAACACTCCGCCCCGTTAGCCACGCTGTCAAACCCCCGCGCCGTGACCGACGTGGCCGATTGCGGATGGCAGCGAGTGCAAGTGATTTGATCCACTTGCGGCAGCTTGAGGGGCGGCATCATTGCAGACATGTAAACACCCCTGTCAACAAGCCGGCCCATCAATAAACGCAGCCTCTTTCTCTCAGAGTCGTTATTAAAAACGTCCTTGTCCGTAGCCAGGAGACAACGCCGCACGGCGCCAGCGCAGCCCCGGCAAAGGTGTGAGAAACACGCTCGCTTTTGCCATGACTATGTTCCTTGCCACTCCTCGGACCCACGGGAGCACGGGATTATACCGGTAACGGCCAAATCTGCAGGGAAATGCTTGGCTAGCTCCCACAGGCGCTGCATTTTCGTTTCCCCCCACAGTAAACGCAGCTCACCGAGTTTTCCCAGGAAGGTCTCAGTGAGCTCATTACTCGCAGGAAAAATACTGGCTTAGGGAGACTGGGAGATTGGAAGGTTTTGCTGGCCAAACAAAGAGACTATTTTTAAACTACAACTCCTGTACTCGGTTTACTTTTCAAACAGCGCTTCTCTATCGCTTTAAGGCAGGGGTGGGGAACCGAAGGCCCGAGGGCCGGATGCGGCCTGTGGCTTGCCTGGATTCAGCCCCCGAGGCGTAGGGCTTCCCCCCTGCTTTGGGGACCCCACACTGGCGCTGCAGTTTTGCCCCACTGCCTATGGAGCTGGAGCCCCCTAAACTCTGGGGTGTGAGGGGAATGTGGGGAGTGTCTTTCTGCTTCCCAGGCCATGCCTATGTCAATGAGGGTCAGTTGGTTTGTTTGCTTCTCATGTGGTAGGGCCCCCAACTGATTTTCCTGTGGGTCAGCAGCTCCCCTACCCCAAAAAAGTTCCCCAGCCCTACTAGAAGGAATTAACAACCAGCCTCCCAAGGGATCCTGCTGCAGGGGAGATGAAGGGCAATTATGAAGTGGACGTTTGGATCATGTCTACATCCCCTCACCACAACCCTCAACGCAAACGGCTCTCTAGAACAACTAGCCACCTGCCAATAACTTGATGTCTGCACCACTGAGCATGCTCAGGGAATCTGTCCATCTGGCTGGATCACTAGCTAGCTAGCTAGCTAGTCTGTATAATTATACAGCCCTAATCACCAGAGTCCCGGAGCGCGGATGACTCCGTTATGGAGACAGGTTCTCCTCTGGCTGGTTTGACATTAAGAACGTAGCACGTGTGATCATGGAGAGCATTTTATCAGGGGCAGGACGGCAAACCTCTTGTGATCTATGAGAGCTCAAAGACTATATCATGCGACAGGACTTTCCAGGGCAGAACCAACCAGTAACTGACTCGGGGGAAGAGGCTGAAAAAGAACAAGGGACGTCAAAACAATTCCTGAAAGCATCAAAAGGCTCCTCAATCCGATAAAGCGCTTAGCCTTGGGCAGAACTCTACGAACATGAGTATTCCCCCTGAAGCCAGTAGGACTATGCACATACTAGACTGGGACGTTGCTAGACTGGGACGTTGCTAGACTGGGACGTTCAAGTCAAGGGGGTGGCCTTGTAGTTGAGGTTCTAGAGAGGAGCTTAGGAGAGCCAAGTTCACTTCGTGGCTCTGCCACAGACTCCCCTTGTAATCTTGCACAAATCAATGAATCTATCCATGCCCCATCTTCAACACTAGAAGAATAATGTGGACCCATCTTGTAGAGGTGTCAGGATAGCCCAAGAGAGACAAGGCGGGTGAGGTCAGAACCTTTATTGAACCAACTTCTGTTGAAACAATTAGGAGTCCATTGGCACCTTAGCGACTAGCCGATGTATTAGGGCGTGAGTAAAACCTACTTCATCGGGTGGAGTGGAGTGGAGTTTACAGAGGCAGGCGTGTGTATATATTTAAGGACAACAGAAGAGGGTTCTTGTGTAAATGAGGCTAATCAAGCCAGGGCAGAAGTGGCTCATTCACAGCAGTTGGTGGATACCAAGAGAGGGGGAATGGCCTTTGTAGGGCCTTAACTAATTAAGATCCTTATTCAGTCCTAAATTGATAGCATTGAATTTGCAAATGGACTTCAGTTCAGCTGTCTCCCTAGCTTGGCCTCCACAGAAGAGCTCCATGGAGCTCTTTTACCGATTGACGTTGGCCTGAAACGATATCTCCTCACCCACTTTGTCTCTGTTACCCCAGGACCAACACAGCTACAGCAATTCTGCAAACAGAACTTTTGCTGGTACATTTAATTACATTAAGATCTGGACTCACATGAAGAACACTTGTTCAGAGGCGTAATCCCACTGGCATTTTGGGTGAGTAAGGGTTTATGGAGCTGGCCTTTAATGATGAGTCAAAACATCTCCACGAGCTACAGAATTTCACAGCAAACAGCAAGATTTCGGTCATGCTTTTCCCTGACGGACCGTTCTATAGAATGGAATAAATCTGCAGAATTCCATAAGCCAGGATGGAAAGAGCTCTAGGAAAAGGTTGCCTTTTAGTTAGATTCCAGGTGGCTTTTCTATAAATGATATGACCCAGCTACACCGCCACCTTTTCCAGCCACATTAAGGAAACTCTACTTCCGTACTCATATCCCCACCTGGACAATGCTCCTGTGGGATCTGACAAATAAGGACTCAGGACATCTGCATTTTCTCTTTTCTGTGCGTGACCACGACTTTGAGTACAATAGGACTTGACTTTCACCAGGAAGGAAGATCTAGAGGACAGGGGACTAGACTGGAATTCGGGAGCTCAGGGTCATATCCCAGCTCGGTACGGATTTCCTTTCTGTCTTTGGGCAAGTCTCTTCCATACCCCCTCAATGAAAAGAGGATCCTTTCCCCCTCACTCGCTGGATAAACTCTACCAGTGACTGCGAGGTGCTCAGACACTGGGGCTGGCAGTTATCGATCTTAGGTACTTATGACAGAATCTAGAGCCGCAGACTCCAACCTGTTTTCATTTGCAACCCGCTAAAAAATTCTAATAGAGGTGCAGACCCCTTTGGAAATGTTTGATATCGGGTCCACAGACCACTGGTTGCTCTCTAACCAGAACAGCCCACAATAAACAGGACCAGGAGAACTTGACCCTGGCTGAAATCCAACCCATGCTTGAGCTCCCAACATAGATCATTGCGTATTTACTCTATGGCAATTTCCTCACTTTTGATTTGTCAGGCAGTAGCACCTCTGGGCTCCATCGCAGAGCAGGGCCTCCCCGTGCTAAGTGCTGGTCAGACACCAACCCCAAAAGCCCCTGCCCAAAGGAGGTTAGGTTCAGACAACAGGTGAGACAGTCTGTGTGTGAGGATATCACACTCCCTCAGCCCCACCCCAGCACTTAAGACACAACCACGCTTCACACCTTCCCAGCCCCATCCTCCATGGCGGGATACAGGATGGCCCTAAGAACACATCTGTGTGGAAAAGGGCCCCGCTGTTTTAGAGATGGGATGAAAACATCAACCACACCTGGAAAGGTAACTCACGATCCCAAACAGGGACTCCTGGGTCACACATGCTCATGGGAAGGCAAAACTCCAGCTGCATTTGCCAGTCCACAACCAAGTGTGACATTGTTGGCCCCCCCCCCCAAAAGCAACCATGATTCCGGCCCTGCATGAGCAGGAGTGTTGTGAGCAAGACACGAGAAGTCGTTCTTCTGCTCTACTCTGCGCCGATTAGGCCTCAGATGGAGGATTGTGTCCCGTTCTGGGCACCACGTTTCAGGAAAAATGTGGAGAAACTGAATAGTGATAGAAATGTAGCCGTGTTAGTCTGGGGTAGTTGAAGCAAAATGCAGGACAATGTAGCACTTTTCATATTTGTTCATTTTTTTTAATTGTATCCTTTGGTATATATGGTTGTGACTACTTTCTTCCACTATTTGATCTGAGGAAGTGGGTCTGGCCCACGAAAGCTCATCATCTAATAAACCATCTTGTTAGTCTTTAAAGTGTTACATTGTCCTGCATTTTGCTTGAGAAACTGAAGAGGGTCCAGAGAAGAGCAGAAAAAAGGATTAAAGTTATAGAGAACATGAGCTGTGAGGCAAGGCTGAAGGAATTGGGCTTGTTTAATTGGAAAAGAGACGACTGAGGGGACATGATAGCAGCTTTCAAGTATCTAAAAGGGTGTTACAAGAAGGAGGAAGAAAAAATGTTCTCTGAGGATCAGACAAGAAGCAATGGGCTTAAACTGCAGCGAGGGAGGTTTAGGTTGGACATTAGGAAAAACTTCCTGCCTGTCAGGGTGGTTGAACACTGAAATAAATTGCCCAGGGAGGTTGTAGAATCTCCATCACTGGAGATATGTAAGAGCAGGGTGGATAGGCATCTATCAGGGATGGTCTAGATGGTGCTTGGTGCTGGTGTGAAAGCAGGGGACTGGTCTTGATGACCTCTTGAGAGATCCCTTCCAGTTCTAGGATTCTAAGGGAAAATTCCTTCCTGGTCTTAATGCAGCCAAGAAGAGCCCAAAGCCAATACTGGGAGACACCCGCCAGCTGAACATCCGTGGCGATGGTCCACGAGATCGAAGACCACATTCCACAAGGGGAAGAATGCTCCATCACTACTGGGAGCATTGGGGCTTTGCTCCCTAAAGTGGGATGTTTTATCCCTGTGCTCTAGGGATGGGGGCTGAACATAGAAAGCCACTACTGGACTTCCAAGCTGCTCTTCAGGCCGACATCTGATGGGCGACCCACAGAGATGAGCGTCAAAGAGTTCTATCTGGTTCATTTTCCTCCCCTTGCATTCTGCCACAGAGCACCTCATCATGCCAGGATGTTGCAGCTATTCCCTGCTAGAATTTTTGAAAGGGAAGTCTAGTTCCGAGACTCTGGATGTTTGCACATTGAAAATCTCTGGTTTCAACAGTCATGATTCATTGACACAAAACTGTGATACTTCCTTTCCTGTGGCATCTGAGGCTACTGCCTCTGGCATTTAACTAACACCGGCTACAGAGCCCTACTTTTCCTGCTTGTGTCTTTCGGGTTATCAAAATGGAATGCTACCCTTTTGCTAACCCCTTGCCAATGACCAGACCCATACGTAAATTTCACACCGTAGTCTTTAGTAGCATAATTAATCCCTACTTTATGTTATGAGTAATATTTCCTATTCCCGACCCTGCAACGTCCTTTAAGAAGATCCATGTTCCAATTAGACTAGCCCATCGGCACTCTTTTAATGAGCAGATTAATCATTCAGATGGGTACAATGGTGTCATCACAGGTTTTAAATATGATAATCTACATCCTAATGGTGCCGCAAAAGCCTTGGCTCAGAGCAAAAAAAGGTAGGCGAAATTGGCGCGACTTGCTTTTGTGTTCTCGTTTTTTTCGTACATGACATGAGACGTGTGGCGATTTGGGCAAGAAGACACGGCACGGATGCGGCGGCACACCGGGGAAGCAGTGTCAAACAGTGCCCTGAGTCAGGTGCAACCCGTGTTCCATATGGACAGACGAATCTGGCAGCCCCTGAAGAACATTCTGCCACGGGGAGACAAAATTTCACATCTTGCTTGTCAAACAGATCGATCCTGCACTTAAGCCTTCTCCCCTCCTCCCCAAGAAGGGGAGGTTTAGATTGGACATTAGGAAAAAATTCCTAACTGTCAGGGTGGTCAAATATTGGAATAAATTGCCAAGGGAGGTGGTGGAATCTCCCTCTCTGGAGATATTTAAGAACAGGTTAGATAGACATCTGTCAGGGATGGTGTAGGTGGAGCTTGGTCCTGCCTTGAGGGCGGGGGGCTGGACTCGATGACCTCTCGAGGTCCCTTCCAGTCCTATTATTCTATGATTCTAAGAAACACGTTTAAAACACATCATAAAAAGTGGGACATGTCACCACAATTTATTTACGTTTAATCAAAGGAAAGGGTCTTTCAGATCGTGTGGCTGATCTGTTGCCAAATGGAATGCCGTTTTAAAAGAGCAAGCCAAGCCAAATGAGGAGCCCGTCTTCAAAAGCAGACACCAGTTCCAGACTCTGTAGGGAAGAAATGCACATGAAGGGGAGATCTTCCTGCACAGCCATATCCTCTGTGGGTGTAAAGTGCTGTAGCTCCACTGAACTCAACAGAACAATGCTGATTTACACCAGCGGAGGACGGGGGTCCTACAATGCAGCCAGTGGATAGGTAGCTCTTGGAATAACCTAGCCCGACAAGCAAGTTAAGTGGCCGAGAGAGACCACCCCAGTGTAAGGCAGGACACCCAGCAGCGAAGCGCTCGCATGGGGATCTCTGCGACCACACGTGCTCGCTGCTTGTGTAGTAGTGAAGAGGAGTGTGTGGCTTGGACATGCCTATTCTACACCGATCTTGGGGCCTTTTCCACATCAGGTGCAAGTTAGAACAGCCTCTTCTGCATCTCCAAATAGGCACAGGACGTCGGGCTCTGCAAACCAGGATGGGGGAAGGAAGCGCACACGTCTGTCCTGCGTGGTTTGGATGTAGCTGGGTTCGGACCAGCTGCTGTAAATCCACCCAGAGATTAAATTTTAAATAGAGCAGAGTTAGGAGGATGCTAGTCGCAGGGTATCAAAACCCCTTGCAAACCAGTGACGGGATCTTGCAGCCCTTGCTCCAGTGAATAGTCCTAATGAAGTCATGGCCCAAATCTAGGTAATCTCTGCACGTTGGTCTATGGAGAGACAGGATTTGGCCTTAACACTCTGAATAATACACAATCAACTGATACGATGACAGGTGGCAACTGTAAATTCTGCCTTCAATGGCTCGGTGCCGCTTCATTACAAAGTGTTTCTAGTAACCGGGGAATCTTTGTACAAACTTTATCAAAGCAAAACTGGGTTTCCAATTGTCACAATCCACTCACTCAAGTCAACAAACATGTGGACAAACTTAAATTAATGGAGATTGCCTATCTCCTAGAACTGGAAGGGACCTTGAAAGGTCATCGAGTCCAGTCCCCTGCCTTCACAGCAGGACCAAGTACCATCCCTGACAAATATTTGCCCCAAACAGCCTCCTCAAGGATTGAACTCACAGCCCTAGAGATTTAACACTCCAATGCTCAAACCACGGAGCTATCCCTCCTCCAAGGGGAGCCAGTGGATGTAGAGCACTTAGATTTCCAGAAAGCCTTTAACAAGGTCCCTTCGCTAAAAACTCTTATGTAAAGTAAGCTGTCATGGGATAAGAAGGAAGGTCCTTTTGTTGATAACTGGTTAAAAGACAGGAAACAAAGGGTAGGAATAAATGGTGAGTTTTCAGAGTGGAGAGAGTTAACTAGTGGGATCCCCCAATGGTCTGTCCTGGGACCGATCTTATTCGACTTATTTGTAAATGATCTAGAGAAAGGGGTAAACAGGGAGGTGGCAAAATTTGCAGATGATCCCAAACTGCTCAAGATAGTTAAGATCAAAGCAGACTGTGAAGAGCTTCAAAAAGATCTCACCAAATTCAGTGATTGGGCAACAAAATGGCAAATTAAATTTAATGTTGATAAATGTAAAGAAATGCACATTGGAAAAAATAATCCCAATTGTATAGTCCCCATACAATATGATGGAGACTAATTTGGCTACAACTATTCAGAAGAAATCTTGGAGTCATTATGGCTAGTGATCTGAAAACATCCACGCAGTGTGCAGCGGCAGTCAAAAAAGCAAACAGAATGTTAGGAATCATTTAAAAAGGGGTAGAGAATAAGACAGAAAATATCTTATTGCCTATATAAAACCATTGTACACCCACATTTTGAATACTGTGTACAGATGTGGTTGCCTCATCTCAAAAAAGATATATTGGCACTGGAAAAGGTTCAGAAAAAGGCAACAAAAATGAGTATGGGTTTGAAATAGGTCCCATATGAAGAAAGATTAAAAAGACTTGGACTTCTCAGCAAACGAAAAGAGGAGACTAAGGGGGGATATGGTAGTGGTCTATAAAATCATGAGTGGTATAGAAAAAGTGAATAAAGAAAAGTTATTTACTTAGTCCCACAATATAAGAACTAGGGGTCACTTAATGAAATTAATAGGGAGCAGGTTTAAAACAAACAAAAGGAAGTTTTTCTTCATGTAGCACACAGTCAACTTGTGGAACTTCTTGCCAGAGGATGTTGTGAAGATCAGGACTTTAACAGGGTGCATAAAAGAGCTAGATAGATTCATGGAGGTTAAGTCTATAACCAGGATGGGTGGGAATGGTGTCCCTAGCCTCTGTTTTTCTGGAGGTGGGGGACAGGGGAGGGGTCACATGAGGATTCCCTGTTGTGTTTCCTCCTTCTGGGGCATCTGGTATTGGCCACTGTTGGCAGACAGGACCCTGGGCTAGATGGACCTTTGGTCTGACCCAGTCTGGCCGTTCTTCTGTTCTAATGTTATGTTCTTATTTAACAGCTTGAAATGGTACTTCCGACCTTCTCTTTAAAAAACCCTACAACTCCTGGTGCGAATCCTGCTGCTTTTACTCACTGCTGTCACTCGGTGGACATCAATAGCACTACCCATGGGAGTAAGGAGTCCACAGGTTGGCCCTGGATTAGCGTCTGATCCAACTCTCTCTGAAAGCAGTGCGAGCTGGATTGGACCCCTATTACGTAACAGCGACAGACGATCGCGTCTATCATCTGGTTGTTTCTGGGGCACTGCCTTGAATCAGTAGGAATCTGTCTGATGAGCACATGGAGTAAGCACCGGTCAGAATGAAAAAGCATGGAAATAATAAGCAATGGGGATGTTAACACTGGAGTATACAATAAATGGACACGATGGGTTAGTACGCTGTGCTACTTTTAAATGTTGCTTTGCTTCTCTCTTCTTTGAGGGGATCCCAATTTTTTCAGGACACGTTAACCGTGTATGGCCGGGCCGGGGGTCCTAATCTCATACAATGAGGAAAATGCATTACATCAGAACATAAAAACGGTCCTACTGGGTCAAACCAAAGGTCCATCCAGCCCGGTGTCCTGTCTGCCCACAGTGGCCAATGCCAGGTGCCCCCAGAGGGAGGGAACAGAACTGGGAATCATCAAGTGATTCCCCCCCTTGTCACCCATTCCCAGTTTCTGACAAACAGAAGCTAGAGACACTATTCCTACCCATCTTGGCTAATAAGTATTGATGGACCTGACTTCCATGAATGTATCTAGTTCTTTTGTTGAACCCTGGTCTTCAAAACATCCTCTAGCAAGGAGTTCCACAGGTTGCCTGTGTGTTATGTGAGGAAATACTTCCTTTGGTTTGTTTTAAAGCCACTATTGGCTCATTTCATGTGGTGACTCCTGGTTCCCACATTGATTCAGGATGTGTTATTGCAGCAAATCTAATATTTGAATTACCTGCTGAACTAAGGGGGCATATTCCCATTTGCGCAGATTTGGCAAATAATCCACTAAACGGCACTCTGAGCAATAATTTTGCATCCAGTCTAGTTGCCAGCCTCCCAAGGGTCCTGACCAGTGTATTTCAGGGGTCTTTCTAGAAGCCCGAACATGCGGTGGCACAATGCACATTTCTACACACCCCAGAAAAGTGCATAACGCCCGACTTTAGCCGTGGCACACATGAAGCATAAGGCCTCCCCTGACATTACCTGTGCAAATTTCAATTTGTCCCCAGACCACAAAATCCACTGGCAGTATTTCCAAGTTTTGCACTGGGTCACCTCTCACTTAAAACACCCCCACAAAAGACACAGAGGGTACTTGACATTTCAGGGGGGAGCTTAACCTAGACAATTTCAGATATCCCTCCAAATTACAATTTAAAAGATATTCCCTATATCTTTGATCCAACCCAATCAGCTCCGTCAGCAGAGATACACATGTAAACAGCAGCAAGCAACTACAAAAAATAATTATAAAATTAGTTCTAGACATCTAACTCGGTGAGATTCATTTAACGGTTCCACCGTAATCCCAGTTCCAGAAGAGTTAATCAACCATAGCAACCTCCTAATCAGAGCAGTGAACTAATGATCCTATTTCTCAGTAATACCAGTCAGATAAGGCTCTCAAAAGGTAGTTAACATCACTTTGTTGGAAAGGCATGACAAGTGCTAGTCCTAGTGGTGGGTAATGCATCATTCATGCCCCCTCTCGTCCTGACATTTTAACGTTATCTTGTTTTACTGTGTCGGCCTAACACTGCCACTGCTGGCAAATTAAACTGTGAACTTACAAAGTGGGTGGCAATAAATACAAATTATGAGAGTTCAAAAGATGTCCCGGAGGTGTTCTGCCAGACAAGGCATCTCTCTGGCTTTTCTGTCACACGGCAATAGACAAGACAAAGTGGCACATGAGCTGAAGAAAAAAAAAGAATTAATGGCATGATGATGAAAAATGTGATGAAAATGAAAAAAGAAAAAAGGGATGAATAAAGCAAATAAAAGGAAGATTTAAACAAGGAATCCGGATGAACAAAAGAGAGTATACCCTTGAAAATAGAACCAGTCCAGCACTCTCTTTCACCTTGCAAAACGAAAGTTATGTAAATGAGGCATCAACAAACGCCTTCTCGAAATGTAGACCATCTACAAAAAAGGCTGCCAATGTTCCTGGAAAAGTAAAGGCTCCTTATAAAGAAACTACAGTACAAAAAGGGTAATTGGATAAGGTCACAGTCTTCGTTTCTAGCAGAAATTCAACATGCCCCCCGCCACTCCTCAAAGACTCATGGGTTGAGTTGATTTAGACGTGGCGGATCACAGTTTTGCTCTCAGGGCCAGATTGCTTCTTCCATGGGGGAGCGGGACCAAGGAAGATGCTGAAACCAGCATCCAAAACCCGAAGGTTCCTTTCATGGCCTCTCTTCCCCACTCAACTCATAGCAAGGGGATGGAGTGAGGAGAACAAGGAGGAAGAGGGCTTCCCGCCCTGCTCCGGTCCCCTCCCTGGGAACAACAATCCTAGGACCCTCACAAAACAAAGACCCAAGATTGCTGGGGCAGGGCTACGGCTCCGACGCACACTGAAAACGGCAAAACTTAGTTATTTCCTCCTTTTCTCAGCCAGATCACTCTTGTGAGTGCTATTAATGAGGTTGGGGAAATCTGATTTTTAATACAGACAAATCATGATGTTTACTGAACTTGGTCTAGCTCCACTAATGCATCTTATAAAATATTTTATCTCCCCCTCCCATGCTCACAAACCACTCACACGAGGCTTGAAAACCACCGTGATTTTTTCCCAAAGAGCGGATATCACTCTAGCCATATGTGGCATTACTGTTTATTTTTCCCTATAAACCACTGTTTTCATTGAAACTCATTAGCATCACCTGTGTTAATTACACTAGCAAACCAATCAACAGCTCCTTCTTAATTAGGTTTTCTTTATTAAAGCCAGAAATTGCCAAGGCGACAAAAGTCAACTGGGGAAATTATGTGAAAAGGAGTGTTTATGCCAAATTACAGTGGGAAAAAATAGCAATAAAAAGGAAACTCTGTTTGTTTACAGGAATCGGAAACAATATTAATTTTCAAGGTCACTGGTACCATTATTAATTATCCTTGTTATGTTTTATTGGGGTAGTTTTGTGCTGAAAAGATTTGATTTATAAAAATTCCTTGTAAGTTTGCTTGTATTAAATTTCAGCCGCACTGGTCAGTAGCTGTGACATGCTCATGGCATAAACAAAGGTGTTTGGAGATTAAAGAAATTAACAGCAGTTTCACAAGCTCTTCTTATACAGATGTGTTTTGATGGTCACGGATACGGATACACACACACACACACACACACACACACACACACACACACACACACACACACACACACACACACACACTAATTAGCTTCATTTAAGCCGGTCCCACAATTGACAGGTAACTCTTTTTGCCATTACATATATACACTGGGTTCTGTAATTTCCACTCCAACTCATCTGATGAAGTGGACTTTACCAGGGCCAGATTACAGCCTTAGGCACTTTTATAATCATAGGTTCTTTTGCAGTGAGCTGACCTATCAAAGGGAATTGCCAAAAAGAGCCAGGTGTGAATTGTGGGCCATTCTCTGTTATTTAAGTCACTTAGAATCCCAGGGCGAGCAAATGGATTTCTCTTGAGTTATTTCATTGGTACTCAATGTCTTGTACAACCACTGGGGGTGGGTTAAAAAAAATTAACCCGTTCACCAAAGGTAATCTTTCCCACTGAAACCAAGTGTACTTGTGTCAGTTAGCAGATTAAAATTTTATAGTAGGGGACTCATTTGGGGCCCGACATTTGAAATAAGCTTTATTTCCATACTGCCTCTCTATGTTTTGTATACTGTCATTATGTCACAGGACACGTCCGCCTTCATCATGAATTCCACTTTTTGCTCAGTTATTCCTGGTGCCATAAACCTGCCTGTAGAGCCCTGTTTGAAAACTCCTCCAGAGAACCCACCAGAAGCTCTGCTCCTGCATCATCATCATCACCGCCTTGTCCACCAGCTAACGGCTCCTCAACAGACGTGAGTCTGGGTATCTCTGTCATTGGGGCAGGGCGGCCTCAAGCCATCTGAAAAATAATTGCCCGCATTTCGTAGATCCTTGAGCTGTAGGCCTTTGTGTTGGGTCATGGCCAACTTCACATTGATTGCAAACAAATATTGGGTCTGCCATCTGTGATACCTGTATGTTATCCTTATACTTGGGTAGCTACCTCTGATCACAGCATGGGGTTTCCCGGGAGGTGTCTCTTTCTGCCGAGAAGCCCCTTTCCTTCCCCTCTTTCTGGCCAATCTGAGAAGAAACATTCACGAAGACGTGTCCCTCCAGTCAGGCCACACACGCAGGTTGGCGGATGATATCTCAAACCATGAAGAGCCCATCTCTGCTTTGGGAAAGGAGTCCTCCATTTGCCAGAGTGCACCGCTTCTCTATCCCCTCCCAGGGGCATAGCCGGGGGGGGGGGGGGCTTGAGGGGGCCATGGCCCACCCACTTTGCACCTAGGCCCACCCCCCTACTGCCTGTCCTCCCAGCCAGCCGGCGAGCAGGGCTGAGGTGCCGGGGCTTGCTTCCCTCCACTCCAGTGCTCTGGCTGAGGAGAGGGACAAGGTTTATCCCACCCTGGGGCTGCCCTCCCATCTCTCTGACCTGCTCTCCCCCCATTCCTGCCCATCCACCCGAAGTTGGGGCCCATCCACAGGGACCCTTCTGGCAACAGCCCTGCTGCAGAGAGCAAGAATCTCAGCTCTTGTCTACATGGGGACATTCCAGGCACCCTTCCTTCCGGAATGAAAAGTGCCTTTTCCTGATTTAGCGCCATCCACACTGGATGCAGTTCAAGCTAATCCACAAAAAAAGCACTTCTATTTCAGAATACCCGCCCCCCTCCAGGCGTAATGCCAGTCCAGCTCTCCTCCTTTAAATTCACCACCTACCTTGCTGCAGAATCCCTTCCCCAGAGAAACCAGCCCTTACTCTAGTGATCCCATGGGCCAGCAACCACAGAGGCAGATTTTGGCTGGATCTGACCCACAGGATGAAATTCTTCCTTGGTCTGACTCCCCCTGAAGTCACAGAGTCTGCCTGAAACTGCCAAAAGCCACAGATAATCCACAAGCCAGGCTGCAGTGCGGTCAGTTACATTCCCGACTACACACGGGAATTGCTTTCTGTAGCTTCGATGGTATGTCGTGTCACCCACGCGTCCAAAGCGGCCTCACGATGAGATCACATCAGCTGCCCCATGCCTTGAGCTGAGGTACAGGAGGGTGTTTCAGCCTAAATGTGGAGCTTCCTCGCTTGCGTCCATGTAAGGAAGACCATGAGCACTGAGCTATAAAGCAGGCACAGGTGTGTGGAAATGTTCATTTCTTTTGCGCTAGCGAGTGGAAAAAGGAGGAGGCGAAAAAACCACGCCTTTCCCTGAAATTCCTCAGCGTTGCCACAGTCCCACAACATGGATTTAAAACCATGGTGCATTTCCCTGCCAAGCTCTAATGCTTTGAACCCATCGTGGCTAGTCATAACAATAGATTTCGACCAGTTTTAAATGTGTATTGTAAGAGCCTTTTTTAAATGAACATTGTGTACCCAAAAGACCATAACAGTTCTGAAGTGCGTTGGGTACATCTATAGTCAGGGACCTGTCGCTGTTGTTAAAATGGGTTTCTGGCCCAAGAGATCGTAAACGGCTTCTCTGGACTCATCTGCATTTACCGGTTTACCAGGGCTGGCGCGCCGTCTGAGGCGCTGTTTAGAGCAACAGCGCTCATGTGCCACGGCGGGCCATTTTTTTCTGCGAATAAAACAAAGCCTTGCAGTTTCTCCCCTGTCTCCGGAAAAGGTCTCCACAGCACTAGCCCATCAGGGGACTGGACTCGATGACCTCTCGAGGTCCCTTCCAGTCCTAGTATTCTATGATATAGGATTTCTACGATAAGTTTTCAGATGCTATTTAGTGGGGGTGCGATTGCAGAAGGCAGGAAGGAGAGAAAGAGCAGTCAGCCAGGGCTCTAGCAGATTCCTTGAGCTAGGGCTGGGCTCTGGACAAGTATTTCACACTTGTGGCCAGCATAGGGGTCGAATACGTTGGCTATGGAGGAAGAGGAGCGAGACTGGAGGGGAAAGAGCTGTTGAGCTGGCTGAGAAGAACCTGTTGTGAAAGATGGGGCTGCTTTACAGTAAGCCTGCGCCACATAAAGGGTTAAGAAAGGGTCGGTGGACAGACAGCTCATAGTCCATGGGCGCTCACATGGTGGGAGAGAGGGAAAAGATTCCTAAACCCAGAGCTACATAGCAGGGCCGTTTTCCGTGGAGTTATAGCCCTGGATTTCCAGCGGAGAGAAGCAAGGTTTACCTGTCAGAGCCCTCTCGAGATATCCATCCTGGCAGGCCCTTGGCAGGCTGTGCAGATGGCTCATTTACATCCGTGGGAGAGATTGGTCCATACTGTTCAGCTGTACTCTCTCTCCGGCTGGCCACAGAGGGCCTGAAAGGAGACCCTTGGACGTCACGTTCTCACAACACAATAGAGCAAACATTAACGGATCGGCCTTCAACGGGAGCCCACAGCAGTCCCTCGGCACCAGCTTTCCTCTTGATGTGGTCCCTCAAAAACAACTCAATAGGCACCCTGCGGCCACTGGTCCTTCTGTCGCTGAAGTGACCAAGTGGGAAATCGATTGTACAAGTTGGACCTCCCTGGACCGGCGCCCTTAGGACCTGACCAATCCTGGGTGAAGGATTTTTCTGTACCAGCCGAGGTCATTCCTAGCCCCCATGCTACCAGCCTGCAAGGCTGCAGTCTCCTAGCCGCACCTCCACTGGGACTCTCTAGTCCTAGAAGATCCATGGGACAGGAGGACCATGGATGTTGCTGGACAGGCGTCCCAGTTTAGAGAGGTTCAACCTGTATTCTGTGTCATATCAATTGTGAGTTCTCTGGGATAGGAACAGTCTTCTTTACCTCGCGTCTTTACTATGCTTACCACATTTCAATTGCTATCATCAATTGCTGCCATAACAATAAGTCTCTGTCCTTTCTGCACTGCTGCTGCTAACTTTTCACCCCTAAAATGAAATAAGATGACATTTCTGGACTGAAACTTTTGGGCTTAGGGGAAAAAATTAGCCAATTATTTCTGAACCCCTGAATTAGGTTCCCAGTTAAAATACAGAAAAAGCCTTTGACTTCTTCCATGCACTCAAATCTGCTCCGTTTAAAATAATTTTCAACCAGGGTCTTATGAAGTATGTCCTACAGTTCCTCATGTGCTTTACCTGCTGTAGACAGGTTACATCTGGCTAATGCATGCTTTGTGGAGGACTAGCAGGATTTGATTTTGACAATGCAGTGCACAGAAAGGACAACGTGATTAGGATAAGCTCTCCACAAAATCTGGTTTAATTCTAAAATATTCAGTGCAATATTTACATTTCTCTTTAATAGATAGGATTAACTGTTCGCTGTCTGTCAGCCAAAAGCTAGGACCCCCACACAAAGCAATAGCCCATAGGTACATTCCAAAGTGGACTCTAACCTTAGCACTAGAACAGTGCACTAGTTTCATTAAAGGGGATCTAACCAAACTGATGCAAACTCCTCATGTGGACGCATTTAAACTGGTTTAACTCTTGCTTTCATTGATTTAGAAAAGGCCTTTTTGTCAAGACACGGTCATTCTTGCCCTTTTTGCACAATGTATAATCTCTTCTGACCTAGACATTGAGAAGATAGTACCAATGGTTGGGCCTGATTTCTCCTTTCACATGATAGCTAACTCCACTGACTACTCTGAAGTCACTCCTGGATTACACTGCTGGAAGTAAGAGGAGAATCACATCTTCTTTGGCCATGTCCAGTGGGGTCAGATCAATGGACCATCTAGCCCAGCATCCTGTTATCTGATAGTAGCCAGGCCCTGCGACAGCTTTTCCAGACACCAGGGGGAACAATCAATGGGCCGCACCCACGTGGATGTGGGCCCACCTGACATTTAGGCGGTGCTGGGCCTGCACTGGCTGGTGCCCAGTGAACTGCTGGCTGCATGGGTGAGTGCACTAGCCCGGCATGGCGTGGGCCTCCAAATGCCCACCTAGCTGCCTTCACTGCTGCCCTGCACCCACCTAGGAGCCCAGAATCCTGCCTGGGCAATTAAAAAGGGTCTGGGGCTTCCAGCTGCTGCTACTACAGCCATGGCAGTGGCCGGGGGCCCCAGGCCCTTTTAAATTACCTGGGCCTTTGGACAATTGTCCCCTCCAGCCCCCTCCATTAGCAGGCCTGACAGTGGCCAATGCCAAATGCCTCAGAGAATGAATGAAACGGGGCAATTATCAAGGGGTCCAGTCCCAGTCTGGCAGTCAGGGGCTTAGGGACAGCCAGTGCAGGAACATTTTGGCAACTCGCCATTGGCGTTCGCAGGATGAGGCCAAACACTTAGATACTCTGGGGTTTATTGACTCCCGAGTGAAAGTTCTTAACCCTCAGGTGCATTATGGGGAATAACATTTGCATATCACAGGGAGAGGGATTTCTCCAGGAGTTGACTACCTACAAGTTTTCTTCTCTACAAGTTTTCTTCTCTAACTGGTCTTTGTCTATCATGTATCACCCAACACACTTTAGGAAAGCTCTCAAAGCTACATTTTTGCCCCCGTAAACCAGGCTGATTCATCATGGGTGTCAGAGGGATGGACTTTGCTCCTCAGCAGGGCCTCGGTCTTTACAGGAACTAGAAAGCATCAATCCCTTTTAGGACACACCTAAGCTGCCCCCAAAGCTCTCAAAACGCAGATTTCCTCACCCTGTATAAAACTCTCCCCACTGGTAAGTCAATGGACCATGGAATCTTCCATGTTAAATTAATTCTTATAACCCCACATAATAGAACCGAAAAATGAAATGGTCACCGAAGCACCAAAAGCAAGCCAGTCGAGATCTCAGAGGTTCCAATAGTTTCAGGCACTATTACCTTACCAGCCTCCCCAGAGGGGGCGGATTAAAGAAACATTTGGCCCTTTTATCTCGTATGATCACTGACGCATGGAGAGCCCAAAGATAGACGGGTAAGTGGCCGTCCCGTTTTGGGCAGTGAATGTCAATTCACAAGTGGGAAGTTAAGCCACAGGTTAGTTCAGTCGTTTTCTTCTTTGCCTCACTGTTGTTGGTGTGCCCACTCCACGTGGGACCATCTCGCAAGCCAACCACACCACCCTCTCCAAGCCAAAATCAAATTCTCACAAAAAGATCTCCTCCCATGGGATGGCAGAACCGGAGTTTCAGTTGGCTGCATCCATCATGGAAGAGATTCCCCCGTTCCCTTACCCAGGGAAGACAAGAGTCAGCCAGGGAGATAAGATAAAGGCCAGGCTTAAACATATAAAAATCAACCTATCTTTAGGGCAACTAGAGCTTTTTTTAACATACATTTGCCACATGTAGAAGATTTTCCCCATTTTTATAATAATCGTTAAATAGTTTTTCTTTGTGTCTATTGGTTAACATGTCCACATACAGCTGGTTATCCTTGGCCTATTGCGATCTTCCTGAGGACGCATGATCTGCAATCCAAAACCTTGAAAGATTGTCAACATAATCCTAACTATCCCATTGTATTACCACATCAGTATTTCAATTTTAGTGGGATGTTCAGGTTTTTCCTCCCTGCAAGAAGTATCATATAAATGGCAAACAAGATACTGAAGATCGATTATTTAACATAATTGCACAATCTAATTGTATAGATTTTAAATGGAACAAGAAGGGGAAAGATTAAAATCATATAGCACAGCAGTATACTTTCACAAAGTGCATTAAATATATTTTCTCCAATTAGGGAACAATGAAAATATTTACTGTCAATTCAGTGAAGAAATTCTGGAACAAGAGTCAAGGAAAATTCAGACTAATATGTGAAACGGGCAATTAATTTTAATCACTAAAACTTCCATGTGCAGAGAGCTGCCGAAAAGACCTGTGCTCTAGACTATCCTTCATTTTGGCTATACATTGTGGGGCCTTTATAAATATACAGCGTCACTGACCTCCCCATGCATCACAAAAGAAAAACATCTGGTTTTATAGATATTATACTAGGTTTTTGTCGGCTTTATAATCCGTTGCGGGGGGGGCAGGGATTGACCCAGTGCCGTATACTCTGTAGATTAACTGCAAGGGGACAGAGGGACGAGGAATGTTACCGTGTCTCGAAAATTAAGTGAAAATGCTAACCTTGTCATATCCAACAGGCAAACAAAGGGGAAGAAAGCCATGCTCCGCTCAGCTTTACCATGGGTTAACTGGCATTTCTAATACTTTTCACCCAGCCTGACTTGACAGATGCCTAACCTTAGCTACTGAGTGGAGACAACCTGATGGGCTTTGGCCATACAGGGGGAAAATTTTTGATGCTTCCCACTTATGACATGATTGATTTTCTTTCAGCGGCCCTTCACTTTTGGATGTGGCGAAGACTGCCTGCCTGCCTGAGCCCCCGCGCGCCCTGACCTCGACATATGGCCGCTGTGAGGCTGAAAACTGATGACGGCAGAAACCTAAAAAATCAATAGGCCCTGTCAGTCAGGAGGGAGGCGAACGTCTTTTAAAAACCCAATCACGACATGTACTGGCTGCATGGTGCAGATCTACTGCACACTTGAGAACACACTGAATTTCCAATTTATTTATTTGCTTCCCCGTTTACCTATTTATGCCTTAACTTTAATGCAGCAAGGGAGACAGCAAAACATGTTGTTAGGATGGGATATTCATGCGATTGGGGGGGGGGGGGAGGAAAGATTCCCCGGAAACGCTGTGCATAGTCTGAAACAAAGAGCACCTTTCTGTTGCCAACATAAACACTGACATCATTATTTTTGACATTATCTGGAAAGAATTTAGATAGAAGGAGTTTTGGAATCTAAAAACATATGAGCATGCGGCTGTTTTAATCCCCGTTGCAGGGGGCAATGTACTTTTTTGTTGGGAGGGGGGCTTTCTCCATTTCTAAAAATATACGAATCATTGAGTGCAATTTTGGTTTTACATTTCTCGGTTCCTGTCGTGGTCTCTTCCGTACATGGGAGAGAGCAAAATGTGAGGTGCTAAGTTTTGCTTGCCCCGAGGAAGTCAACTAGAGTGGAGGGCACACTGTGTGGTACAGAAACCTAACAGCGGCCCACAAGTTCAGAACAGTAGCAACCAACTCTGGTCACTTTTCTCTTGCCAATTCAGAAAAGAAAAAGCAATTTTTTTCCTTGAGAGGCAACACAACGCATCGCTCTTTGGTTTCCACAGTTTTCCCACCAAAATCACTTTGGAGGGCTCCTGAAACAAACTACAACAAAAATAACTCCACTCTGACTAGAAAGAGAAGGAAATATTGTTAGTGAACGTGTTATCCTTTGTCACTGCCGCAAAAGAAATACCAAGAAACAAGCAAAGGCACTGAGCGATTGACCAAGTCAGCAATCATTTTCTGAAAGCAACGTATGCCAACACTGGTATTTAACAAGTGAAAAGAACCAATCTGGCCTAAGAAAGGGAAAGGTGTGTTACCGCGATACAGTTGAAAAATCCACCACACGTAAATTATTTTTTTTAAATCACATCTGAGGCTAATTCCCAAACTAAGACCAATTAAAGCTTTCTTTATGACTGCAAACCTGACCATCTTACAAGTTCACCCTGTTGCAGTGGGGGGAAGGGGTGTTTTAATGTAATATTAATGAGCCAGGATAGAGGGTCATAAAAAGTGATAGGTTTTTGCGATGGTAAATTATAAATCGGTATTGATTTTTCCCGGCACTAATGCAGCCAGCTTATTGTAAGACACCACAGGCAAAGTGCACTTTATCAGATTAGACTGGAGCCTGGTATCAAATATACATGAGAAAAAGGATGCATTTGTTACTCAGACGAGACTTTAAAAAATATATATAACATTTTTAAGGAAAAAAGTAGAAAAAATTAAGAACTTAAATATCAATCTGAAAGGATCCCAAATAGGAGCAAATTGGTGTCAGTTACATTCTGCTAATTTGTTTTTAAACTAGTAGATTTAGGATATTCACACATATATAGGTATATTTGGGCCCTGTGCATATTCAATTGTAAAATGGTAAAGTTAATCAGTCGATTACTAAATGGGTAGAGTATCTCATGTGCTTAAGGGTTTTCAAAAAATCAAGCCCAATTTGTACATATGTTTATGAATAATACACACAAAATGTATGCAATGTGTTACTTTTGCCATCAGATACTGTTTTTTTTTAAAAGTGGTTCCATTTTACATGTTGCTACTTCAAGCCAACAAAAGAGTATGAGAGAGCTCTTTCCTTCTGTGCTTTTATTGCTGAAATGCTTTCAAGAGTTTCTTTTTCCTTTCGCCTAACAAGTCTTGGGAGTTGCCTGCATGGTGAAATTGGGCGTGATTTTTAAAAACCGCTCTGCTTTTCATTCGCTGACCTTTCTTTTTGTAAACAGGCCCAATTTCCTTGTTCAAACACAGCAACAATGTAGATAATTTAAAGCAAAGAGAGGCACATAAAAAAAACCTAATTACATCCAACCAGGTTGCTTTGTCTAAAAGCGAACATCAGTTGTTGCTCATTCACTTGTGAGTCAACAAGGGAAAAGTTTGCACACAAACAGTGTACTCTTGTGCCACTCCAGCTCTTATGTCATGTCAAGAATGCGAAGGGCCATGTTTTAAAACACTTCACAACTGCTTCTTAATGACGATTGGCACTTCTTCTGTAAACTACCTACCACTTACCCTATTGCTCAATGAATAAGTCCCAACATCCAATCTGAAGTGGTGATGTTGCAGACCAAAGCAGCAACAAGCCTCAGCCAAATCTGCTTTTCTCTCTGTCTTAAGGGCATAAACACTTTTCTTTAAAACTGGCAACTCTTTTGTTTAAGCCCATGTGTCTACTGACAGCTCATTAACAAACAGCAAACCCCCACAAGCTGTTTGCTACAGACTGTACTGAAGTGAAGAAGTGTGAATGTAAATAAGTAACAAAGGGAGAACGAGGGGGGGGGGGAGTCTCAGTGAATACATGTCTTCTCATGTATTTTACTCCATCGCAACTAATACCGGAGACTTTGTTTTCAGACAATGCACTGACTTCCTTCAAAATGATTCATCTTCTTTGTTATATCTTACTTTTACAACTTGCACCGGCAGATTAAGAAATAGAACCACTTGGGGGGGGGGGGGGGAGCTTCCTGATTTCTCTCCCCTTGCTCGCAAACGGTTGGCAACAGATAATCCTACACAAACCGACCCACCCTTTTACACTAAGACCCTGCAATTAGCTGTGTCCAGACAGAGCACTATTGACTTTAATAAACCTGCAAGGTCAAGCCAAAGTTGCTGAACATTCAGCAGTGCACTTCAGTACCTGTTCATTTTAAGCACGGGCATGGTCCCATTAACGTCCATGGGACAACCCAGGTGCTTAAGTGCTTTGCTGGATAAGAGCCAAAGAGGACTGCACTTTGCAAGATCAGCCTCCCCCCCCCCCCCCAAATTGCAGGATCTGGGTCTCAGGTTGTAAAATCATAGAACACTAGAACAGGGAGGGCTCTCGAGAGGTCACCAAGTCCTGTCTCCTGCCCTCACGACAGGACCAAGCACTGTCTAGATCATCCCTGACAGGTGTCTGTCCAACCTGCTCTTCAATATCTCCTGGGATGGAGATTCCACAACCCCCCTAGGCAATTTCTTCCAGTGCTTGACCAGCCTGACAGGCAGGAAGCCTTTCCTAGTGTCCAGCCTAAACCTCCCTTGCTGCAATTTAAGCCCACTGCTTCTCGTCCTAAGCCCGTTGCTTGTCCTATATAGTATGACAATAGAAAAGGACCTCAAACTACAGAAGACTCTCTAGCAGGCTGCTAACAACCTTGTTGCCCTTGTTACAATGCAGCACCACAAGACAAACATTCGAGCCCCGAGTTTAGCAATCCCTACTCAGGCAGAATTCCCATAAACAGCCGCGGAAGGTTTGTCAGGCTCAAGATGAGGCTTTTGCATTGCAACTACTCCTAGCTTTAAAGTACTAAGAGGAAACCTATTTTTAGGCAAAAGCTAATCAGGTAAAACCTAATAAAGCCAAAAAGGAAATGAGGAAAATAGGTTATTCCCACTGCAACCTAATCGTACCCCTATTGAAGCCAACTGTAAAAACTCCCTTAAACATCAGAGCCAAATGCACTTACCGACTCCTCTGCTAGTGTAAATTACTGTTGCTCCATTGAAATCAATGGAGCTTGGATAATTTACACCAGATAAGAATCTGACACACTAAGTCGTCCTTTACATGGCGTCCCAATGCACTGAGTGACGCTATGAGCCAGGCTATCAAAGAGAGCAAAACTGGTTTCTTCATCTTCTCAGTGGAAACGGACCACGCTTCCAATCAAATCGTTATTTTCAAGTTATTTCTGGAACATGACTAAAGTGAAAGAACCATTTTTCACTTATGCTAATTTCTCTTTATTAGTGATGCCAAAGTCCTCATTTACATTCTTTCATACAAGTTTGTTCTTGCTGCTTTAGGGATAAAACTAATAAACAAATACATAAATTAGTATATTTTAATTAAATGTTATTCCATGAAGTAATATTGTATACCATTGTCTAATAGAAGCACCTCTTATTCAAAATCTCATGTAAGATTAAAATATTAGAACTCATTAAAAACTAATTTGAAAATCACTTTACCTAACAAACAAAAATTCCTAGCTTGCTCTTCTAATATGTGTGGTTTGTTAGGCTACAGGAGATATCATTGGAGCACTTTGTATTATTACAGCATACATGAGGTACAAGTAGTGCAATGCCTCAAGACTTCTCAGAACACTGATTCAGTGGTACCAGAAAAGTTATTACCATTTCTGTTTTAAACACATTCTCATTATACTGCTGCTGCAGTTTTGCAGGATCAGAAGAGATCCTTTTTTACACCCACACACTCTGAGATAGTGCTTTGCATCAGTAGACCTCAAAGTGCTAGTTTTATACACACCAGCCCAAACATATATATGAATTAATGTTTGGTAGGTCTGAAAGATGATATCATATCACTTCTGAAAGCATAAAAGGCATATGTATTTATGTAGAGAGCCTTACAAATCTCTGCATTATATCCATGGCTATCCTCAACCACAGACGTGGATGTGAATTATCCTCAGATCATTTTTGCAGATATGGATACAAATTTTTTATCTGCACTAGACTGTATTTAGATTATCTATCTATCTATCAGACAGACAGACAGACAGAGGGGGTACATGGGGATAGATAGATAGATAGATAGATAGATAGATAGATAGATAGATAGATAGATAGATAGATAGATAGATAGATAGATAGACAGACAGACAGACAGACAGACTCACTCCTTCCATCCAGGTATGTTCCTCCTGAATATTTTTTTCAAGAAGAACGTACATCTTATAAATTTAAAACTCTGTTCCCATTAGAATAAATAGGGCCGTTTAAGCAGCACGGTGTGGCTTACGTTCAAAAAGCATAAAACAGTCACATTTTAATCTTTTATCGGACCCACTTCTGCTGGTGAGCGAGATAAACAAGGCAACAGAAGTGGGTCCAATGAAAGATATTTCCTCATCCACCTTCACCCATGTCTTGGGACCTACACAGCTACGCCAACACGGCAGACAACATTTTTAAAGCAGTTGGCAGAAACAGCGAGAGGGTTAAAAATTCCCAAAGTTCATGAAAACACATTTGCTTCATTATAAGGCATTCTCTAACAGCGCCTCCCCTCAGAAGCAGTAACTGCACACTGACTCCACATTTCCTATTACAGTTCTACCCCCATGGTGATTTTTTTCATGTAAGATTATTGCTTTCCAAGGAGAGTATTTAAATAAAAACAAACGCTCCATTTAGCAGCTGCACTGACAAGCTTTGTCTCTTACTTGGTTACATGTCTTGGAAATCCAAAGATTTAAAGAAAAAAAAAAAAGAGGAACCAGAGGAAATCTGAGGGGTCATTTTTGTGTCTATAAATGTGCTTTTTGAAAAGGTACATTCATATCTCAGCCTTCCTGAAAGCATAACTGACTAGCCTTTACTAAAACTATTTTACAACACAACCTAAGGAGCTGTAAGACCATTCCTTGAGGCAAGAGGTATCCGTTTCCAATATTGGAAGAACGTTCTCTAGAGTGATATTGATTACACTGTGATGGGAAGCTACAGGACAAAGCTAAACTAATTAACCAATAAGCTCAAAGACTACCTGCCTTCAATACTGTTTGAAGGCACATTTAATTATTCTGTGGCTGCAAGAACATGGAGAGGGACATGCCATTTAGGTAAATGTAGCAGAGTGTATTGACTGGCGAGCTGCAATTCCCAAGCAGGGCTAAGATCTTCCAAGAAATGGTAAACAGAGACGTTTCCATTTGGAGAAGTCCTGGTGCCTTCGCATGGGGGTTTATCCATCAAACATGGGTGGACTCCTCTATACACGACACTCTGAAGGAGGAATTCCCTGCAGCTAAAGACAAACGATGCCTTTTCCCACCCAAAAAAAAATCATTCCAATGCGGTAGGACTTCGATCTCCATCTGGGATGTGATGTTTCCGGTGGTGGAACTCACAAGTCAGAGGGTTGTCCCAGCTGAAGACTGGCATGGTTTGGGTTTTCATTCCTGCTCACTTGCTCAGACCTTAGCATAACTTCACAAATATTTTCAGCGTGGTCTTTTAAACTGGGTTGACAGCGGCAATTTGGTTTTATCTGAAAAGGAGGCTCAGAGTCCACCACACCACGAAGAGGGCAAAGTCCTCCTCTAAATCAACCTCCCGCCTAACCGTAACCTTTTCCCCAGGAATATCAGCAAGAAACAATTGATTACACAATGGGTAAAATCACTGTGGGCACGGACCTTTTTAATATTCTACCCGGCAGCTTTGAAATCACGGCAAACAGTGTAGACGGGGAAGAGCCTCTTAACTACGCAGAACCTGAAGATCCCAGAGAACAGGCCCAAGGAGATGAAGGAGGCCCATTCACACAGCCCACACACAATTCTCGATGCCCATCACTGCCCTAAAGTGAGAAATACAAGCTCATCACACTGCCCAGGACACGGAGTGAACTGAGCCTAGATCTCCTGAGTCCTAGTCTATGAAGAATTTCAATTTGAGAAGGTTGATTCTGTGGTCCTCAACGTATCCAGCAAGACCTTGGTCCCAACACAGTCAGATATTTCACTAGTCATCTCGCTCTCAACCCCACTGCAGCCAAACACACAACCACTCAGCAAAACTGAACAGGCAAAAACACTTTCTTCTTTCCCCCCCCCCCGGGGTTTAGATTTTTCTGTACCCATCGGCACATTGCTGACCGTATGACTAGACCGGGGTTTCCTATTTTTAAATGATGTACCAAGGTTTTAACCAGAGAACTGTTTTTGCAATCGTACAGGCAGGGCACATCGATAACAGGACTAATTCTACTATCCAGCGTGGAAAAGCACAGTTTAATGAAGCTGTACTATGAAAAATTACAGGGAAAAATTATTTCTATTGGAAGCCTTTTTAATAAAATATGTGTTGGCTCCCAAAAACTGCTCATCATTTCTAAGACTAAAAGATTGATCCTGCAATTACTGGGCATGCCAAATTCTCACCAACTCTGAAAAGTCCCTTACAGTGTTATTCACGAATAGAAGGGCCAACTCGAGAAGAAAACCAGGACTGAGATTTTCACGCTGACCACATCTTACAAAGCATGTAAAGCCAGATCCAAAAGTACCAAGTCCCCTCTTAACTTCAGTGATGTTTTGGATCAGAAATCCATTCGGTAATCTGCACAGATTCTCTGCGCTTGCAAACTCATTCAGCATTTTCAAACATGGGCCACAAAAATGCACACACATCCACTGCAAACCGGTGTTTTCACACACAAACCACAGACGTGCTTGTTTCCAGATGTGGGGACCAACCCCCATTTCTAGACTTGGTTCCTACATTAAAGAAGCTTGCCAGGAACTCTCTCTCTCAAAATTCCGTTGATTACATGTTATCATTTTATTAAAACCCATTTTTTATTTATAGTCAGTGTTCAAAGTCAACATTTCTGGATAGAACTCAGTTCTCTGTCTAATTTGACACCACAGGCTGCATAGTTAGGAGACGGGAGAGAGGCCAGTTTGCCTGTGTTATGGGCAGTTTGGAGTGACAGCTTCAGACGACTGAACAAAGACGCATTTCCAAAGAGACTCTAGCAAGCAAGCCATAAGCTACAAAATCCCCAGAGCATAATGCTCTCAGTCCAGCATTGTTTGCTTGTGGTACAGGTCTCTTGTGCCCAATCAGATTCGGAAATGGACTAGCTAAACATCTTCCTGTGAGCTGATTTGATAAAGGTCCTGCTGTCTGATCATGGAAACCTTCAGCAGCATTTTAGAAACGTGCGAGAGGTCGCTCCCATTCAGACTGTATTTTAATCTTTGAAGTTTGGGTCAAAGCACCTATTCTGAAGCACCCCGACTCGGGGGAATGATCCATCTTCGACACAGAGCTACATGCCTACGTTCTGTGAATAGGGGTGGTACGCTAAAATCCTTCACATCCGCTCCAGGCCCTAGGCAAGGAGGGGAAGGGCTGTTTCTTTGCTCCTAGGGGGGTGTGGCCTCAGGCAAAAGAGGCGTGGCCTCAGGTAGAAGGGGCATGGCCTAGGGGCGACTACAGCACACCCAGCCCCAGTGCTGCCTGGAGCAGACTGCATTCCCTCTTGCCCTTAGAGCCACCCAGAGCACACCCCACTGTGCTCCAGCAGCCATTTAAAGGGCCTTGGGCTTCCCTTTGAATCACCAGGCCCTGGAGCCACTGCCCCCTTCCCTCCGCCCCAACTAGTCAGCGGACCTGAAAGCACCTCACGGATTCCATCCTCCGCCTCGTCCTCATACCAGAAGGGGAGGGGGGGGTCACCGAGGCACAGGGTAGATGAAATGACTTGCCCATGCTCACGCCAGGAGCAGCAGAGCTGAGGGGAGCCAGGGGGCCCTGCCCCTCTCACTTTTTAACAAAAGGAGCACCCCCTCCCCTCCCCCATTTCTACCAGGGCGCAGGGCCGGCGGCAGCCGTCCCGCGTTGTGTGAGTGGGAAGGGCTGGGAGCAGCTTCCAGCCCCAGGGCAGGGTGGGAGGGGACGACCTATTCCGGGGCTTTGCTGAGCTCATCGCTTCCCCGCTGCCGCTGGTAGCGCCCAAAGGCAGCCAACACCTCCAGGCTGCTGCCGACCATCCACGTGGGCAACAAGACCAACGGTTCCCAGGGAGGCCTGCGCAGAGCTAGCCTCGCCGCACGGCAAGCGGCCGTGGGGCAGGAAGAGGCAGAACTCTGCAGCGCTCTGGGGCTGGGTGGCGGCAAGTCGCCCTGTTTGATTTCGCTCCTTTCCTCTGAGCGGCAGCTGGTGGTTGGCTTCGTGCTTCGATTGGCAAAGGGGCCACTCTGGGATCATTGCTAGGAAGCGGCCCTGGCAAAGGGAAGGGGACGTGGGGGTCTGGATGAGGCACCAGGGGCATTGCTGGGGGTGTGGAGCAGTAGCATGAGAACTGAAGGGCCAGAGAGCCACACCCATCCCTCCTCCAAAGTTTCCCGGCACCCTTGATTGCGGAGAGCCAGGAATAACATGCAGGTCTCCTGGATTCTCAGCCTGATGATTTAACCCTTAGACCGGTGGTTTCCAACTGTGGTCCATGGACGTCTGGCAGACCACAGACATGCTTAGATTTCCAAATGGGTCTGCACCACCATTAGCAACATTTTAAGGGGGCTGCACTGAAAAAAACCCATTGAAAATCACTGAATTGGACCATTCTTTCTCCCTACAAAATAGCCAATATCTATTTATTGATATGGCTACTACTGCAAAAAAAAAATCAACTTTCAACAAAAAAATCTTGTTCAGCACATTTGCAGAAAGCATGGTCGGGGACCTCTTAATATTTTTAAATAGTCAATTAAAAAAAATCTATATATGAAAGAAGCCACCGCCGAGATTATCCATTTAGAAGAAATCAGAATGTATTTTGCCACTATTTTTTGACAAAACAGTATTTTAAAGAGGGCGGAGGGAGAGACAGAATTGTTTTGTTGTCAAGAAAATACATCTCGCATAAAATGTGAAGGTTGCCAAGAAATGACAGTATTTGGCAGCATCCTTAAATGTTTTTCATTTTTAAAGTATTTATGCTAAGGCAGAAAATAAACTATCCAACATTTTAGTCACTTGCGGTGATTAAGGCAAGTCATTAGATTTTTAGTTTAAAATTGCTCCCATTCCTAAACCAGCTAGATTTTCTTCCATGTAGAAAAATATGTGCAGTTTTCTGCTCTCAAAACTCGTAAGTGTATTTGCTTTATTTTAGTGTTCTTGTACGATGCAAGCCAAACACAATATGCTAAGACTTTGAACATATTTTTCATTTTAATTGGAAACATTTACAAACATAATGTTGGTGAAAAGAAACAATTGGAAAAATGGATTGGAACAGAACATTTAAAAAAAAAAGTATCCATCAAACAAATGCAAGAATTTGTTTCTCTTCCTTGTAGAAATGCAAGTAGTTGCATTTAGTTTGTCTAAAATTATGTACAAATATCAACTTGGCATGCTTCCTTGATAGTGGCCTGCTTCACTTACCCTATTTATCATGCTGTTTTAAAACTATTTACAAATGCACAGTTCTCATGAAGTTAGAAGTAAATTTGGATCTATTTTTTTCTTTTTATAAAGACATTGATGTGTTTTTTCTGACATGCCTCATGAACTCAGTCAATCACAAGTCTTTCTTAATGGAAACCACATGTCTGCCCAGAACTGTGTAATTACAATGCTAGGATTCTTGGCACTGCCAGGAAAGGGGGCATTGTCAAACCAATTAGAGTTTATTTATTTACATACCATTTCTGGATGAAAAAGTTCTTTCTTTTATGCTGAGAAAATATATATTTCATCGAGTAACTGTAATTTTCTCTAGATAGTTTTAAGTTTCATAGCAATTACACTTCTCATTTTCAGTTAGTTTGCATGTAAGGAAATTTTCCTTTAAACAAAACATCTGGGAATAGCATCATGAAATTTATCGACACGGTTTTCATTTGTTTCAAATGACGGAGGAGATGTCAGGCGGCCGTTTCCCTGAGCTCAATATAGTCCATCCCACTAGGTGTTTTCCATGTGCAGTATGCTGTATTCTTATAATTATACAACAATTCAGTATCACTCTTCTTAGATTTCCTTATACCAAACTCACCCAACTCAATCACTGGAACTAGACACACAACTACGTTTCAGCAGAAAGACCAAAGGTCCAGAGGGTGATCTGAGACATTATTCCAAGACAGGTTGCCCTGGAAAACTTGTATCAAAGAAGTCACATGTCTCGGGAAAGCCAAATACCATGTAACTGGTGTGCCGGATCCATCATCAAATCATGCATACTGTCAGCCGAAGGTTACGTTTGACAAGTTAGTGGAAAGGGTGGCAGCATTCTGTGATCTGTCGAATGCATTTCAGGGAAGCAAAAGGCATGCTACAGACAAAAAGCCCCGGTGGGTGTGTGTGATGTTTTCCATTCCATTGAGAGGCATCCGACACACCACAAAATGCTTCACAAACAATATCCACTCAGTTGTGCCTTCTCACAGGCCCCGTTCTGAGCCAGATAGACAAAGCAGAGAAGACTCCTAACTTGCATCCATATCTTGGTTTTATTAGACTCCTGTTGCTGCCCAGATGCAAAACATCGTCAATTGCCTAAGTATCAAACAGGGACAGCTCTCTAAAAGGAGGAGTCTTGCCTGTGAGTTTATTGGATCTAAAATTCCGGCAGGAGCATTACGAGATGTCCCCAAGACCTGCAGCTCTCCGTGCCTGAGGCGGAGCTCACCGCCTTGTTTATTCCTAAAGGCACTTCAGGACGGCCGTTAACATAGCACCTGAATGTCTGACTCTCCTTGTAATGTATTTCCCCTCACAGCACCCCCATGAGGCTAGGAAGTGGTGTGACTGGAAACTCAGGGGCCAGACAGAAAGGCGACTGCAGAGCAAGGCCTCGACCCAGCTAGGTTGCATCTGACACAATGGGGGCTACGGAGGGGGATTTTTTAAACTCTTTGTTTTAAACTATTTTTGTTCAGCTGGTGTAGTCTTTATGGCAGCCCTAGGCAGCAAGGTCTTCTCTCTAGCCCCAGAGCAGAGAGAGCAGGAGCAGCCATAGGGTCGCCTTCTCCCAACCTACTGGCATGTTTTAATCCTAACAGGAAGGCCTGTAATGGGGCAGATGAAACCCTGAGCCAGAAAGGGCCATAGAGAAGTCCTCCAGGGGGCTAGAGTAGGAACAGAAGAAACTGGCCAATCACAGGCCAGGGAGGCCTACAAAAGGAGCTGCAAAGCTTAGCAGCAGCAAAGGAGGGGGGGGAACTGCTGTGCCAAACCTCTACATAAAACTCTCCACACTTCAGAGGTATTGTTGATCAGTGCTTGCACAGAAGTGGTTAAAGGCCCTGGTCCAAATTTTTTGTTTGAAGCTTCTTTTTCTGAAAAAAAATTAATATACGCTTTCAGAATTTTCCTTTTCTTAAGGAATAAAACCTCTCCACTTTTTCAACAGCAAATACCTTGGAATTAATGTCATCCAGGGTAGGGAGAGGATTTCTCCAGTTTTCCTTTCACCCCTCTGATGTTTCAACCCCTCTTCCCCATTGGCACAGTTACAGAGGGGCAAAAGGAAACATGCAATGCAGCCACTTGAATAAAAAACATGAATGTTAGTCTTCCTCCCACACACCCATTTCTGTTTTTCCTGTGGCAAAATGGGGAAAAGAGAGAGACAAAAAAATGGTAGAAAGAGAGAGAAGGGGGAAAACTCACAATGCTTTTAAAATGAAAAATGCCAATAAAAATTGTCACCAAAATATCTGAAGCAGGAAATTGTTCCTTTCGGAAACAAAATCGGAACAATTTATCCAGGTCATGGTGGATTCTCAATCACTGACCATTTTTAAATCAAGGCTGGGTGATTTTCTAGAAGATCTGCTCCAGAAATTATGCAGGATTCCCGTGTTCTATAAGAGCTCAGAGCACATGATCACAAGTGGCCCTTTCTGGTCTTGGAATTGATGAAAATTGAAATGATTGACAATTTCCCTCCTATGTTTTGGGCATCCCCATTGGGCTGGGAGCTGAGAGAGACAGTCCTTGCCCTGAAGAGTTGACTGTCTACATACCCAAGAGAAATTCGAGGTGGGAGCAAAAAGAAAGGCATGGAGAGGGGCGCGTGTTGCTCATGGTCACGCAGGAGGCCAATAAACGAAGGCCAGGTATACACTCAAAGGGAAGGTCGAATCAAGATACGCAACTCCAGCTACATTAATTATATAGCTGGAGTCGATGTACTTTGTTTTGTATTTCCCACCATCCCCACAGCAGGAGGCCAATGGGAGGAAACGCTCCCATCGGCTTCTCTTCCTCCTCACAGAAGCAGGTGTACCAAATGGGGGTGCCCTCTGAGTTTGATTTAGCGACTCTTAAGTAGACCCGCTAAATTGAACTCCGGAAGGTCACTCGCGGCAGCGTCAATCTTCTGTTTTGTAAAGTCCTGGCCTAAGCTATTGATAACAATACCGTTCTTTCTTAAAAAGGCAGGGGGGGAAACCTACCCAGTCTGCCACAATGCTGTTGCAGTTTTATGCCTCTGCTCAAAATAATGGAGTCACAGCGGCTTGATAACGGGTGACACAGTGGAGTGACAGGACAGGCATTTAAGCTGAAGTTGGCATCTTTTTTTTTTTTTTTTGGATGGATGAGTGTATTTTAAAATACAAACCCTGGCCAGAAGGAAATGTCTCCTGAGTTAGGCATTTAAAGCACTATTTTCAGAGCTGACGGAGCTAACCCCACATTTTCCAGACTGAGATGAGAAAGGTGAAGATGACCTCCCAGTAATATGATCAGGCTCGGCTCAGAATGTTCCCTTTCCTTAGGTCAAAGCCTTTGTCTTCACAAGGAGCCAAGCCAAGACCACATCTCTTCTTTAATGACTGGAGCATTAAAACCCTTCTTTGTCCTCTTCCAGATGGACTAGACAGTCACAAAAGGCCTTCTCCACCCCGCAAGCTCACTGATCAACCACACTTAGCCTGAGTGTGGAGGGCAAAGTGAAGGCTACTTTCTACTACGGGCAGGGAGGGTACCAAAAAACAGTCCTCAATTCATGCTCCAGCAACTGACTGGGCGCATAGAGAAAATTGCTCCCCAAAATGGGTTGAAGGAACTGACTGTCTCCCCAGAAACAGGGCAGCTGGAGAGGGGCTGTGGCTCTTTGTAATGGCTACCCCATAACTCAGATCAGATGTTAAGGCTTCAATGTAGCCTCTCTCAGGGTACATCTATACTGCAACACTATTTCGGGATACTGGAGTATCCTGAAATAGCTATCCTGTGTCTTCACAGCAAGACTGTTATTTCGGGCTTGCTATTCCAACGTCCCTGTAAACCGCATTCTATGAGGAGTAAGGGACGTTTTGGAATAGCGCTTTATTTTGAAATTTGGCGCCATGTAGACAGCACCACATGATGAAATAAGCTATTTTGAAATAGCATCGAAATAAGCTGATGCAATTTGCATAGCTCAAACTGCGGATCTTATTTCGATTTACCGTGTAGTGTTGACGCACCCTCAGTGACCAAATCAGATTTCGACAATCTCGCTACGAGACAGGAAAATGGCGTCAGCTGGCAAAGTAAAACTGCAAAAATTATGCCAGAGCTACTGTGTGTTCGAGGAGTCTGTCAGGTTACTCAACACAAAAGCAAAGGTAGCTTTTCAGCCCATTGTTGGCTCTTCTTGCTATTCTTGTCCCAATGCCGCCAGAGCCGGGCCAGTGAAAAGTGTTAAAAACAGCCAGAATCCTCGCTGAAAAAAGCAATATGCCGTCAGTCTGACATCTACCTCGCTTTTCCGCTCATTGTCAGTGCCATGATTGATGGTGTTGTTCATTAAATGTGGGACGATTGTCAGCTTTTCCTGAATAAATATAAAAAGAAACAAAGAACTCCCCACCCTTTTTCAAGCCACAGTGAATTATTTCCTCTTTTCCTTTGGTGAATTCAAAAGTGTTTCATGCACTGTTCTCAAAATACACTCTCTAGTTTTAATCCCAAAGTAGGACATTACACTTGGAATACAGAACCATGTAGCTACTTATTTGTTTTAAGAACAAGAGGCTTTTTCCTTTAGTGTCGCATTTCAGCTTTGTGCAAAAGGCAAGAACTGCTCTTCAGCAAAGACTATAAAGTTCATGGAATGATGTGCATAAAGTAGAGGTTACGATTAGCACCACAAATGATAGTACAAGAGTCAATTCACTACACTGCTGTGTTTATTTCATAGCTGGATGAGAAAAAATATTTTAAAAGTCAGCTATTTGGAAAATATTTTAACCTGGCTGCATTTTTCCCAAGCTTCCGTGAAGAGATGCGATGTACAAACAATCAAACTATTCCTGAACATTTGCCATTTTCACTGTACATTTTATCTTCATGACTTCCCCTTGTACGAGCACCTTTTACCTTTCTGCTTCACGGAACCCTTCTAATCAGGTCATTGCTTACACTGTTAATAACAGGGTCATTGCTCAACATCGTTCAAGTTTTACATTGCATCAGTGTGTAGGAAAACAACCACAGACAGTAATTATGAAATTCAGTTCGGGCAGGGGAGTTGGTTAGCAATGCTTAATTCTGCAAATTATACCTGGATTCTCTTTGGAGGGAACTTGCTAACGGACAATCGTATTTTCCTCCTCAAATGCGACATGGGTTGAGTTGAATGGTGAATTATTTTGAATACCTCTGTACAGAACAGGAAACTGGGAACTGTGGGGAAAACTGGCACTGGGCCATGGATTGAAGATTCTATCTGACTGTAATAGAAGGTGATTATTGAGGACTAGCAGGCAGATGATGGATGATTTCCTCTTAAAATGACAGCTCTGCTGTGTATCCGCAGTCCTCCTGCAGCACAAATGCACAGGTCGGCTTTTGGGGCTTTTTAATTCTTAACGTGGTGGGAAATGGATTTCAAAGCTGTGGCAAGCTAGTGCCGGCTGGCAGGGCACGTTCGCCCTGGTCGGAGAAGGTTTTTAGTCACAGCAAATCCAGCGCAAGACACGCTGACTACAGGTTACAGCCATTTTATTGTCAAAAGCAGCAATAAAACGGAGTGCTCCCCTGCAGTTCTTACTCCAGCAAAACCCTTTAGACAATTCTACAGAAGAAACTCACAGATTGCCACACCTACCTTCACAGACACAGTTACCACCCCAGACACACACACACAAAATGTTCTTGATAGTCTGAGGTAGCCCAGAATATACTCCCAAGGAGAGAGTCCAAGATACATGCCTTAAACTCTACGCTGCCTTTGCCAGAGAATGACATTTCCACAAAGAATGGGCCACTCAAATACCCCTAGAGAACTTGCTTCAAACACAGAACTAAAATGCCCTCCACCCACACATCCCTGCTTGTCACCTATCACTTCACACTGGAAGCAACAGGGAGCAGGAGATACCATCAGACAACTAAACCCATACTGGATTGGGAACCCATCCGGAACCCACACTTGTGGCCTTCAACCAACTTTCCTGCCGCTCCATCAGAAGCAAGTTCCCTACAGACCAGACCTCTCCATGTGCACACTTCCCCTGATACAGTGACCAACCTCCCTCTTTGCAGGCGCACACACACACACACACACACACACACACACACACACACACACCTTTCGAGATCCCAGGGTCCTCCATATGCCTATCCCAGTCTGGTGTTCCTCATCCAGAGATCTCCACATCCCCAAGAGCAATTATGTGGGTGCCACAACACTCTCAAATGAACTCACTCAGGAAAACAACAAAAACCAAAAACACCCTAGCTACGTCCAGATTGCATCCCTTTTTCGGAAAAGGGATGCAAATTAGACGTATCGCAATTGCTAATGAAGCGGAGATTTAAATCTCCCCCGCTTCATTAGCATAAAAACGGCTTTTTTTCGGCACGGAGCTTTGCCGGAAAAAAGCGCCAGTCTAGACACGGATCTTTCGGAAAATAAAGCCTTTTCCAAAAGATCCCTTATCCCTTATTTTAAGCAGGGGAGATTTAAATCCCCGCTTCGTTAGCAATTGCAATATGTCTAATTTGCATCCCTTTTCCGAAAAAGGGATGCAATCTAGATGTAGCCCCTATGACAGGGCATCTGCCTCACCCTGGCCCTACAAGGGTAAAGCCCAGCCCTGGCAAAGAGCTAAGGCTGTGGAACAAGCAGCTGAGGCAGATACAGCCAACTAGGGCCCAGCTGGGGCTATATAAATAAGGGCTCCTTGTGGGGAGGAAAGACTCACTCCCTCTTGCTCCAGTTGTGGGGCAGGAGGGGCCTGGCTGCCAGAGAAGCTGGAGGATTCCTGACACAGAGCAGGGCCAGGGAAAGGCAGGCAGAGCTGGGGAGCTCTGGCCAGGCAAGCTCCCAGGCTGAGGCCTTGCTTTCAAGGGAGGCAGCCATGGCAGAAGGCGGTGGCAGGTCCACACCCCCTTGCCAACGCGGAGTGGCCATGTCAGGGGCAGTTTGCCCCGAGGTCTGGGGTCACTGAGGCAAGGTGTGTTTAGGGGCTTCGGGGTTCCCTGAGGAGGGAGAAGTCCGGGGGGGGGGGGCACTGCAACAGGGCAGTACCCAGAGGGGAGGGCACCGCAGTCTGGGAGGGACACAGGCCCTAACACCAAGTGATGGAGGTACAAATAAAAAGCTAACAGCAGGTGTGACACCGGCCAGGAGGGGGCGCTCCAGGGCTGAAGAGCTGATTCCCTGAGTAACCAGCAGGAGGCTCTGTGGTGCATCCCGCCCTGTTGCACACGCACAGGCGCACGCACACACGCACGCCTGTGGGCAAACACTGCTCCCAACACGATCGCTCCGTAGCTGACCGCCCAGGCCTCGTCCTCGGAGGACACCTGCTCATCGTTTCCAGCAGACAAGCTGGGAGCTCATATCCAGAGCGGTCCACCCATAGGGCAGTTCGGAGCGTCCTGAACTGGGGGCCCCATGGCAGCCACTCCAACCGTCCTATGGACAGGGCAGTCCCCCACATCAATACTTGGCCGTGGGGGCCAGGGCGGCCTAGAGGATTTCCTAGGGGGCCTGGCGCTGGGCAGCAGGTGAGGCGCCCCCCCCCCGCCGAACTCACCATGGCAACAAGAAGTGGAGCACCCTGGCCTCAACCCCAGCTCACTCCACGAGCAGAATGCAGTGGGCAGGAGCCGGCGCACACCGCTTCCCGCCACCATGGTGAAGCGAGACCCCGCGGCTGGGAGCGGAGCAGCTGTTGCTGTGGGGCTGAGGGATCCAACCCTGCTGCCGCCCTGTGCCAGACCCAGATAATCTCCTGGATTGCATCTCTCTTGGGAGAAGGGGTGTTGGGAAAGGAGTGCAGTAGGGGCAGGAGGAGGCAGGACAGGGGTGGGAAGAGGCATGCAGGGGTGTGGGACATGGGGGGAGGTTGCTCCAGGCCCTGCACCCCTCTACGGATGGCCCTGCGCCCCTGTAGGGACGGCTTGCATTGCAAAACTTTTTTAGACACTAACAACCATGGTGCTAATAAAGATACTGGATTTATGGCTTGTTACAACCCACTGTAACCCACTATCCCCCCCTTTTTGTCCCAGGACTACAGGTTTGTGAATGGGCCACTTCTCCGGGAATGGGCCCTTAGAATATGTGCTCAGTACGTATGGCTGAAGTCAAGTCATGTTTATAGCTGTGAGGTTCCCCCTTTCCCCAGGCCTCACAAAGAGCTCTGTGTTGCTTGAAAGTTAGTTCCTCTTCCCAAAAGAAGCTGGTCCAATAAAAGATATTCCCTCACCTTCTCTCCCTAGCAAGCACAGCTACAATACCACTGCACGCAAAACTAAAGGAATTCACTACCGCCCAAGTTTCAGTTGGCCTTCATACCTTTTGTGTTTCGAGAACTACGACTCTGCCCTTCTATGGAGCCCTGCAAATCTGTATCGGCAGGCTCCTCTCTGCGGCTCATTTTTGCAGATGCCAATACAAAGTTTGTATCCAAACCCCTGCAAATTTGTAGCTCTCTACAGGTCACGGATGCGGATATCTGCGGCTCATTTTTGCGGCTGCGGCTGCAGACACGGATACCAATTTTGTATCCAGGCAGGGGTAACCCATCTATTTAGTGCCACACTGTTCATTCCAAAAACTGTTTTGATTTAAAATCATCTCTATGGTAGATTCCGATCCTTATCGCAGTGCCTGAGAACCTGGGACTTCTTGGGATATAAGCTACTACTCAGCCATAGTAAGGATGCTTCAGTGTTGCCCACATTCATTTCCTGCTAGGCTGTAGAGAGGACAACCCTGGGAGAGAGACAGGGACCAGAACAAAGCTATTTGAAATGTGCTGCTTGAAAGCTGTGCTATGGACAGCTACTGCATATTTGTTTCCTTAAGAAAAAGAAATAATCAGTAACATAGTGTTTTCCTATCATACATCTCCATGTATTCCTTCAATAGTCACGGCTACCCTTTTAGAATGTCATGAAATATATAGAGAGTGGTAAGAAAAAGACTGCTCCACAGAGGAAAAAGTGCCATCCAACAAAATCCAGACCCCGTTCTCTATGTCACTAAGGCCTGTCTAACAATACTCTGGCTCCTCGGTACTTCACAGTAAATTAGCAGAGATGTGTTCTGGAGTCTGTCAGGACCCAGCCCTGACGTACCGCCAGAGTCCTGCCCAAAAGGAAGAAGTAATCCACAAGAGTAGTAAATTTATCAATCAAATCCTGTAAGTGTCCCTGGCTGATAACACCAGCCCGCTTTTGAATTTAACAATGAAGCTGGCTCTAACTCCCGAGCCATCACATACATGTTTCAGCTGGACTAAAGCAGCTGCCAATGTTTTACTATGTGTTTGCCATTCTCTAGTCCATAATCAATGGAACGGTAGAGTGTTCCCTGTCTCCTCTTTAAAGGTGTCAAGGACTCTAAGTCACAGAAAGGAAAGAATAAAATCTGATCCATTAAGTAGGCTCATACAGGGACTTTCTCCAATGAGGCTGGAGTGGAAGCTAATGTTTAGATCTTATTGAGGCCTCTTCCGTGTGTAATTCAAGGAATTATTAACTTGATATTCATATGCAGCTTGCATGCCCATTTTTAGTCTACAAATGTGTATATTTAGGGATGATGGAACGAAAACCATTAAGCCAAAGATGCTGCACATCAGCCATGAACAAAACAAATGTATTTTTGTCTCTACTCTATTTTGATTGCTTTGCCAACAAAGCAAAAGAATATTATGTGCCTCCTCTTCGAATATCCCTGGTTTTGTACAAAATGATATGCCATTGAGTAGAAGCTCAGGTATATAGTAGAGTAAACCATTATCAGTGTGTGATGTCAATTGAAATTTTACTAGAACAGAAACCTTTTGACCCCTTCCAAACTTGATCCATTACTAGGTTTATACATAAAAGCTTAGGAGAGAATTAAATTAGAAGGAACGTTTCAAGAGAACTGTATTTGCATCTATTGCACTTAAGACTGGAGATTAGTTGACCTTTGGAAAAAGGGATTAAAAGCAGTTTCACCATCAAGAGAAGCCAATCTGTGTTCCTAAAGCAGTCAGACTGGGAGTGTAACAACCTCTGAAGGATGAATTGAGCGGAGAACGAATCCACGCTAATTTGCATGGTTTACATGTCACTTAGAAATGAATTTTGCAGTGATTTCCACACAGAGCATTGTACAGTATCTGGATTGCTTCGTGAGTCCATGGGCACCGGCATGCAAATGTGGTAACTGTCCGTTTTTACAATCTAATTTTACAAGAGATTAACCTCAGAAAGAGTATCCGTAGATAGCAGAGATGCTCTACACTGCATATGACTGGAAGAGCAGAATGCAGTTACAGGGAAGTTTCCTTTCTCCGTGGGAAAAAGACGTCAAGAGCAATCATCACCAAAGCAGAATGCAGCAAAAGTGGCTGCACCAAGATAATCCAGATCAAGAGAGCCGAACTGGAAGCACTTTTAATGCTGTGCACAAATGAGGCTTGTAATAGGGATGGCGCGTCTTATAAAAATATATAACGTTCTCCGTGTCCCTGCGAGCAACGGCATAGCATGAGGTGCTTAGTCAGTCATGGGCCTGGAATAAAAAAATCAAATTAACTGATGTTCATACGAAGTGTCATTAGTGCAACAGTCACACGTGGCGACATTCAGCGCCAGCACCGGTCAGGAAAGTACCTATGAGCCTTGTTACCTATGCCATGTACTACCACAAGGCAGCTCAGCAACTCCGCTGTGTTCCTGGCCCCATTCAACACCAATGGCAAAAATCCAGGCCTCCAAATTGGATTTTTGTGTGTGTCCATTGGACTAAGATGGAGGACTATTGCTCGTGTAACACCGACAGACAGAATCGAACGTGGGACCTCTGGAGCTTAGTGCATGAGCTAAAAGCCAGCTGGAGCTCATCTAAGGCTGCATTGCAACTGCAGCTTTCTTTTCATCTTTATCTACTATATATTTGAGAGAGTTTGTCCATTTGTTCAAGAACACCTCTAAATGGCAAGAGGTAGGACCACCAAATTTAGCATAAACCTTCCTCTTATCATAGCTTCAAGCAACGTAAGGGGTAGGTTGTGCCAGGACAGTGGGTTGTGCCTGGAATGGGATTGCTGCTCAGAAAACCATACAGAAAAAGAGAGACCATCCCAGGCAGGTGAAAGGGGCTAGCCGGGAGCTCCCCCTCCCCATTTGGAACTGCCCCAATCCTAAGCCTCCCATCCCGCAGGTGCCCTTTAGCGAGTGCGGGAGGTGCGGAGGCTCCCCTCCCTGCTCCTTATGGGAACATTACTGGCTGTTCTCCTTCATCTGGGAGTGAGGGGAAAGTGCAGAGTTTGCTGCATTCCTCACTCTGGCTGGGGGACATGGGAGGCAGATGAACCTGGACCTGCCCCAGCTAGGGGACATGCACCCCTCCCCTGGCTGTGCCCGCTGGAGCTGCAGCAGTCCTAGAGAGATGCTTCTCACCTGGCCACAAGCTGCTGTAGTGAGCGAAGTCTGGGGTTGTCCTCTCTCTCCCTGGGGCAGGCTGCCTCCTGAAACCCTCACTCCAACCCCACCCCAAAGCAATGATTTGTTATTTTCCAAAAAACAAAAATTGAGTTAAGGACCTAAGCAACACCAGGTAAAACTTCTAGTATATACATATAAATATTTATTTTTTGGAACACCACCAGCATGACAGGTATGGAGAAAGTGAATAAGGAAAAGTTATTTACTTGTTCCCAATACCATGAGAATTAGGGGTCACCAAATGAAATTAATAGGTAGCAGGTTTAAAACAAACAAAGGAAGTTTTTCTTTATGCGGCGCACAATCTGTGGAACTCCTTGCCAGAGGATGTTGTGAAAACCAAGACTTTAACATGGTTCAAAAAAGAACTAGGTAAATTCATGGAGGTTAGGTCCAACAACGGCTATTAGCCAGGATGGGAAGAAATGGTGTCCGTAACCTCTGTTTGTTAGAGGCTGGAAATGAATGACAGGAGAGGGGTCACTTGATGATTCCCTGTTCTGTTCACTACCTCTGGGGCACCTGGCATTGGCCACAGTCAGCAGGACACTGGGCTAGATGGACCTTTGGTCTGACCCAGTCTGGCCGTTATGTTCATACAAACCTAACATCCAAAGAGTTGCTATCACATAGGTTGAGTTGCCTGTTTGCTATGGTTTGATGGTTAAACAATGTGATAGAATCGGAAATGACCACTCTCAGTATAGACCCCTGGCAGGTACAGAGCCCAAGTGATACGGCGAATGAGTAAGGGAGTGTTAACTAAATAAAGGGGGATTGCACGTGGTATCACGCCCACGGAGGAAACACTTAATGGGAGTGTGGAGGTATGGAAATGGTTCTCTCAATCTCTCACAAATCTTTGCTAACAAAAACATTCACATATTCTCTCTCTCAGACACACACACACACAATGTTGAAGCAGACATCAGCAACATGATCGAAGTTATCAGCTGGCAATCACGCCTCAGATTATCCTCATTGGCTAGGATACGGCCACTGCACAAACAGCATTTTGGAAGGAAGATTTTTGATTTCAAACAGCATTTCAGACGGTCTAACACGGCAAAGTTAAAGGTCAGATAAGCAGTTCTAAGACCTGATAATAACCACCATTTCACATCTGATCCATGGGAAAAACCACGCTCTGCCTATGAGAATGTTGTGCTCTGTACCCGAAGAAGAGGAAGGCAGAATGGACGAAGACCACCCCTCCCCCACACACCTATAAGCAAGATATGGGTCAGGCGAGCATTTGTTAAATGTATTTTTCCTCATGAATGACCAAATGGCCACTGCTTTGGCACCTGAGGGAATACATAAGCCTAGAAGCAGATGGAGACTAAGGGAAGCCTTCATACCTTCAATGGTGTGGGGGGGAGGGGAGAAAGCACACTTCAGCGAAGAAAATAAATACTTTCCATCAATAGGTTAGCACACACATTGAGTATGTTGGAAGAGGGAGCATCTATCTTGTATTGTATCTATCCCCACGCAGATGTAATGCAGACAGGATGTGGGCTACCCAGGTTTGTTTCGTTTTTTTAATTGAAGAAAAGTGTTAGCGTTTTTAACCCCAGCTGATTCATCTGGAGAACATTAGTGGGAGTGGAGAGGTGTAACCCACACACCTAGTGTGGTTCGCTGGCCCGTGTAGTGGCACTTAGACCACTTACAGAGAGAGATAAGAACAAGAGCACTCTCTAGCCTGAGCTTTATAGCTCAAGCTGTTGAGGCTCCAACACTAAGCTCCAGAAGTCCCAGGTTCAAACCTGTCCAGTGGTTACAGAAGCACTTGCTGTCTAGATGGTCACATGATCCAAACGGCAAATCAAGGCAAAGGTGTACATCTGGGGGTGGAATCCTGGTCCCATTGATGATTAAAGGTCTAGAGAACATGAGCTATGAGGAAAGGCTGAAGGAACTGGGTTTGTTTAGTTTAGAAAAGAGAAGACTGAGGGGGGACATGAGAGCGGTTTTCAGGTATCTAAAAGGGTGTCACAAGAAGGAAGGAGAAAACTTGTTCCCCTTGGCCTCTGAGGATAGAACAAGAAGCAATGGGCTTAAACTGCAGCAAGGAAGGTTTAGGTTGGACAGTAGGAAAAAGTTCCTAACTGTCAGGGTGGGCAAACACTGGAATAAATTGCCCAGGGAGGTTGTAGAATCTTCATCTCTGGAGATATTTAAGAGCAGGTTAGATAAATATCTATCGGGATGGTCTAGACAGTATTTGGTCCTGCCCTGAGGACAGGGGACTGGACTCGATGACTCTCGAGGTCCCTTCCAGTCCTAGTATTCTATGATATGATTCTATGCTATGATTGATGTCAACTGCAGTTTTGCCACCCCCAAGATTTCAATCCCCATGTTTCAAAGAACTTCATGCCAGATTTTTCAAGCCATCACCATCTGCAGCAGGAGCCAAACTCTCCCTGGTGCTCAATAGCTTTGCAGCTCCCATTGTCATATTTATAATGAGGCGTCAACCTTCTGAGCACTTCGGAAAATCTGAACCCAAGTAAATTGCCCAGCATCATGTAGACAAGCTACGCTTGGGAAGGGAGCTTCGATCCTCTGACCCCATTCCAGTACCTGATCCACAGGACCTTATTTTCATCCTTTAGATAGATTCATGGAGGATAGGCCCATCAATGCTATTAGCGAGGATGGGTGGGAATGGTGTCCCTAGCCTCTGTTTTTCTGGAGGTGGGTGACAGGGGAGGGATCGCTTGAGGATTCCCTGTTGTGTTTCCTCCTTCTGGGATATCTGGTATTGGCCACAGTCGGCAGACAGGACCCCAGGCTAGATGGACCGTTGATCTCACCCAGTGTGGCCGTTCTTATGTTCTTTCCAGCAAAGCCTCCCTCGCACTGTATGCATTGAGCGTACTGGTTTTTTTCTTAAGCGTTACGGGGAAATGAAGTCTTAAACTACATAGAAACAAACCCCAATCTCATGCCCATTGAAAGAATTAGTTCTTGTCCTGTAAAGAAAATCACTTTCTGTTCCTAGCTTTATTCTTTCTTTTTTTTAAACTGAAGATGGTTAAAAAAAACTCACCACCACCAAAAAAACCCCAAGTGTTACTGTAGGAAAACAGAAAATGACGGCTTGTGTAGTAGTCCATCTGTTAAATTCTTCTGCTGACCCGCTAAGGTCGCCCAACAAGGGACCGGCTGCTCCTCTGCAATACTGGCCTGGAAGGAAGTTTTCCAGGATCGGGGACCATGACATCGTAACGATTCACCTCGAGGCTGATTTTGACAATCAGCCGAAGGGCCTCAATGATTCTTTCATATTCACCCGCAGAACAGACAACCTCTCTCTGGCATAAAAGATCAGGATAGTGCAGTAGGATGCACTGGAGCAGCTCAGCTTATCAGCGACTCTCTTGTGCTCTGGTAGCACAATGGGAATGGCTGAGCCTTTCAAAGTAACCGCCATAGGCTCCTCTGGAGATGGCAGCCAATCCCATTCCTCACCCGCCCCTAAAAACAACCCCGCCCCCAAATCTCCTAGCACTGAAAGAACTCTTTCATGCAGCGAGCTAGCCCTCCCAGCCAATTCCAATCCTAGCTCCACCGCAGAATAACCCACCATCAGTCAATCTAGGCTTGGGGGTAAGTTTGCACATCATGTTCTTCCAGGCGGGAAAAAGCACTGACATTCTTGTAAATGCCTAAAACTTACGAGCCCCTGGATTTGGCCAACTGGTGAGCCATCTGTGGCCTAGCAGAGTTCTATGCGTGGCCCGCAAGACATTTGGTTTGCTGTTGCTCAGGGTGGCCAGATTCTGCTGGTTTCCATGGGCACAGATTTTTTTTCCTCCTAGTAGTATTGCTAAAGCGCCACACCCATAAAGCAAAGGCACAGGAAGTGAGGTGCCTGGCGATTGCACGCCACGTTGACTGTGAGAGCCGTGTGCTCACAAAGCACTACTATGGTGCAATCGCCGCAACCCAAAACTTCTAGGGACGCAAGCGCAGTGAGCAACACCGCCCTGTCCTGGGAGACCATCTGGGTTGTGACACTCTTCAGGCCCACGGAGATGAAGGAGGACAGCCCACCCACTAGCCCAATTCTTCTTAGGTGTCATGAGCACCCAATGCACAAAAGCCAGGAATAAATGAGCATCACTCCATGCAGCATACGCTGCACATCTACACGGCCATGGCCGACGCGCGCCTCTTACGTGTAGCATAGAAGCCTTCATGATCCATTCTCCTCGCATCAGGAAGGAGACAATGCAGCACTAATCCCGTTTGTACTGCAGAAAAGCTACGGCAATTTCCAATTTTTTCCCCCTTTCTGGCAACTCATTAAATCGCTTGACAACCAACAAAATCCCCCTTTTTCGTATTTATCTGAGCCTGCCTAGAAGACACGGTTTGTGCACGATGGCCCCCTGTGCCTCCCAATGCATGTTGCTCTTTTTCACCATCAGGCCGCGCTAACTTCCTGTTCACAGCAGGATGTGATGCCGATGCTGCGGAAGGGTGAGAACTGCCCACACTGATCATCAGTTGGGGCACTTGGGCTCCTCCCACATCCTTTTGGAAAGCTCTTCCACCTATGGGCAAAGCCATGGGTTCAGGCTCCGAGTTCATTTTATCTCCCAACTCGCCAGCCCCTCTTTTGGGGTCAGTTGTGGCCCTTTTGTCACTCGGGTCCTGGAAGCAGGACTGTATGGAAACTGGGCCCTCGCTTCTGCAATGCATTTAACCCCCTCACCCATCAGAAAACACCGCTTGTGGAATTTCAGGGCATTTTGCATGGCTCAGCTATGTGTATTTGCCAGTTTGACCCGAGTGAGGTTACCCAGGGACGGAAGCCCTTTGGATTGACAGATGTCACTAATTGGTGTATATTATTTTAAATGTTGATGTATACGACTGAAGATTGAACAATAGGCTCATTCTAACTGACCAAGCCACCAAGATTTATCATTTCTAGAAACATTTCTGGATCTACATAGAAGGTAAACTTTCCATAGAAGAAACATTCTGTGGGCAGTGAGTTTAAACTTTTGCATAGTAATTCACTCATCTGCTGACTATGAAGCTTCAGATAACAAAGTTTAACATATACAAACTGGTTATTTTAAAAATACAGATTGTTCACACAATTCAGCAAAGCTCTTAAATAAAAGGGTTTTTTCTTCCCTGCTTCCCTTTTTATCTTACCAACATTTATAAAGAGAAAGAAACTTTCATAACAGAAACATTTTCTAATGTCTGAAAAATGAGACCTTTGGATTTGAACTGGAATCCCCCACTGCATTCAAGATTGTGTTATCAGTTTTGTGGCACCCTATTAATCTGTTACAGTAAAATATGGAGGGTTTTTTTTAAGGGAAACTATCTTTAAAAGAAAAGGAAAAGCAAGAGGTCCAACCTTGATAGAAAAGCCTGTGCTAACAGTAATGAAAGTAACATGATGATCTGTGTCATCTGGACTTGTAATTGAAGAAAGATGCAAAAAACAATACAGAGTAGAGCACAATAAACATGATTTCATTTCTACTTAATAAGGAAATATTTTATAGATTTTTTTCCTGCTTTCTCTACATATATATTTTTAATATTAAGATTGAGTGCATATATAAAGCTGTCAAATAACAATAACAAACCAGCAGGATTCAATTAGCTTGCTTTTTTTAAAAAAAATGGTTAGAAATAGCTTGGAAAAGCTTTTGCTACATCCAAGGGAATTTTCCCAGAGCATAAACTTTAACTTGTGTCTAAAGACAAAACCCAGCTTTTATAAAAGTGAAGCTTAAATATTAATGTGTGTTTTGTTAAGGAAGTGGAAGTCGAATCAACTTCCTGGTACCCAGAGTATCTGATTTCTAAAATGGTCTTACACTGATTGTCACAACTTCACCAGATGTGAGGGTGAAGCTCTGAAACGGAAGCCCAGGTTTGCGGCCTACTGCTGTGACGGACGCAAAGCTCACTGGACTGCATCCTCCGATAGTATATTTTTGTTAGCTAGCTGCCCGGAAGCCCTCAACTGCTTGATTTGTTTTGTGATCCTGCAAGACCCTTCCTGGGTCTGATGACAGCACAGAATTCAAGAGTTTGTTTGCTTTGGTGGGCTTCAGGGCTGGCAAATTCCTTGTTACTTAATTTATTGCTAAGCAAGAGGGGAATGAGGGCCCAGCCCTGTAGAATCAAGTCTATTTTAAGAAATTTGGGTTCTAGCCTGTTGTTCATCACGTACCAAGAAACAATGTTTTTTGGTATGAATCCTCCTCCCCCTTTTTAATTGTTCTGTTTACTAACATTTTCAAAATAGGCCTCGGTAGGAGTATTTCCTGATATTAAGAGCAAATGTCACCAAGAGAAAAAATTACCTCATTAAGTCGGACAGGCAGACGGACAGACAGACAGACAAACTTGGTTACTACGGCTGAGTGAAAAATGAAAAACGTTCATTGCCTCAAACATGCACAGTATTTCCAATTTTTCAGGCCAAAAACAAACACGGAAAAGGAAAGTTTGTTTTTTTAATTTGGGGGGGGGGGTTCCCTCCTCTTCTTTTTTCTATTTTGCCACTTAAAAATGGGAGGCAGAAAGGGGGTAAGACTGAAAAACTAAAAACTGAAAAGATTTGCATGTTTCATTCCAAACATCATGTTCAGAATGTGTTTTCAGGGGAGGGTTAATATGAATTGGAAAAATTAATAAAAATGAGAATTGCCTGGTCACCCCAATTTGAACTCATACTAAATTGCGTCAACGCATACTACTTTTCTCACTTGTATTATGTCTCTACACTAGGTGTTCTAATAGGGCCAGCTATATCACTACAGAACAACCAGTTCTGTCCGACCGAAGGCCAGTTACAAAATACACCCCGAATTCCCACAGAGATGTACCTTAAAGCCCATTTAATTTGTTTATTACAATCTAAACTTGGTTTTGCCTCTATTTTTAACTAAATGTTAAGACCCCTGTAACTGCAAAAAAGGCTTCCTTGTTATTTAAGATGCAGGTCACCTTGCATATTAGTTACAATCATAGAATCCTAGAACTGGAAGGGCCCTCGAGAGGTCATCAGGTCCAGTCCCTGCCCTCACAACAGGACCAAGCACTGTCTAGACCATCCCTGACAGGCGTCTGTCCAACCTGCTCTTAAATATCTCCAAGGATGGAGATTCCACATCCTCCCCAGGCAATTTATTCCAGTGTTTAAACGCCCTGACAGGTAGGAAGTTTTTCCTCATGTCCAGCATAAACCTCCCTTGCTGCAGTTTAAGCCCATTGCTTCTTGTCCTCTCATTAGTGGTTAAGGAGAACAATTTTTCTCCCTCCTCCTTGTAACACCCTTTTAGATACTTGAAAACTGCTGCCATGTCCCCTCTCAGTCTTCTCTTTTCCAAACTAAACAAACCCAATTCTTTCAGCCTTTCCTCACAGCTCATGTTTTTTAGACCTTTAATGATTTTTGTTGCTCTTCCTTGGACCCTCTCCAATTTCTCCACATCACTCCTGAAATGTGATGCTCAGAACTGGACAGAACACCCCAACTGCGGCCGTATTTCTACTCGACAGTGTTGTCGTGTCGATTCACTGTTGCAAATGCGGGGTAAGTCCTACCACTGCCGATGGTAGCATACACAAGGCACCAAGCAGACCATAGCATGAAGCTCTGCTCTAGGCAATTAGCCCTGCGTACATTACCACTTCCCTAGAGTTCAGCTCTTTGCATTGCTTGCAGGTCTGTCACACGGGGTCTGTGTAGATACAGATGTTGATCATGGGCAGCAAGTGAAGGCCCAGCTGGGCAAGGTAAGTCCCAACCCCTTCTGACCAAGGCCCCGCCTCTTCTTCAACCTCCCCACCACGGAGCCAATCCCTACCCAATCCCAGCCCTGAAGCCCGATCCCTTTAGGCCTGCCAGAGGGCCAGGCTGCCGCGCTGTGTCCTCTCGGGTGGCTGGGCAGTGCAGGCAGTTTTGGGAAGGCAATGCCTTCCCTTGCCTACATTACCCACTGCCCATGGTGCTGATCTTGGAAAGACTTACTCACATGCTTACTTTTATGCATGTGGGTAGGCGCCTGGAAAGCTACAGGATTCTTGAGGTGTGTAAAGATAAAACACATGCTCAAGAGCAATGTTCCCTCTATTCTTTTCCATCCATGTGCAGAATAATTTTATGTGCACCAGAGCATGTCGGAATGTGCACCACCAGTGGAAACAAAACCTAGCTCTGAGCGCTCTGCTAACCAGCTGGGCAGCATTTCAATCTCTCCTGAGTGGCTGGCTTACAGGGAACACCGCTCAAGACCCTGCAGTGCCAGGGCATAAAATTGCAAATATTTTTGTCATTCCTGCACCCAATCATGTCAAAAAGTTCAAAGACTTTTAAGCAAAGGTTTTGATTCTATCCTCCCCTTCCCTCCTTCTCCCCCACCCACCCCCTCTTACTGGCCGTGTGTCATTAAGTCTCACAAAGGGTTTCAAACGCGCCACTTACTGTAGTATCTCTGTGCCCCACACTGAAACACAGAAATGACAATGGATCCAGTTCTCCTCCCCATTTTAGTCAGTGTCTCCTGCAGGACAAGTCTCAGTTCCCTTCCTAAAGGAGTACACCGAATCACCAGGCCGTTAGGACACTAACATTATGTGGCCCACAGATGCCTATGAATTTGGCAGTTCTGGCCCACACTCATGCTGCACATGAGCTGACCCCAGAAAAAGCTCCTGTAGTGAGGAAATGGGCTTCAAGTTTCAGCTCCCTTTTAGCTCCCCTATGTCTGGCCAGTCCACATCACACAATCACCCTGTCCCCAATCCTGTTGAGAGGTATCCATGCACACGAGGCCCTGCAAGTGCATACATACATAGAGTCAGCCTAATTAAGAACAAGTCTCAATGTTTTATTTTGCAAGATCAGAGTCTTTGCTTATACTGGCAATGCCCCGATAACTCCAGACAAGCGTGAGATAGTCCTACCATTAGCAGGAATCCAGTAACTACTCTAGAAATGTACCTGTCATTAATGCAACTCAATTCACAAATGTATAGGCCCTCGATTGTCCCCCATCTATGGCACCCCAAAAGAGAATACTGACATATCAATAATGCATGTTGGGTTTGGTCATGTTGCAATCTCTTAAAGATGTCATAGGTCCAGTCCATTCAAAGTCAATATGTGAAATGACATAATAGTACAGAGCACAACAATAGAATCAATTTGACACAATGTAACAAAACAGAAATGTAATTTTCCCCCCTTTCAGATTGGCTTGCTGCTGGCATTTCAGGCATCAAATAGCCAACATAATTTTCTGAACCTAGATATTGTTCCATTAGATTGTTTCCAGAACTTGACATTGTTACTCACTATAGCGAGGGGTGTTATTACTGATCTAAAAAATTACGTCTGTACTCTTGTTTAATTAGTCAGTTTCATTCTCAAGACATGTAATAGAGATACAAAACCAAAACCTGAACTTCTGCAAACTTATGTTAATTTTCATTCTAACATACAAAATAAATATATTCATTATCCAGCGATGCTTATTGGGGTTTAGTCAGCGTGATTCTAATGGGCAGTTCCTCTCCAGTTAATACCATTTAAACCATACCATTTAAACCAGCCTGCTGTCCAACATATATTCATCCCAGAAAAACATTGATTATATGATAAAAATTTGAACTAAATAAATCTCTCCAAAATATTCAGTTAACTGTCGTCTTAAAAAATATTTGCCATTCATGACATCTAAAAGACGGGATTTATCTGGAACTACAAGCTCAGGAAAGAAGACGATTCTTGTTTATTAGTAAAGTAGAACAGCAAATCCACCGGACTGCTATGGCAATGAGGGGTTTTTTGCTTGTTTGTTTCGTTAAATTCATAGACTAAACAAGATAGAAGAAAACCCAATTGTCCATGGGTCTCCAAAATATGCCCATAGTTTCTGGATACATCTGTGCATACATACAGAAATGTGAATGGAGTCCCCGCAGCCACGGTCTAAGCATGCTTGTCTCAGTCTTCAATGGAATTTTTGCCTTAGCAAGAAATGCAGCATCTAGGCCACTGTGTATTGTGAGACACCTTTAGAATTGTTTTGCCTAACTGCCTAAGATTACTGTAAATGGAGAGAAGCAACCAAAATTGAAGAGCTGAGGTTGGAACATTTGTACACAAGAGTTCTGAAAAATCAACTCTCATTTCCATAGAATTCAAGAAGCGGGGTGAGACTAGAATCAAGCCCTGTTTTACACTGGCGGTCATGCCACAGGATTTCAGTGGAGTTACTCCTGATTTAAAGCAGTGTAAATGGGAAGGAAAAACAATTTTAAAAAATCAGACCCACGTTTTTAAAACCTGCATAATCAGATAGGCAGAGATCACATTGGGTAAGACAGTAATATTTTCCCACTTCCTCTCTTTAAAAACAGCTTTTATGAAAACCATAAGCCCCATTCATTTCTATTTACCCATTTTCTTCTTTAAAATACATGAATCTTTGTATAATTCCTCCAAACACTTAGCAGACGAATGTTTAAACTAAGGAGATGTCTTGTGACCATAAATGTCATGTTTATTTGTGTTATATAACTAATTAATATCTCTGAATCTTGTGTGTATCTGGGTAACAGGGCTGTAAATATAAATGAAAAATAAGTAATAATTTATTAAATCTGATTTGCATTTCCAAATACAAAATGTGAAAAATCCAACTAATTAGCAAGAATGAAGACCAAGGTGTTTCTATAGCAACTATAAAAATGCTTTTAAAATGTTTTATATCACACTCATTAATTTTTGTTTTCCTCACTTGTTTTCTGGCTCTTCCCAAAGTCCAGGATACAAAGATTGCACAAGATTTCTGCTTTGCTGTTAAGTTCTGGAATAGGTTTATCACTGAATATCATTTCATATGTCCGGCATAACCAGAGTATTACTTATTTATGTTGACAATTCAGTTGCATCCTTAAAAAAGGGTATTTGGCATGTGGTGCATAAATTACAACAACTAAAAAAAATTTTAGTCCAATGTCCCAGAGAGAAATAAACCAGCCAATCTGCCAAACAAAAGAAAACGAGAAAAAGAAAACTTGGCATCTTGCTCCCCTTCCTGAATTCTCCCCCGTTTGTACTGGCTCTTTTTAATTCGGACCTATTGCTGGATAGGGGGATGAACATCAATGTTATTGAAAGTATCCCTTTCTTGAATATTTTCTGGGGACGTTGCTTGTTCAATATATAGCATCCCAACTCGGCAGCAATGCTAAGGCACTCTGATTTCCCCCTTCCACGTTCCCCTCTGCAATTTTCTTGCTTAGTAAATTGAAACCTAGAGCTTAATTTCCATTTGCTGTGTACACAACTCTCCAGCCGTTTAATCTGCAGGCAAGTGAATTGAAATGCTTACCAAGTAGCATGCTCTACAGTAGCAACTACACCCATACTACAGGCTGATGGTGCTTGTGAAAGGTAGAGAAGGGACAAATGTCCTCCTACAGCCGGTAAAGTGTGGGTGAGAGGAAGTTTTTCCCCTTCAGTTTAATTCCTAAAAATCATTTCAACCCTACAAGAATGCCCAGCACTTCTCTGCTGTTCATTTGAATGCAAAATAAACTTATGCTGGGCTAAACAAAGGCCACCAGATGCCATTTATTTCCAAACTGAGTTTACTCAAATGCTAATTCCCAGCCCCTCTGCTGTGTATGAATTATAAAGCACACAACATTGGGCTTAAATTCACACACACACACACACACACACACACACACACACACACACACACACACACACACACACAAAATATACTTAAAGGACTGCAATGTTGTCAAAAAACACACAGTCACCTGTTACAGTTGTGGGCATTAACATATTATGCTCCATTTGCAATTGCTAGGGTTTAATACCACTAGTCTCTGTTGCAACTTTAAATGGCCTTGCTGGACCCTACCCTATAGTGATTGTTTGATTCTGGATGTTGATGGAGGTCTCATCTGCTCTCATTGCTGCTGCTCACTGTATAAGACTCACACGATGTCTGAGAAAATAAAGGACTGCCGATAAATTCACACACTGCGTACGTGTGTGGACACACATGCAACAAAACCCACCTTTGGTACAAAACCATTTGCTCAGGGATCAAACAAGGCAGAGTTTTCTGATACCAGGGAGGGGGGAGAATGCGATCAACATACTCTTTTTGCAACAAAGCACCGTTCCTTCAAAACTTGTTAACAGCCTATCTCCGCCAAGGATGTATTTTGATCGTTCCTGAATGGTGTTGTCATACAGCATAATTAAAGCTTACAGAACTATTATCAACACACCAGCAAAATCTGCACTGGCAGGCAACTGGCTTCCCCACCACTCCATTCCACCTGCTTCTCACAGCGCACGTTATGACCGACCAGCTGGCTTCCAAACTTTGACACCAGGCATACGGAGTAAAGTCAGGCCTGGGGGGTAAAATACTAGGACAAGCTCTAGTGAGCAATCAATTAGTGGTAACAGCTATCCCCTCTCACGAAGGCCGCATCTATTCCCACCATAACATGCTGCCAATGTGTCACAGTAAGTATTCTGAATGCAATAAAACTTGTAGGGCGCCATCGCAACTAAAACTCTTAAAGATATATGATGAAGATTAACCATAAAAACACTAATTAAGGATGGGCTGAGGAATTAATGGGCATGCACAAGCTTTGCATTTCCCCCCCGCAACTTAAAGCCTCTCCGTTTTTCAAAAGGTATAATGAAAAGAGAAGTTGACCAAATGGGTTCTTTTATTCCTAAGCTTTTTTTTTTCTTTTTAATGGGCATGTCATTAGAAAAGGAACACGGCCAGAAAAGTCTCTTAGTGAAGGCTCATTACATTTTTCAAGCACAAATAAAGTGTCACTTAAAAAGGAAAGCCAGCTACTCTTTAACATTTGTAGCGTTACTTCAGAACGTGTGAAGTGAACGCGGCCGACGTCATGGCTCTGGGTTTGTGCAATCTTCTAGTGCCTAACTGTGTACGGAGAGGGCCATGGAAAAATATGTACGTTGTTTAATTTATTATATCGGATTGCCATTTTTCTCATGAAAACAAACAGAAAATTTGAGCAGCTGGTTCCAATACTGGCCACTTAGTTTAAATTTATAGCGAAAGCCAGCAGCGTCATAAAAGAACAGTCATAAACATGTTGCTCTCTTCCAAGCATCCTATACTGTATCCGTTAGAGATATATGTAACGACCGTGCCACCACCCAGAGCCAGCAGAATGGTACCAGACTGAAGCACAAACGTAATATCTGAGGCGGGTTCTCCCAAAGTAGAGCTGGTTGAAAAATTTCCCTCCCCCCCCCCGAAAAATGGCTTTTCAAAAAAAATATCATAGGAAGAGTTTTCAGAGAAAAGGTTCATCTGCTGCAATGTTCCAGGTTTCAATAATAAACAAGAAACTACACACAAATATGGAAAGCTTGAGTTTTGGAAACCAAAATAATGCCTGTTTGGGCCCCTCCCCTGTTACTTCCCCCACCTTTCGAGTGGAAATGAGGGAGAAAGGAAAGAGAAAGGGATAAATGAAGATGGAAACATTTTTCATTTTTCGCTTTGACAAATCTCAGTAACCGGTGTTAATGATCATCATGGACGTTAATATCTTCCTTCAGCCCATCATAAAGACAGCAGAATCTAGGGTGAACAGCCCTTGCTGCTAATAATGGGAATCATAGGACCCTAGAATGGGACGGGACTTTGAGAGGTCATCAAGTCCAGTCCCCTGCCCTCACGGCAGGACCAAGCACCATCTAGATCCAACCTGCTCTTAAATATCTCCAGTGCTGGAGATTCCACAACCTTCCTAGGCAATTTATTCCAGTGCTAAACCGCCCTAACAATTAGGAAGAATAACCCACAGCACTATGTCTCTAGCCACCCAAATCTTATTGAGAGCCGCAGGGAGGGGAACAGTATTCCCTATAAACTAGGTACTTGTGCGGCTATCCAGGTGAGATTCAGGTGCTGCCAGCTGATTAGCAGACCACCTACAGCCATCCACACCTGGCAGTATGTGTTTCTACTTGTAGTGCACATCTGCACATGCCTTGGTGCACAGAACAAAATTTATTCCTCCCATGGATGGAAAATATTCGAGGGAACACAGCAGTGATGCACCTAATTCACTTAGGTCTCTATGAAAAATGACAGTTTGGAAGGTTATTCTGCAGCCATGCACACGGGCTCCCTTCCCCATGAGTTGGCAAAATGCAGCACTGGATCCACAGAGCAGAAGGTGCAAGAGGCAGAGATGTTGTCTTTTTGTGGCTGTCGTGTACCACGCACCTCTACAGTGCTCCTAGCCCATACAGAGGGGACGGATGAAGCAGACCGGGCCATACGGCCCACAATAGACTGGTGCAGAGGGTATCGGGTTTGTGGGTGGGGGCTATTTGTGGTCTGATGCCCAGAATGGAAAAGGGGTGAGATATGAGGGTCTCCAGCCAACGGGGCTAACAGATGAGGACAAGTTTAAAGTCGGCATTGGATCCCACGCAGCACGTTGCCATCCCACTCACGCTCTAACACCACCACAACAATCCCACCAGGCCAACTTCCCAGCGAAGAGAGCGAGAACGACTCTCACAGCCGGCAGCTTTTCAATGCCAAGGCGCTGACCCTGCAGACAGTTACCCTCACGCCTACCTCGGCACCGGCGAGTAGCGAGGTCTGCGATCTCGCTACAACTCTCGTGCCCATTCCCTTCCACCCATGTGCAAGAGCAGAACGGCCAAACTGACGTCGTAATGCACAAAACATGCATGAAACAGGAAAGCGAGACTCGATGCAATGGTCCACAAGTACGAACCTACTAATATTTCACCGCTTCATAACCCAAGGACCTTTGCCAAATGTGTTGCAAAACTAACGACATTCTCATTAACGAGCTATGCAGGGGGAAACATTAGGCAGAAAGTAATATGTTCCTTCTCCGCCCAACAGAGTTATGGGAAAAGGGAGGGGTCCAATTTTCAGTGAGGAGAGAAATGTTTAGAGCCCTTGTTATGCAGCTTCCACCATAACTCCAACATAACAATAGGTCATGTGAGAATCCGGCACTCAAAAAAAAAAAAAATCACAGATCTGAATTCATTTCAAAATTCAGACACTAGAAAATGTTAAAACTCCCATAGTCTCTGAAGTCAATGCCAAAATGCTGTTTGTATCTAACTGCAGGTGCTTTGCTACTGTTGCTGAAGTTCTTTTATTTAATTAACTAGCCAATGTATGCATTTATGCACCAATCTGTGTTCCTCACATTTATATTTGGAGTATGCTGGGGCATTCAGTTACACAGCCTGACTTTTCTTTCCAAGCTCATGCTGAAAAGCCAGTATCAGACACTGCCCAGGACAAGCCAGATGACGACTGTGAAAGAAATAACATGATGATAGCTTGTTAAGTGTTCGGCAATTGTTACGCTCCTGACTTCTTATTTTAGATTTCCCATGTGATGTGACATCCTTTATTTATTAAAGAGTATTTATCCATGGTTCTTTATTGTTGGCCTACTTTTACTTCTTCCTTAACCTTATTAACCCTTGCTAGTATCTGACAGCTTAACACCCACCATTACTCTACAACAGGCACTATAAGAACTGACATGGAACTAATAGCAGCCTTTTTATATCCAATCTGCGAGGTCACATGAAACTGCCCTTGTCTGAACCTTGCAAGACTTCCTATTGGTGGTTCTCCTTTTCTGTGGGGTTTCTACTTAATATGTCTCTACAGATCTGTCTGGATGTTAAAAATGGGTCCCAATTCTTGCTAACTTCAATGTCTGACATGTCTGACTTAGAATTTTAGGAATACGTTTTCCCTTTAGTGAATGTTCCAGCAATGTGATAGGAAACAATTTTATGACAGTCTTTTCAAGCATCAGATAACGTGTAGGGCACACACCCCCTTTTGAAGATGTCTTTTATTTTCTCAGTTAAATGCTAGAATGGAGCAGTCATATCCATTCCCTTGAACCTCAACACAGCCTGAGTGGGACATTAAAATGGTAACACGATAGGTCGATGTGCCTTGCTCTGTTGTTTAGCAGGGGATGCTTAAATGTAATGAATTCAGGTCAGTAATTTCAGATGATACCCATCATACAGTATTGTATAACACAAAGCAGTTGTTTATTCCACATGACTGGCTACATTTGAGCCTTTTCCCAAACTGGGCATTTAAATCTGCACTGAAATGCACCCAGCGGTTCTTACATTTTTAAAATATATGGTGCAACATGGCCAAAATACTTAGGTCCAAATTTTGACTTGTGCATGAAAAGCGATTGGTTGATGTAGAGTTGCCCCGAATAGCAGTGATAAATACACTGGTTTGTTACTATGGGGTTTTCCTTATGGGAGATGAGTAGATGTAGGAAGCCTTATTCCTCCCCATCCATTTATTCTGGAGAAGAATGAAAACTTGAACATTTGTTCCCAAAAGGAGGAATGCAGACGAATGGCATAAGTTGCACAAAGAAAGGACACAGCTTTCCTTTCTGGTGTATTTAGTTCTTAGATTCTATTTCAAAATTACTTGCATTCAAAACCTAAAGACATTTTTTCTCTTCTCTGCGCAAATTCATCATCATGATGAGCATAACAAAAACCCCATGAACTAAATTCTCCACCTGAAACTTTGGAACGCCCTTCTGAGATCCGAATTTGGCCTTCTCATTTCAATGCAATAGCAACCCGGAGCGATAAAGTGGGAGAGGCACCAACATCTGTTACAGATAACCAGTAATTTGCTAGTTCTGCAAAACTGTGTTCTTCCAAGTCAGTGTCATATATGAGAAATGCAGATGGTCCCAAGCCCGAAAAAAAGAAGTGTTGAAACATATACAAACGTTAGGAGGACTTCAAGTGTAAAATGTTAACCAGCTGTGAATGTTCTCCTAAATCTACTGTGATACATCACTGCTGCACATGAAATCTATACATTTTCTGTGCCGATGGTAATTTCCCCACTTCTCCGCCTGCAGCTCTTTCTGCGCCAAACCCGTTCAGAGGAGAAAATAAAGAGAACGACAATCCAGCAAAAATAAATAAAGGTGGACACCATTTCTAAGGTTTGTTTGTAGCTATCCCAACCATTTCCTGTGTTGTAATCTGACCAGTGCTTTCATTTACTCGGGGAAGATCCTAATCAAACAGTCACAAGCATCTAGAGTTAAGAATCACCCATAGACTTTGAATCGGAACCAGAAGGTTGCTAATTCACACAAAGTACTAGAGATTTAGAGTCAGCCATTCTATATACAGTTCAGCAATGCATGGAATGTAAAAAGACACGTAAACCACAACACATGATTTTGGCCTGTTGCTTGCAGGATGGGTCGTTTCCCACACGGAGCCCGACACTGACCTTTTATGAAGCCTGTACATTTGTAAAAATAGAACGGTTGGGAAATCTTGGGCACTTTTACTTAAATCACAAACAAGATAACCATGCCTTCTGTTCTGCGCAGCTGAAAAACTGGATAATCACCACGTCAAGACAATTACTCCCCCCTCCCTTCACGAGTTGTTTTGACAGCACTTTTCAAATGTTATGTAGGATGCAAACTAAAAAGGAAAAGAAAATGCAAGTTCCAGGATGCATTAAGAGGGGAGCGAAAGAGGAAGAAGCTGGTTCTCCACAACCGTCCCCCCTCCATCCAGAATTGCTGAGTTGCAGTGTACGTCTTTGGCACCGTTGTGTTGCTAAGTAGCACCATGATTTATACATGCACAAGAATCTCTGGCCAAAAAAATACAGGGATGGATTGTGACTGGCACCGTGTGCATGCGCCATAGGAGAGACAGGCTACAGCTCTACATGCATGGACCATCCATCAACCCACGCCACTACGGGTCTAGTTTGATGGAGAAATAGAAATGATTTAGTGCCTGCAGGCTGTGATGAAGTGACAAAAGTCTTTGGTGAGCGAAGGGGGTGCTTGATTCTATCCTTTTCTCCTCCACAGCCTGGGTCTAGTCCACTCTGAAAAGCCTCAGAGGGATTGCCATGTTAGTCTGTATCTGCAAGTCCTGTGGCACCTTAGAGACTCTGGCCAGGACTCCACTAAAGGGGAAGGTCAAATCAAGATGCGCAGCTCCAGCTACTTTAATTACCTAGCTGGACTCCACGTACCTTGTTTCAAGTACCAGCCACTGACGGGGACACCTTCTGAGTTCAATTTAGCGGGTCTTAACTAGGCCCACTAAATCAAACTCTGGAAGATCTATCACGGCAACGTCACTCTTCCGCTTAATGAAGCCATGGCCTAACAGATTTATTAGGACATAAAAGCTTGCGTGGATAAAACCCACTTCATCAGATTAATTGGAGGGGAGTTTACAGAGGCAGGAGCACATAGAAGGGCAACAAAAGAAAGGAGGTTCTTGTGTAAATGAGGCTAATCAAGTCAGGGTGGAGGTGGTTCATTCACAGCAGTTGATGTGGAAACGTGGCTAACAAGAGAGAGGAAATGGCCTTTGTGGTGCATTAACAAGTTAAGATCCTTACTGAGTCCTACACTGAAGTATTGAAGTTGCAAATGAACTCCAGTTCAGCTGTCTCCTTCTGTAATCCGGTTTTGAAATTCTTTTGTGGAAGGATGGCTACTTTCAAACCCCAGTGTCCAGGGAGGTTAAAGTGTCCCCGACTGGCTTATGTGTATAATAAATGCAGTAATTCAAATGCGCACAGAGAACAGACAGCTACCAGGGAATGCAAATTCAACCAACTTCTGCCCATCCTGGTACACCTGGTACAGCGTCACCGTTCTCGTACAGTCGTGTTTTCACACCCACTCTACATTGGTCTAAATGACTACACATGGCACAGGACAAACAAAAGCCAAACCCCTAGAAAACAGATCCAGAGCAGGAAGAGTACAAGAAAAGAACCATCACTGAGCTAGGAACTTCCCCACAATAAACTAACTTGGCGGGGGAGGGAGAGAGATCTTCAAACCCTTTTTCTTCTCAGCTGGATAGATGCTGGTTTAGGACTTTCCTCCTAATAGCTTGTTTGCCTGTTATTATGGACTTTATTATGACATTAGCTTACTTTAAAATGTTATTTGTATAATTACCTTTCCAAATGAGGCCATTCAGATAACATATTTCCTTCAATATGTGCAGCAGAATTATCCTGAGATGCCATCATAAACTCAATACAGCCGTTTGGTTAACTGTGCTTCCCAACTACAGAAATCCTAGGCAAAGGGATGCTCTAGGAAAAGCAGTGGTTTCATCTCTGGCCATGCTGGTGAAAGGTACATGCCATTCCTACTCCCTCCCCATCAAAGGCCCTTATATCCCGGGTGCTCTCTGCCCCGAAGATTCGGAACCTGCCGAGATTTCCATGTGAAGTTGCACTATCTAGTCAAGGGGAGCGCTCCAAAGTGGAAAGTTGCTGCAGAACTAACTCCCCAGCCATGTCAAACTCCCTGTTTGGATTACCTAGAATCTTTGGATCTGTGAGTGAAACTTTCATCAGCTCCACTCCGGCGTTCTATGCCCCACACTCCCCAGGAGAGAGATAAACGGAGTTCCAGGCAGTTTGCTGAATGAAGGCACGTTAGCAGACACTATAAATTGAGGCTCTATCTGATCTGCATGGACACAAGATTTTCTCTCTACCCACTGTGGGACAATGCATTGGCTACCCTGTATGTACACACACAAACACACCTATCCACGCGCTAGCCTGCATTTCACTGGTATTGTACATACACAGTCTGCAGCGCTTTGAGTCATTTGGGATAAAGAGCCCTATACATGGTCAGGTCAGATACTATTATTCTATACTCAGAACACAGGAAGTTGGCCACCTGAAACCTTTTACAGAGTTTTGTGCATATTGGGGCCCATTATTTTCTGACAGACTTTTCCTTCCATTATGCAATACAGGAAAAGAGGTTTTGGATTATAACACCAAGAACGCAGGTTTCTGACTCCTGCTAACAAGAAGCTAAGATCCTGGAGACAGATGTACACAACTATCAACAAACTCGGTGTAGCACTGAGATCACATCAGGTTTTTCCTTTACATTTAATGAAAAGAGGAAAAAAAAAAGGGCTTCATGTCGTTTCCTCCTCTTGAGCAAACACAAATTCCAGCAAACTTCAAAAACAATACTTTGAGATGTTGGAGGATGCAGGCCGGAAAACGAGGAAAGACTTTGCACAAAGTTAGGAAATCTTTTTTGGAGGGAATACTTCAAACTACTGAACAGTTCCATCTGAGTGATGAGATCTTACGGTAACTGAATCGATCATTAGATTTAGAGATAGCACACAGCTGGGAGAAAAAGGTGTATCGTCGTCAGTAACAAAACAGGGGGATCTGACTGTTCTGGTCTGCAAAATGTTTAAATAGTGTCCACTGCTAAATATTTGATGATTGCTTAATATTTAACAAAGTCATAAAATTCTCTCCAGATTACATCCAAATCACCGTAAAGGCGACGTGAAATTATTTTGGTTGTAGTGTCAGTGAGCTGTCCATGGTTGACTGGTTTAAATTTTATCTTTTCATGTTAGGAAAGGGTTCTGTTTTCTTTGGAAATTTAATTAGCAGAGAGTGTTTAATATGAAAGGAAGATTTATAGCCTTCAGGAGCAATCCAAAAATAGTGTCATAAAAATGGACTTGAATCCCATTGCAAGCCATGAGTGTTATGATAAGGCTCCATGTTTGCAATAAAAACTTTGTTTATGAATATATTTCATCATAGTGCATAAAAATTTAGGAGGGGCTGCTCTGAAATTTGCCCCCACGGTTTGACCCAAAATGTGTGGGGAAAGAAAACAGCTTCAAAAAGAAAGCCAAGCCATGATATCATTGAGAATGTAACAGTATTTATTTTGGAAAGTGCTCCTGGCTATCAGTAAATATTCCTTTTAATTTGCTGCCATTAAAACGCAGCAGGGATGACGCTCTTCGAGAGAGGGTAAAAGAACAACAAAGATATGCTCCTATTGTGTAATAATCAGTCCACCTTTCTATGAATAAGTAATATTTTCACGAGCCAAATTTAGATAGTGGATTTATTTAACCTCAGAGGGTCAGGTAATAAATACTAAGTGAATTATTTGGCCCAATGGCTAATCGATACAATGCAGTGATATATTTTTTGTGTTCCATAAAAGGTTGTACACTAAAGGCAGTGAGCAATTATGGAAATAGGGCCCGAGCAGCACTCAATTCTTCCCTTGCTTGAAACCCCGGCACCACTACCTTGACAGCAAATCGATTAGTGCACTAACAGAGCAGCTCCGTGACCTTTGACCCCCTTCCAGCTCTGTCCGACAGCCCAGAGAGTATTTTATATTTATTTTATTGCGTTAACCCCCTCTTGTCCATGGAACATTTTACACATATGGAGCTGCTGTATGTGTTCCAGCTCAGTGCTGCTCTTGTAGGTCTGGCTACGGCGAACCTAAGAGACTCCTTTGTTCTGGCTTCAAAACACAGATATTTTTATTTTTTGTGGCCACAGTGCAGGTTTTCAAGTCCATCCCAAGACTAACCTAATTAATAGGATGCTTACAATGTCCTAGGTGCACCATTCCCATTCCCACTGGTCCCCTGCCGCCCTTTCCTGACTGGGTGCAACGTTCAAGTCACCGCGGAGCTAAATAAAGGCCGCTCGGCAAAAGTGCGTTAAGATCACCCTAGGAGTATCGGCCTGCTTCGCACGTGTAAAGGCGAACGTTGGCGATTAACGGTATTTCCCACCAGGATATTAAAACCAACATAAAGCCATAGAAAAAGGCCTGTTAGGTTGGTGAATTACCTAGGGTCTGCTTCTGTGTTTCTTGTGCACCCACAACCCCCACGGACTCCAACAGGAGTTTCTGCCTGCCAGGGGTGCGTGGTGTGCGGCGATGGAGAGAGAGAAGCTATGAAGCAGCTTCGCCCCACTGTCGTTTTGGGGTTTCGTGCAGGTGCAGGGGTCTACTTGTGTAGATCCAACTGCAGGATTCCTCTTCACCCAGGGCCGCTCAGTACTCGGCAGTATTACCTGTAGCCCAGACTTCAATGGATAATCCAGACACAGAGGTCAGAGCCTGAGGCTATCTCGGGGCATGGCTGGCACAAGCAGAAAACGCCAGCACCAGCCAAGACCCAAGAAATCCTCAGGCCCCGTTCTGCACAGAACACCCATATTGCTCTGTAAATCCTGAATTGCCGCATCTCAGCACCTAGCCGAACTGCAACATTTCCATTACACGCTGCGCCAACCGCTGCCTTTGTGACCAGCCCCAGACATTTTGAACTGGGCACCCACCCAGCTAAAATGACGGCTCTTCTTCGGCTTGAGCTAAGGAGTCAAACTTTAGAGCCAGGGCTGTCAAAGACTCATGTTATCTCTGCAGGGGACACATGCACCAGGGAATGATGCTTCACTTCTAAAGTGCTCTTTAACGTGTCTATAGGAGAAAACAAAACTCGTGACTATTCTAATAGCCTCTTACAGCGTTGCCAAGAGAACTCTTCTTCCACCCCACTGACTGCAATGGAGTTATACCCCACTGATACTAGTGTTCTCCATAGGAGAACCAGGCCCAGTGGTTTATAAATCAAGGTCAATAACTCCTAAGCCATATTGAAAATACAGGTACAAATTCTGAGACTTGCTGAGAGTTCACTGGACTTGAAATTCAGATCTACAAGCTGAAAAGGTCAGAAGACTTTAAGGTCAGAAGGGACCATTATGATCATCTAGTCTGACCGCCTGCACAGTGCAGGCCACAGAATCTCACCCACCCCTCTTAGAATCATCCTCTCACCTATATCTCAGATATTGAAGCCTTCAAATACTTTGAAGGCCCCAAGATGCAGAGAATCCTCTAGCTGTGATCTGTACCCCATGCTACAGAGGAAGGCGAAAAACCTCCAGGGCCTCTGCCAATCCACCCTGGAGGAAAATTCCTTCCCGACCCCAAATATGGCGATCAGCTAACCCTGAGCCTGTGGGCAAGACTCACCAGCCAGACACCCAGAAGGTTCTCTATAGTAACTCCTATCATCCCTCCATTGACCTATTTCCCACTGATAATGAATGGTCAATTAGTTACCAAGATCATGTTATCTCATCAAACCATCCCCTTCATAAACCCATCTAGTTTAATCTTGAAACCAGATAGATCTTTTGCCCCCACTACTTCCCTTGGAAGGCCGTTCCAGAATTTCACTCCTCTAATGGTTAGAAACCTTCGTCTAATCTCAAGTCTAAACTTCCGACTAGCCAGCTTATATCCATTTGTTCTTGTGTCCACATTGGTATTAAACTTAAATAATTCCTCTCCCTCCCTGGTATTTATCCCTCTAATATATTTAAAAAGTGCAAACATGTCCCCCCTCAGCCTTCTTTTGGTTAAAGTAAACAAGCCAAGCTCCTTGAGTCCCCTTTCATAAGACAGGTTTTCCATTCCTCGGATCATCCTAGTGGCCCTTCTCTGTACCTGTTCCAGTTTGAATTCATCCTTCTTAAACATGGGAGAGCAGAACTGCACACAGTATTCCAAATGGGGTCTCACCAATGCCTTGTATAATGGCACTAACACCTCCTTATCCCTACTGGAAATACCTCGCCTAATACATCCCAAGGCATGGGCAAGGCATCAGCAAATAGTAAAAGGAGAAATTTCTCAGGAGACCACAGCATAAGAACATAAGAACGGCCGTACTGGGTCAGACCAAAGGTCCATCTAGCCCAGTATCCTGTCTGCCAACAGTGGCCAACACTAGGTGCCCCAGAGAGGGTGGACCGAAGACAATGATCAAGCGATTTGTCTCCTGCCATCCCTCTCCAGCCTCTGACAAACAGAGGCCAAGGACACCATTTTATCCCCTGGCTAATAGCCTTTTATGGACCTAACCTCCATGAAATTATCTAGCTTCTCTTTAAACTCTATTATAGTCCTAGCCTTCACAGCCTCCTCTGGCAAGGAGTTCCACAGGTTGACTACACGCTGTGTAAAGAAGAACTTTCTTTTATTAGTTTTAAACCTGCTCCCCATTAATTTCATTTGGTGTCCTCTAGTTCTTCTATTATGGGAACTAATAAATAACTTTTCTTTATCCGCCCTCTCCACACCACTCATGATTTTCTAGACCTCTATCATATCCCCCCTCAGTCTCCTCTTTTCTAAACTGAAAAGTCCCAGTCGCTTTAACCTCTCCTCATATGGGACCCGTTCCAAACCCCTCATCATTTTAGTTGCCCTTTTCTGAACCCTTTCCAAGGCCAAAATATCTTTTTTGAGGTGAGGAGACCACATCTGTACACAGTATTCAAATTTAGAATAATAGAATCCTAGGGCAGAAAGAGACCTCAAGAGGTCGTCGAGTCCAACCCCCTGCCCAATGAAGAACCAATCCCAACTCAATCATCCCAGCCAGGGCTTTGTCAACCTCTAGGGATGGAGATTCCACCCCCTCCCTAGGGAACCCATCCCAGCGCTTCACCACCTTCCTAGGGAAATTGTTTTTCCTAATATCCAACTTAGACCTCCCCCACTGTAACTTGAGCCCATTGCTCCTTGTTCTGCCATCAGCCACCCCTGAGAACAGCCTCTCTCCATCCTCTTCGGAACCCCCTTCAGGTAGTTGAAGGCTGCTCTCAAATCCCCCCTCACCCTTCTCTTCTGCAGACTGAAGAAGCCCAAATCCCTCAGCCTCTCCTCGTAGGTCATGTGCTCCAGTCCCTTAATCATTTTTGTTGCCCTCCGCTGGACCCTCTCCAATGCATCCACATCCTTTCTGTAATAGGGGGCCCAGAACTGAACACAATACTCCAGATGTGGCCTCACCAGAGTCAAATAAAGGGGAATAATCAGTTCTCTGGATCTGCTGGCAATGCTCCTCCTCATGCATGCCAATATGCCATTCGCCTTCTTTGTCCAGGTCACTCTGTTTACTTTCCAAGCAAACGTATCCATTGAAAATTGAAGCAGAATGAGGAAGCTTCACGAATTCAGGTACTTTCTATGGGCCTCATTCTGTCATCTTCATTCACGTTGGATAGTATTTTACTGTGCAATCTCATTGGTTTCAGTGGAAGTACTTGCAAGAGAAGGTGCTACTCAACTTCCAGGTCACAAAATCAGATCCTAAGTAACATTACAACAAGGTCGTAAGCCTTGTGTTTTCATAAAGGCCTTTCCATTTTCATGTAACCCCACGCATTCAGCCCTGAATTATTCTTTTTTGTCTCATTCACTCTTGGAATCCATACAAAAGTGATTACTTCAGTCATTTTTCAATATTACTTTCATTCCTGGAAAATGCATTTTCAAACGTTATTTATTTTTCACAGCATGTCATATTGTTATATTGTACTCGCTTAAATAAAACCGCAGTACGCTTCTCGATGTATTGGCCTTCCCCAACCAACGTGGGGAGGCCGGATTTCCAGTTTTTATGTGCATTTGTTTTACATATTACATTAGCCTTTATTTTAGGGCCGTTGTCAATTTAAAAAACAAAACAAACACAGTAAGTCTAGTGACTGAAGTAAGTTAGCTTTAAAGCTGCCTTTGAATTTAAATCGGATTTTAGGGAAATTGTGCTTCAATATTAACTGTGGGCTTGGTTTGTGTTCTTTTGTTAATAAACTTTTAAACTACTTCATCCCACCAACTTCACTGAGAACCCCTGTGGAGATAATAAGGGGGGGAATATCCCTTCACTGCAAGGAGACAACCGATTGGGCTCAGTACAGAGAAGTAAGAAGGGCTGCGGGTTTCTCTTGCCCATCCAGCAAACCAATCACGTTCTCCCTGGTGTTTCGTCCAGTTATAGCCCCTCATCCCTCCACAGGAGTTAGGTGACTACATACTTACAGTTCCGGATTCAATGAGCTGTCTAAAACACATCACCCCCTTCCACACCAGACTACACAGAGCTAACCCGGAATACATCTCCCTGGGTGCACACATAGGTCATGTCTACATTAGGAAACTATTTTGAAATGACTAAATTCGACTTAACTCCAGATTTAACCAATTCGAACTAGCATGTCCATACTACGGGAAAGCCTCAAAATGAGTCCAAGGTAGGCTCCACTAATACGGACGTGTGACTTCCACTTAGAGGCCCAGGAAGCACTGGGGCATAATTATTTCGAATTGCTCTGGGGAGGAGTTATTTCAAAATAGAGGCACCAAAGCATCCACACTGCTGCTATTTTGGAATTAGCTTTACTCCTGAGGAAAAGCAGGCGGACAGATTTCAAATTAAGCAGCCCGTTATTTCAAAATAATGGGCTTGGTCGTGTGGACGCTCGGCTTATAAATTTGACCTAAGGGGGTTCTTTCAAAAAGTCCTAGTATAGACCAGGGCACAGTCACTTCCCTACCCTTGCCTCACACTGAAGTCTACATGTTGCATTGGGCTTTATTCCAACTAGCCACACTCTGGGGCGAATTTCACCCTATATGCGCTCCATTTTATAAGTTCTTCAGCGATATTTTTTTGGGGGGGGAGGATGCAAGATAGAGTGTCAAGAGTTTGGGCTATATCTCATGACAGTAACAAGCATACGGCAATAAATCCACAGCAAAAAAATTGCTCAAAGGAGTTAGTATCTTTTTCTTCAAGCCAATTAAGACATCCTCAAATGTATTTGTGAATCAAATTTACCTAACCAGTGTTTCTGCATATATTACCCTAAGCATTTCATAAAGAACCCCCCAAAAAAAGAATATTTCTAAATGGAAAACATATTTTAAACATCTTTGATTTTCAGATCAATGACTTTGTTTGCTTTAGCTCCCATACAACCATAAGCATTCCACAAGCTTTAAGCTGGGACTGCTTTCAGGCGAACTCAGTGAAAGACCATAAAAATGACTGCCGATCCAGGTGGTGGAGAGGAAAAATTAAAATCCGCAGCCTCAGCATGGAGGCTATTTAAGTGCAGAATAAGAGTTACAGAAAACATGCCTACCCTGACCTAAAAAGGAAACGGGTGAAATCCTTGCCTCCTTGAAATCAATAGGTGTTTTGCCATTAACTTCAATGGAGCCAAGATTTCACTCCAGGAAGGCAAGAGGGAAAAAATACAGCATGCGGCAATGGCGTAATAGGAGAGTTATTTGAGCAACAAAAATTGCCGAGGAAAGCCAACAGAAACGAGACACCGTATGGAGCTAGAGCACCAGGTTTGAACCAGCGTTCCCTGTAAGCTGTGCGCTGGTGCACACGCTCCGGAGAGAGTCAAATGCCGCCCAGCCAAGTAGCAGAGCGCCCACAGTTAGGATTTTTTTGTTTCTCCTGGTGGTGCCCATCCACACAGGCCTCGGTGCACATAAAAAAATGCATTCTGTGCATGGATGGAAAAGCAAAACATTGTTCTGAGCCTTTTTCTTTCCGAGGTCCCCCAACAAGCCATAAAAATGCCACAGCCCGCCAGGGCCAGAACAACGGGGTTTTCTGCAAAGCCAGGGCCGGTGTGAGGGGCTAGCAAGCAGGGGCAACTGGGCTCCATGCCACAGGGGGCCCACAAAGCTAAGTTGCTCAGGCTTCAGCTTTCAGCCTAACCCCAGCAAGTCCGATACCAGCCCCGCTCTTGGGTTTATTGTGGTGGATTCCCTGAAACCTGCTCATGGCCCCCAGGGGAGCCCAGGCCCCTGACTGAGAACCACCAGGGGTGAAGGCTATGACAACTGCTATGTTATTTCTAACCAGGGAGCCGACAGGATGTGGGGGGCAGCTCCGTGCTCCCAGAAGGGGCAGGGCTTCAGGCAAAATGGGCGGGGTTAGGAGCCAGGCTCCGGAGTGGGTCACCTTGTGCTTCAGTGGCAGTTCTAAAGGGACAGGGCCCTGGTCGCTCCTGTTGCCACAGTAACAGTGGGGATGGCTGCTAGAGCCCCGGGAATCACCAGGCCCCGGAACAAAAGCCCCTTTTGCCCCGCTCTCCATCAGCGGGCCCATTTCCAACCAACAGGAAACGATAAATATTAAACCATTGGCCCTGAACACCTTCTATATAACCGGACCGAGCAATGGGGACCAATTTCCGTCCCCCAAAATTGGGTGCCGTGAGGCACCCCAGTACACGCATGCAAGCGACAGATTTCCACTGTGCTTAGAAAATACCGCTCCCGTGCACATGGCTGACTTAGAGGCAGAACAAAAAAGGAAACGCTTAAATATTTAATGACCGTTCCGCAAAAGCCCTGAGCCCAGACTTTGAAAGCATTATCTCCTCTCCATCCAAAGAGGCGGCCTTGAAAATGGCTGCCGTCCAGATTGCAGGGGACTTTTTTTCTGAAGTGGCCCTGGCAGGGGCCTATCAGGAAATCTTTCAGGATTGCTTTAATCTTTCATTTTAGCTTGGTCTCTGGCCACACAAGTGCGTCCAGCCCTCAGAGCCCCTGGAGGTCACTATCGGAGAGTTTTTCAAAACAGGAAAGCCACGACAGAGAAATTAGAAGAGTGAGTAAAAAGTTACTCTGCTCTGTGCGCATTGTGAGTTCAAGAGAAACTGACTTACAGTTTGCTCCCTGCTATTGCTTTTAACTAAAGAGACAAGCGCCTGGAACGTTTGAGACACCTCAGAGTTTTTAGCTCTGTGCCAAAGACTTTAGCCATTCAATATGACGTGAACTATAAATGCGAATTTCAGACGCAGCTCACAGCATATGAATCTACCCTTCCCTTTGATATGCATGTGAAGTTTTCATTGACATTAATGGGAGCTAAACGTGCTTAATAAGGGCTAACTAGATATCTCTCTCTCTGTGAATTTATACTTCGACAGACAGCTCTACAAAATGCTGGGGTCAGGGGAAGATAGCAATAGGAAAAAAATGTATTGGTGCTTTGAAAACAGATTCTGCTGCATGCTTTTAGAGAGGCAAGCAGCTTTGAAAAATTAAACATATACAGAAATACAATTACATGAACGTGTGTGCACACACAGCCATTCCTTTCAGTGTCCATGTGAACTCCAATGAACATAAACAAGACTCCAGAGCATGCATCCGAAGATGGTCACAAGCCAGTGTGCTTATGTTTAGGACCCAAATCATGCGCTGAATCAGCACAGCATAGATTTCAGCGGTTATGCCAATTTACACTGCATATATGGATGTTCTGGGTCCTCAAAGAATACAGAATTGGACCCCTGGGAAGTATTTAAACTATTGTATCTTATCTGTACAAGTGTGCAGAGCATTGATATTGGGCATTAGTTTCCTTTATGGAAAAATCTCCTTAGCTCTGTATTTAATTTTCTTAGCTTACTTGGTCACATGGGTTAACCTAGCCAGAGATGGGCAAAGAGAGAGACAGAGAGAGAAACGTTAAATTCATAACGCATGAACCAATATAAAGGATGTGAGCATGAAAAAGAATAAAGTCCGAGCAAACACGTACCGTACCTTTTTCTGCCACATTTGGATACGTGCACATAGATACTTATGCATGAAATGCAGGTACCATCACCTTTTCCCATGATAGACTGTTTGCATTTACTCTAAAATTAACACATTGAGGAACGGAGTCAGTCTCACCTAGAAATTTCTCTAGTGATTTTTTTTTTTTTAAGTGAAGAGAGTTTTTACTGGAAGATATTAGGCAAGGGTCAATTCCCCTCCACACACTGAATGATGCTTCAGAATAACTATGTTATGCACAGCGCCTTAAGAAGACTTATAGGACTGTCATAATATTTAACTACTCATTTTTGCCTGCATGATTGTGGTTGATATGACCACAGAATACTGATCTATCCAAAAGAGAAAAATTACAGAGTGGAACAGTGGGATTTATGAATGAGATCTCTTTGGCTGCAAAGCGTTCCCATTATAGCACTCAGCCACCACAAAACTGCTGTGTAATTGGAAGAGAATTTTTTCCCATGCACCAAAGCTACAGACTAACTGCCAAACAATGAGAGACAGGCTTGCCCGCATTAGAGGATTCACATACCTGATTTTAATCCCACTCATTTAGACACAGGCCCCGATCCCAGAGCTTCCTCACTGCCAGGGCTGGGTGCCGGAAGGCTGCGTTTGGCAAATGCCGGAGCAGGAAGCTAATCTTTTTTAAGCATTGTATCAGAATAAGTGTGTGACTAGATCAGTAGCACTTTCAAAGCTATGGATTTTTGTTTGTTACTCCCCCAATAGGATCTATACACTATTACCATTCTTCTATGTTTGTATTACACCTGCCTCCAGCAACCCCCCCCCAAAAAAAGGCACCCACTGTGTTGGGGCTGTCCAAACTGATAAAGTCTCCATCTCAGACAACTTACAGCTTCGCCTTCCAGTCCTGCATGGTGGTGCACCCGGGGGGACCCACACCAAAGCCAAGAAGGGTTTTGTGCAGACCCATCCCACTGTCGGCCTGGGGCCAAGGGTTTCAGACAAGACACATCAGATTGATGCCGAGAATGAGGGAAGAGTAAAAGAAGCAGGTTGCTGTCGCCGGTTATCACTCGCCCAGACGTTGCGACAAGCCAGATATCGATCAACAGCCAACGCCAGCAGATGATACTATATACATCAAGCTCATGCCTAGAGAGAATATTTCATGCTCCTGAAACAGACCAATCTGTTTACAGGGAGCATAACCACTGGGTCACCCCTTACGAGTGAGCAGCATGCGATTTTTACCCCCATTTCACTTGCTTCCCCCCAATCCTCTTTTTTCTGGGGGGCCTTTCCCTTGGAGGCCACTGATAGGGGATCAGCAGTTGTGATCAGCGAGCCTTCATAGTGCCCGGTCACCATCACTCACCCTCCGCCAGCGACCACAAAACAGCCACCAAATACCACAGGGCATTTTTTTCCCCAGCAAAATGACTGTTTTCCAGTCTACTCTCTTCATGAAAAATCCAGGGAGGGAAACAAAACACAGAAAAATCTCCCATGGTCATATCTAGACTAGATGGAGAGTGATGCCACGTGGCCAGGCAGGGTCAGACTCACGTTGGAAAGAAAAGAACTGGAAACAAATTTGTGTGCAATACTGCAACATGACAACAGCTGGCAACACCATTCTGCCAGGGTCCCTCAGGCTGCATCTCCAATCACACACCTTCCATGGAATAGTCTGCACTAACGTATGCCCACAGAACAGAGGGGAAAGGGAAATTCCAGTCACTTTGTACCCACGGGTGACCATGGAGCTAGAAGTGATATCAACAGTGTTTCTCAACCAGTGGTACTAGTACCCTTAGGGGTACTCGAGAGAAATCTCAGGGGTACGTCAACTGCAATTTGGAGAAAACTGCAATTTGGAGAAAACTGAATTTTTGTTTTAATTTTTACAGCGCTTTATTATTTTTGTACTTTTTACACCCAAAAATGTCATCGTTCACCTGGCTACGATTAAGTTGTTTAAACACACGTGTTGCAATGGTAGAAAAAAAAATTGTGTGTCTGAAAACTGTAGGTACTGGGGGTACTTATTTTTTTTTGAAGGGGTACTTTATAAAAAAAAAAGGTTGAGAAACACTAGTATAAACAAACAAGCAATCCCTCTTTTAATTGAATGCACTGATGGTTTGGGAGCCAATATCCTCCAGAAATATATCAGTGATGACTGTAAACCAGGGTAATATACACAAATGTGACTGGATGTTTCTTTTTTCATGCTCCAGAGAAAATGCCCATCAATGCTTGGGCAAAGCTCCCAAAACTCACAGGCCTATGTTTTCATAAGGGACTAGTGATTTCGGAGTGCCCAGCTTGAGACACACTGGAATTAAGTTTTCTCCCCAAAAAAACAATCAAGCCTCCTTAAGGTCAACTCAAGTTAGATCCCCAAAAATCCAAGCACACAAATCACCACAGATTGTACCTCTCTAGTGCGGCACCCTCGGGAGCTGACTGGTTCCAAACAAGAGAGTTTTCTGGACCATGGGAGGTCGATATTGTCTAGCAGTATTACCAACCCTTCCACTGCTTCCTGGGCTCCTAGACATTTAGAGGTAAATCAGAGCTAAATTACAGCACAGAACACTGAGAGCCAGGACTAGGGGCTGTAAGCAAACTTGGACTGCAGGAAACTTGGCCACACCCATGCTAAGCGGACATCTGGCTAACTGAAATCATGCTGGACCATGGATGTTGCCAGATCAGAGAGTTCTAGACTAGAGAGGTTCAACCTGTAGTTACTTGAAACCATCATCATTGCTTTGTATATTTGGGGCCCGCCATGAAAGTGTTTTGCACAGCTCCATACAGCAACTGTTACCCATCCTGCCAAGAAAACCCAGCTACTGAAGGACCAATCTTCTCCAAAACTTTTACTCCCCAGGGTTTTGAAGTTTATCAAAGGCTTTTCTAATCCATTTCAAACTGCCTTTTCACAATGGGATCTCTCCCCCTTTTCTTTTTGACTATGGGTGATTAAACAACAAAAAGCAACAGCTTAAATATGATTAGTCCAAAATTGCAAAATTAGGATCATCTTATTCTCACATGAGGATCCCAGGAATCTGAGTTTTGAGGAACAAAAGCTATAGCTCACTCAGATTTAGGTTTTAGCAGAATTAAAACTGCTTGCCAGTGAGTGCCGATTGTTTTTGTGGTAGCCTACAAAACCGACCTTGATTAATAGTAAAATAACAAAACTTGTGATATAGTGATAGAAATGTAGCCGTGTTAGTCTGGTGTAGCTGAAACAAAATACAGGACTATGTAGCACTTTAAAGACTAACCATCTTGTTAGTCTTTAAAGTGCTACATAGTCCTGTATTTTGTTAAAACTTGTGTTCACATTCAAGAAAAGCATAGAGTGAAAGTCAGCACGTGAAGGAAAGGCCAGCCTTGCAGATTCGGAATCATCTTTAGAAACTTTATTAAAATCCCCCTGGATATATCCACTTGTTTTATTACCACCTTGCTGCTCTCTTTAGTCCATCTATCATGTCCAGCAGACATGGACATTGTGATCTCTCTGGGGCAAGAATGGTCTTGTTATCTGTACAGGCTCCAGCACCACAGAGCCCTGATCCTGGACTGTGGATCTTCGATGCTACTGCCCTACGACTAACAACCCGTTTTCTCCCACTTTGATTTGGCGTCTGAGGTTGGTAACACAGCAACAGTCTAAGGACCTGACTCTGTTCCCATTGATGCCATCGAAAGACTTCCTCCTGACTTTAATGGAAACAAGGTCATGTCCTACTCATGAAAATATGTGAGATGGGCAACATGACCAGAGATTGTCCCAAACAGCTCAGTGCTAAGAGATCCCAAATATTATCCAGAAAACACAAGGCTCCTTGTCACTCTGGTTTTCCCTCTGCACCCAAGGGCTCCTTCCCTGCGGGTGCAAGGCATTTTCCTTGACTACCAGAACTAGGACCCACAACTGGATTAGTCTTATCAGGTGCTGCTGCCTGGCAACTTGACATTTCCCAGTCTCCTCCCTCCAGGTAGCTGCTCCTGCCAGCTACCTTCGAGGTTGCAGTCCATCAGTCCCCCTTCATGCACCAGCAGAAGTAGGAAATTCTTCTACCTGAGCTGGAGACAAATACCCTGACCTTCAAACCCCGGATTTCCAGAGCAAATACATGAGGCCCCAGCGGCATTCCTGACAGAGCCGTTGGAGAAGCTGCATCCCCCCCGAAAAGACGACCCTCTTGGATTCAAGGCTGAGAGTAAGAACCACCTCTGTTTAGTCCTGAAAATGGCTGGCAAGAGAGAGCGACAGCCAGCCCTGCAGGAAAACCTATGTGGAAGTGAGAGCTGCTGTTCTGCACCGATGCAGAGAGAGCTTGCAGGCCTTTGGCCATTCCTCCAAAATACATCACAGCTAAGGAAGGGGAGCCCTGGATCTGAGGGAGGGAAGACTGCGGGGAACCCAGGAGTTCTGGCAGGAAATGGGAATAGTCACCAAAATATTTGTCTTCAGAGGTGGGCGTGTTTCCCAAATAGGTAGACTCCCAAATTGCATAGCGTTGAAGGGTGAATGTCCATCAGTCACTACAGATTGAATACACGGCACCTGCCTCTTCCTCGGCCCACACAGAGAGCCCAATCCACCAGCCCCATGGGGGCCCGAGCCTTGCTTTGCACACCTCTCTAACACCTGCCAACTCCCTGCCAGAGAGGGCTCAATTAAATGCTGCAAATTAATTTTAAAAAAGTCAACATTTCTTCTACATCCCATGGCTAAAAATAAATATAAACCTCCGACAGGGAGACATGAAGTAACAAACTAAAGGCAGAATGAAACATTTTGATCTGCTGGACGCCTTTATAAATATTTGAGTATCATTTATTTATGTTTTCCTTCTTTTCATTGTAAAGCAAGGTTTTCTGACAAAAGCACTCGTTTGGGGAACACGGTGGTTTATTATTTAACTTCCTAAAAGCAACATCAAAGGTTTGAATTTAAAGCCGTTCAAAAAAATGAATAGATCTGCAATCTTTGAAAGATTTCATGAGAAGAAGAGAGGGCGGTTTCTGGAATTCAGAGCAGGATAAGGAAGAGATGGCGGTTCTGTCAAGCGCTCCAGCCATGTCTACACTAGGGAATGGGGCCAGTTAGATGCACCTACAATACACCATCCCCACGGGAGCCATGATGTTTGAAGTTCATTCATGCCCCTTCTGCACTGTAGGCTCCCCGACATTATTGCAACCAGGCTGCTCTGCGGCTCCCTTTTGCGACATTTCCCAATCCCCCAAAGCACTGGCGTTGCATGGACTTTGAAGTCACCAATTCATGCGGCACAAATGACATTGACATGGTATTGTTCCATCACTGCCACCCTGGAGACCGACACCAGGATACGACCAGCAACCGACCCAGGAATCAGGCTAATTCAGCCAGCGTTTGGCATGAGTATACACCATGCAGAGCATTTTGGGGGCCACACAAGCATGTGTTTGGTAAGATTCTTCAGTATAGACAAGATCTGCCCTCTTCTGAGTAGGCTTAAAGAGCCACAACCTTATCTGGTGTAAAATGACCTTACTCCATTTAATGGAGGGAGGCCAGTTGATCCCGCCACTGGCCACATGACCCTTTGTGTTTAATCAAAAGGGACAGTATCTTGCATGACCTTTTCATCACATAAGAAAACACCCTTTGGGGGATCAGAGCTCAGAGGAGCTGCAAATGCACACTCCTTACTCTCGGCTTTCATGGGGTTCTGTATGGGAAAAGGGCCCATAGTGAGGGGTTAGTGGGTTGGGCCTCGTGACTGTTGGGAACATAAACATAAGAATGGCCACACTCGGTCAGACCAAAGGTCCATCTAGATCAGTCTCCTGTCTTCCAGCAGTGGCCAAGGCCAGGTGCCCCAGAGGAAGTGAACAGAACAGGGAATCATCAAGTGATCCCTCCCTGTCACCCATTCCCAGCCTCTAACACACAGAGGTTAGGGACACCATTCCTACCCATCCTGGCTAGTACGTATTGATGGACTTGTCCTCCATGAATTTATCTACTTCTTTTATTAACCCAGTTAAAGTCCTGGCCTTCACAACACCCTCTGGCAAGGAGTTCCACAGATCGACTGTGCACTGGGAGCAGAAATAAGAAATACTTCCTTTTGCTTGTTTTAAATCTGCTACTAATTGATTTCATTGGGTGACTCCTATTCCGTGTGTTATCAGAACAAGTAAATAACTTTCCCTTATTTACTTCCTCCACACCCGGTCATGATTTTATAGACTTCTATCTAATCCCCCTTTTATCTCCTCTTTTCTAAGATGAACAGTCTCCGTCTTTTTAATCTCTCTTCATATGGCAGCCATTCCAAACCCTGAATCATTTCTGTTGCCCTTTTCTGTTCTTCATTGGAGACCCACTTTCCCTAACTCACCAGACTGCTGCCTGGATGAAACTGTTGGGAGAGTGAAGGGCACAGTGATCCCTGAGTCCCCTCAACTTCCACAGAAATTAGCAGAAGCAAAAGGATGAGGGTCTGGTCTTTATGAACCAAACCCAACATGCTTTATTCAGGGCTTCAAGGGGCTGCTTGCACATTACCCCTTATTCCCCTATGCTTTGTCTGCCTGGCCTAGTCTTCCCGAGGGGGGCTGCCAATTGCTCTGTGGGCACGTGCAGCTCCCGGCCCGCCACAGAACTTCCAACTCCCAGAGATGTTGCTAGTGCAGTCGCGGCTAAAGGCAGAGACGGGCACAAACAGCAGGAGGAGCTAGTCGCCCCTGAGGCTTTCGAAACACACAAGGCAGCTCCCCCATCTCACCCCTCACACCACCACGGTGATGCTTCTGTCTTTAATACACTAGGAACCATCAGACCCAGCATGGAAATCACACCTTATAGCTCTTCCCTGGCGCACACACTCATGCCGAACATGGGGGGCGAGGCACAAATGTCATAATAATGAATTAGTCACGGAAACTTACAGCAAGCAAAATTTAACTATTTTTGGTAGAGAATCTAGCCCTGAATGCAATTTTTAGCAAATTTGGGCAATACTTGAAAAATCTCTTGCACGCTAATATGAGAGATCATGCTTTTTAGGCAGGTTTATTCAAAAAGATTAGGCACGATGCGTTTTGCAGCAAGTTACCAAAAATAATTTGTTCCAAGAAAAACCCCTCCGAGCATTTGTTTTCAAAATATGACACTACCCTTCCTTTACAGTTTTGCTGTCGAAGGTTTTTAGACCTCAGCTCCCATGAATACATTTCTAAAAATATTAAATTCCACGTAAGCTAGTTGAAATTATGCAGGCACCTTTTAAAAAAAAAGTAGTTTGTGTTTTAAAGCAGAACGTACTCAGCCATCCATTAAATATGACAAGGTCTGCATTTTATTTAGACATTGCCATTAATAATGAAATGATGTATGATTTCCATTCCTGCAGTTCTTCCTTCCCTAAACAATCAATTATACATTTAAGAAAATATTTAGTTGCTATAAAACTACTCCAATTAAGCATCACTGATACACCAGCTCAGGTGTGAACTAATCAAGAAACGGTCTCTCAGATGTGGGGCATATGAAGATGATAATTCCTCTCTGAAGACTTTCACTTTTATAGAGATGTTTTTTTCCAGACAAGAATAAAGCTACAGAGGGCTCAGCTGAAATCACAAAAGATACGAGGGCCCTGTTGCTATACAGGAGTATATCCTGCTCACCTTACTTGTAAGTTGGTCCTGGAGGCTACTCGCGTGAGCAAAGTAAACAGAATTTGACCCGAGAAAAATCAAAACACAAATCTCCGTGGGAATGCATGTTGTCAAGCAAAAAACATCGCTCTGGCCACAGACGAGGAGCTTACACATGGCAGACAGAGCTGCCTGAAAGACACCCCCCCCCCCTCTTCACCTTGGAGCGGCCCAAGAATACAGGGGGTTAAATGGAGGCGGTAAGGAGGGGCTGGAGGTGGGAAGAAGGAGCAAAGAGAAAGAGGCTGGATCAGGAAAGCAGCTGCCAATGAGGGAGAGGCAGCAACTAGGATGCAGAAGCAGCCAGAGATAGGGCATTAGAGGAGATTTACTGTAGGTCCACACCACCCTCTCTGCTCCCACTGTGCTCTCTTTCTTCCTGACCATACACACACAGTAAATCTTCGGCGACTCCTTCTCCCCCAGTCTGCTTCGAGATCCTCACTGCGATCTCTCGCTGCCCGCCTGCCAGCCATTTCCAGGTCTCCTCGCCTCTCTGCTTCATTGAGCTTCCAAGCCCCCCTCTTGGGGAGGTCCGCCGCCCCACTCCCATTTCTCTGTTTCAGGGCTCTCCCCTCCGATCTCTCTCTCCCCTCCCACCACTCCTTCCCCCCTACCCCCCACAGCTCTCTGGCCTCACCCACGTTTCCAGATGGCGCCTGCGACGTATGCAGGCCACAAGAAGGACTTGGGTGTGGAGGGGGACTCCAGGACAGTTTGGTTGGTAAATTTCTCAGTCGGGTTAGATCCTTAGGCAGAGTGAAAAAGAGCTCGGCTGAACTCAGTGAACTCGGTTGGGTTGATTCACACCCCTTGAAGATCTGGCCTGTTACGTTGAACGGGAAAGCCCAATGCAGTTGTAACCCACACGCCTAGTGTGATTCACTGTCCCACGGAATGGCACTTAGACCACGTACAGTCAGAGATAAGAACAAGGGAACTCTACAGCCAAGGCTGCGAGCCAGCTGGCTTTTAGCTCAAGCTGCAGAGGCTCCTACACTAAACTCCAGAAATCCCAGGTTCAAATCCACCCAGTGGCGGTTATCCAGTGTTACCTCCATTTTCCACAGCGTGGGAATATACGTGCACACCAATCCACTTCCTCTCTGGTGAGGTGCTGGTGGCTTCAAAGGGTTCCAGGCAGGGGGACAAGTCCCACTTGGAGGATCTCCAATCTCTCCCACCTGTGGTTTGCCACCAAGCCAAATTCCAGCCTAGAAAGGATCCTTGCTCACCACTCCACCTAACCAGGCTACTCCAAGCGGGGGTGCCCTCTGCCATGTTCCGCGTGTTGCTGTTTCCTTTTCCTTTACTGCTTTTCTTTACTCCTATTTATTTATTCCCTCCTGGTTTTATGTCGCTTTGAACATGCCCAGCTGTGACATCTTGGTTTTGCTAAAAATATAAACAAACAAACAAACAAGCAGCACTCCAATGCAGTCTTTCACTGCATGAATACATTTCTCAGCCTCCGGTCTCCAGTGCTCCCACTCTGAAATTTAAACTCGGGGGGGAAGCAACACCACCACATCTATTCCCCCCCCCCAAAAAAAAATGCTTTGTTCAACCGTACTGTTTATTCTTGTTAACAAACATCTCAAGTTGCTTCGTTGCGGAATACGGTGTCAATGAACGGGGGAAGAAAAAGGCAGATTTAAATTCAACTAAAGGAATCTCTTCCCTATGGTAGCATATCTGAATGTCCCTGCTTACCCACTTGTGCTAGCAAAAAAAATCTTGTCTGGTTTTACAGCATATGACATCTTATTGGTAGCCAATTTTTCAAAGTACCGAGTTTACGTTTTCTGCTTGGGAAATGTAACTTTACCCCAGTGATCACTGAGCCTTGGGCTTTTCAGTGTGGCTTAACAGTAATTATCTGGATGCTGAGAATGGGCAGAAGTGTTAAAAGTGCCTGACGCTCAATAGTGCCACATTTTGTCTCTTTGCGGTGAAAGAGTCTTTACCTTTCCCAAAAGTGAGGCTCCAAAAGGAAGCTAGTGAGCAGAAAGGGGGAAAAACCCACCTCCAAACAAACCCATCTGCCACAACACAGAAGGGGTATTTTTAACTCTGCTTTTGACTTTGTAGTAAAAGAACAATTAGACATGACAGAGGAAAGTCACGAGACAGCGGCACGTCTCTAGCTCCCCGGCAGCTATTTTCTCTGACACCCCCCCTTCCCGCACCCTCTTCTTCGCCTACCCAAGCGCGCGCACACACACAGTGCCCCGAGTCATACTGCATCCACTGAGCGATTCCCTCCTCGCTGAGGCAAGCCTTTCACCACATGTGCGACTTATGTTTCTGCTTTCCCTGGCGACAATCTGGAGCCAGAGTTTTTCCGTTCAGGAGGAACTCTGCTACGTGTCGCTAACAACAACACAAACAGCTCCTGCCCTTTCTCTCTGCTCCGCTGCCCACAGCCCTACGGTCAGGATTTATAGCGAGGAGACACCGATCTAAGAACTAATTCATGGCTACCTACAATGCCACCACTGAGAGGAGGGGGGAAGAAATACCAGTTTGTTCCCAATTCCGCAGCCCTTCAGCCTGAAATCCTGACTCTCCGCTTGTGCTTCACATGCGGCACTGATCCCGAACACTGATCATTTTCCCAAATTTGCCCCTATGCGATAGATAAATACACGTAGTTTCCTGCCCCTGTCTTTTTCTTTTTTCTAAACTTTCAACTTCTGATCAGCTTCAAACTGCTGGGTTGTTTGGGTTTTTTATCCTGGAGACAGTAGTAACAAGAGAGCCATTGATTTCCCCCCCCCCCCCACACACACACACACACACACACGGCAGCAGCGTGCTACATTCAAACTTTCCTTGAGCTTTTTCTGGTTCTTTGTATTGGACGTGTGTTTGTTTCTGAAAGACAGTCCAAGTTTAATCAGACCGGGCCTGCTTTCGGAAAGGTCCTGTTCAGCATAGAGGGACAGAAAGAACTGCAACATAGATAGCTCGGGTGCTTTAAATCAGCTCAGAAGAAGGTTTTCTAGATATAGAGCTCAGAGAGGGATAACAGCAAATAGGATGGATAAAAATCTTGCCTTGCATTGAAGTCAATGGCAAAACGGAATGGAGACAGGATTTCTCTCCATACAGCCGCGTATATACTCCCCAATCAGAAAAATAAAATCATAAAAACGATAACGGAAAAGATGTGGGATGATATGGCTCCATCAGATTAAAAGAAACCAACAAGAGCTGTCCTACAATTAGAAGGCGCTAGATAGCTATGGGTAGACTACAGAAAGCTTGGTAAACAAGGATGTGTAGCCTTTTAAAGCGCCTCTGTGAGCCAGCTCTGTAGTTCCACACCCGCCGCCTTCCTCCACTTGGTTTGGGGAGCTTCTAAAATCAGTCCCGGCTTATCCTGTTGGAAACATGGCGCACCTGAGCATTCACGTGCCTCGTGGAGGTGGAAGCAGGGGCAGAGGCATGGACAGAACTGGCCAAGGCAAGAAAAAAAACCATCTACTTGTACTCAGAGTTCGAGAGGTGAGGGCTCTCTTGAGGATTCGGTACAGCTGGCCATCACCTCGCCTCACTCAATGCCGGCCCATCATGCTCCAGGGCTGCGATCCCAATGAAGGAGCCAAATGCGCCACCCTCTGGGTCAAACTGCATGGAAACGAATTTTTCCATCACCCCCAAACCAAAGCGCCCGGCGCCACCCTGGCCTAGTTCAAATTCACCACCGAGGGTCCAAGGAAGGAACTGGGGGAGGGGAAGCCATGCCAGAAAGAGGTGGCATTTGCTGTCAACAAGCAAGTTATAAAAGGTCTTCTTTAGAAAAAGAACCCCTAGTTAGAGTGTAGGAATGACCGCAGCCCTAATGCAAAGAGCCACCCGGTGAACCACAGAGCCCGTAAAACGGTGAACTCCCTCAGCCCCACACGCAGAACACGTACTCAGCTAGGTTAGCAAGGGGCTCTCACGCTGACACCCCCTCCCCCGCAGGAGATTGTGGCAACCGTAGGATCGAGGTGGGACAAGGCTACGCCAGGCCAAGCCACCCAAAGTTGACGCGCCCCCCTGAAACGGTGAGGCAGGATGTGGGGTGCTCCTGTCAGGGGGAGTGGCAGCGCCCCTTCCTCTCTTGGTTGGAGGTGTTTTCCCTCCACCTCCAGAGTTTCCACCCCTTCCTCAACCCCGACGGATCTCCGCCCCTTCCTCTCCCCCCGTTTGTGGGACGTCGTGGGCAGCCCTCTCACACTCTCCCACAGGAACGGGGAAGGTTTCCGTTTCCACTGCTTCATTGTGTCTTTGGGGCCGAGTTCACTCATCAACCTTCTTCCCTCAGAAGGAGGGAGCTGAGCCCTAAACAATCCATGGGCATGCGCACACACACACACACACACACACACACACACACACACACCTGTGGCGCAAGCTGCTGAGGACAGATGCCTGGAAGGCCGCTGCTCCACAATCCAAAGCCAGACAACGTGCACCTGGCTTCTGCCTACCATCTTGCCCCATCCGACCCGGCCCAGTCTACCTGCGTCCCGTCTCCGGCACAAACACAGAAATGCCAGAGAAGCCAAAGGGGGAAAACAATAAAGAATAATCAAGATCATCTGCTGTTTGAACGCCAAGCGGAGTAATGAATTGGAAAGTACACACTTCACAGTACCAGACTGTATATTGTCAAAACTAACATTAAAGTGTATGGAGATAATTAAGCAATAATGACCTCTGCGTAGGGCATTTCCTAAGAATTAATGACCAGCCAGGAGGAGTTGATGGCCCGAAGTACAACCAAGGGCCATTAACCTCAGCAGGTCATTAATACTCAGGAAATACCCTGCACTAAGGTCATTATTGTGAATATATGATAAAAAGGAGGGAGTAATACGCTTATCGGTGCTTTGGTGGTGATGCTGTTTCAGTTCTGTACTTGGCATTCAGCCCCTATCAGTTCACCACCCGTTTTGCTTGGGTCATCTTTTAACGTTGAGTTCGCCTATTTACGCACCCGCAGATACAGAGCCTGCTTCTGCCCCTGCTGGACTCAGAGGGAGTTTAGACCAGGGCTGTAATGGATACAGAATCAGGCCTATCTGGCATTCCCTAAACTACACATTGAGGATTAAAGAAAGGCCAAAAAAAACCAACCCCCAAGTCCAGAAGTTTTGTTTTAATCCACATTTTACCGGTGAAACTGTCGTCATGACAGTAGCCGCTCCAGAGTCCAAGTTTCCAGTTAAAGACTCTAAATGGGGACATTGTAGAAGTCAATACATGCTGTCAGGACCGCTCCCAGCTCAAGCACCAAATTCTGCCCCCCGGATGCATTCACCGGGCCCTGTTAACAGTGGGAGCTAGACAGGAAGAACACTAAAGCAGAATCAAATCTGAAAACATGCCATCTCTGGACCTCCCAGGGACGCCAAAGGAAGCTCCAGGAACAGGAAGTTAGGTGATAAGCTGATGCCGAGATGTGTATGCATTGGAATGGATTCCTCTCCTCCACCCCCCAAAAATCCATCCCTGACCGGAAATGTATCAGAAAGGAGAAACAAATCCTTCTCTGAACCAACCTCAGAATGGTTCCGAGCATCGGGAGACCTGGGAGTTGAGTAACCAGGAAGAATATTGCCAAAATTTAAATGCAATACCCAGAGATGGGTTTCCTAGTCCCTGTTGGCTTATAACCCATGTTAAACATGCGGAGTAAAACAAAACCACAAAAACTTGGGGGACAAATTCCCCCATGGATGCAGGACACAGGACTCCCCCTTTTCCTCTTAAAAGTTGTATTATGATCACAGAAGATGACAAAGCCCCATTCCTGCCACCCTCTTTGGTCCAAGGAATCTTCACTATTAAAACCTATGGGAGTTAGGCACAGCAGGCGCTGTGGAGAATCCCACGGGGTGCCTACCTACAACTTCAGGCTCCTGAACACCTTTAAAAATCTGGCCTATAGTCCCTGCCATCTTCACACGCATCAAGATTTCATCGGAGGTGCAGGGTAGCTGTGGCGCTGACAACCGGCCAACAGGGCCAGCTCTGGAATTTTGCAACGAGCTGGCCGGTCGAGTTGTGGGTCCCATGCCTGTTAGGAGGGATGTGTGCCTGTCCATCAGTACGTCCCTACTATACACAGGAGCGAACAAGCACACAAGCCATCTTTTGCTGCAGTAGCAAACCCCAGCTGCTTGTTCCTTCCAGCCACAGGAATGCATTGACACCGATGTGTGTGTTCAGGTCCAACTTTGGGAAGGAAAAGAGCTAGTAACTTAAAGTGTCTGTGTATATGAAAACTGAGGTTCTCCTATACATTTTCTCTTGTCCTAATGTGTGCGAGGGGAACAGGGGGTAGAGCCCCACACAGATACAACATTTGCACCTGCAAAAATGAGCTGTGGATATCGGATCCACATCCACAGATGCACATACCCACAATACAAAGCGGATAGGTGCAGATTTGCACGGCTATAGATTACGGAGGGGGAGGAAGGAAGGACAGTTTCAGAACCGTCCACCACGGAGATATGAGCACAAAACACTTTACACAGAAGCAATTATACAATGTTGTTTTAAATAAGTCCACATGAGGGCAAAATTACTCGACTTTTCCATCACAGACCCTCTGTTCATTTATTTTTCCTTCTTGCACCAAGGCAAACAAACTCCCTTGGATGTGAAAATCATGTAATTTTTTGCCCGATAGGAGCATCCTCGATGCAAACAGCTGACCTGTAAAAACAAACATACAATGGCTATATCCTAAAATATTTTCCCACATCTGCCGCTTTCAACCATCACCGCTAATCATGCTGTTTGAGAGAGCACAGCAATTATGGTTCCATCTCCTTTTCTGGAGAAATAAACTGTACTAATATTTTAAGTCGTTACAGTTTTGAGAGAAGCCTAGAGTTGCTTTTTTTGGCTCCAGCATTTTTTCTTAATCATTTACCATAGACTGGAAGAAAAACTAAGCATGACATCAGCAATGTTAAGATCCTGATGATTATATATTTAAAAACAGCTATTAGTCAACAAAATAAAAGTCATTAAGTGAGGAAAATTAGGGCTTGTTAGCGCATGTAATTTTCAGAACCATAAACGGAATAAAAGCAGCAAAGCAGAAAATGTTATCTGCAGAGAAAATTATTCAAGTATGCATTTAAGTAACTCTGTATTTTAACTTAACCCTTTGAAACATTAATCAAACCATGGCTAATTATAGGAATTAAGGAATTAAACGATGGAATCTTCTAAAAGATATTATTTAAAAGGCAGTTTATACAATTACTTGTATAGATGTTTGCTTTAAAGAGGGAAACATTTCTACTGTAATGAAAAGGGTCTTAGAAAATTAAATTAACAAGGGGGGACCAGGCTGATATGAAACTAAATTAGCATCAAATGCAAATTACAGGGTACTTAATGGTAGAAACAGGTGCAGAGAAGAACCCTAAATGAGATAAATGAATAAAACATCCCTCTGCACAAATGTGGAAGCTGACACAAAGTCAATGATATGAATAATTCAGCAGCCTCCACACTGCTGTTGAGGTCAGCTTTCCTTGACCTTTGAAACAGGAAGTAAAATTCTGTCCAAATTTGAGTGACTGGAAATGTAATAGTTATTTGTTTATAAAAACAGCTTTAAAGAAAAACAGAATACATATACGCTAACAAACCGAAGCATTGAATAAATGTACTCCAGAAAAAAATATGCCAAATTAAAAGCCTAATAAATGTAAGATTAGCAGTGACTGTAAGACATATGTTTCAGTATGAAATCCTAAGAAAAGGTTTATATGTAAAGAATATTCAGGTAAAAAAAATGATCTGAATATATGCAGCACTACATGGTTTCATCTTTCCTTAAATATACTTCGGCTGTGCTTCAGAGGTTAATGACAGTCCAAAAATTACATTGCGGATGTCTTTTTTGTTTTGCTTTTTAAATACTACATTTAAGCATTAAGTTCCCCAAAGCTGACTAATTAATCGTTTTGTTCTATAAGCTTTGGGGGGTTTTAAAAAAGCTTGTAAAATGTCTTTCGGGAACATCCTTTTTCTACAGAATCCTGATCTAATCAATTAATTTCTGACACATCAATGTTTATCTTTAAAAAATTCATTTTCAAGAATAAACCACCCTAATAATTGCCAACTGTTAAGCAGAATATAAACCCAATTAAGACTATATCTGTAGCTCTGTATAAACAGATACACAAAGAGAAAAATTCCCATATTCCAAACAGCACAGTCTTCTCTCATTTACAAACCTGGAGCATCTCCATTAAGTTCAGTGGCGTTCCTTCATATTGACAGTCAAACAACTAAGAGCAGAACAGGATGCTGTGTTTTTCACTTTGACAAAATGCTCAGGAAAAATTCTGGGCTCGCATATTTTTTGGATAAAAGGTGCGAGCCTAATTTCAAATTGAGCTTGGCACTAATATAGATGAATAAGGTCTGACAAACAACTAATTTATCCATGCTGGAAAGACAGGCAGAATAGATACAGGATATCACCCCTGCCGCTTGTTTTAGAAGGTAACAAAAGAGGTTGGATAATAGTTCTCTCTCCTTTTCCTTTTGTCCTATTAATCTGTTCAGCAGCTTGCCTGCTTACCTTCCATCTGTATAATGCACGTCAGAAACAAGATGATCTTGTACTGCGGGTTTAATTTTATTTTCTACTTGGAACATAAAAATACCATGCTGAGGACTGAATCGCAAGAAACCTGTGCTGTTACATTTTGCTGAAGCAAAGAAGTTTGGCTAGTAGTTGATCTTAAAGGAAGGTCTGACAATAGCAGCACTGAAGATGTATATTAATGGGATAAACAAAATAATTCCTTGCATTGCATAATCAAGTGTGGTAAACCAAACACTGCTTAACCTGCGCTAAGGCGTTCTGTGCCAAGTAGCTTCTACTAAATGATAGCTCTGAGAACCCAGCTGGTTCTAATTTTGAAACAACCAGTTTCTCTATTCCCCAAGTGCTAAAGAAAATAATCCCAGCAATCCATGACTACAGGCTTTCACAGGGACAGCAGTGAAAATTTGACTGTAGAGATCATTAAAGTCATTCCTGAAACTTCGAAAGGGGGGGGCAGGGGGAATTGGGAAACCAATGACCTTGTTTAAATTACACTAACACCCAGTTAGCTTTGGAGAAGGGCAAAAAAAGAGTCCTGTTTTATAGATTTTTTTATACTCTCTTTTCCTCTAATGGTTACAACATTTGCAAAGAAAATGTAATAGATTGTGGCTAGTAGGAAGATTAGAATGATGTTTGCAGCCTGGATGTTCCTAATTTGGCAAGAGCAGAGGGAAATGCTTTCGCATTTTGGTAAACTTGAATAAAATCACGTACAGCCACTTTGATCAGAATGGGTTTAAAGGGAAATGATACTGTAACAGCAATAAAAACAACTGCTATCTGCTTCCAACCCTGGCAACATCATCTTCTTTTTTAAATTAATCTTTCCTGCAGACTTGCCATGAGTGAGGTCTCAAACAATTTTAATGTTAAAAAAAACACAAGACCATGTCAAACATGAGCCAATCCTCTGCCAAGACTAGTTCACCGTGTCTTTGAGAAAACAATGGGCCAGATCCTCCGCAGGTGTAAACTGGCCTAATTCCATTGCCTTTGAGGAAGCCGTGGGATTGCCACCTGCTGAGAATCTGGCCTGATTTGGGTGAGACTTTCTTCGCACCAGAAATAAATTGGAGGCGCCCGTCTCGGCTGCCGTTCAGCATTCTGGATTCTGCCCGGAATTCAGAGATGGTCAGAAAGGGTTTAAAACGTGGGTAATCTCGGTCTGCACTATCTGCCTTTAACAGGAAGAGGAGATCCGCTCAATGAGTGTTATTCAGGGCCTCTCAATTAACCTGATTAGTTCAGCACACTGCTCTCATGAATGACACCTTATCTTGAAATTGAAGGGAAAACTTCCTTCCTTCTGGAGAGACAGGAGTCCCCTAAAGCCAGAAAGATGTCGCCGATCCATGATTAGCTCCCTCACTTTCTTTTCCCTTCCCAAGCACACAGGTCACTGAGACCAGAAGAGGCAGTGCCTGATTGGATTTTGTGTCCTAGGGATAGACTGGACCCGATCTCATCTGCCCAGGTGGCCTACGAGAAAGCGAGGAAAGGATGCCCTTTAGGCAACCGCCAGCCCCTTCATTCAGAGTCAACCAGGCACGTGATGGGATTGCTGGGAGCAGACTGCAAGTCATTAACCCTTCACTAACTACGACAGCCCGGGCTGAGAAGACTGCCTGTGGAAGAGAGGGCCAAGACTCCCCACCCTTCGGTGCAAAACAACGGCTTGTTTAAATGTGTTGTCGTTGGGAACTTGTTTCGTATTTGACAGACTAATGGGACATAACTGTGTTACCATGGAAAAGAAAGATTCACAAAATTCTCTTTCATTTCCCCCGGAACAATCTCAGATATCATGCCACTTATAGCAACACAAATATTAACTAATAGCATGTTGCCCTTTCAAGCATGGATGGCTGAGAATGTGAACAGGGCTGGCCTTGTTATGAATACACTCCAAGAGTCAATAATAACCAGGAAAAATAGCTTAGTTAGTTAGTTAGTTAGTTAGTTAGAAAAATCTGAAACATACATGGACAAAGCCCAAATGCCTTTAAGGATATTAACACTCCAGGCATCATAAACCCTTGATGATTTGAAGGGCATTAATTGTCCAATATTAGAAATCCCTAATTGTTTTTAAAGTATTGTTAATCTACTGTTTAATATTCTGGTTGTTTCTGACGAATTAAGCTGCAACTGACACAGTGAGGTACTCTTGAAACAAGAATGTTTCTCCCATTATAAGGCATACAAAGTGTGACCATTCCTGTACTAATAATGGATTTATCTAGGAGTATTCTTCCTACACTAGGGCATGGTTTATTCCGTTTTCCAGCGTGCCAGAGTGATTCCTCAAGCTGAACTAAATAGACTTTAAAATCAAGTAGCTCAACACAGCTAAGATGTCTTGCCTATTTAGATGGCTGCCATATGAAGAGAGATTAAAAAGACAGGGACTTTTCAGCTTAGAAAAGAGGAGACTAAGGAGGGATACGATAGAGGTCTAAAAAAATCATGACTGGGGTAGAAAAAGTGAAGAAGGAAAAATTATTTATTTGTTCCTATAATATAAGAACTAGGGATCACTAAATGAAACTAATAGATAGCAGGTTTAAAACAAACTAAAGGAAGTATTTCTTCTGCAGTACACAGTCAACCTGTGGAACTCCTCGCCAAAGGATATAGTGAAGGCCAGAACATTAACAGGGGTCAAAAAAAAGAGCTAGATAAATTCAAGGAGGTTAGGTCCATCAATACTTAATAGCCAGGATGGGTAGGAAGGATATCCCTAGCTTTTGTTTCTCAGTAGCAGGGAATGGGCGATGAGAGAGGGATCACTTGATGATTCCCTGTTCTGTTCATTCCTTCTGGGGCATCTGGCATTGGCCACTGTCAGAGGACAGGACACTGGGCTAGATGCACCTTTGGTCTGACCCAGTATGGGCCGTCCTTATGGTAAGCTTGCAGGGGCAGAGAATGCCTCTAATATGTGACTCCAAAGTGCCTACCCCAACATGGCCTGGAACAAGCCCAGCCTAACAGAGCTGGGGAGCGGCTCCCTCGGGGAGTATCCGGCCACTGCTTCCCCCACCACACAGCTACCCCCAGAGCCACTCCTTGAGCAGGTGAGCAACCCACCGAACCCTTGGTGCCACGTCCAGAGCCCCTAAGAGTGATCGCTAATAAGGAAGCAAATTCTACGGAGAGGCTTGTAAAATGTGAGAGGGTCCAGGTGGTGAAGTTCTCAGCCCCGAGGCTGTGACATCCAAGGAAGGTCCCAAAGGAGTGCCAAGGAATCAGGACATCTCCCTGTTGCTACATGGCTAAGGAGCCCAGCTAGATGGGGGTCAAAATCTCTGCTCTAGACCACAGAGAATCCAACACTGGATTAAAAGTCAGCTCCTTAGTATGACAGTGGGAATCTATGTTAGGAAAGAACAGGCCACCCAGAGACGAATGGAGTAAACAGGCTTCTTTATGGCAGACACTCGCTCCGCCACGGACACCCCTGAACCTTGGGATCGGAGAGAGCAACAAATCAACCACAGTGTCAAAGAATCAGAGGGGTAGCCGTGTTAGTCTGGATCTGCAAAAGCGACAAGGGGTCCTGTGGCACCTTATAGACTAACAGATGCATTGGAGCAGAAGCTTTCGTGGGCAAAGACCCACTTCGTGCAGACATGTATCTGATGAAGTGGGTCTTTGCTCACGAAAGCTTCTGCTCCAACACATCCGTTAGTCTATAAGGTGCCACAGGAGTCCTCGTTGCAAATCAACCACAGGTCCACCTTTTGATTGTAGTTAGTAGGTAAATACCCTTATCAATGACAACACCCATCTAATGCATAATCATCATAAGCATGTGATGAATATAATTATACCTGCCCCTGTTTATAGTTTTGTTGTTGAGGTCAGCAGTTTTCACATCCTAAAACTCCTTAAATCAGCAGCATCCAAAGGGGAAAGGAGATGTGACCCTTCAGGGTGAATGGGAACAGATAAGGGGACAGGGAGAAAGTTATTTGTTTAGCACATAGAGCTTTCGTAAAAAGTTACACCCTTGGTACAGTTAGGTGCTTAGCTATCCCAAGGAAGCAGGGAAGCATGACTACAAATCCATAGGGACAGTGCCTGCCCGTGCTGTCCCCCCATCGCCATGGTAGCAATTACTCAACCCCTTATTTATCTCAGGCCTACCCCAACATTCTACAGGGCGTATTTTTAAAAAATGAACATCTGGACACGAGGCTAAACTCCTGTCGCAGATGAGTGGCACCTGTCAGCATGCATTTCCGAGTCTGCACATGCTCATGCCGGCCCACAGGTAGCAACGAATTTCTCCCCGGTACAAAGAGTTGCGTGCCATGCATCTGGCATCACAACCTGGCCGTTGCCAGACTGAAGTCATGCAAAGAAATATGAAGCACGCTGGGAACACTCCTTACACCTATGCTTAATAGCGCCACATGTGGCTAATTTTCTTCTTCCCCTACAGCCCTTCCCCTTCTTGTGACATCCTTCTACAAAATCCAGGCGAGGTAATATGTTTTTTAACATCCAGTTATCAAAGTGAGTGAACATCTGGGATGTCAGCCAATGGTTATGTAGTGAGGTAGATGCCAAAAAGTCTGACGGGAAGATTATATTCATACAGACTATAAAAACGACGAGAATCCAACTGGATAGAAGTGGTTAGTTATCCCCGTCAAAAAACCTGGAAGGGAGCCTACATAATGATGGAGAAAATTACTGAAAATGGTTTTTTGAATGCCATCCGATGTTAAAAGGATTGATCTAACTGTTGTTTTACAGTCCTTGTGATTTTTTTTTTACCCAGCAGAGCCGTTGACTGTACCCTGCATTAATAACTCTTCCAAAAAAATGGCTTTGATATTCAGCTCAGGAACCGTTTTGGAAGCATGTAAAAGGACAGTGAAATGAAGCAAAGGTGTCCCTGACTCAAACAGCCAGTCTGGAACAACCCTGACATGAAAAGAGAACTTACTAATGCATTATCAGACATCTAGGCGTGTTGTTTAATATATTTTATTTATTTATTTATTTAAACTCGTTTCAGAAGAAAGCCCCCTCTGAGAGGGGACAACAGTTTGGTATCACGGTTTTTCTTCTGTGCAAGAAAAGATCACTTTTAACTAAAAAGCATCATCACATTTCGCTCACTAAACAACCCTATTGGCTGAAATTGACATTCTGTAACCACATTTAGCATGTCGGGGGAGGGAAGGGAAGGATCAGTCAATTAAATGTGAAATCTACAGCAAGATTTGAGGATCTTTGCAACACTACCCAGTATCCTGCCAAACAAAATCTCCTCCCGCTCTCTGGCATGGAAGGTGTTAAAGAAAACAATAAAAGAACAAGTGTACAGGGTAGGATTTACTGGCATTTACTTTTAATCTATGGTCCTTTGCTCTATGGCTTATCAGCCCTATGTCAGTCCTTTTTCCTCCTTTATATTTCATGAGGAGACCCACATGCTGCTACGGAGCGACAGAGCCCAAGTATCTGGGAGCTTTTTGTCAGGTAAAAAGAGAAGAAAAAGGAAAGGAACAAGAGGAAAAGCAAAGCCAAGAGGCATCTATTAGATGTCACTAGGCTTTTGTATTCATGTCAATGATTCAGGATTAGAGTATTTGAAATAATCTTATTGAGAGGAATCAAAAGCCCCACGGAGTCGGAGGCTGCTCTGTAGCATATGGCAGAGCAGTGGACAATATCTTATTAAGGATGTGTTAGCTAACACTATTACTTTTTATATTCTATTACAAAACTATTGTGTCTCAAATGGTTAGCCCAATGGTATAGTTGCAGTATGCCACTTTGGAGGTTATTGAGTTGCTACACAGCTGTATAGATTTGCCAGCTTGTCTGCTTGAGACATTACATTTTATTTTATTTTTCAGCCTTCCCCTGCTCTGTATTGCTGGAAAGAGAACCCTGCACTTCACAGTCGAGAAAAAAAAAATCCAAAAGGGTCCCAAGGACCACTCTGCTTCCACTACCGATGTGGTGTGTGTTACACTGACCGGGAGTGGGGCAGAAACCAGAATGGCCGAATTAGTTTCACTGCATTTCAAATCTGTGCCCTTAATAAGAGAGGACATGGAATATTCAGAATTCATGGATTGCTTCTGCTATAGTTTTTTTAACAAAAAAATCAGACTCAGTTTTGCCACGTTAAGGTCATTAAAATTCTGTTATAAATGAATACTGTAAGTCTAAACCTTTATTTTCTTTAGGACAAAGGCTTGTAATTGGAGTAATGGTCTTTGTTAGATTGATCTTCATCAGCCTTTACCTTTACAGGCAGCTAGAAACTAAGCACAAAACAGTACTGTTTGTAGTATTTCCCTGACTGCAGTGAAAGTCTGTATATCTGGGTCACATTTGTATCGCCCAGGATATAATTTCAGGGCAACGAAATAAAATATTTTCAACACTTTCTTCATATTAAACACAAATGAAATCCACAGAAATATTGCTTTCCCATTTAAAATGTCTATGTTAAAAGTAGCGTAGAAAACTCTTTGTGCTACTTTTTAAAAGTTTAAAATACTGTCGTGAGCAAAAAGCAAACACTCCTTTGATACAGTAATATATTCTGATCACAAACTACCTCAGCAAAGTTGCTAATGTGATACACTGGAAACTTTGTGTGGCTTTTCTGTATTTTTCCAGAACTGTTACAGAAGAAAAACTGATACTACAGGAAAAGAGAAAACTCATACCAGAATTTATCATTTCTACTATGTATACGTGCTGCTGTTTCAGACACTAGATTAAATACATTTCTAGGATGTCACCTTCACTATGAGCTACATAGAAACCACTATTTGCTTTTTACTGTATTTTATCTTTTAAAACAGTAGGTTGTGTTAATGTGCTATATCTCCAGTGTATTGAAGGGCATTTGAATACATCATGGTTATCTTTCAGGAGTAGCCAATAAAAACAGAAACACGCAGACTGCCATTCATTGATTGCATTAGGGGCCAATTGTGCAAACTTTCAGCACTAGGATGGCTAGCACCCTAAAAATTATTCCCCTGCATGCGCACTTGCAGGGCTGTGTTCTTGGTTACACAAAGCTGCCAGAGATGCACGCTACACAGCTCATATTCAAAACCATTTTAGCCAATCTGCAGTAAAATTTAGTATCATCTCCACAAACACATTTTCATACCCGTCTCATTCCTAGCAATCAGGTGTGTATTCCCACCGCGGTAGCAAATGTTGAAATAAATCAGGGAGGGAAGAAAGGACGGTAAATTTATCCTCCGCTGCAACAGTTTAGATAACACAACATTTCTGGATTTTTTTCCTTAAAAAAGGAGGCGAAAGTGTTATGCGGCGTTGTACAGACCCTGGGAACACCCTGGGCTGAGCACAGCCTCTTTGCACCTCAGAGGGAGCCGTTCGCGTGAAGACGTCGGTAGGTAAGAGCAGCACCTTTGAAGCTTTGCGAATGAAAACTCAGGGAGGGCCCCCATAGAGGCAGGTTCTGAGGTCCTCCCGGGAGGGGGCTCATTCACAGAGACAACTGAGCATGCTCTGCACTTCGCAGGCACCCCGTGGTGCCAGACACCATCAACCAAAATGTTTGCAGATGGCCGGTGATTCTGAGCACCCAGCATTCCATGCCGCAGCCTGATATTCTGGGGTGTCCCCAGGAAAAAATTAGACCAAAGACCTCCTCAAAACAAAGATCTAAAAATTGAAATATCCAAAATTCATGGGCCCATGTCTGAAAATCTGGCCCCTGGAAGCAAGGTTCGGATTTTCAAGATAGGCTAAGGGAACCAGGTGCCAAAATTCCAATGAAATTAAATGAAAGTTGGGGGATGTCTAATTCCATTGTGTTCCTTTGAAAATCCAACCCTTAATTCTTAATGGCAAAATGTCTCTTCAGGACTGAGACCTTCTATCTACCTGAATCTGGACAACATCTAGCACAAAGACCCTCTGATCCTGGCGGGGAACTCCGGATACTAATGTGATATTAAATCATCATAAGCAAGGATGAGATCTGAATGAAACAGCCTATAACCCTAACTGCAGTTTCAAAAGTTATTACTGAGAGAATCGAGTACCTAGTAGTGCAGTGTGGCATGTTTTCAGAGAAACCCAGAACACTATTACAACTCACAGAGAACCCCCAACACAACAGAAAACCAACTGGAAATTTCAGAACTGGGTTTCCAAGAGATTCACAAACCTCTTGAGCAGAGCCGAGTGCGTGTTAGGGCTTTGCACCATCATTCTAACATCGTATCACATGCTTTGGCTTTTCCCAAACCAATGTAACAAATAAACAAGTGGATGTTGTTTGGTTGCTGCCAGTTTCGGCTCTGAGATTTTGGGGTTCATTCAAAGTTGAAACGCAGAGTAGAACTCAGGAGTGTGAGTAAGGAAAGGCTGGGGAAAGAGGCACACGCCCACATGGGCTGAACCCAAGGAAAATTCTTGCACCCACCCCGTGTCGTTCTTCCACAATTCCCGAAGGCGCACCGGGGTTCCTTTCTAAGCCAAGTCGGAGTTTTGAAGTGCTTATTGGCTGATGGATTCAGACATTTGTACCACTCAAAAAGTCAAGTCGTGAGCTGAAGGCAAATCACAGTCCCTGATTTAGGCTGAATTCTTTCCCTTTTGAGAACGTGCATGAGGCATGAATACCTTTGGTCTGTGTGATACAAGAGCAGAACTTTACTGGGATGGGGCCATTAGGGAAGATGGGTCTGTACCAGCAGATTGAGCAAGGATAGCCTACTTTGACATACATCAGGTATGGACATGTAGCCCTTGCCACAGTCCTCTTTTGACCAACATATGGTCACACACTTCCATGTTGCTGTTCCTCCAATGAGCCTCATTTTGGATTTGTGCAACCAAAATGGCGTCTCCGTTTATTCTGCAATTGTGTCAATATTGGCTCCCTTGCCGGGAGTGTCCGCTGAACAATCTCCATCTCCATGAAAGTCACCATCTCCTTCTGATGCAGGGCAAGCTGAAGACGCAGCACATGCTCCCAGCTCTCCCCGATGCATGCCAGATTGTGAGACAAAATGGAGAGGGGGCCCAGAGTAGCCAGGCTATCCCCCTGGCTCCTCTACTGGCTGGATGTAAGACGCCACCAATAGGAAGCATAAATTAAGGCAAGCCAAGACCGTCTTGAAGACACATTTAGGATCAATTAGAGCGAAAGAACACTGAGCCAGGACAGGCCGCTGTAAACAAACTTTACAGGACTGAGGGAAACTTGGCCACACCCATGATAAGTGGACATCCACTGCCAGCCTCAGATGCTGCCAGACCAAAGAGTGCCAGACTAGAGAGATTCAACCTGTATCGCACTGACTAACCGTGCCATCTGGAAACAGTTGGGGCAAAGATTACCAGGCACACGGTTGTCACTTGCTGACACCCCACAGTAGAAGGACATATAGGCCAGTAGACAGGACATGACACTTTATACTGAAGTTTGTCTGCCACGGGCTGGAGATACTTTCAATCTGTATTATCTCAACCAGCAGGACTACTGTTTACTAAATCTGCCCATAAAAGGTAAGGGAAAACACAGCAAGCACTGATATCTCAATTGAACATCACAATCTGCAGTGGTCAGCTGGGTTTAAAAAAAAAAGTTGGCATGGGTGTCAGGGTACAAAAGCCATTTTCCCAAATCAAGAACTAATAGAAAGCTCCACTTCCCATCCTGCGTGATTTTTGTCATTATCATCTTTTCTGATTCTGACAAAGCAAACCTAATTAGGAAGCTCTCTCATTAGTCTTCCAGAAAAATTAGCACAGCTTATGCTAATTACTCCTGTAAAATTTAATAAACTCGTTGAAATGGGAATAGTCTAATGAGGTTTTATTTATTGAACTAAGATAACTGTAAGGAAAAAGGTTAGGAAAGAGGGATATCTAGGGGGGTAATAAAACCACAATTTATTCAATTCCTGCACAGTAATTTTATTGCAAACCTTATAAATTCAAAGATGAGTCACAATTTGAATGTTAAATCAATCTAGAATTTAAAGAAATAACAGGAAGTGCTACATTTTTGTTTTATCTAGGTTTACTATACAGCCCAGTGCTTCACTTGTAACAGGAATCGTTGTACATTCACGCAGTGACAATAATACCTCTGCAACAATTAGTTCTGGAGCTCCGTTTGGATACGTGTAAAACTGGGTTAGTGACCAAACATAGAGGCTACTCTAAAAAGACAATTCCACGCACACTGGGTTTTTCTGCCCATGAGCTTCCTTAAGATGACTGCTCTATAAGAAGAATAGATTTATCCCTCTCTTCTCTGAATTTGCTGAATTCTCTGATGCTAAATGTCTTTTGATCATTTTTACAGCCATCCAGCATGTTGTTATGATAGAGTAAAATATAAAGTAATTTTCTAGACTGGTCTCATTATAATCTATTAAAATTGTAATCCCATTTTGAAGAAAATAAAAGATACAGTCCATATTTCCTAAATATCTAGTTAAAAAATTCTAACTTTTAGGTTCATTGTAAAGGTTAACTCTGTAGCCCCAAAGACTGTTCTATATGTATCCCACAAATGGCTTTCTTGAATAACCAATCCAAAAAAGACAGTCAAAAAAGAGAGAAGAGGGCAGCGTTTTTCATGCAAATAAGGTTGTCTAAAAACCTGATAGTTTAGATGGTGATTCTGTGTTGAAGTTAGATGAAATTCAAAGATAAAGCAAGACATGGGAGGGAGTGCTTTATACCAAGTGACAAATAAATTCTGCTTCCTCAAATGCAAATAAAAATAGCTAAATACGGTTTTGGATCTCAATTGACACAGGAGCTGAAGATTTTATGCATACAGAAATGACAAGAAGCACAACTAAACACGTGTTCCTGGGCAGACTTTTTTTTACAACAATTTTCCAAGTACTCCTCTTAAGAAATACAGACTCCATATAGATAGGGGTCTTTATACTTTTCAAACCAAAAGGGGAAAAAAATGAATAGGATAAATGTCACGAGAAACATCACTGAAGCCACTAACTGCACAAAGCACGTACTTATTTGGCCAAAATTGTCTGAACTAGCTACGGCCAAGAAAAGGTTTTAAGTACCCTACTGGGACAGATGCAAAGCGGCAACAATAGAAGCCACACTAATGCGATCCAGGTAACACAATCCTGTTTCAAAAACAGAGGGAAGGCTAATTACAGCACTGCTGAGTCAAATTTCTTATCCCATTGCAACCCACAGGAACAGGTCAAAATCAAATGTTATTCAAACCACCGTCATATCAACCTTCTGTATCAAAGTCACAATTTAAAACCAAGTGAAGAACTTAAAAGCTTAACCCATTCACAAGCAAAAGGGGGTGCATGGCGGGAGGCAAGGTAAGATTTATATTATAATCTCAACCGTATTCAACTTGGGTTTTTTTAAACCTGTTATTTGAAATTGCAAGCCTTCTCTCCATTTCAGTAAAAACTGCTAATGTGAGTGCAACTAGGAAGTTAAATCAATTTTTTTCAGAAGTGTTTTGCTGTTTGTTTGTTTTTCTCACCATGAAAGCTGGTGAAAATCTGTACAGTTCACAGCTTAAATAAGTTGCAACTACCAGTTGTGCATGTTGGATTGATAAACAAAATATTTCTGTAAACCAGCTATTGGCATCGCAACATTTCACTTCTCAGTACAATGAAAAATGCATGGGAATTGCGTCGCTTTCATGTAACCACTTGAACACCCTATTTCATACTGTTCAATTCTGCAGCCTGCTTAGAGAGCTCTCTACAGAGGTGTGTTTTTATGTGTTCTTTTACTTCCCCTGTTGTTACCTAATTCTGATATTAAGCTAAAGGATGCACAGTTAAAAGAGATATATTTTACATTATCTCAGGACTTGATAGTTTTCTCTCCAAGCTGCCAAAACATGCCCTTACTCAACCAACTCAAACAAGAGATAAACCTGAAAGACTGCCTAAGTACAATGCCAACTGGTCTCTCTCTGCTGTGTTCTCTTTTCTATCATTCTGTTTTGCTGTGGCACAGAACAGATCTGATTCTTTAGCTTTTTTCATAAAAATGGACAATCCCGCACCAAAGTTATTTTGAGCTCAATATAGCGGACGTTAACGCAGACAATAAGACAAAGAAGAACTAGCCTCTATCCTGTGCTTTTCCTGTATATAAGTTAGTTTCCCTTCAGGGTCCCTATATTCACCGATTACCGTACAGTATTGCTTTTGATGACAGACAGTTTCAGTCCTTTGTAGCTATTTAACACTCTCAGAGTAATGCCACATAATAAACTGTTTATCAAATATGTTTCTGTACAATGAATTCCAATAATTAAAATCTAAAAATGACTATTCGGGTGCAACTTTGCATAATTTGCAAACAGACTGACAGTTGCTCAGAACAATTAAAACAGATTTATCGTTCTACAGTGATTTGCTTGGGCATGTCAGATTAGTAATATGGATTTGTTTAAAAACACAATAATTAAGACGGGCAAAATAAATTAGCCAACTGACAGGATAGTCAAAATAGCACTCCAACCAAAGAAAACAACCAGAGAAAAATCTTAGTTTGCAGATTTTTTTAAAACTGTTTTTATGCCTAAATAAAAACCTTAAAATGTAGATGGATTAAATCCAACAGGACAACTGTAGCTGAAAGTGATAATGATTCAAACATTTTTCAAATTAAAGTTAAACATTTATAAGCGCCCAACCACATTCCATAAATCATAAACCATTATTTTATTCCAGAAGCTTCCCTGGCACAGCATGTGAACTGAGCCACAGAAAGTCAGCAAAGAAAAATATCCCCTTTAGGAACATGAATCAGACAGCAAAAAATGGAGCATTCCAAAGAGCAGTTACATTCCATATGGTCCTTCCTTGGGAATCACAACCGCACACTGCAACGAATTCGGTATCAACAACAAAATTTCAGCCACAGAGACGCAGACCCCTTTTCCCATTCGCCACACCGCACAGGTGTGTCCTTATAATGAGGACTAAAATAAAATTGAAGGAAACAATCGCGGTCCTTACCTGTCAATTATCACTGGGTCTGATGGAGTCTCATTTCTGTTGCCACAGCTTTTCTTGTCACAACACCGGCTACGGAGCAAAACGGAGAGGATTTAGTGCCAACCATTACCCTGTAAAATCATCATTACGAACACAGGAGGTTCAAATTGCAAGCTAGAGTTACCATCCTGCCCCGTCTGGAAATCAGCCGTAGTTAGTGGGTCACATATGGGTTAATTACTATGTTTAACTTCTTGCACAGCTGGTTAGTAATGGCAGACAAAGAGAAAGGGGTTTTGCCCGCTTTCACAAACAATAATTCAGGGATCACTTCAAATAGGGAGTATGATCTATCCCTTTTCACAGGGCACACAGACCAATACCAAGAGTGGGCTATTTTTTTTCCAGTGTACGTAGTTTTGACATCTGGGTTGGTGCTTACACTATGCACTCATATTATACTCTTGGTTTCCATGGGAAGTAGAAATTCCCAGCACAGTATTTTCCCCTTTCAAAATACTGATAGCTGGGAAGCTAAAACAGGAACACCATTGGCTGCTGCTTTTCATGCTTGTGTCTCTCTGTTTCTCTAAGTTTTCGGAGCATTTTAATGATTGCTAATAGTATGATGGAGAGTCCAGCGCCGTTGGCTCAGGTCGGACACAAAGCAGCCATGTGAAATGTAAGCTCCCTCTACCAGCTCCAGTGCTGACCTTGAGTCTTGGATTCTTTTGAACCAGGACGGCTCAGTGTTTCCAAAGAGAGCAAAGTTGTTGTTTGTGATGATTTCTTGCCAGGGGTTATTGTCTATTAAGAGCCTGGCTCATTAAAATATCACACAATCCCTAGCATCGGATATACCCATTTCTGCTTAGGGCAGAAACCAATTAGAGGTGGACCTAGACGTTCCTGGGAACCAAATCTCAAAGCCCGTGGACCCAACCAGGTACTTACCCACTTCCTTCCTTTCCCTAGTGGCAGAACCACCAGTACTCACCTGCCAAGGATCTCTCCCCCCTTAATAAGGGATCCCCCACTGGAGTAAAAGAACACAGCCCGGTGCAGTCCCACCCCTGGCCTGCCCTAAGCCCATGCACAGACCCCTACCATGACCTCAGCTGTGCCCATTGTGTTGATTAGCTGCCCTGCCATGCTAGGGGTTGGAGAGCTGTGCACGGAGGATAGTGTCTGTGCATGGATCTAGGGGTGGGGCCCCTATGTTATCAGCTTGGCCACAGAGGATGGGCCCTCTGCCTTGGGCAGACTGATTGTGGGGTGACCCCATTTTATAGGGACAGCTGTGACCTTTGGGGCTTTGTTTGCATAAGCACCAGCCATCACCCCCTCTCCTGGCCCCATTTTTTCCCTTGCTATCTGGTTACTCCATCTGACAGGGACCAAGAAGCCTCACCATATACAACAACTATTCAGAGATTAATCATCAATGGTTCACAATCATGCTGGAAGCACATAAGGGGAGTTCTGCAGGGGTCTCTGTTGGGACTGGTTCTGTTCGATAACTTCATCAACAATTTAGATGATGGCAAAGAGAGTACGCTTATTAAGTCTGAAAATGAAACCAAGCTGGGAGGGTTGGCAAGTGCTTTGGAGGAGCACACATTCAAACTGATCTGGACAAACTAGAGAAATGGTCAAACGTAAAAAAAAAAAAAAAAAAAAAATAGTCTAGCAGCATCTTAAAGACAAACAAAACATGTAGATGGTATCATGAGCTTTCATGGGTTCCACCCACTTTTGTGTACCCATGAGAGCTTGTGATACCAGATCTATGTTTTGTTAGTCTTTAAGGTGTTGCTAGACTATTCCTTGTTTACATTTTTCCAGTTACCGACTAACTCTGCTACCCCTCTGAAGCTAGAGAAATGGTCTGAGGTAAATAGGATGAAGTTTAATAAGGACAAATGCAAAGTGCTCGACTTAGGAAGGAACAAACCATTTCACACATACCGAATGGGAAGTCATTGTCTAGAAAGGAGTACTGCGGAAAGGGATCTAGGGGTCAGAGTGGACCACAAGCTAAATATGAGTCAATCATGTGACACTGTTGCAAAAAAAAGCCAACATGGTTCTGGGCTGCATTAACAGGAGTGTTGTGAGCAAGACACAAGAAGTCATTCTTATGCTCTGCTCTGCGCTGAAGGATTGTGTCCAGTTCTGGGCACCACATTTCAAGAAAGTTGTGGAGAGATTGGAGAAGGTCCAGAGAAGAGTAACAAAAATGATAAACGCTCTAGAAAACATGATCTGTGAGGGAAAGCTGAAGGAACTGGGCTTGTTTAGTTTGGAAAAGAGAAGACCGAAAGGGAACATGATAGCGGTTTTCAAGTACCTAAAAGGGTGTCACAAGGAGGAGAGAGAAAAATTATTCTCCTTGGACTCTGAGGATAGGAGAAACAGCAATAGGCTTAAATTGCAGCAAAGGAGGTTTAGGTTGGACATTCGAAAAAACTTCCTGCCTGTCAGGGTGGTTAAACACTGAAATAAATTGTCTAGGGGGGTTGTGGAACCTCCATCACTGGCGATGTTTAAGAGCAGGTTGGATAGACATCTCTCAGGGATATTCTAGACAGTGCTTGGTCCTGCCATGAGGGCAGGAGACTGGACTCGAAGACTTCTCGAGGTTCATTCCAGTGCTAGTGTTCTATGATTCTATAACAAATACTTTTGTAAGCGTTAGATTTGCTTTGAGTGGAACTAAGTAAAACCGATAACCGTAACTGTAACCTCTATTTTCTATTTCAGCATTCAGGATTAGGGTACCGGTAGGAATTACTGCTACTCTGACTTCCTCAGAGAGGCCTCGTCTAGACTGCAAGCCTCTTTCGAAAGGGGCTTTTTTGAAAGATACTTTCAAAAAAGCCTCTTTCGAAAAAGAGCATCTAGACTACAACCAGTACTTTCGAAAAAGCAAGCCGTGTTTTCGAAAGAGATTACCCAGGCAGTCTGGATGCTCTCTTTCAAAAAAGTACAGTTTGCATTACATCACACCTTTTTTCAAAAGAGCACTTTCGAAAAAAGGCATTCTTCCTTGTAAAACGAGGTTTTCCACGGTCAAAAAACTGCCGCGTTCTTTTGAGTTACTGTCAAAAGAATGCGGCAGCAGTCTAGATGCAAGGGAAGTTTTCAAAAAAAGGCCACTTCTTTTGAAAAAACCCTGTAGTCTAGACACACCCAGAGGGACTATTTTGTTCCTACAGAAGGCGGAAGAACACCAGCACAGGAAGTGGTTATTAGAAATGCCGCACTATATAAATAGCTCTGCTGGGAGTATGACAAAGGTTCTCTTATGCTGCTGAACAATAGAGAAAATAATATACAATAACCCACCAAGACTAGCGAGACAGCCACTAACCACACTAAAAACAACAAACAACAACAAAATGGCTTTACAAACCCAGCCTGTTGAAATGTGGTTTCCAAAAGGGGGTGGGAGAAACAGTTTCAAAGAGGGGGGAAAAATATATAATGCTTCTCACTCTCAAAGCTTCAAGGCAACTATTCAGGATTAAGACTTTTCAAAGGTAATGCATGCACAGGCTGTTCAGTTCTGTGCGAATCACAGTGTTTAGGACAGCCCCCAAAAGTGATCCATTTCACAGTACCATCTCACCCCTGATTCGCCAACAACATTAAAAGCCTCGATACACAAAATATATGAGAATTTAAGAAGGAATAAAATAAGCTTCTAGGCCATGGGAATTTTTTTTGCTGATAAAAAGGAATGGAGCTAGAATACATGGGATGGTGGAATGGACCCAAAACCAAAGTAGGAAAAGCCACTTATATTGTAAATGATTGCACTTGAAGTAGAAGCATTGTTAGCCCAAGTTAAGACACTGTCGTTCTTGTGATTAACATGCAACAGGGCCAGATTCTGGCATTCTAAGACTGCCATGTAGAAGGACGTTGCCCCATGAGTCGTCCCCTGGTTCCAAAAGGATTACTCGTAGAGAAAGATAGCATTGAATAACTAGCGTTATTTCGAAATACTGTCAAGCTGGAGGACTTCTTACCCCGACTCCTATAACCCTCATTGTACGAGGCGTAAGGGACAATAACCCACCACATGCAGATCCCAGTGTCTACACATGACCCAACTGGGGTCTCCTTGGCCTTGGAGGACAGGACAAGGAGCAATGGGAGAATGGTCCACATGAAACCAGTTCCTGGATCATGGCCAAATACCTCACCCTACTGGCGGGCTATGCATGCCCTTTGAAGGAGCCCCCCCATCATGAACAAGTCAAGGGTGGAGTGAAGAAGCATGCCTGAAGATGGGGAGGATCAACACATAGGAAGGCCACAGGGGGGATAGATTTGTTTCATTTCCTTGCAGGGAGAGTTTGCCTTCAAAAGTCCTTGAGTTGCCAATGCATAGGGCTTCCTGAGCAGTCAGGTACCAGTAAACAGGACTAAAGGGTGGGCGAACGCAGCCCTTTGTATTACGTGAAGGCAAAACACCTGGGCACCTGCCCTTCTCCTTGAAGATTTATGAAATATGAGGAAGGGCCAAAATGTTGGGGGTGAAGCATTTTTCCCCTGGTTTCTCTTTGCATTAGGAACTCAAGCATTGTCTAGCCTGGTTTTTCTATGGACAACTGGATGATTAAGACATCACAGCAAGCCTCAATTTGAAACCTCGTACACTGACATGAGAAGTGATTTTTTTCCTCAGTCTGATTCAAACGCTTTAGGTTTTGTTAATAGCTAATTAACACTTGGGATGGCAACTGTCTGTGCTAAATATGCTCCTCCCTCATCCCTTCAACTAAGAACCAAGAAAGCTCCCAATACTCCCAAAGTCCCCCAAGAAATCCTCTAGCTAACCCAGGAAAGATGTGGCTAAATATTCTTCATGCTTCTAAGGTTAAAAAGTACAAAAGAAAGGGGTTTTATTAAGAAATGTTTTTCTTTATACATCAAAATGAGAGTGGGGAAAGGCACAATCCCAATTTTTTTCCCTCCCTTGAAGATCACTTTTCAAAACACGATTTTCATAGGAAGAGCCAAAAAGAAACATGCTATGCACATGGGTTTAGTTGGAACATAAGAGCGGCCAGACCGGGTCAGACCAAAGGTCCATCCAGTCCAGTGTCCTGTCTGCCCGACCTAACCCCCATGAATTTATCTAGTTCTTTTTTGAACCCTGTTAGGGTATGCCTACATTGCAATGCTATTTTGGGATACTGGAGTATCCCGAAACATCCATCCTGCATCTACATAGCAAGCCCATTATTTTGGGCTCGCTATTCTGACATCCCTGTAAACCTCATTCTGTGAGGAGTAAGGGACATTTTGGAATAGCGCTTTATTTCGAAACTTGGTCCTGGGTAGACAGCTCCAAATAATGAAATAAGCTATTTTGAAATAGCATCGAAATAAGATCTGCAATGTGCATAGCTCAAATTGAATATCTTACTTTGAGTTACAGTGCTGTGGAGATGCACCTTTAAATTCCTGGACTTCACAACATCCTCTGGCAAGGAGTTCCACAAGTTAACTGTGTGCTGCATAAAGAAACCCTTCCTTCTATTTATTTTAAACCTGCTACCTATTAATTTCATTTGGTGACCCCTCACTCTTAAGCAACACACATTAAAACCAACCAAGAGGCTCCTAACCAATTCTAACCTGAACACAGGAGAAAGAGAGTATGCTGAGAGAGCCGTCTCATTTCGCTGTTCCTGCTCCCTTTACTTTCTTCTCCCTCCCTGTTTCAGATAGAGGCTGCTCTCCTTCATGTAGCCTACTTCCTCCCAGAGGCATAGCGAGGGTGTTATGCCCCCAGGGGCAAAGGCAAAATTTGTGCGCTGCCCCCATGAAGCAGGCCTCCAGTTTGGGGCCAGGCTGCGCATGCACTAACTCGCTGGTGAAGATGGAGGAGGGTGGGGCTGGGGGCGGCAGGCGGAAAAGGAGCAGGCAAGCTGAGGGATACCAGGAGGAACAGAGGGGGACTAAATTGGCATCCCCCTAGCATGGCGCCCTGGGGCAACTGTCCCCTCCCCCACTACTTCCTGCCTTCTTCACCCCAGTACCACCTGTATCCTCCCTCCTGTGAGCTGTTGGCTAGCATGGCCCCCGACGCTTGCCTTGCCTAGCGCCGACCATGACTGGTGCTTGTGCTGGTGGAAAGGGAAGGGGCAGCTCATGAGGAGCCTTCTCCCTTTGCACACGCATGGCAAAGGTCTCTTGGAATCACAGGCCGGGCGCTTGGGAACCCAAGGACTAGGAAGCATAGAGGGACTAGAAGCTACGCATCTCCCGTTCTGGAGCTGCCGTGGAAACAGCTGGGGGAGGCAGGGCGGGGAGCCACAGACAGTCCTGGCATGCGGAATTGCTCCCAACGCTCAGCCCTGCTCGTTGGCTCTCCTGGAGGGGAGCGGCACCCGCCACGCAAGGCTGCCTGCACCAGGGAGCCCTGAACGCAACTTCTCCGCAGCATGCGAACCCCAACGTGAGTCGTCCGCAGGGCGCAGCACCGCAGCTCCACACTCCATCCCCGCCCCCAGCTCACAGAAAACCAGGGAGCAGCAGCAGGCCCAGGGGAGGGGAGAGAGGTTTCACGTGCGGCCTCCCGCCCCCCAGCACAATCTCACTGATCGTCCCCATGCTCCGGAGGGTCACACCCGCCCATGGCCCCCCACTGCCCCAAGCGGGAGCCGGGTGTAGGACCACAGCTTGGGGAGGTGGACAGCAGTGAGGGGGCCCAGGCTGGCGGCTTAGGGCTGGGGCCGGGCACAGGGCTGGGGCTGGGCACAGGGCTGCAGCCGACCTGAGGAGGGAGGCCAGAAGCCAGGCCTGCAGCCAGGTGCAGTTCCACTCCATCCCTGCCCCCGCTTCATCCCTGGGCCAGGAACGGAGCCTCGGCCTTCAGCTAAGGCTGGGAACAGGGACAGGCAAGTGTGGGGCCGGGAATCTGGCTGGGGGACAGACAGGGGCAGGGCTGGGGGAAGGGAGGGGCCAGGTGTTGCTCAGGCCCTGCCGTGCCCCCCTCAGAACTGCCCTCCATGCCCCCTCAGGGGGTGCACCCCACTCTGCTCTGGAGGTGGGAGCATGCACAGTCTGCTGCCACCCAGGAGCTGTGAGTGACAAAAGCATGCTCAGAGCAGACGGCATCCTCCCAGGAGTGAGATGCCCAACTCTACTGAGCATGTGCAAATGGAGTTTTTTGAAGAGGATGTTAACTTGGCCAAATAGGGGGGATTTTTATGGGGCTGGCACAAGGCCGCAGTCTGAGGCCAAGACAACCTTCTGCGCTCATGGGAGAGTTTCTCAGCTCAGCAACGGTAATTTTTTTTTTTTTAATACATGGACAAGCCTATGTTTCCTGCCTTCATTCTTGGAAATGGCAGAGCCATGCTACTTCAACGTTCCCCAAAATGCACCTGTTGCCATTCACCGTGCACGGGACATTTCAGCCTCAGTTATTTAATTTTGGCAAAGTTATAACCAACCCAAACCAGAGTTTTACACAGGAAAGCGTCAGGCAAGTCTAACTATACATGGTCCCTATTTTCACTGCCTCTGCGAAGAACCAATTCCATGGAGCCAATGAATTCTTCCCAATTGTTACCATGTCAGCCCAATGGACAGCCTTATTGTGTAATCCGCAAAGCGCAACAAAATCCCTACAAACGCCTGAAATGTAGCTCGGGCCCGCTTTTCGGCAACTAGCAAGAGGCTTTCCTGTATATTTGAATTCTTTGTCTTATCTACCCCAGAGTTTTAGTGCACTATAAATAAACAGCTTTTGTCACATCAATGCAAAGTTTTATTGTGCAGTTAGTCTTGATAGAAAGCTCTGCAGAAAGTTGTTTAGGAATTTAATATCGAAAACAAGCTATTTTAAAATACAGAGCCCTCTCTATTTCATGTCTGAAATGAAGAAATTTCATCTTAGGGAGAGCAAGCTGTCTTTCACACCATATGGCTAATGGTAGTGCATAGCAATTAGCTGGGCTGATTAATGGGGAACAGACTCTAATTTTATGCTTATAATTGAGGCTGCATTTGCACCCCTGGTGCAAATTCAACACATCCCCACCTCCACTTACAACAGGCAAGAAATCAAGAGAAATAGAACGGTGTACACTGTGGAGAGATGGTTTTTTTCCTCCACAGTCCCCTAAAGAGCATCACATTTGCAATTTAAAAGAGTGTTAGCAACACAATAGATGACAGATTTGTGTAATAAGGTCAAGCACCCTAGTAAACAAACAGCACCCCTTACAAATCTCGAGGCAGCCAGGAAAATCGTAAACTTTAACATCTGCAATATGAAATTTGAATTTGGTTTCTTCCCATCAGGCAGGCAACATTTGCCTGCGGTGGTCTGAATTCTTTTTCTCCCCCATACTTTTTGTTTTAGAAAAAATACAAAAGCAATTCATGGTAAAGACAGACAAGTGCAATAAAGAGTTTGAGCCAATGAATGTTAAGAACAAATATAAACTGCATAGAGAGATGGAAAGACCGCATCTGAGTGTCAGTTTTTTCAGCATTCCAATAATGGAATAAATTTTATCTGGGTCAAAGTATATTGACATGAGTGTAAATCTTCGATGTCGATAAACATTGGACTTTGGGTGAAATCTATCCGTGTGTATATTCTGCAAGTTTTTTACAAAAAGTATGTCTAGGAAAATGAATGCATCGGTGTCTCTGTAATTCCTACTCTTTCAAAGAGAGACAAGGTGGGCGAGGGAGTGTCTTTTATTGGAGTAACTTCTATGGGGGAAAAAGACAAGCTTTCTGGCTCCACGGAGCTCTTACGGGCTTTCAAAGGAGTGTGCAGGGAGATTTCTGCCAGCACTGGCTCTGCAGAAAATGAAGCCGCACTTGACTGGGTTCCGAATGGGGATTTGGTTCTGCGCCAAGAGAAGTTATGGGGAGCTGTGCTGTTGTCTTCAATAGCGGGACAGTCAGGTCCTTGATGCAGAATGATTATTATTTGTATTGTGGTACCACCCAGAGGCCCTTAATTAGGTGCACAGACAGACAGATAGGCACAGAGGAGTAGCTGTGTTAGCCTGTAACTTTCAAAAAATGAGTAGTCTTATATATGTGTGTGTATAATATACACACACACACACACGTAGTTATACGTATATATAGTGTTAGTCCTGTAGCACCTTAAAGACTACACATTTTTTTGTTTTGTTTTGTTGTTTTTTGGAAGGGGGTTGTTTTGTTTTTGTTGGGGGGGGGGTTGCGTGCAGGGGGGGGGTTTAGACATAGAAGCAGACAACCCTTGCCCAAAAAGCCCAGAATTTAAAAAGAAATCAGCCTATTATTCAGTAACATCAGCCCATATGGGTACCGACCCTCCAAACACTCCAGCAGGTGTTTAATTTCAGTCAAGGGACCAGTGCCGCCATTGTTGTTCTAGGACCGTGGGGGCCAACCCACTAGCCACATGTGGCTATTTGGCTGGTTGAGTGTGGCTAGCTGGCTCTCCAAATTACGTACATTTTCAGAAGAACGTGGCTAGTTCGCTGTAGCAGTAGCCACTGTACTGATTGGTATGCAGCCACAGAACTGCTTGGCTATCACGGCTCTCAGATGACCTATGCGTGCGCCACTCAGGGGCCCTGTGCCGTGAGGTGAGTTCATTGCTGAGTCTCCAAACGGCAGGTCGAGCAAACAGGCCCACGTATTTTAGGGGGATCTTGGGCTGCTGACAGGACTCTGCTGCCGTTGGTTAACCAAGAACAGGCTGGGAGTTCTTAGTAGAGTGAAATCCCAGAGCAGCACCCGGCGCCGCTCGCAGGCCTCGGTCCGCGCCCGACATCCCATACCAGAACTGATCATTTCCCTAGCACTGTGGGGAGCCACAGAGGCAGCAGAATCACTGCCGTCCTGCTACCCGAGGGTCTCTCCCCCAGACGGGCCAGGCAAGGATCCTAGCCCACTTGCTCCCATGCATGCTGTAAGGGAAGAACACCGCACCACACGAGAGCTGGGGGTTAAGGGGGAAGCTGGTGGCTTCACAGTAGTGCGGATCTATGGATACAAGCGTCAGGAGAAGGCCCAGCTGGGGAAGGCAAGCCCAAACCCTGCCCCTTCTGCCCAAAGCCACACCCCTTTCTCCATGACCACGCCCCTTCCACAATCTTCCCTCCCCCAGCCAAGCCCCAGCCAATCCCAGCCCTCGAGCTCAATCCTTCCTGGCCACCTGGAGGGGCAGAGCTGCCACTCCAGGCCCCCAATGCAGGGAGTTTGGGGAAGGCAATGCCTTCTCTTGCCTACATCACCCACCACCCATGTCTACCCAAGTGGTAGGCTCCGGTGGTGCCGAATCTGCCTGGAGATTTGCCCAGGCACACTCGCATCCACAGCCAAAGCTCATTCACCCAGATGCAGGCATCAGGGCTTGGGCCCAAACTGCTACTTTTTAGTAAATATTCTTCGGAGGCCACCGTGCATGCAAAGACTAAGTTGGAGTTTTTCACTGCTCCGAACCATAAGCGGCTGCCACGCTTCCCTGTGCCGCGCTGCAGAAGTCCATCTTTATTGCGTGGCTACATTTAACATAGAACTGCTGTGCCCTCTGAGCCTGCAAAACTCCCACGAATGCTCCCGGGATGGCAGGTTTGGGGTCACTCACATGTTCGGAGGACTCTGTGAAAAGTTCTCCTGGGTCATAAAGAGAAAACGGGAGGGAAGAACTCTTACCAGCTAGAAGAGAGCCAGAGCCAGCCACCAGCTACAAAACGGCCACGTTAAGGAGAGTCAAGGCTTGGCTCTGCCAAGTGTAAAGGGCCAGCCCCAGAAAGGACGCTGGGGTTAGGGAGAGAGAGTTCCTAAAAAGAGAGCAGAGCTGCGAAGGGGCAAACGAGGAAACGAAGGAGAAAAGAGGATTTCCTGCCCCACGGTTGATATTTTGATATCACCAGTTGCACAGAGCGCTCACTAACTTCACCCACACTGACACGCGCAAGCCCCAGGAAAGACAAACTGCAAGGAAGGTTTGTGTTAAGTGGGAGAAGAGAGAGCTATAAATTTCAAGCCTGAACCCAGCTGAATTAAAGCCACCTGGGCCATCAACAGCACGCTTTGTCATGTGATTAGTGCCGGCACAATGGTTGGGAGGATAAATAATTACAGCGAGCAAGACTGAAATTTATTTATTTATTTATTTTTGGCGGGGAAACATATACTGGGCCCATTAATGCTAAGGTGTCTAAATGCAAACCAGTAGCAGCCTCCGAAGGACAAACCTTTATAAATAATCGAAAACGGGTCTGATGGCTGAGGCTTTGCTGCTAATTACATGAGCGGAATGCTCTTATTTTGGGGCTGTTGCAGGCAGGACAGACACGCTTAAGTCCTAAAATAGCTCCAGGGCCAACCTAGATTTGGAGAGACAAATTCATCTTCTCTTTTGCTAATTAACTGGAAACAGGATCTTTCTTACCTGCACATTATTTCATGCGTGAGCAGAACTCTGCACATTTCGGGGTTCTTGTCTTGGCCTTCATACACTATCGCCTAGAAACAAAACACAGTTTTAGCTCCACGCCACTCTGAATTTGGAGAATATAAAATGCACCACCACATTCTGAATGCTGAACTAGTGTTGCCGGCTAGATGCCTTGTTTAAACAGACTGTGTGATCATACAGACGGTGTCGGGATTTGGAGTTAGAGAACACAGGCTGACTAGAGTTAGTTTCCCTCCTCTCTTGTTTCAACCGATACCTCAGGCACATCTTCAGAGCAGCAACTAGGACGGGCTTTTTGAGTCGTGGAGACAACCACCGATTTCCTTTTAGTTCAGAATGAAATGTAGACCCACAAGCCAAAAGGACTGATAGCAATTTCAGGCCTATTCTAAACACACACACACACACACACAAGCCAAAAGGGCTGACAGTAGGGTTGCCAGGTGTCTGGTTTTGAACCAGACAGTCCAGTATTTGAGCTTTCTGTTCGGGAAACAAATTGAGAAAATATAAATGAGAAAATAGAAATGTCTGGTGTTTTCTAAATAAGATGTAATGCAGATTGTGATGTAATATCAGTGTCGTGTATTTTTGTTGAAACCATCTGGCAACCCGAGTGGATAGCAACTTTGGGCCTATTCTAAACACACACACACACACACACACACACACACACACACACACACACGAGCCAAAAGGGCTGATAGCAACTTCAGGCCTATTCTCAACACACACACACACACACACACACACACACGAGCCAAAAGGGCTGATAGCAACTTCGGGCCTATTCTAAACACACACGCCTCATGCATTTTTAATTCCAAAAGCAAGCATGTGGCCTTGCCCGTACACTTTTCCTACTAGCTACTGCAAAGCTTGGGGTCTGATGGATTCTCACTCCCGCCCCACAATGCTTGGTGGCTTGACAGAGGCAAAAACGAGATGAAAATCAGGCTCATTGAGTGTGAAGCCCACTAGGGAGTGGGTGAGAATAAAACACGGAGGCCTGGACACAGGAAGCTGAGCGGAGCTGGCAGGCAAAGCCAAAGTGCTGGGAATACGACAGGCCCCCTCTAACCCAGGGTCTCCCTCTGAAACACACGCACCAAGGGCACCTGGGCAAAGGGGGGCTGGAAATGGGCTGGCACTGGAGGCCAGGCTGAGCGCACAGAGCGGACTTAGGAAGGGTTTCTACCTGCTTGGCAGCAAGGAGTGTGCCCAGAGCAGCAGCAGCGCTGCCTCTGCAGCTGGTAGCAAGAAGGGATGATCTATCGCTATTGGCTTGCCCTAGAAAACGTTTAAACTAGGTCAGCGCCGTCTCACAATGTCACCCAGACACGGCACAACCCCGCCCGTTGCTGCCAGCACCCCGCGCACGGCTCCCTGCGGGGGAGCCAATGAACGTGCACATGGGCGCTGGATAACACTTCCAAAAGCTCCTACAGAATGTCCAAAGGGATTTAGGCTCCTACGTCCCTTGGGGTGACATTTTCCAAAGCCCCTAAGTCCCCACCACCCACACCCAGAAGGGTCTGCCCCTCCCAGGTTCCCAGAGAAGTCTTATCATGGCCGCCATGTGGGGCCAACGCTCTGTGGCGCCTAGGGGAAGAGAAGCAACTCTCCCCCGGGAAAGGTAATGAGGGAACAGCAGAGACGGAGGGTCCCACCCAGCTGAGGACAGCCTGGGAGCCACAGGGGTTGCAGTACAGTTCCTCAGGCCTGGCAGTGTTGCCTAGTGGGTAGTGCACTAGACTGGGGGTGAGGAGACCTGTGCCCTCCCTCATTTTGTCACAAATGCAATTCAGTTAACGCAAGAAAATCTCAGGTGGAAATTCTGCGAGGTGGACAGCATGGATCCAGAACCGCCTTTCCCAGGGACCCCGCCGGAGGAGTCAATACGCCCTTCAGAAGCGCTCTCCCATTCCTCGGTAACCTTTACTTGTACTAGTGCAATAGAGCATGGATACCCGGGGAACCTTCATGTCGCTGGTCAATTCAGCTAGTAGACCCTCACGCGGATGCTCGGAGAGGAAACAGGTTTGCTTCGTACAAACTGCCCCCATATATTTCTGACCCAGTTAAATGAAAGGTACAGAAAATGCAACTGAGCAACACATGATGAAGTCCCTGAAATCAGCAATAAAATAATGGCGGTAAATAAAAGTCTCTTCTGGTGCAAGGTAACATGAAAATGGAAATATGGAAACCGATAAGAAGTAACAAATTGAGGCCTCTTAATAGATGATAAAAAGAGATAATGATCGACTGGTTTGCGTTCAAAAATCTCTCCCATTGACATCGATAAGAGCCTTCCTACACAGAGCCATGCATCTTACGCACCAGTTGTGTGTAATATTAACAACACGCATTAGAATATAAGCGCAGCCAGGCGGGGTCAGACCAAAGGTCCATCCAGCCCAGCGTCCTGTCTGCCCACAGTGGCCAGTGCCAGGTGCTCCAGAGCGAGTGAATGCAACCAGGAAACATCCCGTGATTCCCTCCCCAGTCACCCATTCCCAGCCTCTGACACACAGAGGCGAGAGACACCATTCCTACCCACCCTGGTTAATAAGCATTGATGGACTTAACCTCCATGAATCTATCTAGCTCTTTTTTGAACCCTGTTAAAGTCCTGGCCTCCACAACCTCCTCTGGCAAGGAGTTCCACAGGTTGACCGTGCGGCTGCATGAAGAAAAACTTCCTTCTGTGTGTTTTAAAACTGCTACCTATTCATTTCTTTTGGTGACTCCTAGTTCTTATATTCTGGGAACAAGTCAATAACTTTTCTTTATTCCCTTTCTCCACCCCAGTCATGATTGAGCAATTCCACAAATAATATCCGGGATTGCTCTGTGTTGTCCTTGCATAAGATCCAGGCTCATTTCCATTGCATTGCTCCAGTTGTAGTATGTTTCCCTTCAAAGCAAGCACCAGTGTGGTTTTGCTGCGAGGAGAACTAGAAAGACGTGAAATACTCCGTTTCCCAGCATTCCACTGGCGGTCACTCCAGCAGGTGTGGCACTTCCCCACAGGTCTCTGGACCCATCTCCCGTCAGTTCACAAACTCGTCAAGGCTGCTGCCAGTGCTGACATTCAGCACTTGTCAGAAGCCTGGTCCCACAAGCCCAGCCCTCCCGTCCTTACGGGAGTCAACGCCCACTGAAGTCACAGCCCCTAGCAGGATTGGGCCCTTCGTTTCCAATCAGCCTGCAGGAAAGCCGCAGGGGGGTTGAAAGATGGGCTGCACTTGTTAATGTTTGACACGGTCCCAGGGGGTGGAGCAAACCCAGAGAAGGTGGAGGTCACTCAGCTGGGAGGGTCGATTATACCACCAGGCAGACCGGGGGAGAGGGGAGCTTTTCAAACAGTAATTCCCATGCACCAATTATTGTGCCGAGAGCTTGCACCTGCTGGGCAACAAAAAAGCTGAAAAGGTGGGAGGCAGAAAAATTGTTCTCCATGGCCTCTGAGGACAGGACAAGAAGCAATGGGCTGAAACTGCAGCAAGGGAGGTTTGGGCTGGACATTCGGAAAAACTTCCTGCCTGTCAGGGTGGTTAAACGCTGAAATAAGTTGCCTGGGGAGGTTGTGGAATCTCCATCCCTGGAGATATTGAAGAGCAGGTTGGACAGACACCTGTCAGGGATGGTCTAGACAGTGCTTGGTCCTGCCGTGAGGGCAGGGGACTGAACTGGATTCCAGTTCTAGGATTCTATCCCTATTTTATTGTATGTGTCGAATGGGAATCGGGCTGCGTCTTTGTCTGGAAAGTGCAAGGGAAACAAACAGCTCAACTAGACGATCGATCCAGGGGCTCAACTCAGAATGTGACTGCAAAACTGGGAGAGAGCAAAAGTTACCCCCAAATCAAGTCACTGCACAGAGAGGCACCAGACCACTCCTGACACCCGCGGATGGGCCAAACGCCTGCTGAAATCACTGGGCATGCCCTTTCACATCATGCAGAATTGCACAAGATGAGCCAGCAAGAATTTCACCCAAGAAATGGCATCAGGATTTGGCCCATTACGGTTAAGCCCTGCTATTTTTAAAAAATAGGGTTCAGCTAACATGGGCCAACCTTGTGCCCACCAAAGTCAACGAGAGCAGGATGAGGTCTGCCAAAAACTACCAATGAGGACAAGTTAATTTAATTTCCTCTTTTCCTTTTCTTCCTCTCCTTTCTTCCTGCCACGATGCTTACTTAACCTCCAGGTACCTGCTTAAATAACCTAACTAAATAGCAATAATGAACATGCAGAGTCAACAGTGTGGTACCTAATCACCTTGTCTGTTGTGTTTATCGTCAGTGATCCTCTGCTCGGAAGCATGACGTTCTTAAGCCTTCCAGTGCATTAACTGTTAGATTTTTGCTTTGTTTGCACTTGACTATTGTTCCTGAAGGGATACCGATAGTAACATGAAAAAAAAAAAGAGGACTCTGGCGTCTTCTTGGTTGCGAGTACATGGGATTGATCAGAAACTTATTTTCCAAACAAGTTGCCTCAACTTCACCCAAACCCAGATTATATTCCCCAGCTTCTTTGTGCAGAAGAATCATTCATTTACATGAAGCACACATCCAGTGGCCTGACAATAAAACGATTACCCGATGGGTCTATTGTTACTCTACGCACTCTCAGACTGTGCTGTTATAAAAAAAATGATTTCTACAATTTGTTTTGGAAAGGAAACAGGAACTGCTAAAGTTTCAGATCTTTACAGCTGCTACAAACCCAGATTATTTTACAGGAAGACGCTAAAATGGTGCTGCTGTGAAAAAAAATCAGTTTTGCATTAAGTAAAGGCATTATTTCGCCAAAACTATCTTTGTTTTCCCACATTTTTTTTTCCGTCTTCATTTGTGCCGTCTGAGCTGCGGCATGGGTTATTGTATCAGGATTCAGCTTGAGCTCAGGCATAATCATAATCATGCCAAACAGTGATCAGATTGAACAAAGAATTAAAGTGAAAGTTACTGTGTACAAAGTTAGATCAGTGTGTGGGGGGGGGGTGAGTGTGGGACTAAAAATAAGTCTGCAAATACACACCGGAATCACATGGCAAAAGAACGCCAAAAGGAAATACACGGTTATATATTTTGTTTTTCCCCCTTCTTCTTTACTTTGATTGTAGTTTTAATTCAATGTATTTCCTACAATGGGAAGAAACTTTAGAAGGGGTTCTCCTTCTTGCTCTGTGTCAAAACATTCGCCTCAAACTTTACTTTCCATTTTGTAAAACCTTACTCCTATGAGTAACCTTCATACAAGAAGTCCACCGAGTAAGAGCTACTCATGCAAAAGAGCTAGCAAGATTGGCCCATAATAGAATAGTGCCAGATACAGATTTCAATTAAATGAAAAAGAATATGAAGTATCAGCTGTAGAACACTAATTTCCAGAATATGAAAATTACTAAACGGGGCACACTACAGTCAGTCCTAGACTTCACTTTTCCAGGGGCACCAGATCCATAGGGAAAAAAGAAATATCAAATTAAGGGTCTAGCACCCCCCGTGAAGAACAAAGGTAAAAGCTGCCAGAGTAAAGACTGCAGGATGGAGCCATGAAATAAGTGGGGAATAATCTAGAACGGTACAGAGCCGGATTTTGCTGTCTGCTACTCAAGAGTAATCCAAATTTATGCCAGTATTAACTGAGGGCAAAATATGGCTCCCGGTGTCAATTTACCAGTCAAGCACTCCTGTTTTCAGAACAGGATTAGAAACAACCCTGAAGGAATGAGATCATATTGAGTATATTTGGTTATGACACAGCCTTGATTTACAAGAGAGAGAGAGAGAGCGCATGTACCAAAAGCCATGCTCTGTTAAATGCTTCATTTATGTGTCACAACACAAAATGCCTCATTCATTGAAATAAAGGAGAATGAAAAACAATCAGATTTTTAAAAAGCGGCTCTTCTTAAAGAGGGGACTAAAAGGAATGTTGGGCAGAGATGTAGAGATTTATACATGTGTCCACACGGGCATATATGTACAGGGTGCGGGGAAAATTCTGACCCCATTTAAATCAATGGCAGTTTGGCAATTGATTTCAATGGGGCCATGACTTCTCCCAGAAAGAGTTATAGCTATCTCACCTATATATAAAATGCTGTCAGCTATAAGAGTGCAATACATTATTTTGACTCAGAATGATTGATTAACCATTAATGACCTAATTCTGCCCTCCTTACCCAGGCAAAATTCCCAATGATTCCAGTCGGGATTTCGCCTGCATACCTGATGCAGTACCGGATCCCAAAGAGAGTGGATTTAATTCTTTCTGTTAAGCTCTAACTAGAATTCAGTAACATCTCATTATTGTATGCAATCTCTCTCCATCTCCGATGTGCCAGTCAGCTTTGTAACTTATTCATACAAATTAAATACATTTCTCTCGCCTAATATGTTCATTTTTAATGGTTCCCAAACATTCACATGGAAACAGCTCTAGCGTAAATATCCCAGAACAAATGGCTGTATGCTACACAGGAGGCAGCAGTTGGGCTGCCAGACTGGGAATGCACTAGGCCATCTGGCTTCAGCAGGCTCTCCAAAATCCTCAGCTTTGTTTTCTCCCCCAGACTCCAAACAACACATTTTCCACTGTGATGAGTTTACATTTTCCCAAACACAGGTTCTGGTCGTGCATGCAAATTCCCAACTTCTCTCTTCCTTTCTGCACAAGAAAATTAGAATCACCTGCGCTTTTGACATGTTACCAAAGGAATACGAAAGCTGCAAAAATTGGGCACGGTGTCATCTTGCCCTATCGGGGAGGGGGGGATGTTTTGTTTCGTGTTTTTGCTGCATCCCTGTTACTCTACCGAGTCTTTTTGGAATGCATTGATAACGGTTTCTTTACACAAATGCGTGACTGCCAACGAAGAATCTGGTTAGGGCACCAAAGGGAGAGCTGGTCAAATATCTGCAGGATGTGATCAAGCAATCCACAGGAAAAAAAAACACACTTGGAACTAGAGTTTAAAGAACTGGACAAAAAAAATCAAAACAAACAAAGTGCGTAAGGCCTAAACGAAGGACTTAGTAGGACTCTGGATAGTGGACTTGACTTGCAATATCTCAGATTTCTTAGCCTTATTTCTGTTCACCGGATCTCTATGTGCATGAACAGATGAAATAAAGGGAAGGGAACAGGGAAATATTTACGATTTAGTTCCTACATGTTTCCTAATAGTAAAATATTCAAACTTTATGGAAACTCAATTGCAGGACTGGGGGACATTTAAATACCTATATCCTTAGTCTTGTCTAAAAGCACCAGTTTTATCGGCGTGGGTACACGTCACATACTGCAGACAAATTCAAAATGCATCATTGTTACAGCCAGCCCCGTAGCAGTAGGAGCTGCTAGCTGACCAAAAGCAGCAGCTATAAAGTTTGGGATCCTACAGGGCTCTGAATGCAGGAGGAATGTCAAATGAGATGCTGGGATAATGTCAAAGAAAACTGAATGAAGGCAATATTAACATTTCATGCTTTTACCCTTAGAAAACTAATGTTCCCTACAATGAATCCAAAGAACGGAGGAGTGGTGTTTAGTATTTACAATTTAGAAACGATTGATACATTTTATAAATGTAGCAAGACACCTCCAAAGGGGTGAAATTAACGTGTCAGGCTGCCACTTCTTTGGTGAAGCTACCAAGGACCTGGACAGAGCAGGATACTACACACTTGGAGCCCAGTTCTGCACTCCTTGCCCAGGTAACACTGTGGTGGAAGCCACTCCCGTGAGAGAGGTACGAGCATGTTCAGATTTCGGCGCATGTACACACTGGGCCAGATCTACCTCCCATGGATGTCAGTGTCAACATTCTCAAGGAATTCCTTGCCAGCAGGCTCCCCTCCGAGGTCCCTTAGAATACCACACATGACAGAAAATGCATTCACCTCCCCACTGCATGTGAATCACCATGCAATGGGTATGACAGAGCTCTGGCCTGCTATGGGGGAGTGGAACATTCAACCACTCAAGAAACACTAGCGGAGCCTGATCTGTTTAGACTAGGAACTCTTAAGGCAAGCTCCTGGGAAGACAGACGCATGTTAGCAGGGCTTGCACTGAAGCACGCTAAAATTGGCAGTGTAGTGTCAGGCTTGAGAAACCAAGCTGCTGCCTAAGCTGCAACGTCCACAGAGCTGTTTGTAGTGTGCTGACTGGAGACCCTGTCCTAGTCATCTCACTCCCTACTGCAGTGTAGACATTAGGGGGTCAGGACCCTGTTATGCTGTGTGTCAACAACACCTAGCATAATGGGGCCCTACTGCAATAGGCGATGTCTAAATGCTATTATTTTCTATTTTAATTGTGGATGTAAAACTTTTGCTAAAATTACGAGAAATGTCTTATAGAGAGAGGAAGCTCATGGGTTTGATTTACTGGACATTCAAAAAAATCCTGCACAATTCACAGTAATCTAAAATGGGCAATTCACAGCTGCACCATCAGGAATGTTCATTAATCTGATCAGTTATAAACAATTTTACAAAAATCTGAGGCTCTCTTCTTATATATTCTGGGGATCTAACCTCCTCAAAGTTTTGCTTTTGTGGGATTTTTAAGTTGTCACCAGAAACCCCAGAGAAGCTGTAATTTCAGACCCGACATTCACAATTACTGAATATCTGTCTGTCTGTCTCTGTCTGTGTGTGCATGCATGTATTTAGGAGCACCATGAAGTCTCTTGCCAGTGAAAATATGCATGCTCCTGCAACTGCTTCAGTTTAAAGTAATGCTTTCATTATCCAATTTGTTCTGCGCCTTCTGTATTAGAATACGACACCTCTGAGGGGGCTGACAATATACATTTAACTTTCATTAAAAACTGGAGAAATGGTATTTCAACCAGACTTTGCAACATTTAATTACAGCTAGATGGTTTGAAAGTTACTCGAGAATCCCCTCTATAATTCACTGTGGCTAAAATATAAATGATATAGTCACATGTGGGTAAATCTGTGTCATATGCTGCTCTTTGCTGGCTAATGAGTATTTTACTGACTGCAATAAAAACCACCAAACCTCTCAAACAATTGCACTCAGAATAAAGAATATACACGCAGATTTACAGTTCGGAAATAAATATTAGGACATGCCTCAATTATGACATGTTTATTCACAACTTCTGTTAAAAATGATAAATATGTCCTTTTGTAAAGGACTAGTGCAATTAGTAGGAAAGCAAATTAGTTTTCCCTACAAATACCCTTTATTTCACTGTATCCTTAGTCTGAATTCAGATTTTAAACACTGACTGTATTACCCCTCCTGTGCCTTCCCAAATAAAATAAAATAGAGATTTTGCAATAGCTTTATATATTAAGACTAATTAAAAGCAGACAATTTCCCTTAATTGTAAATGTGGTTTATATCTGCATGATATGTTTTACAAATAAACTGTCTTTTCTCTCTCTCTCTCTCTCCCCAAAAGACCCTGTGATGACTTGATAATAATGAGAGAGCAAGAGGTCAAACTGTGCCTTAGGATGGACTCTTCATAGGCAAGATGCCTTTGTTAAGAAAATAATATTTTGACTCTGCTGTTCTACATAAATTAAAAGATCTGTTTTCAGCTGAGTTCCAGGGGGGGGGGGAGGGGGAAATAGCTTTGCATTTCTGTAATGATCTGAACAGTGTTTAAAGATAATATTCATTGATCATGCTTTTTGTATGGTCTATAGTGCAACACATGGGATTCAAAACAACTAAAAAAACAGCTAATGTATCAGAAAGGATTTTGTTCTAACCAATCTAAGCCTGAAAAATATGAGTGACACAGGAAATACTTTCCAAGATGTATTGTTAAAGGGCATGCCGGTGCTGTTTTAATCCATACAGTCTCTGGTTTGGAAGTGTATATTTAACACAGATCAGATGCATGGTTGAATTCTATATTATAATTACTCCAAGTTTCCTCTTTAAAACAAAAAACAAAACAAAAAAAAGACAGTCTCCAATGGCAGGAAAAGATGTTTTGAGAGCATCAAAAACAGTTTTCTAAAACAAACTCAGCACATGCAACTTTACATTTTGGTGTCAAAAAAGAACCATACTACAAGCCACGGGAAGACTGTCTCAGCATATGACAGCAATTTGAACATGCCGGAACTGGCATTTTTTTTTCCTTCTATGCAAGACATTTAATATTTTAATTTGCTTTTGTAAATAATACAGAGACTTTTTTTTCCTATAGAATTGGAAAAAGTCCACTAACTGATTAAAAAGATGCAAATTCCAGGGAGGAGGGGACGTTTGAATATATTGAAATGGAAATATATTGTAACAAATGCTCTTTCAAATTAGCAGGATAGAATACTTGACTTAGGATTGCGAATTGTTTTGAAAAAACAATAACCAATTTTTTTCCAAAAAATCAGTACACGTAAATATTGCGTTTATATTTGCACACAAATAACATTGTGGGGTTATGGGTGTATACACACACTTTCTTCCCGAGCTCGAAACTAAATGCCATGTTTAAAATTAGTTTCAATCCGGTTTTTTTCCCCACAGCTGGCTCTCCTACAACTAAAAACAGTTATCTTTGCCCGTAAAACGTATCAAATCATTACGTCTCCTGCGTGCCTATTTTCAGTGGCTATTTACACAATGAAAACCACTCGTGGTTTAATCACTCTTCCTTTAAAACAACTAACCAAGTAATTGCAAATAAACAAAGGCTGAAAATTTGCTACGGTGCCCGGCTGGCGTTTTGAGCTTAGGGTCTGGTTGCTTATTTCTTTGCATTCTCGTCATTAGAGCAAAAAAGCAAAACAAACTCCCGGGCTGTAAAAAGCCTGTAGAGGATGGAGCGCGGGGTGTCTATTTTGTCAAACTGCTGCGCCTAATTAAAGCGGCCGATTTTTTGTAAAATACAAACACCCCCTGTCTCTGGTCGCAAATGCATCTTTCGAGCTCGGATCCAAGCCAGGTGTGCACGGAGGCTGGTTTTAGTCCTTCCCCCCGTGGCTCCCGGCCAGTCCAAACCCTAGGGGCTGAGGCGCTTTGGGGAGTTAGATTTCCCCTCCGGCCAGAGATGCAGTTTACACGGGCTCTGCGCCCGCTGCGCTCCGCGCCGGGTGTGGATAGCTCGGAGCGCATGGTGCGTTATTGTCCCTGTCTCCGGGAGGGTGCAGCGTGATCCAGGGACCTTAGCTCTGGATGAATCCCAGCGGCTGCTGGCGGAAGGGGATCCGAGAAGGGAACTGGGAAGAACGGGCCGGGACCAGCCTCCCCATCCGGAGAAAAGGGCTGACGGAGCGAACGCTCCTCCAGCTCCGTAACTCGCCAGCCCGAGAAAGGTGGGTGGGCTGGGGTGGAGACATTAGGGCTGCGAGGGAGCCCAGCGCGGGGCTGCGAGGAGTAAAGGGGCCCCGAAAACTCCTGCCACTCACTGGGCTGCAGGGGGCCCCGGTGGCCGCTGCGGACCGCGCCCGTGTAAACGAACGAAAAGGGAACTTGAGAAACAGCAAAGGCACTTAGCACCCCACCCCCGCCCCAGCGGGCTGGGATCCGCCAGCCCAGCCCACGCCGTGCACGGGGACTTACTTGCTTGGTCATGGAGTCGATGAGGCGCACGTAGAAATCCTGCTCGGTCCTTATCCCTTGAAAAAAGAGGGAGTAGGGAGAATGAAGAGGAGCAAGCGGCTGGAGGGGGCTGAATTTGCCTGCGCACCCGCGGGGCATCTTCCAGCGGCGGGGGGGGGAAGGGTCCCGACGCCCGCTCCTTTCACGCCAAAGCCCCCCACGTAGCAGCCAGCCTGCCCCGCGTGGAGCATCCGTGGTGCTAAAACTTCCCCTCTCGCAAGCTTCGGTCGGGCCTTGTTTTGCGTGGCTGGGGGAGGGGGGATCAATCAACACTTTTTGGGGGGCAGGAAAACGTCCCAAGAGGAAACACGTCTCGGCTGCGCTCCGCTGGGCAGCGCGCGCTTGGAGAGCCCCACCCGCGCGTGGGAAGCCAAGGGGCGCCCGGAGAGGGCTGGACACCGGGGGGGGGGGTCCTGGCGCGCCCCGCTGTCCCGGGCCTTGGGCTAGGAGAGGGGGCGCGGCAGTGCCTGGCGGGGGTCCTGTCCCCGGCGTGCCCGCTCGCGGAGGCTCACCATTGCTATAGAGCAGCTGCAGCCGGTAATGGATCCCGTTGTTGGTCTTTTCGCTGTTCGCCTCCTGCGTTGGAGGGGGACACAGAGCCGGGGTTAACCTCGCCGCTAGCCCGCGCGAGTTGCGCGTCTCGCGTGGGGGTTCTCCCCTCCACCCGCCGCGCCTTCGGCCAGGGAGCTTGGAGGCAGCCAAGGAGAAGCAGCAAATGCAGCTGGGGGGGGACCCCGAATTGGCACCTTCCTCCGGCCAGGGCCCGCTTTGGGGGCTGGAGTGGTCAGTGTCCGGAGACTGGGGGCGATGGAGGGGAAGGGGGCGAGTCTGCCAGGCTCTGGGGGGGCGGATCTGGAAAGGGTCCAGGCGCAGGGCGCTTGTCGGAGGGGCAAAAGGATCGGGGCCCGTTGAAAGGGAGAGACTGCCGCTGCTCAAAACCTGACCCACCCTCGGGGGGACTTTCGGGGAGCTGGAAAACGCGGCCCCGGGAGCACCGGGGTCCGTGCCCAGGGGAGCCGAGGGACCAGGACCCCCCGGAGCCGAAGGGAGCAGCCGGGTGGGCCACTTACTTTGTCCTTCTCCACGAAGCCCACAAAGGCGGTGCGCTCGATCTCCACCGGCTGCCCCTGCCTGTCGTACAGCGCCAGCACGAAGTGGAAGAAGTTGGATTTCCGCAGGTTGGAGGGGGGCTGCTTCTCGAAGTGAGCCCGGGCCAGGCCCACCCCGCTGCGGCCAGAAAGACCGGGTTAGAGGGAGCCAGGACAGAGACCCCGTCGCCTCCCAGCGCCGCCCGGGGCCCCCCACGCCAGCACCCCGGGGGCTCTGCGCCCTGCCCCAGCCCAGTGCAGCAGCAGGCTGGCGAGGGGGGCCATGAAAACTGAGGGGGGTGCATTGCAGGGGAAGCTCCCTCACCCCTATCTCTGCCCCCGTTTTGCAGCAGGATCTGTGGGGTGGGAAGGTCCCCGCTTGTCAAAAACAAGCAGCCACCCGAACGGAGCCGGGAGCCCGGAGCCCGGCTCTGCTTGTCTCGGCCCCAGCTCTGGTGGTTCTGGGTCCAGCTGATTTCCAGAGCATGGGTGGGTGCGAGTCCCCAGCCACTCCAGGGCAGAACTTTCTCCATCCCCTGCCCCCGTCCGAAGCGAAGGGGAACGTGTCCCCTTTCCGTGCGAAGCGGGCGAGTCTGCCAGTTCCCCAGCTCCCGGCAGAGCTGTCAGTGAAATCGGCCCATGTGCCTCCTCCGTCAGCTCGAGCGATAAACACTCTTGATTCATGGTAAACAGCCCCAAGCTGCCGGAGGAGCGAACTTTAAATATTTCAGCCTTCGGGTTGCGCCTCCAGAACTTTCCCTTTCCGAGCCGACTGGGGGGGGGGGTGAAATAGACCAGAAGATGTCAACGACCCACTTGCAGGCTGATGCTGTCTCGCTGGCCCCGGCTGCATGTTCTGCTTCCCGGGGGGGGGGGGGCGAATGATAAGAATTCAAGAGCGCCTGGAGGGGGTGTAAAGGGACCCTTGGAATAAAATCGCGCCCGGACCAAGCTTTGCTCGACTCGCTGGTGCTTGTTGGTTTCTCCTGGCGCCGCTCAAGAGGCGCAGTTCGAATCCACCTTGGCAAAACTCACCGCTCCGGGCACGGGGGGGGGGGGGGGAGGGAGGGTAACTGGGGGGGCAGCAGAAATTAATGAGCCTTGCAAAGCCCATATCGCTTCTGTTCAGGAAAGTGACCCTGGACGGCCCGAGCCGGCCTGGGTCCGTTCTGCAGCCACGTGCGGGCCGGGGAGAAGCCGGAGGTCTGGGCAGCGCAGTCCAGGTAAAACTCCCAGTTACTTGGGGGGGGGGGGCAGAGAAATCTCCCCCGAATCCATCCGTGGGGCACACGCCGCCCTGGCAAACCCCAGAAGTGAGTCCGGGGGGGGCGCTGTCCCCTGGTCCCGTCCCCGCGGAACTCAGCGCTGCCCTGGCCGCCCGCCGCGGGGGAGCGAAGGCGCCGGGAACCTACCTCTGAGCCGCCGTGTTCGCATCCAGGACGCCGGCCCCCTGCATCCAAGTGCGCACCGCGCTCATCCCGGCGCCGAGCGGCTCCTCCTTCATGCTGCTGCCGCTCCGCTGGATGCTCTCCTGGATCCCAAACATGAATGGCCCCAGATCCGCCCGCTCCGGCGCGGCACAAACCCCCCAGGCGCGAGGCGGGCTCGGAGGCGGCTCGCCGGAGTCAAAGCCACATGGACCGAGCGCAGCACGGGCCGTTCCCGCGGGGCCGGCGGCCGGGGGGCTCCCACGCCGGAGACAGCGGAGGATGGAGCCGGGGCGGCCGGTTAGGACACAATAGACTCGAGCGGCGCCGCTGCAGGCTGGGCTGCACCAAGTGGCATTTTCCAGGGACAAGTTTTTTCTCTCCCCCCCCCGCCCCCTTTTCTCTCTTTTCTTTTCTTCGCCTCTTGCCGCCCAGCCCCGGCGCGGCGGCTGCCTCCTCTGGCAGCGCAGGCGGCTGGAGCCCGGCGCACGCAGGGGAAGAGAGGAGGGAGCGCCCTGCGTGGATGGAGAGTCTCTCGCCGCCCCCCACCCCCCTCCCGGCCCTGCTCAACCAGGAGTGATTTGCGGGCTCTCCCTACGGGATCCGCTCAGCCTCTCCCCGCAGCGAACCAGGAGCGCACCAGCCCCAGCGGGCAGGGGGCGGGGCCTGGCCGCCAGACCCCGCCCCGTCATTTGCATCTCGTCACCGCTCCTTCCCCCGCACCCCTCCAGCGCTCCACGCCTGCCAATGGCTAGGGGCAGAGGGAGACGCCCCCTCATTAGCATGTCCCCGCCCCAGGCTGGGGGGGGGGGCGAGGAAAGTTGGAAGGAGCAGCGCTGAGTAGCTGCGGAGGGGGGGGCGGTTATTAATGCAAACACCCCCCGTGCTTTGTGCCTCAGTGTCCCCAAGGCGGCAGGAGCCGGGGGCGCAGCTCGGAGCAGCCCAGGGCTCGGCCCCGTCTCTGAGCTGCCCCCAGCACTTAGCCGCGGCCCCGGGCGGGATGAGCCGGGGGGGGGGGATAAACACTCGCAGCTGCCCCGCTCTCCGCCGCCCCAGCGTCAAGCCAACCGTGGCCGGGAGCTGCAGCGCGTTTGTGTCATTAGCTCCCGCTGTGTCCCGGGCGCGCCGAGTCGGTAGCGAATGAATTAACCCCCCCCCCCCCCCCGCGGGGTGCAGAGGTGCGGGGCCTCCCCCCATTAGCAGCCCGCTGCCGCGCTCCCCGCAGCTTCGGCGGGGCGGGAACCCCCCATCGTCCCCACGTGGGCGCCTTTCCCGGCCCGGGCGGGGGGCTCTCCATTCTCTCCCAAAGCGTCTTGGGGGGGTCGGAGATGGCAGCGGGTCTAGGAGCGTCTCGGTGTCACCAAGAGCCTCCGCGTGCCCCCGTTTACACGCGTTTCACGGGCGCCGCGGCTGCGCCCCACCCGGTGTCTACACGGAGAGGCGCCTTGGCCGCAGCGGGTCCTCGCCCGGGGCAGGGCAGCCGCAGGGGAACGTTCCTCCCGCCCGCGCTAATCCGAGTTGGCCTCCGCTAAAAAGCGTTCAAGCCCGTCGATTCGGTTCCACTCCGCTTCGCGGCCCGCGTTCGCACGGGGCGGCGCTGCTGGAAGCGGAGCGGGGACAGGGCACCTGCCTGCAAACCGGCTCTTTCGTTTCCAAGCCCCCGCCCCGCGGTGTGGCGCTTTGTTTCGGAGTAAAACCACGCGCCGGTTGCGCGCGAGCCCTCGCCCCGGGTGGCCCGGGGATCCGAAGTCAAAGCTCCCTCCTCTCGCGGCAGGTGGCGCCCCGCGGGAAGCGACGCGACGCCCATTTGTGCCCCGCGCGCTCACCCCGCCCTTTGTCTACACGAGCGGCCGCTCCGCGCAACTTCTGCCGGTCCCAGGTGCTCAGCCCCCCTCCCCGGCACAGCCCGTTGCGAAGCCCCTTCCTAGCTCCCCCGCTGCAAAGGCAGAACTCCTGCTAGTCATTATTGAGGGGGGCGAGGGTCTGCGGAGGGGGGGTGAGGGTCTGCAGGGGGGGGCATCCCTCCCCCTACGGCTTGGAAAAGGAGCTGCTAGAGGTAGGTGGGAGAGGAAACCTGCAGCCTCCGCTCCCTTCCCCCGTGTAGACGCGGCAATAGATCTAAGCGCCAGGTCGTTCCGCAGGTTAACCAAACGCCTGCAGTCCGCTGGACTCCTCTTGGCTTCGCTAGCCGCGGGATCGGGTCCCTCCGGGGACCTGTGTGAGCAGCCACACACAGAGGGGTCGCGCTCTTCCCACGCCCCCCCCTTCCGGGTGTGACTCCGGATCGTCTGCGGCCTGTCTGCACCCGTCGGTCTCGAGCCGCCAAACCAAGCGTCCGGTCTAGCTGCTGCCGCGGGGAGGGGTAGCACTTCCTGGGCCACTTGTCAGAGCTGCGGCCCTCCCCGCTCCCATTGCCCACGGGCGGGGGAAGGGGGGCGAAACGCATTGCGAGCAAATTTGCCCCTGCAGTAAATACCCCGTTCCCAGGGCAGGAGGGGGCATGGAACCCGCGCCCAGCAGCTGGGCGGATTTGGTCCCTCCACCCTGTGCAGGGAGCCAAGGGGCTGCCCCCTCTGCTGCCTGGGGGAAGGGGTGTTTTGGGCCAAACGCCCCAGCCCAGCCCACAGTGGCCATTCACTACTACACTGAACGCCCCCAGGTCTCTGCTAACCTGCTGCCATTCTGGGGGCCCCGCTGTGGCTCCCCACTCTGGATCAGCAGCCTCCCAGGCCCTAAGCCCCTCATTGCTGCAAACATGGAGGCATGAAGGGCTCCCCCAGTGTGAAAGGAAGTGGGGAGAAAGTCAGGACTTGATAGAAAGGGGCAGGGAGCCACAATCTGACTTCTAGGCTCCCGGAGGCCTGTCCTGGCCCAACACATCTGCTGTAGGGGAGTATCTGCAAGGTCCCAGTTACCGGTAAGGTCTGACCACAGGGTCTTGGACCAGCGGCTTATGCCCAGACAAACCTGTTAGTCGTTAAGGTACCAGGGGACCAGCGGTGAAAATAACGAAACATTTCTTACAGGTCCTGTCCTATTGCAACCCGCGTCCCTGGCAGCTCTTGCAATGGCTCCGCCGCGGCTCAGCCAGCTCTTGCTGGAGCTGCACATCGGGGTTGTTTTTATTTAGCTCCCCCACCGCTGGGTACCCCTCTGAACCCAGTCACTTCCCTGGCGGCCGGGGAAAGACTCCGGATTGGGCGCCAGTGGGGGAGGAGAAACTCACCTGGTGTGAGACCGGAGTGGGTTTGTCCTTTTCTCCCCAGGACAAAGGAGGTGGGGGCTGCCGCATAAAACAGCGCTCGGGGTGTTTGCATGGGGGGTACGGAGCATTTCATTCTTCTTTTGCTGCAGATTTGAAGCTACAGGCTACGGCTCTGGCCCTACAATGCAGCATACCATGCAGAGACTGGGAGCCTACCTGTTTTCTCCCACGGGTGAGTAAACCCATCCTGGCCAAAACTGTGCGGTGGATTTTACCCAAGCGACCCCAATAACTGCAACACCAGGGGACGGAGGAAGATCAGGCTGCAGTATGGACTGTGAGGCCTGGCGTTTGGCTCAGACCTGACGGTGCGGAACGCAGCGTCTTTGGGGGAAAGGACGCCTGCACTTGGCTAAGTAGCAGACATTGGGAGAGCTGCAAAGCTGCAGCTAGCTGCTTTCCCTCCCCAGCTGTGGATGCTGATCTCTGCGGCTCATTTTTGCGGATATGGAGGCAGATGTGGATATAAATTTTGTGTCTAGAACCCGGCAAATCTGTGGCCATCCGCTTTATATCCACGGGTAGCCACATCCAGGGGGGAGGGATGCGACTATCCAGGGATCATTTTTGCAGATGTGAATGCCAATACCAATCTTGTGTCCTTGAAGGACTCTAGATACTGGTCCATGCTGGAATCTTGATCTCAGGGGATGGCAAAGAAGTGTAAGGCTATTAGGCTGACCGGACGTCTGCATCTCTATTCCCTGCTTTGTCTTATACCGCCATCCCACTGGCTGTCGGCACCGTCCTTACAAACCCGGCTGGCCCGTGCCGGCTGGATCAGCTCACAGGGCTCAGGCCAAGGGGCTGGCTAGCTGCAGTGTAGACAGAGTTCAGGTGCCGGCAGGGCCAGCCATGGTGTTCAGGTGCAGTGTAGACGTACCCAAAGCGGACTGGCTGGGGTCCTGGAAGTAGCTGGTAATGGACGTACCCAAAGCGGACTAGCTGGGGTCCTGGAAGTAGCTGGTAATGGACGTACCCAAAGCAAACTGGCTGGGGTCCTGGAAGTAGCTGGTAGTGGACGTACCCAAAGCGGACCGGCTGGGGTCCTGGAAGTAGCTGGTAGTGGACGTACCCAAAGCGGACTGGCTGGGGTCCTGGAAGTAGCTGGTAGTGGACGTACCCAAAGCGGACCGGCTGGGGTCCTGGAAGTAGCTGGTAGTGGACGTACCCAAAGCGGACTGGCTGGGGTCCTGGAAGTAGCTGGTAGTGGACGTACCCAAAGCGGACTGGCTGGGGTCCTGGAAGTAGCTGGTAATGGACGTACCCAAAGCGGACCGGCTGGGGTCCTGGAAGTCGCTGGTAGCGGATGTACCCAAAGCGAACTGGCTGGGGTCCTGGAAGTAGCTGGTAGTGGACGTACCCAAAGCGAACCGGCTGGGGTCCTGGAAGTAGCTGGTAGTGGACGTACCCAAAGCGAACTGGCTGGGGTCCTGGAAGTAGCTGGTAGTGGATGTACCCAAAGCGGACTGGCTGGGGTCCTGGAAGTAGCTGGTAGTGGATGTACCCAAAGCGGACTGGCTGGGGTCCTGGAAGTAGCTGGTAGTGGACGTACCCAAAGCGAACTGGCTGGTTTCCTGGAAGTAGCTGGTAGTGGACGTACCCAAAGCGGACCGACTGGGGTCCTGGAAGTAGCTGGTAGTGGATGTACCCAAAGCGGACTGGCTGGGGTCCTGGAAGTAGCTGGTAGTGGACGTACCCAAAGCGAACCGGCTGGGGTCCTGGAAGTAGCTGGTAGTGGACGTACCCAAAGCGGACTGGCTGGGGTCCTGGAAGTAGCTGGTAGTGGATGTACCCAAAGCAGACTGGCTGGGGTCCTGGAAGTAGCTGGTAGTGGATGTACCCAAAGCGGACTGGCTGGGGTCCTGGAAGTAGCTGGTAGTGGACGTACCCAAAGCGAACCGGCTGGGGTCCTGGAAGTAGCTGGTAGTGGACGTACCCAAAGCGGACTGGCTGGGGTCCTGGAAGTAGCTGGTAGTGGACGTACCCAAAGCGAACCGGCTGGGGTCCTGGAAGTAGCTGGTAGTGGACGTACCCAAAGCGGACTGGCTGGGGTCCTGGAAGTAGCTGGTAGTGGATGTACCCAAAGCGAACTGGCTGGGGTCCTGGAAGTAGCTGGTAGTGGACGTACCCAAAGCGAACTGGCTGGGGTCCTGGAAGTAGCTGGTAGTGGACGTACCCAAAGCGGACTGGCTGGGGTCCTGGAAGTAGCTGGTAGTGGATGTCGTGAAACATGGAGGCTTGAGCCAGGCTGAACGCAGAGGCCTCTGCAGAAGCACGAAGGTCTGCTCCTATAGGTCTGGAAACACAGAGGCCCTCGCAGGCTGAAACCAGGGGTCCCAGGGGCCCAGCTGTGCAGGCCTCTTGCTCTCTGTTGACCTGGCCGCCAGCCGGGACCACGTCCTCTCTTGTGGCAGGCGCAGGCTTCCCCATGGAATAAATGCTCTCTCCTAGCATCTTACCCTCCTGCCTTGTGGGCCTGGGAACCCAGCCTTCAGCCGTCCACAGGGCCCAGCCAGCCTCTCGTTCCCTTCCGGGGGGTGTAGGCAGGATTGGAACCTGGGACTTTCAGCTGAGGGGGGGTGGGGCACTGGCTGGCTGGGCACGGGGGCCGTTCTCGTCCAGCCTTGTTGTGGGGAGGAAGGCGCTCAGGCCACGTTCTCAGGGTTCAAGGCGGCACAGCTGGGGCCAAGGTGGCTTGGAGAAGCAGGGCAGCTGCAGGCTGAACATTAATCTGGGGCCGGCTCTGGATGGAAGAGGGGACCCTTAGGGGCCCGCCCCCCACCTCCCTGCGGTGCTGGGGGGGGAGGGAGATGGTTTGGCTCCTACAGGTATGGGGGCCTGGGCAGAAGGGGCAGGGGCAGGGCCAGAGCCGGGCCGGGGGCTTGCCTCTCCAGCCCTCCCTTCACCCACTACCCACGCTGCTGCCAATGCTGCTCAGTGGCTCCGTTCCCAGGGGACCCAGGATCCGGGCACCGGGGAAGGCAGCTGCTTTGGTTTATAGACGCAGCTTTGAACGGGAACCAGGAGGTTCCTGACAAGATCTGGGCGAGGTTCTGGGCCCCCCACCCCCAGTTTAGAAAGCAGGGGCTGGGGGGCAGGGTGTTTGTCTAGGAACGAGGCGGGGTCAGGGGACAGGGCCTGAGAACAGGAGGGCCTGGCCAAGGGGGAATGTGCATTGGGAGCCCGTCACAGGCAATGTGATGGTGGGAGCTCCCTGGCCCGGGTGCTACAGCCCATGGTCAGAGATGGGGAGGGACTGAGGGGGCAGTTGGCCGGGCTGATTGGTTACGGGGCCTGGCTGGTTCTGAAGAGCTGGGCAGAGGCAGGGGGTCCCCGCTGCTCCTGCATGTGGGGGGGCTGCCTAGCCTGGAGGAAGAAGGCTCAGGCGTGGGGTTAGCTCCTCTGGTTGTGAACTGAGCTGTGGGCTTTTAGCAGCTGGCTGCTACCTTACAGAGATGGAGGGTGTGGGGTCTGTCTGCCCGGCCCGGTAGGAGAGGGGGAGGTTGTAGGGGTTCACATAGAGGCAATTCCCACATTACCCCCTTAAAATAAGGGATCTTTCGGAAAAGGCTTTATTTTCCGAAAGATCTGCGTCTAGACTGGCGCTTTTTTCCAGCAAAGCTCCGAGCCGAAAAAAAGCGGTAGCCATTTTTATGCTAATGAAGCGGGGGAGATTTAAATCCCTGCTTCATTAGCAATTGCGATACGTCTAATTTGCATCCCTTTTACGAAAAAGGGTTGCAATCTAGACAAAGCCAGGGAGTGTTTTTTCACACCCTGAGCCAGAAAGTGACAGCCTGAGCCAAGTGATCGGCTTTGCACTCTGGGCTGCATCCCCCCCAACCACCTGCCGGAGGGGGCGGCGGGCAATGTGGGATTACAGCTGATTGTGAGGACTTAAACTGCCCTGGTCCTCACATGGTGCAGGGGGATTCCTGCATCTAACTGGCTTGGAGCCAGCTCCCGCACCCTGTGCAGTGCGAGGGACACTCAGGCTGTCTACAGACGTGTTTTGTGGGCAGAAGCAATGCAAATGAAGCTGATTATGCCTCTGGGAAAGGCATAAGGATCTTGCACAAAAAGGGTTTTTTGCACAAAACGGACATGTCCACACTGCATGTTTTTGGGCAAAAACCTCTTGCACAAAACCGGATTGGACTAGATTATGCAAATGAAGCATGACAAAATGCTCATCAGTGCTTCATTTGCATTGCCTCTTCTGACAAAACACATAGGCTCCATCTACACTGTAGGCTTCTTGTGCAAAAACTTGCCAGGTGTCTACACTGGGTGCGCATGCTTGTGCAAGTAAATTTACAGTACAGCGTCAGAAAACAGGGCTCCTTCCGGAAGAGTTATTCCTCTCCCCACGAGGAATAAGCCCTCTTGCACAAGAACTCTTCCACAAGAGGGCAGTGTAGACAACATGATTTTCTTGCGCAAGAAACCCCTATGGCTAAAATAGGTGTGAGAGCTTTCTTGTGCAAGAGAGCGTCCACACTGCCATGGATGCTCTTGCACAAAAGCACGTGGCAGCGTGGACACGCTCTTGTGGAAGACCTTTTGCACAAGAACTCTTGTACAAAACAGTTCTTGTGCAAAAAGCCTGCAGTGTAGACATAGCCCCAGCGGCCAGTCCCTGCAAGCCCTGTGCCCCTGGACGGGCGGGGGAGGGGGGGCTGAACCTCCCTGTTACTTCCCTCTGCTACAAGGCAGGAGGGACTCCGCTTACAGCTGGGAGACGCTGGGTTTGCCAGGAGGAGCATCGCGCACCGCAGCCTCAACCGTCCCCAAATGGGAACGGCTGCCCAGAGAACAGGTTTGTCGTCTGAATCCCTGCCAGCTCCTTTAAGCCCGTGGCCCTCAACCTGCCCAGGCTCCGATGCCCCTTTAGGGGGGCTGATGAGCTTTGTGCCTCCTGGCTTTCCAAAGCAGACATGAAAACACAGAAGCGCCCCCGCATGTGAATGCTGAGCAGCGGCTGGCTCTCTCCTTCCCACCAAGCCATGCTACACAGCCCCACGGGAGCACCGAGAGCATGCCAGGGGCTGGCGAGCAGATCCCGGTGTGAAACCCCAGTGTGGACTGACTCTGCTGGGGCTTTTTGCGTGGCCCGGTGTACAGGTGGGTAAACAGCCGCTGAGCTGAGGTACCCCCTAGAGAAGATCTCTGGGCACCCCCCAGGGGCTCTACTCCGGACTGAGAACTGCTGATGGAAACTAACAAAAAGTTCCTGTGGAACAGGTGGGGAGCAGCTCCTGGCTCACCTGCTAGACTAGAGGAAAAGTGTCTTTTAGTCTGAGGCCACGTCTACACTGCAAAGTTTTTGCGCAAAAACTCCCGGAGCCTCCACACCTCAAGTGCCTTTTTGCGCAAGAAACTTTACAGTGAATTGACAGAACAGAGGGTTTTGCGGTGTAGGAATTCCTCTTTCTACGAGGAATAACTCCTTTTTGCACAAGCGCTCTTGTGCAAAAAGGTGTGCGTGGACAGGAAATGGGTTTTTTGCACAAAAAGATGCACAGGTGCCCTGGTGGCCATTCTGTGCATAGCTATCCATGCTTTCTTGCCAGAGAGCGTCTGTGCAGTCTGGACGCTCGCTGGCACAAAAGCGCTTTGCTTTTCCGATGCACTTTTGCTGCTCTTGCGCAAGACGTTTTTGCAGAAGATCTCTACCGCAAAAAACCTCTGGACAAGAAGCCTGCAGTGTAGACATAGTCTCTGAATGAAACACTCCCCGAGTCACGGAACTCCTGCGGACTCCCAGAGGCTGCTGCGTGCCAGCCCTTGTATTTACTTCTGCTCTCAAAGGATTATGGCCTGCCTCTGGGGCAAACCTCCCTGCTGAGGGGCCCTTGTCTTTCAGCCGCTGAAAACAGAACAAAAAGCCGGGGAGAAAGTCATTTAAGCCTTACCAGCGTGGGTGGGGGGCAGCTCTGCCCTCGGGTAGAAGTGGCCGGGCGAGGGGCCAGCCTCACCGAACCAGCCCTTCCGTGGCGATTTAAAGGGCCCAGGGCCATAGGCGCTGACTTCTCATTGTGTTGGGGGCCTTGTCCCACCCTTCTGCTCCAGGCCACACCCCCCACTCAGCCCCTTCCCCCTAGGGCTCCATGCTGCCTCTCGCCATGCCTCCTCCACCCCGTCCCCATTCCTCCCACTCGTTCCTGGAGCCTGAACACTTGGAATCAGCTGTTCGCCGGGTTCCAGAAGCACCTGGAGGAATTGATCTGCTGGTGCCTAAGAGGCACGGGAGCAGGGAGAGCAAGGGGAGCAGTTTGGCACCGGTGGGTGCTCTGCCCCCGTTAATTTTTCCCCAGCCCTGGAGCACCCACAGAGTCAGCGCCTAGGCCTGGGCCTCCATGAGCTGCTGCAGTAGCCCCGGGCCCCAGGACAGCTGCCCCTTTTGACCTCCTTGCCCCTGTGGGCCGCCCTGCTGGGACGGTCCTTAAAGCAGCACCAGGGCAGCTTTGCAAGATTAGCGGGGCCGCGATCCAGCACTCTCAGCGGGATGCTGAGCCAGCCCCGAACCGCACCCAGCCCCGCCCGACTGGGCCAGTGCAGCCGGCAACTGGGGAGCAGCAACTGACACCGTTTGTCTGGAGGGTTTAACCCCACAAAGAAGGCAGTTGGTGGCACCTTTTGGGCCCCACCTCAGCCCATTCTGCGGGGGGGGGAGGGGGAGAACGTAGGGGGGAAGTGGTGTCCATCATGGACGGGGGTTACACTTGGGTCAGTGGCTCTGGGCACTCCCGCTGGTCACAGGCTTCCAACCTTAAACGGCTGTTAACCGCCCCCCCCCCCACCATGAAATGGGGGTTGCTCCTTTAACTGGGCCACAAGCGGAGACCCGACGGGGGGGAGGGGGATGTTGCTCCTTTAACTGGGCCCCAAACTAAACCCCAAAGGGGGCATCGCCTGCTTGTTCTGGCACCTTAACATTACAGAGACCCCCCCCAGCACCCCCCAACCCACACTGCGCCCAGCCAGGGGCTGCTCTGGCCAGCCCAGCAAGGGGTGCTGTCACGGGATTAAAAGTGGGGGGGGGGCAGCCAATGCTTTGGCCCCTCCCCCTGCAACCGGGATTGGGGGGGGGGCATCATCTGCCCCCTCCGGGGAGGGAAGGATCCCGGGTCCCCCGCCTGCGCCTCCCCGCTCAGAGACCCCCCGCGGGGAGCCCCAGGCGGGGGGGGGGGGGTTAAGCGCTTGCAGGGGCTTCGCAGGGCTCGGGGCGCAGCCGCTCTCGCTGGGGGGGGGGGTCCCCTGGAGTTTCGTTGCTTTCCCTGGACGCCCGCGCCCCGGGAGGCAAAGGGCTGCGGGACAGACGGGGCGCCGCCCCCCCCTCCCCCCCCCGCCCCGCGGCCCGCGGCCCGGCCGGGCTGTGTGGAACAACGGCGCCCTCTAGCGGGCGTCCGGGCGAGGGCAGCGCTCCCCCGCGGCCCCGAGCGCTGCCTGCGCAGCTCTGCCGCCTGCAGCTCCCCCCCACCATACGAGGGGGCTGGTCGCAGCCCTTCCCCCCCAGGCCTGGCCTATGGGTCTGTGGGGCCTTCCCCAGCTGCCCCCTGCTGCCCCACAGAGAAAGACCCCCCCAGCCAGCTCCCAGGGGAGCAAACCGAACCGCCCCCTCCAGGCACCGCCCAGGGTGTGACTTGTGTCTCCATGGTGTGACTTGTGTCTCCAGGGTGTGAATTGTGCCTTCAGGGTGTGACTTGTGCCTCCGCTCACCCCCTGGCAGCAGAACAGCCCCCAATTCAAACCAGGGCCAAGGAGGGGCCACAGAGCAGGGCGGGCACCGGCGGCCCAGCCGGCTTCTCGCCGTGGTCCACAGGGCATCCGGTCGCCGGCGCCCACCCGCAGGGTTGCCAGCCTCGGCGGGTTCCAGCCGCAGCAGGTTTTTCCTACGGGGGGGCGTCGAAGCGACACACCTGCGAGGCCAGGGCGTGGAATGACCGGCAGAGTCACCCCCCCCCCCCCCCCCGCAGCCAATCACGGTGCAGGCGGCAAATTCTCGGCCTGCCGGCGCCATCGACAATGCTGGCCCCGCCCGGCGGACCGTCTAGCTTACGACAATCTTGCAACCCCCTCACTAGCCTGGCCTGCCCATCGCTGCCTCAGAGCCTGGGGCACGTAGCGAAATCGGGGGGACGTGGGGCTTGACGGACGCACGCTCAGAAAAACACACGTGCAAGGGCCCATTTCACGGGATCCACCCCTGCTAGGAGTTTGCCCCAGAAAGGCGCTACCAGGGAAGGGTTCTGCCTGGGGTGGGGTGTAAATTCAGCCTTCCCATTGGGGCCCAGTCAGGCCCCGTCTCTTGCAGGTATAGTTAAAATCCACGTAAAGTCAGAGCAGCCGTCTGTGTTGCTGGGACTCGTTACAGGCAAGTATGCAGTACATACCAGAGGTGAATGCACAAACGAGTACACAGCTTTCAGCTGTGGCACTGCTATACATGGACAGGGAACATGCCTGTCCTAAAGAGGGTGACCCGTTTGCTGGGTTGGTTTTGTTACACACACGGGTGCATTGTAGATGTACTACAGTGCAGACTGGACAGTAACAGGCACGCTCTTGCTGTCTTGTCCAACACCAACCACATTGTTGCTAATAAAACAGACCTAACAAACCATCACTTGTTCGTATCCATGGCTTGCATGTTACAAGCAACTCCGAAGGGTCAGGAACAGTGTCCTTAAGTTCTAGTGACCGGTTATCTTCTCAAAACCTTTTAGAGAGGTGTCTGTACCACACCAATCTGTAAACCCCTTTCCAGCCGCAAGTGACGTGCACGTAAAGCCAGGGCACGGGAAGCGAGGTGCGTGCTGATTGCACACAAGAGGGACGGTCAGAGCCATGTGTTCCCCCTGCAACCAATCACAGTGCAGCTACGGTGCAATTGGCAGCCCTGGCAAATTCTAGGCACGCCAGCACAGTCAACAAAACTATCCTATCCCGGGAGACCGTCTTGGTTACGACAATCGTGTGTGCATAAAAGAGGAGAAACCAAGGGAGGAAGCATTGCTCCCATTCCATCAAGTACTCTGCCAGGAGCAAGAATCCCAGACCTCAGATTAGCTCACATTTGTTCCAGTGGTAACTAGCGTTAGCATCATTTTATAGCACAAAAACACTGTACTAGGACCAGGGGAGCTGACAGCCACACTGGGCCCCAGAAGGGGCGGGGCCTCTGGAGGAAGGGGCGGGGCCAGGCAATCAGCCTACAGAACCACCAGGAGCATGCCACACCAACAGAGCCCTGCGGATCTCCCCGGAGGTCAAGCTGCAGCTTGTTTTGTGGATACGGATGTGGACAGGGATACTAATTTTGTATCCACGCAGGGCTCTACAAGACGCCCCTTCAGCCCTCAGAGCCACTCGGAGCATGCTGTGCAGCACTCCAGTGGGGATTTAAAGGGTCCGGGGCTCCAGATACTGCCACTACAGGCAGGGCCGACTTACCCATTAGGCACAGTCGGCACAGTGCCTAGGGCCCACGATACTTTTAGGGGCCCACGAAAATGTTTTAATTTCTTTTAAAATCAGAAGGAAAAAAATGAACTTTTAGAGTCGAAGGAAATGTTTGAATTTTTTTCTCACATCAGACAAAAAAAGAAACTTTTAGGGCCCATGAAAATCTATTAAATTTTGCCTAAAACAGAAAAAAAAAGTGTTGAAGTATTTAAAGTTATATCAAAAATAATTTTTCATATTTTTTTTATGGAGGAAGGGGCCCAAGAAGGAAAAAGTGCCTAGGGCCCACGAAAGTCATAATGTGCCCCTGACTACAGGAGCCCAGGTCCCGGAGCAGTTGCCCTTCGTCCCATCGGCAGGCCCGGCTAAGGCCTTTCTGGACATACAGGCCTTGATTCAGCAAAGAGATAAGCACGTACTTAACTCCTATGGACACTTGAGTACATGCTCAGACACTTTGCTGAATAGGCACAGAATTAGGCAGGGGCTTACAATTATGCAAGTGATTTGCTGAATCAGGGATGTGAAAAGGAAACTTTCTAAAAAGTGATGGAGGCCTTTGGAAGCTGCATCCTATTGCACAGCGTTGCCATTTCGGTTCCTACATCACACAGGAGCTTTTTAAAGTTTCCTGCCCAAACCACAGGTCCCCCCGCAAAGAGTTTATACTCTAAACAACCGTCCTTAGGAGAGGGCGTGATACAACGTACAAAGAGCATGACTGACTGTTGCAAGCAGGCACCAGGACCTTATCTTGGAGCCAGGGCCAGCTTGAGCCATTCATGCGCCCTGGGCAGCGGGCGCGCGACGCATGTGTGGCTCCGCCCCCGGGCGCACGGCGCACCTTCCAGCTGCAATCGGGCATGCAGTGCCTGATTGCAGCTCTAAGGGGTGCCGCAGGTCCAGTGCCGGGGACTGCACGGCACCTGATGGCAGCTCAAAGGGGCACTGCTCAGCCCCAGGTGCATGGTGCCCCTTACAGCTGCCATCAGGTGCCCCCCATAGGTTGGCTCCCAGGGCAGCTGCCCGGCTAGCCCCCCCCCCCTTAATCCAGCCCTGTTTGGAGCACCCCAGGGCTCTTTACAAACTCTATATAAGTAATACTTCCTCTGCCACGGGAATTCAGTCACTGCTGGGGTGAGATGAAGCAACTGTTTAACAGCACAGAACACCACTGAAGAACGGGACCCGACTGGATTTTGGCCAGGAATCAGATATTAAAACCAAACCGCCAGGCTTGCTAAAAGTTTCAGCTTCAGGCTTTCTCCGAAAGACACGCCTTGGCAGACATGAATCAAAACGGCGCTTCTGACTTTCGTTGGGGAGGGAAGAGCGGTGAGCCTGCTGCTGTGGGAATGAGAACTTTTATGGTGGTTTTTATCGCTATAGACATGCAAATACTTACACTGCCGTTGCCGTTCTTCCCAAAGGGGGAGTTGAATATTTTGGGGGATCATTTCTTCAAATTGTTCTGTAAAGAAGGAGGCAATTAATGACAAGAATCTCTTACAGCAACACTGCAGTCACAATCAGGGCAGCTTTCCAGGTGACCGTCACTCTTCCCCACTGTCATCAGGGTATAAAGCAACACAGGGAGGGCAAGAACTTGTCTTTTCAGTCTGTTTGTACAGCGCCTGGCACAATGGGGTTCTACGCCACGAATGAGCTTCCTAGGTGCACATGAATTATTCTGCAATCTGATTGGCTGTTAGCTCACCCCGCACTGGGCGGATGGATCGGGCAGTACTTCGTGTTTGCACAAGGAGTTACCTACGTGGTCCAAGAATGGCGATTCTGCCTGGCCCAGGGCCTGCAAATCCAATTAAAGAATCAGGACCTTCGTTTTCCAGGCTCTGTCTCTATTTACATACTGTTTAATGCAGCAGGCACAAAGTAAGATGATGCTGAGACGAGCGGATCTCCGTTAATTAGAGCAAAGGTCCCAGCACAGACGAGTAATGAACTAACAAGACAGTTGTCCTCTGGCAAATGAAAATAAAATAGCCGCCCCTCCGAATTCATTGTTTCCACAATACATTGGGATGATCCCTTCCCCCTCCCTCTCAGAGTTGATTCAAGTTCTTTGAGATCACTGTGGGATTGCTCCCCCCCCCCCCGGGGGCTCACAAATGGAGACTGTGAAGCAGCGTCTGCTGGCCCATGCTGCAAGGGACTGGGGTGTAGGTGGTATGGCCTAGTGGTCACAGCCTGGGGGAGAACTGCACGCACGGGACAGGAGTCGCCAGGATAGATTGAGAGGAATCGCAAGGCCAGGTCCTGTAAAACAGTCAGTCAGTCAGGCTGGGATGAGGGACTGGAGATCAGGAGACAAGGCAAACCTGACATCACAGGAGCCCCCAGACTGTGCCGTCACCCAGGCAGCTCCCTGGGGCAACCCTTGGGGTTAAGTAGGGTCACTCGGCCAGTCAGAAGGCTGCAGGGGACTGTCGCTGAGGGTATTGGGGCGGTACTTCCTGCGCATTTCCATGGAGAGCCGCGGACAGCGGAGGGGATACCCATGCGAGGCTCAGGCCTCGGCGATGGTCCAACCCAGGAGCGGCTCTGGGGGTGTCGGGTAGAGCGCCGTAGCGGGGAGGCTCCGGGGCACCCAAAGTGAGGTCCTTGGGGGAGACGACTCTGGAGAGCAGGGACGGCTCCCCATTCTCGTTGGCCGTAGCCCAAGTGGGTGCGGAGCCGGGAGGGGGTGTTGGGGGTGAGGAGCAGTGGCGTGGGAGGGCCCAGAGAGGCGGGCAGAGCCGTTTCACGGGCCTCGGAGCTGCAGGAAGGTGGGGGTGTTGGGGTGCGGCGGGAAGCTCTGTGCCCCCGTCCCACAGTCCTCAGGCAGCAGCCGCCCTGTGCGCGCACAACTTCCACCGTGGCCGGGAGCCCCCCAGAGCCGCGTGAGGCAGGCAAGGGCTCCCAGGAGTGAGACGGATGGGGAGGAGCCTCCCCCCTTCTTTGGGACAGTGGGATCTGTGTCTCGGAAGCCCCAGCCAACGTGGCCGGAGATGCGGAGCCCAGTGTACACGGGGGGGACACAGACCCCTCAGGAAATGGGGAACGGTCCAGTGGGAGGCGCCTCAGCCAGCCGCTTTGCCTTTTCCAGACCTGCCCCCTCACACTCTGAGGGGACACGGGTGTCTCCGAGGCGCTGGAGCCCGCTCCGACATCCATCACCACAGGGAAAGGACCGGGGCTGACCTCCTGGCTCGTCGCATAATCTGGCAAGCAAAGCCCTTGGGAAGGACAGCTGAGTCTCCGTTAAACCGAAACCACGACGCGACTCAAGCGGGGGAGGGGAGAGCTCAGTACCTGAGAAGAGGCAGGAAGCCGCAGCCCAGCAAACACCAACGTTGACTCGAGGTGCAGGCGGTTGAGAAGGACGCAAGCGACAGAGGGTCCGCACATCCCGCTAGGCCCCAGGTGCTGCTTTGTGCCGCTCAGCCGAGATGGCGCAGGCCTGGGCACACTCCAGGAAGGGCTGTTCAGTCTCAGTGTGAAGTGGCGGTGATCTGCGCAGGGAAGGCAAGCGGGCCGGCGTGGCGGGGTCCAGACAGGCAATGCACCTCCCCGTGTTCTCTCAGCAGCGTGAACAACGATGCGCCTCATGTCGTTTCGTTCCTACCTAGCCCCGATCCTGCAAAGTCGGGTGCAGGTGCTGGATTTTATGCACTGTATAAACAGTTCCTTTGCCGAGTGTCTCTGTGGAAAGTTAAGCCAGTGTCTACACGAAAAGGAAGAGAACTCCTCTTCCTGCTACGTCACTGGAGCTGCGCACCATAAGCCAAGCTGCCGGGTCTGGAATAGGCCTGGTCTAAGTGTATGCAAAATTGAGGACTTAGTCTCTAAGAGGGGCATTGCCTTCCTTTTCCAAAACACGACTATGATAAAAAAACTGACCCCAGTTTTATTAATTTGTCAAAGTTTTTATGTTTTGCAGCTGGTTTAGGAACATGTTTCAGAACAGCCTCCAGTTAAGTGTTAGGGATAATTAGCCGCACATGGAAAACACGTTAGAGCCCTAATATTTGGGTTGTTTTTTATTATAAAAAAAGACTATTCCTCTCTACTTATTTTCCACTGGATGAGGCCTGACTGCAGAAAACGGTACTCATCTTTTAGAATTTCCTGAACTAAAGTTTTGGCCTTGATTGAGAACAACTTACAATAAATGAATGACCAAAGTCCTTCCTTTTAAATTCAAATATGTAGCCAGGGAGATTTTTCTATTCTCATGCGTTCAAAATTATTCCAACCCCCCCCCCCCCCAAAACTGGTGCTAATTGTGGCTAGCAAATTAGCAAGTAGAAGAATTGTTCTAAAAGGAAATATTTGATCTCATGCATGAAGGTCAAGCTAAAATTGGAGCTTGCTTCAGTGGAATGTTTTTGCATCGCTTTAAACCCTGCGCATAAGGACGGAGGGAAAAGAATCAGAGTCTGTAATTGAAGCTGGGCAGTGTTTTGAGGAGTGCACAGTGCGATTAGAATTTGAGGAATGCTAAGAAACCCTTTGCGTCGGACAGAGCAGAAATCCCGACCATCATATTTCTATCATCTAAACTCTGATCTGTAGGATATTCCTAAGTAAGGTGGGGAGGGTTTTTTTGGCGGCATATAACTGCTTTGTCACCGAGAATAGGAGAACGTACGTTGTCTGACTTTTGGAAGGGGAGGAGAGGGCAGGTGTTTGAAACAGGCAGATCTGGATTTAAAGCCCCTTCTAGCCAATGTAAAGTTAACTCCCGTTTTACTGACACTGCCTAAGATTCCCCCTGCTCCGCCTCCCCCCCCCCATAGCCCTAGGCCATGTCTACACTACCAGCTTATTTCAAAATCGTCATTTCAAAATAAGCTGATTCCTCTTGGCAAGCAGGAGAGATTATTTCGAAATAGCGGACGTGGGCGCGTGGACGCTCACCTTGCTATTTCGAAAACGGGAGTGATTTGGAAGGAGCGCCCCAGGCAGACATGCCCCTGGGAGGAACACTTGGGAACCCGACTAACTTGGCATTTTGCTAGAAGAATCATTGTTCTCGAGGAGCGGGGAGGCCCCGGGCCCTGCACCCCTCTCTGCAGCCAGACGGGATCTCAGCCGGCAGGGACACTGCGTAGCGCAGACTCGTCAGCATGGGAACGAGAAGCAGCCAGGACCATCCATCTTGGGCAAAGGAGGCCCAGAGCCAGGGCCCTGACCCCCTTCCCGGTACCCGAAGCCAGCAAGACTAACCCATCTCAGCCCTGCAGCCAGCCTCCTCACTGGCCTTTTGTCCTGCTTCTCAGGACCCCCTCACCTGGTCACCCCCTCCCTGGCTCAGGTTACAAAGGACATCAGCTGTTGTGTAGGTGGGGAGGCTGTCACCCCGAAATTCCCATCCTGGTAGTGGTGCGGAACCTAGGGAAACTGAGGCACGCGCCCAGGGTTACTCCAGGACAGTAGACCTCACCTGCAACAGAACCAGGGGAATACAATCCGCACTTGCTGCCAGTCACAAAGGTTTATTTGCACTGAAACTGTTCCAGTCATTCCAGCTGCCCTTGCACACGGAGAAACGAAAACGAGAGAAGGAGCAGCAATCTGTCCCGGGGAACACCTCTGCCTGTTGGCAAAGCTGGGCTAGCCTGGTAGTCTGGAGATTTGCAAAGCCCCATCCCCATCTAGTGGTGACTCGTCAGAGCGCACCGAGTCGGGCTCAGACAGACCCAGGCCTGAAGCGGCGAAGGCAGGACATGCCTCTACCACGCTCTCCGGACAGTCGGCCCTCTGGCCAGGGTCTTGAATGGTGCCCATCACCATGGCGACCACGGGCCTTCCTGAGCGCCATCAAGTGACCAGACCAGCCTTGCACTGGCTCCCAGCGCCAGGACCCGTTTCACCCCCGGTGCGGCTGTCTCCCCAGGAACACTGACACTGGCACAGCCGGGCCAGTGCTGCAGCTGCAGAATAAGGAGCTGAGCCACCACCAGGGCTGCAGTCAGTGCCTAGCTGCCAACGCACCGAGGCGGATGCCCGATGCTAACGGCTGCCCAGCGAGCATCGCTCAAGCAGGGACACAGCGGGCTTGAAGCTGACCAGGGAGGGAACATGGGGCCGGCCACACGTGCGGATGGAGAGCAGCACCCAGCAAAATCCAGTCGCCCCAGGACCATTGTAACACTCTGGGGGACAGAGTAGCTGCCACCGCATCCCCGCTGCAGGCTCAGCCAAGGTGGCCAGCACCAGATTAATCAGCTGTACGGTCTGCGGCCGGACAGACGCCTTTGGCAGCTGCTTGCACACGAGGTCGAGATGGCTGCACCGCAGGAAAAGCCCAAAACCCTCAACGTTCTTATGTTCTAACTATGGCACCTGCCTGTACCTCCTGCAGCTCCCGCTCAGAGCCCTCCCAATACAAACAGCCCTGGCATTGCTGTGCCCGTTGGCAACGTGCCTGGCTCCGGGAATTGTCCCCGTCTCCCTCCGCCCCACGGGGGGGTTCTCTGGCACGGAGCCGCCCAGCCTGCCAGCCACCAGAGGAATGCGCAACAAAGCTCCTCGGCATTTGTCCCTCCTGTAGCACCCACCTCGCAAGGGACACCAGTGGCCTGGTTTCGGTGGAGCTGCAGAGGAAGCAGCCAGAAAAGCACCAAGCGCCACGATGCAGGAGAAGGGGCTAAAAGTGATGGAGCACAGCTCCCTCAGAATACATCTCCCAGACAGCGCTCAGGGCAAGAAGCCAGAGCGAAGGAAATCCCGGGGCACTGCCCCGCTCGGGGACCAGAGCTGAACGTGGACACGCAGGGTCAGCTTCAGAAGAGAAAAACTTCCTGTCAGGGGGGTGAAACCCTGGAATAAGTGGCCTAGAGAGGTTGTGGAATCTCCATCCCTGGAGATACTGAAGAGCAGGTTGGACAGACGCCTGTCAGGGATGGTCTAGACTAGTGGTCCCCAATGTGGTGCCCGTGGGCGCCATGGCGCCCACCGGGGCATTTATGTACGCCTGCCAAGTGATCTGGGCTGGCCCGGCCCCGGGTGCGTGGCACATGTGTGGTGCCGGCCCCAGGTACTGGCGCATGCACAGCCCCACCCCGATGCCCGGCGTGTGAGCGGCCCCACCCCCAGGCTCCCGGCAGCCCTGAAAGGTTGGGGACCACTGATCTAGGCGGCGCTCGGTCCTGCCGTGAGAGCAGGCGACAGGATCCGATGACCCCCCGAGGTCCCTTCCGGTTCTAGGGTTCTGTGATTCTATCTGTCCTCCTTAGCATGCCAAAAACCGAGCTTCCGTGCTGAGCACTTCAGAGCAAGCGTTGTCTGTTACTCCAACTTCTAGGGCTGTGGAGCCTCCCTGCAGGGCAGGACGGGGGAACCTTCGTTGGGTCCGGGGCCGCTGACAGAAAAATCAGTCGGGGCCACAAAACAAAAATCTCCCAGAGGTGGCCCCTGGCTGAGGAGGAGAAAGACCCTCCCCCCTTCCCCTCACACACAGAGCCCAGGAAGCCCAGGTTAGTAGACTGTGGGCGCTCCAGCTCTGCAGGGGGCAGTGGGGAGCGGGGACTGGAGCACCAGCGTACGCGCCCCAATATTGGGTGGAGGAAGCCCTGAGCCTCGGAGGCCAGATCCAACCAAGCCGGGGGTCGAATCCGGCCTCTGGGTTCTCCACCCCTGATTTAGGGTTACTGGGCGCTTCTGTGCGATACATCTTTTAAAAAACAGACTTTTTTCTGTCAGACAAGCCACCAGTTGGCTCTTCGGCTGGATTGTGACTAGCCCCAGAAGTGCCCGGCTGCTGCTCGCCAGGGGTCTTGGGAATCCTGCTGCTCTTTGGAAATCGGCTTGTAAAGCAAGAGGACAGAAACCGTGGTACCACGCGAGAACTTGGAACTGGGCTATAAAACCAATCAGTTCCCGAAACAGTGAAATAACTTTCCCTAAGGTGCTTCACCTGCACGGGCGGCTGCACGTCTAGCTAGTAAAGCTGTTTTCCCATCCAGGCGCAGGCCCAGTTCTGCACGGCTTACTAACCCGAGTGACTTTTCCTCGGAGAAGTAGCCCGTCCATTTCACTGAGACTAACCGCGGCAGCTCGCGGCTGAGTGAGGGGAATGCTCAGCTGAAGGGTGGTTGCAGGACTGGGCCAAAGTTTTGCAAACTGCTTTAGCAATTTACACTTGGCACTACATAGTTGGGATTGGTCCTGCCTTGATGACCTTCTGAGGTCTCTTCCAGTTCTATGGTTCTATGATTCTAGTGCCTCAAAGCCCTCGGCCATTACACGAGAGTCTGTCCCAAGATAGAACAAAGAGACAGCGTTTGCCCCAACCTACGTAATGTCTTCAGCAATACTATGAACACTTTAGAGCACAACTAAGATTTTTGGTGCTCCCTGACAACTTTCTGGCCTGCCTTTCCTCCTTTAACCCACCACCATGGGGAGCATCCCGTATTTCAGCAAGATGATTAGAAGACCAAGAACAGAATCTCAAAACACATCTACGGCCTTACAAGTTGTATCTTGAAAACAGATTGTGTCTCAGTGTAACTGGCTGTCATTTCTCATTTTCCTGTACTTGTCAACACAAACTGCCCAATACACAGAGCCTATGAGAAATTAATTTCAATCTAAAAACAACACAAAGATGAAATAGTGCATGAAGAAACCCATCTTTCAAGGACGTTACCCTTCACATTGCACAGTACAGCTCTTAGAAGGGAAAATAAATAAAACTTAATCCTTCCACATTCCAGCTGGGATTTTCTTTCCCAAGTTTCAGAGAATCATAGAACACTGGAAGGGATCTCGAGAGGTCATCGAGTCCAGTCCCCTGCACGGCAGGACCCAGTTTGCCATGAAGACTATTTTTTTTTAAAGTGCGCTGTAGTCAGTTAAAAATAGATTAGAGTGCATCTGTCTGCTAGTCTGTTCAAGAATGGTAAGAGCTGGGGCCACCAATTCCACACTGTAGCTTCCTCTTTGCCTAACTTAAAGCAAGGTCAGAATTGGGTTGTGCCAGGACACCCGGAAGCCCTGGGAAAGGGACTGTGTTCAGAACATGCAAAGGGCGGGGCTGTTCGGAGGGATGCAATAGGAGAGCAGCCATTGGGGGTAGCTGCACCACCAAGGGAGTGGCAGCAGGGTGTGGCTCCGTCATCTTGCCTGCCAGCACACCATTTAACAGCTGGAAAAAGAACTAACCTCATGCGTGACATTCAGGGACCAGCCATCACAAGTGGAGAGCAAATCTGGACCCCTAGCAAATGATTGTCGACCACTAGCAGGCCATGAGCCGCAGCAGTCTGAGAACTGCTCAGCTATAGTAAAAGTAAACCAATGTTTTGCCTGGGATAGTACATCAAAGCTGGAATTCAGCTACGTCCCCTACGTGAAGCATTTCCCCAAGAGAGCAAAATACCCAAACCAAACACTCCCCCAAAACCAAAAAGCCCCCTCCCCTGTCATGTCAGTTTCACTCAGATCCTTTGGGCTGCAAGCAGGGGAGCGTTGAGAACAGTGGATTCTGTGGCACATTTGAAACAAGAGACCAACGGGCTATCCTTTGGGTTTTTTAATTTTCATACTGATTTTTCTTGTAGGGGTTTGTTTTGACAGCGTACATTTCAGGCCAAATTCGAGCCAAGTTCCTTCAACTTCATCTGCTCAGATAACCTGGGGGAAGGAAGATACAAGTTCTCTTTAAAGGCTATTCAAGTACCTTATGTCCAAAGTTTGCTCTGAGTTATAACCTGATAGGGAACACCCTTCAGACTAAATATTAATAGAGCAAATTCCCTCGCCCCCCACCCACCTTTTAGGCAGCAGATCGAGCACAACCTAGGAACCAGATCTAGGGTTTATTCCCAGCTCTTCCACAGAATTGCTGGTGACTCTGGCCATGTCATTTCACTCCCTATGCCGACATTTCCCCTTCATTCCAGTCTTGTTCAACTCTTCAGGTCACGACTGTCTAGAGATTTGCCCAGCAGCGAGTACAACGGGCCCCTCCATTTCAGTCCAAGCCTCCTGGCGCTACTGTAATACACATTGCCTAAGAAAACGGTTTAAATCGACCCGCTCTTGCACTGCTGCTGCAGTGGCAGATCCAATCAGCCAAAGGAGTGACATCCAGAGAATGTTCAAGTTTTGCCACATACTTTTCGCCCCAACTGCCAATTGCGTTTGTTACTGCCGTGAATTTAACCACACAGAGCTGTGGGGGAGGGAGGGAGCAAAGAGGCAAGCAATTCCTCCCCGCCAACCCCCGGGGTGCTGTCTATTTAGTGGCAGGATGCGGCTTGTTCAGAACAGGGGCCAGGAACATTCCCTCCAAGTATAAAAACTTGAAACCCTAATGAACTTTGGTGTAGCTCAATGATTTTTGATGGCCCGAGAGCGAGTCTTGTGCTTTGATCTTTCCTTCTCTTTCTCCGTTTCTCTCTTGGGTTCTCTTGCTTCCTTCTGCCAGCTCTCTTACTGCCTTCCTCGACACCTGGGGCCCCACCTTATCTACCTCCTCCCCCAGTGCTTTGCTCCCTGGGCATCAGTGGAATGGAGAGCTCTCAGATGGGGCGGAAATTCTTCACACGTCAGCCCTTGGAGCTGTGTGGGGCATCAGGCACAGGACTGACTGCCTGGGTTCTGTACATCATTCTGGCTGAGAACATGCCCTCAAGTGAGGTCGTTTGCATAACTGCTCAATGCCCTGTTAGGATCCTATGCAGGGCCCATCCCCAGCTGCTACACCTCCCACAGTGGTTGTGGGGAGCATTAGCCTAACTAGTTGCACCACCCGCAACTGCAGAAACGTGGTGCTTGTTTGGGGAGAGGGCAGGCGATTGGGCAAAACAAGGATGGAGGAGAGTTTGAGCCCAATTTGCCACTGACACTAACCGATTAAGGAAACAAAGGGATGAGAAAAGAAATCCGTGAAAGTTTCTCCCTATTTTCACTGAATTCAACTTATTATTAAGCCCCTGACGGAGTGGCAAGGACCGAAGCAGCACATGGCAAACTTTCCTGGGGCGCACCAAGGAGACACGGCAGCATATATCTATGGAAGACACTGAAGCAGGCTCTTGCTTGCTGCTATTTCCAGCTCTCAAGGGAGAGCCCAGGCTGAGGCAGCTGCTCGGGAGGCCGGCAGTCCACAACACGGCAAGCAGCTCGCTCGGTTTGGAGGCTGGGGGAAGAGAGCCCACAACCCACTCTTGAAATCACTCTGCTCAGGCCAGGCACTGGAGGCAACGACAGGGCTTAAGAACTACAGGTGGAATCTCCGCGGTCCGGCACCTTTGGGACCTGGCAGGTCCTGAGCAAGGGAATTTGCTTAACCAGGGGTGGTCCCCTGCCACCGGCTTCCCAGCCCCTCGTTGGCTCCGCTTCCAGCCCAGCTGGCCCCCCGTTGCTGTCAGCCCTGCCTGGCGCCTCGGCCCCGGAGCTCCCGGCTGTGCTGCCCAACCCCCTTTTAGCGGGGCTCCCCGCACTGGCCGAGCCTCCTACCAAAGGGCTCCCCATGCGACCTGAGCCCTCTGCCCCCGAGCTCCTGGCCTCCTTGCCCCTGGGCTCTCTGGTCCAGGAACATCCCTGGTCCCGCTGGACTAGCACGGATGCTGCTGGGCCGGAGCATCTCGGTTTAGGGAGGTACGAGCTGTAGAATGGTCCGTGCCTGGATTGGGCAGTAACACATGGGAGGGATGGGAGGGAATACCAGCTCCGCCGTGCTCAGAGAGAAACACAAACTCATCCGGAACAGAGAACCAGCCACAGAACCAAATGTAAAAATCTTCAAATGTAATTTATTAAGACATTCAGCTATGTCTGTCAGTCTACATCCAAATTGACTACTCAAAATGAAATCATACCACATTAAAAATACCAATTCTGGAAAAAAACAAAAAACAAACACTTCCGAGCCAAGCCTATTGTATAAATAAGTGACTAGCTTCTTTTCATATCAAAATTCACATAAAAAATTTCCTTCCCCCGCCCTCCCCAAGTCCCTACTTCTATGTGAAGCCATGATGAATGTAAAAATTTAAAAGGGTGGACACATGCGTGGCCAAGCAATAAAGGTGCAAATTCTACGAACAGCTTTAAAAGGGGCATTTGCGGCATTTGATCGTACACGTTTCTGTACTCATTCCCAAAAGTGCAAATGTCGCCAGAGTTTAACACTGTTTTAATTCAGCTGTAAGAATTAAACATTACACAGGATCAAACAGTATTGCAGGGCCTCTATCTGTGCCCTAAAACTCATCCCACTCCTTCCTGCACGCGGACGTGGAGGCCGAAGTGTTCACAAGAGCTTTAGTTTACGTCACACAGGCCCGTACTGTGCATAATATTAACAAAAGTTTCATATACATCAAAATATTGAAGACTCTGTCATAAAAGTCAAGAGTCACTGCAGATTACATGAATGCAAATGTAATTGCCCCACCAAAGATGCCCAAGCATACACAATGCATGAGAGCGCTTCCCTCCTCCGGTACAATCAATGCTGTTACATCTTTGATTTTGGCGTCAGAGCTGTACAAAATTTTGTCATTAATCATGGCTGTGCTCCAGTCGATGAAGAAAAAACGGGCCAAAGCATTGACATCTCTCACGGGTACCTGGGGACATCGCTGAGTTTGGTTCTCCCTCCCCGCCCCAAGCGCAAGCCAGTGGATCGGTCTTTCATACCTCACACCCCCTACTTCTTTCCCCCCCTTGGCCCACCCCCGAAAACAGGCTGTCCATTTCATCGGTTTCCAGCTTCTCCCTCCCTCGCAATGCCGAGGCAGCTTCGGAAGGCGTTGCTGTGGATCTCATTGGAATGGCCTCCACCAGGCGGCCCACAGATCAGCGGGGATATTAAATACATTTTGACCAGCATTAACGGCTAAACTGTGTCACCAGCGTGGAAGGGGAAGTTCTCTGCTGATTCAGGCACAGGTCTCTGACACGGGTCTGTTCCGACATCGTCTTCTGTCACTTCAAATCTGGACAGAAAGTCTCTGCTCCCGACTGCCACTCTCCTCCTGGACTCCAGTCGGTCTCTCTGCAATCACCTCCCCCCGGCTGGCCTCAGAAGGGCAAGAGTCACAATCCAAACTCGCAGACTCGTTCTTGGTGTCGTGAGCGTGCTCCTGGGCACCTGGCCCTTCAACGCCCTTCCCACTGTCACAAGGGCTCTCTCCTGGATCTCTCCCCTCCTGCTGTTCGACACCAAGAGGCTCAGCTGCTTCTCGGTGAACAGTATTTTGCGCTGCTCCGGGGTTGGGCTGTTGAGCTGGCTCTGGTCCCAGTCCCGGCGGCTGCGAGGGGTTTTTCAGTTGGCAGTGGCACAGAGGACACGTCTCCTGCACATAGAGCCATTTCTTAAGACAACCAGAATGAAAGAAGTGGCTGCAGGGGGTGATCACAGCCGATTTCATGTCCTGAAAGCAACAAAAACCAGGATATCACACAGCAGCCAAACACCCTGCCCTCCTACTCCAGCGGGCCTCCTGCACCCGGAAGCGGAAATGCTCAGGCACGCTGGGGAAGGACGTTCCTACAGACGCCGGCTGCCGTGTGACTGGCAGCAGGCACACAGAACCAGGAAGGCTGCGGGGGAAGAGTCGAAGAGCTCGGGTACCCCGCAGTCAGGAGGCTTCCTGACCCAACGAGTGCAAGCCCGCGGAAGTCAGCCTACGCCAGTTAAAAGCAGCCCCCCGGGATTGGTATGTACCCTCTTGTAGGGCGCGGGTTACCAAGGAATAGCCAGAAAGTCAAAGCCCAGGGAGACGGCACCAATATCCACTTGTAAGCACCATGGCGTGAGAGCAGCACAGTGTAAGTGAGGGGCTTAGACCTAAGCCTCAGAGTCAGCCCAAGGTGTAGGCACTGGAACTAGGCACACGGGGAGGTGCTGCAGCACCCCAGGCTCCTGGCCCAGAGCCCCGGGTCCCGAGTGCCCACCCCCCACCGGAGGCTCTGCAGCCAACCCCATTCCCAGGGACCCAGCTGCCACCCCACGCTCCGGGGGCTCTGCAACCGGGTACTGGCTGCGGCCCCACATGCCCAGGACTGCTGCTGGTTCCAGGCCTGGGGTTCCAGCGACTGGCTCTGCTGCTGGCGTCAGCTGGGAGGGAAGGGAGGGGTGTCAGCACCCCCACACCACGGGCCCAGGGATTGGGACTTCAATGCAAAGTCAGCGGCTGTTCTCAGTCACCACGTGAAGCCAACCCGAGCAGGCCAGTCTTACGGAAGCGGTAAGAGCTATCTCACCAGTACGAAGAAGGGGGTGGTTGGTCTACGCCTGCCACTACCTTGGCCCAAACTCACCGGGAAACGTGAACGAATCTCCGACGCTTTCAAGAGCACACTGTCACGTTACTCGATTCTGAAGGGAGCAGCCAGATGGCTGCTGCACCCATGGGGGGGTGTTGGCCCCGAAGTGTGTACAAAGGGGACCATGGGAGGTGTCACATAAAAGCTTCTGTTCTACTGACTCTGTGTGTGGCTATTCGTGTACTGGTATAATGTCTGTGTGTGGAGTTAGAAACATGGACTCTGGAGGGATGCTGGAAAATTGTCTGTGGCTGAGCTCTGCCAATAGCTATGCTAATTAGCAAGGGGACAATGAATCTCTAGCTGCCAATACACACCTCAGGAATGGGACTGATACCTGCAAACCAACATGGCTAGGTCGTTGGACCATGTGACCTTCTCTGGCCAGGAAGATGCCAGGAGAGGTGTATAAGTGCCATGTGGCACCCTCCATTGTGTCTTCTGTTTTGCTCCTGATCCCAGATGCAGCCTTGTAGGGAACAACGAGCCGGGAAGAACCGTGGGCCCGTCCTGACATAGGATGTGCACCAGAGACTTTTAAGCCAGCAGTTTATAACATCTCTGCTAAGAGCCTGTATCGAGAGCTGGGGGATTCGATGCATGTGATGTATTCTCCTTAAACCTCACTCTCAGGCTTTTCTTTCTTTTAGTAATAAACCTTTAGATTGTAGATTCGAAAGGACTGGCCCAGCGTGATCTTGTGGGTAAGATCCAGAGGGTAAATTGATCAGAACTGTGGCTGGCTTCTTGGGACCAGAAGGACCTGTTTGGGGGAGGTGAGATTGGGGTCTATAACCCCTCATCTGTGTGTTAGGCCTGGGGCTAACTGGGGCACAGGGAGAGCTGGGGTGATTAGGGTGTCTGAGGGGTTTGCTCGTGAGGCTTCTGGCTGGCCAGATTGGCAGCTGAAGCGCTCTGTGGGACTAGTTTGTGGCCTATTTAGGAAAGTCTCCAGTCTGGGGCTGTAAGGAGCCCCGAGTTTTGAGCAATTTGCCCTGAGCGGATGCCCTCAGCTGTGCCCAGACCCGCCCGGTCAGTCACACACTGGCTTAAGTCAAACCTGGAAATGGATTTTAAACCCGACACCACACAGGCTGCTCTGGCATCTTCCAATCCCTGCATTTCCATGTGGGCTTGCTCTAAGGCCCCAGGGGGGTGGCCACCTCCAGTTCTGCACCAAGGTGGGGATGGAACCGCCAGCGTAACCGAAGCCACGGCACCTGTTCCACCGCCGGAGAGCAGGACTGCAGACTGCCCCCAGGTCTGTGCACCCGAGTCCCTCCCGAAAGGCACACCTGGTAGCAGATGGCGCAGATGTCGTTGTGCCGCTCCAGCTGCTCCTCTGTGGCGGTGGGCAGCGACTTGATCTTATTCACAGCATCCCTGCGGAGAAGGAAACTCTTCCACCCCAGCTGGGCCCGGAGCCACACGTTGTAGTAGGAGTGGATGAAGATGATCATGGAGCCCATCACAGTCCATTCTCCAAAGATGGTCTCCGAGACACCGTACGCCACCACGCAGAGCGCCACGAGGAACTCCAGCAGCCGGTAGGTGCCGTTCACGTAGTAAATTACATCGTCCATATTTTCCACTGGCTCTTTTCGGAACTCCTCCACCATAAACAGCACGTAAATGAAAAGCGTTCCGAGCACCTGAAACAGACCCACGTACAGTGTTAGCAGCCAGGCCCCGAGGGTAAGAGAGCTCTGAACACAACGGGCCTCCCAACACCCTCACCAGCCGATCGCTAACCGTCAAGCCGAAGGGAACCCGCCCGTCCTCAGCAAAGCACTACGCTTGTGCTTAAGCACCGGCGGAAAGGTGCTTTGCAGAATCAAGGCTAGAGGCAGGGCTTGTCTACACGGCCTGGCAAACACGCACGGGAACACGCTTGGGAACAGCACGGCATCCGTGTGTATGTACTAGGGAACCTTTAGGTCATGCCCGAAGGGTCCACATGGGCCTGTTGGCATGGCACGTGCTGTGTACTTCAGAAATCCCCCTCCTCTAGTGCGCAGTGCCGTGTCCTGGAGACAAGCCCGTAGGGAGGGCGATAGACACAGCTACAGGCACGAGCAACTAGCTGCAAAAGAGTGAATGAAGAGGCAAGCTTCCAAGCGCTTTTAAATAGTGAATGAAAAAGGAAAGCGAGGGTCCACGCCGGCCTCCCTTCGCAGGACAGCGTGCATGTTTTGGACACCAGCTATCGCCACATCGCTGTCACGAAGTTCCCCAAAACGCTGCCATATGCGCGCAGCCTGGCAGCGCAGGACTGTAACTAGTAGGCCCTTGCAATCCTACACGTGGTTTAGAATAAATATTTCAGTCGCCTGTGTTCTCAGCCCAGCACTCGAGGGCTCTAGTCGCAGGCAGAGATAAATAAAACATTTTACTTCCCAGCTTCGCTGCTCGAATATTCCCCCCGCTACGGGGCTGGTTAGATCCCGTTACCTTTGGGAGACAAACAAGCCAACTGCCGCCATGAGGCCAGCGGGCCTTACCTGGAGGGAGGTGAGAATACTGCTCGAGATAATGATCAGCAGCCAGAAATCCATGTGGAAAAACTGACAAATCATGTAGGCCATGTACGCCGGGAACACCAGCAGGAAGAGGCACAGGCTGACAGCACGGAAATGCTTCCACAGGCTCCTGCCAGAACAAGGCAAGGGTTGCGATTCAGACAACGGGCATGCTCGGTCCGGCACCGCGGCAGGGGCCTCTGCTCAAGGGGTTTCCACTAAGAGCCCTGACGCACCTCGCGCAGAGCGAGTGGCAGCACAGACATGCCGATCCGGAGGGAAGCACGTGTGTTTCCAGCCCCGCGCCGTTCCTAGCACCAAGCGCGAAGGTGCATCCTCAGTGAGAGGGGGCAAAATAGTGAAAGCTCCAAGCAGGGCTGCTATGGGCAGGGGGGCTGGGAGGGGGAATTACCCTGGGGCCCAGAGATGCAAAGGGGCCCAGAGCTCCCAGCTGCCACAGTGGTGGTGGCGGCCAGAGCTCCAAGTCCCTTTGAATTGGCCAGAAGCGCCACTCCGTGTGGTTCTGAGGGCTGGGGGGGGGGGGGGGGGGGGGGCAGGCAGAAGTCTGGGCACTGCTAAGGGCTGACCACCCTTGTCCCAGCCTCTCCCGGGGATGTGGCCCCACCTCCCCCACATCTTGCCCCAGGGCTGCAGTGGCTGTCGGCCCCGCTGGCTACAAGTTACATAATAGGTATTGCCACAGCACATCAGGTCAGTGGTTCAACTAATTGTCTCCGTCTCTGACACCAGATGCTTCAGATGAAAATCCAGGAAAGCCTTTTAGAACCTCTGGAATAATCCGTGCTAGGCAATCATGCTCCGAAGCATAAAAGTTTGTTAGATTATTTTAAATGCTGATATATCTACATAAGTTCCCCCACGAAAATGTCTCATACGGTGAGTTTCACTGGACTCTTTCTTAGCCTTTATATTAAACTTGTGGAACTCACTGCCACATGACGACTGTGCACTGGGTAAGAGTATTTCCTTTTATCCATTTTGAATTGGTTTCCTTGCAGTACAAATGGATGCCACCTTGCTTTTATGAGAAGCAATGAAATGTATTTATTGGTATTTAATTAAGTTTCTTAAAATGACATCTATTCCAAAGCTCTAGTTATCTTAATGTAATTTATCATATGAGTACAATTAAGTTAAACCTCACCAGCACTGAACTAGGTTCCACAAAAACTCAGCTACAGAGTCCAGCAATTTATCTCCTTGGTGATCAAGAAAGCACATGGCTCTGCCTTCTCCAAAGACTCTCTCAAACATACACCCCAAAATCACCATGTTCAGTGAAAGGATTTTCTAGATCCTGGTCACGTCCCCTCTTACAAATCTCTTCCCTACACAGTCCTAATCTTTTCACTTGCATCCTCATTTGGAAATCTTTTCAATGCCTCTAAGTATTCCTTGCTATACCACTCAGCATTTCTCACGGATGTATTTTTATACACATTTAGTGCCAGAAATAAGATGAACTGAAACTGACCAATGATAGCAGAAGGGAAGGAAGGAGAGAGGGGAACTACCCGAGTTTGCAACTAAGGGTTAGACGACAAAACAACAAAAAAGTCGAAGTTAACTGAAGTTTGTAACGATCTGTTAGTTATTTCTGGGCTGGGGCAGGTGGCTCTCTGCATCCCATTTGTTCAGAATGCCCTACAAATCCAGCTCTGGAGGTGGCAAACGCAGTTACAAATGTGCAGCTATCAGGGCTGTTTGAGAGAACCAGATAGTCATCTCTTGGCTCTCTACTCTTTCCTTTTGTTAGCATATTTACAGTTAACAGGCTGCAGAGAGACTGGGTTGACCACAAGCAACCTCTGAGCCAAACAGACTCACTGGATATAAATAAACCTCCTCTTTTATTTATAACGCTTTCAGGTTACATAAGGGGAAGAGACACATGCAACTAACATAGGAAACACAGATTCATGCCAGAACACCAAAGACAAACAAAGCTCCTCAAAGAAACAAGGCAACCAGAGAGAAGAGGAAAAAACTCAGCAGATCTAAACATCCACTCGAAACCCATGAGACTCCGTATTTCCTCTCCTCGGGAAATATCTCTGGCCAGACAGCTCCCATTGCAGGCCCATCACCTCTGCCCCAAAGTCTGGGGTTCCCGAGGTTAACCCCTGGGCCATAACAGCAAAAGCGCTGTTATCTGGCATTTAGTTAACTAGAAAGCTCAATTAGCTGTCATTTCTAAGGTCTCCCCATATAAATCTGCAGTGTTGTAGGCAGGACGGCTATACTGCCCGGACGCGATGTCATCCCACATTCCGCACTCCACTTTTATGCAAAGAGGCAGAAGAGAAGCAAGCGGATATCGGCCATTTATTCCAAAAAGCAGTTTCCGGGGAGTGCCAGAGTCATTCCTGATTCCGCCCAATTCCTCTCACTTTCTACATCCCCACTGGCAACGGAGGTCGCTCTCGGGGGACCCTGAGGAACAACCTGGATGCACCTTCTGAATCCAAGATGAAATGATGTTCAGTCTAGTTCTCACGGTAGCTGTATGTTTAGTGAGCTGGCAGACGCCATGCACTGCCCGCAGGGACATGGAGCGTCACTAGGGACGGAAAAAACGTGCACAAACAGTAACCATTTCACCGATCAAAATTCTATCGGTTACACGGTTAAATGTTTTCACCGGAGAGGTAGGGGGAGGGAGGGAAGGGTCCCGGCCGTTGGCCCCACCCTGTGGGCTCTGCTGCTGGTGGGCTCCTAGCCCCTCTCTCGTGGTCTCTGCTGCCGGCCCTGAGCACCGGCTGCCCGCTCCTGGTCACAGGCTCTGGGCTCCCGACCCCACACTGCAGGTTCTGCCATGGCAGCACCCCAGCATGCGCGAGGTCCTGGCTGCCAACTCCTCCCTTGCTCGAGACCCTAGCAGAGTTTAACCGTTAACAGGAACAGATGAGCATCAGTGTATCCGTTAACCAGTTAACCTCGGACATCCCTAAGCGTCACAAGATAACTCACTGCCTAGAAAGGTGGAGACACCCAAGCGCTCCAAGAAACCAGCCCCTCTGTACTGCAGAGTTCCTCTGGACTGGGGAGCACCTGGGCACTGTATTTTGTACTTCATTCATTTTATTGTATTCCAATTCCTCAAAAATTCTCATTCCACCGGCAGAGTGCAACTCAGTGAGCCAAAGCGTGTGATTAACCCAGCATTCCCCCGAGATGCCGGTACCAGAGCTTTTACTGCGCTTAGCAGAAAAACTGACTGTTTCCGTGACATCCCCAATGAGTATCTGTTTAGCCAAGAGCAGGGCTCACGATCCCGCAACAGAGGATGATGACTTCCCAGTGGCTGCAGACCAGCGTGGCCCTGGGCAGACCGTGTGACTTGCTCATGGGTGATTCTCCACTAGGACCATGGGACCCAGGTCACTTTCCTGTAGAAGGAGGAACCATGTAGCAAAGCATCTCTGGGCTGGTGTGTGTGTATGAGAGACAGAAAAACTGTGAGGGGGAAGGGAGCAGGGAGGAGAGGAGGAGAAAGAACAAGGAACTAGGAAGGTCTGTGTACTCGTCTATATCACTATTTAGTCTTCGATAACATGGATTTCCACAACTTACCGCGAGGCAGCCCACAAGGCCACTAGGCCACAGATCAGCGTGCTCACCTCTACAGGACTTAAGTAGCTTTCAGTTTACAAAGTGCAGCTCTTACTTGTCCCGTGAAGCTCCTAGCGCCAAAACAATGGGATCGGCAATCTCCAGCATGGACTGAAGGATGGACGCTACCACAATGAAGAGAATAATACTGAGCAGGAATGCACGATGGACCACTTGGAGCTCGATTAAGCCAGTCTGCACCGCCAAGATCAGGAGAGTGACTCCTTCCGTCATCCCCCTTCGGGCCGGCGTTTGGAGGAAGAGGGAAAATAAAATGCAGATGTGAATTATTTTGCTTCATCTGAAAGAACAGTCTGGCAATGACATCCCTATCAGGAGCCCTACCACACGGATCCATTTTGAAAGCTGCCAATTCAGCACCGGGGCTAAATCTAGAATACGGAGTCCCCTGAACGTCCCACTTTCACACCTTTGGTTTTGAACCCGAAAGTGATTTTCGTATTTCTAACACGCAGACACGGACAGCACCGTCCTGAAGCAGTCACAGCACAGCACGGACTATGCACGACTGCTTCCCCCCACCCTACAACACTCCTGCGCCGTTCCCGGGCAGGCTCACTGCAAGTCCCACTCACTGAGTACCCACAGGACAAAAGTCCCTCACTTCTGGCTTGAACCAGCGTTTGAACTCCAGGTAAAAGCTAACACGTTAACCCCTCCCTCCCCGATTTTACATCAGACAGTTGACACGCTCACAAGAGAAACGAGTTGCCTATATCCTTTGGCAGTTTTTCCACAGTAACCTGGGCAAATCTTCTACTCAAAATTGGCTCGGATGTTGCATGTAGTACCATAGGGGGAAATGAACCAGTAAGTTAAAGTAACTACAGGCAGTCCCCGGGTTACATACAAGATAGGGACTGTAGGTTTGTTCTTAAGTTGAATCTGTATGTAAGTCGGAACTGGCATCCAGATTCAGCCGCTGAATCTGGACACCAGTTCTGACTTACATACAGATTCAACTTAAGAACCCCAGGCGTCCCCAAGTCAGCTGCTGCTGAAACTGATCAGCAGCTGATTCCAGGAAGCCCAGGGCAGAGCAACTCTGCCTCGGGCTTCCTGTAGTCAGCCGCTGGTCAGTTTCAGCAGCGGCTAACTTGGGGACGCCTGGGGTAGAGCAGCTCGGGTGCTGCTGGGTTGGTCCAGTAGCGCGGCCGCTCCTCGGCGCTACTGGACCAACCCAGCAGCACCCCCGCTGCTCTGCCCCAGGCGTCCTGATTCAGCCACTGCTGAAACTGATCAGCAGCGGCTGAATCAGGACTCCTGGGGCTGAGCAGCTGGGGTGCTGCCAGGTTGGTCCAGTAGCGCCAAGAAGCGGTGCTGCGGGACCAACCGGCAGCGCCCCACCTGCTCTACCACAGGCCCCGGGCTTTGCTCCACATCTCCCTGGTCTGCTGGGGGGGGGGGGCACTAGCTGCGTCCCCCCCAGCAGACCAGGGAGACGCGGAGCAAAGCAGCGGAGGACCCGGGGGCCGGTCCCGCGGCCGCTTCCAGATCAGCTGGAAGCCCCACGGGTCCGGCCGGGTACAGCGCGGCTTTGCTCAGCGTCTTCCTGGTCTGCTGGCTCCCGCAGCAGACCAGGGAGACAGGGAGCAGCTTTTCTCGCCCCGGAGGAGGCGGGCGGCGGGACCAGGCGTCCCGCCGCTCGAGTCCTCCGGGGCGAGAAAATCCCAGTTCGTAACTACGGATCCGATATAAGTCTGATCTGCGTAACTCGGGGACTACCTGTACATACACAGTTTGTTTTTCTAAACATCTGAATGTTCCTTCGGTCACTCCTCCCAATGAAGATGCTGCAAAGAACCTAAAATCCCAAGGAGCAACACTGCAAGGCTGCCATGCTAAGATTCATGGTCGACATGTCCATCGCAACCCTTTAAAGCAGTGTATTTGCACTAGTACATAAGCTGCCTGTCAGAATTCCTATGCATTTTAAGGCGTTTAGCGTGAGTTAAAAATAATGTTCAAGTTTAACAAAAGTCAACCTCTGTTCTATGCAATTCTGAACGCGCCTTCAGGCACTCACCTGTTCATGGCAGGGTCGTTCATGAACGCACGGTAGCCCTGCAAGTAAAACTTGCAGAGGGTCAAAACTCCCAACGCAACGAAGGAGACTGTGAACACCAATCCCAAGAGCGAGTATGGAGTGCTGCAACATTCTGCAATGCTAAGGGGGAAACAGTTTAATTAATAAAAAGAACTTTGGATTGGCTTAAACACAAGCAGCCCCTCAAATACAAGGATGTTCTTTTGCTGAGATAAAATTACATGAGAACAGACCACTACCTTCCCCTGTGATACCCAGTGTCAGAGTCACTGTTACACTGTCACAATCACACGGGTGTGTCCATCACCGCACAAGCAATCCCATGGGGTCCTCGGTTGCTTATTCAGATTGTGCTTTGAGAAAGCCCCACATGGTGGTGCTAGCTTGCTTTTTCTTGCCTGAAGAAGAGCGCTGACACTCAGGCATGGCAGTGTGAGGCACTCAATTGCATTTCAATCCCATTACCCCAAGGAGAAGCAAAGTTACAGCAGATCAGTTTCACTGGTCAGGTCTTACCCACAGACACACTGCCAGGGTACTGAGCGGGAAGTTCCTATAAAGTGCTCATACAAGTGGCTATTACAAAGTTTTTCATAACTGTGGTCTGAAAAGCAGGGATGTTGGCGTGTAACGGGCCAACTGTTTAACCAATAAGCTGATGCTTATCGGTTAATGGTGCCGTTACGCTCAGCCAGAGCGAAGCCACCTCCCTGGGAGCGGAGCCTGCAGGGGCTGGCTGCCCGGCTTCCCGGGAGGCGGCTTCTCCGACTTGACGCTTTCAGGTGAACCCTCAGCTGTCTCAAGAGCAGGGTCCAGCCAAATTGGAGGCTCCCGAAGGAGTGGTTTCCGCTCACACCTCCTGGGGCAGGCTGAGTGCGGTCCCGGCTCGGTGCAGTCTCGGTGTTTCTGTGGAGTGCAGCAGCCTGTGAGGGGAGTCGCACTGCTCGAGACCCGCAGTCTGCAGTGCGTGAGGGCTGTCCGTCCCCCCACCTCTGATGGCAGCAGGGCTGGAAAGTGGGGGTACAGAGCCGCTCTGTGCTCGCCTTCCTCTAAGGACAGGGACTCCTCAGCTAATCCACTCAGAGCCACATGCTGGCACCCTTGGTTACTACAGCAAGTCTGGCTCCTTCAGGACATCAGTCTCTTCCCAGAGAAATCAGTAGGACGCCACACTGCAGCATCTAATACACTGCTGGAGCACGGGGAAGCAAACGGCTCCAGGAAAGGAAAGGAAAGGAAAGGAAAGGAAAGGAAAGGAAAGGAAAGGAAAGGAAAGGAAGCACTGGTCCTCTTCATCCATGTGTAACGTTTCCCCCGGCTCCAGGGAGGTAACGCCAACAAAGGCAGGGCATTTCCTCTTGGAGTGCCTATGTAATTAACATCTCCTGTTTTATTACGGAGCATTCTGCTTAGGCTTCAGCAATCCAACATCAAGTTAAAATCGCTCTCCTCCCCTAGCGGATAGGGTCTGAAAGCCTTTGGTACCTGCTCACTAGAAGCTTCTTAACTTCCTGGATAGGCCTCTACCCATGAATGGCAGCTCTCTTCGAAAGAAACCCAAAGCCGAGAATTTGGAAGAGTTTCTCTCATCACAAAATCAAGGGCACAGTCCTGGTAACTCAGCCCCTCCCTATTCACTAGTGAGCAATACAATCCCTTTTGCGAGATGGCGTACATCGACGCAGAGAAAGCACAGCGTCTGGAACAGACCATCGGCTCCTCAGAGCGCTCAAATGCCCTCCAAAGCCCTCAGCGGGGAAGGGCCCAGCTGCAGCACACCAAAACAATAAGCATCAAGTGCAACGTGCAGAAGAGACAGATTTGTCTAACTGGTTGGAAAAGATTTATACCGGGCGAGGCTGGCACAATGATTCTCTAGCGACTCCTCAGTTCCCAGCATGTTGCTCTGGTGTGGCCAGAAACAGGAAAGACCTGGCCAGGAAAGGGGTCAGAAGTCTCTCTCAGATGAGCCTGGCCTGGTGTCTTCCCTCTCTGGACTGGCCACGTGCGATGTTCCGTATGGAAGGCCCCTACTTCGCAAGGTATTTTTTATTAACTCCTTATAGACTAACTGAAGTGTTGGAGCATAAACTTTCGTGGACAAAGACCCACTTCGTCAGATGCAAGTGGGTCTTTGCCCACGAAAGCTTATGCTCCAACACTTCAGTTAGTCTATAAGGTGCCACAGGACTCCTCGCCGCTTTTGCAGATTCAGACTAACACGGCGACCCCTCGGATACTTGATTAACTCCAGGGTCCAGTTTCAAAGTTGCCAGGAATGACATTTAAGATGTCTGATCCAGCATAGCTGAGCCTCCTGGTAGGCGCCACAGAAAGAACTTTTAACCCTTCTGGCTAAGAATCTACCACCCTCCCTGGAGATGTTTAAATGGAGATCATTTACCATGCAAGGAAAGGAGCTTAAAACCCTCAAAGGACTGGAGAGCTTCCAGATTTATCTGTATGCCCCTAGGTGTGAGCTTGCAACTCTCTCAAAGGTTTCGATTCTTACCACGTTCAAAAGAAACACACCAAAGGCCGCGTGGTGATCTTGTTTGCGGTGTGTTTGTGGAAGCTCAGCATTGCTATTAATGCACTGTGGTTGCTCTTTCTTCAATTCTGGAGACGTACAGCTCTAGGAAGTAATTCATTACCACTAATACCGGGCATGTGGGCACAGACTGCTCTCTGACAAACCGTTTTTCTATTTACTAAGTAGACTGCACTACAGTGAAGTCTTCTGGCTGACCAGAAAAGCTGTTATTCATTTGTCTAGCAAATGATATTTTAACTTCCTCTCCTAAACAGGTTGTCAGAGATTACTCCTGGAGCTTTCTTTGGTTTCATTTTCTTACCACGGCAAAGCCTCTTTAGCCCACAAAACAAGGATATAAAAATCTCCTGGGCAGATAAAAAGATGATAGTAACCCCCAAAGCTCACCAGGAAGGATGCCTTAAGGAATCACATCCCCAAACCAGAGTGTTGCAACTGAGTCTACAGAAAAAAGTCTGCTGCCTCCCTGTTGGGGCTGCACAGAAGAAGTCTAGCTAGTAACATTTTGGAGATGGCCTCTTGCTTAGCTCTGGGGAATTATGAAGATACAGATTTATTGTGCTACTTGGCAGGTAAGTTCTACCCGATGTAGGTGATTGATACATGTTCATACTCTTGTCCCTTAATTCTGGGGCACACGATTTCAGAACCCAACATGAGAACTAGAAGCGGTTTAGCCTGCAGCAGGTAAACCTGTGTATTACTTGAAATCAGTTCAGTAACTGGAATAAGAGGGTTCGAGCCTGCAAAGACCAACTCTGAGACTTGCACGGAGAGTGTCAATCTGGCCTCAGAGCTTTGCTTGTAGCAACAGCCACAATATTTGCCAAATGCATGAGGCGTGTCAGACAGTGAAAGTCCCCCTGCCAGTGCCAATAAACCTCTGCTCTCTGCTCATGGCCAGACGAGCATGCACACTACTAGAGCACAGGCTTCCGTATTCAGCACAGTGGGGAGCTCTGAGTGACTCAGTGATGTCAGAGCGACAGGGTCTTCGAGCCATTTTATCATCCCCAGATTCCTTCCCACCCTGCTGTCAAGGGACTCTCACATCTCTGCCCCTAGCGTGAGCGTCACATTTTCCAGTTCTTCACAAGCAGCCAAAAAGCCCGACTTCTACCCTGCAATTTCTTCAACTCCATCATATTCTGCTTTGTGCAAAATTAACACTTCCGTGAAACTGTAAAATAAAGTTGGGGGGCAACTGAAAATTCAAGATGTAATGCAGCATTATTGATTGTACGATGGCATGAGAGCCAGCGCCTGGCATTCCTCGGTATCAACGAGCTGAAGCACTGTGATGGACGCAGGGCCATATGGGAAAGGTGGGTGATGGAATGTTCTAGAGCCTTCATCCTGAGGCGTCAGACAGGTTATTCTACAGACAAAAACTCTGGAGATGAGGGGATGCTGGAAAGGTATTGACTTGCGTGGGTTAGAAGAAAGGGAGGGCGTCCTATGCTTTGTCCAGGCCTTGTAGAAGGATGCATGCCAAAAACATAAGGCAGGGAAGAGGTATGAAAAGTGCCCACACAGCACAGGCACTGAGAATGTCGGTGAAACGGCCAGTCAGAGTGTGGGTTGCTAATAGAGACACCCATCAGAACAAACCCAACAGTAACAAGTGGTCTGGGACCCTGAAATCTAGTTTCCAGAGGAACCTAACTGGGGAATAGTGTAATTTACTGGGATTTTTAGGATCACCATTAGAAAGAAAGCTGCAGTCTCTCTTTCCTGAGGAAAATACAGGAGGAGGGGGTTCCCTTTGTTTTATTTCTGATTCTGCTGATATCAGGGTGGCTGGAATTCCCCATGCTTGTTGTTCATCGCTGAACCTCCATGTATGGTATGGGCTTGCTGCACTTCCTGTCACAGCAATGAGGACACAACAGACACCCCGACTCTACAGCACAATCCTACAAACAAGTACCAGCGGAGGAAGCAGTTAACTAGCCTCAGTAGGTGACAGCTTTGGAAGCCCTGTGAAAACATCTCCCCTGGAGCTTTGAGTCTACAGTGCAGGGGTGACCAACCCCAACCCATTTAACAAAAGAGCCAAAACAGCAGCGGAGAGCCGCACCAGAATTCTCAAGCGAAAAAAAAAAAGAGCCCCCTTCCCCCCCCCGAACACAATTGTTGAGCAAACAAAAACATTAAAAAAAATTAAAAAGGAGGCTGCCCCTTTAAGACAGCCGCCATCTTGGGTGCCATTTTTAAAACCCACAGCTCCGACCCAGTAAGCACAGGGAAGCCGGGGGCGAGCCGGCAGGAACCATTCGGGGGGTCCACAGGAGCAGCTTCGCGAGCCGCACTTTTGGGGGGCAAGAGCCGCATGCAACTCACGAGCCACGGGTTGGCCATGGCTGCTACAATAGTTCGCCATCACTACGTTCTATTTGGTATTCACTGGGAGCTTTTCCACAACTCTGTTAATACCCTTCTGCACCGAGCTGCTATGAAGCAAAAGGCTTAACTGGACTAAAATGCACGGTGGCTGTAAGATCCAAATAAATACTTACTGGGGACTAGAATAAATCAGCTGGTTTAAACTCCCCCATTTATAGGAGACAGTACCTTAGCTCAGGAATATAAACAATGCATGTACAGAAAACAGCATGTTATGGACACAAGTTAATTACCTTGTCAAGAAGAGGAAGAGAAGTCTCTCTCTGGAGGCAGGCTGATCTCGTGTGCTGAAGTAAGAGTAGATTTGAAGAGCAAATAAGACAAGCCAGAACACCATGAAGAGAACAGGGACCACCAGCTGGTTCCACAGAGACATCCCCAGTGCCAGGAGACCATACACCTCCACCACCTAACCAAGGCAAAGACAAGACTAGTTTGTTGTATTTGTTCACACCCTGCATGTTTGCAGAGATAACAGGGAAAAAAAACCCAAAACACGAGTCAGATTCATGTGGCACAAATGGGTCAGTTACGTGCATTTTGTGACTTTGTACCTCCTTGACCTTTTGTTGAAGGCAGGTGCTAAGTGTCTAGACACGGAGACTAAATACCCCCAAATGGGCACGTCTGGAGCAGGGCTGGCCAAGAGGCTGTCAGCGGGCTGGATCCAGACTACCTAGCTCTCTGATCCAGCCCACGGCAGCTCCCGGCCCCAGCCCCGAACGCGTTGCCTGGGAGCTGCCAGGGAGGAGTGAGCCCTTTCAACTTCTGTTTTTAAAGGCCTTGTGCATTCCCGGCCACTGCCAGGAAATGTGATCGGGACAGGGCCGGGAGCTGTGAGCCCTTTCAACTGTTTCCATTTAAAGGGCTTGTGCCTTCCTGGCAGTGGCGAAGTGTGAGCTCTCTAAATAGCAGGAGTTGAAAGGGCTCACAGCTCCTGCCCCGCCGCTAATGCGTTGCCTGGGAGGCGCGTGCCCTTTCATCTCCTGCTATTTAAAGGACTGCCCCTTCCGCCCAAAGCCCTTCTGGGGCAGCCTACGACCACTCTGAACATTTTGCAAGTGGCTCCCCTTCAAACATTATTGCCCACCCCTGGTCTGGACAGTGACTCTTTGAAGTTTAAGCTGTTCCTTATACAATGTTAGTATTAGGTGACCAAAGCCGATAGACCCTGACTGCTGGCAAGAGGGACGACCTGGACGTTAGGGGCTCTAAAGCCACGTGCCTCCACCACATACTGGCTAATAGGAAAGGCTGTACAGCAGACACGTTTTCTCAGTGCTACTAAATGGGACATTACTCCCAGGAGGTGTGGGGGGTTACAAGACAAACGATTTTCAGGGAGCTGGAACTTCAGGTTGGAAGGCTAATACCTTAAAGGTGACAGGTAAATTATTCATCCCTAACATTTCCACACGTGGCTTTATTTTACATCAAACGTCTGTTGCTCACACCCAAAACAAGACTCAAACAACGGCTATGGAGTAATCGCTAACAAGCATGCAGTTTAAGACAGAGAAACCAACTCATACTTTACAGCCGGTCCCCGACTTACGAGCAAGTTACGTACCAAACACTAGGTCGTAACTCGATCTGTTCGTAAGTCAGATTACATTCACTGACGTACGGCCACGCTGTTCGTAAGTGCGGATTCCATTCGTAACTCTGGTTCCGGCTGTATAGGAGGTTGGTTGTAAATATGAACAGTCGTAAGTCGATGCATTCGTAACTCAGAGACCAGCTGTACAAGCATATAGCCACTAGTATTCTACAGTGAAAGGCTGAGTAGGCAAAATAGACTTGCAGATCCCTGTCACCACTGGCAACCATATGTCAGTGAAGTCCTGGATAACGTGACTTCTATCCTAGCTGATTTAACAAGAAGCATATAAGTTTGGTGGCCAGGTGTAGCCCCCACTCCGACACTGCAAAGGAGCTGCAATGACCCTGTGGCACAGGGCCACACTGCACAGAGGCAGGGTGCACCTATACTATCGAGCAGCGTGGGGGATTCTGAGAAGCTCTGAAGCCTTTAGGCAGCCCCTGAAGTTGCTCTAAAGTTAGACCAACCAACAGTCCAGAATCCAAGATGCATAAAGGTGACAAAAAGCTGCTTGTGCCTACCCGCCCACTGGGTTTAGTCTCCCGAGCTGGTGGGTTCAGAAGATTCAACTAAAAACCTCGGTGTTTTGATATCCCCTGCTCCCAAGTTTTCCCACTAGTATTACAAACTCCTGCCTGCAATATTACCGTTCCAGAGCCTCGGAAATAGCTGTGAGGTCATAGCTACTGGATTAAGGTATCACTGAAGTCAGCAACTACCCCCAAGCAATGGCAGGGGATGCCGAGTGAGTCATGTTAAAATCAGGTTTGGGCAAAATTCCAATCTGGTATAAGCAGATTCATCTGCCTTGACCTTCAATGGAGTTGCTTCTACTTACACTAGCTCTGAATTCGGGCTCGTTTTTTCCTCCTGACTTTAGTTTCATGAATAGGTTCTAGCTTTCAACAGCAGAAAGCGCCTTAAAAACAAACGGGCATTTATCATATTTTTTCCAGCTTTCATTTAAATCAGATGAGAATCATAATATGCCGCCCAACAAGGTTACAAGTATATGCTGAGGCTGGCATAGGATAGGTAACGTGCCTCAGAGGCAGCCCCCTCCCCACCCGATTTACCCGAGGCATTAACATTTCTCCTAATTCCAGCCAGTTCTCTCTAGCATACATTGCAAACTACTATTCTCTGCGGTAGCTGCTTATTATTCTAGCAGCATGTTGTTAATACCTTCCAAATTGTTTCATAGCCACACATGAAGAGTTTGCCCTTTATTTGCATAGTGAATTGGTAGAAACATAGTGTGAGCAATACTCCTTGAAGAGTTTGTACTAGAACATTTTTTCGCAAGGCCAAAACAGTACTGCATTGACAAGTAAACACAGATTTGAAAGACAAAGGGAGTCAGTGAGGCAACCCTTCTCTCATCCCCCCCCCCTTAATTTCAACTCTTTACAGTGATTATAGAAACAATTTAATTAGTGCACTTATAACGGCCCATAAAGTCCTAAGGAGAGTAGACAAAAATAAACACTCGAGTAGCTTTTCCTTTGAGCACACAGATGGTATTAAAACAACAAGATATTGAAGTGTTCTTAACCCAAACGCCAAAGAAGAAGGAGTGTTGACAGTACATTTATGATATCACTGCATCAAGTGTTAGCTGAAGTGGCTTTAACAACAGTTTAAAGTTTAAAATGGGTTTATTGGTAAGCTACATTAAAAAAAGGTGAATTTCAGGCTTTTTGCACCTCTTTATGGTGTACAGAAGTGATATGAAAAATCTCCATCTTTCCAAAAAAAACCAGCTGATTTATGCTGTTGAGATTTTGTATTAGCACTGCAGAAATGTGAAGCGTGTCAGGAAGGCATCTCAGATTTGCCTTGTGAGCTTTCACACTTAAAAATGAAGGGCACTGAATCGGTGACAGAGACATCTTTTCAACCAAGTATATGTCAGGTGCTGGTTAAATCGACGTTAAGAAAAAACAATTCCCGTTTCAGATGGGCCTTGTCTGCCCTAGGGAATGTTACTGCATTAGGGGACCATGCTGGTGGATGCCTCGGTGTAGAGAGGGGGATCTGGCACATGCCAGAGGGTTGACCACTGGGCCATTCTGACCTGCCCTAAGCAGTGTTAAGCCACATGGCAGTGGCTGCAGGATGCTCATCCACACTAGTTAACTCACCGTTTTCACGGCACATGGGGCTCAGCTAGTGATAACAACAGGAAGTTTGCAGGAGAAAATGGTTGGCCTAGACCAAGCCATAAAGATTTCCACGGCGAGACCAGAATATTAAGGTAAGAAAAGAAGGTTTCTGTGAAGAGGAATTTTTCTGGCCTTCTTTATATACGATAGCAGCAAAATCAGAGTGCAAGTCCATTTTTAATTTTTTTTTCCTCTTTCCAGGTCACTGTCTGCGCACGCTAAGCAAAAGTTTCTGGAAACATTTAAACACAGACACCAAAGGAAGTCCATGCAGGTCAAAGTGCCTTGCACACAGAACCCATTTTTAAAAATGAGATGACAGGGGACTGTTTTCATTGGAGAGGCAGCACAGAAACTGCGGCCTCAGTCTGTTCTCCATTCCTTTTGATACAAGACACTTCATTATTCCCAGGCACTTTGCATTTTGCTGGACCACCATATGCAACATGGGACTGATGTCTGGCAGAACCGGAACATTCCATAGGGACTGGTGTTCATTCCTGTCTCTCTCTGCAGCCAAAGAATATGGAACCACCCATGTTATCAAGCTACAAATGGATCAGTAGAACAGCTGGAGTTCGTACCCTGGTGCTGGCTGAAAAATTTGACAAGACTTACTCTGCCTGATAAAAGTCAGGAAATTCATTGTTAAAAATTGTCTGAAAACTTCCATGTTCTAGTCTGCTCTAATTTGCAGTAAGCCAATTCGGAAGTCTCTCAACCAAATTGCGTAACTGACCTTAATGAAAGTTATGCACATCAATGGGAAGATGGATACCTTTGCTAGGAGTGAATTTCTAAATGGATATTTACGTTTATACAAAGTTGCTCATGTATTTTAATATTCCAGACAGGTAAGTTATTCATAGTTTGTTCTTGGTTTCATGTTTTTTTCTTGCATCTCTCATTTCCAGGTCAAGATAAGCTGTACTTACAGACTGCCACTTTTCTGAATAAAGCATTATCATCAACCCCAGAATTACAGCAATTGTATCTGTGGGTGCAATTTGCCTTCCAAGAGCAGCTTTTTTTCAGATTTATCAACTATAACATCCATCCGACTGAGCCCTTGTTTTTATCCAATAAAAATATGTTTTTATCCAAAAAAATTACAATGGAGGTCAAGCAAGTCAGTGAGCTTAGCAATCAGTCATGGTTAGACTCTAGACTATTGCTCTAATGGCTAGTCTGCGCTGTTTAAATAAGTGGAAGAGGACGTAACGAAGACAAACAATACAGAGTGATAGGAAAACATAATTAAGACATTTTGCAATGCCCGCTTTTTCAGACAACAAAATATACAATACCACCACAATCCGAACCAATGAACCTCTTAGGATCTGTGTGCATCCTACCTGGACGAGTTCTCTGTATGCAGATTTTGCTAGATTATATGGTACTAGAAGATTTGAGGCCAGAAAATAGAGCACTTCCAAGCCAGTGAAAATCATGGCAAATTTGTTGATGATAACAATGGTTTCCAGTGGGACGAGGCAGAGCCGTGCCAGCAGAGGGAGCATGTGAGCAGAGAAGAGCCAGATCTGCTTGGTTTTCATGACGCAGGAGCACAGCGTGCACACCACCAGCTGACCTGAAAGCAAGACACAGTATTTTATAGCAAGCAGTGCACCTCCTCCAGGAAAAATGCATCTTCGCCGAGCCTTCCAGTAAAGCTCCAAACAGTACCCAGTGCTCCCGGGACAGCTCTGCTAACCACACCACACCACACCGCTTATGAAACTGGATCCTTCAAAGATTCACACACAGAATAGCCCTCAGAGTGCAGGCTGGGCTAGGGATCTCAAATAGTGGTTAGACCGTTAACTGGTTAAACAACATGTTTAACTGGTTAACCGTGGATCCCACAGAGGGGGCTGCCCAGCCCGGGGCCTGCCTGCCCCCTCCTAGGGTGCAGGGCTGGGGTTGTCAGGGCTTCCAGTTAACCAGTTACCTCTCCAGTAAGCCTAAGGCTTACTAGGTAATCATTTACATCTCTATGCCGGATACCAACTCACTGTGCTGCAATAAGAAGTTTTCCCGGAGGAAAGGCTGGCACTCTGAATATGGACTCTGTGCGCTAGATGAAAGGAAGGAATTTGAAACAAGCACGATGGCCACTGGGCAAATCACCTCTTCACCCACACGGAGGTGAGTTTCGGAGGCCCAACCGCGCAATCACTTCTTCCTGAGATAGGAGGAAGAGAAGGCGCCTCCCTCGTCCACTATCAAGAGAGAACTCTCCAGCGGCTCAGTCTGACTGCAGAGCAGAGAGCAGCGGCTGCTGGCTGGGCACCCAGCGTGGAAGGCAGCAGCACAGAAGGAAAGGTGGCAGGACACCCTTATTACTCCACCGCTGCTGGCAGTGACGCTGCCTTCAGAGATGGGCAACAGGACAGTGGTGGCTACGGACCTCGTACCCAGCTCTGATGGCAGCGCCACCGCCAGCAAGAGGGTAAAAATAAGCATGACCTAGACTACTGATTGCTGTGGGGAAAATGTGCACTTACCCTCCCCTACAGCATCTCACGCCCCCAAAATACATGCTGTGTGCCTCCCTCCAGTTTGAGAGCCTCTGGTCTAGAGTTTGCTTTGTCCTGTCTTAGTGCAGGGAACTGGCCTACTTGATCAACTGAGGTCTCTTGCAGTTCTGCATGTCCAGGGCTTGATGAACAGCAGTGAAAGCGGTTCGCCAGCCCCGCAGTGCGCATGGGCAAGACCTGTATTGCGCATGCGCTTGCCGCAAGCAAACGGGGCACCCAGCTGAAATCTACTCGCCACAGGCGAGTCGATTCAATGCTTTGTTGGGCCCGGTACATGTCTATAATTCTATGGCACACACACGCGCGCGCACACACACACACACACACCCTTCTCAAGATGCAATTGTGCTATGCCCTCAAAGTATATATCACTCAAGAACATAAATATCACCTACAACGTTTACTTGATGGAAATATTTGCTGTGTCGCTGCCTCCTTTCCTTGATTATGGTTTTTAGCCTGTCCCCATTACATGAAATTTGTTAGCAGATGGTGCCTGTACGGTTGGATTTGCTCCAGTTACTGTGACTCATGGTAACAGCAGCAACCTGGCTAGAGAGACCAAAATGCCAAATCCAGGACCAATACTTTTTTGGGATATAAGCATGACAAAATGATCTGAAGTGAAATTTTGCCACAGCATCAATACAGTACCTGCAAGCTCTGCCAATACTAGCGCTTGTGTCAGTCAGGAGCGTGAAACAACCCCTCAGTCGCCAACCCAAGTTTTCTGGACCTAAGTGCCAGCCTGGGCAGCACTGAGCCTGTGAGAGAGAGAGACTCCTACCAACATGGCTACCGCTACTCGTTGGGGGATGGTTTAATTATGCCGACAGCGGAGAGCGGCTATCTGGAAGACCTTACAGTGGCACAGCTGCAACGATCCAATTGTGCTGCTGTAAGGGGATATTCCTTTTATAAAGCAAGCCACTGGATCCCTCGTGATTTCGAAGAGCAGGACCAGAGTTCTAAGTCTCATCTGACAAAGCAGTGCCTGCCTTTACTAATCAACATGCTAAGTGTGTAGTTAGCAAGTCAATGTCAGGCTGATTCCCTGAGAATACCCAGCAGGCTCCGCTTCCACTGTTGCAATCTAAGCACTTGTTACTAGTCGGAGGAGGAGGTTGCTTGTCACCAAATTAAATAAACCGAGCCCTTTACCGCCAGGCTCTGATCTGCTCCCTCTAGTCTCTATCATGCCACCTGTCAAGCTATTCAGAGATCTGAGGGGACGCTGGATGAAAAGGTACTCCCCATTCTGCGCTAGGAAGACAGCTTTTGTTCAAGACAGGGGGAACTTGGGAAGATACACTCAGATTATCTTGGCGACGTGTGTTATGTAATAAAAATCACTGACAATGTAAGGTAAAGATATAATTAGTCAAAAGAAAGCAACTTCTTCTGAATGTCAAAACAGAGGCACAGAGTGCGCCAACACACCGTTAACCCTCCACAAATCCGCTCGCCTACTGGCATTCTGGAAGTTGGAAGCCAGGGACTGACTGATATGCTGGAGCAGTGTTCATGCACGATCTCCTGCAGAATTTCAAATCTTTTCTTTGGGGAAGGAGAAAGGCAGACGTCTCTCATGGAACACCTGAGCTACGAAAGCACAAAACCATTTTTCTACTCCCTTATTCACAATGGGAGCAGCCTGAATGGTCTAGCTCATGACATAATGGAAGACTTGTTGAAAGCAAGCTGACATGTAAACTTTTCCGCCAAATCATTTCTAATAAAGGACTGTGTTTTATTTCCTCCTTCCACCCCCACCTCCCAAAAAGGCTGATGCTAACAAATTCTGCTCTTCCACAGTAAGCCATTTCGTTTTCTTAACAGTGGTTAAGATAAATATGCATTTCTGGGGTTTCAGCTTAAGAAGATTCATGTTGTGGGCAGCAGCGTTTCCAAAGCCACTTTGCTTTGGAACTTTCCCTGCTAGCATGCACACAGGATGGCCTGTTTAGACAAGAGGCAACCCTCAAAATGATACTGTTTGCAACACTATGGCATATGTTAGCAGCCTCAGTCAGCAACAGACTGCCACAGGCCTGCAGGAAGAAACGGCTGTTGAAGACCCATTTACAAACACCGCAGATGCGAGGGCTGCAGAAACATCTATACCTACATAAAGCGTAAATGCGATTGTAAATTACATCAAATCATGAAGGACTTTGAGGCAGGGATTATGTGTGCAGACAACACCTAGAACAATAAGATACTAATCATGACTGACAGCAAAATGGAAGGGGACACAGATGGAGCCATGCACAATGTATTTTCCTTTTGCTGTTGGAGTGACTAAGTGTAGCGTGGTCGACTGTAGTATGTTCTTCATTCAGGGCTGATTAGACTCGTAGAGTGGCCTTCATATTATTTCCCAAAGATGAAAAAGTGAAAAAAGCAACAGATTAAGATTAAGGATATTGGTGTCGGAGTGACCGGACACTAGAGTTAGATAAGCATTTGGCTCTTTATCAGTTCATTTATTTTCCCTTTGGTGATCTGAATGTAGACCAAGTTAACCTGAAAATCTGTTCTCTCTCCTGCCAAGAAAAACATGGGACTAGATAAGCGAAGAAAGGGTTACCGTCCCGTAACTGCCGTTCTTTGAGATGTGTGTGCGTGCGTGACACGCACACAGTCCTCAGAAAGTTCTCTCCCTAGCAGCACCCATTGGGTCAACTAGGAAGACACTTAGAGTGGCACCTCTCTGGCAATCTATATAGGACCCTGCCAACATGGCGCCTTTAATCTCTTCTTGCCAGTTACTTGGACAGAGGGGAAGGCAGGTGTGGTTGGAATGAACAGGAGAAACATCTCAAAGAACAGTTATGAGAAGGTGAGTAACCATTTTTCTTCAAGCGACAGCTCATATCAATTCCTATTAGGTGACCCCCAAGCCTTACCTAGGTAGTGGGGTCAAAATTATGAAACCACAGACTGGGGCACCGCTCTGCCAAAAGCTGCATCCTCCATCGTGCTGAATTGTGGCGTAATGAGGGGTATGCACCAAGGAACAAGCTGCCGATCTGCAGATTTCTCGGCTCAGTATTCGGGCTAGGAATGCCACTGACGAGGCCTGAGGAATGTGCTGGAGCTGAAATCTTTGCCAGAGTGTAGCACGTGTGGAGGTGGGATGTGACCCTGAAGGATATTCTTTGCAATGGTACTGGAAGACCCTTCATCCGGTCTGACTTGAGACATGGCTTAGTATACTGGACGTAGAAGGCCAGCACCTGCCGAATGTCCAAAAAGCAGAGCTTCTGCTTGTGGATACTGGCATGAGTTTAGGGTAGAAAATGGGCAGAATGTGAAAATGTGTGTCAGCCTTAGGAAGAAAGGGCAGGGCAGGCTTGAGATGTACGTTATCCTTGCGGAAGGCAGGTCGGACATGAGGGTCTTCAACTCAGACACTCTCCTTGCTGAGGTAAAGGTGACGAGAAAGGATCCTTCCATGACAGAGAAGGGAATAAGTCGCTATGGTTCAAATGGGGATCCCATGAGTTTGGAAAACCAAGTGAAGGTCCCATGCTGGAACCCGCTGCCTGATCTGGAGATGCAGCCTCTCCAAACCATGGAGAAAGCATCCCACCATAGGCTTAGCAAATACAGAGCGTCTAGACACGTCCAGGTGAAGTGCCAAGAGAACAGCAACGTGAACATTGATGGAAGACGTTGCCAGACTGTTATTTTAGGTGCAGGAACATTGGCATAGGCACCTGGAGCGGAGGTGGATGTGCTCAGCATGACACACAAGTGAACCTTTTCCTTTTAGCCAGGTAAGGGCGCCTGGTGGATAGTTTCCTACTGCCAAGAAGGACTTCCCTCTGCAGTTCCAAACACAGATGCTCCATAGGGTTTTACCATGAAGCTTCCAAGCCAGACGGTGGAGGGATCCTAAGATCCAGATGGAGAAGATGCCCATGGTCCTGACTGATCAGGTTGGGGAGGAGAGGTAATGCAACTGGGGCATCTATGGAGAGATCCAAGAATTTGGTCTACTAATGTTTCTGAGGCCATGGTGGGGCTACCAGGATTGCCTCTGCACTCTGTGGAGGGCCTTTATCTTGTGCACAAGAGGGAATGGTGGGAAGGCCTACAACAGCCACCCTCCCAAGGACAGGAGAAAAGCATCCATGACCAAGGCCAGGCTGTGATTCTGGAATGAGCAGAATATTGGAGCACTTCCTGTTGCTGCAAGTGACCTATAGGTCAATCTGGGGAAATTCCCACCTTGGAAGATGAAGTATCATACATCCAGATGGATGGACCATTCAATTTGAAGGTGGATACACTGGAATGTAATTTAGATCTCTGGAAACTCAAGTTGCATTGGGAAAAAAAATGAAGAATCCCACAGAAGAAAAGTTGTACCTCTAAGATAGGGTTTCTTCTTTACAGTTTCAACATTATTTCTGTAATAAACCACTAAAAGGAAAACAGGAATCTAATTTATAAGTTATAACCTAAGCGCAAATGAAATGTATGCATCCTGGAAGCCCTAGCATTCTGTATAAACCTGGCCTTGGTTCCCATTACACAGCTCAGAGATGGGGGGTTTTCCACAGCAGCTGCAAGGATACAAGAATCAACTGAGTCTCCACATTCAAAGTAGTAAATAGATGAAATCCTTAGACCTTAGCAAGAACTGTAGAGGGTCTGTCTTAAAAAATATATATAAATATATGGAGATATACCTATCTCATAGAACTGGAAGGGACCTTGAGAGGTCATTGAGTCCAGTCCCCTGCCTTCACAGAAGGACCAAGTACCATCCCTGACAGATTTGCCCCAGATCCCTAAATGGTGCCCTGACCCCACCCAAGGACTGAGCTCACAACCCTGGGTTTAGCAGGCCAATGTTCAAACGACTGAGCTATCCCTCCCCCTTAAAAGATTTTGAACCATCATTCTACAAACACACACTGTAAACATTCCTTAGTTCTCTCCCTGGAATGTGATTGGCTTAGTGATTTTATTACCGAAACACGCTTTTTACTGGTCAAAGTTCACCAGAAAAATTATAAAATCAATTACGGTAAAAGGGTTCTTAAATGACACTTGCTGTTTTGAGTAACACTTCAGAAACAATAGCTTGAGAGCCAGCTGATCTCCACATTCCTGTCAAAACTAGGTTTTCGTCATAAGAAAATAACACTTTTAATTTTGGAGTGCTCAGTGATGTTATTTGCATCCTTGTAGGGGCACCTACACACACTTCTGCACGGCAAAAGACCTCTTAACCTGTAGCTCTGTCCGGTTCCCTGATTCTATACAATAGGAATAGTGCTTATCTAACTCCCAAGGCTGTTGAGAATGAATGCCTTTGTTCTGCACTTTTAACGACAGAAGTATTGTGCATACATGCTTGTTAATACTTGGAATTTCTACAATGCCTGCCATGTGAGAAATACAAACTGATTAGAATTACATTGTGCACAGAGCCCAGTAACTCAATCAGAGCCAGGGAGTCAGAGAGCTAATCTATCGATGAGACAAGAAGGTAGAATTAATTTCAGGAAGCACCAACCTTACAGTTTCATCTACAGACCCGCTGAGTTTAAAGAACTTAGTCTTGAAGGCAACACACATCATACATAGCATTCACACTGAACCAGGGGACCTGTTGCCCCAAGATGCAACCCTCAGATCCTTCCCCCAACACATTCCAAGAGACCCAGGGACAGAAGTAAAACCCCTCAACATGTTCTGTACCAATATTTTCAGAAAATCAACTGTTTTCAATGAATTGGTATCTGCTAGGCAAATTTTCAACCCCACACACCTCCTGTGTGCAAAAGATTTTAAATCCTTCTGTAGGTCTACATAAAAATACTCTGCACTTTTGATAATAGTCTCCCATACTTGACATCCTATTTTTGTTGTTTCAGGAGGAGTCAGCCGAAAGGCCACAGCACAGGTTAGTATGCCAAAATCTGCCTTTACTACAACTAAGTAGGATTGTTTTGTTACGCAAAAACGCAAGTGAAACTAAAACCTATAATAATCAAGGAAACCAGGCACAGTGAGCGTGTTAATTTTAAGCAAAGTTCATCTCAAGGGAATGTGTTTATTAGTGCAGATGTAGTAAATGAACCTCCCAAAAATGGGACAACATCAAACAGCAGCATGAACTGACCCACCTCCATAGAAAGGAATGTCATTACTGTTTACAAGATACCAATGGTAAAAGACATTTAGGCCCAAGAAATTAAGAGATCAGGAAAAGAATTTACAATTCCTGCCACCCATCAGATGTTTAACCCGTACTTACCTATGAAGGCGGTCATGAAGCGATTCATGGAGAGAGGTTCTAAATACATTGGCCCTTCATAGCCCGACTCCAGCTCACTCTTAACATAATCCCTAATGAACAAAAACATAATATCAAGACCTATATAAACCAGCTTGAAAGGCATTTACTTCTTCATAAAATAGGCACCCACCGCACATGGTATTTAACAGACTGAAGTTACAAGAGAGTTTTGAAAAGAGAAAAAAAAACATGTTGAATAAGGACTACTTCACTTTCTAGTGATGCTTGTTTAAATATTTCTTTTCTGTCTAGTTTTATTCCTCCCAGCACCACGTCAAATAGTTTTGTAAGTGGAAGGGGTGAGAAAATACATTTTTCCAATTCATTTGCCGGTGAAATCGTTGTCAGCTCTTTTACTGAATGCTCATTTATATGACTTTAAAACTGATTCTTTAAACGGAAAAGTGTCAAATCATATTTGACTTCAAAAGGACTACTCATGCTTAAAGTGAGGAACCAGCTTAAATACCGTGCTGAATTCACAGCCTAAATTCGCATTACACAGACCTCTCCACATTTATATTTTAATGAGCAGCCCTCAGGTTAAAGAGCACCTGAGTAGTTTTAACTTGGCCATGCAGCCCAGCTATGGCGTGTAGTCCCAGGTGCCTAGTAAACTGAGCAGGATAACAGAACATTTTACAGGGTGAACTTCTTTACTTGAATAGATGATGTGTAACGTGACAGTTCTTTTTTCTTCTTGCCCTATGACAGTCGTGGCCAATCCAAGGCCCGCAAGACACGTGTGCCCCCCTCCCCCGTGTCCCCCAAAATGGCACTCTCCTCTCGGCTCCCTGTGCTGACCTGGGCAGGGGAGCTGTCCGGAGTAGCCATGAAAGCTGCAGAAATAAAGATGGCGGCAGATGGCAGGAGCCTGCTGTGGCCAAAAAGCCTCAAAACGCAGAGCCTTTTTTTTTTTTTGGAGTGATTTGGGGGGGGGGGGGAGCTTGACAACTTTGCCCCAGCTCTTCGCGCTAGATCCACTGTTATCTTGGCTCTTTGCCCAGAACAGGCTGCCCCCCGCGCCCCACCCCCATGATCCTCCCCTTCTACAGTATTCCAGCATTTCTGGTTTGGAATGAAGGATTCTACTACCTGTCAGATACGGCTGTCTTCAAGAACTCCAGCACACGAAAGTAAGTTATTTTGATCATCTGCACAAGTAACTTACTTCCTTTACTAGTGGTGAAATTTAAATTTCCTCAGTTTAGTATATGAAAATCCAATACACCCTGCCCCCTGACCAACAAAAATGCACCGCCATCAATGAAGCATGCATGGAAGGAGAGAGCTGCTTAAGGCATCTGAAGAACATGCTTCAAGAGCAACAGAACATTTAGGAAAAGCAGAGTCAAAGCTCCAGGAAACCGGCCAGGTTTTGTTCTTTGTATGATATCTGGAAGGTGCATCTCTTTACCGCCACCCCTCATTCCTCCCCATCTCATCTGCTTTCTCTCTTCTTTTCTGGCTTTCAACTTAAGTACCAGGTAATGCTCATTCTTAACATTAACGTTTTAATTTCTATCACGGTGCTCAATAACCAGATGTGTATAACTCTGTGGGTTTATATTTGCATTTCTCTCAGTAGAATATGTACAAAGGTAAAGGGAGGGGGACAGATTCATATTTATGCACTTAAAGCCACATCTCCACTTGCGGGGAGATCGAAGCTGTGGCGATCTGAGTCTAGTAAAGACCCGCCAAATCAAACGTTGTGGGTGCCCATCAGTGCCGGTACTCCTGCTCCCTGCGAAGAGCAAGGGAAGTTGACGGGAGCGTTTCTCCCATCGACCTCCTGCTATGAGGACTACGTCAAAGCTCGGCTTAAGGTACATCAACTCCAGCCATGTTTTTTACGTAGCTGGGATGGCATACCTTAAGCCAACCTTTCCCAGAGTGCGGACCTGGCCTAAGATGTATAATCTCCCTACGCAAGGGATGACGTCAGGAAGCTTATGTTTGTTGGCCAGGTTAAACCACCTCCTATCTGCAAAATCTGAACACTAGCAGCATTTTGTTAGCATCCCCCTTGACAGAGGAGGAACACGCTCTTGGCTTACATGAAAACTTTTTTTCTTCAGGTAACCAGGACAGCAGACCCGCCCCAGTGGGTACTTCAGCCTGCTTGCACTTTAGAGCAGAACCAGACCCATCGGTCACTGGTACCAGGGGAATCCCGCTACCCTGAAGTTCCCTCCAAATGAAACAACTGCCACAGCCAGGCTAATTCCATCTACTTCCTTAATTACAGACTAAGGCCAGGTCTATACTAGGGGAGAAAAGCGACCCAAGATACGATCTGGGGTAAGTGGAGACAAGCCCTAATATACTTCAAAGAAAAACTATTTCCCCTACTGCAGACATGGTAAAAATCTGCCTAATGACAACACACCCAAATCCCTGGACACCACATTCCCGTTTGTGCTCTGGAAGATTCATGTGTGCGCACAGTGAGTTGCATTGGTGGACCTACTAAAGAAAGGCGCTTTTCAGGTGAGCATGGATTCATTTTCTGTTCTTCATGCACAAGCTCACAGATGTGCTAGGGTGAGATTTTGACAGTAGTGTAACTTCCTTTAAACACAGACAATCGAAATGAGGCAGCTTTCAGCACAGTCTGCCCATCTTCGCTTGGGCACTAAGGCGTGGGGAAGACTTCTGCCGCGAGAAAGAAAACGGCCCTGGCTGAGACTGGGTGACCAGCAGGCAGAACCGGGGGACTAACGGCTATCTAGCTGATCTCCATACGAGAGCAGCGACTAGTGTACCCCGAGACTGCCAGCGTTCACAGGCCTGTCATTTACCGCACAAATGAACGCCGTGAGAGCTGGGAGGATGAGCTGTCTGCAGCTGGGGCACATCATTCAGAACCGTGGGGAAGCGGAGCTCCCCAGCCAGAGGAACGGCTGCCGGGGGGCTGAGGTGGCACCTCCCAGAACAAGCTTTGAAGGAGGCCGCCTGCTCCCTCCAGAGATGAGTGCCTCAGCAGTAAGGGGGAGCCTGAGGCAAACCTTGGCCTATCTTGCTCCCAGAAGCCCGTGGGGCACTGGCAAGAGGCGCGGAGCTGAGAAGAGGCCTCTCAAAACTCCAAAGCACATACCGAGACCAAACTGCTTGTCTTACACACGTGGAATCAAGCCTGTCGTTTCCTTCAGAGACGCTCTGCCGCAGACAGCTGGCTGAGCCACCAGCTGCTGGGGAGGCAGGAAGAAACTGGAGGGGAACTCCCAGAAGAGGGCATTCCCTGCTGCCAGTGCCTGACTGCCACCCCACCCAGACGGAAGGACTCATGGGAACAGACTGTGGAGCTTTGCAGGTAGAACACAAACATTCAGCCCCTCCAGATAAAAAGGGCAGGCTGGAACAATGCAGCAGTCACTCTAGCCAAAGCAAAAGCAACTTAAGAGATATCCCCTGATCAAATGAAAGGGGAAAGTCCTTCCCTTTACTGGAAGGTAGACAGTGCATGTTACTCGGGGGCTAGCTACCAAATACATTCACTGCTTTAGTCCAACTAGACCCTGGGATTCAAGCTTGTGCCGGTTAAACAGAGAATTATTCCAGCTCTATCCCTACTTGATAAAGAGCAACCTCTTCCCCTCTAAGCCATTCACCCTCTCCTTTGCAAAGCGTCTCTGGAATTCAGACGTTCCTCTCGACTAGTAAAACAAACACTTCAAAATTCTGCATGTGCGGCAGCCCTGCTTGCTCAGTGCAAGTTTTCCAGCACCCTAGTGCGTGCCAAGTATGCTGAAAGGAGGCTCTGTAGACAGTAACCTGCAATTAAAATGCATGAGGATGGAGGAGATGGATTCTAGAAAGAACATTTTCCTTCGCTTCCCAATCCCAGTTACACCCAACTCCCCTTCTCTGCTCCATGCAGGTGAGCAGCATCCTCCTCTTCTCTGAGTGGCGGCGCCATGGAACCATAGGAGACCTGGCCTGGTCACCTCTTCAGTCCTCAAAATGTCTCTGGAAAGGGTACCGATTCCTGCAGAGTATACCTGAGGCCCTTGCCTGGCTCTATGACGGATCTCAATATTGAGGTCAGTGCGAGGTCTCTGGCTCCCCAATCCACTCCAGTTCTGGATGAGGATTTAGGACAGTGCGGGGCAACAGGTTTCACCTGCAGCCCGTACACCCCTCCTCTGCCCCCTCTCCCCCGACCTCTCAGGCACTGGGGCACAGTTACTCTCCCCCTTCCTCCTAGCCCTTCCATCGCATTTGTACTTGGCCCCCTGCCCTCCCCTGAATGCTGGGAATCAGCTGATTCACCGCACTCAAATTCTGGGAGGGTGGGGAAAGGAGTAGGCAAGCACAGGGTTCCAGTGCCCCAGTGCGCGAGAGGCGTGGGGGAAGTGGGCAGAGAGTGGGCTACCCAGAGGTGGCGCCCCAATGGGATGCATGCAGGCCACAGGATGCCGAGCACCCACCAGTGGATTTCACTCCTGTGGCCCACTGAGACGAGGAAGGCAGCCTGGCTGCCCACCGCTGATTTAGGAGCTCTGTCCTTGCAGGAGTGATGTTCTCCTCCCAGCACACTCTGCTGTTGGAACCTGGGGTGTGATTTGCTCTCCCAGGACTGCTGTCCAACGCTGGTTTACTCGGCCTTGCGCTGGTAGCGACCAGGGATTCGAAACCACCCGCCTGGGCTGCTCTAATGGATGCAGCTGAAGCTGATCGTTCCTGGATCTGCAGGCGCGGAAGAAAAGGACTCGCACGCACAGCATGGCTCTCTCTCTGCTAGGCAGAATGTGCATTGGCAATTATCCTCTATGAGAATCAGCCCATGACGGGATGGGCAGGATCTGAAATCCACCCGGAGTCTGAGTGTTTAGCACAAACCGCCCCCCGCCGGCATTTAACACGGTCACCGATTCGAGTGGGGCTTGGGGAACGTGCTTCGATGGGGAGTGAATAAGACGTCTCCAACTCGACTGAAAGACCCCTCCCCCCCAAAACGTAAAGGTCTCTGAAGAGAGTAGCTGCTCCGACAGCCACTGGGCTCCGTCTCTCTGCTGTGGGTGGCAAGAGGCAGAAGAGGAGAGGCTGCAACCTCTACGCTCTTTCTGCCAGACACCACTATGCAAGAGATTCAATCCACACTGACAGGCTCAGAGATCTGATGCATTCGTTTTTCTACAGGCTAAACTGCAGCAATAGCTGAAGGGAAATAACTGATATCAAGAGAGGGCAACAGAGATGTAAAGTGCTAAATTATAATTTGTAAAAGTATTTGCAGAGTAGAATCCTAATTTCTTATTCAAAATTAGTGAACCATCGAAAGCAATGATTTCCTTATTATGTTAGCAGCACAAGCATGAGGATCTGCTGGCAGAGATGTTCCGAAGAGGCCACAAACAGCTGCAGTGCTCCATAAAGATGCTGATAGGAGTGAGTGTGAGCACGCAATTTGGATCAATTAAAGCTTTATTAAGCTGCAGCTTTTATTCCTCAATTGTTCGTTTTGCTGGAGTAGTGCAAAAACTATTATTTTCTTACTAAAGGAAACATCGCATATGATTTGCATTAGAAATTAGGACCTAAATATAAAGGTAAGATCAGGTTTTCAGATTTATTGCTGATGGGAATGCAGCTCAAAAGCCAATCTAGGTTGGAAAGTTAAAAAAAACTGCCACTCATAACCACCTAGGAATAACCTTCTGCATAAAGAGACCATTCCGACAGTGCTCGTGTGTGACTGGTGCTTTTATATTTTCACACATACGACAAAGGATCTTCCATTTTTAAACAAAGGTGCTTTGCAGTCAACTATTTTAGCACCCAGCAGTTATCTGGACTAATTGGGGCATGCTGCTGTCACTTACATTAGCTAATCGGTCTCCTCCTTACTGCCAAACAAGCTCACCAATGCACAACTCCATGTTTTTAATACAACAAAACGTGAAACCTAAAGTTTGATGTAAAATGCTCCCACTCATTTTTCCCCCTCATGATTCCCAATGCTGCCAACTGTGGGACAGAACCACAGCCCAACAGGAAAACAAAATGGGAAGTTATGCAGGATTCCCTTTTCCAACATAAGCACGCATCCCAACTCGCTACAATTTCCAGTGAAAGATTGTGTAATAGCATGGCTTGAGTGAGAGGCTGATGTAACTGTGTGTAAACCAGAGTCAGAGAATCTCTGGCTCTGACCGTCTCTAAGGGTGTCTAGACTACAGAGTTTTTTCGAAAAAAAGTGGTCTTTTTTCGAAAAAACTAAACCTGCGTCTAGACTACCGCTGTGTTCTGCAGACAGTAAATTGAAAGAACACGGCGGCTTTGTCGACGGCGGTAAACCTCATTCTACGAGGAATAATACCTTTTTTCGAAAGTCATCTTTTAAAAAAGGTGCTATTGCATGAAAACAGGGCTTTTTCAAAAGAGTGTCTAGACTCTTTCGAGAAAGCGAGCCACTTTTTCGAAAAATCTTCTTGTCATCTAGACACTCTTTTTTGAAAGAGGCTTGCAGTCTAAATGCTTCAGGACCATGTGTTGTATAAAATAGAAGAGCATCTATTTTCCATGCAGGAGCAGGTGAATCTGCCTTTCAGGCTAGCCTGCATGAGAACATAAGAACAGCCAGACCGAGTCAGACCAACAGTCCATCTAGCCCGGTATCCTGTCTGCCAACAGTGGCCAATGCCAGGTGCTTCAGAGAGAAAGAACGTAACAGGGAATCATAGTCCTACGTAGTGTCATCCACTACGACCTTCCAGCAATCAGAGGCTAGGGACTCAGAGCATGGGGCCTCATCCCTGACCATCTTGGCTATTAGCAACTGAGGGACCTATTCCCCAACCTCATAGTTTTAGTCTTTGTAATACCCCCTGGCAAGGAGTTCCATGGGTAACTGTGCTGTGTGAAGAAGTACATACATTTGTTTTAAACCTTCTGCCTATTCATTTCATTAAGTGACCCCTAGTTCTTGTGTTATGGGAATGAGTAAACAACATTTCCTTATTCACTTCACACCAGTCACTACTTTATAGATCTCTATCACATCCCCTCCCCCACACCGCCAATCATCTCTTTTGCAAGATGCAAAGTCCCAGTCTTTTTAATTTCGCTTCATATCAAAACTGCTCCATATCTTTAAATCACTTTTGTTGCCCTTCTCTGCACCTGTTCCAATTCCAATATATCTTTTCTGAGATGAGGTAGCCAGAACTGCACACAATATTCAAGGTGAGGGCATATCAAGTATATATACAGTGGCATGATGAGATTTTCTGTCTGACCCATCCTTTATTTCTCTTTATTTCATGGACATGCAGGAGTTTCCATGATGGTGACTGTTCTCATGAACCACAATGGGTGTGCTACCTTGTGGTCTCTATCTCCAGATGCTTTACAAACAATACTGAAGCAACCCCCAATATCCGTCTGAATGGCACCCCACTTTACAGGTGGGGAAGTGGAGGCACTGGGAAGTTACATGAGTTGCCTTAGTGGAAATCTGAAACAGAAGCCAGGAATAAAACCCAGATGTCATGACTCTTAGTCCCGTGCCTGAACCACAAAAGTTATTCCTGAAATAGAACAGCAGCTCTGGAAACAGCAGCCCTCCAGTGATTCAGAAATTCCGAAAGGCTGCATGTAGCCAAACCAGCTGATGTAAAGCAAATCCTGCTGTTTCACATTTTAAGTTGTCTATCAACCTGTGTTTAGTATCAGAGGGGTCGCCGTGTTAGTCTAGATCTGCAAAAGCGACGAGGAGTCCTGTGGCACCTTATAGACTAACAGATGTGTTGGAGCATAAGCTTTCGTGGGCAAAGACCCACTTCGTCAGATGCATGTGTTTGTAACTCCCTAGTGTTACTTCCTCAGCCATTTAAACAGTGTGTCAGTTAGTGAACTGCAGTAGATGCAATACCAAATTATCCCAACAATTTAAAACTGAACAGCAGTACAGGTTGAAACTCTAGTCCGGCACCCTTGGGACCGGACTCATTCTGAACAAGAGGACTTTTCTGGATCACGGGAGGTTAGTATTGTCTGGCAGCATTACCAGCACTTAGTAGGCTGTTAGAAGACACTAAGGGGTAAATTAGAGCTAAATAACAGCACAGAACACTAACAGCCAGGCTGGAAACAAACTTTATGGGACCACGGGAAACTTGGCCACACGCATGAAAAGTGGACATCCGGCTAACTAAAATCATTCCAGACAAGGGATGTTTCCAGAGCAGTGTGTTCTAGACTAGAGAGGTTCAATATGTACCAGGTTTGAATATTTGAAAGAAAAGTCTAAATACCTGCTTCTTGTAATTTTAGTACATTAAGTCCACTAAGCAACATCAAAAGTGAGCTGGATGCTCAACAGTGACAACTCGTACAGTACAGAGCATATCTGTATATTAGTCATACTTCTCTTGGCTCTGTCTCAATCGGAAAACTTTTCTGGGGCATGGTAATGGTGGTGGTTCTCCCATTATTGCTGCCATAGGCTGCTGTGGGGAGCCTACCACTAGTCAAGGATGACTGGACCGAACTCCCTCCAAAATCAGTCTGTCCTGCGTCAGGGGAATGGGTAAATTCACGCCAGAATGTCAGTAAGTACCAGCTTAGCCCTGCCAGCAAGCTCAGGACCCAAACATGGATCTCCATGGGGCAAGACTCTGTACTACTGCTAGACTATTGACTTGATCCAATTTGTATTTTAAAACAGAGCCTATTTTCTGTTCAGTGTTGGGGAAAGTGACAAATGAAAGGTCACAGAGAGCCTGAGAGCCCCACATGTGCAAAGTTTACGTGCATACACATGAGTGTGATTTCCCTGCAAGGATGGCTCCTGCCCCAAGCGGCTGGGTTTGCAATGGCCACACAAGGAGGCGAACTGGGGTGCACAGCGATGCATTTCTCCTCCCGTCTGGCTTGGCCTGGTCACTCCTCCATCATGAAGGGAGCAGGCAGGCCAAATCTGAGGGAGTAGCCCTGGCCCCCCTGCCCTAACAGAGGGGTGCGAGGCCAAACTTGAGTACCACAGCAACTCCGTACACCAGGTCACAATGCCCAGAGTGGGAAGCCAGGCCCAATGCTTTAGGACAAGGCTGCTCCAAGATTTTTGATACAAATGCCATGGCAAATCTGCAGCCCTAACTACGTTTAAACAAAACCCCTGCTCATTAACTCCTTACTAGGAGTTGTCCAATACATGTGTGGAGCCAAGTAACAGTACGCTAACGGTTCAAGCAATATTGCATTTCACCTTCACAAAACTGATTTGCCACAGTTTTCAGAAGGTGACGCAGTAAAACTCAAAGATTAGTGAAAAAAATCCAAAGGGGCCATGCCCAAGGCGGTATATACATGGAAGCGTATGAACTCTTCTTCCTTTTTTCAGGTTGGAAGGCCGATGCTCAGGGCTGCAGAAGTGAATCTCTCCCCGAGCCCTTTGGGCCAAAAGCTTACCTGTCTCTGACCAACACCAGAGTGCACACATGTTCTGGATGTCACATTCGTATCCTTATTGTTATTTTAATCCAGGATCTTAAAACAGTCAGTGCTCTCTTAGCAAGTAAATATAGTCTTTAAAAACACTAGGATAAACATCTGCAAACGACAGCGAGAAAAAGCTCAGGATTCCCAGGGAATACTGAGGAAGCCTTCCTCCTTCCTACCCAGGAAATAGGAGGCCACAGTCTGCTCTCTCACATTCAGAACACCATTAAAGAAACCGTGACAGCCAGGGCATCGTGACAACTGTCCCCAAACCTCTATTTAAAACTTTCCTTGGAAATGAACAGATATGACCAAAAGGGCAGTTTCAAAGCGTTTGCTGCAACATTAGCACACCACCAAAAAACCTAGCATTTTATTCAAAACCAGTTTAATATGATGTTTTAAAGTATTTTCCACCACCAGGTGCCAAGAGGATCAGGTCCAATTCCACACTTTGGATTAGGGATGTAAAATTACCATTAAAAAGTGAACTGGTTAAACATTCAGTGTAACTGGTTAGCTGGACTCCAGCCATGCCGGGCCCAGCGCACTGCGGGATGCGACTGTGGGCAGGGGACTCTTCTGGCCTGGTGCTGGTTAACTGGTTACTGAGGTAAGCATTCCGGTAAGGCAATGTTTACCAGGTAACCGGTTACCTCTTTACAGCCCTACCTGGGATATTTCTCAGGGATGGCGCCTAACAAGATGATATTTTCTCAGGCTCTAATCCAAGTTTTTACTCAAAATGGGTTTGGTTTTAATTTTGGGTTAAATATATTCAACCCTACCAAAAGAAAGAAAGATTTAATTTGGTTGGTGGTATCATCTCAGACCTCTCCACTGCCTCTCGCTTTATATCTTAGGCCCAAGATCTCTTTACAGCATTACTGGTTTGTGAAAGTAAAATAATGGACAATATAATTGATGATAAATTAACACTGCAGTATTAAAAGATTCCAACACTATTATTCTACACGTATCCCTCTCCATGGCTCTTTCGCCTGCATTTTATTCCTTGTCTAGGCACCAGCAAGTTGAAAGGAACAATGTGTCTTACTCTCCCAAAACATTTGTGAAACTCAAAGAAATGCAACAGAAACGATGCCCATCACAAAAGAAATGCATTTCAGACTGGAAGGGGGACAGACCCACTATGAGAACTAGCGAAGACTGACAGGATTTTAAAATAAAAGGTTTATGGGCCTGATCCCAACTCCCATTGAATTCAATGGAAAAGACCAGGCCCGATACATCTTTTGATTCTTCTAACTTATTTTCAAAATAGGGAAAGACAAGCTATATCCTAGAAGGAAGGGGAGGAAAAAAAAAACACCTTCCCTCTTTGTTGCTACTACTGGCAAAATATTAACCAAATGATTTTTCAGATTTGAAAACCAAGTCATGTGGAAAATGTCACACATTCTTACCTGGAGATCTGATGCCCCGCGTACAGCAGAAGTGCAGTCAGAAAGTACAGGTAGAGCTGAACCAGGTGTTGTCTAGGTAAGGTTAGGAGCACAACACTTAAGATGTAACCTGGAGCAGAAATTAGAAATTGAAGTGAAACTTCTGAGGTCTTTTTAAACTCTTCCCTAAACCTCACTTATTAAAAGTTATCAAAACTGACATCACTCTCATTGCATTTTTTTTTTTAAATCATGCACCTGGAGAGAAGAGGAAAAACATGCAGTTGACATACATGGATACAACTTCATTTGCCTCAAGTTGTATCAGTGGTGAAATTGGTAGGGATGTTAATGTGTAGTCGTGTACATGGTTAACCAATAAGCCATGCTCATCAATTAACACGCATGGTTACACGCACCAACCTCCTTACTGCCTTTGCATCAGAGGCAGTGGTGAGGGGAGGGAGGTGGAAACCGGTGCTGGTGGGGAGGCGGAAGCCGGCTCCCCTTATGTACTGACTCTCGCGGAACCACCTGCCCACCCCGCTTTGCTGCCTCTGTATCAGAAGCAGCAGTGTGGGGAGGGAGCTCGGGTCTGGCGAGAGCTGGTGATTGCAAGGAGCCAGCTTAAAAGTTGGCTCCCCCTGAGCACTGACTCCTGCCACCTCCTCCCGCCCACTGTAAATGTGAACATTTCAGCAGCGACACGTTAACAAAAATAACCATTTGTTAACATCCCTAGAGACTGACCCGTGATATTTCAGCCTAGTGATTGCAATACATAAAACAAGACAAAGTGTAGATAAATTTCAGCACTGGCATAAGCCAAATGCCTTCATTGCCGGGAATACATGTCAGTGTTTCCAAAACCATCAAAGTACAACAATACACTTCCCCTAAGGCGTGCCATAGGATATTCATAAACCCTTCCTCTGCAGGTTAATCAAACTTCAACTTGTAAACTATTTCAGGTCTCTCACTACACATTTGCAAGTCCTACCAAAGACAGACTGAAAGGCAGATTCCTCTCTACACTGCTGGAATCCAGGCACACTCCCGTGTGATGCAGTTTCAAGCAAAGGCAATCTTCAGGGGAGCACATTACAGCGTTCCTTGCCCCCACTTGCAGTTTGCACAACCGCTGCTTCAATGGCTGTCTGGCATTTGCGGGAATTGAGTGGCTCCACAGTGACCACAGTTTGACTGTTCCAGAGCACGGCCTGGCTAGCGAGTAGCTCAGGGTACTGGCCCCGAGATGCTTCTCCTTCCTTTCACACCTCTTTCCAGCAGGATGCCTAACTCAAGCAGACACAGTACAGGCCGCGTGTTCAAGGATCCAGAGATAATCTCCTAATGCTTGGCACGCCCTTGTATTTCCCCAGAGATTGCGGGGGCCAAGTGCAAGCATCCTACGCACACTTGTTTGCCCTTCACTTTGAGCCCTCTGCCACAGAAGGCCACACAGGGATCCCAAGTTCAGAGGTTAATAACTTCCCAGACTGGCAATCAGATCCATTCAGTAAATCTGTCAAGAGCAAAGGATTTCCCCAGCAGCTTTAAAAGAAGTCTCCTGAAGGGCTCATCACACAGTAAATGCACTTTTAAAATCTCATCCTTCTACTTAAAACTGTCCAATTGGTCAGAACCCTTTCCCCGAGAGTAGATTATGTTCTTCTGATTGCGTCGTAAGATCGTTATGAGCATAAAACAACATGACGATTACTGAAGAAATATTCTAAGAATATATACAAGCAGCTCAAAACCAACCTTAGCTACTACACGTTGGACCTCCCTGGACCTGCACCCTTGGGGCCTGACCGGTCCTGGATGAGGGATTTTGCCAGACTGGGGAGGTCATTTCTGGCCACCAGCCCCCCTAGCCCAGCCTGCTGGCCTCCTGGCTGGCTCCCCAGCTCCTGCTGGCCCTGCCGCCACGGCTCTGGGATCTGGCAGGCAGCCACCACCTTATGCTCCGGCTCCTGGTCCCACCGAGCCACAACTACAGCATCTTCTAGCTCCGCTAACAGCCACACATCAGGTCTCCCAACACTGCTGAGAAGCCCCGCTGCCCTGCCAGCCCTTCCTTACTGCTGGCTTTCCACCAGGACTCTCGGGTCCTGCAACATCTGTGCCAGACCATGAATGTTGCCGGACCAGAGAATCCTGGTTAGGAGAGTTTCACCCTGTATGAGACAACCTACAAATGGGATATTCGTACCCAAAATCTAATAGGGTACAATCCCAAACTAAAGCAATGTATAACTATTCCAATTCTCCTCAACTACCAGCTGTTTAGTATTTCTTGCCCCAGTTGTCCATCTCTATAAAGCTGTATTAACAGGTCATTCCCTGAAAAAGCAGCTATCAATAAGCCCCTTTTCCCAAAATGCTTCAGACCCACAAAACAGCCAACCAATTAACAGTCTATTCTGACACATAAGGGCACGTAAGGGCAGGCAAATAAAACTAACCAATGTTTTTTAAAGTACATATATAAATTTGCACTTGTCACAGCAGGACAGTTCATTGTAATTTTCCAAAATTCCTTAATTTAACATTAAACACACAAAGCTGTGATAAATTAGACATTCATCTGAGGATTGCTATTTTTTCAAAGTTCAAGGCACAGTTTATACTCTCTACCACAAAACAGAAGAGGACTGTAATTCCACTGAATTTCCACAAAGCTCCTTGATTTTATTTATTTATTTATTTTTAGCTTTAAGTTCAATTAAAAGCAGCTATTTAGTGGAGCCTAAGGCTTGGCACAAACAGTTTGCTTACAGCAATTAGGATGCTTAGTATGAGCAACATTGTTCTAATTAATAAAGCAAACAAATGTTCACATCTTCTGTTTATTTCTTGGCTAAATAGAAAACAATCACGTTTTATCAAACACATGAACAGCAGCCTCAAAGACTGCTGGGTAACATCGTTCCTTAAGGAAGGATGTTCATTTAACTGTCATATTTCACCCAAAGAAGAACTAGCTAGAACAAGGATCCCAATATCTGGCATGCCTGGCTTAATTCCCACAGACCAAGCAACAAGGAATACAAAAACTAAGCAGATGTGCACTTCTATAGCCAGTGCTAAGGTCAAAGAGGGGCACACCTGGTTACCAACATTCAATTACCAGCTTCCAAAGACACATGTGCAGGTGATTTCAGCTGGAAATTTGTTTGTTTCAAAAGTTGTTTACCTCTAGCACATCAGCAGGTGCCTGGTGAAACTTCCACTTGGCCCTGGTTTTCATTATTTATTCAGTATTCAACAACATAATCCAAACAAAGTTTAAGGTTACTGTTGCAAACTAGAAACCTACTACAAGCCTTCCTGTTCTCACATACTCCATGGACTTTGGGGCGATTAAAGGGTGGCAAAGCTCTGCAGTCTCATTTTCTTAATTCCTCCCATTCGGAATTTGGGGTTAGCGCTTTCAGGGGTGCTGCCCAGTTAATAGGTACTACCCGTACCCCACCGAAACAGGTAGCTCCTTCTCCGAGTCTCACTTTAAACTCTTCCTTTTCACTTTGGCCCATGTTTCTCCCTTCGCCCGGGTGTGCAGTCTTCCTTTGCTGTTCTCACTTCAAGTATCTCTGCTCTTACCACATGCACACTGCACAATTTGCTTAGGTGCAGTGGAAGCAATGACAGAGTACCAAAGTCACCACGTCCCAGAGTTTTAAGGCTACCGGTGAGCAGTGCTAGAACACAATGCGAGAATGTACCGTGCCTACTCTTTCCTTCTGGATCACAACTCCACATTAACAATGGGAAGAGAGACTCAGACGCCTTAATGAGGAGAAAGAAATTCAAGTGCAAATCAAAGGAAAGAACAGACTATAACTGAGTTTGGAGACTTTGGTTTAACGGCCATACATAATGGTGGCCCTCAATACACTGCAAGGCTCAAGATGGTGCAGCAGCTTTACTGACGAACGTTGTATGTAGCTCATGGAGTCAGGCCAGAGTTTCATTGTCAATTTCCGTGCCGGTTTTGCAAGTGCTATAAGTATTTTCAAAGGGGAAAGTAGTGCCTTTGCATTCTTTACAACTCCATTTTGAAACTTGGAAATCAGATATTTAAAACATGCCTCTTCACAACATTCACATTTTGGCAGTAGGGGCTGTGCTCCCAGAACCGGGGGAAGGAGTCGTCGAGGGAGGGTGCAGTGACTCAGAGGGGCCCACGGAGTACCCCTCAGGGCTCTGCAGACCCCAGTTTGAGAAATACAACTTCAGAAACAACAAGAACAGGTGAGTGCTAACAGGGAGTTTAGAGAGGGAGTTCTCCAGGTAAAGGAGAAGCAGATACAGGACTCTTGAGGCAAGTGTGTGTTGTTATTAAAGCTCTGTTCCTGTGTGCTGAGCTTGTGTTTGTAAATGAGGGTTTGTGTGTAGTTTTTTTGTTGCTTGTTTTTTCCCCTATGTTTGTAAGTGAGGCTTTTTTCCCCCCCTCCCCCACTTCCCCTTTCCGCTCCCCCTCTCCCTCTCCTTCATGGAGTGTGTGCTGTGAGTGGCAGGTGGAAACTGTTGGCTTCTAATTAAAGTTTGAATTCTAGAAGCCTCTGCTGATTGGCTGAGCCTTGGTAGAGGGAGGGACTTTCAGGCAGTCCAGGGCCAAATAAAGCAGTGAGCAAGCAACCAAGGAGCTTGCGAACAGGTGAGTGCTAACAGGGAGTTTAAAGAGGGAGTTGGGAAGGGGAGAGGGGAAGGGCGCGAGGTTCTCTTGCCTTTCTTTTTAAATCCCTTCTCCAGGACAGCAGGGATGGATGGTGATAGGTCTGCTCAAGTTGTCACCTGCACAGCGTGTGCCATGTTTGTCTTCCTCCCAGAAGACAGAATGGATTTCATCTGCCCGAAGTGCAAGCTGGTCGCCATTTTGGAAGAAAAAATTACAGGACTGGAGGCCCAAGTGTCGACCCGATGCTTGATTAGAGAGGATGAAGACTTCCTCAATAGAAGGCAGCATTTAATCTTGCAAGCATGGCAGGCAGAGGAGCCAGAGAGGGCAGTACAGGACCAGCAAGAGAACTGGCAACATGTAACTTCTAGAAGGGGAAAAAGGCCAGCACGGGAATCCCCCAATGCTAGAGGGGTAAGTAATTGCTTTTAGGCTCTCTCCACAGGCTCTGCAGTGCTGAATGCTTTGGAAGGGACCTCACAAGGAAGAAATCGCAAGGGAACACCATCTACTGGAAGGCATCGGATGCGTAGTCCTAGGGATGGGTGTTCCACGACCACCACCCCCAAAAGACGATGACTGGTGGTCGGGGACTCCCTCCTAAGAGGGACTGAGCCATCCATCTGCCATCTGGACCTGGAATCTCGAGAGGCGTGCTGCTTACCAGGAGCTCGCATTCAGGATGTGACTGAGAGGCTTACCAAGCTGATCAAACCTTCCGATCGCTACCCCTTCCTGCTTCTCCACGTGGGAACTAATGATACGGCCAAGAATGACCTTGAGCAGGTTATTGTGGATTATGTAGCGCTGGAAAGAAGGATCAAAGATTTCGGAGTGCAAGTGGTGTTCTTGTCAATCCTCCCTGTTGAAGGGAAAGGACTGTGCAGGGATCGTCGAATTGAGGACGTAAATGCATGGCTGCGCAGGTGGTGTCGCAGATAGGGCTTTGGTTTCTTCGACCATGGGACTGTTCCGGGCACAAGTATTGTTAGGAAGAGATGGGATCCGCCTAACCAAGAAAGGAAGGAGTATCTTTGCGGGCAGGCTTGCAAACCTAGTGAGGGGGGCTTTAAACTAGATTCATTGGGGGGCGGTGACCAAAACCCTGAGGCAAGTCGGAAAGTTGGATACTGGGAAGAAATGCAGAGAGGAACGAGCAAGAAAGGAGGACCCTTGATTCGAATGGAGAAGATAGGGTGATCAACTGGTTATGTGTGGTGTTTGTACACTAATGTGAGAAGCCTGGGCAACAAAAAGGGAGAACTGGAGGCCCTGGCCCAGTCCATGAAATATGATTTAATTGGGATAACAGACTTGGTGGGATGACTCACATGACTGGAGAGCTGTCATGGAAGGGTATAGACTGTTCTGGAAGAACAGGCAGGGGAGAAAAGGAGGAGGAGTTCCACTATATGTAAGAGAGCACTATGATTGCTCTGAACTCCAGTATAAAGAGGGAGAAAAACCTGTTGAGAGTCTATGGGTTAAGTGTAGAGGTGCAAACAACAGCAGTGATGTTGTGGCTGGTGTCTACAACAGGCCACCGAATCAGGTGGATGAGGTAGATGAGGCTTTCTTCGGACAACTGAGAGAAGCTTCCAGATCACAGGCCCTGGTTCTCGTCGGGAACTTTAATCACCCTGACATCTGTTAGGAAACCAATACGGCAGTACACAGGCAATCCAGGAAGTTTTTGGAGAATGCTGGGGATAACTTCTTGGAAGGATTCGACCAGGGGCCGTGCGCAGCTTGACCTTCTGCTCACAAACAGGGAGGAACTAATACAGGAAGTAGAGGTGGGTGACAACCTGGGAAGCAGTGATCATGAGATGGTAGATTTCAGGATCCTGACCAAAGGAAGAAAAGAGAGTAGTAAAATACACACCTTGGACTTCAGAAAAGCAGATTTTGACTCCCTCAGAGACCTGATGGGTAGAATCCCCTGGGATGTTAACATGAAGGGGAAAGGAGTCCAGGACAGCTGTCAGTATTTTAAAGAAGCCTTATTGAAGGCACAGAAAGAAACCAACCCGATGCGTAGCAAGAGAGGCAAACATGGTAGGAGACCAGATTGGCTTACAAGGGAAATCCTTGGTGAACTTAAGCACAAAAAGGAAGCTTACAAAAAGTGGAAACTTGGACAAATGACCAGGGAGGGGTTTAAATGTCTAGGGGTTATCAGGAAGGCGAAAGTGCAAACGGAATTGCGACTGGATAAGGATGTGAAGGATCACAAGAAGAAGGTGATCAGAGAGGGTGTGCGGCCCCTACTGGATGAATGTAGGGAAAGCTGAAGTACTCGATGCTTTCTTTGCCTCTGTATTCACGGACAAAGTCGGCTTCTGGACTAATGCGCTAAGTGACGCAAGATGGGATGAAGATCGACAGCCCTTGGTGGGTAAAGAACAGGTTAGGAACTATTTAGAAAAGCTAAACGTACACAAATCCATGGGTTCGGACTTAATGCATCAGAGGGTACTGAGGGAGTTGGCAAATGTCATTGAGGAGCCTTTGGCCATTATCTTTGAAAAGTCATGGAGATCTGGAGAGATCCCGGATGACTGGAAAAAGGCAAATGTAGTGCCCATCTTCAAAAAAGGGAAGAAGGACGATCCAGGGAACTATAGGCCGGTCAGTCTTACCTCAGTTCCTGGAAAAATCATGGAAGGGATCCTTAAGGAATCCATTTTGAGGCACTTGGAAGAGAGGAAATTGATTAGGAATAGTCAGCATGGATTCACAAAGGGCAAGTCGTGCCTGACCAATCTGATTAGCTTCTATGATGAGGTAACTGGCTCTGTGGACATGGGAAAGTCAGTGGATGTGATATACCTTGACTTTAGCAAGGCTTTTGATACGGTCTCCCACAATATTCTTGCCAGCAAGTTAAGGGAATGTGGATTGGATAAATGGACAGTACGTTGGATTGAAAGCTGGCTACAAGGCCGGGCCCAGCGGGTAGTGATCAACGGCTCGATGTCAGGATGGCGGTCGGTTTCTAGCGGAGTGCCCCAAGGTTCAGTTCTAGGACCGGTTTGGTTCAATATCTTTATTAATGACCCGGATGAGGGGATGGATTGCACCCTCAGCGAGTTTGCGGATGACACTAAGCTAGGGGGAGAGGTAGATACGCTTAAGGGCAGAGATAGGGTCCAGAGTGACCTAGACAAATTGGAAGATTGGGCCACAAGAAATCTGATGAGGTTCAACAAGGACAGGTGCAGAGTCCTGCACTTGGGACGGAAGAATCCCAAGCATTGTTAAAGGCTGGGGACCAACCAGCTAAGTAGTAGTTCTGCAGAAAAGGAACTGGGGGTTATAGTGGATGAGAAGCTGGATATGAGTCAACAGTGTGCCCTTGCATTAAGAGGAACATTGCCAGCAGATCCAGAGATGTCATTATTCCCCTTTATTTGGTTTTGGTGAAGCACATCTGGAGTACTGTGTCCAGTTCTGGGCCCCCCACTACAAAAAGGATGTGGACGCATTGGAGAGGGTCCAGCGGAAGGCAACCAAAATGATTAGGGGGCTGGAGCATATGACCTAGGAGGGGAGGCGGAGGGAGTTGGGTCTGTTTAGTCTGCAGAAGAGAAGAGTGAGGGGGGATTTGATAGCAGCCTTCAATTTCCTGAAGGGAGGTTCCAAAGAGGCTGGAGAGAGGCTGTTCTCAGTGGTGACAGACGGCAGAACAAGGAGCAATGGTCTCAAGTTGTGGTGGGAGAGGTCCAGGTTGGCTATTAGGAAAAATTATTTCACTAGGAGGGTGGTGGAGCACTGGAATGGGTTACCTAGGGAAGTAGTGGAGTCTCCATCTCTAGAGATGTTTAAGTCTCGGCTTGACAAAGCCCTGGCTAGGTTGATTTAGTTGGGACTGGTCCTGCCTCTGAGGTCTTTTCCAGCTCTACGATTCTAAGGAGTCCTGAGGCGCCTTAGGACATGCCTACACTAGGAAACTATTTCAAAGTAACTAAAATTGATTTAACTCTCAGAACAACAAAATCAAAATAGTGTGTCCTTACTACAGGGAATCCTCAAAATTAGTCCAAGGCAGGCTCATTAATGTGGACATGCCGTTAGAGCCCAAGGAAGCACTGGGGAATAATTAGTTCAAATAACTCTAGGAAGTAGTTATTTTGAAATAGCAGCACCGGAAAGTCCATATGACCACTATTTCAAAATTAGCATCACTCCTCAAGAACAGGAGGAGTACAAATTTCGAAATAAGGGGCTTGGAAGTGTGGATAATCTGCTTATTAATTTGACCTCAGAGGGGTTATTTCGAATAAAGCCCTAGAGTAGACCGGGGGTTAGAGACTAACAACAACATATAGACCCATGAGCTTTCAAGGGCATTCATCTGATGAAGTGGGTTTTACCAACAAAGCTCATGGGTGCCACAGGACTACTTATTGTTTTTAAAGTTACAAGCTCAGCGGACTACACGTCTGAGACTACTTTAGAAAGCATATCAACCCAATTCAAACTATATCTTTAAGTTATAGCACATGATCTTTATGAAGCTCTAATTGCCTCCTCTTTGCATGGTTACCTTTCAAATATATTTTGTCCATTTCCAATCATTATTTGAAACCATGTAAGCGTTTAGATGGTGAATGGAAACTTTGCACATAAAAAGTCAGTTAAGGAGTTCATAATCTCTTGTTCTTAAAACAGTAAGAGCATCTCATGACGGCTGCTGCTGCGGAGCCACATCAAAAACATTGCTGCCATAAACAACAGCAGTTGTCGGTACTGGTTGGCAGGACCAGAGGGAGCCAGAACGAACAGGACGGGGAATTTAACAGCGCAGCATCTTGGGTCTCCTTCCAGGAGATTAACAGCCCAGGCCTAGAGTAGCTCTGCTACTGTCCAGGAGCACCTGCTCGAGGAAGAGGTTTCTGATAAACAAACAGAAAATATCCGAATGGTGAGAAGATGAAACTAGACAACAGCGAGGGTAATGAACCATTGGGACAAGGCACTTAGGAACGTGGCAGATTCTGTATCGCCTGAAGTGTCTATATGGAGACTAAATGCCTTTCTAAAAGATCGGCAATAGTTCAACCAGAAGTTATGGGCCTGATGCAGAATGTACCAGGTGAGAGTCTACAGCCTGTTTAATACAGGAAAGTCCAACTGAAGACTCAGTGTCTCTTCTAGCCTTAACATCTCTGAATTTATTCCCCTAATTGAACTCACGTAAACAACAGAAAAACCTTTCTTTTCCCTTGTATCTCGCCTTCACTTTTATACCCCATTGGACCACCAGGCAAAGGTCCTTACTAGAACTCAGCCAGAAACAAATGTATCCCCTGCTGACCCTCCCCTTAAAAGGCAGCTTTTCAAACCGAGAAGCTGAAAGAACAAAGTGCCATGTCATATAAGCAGCTCCACTAACGCGCAAGACAGTCTCCTGCATTAGATATGGCCCAGAGGCACAATTCATTAAAAAAAAAAATCTTAAAGTTGAAAAGAACCCACACTTCTAACCATTAAGACTAGACAGAATGCCAACATCCATATCCATGGTCTCTACTAGACAGCCAACAACAGTAGCAACAGGGGTAGCTTCTTCTGTACTCTCCTACCTGTGTTAACTAAATTCTTCAATGTAGCGTTAGGATGCCGTTTTTTTCAATTTAACACAGTGGGAGCCAAGACATTTGTAAACAATACCAAAGAACATCTTCAAATGAGAATTGCGCAACAGTTCAATAGATTAGGGAACCACAAATCAGCTTATTTATGACCAAAGTAACATCTTGGCAGGTAGCCACAAATCTAGAATCAACACACTTTATCTATAAAAATATTAGGGAAGGCTGCTCAATCAAATATAAATGATCCTACAAAGTTTGTGTAGCTCAAGCTAATAAGTATATATTTTTCTCTCTCGGTACTGTCAGTTGCAAAACACAGAAAATATCCTGACAAATACACACTTAATGGATATGCCAATATGCAGTTTCATAAACAAACACTTAAGTACCTACAGTGATTGTCCAAGCTATCACACTGCCCGTGTGTCATCTTGTTCTAATTATCCAAACACATTCAGTGTCATTCAACCATTTCAAATATTTATTTGAAAATAAAAAGCCCTACTATTGAAGCACTGGACTCAATTTCATTTATCTTGAAGATGAGCAGTGAAGGGAATCAGCTCTCTTGCTGGATTCTTTCAGAGATCTCACAGTTCACTGTTAAGACACTATCACAAAATGAGCTCTTACCATAACCGAGCCTTTAAGTCAGGGCTACTCAACAGGCGGCCCATGGGCCGCACGGAGCCTCAAGCCCGTTTGTTTGCGGCCCGCGGTGCGGTTTGGATTTACATGGGGCTCACCACAGAGCCCATAGGTGGGAGCCAAAACAAAAAAGGAGTCAACAGAATGGTCACCTGTTGACGTGTGTTTTAGCAGTTAAATTCCTGGACTATCATTGCTCATTAAAAGTGCTGTCATATGGGTGGAAATCGGGCAAATATTGCATTTTATTAATAGCAGCAAAACTGACTTAAATGGGGCCTGTGTGTCGTGTAGTCTTGCCTTAATGTTTTCATGCCTGTCAGTGTGAAAGAAGCTATTTGCACATATATTTGCCTGTGCATGCAACCACACTTAAGTTGCGGCCCTCGGCATGTGCTGTATCATTGTGGCCCCTGCAGCTTCCAAAGTTGAGTAGCCGTGCTTTAAGTTATGATACAGCTGTCCATTCCATGACGGTCAATTGGTTCATTATTGAAAGAATCAAGTGGAGTAGCCTAATCATGTGAGGGGATGTTTATTTCAACAAGATGCATTGCACATGTCACTGGGTGCAGAGAACTTAACAAAACACGACTAAAATAATCAAAAGCAATAGAATATAGAGGTTTCCTTGGTTTCTAAAGCTGTAACACACCGGGCATTCTGAACAAACGTAGCAAGTACCAACTAAATTTTGCACAGAAGTTTTAAGTAGCAATTTGGACAGCCACACTAATAATTGATTCTGGCCTTATATATTAGTAGTACGCAACTAATAGCATTCAACATCATTAGAAAATTACACCCCTCGAGAATCTTAAAAAATATACACATTTGAAATCAACACATAGTTTGATGTGAACTAACAGTAGGGATCTCAAAAAGGCACAATTGTTCTGGAGACTGGGAACTTTAATGTAGGCTGGACCAGCACTCAAAATGTTACAATAGCCATGAAAACTCAAAAGGTTTAGAAAAGATTTCAAGTCTCTTTAAGCAGTACTTCTTTGTTAAGAAGGTGTAAAATAATGTATTGACGAGTATCAGCAATATAAATGCCTAAACTTCATACTAGAAAATGGACTAAAGGAAAAAATATGCAAAGGGATCTCCAATCAGTGACACGTGCTCAGCAGGAGTTTGCGGCACCTAACAGAATAGCAGTAACAATTTGGCAATCCACAATGCTAAGAAAGGAAAGAAGAAAAAGACTGTGAAAATCTGAGCATGACAGTTCTTCAGCCCTTCTGTTGTGTTAATTGCAACACATCCAAAGAGTTCAAAACAGCAAGAGATCTTGATGAGACTACAGGGAATTTTTTGGAAGAAAAAAATAAGATGAACAATCTGATGACTTGGTTGTTACTTAAATAGCTGTATTTTAAATAGAACTGTGACTTATCTGACTAACGTACGACCATGTAGATCCTTGCTGCCACTTTTACAACAAAATCTTCTACAAAGTGTGTCAAGTAAGGTGTCAATAGAAAAGTTATGATGTGCTGAACAGGATTATGCTATTTGTATGCAGGTATCATTTTTGTATGGGCCATTATGAATATTAACTACGTACTTGTATTTCAACTGTTTGCTCATGTGGAAACACCAATAAGTTGTGTAGCCAGCACATTTTGAAGGAACTACTCACGTTGAATGGCCTATCAAAGAACACTTAGTTCATGAGGAAAGACGTCGACCTACACTTAATGTGCCTTCCTGGGAACATTCTAACTGGAACATGGGTATGCTGCAACTGCAAATCATGCCTGGAGATATAGCAGTTGCCCAAGGAAGGCGAGGTTTTGGGTTGGAGTCTCCATTCCATCTTCCCAGCAGCCCAAGCCCCGCCCACCCTGGGAGCAACCCTGGGAGTGACTTGCCCATGTGGCTCCAAATACCATCTTGTATCTGTAATTTTCTGCTATAAAAGGCCCGGAAGCATCTCCATATTGCCTCTTTCCCACTCAAGCCTCTGGGCTATTCGTATAAGTTCATGGGAGCAGTCTAACCAAAGGATTTGGAAGGAACTGGAGACATAAGGCAGCCGTTTATTTCATCATTACCAGCCTGAACCAAGAAATTTGCAAATATTGGATGCACTTGATTCCTTTTGCCAATTTTAACACTCACCTTTCTTTCTTTCGGGGGGTTACGTCTGCCCTATTTCTCAGCAGTGTGTGATCTGAATTTGGTACTCTCTATTGTTATCACCACGGGTCATATCTGAAAATTAGTTTCGTCCTTCACTTACCTAAATTCTGCCTGAGCATAAAGGTAAAGATACTTGTACAAATGTTCATTTGATCAAGACTTCACCCTTCTGTTTACTAAGGTGATTTGGACACTTCAGAAAAAAGCAGGGATGTGAGAGATGCCTCCCTCATTCTGCACCCTTTACTTGTTAGGAGAAGTTTTGTCTTGGAGCAAATTGATTGTGCTTCTCTCAGCATGGGGATGTGGATATGGGGGAGGGGGAGGGAGGAAGGATTCTGGAGGGGAAGGTCATATGCATTCCAAATACAGTAAAACTCCATTGGTCCAGCATCTGATGGTCCGGCACCATCAGGAACCCGAGTGCTCCAGGCAGCCGGACCATTGGAGCTGCTCTGCCCACGGCTTCCCCGATTCAGCTGAAACTGACCAGCAGCTGAATTGGGGAAGCCGGGGGCAGAGCAGCTGGAGTGCTGCCGGTAGGTCCCATAGCGCTGCCCCTCGGCACTGCGGGACCAACCCAGCAGCACCCCAGCTGTCCCCAATTCAGCCACTGCTGAAACTGACCAGCGGCTGACTCCAGGAAGCCCGAGGCAGAGCTGCTCTGCCCCGGGCTTCCCGGAGTCAGCCGCTGGTCAGTTTCAGCGACGACTGACTTGGGGACGCCTGGGGCAGAGCAGCTGGGGTGCTGCCGGTAGGTCCCATAGCGCTGCCCCTTGGCGCTGTGGGACCAATCCGGAAGGACCCCAGCTGCTCTGCCCCAGGCATCCCCAAGAGCAACTGAGGTGCTGCCAGGTTGATCTCGCAGCGCTAAGGGGCGGCGCTACCGGACCAACCTGGCAGCACCCCAGCTGCTCTGCCACAGGCATCCCAATTCAGCTGCTGCTGAAACTGACCAGCAGCGGCTGAATCGGGGATGCCTGGGGCAAAGCCGGACTATCGGAAGGGGGGGCTATGAGGGGTCTGAGGTGGCATCCCCCCACACCACCCTAGACCCCTCATAGCCCCCCCTTCTGATAGTCCGGCATATCTGATAATCCGGCACCCCCTGGATCCTAAAGGTGCCAGATTATCGGAAGTTTACTGTACATGTACCCTTAAACTGCAAGAGCATTAAACACTGCTAAGAACAAGCATATAATTCTGGACAGTAATTAAATTCACATTATTCTAGACCAGTGTTTCCCAACTGGTGCTCCGGGGAACCCTGAAGAGCCAGCACTCTCCCGCCCCCTTAAAGAGACAGAGCCATGGCACGGGCCTTTTTTTTTTTTCCCCCCAATGAAACGCGGCAGGGGCCTTTTTTTTTTTTTTTTTAAGGCAACTCTAGGGATTCCGTGGCCAAATAAAATTGGGAAACACTGGACTACACATAAGGAGGTGAACATGGTACAGCAGCATCTGATGACAGCGAGTTCAGATGGCTTCTCCTCCTCCCAGCCCTCTCCACCAGTGGGTCTCTCGAGCTCAGCTCACTCTCCAGCCTTGCTCCCCTCTCCCCCACCATGGGGTTGAAGCACCAGTGCTGGCCTCCTACTGGAAGAAAACCTCCAGACTTGCTCCACAATACAGCTCTGTGAGGAAGCAGAGCCATAAGCGGCTCTGCGTGCTCCCCTTCCTCCAGCTGGGGGACCTGCAGCACATGATCGTGTTGCCTGGAGGCTTTCCCGCTGCTCCCATTGGTCAGAATCCGGCCTGGTCAGACTCTGCCTCCTCCCCCTGGCCAGACACCCTCCCCGCAGCCTGCTCCTGCACCCTCCCTCCTGCCCAGACACCCTACCCACATCCTGCTCATGAACCCCACCTCCCACCCAGATCCTGCACTCCCATCCCTATCCCACTCGCTGGCAGCCTTGTCCTGCACACTGAACCCCTCATTTGTCCCCACCCCAGAACCTTGGGGGCGGGGGGGTCCACAAAATCCACTAACCCTGGAACCCCAGAAGAATAAATCTGGCTTATGGGAAGACATGAACCTCAGTCCTCCCTGACCCCGTACCCCACAGGGCTAGAGCGCCAGGAGTGAGGGGTGTCAGTTGGGAGTCACACCAGTGAGGGCTGGGGTTTTTTTTTTTTTTTGCTTCTCACTTGTGTGGCCCCAACTGATTTTCCTGTGGGTCAGTGGCCCCCGACCCACCAAAGGTTCCCCACCCCTGCCATAAATAAAGAAAACAATGAAACCTTCGGAGTTGGACATAAATTCATATTTTACTTTATTTAAAATGAAGTTTGATAAACCAACATGAAAATCTGTTTAACAATGTAAATTAGTATTTCCTTTCTTCCTGGTTCAGTTAAACCATTCTCCCTAGCTGCAACACTAGCAACACGGCTCAGGTGTAATTACGTAATTAACGGTGAGTTTCCATTAGAAACTGGTGGTCCGCGGAAAGGTTTGTATTGAGCCAGTTGGGCCACGGGCCAAAGTCTGAGAACCGCTGCTCTACACAATCGCAGCATCTGCAACATGAATTCTTTATCCACCTAGTATTACTGGCTGAATAATTAAGGTAGAAATGAGAGTCCAGGAAGCTGCCATTACATACTGCTACTTTGTGTCCCAAATCTACACGTTTCATTTGCCTGAGAACTTAAAAACTCTAATCAGTGACTGTGTCTTCTTTAACGTCTGGGTAGCAAAGAACTGGCCTTGGACACAGCACTGCTCTCCATCATTCCTTGGCCCCCCAACCATAAGCATGCTCACTTCTTAAGAAAATAAAGATGAGCTATTCGGTGCAATCTGGGAGCTCACTATATTTATGCAGCAATGACCCTTATTCACAACCCCACTTCAGTTATTGTTCGGAGCCTTACTCTGTAATCAATCCTTAGCTTCAACAGACTCCCTCTTTGCCTGGCAGCATGCTACAGGCCTCCCATCGTATCTCAGACCTTTAAGGGGAAAACCCTGGAGCTTCTGCTGCTCCTATATCCCTCACCAAGGAAGAGGGAATAGAAGCAGCTGACCACTTAGCTGCTGGAGGATAAACCTGGAGATTGGGATGGGGCAACTAGCACGGTCTGACACAGCAGGTCTACGTGACCAAAGCCTGTCCCAGGAAACCACTTCTCCATAGCAGTTTTGCTGACAACGTGACTAATTTAATTTAATGATGCCCTGTCCACTTTGGAAAGAAACTTAATTGAAGCCTTTCTAGACGACCTGGCTCTCAGCACGGCTGTTTTTTGGGAACATACAGGGGCCCTAGTGAATCCAGAACAGGTTAGCACTTTGCAAGCAGGTTCATCATGTTCTGCCTCTCCAGCAACTGCTGTTACACCAGGTGCAGCAATGTCCTTTTAGAGGCTAAGATGAAGGGGAGGCTAAAGATACCCAGAGCCTGACCCCGAGCACAGATGAGCTACTGGCTAACGGGGATGTAAAAAGGCGTTCAGAAAGGTAACCACGTGACTGCTAAGCATCCGAGCGGTGGCACGGTTACACATGCTGCAGCTCTGCAGCAGAAAGCTTATTGATTTAAGCTTTGAGCCCGCTCCCTTTGCTGCCAGCTCTGCAGCCACCACCCAGGGAGCCAGCCTGTAACCTGGGGGGCGTCACAGACAGGGGTTAACCATTTACATCCCTACTGACAAAGGCTCTATTGAGAGTTGCCGTGGCCCTAATACTCCCCCACAGGGTCCGGTCCCCATGTACTGATTATAGTTGGTGTCATTTTGCAACCCTAGGGGAAAAGTTGAGAGCGCGGCATCTTTTGTGTAGTTCTTTTTCTAGCTCAAGACTGAATACGTTGCACTTCTCATGCTGCATGTAGCTGAAGGAGCCTAGGTAGTTTCATTTTCCATTTGAAGTTGGGCTAGAGCTCCAGTGCACTGAATTGTCAGCCTGCATTTATATGAGGATTTGAGTCTGGAGAGGAGAAGACTGGGGGTAGGGGGCACAATAATGGTTTTCAAGTAGAGAAGAGGTTGTTACAGAGAGAAGGGAGAAAAACTGTTCTCCTTAACCGCTGAGGAGGAGCTTTGGGTTGGACATTAGAAAACCTTCCTACTTGTCAGGGTGGTGAAGCACTGGAATAAATTGCCGAGGGCGGGGGGGGGGTTGGAATCGCCATCGTTGGGAGATTTTTAAAAGCAGGTTAGACAAATGCCTGGGGATTGTCTAGAATCCACTGGAGGGCCCACCCCACCTCCCCACCTTCAGCAGGTGCCAGCTCCCGTGCCAGGCAGGCTGGTGGTTGCCCAGCTGCTCCTGAGGTGGGCGTCTTGCTCTGGGGCTGCACTGTAGCCTGGCTCCAAGTGCACAGTGGGGTGGCTACCCTGCTGATCCCACAAGCTGCCTGTCCCTGCCAGCTCCAGCCCTGGGGAAGCTGGTGGTGGCAGCTGCCCAGCTGCTCCCATGGCAGGGGCTTGAACCCACCACGTCAGGCTTGGGAGGTTGATGCCTTACCCATTAGTCCACTGGAGTGGCCAATGCACCTCCCTACCTCCAGCTGCTGTGTTATCCTCCCTGGCTTCACCCCCACCCAGCCTGTGCCCAGAGTCCATCATACACATGAACTCCCCTGCCCTGGGCCTCATACACGCAAGCCCCGGCCATAAGATTGACAAGACAGCCTGAAGGCCTGCAGGAGAAGCTGGATTTGACCAGTTACGATGTAAACTCCAAAGAAACGTGCAAAAAGATGCAGCAGCAGAAGCCCCATCATTACATTTCACGGATGCTATTATTCATCATCATGTCAATTAACAATATTACGTCATCTATTGTCAGGCACGCACAGGGACATTCTTCCACAGCTCTTTGTCGAACACTTGCTCTGAATTTGGATGTAGTTTGCCGACCTCTGGTCTAGGTAGTACTTAAATCTGCCTCAACACCAAGGGACCGAACTAGATGATCTCTTGAGGTCCCTTCCAGTCCCAAGAGTCTGTGGCTAACTGTACAGCAGGGTGGGGAACCTTTTTTCTGTCAAAGGGAACTGACCCACAGGGAAAAAAATCGTGGGCCACTCACTGGCCCCAGGAGACACAGAGGCTAGCAGCTTCCCCGCACAGCAGTATGAGCTGGTGCTTGCAGCTCCAGTCCTGCAGGCAGCGGGGGGGGGGGGGGGGGGGGGGGGGGGCAAAGGTGGTGCCATGGGCCAGATGAAATTAATGAGTGGGCCAGACTCTGCCCAGAGGCGGAAGATCCCCCACTCTACAGCATGGTGCTTTCCCCACCTCCATCAGCAAGCCTGGCGCTGCCTCAACCCAGGCTACGGGTGTCATAAATTTGGCCACCTGCACCTCAGTGCCAGGTATCGTCCCCACCCTGGCTTCAGTGGGGTCCCGCTGGAGCAGCAGCTCCTGTCCTGAGACTGGTGCCATTCCGGGCACTGTGGCGCTGTGTTGGCCACTGGCCGAGCAGGGCCACCCCAAAGGCCGCCCAGATCCCACAAGTGGCCTAGGAACTGTCCTAGGCCTGGGCCAGTCAGAAGCGCATCCCTGGGGATCACCACCTTGACACCGACTGCCGTGGTGCCAGGGAGCAATGCCACACAGACGGACACCGTGGCACTGGTCCCAGTGCTGGCCTTCCCCTGGAGATGGCCTCATCCATCTTGGCAGGGGACCAGGGACACTGGCAACGGCAACATCTGTGGCAGCCTGGAGAGCCTCCAGGTGCTGGGACCTCTGACATGAGATGGCTGGGGGGTCCCTAGGAGGGCTGGCTGCCTGCCCAGCAACACAGGTGAACGGCTGGGCTCCAGGAGGCTTGCTGCCCTGGGTCTATACCGGGGTACTCAACACGCGGCCTGTTTGTGGCCTGCGGGGCTCAACACAGCCCACAGGTGGGGTCCTGTGAACACAGCCTCCACGGGAACACGCTCCACGACGGCAAGTCAATAGAATGGTCTTCTGTTGCTATGCCTTTAGTAGTTAAATGCCTGGACTGTCCCTGCTCATTAAAAGTGCTGCCATATGGGTGGAAATGGGGTAACTATTGCATTTTATTCATATCACCAGAACTAACTTAAATGGGGCCTGCGTGTTGGGCATGAATACAAAGATTCACGCCCATCAGTGTGAAAAGCTATTTGCATATATATTTGCATGTATATGCAACCACACTTAAGCTGCTGCCCTTGGCATGTGCTGAGAGTATCACTGTGGCTCCTGGGGGTTACAACATGAGGAGCCTGGTCTATACCCTTCCCTGGCCTGTCCCTTTCCCACGCAGGATGATGGGGAAGGCCCCCGCTCTCCCAGGTGCACCCTCTGCTTCTTAGCCGGCACAAGGGACAGGGACCCGTGCCACAGGTGCACTTTGCACGGATGCTGTTGTGATCGGTGCCCAGTCTGAGTTTGGCGGCTCAGAGACCGGTGCAAGGGCAGGCGCCATGAGCAGCGCTCTCAGTCTGACGGCCTGCTCCTTTGCATGTTCTGGGCTTGGCACTCTGACAGATACCACACTGATAGCTGATGTGGGAGTTTAATGGGGGTGCTGATCAACACAGGCTTCCTACAGCTATCACAAAGCATGCCTCTCCCCCCCCGGGGACTATCTAACCTACCTACAGCACACTCACGGGGTCATTCAGGAACAGAAGGACTACTTATTTCACTGTGTGCCATACCAAGTGAAAAATCACTGGGTTAGTGCTTGCAGATGCCAGGAGACATTCCAGCACCACCCCCAGCAGGAAAAAGGAACTGAGGGAGCTGCCCCCTACGAATACCACGGAGGGAAGGACTTCCAGCACGGGCATGGGACGAGCACACACACAAAGCATGCAACGGCCAGGAGCCATCTCTCAAAGAAATGTGTTGCACACACACTAGAGATTACAACAGCTGAAAATGCTCATCAGCCCAATATTGGCAGTCTTTGCACAGCATGACAATTTGGCTGAAATCTCTGGTCGATTTTCAGAAACAGGAACTTGAAACTTCTGTGAAAAGCATTCTCCCCCCCCCCCCCCCCCCCCCAAGGCAGGTTACTTAGACGAACAAAATGGGTATACTTACGCCTGCTTCTATCTGGAAACAATTGGCTCATTTTTTCCCTGGTCTATACTTAGTTAAACTACATACAGCTCAACCGGTGTTTAAAGTTGTGGTCATAGGCAGGTAATTATTCTTGTACAGACCTGCCCTAGTTTAGGCAACAACGAGAGGGGGAAGGGCTGTGGGACAAGCTCCAGCGGGAGGTGTAAGGCGGGAACCACAACTGCAGTACAAATCCCCCGTCTCCTCACACCCCGGATCGGTTTCTGAGCTTGCATTGCATTTCAGTCCGTTCTGAATTAGCAATGGGGAGCAGCGTTAACAGCCAAGAGGCTGCTCTGAGCAATCCCTATATCTGAGCTCTGCGGATAACATGCCTCATGCAGGATACTTCACTCCAGAAGTTGCACCCACTGTCAAGGCTGCCCAAGTTTGCTGCCCTGCGAAAGGCACTCTAAACCTCGTCTTTCACCCAAGTCTTTGCCTAAGTTGGACTGGCCTGTGCAGGGTGCCTGGGGCAGGCAGGAAGTTGGGGGTGGCCGAGTCTTTGCCCTATTGCGTCTGTGGGAAATTAACTCAGTGACTTCCTGATACTGCCAGAAGAGGCAGCAGTACGTGTTCCAAATTCTGCTTTTGCTGCTGTAACCGTGACCAGAGATTTACTCAACTGACCATTTTTATACACAGACTAGACAACTTACCCGACGTGGCTTGGATCCTTCAGGGCAGGGGGATCCAGGAGACTAAGGACATGGGAGGGCAAGGAGGGGCTCAGTGCAATAGGTCCCATCTGGCATGGCCTTTTCTCACCCCCCACTCCCAGCCCAGCCCCTCTGGCCACCCAGGGACCTTTCACCCCATCTCCCAACACTGCAGCCAAGGGCCAGGGGCAGAGGGGGGGCTGGGCAGGGGGGCTACTTATCTAGTCTGGTGGCAGGCAAGATGGCAAGCCCCAATCCTGCTGGTCACTCGGTGGCGCAGCTGCCCCCAATGGACACACTGCAATATAACCCTTCCCCGCACTTGCTGCCCCCAGTGGCCAGTCACAGAATGGCATCTCTTCTCTGTGCCCCTCCCTTTCCACGTTCTGGGAAACGGTCCCATCCCCAGCACTTCCAAACCCTGACCTTGCTTTAAGTTAGGGTAAGAGAAAGCTGCCTACCAAATGTGGTGGTCCTTGGTCTTCCCTTTGAGGAGTTCTTGTACAAACCGACTTGCAGACAGACACACAAACCTCTATATAGATTTAAAAAGTCTTTTTTTTTTGTAAATGTGCTTACAGCAAGTTGCCAATCAAGCCCTTCACTGATAATTATCTTTCCCAAGTAGATTTGAAATCCCCTTCCTCTGCCCAGGTTGGAAAGGAAAAGATTTTGTTTACCTCATCCTTTATGGTTTACAGAAAGTTGCACTGATTTAGGTAAAGATATGTTTTTAACCTGATTTAACTAAATCAGTAAAAAAACAAAATAAAACAAAAACCCCATAACCCTATGTGAGACACAAACTAATTTGACCGTGGGTAAATACTGACTTAGCTTAAATCAGTAATACATCAACTTAAGATAAAGTCAATATAAGCCAAAGTTAGTGCTATTTAAGAATATCCACAAGGTTTTGCACAAACATAAACCAGATTAAAAAATGATTTTAGCTAAACAAGTGCAACTGTGTAAAAACAAGGCCACAGAATTCCTTCAAGAGCAACGATTACAAATCAGAGCAATAACAAAAAAACCTCAGTATTTTAAAACCAAGCAGCAGCAGTATTGCTCAACTATTACTGTAGTAAGAAGCAAGGAGGATGAAGAGAAGACAAAAAGGAGAGAGAACTAAGATGCCATCAATTCCAGTATTCCAACAGGCACCCTGCTGAGCAAATGACCATAAAGAAAAGTTGTTTCAGAGATTAAGATATCAGTTCTCTAAAAATTAACTCATTCTGTAATGCTTTCATATCAAACTATGTTATGAACTATAACTCCTGAAAGTATTCATTGCACGTGAACCCGTATTTGCACAATTCTCACCACGTGTACTTTAAATGTGGTTATTTTAAGCACTACTCCACTGTTCCTATCCCCACTCACCCGGTTCTCCTAAAAGTAACCACTACTACTAGACTTTCCACATCTAAAAAGAGCAGCAAATATATTCCTACAATTTTTCAAAAGCCTCACATTAAGTCAGCAAACAAAAGGCCCAAAAGCATATTTTCATTTGCAATCTGGCAAAAATTTAATAGCTAAAAATAATTTGCCGACATCTCCAGAGCCAGGATTAAAAATCACAAGCCTTCAGCTAACGTAGCTGACTGCAAATGCAGGTTCACTTTATCCTCTCTAGCCCACTGACTACAAACCACCATCACAAACGGATCCAGGTTACTTACTAACATGTTGCCACCCCAAAGGTATCACCTGAGATTCACAGGAGACCCACTGCACCAATAGGGAGCCAATCTGTAATTAATTCACATACTGTAGCCACACACACCCATCTTTAGAGTTGATCCCAAAACTAGGGTCCTTTCAGCTCCCAAAAATCAAGTCTCTGGCATTTGAGCTAGAGCCCTGAACAGGGCTTCTAGTTCTGGTTCTTGGGATTGTGAATCATTTATCTAGAAATTCTATGTGCAGCACATGGATTTGTTACACATTCCAACCCACTGTCAGTGCTTGGACATTTTGAAGGCTTAAGACTTGAACTCCAAGTGCTATATCTGCACTGTTGAACAAGTAATAGATCTCAGAGGGGCAGTCGGGTGGGTCAGTATCTACAACAACAACCAGGAGTCCTGTAGCATCCTCAAGACTAACCGATTTATTTGGGCATAAGCTTTCATGGGTAAAAAGCAATTCAGGTGCAACTGACAAAATTCCTTTTTACTCACCAAAGCTTAAGCCCAAATATATCGGTTAGTCTCCAAGGTGCTGCGGGATTCCTTACTGGGTTTTTTTCAAGTAATAGTCTGAAAGCTGACTTTTGTCAAGTTCAGGCCATAGTTTCCTATTTCTCTCTTTCTAGTTTATTTAAATCAAGCAACTACGTTAAGTTTTCATTTTTCACAATCAGCCACCCTCTCTCCTGTTCATCTGTCAGATGCATGGCAGCATCTGAGAAAACCATCATCCTTTTGGTACTCTGTTCTTCCCATGCATTAGTAGCATTTCACCCAACCCAACCCGTGTGATATCTATCGTAAATCATTTTGAGGCTATGCAATAACCCTCATTCTGTTAATTTGCTAGGAGATTCTAGAAAGGGATCTCTGTGCTGCTAGGATAAACACCGTCATTTTATTAGTTAGACCAAAAGAGATGTTACAGCCAAAATATACTCTATACCAGGTTCATAGGTTAACCATGTAAGCGGTTACACTTTCACATCCTTACTTAAAATTCTTGCAGCAAGAAAAAAACATTAATTCGAAACTATCATCTCTGTGCTATGTGCATACTTACCCACATAATGCATGTTGAGGGCCAAGTATTTATACTGGAAAAGAGGATTGTTGTTGAGGCTACTTCTTTGGATCTGCTGGAAGAAGGAGCTGACGTCCCATCTATACAAGACATCCAAAAGCATGATGCTTGGGACCCGCAGGGCCACATTTAACATAGCCTCCAACTTCTCCTTTGCAGCCATTCTGTTCCTTTCCAATGAACTTGGAGCAGACTGTAAATAGCACCAGACAGACAAAAGGAATCAAATCAATCTCACTGTCCAGTCAGCTATTAAGCACAGCAAATGTATGAATGGTGAACACTGTGGGGCTGTCTCACTAAATGAATTAAAGCTGAACTAAAAACCCAGATGACACCGCTTTTGCTTTTCCCTACATTAAGATGAGTTTTGCTACCTATTTCCCATAAGGACATATTGTACTTTTTTTTTGGACAATGCTCTTCCACTTTGAAAGTGTGTTTTGAAAACTCTCATTAGCAAACATACTTGGATTTCAGAGCCAACAAATAGCAGAACAACAAAAAACTAGAGACCTCTTAGCAATTCTCAAATTAACTTGAAATTTTTCCCTAGGGTCTTCTCAGAGGAAGCAGCTAGCTTTTGGCTGATGTAAACACTTGCCATGTGCCTCACCCACGCTGTCTCACTAATATTCCGGGAATGACACGTTACAATCATGACATTTTCGGTTTGTTTCCTCCCTGCAGGTTGAAATAACTTTAACTTGTTTTTATTATTTGTGGCATTCATTGACTTCTGTTTGTAATCTAACAGAAATGTTTGCATAAATATATACAATCAGTACTACTGCTCCATCCTGATTATACTAATGTAATTCACGATAACAGCCCATTACAGTACTGCTCTGGAATTAGGGCTTGGTTTGTTTGTAAAGTGAATTTAGTGCTCATGAACTGGGCTAAATTGTTAGCTGTGGAGACTGGAGGATTTTGTTTAGCTATAGAAAAGACACAGCCTAGGTTTCCTCATAGAAACCTGTTAGTGTGTCTCAGCCATAAACTGAAAGGACTGCATTAAGGAGCGGATGGGTGCCATCTCCATGCACATTCAGCCCCCGAACTTCAGCTGAATATTTTGGAGTTGTTTAGGCTCAACCGCTACTGGACTTGATGAACCTTTATCACCAAGACACCATTTATGAAGGGAAGTGGGCGTGCGGGGGGGGGGGGGGAGAGTGGGGCCGAAAGCGGGGGAAGAGACCAAACGACAGACAGACAGAAACAAATTCTGTGCAGAGATGATGCAACTTCAAACCCAACAGTAGGAAACTGTTCCAGCAAGTGGAAATTATTATTGTTGGAGATCAGGTTCAAAGGGCTGAATGACCCAAATATCAGAGGGTCATTTCAGAACTAGAGTCACTTTGAATAATTTGCATTAGCAAAAGATGCCTTTCACGTTGAAAAAGCTAATGAAATGCATTTCAAAATTAAGTACAATTACTACAGTCTGAAACTCTCTAGTCCAGCACTCTTGGGACCTGACCAATTCTGAACCAGAGAATTTTCCAAACAATGGGAGGTCAATATTGATTAGTAACATCACCAGCACTTCCACTGCTTACTGGGCTGCCAGGAGACATTTAGGGGTAAATTAGAGCTAAACAACAGCACAGAACACTGACAGCCAGGATTGGTGGCTGCAAACAAACTTTATGGGACCACAGGAAACTTGGCCACGCCCATGATAAGTGGACACCCAGCTAACTATCATTAGTGGACCAGAGTAAGGATTTTAAATTTAGATTAATCAATTACTCGATAGTCAATGTAATTTGCATCGACTAAGGGCACCTCTGCCTTTGAAATGTAGCAAGAGCCCTGCCCCACTAAGACTCACATAAGCCCTAAAGGATAAAAAACTGTAAAAATCATAATTTATGGTCAAATTTTGCAGGTGAAGGGAAGGATGTATTAAGACTTGTTCAAGACACAACGACCCGAAGTGTTTTCAGCTCTAGAAGAGTTTAAGAGTCAAAGCCGTGAAAGGCCAATCATGATACCAATATACAGCACATCTTTCCATCTCATATAAACACAGTAACAACCACACACTGTACTTCCCACACAAGATCTTTCTAAGAAGCGTTACACAATAGCATCATGAACAATTAAAAGTCTAGTCAAAACAATATCACAAGCATCCCACAATATGAATAAGCAAAACCACTGCTCAAGCCACTCAAACACTGTTTCAAGTGCACAAAACACCCTCCAAATAACTAATTTACATATTTTTTGCTGTGGTGTGAATTAAAAGGGGACTGATATATACTAAAATTAACATGGTCAGAAAAGAATTTGAATGCAGGCTGATTATATAAAACAATTTGTCAGATTTGAAATTGCAAGCCTATACTCAGGTCAAGGTACATCGCTATCGTTTAAGAGCATAGGTGAAAACGTTAAAGGCACTGTGATTGTTACGTAACTAATTTTCAAATCATTAGGAACCAAATTGACTAAAACTTTTGGAACTGTTTTAAAGATGAATCTTCATAAACATTTTGATCTACAAGTTTACACTATTTGTTATGAAAAATACACCTAGACGGACATGGACTTGATAAAAAAAATCTTAGAGTCATATTGAACCAGTCAGCCATATGGCACATCTATATATGGAGAACAAAAAAGTTCAGTTTCTATTTAAGGGCCCATGACTAGTCGACTAGCCCTGAGGCCCCCTACTAGATACTTTCAGTCCTACCATATCCCACACCGGAAAAGGCCGTAGAGAAGTCCTCTGAGCTGCCTAGAGGCTGTGGGGAAAGCAGCCAATTAGCACCCGCTGGCTTAGTATAAGAGCTGCAGGGTCAGAGCAAGAGCAGTTCCTTGCTAGAGCTAGAGGAGGGCAGATGGTGCTCTGAGCTGGCTGCTGGGACTCCACTGGGACAAGGCCCTGAAGCGAGGGAAAAGAATGTGCTGGAGCCATGGGGAATTATAGCAGCACCATTCATTTCAAAGGGACACTGCAGACAAGTGCTATCTACAGGGTCACTGGGCTGGGACCTGGAGTAAAGGACAGGCTCAAGCCCCCATCAACTCCTAGAAGTCACTGAAGTGTCCTGGACAATAAAGGGGAGAACTGAATTATAGTGACTCAGCCAAAGAGCTGGGGCCAGAAAGGCCCCAGAGGGCAAAGACTGCCAGCAGGGAAGGAGTCCTGGGGCACTGCTCTATTCCAGAGCAAGGTGAGACAGACACGTTACAGGGGCACAGAGAGGGCCCTGCTGGACTTGTCCCTGGGAAGACGTTTGCTTTGTTTTAATTCAGAGACTCAGTCTGAGTGCCAGGTCACCAATGAGCCATCACTGTGTGTGCAGGCACATGCACTTGGCCCGGGGTGCTCTCAGGAGCCGAGTGAACCCCGTTACAGGGCCTATTCAGTACTCCTTACTGGCATACCTGCTGTCCCGAGCACAGCACATTAAATGGGGCCCCTAATAGCCAGTTAAGTGGAACAATTTGGACAAGCTTGCTTTTCCCTTCCAAAGTCATGTACCGAAACCAGTGACCGAGTTACGAACGCCAGTTACAAACTGAGCTGTCAGTCACACCCCTGATTTGGACCTGGAAGTACGCACTCAAGTAGCAGCAGAGACCACAAGAAGCAAATTCAGCATAGCCCTATTTTATATGTGAACTGCTAAAAATATAAAGGGAAAGTTACATTTTTCTTCTGCACAGTACTTTCAAAGCTATATTCAGTTGTGAACTTTAGTCCTTGTTTTGCTTAGAGTTACGAATATCTCAGATACATCCCTATTGGGAATGGAGCTTTGTAACAGTCGATTAACTGATAAGCAAAAGCTTATAGGTAAATGCAATAGACTACACATTTCCCCCTTCTCCCTGCCGGTAGATTCTTCAGCAGGCTGTCTCAGTCCTGGCTTGTGACAGGTCTGGGACCTACCCTCGCTGCAGTTCTGCATTTGAAGTGTTATTAGGAAGTAGGCGGGCAGGCAGCCCATCTCAGTTCTGTCGCACACTAGCTGCAGGAGCTTAGAGACACACACCCCGGACAGGGGCTGCTGCTGTCCCTGTATCAAAGGCAGCAGCACAGGGCAACGGGCAGCCCAGTGTGCAAGAGGAGCTGGTTTTTTAACTGGCTCCCCTCATGGACCAGCTCCCACCTGGACCCCACACACCTGGCTCTGATACGGAAGCAGCAGTGTAGAGTTGCAGGTGGCTCCCCAGGGGTGGGGTCAGAGTGCACTGGCTGCCAGCCCTGCCCGCGGAGACTACAGAATAGCTGAGTAACAGATAAAAATAAATGAGGTTACTTGAGTATTCAATTAACTGATATTTAACAGTCCTAATTCCCAAAGGTATTGGTAACTCTGAGGTTCTGCTCAGATGAGGTAACTGGCTCTGTGGACGTGGGAAAGTCAGTGGATGTGATATACCTTGACTTTAGCAAGGCTTTTGATACGGTCTCCCACAATATTCTTGCCAGCAAGTTAAGGGAATGTGGATTGGATAAATGGACAGTAAGTTGGATCGAAAGCTGGCTACAAGGCCGGGCCCAGCGGGTAGTGATCAACGGCTCGATGTCAGGATGGCGGTCGGTTTCTAGCAGAGTGCCCCAAGGTTCGGTTCTAGGACCGGTTTGGTTCAATATCTTTATTAATGACCTGGATGAGGGCATGGATTGCACCCTCAGCAAGTTTGCGGATGACACTAAGCTGGGAGGAGAGGTAGATACGCTTAAGGGCAGAGATAGGGTCCAGAATGACCTAGACAAATTGGAGGATTGGGCCACAAGAAATCTGATGAGGTTCAACAAGGACAAGTGTAGAGTCCTGCACTTGGGACGGAAGAATCCCAAGCATAGTTACAAGCTGGAGACCAACCGGTTAAGTAGTAGTTCTGCAGAAAAGGGCCTTGGGGTTTCAGTGGATGAGAAGCTGGATAGGAGTCAACAGGACGGCCTTGTAGCCAAGAAGGCTAATGGCATATTAGGTTACATTAAGAGGAGCATTGCCAGTAGATCCAGAGATGTCATTATTCCCCTTTATTTGGTTCTGGTTTGGTTTTGGCCACATCTGGAGTATTGTGTCCAGTTCTGGGCCCCCCACTACAAAAAGGATGTGGACGCATTGGAGAGGGTCCAGCGGAAGGCAACCAAAATGATTAGGGGGCTGGAGCATATGACCTAGGAGGAGAGGCTGAGGGAGTTGGGTCTGTTTAGTCTGCAGAAGAGAAGAGTGAGGGGGGATTTGATAGCAGCCTTCAATTTCCTGAAGGGAGGTTCCAAAGAGGCTGGAGAGAGGCTGTTCTCAGTAGTGACAGACGGCAGAACAAGGAGCAATGGTCTCAAGTTGTGGTGGGAGAGGTCCAGGTTGGATATTAGGAAAAACTATTTCACTAGGAGGGTGGTGAAGCACTGGGATGGGTTACCTAGGGAAGTAGTGGAGTCTCCATCCCTAGAGGTGTTTAAGTCTCGGCCTGACAAAGCCCTGGCCGGGTTGATTTAGTTGGGATTGGTCCTGCCTAGAGCAGGGGACTGGACTTGACGACCTTCTGAGGTCTCTTCCAGTTCTATGGTTCTGCTGTATTTGTGTCTTGTTTATCAGTACAGTTTAAAATTTCTAAACCTAGTTTTAAAAAACAACTTTGACACGCATAACATGGTGCAACTGATGGGCAACGCATTATAGAAATCAGCTGCACTGGAAAAATCATATCACGTTTTAACACTTCGTAACAAGAGAGACAAGGTGGGTGAGGTCAGGACAAGGAGTAATGGGCTTAAAGTGCAGCAGGGGAGGTTTAGATTGGACATTAGGAAAAAATTCCTAACTGTCAGGGTGGTCAAATATTGGAATAAATTGCCAAGGGAGGTGGTGGAATCTCCCTCTCTGGAGATATTTAAGAACAGGTTAGATAGACATCTGTCAGGGATGGTGTAGACAGAGCTTGGTCCTGCCTTGAGGGCGGGGGGCTGGACTCGATGACCTCTCGAGGTCCCTTCCAGTCCTATGATTCTATGAGGTAATATATTTTATCTTCTGTTGGTGAAAGTCACAAGACTGCATACCAAAACATCCAGGATTTGAGATCCCCTTTTAAATTATGTCCCCTAGAGCTCTGCAAGTATTAAGGCAGCGTTTCTCAAACTGTGGTCCGTGAGCAACTTAGAGGAGGGTCGCAGCTGGATTCAGTTTTTCTCTTGCGACTAGTCTCTCCCGGGCTGCGAAGAGCAGCAGGGCGGCAGAAGGCAGCCGCCAGCAAGCCGTGCAGCATGGCTGGGGCCACAGGACTCCAGGAGCACAGCTCAGCTGCAGCAGGAGGCAAGGCGGCAGGAGAGTGAGGCCGGTGCAGAAGAAGACGCGCGAGGGGCCAGCCGGGGCACGGTTGCTGGACGACCGAGCGCTTCCCCAGCTGGGAGAGGGTTGGGTCCCTCAGGTAGTGGGCTGGGGGATTGGGTCAGGACAGAGGACCCAGAGGTAAATAAGGGCACTTGGGGGTCAGAGAGGAAGCAGAGAAGACACGGGAGAGGAGTGGAAGATGGAGGAGAGAGAGAAGGAACCAAAGGGACGCAGAGTGGAAAAGAGGCACAGAGGAGAAAGAGACGGAGGGAAGGAGCCTGTAGGGGGAGGGCATTAAGGACTGCAAATGCCTTGAAGGAACCCCAGGAGGGCAAGGAGTCTGGTGAGAAGGGGGGAGGAAGCGACCCAGGGCAGTGACGGTGGGGCAGGTCACATTCATTTAGCATGTTAGGGGGTCGTGGTATCACAAAGTTTGTGAACCCCTGTATTAAGGCCTAAAAGGGAACTGCTGCCGAGTTTCAATATGATGTGCTACCTGTAAGTAAAGACAAGTCCACTAGTCTGAGCTCTTGATAGGTGGTAAACATTTTAAAATGCACTACTTGGATTGGGGAAAAAAAACATTAAACCTCTATACATTTAGGAAAAAAGTCGATATGAGCAGCTGGATGCTCACCTCTCCTAAAGAGGCCTCTCAATTTAAGGGTATGTCTACACTGTAGCTGGACCTGAGCATTAAAAACAGCTGTGTTTTGCGGCACTGTGGAAGCTCCAGCTAGTCCTGTGACTTCAGACACACCCGCGGTTCGAAATTGGGTGTGTCGCTGGAACATCCAACTGTTTTAGCACACGTCTGTCTACCTTGGCTGGGAGGCTCACTAGTGACCAAAACCTAAGCGGCTAACGTAAGGGATATTATTTTGAAAAACAAGGCCAGTGCCTTTATTACAAGTGCATGCCAGTTTCAGAGTAAATACAGCTGAAGGGTACCAGCAAACTTTTGATTAAAAACTGACAAAGGGTTGACACGCTGTCCCTTGAATAGGAGGCTTCTTCCCAGCTACACACATTCTCACGATCATTTATATCGATGCTGTTAAATTGGTGCAATCTGCATGCATGTACTCAGAGGTTTAAATCTGGCTTACATTAGCTTGCATCAATACATTTACAGGCACGGCATCGATCAACATAACCAGTTTTAAACCAACAGACAAGTCCATAAACCAGTGTAAATTCTGGGTGTAGCTAAGCACATTTAAGCTAAGCCAGCACAATGTCTTTATGTAGACAAGCCCTAAAAAATGCAATGGAAGTTACAGAAACACACTAAATGAGGAATATTTTCAACAACACTCAGAACTGGCTTAACTGCCCCTATTGAAGACAACAGTAAAAAATACCATTGACTTCAAGGAGAGCAGTTAATCCAGCTCCTAGTTTGTTGGGGAAGGATTTTCAAACACGAGCCCCATCCTCTCATTGGCTTGTGCGGGAAGAAAAAAAGCACTCACTACCTCACAGGCCCATGTCTTGAAATCGGCAAGAAACTGAAAAGGAAAGTAGGTCCAAATTCAGCTCACATCTGTAAAATCCTACTCGTTTTGTATGCATGGGTGTACGAGAAGAAATTGGTTCACAGTCTCCATTTACACTGCGGAAAAACCAAACGTTATTTTACAAGTAGTGTGTTATGAAGAGCTTCGATTTGTTTTAAAATAACTAAACTTGGTCAAACATATATTGAAAACAGAACACCTAGCTGCATCAGAGACTGTTTTGACTAAGAACTATTAAAAGATTCAATGTCAAGGTTGGAAAGCCTAAAATTAGACCTACCAGCTGTGTTCTGAGTGTGTGCACATCTCAATGCCCCTCTGTTATGCATGTCTGCTCTGTTCTTGTGAGCAGGAGGAGATTGGAAATATAAAACAATTCTTAGCTCTTCGGAGAGTTGGATTCTTGTTAACTGGCCTCATGCTGAAATACACAAAAACAAGCCAGAGTGGAGGGACAATGTTATGTGCCAGATGCACCCAAAAAGAAAATCCAGCGCTGGCACAAGCCTGCACAAAGAAGTCTAGCACTTTGGGTTGAGAACAGATTTGTGATCCTGCAGAACAGTTCTGCTTCCAGAGCTTTGATTAAACTCTTCTCTCCCACCCCAGCTCAGGGGCAGTGGGCTGCAAGAGAAGTAAAGAGTGTCTGAATCACATGTAATTTTTAAGTGAGGCTATGCTCCTGTCCTGCCAACCACGATCGCACACTAATATTTTTGCGCGGAAAGGCTGGACATGGGGCAGCTTTGCAAACAATTACACTACTTAAGCAGCAAATGGAAAATTAGTAGTATGCATTTTAGCACTGTAATTAAGGACTTGTCAGCATGTCCACCAAAACCCATTTTTCATGGTTTACTACAGGACCTCAGCAATTTCAAATCATATCGAGATTTAAATTGAACACTAAATTCTAGCTTGTACAAGGAATCAGCACCGCAAGCAAACGGCATTTTTGTATTTGAACAAGAAGTTACTACAGGGTACAATAAAAATGAATTGTTACAGCACTGACAAGATCAAGTGAAGGAGGGCAGGGGTGTGTGTGTGACTATTTTCACCTAACAAGCTTGTGAATTGTTAAATTTAAGAAAAACATTTAGGGTCTAACAACTCATCCAAAATTAAAGACAAATGTGAATTGAAGGCATTGTGGTTAATTATTTAATTCAGGCTACATACAGGCACTACAACACACATGCTTTTCTGCCAAAAGGCCTCAAAAGAGTGCATCATCCCTACATATTATGGGATGAGTTACTGAGAAGGGAGAGAAACGCAAGTTTACCTTACTAGCATAATCAGAAGAGTGGTGAGCCTAGGGAGTTGTTTACTATAATCTTGAAATGTAGATGTTTTATATTCCTAACTTCTATTAGGTCACAGAGGCATATGGGAAAATTCCACATGCAGGGAGATGACAATTTTACAGCTATAAGTGGTAAATACTAAAGAGTTTAGTTAATTTCTTCCACAAATCCTATCATTAACTCACCACATACTGTTATGTGTGTACACACAGAGTAAGAGTGCAATATATATCTGAATCCTCCTCCCCTCTGTTCTGACACCAATCCTTCCAAACTTACACATGGGCATAACTAAGCAGCTTACTTAGTCCCATTGCCATGCAGAGGACTACTGATGGTTCTTCGGACACGTGTAAAAGTTTGCAGGGTTTCGTTTGGCCTGTAATGCACTGTTGGTGTTTGATTTAGGTTATAAATAATAAGGGACAAAGAATGTCATGGTCTGTATTCCTACAGCTTCAACCGAAGCACCCAATTGTTTCACAGCAGCTATATTCCCGATAGGACAAGCAGCAATGGGCTGAAACTGCAGCAAAGTAAGCTTAGGATGGACATTGCCTGTCATGGTGGTTAAACACTGGAATAAATTACTTAGAGAGGTTGTGGAATCTCCATCCCGGAGATATTTAAGAGCAGGTTGGACAGACACCTGTCAGGGATGATCTAGATGGTGCTTGGTCCTGCCGTGAGGTCCCTACCTGTGCTAGAAGTCAATGGTTCAATGATTCTTTAAAGGCAGCCTGTGAAATCGGATATGGCTCTTATTTACCCTTCACACCCAAGCACACAAGACCTGTCAAAGAAGAGCTGGCAAAAGTTTGTTGAAAAAAGGGGGGTAAAAAAGTCAACATAGAAGCTGATCAGCCAGGGGAATGGAAGTACAGAACCTTTAGTTCATATAATACCAGTTCAAACCCAAATCAGGTAAGAGCGGCTGCTTGTTTTGTCAGCTTTGTGAAATTAGCTGGTGGATTCAGTCCAGTTCTTTGAAGACAGGAGAGCTCATCTTTAATGATACCATAGCAAACTGCAACTCTGTGAAATTTCCAGCAGAACTGCCAAAGAGTGAATTAACATAGAGACTCGCACACCCTTAGATCCCAATCTCGTCCAACTCTACATCTTCTGACCAGGCAGAGTCATGGTCGCCTTAGCCCGTCAGTTTGTGCTTACACAGAATCTTTTTTGGGGTCACAACTGTATTTTTGGGTCCACCTGTTTGTATCAGTGTACTCTAGGAAAAACTGGGCAGCTATCCTACAGTGCCTCTGCGGGGGACAAGCGTGCTCGGAGCACATGCTCACAAAGACAGCAGCGTATGGGACAGGACACTACTGGATGTCTTGCCTCCAAAAGCTAGAGGGAGGACCACCAGCCAAATTGAGTAAGTGGGCACAGTGGAGGTACCCTGAATACCTTACAAAGAAACAGTGTGCTGAATCTATTCTAAGAACCATAACTAACACGGGGTGACATACTAACCATTGCTACTTACTCTTGTATGTTGACACAAGCTGTATTTAGAACCAGCCATGTCAGTTACACAAACAGTTAGCAGATGCAGTGTGGACAGGGCTTTAGAGAGAATTCCTTGTTGTAGCTCAACACTGAAGCACACTAGGATTAAGGAAGCTTCCACTGATTGTACCTATGAAATACCTGTTCTGTGAACAGATTCAGTCTCCAGGATTTTCAAATAGTCTCCCATTTTTCCTTACAACTAGTTTTTACATGATAACAAAGAATGAATGGCTCATGTCATTAGAAAAAGAAATCTGAAAACTCAAGATGTAACCACACCAAAACTTGCACAAGAACATACTGGGTATGGATGTAAGGAAGTAGTTAACTAGTCGACTACTCAATAAGCATATGCTTATCGGGCAGTCGAGTTGACTACTCACTTCCCGCCCTCCCCTTGCTGCCTCTATGTCAGAGGCGGTGGGGGGGGGGGAGGAGAGGAAGCAGGAGCTGATGCTGGGGGAGCCAGCTTAAAGCCTGTTCCCGCTGTGTGGGGGGATGGGGCGGGGCAGAACCACAGCATCTCAGAGCCGGCACGAGCTCCTACTACATTTAAACTGCAGAACCACAGCAGGGGTAGTGAGCACCCCCATCATGAACTAATCGAGTAGTCGATGGAATTTCCATCAACTACTTGATTAACTGATTAACAGCAATTTAACATCCCTACTGTGGGGGGATGTACTATAGGACATTTCAGGAGGCTGCTCTGTTTCGTAAGGTGAAAAACATCCAGAGTTTAATTATATTACAATCTAAGAACCTGCAAAAATGTATATGCATGCTTAATTTTACAAAATGCAAGTAGCTGTTTACTTCAGCAGGACAAATGTAAAGTTAAGCAGGCAAGACTCTACAGAATCAGGGCCTAAGACAAAAGAAAAAAATGTCATAAGGAAGTGACTTAGGCAGATCACTAACCCAAAAGCAAAAGGAAACATGCAAAAGTAAATGCCAGGGATACTGGTATGTTGCGTGTTCAATGACTGCAGCTATGGCATGTGTAGAGTATTTACAGTGCGTTTAGAATGAATAATTCCCATCAGCTTAGATGTGATGTGGTTATAAAAATTACACGTTAAAAAAATATAAGGACTTATTGTTAAAAAGACATTCCATACCAGCGTCCAAAAAAAGCATAGTGATAGAAATGTAGCCGTGTTAGTCTGGTGTAGCTGAAACAAAATACAGGACTATGTAGCACTTTAAAGACTAACAAGATGGTTTATTAGATGATGAGCTTTCGGGTCTGGCCCACGAAAGCTCATCATCTAATAAACCATCTTGTTAGTCTTAAAGTGCTACATAGTCCTGTATTTTGTTTAAAAAAAAGCATAATTTTCAGGAAGTCTATTATTAAATTTAAAATTAATATAAAACTGTGGTCAAGTTGATTGAAATAGAAGTTACCTACAGTCTCCATAAAAGGAACTATTAGCAATGAGTCTTCAGCATGGAGAATTTTCTTTTTAAGGAAGCCAATATGAAGCACAAGGTGAACAATTTTCAAGACACATACCAATCTATTTACTGTTTTATTGGCTTTGTGTCTTCCTTAAAATCTGCGCCACAAACTGAAACTGTGGAAGAACTAAGGCACTAATCTATTTCCATCAGCTTCAAAGAGGCGTTCCTGGTGTCTGCTCAAACACAGTCTGAGAAAATTTCAATGGATTTATAACATTATGAAACTGGTGTAAGCAAGATAAACATCAGGCCACTATATTCTTGACCCAGAAAAAATATCCATTGTTCTGTACTGTAAAATGGTCACAATCCTGCTACATAAAATCTCTCTCTCAAAGAGCACCATTTCTTCATTATATCATGCAACAATATTAGTGAATTGAGGGATTAAGGAACATAAAACTTCCTGAAGCAAAATGCAGGACAATCTAGCACTTTAAAACTTCCTGCGTCTCTTTGAAAAGGTTAATCCTGGCATGGTACAATAGATAGTACAGGTAGTAGATTGACTAAAACCAAAGCAGTTTCTCCCCATGAAAAGCCACAATAATGATGATTTAATATCTTCAGTCTTATGGAAGAGAAAAGTGAATTATAACGAAAGCTTTGTTTTTACTAAATTACCAATCAGTGGCCAAGCACCCTCCCCCACAAAAATCAGAATTTCCTATTTTTTTCAGGTAGAAACCTAGAGGATATATTACATACAAGATGTACTGTAACACAGACTAAATTAAAAAAAAATGTTATTAATCATAGTAGTCCAGAAGGTGAACTGGTAGAGAAGATTTTTGTATTAAAAACTACAGAAGAGAGATATTAAGGACCCTGCAAGGGCCTAATTTTTGTTTTTTAAAGCACAACTAAGAAAATGAAAATGATTTCCAATGAAAATATCACAAGCTGTGTCAAAGGTCCTTCAGAAGTCTATTTAACTGAATCAACTGCACATACAGTGTAATCAAAATGGTTTGTCGGCTGTGTACTTTTTTTAACTTTAACACCTCCCCCTGCACATCTTCACACACTCTTTCCCCTTCCAAAAAGCAGCCAGTCATATCTGCAAGGTATGCATCATTCTGATAACACCGCCATAGGTCAAAAGCACATGCAACACATGGGCCCACACTCCACCATCTACAAGAGTATGCCGCACAAAACCATGCCACAACCCTCCCTGTAAAGAGAGGAGGAAGATGTTGAAGAAACAGCTGAAGTGAGGTTCGTGACAAAGGCGGAGAAAGTTAAGGGGACTGGGAAAGAGAATGCCTCTTACATAAGCACTATCCCAGGGCCTGCCATTTCCCACTTTCATACCTGAATTTCAGAGTCCGTTCTAGGGACTGTTTTTCACCCCTAAAAACCTGCAGTGGCTGCCCTCAAGAAAGCCGCAGGGCTCTTTCCAGTCCTGTCTCCTCCTCCCAGGGCTGCAAGACCAGGATGTCACTAGAGACCCAGGGCAGCGCAGCCTCAACCACTGAGCTATAAACCTCGCTCAGGACTGCAGCACCCGCTCATACTCTGGGTATGAGTCCAGCTCCGTGCCACCAGCCCAGCTCTCTAGAAAGCCAATGCCGCCCCCAGGCCTGTTTCCTGTGGCCACTGCTGCAAGGGGAGATACCCCAGGATTCAGTGCTGCTGCTGCAAAGCCCTCGCTTCCTCTGCTCCAGCCGCCAGCTCAGCGCCTCTGAACTCCAGTAACCCCGCACCACGGCATGCTGCAAGCCAGGGGCTGTCGGCTGGGAATTCCCCATCGCCCTGCACCAGGGTGTGACGGGGGCCAGCTGTGGGGGGGCGGAGCGCGAAGTGGGGGAGGATTCAGGGGCCCCCTGAAAGGGGATATATGAGGGGGCAGCAGCAGGGGGCTGGCTCGGGGTGGGGGTTCAGGGAGCAAGGGGTGGGATTGGAGGAGTGAGGGGAAGGGATTAGAGGAGGGAGTGGGATGTGTAGGGAGTCCCCCGTAGGATCTGGGGGGTGCTGTGGGGCAGAGGGAGGAGGTTTGGGAGTTGCTGTGGGGCAGAGGGGGTACGCTAGGAGCAGACTGTGGGGCTTGCTGTGGGGCAGAGGGAAGGGGTTTGGCGGTGCTGGGAAGAGAGTGGGAGTGCTGTGGGGCAGAGGGAATGGGTTTGGGGGTGCTGGGGAGAGAGGGTGGGAGCTGGGACAGAAAGGGGATTTGCAGGTTGTGGGAGGGAGGTTGAGGTGCTGGGAGCAGAGGAGGGGGTGGGGCAGAAGGAGGGGGACTGAGGGTGCTGGGGGCGGAGAGTAGGAGACTGGGGGTGGAGGGAGGGGACTTAGGGGGGTCCTGGGGCCAGAGGGAGAGGGTTTGGGGGCAGAGTGGGGGAGCTGGGGGTGGCGGGAGAGGAATTGGAGGGACACTGGAGGCAGAGGGAGGGCGTTTGAGGGGGCTGGGGAGCGGGCGGGGATTTGGGGGGCACGGGAGGGGGAGAAGAAGGGGTTTGAGGGGCGCAGGAGGAGAGGGAGAGGGAGGGAGGTTGGGGGGGCTGGGGAGGGCGCGGGGGGGCGGGAGCGGGTTTGGGGGGCGGCGGGGGGGCTGGGCGGCGGGGGGGGCTGGGGAGGGCGCGGGGGGGGCCGGGAGCGGGTTTGGGGGGCGCAGGGGGGGCAGGGGGGGGCGGGCGGCGGGGGGCTGGGGAGGGCGCGGGGGGGGGCCGGGAGCGGGTTTGGGGGGCGCAGGGGGGGCTGGGCGGCGGGGGGGGCAGGGAGGCGCGGGGGGGGGCCGGGAGCGGGTTTGGGGGGCGCGGGGGGGCGGGGGGGGTTGGGGGGGCGCGGGGGGGCCGGGAGCGGGTTTGGGGGGCGCGGGGGGGCGCAGGGGGGGGCTGGGGAGGGTGCGGGGGGGCCGGGGCGGGTGCGGGGGGGCGGGGGGGTTTGGGGGGGTTGGGGGGGCGCGGGGGGGCTCGGGGCGGGCGGGGGGCGCGGGGGGGCCCGGGAGCGGGTTTGGGGGGCGCGGGGGGGCGGGGGGGCGGGGGGGGCGCGGGGGGCCCGGGAGCGGGTTTGGGGGGCGCGGGGGGGCTGGGCGGCGGGGGGGGGGGAGGGCGCGGGGGGGCCCGGGAGCGGGTTGGGGGGGCTGGGCGGCGGGGGGGGGGGGGGCCGGGCCGGTACCTGGGCGCGCTCTGCCGGGGGCTCAGGGCCGCGGCTCCGCGGGCGGGCGGCGCTCGCTGGGCGGGGGCGGCGGCACCATCCTCCCGGCGCGGCTCGGGGCGCGCAGACCGACCGAGCGCCAGGCCCCGCTGCGCCCGGCCCCGACAGCGCCCCGCCCCCGCGGGCCGCCGCGCATGCGCCGCTCCCGGCCCCGCCCCCTGGCGGGCGGCTCGCGCGAGGCTGACCCCCTCCTGCGGGCAGCGCGGCCCCTCGTGCGCGGAGCCTGCCCTGCACGAGTCCCCCTCCCCCCCGGGATGGCGCACGAGCCTCCCCCTCGTGCAAGCAACCGCCCACCGTGTCTGTGCACGGGGCTCCCCTGCCCCCCCTTGCTATATGCAACCTTCGGCACTTGGCTGCACGGGGCTCCCCCTGAGGATGCAAGTCCCCCTCCCCCGGCGCACGGGGCTCCCCTTCCCGCTCCTTATATGAAGCCCCCTGATAGCTAAGTGGGTTCAACACCGCTGCCCCCCCCCCGGCTCCCCCTTCACCCGCTTGGGATGCAAGATCCCCTCCTCACTCCTTGACCGGCCCGGGCTCCCCTTGCCCATCCTAGCACATAATATCCCCCCCCCCCGCAAAAAATGTGGGGTTTGCCGCTGCTCCCAGCCTCATCAGCCCCCCTCCACACACACACACACACACTACCCCCCGTGCATGCAGTTCCCCCGTCTGGAGTACTTGGCCCTGGGATTGCAAACTGCGGCCCTCACCCCTTTCTTTCCTTGGAAATGTTTTCTGGTTTCAGTCGCTGGTCCGGCGAGCTCTGTCTAGACGAGCGAACCCCGGGGGTGGGTGTGTACATCTCAAATGCTTCGCCTGTGTGCGGATCGCCCCGTGCGTGCCAAATAGTAACTCACTGGGCATTGCTTCTCCCCGGACAAGCAAGTAGGAGCTGTATAGCGATCAGGTTACCAAACACCGAAAGGCAGCCACCCTAGGGTGAAACGCAGCTGCTGTTTAGAAGCAGCGAGCTACGATTTACGACAGGCAGTGAAAACATTGCAGTTAAGGGAAATTATAGGGGGAACTGGGGACACGGGATTATTTTCTTTCTCTAGCTCCCCTCACAGGAAAATGTAAACTCAGAAAAGAATTCAGTTATCCCAAAGGGAATTTGGTCAGGCAAGACACAGGAGCTAAGCTGTGGTTTTCAAAAGCCACAAGCTCTTCAGTAACCAGGAGAGAGCACACAGCATACATTTGTGATTTACTCCAAATGAAGGAGTCTCTCTCTCTAACTACAGTAAGAGAGTGGACAGCTCCATCCAGTATATATTTTAAATGCTAGCAGCTAAATAACCAGAGCCCTAAACCAAGTCTGTTACCATTCCTCTTCTCCAAACAAGCCACTGATGTCAGAAGCTTGATTTAAATTATGATGAAAGATTGTTTTTTAAAAATGCTAATGGCCCAGGGCCAAGTTTCCATTCTGCCTGTTTAGGATTTGAAATAGTTAACAGCCTACATTGTAAATCAGAAAATCCACCCTCAAGGGCTCATAAAATTCTGGGGTGTATTCTCTAGATGGATTTTTCTATAGACACTTGTACATTCCTAGGTTTTAAAATGAAATTCAGTAGAATTATGTTGTAAAGTGCACAATGATTTAGCAATTAAAATGTTATACCTTACTGTAAGAGATAAGGCAGGTGATGCATCTTTTATTGGACCAAGTGCACAAGTTTTCAAGCTTGCCTCACCTACTCTCTCTCTCTCTCTCTTCTCCTGGAACCAGCATGGCTACAACACTGCAAAAACTTACTAAATCTTTCTGAATAGTGTACTTTAATTTCAATAGCATCCTTTGCGGCAGGACAGGCCAACAGATAACTGACCTTTTGTTGTGATGCTTTGTCATCTTTTTCAGCTGGAGAGACTATTTTGTGTTCTAATCAGTTCTCTCATACCACAGCCCTGAATGGCAGAAAGTATTGTTTAAAGACCCAGTCCCACAGCCCTTGCTGATGTTAAAAGTCCCACAGGAGTGAGTACTCGTAAGCAATGTTCCCTCTAATCTTTTCCTTCCATGTGCAGATTTTTCCCATCATGGGCAGAATACATTTTTATGTGCACTGAGGCATGTGTGAATGTGCACCACCAGTGGAAACAAAACCTAGCTGCGGGTGCTCTGCTAATCAGTTGGGAAGCCTTGGAATCTCTCCTGAGCGGCCACAAAAGCACACAGCTTATGGGGAACACTGCTCATGAGTAAGGGGTGCAGAATTGGGGCTTAGGCCAGGTCTACACTAGACCTGAAGATCGCGTTAAGGCATGCAACTCCAGCTATGCAGAATACCTTAAGCAGAGCTTGGCACTGCCCCCACCGCAGGAGGCTGATGGGAGCAAACGCTCCCCTCAGCTTCCCTTACTCCTCACGACTATGAAGAGTACAGACACAGGCAGGAGCTGCCCTCAGCGTTCGATTTACAGGTCTATACTAGACCCACTAAATCAAACACCAGAACATCAATCTCCAGTGAGGCAAGCGAAGACCAGCTCTTAGATGTGTGTGGTAAAGCTAGAGTTACAGTTTCGTCTGAGAAATGAATTTGTCCTTACGGTTTCTTTAACTGCAAATCTCCATTGTCTGAGGCATTTCAAATTAAGCAGCACTAAATATATTCAGGTGAAGATCCTGTTGTCCTGGGGATGACCTATCCAACATAATAGTTTTTCCTCCCATGTCTAACTTAAATGAGGGTTGGAGGACTTCACAGAGGCACAGATTCTACAGAGGTGCAGGGTTAGCATCCAGCACTACTGAGAGCAGCTATTCAAAGAACGAGCTCTTCTGTCTACAGCAGTGTTCCTCAGCCTTTTTTTTTTTATAAAGTACCCCTTAAAAAAAAAGTATAAGTACCCCAGTACCTATAGTTTTCAGACACAATTTTTTTCTACCATTGCAACACAATTGTTTAAGTATCAGAGGAGTAACCGTGTTAGTCTGAATCTGCAAAAGCGACGAGGAGTCCTGTGGCACCTTATGGACTAACCGAAGTGTTGGAGCATAAGCTTTTGTGGGCATCAGATGCATCTGACGAAGTGGGTCTTTGCCCATGAAAGCTTATGCTCCAACACTTCAGTTAGTCTACAAGGTGCCACAGGACTCCTCGCCACAATTGTTTTTAAACAACTTAATTGTAGCCGGGCGGGAGATGAAATTTTGGGGTGTAAAAAGTACAAAAATAATAAAATGCTGTAAAACTTACTTTAAAAAACCCAGTTTTTTCCACATTTCAGTTGTGTTGATGTACTTCCCAGACTCCTCTCACGTACCCCCCCAAGGGTAGTCGTACCACTGATTGAGAAACACTGGTCTACAGTATTTGAAAATTAGTCTTGTGTGAGTGCCTCCAAACCTTCTTCAAAACACTCACAGGAGACCATATGAAAATGTCCTTGTTATCTTCTTTCTCTGCAGACAAGTAGCTTCTGTGCTGGGGATTCAGAGGACAGTCATTGAAATCAATGGCAAAGCTCCCATTGGCTTTAATGGGACAGTCAGCGCCTGTGAGTCCTACTCTGTATAATCAGTGGTACTCCTGCTGGGAAGCATGAAAATGGCATCCCACGCAGAGAGAACCATCACATCACTCACAATCATTGAGATAATGAAAGGGTGACAGTCATTTCTAGGAAATGTTTTGAAGATTCCTTTTTTGATACATTTCTAGTCCTCATTGGTAGGTATTTATATAACAAGGGTATTATAACAATGTGCAAGTTTCATACCTCAGTTTTTGTTTAGTCTGTCATCTGTCATCTTTTTTCATTCTGAAAAATGTTTTAGTTCAGAAAGGCACAAGCTTCTAATGGGTAGACCAGGTGCATAGCTTGGCAATTGCTCTAGTCATATTTTTAAAACACGTTCTGTTTTGCTTGTCAGTGATTTCAAAGGCCTTTTATAATTCCACACTGTAGTTATGAATTCTGAATTCAATTATCATTTACCTCTTGTTAGTAACACAGGCAAACAATTTGAAGCCCAGGCTTTTAGCAATCAACAGAAAAAGAGCGTCTACATCTCCGAAACAAAAGCTCTGTTGAGGTCTAAAGAACAGCCTGCACACAGGCATCTCATTAAAACTTTCAAAAGACCTTCTCATGGCTCCGGGATAATGTGGTAGCTGGTGACAGTGGCTGGACAAGTGCCAACACCTCAAATCAGACACAAAGAAGGTCCTTTGGAGGGGGTTTCAAGAAAAGCAGAAACACTGGCATGGAAGAGAATGCAATGCATGTTCAAGAAGATGGAAAAAGATTGGAGGTTTCGTATTTTAGGTTTCCAGGCAATTATTGCAAGAAACATTGGTATATTAATTTACTTACACACACACATATAAATAAAAGTTCATCTTTGTATTAGGTTCAGGGACATAATGAAGTGTAATGATTATACGCCCAAACTATGTCAAAAGAATATTATTAAAGTTGCAAGTCAAGCACTAAAAAGTTAGCTCATGCATTATAGCACAGTCTAATTACATGATCGCATATGATTCTTTCCACAGGATCCACTGTGCTCATTTAATGAACAGCTATTCAACTCTTTGTTCAGTGTGTGGCACTAGGACTTATTTACTGCACAATATTCAAACTTGGCTCTGTATACAGAATTATGGATTTCCTGATGGGCTTTTCTATGGCATTCATTGCTACAGTATTTGAGTGTTTCATACTAATTATCCTCACAACTCCCCTGTATGGGGAGGGGGGGAGGAGGCTATTTTACAGATGACGAGCTGACACACAGGGAGATTAAGGTAAAAAGCATCCCTTACCTATGGGTTCCCAATTGGAGTCACCTAGATCCAGATCCTCAAAGATATGTAGGTATTTAACCCCCAGTGGAAGTTAAGCACTTTCCTGCTTAGCGTTATATAAAATGTTGCATGTTCAAAGCACAGCTACCGCTGAGTTCAGTTGCATTTGTGAGTGCCCAGCACTTCTGCATTTCTGGCACCCAGAAACGAGGAATGAACTATTAGTGATCACTTATGAAAAGTCTGGTTTCAGGACATCCCACAGACACTCAAGGGCTGTGTCTAGACTGGCAAGTTTTTCCGCAAAATCAACTGCTTTTGCGGAAAAACTTGCCAGCCGTCTACACTGGCCGCTTGAATTTCCGTAAGAACACTGACTTCCTGCTGTAAGAAATCAGTGTTTCTTGCGGAAATACTGTGCTGCTCCCGTTCGGGCAAAAGCCCTCTTGCGCAAATCATTTGCGCAAGAGAGCCAGTGTAGACAGCACAGTACTGTTTTGCACAAAAAAGCCCCGATGGCTAAAATGGCGATCGGGGCTTTTTTGCGCAAAAGCGCATCTAGATTGGCACGGACGCTTTTCCGCAAAAAGTGCTTTTGTGGAAAAGTGTCCGTGCCAATCTAGACGCTCTTTTCCAAAAATGCTTTTAACGGAAAAACTTTTCCGTTAAAAGCATTTGCGGAAAATTATGCCTGTCTAGACATAGCCTAGGAGAATGTAGAGAATCTAGTTCTCCAGAGCAGCTGCCTCCAGGAGACCACCTTTTTTCTTCCCATAGACCCCTGCCTCATACACTGTACACCTTCCAAATTCTGCACCAAATGATGCAGCAGTCCTATGGACATATTCCTTTACTGCACAATGACAGAACAGAATCATCCTATGAGGAATGGGTCCTGTGGAAAAATAGGATGTGAACACCTTTTTTTGAAACACTTTTCAGTGCACAATTTCCAGGCTTTTTAAAGGTGACAACTGAAATAGTAAAAATGTCATTGTCACCATCTCTTTTATTTCAGTCTGGAGCATACCACGACAGAGAGCATCAGGAGAGGCAGGAGGAAAGGCTTGTTTTAAACATTTCCATGTGTTTTTCTTCTTGGGTTTCCTGCATTTAACCCATTCTGCACCTGCTGAGTGCTGTCTACAAGACATAAGCTTTCACTACTCAGAAGAGACTGCATTTTACTAGACTGAACATGAAACTAGGTACTAGCTGTGGTGTAGTATCAGTACCTTGTTGCTTACTATGCTTGGGCTGTGGGGGACCCCTTCTGGCAGCTGTCTGTAAGCACCGCCCTGCAGGGGGTATCCTGCGGCTCCCAGGATGGTAGCAAAATTGGTTATACAAGGGAAGAGAGGGACAAAGGACTTGGGGGGGAGGGTCAGTTGCTGTCTGGGAACTATGGAGAGAAAAGGCTAAGCTGGGGGTTAGGGGTGATGGACACTAAACCTAGGGGCCTGAGCCATCCTGGCTCTGCCCCCGCTAGTCACATCACTTATGTGCTGTGCTGTATTCTGGAAAATCAATAAACCCCTCTCTAGTCTACTGGCTGGGAGAGACTGTTCTGGCTGCTAGTGGGGTGCAGGATCGGGGAAACCCCAACTCACCATCACACCAGCTCCCAGACTCTTAATTCCGTGTGGCCTTGGACAAGTCACTTAAGCTACTCTGGGCCAAATTTATAATTTGCATCCACTTATGCAAGGGTTGAATTTGGTTCTTTATGCCCCAGTTTCTCCAGCTAGGAAACTAGCTCTCCACCACAAAGGTGTTGCAAGTATTACTATGCTTTATATGGGGCCTAAAATGACCTCTTTATCTGCATTGCCCAGACTGTATGCCTACTTTGTTACTCTATTATTCTTCTGTTACACTTTTGAGAACTATCTAAGATTTCAGAGCTAGAGATACTACCAAACTACAGGGCGTCCCTTTCCTACTTGACAGCTTTAAAGAGAGAGGAAAAGGGAAGCAGCTTTGTATGGATGCAGGGAAGGGTAGTGTTCTTAAATGAGTTTTATCTCAAAATATGACTTTGCTAATTGCTGTGTACAACTCTGGAAGCTTTCCAGCATTCCCCACAGGATACGTCAACAGAGCTACTGCAAATCTTAAATGGCAAATATGATTTTAAGAAAAATATCTTATCTGAGATACAAATTGCTTGTTAAGTCTGGAACTGCAGGTTGCAGATGAGAGCTAAAGCCTAAATGAATATCACTATGACAATCTTCCCCCTTTTATAAGGCTGCTTTTGGAAGCTGAAGTATTTATGTGCTGAGGAATGAATATATAGTTAGGAACTCAAAATATGTACCGACAGATAATACATTGCATTCTCCATCAGGGAAGAGACTACCTTCAGAAAATAAGATTTCTGCACAGGTTTTATTTTTGGCACATTTTCTTCATACTAGGATTTTAAAGCTACTGCTGCCATTTTGGGGAGAAAGCAGCTCATACTTGCTGCCTCTCAGTCTTTCTTAAATTTACATACTTTTGTAAGCTACACCATCGCATATAAATTCTTTAATGAAGTCAAAATATACCTAATTAACACTTTGTACAACTTCTACTTGAGTTCTCATATGTAAGAACACAGCCCGTTGGCTACAGAACAATTTTCACAAAACAGAAAACCCTAAGTTAAAGGACATCATCTTTGCACAGAAGTAATTTTTTTGTCCACAGTACTTCTGCTATCAGCAAACAAATAAAACCCTTTCAAATTATGTCCAATCAGAGGGGATCCTTGAGGGGAGGGACAGCCTCTGCAAAGTTGGTGCAATGAGATATCAAGCAGAGTAGGAATCAACTGAGATGTTATAATAGCTGTGGGTAGTGTTAACTTCCGAGTCTAGAACCCTTGGCACTGAGGAACCTCCTTTTAAAGCCAGGGTGGGGACCCTGCGGCCCAGGGCCAGTTGCAGCCACTGGCTTGCCTGGAAACAGACCCTAAGACTTGGGACTCCCCCAGCATTGGGGAGTCTACTCAGGTTCTCCAACTCTCCCACTATGTGGCTAGAGCACACAAAAATCTACTAGCTTGGGCCCCTTTAGGCTCTGGTGTGTGAAGGGAATGTGGGGAGTGTCTTTCAGCTCAAGTCAGGGAGGGTTTGGTTTTTTATTTTTTTGCTTCTCACTTGTCTGCAGCCCCCAACTGATGTTTCTGTGGGTCAGCAGTCCCCAACCCAAAAAAGGTTACCCACCCGTTTTAAAGGATAAATTGGGGGTAATGAAGAGAAGACGATGCACAGAGTATAGGAGCCAGGAGCTATATACAGGTACAGAACTCTGAATACATGGCCCTCTGCCTCCAGGCAGATTTCTTAGAATCTGCATGGATTTCAGAGAATCCACTGGGCTTCAGATCAAATCCACCATCTGTTCCAGAAGAGCAAACAATGATAACATGCTGAAAACTCCAGGAGAATCCAAAATACTGTCCACAATAAACAGGAGTTAGCAGTGGTAGGTATGAGGATGATTCTGGGGAAGAGGAAGGACAGCAGAGAGGAGGTGAAATTGGAGATAATGGGGAGAAAAAGGAGGGGATTAATGTAGGAAACAGTAGGGTGAAGGCAGAATTCTGTAAACCTGATAATTAGCAATTTAACTATAGGGCTATGTCTACACTCGCGGATTCTTGCGCGAGTAATATGCAAATGAGGCTAAGCATGGAATATTGCTGAGCCTCCTTTGCATACCTAATGAGCCACCATTTTTTTTTCCAGAAGAGGTTCTTGCGCAAGAAGGAGCGATTACACGGCCCCTTCTTGCACAAGAAAATCCCTCCTGCACAATGCCATTACACCTATTACTTTTCAGGAAGAACGGCATTGCACAAGAGGATTTTTCTTGCGCAAGAAGGGGCAGTGTAGACTCTCCTTCTTGCGCAAGAGCCTCTTCTGAAAAAAATGGTGGCTCATTAGGTATGCAAATGAGGCTCGGTGATATTCCACGCTTAGCCTCATTTGCATATTACTCACGCAAGAAGCTGCGAGTGTAGACATAGCCTAATTGTGCATATTGGTTTAGACAAGTTCTGGGATTCCTTTAGGACTAGCTGTTTTTGCTCTTCTGCTAGCTCCTCTATCTTTCCAGAACTAGCCCCCCATGAAATTGTTATTTCTAAGGGCTGGCTTCCCAACTGCTCATGCACTGATGTCTCACCAAACTTCGGCCACCCCTGTCCACAAGAACACAGATTGATCATCAGACCAGCTAATCCAATTTCTAGTTTAACCAGTTGCCTCAGAGGAAGGTATAAGAAATTACCACAGGCAATTGTCAAACAATTCCTTCTTACATGGAAATTTCTTCCTAAACACTGCCAACTAGAGGCTGAGGGTTTATTTCTCTTCTACACCTTTGATGTAACTCTGGCTGTTCATGCTAGCCATAAAAGTGCCGGATCTGCTTGTCTCTCAGCACTTGCCCTACATTATACTGAATACGTTAGCAATCTACAGATAAGGATCTAGAAATACCTATGGTATTATAGGCAGAGCACATAATTTAATTCCAGGTCATGTTTACTGCCTGCAGCAGACACAATTATCTTTCAAATTCAATTAAAACTGCAAGCTGAAATACATTGGAACAGGGTAGAACATCTGGTAAATGGAGTGCCAAGTGCAGAATACAGTTTACTAGTAATCCAGAGTAGTTTATTAAGGTATGTGTTTTTCCAGGTACTTTATATAAGGGTACAAATGAAAATCTTGCTTCTGCCAGCCTGAAATGTTTGAGTTAACCACTAGCCAGTTGTTGAGCTACTTGCAACCACTCTCATTGCCACAATTCCCAGCCAACAAATATGGAACCTCTCATCCCTGACTGCCATGGAGACAACCCCAAGTAGATACACCTATTACTCCTACTTCAGTCTTACCCGTGAGATTGAGACACACCCCTGCACCGGCATGAGCCCGACCAGCATGTATGTAGCCTCCTCTTGCACACCCGCCCCAGCAACCAGCCCCTGAACACACAGGCACCTGCTAATCTACAAAACCATCCGCCTGAGGCTTAGACCACCCTCCACCAGTCCTCTGCCCTGGAACCTAGGCCCCCCCCGCCCCGCGGGGACCCCCCGTGCCTGGCCCCCCACCCTCTGCTCCACGGGGACCCCCCCTGCCCCGCAGGGAGCCCCCCATCCGGGCCCAGGCCCCCCCCCCCAGGCCCCCCCCGCAGGGAGCCCCCCCTCCGGGCCCAGGCCCCCCCCGCCCCGCAGGGAGCCCCCCATCCGGGCCCAGGCCCCCCCCCCGCCCCGCGGGGGCCCCCCCCGGGCCCCCCCCCCCGCCCCGCAGGGAGCCCCCCACCCGGGCCCAGGCCCCCCCCGCCCCGCAGGGAGCCCCCCATCCGGGCCCAGGCCCCCCCCGCCCCGCAGGGAGCCCCCCATCCGGGCCCAGGCCCCCCCCGCCCCGCGGGGACCCCCCTCCCTCTGCCCCGCGGGGACCCCCCTCCCTCTGCCCCGCGGGGAGCCCCTTGTCCGGGCCTAGACGCCTCCCCTCCGGCCGTGTGCGCACGCGCACTACCCAGAGCCAACCGCCTCCGGCCCCCCACCCTGCATCCGGGTTCCTGGCGCGCGGCGGGAAGCGAGCCGCTCCGCCGGTCCGGCCACATCCGGGTCTTCCTGCGCCACTCCTTCCGGGTCGCGGGGAGTCGGCGCGTTCCGCTTCCGGTGCGGCTGCTCCCGGGGAAGTGCCGGTTCCGTTACCCAGGGTGAGTGAGGCGGGGAGCGGGGCTCCCTCGCGCGCTGCGGGGCGGGGAGCCCGCACGGGGGGGGGGGGAGGGCGGTTCGTGGTCGCTGCCGCCGCCGGGGAGCCCCTCACGGGGGCCCTGCCCGCGGGGGCGGGGGCGCGAGGGGGCCGCTAGGGACCCGCCCCCCCACTGCAGAAGGGAGGCGGGCGCGTTGGAGAGGGCCCGGCGGAGGCGCCCGAAACCATGCGGGGCTGGAGCACGTGGCCTGTGAGGGGAGGCTGAGGGGCTGGTTCAGCCTGCGGGGGGGGGGGGAGCAGCCTTCAGCTCCCTGCGGGGGGGTCCAGAGAGGCTGTTCTCAGTGGGGGCAGCACGAGGAGCAACGGGCTCAAGCTGCAGCGGGGGGGGGGGGGGGGGGTCGAGGCTGGAGATTAGGAAAAACTATTCCCGGGGGGGGGGGGGAGCGCTGGGACGGGTTGCCCAGGGAGGGGGTGGAATCTCCATCCCAAGCTTGACACACTCCTGGCTGGGATGATGTAGTTGGGGTTGGCCCTGCTTCGAGCAAGCGTTTGGGCCAGGTGACCTCCTAAGGTCTGTTTGCACCCGAATCATCTCTTGAGAGTTGCTCACCAGTATTTTTAGAAACCCTCATCTGTCTTTGGGATGTAGCTGGTTACGCACGGGTCTGGTGCATTAAGAAAAAAATGAGAGTGGTCACAAGGCTTGGTTGTAGGACTCTACTAGTTATAATAAGCCCACTGGCCCCGAATAGTTTGGTAGGGCCTCATGTCTTGTCCTCCAGTTCTGAATAGTGGTCTAAACTGTGACTCTTCTGTGCCCTGGTATACAGAAGATCTTTGATAGGTGAAGTGAAAGGGACACTGGAGGGCTAGTGATGGAATCTATTCTGAGTTTGACCAACAGAACTTGTGCAGCGGTGCAAGATGCAAAGACCTTTACATAACATTTGAATTTCCAACTGGAAATGCTCTTCTTGATGGTGAACAAGCTGGTTAATCTGTTTATATTCACTAGCAGAGCTGAGTGTTTGGGTTAGTGAGGTGTTCCCTCTCTCTCTTTCACTTTCAAGATAAAAGCCTTTGGATTTGGACCAAACAATTCATCTGGGATCAATTTCTCACCAAGGTTGCACACTGTAGTTCTTGGGTGCTGTCTGTGTGGCACCCAGCACATCTGAATTAGAGCCCTGTTCCTCTCAGCCAGTGAAGGTCAGTGGGTAGGTGCTGGGGACACTTCTGGAAGGCATGATGCTAGCTCCTTCTAAATAAATTACTACTGTGTTTTCTCCAAAACATCTCCTGATGTTGGGTTTCTATCGCTTTTAATTTTTTTAATGGAAGATTAATGAGGAAGCTGTGATGGAGGTTCAGCAGTGCATGAAATTATTTGATCCAATTCTGTTTCCTTCTAGGCCTGTCCTGGGCACATTAGAGACAGCTGATTCAATTATCTGAATCAATCAAAGTCTTTTGCCTGTGGATGAAGTTAATTCAGATCCTTTACCTCCTGATTCCTGATGTGCACCTGTAGAAATAGATGGTTAGAACCCTGCAAGAATACAAAATTGTATCCATATCTGCAAAAATGAGCTGCGGATATCTGCATCCATGGTTGCGGATATAAAGCAGATATCTGTGGATTTGCAGGGCTCTGTAGGTAGTTGTTTGAGTGTCTGTACAAGAGAGGAAGGATAGAGTATTTTAAGCACAGTACTGGGACATGAGAGATCTGGTTTCAGTTCCTGGCTCAGCCGCTGATCCGTGTGTGATCTTGGGCAAGTCACTTAATTTGTCTGGGCCTAGTTTCTCATCGGGAACATGGGGGTATGTGCCCTTCTTATGTATTTAGATTCTGGGTAGGGACCATCTCTTACTCTGTATACCTCACTTACTGCTATGGGGTCCTGTGTTTGGTAGGGGCCCCTAAGTGCTACTCTGGAACATAGGGTGTGGTGAGTGTTAGTAAGTCTGAGATTCAGATAGTTCTGAAGAACACTGAAGAGAGCATCAAATAGGAAAAAAATCTGATTCGAAGCATCTGACTACTTTTAAATCTGTAGTTCCAGCTTGCCTTACTTATTTTTAAACACCTCCATACACTTGCTATAGATGTTCTTGGTACTTCTGTGGGTCAGTTCTTTTCACTTTCTTATGCCAATCTTCTGTTTGTTCCTTCAGACAAGCTCACACTAATGATACAATAGCCTTCTCCTCTGCCCCTCCTGCTAATCTAGAACATCCTTCCTTTGACCTTGTACCTCACTGATTCTCCACCAATTTTCAAACTTCAGCAGAAAACTGTATAGAAAAGGGAGGAAAACTACTAAATATCTCTCTCCCTTTGCTATTTGTGTCTGTTACTGGGTGTGACCTAAGTGTAAACTGTTTTGGACACAGTTGGTATAAAGGATGCTATATAAATCAAAGGGTTGTTTTGAGAGAACTATAAGGTAATTGCATTATGTGGATATCATAACAAGTACAAGTGTTTTGGCTTTGTCTTCGCACACCTACATTGATACTGGCAGAATAAAATATGTGCTATATTGCAAGTATTTAACATCTGCAAGGGCCTAAATGAGCGCAGAGAAGGCTAATACTTAAATTTAACGGTCAAGATTAGAAATATTTGTACATGTAGTTGTCCTTCCATAATTTCATGTGTCAAATTCATACACTTGACAGTCTCATTGCTTAAGAGTGCCATAGTGCAGTTAAGACTTGCAATTACTATCATTATGATGCTGTTTTACTAAAGTTGAGTGCTACTAGCATACACTGTGTTTGATGTGCATTGAATCGGCATTGAAGAAGCACAAAATGAATGTAACCCTGCTAAATTATATTAAAATGTAACTACAAGCCCCAGTTTTATTTCTGCATTGAATCCCTCAGTCAATCCCTTAACATTTGTATTAACTGCAGCACTTATGACAACGAAACACCCAAAATAATACAGAAGCCTTTTAAAATATTGCAAGCATATAGTATAAATCTGTTTGTCTTCCATTAAATGCTGTTCTCAGTTCTGCATTTTTTAATATGACATTTCTTTGTCCCTTCCCTTCTTGCAGATATTGCTGGCTGTAATTTTGAACATATGCTTCAAGGATGTCTCTCTCTATTATAATAAAATGGGGTGGACAGGAATATTCTATAACCTCATTATCAGAAGATGATACGGTGTTAGATCTTAAACAGTCTCTCAAAGGCCTTACAGGAGTGCTACCAGAGCGCCAGAAGCTGCTTGGACTGAAAATGAAAGGTAATTCTTCATGTTAATTATTTGTCGAGACACCGTCAGAGGAAGAACCTATTTTTATGTGCCCCAGTTGTATACACCAGTGGTGCTCTTCCTGCCCAAGCTAATGGCTATGGATTTTGAATGGATGTGTTGGCAGGGATGTCGTACATCACTGAATATTACTTAGTATTGGTACATCATGCCTGTCCTTAGGCAACTGCCAGCTGATGTGAAACTTCGGCAAAGTTTTGTTTTGTTTTTTTTTAAAGAAAAGTGCAAGTATGTGTAGTACTTGGATTATTAGCCCCCTCTCTTAATTGGAGATTCAAAGTGCTGTTGTAGGATAAGTAGTTTTTTATTTCAGTGTGGCATTACTCTGTGTATTCAGAGATTCCTAATAGTCTATTCTTGAACATCTCAGGTGGGTAGCCTTGTTAGTCTGTAACTGAAAAAACTTAAACAATGAAAGAAGCCGGTTGTGCCCACGAAAGCTCGTGATACTACCTACATTTTTGGATAATCTCTAAGGCAGTGGTCCCCAACGCGGTGCCCGCGGGTGCCATGGCTCCTGCCAGGGCATTTGTGTGCGCCCGCCGACAACCTGGGCTGGCCCCGCCCCCGGCGCACTGGAGGCGCCTGGTGCACAGTGCTCGGGCGGCCCCAGCCCCAGGGGACATGCGGGTGCGCGGCGCTGGTGCCGGCCCCGGGTGCGCGGCCCCGGGCCCACGGCACAAGGCGCTCGGGCGGCCCCAGCCCTGGCGCACATGCTGGCGCCGGTTGCAAGGGCATCCCTGCCCCTGGCGTGCCCCAGGACGCGCGGCCCCGCCCCGGGCGCCCTGCGCGTGAGTGGCTCCACCCCCCAGGCGCCCAGCGCGTGAGTGGCACCGCCCCCAGGCGCCCAGCGTGTGAGTGGCCCCGCGCCCGGGAGCCTCTAAAGGTTGGGGACCACTGCTCTAAGGTGCTGCAGGACCATTTGTTGCTTAAGTTTATCCTTGAACATGTTAGTGGCATAGGGAAACTGATGCTCCAGTGGCATGGTAGTTAGTGCGGGTCTGTCGTCATGGACCAAATGGAACCCTCTGCTGCAGTGAGAAAACAATGTTCTGCTTCTTTTGCAGGCAAACCTGCAGACAATGATGTTAAGCTCGGAGCTCTGAAACTGAAACCAAATACGAAAATCATGATGATGGGAACTCGTGAAGAGAGTTTGGTAAACATTTTCTTTTTGAACATTTGTTTCTGTAAAATTGTAAACTCTTTTGTCATATGTTTCCTAAGTATGACTGAGATTCTAGTGTTCCAGCGACAAGTTAGTGTAAAATAATGGCACCATATCAACTTCCTGCTCCTGCCTTGTATGTAAAATGAACTTGCCTGTAGAACTGTAATAAATTTTCGCATGTTATAATTGCTGTAATAAGTCATAAGTATAAGCCCTGTTTCGTGTGGCTAACATCTATCAAAAGTTTCTCAAACTGTGCCATTGTTAACGTGAAAATTATATAAATTAAGCAGTTTTATCTTTCTCTGGTAACGTGTTGTAATAGAGTTCTGCAGTCCTGTGTGTTTATTTTAATGCTGCTTTTTTTTCATCCTTCTAGGAGGATGTCCTCGGACCACCTCCTGACAATGATGACGTTGTCAATGATTTTGATATTGAAGAGGAAGTTGTTGAAGTAGAAAATAGGTGCGTTGTAGCTATTTTAAGAAAAGATTGCAGTGTTGCTGAATCTTTAATCCTCATGTTAACGATAACTGTTTGTACTCTTGTATTAGGGAAGAAAACCTATTAAAAATTTCCCGCAGAGTTAAAGAGTACAAAGTGGAAATTCTGAATCCTCCTAGGGAAGGGAAAAAGCTGTTGGTACTAGATGTTGATTACACACTGTTTGGTAAGTTATGGAACTTACTTCTTAAAGAAGTTAGTCTATTCAGTAATTACTGTGTTAGGCTTTGATAGGTTTTTTCCCCTTACAAGTCACGTTTTGTAACTTTTGTTTGTGTCACTACATTGCTACCTTGTACTCTTGGTTTTTGTGTTTTGTCTGGCATTGCTACAGTTTTAAAGATAACCTTGTACTTTATCAACATTGAATACATTGGATTTGAAGTAGAAATGCATTAATATGCTAAACAGAGATGCAGAGAAGTTTGGGGGGAGGAGGTGTCAAATTTATATTTACATCCTATTTTTGCTTTTCTTTGCTATCCTAGGCATTGAGGTGTCACTGAAGGGAAAAACAATTATTTTTAAAATTCTAAAGTTAACCTGTAGGTGATCAGGTTTCTCTTTTAGGGAAGAGGAGATTAGGTCCGTGTTGGGACCAGTTCTGTTCCGTATCTTCATCAACGACTTAGATGATGGCATAGAAAGTACGCTTATTAAGATTGCAGATGATACCAAGCTTGGAGGGGTTGCAACTGTTTTGGAGGATAGGTGTCATAATTCAAAATGATCTGGAGAAATGGTCTGAGGTAAATAGGATGACCTTTTAATAAGGACAAATGCAAAGTACTCCACTTAGGAAGGAACAACCCATTTCACACACACAGAATGGGAAGTGACTGTCTAGGAAGCAGTACTGCAGAAAGGGATCTAGGGATCATAGTTGACCACAAGGTAAATATGAGTCAACGGTGTGACACTGTTCCAAAAAAAGCAAATGTGATCATGGGCTGCATTAATAGGAGTGTTGTGAGCAAGACACAAGAAGTCATTCTTCCACTCTGCTCTGTGCTGATTAGGCCTCAGTTGGAGGATTGTGTCCAATTCTGGGCACCACATTCAAGAAAGATGTGGAGAAATTGGAGAAGGTCCAGAGAAGAGCAACAAAAATGATGGAAGGCCTAGAAAACACAAGCTATGAGGGAAGGCTGAAGGAATTGGGCTTGTTTAGTTTGGAAGAGAGAAGACAGAGAGGACGTGATAGCGGTTTTCAAGTATCTAAAAGGATGTCAGAAGAAGGAGGGGGGGGGGAATTGTTCTGGCTTCTGAGGACAGGACAAGAAGCAATGGGCTTAAACTGCAGCAAGGGAGGTTTAGGTTGGACATTAGGAAAAACTTCCTGCCTGTCAGGGTGATTAAGCACTGGAATAAATTGCCTAGGGGGGTTGTGGAATCTCCATCACTGGAGATCTTGAAGAGCAGGTTGGACAGACACTTGTCAGGGATGATCTAGATGGTGCATGGTCCTGCCATGAGCGCAGGGGACTGGACTTGATGATCTCTCAAGATCCCTTCCTGTTCAAGGATTCTATGATTCTCATGGAGTTTTGAAACACCCATCCATAAAACATTGCATATGAAAACTACCAAAATGGTTTCTCTGAAAGATCATCCTTTTCTTATGTCATCACAGACTGTATTGCGATACGGGGGCATTTTGGAGTTTGGCTCTAAACCTCAACCAAACATCTTTCTGTCTCCAGCCCCCCGAAATTGTGTGTGTGTGATGAGTGTAATCTGGCATCAGAATTCAAATCATGAGAGAGACCATGAGTTGAAGGTGTGGAATTAATAAGGAGAGGCTTCTCAGGAAGGCATTTTCTAGAGGGCAGACTACTATGTATATGTGTTTTCAGTAAGAATAAATAAGGTGCATACATGGTGACTAATCCTGCCTTTTGAAAGAAGGGAGACAAAGTGGACTTGTGGTTAGGTTCCTCCAGATAGTCGGACTGTGTTGAATTTTTGGCTTTGCCACAGACTTCCTAAGAGGTGCAGGCAAGAGACTGTCTCTGCTTTAGTTCCCAGTGTGGGGACATTGCTTTGCTGTATAATAGGGTTTAGGAGAAGTGTTTTTTGAGATGTTGGGGTGCTTCATTGATGGGGATCATATAGGAATCAGACTTAACAAAAAAATGCTAAACTAATAATTAATTGTTTTTCTTCTCAGACCACAGGTCATGTGCAGAAACTGGGATAGAGTTAATGAGGCCATACCTTCACGAATTCCTGACATCTGCATATGAAGATTATGATATTGTAATTTGGTGTAAGTTATTTACTGTACCAAATGAAGATCCTGTAAATTGTTTGGCCTGTAAAATGCTGCAGTAGAGATGGTAAATGTAATTGCAGCTTTTGCTGTGTACAGGCAGTCCCCGACTTACTCGGATCCGACTTATGTCGGATCCGCACTTAACAAACGGGGCTTTTCTCGCCCCGGAGCTCACGGGCAGCGGGTCGCCACCCGTGTCCTCTGGGGCGAGAAAAGTTTCTCCCGGTCTCCTTGGTCTGCTGGGGGGGTCCAGCAAAGCCGCTGGACCCCCCCAGCAGACCAGGGACACCTGAGCAAAGCTGCTGCCTGGGCGGCTTTGCTCCCGGGCAAACGAGCAAAGCCGCCCAGGCGGCGGCTTTGCTTTGGGTGTCCCTGGTTTGCTGGGGGGGGGGGTGGACCCCCCCAGCAGACCAGGGGGACAGGAGCAAAGCCGCCCAGGCGGCGGGGGTCCCGCCGCCTGGGCGGCTTTGCTCGGGTCTCCCTGGTCTGCTGGGGGGGGAGGGGGCGCAGCTAGTGCGCCCCCCGCCCCCCCCCCAGACCAGGCTTTTGTTGCGGGACGCCTCGGGTAGAGCAGCTAGGGTGCTGCCGGGTTGGTTCTGTGGGAACCTACTGGGCAGCGCCCCAGCTGTTCTGTCCCAGGCTCCAGATTCAGCAGCTGTTGAAACTGATCAGGCTGATTCCAGGAAGCTGGGGGCAGAGCAACTCTGCCTCCTGCTTCCTGTAGTCAGCCCCTGGTCAGTTTCAGTGGCAGCAGCTGAATCTGGAACCAGTTCCGACTTACATACAAATTCAACTTAAGAACAAACCTATAGTCCCTATCTTGTATGTAACCCGGGGACTGCCTGTATTGTGAACCCCTATGCAATACCTTAATATTGGCTGTATTGCATTCCATCCTTGAGGGCACATCTACTACAGGGTCGAAGCTGAAATAAGCTACACAACTTGAGCTATGTCAGTTGAAATAGCTTATTTCGACTTTTGGTGCTGTCTACACAGCACGAAGTCCGAGGTAGAGCACTCGTCCTCCAGCTTCCCTGACTCCTCGTACAATGTGGATTACAGGAGTTGGAGTGAGAAGTCCTCCAGCTCAACGTTATTTTGACATTGTGTCGAAATAGCTGCTTGTAGTGTAGATGCGGAGAATGTTATTTAGGAATGTCAGTTATTCCAAAATAACACTGCTGTGTAAACGTGCCCTGAGTGAGTAGTCCATTCATGCTCGGTAGTGATTAGGTCTATTTTTAAAAAGATGGTAGATCTCATGTCACTAAGCACCATACACTGCCCTTACAAGTAAGTGAATGTGGTGTAGAAATGAACAGGGTATGAAATTAAGTGACTATTAATTTGTACAGCTGAACAAGTAATTGATGGAATTAAGCTGTATGTTAAGCATGGTGATGGGCATAGATCCCAAACCAGGCAATTGATAAAGTACCTAGCAACAGTGTGGAGCAGGAAACGAGCAAAACTCTGTCACCATTATTATGGGAAGGTCTGTCATCTGCCTTAAGACACCAGTTGGTTTCCTGTTTTCTAGCAGGTTGAGACTTGCCTCTAGCTGTCCTACAGTCTAATTTTTTTTATCTAATTTTAATCCTATTACAGCAAGAGGGTTAATTTAACTTAATTACTCTGCCTTTTAAAGTATAGTAGCTTTTGATCTGACATAATATTTTTCAAGCTCAAAGAAATTAGTTTATTTCCTTTGTAAAATTATAGTTGAAACTAACTTGAGGACAGTGATGGAAGGAAAATGTAACGATTAAAGTTTAACAGTTTAACTTGCACCAAGCAGGCAAGTGTGATCTCTCAGAAGAACTGAAACTTTACCTCCCACTGGTTCATCTTGATACACTGTCCTTTTTTTCTCTTCTCCCTTTGTTTTAGCTGCTACTAATATGAAGTGGATTGAAGCTAAAATGAAAGTAAGTTATTTCTGGATATATTGTTTGTTTCTAGTATGTTGTCAGTATTTGGTAAATATAAGTTTGTAACTTTTAATCAGAGTTTGTTCAGCTGCAGTACTAGCAGTTAGGGAGTGTGGGAAGGGAAGTCAAAAGCTGTTTGGGTTTTCTAAAAGTTCAAAGTCTTTTAAAAACTGTCTCCCTCACGAAACCGAGGGTAACCCTAGACTTAGAATTCCGTACAAGGTTTTGCTGCAGTGTCTGTTAAATTTGCATACAGGAATGATACTGATGTGAGTCAGAAGCTCTCTCTATTTTGCCTCTTCACCGAACTCACTTAGATTTTTATAACTAATCACACAAACTTTTTCAGTTTTTTCAGAATTCTGTACTTCATTCTTGTTGGATAGGAGAGCAGACCTCTTTCTTTAGCATGTCTCTGTTCATCCCCAGCAGCTGATTCCTTCACAAATACAAACTTTGATTCCAATACACTGTAAATTACAGCAGTAAAACTTTCTCAGTCTGAAATTTCAATTCATCTTTTTGTTACCCAGGAGCTGGGAGTGAGTACAAATGCAAACTACAAGATAACCTTCATGTTGGACAGCGCTGCTATGATAACGGTGCACACTCCCAGGAGAGGGCTAATAGATGTAAGAATCATTTCGATTTTGTCGCTCAGTAGTTTCTTCCTTTTTAAACAATAACATTTTCTTTTAGAATAGTTTGTGATTGGAGTCCCTGTGTATTTAAATTTGTGTTGGGGATTTCACAGAAGAAAACTCTTAAATAACTGAAGTTAAGGTGTCCCTGGGAAGAACAATTTCGCTATATGTCAAAATGCTATGATGGTTCTTTGGTTATAATGGACAATGTGATTATCAGACAAAATAATAAATAAGGCTATTGGGAGAATATTCATTTAAATTAGAAGACAACTTTTCTTGATAGTGGCTATATTGAATCTGCTGAAATTACCAATATACATTATATCCAAAAGGATATAAGTGAAAAGTACAGTTGCGGTGCTGATTATATAATTTCCACATCTCTTGCAATCTTTACAGCATGTGTTTTTCATCTCAGGTAACTCTTACAGACTTATATTTGCAGGTGAAGCCTCTTGGTGTTATATGGGGCAAATTTTCAGAGTTTTACAGCAAGAAAAATACGATCATGTTTGATGATATTGGACGAAACTTTCTAATGAACCCACAAAATGGACTAAAGGTAACTTTCAATTACCTGATTAACAAAGCAGCAACAAATGAAAGTAAATAATTGACTTCTTATGGCTGCTTTTTTATTTCTTTGCTGTATTTTTAAACTAGTCTGAGTTGTTGATCAACAAAACACAATACTTATTCAATAGTTTAAATACAAAGAACAGCTATATGGATTAGTTGCTTTTTCGTTGTAAAGCAGATATACTAAATAGGGTGTTTTGATTCACTATTAGTCAAAACATTTAGACTAAAGTTGCATCATTTGTGCATATATGTTAAAATCGTTGTAGTGCCTAAAGATCACAATCAGGTTGGGCCCCACTTTGTCATTTATCCTGTTTGTATAGCACCAAGCAATCTCAGAAGTGTGCTTAATGGTCAGAAAATAACTCCCATCAAATAGCGCCAGGGACTGGATTGGATGATGTCTCGCAGTTCCTCCCAGAGTTGTTGACTCGAGTCCCGCGACTTGAACTTAAGTCGCCTAGGTGACTCGACTTGAGACTCGACTCGGGTTCACTGTTTATGACTTGAGACTCGACATGAGACTTGCTAATTTTGTTAAATCGACTTGGTGAAAAAATTGTCCAAAAATGCCGATATTGATGGCTTGTACAAAAGTGACTGGATTTATTTTTTAAATTAAGACTTGAGACTCGACTCGAAAGTGACTTTAAGGACTCGAGGCGCTACTTGAGTCTTGAACTGTAGTCACTTGGACTTGACAATGACGACTTGAAGACAAAACTGGTTCCTCCCAGTTCTAGTATTCTAGGGTTCTATCTTGTTTCTGTACTATACCAGTAATGTGCCAATATAAAATGGCCCTGCTCCTATGAAATCAGTGGTCCTGCAGCAATGCAAGTTATCCAACACAGCAAAATTGCCAACTGACTTCTGTTTCCAGACTCCTTGTTATTGGTGTTGATTTACTGACTAGAAAGCTGAAAGCTTGATGTTCAGATAAGGAGTTAAATTGCAGCGAGGAGAATAGTCTTAGGAAAGAAACAGGACTCCAAGATGATGTTTGCATGCAAACGTGATTGTTGAAATTGCGTGAAATGTGCAGTGGTTTGGGAAGCAGAAGCTTATCAGTGCGCTTTCTGTGAGGGGATTGCCAGATGATACTCCTCCAGGGCAGACTCCTAAGGGAAGTGCATGGCAAGATGCCGTTAGTAAAGTAGCAGGGAAGACTGGTGGTGGCTGCAATGAGGCACAGATATAACACATACCAAGCCTAAGGCAATTGTGAGCAAAACTATGTTAAAAGCCTTCTCTTTTCCCAGGGAGGCTCTCATGTTAGTGAAATGTAAAAACCAATGAATAGTCCTGCAGCACCTTAGAGACTAACAAAACATGGAGATGGGATCCTGAGCTTTCGTGGGCACAGCCCCCTTGGAAAGCTCATGAGACCATCTACGTATTCTGTTAGTCTCTGTGGTGCTGTGCTGCAGGACTATTAGTTGTTTTTAAGTTTTTCCAGTTACAAACAAACTCGGCTCCCCCTCTGAAGCTAGTGAAATGTGTGTGTTGGAAGACAGATCTAGTTAAGATAACGCCACTAAGTTCAAGAGCTGGAAATGGCTCTTGCATCCCTTGTTGTAAAATCTATCCAGTTGCATTAGAAATTGAGACAGACTAGGGCAAATTGCTTGAATATTCAGTCTGAATAGGTGACTTGATGAAGTGTGAGACTGACAGAACGGTATAATTACTTGTTAGCGTGGGTACAGCCCAGACCATGTGGACAGCAAGACAAATGAAAGGTGATTGTTGAGGAAGGATGTTGGAGGTATGTGACTCAAGATCAGATTGTCAGCCTGAGGCAAAAGAATTTAATCAGCCAATCCACTCAGGCTTCCCTGAGTGCCCCAAAACTTTCCATGGTGGGATCTGGACTGAGTGCCACAGCTTTTTTAAAGGGTCACAATCAACTCAGAATCATTTAGTTTTTTAACCTTTCTGTTGTTCCAAGTAACACCAGAAATGCCTGTCACAAGGCTTCCACAGACACTTCCTTTTCAGTTTTATTTTCTGCATTTAATGGTGCTCTGTGAACGGTTATTTTTACTTTGCCCCCCATAGCCCTTCTCTGGGGGCAGCTTTTCACAGAAAAACAGGAGAGAGAAGAAAGATTGGGAAATGCAACTAATGCCATACACAAACTGTCAGGAGAATTTGGGCAGATGCAATTCACTTGTATTTGTGTCCCTTTAACTCAGAAGTCAAATAACCCTTAATAGCTGCAGATTGAGCTGGGACTGAAAAGTACCTTAAGTTCTTGCTATAATTTTGTAACTGCTGTGGTGAAATGGCAACAGAGACAGACTGAAACCAGAGCAGTAACAATAGCGTTCTGCTGTGGGTAGATAAGGGACTTCCTATCTCTCCAAGAGACAGTTTTCTATAGAAACTTGCGGAAACGATCATTTAACTCTCAGTTCTGGACATCCAGGCTCCAGATTGCAAGTACGGTATGCATACAGCATAATCTAAGAATTGTAATGAGCTGAGCTTCAGATGGTAAGTGTTTCTTGACTAATGAGCCAGAAATTAATTATAAAGAGTGCCTTTCTTGGCTCCTGTTTTCAAAAAATGAGACAGCAAGAAATCGCTTTTCTAGTTGGCTTAATCATTTTCATGAAGGGTGAGATTTCTCTAGAAATAAAAGGTCTGTGCTGTATGATACTGGTTTGTGGAAGAATATTTTTGTGTAGATTTTTCTGGGATTTCTCTTTAAGTGAGTGGCAAGAACACCTTACATACTCTGCATAGTACACTCGCTTCACAAATAATAAGCATGTTGCTAAGTCACAAATAACCAACTGCAAGAGAATTGGCAGTGTGTTTATTTTAAGCAAATGTTTATACTTGTGTCTCGATAGATAAGGCCCTTTATGAAAGCACATTTAAATCGGGATAAAGACAAGGAGCTTTTAAAACTTACTCAGTACCTCAAAGAAATAGCGAAATTAGATGACTTTTTGGATCTGAACCACAAACACTGGGAAAGGTAAGAACTATGATATCCCCTTCCTTCCATTTTTCCTCCCCCCTCCCCCACTGTGTCATTCTTTATAATTATCTGGCAGAAGAAACTGCTATTAGGGATGTGAATGTTTAACCCGTAACCCTCACTTTTAACCAGTGAGGCTTACCAGTTACGGCTAACTAGTGGGGCAGCTAGTGGAGCAGCTCCCCACCTGCCGCAGACAGGGGCTGCTCTGGCATCTCCGCTGTAGCAGCCTCTGTCTGTAGCAGGCCTGGCTGGTGCAGCCTTGCTCCGTGGGTGCAGCTTCTGCGTGCTTGTTTCTAATCATTAACAAGAGGTTATGCTATGCTAGGTCAAATTACAAAGGATGAACAAAACAAGCAACACAAGTATACCAGGGCAAAATTAGAAAGGCCAAGGCACAAAACAAACTCAAATTAGTTACAGACATACAAGGTAACAACAAAACATTCTACACATATATTAGAAGCAAGAGGAAGAGCAAGGAGAGGGTAGATCCGTTTCTTTATGAAGAGGGGAAAGCAATAACAGAAAATAGGGAAATGGCAGAGGTGCTTAATGACATCCTTTTTTTGGTTTTCACCAAGAAGGTTGGTAGTGATTGGACACCTAACATAGAGAAAGAATGCCTGTCACATTGGGGTAGGCCAGTGGTCTCCAACCTTTTTACACCCAAGATCACTTTTTAAGTCTCAGAACAGGTGAAGATCTACTGCCCCACCCCTTCCTTGAAGCCCCGCGTACATTACATGAGGAAATCTAATGTAAATGTACTGCACAGGTGTGCAGTTCAGAGAGGGCTCAAGAGCTACTCTTAGAGCCCCTAAGATCTACCGGTAGATCGCTATCTACTGGTTGGTGATCACGGAGGTAGGCTGAGAAGCAAAAATAAGAAAAGAACAAGTTAAAAATTCCTTACACAAGTTGGATGTCTTCGAGTCACTCAGGCCCTGATGAAAAATGCATCAAGGAGCTGACTGAGGAGATATTTGAGCCATTAGCTATTATCTCTGAAAAGTCATGTAATGCAGGAGAGATTTTGGAAGTCTGGAAAAGAGCAACTGTAGTGCCTATCTATAAAAAGGGAAATATGGGCAATCCGGGGAATCACAGACCTGTAAGCGTAACTTCTGTGCCAGGAGAGATAATGGAGCAAATAAATAAGGAATCCAGTTGCAAACCTCTAGGAGATAAGTAACAACTAGCATGGATTTGTCAAGAACAAATCAAGCCAAATCAACAGGATCACTTTCTTTGGTAGGCTAACAAGCCTTGTGTTTAAGGGGGAAGCTGTAGATGTGGTATAGCTAGACTTTGACATCAAAAGCGAAGTATCAGACACTTACAGTCCACTCTGTTAGCCCCCTTTAGCATGGATCCTTTCATTGACAGATATTTTTTTGTTTCTCCACCCCCTCTCCCCTCTTTCTCTGCTTTTTATATTTGTCCCTCTGTGCCCCTTGCCTCATTCATCTGAAGAAGTGGGTTGCGTCCATGAAAGCTCATGATACCAGCTATATATTTTTTGTTAGTCTCTAAGGTGCTAAAGGACCATTTTTTAAAGTTTTTAGACTTTAGTAAATCATTTGATACGGTCTTGCATGACCTTCTTTTTAAAAAACTAGGGAAATACAGCCTAGATGGGGCTACTATAAGGTGGGTGCATAACTGGCTGGATAACTAGTCCCACGGGGTAGTAATCAATGGTTCACACTCATGCTGGACATACATAACTAGGGGGTTCTGCGGGGATCAGTTCTGGGGCTGGCTCCGTTCAATATCTTCATCAGTGATTTAGATGGTGACATAGAAAGTGCACTTATAAAGTCTGTGGGTGATACTAAGCTGGGAGGGGGTGTCAAGTGCTTTGGAAGACAGGGTCAAAATTCAAAGTGATCTGGACAAAGTGGAGAAATAGTCTGAGATGAATTGGATGAAATTCAAAGAGGACAAATGCAGAATACTATTACAAAGAGCCTCCTCAAATTGTTCTCCTTGCTTCTTGTCCTGTCCTAAGAGGCCAACGGGCTTAAACTGCAGCAAGGGAGGGTTAGGTTGAACATCTGGAAAAACTTCCTGCCTGTCAGGGTGGTGAAACACTGGAATAAACTGCCATGGGGGGATTGTGGAATCTCCATCATCGGAGATTTTTAAGAGCAGACCAGGCTACCATCCCCTCTGCCACCAGCCTTCCTGCTGCCTGACTCCCAGCCACTGGAGCTCTCTGGCCTGGGAACATCCAAGGTCCTGCTGGACTGTGGAAGTTGCTGGACCAGAGAGTCCCAGATTTTAGAGATTCATCCTTCCCTCATTTTATTTTTGGTTCGAAATCATTTGTTTTGTTTCTTTCAGGTACCTTTCAAAGAAACAAGGACAATAGCTTTAATAAACTCTTTGTGACACCGAACTGAAGGAAACATAATTGAGATCTTTGGACCTTTTCTTGCTTTTCTGCTAGAGTACACTAGTGCTGGACACTGAATCAAACCCCAGAACGACTGCTTATTCTTGGTCTTCCAGTTGGTTTGTTCTAATTTGCATTTTGTTTTCAGGATCACAGCAATAAGCTCAGAGAGAGAAATAAGCCAGTTGCTTTTTCTTGCATTCATTTCCAGTGTTTAAAATACGTTCATTGCTGCCATAATACCACCATATCCCTTAAAGGGCAACACCATTCTGAAACTGGAAACAAAGATTTTTGTTTTGACCAAAAAAAGTTGAGTAAGGAGAATAGTCTTGGCTTTCTATGAATTACATCAGTCCTCCTTCCCCTCTGTCTTAGAAACAGTCTCCCTCTCCCATACCACTATTTATAATTGTAAGATACAAGCTGTCTAAGTTTGGTCTATATTAGTATGTCAGTGTTTCTTTGTGCAAGACAGTTTGATTGGAAAATACCACCCCTAAGGCAAGTACACACTAGTGTGCAAACGCTGTGCTAGAAAGCAGTGGATCACTGGAATACCAGACAGAAAGCTACAATTGTTTGATGAAGTGAAAAGCAGTCTGCCTGAAGGAAAATTTCCCCAACGAGATAAAGGGTTTAAACCTCAATGAGAGACACATCCCTGCGAAAGCATAGACGGCCCCCTTCTTCTGCTCTAGTTCATCTTGTCCAAGTGCAGACACTGTGTTTCAATGACAGTATTCAGCCATACTGGTTTTAAAGTCCCATTTATTTGCGCTGCTTGAGCCTGCACTAGAGAAGTGTGATGTGGCTGCTGTTTGCATTACTGACAGTCCTGCGTTATGCAGTTCTTGTATTTGAAAGAAGGCCGATCCTTTCAAATAAAGATGGTATATATTGTTCTTAAGGAACTATAGCAGTTGTGTAAATAATAAATACCTTTTTCTTATAAGTGTGGGCTACCTGTGTCCTAATTCTTTTCTTAACAAGGGTCTCTCTCTTCGCCTTCCACATATTGATCTTACACAATTTCTAAGGGCTACCTTCTCACCTCAGTGTGACTAACCCCACCACACATCACACAAGGGTTTTTTACACCCTTGATCAGCTTCAGCCAGCCTTCTGACCACCCTCCTCCCTTTGTGATGAACAAGGGGGTAGGGCTGACCTAGGAGAGAAGGCCTGAGCATGCAGAGACTAAGCGACCGGGGGATTGTAAACAGGGTAGTTTGAGAGGGAATTTGTAAGAGGGCGTCCGAATATAGCCTCGATGGTTAGGAAGGGCCACATGGCCTGTGCCAACCCTGCTAATAGCCAGACAGACCACTTGATGGATGTCACTACCGTCCTGGTGTGGTTTTGCAGGGACCATGGCTTGCATTTCCCACTCTCAGAAAGCCAGGCTGGGGGACCACCCAATGTGAAAGGGGCCTGCTGGTGAACTCTCTCAAGAAGCAGGTGGGAGAACTATGGGAGGAGGTGATGAGGCAGAGGAGGATCTTCCTGGTGGGAGCTGGATCAGGCCTTTGTCTAGCTGTGCCCGTAGGCCTGGTACAAGGGCCTTGACAGTCACAGTCCTGCCATCAGCCCCAAGGGGGCACATCTTGGCATTCACATGGGGGTGTGTCTAGACTACAAGGTTTTTTTGGAAAAGTGGCCTTTTTTCAAAAAAAAAAAAAAACCTTCCCCTGTGTCTAGACTGCTGCTGCATTCTTTCGAAAGTAAATCGAAAGAACCCGGCAGTTTTTTTTTAACCGCAGAAAACCTCGTTTTACGAGGAATAACGCTTTTTTCCAAAAGTGCTCTTTCGAAAAAAGGCGCTATATAATACAAACTCTGCTCTTTCGAAAGAGCATCCAGACTGCCTGGGTGCTCTCTTTGGAAAAAGTATCAGAGGGGTCGCTGTGTTAGTCTGAATCTGCAAAAGTGGCGAGGAGTCCCGTGGCACCTTAGAGACTAACTGAAGTGTTGGAGCATAAGCTTTCGTGGGCAAAAGTGGGTCTTTGCCCACGAAAGCTTATGCTCCAACACTTCAGTTAGTCTGTAAGGTGCCACAGGACTCCTCGCCTCTTTCAAAAAAGTGGCTTGCTTTTTCGAAAGTACTGGTTGTAGTCTAAACGCTCTTTTTCAAAAGAGGCTTGCAGTCTAGATGTAGCCATGGAGGTGCACTGAAATTAACAAGAGTCTGTCTGGATCAGCTTTCAGGATAAGGGCCTAAGCATGCGGCTTAAATTATTACTTGTGTTTGGCAATGAAGTGTCTGTAAATTATTTTAGAAACGTTTTGAAACTTAGAAAAATGTACCACTAATTGAGTATTTACGTGCCAAGTTTCAATTTTTTTTACAAAGGTCTGTCTAAGCTAGGAAAGTATTGTCCTGCCTGCCCCCGTAATGCTAAAAATGCTGAAAAACAGTTCAGCTCATGTACTCAATGACAAAAATAACTGGTGGGCATGAACAATCGAAGAAAATGTTAGCACAGAAAGTTTAATTCTTCAGAAAAGATGAACATGGGATTAAAACAGCAACCTTAATTATAGTGGAGGCAACTAGTAATATATGTGTTGGGTTTTAAAAAAATAGATGCTTTACCTACTTTTGATTTAGCAAAACATCAAGCTATGAATGTTCAATGAGCTAAATTGTGGGAATTAGTGAACATTGTGACCAAGGAAAGATTTGTTTGGAGTTGAAGCTTATGACCCTAGGAATTACAAACACCGTGGGAGACCATGCATATGGAAGAATTTGCTAAGGAATCAAGAACAGTGAAGTAAAATTGTAATGTTAGATTGTAACCATAAACAGGTAAAAACTTATATTTGTGTCTTTACCAAGGGTCCTTTTTAAGGTCCAGGAAAGCAATTTTGTTTCATTGGCATGATACTCTTTGGTCACAGAAATATAGGGCCGGAAAGGGTCATCGATCTAGTCCATCCTGCCATGCTCAGGTGAGATCAAAACCTACTAAGTGCACACCTGACAGGTATTTGTCTAACCTGAGTAACCACCCTCCTCTTAATATACTTGAAGACTATCAGGTTCCTCTTCAGTCTTTTCTCAAGATCAGAGGCCAGCTCCAACCCAAACATTTTAAAAATCTGGGCCAAGAGTCCCTACAACCCTGGGTGTGTGGGTGTGTGTGCATCCATCCATCCGTCCCTGAAGCCATGCCCCCACCCTGTTCTTCCCCCGTTTCCCTTGAGGGAGCTGGCCTTAGGGATTCCAGTATGGGTGTGGAGGGGAACTGGTGCAGGGTTTGGGACCCCACACTGTGAATTGCAACTCGTGAAAGCTTACACCATCATCATTGGTGCATCTCTAAAGTGCTACTGGACTCCTTGTGTTTTCTGTGTCTTAGATCTCATACTTCCATGACCACTCGACAGAGTTACATCAGCATTAACAGGTGCATCTTGTGGCTCGTTGTCAATGTGTGATTTGCTATAACTCCCAGATCCATTGTTTGCAGTACTACGGCCACGCCAATGATTCCCTATTTTGTAGCTGAGCGTTTTCCTTCCAATGGGAAGTATTTTGCACTTGTCTTTATTGAATTTCTTCTGATTTCTGGCCAATTCATCAGGATCATTTTGAATTCTAGTCCTGTCCTCCAAAGTGTTTGAAAGCCTTCCCAGCTTTGGTGTCCTTCGCAAATTGTATGGCTACGTCTAGACTGGCATGATTTTCCACAAATGCTTTTAACAGGAAAGTTTTTCATTTAAAGCATTTGCGGAAAAGAGCATCTAGATTGGCAGGAACTCTCTTCCGCAAAAGCGTCCGTGGCCAATCTAGATGCGCTTTTGCGCAAAAAAGCCCAGATTGCCATTTTCGCGATCGGAGCTTTTTTGTGCAAAACAAATCTGAGCTGTCTACACTGGCCCTTTCGCGCAAAAGGGACTTTTGCCCGAACGGGAGCAGCATAGTATTTCCGCAAGAAGCTCTGATTTCTTACATGAGATCATTAGTGTTCTTGCGGAAATTCAAGCGGCCAGTGTAGACAGCTGGCAAGTTTTTCTGCAAAAGCAGGTGCTTTTGTGGAAAAACTTGCCAGTCTAGACACAGCCTATAAGTTTACTCTCAACCCTTAGGCAAATGATGAATGAAAATACCAAATGCTATAGGAGCAGGGTTGACTTGTTGGGGTTTCTAAAGGTCAGACGTTATTAAATAATCATATAGATTATCCCAATGTGATTTGAACGCCTTTTTATAGTTACTTCTTGCAGTTGATTTAGATATAGATATTCATGTTTAATTCATGGCCTTTTAACAAATTTCATTCTCCTGCAAGACAGTGCTAAAGCCTAAATAAATTAGTCACGTTCTCCCAGTGTTAATACCGGTGGAACCTCTCTAGTCCAACACCCTCAGGACCTAGCCGGTGCTGAACCAGGGGAGATCAATATCATCTAGCAGCATGACCAACAGTTCCACTGCCCTCTGGGCTCTTGGAAGACAGCAAGGAGTAAATTAGAACTAAATAACAGCACAGAACCCTGAGATCCAGGCCTGGTGGTTGTAAACAAACTTTATGGGACTGTGGAAAACTTGGCCTCACCCATGATCAGTGGATATCCGGTTCACTAAAATCATGCTGGACCACAGATGTTGCCAGACCAGAGTTCTGGACTAGAAAGATTCAACCTGTACAATAACACAGCTCCTGTGGTGAGATGAACCTGTGTGAAAGAGGAGTCTGGACCAGGACAGATTAGTAGAGTCCTGCAAATCTGTGGATATCAACTTAATATCCGTAGGTATCCCCGGGCTATCCATGGATGTGGATAGCCGCTGCTCATTTTTGCGGCTACAGCTGTGGGTGTGGATACAACACTTTGCATCCATGCAGGGCTCTACAGATTAGATTGATGGTGTTGAATGGAATACCTAAGAGCTTGGATGCCGTGCAAGAGAACCGTGGCAGTAAGTGTCAGCATGTCAAGGCTACAGACACAAATGAATGCACAATAGTATAGCTGACTGACTCCTCAGAAGATACTGTGTTCTATCCACCACTCCTTACGGCTTTGTGCCAACCCTAATTGAATTTTAAACCAATAGATCAGAAAGCTGTTAAATGCAGATCTTTGTTTTAAGGATATTAAATTGCATTTAATCAGCTAATCGAGTAGTCAATGGAATTTAATCGACTACTTGATTAGTCGATGGGGGGGATTGTAGAGCCACAGCATGGTTAGCCCCCAGCCCCAGGAGCTAACCCCACTGTGGCTCTGCCTTTTAAATGTAGTAAGAGCTGCCTGGTTCTCACTGTATCTAAAAGGCAGAGGCGCAGGGTCTCAGACCAGGTGCAAGCTGGGAGAGCTGAGTTGCTCTTGGTCCCCTGCTGCGCCTCTGCTTTCCCTGCCCCCCTAGAGATGGTGCTGGGAGGAATCGGTTTTTAAGCCGGCTCCACCCAGCACCAGCTCCTGCTCCTCACACTTGCTGCATCTGAGAGAGGCAGCAAGAAGTGGGGGGGAATAGTGACTAGTTGAGTAGTGACTCGACTAGTCACTTACATCCCTACTTTGTTTTAGGTAAATATATATATTTAATCCAAAATGCCCCAGCTTCTTCTGCGTCAAAGTCACAGACTGGCTTATAGGTTTCCAGCACTGAAATACTTAATGACAAATGCTGAATTTATGGAAAGCTTTGAAACAGGGATCCTTTTACTTGGCTATGTCGCAATTACTGTAATATTGAAATACACATCTAATTATTTCATATGAAATTCTTTTAAAACCCCTTCAGAGCAGCTCAAACAAAATTTGAAATACCTCAGTTTCTAATAATGATAACACAAGGAGAAGACCAAAAAAGGCCACCATGGCTAAATAGCAGAACAAAAGTGTCAGAGATGTTTAGAGGATATATCTTTCCATTGGAAGTCAAATCCTACTCAGATTTCACTTCCACAAGTCGGGGGCTGCCACCAGGGAACTAGTTAACTGCAGGTTTTAACTAGTTAAATGCTCACCAGGTAACCATTTACCATTCACATCCCTAGTTGATATAAAGTCTCAGAGGATAGCCGTGTTCATCTGTAAACTTGAAAAATGAGTAGTCCAGTGACACCTTAGAGACTAACAAAATATATAGAATCATGAGCTTTCGTGTGTAAAACCCACTTCATCAGATGAGTTGGACATAGTTGATAAAGTACACCTGGACTTCCAGAGAGCCTTTGCCAAGGTCCCTGTGACGTGGTGGACCAGGTCCTGCAGCCCCCTGCTGGAGGCTTGTGGCCTTTCCACACCCCACCCAGTAAGCCATAGAGAAGTCTTCCAGAAAGCTAGAGCGGCACAAAGCACATGACCAATCAGGGCTTAGCAAGCCTATTAAAAGGACGCTGTTGGGCGAGAGTCAGTTCCTCCTGGGCCCAGTCAGGGTTGGAGGGCTGGGTTGCAGAAGGGAGAGCTGCCACAGCAAGGCATGCAGGGCACAGGCATTTGGCCAAAAGGGGGCCACTCACGTGCGGTGAGCAATGTCCCATTACAGTCCCATACTAAAGGCACTTAAACAAAGTAAGCAGCCATGGGATAAGCCACTGGTCCTCTCGTGGGTCAGTTAATGGCGAGAAAATAGGGCAGAAAGGGTGGGAATAAATGGTTTTCACAATGGAAAGAGCTAGCGAGCAGAGTTCTCCAAAGAGCTGTCCTGGGTCCTGTGATATTCAGCATAGTCAGAAATGATCCCGACAAGGGGGTAAACGTGTGGCAAAGTCTGCAGAGGATACAAACTGATTCACTGTAATTAGGGCCAAAGCTGAGTGTGGAGAGTTAAAGTCACTTGGATGACTGGTCTACAAAATGGGAGGCGGAATTCAATGATGATACCTCCAATGTAATGCACATGGGGGGAAAAATCCCAATTATACACACAAAATGCTAAGTTTTAAATTAGCTGAGAGAGACAGTGGAGTCCACCTGGGTAGCCTTCTGAAAACGTCTGCTCAATCTTTAGCACCCGTCACAAGGGTGAACCAGTTAGGAACCGTTTGGAAAGGGACAGAGAATGTGACTGAAAACATCCTAATGCTGCGATGCGAATCTACCTTGAATACTGCCATCTGCTCTGGTTGCCATACAAAGGAGAGTGAGTAGGACTGGCAACAAGTACAGAGAAGGGCAACAAAAATGATTAAGGGGATGGAACAGCTTTCCCCTGCATGGTCCCTGTTGTGTAGGAAGTCAGATGAGATGATCAGAGAGATTTTAAGACTAGGAAAATATCAATGAATCTCATAAATGTTAACCTAAAATATTAGTTTCCGGCCATAACGGTTACATACATTCAATTTTTAAATATATACTCTACAACATTCGTGTAAGGGTGTTCACCAGTAAGATGTTGATGTTCTTAGCCTTAATTCACCTTATTTTGAAAGTATCTTGTATTTGTTCTCTGAATAGCATTTGACTCAGCACCTCAAGTCCTGCTGACTGCAGCTTCGCTAGAGCAATAGACTGAAAACCAAAGGGTTGTCAATGTCACCTGTTTAAAGGGATGTTTGCTACCTTAAGAATATCACCAGGAACAAGGCGAGTCGGGTGTGTTAGAGCAAATGACCACTAAGGGGAGCAATCACAACCTAAAACATAATCAATTCCAGTACTAAAGAGCTGCTGAGTTTCTGATCTGCTTCTGGCTCCTGAGCGGGAAGCAAGAGAGATGTTCAGAGGCAGTGCGCTCATCTATTGCACTTAATAACAAAGTATGGTCAAGAGGAGCACACGGCTCTTGATCCACTTGTAAAGCACATGAGCATCCTACACGTCCTGATTGCTTCTGATGCAGGGCTACCGAGTAGCAAACAAAGCACAGAGTGGAATCACTCACAGGAAAGCAGCCGTGGCCTGCACAATAACATCGCTTCTGTGTGTTGCACTCTGAAAAGCTGCCCCAGGACCCACGATGAATTCTAATTCAGGCCACTGGAATCAAGGGGGAGGGCACCAGTAGAGAAACACGTGAAGACACCTCAGAGGTGGATAACAAAGATAACCAAGACGTGGGAAGCGCCAATGTAAGTGCAGTGTTAAGGGTGGACTTCCAAAGCCATGGGACAGGTGCTGGCTCAGAGAGGGGTCAGGGCTGGAGTGGGTGTTTGGGGTGGAGGAGGGGTGCAGGGTGCTGGAGGGGTATGGGGTGCTGGCTCAGGAGGGTCAGGGCTGGAGTGGGTGTTTGGGGTGGAGGAGGGGTGCAGGGTGCTGGAGGGGTATGGGGTGCTGGCTCAGGAGGGTCAGGGTTGAGGTGGGTTTTGCTCGTTCTGGGAGCAGGCTCAGAGCTAGGGCTTGGGGTGCAGGAGGGGGAGAAGGGAGCTGGCTCTGGGAGGAAGTGTCAGGCTGGGGCGGGGGCTTGAGGTGCAGGAGAAGGCTCAGGGCGCTAGCTCTAGGATGGGGCTCAGGGCTGGCTCCGGGTGCAAGGTCGGGGTGGGTCAGAGGTGCAGGAAGGGGGATGGGTGCTGGCTCTGGGAGGGGGCTGACTCAGGGGTGCAGAGGGGGGTTATTCCAGCCCTGAGCTTTGTGGATTGTGACAGCAGAGGTGCACGAGGGTGTCTTGTTACCCAGGGGTTGTCAGCGGTCTGGTGGCAGAAGTGGCAGAGTGTGTGGATCCCAGGGAGGGGTAAATGAAGACGATGGCTCTTCAGGGCACAGGGAGGAGGCGGGTGGCCAGGCAACGCGGTGGCGGCAGGGCTGGGTGCTGTGAGCCCTTTGCTGTGTTTGTAATTCAAAGGCTCCAGCCCCAGACACCTCTGGGAGGCGGCTAGTCCCTAGCCCCGCCCCTTCTGCCCTAGGCCCCGCCCCTTCAGGGGAGCCAGTCCATGACCACCCCAAAATTCATTAAGTGTCCCCCTTCAAAAATTATTGCCCACCCCTGATGTGCCTGAGCCTGCCGTGGACAGGGGCTGCTCCAGACGGCCGGGGCTGGAACAGGGTCAGGAGCTGCTGCAGTCCCCATCGGTTCACCAGAACCGCTAAGCACCACCCAGAAAGGATGAGGATTACCGGTTAACCTTTCACATCACTAGCTCCTACCCACCCCCGGCCCTCCTCCGGATACAGCTGACGCCCCCTTCCCAGGCGTGGGGATGTGCAGAGGGACCTCGGCGGAGCGAAGGTTACTCATGGTAAGGAAGGGTCTTTGGGCCGTGTTCTGCACAGTCAAATTCCCCCTCCTCCCCGCATCCTTCCCCCTCTTCTCAGCGCCTTAACGAGTCCTGGCTGTGCAGCAGTGGCGGAAAGGCCTGAGGCGACAACTGCATGGGAGTTCCCTGTAGCTCAGCCCTCCGAACATGCTGAAGCGCCAAGCAGAGGGCCAAGGGGGGATGCACAAAGCTCTAGCAGGCACTAGGAATACACGGCTGCAGGGCCCGTGGGTGCATAGCCCACAAGTAGCCATGGGCAGAGTCCACCTCAACGAACCAGGTTACCGGTAACCCCGGCTCATGGCCATTAATTGCAGCCCAACAGAGCCCATCTTCCAAGTCTTATGGACTCCAAGTGTCCGACAATGCAGAAGCCTCCAGCGCTAGGAAGGCGAGAGAGTGTTTACACCGGCATTTAAACGCTTCCCTGCAGCGGGTTGCTCTCGCTGCAAATGTCTCCTGTCTTAGCAGCGGTGCCGTGCGATGCTGCACGTAGCAAACGCTGCCAAAATAAACAGGATTGAAAGTAAAAAAATGAATAAATTCCATTAAAATGGCTCCGTGCCGCAGATGTGGAAAGACGGGAGACGGACACGCCAGACAAAAACGTGCAGGCAACTCACCAGGCTTGAGCAGCGGGGAGGCAAGTGCCAGGACTGGAAATGCCGAGTTTATTTTTATGCCTATTAAAGCAACTCCTGACGAAGCCGGATTGCCAGCTCATCTATGTATAGCCCAGGCATGCGATACAATCCCTCCCTGCTCAACCTGCACCACTAGACCTGAACCAGCGCTCTGAGGCGCGTTGGAAGATGTGCCGAATTGCACAGGCTGAGGCTCTCAGGGTAATGCCAATCAAGGCTGCGTCTGCTGACCGGAGAGTCTAATTGCCTGGCTGCTCTCCAGAGATAACGCAGGACACAGAGACTTGTGCAGCAAGATTCAGTGCCTTGCCCAAGTTCGTACCGGCAGCGTGTGCCTGAGTCCCCAGCCGCAGACCTTCCCCCTCTGCCCCGTCTGCTCCCTCACGAGTGGCCGGCACTGAAGGTGCCTCCTGCCCGCTTCCACCGTCAGCCAGGAGCACACCCTGGGAATGGCTGCCGGTCTTGGGCGCCAGCATTTCAACCCCGGGGGAAGCTGGGCTCCTGCTCCGCATGCTACCGGGGAGCTCAGCTCTCAGAGACCCTCTCCTGTTACCAGAGAGGCGACCCCGAGCCACACGCCCGCCTGGCCGGCCCCCCACACTCATTCCGAGTCTGACGTTTGTGGCCGAGCCCCATCGTTGCCTTTTGCCTCAATGCCAGAAAAACCCAAGAAAAGCCTGAAAGCTTTGGCCCCGGGGGCCTTCCGGGCCGGAGCGCTGCCCCCAGGTCTGGGAAGAACTGGCTTTCACTGGGCCTCGCCACATTAAAACAAACCCAGAGGGATGCCACCAGAGGAGAGCGGACCAGCGCTCAAGGGCACGGACGGGGCTCCCCCTCCTCCCCAAGGCGTCACTCCTACGTCAGACGCAACCAGAGGCTCCCAGCGCCGATCGCGCCCCCTCCAGCCACTCCCCCGCCCCCGCCAGGCTTCCCTTGGGCGCCCAGCCAGAAACCAGAGAGCACCAGGCATTGCACATTGCACATTGCACACTGCTCATTGCACATTGCTCATTGCACACTGCACATTGCTCATTGCACACTGCACATTGCTCATTGCACACTGCACACTGCTCATTGCTCATTGCACATTGCACACTGCACACTGCTCATTGCTCATTGCACATTGCTCATTGCACATTGCACACTGCACACTGCACACTGCTCATTGCACATTGCACACTGCACACTGCTCATTGCACATTGCTCATTGCACATTGCTCATTGCACACTGCACACTGCTCATTGCTCATTGCACATTGCTCATTGCTCATTGCACATTGCACACTGCACACTGCTCATTGCTCATTGCTCATTGCACATTGCACACTGCACACTGCTCATTGCACATTGCACACTGCACACTGCTCATTGCACATTGCTCATTGCTCATTGCACATTGCACACTGCACACTGCTCATTGCACACTGCACACTGCTCATTGCACATTGCTCATTGCACATTGCACATTGCACACTGCACACTGCTCATTGCACATTGCTCATTGCTCATTGCACATTGCACACTGCACACTCCTCATTGCACATTGCTCATTGCACATTGCACACTGCACACTGCTCATTGCACATTGCTCATTGCTCATTGCACATTGCACATTGCACACTGCACACTGCTCATTGCACACTGCACACTGCACACTGCTCATTGCACATTGCTCATTGCACATTGCACATTGCACACTGCACACTGCTCATTGCACATTGCTCATTGCTCATTGCACATTGCACACTGCACACTCCTCATTGCACATTGCTCATTGCACATTGCTCATTGCTCATTGCACATTGCACATTGCACACTGCACACTGCTCATTGCACACTGCACACTGCACACTGCTCATTGCACATTGCTCATTGCACATTGCACATTGCACACTGCACACTGCTCATTGCACATTGCTCATTGCTCATTGCACATTGCACACTGCACACTCCTCATTGCACATTGCTCATTGCACATTGCACACTGCACACTGCACACTGCTCATTGCTCATTGCTCATTGCACATTGCTCATTGCACGTGTCCGGTATTTTCTGAAGTTTTTTACCAGACAGAGGCCCCAAAACTGGACTGTCCGGTTGCATACCAGACACCTGGCAACCCCATTAGACAATATCAGTAGCGCGCCTGATCCATGGATTACAAACGGCCTAATCAGTGAGTCGTGGTGAAGAGGAAATAATCCGGGTGGCTCTGGTGAGGGCTGCATGGGTCAGAACCAGGCCTGGAAACCGGGGAGGGGGGGCGGTTCCATCACTGCTCCGGAAGTGAATATAAAATAACTGCTGAGAAAACGTGGCTGACACAAGGGCTGGCGGCGTGGGCAGGGCTGCCCAGTGGCCTGGCCTGTGTTGTGAGGGGTTTGGGATCATGTGGCAGGGCCGGTGAGGGGGCTGGCGCAGAAGGGGAGAAAGGCAGCTCTGGAAAGCAGCAAGGGCCCTGGTGAATCCGGGCAGCTGAGACAGGGCGGCTCTAGATCAATTAAGGGCCAGCTGAGCTGACTTCAGGCTGCCCCGGGACCTCTTGAAAACCTTCCCTGTGGCGGAGGGCGGGGGAGAGTGGAAGGGAGCTGGGAGGGAGGTTGAGGTTCAACAGGGAAGGTTACGCTGGGCAGCGTTGCCAGAGAGGGAAAGTGACGGGCTCCAACAGGGAGTATTTAGGCTCCCTTCCCTGCAGTAACCAGGAGGAAGCCTCTGTCCCGATGGCCACGTTTGCCAAGGGACAGCCCCCACAAACGCTGACGGGGGCGAGCGAAACCTGCGCCGCGGTATCTAGGCTGCGGATTGCGGCGTGAGCCGGGGTCTGGGACCCAGGAGAGGGACCGATCCCGTCCCACGTACAAAACAGGGTTTAACACAGCCAGTGAGCCCGTGGGGCAGAAGGGGGCAGGCTGGCCCTATGGAACAGGGAAAGCAGAGCCTGTGAAAAGGAGCCAGGGTTTCTGGAGAGCACGAGCCCCCAGCCCCTTGGTGTAGCCAAAGTGGCTAATGGGAGGCGTAGCTGCAGCAATAGGGCAGTAAGGAGCAGGAGTCCGGAGGTGACTTTACCTCTGCGCTCAGCACTGATACTGGCTTAGGGGATCCAGTTGGGTGCCTGCAGGTTTAGACGTGGTTTAAACACAGGAGCAGGAGCAGAGAAGAGCCCCAGAGGTAACTTGAGTGCTGAGCAAATGCTTACACCGTTGGGAGATTGGCAGAGGTGGTTCTGGCTGGCTCAGAAGAAGAAGGCCGAGAGGTGACTCGATTTCAGTGTGAGGGGGAGAACGCAAACGGGCAGCCGGAACCACGGACAGCTGGGACCCACAGCCAGACAAATTCCAGTCGGAGATGAGGCAACATTTGGAATGAGTTTAACCCGCCACTGGTGCAAACTCCAGCTCTCCGTGTCTCCAGACCCCGTCGGGGTGACTTTTCGGATGCGCCGCGGCTGAGCCTGGTTCAAGGGGAACCGACGAGAGGTGACGCCTGCATTGTGCAGGACGTAGTGGTCTCACGCGCAATGAACTGCAGCTCTGTGCCGTGGGGCTTGCCACATTTCTCGGTTAACTGCACCCCTGCATCTCTGCTCCCTTCGTGGCCTATTCAGGGGCATCCCCATTAGCTCTCCAGCCCCCAACCCCACAGTTTAATGCACTTTCCCTGGGCTTTGCTCAGGATCTCATGGCTTGGTCCGTGAATAACACTAAGAGGCAGGGAACGTATCTGAGCTTTGCATGGTGATTGCCCGAGTAGGAAAGGGCCTGGCAGGCGGCTGCAGGGAGCCCCTGTCAGACCGTGGAGAGCAGAGCGCCTCCTTGGAAAGGGGGAAAAAACTCCACCGAGGCAACAGATTTCACGGAGTTTCCTTTATTGCGCAGGCAGGGGGATGGGCAGCGATGCTGCCGGGGGCCAGGCCATGGAGGCGGGACGGGAACGAGGCTCCGCGCGGGGCTCTGCTCGTGGGAGCGAACAGCACACGGGGCTCAGCTCCTGTCCGCGTTGGGTGCCCCTGAGGAGTCAGCATTCCCCACAGTATGCAAAGAAAAGGGTGCCGGGCTTTTTCCTGGAGGGAAAGAGACACAGAGTTCAGGGCTCTCACCGTATGGGCAAGGAGGGCAAACGTCTGTCAAGGCCTCGTTGTGTCAAATTAACCAGAGCTTATCGATGACAGGAAAAATGACACCGAGGAAGCTGAGCCAACCTCTGAGTGGTAAAGACGGATGGGTGCAGGCAGGGGCTTGGCTCACCCCACAGCTGTGTTTGGTATTGGATGAATGGGCGATTTATTGCTGTAGAATCATAACATTGTAGGACAGGGAGGGACCTTGAGGAGTCATCGGGTCCAGTCCCTGCCCTCATGGCAGGACCAAGCACCATCTAGACCATCCCTGACAGGTGTCTGTCCAACCTGCTCTTCGATATCTCCAGGGATGGAGATTCCACAATCCCCCCAGGAAATTTATCCCAGTGTTTGACCCCCTGACAGGTAGGAAGCTTTTCCCAATGTCCAACCTCAACCTCCCTTGCTGCAGTTTCAGCCCCATTGCTTCTTGTCCTATCCTCAGAGGCCCAGGAGAACCCAGGGAGCCCACAGGATCACCGTGCCCTGGGGCAATGTGTGTGTGTGTGTGGGGGGGGGGAGTGTGTGCGCTCCTGGAAGCGGTGGGTCTACAAGTGGAAGGGGCGGGGCAGCCAGCCCCCAGAGCTGCCCGGACAGCCTGGTGGCCCCCCATTCAGAGCTCAGTGGGGGCAGGGCAAAAGGGCCGTTACCCCAGGGCCTGGCAATTCTACGGGCGCTGGAGTGCTCTGCCCTCAGTGATTCTAAAGGCCACGGGCTCCAGCGGCTGCTGCCCCCATAGCCGCAGTGGCTGTGAGCCCTGGGCCCCTTAGAATTGCCGGCCCCGGGGTCCCTCCCCACTCCACCTTGGTCCAGGAGAACACGTCACCTCCCCTTTGTGTAACTGAGAGCTGCTGTCCTGCCCCTTCTCAGGCTTCTGCTCCCCACAAACCCGCCTGTCGATCGTCCCGCACAGGACGTGCTTCCCAGACCTTCCAGCGCTTGTGTGGCTCTTCTCCGGACCCTCCCCAGTTTCTCCACCACTTTCTTGAAATGTGGGGCCCAGACCTGGACTCAGCCCTCCAGCTGAGACCTCATCAGAGCACGAGCTGACGCCTCGCGCCTGGCTCACAACGCTCCGGTTCCTGCAGCCCGGAAAGATGCTTGTTTTATTTGCGCTAGCTCCCTTTCTGCAGTGCTCCTCCCTAGCCCGTCGCTTCCCACTCTCTCCGGGTCACGCTGGCTGTTTCTCCCGAGGTGGAGCACTTTGCCCTTGTCCTGACTGACCCGCCTCCTATTTACTTACAAGGCTTCTGCACAAAAGGCACATTTGTTGCCGTATGTGTTGCCATCACTGCCACACACCGGGCGATACTCCAGGGTGCAGGCAGTTGGGGGACTGTGGAACTCACTGCAGAAATCCTACAATGAAAATGAACGTGTCAGGGTTCTTGCCTGTATTGCAGTAATGGCTGATCAGTGCCAGGGTTCTGGGTGCACAGAGGAAGGGACAGTCCCTATCCACAGAGCTCCCCCACCCTTACCCCGTCCCTCCTCTCTTTCTGCTGTGGTTCTGGCGAGCTGACATCCCAGTTCCCCCCTCGCTGCCTGGAGGGGGGCTGAGCCGATGCCCTGGTCTCTGAGACTCTTCCAAACCCGCCACACACAGGCTACGTCTACACTAGCGCCTTCTTGCGTGAAAATGGCCATTTTTTGCGCAAAACCATGCTGCCTGTCTACACTGGCCGCGCGTTCTCGCACAAGTAAACTGACGTTCTATTGTACAAAATCAGGGCTTCTTGCGCAAGAACTCTAACGCTCCCTCTCAGGAAAAAGCCCTTTCGCGCAAGAGCTCTTCCACAAGAGGCCAGTGTAGACAGGCAACATGAATTTCTTGCGCAAGAAAGCCCGGTGGTTAAAATGGCCATCGGAGCTTTCTTGCGCAAGAGAGAGTCCACACTGGCACGGATGCTCTTGCGCAAAAGCACACGCCAGTGCAGACGCGCTCTTGTGGGAGAGTTTTTGCACAAGGACTCTTCCGCAAAAGAGTTTTTGCGTGAGAACGCGCCAGTGTAGACACAGCCATGGAGTGGGAGCAAAGCGGCGGCAGATGCTCAAATATAAAAACCCGACCCCTCTGCCTTCCATCTCTGAGTCGCTCCCTGTGCCTCTCATGGTCCCATCCCGGACAGTGGCCAGTACGACCCCAGATGGAGTCCGGTGCTCGGACCACATGGAGTCTCAGCTCCAGAGAGTCTCTCTCCCCTCACCAGGAGAAGTTTGTTTCTTCCTTGGCTTGTGAATTCCCACATGTTTCTAACCCAGACCTCCTGGTCTCCATTGTGCAACACACCAGGGACTGGGGAAAGTAACAGTTAATTCACAGAGATGCATGCACTATGATGGGGACTAATTTGGCTACCACTACTCAAGAGAGAGATCGTGGAGTCACCGTGGAGAGTTCTCTGAAAACATCCACCCAGTGCGCAGCGGCCGTCAGAAAAGCAAACAGAATGTTAGGAATCGTTAGACAAGGGATAGAGAATAAAACAGAGAACATCTTATTGCCTCTTGATAAAACCACGCTACGCCCACATCTTGAATACTGCATACAGGTGGGGTCACCTCATCTCAAAAGATAAATCGGCATAGGAAAACGGTCAGAAAAGGGCAACAAAAATGTTGCAGGGTTTGGAATGGGTCCCATATGAAGATTAAAAAGACTGGGACTTTTCATCTTAGAAAAGAGGAGACTAAGGGGTAGGATAGAGGTCTATACAATCATGGCTGGTGTGGAAAAAGTGAACAAGGAAAAGTTATTTACTTATTCCCACACTATAAGAACTAGGGGTCACCCAATGACATAAATAGGCAGCAGGTTTAAAACAAACCGAAGGAAGTGTTTCTTCCCACAGCGCAGTCAACTTGTGGAACTCCTTGCCAGAGGATGCGGTGAAGGCTAGAACTTTAACAGGGTTCAAAAAAGAGCTAGATAGCTTCATGGAGGATAGACCCATCAATGCTATTAGCCAGGATGGGTGGGGATGGAGCCCCTCGCCTCTGTTTCTCTGGAGGTGGGTGACAGGGGAGGGGTCACGTGAGGATTCCCTGTTCTATTCCCTCCCTGTGGGGCACCTGGCATTGGGCACTGTGGGCAGACAGGACACTGGGCTATATGGACCGTTGGTCTGACCCCGTCTGGCCGTTCTTATGAGAGAGTTAGACTCACCTGAGGGTGTTGGTAGCCAGCATCTGGAAGAAAACAGACACGAACGACACAAGAAAGGGCAATGTCAGAGGGGAATCGGCTACACCAGTGATCTCTGACACTGGATGCAGCAAATGGGCTGCAGGAAGGTTCCTGCCCCCCCCATCCCATTGCTGTGACAGACCCACGGAGAGGAACGCGCCTGGGGTCACCCCTGCAATCCCAGCCCCCGGCCGGCAGTGAGCTGCTCCCCAGGCGTCTGCAGCTCCCCGACCGGCGTCTGCGTAAAGGCCCCTCGTGGCCCCTCACTCGCATCTTTCCCCGGGACACTGCCTTTGCAGCGAGCCCCTTCCCCTGCCGCGTCCTGGCCCCCAAGCGCCCGGAGCTGGTGCTGAGCTGGCTTCTCACAGCCCAGCCCCGCCAGACGACAGGCCCCGGCCCCACTCACCCAGACAGCTGGGCAGGAGTCCCAGGGCGAGGAGCACGGCGAGAGCGGCTGTCTTCATGGCGGCCGTGGTCCGTGGCTCTGTTACTCGGCCGGTGCCGTGGCAGGGCAGACCCTGTATATATAGGCTGGACGCTGGGCTCTGCACCCGAGTTAGGAAATTCCTGTGAAACTGCCGCTGGTCCTAGAAACCATCCCAGCCAATGGCCATTCCCTGCTGTCTGGTTGGGCCCCTACGTCAGATGCCCCTTTGGCTGAACGCGGGCCAGAGGAGGACGGCGTGTGCCACCTGACAGGCAGCCAAGCCTCTCGTCACGCACGAGCACGGGGGTTTGCTTGAGGAGCAGCCGTTCCCCCGCCCGCACCGAGACAATCGCACCTCACTGGAGGCGCGTAGCTCGGACAAGAATGTGGCGGCTTCAGATGCCTCCGGGGACAGCAACAAAGCGTAGCCAGGGAAGGTTAAACTGCCCTGACATACACGGGCACGATCTGCGTCAGCCTTTGTCTCGCTTGCAGTGCCACCGCACACATTCTCCACAGCCAGCCAGGTGTGTCCAGGGCTCTGTTGGTCTCGGACAGCCGCCACCTTGCATTCCCGGCACGCTCCTCTTTGCTGTCCCCACCAGAAACCGGCACATGGCGGGGTCTGTGCCCGGTGCCTCATGGTCGCCAGACACTTTACCGCCAAGCACAGGCCCGGTGGCTAACAGCGGTGTGGAAATCCCCTCTCGGCCGGGAGCGAGGGGATGTGGCCGGGGCGCAGTGTGCCACCAGCAGGGCCATGTCCCGGTGTTCACGGACAAAGGAACAGCTCCCCCAGGGCAGCCCCACACGAAGGCAGGGGACGGGTCTGCTGGGATCCGGAGGCCCTGGGCAGGCAGTGGCTGTGCTGCACAGGGGCAAGAGGGCAGCACGGAGCCCAGGCAGAGGGGCCCTTTGCCCCTTGTGCACCCGGAGATCAGGGCTGAGCTGAGCTTCCAGGTCGCTGCAGTGGGGCTCAGGAGGGGGGTCATTGGGGCGCTGGCGCTGGGGGGCTCCACACGGCCCAGTGCTGCTGGGGGCAAGGGAGGGGTGTTCTCTGCTCCCATGTGCAGGAGCCGCTGGAGAGCGGGTCACTGGGTGGGTGCCCTGGCCCTGCCTCTGGGCTGGGGGTTCCCTTCTCCCCTACACCCCGGGCAAAGCTCTCGAACTCTGGTTTGCTCTGGCCCAGGTCTTACTCCCCAGAAAACGCTGCTATGGAGCCGCTGACCCATCCCTGGGCCCACGACAGGCCCGTTCAGAGTCTGGCTGCTACAGAGCTTCAGTGTCCCTGCAGCGCGGTGCCATCGGCAGAGGGGAGCAGGCGCTGGGCGGAACTGGTGGCCACGCCAGCGCCAGAGCACAGAGCAGCCAACTCCACGCTGCGCGGTTCACGAGTCCGGCCCTAACAATGACCGTGTCGGGAACAGGCTAACGGCCAGGGGGCACTGTTGATTTGCCCACTGGTACGGTTGCCAGATGGTTAAAACAAAAATACCGACTACCCCTACCCCCCAAAAAAACACTGGGAAAAAATTCTGTTGAAGGGGGAAAAAAGAGGTGAGACCAAAAATAAGACTCCGCGGACTTATTAAGCCAAAACAAATTTTTAAAAAGAAAACAGCATTAAAACAGCATGTCCCCTTTAAGTGCAGGGATAGAAACAGGCTGCGGTTGAGCACTAAGACCAGGGGAAGCATTGTTTCTTCTAGCCCTTTTCACCAGCAGCCATTTTGTGCCAGGAAACTTGAGGAACCAGGGAAGCATGGGGGCTGAGGTCGAGGGGGTAGGAGTATAGGGGGAAGGCCGGGCGCTGAGTGTTCGTAGGGTTGCCAAGTGCCCAGCATCTTTGCCTCCTGGCCGAGGGAAAATGCAGAAAATACTGGACATTGTAGGACATTTTAGGTGTCCAGGATTCTCTGAATGGTTTTACCGGACAGGAGCTGAAAATACCGGGTTGTCTGGGTGAATACCCAACACCTGGCAACTGGTGCGTGATCCCTTAGGGGTCACCTTTCCCGGCTGGTCTGCAATCCCAAGGTCTCGAGACAGCCTTTAGGAAGCAAAGCCGAGAGTCCCCCATAACCCCGGGGCCCTGGAGCTGGGGCGTTCAGAGCAGGGAACAGCATGCAGCTCATTGGGGGAGCTCGGGGCACAGCAGGCTGTGTGTGGGTGCAAGGCCGAGGCCTACAGAGCAGGCAGCCAGAGCGCTGGGGCTGGCAGGCCTGAGGGAGACGCTGGGGGGCAGCCAGTGGCTGGCAAAGGAGAGGCCGTGGGAAGGGACAGAAGGCCTGCACCCTGGCTGAGGGAGCTGCAGACCCGTGTAGGAAAGTCTCTGAGTGGGGGTGTCCCTAGCGCCAGGCCTGAGGAGCCCCCCACATCATGCTGCACTGGTCCCCCCTCGGGGCGGGCGGGAGCTGAGGGGTTAGCAGCACCGTGTGTGTTCCTGTGAGCCGTGGTACCCAGGTGCCCACAGAGATGCTCCATGTAGCCAAGTGGGTGCATGTTCTTGGGAAGCCTGAGACCCCACAAGTGCGTGGAGCGCAGACGGCCGGACACCGAGGAGCTGGGCTACCACCCGAGGTCCAGCGGGAAGGCCGTGTGACCACCGGGGTGGGTCGACCTGCACTGCAGCTGACGGTGTGACCTCGACCCAGGTGGCCGAGAGGGTCCCACCCCACAGCCCTGCTGGGCATGCGCCCTCGGAAAATTGGCTATAAAAGGCTCGGCAGCAGCTCACCCAGGGCTGGCTGCAGGAGCGGGAGGAGGTGCTGAGGGAGCTCCAGGGGGGAAGCATGGCCAGACCAGGCAGCGGCCCCCAGGCCGGGTGGTGCTCCCAGAGGCACTGCAGACTGACAGTGAGCCACGGGGAAGAGGTCAGCCGGGTACCGGGGGGAATAGCCCAGGGCTGGGAATTGCACCCCGAGCGCTCAGCGTGGCGGCAGGAATCCCGGCTGAGCGAGCCGTGGACCATGCCGCTGCCCGCAGGACTCTAGGCTGCGACCCGGTGGAGGTGGGGGCCTGGGACACGCTCCCCCTTCATACACACCCCCGCCTGGGGGAGCGTTACCAAGGCTGCAGGGCTGCGGTACCCTGACTACAGGGGCTTCTCCATGCGCTACGGCCGCGGGGCGTTTTCCCCTGACGAGGGGCTTGTGCCCGTGGACTGAGGCCACTAGGCCGTAACACCCTCAACACAGGGGTGGACTTTCTGATCCAGGCCACGGGGGCAATAGCGCCCTGCGGAAAGGGGCGTTAATACTGACGGAGGCCGTTGGGCCGGGCTGTAAATGGACGCGGGGATTGGGAGGCCGAGCCGAGGAGCCTCCAAGCCTCGACAGGTGGGTGCAGGCTCCGAGGCGGCGGGTGCAGGGCACGCTCCGGGGAGCTGCATGCGGATTCTCGGAGAGGAAAGGAGATGGGAGGAGGAGCAGGGGGCATAATAACGAGAGGGACCCTGACCAGCAGGTTCCTGGTGCTGCACTTTCTATCCCCTGGCCAGGCCGCACGGTCCCTGAGCTAAGAGCTGGTGTGACACGGCAGCGGAAGGGGGAATGGAGCCAGGGAAAGAATCCAGCGGCGTGGTTGTGGTGAGGCTGAGCGCCCGTGAAACGCAGGAGCCAGAGAGGTGCCGGGCTAGAGGTTGGTGCAAAATCTTTGGACAAAACGGTTTCCCATGAGAAAATGCCGTTTTGTGTAAATCAACATTTCCCACAAGCTTGTGGCGATTTGGACACACTTTCGGTTTTGAGAAAAATACATTGGGAGGGTCTGGAGGGCGCCGGAATGATCCGCTCCGAGCGGTCACGGGCACTGTAGGAACCCCTGGGTCGGGATGTGGGGACTGACCCTTTCTGGGGGTGGCTGTGCGAGCCGGGTCGGACTGGATTCTCCCCTGGCAGCTGGCCGGATGGGAAAGATTTCGGGATCAAACTCCAGTGCCATGTCCAGCAGCTCCAGCGCGCGACTGAAAGTGCTCGGCTTGGGCCGGTGCCGGGTTACGAATCACGCGAGAACTGACGGGAGGGGTGGTGAAATGTGGGGCCGAATGTTGCTATTCTGTATGAATAAAGGGGAGCAGAACGGCTCCCCCGGAACTGAATGAGGGGTCACCCTCAGCTGACAGGGCCTTGTTAAGCCAGGGGCTCCAAGGCCAGAGTCCTGCGGCAGTGCGAGAGGTGGGGGACGGGTGTCCCGGCCAGGGGGTGCGGACTCTCACCAGGGTCCCTGGTACGGTTTAACCCCTTCCTCCTCGCTGGTCACAGAAAGAGCAAAGGAAGCTCCGTGAAGAGCCTCTTTTGCGATGTGAACGTGCTCCAAGGAGCGCTGCCACTGAAATGCTTCTGCCCCGGCCGCGAGGAGCTCAGTCAGGAAGGGTCACAGCAGAGGCCGCAAGCCGCCAGCTGCCCAATGATTGGCTGGCGAGGCAGCAAGGAGAGTGGGAGAAGTGGCTGGTGAGGCGGCCGTGGGGGGGCAGCAAGGGGGCAGCTCACAGCACGGCTCAGCATGGCCACACGGAGACCGAGGAAGGGGAAGGCGAAGCCCTTTACACCTCCCATCCTCCCAAGCATCCCCGTGACCCGAGTTTGGAGGGTTGGTCCTTTGGCCTCCCATCCCTTGATGGTGTCACAGGCAAACGCCTTTTCCCTGGGGCGATGCTCATGGTCTCGTTCGGGCCATTGAGCACACTCAGAGCAGGAAGGAGTCAGACACGGGAACGTATCTGGGGTTGCAGGGAGGTTTCTCTTGTAGGAAACGCCCTGGCAGGAGGCGATCTACTGATTGCCAGTCTGTGGCTTACTTAATGCACGTGACTGGTCGTTGCATTTTGGGTTCCCTTTGAGACCGGTCAGTAAACTTGGCAGAGCCTGTGAGAGACCCTGGAGAGCAGAGTCCCTGCTAGGAGAGCGGAAAAACCAGCGAGGCAACGGATTGTGCGGAGTTTCCTTTATTGCGCGGGCAGGGGGATGGGCAGCGACGCTACCGGGGGCCAGGCCGTGGAGGTGGGATGAGAAGCGGCTCCGTGCAGGGTTCTGGGCGTGGCAGCGAGCATCTAAAGTTCAGTTCTGGCTACGACCGCATCATCATATGGGTAACATTCGCCATAATATGCAAAGGCAACATACTCTGGGTCTGTCCTAGGGAAAGAGAGAGAGGCAGAGAACTCAGGGCTGCAGCAAAGCTTCTCCCAAGCCCCCGAAGTATCAACTAACCCGAGCCCTTTTGCTGAGGGCAAACCAGAGAGCGAGAGTGTTGACCCGGCCGGTAGGCGCCGTGAGGCGCTGGGGCTTCCATGGGCCCCAGAGGAGAGGAACTGACCCTGGTGCCTCTGGGTGGGTGGAGCCAGGGCAGCTTTGCCCCTCCCACCAGAAGCCTGTCACCAGACCAGGAAGTATAAAGGGCGGCGCCTCCCACTCCGCTGGTGCTGAGAGGCGGTGGAGGCGGGTGGATGGGGCTCGCTCCCTGCGGCTGAGCCCGGGGACGCCCTGCCCACCGGGGCACCGGCTGCTGTGGCAGACCCGCCAGCACTGCAGTGGGCCAGCTACCCAGAGGAGGCCGATGCTGCCCTGCTCCCCCAGATACGCCCCAAGGGCAGGGCAGTCAGTGGCCTGGGGACATTGGAGCCCAGTCTGGCTGCAGGCAGCTGGCGGGTGGGTTTCCCGCGGACCGAGTGGAGGAACACGCTGCCACGCCCCGTTAGAGCCCTGGGCTGGGGTCTGTGGGGCAAGGTGGGCCCCATCCCCAGAGTGACCTGGGCTCGGGGTCGTCAGCTGGAGCCAGGACGCCCGACCCCTGGCGTTTCCCCTGGCGCGGCTGCAAGAGCCTAGAGATACCTGAGGGCTGGGTTTGCCCTGGGCTGGTGACAAGGGCCCGGCTGAGTGACTCTTGCGAGTGCCCTGCCTCAGGCTCCGCTCTCAGTGTTACTGGGCTTCTGGCAGCTCCCCCGCCGCACCACGGGACTGGACTGACTCCCGGGTTAGCTGTCTCTGTCCTGGGCGGTGGAGCTGCGTGACCGTGGACTCCGCTCTGCCCTTGCCTGAGGGCTTGGCGCTACCTCGTCCCTGGCTTGGCGCAGACCGCTGCCTGCAGGCTCAGGGACCGTAGCTGGCAGGCAGCCTGGCTTCTTGGCCTGGCCGGGGTCTCCCACCTCCGCTAATTCCCCCCGGCACTGGGTGGAGGCCCAGGCGTAAGAGGGAGGCGGCTTGGCGTCCCGGGGAGGCAGAAGGAGAGGGGCGGGTGCCAGGCCACGACAGCGAGATGCAGACGGGCAGGGAGGGGCGTGTTTGCATCGCAATTCTGGTCTCGCTCTTCTGAGCAGGCTGCTCGTTCCATGACTTACAAGTAGGCAGCGCAAAATTCGCATTCGTTGCCGTACGTGGTGCCATCGGTTGCACAGATAGGGCTGTACACAGGAGAGCAGTATTCTGGAGGGTAGTCGTACATACTGCACATATCCTACAGAGAACAGCAGTATGGCTATTAATGGAACTGTCTGCGTTTCTGCGGTGCTCCCCTCCACCTCCCACGGGCTGGGCGATCTCTGAACGCAGGGCAAGGGACAGTCCCGCCCCGGGGGCTCGCGGAGTCCATCCCTGTCCCCTGTCTCTGCTGATCTTGGGACTGACTGCCCCGGGCCCCTCTCGCTGCCAGGCAGAGCTGAGCCCGTCTCCCTGGTCAAGAGACACTTCCGAGATCACACGCTGTGTGCAAAGGGGCATCTCCTGTCGGGGGATGCTCAGACAGAAAACCCTTCCGGCTCTGTGGGACCGTCCCCTCCCCTGTTGTGTCTCTGAGTTGCTCCCTGCTCTTCCCACAGGCCCATCCCCCCCTGCCCGGGGCAACAGCGCCTGGGATCCGCCCCTCGGGCCACGTGGCTCGTGTCTCCCCTGCCGTCAGACACCCCTGGCTAGCTCAGGTCAGCTGACTTGGGCTTGGGCTGCACAATTGCTCTGATGGCCTTTATTCTCGGGCTGGATTCTGAGCTGCAAGGAGGGGAGGGTCCCAGAGCCCCAGTGTCTGCACACGCTGCCCTGCCTTGAAGCCTGAGTCCTCCCAGGTTTCTAACCCAGGCTCGTGGTCCCTGGCTGCCACAAATGTCAGATTGGGGAAGGCGAATGTTCACAAACAGGGAGAGATCGACTTACCTCCTCGATCTGGCCAGCAGCATCTGGAACAAAATGCAAACAGACACAGTGAAGGGACGCGTCGGAGGGAAGGGCAGTTAAACATGCTGGTCCCTGTGGAGCCCTGGTAGGACATGCATGCCTATTCCCCACCAGCACAGGAAGTACCAGCAGGGCATCCCTCCTGCTCACACATCCCAGAATGCTGTTTGCTTCTGCTGCCGCAGCGCGATCCCACTGAGTCATAATCAGCTTGTGGTCCCAGATCCCTTTGCACAGCACTCCCTCCTAGACAGTCGTTTCCCACTTTGTGTGCACGCTACCGATTGTTCCTTCCTAGGAGCATTTTGCATTTGTCCTTATTGAATTTCAGTCTCCTTACGGCCAACCATTCCTTCATCCAGTCCAGCCCCTTTTGAACTATAACTCTACCCTCCAAAGCATGTGGAACCCCTCCCAGCGTGGTATCACCTGTAGACTTCACAAGCGTCCTCTCTATGCCAGTGTCTAGAAGTTGATGAAGAAATTCAACCGAACCCAGACCCATTCCATGTGGGACCCCTCTCCATACTCCTCCTCCACCACCCGCCGCCTTTCCTGTGAGCCACTAATAATTTCTCTCTGGGAACAGTTTTCCAACCCGGTATGCATCCCCTTTTGTAGCTCCATTTAAGGCCTGTCTTTTCTTACTTTGCTTATGAGAAGATTATATGAGACAAACGCCTGACTACCCTGTACCTTTTTCCCAGCTCAAAGGGGCATGTTACGCTGTCAAGGAAAGTTATCAGGCGAGATTGGCCTGCTTTGTTCATGAGCAGTCCAGTCCGACTGTCACGTATCACCTTGTCAACTGGTTTGTAAATTGATTGCTTAATATTTTGCCGTCTCATTCTGGATATGGATCAGCTGGCTAGTCTGTAATTTCCCAGTTGTCTTAAGCAACCCATCGTAAAACAACACCGAGAGGTTGGTCTCAACTGTTGGCTTTTGAAACACAGGTCCCTGCCATTTGAGGGGAAGAACTTTTCCGTGAGCTGCCAGCTGTAGTAATATCCCCTGATGTCCTTCCACAGCTACATCCAGGCCACCACAGCCGCAAAATGGCCACTGACATCAGCGGAAGCAGGATTAGACCCGAAGAAAAATGGCTTGTGACTGTCCCTAAAACAGCCTGTTACAGGATAGGCCATTTCATGCACAGACGCTTTTCCGCCACTTGGTTGTCCTGCTCTGCACTGGATCTGATCGGTGACTATAGTTCTGGTGTCTTTCTTCCCTCGTCTCTCTAAGTGTGAGGAGTTTCCTGATTTTGCGCATTATAGGGACGCTTTTGAAAACCATGTGATCTAGGACTTCCACAGTCAGTCTGCAAAGAGCCAGTCTAAAGCAAGTGGGGTTGACTTGTCCTCGTCATCACAGGGAGCAGCCTGCTTTGTGTGTCTGGGTTTGGAGTCCTTGCATGTTATGGTTCTAGATTCTAAGCAATAAAGCCATGACATTGCAGACCTCAAGGAGATACATTGGCATTTTCACGGAGTGTCTGTTTGGATGAACATAACACTGCACGCTTGCCCTCGTACGCCCGACAGCTTGCTTGGGCCATTCATTGACACTGTTGAATAACTCCAGAACTCTAAAGACTGTGTCTCGGCACCTGTTTTGAAGGATCCAGGACCTCCCTGACAGTCCTAATAACCTAGCCAGCTGTCTCCTATGTTCCGTCTTTATTTGAGTGGGTCTTTATAATTAATAGCAAAGAATTTCATCAAGAATCATAGGGCTGGAAGAGACCTCGAGAGGTCATCTAGTCCAGTCTCCTGCACTCATGGCAGGACCAAGCACCGTCTACATCACCCCGACCAGTGTAATTTAACTGGCTTCTAAAAATGTCCTATGAAGGAGATTCCAAAAAACCTTGGCAATTTCCTCCAGTGTTTAACCTCCCTGACCGGGCTCATGGAACTAGCATGCTGCTTGTTGTGAGGATGGTGCAGGGGTATCTCAGACGTACCTCGGCTGCTACTGGAATGGGCCACAGTGCAGGGCTGTGTACCCAAGTCCGGACCAGAGCAAGGTCGACCCCGTCCTACCAACAGAGGGTTTGGAACGGAGCTCAGTAGATGTTGCAGAAAAGTGACTCACCCAAGTAGAGGCAGGAAAAGGCCAGAGAGAAGAGCAGAACGGCTCCTGAGATCTTCATGGCGAGGCGGCTGTCTGGTCTGCACTGGGCTCTCGGTGCTCTGCTCCCTCGGTAAACCCCACAGACGGAGCCCCGCGATATATAGGGTGCCGGAGAACCCGCCTGCAGGATGACATCATCCAAAATAGGAGTCACGGCTCCAGCAATGGGAAGCAGAGCTCCCAAAGCAAATACCAAATCGTGAACGTTTCTTTGTCAACAAGTGTCCAGGAAGCATTGGAGGAACGTGCAAGTCACACCCTTGTTGTGCTGAAGAATGGAGCAATTCTGTGTGCCGAGTGCTTCCCACGGGGCCTGGGCATTCCTGCTTGTTGTGACTGAGTGTGGGAAGAGCCCATCATGCTGCAGCGTCAAGGCCTAGCAAAGGTACCAGCAACTGGCATTTGCCGTCTTACCAGCCTCTTTTGGCCACGGCCTGCCGTGGGGCCCAGCAGCAGGGGGCCAAGCTGTCCCGAAGGGATGGCCCTGCTGGGCTGATCTTACAAGCGTTCGGCAGGGAGCCGGGGCGGGGAGAAGCTCAGAGGCTCTTTAGGGCAGGTCACACTCAATGGCCTGTGACCCCAACAAGACTTGGGATTCCAGGATCGTCCCCCTTTCCCCAGCTCATGCCCTGTGATAACAGCGGTGTGGAAATCCCCTCTCGGCTGAGAGGGAGGGGATGTGGCCAGGGCGCAGTGTGCAGTCAGCAGGCCCATGTCCCGGTGTTCACGGCGACAGCTCCACCAGAGCAGCCCTGCACGAAGGCAGGGGACGGGTCTGCTGGGATCCAGAGTCTCTGGGCAGGCAGTGGCTGTGCTGCACAGGGGCAAGAGGGCAGCACGGAGCCCAGGCAGAGGGACTCTTCCACCCCTTGTGCACCCGGAGATCAGGGCTGAGCAGAGCTTCCAGGTTGCTGCAGTGGGGCTCAGAAGGGGGGGTCACTGGGGTGATGGCGCTGGGGGGCTCCACACGGCCCAGTGCTGCTGGGGGCAAGGGAGGGGTTTTTCTCTGCTCCCATGTGCAGGAATCGCTGGACAGCGGGTCACTGGACAGCCCCGTTCAGAGTCTGGCTGCTACAGAGCTTCAGTGTCCCTGCAGCGCGGTGCCATCGGCCGAGGGGAGCAGGCGCTGGGCGGAACTGGTGGCCACGCTAGCGCCAGAGCACAGAGCAACCAACTCCATGCTGCACGGTTCACAACAATGACGGTATCAAGACTGCGAACATAAGAAGAGCCAGACTGGGCCAGACCAAAGCCCCGTCTATTCCAACAGCTTGTTTCCCAACAGTGGCCGATAGAGGTGACCCAGAGGGAATGAACGAAACAGGGAATCATCCATTGATTCATTTCCTGTCGCCCATTCCCAGCCTCTGACAAACAGATTCCGACCCATCCTGTGTAATAGCCATGGATGGACCTGTCCTCCATGAACTTAACTATCTTTTTTCACTCTGTTAACGTCCAGGTCTTCATAAGATCCTTTGGCAAGGAGTTCCACAGGTTGACTGCATAATGTGTCGAAATATTTCCTTTTGTTTCTTTTGAACCTCCTACCTCTTAATTGTGTTTGGTGACCCTTAGTTCTTATATTACGGGAACCGGTAAATAAGTTTTCCTCATTTATTTTCACACCACTCATGATTTTGTGGCCCTCAACATAACCCTCCTTTGTCTCCTTCTTTAACTTAAACAGTCCCATTTTTTAATCTCTCCTCGTACGCCAGCCATTCCAAACCCCTCATCATTTTTGTTGCCCTTTGCTGAAGTTTTTCTAGTGTCAAGGTATCTTTTTTGAGATGAGGCGACCACAGGTGCCTGCAGTATTTATATAGTATTTCTGTAGCGTGCATGGATTTGCATCCAGGCAATGAGAGATTGTGTCTTATTCTCTATCCCCTTTTAATGATTCCCAACATTGGTTGCTTTTCTCCATGCTGCTACACAATACGTGTCTATTTATAGACTACTGTTCACAATGACTCCAAGATCTCTCTTGAGTCATGATAGCTAATCCCCATCATTTTGTACCTGTACGCAGGGGCCGAAGGACTGCTTGCAGTCAGCCAGCTAAAAGGAGAGAGCAGCCCGGGGGTGGGTATGCTCATCCAAATTGTTTAGCCCTGCACGATAATTAACTGTTGATATGGAAATACAGCTCATGCTGGGATGAAGGAGGAATCCAGGGTGTGGTTATGTAAATCCAATTCAGCCAGGGCCGATGGAGGATCGGTTGTTAGAATGGAACGTGGGGTATTTTAACTAATTAGGCTGTTGTGGGGTCACAAACCATGCCGGCAGGCTGCCAGCAGAGTGGCTGGTGGAGGAAGCGGACCAGAGGAACAGTGCAAAGCTGGCATGGACTCAGGCTCAAGGCGTGGAGTCATCGGGGTGCCGTGTCTGGGTCCGCACTGACTGGACAGAGCTGCAAGTGGGGCGTTTGAAGTGGGGTACGGAGAAAGCTTGGGAAAATGAATGGAACCCTTAGCTTGTTGGAGTAGTGAGCCCGAGGGGCAAAGGACATTGCTCAATCCATTTAAACCGGGAAGGTTACTCACGAATTGGTTGTGGGATTTTCCCAAGCTAATGCCATGTGACCGATCTCTCTCTTTCATTAAAAGTTTCTTTTCTGCGCTCAGACTCTGCACTTGCGAGTGGGGAGGCGTTGCCTCTCTGAGGTGCCCATGGGTGTGTGAATTTCCCAGGCTACTGGATGGGGGCTCGAGCCGGTTGTGTGTGAGATGGATGAAAAGGGACCCCTGAATATTGAACCCGGCTCCGGCTGATTGGTCCCAGTAAAGGGTTCAGACCTTTCCAAACACCACTGGTTATGTCTCGCCATTCTGAAAATTGATCATTTATTCCTACCCTCTGTTTCCCGTCTTTTGAGCAGTTATCAATGCATGAGAGGGCCTAGCCTCTGGTACAACTTACTGTACTTAAGAAGCTTTGGTGAGGGACCCTGTCAAAGGCTTTCTGGAAATCTAAGTATACTATATCCACTGGATTCCCCCTTGCCCGCATGTTTGTTGAGCACCACAAAGCACTCTGGTAGATTAGGAAGGCAGAATTTCCCTTTACAGGAACCATATTGACTTTTCCCCCAACAAATTATGTTCATCCGTGTGTCCGACAATGTTATTCTTTACTATAGTCTCAATTAATTTTCCTGGTACTGACATTAGACTTACCGGTCTGTAATTGCGAGGAGCACCCCTAGAGCCCTTTGAAATGTTGGCCTCACATCAGCGATCTGCCAGTCAGTAGGTGCGGAAGCTGATTGGAAGGCGAGGTTACAAACCACAGTTCATAGTTTCACAAGTTCACATTTTGAATTCTTTCAGAACTCTGGGGTGATGCCATCTGATACCAGTGACTTGTTACTGTTTATCAATGTGTTACAAAACCTCCTCTAATGACACCTCAATCTGGGACAATTCTTCAGATTTGTCACCTAAAAAGACTGGTTCAGGTTTGGGACTCTCCCCAGTCTCTTCAGCTGTGAAGACTGAAGCAAAGAATTCATTTAGTTTCTCTGCAATTACCTTATCATCTCTGAGCGCTCATTTAGCATCTTGACCATCTAGGGGTCCCACTGGTTGTATAGCAGGCTTCCTGATGTACTTAAACATTTTGTTACTAGCCAATTAGCCCATCATAAGACGGGCTTTTCAGGTTTCTCCTCCATGTCAGTCTTCTCTCCTGAGCCTCCAGTCTCTCTCTCTCTCTCTCTCTCTCCTCCTCCAATTCCTGCCTCCCCCCCCAACCTCTCTCAGTTTTCCTCCGCCTCCCACCTCTCTCTCTGTCTCTCTTTCTCTTCTCCTCCCCCTCCTGCCTCTCACTCGGGGGACTACAGAGCCCAAACGGCCGTGTCCCCGAGTTCGAGAGCAACCAATATTGCAAATGAAGCTGTTAAACCTCATTCCGAGAGGAGCAACAGCTAATTCGAGTTAAGGGGTTTACTTCAAACTCCCATTTCACTGCCACGTACAGACGTGGGCGGTTATTCCGGGCTAGTCAGTATCCAAAATGGCGACTGCCCGGGAACATGCTAATGAAGCATGGGATATTTAAATCCCGCGCTTCGTTTGTGGTTTCGGTCGCCATCATTAGCCTTCCTAGTTCGAACTAGGGGTCTAGTGTAGACGTACCCGCAGCGAAGGAGAAAAAGTCATTATTCAAATAGAAAGGGGCACAAATTGTCAAATGATGTGTAAAAATATAATAAGAAAAGCCAAAATGGAGTTTGAAGAACATCTAGCAAAAAACTCAACAAGTAATCATATATATAGTCGCCCAGTGTCTGTGACTCTGTAACGCTGAAATGCTGGCTGTTCCCTCTGGGAGGCACTGTTGTTGAAATGCTGGCTGTGCCCTCTGGGGGGCGCTGTTGTTGAAATGCTGGCTGTGCCCTCTGGGGGGCGCTGTTGTTGAAATGCTGGCTGTTCCCACTGGGGGGCGCTGTTGTTGAAATGCTGGCTGTGCCCTCTGGGGGGCGCTGTTGTTGAAATGCTGGCTGTTCCCTCTGGATGGCGCTGTTGCTTGAAATGCTGGCTGTTTCCTCTGGGGGGCACTGTTGTTGAAATGCTGGCTGTTTCCTCTGGGGGCGCTGTTGCTGAAATGCTGGCTGTTTCCTCTGGGGGGCGCAGTTGTTGAAATGCTGGCTGTTTCCTCTGGGGGGCGCTGTTGTTGAAATGCTGGCTGTTCCCTCTGGGAGGCGCTGTTGTTGAAATGCTGGCTGTGACCTCTGAGGGGCGCTGTTGCTGAAATGCTGGCTGTTTCCTCTGGGGGGCGCAGTTGTTGAAATGCTGGCTGTTCCCTCTGGGGGGCGCTGTTGCTGAAATGCTGGCTGTGACCTCTGGGGGGCGCTGTTGCTGAAATGCTGGCTGTTTCCTCTGGGGGGCGCTGTTGTTGAAATGCTGGCTGTTCCCTCTGGGTGGCGCTGTTGCCGAAATGCTGGCTGTTCCCTCTGGGGGGCGCTGTTGTTGAAATGCTGGCTGTTTCCTCTGGGCGGCGCTGTTGTTGAAATGCTGGCTGTTTCCTCTGGGGGGCGCTGTTGTTGAAATGCTGGCTGTTCTCTCTGGGTGGCGCTGTTGTTGAAATGCTGGCTGTTCCCTCTGGGGGGCGCTGTTGTTGAAATGCTGGCTGTTTCCTCTGGGGGGCGCTGTTGTTGAAATGCTGGCTGTTCCCTCTGGGGGGCGCTGTTGTTGAAATGCTGGCTGTTCCCTCTGGGGGGCGCTGTTGTTGAAATGCTGGCTGTTCCCTCTGGGCGGCGCTGTTGTTGAAATGCTGGCTGTTCCCTGTGGGGGGCGCTGTTGTTGAAATGCTGGCTGTTTCCTCTGGGCGGCGCTGTTGTTGAAATGCTGGCTGTTCCCTCTGGGGGGGCGCTGTTGTTGAAATGCTGGCTGTTCCCTGTGGGGGGCGCTGTTGTTGAAATGCTGGCTGTTCCCTCTGGGCGGCGCTGTTGTTGAAATGCTGGCTGTTCCCTCTGGGGGGCGCTGTTGTTGAAATGCTGGCTGTTCCCTCTGGGGGGCGCTGTTGTTGAAATGCTGGCTGTTCCCTGTGGGGGGCGCTGTTGTTGAAATGCTGGCTGTTTCCTCTGGGGGGCGCTGTTGTTGAAATGCTGGCTGTTCCCTGTGGGGGGCGCTGTTGTTGAAATGCTGGCTGTTCCCTCTGGGGGGCGCTGTTGTTGAAATGCTGGCTGGTCCCTCTGGGGGGCACTGTTGTTGAAATGCTGGCTGTTTCCTCTGGGGGGCGCTGTTGTTGAAATGCTGGCTGGTCCCTCTGGGGGGCGCTGTTGTTGAAATGCTGGCTGTTTCCTCTGGGGGGCGCTGTTGTTGAAATGCTGGCTGGTCCCTCTGGGGGGCGCTGTTGTTGAAATGCTGGCTGGTCCCTCTGGGGGGCGCTGTTGTTGAAATGCTGGCTGGTCCCTCTGGGGGGCGCTGTTGTTGAAATGCTGGCTGTTCCCTCTGGGGGGCGCTGTTGTTGAAATGCTGGCTGTTTCCTCTGGGGGGCGCTGTTGTTGAAATGCTGGCTGTTCCCTGTGGGGGGCGCTGTTGTTGAAATGCTGGCTGTTTCCTCTGGGGGGCGCTGTTGTTGAAATGCTGGCTGTTCCCTCTGGGGGGCGCAGTTGTTGAAATGCTGGCTGTTCCCTGTGGGAGGCGCTGTTGTTGAAATGCTGGCTGTTCCCTCTGGGGGGCGCAGTTGTTGAAATGCTGGCTGTTCCCTGTGGGAGGCGCTGTTGTTGAAATGCTGGCTGTTTCCTCTGGGGGGCGCTGTTGTTGAAATGCTGGCTGTTTCCTCTGGGAGGCGCTGTTGTTGAAATGCTGGCTGGTCCCTCTGGGGGGCGCTGTTGTTGAAATGCTGGCTGTTCCCTCTGGGCGGCGCTGTTGTTGAAATGCTGGCTGTTCCCTCTGGGGGGCGCTGTTATTGAAATGCTGGCTGTTCCCTCTGGGGGGCGCTGTTGTTGAAATGCTGGCTGTTCCCTCTGGGGGGCGCTGTTGTTGAAATGCTGGCTGTTCCCTCTGGGGGGCGCTGTTGTGCTGCATGGGGAGTGCGGGGCCCAAACGGCTGCTTGCGCTGGTTGCTCCCCCGCGGCGGCCCGGCTGAGCGGCGCAGAAGTCAGCCGAGCGCCACAGCGGGAGTGGAAGGGGGGCGGTGCGGTGATGTACATGACCAGAGGTGGAGCCTGGCCGTGTACGTCACCGCCCCGCCTCCCTTCGCCTCCCACTGAGGCGCTCGGCTGACTTCTGCGCCGCTCAGCGAGGCCGCCACGGGGGAGCCCAAACGGCCGCTTGCTCCCCCAAGGCGTCCCGGCTGAGCTGGGAGGAGATGGGACGTGAGGCGATGATGTGCGGTGTGACAGCAGCTCCAGGCCCCGCCCCCTGGCCATGAACATTATCGCCCCGCGCCCCTTCGCCTCTCGCTGTGGCGCTCGGCTGACTTCTGCGCCTCTCAGCCAGGCTGCCGCAGGGGAGGAAGTGGCGCAAGCGACTGTTTGGGCTCTGCACCCCCACGCAGCACGGGGAGCACTGGGGCGGGCGGGAGCCGTGGGGTTTAGCAGGTCCTTGTCCCTTACCGCGATGTGGTCGTACCCAGGGTGCCTGCAGGTCGGTCCGGCAGCCCCAGTGCAGAAATGCTCCATGTAGCCAAGTGGGTGCCCAGGGTGACCAGGTGTCCGGTTTTGAACCGGACAGACCAGTATTTGAGTTTTCTGTTGGGAAACAAATTGAGAACATAGAACTGTCCGGTATTTTCTGAACAGGGTGCAATGCAGACTGTGCTGCCATGTCAAGTGTGTCCGGTATCTTTGCTGAAACCACCTGGCAGCACTATGGGTGCATGTTCTCGGGAAGACACTGAGGGTGGCAGCCGACCCCCCCCCCCAGTACTTGGTGCGCAGACGGCCGGACACCGAGGAGCTGGGCTACCACCGACGCCCGGCGGGAGGGCTGTGTGACCACCGGGGTGGGTCGACCCGCACTGCAGCTGACGGAGTGACCTCGACCCAGCTGGCCGAGAAGGCCCCACCCTCACAGACCTGCTGGGCATGCACCCTCGGGAGACTGGCTATAAAAGCCTTTGGAGCAGCTCACTCAGGGCTGGCTGCCGGAGGGGGAGGAGGTGCTGAGGCCGGGTGCTGTTCCCAGAGACGCTGCAGATGGACAGTGAGCACACGGGGATGACGTCAGGGCGGGGAATTGCACCCAGAGCCCTCAGTGTTGTGCCAGGAATCCCGCCTGAGTGAGCCATGGACCATGCCGCTGCCACAGGACTCTAGGCTGGGACCCGGTGGACGTGGGGGGCCTGGGACATGCTCCCCCTCCATACACCTCCCCGCCTGGGGGAGCTTTGCCAAGGCTGCATTGCCTTAGGCCGCAGGGCTGTAGTACCCTGACTAAGGGGGGTTATCCATGGCCTAAGGCCATGGGTCTGTATGACCTTGACGAGGGACTTGTGTATGTGGACTGGGGCCACTATGCGGTAATGCCATCAACACAGGGGTGGACTTTTTGGTAAAAACCACGGGGGCAATAGCGCCCTGAGGAAAGGGGCGTTTATACTGACTGAGACCGTTGGGCCGGGCCGTAAATAGAATCAGGAATTGGAAGGCTGAGCTGAGGAACTTCCAACCGCTTGCTGCTCCTCGACAGGTGGGTGCAGGCTCCGAGGCGGAGAGGCGGCGGGTGCAGGGCACGCTCCGGGGAGCTGCATGCGGATTCTCAGAGAGGAAAGGAGATGGGAGAAAGAGGAGGCATAATAACGAGTGGGGCCTTGATGGGCACAGTCCTGGTGCTGCACTGTCTATCCCAGTGTTTTTTAAACTTTTTAAGACTGAGGAACACCAAACAATACTTTATTTATTGGGAACACCAAGAATTTCTTTCTTGAGTAAAAAAAAAAGGAGGCTTGTTCCTTTAAGGGTGGCCATTTTGAATCTGTTCTCTCGGTGGCACACCTCCAACTGCCTCGTGGCACACCGGTGTGCTGCAGAACACACTTTAAGAAACGCTGTTGTATCCCTGGCCAGGCCGCACGGTCCCTGTGCTAAGAGCTGGTATGACGAACGGAGAGAGATCGATTTACCTCCTCAGTCTGGCCAGCAGCATCTGGAACAAAATGCAAACAGACACAGTGAAGGGACGCGTCGGAGGGGAGGGCAGTTAAACATGCTGGTCCCTGTGGAGCCCTGGTAGGACATGCATGCCTATTCCCCACCAGCACAGGAAGCAATAGCAGGACCCGGCCGGTAGACGCCGTGAGGCGCTGGGGCTTCCATGGGCCCCAGAGGAGAGGAACTGACCCTGGTGCCTCCGTGGGTGGGTGGAGCCAGGGCAGCTTTGCCCCTCCCACCAGAAGCCTGTCACCAGACCAGGAAGTATAAAGGGCGGCGCCTCCCACTCCGCTGGTGCTGAGAGGCGGTGGAGGCGGGTGGATGGGGCTCGCTCCCTGCGGCTGAGCCCGGGATCCCCCTGCCCACCGGGGCACTGGCTGCTGTGGCAGACCCGCCAGCACTGCAGTGGGCCAGCTACCCAGAGGAGGCCGATGCTGCCCTGCTCCCCCAGATACGCCCCAAGGGCAGGGCAGTCAGTGGCCTGGGGACATTGGAGCCCAGTCTGGCTGCAGGCAGCTGGCGGGTGGGTTTCCCGCGGACCGAGTGGAGGAACACGCTGCCACGCCCCGTTAGAGCCCTGGGCTGGGGTCTGTGGGGCAAGGTGGGCCCCATCCCCAGAGTGACCTGGGCTCGGGGTCGTCAGCTGGAGCCAGGACGCCCGACCCCTGGCGTTTCCCCTGGCGCGGCTGCAAGAGCCTAGAGATACCTGAGGGCTGGGTTTGCCCTGGGCTGGTGACAAGTGCCCGGCTGAGTGACTCTTGCGAGTGCCCTGCCTCAGGCGCCGCTCTCAGTGTTACTGGGCTTCTGGCGGCTCCCCCGCCGCACCACGGGACTGGACTGACTCCCGGGTTAGCTCTGCCTCTGTCCCGGGGGGTGGAGCCGCGTGACTGTGGACTCCGCTCTGCCCTTGCCTGAGGGCTTGGTGCTACCTCGCCCCTGGCTTGGCGCAGACCGCTGCCTGCAGGCTCAGGGACCGTAGCTGGCAGGCAGCCTGGCTCGTCGGCCTGGCCGGGGTCTCCCACGTACGCTAATTCCCCCCGGCACTGGGTGGAGGCCCCAACGGAAGAGGGAGGCGACATGGCGTCCCGGGGAGGCAGAAGGAGAGGGGCGGGCGCCAGGCCACGACAGCGAGATGCAGACGGGCAGGGAGGGGCGTGTTTGCATCGCAATTCTGGTCTCGCTCTTCTGAGCAGGCTGCTCCTTCCGTGACTTACAAGTAGGCAGCGCAAAATTCGCATTCGTTGTCGTACGTCGTCCCATCGGTGCCACAGACAGGGTCGTAGTCGTCAGGGCAATCATCTGGAGGGGAGTCGTACTCACTGCACATTTCCTAAGGAGAACAGCAGTATGGCTATTAATGGAACTGTCTGCGTTTCTGCGGTGCTCCTCTCCCGCCTCCCACGGGGCTGGGCGATCTTGGAGTCCAATCCTGTCCCCTGTCTCTGCTGATCTCCAGACTGACTGCCCCGGTCCTCTCTCGCTGCCAGGCAGAGCTGAGCCCGTCTCCCTGGTGCAAGAGACCCTATGTCTGCACACCAATCCGTGCGCCCAGATCAGCGTGACCCACTCCAGCCATGGTCAGGCTGCGGGTTTTTCCAGAGTAGTGTACTCGGGGTGGTCAGCTCCAGAGAGTCACTCTCCCCTGTCTGGGACACAGGGCAGAGCCTGCCCCTACCTTGAAGCCTGAGTCCTTCCAGGTTTCTAACCGAGGCTCATGGTCCCTGGGCTGCCACAAATGTCAGATTGGAGAGAGTGACCATTCACGAACGGAGAGAGATCGACTTCCCTCCTCAATCAGGCCAGCAGCATCTGGAACACAACTCAGACAGACACAGAGAAGGGACACATCGGAGGGAAGGGCAATTAAACATGCTGGTCCCTGTCGATCCCTGGTAGGACATGCATGCCTATTCCCCACCAGCTCAGGAAGTACCAGCAGGGCATCCCTCCTGCTCACACATCCCAGAATGCTGTTTGCTTCTGCTGCCGCAGCGCGATCCCACTGAGTCATAATCAGCTTGTGGTCCCAGATCCCTTTCCACACTCCTTCCTTGCATTTTTATTATCAGATCTGGCAATTTTTGACATGAAGAGTTTATTATTTTGAAGCGATTCAAGCTTCCAATTAAAAAAACCAATGTCTTTATCTGTGTATTCTGAAGGATTTGTTTCAAAACCTCTTCGCAATTTAGCAGGCACTACACAACTCTTACATGATATTGTGTTACCTCGAACACACTGGGAACCTGGAGCCTTTCCGTTGCTTGTGAATCCAAATGACAAACAGTCTTCACAATACCTGCCTTTCTTATTAGTCAGCTGTAATTTTTCATAATTAACTTGAACTGCCTCAGTATTTTCCTTGCTGAAAATATGGGAGTTTGAAATACTCACTTTTTTCTTTAAAGTTCCTTCTTTTAACCAAGGATCCCTGGGGAATTTGAATATTAACTTGTATATTTACAGTCACACAAGAGCCACGCGTGCTCACAGTGAGTGTGGGCATTTCCTCTCCCCCACAGTGATGAAAGGCTTTCCGGTGGTCTACACCAGGGGTCTCCAAACTTTTCAGCCCGAGGGCCACATTAACTATCAAACAGCAGTTCGTGGGCCGACTACACACTTGAGGTCCAAATACAAAACAATCAAAACATGGATGTTGTTTTTAATTATTTATTTAATATTATTTTATTCAGTTATTATTTAATAACACATTGATACACTACACATGAACACCTGTATTAGTGTGAATGGTGAAATTGTTTCCTGGATGCCAAAATTGTTTCCTGGATGCCAAAATTGTTTCCTGGATGCAGACATTTCTGGCTTTAGATTTGTTGTCCCTAACATCAACAGTGACCTGAGATTATCATCGGACAAGTTTGTTCTCAAATTGTTCTTCACGTATTTCATTCTTGAAAATTTTTGTTCACACAGGTATGTTGTTCAGGTATGTTGTTCACAGGTAGACTCTACACCATGGCGTGGGATTGCACCACTGACTGACAGCACCTTCACCCCCCGCCCACTCTCTGCCTTTACAAAGGGACCTAGCAGCAGCTGCTGGTCCCGCTTCTATTGATCAGCGCAAGATTCCTCTCCCCTGCCGCTCTGTCATTCCAAAGGGACCAGCTGCTGCTGCTACTAGATCTCTTTGTAAAGGCAGAGTGGCAGGGCAGGGGAGGGGAGGCGTCTCAAAGTCCTGCGGGCTCCTCTCTGTCTCTTTAGGAAGGGCAGAGGGTGGGGAGGGGGATGGGAGCGATCAGGTTCTCGCGGAACCCGAACTTTCACTTTGTGGAACCCCAGGGTTCTGCGACCGCAATTTGGAAAACACTATACTAAAGCATCCCTGAGAGTATCTGTCTAACCAGTTCTTCAATTTCTCCGGCGTTTGAGATTCCACACCCGCTCCCAGAAATTATTGTCTTGTTTAACCACCTGCACAGAGCTCATAGGACTATTACCATGAGTCACCTCAGAAATAGACTGGCTGCTACTGGAACTAGCCACTGTGGGGGGCTGTGAACTCGGGTACTGAACCGAGCTCAATTGAAGCGGAATTGACTCACCCAAGTAGAGGCAGCAAAGGGCCAGAGAGAAGAGTAGAACAGCTTCTGTGATTTTCATGGTCTGGTGGCTGTCTGGTCTGCTCCGCACTGATATATAGGGTGCCGGAGACCCCGCCTGCAGGATGACATCATCCAAAATAGGCGTCACAGCTCCAGCAATGGGAAGCAGAGCTCCCAAGGGAAATACCGAATCGTGAATGTTTCCTTGTCAACAAGTGTCCGGGATTCATGGGAGGAACCTGCAAGTCACGCCCTTCTTGTGCTGAAGAATGGAGCAATTCTGTGTGCCGAGTGCTTCCCACGGGCCAGGTGCCGCCCAGACCTGGGCATTCCTGTTTGTTGTGACAGAGTAGGAAGGAACCCATCATGCTGCAGCGTCAAGGCCTAGCAAAGGTACCAGCAACTGGCATTTGCCGTCTTACCAGCCTCTTTTGGCCACGGCCTGTCCTGGGGCCCAGCAGCAGGGGGCCAAGCTGTCCCGAAGGGATGGCCCTGCGGGCTGATCTTACAAGCGTTCGGCAGGGAGCCGGAGCGGGGAGAAGCGCAGAGGCTCTTTAGGGCAGGTCACACTCAATGGCCTGTGACCCCAACAAGACTTGAGATTCCAGGATCGTCCCCCTTTCCCCAGCTCGTGCCCTGTGATAACAGCGGTGTGGAAATCCCCTCTCGGCCAGGAGCGAGGGGCTGTGGCCGGGGCGCAGTGTGCAGCCAGCAGGCCCATGTCCCGGTGTTCACGGACAAAGAGACAGCTCCCCCAGGGCAGCCCCACACGAAGGCAGGGGACGGATCTGCTGGGATCCGGAGACCCTGGGCAGGCAGTGGCTGTGCTGCACAGGGGCAAGAGGGCAGCACGGAGCCCAGATAGAGGGGCCCTTTGTGTTTGAAGTAAACCCCTTAACTCGAATTAGCTGTTACTCCTCCTAGAATGAGGTTTAACAGCTAATTCGAGTGAAGGGGTTTACTTTGAACTCCCGGGCTAGTCAGCTTCCAAAACGGCGACTGCAGGGAACATGCTAATGAAGTGCAGGATATTTAAATCCCGTGCTTCATTTGCAATTTCGATCACCCTCGTTAGCCTCCCTAGTTCGAACTAGGGGGCTAGTGTAGATGTAACCTGCATGTTTTACGTGGTGGTTAAGCCATGATGGCACTCTTTTGGTTCTCTTACTGTGGTTTTTTTTAATTTGGGGTATACATTGAAGTTGAGCCTCCGGTAGAGTGCCTTTGAAAAGAGATAACAGCCAGGGGGCACTGTTGATTTGCCTACTGGTGCTTGATCTCTTAGGGGTCACATTGCCCAGCTTGTCTGCAATCCCAAGATCTAGAGACGGCCTTTAGGAAACAAAGCTGAGACTCCCCCATAACCTGGGACCCTGGAGCTGGGGCGTTCAGAGCAGGGAACAGCATGAGGCTCATTGGAGGAACATGAGGCACAGCAGGCTGTGTGTGGGTGCAAAGCCGAGGCCTACAGAGCAGGCAGCCAGAGTGTTGGGGCGGGCGGAAGCTGTGGGGTTTAGCAGCATCTTGTCTGTTACCACGATGTGGTCGTACCCAGGATGCCTGCAGGTCGGTCTGGCAGCCCCAGTGCAGTAATGCTCCATGTAGCCAAGTGGGTGCACAAGGTTACCAGGTGTCAAGTCCAGTATTTGAGTTTTCTGTTGGGAAACAAATTGAGAACATAGAACTGTCCGGTATTTTCTGAACAGGGTGCAATGCAGACTGTGCTGCCATGTCAACTGTGTCCGGTATCTTTGATGAAACCACCTGGCAGCACTATGGGTGCATGTTCTCGGGAAGACACTGAAGGTGGCAGCCGACGCCCCCAGTACTTGGCACGCAGACGGCCGGACACCGAGGAGCTGGGCTATCACCGACGCCCGGCAGGAGGGCTGTGTGACCACCGGGGTGGGTCGACCCGCACTGCAGCTGACGGAGTGACCTCGACCCAGCTGGCCGAGAGGGCCCCACCCTCACAGACCTGCTGGGCATGCGCCCTCGGGAGACTGGCTATAAAAGCCTTTGGAGCAGCTCACTCAGGGCTGGCTGCCGGAGGGGGAGGAGGTGCTGAGGCCGGGTGCTGTTCCCAGAGACGCTGCAGATTGAGAGTGAGCCCAAGGGGAAGACGTCAGGGCAGGGAATTGCACCCAGAGCCCTCAGTGTTGTGCCAGGAATCCCGCCTGAGTGAGCCGTGGACCATGCCGCTGCCCACAGGACTCTAGACTGGGACCCGGTGGACGTGGGGGGCCTGGGACACGCTCCCCCTCCATACACCTCCCCGCCTGGGGGAGCTTTGCCAAGGCTGCATTGCCTTAGGCCGCAGGGCTGTAGTACCCTGACTAAGGGGGCTTATCCATGGCCTAAGGCCATGGGTCTGTATGACCCTGACGAGGGACTTGTGTATGTGGACTGGGGCCACTATGCGGTAATGCCATCAACACAGGGGTGGACTTTTTTGGTAAAAACCACGGGGGCAATAGCGCCCTGAGGAAAGGGGCGTTTATACTGACTGAGGCCGTTGGGCCGGGCCGTAAATAGAATCAGGAATTGGAAGGCTGAGCTGAGGAACTTCCAACCGCTTGCTGCTCCTCGACAGGTGGGTGCAGGATCCGAGGCGGAGAGGCGGCGGGTGCAGGGCACGCTCCGGGGAGCTGCATGCTGATTCTCAGAGGAAAGGAGATGGAAGAGAGGGGGTATAATAACGAGTGGGGCCCTAATGGGCACACTCCTGGTGCTCCTGCACTGTCTATCCCAGTGTTTCTTAAACTTTTTTAAGACCGAGGAACACCAAACAATACTTTTTTTTATTGGGAACACCAAGAATTTTTTTCTTGAGGGGGAAAAAAAAGGAAGCTGGTTCCTTTAAGGGTGGCCATTTTGAATTCTGTTCTCTCCGTGGCACACCTCCAACTGCCCCATGGCACACCGGTGTGCCGGAGAACACACTTTAAGAAACGTTGTTGTATCCCCTGGCCAGGCCGCACGGTCCCTGTGCTAAGAGCTGGTGTGACACGGCAGAGGAAGGGGAAATGGAGCCAGGGAAAGAATCCAGCGGCGTGTGATTCTTCCCAAGCAGACGGAGTGACGGGGACTGTCAGGATCCCCACAATGCAGGGAGAGCGAGACCTTAAACTCCACGCAGGGTGCTGGTGGTGGATCGTGAGAGCAACTGGATCCAGCCTGTGGCCCACCGGGGAATTCAGCTTTCTGTGCGGTGCCCGTGGCCATGGATTCACCGGCTGCCCTAGAGGCACAGGCTCGACCCTGCGGCCTTCAGGGCCCAAGAGGCTGAAACGCGCCCATTACAGCAGTGAAGTGAGGCTGAGCGCCCGTGAAACGCAGGAGCCAGAGAGGTGCCGGGCTGGAGGTTGGTGCAAAATCTTTGGATAAAACGGTTTCCCATGAGAAAATGCCATTTCGTGTAAATCAACATTTCCCACAAGCTTGTGGCGATTTGGACACAATTTCAGTTTTGAGAAAAATACGTTGGGAGGATCTGGAGGGCGCCGGAATGATCCGCTCCGAGCGGTCACGGGCACTGTAGGAACCCCTGGGTCGGGATGTGGGGACTGACCCTTTCTGGGGTTGGCCGTGCGAGCCGGGTCGGACTGGATTCTCCCCTGGCAGCTTTTGCGATGTGAACGTGCTCCAAGGAGCGCTGCCACTGAAATGCTTCTGCCCCGCCCGCGAGGAGCTCAGTCAGGAGGGGTCACAGCAGAGGCCGCAAGCCGCCAGCTGCCCAATGACTGGCTGGCGAGGCAGCAAGGAGAGTGGGAGAAATGGCTGGAGAGGCGGCCGTGGGGGGGCAGCTCACAGCACGGCTCAGCATGGCCACACGGAGACCGAGGAAGGAGAAGGGCAAGCCCTTTACACCTCCCACCCCCTGGAAGGAGTCAGACACGGGGAACGAGTTTGGAGGGTTGGTCCTTTGGCCTCCCATCCCTTGATGGTGTCACAGGCAAACGCCTTTTCCCTGGGGCGATGCTCATAGTCTCGTTCGGGCCATTGAGCACACTCAGAGCAGGAAGGAGTCAGACACGGGAACGTATCTGGGGTTGCAGGGAGGTTTCTCTTGTAGGAAACGCCCTGGCAGGAGGCGATCTACTGATTGCCAGTCTGTGGCTTACTTAATGCACCTGACTGGTCGTTGCATTCTGGGTTCCCTTTGAGACCGGTCAGTAAACTTGGCAGAGCCTGTGAGAGACCCTGGAGAGCAGAGTCCCTGCTAGGAGAGCGGAAAAACCAGCGAGGCAACGGATTGTGCGGAGTTTCCTTTATTGCGCGGGCAGGGGGATGGGCAGCGACGCTACCGGGGGCCAGGCCGTGGAGGTGGGATGAGAAGCGGCTCCGTGCAGGGTTCTGGGCGTGGCAGCGAGCATCTAAAGTTCAGTTCTGGCTACGACCGCATCATCATATGGGTAACATTCGCCATAATATGCAAAGGAAACATACTCTGGGTCTGTCCTAGGGAAAGAGAGAGAGGCAGAGAACTCAGGGCTGCAGCAAAGCTTCTCCCAAGCCCCCGAAGTATCAACTAACCTGAGCCCTTTTGCTGAGGGCAAACCAGAGAGCGGGAGCGTTGACCCGGCCGGTAGGCGCCGTGAGGCGCTGGGGCTTCCCTGGGCCCCAGAGGAGAGGAACTGACCCTGGTGCCTCCGTGGGTGGGTGGAGCCAGGGCAGCTTTGCCCCTCCCACCAGAAGCCTGTCACCAGACCAGGAAGTATAAAGGGCGGCGCCTCCCACTCCGCTGGTGCTGAGAAGCGGTGGAGGCGGGTGGATGGGGCTCGCTCCCTGCGGCTGAGCCCGGGGACGCCCTGCCCACCGGGGCACCGGCTGCTGTGGCAGACCTGCCAGGACTGCAGTGGGCCAGCTACCCAGAGGAGGCCGATGCTGCCCTGCTCCCCCAGATACGCCCCAAGGGCAGGGCAGTCAGTGGCCTGGGGACATTGGAGCCCAGTCTGGCTGCAGGCAGCTGGCGGGTGGGTTTCCCGCAGACCGAGTGGAGGAACACGCTGCCACGCCCCGTTAGAGCCCTGGGCTGGGGTCTGTGGGGCAAGGTGGGCCCCATCCCCAGAGTGGCCTGGGCTCGGGGTCGTCAGCTGGAGCCAGGACGCCCGACCCCTGGCGTTTCCCCTGGCGCGGCTGCAAGAGCCTAGAGATACCTGAGGGCTGGGTTTGCCCTGGGCTGGTGACAAGGGCCCGGCTGAGTGACTCTTGCGAGTGCCCTGCCTCAGGCTCCGCTCTCAGTGTTACTGGGCTTCTGGCAGCTCCCCCGCACCACGGGACTGGACTGACTCCCGGGTTAGCTCTGCCTCTGTCCCGGGGGGTGGAGCCGCGTGACCGTGGACTCTGCTCTGCCCTTGCCTGTGGGCTTGGCGCTACCTCGCCCCTGGCTTGGCGCAGACCGCTGCCTGCAGGCTCAGGGACCGTAGCTGGCAGACAGCCTGGCTCGTCGGCCTGGCCGGGGTCTCCCACCTACGTTAATTCCCCCGGTACTGGGTGGAGGCGCCATGGCGTCCCGGGGAGGCAGAAGGAGAGGGGCGGGCGCCAGGCCACGACAGCGAGATGCAGACGTGCAGGGAGGGGCGTGTTTGCATCGCAATTCTGGTCTCGCTCTTCTGAGCAGGCTGCTCGTTCCGTGACTTACAAGTAGGCAGCGCAAAATTCGCATTCGTTGCCGTACGTGGTGCCATCGGTTGCACAGATAGGGCTGTACACAGGAGAGCAGTATTCTGGAGGGTAGTCGTACATACTGCACATATCCTACAGAGAACAGCAGTATGGCTATTAATGGAACTGTCTGCGTTTCTGCGGTGCTCCCCTCCACCTCCCACGGGGTGGGCGATCTCTGAACGCAGGGCAAGGGACAGTCCCGCCCCGGGGGCTCGCGGAGTCCATCCCTGTCCCCTGTCTCTGCTGATCTTGGGACTGACTGCCCCGGGCCCCTCTCGCCTCCAGGCAGAGCTGAGCCCGTGTCCCTGGTCAAAGACGCTTCCGAGATCACACGCTGTGTGCAAAGGGGCATCTCCTGACGGGGGATGCTCAGACAGAAAACCCTTCCGGCTCTGTGGGACCGTCCCCTCCCCTGCTGTGTCTCTGAGTTGCTCTTCGCTCTTCCAACAGGCCCAACCCCCCCCCCCCCCCCCGGGCAACAGCGCCTGGGATCCGCCCCTCGGGCCACGTGGCTCGTGTCTCCCCTGCCGTCAGACACCCCTGGCTAGCTCAGGTCAGCTGACTTGGGCTTGGGCTGCACAATTGCTCTGATGGCCTCTATTCTCGGGCTGGATTCTGAGCTGCAAGGAGGGGGAGGGTCCCAGAGCCCCAATGTCTGCACACGCTGCCCTGCCTTGAAGCCTGAGTCCTCCCAGGTTTCTAACCCAGGCTCGTGGTCCCTGGGCTACCACAAATGTCAGATTGGGGAAAGCGAATGTTCACAAACAGGGAGAGATCGACTTACCTCCTCGATCTGGCCAGCAGCATCTGGAACAAAATGCAAACAGACACAATGAAGGGACGCGTCGGAGGGAAGGGCAGTTAAACATGCTGGTCCCTGTGGAGCCCTGGTAGGACATGCATGCCTATTCCCCACCAGCTCAGGAAGTACCAGCAGGGCATCCCTCCTGCTCACACGTCCCAGAATGCTGTTTGCTTCTGCTGCCGCAGCGCGATCCCACTGAGTCATAATCAGCTTGTGGTCCCAGATCCCTTTGCACAGCACTCCCTCCTAGACAGTCGTTTCCCACTTTGTGTGCACGCTACCGATTGTTCCTTCCTAGGAGCATTTTGCATTTGTCCTTATTGAATTTCAGTCTGCTTACGGCCAACCATTCCTCCAGCCTGTCCAGCCCCTTTTGAACTATAACTCTACCCTCCAAAGCACGTGGAACCCCTCCCAGCGTGGTATCACCTGCAGACTTCACAAGCGTCCTCTCTATGCCGGTGTCTAGAAGTTGATGAAGAAATTCAACCGAACCCAGACCCATTCCCTGTGGGACCCCTCTCCATACTCCTCCTTCCCGCCCCCCCCCCCCGCCCTGCCCCTCGCCTTTCCTGTGAGCCACTAATAACTACTCTGTGGGAACGGTTTTCCAACCCGGTATGCATCCCCTTTTGTAGCTCCATTTAGGGCCTGTCTTTCCTCACATTGTTCATGAGAAGATTATTGATTGCTTAATAATTTGCCTCGTTATCATTCCAGATATGGATCAGCTGGCTAGTCTGTAATTTCCCGGTTGTCTTAAGCAACCAATCGTAAAACAACACGGAGAGGTTGGTCTCATCTGTTGGCTTTTGAAACACAGGTCCCTGCCATTTGAGCGGAAGAACTTTTCCTTGAGCTGCCAGCTGTAGTAATATCCCCTGATGTCCTTCCACAGCTACATCCAGGCCACCACAGCCAAAAAATGGCCACTGACATCAGCGGAAGCTGGATTAGACCCGAAGAAAAATGGCTTGTGACTGTCCCTAAAACAGCCTGTTACAGGATAGGCCATTTCATGCACAGACGCTTTTCCGCCACTTGGTTGTCCTGCTCTGCACTGGATCTGATCGGTGACTCCAGTTCCGGTGTCTTTCTTCCCTCGTCTCTCTAACCGTGAGGAGTTTCCTGATCTGCTCATTATAGGGACGCTTTTGAAAACCATGTGATCTAGGACTTCCACAGTCAGTCTGCAAAGAGCCAGTTTAAAGCAAGAGGGGTTGAACTCTAAAGACTGTCTCGGCACCTGTTTTGAAGGATCCAGGACCTCCCTGACAGTCCTAATAACCTAGCCAGCTGTCTCCTATGTTCCGTCTTTATTTGAGTGGGTCTTCATAATGAAATAATAGCAAAGAATTTCATCAAGAAACATAGGGCTGGAAGGGACCTCGAGAGGTCATCTAGTCCAGTCTCCTGCACTCACAGCAGGACCAAGCACCGTCTACATCACCCCGACCAGTGTTATTTAACTGGCTTCTAAAAATGTCCCATGAGGGAGATTCCAAATCAACGTTGGCAATATCCTCCAGTGTTTAACCTCCCTGACCGGGCTCATGGAACTAGCATGCTGCTTGTTGTGAGGATGGTGCAGGGGTATCTCAGACGTACCTCGGCTGCTACTGGAATGGGCCACAGTGCAGGGCTGTGTACCCAAGTCCGGACCAGAGCAAGGTCGACCCCGTCCTACCAACAGAGGGTTTGGAACGGAGCTCAGTAGATGTTGCAGAAAAGTGACTCACCCAAGTAGAGGCAGGAAAAGGCCAGAGAGAAGAGCAGAACGGCTCCTGAGATCTTCATGGCGAGGCGGCTGTCTGGTCTGCACTGGGCTCTCGGTGCTCTGCTCCCTCGGTAAACCCCACAGACGGAGCCCCGCGATATATAGGGTGCCGGAGAACCCGCCTGCAGGATGACATCATCCAAAATAGGAGTCACGGCTCCAGCAATCGGAAGCAGAGCTCCCAAGGGAAATACCAAATCATGAACGTTTCTTTGTCAACAAGTGTCCAGGAAGCATTGCAGGAACGTGCAAGTCACACCCTTGGAGTGCTGAAGAATGGAGCAATTCTGTGTACCGAGTGCTTCCCACGGGCCAGGTGCTGCCCAGATCTGGGCATTTCTGTTTGTTGTGACAGAGTAGGAAGGAACCCATCATGCTGCAGCGTCAAGGCCTAGCAAAGGTACCAGCAACCGGCATTTGCCGTCTTACCAGCCTCTTTTGGCCACGGCCTGCCGTGGGGCCCAGCAGCAGAGGGCCAAGCTGTCCCGAAGGGATGGCCCTGCGGGCTGATCTTACAAGCGTTCGGCATGGAGCCTGTGCAGGGAGAAGCTCAGAGGCTCTTTAGGGCAGGTCACCCTCAATGGCCTGTGACCCCAACAAGACTTGAGATTCCAGGATCGTCCCCCTTTCCCCAGCTCGTGCCCTGTGATAACAGCAGCGGGGAAATCCCCTCTCGGCCAGGAGCGAGGGGCTGTGGCCGGGGTGCAGTGTGCCGCCAGCAGGGCCATGTCCCGGTGTTCACGGACAAAGGAACAGCTCCCCCAGGGCAGCCCCACACGAAGGCAGGGGACGGGTCTGCTGGGATCCGGAGGCCCTGGGCAGGCAGTGGCTGTGCTGCACAGGGGCAAGAGGGCAGCACAGAGACCAGGCAGAGGGGCCCTTTGCCCCTTGTGCACCCAGAGATCAGGGCTGAGCTGAGCTTCCAGGTCGCTGCAGTGGGGCTCAGGAGGGGGGTCATTGGGGCGCTGGCGCTGGGGGGCTCCACACGGCCCAGTGCTGCTGGGGGCAAGGGAGGGGTGTTCTCTGCTCCCATGTGCAGGAGCCGCTGGAGAGCGAGTCACTGGGTGGGTGCCCTGGCCCTGCCTCTGGGCTGGGGGTTCCCTTCTCCCCTTAGCTCTCGAACTCTGGTTTGCTCTGGCCCAGGTCTTACTCCCCAGAAAACGCTGCTATGGAGCCGCTGACCCGTCCCTGGCCCACGACAGGCCCGTTCAGAGTCTGGCTGCTACAGAGCTTCAGTGTCTCTGCAGCGCGGTGCCATCGGGCGAGGGGAGCAGGCGCTGGGCGGAACTGGTGGCCACGCCAGAGCACAGAGCAACCAACTCCACGCTGCGCGGTTCACAACAATGACGGTATCAAGACTGCGAACATAAGAAGAGCCAGACTGGGCCAGACCAAAGCCCCGTCTATTCCAACAGCTTGTTTCCCAACAGTGGCCGATAGAGGTGACCCAGAGGGAATGAACAAAACAGGGAATCATCCATTGATTCATTTCCTGTCGCCCATTCCCAGCCTCTGACAAACAGATTCCGACCCATCCTGTGTAATAGCCATGGATGGACCTGTCCTCCATGAACTTAACTATTTTTTTCACTCTGTTAACATCCAGGTTGTCATAAGATCCTTTGGCAAGGAGTTCCACAGGTTGAGTGTGCAGAATGTGTAGAAATATTTCCTTTTGTTTGTTTTAAACCTGCTACCTATTAATTGTGTTTGGTGATCCCAAGTTCTTGCATTATGGGAACCAGTAAATAAGTTTTCCTTATTTATTTTCTCCACACCACTCATGATTTTATAGACCTCTAACATAACCCTCCTTTGTCTCCTCCTTTAACTTGGAAAGTCCCAATTTTTTCACTTTCTCCTCATATGCCAGCCATTCCAAACCCCTCATTTTTGTTGCCCTTTTATGAAGTTTCCAGTGTCAAGGTATCTTTTTTTAAATGAGGCGACCACAGGTGCCTGCAGTATTTATACAGTATGCATGGATTTGTATAGAGGCAATAAGAGATTTTGTCTTATTCTCGATCCCCTTTTTAATGATTCCTAACATTGGTTGCATTTTTCCACTGCTGCTACACATTGAGTAGATATTTTCACAGAGCTATCAGCAATGACTCCAAGATCTCTCTTGAGTCGTGATAGCTAATTTAGTCCCCATCATTCTGTAGACATGGGATTGCGATTGTTTTCAAATATATATGCCTTTGCATTAATCGACATTAACATTCATCTGCCATTTTGTTGCTAGTCACCTAGTTTCATGAGATCCTTTTGAAGCTCTTCTCCGTCCACTTTGGACTTCACTATCTGAGTAGGTTAGAACCATCTGTAAATTGTGCCATCTCACTGTTTACCCCTTTCTCCAGATCCATTTATGAATATATAGAATAGGATTGGTCCCAGTACAGAGGTCACACCGTTTCCAAACACCACGAGTTATGGGTCTCCATTCTGAAAATTGACCATCCCTACCCCTTGTTTCCTGTCTTTTAACCAGTTTATCAGTCCATGAGAGGACCTTCCCTCTCATCCCATGACAACTTACTGTACTTAAGAGCCTTTGGTGAGGGACCTTGTCGAAGGCTTTCTGGAAATCTACGTATACTATATCCACTGGATTCTCACTTGTCCACATGTTTGTTGACGCCTACAAAGAACTCTGGTAGATTATAAAAACAAATAGTCTACTAGCACTTTAAAGACTAACGAAACATGTAGATGGTATCATGAGCTTTCATGGGCACAGCCCACTTCTTCAGATGACCACACATCTAAAGAAGTGGGTGTTGCCCTCGAAAGCTCATGATACCATCTACATGTTTCGTTAGTCTTTAAAGTGCTACTTAGCTATTTATTGTTTTTTAAGTTATTCCTGCTACAGACTAACTCGGCTATCCCTCTGAAGCTTCTGGTACATTAGTAAGGCGTGATTTCCCTTTACAGAAACCATGTTGACTTTTCCCCAAGAAATTATGTTCAACTAAGTGTCTGACAATTTTATTCTTTACTATAGTTTCAACTAATTTCCTGGTACTGACGTTAGACTTACCAATCTGTAATTGCCAGGATCACCCCAACAGCCTTTTTTAAATATTGGCATTGCGTTAGCTATCTTCCAGTTATTACATACAGAAACGTATTTAAAGGCTATGTTACAAACGACAGTTAATAGTTCCACAGTTTCACATTTGGGGTGTGTCTAGACTACATGCCTCCATTGATGGAGGCATGTAGATTAGACAGATCAGCATAGGGAAATGAAGCCGCGATTAAAATAATCGCGGCTTCATTTAAATTTAAATGGCTGCCACGCTGAGCTGACAAACAACTGATCAGCTGTTTGTTGGCAGATCGGGGCAGTCTGGACGTGCCGCGGTCGACAAAGAAGCCTTTGTCGACCGGCGCAGGTATGCCTCGTGAAACCAGGTTTACCTGCGCCGGTCGACAAAGGCTTCCTTGTCGTCTGCGGCATGTCCAGACTGCCCCGATCTGCCGACAAACAGCTGATCAGCTGTTCGTTGGCTCAGCGTGGCAGCCATGTAAATTTAAATGAAGCTGCAATTATTTTAATCACGGCTTCATTTCCCTTTTTCGAATGAACTAATCTACATGCCACCGTCGACGGAGACATGTAGTTTAGACGTACCCTTGGAGTTCTTTCGGGGGGAAGGAATGGCTGAGTGGTTTGAGCATTGGCCTGTTAAACCCAGGATTGTAAGATTAATTCTCAAGGGGGCCATCTGGGACAAATCTGTCAGGGGTGGCACTGAGTCCTGCTGTGAGGGCCAGGGACTGGACTCAATGACCTCTCAAGGTCCCTTCCAGTTCTGTGAGAGAGGTATATCTCGGTATATTAAATGCCATCTGGTCCTGGTGACTTGTTACTGTTTATCAATTTGTTCCAAAACCTCCTCTAATGACACCTTAATCTGGGACAATTCCTAAGAATTGTCACTTAAAAAGAACGGTTCGGATTTGGGAATCTCCCCAGCTGTGAAGACTGAAGCAAAAAATTCATTTAGTTTCTCTGCAATTGCTCTATTGTCTTTGAGTGCTTCTTTAGCATCTTGACCAGCCAGGGCCCCACTGGTGGTGTAGCAGGCTTCCTGCGGCTGATGTACTAAAACATTTTGCTATTCCTTGTTGAGTTTTGGCTAGCTGTCCTTCAAACTCTTTTTTGGCTTTTCTTATTACACTAGCCAATTAGCCCGTCATAAGAGGTGATTTTTAGGTCTCTCCTCCACGTCGGTCTTCTCTCCTGAGCCTCCGGTCTCTCATTCTGTCTCTCTCCATCTGTCTCTCTCTCTCTCTCCTCCTCCTCCTCCTCCTCCTCCTACTACTACTACTTCCTCCCCCCACCTCTCTCTCAGCTCTCCTCCGCCTCCTGCCTCTCTCTCTGTCTCTCTCTTTCACTTCTCCTTCCTCTCCTGCCTCTCACTCGGGGGATCACGGAGCCTAAGTGGCCATTTGGGCTACACACTCCCCGTGCTGCGTGGGGGGTGCAGAGCCCAAACGGTCACTTGCGTCACTTGCTCCCACGCGGCGGCCTGGCTGAGCAGCGCAGAAGTCAGCCGAGCGCCACAGCGGGAGGCAAAGGAGGGCAGGGTGATGATGTTCACAGCCAGGGGGCGGGGCCTGGAGCCGCTGTCACGCCGCACATCACTGCCCCGCCCCCCTTCGCCTCCCGCCGTGGCGCTCGGCTGACTTCTGCGCCGCTCAGCCGAGCCGCCGTGGGGGAGCAAGCGGCGCAAGCGGTCGTTTGGGCCCCACACTCCCCATGCAGCACGGGCCCCCCAGAGGGCACAGCCAGCATTTCAGCAACAGCGCCCCCCAGAGGGAACAGCCAGCATTTCAGCAACAGCGCCCCCCAGAGGGACCAGCCAGCATTTCAACAACAGCGCCCCCCAGAGGGAACAGCCAGCATTTCAGCAACAGCGCCCCCCAGAGGGAACAGCCAGCATTTCAACAACAGCGCCCCCCAGAGGGAACAGCCAGCATTTCAGCAACAGCGCCGCCCGGAGGGAACAGCCAGCATTTCAGCAACAGCGCCCCCCAGAGGGAACAGCCAGCATTTCAGCAACAGCACCCCCCAGAGGGAACAGCCAGCATTTCAACAACAGCGCCCCCCAGAGGGACCAGCTAGCATTTCAACAACAGCGCCCCCCAGAGGGAACAGCCAGCATTTCAGGCAACAGCGCCTCCCAGAGGGAACAGCCAGCATTTCAGCAACAGCGCCGCCCAGAGGGAACAGCCAGCATTTCAGCAACAGCGCCTCCCAGAGGGAACAGCCAGCATTTCAGGCAACAGCGCCTCCCAGAGGGAACAGCCAGCATTTCAGCAACAGCGCCGCCCAGAGGGAACAGCCAGCATTTCAACAACAGCGCCGCCCAGAGGGAACAGCCAGCATTTCAGCGTTACAGACTTACAGACACTGGGCTACTATATATATGATTTTAACACACAATTTGACAGTTTGTGCCCCTTTCTATTTTAACAATGGCTTTTTCTCCCTCACTGCTTCTTTTACTTGCTGGTTAAGCCATGATGGCTCTTCTGGTTCTCTTACTGTGGGGTTTTTTTTTAATTAAATTTGGGGTATACATTTAAGTTGGGCATCTAGTATAGTGCCTTTGAATAGGGATAATGGACAGGTGGCACTGTTGATTTACCTACTGGTGCTTGATCCCTTAGGGGTCACATTTCCCAGCTTATCTGAAATCCCAAAGCCCAGAGACTAGGCTTGCCAGATGCTTTCAGTAAAAATCCTGAACATGGCAAACTTAGTGGAGCAAAAAAAAAAAGTACCTGCGCCTTTAAATGGCCCCACGCTCCTCACTCCCCCACCCGTGGCAGACACGGCAGGGGAAAACTGTACCCGCCGGGCTTCCGTCTGATGGAAACAGGAAATACTGGACATTTCACATGTCTGGTATTTTCTGGGTTTCTTTACTGGACAGCGGACCTGAATACCGAACTGTCCAGGAAAAAACTCTTCTAGAGACTGGCTTTTGGAAAGCAAAGCTGAAACTCCCCCATAATCTCTGGGGTCCTGGAGCTGGGGCATTCAGAGCAGCAAACAGCATGCGGCTCATTGGGGGAGCACGGGGCACAGCAGGCTGTGTGTGGGTGCAAGGCCGAGGCCTACAGAGCAGGCAGCCAGAGCGCTGGGGCTGGCAGGCCTGAGGGAGACACTGGGGGGCAGCCAGTGGCTGGCAAAGGAGAGGCTGTGGGAAGGGACAGAAGGCCTGCACCCTGGCTGAGGGAGCTGCAGGCCCGTATAGGAAAATCTCTGAGTGGGGGTGTCCCTAGCGCCAGGCCTGAGGAGCAGGGTTGAAACATAAATATTGACCCTCCCCCTCCAAAAAAAAAAAAACCCAGGAAAAAATTCAGTTGAAGGGAAAAAACGGGGGGGGGGGGGGGGAAACCAAAGTTTTTGTTGAACAAGAACCAAAAAAAAGAACTTCTTAAGTAAAAAAAAAAAAAATTTAATAACACAGCATTAAAACAGCATGTCCCCTTTAAGAGTGAGTGCAGGGATAGGAACAGGGGAGAGGTTGAGCACTAAGACCCAGGGGAAGCATTGCTTCCCCTTGGTCTTTTTGCCGGCAGCCATTTTGTGCTGGCAGACTTGGGGAACCAGGTAAGGATGGGGGCTGCGGGTGTCGGGGGAGGCCGGGCGCTGAGTGTTCGTAGGGTTGCCAGGTGCCCATCATTTTTGCCTTCTGGCCAGGGAAAAATTTCAGAGAATACTGGACATCTTAGGTGTCTGGTATTTTCTGAATTTTTTTACCAGACAGAAGGTGAAAATACCGCACTGTCCGGGTGAATACCGGACACCTGGCAACCCTATGTGAGGAGCCCCCCACATCACGCTGGGCTACTCCCCCCTCGGGACAGGTGGGAGCTGTAGGGTTTAGCAGAACCTTGTCTGTTACCGCGATGTGGTCGTACCCAGGGTGCCTGCAGGTCGTTCCGGCAGCCCCAGTGCAGAAATGCTCCATGTAGCCAAGTGGGTGCATGTTCTTGGGAAGCTACTGAGGGCAGGTGACAATCCCCCCTAGTGCTTGGAGCTCTAGTGACCTGTTGGCTTGGGGAGGAGAGAAAGGAGAGGCTGGAGCTCTGGGGACCAGTGATCAATTGGAAGGAGGGGGGTTCTCGCCTGGGGAGAGCAGCCAGAGCCCCCCTGGAGGTGATGAAGAGCGAGATGTGCTGGGTGAAGGGTTGCTGGTCTCAAGGGCCCTGAGAACTGCCTGGGCTGGGGTCAAGCGCTCGTCAGCCCTTGTGTGTGAGGCTGGTGAGAGTCAGGCTTGTCTGGAGATCCGGGCTGCATGGCTCCCTGTGGGCGTGTAGCCCGGGGGGCCACATGGAGTGAACTCCGCGAGGGAATCCACAGCGAGAGACGGGGCACAACGCCCAGAGGCGCGGCTCAGGAGCTCTCAGGGGAGGCCTTGGGGCCAGAGGGCCTGACCCGTGGGACGATGCCCCCTCGACAGAAGGCTGTCACGCCGAAGGGGGCCGCTCCCAGGGGCTGTGTGGCGCCCAGAGAGCACAAGGCCTGTGAGTCTGACAGGCTATGAGAGGGCTCCCTTGGCCAGCCCCTCCCTCAGAGCCCAGAGCATCTGTTTGGGGAGGAAGCGTTAGAGAGAAAACACCACACACACGAGCCAGGCTCCAGCGTGCTACCCCGGGGGGGGGTCCCCGTATTCCACAGGGAGATGCTGTGGAGTCCGTGTGAGACTCAAAGCAGGGTCCCTGGGCCAGTTCTGACTGTCGCTTTCTACCAACGTCCCTGTTCTTCTCTGCTGCCCTTTGGAAGTTGCATCCAGGCCTGACAAATCGGTGACATTCCCCTGGGGCTGGCTCTGCTCTGCAGTGTTGGGCTGCCAGGGATTCGCAGTAATTCCCCCCCATGAGTTCAGTTCCTGGAGGTAGTTCGGTAACTCTCTCCGCAGAGATGTGGGGCTGTAGTGCGTCGGAGTGGCTGCCCACTGACCCAGAGGGGGAGGAGCCCCTCTCAGAGCCCCGGTGGGCAGCGCCTGTTCCCAGCACATCACTGGAGGTTCCAGGAATTGTGGCCAGAGCTATAAAAGACCAGCCCAGGAGGCCAGTCTGCCCCCAGCCACCCGAGGATCCAGATGCCTGCTCCGTGCTCCCATGCTGGGAGGTAGCAGTGAACCTGGAAGAGGCGGAGGACCGGTCCAGACGGCCAGAGCCACAGACAGACTGTGACCTGGAGGAACGACACCCCCTGCCAGCAGTGCCAGGCCCCCAGTGACAGGTGACCTGCCATGTAGCCAGGTGTGCTGGGAGGGGGAGTGCGGAAGGAGCCCAGGGCAGGCATCCTTAGTCTGGTGGGGCCAGAGCCGGTGTCAGCGTGTGGTAGGCAGAATCCGCACTAACCCAGTGGCAGACGGAGCTGCAGCTGGCAGGGCTGGGATGCAGCAGGGCGGGCGGAACTGCATCCCCCCTGCCAGCCCAGCCATGGGGGCCCCCTCTCTCTCCCGCCGCGATGGCGGGCTTGTGTGTGAGGGCTCCCCGCCAGTGCTGGGAGACCCCTCTGTGTGCTAGTCCCCACCCGCCAAGCAGGGCCTGGCTGGTCCCTCAGGACTGTGTGTTTGATGCCCCACCCTGAACCCAGTTGGGGAGCAGCCGGGCAGCCACCACCAGCCTCCCCAGGGCTCACGCTGGCATCAGTTGCAGGCAGGGACCATCAGGCATCACTTGCAGGTAGGGGTGTGGATGGGTCCCAGTTAAGGCCTGACTCCCCTCTGGAGCCTGGTTCCTCAGAACATTGTGTCCGAGCTGCGACCAGGCCACTGTTGGCTCAGCCTGACCGTGAGCCCAAGCCCCTGAACTGACTCCCTAGGAGAGATTGAGCTGGGTGCAGTGAGGCACAGTGGCCACCCCTGCTTGTTCTCCCAGCCTTTCCCTGGGGCGCTGCTCAGGGTCTCATGATTTGAACCATTGATAACACTCCAAATGGGAAGGACTCAGATATAGAGAATATATCTGGAGGTTGTTTTGGGTTATTTTGTAGGAAGAGCCACGGCAGGAGGTGATACAGCAGTGGCCAGTCAATGGCTCCGAGTGTATATGAGTGGGTGTTGCATTTTGTGTTCCCCTTGACGCTGGTCTATAAGCTGGAGGGAATTTAATTGATACCCTGGGGAGCGGAGTCTGTCCTTTGAGAGGGGGAAACCCACCGAGGGCAGGAATGGCTCTGAGTTTCCTTTATTGCAGACAGGTGGGGAGTCAGCGATGCTGTCAGGAGCCCTGGGAATGGAGGCTGAGATGAGAATGTGGCTCCCCTAGTGAGAACTAGCGCCTACAGTTCCTCAACCTTGTGCCCAGTTTTGTCAGGCGGCTGGCATTCTCCATCGTGCTCAAAGCAAAGACTGCCAAGCTGTTCACTAGGGGGAAAGACAGAGACACAGAACTTAGTGGTGAAACCCCCGGCCAGTCGGAGCAAGCGTCTATCCAGGCCCCATTACATCAAATAACCAGAGCCCTCTGGCTGGCAGCAACAAGAATCCAGACACTTGACCTAGGCTCTAAATAGTCGCTCACAGCTCCAGGGCTCTCCAAGCTGTCATTAAAGTTATCTCTACAGTGGTTTCCAGAGCAGGTGGGAGGACGTGCCAGACACACACCTTGGTGACTATCGGGGCAGTGCTGTGGGCTGGGTCCCCCATGGGGCACATGCCGTCCAAGCCTGGGTGTTCCTGTTTGTTGTGACTGTGTGTGCTCAGGCTGCAGGTTGAAGGTGCTGCCCAGCAAAGCCCCTGAACAATTGCAGTGGTACCAGCCTCGTTTGGCCGGATCCTGCCACAGGGCCCAGCAGCGGGGGCAGGGCTGGCCACGAGTCACTGGGATGTTGTCCGGACCTTGCCCGTATTGTGCCTGGGGCCGGTGCCTGGCTCAGTCTGCAGGCGCTTGAGAGCAGCTGAAACTCATTCCAATGGCCAGTGACTCTGACAAGCTGTTTTGAAAATCTGGAGGTTCCAGGACTTCAGATCCTGCCTTTCCCGCTTGCGTGGTAACGTCCCCCTCTCGCCGTTGCCAGCAAGCCGCCTGCCACTCTCCTGAACAAGGAGACCTACTTGCAGAGGTTGTTTACAAACTGTTTTCCTGCAGCCCCACCTGATCCAGGGCCAGGCCTCTGCCATCATTCCTGGCCTGCCCAAACCCAGGGCTCCCTTGTCATTATTTACCGTTTGCCCACCCACCCTGAGGTCAGGGCGCGGGAACCCTGGACCGTCTGTTTGGGTGTTAATTCCCCCGAGACTGATCCGGGTGGACGGGGTTGGAGTGGCCACCCACGGACCCCGAAGCATCATCTCGGGATCCCTTTTGGAAAACCGGCGTCACATTCGCTACTCTCCAGTCATTTGATACAGATGCTGATTTAACCACAGTTGGTAACTAGGCAATGGCACATGGGAGCTCCTCCGACCTGGCGGAAGAGATCCCTCACGTCTGTCTGCGCTTTGCGCTGCCCATCAGAGCCCTTTTTGTGTAGACAGAATTTTCTGAGGCTAAATTAAAAGAGGTAAATAAACAGCCACTTTTCTTCCTGGGGAAACATGAGCGACAAGCAGCGCTCTTCGCCTGGCTGGGCCTGGATCTCTGCCGTCTGCCGGGGGGCTTTGGGGAACATCTTTCCTGCTCTCCACCCCGCCAGCACAGGTCAGTGGCACCGGGCTATGCGAGATTCCCAGGCCGATTGGAGTGAATAATGCAAGTTGCACCAGCTGGCTGTGGAGCCTGTAACCTTCTGTTTCTAAATCAGCCACTTTTCTGGAAAAACTTGCCAGCTGTCTACACTGGCTGCTTGAAATTCCGGAAAAGCACTGACGATCTCATGTAAAATCATCAGTGCTTTTCCGGAAAAACTATGCTGCTCCCGTTCGGGCAAAAGTCTTTTTCCGAAAGACTTTAGTGCGAAAGGGCCAGTGTAGACAGCACAGTACTGTTTTCTGCAAAAAAGCCCCGATCGTGAAAAAGGCGATCGGGGCTTTTTTGCGGAAAACCGTGTCTAGATTGGCCGTGGACGCTTTTCCGCAAAAAGTGCTTTTGAAGAAAAGCATCCTGCCAATCTAGACGCGCTTTTCCGAAAATGCTTTTAACGGAAAACTTTTCTGTTAAAAGCATTTCTGGAAAATCATGCCGGTGTAGATGTAGCCCCCTTGCAGGGATTTAAGCCTATTGCTGCTTGTCCTATCATGTTCCTCCTTGTAACACCCTTAAAGGCCACAACAGTGCACTAGCTGGGAATTGAACCCACACCAACTGCTCTGGAGGCAGCTCTGCTCAGCACTGCCCCACCCAGGAGGACAGCATAGTGTTGAGCAGAAAGACAGAGATAACCCTTTGCATGCTAACTCTGGCTAGCGAAAGAGCCACAGGTGATGCCCCAAGGGCTGGGTCACTAGTCCGGGCCAGGTGCGGGGAATGAACTCATCTGCCCCAGCACACTATAAGAGGGAGCAGAGCGGCACCATCTGTTGGAAGCAGGGGGGTGGATGGTTTTGCTTGCTGGGGGTGTGCCATGGGCATGCACCATGTTTGCTAGTGCTGTGCTCAGGGAGGCTCATAGGATCCTCTGGTGAAAATTCACCAAGCAGCAGGGAGGATTGGGGTGACCCTCTGATTGTGCTCAGCCCCCTCCTAGGGTGTTCCTAGATGGTTCATGGCAGAGAGAATGTTTCACAAGGAGGACACTTAACCACTGGGAGAATTGAGTAGGGGTGGTGGTGGGTTATCCATCGGGGGAGTCTTTAAAACCAGATGACCTGGCTTTCCGAAAGCTTGGTGGGGGTTGAAGCAGGGATGAATTCAGAGGAAATCCTGGGGTCTGGGCTATGCAGGAAGTCAGAGGAGAGACTCGTGATGGTTTCTTCTGGCCTTAAAAATGGACAAATCCTGGAATGGTGCAAGGTTGTAAAGGGCCTAATGACACCTCAGTCTGGGACAGTTGCTCAGATTTGCCCCCCCCCCCCCACACTAAATCTCCCCCACCTCAGCTGTGAAGACCAAGGCAAAGAATTCACTGAGTTTCCCCACAATGGCTTTATTGTCTTTGGGTGCTCCTTTAGCACCTTGATCAGCCAGTGCCCACGCTGGTTGTTTAACAGGCTTCCTGCTTCTGATGTAGTTTAAAAAATTAGCTTTTACTTTTTAAGATTTTTGCTAGTTGTTCAAATTCTTTTTTAGCTTTCACTGCTTTTTTAGTTTGTTGTTTGCTTCTCTTAGGTTACGTCTACACTGGCATGATTTTCTGGAAATGCTTTTAACGGAAAAGTTTTCTGTTAAAAGCATTTTTGGAAAAGAGCGTCTAGATTGGCAGGATGCTTTTCTGCAAAAGCACTCTTTGCAGAAAAGCATCCGTGGCCAATCTAGATGCGCTTTTCCATGAAAAAGCCCCGATCGTCATTTTTGCAATGGGGCTTTTTTGCGGAAAAGAAATCTCAGCTGTCTACACTGGCCCTTTTGCGCAAATGTCTTTTGGAAAAAGACTTTTGCCCAAACGGGAGCAGCACAGTATTTCCGCAAAAAGCACTGATTTCTTACAGTAAGAAGTCAGTGCTTTTGTGGAAATTCAAGTGGCCAGTGTAGACAGCTGGCAAGTTTTTTTCCAGAAAAGCTGCTGATTTTCTGGAAAAACTGGCCAGTCTAGACACAGCCTTACTGTTTTCTTTTTAAATTAGGGGTACACATTCCAGCTGAGCCTCTTCATGGCTTTTGTATTGGAGCATAAGCTTTTGTGGGCAAAGATCCACTTCGTGAGACCTCTTAGCCCATGAAAGCTTATGCTCCAATCCATCTGTTAGTCTATAAGGTGCTAGAGGACTCCTTGTCACATTTGCAGATCCAGACTAACACGGCTCCCCCTCTGATACTTTAGAACTTTTATAACTCTTTAAGCTATAGCATCTTTACAAAGCTTCCACACAGCTTGCAGGGATTTCACTTTTGGCACTGTGCCTTTTAATCTGTTTCACTGACTTCCTCTTCCCTGCATAGTCCCCCTTCCTGCAATACAATATAAGCGCGTTGGGCTGCTGTAGTATGTTCCTCGCCACAGGGATGTTAAATCTAATGATCTTATGGTCACTATTGCCAAGTGGCCCAGCTCTATATACCTCTTGGACCAGAGCCTGCTCCACTTAGAACCAATTCAAGAATTCTCTCTCCTCTTGTGTGTTCTAAGACTAGTTGCTCCAGGAAACAGTCATTTAAGGTGTCGAGAAACTTTCTATCTGCACCTTGTCCCGAGGTGACAACCAATATGGGGATTATTGGTGAGAACTTTTTATTTTTCGTGTCTCCCTAATCGCCCTGACGTAGGTGGTTGGCATTATGTCCCTACTGCGACATTCTTATCACTGTCCAGAGCTTCTGTGATACAGTTTGGCTCTTTTAAGTGTTTTACTTCATTTGATTCTATGTTGACTTTCATGCAGTGCCACTCCCCCAGCAGTGCCTCCCGTTCTGTTTTGTCAGTATATTTGGTACCCTGATATTATCATCTCCCACTGATTATCCTTATGCCACCAGGTTTCTATTATATCAATAGCCTCATTTGCTATGAGGCACTCTTGTTCACCCATCTGGTTATTTAGACTTCCAGAGTTGTATAGAAGCATTCTAAAAACACGTCACTTTTTATCTGTCTGCCGCTCCCTGACACAAGTGAATAGGGTGTCTGGCTTTCATTTGAGGGTTTCTCCTCAGACCTTACCTGTATTATATCCTCTTCCACCCTCTCCTCCTTACTGGGACACAGATAATCTCCATTAATAGACCCTCTCCTAAGAGACGTCTCTGTCCAATCCACATGCTCCTCCACACCTGTTGCCTTTCGCCCTGTCCTGCTTTAAAAACTACTGTAAGTGATTTCAGTGATGCAATAGCAGACAGATCACAGACAGTTACAAAGCAAAATAAAAGAAAACACGCCAGCTAAGCTTACGACTCTGCGACACTACCCTAACAGTAGTTCCAACGACCTTCTCTTACGAGCTTGGCAGCCTCCCAATTCATGCTTACCACACTGCTCTTTAGTGAGCACTTACCACACTGCTCTCTCGCATACGTGATGGGATGAAGTTGGGACATTTCGCAGGGTTTTACATTGTGCTGCAGGTTCTCTATGTGCTGCACATTTCACAAGGTGGTGGGAGAGGGCTTGTGATTTCAGATGAGGGAAGACTGAAAGAATTGGGTTTGTGTCGTTTAGAAAAGAGAAGACTGAGGGGGGGACACGATAGCAGTTTTCAAGTATCAAAAAGGGTGTCACAAGCAGGACAGGGAAAAATTGTTCTCTTGGCCTCTGAGGATCGGACAAGAAGCAAGGGGCTTAAACTGCAGCAGGGGAGGTTTAGGTTCGACATTACAAAAATCTTTCTGCCTGCCAGGGTGGTTAAACACTGGAATAAAGTGCGCAGAACTTTTGCGAAATTTCCATCTCTAGAAATGATGGAGAAGAGCAGGTTGCACAGACACCTGTCAGGGCTGATCTAGACGGTGCTTGGTCCTGCCGTGAGGGCAGGGGACAATTACCTCTTGAGGTCCCTTCCAGTTCTATGACTCTACGAGTCTGTGACCAGGTCTGCTCTCACCTAGCAACTGGAAACCCAGGCAGTGCCCTGGAGATGGGGGCTTTCTACCAACTGGTGACCTGGTGACAGAGACACCCAGCCAGGCTTGGAAGGCAGCTGGTTCTGGCCAGTAGGAGGACAGTGGGCTGAGGACACAAGTCCCTGATCATCCAGTTCCAGCCAAAGAGGGAACAAAGGCTGGAAGCGAGAGGGCTCCAGTGACTTGTTGTCTTGAGGAAGAGTCAAAGGAGAGGGCCGGAGCTGTGGGGCCAGTGATCAGTTGGAAGAAGGGGGATTCTAGACTGGGGAGAGCAGCCAGAGCCTCCCTGGAGTTGAGCAAGAGCGAGATGTGCTGGGTGAAGGGTTGCTGGTCTCAAGGGCCCTGAGAACTGCCTGGGCTGGGGTCAAGCGTTCGTAAGCTTGTGAGGCTGGTGAGAGTCAGGCTTGTCTGGAGAGCTGGGCTGCATTGCTCCCTGTGGGGGTGTTGCCCGGTGTTACCCTGGGACGCAGTAACGATTAATTAAAAACCCTGATTGGATGTGCCCTGACTTGTAGTGAAGATGGTAAATATCCCAAGTCCCAGAAGAAGGGATCACCTGAGGCCGATTACTTGTGGCTGTATCTATCACCGGCGCATGGTTTTCCAAATAAAACTCCGAGTCTCAGTTTAGGGCCAAACCATATATTATAAATTTAAAATACACAACAGCATGTAACAATAACTCTATAATCCTCCCTATCCCCGAAGACAAAGTAGATAGTAAAGACCCCTAAACAATAGGGCTATACATTACATTCACGTGGCCTAGAACAGCTGAGGCGCTCATGACCTCTATGCCTTGGCTAGTTGCAAGCCGTGGCAGAGGAAGAGTGAGGGGATCCCTCGACGTCACTTCAGGATCAGACCCTCTGGTTTGATGATGGATGGGATATGGATTATAAGTGGAAGGCCTTCCGCTCTCCGGGAATAATCCAATGGGATCCAAATGGTTTTCACTCAGGAATTCTCCACAGGCATAAAAACCCCAAAATAGAACCCACCACACTCACACAAACACTACACTAAGCTCACACTCTCGCACTCGTTCTACCATTCATGCTCCCACAGCAAGACATTCGACAGAACCAAACGCAATCAGGAACCCAACAAGGAAAAGGAACCCGAACCGCTCCTGAACGGGGGTATTTAAGCACTCCCCGGCGGGAAGATTCCAAAGGTGCGGAGTGCACTCTTTTGCGGGTGGGGTGCAGAACATTCTGAACCGTGTGCAGCTATTTTGAGCCGAGTGCAGAGCAATTTGGTACCGAGCGCAAAGAATTAGACTGGGGTGCAGAGCACTAGTACCATGTGCAATTTGGAAAGGCGGGAAACTTCCAACTGGCAAACTTCCTTGGTTCGAACTAAGATAGATGGTTTGAACCAACTGCCTTAGTCTGGTTTAATCAGGACTCATAACACACTACTTCACAATTTCCCCTCCACACAACCAATAAACACACAAACTGAGGTAACACCGGGGGGCCACATGGAGTGAACTCCCCGAGGGAATCCACAGCGAGAGACGGGGCACAACGCCCAGAGGCGCGGCTCAGGAGCTCTCAGGGGAGGCGTTGGGGCCAGAGGGCCTGACCCGCGGGACGATGCCCCCTCGACAGAAGGCTGTCACGCCGAAGGGGGCCGCTCCCAGGGGCTGTGTGGAGCCCAGAGAGCACAAGGCCTGTGAGTCTGACAGGCTATGAGAGGGCTCCCTTGGCCAGCCCCTTCCACAGAGCCCAGAGCATCTGTTTGGGGAGGAAGCCTTAGAGAGAAAACACCACACACAAGAGCCAGGCTCCAGCGTGCTACCCCGGGGGGGGGGGGGGGGTCCCCGTATTCCACAGGGAGATGCTGTGGAGTCCGTGTGAGACTCAAAGCAGGGTCCCTGGGCCAGTTCTGACTGATGCTTTCTACCAATGTCCCTGTTCTTCTCTGCCGCCCTTTGGAAGTTGAATCCCAGCCTGACAAATCGGTGACATTCCCCCGGGGCTGGCTCTGCTCTGGAGTGTTGGGCTGCCAGGGATTTGCAGTAATTCCCCCCTCCCCCCATGAGTTGATTTCCTGGTGGTGTTGGATCAGTAACTCTCTCCCGTGGAGTCAGAGCACAGTCCCTCGGTCACACAGAGATGGGACACACTTACAGCAGGAACCTCCCGACCATCCCAGGCACTCGGAGCGTCTGGCCCATCTCCAGGCACTTCCCGTGACATCTCCCCGCTCCCAGACTCTCCCGTACCACTGGGAGGTGGCACCACTTTACAGCACGGTCAGAGATGGGCCCAGCTCCCCCAGGGCAGCCCAGAGGTGTGCTGAGGACCAAACACATTTAGCAGGTTGCTGGGTTCTGGGAGGAATGTGGGGGAATTAGTCAGAGATACAGCCCACAGCCTGACTCCTCAGGGCCACACACAGCAGGGTGGGAGAAGGAGAAGCCCTTTACATTTTCCACCCTGACAGGTAGCCCTGTGCCCTGGTTTGGGTTCTTGATTCTATAACACCGCACCCCTGCTAGTTCTCCCAGCCTTTCCCTGGGGCGCTGCTCATGGTCTCATGATTTGATCCCTTGGTAGCACTCCAAATGGGAAGGACTCAGATATAGAGAATATATCTGGAGGCTGCTTTTGGGTTATTTTGTAGGAAGAGCCATGGCAGGAGGTGATACAGCGATGGCCAGTCAATGACGCCCTTAGTGTATGTGACCAGGCGTTGCATCGTGTGTTCCCCTCGACGCCGGTCTGTAAGCTGGAGGGAATTTTTGTGATACCCTGCTGAGCGGAGTCTGTCCTTTGAGAGGGGGAAAAACCACCGAGGGCAGGAATGGCTCTGAGTTTCCTTTATTGCACAGACTGGTGGGGAGTCAGCGATGCTGTCAGGAGCCCTGGGAATGGAGGCTGACACACAAATGTGGCTCCGTGCTCAGTTCTGCTAGTGGGAACTGGCAGCTACAGTTCTTCAACTTTGTGCCCAGTTCTGGGAGTCCGCTTGCATTTTCCGTAGTGCTGAAAGCAAAGACTCCCACGCTGTTCACTAGGGGGAGAGACAGAGACACAGAACTTAGTGCTGCAACCCCCGGCCAGTCAGAGCAAGCTTCTGTCACGGCCCCATTACATCAAATGAGCAGAGCCCTTTGGCTGGCAGCAACAATTCTTCAGACGCTTGCCCCAGGCTCTAGGAGGTACAGAGCAAGGGGAGCTGGCAGGGGCTTGGCTTCCATCACAGTTGCATGTTAGTTGTGTAAATGGGCTGTTTATTCTGTTACTCACTAGGCTGCAAGGCAAAAGGTGCATTTGTTGAGGTATGTTTTGTCATCACTGCCACAGATGGGATTGAAGTGGTCATTGCACACTATTGGTCGTGTGCTGTACTCCGTGCAGAAACCCTGCGGAGAACAACAGTATTGCTCTTAGTGTTACTGTCTGCACTGCAGTAGAGCCCTAACCCCGCCCTCCACTCCATCACAGGGCTGAGCACGCAGGGGAAGAGAAAGATCCTGCCCCGAGGAGTTCGCATGATCTCATACTATCCTTGTCCCTGCTGATCTTCCGACTGACTTCCCAGTTCCCTACTTGCTGCCAGGAGGATCTGAGCCTCTAGTCTGGGGAATAGTGATAGAGATGTAGCCGTGTTAGTCTGGGGTAGTTGAAGGAAAATGCAGGACAATGTAGCACTTTAAAGACTAACAAGATGGTTTATTAGATGATGAGCTTTCGTGGGCCAGACCCACTTCCTCAGATCAAATAGTGGAAGAAAGTAGTCACAACCATATATACCAAAGGATACAATTAAAAAAATGAACAAATATGAAAAGGACAAATCACTTTGCAGAACAGAAGGGGGATGCGGGGGGGGGGGGGGAGGAAGGAAGGTAAGTGTCTGTGAATTGATGATATTAAAGGTAGGGAGAGTGGGATGTTTGTGAGTTAATGGTATTACAGGTGATAATTGGGGAAACTGTCTTGGTAATGGGTGAGATAGTTCAAATTCTTGTTAAGTCCTTGTTGGCAAGTGTCGAATTTTAACATGAATGACAGTTCAGAGGATTCCCTTTCAGAGTTTGTGATAAGAGCCGACTCGTTCGTTTGACGGGAAGGGGGCACGCAGAGGGTAGAAATCACACGCTGTGTGCGCGAGGGGCCATGTCCGCTAACAGGTGATGCTCAGACAAAAAACCATCGCACATTTGTGGGACTCCTCCGTTCTGTCTCAGAGTCCCCCCTGCTCGTCCTACCATCCCATCCTCGAGTGCCCTCTGCAACAGCGCATGGAATCCCCTCCTCACACCACGTGGTTTGTGTCTACTCACTGCCATGTAGACATGTGCATTCATCCTGAGCCGTGGTACCCGAGAGGGTCCCAGAGCCCAAACCTCTCGCACTGATCTTTAGCCCTGTACACAAGACCCGCTAGCCAGAGTCAGGTGACCCACTGGTCTTTCCTTGCAGTGTCGCTGTTCCCAGCCGTGCTCAGTGCCTCAGATTCAGTCTCTGCTCAGTCGGGCACCAGGCAGACTCTGCTCCTGCTTTGACTCATGAGTTCTCGCCTGTTTCTAAGCCAGAGACCGTGCACGGGCAGCTTCACACAGGAGACAGTTAACGAACAGGGGGGATCGACTTACCAAATGATGGTGGCCATCAGCATCTGGAACAAAACCCAGACAGACCGGAATCAGTGAAGGGAACGTTGGCGGGAAAGTCAGTGAAAAGCGTTCACCCCTGTGTAGGACACGGCATGCAGCTCCCTAACTGGCCCAGGAAGTCCTGGGAGGAAGTGTCTTGCCCACAACACTCCTGCTAGCGGCCAGAATTACCCAGGGGACTGGCTCCGACCTGTCTCCTTCATTTCAGTGTCTTCTGAATTAAGCCTTTGCAAAAATGACATCAGCAATCACTCAAGTGTAATGAGACATTTCACCCCAAACATCTGTCTCTGTTCCTTAACAAACCTCTGCCCAGTGTCCCCAGGGGAGAATTTTCTGCATGAAGCGGCTGTGGGTCAGAAGGTCTCCAGCAGTGGAATTAAAAGAGCAGTAACTGTCTGGGAAGGATCTAAACCCTCCTGCTTCTACCTTGGCACCACTGCAGAGCCTGTCATGCCAATTAAGGATCATGGACTTGAATTACTTCGGCACATGGAGCAACACCTAAGGACAGGAGCTAAGAAGAAACTTTTCCTGGGCGAGAACCGTAGCTTAGAAGAAATTGAGCAGCCAAGGGGATCACAGGGACATTGGATTTGTAGGAGCTGGGAACCTTCTGAGCTGTCTCAGTTACTGGCAGTCAGGGATCTCCCAGGCAGAGAGAACCCCCGGAACAGCCCTTCAGAGCCATGGGATCGGGTCCGGGCAGTCAGAGCTCATGGAACCAGCCTGCTGCTCCATCTCAGGACAGTGCAGGGACATCTCAGGCTCTGTCTGCCCTACAGCATTTTTCTGAAAAAGCTCCAGTTACGTCCACGCTGCAATCGTGTTTTCTGAAATTAAATCGAAAGGAGCCTTTTCCCAAAAGAGGCTTTCGCAAACCGGCCCGTGTGGACGGGGAAGGGGGAGTTCTTTCGAAAGAAGAGGAAAGAGGGAAAAGCACAGGGGCCCTGGTGGCCCTTCCATCCATAGCAGTGACAGTGTACATGGGAGACACTGTCCATTCCGCGTGGATGCTCTCTTTCGAAACAGCACATCGCTTTTTCAATGTGCTGCTGTGTATGGACAGAAGTTTCCTGTGGAAGACGTTTCTTTGGAAGATCTCTTCCGAAAAACGGTTCTTCCGAAAGAAGCCTGCAGTCTAGACGCAGCCTCGGAAATAAACCGGCTGCTCCTGGACTCAGCCACGGTGAATGTGGGGGTGGGAACCCCCATACAGATCCAAGTGAGTCCGACCCCGTCCCTCCAGGGGCAGAGGTATCAGAGCAGGGCTCAGTGACTCACCCGAGAAGGAGCAGTAAAGGGCCAGAGCGAAGAGCAGAACGGCCCCTGTGATCGTCATGGCGAGGCGGCTGTCTGGTCTGCACTGGGCTCTCGGTGCTCTGCTCCCTCCGTAAACCCCCAGACGGAGCCCAGCGATATATAGGGTGCGGAGAACCCGCCTGCTTTATGACATCATCCGAAATAGTCGCTCACAGCTCCTAGGATCTCAGCCTTGCTGACAGCCTGCAATTGCCCTTATCTGCACAGGGCAGGCGGGAGGACTTGCCGGGCACACCCTTGGTGCAGTGACTATCGGGGCAGTGCTGTGGGCTGAGAGATCCCATGGGGCACATGCCGTCCAAGCCTGGGAATTCCTGTTTGTCGTGACTGCGAGTGCGCAACGTACGGCTCAGGCTGCAGGGTACAGGCACCGCCCAGCAAAGCCCCTGAACAATTGCAGTGGTACCAGCCTCGTTTGGCCAGATCCCGCCGCAGGGCCCGGCAGCGGGGGCAGGGCTGGCCACGAGTCACTGGGATGTTGTCTGGACCTTGCCCGTATTGTGCCTGGGGCCGGTGCCTGGCTCAGTCTGCAGGCGCTTGAGAGCAGCTGAAACTCATTCCAATGGCCTGTGACCCCGACAAGCTGTTTCCAATGTCTGGAGGTTCCAGGACTTCAGATCCTGCCTTTCCCCAGGTGTGCGCCCTGCGGCAGCTGCAGGGATGGGGGAGCAGGTCTTGACATGGCACCTGGAGAGCCCCATGCTCAGGGGAGATTCTCTGTGCCCACCTGCCCCACTTTCAAAGCATCGTTGCGATGGCCCCGCCTCATTAAACCACCAGGACTCAGGTGAGGCGCTGACCCGGCAGCTCCCGGTGGCTCCTGGGAGCTGCGTCCAGTTCCCTGCTCAGCCCGACGTGAGATCCAGCCCTTCTCTCCAGCCAGCCTGCTCTTGGGAGGTGCCCTTGGCTTTGGGTCTCACCTCCTGACAGCCCAGCCACTCAGCCCTGCACTGGGCGCTCGGGGGGCAGATTTGAGCCCAGCCTGGGTGATGCTGGACATGTTTGGGAAGGTCCGAGAGCTACAGGGGGTCCAGCCAATAGTGCAGCACAGGCCCCTGGGAAGAGACGGGCAGAGCGTGCAGCTCCTGGGCCTCCGGGCAGGGGGAGGCGATGGGAGGAACAAGGGCTTGCTGGTGCTGAGGGGAGGGCACCCCGCCTGGATCCACGTGGGCACAAGGGCTCCCATGGCAGGCGAAGGACAAGCCATGCACAGCTCTGCCCTCACAAGCAGGCAAAGCCCCACCTGTGTCTGGGATGGAAGCTGCAACGGGTCCTCGGTGGGCCCAGAGCCTAGTGGTTAGTGTCCGCTCGGTGGTAGGGCTGAGCCCTCGGGGGAACAGCAGCAGCATTTGGCCTCGCGGAGCTCCCCCCTGAGCTTTGTGCAGCCTCTCTGGCAGGAGCCCGCAGGGCAGCTCTGCTCTCCAGCCCGGCCTCACCGGCCCTGAGCCGCATGGGCCCCTTTCCAACCTCCTATCTGGCTGGGGCACCCTCAGCAGGGCCGGAGGGGCTGGCCCAAGTAGATAGTCCTGCAACCCCGCCCATCTCCGGGTGCAGGTTGTGCCCCCCTGGCCGTGTGCCATCCCCACTCGCCCCGGCTGTTCCCCCGACCACGGCCTCTTGCTGCAGCTTTGCCCATGACTTGGCCCATGGCTAGCACTCGGAGAGGGAGCCAGACGCTGGGAACGTGCCCGGTGGTTGCACATGCAGGTCGCTAGCTCGGGGCCTGGCAGAGACCCTGCAGAGCAGAGCCCCTTCTAGGAGAGCGGGAAAACCACCGAGGCGTCGGATTCCGCTGAGTTTCCTTTATTGCGCAGGCAGGGGGATGGGCAGTGAGGGTGCCGGGGCCAGGCCGTGGAGGCGGGACGGGAACGGGCTCCGTGCGGGGCTCTGCTCGTGGGAGCGAACAGCACACGGGGCTCAGCTCCTGTCCGCGCTGGACGCCGAGGATTCAGCATTCTCCATTGTGCGCAAAGCAAAGGCTGCCGGGCTTCTCACTGCAGAGAGACACCGAGTGCAGGGCTCTCGCCTTCTGGGCAAGGAGGCACCTGCGCAAACCTCACTGGGCTCAGGTACTAGAGCCCGTTGGCCGGCAGGGACAATTAGTCACCCAGGGTCTGTCTACACTACAGCGCTAATTCGAACTAACTTAATTTGAATTAGTTAATTCGAACTAAGCTAATTCGAACTAGTGCATCTGGACCTAAAAAGTAGTTCAAATGAGCGTTTTGCTAATTCGAATTAGCATGTCCACATTGAGTGGACCCTGAACTGAAGTTAAGGCTGGCCGGAACAGGTGTCTCAGGCTAGCCGAGGGCTGTGCTTAAAGGGACCCGACCCCCACCCCAGAGAGACAGTTCTCAGGGTTCCCCGCTCGCTTGTCTAACTCGATGAGGGACAGCCTGGCTCAGCACATCACAGCACTCGGCCATCAGCCCGGCTGCACTTGCTGCAGGCTGCCATCCGGAGGGGGGGTCAATCGGGGGGCTGCCAGAGAGCTTCCACCCCGAGGAGCCCGCAGAGACACCTCAGTCCTCCCCATCGGGGGCTCGTACCCCATTCCTCCCTCACCTCCTTCCACTTACCCCTCCCTAACCCCCCTTCCTGATGTACAAAATAAAGGACACGTGTTCAGAAATATAAACTCTCTTTATTTAACAAAACTGGGGGGGGGGGGGGGGACTGGGGAGACTGGGAAAAGAAGGTGGGAGAGGGGAAGAGAGAGGGTGGGAGAGGGGAAGGGGAAACCTGGGAGGAGGGAGCTTGAGGGGGGGAAGCCAGGGGAAGAAGGAGGAGGGGAAGTATCAAACTATGGTACGCCATATCTTCAGTACTGTGTACAGATGTGATCTCTTCAACCCAGAAAAGATGTTTTGGCCTTGGAAAGGGTTCCGAAAAGGGCAACTAAAATGATCAGGGGTTTGGAACAGGTCCCATATGAAGAGAGGCTAAAGAGACTGGGACTTTTCAGCTTAGAAAAGAGGAGACTAAGGGGGTATATGATACAGGTCCATAAAATCATGAGTGGTGTGGAGAGGGTGCATAAAGAAAAGTTCTTCATTAGTTCCCATAATATAAGGACTAGAGGACACCAAATGAAATGAATGGGTAGCAGGTTTTAAACTAATAACAGAAAGTTCTTCTTCACAAAGCACATAGTCAACCTGTGGAACTCCTTGCCACAGGAGGCTGTGAAGGCTAGAACTATAACAGAGTTTAAAGAGAAGTGAGATCAAGTCATAGAGGTTGGGTCCATGGAGTGCTATTAGCCAGGGGGTAGAATGGTGTCCCTGGCCTCTGTTTGTGGAAGGCTGGAGATGGATGGCACGAGACAAATGGCTTGGTCATTGTCTTTAGTCCATCCCCTCCAGGGTACCTAGTGTAGGCCGCTGTCGGCAGACAGGCTACTGGGCTAGATGGACCTTTAGTCTGACCCAGTACAGCCATTCTTATGTTCTTATGTTCTAAGCTCAGGGCTCAGGGTCAGGGGTCTCACTGGACCACCTTGATTTTCATGCAAACCTGCTCCTGGGTTCACATGTGGCCTTTGGTGGCCAGGCTGGCAGCTCTCCTGCCCTAGACGGCCACTTTCCTGTGCCTAGTGCGGAGGTTGTGGACGTTGGAGGCCTCCCCCCAAACCTGGATGAGGTCCACGATCTCTGCACTAGACCAGGCAGGCGCCTGCCTCTTACGGCCCCAGGCAGGCTCCTGGGAGCCGCCAGCCTAGTCCTGGGAAGAGGCGGAGAGCTGGGTGGCAGCGGGTGGCTGGCTAGTGCTGTGCCAGGTGCAGGTCTGCTGGCTGGGTGCTGGCAGGCTTGCACCTGGCACGGGCACCGTAGCCAGACCGTGCCCCTTTAAGGGCTCCGGGACCGGGAGGGGGGCAGACGAGTTTCCCTGGTGGTGCCCAGAGTGGCTACCAGGGCAAGCTGGGGAGGGTTAGCCTCCCACTAGTTCGAATTAAGTGGCTACACAGCCCTTAATTGGAACTACTTGATTCGAACTAGGCGTTAGTCCTCGTAGAATGAGGTTTCCCTAGTTCGAATTAAGTTCAAACCAGCGGTTCGCGTGTGTAGCTCCTATGAAAGTTAATTCGAACTAATGGCTGTTAGTTCGAATTAACTTTGTAGTGTAGACAGACCCCCAGGCACTAGGAAGTACTGCCAGGCCCCCAGCCAGCACCTGGACTGGTACCTCCGGACTGTCTGTCTGTTGCGCCCTCAGCCAGGGCTTGGGCTGGTCCCTCAGGACTGTGTGTTTGCTCTCCCCCTGTCCCCAAACCCGGGCCTAGACCAGTCCCCTCAGTCTCTTTGCTGCCCCCCCGCCCCAAACCTGGTTAGGGAGCAGCGGGGCAGCCACCACCAGCCTCCCCAGGACTCAGGCATCAGCAGAAGGGAGGGGTGTGGGGTGGGTCCCAGTGGTCTCACGGTTAAGGCATGAGCCTCTGCAGCCTGGTACCTCAGGACTCTGCCTCCCCACCCTGAGCATGGCCTGGGACCGGATCATTGTTGGCTTGGCCTGACCATAAGCCAGAGCCCGGGATAGCTGACTCCCTAGGAGAGACTGAGCTGGGTGCAGCGAGACACAGTTGCTGCCCTCTGACCCAGTGGGAAAAGTTCCTCTCCCAGGGCCTGGTGGGCTACAGGGACACATGCACAGAAGCAATCTCCCGACCATCCCAGGCACTCGAAGCATCTGTCCCATCTCCAGGCACTTGGCTGTGACGTCTCCCCGCTCCAGACTCTCCCGTATCACGGGGACGTGGCACCACTTCACAGCAGGGTCAGAGGTGGCCCAGCTCCCCCAGGGCAGCCCAGAGGTTTGCTGAGGACCAAACACATTTGACAGGTTGCTGCGTTTGGGGAGGAACGTGGGGGGCAACTTACTGGGCAGAGCGGCAGCCCACAGCCTGAATCCACAGGGCCCCCCACGTATCAGGGAGGGAGAAGGAGAAGCCCTTTACATTCCCCACCCTGACAGGTAGCCCTGAGACAAGCTTTGGGTGGTTGATTCTCTAACACCGCACCCCTGCTTGTTCTCCCAGCCTTTCCCTGGGGCGCTGCTCATGGTCTCAGGATGAGGTCCACTGATAACAAGTCTAAATGGGAAGGAGTCGGACACAGGGAATGTGTCTGGGGGCTCAGTTTGGGTTGTTTTGTGGGAAAAGCCACGGCAGGAGGTGATACAGCGGTGGCCAGTCTGGGACTCCCTTAGTGTATGTGACCAGGCGTTGCATTTTCTGTTCCGCTCGACGCCGGTCTGTAAGCTGGAGGGAATTTTTTTGATACCCTGCTGAGCGGAGTCTGTCCTTTGAGAGGGGGAAAAACCACCGAGGGCAGGAATGGCTCTGAGTTTCCTTTATTGCAGAGACAGGTGGGGAGTCAGCGATGCTGTCAGGAGCCCTGGGAATGGAGGCTGAGAGGAGAATGTGGATCCACTAGTGGGAACTAGCAGCTCAAGTTCCTAAAGTTAGTGCCCAGTTCTGTCACGTGTCTGGCATTTTCCTTCGTGGAGAAAGCAAAGACTTCCAAGCTTCATGCTAAGGGAAAAGACAGACACACAGAACTTAGTGCTGCAACCCTTCTGGCCAATCAGAGCAAGCTTCTGTCACGGCCCCATTACATCAAATGACCAGAGCCCTTTGGCTGGCAGGAACAATTCTTCAGACACTTGCCCCAGGCTCTAGGAGATACAGACTGATGGGTGCAGGAAAGGGCTTGAGTGACATCACAATTGTATTTTAGTTTGTATAAAAGGGGCCGTTTATTCTGTTACTTACAAGACTGCAGCACAAAACTCGCATTTGTTGCTGTACGTGTTGCCATCAGTGCCACAAACGGGGTCGAGTATCCGTGGGCAGCCTCCGGGCGGCTCCGTGTACTCATTGCAGTAACCCTGCAGAGATCATTAGAATTGCTCTTAGCGTTATTGTCTGCATTGTTGGCTATCCCCTTGTGACGTAGTGGGGGGTACCTTGCTGGTTGCTATGCTGGGCAGTGGGCGGTGGGTGACCTCCACTGGCTGCTGTCTGTAGCACGGCCCAGCAGGACAGAGGATGAGTCACTAGGCAAGGGTCTCTCAACCTGTCCGACCAGCTACCCCCGTAGGGAGAGAAACAAAGGAAGGTGGACTGCCGCCCCTGGCTGGGGGCAGGGCTGGAAGAGCATGGAGGAGACAGCCTGAGGCATCCTAGGCCTGCCCCGGAACCAGATTACTGTGCTGTATCCTGGAGAAGCAATAAACTCCCTCTGTTCTACTGGCTGGCGGAGTCTGTCCGTGCCATTACGGGGATGCAGAAGACTGGAAAACCCCAACGCGCCATCACACCCCCACTCCCTCCCCCCCACAGGGTGGGGCATTCTCTGAACACAGGGAAGGGACAGTCTCTATCCCTGAGAGTTCGCGGTATGTAACCCTGTCCCCCGTCTCTGCTGGTCTTTGGACTCCGAGCAACAGCACTGGTGAGTAGCTGTGAGGAATGGTGGGATTTTTTTTTAAAAGTAGCAGTATAAGGATTGGGGATAGCAAGTGATGGAGAGGAGGAGAATAGAGAGGGCGGGGCTTCATGGAAGGGGCGGGGATTCAAGGAAGGGGCGGGGCGGTAGATCTTGGCTTGGTCTGTCATTTAAAAAGTGATCGTGGGTGTAAAAAGGTTGGAGACCACTGCTCTACGCGTTATTGTCTGCATTGTTGGCTATCCCCCTCCCCCATCCCCCCGACGGGGCTGGGCATCCTCTGAACACAGGGGAAGGGACAGTCTCTATCCCTGAGAGTTCGCAGTATGTCACCCTGTCCCCCGTCTCTGCTGGTCTTTGGACTCACTGCCCAGATCCCCTCTCGCTGCCAAGAGGAGCTGAGCCCGTCTCCCTGGTGCAAGAGACACTGCAGCCCCCACAGCACACGGTGTGTGAGCGCAGGGGCATCTCGGCTGACAGCTGATTCTCACACATACAAACCTTGATGCTCCTGTGGGACCGTCCCCTCCTCTGCTCTGTCTTATTGTTGATCCCTGCTCTTCCCACAGGCCCATCCCCAACTGCCCTGTACAACAGTGCATGGGATCCCTCCCTCGACCACGTGGCTTCCGTCTACTCACTCCCATGTAGACACGTGCGTTCACCCTGAGAGGGTCCCTGAGCTCAACCATCTTATGTCGATCTTTCACCCTGTAGCACAAGACCCAGGAGCCTGGGGGAGGGTGGGGGTGCAGAGAGTAGAAATCACATGTTGTGTGCACGAAGGGCCCTGTGTGCTGACAGGTGATGCTCAGACAGAAAAACCATCACACGTGTGGGAATGTCCCCTCCTCCGTTCTCTCTCACAGACCCATCCCCGACTGCCATATACAACAGTGCATGGAATACACTGCCATGTAGACACATGTGTTCAACCCGAGCTGTGGTACCCGAGAGGGTCCCAGAGCCCAAACATCTCGCACCGATCTTTAGCCCTGTAGCGCACGACCCATGAGCCTGAGTCAGCGGAGACACTGGTGTTCTGTTGCAGTGTCGCTGTTCCCAGAGGTGCTCAGTGCCTGAGATTCAGTCTCTGCTCAGTTGGCACCAGGCAGACTCTGCTCCTGCTTTGACTCATGAGTTCTCGCCTGTTTCTACGCCAGAGACTGTGCCTGAGATGCTTCACACCAGAGACAGTTAACGAACAGGGGGGATCGACTTACCTTACCAGGGCTGCCAGCAGCATCTGGAACAAAACCCAGACAGACCGGAATCAGTGAAGGGAACGTTGGCGGGAAAGTCAGTGAAAAGCGTTCACCCCTGTGTAGGACACGGCATGCAGCTCCCTAACCGGCCCAGGAAGTCCTGGGAGGAAGTGTCTTGCCCACAACACTCCTGCTGACGGCCAGAATTACCCAGGGAACTATCTCCAACTTGTCTTCTTCATTTCACTGTCTTCCGAATTGAGTCATAGGGAAAATGACATCAGCAATCCCTCAAGTGTAATGAGACATTTCACCCCAAACATCTGTCTCTGTTCCTTAACAAACCTCTGCCCAGTGTCCCCAGGGGAGAATTTTCTGCATGAAGCGGCTGTGGGTCAGAAGGTCTCCAGCAGTGGAATTAAAAGAGCAGTAACTGTCTGGGAAGGATCTAAACCCTCCTGCTTCTACCTTGGCACCACTGCAGAGCCTGTCATGCCAATTAAGGATCATGGACTTGAATTACTTCAGCACATGGAGCAACACCTAAGGACAGGAGATAAGAAGAAACTTTTCCTGGGCGAGAACTGTAGCTCAGGAGACATTCAGCAGCCAAGGGGATCACAGGGACATTGGATTTCTAGGGGCTGGGAATCTTCTGAGCTGTCTCAGTTACTGGCAGTCAGGGATCTCCCAGCCAGAGAGAACCCCCGGAACAGCCCTTCAGAGCCGTGGGATCGGGCCAGGCAGTCGGAGCTCACGGAACCAGCCTGCTGCTCCATGTCAGGATGGTGCAGGGACATCTCAGGCTCTGTCTACCCTACAGCGTTTTTCTGAAAAAGCTCCAGTTACGTCCACGCTGCAATCGTGTTTTCTGAAATTAAATCGAAAGGAGCCTTTTCCCAAAAGAGGCTTTCGCAAACCGGCCCGTGTGGACGGGGAAGGGGGAGTTCTTTCGAAAGAAAAGGAAAGAGGGAAAAGCACAGGGGCACTGGTGGCCCTTCCGTCCAGAGCAATGACAGCGTACACGTGAGACAGTGTCCATTCTACGTGGATGCTCTCTTTCGAAACAGCACATCGCTTTTTCAATGTGCTGCTGTGTATGGACAGAAGTTTCCTGTGGAAGAAGTTTCTTTGGAAGATCTCTTCTGAAAAAAAGGTTCTGCCGAAAGAAGCCTGCAGTCTAGACGCAGCCTCGGAAATAAACCGGCTGCTCCTGGAATCAGCCACGGTGGATGTGGGGGTGGGAACCCCCATACAGATCCACGTGAGTCCGACCCCGTCCCTCCAGGGGCAGAGGTATCAGAGCAGGGTTCAGTGACTCACCCGAGTAGGAGCAGTAAAGGGCCAGAGCGAAGAGCAGAACGGCCCCTGTGATCTTCATGGCGAGGCGGCTGTCTGGTCTGCACGGGGCTCTCGGTGCTCTGCTCCCTCCGTAAACCCCCAGACGGAGCCCCGTGATATATAGGGTGCGGAGAACCCGCCTGCAGGATGACATCATCCGAAATAGTCGCTCACAGCTCCTAGGATCTCAGCCTTGCTGACAGCCTGCAATTGTCCTTATCTGCACAGGGCAGGCGGGAGGACGTGCTAGACACGCCCTTGGTGTGGTGAATACTGGGGCAGTGCTGTGGGCTGAGAGATCCCATGGGGCACATGCCGTCCAAGCCTGGGCATTCCTGTTTGTCGTGACTGCGAGTGCGCAACGTACGGCTCAGGCTGCAGGGTACAGGCACCGCCCAGCAAAGCCCCTGAACAATTGCAGTGGTACCAGCCTCGTTTGGCCGGATCCCGCCGCAAGGCCCAGCAGCGGGGGCAGGGCTGGCCATGAGTCACTGGGATGTTGTCCGGACCTTGCCCGTATTGTGCCTGGGGCTGGTGCCTGGCTCAGTCTGCAGGCGCTTGAGAGCAGCTGAAACTCATTCCAATGGCCTGTGACCCCGACAAGCCGTTTCCAATGTCTGGAGGCTCCAGGACTTCAGATCCTGCCTTTCCCCAGCTGTGCGCCCTGCGGCAGCTGCAGGGATGGGGAACCAGGTCTTGACATGGCACCTGGAGAGCCCCATGGTCAGGGGAGATTCTCTGTGCCCACCTGCCTCACTTTCGAAGCATCCTTGCGATGGCCCCACCTCATTAAACCGCCAGGACTCAGGTGAGGCACTGACCCTGCAGCTCCTGGTGGCTCCTGGGAGCTGTGCCCAGTTCCCTGCTCAGCCAGACGTGAGATCCAGCCCTTCTCTCCAGCCAGCCTGCTCTCGGCAGGTGCCCTTGGCTTTGGGTCTCACCTCCTGACAGCCCAGCTACTCAGCCCTGCACTGGGCGCTCGGGGGGCAGTGTTAGCTCAGTTTTGATCTGGAGGCCAGACTGGGTGATGCTGGACAACCTGGAGAAGCTCAAAGAGCTATTTAGAGTGACAGCACAGACCCCGTCAGAGGGAACCACAGTCGTCTGTGCCCTGCAGAGGAGATGGATGGAGAGTTCAGCTCCTGCAGCTCGGCTGTATACAATAGTTTGAGAACTGTCTTTATAGGGCATTCCTAAATCCAAAATACCCACCTGGAGAAGTGAAAAAACAGATTGACAGAGCCAAAGAAGTACCCAGATATGAACTACTTAAGACAGACCCAAAAGTGAGGATAACAGAATTCCACTTGTTATTACCTACAGCCCACAACTCAAACCCCTCCAACGCATTATCCACAACTTGCAACCCGTCTTGGAAAATGATCCCTCACTCTCAGAGTGGAAAAGCCCCTTCTCACTCTCAGACAAGCCCCCGTCCTGAAACAAATTCTTTCTGGTAACCATGCTACACAACCACATCAAACATCCAGGAACCCAGCCCGGCAATCAGCCCCAATGACAACTCTGCCCACAAGGGAATTCATTACTGGAGCCAACAACATAAGCTACCAAATCAGAGGATCATTGACCTGCACATCCAGTAATTTGATCTATGCCAGCAAATGCCAACAATGCCCACTGCTATATATATTGGACAAACTGGACAGCCCCTACAAGAAAGAATGAATGGCCATAAATCAGATATACATAAAGGGAACATACAATCACCTGTTGGAGAGCACTTCGATCTTCCTAATCACTCTTTAAAAGATCTCCAGGTGGCTGTCTTATCACAAACCGATTCTACCAGTCAAATACACAGAGAGGAGTTGGAATTGCAATTGATCCGCAAGTTCAATTCTCTCTCTGACGGCCTCAATCGAGATGAGGGATGGCTGGGACATTATCAACCTAACGTTCAATGAAGGTGCAAACAGCTCTTTGGGTATGTCTACACTGGCGGCTTCTTGCACAAGAACAAGGGTTCTTGTGCAAGAAGTCTTGTGCAAGAACACGTCCACACTGCCATGTGCGAGCTGTGCTTTTGCGCAAGAGCGCCCATGGCAGTGTGGACGCTCTCTTGCACAAGAAAGCTCCGAAGGCCATTTTAGCCATAGGGCTTTCTTGCACAAGAAATCCCTGCCGAGTGTTCACACTGCCCTCTTGTGCTAGGGAGAGGCACCCAGCAATGCAAGAAAGGCTAATTGCCAGGACAGCCGGCTGGTGGCGCCGTGGCCCTGTGACTGTTCTCTTCCTATCTATCGCTATCCTTATCCAATCTTCAGGTGTTTATAGATTGCCAGTTCTGCTTCCCTGTTTTTCCCTTTGATATTTTCATACCCACTGCTCCTTGTTTCCTGCCCCCCCCCCCCCCACCTGCCATCTCACCTATTTATTTTGGGTCTGCACATCCTAAACTCAACACTCCAGTCACCTGGATAAGTGGGCTGTGCCCACGAAAGCTCATGATACCATCGACATGTTTTGTTAGTCTATAAACTGCTACCAGATCATTTGTTAATTACACAGTTACAGGGGATGTACCTTAGTTCTAATCTTGAAAACTGTCTGTTTATTCCTACCCTGTCTCCTATCGTTTATCGCGTTACCAGTCCATGAAAGGACCTTCCTCTTAGCCCTGGACAGCTTACTTTTCCTAAGAGCCTTTGGTGAGGGACTTTGTCAAAGGCTTCCTAGAGATCTAATGCCCTACATCCACTGGATCCTCCTTAGGCACATAGATGTTGACCCTCTCAAAGAATTCCAGTGGATTGGTGAGGCAGGATTTCCCTTTACAGAAACTATGTTGCCTCTTCTTCAACAACTGATGTTCACCCGTGTGTCTGAGAATTCTGTGGTTTACTATCTTTACAGCCAGTTTGCCTGGTACTGAACTTAGACCAACCGGCCTACGCCAGGATCATCTCGGAATCCCCTTTTGAAAATTGGCGTCCCATTCGCTATTCTCCAATTGTTTGATACAGCAGCTGATTTAACCACAGTTCGTAACTGTGCCATGCTGGCTTTCACATGCGGTGTCCTCCCCCCGCAGCGCAACCTATTCTGTCCTGCCAATATATTTGGTACTTTGGTATTACTATGTCCCACCGATTATCCTCATACCACCAGACTTCTGGGATGCCTATATGACGATAGCCTCGTTCAACATGAGGCACTCATGTTCACCCATCTGATGATTTAGACTTCCAGTGTTTGTATAGAAGCATTCTAAAAACACTTCTCTTTTTATCTGTCTGCCAATCCCTGACACAAGTGAATAGGGTGTCTCTTTTTCATTTGATGGTTTCTCCTCAGAGCTTACCTGTATTATATCCTCTTCCATCCTCTCCTCCTTACTAGAACACAGAGAATCTCCATTAATAGACCCTCACCTAAGAGAGGTTTCTGTCCAATCCACATGCTCCTCCACACCTGTTGCCTTTCCCCGAGCCCCTACGTTAAAAACTGCTGTAAGTGATTTAAGTGATGCAAGTAATAGCAGACAGATCACAGTAGGTGACAAAAACCAAAGAAAAGAAAACACTCCAGCTAAGCTTAAGACTCTAAGGGTATGTCTACACTACAGTGCTATTTCAAATTAACTTAATTCGAAATAGTTAATTCAAATTAAGTTAATTTGAAATAACGCATCTAGACACAAAAACTATTTCGAAATAGCATGTCCATACTGAGTGGACCCTGAACCGAAGTTAAGGCTGACCGGAACCAGTGCCAGCAGGGCATCAGGTTAGGACTTAGTGTGTGGGGCTGCTGCCTGAGGCTAACTGAGCTCCATGCTTAAAGGGACCCTACTCCCACCCCAGACAGACAGTTCTCAGGGTTCCCCGCTTGCTTGTCTACCTCGATGAGGGACAGCAAAGCAGTCCTGGCTTGGAGTGCCCTGAGCGCCCGCACTCGGGACACCACAGCACTCGGTCACATGGAGCCAGAGCTGCCCCTGGGCATGCTGGTGCATCTCGTGGGATCGTTGCCATCAGCCCGGCTGCACTTGCTGCAGGATGCCAGCAGGGGGGTCCATCGGGGGACTGTCAGGATCCAGGGGGCCCTGAAGGAGAGTGTCTGCCCCAAGGAGCCCTCAGAGTCTCCCCAGTCCTCCCCACCGGGGGCTTGTGCCCCATTCCTCCCTCACATCCTTCCGCTTACCCCTCCCTAGCCCCCCTTCCTGATTTTAAATAAAAGACAGGTATGTTCAAAATTAGAAACTGGGTTTATTGAACAAAACTGAGGTGGGGGGGGGGGGAATGAACCTCTGGGGAGTCTGGGAAAAGGAGGTGGGAGAGGGGAAAAGAGAGGGTGGAAGAGAGGAGGGCGAAACCTGGGAGGAGGGAGCTGGAAGGGGGAAGCAAAGGGGAGGGGAAGCTCAGGGCTCAGGGTTGGGGGTTGTGCTGGGCCAACCTGACTTTCATGCTAACCTGCTCCTGGGTTCACATGTGGCCTTTGGTGGCCAGGCTGGCAGCTATCCTGCCATTGACGGTCACATTCCTCTGTTTAGTGCAGAGATCATGGACGTTGGGGGCATCCCCCCCAAACCTGAATAAGGTCCATGATCTCCATCCTGGATCAGGAAGGTGCCCACCTTCTCCAGCTCCTGTCAGGCTCCTGGGAGCTGGCAGACTGCCCCTGGGGAGTGGTGGAGGGCTGGCTGCCAGGGGCTTGCTGGCTCATATTTTCGGGACATTGGGTCAGGGGCCCCAGTGGCCACTGCTGGCTCTGGGCTGGCAGGCTTGGAGCTGGCACAGGCACTGTGGCCAGGGTCTACCCCTTTAATGTCTCTGGGGCTGGGGGAGAGGACAGTAAGCTTTCCTGATTGTGCCCAGAGTGGCCACCAGGGCTCCCTGGGAAGGGCTGGAGGCCCCCTATTCCGAATTAAGTGTCTACACAGCACTTAATTCGAAATAGCTATTTTGAATTTGGCATTGCTCCTTGTAGAATGAGGTTTACCAAATTCGAAATAAGGGCTCCACTATTTCAAATATATTTCAAAATAGCAGTTTGCCTGTGTAGACACTATTAACATTAATTCGAAATAACTGCTGTTATTTCAAATTAACTTTGTAGTGTAGACATACCCAAAGAAACTACCCTAACAGTAGTTCCAATGACCTTCTCTTACAAGCTGGGGACCTTCCCAATTCATGCTTAAATCTTTCTACTTTAGAAAAGAGAAGACTGAGGGGGGACATGAGAGCAGTTTTCAAGTATCTAAAAGGGTGTCACAAGGAGGAGAGAGAAAAATTGGCCTCTGATGACAGGACAAGAAGCAATGGGCTTAAACTGCAGCAAGGGAGGTTTAGGTTAGACATTAGGAAAAACTTCCTAACCACCAAGCACTCGAATAAGTTGCCTAGGGAGGTTGTGGAATCTCCATCCCAGGAGATATTGAAGAGCAGGTTGGCCAGACCCCTGTCAGGGATGGTCTAGATGGTGCTTGGTCCTGCTGTGAGGGCAGGGACTGGACTCAATGACCTCTCAAGGTCCCTTTCAGTTCTATTAGTCTGTAATCAGGTCTGCTCTCACCTAGCAACTGGAAACCCAGGCAGTGCCCTGGAGATGGGGGTTTTCTACCAGCTGGTGACCTGGCGACAGAGACCCCCAGCCCGGCTTGGAAGGCAGCTGGTTCTGGCCAGTAGGAGGACAGTGGGCTGAGGAGAGAAGTCCCTGACCAGCCAGTTCCAGCCAAAGAGGGAACAAAGGCTGGAAGCGAGAGGGCTCCAGTGACCTGTTGACTTGGGGTGGAGACAAAGGAGAGGCCGGAGCTGTGGGGCCAGTGATCAGTTGGAAGGAGGGGGGTTCTCGCCTGGGGAGAGCAGCCAGAGCCCCCCTGGAGGTGAGGAAGAGCGAGATGTGCTGGGCGAAGGGTTGCTGGTCTCTAGGGCCCTGAGAACTGCCTGGGCTGGGGTCAAGCGCTCGTCAGCCCTTGTGTGTGAGGCTGGTGAGAGTCAGGCTTGTCTGGAGATCCGGGCTGCATTGCTCCCTGTGGGCATGTAGCCCGGGGGGCCACATGGAGTGAACTCCCCGAGGGAATCCACAGCGAGAGACGGGGCACAACGCCCAGAGGCGCGGCTCAGGAGCTCTCAGGGGAGGCCTTGGGGCCAGAGGGCCTGACCCGCGGGACGATGCCCCCTCGACAGAAGGCTGTCACGCCGAAGGGGGCCGCTCCCAGGGGCTGTGTGGCGCCCAGAGAGCACAAGGCCTGTGAGTCTGACAGGCTATGAGAGGGCTCCCTTGGCCAGCCCCTCCCTCAGAGCCCAGAGCATCTGTTTGGGGAGGAAGCGTTAGAGAGAAAACACCACACACAAGAGCCAGGCTCCAGCGTGCTACCCGGGGGGGGGGGGTCCCCGTATTCCACAGGGAGATGCTGTGGAGTCCGTGTGAGACTCAAAGCAGGGTCCCTGGGCCAGTTCTGACTGTCGCTTTCTACCAACGTCCCTGTTCTTCTCTGCCGCCCTTTGGAAGTTGCATCCAGGCCTGACAAATCGGTGACATTCCCCCGGGGCTGGCTCTGCTCTGGAGTGTTGGGCTGCCAGGAATTTGCAGTAATTCCCCCCCATGAGTTGATTTCCTGGTGGTGTTGGATCAGTAACTCTCTCCCGTGGAGTCAGAGCGCAGTCCCTCGGTCACAGAGAGATGGGACACACTTACAGCAGGAACCTCCCGACCATCCCAGGCACTCGGAGCGTCTGGCCCATCTCCAGGCACTTCCCGTGACGTCTCCCCGCTCCAGACTCTCCCGTATCACGGGAACGTGGCACCACTTCACAGCACAGTAAGAGATGGCCCCGCTCCCCCAGGGCAGCTCAGAGGTGTGCTGAGGACCAAACACATTTGGCAGGTTGCTGGGTTTGGGGAGGAACGTGGGGAACTTATTGGGACAGGAGGCAGCCCAGAGCCAGAATGCACATGGCCACACATCCCTGCCCTGACAGGTAGCCCTGTGACCTGGTCTGGGTGCTTGATTCTCTAACACCGCACCCCTGCTTGTTCTCCCAGCCTTTCCCTGGGGCGCTGCTCATGGTCTCAGGATTTGGTCCATTGGTAACGCTCAGAATGGGAAGGAGTCAGAGATAGAGAACGTCTCTGGGGGCTGCTTTTGGGTTATTTTGTAGGAAGAGCCATGGCAGGAGGTGATACAGTGGTGGCCAGTCTGTGACGCCCTTAGTGTATGTGTCCAGGCGTTGCATCGTGTGTTCCCCTTGACGCTGGTCTGTAAGCTGGAGGGAATTTTTTTGATACTCTGCTGAGCGGAGTCTGTCCTTTGAGAGCAGGAAAAACCACCGAGGGCAGGAATGGCTCTGAGTTTCCTTTATTGCAGAGACAGGTGGGGAGTCAGTGATGCTGTCAGGAGCCCTGGGAATGGAGGCTGAGATGAGAATGTGGCTTCCTCTGGGATCTGCTAGTGGGAACTAGGAGCTACAGCTCCTCAACTTTGTGCCCAGGTTTGTCACGTGGCTGGCATTCTCCATCATGCTCAAAGCAAAGACTCCCAAGCTGTTCGCTAAGGGGAAAGACGGAGACACAGAATTTAGTGCTACAACCCCCGGCCAGTCGGAGCAAGCGTCTGTCCAGGCCCCATTACATCAAATGACCAGAGCTCTTTGGCTGGCAGCAACAAGGATCCAGACACTTGACCCAGTTTCTAGGAGGTACAGACCGATGGGCACAGGTAGGGGCTTGGGTTATATCACAATTGCATGTTAGTTTGTATAAATGGGCCGTTTATTCTGTTACTTACAAGACTGCAATGCAAAAGGTGCATTTGTTGCTGTACGTGTTGCCATCAGTGCCACAGACAGGTTTGTAAATCTCCTGGCATGCTGTAGGAGGCGCCGTGTACTCACTGCAGAAACCCTGCAGTGAACATTGCAATTGCTCTTAGCGTGATTGTCCGTCCCCTCGCCCGGGGCTGGGCGTTCTCTGAACACAGGGGAAGGGACAATCTCTATCCCTGGGAGGTCCCGATGTCTAACCCTGTCCCCTGTCTCCGCTGATCTTCGGACTGACTGCGCAGTTGCCCTCTTGCTGCCACGAGGAGCTGAGCCCCCTCCCCCTGTGCAAGAGACGCGTCAGAGCCCTCCCCAAATGTTTGTGTGCAAAGGGGCATCTCCTTCGACCGTCAGGATCTTTTGATACTGTCCCCTCCCCTGCTCTGTCTCAGAGTCGCTCCCTGCTCTTCCCACAGGCCCGTCCCCGACTGCCCCGTGCAACAGCGCATGGGATCCACTCCTCAGACCACGTGGCTTGCGTCTACTCACTGCCATGTAGACGTGCGTTCACCCCGAGCTGTGGGACCCCAAGAGGGTCCCAGAACCCAAACATCTCGCACCAATCTTTAGCCCTGTAGCACAAGACTCCTGAGCCCGAGTCAGCTGACCCACTGGTGTTCTGTTGCAGTGTCGCTGTTCCCAGAGGTGCTCAGTACCTGAGATTCAGTCTCTGCTCAGTTGGACACCAGGCAGACTCTGCTCCTGCTTTGACTCATGAGTTCTCGCTAGTTTCTAAGCCAGAGACTGTACCTGGGATGCTACACACCAGAGACAGTTAACGAACAGGGGGGATCGACTTACCTCACCAGGGTAGCCATCAGCATCTGGAACAAAACCCAGACAGACCGGAATCAGTGAAGGGAACGTTGGCGGGAAAGTCAGTGAAAAGCGTTCACCCCTGTGTAGGACACGGCATGCAGCTCCCTAACCGGCCCAGGAAGCCCTGGGAGGAAGTGTCTTGCCCACAACACTCCTGCTAGCGGCCAGAATTACCCAGGGGACTAGCTCCGACCTGTCTCCTTCATGTCAGTGTCTTCTGAATTAAGTCATAGCAAAATGACATCAGCAATCCCTCATTTTAATGAGACATTTCATTCCACTGGAATTAAAATAGCGGTAAATATTTGGAAAGGATCTAAACTCTTCTGCTTTCTACTTTGGCACCACTGCAGATCCTGTCATGCTAATTAAGAATCATTGACTTCAATTAATTCAGCGCATTAAGCAACACCTAATGAACAGCCACTATGAAGAAACTTTTCCTGTGGGATTACGGAGCTCATGGGACCAGCCTGCTGCTCCATGTCAGGATGGTGCAGGGGCATGTCAGAAACAAACCAGCTGCTCCTGGAATCAGCCACAGTGGGGGTGAGAACCCCAGTGCAAGTCAGGATGAGGCCGACCCCGTCCTTCCAGGGCAGGGGTATCAGAGCAGGGCTCGGTGACTCACCTGAGTAGGAGCAATAGAGGGCCAGAGAGAAGAGTAGAACGGCTCCTGTGATCTTCATGGCGAGGCGGCTGTCTGGTCTGCACTGGGCTCTCGGTGCTCTGCTCCCTCCGTAAACCTCAGAGACGGCGTCGCATGATATACAGGGTGTCACAGAACCCGCCTGCAGGATGACATCATCCGAAATAGTCACTCACAGCTCCAGGGCTCTCAAGGGCAATTGCAAGCTTTCAAAAAGGTTATCTCTATAAGTGGTTTCTGGGGCAGGTTGGAGGACGTGCAAGGCACGCCCTTGGTGTGCTGACTAGAGGAGCAGTGCCGTGGGCTGAGAGGCCCCGTGGGACACATGCCGCCCAAGCCTGGGAATTCCAGTGTGTTGTGTCTGCGAGTGTGCAACATACAACTCATGCTGCAGATTAAAGGTGCTGCCCAGCAAAGCCCCTGACGAATCACCATATTACCAGCCTCTTTCATGAAGACCTACAGGGCCGCCAGAAGGGGACAAGGCTGACCATAAGCAACTCTCACGCTGTCCTAATCTTCCAACTGTTCTGCATGAATCCAGTGTCTGGCTTAATCTGGAGGAGTCGGAGGGCAGGTCAAATTCATTCCAATGGCTTGCATCCCCCACAAGCTGTTTCCAGCATCTTGAGACACCAGGATCTTAGCTTGTCCCTTTGCGATGTAATATTCCCTGTGCTCTGTGAAATCATGTTTATGATACGAATGTTTCATCGGTCACAGCTGCTTGATGCAAGATGGCTCTTGTGACATACCATTGGAAAGGTTGTAATTTACCGAATGTGTTTCTCCTATTTGTGTGCATGCATCACTTCAGCGTCTGAAGTTCGGAATAGGGATTGTGGGTTTATTATCAAGGTGTTCCTGTTTGGAAAATTCTATTTCCAGCCCAACAGGTTTCACAAGGAAGATGCCAGACACAGAGGTAATGGCCCATTACCAAAAGAAAATAACTGTGCGAGAACCTGGTTTTTTTTGTAAGCGTGAGGATTATTCTGTACGACTACGTTTACACTGGGAAGTTTTGGCAACAAAAGTGCTGTCGACATGCAAAAGTGAAAATCGGTCAAACCAGTCTTTCTGCCTCCTGTTGTCGACATTTCCATGGCCACCTGGCCAGCTCCCTGTTAACAGCGCAAAGCATTGTGGGTAAGCATCCCGCAGTGCAGTGTTGTGGGAAGGCAGAGCTGAACCCTGTGCTGCGTGGGATTCCCTCGTAGCTCTGGGAGTGCTCTGTGCTGAGGAATGTCAAAGCAACACAGCAGTGTCTCCAGCCCCTCCCCCTACAGCAGCAGCCTGCCTGCCACTGTGTTCCTAGCCGGGCAGAACAGGAGCACTCCAATGACTTCTTCTCTTCTCCCCAAACAGAGCATCTCATTCAGCTATCAGATACTTCCCGGAGCTTTGAAAGGGGAGGGGAAATGCAGCCTTGCAGGGCAGCAGAGATCACTAAACACTGAGCAGAGCCATCAGGGCAGGCATTGTGGGATACTGGCGGAAGCCATTTTTCTCAACAAATCAAACAGCAGAGTCCACACTGGCTCTTTGTCGACAATAGAGGGAGGTGAAAAGACAAAAGTCATAATTCAAAATGATCTGGACACACTGCAGAAATGGTATGAGGTAAATCAGATGAAGTTTAAGGAGGACAAATGCAAAATACTCCACTTGGGAAGGAACAATTAGTTTCACACACAAAGAATGGGAAGTCGTTGCCTAGAAAGCAGTACTGCAGAAAGAGATCTAGGGTCATAGTGGACCACAAGCTAAACATAAGTTAGCAGAGTGACACTGTTGCAAAAAAAAAGCAAACATGATTCTGGGATGCATTAACAAGAGTGTTGTGAGCAAAACACAAAACTAATTCTTTCTCTCTTCTCTGTGCTGATTAGGTCTCAATGGAGGATTGTATCCAGTTCAGGGTGCCACATTTCAAGAAAGATGTGGAATAATTAGAGAAGGTCCAGAGAAGAGCAACAAATATGTTTAAAGGTCTAGAAAACATGAGCTATGAGGGAAGACTGAAAAAACTAGATTTGTTTAGTGTAGAAAAATTGAGGGGAGACTGGGAGTATCCCGAAATAGCTATCCCGCATCTACAAAGCAAGCTCATTATTTTGGGCTCACTATTCCAACGTCCCTGTAAACCTCATTCTAGGAGGAGTAAGGGATGTTTCGGAATAGCGCTTTATTTCGAAGTTTGGTGCTGTGTAGAGAGCACCATTTATCAAAATAAGCTATTTCAAAATAGCATCGAAATAGGATACAAAATTTACATAGCTCAAATAGTGCATCTTATTTTGAGTTATGGTGCTGGGTAGGTGCACCCTCTGTGACCATTTCACCTGATACTGGGAGCCATCTTGATTTCTGTAATTTTCCATGGGACGCTGGGTGGGGCGGGGGGTGGAGGTGTTTCAAACTTGGAACGAAGGATTCCTGTCTTGTGCAAATCCCACTCAAGGCTTATCCTTGTTGTCAAGTCTGTGTTCCCAGCCTCTTTGAGCCAGATTCTGCCACAGGGCCCAGCAGCGGGGACAGAGCTGGCCGTAAGTGACTTTCATGTTGTCCTGGTCTTCCAGTATTGTGCATGGAGCCGGTGCCTGGCTGAGTCGGGAGGAGCCTGTGGGCTGCTCAAGCTCATTCCAGTGGCTTGTGACCGCAACGAGCTGTTTGCCGTGTCCTGAGACTCCAGGACTTTAGTTTGTCCCTGTCCCCCAGCTGTGTGCCCTGCAGCAGCTGCAGTGAGGGGGGTGGGACCCAGGATTTGATACGGCACCCGGAGATCCCCGTGTCCAGCTGAACCCTCTTTCAAGCAGCTTGACGATGGTGCCGCGCCATTAGCAACCAGGACTCAGGTGAGTTGCTGACCATGCAGCTTCTGGTAGCACCTGAGAGCTCTGCCTTTGGATCCCTGGCAGGCCTGACAAATCGGTGACATTCCCCAGGGGCTGGCTCTGCTCTGGAGGTATTGGCCTGCCAGGGATTTGCAGTAATTATCCTCCATGAGTTCAGTTCCTGCAGGTAGTTCGATAACTCTCTCTGCAGCGATATGGGGCTGTAGTGCGTCGGAGTGGCTGCCCACTGACCCAGAGGGGGAGGAGCCCCTCTCAGAGCCCCGGTGGGCAGCGCCTGGCCCCAGGACATCACCAGAGGACTCAGGAATTGTGTCCAAAGCTATAAAAGACCAGCCCAGGAGGCCAGTCCGCCCCCAGCCACCCGAGGATGCCTGCCCCGTACTCCCACGCTGGGAGGTGGAGGTGGACCTGGAAGAAACAGAGGACCGGACCGGACGGCTGTGGCCACAGACAGACTGTGACCTGGAGGAACTGCCAGAGGTGCCAGCCCCCAGTGACAGGTGACCTGCCATGTAGCCAGGTGTGCTGGGAGGGAGAGTGTGGAAGGAGCCCAGGGCAGGCATCCTTAGTCTGGCTGGGCCAGAGCCGGTGTCAGCGTGTGGTAGGCAGAATCCCCACTGAGTCTGAGTCAGCTGGCGCTGCTCCTGGCAGGGTGCTGGGCAGGGACACAGTAAGGCAGGCGGCTCCCCGCCAGTGCTGGGAGACCCGCCTGTGTGCGTGTTCCCCCCCCCCCCCCACCAACCAAGGCCTGGGCCGGTCCCTCAGCACTGTCTGTTGCTGCCCCACCCTGAACCCCGTTAGGAAGCAGCCAGGCAGCCACCAGCAGCCTCCCCAGGGCTCAGGCTGGCATCAGTTGCAGGCAGGGACCATCAGGCATCGCTGAAGGGAGGTCTGTGGGTGAGTCCCAGGGGGGTAGTGGTTAAGGCATGAGCCTCTGCAGCCTGGCACCTCAGAACTTTGTGTTTGCCCTGAGCCGGGACCAGACCACTGTTGGCTCAGCCTGACCGTAAGCCCAAGCCCCCGAACTGCCTCCCCAGGAGAGACTGAGCTGAGTGCAGTGAGGCAGTGGCCGCCCTCTGACCCAGCGGGAAAGGATTCCTCCCAGGGCCTGGGTGGCTGCAGAAAGACACGCACAGAAACAATCTCCCGACCATCCCAGGCACTCGGAGCGTCTGGCCCGTCTCCAGGCACTTGGCTGTGACGTCTCCCCGCTCCCAGACTCTCCCGTACCCCGGGGATGTGGCACCGCTTCACAGCACGGTCAGAGATGGGCCCAGCTCTCCCAGGGCAGCCCAGAGCTGAGGTAGCTCATAGGTCTGCTGAGGACCAAACACATTTGGCAGGTTGCTGGGTTTGGGGAGGAACGTGGGGGACTTATTGGGACAGGAGGCAGCCCAGAGCCAGAATGCACATGGCCACACACCCCCGCCCTGACAGGTAGCCTTGTGACCTGGTTTGGCTTGTTGATTCTATAACACCGCACCCCTGCTTGTTCTCCCAGCCTTTCCCTGGGGCGCTGCCTATGGTCTCAGGATTTGGTCCATTAGTAGCACTCAGAATGGGAAGGAGTCAGAGACAGAGAACGTCTCTGGGGGTTGCTTTTGGGTTATTTTGTAGGAAAAGCCACGGCAGGAGGTAATACAGTGGCGGCCAGTCTGTGAGTCCCGGGTTAGTGTATGTGACCAGGCGTTGCATTGTGTGTTCTCATTGACGCTGGTCTGTAAGCTGGAGGGAATTTTTTTGATACCCTGCTGAGTGGAGTCTGTCCTTTGTGAGGGGGAAAAACCACCGAAGGCAGGAATGGCTTTGAGTTTCCTTTATTGCAGAGACAGGTGGGGAGTCAGCGATGCTGTCAGGAGCCCTGGGAATGGAGGCTGAGATGACAACATGGCTCCCCTAGTGAGAACTAGCACCTACAGTTCCTCAACCTTGTGCCCAGTTTTGTCACGTGGCTGGCATTCTCCATCGTGCTCAAAGCAAAGACTTCCAAGCTGTTCACTAGGGGGAAAGACAGAGACACAGAACTTAGTGTTGCAACACCCTGGCCAGTCGGAGCAAGCTTCTATGCAGGCCCCATTACATCAAATGACCAGAGCCCTTTGGCTGGCAGCAACAATTATTCAGACACTTGACCCAGGCTCTAGGACAACACTTCTTAAAGTGTGTTCCGCAGCACGCTGGTGTGCTGCGAGGGAGTCGGATGTGTGCCTCGGAGGGAACAGAATTCAAAATGGCTGCCCTTAAAGGGACAAGCCTCCTTTTTTTCTTTTTGTTTACTTTTGCTCAACAACTTTTTTCCCTGGGTTTTTTTTTTCACCCCCTGGGTAATGGTCGCCCTTTAAAGGGGCAAGCTTCTTTTTTTTAATTTTTTTTTCCTCTCAACAAAAAAATCCTTGCTGTTCCTCATGGCTGCGTCTAGACTGGCAAATTTTTCCACAAAAGCAGCTGTTTTTGCGGAAAAACTCGCCAGCTGTCTACACCGGCCGCTTGAATTTGCGCAAGAACACTGACGATCTCATGTAAGATTGTCAGTGTTCTTCTGCAAAAACTATGCTGCTCCCATTTGGGAAAAAGCCCTCTTGTGCAAATGCTTTTGCACAAGAGGGCCAGTGTAGACAGCTAAAAACTGTTTTGCGCAAAAAAGCCCCGATGGTGAAAATGGCGATCGGGGCTTTCTTGTGCAAAACCACGTCTAGATTGACACGGACGCTTTTCTGCAAAAAGTGCATTTGCACAAAAGTGTTCGTGCCAAGCTAGATGCTCTTTTCCGCAAATGCTTTTAACGGAAAAACTTTTCCGTTAAAAGCTTTTGCGGAAAATCATGCCAGTCTAGACAAAGCCTATAAGTTTAAGAAACACTTCTCCACGAGGTAGAAACCTCTGGGTGCAGGCAGGAGTTTGAGTGGCATCACAATTGCATTTTACATGGTATAAATAGGAGGTATATTCTGTTACTTACAAGACAGCACCACAAAAGACGCATTTATTGCTGTATGTCTTGCCATCAGTGCCACAGACGGGCTTGTATTCCATGGTGCACATTTCGGGAGGTTCGGTGAACTCACTACAGTAACCCTGCAGAGAACATCAGTATTACTCTTAGCGTTATTGTCGGCATTGCAGTAGTTGTGACGGACCGGGCCGGGTCTGGGCACAGCTGAGCAGACTGGTCCCTCACAGTGGTACCCTAATGTCCTCCCCACCCCCCACATCTTCACAGGCTGAGAACACAGGGGAAATAACAGTTCCTGCCCCTAGGCACGTGCAGTATCTAATCCTGCCCTGGTCCCTGCTGACCGTCTGACTGTCTTCGCAGTTCCCCTCTTGCTGCCAGGAGGATCTGAGCCTGTAATCCAGGGAGAGTTTTTTGATAGAGAGCAGACTCTTCCTTTGACGGGGAGGGGGACACAGAGGATAGAAATTGTTCTGCATGTAACAGACGCTTCATGTTGTGGAGCGAAGGGGCATCTCCGCTGACGGGGGATACTCAGACAGAAAAACCTTCACGCACGTCTGGGACTCTCCCCTCCCCTGTTGTGTCTGAGTCGCTCCCTGCTCTTCCCACAGGCCCATCCCCGACTGCCCCGTACAACAGCGCTTGGGATCCACCCCTCGGGCCAAGTGTCTAGTGTCTACTCACTGCCATGTAGACGTGTGTTCACCCCGAGCTGTGGTACCCGAGTGCATCCCAGAGCCCAAACATCTCGCACCGATCTTTAGCCCTGCAGCACAAGACCTGCTAGCCCGAGTCAGCTGAGACACTGGTGTTTTCTTGCAGTGTCGCTGTTCCCAGGCGTGCTCAGCACCTGAGATTCAGTCTCTGCTCAGTCTGACATCGGGCAGACTCTGCTCCTGCTTTGACTCCGTGAGTTCTCGCCTGTTTCTAAGCCAGAGACAGTTAACGAACAGGGGGAGATCGACTTACCTTACCAGGGTAGCCAGCAGCATCTGGAACAAAACCCAGACAGACCGGAATCAGTGAAGGGAACGTTGGCGGGAAAGTCAGTGAAAAGCGTTCACCCCTGTGTAGGACACGGCATGCAGCTCCCTAACCGGCCCAGGAAGTCCTGGGAGGAAGTGTCTTGCCCACAACACTCCTGCTAATGGCCAGAATTACCCAGGGGACTATCTCCGACCTGTCTCCTTCATTTAGGTGTCTTCCGAATTGAGTCATAGGGAAAATGACATCAGCAATCCCTCAAGTGTAATGAGACATTTCACCCCAAACATCTGTCTCTGTTCCTGTTCCTTAATGGACCTCTAACCAGTGTCCCCAGGGGAGAATTTTCTGTATTAAGGAGATGTGGCTGAGAAGGTCTCCAGCAGTGGAATTTAAAAAGCGGTAAATGTTTGGAAAGGATCTAAACTCTCCTGCTTTCTACTTTGGCACCACTGCAGATCCTGTCGTGCTAATTAAGCATCATTGACTTCAGTTAATTCAGCGCATTAAGCAACACCTAAAGAGGAGGAGCTAAGAAGAAACTTTTCCTGGGGGAGAACTGTAGCTCAGGAGACATTCAGCAGCCAAGGGGATCACAGGGATGTTGGATTTCTAGGGGCTGGGAATCTCCTGAGCTGTCTCAGTTACTGGCAGTCAGGGATCTCCCAGCCAGAGAGAACCCCCGGAACAGCCCTTCAGAGCCGTGGGATGGGGCCGGGCAGTCGGAGCTCACAGAACCAGCCTGCTGCTCTGGGGCAGGATAGTGCAGGGGCAGCTCAGAAATAATCTGGCTGCATCAGCCACCGTGGGGGTGCGACTCCTGGTGTAGATCGGGGGAGGCCGACCCCGTCGTTCCAGGGCAGAAGTATCTGAGCAGGGCTCAGTGACTCACCCGAGTAGGAGCAATAGAGGGCGAGAGAGAGGAGCAGAACGGCCCCTGTGATCTTCATGGCGAGGCGGCTGTCTGGTCTGCACTGGGCTCTCGGTGCTCTGCTCCCTCCGTAAACCCCACATTGGAAGCTTCGTGATATATAGGGTGCGGAGAACCCGCCTGCAGGATGACATCATCCGAAATAGTCGCTCACAGCTCCAGGGCTCTCTACCTTAATGACAGCCTGCAATTGCCCTTATCCCTACAGTGGTTTCCAGGGCAGGTGGGAGGACGTGCCAGGCACACCCTTGGTGTGGTGAATACTGGGGCAGTGCTGTGGGCTGGGTCCCCCATGGGGCACATTCCGTCCAAGCCTGGGTGTTCCTGTTTGTCACCGCGGTGAGCAGCGGGGGCAGGGATGGCCATGAGTCACTGTGACGTTGTCTGGACCTTGCCCGTATTGTGCATGGGGCCGGTACCTGGCTCAGTCTGCAGCACCTCGAAAGCCGTTGAAACACATTCCAATGGCCTTGACCCGAACAAGCTGTTTCCAATGTCTGGAGCTTCCAGAACTTCAGTTCCTGCCTTTCCCCAGTTACGTGCCCTGCGGCAGCTGCAGGAGTGGGGAGAGCAGGTCTTGACATGGCACCTGGAGAGCCCCATGCTCAGGAGAGATTCTCCCTTTCGAAGCATCCTTGCGATGGCCCCACCTCATTAAACCGCCAGGACTCAGGGGAGGCGCTGACCCGGCAGCTCCCGGTGGCTCCTGGGAGCTGTGCCCAGTTCCCTGCTCAGCCAGACGTGAGATCCAGCCCTTCTCTCCAGCCAGCCTGCTCTCGGCAGGTGCCCTTGGCTTTGGGTCTCACCTCCTGACAGCCCAGCTACTCAGCCCCGCTCTGGGCCGCAGGGAAAACTTCCCCCCAAAATCTTAAAAACCTAGACGTTGGGGGATAAAAATCCACTTCCACCACCCAAGTAATGATGGGGGCTTGCCGCCGCTTGCTCCCTCGCCGGGGCAAGGTGGGAGCGCTGGTCAGGTGGGCTCAGTGGGACAGGAAGGGGGGGCGGGGCAGTGATGTACACGGCTAGGGGGCGGGGCCATGTATGTCACGGCCCCCCCCTTCCTTCTCCCGCTGTGGTGCTGAGTAATGCGCCCCTCAGCTGGGCCACCGCGGGAGGGGGGGCGGTGACGTAGACAGCCCTGCCCCTGGCTGTGTACATCACTACCCCACCCCTCCTCTTCTCCCCCGCGGCAGCCCGGCTGAGTGCACAACACTCAGCCGAGCCGCCACGGAGAGAGGGGAAGGGGGCGGGCGGTGACGTACACAGCTAGGGGGCAGGGCCGTGCATGTCACCGCCCCCTTTCCCCTCCCGCTGTGGAACTCCGCTGAGTGCTGCGCCCCTCAGCCGGGCCACCGGGCGAGCCAGCAGTGCAAGGGGCTGTTTGGGCTCCCCCGGAGTGGGAGGGGAAGGGAGGGCGGTGATGTACATGGCCCTGGCCCCAGCCATGTATGTCACCGCCCTGCCCCCCTCGCTCACGGCAGCACTCAGCCAAGCACCACGGCGGGGGGAAGGGGAAGTGGAAGGGGAGCAGGGAGAGATGGAGGGGAGAGAGGCAGGAGGGGGAGAAGAGAAAGAGACGGAGAGAAAGGCAGGAGGAGAGCTGAGAGAGAGGGGGGAGGCAGTAGGAAGAGAGAGAGAGAGAGAGAGAGAGAGACAGAGCGAGAGAGCTCAGGAGAGAAGACCTGAAAATCCCGTCTTATGACGGGCTAATTGTCTAGTAAAACAATAAAACCTGATGGGTTGATCTAAACTTTACCCTCGATAGTGAAGGGTCTTTTCTTGGAGGGAGACATTCTGTTTCCCTCAGTAGCTGGAGAGAAACTGCCCAGGGACAAAAGAGGGAAAAACCAAAAATTCCTTTGTCCCACTTTGAAATTCCCAACTACATTCCTATTGGCCGATTCTACCTGGCTTAGGTAGAGTTAACCCTTTAGTCCCCAGGCTGCTGGCCATCTCTCATGATCATGACATGCCCCCCAAATCACAGACGGTGTCGGACAGCTTCTGGCCACACTGGCTGTGCTTTCTTCCTGAAGGTCTGAGGTAAAACATAGTAAATAGGTACTTGCACAGCTTACTAGACCTTTGAAATACATGAAAAGTAAACAAAACCCTTCCACATCTGTGGAGCACCATGACTTAGATACACAGAGCGTCCTAAGTAATGGAGTCCAGAAATGCCTCTTTAACCAACCAAACTCTCCGTTTCAAAATCAAATTTCGAATTGCGCGGGGTCCTGATCCAATGCTTAATTGACCAGGTTCTGTGCACCCTGCTGAATACACCGCTGTCATACACCAGGCCGGGTCTTGGCACTGCCGAGGGCGTCAGCTTAGGGCGAATTGCTTAAAACCAGGGCTACTTACCGCCCTCAACTGGGGTCCTTCCCAAGACACCCCGCTAGTTACACAGAGCACCTCAGCTGCCACACCCACCAGCAGGAAGCCTCGCCAGCGAAACCCCTTAGGCACCCCAGCTTCCCTGTGCCATAATCAGAGTTAGGCCTCACACACAGGTGAGAGGTTATAACACCCACACTCACCAACTGATGTCCATCCACACCCAAAAGTCACCCGAGGGTGTTCACACTGGTTAATTCTGTCGACAGACCATGCCCACACTGGGGTCCCCAACACAGATAGTTGAGCAGTGCAGTGGGGTAGGTATCCCATAGTGCCCTCTTGTGGGACGGGCGAGCTGATCTCTGTGCATCCTGGGATTCGGCCTGAGTTATCTCACAGCCTCCTCAGTGGCTGGGAGCAGCACCACGAGTAGCTGAAGCATGTCAAAGCAGTCCAGCGTCTGTCCCTCTTCCCCCGCTGCCGCCTGCCTGCCGCTGTGCTCCTGGTGCAGGGCAGAACAGGAGCACTCCAGTGGTTTCTTCTTCCTTTGTTCCCCAAAGGAAGCAGCATGGATCCCTGTGGGCATGTGTACTCTGAGGGGAAGAGAAGAACCAGCCTTCGTGTTTGCATTAACACCTGTCCGTGAGCTGTGGAGAGCCTGTGTGAGACCCGGCCCCTTTCAAAGCCTCCAGCTGCCCACCTGCTGAATTTTGTATTGGGGTTCACTCACGCTAGCCCCAGACAGAGCTCTTACCTCCAAAGCAGCCTGAGTGCGACGTGTGATGAATTCGGAACGTGGGAGCAGCCCAGCCTTTGGGGCAGGGTGTCTGTTTACGGACAGAGACAGGATGATTAAGATGATAAAAGGCGTCATTACACTAAATCGAGAGTCATTAGATGATCCCGGTAGCATTGCCAGGCACGCCAGTGAAAAGATAGGAAACAATAGACATTACCTTGCATTTATCAACATGGAATTTCATGTCTCCTTTTATTGCCCGCTCACCCCATTTTCTGAGATCCTTCTGCAGTTCTTTGCAGCGTGCTGTGGACTTAACCATCTTGAACAGTTTTGTATCCTCTGCCACATTTGCCAGCTCACTGATTGCCGCTTTCTCCAGATCATTTATGAATATGTAGAATAGGCTCAGTCCCAGGACAGACCCCTGGGGGACACCACTAGGTACCTCTCTCCATTCTGAAAATTGTCCGTTGATTCCTACCCTTTGTTTCCTGTCTTTTAACAAGTTCTCAGTCCATGAGAGGACCTTCCCTCGTATCCCAGGACGGCTTACTTTGCCTAAGAGCCTGAATTAGACCTACCGGCCTGTAGTGGGGTGGAGTGGCCACCCACTGACCCCGAAGGGGGGCACCCCTCCCAGAACCATGGTGGGCCGCACTGGGCCCGAATGAGCCATCTGACCGGAAACCAAGGGTCGGAGCCAGAGAGGTAAAAAGCCGCTAGCCAGGCCAGTGAGGCAACGACCACCGAAGAGGCCAGAGGGCTCCTCTGCACCTCGAAGAAGGGACCTGAGGCGTGGGGAGGTGGAGAGCTGGCGTGGGCCGCCGGGGCCCCTGCTGCACAGCGGCCTGAAGGAGCAGCTGAGACCAGAGGGCTCCCCTGCACGCTGCAGAGAGGAGCAAATGCCTGGGGAGATGGTGAGCTGGCGTGGGCCCTGCTGCACAGCAGCCGGGAGGAACACCGGCCTTGCCTGGACTTCCTGAACTGCCTGCAAGCCGCCGAGGAAGGGCCTATGGACCTCGACCCCCGGACACCGCGGGAGGCCTGCGTGACACCAGGTACGCATGGAGGGGGAGGCGGGACGTGGCCCAGGGGACAGCATGGACATAGACATGCCCGGATCAACGTGTTTCGGGCTGGAGCCCCCGCTGATCCAGCAGCAGAGACCTGCTGCCTCTAGGGCCCTGGGCCGGGGCACAGTGGAGTGGGCAGGCCTGTGTCCCCCCGCCACCCACCGCTTGGGTGGTAGCCTTGCCATTGCCGCCAAGCGGCCTGTCGCCCTCCTGAACAAGGAGACCTACTCACAGAGCTTGTTTACAAACTGTTTTCCTGCGGCCCCACCCCGAGCCAGGGCTGGGCCTTGATTGCCCGTGTGGGCTAATAGACTGCTTGGCCTGCCACCTGGCCTGGCCAAGGGCCGGCTCAGAAACTGTGGTGCCTGCCAGCCCGCCCTGACCAAACGCAGGGCTCTGACCCGTTTACCGGTGGCCCGCCCTGGACTAGGACGGAGCCCTCTTTACCAGAGACTTGGCAGCCCGCCCTGAACTGAGGCCGGCCCTCCGCCATCATTCCTGGCCTGCCCAAAACCAGGGCTCCCTTGTCATTATTTACCGTTTGCCCACCCACCCTGAGGTCAGGGCGCGGGAACCCTGGACCGTCTGTTTGTGTGTTAATTCCCCCGGAGACTGATCCGGGTGGAGGGGGTTGGAGTGGCCACCCACGGACCCCGAAGCGTCATCTCGGGATCCCTTTTGGAAAACCAGCGTCACATTCGCTACTCTCCAGTCATTTGATACAGATGCTGGTTTAACCACAGTTGGTAACTAGGCAATGGCACATGGGAGCTCCTCCGACCTGGCGGAAGAGATCCCTCACGTCTGTCTGCGCTTTGCGCTGCCCATCAGAGCCCTTTTTGTGTAGACAGAATTCTCCGAGGCTAAATTAAAAGAGGTAAATAAACAGCCACTTTTCTTCCTGGGGAAACATGAGCGACAAGCAGCGCTCTTCGCCTGGCTGGGCCTGGATCTCTGCCGTCTGCCGGGGGGCTTTGGGGAACATCTTTCCTGCTCTCCACCCCGCCAGCACAGGTCAGTGGCACTGGGCTATGTGAGATTCCCAGGCCGATTGGAGTGAATAATGCAAGTTGCACCAGCTGGCTGTGGAGCCTGTAACCTTCTGTTTCTAAACACAGGATCTAAGAAAAAAAAATAATGCGGCTCTTGTCTGGGCTCTCAGTGGTTCTGGCCTGATCTTTACAAAATAAGATCGAAATATTCGGCAGAAGTGAGTTTTAAAGGGACACGCTCCCATTTTGTTCGGCCACAAATGCACCAGTCTGCGTCTAAAGGCCACACAATTCTCTCTCTCGATTGGAACCAAATGGGTCGGTAGTTTTTACGTTCTGACGGCAAAAGCTTGGCCCCTGTTAATACTGTTCTAATAATAAAAAGTTCCTATAATAACAAACCCGGACCATCGCCCAGCCCTACAATCACAAACAGCCACGCACCACCCGGCTCCCACAAATAGCAAACTGGTCTGCACATCCCACTCCCCTAAGCAGCCCTATGCTAACAACCCCAGGTGTGCAGCCCACAAGTCACCTGCACAGGCCAACGCTCATGAGCAACCCTCCAACAAGAAACTGGGTGAGCACAGGGAAGAGAGCAAACTCAGCCAGAAACAGCTTATCGGCTGAAGCTGCCAAGAGGCAAAATGATTTAAAAAATGTTTAGGTGCTTCTTAAAATACTGTACGTGGCAATGCCTCAGTCAGACAGACCTTGGACAGCGGAGCTAGATGCAGTTCAGAGCCCAACTACAAGACGCCTTCTTGCCGGGGACCACGCACATTCATAAGGCCTCAGAAATGGGTTTATTGCCTTTAGTTTCCTAGCAGCTATCTCACCCCTAGCCACTTCCTTTAAGCTCTTTCTGCTCAGCATGACACGCACAGCAAAGCAGCGGAAAAGCAAACCCCAAAGCCAACAAATATTGGGGCACAAGAAACCCAACCTCATCCTTCCAGTGGCTTCTCAGGAGTTCAAAGGACACCCCACATGCTGTGCCACCCAAGCAGAACAAGTGAGAAATATTCCCCTCTCACACCAAAGGGGCACAGACAAGTAGATTTTGGGGTGCACCAGGCAGGAGCACCAACTTGGGCTCCCCCACACTGGAGGGACCTCTGAGCCTCAGGGACCCAAATCCAGCTCCCCCCAATGTTCCCCACTGCTGATGGTAGCCCATCCCTAACAGGTGTCTGTCTAACCTGCTCTTAAATATCTCCAGCAATGGAGATTCCATGACCTCCCTAGGCAACTTATTCCAGTGTTTAAAACAACTGTGGTAGCTAGGAAGTTACTGCGCATGGCCAAGCTAAACCTCCCTTGCAGCAATTTTAGCCTGTTGCTGCTTGTCCTATCACGTTCCTCCTTGTAATATTCTTAAAGGCCACAACAGTGCACTAGCTGGGAATTGAACCCACACCAACTGCTCTGGAGGCAGCAATGCACCACACTACCCCACACAGGAGGGCTGTATGGGCTGAGCAGAAGGACAGGGATAACCCTTTGCATGCTAACTCTGGCTAGCGAAAGAGCCACAGGTGATGCCCCAAGGGCTGGGTCACTAGTCCGGGCCAGGTGCGGGGAATGAACTCATCTGCCCCAGCACACCATAAGAGGAAAGCAGGTGGGACATAGATGGTTTTGCTGACCGGGGGGGCTATGGGCATGCACCATGTTTGCTAGTGCTCTGCTCAAGGAGGCTCATAGGATCCTCTGGTGAAAATTCACCAAGCAGCAGGGAGGATTGGGGTGACCCTCTGAGTGTGCTCAGCCCCCTCCTAGGGTGTTGCTAGATGGTTCATGGCAGAGAGAATGTTTCACAGGGAGGACACTTAACCACTGGGAGAATTGAGTAGGGGTGGTGGTGGGTTATCCATCGGGGGAGTCTTTAAAACCAGATGACCTGGCTTTCCGAAAGCTTGGTGGGGGTTGAAGCAGGGGTGAATTCAGAGAAATCCTGGGGTCTGGGCTATGCAGGAAGTCAGAGGAGAGACTCGTGATGGTTCCTTCTGGCCTTAAAAATGGACAAATCCTGGAATGGTGCAAGGTTGTAAAGGGCCTAATGACACCTCAGTCTGGGACAGTTGCTCAGATTTGCCCCCCCCCACTCAATCTCCCCCACCTCAGCTGTGATGACCAAGGCAAAGAATTCACTGAGTTTCCCCACAATGGCTTTATTGTCTTTGGGTGCTCCTTTAGCACCTTGATCAGCCAGTGCCCACGCTGGTTGTTTAACAGGCTTCCTGCTTCTGATGTAGTTTGAAAAAATTAGCTTTTACTTTTTAAGATTTTTGCTAGTTGTTCAAATTCTTTTTTAGCTTTCACTGCTTTTTTAGTGTGTTGTTTGCTTCTTACTGTTTTCTTTTTAAATTAGGGGCACACATTCCAGCTGAGCCTCTCTATGGCTTTTGTGTTGGAGCATAAGCTTTCCTGGGCAAAGACTGACACGGCTCCCCCTCTGGTACTTTAGAACTTTCAGCTATAGCGTCTTTACAAAGTTCCCACACAGCTTGCAGGGATTTCACTCTTGGCACTGTGCCTTTTAATCTGTTTCACTGACTTCCTCTTCCCTGCAGTGCCCCCCTTCCTGCAATACAATATGAGCGCGTTGGGCTGCTGCAGTATGTTCCTCGCCACGGGGACGTTAAATCTAATGATCTTATGGTCACTATTGCCAAGTGGCCCAGCTCTATATACCTCTTGGACCAGAGCCGGCTCCACTTAGAACCAATTCAAGAATTCTCTCTCCTCTTGTGTGTTCTAAGACTAGTTGCTCCAGGAAACAGTCATTTAAGGTGTGGAGAAACTTTCTATCTGCACCTTGTCTCGTTCACCCATCGGATGATGTAGACTTCCAGAGTTGTACAGAAGCATTCTAAAAACACGTCTCTTTTTATCTGTCTGCCGCTCCCTGACACAAGTGAATAGGGTGTCTCGCTTTCATTTGAGGGTTTCTCCTCACAGCTTACCGGTATTATATCCTCTTCCATCCTCTCCTCCTTACTGGGACACAGAGAATCTCCATTAATAGACCCTCACCTAAGAGATGTCTCTGTCCAATCCACGTGCCCCTCCACACCTGTTGCCTTTCGCCCTGTCCTGCTTTAAAAACTACTGTAAGTGATTTCAGTGATGCAAGTAATAGCAGACAGATCACAGACAGTTACAAAGCAAGATAAAAGAAAACACGCCAGCTAAGCTTACGACTCTGCGACACTACCCTAACAGTAGTCCCAATGACCTTCTCTTACAAGCTGGGCAGCCTCCCAATTCATGCTTACCACACTGCTCTTTAGTGAGCACTTACCACACTGCTCTCTCGCATACGCGATGGGGTGAAGTTGGGACATTTTGCAGGGTTTTACATTGTGCTGCAGGTTCTCTGTGTTCCATGTTTCACAAGGTGGTGGGAAAGGGCTTGTGATTTCAGATGAGGGAAGACTGAAAGAATTGGGCTTGTGTCGTTTAGAAAAAAGAAGATGAGAGGGTACATGATAGCAGTTTTGAAGTATCAAAAAGGGTGTCATAAGAAAAATTGTTCTCTTGGCCTCTGAGGATCAGACAAGAAGCAAGGGGCTTAAATGCAGCAGGGGAGGTTTAGGTTTGACATTAGACAAATCTTCCTGCCTGTCAGGGTGGTTAAACACTGGAACAAATTGCTTAGGATGTTTGTGAAATTTCCATCTCTGTAAATGATGGAGAAGAGCAGGTTGCAAGATACCTGTCAGGGCTGATCTAGACGGTGCTCGGTCCTGCCGTGAGGGCAGGGGACAATGACCTCTTGAGGTCCCTTCCAGTTCTATGACTGGATAGCAGTTTTCAAGTATCAAAAAGGGTGTCCTTTGAGAGGGGAAATAACCACCGAGAGCAGGAATGGCTCTGAGTTTCCTTTATTGCAGAGACAGGTGGGGAGTCAGCGATGCTGTCAGGAGCCCTGGGAATGGAGGCTGAGATGAGAATATGGCTCCACTAGTGAGAACTAGCGCCTACAGTTCCTCAACGTTGTGCCCGGTTCTGACACACGGCTCACATTCTCCATCGTGCTCAAAGCAAAGACTTCCAAGCTTTACACTAGGGGGAAAGACAGACACACAGAACTTAGTGCTGCAATCCCTGGACAGTCAGAGCAAGCTTCTATCAAGGTCTCATTACATCAAGTGACCAGAGCCCTTTGGCTGGCAGCAACAATTATTCAGACCCTTGACCCAGGCTCTAGGACAGCAGTTGGAAGTGTGCTGTGTAGGGAACAGAATTCAAAATGGCTGTCCTTAAAGGGATAAGCCTCCTTTTTTTTTTCTTGCTCAACCCTGCTATTCCCTGTAAGTTTAAGAAACACTTCTCCATGAGGTAGAAACCGTGGAGCCCAGGCAGGGGTTTGAGTGGCATCACAATTGCATTTTACATGGTATAAATAGGAGGTATAGTCTGTTACTTACAAGACAGCACCACAAAAGTTGCATTTATTGCTGTATGTGTTGCCATCAGTGCCACAGACGGGCTTGTATTCCGCGGTGCAGACTTCGGGAGGTTCTGTAAACTCACTGCAGTAACCCTGCAGAGAACATCAGTATTACTCTTAGCGTTATTGTCGGCATTGCAGTAGTTGTGACGGACCGGGCCGGGTCTGGGCACAGCTGAGCAGACTGGTCCCTCACAGTGGTACCCTAATGTCCTCCCCACCCCCCACATCTTCACAGGCTGAGAACACAGGGGAAAATAACAGTTCCTGCCCCTAGGCACGTGCAGTATCTAATCCTGCCCTGGTCCCTGCTGACCGTCTGACTGTCTTCGCAGTTCCCTCTTGCTGCCAGGAGGATCTGAGCCTGTAATCCAGGGAGAGTTTTTTGATAGAGAGCAGACTCTTCCTTTGACGGGGAGGGGGACACAGAGGATAGAAATTGTTCTGCATGTAAGAGACGCTTCATGTTGTGGAGCGAAGGGGCATCTCCGCTGACGGGGGATACTCAGACAGAAAAACCTTCACGCACTTGTGGGACTCTCCCCTCCCCTGTTGTGTCTGAGTCGCTCCCTGCTCTTCCCACAGGCCCATCCCCGACTGCCCCATACAACAGCGCTTGGGATCCACCCCTCGGGCCAAGTGTCTAGTGTCTACTCACTGCCATGTAGACGTGTGTTCACCCCGAGCTGTGGTACCCGAGTGCATCCCAGAGCCCAAACATCTCGCACCGATCTTTAGCCCTGCAGCACAAGACCTGCTAGCCCGAGTCAGCTGAGACACTGGTGTTTTCTTGCAGTGTCGCTGTTCCCAGGCGTGCTCAGTGCCTGAGATTCAGTCTCTGCTCGGGCTGACATCGGGCAGACTCTGCTCCTGCTTTGACTCCGTGAGTTCTCGCCTGTTTCTAAGCCAGAGGCTATTAACGAACAGGGGCGATCGACTTACCTCACCAGGGTTGCCAGCAGCATCTGGAACAAAACCCAGACAGACCGGAATCAGTGAAGGGAACGTTGGCGGGAAAGTCAGTGAAAAGCGTTCACCCCTGTGTAGGACACGGCATGCAGCTCCCTAACCGGCCCAGGAAGTCCTGGGAGGAAGTGTCTTGCCCACAACACTACTGCTAACGGCCAGAATTACCTAGGGAACTATCTCCGACCTGTCTCCTTCATTTCAGCATCTTCAGAATTAAGCCTTTGCAAAAATGACATCAGCAATCCCTCAAGTGTAATGAGACATTTCACCCCAAACATCTGTCTCTGTTCCTGTTCCTTAATGGACCTCTAACCAGTGTCCCCAGGGGAGAATTTTCTGTATGAAGGAGATGTGGCTGAGAAGGTCTCCAGCAGTGGAATTTAAAAAGCGGTAAATGTTTGGAAAGGATCTAAACCCTCCTGCTTTCTACTTTGGCACCACTGCAGATCCTGTCGTGCTAATTAAGCATCATTGACTTCAGTTAATTCAGCGCATTAAGCAACTCCTCAGGCAGGAGCTAAGAAGAAACTTTTCCTGGGGGAGAACCGTAGCTCAGGAGACATTCAGCAGCCAAGGGGATCACAGGGATGTTGGATTTCTAGGGGCTGGGAATCTCCTGAGCTGTCTCAGTTACTGGCAGTCAGGGATCTCCCAGCCAGAGAGAATCCCCGGAACAGCCCTTCAGAGCCGTGGGATGGGGCCGGGCAGTCGGAGCTCACGGAACCAGCCTGCTGCTCTGGGGCAGGATGGTGCAGGGGCAGCTCAGAAATAAACTGGCTGCATCAGCCTCCGTGGGGGTGCGACTCCTGGTGTAGATCGGGGGAGGCCGACCCCGTCGTTCCAGGGCAGAGGTATCTGAGCAGGGCTCAGTGACTCACCCGAGTAGGAGCAATAGAGGGCGAGAGAGAAGAGCAGAACGGCTGCTGTGATCTTCATGGCGAGGCGGCTGTCTGGTCTGCACTGGGCTCTCGGTGCTCTGCTCCCTCCGTAAACCCCACATTGGAAGCTTCATGATATATACGGTGCGGAGAACCCGCCTGCAGGATGACATCATCCGAAATAGTCGCTCACAGCTCCAGGGCTCTCAAAGGCAATTGCAGGCTGTCAATAAGGTTATCTCTACTGTGGTTGCCAGAGCAGGTGGGAGGACGTGCCAGACACACCCTTGGTGCGGTGACTATCGGGGCAGTGCTGTGGGCTGGGTCCCCCATGGGGCACATTCCGTCCAAGCCTGGGTGTTCCTGTTTGTTGTGACTGTGAGTGCGCAACAAACGGCTCATGCTGCAGGTTGAAGGTGCTGCCCAGCAAAGCCCCTGAACAATTGCAGTGGTACCAGCCTCGTTTGGCCAGACTCTACCACAGGGCCCAGCAGCGGGGGCAGGGCTGGCCACGAGTCACTGGGATGTTGTCTGGACCTTGCCCGTATTGTGCCTGGGGCCGGTGCCTGGCTCAGTCTGCAGGCGCTTGAGAGCAGCTGAAACTCATTCCAATGGCCTGTGACCCCGACAAGCTGTTTCCAATGTCTGGAGGTTCCAGGACTTCAGATCCTGCCTTTCCCCAGGTGTGCGCCCTGCGGCAGCTGCAGGGATGTGGGAAGCAGATCTTGACATGGCACCTGGAGAGCCCCATGCTCAGGGGAGATTCTCTGTGCCCACCTGCCCCACTTTGAAAGCATCGTTGCGATGGCCCCACCCCATTAAACCGCCAGGACTCAGCTGAGGCGCTGACCTGGCAGCTCCCAGTGGCTCCTGGGAGCTGTGCCCAGTTCCCTGCTCAGCCCGACGTGAGATCCAGCCCTTCTCTCCAGCCAGCCTGCTGTCGGGAAATGCCCTTGGCTTTGGGTCTCACCTCCTGACAGCCCAGCTACTCAGCCCCACTCTGGGCCACAGGGAAAACTTCCCCCCAAAATCTTAAAACCTAGACGTTGGGGGATAAAAATCCACTGCCACCACCCAAGGAATGATAAGAAAGCCAGGGGAGAGGTCACGTGGGAAATCTCAGCCCTACAGTAAAAACCAGGACACACAAAAATTAACTTGAGAGTCAGCTTGTTAATGAGATCCCCTCGTAGGTCAGTCAGCGAGTGCTGGATGCAGGCGGTTAGCAAAGGAGCACAAACTGCTCGCTTAACCGTCTTCAGTGTCAGCCTCAGAGGGCCCTTTGATCTTCCTTGTGTCTTCCAGCTGGAGCTGGTCACATCCAAGCTGCTTTGCAGTCTCCCAGATGGAGGCCTCCGGTCATTGTTCATGGTGCTCCGTAGCATAGCCATTTATTGAATAAGCAGCGGGCAGTCCACGCCCACGTAGTCCTTCCAGACAGAAAAATGTTAACGTACAAGAACAAAGTCCATTCCATAACTGCATATACAAAACCCACAGAAGTGCACACGCATCATCCGTAGAATCAGCAGAGTACAAGCGTTCATTAGACACCTTACACGGGCCCCTTTTCACAGCATTTGGACCCCACACCCATTAGTGGGCACAGCAGTGCCCTTGCTCAGAGCCAAAGAAATTAAATGTATCCATGTCAGCTTCGTCAGTGGCCTGAAGTCTAATTAACGCTGATATAATGTATGTATCCTTATTCCCCATAGTGTAGGCATCTTGGCTCTTAGCCACGAAAACACAACGGACTCGTGCCTCAGTTTCTCTTTTCCACACAGCAACCCAATTCTGGAATGCCCCTTCTCAGGTGAGAAGCTCTAAAGCCAAGTACAGGTATCAACAGTGAAATACCCATATCACAAGGCTTTGGAACATACTGTGTGCCCTTGGGTACATTTCTTAAGAGTTTCCAGGGTTTGGCACCAGATCGTGCACATTGGACGTCGTTTTGATTCTTAGTACCAGCAGCACAATGGTTGCAACAGTTGAGATCAGCAATGGGATCAAACCCGCAGCAAGTGCACTCTGACAGTTTTGGGCTTTTTGATTTAAAAAGCTGCAGCCTTCCTTGGCAACACAAGTCTTGCCTTTCCCCCATTGCCCTGTGGGTTTAAATAGTGAACTCTCCATCTTAACAAAGAGAAAGGGCTGGCTGGGTGAGTCTCCCCTGCTCACGGTGGCTATGGAATTCCCTTGCTCCCCATAGCTAATCAGGAAGGAAGAAGTCCAGACACTAACCTGGCACCCTGCTTTCAATCTAGTTTTCCATCTACTTTTCCAAGTGGGTCACTGCTCACAGAGACAGGGCCTAGGTGTACCACGAGGTGTACCGGTAGATCGGAATAGGAAGCCTAGTCCGAACTACCTAGTTCGAGCCCCGTGTAGCCGCGCTGCACGGGGTTCGAACCAGCGGGGTTTTAAAAATGGCGGCGCCCCGCTTATGCAAATGAAGCCCGGGAAATTCAAATCCCGGGCTTCATTTGCAAGTGCGGTATGCCTACATTACCCTGCTAGTTCGAACTAGCGGGGTAGTGTAGACATGTCCCCAGAGGGCTGTTTCATCTCCCTGGCTGCTTCCACCCCACCTGAAACACCCTCCCATCCCTCTGCAACTTCCTCGCCCTTGTCCACATTAGATCTTTCCAAATCCAAGTCACCTTCACCCACAGCAAACTGCTGGCCAACCTCACCATCAGGATCCTCTTCCCTATGGCCTTCTGCAAGCAAAAGCTCCCCTTTCCCTGGCCCTACAGTAGCTGAGCCACCACCAACTCCTCCTGAGTTCTCTTCACCTTCTGAACAGGCAGGTCTCCTCACGACCCCCCCTCCAGGCAAACGCACAGACTCATCCCGGGGGAGGTCAGAGACGTCTCCCTCCCCCTTGCAGCTTTCCAGACTGCTACACGCTTCCATGCTGCCTGTAGGTCCCACACTTCCCACCCCCTGCTGGCCAGGGTAGCACCCTGATCACACAGAGTCACTCTCCGCCCTCCCAGCAACACGCCGGCACCAGACTGGTCTGGTCCCTGGGATCCTGACATGATGCTGACTGGGCCCAGCCCACTTACAGCACCGCTCTCCCCAGCGCACACAAACCTAGGGGCCTCCCCTTCCTGGGCTTCAGCTGTCCCCAGAACTCAGTCTGGGCCTGCAGCCCTCTCCTCAGCCACCCCAGGCTGACAGGCACCCCCTGCAGACACAGAGGTGGGAAGAAACCCTCCCCCTCAGGCACACTGGCCCTCCAGCAGCCAAACCGCCACACAGCGGCTGTTCACACTGAGCTCCCTCAAGGAAATCGGCTTGTGCTGGTTCAATTGTACCAACCTCACCAGCCAACTCCTCACCCTCCAGAACTTGGCCTCTTTCCTCAACTAAAACTCCGCTCTGGCCAGGCACTCCAGACTGCTCTCCCTGCCCTGTTTCTGATTCCAGCCTCACCTCTGAGGCTTCAGGCAGACATGCAGGAACGTTAGCCACAGACACACAGCTCTCTCCCACCGGCAAACATTGAGAGACACGTTTACCTGGCGCCCAGTAGGCCTGACTAGCCACAGACAATTCCTCAGAATCCGGGCCGGCCCGAGCCATTTTGGTGCCCCGGGTGGGCGGTGCCGCCCCGGGCGCACAGGGCATGCATGGGCCCACCCCCAGAGCATGTTGGCCCATCACCGGGTGCATGGCCATGCATGGGCCCACCCCCAGAGCATGTTGGCCCATCACCGGGTGCATGGCCATGCATGGGCCCACCCCCAGAGCATGTTGGCCCATCACCGGGTGCATGGCCATGCATGGGCCCACCCCCAGAGCATGTTGGCCCACCACCGGGTGCATGGCCATGCATAGGCCCACCCCCAGAGCATGTTGGCCCATCACCGGGTGCATGGCCATGCATGGGCCCACCCCCTGAGCACGGCTCATGGCACATGCACGAGCCTGCCCCCGGGGCATGCGGGCGGGCACACGGCGCATGTGCTGCCCAGCCACCACTGCTGGCGTGCAGCCTGGGGCTGCGCCTGGCGGTGAAGGGCCCCACGGCCGCGGGGTCAGAGCACTGCGGGGGATAACGCTGCCCCCACCCTGGGCAGCCACTGCAGCCCGCCGGGAGCCAGGTGTGCGGCGCCAGATGGCAGCTATAGGGGGCACCATGCGCCCTTACAGCTGCCAGAAAGCGCCGCCCATTGGTTGGCACCCCGGGAAGCTGCCCGGCTCGCCCACCCCTTAGTCCGGCCCTGCTCTGAATCATACTCACCCCTTTCACAAACCTCATACATGTTCTGGGGCTGGGTTAAGGTACCAGCCTAATTACACATAGTAGCCAAGCTAGAATCACATTCCATACCCACACAGTTGTACTCTGAACTCCTGGGCGGATACAGTCTCTGTTGTTCTTCCACTCCCTGGGTCTGGAGTTCCTTGGGACATTGAACAGTGACTACAGCATTCGTGGGAGCAGGATGGTCGGTTGGTGGGTCTTCCCGTTAGCAATCCTCTCCTGTGTTCCGCTTCCATTCGCCTGGTCCCTGCCTTTATTTTCTCTGTTTTTACCTGCGCGTCCGCTTCCATTCGCCTTCTCTTTGCTTGTATTGCTGCTAGCCTGGCTTGATGTTCTTGTTGGGCGCACGTCTCCTCGGCCTCCCATCACACACGCTTCTCCTCTGCTTCCACTTCTATTGCTGCTAGCCTCGCCAGATGTTCTGCTTGGGCTCGCTTCTCCTCCATCTGTAGGGGAAACTCCACCGCTTTCTGAGTTAGAGGTCTGCCGGCTGCCTTACAGGCAGCTTCCCGCAGAGAAGGCATTGGTTAGGGGAGAGGAGGGCTGCTATACCTTCTTCCTGCCTTCTTAAGGTTACTTCCCCCTGGACTCACAGGGACCTGCTCCTGACTCCTCTCCTTGGGGTATGAATGCGTCCTAGAGCTGGACATCACGCCTTAACAAGTCTAGCTATCCAGTTGCCCCGGAAGCTAGAAAAAACCAAACTGTTTGCGTAGGAAGGTCTGTGTCTGGCTTTAAGTTAACCTTCTGTCTGCCCCTCCCCAAGGCAGCATAGAAAAAAAAAAGAAAAAAAAACTGCACAGCTTGCACCTCACATGAAAAACCTGTGTCCTTTTAAAAAGCCTGGGTTCTCAAAATAATCCCACCGCTGCCACCATGTCAAGGCTTTTCCCCCACTCTGGCACAATGAATGCAGAAGTAGGGACCTGCAAAAGTCCCCCAAAACCTGATCTTTCCAGGCTTTGGTATAAAACTTCCCCCCCAAAAATCTTAAAAACCTAGATTTTTGGGGATAAAAAAAACTGCTGCCAGCACCCAAGTAATGATAAGAAAGCCAGGGGAGAGATCACATGAGAAATCTCAGCCCTAAAGTAAAAACCAGGACACACACAAATTAACCAATACCAGGTTAATAGAAAAGAAAGAGAAAGGACTTTTATTCTCCCCTCCATATTCCTGTTGCAAGCATAATGACTAGCTGGAAAAGTCACAAATGAATATACTGCTAGGGGAAACCCCAGCATGGGCCCAGAGCTTAGTTGCAAAGAAGAGGAAAACCCATTTTTAAATGCACAGACATCAGATTCCCATTCCCAAACCATAAAACAATAAAACCTGATGGACTGATCTAACTCTTATCCGCCTTACAGATAGGATGTGTCTAAACTACATGCCTCCATCGATGGAGTCATGTAGATGAGGCTGATCGGCAAAGGGAAATGTAGCCGCGATTTAAATAATCGCGGCTTCATTTAAATTTAAATGGCTGCCGCGCTGAGCCGACAAACAGCTGATCAGCTGTTTGTCGGCTCAGCGCGCTAGTCTGGACGCTCCCGCACCGACCTGAAAGCCCTTTATCGACCTCCCCGTTATACCTCGTAGGATGAGGTTTACCGGGGAGGTCAATAAAGGGCTTTCATGTCAGCAGGCGAGCGTCCAGACTGCCCCGATCTGCCGACAAACAGCTGATCGGCAGAGCGGGGCAGCCATTTAAATTTAAATGAAGTCGCGATTATTTAAATTGCGGCTTCATTTCCCTTTGCCGAACAAACAAATCTACATGGCTCCGTCGACGGAGCCATGTAGTTTAGACACACCCATAGTGAAGAGTCTTTTCTTGAAGGGAGACATTGTGTTCCTCAGTAGCTGGAGAGAAACTGCCAGGGGACAAAAGGGAAAAACCAAAAATTCCTTTGTCCCACTTTGAAATTCGCATCTACATTCCTATTGGCCGATTCTACCCAGCTCAGGTAGAGTTAACCCTTCAGTCCCCAGGCTGCTGGCCATCTCTCATGATCATGACACCTCCAAACCAGCCCAGTTACTCAGCCCCGCTCTGGGCCGCACGGCCACTTTGAGGGCAGATTTAGCTCAGTTTTGATTTGGAGGCCAACCTGGGTGATGCTGGGTAACCTGGAGAAGCTCAGAGAGATATTTAGGGTCAAACTCTTAGCACAGGACAGAGCCCAGTCAGAGGGACCCGCAGTCCTCTGTGCCCTGCGGAGGTTATGGATGGAGCGTGCAGCTCATGGAAGTCGTCGGAGGTACTGAGAGGTGTGTCAGGTTGGGTCACTGAGAGCCCCTTGAGACTATCACTTAAAGGGCTGATATTACCACTGAACCTGTCTACCGTCCCTCTGGACACCTCACCGCCCTGTCCTGCTCTGTCTGACCCTCTGGTCTCTTCCAGTAATGGCACAGAGATTGGGCACAGCCCACAGCAGAGCAACACGGACACTGACTTCTACTCTGCTCTTGTGAGGCTCAGTCACAAGGACTTGACACAGCACCCAGGTGCACAGAAACCCGGACACACGCGTCTTACTTTGTACAAGCTTTATACAGAGCAAGCTCATGAGTTGCTTGTCCCCTTTCTCAGAGAAGGAGAGAGATGCACATCTGTTGGCCCCTCACAGGTAATCATTGTTTACACTGGGTATATTTCTACAAGTGTTTTTATTTCGTATCAAAGGTGATAGCAGACAGGTCACAGTAAGTTAGTAAGAAAAATAAAACAAAACACGCCAGCTCCAATTCTCCAAGGAACTTGTTCCCTGCAACTTCTCACCCCAGCAGTCGTTCTAATCATCTTTTCACTCAAGCTGGGCAGCCTCCCAAGTTAAGCCTGGTCCTTCCCCCTGTTCAGTCTGTGATATTCCAGCAGTCCTCTTAGACTGAGGCTTCACTACCCACATTTGTCTATGCAACCTCCGTCGACACCCAAAAGTCACCCGAGGGTTTTCACACTTGTTAATTCTGTCGACAGACCATGCCCACACTGGGGTCCCCAGCACAGATAGTTGAGCAATGCAGTGGGGTAGATATCCCATAGTGCCCTGTTGTGAGAAGGCCGAGCTGATCTCTGTGCATCCTGGGATTCGGCCTGAGTTATCTCACAGCCTCCTCAGTGGCTGGGAGCAGCACCACGAGTAGCTGAAGCAAGTCAAAGCAGTCCAGCGTCTGTCCCCCTTCCCCCGCTGCCGCCTGCCCCGCCGCTGTGCTCCTGGTGCAGGGCAGAACAGGAGCACTCCAGTGGTTTCTTCTTCCTTTGTTCCCCAAAGGAAGCAGCATGGATTCCTGTGGGCATGTGTACTCTTAGGGGAAGAGAAGAACCAGCCTTCGTGTTTGCATTAACACCTGTCCGTGAGCTGTGGAGAGCCTGTGTGAGACCCGGCCCCTTTCAAAGCCTCCAGCTCCCCACCTGCTGAATTTTGTATTGGGGTTCACTCACGCTAGCCCCAGACAGAGCTCTTACCTCCAACGCAGCCTGAGTGCAACGTGTGATGAATTTGGAATGTGGGAGCAGCCCAGCCTTTGGGGCAGGGTGTCTGTTTACGGACAGAGACAGGATGATTAAGATGATAAAAGGCGTCATTACAGTAAATCGAGAGTCATTAGATGATCCCGGTAGCATTGCCAGTGGCTCCAGGCCCCGCCTTCTGGCCGTGAACAGACCCTGGCCGGGGGGAAGGCAAGGGACCAAGGAGGATGGGGAGGTGGAGGACAACTGGCAGGCTGCAGGATCAGTGCTGGGGTGAAAGGAAACGGTACAGGGGATCAGCTGGAGCTCATAGGCAGCTGCTCAGCCAGGCTGCCACGTGGGAGCAAGAGGTACAAACAGCTGTTTGGGTTCCGCGTTCCCCATGCAGGAGGAGGAGGAGAAGAGAAAGAGAAAGTGAGAGGCAGGAGGAGGAGGGGAAAAGAGAATGAGAGGCAGGAGGGGGAGAAAAGAAAGAGAGATGGAGAGAGAGGCAGGAGATGGAGGAGTGCTGAGAGAGAGTGGGAGGCAGTAGGAGGAAGGGAGAGAGGGAGATGGAGCGAGAGACCGGAGACTCAGGAGAGAAGACCAAGATAGAGAGGGAATAGGACGTGGAGAAGAGACCTGAAAATCCCGTTTTATGACGGGCTAATTGGCTAGTGATATTATGGTCACTATTGCCAAGTAGTCCATCTGTAGTTTCCTCTTGGACCAGAGCCTGCTCCACTTAGAACCAATTCAAGAATTCTCTCTCCTCTTGAGGGTTCTAAGACTAGTTGCTCCAGGAAACAGTCATTTAAGGTGTCGAGAAACTTTCTATCTGCACCTGGTCAAGAGATGACATGTATCCAAGCAATATGGGGATTATTGCTGAGAGCTTTTTATTTTTCGTGTCTCCCTAATTGCCCTGAGGTAGGTGGTTGGCATTATGTCCCTACTGCGACATTCTTATCACTGTCCAGAGCTTCTGTGATACAGTTTGGCTCTTTTAAGTGTTTTACTTCATTTGATTCTATGTTGACTTTCACATGCAGTGCCACTCCCCCAGCAGTGCCTCCCGTTCTGTTTTGTCAGTATATTTGGTACCCTGATATTATCATCTCCCACTGATTATCCTTATGCCACCAGGTTTCTATTATATCAATAGCCTCATTTGCTATGAGGCACTCATGTTCACCCATCTGGTTATTTAGACTTCCAGTGTTTGTATAGAAGCATTCTAAAAAGACGTCACTTTTTATCTGTCTGCCGCTCCCTGACACAAGTGAATAGGGTGTCTCGCTTTCATTTGAGGGTTTCTCCTCACAGCTTACCGGTATTATATCCTCTTCCATCCTCTCCTCCTTACTGGGACACAGAGAATCTCCATTAATAGACCCTCACCTAAGAGATGTCTCTGTCCAATCCACGTGCCCCTCCACACCTGTTGCCTTTCCCCCGGCCCTACTTTAAAAACTACTGTAAGTGATTTCAGTGATGCAAGTAATAGCAGACAGATCACAGACAGTTACAAAGCAAAATAAAAGAAAACACGCCAGCTAAGCTTACGACTCTGCGACACTACCCTAACAGTAGTTCCAACGACCTTCTCTTACAAGCTGGGCAGCCTCCCAATTCATGCTTAAGATCTGACTTTAGTGAGTGTCTACCACACTGCTCTCTCGTATACCCGATGGGATGAAGTTGGGACATTTTGCAGGGTTTTACATTGTGCTGCAGGTTCTGTGTGTTGCATGTTTCACAAGGTGGTGGGAAAGGGCTTGTGATTTCAGATGAGGGAAGACTGAAAGAATTGGGCTTGTGTTGTTTAGAAAAAAGAAGATGAGAGGGGACATGATAGCAGTTTTGAAGTATCAAAAAGGGTGTCATAAGAAAAATTGTTCTCTTGGCCTCTGAGGATCAGACAAGAAGCAAGGGGCTTAAACTGCAGCAGGGGAGGTTTAGGTTTGACATTAGACAAATCTTCCTGCCTGTCAGGGTGGTTAAACACTGGAACAAATTGCTTAGGATGTTTGTGAAATTTCCATCTCTGTAAATGATGGAGAAGAGCAGGTTGCACAGACACCTGTCAGGGCTGATCTAGACGGTGCTTGGTCCTGCCGTGAGGGCAGGGGACAATGACCTCTTGAGGTCCCTTCCAGTTCTAAGACTCTACGAGTCCGTGACCAGGTCTGCTCTCACCTAGCAACTGGGAACCCAGTCAGTGCCTTGAAGATGGGGGGTTTTAACAGCTGGTGACCTGGCGACAGAGACCCCCAGCCCGGCTTGGAAGGCAGCTGGTTCTGGCCAGTAGGAGGACAGTGGGCTGAGGAGAGAAGTCCCTGACCAGCCAGTTCCAGCCAAAGAGGGAACAAAGGCTGGAAGCGAGAGGGCTCCAGTGACCTGTTGACTTGGGGTGGAGACAAAGGAGAGGCTGGAGCTCTGGGGACCAGTGATCAATTGAAAGGAGGGGGGTTTTGGACTGACGAGAGCAGCCAGAGCCCCCCTGGAGGTGAGGAAGAGCGAGATGTGTTGGGCGAAGGGTTGCTGGTCTCTAGGGCCATAACAACTGCCTGGGCTGGGGTCAAGCGCTCGTCAGCCTTTGTGTGTGAGGCTGGTGAGAGTCAGGCTTGTCTGGAGATCCGGGCTGCATTGCTCCCTGTGGGCGTGTAGCCCGGGGGGCAGAGGGAGTGAACTCCCCGAGGGAATCCGCAGCGAGAGACGGGGCACAACGCCCAGAGGCGCGGCTCAGGAGCTCTCAGGGGAGGCGTTGGGGCCAGAGGGCCTGACCCGCGGGACGATGCCCCCTCGACAGAAGGCTGTCACGCCGAAGGGGGCCGCTCCCAGGGGCTGTGTGGAGCTCAGAGAGCACAAGGCCTGTGAGTCTGACAGGCTATGAGAGGGCTCCCTTGGCCAGCCCCTCCCTCAGAGCCCAGAGCATCTGTTTGGGGAGGAAGCGTTAGAGAGAAAACAACACACACAAGAGCCAGGCTCCAGCGTGCTACCCGGGGGGGGGGGGGTCCCCGTATTCCACAGGGAGATGCTGTGGAGTCCGTGTGAGACTCAAAGCAGGGTCCCTGGGCCAGTTCTGACTGTCGCTTTCTACCAACGTCCCTGTTCTTCTCTGCCGCCCTTTGGAAGTTGAATCCAGGCCTGACAAATCGGTGACATTCCCCCGGGGCTGGCTCTGCTCTGGAGTGTTGGGCTGCCAGGGATTCGCAGTAATTCCCCCCCCCCCCAAATGAGTTGATTTCCTGGTGATGTTGGATCAGTAACTCTCTCCCGTGGAGTCAGAGCACAGTCCCTCGGTCACAGAGAGATGGGACACACTTACAGCAGGAACCACCCGACCATCCCAGGCACTCGGAGCGTCTGGCCCATCTCCAGGCACTTCCCGTGACGTCTCCCCGCTCCCAGACTCTCCCATACCACTGAGAGGTGGCACCACTTCACAGCATGGTCAGAGATGGGCCCAGCTCCCCCAGGGCAGCACAGAGGTGTGCTGAGGACCAAACACGTTTGGCAGGTTGCTGGGTTTCTGGAGGAACGTGGGGGACTTATTGGGACAGGGGACAGCCCAGAGCCTGAATGCACATGGCCACGCACCCCGTCCCTCACAGATAGACCTGTGATGTGTTTTGGGTTGTTATTCTCTAACACCGCACCCCTGCTTGTTCTCCCAGCCTTTCCCTGGGGCGCTGCTCATGGTCTCAGGATTTGGTCCATTGGTAACGCTCAGAATGGGAAGGAGTCAGAGACAGAGAACGTCTCTGGGGGTTGCTTTTGGGTTATTTTGTAGGAAGAGCCATGGCAGGAGGTGATACAACGATGGCCAGTCTGTGACGCCCTTAGTGTATATGACCAGGGGTTGCATCGTGTGTTCCCCTCGACGCCGGTCTGTAAGCTGGAGGGAATTTTTTTTATACCCTGCTGAGCGGAGTCTGTCCTTTGAGAGGGGGAAAAACCACCGAGGGCAGGAATGGCTCTGAGTTTCCTTTATTGCAGAGACAGGTGGGGAGTCAGCGATGCTGTCAGGAGCCCTGGGAATGGAGGCTGAGACGAGAATGTGGCTTCCTCTGGGATCTGCTAGTGGGAACTAGGAGCTACAGTTCCTCAACTTTGTGCCCAGGTTTGTCAGGCGGCTGGCATTCTCCCTTGTGCTCAAAGCAAAGACTCCCAAGCTGTTCACTAGGGGGAAAGACAGAGACACAGAATTTAGTGCTGCAACCCCCGGCCAGTTGGAGCAGGCGTCTGTCCAGGCCCCATTACATCAAATGACCAGAGCCCTTTGGCTGGCAGCAACAAGGATCCAGACACTTGCCCCAGGCTCTAGGAGGTACAGACCGATGGGCACATGCAGGGGCTTGGGTTACATCACAATTGCATGTTAGTTGTTTTAAACAGGCCGTTTATTCTGTTACTTACAAGACTGCAATGCAAAACATGCATTTGTTGCCGTATGTGATACCATCAGTGCCACAAATAGGGGCCAACATCTTGTTACACGCTGTTGGAGGCTCCGTGTACTCACTGCAGAAACCCTGGAGAGAACATGAACACTGCTCTAAGAGTTGTTGTCTGCATTCTTGTAGTCCCCTCCCACGGGGCTAGGCATTCTCTGAACACGGGGAAAAGGACAGCCCCTGGCGCTCGCACTCTTCCCCTGTCTCTGCTGGTCTCTGACAGACTACCTGCCCTGGTCCCCTCTTGCTGCCAGGAGGAGCTGAGCACCTCTCCCCAGTGGAAGAGATGCTTCAGAGCCCTCGTCACATGTTGTGGGCGTCTCCGCTGACAGGTGATGCTCAAACATAAAAACCTTCACACACTTATAATACTGTGCCCTCCCCAAAGCTGAGCAGACTGGTCCCTCACAGTGGTACCCTAATGTCCTCCCCACCCCCCACATCTTCACAGGCTGAGAACACAGGGGAAAATAACAGTTCCTGCCCCTAGGCACGTGCAGTATCTAATCCTGCCCTGGTCCCTGCTGACCGTCTGACTGTCTTCGCAGTTCCCCTCTTGCTGCCAGGAGGATCTGAGCTTGTAATCCAGGGAGAGTTTTTTGATAGAGAGCAGACTCTTCCTTTGACGGGGCGGGGGACACAGAGGATAGAAATTGTTCTGCATGTAAGAGACGCTTCATGTTGTGGAGCGAAGGGGCATCTCCGCTGACGGGGGATACTCAGACAGAAAAACCTTCACGCACGTCTGGGACTCTCCCCTCCCCTGTTGTGTCTGAGTCGCTCCCTGCTCTTCCCACAGGCCCATCCCCGACTGCCCCGTACAACAGCGCTTGGGATCCACCCCTCGGGCCAAGTGTCTAGTGTCTACTCACTGCCATGTAGACGTGTGTTCACCCCGAGCTGTGGTACCCGAGTGTGTCCCAGAACCGAAACATCTCGCACTGATCTTAGCCCTGCAGCACAAGACCTGCTAGCCCGAGTCAGCTGACCCACTGGTGTTTTCTTGCAGTGTCGCTGTTCCCAGGCGTGCTCAGTGCCTGAGATTCAGTCTCTGCATGGTCAGGCACCAGGCAGACTCTGCTCCTGCTTTGACTCATTAGTTCTCGCCTGTTTCTAAGCCAGAGACTGTACCTGGGATGCTTCACACCAGAGAGTGTTAACGAACGGGGGGATCGACTTACCTTACCAGGGCTGCCAGCAGCATCTGGAACAAAACCCAGACAGACCGGAATCAGTGATGCAAGCGTTGGCGGGAAAGTCAGTGAAAAGCGTTCACCCCTGTGTAGGACACGGCATGCAGCTCCCTAACCGGCCCAGGAAGTCCTGGTACGAAGTGTCTTTCTCACAACACACTGGGTGTGTCTAGACTACACCTCTGTCGACACAGAGATGTAGATCAGGCACATCAAAATTGCTAATGATGCCCAGGTTTAAATATCCCACACCTCATTAGCATAAACATGGCCGCCGCTTTTTTTTAAACAGTTTTTTAAAAAAAACGGCAGTCTAGACTCAGATTTGTCAAAAATAAAGCCTTTTTCGACAGATCCTGTAAAACTCATTTTTTGAGGAATACAGGATTTGTCGAAAAAGGGTTTATTTTCAACAGAGCTGTGTCTAAACTGACTTTTTTTCGAAAAAACTCCATTTTGAAAAAAAGCGGCAGCCATGATTATGCTAATGAGGTGCGGGGTATTTAAACTCGGCTTCATTAGCAATTTTGATTTGCTTGATTTGCATCCCTGTGTTGACAGAGAGATGCAGTCCAGACATAGCCCCTGTTGACAGCCAGAATTACCTTGACGACTGTCTCCGATCGCTCTCCTTTATTTCTCTGTTCAGAATGAAGTCATAGCAAAAATGACATCAGCAATCACTCAAGTCTAGGGAGACAGTTCATCCCAAACATCTGACTCTGTTCCTTAATGAATCTCTAACCACTGTCCCCAGGGGAGAATTTTCTGTATTAAGGAGATGTGGGTAAGAAGGTCTCCAGCGGTGGAATTTAAAAAGCGGCAAATGTTTGGAAAGGATCTGAACTCCTCTGCTTTGGCACCATTGAAGATCTTGTCATGCTAATTAAGTATCGTTGACTTCAATTAATTCAGTGCATTAAGCAACACCTAATGAACAGGCGCTATGAAGAAACTTTTCCTGTGGGAGAGCCGTGGCTGAGAAGAAATGTAGCAGCCAAGGGGATTACGGAGCTCATGTCAGGATGGTGCAGGGGCATGTCAGAAACAAACCAGCTGCTCCTGGAATCAGCCAAAATGGAGGTGCGACTCCTGGTGTAGAACGGGGGAGGCCGACCCCGTCCTTCCAGGGCAGAGGTATCAGAGGAGGATTCAGTGACTCACCTGAGTAGGAGCAGTAAAGGGCCAGAGAGAGGAGCAGAACGGCCCCTGTGATCTTCATGGCGAGGCGGCTGTCTGGTCTGCACTGGGCTCTCGGTGCTCTGCTCCCTTAGTAAACCCCACAGATGGAGTCACGCGATATATAGGGTGCGGAGAACCCGCCTGCAGGATGACATCATCTGAAATAGTCGCTCACAGCTCCAGGGCTCTCCAAGCTGTCGTTAAGGTTATCTCTACAGTGGTTGCCAGGGCAGGTGGGAGGACGTGCCAGGCACACCCTAGGTGTGGTGAATATTGGAGCAGTTCTATGAGCGAGTCACCCCATCGGGCACCTGCCGCCCAAGCCTGGGAATTCCTGTTTGTTGTGTCTGCGAGTGTGCAACATACAACTCATGCTGCAGGTTAAAGCTGCTGCCCAGCAAAGCCCCTGACCAATTACCGTGTTACCAGCCTTGTTTTGCAAGACCCGGCTGGGCCCGGCAAGGCTGACCATAGGCAACTCTCACGCTGTTCTAACCTTCCAAGTATTCTGCATGAATCCAGTGCCTGGCTGAATTTGGAGATGCCAGAGGGCAGGTGAAACTCATTCCCATGACCTGCATCCCCAACAAGCTGTTTCCAATGTCGTGAGATGCCAGGATCTTAGTGTTGTACTTAAAAGAAGTACTCAGGATCTTTTTCAGGGGGATAAGGCAACACGCCACATGTATTGATCACACATAGAATAATCAATACTTCTCATATGCATATGACACATCACACTCATGCACTCTGTCACACACACACACAGGCACACTCCATCTTGTTGTTACCAAAAGTTGCTCCCCCTAACTGCACTGGCCAGGGGAGTTAGATGGGGGAGAGATGGAGCCGGGCTTCTGCTGATCCGGATCGATGCTCCCATGATGACAAGATGAAAACCCGGGATCCCTCTGCAAGATGCCTCCTATTTATCCCTCTCCTGCAGCCAATTAGGCATCACCTCGCCTTTCTTAATGCTGCTTCAGAGAGAGTTCTTCCAAGGGCAGGCACTTGCTGCTTGACTCCCAAGGCGTCTGTCTGTCCAGTCTTCTTAACGAGCTCACTTTGCAGGTATTGTCTTGGGTCTGGCTCCCAGCCACTCTTCACCCTGGCAACTGCTGCTGGAGGTGCTCACCTTTCATTCTCCATTCACACCTCATTCATTCCAACAGGGCAATCGAGGAAAGGGGAGAGCTCAAAAGACATTTTTTTCTTACAAGATCTATATATCTTAATACAAAGTTATCGGAGAAATGTTACAGAGATTCTATAAGAACACTTAAAGATACATCTAAAAGGACAAGATCTTAATACAAAATATAATATTACAGGGATTTATCCACATTAGCTTGTCCCTTTTTTTGTGTAATATTCCCTGTGCTCTGTGAAATCATGTTTATGATACGAATGTTTCATCGGTCACAGCTGCTTGATGCAAGATGGCTCTTGTGACATACCATTGGAAAGGTTGCAATTTACCGAATGTGTTTCTCCTATTTGTGTGCATGCATCACTTCAGCGTCTGAAGTTCGGAATAGGGATTGTGGATTTATTATCAAGGTGTTCCTGTTGGGAAAAGCCTATTTCCAGCCCACCAAGTTTCACAAGGAAGATGCCAGACACAGAGATAATGGCCCATTACCAAGAGAAAATAAATGTGCTAGAACTTGGCTGGTTTTGTTTTAAGCGTGAGGATTAGCCTGTAGGGCGATGTTTAACTGGGAAGTTTTGGTGACAAAAGTGCTGTTGACTTGTAAAAGTGAAAAACGGTCAAACGATTTTTTTTTTTTGTCTCCTGGGCTGTGTCTAGACTACATGGCTCCATCGATGGAGCCATGTAGATTAGGGTTGTAGGGAAAGGGAAATGAAGCCGCGATTTAAGTGGGATGAGGTTTACCAGGGCTGCCGACAAAGGGCTTTGATGTCGGCAGGGGAGCGTCCAGACTAGCGCTGAGCGGACAAACAGCTGATCAGCTGTTTGTCGGCTCAGCGCGGCAGCCATGTAAATGTACATGAAGCCGCGATCATTTAAATCGCGGCTTCATTTGCCTTTGCCAAAAAAACAAATCTACATGGCTCCGTCAACGGAGCCATGTAGTTTAGACGTACCCCTGTTGTCAACATTTCCTGGCCACATGGCTAGCTCCCTGTCGACAAAGCAAAACATTGTGGGGAAGTGTCACGTTTCTGGATTTTAGGGGAGCAGCCAGATCACTGCTGAACCCATGGCGAGGGGGGCGGTTGGTACAAAGGGGGCAATGTGAGGTGTCAAACGAGAGCTTTCTGTCTACGGGTTCTGTATCTGCTCTTCATATACCTGTGTAATGTCTGGGTGTGAAGTTTATAAATATGGACTCTGTGTTGATGCTGAAAGATTCTCGGTCTGAGGCAGAGCAATGGGCCAGGAATGTTTTCCCGTGGACATGCTAATGAGCAAAGCTCCAGGGAGCAATGGACCTCTGGAGGCCAAAGACACACCTGGCCAGCTTGGAAGAAGCCAGGGAGGGATGGTCTTGATGGCGCTTGGACCTGGGGTGAGGGTGGGGACTGGACCTGACGACTTTCTAGGTCCCTTCCATTTCAACTGTGCTGTGATTCCATGAAAAGTCTCTGGCAGAGCTGGACGTTTTTTGACCCCGTAACTGGGTGTATTTGCTGACAAAAGCGACAGTGCAGTGTAAACACTCTCACTGTTTAATTTTCAAAAGGGACTTTTTGGTGACAAAACATGCCAGTGAAGACAAGGCCTAAAATTGGTAACTGGCTCTGCAAAACTCTGGGTGTATCTACACTGCAACGCTATTTCTGGATACCGGAGCGTCCCAAAATAGCTATCCCAAGTCTTCACGGCAAGCCCGTTATTTTGGGCTTGCTATTCCGATGTCCCTGTGACCCTCATTGTACGAGGAGTAAGGGACGTTTCGGAATAGCGCTTTATTTCAAAATTTGGCGCTGTGGACACAACACCAAGTAACAAAATCAGCTATTTCGAAATAGCACTGAAATAGGATATGCAATTTGCTTAGCTCAAATTGTGGATTTTATTTCAAGTTTTGGTGCTGGATAGATGCACCCCCTGTGACCATGTCACCTGATACTGGGAGCCATCTTGATTTCTGTAATTTTCCATGGGACGCTGGGGAGTGTCAAACGTGGAACGAAGGATTCCTGCCTTGTGCAAATCCTACCGAAGGCAGGGGAAGGAGGTTTTCCTTGTTGCCAGGTCTGTGTTCCCAGCCTCTTGGAGCCAGATTCTGCTGCAGGGCCCAGCAGCGGGGGCAGAACTGGCCGCCGGTGACTTTGATGTTGTCCTGATCTTCCAGCATTGTGAACAGAGCCGGTGCCTGGCTCAGTCGGGAGGAACCTGCGGGCCACTCAAGCTGATTCCAGTGGCCTGTGACCCCAACAAGCTATTTGCAGTGTCCTGAGACTCCAGGACTTCAGTTCATGCTTTTCCCCAGCTGTGCGCCCTGCGGCAGCTGCACTGATGAGGGGGACATAGGACTTGATACGGCAGCTGGAGAGCCCTGTGTGCAGGAGAGATTCTGCTGTGTCCAGCTGAAGCCTCTTTCAAGCAGCTTCATGGTGGTGCGGAACCATTAAACCGCCAGGACTCGGGGGAGGCGCTGACCCGGTAGCTCCCGGTGGCTCCTGGGATCTGTGCCCAGTTCCCTGCTCGGCCCGACATGAGATCCAGCCCTTCTCTCCAGCCAGCCTGCTCTTGGGAGAAGCCCTTGGCTTTGGGTCTCACCTCCTGACAGCCCAGCTATTCAGCCCCGCTCTGGGCCACTTTGGAGGAATGTTTAGCTCAGCTTTGACTCGGGGCCCAGCCTGCGTGCTGCTGGACTCGCTTGCGAAGGTCCGAGCGCTATTTAGGACCCAACCAATTGGGCAGTGCAGACCCTGTGGAGGAGAAAGTCAGAGCATGCACCTCCTGGGTCTCTGGGCAGGGGGAGGTCATGGGAGGAACCCTGCCTGGATCCACGTGGGCACAAGGGCTCCCAGGGCAGGAGAAGGACAAGCCATGCACAGCTCTGCCCTCCCAAGCAGGCAAGGCCCCACCTTTGTCTGGGTTAGAACCTGCAATGGGTCCTCGGTGGGCCCAGAGCCTAGTGGTTAGTGTCCGCTCGGTGGTGGGGCAGTGGTAGGGCACTGCCCTCGGAGGAACAGCAGCAGCATTTGGCCTCCAGGAGCGGCCCTCTGTGCCACCTTCCTTGGGCCGTCCCCACCACTGCTTCCCTCCCTCCCTCCCTCAGCGCCTGGCCCTAGCGCAGGAGAAAGGAAACGGAACCCAAACTGCCCGCCCCTTCGGAAAGCTTTGTCCAGCCTCTCTGGCGGGAGTCTGCAGGGTAGCTCTGTTCTGCCCGGCCTCACCGCCCCCGAGCCGCATGGGCCCCTTTCCAATCCCGTCTCTGGCTGGAGCATCCTCAGCAGGACCGGAGGGGCAGGGCCAAGAGGACAGTCCTGCAACCCAGCCCATTTCCGGGAGCAGGTTTTGCCCCGCTCCCCGGAAGGGTTCCAGCCCCACCCGCCCCGGCTGTTCCCCCGGCCACGGCCTCTTGCTGCAGCTTTGCTCAGGGACTCCTGACTTGGCCCATGGCTAGCACTCGGAGAGGGAGCCAGACACTGGGAACGTGCCCGGTGGTTGCACATGCAGGTCGCTAGCAGGGGGGCTGGCTGCAGGGAACTACCAACGGTGGAGCCGTTTGCTTCCTGTCACTGGTCACTGCCCGTCCTGCTCCGCCAGCCCTGGCTGGAAGCTGGGCAGAGCCTGTGAGAGACCCTGGAGAGCAGAGCCCCTTCTAGGAGAGCGGAAAAACCACCGAGGTAACGGACTCCGCTGAGTTTCCTTTATTGCGCAGGCAGGGGGATGGGCCGCGACCAGCCGACCTCAGAGCCTGGTCACTTCCTTTAGGAGAGACACGTGAGGGGGAATCCCCCCCCAAAGCAGTCGCCAGTCGCCGGGTGTCCCCCCCTTCCTCAGCGAGACCTGGCAGAGGCCGTTCGGCCAGACCTCCAAAGAGGGATCTAAGAGGATAACCAGGAAACTGGAGGGGGTGGAGCAGCGCCCGGCCCTTGGCAAATCTGGCCTGGTCCCACTGTGGGTAGGGGCTCTCCAGCCCCGCCAAAGCACCACGGCAGGGGGACAATCCAGCCCAGCTGTGGTGGGCCGCTCAAGCCCAGCCGTGCTGGAGTGCTCCCCACCCCCGTGAATCCGTTAACTGGTTCACTCTCATGTTTAACCAGGTAACTAGTGAAAGAGGGTTTGACACCCCCACCTCCCGCTTCGCTTCAGGCCCCTGTCAGCGGGGGAGTCCAAGCAGGGCCCCCGAGCCGTTCCGGCTGCACCTCCCGCCCCCGCCCCGCTCAGTGCCTGCTGCCTCGGGGAGCTGAACCCCACGGGGACCAGCCCAGGCCGCGCGCCCACGGCTGGAACGTCTCCGCAGGGCGATGGAAGCAGGGAACTCCCAACGGTGGAGCCGTTTCCTTCCTGTCACTGGTCACTGCGCGTTGTGCTCCGCCAGCCCTGGCTGGAAGCTGCAGAGCAGAGCCCCTTCTAGGAGAGCGGAAAAACCACTGAGGCAATGGATGATGCTGAGTTTCCTTTATTGCGCGGGCAGGGGGATGGGCAGCGACGCTACTGGGGCCAGGCCGTGGAGGTGGGGTGGGAAGGTGGCTCCGTGCGGGGCTCTGCTCGTGGGAGCGAACAGCACACGGGGCTCAGCTCCTGTCAGCGCTGGGCGCCGAGGAATCTGCATTCTCCATTGTGCGCGAAGCAAAGGCTGCCGAGCTTCTTGCTGCAGGGAGAGAGACACAGAGCGCAGGGCTGTCACCTTATGAGCAAGGAGGCCAAAACGTCTTTCAAGGCCACATTCGGCTCAGTCACCAGGGCAGGAGCACTGGACACACGCCTGCCCCAGGTTCCAGGCCGAGGGGCGCAGGCAGGGCCGTGCGGGACGGCACAGCTGCAATTGAGTTTTTGGAAAGGGGCCGTTTTCCAGTTACTTACAAGACTGCCATGCAAAAGGTGCATTTGTTGCTGTACGTGGTGATATCACTGCCACAGACAGGGTCGTACCTCTTGTTGCAGGCTGACGGAGGCTTTTTGTATTCACTGCAGAAACCCTGCAGAAACATCAGCATTGCTCTTAGCGTTCTTGCCTGCATTGCAGTGGGGCCTCGACGTTTCCCCCTTCCCTGGGGCTGGGGGATCTCTGAACACAGGGAAGGGACAGCGCCTGCCCCTAGGAGCTCATGGAATCTAACCCTCTGCCCTGTTGTGACATAGTGGGGGTCCCTTGCTGGTTGCTATGCTGGGCAGTGGGCTGTGAGTGACCCCACTGGCTGCTGTCTGCAGCACGGCCCAGCAGGGCAGGGGATGAGTCATTATGCAAGGGGGCTTCGAACCTGTCTGACCAGTTATCTCCCAGAGAGTGGAACAATGGGAAGAAGGGGAGGGGAGCCCTGGCTGGGGGCAGGGCTGGAAGTGAGGGAGTTTGGTTTCTGGCTGGTTTCATGGAGGAAGCAGCCTAGGGAAAGGGGCTGGGATTTAGGGGCCCAGTCTCCCCCATCTCAAGGGGGCTGAGGCATCCTAGGCCTGCCCTGTAACCAGATTCCATCTGTGCTGTGCTGTATCCTGGAGAAGCAATAAACTCCCTCTGTTCTACTGGCTGGTGGAGTCTGTCTGTGCCACTATGGGGGTGCAGGAGACGGGAAATCCCAAAGCGCCGTCACACCCGTCTCTGCTGATTTTTGACTGACTGACCGCCCAGGTCCCCTCTCGCTGGCCGGCAGAGCTGAGCCCTCTCCCTGGTGCAAGAGACCCTGCAGAGCCCTTGTCACACGTGTGAGCGCAGGGGCATCGCCTTCAGCCTTCATGCTCTTGTGAGTGAGACCTTCCCCTCCCCTGTTGTGTCTCAGAGTCGCTCCCTGCTCTTCCCACAGGCCCATCCCTGAGTGCCCTGGGCAACAGCGCCTGGGATCCGCCCCTCGGGGCACGTGGCTTGTGTCTCCTCGGCAGTCAGACACCCTTGGCTAGCTCAGGTCGGCTGATGTGTGGTCGGGCTGCACAATTGCTGAGCAGACATTCGGGTTCGGGCTGCGGGCCGAGCTGTGGTGCCCCACAAGGGGGGAGGGTCCCAGAGCCCAAACAGGAATCGTTAGTCCTGGAGTCCAAGAGCTGTCAACTCAAGTCAGTTGACTCAGTCAAGGGATGCCCAGGCCTTGGGTGCCTTGTTCCAGTGCAACATACCCAGAGGTGCTCAGCTCCAGAGATTCACCTCTCCCCTCAGTAGGGCACAGAGCAGAGTCTGCTCCCGCTCTGACTTCTGAGTTCTAGCACGTGGCTAACCCAGAAATCATGGTCCTTGTGATGCTACAACCCAGAGACCGGGGAAACAGGGCTCTTCATGAACAAAGAGGAGTTCAACTTACCTCACCAGGCTGGCCAGCAGCATCTAGAACAAAACCCAGAGAGAAATGACACCATGAAGGGAAATGTTGGTGGGAAAGTCAGTTAAAAATGTTCCTCCCTGTGTCAGACACAGCACACAGCTTCCTAGGCAGCACGGAAATATTAGCAGGAAGTGTCTCGCTTACAACACTCCGGCTAACGCACCTCAGAATGATGTATTTCTTCACTCAGCACACAGGGAACCTGTGGAACTCCTTGCCAGAGGATGTTGTGAAGGTCAAGACACTAACAGGGTTCCCCCCACAAAAAAAGCTAGATACATTCATGGAAGATAGCTCCATCAAATGCTGCCTCTTCTCTCTGTTTGTCAGAGGCTGGGAATGGGTGACGGAGACGGATCCCTTGATGGTTTTCTGCTCTGTTCACTCCCTCTGGGGCACCTGGCATTGGCCGCTGTGGGCAGACAGGACACTGGGATAGATGGACCTTTGGTCTGACCCAGTGTAGCCGTTCTTATATTCTGATCTAAAGGCCCATTATGTCAAATAACTGGAGTCATTCTGCTGATATGAAAAATTCGACTAAGTTGACTGAGCCTGCAGGAGTTCCAGACAGATGGGTGCAGGCAGGGGACTGAATTGTGTTACGACTGTTAATTAATAGGTTATTCAGTGTGTGTTTACTTGGCTGCTCTGCCAAAGAAGCATTTGTTGCTGTAAGTTCTCCCGCCAATGCCACCAATGGGGTCGTGCTCACGGCAGAACCCGACACGAGTGTCACTATTCCTGCCGGTGTCGTGTCTGTGCTGAGTAGTGCCCCAGTGTTCTCTTGGTGCCGGGTGTGCCATGGACACAGAGGAAGGGACACGCCCTGCCCCGAGAGCTCCCGCTACCTCACCCTGCTCCTCCTCTCTTTCCACTGTGGGTCGGATGAGCTGACTTCCCAGCTCCCCTCCCGCTGCCTGGAGGGCTGAGCCCATCCCCCGGTCTCCGAGTCTCCTCCAAACCCACCCCACAAAGTGTCTGAGCGAAGGCGTGTCCGGTGTGCCAGCTACAGTCCCATGGGTCCCCACCAATGCCTTTCCCTGCGCCTCCACAGGCTGGGCCATCGCAGCTCTCGTTGGCTGCCCATCGGCGATCCCGGCCAACGGGAGCGACGGGAAGTCATGTGTTCTGGGACACCACTCCCCACCGCTCCCATTGTCCGGGAACGGCGATCCACGGCCACAGAGAGCTGCGATCGCCGACACTGTGGGGTGCAGGGAAAGACAGCGGGGGCGCCCCGCCAGCAGCTAACACTGGCAGGCTGCCTGCCGCCTTTCTACTGCCCACCCCGGGGTAGGGTCTGCTCCCACAGTGTCTCACGAGTTCCACCTGTCTCCTACCCGGGGACTGTGACAGACAGCGTCACGGAGGGTAACACGCCCGGGGTCACCCCTGCAATCCCAGCCCCCGGCCGGCAGTGAGTTGCTCCCCAGGCGTCTGCAGCTCCCCGACCGGCATCTGCATAAAGGCCCCTCGTGGCCCCTCACTCGCATCTTTCCCCGGGAAACTGCCTCTGCAGCGAGCCCCTTCCCCTGCCGCGTCCTGGCCCCCAAGCGCCCGGAGCTGGTGCTGAGCTGGCTTCTCACAGCCCAGCCCCGCCGGACGACAGGCCCCAGATGCCCACTCACCCAGACAGCTGGGCAGGAGTCCCAGGGCGAGGAGCACGGCGAGAGCGGCTGTCTTCATGGTGGCCATGGTTCGTGGCTCTGCACAGTCGGTTCGTGCGGCACTCGGCAGACGATCACGCAATGCAGCCCGGGGTGGAGATCTCATATATACAGAGTGTGCGTGGGTTAGGAAATCCCTGTGAAACCACCGATTGTAGAAACCATCCCAGCCAACGGCCATTCCCTGCTCCCCATGCGCGCTGTCCGGTTGGGCCGCTAGGTCAGATTTGTTGTTCTGTGATTGGTCGACACTTGCCAACACAGGATAAAGCATTAGCTGACTAAGAGCAAACCCTCCTGTCGTGCACGAGAGTCGTCGTTCTCACGAGCACAGGGGTTTGCACGAGGAACGGCAGCCCCAACTGAAGCAATCTCGCATCACTGGGTGCTCGTGAGTAGGGCAAGAATGCGGCAGCCTCAGATACCTTGGGGACATCAACAAAGAGTAGCCAGGGACGGGTAAACTGCCCTTGACACGTGGGCACGTTCTGCGTCAGCCTGTGCCTCGCTTGGAGCACCATTGCAGAAGAAGGCCGATTATTTGTATTCAATCAGGTGCGTCCAGGGCTCTGTCAGTGGCTGAGAACCGCCACCTCGCATCCCCGTCACGCTCCTCTTTGCTGCCCCGCACCAGAAAGCGCCATGTGGCGGGGTCCATGTGCCCTTTGCCTCTAGTCTGTCGGTACGACAGCGGGGCACTTAGCTCTCGGCCCGTGTGCAGTCAGTGTGTTAAAGGAGAGAGGGCCGGTCCAGCACTGGGACAGCAGATGGCTGGGCTGGGTCCAAAGGAGCGGGGCAGGCGGTGGCTGCGCACACGGGCAGGAGGGCAGCACGGACCCAGGCAGAGGGACCCCTCGGCTTTGTCTGTTCCTGTGGGCCGTGGTACCCAGGGTGCCTGCAGGTCGTTCCGGCAGCCCCATTGCAGAAATGCTCCATGCAAGCAGGGGCGCCTCTAGGGGGCCTGCAGGACACGCCATGCACGTGGGCTCACGGCCAGGGCGGGGCTCAGATCCAGAGGTGAAAGCTAGTGCCCCCCAGCGCGGCGCTCCGGCAAGAGGAATCCGGCGGGCTCGGGCGCTCCCATCTGGGCTCCCAGAGCTCTGCCGAAGGCTCCCTTGCTAAGAAGCAGGCAGCCAGGCAGATAGATGGGTGAAAGGGGCTGGCTGGGGGTGTGCTTCCCCCACCCCGGTCTGGGCCTGCCCCCGTGCCTAGACACCACCCCACACACCTTTAGGAAGGGGAGGGGCTTCAGCCACGTGTCCCTGGAACCCTGCTGCGCCTCCCTTCCCCTGACGCTCAGGGCGCGAGGGGACCGTGTCCGGGGAGGAGCAGAAGAGACATCACACAAGCTGCGCACTCCCCCTTGTCCCCTATCCTCGGGGGAAGAGGAAGGGCAGCAGCAACCCGAGATGTGCAGCTGTCGCCCCTCTGCCCCCCAAAATAGTGCCCGTCCCCCCTGCACTCACCCATACACCTCCAGTGCCCTGCCCTGACCACCCACTGCCAGCATCCTGTCCTGCTGCCTGCGCCCCCCACACTCTCCCTCCCTGACCCCCCAGAGAGTGCAGCCGACAGTACCTGTAAGGAACTGACATCATTTCCCCGTGTCTTTAAATGACACACGAGGCACAGTTACAACCCCTGAGCAAATGGGGCACAGTAATTCCCGGGGCCTCCTCGGCGGCACCCCGGTTTATCTCGGCCGTCGCCGTCATGAATGGGGAGCCACATGCTTCCCCCTGTGCACACACCTCAGCTCGCCGCGCCTTCGCAATGCAGGCGTCAGCTCCGGCCACGGGAGCACTCGCCATTCCACGCTCTCGCCCACGGGCTGCCCGACCAGCCGACCTCAGAGCCCGGTCACTTCCTTTAGGAGAGACACGTGAGGGGGAACCCCCCCCCCCAAAGCAGTCGCCAGTCGCCGGGTGTCCCCCCCTTCCTCAGCGAGACCTGGCAGAGGCCGTTCGGCCAGACCTCCAAAGAGGGATCTAAGAGGATAACCAGGAAACTGGAGGGGGTGGAGCAGGGCCCGGCCCGTGGCAAATCTGGCCTGGGCCCACTGTGGGCAGGGGCCACAAAGATTAACATCTCCGCGGAACAGGGCATTCTCAGCTTCTGCGCCCAGGCTGTGGAATTCTCTTCCTCGGGATGTTCTCGTGGCGCCAACGCTAGCGTCAGGCTAAAGCCGCCCTTTTTACTCGTGCTTTTATTAATGTTTGAGTCTGGATGTGTGTTCCTCCGCTCTGTGTTTTTAGCTGGTTATGCCCCTCTGGGGTCTCATATTTTAAATGTGCATATATCTTTGTATTTTTTGGTTTGTTTTTGTAAGCAGCCTTGAATATTTGAAAGAGAAAGGCGGAGTAAACATATTGAAATAAAATCAATCCATAAAAAGCAGCCCCCACCCACGGCAGGGTGGGCGGGTGGGCCGCTCAAGCCCAGCCGTGCTGGAGTGTCCCCCGCCCCCGTGAATCTGTTAACTGGTTCACTCTCATGTTTAACCAGGTAACTAGTGAAAGAGGGTTTGACACCCCCACCTCCCGCTTCGCTTCAGGCCCCTGTCAGCGGGTGAGTCCAAGCAGGGCCCCCGAGCCGTTCCGGCTGCACCTCCCGCCCCCGCCCCGCTCAGTGCCTGCTGCCTCGGGGAGCTGAACCCCACGGGGACCAGCCCAGGCCGCGCGCCCACGGCTGGAACGTCTCCGCAGGGCGATGGAAGCAGGGAACTCCCAACGGTGGAGCCGTTTCCTTCCTGTCACTGGTCACTGCGCGTTGTGCTCCGCCAGCCCTGGCTGGAAGCCGCAGAGCAGAGCCCCTTCTAGGAGAGCGGAAAAACCACTGAGGCAACGGACAAGGCTGAGTTTCCTTTATTGCGCAGGCAGAGGGATGGGCAGCGACGCTGCTGGGACCAGGCCGTGGAGGAGGGACGGGAAGGTGGCTGCGTGCGGGGCTCTGCTCGTGGGAGCGAACAGCAAACGGGACTCAGCTCCTGTCCGCGCTGGGCGCCGCTGAGCAATCAGCACGGTCCATAATAGGCAAAGCAAAGGCTGCCGAGCTTCTGACTGCAGGGAGAGAGACACAGAGCGAGGGCTGTTACTGGGAGGGAGGCCGAGCCCACGAAACTTCAGGAGCCACCTGCATTTTTGGTCAGTCTCCAAGGGGCCGCAGGACCAGGGTTTTTTTAAGTCCTTTGAGGGCATGTCTAGACTGCATCCCTCTGTCGGCAGAGGGGCGCAGATTGGGCAGATCGACAATGCAAATGAGGCAGGGATTTAAATATCCAGTGCCTAATTTGCATAAAAATGGCCGCCGCATTTTGCCAACTCAGCACTTCGTTGGCCAAAGGCGGCAGTCTAGAGGGGGTCTGCGGAGAAGAAAGCCTTTTTCAACAGAACCCTTATGCCACCCGCAAGGAGGTTTACAGGATCTGTCGAAAATGGCTTTGTTTCTCCGCAGACCCCTTCTAGACTGCTGCTTTTTGCCGACAACGTGCTGAGTCGGCAAAACGCAGGGGCCATTTTTATGGAAATTAGGCATGTGATATTTAAATCCCTGCCTCATTTGCAATGTCGACCTGCCTCATCAGCATCCCTCTGCCGCCAGAGGGATGCAGTCTAGACATGCCCTTAGTTACAGACTAACAGAGCTCCCCCGCCCCCCGAGGGTAACTGGCAGGGCCTCCTTTGGCTCAGTCGCCAGGGCCCGTTGGCTGGCAGGGGCACTGGACAAACACGTGGCCAGGCTCTAGGCGGCGCAGACCGACGGGCGCAGGCCGGGGTGAGCGGCAGCACAGCTGCGCTGGGGATTTTACGAACGGGACGCTCGCCGTGGGACTCACAAGACGGCGGCACAGAAGAAGCATTCGTTGGCGTAGGTGAGGCCATCGGTGCCGCAGACGGGATCGTAGATCTTGGGGCAGGCTCGCGGCGGTGTCTTGTACTTACTGCAGAAGCCCTACAGAGATCATCAGGAGTGCTATTACTGTCTGCATTTCTGTGGTGCCCCGATGCTCCCCCCCCCGCCCGCCCCCATGGGGTGGGCGATCTCTGAACACAGGGAAGGGACAGCCCCTGCCCCATGGAGCGCCCTGTGTCTAACCCTGTCCCCTGTCTCTGCTGATCTTCTGACCGACTGACCGCCCGGGTCCCCTCGCGCTGCCAGGCGGAGCTGAGCCATCTCCCTGGTGCGAGACGCTTCAGAGCCCTCGTCACACGTTGTGTGCGCGAAGGGGCATCTCCTGACGGGGGATACTCAGACAGAAAAACCTTCACGCACTTGTGGGACTCTCCCCTCCCCTGCTGTGTCTCAGAGTCGCTCCCTGCTCTTCCCACAGGCCCATCCTCGCCTGCCCTGGGCAACAGCGCATGGGATCCGCCCCTCGGCCCACGTGGCTCGTGTCTCCCCTGCCGTCAGACACCCCTGGCTAGCTCAGGTCTGTTGACTTGGGGTCGGGCTGCTGTGTAGACAGTAGGATTTGGGCTGGAGACTGCACTGCAGAGCCCTACGATGGGGGAAGATCCCAGAGCCTGAACCTCTACAGTCATTTTTAGCCCTGCAGCCAAAGGCCGGTGAGCCCAAGTAATTACTCGGTCAAGCCATGGCCAAGCCAGGGGTGTTTCTTTCTGACCTAGACATACCCGGAGAGCTCAGATCCAGAGATTCCCCTCTCCCCTCACTAAGCCACGAGGCAGAGTCTGCTCCTGTTTGGACCTCTGACCTCTGGCACGTTTCTGACCCAGAGCTCATGCTCCTTGTGATGCTACAACCCAGAGATGGGGGAAGCGACTCTTCATGAACAGGGAGGGGTTTCAACTTACCTCATCAGCCTTGCTACCAGCATCTACAACAAAACCCAGAGAGAAACAACACCGTGAAGGGAAATGTTGGAAGGAAAGTCCGTTACAAACATGCCTCCCTGTGTCAGACATGGCCTGGAGCTTCCTCACCGGCACAGAAATCGTAGCTGACGGGTCTCACTCACGACTCTTCTGCTAGCACCCCCAGAAGGAAGTCTGCTTTTTTTGCAACAGTGTCACACCATTGACTCATATTTAGCTTGTGGGCCACCATGACTGCCAGATCCCATCCCTCCATGCGCCTCCCAGGCTGGCATCTCCTTTGTTGCAACTGATTGGTCCTTTTCTGCATTTCACCCTATCGGGACCATTTCGCCAGTTTGCTTCCCGTGGCTTCCTTTGGCTAGAACCGGCAAACCGGAGCCATTGGGGGCCATGAGGCCTCCTGGCCTCAGAGCCTTTAGGGAAACAGAGGCACGGGCCTGCCGGTGGCCTTCCCAAAGAGGTCCCTGGCCCATTAGCCAGGCGCTAACCCCATGCCCCTGGCCAACAGCCTCTGGAAGAAAACACAGATGCCAAGGGAAATGTCACGGGGAAATCAGCTGAAACCTTCATCTGTGCCAAGGACAATGGAGTGTGGGAAGGTTCCTGCCCCCCCATCCCATTGCTGTGACAGACCCACAGAGGGTAACGCGCCCAGGGTCACCCCTGCAGTCCCAGGCCGGCAGTGAGTTGCTCCCCAGGCGTCTGCAGCTCCCCGACCGGCATCTGCATAAAGGCCCCTCGTGGCCCCTCACTCGCATCTTTCCCCGGGAAACTGCCTCTGCAGCGAGCCCCTTCCCCTGCCGCGTCCTGGCCCCCAAGCGCCCGGAGCTGGTGCTGAGCTGGCTTCTCACAGCCCAGCCCCGCGGGCTGTCAGGCCAGAGCTCTGGGCAGGCCCCAGCCACCTACTCACCCAGACAGCTGAGCAGGAGTCCCAGGGCGAGGAGCACGGCGAGAGCAGCTGTCTTCATGGTGGCCGTGGTTCGTGGCTCTGCACAGTCGGTTACTGCGGCGCTCGGCAGATGTTCTCGCAGTGCAGCCCAGGGGTGGAGATCTCATATATAGAGACTAGAGGTTGGCTCTCCATGAAACTGCCACTGATTCTGGAAACCGTTCCAGCCAATGGCCATTCTCTGCTCCTCATTCATGATGTCTGGTTGGGCCTCTATCCGAGATGCACATTTGTCGTCTTGCGATTGGTTGGTTGACACTTGCCAACGGAGGACAAAGCATTAACGGACAATAGCAAGCCATCCTTCCATGCATGAGAGCTGTCATTGTCCCACGGGCACAGGGGTTTGCATGAAGAGCAGCCGTTCCCGAGCCTGAACCGAGACAATCGCACATTCCTGGATGTGTGTAGATAGGACAAGAATGTGGCTGTCTAGATGCCTTTGGGGACAGCAACAAAGAGTAGCCAAGGAAGGTTAAACTGCCCTGACGTACTCTGCATCAGCCTTTGTCTAGCTTGTTGCTCCAGTGCACAGGTTCTTTACATTCAATCGGGTGTGTCCAGGGCTCTGTCGGTGGCTGAGAACCACCAACTTGCATCCCTGTCACATTCCTCTTTGCAGTCCCGCACCAGAAACCGGCCTATGCCAGGGTCCCTGTACGGTCTGTCTGTACAACAGTGGGGCACGTAGATCTTGTCCAACTTGCAGCCAATGTGTTAATGGAGAGAGAGACGGTCCCCGCGCTGGGGCAGCAGATGGCTGGGCTGGGTCCAAAGGAGCTGGCCAGGCAGTGGCTGCACAGGAGGGCAGCACGGACACCTGGCGGAGGAACCCCTCGGCTGTGTAATTGTGCAGCCGTAGTACCCCGGGTGTTTGCAGGTTGTTCAGGTCGTACAGAGATGCTCCAAGTAGCTAAGTGGGTGCATGTTCTTGGGCAGCCACTGAGAGCAGGATCCACCCCCCCAGTGCTTGGAGCACAGACAGCCGGACGCCGAGGAGCCGGGCGACCACACCCGACACCCGGCAGTAGGGGTGCAGCGCTCCAGAGCGGCGGGTGCAGAACCCACTCCGGGGAGCTGCATGCAGATCCTCTGAGAGGAAAGGCAATGAGAGGGGTCCTGACGGGCACGTTGCCAGTGCTGCACTTTCTATCCCCTGGCCAGGCCGCACAATCCCTCCTCCAAGGCCGGCAAATGATGCCAGCGGGAGCCTGGCCCTACCGCCCGAAGCCACACCCCTTCCCTCCAGACCGTGTGCCTTCAGCAACCTCTCCCCTCCCCACAGTCAAGCCTTGCCCAGCCCAGCTGAGGGGGGCTGCCGTGAGGTGTGGCCCCTTCCTCAAGGAGCAGCCCCAGCCCCTCCCGTGCGGTGGGGCAGCACAGGCAGTTTTGGGAAGGCAATGACTTCCCTTGCCTCCATACCCCGCTGGCCATGAACTCTGCCGAGAGCTGGTGTGACACAGGAGAGCGGCGTCCACCCCTTGGCCAGGGCAAATACAGCCTGGGAAAGAATCCAGCTGTGCGTGTTTGCTAAGCAATGGTGCGGGAGGTGGCAGCAGGGTCCCTGCCATGGCGGCTGAGCAGAGAACTTGTCCCCATGCAGGGATCGGCTGGTGAAAGGTCAAAGCAGAATGGGTCGGAAAGGGTCAGGCTCAGGGACCACACCAGGGTTTGCTCATCGGGTCTCCCGCAGGCAAAGCCCTGGCAGCAGGTGAGGTGAGAATCGCCAGCCCGAGGCTCCCTGACGGCATGTGACTGGCTGTTGCACTTTCTCTTCTCGTGATCTCTGCTCTGCAGGCTGCCCCACAGGTGACTCATGGTAGCACTTGGGAGGGTCACCATCGCCCTATCCCCGGCCAAAGCTTGGATTGCTAAGTGGCGTGCCCCCGCCTGGCCCTCTGGGTGGCACTCCCTGCGCATGCACCCCGCCCCGGCAGCACCCGTCACCACTGGGCTGCAGAGAGCCCGGGTCAGACCCTGGAGAGCAGGGTCCCTCCTTGGAAAGGGGAAAAAACTTCCACCAGGACAACGGATTCCACTGAGTTTCCTTTATTGCGATGCTGCCAGGAGCCGGGCCGTACACGTGGGACGGGAACGGGGCTCCGTGCAGGCATCTGCTCGTGGGAGCAGGCAGCAAATGGGGCTCAGCTCCCTGGTAGCGCTCAGCACCCGGAGGATTCAGCATTTTCCGTAATACGCAGCGCGAAGCCTGCCACGCTGACCCCTGGAGGGAAAGAGAGACAAGAGCTCAGGGAGGGCAACTTTCTGTAGGGCCTCATTCACCAGGGCCCGTTGGCTGGCAGGAGCACGGGACAGGCACTTGCCCCAGGCTCCAGGCCGACAGGCGCAGGCAGGGCCGTGAGCGACCGCACAACTGCATTGGAGTTTCTACCGAGGGGCCGCTAGCTCTGTGACTTACAAGGAGGCAGCGCAAAAGTAGCACTTGTTGCTGTACGTCTTGCCATCGGTGCCGCAGATGGGGCTGTACTCCATGGTGCACACCTGTGGAGGCGCTGAGTACTCGCTGCAGAACCCCTGCAGAGAACATCACATTGCTCTTAGCGTCATTGTCTGCACTGCAGCAGTGCCCTGACACCCCCGTCCCTCAACGGGGCGAGACGTGCTCTGAACACCGGGGAAGGGACAGCCCCTGCCCTGGGACTCGCAGTGTCTCACCCTCTCCCCTTTCTCTGCTGGTCTTCTGACCAACTGACTGACTGCCCGGGTGCCCTCTCGCTGCCAGGAGGAGCCGAGCCCCTCTCCCTGGTGCAACAGCGCGGGGAATCCATCCCTCGGGGCACGTGGCTTGTGTCTCCTCTGCAGTCAGACACCCCTGGCTAGCTCAGGTCAGCTGACTTGGGCTCGGGCTGCACAACTGCTGTGCGGACATTTGGGTGTGGTGGCCTGGACAGCTGCACACCAATCATTAGTCCTACAGACCAAGCGCTGCAAGCCTGAGTCAGCTAGCTCCTTCCAGCCATGGCCAGGCCGTGGGTGTTTTGTTCCAGTGTAAATGCACCGAGCACGACTCAGCTCCAGAGATTCACCTTTCCCCATCCAGGGCCGGGGCAGAGTCTGCTCTTGCTGTGAGCCATGAGTTCTAGCACGTTTCTAGCCCAGAGACTGGTCTCTGGGATGCTACAAACCAGGGATTGGGTAAAGTGACTGTGAATGAACAGGGAGAGTTTGACCTACCTTACCACGCTGTCCAGCAGCATCTAGAACAAAACCCAGACAGACACGACACAATGAAGAGAAATGTTGGAGGGAAAGTCAGTTAAAACATTCATCCCTGCCTAGGACAAGACATGCAGCTTCCTAACCAGCACAGGAAGCCCTGGTAGGAAGTGTCTTGCTTACAACACTCCCGCTCACAGAAAGTTGTTCGCTTGTTTTGTAACAGGGTTATCCTGCAGACTCTTATTTAACTTGTGGTCCACTGTGATCCCAGATCGTGTTCCCCAGCACTTCTTCCTACACAGCATGGGTGCAACTGGTTGTTCCTTCCTAAGCAGAATACTTTGCTTTTCTCCTGATTGATTTCATCCTATTTACCTGAGACTTTTTTTGCAGTTTGCCCAGCTCATTTTGAATTTTATTTTTATCCTCCAGGGCACTTGCAACCCCTCCTAGCTTGGTATTATCCACAAACTTTATGAATATAGTCTCCAGGCCATTATCGAAATCACTGATGGAGAGATTCAACAGAACCAGATCAAGGGCTGATCTTTGGGGGACTCCCGTTTGGTTTTACTGTGAGCCACTAATAACTACTCTCGAGGAGGGATTTTTCAACCAGGTGTGCTCCCACCTTATAATAGCTCCATCAAGGATTTGGTTATGAGAAGATCTCGCAAGACAGTATCAAAAGCCTTTCTAACGTCCAGCTATGTCACATCTACCGCTTCCCCCTTCCACAGGGGCTGCCCTGTCCGAGATAGCTATTAGGTTGGTTTGACAAGACTTGCTCTTGACAAATCCATGCTGCCTCTTACTTGTCACCTCTTCATCTTCTAGGTATTTGCAGACTGATTGCTTAATCATTTGCTCCATTGTCTTGCCAGGTACTGACGTTAAACTGACTGCTCAGGAATTCCACCAGTCTCAGAGAGGTAAACATGTTAGTCTGTATCTGAAAAAATAACCAGGAGTTCTGTGGTGCCTTAAAGAGGAACAGATTTCTTTGGGCATTAGCTTTCGTGGGTAAAACCCGCTTCATCAGAGGCACGGGAATCTCACCGTTTTCTTAATCCCGTGTTAAATCAACACCTATGTGTCAGTCCCATCGTTTAGCTTTCGAAACACAATCCTCTGCCACTTGAGCTGAAGGACTAGTCCTGTGAGCTACCAGCTCTAGTAATCCCCCGATGTCCTTTCACAGCTACCTGCAGCCACCTACAGCAGTGGAAGCAGGATTAGACCCATGGTAACCCCTAGCAAAAACAGCTAACGGCTTGGCGTCAATAGGCCTGTTACGGAGCAGTGCCTGTCAGAGACACTTCATGCCACAGCTGCCTTTTTGCCATTCGGTTTCCCGTCACTGCTCTGGAACCAGCCTCTCTCAGACTCCAGTTCAGGTGTCTTTGTTGTTCCCTGATCTCTCTCTAAGTGCGAGGGGCTTCCTGGTCTTGCTCATTAGGGGCTCTCTTCAGATACAGGTGAGCTGGTCTTCAGCAATCAGATTCCAAAGAGCCAGCCTGAGCAGCAAGGGTGAAACTGGACCCTCTGCCACAGTGAGCAACCTGCTTGTCTCACTCTGGCGTTCTTGTGTGTGCTCCTAGGAATAAACTGGGGGGACACTGCAAGCTTCCAGACAGAGAGCTTTACATTCCAGTTTCACATCAGTGTGCACATAACGAGGCACATTCACCCCTGCACTCCACAAAGGCTGTCTGATCCATCCAGGGACACTGCCCAGCAAATACCAGAATACCAACACTGGTGTCTCAGGAGCTCTGTCGCAAGATCCATGATCCACAACAGCCATAAAAACCTACGCGGCTGTCGCCAATCTCTCTTTTTTACGTCGGTGTGTCTTAAAACCTAAGTCATAGCAACGCATTGTGTTGTCTCAGCTGTCTGTCTCTTAACAAAACTGCCTCCGGTTCACTAAGCCCTCAGTACCCCAAGGAGATCTGGTTAACGAGGTCTTCAGCATCGCAAACTAGGGGTTAAGAAAAAGGCAAGTGTTTGGAAAGGCTCTAAGCCCTCTTGCATTCTATTATGGCAGCACCGTAGATCTTGTCATGCTAATTCAGTATCTTTGAATTCCATTGAAACAGGGCATGAGGCAATGCCTAGGTTACAAAAGCTAGGACAAAACGTTTCTGACCTACTCTCTGACCTACTTCTCTGACCTACTCTCTCAACCAGAACCGTAGCTCAGGAGAAATTCAGCTGCTCAGGGGATCACAGGGATGTTGGATTTCTAGGGGCTGGGAGCTTTTTGAGCTGCCTCAGTTGCTGGCAGAGTCATGGGTCTCCCAGCCAGAGAACCCCTGGAACCGCCCTTCAGAGCCATGGGATCAGGCCGGCCAGTCGGAGCTCAAGGAACCAGCCTGCTACTCCATGTCAGGATGGTGCAGGGGCAGCTCAGAAATAAACCAGCTACACTAGCCACAGAGGTGGGATACAAACCCCGGTACAAGTCAGAGTGAGGCCGACCCCGTCCTTCCAGGGCAGAGGTATCAGGGCAGGGCTCAGTGACTCACCCAGGTAGAGGCAGGAGAGGGCCAGAGAGAAGAGCAGAACGGCTGCTGTGATCTTCATGGCGAGGCGGCTGTCTGGTCTGCACTGGGCTCTCGGTGCTCTGCTCCGTTGGTAAACACCACAGACTGAGCCCTACAATCAAAAGGGTGCCGGAGAACCTGCCTGCAGGATGACATCATCCTAAAAAGTCATTCACAGCTCCCAGGTTCTCAAGGGCAATTGCAAGCTGTCAACAAGCTTTTCTCTACAAGTGGATTCCAGGGCAGGTAGGAAGACTTGCAAGTCACACCCTTGGTGTGGTGACTATGGGAGCCGTGCTGTGGGCACATAGCAACCAATGCGCCTTCTAATCTTTTCCATCCATGTGCAAAATACATTGTTATGTGCACGGAGGCATGTGCAAATGTGCCCCCTGGGACAGACGCAGACCAGCTGGCTGCTGCACACTGATGCAGGGAAAACATACTGGGGCTTGGGTGAACAGCTTTCTCTTCTCTGAGTAAAGGAAACCTAACTGGCACCTGGGGTCAATTAGAGCTTGCTAGAAGCTACAGGCTGACTAGACACCTGCAGCCCATTGAGGCCTGTGGGGCTGCTTTAAAAGGGCTGCCCCCAGGCTAGGAAGCAGGAGGGAAAGAGTGAAGGACAGGAGGGAGGAAGAGCTGCATGGGGATGAGCTGGGGATGACGAGCAGGTACCAAAGGGAAGGTGCTGGGAGGGATCGTTTGAGGAAGTGGCCCAGGGAAAAGCTCTCAGAGTGCGAGTGTCCATAACCCTGCATGTTGTTGCTGCCTGAGCGTCCCTGAGCCGGGACCCGGACTAGTGGGTGGGTCTGGGTTCCCCTCAGCCCTTCCCCCGGCATCTCAACCTTTGTCCTGAGAAGGGAGATCAGGGCTCCAGGGGATTTGACCTCATACTTATGAACTATCCTGTGATGAGGTTGGCTCCGTAGGCTGTGGCTCCTGCCTCTGGTAAAGAGAAAGAGGCTGTGTGGAGGCCACAGTGAGCCCGAGGCGGACACTAGCCACCAGGAGTGTGAGACCCCCGGGGAATAGCCGGAGCTTTGCCACAACCCCCAGTGGAACCAAATACCAGGCTGTGGGCTCCCTGCTAATCGGCCGGGCAGCATCAGAATTTCTCCTGAGCAGCCGCACAAGTGTCCTGCTTACAGGGAACTCTGAGGGCTGCCCCAGCCTGGGCGTTCCTGTTTGACGTGACTGTGAGTGTGGACCGTACGGCCCATGCTGGGAGTTAAAGGTGCTGCCCAGCAAACCCCCTGACAGTTGCCGTGTTACCAGCCACAGGGCCCAGCAGCGGGGGCAGAGCTGGCTGTCAGTGACTGTCGTACTGTCTGGATCTTGCCAGTATTCCGCATGGAGCCGGTGCTTGGAAACTCATTCCAATGGCCTGAGACCCCAACAAGCTGTTTGCAGTGTCCTGACACTCCAGGACTTCAGTTCATGCCTTTCCCCAGATGTGCGCCCTGCTGGGGGGGGGGGGGGACCCTGGAGTTGATACGGCACCTGGAGATCCCCGTGTCCAGCTGAGTCCCCTTTCAGGCAGCTTCGCGGTGGTGCCGCGCCATTAATGGCCAGGACGCAGGTCAGGCGCTGACCCTGCAGCTCCCGGTGATGCCTGGGATCAGTGCCCAGTTCCCTGCTCGGCCAGACGTGAGCCAGGCTGCTCTCTGGAGATGCCCTTGGCTTTGTGTCTGCACCTCCTGACCAGCCCAGCTACTCAGCCCCACTCTGGGCCGCTGGGCCACTTTGGGGGCAGAGTTAGCTCAGTTTTGACTTGGAGACCAGCCTGGGTGATGCTGGACACCCCGGAGAAGCTCTATGAGCTGTTCAAGATCCAATCAATCCGACTAATACAAATGATTAAGAACATAAGCAATGTTCTTAAGAGATTCTGTCTCCTTCGGTTGGTCCTGCTCACCTTCTCCAGGGCAGCACAAATGCTGCATTGAATGTCGGACTTCCTAGCCAGGGATATCTAAGGCCCCCAGTTCAAAGGGAGATGAGCAGAGATTTTTTTCTAACCATTTGCAATAGGAGGTTATTTCTTCCTGGGTTGTTACCCCTGGAATATTCTGTTTCCAGCCACCCAGTGACTAGCCATTCTTTGGAGAGGAAAGTGTCTTTTTCCATAAGTTATGGTTGACTGAACACATGCTCTCTCCTTCCCTTCCCTTCCCTTCCCTTCCCTTCCCTTCTCTTCCCTTCCCTTCCCTTGGGAGCAGAGATATTTGGGTTTCAAAGCTTGTGTTCATATCATCTTGGAGGCAGCAGAGGAATGGTAGGGAAAGCCTCACTTCATGCCCTTTGCGGAATTGAAGCAGGGCCTCTGAGAAGATACTGAGGTACCGACAATGTGTCCAGGTACATGGCACAACTACTCATTCTTCTTCGAGTGATGTCCCCGTGGGTGCTCCACTGTTGGGGTCGGGTCATCCTGGCTCTGCAGCTCGGAGTTTTCATGAGCAATAGTCAACCAAACCACGCATACACGGCATGCGCTTTGGGCTGTTCGCACCCTTTCGATCTCTCACGTGGTCCAGGTCTCGCCAGTTCCTTCTTCGCCTCCCACAGTCACAGACGGAGCGAGCCTTCTCACAGAATCCTATCGGGAGTTAAGAACATTTGAATTAGCATTTATACTTAGTCATAGTTAGAATAGTTCTGAGTTTATAGTTAGTTGTTTCCTTTTTTCAAAAAAAGTTTCTCTTATATTAGTTGACAGTGTAGTAGCTATGCTAGGCTCCTCCGGTTTTAAGAAGTGCGCCACATGCCAAGACGCAAGGCCTGCTTCAGATAGCCATGCCGAATGTATTAAGTGCTTGGTTCTGCCATGGAGGCAGGAGACTGGACTTGATGACCTCTCGAGGTTCCTTCCAGTCCTAGTATTCTATGATTCTATGATTAAGTGCCTCAGAAATGCGTCCATTGTGCCAAACTCACTGTAAGAGCACGTATGAACAGAGAAATGAGGCTGAAAAGGATCCTTTTTGACAAGGCATTACAACCAGTGGAGCTACCCCAGTCAGCCTCAACTCCATGGTTTCCTAGGGCTGACAAAAGGAAACCCATCGTGCCATAGTCGGCTCCAGCTGGAAAAATAGCTTCACCAGCCCGTTCCCTACCATCGGCCATCTCAGCCCAAGTAAGTGTAGGTGATAAACCTGGCACGTCTGGTACCATCACATCCAGGTATAAATCGGTTTCAGAACTGAAATCCCAGCAAAAATCTTCATCGATGCCATCAACGGTCGTAACGATCTGTCGCTTGGCACCACCGCTGACCACAGTGACCACCACAGTACCGACGGCACTGGCACCATCTGTATTGGTGCCGCAAACACGCGTGCCTACTACATCGGCACCTGCGACCTTGGCACCGGCAGCATCGGCATCACCATCGCCACCTCCTACATCATCACGGGCAGTATCGGCACCGTACGCACCATCCAGCCCCTCCACACTGAAGAAAGCAACCCAGAAGTCCGATCTCCCTGTACAGCTGAGTCCGGAACCACTATGATTATGGCTACCCTTGCTGCCACAGTCATCCAGTATCTTGTGCCCCTACAGTTTCTCCTCAACCTTCTCCTACACAGCAACTAGCAGTCACACCTCCTAACACTCCCTTTATGGCTCATCATTCAGAACCAGAAGAGAGTCAACTTTCAGATGTGGAGGAACACCCACCAGATGTTTCACCAACAGAACAGTCCTCCTCACCCCCTGATGAGGTGGTTATACCTGGGGGCCAATCTCCTCCAGATGACCTGAAGCAATTTCAGGAGCTCTTCAAGAGAGTGTCTGCATCTCAAGACATACAACTAAGTGAGGTACCAGAGAAGCAACACTGGCTTCTCAAAAACCTTCAGCCCTCGCAATGAGGAGGCTATTATGGAATTCGTGGATAAGATATGTCAGACCCCAGCCTCAGGACCACCAACTAATAAACAGGCTGACAAGAGGTACTTTGTCCCTCCAAAAAGGGCTGATTTTTTATTTACTCATCCACAGCCGAATTAATTTATTGTTGACGCTGCCCAACACAGGTCCAAACTTCCACAATAAAAGACCACTACGGAAAGACAACCAGTGCATGGACTTGTTCGGTAGAAAACTTTACTCCTCATCCACACTACTTCTATGTATAGCCAACTATGCAGCGCTATTGTCTAACCACAATTTTGACAATTATACAAAACTTTCCACCCTCATGGAGCTCCTGCTGGACTCAAAGGGTACGTCTAAACTACATGCCTCTGTCGACAGAGGCATGTAGAGTAGACAGATCGGCAGAGGGAAATGAAGCCGCGATTAAAATAATCGTGACTTCATTTAAATTTAAATGGCTGCCCCGCTCTGCCGATCAGCTGTTTGTCGGCAGATCGGGGCAGTCTGGACACACCGCGTCGACAAAGAAGCCTTTCTTGATCGGCACAGGTATGCCTCGTGAAACCAGGTTTACCTGTGCTGATCAAGAAAGGCTTCTTTGTCGACGCAGCGCGTCCAGACTGCCCCGATCTGCCGACAAACAGCTGATCAGCAGAGCGGGGCAGCCATTTAAATTTAAATGAAGCCGCGATTATTTTAATCGCGGCTTCATTTCCCTCTGCCGATCTGTCTAATCTACATGCCTCTGTCGACGGAGGCATGTAGTCTAGACACACCCAAAGAGGCCCATACTAAAATCTGTTGTTCAGGAGGGTTACGCTTCCTCCAGAACGGCCCTTCAAATAGCACTGGATATAGCCGAAACAGCAGCCAGAGCTACTGCAACATTGGTGGTTATGAGGAGAGCCTCTTGGTTACAACCTGCGGAGTCCCTCACGAGTTACAATCAAAAGTGGAAGACCTCCCTTTCAATAAACTAAAGCTGTTCATGGGGAAGACCAATGAGGTCCTACACTCAAGCAAAGAATCGAGAACAATTTTGTGTACACTGGGGATGTACCCACCACGTACCGCCACAAGTGATACACCCTGTATAAAAGCACCAGGAGTTCTCGTACGCCAGATGTAATCAGTGTGGGTTTGATTATTCAAAGATCAAGCAGCTCCCTCAGAGGAAACATCCACAAAACACTCGTAGTTCGAATAACCAGACCAACAAGCAGCAGGTTTGACCTGTTGGTTGAGGGTTTGCAAAATCTCCCCATCTCTCAACATCTAACACGTCCTACCCTAGCCTTTCACCATCATCTAAGGCCTTTCCGACATTGCTGGCATGCCATCACTTTGGACCGCTGGGTCCTCGAAATTATAACATCAGGGTACACCATCCCCTTTACCACACTACCCCCTACTTCCCCACATTCCTTGTCCCTCTTCAAGGACCTCTCTCATGAAGACCTACTCAAGCAAGAGGTACAATGCCTGCTCGACCTTGGAGTGGTAGAGATGGTACCCAAAGGCTTTGAGGGCAAGGTGCTCTACTCCCATTACTTTCTCACCTCAAAGAAGACAGGAGGATGGAGGCCTATCTTAGACCTCCACCGTTTGAACCGCTATCTCTGAAAACAGCGGTTCAAAATGGTTACCCTTGCATCAATAACACCAGCATTAGAGAAGGGAGACTGGTGTGCAACCCTCAACCTGCAGGATGCCTATTTCCACATAACTATTCACCCCACACACAGACGATTCCTGCGGTTCATGGTGGGAACAGATCATTGCCAATATCGAGTGCTACCGTTCGGCCCTTCTTCTGCACCCAGAGTATTTTCAAAGACTCTGGCTATTGTTGTAACATACTGTGACGTAGTGGGGGTACTTGCTGGGCTGTGGTGACCTCTGCTGTCTGGAGCAAGACCCAGCAGGGAAAACCTTACTATGCAAAGGTGACGCCAAACCTGTTGAACCAGACACCCCCATGGAGAGGAACAAAGGAAGGGGGAATGCTGCCCTGGATGGGGGGCAGGGCTGGAGGAGTGTGGGTTAGTGGCTGTCTGGGAGCATGGAGGAGACAGCCTAGGGAAAGGGGCTGGAGTTTAGGGGCCCAGTCTCCCCCATCCCAAGGGGGCCTGAGGCATCCTAGCCCAGCTCTGTGACCAGATTACATCTGTGCTGTGCTGTATCCTGGAGAGGCAATAAACTTCCTCTATTCCATCGGCTGGTGCAGTCTGTTTGTGCCATTTCGGGGTGCAGGAGACGGGGGACCCCCAACGCGCCGTCACACATACCTTAGCAGACAGGCTGTAATTATTTTTCCCTGCCTGGATGATTGCGACAGCTCTTCCAGAAAAAGCATCAAATTGGTATCCAGAAGAGAAGGAGACAAAGGAAGACGGAGTGAATAACGGGAGGCCCTTAGACACCCCATGGGACCTGCAGTTTTTCATCAGAGGTGGCAGCTGACGGTCTCTTTGTGATATGGGAATAGATGGTGACGGTCCTCCCCATGTGGCGTCTCCAAGGTATCACAAGTTGAAGGACATCCTCGTGTATCACTAGCCCAGAGAAGAAAGGGAAGGCCGCTGGTGGGTAAGTACAAGCGCAGCAGATGCATCCCCATGTCTTGCCTTCCCTGAGGCCAGCTTCATACCTGACATCAACCCATTGTAGATGCTATCCCGTCAAAATATGAATGGCATCACAAAGCACCTTTGCTCCATCTTAACAACGGTAATGGAGAGCTCCACAAAATGTGCTGGTCCTCTGGATTTCAGCCTCTGTTTTAGTGTGTGGGGACAGCCCATTAAAATAAGCCCTCCCTTGCCTCCTTGGGAGATGCAGGAAATCTGTCAAAATGTGCCCTGCGCTGCTTTATGCCCTCAGCACCAATGGGGCAGATTCTGGTGCATTTGCTGAGCCAGAGAACTTCAGCTACAATAGTTCCTGTCGGGCACGTTTTGAAATCAGAAGAGAAGACGGAAGAGATTTGTGCTGTTAGAATCAGAATCCTAGCACACTAGCACTGGAAGGGACCTCGAGAGGTCATCAAGTCCAGTTCCCTGCTCCTACGGCAGGACAAAGCACCATCCAGATCATCCCTGATAGATGTCTATCCAACCTGCTCTGACATATCTCCAGTGTTTTGTTATTTATTATCAATGAACACATAAAACCAGAGCTGGGTGCCCATTGAGGCTGGTTTAGACATTAATGTGCCTACCACACACTTTTAAAATAAGGAGATGGAACACCACACCCATCTTCTACACCTCTACCCATTGAGACAGGCCTTGCTGCTAGCACCAACACCACACACCCCTACCATCCCTTCTCCACAACTCCTCCTTGATCAAAGATAGTCTAGGACACAATGCAAGCGTTGCATGACTACCAAAACGCTTTCCCCATGCTCCTAGCTCTGCCTTGGTTTCAGAAGCAGAGAACAGTATGAAAAAGGCATATTACAGAAGACAGTGTTGCGTTCCTCTTCTAAACGGCTCTACAGGGTATCTATATACCACACCAGAAGGAGTCAGCATTGCCCACTTTCTCTGCTGGGTAGCAAGGGCACACAAAGATTCCAGTGGTGATGAATAAAGTTCTTATTTCTAAAGCCCTACCTGTCCTTACCCCACATCAGGCAGGTAGTACCCAGATAAAGTCTGGGTTCCATGGTGTGGTCAAATTGTCTAAGACCTGAATGAGAGGGCTTTCCTGGGAGGTTCCCACCCACCTGCCACTGTTCCCCGCTGCACTGTAGTGCGCTATCCCTGCAATCAGGGAAGTGGAAAGTGCCTGCAGAAACTGAGAGCCAAGCGCCGGGGGAAAGCAAAGGTCTGACTGGCAGGGGCACCATTTAGGAGGGGCAGGAGGGCTCTAGCCCCCTCCACTGAATTTCGTACCTGAGGTCTGCTCACCCTAGCCCCAGATGGCGCTCTTAACCACAGCCCATTCATGAGATGTGTCATGAATTGAGGAACTGGAACAGCCCAGCCTTTGGGGCAGGGTGTCTGCTTGTGAACAGAGTCAGGGTGACTAAGACAGCAAACGTCTTGTAATTAAAGAACATCAAGGCTCACTAGATGATCCTGGTAGCATTGCCAGGCACTTCAGTTAAAAGACTGGAAACAAAGACTAGGAATAACCGGTGTGAATCGGGAGAGGTAACTGGTGGTGTCTGTACTGAACCAGGGCCACATCTGGAGGATTGTGTCCAGTTCTGGGCCCCCCACTACAGAAAGGATGTGGACGCATTGGAGAGGGTCCAGCGGAGGGCGACCAAAATGATTCAGGGGCTGGAGCACAGGACCTACAAGGAGAGACTGAGGGAGCTGGGTTTGTTCAGTCTGCAGAAGAGAAGAGTGAGGGGGGATTTGAGAGCAGCCTGCAACTTTCTGAAGGGAGGTTCCAAAGAGGATGGAGAGAGACTGTTCTCAGTGGTGACGGATGGAAGAACAAGGAGTTTGGGAAAGGTACAGAGAAGGACAGCCAGAATAAAGAGGGATACTGAATACCTTCTGTATGACAAGGGGTAATAAGAGTGGGATTTTTCAGCCTGGAAAAGAGATGACTAAGGGGGATGTGATGGAGGTCTATAAAACCAGGAGTGTCTTTCCTCCGTCCAGTAACACAAGAACTAGGAGTTACTCGACACAAATGACCAGGTAGCAGGGTTAAACCACATGAAAGAGAGTGTTTCTTCACAGGCCGCCTGTGGAACTCGTTGTCGGGGGATGTTGTGAAGGCCAAGACTAGAACAGGGGTCAAAAAGGAGCTAGCTGAGTTCCTGGCCAATGGGTCCCTCAATGGCCGTTAGCGGGGAGGGGGGGGGGGGGGCGGGATCCAACGCCATGGTCTGCGTGTGCCCTGCCTTTGTGTGCCAGCAGCTGGGAACGGGGGGCAGGGTGAATCCAGAGCCACCCCATCCGTTGGATGATTCCAGTAAGCCACCTGGGCCTCACACTTGGGGAGGCCCTGCGGGGTCTAGGTCAGCTTGGGGGGATTGTTACTGGGGTGGGGGGGGAGGGACTGGTGCCAGCAGCCAGAGCCAGGCCTGCCCCTACACTCACCAGTGGTGGGGGGAGCCGTGGGAAGCGGAGCACCCCGGCCCCAGCCCGCTCCGCTCCACCATCTCCCAGCCAGCATGCTCCACTTGACTGCGGCTGCAGGAAGCCGGGCTCGGGACACTGCTTCCTGCCGCCATGGCGAGTATCGGAGGCAACCCCTGCTGCCAGCAACAGGCCCCCCAGGAATCCTGGGGTAACCCCACTCAAGGGAGGGTGTGACGGGAAGGGGCGGGGCAGAGCCAGGGTGGGCGTGGAGCAGGGCCAGGCCTTGGAGACAGGGTGGAGTGGGGTGGGAAGAGTTGGGGCAGGACCTGGGTGTGTGGGGTCGTTGTTTCGGGGCCTGAGGGACAGCGCTGGAGGAATCGTGCAGTGCCTGCTTGTTCCGAAGCACCGGCATTGGCCAGTGTTGGAGGACACGAGTCTGGGCCGGTGTGGCCATTGCGATGTGCTTCTCTAGAACCCAGGTGTATCTGCCCTGCTGTAACCCACCAGCCCCCAGAGCTGAGGCAAAACCCAGCAGCCCTGACGGGGTCTCTCCCTTCATAGTTAATAACAGAAGAGGAGAATAAAAGCTTCCAAGGGGGAGCCAAGCGGGTCAGTAACCGGAAAAACGTACAAAACAACGACTAGTCCTGCAGCACCTTGATGACTAACGAACCATGTCGATGGGATCGGGACCTTTCGTGGGCAGTTCAGATTGTAACCGCAAGAGCATCCCTAGCGTGACTTGCCACAAGCTACCGGAACAGGAGTACTGGAGACGTGCGGCTCTATGTGTATATATAGGAGCTAGATACTGGGCTTCTGTCTGCTGAAGTGGCTGCCCAAAAGCTAGTGTTTTCAAGTGCCGACGTAGCCCTGGGATCATGGAGAGAGTCGCTCCCTCCCTACCAAAATCGGAGCCGGCGCCGTGCCCTGGCTGAGATGTCCCAAGGCACCTGTGGGCATGCCCTGCACATGCTCCCTGCTCGTGGTTAGGCCGCTCATTAGCCGTTTGGTGCCGTGCCCGTTCGGCCAGGACTCCTTTCCTGGCTGGCTGCGCTCTGGTGAAGTCTTTAGAAAGCGGAAGTGATGTCCCTCCCATTGGAGAACACATCAGCAGTTTTATGGGGATTCTTGGCTCCCCAGCAGTGGTAATTAGGCAAATGTGAATGGTTAAAAGGCACCTGGTTTCGATAAAATCCCCTGCCAGAATTTCCCATCACAGGCTAGGACACTGGGGCCTGTGGTGGTTGCTGGGGCGTGGTGGTTGCTGCTTCTCAGGCTGGCTTGGTTACAGTTTCTCCTCCCTCCCTGTGGCAACCACAGCTGCACCTCGGCTTCTGACGGCAGCGTGCCGGAGTCTCCACTGACTCACGCGCCTTCTGGCAGCGGCTTCGTTCCAACTGGGCCTCAGATCATATGGCAGGCAAAGGAGCGGCAGCCCATGAGGAGGCTCCCGGTAGACTCTTTTCCTGGCCACGGCCCGTTACCTCTGGCAGCGACAGTGGCTGAACATCGGAGCTGTCTCTCTGCGGCTTCCAGAGCCCTGTCTGCAGCGCCATAGGACGGGGAGTCCCTTTGCCTCTCCAGGAGGCTCACGCACTGTCCCCACCTCCCACCCCTCCTCCACCTGATTCCGTCCCCCTTTGCCACAGGAGGAGACGGAGCTGGACAAGACCCGTGGGTCGCGTCAGTGGAGGCAGGAAGAGTGGTGGCAGCGATGAATTCCCCATTAGAACAGACGGAGCAAAGTCCGTCCCGATAAGCAACTTCACAGAAGCCACGGGCCCGCCTGAGCACCCACGGAACGTGGCCCCTTCTCCTTAGCTGCATGGAAGCTGTTGGAGGGGAGGGGAAAGAAAAGCTCCAAAGAGTTTTGGATGGAAGCAATGTGGAGCTGGCTTGGTGATGGGAAAAGACCAGGCAGAAGAACACATGGGAATATACGTAAACAGCAAGCGTGGTATCCTTTATCATTTCTTTCTTTTAGAGCACTTCTGGGTGGGTGAGCAGAGCTAAGGTGGGGCTATCCTGATGCTGGAGGATGTTCATGGCTGCCGTCAATTGCAGAGCTCGTTAGAACCAGTGGGTGCGCTAGCTACTTTTCTTTCAGGGTCCATGGAAGGAGCAATTAAGCCCCTGTGATCACCAGAAATAATAGGAAGCCACTGTCTAAGGCACTCGGCCATATGGCCTGATCAGTGGGTTGAGGAGCGTCTCTGGGACTGGTTGCACATGCAGAGGTGAGAGGATGGATTGGTGGAGGTGTTGTGCATCTGTGAGACAGAAAACCAGCAGCCAGAGGGAGAGAAGCAGTTAGTGCGAGTGGTTCTAAGTGGGCGAAGAGAGCATATGTGGCAAGTTTGGAAACTGTGAGCAAAGGAAATTCGTTCCTACTGACGCTGCACATTTAAATCAACGATCACACCAAAGAACTACCTGACTAGTATAATCGATTTCTCCTCCTAAAGAGAAACAACTTGACAAGGCCCCAAATATTGGTTAGCCACTTGGGACAAGCGGGCAAAAGTATGTCCCTAGACACAGATGAAATCAAGCATCTCTTGAGTCTGCAAAGAATGCAGGTTGGAGATTTTCAACCAGCAGTCCAAGGGTTCCAAATGGGGCCACATCGCCATTCAAAATATTTTAGAGGTCTACAAATGAAAAAAGGTTGGAAACCGCTGCTCTAGTTCAGTATCCTCAGATGATCAGAATGAGGAAAGGGAAAGGGAAAACGAGAGAGAAAGTTGTGTAAAGAAAGAAGTAGGAGAAGTTACTGAGTACAGTGCACATCACTGAGCCTTGGAAGCCAGGTGAAAATTCGTGTTGCCGGTATCCTTTGAAATATCATGATTCCCGTTCAGACGAGATGAGCTGCTCCTTCAGTCTTTGCTAGGACGCTGTCTGATGACAGGGAAGCAGGCCTGATGTTTATAAAAAATAACTCAACGCCAAAGAGGGGGGTTAATCTCAGAATATATCCCCTGTGCCCATGGGAAGATGCCTTCGCAATCAGTTACAATGACGTGGAAGATTGTCATTAGGATTTGGGTCAGCAAACCTGCCAAGGCCAGTGTGGATGACATTTAGGGCTGGGTTGGGAATTTTTTTATGACATGTTTTTTTCATTAGAAAATGCCAATTTATCAAAACCAAAGTTGTTCAGGGGAAAGGGTCAGTGGAGATGAATTTCCAAGCTTGAAAAAAATGGTGAAAAATGAAAACTGTTTAGAATTTGCCGAAGTACACCAGTTAGAAATGCTCTAAATGAAATAAACGGAGACTCATGCTCAACTTGTGGGAATTGTCAAACTGCCCCAACATGATTGACAAGAGCCAGTACCTCTGCCTTCCACTAAGGCTATGTCTAGACTGCAGGCTTCTTTCGAAAGAGCCTCTTTCAAAAGATCGCGTCTAGACTGCAGGCGGATCTTTCGAAATAGAAATCCACTTTTTCGAAAGAGAGCACCCAGCGAGTCTGGATGCTCTCTTTCGAAGACGGCCTCTTTACATTGAAGAACGCCTTCTTTCGAAAGAGGAACTTTCGAAAGAAGGCGTTCTTCCTCGTAAATTGAGGTTTACCGCCATCGAAAGAAAAGCCGCGTTCTTTCGAAATAATTTCGAAAGAATGCGGCTTGAGTCTGGACGCAGGGGAAGTTTTTTCGGGAAAAGGCTACTTTTCCCGAAAAAACCCCTGAGTCTGGACACGGCCTAAGTGTAAATGTTTGATATAGCTGCATCTTCTGACAACAACACTGCCTCTCTTCTGAATGACTGCAGAATTCCTGGGCCATGCAGTTCAGTTTCTCAGAGTCTGTTTTACTCTGAAGAGTTTTTGCACAAGATCATGCCAGTGTAGACATAGCCTCAGTGTAACCTGCTTTATTTACACCAGGCCTGGAACAGAGGTGGTTGCAAACAGCATGCAGGCAATCCCCTCTACCAGAAATTCCGGCTCACAGCCATATGTCTGGTTCCAAGAAAGATTCTCTGTCCCAAGTATTGCCTCTAAATATAGAACAAATAAATCAGGGTATGTCTACACTACCCCGCTAGTTCGAACTAGCGGGGTAATGTAGGCATACCGCACTTGCAAATGAAGCCCGGGATTTGAATTTCCCGGGCTTCATTTGCATAAGCGGGGAGCTGCCATTTTTAAAACCCCGCTGGTTCGAACCCCATGCAGCGCGGCTACACGGGGCTCGAACTAGGTAGTTCGAACTAGGCTTCCTATTCCGAACTACCGGTACACCTTGTTCCACGAGGATGGATTGGTGGAGGTGTTGTGCATCTGTGGAGGTGTTGTTCCACGATCGCCATTTTCACCATTTTCGCCATCGGGGCTTTTTGGCGCAAAACAATACCGCGTTGTCTACACTGGCCCTCTGTGGAGGAGCTGAGGGCTCTGGCTGGGTGTGTGGGCTCTGGGGTGGGCTGGGGGTTGGGGCATGGAGGGGGTATGGGGCGCGGGCTCTAAGGAAGCTGCCAGCATCTCCTGGTGGCTCTTAGGTCAAAGCAGGACCATGTGGCTCTGAGCACTGTGTGCACCTGCAGGCACCGCTCCCTCAGCTCCCATTGGCCACGGTTCCCTAGATGGGAGGAGCTTGAACCCACCACTGAGACACGCCCTTGTCTCTGGCCTCTGCTCGACTTCACGTGGACTAGGACCGGGGCCGGAGCGAGCCCGACCCTGTAGGTAGGGAAGCCCCTGAGAAGTCCGAGATCCCGCAGGGCCTACGTGGCAAAGGTGGGAACTCTTCACCCCAGCCCACGCGGGGCCTGGGCAGCCCATTCCCTCGGACACTCTCGGTGGGACTGACTGGGCCACGGCGTGGCTCCTGCTCCCTCTTTCCTCTCTGGAAAGGGAAGGTGATGGAGTGATCGCCCACAGACGGCGCCCCCTGGTGCCCCTCACTGGCGTTACACGCGGCACGCGCAGGCCTGGTCCCACCGCAGCCCTGCTAGTGATGGGGACCAGAAACAGCCCAAGGAGTGTGCTGAGTTTCTTTATTGGACAAGCGCAGTGGAGACGCCGCCGCCCGCAGCTCCCGGGGGCAGGGCGAGGGGCGGCTGTGGCTGGGGGCAGGGGCCTGCGGCGGCTGGCGGAAACCGAAAGCAGGCGGGCAGCTCCCAACACTCAGCCGGGAGGGGGGGTTCAGCATTTCCCAATGTGCCGCAGTCCAATGCTTCCCTGACTTTTCCTGCAAAGAGAGCAAAGCAGGCTCAGGCTCTGGCGGAGACGGACTGTTTCATTCAGTGCCCCGGGGACAGGTACACACGGGAGGAGAACTGGCACCTTGGAACGGCCCAGCTCAGACACCAGCCAGTCCCTGGTGTGTCCGAGGAAGGCTCAAGCCCCCTTTTTAACGTCTTGTCGTAGGCAGGGCTGTCTGGAGGGGAGGGGGCTCTGGCTTTCCTGGGGGGCAGCGGGGCTAGCGACTCTGCTCCACAGACAGCCCGTTTTAACGTTTAATTAACGTTTAATTAACATTTCTCCGTGGGGCAGGGGGTTCCAGAGCCCTGGGACACCTCTCTGCATGTTCTTGCCGCTGCAATCCCCTCCCCCCTTGCAGCGGTGCTGTAGGATAGGCCGGGCACTGAGGTAATTCTCTTCACCCAGGAGGGACTGACCTGGGGGCACAGGCCGTGGGCCAGCTCCCTGCATGAGCCGATTTCATTCAGAGAGCAGAAAGGAATGGGCTCAGGTTGCAGTTGGCTATGAGGAAAAACTATTTGCCTAGGAGGGGGGAAGCCCTGGGCTGGGTTCCCTGGGGGGGGAGGGGGGAATCTCCATCCCTCGAGGTGTTTAAGTCTCGGCTTGACCAAGCCCTGGCTGGGCTGATTGAGTCGGGTTAGTCCTGCCTTGGGCAGGGGGCTGGACTAGATGCCTCCTGAGCTCTCTTCCAGCCCTGCGATTCTAGAAAGTGGCTTCCAGTGAATTTGGTTTCACGTGGGTCTGCTCTGGGGGGAGGTGCTTCACTGAGAACCTCTCGCTGCGCCCGAGCGCCAGGCGGGCGCATAGAAACCCACGAAACGGAGAGAAGGAAGGGGGGGGGGAAGCGGGGAGCCAGATCCACTCGACTCGTTTGGGTTCCTGGTGCTTCCACTCACTTGACGGCCTTGCAGAAGGCGCATTTGTTGCCGTATGTCATGCCATCCGTGCCACAGTGGGGGTCGGACTCCCTGGTGCAGTACATGCCATCGTCCATGTAGTCCTTGCAATCGATCTGCAAAAGGAGTAGCAAGACCCGTTACAACTCCTCCCCCCTCCCTCTTCCTCCACGGGGCTGATAAGAAATTGTCTTGCTAACTCCAGTCTTTCCACTGAGAGGAGGAGTTCAAACAGCAGGCCCGGCATTGCCTCTTCCCGGGAGAGAGATCCTTCCGCGGCCAGCGGACGGGACATAAGAAGGAGCATCTCTGAGCTGGGAGAAAAGCTGCCAGCACCCACGGGGCAAGAAGGAATGCAAGTTTCCCAGACAGGCTGGGCCAGTCAGGTCGGAAGCGAATTGATCTCACACTCTAAAACCCAGCCAGCCTCCAGGGCACTGGTGGAATGGGGGGGGGGGTCCCTGTGGATGGGGGTCAATGCCCCCCTTCCTGAGACATTTAGAAACCAGCTGGCGTCACACAGCTCCCGTTGACTGGGACAGGTTACGGCCGCGCTCGCAGAACTCCCCACAGGCCAGACGCTTGGAGTAAGAGTTCAGAAGTGTCTCCACGGGGACAGAGAGTCAATACAGATTCTCGTCCCAGGGTACCCTTGGCCTGGCTTTGGTCATGTTGGACTCTCCCAGGGGGAAGTAACCACAGGCTCTGGGAGAACCCTGGGGCTATGTCTACACTCGCGGCTTCTTGCATGAGAAATATGCAAACGCGGCTAAGCGTGGAATATCGCTGAGCCTCATTTGCATACCTAATGAGCCGCCATTTTTGCAGAATTGGCTCTTGCGCTAGAAGGAGTGTCTTCACCGCCCCTTCTTGTGCAAGAGAAACGCTCTTGTGCAATGCCGTTACACTGATTATTTTCAGGAAGAACAGCTTTGCACAAGAGGGTTTTTCTTGCGCAAGAAGGGGCCATGTAGATGCTCCTTCTGGTGCAAGAGCCTCTTCTGCAAAAATGGCGGCTCATTAGGTATGCAAATGAGGCTCGGCGATATTCCACGCTTAGCCGCGTTTGCATATGTCTCGCGCAAGAAGCCACGAGCGTAGAAATGGCCCCATGTTGATGGACAGGAGAGTCCTTGGAGCAGAGAGCTGCAGCAGTTGCCCGTGGCTCAGAGCAGAGTTGGTCTGGCAGCCCGTGGGCCGGTGGCCAGGAGCAGGGAGCCCCACCTGTGTGCCAGGGGAAGCAGAGCCTGGCAGGCAGGCCAGTGGCAATGCGCTGGCTGGGGCTGGCAGCCAGGAGGGGAGCTCTGGAAGAACCCACACGCCTGACCTCCCCGGTCCAGCCAACTCCCTTGATCAGGACCACTCAGATCCCAAGGGGGCCAGCCAGGGAGGTCTGACCTGGAGTCCCTATCTGCAGCATCTCTCTCCTGGGAAAGACGGGGCAGTGGCGCGAGAAGGAAGAGGAACGGTGCCGTTTGCTCTGGCACACGTCGTGCCGGCCTTGTGGTGTGCTCAGCCCGCACCGGTCTCATCACCCTGAGAGTCCATCTTGGGGCTCTCCTGTGCCCCACCGCCCAGCTACGCGCCGTTGCCACGAGCACCCAGAGCGCCTGACACCCCCTCTGCTCCCGCTGTGTGCGGGGATTCCCAGGCCTGAGCTCTCCCTTACAAACCACTTCTCTGGAACTGGGTGCAAAGTCGGAAAGTACCAAGCAGAAACCGCTGCACTCACCGCGCGCCTGTCTCTGCGGGCAGCGCCTGGAACAGAAAGACAGACAGACAGACGCCCTTTTGTAAAGCCCCAACGAGCCGCGGGCGGCGGAGAGCGTTTTATAAAGATCTCCACGCGCTGTGTCTTCCTGCACACGCGCCCCGGCAGAGCCGGCTGCGAGCGGGCGCAGGGGAGGGTTAGAAAATCAATGATTGCGGGCCGGGAGTTTATTAACTGACCCAAAATATGAAGCGACTTCTTACAACCTCTCAGCGGTCGCATTGCTTCCCCGGGGCGCTCGCTAATTCCGGAGGCAGGGCAGGGACTCCAGCAGCGCCCAGAGGCTCGGGGCTAGGAAGGGACGTTTGATCCCACAGGTGTGTCTGGGAGGTGCAGCGAGTCTGAAAATCTGAAGGCGGCTGGTGCCGTCTGTGGCTTCTGCGTGCAAGGGGCAGGGGCAGGGGAGTAGCTGGCACCAGCTCAGGCAAATTAGCCAGTCGTGGGGATCAGCGTTAGGCGAGTCCCGTGGCCAGCGCTTCCTCCCAGCACCGCTGTCAAGGGCAGAGGCCATGCAGGGGATTCTGAGCTGGCCTGGCTCCGCGACACCCTCCAGGAGCCGCCAGCAAGAACCATAGACACTGTCAGTTTCCATCAGCCTCATGCCTCCCACAGACAGCCACCAGCCCGGCTGCTGAGCTGAGCCCATCTCTCCAGCTGGGGACACTGTATATGGAGGAACCTCCCAGCCAGGGGTAGATTAATGCGCGTTCCTGGGGGGCTCCCTCATGCACTCGAACATGGGCCTCGAGTCCAACGAAAAGAGCATTGACGGGAGTGTTGGGAGCAAGACGAGACGTCATCCTTCCGCTCTGCGCGGCGCTGATCAGGCCTCAGCCGGAGGATCGTGTCCAGTTCTGGGCCCCACGTTTCAGGAAGGATGGGGAGAAATTGGAGAAAGTCCAGAGAAGAGCCACAAAAGTGAGGAAAGGTCTGGAGAACATGAGCGAGGAGGGAGACGGAGCGAATCGGGCTTGTTTCGTTTGGGAAAGAGAAGACAGAGGGGACATGAGCAGTTTTCAAGTATCTAAAAGGTGGGAGGGGGGGAAATTGTTCTCCTGGGCGTCTGAGGACAGGACGAGAAGCAATCGGCTGAAACTGCAGCCAGGGAGGTTTAGGTTGGACATGAGGAATCACATTGTCGGGGGGGTGAAACATTGGAACAAATTGCCTGGGGGGTTGTGGAAGCTCCGTCCCTGGAGATAGTGAAGAGCAGGCTGGACAGACCCTGCCAGGGATGGGCTAGACGGTGCTGGGTCCTGCCGTGAGATCAGGTGGCTCTTTGGCCTGCTTGAGCTTTTCCCTGCTTTGCTGGACCACGTCATGACACTGCCCCTCTTTTGCTAGATCTCGCACCAGGATCGGTGCCCCGGCAGCGGTGGGGGGAGGCAGAGCTGGGGAGGGGGGAGCCGCACCTGGGGGAGCAGGGAGGATGCCAGCAGAGCGCAGGGGGGCGTTGGGTAAGGAAAGGCAGGGGCATTTCGGTTCCCAAGGGAGCGGGTGGAGCAGAAATTGGTGGGGTGGGGGCTCAGGGAGTGGTTCCAGCCAAAGCAGAGTGTCTGGAGAGCTGGCAAAGGGCGCTGAGAGGAGCAGCGGCCAGCCCCGGAGAACCCAGCTGTGGGGTGTTTCTCTGGCACGGGCTGTGCTGTGTAGGCCTCCCCCCGCACCACTGGCTGGCAGGTGCCCGGTGTGAGCAGGAGATACGGCAGCTGAGCCAGGCCCAGGCTCTGGGAGGCCTTCCTGGCCCCAGGGAGACCCCCCCCCCCCCCCCCCCGCCGACCCAGCTCTCCACTACCGGAGAGGCAGCAGCTTGGCAGTCGGGACGGGAATGCCGCTGTGCTGGCACGCCGCGGGCACTGCCCCACGCCCTCCTGCCAGGGCTGCCCTGCTTCTCGGGACGCCCACGCCCGGCGCAGGCAGCTTGGCTGGAGCCTCAGAGATGCGGGTGGTCACTCCGGGCTGCCAGTTGCCATTGGTGCATTTGCTGTGCAGTTACCAGCCACGCAGCCCCTCTGCCTCTGCTCCCCACGCGGCTGCCCATCCCCGCTTCTCCCCCACCCGCCTAGCCTGCCCCAGACATCCGCCCCTGCAGCACTCACTGCCCCCCTCAGTAACCCCAGTGGCTCTGCTGGCAGCGTTTACACAGCTCCCTGGTTTCCTGCTGCTGCTGCTGCAGGCTGTGGGCCCTGGGGAGCTGGGCAGAGACAGGCTGGACAGGGCTCTGGGCAGCAACAAAGCAGCACCCGGGAGAGCCTGACACCCCCAGCGATCACTGGACCCCGCAGGCGGGGCTGGCCGAGCTGCCGGCTTGTGGCTCTGTCCATTCATTCAAACCCTTGGTGTAAAATGTGCCGGGGGCCCAGGAGGAGACTGCTCAGCTGTGCGCTCAGATGCCGCCTGCTTTGTATCAGCCCCCGGGCTCACTGGCCTCGGGAGCAGGTGCTCCAGTGGAACACCGCCCCCCTTGGTCCATGCGCCTTTCCCCTCTCTCGGTCCACACGCAGCCAACGATTTTTCTCCAGCGCGTCACTTATGCCAAGCAGCTGCACGTCGCCGTCGGTCTGTGGGTGCACCATGGCCTGCATGCAGTGCTCTGATTGGCCACAGGGGCCACGGGCTGTCAGTATGGAGATCAGAGCCACGTGCGCAGGGACCAGGAGCTGGGCACCAGAAAACCACGAAATCCAAAATCAATCAGTCGGTCGAGGGATCTTTAATGGGCCTTTGGTTCTCGGCGTCTCTGGGGGGCACTCGGGTCGCGGTCTCCAGCTTTGCTTCACAACACAGGGACTCGGCATTTTTAATGCACGCTGAGATCGTGATTCCAGGGCTCGGGGCTTTAGGAAAAACACCGGCGCTGGCGAGACGCATGGACAAAATCACAGAAGTTGGCAGCCCTGTGCAGCTGGGCTCCGAGCCTCTCACGGGACAAGCACGGTTCTCAGATTCCGGCTGCGAGTGCCAAAAGTCACAATTGCAGCTATTCTGGACCAGCCCCTGACCGTGTGCTGTCTCTACTGCCATTCCTGCTGGCAAGCCCCATGCTCCGGCATGCCCTGGCTGGGAACTCTAGACGGGCAGAGACGCAGCCCCTTGCACACTCATTGAAAAACTCAACCTAGTCTTGGCAGAAATCTAAGCTGCGTTATTTGCTCAGCTTCAACCTTAATACACCCCCTGCTCCTGCTGCCCCGGACAACCCGTCACTAAGAGCTAGAGAGGTCAGGCAGGGCTACGTACCAGCTGCAGGAAGAGTTACTCACCGGAGGAGGAGACGAAGAAAAGAGACAGGCTGAGGAGCACAAAGAACCCTGCGTTCATGGCTGTTTAGCACGAGTGCAAGAGCCTGCTCCGTAGATGCTTTCTCTGCAGAGTGCTCATGGACCTGCCTCTCCATCTGTTTATATACACCCAGGCAAGTTCACATCCCCACCCGCATTAGGAACACTTTCTCCCTCTCCTTTCTCAAGTCATCATTGGCCCGAGGAACCAGCTGTCGTTTACGAGGCTCCGTCCCAGGCGTTAGGAATGCGGCTCTATCCACATCAAACCCAGCGATCTGGGTTAAGCATGCAAGTCACATGCTCTGGCTTGTACCTGTTTGGGAATCTCCACTCTCCAGGTAATCACGGGACTCTTGCTAGTGGGAGAACGTTCCAGGCAGGGACTCAGGAGGGAGGCTGGAAATCGGGGGCCCTTCCTGAGTCCCGGCAGTGGGGTCGGCAGTGCAGCAGGCTGGCGGCCCAGGGGCATGCAGGAAATGACTCACGCCAGGAGGATGGAGTGGGTGTGACACCAGCTATTTGGTGCACCCTTTCTATTTTGGAAGTCCAGACTAAATTTGTTCCGGTGGGGTGGAGAGAGGCAGCGTGAAGTGGCCCGACTGGATGGCTGCTTGCGGAGTCGCGGGTCAGACCTGCCGATGCTCCTCCCTAGATTAGGGTGATTAGTCATTTGTCAGATCTTCTAAAACAAGGCTGCATCCTGGCCCCAGGCCAGCCAACGTGAGCTCTCTCCACTTCCGCGCTGAGCGGCATGGGACACAACCCGTCTGTTCAGTTTGCCCGCCTGTAGAAAGGGGGGAACAAGTCCCTGGAGGCCAGAATTGCTGCACTTCAGGTTCATTTGCCCTTTGCAGACCGTTCCACGATGCTTCTTGCGGAAGGACCTAGCGGGTGAGATCTAGACTCTGCAGGGCCCTGGCGCTTGCATTGTCACAGGATACTGCCGTTGGATGCAAATGGCTAGAAGAATCGCGTGAGCAAGGAAGAGCTATTGTAAGGTCAGTGCAACCACGAATGGAACATGGCTCATAAAGCGTTGCCATTGCTAACTCTCTGAAAGCCCTCCAAGAAAAGCCTGGGAAGGGGAAAAGATTTCACAGTGTATAACGCAGAGCGTGAAAGGGAGTGTTGTGAGCAAGACACAAGGGCTATGTCGACACTCGCGGTTTCTTGCATGAGAAATATGCAAATGAGGCTAAGCGTGGAATATCGCCAAGCCTCATTTGCATGCCTAATGAGCCGCCATTTCTGCAGAAGAGGCTCTTGCGCCAGAAGGAGCTGTCTACACTGCCCCTTCTTGCGCAAGAAAAACCCTCTTGCGCGATGCCGTTATTCCTGAAAATAATCAGCGAAGCAGCATTGCGCAAGAGGGGTTTTCTTCAACAAGAAGGGGCAGTGTAGATACTCCTTCTGGTGCAAAAGCCTCTTCTGCAAAAATAGCGGCTCATTAGGTATGCAAATGAGGCTCGGCGATATTCCACATTTAGCCTTATTTGCATATTTCTTGCACAAGAAGCCGTGAGTGTAGACATAGCCAAGGAGTCATCCTTCCGCTCTGCTCTGCACTGATTAGACTTCAGCTGGAGGATTGTGTCAGTTCTGGACACCCCAGTTCAGGAAAGATGTGGAGAAACTGGAGAAGGTCTAGAGAAGAGCCACAAAAATGATGGAAGGTCTAGAGAACATGACTTCTGAGGAAAGACTGAAGGGATTGGGCTTGCTTAGTTTGGAAAAGAGAAGACTGAGAGGGGACATGAGAGCAGCTTTCAAGTATCTAAAAGGGTGTCACAAGGAGGAGGGAGAAAAATTGTTCTCCTTGGCCTCTGAGGACAGGACAAGAAGCAATGGGCTTAAACTGCAGCAAGGGAGGTTTAGACTGGACATTAGGAAACGTGTCCTGTCAGGGTGGTTAAACGCTGCAATAAGTTGCCTGGGGGGGGTGTGGAATCTCCCTCACTGGAGATATGTAAGAGCAGGTTGGACAGACACCTGTCAGAGATGCTCAGATGATGCATGGGGGGGACTGGACTCGATGACCTCTCAAGGTCCCTTCCAGTTCAATGATTATGATAAATGTACCACTGAAATCCGAGGTGGCGGAATGCAAACCTCAGATCCCAGCTCTCCTAAAATAAGGGCAGAGAATTGACCACTAAGTCACGATTGACTACATCACATATGGACTGTGGAACCACCTCTGAACTACCAGGCCGGGGGGGGGGGGGGGGGGGGGGGGGGGGGGGGGTGCGTTTACACATACTATTGGCTCTAAGACATTAGTGAGACTATCTGAGCAAGGACAGAAGGGTTGGGTTGGGTTGGGTTGGGTTTCCTTAGCCCCAGCCAGGTTCTCCTGTGGTGAACCAAGGAGCTGCTGAAAGATAGGCCAGCCCATGATGCCCTGCAATGGGGACTGGGTGCAGAAGAGAAGGGTGTCCCATAACACAGTCATCCCTGAAAAAGTGCAAGACTGGTTTGAACAGTGGCTGCTTTTGGTGCGACTGAAAACCTGGGTTTGGTGAAGTCTTTGGAAAGGGAATTGTTGCTGCTCTGCCAATGCAGGTGCTTCCAGAGACACTGGACAGGGCCAGAGGAAAGTTTGCCAAGGCCCATAAAAATGGCATCAAAGTGGAGCCAGCTAGGACTGGTAAATTACCACGGTGTCAGTCAAACGTGCCACTTCTTTCATGTGGTGTGATAATGTCTATGACACACGTGAGGCCAGGAGGAGATAAACAAAGGGCGGGTTTGCAGCAAGACACTCGCACACACGAGGAACAGTACAGCAGACGCGTGTTCTGGCCTCCTAGGTCCGCCACCCAAGGCAGCTGAGCCCCTCAATTCTGGGATCAGAGTTGAGATGCAATGGCACATGCCTGGCTGGAGCAAAGCAGCCAGAAAGGTGCTGGAGGGAACAATCCGGCAGGGGCGGAGGGAAGGACTAGACTGGGGGACCAGCCCTGTCTTGCCAGCTGAATGATGGCTTTTCCGCCTTTCCCAAAACATCTGCAATGGGCCACTGGCTGCTCCGATCGGGTGTGGAAATCCCCAGCTCCCTAGCGGTCAGCCAGGCCCCTGGGCTATGCTAGCGCCTGCGTCCGAAACGCCCGGTGAGGGCACGGCCGTGTCACCTGCACAGACTAGCCGGGAGACCGTTCCCACTGCTCTGCTGACTCTCACATTGCGCTTCTCTGAGCCTCTCGCCACGGGCCAACACTCAACTGCGGATCCTGCCTCCCTCAGAACCTGTGACCCAGCCGAGGCCAGTGGGGGGACCTAGTGAGTCCTGCCTCAGGTTTGGGGAGAGTTCCCGGGTGTGCTCCTGCCTCCACTTTCCCGCCAGGGAGCTACCCTCCTGTTAGCCAATCAGGATCCCTGGCATAACCCCCAGCCCACCTCCCTCTTGCAGACTGGTGTAGCCAGACACAAACCCCATGTTGTTTCCCCCCCCCCCCCGTCAGCCGACGGTCAGGGCAGTGAGTCCCTTATGACCGGCTGAAGTTCTTTTAAATTGTGCTTGGTTCTGTTACAGCAACTGAAGGAGTCAGGTTAAAGCTTAAACAGTTACTATTTTATTGTTACAGGGTAAACTTAGCTGTTAAATGCTACTACTGTGTTACAGATAACACAGACACTACAAAGGACAGGACAGAAATTACACTAATAAGTTACTTACAGGTACCATGAAACCCTTTTGGTTTTCTGAGCTTTTATTAAATGCATGCAAAATAGACACATAGCAGGTATATATTCTCACCCCTGCGTTCCAGACTTGGCGTGGCCAGCGTCTTTCTCTCAATCCCTCGGGAAGAAGTAGGGCGAGGTTGGGCGTCCCACAGACCTCGGGAGACAATCAATACCTGCCAGCAGGTATAGATGATTGGAGCTCAAATGGGGTGGGCTGCTGAACCTCTTTTATACCCTTTGGGTCATGTAGGCTTCTTCCTGGGCTCAAGTGGCCAATTAGGAAAAATGGCTTTGAATGCCAAGTTTCCCACGAAGGGTGCAAAGCATAATTTACACCTGGGAAAATGCAAACAATGGGCACCTCTGGTATGTGATGGGCGAAGATTCCTCTCTGGGACAGTGCAGGCGTGTCAATTACTGGTACTAGCCATCAGGGCGACGGGAGGCCCCGGGTCGTCAGCTAGCCCATTTACTGTCTGGTTTCTGTTTATGGTAGAGTCAGGGACAGGCAGCAAACCTGTGTTCCCAGGGCATCAAAGGCTGACTGCCTTTCTCTTGCTCTCTGGGGGGGGGGAACCAAGATGGGGTTCGTGGAAAAACAAGATGGGGTTTTGTGTCTGGCTACATTCCACCCCCTTGACACGCCTCACTACGTCCCAGAACGCAAGATGGCGGTGATGCCAGCACCCTTTGCCCTCCTTGGAGGAAGCTAAAATCGCCCTATCAGCAGGGTCTGATCAGATAATTTGGATCAAGGGATTGATTAGGATCGCTTTTCAATGCCATATACCAGATTTGTGCAGAGGAGGTAGCAGTGTACCCAAAATGCCTAACAATACATAGAAGCATGCAGCAAGCAATTACAACAAGTAAAATGGTTAATATAGTATTTACAATAGAGTGAAGGAAGGGAGTTAACGAAAGTCCTAGGTGTTGGGCTAGACAATCTAGCCATGAGGCTTTACATTTTTAGTTACAGCATGTCTTATCCCATACCGTTTGTTGCCACTTCCCTTGCCTTCCCTCTTGACCTCCCCCCAGAGTTATTTAGAGGATTGCGGTAGTCGCTGTCATCGAACCATACCGGTCCCCATCGGAAGATGTCACTTTGTTTCACCAGTCATTTGGGCTGAGAGGGACAAACTCGATTCCCAGTCCAGTAGAGGAGTCAAGTAAGGTGTTCTGGTACAGCAGTAGCAGTTGGGATGAGGAAGAAGACCATGGCGAGTTGGAGTACCATGTCTTATTTCAATAGTCTGTAACTAACAACAGTGGTTGCAAGCACAACAGCAAGCGGTGTATATATACAAAAAGTTCATGGTGGTTTCCCGGATCCACACCAGCATTGGGAGGGATCCGTCCCACTGGAGCACTGTTTAGGGCTATTGCCTCAGTTTCCTGTAATAAAACATAAGGTTTGCCGGTCTTGGATACAATCCAAGCCTCAGTAATAGTTATTGGTGTTAGCCCAGCATCTGCAGTTGTCCAGACTCCTTTTCCCTTATAGGAGTGCAGTACATGGGTTTGTGTTCCCAAACTGGGGTGTTGGGACAAGGGCTATTAAGTGGTTTAGTCCCATGATCGTAGACAACCTTGTTGTCCATCGGGTTGGGTAAGCAAAACCAATTCTTGAAACAATTTCCATTCCAGTTAAAACATACTTCCACCCTTGCTTACTGGTGGGTAGTGTACCAATATAATTTACTTGCCAGGTTGCCCATAGTATTTTTCCATCTTTTAGCCTGGCAAATCATTGCCTTTCTGTTATATGTTTTCTGAGTTCAGCACATAGGGTGCAAGCTTGTGCCAGATTTCTGGCTTGTTTGTGGGTGATAGGCCACCCCCTGGCATGTGCCTGCCGCACCAGCTCATCGCTTTCTGTGTGTCCCAAGGTTTCATGTAGCCAAATGTACAGGCGTTCCCAATCCACCTGGGCAGCAAAAAAAAATTGTACTGCTGCATCTGCTAGGTTATTTAGCTGTGCAGCTAGAGTGTTGTTTCTTTTGGACACATGACTTATGCTTAAGGCATGTTGGGTTGCATGCTGGTATAACCATTTCCAATATTCCAATCTCCAAACAGGCTTTCCCCCTATTTCCCAGTTAGTTATCCACTGGGTGGCTCCAGCCCATACAGCATAGGAGTTAGTGTAGATGGTACTGGCCCCTGCCTCACAAGCTAATTGATTGTTGCCAGCTCTGCAAGCTGAGCTGTTCCTTCTATGTTTGTGGACAGGGGTGCAGTGGATGTGTCTGCTGAAACAGCAACAGCCTTCCCTGTCCACTTTCCTTTGAAATAACCAGGCAGCCTGTATTTACATATAATGTTGAATTTAAAAGCAAGCCAAAAGTGTTATTAACTCAGCCTTGAAAGAGACAGTTAAGTTTCAAAGCTTGAATTTCTAAACTAATAATTTGGATTCTAGAAAGTTAAATTTAACCTTAAAAGTTGAATGCCCAACAGAAGCACTAACCAATTTGTGCCTTGTCTGTTTGCAATTTTAAGCAAGAGGACATTATCCAAAACAAAATAAAACTATTTAATTTGAAATTCACAAAATAGAGTTACAATATATATAGTTCATTCCTTTATGCAGTTAACCAATTAAGTTTCAGTAGAATCCTTAATTTTCCTTTGCAGATTTAACAAAGGTGTCCATAGACAAAATGTTTACATTTGATTGTTTCTTTGCCTACATGATTTGCACAGTGCTTAAGGAAGAGGCTGCAAAGAAACAAGGTATCATTTTTAAAACAAGATTTCCCTTCACATATTACTACCATTGCTTAATCCCTTCCACACTCCCATGGAGTCCACCTTTTATCTTCACATTCCCTCAAATCACTTGCTTTGTTCTTTCAAAGAAAATGTTTCTTATTCCTAGTAACTTTCTAATGTTTGCTTTACTTTCCTTATTTCTTTAACTATGCCCATAGGGCTCCAAACTTTTTGCCTTCCCCTTTTTACATGCTTTTTCGTTCTTATGGTCCATCCTAATTCCTGCTAAATGACTTTTTCCAATGACACAGGTTTGTCTACTATTAATTTGGTAAGGAGGGTGAGCTTGTTCACTAAGCCTCATACCTCCTGGTCCTTTTCTTAAGCATATTCCTGAGGGAAGGAAAACAAAACAAAACAAAAAAAAATACATCTGAGAGTTGCTTTAACTCTCAGCACCCATCCTTAAGGGAGTCTAGCTTTGTCTGGGTACTGAGGGACATGCATTTCTACCTCTCTACGTCTGCAGCAGAGGCTTTTACATTTTTCCAGTTTCATATTTGTATTCTTATATTCAGACAATTTTGAAGAACACCTCATTACAGGGTTTCCATAGAAGTTAAGCTGCAGCTGTTTCCCTCTTCATTGGAGCCAAGCATTTACATATTTACAGGTAGTTAGCCACTTTGTCTTTTAGGTCTGAAATTGTATGGACAAGCAGTTAACACTTGATCAGACCAAGGGCTATGCCCGAACCTTTGCAAGATTTTGTTTAAAAGGGGTAACATCTTTTACAAATGCCAATTTCTCAGTCTTCTCTCTGCCTTCTTAAAAGACTGCTTACATTTAAACTTTTCCTAGTATACCCAACCTCCTATTTCTTTCTTTCTGGAGGGCTACAATTTGAACTTTCTGATCTCAGCTAGTTTGCTGATAATACTTAGCTATTACCTGCAAAGCTTCTTTGTGCTGCTAGCTAGGGCATTTGCACCACAAAGGAAATCACAACCTGGTGTGGCTCCTGGAGCTTTCACAGCATTTTAGTCTGTTTGCAGTTTTTACTCATTCTATAGTTTACAGGAAAATGTGCAATCTTTGTTTACAACACTACTTAGCCACATTATACTTTGCATATAGTGTAACTCTTTCTTTATGCTTACAGTTTTCCTGTACCTTCATTAAACAACTTGGACTAAAATGGTCTTACCAAACCAATCTGTTTTAAACCTACAAACAAACAAGATTACTGGACCTTGAAAACTTCATATTATTTACACTATATATATATATATATTTACACACAGATACACATACATTCTTTCTGAACCTTTCTTACACTATTTCTACATAGCTATACAACAATTACATTCCCTTTTTTATTCATTGGGGTAGTTCAGTTCCAATAGAACCCCCTCCCTTTAGAGTTCTTTTAGCAGTCTCTCTAATCAAATGTTCAGATTTGAGTCAAATTTGCCTGGGTTATTTACAGACATTCCTTTGGAAAAAGGGCCCATTTTTCCTTCAGAATGACTGCAAAGAAACCACAATTTTCTATCTACACCATTTTAGCATTTGCACAACTGCTCAATTCTCTCCATTCTCTGCAGAGTTTAAATTCTGTGTGTTTCTCTTTTCTTAAAACACTTTCTTATCTCTAAAATAAAAACTGGCCTTGTTTCAGATATTACACTTGTAAGTATGTTTAAGGATTTAGATTTCCAGTACTTACTGCCTTTTTCTCAGTTCTACCACAAGGCTTTCAATCTTATCTGTTACCTGCCTGCTTGTCTGGGCCTGATCCTGTTTTCCTTGCTACATGGAAAGTGGCTCCTTTCCATAGACTCAGGCTTTGTCCCATTCTTTAGCTTGCAGGCAGTTCTATACTTACAGAACTGTACCCACAACTCCTCAGGATTTCCCCAATCCTTTTCTAACATTTCTCTATCCCATTTAGGGTCAGCCCAACCTTCCTGGGCGAAACTCTTTTCTACCTTGCTAAAATCAGTGACAGGCTTCATGCTGCTGTATTTTGAACCGATATCACAAATCCTGCCGACTACGCCAATTCTGTCAGCCGACGGTCAGGGCAGTGAGTCCCTTATGACCGGCTGAAGTTCTTTTAAATTGTGCTTGGTTCTGTTACAGCAACTGAAGGAGTCAGGTTAAAGCTTAAACAGTTACTATTTTATTGTTACAGGGTAAACTTAGCTGTTAAATGCTACTACTGTGTTACAGATAACACAGACACTACAAAGGACAGGACAGAAATTACACTAATAAGTTACTTACAGGTACCATGAAACCCTTTTGGTTTTCTGAGCTTTTATTAAATGCATGCAAAATAGACACCTAGCAGGTATATATTCTCACCCCTGCGTTCCAGACTTGGCGTGGCCAGCGTCTTTCTCTCAATCCCTCGGGAAGAAGTAGGGCGAGGTTGGGCGTCCCACAGACCTCGGGAGACAATCAATACCTGCCAGCAGGTATAGATGATTGGAGCTCAAATGGGGTGGGCTGCTGAACCTCTTTTATACCCTTTGGGTCATGTAGGCTTCTTCCTGGGCTCAAGTGGCCAATTAGGAAAAATGGCTTTAAATGCCAAGTTTCCCACGAAGGGTGCAAAGCATAATTTACACCTGGGAAAATGCAGACAATGGGCACCTCTGGTATGTGATGGGCGAAGATTCCTCTCTGGGACAGTGCAGGCGTGTCAATTACTGGTACTAGCCATCAGGGCGACGGGAGGCCCCGGGTCGTCAGCTAGCCCATTTACTGTCTGGTTTCTGTTTATGGTAGAGTCAGGGACAGGCAGCAAACCTGTGTTCCCAGGGCATCAAAGGCTGACTGCCTTTCTCTTGCTCTCTGGGGGGGGGAACCAAGATGGGGTTCGTGGAAAAACAAGATGGGGTTTTGTGTCTGGCTACACCCCCCCAGAGAGCAAGAGAAAGGCAGTCAGCCTTTGATGCCCTGGGAACACAGGTTTGCTGCCTGTCCCTGACTCTACCATAAACAGAAACCAGACAGTAAATGGGCTAGCTGATGACCCGGGGCCTCCCGTCGCCCTGATGGCTAGTACCAGTAATTGACACGCCTGCACTGTCCCAGGAGAGGAATCTTCGCCCATCACATACCAGAGGTGCCCATTGTCTGCATTTTCCCAGGTGTGAATTATGCTTTGCACCCTTCGTGGGAAACTTGGCGTTCAAAGCCATTTTTCCTAATTGGCCACTTAAGACCAGGAAGAAGCCTTCATGACCCAAGGGGTATAAAAGAGGTTCAGCAGCCCACCCCATTTGAGCTCCAATCATCTATACCTGCTGGCAGGTATTGATTGTCTCCCGAGGTCTGTGGGACGCCCAACCTCGCCCTACTTCTTCCCGAGGGATTGAGAGAAAGACGCTGGCCACGCCAAGTCTGGAACGCAGGGGTAAGAATATATACCTGCTAGGTGTCTATTTTGCATGCATTTAATAAGAGCTCAGAGAACCAAAAGGGTTGCATGGTACCTGTAAGTAACTTATTAGTGTAATTTCTGTCCTGTCCTTTGTAGTGGCTGTGTTATCTGTAACACAGTAGTAGCATTTAACAACTAAGTTTACCCTGTAACAATAAAATAGTAACTGTTTAAGCTTTAACCTGACTCCTTCAGTTGCTGTAACAGAACCAAGCACAATTTAAAAGAACTTCAGCCGGTCATAAGGGACTCACTGCCCTGACCGTCGGCTGACAACTGGCTGGTGGGGCTGCGATAGGGCTTTGCTGGGCAGCCTGAGGGCAGCAGACGCCTGGGAAGACCCTGATTCCTCCTTTCCTCCGCTGGCAATGGCTCCTTTGGTCCATTGTGGCCATCTGGAGTGAGGCCTCTGCCTGTGCCCGTGGCCTGGTGTGAAGGAGCAGCGCGCATGCTCCAGAAACCACATTTTATATTGCTCTGAATTAAACTGGCAATGTGGAGAAGGCAGAGTTGCTGTGTCTTCAAGTGAAAATGACTTTGTTTTACAGCTGGCAGGAGGGAGACAGCGGCCTAGCCCATGCCGGGAGAAGGCTGGACTGTCGCTGTGCCAAGGAATGGGGTAAGCAAGGCCAGAAGAGGGGCCGGGAAGCCCCAGATTAGAAACCAGACTAGGCGGGTCCTTCATCGCCTGCACTGGCTGCATGGCAAGAGAGTGGAAGGCGGAGGAAGGAAAGCAACGAGCAGGCGTCTGGTCATGCGGACTTATCCCCCTCGTGCAAGGGAGTTTCACTGGGCTGCATGCTCCTCAGCTGTCTTAGGTGCCCTGGAATGGCAAGTTGCTGCGTGTCACTCACGCTCACGTGGGTCGAAATTCACACTGCTGCTCGTGTCACGCACGTGCACTGATGGAGGTTTTCATCGTCTTCATGCTCCCAGGCAGGCAAATTGGTACCGACGCGCACACACCTCAGCCTCCCCATGAGTGCCGTTGTAAGACACATTCTACCATTGTAGTCACTAAGGGCATGACTCCGTGGACGGAGCCATGTTGATGACCTTTGTAGACATAGGAAAATGAAGCAGCGATTTAAATAATCGCCGCTTCATTTAAATAAAAATGGCTGCCACACTGTGCCGATCAGCTGTTTGTCGGCACACCGCGGTAGTCTGGACATGCCGTGGTTGGCATCAAAGCCCTTTGTAGACCTCTCCGTTATGCCTCCTGGAATGAGGTGTAACAAGTAATTCAAACTAAGGACTTAGTTCGAATGACCTTTTAACTGCTGCGTGTAGCTGCGGGCAGTTAGTCCGGACTAGTGACATTTAAAAATGGCGGCTGGACGGGAACATGCAAATAAAACCCGGGATATTTAAATCCCGGGCTTCATTTGCAAGTTCGAATGCCTGCATTAGGCTCCCTAGTTCGAATTAGGGGGCTAGTGTAGACACACCCTAAGATGCCACGGGCCTGCTTGTTGACTGTAAGACACAGGTATTGATTAAGTAAAGAGCCTGACATTCATGGACGAGAATTAACGCCCCACATGCCGAAGCGGGAGGAGGAAATGGTTTTAGTAAGTTTCTATCAAAGCAGAACGTGCGCTGCTGTCATGTTGCAGAATTGAGCAGTAAACACCAATCAGAGGGCTCCTAGGGCATGTTACTGGTGTTGCACGTGCGGGTCTCAGCTTCCAAAGCCTGAAAGGGACCGTCATGATCATCTAGTCTGAGCCGCTGCAGGTCGCAGGTGACAGAACCTCCCCACCCGCTCCTGTGACAGACCCGAACCTCTGGCTGAGTCACTGACACCTTCCCTTGCGGCTCGTTCCCCCCCACACCCAGGTGTGTGATTTATCATGTTTATTATAGTCAGACCTGAAGGCCAGGACCTTAGAGGCCCTCGCACCTTGCCCCTAAGGAATACACAGAGGCAGAGAATGCTGCCAAGCTGCCTTTATTGATAGAACCAACAGTGAGGCCCCCGTGAGCAGCCAGAGCACGGGGTGGGAGGAGAACACGTTCCAATGCAGGGCTTTGCTAGTGGAACGGGGGAGCAAGAGAGCCGCTCTCAGCACAGCCAGCACCCCTGGGCATTCAGCATTCCCCGTACCGCTGGAGGTGGAGTTTCCTGTCACTGATTCTGGAGACGAGAGAAAGAGAGAGAGATTGATCAGCAACAAGTAGCCCTAGAGGAACGGCTCCCCTCCTTATTCTGTTCTCCAGGCCAGCTCAAACACAGGGCACTTCTTTGAAGCTCGGTCCCTTTTCTTTGCTGTTTGTGGCAGCTATTTTGTACCAGTCTGAGAGAGGAGTTTGGAAAGGGACCTAGAACTTTTGTACAAACCTATTTTATACCTCGACAGATGGGGGACTCAGGAGGACTGGGGGACAGTAACTGGGGAGCTGGGCTAATCAGCTGAAGTGTCTGTCCCGGCTAAGGGGTTCTGTAGAACATGGGTGGACCTGAAGAAACAGAACCAGGTTCCGAGATGGAGCTCGATTTGCGAGAGGCAATGGGGAATCCAAGTGGAGCTGGGTGGCTGCAAGACGATCAACATGCCCTCTGGCCTGTCACTGTGTTTCTCACAGCCTGAGGGCCCACTGCGGCACTTCTTGCTCACCCCACAGTTTATAGCCCTGCAGTAAAAAGCGAACAGCTGCAGGCTTTGAACACCCTTCAGGGAAGGTGCCAACCCTTCGGCTCTGCCGACTGTTCTGTCCACCAGAGGTGAACTCTACGTACTCAACGGCGTTGCAGAACTGACATTTGTTGCTGTAGGTTTTGCCATCGGAGCCACAATGGGCCAAGGACTCCAGGGTGCAGGAGGAATGGGGATGCGTGTAGTCACTGCAGTCAACCTGCAAATAAAGGGGCAACACCACACGTTCAGTCCTCTGCTGCCTCTGGTTTCCTAGCAGAGCTCTTTGTTGTTTAATATTTATAGCAGGCTAGTGCCCAGACCCATCTCAGGATCGGGGCTCTGTGGTGCTAGGCACGAGCTAAACAGGCACTGTCCCCGCCTGCTAACAGGCACCTTGTCCCCTGCACAAGCTAAACAGGCTCTGTGAGCGTGCACTCTGAGAGGTCTGAAATGTGCAGAAGGTGGAGAAGAGCACCGCAGGAATACGTTTCATACATAGCTACTTGCTCCAGCAGCCCCTCCTCCACGGGCGTTAGTATGCAGAAGAGGAGGGTTTTGAGTCAGGAGGAAGAGGCCGTGCAAATCCAACTGAGGAGGATGCAGGAGGGGGATTATTGCTCATTGCTAATCAATGCCTCTGATCGTAGCTGATTCACCAGCTTGCTTGCTGCAGGAGGGCTTGAGACAGCAGCCACCGCAAAGGCCCTTTTCCCAGTTGCAGAAGTGGCTGACGCTGGCAGAGCCCAATGTTTGTGGGTTTGGAGTCCTTCTCTCCAGAGGGATGCATGGGAATGTGATAGATGGGAGAGGCACCGCCTGTAACGGGTTAAACTCAGAGAATCCCGGAAAAGATTCCAGGGAGCGTTGGCAGGGAGCCAGGAGAGCAGTGGGAAGAAAGTGTTAAGATTTGAATATAAAAAACAGGTTTTGCCTGCTCCAGGCTCCTTTGTGTTGGAGAAGCAACAGGGGCTGAGAGAGAGATGAAATGAGCCTGGGAGGCAAAAATGAATGTACAGCACTAACTATGTCTAGGAGAACAAAACCCGGAAGCAACAAAAGTGAGTAGACAGGAAATGTTTAGTTAGCTGCCATCAGGTTAATTTCTTTTAGTTCCTGGCTCAAAATTCCTCTGTGCTTGGCTCATGTGCCCCCCTCCCCCCCCATATGCTGTAACTGAAATTGAATCCCAGGGAAGCAATTCTCTGTGCTTTAATCTGTTTTTCTCCGTTACTCTATAACACCGGGCAACCAAGTATGCTTTGCTTCTCGTTTTGTTAATAACATCAACCTTTTTAAGGCTATGATTTGATTGTTGTGTCCTGGAAGGTAATAGGAGGTCTGGATATGCATGCCTAAGACTGAGAGATCAGCTGTCAGTGATTGCAGGTTTTTTTCAAACTCCCTAGTGGTAAAAAAGCTTGGGGTATTCCACAGGAAGAAGTTCCCAATTAACCTTCCCGGGTTCAAAAAGAAAGGATTTTTGTCACTGGGGTGGTGGCAGCATGCCACCCAAGGTCAGAGAATCCGTGGCCTTGGGGAGTTGTTAAGCAGAAGTCTATAGAGGCATGGCATTTTTTAAGTCTCTTGCGGACCCCCACCTTCCGCACTCAAAGTGCCAGAGCGGGGAACAGCCTTGATAGGGGTGTTACCCCAGATCACACTTCAGCCCTGAGCTACTCTTGTCTCCTATCATCTCCCTGGTCTTGTGGCCCACGGGTGAGGAAAGCAATATCCACACAACGCTGATACTTTCCTTCTCCTGGCTAGGCTGATGCGCGGGATTTAATTTGTGCCACATATAAATATAAACTGGGAATAAGCTTTACCTGGGGACATTCTCCTTCACGGTTCTGGTCAATGTCTGCTCCGTTCCTGCAGGAAGAAAGCAAGGTTAGTGGATACACGCAGGGTGGCCATGTCAGGTATTCGCTCCCCTCATCCCGCTCTGGGACAGGGGCTCTCAGGACCAATTTCTGGGTGGCCTCAGAGTTTGGCCATTAACATTTGCTTGTGGCCACTCTCACGCTTCCCCCTAAAATATTCCCTCTGCTTCAGGAAAACAATAAATAGGCTCATATCCCTGCCCATTTATTACTGGCCAATAAGCTGGCTGTGAAACGTGTGACTAAGAAACAAGCAGTGTTGCTCGTCGCAGCAGGGTTACTCAGCCCCGGCCGGCCTGGGCACAAATGAAGCCCAGGATGGGGGGAGGAAGGCTGACGGAGGCAGCGGAGGGCTGCAGGACTGAGCCCAACACTGCATGCCAGAGCCCAGGGCTGCAGCCTGAACCCCAAAGCCAGAGCCTGCCTCTGTCACCCCAGGACTGAAATCCAAGCCCTGAGCCCAACTGCCCCGGAAGGCGAGGAACGCGCTGGCTGCCTGATTCTCCAGCACTGTGCCCTGGTGTCTCTGGGGAAGGGCCCACGCCCTGCTGATAGCCCCGGCAATCGACACCAGAAACAGCAGGGAGGTGCTGCTTTGCATCCCCCTCCACACCGCATCATCACAGGAGTCTGTGGCCACAAGAAACCCCCCTGTGGCTGCATCTGAGAAACGCTGCTCTAGGAACCCACACGGTCATCTAACCGCCCACACGTCGCTTTCGCAGGCCTGCAGCTCCCCTGGCACTTACGCGACCGCAGAGCAGAAAGCACACTTGTTGCCATAGGTCACACCGTCCGTGCCACAGATCGGGTTGTACTCCAAGGTGCAGGGAGCTTCCTGGCCCAGGGGTGTTTTCATGTAGCCCGTGCAGTCAACCTGCACCAATCACAAGGCAACTTTTTCAGCCTATGCCCTCCCTCTCCTTCTTCAGGGATCTGACTGTGACTGACCTGCAGTCTGTCTCCCTGTCAGCTGGGAGGAAGTAAAAGAAGTGGAGAGCAAGGCCAATTGCAGGAGGGAGAAAAACGTGTGTGAAAGGCAAAGCTGAGGTCCGTAATGCTAACCACTCTTGCCAGATACAACCCCAAGTAATCAGATGCACAGTTCTGTGGACATAATGAACCATTCAAGGCAAAACATTATCAGTACTCCACAATGGGGCTGCTTGTTCAGAGTGACACTGTGTTTCAATGCTCACAGTCCAGGAGATCTTACAACGAAATAGAAAATCAAACCTTAACATTGAAACAAAATATTTTAACTGACCCGACACAATGTTGTGGAGGTTTTGGAAAATGTTATTTTATGAGAAATGTCTCAATTCTTTGGGGTTTTTTCCAGCCTGGAATGAAAACAATGTCAACGCTGCCGAATTTCTCGCAAAAGGGAAATTTCTTGTTGCTCCCAGCTCTGTGCTAGCGCATTCATACCGTCTCTCTCGTGAGGGCGCGCCATTGCTAATGTATCAGGGAGAAGGGCTGGAACGGTGAATAGAGCAGCTACTCAGCTATACCTGAACACATCTTCCATCGTGCTTTTTGAAGATGGTGTTGCCGCATCTTGAGAGAGAAAGAGAGAAGAGTGCGCATGAGAGAGAATCATCAAATTCTATGATCATAGAGAGGTTAGTTTGTGAGCACTTACAGCAATCTCACTCGTTCACCTTCCTCAGACGCTGACACAATTAACCAAACTCCCTCCAACCAAGGAGGTCGCAAGTGATCTCTGGGTGGAACCACTGGCCAGAGCATAACAGACCCATAAAAAGAGTCACAGAATCAGACCAGATCGTGTCCAGGCCCGCCCCAGCTTTTCGGTGCAGCTGTGCTGCTTTGCTTAATCAGAAGTGATTTGAGAACTTACAGGATTTCTCTGCAGAGCAAACACTCGGTGGGGTACGTCACGCCATCACTGCCGCACACTGGGTCAGCCAGGCTGGGACAAGGAACTTCGCCATTGGGAAGCACTGGGTAGCTGCTGCAAAGAGGCTGTAAAAGTGACAGTGTCGTTTGGGGGGTGGCCTGGACTGCAACATTACATTTTGAACATTAAAGAACAGAAAATGAGATGATTTTCTTGGAATCAGCCAACTTTATGAACCATTCACTGCAGCCCCTTAATGGTATTCAGACGGCTGACATTTCTGTAGCCTTTAACACAACATGTGAGGGATACTTGATCATATAGGACACTGTTAGGCAATTGGGATTGAACTTAAAAGCACATGGAGTATAGTAATTTAACAAGGGCCCCTAACAAATACGTTATGGATGAAAGACCCTCTCCCTCCGCAATAGGTCTTAAGTGGGTTTTAAGTGGCACATTAGCCTTGCATTGGCCCTCTGTGCTGGGGTGAATTCCCCCCCCCCCCCCCCGTTTTATTAGTAGTTGTTTATTTGTATCAGTTGCACCATATAGAATGCATCCAAATCCCAGGGATTCATTGCCACAATTCTACAGCAAGGGCTTCATTTCACTGTTTGAAGGAAATGACAAAGAGGATCTGAAACTCACCTGCCCTGCCCCAGTGGCAACACCTGGAGCAAAAAACAGAGACAAAAAGGTAAAAACAAAGCAGCATCTTTGATAAAAAATCAATTAGGAAACATTATCCTAAAGAATAACCCTGCACCTGATGAACTAGCTTTGTGTCCATGGAAGCTTATATTGATTGGACTTCCCTGAGGGATTTTGCTGGACCTGGTGGGGGGGAGGGGGGGGTGTTTGTCCAACCTGGTCTCCCTGCCTCCCCCCTGGAGTGGGCCAGGTTCCCCCCACCTTGCAGCGTGCCAGGACTCTGACACTGGAACATCCATAGTCCTGCCAGACCACAGATGCTGCTGAACCAGAGTCCTGGTTTATAGAGGAGCAACCTGCTCCCAAATAAATCTGTTAGGGTACGTCTACACTAGCCCCCTATATCAATCTAGGGAGGCTAATGAAGGCGACCGATATTGCAAATGAAGCGCAGGATTTAAATATCCCGCGCTTGATTTGCATGTTCCCGGCCAGTCGCCATTTTAGAAATTGACTAGCCCGAAGTAACTGCCTGCGTCTACAGGCGGCAGTGAAACGGGATTCCGAAATAAAGCCCTAACTCGAATTAGCTGGTATTCCTCCTGCAATGAGGTTTACCAGCTAATTCGATTTAGGGTTTTATTTCGGAATCCCGTTTCACTGCCGCGTGTAGATGCGAGCATTTACTTCGGGCTAATCAGTTTCTAAAATGGCGACCGGCTGGGAACATGCAAATCAAGCGCGGGATATTTAAATCCTGCGCTTCATTTGCAATTTTGGTTGCCCTCATTAGCCTCCGTAGATCGATCTAGGGGGCTAGTGTAGACGTACCCTTAGTCTTTAAGGTGCCACAGGACTCCTCAGTATTTTAACCCTGGAAACCAACCGCGGTTACTTGTACGAATGGCCACAGCTGATATTATATCTCCTCTGAGCAGGCAACAGACAATATTCTAAGGCTGAAACTTTTTGACCATTTAATAAAAACAGATTTTGCTTTGCTCGGTAGCGATACTCTGCAACGTGCACATTGCCTCTGGGCACCACGAGTCCTGTACAGCCCCGTAAGTTGAAGGAGGATTTATATGCTGCAGAGGCTTGGTAGGAGCTCCCTGCACAGGGATGGATTTCATCCAGACCAACCCTCTGTCTTCAAACTCTCCCTGGCGCAAGCCACTAGCTCGGTGCCACTTCTCTGGGGATGCACATACATCCTCGGCTCCCTGCCTGGCTTCGAGAGGGATTGAGAGCTCAGCCAAAGGGCTTTACACACACAACAACGGAATGGACTCACCAGAGAAATAGCTGAGACAACCCAGGCTGAGCAGCACGACGGCGCCGAGAAGCGTCATGGCGGAGGCGACGGCCGAGCAAGAGTCAAGCGCGTAGGTCTCTGCCGAGGAGATGAGGTGTCTGAGGCTCCACTGTCAGAGCTCACGTGTTAAATATACAGTGTGTGTGTGTGTGTGTGTGTGTGTGTGTGTGTGTGTGCACGCACATCCCCAGCCTCGACTGTGAACTCGCCCCTCACACGTCATTGCTGTCTCATCCAGCGGGTTTCTATTGTGGCTTGTGCTGAGCCGTGAAGGAGGCTTTCTTCTCCGTGCGGTGCCCAGGAGCGGGCAGCACACGCACCGGCTGCACCCCGATTGGGAACAACGGGGCCTGCTGTACCACGGGCACTGTGCCTGGCCTGGACAATGGGCGTCTTGTGTGCACTGCAAGCTCTGAAATCGCGGGAAGGAAGGAAGCTGGTCATGTGGAAGGGCCAAGCCACTAAGCTGCTGCGTTCCGTGCTATTCGGGTTGCATCCGGCATGTGTGTGGGGTAAGATAGTCAAGGAGGCGGCAGCTTTGGGACTAGTTCTTTGGGGTGCCAAATGCTCGGTTGACATGGGACTTTAAAGGGGCCTGCAGGGGGTCTCTGCCGATCGTCCATGCGTTCTACAGACTCTCACGGCGCTGGGAGGCCTTTACCGTACTGCCCGCCCCGTCTTCTCCAGGGCTTTCTCCTGTGCTGGGTTTCTCACCGGTCAGCTGAAAGCCTGGATCCAGGTTACATATCTTTGGTGGGGTGAACTCTGTGCCCAAGCACATGAAAGTTTCTGACCATCCGAGGACTGACATTTTGGAACAGGGAAGCCGACGGACACAGGGTTCAAGTGTGGTCATGTCTGTGGAGTGGATGGAATTTCAAGTTGCCCATAGAGCACATGGCTCATCGAACCCCATTTATCAATCGGATTCTCCATCTGCCGGCTTTTGTATTAACTGAACAACCAGGATCCCAGGTCCAGAAGTGGCAGTCCCTCCTGTGGCCACTAGATGGTGATGCAGCCTCACACTGTCCTATTCCCTGATGTCAATATCTTTCTCCCCAGCTCCATTCGCTCCATCTTAGTGTTTTGATGTCAGTAGCCCCAAGTATCCTGGGGCCCAGCAGAGGTCAGGACACAGCTATCCCCTGTTGAGAGCTCCTGGGCATTAGAAATGTGGCCGCCTTCATTACAGGAAGGCTACACAGAGCTGTGAAGTAGATACTGTGAGAGCCATCCCAGCCAGCAATCGCGGTGAAAGAACCCTCCGGATCTCTACTCTAAGATTGATGTCTATCAGGGATGGTCTAGACAGTATTTGGTCCTGCCTTGGGGGCAGGGGACTGGACTCGATGACTCTCGAGGTCCCTTCCAGTCCTAGTGTTCTAGGATTCTGAGATGTCTCCATTCTGGGTATCATTTTCATTCTAACCCCACAGGCTACGTCTATTCTGTAGCCTTCTTCCGGAAAAGCATATGCAAATGAAGCGCGGCGTGGAATATTGCCACACTTCATTTGCATAAGTAATGAGCAGCCGTTTTTGCACACGAGGCCTTTGCGCAGAAATGAGCAGTATAGACGGCTCCTTTTTGTGCAAAAAACCCCTCTTTCAGGAAGAGCCGTTCTTCCTGAAAAAATGAGGAAGTACGGCTCTGGAGCAAGAGGGGGGTTTTGCGCAGAAAGGAGCCATCTACACTGCTCGTTTTTGTGCAAAAGCCTCTTGTGCAAAACCGGCTGCTAATTAATTATGCAAATGAAGTGCAGCGATATTCCATGCCACGCTTCATTTGCATAAGCTTTTCCAAAAGAAAGCTACAGTATAGATGTAGCCTTATTTTCAGGTGTGTACGCAGCGGGGCCAACAGCCTCGCCGGGCCTGTGGGCAAGGTATGAGGAGGGCCCTGCTCTATGCTCCAGAAGGGGCGGGGCATCAGGAGGTAGGGGCGGAGCTGGGACTAGGCAGTCCTCAGTGCTGCTCAGAGCGTGCTGGGTGGTGTTCCAGCAGCGATTTAAAGGGGTCGGGGCTCCGGCTGCTGCAGTAGCAGTGATGGGGAGCTTTCGGCCCTTTGGTATCCTCCGGCCCTGGGATAACTGCCCCCTTCCCCGATGGGCCTGTATCTATGTTTCTGAATAAAATGCCTTCAGCAACTGACATTTTCATGGTTGGTCTCACGGCTGAAAGCAATTGTTTAGTTTGTGACAGTTTCATAGAAATCCATACAGCTAACTTCTCAGAAGGCCAAAGGAAGCATTTTTCCCCCAATAAGAATTTTTTCGGAGCCTTTCTTTGTTCTTGGGAAACCCAACCTTCCCCGATGTAAAATTTCGAAGTTGCCAGAGGCTCAGAGAGGGTGTATGCTTTGGCGATGGCTGGCAATAAGCGCAGGTTTGACATTACATGTACGGTCGAACATCTCCAGACGGCCGTGTGCTGATGCCAGTGTTTCTGACAGTGCGTCTCTAGACAATATGATCACACAGTGAGTGATTTACACGCCTGTGTGTGCAATTGTGTTTAGTTTACAAAGTGCATTTCCTGCCCATTCTCCTACTTGGCCGCATTCTATCCGGTCACATTTTGCGCAGTGTTGCAAAACCATCACCCGAAATGTGCGCTGGAGACATGCCCTGGAGGCAGAGCAGAGCTGGCGTTGGCAAACTTTACTAAGACAATGGAGCAAGACAAAATTCTCCTCCTGTTGCACAAGCGTAAGTTTGCCCAATATTTGCTCAGCACAAGTTAGCTGCCCTGCTCCTTTCTGCATCTCCCACAGTATCACTTTGGTATATATGGTTGTGCCAATTTTCTTCCACATATGTATCTGAGGAAGTGGGTCTGGCCCACGAAAGCTCATCACCTAATAAACCATCTTGTTAGTCTTTTACATACTTCTGTCTTTTGTAACCACAGCCTGTGTTTGATGCAGTGATGTCGGGAGTTCGTTAGTCTGGAAACCATGGGCCAGATCCTCAGCCAGCATCACCAGCAGGAGTCGGTGTGAATCTCCGGGGCTTGCCCCCTCTGAACTGCATTTCTGCAGAGTTTGATGTGCCTAGCTCAGAGCCATAAAGGGGCGGAGCCATTTTCCTTTTATCATTGATTGTCTTCATTTTCCCAACACCTCGATCTTGGGAACAATGCGGTTACACCCCATGTATCCGGAGCAAAGCACTGGAATAAAGTAATGAGGAACGAACAGACAGAACTGGTCTGCCCGGATTCCTGGTTTGCTTAGCACTACCTGGAACCACAACAGAAGCGTAAACATAAAAGGACGCCGAATGATGGAAATAATTACATATCACGCGCTAATGGGCTTGCAGAATGATCTTTAACCCAGGAAACACTAGGGAATGGCAGACAAGATACTAGTGTAATGAGTGCGGCATAAAACACTCAGACAGACAGACAGACAGACAGACAGAGACTGTTTCCTGCACCAACGGGCCCTGGAGGGAGCGACATTGGTGAACAGCAAGAGGCCTTTTCATGGTTTAGTGTAGGAGATTTCCCTGGGCTGGATTGATCAGCAAACAAAACGCATTTCAGATAGGCCATTTCAGAATAGCATTGGCACATCAAGGTCTTTGCAGGCCCTAGGCACTCTGATAACGGCAGGCCTTGAAACGAGATGATCTATAAATACATACGGGAGCAACGCCCTGTCGCTTGTGCACCTAATATTTAACCGCATGTTGTACCTGTGTGGTGTGTGCTGACTGAAGATAGCCCAGTGTGAAGTTTGATTTAGCATTTTTCTTTTCTTATTGTTGAGTCAGTTATGAATTTTTTTTAGGCTCTAAAGCAGGGCTACTCAGCTTTAGAAGCCCCACAATGATACTCACAGCACATGCCGAGGGCTGCAACTTAAGTGTGATTGCATAGACATGCAAATGTATATGCAAATATATGCAAATAGCTTATTTCACACTGATGGGCATGAATATAAAGCACTTCCCACAATGCCCTAGTGCTCCCGGCACCTCTTCCCTGGGGGCTAGAAATGCCGATACCATGGACCCGTCTGTTCCAGTCAACCCGTCCGCTTGCATCTTTCAGTGCTCTCCCTACCTGGGAGATGCTACGCTGCTGTGGAGCGTGTTCCCACTGTAGGCCGTGTTCGAAGGATCCCACCCGCTGCCGTGTGTTGAGTAGCCCTGCCCTAAAGTTTTTATAGACCTGAGGCCCTGTGCCTATTGGATAATCAGGCCCTGGGCACATTTGAAATCTGAGGAGCAGATCAGCCCTCACGTGGGATAAACTTCCCGAGAGAGCAGGACATCCCGGCTATGTCTACACTGGAGGGTTCTTGCGCCAGAAGTATGCAAATGAAGCTAAGTGTGGAATATCGCCGAGCCTCATTTGCATACCTAATGAGCTGCCATTTTGCGGAAGAGGCTCTTGTGCCAGAAGGAGCTGTCTACACGGCCCCTTCTTGTGCAAGAAAAACCCTCTTGCGCGATGCCGTTATTCCTGAAAATAATCAGCGTAGCGGCATTGCGCACGAGGGGTTTTCTTGTGCAAGAAGGGGCAGTGCAGACAGCTCCTGGCGCAAGAGCCTCTTCCGCAAAAATGGTGGCTCGTGGCAGGACCAGATACTGTCTAGACCATCCCTGAGAGACATTTCTCTAACCTACTCCTAAATATCTCCAGAGATGGGGATTCCACAACCTCCCTGGGCAATTTATTCCAGTGTTTGCCCACCCTGACAGTTAGGAAATTTTTCCTAATGTCCAACCTAAACCTCCCTTGCTGCAGTTTAAGCCCATTGCTTCTTGTTCTATCCCCAGAGGCCAAGATGAACACGTTTTCTCCCTCCTCCTTGTGACACCCTTTTAGATCCCTGAAAACTGCTCTCATGTCCCCCCTCAATCTTCTCTTTTCTAAGCTAAACAAACCCAATTCCTTCAGAGTAGTGATAGAAATGTAGCCGTGTTAGTCTGGGGTAGCTGAAGCAAAATGCAGGACAATGAGGAAGTGGGTCTGGCCCACGAAAGCTCATCATCTAATAAACCATCTTGTTAGTCTTTAAAGTGCTACATTGTCCTGCATTTTGCTTCACCAATTCCTTCAGTCTTCCCTCATAGGTCATGTTCTCTAGACCTTTCATCATTCTTGTTGCTCTCCTCTGGACCGTCTCCAATTTCTCCACATATCTCTTGAAATGTGGTGCCCAGAATTGGACACACTACTCCAACTGAGGCCTAACCAGCGCAGAGTAGAACGGAAGAATGACTTCTCGTGTCTTGCTCACAACACACCTGTTAATGCATCCCAGATGCAGAATGTGGAACTTAGTTTGGCCAAAAATTGCACATGTCCCTTGCCCCCCCTTCCAGTGGTCCATAGGAAGGAGGGCAAAGGACTCTACGTGACCACTGACCAATGAGGCCTCCCAAATTGGTCCCTCCCAAGGTCCAGACAGCCTCTGCCAATGACTCACCCAGAGGTGCAGCAGTCGAGATGAATCAACCAGAGGCTATCACTCCGGGGTACATTTCTGCACCTTCTTCCTCCTTTGAAAACGTGGATGAATTCCGGTGCCTGCATGAGCGCCCCAGAGCAGTGTCTCTCTGTCGTGCTCCTAGACTGAAATTCCCCGCATGATCATGAAACGATGCATTTCATGAGTTTGTATTTCGCTGCCTCATGACTAATGGGAACAGTTGTGGCCACTTACGATGGTGGATCCTAGACAGAGCAGAGCTTCCAACAACCAGTCCATGTACCCTGTTGGCGTCTCTCTGGCATCGTCACTCACCAGCCAGAGAAAGATTTTGCATGAGACTTGGCAATAAAACAAAATGCGGAAGTGTTGGTGAGTTTAGTTTTATTGAGCAAGAAAATCAGGAGCCCCAGTACTTGGAGTGAGTTGAGGACGCGGTTATATTCAGGGTCGATCCATGGGAAGTGAACAAAAGGGCTCTCTCGGGACTCAGCACCAACATGGATTCAACATTTTCCCAGATGGCTTAAGGTGAGAATCCCCTTGCTTTTCCTGCATGGGGAGAGAGAAAGAAATGGATCAGACACAGAGCACTAGGGTGCTAATACGTGTTCCTCACTGGACTAGCGCAGGAGGTACCTGATCGATACGTATCTTACTCCAGAGCGGGAAAAACAGAACATTCACAGTAACAAAGTTTCAAGAGCTATTTCCATCCAGGAGTCCAGTTAAAAGAAAGGTGAAAAATTGTATCTCGTTCTTCAGGAACCAACAGTGTTTGTGAAATATTGGTGCTGCTGTAATGAGACTCTGGATCAAATTCTCTGCTGGTGCGAAAAGGTGAAAACTCACTGTGGTGACTGGAGCTGAGCTTACTTATATCACTAGACATCTGGCCCCTTGAACTTTTGCCTTAATGAACACAGTTCCCATAAAAAAACATGTATCCGTCAACCTCTTTTGTCAACCAAATCCTCGCCCATTGGAGTGTCAACAGGCAAATGCAAAGTAGAGGACTTCACTTCCGTCTCTCAGACAGTGTGGTTAATCACTCCCATTATTCAGAAGTTGAGATTTAGGCTACATGTACACTATAGCCCAGATTGATGCTCTGAGATTGATTCAACGGAGTTTGATTGAGTGGGTCTAATGAAGACCCGCAAAATCGACCACAGATGGCTCTCCGGTTGATTCTGTTACTCTTCTCTGGATGAGAAAAGTAAGGGAAGTTGATGGAAAAATTTCTCCCATTGACTGCCTGTGGTATAGAACCAGACTTAAGGTACATCGACTCCAGGTGTGTCATTCATGTAGCTGGAGTTACATAGTTTGTCAACTTCCTGCTGTAGTGTAGATATAGTCTTAGTTCTGGACTTACGTGACGGCGTTGCAGAACTGACATTTGTTGCCATAGGTTTGGCCATCAGAGCCGCAGTGGGCCTGATACTCCAGGGTGCAGAAGGGGCGGGGCTCCATGTAGTCACTGCAGTCAACCTGCAAACAGAAGAGGAAGAGCATACAGCACACAGCAAGAAATGGGGCTCGGGCTTCTGGAAGCAATAATTTTGATATTAATCTATCCCCTACTAAAAGAATTAACTTCTCTCCCCGAGAGGCTCCCCAGTCATTGACAGGAGGAGTTCACAGAATCATAGAACGGGATGGGACCTCGAGAGGTCATCAAGTCCAGTCCCCTGCCCTCACGGCAGGACCCAGCACCGTCTAGCCCATCCCTGGCAGGTGTCTGTCCAATCTGCTCTTCAATATCTCCAGAGATGGAGATTCCACAACCTCCCTAGGCAATTTATTCCAGTGTCTGACAGGCAGGAAGTTTTTCCTCATGTCCAACCTAAACCGCCCTTTGCTGCAGTTTAAGCCCATTGCTTCTTGCCCTGTCCTCAGAGGCCAAGGAGAACGGGTTTTCTCCCTCTTCCTTGTAACACCATTTTAGGTACTTGAAAGCTGCCATCATGTCCCGTCTCAGTCTTCTCTTTTCTAAACTACACAAGCCCAATTTTTTCAGTCTTCCCTCCTAGCTCATGTTCTCTAGACCTTTCATCATTTTTGTTGCTCTTCTCTGGACCTTCTCCAATTTCTCCACATTGTTCCTGAAATGTGATGCCTAAAACTGGACACAATCCTCCAGCTGAGGCCTAATCAGCGCAGAGCAGAGCGGAAGAACGACTTCTCGGGTCTTGATCACAACACTCCTGTTAATGCCGCCCAGAACCATGTTTGCTTATTTTCCCACCAGAACACAGACCTGGTCAGGAGCTTGGGTGTTTTGAACATCCCTGCACGTGTGTTCAGAACAAAGGGGGGTTCCAACCCGCCCAGTGTACTATTGTGGATGATCCCCATATTGAAAGAGATCAGGGCTCTGCTACACACCGGGTCTTGTGTCTCCCATGGAGTGCTAAGTAGAAAGAAGGCTAACTTTAGGCCCAAGCCTCTGAACAGGGGAGTATGGGAAACTGAGGGTACTACCGTGAAAAAGGTTAGAGCTTCGTTGGAGATAGTAAGATGGGAAGCTCGAAGGGAGCAAGGACATGACCCAAGTTATGCTGCACCTGTGTTTTGGCTATATCTAGTGTAAGCAAAGGGGTTAATGAGTGTGTGAGATGTGCAAATGCTTTATTAAAATGTGATCTATACTGACAGCATGGGGAGGCCTGGGGGGCAGATGGAGATTTAAATCGTGCAAAGTGAAGAGACCGTAAGGAGGTGGTGGAAATATAATTACTGTTAGGGCAGTTTCACGTTAATTAGTGTTATAAAGGATGATGCAGCAGAGCTTGAACGAATATTGAAAGGGTACTGCTAGGTTCCCGCGTGGTAAGACGGCACGTCCCTCTGCGGTGGGGGAGCAATCGCCAGGTGTCACAGGACTGTAGCATGAGTAGTAATCGCACACCCGTTTGCGTCCCTCAACACTTCCCTTGAGAACACAGGTTGGTTTTAACACTCGTTGCGTGTCCCGGGGCCCTCTGCCACGTACATTGTCTGTCACCAAGCTAGCTGCTTGAACTGGAAAACTAAGCTGGGTTTTGTTGCCCACTCCTGTCCTTACAACGCAATATTGAGTGGCGGCATTGGAGCCGAAAGGGTTACACTCCCCATAGTCCTAGCTCCGGCGGCTCCGTGCCCAGTTTGACACTGCGAGAAGAGACGGTGAGGGGGAAAGGAATGAGATTTGCAGGTTTGGAGCACTGGGGTATCTCCGCTCCTTGTCTCATCTCCATTCTTCTCCCCCCCCCCCCCCCCGGTCGCTCTTCGGACGGTACCATGCAGTACATGGAGCGGGGCCATGCTGTGTATTCAGTGTAAAGCTACCTCCAGCCGCACCCTCTAAATCCATGTACCTGGTGCCTGGCCCATCTTGCACTGACGCCAAGAGGAGTCGTTGCTTTGCCATCGATGGGATTAAAACCCGCCCCTTGTTGGGCCCCAGGTTTCGCTTACCTGCGCCGTTTCCCGTCGACATTCGCCAGCGTACTGCTTGCCAACGCTGGCCTTCCGATCTCTGGAACAGGGAGGCTGGAGTTAGCGAATACCTCTCCCGGCCACACTGCCCCCGCCGGTCAAACCAACCAAGCCCACGGGGAGGGCCCGGGACCCAGGCAGCATCTGGTCGCGGTGACTAAGCGCTTTCTACAAGGCAGGGTCAGCACCGTGGGTTGCAGACACGGAGCCACAACCCTCAGTGCCAGAAGGGGCCAGCCGATCATCTCGTGCAGGGTTGGGCAAATACCAGCCCATGGGGCAGATCCGGTTCCCCAGGGTTAGCCCCTGGCGGCCGGCGCTTCTGTATTTACCTGTCCCTCCGCAGGAACGGGTGATTGCAGCTTCCATTGGCCACAGGTCACCAATCCCAGCCAATGGGAGCTGCAGAAAGAGGACTTCCCACTTGCACAGCTTCCCACAGCTCCCATTGGCTGGGAATGGTGACCTGCAGCCAATGGGAGCTGCAGAAAGAGGACTTCCCACCTGCGCAGCTTCCCACAGCTCCCATTGGCTGGGAATGGTGACCTGCAGCCAATGGGAGCTGCAGAAAGAGGACTTCCCACCTGCGCAGCTTCCCACAGCTCCCATTGGCTGGGAATGGTGACCTGCAGCCAATGGGAGCTGCAGAAAGAGGACTTCCCACCTGCGCAGCTTCCCACAGCTCCCATTGGCTGGGAATGGTGACCTGCAGCCAATGGGAGCTGCAGAAAGAGGACTTCCCACCTGCGCAGCTTCCCACAGCTCCCATTGGCTGGGAATGGTGACCTGCAGCCAATGGGAGCTGCAGAAAGAGGACTTCCCACCTGCGCAGCTTCCCACAGCTCCCATTGGCTGGGAATGGTGACCTGCAGCCAATGGGAGCTGCAGAAAGAGGACTTCCCACCTGCGCAGCTTCCCACAGCTCCCATTGGCTGGGAATGGTGACCTGCAGCCAATGGGAGCTGCAGAAAGAAGACTTTCCACCTGCGCAGCTTCCCACAGCTCCCATTGGCTGGGAATGGTGACCTGCAGCCAATGGGAGCTGCAGAAAGAGGACTTTCCACCTGCGCAGCTTCCCACAGCTCCCATTGGCTGGGAATGGTGACCTGCAGCCAATGGGAGCTGCAGAAAGAGGACTTCCCACCTGCGCAGCTTCCCACAGCTCCCATTGGCTGGGAATGGTGACCTGCAGCCAATGGGAGCTGCAGAAAGAGGACTTCCCACCTGCGCAGCTTCCCACAGCTCCCATTGGCTGGGAATGGTGACCTGCAGCCAATGGGAGCTGCAGAAAGAGGACTTCCCACCTGCGCAGCTTCCCACAGCTCCCATTGGCTGGGAATGGTGACCTGCAGCCAATGGGAGCTGCAGTCGATGGTACCTGTGGAAGCACAGGTCAATATACTGGTACCGGCTGCCAGGGGCTAACCCTGGGGAACCGCTGCTGTTTCATTGCCCACCCCGATCTGGTTTGATCTGCCATTTAAATTCACAGACCGACACCAGCCGGCACCCACCCAGGAACACAACAACTGGCTAGTGGGATCCTATTGGCTGCCAGGCGTGTGGCGTCATCCAACCGCGTATCCTTTGGGATCTAACTCTGGCCCAATCTTTCCCCTGCTCAATCCCAGCCAGGCCCCTACGGCAGTGTGGGGTTGTGGTCTGGCTCTTGCATGATAGCCCGACCCAGCCCGCGCAGAGGGATGGGGAGAAAACTCGGCTAGACTAGAGGGGCAGAGGCTAAGGAGCCGATAGAACTCATGGCCTTTCTAAGGCTGTTCTGCAGCTCTGCCCATTGCGAGTGACGCGGACGGCGTGGCCTGAGAGCAGAACTTACAGGTTGTGGGCACACAGCATGCATTCATTGGGGTAAGTGACGCCGTCCGTGCCGCAGACTTTCTCCAGGAGCCTGGGGCAGGCGATCAGGACTTTCCCATCTTTGGTAGTGCGCAGGCGGTACTGGCTGCAATCAGCCTGCAACAGTAACACAGCCATAGCCTGGGGCAGCCTTTGTTGCAGGAAATAGGGCTCCTTCGCTATCCTCCCCACGCTGGGCCCATTAGGGTCTGTGTCTGGAGAATCGTAGGATGGGAAGAGACCTCAGGGGGTCTGGGGCGAAGCGGGGATGGGATGTCCTTTCTGCTGCCCTGTAATGGCCCCGTGCGTGTGTGCCTCAGTTTCCCTGGGCACTAAGCCAATACCTAGCTAGGGCTGGGAATTTCGGGTGTGACTCACTGAGGAAGGCTGGCCCAGCCCCAGCATGTTCACAATGGCTGAGGCTCTAACCTGAGCCTGGGAGGGGGAGCAACCAGGAGACAGCTTTTGCCTGGGAAGCTGGACACAGGAGGGGGCGGGACTGTCTGCAGGGCTGGGACCAGTTGCTGGGTGTGTGAGGGAGTCTCAGCTGACTTAGGATCGTCCCATCCCAGGATTTACCAACCGCTAGGAATGGAGATCCTACCCCCTCCCTAAGGACCCATCCCAGTGCGTCCCCATCCTCCGAGGGAAGTATGTAGGGGTTGAAATGTTTGTCCCATCACCGGGGCGATAGAGATCTATAATCCTTGTCTCTCCTGCGGGAGAGTCAGGAATGCTGTGCGGGAAGAAAGGACCGTGCACACAGACCGGCGTTCTGGCCGAGACACCTGTACGCCATTGAAACTTAGTCGAGTTTTGGCTTGGCGCCCCAAACCCAAACGCGAATGAGTTTCCCCCTGTACTTCACTCTCCAGAGGGTTAAATGGGGCAGTTTGAATGGGAAACGCCACAGAACAAGGACTGTCATTTTGTTCTATTTGTACAGCGCCTAGCGTAATGGGGTCATGGTTTCTGACTAGGGCTCCTGCGTTATGCCATTACAAATAACAATGAGTAACGTGAAAGATTTGTTGCCGCACAAGCCAAATGGAAACGTGCTCCCAGCTCTTGTTCCAATTTGTAAAAAAAACCATTTAGATTTGGTCAGAGACCTGGAGAAAGTGACAGAGAATAAATGGGACGGGCTACCTCTTACTTACCTCACCGCCCAGGGGGACAGCTGAAAGGAAATCAGACAGAAAACATGAAACAGCCAAACCGCTGACAGGCATAGCATTCAAATGTGTGCTTGGAGAATCATTCGATGGCACTGTCAGGGAATGGATTCTTAAACCAAACAAACCCGGTGTGGAATTTGGTGCCAAGCTGGTAAGTGGTGTGGCAGGACGTAACACCATGTTTTGGTGTTTTGGTGGTGGGTTTTGCGGGGAGAAAGAAGAAAAAATATATTCATCAAGAAATAAAAGATGTTTCCTTTCTTTATTTACCTGCCCTACTCTGTGCTCTGTAATTACAGGAGATCACAGAAATATACCTAAGGCTATATAGATAAAGGTGCAAACAGGTGCACAAAATATACACAAACACACTCAGACAGACTCAGACCAATATTTTGGCCCTGGAAAGGATTCAGAAAAGGGCAACTAAAATGATTAGGGGTTTGGAACGGGTCCCATATGAAGAGAGGCTAAAGTGACTGCGACTTTTCAGTTTAGAAAAGAGGAGACTGAGGGGGGATATGATAGAGGTCTATAAAATCATGAGTGGTGTGGAGAGGGTCAATAAAGAAAAGTTCTTCATTAGTTCCCATAAGAGAAGACTAGAGGACACCAAATGAAATTAATGGGTAGCAGGTTTAAAACTAATAAAGTTCTTCACACAGCACGTAGTCAACCTGTGGAACTCCTTGCCAGAGGAGGCTGTGAAGGCTAGGACTATAACAGAGTTTAAAGAGAAGCTAGATAATTTCATGGAGGTTAGGTCCATAAAAGGCTATTAGCCAGGGGATAGAAATGGTGTCCCTGGCCTCTGTTTGTCAGAGGCTGGAGATGGATAGCACGAGACAAATCGCTTGGATCATTGTCTTCGGTCCACCCTCTCTGGGGCACCTGGTGCTGGCTACTGTTGGCAGACAGGATATTGGGCTAGATGGACCTTTGGTCTGACCCAGTACGGCCGTTCTTATGTTCTTATGACAAATGAGGGTTACAAAATGCGCACTAAAAAGCAGACCTCCTAAACTTTGCCTGTAGCTACTATGGAAGCATAGGCCATCGACAATTTCTTTCCGAGCCTCTCTATTTGAATTTTACCCCTTCTGAATATTTAGGAACTGTGCCGGCCTCTGAAATTGCTCAGGTGTCCTCTGTGAGGTGCCTCTCAAGCAATGGAAACAGAAAATCCTATTGGCAAAGTTAACGTGTGTCCCTGCAGGGCGTGCACAGGCCAACAATGGACGTGCAACCACCAAGCGGGCCCCTCCTCTCCTAAAAGCATGTAAAGTTCTTCACTGAGCCCATAATTCCGGGTGTGGATTTTCCCCCACACACAAGAGCAAGGCTGGAAAGGAACGGCCCATTTACGGCTGTGCTGAAATTTGGCCCTGGCTGTTAAGATGGAGGATGGTCAGGGCTATTGAGTTACTCACCCGAGAGGCAGCCAAGAGCCAGAGCGAAGAGCACAAGGACACCTGTTCCATTCATGGTGGGTGGTTGCCTGGTGTGTGAATGCATCTCCGCAGGTGTAGCTCACACACATATATACACCCGTGCAGGCACACCGCTCAGCCATCCTTCTCCTGACCCAACCCTCCACATCTGTCATTGGCCCGGTGTGCCTGAGAATGTTTATTCAGGTCAGCCCTAATCGGGGAGGAATGCTCACACAAACACCCAAGTTGCCAAACAGCCGAGTTGCTCTGGTTAACAAAGGCTCTTTATGCAAGAAGCAACCTCTGGAGGCCCCCAAACCAGTCCCAAATATTCAGTTTGGCCAGTTTCATTCTCCTGCTTCAGCTCCATTACCAGACGTAAGTCATAACACGTTTGGGGCTGGAAACGTATGAAGGAGGGGGGCCCACCGGGAGTTCCTCTAGTAAGTGACCAGTTTAAATCATTCCCTGGATCCTCGAACTTCAGTTAATGATCCACTTGAGGCAAAGGATTTCTGGCTGGTCCTTAGGTTGCAGCTGAAAATGGGTTTTACTACCTGGATCTGAAAAGAAATGCATAGGGAAAGGAAACCGACTAGAACCTCAGAGCTGGCACTGGAGCCTTCGTTGTCCTTTGTAGAGTATGCTGCCCCTCTGGCCCGTGGGTGGGCAGGAAAGAAGGGTGGTTGGCTGTGTTGTGCTAAGCCAGTGGTGCCCAAACTTTTGTAGCAGATGGACCCCTTTTCAATTTATTAAAATTTCATGGACCCCTCCCCCCCATCCTGCTGGAGGGGAAAAAAAGAAAAAAGAAAAAAAGAGAGAAAGAGAGCGAAAGAAAAAGAGAGAGGGAAACAAGAAAAAAGAGAGAAAGAGAGAGAAAGAAAAAAGAAAAAGAGAGGGAAACAGGAAGAGCGAGAGAGAGAAAAAGAAAAAGAAAGGATTGGGCCTGCTGTGGCGGGCCCGATCTTTATTTTTAAACTTTCTACGGACCCCCTGCAATACCGTCAGGGGTCCACGGACCACAGGTTGGGAACCACTGCGCTAAGCCATTGTGATTTCCAATTTGTTTTCATTTCTTTTCTGGGACAAGATCCCAGCTGTGCACCACTCACGGCTGGATGTATCTTTGGCTTCAGAAGGGCTAATCGGCTACGCGGAGCTTGGCTTTGGAGTGGCCAAACCAGAGGTGACAGTGCGTGGGCGCGCCCTGGCGCCCAGCTCCGGCAAGAGTTGGCTGGGTTGCGGCAGAAGCCAGCAGGGAGCTAGTTACAGAGCTGGCAGGACCCCGGGTTGCAGTAGGACAGTGCCTGTAAGAAATGTGGCGTGACTTTCACCACTAGGCCAAACCGAGACTCTGACATCGCTCCGTGCAGAACTGCCCGGAGAAAGGGACTCAGCGTGATGGTGTTGCTGTGAGTCTAGACAAGGCACCTCGAGAGTGCGGCTGCAAAACCGTCCGCTCCCCTACTCAGCAATGGGGTGACTGGCAGGCTACGTGGGGGTTAATGTGTGTGGAAGCCGCATGCTCTGCCAAGAGAGCTCAAAAGTAAACAGCAAAGAAGTTCGGCAAACAAAGGGCATCTTTGCAAAGCCCACAGCCTAGAGCACAGTGGGAGGGGAACAGCTGCAGCCACAGAGAAAGCCTTTGATCCTGAGCCAGGAGAGAGGGTATCCTACAGCGTGTTAACAATGCGCTTTCTTGCCTGGGACACCACCTCTCACGCTGCGGTTCCAGCTGAGGAGTCGCCGGGATTACAGGGGGCTGCCGGGATTACAGGGGGCTGCCGCAAGCAGTAAGGCCTTCGAGCTGGTCAAAAAGTTCCCCACCCCTATTTTTTCTGTCTGAACATGCCGGCTCCTCGAAGTGTGAATGTTTCACAGAAACGTGTTGCTTTCGACAACATTTCATTTAAAGAAAGTGGAATGGAGCCGGGGCCAGCCTTATCCATATGCAGAATACACAGCTGCAGGGGGCACCCCAAAATCTGGGGCACCTCTGAATCCTAGTCTCCACCCACTTGCCTCTTCCTATCCCTGTTCTGTGGCTCTTCTTCCTCTGGAGAGGATCTAGATGGAGTGGAGATTACTGAATCGGGGGTTATGTATATAACTACAAAGGCAATTTCCCCATCTTTAATATTTGCCTCTCCACCCCAAATACTGTGAATGACACACCCACCCTGACCGAATTATCTTCATTAAGTGATAATTCACTTGGGGAGTGCCCCAAGGTTCAGTTCTAGGACCGGTTTGGTTCAATATCTTTATTAATGATCTGGATGAGGGGACGGATTGCACCCTCAGCAAGTTTGCGGATGACACTAAGCTGGGAGGAGAGGTAGATACACTTAAGGGCAGAGATAGGGTCCAGAATGACTTAGACAAATTGGAGGATTGGGCCACAAGAAATCTGATGAGGTTCAACAAGGACAAGTGCAGAGTCCTGCACTTGGGACGGAAGAATCCCAAGCATAGTTACAGGCTGGGGACCAACCGGTTAAGTAGTAGTTCTGCAGAAAAGGACCTGGGGGTTACAGTGGATGAGAAGCTGGATAGGAGTCAACAGTGTGCCCTTGTAGCCAGGAAGGCTAATGGCATATTAGGCTGCATTAAGAGGAGCATTGCCAGTAGATCCAGAGATGTCATCATTCCCCTTTATTCGGCTTTGGTGAGGCCACATCTGGAGTATTGTGTCCAGTTCTGGGCCCCCACTACAAAAAGGATGTGGACGCATTGGAGAGGGTCCAGCGGAGGGCAACCAAAATGATTAGGGGGCTGGAGCATATGACCTATGAGGAGAGACTGAGGGACTTGGGTTTGTTCAGTCTGCAGAAGAGAAGAGTGAGGGGGGATTTGAGAGCAGCCTTCAACTTCCTGAAGGGAGGTTCCAAAGAGGATGGAGAAAGGCTGTTCTCAGTAGTGACAGATGGCAGAACAAGGAACAATGGTCTCAAGTTGTGGTGGGAGAGGTCCAGGTTGGATATTAGGAAAAACTATTTCACTAGGAGGGTGGTGAAGCACTGGGATGGGTTACCTAGGGAAGTAGTGGAGTCTCCATCCCTAGAGGTGTTTAAGTCTCGGCTTGACAAAGCCCTGGCCGGGTTGATTTAGTTGGGATTGGTCCTGCCTAGAGCAGGGGGCTGGACTTGATGACCTTCTGAGGTCTCTTCCAGTTCTATGATTCTATGATTAACACAGGTCCTGCTATTGACAGGTAACTTCTTCTGCTGATAGATATACCCTAGGTTCTGTTATTTTCACTCCAACCCATCTGATGAAGTGGGTTTTACCTACGAAGGCTCATGACCTAAGAAATCTGTTAGGCCTGGTCTACACTAAAACAAAAGACAAGACTATGTAGCACTTTAAAGACTAACAAGATGGTTTATTAGGTGATGAGCTTTCGTGGGCCAGAACCATCTTGTTAGTCTTTACAGTGCTACATAGTCCTGTTTTTGTTTCCGCTAGACTAGACTAACACGGCTACACCTCTATTACTGGTCTACACTAGACCAGGCAGGTCGGGTTAAGAGACGTTGTCCAGTTACATAAATTGCATAGCTGGGGTCAGTTTACCTTAAGCAGAGCCGTCAAAATGCCAAGCCAGTCTCAGAACGAAGAGACTGGACACCAGCAGGGGCTGCCCTTGGCATAGGAATTAGAAGTCTACCTTAGACCTGCTAAATGGAACGCTGGAAGATTGAGCTCTGGAGGGTCGATATTCTCCATCGTGTTAACATGCCCTTAGTCTCTAAGGTGCCACCGGACTGCTCATTGATGTGCTACTCGCTCCACAATAAAACAACCAACCAACCTGTTTCTAGCACAGAGGGCACGCTTTCTGCTCTCTCTGGCATCATCACTCAGCAAACCGGAAAGAAACTTGGTGACAAAGCAAGACAAAGAAATGCTGGCGAGTTGGCTTTATTGAACAAGACACCCAGGGGAAATCAACAGCCCCAAGGGCCGGCTGCACTGAGGATGGGTCTTCCTCAAAGATCTGCCAGTGGAACAGGAAGCAAAGGAGGCTCTCCCTCAGAGCTCGGCACCAATGAGAATTCAACATTCTCCATAATGGCTAAAGGTGAGAGTCCTATTGCTTGTCCTGGAGGGGGAGAGAGAAGGAAATGGATCAGAGACAGAGCATGCAGGATGCTAAGAGAGAGCTTCCCCAATTATCACCCCTAATGTTATTACTTCACAGACACTAACCGTTCCCCCTTACTCCTCCTCTTTCTTAAATCGGATTCGTCAGTTTTATATGTGTTCACTTTTTTTTTTATTGTATCACTGAGGTATATATAGTCGTGCCAATTTTCTGCCACATCTTGATCTGAGGAAGTGGGTCTGGCCCACGAAAGCTCATCACTTTATAAACCATCTTGTTAGTCTTTAAAATGCTACATAGTCCTGTATTTTGTTTCCGCTAGACCAGACTAACACAGCTGCATCGCTATCACTAATAGAAGTCTTGTGGTAGAAATGTAGCCGTGTTAGTCTGGTGTAGCTGAAACAAAATACAGGACTATGTAGCACTTTAAAGACTAACAAGATGGTTTATTAGGTGATGAGCTTTCGTGGGCCAGACCCACTTCCTCAGATCAAGATGTTTTTTAAAATTGTATCCTTTGGTATATATGGTTGTGACAATTTTCTTCCACTATTTGATCTGAGGAAGTGGGTCTGGCCCACGAAAGCTCATCACCTAATAAACCATTTTGTTAGTCTTTAAATTGCTGCATCGTCCTGTGTTTTGTAATAGAAGTCTTGTCATTCAAGCAGCACGGAAGGTCTTTGATAGAATCTTAACACAACAGGGAAGAACAAAGTAACAATCTCAACAGCTTGCTTGTCCCATCCACGAATAGCGTGAAAAAAGGAGACAGGTTTAACTCGTTCATAGGAACAAGAAGCGTGTGAAATATTTCTCATGACCTACTGAAACGCGAGGGGGAAATACATAAAGCTCAACTGCTCAGGGCTGCAATTCGTGGCCTCTGGATAGCCGTGTCGGTCAAAATCACCACCCCGCACATGGAAGGACACGGGCCAGTGCAAAGTCCAGGAATGCCACCCACGCCTCTCCCCGGTAGATGGATTACTCCGTTGCATTACTCAGAGGAAGAGACTTAGTTCTGGACTTACACGACGGCGTTGCAGAACTGACATTTGTTGCCATAGGTTTGGCCGTCAGAGCCGCAGTGGGCCTGATACTCCATGGTGCACAAGGGGCTGGGCTCAACGTAGTCACTGCAGTCAACCTGCAAACAGAAGAGGAAGAGCGTGTTTGAAAGTGCACCGCAACATCTGGGCCCTGGGTGCTCCCGCAGTAGGACTCTCATCCTGCAGGCATCTCCTCTCCTCTCACTCACTGGACGGCTCTCTAGTGGTTTGCCCTCTGTGGCCTTGGTAATGGCAGCTGGCCCCCGGTGTGCAGATAGCACCCGGCGTTTAGACTGCCCTGCCTGTGAGCAGAACACGTATTACCCTGGAATATCCCAGTATCCAAAGAGGTCGCTGCACTGAGACATACTGGGAGCGTGTGTCTCCCCTTCCCATAGTCCTAAATGCTCAGAGATTAGCCTGGTCCTGGGAGCAGAGGCTGCCGTGGGGAAGTTCTATTTCCGCAGCACTGGGGCATTTCTGCGGGAACTCGGAGCCTGCTCCTCTCCCCTTTTCCCCCTGTCCGCACAGTGCGCTTGATGGATAATGGCCATTCCGTGTAGTGCGCTGAAATTCAGCCTCGCAAGTCAATGCAGAAGGTGCAGCGGCCGGCAAACACTGGCCTGCAGGCGAGATCCTGGGTCATTTACCTGCATCTCTGCAGGTACAGGCAATCGCAGCTCCCGTTGGCCATGGAGCAGTGTTCCCAGCCAATGGGAGCCGTGGGAAGCGATGTCATGGTTGGCGACTCTTCCAACAGCTCCCATTGGCTGGGAACGGCGATCTGCAACCAATGGGAGCAGCCCCACCTGTGCCTTCAGGTAAACAGAGCGGCAGTGGCCCGCCAGGGGCTAACCCTGGTGAACTGCCGCCCTCTTATTGCCTCCCCTGAGCAAGTGCCTGAGCCATCCCTCGCTGGAGTCCAGGAGTCCTTCAGTGCCCTCGCTGGAGGCAGGATCTGACCTGACTTTGCATCCCGTGTCACTCACCTCGTCAGCTTTCTGCTCGCATTTCCCATCGTGCTGTTTGGCCACGCTGGTCCCATGTTCGCTGAAAGAAGGAGAGACGGGAGTTAGGAGCCCCGGACCGGCAGGATGTGACCTCACGCATGTGGTCTGGAATCCGGAAGGCACCTGGCCGAGTTAGTTTTCCTGAGGCAAGGCAGCGTGAGTTTCGCTTACAAGTACGTCGCTATTTGGAACCAGGCATGTGACGTCTCCTCACAGCAGGGGGCCAGCCTGCGGCCCTGGGGGTTTGATGTGTGGCCCGCGAAACATGTCGCTCACCTCCGCCCACATGCAGGGTTGCCAGATTCTGCTGGTTTCTGTCCGTGTGGTTTTTTCCTACCAGTTGTACTGAGGGATCATGCATGTAAAGCCAGGGCCGTGCAGGGAGGTGCATGTCGATTGCACACGCCAGTGCAAGAGCCGTGCACCCCCTCTGCAGCCAAGCCTTGCGCTGCTACGGGCCAATCAGCCCCCCCTGCAGATTCTTGGGACGCCAGGGCAGTGAGCAAAACTCCCCTCTCCTGGGAGACCATCTTGGTTACGACCATTGTGCGGCCCGAGATGAAGGAGGCCACTCCTGCGGCCCCCTCACTAGCCTCGGTTGCCCAGCAAGCCTGCCTGCTATCGTTTGAGACCAGGCCGGCCCATCCTTTCCTCTGCCCAGTCACTACTCAGCCCCCTTGAACCCTGGAGGTGCTTGTCTCCTCCCTCAGAGCCCGGCTGAGAGTCCAGGGGTGGGGGAGGAAACTCGGAGCAGACCGGAGAGGCAACCAGGGCTAAAGGACCTGCCGAAATAGGCCTGTGAAGAACCCCTGGTTGTTATGAAGGCTGCTATCGGGTAAATTACGCGGAAGGCGTGTTCTCCGGACGGGACTTACGCATTGTGCGCGCACAGCCCACACTCGCTGGGGTACGTGACGCTGTCTGTGCCGCAGACCTCAGCCAGGATGAACGGACAGGCGGTCAGGACTTGGCCATCCTTTGTGGTTACCCGGCGGTACTTGCTACAGTCCACCTGTAACAGCAATGGCAAGCAGTAGCGTTAGGCCCCGTGCGTCACCTCCCGGCTGTTGTAGCTTCTACCCAGCAGCAGACTAGGGTTCTACTGCAAACTTCCGCTTCCCTTGAAAACAGGGCAGCGGGTTTCTTTCATTCTGGAGGGGAAGGAAGGCGCAGCAGGGAGACGGGATCACGCAGCCGCATTCACACCCAGAGCCTGTAGAACCTCGATAGGAATTAGAAGTGTAGCCTTAAACTAAAGCCTCACAATCGAACCCGTTTTCATTGAGGGTCCATCTCCCGGGGGTTCAGTGAGGCTCAGAAATGGCTTCTGTCTGTGCAAAACGGGGAGGGAGAAATAAGCCACCCGATCTCGCTGTGTTCTGTTACATTGATCTGAGCCTCGGTGAGTGTGAATCCCTGGAGCTCTGTGCACGTCAGCGGAAGTCAGTGTCATATTTTAGTGTCATATTTTAGTGTCATATTTTAGTGTCATATTTTGTAGTTTCTCCAGCAAGGTGTCTGCCCGTTGCACTGCGCATCTCACACCAGATTGTACTCGGGGGGGAGCAGGGCCAGATTAAAGGGGGGCTAGCCGGGCAGCTGTCCAGGGCACCAACCTTTTGGGGGGACACCTGATGGCAGCTGTAAGGGGCACACAGCGCTCCTTACAACTGCCATCAGGCACCGCATGCCCGGCTCCTGGATCACTGGCTGCAGCAGCTCCCAGCGGCCACCCGGGGGAGGGGCCGCATTAACCCCCGCAGCGCCGGCCAGCAGCGCCTTTCCCCCCATGGCTGCGGGACCCTGCATGGCCAGGCTTAGCCCACCTCGAGCAGCCCTGGGCTGCATGCCAGCGGCAGTAGCCAAGCTGGGCCAGGCTGGGCACATGCGTCCTGCCACCACCAGCTCCGCGCGCCCTCTCCCACGCGCCGGCACAGGGGTGGGGCCACGCATGCGCCCTCCTCCAACCCGGGGCACAATTAAACTATCTGCTCGGGGTGCCAGAATGGCTCGGTCCGGCCCTGGGGGGGGTGGGGGGAATCCATAAGGACATAAGAATGGAGTGGATAGGAAAGGCATTTCTGAATCCCAGGCTTACGCCTTCACATGTATGGCCCTGGGTAGTTTTGTTTCATGGTGGGCATGTTTAGAGCTGGCCAGACTTGTAATAATAAACCCGTCCAATCATTTTTATTTGTAGTGGTCATGTGCATCAGTCAACACAATGGACACGTCTCCCCCTTCCTGTATTCCAAAAACTGGTCGCTCGGGGCATCCCCTGGTTCTGTGGGAATAGGATGTTTGTTCATATTTCCACAGCAAAGGGTCATTTCTTGCTGCTCCTTGTCTCAAAGCCCCTTCCTCTTGTAGCCCTCCTTCTGACAGTGTGTGGGTGTTTATAGACAATGGCCATTTCCTGTAGTTAGGGTGAATTCACCCCTCTGCAGAAGATCCTTACAAGCGGTGGGCACCACTAAAATCCAGGCATATTGTGTCTGAACTGCTCTCTGAACCCTGTTGGAGCACACTTGAACCTGCCCGGGCACTCATGAGTGGATCTCCAAGTCACCGTGTTGTTTCAGGCCAATTCCACTAGCCAAATACACAGGGAAGCCTTGGAATTTCACTTCATTCACAAATTTGGGAGCCATCCCGAAGGTCTGAACAAAGACATCGCTTGGCTAGCACACTCCCTTCTACAGCCTAGTGACTTGTCCAACCACACAATGGGGACTTCAAAACAATTGCACCTTCTTTATCAGCCTCATGTAACATAAACACTCGAATTCAGTATTTTTTCCCTTTCTTCCCCCCCACGCTTATTTATTTTGGAACTGGACTTTTAATACTCCAGTCATCTGCAGAAGTGGGCGGTGCCCATGAAAGCTCACGGTCCCATCTACATGGCTTGTTAGTCTTTAAGGTGCTGTGGAACTAGTCGTTGTTTTTTAAGTTTTTTCAGTTACACTCACTCGGCTCCCCCTCGGAAGCTGCTCTCGGAAGTTAGGAAATGCTTTCCACTGACCGTACGGGGCCAGGGTTCGGCCCTGGCTTTGCATCAGGTTGCACTTACCGGCACCGCTTTCGGCTTGCATGCTCCATCGTGCTCTCTGGAAACAGTGGTCCCATGCTCTCTGGAAGAGAAAGAGACCGATATGGGGACTCTCCATGGGTCACAGGAATCTCCCTGCTACCTCCTGCTGCTGGCAGAGCGAACCAAACTCCCACACATCATGGCGGGGGGAGAGGAGGCATGGGATTGAATTAGTCTGTCTCCTTCTACAAGGCGGTATCGGCGTGACTGACTTGTATAAGCTAGTGCCGTCTCTTTACATTGTACCATTGGGAGTAATGTTCTGACCCATTCTTCTGTCTGCTCAGCCATCACGTACTAACCCCCTGCTGCAGTCCAGGGGCTGCCTGTTCCCTGTTTCCCCAGGGAGCCAATGAAGGGTGCAGGGGGGAAACTGAGGGCAGACTAAAGGGCAAAGAAGTAGGGCCAAGGACTAAGAGATCCCCCTCCCCCTCCCCCTCCGAAACAAGCCATGGAAGATTTTCAGGAAGGTGTTTTCTGGAGCGCGGCCCTTGGTTGGTTACTCAGACGAATGTGTCCTCTGTGTGGTACTTACAAGTTATGGGCACAAATCTCGCATGCGTTGGCATATGTGACCCCATCTGTGCCACACACTTTTTGCAGGATCCGGGGGCAGACGATCAGTTCTTTGCCCTCAGAAGGTGTCCTGCGGACCAAGGAACACTCCCTCTGGGAAAGGAAAACAGCAAAGGAATTGTGACAGCCTTGGATGTATGAAACGGTGGCCCCCTTGGCCTACCCCCACCCTTGGCCCCCAGCCTCGCTGGCGGTTATCACAGGAGAAACGAGGCTTGCCTTTTAAACGTCTTCTGCCACCGAGAAGAGGCCTGTTCAGTTCTACGGTCGCTTTTGCTCATTCGCTCATGCCGGTGGGGAAGGATGAGTAATTGGGAGGAAGGACCCTTAGACCTGAACTCTGTGGGACACCTCCATGTACTGAAACTGAGGCCAGGTCTATGCTACCCAAGAACATTGACCTAAGATATGCAACTCCAGCAATGAGAATAGCATAGCTGGAGTTAACGTGCCTTTAAATCAAATTTCTGCGGCATCCCCACCATGGGAGATCGATGGGAGAAACTCTCCCGTCGACTTCTCTTACTCCTCATGACCTGGTGGAGTGCCAGAGTCACTGGGGGCACCATCGGCAGTCTATTTAGTGGGTCTTTACTAGACTCACTAAATCAAACCCCAGAAGATGGATCTCCGGGTAAGTGTAGACCTGGCCAGAATAGGTATTACAAGTGGCACATTTAGTCAAACCTCAGAACTCAAAATCTAATAAGATTTCATTTATGATCCAGCCTCCAGAGAGTGAAATGATAAGAATTTGTCAGCTCACATAGAACAACCAGAGAGAAATACGCTATCAGGTTTGTTGTCTAATCTGTGATACAAGAAAAACGGGGGTAGATTCTCAGCTACTGTAAATTGACCAAATTCTGCTGATGTCAGCAACAGTTGACTTACAACAGACAAGTATATGGCTCTCTGTAGGTAAATTTCATACTTTCTGCCCCAGGATGTCTGCATGCTGCTCTATGAATCTCACACTTTTAGGTTTAAAGCTAGTCAAGTAGGTAACAAATAAATGAATCCAAGTGATTTGCTCTGATGCTTGCTGAAAAACTAGCAGCTGTTTGGATTCCTCTGCGCCCGCCTGGTGTCACAATGCAGGTGTTTTACTATATGCCCCAGTCAGTCACTCAGCAAATGCCAGTGTCCAACAAGGTGAATGCACACCAGGAACCTCGGGGGCCCTCCTCTCATAGTCCCGGAGCAGGCCGGCGACACGTTGCCTGAGACGGTGAGACGAGGTTGCTTTGTGAACAGTGCTGGCTTTCGCAGTCCTGCAGCGGTAGGGCCTTCTGGTTCCTTGTCTCAGACCCTATTCCCCTTCTGTCTCCCTTTCCCCTTTCCAGGATCTGGATAGCGGCCACTTGGATGAAACTGGCCCCTAGATACTAGGGCGGCACGTAGTCTGTGCATCGCCCACGTCCCTGCAGGGATAGCAGGGAACCGTCTCTCTCTGAAGCAACTAGCTAGGAGTTGCTCCATTTGCACGGCTGGAAGTAGGCTCTTGTGCAAGAGGGCTCACTTACCACCTCTATTCGCTTTTTGCACGGGCCATCGTGCAGTTTCCAAACACTGGTCCCAAGTTTCCTGGAGGAGGGAGAGATGGGAGTGAGGGAACTCAGTGAAGTCCTGTCCCCCTCACAGCTCTGGTGCAATGAACCCCCCCATTGCACGGGGGAGAGGAGGCCTCTGACTGCTCCGGGGCGGTACCTGCCCCTCGGACTGGGGCAATGCCGCTGGTTAGCAGGCAGGCGAGGCCTCCTTACAGGGCGTCCTTTGGAGTAACACGCTGGCCCATTCTTTCCTCAGTGCTTAAGCACCGGACAGCCCCCGTCTGGGGCTGTGGTCTGGCCCTTCTATGCCAGCCCCCGAGCACGAAGCCCAGAGCACGCTGGGTGGGTGAAGAGGAGGGGATTGTGGAGACACGGCCAGGGAGGCATGAGGTGAAAGGGCTCCCGCGGGCCCGTTGCTGGTTGCTCAGAAGGAATGGGCGCCGGGCAGCACTCACAGGTTGTGGGCGCACAGCTGGCAGTCGTTGGAGTAAGTGATGCCGTTGGAGCCACAGAGCTCAGCCAGGATCCTTGGGCAGCCTACTGCGGTTTTGCCTTCGGCGCTCAGCCTGCCGGAGTACTGGCTGCAATTGACCTGTAAACACAGCGCAGAGGCAGGCTCGGTGCAGCCCTCGCGATTGGAAATAGCGCCCATGAGCAGCCCCCCCACGGTGGGCCCCCAGACCCCCTCGCTTCTCCCATCTCACACGCCGGGGCTCGAGATGAAGCGTGTTCTTGGGCTGGAAACAGGGCGAGTCGGTTCTAGGCGTTTTCGCCCCGGGAAGGCCCGTTCCCTCAGGCTCCCCCTCTCTGGGAGGCACCCCTGCTTTACGAACAGAGCTAGGCACTAGAAGTGGATCCCTACACCGCATCCCGACACTCAGCATCGAAGGCATGGCCATGTGCGATCCAGGCAGCAGAGGGTTAAATGAGGCCAAGAATTTGTGCCAGTGCGAGCCGTACACGCACAGACAAGTAGCCTTGCAGATCATGCTGCTCCCATCTGGACCAGAGAGAAACCCTCAGGCCGGCTCCTCCCCCGTGTGAATCAAAGGGGCGTCTTTGGAAATGGATTCCCCCCAACAATATGGAGTTGAGCTGATGCTCGGGGCAACACACGCAGACTGAGCACAGACGGTGTCAGGGGAAAGAACGCCACCATTAAATGGAGAAAGTGGAGTCCCAGGGTTTTCCTCTTTCAGATAGGCTGTGTCTAGACTACAGAGTTTTGTCGACAAAACGATACCTGTGTCTACACTGCCGCCGAGTTCTGTCGACGTTACGTAAACCTCGGCAGTTTTGTCAACGGCGGTAAACCTCATTCTACGAGGAATAACGTCTTTTGTCGACAGAGTTCTATCGACAGACGGCGCTATTGCATCTACACTGTCCTTTGCGTCTACACTCTCATGTTGACAAAGCGGCTTGCTTTGTGGACAGAACTAGATGTAGTCTAGACTCTCTTTGTTGACAGAACCTCTGTCAATGGTATCAAAGCCTCTGTCGACAAAAGCCTATCGTCCAGACGTACCCATAGACGGCACAGGGGTGTCTTGCATCATGAGGGCCCCACCTATTCCCAGTGGGTCAGATATAGACAAGATGAATTAATCCAATGCCTGGGAATGATTTCTGTGGCCATTCATCAAATCATTGTCATGGTTACGTGCAACAGCTGGAGTGTTTAGAACCCCACTGCACACAGGGGCCCTGCCGGTGATCAGAAATGGGGGCGTTTCTCAATCTTCCCAAGTATTATCTTGGAAAATCCCAGTCTCCGAAGAGGGTGCTGCACTGATGCATACAGGGGTCCTGTGTCTCCCCTTCGCAGGGCCCTCAATCTGCTTTGCCCGCTACTGAGAAATGAGGCGGCTCTGGGAGCAAATGTGTGCCCAGCTCTGCAGCACTAGGATATTCCGGCTGCTTGGCTCAAACACTGCTCCTCTTCTCGCTCCTTTGTTCTGAGGGGGTATTGAAGTATTTGGACACTGGCCATTTTGTGTATTGAGGATGGAATGAATCCCTGTGTATAGGGCAGGACATCCGCCCAAGAGTCCATCCATCCAATGCCAGAACCCTCGCTCGTTGCAGTCAACAAAGATCTATCTAGTGACATCAGTGGGAATAGGATCCAGCTGTTATTTTGCTTCAGGTTACACTTACCGGGACAATTTCCTGTTTGCAGTCCCCATCATGCTTTTTCTTAATGCTTCCTCCCTGTTGTCTGGAAGAAGGAGAAACAAGTTAGAGAACTCGGTGAGTAACTGTACCGGTTACCCCCAAGAGTCAGTACAATGGCACAGCTGCACCAGTAGCATATGGGAGACAGGCGGTGTCTTACTGAGTGAACGTGTCACTGTCTGTGAGTCAGTACGACTTCTCCTTGTACGACACAAGTCTTCACGAGGGAGATAAATTGTGACCAGATGCTTCACACGTTCCGCATGAACCATCGGGGGAAAGAACACAATTGACGCCATCATTGAGCCGGGACAGATTGCCTTCAAGAGCTCATGGTCTGGACAAGATGCAGCAGGACTGAGGCTATGTCTAGGCTGCTGGCTTCTTTCAGAAGAAGCTTTTCCAGAAGAGATCTTCCAGAAAAACTTCTTTCGAAAGAGAGCGTCCACACTGCCCAAGCGCAACGAAAAAGCGATGTGCTCTTTCGAAAGAGAGCGTCCACATTCATTGGACTATCTCGCATTTAAGTTCTGTGGATGGAGTGGCCACCGGGGCACCTGTGCTTTTTCCCAGAGGCCTCTTCTTTCGAAAAAACCCCTCTTCCCCATCCACACACGCCTTTTTCCATAAGAGTTCTTGCGGAAAAAGGCTTCTTCCTTGTCGAAAGAGGTTTACCGCTGATGGAAAACCCCCGGCATTCTTTAGACTTTCTGTCAAAAGCACGCAATTGCAGTGTGGACGCAAGTGTCGTTTTCCCAGGAAAACTCTGCAGTGTCGACATACCTTGAGAGGCACAAGCCAAGTATCTAACTTTAAAGAGGACCTGGGAGTTAGAGGCCAGTCGCTCCACCTGATACCCCACTGCAGCACGTACGGTGAGTGGGGGAGGAGAGGAGAAAATCAGAGCAGCCGGGAGAGCTAGAAGCCGGCAGAGGCCTCTGGAGCAAGGAGGGACTCTGCAAAGGCTGTCCTGAGGCGCTCCGTGCCCAGAAGGCTGGCTCTGTGTGTTGGACGTACAGGTTATGGGCACACAGCATGCAGTCGTTCCAGTACGTGACGCCATCGGTGCCGCAGACCTCAGCCAGGTTCCTCGGGCAGTTCATTACGACCTTGCCTTCTATAGTCTGAAAGCTGGGGAACTGGCTACAGTCGATCTGTAAAAGTGAGAGAGGGATAGCGCCCGGGCACCCGCCGGGGCAGGGACTGCCCCACACCGCCAGCCCTCAGGCGCAGGAGGGAGCTGCTGAAAACGTTTGCTTCCCTCAGCCGTGGGCAGAGCTGCTCTGCCGGCGCTTGGCAGGCTGCCGGGGAAGGAAGGCCCCGGGCGGGGACCACACCTCAGACCTGCAGGGCTGCACCGGGCCTTCGGTTGGCCTGCGGCAAAGCGTGAAACCGAGACCCCCGCCCTTCCACAAACTCCCCAGGGGGAGCGAGCCCCCCCCCACTCCACAGGACGCTCCAGTCCTGGGGCTCCGGAGGTTTCAGCAGTACGCTGGGCTGGCCCAGCCACCGCTCCAGCCCCACAGAGGTGGGCTGCACTGGGGTGGCCCTATACCCCTTGAACCATGTGGTAAAGCCCCTGTGTTTGGGGTCTTTTCAAATGGGAGCTCCAGGCAAACTGTCCCATTTTCCCCTCCCCCCCCATGGTGCTGCAGACTCGTGTTCGGCACGAGGCAGCCATGCCCCATTGAAAACGGGACCTTCACCCAGTGCCCCGGCATCAAGATCTAACGACTTTTCATTTCTGAGCCCGTCACCAAGGAGCTAAACGAGGCTCAGGACGGGTTTCAGCCCAGGCCGAACAGGGGAAAGACACAATCTACCAGAGCGTCTCGTTTTATTCAGTACAATCTATTTAAAGCCCCCCCCCCCCCCCGGCATGGCCCTCCGCTGCTCTGATGAGACGCATGTCTACAGCTGAACGGGTGCTCGGCCGCCTGGATCGGCGCGGGGGGGAGGGACTGGCCAGGCCAGTCTGGGAAGCCAAAGAGAGGAATGCATTACGCAGGGGTCTTGTGCCTCTCCTTCCCCTCGTCCTGAAACCGCCCACTGGGCGCTTGGCCTGACCCACTGAGGGGCGGCTGCTCTGGAAGGATTGATGTTGCGGTTCCAAGACCTGGTGCATTTCTGTTCCCTGTCTCACACTCCCCGCCCCCCGGCTCCCCCGAGCCCTCTTTCGTTCCTCTGACGCTGCAGCGTCGGGTACGCACAATGGCCGTTGTGTAGCCGGGGGGACATTCGTCCCTCTGCAGAAGGCCAATGCAAAGTCTGTGCTCCGTGAAGGTCCATGCGTGAAGCCCCTGCTAACAGGAGGAGCCTTTCGGCTGAGGTCGGTGGGATTCGAATTCGGCCCTCCCGGTGCGTCGGGGTTCACTTACCGACACGCTCTCCGGCTCACATTTCCCCTTGTGTTTTCTGACAACGGCTTCCTGATGCTCGCTGGAAGAGGGAGAAAGGGGCGTCAGGAGCCTTCGCGAGATCCTCTGCCTGGCATGACGAACCAAACTCCCACGTTCTGGGAGGGCTACCGGCAGGCTCTGATGGCGTCAGCGGATCAGCGTCACCGATTAGCATAACCCGGCAGGACCTGCTCTCAGAAACGCCAGGCCTCCGTCTGGCGACTCCTCAGGACTCACACTGCCGTGTTCCTCCCGCCAGTCCCACGCCACTGCGCCCCTGCCACACGCGGGCGCCGAAATCTGGCTCTTGGACCATCCCCCGCTAAGCACGTAGAGGGGCCAGGGAGGAACGTCAGGGCAGACTGGCGGGACCAGGGACTTAGTGACCCTCAGAAATAGGCCTAGGAAGCATTACGAAGGCAGCGCCAGTGGCTCTGGTCAGTGCTCGGAGGGAACGGTGGTGGCGGGTACTCACAGGTTGTGGGCGCACATCATGCATTCGTTGGCGTAAGTGACGCCGTCGGAGCCACACACCTCATCCAGGATCCGAGGGCAGGGCATCACGACTGTGCCATCCTTCGCCGTAATCGTTCTGTACCCACTGCAGTCAGACTGTAACGGCAACGCAGTAACAGGGCGCATGCCGCCTTTGTTAGCCAGCCCCGTGCTGCTGGCCGGCCTCCCCACGCTGCGCCGCCAGCCCTTGTGGGACCCCCACATCTCCCAGGGGTCCTGGCTAGTGGCACCGAGACCGGGGGAGACTAGCGAGTCTGCTCTGCAGCCTTAGCTGAGAGCCAGCTGGCTTTCAGCCTGTGCGCAAAGCCCCCAGGTTCAATTCCACCTGTGGGCGTTACACACATGCCGCTTGTCTCAGGGAAACTGAAGACTGAATTTTTATCAGGCTGACTGGGCAGAAATGGAGCCTCTGAATCCCAGAGTTTTACCTTCTCAAGTCTCTAATCCTGGGATGCTTTTGTGTCTTGCCGGCCCAAACTATTTCCACTGGTTTAGAGCTAGTCCAACACTCCAACGAGTTTAACCAACTAGCATGCCTGCTTGTGGCTCACGTTCCTGAAATTATTTCTGAGTCTGGGGACGGCAGTGAGGGTGTTTTGAACGCCCTGCTGGAGGTCAGAAAATGGGCTGTGTTCCAGCCTCCACAACGTGTCATCTTGGAAAATCCCAGTCTCCAAAGGAGCCAATGCACTGATAAATCCAGGAACCCTGAGTCTCCCCTCCTAAACCCTACGTCAGGATGCTCAGGGCTTGTCCTGAGACTGAGCTGGGGGAACAGGACTTCCTGAAGCACTGGGATATTTCTGCTCCTTCTTTCATGCCCTGTTCCTCTTTGCCAGCGCTCTCTAGAATGTGATCGCTGGCAAATGGCCGTTTTGCACAGCTGGGCTGAAGATCTGCCCTAGGAAAAGGGACAGCATGTGGTCTAGGTACCACGTAGGACCATGTGTTTGGTGCCCGAATCGTCTCCCGCTGACTGCGCTCCAAAGCTGTCTTTCCACTGACATCGCTTGGCGAAGGATCGGGCCCCTCCTGTGCCCCAGTGACACTTACCGGCTCATCTGCCTGCTTGCATTTCCCATCGTGCTTTTTGCCCACGCTGGTCCGATGCTCCCTGGAAGAGGGAGATGGGGGTTAAGGAGCTCGGGAAGCAACTCTCCACGTGATACTCGAGGGGCTGGTACTGTGTGGGATGGGGCGGGGCTCATGTGCGCAGGGCAGTATCAGCACCGCTGACCAGCATCATCCCGCAGACCAGGCGGGGGAGAGACCTGCTCTCCAGCTGCATGGAGCCAGGGCCGGCTTTAGGCCGATTCGACCGATTCCCCCAAATCGGGCCCCGCGCCTAAGAGAGCCCCACGCCCTAGAGCCAGAAGCGAGCTGGGCGAGCTGTGGGAGGGGGCGTCGGCCCGGAGGAGGAGCACGACAGCTTCCCTGCGCCGCAGGAGGGGTGAGTCAAGTGCAGGGGAAGGAGGGACATGACTCTGCCCTGTCGCTGGGGATTTAAAGGAGGACTGTGATTTTTTTTTATTTTTTATTTTTTTGCTCAACAAAAAATCCTGGCTGTTCAAATTGGGCCCTGCAGTTCCTAAAGCCGGCCCTGCGTGGAGCTGCGCTGCAGAAGTTCTCTGTGCGGCCCCAAAGCCTGTCTCTCTCCCCAGAGAAGTTAGTCCGGGAGAAGACAGGGCCTCACCCTTTCTCTCGACTGCCCGGCAGCCAGTCACCACACTGCGCAGCATCCTTCCTCGAGTTCCCAGGCGTGACAGCGCCCTACGGTGCACCACTTAGAGCAGCGGCTCTCAGCATTTCGGCCCGCAGCCCACCCTGCTCAATGCAGACCTTTCCACGGACCCCCATGATGGCAAAATGGGTGCAGATGGGGGTGCAGGGTCTGGCTGGGAGGTTGGACGCAGGCCCGGGCTTGGGGGGGGGTCTGGGAGGGAGGGAGGGTGCAGGAGCAAGAGGGGGTGCATGAGGGTGATGGGATGCAGGGTCTGGGTATGAAGGAGATGGGGGGCATTTACCAGGCTCTGTGCCTTCTGCTGCTCCCAGGCACCGCCCTCCCGCTGCTCCCATTGGCTGCGATTCTGACCAATGGGAGCAGTGGAGAAAGCCTCCAGGTGAGCGGTTTTCCTTGCAGCTGTTCCCCTAGCTGGCGGGAGGGGAGGGGGAGGGGCAGTGCACAGAGCCGCTTGCTCCCCCCACAAGCTAGTTCCAGCCCACAGGGCTCACCTCCCCCAGCGGGAAGCCGGCGCTGGTGCTCCAACCTCACGAGGGGGCGGGGCGGGGGGTCACAGGGCTGAAGTGCCAGAGCAGGCTCCCAGCTGCAGGAGAAGTGAGCTCCGAGCTGTGGCCCATGTGCAAGATGGACACGGATCACTAGTGATCCTCGGACCCCACTGTGAGAATCACTGATTTGGAGTGACACCGTGACCCGTCCTGCTCTGAGCCCCGTCACCTCACCGCTCCCTTGGGACGCTGTTGCCTGGCCCGTCCCTGCGCGCCCGGCTCAGCACTCATCCCGGGAACGCAGGGAGGTCTGGCAGGGCAGAAAGTAGGGCCAGGGCCTCCGAGCTCTGCAGGCTGCTGGTATTCCCAAAGGCTGTCATCAGACGCTATCGATTGCTAGTGACGCGGGAGGCATGTTCTCTGAGCAGGACTTACGCGTTGTGAGCGCACAGCGCACACTCGCTGGGGTACGTGATGCCGTCTGTGCCGCAGACCTCAGCCAGGATAAACGGACAGGCGGTCAGGACTTGGCCATCCTCAGCAGTGCCCGAGGGGTACTTACTACAGTCCACCTGTGAGAGCAATGCCAAGCAATGGGCGTGATGCGGCCGTTCAAGTGCGACATGGTGCCCCTGAGTCATCTGCCTGTTCTGCGACTCCGGCCTTTCTAATGTCTGCCCTAAGGCAAAGTCCGGTTATATTTACCCTGATTCGTCCTCCCCCAATGGGCTGAGCCTGCTCTAAGGTCGTTTTCTGGAGGGGGAATGCACCAAAGCATTAATTCTCTGTGTGCTGGGCGAAGCAACCACGCCCCTCTGAGACCAGCGAGCTGGTACAAATCCAGCGCTAAGCCGAAGCTTCAGAATCAAATGCGTTTTTGAAACATGCTTTCCAGAGGGTTCTCTGAGGGGAGAAGTTTGGTTCGGCACATGCAGTCAATGCATTTAATATAAAGAAAACCCTTCGGCTAGATTCCCAGCTTATGTAACTCAAAGTCACCGACATTGATTGACTGACGATCTGGTCCCTTATTGTGTTTTTGGTCCAGTTTCTCCGATGCTAGGTCTACGCGCTGTTCTAAGGACCTCTCAAGGTCCAAGCAGAGGTTGTCTCAGGTCAAATAATAATAACAAACACAATTCCACTGTTTGGAAACAGAATATCTGAAGGTCAAGGTTTTACTCTTCAGATATAAAGCGCTGCGAGAACTTTGCAGGCAGATGACTATTGAATTATTCTCCCAGCTACAGAATTGGTTGAGTACAAATAGCCCTTCTGGGACTAAATATTGTGTCTATTGCTTATATTCATCACGTTGTTTGTTGAACAGATAGTTCAGGTCTAGGATTGTCTGGCTATGACAAAAATATTTGTTGAAATGATCTGATAAGAACATAAGAATGCCCAGTCTGGGTCAGACCAAAGATCCATCTAGCCCCCAGTCCTGTCTTCTGATAGTGGCCAATGCCAAGTGCCCCACAGGAAGTGAACAGAACAGGTAATAATCAAGTGATCCCTCTCCTGCCATCTGACAAACAGGCTAGGGACACCATTCTTACCCATCCTGGCTGCCATTGATGGACCTAACCTCCATGAATTTATCTAGCTCTTTTTTGAACCCTGTTATATTCCTGGTCTTCACAACATCCTCTAGCAAGGAGTTCCACAGGTTGACTGTGTGCTGTGTGAAGAAAAACTTCTTTTTGTTTGTTTTAAACCTGCTACCTATTAATTTCATTGGGTGACCCCTAGTTCTTATGTTATGGGAACAATGAAATAACTTTTCCTTATTCGCTTTCTCCACACCAGTCATGATTTTATAGACCTCTGTCCTATCCCCCCTAAGGCTATGTCTAGACTGAAGGCTTCTTTTAGAAGAAGCTTTTCCTGAAGAGATGTTCTGGAAAAACGTCTTCCAAAAGAGAGCTTCCACACTGCAAAAGCACATTGAGGAAGCGGTCTGCTTTTTCGAAAGAGAGCGTCCACACTGAATGCACACTATCTCACATGTCAGCTGTGATTACTATGGCCACCAGGGCACCTGTGCTTTTCCCTCTTTGCTCTTCTTTCAAAAGAACTCCCTCTTCCCCATCCACACGCGCCTTTTTCCGAAAGAGTTCTTTCAGAAAAAGACTTCTTCCTCGTAGAATGAGGTTTACCAATGTCGGGAAAAAACCCTCTGTTCTTTCGATTTCCTTTTGGAAGAACGCGATTGCAGTGTGAATGTAATTGAAGTTTTTTCAGAAAAACGGCCGTTTTCCCGAGAAAGCTCTGTAGTGCAGACATACCCTTAGTCTCTTCTTTTTCTAAGCTGACCAGCCTCAGTCTTTTTAATCTCTTTTCGCATGGCAGCCGTTCCAAACCTCTCATCGTTTTCTGCAAAAATCCCCCAGTAATGGTTTGGTGACTATTCTACAAAGAGCTGCAGGTTGCAGTGTTTTTCATACCCTCAGCCCCAGTGTGGTCACTACCCGTTTATCTTGGGTCAGAAAGTGAATCCATGGACAGTTCTGCCACTCACCTCACTGCCAACGGGGACAGCTGAAAGAAAAGCAGAGACAGAAACATGAAACTGACCCAAACCACTCACAGGAGCAGATCTGAAATGTGCAGATCTCATTGTGGAATAATTTCCTGCCGTTTCTAACCCAGTGGCTATCCCTGAACAGATTCTTAAACTAAACACCATGGCTGTGTCTAGACTGGTCAGTTTTTCCGGAAAATCAGCCGCTTTTCCAGAAAAACTTGCCAGCTGTCTACACTGGCCGCTTGAATTTCCGCAAAAGCACTGACTTCCTACTGTAAGAAATCAGTGCTTCTTGCGGAAATACTATGCGGCTCCCGTTCGGGCAAAAGTCCCTTTTCCGCAAAACTTTTGCGCAAAAGGGTCAGTGTAGACAGCTCAGATTTGTTTTCCACAAAAAAGCCCCGATTGTGAAAATGGCAATCGGGGCTTTTTTGTGGAAAAGCGCGTCTAGATTGGCCACGGACACTTTTCCGCAAAAAGTGCTTTTGCGGAAAAGCGTCCGTGCCAATCTAGACGCTCTGTTCCGAAAATGCTTTTAATGGAAAACGTTTCCGTTAAAGGCATTTCCGGAAAATCATGCCAGTCTAGACGTAGCCCAGGTGTGCAGTTTGGTACCAGGATGGTCACTGAGGCTAAGCTGTCTTGATTTTAATGTGACTTGGTGTTCTGTTGGGATTTGCTTTTCTTTTTTATGCGCTGAGTTTTGTGATCCAAACGGCCAGTTACAGGATATCACAGAAAACATACGTCAGGATAACCCCTCGATGTCTTTACAGCTGCGTGTGCTCTCATAGAAAGCCCTTACTTATTTAACGTCCTTCGTGGCGCCCACAGCTAATTATGGGTGTAAAACTGTACCTGCAGTTACTTTGACCCACCAATCAGAGGGTACGTCTAGACTACAGGCTTAAGCTTCTGTCGACAAAGAGCATCTAGACTACATCCAGGTCTGTCGACAAAGAGCGTCTAGACTACATCCAGGTCTGTCGACAAAGAGTGTCTAGACTACATCCAGGTCTGTCGACAAAGAGCGTCTAGACTACATCCAGGTCTGTCGACAAAGAGTGTCTAGACTACATCCAGGTCTGTCGACAAAGCAAGCCGCTCTGTCGACATGAGAGTGTAGGCGCAAAGGACAGTGTAGATGCAATAGCGCCTTCTGTCGATAGAACTCTGTTGACACAAGGCGTTATTCCTCGTAGAATGAGGTTTACAGCCGTCGACAACACTGCTGAATTCTGTCGACGTTATGTTGACAGAACTCAGCGGCAGTGTAGTTTGGTCAACAAAAGTGGACTTTTGTTGACAAAACCCTGTAGTCTAGACACACCCAGAGGGTGCAAAAATAACCCATTTAAGTCTGTCCTGACATTTGGCCCTGGAAGTCGTGACTTTTCAGTGCCATCTTTTGGTGATAAAATAGCTCTGCATAGAGACTGTGTTTGAGGACAATTCCATGTTTGGGAGGCTGGATAGCTCTCTGGTTGGGACAGAGGACTGGATGCAGAACGGCAAAATGACTCACCTGAAGCGCACCACGTTGTTAGAGCGAGGAACACGAGGAGGCCTGTCATTGTCCTGGCGGAGAGGAGGGGGTGGTTGAATCTGTGTTGAATTTGTTAGTGCTCAGCTGCGGCGATGCTCTCTCAGGGCTCCTCTCGGATGGTGATCATGTACCAGAAGGACGTGTGTGTTTAAAACTGCATATATATACCCTTGTGTGTCCAGCCTGGCCGTCCTTATTGTGAAACACCCCTCGGGTCTGTCACTGCTCTGGTAGGCCTGCAATATTTACTGAGGTCTTGACTTTCCAGCTAATGATTCACTTTTCCTAGCTAATTGATTTTGGCTTGTCCTTTGGTTAGTAGCTTCAGACACATTTTCCTGAGCCAGAAAAATAAATCCTAGTGAGAGAGCAGAGAATGTAAGAGGGGCCAGTGAATTGTAGCGTCGGTCATGAAGGCAGAGCTGTGGTTATTCCCCAGAGAGGGATGAAGGCTCTTTGTGGCGCACACTCTCCTGATGGGCGAGAGGTTTGGAGGTTAAAGCATGTGGAGCTGGTTCCAAGTTGTTTTCACGTCCTAGCTGAGAGACGTGAGCCCTCATCAAGGTCCAGGCCCGAAGAACAGCCCCCAAGCGGGCCCCGTAAGACATTATCTCACCAACCTTCCCCCTCGATCACCACCAGAGCACCTCGACAGGTGGCTTTGGGGACCCAGTGTGCAAAGTGAGACTCTACGGGCATGTCGGGTAGAGCGAGTCATCGAACGTAGGCCGGACAGGCCCAGCCGACGCTAGTTTGACGCCTTTCAGCGCAAGCCGCCAATGCCGCTCAGCCCCCCCACACTAAACCCAGCAGCCCACACGGGCACAAAGCGTTCCAGCCCACAGGAGGCTCCATTGCTGTGTGCCTGTGGGCCCCGCAAGGGCCGGGAGTGGCGAGGAGAGAAAGAGCAGACAATCCCAGAGGAAGATGGAAAAGTCCGGCCTGAGGGAACCTCCCTTCCCATCTCCCCATAGGATGGTCGGTTAGACCCTGAGCTTGGGATCACGAACCAGCCAGCCAAACACCCGAGACAAGGCCTACCTAGCGCCACCTGAGAGCCTGGGCCCTCCCGTCCAACCGCCAGTCTCCAGCCGCGGACAGCCCTCGCGCTTCAGAGGAGAGATTGAAAAAACCTCCCAGAAGACACGGGGCGGGGGGGGGGGGGGGGGGGGGGGGGGGAATGAGTGTGAACATACGTCCCGTTTTGGCCGGGACAGGCCCTTTCTGAAGCCCGGGCCTGGAATCCTGGCAAAACTGGGCCTTTGTCCCGTTTGTTCTTGCCAACGGCTCCTCAGCTGGCAAAGGAACGGGACAACTGGCCAGTAGTGCCAGAAGAGCGGGGTGTGGCGCCGGGCTGCGCGCAAGGAAGGTGCAGCGGGGGGAGCAGCAGCAGCGATGCCAGACCCACACAAGAGGGTGGGTCGGGCCAGACCAGTCCTGGGTGGGCGACAGTCTTGGACTTGTCCTGGACATGGTGGGACAAGGGGATCTTGGGCCAGCCCCAAGGCAGGGAAATCCTGGGCATGATCAGGAGGCAGGGACGGCTTGGGCTGGCCCCACACAGGAGGGTCCTTGTGTGGCCCCATGGGGGGGGACATCTCATGTTGGCCTTGCACAGGCAGGCAGCAGAGAGGCTCGGGTTAGCGCCCCAGGGTGGGGGGCCCAGGTGGGTGTGCGTAGGCAGGGAGGGCTCAGTCTGCCCCCTTCCCGGGAAAATCCCTTCCTGACCCTTGGAGCCGAGAAGCCTGAGCTTTTAGGAACACCCGCTAGAAACCGCCCGTGCGCCCTGGGGCTGTGGAGCTCTGCCCCAGGACTACAAGCTGCCCGGTCGCATGACTGTGTCCTGCTCTCAGCACCAGTCCCTTGTTTGCCCCGCTCAGCCAGAGCCCCCTCGGAGAATGAGGGATCTTCTCGCTGCCAGCCTGCCTTGGTTCCTGGCCCGTTCCCAGCCGTTTGCCGAGGTGCCAGCATCGTCCCTTGGCTTACCCGGCCCCCTAATCCATTTGGACTTCCAGCGTTTCTCACTCTATTCCTGCATTCGCTAACCTCCCCGACGTCGCTTTCTCGGCTGATCAGCCTCCTTTCTCCATTCCCTGCAGACTCTGTGTGCTCCTAACCACCTTTCCGAAGCAGCAATCCAGCCAGCTGCATTGGGGGCCTGTCCTTACACGTGCTTTCCCCCTTGCTCGGGTTGCAGATTTCAAATCGTGTGTGGATTGTGGCACTGCAAGAAGAAAGGGACTCTTGGAAACGCTAGTGCTGAGCTCTCCAGAGAAGCCAGGCTTGAGTGAAACTCAGCCAAAGACCACAGAAATGCCCCCGCTCGGATCCATCAGGCGAGATTATGTGCAGCCCACGGCAGCATTAAAACATAGCGAGTCAGCATAGTTCTGCCAAGATAACTCGCGAGTAAATTGCAATGCAGTTGCATAAACAAAGGGAATATTTGCGTTCGGAGGCAGCTAAGTGGGAAAGTCCAGCAGGCACCTGGTGGTGCAGAAAACCCAGAACATGACTTACTAGACATGCAGGTGAGTTATCAAGCTCTCATTCCCTCGGGTAATGCCCAGTGGTCCCTGTACTCCGGGCACTTGTGCGGCCTCTCAGGAGAGATTCAAATCACAGACTCATAGAACATTAGAACGGGAAGGGATCTCGTGAGGTCATCAAGTCCAGTCCCCTGCCCGCATGGTAGGACCAAGCATGGTCTAGAATGATTATCCCTGACAAGTGTCTGTCTCACCTGCTCTTCAATATCTCCAGGGATGGAGATTCCACAACCTCCCTAGGCAACTTATTCCAGTGCTGAACCACCCGGACAGTTCCTGATGCCCTGCCGATTAGCAGAGTGCCCACAGCTGGGTGTTTGATGCTAGTGGTGGTGCACATGCCTCAGTGCACTATAACAAAGTTTATTCCTCACATGGCAGGAAAAGAGCAGAGGGAACATTGGCCATACCCCCAAGCAGTGACCACCACAGGGCAGAGCGCTTCAGGGTGCCACAGGGCACCTCACTCTTTAGAGCATCAGCGCCTTGCCAGCTCAGACTGAGCAGCAAAAGACCAGGAGGTGATAAAAGCCAGCAGGTGGCCCAGATGGGGTAGGCAGCTGCCAGGAGCGGGAAGGCAGTGGGGAGAGCTGGCTCACATGGCAGGCAAAACCCAGGCATGTGTCTGTGTCGTGTGGTTCAATTTGTTTTAGAGGGAAACCAGGACGCTCTAGGGAAATGTAACCACTGTCTTATTTATTGCAAGCTGTGAGCAGTGAATACAGTTGTTGAAATTATACAAGCCTTAACAACCACTGTACAATGTAACCCGTCACTACTGTACAATTCATACAGCGCAAAGCAACGCAAAAGCAACTAACAGAAGAGCTACTAGAATACAACAATAAAGCCTGGTTCACTCGCATGTCACCTGTGTGCCACCTACAGTTCCAGGCAGGTGGGTGTGGTCCCACCCATCGGAGCGCCGATTTACATCGAGCAGAGCCTGGGGGTCAATCCTGCTCCCTCCCTCCCCTCGATTCTTCTGACGAAGCCCACTGGATAACAAAGCGAGACTCGGTCGTTCGAATACTATTTACCAATTGGTTACGTGTTGTGCAAGATACCTAGCCTGCCTGATGCCCTTATGTGGGTTCATCCTGCTACTCGGGATATTGCACAAAATCCCTGCGTAGTTGACAGTTGTGTGGCTGCAGCTGTAATTTTTACTTATCAGAAACAGAAGGACCCGTCCAAGGTTGATTGTCATGTGTTCTTGACGTGGTCTTGCTGTGCCGCTTAATCTGCATTATTGTGCAAAACATTCCGGCCTCCTAAAGCTTCTCCCCCGCCCCCAGCCTTACCTGCGTGCTACGTGCACCAGACTTGAGACAGGCCCGGGTTTTGCTTTTTAGGGGTCAAGGCAGGGCCGTCCAGGCTCCCCTACAGTCCGGAGCGGGGCTGGGAGGAGCTCCTAGGAGCCGTGCCGTTCTGCCGGGAAGGCCCTGGGCCAGCAGGTGTGTGGGGTTCAGGGATCACGCAGTGCCCCCTTCCCGCTGGCAGGGCCTAAGTCCTCCACCAGCTGCAGACACTCTGCCTGGGAAGCTTGCTCAGCCCCATAGACCCTCTGAGGTGAGTGGCCTGGACAGAGGAGACCTCCGGGGAATGGTTGGCTCCTGCAGGAGACGCCGGTTGAGGGAAAAGGGACGATTGTGCGGAATGTGCATCACTTGGAGGAAATAAAGCAGACGCCCTGGGAAAGAGGGACAGTCCCTGCCTCTGGCCACGGAACCAGTCCCCCCTGGGCTGGGGGACAGGGCAGCAGCCTCTCCAGGGTCTGGGACACAGTAACTCCAGTATCATCAGAGAGGGGGCTCAGAGCAGCTGCGGTGATACCATCAGACGAGGGTCCAGCCCCTGTTCTCTCCTCCATGGTCCCTGCCTGTCCCCGTGGGACCTGAGCGTCTCCCGCATGCACGCAGCATGTGTAATGCCGGCAGGCGCAACCGAACCCGGGCCCTCCGGCGCTCAGTGCCTGCGCCTCTAGGACGCGAGCTGAAAGCCAGCGGGAGCACAGCGAAGGGTGTAGAGCAGACTCCTGGAAGCGGGCTAGGTGCCGTTCCACGGTTCAGTGCCCCACGCCCGGCGGGTGTCTCGGTTACAACTGCACCCAGCAACGTGTGTGTGTCTCCCTCTTTCTCCAAAGAGCAGGGGCGTGGCTTAGCGTTTCGTTCCACGGGAAGTGCCTGGAGGAGCTTGCAGGCCAGAGCCACGGGGGAGGTTTGCCAGGGACACTGCGGGTGCCGTTAATCAATCCGCATTGCTTGGGCTGTTATCGCTCCTGCGTGGGTGCTTGTTAGCTCCACATTCCTCTCTTCTGGCAAACAGAAGGTACAATAATCCCCAGAAATACTGCAGCCCGCTCACCTGGCACAGGCTATGCTCACTCCGCCTTTCAAGCGGCTGCAGGTTATGTACGTTGCATGTGTCTCTGCCGGCTGTTCCCCCACAACCACGGGGACACACGATGTGGCAGCCCTTGAACTGATCTCACGGAGCAGAATTCTAATAAGGACGACCACGCCGGGCACGGGACTGATCTACACTCCTGTCCCCTGGCTCATTCTTCTCTTTCATCTGCACAGAGCCCAGTGAGCCCCCGGGGATCCGTTTCCCTTCCTTAGTGCTCACATCCAAGACTGGCAATGCTGCCTGTGACGTAGTGGGGGTACTTGCTGGGCTGTGGTGACCTCTGCTGTCTGGAGCAAGACCCATCAGGGAAAACCTTATTATGCAAAGGTACCCTACCGGTTGAACCAGCCAACCCCCCATGGGGAGAAACAAAGGGAGGTGGAAGGCTGCCCTGGCTGGGGGCAGGGCTGGGAGAGGTAGAGTTAGTTCCTGTCTGGAAAGCAGGGGAGAAGGAGCTGGGGAGGGGGGCTGGGACTCCCCTATCTCAAGGGGAGCACTGAGGCCTCTTAGCCCCAGTTCCTGTAACCAGATTCCATCTGTGCTATGCTGTATCCTGGAGGAGCAATAAACCACCCTCAATTCCACTGGCTGGTGGAGTCTGTTTGTGCCATTTCGGGGTGCAGGAGACGGGGGACCCCCAACGCGGCGTCACACTGCCGAATTGACTGTGCAGTCTGTAGAAAAGGAGCCTCCAAATCTCAGCGGAGCGGCCATGTTCGTCTGTAGCTTAACAAAGCAGCACGCGGTCCTGGGGCTAGCCACAAGAGAACCAGGAGCGTTCGTGGGGGAAAGCCACTTCCTCGGATGCACTGGAGTGGAAATAACAGCACCCAAGAGATCTATGAATCAGCAGAAGTACCTGTCAATTGTAGGACCCGTGTTAGCGAGGCTCGGTCAGTGGGCAGGAGGTGTCCCGTACGTGGAAATGCAGATGTGAACGGCAGGAGAAATCGGCTTTGAGTCACCAAAACAAATAGGGGCCTTTGGAGCACAAGCTGAGAGGAGACGGGGAACCGCTGTGCGGCTCCGCAGAGTGGAAAATCTCTGGTATTGGCTCACAACCAGACAGGAGTCTGCCGCCGGCTGTGCGTGCGTCTCTGGCGGCCGAGCTCAGACGGCAGACGTGGTGACTCGCCGTTGGCTGGGCCTCTGGGCTCGGAGGCTTCCACCCTGCATGGGCATCACAAGCGGTGAATTCCCCAGGGGGAGTGGTTGCTCCTTCCGCAAGTGGCAGGAGGCAGCGCTGGCGAGCACCGGGCCCAGGACCATGGGGGCAGAATGAGCTTGCAGCGCAGACAATGGCATGTGCCGTAGTGTTGGTACCTTGCTGGTTGCTAGGCTTGGGCTGTGGGTGACCCCCACTGGCTGCTGCCTGTACCACGGCCCAGCAGGTAACTGTTCTACCAGCTACCCCCCAGGGAGAGGAACAAAGGAAGGTGGAAGGCCGTCCCTGGCTGGGGGCAGGGCTGGAAGAGAGTTAGTTTCTGTCTGGGAGCATGGAGGAAGCAGCCTAGGGAAGGGGCTGGGATTTAGGGGCCCAGTCTCCCCCATCTCAAGGGGGCTGAGGCATCCTAGCCCTGCCCTGGAACCAGATTCCATCTGTGCTGGGCTGTATCCTGGAGAGGCAATAAACTCCCTCTGTTCTACTGGCTGGTGGAGTCTGTCCGTGCCACTACGGGGGTGCAGGAGACGGGGAAACCCCAACGCGCCGTCACATGGCGCGCGCTTGGTTTGGCTTGTGACTGGACCCCCCCCCCCCAGCCTCACCCAGACGCCACTGGGAGCTAGCGCCGCTCTGCTAGAAGGGCTCCTGAACCCTGATTGTAGAAGAGACTGGAGCAACCTCAAGGAACTGGGGTCAGAACAAACTTGTGAAATGCAGCCAAAGTCTACAGCCACTTCATGTGAACTTTATCCGCAGGGAGGGGTTATTTACGGACCGAGCCCCAGCTACAGGGGATCCGCTAGCATCCTGCCAGGTTTCTGGGGGGCAAATTGCAATGAAGGTCTATAGTTGCCTTAGGACACAGGTGTAGGGGAAGCGCAGGGGGTGCGTGGGCCTCGCAAACTGTCCGGAGGGAGACTGCCTGCCGGCCTGGCGCCTGTAAAACACACCAAATAAACGAGTCCTGGGAGACTGAGACTCTCTCCAATGCACCGTCAGACTCCAACGGGACCAGGGAGGGCAGGAGAGCACGGCCAGCTCCCGCCTCCTGCCAGCTCCCGCCTCCTGCCAGCCACCCGCCTGGAATCCCAGAATGACCCCGGTAGGACTACGGCAGGAAAGAGACAGACAGGACCTAGGTCTGGGCTGCCCTTCGTGGCTCGTGTGCGGAGTCCCGGGACGCGGCCCACGCCTGGCTGTAGGGTGTGCCCCTGCCACCTGTGACCTTTCCAAACACGCTCTCTGGGGCTTTCTCCCCCTCGGAGGAGTTCCCGGTAACCTCACTCTACAAGATGGAAAACTTGGCATCCGGTAGGCGGCTGGGGCCCAGAGACACTGCCGATTGTGCTGACTCATACGCTGCTTTATTGTGCCCTTGTGCGTCCCTGTCTGGAGCTGCCTGTTGCTCCGTGCCCGACCGGGCCTGACTTTCTGTTCTGTCTGTGCAGCGTGGCCCCGCAGGGTCCTCTCACAGGCGCCGCGCGCTACAACTACAACCACATGCTCGCTTGTCAGAGGAGGCATCTGGAGACCAGGCTCTGAGCCCGATCTCCCGCCAGGTCTGTGCGACCCCACCGAGCCCTGAGACGCCTAAGGGCAGGCAGCCTCTAGCGGGCACGGCGTGCGTGTCTCGCGCACCGCACCACGCTCGCCGGGAGAGAGAAACGCCCGGTCAGAGGCGGAGCCACAAAAGCAACGAGGGGTCCTGTGGCCCTAGAAAGGCTCTGGCCAGTGCAAGCTCACGTTCAGCTTCCTGTGTCACAGTGTAATCACTGGGATTGACCAGTCAGCGGGAAGGAAGCCAGCGATGGTGTCCCTCTCGTTTCTCAGCCCCACCGGTGTGGGGTTATCCCCGTGGTCTCTGACCCACTTTGCGTCCATTTCAGTCGTCATTGACTCAGACAATGAGTCTGTGGCTCCCACCCGTTATTCCAAGCACCAGACTTGGCCCAAAGACCGTCTGGTTGCCCCGTGGCCGGGAGCTGGAGGGCTTTGATTCATTTGCATTTAACAGGTGGAGTGAATTGTAGCTCCCTCATCTCCCAACATGCAGGGCATGGCCTGCGGCCACGGCCTGTCCCAGCGCAAAGAGAACCAGACAGAGGCGGGAGGCTAGACTGCTTGGCTCCAGGTGTAATACGGCCGGCTGGAACGCCTCGTCTCGGGGGCCTGTGTCTGTGCATGAAACAGGGCAGCCAGAGGGACGAAGCGTTGAATTCTGCAAGTGGCACTTGGTTTTCAGCTATTTCCCCCAGCCACAGAGCCATGTCCTGGGCTGAAAGTTGGCCGTGCATGGTGTGGAGGGTATCACTGTTTGTGGTGGCGCTGTAGCCGTGCTGGTTGCAGGACAGGAGAGACGAGCGAAGCAAAGAACTTGCCCCCTGGCTGTGTCTCTTACCCTGCGGCTTTGCCATGTGTAGAGACCCCTGTGGACCTGATGGGGCTACCGGAGGCTCCCCATGGCCGGTTATGTTAGACCCCCGCATACCATTGGAATGGGCGCCTGGCCCGGAGCCCGTTGACGCCCGCCAGAGAGGTAGCGCCCGGAATGCCCCTTCGCCTTGCACCGGGATGTTTGCTTTCACAAGCGGCCGTGCGGCGGGAGACACTCAAAGGCTCGTCCCACGCACGAGGAGCGTGCAGACGCCATGCCCCTGCCCTGTGCGGTGACAGCCTCTCTTGCACGTTCGCGTTGCGGTGACAAGGGGGTCGCGCCGTTGGGTGTCCCGCGCACCCCTCGGGACGGAGCCATTTTGCATCAGATGTACAGAGCGCCGAGGGTCTGATACTGCCAGACACTGCGCACTCCCTGTAAAGTACAGTCCCCTTGGTTATTATCGGTTGTCATAGACGTACCAGGACCGCCTTGGGCCAGGCACATTGCATCCCGCACAGCAGCTGGCCCCTGGAAAACCACGCCTCGGAAAGCACCCCGTTCCTCCATCCGTTTGTCTCCCACACACCCACTTTACAAACAGAGCCAGATGCACAAAAGCAGGACCAGGATGCACACGTCCGGGCACGCCACGGCCCGGCACTGGGAAATGTGGCTCGCCTGCCAATCACAGTGTGAAAGAGCTTTCCCGGTGCCCCCTGTCCTGCACCGTGCACTCTCCCGGGAGCACCGGCATGGCCAGAGCCCGCCCTGGTCCCACGGGGCCCTCGGGCAGCAAGGTGAGCGCTAGGCTTGCAAAGGGGACACAGTGCAGAGGAGTAAAGTGGGGAGGGAAGGGAAGAACGTGAAAGAGCGAGGGGGAGAGGCTGAGGAGGAACAGGATGCAGAGGGGAAATGGCAAAGAAAGTCCCTTGTAGGCGGCAGGAATCACGGGTCTGTATTTCTGTGGCCAACGATAACAGAGCGAGGGCCGATGCCTGGAGCCGGTTGAGAAACGCCGATTCTTTCGGAACCACGTTTCCTACCAGTATTTCTCAGGTTTTCAGTGTAAAACCGAAGCTGAAACCCACTTCTGGTCAAACAGTTTAGTAAAGACATTCAGTTCCGGGGGTTTGGCCTGGCTGAAAAACTGGAAAATTATCATGAAACCAGCGTCTGTGAAACTGTTTCTTTTTGCTCCAAAAGCCCCTTTTCATTTGGACAAAACAAATTGCAGCCCTCTCCTATTCCCCTGTAGCCATCTTACCGCCGCGGCTGCAGGGCTCCCTTCCCCGCCAGCTTCTGCCCACGGAGCAGCCTGCTTGTATCTGCCCCCTGCGTGAAGTCTTTCCCCATGTGCCTGGCGTCCCTGCTGCCTCTGGCCCTGCCCTGTTTGCTGCCCAGCCGCGTTCGCCTTGCTAAGGGTGGCCAGGGCCGAGGTTGCCGGGACGAGCCAAAGGGAACATTAGCAGAGTCCAGTCAGCTCCTAGATGGGTCCCTGGGGGGCCGGGCTCGGATCCCGTTGGCGCTGACCACGCCCAGAAAAGTCAGATCGGACAATGGCCTCGCTAGTGCAACGCGTCTCAGGCTGGCTGCCCTGGCAGGGAGATCCACCCTGGGCCGGCTGCTGCCCGCGTCTAAACGCCATCCGAAGCCGGGGCCTCTCGACCCGCACCTGGACAAGACTCAGCTGCCCCGTGGCCAGAGGGCAGACAGCAGGGCGGAGGGAGGGAGCTGACCGGCGTGGTTCTCGTGAAAGAATCCCCTGCCTCATCAGAACCCCTGGATCTCAAAGCGCTTCACAGACACAAAGCCTCACAGCAGCCCTGCACGGTAGAGAAGTCTTTATTTTCACCTCCGTTTTGCAGGTGGGGGAAACTGAGTCACAGAGGGGTGAAGTCCCTCACCGAAGGCCATGCAAGGAGTTTGTGCAGAGCCCTGGCTCCCAGGGCCATGCTGTAACCACTAGATCACGCTTCCTCCCTTTTGGCTTGGCAGCATCCCAGATTTCTTACAGCAACTGGGAGTCCCACATAGGCTCCCATGGACTCATGTGTCTCAGCGGGGCAAAGCCAGGCCCAGCTGCCCATCCTGTGGGGGGGCCAGCCAGTAATCTGGGGAGGGTACGGATCGAGTGCAGATTCAAAGCGCCCCTCCCAGGCGGCCTGGTGGAGAAAAGCGACAGGCTTCTGCGGAGCGGCCTCTATGGCAGCGGTAGCGAGGGGAGAGCGGCGGCGGGCACTTGCTACAGGGATCGCAGCGACATCGGAGGCAGAGCTGGGGGGAGACCCACGGGGCCGTCTGATTCCATCCCCCTGCACCCGAGCCAGCGCAGGACAGCCCCTGGAGAGCACAGGGCTAGGACGAGTAGTCAGCATCTCCCTGGGTGCTTCACATCAACTCTTCCACGGCTTGCCCTGGGGAGAGAGGAGGCAGCACGCTCAGCCGAGGCCAGCGCCTCCCAAGGGGGCTGGGAAACCTGCAGAGCGCCCCGCTCGCTGGGGAGACGGCTGGCTGCTGCCGTGCCGGGCTGGCTGGCTCAGGGCCGCCCCGCTCCGCAGGCATCCCCGGGTGCTCTCACTGGCCCCAACACAAGCTGCCTGGTTGCCTGTCTGGGGAAGGATTCTCCGGTCCTCGTGTTAAATCCCATCACGGCCCCCAAAGAGGCAGCATCAGGGTGCAGGGGGCTGGGAACGGCTCCCTCCAGGCTCGGCCAGCCAAGCGCCGGAGCTCAGACAAGATGGGGCTGCAGACCGGTGCCCGGCGGTGCACGCCGATGCTAAGGAACAAAGCAGAGAGCTGGGCTTTCTGCACCAGCCCTGGGGAAATGGGCTGGTGTGTGTCCTGCCGGAGGCCAGCCTAGACCGTCCTCCTGGCCCCTTCTGGCTGCACGTCTCCTCAAGGCCCCTAATCACCCAGCAGCGGCCGAGCACCTTTGCCCGTACCTGGGTCACTCTTTGGCTTGGATACTTGCTGGTCTGGAGTCCTTTACGGCTGGGGAGAGAGAGAGAGAGGGGAGTATCGGAACATCGAGGTGCAGGAGCAGTGTCACGCTAGATCGGCATGCGGTGTTATTATCTAGGCTTCTGTTTGTGTGTAAACAACGTGTGCTCGGTGCTGTACATCGAAACATCGTGGCTTACAACAACAGGGTCGGGCCCGCTGGGAACCTGCCAGCTAATGGAAGATCCTGCAGCTGCAGCCTGAAGCTAGCGACAGTCATTCCTGGGGGGACACCTCCTCTCCTTTGCATTTCTGTCTTTTCTTTTTCCCTATGTCGTCTGCCTGTGTTGGGCTGGGGAAACTGACTTGAGGACGCGACCAGCTGTGCAGGAGAGCTGAGACGGTCGGGGGGCAGCCCTGTAAACCTTTCCATCGTGTGCGAAAAGGGTCCAAAAGGAAAACGGAGTTGGCAAGGGGCTTTTTCTGGCCTGTTGTAAGAAAGAGAGCTCGAGGAGTGGACTTTGAGCAGCCAGTGCCTTAGGACAAGAGCACGCAGCCTGGTGTTTCCAGTACTGAGGGTGAGATGCCTCTTAACAATCGATTAATCGTGTTGAAACAACAGACAGGACTAGGCAGCACGTTAAAGACTCACAAGATGGTTTATTAGGTGATGAGCTTTTGTGGGTCAGACCCACTTCCATCACCTAATAAACCATCTTGTGAGTCTTTAACGTGCTGCCTAGTCCTGTCTGTTGTTTCAGCCAGACCAGACTAACACGGCTGCATCGCTATTACGATTAATCGTGTGTGATTGCAACGCCCAATGCAAACAGCTCCCTGGTTTGCAGTCAAGCCGCCACCGTTGTGCCTGACGGGGACCCCCAGAGCCCAGTGTGATACATACGAACACGAGGCACAAACCAGTCTGTCTGGGGGATCTGACTGTGCAACAATCTTCACATGAGATCGGGTGACGCCCGGATCTGGCCATTTAGAGATGCTGTGAAGCCTCAGAGAAAACCTTCCCCCCTGAGTGGCACTCACAATTGGAGCCCCCATTTATTCCCAAATCCCCACCAGCCCCCTCCCCCCCCCCTTCCCCTCCCCAGTTTTGACCCTGAGAAGGGAGCTGTTCCAGAGACTCTGGATGTTCACGGGGACTTTGCTATCACTAGTGATTTTATGTGGAAGGCGCCAGCTACGAGGGTGATGGGTGGTTAAAACAGTCTGAATCCCAGCCTAGACATAATCCAGATCTAAATCCGCACCTCCTTGCTCAGTCTCTAATTCTCTCCTTCCCCCCTCCCCCATAGTTTTAGGGCAGCAGGTAGACTCATGTTCTGTTGTTGTTACGTGACCAGTGTGAGTTACTCGCACTGTGGTAGTGCGCCGGGACCTTAGCCATGCACTAGCTGGTTTCGCGCAAGGCGCTGTACAAACCGAACAAAGCGACGGCCCTTGTCCCAGAGACCTGGCCCTATTCTTGCATCTGGCGTCACTTTCATTCATGAGCAAAAGAGCTGGACAAACCTGAGCGCACACGCCGATATTCCGGATGCCAATCTCCGAGCGTGTTTTCCTGGGGAAAGGGGAGTCAGAGAATCAGATCAGACAGGGGAGTGCTCCCTGGCCCCCCTTCCTCGTGGGAGTCGGAGCTCTCGGGAAGTCAGCCCCGCACTAGCTAGTTTGAGAACACAACCGACAGGGTTCCTGCCAGTGCCCTTGGGACGGGGTCTGATCGCTCCCCAATCCCAGCAGGATTCACTCTCTCTCTTTGTGTCTGTGCCTCTGCTGGGCCCTTTGCCGTCGCCTCCAGCAGCTTCGCGGATACTTTCTGTTCTCCACTTTCCCCTGCCGCTAGCAGCAAACGTTCAATCCCCGGCTTCTCTTCGGAAAAGGAAGGTTCCTTAAAGCACAAGCCGCGATCAGCTGCACGGCGGAGCTCCGCTGCTGGGACCATTACCCGGGTCTTTCTTATTTTTTGGCCCCCAATTAGGAAACCAGAGAGGCCGCCGGAGGGTTTCCCAGACAGGCAGAGTTATAGAACAGCATCAGGCGGGTGGCACGGCACCCAGTGAGGAGCAAAGATTAGCAAGTGGGCATGGTGCCAACTTCGCCCGGGGCTGCAAGAGCCAATGTACCGGTTCTGTGGGCTCCTTTTAACTCTCCTAGGTGATCTGGGATCAAACCACGGGCTACTCCTCTAATGGGGGACAGGGGCTTGCAGTGACGGGCCAGTTAGAATAACACAAGGCGACCGAGATGCACTAATTCACCCACGAGCCACGTTCTCTTCCCTCCGGCTGCCCGGGGCCATCGCACCTCACTTCTGGTCTCTTCTGCCCTGGCCGCGCACCCGAGAGGAGATACTGAGACGTCCCCCTTCGCCATGTGTACGGGGGGCGCCCCGCAGGGCGGCCTGCTCCTGCCTGTGCCGCTTTGCTCCCGAGCGGGGCTTGGGGGAACGTTCCCCTTGCAAGGAATTCAAAAGGAAGGAAAGACCCGGGCCTGGACTCTCCCGGGTGCCTAACTCCCATTCACTGGCACCGAAATGCCTCTGAGGAGATGAGCCTGGAAGCTGCGGGCCCCCTTCTGGCCAAGTTGCTGCTTTCTCTGTGCCTCAGTTTCCCAGCTGCAGACAGGGACTCTCATGCTCCCCCATTCCACAGGCTTGTCAGGCTCCGGGGGATCCTGGCACCGGAGGGGCGAGGGGAAAGGAAAACCAGGGTTTCTGTTTTCCAGTAGGTCAGGTGCAGTTCTGAAGGAGAGGCGCTCTCAGCCGGCGGGGCCGGGACAGCGCAGAGGGTCGGGTCTGCAGCATCGCCCACCCGGAGCACTGAGACAGTGCTGCTCCCACCGGGAACTTTCCAGGATTTCTTGCTGGAGACGGCTTCAAAAGCTGCCCCGGCCTGGAGCAGAAACGCCAGTGTCAGCACGGCCCCGGGGGGGAAAGGCCACTTTCCAAAGGGCCCAAACCGCACAGCGGCTGAGATCATCAGCAGGGAACATGCTCCAGGCAACCTTCCGCTCTGGGCAGCAGCCATTAGATGGCACCAACGGCACACGCTTGGCAGGGGCAGGATCACAGAAACCTGGAGCTTGGCCAGGAAGGGACCTGACCTCCCCTGCGGTCAATGCCAGCTGCCCCAGAGGGAGGGATCAGAACCGGGAATCATCACGTGATCCCTCCCCTGTCGCCCATCCCCAGCCTCTGACAAAAAGGGGCTAGACACACCCTCCCTACCCATCCTGGCTAATAGCCATTGATGGACCTAACCTCCATGAATGTATCTAGCTCTTTTTTCAACCCTGTTAAAGTCCTGGTCTTCACAGCATCCTGTGGCAAGGAGTTCCACAGGTTGACTGTGCTCTGCATGAAGAAAAACTTATTTTTGTTTCTTTTTAAACCTGCTGCCTGTTCATTTCATTTGGTGACCCCCCTAGTTCTTATGTGCTGGGAACAACTAAATCACTTTTTCTTATTCACTTTCTCCGTACCTGTCATGATTTTATAGACCTCTCTCATATTCCCCTCTAGTCTCCTTTTTTCTAAGCTGAAAAGTCCAAGTCTTTTTTTTTCTCTCTTCATACGGGACCCGTTCCAAACCCCTCCACATTTTTGTTGCCCATTTCTGATCCTTTTCCAATGCCAATAGATCGTTTCATAGAATCACAGAACCATAGAGCTGGAAGAGACCTCAGAAGGCCATCAAGTCCAGCCCCCTGCTCTAGGCAGGACCAATCCCAACTAAACCTTTTGAGATGAGGCAACCACATCTATATGCAGTATTCAAGATGTGGGTGTTCCATGGTTTTATAGAGAGGCAATAAGATATTCTCCGTCTTATTCTCGATCCCTTTTTTAATGATTCCCAACATTCTGTTGGCTTTTTTGACTGCCGCTGCGCGCGGAGTGGAAGTTTTCAGAGAACTCTCCACAGTGACTCCTAGATCTCTTGCTTGAGTGGCTTTAGCAAATTAGTCCCCATCATTTTGTACGTATGGGATTGGGATGATGTTTTCCAATGTGCATCACTTTGCATCTATCAACATTAAAATTCATTTGCAATTTGTTACCCAATCATCTGGTTTTGTGAGATCCTTTGGAGCTCTTCCTGTCACTTCCTCAACAATTTTGCCATGAGTCCTTTACCCAGGCGAGGAGTCCTTTACCCAGCTTGCTGCCTGTCAACTCAAATGACTCTACTAAAGTCACAAGGGAGGCATGGCCAACCAGCTGTTTAGAAGGCAAGGGAGCAGAAGTCTATCCCTGGCTCTGCCACTGACCAGCTGCATGACCTCAGACAAGTCACTTAGCCTCGCTTGTGCCTCTTTTTACCAATCTGTAAAATGGAGAGACTCTCACTTTGAGATCCATCTATCAGAAGAGCACTATATGGGTGTGTCTACACTGTGGAGCTATTTTGGGATACTGGAAGTATTCTGCATCTATTGAAGCTGCCTGTTATTTCAAAATAGATTTCAAAATAACAGGCAGTTTATTCTGACATCCTGGTAACCCTTGTTCCATGAGGGTTGTGGGGAATTTCAGAATAGTGAGTTATTTTAAAATTATGAAATAAGCTATTTAAAATAGCATCGAAGTAAGCTATGCAATGTGCTTAGCTCAAATTGCATGCTTATTTGGAGCTAAGGCTATGTCTGGACTGCAAGCCTCTTTCGAAAGAGGCTTTTTTGAAAGATACTTTAGAAAAGTCTCTTTCGAAAAAGAGAGTCTAGACTACAACCAGTACGTTCGAAAAAGCAAGCCGCGTTTTCGAAAGAGAGCACCCAGGCAGTCTGGATGCTCTTTCAAAAAAGCAGTGTTTGCTTTACACAGTGCCTTTTTTCGAAAGAGCACGTTTGAAAAAAGGCGTTCTTCCTCTGCGGTTGAAAAAACTGCCGCATTCTTTCAATTTACTTTCGAAAGAACGCGGCAGCAGTCTAGATGCAGGGGAAGCTTTTTCGAAAAAAGGCCACTTTTTTCGAAAAAAACCTGTAGTCTAGACACACCCTAAGTGTGCTGTGGAGACACCCTAAGAGTGTTAGTTAGCGCTAGAATTATAAATAGGCCGGGAGAGCAGCCTTGTGCAGGAGAGCAGGTGTGTACTCACAGGATTTTATCGCACAGCGTACACTCGCTGCTGTGTGTCACACCGTCGGTCCCACACACCATCGGGGAGCTCGGGGTGCACAGCATCTTTCCTTTAGTTTGGGGGTACTGGCTGCAGTCGGCCTGTGGGATGACACAGCAGCATGCTGGCGTGAGCGACGGCCTGAGGGAACCCCCCTTCCCGGCTATCTTGGTGTTGAGAAGGGAAGGGAAGTCGCGGGGAGGGGAGAGGGGTTGGGTAGGGGGGTCTGTGTGAAGCTGAGCAGGTCTGGTTCCCTCTGTTGGGGTGGGACTGGGATGGGCCAGTGTGCACAGGCCAGGAGGGGTCTGCAGCCCACGTCTAAACCAGAGTCGCAGCTGGGCCCCTTTGCTCTGCAGCCTGCAGGGAGTCCAGGCTCCGGCCTGTTGGACAAAGCGGCAGCTGCCAGGCATGGGGCAGAGGTGGAGACTGGCTCCGTGGGGCAGGCCGGGGGAGCGGTGACTGCTGCTCCGCCATGCGGCTTGGTTTAGGAGACCTCTCCCTCCCGGGCAGGGACTCTCCTGGTACTTGGCGCCACACCCACGCGTGGGGCCGTTAGCCCCGACCACTACCCGCCCCCCAGGAATTCTGTCCTGTGCCCGTGGCCGCGAGACCCAGGAGCTGTGTGCCCCTGCCGGGTGTGTGCGGTGCCGTCTCACCTTGACCGGCGCGGCGTCGGCACATTCCCCCTCGGACGTCAGCGCGATGCGGGCCCCAGTTCTCCTGCAGAAGGCAGAGAGGGCCTGAGCGGGCAGGCAGGGACCAGGCCACGGACCCCTCCCAGCAGCGAGTTGCAAATTCACCTCGCGTGGCTGGTGCCCCCCTGGGCGGAGAGTGACCCCATGGCTTGGGGAGGCAACCCCCCCCCCCAGAGTCTAGGCCTTGCCCTCACTGTGGCCACTGCAGGCCCCTGCCCAGCCCACCCCCCCAATGTGCCTGCCGGCCCTTCCCCCTCCCTGCCCCGGGGTAGCACCCTCAGCTTCCCTCTGCCCGGGAGCTCGCGAGAGCCAGCGGGCAGCGCAGCCGCAGCCTCCCCCAGCCCCAGAGCTCCGAAGAGCGGGCAGGAGGCACGGCTGCAGCCTGCCCCGCTCTGAAGGTCTGGCGAGCCGCCTGGCATGGCAAGGCCTCCCCGCCGCCGAGCCCCCGCGCTGGACGGCCAGTGTGGCCCAGTGTTGGGAGAACAGGCTGTGCAGTGCAGCCCCCACTAGCCTGCCCCAGCCTCTGGCACCACCATGGCTGGGGGAGCGGGTCTGGCGGACTCCGGGGGAGCATGGGTGGGGCGGGTGAGGCGGTTCGGGAAGGCGACACCTTCTAGGAGACCTGCCTCCCACGGGTGCTGCCGAGTGTACGAGGACTTTTAAACCTCCGCCTCGCTGGGCTGGGAGGGTCTATTTGAAAACATGGGATGGTGGGCGGGCAAAGCCCGCCCACTTCTAAAAGCCCCTCCCCAGCCTTATGGGAGGGACACTGGACCCATGTCCAACTAATTGCTTGGGACAAAGAATGAATAAAGGATCAAGGAGTGCGGGTTAGAGGTTCAAAATAAGGGAGCCGGATGGGGACACCGAGCAGAGAACCCCGGACAGCGCCCACTGCTCCTCAAAGCTGTCGATGGAGCCAGTGGACGCCGCCCAGAGGAACTCTGCTCGGATTCGTGACACAAGGGAGGAGCGGAAGTAGGCCCCACAGTCGCAGAGAACCCCCTCGTCTAGCATCCTCCTCCTGGTATTGTAGATGGTGCTCTTAGCTAGGGCCAGGAGGAGGTTGACGAGGAGGTCTCGCGACTTTGTGGGCCACGGATAGGGTGTGCGTAGATGAATAGGTGGGGGGAAAAGTGCAGCCAGAACCTCAATAAGAGGTTCTGGAGGAGCCGGAATAGGGGCTGCAACCTGGCGCATTCGAGGTAGGCGTGCGCCAGGTTCTCCCTCACGCCGCAGAAGGGGCAGGTGTCTGGAATGAGGGTAAACCGCGCCAAGTACACGCCCGTGCTCACGGCTCCGTGAAGGAGCCGCCAACTGATGTCCCCGATGGGCCGCGGAATTAGATCGGAATAGACGCTGGCCCACCGGGGTTCCCCACCCTCTACGGGTCTTAGATAGTCCCGCCATTTGGTATCAGGGCGGGATACGAGGGTGGGGAAATGCAGGGTGTGGAGCACAAGCGTGTACAGATGTTGGGCCCCGGCCGGCCACCGTGTAAATCCTGCATCTCGTGCTCTGTGTGCGTTCCAGCGCGAGGCGCCGAGGGCCACGCCGCACGAGCCAGGGCGGAAATTGGCGCCTCACTGGCACTGGCCCTGCTCATACTCACTGCATCTCCGAGCACAGGGAACACCTGCTGCTGTAGGTCTTCCCATCACTGCCGCAAACCGGCTGCCAGGAATTCTGGCAGAGAATCGCTCCGCCCTTGATCCCATGCGGAATTTGCCTGCAGTCCACCTAAAAAGAGGGGAGATCATATCTGACGGGTCTTTGCATCTTTACCTGGGAGACGGTGTTTTGTGATTTACCAGAACTTGAGCCCTAGTCCCCCGGAAGGAGCATCTTCAGGCACGCTCCTCAGGCGCGGAGACGCGTGTCTGAGAGCACGCACAGCAAGGCGGCCGATTCTGACCACTGAGGCAGAGCGTTGTACACAACAGCCCTGCCCTCCACGGCTCCTCTGATCTACACTGAGGCCACGTTTCGATGTATGAGGTCTCCCTCTGGATCCGGCTCACCTAAAGAAGATAACAGTCTACTTCTGCTACCCGCCAATGGAGGTCTCCCTTTATTAGAGCAGCCAACGCCTCCCCAGCTCGAGCTGAATGTATCAGATTTCATCTGCGCAGGCAGAGCATGTCAGGGGACTGTTGCAGATAAGTTTGCTGGAGAAGAAACGGCTGGGTGTTTTCAGTCCTGACCTCTTGTAACGATAAGGGGACAGGATTTGACGTCTGTCTCATCTGACAGACAGCACCCACCAGAGGGCAAAACCAGAAACCTGACGGGAGCCTAGCAAGCAACACTAAAAACAATCAAAAAGTAAGTATTGTGAGTTCATATGGTCACGGCTCATGGGGCCATATTGGCCGTTGTGCGTGTGCAAACCAATGCTAGTTCATTTGTAAGAGCATCCAGGGTTGTGACCTTTTCATCGATCTGAAATTGGGTCAGGAAATATAACCGAGCTGTCTCCAGCATGGCTTGTTCTTCATAACCCAGCGCTGCTCACAGCAGCTCGGAGCACAGGGGACACCCGATTTGAACAGACTCCGGTCAATACACTCCAGGACTCTGTTTCTGGCAATGACCAACACTGGATGCTTCAGGCAAAGGTCTACGAACCCCACAGCAGGCAGATGGGGCAATGTGTCCCTCACATGAGTTCTCCTCCTCCCTGATAGCTGGAGCCCTGGTGTTTTATAACTCTTCCAAAGCTTGTGTTAGCATTCGTGATAACTGTGGGTAGTCTTGGAATTCACATAAAGATACAGTCTCTTTGCGTCTTGCTAGCTTCTTGGCTTCAATGACTTCTTGTGGCCATGAGTTCCACTGTCTAATTATACACGGTGTGAAAAAGTGTTTCCTTTTCGAATCTGCCACCTTCCCATGTACATGAAAGTGTCTTTGCTCTTGCGTGCAGGGCAGGGAAGGAAACCAGCCATGTGAATCTACCTTCTCTAAGCCACGTCCTAGACTTTTCTCATGTCCCCTATTCTCCACCTCCTTTTCTAAGGCCACCGCCCCAGTATTTACAGTCGTTCTTCGTGAGTGCTTAGCCAGGCCCTGAGCCGCCGCTGCCCTGCCCTGAACCAGGGACGACAGCGCCCCACTCCAGAGCTAGCGAGGCGCGGTGAGGCTGCTCCTTTGCTGCTGGGTGCTGCAAGAGCGCACTTTACCGGAATGATAATGCCGTTGCCGACCCCGGGCGCTCTCCTCGGAAGCCAGGCTGCACGCCGCACTTTCCAGCCATCTGAGTTGTGCCTTCCTGTGTGCTGCAAGGAAGGGAGCGGCAGAGTGTGCGCTGGTTGCAGTGTAGCCGCTAACAATGCTGAACGCGCCCCGCACGCCTGCTCCCTGCCTGGCCCTGCAACGCTTCCAGGATCCCGTGTCCAGGCCACCTGGTTAGTACTAACACGGAACTGTCTACGGAGCCGCTTCCATCCAGTCTCGTTGGTTCTCCACCTTTTGCCTGGCCTCTTCTGGGGGCAGCGGGCTAATGGAGAAAGAAGCCTCCAATGGATGCGTCATTCTCCCTCAAGGTTACGTCAGAATGTGAGAGCGGCTGCCGTCCGGTGACACATGGCGGGGAGCGGAGCACGGGATACTCCACACGGGGCAGGCTCTGGGAGTGAGAGCAGAGCGGGGATTTCGGTGAGCCCTAGTGCCCGATTCACCATGGCCTTGCTCCTCGTGTGCCCTCGTGAGAGGCACTGTCCCGTCCGAATGCACCCGCTTCGCACTAGTGTCGGTGCTGCAGGCGGCTGGGGAAGTTCTCACCCCCCGGCGTGACCCATGCCGTTGTCTTTACCCAAGCGCAGCTTGCTCGTGTTGGGAGCAGCGGGAGGTTCCCTCTCCCTGGGCGCTCCGTACGCAGGCCACGCCCTGCACAGCCAGCCGGTCTGAGGCAGGGCCACGGATGCCAAGAGCAGGTCTCACCCACCCTGGTGCAGGGATAGGCAAGACATCGAAGGGCCATCGGCCGGGACGGCGCCTCGCAGGGGAGACGGGAATGACCAGGGACCGGCTTTGGGGGGAATACACCTGCCGGAGGACACCAGGCGCACGGATAACACGGGTCAGAGCTCTCGAGAACCAGGCGGGGGACAAAAAGCAACGGGACCGCTCCAAAACCAGCCGCAGGCCCCAGCTTCAGAGCACGAGGAAAACTCCTGTCCCTGCCGAGCCCAGGGGCCTGGGAACAGCAGAGCCCTCTCCTGGCCCTGTCCTGTCGGGAGGCAGCAGGGAAGGGGGTTCTCTGTGCCCGGAGCAGTCTCAGGCGTCCGAGGGTAGCAGGGTGCGGAGCAGCCGGGGGGGCTGTGCCTTTGGCTTCAATGCAGGCGGAATCAGCCTCCGAGTGAACGAGCGTTTGCTTCCATCGGAGTCACGCGCTTTTCTCCCTCCCCCTTGTCTCTGTGTGGCCGTTAGCGGTGCAGGTCACCCCTCGTCACGAGCCGCCTTGCTAGCTACGCGGGCCTCTCCCCCCGGCTCCGCTCCTGCCGTGCCTCGCAGGCCAGCAGCAAACAGGCTGCAACTGGCCTTAGGGAGCGGCTCTCCCAGGGGTTATGAAGGGCACAGCGCCTTCTGAACTCGTGTGGAGTCCCCAGCATGGTGACAACCCGGATTCCCTGGATGCTGAGCCCTTAGGCGGCCACCCAGGAGAGAGTCGAATTAGCAGAGTGCCCACGGCGCCAGCCTGCGTTGCTACCATTGGTGCACATCTGCACACGCCGTGGTGCACAGAACAAAACGTATTCCACACATTGGTGACAACTAGTGTCTAAGACCAGGGCTTCAACCTGAACATCGGTCTCCTACCAGAGCAGCAAGAAACTAACTAATAAAATCAAACCCCAGGCCACTAGGCATTAGAATAAGGACCAGGGTTTCCTTTCGCGCAGTCGTGAAATTAACAAGGACTGTGCCCTGGACAGATCCTCGGCCCATGTCCTCTGGTGCCGTGTCAAACGCCCTGGAAGGTGGCAATCGGTTCCAAGCTCAGCCTCACCTGCCTCGCGGTCATCCCACCGGCGCCACTCACAGGCGGCTGCGAGTTATTGCTACCCAGCAGGACGCCTCTTTGCGCTTCTTGTTTGCTGGAAGAAAGGGACAGAGCGAGGCTGTGAGCACAGGGCTGCCTCCCCCTGGGGCCCACGCTGGATGTGAGCTGGGACAAAAAACCGCTAGAGAAACCGCCCAGAAACCCGCAGCCAGAGCAAAACCCCCAAACAAGCCAGACGGGGCCAGAGCAAAGGCCCATCCAGCCCCGTGTCCTGTCGGCCCACAGCGGCCAAGGCCAGGTGCCCCAGAGGGAGACAGAACCGGGACTCAGCCTGTGATCCCTCCTCTGTCGCCCACCCCCAGCCTCCGACACCCAGAGGCCAGGACACCAGCCCTGCCCATCCCAACTCTGCCAATTCCCTGACCCGGGAGGTTTGCCCGCCCCCCGTGAGCACGGCCGGGTGCGAGCCGGGGGAACCCCGCACTCCAGCTGCAGGTAGAATTTGCGTCAGGGCATCCCAGAATTCCGATGGAGCCCCTAGTACAATTTTGAATCCCTCCATGGTCCCTGTACAGCCGCCAACATGTCTATGCTGCCTCATGCCACCATCGTCTAACCACGCCCCAGGTTCCGGGGGCTCTGCCCTACTCCCCGAGTTTCTCCTCGCCATCCCCCCGCATGCTACATCCCGACCGAGACGATGCCTTCATGACAGTGCTGCCATAGCACATGCCCTGGGGAAGGCCTCTGGACGGTACGGAAGATGAGCGGACATCTTCCCAGGAGCTGCCAAGAGCAGAGAGAACTTGCCCTAGAACAGGGGTGTCAGGGCCGTTCCCCACTCTGGCACTGTGGGCAGTAGCTGGGGGCCTGCAAGAGACCACAAAGACCTTCCCTCTCTGGGCTTTGCATACAACTCCTCGCCGGGATCACAGATGCACTGGCGCTGCGAGACAAGTGAACCCTGAGACCCAGGAAGGATCACGTGACCATCTTCCCAAGGGACAACCCAAACTCTTTTGCCACAAGAACTTGAAAACCAAAACCCACAGAGAACAACCTGTGTCCAGCAGCTGCCTCTTTCAAAGATGCTCTTTCTAAAAAGCGGCGTTTGCGTTCCATAGCGCCTTTTTTCGAAAGAGCGCTTTCGGGAAAAGGCGTTCTTCCTCGTAAAATGAGGTTTTCCGCGGTCGAAAAAACTGCCGTGTTCTTTCAATTTACTTTTGAAAGAATGAGGCAGCAGTCTAGACACAGGGGAAGTTTTTTCGAAAAAAGGCGACTTTTTTGAATAAACCCTGTAGTCTAGACACACCCTGAGAGATTTAACCGAGCAACCAAACCAAACGAAGGGACCCTGATCGCAACTAAACGCACGTTCCTCTCTCTACTCGCGCTCTGGGCTGATCTGTCCTTCAGGGTCCAGTTCACTCCCATGCCCAGTATTCCTTGTAGGCCTGATAATTCTGCCTGATTACTGCATCTTGCTGCCTCCCGCTCCTAACTTAGCACTCACACAAAGGAAAGGCAACCCCTTTTCCCATTGGCTTTCTGCCAACGCCCACTCGCTACCTGAGTTTAACCCTTTAGTCTCTGGGCGCAGGCCAGCTCTCCTATCCATCACTGGGGTAGGGACCTTTTGATCTTTGCCCATGTGTCCTGGGCTTTTGCTGACACTCGACTGCCCCATGCTGCTTCGCGCCTGCCCCTGGCGCCTTCACAGAGGCCGAGGGACACAAAGGGAAAGAAACACGGCAGAGATACGGAGCGGGGAGCGTTAGATCAGAGCTAGTTCAATCCGGGGGGCCGCGGCCCATGTCCAGCAGCGAGAAGAAGGGGAGAATACCTCATGGGAATTGCTTCTTGGCGTGAGCTAGCCACTCCCCGTTTCTAATCAGACCCATCCTGCCGGTGTCCAATTGGCACGTGGATTCCCGCTCAGCCGTTTCCCCGGCAGTCTGGTGTGGAGGTTCCTTTGCTTAAGAAAGGCAACTCCCTCGCTGGTAACGGCGTGTCCAGGGAGGGTAAAATGCTTTCCCACGAGCGTGTGTATGTCCCCCTTCTTGCTGCCTGGTTGGCGTCCGTCCGTAGACTGTCCGGTTTAATTAGCTCTGATGTAACGCTACCGACACTGCCTCCCCGCCACGTTTCCTCCACTTCATGCGTCTGACGAAGTGCGTGGCGGCTCATGAACGCCCCTGCCATAATCAAACTGGCCACTTTTCAGGTGCCACGGGTGTCGCTGACGCAGTCCCACAGGCTCCCGCTCTGAAATCTACACCCAGGAGTGGCGCCACCGGGGAGAACGTGTCTCCGCCCTGGGTTGGAGCTACGTGAAGGCAAGTTTCTGTACTCACAACTTGTCTGCACACATGACACACTTGTTGAGGTGCGAATGTCCAGAAGCATCGCACACCGGTTCGTTCTCTTTGGTGCAGATCAGCTCTCCTTTGGCGTTGAGTTGGGGCAGAAACTCACTGCAGTCAACGGCCTGCAGAAGGGAGGAGAACATCTTGTGTAAGATGGCTCCTGGCTTCTACTGGCTGAGGCGCCGCACACATTGGCTTCTTTTCCAGGAATTGCATCATGCATAAAACTCCGGGGTGTGAATGGAAGAAGAAGGGCATTTAATACCAATCAACGCCCAGTATCTGCAGAGGAGGGTGCGTCAGAGGGATGCCGAGTTTCGCTGAGTTGGGAGCGCATGATGGGCCTTTACTAACATGGTGTTGCTAATGATGGCCTCTTAAAAATACGTGTGATCTGATCGATCTGGGATCCTGCCCACACACTTTTCCCAGCTCTTTTAACATGCAGTGGGAGTGGCAATAAGAATCGAACTTAAAAACAGTCCCCGAGCTGCCCGGACGTTGCGCAAATGATTAACGCGGATTAAGAAGCAACAATTCCATGGAAAAGCGCAATGCGACCCACCAAACCAAGCACGCACAAGCCCACAAGAGGTGTCATGGAGCCGGGTGGGTAAATCTGGCCGCTGGTCTGAAACACTGTTGCTGACATCCCCACTAAATCCTGGTAGATGAGCCAGGCATGATTTGTCCTCCACGGACCCACACTGCTGCCCCCTCATCTCCCTCTCTCATTCAGCCATTGCAGCTGGTCTGGAATTCACGGGATTTCCTCCACTGCTGTCTCCAGAGCTGGGTCCCTTTCGCTGCCCTCCAGGGCCGGATTTATGCATGAACTCAGCGAGCTGCAGCACAGGGCCTCAGATTCCGAGGGGTTTCCAAATACGACGTTCCGAATGTCAAGTTTTGGTCACGCACTGGGGCCTTGTGACAGGGCACCGGCCCTGCACTGGCCCTTTAAGGGCAAAACTCAGGCCCGGAGCAGGGGCCGGAAGCAAAGCCCCAGCAGAGGCTGTTAGGGCTAATGAGAGCCCAGCTGAGGGCTATAGAAAGAAGCCCAGTTGGCTTGGGAGGGGAGAGCAGGGAAGAGCTGGCAGCAGAGGAAGCAGGAGGCTCCCAGGAGGGAGAACAGACTTGGGGTGGCCGGACAGGCTAGGGGAGCGCTGGCTAAGGCATTTCCTGGCTGGGGGCCTGCGGCTTGGAGGGTGGTAGCAACGCCCCAGGTAAGCGGGGCAGCAGAGATACCCCAGTGCCGGTGAGGAGCGGCCCAGACAGACTGTAGCTTGCCCAGAGATGGGCTAGCTGAAGCCAGTCTGGGTCACTGAGGCACGGTGGGGAGCGCACCCCCTGACAGGCCTCTTAAACTTGCCGTGGCCTGGGGCCTCGGCGGATCTTACCCCGGCCTGGCTCCCCTCCAACCATCCTGCTCTGGTTTTATGCCCAGGTCAGTCGCTGTGTTCTGGGGGTATCCCATTGCTCCCCGCTGGCTGTCACTTCTAAACAGGGCTCCACCCCGGGCTGTGAACGAGACCCTGTAAGTCCCTCAATGTTGACTGGGTTCTAAGTCAGGCGGAAATGAGAGCGTCCCACCCTTGCGAGGGAACGCAGTGATGGGGGAGCTGAAACCACAGGTAACCAACCCCACGCCGGGCCTCGCCTGACAGAGGAGCAGTCGGCTTTACCTCTAGCATGTGAATTTAGGAAGGAACGCAGTCTGCTAGAATACTCCCTGTCTGGCTTTTGTTCTGCCCTGGGGTGTAACAATCACCACGTACAACACTAGAGGATTACGCTGCAGAATCCTTCCGGCTTTCTGAGACCTATCAGGTTCTTAACTAGTAACCTCTGAGCGCCACACAATTGCTCTTGTACTTATCTGCCCAGCGCTGCTGTGACTGAGGGCCAGGTCAATATCCCCATTTCACAAATGGGGAACTCAGGCATGCAGAGACTAAGTGACTTGCCCAAGGTCACACAGAAAGTGTGTGGCAGAGCCAGTATTTGACCCAGGGTCTGCTGAGCCTCAAGCTGTCACCATTGGACCATCCTTCCACTCTCAGGATCGCAGCTGGCTATGCTGGGGGAGTTTAGACTAGAATTTGCATGACACAGGTTTCCCCCTCTCCCTTGTGAGTGTTCAAAGCACTGGACACTTTGGCTATGTCCAGACTACAAGGCTCCATCGACAGAGCCGTGTAAAATAGTTTATTCGGCATAGGCAACAAAGTGGGAATTTAAATAATCCCCGCTTCATTAAAATAAACATGGCTGCCGCGCTGTGCCGACGAACCACTGATCCGGCACAGCAGGGCAGTCAAGACGCGCTTCCTTTGGGTGCTTTGCAGCAAGCAGGGTAACCTTTAGCCTCACCTTTTGTGTCAGGTTCCTGTTGGTGTTCCCTCTGTCACCCAGCAGGGCATCTCTTTGATTCACCCTGCAAGAAAGAGAGGCAGTGAGCCACAGGGAGTTGCTCCAACCTCAGCGGGAAAGCCAAGAGCACCACGGCCTACGGCTCTCATCCCGCAAACCCGCCCTAACTTGCATGATCCACGGAGTCTGGCCCGAAGGGAGCTGCCCACGCTCTCTGCATCCAGAAAGCTCGCCGCTTTCTGCTCCCCTCCTCCCCCTAGACACTTCTGCCACTCGCGTTCAACAGCAACTTTCCCTTCCATGGCCCATCGGCAAAACAGGCAGCTAAGCACAAGCACTGGTTTTTTTCTGGGCGTGCCCATTGTATTCCCCTACCCCTGCATGGTTGGCGTGGGAGGGAAGGGTGCCAGGGTTCATGGGGGTCGGTTTTGGGAGCTGGCAGCTAACCTCTCTGAACTGGGACTCAGAGGTTGCAGTATGTCCCTCTGCCAAGGAGCTATGGCATAGAGGGGGAATTAAGCCCTGCGAGAGTAGGTCTGAATCCGGAGAGGCAGCTTGGGAAACAGCCCATCGAGCGGCACAAGCTGCGGCGTGAGCGACTGACGCAAGCGCTCTCTCTCGTACTCACATCAGCTTTCTGCACATGATGCATTTGTTGGAGTACGTTGTGCCGTCGGGGCCGCGGACGGGGTTGTTATCTCGATGGCAAAGAAAGAGCCCGCTGCGGAACAGCTGCCACAGCTCCTTGCACTCCTCCTGCAAACGGGAAAACAGGGCGTTCCTCTCTGCACTGGGCGGGCGTCTTAGAACAGCCCCCGGGTAGACGGGTCCATCGGCTGTTCAGTTTGGAAAGGAAAAGGCCAAGACAGGGGAGAGATAGCTCAGTGGTTTGAGCATTGCCCTGCTAAACCCAGGGTTGTGAGTTCAATCCTTGGGGAGGCCATTTAGGGACCTGGAGCAAAGCTTGTCAGGGATGGTACTTGGTCCTGCTATCAAGGCAGGGGACTGGACTTGGTGACTTTTCAAGGTCCCTTCCAGCTCTCAGAGATAGGTATCTCCCTTCATTATCATTATAGGGGACACAAGCAGCTTTCAAGTATCTAAAAGGGTGTCACAGGGAGGAGGGAGAAAAATCATTCTCCTTGGTGGCTGAGGATAGAACAAGCAGCAATGGGCTTAAACTGCAGCAAGGGAGGCTTAGGCTGGACATGAGGAAAAACTTCCTGCCTATCAGGGTGGCTAAACGCTGGAATAAATTGCCTAGGGAAGATGTGGAATCTCTATCCCTGTTTCAAAACAAGTTGGATAGACGTCTATCAGGGATGCCCTAGTCCAGGGCTACTCAACACATGGCCTGTGCGCTGCATGTGGCTGGCAGCCCATTTGTTTGTGGCTCAAGGTGTGGTTTGGATTTACATGGGGCTCAGCACGCGGCCCGCGGGGGAGCCAAAACAAACAGTCAGTATAGTGGTATTCTGGTGATCTGCATTTTTGTAGTTAAATCCCTGGACGGTCATTGCTCATTCAAAGTGCTGTCGTACACGTGGAAATGGAAATGGGGTAACTTGCATTTTATTAATAGCAGCAGAACTGACTTAAATGGGGCCTGCATGTTGCGTAGTCTGGCTTTAATCTTCGTATTCACACCCATCAGTGTGAAATAAGCTATTTGCATATATTTGCATATATATTTGCATAAGTATTTGCAACCACACTTAAGTTGCGGCCCTCGGCATGTGCTGTGAGTATCATTGTGGCTCCTGGGATCTCCAGTGTTGAGTAGCCCCGGTCTAGACAGTGCTGGGTCCTGCCGTGAGGGCCCTTCCAGCTCTGTGACTATGACTCTGTCGGGGATGGAGGACCGTAGCCCTTTGGAGGCAACAGCCCACTCTTGCTGTGTCTTAGGAGCCAGCCCTGATGGCTAATTACCCCGTCGTTCGCTCTTTCCGCCACTTGGCCAATATGAAGAACTACACAGGCACAGTGGGTCCAGAGAACCAGGTTTCCTCACTGCATGCAACGTGCATTGCCAATCTGCACACATACGCTGCTGCTCCAGCAGGGCTCTGCTGGCTTCTCAAACATAGTGCAGGCAACGGGAAGGCTGGTCCACCAGCTATTGAAAGGGATACGTCCCAGTTCCTATCGCTTTTGAGAGATGAGCACATGCGGTTCTATGGCCCAAACAACTCACCCACCTGCCAGTTTGAAACAAACAAGAGGAAGTTTTTCTTCAATCAGCACACAGTTAATCTGTGGAACTCCTTGCCAGAGGAGATTGTCAAGGCCGGGACTTTATCAGGGGTCAAAAAAGAGCTGGATAAATTCATGGAGGTTAGGTCCATCAATGGCTATTAGTCAGGGTGGGTAGGAATGGTGTTCCTAACCACTGTTTGTCTGGAAATGGGTGACAGGAGAGGGATCACATGAGGATTACCTGTTGTGTTCCCTCCCTCTGGGGCATCTGGCACTGGCCACTGTCGGCAGACAGGATACTGGGCTGGATGGACCAGTCTTATGTTCAGTTCTCATGCACTGGAGTGGAATGGTCTAAAAGCAGCTAGGGGAGAGGAGGTCGCACAACCAGGGCCCAGCTGAGGGCAGACATGGTTATCCTAACAGAGCAGAGCAGCCAGCACATGATGCACCGCCGAGAGATGAATTTCAGCAAAGCAACCAAGCACCAGCAAGCTAGAGCACCAGCCAGCGCCCTTACCAGCCGACGGCTGGGAATGCAGGCTGCATAAAAGCAACACTCCAGCTAGGTATGCTGGCAGATTCCTCCATATGGAAGTGGGGTTTTACCGGTGGATAAGCCAACTAGTCCATGTAAAACAAGGACTGAGTGACTCCGCTCAGATAGCAAATCAAATCATTGGTGGAGATTCCAAAAAGGGCGGTTAAATGTTATGGGATTTAATGTTCGCCAGCATGGGACTCTGGTTGGATCAGAAGCAAAAGCTCTAAATTCCATGAGAAAAGTGTCTCGCGCTCTTTTGACATGCATCTCATTAGATCTGAGCCAAATATTTCCAGATACGCATCCCAAAACCTGGCTGTGAGCTATACCCTCTGTTAATGCTGCACGTTCCAGCTCTGAGGCTATGTCTAGACTTCATTCCTCTGTCGACAGAGGGATGCAAATCAAGCACATCAAAATTGCTAATGAAGCCAGAATTTAAATATCCCATGCTTCATTAGCATAAACATGGCCACCGCTTTTTTCGAAAGAGTTTTTTTGAAAAACGGCAGTCTAAATGCAGCTCTGTCAAAAATAAACCCTTTTTCGACAGATCCTGTATTCATCAAAAAATGAGGCTTACAGGAGCTGTCGAAAAAGGGTTTATTTTCGACAGATCCGCGTCTAGACTGCCATTTTGAAAAAAGCGGCGGCCATGTTTATGCTAATGAAGCGTGGGATATTTAAATCCCTGCTTCATTAGCAATTTTGGTGTGCTAATCTACATCTCTCTTCGACAGAGAGGTGTAGTCTAGACATCCTGAGAGATGTTTTGTCTCAGTTCTACACCACTGGGATGGTATAGATGATTGGGGGGAACATTTGGCTCTTTTAAAGTCGACCAGGCCTTTTATTTTAGGGATGTTAACAAGCTAATTTGGGAAACATCTCTAACAGGAGGTGGACTAACCTGTATATCTTGGCTGGCATCACCTATGAGAAAAACACAAACGCAGACACAAACCATGAAATGTCAGGAAGCCTGAGGAAAATTGAAGATAAAGTATTTCCTCCTTAACTGCAAATAACGGAAACTATTGGATGAGGGATAATCTAGTACACAAAGGAGCCCAACAAATGAAATCTGTGAGCTTCATTTTTCATGGCATGAAGAATTTGCCACCCCAGACCCCTATTTAGGTGCACCCCCCCCCCCCCATGCGTTCGCTCTCTTTTGCAATATTTGTATGTGTGTAGAAGCAAAGAAAAGACACTTCAGTTACTGCTTAGCCGCATGAGACTCTCAACACTTCGCTCCAACACCTTGCCAGGGACACCAGCCTCTGTCAGATGTGGCTGTTTCACCCACAAATCTTTTCTCCCGCACTTCCACTGAACCCCCCGAGCTAACCCATGAGCCTCCACTGCCTTTCCCTCCAATTCCTCCTCAAAGCCCACTTGGACGGCATTGCCTGAAAGAAAAGTCAACCGATCGTGGCTCAGCAGGGGCGGTTAGGAATCGAGGATAGAAGTATCCCTCTGCCACATCATTGATAGCCATCGGCTGTTTCCTTGGCATCCCGGTGAGCCCCCAAGGAACCCGCCCGCGCCTCCTTTTCACGAGGAATGGGGGTACGGTAGAAAAGTTAGCGCCGCTGCATCGGTATTGTACTTAACATTCCAGTGTCCCCAGGAGAGTCTGGGAAAATACATTCAGTGTCCACCGGAGCTAGGGGAAAATTCCCGTTTTCAGGAAGTCATACAAGCATCCCCAACCACTTCTTGTTCGGGCCTTTGGGTTCCATGTACAAAAATGGAACCACCTTTCTTTTCTCTTCTCTTCTTTTGTTTGTAATTTGGACAGCCAATTGTCCTCTTGCCACAAAGTATTCTACCGGCAGAGCTACTTTAGCCCTACCCCAGCCACACGCCACGGGTGTTATTCCATCATTTTCAGAGAACAGGGCAGTCACCCCGGGAACGTCACGCATGCTGCCGATTTCACACATACTCATCAGAACCCCAGTTTTCTTACAAAGCCAGAATGGTGGACCTTTCCCCTAACCTTGCTCTGGTTCCCTGAGGACACGCCATTTCTCCAGCTTGCCGACATTTTAACCTCCTTAAGGAAGCACCTTTTCCTTCGTCCAAGCTTCCTAGGAGTCGGAGTGTCACTTCTAAGATCCTGGGCAGATTACAGCCAAAGTTACTCACCTGAGACGCAGCAGAGACATGCCAGCGCTAGGAACACAAAGGTACCTGCCGTCTTCATGGTAAGAACACTGACTGCCGGCCTAGGTCTAGTTTATTAGCAAAACTCCAGCATGAGAGGTTGGATCATACCTATATAGATAGCCAGATACTCCGCCTTGATTGTGACATGACTTGCCCAAGAACTGCAAAACCAGTTTGCGGAAGGGAGTTCCAAATTGCAGTGATTCCATTAACACCCTTAATTTCCACAGGGACAGAACCTGGGTGAGTCATGCCCTGGATCTTGTAAAAGAAGGAAATTTACAAACAGCTCAGGTCAATTTCGAATACAGACGGAGGCGTCTCACCAGGGGACACTGGGCTGGGTGGTGAGTGAAATCAATGTGCTCAGCAAGGCCCCTCCTTAATTTGCCGGCAACAGCTGCTGAGGGTTGTATTTTGAGGCATTGGTTCCAGTGATGTAAACACGAGTTCGGATTCTCGGTCAGGCCACTAGTTTCGGGGCCTAGGAATGAAGCAAGTGCCTCGCTAGCTCGAGGGGGCCCAGGTGGAAAATGCTGGACTTAGTGCCTGGCCGAACGCAGCAGGGCCCCTTCGGACAGTTCCTAGAATTCGCACAACTGCAACACGAGGCAAAGGGCCTGCAGCTCCCGGGGAATAGCCCTTCTCTCCTTCCAGCCACGAATGCGGCTCATGGCACACGGCAGATCCCACGCGAGAGCTGCCCTCTGAAGGGCCGTGTCTTCCTCAGGGGATGCTGCCGTGGGATGCGGCAGGAGCGGTGACATCTCGGGCTCCTGGAGGGGTCACAGGAAGATGATGCCGAAGCTCATGCGGGGGAGTCCCGCAGAACGGGCGAGGGAGACGCAGGCTGCTCTTGGCGGAGGGGAGACTTCGTGCGACAATCTCCTTGCCCCGTCCCAAGAAAGAGACGGCTCGCACGGAGGAACAATTAGCCCCTGGTGATCTGAAGGGTAGAGCAGCCCTGGTGCAAGGAGAAGCAGGCCAGGGCAATTGGAGTGGGCTTGACCTAAACCTAGCAAAGAAGAGGGCCAGGGAGCAGCCAGTTATTTCTGGCGTGGAGACCCTGGGGAAGAAATGCCAGTTACAGCTGAGGCATCAGCTCTGCCCTGTGCCCCGTCACAACTCAGCACTGAGCTTCCCGTCGGGTCCCTCTCGCACCTCTCACGCGGAGCTCAAAGCGAAGGGGAGTCGTGTCCCCCAGCCGGTTTGCAGGTGGGGAGCCAGGAGCACTCCCAAGGTCACACCAGAGGTGACGGGACGTGCGGAGGAACCAGTCCCCTCTTCCCATTGCAGGGTCCGAGCGCCTACCCCAGCCCGCTTCTGAACCCCAGCAAGCCCTGGACCCAGGGGAGCCAATCAGAGGCTGCTCACATGGGCACTCTGGGACCTGAAAGAGAGGGATCAGTAACGCCACGTTTCAGACAAGGGAAGAAAAGCCACCTGTAATTCTACCCACAGATACAGTCAAATCCAGAACATGATGATCCCAAACTGCTCAAGATAGTTAAGACCAAAGCAGACTGTGCAGAGCTTCACAAAGATCTCACCAGACTCAGTGATTGGGCAACAAAATGGCAAATAAAATGTTATGTTGATAAACGTAAAGTAATGCTCATTAGGAAAAAAGAATCCCAACTAGACATACAATGTAATGGGGACAACTACTCGAGAGAGAGATCTTGGAGTCGCTGTGGAGAGTTCTCTGAAAACATCCACTCAGTGTTCAGCAGCCATCAAAAAAGCAAACAGAATGTTAGGAATCGTTTAAAAAGGGGTAGAGAATAAGACAGAGAATATCTTATTGCCTCTCTATAAATCCATGGAACGCCCACATCTGGAATTCTGTGTACCGATGTGGTTGCCTCATCTCCAAAAAGCTATATTAGCATTGGAAAAGGTTCAAAAAAGGGCAACAAAAATGCGGAGGGGTTTGGAACAGGTCCCGTATGAAGAGAGATTAAAGAGACTGGGACTTTTCAGCTTAGAAAAGAGCAGACTAAGGGGGGGATAGGATAGAGATCTATAAAATCATGACTGGTATGGAGAAGTGAATAAGGAAAAGTTATTTACTTATACCCACAATATAATAACTAGAGGACACCAAATAAAATTAATAGGCAGCAGGTTTAAAACAAACCAAAGGAAGTTTTTCTTCACTCAGCACACAGTCAACCTGTGGAACTCCTCGTCAGAGGATGCAGTGAAGGCTAGAACTTTGACAGGGTTCAAAAAAGAGCTAGATAGATTCATGGAGGATAGGCCCATCAATGCTATTAGCCAGGATGGGTAGAGATGGTGTCCCTAGCCTCTGTTTCTCTGGAGGTAGATGACAGGGGAGGGGTCACATGAGGATTCCCTGTTGTGTTCCCTCCTTCTAGGGCATCTGGCATTGGCCACTGTTGGCAGACAGGACCCTGGTCTAGATGGACCTTTGGTCTGACCCAGTCTGGCTGCTCTTACGTTCTTATTGAGTGTAAAGCTCTGGCCCCTTTCCCCACTGATTTCAATGGGATCAAGGTCAGCCCCTGGCACAGGGATGGGCAATAATTTTCACAGAGGGGCCATGTAATGAATTTTGGTACATGGCCACGGGCTGGCTCCACCCCTGGAAGGGGCAGGGCCTGGTGGGGAAGGGGCAGGGCCTGGTGGGGAAGGGGCGGGGTCTGGTGTGGAAGGGGCGGGGCCTGGTGTGGAAGGGGCGGGGTTGGGGACTAACCTCCCCCCAGAGGTGTCTAGGGATGGAGGCTTTGAGTTAAAAACACCGCAAAAGGCTCGCGGCTTCTGGCCTCGCTGCTACCGCGTTGCCTGGCAGCCGCCCAGGGCTGCTGCGCCTATTTAAAGGGCTCCTAGTCACGGTGCTATCCCATAGTGGCGGCGTTCCCAGACGAGCTCGCAGTCCTGGGATGAGACACAACGTTGGCGTCAGCGGGCGTCTGTCCAGTCGGAGCCCGTTGCGGGAGCAGCGCCTGAGTGATCGGGGGCCATGCGGTTCTGGTAACGGGGCTGGAGGTGCCTTGTGCAACACTTACTGCCCGATGCCACAGAGGTGTGGGCTGAACCGGCATCAGGACTCCAGCCTGGCCCACGCCTGGGAAGGCAAGGGAGAGGGATGCACCCGCGCGGGGGAGGTGTCCGATGGGGAACGACAGGGCGTGGAGATGGAATCCCAGTCGCCATCGTCACCGCCACTCCTGGCCTGGAAGAGGAAGTAGAGCACACGACCGATGCTGAGCAGGATGGAGCAGCACAGCCCGGAGCGGCCTGGGGCCAAGTGACGGCGAGGGCGTAGAAAAGGAGGCTGAGAGCAAGACGTGAGAACCAGAGGGAGAGGAGAAGGCGCACACGGGGGTGGGAGGTGATCTGCAATGCCCACGGGCTGAGGGAGAGACGCCTCAGTGAGGGAAGGCGAAGTTGTAGTGGATAAAAATACCCGGGGCCATTTGGACTGCAGACGGAAAGCGCCAGAAGCTAACAGGGCCCTCTCCAGAGAGCTCTGTTTGGCCACACACTCCCGGAAAGATACTCTTTCTTCTGGACACTGCATTGCCAGAGCGAGATTATCCACCCTAGGGAAGTTCAGAGAACAATCGAACAGACAGTGGCCACGCTACCTACAGACAATCAGCCATGCCACTAGCTCTGTGTGCTCTCAGCCCTTCCCCCATGACACCTCCACCCTGGGCCCCATTTCTCTCTCTCCTCAATCCCCACATCTGAAGGGTCGACTGTGTTAACCCAGCATGACCTGCCTCAGCCAGGCCAGAGAATTGCTGCCCAGAAGTCCTTGCAGCAAGCCCATCCTTGCCTCATTGCTTCCTTGCTCCCCACGTCTGTCTGTGCCCAGCAGCTGCCTAGGGTTTGTCCAGCACCTCGCACAAGGGGACCAGGTTCCAGGATCGGTGCTCTGGGACGGCTAATTATTTATATCAGAGATTTGTGCATCTGTCTGTCTGTCTGTCCGTTTGCTCAAGAACCCCTCCTAAAAGGGAAGAGCTGGAGCCGCCACATTGGGTAGGCAGCTTCCTCTTCTCCTAAGTTAAAGGATGGTGACTCGGGGTTTGGTCGTGCCCGGAAAAGGGGAGGTGCCAGGAATGGGACTGTTTTCCATAACACGGAAAGGGAGGGGCGCCGAGCGGAGGGACGCAATACTGAGAGTGGCCACTGGGGGCAGCTGCACCACCAAGAGTGGCCAGCTGGGTCTGGGGTTCTGCCATCCTGCCTGCCAGCACACCAGTAAATAGCCCCGCTGCCCCAAACACTTTCCCCCCTCCCGCCCAGCCCTGGGCCACAGCGCTGGGAGGCGAAGGCCCCTGGAGGGCTGGGGAGACAGAAGACCCCAGCGGATGGGGATCTGGCTGGGGAGAGCAGAGATGGCCCGTATTGATGGGGGGAGAAAAAGCCCTGCCAGATGGGACCCCCCGACCCTGAGTCCCTCCTCACTGTTGCACCCCCACATCTCCTAGGCCCTGCCCTGACTCCTGCACCCCCACATGACCAGCCCCCTGCCCTGAAGGGCTTGGGCAGCACCGGGTAAGTCTTGCAGTAAATAATAATGGTGACCACAGCAATCAGTGCCTTGTGCCTGACCTAGAGCGTGGGTCTTCCCTTCATACCTGGGCCTGTGTCAGACCCGCCCGGCCGCCAGGCACCGGGGCCCGCCACACCCTGGGCCTTTGTGCAGATCAGACTTTGCCTGGGGGCAGAGCGCGTCAGGCGGCGATAGGGAAGTGGCGCGAGGGGCGGGCTCGGGTGCTTTGGATGATGATAGTAATAAAGCTCCATGGGACCCATCTTCAAAGCGCTCGTAAAGCTCAGTCAATCCCTTAAGTGTTGTTATCCCCGTTGGGCAGATGGCTCAGATAGCCACAGCTGGGTCACACCCGCCGGGGCCGGCTCAGCCAGCTGGCTGTGCCGGGGAGCCTCCCACGCGTCATGCCGGCAAAGCTCCGTCCCACGCCAGCGCTGGGTGGCTCTTGCCTAGCTCTGCTTCTGCTTGCGGGGCCTGTGAGCTGCAAGGCCTCCGGCAGGGCGCCCCACGGCTCCCCCCAGCCCTTACCGAGGGGGGATTTGAGAGCAGCCCTCAGCTCCCGGAAGTGGGGTTCAAAGAGGCCAGAGGACACGAGGCAGCTGCCCAGCCCCAAAAGGGGCAGTGCAGGGCTGCTGGCGGGGGACGGAGCCCGAAGGAGGGCGGGCACCTCTGCAGCACACACTGGGGCTAGAGGACTGGGGGGGCGGTGAGGACGGGTGAGCAGAGAGCTCCCTGCCGGAGCGCTCAGCCAAAGCCTCATTGCCCGTTCCTCCTGCCAGCTGCACCCTAGGGCCCGCCTGCCCCATGCTTGCCAAGGGCAGGACTGGAATCTCTCTCGGCTTCGTCTGAATAACCCTGTTTGCAGCCCTGGGCCGCGCACTGGGCCTGGCTGAATAAACAGCCACCCCAGCTTCTTGTGTGAACCCGACAGCAGCCCTGGGAAAAGAGCTGAAATCTCCTGCAAACAAGATAAAGGAGGCCGGGATATTGACACTGGAACCAGCCAACAGCCGCTCAGACACTCAGGCCATTTGAAAGCAAACACAGGCTGTGCCGAAGGAGAAAGACAATGGACCCTGTGTTGTTTATTAGCCGCCCGAAAGCTGTTCCCACCCTCGGGGGATCCCCGTCCCTTTGTCTCTGTTTCAGGGGACAATGGGAGTCCCACAGCATTTTACAGACTCACGTAAGCAACCCTATTTACAATGGGCGCTGAAGTATTTACTTGCCCAGGGATGGATTTAAGCATGTACCTAGGCGCATTCCTGAACGGGAGCCAACATGAGCCATGGGTGTGAATTGAGTTCTCTCAGAGGCTAATTGCTGAGACACTTAATAACTTCTTAGCCTTATCCCTGGCATTCTCCGGGTTATTTTCATTGTGTCAGTGAATGATGGTTTTGCCTGCGTAACACCTGCGCAAATATTAACGAGCTTCTGCCTTAGGCCAGAGGGTTATCAGGACACCTCAGATTAGCACCTCGACTGTCCAGTTGTGTCTGCTGCAGGGACTAGTCACTGTGTATTACCTCCGGCCGAGGTGCCATTGGATTATATTGTGCAGTCACAGCATGACTGGGGTCATAGAGTCACAGAACACTAGAACAGGAGGGGACCTTGAGACGTATATGAGCCCAGTCCCCTGCCCTCACGGCAGGACCAAGCACCATCCCTAGATCATCCCTGGCAGGTGTCTGTCCACCCTGCTCTTAAATATCTCCAGGGGTGGCGATTCCATAACCCCTCCTAGGCAACTTATTCCAGGGTTTAACCACCAACACAGGTAGGAAGTTTTTCCTACTGTCCAACCTAAACCTCCCTTGCTGCAGTTTAAGCCCCTTGCTGCTTGTCCTGTCCTCAGAGGCCAAGGAGAACAATTTTTCTCCCTCCCCCTTGTAACACCCTTTTAGATACTTGAGAACCGCTTTCATATACTCTCTTAGTCTTCTCTTTTCCAAACTAAACAAGCCCAATTCTTTCAGTCTTTCCTCCTAGCTCATGTTCTCTAGACCTTTCATCATAGATAAGATACTTTCTCTTTTTTGTGAACCTAAAAAAATAGACTTAACACCTCAAAGGAGTAATCGAAAAGTGCGTTGCATGCAGAGAACAGGGCTGGAAAATCCCCATCCAGTGTGTGCTTTCCTGGAGGCTGAAAATGAAACAAGAGACAAAGGGAAGTTCAGGAATCATGGCTGATAACAGGCACTGGACTGGACTGCAGGGGTCTGAGGTCAGTTCTCAGCTTTGCCACAGACTTTCCATGTGACCTTGGCCAGTCTCCCACCTTAAACTGGGGTCCAATGCCCCTCTTTCTGCTGCCAACCCCTCTGGTCCATATAGACTGGCAGGGAATGTCTCTTGCTTTGGGTGTGCCCAGCACCGGCACGAGAGAGCCCTGAGGTACACTGGCACTTCTGGGCGTTACTGGAATCCCAATGCAGAATAATAATCCTGCCAGCCCCTGGAAATATCAGGGCTGCACAGCAGAGAGGTACAATGATTTACAGCGAAACTTGGGGCGGCTGTCATGCAGGAAGCTGCACATTTCCTGCAAAGATGCCTTCAGCGCTGGAAGGAATGGGACGGTGGCAGGGTTTTTCACGCTCCCGTTGCAACGAATGGAGAGGTGTTAACAGGTTGCAAAACCCTCTGCGGCACAGAGCGAGCTTACGTTGGACACAGCCGGATGGAACGCAATGAGAGCTAAAAAGGGAGGGTTATTAGTCACTCTGAATCGGGCGATCTAATGGGCTGATTGGAGTATTTCAAGCTGATTTTGCAAGTCAGTCTGCTCAGTCTAGTGAAGTCCACAGCAGACTGTGAAGGGCCTCACAAAACTAGGTGACGGGCCACAAAATGGCGGATGAATTGTTATGTGGATCAATGCCAAGCAATGCAGATGGGGAACACACAGTCCCAGCAATGCCGACACAACGCTGGGGACACTAGGGTGTGTGTAGACTACACGGCTCTGTCGACGGAGGCATGTAGATTAGACAGATCGGCAGAGGGAAATGAAGCCCTGATTAAAATAATCGCGGCTTCATTTAAATTTAAATGGCTGCCCCGCTCTGCCGATCAGCTGTTTGTCGGCAGATCGGGGCAGTCTGGACGCGCCGCGTCGACAAAGAAGCCTTTCTTGATCGGCACAGGTATGCCTCGTGAAACCAGGTTTACCTGTGCCGATCAAGAAAGGCTTCTTTGTCGACGCGGCACGTCCAGACTGCCCCGATCTGTCGACAAACAGCTGATCGGCAGAGTGGGGCAGCCATTTAAATTTAAATGAAGCCGCGATTATTTTAATCGCGGCTTCATTTCCCTCTGCCGATCTGTCTAATCTACATGCCTCCGTCGACAGAGCCATGTAGTTTAGACGTACCCTAGCTGTTACCTCTCAAGAGAAAGATCTTGGTGTCACCGTGGCGAGTTCTCTGAAAACATCCACTTGGTGTGTAGCAGCCGTCCAAAAAGCAAACAGGACGTTGGGAATCATTAGGAAAGGGACAGAGAATAAGACGGAGAACATCGTATTGCCTCTCTATTACTCCATGGGACGCCCACGTCTTGAATACTGTGTGCAGGTGTGGTCACCTCGTCTCCAAAAAGCTACCGTGGAAAAAGTTCAGAAAGGGGCAACAAAAACAGCTTGGAACAGCTGCCATGTGTGGAGAGATTAAAAAGACTGGGATATTTCGGCTTGGAAAAGAGACGACTAAGGGGGGGTAGGAGAGAGATCTACAAAATCATGACTGGGATGGAGAAAATGAATAAGGAAAAGTTATTTACTGTACTCGTGCCCATAACACAAGAGCTAGGGGCCGCCAAGTGAAATTAAAAGCTAGCAGGTTTAAAACAAAGGGAAGTTTTATCTTCACGCAGCGCACAGTCAACCTGTGGAACTCCTTGCCACAGGATGGTGTGAAAACCAGGACTTTAACAGGGTTCCAATAAGAACAAAATATGTCCAAGGAGGATGGATCCATCAGTGGCTATTAGCCAGGATGGGCAGGGATGGTGTCCTCAACCTCTGTGTGTCAGGGGCTGGAAATGGATGACAGGAGAGGGATCACTTCTCTCTGGGGGATCTGGCCACATTCCTGGCCCTTTCCGCAGTGCCCCACCCCGACCGGGTGCCTCCGGCTTCGCTCTGGCCCTGAGGAGAGAGGCCGGTAAACAGACCCTGACCTGGAATCCTGAGCGACGACACCAGGCTAGGGGGAGACTGCTGCTGGGTGGGTCTCGTTCCCCCGGAAGCTGTGGCTCCTTCCTGAAGGGCCCTGTTCTCCTGCCCAGACCCTGTGTCTGCCTCTTCGGGGGCCGCAGGGGCCTCTCGTCTCTGTGCCTCATGAACTGACACAGAAACGAGACCTACCAGGGCCCTGGGCAGTGGCTAATACCCCGCACAAGGCAGGCAGAGCGGACAGGTCCGGCCGGCTGGTACACGGTGTGACGGACCCAGATGAGGGCATCCGCTGGGGGCAGGCGGACAGGACCCAGTGCTGAGGAGCGCAAAGCGATGCCCCCACCGGCATAGCTGCGGGAGCGGGGAGGGAAGGAAGCTCCCCTTGGGGCTAGCTGGCGGGGCGCAGAGACCCTGGGTGTGTCTGTGCCAATGCCCGTTGCTCCTGCCTCGCGTCGCCGTGCGGGAGACCGGGCACATGGAGGGGTTTTGCTCGTTGTAATCAACGTACTTTGTGGCCCTACGGCGGCTGGGTGTGCGTCCAGCGCCGGGATGGGGAAATCCAGTGAGCACTGGGGGCAGGTTTGTGGGAGTACGGGAAGGCAGGGTCAGTGGGTGCCGCTTTCTCACGTGCACGGCGCTGCCGCTGCGTTCTTCCTCCCTGCCCGCTGGGAGCCAGAACCCCTGGGCTGATGGGCGGGTGTCACAGCCCGGGAGACGGGCGGGGACGGAGAGCCAGCAGGGTGGCGGCGCAGAGCTGCGACGAGCGGCCAGCAGGGCGGGGGGGGCGTGACCAGCGGTGACAGGCAGGCGTGCGGGGGGCATTGAACCCTGTTCTCCCCGGGATGCTTTCGGGGGGCTCCTTTGGCTTGGGAGAGCTGAGGGTGGAGCCCCAGCCTTTGTCCTTGCAGGGAAAGCGACGCGCAGTTCCTGGCCGCTGGGCAGACGGGCCTGCTGGGGGCATCTCAGGTGGGGAAGAATCGGGGGGGGGAGGGTCTCTACCCATAAGGGGATGTTCAGGAGGCAGAAATTGTCAGTGGGTGCTTGGAAGGAACGCTGGGGGGGGGACAAGTGCGGTTCCCCTGATGCTCGGACAGCCTCCTCCTGTCCGAAAGCAGCCTGGCCCACCCCGCAATCCCTGCTACTGCAGGCCCCCCAAAGCCGGCCCTGGGGGGCTGGGGGGGGTGTGGCTGTCTCCACAGCCTGCCAGACGTTGTTTTTGGCGTTGGTTTATTGAGCAACTTCCAGTGGGTGGCCGCACGCCCAGACTAACGACAGCCCTGGCTCTCCCTGCCCCCGGCTGCCGGGCCTGTCCTGGGCGCTCCGGTTCTCACGTTGCTCCCAGGAGAGGCGCCCCGTGGCACCACCCCGCATGGCGTTTGCTTCTAGAATGGCCGCTTCGCCCGAACCCTGGGCCGACTCGCCCTCACCTCGCAACGTGGCCTCCGACGCTCGCCACGGAGACTCTACCCCGGCCCGGACTGCGTCTGCCTATTCATCGCCCACTGCCGTTCGCCCAGGCGGCACGTCCCATCGGCCCAGGCCCCAGCCCCGACGTTGGAGCAAGCCTTCCTGCACGCTATGGAGCGAGTGCCAGCAAAAATAGGGTTTGCAGAACTTCTCGGCATGGGCTTTGCCTTCCCAGGCCACCACCTGCCTTTCGCCAGTAATAATGATGATGCTCAGCACTTCTAGAGCACTTCTAATCTTCCAGGCGATTTGCAAACCTAATCCTCTTAATCCCTGGCTGGTGGGTGAGGGTTGGTATTTCCAGAAACAGAGAGTGGTTAGGTGACATCCCATGGCTATGGAGTGAGTCAGTGGCAGAGGTGGTGGTTTGCATGTTGGAGAGACCAGGGACTCACTGGCAGCAGAGTTGGATTCATAGGCCCTTTGCTGCACCTGGGTGTGCTGCAGCCAACACAGAGCTCGGTGCGGTGCCGTGGGTCTCTGTGTCTCGCGGGAGACCACATGGGCGGGCTGCGGGTCGGGATCACTGCTGCTGGGAAGGATAATGCAGAAAGGGGGACTGATTTCTAGGGACCGGAAGAAGGGCTCTGTCTAAGCCTCTCTCCCCTCAACAGCAGCTGGTCTAATAAAAGATATTACCTCGCCCACCTTGTCTCTCTTTTGTTGAGCAAAAAAAAAATTAAAAATCAGCATGGCCCCTTTAAGAAGAGGCTTTTTTGCTGGCAGCCATCTTGTTTTTCTGTTCCAGCCACAAGACAGCGCCCCTGCAGAACCAGGTAAGTAGGGAGTCGGGGGGGCTGGGCCCGGGCCCGGTTGCTGAGTGTGTCATAGGGTTGCCAGGTGTCCGGTATTTTCACCTCCTGACAGGGGAAAAAAATCAGAAAATACTGAACCAGGCCTTTTCGGTGTCCAGTATTTTCTGAATTTTTTTACCGGACAGGAGGCAAAAATACCAGACTGTCCGGGTCAATACCGGACACCTGGCAACCCTCGGTAGCTGGGTCCTTACTGCACCTCTTCGTGCTACACGTGTGTAATTAGCAGGAACTGGCTACAGTTTCAATGTCAGTGGCTGATGTGCATGAAAGCTCCAAAGCGTCACTCTAGAGATCTCAGACCTGTCCCTGGGAACACCCTTTCTGTGCTGTGCTCAGAGCCTTTGGGGGCCAGGCTCTGGCCTGCTTCACGCACTGGCCTGGCCTACACCTACTCCTCCAAACCACCACACACACTGCCGCCCAGCCTGCTATTTATAGACTCTGGCTGGGTCACATGACATGGGTCAGCTGACCCTTCCTATAAAAGGCAGGTTTCCAGCTACTCCAGCCCCACTTGCTGCCAAGGCAGAAGGTTTAGTGGTGCAATGAAAGGCAGGTGCTTACACAGCAGGGGGTGACTGGTGGGATTTCTACTGATGTGAAAAAGCAGGGGAAGCCTTTTAAAAAAAACCTATAAACTGGAGGGAAAAACCAGCTCTTCTTTCTCAAACTCCCTCTTCTCTGCAAGGTGACTCCCAGGTGCACTGTGTGTGCAGCCTTCCAGCCGGGCCTCATTTCTCCTTGAGCCAGGCCGTTACCCGCCATGCCTCTCCCGAGGCATAGGCTTGCTGATCCGAGCGTCCTGTGCACAGCCGTGAGCGCAGGAGTGGGGCTCGCCTTTACCGCCTGTGTGGCACACAGGTGGCTGTGCACAGGAGTAGTGCATGCCTCGGCTGCCCTGCGTGGCACACAAGTGTCTGTGCGCAGGACGGGTGTATGCAGGTGGCTGTGCGCAGGAGTAATGCATGCCTCGGCTGCCCTGCGTGGCACACAAGTGTCTGTGCGCAGGACGGGTGTATGCAGGTGGCTGTGTGCAGGAGTAGTGCATGCCTCGGCTGCCCTGCGTGGCACACAAGTGTCTGTGCGCAGGAGTAGTGCATGCCTCGGCTGCCCTGCGTGGCATGCAGGTGCCTGCTGTGCACTAAGGAAGCACAAGGGCAGACACCTGGTGTGGTGTGGTTCAGTGTATTTTTAGATTCGAGGGAAATCAGAACACACCAGAGAGAGGAACATAACCACTTCCCTAGTTATTAAAAAGCTCAAGCAATTACAGCTATCCGTCAAGTTTGACAAACCCTCCGCCAGTGTACTAGACAAGCAAGGCAAGACAAGGAAACTCAGCCCAAATTGTAACCCACGTTTCAGCCATAAAGTTGTTACAAATTAAGCTGGATTCACTTACAAGTCCCCCGTTACCCCCACCAGTGCTCCAGCCAGGAGGTTCGTGTTCTCGCTGGTTCCCACGCGTTGCGACGTCCGGCGCTATGTGGCCGGATGAACAGGCCTTGGCTTCTCGTTGGGCATTGGATTGCTTACACCCCTCATTGCCACATAGTATCCCAACCATGCCACGTCCCGCCTCCAGCAATTCCAAATACGCTGGCCCCCTTCACTTTCGGTATTTATTCGGACCCTAGTCCGCGCCATTCTCTTCAGAAGTGTACCCCTTTTGCGGCTCGCACTTCTGAGAACGCACGGTGTGCCCGTCACGTCGCCCCTGTTCTCGTAAGCCGGAGCGGGCTCATTCTGGAAATGTTAGCCATGCTCCCACTGAGCAGTGTCAGCGTTTTGTTAGTGAGTTACGGTCAGGCCTTACCAGTGACCGAGGGCGAGAAGTTACATTTCCACAGGCCTGGACTTCTTCGCCTGGACTTCTTCGCCAGACCTGTGGCAAGCCTAGGAAGGCCGGGCAGACTCCTCCACACCTGGTCAGGTTGCTAGGCCGGGCGGGCCGGTGGAAAGCACACTGCACAGAGCCTCTTGGCCGCTGGGTGTCAGTGCTGCTCAATTGACCGGGCCCTCCAACAGCAATTTCTCAGCGAAATCGATGCCTGTGTCCTGCCCAGAATGTTCGGCACAGCTGCCTCCACCCCACCCCCTGCCTGGTGCGTTGCCAGCATCTCATGGAGAAGGAGGCGCCCCTCCCCCCCGGTGGGCGGATTTTAATTCAGAGCGATCGCTCTCTCCGCTCGTCCCCAAAGCAGCCAGGCCGAGTGCTCGAAGGCAAACGCTCCCAATCGATACTTTCCCTCTCGGGCGCCCTCTCCCCCTCCACGTCCCACGGGCTCCCATACATTCACGATGCTAATAAGGCGCTTTCCCCTCGGCGGCAGCGCCCACTTTCAGCAGCTCCAGTGTGATTCCTTCAGCAGAGCGGCCTGGCACAGCTGCGGTTTTCTTCACCCACCAACACAGCAGAGCAAAAGGAATTCGCTCCCCGGCTCTGTTGGGAAGGATCATTTTAATCTGTCGGTGATTCATCTGGGACGGAGTTGAAGTACGGTGCAAGAACAGAAGGATTTGAAGCAAGCCCATCCCTCTAAAGCACGGCGGGGTGAGCTGCGGCCCCGATCCAGCCCACCTAACACTGTGGCCTGGCCTGCACGCTGCATCTGGCCACTTTCTATTTATAACCTACTGCCTGTGCCACCGAATTTCCAGGCGAAGGCTCAGGCAGCAGGATCCTATTTAAAGATAAGGAAGTTAAGGAGTCTGGTAGGATAAATGGACTGTAAGGTGGCTAGAAAGCTGGCTAGACTGTCAGGCCCAATGGTTAGTGATTAATGACGATGTCAGGATGGCGGTCAGTTTCTGGGAGAGTGCCCCAAGGATCGATTCTGGGGTCAGTTTTGTTCAACATCTCTCTTAATGCCTTGGACGAGGGGATGGATTGCACCCTCAGCAAGTGTGCGGATGACACTAAGCTGGGCGGAGAGATAGACATGCTGGAGGGCAGGGATGGGTCCAGAGTGACCTGGACAGATTGGAGGATTAGGCCAAAAGAAATCTGATAAGGTTCAACAAGGACAAGTGCAGAGTCCTGCCCTTGGGACGGAAGGACCCCAAGAACTGTTACAGGCTGGGGACCAACTGGTTAAGTAGCAGTTCTGCAGAAAAGGCCCTGGGGGATACAGTGGCTGAGAAGCTGGAGATGAGTCAACAGGGGCCCTTGTAGCCAAGAAGGCGAATGGCATATTAGGTGCATCAGGAGGAGCATGGCCAGCAGATCCAGAGAAGTGATTATTCCCCTTTATTCAGCTCCGGTGAGGCACATCTGGAGTACTGTGTCCAGTTCTGGGCCCCCCACTACAAAAAGGACGTGGACGCATTGGAGAGGGGCCAGTGGGGGGCGACCAAAATGGTTAGGGGGCTGGAGCAGAGGCTGAGGGATTTGGGTTTGTTTAGTCTGCAGAAGACAAGAATATGGGGGGGAGATTTGAGAGCAGCCTTCCACTCCCTGAAGGGGGGGGGGTCCAAAGAGGCTGGAGAGAGGCTGTTCTCAGTGGGGCAGGGGGCAGACCCAGGAGCAATGGGCTCAAGTTGCAGGGGGAGGTCTCGGTTGGATATTAGGAGAAGCTCTTATCGGAGGCTTTCCTGGACACCCGTTTCCCTAGGCGTGTGGGGAAGCGCTGCCATGGGCCTCGGGAGGGGGAAGAGGTGTCGGTGAATTGCTGCTCCCTTCCTTTGGGGACAGGCCGTCCCCGTTCCTCCCGAGGGCGCTGGCCCCAGGAGTGTTCCGGCTGCTCGGGGCCGACAGCGTTCGCTGCTGGGCTAGCTAGGACTGCGGCTTGCGCCCCCAGGGAAGGGAGCCGGCAGGGGAATCGATCTGCCCCTCGGCGGGCGCCACAGCACAAAAGCCGCTCGGGGGGGATATCGGCCGGGGGATTTCTTCCTGGGGGAGACACGGTGGCGAGAGATGAGGAAACCCTCGCGCCGTTCCCCAGGCTCCTGTCGCACTGACGCCGTAGCCAGCAGCTGAAGGGTGGCTCCCGAGGGGCACCGGCCTGGCAGGAAGGACCCAGCCTGGGTCAGGGCTCTGTGGGGACTTGGGACTGGAGCCATGAAGGCAACTTCCACAGCCACCCCCTCGCAGGGAGAGCACTGGGCATTGACGCCCCCTAACCACAGCCCCCAGCCCCTCACAGTCTGGGAGACCCCTCGGCCCCGCCCGGCCGCTGCCAAGGAGACGCAGGAGGCCGTGCATTGCAGGTGGTTTATTGAGAGCAGTGGGTGGGGGGTGCTGAGCCCACAGCGGGGCCTGGGGAGGGGTAAGAGAGGAGGCGGTTCAGGCTGCATGCAGACGGAGGAGAGCTGGCGTCAGAGAGGAGGAAGAGGGGGTGTCTGGCCTTCATCTCGCCTGGCTCTGCTGGGATCCTTAGCCCACGGTTTTCACCAGGTCCTGCAAGAAAGAGACAGAGCGGTGACGGCCGCACGCCTGGCCGGGGTCACCCTGGACGGCACGTTGGGGGTCCCCCGTCTCCTGCACCCCAAAATGGCACAAACAGACTCCACCAGCCAGTGGAATTGAGGGTGGTTTATTGCTCCTCCAGGATACAGCACAGCACAGATGTAATCTGGTTACAGGAACTGGGGCTAAGAGTCCTCAGTGCTCCCCTTGAGATAGGGGAGTCCCAGCCCCCTCCCCAGCTCCTTCTCCCCTGCTTTCCAGACAGGAACTAACTAACTCTCTTCCAGCCCTGCCCCACAGCCAGGGCAGCATCCACCTTCCTTTGTTCCTCTCCATGGGGGTGTCTGGTTCAACAAGTTTGGCATTACCTTTGCATAGTGGGGTTTTCCCTGCTGGGTCTTGCTCCAGACAGCAGGGGTCACCACAGCCCAGCAAGTACCCCCACTACGTCACAGTTCTCCCCCCTCCGAGAGCGAACTGAGCAGGGTCACTCCACTCGTGACCTAGGGAAGTTCGGGTCCTCTGCGTGGGAACCCGCCCCGGGGACATGGGTGCTCCCCTTGACTCAGGCCGGCCGTGGCGAGGACCCACATGAATTGGCTTCCCTCTGTCCACTCGCCGCCCCGCTCCAGGGCGACTGGCGCAGGCCTGTCCTCGGGGGTCACACCCACCCTTCCGCTGGCCTTGATCTCTGGCCAGGGTCTCTCGGGCCGGGGCCATGAGCCCAGTGAGCCTTCTCTGGACAACCAGGGCGGCTTCCACCCCCGATGCTCCATCCAGGGAGGCCTTCCCCTCCCATAACTCTCTCAGCAAGCCCAGAGGGTCTATCTGGGGTAGAGACCCCCAAGCCGCTTTCCTCCTGTCTTGGGCCTTCCCGCCCCTCTGGCAGGAGTCACAGGACCGGCAGTACCGCTGCACGGCTGTAAAGATTCCCGGCCAATAGAAGTGCTGGAGCAGCTTCAGCCGGGTGCTCCGGATCCCCCGGTGGCCCCCAATGGGGACATCGTGGGCCAAATACAGCAGCTCGAGGCGATACTTTCGGGGGACGACCAGCTGCCGCTGGACCCTCCATGCCCTCACCTTCCTGGGGGGAAGCCAATCCCGTAACAGGAGTCCACGCTCCCGCAGGAATCTCTCCTGGCCACCTCTCCCCCGGGGCTGAGCTGCACGGAGGCCAGCCTGGTCCCTCAGCCTCTGCAAGGAGGGGTCTGCCTGCACCTCAGCCTGGAATTCAGCTGCTGAGGCAGGGATCGGGACCTGTCCCCCACCTCTGCCTAGGTCCGGAGTCCCAGCCTGGCTGGACCCCGTGTCCACTGGGATGGGACCCTGAGGACACTGCCCGGAGTCCTTCCCTGGACCCACGTTGTCAGCCCCCCGCTGGCTCTGGCTCCGGGTAGTGACTAGAGCCCGCTGGGATTCATGGGGCCACTCCTCTAGGTCATTCCCCATCAGCACCTCGGTGGGCAAGTGTGGGTGCACCCCCACTTCCTTGAGGCCTTCCTTCGCCCCCCATTTCAGATGCACCCGGGCTACAGGCACCTTAAACGGGGACCCGTCTATGCCCTTCAGGGTCAGCTGGGTGTGGGGTAGTATCCGCTCCGGGGCCACTATGTCGGATCGGGCCAGAGTCACCTCCGCCCCCGTGTCCCAGAAGCCCGTCACCTTCCTACCATCCACCTCCAGGGGTACGAGGCACTCGCTCCGCAGGGGCCGTCCTGCCCCCACCCGGTACACGGAGAAATCCGCCTCCTGAGAATCAGACCTCCCAGGGGAGGTGCACTGAGCATCCTTCCCCTCTCTCTGAGCTGAGGTTTGCTTGCCAGCCCCTGCCTCTGGGGCAGCCTGCCCTTCCTCCCGCCCCAGCCAGTTAACCCTGGACAGTCCCCGGTCCTGGGACCTGGTGCACCGAGCCCTCTTGTGGCCTTTTTGCCCACAGCGATGGCAAGTTAGGCTTTGGGCTGTCTCTGTCCAGGCCCTGGCTGGTTCTCTGGGGCGCAGACGACCTGTTCCTTGGTCTCGCCCCGTAGTTGACTCCCTCCGTCGCTCAGCCGAGATCCGGTCTCTGCGCGGTTCCCTTTCTCTCCGGGACTCCCGTTCACACCCGGACCGGCTCTCCGTGAACTCATCCACCAGCCTCCCGGCCTCCTGGGGGTTCTCTGGTCTCCGGTCCTTGAGCCACAGCCTCAGTTTGGGTGGGCACGCTTCATAGAACTGCTCCATCAGGACCAGCTTGAGCAGCTCCTCTGCGGTCTGGGCTCCGACTCCAGACACCCACTTGCGGCCGTATTGCGACAGGCGGGAGGCCAGATCCACATAGGTCTCCCGTGGACCTTTCTGTACCCCCCGGAACTTCTTCCTGTACATCTCAGGGGTCAGCCCAAACTTGTGCAGCAGGGCCTCCTTGACTCGGTTGTAATCCCCTGGCTGTAGGTTCTCCAGCTGACTGAGCACTCCGGCCGCCTCCTGGTTCAGTGCTGGGATGAGCTCCTGCAGCCAGTCAGCCGGGGGGACCCGTTGCAGTCCACAGGCCCTCTCAAAGGAGCTGAGGAACCCGTCTATGTCACCCACGTCCTTCAATTGGGCCACCACGAGCCTCTCCAAGCGTCTGGCAGTCCCAGGACCCTGGGGCCCATCCGCACTTGGCGCAGCCGGTGCCCCGCCGGTTCTCCGCTCTGCCATGGCCAGCTCATGCTGTCGCTGCCTCTCTCGATCTTGGCGCTCCCTCTCTCAGTCCTGGCGATCCCTTTCTCGATCTTGGCGCTCCTTCTCTCAGTCCTGGCGGTCCCTCTCTCGGTCCTCTGCTTCCAATTCCTTTATCCGCAGCTGGATCTCCAGCCGCCGCAGCTCCGCTGGGCTGGCCCCTGCCCTAGATGGGCTACGGCTTGCAGGCCTCCCGGGAGACGCTGTCTCATCTCTCCGGTGGGTTCCAGCGCTCCTCCCCCTCTCTGAGCCTGACACACTCTCAGGGGGGGTCTGGCTGCTTCCCCGGGGGACAAGATCCTGGCCCTGTGGCTGGTCATTCTCTTCCAGCTGGGCAATCAGCTGGGCCTTGGTTGCTTTCTGCACAGGCAAGCCCCTCTCTCTGCACAGCCCCACCAGCTCTGCCTTCAAGAGTCAGGCGTAGGCCATCTGCCCGCTGGGCCCCTCGGTGCAGACTCACCAGTCTAGGGCTGCAGCGCCCCACGATTCCCAGGAACCGCTTCGCTCTGTCTCCAGCACGCCTGGCTCCAGGGCTCTTGCTTCTACAGCGCCTTGTCGCTCGCCACTGGGAGCTCCATCCACGGGGTGCAGTGTATCCCACTTCTGACACCAGTGTGACGGTGCGTTGGGGGTCCCCCGTCTCCTGCACCCCGAAATGGCATGAACAGACTCCACCAGCCAGTGGAATTGAGGGTGGTTTATTGCTCCTCCAGGATACAGCATAGCACAGATGTAATCTGGTTACAGGAACTGGGGCTAAGAGTCCTCAGTGCTCCCCTTGAGATAGGGGAGTCCCAGCCCCCCTCCCCAGCTCCTTCTCCCCTGCTTTCCAGACAGGAACTAACTAATTCTCTTCCAGCCCTGCCCCCCAGCCAGGGCAGCATCCACCTTCCTTTGTTCCTCTCCATGGGGGATGTCTGGTTCAACAAGTTTGGCATTACCTTTGCATAGTGAGGTTTTCCCTGCTGGGTCTTGCTCCAGACAGCAGGGGTCACCACATCCCAGAAAGTACCCCCACTACGTCACATCCTGCGCAGGACGAATCAGAAAGAGGGGGAGCCGGAACACACAGCGGCCGTATCCCTGCTTTGGTTACGTGTGGGATGGCCAAACCGCCCCGCCGGGCCGTGGGCATGGCTGCGTGTCCCCGGCGGCTGGGAGAAGTGGTGCCCGCGTCAAGGGCCTTTCGGGCAGGTGGCACCAGGCTCCTCTGGGCTCCGCTCTTGGCTTCCCCCAGTTCCTGCGTTTCCCCCTCGGGTGCACCTTGCTCAGGGAACGCACGTGGGGGCGAGTCTGTGGTGAGGCAGGGAATGGGGGAGGGGGCAGAGCGGGCTGGGCTCGGAAAGGGGCAGCGTTTCGATCTGCTGCCCAAGGGGATGAGAGCTCAGCCGGGAGGCTCCCTTCTCCGCTCCTCCCAGCTCAGATACCGAGAAGACACATGGGGCCTTAGGAGGAGCTGTGGTCTAATTGTCATTCGTTAGTAGAAAACGATTCGATACAGGAACGAATTAAGAAAACAAATCACCTCGATTTAGCCACCTTGCCAGGCTAGAGGAGCCATCACGTGCTCGGACGTTCCCGGGTCGCCAGTCAGACTCAAACAGCCTCTAATCTCCTCTCCGAGGGGAAATACCCACAGGCTGCGTCTAGACTGGCAAGTTTTTCCACAAAAGCGGCCGCTTTTGTTGAAAAACATGCCAGCTGTCTACACTGGCTGCTTTGAATTTGTGCAAGACCACTGACGGTCTCATGTAAGGTTGTCAGTGTTCTTCCGCAAATACAATGACTCTCCCATTCGGGAAAAAGCCCTCTTGTGCAAATGCTTTTGCGCACGAGGGCCAGTGTAGACAGCTGAGAACCATTTTGCGCAAAAAAGCCCTGATGGTGAAAATGGCGATTGGGGCTTTCTTGCGCAAAACCGCGTCTAGATTGGCACGGACGCTTTTCCGCAAAAATTTCCGTGCCAATCTAGACGCTCTTTTCCAAAAATGCTTTTAACGGAAAAACTTTTCCGTTAAAAGCATTTGCGGAAAATCATACCTGTCTAGACATAGCCACACAGTCCATAGACTTTCAAATGCCATTGATTCTCTCCAGTTCAGCCTGGGTCCCTGCCTTCTTGAATAGATTTCTGGCCGGGTGGTTCTTTGATGCGTCCTAACTTTGTTCGCCTGGGTCACACCCCCACCCCCATTTCCATGCCATAATAATAGTAAATCTGGGCTGGGAACAGTTCGTATAATGGACTGAGTGTGAGACTGGACTCAAAGCCGGTGGACTTACCGTCAGTGTAGAGAGAGCGGACAGCACTTGGGTGAGGTCTTTCACACACCCTTGGACCCCTTCAATCACGGTAGTAAGGAGTTCGACTGGAACAGAAATCAGGTTTGGCACCACGTTTGACACGAGATTGCCGGCCAGGTCCAGGTTTGACACGGGATTGCCGGGCAGTTCCAAGAGAGCAGAAGCTGCAAGAGAAACTCATCAAACATTGACAGGGGCATGAGTGGTCATTTTGAATGGCCTTGTGCTAATGCGGTCGGGGCTAATTCTCACCGTCAGGGTGGGGAAGAGCATGGCATGACCCATGGCCACAGCTATAAGAGCTTATTGAGTAACATGGATGAAAGCAGACACCCGACCCCAGCCTATGGCCCTCTCCTTCAGGGCAAGGATACGTTGGACCATCCCGGCCTCCTTACCAAGCAGATCCTTCCACTGCCGCTGGCCTCGGATTTAAAGGTCCACCGTGTTTTGAGAAATGCACAGAAATGTCGGCTTAAAATCGCTCCCTTTTTAAGGGCTCTTTTCCTAACGCTGGGACTTTCCGTAGGGATTTTGCTCCTCTGCCAGCAAGGCACAAACCACTCCTTAACTCTCTCTCCGTGTGCCCACGTTCCCAAAGCTTGCTAGTAAATTACTCTGCGGATTGGAATGACTTCCCCCATCTTGCTCAGTGTAAACCTTGCCTGGATGGCGAATGGTTATTCACTAAAAGCGGCGAGGAGTCCTGTGGCACCTTATAGACTAACTGAAGTGTTGGAGCATAAGCTTTCGTGGGCAAAGACCCACTTCGTCAGATGCATGACGAACACTTCGGTTAGTCTATAAGGGTACGTCTAGACTACGTGGCTCCGTCAACGGAGCCATGTAGATTTGTTGTTTTCGCAAAGGCAAATGAAGCCACGATTTAAACGATCGCGACTTCATTTACATTTACATGGCTGCCGCGCTGAGCCGACAAACAGCTGATCAGCTGTTTGTCCACTCAGCGCGCTAGTCTGGATGGAATAACGGGGCTGCCGACAAAGGGCTTTGATGTCGGCAGGGGAGCGTCCAGACTAGCGTGCGAGCTGACAAACAGCTGATCAGCTGTTTGTCGGCTCAGCGCGGCAGCCATGTAAATGTAAACGAAGCCGCGATCATTTAAATCGCGGCTTCATTTGCCTTTGCCTATGTGTCTAATCTACATGCCTCTGCCGACAGAGGCATGTAGTCTAGACACAGCCTAAGGTGCCACAGGACTCCTCGCAGCTTTTGCAGATTCAGACTAACACGGCGACCCCTCCGATACTTGATTATTCACTGTAATACTAATGCGCCCAGTCCTGCTCCCACTTATACCTCTTTGCATCTGGAGGAACTCAGCTGCACGAGGCAGCAGAACTGGGCCTGACCAGTTAGCTAGGAGATAGACTCCTGAGAAGCCGTCCTGTCTATCTGTTGCCACGCATGGTGCAGGCAGATCTGTGCGGCTGCTGGGGGCGCGGACACAGACATTTTGAATTACGTTCTGTGCCGGGGTCTGTTCAAGGCATAAACCTTGGTAGAGATTTTCCACGGAGCCCAGCTCCAGTGAGATCTGCGCAGTGAGCGCCCCGTGGAAAGCCTCAGCCTCCAGCTGCAGCGCCGAGGCGACTGGCTGGTACCATGAAGCAGGAACTCCCAGAGCTAACCCAGCTTCCCCGTTCACACCACTGACCATTTTCAAATAGTGACAGGTTAGTTTAAATGCTGCTTCGCGAGGCGCATCCTGACGCATCGTACAGGCTCTGCCGGAGGGGCCCGGCCAGATCCCATTGTGCTCCCTAGTCTGTTTATTAAAACCAAAGGTTGGGGCTCAGGCACAGCGTGAATCTTTCCATTACGGGAAGAATTGCAGCGTCCAGCCGGCAGCTCACTTACCTGAGGAGCAGCAAAGCGCCAGGGAGACCAGCGTGAAGACGACTGTCAGCTTCATGGTGGAGAGGGCTGCCTAGTCAGGGCCAAGACGGACGCTGCAAGACACTCGCTCCCCTCTGCACACCGGGCGACACGCACAGCGCCTGTATATGTACCGGGGCCCTGCCACGGCTCCTCCCCGGCCTCCCTGGCAGCCCGGCCGACACGTTGCACAACTAACGGAAGATGCGATGAGCCCCCCCCGCTTGTGTCCTGCTTGGCAGGGGAGCGGAACACGCTGCCGGGGGAGTCCTGCCAAGTGCCTCCGCAGGGAGCCAGGTGGGCAGGGGAGGGGGCCGGGCAGAGGAGCGTGAGGCTGTTGCCTGCGGCGGAACGTCCCGTCATGCGCGGGAGTTTTCAGAGTGTGTATGTCACAAGCAAAAACTTGTGTTTGCTGCCTCACCGGGCTCCCGTCCTCCCCTGGGGGACCAGTAATGCCCGGAGCCTAGATGCCTTCTCACAAGGCGATGAAACTGGCTTCCTTTGTCAGTGTCTTATTCCTGCGGCGCCTGCTGAGTGTTCCGGGGGGGGCGTGCGGCGTGGGAGGCCCGTCTCTGCCCACGCCGCGTGCGATCTCGTGTGGGGGCTTCAGAACTGCACTGTGGTGCCACAAATGGTCAAACGCCGCCAGGCATCAGAGTCGCTATTTCGGCGCTGGGCCGTCAGCAGAGGGGATTCCTGAGGGGGCCTCTTGTCACCACAGAGCCCACGGATGTGTCCATGTCTTGTGTGCAGCCACAAAACGTGCCGCCATGTCCAGAAGTGGTGGCCAGAACCTACCACCGCCGCGGCGGCTGGGAAAGGCCCGGAGGGAGGCCGAAGGGGCGAGTTCGCCCACACAAGCAGCGAATCGAGAGCATTCAGGGTTCGGCGGGAACGTTGCCCGTTGGATGCAGAAGAGGCAGAGCCGGACGTCCATGAACCGAACTGCTCGGCCCGGTACTGGGCCCAGTGGCAGACCCAGGAGTGGGGGACGGGCTGCGTCACCCTCCCCCCGCTCGGGGTCCATAGGGATCCGTGGCGGGGAAGGTGCAAAAGGACAAAAACACCGACGCAGGGAAAGAACCGGCCGAAGCTCCTGGAGCAAGTTCCCAGTCAGAGCTGCCGCCCCTCCCGTTCCTGGCCCCTGGGCCGTATCGCCCTGACCCGAGAGGTGCCCTGGCTAGAACGGGCAAGAAAGAGGAGCAACACCCCCGGCAGCCCCAGCCAAAGCCCAGTCCTCCCCTGTCTCTCCGGAGACAGTCCCTGCCAGTCGGGGCCATGTAGGGACTGGCTGACGAGGCGTTTCTTCCTCGGGCTGGGCGGTACCAGCAGCCCCAGCCACAGCGTCGCCCGCCCGCCTCGCTGCCTGACGCCCTTCCCCCACGGCCCCGTGACCGGAGGAAAGGAAACGTGTTGCCGCGTTGGAGGGTAAGCTGCTAGACCAGACCTGGAGTGACCCGCCTGGGGGGAAAGCCGGCTGAGCGTGGGGCCACCGCTGCGCTGGCTGTGAGCTGAGTTCCCAACCCCCCTGCCCAGGGCTGCTCAGATCCAGACTCTCCGGGAGCCTCGTGGCGGGTGCTGGTCTGGGCCCGTGCGGCCCCCGATGACGTGTGTGCTGCACGCTGGATCCCACGAGGGCCGATGCTGCGCCAAAGCCCCTGTTGTGTCCCCCCCCCCCTCGCCCCCAAGCCAGGCCTGCCAGGGACTACAACAAACGGCAAACGTTTAACGCTTTGGGTCTCACCCGTAGCGCCCAAACCACCCACGTTTCTGCCTTGCTGCTGGTTAGGAGCAGCCACGCGCCTGCGTTAGAGCACCCCAGGCCCAGGCTGCTCCCCAAGCGCCCCAGCTTAATCGCTAGTGCACACAGTGCCCAGGGCTTGTGTAAACGTGCAGCTACCGGCTTCTGCTGAACAACTGCCATTTGGCTGCAGTGCTGGGAGCGCCTTTCCTAGCCCTGCAGCCAAGCTGTCACCTGCAGAAGCCGGTGCAAAAAATGATATTCCCTCCCCAAGTTCTCTCCTGGGAGAGACACGGGTACAGCTGCACCACACAGAGCCTTACCGGGGGGGGGAAGGAGACAGTGTCTGAGTAGGGGGTGGAAACTGACTGGGTAGGGGGAGCCCAGCACCTGGAGGCAAAATCAGGCTGCGGGAGCAGCAGCAGAGCCGAGATTTATCCTGTTGGATCATCTGATTTCCAAGCTGACTGACTTTTTGGCCTGGGGGTCAAAACTTTGTTTTCATTCAGTTCACCAACAGCGATTGCATCTTTGCAGCTGGACAGTCTCCGCGACAAAGGGTACATGGACACCGATCAGACATCAGGAATAGTGACACAGAAACCTGGAGGGAGCAGTTTAACCTGTCTGGGCATTCAGGGATGGACTTAAACGTAGCCATTCTTCCACAAAGGAAATGTATCACACAATTGCAGAGGGAGTCTGCTGACCTGGAATTCATCTGCAAATCTGACACTGTCACCCTGGGCTTGAATAAAGACATGAACTGGTTAACGCATTACACAGTCAGTTTCCCCAAACTTTGATCTTCACATTTTCACATCACTAGCTATGAATGGGACACATCCAGCCTACTTAACTAGCTTCTTTAACACAATTAACAGGTAACTGCTGTTGCTGTTGTATGTACCTTGAATTCTGAAGAAGTGGATTATGCCCACAAAAGCTCGTGATACCAGCTATATATTTGTTGTTAGAAAGCAACGAGTGGTCCAGTAGCAACTTAGAGACTACGTGTTTTTTTTTTTAATTTATAGACTAACACGGCTCCCCCTCTGAGACTTGGATTCTGTTATTTCCACTCCAACTCCTGTGATGAAGTCAGTTTTACCCACGGAAGCTCATAATCTACTGTATTTGTTAGTCTCTAAGGCCTGGTCTAACATTAGGGCCTTTGTCTTAAATTAGCCCCCCAAGGTCGATTTTCTAAGTGATGCGTTCACACTACCAAGCCCGTTATTCCGGAATAAGGGGCTGCAGAATTGGAACTCTCTAGTCCTGATTTTCATGAGGAATAACGTTACTCCTGAACTTGTTAGTCCGAAATAACGAAAGCATGTCAAACATGCAGCCCGATTGAATTTTTTTGTGGCCAGCGACTACATGTTTATAAAGTTTCTAAGTGCGGCCCGCCCGGTTACATTGTTTATAAAGAGATATAGGGCCGCGGGTCCTTCTAAGAAAAAACTCTCAAGTTGCACATGTGCACAGGACATAAGCTGCTATTAAGTCACATGCAGGCAACGCCGCCGCTGCGCATGATTTTGTACCAAGCCATATTTGCACGTGTGAGTAGGATGGGTATAGTTTCGGCCCCCCCACTTTACGCCGCCAGTACATACGCTGTGCTCTGCCGTTTTCTCTGCCACGTTCATCAGTTTGTGATTTTCGTTCATCGTGGATTGCTGTGCTTTTTGTGCTATAAAAAGTCCTTCACAATGTCACTATCAAAACCAGAAAGTAGTAAATCTATAAAAAGGAAGATTGAATACGAGCACCAGGTTTTCCAGGACAAATGGGAACTGTGTTATTTTTGTTGTCAACTAAAAGGCAAGATTATCTGCTTAATATGCAATCAAATTATCAGTGTTCCAAAGAAGTATAATATCAAGAGGCATTATGAAACCCACTGAGAAAAGTACGATAAATAGAAGGGAAATTATGTCAAGATAAGTCATTGAAATTAAAGACAGCATTGAATAGACAGCGAAGTGTGTTTACAAAAATTAACAGAGACAGTGAAGCTGCAGTTAAAGCTAATTATGTTTTGTCAGACTTAATGGTGCGAAGTTCAAAACCGTTCACTGAAGGTGAATTTATAAAAGAGTGCATGGTGAAAACTGCTGAAATTGTATGTCCTGGAAATGCGAAAGTATTCAAAGATATCTCTTTGTTGCGGAACACAGTTGCAGAGAGGATAAATGAAATGGCAAGTGATTTAAGTGAGCAATTAAAAGAGAAATCATCAACTTTTGAAGCGTTTTCTATTGCTCTTGACAAAAGTACAGATACTGGTGGTGTTGTGCATCTGGCTGTCTTCTTGCTTACTTGTGACAATGATTTCAATTTAACTGAAAAGCTTCTTGAACTCGTACTCATGCATGACACTACAACTGACCAAGACATTTTCAATTGCTGAAACAAAAAAAAGAAAACACCCCAGTTCACATTTTGTGAATGCATCAAATATTGTACTGCTGTGACGTGAATTCAAGAAGAGATTCCAGGATTTCAAATCATGTGAAGATAAGTTCTTCTTGTTTACAGCAGCGTTTTCTTAGGATTTTCAAAAGGCTGCAGGAAATATGCAAATGGAACTTATCGAAATTCAGTGTGACTCTTTCTTAAAAAAGAAATATCTGTAAAAATTAAGAAAGCCAACTTCATTATATGTGCCCAGGCAATTTGTTGAAGTATGTAAATTTGCGTCAAAAATATTGTTAGTGTTTGGTAGCACATACCTATGTGAACAGCTGTTTTTGCTTATAAAAGCCAACAAAACACCCAAAAGGTCAAGGTTAAACGACAAACATTTATCAGCGGTAATTAGAGTACTATCAGCTCAAAATAGCAAGCCAAATATTGAAAAACTGGTATCACAAAAGCGGCATCAGCTCTCTGGAAAGAATACTCGGGACTGAAATGCTGCAGGTTTTAATTTGAAATTTTCACACTATTATATTTTATTCTGATGCTACTGTTGTATTTGTTTGTCAGTGCTGAATAATAAAAAAAATTAATTTAATATTTTGTTTTTATGTATTTATTCCCAAACAAAATCACAAACTGTATTATATTAATTTAATATCAATAAATATATGTCCATTTTTTGCAATCACATGAATAATTATGTTTATGCAAAATCTCAAACTTAGAAAGTATCTCAAAGTTTCACAGAAGCCTGTTCTATTTGATTAACCACTGTCTATACTTGTTTTTATTTCAACAAAAAAAAGTTATGTATCATATAAAAAAATAATTATATATGGAGATAAACTGGAACTGGAAGGGACCTTGAGAGGTCATTGAGTCCAGTCCCCCGCCCTCACGGCAGGACCAAGTACCATCCCTGACAGATTTTGCCCCAGATCCATAAATAACTCCCTCAAGGCTTGAACTTACAACCCTCGGTTTAGCAGGCCAATGCTCAAAGCTATCCCTCCCCCCTAAAAAGTACCTTAAATTTATATTTAAATTTAAATTGTTGTTTGCTCATATATAATAATTTTTAACAACCAATTATTGTATTTTATTCAAACAAGACCTGAAAAAATATTATAAAATATACCTAAAACATAATCTATAATAATAAATAATTACGACTTTCCGATAGAAGTATATTTTCTTTGGTGGTCCTGAAAGCTATCGGTTTTCATTTGTACAGCCCTCAGTAGGCTTTGAGTTTTACATGCCTGGCGTAGATGCTTCGGGGCAGCTATTTTGCACTATGGGTGCATCTACCTAGCACTCCTAGCTGGAAATAAGCTATGCAATGTGCACTACACACATTGTGTACTTTATTCCAAGTGTATTTTGAAATAGCTTATTTTGTAATTTGGTGCTGTCTACACAAATCTTGAAATAAGTTGCTATTCTGAAATTCCCCTTAACCCTCATGGAACGAGGGCTACCGGGACAGCAGAATAAGCCGCCCGTAATTTTGAAATGTATTTTGAAATAACGGGCTGCTTCAATAGACACAGAATAGCTATTTCAAGATGCTTCCAGTGCCCTGAAATAGCTCCACAGTGTAGACGTATCCTAACTGGTGCCTCCTGCCACTCTTCAGGGGCTCTGAGTCTGAGACAGGCTCCATGAATGTGGACGCACTACCCAGACTCCCTTCGATCCTTCCCTGGAGTGAGGACACAGAACTTCAAATTTGTAAAATTGGGTGCCCAGAAGTCAAACGTAGTAAATTCGAAATAATCGCCAAGTGTAGACCCAGCCTCAGGTGCCACAGCGCTGCTCGTAGCCTAACCTGGGTATGCGGGGAAGAAGGAGAGGGAGTCTTTTCCTCCCCTAGCCATCCAGAGCATAGGACTGAAGAAGGAAGCAGAGTTCCTTTTTAAAATGTCATACTGACACACAACAGCACAGCTTAAGTTTTAGTTTAGGGACAAATAAAGCTACTTGTAAGTTCTTCAACTGTGTTAACATCTAAAAGGTCTAAATCAGTGTTTCTTAAACTTTTTAAGACCAAGGAACCACCAAACAATAATTTTTTTTCTGGGGAACACCAAGGATTGTTTGTTGAAAAAAAAAAGTCAGGGGGGAAAGGGTTGGGGGGAAAGTTATTGAGAAGAAAAAAAGGGACGGGGGAAAGTTATTGAGCAAAAAAAAAAAGTTTGCCTACCCCTTTAAGGATGGCCGTTTTGAATTCTGTTGTTCTCCATAGCACACCTCCAACTGCCTTACGGCACACAGTTTAAGAAACACTGGTCTAAATCCTCCTCATGTTGAGTCAAGTGAGATTTGTAAATGCCTAGTTCAGCACAAAGACTTTGGAAACCTTAAAATATAACTAAGTATATTAACACCACACCACCACCCCCAAACACACCCACGCACTTCCCCTTAGAGGCTGACATTAAAATGAAGTGTTGGTTTGTAATTGCCAGGCAAAGCTGCTTCACAGAGATGGAGGTTCGGTGGTGAAGATCAGGCCTACGCATTCCCCCGCACTGTGAGCTCAACTGTAACAAGTTTGTGAAAGTTCCTAAGATGTCACGGTGACGGGCTGGCTCACAGGGTCCCCTTGGGACTGTCACCTGGTGTGCTGTTTGTTCCATGAGCCCGCCGGGCCAGGGTCGGCAGGGCAGTGCACACAGTGAGCTGCTTGGAGTACCGGCAGTGATTTTAAGTGCGGTGCCTGGAGGACAGACAACCTGGTTCCTGGTTTGTGATTTTCTGTTTGCTCATTTCGGGTAAGGGAAAGAGCTGCAGGGAAATCAGCCATGTGCCTGTGAGTGAGGCTCGCATGAAACCTCGCAGGGATCCGGTTGCAGAGAAGGAAAATGCACCCAGAAGACGTATGGCATTAAGGAGAGGAGAGAGAGAGATGCAGGGAAAGCTGCTTGTGAGAGAGCCTTGGAAGGCCAAAGAGGAGCTTCTAAGCTTAATGCTTGTAAACAGGCTTACAGCTGATGGTGGCAGTAAAGTTGTAACAAACCTACGCTGCTGTGTGGAGGGGGAAACTGAGGCAAGCCGCATCATGGTGTTGGTGACTAAATTCCAAGACATTAGCATTTTAAAAGGCATGGCTAGTGGTAACCTGGGAGCAATGCTACACCCCAAAATTTTTCCGGATCCGGGGGACAGGAAGCCAGAACTTTGGAAAAAACTGCGATGAACTTCTTCACAGGGTTTGGTGACACTGGATGGGTTAGTTTTGCCTCTGCATTAGACATTGTCCAATCCTCTAGCAGTGATTTCTGGGGGGAGGTGTCTTCTAACTTTATGACCATTGGCTTATAAACATGAATATGCATCACTCAAATTTTGGCAAAATGTATCCTGTGACAAATTTTTAAAGTTATAATCTGCTGAATGTGTCTTTTCTATTTTTGACTATTTATCATTCTTGCGCGTGAAGTTAGAAATCTGAAGAATGGATCTGTTTATAAGTCTAAATGTACTAAAGAGGGCCATTACCGATACTATGGAAACTTAATGGCCCGGTGCTCAAGGTAACAATCTGTGAATGGTTTTCTTTTTTCCTGTAAGCCTAGATTGTGTTTGGTCCTGCCAGGACATGTGGCCAGTCCACCTGATGCTGAAACCCGTTTTGGATCGAGTACTTTTCCACCCAAGGTGAGAAAAAATGTAACTGAGTAACTTGGGCAAAGGGTCTAGAAAGGAGGGAAACCAAACACTAGAGGGGGGGAAAGTGGCCAGATGCCAAGAGACCCCCACTTACTATCCAAGATGCCTGCTGGAAACTTCTCAGACTGAACATGGGGAACAAGGGGGCCCAAGCCAAGAGGCTGCCTAGCTTGTGAAAGAGAAGATTAGAACAACAGTTAGGGTAAGAACTGGCATTTAACCAGTTTCTTAGTGTGTTAGGATTAGCTGGCGTGTTTTGTTTGTTTTGGCTAGTACCGTACTTCGATCTCTCTGTTTTCACCTGCAGCCACTTACATCCTTTTTTTATACTTAAATCAAAACACCTTTGTTTATTATCAAGCCCAGTGTAAATAATTGTTACCTCGGGGGAGCAAACACTGTGCATCTCTCTTTTGTTGATAAAGAGGGCAAACTTATGAGCTTTTGCTGTACAGTTTTCATACAGAGTGAAATGGCTTTATGTGGGGTTTTGGTCCTCTTTGGGGCTGTGCTTCTGGGTGCCTTATAGCTGAGCCCTTCCCATGCTGAGCTGATCCAACATCTGTGTTGCTCTGCTGGGGGGGGGGGAGCAGTTACCCCAACTCTGTGCGTTGACTGGGAGAGCCCAGAGCTTCCGACCTGGCAGGACAGGGTGGTGGGTCACCCAGAGGGCAATCAGGAGGCTCAGTGGCATGACCAACACACCAGGTGACAGTCTCAAGGGAACCCCTGGATCCGACCCATCAGTTACCAGAACCTCAGATAACAAATGTTGATGGGGAAAGTTCTAAAGGGAGACAGAACAAGCGAACTCGTCGCAGCTAACGGCTGAGAGGAGACGATTCAAGGACTCTGCTGAACTTAAAAACACAACGTGTGGAGCCAGAACCAAATACCCCAGAACTGGTAGGTTGGATAAGGGGCATAATTGGTAAAGAAAGCATTGAGGGGATGGGCTATCACTCACCACTCCCTACTGGGGACCTTAAGAGGAGAAATTACAAGACCTTCAAGATCCCGCTGTGGAGCGGTGCCCTGGGTGGGACAAGCCAGACAGCAGGGCTGTGTCCAGACTCAGGGTTTTTTTCGAAAAAACTTCACCTGCATCTAGACTGCAGCCGCGTTCTTTCGAAATTAAATCGAAAGAATGCGGCTTTTCTTTCGATGGTGGTAAACCTAATTCCACGAGGAAGAACGCCTTCTTTCGAAAGTGCTCTTTCGAAAGAAGGCGTTCTTGAAAGCAAGCAGGCTTTTTAGAAAGAGAGCATCCAGACTCACTGGGTGCTTTCTTTCAAAAAAGCGGCTTGCTTTTTCGAAATTCCGCGTGCAGTCTAGACGCTCTCTTTCGAAAGAGGCTTGCAGTCTAGACATAGCCCAGGGGACCACAGGACATTTGCACCCCCGCGGCTCTGGCTGAATCCCAGCCACCTGCAACGCTTTCACTGTTTTCCTCTTTGCTGCACGTTTAAGAAAAAGCGTAAACGATTGACTAATGTGGAGGTGATTGTGCTACACAGGCTGACGTCTCTGTCAACCGCGCCCTGGGCGCTCCTCAGGGCTGCTAAACTTTCAACAGTGACTCTGCTGCGTTAAAGCCTTTGGCCCGTCAGTGTCACCGAGGGGAATGCAACCGGGCTTGGTGTCCCAGTCGAGTCCGGATGCACCCTCGAGCATGGCTGGGCTCCGGCCTGTCCCGTGGGAACGGTCAGTCCCTCGCACTACACTGGGCGAAGCCTGGGAGCAGCCGAGCCACGTGGGAGAGGGGCAGGAGGATTAATCACCTGTGTCAGAGCTGTCCCGGATAAAGACAGACTCCAGCATTGGCTCAGGTGCTGCCCAGGATCAGGCCCTTTCTGCATCTCTAGATTCTTTGGTGACCCCAGCGGGGACGTGTGGCTTCCCGAGGGTTTTGTTCGTGGGACTCTCCGGATGTTCACTGGGAGAGGTTCTTTCATTTACCTAACTGCCGCCAATCTGCGCCAACGCTCGCGGAGCAGGAAGATGGCGGTAGGGTGGCGCTCGGTGACTCACTGGGCATGGGCGTAACCTTCAGCCGGGCAAGGGGACAGAAATTCATCTCCAGGGGAGCAGCGCCCCCACAGTGAATGCCCCCCCCCCCAGCCAGGGCTGGCACCAGCCCCAGAGCGAGGGTTGAAGGTCGGCATATGCAGCTCTCCCTTCATCTCCCAGGCAGCTTCTCTTTCTCCTCTTCGGGCTGCCTGCTTGCTGCCAATGCCACTACCCTGTGGAGAGATGGTGCCCAGTGCGCTGCCCCGCAGTCCAGTCCCACCGCAGCGCCGGGAAGCCCCCAGGGGACAGTTGCTCTGTTTCTCCTGATCTAGAGCGGAGAGGGACGAATGTTTCCGGGCTCCCTCGTCCCCGCCCTGCTGAGCTTGGCTCACCCCCCTGAACCTTCTCCGTGCCTGACACACGGCCTGGTGGCTTCGCTCCTGCAGGCACACGGGGGAGGGGCCGGAGAGGCATTGGGAGGCAGAGACTCGAGAGAGGCAGAGAAGGAGTCTGGGGGTTGCAGCGAATGAGACGCTGGAGAAGAGTCAGCAGGGCGCCCTTGTAGCCAAGGGGCGAATGGACTCTTAGGTGCATGAGGAGGAGCGTTGCCAGCAGATCGAGGGACGTGATTATTTATCGTTATTCGGCTCTGGTGAGGCCACATCTGGAGCGTTGTGTCCAGTTCTGGGCCCCCCACTACAGGAAGGATGTGGGCGCATTGGAGAGGGGCCAGCAGAGAGCAGCACAAATGATTCGGGGGCTGGAGCACATGAGCTACGAGGAGAGGCTGAGGGATTTGGGCTCGTTCAGTGCACAGAGGAGAGCAAGGGGGGATTTGAGAGCAGCCTGCAACTTCCTAAAGGGGGTTCCAAAGAGGCTGGCGAGAGGCTGTTCTCAGTGGGGGCAGGTGGCAGAACAAGGAGCAATGGGCTCAAGTTGAAATAGGGGGGGCAGGTCCAGGTTGGATATTAGGAAAAACGATTTCCCTAGGCAGGGGGGAAGCTCTGGGCTGGGTTCCCTAGGGAGGGGGTGGAATCTCCACCCCTAGAGGTGTTTAAGCCCCGGCTGGGACGATTGAGTCGGGACTGGAGGAGTAACGGTAGGTCGAATTAGGAGCTTTAATTGGAACTACCTAGTCCGTGCCGCGTGTAGCCGCGGGCAGGTAGTTCAAACTACGGGGCATTTAAAAATGGCGGTGCCCAGGAACTTACAAATAAAGCCCGGGATATTTAAAACCCGGGCTTCATTTACAAGTTCGAATGCCTGCATTAGCCACCCTGGTTCGAACTAGGGCGGCAGCGTAGACATACCCTGAGTGCCAGGTGACATCCACACATTAGATACTTGAAACCTGTGTGGTTTGCACGGGCCAACACCACTGTCCAAGGGGTTAGACACCAGCTGCTTTCTACTCAGTTGTTTTATCCCAACCTCATTTATTCTGAACCCAACTACCCCCACAAGGGGCAGGTGGGCGTGCGGCTGGACGGGAGTTTGACGTAAGATCTGGGACTGTCGGGGAAGGGAGCGTGGTTCCCAGCCTCCTCCACATGCGAGTGACAGAGAAGAGGTTCTGGTTACACCGGGGGGGCTGCTGGGGAAGGCCCATGCACCGTCTCTGGCCATCCCCGGGGAATCACCTGGAAAGCAACACTGACACCCGTGGGCCGGGGAGAAGTGCTGGGAACAAACCCCTGCTCCACGGGGACCCTCGCAGACCCTGCCGGGGCTCCCAGGCCGACGACTCCTCTTTACCCCAGGAGCCAGGCAGAGAACGGTTCACCGGGCACATTCGGTGATGCCTGTGCAGGAAGCTGCAGGGCCCATCTGTGTTTCTGGTGGGGGACTTCAATGCTTCTTTCCCCTCCCATTTGTGCGCAAGGCCGTTCCCGTAGCGCCGAGGGGCGCTGGCCCCAGAAATGTTGCAGCTTGCTCCAGACCCACAGAGTGTTAGCAATCTGTGACGCCCAGCCCCGGGGAAGGGAGCCGGGAGGGAGAATCGATCTGCCCCCCGGTGGCACCATGCAGCAGGGAAGCCCGAGTACAGTTTCTTCCCGGGATAGACACTGTGGACAGAGATGGAGGAAAACCTCGCGCCGTTCCCCTCCCTCCTGTCACACTCCTACAGGCTGATGTTGTAGCCAGGCACTAACGGGTTAAACACAGGCGGAAGGAATGTGACATCCACACCACCCATGTCACGGTGAGGCCCTTGGTGTTATGGTGGTGCTCCCAGGAATGTCTAACGATGGGGGAACCCCAGCTGTTCCCTAGAGCCCGCCGCAGCCCGTGCGCAGCGCTGAGCAAGGAGACACACAAGGACGTGCATTGGGGTTAGTTTATTGGAACAGGCAATGGGGAGGACTCTGAGCCCTCATGGAGGTCCGGGGAGGGGGACAGAAGAGGCAGTTGGGCTGCATGCAGCCAGAGGAGAAGAGCTGGCGTCAGAGCGGAAGGAGAGGGGGCATCTGGCGTTCATCTGTCAGAGGGCTGCGCCTGGCTCTGCTGGAATCCTTAGCCCACGGTGTTCACCAGGCCCTGCAAGAAAAAACCGGAGCGGTTACTGCCGCACGCCTGGCCAGGGTCGCACTGCCAGGCGCAAATCAGACACGATGCGGTGCCGGAGCACACGGCTGCCATCTCCTGGGGGCAGGGCCACGCTCTGGGTGCCTCTCCGGGTAGCAGCACGCTCCGGCGCTGCCCAGCAAGGGACGGTCCCAACCCAGCGGCTCTCTGCCCCGGGCCGTGCAGCACAGGGACTGAGCCTGCGTCAGGCCGGGAGAATGCACTGGGGCAAGAGAGGAGACAAGACACAGCAGCTTGCAGGAAATGCCCATCAGGCCTGGGGCATGGGGCTCTCGAGTAGGGTTTCCAGGTGTCCTGTATTCACCCGGACAGTCCAGTATTTTTGCCTCCTGTTGGGTAAGAAAATTCAGAAAATACTGGACACCGAAGATTTCCGGTATTTTCTGATATTTACTCCAGGTCAAGAGGCAAAAATGCTGGGCACCTGGCAACCCTACAAACACTCAGCGCCTCCTTCCCCCCCCCCCCCCCCGAATCCCTCCGGACCCCAACACCCCCAGTTTCCAGCACCCTGCTTACCTGGTTCTGCAAGGCTGCCAGCACAAAATGGCTGCCAGCAAAAAGACCAAGGGGAAGCAATGACTCCCCTGGGTCTTAGTGCTCAACCTCTCCCCTGTTCCCTGCCTTCACTCTTAAAGGGGACATGCTATTTTAATGCTGTTCTATTTTAATTTTGTTTGTTTGTTTGTTTGTTTGTTCAACAACTTCGCTCTCCCCCCCTTTATTTTTCTTCAACAGAATTTTTTCCCGGTGTTTTTTTGAGGGGGGGGGGGGCGGGTGTTCAGTATTTTTGTTTCAACCATCTGGCAACCCTACTCTCGAGGCTGGCACTGGCCCCTGGCCGGGGAGCAGGGGAGGGCCTCCGGGTGGTCCCAGAGGGCCCTGACTGGGCCTTACGAAGAGTCCCTGCCCAAGGCGAGGTGACCTGTCCTGACTCTGGCCGGCCGCTGCAGGCAGCAGGGCTGGCTGAGTCCCCAGGGCCAGGGAGCGAGAGTCTGGAAAGCCAAGGGGCAGATGCGCTGGCAGCGGTAGCCCGGGAAGCTGAGGATCTGCTCTCTGCTTTGGTTACGTGTGGGACGGCCAAACCGCCCCGCCGGGCCGTGGGCATGGCCGCGTGTCCCCGGCGGCTGGGGGAAGTGGTGCCCACAGCAGGGACCTATTGGGCTGGTGGCACCGGGCTCGTCTGGGCTCCGCTCTTGGCTTCCCCCAGTTCCTGCGTTTCCCCCTCGGGTGCACCTTGCTCAGGGAACGCACGCGGGGGCAAGTCTGTGTTGACGCAGGGAACGAGGCAGGGGGAGAGGGGAGAGGGCTGGGCCTGCCCCACCACACAGCTCGGAAAGGGGCAGCGTTTCACTCTGCCGCCCAAGGGGACGGAAGCAAACGCTGGTCACTGCTCAGCCAGGAGGCTCCCTTCTCCGCTCCCCAGCGCGGCTGCACCGGAGCCCTGTCAGCGCCGCTCAGCCTGCGTTGGAGACACCAGAGGGGGAGCCCCTTTGGGCTACCGGCCATTCACCCCCAGGAAACCCATCAGGAGCGTAAGCGCCAGGGAAGCCCCAGCTGGGGCTACACGTCTCCCCAGCACGGGCCAGAGAGCCACCGCAGACGGGAGAACCGGAAGCTGCACTGACCAGTATCTTCTGCAGAGCCGTTTGCACTTTGGGGGTGAGCTGAGCCACGCAGCCGTGGACCCCGGCGAGCAGGTCGGCGAGGACGTCGGTGGGAATAGAAACCACGTTTGTTGTGAGGTTGGGCACAAGACCGGACACAAGCTTGTCAACCACCTCCAGGACAGCGACGGCTGCAAGACAGAAGCGTGGAAGGGGCAGCCCCTCGAAATGCCCTCGTGGCCACAGCGTTCGGGGCCGATTCGCAGTGGGAGGAGGAGCGAGCTCATGGAGCAACATGGATGAAAGCAGCAGCCTGCTCCCGGGCCGTGCAGCTCTCCCTCGGGCGAGGATCCGCTGGGCCCACCCCGGCCTAGCTCAGCGGGACTCGCGAGGGAATGACGGACGAGGGCTCGTTCTCCGCTGCAAACAGAAGGCAGCAGAGGCTGCTCCCACCCAGGCCTATGGACACCTGCCGCAGCTCACTTACCTGAGGAGCAGCAAAGCGCCAGGGAGACCAGCGTGAAGACGACTGTCAGCTTCATGGTGGAGAGGGCTGCCTAGTCAGGGCCAAGACGGACGCTGCAAGACACTCGCTCCCCTCTGCGCGGCGGGCGACACGCACAGCGCCTGTATATGTACCGGGCCCTGCCCCGGCTCCTCCCCGGCCTCCCTGGCAGCCCGGCCGACACGTTGCACAACTAACGGAAGATGCGATGAGCCCCCCCCCCCTCCCGCTTGTGTCCTGCTTGGCAGGGGAGCAGAACACGCTGCCGGGGGAGTCCTGCCAAGTGCCTCCGCAGGGAGCCAGGCGGGCAGGGGAGGGGGCCGGGCAGAGGAGCGTGAGGCCGTTTGGCTGGCGCCTGCGGCGGAACGTCCCGTCGTGCGCGGGGGCTTCCGAGTCGATTTGTGCCAAGTAACGTGGGTGTTTGCTGCCTCGCCAGGCTCCCGTCCTCCCCGGGGGACCAATACGCCCGGAGCCTAGATGCCTTCTCAAAGGCAACGAAGCTGGGCTCCGCGTGGCAGTCTCCTCGTGGCTGTGCCTGGTGAGTGCTGCCTACATGGGCAGGAAAGCGTACAGCACAAGTGGGCCGGTCTGCACACGCTGCCCGTGTTTCTCAAGGAGCTGGCACCCACGCTGCATTTGGTGCCCAAAAAGGGCCAGGGTAAGGCAGGTATCAGGGCGGGGTTGCTCCCACCAGGAATTCCTGAGCAGCCCCGTTGTCCGATAGAGCCCTCGAGGTACCAAGACGTTACGCTCAAGTGCAGGGCGTATCGGAGAGTCCAGAAGATGGGACCAAAACCTTCCGTCCCCAGTGCCGAGGGGAATGGCCAGCGGGGAGGCAGAATACGTGCATCAGTCTAAACAACAGACCGGGGTGGAAGGCTTCAGACTTTTTTTAAATTAATCCCATTAAAAATAAAGAAACATGGATCTGGAAGCTAATGAACCATCCCCAATATGTCGGAGATTGGGCTTAATTAGTCAACACAGTAACCAGGGCATGGGCATTGGCATGGGCATGGTTGGTAGGAAGGAAGGAAGGAAGGAAGGAAGGAAGGAAGGACCCCAGCATTTCCTGGGACCGTGGCCTTCAACAGCCAGTCCTGGGAGGTGTTGTGACCAGAACAGGCCACAAAGAGAGGGACCGGACGATACACACTCGGGATGGCCTTTACTGCCAGCTCTGGTACCAGCCACCAGCCTGTCCAAGAGAGGGGCCTGGCCCTTGGAGACTGGACTTCAACGACAGCAGCAGCTACTTGTTCCCCATCTCCAGTTCCATCAAAGAGACTGGCGACCACCAGCGGAGGAGGGGGTCTTCGCAAGCTGCCTGTCGCTAAAGGGAAGTCGGGGTGTCCCACATACGAAAGCCCTTTTTCACAGGGGACATTCATGGCTTTTTTTCCTCTTTCCTGGATCCGCTGAGGCTGCCTGCTTACAGCCCAGTGCTCATCCTATAGAACCTAAGAAATCGGAACGGCCAAGCTGGGTCAAATCAAAGGTCCATGCAGCCCAGTGTCCTGTCCTCTGACAGTGGCCAATGCCGGGTGCCCCAGGGGGGTGAACAGAACAAGGAATCATCACACGATCTCTCCCAGTCACCCATTCCCAGCCTCCGACAGAGGCCAGGGACACCATTCCTACCCATTCTGGCTAATCGCCATTGATGGACCTAACCGCCACGAATCTATCTAGTCCTTTTTTGAACCTGGTTAAAGTCCTGGTCTTCACAACATTCTCTGGCAAGGAGTTCCACAGGTTAACTGTGTGCTGCGTGAAGAAAAACTTCCTTTTCTTTGTTTTAAACCTGCTACCGTTTCATTTCATATGATGACCCCTAGTTCTTACGTTATGGGAACAAGTCAATAACTTTTCCTTATTCACTTTCTCCATGCCACTCATGATTTACCAACCTCTACCCTATCCCCCCTTGGTCTCCTCTTTTCTAAACTGAAAAGTCCCAGTCTTTTCATCTCCCCTCACAAGGCAGCCCTTCCAAACCCCTCATCATTTTTATTGTCCTTTTCTGACCCTTTCCAAAGCCAGTGTATCTTTCGGGAGAGGAGGAGACACGTGCACGCAGAGGCGCATGGGGCCGCTGCTCCCTGGGGTGCTGACGTGATTCTGAGCATCCTGGTTGCCGCAAGTCCCGAGCATTCAAGCTGCTGAGCATCCTTGGCTCCCACCGACATGTAAGGGCTGGGCGGCGCCTGCCCACCATCCTGGCCTTGGCTAGCAGCTCCCCACAGCCTGCAGGGCCCCAGCACTGGGCCAGGGAGGCAAGGGCAGGGACTGGAGCGTGACGTACGGGGGGCTGGGAGCCCCGACCCAAACTGCGTATGATGGGACCCTCTTCAAGCCAGGAGGCGCGGCTCGGCAGCTCCCTCCCACCATGCCAGCACTTCTGGATGGTCAGTTCTTTGTGTCACAACCCCGGCTCGTCCCGAATTCCCTCTCCAAGCCAGGCCTGGTTGAATCCGAAGTGCCCGGCCCCTCCGGAGACACTGCCTCCGAATGAATCCCCCCGCACAGCCAGCGAGCTTGCCCTGCTGCTGGACTAGCGCACGGTCCATATCTGGGGTTTGCACGGTGCTGCTGGAATCGTGCTGCATTTGCATGATAAACACTCTGTGTAAATACTGAAAAACTCGGTGCCGTGACGGGCTGTGTGCCCGAGGGCCCATTAACAAGGCCGTTTGGAGGGGGATCGGCCTCGCGCAGCCGGGCGGTTCCACTTGGCTGTTCTTCTTTAGACTCAAGTTACTCAAAGGCAGACACGGTCTCTAATCGATTGTGGCATCTACTCCGTTTCACTAACCAACGGGGCCTGGTCGTCATGGCGCCTGTTCCTAATGTTTTGCTCTGCTCCTCTCTGGTGATTTCTGCTTGACAGAGCAAAGTGCTGCAGGGACATTCACTGACTCTGATCAACCCCACGGGGCAAACCTGCTCTCCGTTACATGAGTCCACAAAGGAGAGAAATGCAGGGCGGGCAGGGACTTTGAGACGTTTTCAGGGCCAGCCCCCTCTGCGGAGGCAGGACCAAGTAACCCAGACCATGCCCGACAGGTCTGTCCGGCCTTTCTTAAAACCCGCCAGCGGGGGGATTTCACACCCTCCCTTAGAAACCTCGTCCAGAGTTCACCTACCCTTCTAGTTAGAAAGTTTTTCCTAATATCTACCTGTGATGGGGTGAGTCTGCCTGGCGCGGCCGGGACAGAGCCACCCCACACTAACCCCGTGGCAGCACTTGCACTCCTCGGGATGAGCCGGGAGGCGCCGGCCCCTTGTGCTCGCTGCTCCGCGGCGGCCGCACAGCTGACGGGCGCAGGAGCTGGACGCTGGTGTGATGCCGCGCACGGGGGCACGCCTGTGACGTCAGGGCGCCCCACCCCCAGGTGAGCGGGTGACATCGGGGGGGAGCGATGGAAGAGGGGGAATAAAAGGGAGGGGCCAGGAACACGCAAGGGAGAGTTGGAGGTGGAGTTGGAGAGGGAGTTAGAGCAGGCGGGAGGAGGAGCAAGGGGAGAGGGGTCACGGAGGAGGGAGGAGACTCAGGAGGGGTAATGAAGGGCAGCAGAGGGGCACTGGGGTCAGTGGGGTAGGAAGCAGGCCAGGGCAGGGCATCCTGGGACTTGCCGGTCGGCTGATGAGTTTCGGGACCTTCCCCCACCAGCCGGACAGGATGCTGAGAGAGTCCGTCCTTAGGGCCCCGGGAGAGGGCGGGCCCGGGCCCCTTACCCCACACCTCCTGGCTGAGAGGTGAACGAGCACCTTCCGTCAAGACTTTCCTTCTCCCGTTGGACTAGAGGGAGACGGACGATGAACCGGTGCGCGCAGTCGATGCCTCCGAGCTAAAGGGCCGACAGGCTGGGTAGAAGGGCGCCCTGGTGCACTGCCCCCAATCTCCCTGCTGCTTGCTAAGCCCGTTGCGACTTGTCCCTCCTTCGGTGGGCAGGGAGATCACGGGTAACAGCCCTGCGTGGGCCTGGAGATTGCGTCCGTTCTCTTCTCAAGACTGCACTTCCCTCGCGTCTTTACCCTTTCGGACCTTTCCTCCTCGGTCCGGTTTTCTCACCCGTTTATCATTTCTGTTCTCTCCTCTGGGCGTCTCTCCGAGCGCGCGGTGCCTGGCATGGACACGGGATGCCAGCTGGGGTCTCTCTGTCACTCAGTCGAGGACAGTTTATCTCGGGCGCTCCTGGGAACAGGCTCCGGAAGGATACGAGGCTTTTTCACAGCTGCAGAGTATCGGTGGCTCGGTTTCCATTTGGGAGTCGCCGTAACCCTGCGACCATGTTCGGCAGCACGACATCCCTCGCCGGTTAGCCCCCAGGGCCGAGAGCTGCGCGCGATTTCTCCTTCCTAGGGGCAGTACTTTGCACTGGCCCTTATTGAATCTCTCGGCCGATTCTCCCATCTGCAGGGCCACCTCGGATCCTAACGCTGCCCCAGGGCTGCTGACGGGGAGGGGGCTAAGCAGGCAGCTGTCCCGGGACCAGCGAGTTGGAAAGACCTGGATTCTGGCTGCTTAAACTGTCGCAGCAGCAGCGGCAGCAGCCGAGGCCCTGGGCCCTTGAAATGGCCACCAGAGCCCCAGGCCGTGTCGTCCGGGCAACGCTGAAGGGATGGCTGCGGGAGGCTAGTCCCAGCCTTGCCCCTTCGTCTGGAGGCCCCAGTCCGTCCAGGCCTCTAGAGTTGCACCCTAGACCACATTTCCCCAGCGTGCGGGGCACAGGTGTCGCTGGCTGGCCGGCCCTGGGGCAGTGGGGCTCAGCTTGGCCTATTCACAGACCCCCAGGCCTGGCAGAGACCTCAGGAGTCATCACGTCCAGCCCCTGCCCAAGGCAGGACCAACCCTGACTCAATCAGCCCAGCCAGGGCTTGGTCAAGGCAGGATTTAAACACCTCTAGGGATGGAGATTCCACCCCCCCTCCCTAGGAAACCCGTCCCAGTGCTTCCCCACCTGCCTAGGGAAATAGCTTGTCCTAATATCCAACCTCAACCTCCCCCACTGCAAATTGAGCCCATTGCTCCTGGGTCTGCCATCTGTCACTACTGAGAACAGCCTCTCTCCATCCTCTTTGGAACCCCCTTCAGGAAATTGAAGGCTGCTCTCAAATCCCCCCCCCCCCCTTGTTTTTTCTACAGACTAAATAAGCCCAAATCCCTCAGCCTCTCCTTGTAGGTCCTGTGCTCCAGCCCCCTCATCATTTTTGGTGCCCTCCGCTGGACCCTCTCCAATGCGTCCACATCCTTTCGGTAATAGGGGGCCCAGAACTGGACACAATACTCCTGATGTGGCCTCACCAGAGACAAATAAAGGAGAATAATCAGTTCTCTGGATCTGCTGGCCGTGCTCCTCCTCATGCACCCCAATATGCCATTCGCCCTCTTGGCTACAAGGGCGCCCTGTTGACTCATCTCCAGCTTCTCATCCACTGGAATCCCCAGGGCCTTTTCCGCAGAACTGCTACTTAGCCAGTCGGTCCCCAGCCTGTAACAGTTCTTGGGATTCTTCCGTCCCAAGGGCAGGACTCTGCACTTGTCCTTGTTGAACCTCATCAGATTTCTTTTGGCCTAATCCTCCAATCTGTCCAGATCACTCTGGACCCTGTCCCTGCCCTCCAGCGTATCCACCTCTCCGCCCAGCTTAGTGTCATAGAATCATAGAATCATAGGACTGGAAGGGACCTCGAGCGGTCATCGAGTCCAGCCCCCCGCCCTCAAGGCAGGACCAAGCTCCGTCTACACCATCCCTGACAGATGTCTATCTAACCTGTTCTTAAATAGCTCCAGAGAGGGAGATTCCACCACCTCCCTTGGCAATTTATTCCAATATTTGACCACCCTGACAGTTAGGAATTTTTTCCTAATGTCCAATCTAAACCTCCCCTGCTGCACTTTAAGCCCATTACTCCTTGTCCTGTCCTCAGAAACCAAGAGGAACAAATTTTCTCCTTCCTCCTTGTGACACCCTTTTAGATATTTGAAAACCGCTCTCATGTCCCCCCTTAATCTTCTTTTTTCCAAACTAAACAAGCCCAGTTCATGAAGCCTGGCTTCATAGGTCATGTTCTCTAGACCTTTAATCATTCTTGTCGCTCTTCTCTGTACCCTTTCCAATTTCTCCACATCTTTCTTGAAATGTGGCGCCCAGAACTGGACACAGTACTCCAGCTGAGGCCTAACTAGTGCAGAGTAGAGCGGCAGAATGACTTCACGAGTTTTGCTTACAACACACCTGTTGATACAACCTAGAATCATATTTGCTTTTTTTGCAACAGCGTCACACTGTTGACTCATATTCAACTTGTGGTCCACTATGACCCCTAGATCCCTTTCCGCCATGCTCCTTCCTAGACAGTCGCTTCCCATCTTGTATGTATGGAACTGATTGTTCCTTCCTAAGTGGAGCACTTTGCATTTCTCTTTATTAACCCTCATCCTGTTTACCTCTGACCATTTCTCTAACTTGCTAAGGTCATTTTGAATTATGTCCCTATCCTCCAAAGAAGTCGCAACCCCACCCAGTTTGGTATCATCTGCAAACTTGCAGAAGGTGCCACCCATCCCCTCGTCCAGGGCAGTAATGAAGATGTTGAACCAAACCAGCCCTAGAACCAATGCTGGGGGCACCCCCCTAGGAACCGACCCCCAGCCTGACACTGAGCTGTCGATGGCTGCCCATTGGGCCCATCGATCTATTGCTTCCCCGCAGCCTCGCGGGTGAGCTGGCAACGCTCCGGCTAGCGAGTGGCCCAGCTGGGTGCAATTAGAAAGACTGTGGTGTGGAAGCTGGGTGAGCAAGGCTGCAGTGGGGCCAGGAGCTCAGCAGAGGGCTGAGCCCCTGGAGGGAGGCTGGGAGGGAGGGGCTGCCCCCACTGGGAAGCGGCTGGAGAAGTCTGGCTGAGGCGCCCGTGGGGCAGTCCCGACGTAGGCCGGTAACAGGAGAAAGAGGCCGCCAGGGAGCAGAATGCTCTCCAGAGCCAGGCCTACCCGGAGAAGGGAAGCCGGGTAGAGGGGAAGATATGGGGGGGCGTGTTTGGGGAGTAAGAGCTCTGAGAGCAGGGAAATGTGTCCGGGGGGGGGAGAAGGGTTTGTTGTGGGCGCTCGACTGGGGCTCCGAGTACCCTGGAAGCAGAGCGCCCCCTTACGGGAGTGGCGGGGCCCTGAGAGGAGTCAGAGGAGCCTGCCGGGCCGAAGCCCCCAGGGAGGCGAGAGGTCTCCTGCCACCCTGCGTCCAGACCTCAGAGGCAAGGGCCCGGCGTGTCGGGGGGGCCCTGTCCAAAGCCTCCCGAAAATCACGATACATCATGACGACAGCGTCCCCTCCCCCAGGCCAGTCGCCCTGTCCGGGGGAACCAGGCTGGCTTGGCGTGATTTGCTTCCGGCAGGCAATTCCTCAGCACTCCCCTCTCCTGGGGTCACAGCCCGGCTGTTTGTCTGTCCCTGCGTCTTCCCAAGGGCTGTAATCCCCCAGGCTCTCTTTGCTACCTCTGTTAAGGGAAGTACCCGCATGCCGTCCCCATGCCGCTGGGACCTCCGCCGTACGTCGCTAACCGCCAAGGACACTCAGCCAGCCTGAGCTGCCCCAGGGGGAGTTCGGTCGGGCCCGACGGCTGCAATCGCCCAGCCTCCCTCCCATTCTTTAACCTTTTCCTTCCCCACTGGAGTGAGCGTCCCTTGTGCTCGTGCGCTGCTCGCCTCGTCCTTTATAGGGATGGCGGAGACAAAAGCAGCATGAAAAGCCTCGGCCTTCTGGATGGCATCAGTTGGGCGGCAACCTGGCACCTCCTGCCCCAGACTGAGACTGGCCACGTGGCCCAGTGCGTTTCTGTTGCAGGCCTGGAAAAACACAAGTGTGCCGTGGCAGGCCAGCCTGCAGGGATGGGGGCAACGGGGGCGGTTCCCGGGGGTTGAGCGATTCAAAAGGCCCCGGAGCTCCCAGGCGCTACCGCAGGAGTGCCGGCGGCCCTTTAAATCGCCACCAGAGTGCCACACCACATGCTCTGGGCAGCTCTTGGGGCTGCCAGGGGTCAGGGGGACACAGAACGGCACGGCACGGCACGGCACGGCACGGCACGGCATGGCACGGCACGGCACAGCCCTGCCCCGCACGGCACGGCACGGCACGGCATGGCACAGCCTCGCCCGGCACGGCATGGCACGGCACGGCATGGCACGGCATGGCACAGCCTCGCCCGGCACGGCATGGCACGGCACGGCATGGCACGGCATGATACGGCACAGCCCTGCCCCGACCAGCACGGCACAGCATGGCATGGCACAGCCCCACCCCGCATGGCAAGGCACGGCATGGCCTGGCCCGGCACGGCATGTAGTGGAGCGGTGCGGCGCATTCCAGGCGGCTCCGAGGAAGGGCTGCCCCAGATCTGCCTCTTCTCCCCGAGGCTCCGTCCCTTCCTGGAGCGTGGCGCTGGGGTCCCCCATTGTGCCCAGGGGCCCAGCAAGTCGGTCGCCCCCCCAGTTGTGGGGGTCAATATGTCCCCAGAGGTAAATTCAGCACGCGCTGGCTGCCACTCGGGGTGCGCGCAGCCCCTGCCCTTGCGCGGTGCCTTGTAACTGGGTCGTTATCCCGCATCTCGGAACCGTGCAACCTAGGAGCCTCGCCGTGCGATCGCACAGCGCCACCTTGTGGGGAGAGGGGAGACGAGCCGCCAGCCGCACTAGGCCACAGCAGAACTTGCCCCGGTACCCCCTGGTTTTCCACCCAGACTGGCATGGGTGCCGCTTTGTGCATTGCCTCTCTGCTCTCGCTTTGCAAACGCCGCTACGGCGGGAATACTCCCGGGCCCAGTGGACACTGGGGTGTTCGGCCATGTATGCGAATGTATGCGAATGTATGCGAATTCACAGTCCCTGACTCTAACCTCCCACACGCCCAGCTCCGCCCAATCACACCCCTGCCCAAACGCTCGGGGACAGCGTCACCGAACCACAGGCGTCTTCTGCACCGGCTGCTCTTTCCAGAGCCTCTTCGTCGGCGGGCGGGGAGCTCGGGGGGACCCCATGGCCTGCACGCAGCCGCTGCAGATGGGGTGCGGGCCCAGCGAGCGGGCAGCCTGACTCCCTGCCTTTCGGAAACCTGCGGCTGGCACGGAAAAGGGGTGTGACGTGGACGCGGAGGGGTGTGTTTACGGGGACGGGCAGCCCGAGGCAGAGGGCCGTGGCGGGGAGGCGTCTGCTCGCGTGGGACAGGCAGCGCGGCACGTGGAGATGGCGTATTACCTGGGGAGAGCCTCCCTTCCCCCTTCCCAGTGGCTCCATGGATGGTGCGCGGGCCCGGAAGCAGAATTTGACCCTGGGCCCCAAAGCAGACAGGGCCGAGGGCTTCCCTGGTGTAATATCGCTGGACAGCGGCTCTGATCCCCGTGAAACCGCCCCGAGCAGATGGGATCCCTGGGCGAGGTGTTGATACAGGAGGCGAGGTTCTCGGGAACGCCGTCGGCAAGCCACGCTGTGCGTGTGGATCGCCCTGCCCCCCACGTGTGCCGGCTGCCTGCACCGGCCTGCCCTGCGCCAGAGGGGACGGGTCCCCGGGGATTTCTGTTCTCCAGAAAACCATTGTTCCTGCAGCTTGGCAAATCCACCCCGGGCCAGCATAGGACTCCTCCGAAGCCCTGGATTTACACCTAGATTGGCCTTGGCTACCCCCCGGCTCTGCTGATGGCGCTCACCCCTCACAGACAAGTGCACTGATCCCAACCCCCTCCTGCAAGCTGCTGCCCCGGATGCAGGGGGCAGGAATCAGCCTGACCCACCTCTCGGACCTAGTCCCCTGGCTCCGGCTGTGCACAGGGACCTGGCCCCGCCCGTGGCCGCCGCCTGGGAGCTGAGATCTCACCCCATTGTCTCGGACGCACCAAACCGATCAGGCCACGGCTCCGTGCCCACCTCGGGCTCGCGCCAAGTCCCGCAGAGCCACGGGCTGGCCGGGGCGGGGCAGCCCCGAGAGGGCGGAGCCTGGGGAGCCAGGTATAAAGCTCCCTGCGTGGGCTCCTGGGGAACCGTCTCCTGGAGACACCACCTGCAATAAACAGCCATGAAGGCAGCTGGCCTCGGCCTGCTGCTTGGCCTGGCCTTTTGCTGCTGCGCTGGTGAGTGCCGCGGCGGGTCACTCGGAGCCACTGGGCCCCTCGAGGCTGGGAACGCAGCCAGCTGGTTGGGGGACCCGGCACCGGCTCCGTGTCGGAGCCCCTGGGCCCGTGGAGGCTGGGAAAGCAGCCAGCTGGCTGGGGGCCCTGGCACCGGCTCCGTGTCGGAGCCCCGGCACCGGCTCGCAGCAGGCGGCCGGCGGGTGGGTTGCTAGAGAGACGCCTGCAGGCAGCCAGCAGCGGAGCCGGTCTGTGCCTGAGACAGCCAGGCAGCCGCAGAGGTGAAAGTCCAGCCCTTATCAGAGCCATGCCTCAGCCGCTGGCAGGGACCCGTCCGCAGAGCACGGCCGTGGAGCAATCCCAGCTCTGAGCGCGCCCCGTCGGGATCCAGAGCCCCCTGCTCTGCTTCTCCCAGCGGCTCCGGGTAGATCGAGGCTCTGCCGCAGCCCAGCGGGAACCCGGCGCCATCGACGTGGCTCCGAGCAGAATCCGGCCCCGGGTGCCACGCAGTCTCTCTTTGCAGCAAGGCGGGAGCCCTCTCCGCCCCCCGGCCCGCTCCTGAGGCCGTCCGCGGCTTGGCATCCGGGCCCTGAGTCTGCTTCGCTGCCCCCGTGGGATTGGCGGTGCCCGACTCCCCTGCACAGCCGGCTGGGGCAGTCCAAGGGCCCCGGCTTTGTTCCTGGCTGTCCAGGGCCCGGGAACACAGTGTCCCTGGGCTGGGGCCAGGGTGGGCCGGTCAGGGGAGAAAGGCGGAGCGGAGAGGGGGCTCTGGGGGCCGGCAAAGGGCGGGTGGGCGGTACAGGGACGGGAGTGAGGTCATGGGCGGTGGGTGAAGGTGGGGATGAGGGAGGCAAGTCCCCAGCCCCGCCCCTCCTGCCCAAGCCCCGCCCCCTGGGAGCCAAGCCCCGCCCCCCTGGAGCATGGGGAGGGCGGGCGCTCGGGGGCAGCAACGCTCGGCCCCGGTAGGTGTTTGAGGGGTGGCACGTGGGCGGGGTCAGACGGGCGGTTTGGAAAGGCAATGCCTCCCCTGGCCTTGCGAGATCCGGGAGGAGGGAGGCTGGGGCGGGGGCTGGTGGAGGAGCGTGGCTGGGAAGGGGAGTGGAGAGGAAAGTCGAGAGGGGGAGGCGGGGGCCTGGAAGCAGCAGGCGAGACGCCAGTGCAAGGAGCAGGCTGGGAGGGGACACAGGACCTGAGACGCTCCCTTCTCCCCGTGCTTTAGGCCATGCCGAACATGAGGGCGCAGCTGACCAAGGCAAAGAGGTAACGGCTCCTGCGCGGTGTAACTGCCCGTCTTAGGTGGGGCCACTTGTGCCCACGGGCCAGCAAGCCAGTAGTGAGAGAAGCCAGGGGCAGCGCTGCCCAGGGGATAGTGCAGCGACACAGGAGGCTGGAAGTCTCACCCCACCTCTGCCACTGACCTGCTGGGTGTCCTTGGGCAAGTCACTTTCCCCTCCCTTCCTCAGTTTCCCTGTTGATCAAAGGAGATGCATGGTGCTGGCCTGCCGTTGCAGAGTGCACGCTCTGACCACAGGTGCCCATTCATCAGCTTACGGCCACGCTAAGGACAGAGGTACGCTCCCACGCGGCCGACGGGGGTCGCAGCTGCCCTCTCCGTGTAGCGCTCTGAGCAAGGCCGCCGGGGAGGAGGGGGCTGAGTGTATGAGACCGCTCCCGCCACGTCTCTTGCCCGGCGCTTCCTGGGTCCCCTGAAGGAACGTGGCGCCGGAGCAGGGCGTGCTTTCCAGCACTGCCTCGTGCGAAGGGGGGTCCAGTCTCCTCTCCCTTTGCCCCCCCAGCCGGACTGCAGCAGACACTCCCCTCCGGGCTGCCCACGGATCTTCGATCCCGTCTGCGGCACCGACAACGTGACGTACCCCAACGAGTGTGAGCTGTGCGCTGCCAACCTGTGAGTATCTGCAGCCGCTGGGGGCGAGTGTTCGGAGACCGGCTGTTCTCACCCGGGCTGCCTCCAGCAGGGCTGTGAGGCCCCTCTGAAAAGCAGGGGAGAGCCGCAACTCCTGGCGTGGTGTGACTTTGGGGGATACGTGTTTGCCATCCCCCTCTTCCCGGCTGATGCCCTCTTCCGCCGGCCTGGAGTAGCGCCCGTCCCGTGCTTCCTGCCCGCTGTGCTGTTACGGTGGCACTCGGCGGGCCCGCGGCAGGGCAGTCCGATGAGCCCGGGGAAGCGGTGCGCTCAGCCCACCCCAGGAGCTAGATTTCCCCTGGTTTTAGTGGCTGAGGGGCTGGCTCTCACGGACGCTGCGCATTGTGGATCAGAGCAGGCAGGCGGGTGCAGGAAGCCCGGATGTGCCGGCACATCTCCTGCGAAGGAGACACCTGAGCTGCCTGCAGGGCCGTGCGCCTGGGGCACTGCCGATAAAGAGGGGGCTGGGGCTTGGGAGGCGCCGCACGGCCCCTCGGCGAGCCGCCCGGTGTCTGGGAACCCAGGCTGCGGCGGCCAGGGCAGCACACGAACGCCAGGGCTTCAGCACCTTCTGCCCCCAGCTGAGCGCCCCCCAGTTCCCACCGGGGCAGCAGAGGGCAGGGTCTGCCCCGTGGGAAAGGGGGATGGAAAGGACCCGGGCGGCCTTGGCCACCCCCCGGAGCCGGCGCGATGGGGACTCCCTCGGCCCGGGAGACGCTGCGAAGGAGACGGAGTGCGGTGGATCTAGGAGGGCACCGGCGGATGGAGCCTTCTCTTGGGCACCTGGATCAGGACCCAGCCCTCTGAGATGCTGGGAGCAGCTCCCCTCCCCCGGCTGGCCTCCACGGCACCGCACCTCCTCAGGACAGCCCCCGGTGCCGCTTCTGTGGCCCTCAGGCCATAGGGGCCCGGTGGGGAAGGGCCTTGGGTAGGGTCCTTAACCCGCAGCCTCGCCCAGGCCTGGGCCACGAGCCGTCCCGCAGCCAGGAGAGGGGGGGCTTCAAGGGAGATGCGGAGGGTGAGGTGACGTGGCGGGGCCAGGACGGAAGGAAGAGGAGATATGGGGGGAGAACAGGGGGGCTCAGGATACAGGGCTCCCTCCCCACGGAGAGCTGCGGGAAAAGGGGAGGCCCCGGTCAGAGGCCAGAGAGCCAGGAACGTGTCCCCACTGACGCCGGGCGTGGGGGGAGCCGCAGGCCTGTGGGGCGCGAGAGGGACGGCGGGGAGAGTCCCCGGGAGAGGCCGCTGGAACCCGGGTGACTCCGGCCTGGGCTCTGCACTGCCCGGGCTGCAGCGTTGTTCCAGGGGCCTGTTACTGTGCAGGGCCTGCGGGCCCCAAGGACGGGCCGGGTTGGTCTGTAAGCGAAGGGAGCGAGCGACGCCCCCACCCCGTTCGCTGCCGGCGCCGTCGATCTAGACCGCAAAGCCCGTGCAAAACGCCTCCGCGTCGGCACGACCGGACAGATAAGAGCCGCGTCCTTGGTCTCTGGAACGTCCCACGGTTTGCAGGAAAGCGGGGGGAGCCGGGAGTCCGGATGGGGGGCAAGGGCAGCGCCCTGGGGACGGGGGGACCCAGGGGTAGAGGAGCTGGGGGGCGCCGGCAGAGCTGTGTGGGGCAGGAGCCCGGCAGAACGGAGACCTGGTTCGAGTACAGCTGGGGGTGCGGGGCTGGCTGGCTGGGGGGACAGTCCCTGGTAAAGGGCCTGATTCGGACCTCGCGTCCCGGTGTCACCCGGCTGTAATTCCGGGACGTCGTGGGGCTAGAAGGGCCCCGCCGCGCGGGACGTGTGGGTCTGGCTGGGCTCCCCGAGGTGTCGGACTCACACGGGCACCGGGCTGGGCCAGGCAGGCATCACTGGGTCTCCCCCGGCCAGGAATCCCGTACCAGGCAGGCAGCAATTGCCGGGGCGTGGCTGCCGCAGGTGCCGGGTGTGCTCGGCAGCCCTGGGGATTTACTCACGGATGTCAGCGTTCGTCGGCGCATCCCCCCGACCCAGGCCCCTCCCCCAAAGGGCCGGCCAAGGAGACGTGGGCTCGGCCGGGGACCGGGTGCAGTTTTCGAATGTCGTTCCCGCCTGCGGCTCCGGGCTGCCCTCAGCGCGCTGCACCTGTCTTTGCAGGGGGAAGCAAACGGCCGTTCGCATCAAGAAGAGAGGCACCTGCTGAGAGCCCCCGGCGCCGCCGGCCCTGCTGCGCCCCACGGGGCAGGGCACGAGTGGGCGCGGGACGGGCCCCCACGAAGACGCAGGCAGCTCCCCCCCCCCCCCCCCCCCGCGTCCCCGCACAATAAACCCGACTGCATCACAGGCGCCCGCGGCTCGGCTCTTTGCCCTGCCCTGCCCTCCCCTCTCCTCCCCTCCCCTCGCCTCCCTTCCCTTCAGCCCTGCCCTGCCCTCCCCTCCCCTCCCCTCTCTTCCCTTCCCTTCAGCCCTGCCCTGCCCTGCCCTGCCCTCCCCTCTCTTCCCTTCAGCCCTGCCCTGCCCTCCCCTCCCCTGCCCTCTCCTCCCCTCCCCTCCCCTCTCTTCCCTTCCCTTCAGCCCTGCCCTGCCCTCCCCTCCCCTTCAGCCCTGCCCTGCCCTGCCCCTCTCCCCTCCCCTCCCCCCTCCCTCTCCCCTCTCTTCCCTTCCCTTCAGCCCTGCCCTGCCCTCCCCTGCCCTGCCCTGCCCCCCCTCCCCTCCCCTTCAGCCCTGCCCTGCCCTGCCCTCCCCTGCCCTGCCCTGCCCTCCCCTCCCCTCCCCTCCCCTCCCCTGCCCTGCGCTGCCCTGCCCTCCCCTCCCCTCCCCTCCCCTCCCCTCCCCTCCCTTCCCTTCAGCCCTGCCCTGCCCTGCCCTCCCCTCCCCTCTCTTCCCTTCCCTTCAGCCCTGCCCTGCCCTGCCCTCTCCTCCCCTCCCCTCCCCTCCCCTGCCCTGCCCTGCCCTGCCCTGCCCTCCCCTCCCCTCCCCTCCCTTCAGCCCTGCCCTGCCCTGCCCTCCCCTCCCCTCCCCTCCCCTCTCTTCCCTTCCCTTCAGCCCTGCCCTCCCCTCCCCTTCGCCCTGCCCTCCCCTGCCTTGCCCTCCGCTCCCTTTTTCCCTCCCCTCCCCTCCCCTCCTCTTCCCTGCCCTGGCGCTGGGACGCGGCTGAGCCTGTCCATAGAGCCGGGGGCTGCGGCTGTGCGTTGTCTTTGGGCTGGTCCCCCCCATCCCTCCCCAGCATTTGGCATCAGCCCAGCTGGCTCTGCGTGCGGGCTGGGCGGCCGAGGGCCCGGGCCGGCTGTGCCGCTAGGGGCTGCTGTCGGGCCTCAGCCGTGTGACGGCCAGCGACCGAAGTGGCCTGTGCCGCCGGCACCGCCCCAGGAGCCGCAGCTGGAGCCGCTAGGCCTGCGGGGGGGGGGGGGCACTGCCGTCGTTGCTAGAGAAATGGGGGGGCAGCACCAGGTGCCTCGCGTGTCTGGATGCCGTGCACGGGGGCGCCTCGGCCTTCAGCCCCGGGAGCAGCGTCACCCTCCCGGTGCCCCGAGGCCGGCTGCTCCCTGTGCCGCTCCTCACTCGCCACACACCCCAATCCCATCCCCGAGGGGCCTCTCCAGCCTGCAGTGCGGGCGGGCTGCCCCCGGCCTGCCCCCCGGCCAACGGGGGAGCCCCCAGCCCCCGGCCTGCCCCCCGGCCAACGGGGGAGCCCCCGGGCCAGGCGCGAGGCTCTGCCTGCAGGGTGGGCGCCCAGCGCTGGGCGGGGTGCCAGGGCCTGGCACAGAGGCTGCCCCGGGGGTGGGGAGCAGGGCCGGCGAAGGGGAGGCCTGGCCCGCAGGAGGAAATGGAGCCAAGGCAGAAAGCGGGGACCTAGGCAGCCGGACTGGTTCTGCGGCGGCTCAGGGGACTCCTCCCCCGCCAGTCGGGTGCCAAGCAGAGAGCGCGCCTCGCCTTCCAGACCAGCCGCCCCTCTCGGCCCCCCTCCGGGGGAGCCAGGGTGTGCAGAGAGGGGCACCGTGCCCAGGTCACATGGCCTGGTGAAAGCCCCACAGCGGCCCGACTAGCCTGCGTCCTCACGTAAGAACATCAGACGGGGTCAGACCAAAGGTCCATCCAGCCCTGACCAGTGCCAGGTGTCCCAGGGCGTGAACAGAACCGGGAATCATCACGTGATTCCTCCCCTGTCGCCCATTTCCAGAGAAACAGGCCAGGGACACATCCCTACCCACCCTGGCTAATAGCATTGATGGACCTACCCTCCATGAATGTACCTAGCTCTTTATTGACCCCTGTTAAAGTCCTGGCCTTCACAACATCCTCCGGCAAGGAGTTCCACAGGTTGCCTGAGTGCTGAGTGAAGAAAAACTTCCTTTGGTTGGTGTTAAACCTGCAGCCTGTTAATTTCACTGGGTGCCCCCTAGTTCGTGTGCTACGGGAGCAAGTCAATAACTTTCCCTTGCTCACTCACCCTGGCAGGCAGAGGCAGGCTGCCCAGCTGCGGGGAGGGCGCTGATCCGGCACAGGGCACTTGCAGGGTCTGAACTCCCTGCCGTGCGCTCCCTGGCTGAGCGTGGGCAGAGCCCCTTGGAGCTCCGTGCCGGGAGCAGCGCGCTGCCCGGCTCCAGCGGCAACGGGAGGCCAAATGCCCTGACGGGTGCAACGGGACAGAAATCGCCCCGCGCTCAGAGCGAAATTGCACCCTGATGTGACTGCCCTTACCCTGTGTGACGGCGCGGCGGGTTCCCCCGATCATGCAGCCCCGTAGCAGCCAGAACAGGCTCCGCCAGCCGGTAGAACCGGGGGGTTTATTGCTGCTCCAGGACACAGCCCAGCACAGACGGGACGTGGCTACAGGAGGCAGGGCCAGGATGTCTCAGCCCCCTGGAGATGGGGTGCCTGGGCCCCTAGTCTCCCAGCCCCCTCCTTAGTCTGTCTCCTTCATGATTCCAGCCAGAAACTGCCCCTTCCCCCACACTCCCTTCCTTTGTTCCCTCCCTTCCCTTAGCCGGTAGGACGGGTTCGGTCACTGCCATGGGGGCCCTCCAGGCACGCCCCCCCCCCCCCCCCCCCCGCTGGGCCGTGCTCACAGCCAGAGGCCAGTAGGGGTCGCCCACAGCCCAAGCACAGCGACCTGCAAGGTACGGACACTGCATCGCACCCTGCCACTCCGCGGTGCTGGGCTGGCCTCCTGAGCGGGCCTGGCGGCATGGACCCGGCTTGCGGCAATTCTGAGCAGCCCCGTGGCCTGGCAGCGGCCCCGGCCGATTGGTCCTGGCCGAGGTAGCCCCCCAGGCCAGAAGTGGTTTCGAGCAGCCCGGGGGGCGCTGCTGCCGGCCGGTTGGGGCAGCCCGGAGGAGTGTTTGGTGTGCGCTGGCGGGGGCGAGCGGCTGCTTCCCGCGCTCACTGTGCTCCGGCGGGACGAGCGTTTCCCTGGCAAACCGCTGGCCCCGAGGGATGTCTGAAACCCCGCCCAGCGCTCCAGAGGCCAGCGAAGTCCAAACAGGGCCAGATGGAGCACGGCCGGGGGGAGGGGGGCGAGCCGACGCCTGAGTTCTCCCAAATCAGCCACGGACTCTCTGTGGCGACGGGAAAGTCCCAGGCCCGCCCCCGTGGCCCAGCTGGGAAGTGGAGACCAGGAGGCCAGCACTAATTCCGGTGCTGCCAAGAGCGCTGAGGGCCGGGGAAGGGGCTATCGGGGCCCTGGGAGCGGAGCAGGACGCGCGGTTCGCGCCGTTTGACTCTTCCAGCCCGGTGAGAAGTGGGGGGAGCGCGTCCAGGCCCAAGCCCAGGCCGTACCGAGGAAGGGCTCTCTCGCCGTGCCCGGCTCTCCGGGGCCTTTGCACGGCTGCCCAGCGGCTCCGGGTCGGGGCGCACTTGAAACACGACAGTGGCGGGTTGGCAGACGCAGCACGTCCGTGGAGACGCCGCCGATGCTGACGGGCAGGATCTCCAGCAGCGCCCCCACCCGCCATACGGTGCAGAGACAGTCCGGACCAGGGGCATGGCTGGTTTCACGACATCACTGGGGGGGTCCCCTGAGCCGCGTAGCTGGGCCGGGTAATTGCGTCGTGCAGGCCAGGCCCAAGGCTCACAGGAGCTGGCTCCTGCCCACAGGGACCTGCGTGGTGCTGTGGAAGGCCACCAGTGCCAGCCTCTGGGGTGCTAAGCGTGGCCCCCAGCCAGGTGTCTGACTGTTTCGGGGGGAGCAGACCCAGTGGGCAGCCATCCGGTCCCAGGAGCGCCAAGCCAGCCTCAGGTCCGCTCAGGGCGTCCACCCTGCGCCGTGCTCAGCGCGAGCCGGCCCTGCCCGGGGAAAGGGGGCGTGCCAAGGGGGCTCTGGAGCTAGCGCCGCCGGAACACGGCCAGTCTCGGGGGACAGCGCCAGCCCGGGCCACGTCCCCCCGGGCAGAGCCAGCAGCGGGCCTGGGCACGGCTTTAAGCCCGAAGGAGAGTGCGTGAATGGAGCCCCGTTTGGAGACCGCCGCAGGGCTGCCGCGGCGCACAGGTCTGCCCTGCCAGCGCTCAATGAAGGCGCGGCTCCCTCGGCCCGCAGATGGAAACGGCGCTTCTCTCCCGGACGGGGCGCTCACACTACCACGTCCCCGGGAAGTGCGAGAGCGCAGCGCGGGAGCCATTTTAAAGTGCCAACCGTTCCCGGTTATCCTTGTGCCAACGGCGCCCCCGGGCAATGTGTGGGCTGCGGAGCTGCCGAGAGGCTCTGGCTTTGCTGGCGACAGAAGCGAACGCCCCTGCCAGCCCCGCCGGGAGCCGCCCCGCGCCTGCTGCCGTGTTCACACGAGGCACCTCCGGGCCAGAAACGAGGCTGCCCCGGAGCCAGGAAGACGAGCGGCTCCAGGCTGGGAGGGGGAAGATGGCGTCCCGCGGAGAAGGGGGCCTCGGAGCAGGGCACAGGGCAGGTGGCGGAGAGGCCTGGCGCCCAGCCCCCGGGCCCTGCCATTGACTCCGGCGGGTTTCGGATGTGCTGCTGGGGCAGGCGCAGCTCACAGCGGTGCGCTCCCTCCGCTCGGCTGGCTGATCCCAGCCAGGGCAGGGGCACATAGAGCCACAGAACCCTAGAGCTGGAAGAGACCTCAGGAGTCATCACGTCCAGCCCCCTGCCCTAGGCAGGACCGACCCAACTGATCAACCCAGCCAGGGCTTTGTCGGGCCGGGACTTAAACACCTCTAGGGATGGAGACTCCACCCCCTCCCCAGGGAACCCAGCCCAGCGCTTCCCCACCCGCCTAGGGAAATCGTTTTTCCTAATATCAAACCTGGACCTCCCCCACCACAACTTGAGCCCATTGCTCCTCGTTCTGCCCCACTGAGACCAGCCTCTCTCCAGCCTCTTTGGACCCCCCTTCAGGAAGTTGAAGGCTGCTCTCAAATCTCCCCCCCCCCCATATTCTTGTCTTCTGCAGACTGAACAAGCCCCAGTCCCTCAGCCTCTCCTCGCAGGTCATGTGCTCCAGCACGGGCAGAGCTGGCGGCTACGGGCCCGGTCGAGAGGCCGGTAGAGAAGAGCCCATCGGACTCCTGCCAGCGCCGCCAGCGGCGACAGGGGGGTGCAGTGGGGGGGTCGCTAATGGGGCCATCCCCACGTCGAAGCAGGGCGCTCGCCTCAGGCCGGTGTTGGCGGAGGGTCCCGGGGTGCGTCCCTGGAGATCATCACGCGGGAGGCCGGGGGCCGCTCAGCGAGCCGGCTGGGCCAGAGCGCGGCGGCCCCGATCCAGGCACCTCGGCCAAAGGTGCCGGCCACTTTGCAACCACCGAAGAGCCTGGTTTGTGCCCGGATGGGTGACGCTGGGACCGCCCCGCGGGGAGCAGCGCTGCCAGGAAACCGGCCCGTGTCACCTTTCTGGGAAACCGCTTTGTTTAGACGCCGTCTCCCCCCGGCCCTCCGCTGCTGCTTCCCCGGCCCCTTGGGGCAAAGCTTCCCAGGCTTCCGGACTCCTGGCCCTTGAGTTCTGCCTCTGAGGCACGTCCAAGGACAACGGGAAGCGGCGAGGCCATCTCGCTGGCCGGGCGGCGGGGCACACGCCAACCCCCTGGCTGTGGGGACACGCGGGGATCCTGAGCGGGAGCCAGCTGTGCAAGGAAAAGGCCTCCTTCTGCAGCAGTGAATTCACAGCCCAGGGTTTCCTGCTAGCTCCGGGAGGAAGTGCCGGCCTTGGCCGAGGCAGACATCCCCATGGGCCCGGCGGCACAGGAGAGAGATTTCGGTACAGACCTGGAACTGGCAGCCCCAGGCCTGGGCGGACACGGGGTGTTCTTGCCAGCTTCCAGGCGGGGAGCCGGTTACCCAGGAGCACCACGTGGCACAAGGGGGGGGAACCCAGCCACTGGGCCAGGGAGCAAGGCTGTGCCCCCCAGGCGTTAGGCCAGGTCGCAGGGGATCTCACTCAAGTGCGAGTTCCGGCATGAACCTCCAGCCTGGCCTGCAGCAAGCCGCTTCCCTCTCCAGCTGCCCTGGTGTAAGCTGGGGGCCCTGGGGCTGTTGTGAGCGTAGGGCCGTGGGGGGCGCTGTGGGGAGGGGCCTTACGCGGGAGCACCCGCACAGCGAGCCGCAGAGCCGGGTCAGGCTGCAGGGCTAAGCACCGCAGGGCAGACAATCCAGCCCAGGTGCTGAGACCGGGTGGGGAGCAGGGTCTGCACGGCCAGGCTGCATCCTGCGCCCACAGGTCTGGCCTGCGATTCGTCGCCCTGTAAGCCCGAATCCACTGACCCAGCCCAGCCCCAGCCGTGCCGGGGCCTTTTGCTGCGTTCCCTGCCTGTCCTCGCAGCGAGACAGACGCACAGCTCGGACGGCCCCCGGAGGGTAAAGACCTGGGAACGTGGAGCGTTGTGCTCTGCAGTGAGGAAGGCGGCCGGCGGCCACAGCAAGGGGAAAGCATCGAAAGCTCCCTGGACAGCTTCCTCTGCTGGATAGTTCGTGCTGGCTGCCTAGGCTGGCCAGAGGCGGGCGGGGAAGGGGTCTCTCTTCTTGGTGACCAGGGGCTTTCAAAATCTTGGCCTGAACATCACACAGGTGAGGAGTGGAGGGAAACGCGTTGGAACAAATCGGGCCACCCAGGGGACGTGCCGCAGCAATTCTGCAGGGTGTACGTGTCGAAATATTTGCGAATCGCGTCGTGCGTTTTCCAGCCAGCTCTGGCTCTCCCCAGCTCAGCGTTCTTTGGCAGACGAGAAGAAATTAATTAAAAATCCATTTGGAACAATAGAGCATCACAAAGCAGCGACAACTGCCTGATTTCTGCCAGGATGTTGCTACCGAGACCCGGCGCACATCTGTCAACGGACTCAAAATATCTCTGCCAACTTTATTCCTGCAACATGCCGAAGCAGGCCAGCGCATTCCTGGAAATGGCTGATTTCTTGGCAAGCCCCCTGTGGCGGCACCTCGGGGTTCCCCCACCTCCTGCACCCCCGTAGCGGCACGGACAGACTCCGCCAGCCAGTAGAATAGAGGGAGTTTATTGCTTCTCCAGGGTACAGCACAGGTGGAATCTGGTTCCAGGGCAGGCCTAGGATGCCTCAGCCCCCCTTGAGATGGGGGAGACTGGGCCCCTAAATCCCAGCCCCTTCCCTAGGCTGCTTCCTCCACGATCCCAGACAGAAACTAAAACTCTCTCCCAGCCCTGCCCCCAAGCCAGGCGCTGGTCTCCCTCCCCCCTTTGTCTCTCCCTGGGGGGCTGAGCCTGGGCGTCTGGGTTAATCCACGTTTGGGAGAGTCAGTGAGAATCTCCCCTCCCAGCGCAGGGGGACCCCGGTCACAGAGCAGACACCCCCCCGCACCACAGCTGCCCCCCTCCGAGAGCGAACTGAGCAGGGTCACGCCGCTTGTGACCTATGGAGGTTCGGGTCCCCTGCCCAGGAAAGCTGCCGCGGTGACATTGGCGTTCCCCTTGGCTCGGGCTGGCTGCGGCGCTGCCCTGCAGGAGCCGGCTCCCCCCTGTCCCGTTGCTGCACAGCTCCGGGCGGCCCGACACGGGTCCATCCTCGGTGGCTGTACCAGCCCTTCCACTGCCCTTGAGCTCTGGCCAGGGTCTCTCTGGCTGGCGCCATGAGCCCAGCGAGCCTTTCCCGGAAAGCCAGGACGTCTTCCACCCCCGACGTTCCATCCAGGGAGGACTTCTCCTCCCAGAACTCTCTCAGCAAGCCCAGAGGGTCCTTCCCCCTCTGCACTCAGCTCAGTCCGGGAGAGCCTGGCAGACCCTCGGGGTGCCTCCCCCTTCCCGTCCCCCGCTCTGGGAAATGGCTGATTTCTTGGCAAGCCCCCTGTGGCGGCACCTCGGAGTTCCCCCATCTCCTGCACCCCCGTAATGGCACGGACAGACTCCCCCAGCCAGTAGAACAGAGAGAGTTTATTGCTTCTCCAGGATACAGCACACCAAGGTGGGCTGGGCAGTTCGGGCTTGAATCTGCAAGCTGAGCCGAAATGCTTCGAGAGACAAGGGGCCTGGAGCGTCCGTGCGTTTGCGAAGCCACGAGGGGCTTGCGAAAGGAGCCCTGGATTCGGTGCTGCAGAACTGCCCAGGCCTTCCCTTCCCCCGCTCTGGGCGAGGGCTCGCCCCCCACGCGGGGCCTGGCCCCTTCTGCGCTGCGCGCCCCCGGCCTGAGGAGGGCTGTGCGGGCACCGGGATAGGGCGGAGCCGAGTGGGGTCAGGGCAGGCCCGTCCATATAGGCCAACTAGGCGGTCGCCTTGGGCGCCACGTCAAATGGGGCGCCAAATGGTGGCGCAATGTCCTTGCGGGGTGGGGAGGCGGGGGCGCCGATTGCCTGGCTCCCGCGGGTGCCTGCTGCTGGCAGCTCGTCTAGGGCCGCTCCGGGGTCTGCGCCTCAAGCACCAGGGCGCTAGGCCTTCGCTCAGAGCGGCACCTCAGCAGCTGCCTCGCTTCGGTCGGAGGGGACGCTTGGGGCACCCCTCCCCCCCGACCACTTTTGGCCCCCAGGAGAATTTGACTTGCTGCCCACTCCGGTCTCTGCCCTGCCCCACTCCACCCCGCGCTGCCTGGCCCAGCCACGGGGAGCGCTCGCTGGACGCGCCCGGGGGGGGCAAATACATGATGTCGCCTGAGTCTCCTTCCCGCTCTGCTTCCTTCGCGAGCGCCGGTCACGTCAGCAGACAGGCCCCCGGGCCTCAGACGCGAGCTGGCTTCCCTCCATCCTGGTAAACCTGAAAGGAGAAGGGGGAATATGTTCTCCTGGGCCTCTGAGTTCAGGCCAAGCAGCAAGGGGCTCACACTGCAGCCAGGGAGGTTGAGGTTGGACATTAGGAAAAACTTCCTGCCTGTCCAGGTGGTGAAACACTGGAATAAATTGCCTGGGGGGCTGTGGAATCCCCATCCCTGGAGATATGGACGAGCAGGTTGGACAGACCCTGCCAGGGATGATCTAGACCAGTGGTCCCCAAACTTTCGGGGCTTCCGGGTGCCCGGGGGCGGGGCCGCTAACACGCCGCGTGCCCGGGGCCAGCACTGTGCATGCGCCGCACACGAGGGGTGGGGCTGGCCCACATCATTCGGCGGGCGCACATAAATGCTCTACCAGGCGTCATGGCACCCACGGACACTGCTTTGGGGACCACTGATCTAGACGGTGCTTGGTCCTGCCCTGAGGGCAGGGGACTGGACTCGGTGACCTCTCGAGGTCCCTCCCAGTCCTAGTGCTCCATGTTCTGATTCCATAGAATCATAGAATAATAGGACTGGAAGGGACCTCGAGAGTCATCGAGTCCAGCCCCCCGCCCTCACGGCAGGACCAAGCTCCGTCTACACCATCCCTGACAGATGTCTATCTAACCTGTTCTTAAATATCTCCAGAGAGGGAGATTCCACCACCTCCCTTGGCAATTTATTCCAATATTTGACCACCCTGACAGTTAGGAATTTTTTCCTAATGTCCAATCTAAACCTCCCCTGCTGCACTTTAAGCCCATTACTCCTTGTCCTGTCCTCAGAAACCAAGAGGAACAAATTTTCTCCTTCCTCCTTGTGACACCCTTTTAGATATTTGAAAACCGCTCTCATGTCCCCCCTTAATCTTCTTTTTTCCAAACTAAACAAGCCCAGTTCATGAAGCCTGGCTTCATAGGTCATGTTCTCAAAACTTTTAATCATTCTTGTCGCTCTTCTCTGTACCCTTTCCAATTTCTCCACATCTTTCTTGAAATGTGGCGCCCAGAACTGGACACAGTACTCCAGCTGAGGCCTAACTAGTGCAGAGTAGAGCGGCAGAATGACTTCACGAGTTTTGCTTACAACACACCTGTTGATACAACCTAGAATCATATTTGCTTTTTTTGCAACAGCATCACACTGTTGACTCATATTCAACTTGTGGTCCACTATGACCCCTAGATCCCTTTCCGCCATGCTCCTTCCTAGACAGTCGCTTCCCATCTTGTATGTATGGAACTGATTGTTCCTTCCTACGTGGAGCACTTTGCATTTCTCTTTATTAAACCTCATCCTGTTTACCTCTGACCATTTCTCTAACTTGCTAAGGTCATTTTGAATTATGTCCCTATCCTCCAAAGAAGTCGCAACCCCACCCAGTTTGGTATCATCTGCAAACTTAATAAGCGTACTCTCTATCCCAATATCTACATCATCGATGAAGATATTGAACAGTACGGGTCCCAAAACAGACCCTTGAGGAACTCCACTTGTTATCCCTTTCCAGCAGGATTTAGCACCGTTAACAACAACTCTCTGACTACGGTTATCCAGCCAATTATGCACCCACCTTATCGTGGCCCTAGCTAGGTTCTATTTGCCTAGTTTATCAATAAGAATATCATGCGAGACCGTATCAAATGCCTTACTAAGGTCTAGGTGTATGACATCCACCGCTTCTCCATGCTCAGCTACGTTTCCGTATCATTTCAGCCAAACTCCCTGGTCCAGGTCAGAGGTGTGGAACTCACAGGAAAACTCTGACACCGATTGGTAAGTCAGTTCCTCCCTCTGCCACTCTCCAGACCCGTGTGTCGGTCCCTGGGAGATGCTGCGGGTTTTGTGGGCAGCTCCTGCCTGTTCAGCATCTGGTGCTGGTGGCCTCTCGCGTTCCCTGGGTTCTCAGTTTGGCCCAATCCAGCACCTCCACCTCAGTCCCTGGCAGCGCCTGGATGTTAGTACTCAACAAACAACCCGCAAGGGACGAGTCTCTCCGCAATGTCCCTGTGTTGGACCGGGCCGGGTCTGGGCACAGCTGAGGGCGTCTGCTCAGGGCGAATTGCTCAAATTCAGGGCTCCTTACAGCCCCAGACTGGAGACCTTCCCAAATGGGCCACATACCAGGCCCCCAGAGCGCTTCAGCTGCCTGCCTGAAGCCTCACGAGCAAAACCCCTCCCACACCCCAGCAATATCCGTGCCCCAGATGGCCCCAGGCCTCATACACAAGTGAGAGGTCTAGAATCCAATCCCACCTACCCCGAACAAGTTCTGTCTGGTCCCAAGAAACCAGCCACAGATCCCTGGTCAATTTACCCTCTGGACCTTACCCACAAATCACGCTGGGCCAATCCTTTAGCATCGAACATCTAAAGGTTTATTACTACAAGAAAGAAAAGCCTGAGAGTGAGGTTGTTAAAGGATAGTACATTGCATGCATCGAATCTCCCAGTTCTCGCTGCAGGCTCTAGCAGAGATGTTACAGCTGCTGGCTTAAAAGTCCTTGTTGCACATCCTAGGATCAGGATGGGTTCACAGGTCTTTCCGGCTCTTCGATCCCTGCAGTGCTGCTTCTGGGATGAAGTGCTGAGCTGAGAACCAAGATGGAGTCAGCCACATGGCCTATTTAGCCCTCCTTCCTGGTCTCTTCTTGGCTGCAGCAGGTCACGTGGCCCACAGCTGGTAGCCCCTAGGTATCAGTCCCCATTCTTGAGGTGTGTCCTTGGCCTGTCTTGGGCTATTGTTCCATGGAGACTCATTAGCATATCCATGGGCAAACATTCCTGGTCCGTTGCTCCTCAGAGAATCTTTCAGCATCAACACAGAGTCCATATTCCTAACTCCACACACAGACATTATAGCGATATGTGAAGAGCAGATACAGAATCCATAGACAGTGGGCTTTTGTTTGACCCCTCCCATGGCCCCCTTTGTACCAACTTTTGGGGCAAACACCTCCCCCCCCATGGGCGCAGCAGTGATCTGGCTGCTCCCCTCAAAGTCCAGTAATGTGACAGTCCCATCCTATAATTCCTCTCCACGGCAGCCCCTGGTCCTTGCCCCAAATTCCTTGGAAACTCCTCCCAGCGCCAGCCATGCTTGGCCTGGAAGGTTGACTGGTCTGGTCAGGCACCACAATTCCAACATCCTCAAGGATTTTCCGAGCGCTCGCTTGCTGGCTGGGCTGAGCCTCCCCAGCTAATCCCCTTGCAAAAGAACATCTGTTAGTTATTGAAGAATCAGTTGGCTTTGGCGTTGGCTTGGGCTGGTGGGCCAAGAATTCTTTTTCCATGCCTGAAATATCAACATTAGCATTTGGCTCGGAGATCAATTTTTAGTTGAATTTCTCTGCTTCCCTTTTTCCCCTGGGTGGTTATTTAAAGGGTCCTTCCCTTTGTCGGCGCCGTTATGGGGCAGCTGCACTGAAGAGGGAATTGAGCCCTTTGTAAAGATTCGAGTTCCTCACAGAATCAGCCTCTTCAGTGAGGTGAAAGGCCCGGGGTCACCCGAAGAATGTGGTACTATGGGAACTTGAGCCTACAGGGAGCTTATGGGCCTGGCTGGCCACCACATTGGGATTAGCAGCAGCGCTGTGTTTCGCAGGCGATTAGGGAACAAATGAGCTTTAATTGAACAAGGGCTTTGGGCCTATGTAACGTTCATGAAGCTGCGCCTTGCTGGCTTATTTATGGCTGTGGTTTGCCACTCGGCGTCCCAGGGAGCCAGGCTGGCTATTAATGAAGCCTGAGTCTATGAAGGAGCATGTTACCAAGCGACTTTCCCCTGGCGGCTGGCCGGGGCAAAGGAGAAGGAGCGCTGGCTTTGAAGCCTTAGCACCCGTCGCTGCTCAGCCCCGCTCCTGCCACGGGCTGAACGGAATGAACACAGACGTTTCCGTGGCATTGATTTCCAGAATGGCGTGTGGGAAACGTTCCGATTTTTATTATATTTTCTTCAATCAATCCGCTCCAAATTAACCGCTAATTAATTTTGGAGGCTATTTTTGTAAGTGCATTGGCAGCCTCATTACAGTCATTAGCCTGCCTCAAACTATTTAAAGAAGTTGTATTACTGTGTGTGTGCATGCGTGTGTGTGTGCATGAGTGTGCATGCATGTGTGTGTGTGCATGAGTGTACAGGTGTGTGCATGAGTGTGCATGTGTGTGTGTGCATGAGTGTGCATGCATGCATGTGTGTGTGCATGAGTGTGCATGCATGTGTGTGTGCATGCGTGTGTGTGTGTGTGCGCGCACATCCATAGCTAATGTGTATATGTGGGTGTATGTAGAAAAAATACAATTCTATAACTAACTATAACTATATAGTTATAGAAGCTTCAGGGGGTAGCCGAGTTCATCTGAACAGGATAAACTTAAAAACCAACCAATGGTCTGGTAGCACTTTACAGACTAACAAAACATGGAGATGGCTTCATGAGCTTTTGTGGGCACAGCCCACTTCTTCAGATGACCAGAGTGTTGGATGTTCAGGACCAAAATAAATAGGGGAGAAGGGGGGGGGGTGGAAGAGGAAATAATGAGAGGGGGGAATAAGAAGAGGCAGTGGGTAAAAACATCAAGGGGAAAGCCGAGCTGGAAGCTAATAGGAAAACAAATAGTCTCAAAGTACCTAAGACTGGACAGTCAACAGAGGCAGATAAAGGCCATTAATTTAGCAAACAACCAATGGTCTGGTAGCACTTAAAGACTAACAAAACAAGTACATGGGCTCATGAGGTTCTACATCAGCAGTTCCCCACCTTTTCCAGATGGGGACCCATTTTGACAATTCAGGAAGACTTAGTGACCCAAGGCAATTCAAAAATGGGGGGAGGGGAGAGGGCAGAGCCACCTGGAGACAGCTGGTGACCCTTCTGAAATGTAATGGCCAGGGCTCGACAAATAACACAATCTACGTGCCCGTGACGAGTAGATTGCAACCCGGAAGAGCCGGGTTCGGGTGATCTGCGCATGCGCAGATCGCTGGATAGCATGGCTGGCGAGCAGGACTCGCCGCGGTTCGGTGAGCCCTGGTAATGGCGACCCATATTTGGGTCCCAACCCATAGGTTGGGAAACCCCGTTCTACGTAGACAAAGAACCATTGTCGCCTTCATTGTTTGGTAGGTTGATAATGACCCAGCCATCCAGTATCTCTATTCAAACCATGGGTGTGAGAATGGAACTTGGGAATGAATTGTAGTTCCCGTCCTTCCCTGAGTTTTTGGCTTGTGGAATTGGTCTGTAATAAAACAGCTACTTGAAGATCTGTTAATGCATGCCCAGGAAGATGAAAGTGGTTTTGAACGCTCCCTTTCCGGAAACCTGATTTGTGTCCATTAATTCGTTCCCGTAAGGACTGTCCAGTTTGGCCAGTATATATTGTAGTGGGGCACTGCTGGCATTTGATGGCATAGCTCAAATGGAATGATTAAAATATTAAAATTCCCCACTGGAACAATCTACCCTGGGCCGCGGCAGAAGCTCCCTCACTGAGCAGCCTGGCTGTTTTGCGAGCGGCTCCACGGCAGGAATTCTGGCGTGGCTACAGAGGCGCTCAGGGCCCCTCCCAGCCTTGGAATTGCCGAATCTGTATTTTTAGGAAGCCGGCGAATCAATTCAGCCGCTTCCAAAACCCAAACTAAGTGCGGAGGAAAGAAAGCGAGAAAGGGACCCGCTGCCTTTCCCCAGGTAGCGCGCGAGGCAAGTGAATGGCTGCAATTAGCCTGCCAGCCCGTCCAAAAATAGCCTGAAAACACAGAGCAGGCCATTAGAGTGTTATTGACGTAACCGAAGGAAAATAAATCTGAGCCCAGCCCAAAGGAAAATCAACAACCCTGAAACTACCGGCTTCTCTTCCTTCCGTCCCATGCCAGTGAGAAGAGCAGCCTTGCTCCCTGGGCCACGGGGAAGTTGTGGTGCACGGCCCCTCGTGGTCTGTCCAACTGGGATGTCCCTGTGGAGGGTGGCACGCCTGTGAAATGTGCCACACGGCCACAGGGGGCTGTGTCCTCAGACACCAGGCCCAGCACAGGCAGCTTTTCCCATCCCCACCCTGCCAACTTGCAGAGACCCTCTCCCAGTCAGGCTGGTCACGCCAAGACTCGAACCTGCTCCTGAGACGCCGCCTCCAAAGGAAACTCAAGTGAGACGGCAAAGAGCAGGCGCAGCCGAACAAAACCAGCAACGTCCGACCTCCCGCCATCAGGACTGGGTGAGAAGCGGCGTACAGGCCTAAACGGTCCGGTGGCCCATTGCCAGTTCCCCGAGGCTCTGCCGGGACGGGGGTACGTAAGGGTGAGTTGGCTGGTGTGTGTTAGGCTGAGTCTGGGAGGATCTAAGCCCTGGAAGCAAATCCCAAGTAAGGGTATGTCTACACTACCCCGCTAGTTCGAACTACGGGGTAATGTATGCATACCGCACTTGCTAATGAAGCGGGATTTGAATTTCCCGGGCTTCATTAGCATAAGCGGGGAGCCGCCATTTTTAAATCCCCGCTGCTTCGAACCCGGTGTAGCGCGGCTACACGGGGCTCGAACTAGGTAGTTCGGACTAGGGTGCCTATTCCGAACTACCGGTACACCTCGTTTCACGAGGAGTACCGGTAGTTCGGAATAGGACCCTAGTCCGAACTACCTAGTTCGAGCCCCGTGTAGCCGCGCTACACGGGGTTCGAAGCAGCGGGGATTTAAAAATGGCGGCTCCCCGCTTATGCTAATGAAGCCCGGGAAATTCAAATCCCGGGCTTCATTAGCAAGTGCGGTATGCATACATTACCCCGCTAGTTCGAACTAGCGGGGTAGTGTAGACATACCCTAAGCTCTTCTCTAGAAGCCCATCCCAACCCAAACAGAGGGCAGCTCGTTCTGCTCCATCTATCTCTAGGTGATTGGACTTAAAGAGCCAGTGGGAAATCTGACCTTCCATTCCTCAGCTACTTGTAGAGCTTTGTCCTCCCGGCAATACGGCTGCAGAGCTGTTACCATTCGGCTGGAATTGCAGAGCTCTTTGGGCAGGAAAGCCCCGGCCTGTAGCCTCCCCAGGAATTGAAATTAGGGGGGCGTTTGAATTTACAAGGGGGGGTGTCAGGGCTGATGAGGGGTGACACTGTGAGGGTGAAGGTGGGCTGTATGGTACCATAGTTCACAAAACTGGGGGGTGTTGGGGAAACTAAGGGGGGGTATACACCCCTATGGAGGGGTGTAGGGAAATCACTGGCCCCAGCCAATCTCCAGACAGGTTTTCAACCAGCCCACAGGCGCCTCGTGCTGCTAGCGCGGAGGGCCTTCTGTTCACCAGAGAGAGACTAGAACTCCGCTTTGCTCTCAGGAACGATGAACGTGGAACAACCGGCGCCCGGCGGCAGCCCTCCCAGTCACTGCACAGCGCACGGGTCCTGCAGACAGATTCCAGGGGGCTGTGACCCCGCAGAGAGATGGGAGAAGATCCGCAAGTTGCTTCCCTCACATCGTGGGGGCAGGGTATGGAAATGGCGACTCCCCGGTCTAGCGTTTAACCCCAGGGGCTGCGAGCGTCCTTGGTTCTTCTTCCAGCCGAGCTAATGACTCGTCCCTGCAGTCACATCAGCGATTCCTAGTGAGGTCAGCAGGACGACACACGGATGTGTTGCATGGAGCTGCCTGCAGGCCCTAAGAGCGGCCAGACACAGCCGGACCAAAGGTCCGTGTCGCCCAGTGTCCTGTCTGCCGACAGCGGTCACTGCCGGGTGCCCCGAGAGAAAAGACACCCAGGCGCAGGAGGGGCAGTCTCACGATCCAGCCAGGAAGCAGGCCCGGGGAGGGACCAGACCGTCCGGGCACACCCAGCTCTCTCCTGGACCACGCATTGCGTAGCCCCGTGGCCCGTGGCCCGGCTGATGATCCCACCCACGCGGGCTCCAGGCCGAATGCGCTGAGGCTGCGTAGATGTCTCAGGCCCTGAGCCGTGTCCCCGGGAGGTCACTGGGGGGGCAGGTCTCCCGGGCGCCTTCATCGCTCTGCCGACCACCACGAGGGGCGGGCTCTCGCCTCGAGGCTAGCAGGCAGGGAGGAATGGCCCCGGGGTTGGTTCTTGTCCCCCGGCGCTGGCGAGCGCTGAGGAGCAGCTGGTGGCAGACTAGCCCCAAGCCAGGGGAAGGCAGCAATCCAGCAGAGGAAGGCGCGCTGAGCAGATGCAGCCTCCACCCCGGCGCTCCCCACGGCCCTGTCTGCTACTTGCCCACGATGCCCTGGCCCGTGTCCCCCCGTAGAGACCCTTCCCTCCCCACCAGCAGCCCGGGGCAGCGGGGAAGAGCCCCCGAAAGGGCCGTTGGAAATGCCGCCGTTCCCCCCGCTCGCTCGCTGCGCCTTGCTTTGATGTCTTTCGTTTAGCTCAGTTACTGGCGTCGAATGGCACCATTCCAGACACGTCACGATCTCTCTCCAGGCACCTCGTCAATTACAGCTAACGAGCTGGAGCTCCCGGCTTTCTGGCGCTGCCGCGCTGGCAGGCATTCCGCCAAAGCAGGAGCATGTGCTGGGAGCTGGAGGTGAGACACCGCCCATCTCCGCTGCCTGGTGTTGTGTTCTGGTTGTCCCGCAGCTCGTCAGACCGCCTGGCCAGGCGCCACACCGCACAAACGCCGCCTCGGAGCCAGGCGGCAAAACGTGGAGAGACAACATTGTGACAGGCTAGGAGCCGCTAGCAGCGGGGAAGCAGAGGGCCAGAGGCCAGGTCTACACGCGGCCATTAGTCTGAATCTCCTAAGTTCAACGTCTGGGTCTCCTACGTTCACACTTCCGGGTCCTCCCTCCGAGGACGAATCGAAGGGAGCCCGAGCCTGGCTCCGGGAAGGTGGGCGCTACCGCAGACTCGGAGCCCCAGGAAGTGCTCTGGGGAGCTGCAAGAGGCCTCCTGGAGGCCAATTAGTTCGAATTAGCGGCGCTGGAGCGTCCGCACTAACATGACTAAGGTGTCACGTTATTGGATTTTAAAGTGAGCAGACAGATCACTGGTGCACCCATGGGTGGGGGTTTGCCCCAGATTCTGTACAAAGGGGGCCATGTGAGGTGTCGAATGAAAGCGTATACTCTCCTGATTCTATGTGTGCTACCGTGTGCGTGTGGAGTGATGGATACGGGCTCTGCGCTGGTGCTGTGAACATTCTCTGTGTGGGAGCGAGCAGTGGGCCAGGGCTGCCTGTTGTGAAGGATTGGTCAGTGACTGGCTGTGTTAATTAGCGCTGCTCTCGGCATGGCCAATACACCTGAGGGATGCGTCTGGAACCCTGCAGACTGGCCAGGGCATAATGGCTACTGGCACGTGACACACAGACAAGGCGCTTGATCATGCAGCCAGCTCCAGTTTGGGAGACACCAGAGATATAAAGGTGCCATGAGGTTGCCTCCTGTGACGGGATGTCGGGGTCCCCCACCTCCTGCACCCCCGTAGTGGCACGAACAGAGTCCACCAGCCAGTCGAACAGAGGGAGTTTATTGCTTCTCCAGGATACAGCACAGCACAGATGTCATCTGGTTACAGGGACTGGGGCTAGGAGGCCTCAGTGCCCCCCCCTTGAGATGGGGGATGGCTGGGCCCTACAATCCCAGCCCCCTCCCTAGCTCCTTCTCCCCTGCTTCCCAGACCGAAACTAAAAGACCATCCCTTCCAGCCCTGCCCCCCAGCCAGGGGCAGCATTCCACCTTCCTTTGTTCCTCTCCCTGGGGGGTAACCGGTCGAACAGGTTCCCTTCCTGTCCCATCAGCTACTCTGCTGGGCCGTGGTACAGGCAGCAGCCAGTGGGGGTCACCCACAGCCCAAGCCCAGCAACCAGCAAGGTCCCAACACTACGTCACACCTCCATCTGGTCTTCGATCGTGCTCCTGATCCCAGCTGCAGCCTTGCGAGGGGCAGAGCCGGGAAGGAGGCTGACCCGTCCCGACGTAGGTTGTATGCACGAGACTTCTAAGCTAGCAGGGTGTAACATCTCTGCTAAAGCCTGCAGCAAGCACTAGGTGGTTGGTGCATGTGATGTATTCTCTGCAGCAACCTCACTCTCCACCTTTTCTCTTCTGTTAATAACCCTTTAGAGTTTAGATTCGAAAGGACTGGCCCAGCGTGGTCTTGTGGGTAAGATCTAAAGTGTAAATTGACCAGGGATCTGTGGCTCCTTCTTTGGGACTGGGAGGATCTGTTCGGGGTAGGTGAGATTGGGTCCTATAACCCCTCACCTGTGTTAGGCCCGGGGCGGATTGGGGCGCAGGGAGAGCTGGGGTGTCTGAGGGGTTTTGCTCGTGAGGTTCCTGCCGGCCGGATGGGCAGCTGAAGCGCTCGGCGGGACTGGCGTGTGGCCTGTTCAGAAGGTCTCCAGTCTGGGGCTGTACAGAGCCCTTGTTTTGAGCAATTCCCATAAGTGTCAACCAGGCCACAGTGTTTTAAATGGGAAGATGTTCACTGGCTCAGACTCATCCTCTGATTGGCTCAGCTCTCTGTGGTCTGTGTCTGGATGCCACACGAGTCCTCGCGTCACACAGAGCACCAGCGGCGACACACCGACTTGGGAAAGTTTCCCATTGTGGCCAGGCTTGGCAAAAACTCTGTGAGGCCAGCAAGACTGAAACCAGAAACTCAGCAGCCCACAGCACCTCTGTGAGTGTTTTCACACGTCTGAACAAGTCCGGAGGCGGGGGGGTTCCCCCGAAAGTAGGCAGGCTGGGCAGGAAACAGTTCTGGGGCATGCCGAATGGTTTTCTCCAGCAGAGGTACAAAATATTGGTGCTGAAATGCACAACTGCCTGGGATCCACAGGGCTGGGGTTCTGCATTTATTGATCCATATGAACATGGGCCCATTGCAAGGAAAAGGCTCCCATCACTGGGGCAAGCTTTCAGGCAACAAAGGGCCATTTCCATAGTGACGCCGTGCCAAGCTGTGAGCAAGGCAGCACGAGGCGCTCTGAAGCCTGCCTTCGCAGGGGACGGAAGCGGGACGAGCAAGTCAAAATGTTGTGTTTTCAATGCCAAAAAAAATAGAATTTCAGTTACCTGGCTCGTGGTGGGGGTGACACGGAGTCGTGGCCCCGCACTAGCCCTTGTGAACCTCCATGACACCACGTCGTGCATGTTCAGCACTTACTAGGCTTGTGGCCTCGGCGAGAGCTTTGCCCAGGGACTGTGTGGGTGCAAAGCATCTGTCCCCACATTTCTGAGGCTTGTTCAGGGGCACGGGAACACTTTAAAAAGCGGGAGGGGGGTGCTGAGCCTCCTGGCCCCATCCATCCCCACACGCAGCTAAGGCCAGGAGCAAAGCCCCAGCAGCCAGGACTCGGGCACTGGCTCTCGACTGCTGCCCTGTCCACCGGGGGCTCTGTTGTCACCCCAGTGCTTGGGGCTGGCAGCCAAAAACCCAGTGTGCAGGGTGGCAGCAGGGACCCCAAACAAACTCCAAACAAAGCCATCGCGTCGACCTCCCAGGATCCCCCTCCCCATGTGACCTGAGGGGACATGTCCCAATTGCTTTGCATTCCCTTCGTTCGTGGATTTTGTTCTTTGCGAGGCACACAGGGTCTGAAATCCCAGCATTTCTCACGGAAGGGAAACGCCCGTTTCTGCCCAGATCGAGGCACTAGCCTGCCAACAAACACAGGGACGCGCCTCGAAATCTGAACCAAGCAGCCCAACCCAGCCCTCTGCCTCCATCTGAATGATCTTTGTCATTGCTTAGGTCACTGTGACCTCCAGGGCAAGTGCCAGCCCAGGACGCAGACAGGCCGAGGAACACCAGGAAATGAGACAATGTTTGGTCCGTATCATTGACTGTGCTCTCAACACACCCTGCGGCCTAACTCCTGCCAAGAATTTTTCAGGCACCGTGGGGAAGAAGAGCTTTGAGGGGGGTTTCATAGACTCACAGAATCCTAGAACTGGGAGGGCCCTGAAGAGGTCATCGAGTCCCATCCCCTCCCCTCACGGCAGGACCCAGCACTGTCTAGATCATCCCTGACAGGTGTCTGTCCAACCTGCTCTTACATATCTCCAGTGATGGAGATTCCACAACCTCCCTAGGTAATTTATTCCAGTGTTTCACCACCCCGACAGGCAGGAAGTTTTTCCTAATGTCCAACCTCAACCTCCCTTGCTGCAGTTTAAGCCCATTGCTTCTTGTCCCATCCTCAGAGGCCAAGGAGAACAATTTTATCCCTCCTTGTGACACCCTTTTAGATACCTGAAAACTATTAGCATGTCCCCTTCTCAGTCTTCTCTTTTCCAGACTCTTCCAATCTTTCCTTATGGGTCTCGTTTTCTAGAACTTTAGTCATTTTTGTTGATCTTCTCTGGACTTTTCCCAATTTCTCCCAGAACTGGGCACAATCCCCAGTGGAGGCCTAATCAGCGTAGAGCAGAGCAGAACGACTCCTCGTGTCTTGCTCACAACGCTCCTGTTCATGCAGCCCAGAATCAGGTTTGCTTTTTTTTGCAACAGTGTCACACTGTTAACTCCTATTTAGCTTGTTTTTCACTATGACCTCCCCTTTCTGCAGGACGCCTCTCTAGACAGTGTATATGTGTAATGGGCTGTTTCTTCCTAAGTGGAGTACTTTGTCCTTATTGAATTTCATCCTATTGACCTCAGACCATTTCTCCAGTTTGTCCAGATCAGTTTGAATTCTGACCCATCCTCCAGAGCACTCACAGCCCCTCCCAGCTTGGGATCATCTGCAGACTTTATAAGCGTCCTCTCTATGCCAATATCTACATCGTTGATGAAGATACTGACCAGAACTGGTCCCAAAACAGACCCCTGCGGAACCCCCCTTGTTCTGCCCTTCCCGCACGACTGTGAACCACTGACAGCAGCTCCAGTCATCCAGCCAGTTGTGCTCCCACCTAATAGAAGCTCCATCTAGCTTCTATTTCCATCTAGTTTGGATAACTGAGGCAATAAGGACTCCCTCGAATTGCAGAAAGCTCTTACCTGGGTTGGTTCTTAGGGGGCCGTCGTAAGTCCATTTGTGCAACCCTACTTCGCATGGAAGGCCGGTCTCCTGCACATTGCAAGAGCTCTAGAGCAAATATTAGCTGGGAAGAAAACTAAACATTGCCCTCAGACGTCAATGCCTTAGCACCTTAGGCCAGCGACACCCTGCCAAGCTCTTGGGAGAGACAGACCCGCCAAGGTCACCTGGACTGGAGGGGGGATGCTGCCAGCCCAGCTCCTGCTCCTGCCACGGTTCCCAGGTCTCAAACGGCCGTGGACGGATACGTAGCTGGCGTTTATGCTAGACTGAAGGCCTGTGCGTCGCGTTACCCTCACGCGGACCCGCTGCGTTATACGCGGCAAGGCCACGCTGGAGCGTCAGTATCGCGAGCTCCCGGCAGACGGGGCGAGACACGAGCGAGCGCCAAGTGTGGTTGCTGCAGGAGCGGTTCAGTGCTGCCCAGACAGGCTACTGTGGGACCACGAAAAGGACACCCATGTCCTGCCCTCCCCTGTAAAGCGCAGGTGGATTGCTCCTGCTAACTGAATGTACAGCTCAGAGCACATGGGGGAGGGTAAAAACCCCGAGTGGGCCTGGGGTGGAGTGGGAGTGGGGGTGGGGGTGGGATGGGAGGAGGCAGGACCCTCCCCTGGGCTAGATCCAGCGTGGGGAGGAGTCACATGCCTGGCGCCCCCCTTGTGCTACTCCCCAGCAGTCGCCACTGGCTGCTCTAGTGCATGGGGAGCTGGACTCGGCTGGCACAGCTAAGGCTTCGCCTGCACTCGCGAGTCGACAGTGCAGCCAGGGCGGCGCCGTCCCGCGGCAGGAGTGCCGGGAGCGAGCTCCCCAGCGCTCTACGGGAACCGCCTCCCCGAGGGGGTAGCGCCACAGCCCGGCTCCCACCGGCACCCCACCGCGCTGGAACTCGCCGCACGGGGGGCAGTGGCGCGCCAGTGTGCGTAGCCCCAGCGTCGAACTCACCCCCGCCCGGAGCGCGTGCCCTGGTTCCCGACAATCTGCCCGGGGGTTGGTCCTCGGGTCCGAGTCACTGGTGGGGGCAGAAGGCGGCGGTGATGGGCAGAGCCCCGGAGATGGAGCAGACGCAGGGGCCTGCGCCTTTCAGAATCAGCTAATTCCCAAATGACGTCAGCTGGACGCTAGACTCAGGCCGGGCACTGCTGCCCCTCCCCCGGCCAGCCCAGCCCCTTTCGCTGTCCAGGCAGGGCTCTGCCATGAGGGGCCTGCCGAAATGGAGCCATGTCCTGATTACCGAACGGCATAATACATAGGAAGAAACATGCACCATGAACTGCAGCCTCCCCCGCTGCAGGTCCCGGCGCACGTCACCTGGCACGGGTCCCACGCCCTCCCCCGGCCGGCTCAAGGCTTGTTGCGGTTTCAAAGCCTTTGGGCGAATGGCAGCAGCTGCCATCCCCTCCGAGGTCCGGACAATGAAACTCCTGCTGTCCAATGGGGGGGGTTGGGGGAGGAGGAGGCAGGATCTTCAGAGCGGCTGGGCATAGCCGGTGGAACTCCCTCCCCCCCCCCCCCGCCCCCTACACACACACAGTCTGGCACCTGAGCTGGCTGCCTCAGTTTGCCTCATGGTAAGGCCGGCCCCGCCAAGCACCATCTAGACCATCCCTGGCAGGTGTCTGTCTAACTTGCTCTTAAATATCTCCAGAGATGGGGATTCCACAACCTCCCTGGGCAATTTATTCCAGTGTTTAACCACCCTGACAGGTAGGAAGTTTTTCCTAATGTCCAACCTAAACCTCCCTTGCTGCAGTTTAAGCTCATTGCTTCTTGTCCTGTCACCAGAGGCCAAGCAGCCTTCCCTCACAGCTCGTGTTTTCTAGGCCTTCCATGCTTTTTGTTGCTCTTCTCTGGCCCCTCCCCATGATGGACAAGATGGCCTAACAATCACTAGGGAGGGAAAAGTGAGGCAGCTGCAGCAGGATTGCCTGGCTACTCAGTAAAGGCAGGTGAGCCATCAACAGTTCCATTAAAACCTCAAGGCTACGTCTAGATTGCATCCTTTTTCGTAAAGGGGATGCAAATTAGACGTATCGCAATTGCTAATGAAGCGGGGATTTAAATCTCCCCCGCTTCATTAGCATAAAAATGGCTACCGCTTTTTATCAGCACGGAGCTTTGCCTGAAAAAAGCGCCAGTCTAGACACGGATCTTTTGGAAAATAAAGCCTTTTCCGAAAGATCCCTTATCCCTCTTAAAATAAGGCTTTATTTTCCGAAAGATCCGCATCTAGACTGGCGCTTTTTTCAGGCAAAGCTCCGTGCCGAAAAAAAGCGGCAGCCATTTTTATGCTAATGAAGCGGGGGAGATTTAAATCCCCGCTTCATTAGCAATTGCGATACGTCTAATTTGCATCCCCTTTTACAAAAAAGGATGCAATCTAGACGTAGCCCAAATGTCTGACTCCTTGGAGCATCGCGGCAGCTGTCTGGTCAGCTCTGGAATGCAGTGAGTGTTCGCGGGAATGTTAGCTAGAACTGAGCCATGCACGCGCTTCCCAGGAACAAACTTGGTGAGAAATCCAGAGCAGGGAGGCCAAAAGCAGAACCTGCTGCGACCTGTTAATATCTCTGACTTTGACCTTGCTGATAGCACTGGCAGGTTACAGAAAGCAGGCACGCAGACTGCAGAAAGCCCTTTGGACAAGTCCTGTCTCTGAATGCCTGACTGTTGTTTTCCAGCTCTTGTTTGCAGTTCTGTTGAGTCCTGTGCAATTCACACTGCTATCTAGGGCAAACAGATCCGTGGCAGCCAGAGCTTAGGCAGGTTGGGGTGAAATGCAAAGACGAAGACTCTCCACTCTGGTGTCTCGCCTCCCCAGGTGCAGAGCAAAGCTTGCAAGAGTGAGGAAGGCAGAAGGATCCAGGGAGGGGGCTTGGCCTTGACACCCCAGCTTAGAATCCTAGAACCCCAGGGATGGCAGACACCTCAGGAGCCATCGAGTCCAGCCCCCTGCCCAAGGCAGGACCAACCCCAACTCCGTCATCCCAGCCAGGGCTTGGTCAAGCCGGGACTTAAAAACTTCTAGGGATGGAGATTCCACCATATCCCTAGGGAACCATCCCAGCGCTTCCCCACCCTCCTAGGGAAAGAGTGTTTCCTAATCTCCACCTAGACCTCTGTGACGTAGTGGGGGGACCTGGCTGGTTTCTATGCTGCTGGCTCTGGGGTAACACCCACTGGCTGCCGTGGGTACCACGACCCAGCAAAACAGGATGAGTCACTATGCAAACCAGTATGGCCAGACACCCCCCATGGAGAGGAACAAAGGAAGGTGGATGCTGCCCTGGCTGGGGGGCAGGGCTGGAAGAGGGTTAGTTAGTGGCTGTCTGTGAGCATGGAGGAGGCAGCCTAGGGAGAGGGGCTGGAGTTTAGGGGCCCAGTCTCCCCCCATCTCAAGGGGGCCTGAGGCATCCTAGCCCAGCTCTGTGACCAGATTCCATCTGTGCTATGCTGTATCCTGGAGAGGCAATAAACTTCCTCTATTCCACCGGCTGGTGCAGTCTGTTTGTGCCATTTCGGGGTGCAGGAGACGGGGGACCCCCAACGCGCCGTCACAACCTCCCCCACTGCAACTTGAGCCCATTGCTCCTTGTTCTGCCATTCCTCACCACTGAGAACAGCCTCTCTCCAGCCTGCCTGGAACCTCCCTTCAGGGAGTTGCAGGCTGCTCTCAAATCCCCCGCTCACTCTTCTCTTCTGCAGACGGAACAAACCCAAATCCCTCAGTCTCTCCTCGTAGGTCATATGCTCCAGCCCCCCTAATCATTTTGGTTGCCCTCCGCTGGACCCTCTCCAATGCGTCCACATCCTTTCTATAGTGGGGGGCCCAGAACTGGACACAATACTCCAGATGTGGCCTCCCCAGAGCCGAATAAAGGGGAATAATCACTTCTCTAGATCTGCTGGCAATGCTCCTCCTAATGCAACCCAATACGCCATTCGCCCTCTTGGCTACAAGGGTGCCCTGTTGACTCATCTCCAGCTTCTCAGCCACTGGAATCCCCAGGGCCTTTTCCGCAGAACTGCTACTTAGCCAGTTGGCCCCCAGCCTGTAGCAGTGTCTCTAGGAACCACATAACAGGATCTTTCACAACTGCAAACAAGCAGACATCCCAGTGCCCCGTTGATCCTGCAACGGCCGCCCAGCGTTCGCCCTCGCCAGGGCCGCGTTATGACTTCCGTGGGCCCTAGGCCTTCATGGGCCCCTCCCACCATAATAATATCAATATTAACAAATATTGTTAATATAACCTTAAACACTTCAACCTTTCTTTTTTTTCTGTTTTAGGCAAAATTTAATAGATTTTCGTGGGCCCTAAAAGTTTCATTTTTTTCTGATGTGAGAAAAAAATTCAAACATTTTCTTCGACCCTAAAAGTTCATTTTTTTTCTTCTGATTTTAAAAGAAATTAAAACATTTTCGTGGGCCCCTAAACGTGTCGTGGGCCCTAGGCACTGTGCCTAATGGATAAGTCAGCCCTGGCCCTCGCGGCAGGCAAACCACTCGCACCGACCAATTTACCTGGTGAATTTCACTCTGCCCCTCTTTGCAAGTTACTCCACCCCCTCACGCACACACTCGGCACTTACCAGATTGGCTTGTTCTGTGCAGTGCTGCACATTGCGAGAGGATGTTTCAAGGGAACGGATGTTGGCCCACAGGCCTGGTGGGTTACCCTCCAGCAGGAAATGTAGAGGTGTCCCGCTTCGGGCATGGCACTACACACTTCCTGCTCGCGCTCTTGCTCACCCTTGCAGACAAGAACCTTTTACAGAGACTGAGGAGGCTGCCGAGCCAGACACGGCAGCCTCAGGCCTACGCAAACATATTCTCTTCTTGCAAGTTCACTAAATATATTCCCCTGCCACCTGCCCGCCCTGATCTTCCCTGAGCTGTGCCTGGTTCTCCAGCACGACTGGCCAGTGAAAACACCCCCCACCTCTGTGCAAGACAAGGAGATGCACAAAACAAACCAGACTTGTTCCAGAGATCATACTGCAGGGGTTAGATTGTCTGCGGCTGGGGCTGCCTGATCCTTCACAGACACATGGAGAAAGAGCGAGGGGTCATGAAATGAAGAGGCAGCAGGTTTACAAGAAACCAAAGGAAGTTTTTCTTCACGCTGTCAACCTGTGGAACTCCTTGCCAGAGGATATTGTGAACACCAGGACTTTTAACAGAGTTCAAGAAAGAACTAGATAAATTCATGAAGGTTAGGTCCATCAATGGCTATTAGCCAGGATGGGTAGGAATGGTGTCCCTGGCTTCTGTGTGTCAGAGGCTGGGAATGGGTGACGGGATGATTCCCTGTTTTGTTCACTCCCTCTGGGGCACCTGGCTTTGGCCACTGTTGGCAGACAGGACACGGGGCTGGATGGACCTTTGGTCTGACCCCGTCTGGCCGCTCTGATGTTCGTATGAGGAAGACGAGTGTCTCACAACCCACTCGACCCAGAAGATTCCTCCCCCGTTTCCTGGATGGGACTGACCATTTGGCCCTTTCTACAACACAGAACGTGAGTCTCTTAGCAGGCCCATAATCCACCCGGCTGCACTCGCCGTCCTCCCAGCCGCATGGCAATACCGGCCCGGCAGCACACGCGCCCCACAGCGGAAACCGTTCTTCGGGTTAGTCTGATTTATGTTCATGTGCTTCATTTGCGTGGGGGCAGCTGGCGTTTTAAGGTGCTCGCTGAAGATTTTCTAGCTTCCAGCGGGAGGCCGACCTGGTCCCGGGGGCATTAGTGTAGCTGCGTTGTGAGGAGACGGGAGAGCCCGGAGCTGCTGGGTTCCCAGTCTGCCTCTCCGCTTGGCAGCCGGCCCCGTCTTCCGAATGGGCTGCACCAAAACCCCATCGGCCTGCTGTTTGTTCACAGGCACCTCCCCCACGTGGAGTGGAGATGTTAGCCCCGTCTTCTCCGGAGCGCCGGGCCGGCCGGCCATTCCCACGCCCTTTTTAAGCATGTCTCCCCAAGCCCCAGGGCCGGGCTGGGTGCCCTGTCTTGCCGTGGGTCACCAATTCCTAGAATGCCGGGGGACCTAGCGGCGCTTCCAACCGCTGCTTCGCGTTTCATTTGCTTTGGGTCTCTGGGCTGCCCCCCCAGCCCAGGCCTGCTCCCTGTGCAGAATGCCAGGGACAGCCGCTGTCTGCTGCCAGCGGCCGGTGCTCTGATCCGGCCGTGCCCCCCGGCCGAAAGGCAGGGGCCAAACACGGCTCTGCAGCTGGGACTCTCCAGTCTCCCAAAGCCTCCTTAATCCCCCGTTTCCCCACAGGAAATGCCAGTAACCAAGGGAGGGGGAGGACTCTCCTTCCAGGGCGTCCTTAGGACGTATGGGATCCCGCGCAGGGCGATTACACTGGTGGCCCTGCGCCCAGCCCCGCCCGCAGGAGGCCGGATGGTTTTCCGGAGCAGTGAGGCTGCGATCTTCAGCGGCAGCCAACGACAAACGTTCACCCGTCGACTCGCACGGCGGTCGATCGCTGGGCTGGGCCAGTGCCCGGGTGGCTCTGTCCCAGGGTCAGTGCGGCCTTGTCACTTGCCAGGTCACTCGCTCCTCTCCGGGGGCGGCGGAGCCACAGAGCGGGTAGGGAGAGGCGGGTGGGTGGACATTAAGACCCAGTGGTGCCCCAGATTTTCCAGTGCCCCACACAGCTGCACATTCTGTGAATGGGTAAGGACGGGCCTGCCTCACTCAGCACCAGCTGCAGCCTCCACCCTCCGTCCTCCAGCTCTGTGTGGTGTTTCTGCCCTGCCCGGCTGAGCCCCAGGGTGCGCTCTGCCCGCTTGGGGCCTCGCACAGGCCCGAGGAAGGGACGTGCTAGTAAAGGACGAGCTCGTTAAAGTGACCGTTTCATGTTGGTGCGGCTCCTCTCCGCAGAGCTCTGCTGGGCCTGGGCGAGTCTTCTCCAAAGTCCTGGCGTGGAAAAACCCACTTCTGAGCCGGGCTGTCACAGGGCTGGTGACGGGACAGCTGGCTTTCTGCCGGCTTCGTACTTCCAAACTTCCAGGGTTAATCTGGGCCCTGGTGTGCCGTCTCTTCACCCCTCCTCCCCCCCCCCCACACAAACCCACCACATTCCTCTTACTCGTGCCTGGGGCCTGCAGCAGCCCAGAATTAGGGTTACGGGATTCGACCGGCCCGGCCGGTTTTTATGGCTTTTCCGGTCCCCAGAAGAAGAATGAAATTGGCGGGGTGGTGGTTTTGTTGCGTGGGTCTAAGGATTTGCATTATTCTCCCAATACACCGGAACAGCTACCGTGGAAAGTTTGTGTCCCGCTACGGACGCCGCCGTGTCCCCGCGTGTGCTGGGTAAGCTCCAGCAGAGCGGAAGGGCTGACGGCGCAGCAGCTGTCTGCCCACCGACGCGCCCGTGCGGCGCACGCGTGTCTGAGAGAGGGTCGGGCTCACATGGGAGTGAGGCGCCGTGCGATGGCTCCGCGGTGTTCTCTCTCTAGTGACTCCAGGTGACTCTCAAGGGGGCTGTGGAGTTGGGGTGAAGGGCACAGGGGTTCTGCCTTGTTGGGGTGCCTCTACGTCTTCCCGCCACAGAGCCCTTTACGGTGCAGGTAGCCCGACATGGAGCATGCTTTGCTGCTCTCCTCCTCCACCCCCGAGGGCTCTGACGTGACCAGCAGCTCCTTGGCCTCCCACGAGACCTCTCCGACCTGCCAGTCTCCCACCTGGACCTCCTCCAGGGCTGGGCGCTGGGCCGGGTGACAGGTCCGGAGCAGCCGCCCAGCGGTTGGATCTCCCTGCGCATCCCCTGGAGCGCACCCCCCACTCAGTGTGCAGGTGGCAGAGTCCCCAGACGTGCACCAGAGGTTGGTCCTGGCAGGTGACACCAGGATTGGGGCCCTCCTGCATTACGAATGGAGGGACGGGGTGGATCCTTTGGTCTGGTACTTGGCCAATGCATGCGGGTCTCCACCCCTTCGTCCTGAGGGCAGACTGGCTGCCCGTCCCTTCCCCGTGACCTTCCAGACCTCCCCGTCTGGCCCCGCCCTGTGACCTTCTGTATCTCCCCGTCTGGCCCCGCCCCGTGACCTTCTGTATCTCCCCGTCTGGCCCCGCCCTGTGACCTTCCGGACCTCCCCGTCTGGCCCCGCCCTGTGACCTTCTGTATCTCCCCGTCTGGCCCCGCCCTGTGACCTTCTGTATCTCCCCGTCTGGCCCCGCCCCCGTGACCTTCTGTATCTCCCCGTCTGGCCCCGCCCTGTGAACTTCTGTATCTCCCCATCTGGCCCCGCCCCCGTGACCTTCCGGACCTCCCCGTCTGGCCCCACCCAGCCCCTCCCCGTGAACTTCCAGACCTCCCCGTCTGGCCCCGCCCCCATGACCTTCTGGACCTCCCCGTCTGGCCCCGCCCCTTGACCTTCCGGACCTCCCCGTCTGGCCCCGCCCCCGTGACCTTCCGGACCTCCCCGTCTGGCCGTGGCAGTGGCCGTGTCAGCACCCCGGGAGGCCCCCCCGAGGGGTCGTCTGTGACCGCCCCCCGTCACACACATGACAAAGGCAATTTCCCCTCTCTGGATATTCGCATCCTCACTCCAGATGCTGGGAATGAGCCACGCCTTCCCTGGCTTGATTAGCATCATTAACCCAAGCAACTTCTTCCTTACATACCCCACTGCCTCTGTGACTTGCACTCCCATGTGTCTGATGAGTTGGCTTTTCCCCACGACAGCTGATCCCTAGTGAATCTCTATGGACTCCTCGTTGTTTTGCAGATAGGGTCTGTCTACACTACCACCCTACTTCGAACTAGGCTGGTTAATGTAGGCATATGAACTTGCAAATGAAGCCCAGGATTTGAAATTCCCAGGCTTCATTTGCATGTTGCCGGGCGCCGCCATTTTTAAATGTCGGCTAGTTCGGACTCTGTGCCCGCGGCTACACGCGGCACGGACTAGGTAGTTCGGATTAGGCTTCCTACCTGTACGTGGAACGAGGTGTAACAGTAGTTCGGAATAGGACGCCTAATCTGAACTACCTAGTCCGTGCCGCGTGTAGCCGTGGGCACAGAGTCCGAACTAGCCGGCATTTAAAAATGGCGGCGCCCGGCAACATGCAAATGAAGCCCGGGAAATTCAAATCCCGGGCTTCATTTGCAAGTTCATATGCCTACATTAACCAGCCTAGTTCGAACTCGGGTGGTAGTGTAGACAGACCCATACAGACTAAGGCAGCGGCCCCTCCGAGCCGCCTCCACCGAGAGGCCTATCAAGGGTTAAGCAGCTTTATGCTACTGAACAGGCTTGTTCTGAGCACGATTCCTTCCCGCTGCTCCCGTCAGCGTGGGGCTCCCCAGCGCGCCACGGGAGAGCTGACATTTGAAGTCTGCCGCGCCAGCATGCCTGAGGCTGAATCTGGCCCCTTGAACGAGAACAGCAGCTGCGGTGACTGCGCCCTGGGGAAATGACAAAGGTTATCAAACCCGCCTGCTCATGGCAGAAGCTGATCCCCAGCCCGGCGGCAGGAGGAGCGGGCGCGTAGGATGTCTCCCCTCAAAGCATGCGGGCTCAGCCCCCGGGAACAGGACCCCGGAAGACACTCGCCGAGGCCGTGCGGCTGCTCTGCTAGATGGACCCTGGCCAGCCTGATGTGCTGCTAGCTGTCGGGTCCCCTCCCCGCCCGTCCGGCCTGCTGCCCAGGAGACGTGCCGGCTGGTCACTGACGTAAAAGGGCAGAAGAGCCTGCTCCTCAGACCCGGGGCACAGTCGCTGTCTGCTCCCCTCAGCCTAGGCTGCACAGGAGGGAGCTGGCTGGGAAATTCGGCACCAGAGCCAGAGATCGGGATGCGGCGCCCGGCCCCGCTGGCGTCGGGGATGTTCTGCCAGTCCGGCAGGGCTCCGTCACCTCCCCGGCCTCTCAAGGATCCCATGGTGCCACTCCCTTCCTTGGGGCGCATTTCAACACGGCCGCTATGCCGGGCCCCAGGGGTGGCTGCCAGGCCCTGGTGGGTGACGGGATGGCTGAGCACAGGCTGCAGCGTTGTGCACCAAGCGGCTGGGTGCGAGGGACGGCTGCAGGACGGGGCCCAGGGAGGGGCTTAGTGACCTGCAGGGGCAGCTCTAGACGAGCTGCCAGCAAGTGGCGCCCTAGGCAACCCAGGCAATCGGCGCCCCCCCTCCAAACTCCTCAATGACATTGCGCCACCATTTGGCGCCCATTTAACTTGGTGCCCTAGGCGACCGCCTAGTTTGCCTATATGGACGGGCCGCCCCTGGGGACCTGACACGTGCTCTGGTGCAGGAGCAGCGCGCTGGCGAGGCGCTAAGTAACGGAGAGGACCGCTGGGCTTCCCGGCCCCTGGGCTGAGCTGGCTGCTGGACGCACCCAGCGGAGGCTGCAAAACCAAACGCCAATAAGGGCGAACGGCGGCAGGGCTTACAGGCAATAGTGCAGTGTTTGCACCCAGGTCACTAGCCACGGCGCTCCTGAGCTGCATGAATTAGGCGTCACAAGCTCCTGGCAGTGTCATTAGCTCCCGCTGTGCAGATGGGGAAACCGAGGCACGGAGTACAGAACTGGCTTGCCCAAGGTCACACGCACCAGCTCAGTAAGGGACGTAAGTGCAGACTCGACCTGCTCACATCCATTGGCCAAACCAGACAGTCTCTGAGCCAAAGGGTACACGGGCGCAATCCGACACTGGGACTGGGAGCAGACACACCTGCAGGGGCACACTGGGACCCGCCGGGGCACTCCGGCCTGGACTGGAAAGTAGCTGTTCTTCTACAAAGGAATTTCACTGACCAACGACAGAGAGGCTGCAGGACTGGAATTCATCTACAGAGCTGACCCCGCTGCCCTGGGCCTAACCCAAGACATTCCCTGCTTGGCGCACTACAAAGCCAATGTCTCCTGCTTCTAACATTCACATTCCCACATGTACAGGGCACAGCCAGCCCGCTTGCACGGCTCCTAGAACGACAGCTACGTCTGCTGTTCGAGCTCTCTCTTGGCTGGCGTTATTTCCACTCCAACCCGGCGGAGGGGGTGGGGAGTGCTCAGGAAAGCTTCGGATTCTGTCTGGCTTGGTTAGTCTCTAGGGTGCCACAGGACCACGCTGGCAAGTGTCCCGTGTCCCTCGTTGCTGCTCTGTACTTGCTTCGTGCCTGAGGAAAGGGAGCAGGTCCAGCCTGGAGCATTGGGCTGGATTGCGCCCATCACAGCTGCTCCTGGTGTGGAAAAAGTGAAAAAGGAAAATGTATTTACTCGTTCCCATAACATAAGAACTAGGGGGCACCATATGAAATGAAGAGGCAGCAGGTTTAAAACAAACCAAAGGAAGTTTTTCTTCATGCAGCGCACAGTTGACCTGTGGAACTCCTCGCCAGAGGATGTTGTGAAGGTCGGGACTTTAACAGGGTTCAAAAAAGAGCTAGATAGATTCCTGGGGGTTAGGTCCACCAATGGCTACTAGCCAGGATGGGTAGGAATGGTGTCCCTGGCCTCTGTTTGTCTGGAAATGGGTGGCAGGGAAGGGATCAGGAGAGGATTCCTTGTTCCGTTCCCTCCCTCTGGGGCATCTGGCCTTGGCCCCGGTGGGCAGACAGGAGCCTGGGTTGGATGGGCCTTCGGTCTGACCCAGTGTGGCCGCTCGGATTCTCCTCCCTGGGTTTCACCAGCCTGTGTGTGTGCAGGGGCCTAGCGTGGGCTCCCCCGCCCAGCCGGGGAGCATGGGATGGGAAGTCAGCACGTGGGCGGCGAAACCAGAGGCTCCACCGCAAAGGCGGGGGTGGGGGAAAAGCTGCAGAGTTCAGTGGGACTTGAAAGTGAAACCCAGGCATCTGCTGGGAACACTGCGGCCAGCGGCAGGTGGAGCCGGGGCGCAGACGATTTCTCCTCCCGCTCGGGCTGGGGCGGGGCCGCTTTCCGACGCGCTCCCTCTTTCCCCGCCACGGCGCAGGCCACGCGTGCCGCCCTGCCGCTGTGCGGAGGCTCGCTCCGAAAGTCTGGCCGCTTCTGGGGAGGGGCTGGGACTTTGTGCCGGGCAAAGCCCTCTCCTCTCACCCCTCCGGGCTGTCTTTGTGAGGGGCCGCGGCCGCCCACGTGGGGAACGTCCCGTTCAGACCCGGGAGCCCTGAACTCCGGGGGAGGGCGGTTCAGGGCTGCGGAGCGCCAGAGCCCTGTGTGCGGAGGCTGCTGCACCTCATCAGCGGCTCGGCTCCTGCTGGCTGCAGCTCATTACACTTATCTGATGATTGCGGCTGAGCCTTTGGGTATTTATCTAATCAGCAACCCTGGTGCACGATGGGCCAGGGCGGTGCGGTCGGGCTGCCTCTCCTGCAGGCGGGTGCTGGTACGCAGGGGCAGCCGACTCAACATCACAGCTAGTAGTTATGGGAACCACTGCCCCGTACGTGGCGCCGAGCCAGCCAGAGACGTTCTGAGTTTGCCTGGTGCCTTCACGCCCCTGGGCACCCGGCCCCTGCTCCTGCCTGGCCACTGGGCAGCCTGTGAGCAGGACTCGGCCGTCCTGCCCGGGGCGAAGGAAACGCGCACTTCCAGCAGGCGCGGCCCCAGCCCGGACTCTTCCAGGCCTTCCGCTCTCTGGGGCTCGTCACCGCCCAGGCCTGCCGGGCCAGCTCCCTGGTCTCCCCCAGCCAAGGCCCCGAGCTGAGGTCCCTGGCCCCACCGAGAAGCAGCACAGACACTGAACCACTTGAGGTCCAAGGAGAGGGCAGTTTAGGGCCCAGCCTCCTGAGAGAGACTCCCCAGATGGGAGCAGACCCCAAAGAATTAGGTGAGCCCCCATTAGCAATGAAAGGGGGAATCTGCACACTGGTTCCCCCCTCTTCCCCCGGGAACAATGGCTTACACTGGGCTTGTCAGAAAATAAAACTGGTTTTATTAAGCTGAAGCCGTAGGGTTGAAGGAGTAAGAAGAGAAGCAGACAGAGCAGAGCAGGTAACAAATCAAAAGGAACAAAACCGCTTGGCTAATTCTCCACTGAAACCTCAGTGCAAACTTAAACTCACCCTAAACCCTCTTTTCCAGCTGCCAGTCTAAACCAGGGCTGTCTTCCACGCCCTGGGGTCCCTGCCCCCTTCCCTCAGGCGCAGCTCGGCCTCGCCCCTCCTATTCTTTTTGTTAAAGAACTGAGGCCCCGCCCTACCAGCCACTGCTCAGACTGAAGGGCAGAAGAGCTAGTTTAACAGCTGAGGGTAACACCCTCCATGTCTCTCGTTCACATGTTTGAAACCCACAAAGTATTCCCCCCTCCACGTGTCTAATGTTCCCCACACACGTGGTACATACAGTAGAGTAAGAGAAACAGAACCAGAGGATCATGACATGAAGATCGATGGGTGACATGAAATAATTCGCTCAAACCACCTTTGAGTGTTGAATATTCATGGCCACGAGTCCATTCCATAAAGCATGGGGGGGGTCCCGTCACAATGTGCTAACCAGTTGGCAGCCTTACTCAGTCCTAAGCTGATAGTGTTGAATACATGAATTCCAGTTTATCTGTCTCCCTTTGTAACCAGGCTTGGAAATTCTCTGCAGAGAGGAGAGACTCGGAGCTGGTGGTTCCAGACTCCACCCCGCAGGGGACCCTGATATTTCATGATTTGTTTCCATCTGGCGCAGAGACAAGGATGCTGAAATAGCAAAAACTTTCGCCAAATGACAACTTTCCGGTGGGAGATTTTCAAATGGCTAATGGCGACGTTTCCGACGGCCAGGGAACCAGCTGGTGTTCGGAGTCAGATTGTTCATTCCAAATGACCCTTGCAACTTTCTGAGCAACCAAATGTCTCCTACAGCGTCCACGCACAATGTGGTAGTGGTTTCCAGCTCCCTGATGGAATTTTCAATCAAAACTGACATTTTCTCGGGGAAGCCTTCAGTGTGAGCTGTGTCCAATCACGAGAGGGGACATGAGAGCGGTTTTCAAGTATCTAAAAGGGTGACACAAGGAGGTGGGAGAAAAATTGTTCCCCTTAGTCTCTGAGGACAGGACAAGAAGCAACGGGCTTAAATTGCAGCAAGGGAGGTTTAGGTTGGACATGAGGAAAAACTTCCTGCCTGTCAGGGTGGTGAAACACTGGAATAAATTGCCTAGGGGGGTTGTGGAATCTCCATCGCTGGAGATATTGAAGAGCAGGTTGGACAGACGCCTGTCAGGGAGGATCTAGCTCCGTGGTCACCAACCAGTAGATTGCGATCTACCGGTAGATCTCAGGGGCTCTAAGAGTAGCTCTTGAGCCCTCTCTGAACTGCGCGCCTGCGCAGGACATTTACATTAAATTTCCTCATTTGAGGAGCAGCTACTCACGGAGCAACAACACAGGTGAGTAGCTGTGAGAAATGGTGGGAGCTGGGAGGTCGGAAGGGCTGAAACACCCCAGCCAGCTGACTGTGGCTTTCAGCTGAAAGAGGCTGCCCCGCGCTCCAGCTGATCGGCGGCTTCTCCCCTGCGCCTGCCCAGGTGGAGCTTGGTGCACCCTGGCTGAGCGCCATGGCCAGCTGGCCGGGCAGTTGCTTCGCTTCGCTCCAGCCTGGCTGCCCTGCGCTCAGCCCAGGGAGGCTGCGTCAGGCTCCAGTGCTGGAGCAAGCTTCCCGGGCTGAGTGCAGGGCAGCCAGGCGGGAGCAAAGAGAAGCGGCTTCCCGGCCAGCTGGGCATGGCGCTCAGCCAGGGTGCACCAAGCTCCACGTGGGCAGGTGCAGAGGGGAAGCCGCCCATCAGCTGGAGCGCGGTTCAGCCTCCTCTGGGCTGAAGGCCACAGCCAGCTGGCCAGGCAGCTTCTCCTCTGCGCCAGCCCATGTGGAGCATGGTGCACCCTCGCTGAGCTTCAAGGAAGGGGCGGGGCTTCAAGGAAGGGGCAGGGCGGTAGATCTTGGCGTGGTCTGTCATTTAAAAAGTGATCTTGGGTGTAGAAAGGTTGGAGAGCACTGCTGTAGATGGTGCTTGGTCCTGCCATGAGGGCAGGGGACTGGACTTGATGACTCTCGAGGTCCTTTCCGTGCTAGGATTCTATGATTCCATGACCACGTTTCAACCAGCTCCAATGAGCCCCTCGCTGGACATGCCTTTGCACCCCCCCAGGCCTGGCCGCATCGGTGGCTTATGTAGTCTGTTGCAGAGTTCACAACAGTCCCCTGATGAAATGAAAGCCAGAAGCGGCCTGGCCCCAGGTGTGCAGCTGCTCTCTATTGAATCACGTCCGCACCTTCCCGAGCAAGCGTTTCTCGCGGAACCTCTCTTGTGTTTTAATAGCCTCCTCGCTTGAGACCTGAGGCCTTGAAGTTGTAAATGGCATGAGAGATGATCTATTCCTGACTCCAGGATGTCACTGTCTGACCTGCACCTGCTGCGTCTCTAATGAGGTTCCCATTTGCTGTCACAGCAGTCTCACTGCGCTAGCCCCAACCGGAAAGGGAGCAGGGCGATATAAAAAGCCAGTGTCTTGGCGTGGGGGTGCGTGGGGAGGGGACTTGTTCGAGGATGTGGCGGTGCACGGGCGGAGGGAGCACAGGAGACCTCTGTCACCTCTCAGTGACTGTTCCCAGGCAGCCCTTCGGGCTTTCTGTGGCGGCGGGGAGACGTGTCAAACGCTGGGCGGAGCTGCCACATGGAAGCCTTTGAAAGTCACGGACGGGGGTGGAACACGCAGGCATGGCCAGTCGCTTTCTGCTTCCCCGGGACCGCCAGGCTCGTGCGTGCTTTGACCTTCGCTCACGCTGATGAATAGTGGGGGCGGATGCTCTGCGGGTGTGGGTCGGTGCAGACCCCGGGGCTTCATGTACCCCCGGAAGGACCTACCTGTGGCTAGCTATTGCTCTCTGACCGAGGAACTGTGCCCCCCCGCCCAAAACCACCCCCCACTCTGTGCCAGTTTGCACGGTGCCAGCCCAGCCTCCGAACACAGCCCTGGAGAGCCCGCTATAACCGCTGGGTGGCTCTGCCCCAGCCACTCCCCACCGTACGGGCAAAGCAGCAAGGCCTGGCCTTCCGGGCGACGCCCACATCCCTCTCGTCGGCCCCCCAGGCCTGGGAGCTGCTTTGTCCAGCTGTTCCCTGCTCTGGCGCTCTTCCGACAGAGAATTGACTTGCTGAAACACAGCCCCTCGGGGTACGTGCCGGGTGTGACAACACGTTGGGGTTTTCCCGTGTCCAGCATCCGCCTAAATGGCACAGACAGACTCCACCAGCCAGTAGAACAGAGAGAGTTTATTGCTTCTCCAGGATACAGCCCAGCACAGATGGAATCTGGTTACAGGGCAGGCCTAGGATGCCTCAGCCCCCTTGAGATGGGGGAGCCTGGGCCCCCAAATCCCAGCCACTTTCCCTAGGCTGCTTCCTCCATGATTCCAGCCAGAAACCTAACTCACTCACTTCCAGCCCTGCCCCCAGCCAGGGCTCCACTCCCCTTCTTCCCATTGTTCTGCTCCCTGGGAGATAACTGGTCAGACAGGTTCGAAGCCCCCTTGCATAATGACTCATCCCCTGCCCTGCTGGGCCGTGCTGCAGACAGCAGCCAGTGGAGGTCACTCACAGCCCACTGCCCAGCATAGCAACCAGCAAGGTACCCCCCACTACCGGGCCTGCCCCCAGCGCGTGCCCAGCCCTGTGGGCACAATGGGAGGCTGACAGACCCCGAAGGCCTGACAGCCCCACGGAGGTTCTGACACGAACAAGAAGCCTTCACAGGCCCCTGCTTGCCCTGGGCATTGCTGGGGTTTCCAAGAGCCCCCGCAAATGCCAGGTGCACCAGTGAAGTTGGCAAAACTCCCCTGTGCTGGGAGACCATCTTAGTCATGACCGTCTTGCAGCCCACTGAGAGGAAGGAGGCCCCTCCTGCAGCCCCCACACTGGCCTGGGTTGCCCAGCCCTCATTAGGGACCTCGGGTCCTGGCACTGCCTGTCCTGGCCCTGGAGACTTGTCAGACTCCGAGCAGGCCTGCTGCTGCCACGCCGGGGGGTGTAAGAACTGGATAGAGGAGGACAAACCCAGCCTGGCTGCAGGAGTCAGAGAGCAGGTAGAAACACTGGCCCCAGATGAAGAGCTTCCTGTTCCCTGAGTGACCAGGGCAGGGGCTGCGGCGGAGCAAGCTGGAGCCAGTTTGGAGCCTGCCGGACGCGAGAGAGAGCCAGGCTAATCCGCGTACCTGCCTGGGCTCTTTTCGAAGGCTTCCCTTCAGGGGGCCGGCAGGGAGTGAGGAGGTGCTGTGCAGGAGCAGGAAGGATGTGGTCAGGTGGCAGGAGGAAGGTGCTGGGAGGGGTCGATTGGGGAAGCGGCTCCGGGAACAGCTGCAGCTCTGGTGGTGGAAGAAACGCAGCCTGCTGCCACAAGGCCGGACCCGGAGCAGAGGGTGGGCCCGGGCTGCCCCCCCGCCCCACGCCGCTGCAGAGCCTGCCCCGGGGAGGGGCGGTTGGGGCACGGAGGGGTTCAGCCCACACCCGTTGACTGGCCTCTGAGGAAGGCTGCGACCCCTGGTCTGTAGCGCAGGGGCTGAGGGCTCCTGCACGCGGCTGAGGCAAGTGCTAAGCACCTGGAAGCGCAGGCCCCCCGGGGCAAAGCGGAGCCCTGCCCCCGCGCATAAAGGCCAGGCACACGTCGGGAGGTGCTTTGCTCTGGCTCCTGATGTCCCCTCTGCACTGCAGCAGCTCCTGTCTCTCAAGCGCAGCCTGCGATATCCACAGCCCGAATTCGCCGACTGCCGGACCAGCGGAGACAAACCCTTCATCTTGTCTCATCTCCTGTCCCGGCGGCCTGGGAGGGACGACACGACCCTCTGTCATGTCCCTAATGGGGAGGCCCTGACGAGGAGGGAGAATCGTTGCTGGCCCCGGGGAGAGATTAGTTTCTGTCTTGCAGCATGAAGATTAATTGTCCTTGTCATTGTTCTGCCTGGGCAGCGCGATTACAGATTGCTCCTTTGCACCGAACTTCCAAATCCTGCCACCTGTCTTGTAGCGCAAAGGGAGTTTGGATTCTCCCTGTGTCGGCCAGCACAGCCGGGGGCTTGGGAGGCGGGTGGGACCTGTCTCAGCTCCTGTTGCCCATCACGCTGGTGGCATCCTGCGGTAGAACGCACCGATTCAGGGCCTTCTAACGAGCCCTCCCCGCGTCCCATTCCTTGGCAAACGTTGTCTGTTGGTCCAGCCCCCTCCCAGCTCGGTGTAAAGAAAGGAGACTGGCAGGCCCAGAAGAGTGCCGGATCGCCCTGCGCAGAGACGAGTACAAGGCCTCTGAACCACTTTGTCCAGGCTGTTCCCACTCCCAGTGCAGAAGGTGGGGGGGCCCTCAAGAGCGGTGTTTCTTAAACTGCTCCGTGGCACACCGGTGTCCCACGAGGCAGTCGGAGGTGTCCCACGGAGAACAACAGAGTCCAAAATGGCTGCCCTTAAAGGGGCAGGTGACCTTTTTTTTTTGCTCAATAATGTTCCACACGGCTTTTTTTTTCCCCTTAACAAAAAAATCCTTGGTGTTTCTCATAAAAAAATTGTTGTTTGGTGTTCCTCAGTCTTAAAAAGTTTAAGAAACCCTGCTCAAGAGAGTTTAGAATACCCTGCCACTAACGGCTTCTGCTTAAGCCTCCCAAAGGTCGCAGATTCCCGGCCGTGGGCTGGTATTGCTGCCACCACCCACATGCAAAACCCCCTTGAGTTCTGAGGAAGGTACTTTCAGGAAGTCCTTCCTGTGAGGTCTCCAAGCTCATTAACCCTCCCTCTGGAGAAAGCTTGGAAAACCCCTGTAGGTTTTTTTCCCTTAATAGCTGGCTTTGCTGTCTTCGGCATGTGCCCACAGAACCTCCTGCCTTCTAGGACACAGGAATCAGACCATGGTCTTAAGACGGTGATTTGTATTAACAAACCAGAGAAAGCAAGCTTGGTGAAACGTTACTTTGTCGCTGGGTGTTACAGAGCAACTGAAAAAAAGAAAGATTAAAACAGAGAATTGTTTCCCTGGGATTCTGTTTGGAGCGTTACAGTGTAGGGGGCGGAGAGGTTACATGTGCTCAGCACAGAGACGTCCGACAAACCCCAAAATAAAGAAATTAACCTGATCCCTCTGACTAAACACTCCAAGTTCTACTCACATAGCCAAGATGTTTCCACCAGGGCTCGTGTGCTCCCTCAACCTTGTGCTGCCCTCTGTGCCGGACCGAATGTGGCCTCCCACGCAGGGAACACGTGCAGAGTTAGTGGCAGGGTAAACGCTTCCCTATTCACCTGCCGATGGCTCTCAACCCGATGGCTCTGTAGAGTTGAGTCTCCAGGTTCCACTCCAGGCTAAGCCAGCTGACACACCGGCCAGCTGTGCTGCTGAACCGCGGCCTGAGGCCCGTGGTTAGTTTCACCCTGGTCCCAGAACAGCTGTGACCCTGGTTCGGTTTGGACCAGCAAGGTGGGATGGGATGAATCTTTGCCATGCTCCCAGTCCCCTCTGCCTCCTGCTTCCCCCGCATGCATCCCCAAGGAGTTCTACACATGCCTCTCCGAGGGGTTCTACCATGTGCCTCTCCGAGGGGTTCTACCACGTGCTTCTCTGAGGGGTTCTACCACGTGCCTCTCCGAGGGGTTCTACCACGTGCATCTCCGAGGGGTTCTACCACGTGCCTCTCCGAGGGGTTCTACCACGTGCCTCTCCGAGGGGTTCTACCACTCTGAGCTCTTCGGTGTCACCAGCCTCGGCATTAACAAGCCGATCTCACCACGTGCCGCTAAATGGGAGTGTTGCGGTTAAAGGCCTGAGGAAGCCTTTAATGTGACACATTATACTGCAGAGCTCTCCCCCTTCCTCCGGAGTAACCGGCCCGTCGTCTCTGGCCTTCCCGGGCGGCTCCCTCCTCTCTTGTGACAGAGGGGTGGCCCAGGGGGCCGTGTCCTGCTCCGCACGCACTGGGCACGTGGCCGGAGACTCGAGCACGGGACCAAGCCCCTGATCCGCTTCGCTCTTCCAGCCCCAGTGGCTGTGCAGAGCTTGGCTCAATGCGGCTCTTGGCAGCTCCGGAGCGCGAGTGGCTCCCCCGGAGGCCGATGGGAGTGGTAGGAGAGGCCGCCCGCCAGCTGCACACGGCTAGTCTCCGTGCGATGGTGGCTGCACGACAGCGTGCCGGCAGCCCGGCTGGAACACTGCTTGCTGCCCCCCGCCCCCAGCAGCGGATGTGGCTTGTTGCAGCGGAGGGCTCCGGGGGCCGGCGGCTAACGGGACTGGGAAAAGCAGCGTACCCAGACTCTCGTGCTGGCCGCTTTGGGCTGTTCCCCACCTCAGGAGCAGCGGCAGCACCCACCTGGCCCGCGGACTCGCCTGCGGCAGGAAGAGGCAGAGCCCGCTCCGGGCAGGGTGCAGGCTGGATTAGCTAAGCTCTGCAACCACCAGAGGAACTAGCCCCTGAGGGCATCGAAGGCCCTGCCAGCCCCAAAGCAGCTCAGGCCATCTGCTCCCCACCCCAGATCTGGCCAACGCACGTGCTCTGGGGTATTGAAACGTCCGCGAGCTGAGCCTTGTATGTGGTTTCCCTGGGCTCATGTCCATTTATAGCCAGCTCACCACCGCCATTTGGTGTTTTGACTTCTCAGCTCTACCCTAGGCCCCAGGCCACAAATAAAAGGCTGATCGTTTGCAAGTGCACGTATAGTTCTCCCAAAACAGAACTAGGGGTCACCATATGAAATGAAGAGGCAGCAGATTTAAAACAAACAAAAGGAAGCTTTTCTTCATGCTGCATACAGGCAACCTGTGGAACTCCTTGCCGGAGGATGTTGTGAAGGCCAGGACTGTAACAGGATTCAAAAAAGAACTAGATAAATTCAGGGAGGCAATTAGCCAGGATGGACAGGGATGGTGTTTGCCAGAGGCTGAGAATGGGTGATGGGGCGGATCACCTGACAATTCCCTGGGGCACCTGGCATTGGCCAATGTCAGCAGACAGGCCCCTGGGCGGGATGGACCTTGGGTCTGACCCCGCCTGGCTGTTCTGATGTTCGTACATTTTCAAAGAGCAGGTCTCCAAATCCAGCACAGGAGGTGGCTCAGGAAGAGGTGTCAATCACGTGGGCTGTTCTGCACCCTCCTCCTGCTGTGCGAAGGGCTGTGCTAGGTCCCGGCCGGCTTTGCTGTGCCCATGGCTAGCGAACGGGGCTGCGGCTCTTCCAGGGTATGTCTACACTACCCCGCTAGTTCGAACTAGCGGGGTAATGTATGCATACCGCACTTGCTAATGAAGCCCGGGATTTGAATTTCCCGGGCTTCATTAGCATAAGCGGGGAGCCGCCATTTTTAAATCCCCGCTGCTTCGAACCCCGTGTAGCGCGGCTACACGGGGCTCGAACTAGGTAGTTCGGACTAGGGTCCTATTCCGAACTACCGGTACTCCTCGTGAAACGAGGTGTACCGGTAGTTCGGAATAGGCACCCTAGTCCGAACTACCTAGTTCGAGCCCCGTGTAGCCGCGCTACACGGGGTTCGAAGCAGCGGGGATTTAAAAATGGCGGCTCCCCGCTTATGCTAATGAAGCCCGGGAAATTCAAATCCCGGGCTTCATTAGCAAGTGCGGTATGCATACATTACCCTCCTAGTTCGAACTAGGAGGGTAGTGTAGACATACCCCCAGGCGGCAGGCGGGCCGGGAAGGGAAGGGAAGGGAAGGGAAGCTTCACAAAGCAGGACCCTTGAGCAGCTGTCCGAAGGACCTGGGTCCTAGCCCCAATTTGACCCGACCTGCTGTGGGAATTGAACACGCCCTGTGGCCTTCCTGTTCCCCTTTGGCTGGCCAGCCTGGAAACACGCCGAGGCAGGGGCAGCCCTGGGGCCGTGCCCGGCATGCCCCCGCTCTGATCTCAGTGGGGTGGCGGGGCGCGAATCATCCTTCCACAGCAGCCCTGCCCGGTGGGAGCCTTGCTCACAGGCTGCACTGAAAACAAAAGAACCAGCAGCCCAAACCGCAGCCAGCTCTGGCCGTTCTGCAGCGGCCACTGACTCAGCTCAGTGAATCGCGTCTCAGGGACTTCCTGCCCAGGGCTATTCCTAGAACCTGCACTTCTCAAGGGCAGCTCCCACTGCAGCGCGCTCCCTCCCCACCCCTCTCCTCCCGCTCACAGGGATGGACGGCTTCCCAGCTGGCAGGAACTTGCCTGGACTTCCAGCCCTCCTGAGAATGAGTCCTTGCCAAGCTTGCGTCGAGGGGCCGAGTTCACTTTCTCAGAAGCTGGGCTCCTCTCTGCCAGCTCTCCGCCTTGGGCTGGTGCCCTGGGATTCCGGTGTCCGAGCTCCGCAGTCCGTGGGCCGTGGTTATGCCGAGGGGCACTAGGTCCAGCCAGCCTGGATGCGGCGTCGTTGGACGGCTGCGTAACCGGCTCTCGTGTGCGTCTCCCTGCGTGCGTGCGGCAAACTCCCTCGCTCCCCGCGGCGCTGCGACTCGAGGTGCCAGCCGCAGAGATTCACCTGGGCCAGGGGCGGGAGCGCGGGGGGATGAAACGTGGTGGAACTGAGTGAGGCGAGGCTCCGGAAAGGGGGACAGCCGACGGCTCGGGCGTGGAGCGGCCTTTCTGGCCTGCGGGAAGCTGGGACTGCTGAGACCTGCTCGTCTTCAGGCACGTGGCTGGTCTGGAGTCTCGCTCCCTCTCCGGCCTGCAGCAGAAATCCTCGCCGAGGCCTGAGAAACGTTCCCTGGCGAAACCAAGTGCAATGGGGCGGTCACAGACGACCCCTTGGGGGGCTTCCCAGAGGGCTGACAAGGCCACTGCCCCTCGCCTCCTTGCTCTGGGGCTTCTCGCCGCCCGGTCCTGCTGGGCCAGCTCCCTGGTCTCCTCCAGCCACGGCACCGAGCTGACATCCCTGCCTCTCCTTCCCCAAAGAGCAACACAGACACTGCTCTGGGAGGACGCGGTTCCAGGCACAGCCTCCAGGAAATTAACCCCCCGCCGGGGTCAGAACCCCAAACCAACCATTCGGGCCCTGAAAGGGGGATGCGCACACTGATTGCCCCTCCCCCCCCGGGTAGCAATTATTTACACTGGGCTTGATCGTGAATACAAGTGATTATATTCAGTGCAAGCAGAAGGCTGCAAGTGGTTGCAAATGAAAACAGGCAGAGCAAAGTGAACGAGACATTGAAAATAACAGAACACACCGAGCTAGGTCTAGCACGCTACACTCAGTGCACTTACCCTAAACCTGTTCTCATTGCGGGCAAAAAGCCTCAAGGCAGGGAAGATCTTTCCCCCCAGGGTCTCTGGCTACTCCCCGGGTGTATCCAGCCAGCCAAAGACAAAGAGCCTGTTCTCCTTCCCGTTTAAATAGCCTTCCTTCTGGGGCGGGAATCCTTTGTTTCTACCTTCCCCACGTCCGTGGAAATGACCTGCTTGCACTAGTGTCCCAGGATACGCTGGCGTGGCCACGGGTCTTTCCAGGACCAACCGCTGCTCACACGGAAGAGACCAGACCGGGCAGCGTATAGGGCATTACGCTGATCACCCGGACACAGGGCCGGCCCGAGCCATTCCGGCGCCCTGGGCAGATGGTATAATTGCACCCCGGGGTTGGGGAGGGCGCATACGCGGCCCCACCCCCAGAATCAGGCGCCTCCGGCTAGGGCCCGGTCAGCCTGTAGCTTGGGCCGGCTCTGCCCGGACAGTGAGGTGTCCGAACATTGGAAACACCCTGGATGGCTTCCCTTTGCACATTGCAAACCCTAACCCTTCACTACCCCGTGGCTCTAGCTTTACATCCAAGAGTGGTACAGGCACCAAAATACAATGGCCAGTCCTGCAGAGCGTGACATTAACGCCGACGGATTACACAAGGCGTTTTCTCCATAGCATCTTTGAGTGGTGTATTTTTGTTTCCATAGAACAATTTCATACAGTGGGGCGGGGAGAAAAGACTGATCTGGTGTCACACAGCTTTACCATCTCAAGGAGTCAACTTTTTCCAATGGAAAATAGTTTCATCCAAAAACTCCTGGCAGGAAGCCCCAAAACTCTCCCACTGGCAAAGGAGCCGAAGAGAGCAACTGGGCCGCCCTTGCACGGCCGAGGAAGGGAAAGGAGAGAAGCCCTGGGCCTGCTGTAGGAGGTTTGATCACTTGCCCATTCTGTCTCAGCAGCGCTCTCGGGGCTGCAGGGAGCGACGGGTCTGAGCCAGTCGGTAGCAATTCACGGGCCACGGCCGCCACTTCCAGGGCAGAGCTTCTCCGAGAGCTGTGCAGGTCTGGGATCCGGGGCCGGGTCTCGGCCCGCTGCTGAGCTGTGCCCTGTTTGGAGGAAGGAGGCTGCCGGGTTCCGTTTCCCACGCAGTCCTTGCACAGACGGATTCCTGCAGCACCCAGGCAAGAGTCGCCCACGGGCTGCTCTGATGGGCTGGCCACGTGCCCGGGGCCTCGCACACGCTTGCCTACGCAGGTTTTCTACGCCCCGCGGCGGCCCGGGGCAAGGTCTCGTGGCGGGCGGGGGAAGTGCAGCAGAGACGTCCGTAAGAACGGCTTGGTGAAGTGCAGCATTGACGCTGACAGCTGGGAGAGGCAGGGGAGGGGTCGGGTAACAGGACCGCCACCAAGAACGGTGCCCGACAGCTCGAGATCAAGCGTCGCCTCCACGAAGACGATCAGGGGGCCCGGCGGAAGGAGGTGCCGGGCCTGCATCGGTGCTGATGGAGAGAGACCTCACCCGGGCCACGGCTGGAGGGTGTTCCTGGCCAGAACCGGCCCCAGTTCCCACCCTTGCACTCCTGGGTCATCGGCATCCCAGGGGAAATCTCACTCGACTGGAGGGGTCCCGGAGAGATGGGGGCGAATGCACGTGGCAGCTGTTTAGTGAAGGGCTAGAATAACTGGCAATTTCTTTCAACTGTACTTCAATGACGCAGAAAGAAACTGAGTCACGTCTTTGACTGGGGAAGTGCAGAGACAGTAGAAAAGAATCACAGAACTGGGAGGGCCCAGGGGCTTCGAGTCCAGTCCCCTGCCCTCACGGCAGGACCGAGCACCAGCTAGCCCATCCCTGACAGGTGTCTGTCCAACCTGCTCGTCCATATCTCCAGCGATGGAGATTCCACAACCCCCCTGGGCAATTTATTCCAGTGTTTAACCCCCCGACAGACAGGAAGTTTTTCCGAATGTCCAACCTCAACCTTCCTGGCTGCAGTTTAAGCCCCTTGCTTCTCGCCCTGAACTCAGATGTCAGGGAGAACGATTTGTCTCCCTCCTCCTGGTGACCCCCTTTCAGATACCTGAAACCCACGCTCATGTCCCCTCTCAGCTTCTCCATCGCCGTGGGGCGGGAGAGGTGGTGAGCGGAAGTGAGAGCTGTAGCCCTGAGAGGTAGAAGTGCAGAACCGGGGAACGTGCCTGTCCATCTGGCTCACTCTGTTGGTGGAAATCACCTTCATTAGCGCCCTGCTGCCGGACAGCTCGCCGCCTTGCCTAGCACTAGCGAGGAGATGGAGCGGAGGAAGCTGCACCTTCTGCTCGCGCACTTGCACCGCAGCTCAGCACGTCTGCGTCTCCTGACAAACGCCACCGACACGCAAAGCGTTTCCCGCTGAACTGGACACAGGCCGCCCTGGCCATGGGCAGACTCTGACCCACAGCCCATGGTCGCAGCGCTTGAGCCTGGGGGCAGGAATCAGAACCCGAGGCAGATGTCAGGGAAACATCGCTCTCTCCCAGACATGGGCAGTCTGGCAAAGGCGGAGCTGGAGGGGTCTGGGACACGCAATGTTGCCTAATTGGATGGCTCAGATGACAGGATTCCCCGTCACGGGTCCTCTGACAGACTGCCGCTTCGCCAGAGAGACTGAGCTTCCCGCTGACACGTAGCCGGAGTCCATGTTTTCAAGCGTGGCCGTGAGCTTTTAACCGTGCCGGTTACATCCGCGGAAAGCTCCTCCAACAAACTGAAATGGATAAAAGCGTACCTGCGGGCCACGATGGACCGAGCACGTTTAACCCGCCTGGCGGTCATTTCCACTGAGCACGAGCTGGCACGATCCAAGCCCTTCGCACAAGTCTCGGATCCACGGGCTGGCATAAAAGCAAGAGACGGGGGCTATTGGAATGTGGCTCTGTGACGGACCAGGCCGGGTCTGGGCACAGCTGAGGGCGTCCACTCAGGGCAAATTGCTCAAACTCGGGGCTCCTGACTGGAGACCTTCTCAAACAGGCCACAGAACAGTCCCACCGAGCGCGTCAGCTGCCAGTCTGGCCAGCCAGAAGCCTCACGAGCAAAACCCCTCAGATGCCCCAGTTCTATCTGTGCCCCAAACAGCCCCAGGCCTAACACAGGTGAGGGGTGTTAGAACCCAATCTCACCTACCCTGAACGGGTTCTTCCGGTCCCAAGAAACCAGCCACAGATCCCTGGTCAATTTACCCTCTGGATCTTACCCACAAACCACGCTGGGCCAATCCTTTAGCATCTAACATCTAAAGGTTTATTACTACAAGAAAGAAAAGCCTGAGAGTGAGGTTGTTAAAGTACCATACATTGCATGCATCGAATCTCCCAGTTCTCAGTGCAGGCTCGCAGCAAGGATGTTATAACTGCCAGGGCTCAACAAATAATGTAATCTACTGGCCTGTGGTGAGTAGATTGTGTCGGGGAAATCTCACTCCCCTGGGGTACAGAGTCCCCAGAAGGGTCCGAGGCGGGAGGTCAAAGCAGTGAGGCAGGAGAGGTCTAAAAGGAAACGTTTATCATTCATGCATGCAGGCTGCCAGCTACCAGAGTGAGAGCAGCAGCCCTGAGAGACAGTTTCAGGGACCCTTTCTACAGTATGTTCAGACAGTTTAGTTGCTGATTGTTTTCTTTAACATATCAAACTCTCAGCAGAAGTACTCGGAGAGGTTTCTGTTCACACCAGAAATACGGCCCCCTAGAAGTCAGGTTTACAGCACAAAGGCACATGAGAACCTGAATGAGGAGTCTACAAGACAAACTACGGCAAGATAAGAGTTTGCATGACAAACGGTGACAGACTAGAACAAAAACCAGGACTCTGTAGCACTTTAAAGACTCACAAGATGCCCACGAAAGCTCATCACCTAATAAACCATCTTGTGAGTCTTTAAAGTGCTACATAGTCCTGTATTTTGTTTCAGCTACACCAGACTAACACGGCTGCATTTCTATCACTAGTGACAGACTCGGAGTCTCCATGAAGTTGAGCTAGGAGGCATTGGAAGGGTCTTGGTTAGAGTTTAGTTCATTTCTCTCTGTTACAGGGAAAGAGGCCTGGAAAACTTTTAACGCTTCCAGCCGTTTTCTTTTAGAGAGTTTTGATTTCCTGCACAGTCCCCCCTTAGACACAACTGGAGTTATTTGATTTTTCTCCCACAATTGCAACCCGGAAGAGCTGGGTTTGGGCCATCTGTGCATGCGCATCTGAGACATGGAGCAAAACTGAAGGCCCCCAATGGAGGATGCCACATGGCACTTATATACCTCCGTAGTCTCTTCCAAGCTGGAGAGTCACATGGTCAGCGGCCAGGTGTGTCTTTGGCATTTAGCGATCCATTGTCCCCGGAGCCGCGCCCATTAGCAGGTCCATTGGCTGAGCATCCCTCGCCCAGTGCTCAGCCACAGACAGCGAAGTTTCCAGTCTCCACACAGAGTCCGTGTTTCTAACTCCACACGCAGACACTGTACAATTACATGAATAGCATCTACAGACTCAGTAGAAGGTAAGTTTTTGTTTGACACCTCACATGCCCCCCTTTCTATACACTTTTAGGGCAACCCCCCCTCCCCCCCGCCATGGGTGCAGCAGTGATCTTGGCTGCTCCCCTTAAAATCCAGTAACGTGACAGCTCTATAATGCAGGCCTCAACTAAGCCCCATGTGGAATGACTGGCGGATTATTTCACGTGCTATTACGCAATGCGGGGGATCCCTCTCAAATGCAAATGGCAGGACATTTGATTTCGTTAATAACTTGGGAAGTGCCGATTTTTCACTTTCGTAGCATCCCTGGCTTTGTCACCCTTTAAATGAAATACCAGACACAACTCGAGCCAGGCAAATGGGTTTAATGGCTCTTTGGCACACAGAGAAGATGGGTCCAATAATTAACACTGGCTAGGTGGTAACGCCCAAGAGGGGAGCCGTGACAGGGGCCTGAAGTCGTATCTTGCATGCCCCAGAACAGCCACTTGCACTCCCGATCTGAACTAATACATTTCCAGGCTGGGGCGTAAGTTTCCTCGCATGTTTGCCATGGGCTGAAGCCAGTCTAGGTCTGTGTATTTGAACCCCTGAGCCTCGTTTAACGGGCCAGTGCTGTGCAGGGGGGTGTAGGATGAAAATTTCTGAGGCAGGCTATGATATTCTGCGAAGAACATCTATTCCAAATTGGAGTGGGACTAGCACACACACACACAGTACTTAATAGCTCCCCCCCCCCCGCCTAGCCCTGGGTGTGACAGGACATGACACATTCAGCAGTGCTAGGACACTAAAGTACTCCTAACGAGTCTGCTTTAATCCCCAGATGGACCACATCCTGCAGATGCCTTCTTGAAGCTGATGTCTGCTTTGTTTAAATGGAAACACCATGTAACTTGATATTATTACTCTTATCAGCACCTACCCAGGGGTCCAGGGTCTTACTCTCCCCCCCCATCACTTTGATCTGCCCATTGAGCACCCTATATAATTAGTTGTAACCCCGTGTGTGGCAGTGTGCACCGAGCCATAGCTAGTGACATGACACTCCACTCAGCGCTGTGTGCAATAAACTTCTGCTTGCTCCACATATGACGTCCCGGTTCTATTCCAGGGGTAACAACTCCTCTAGCTGTCTGGGCTCCCTCGGTTCATTGAATGAACCCGGCACCCCGTTTGGGAATTCGGGGGAGTGTTTGAGTGGCTGGGGCGAATAGCTGTACACCCCAGGGCCCCCCCACTGTGCAGACAAGGTTCTCCGGGCCCACGTTTCATTGGCCGAAGGAGCATCCGAAATGCATCTCCTCAGCCCCGCCTGGCTCAGCTCAGTTTCCCTTGCCACCCCCGTGCCGCTCGGATTGCTGGGAGGTTTTCTAGCGCAGGCCCCAGCTCTGCATAAACCCAGAGCCGAGCCCGTGGCGTGTGGCCATCGGCTAAGCCAACACTCTGTGGACAACGAGCGTCCGCCAGGTCCCGTTTCCAACCGGCCACGGCTGCCGGCTCCAGCTGCACGTCGCTCTGTTTACGGCAGGCGTGAGACCGGGGTCAGGCCGGTGCCTGCCAGGAGCCAGCGAGACCCCGCTGGAGATGTTCCGCATTCCCGGGCGCGTCTCGGCCCCGCTTAGCAGAGCGTGAGCAGCGAGGAGCAGAAGGAAGGGGGCCCGGCGTGTGAGGAGAGGAAGCCTTAGGGGGGATCAATGGGCACGTGGCGCCGGGGGAATTTTCACGAGCAAATAGCTCACTTTACCCTGCCAGCCGGTTGTTCCTGCATTGCAAACCTGAAAGAAGGTGGATGGCCCAGGAGAGGTAACCAGCGGTGTCCCCAGGGTCAGGCCGGGCCCGTCCTGTGTGACAGATTCAGAAACGGCTTGGGAGAGGGATAAGCAGGGAGGGGGCCCCCTTCCAGGTGATGCACAGCTGCCCCAGAGAGCTACGTCCACAGCACACCGCAGAGAGCCACCAGAGGGTCTCCCGAAGCTGGGTGACTGGCAGGCCCACCGACGGGGTGGGGCAGAGGGGGCAGTTCCCCGGGATTTAAAAGGGCCCAGGGTCCTGGCCTCTGCCATTACGGCAGCTGGAGCCGCCGGCCCTTTAAATGGCCATCGGAGCACCACGCAGCCTGGCAGGTGGGCTGGGCACAGCGCGGGGCCCAGGCAGCCGAAGGCCGGGCCGGCCTGCTCCTGTCTCGCGCTGGCTGAGCGCTGTCATTCAGTGGCACTCCCCTGCTCCCCGCGGGCGTGGGCAGCAGGATCCGGCCTTCCGCCGACAGCTCCCCAGGGAAAGTCAGCCACGCGCCCTAGGCCAGAAGGGTCCCCGCTCGGCGCGGCTGTGTCCCGTTTGCACACGGCGCTGTCGGCGGGCGAGTTCCCGCAGCCTGGGAGGACGCTGGTCTCCTATCACAATGGAGAGACCCGCGCTCCAGCGGGCACAGTGCCCTGTCCCGTTGCACCGGGGCGCTCCCGCCGCAGGAATCCCTGCCGCCCACGGCCTCTCCTTAGCCGTCTCCCAGCCAGGTACTCCTAAGCATTGGCAGCGCGGCACACCAGGCCAGCCGGAGCACGGGGACGTAAATTGTCCTACCGCCTCGGCATTATCTCAAGCAGAGTTGCCTAGAATTTTCCAAGAATTTTGCAAGGCTCCTTACTCCGACTGTTCTTCAGCATCCCTCCTGACGCCAAGCTGCTGGGCTTGGCAGAGCGCTCCAAAGAGAGCTCCTTCCTATTTTTGTCAAACCAGCAAGCATCGCCTCTAAATTAGGAGCTTCTCTTTCAAGCCTCTTCACTCTGAGCCGCTGTGTTTCCTCCAGATTAAGAGCTGAGTCCCAAATAGACGAGTAGCCGCTCCAAATTAAGAGCCACCTCTTGCTTAGCAAATTCTCGAGCTGCAATAATTAAGGGATCCGGGAGAATTTGCAGCCCAAGGATTTTGGACGGGCTCCAGGTACTGGAAGACGGGGAGCAGAGGAGGGCAATGTAATCAGCACATGGTTAGGGAAAATAGATGCTGTCAAATGAACCAGATAGATATTTCCTGAGATTCCCCTCCAGGTGGTGGTGGTAGTGTAATGCGTTTAGACTGCCGTAACATGTGTGACTTGAGCCACGTGAAATGTTGATGTACAACGGAGAGTGATATCAATGAACCTGTGCTGTGTGCAGTGTCGGTATAGCCCTGTCGGGGCCAGGACGGCAGAGGGACGAGGCGAGTGAGGTAAATCCCTTCCTTGTGGGCGAGACAGCCGAGCGCTGGCGTGACCCGGAGCTGACCTGGAGAACAGCTCGTGTGGCTTGCAGCCTCGGCTCTCTCGCCAACAGAAGCTGCCCCAGCAAACGCCACCCTCTCCCCTCTTACTGTGCATCAGTGTAATTGCTCGCAGGCTAAGTGAATTGGAAAGTGGCGGAGAGGTCTCAAGATGTAACCACAGGCAGAGAAGCAGCCTCGTGTGCGTGTTTCCGGTGGGGTCCTGCGGGTTCTTGGCCCTGCGCCGGGGAAGAGTTTTCTCTCTGACCGGGAAGAGCTCATGAAATCATCGCTCCTCAAGGGTGTGGATGGAACTCGGGGGAACGGAAAGTGATGCAGAGGGGAGGTCGCCAGTTCCGGTCACGGCCATGGGGGGATGGAATAGGCCGTCCTGGGCCCCGCGCCCCAAAGGGGCCCCACTCTGGCCTGCTCCATTTGTGCTGCTCCCCAGTCCGCCGGCTCCTCGCCCCCTTCTGCCCCATCCCCCGCCCCCTCTGCCTGCCCGGCTGGGGGCTCCGCTTTGTCCTCCTCACCCCGCCTGCCAGTGCGGGCGCAGAGAGGAGCCCTCAGCCGCTGCCGCGCTCGGTTTGGGGCTCCCGGCCCGCTGCTCTGCGGAAGCGGCAGGCTGGGTAAGCTGGAGGCTGCCCCCCGGCGTGCCCCTGCAAGGCCTAATGCCTGGGGGCGCCCTGCCTGGCCCACGCCGGTCCTGCAGACACGAGCTTGCGGGTTCCCCCGCCAGGCGCCATGAGTGTCTCTCCCGAGTGTACTGAAAACAGCCTGTTGTCGGCCAGGCTTCAGGAAGTGTTCACCAGAATCCCCGTGCAAAACTGGTTGTGCACCAACGCCCAGTGCCCGCCCTGCGTGTGCACCTCCTGTACACTTGCACACGCGCACACGCAATTCCCTCATCTCGTTAACAAGCCAAGGAGCCATTTTCCACCACAGTGGTTCTCATTTATGCTCACTCGTTTGTAAGGTGCTGCCGGGTCACAATGGTTCCTCAGTGCCCCATGAATGGCGGGGTGTTGGTTAATGACGTGTGCCGGGATGGGGGGCGACGCACCCCCTTTCCAACGAGCTATTTTCGCCAGGGTGTCTCTCCAGTTTCTCACCCACTGTCGGGAAGTCAGCTGAAGAAATGGCCTCCTGCTTTTCTCTGCACAATCCAGCCCTCCGGGTGCCTGTGTGTCTGTCCACAGGCGTGTGTCCAGGCCTTTCCACCTGGCCTTGTGGCTGTCTCTCCTGGATTAATCCCGCGGCCCTCAGAGCAGCCCGGCCCCGACACTGCTCAGTGGATCTTTAATGCTCCCCCCAAGTCCCACTGCCGCTCCAGCCCCCTCCACGCCGTGCCAGCCACTGGTGCGCCACGCAGGAGAGAAGCCGCCCCCGCACAGCGCAGTCGGTGTTAACAGGCCGGCTTCACGCCCACGTCTCGACTTAACAGCCTGGCCTCAGAGCGGGTGAGCTGGGCGGTCGCCCGGGGCCACCGACAGAGCCGGTGCTAGGGGTGGGCCTCAACCGCACTCCAAATCCTCCCCCTGGTTACCCTGGTTACTCCCTGACACCCCCCTCCCTTTCTTTTTTTTTTTTGCTTGACAAATTTTTGTCCGGTATTTTTTGGAAACCATCTGGCAACCCTCCGGGTGAGCCGGGCAGTTTCCCAGGCTGCCAATTGGTTAGGACCAGCCCTGCCTGGCCTCGCCGGCTGGCTCCCACATCTACACGGATGGGCCCAGCCGGCGCTTTAACCCTTTCGTTTCAGTGCACGGCTCAGACGCCGCAGCCGGCTGGGGCTCTGCCAATGCATTGAAGGGAAGCAAACGCCCCGGCCCCCGGTAGGACGGGCACGTGTGTCCAGCAGCCTCCGCGTCTGGTCCTTGGCCACGTGAGGGGTGGATCTGGGGCTTGGGAGATTCCTACCAGGTCTGGGGTATGAGAAGCAAAGTGGAAAATCTTCTCTAACTGGGAAAGCGGGGGCAGGTCTGATCACTGAGCCGGCTCCCCCGGGAGCAGGCCTTAGCCTAGACAGCGTGCAGCTGTCTCAGGCCATGTGGTCCTACTCTCCCCTGGCCAGCACTGCTCCAAGGCAGGGGATGCCCTGGGAGTTTCCAGGCTCGGGTTGTGCAGCTTGGTGGTGTGCCGCAACCCCGCACTGCACCCCGCCAGCGCCGCCGACCCCGTCCGTGGGCAGCGGGTGAAGTTGCTGCTTGGGGAGGCGAGCGCCCCAGCCTGCCTCTTCTGCCTGGGGCCCTGCCCACACCGCCCCTCTGCTCCGCCCCCACTCTGCCCGCTGCCTCCTCTTCCCTCCCTCTCCCTGCTCACCCCTTCCAGCCAAATCCCTGGACCCGGATGAAGCAAATGACTTTTGAAATGCACCCTGCCCTGCATTGTCTTCCCAAAGCAAAGGGAGTGCGGTTCCCTGACCTGCCAGGTGGCGAACACTGGACCTGCACTAGGTACCCATGGAAAGGCGCTGACCTTGGGCACGAGACCTGTCGGTCGCAGGGTGTTCGATAGACCCGCTCGTCTGTCAGAGCTCCGTGCACAAAAACTCTGTCGTAAGGGCACGCCGGCTGTCCTGCTGAACACAACACCTCATGGCAGGGCACACAGGGGCAGCTCTTCTCCGGCTCACATTATCTTCCTCCATGTTTCCAAGCTGATTGTCTATTGAAAATGTCCGTGTCAGCCTCCGTACAGTAACCATTCCAATTACCACACACTGAACCCGCTGGAGCAAAGACGTGTCATTTAAAATAATCGGCCCTAGAGGTGTAGCAGAATAATGTTCACTGCTTTCCGGAAAAGGGGGTGCGTATTCATTTGCTGTCGTCTCCGTACAATGGACGTGGTTATGAAACGTCACCAACTTTAACAAATACGTATCCAAAGATCTTCGGCATGGCAAAGGGCTTTGTATCTGCCTGAGCTACAGATTTTGCTGGAGGGCTCTTTTAAAACTAGTTAATCAAATTGTCAGAAGTAAAGAAAGGGAAGCAAGCTGGAGGAGAAGGGGCGTTGTCCCTGTGACGGGAAGTGGGGGTCCCCCTTTCCTGCACCCCCATAGCAGCAAGAACAGACTCCGCCAGCCGGTAGAACGGGGGGTTATTGCTTCTCCAGGAGACAGTGCAGCACAGACGGGACGTGGCTACAGGAGTCAGGGCCAGGACGCCTCAGCCCCCTTGCCATGGGTCCCTGGGCCCCTCGATTCCAGCCCCCTCCTTAGACTGGTTCCTCTGTGATTCCGGCCCAAGACTGGCTCTTCCCCCAACCCCAGTTCCTTTGTCCAGCCTCTTCCCTTAACTTGTCGAACTGGTTTTAGCCACCGCCCTGGGGCGGCAGGGCGCCCCCTGCTGGGCCGTGCTACAGACAGCTGCCAGCGGGGTCCCCCACAGCCCACGCATAGCGACCAGCAAGGAACTTCCAGCACGCCATAGTCCCTTACAGGCTCTCTTACAGGGTAGAGGGTGCAGGGAGAGGATCGGATTTACGGGATGGACAGAGAAGAGGGGACTTTGGCAGCCACCTTTTTGCACTATAGTAATTCAGACTAAAAAGGGTCTTTAAACAAGGGTGGTCTTTGGAAGGGCTGATTTAAAACGAGCCGGCATTGGAAGGCTAACGAGGGCTGCCCAGCTTGCGCATCCAGCTGTCTGTGCACGGAGTTTGTAGAGACGTCAGCACCGCAGGAATGAAACATTTCATAGTAAACGTTAAAGTCAAACCCTGCAGCTTAGCATGGTCTGAGTCACTGTTACCGTAACGCACAACTGGTTAGTGGGAAATTCAGAAGTATATACTCCTGGGGGTGGGCAAATGCCTGTTAAATGGCTTCCTTACCACTTGAACGGCCTTTTACAATAGAAATCTTCTGCTAATAGGCTGGGCACGCTGGAAGGCTTTTTACTAGATGGAAGACGCATCAGGCAGCAGCCAGTGGTGGGAGCCTGCGGTCGGGGCAGGTCAGAGATAGGAAGAGCCGAGAGGGTGGGCACTAAGACCCAGGGAAGGCAGTGTCTTCCCATGCCTCTTCTACCCACCACCCCGTCCCTGTCCCGGGATGGCGGGCGGGAGACAGGACTCCAGGTCTGGCTCACCGGCCTGGAGCTAATGACCTGGGAATCCGGCCTCCTGTTCCTGCCCACGATCGCAGCCATCCATGCACTGAGCCAGAGACATATCAGGCCGCTACTGGGCAAGGCCCCCAGCTGCTTGTCATCCCCCCTCCCTGCCCCAGGCTCCAGCAACAAGCACCACAGCCTGGCAGGGGGTGACGTTGGGCATGAGGGGTCTGGGGTTACCCACATGAGACAGGGAAGGGAACAGGCATCCGTGACTCACTGTCCTTATAAAGCCAGCCTGAGCCAGGCCATGAAGTGAGGCTATCAGGAGAGTTCCTGTCTAGCTAGATATCACATGAGTTAGTTGGATCCAGGTGGAGATGCTGGCCAGGCCTTGGGTTTGCAGCAATGTTTCCTCTCCTCTTTTCCATCCATGTGCAGAATATTTTTTTCTAGGTGCACCGAGGTCTGTGTGAATGTGCACCACCTGGAGAAACACAACCCTAGCTGGGGACATTCTGCTGGGCGGCATTGGAATTTCTCCTGAGTGGCCGCCCAAGCATCCAGCTTCCTGGGAACGCTGGCTTGCAACACTCGATAATGAAGTGCGAATGCGACAGTCGTCTACAGAGCCCGAGCAGTCTCGGCACGGTTCCTGTGAGCGCTTTCGCTGGCTTTGCCCGCCCAGCCTGGCTGGCCAGCGTGAGCGGTGCTGGGAGGAAATGCTAGACCCCCTCCAGCCTAGCCAATAACTCGCAGACACCGCGAGGTGGTCCCCTCCGTGGCTGTATCGATTGCCCGCCCCGGCTTAGAGGCCTGCAGCGGCATGCTGCAAGTTCCCACCCTTCCTCTTCCGCATCTCATTACAGCAACAAACGGGCTCGCCTTGGGGCTGGCATCACAGCAGCTGGGCTCCGTGCGCACGCCAGCCTGAGCGCCGGGAAGTCACCTGCAGAGCGACTGTCCAGCAACAGGCGCTGCCTGGGAACACCCGGCATCGCCAACCACCGCCGGGGACGTCATTGCCGTTGACGTGCCGACGGGCAGAGCTCCCCGGGGGCTGTGACTGCTCAGCGTGCCCGTCCGCCCGCTCCCTGGGACAGCGCGTCCAGGTCGGCCACCCGCCACCGGCAGGCCCGGCCAGCCTGAAGGGAGGGTCCCTCGAAACGCCCCGGAGGATGCTCATCGCTACGTGAACACGGCCCCGGCCTTGGGGTCCCGGCGGGCGCGGGAGCCTGCGTGTGGCACCGGCAGGCGGAGCAGCATGGGCTGTGGAGACAAGCCTCCGCCCTAGCAGGGGTCAGGGAAATTCAGCCCTGGGGCAATTCGGAGCCGCAGCCGGCTCGAAGCTACCCCTGCTGTGAGCAAGGCTGGCAGCCACAGCTGAAAAGGGGGGTCACCCGCTGAAGACCAGCTGGGCCCCATCCCTGCACAGCAGACAGCAAGGGGGGGGGGAGCCTCCTCCGCCTTCATTGTCCAGCGGAGCAGCTTTTGGCCGGGGGAGCAACCGCAAGCAGGAACCCAGGGGCTATTCAGGCCCCGACCGCGCTCCTTCTCTGCAGTGAGCGGGTAGGAGCCTGTAGCCAATCTAGACTGTGTCTATCCGAGAGAAAGACAACTCACTGCCATGCCCGCTCAGCTCCGGTACCGCACCCCGCGGGGCAAGTCACTCGAGGGACGCGTGGGGCAGAAGTTTAGTCTAGAGTCGTACGTTGTTCGAACTCTCCGCGGAGCCCCGGGCTCGCTCGCCAACGTGTGTGCGCACGGTGGAGTGAAACAGGCACGTTGGTATTTCAGGCCTAATTAGCCACCCCCTTTTGCAGGAGTCCCAGTGCCCCACTCGCTATGGCCCAGGTCTCTTCAAGCAGCTACACGCAAGGGCTCCGCGATCCGGCTGTGGATGGGTTCTGCTAGTTTAGCTCCCCTCGGTTTGTATCTACAGTGGGGCTAGGTTTGCCGTGTGCCTTACTTTGCATTTCTCAACACTGAGAAATAGTATCCTTCCTGCCTGATCTATCCACTGACTTCGAACTACTCGGGTTTAGCAGCCTTTCTCCGGATACTTTATGCATAGAGGCAGCAGGATGGGCCACAGAGCATCTTTCTCCCCCCTCCCCCCATTCCCTCTATTTATTTCGAGTTTCCTTATCCTCTAATCCTAACTCCGGTCATCTGAAGCAGTGGGCGGTGCCCACGAGAGCTCACGATCCCACCTACATGCTTTGTGAGTCTATAAAGTGCTACCAGACCATTTGCTTGCTGGTTTTTTTCTGTAACAGACTAACTGGGCTACACCCTAACGCTCCTCCACATTGAATTCCAGCTGCCGTTGCGTTGCCCGGTCACCAGCTTGGAGAAAGGCCTTTGTAGCGCCACGCCGCCAGCTTTGCACTGACCCATCTTGGATACGTGTTGCATCATCCGCCGACTGGGCCACCACACTGGGGTCCCGCTTTTCCAGATCGTTTGTGAATTGCTGGACAGCCCTGGGCCCAGTACAGACCCCTGGGGATGCTAGTCACCTCTCCCCATTCCGCCAGCTGTTCCTACCCTTTCATGGAACGATAGAACCCTACAACGGGAAGGGACCTCGAGAGGGCACCAAGGGTCCCTGCCCTCACGGCAGAACCAAGCCCTAGACCACCTGTGATGGGGCGTCGGCCCCGCTCTGGCCCTTTAAGGGTTAAACCCAGCCCTGGGGGCGGGCTGAGAAAGTGGAGCCGCAGCTGGGGCAGATACAGCCAATTAGGCTCCGGCTGGGGCTGTATAAATAAGGGCTCTGGGGGGAAGGGAACAGACACGCTGGCTGGAGAGCAGGAGGGACCTGGCTGCCACAGGGGCTGGAGGCGGGGCAGCTCTGACCCCTGAGAGTCCTAAGGGACACAGCCTGGGCAGCAGACGGTGGCGGGTCCCCACGCCCTTGCCGATGCCGAGTGGCCGTGGCAGACGCAGGTTGCCTGAGGCAGAGGTTAGATGATGGCTGGCGTAGGTCACTGCGGCTATGTCTACACTGGCGGGTTCTTGCACCAGAACCCGCGGAGCGTCCCCAGGGCCCGCCTGCTCCTGCACAAGACGGTTCACAGCACGGCGTGGGAAGACAGGGCTTCTTGCGCAAGGGCTACGCTCGTTTCTAACACGTGTGAGCCCTCTTGCACGAGAGCTCTTGTGCAAGAGGGCAGTGTGGACGGGCAGCAGGAGTTTCTTGCACAAGAAAGCCCTATGGCTAAAATGGCCATCGGAGCTTTCCTGCGCAAGGGAGCGTCCACACTGCCATGGATGCTCTTGCACAAAAGCACATGGCCGTGTGGACGTGTTCTTGCGCCAGAGCCCGCCAGTGTAGACATAGCCTGAGGCAAGGTCGGTGTAGAGGAAGGGGGGGTTCTTGGGAGGGGCAGACCCCAGAGTACAGGGGCACTGACCTTAGGCAGTACTAGGAGCAAAGAGCACTGTGGCCCGGCACAGACAATGGGCTGAACCGGCAGGAGACCTGCACCAGGGGTTGAGACACCGGCCAGCAGAGGCACTCTGGGGCAGGGGGCTGACCAGCAGGAGATACCGGGGGTGAGCGCTCAGCCTGTGACGCCGTCCCTGGCAGGTGTCTGCCCAACCTCTCGTAACATCCCCTGTGATGGAGATTCCACAACCCCCCTGGGCAATTTGTTCCAGTGTTTCACACCCGGACACGTAAGGGACTTTTCCTAACGTCCAACCAAAACCTCCCTGGCTGCAATTTAAGCCCCTTGCTTCTCGTCCTATCCTCCGAGAGGAGTATTATTTTCTCCCTCCTCCTTGCAACACCCTTTTAGGCACTTGAACGCTGCTAGCATGTCCCCTCTGTCTTCTCTTTTCTAAACTACACAAGCCCAGTTCTTTCAGCCTCTCCCCCAGCTCACATTCTTTAGGCCTTTAGTCATTCTCGTTGCTCTTCTCTGGACCCTCTCCAATCTCTCCACGTCTTTCTTGAACTGTGGTGCCCAGAACTGGACACAGTCCTCCAGCAGAGGCCTAATCAGCGCAGAGCGAAGTGAGAGAGAGAATGACTCCTCGTGTGTTGCTCACAACGCTCCTGTTAGCACATTCCAGAATCGTGTTGGCTTTTCTTGCAAGTGTCACACTGTTGACTCATATTTAGTTTGTGGTTTACTGTGACCCTAGGTTCCTTTCTGCAGTCACTTCCCATTCTGTGTGTGTGAAATGGATTGTTCCTTCCTCAGTCGAACACTTTGCATTTGTCCTTATTAACTTCATCCTATTTACTTCAGACCATTTCTCCAGTGTGTCCAGATCCTCCAATGCACTTTGCACCCCTCCCAGCTTGGTATCGTCTGCAAACATTATAAGCGTCCTCTTTATGCCACCATCTAAATCCTTGATGAAGATATTGAACAGAACCGGTTCCAAAAAGACCCCTACAGAATCCCACTTGTTCTGCCCTTCCAGCATGACTGTGAACCACTGATAACTATCCTCTGAGAACAGTTATCCAGCCACCTTATAGTCGCCCCATCTAGGTTGTATCTCCTAGTTTATCGTTAGAAAGGTCGTGCGAGACTGTAGCACATGCCCTACTAAAGTCTAGGTATACCACATCCACCACTTCCCCCTTATCCTAGCAAAGGAAGCTATCCAGTTGCTTTGGCATGATTTGCTCTTGACAAATCCATGCTGGCTGTTCCCTATCACCATATAATCTTCCAGATGTTTGCAGCTGGATTCCTTAAGTACTTGCTCCACTATCTTCCCTTGACACAGAAACCAGAGCCCTCCTGCCGACACCATCTTTGCAACCAGGAATTCGCCTCAAGGATGCAGCTGGCTCTGCCTGGGCCCCGCCCTTTGACAGGAAGGACTGAAGAGAACCCCGCCTGTGCCCCAAACTCCTTCGCCTGCACTCCCAGAGCCCTGGAGTCACGCGTGATCCGCTCAGTGGCGCACCTCACAGAATCCTTGGTGCCCACGTGGGTGAGTAGCGTGGGGTAGTAGTCAGAGGGCTGGCTGATCCTCGACAGTGCCCCTGTAACATCTCGGATGCGGGCCCCCGGCAGGCAGCATCTCCCGAGATGCCACGTCAGGGCGACAGATGGGCACCTCCGTCCCTCTCAGAGGAGATCTCCGACCGCCACTACCCTACGTTTCCTCCTTGCAGTGGCTGCAGCCTCAGGGGTACGAGGCGTCTCTTCCTCCCTCGTGGGGGTGCTTCCTCGTCTCTCGTATTCAGGACAGTGCAACGGTTCTCCAGCACCGCAGGGGGAGGGCTGGGAGCAGGGGGGAGCACGGCCTGCTGCCAGAAGGGACCAGCTGCCTGTGTCCCCCCGGAGACGGAGCCATTTCCTCCTCCCCCAGTGGTGTTGGCAGCCTTGTCACTGGACAGCTTCCTCTGCCTCCGTGGATCCTCTCCAGGAATTCCTCATGGGCTCGGATGCTCCTCAGCCTTGCCAGCTCCCCTGTCGCTCTCCCACCCGCTGCCTGAGACTCCAGCCGCAGGTACCTTGCACACCGGAGGGCCCCCCACGCCTGGATTTCTGGGAGTCAGTCTCTGCAACACCACACCCAGGATCTGGGTGGAGGCCTCCCATCTCCCCAGATCCGATGCCCTGTCGTGTGCCTGCACTGCCTGGCCACGCGCTCAGGACCAGCTGACGAGCCTTCGCTCACGTTAGTGCCAAGTCTTTTGTTATCAGAACCCCCTGCTGCCGTTTATAAAGGGGCTCCCTGCCCCAAAGGCTGGGCTGCAGTGAGAGCTGGGCCAGGCTGAGTGACCTGGTTCAAAATTCAGGGGAGAGCTCGAGCCAGCGCCCCCGTCCCCAAAGGGTGCCCTAGCTTGTCCCAGCCACATTTCAGAAGTTCAGCTGCATCCAGAGCTGTTACTGGAGGGGGGGTCCATGTGCTGGTTCCAAGAAAGGCAGCTTCTCGGGCCCATGTGGGGGGGGTCCCTGGGTGGGACGTGGCTCTGCCGACACACGGCACTTCGCTGGCCCTGGAACGCTTTGCCCGTAGCAGAGGCTGAAGTGACAAAACCCGAGCGCGTGGCGGGAGCACATTGATTCTCATCCACAGCCGCGGACACCTTCGGCCTCCGCAAACGCCGCCTTTCTGGGCACGTGGGCTGCTGGCAGGACTCCAGCGTCGTTTCTTCCGCACATCCACTGTCCTGGCCCCCGGCCTTCTGCAAGGGCCTGTCCGTTCCCCGCATGTCTCCCTTCTACGGGCCACCTCTCCGCCACTCACCCCGTGCTAGGGCCTCCTGCGAGGGCCAGCCTGCTTCCCGGAGCCCCGCGCCACAGCATCTCCAGCCCTGACGGCCCGGCCCCTCGCTTGTGCCAGTCTGGGATGAGAGGAGATTTTGCAACGTCACTGTGGCCCGGGGAGTGGATCCTGCCCCTGTTCTAACTCCCAGCTCGGGCCCAGCTCCTGGTCGCTCTGCGCCTCCCCAGCTCCCAACATGCAAAGTCCTGAATCCAGGGCATGTGGCAGAGATGGGTCCTGGGGCCTTAAACCAGGCCAAGACGTGGCCCACTGGGGCTCTGCCGTGGCCTGTGGCGTAGGGCCCTAGCGGAGGGGAGGCGTGGTCCCAGGGCGCCGCGCTCAGCCCAGACGTGACTTAGAGCAGCCCCGAGGCCTCTAACACGCTGGGGCCGTGACTGGGGGGGCACAACGCGAGCCCCCTTGGCTGGGCACCTCCCTCTGGTTCCTGAGCTGAGCGCGGGGGGAGGGGCGCTGGCACCGTGCTCTGGGGTGCGAGGGGCTCTGGCCGGTACGCGCCGGGCCAGCAGCCGCGGGATCCTGCAGCGTGTCCCTTCCCCGGGGGCACTTCCTGCTGGGGGCTCGGCTACTTGTCCAGGGACCCCGGACGGGTCAGGCCAAGGGGGATTCCACCCAAATCGCCCCTCCCCACCATGGGCCAGGCCCCCGAGGGGAGCGGCTCCCGCTCCCAGCAGTAGCAGGCTAGTATCCACGGGAGAAAGGGGGACAGGGCCACGCCCCACGAGCCCAGCCCCCCAGCCCTGGGGAGGAGCGGCTCCCGCTCCCAGCAGTAGCAGGCTCGTATCCACGGGGGAAAGGGGGCAGGGCCACGCCCCACGAGCCCAGCCCCCCAGCCCTGGGGAGGAGCGGCTCCCGCTCCCAGCAGTAGCAGGCTAGTATCCACGGGGGAAAGGGGGGGGCAGGGCCACGCCCCACGAGCCCAGCCCCCCAGCCCTGGGGAGGAGCGGCTCCCGCTCCCAGCAGTAGCAGGCTCGTATCCCCGGAGGGCGCACGGCCGGGCCGGGAGGGGCGGCTCGCCGCGGCGCTCGGAGCGCGACTGCCCGCCCCGGCCGGCCCCTCTCCCCCCACGTGGGCGGGGCAGGCGCCCGGCCCCCCGCGGCTCGCTGCGCTCACTCCCGGCCCGCGGCGCAGCAACCAGGCGGGCGGCTCCGCGCCTGGCCAGGTAGGGTCCGCGCGCGGCGGCTCGGGGCCCCGGCGGCTCATCCGCGCCCGGCAGCGGGAGCGGGGAGCGGGGAGCCGGGAGGAGGCGGCAGCTCGCCCGCCCGCCCGCGCTGCTGCCGCCGCCGCCTCCAGCCAACTTCTGGCCCGGGGCGGGGGCGCTGGGGCCGGCCGGGCTGCGCCCCGGGCACCGCTCTAGGGCAGCGCCGGCGACCGGAGACGGGCACCGCGGCCGGGGGGGGGTGAGACCCCGGCCCCGTCCCGCCCCCGCCCAAGCGCTGCCCAAGCGGCCGGGGGGGGGGGTGAGACCCCGGCCCCGTCCCGCCCCCGCCCAAGCGCTGCCCAAACGGCCGGGGGGGGGTTACGGGTCTGAGATTCCCCCCCCCCCCCGCGACACCCCCTTGGAGCTGGGGCTCCCCAGGGCACGGCCCGTGCAGCGCAGCCTGGGAGCTTTGCCCTTTTCATCCCAACTCTTTGGGCTCCGAGGGGGCCCCGGCCCCCCCTTCCAACTGGGCCCCGCAGCCCTGGAGCTTGGCGCCCACGCGCCCTGCCAGGCACCCGGCGAAGGGGACCCGCTGGGGGCTGGCACCGCCCCTCCCCTCCCCTCCCAGAAAACAGGGCAGAGTTTTGTTTCTGCTTTTCTGTGCGGGGCTGTGATTAGGAGCCCCCGCCCCGCCCTGGTCCTGGCTCCCTGGGGCGCAGGGGCTGCGCGTGGGCTCTCCCGGAGACGCGGCCCTTCGGGGCGGGGGCAGGGCCGGACCCAGACCCGCTGAGGCCCTGGGCCGGGGGGAGTAAGAGGCCGGAGCAGGAGCAGAACATGAAATGTAGAAATAGTTTCTATTTCGAGCCCTCCCCCCTCCCCCCATCTGAGACCCTAAAGTGCAGCTCGCGTAGCTGGGGTGTAAACCCAGCCGGGCACAGAAGTGATGGGAGGGGGCCGAGCAGGGCCATGTGGCGGGGGGGGGGGGCTGTGAGGGGTGGATTGCAGCTGTGCAGGTGCTCTGGGCAGGGGAGGGGTTCCAGATCCCCCCAACTCTCCTCCTCCTCTGTAATCTCCCCACCCACCACTGCTGACCAGCACGGGAGGGGGAGGGGCCAGTGGCAGGGGCGGGGCAGAAGGGAGCAGGGGCGGGGCTGGCCCATTGCGTGGGGGGCAGAAAGCTGCCGGGCGTCGTGCTGGCGAGACGTGGGCCGGCCACGGAAGGGAGGGGAGCTGGCGGATTTCTGCTCGTGGGGCAGGTGAGAGTGGAGCCTGGCTCGGACCGGCGGTGGCCCTGCGCCACGGGGCGGCAGCTGGAGGTGCGGTTTCTAGATCGGGCGCTTTCCCGGCATCCCGCCCTGGGCGTTGGCCCGTTCCAGCCTTGCTCGTGTCCGGCGGGTTTCCCAGGAAGCAGGGAGCATCGTGGCCAAAGGGTCCCTCAGTTCAGAAACCAAGAAACCCAGGCTCAGCCCCACTCCCCTCCCGGCACACAGCCCCCTGCCTTCGTGTGGGCCCGGGGGTGGGAAGCCAGGCCCGGCTGGCAGCCTCATGGCATTCGACTCTCAGCGACCCCCCTCCCAACGCCGCCTGTGTGCAGGGGTCAGCGAGCGTGTCGCGGGAGAGCTCGTGGGGCCAAGGGGGGCCGGGACAGCCCCGGGGTGATCACAGCAGGAGAAGAGACCCTCTGGCTTCCTCTCTGGGACGCACAGCTCCAACCGCCCCCCCCCCATGCCCTTGGAGCCGGCGCCACTGCCTGGCCTGTGCTGGGCCCTTTGATCGGAGGCGGTGACGGCCTGGCGCCAGCAGGGCAGCTTCCCGGGGCAAGCCCAGAGAGCAGTGGGGTTCTGCAGGGGTGCCGAGGAGGTTGAGAAGAGCGGGGCCAAACTCAGCCCAGACCCCCTGCTTCCTGGGCCACCAGCTGAGTTCCTGGGTCTCTCTTTGCTTGTCGCTGGCTCTGTGTTTCCCCGCAGGGTGGGGGTGGGAAATAGCCGAGCCCTGCCCGAGTGGAGACTCGCCTCGTTCTGAGCAGAGCCGCTGGCCGGGCGGGAGAGGCTCAGACACGCTGCAGGCCCCCTGTGCACAGCCCGGGGCTCCTGCCAGCGAGCGACGGGAGCTTGGCGGTGCACGAGGACCAGAGTCCGGAGAGCAGCACAGCTGCCCCTGCGCTCCGTGTGCACCGGCCCCAGCAGCTGTGCCTGGGAGAGGCGCTTCCCCCCCGGGTGCCCTGACGTGTTGCATGCTCCGTGGACACGCTGGCCCTTCGCTGCTCCCCCGTAGCACAGGGGCACTGGCTCCCCCGTAGCACAGGGGCACTGGCTCCCTCAAGGTGGAAGAGCCCCTGCCTGGCCAGGCTGCCAATGGGGCGTGCTGAGCCCAGCCCATCTAGTCTGCAGCCCCGGCTTAATGAGCAGAGCAGCCCCAGAAATGACCGTGGGGAGAGAGGCTCACGGCCAGGACGGTCGGAAGCTCCCCGGGGTCGGGTGGCTTGGAATGTGCGGGGTGGCAGGCCGGAGCGTGGCAGCGCCCGGCTCTCGCCGTGTGGTGTGCCGTCATCACGCCGCTCCCACCGGCCCCGCCTTAGGTGTGTGCGCCGTTAGCACCGGCAGGGAGACCGGCCCAGAGCCCAGCAGGATCCGGCAGCCCTGCGGGGGGCGCTCGCGGAGCGACTCGTGTCCGCCGGCCGCCCTCCCCGACCTGCGTCCCTGCGGCTGTGGCTGGCGGGTGGGTGGAGCTGACCCACAGCGGGGAAGGCGGAGGTGGCTCCATGCCAGCCTGCTCCAGGCTCCCCACACCGGGCTGAATTAGCCACGGTGCAGGCTCTTGGATGTTGCTGTTCCCTGTCGATTGTCTCCCTGGCACCGAGGCAGCGATGGCCTTGGCACAGGCCATCGGCAGGGCTTGGACCAGCCCCTCACACCCCGCCCGCTCCTGCTGGAGCTCAGGGAGTAACTCCCAGCTGCTGGTAGTAGTAGGGCGTTAACCTGCAGTGGGGCAGCTCCCAGCAGGCGGGGTGGTGCAGTCGGGCGTTACCCTGCAGTGGGGCAGCTCCCAGCAGGCGGGGTGGTGCAGTCGGGGGTCACCCTGCAGTGGGGCAGTTCCCAGCAGGCGGGGTGGTGCAGTCGGGCGTTACCCTGCAGTGGGGCAGCTCCCAGCAGGCGGGGTGGTGCAGTCGGGGGTTACCCTGCAGTGGGGCAGCTCCCAGCAGGCGGGGTGGTGCAGTCGGGCGTTACTCTGCAGTGGGGCGGCTCCCAGCAGGCGGGGTGGTGCAGTCGGGCGTTACTCTGCAGTGGGGCAGCTCCCAGCAGGCGGGGTGGTGCAGTCGGGCGTTACCCTGCAGTGGGGCGGCTCCCAGCAGGCGGGGTGGTGCAGTCGGGGGTCACCCTGCAGTGGGGCAGCTCCCAGCAGGCGGGGTGGTGCAGTCGGGGGTCACCCTGCAGTGGGGCAGCTCCCAGCAGGCGGGGTGGTGCAGTCGGGGGTTACCCTGCAGTGGGGCAGCTCCCAGCAGGCGGGGTGGTGCAGTCGGGGGTTACCCTGCAGTGGGGCAGCTCCCAGCAGGCGGGGTGGTGCAGTCGGGCGTTACCCTGCAGTGGGGCAGCTCCCAGCAGGCGGGGTGGTGCAGTCGGGCGTTACTCTGCAGTGGGGCGGCTCCCAGCAGGCGGGGTGGTGCAGTCGGGGGTCACCCTGCAGTGGGGCGGCTCCCAGCAGGCGGGGTGGTGCAGTCGGGGGTCACCCTGCAGTGGGGCAGCTCCCAGCCGGCGGGGTGGTGCTCACAGGCTGTGGCAGTGTGTTACACTGACTTGGCAGGCGGAAAAACAAGCCTTCCCCTTGGAAGCCCCTTTCTGTACGAACACGCTGCCCCTCCTCCCGCCGGGCAGCAGGTAGCTTGTTATATTCGTTCCTTGCTTCCTGCCTGAAACACATGGCCCCCGTTCCTATGTGCTGGTTCCCACCCAGAGAAGGCCGCTTTTGGGGGGCAAGAGAGGTAGTCGCCCTGTGCGTAGCAACAGCCTCAGGGGACCCCACAGATTGGCCGGGGCCCTGGGCAGGGCAGGGCCGGCTCCGCGCTCCCGGAAGGGGCAGGCTGGGCAGCCTACACCCAGCACTGCCCACCGCGGGCTCTGCAGCACAGGGCCCAGGGCCCGGTCGTCACCTTCGTGAACTTCTGCAGAATCTTCCGTTCCCATCTGCCCACAGCCAGCAAGGTCCCCGGGGTCCTGGGCCTGCGTCTGCCCCCGCCCCAAGCCCAGCGCTTCGGCTGCCTGTTTCCCATCACTCAGCACCAGGAAATCTGTGGATTATTTATTCATCTTCTCTCTGAGCCCGCTTGAGCCTGCCCCGGTCTGTCTGGCCGCGTGCCAGTGCTGTGAAGCATTGGCTCTGCAAGGGGCCCGTTTTCATCCCAGCCGGCTTGTGTTTTCCTGGCAGCGAGAGCGGATTCGAGCATAAAAACTGACTTTGCCCGTCTCCCTCCTCTGGTGCAAGAAACACCTGGAGCCTCTTCCCAAGGCTTCCCGGCAGCTGGAGGAGCAGGGGGCGCCTGGAGCCAGGTCTCTGTTCTCTCCGTGTGTGCACGAGCCTCTTCCCAGTGAAACTCGGTGGCTTCAGAGGAGTTCGGCAGACTGCTCAGCGGGCCCTCAGGCCGGCATCTCTCCGGGCCCCTGCTTGTTCCCAATAGGGATGTGAAGAGTTAACCAGCTACCTGGGAAGCATCACCCTTACCGGCGTGCTTACCAGGGGAGCGAGTTAACCGGCGGCCTGGCCAGGCCCCGCCCCCAGGATCCCAGCGAACCGGTTACGCGCTGTTTGACACCCTAGTTTCCGTATGGAGCGTGCCCGTGCCGGGGGAGAAGGAAGGAGGATGTATCCTCTGCAAAGCCATCAGGACAGGGGTCACTGGTCAGTGTGTTACATCCCAAGTTCGGGTACGCCCAGTTCTCTCGTGGGGTATGTCGGCGATTTGCCCAGCTCTCTCCGGCGTGGTGGTACCCCTGGACAGCGCTGCCCTGGTGCCGCACTGTTTCTACTCCGGTCCGTTTGGCTTGTTTTCCTGTGGTCGGCAGCGTTCCCGGGATTTCTGTGTCTCGCTCTGAGCAAGTCGTTTTGAAGGGAGGTGGAACCGGGGGGCACAGGCAGGACAGACCAGACTCCTCTAGTCTGGAAAATCGGCACGCCCCTGTCTGAACGCGTCAGCTCCAAAGAGTTTCCTGGCAGGGAGGTGAGCCCTAGTGCTGGGCTGCCGGAGGCCCTGAGTTCTAATCCTGCTTCGGACTCCCTGCGTGGCCTGGCCCACAGGGAAGCTGCTTTCTTGGGGCCTCTGTTTCCCCCTCGGGCCCAGGCTTATGGGTTACCTGTGTAAGCGGTTATCCCACTACGTCCGTTTCCTTTCCCTGGGACCGATGTCCCCGAGCTCCAGCAGGACACGTGAGGGGTTATTAATAAACCCTCTGCGCACCCGCGGAAACGCTCGCTCGCCCGCTGCTGCTCTGCCGTTTGCGTTTGAATCACAAAGGGAGACTCAACTCATTTTCCGGGCAGGATTTCACTAGCCCGCAGCACACGGTCACGTGACTCTTCTCGCCCGCCTCGAACGGCGTGCGGCTGCTGCGGCACGCACACGACGTGCAGGGGCTGGGGGAGGCCCCGGGGTAACTGCAGTGGAGTTGTTCCCTCTTTCCGCCCGGGGGACCTGGGGCAGACGCCAGCCTGCAGGGGGGCTGTCACTCTTGCCTGCCAGCCTAGGGCAGGGGGGAACGGGGTGCTTCGCCTTCGCTCAGGAGCCCCCCGAGCCAGCAGGCCAGGGGCACGTGCAGCCACCCCCGACAGCCCCGGCGGCTGGAATCGGGGATGGGGGAGCTGCGGCTTGCATTGCTGCCTGGCCGCTTCCTGCCCTGTGGCCTTGCAGCAAAGCCTGAAGACGTCACCCCTGCAGGCAGGAGGCCAGTAACAAGCCCCCCTGCCCTCCGCCCCAACTTCGCATTTTTAAGCCAACTTCAGGATTTTGGAGGATTCGCTTCTGATTGCCGGATGCTAGGCGCTGTCCGGGCTCGCCGGGGCCGGGGCCTGCGTGGGGCCCGGCTCTGCCTTTCCCGCTTCCCGCCTGCCACTGAGAAGCCAGCCCCTGGGTTCCCCGGCCCGTAATGGGAACAAGGGCAGCCTGTGCATGCAGCCGGGAGCCACCTGGGCACCCCGGGTCCCTTTGCTCAGGTTGAGTCCCCAGGGGGGAGCGTGTGGGGCCAGGCAGTGGGACTGGGGGTGGAGTTCAGACGGCCTGGGCCCTGCGGGGCAGGGACGGCTCGTTTCTCCCGTTAGAAGGGGCCCGGGCGGGGGAGCTGGCGCGGCCCAGGGAAGAGGCAAAGGGGCCGGACGCCGACGGGCCCGCGGAGGGAGGAGGGGCGCCGGAGGCTCGGCGGGGAGCAGCGGGGGGAGGGAGCGCCCCGCACAAATCGGCTGCCAGGGCATCCCGTGCGGGCCGAAGGGAGACTCGTGCCCAGTTCCAGAGGGCGGCTGGGCCGGGCGCGCTGGGGGGCCAGCTCGGGGCTGGGAGGAGAGTGGGCAGCCGGTGGGGGCTGATGGCCGCTGGGCGTGGTGAGGAGGAACGTCCCCGCCAGAGCAAGGAGCGGCCCACGGCAGCTAGCGCCCTGTAGGGGCGGGCTCCCGCTGGGGGCCTGGCTGTCCCCTGCCTTCGCCGAGTTGACCCAGTGGAGCTCCCTTGGCTTCCGAGCTCGACAGGTTTGATCCCAGCTGGCAGCCGCGCCGGCGCGGGCTCCGGGCCCCTCTCCCCAGGCGCCGGCGCGGGCTCCGGGCCCCTCTCCCCAGGCGCCGGCGCGGGCTCCGGGCCCCTCTCCCCAGGCGCCGGCGCGGGCTCCGGGCCCCTCTCCCCAGGCGCCGGCGCGGGCTCCGGGCCCCTCTCCCCAGGCGCCGGCGCGGGCTCCGGGCCCCTCTCCCCAGGCGCCGGCGCGGGCTCCGGGCCCCTCTCCCCAGGCGCCGGCGGCAGGGCGCAGGGCAGGCAGGTCTGGTTTCTGGCAGCCCCGCCTGCTCTAAGGGGCTGGGAACCTGGGCCGGGTCGGCTGCAGGGGCCGCCCATGGCTCAGCCAGTGATGATCCTGCAGTGGCTGTTCCCGCCCGGCCCCCCTGCCTGATCCCTGCCCTTGTCCTTCCAGGTTCCCAGCGGCGAGTGGAGGCTGCAGCCCGGCCAGGAGGGAGGATGTAGCAGGATCTCCTCCCCACCCCCCAGTCTGACCATGTGGGCGGAGCCAGGCACGCTTGAGACCCCGCGGGACTCCGCCCCTCTTAGCTCCTCCAAGGGGAAGAGGCGAAGAGCCAGGAAGCGGGAGCGACTGAGGCCCATGCGGCTGCCGGAGTGAGGCCGGGCGGCTGAGGAGCTGATCCCGGCGGGGGCTGAGACGCGGGAGGGGCCGGTGGGCGCGCCGGCGTAGAGCCCGCGCCCTCCCGTAGCCTTGCTCGCAGAGCCCCCGTCTGGCTCCTGGCCCTTTGCGGAGCCAAGCGAGCGCACAGACCTGTATGCCCGGCGTGCGGGGCCGGTGGGAGAAGGGCTCCGGGGACTTTCCTTGCGGGCTCCGGCAGGACCTTTTCCCCGCGGGCGCAGGAGCCAGGCCGTCATGGTGGCCCGGGCGGGGCAGGACTGATCGCCCGCGGCCCTGGGCATGGAGCCGTGCGTGAACAGCACGGCGGCTCCGGGCAGCCTGGCCTCCACCCTGAAAGTGGTGCTGGTGGGGACCCTGCTCACCGCGCTCATCGTGGTCACCATCTGTGGCAACGTGGTGGTGTGCTTGGCCGTCTCCTGCAGCCGCCGGCTCCGCAGCCTGACCAACTGCTTCATCGTCTCGCTGGCCCTCACCGACCTGCTGCTGGGCCTGCTGGTCCTCCCCTTCTCCGCCATCTATGAGCTCACCCAGGAGTGGCACTTCGGGTCCACCCTGTGCAACATCTACATCAGCCTGGACGTCATGCTGTGCACGGCCTCCATCCTCAACCTCTTCACCATCAGCCTGGACCGCTACTTCGCCATCACCACCCCGCTGCGCTACAGCCAGCGGGTCACCCCTCCCCGCGTGGCCGTGGCCATGTTCCTCATCTGGGCCGTCTCGCTCACCGTCTCCTTCCTGCCCATCCACCTGGGCTGGAACACCAACGACACCAGCGTGCAGAACACGGACCCGGCCCGGAGCACCCGCTGCAAGCTGGAGGTCAACTGCGCCTACGGGCTGGTGGACGCGCTGCTCACCTTCTACCTGCCCCTCGTGGCCATGTGCATCACCTACTACCGGGTCTTCCGCATCGCCCGCGAGCAGGCCCGGAGGATAAACCACGCCGCCTACTGCAAGGCCGCCCGCGCCGCGCTGCCCGCCGTGCGGGAGCACAAGGCCACCGTCACGCTGGCTGCCGTGCTGGGGGCCTTCGTCGTCTGCTGGTTCCCTTACTTCACGGTGTTCACCTACCGCGGGATGCAGGGGAAGGAGAAAGTGGTGGATGACACGACCCAGTCCATCGTCCTGTGGCTGGGCTACGCCAACTCGGCCCTCAACCCCATCCTGTACGCGGCTCTGAACAGGGACTTCCGGACAGCCTACCAGCGCCTGCTGCGCTGCCGGAGGGGCACGGCCCTCGCCCTTCCCCTCCCCAGGCGCAGAGCCTGCCGGCCAGCCCTGAACGCACAGGAAGGGAAGCCCCTGAGGATGCAGGTGAGGAACGGGAAGGAGAGCACGCCCAGTGGAGGAGCAGCCGCGGAAAGGTAACGTTGCTCCTTCGCGCTGGGGGGGCAGGGACGCCGCATGGCTTTGGCTGTGGGTCCAGATCCTCAGGGCCCACAGCAGGGCAAGAACTCCCTTCCCCTCGCTCTGCCAAGGGGACAGCCCCTCTGGCGAGTGCAGTATAGGGCCCTGGACACACTCACCAGGGGCAGTGCGGGTAGCCAGCCTGTTACACGAGCAAATGGGAAATTGTCCCTCCCCCCCGCCCCTTCAGCAGGCCAGGCCTGCCGGCAGGGGAGGGGACACAGGGAGCTGGCCCGGCTGGGTAATTCAAAGGACCTGGTGCACTGAGCCCTGTAGATCTCCGCCGGAGCCCCACGTGGTATGCTCCGGGGGCAGGGGCATGGTGCGCTCCTGGCAGCACTGAGGGCGGCAGGGATGTGCCACGCCGTGGTCTGGGTGGTGGGGAGGGCCGGCTGCCCCCAGCCCCGCCCCCCTTTGCCCAGGGCCCAAGTGCCGCTGCCTGTGTGCTGCCGGACTGGGGCCAGCCCGACCCCGCTGTGCCTGCCAGCGGCGCCAGGGAATCCCCCCGTCCGTGGGCAGGTTGGAACGCTCTGCCGGCCGCGCCAGGGAATCCCCCCGTCCGTGGGCAGGTTGGAACGCTCTGCCGGCGGCGCCAGGGAATCCCCCCGTCCGTGGCAGGTTGGAACGCTCTGCCGGCGGCGCCAGGGAATCCCCCTGTCCGTGGCAGGTTGGAACGCTCTGCCGGCGGCCCAGGGCCGGACCCTCACAGCCAGTGCCCCCTCCGATTTTTCCATCGGCGTGCGCAGTAAATGCGAGGTGCACCGAGGCAGGAGCGCGCGCGCACCACCCATAGACACACCTGCACCAGCCCTGGCTCCGTGGCCTGGGACCCGCACAGCGCCGAGCCGGCACCCCCTGCCGACGCAGTGCCCCAGCGCTCCGGGAGCCTGCAGCGGCTGCACACACCAGAATCAGGCGGCAGTGGCTTTCGTGGGCCGCTTGGCCTTGGCTGTGAGCCGCCACACCCCAGCACGTGCCCGGAGCCCGAACTGGCACCAGTGGTCTGAGCCAATGTCGCCAACAGCTTCCTGGCGCACCCCTGCCCCATGATGGACTCTGCCCGGGGGGGCGCGGGCAGGGCCAGGCAGGAGCTGAGTGGGACTCCCCTCCCCTCCCCGCTCCTGGCAGAGGCTGGCTCTGCTGCCCTCCTCCCCGGTGCACCCCCCAGAGTGGGGACATGAGTCGAACCAGCTGCCCCTCGGCTGGGTTCAGAGGCGCCGCGGGGGCTGCCGAGGGCACAGTGCGCAAATGGGCCGCTCTGACCTGAGGGGCGGCTGGTCTGCGCTCGGTTAGTGCCCCTCACCCCAGTCTCCCGCTGTCTGCTGGACTCAGCCGAGCGCTGGCCCAAGAGACCCCCAGCTGAGACCCTCTGTTAACCTCGGCCCCGCCCTCGATGGGCAGAGCAGCTTCGCCCCAGGGGCCGGCATCCCCACGCCTCCCCGTCGGCCCCTAACTCAGAGGCAGCGTCTCAGCGGAGCTGCCTGGCGCTGGGGGACTTGGAGGCTCGTGTGATCAGCCCGGGCCGAGGGGGATCCGAGCGCTCTGGACAGTCCGGCGCGGTTGGGCAGAGATGGAGAAGGGGACCCCGGCACAAACTTGCTGCTCCGTCCGCACACTGGGAGACGGGGTCGGGTCGCTAGCGCCCCGGAGAGGTTCCCCTGGGCGTGGCTAGTAGGGATGGACGGGTAACTGGTTAACCAGCTACCCGGTAGGCACTGCCTGACCGCCACGTGTCCCGCGGTGACCGGTAACGGCCGCGCTGCCCCCCCACTGCCCTCGGGACACCCCGCAATGAGAGGGAGCGAGCTGGAAAGGCTCGGAGGGACCCGGGTTTCTTTGGCAGGGCCCATCCCTCGCTGGAGCGCAGGGCGGCGGGGCCCTGCGGCTTGGCCGCTTCTCTAGCGCGTGGGGGCGTCCCCCGGGATCTGCGGAAGGGCACCCGGAGGCCAGCGGGCTAGGCCATGCACCGCCAGAGCCAGGCTCCTCCCTGCGGCAGGGCCGGCCGCGTGCTCCGGGAGACGGCAGCTCCCAGGGCCCGGGCCGGAGCCGCGTTGCCGGCCGCGGGTGAAGCTAGCGTCCCGGCCTGCTCCCTGGTCTCCTGCAGCCCGGAGAGGCAAAGCAGCCGCCGGGCCCCGTGCAGCGGAGAGCGCCCAGGCGCCCCAGACCGGCTGCCCCAGGGCCTGAGGGTCGGTGTCTTGTCTCTAGTTTAACCCCCTCCAGCTCGGGAGTGTCCCCTTGAGGCTTGGTCCTCCCGCCGCTGGCTCCGCGCTGGGATGCGCCCACAGCCTCTGGGTCCTGGCTGCCCCTCCAAGCTGGCGAGGACGCGCCTGGGACCGTCGCGGTTAGCGCTGCCTGAGGCTGCGGCGGGGGCTGCAGGGTGAGTACCGTGGGAGCTCGCCATTCGCCCCCGCCCTGCGTCTCGCCCGCTCCCTGCCGGGCACACGAGAGCCGGAGAGCGAGTCCCACTGGAGAGGGAGGAGCCAAGGTGGCTTGAGACTGGGGTGAGGGGCTCTGCTGCCTGCGGGGGAGCCTGAGGCCCTTCCTCGGGGAGTTCTGTCCCCGGCCCGGCGTGCTGTCCGGCAGCGGAGGGCGATCTCTTTGCAAGGGCACGGCTGCCGCTCGGCAAGTCCCAGCAGGGGGTTACTTTGCAGCCAGGCGAGTGCGCCTCAGCCGATGCCGCGAGCGGGCGCCCTCCACCCCAGAGGTGGCTGCATTCGACATGGTTTGGCTGCCTTGTCTGAGCCGGTGGCAGCTCCTAGGACCCGCCCCACGTGGGCACTGCTGGCCCTGCTCCCCGCTGCGGGGCTTGCGGCCGGCTCTGCGCCGCCGTGCCGTGGTGCGCCGGCCCGAGGCTGCAGCAGGAGACTTTCCCGCCAGGGCTCCGGTCGCAGTCACCTCTGCCGATAAGGACTGAGCCGGCGCAAACAGTGGGGTCACCTCTGCCGAGCCAGCATGCAGCCGGGCTGGTCCCGCGCCGGGCCCGGTCACCTTGGCGACAGCGCGCCCGGCCTCGGCCCAGACTCGCTCCCTGCGCGAGCGACGCTGGAAAGGGGCGAACCCGGCGGCTCTCGCCCAGGAGGGGGGACCCGTCCCCGGGGAACGCCCTGGCGCGCTCGGCTGGAGCAGCTTCCCGCCGGGGAGCTTGCTCCTAACCTCGGGCAGGCGGCAGAAGCAGCCCCCGGGAGGCCCGTTGCCACGCCACCCCCACAGCAGGGTCCCCCGAACCCTCCCTCCCTGCCCGGGATCTGAGCAGCCTGCAGGCCCCTGAGCACCACCCTTGTTCCCTCCCCAGCAGTCCTGCCCCGCCAGCTGGCTCGTCCTCCCGCATCACCGGCCCGGCCTGCTGGAGAGACCTCTGGCTCCGACTGGCGACCTTCCCCCGAGTGGCCCGTGGATCCCGGCGCGCGAGGAGCCGGCGACGGAGCAGCAGACGGTGCAGCGCCCTGCAGGCTGGCCTCCTGAGCCCGGCTGGGGTGCTGGCTGCCAGCCATACGGGCAAGGCCCGCTCTGGGCCCAGAGACACTGCTGAGACCTTGCCGGAGCGCGGGAGCCATGGGTCTGTAACATGAGCACCATACTGTGTCAGCATGGCTCTGGGGGTGCCCACACGTGTGTGCCCTGCGTGTGCGGGCATGGGCAAGCCTGTGCCCACCGGGGGGCATATGTTTGTAGTGCCACAGTGTGTGCGCACACAGGTCTGTGTGCGTGTTTGTGTATATGTGTACCCCTGTGTGGGCACAGGTGTGTGTGTGCGCGCGCACACGCGCACATAGATATTTGTGTGCACCCTGCGAGGGCACGGTTGTGTGTGTTCATGCACATGGGTATATGTATGTGGGCACAGCAGTGGGTGTGCATTCACAGGATGTGTGTGCATGGGCACGGCGGTGGGTGTGCATTCACTGGACGTGTGTATATGTGCATGATGTGGGCACGGCGGTGGGTGTGCATTCACGGGATGTATGCACGGCATGGGCATGGCAGTGGGTGTGCATTCATGGGATGTGTGTACGTGGGCACGGCGGTGGGTGTGCATTCACTGGACGTGTGTATGTGTGCATAGTGTGGGCACGGCGGTGGGTGTGCATTCATGGGATGTATGCACGGCGTGGACACGACAGTGGGTGTGCATTCACGGGATGTGTGTACGTGGGCACGGCGGTGGGTGTGCATTCACGGGATGTGTGTGTGTGTGCACGGCAGTGGGTGTGCATTCACGGGAGGTGGGCACGGCGTGGGCACGGCGGTGAGTGCGCACACACGTGCATGGCCGTGTGCTCACGTACAGCCCCTGGGCATTAGGGTGCAGGCGGAAGGAAGGACTCATGCCTGCTCCTCCCTGTGCAGCCTGGCTCTGACTGCTCGCTGTGTCTGGCTCCCACCCCAGTGTGGGGCAGAGTGGCGGGGGAGACCCAACCCCCTGAGCAGGCTCCGGGGGCTGGCCCAGGCTGCCCCGCCTGCCCCAGCGCTCTGCCCCCGTCACCCCGCCCCTCTGTAATCCCTTGTCTAATGTGAAGGTCCCGCGTTCCCACGCCCCCCTCCCCACGGCCTGGCCAGCTTCACCCCCCTCCCGGGGCCGGGCCGGGCTCCCGGCGGAGCAGGAGCGAGAGGCTCAGGGCGGGGGACCGGACAACGCGCTCTGCCCGTGGCTGGAAGCGTCGTGGGAACATTGGCCGAGGTGTCAGCTGGTGCTGACTGGGCCGGGCCCACTGGCCCTTTGCTCCCGGGCTGTCCCTGGCTCCGTTTCTGGCTCTGCCCCCCGTGGCCTGTGCGCAGGGAGCCGCCTCCTGGATTGGCTGTTAGCCACGCCCCCAGCCAGCTGTGCACAGAGCCCCGCGCTGTCACAGCGCCATCCTGTCATGGCGTGCCCCCCCAATCCAAACCCATCGCACGGGCCAGCCGGCGCCCCCAAGCCAGGCCCAGCGGAGACAACCCTGGTCTGACTCCGGCGGGGCTGGAGGAGGAAAGGCCTGGGGGGGGGCTTGTCCAGCTGCTTAGAAGGCGGGGAAGGGCGGGGCTCAGGGGGCTGGAGGAATGATTGACAGCTGTCACTGTGAAATAAATGAAATAAACAGAGGGAGAGAAAAATTCCCTTATTTACACCTGGGGAAACAGCCCACTTCCCAGAACCCCCCCCCCCACACACACACACACACGCTGTCAGTGTCCCCCGCCCCCGCACCGCGGCCAGGGCGGCTGGGAGCTGGCTGGGGCAGAGGCCGGGGGGCGCAGTGCGGGTGGTGCTGTGAGCTAGGAGAGCCGGGAGCAGCCGGGCGCTTGGGGCTGCCAGCTGGGCCGGACACCGTGTGCAGCAAGGCCGGCTGGGGGCAGCCCCGGGAGGGGTGTTTGAGCCTGGGCCCTGTGTCCCGTTGTCTAAGCGCCCCGGGGTCAGGCGCCCCCTTCCCTCGGCTCTGTGCCGGGGGTCCTGAGCATGGTTCCCTTGAGCCCTGGGGTCTGGGCGGCACCGTGGGCTCCAGCACCCCCGCCGAGGGCTTTCCAGCTCAGCCCCAGGGCGAGGGTGCCCTGAGGGGCTGCTAGTGCGGAGCCCGGTGGAGGGGGGGCCCCGCCCCTTGGTCTCCAGGGAGAAGGGTGACAGGCAGCCCCCTTCCTGCTCCCCACACGCGCCGGCCCCGGGGGCTGAGAGCTCTGCTTTGTGCCTGTGGCAGGCGGGGAGGCTGTTCCGCGGGCGGGCGCTACGGGCTGGGCCTGCAGGCCAGAGAGAGGCTGCCCAGGCTACCTGCAGTGAGGGCCCGTGTCCCATCCGTCCCCTGCTGTGGCCGGGGTCACCCCCGTGCTCAGGCACCCCAGGCCGGTGGGGTGTTGGGGGGTGCAGCCCAGGCCACGCAGGGCTCCCCGACTGGCGGGAGCGTCAGCCGTTCCCAGCCCGGGTCCCTGCCTCTCAGCCGCCTGTTTTCCTGCAAGGCCTGTGGGCGCCGGAGAAACGGGCTCAGGGCGCCTGGCAGTAGCTGGGTGCTCTCGCCGGGGGAGAAAGGGAGCCGTGGGCCCGTGGTGGAGCGGGGTGTCTGCGGGCTCCGGGCCGGGGGCCTGGGCACCACCCCGCACAAGTACACGCGCTCGCCCGGCGCTGCTGGAGGTGAGCAGGAGCCTCCCGGCAGCCCCTCCCCCTGCGTTCCCGGCCCGCGAGGGGCCTGTTCGGAAAGGCAGCTGCGCGCCAGGCGGGGCCCGTCGGCCGCGGGCCGGGGAGCGTCTCTCCCGGGGGGGCCGACACGGGCCCCTGGGCCGGCACCAGCGACTTGTCTCCGTGCGGGGCTCCCTGGAGGCTGGTTTCGGGAAGGCCCCGGCCCCAGCTGGCTCCTGTGGGGCAGAGGGGCTGAAGGTTCCCCAGGCAGAAGGGAATCTCTGGGTAGCAGGACGCTGGGGGGGGGATGCTGAACCCTGAGACCCCTGGGCCGATCTCCCTTCCCCCGCTGCCCAGACGTGCCACCTCGGGGGACCCGCTGATCCGCCCCCAGGCCCATTTCCAGCTGAACCTCACTGGGGTGCCTGACAGCTGCCCCCCCCCCCACGGCACCGGCCGCTGAAAGTGCTTAGCAAGGCAGAGCTGGTGGGGGGGTCCGGGCCCCACCTCGCACAGCGCCATCCCCAGTTCAGCGGGGCCCAGACACGGCCCCCAGGGGGCTGAGCGCGGGGGGCGGGCCCAGCCCGACAGTGAATGGGTAACCACGCAGCACCCCAGGGGTTTTCTAGTGGGGGGGGCGTCGCCCCATCTCTGGGCAACCCCAAAGAGAAGGGAACTGATGGCAAAGCTGCTGCCCAGCCCAGCGGAGAGGGAGCCGTGTAGCTGGGGTGCTGCCTCGGCTCCCCAGCAAAAGCTAGTCGTCCCCCCCCCACAGGCCCCGAAGGCAGAGGCTGATGCGAGAGTGCCACCTGCCTGCTGCCAGGAGACGGGCGTGCCAGGCCTCTGCCCCCCGGCTTGTCTGCCAGACCCACAGCTCCTGACCCTGCCCTCCTTCCATCCACCCCAGTGACCCCCCAAAACCCCTCCCCCACCCCCGGCTTGTCTGCCAGACCCACAGCTCCTGACCCTGCCCTCCTTCCATCCGCCCCAGTGACCCCCCAAAACCCCTCCCCCACCCCCGGCTTGTCTGCCAGACCCACAGCTCCTGACCCTGCCCTCCTTCCATCCACCCCAGTGACCCCCCAAAACCCCTCCCCCACCCCCGGCTTGTCTGCCAGACCCACAGCTCCTGACCCTGCCCTCCTTCCATCCACCCCAGTGACCCCAAAACCCCTCCCCCACCCCCGGCCTGTCTGCCAGACCCACAGCTCCTGACCCTGCCCTCCTTCCATCCGCCCCAGTGACCCCAAAACCCCACCCCCCGGCTTGTCTGCCAGACCCACAGCTCCTGACCCTGCCCTCCTTCCATCCGCCCCAGTGACCCCAAAACCCCTCCCCCACCCCCGGCTTGTCTGCCAGACCCACAGCTCCTGACCCTGCCCTCCTTCCATCCGCCCCAGTGACCCCAAAACCCCTCCCCCACGCCCGGCCTGTCTGCCAGACCCACAGCTCCTGACCCTGCCCTCCTTCCATCCGCCCCAGTGACCCCAAAACCCCTCCCCCACCCCCGGCCTGTCTGCCAGACCCACAGCTCCTGACCCTGCCCTCCTTCCATCCGCCCCAGTGACCCCAAAACCCCACCCCCCGGCTTGTCTGCCAGACCCACAGCTCCTGACCCTGCCCTCCTTCCATCCGCCCCAGTGACCCCCAAAACCCCTCCCCCACCCCCGGCTTATCTGCCAGACCCCGGCTCCTGACCCTGCCCTCCTTCCATCCCCCCCAGTGACCCCCAAAACCCCTCCCCCACCCCCGGCTTGTCTGCCAGACCCACAGCTCCTGACCCTGCCCTCCTTCCATCCGCCCCAGTGACCCCAAAACCCCTCCCCCACCCCCGGCTTGTCTGCCAGACCCCGGCTCCTGACCCTGCCCTCCTTCCATCCGCCCCAGTGACCCCCAAAACCCCTCCCCCACCCCCGGCTTGTCTGCCAGACCCACAGCTCCTGACCCTGCCCTCCTTCCATCCGCCCCAGTGACCCCCAAAACCCCTCCCCCACCCCCGGCTTGTCTGCCAGACCCACAGCTCCTGACCCTGCCCTCCTTCCATCCGCCCCAGTGACCCCAAAACCCCTCCCCCACCCCCGGCTTGTCTGCCAGACCCCGGCTCCTGACCCTGCCCTCCTTCCATCCGCCCCAGTGACCCCCAAAACCCCTCCCCCACCCCCGGCTTGTCTGCCAGACCCACAGCTCCTGACCCTGCCCTCCTTCCATCCGCCCCAGTGACCCCAAAAACCCCTCCCCCACCCCCGGCTTGTCTGCCAGACCCACAGCTCCTGACCCTGCCCTCCTTCCATCCGCCCCAGTGACCCCAAAACCCCTCCCCCACCCCCGGCCTGTCTGCCAGACCCACAGCTCCTGACCCTACCCTCCTTCCATCCGCCCCAGTGACCCCAAAACCCCTCCCCCACCCCCGGCTTGTCTGCCAGACCCACAGCTCCTGACCCTGCCCTCCTTGCACCGGCCCCAGTGACCCCAAAACCCCTCCCCCACCCCCGGCTTGTCTGCCAGACCCACAGCTCCTGACCCTGCCCTCCTTCCATCCGCCCCAGTGACCCCAAAACCCCTCCCCCACCCCCGGCTTGTCTGCCAGACCCACAGCTCCTGACCCTGCCCTCCTTCCATCCGCCCCAGTGACCCCAAAACCCCTCCCCCACCCCCGGCTTGTCTGCCAGACCCACAGCTCCTGACCCTGCCCTCCTTCCATCCACCCCAGTGACCCCAAAAACCCCTCCCCCACCCCTGGCTTGTCTGCCAGACCCACAGCTCCTGACCCTGCCCTCCTTCCATCCGCCCCAGTGACCCCAAAAACCCCTCCCCCACCCCTGGCTTGCTCAGAGTTCAGCGCTAAGCAGGCACCTTTCAGTTCTCAGCCAGGGCCTGGCAGCTTCCGAGAGCGCGTCCCCGAGGAAACGCGGAGACTCCCCGACCCACCCCAGGCCCAGCCGGCCCAAAGCCCCGCACACGCCGGAGCGAGCGCGCTGGGGAAAGCCCGGCCGGGTCGCGCTGGAGCTTTGTCTCCGCTTCGTTTCGGCTGGGGGCTTTGGGTTCACAAGAAGTCGCTTCCATCGCTAAGCCCCGGTTGGGTGGAGACCTCGCCCCCTCCCCCATTTTTCACTTCAGCCGTTTCCACCCATCTGCCCCCAAATGTTCCCCCTGGGAAACGTGTCGGAACCGACCATTCGGGCGCTGACAGAAGGGACTGCAAGGAATTTATCCCACAACCCCGAGCCGCTCTCCTGCCCTGTGGCCTGGCTCCGGGCCTGTGGCTCGCCCCCGGGCCCGTGATCCGCCTGGTGACTGGGGCCCGAGCACTGTGCTCCCCGCGAGGGGGAAGGGCACACGAGACGCACTGCCGGTGCAGGGGCCCAAAGTCGTGAAGCAGCCGGGCTCCCCCCAGACTCAGCCGCACTGGCAGTGCAAGCCGCCCGGCACGGTCTGAGTGCTGCAGCGCACCGGCCCCTTGTCCTCGCCCACCGGCCATTCCCACTCTGTGCTGGCCTGTCCAGACCAATGCAAGGGCCCGTCCCTGCCCCAGGGGCCTGGCCAGCAGGCGGAAGGGGCAGGGGCACGTTTGCCACACGTGGGAAGGGAGCTGGTGGTTACACCAGACGCCGCTGGCCCGAACCCTTTACCTGCCCAGGCGTTCGGCCTGGAGAGACGCGGGGGGCTCGGTGGGCACCGGGGGGAGACGTGATGGAAAAGCCACTGGGGCCCCAGCTGGGGTTTTGCTTCGTGCCGGGGGGGGAGGGCAGCTCGGGGCCATGCCAGGCTTGGGGGGGGCACCAGGCCAGGCTGGGAAGCCCAGTCTCTGGAGTGAACGCCCCCCTCCAGCCCTCTACACCCCCAGGAACGGGAGCCCCGGGCGGCGGCTGGTCTCTCCCGCACCCGGCGTGCAAACCCTGGGCCCTGGGCCAGCGGCACTGAACCACCAAGAGCTGCAAGTCCCCAAGAGCCGGCTCCCTGCCCCGGCACCGCCCTGGGACTGGGCCCCCGAGGAGCCAGAGCCCCAGTGTTTGAGCGGGTCTCCGCTCTCTGGGCGGGACCGGGCAGCCAGCCTGACTGCGGCCCTTGGAGACGAGCTCGCTGGTTCCAGTGCTAGGCAGGAGCTCAGCTGAGGCCATTGCTTGGCTCCGGCTCCGGCTCCGGCTCCGGCCTAGAACCCAGAACCCAAGCTCTGCTGGCCAGGCGTTTGTTGGCGTTGCTGACCCTCTGGCTGCTCTGGCAAAGCCCCCGTGAGCGCCGGTGCGCAGCCGAGCCAGAGCCGGCCACTGGGGGGCAGAGGTGTGCAAGAAACAGCCCTCGCACCATTCCTCCCCCCAGCCCGGGGACCCGGGGAGACCCCCCATGCTGATGTCTCCGGCGTGAGGCGCCTGCAGTGGGTTTCCCGCACGTGGCCCTGCGCTTATCATGGGCCCCACTTCCCCGAAGGGCCCGCCCTCCCTGAGGCACGGCCCAAAGCTGCAGCTGGGCATGGCGGCAGCACCCCCCAACCGGCGTGGGCCCAGCCGCGGGGGCAGAGGAGTAGGCTGCTGGTGGGGAGGACGCCCCAGCTGCCCCCCTGCTGTCAGCTGGGAAACTCTTCATGCCACCGGGGGAGCGGCCGCCACAGCCCCCCATGGGCAGAGCCACCACACGCTGGGCCCCTGGAATCAACCCGCCAGCCCTGACTCGGCACCGGACAGGCAGGGCAAAGGGGTCCCTACCCAGCGCTGCCCCGAGCCAGGGGAGCTGCCAGCCGGCGCCGTGGCTCTGCCCAGCCACAGGTGCACCGCGGCGGTACCACCGGGCAGCTCTGAGCATGGCACAACGCCGCCGTTCGGAGCCAAGCAGCTGCCCCACGCCACACCGCGCCGCGCACAGCCGGACTGCAGCTTGGCCCAGCAGCGCGGCTCCTGGCAGCACAGGGCACAGAGACAGGCCCAGCAGTGCAGCTTCCTGCACCTGCCTCTTGGCAGGGTATTGGCGATGGGCCAGGTGCCTGTGACCCTGCCCTCCACGGGCACGGCCGCCCACCTGTCCTTGCACGGGCAGCAGGGCGGGGGCTGGGAGGCGATTCCAGCGCTGTGCACGGTCAGCTAGAGAGGAGACTTGATTGCAGTGCGCTGGGCCCCTCCTGGCAGACCCCGAAGAGCCCCTGATCTGAGCAGGAAAAGGCGGCACAAGAACCGGGCGCTGGAAGAGGAAGCCAAACCAATTCCGCTCAGAAATGAGGCAGACGGTTTTCAGGGGGGGACAGACCTTAACTCTCCCTGGCACAGCAAGATCCGAAGTGCCGGGCTCTGAGCGCCAGGCCCAGGGGTGCCAGGACATGAACTGGCCAGCCCACAGGTGCCGGGGCCGGGCCAGGCAAATCCTGGCACAAATTAAGCCCTGGCCAGTTGCAGGGAAGTCCCAGGGCCGTGGTGGGTGCTCCGTGTCTGGCTGCCCGGCTGGGAGATGTCCCCGTCACACCAGGTCCTTTCGCGCCCCCTTCCCGCCCCGACTCTGCAGTCCTCCCGACCGCTGCCAGGCGCACTGCAGCCAGCGGTCCGGCCCGGGCCTTCCTCTCGCAGACCTGGGCCTGGGGGAACAGCTCCAAACCTCCACTTTGAAAAGCCCCTGTCCTGGCCGGGAACTTCACAGGCCTCCGTGGTGACGAGCGGGTGCCACAGGTGGCTTGTGCCACTTAGCAGGTGCACTGGGCTCTCCTGGGCGCCCGGCGCTCACACGCCAGGGGGCTGCATCCGGTATGGTGAGGCAAGTGGGACAGTCGAGTGGCGGGAAGCCGGCCCCAGCCTGGGCCCTGAGCTGATCCAGTCCCTGGCAGGGGGCTCCGAGCGGCTCCCTGCCAGCAAAGCCCCTTCCCCGTGTGACGGGCCGGGCCAAGTCTGGGCACCTCTCAGGGCGTCTGCTCAAAACCAGGGCTCCGTACAGCCCCAGTCTGGAGACCTTCCAAATAGGCCACACGCCAGTCCCGCCGAGCGCCCCAGCTGCCCATCCGGCCAGCGGGAACCTCACGAGCAAAACCCCTCAGACACCCCAGCTCTCCCTGCGCCCCAGTCAGCCCCGGGCCTAACACCTACCCCCAACGGGTCCTCCCGGTCCCAAAGAACCAGCCACAGATCCCTGGTCAATTTACACTCTGGATCTTCCCCACAAGAGCACGCTGGGCCAGTCCTTTCGAATCTAAACTCTACGGCTGTGTCTACACTGGCATGATTTTGCGCAAAGACTTTTAACGGAAACGTTTTTCCATTAAAAGTATTTGCGCAAGACAGCGTCTACACTGGCATGTGCCTTTGCGCAAGAGATGTGCTTTTGCACAAAAGTATCCGTGCCAGTGTAGACGCTGTCTTGCGCAAGAAAGCTCCGCCGGCCATTTTAGCCATCAAGCTTTCTGGCGCAAGAAATTAACGTGGCTGTCTACACTGGCCTCTTGCGCGGGAGGGCTTATCCCTGAGCGGGAGCGTCAGAGTTTGCAAGAAGCACAGATTTTGTACGTTACACAGTCAGTGTTCTTGTGCAAATACTCGTGGCCAGTGTAGACAGGGGGCAAGATTTTGTGCACAAGTGGCCACTTTTGCACAAAATCATGACAGTCTGGACGCAGCCTACAGGTTTATTAATGAAAGAAAGCAAAGGCTGAGAGTGAGGCTGTTAAGGGGAAGACGTTACATGCATCAGATCAAGTGCTTGCTGCAGGCTCTCAGCAGAGATGTTCCAAACTGCGAGCTTAGTCTCTGGTGTCCATCCTATGTCGGGCCGGGTCAGCCTCCTCCCCGGCTCGCTGACCCTCGCAAGGCTGCATCTGGGATCAGTAGCACAATTGAAGACCAGCTGGAATCCACCTCGTGGCACTTCTCTACCTCTCCTGGCCTCCCCGACCCAGAGCAGGTCGCATGGTGGAGTGACCTGTTTGTGTCACATGCCGGCAGCCATTCTGCCCTGGCTGGTTTGCAGGCCCCGTGAGAGCCAGTGTCCTTGGTGCGCTGCTAATTAGCATAGCCATTGACTGGACTGTCCTTCCTTGCAGCAGGCAGCGCAGAGCCCGTATCCGTCACTCCACACACAGACCTCGCACGGGCACACGGGTAGCACACACGGAATCAGTAGGGCACCAGCTTTCGTATGACCCCTCGCATGGCCCCCTTTGTACAGACTTCGGGGCAAACACCCCCCCCCCCCGTGGATTCAGCAATGATCGGGCTGCTCCCCTTAAATTCCAATAACGTGACGCCCGGCGGCGGCAGTGCTGTTGTCTCCGGCGGAGTGGCAGTCGCTCCAGGGCGACCGAGTGACGGGCTTCTCCAGTCAGGGACTTGCCACGTGCCAACCCAGAACCGGTGACGGTAGCGCTGCGGCACAGCCGCCTCCGGGCCCTCCCCGTGCTAACTGGCAAACATGCGGCAGCTCAGGCGCCTTCTCCCCCTGTACCGGGGTGGGGAGGGGAGGTGCCCCAGCCCAGGGCCACACAGCGAGTCGATGGCACAGCCAGGTTCACAACTCAGCCCCGGGCCTGCCCACCAGGGTCCACCCTGAAAGTGCAATGCAGCACGACACACTGAGCCTGTGGGACTCCCTGCCACTGGACGGCCCTGTGGCCAAGAACCCAGCCAGGCTCAAAGAAGGGCTGGCCCCGTGCATGGCTGACAAGGACATGAAGAGCTTCCGCTTGCTGCCAGGCTGAGGCGCAGGGGCTAGTGGGATGTGCCCCGGGAGCCCTAGCCGCACGTAGGGGGCTGGGGGGGTGCCCTGCACTGGCCCTTTAAGGGTTAAATGCAGCCCTGGAAGAGTCTGGAGCAGCAGAGCCCGCAGCTGGGGCAGATACAGCCAATTAGGGCCAGCTGGGGCTATGAATAAGGGCTCGGGGAGGGCGGGGAACAGACACGCTGGCTCTGGCTGGGGAGCAGGAGGGAGCTGGGTGCCGGGGGGGGGGGTGGCTTGCAGGGTGGGACCCAGGCAGGGGAGCTCCCAGGCTGCAGGGCCTGAGGCAAGGCTTGAGGGCCCTAAGGGACACAGCCCAGGCAGAAGGAGGCGGGTCCCCACCCCCTTGCTGATGCTGAGTAGCCATGACAGATGCAGGCTGCCCCAGGTGACACCTGGCCAGGGGTCACTGAGGCAAGGTGCGTCTAGAGCAGAGGTCGCCAAGCTGAGCCCGAGAAGGAGCCGGATTTATCAGTGTCCATAGCCCCCCCCCAGTAACAGTCGGCAGCCCCGTGGCAGGCAGGCGGCTCTGTGGGGGAAGGGGCAAGGGCATGCAGTCCCCTGTGCCAGAGCAAGGCTATCACTGATGATGCAGAGCACACCAGGAGGGATTATGGGAATCATGACAGGTGTGGAGAAAGTGAGTAAGGAAAAGTTATTTGCTTGGTCCCATAACACAGGAATTAGGGGTCACCAAATGAAATTAATAGGTAGCAGGTTTAAAACAAACAGAAGGAAATTTTTCTTCATGCAGCGCATAGTTAATCTGTGGAACTCCTTGCCAGAGGATGTTGTGAACACTGGGACTTTAACAGAGTACATAAAAAACTAGATAAATTCATGGAGGTTAGGCCCATCAATGGCTATTAGCCAGGATGGATAAGAAAGGTGGCCCTAGCCTCTGTGTGCCAGATGCTGGGAAGGGGTGACGGGAGGAATCAGGACGAATTGCTCAAAACCAGGGCTTCTTACAGCCCCGGACTGGAGACCTTCCCAAACAGGCCACACGCCAGTTATACCGAGCGCTTCAGCTGCCAGTCCGGCCAGCAGGAAGCCTCAGGAGCAAAACCCCTCAGACACCCCAGCTCTCCCTGCGCCCCAGTCAGCCCCGGGCCTAACACAGGTGAGGGGTGTTAGAACCTGATTTCACCTACCCCCAACGGGTCCTCCGGGTCCCAAAGAACCAGCCACAGATCTCTGGTCAATTTACCCTCTGGATCTTCCCCACAAGATCACGCTGGGCCCGTCCTTTCGAATCTACCGTCTAAAGGTTTATTAACAGAAGAGAAAAGGTGGAGAGTGAGGTTGCTGTGGCGAATACATCACATGCACCAACCACCTAGTTCTTGCTGCGGGTTCTCAGCAGAGATGTTACAGCTGCTGGCTTAGCAGTCTCTGGTGTGCATCTATGTCGGGACGGGTCAGCCTCCTTCCTGGCGCGCTGTCCCTCGCAAGGCTGCATCTGGGATCAGGACCACGACTGAAGACCAGATGGATTCCGTCTCCTGGTGCTGCTCTATCCCTGGGGCTGGTCACACATGGCAGTGAGCCATGAGATACTGACGGGTCTGCAGGTTTCCAGACGCATCCCTCAGGTGTGTGTGGGCCACCTGGAGAGCCGCTGTCCTTGGGGCCCTGCTAATTAGCACAGCCACTGACCGAACAACCCTTTACAGCAGGCGGCCCAGCGCCCGGCTCACTGCTCACCACTCACACAGACCTCGCACGGGCACACGGCTCTGTCTCGGGCAGAGAACGTCCCCAGCGCCAGCCCAGCGCCCGGCTCACCACTCACACAGACCTCGCACTGGCCCACGGCTCTGTCTCGGGCAGAGAACGTCCCCAGCGCCAGCCCAGCGCCCAGCTCACCACTCACACAGACCTCGCACGGGCACACGGCTCTGTCTCGGGCAGAGAACGTCCCCAGCGCCCGGCTCACCACTCACACAGACCTCGCACGGGCACACGCGTAGCACACACGGAATCAGCTTTCAGGTGCCCCCTCGCATGGCCCCCGTGTGCAGACTTTGTGGGCGCCGCAGTGAGCTGCTCCCCTTAAACTCCGGTGAGGTGACACTGGGCTAGGTGGCCCTTTGGCCTGGCCACTCCTGTGCTCTCCAGCCCCCAGAGGTTGCCGCTGCGTGAAAACTCTCCCCTGGGAAGGGAAGGTGGGAAGGGGGGACATTGGGGCGCCCCCCAACCTAGCCAGCACTCAGCTGAGGGAAGCCAACGCCTGCTCTCCCTTCCCCCGCCACGGGAGGCGGTAGATTGTCCCCTTTGCCTGAGGCGCCCCCCAGGACAGCCCCAAGCTGCACCCACAGGCGGAGCTGCACCTGGGCCATCGGGAGCTCAGGGCAGGAGTCTGCAACGGGAGCCCTACAGCCCGTCGGCCGCATTCCTGCCCTGCGAGGGGCCTCAGGGATGGTGCCCCCCCCCCCCGCAGGGCACACATGCAGCGTCAGGGCAGGGCAAACCGAGCCAGGTGAATGCGCCGCCCCGGCAGAAATCCTGCCTGGCAAGGGGCCAGGGCAGCTCCTTAGCCGCGAGGGAGCCTGCCGCCCTTGGCGAGGGGCTGGGGCAGGGAAGGAGAGGAGGGGGACACGGCAACTCCTCGTGTTTCCCAGGGGGGTAGCTAAGCAGCTGGCAGCTGCCTCCTCTCTGAGCCGGAGCGGGAAGCCCCCCTGTCCCCTCCCCCCGCCAAGAGAGCGGATTTTCTGGGCCGCGGCTCTGAGAAAGCGCCTGATGTATCCCAGCTGCCAGCCACCTCCGCTTCTCTCGGCCAGCGATCTGAGCCCCCAGCCCGCTGGGCACCCCCGGCCTGGCTCTCACGCTGCGGCCGCAGCCGAGGAAGGGTCCCCACAGCTGGGCAGGGAGGGGCCGGCGGCAGGGAGAGCTGCTCCCACGCACAGGCTGGGGGCAGGCTCCGGATGGGGCTACACTTGGAAGGGCTGAACCTCCACAGCTGCCCCCCGCGACGTCTCCTGCCGGGGGGAACGGACACCTGGCACCGTGCAGCCAGCGATCCTGGGGGTCTGGCTCCCTTCCCCGCCCCCCAGCGCCCGCTGCCGGGAAGGAGGGCCCCTGGCTTCTGCTTGGGAGAGGCAAGAGAAGAGACTGTTCCGCTGGGAGACGAGGGTTGCCAGATACGTTCACAACAAATCCCAAACTTAGCGGGGCGGCGGGGGGGGTGGGGGGGGACCAAAATTGTTCAGCAACAAAACAAAAAAACGGGAGACCAAACTTGTTGAGCAAAAGGAAATTTGTCCCTGCCGGCCTCCCGTCTGAGAAAAACGGAAAATAGACGGGCTACACATCCGGCGTTTTCTGGGGTTTCTCACTGGACAGGGGCCACGAATACCAGACTGTCCAGGCAAAAACCTGGCAACCCTGTGTGGGACAGACGGCCCTGGGCTAGTGGGACAGATGGCACCGGGCCTGCTGGACAGACGGCCCTGAGCTAGTGGGACAGACGGCTCCAGGCTTGCGGGACAGACGGCCCTGAGCTAGTGGGACAGGCGGCTCCAGGCTTGCGGGACAGACGGCCCTGAGCTAGTGGGACAGACGGCTCCAGGCTTGCGGGACAGACGGCCCTGGGCTAGTGGGACAGATGGCACCGGGCCTGCTGGACAGACGGCCCTGGGCTAGTGGGACAGATGGCTCCAGGCTTGCGGGACAGACGGCCCTGGAGCTAGTGGGACAGACGGCCCTGGAGCTTGTGGGACAGACGGCTCCAGGCTTGTGGGACAGACGGCCCTGAGCTAGTGGGACAGGTGGCTCCAGGCTTGCGGGACAGACGGCCCTGGAGCCTGTGGGACAGACGGGTCCAGGCTTGCGGGACAGACGGCCCTGGAGCCTGTGGGACAGACGGGTCCAGGCTTGCGGGACAGACGGCCCTGGAGCCTGTGGGACAGACGGCTCCAGGCTTGCGGGACAGACGGCCCTGGAGCTAGTGGGACAGACGGCCCTGGAGCTAGTGGGACAGACGGCTCCAGGCTTGCGGGACAGACGGCCCTGGAGCCTGTGGGACAGACGGCTCCAGGCTTGCGGGACAGACGGCCCTGGAGCTAGTGGGACAGACGGCCTTCGCCTGTGCCCTCTGTGCACAGCTCTGGTGCATAGTGGCTGCCCCACACTGTGGCTCATACACTCTGACTCTACTGAGAGCCAGTTATACCGTCCATTGTCACAGGGTCTGTCTCCGTCGGCCCGCCCCCTCCCCGCCGTGCTCCGTGGAGACCCCCGTTCCCTCCACCGGGCTCCCAAGGGCAGCTGGCTGATGCTGACTGTCCTTCGCGCCAGGGCTGCCTTTGAACAAGAGAGCCTCCGCAGGCAGCGCGCTGGTAGCGCCCTGAGCAGCCTGTCCCCGCACGGCTTCCATCGCTGCCCCCAGCCTGCCTGCGCGCGGCATGGGCGCCGGGGCTGGGCGGCTCCGAGGGAAGGCTCCAAGGGGCTTGTGCCAAAGGGGGTTTGTGCTGGAGTCTGCGGAGCCGGTCCAGAGGCCCCGGGGAGCGTCTATCCGTCTCTCTAGCGCCTGCGCATCAGAGCCCTGAGCCGTCCTGGAGCCGGCAGCCTTGCGCCCTGGCCCCCCCGCAGCACTGACCTGCTGGCTGAGCAGTGAGCCAGCCCAGAGGGCGGGGAGATAGTCTCCAGGGCCACGGAGCAGCCAGGATGCTCCCGGCCAACGTGCCACAGGCCGCAAGTTCCATGGTCCATGCGACCAGCCAATGCCCCATCCCTGTCCCTCTTCTTCCCTGCCTCCTTCCACCCCCACCCCTGAGCATAACCTGTCCCCTCTGCTCCCCTTGCGCCAGAGCCTCCTGCTGCAGGAGGGGTGGATCAGTGGGGCCTGCAGCCCCACTCACGGCTTGCAGACCCCTTGAGCCGGACATGGCTTGCAGACCCCCTGCCCCAGCCGCATGAATCCCAGGTGCTCAGTCTGCCAGGTGCAGACGGGCCGCTGGCCAGGAGGGGAAAGGGCCCGGGGAGCACACGCGCCCCCTTTCACTCGCGTGTAGCTGCAGTCGCAGGAAGCCAGGAGCAGTGCGGCTGCGGCGAGGGTGGCAGTGCCAGGCGGCCGGTCCCCAAAGGGAAGCAAGAGGGTGGGATCGCGCCTCGGCAGCGGGAGAAAGCCCCGCGAGCTGCAGTTCATGTGTCGAGAGGGCACAGTCAGAGCCCCAGCGGGCAGCCGGCCGGCAGAGAACGGGAGCATTCATGCCGTGTTACCACCCGCCCCGACTGCCCTGTGCCCGTCCAGGGCCCAGAAATGCTGCACCTCCCCCCGCGCCCCTGGCCTGCCCGTGCGCTGCCCCACCCCGAGGCCCCCGCCGTGCTGTGGCTATTATTAGCCTGGCCGCTGGTTGCCGGGCGCGGGGACCCTGGGGCAGGGATGGGGGGCAGCGTCTCCCTGCCGCTGGCCGGTGGATTTCGCATGCCAAGCACGCGGGCCGAGCGCTCCTGGAGCCTGCCCAATGGGGGGGATTTGCAGTGTCAATCACACCGCTCCAAATGTCACCCGGTTTGATCCGCTAAGCTGAATAAATGGAATTGATCAGGGTCACGGGGCCTCGCGGCTAAGCGCTAGCCTGGGTGTGTTGCACCAGGATCAGCCGGGAGGTGAGTAAACACCCGGTGCCCTTCTGCCGCTCGCCGGGCGCCCTGGCGGGCGGGGCAGGTGGCTGGGGCTCCGAGCGGAGGGATTAGGGCTTCCATGATTTCCAGGGTTTGTGCTGGGGGTGGGCCGGGAAGCTGGGGGCGGGGCCTGCAGCCTGCGGGGGGGTTAGTGCTTCAAACAGCGAGAAGGAGCAACCAGGCCGCGCTCGACGCCCGGCGGAGGAATCCCGGGTCATTACCAATGCAAGGGGAGAGGAACTCGCAGCATCAAACCCCCTAACAGTCTCAGCGGGGGCAGGGCGGCCCTGCCAGCCCCCAGAGGAGCCCGTGCCAAAGGGGATTCACACTCGCATGGTGGCGTTCCCCACGCCCATCCGAAATGCACACGCGCGTGCAGAGAACACCAGGGCCGGCCTTAGGACGTCTGGGGCCCTCCCTAGTGCTAGTAAACTGGTGCCCCAAAGCCCAACGGCAGCCGGGGGGAGGGGGGGCACTGCTCTTCAGAGCTGTGATTTTACCATCTGCAGCAGCGCGCCACTGACGTCGTTTTCAAACCAGTTTGAAACTCTGGACCTGCGAGTCCACAGGGCCTGCAGATTGTGAAATCACAGCTCTATTCGGAGACGGACAGTCTGCACTGGGCTGGGCCAGTGCCCGGTACACGGCTTCATTGCCCCCCGGGTGGCTCTGTCCCGGGGTCAGTGCGGCCTTGTCACTTGCCGGGTCTCTAGCTCCTCTCCGGAGGCGGCAGAGCCACAGAACTGGGGTAGGGAGAGGCGGGTGGGTGGCCATTATGCCCCAGATGTTCCGGGTGCCCTGCACAACTGATAATTCTGCATATGAGTAAGGTCGGCTCCGGAAAACCTTTGCCTACCTGGCCCTTGCCGTGTGCCGGTTGTGACGGCGCGTTGGGGTTTTCCCGTCTCCTGCACCCTTGTAGTGGCACAGACAGACTCCACCAGCCGGTAGAACAGAGGGAGTTTATTGCCTCTCCAGGATACAGCACAGCACAGATGGAATCTGGTTCCAGGGCAGGCCTAGGATGCCTCAGCCCCCTTGAGATGGGGGAGCCTGGGCCCCTAAGTCCCAGCCCGTTGCCTAGGCTGCTTCCTCCATGATACCAGCCAGAAACCTCCCTCCCTCACTTCCAGCCCTGCCCCCAGCCAGGGCTCCCCTCCCCTTCTTCCCATTGTTCCGCTCCCTGGGAGATCACTGGTCAGACAGGTTCGAAGCCCCCTTGCATAATGACTCATCCCCTGCCCTGCTGGGCCATGCTGCAGCCAGCAGCCAGCAGCCAGCAGCCAGCAGCCAGGGGGGGTCACTCACAGCTCACTGCCCAGCCTAGCAACCAGCAAGGTACCCCCACTACGTCACACCGGTGAAGACCAATGAAACCTGTCTCTAATGACGTGCCCGTGGCCAGCAATTCCCAGCCCGGCAGAATATTTGTCTCAGTTCATCCACTTGCGTGTGTTTGGTTTTTACTGGGGGAGGGGGAGTGCTGACTTGTGGCACAAATAACGAACCCCAGTCTCTGCAGAGCCGCCTCCGTGACTCTGGGACAAATGCTGTTTTGCTGTGAGCCGTGCCGTTCCGGATTCTGCCCCCCAAAAAAATCCTGTGAGGAGGTAGGGACTGTGTTCCTGCTTGTAGTCCCTGCGGTCACTCGGCTGGCTTTGCTGCACTGTGCGTGATTCTACTGGCCTGTGCTGTTCTGGAGTAGCTCTGTGTGTGTGCCTCAGTTTCCCTGGGCACTGCAGCACTATCTGGGTGAGGGCGGGAGGCTGGGCATGGCTCACTGGGGAAGTATAAAAACCCAACCAATGGTCCGGTAGCACTTTATAGACCAGGGGTGTCCAAACTTTTTTCAAAGAGGGCCAGATTTGAAGAAGTGAACATGCGTGAGGGCCGTCCCCGCACTCTCAGCCCCAAGGCGGAGGGCCTGTAGGGTCGGAGGCGGGCGGAGAGCGCAGGGCACGCTGGCCTCACGGCAGCCCGGGGGCAGGGCAAACCCGCAGCCGAGCGGGGGAGCGGGGCTGCGGACGTGCCCTACAGGGCAGGTTCTAGGACCGCGGAGGCCATGGGCGGCGGCGGCGCGGCCGGAAGCGGTGCGCTGGGCGCGCCAGTTCAAAAGAGCGCCGGGGAGCCAGGAGAGGGGGAGGAAGCGGGGGCCGTATTAAACCGGAACACGGGCCGCAATTGGCCCGCGGGCCGGACTTTGGACATGCCTGGTCTAGACCAACAAGACTTGTCGCTGGGATCCCCAGTGCTATTTACCAGAGGCCTCCTTTGGCTGGATGTGCAGCGGAGGGAGCTGTGTGAATCACACCTTTGTTCTGCTGGAGGGCTGGGGGGCTCGTGCCCGCAGGCGGCCGTCAGTCGAGTCTCAGCTGTCAGGCAGACAGGGGGTGCTTGCAGCATCAACCCATTCAAAGTGAGCTGCAGCTGGCTGTGCTCGGCATGGGGTGGCGCGCAGGACTCACCGGGCTCTGAGGCCAGTCGAGCCCTCTGGGCTACAAACGGGTTTCCTGTTGGGGAAAGTAACTCGGCTTTTTCCTCGCCCTCAGCCTGGGGCTGGTGCATTTCCAGGTGCAGGTCTGCTCCGACTGCCGGGCATCACCGGCTGGCCAGCGCCGAGACAGGCCTTGTGCACTGGGGGGGCCAAACGTGCAAACTCAGCTTCCCCCATGAGCACCCCTCCCGCTGCGGGTGGGCCCGACAGCAGGGAGCAATCGCCGGCCCGTGTGGGCTGATCGGAGCCACAAAAAGCTGGAGTGGGCGTCTCAGTTTGGCATCCAAGATGGAGAGCCGGGCCCACGGTCGAAGGCGGGAGTTCCAAGAGTGTGAGAAGCAGCCTCGGCAGTGCAGCTGTACATCTGTGCCAGAGCAATGAGTTAGAGTTGCCATGGAAATCTTAACTTTTGAGGCTCCAACTTTCCGAGAGAATGATTTGCAGGCACGATTCCTGGGCGGGCACGAGGAATCCCTGGGACTGCACGTGCACACAGGCAGCTGGGCGTGCAACTGACTGTTTGCACGTGCCATTGTGACTGCACACGTGACCTTGGGCAGCCTCATAAGAACATAAGAACGGCCGTCCTGGGTCAGACCAAAGGTCCATCTAGCCCAGTGTCCTGTCTGCCGACAGCAGCCAATGCCAGGTGCCCCAGAGGGGGTGGACTGAAGACAATGATCAAGCGATTTGTCTCCTGCCATCCATCGCCAACCTCTGACAAACAGAGGCCAGGGGCACCATTCCTACCCTCTGGCTAATAGCCTTTTATGGGCCTAACCTCCATGAAATTATCTAGCTTCTCTTTAAACTCTGTTCTAGTTCTAGCCTTCACAGCCTCCTGCAGCAAGGAGTTCCACAGGTTGACTAAGTACTGTGTGAAGAAGAACTTTTGCTTATTAGTTTTAAACCTGCTACCCATTAATTTCATTTGGTGTCCTCTAGTCCTTATACTGTGGGAACTATGATATCATGCTGCACGCACGGTTTTTGCACGCACAGCTCAGACGTTTCGGCCCTGCCCGTCATGCGTGTGTGACCGACCGGCCACGAGGCCGCGCTCTAGGGGAACCCGCAAAAGGCACCGCTAGTAACCGCAGGGCATGCACAGAGCCGTGGCTACACGTGCAGGGGCCTGATCTGACCCAGCGTTCCTGTCGGCCGGCTCAGCGGTGGGTTTTCTGGGAGCAAGACACACAGGTGCACCTGGCATCTGACCGGCAGCATGGCTCCTCGCATGGGCTGGGCCTGACGAGCCGGCAAAGTCCCCCTGGGGAAGCCTGAGCACAGGCGCATTCCTGCTGTGCAAAGGGGGCTGCGACCTTCTGGAGCAGAAATAATCCCTCGTGCAACGCACTGAGCTGCAGACACAATTAGCATCGTCCCTCGCCCATCTGCTCCGCTCGCCTGCTGGGAATATGAATCTGTTCCCTGCTCCCCGGCTCTTGAGCGCTCAGTGCTGAGACGGCGCCGCTGTGCCGACGGGAGAGCTTTGCCCAGCTGTCTGTGCCCGGGGCGAGGGGGCTCATTCCCCGGGCATGGCCGGCAGTGGGCAGGGCAGCCCTGGCCTTGGCTCCTGGAGGCCTTGCCGCAGGGCCAGTAGCGGAGCTTCGGGGCCTGCCATGGGACGGCGGGATGCTCCGGAGGGCCGCGGGAGTAAGGTGTGAGCAGCAGCCTTCCTGCTCCAGCTGTCCCCAGAGGCTGGCTGAGCCGGCCTGCCCCGTCGCCTTCCCTGCAGGGGAGGAGGATGCTTCGTCTGGCAGGCAGGCACCTGCTGGCGCGGCCGAAGGAGCCCAGGGGAAGGCAGGGGGGCGCAATGCAGGGTGCCGGTCTGGCGGGGTTACCGGGAGCCGTGGGCAGAGGAAGTGGCCGAAGGGGACCTGGCCGGACTGCGCCACGGCAGGGGGGGAGTAGCGCAGCCCAGCTCTGCTCGGGCAGCCCCCCACTGCCACCTGGGATACCCCCTTGCCTGCCCTGAGCCCCGGGGCCACCTCCCTGTCAGCCCAGCACTAATCAGTAGGCTTACCCGGCGACCAGCCGGGTCCAGCCTGCCACCCCTTGCCCCATCCCCGACACGCGCCCCCGGTCGCAGCAAGGGAGGAGCACGGCCGGGGCTGCCTGCCCCCGTGAAGGGGGGGGTTTAACGGCGGGGCAGGTTCCTCTGGCCTGGCCTTGCACAGGGGGGTAGGGGAAGGGCTGGGCCTGCCCAGGGCAGGGTCCCAGGGAATCGCTCTCTGGCTAGTGCCTGGGGCTGGGAGTCCTGGCCTGCAGGGATCTGTCCCGCACAGACGCTGCTAACAGCCACGGAGCCAGCCGGTCCCCTCCTGGCCTCGGCACTCGGCTTCCCTGCGATTGGAGACTCCTGCCCGGCCGCGGTTGGGCCCCCGTGTGCTGCCTGCGGACGGTACCAGTTCAACGGAGACAAAGAGCCTGGGACCTCAGCCGGCCGTCTGGAGCTCGGTGCAGGCTCGGGGCGGGGGCTCGGCACTGACGTGAACCCGGAGCCCGTCCGAGGGAGCCACGTGCCCGCGTTGATCTAGGGTGCCCGGTGCCCGGTTTTCAACCGGACAGTCCAGGATTTGAGCTTCCTGAACGGGAACCACATTGAGAAACTAGACCTGCCCGGCGTTCTCTAGCTCGGGGGGATGGCGACGGTGATGTCATGGCAAGTGTGTCCGGACTTTGGTTCATTCCGCCTGGCAGCCCTGCGCTGATCTGCACGGCTAACACACGACGTGTGTGGGAGGCACGAGCTCCCCGTCTGCGCCACGGCCCGGCGCGGAGCTGGCTGGCGTCCTGCAGCCGAGAGCGGAGGAGGAGGCGGGCCCAGCGCGGCAGGGGCCGGGCTCTGCAGTGTGGAGGCAGCTGCTGGCGCGGTGTTAGCGGGGGGAGCGTTGGGGCGGACTGAGGCCCGGTGGACCCGGCGGGGACAGCAGGATGGGCAGGGCGAGAGGGGGGCGGCCAGACTTTAGAGTCTCCCTGAGACCAGCCCGGAATCCGGCTTCGCTCGGCACCTCCTTGCGCTCGCTGTTCAGTCTAAGCTTGGCACAGGCGCCTGAGGGACCCGAGCAGGCCGGAGCCGGAGCCGGAGCCGGAGCCGGAGGAGGGAGCTCCCAGGGGGCTAATTGCAGTGATGAGGGCGGGTGCATTCCCCCTGCGCTGACAGCACCGGGGCTCAGGAGAGCTGGGTTGAATGCGGCCCCTCCACAGAGGCCTTGTGGTCCTGGAGCCTCCGCTGCCCGGCGGGACACTGCTGACGCGGGCGACCCCGGCTCTGTCCCAGGGAAGCGACGTGCCCGCGGCGCAGCCTGCGAAGCCCCGCTCGGGGCCTCAGCGCCGCTGGCAGGAGCTCAGGAAGGGGCTTCCGGCAGGGCTGGCCGGCGTCGCCGCGGTAGGGCTGGGACACAGGAAAGCGCTGACTCCCCAGCGGACTCTCGGCTGGTGTGAGGTGGTGTCAGCACCTTGCCGGTCACTGTGCGTGGGCTGGGGGTGACCCCTACTGGCCGGTGTCCGGAGCACTGCCCGGCAGGTGGGCTGCCTAAGACCCAACCGGTCTGACCGGTTGAGGGCAGCAGGGGAGCTAGGAAGTGAGTGTTGGGGGAAGGGCAGTCTGGGGCTGGATTCATGAAGGAACCAGTCTAAGGAGGGGGCTGGAATCGAGGGGCCCAGGGACCCATCTCAAGGGGGCTGAGGCATCCTGGCCCTGACTCCTGTAGCCACGTCCCGTCTGTGCTGGGCTGTGTCCTGGAGCAGCAATAACCCCCCGTTCTACCGGCTGGTGGGGTCTGTTCTTGCTGCTACGGGGTGAGGGTCGGAGGGACCCCGGGACGCTCCGGGTTTGCCTTCTCAGCAGCGAAGGGAAGGGTTTCTAGCGGAGGCTGGAACATGCAGCCAGCGCTGCCAGTGGAACACCCGCCCCCCTAGCAGCTGTTCATCCGGCCGGGGAGGGGTTCCTGGGCGCTGCTGACTGCGCCGCAGGATTCGAAGGGCCGGGCGATGCCTTGGGGCTGGGAAATCCACAGAGAGCCGTGTTCCTCTGGGGGGAAGGGCTCACGGGCCCTGAGCCCCCCTTCCCTGCTCTCAGTCTGCTCTCCTCACCCTGCCAGCCACTGATCCCTCAGTCCCCCGGCGGCCCTGCCCCTCACCTGTCCAGATTCCCCACCTAGCCCAGGGGTCAGGCGGCTGGGCCAGGGACCATCCCCCGCTGGGCCCTGCACAGACGCACACAGAGTCACTGCAGACCAGCATAGGGCTGTAGGATTTACACACAACACAACAGGCAACCAGTGAATGCAAAAGCAGAGTGGATCCAGGGCCACAAGAGTGGACAGGCCTCCCCCCCACCCCACTAGGTCACGCCTGGTTAAAGTCCCGGCCTTCAGCACATCCTCTGGCAAGGAGTTCCACAGGTCAACTGTGCACTGTGAAAAAAATACTCCCTGTGGGTTTTTTGGACCGGTTGCCTATGAATGTCATTGGGTGACCCCCTAGTTCTTCTGTTATGGGAGCAAGTAGAGACTTGGAGCTCAGTCTGGGGGTGCTTGGGTGCAATTACTGGCCCGTGAACCCATGGGGCCAGACCCAGAGGTAACTCTAATTGTCCCTTCTGGCCTTCACCACCACACAATGTACACAACCGTGCATGGGAGCTCTGGGTGTGTGTTGTGCCCACGTGAGAACCCGGCTGCACAGCCAACAAACCGCAGCCGAGCGTGAGCACCAGCGCCGGCTCCCCTGGGGAGGTTACCTGGCCCTGGGGGCACCGCGGCAGGTCCCAGCTCCGGCACCGGGAAGAGACACGGGAGAGATTGGAGCGCTGGGCAGCAGACTCGGGAGCTCTGCCTGTGAGGCTGAGCAAGGGAAGGCCGTGGGTGTCTCTGTGGGGAGCCTGGCGGGGGCCCTTCTCTCTGGCACAGCGCGATCCGCTGCCTGGACGGACGTGAGGCACACAGGGCACAGAGCTATAGCCCTGACTTGCAGCCACCCCCGACCAGCCGGCATGGCAGAGTCTCCCACGCCACCGGCTCCGGCCCACGCAGGACTTCCTTTGGGCCCCAGCCTTGCCGCAGGCCCACCAGGCCGACCCCCACGGCCGTCTGGCCTTAGAAGCCAGGAATCTGCAGGCTTGTCCTGTGCGGGAGGGGGTGCAGCCCCCATTCCCCTTCACCGCCTAGGGGCGAGGGACCCCCTGCGGGAACCTGCACACGCCCCTCCCCTCCCGTGTCTGCGCAGACAATACGTGGGCGGGCGCAGGGTCTGTCTCTTCAGTCTTGGCACCGTGTCCAGCACAAAGGGCTCTGGAGACACGACTCTGATACTAACAGCTGGGAACAGAGCCGTTCTCAGTCCAGGCTCAGGGCTGGCGAGGAGCCGGGCTCTCGATGCCGGGAATGGAGCCATTCTCAGCCCCGGCTCAGGGCTGGCAGGGAGCCGGGTTCTCCATGCTGGGAAAGGAGCCGTTCTCAGCCCCAGCTCAGGGCTGGCGGGGAGCCGGGTTCTCCATGCTGGGAAGGGAGCCGTTCTCAGCCCCGGCTCAGGGCTGGCGGGGAGCCGGGTTCTCCATGCTGGGAAGGGAGCCGTTCTCAGCCCCGGCTCAGGGCTGGCGGGGAGCCGGGTTCTCCATGCTGGGAAGGGAGCCGTTCTCAGCCCTGGCTCAGGGCTGGCAGGGAGCCGGGTTCTCCACGCTGGGAAGGGAGCCGTTCTCAGTCCCAGCTCAGGGCTGGCAAGGAGCCGGGTTCTCCATGCCGGGAAGGGAGCCGTTCTCAGCCCTGGCTCAGGGCTGGCGGGGAGCCGGGTTCTCCATGCCGGGAAGGGAGCCGTTCTCAGCCCCGGGTCAGGGCTGGCGGGGAGCCGGGTTCTCCATGCCGGGAAGGGAGCCGTTCTCAGCCCCGGGTCAGGGCTGGCGGGGAGCCGGGTTCTCCATGCCGGGAATGGAGCCGTTCTCAGCCCCGGCTCAGGGCTGGCGGGGAGCCGGGTTCTCCATGCTGGGAAGGGAGCTGTTCTCAGCCCCGGCTCAGGGCTGGCGGGGAGCCGGGTTCTCCATGCTGGGAATGGAGCCGTTCTCAGCCCCGGCTCAGGGGACTCAGCACTGAGCCCCTTTCTCAGCAACAGGGCAGGTGTGTAGCGGGGGTGGGTAGGGGCTCGTCTGCCCGGCCACAGAGACGGCTCCGGTTCCAGGCCTGGGCCTGGCGCTCAGATGCAGCCTGTGAATTGCTTCTGAGCCAAAGGGGGGGCTGCCTGAGACCAGGCCGGGGCGGGGGGCGAGGAAGTTTCATACCAGCGGTTCCGCCGGGGCGCAGGCGGGGGCCCTGGGCAGAGCTGTGCCTGGCACGGCCCCAGGCTCGTCAGGATAAGTGACTAATCGCCTCCCTTCCCCTTCATCCCATTACGGGATCGCAAAGCCGGGGGACTGGGAGGGATTATCGGGGATCACCAGCTCAGCCGCCGGGGCAGACCCGGCTGCGCACTCCCAGCCACGCTCCCCTGGGGCACCTCCCCGTGTGCAGACAGCGGGGGGCAGGTACTTGTCCCAGTCCTGAGGGTGCCGGAGCATAAAGGTCTCCAGCATCTGCTTCAGGGTCCCCTGGAACCTCCCCACCAGCCCGCTGGGCCGGGCGCCCTACGCTGGGGCCCAGGTGAGCCGGGCCCCGTGCGTCTCCCACAAGCACCGGAGCGGGGCCGACGTGAAGTGGATCCCTGGTCCGTGAGGACTCCTGGGGGACCCCCCCCTGCTGAAAAGGGCCAGCAGTGGGTCTGCCCCCGTGTCTGCTCGCTAGAGGGCAGGGCCAGGGCCCCGGGGCAGTGGGGAGCCGTATCCACGGCTACCAGGGTGTATTTGCTCCCCATTTGGGTGGCCCGGCCGACAGGCCCCGCTATCTCTAATGCTGCCTTCCAGAACCGCTCCTCTACGATGGGCCGGTGCCTCAAGGCAGCTTCCCCCATCTCGGGCTTCCCCCCCCCCCGGCAGGAGTCGCAGGCCCGGCCGTCCCACTGCACGGCCACAAATATCCCCGGCCAGTACGAGCCCTGAAGCAGCCTCAGCCGGGTGCTCCGGATCCCCTGGTGCCCCACGAAGGGGACGTCGTGGGCCAGATACAGCAGCCTGGGGCGATGCTTTTGGGGGACCACCAGCTGCTGCTGGACCCCCCATGCCCTCCCCTTCCCGGGGGAAGCCATTCCCGGAACAGGAATCCCCTCCCCCATGGGAATCTCTCCTGGCCACCCCCCCCCAGGGCTGAGCTGCACCGAGGCCAGTCCAGTCCCTCAGCCTCTGCCAGGAGGGATCCGCCTGCACCTCAGCCTGGAATTCAGCCGCTGGGGCAGGGATCGGGACCTGTTCCCCCCCCGCCTGGGGCCGGGGCTCTAGCCCTGCTGGGCCCCGTGTCTGCTGGGATGGGGCCCTGAGCCCCCAGCAGGGAGCCCTCCCCTGGGTCAGGGCCGCCAGCCCCTCGCTGCCTCTGGCTACGGGTGGTGACCAGGGCCCTGTGGGATCCATCTGGCCATTCCTCTAGTCACCCCCCATCAGCACCTCTGTGGGCAAGTGCCGGTGACCCCCACTTCCCTGGGGCCTCCTTGGCCCCCCATTCAGATGCATCCAGGCTACAGGCACCTTAAACAGGGTCCCGTCTGTGCCCCTCAGGGTCAGCTGAGTGTTAGGTACCATGTGGTCTGGGGCTACGACCTCGGGCCGGGCCAGCGTCACCTCCGCCCCCGTGTCCTAGTGGCCCATCACCTCCCTGCCATCCACCCCATCGGCCAGGTCGGGGCGACGGCCCCAGGCCCCGATGCTCCCTCTGATGTTTCCATCCGCGCAGAATGCAGCCAGTTCTGCCCACCAAGGGTGCACCACCCATAGACACACAGGCTGCTGGCTGTCCGCTCTGCCAAACCCAGTGCCCAGCTCACGGCCAGTGGAACCGGGGCTTACGGGGGCCTGGTGAGGGGTGGCAGGAGGAGGTGCCACCCCCGCACTCACCTCAGTGGGAGTCAGCGCAGCCCTGCAGCCTGCCCCCCCCCCCCCGCCACCCTCCCCTCTACAGTAGATTTTGAATCTCTTCTTCCTGGCGGTGCGTGTGACGGGGTGTCTGCCCTGCTCTGGCCCTTTAAGGGTTAAACCCAGCCCTGGGGGCGGGCTGAGAGAGCGGAGCCCACAGCTGGGGCAGATACAGCCAATGAGGGCCCTGCTGGGGCTGTATAAATAAGGGCTCTGGGGGGAAGGGAACAGACACGCTGGCTGGGGAGCAGGAGGGACCTGGCTGCCACAGGGGCTGAGGGCAGGGCAAGGCAAGGCAAGGCAGGGCAGGGCAGGGCAGGGCAGCTCTGACCTTACTCCCCGGTTGCAGGGCCTAAGGCGAGGCCTGAGAGTCCTAAGGGACACAGCCCGGGCAGGAGAAGGTGGCAGGTCCCACCCTCTTGCGGATGCTGAGTGGCCGTGGCAGATACAGGTTGCCCCTGGAACAGGGGCTAGGTGATGCCTGGCCTGGGTCACTGAGGCAAGGGGGTACAGGGGAGTTCCCTGGGAGGGGCAGACCCCAGAGTGCAGGGGCACCGACCTAGGGCAGTACTAGGAGCAAAGGCTGTCTGCACTGCATGCACGTTTTTGTGCAAGTAAAGCATCGGAACAGAGGGCTTCTTGTGCAAGAGTTATTCCTCTCCCCTTGTGCAAGAGGGCAGTGTGGATGGGTGTGACGTAGTGGGGGTACTTGCTGGGCTGTGGTGACCCCTGCTGTCTGGAGCAAGACCCAGCAGGGAAAACCTCGCTAGGCAGAGGTAAGGCCAAACTGGTTGAACCAGTGGCCAGACACCCCCCATGGAGAGGAACAAAGGAAGGTGGATGCGGCCCTGACTGGGGGGGGCAGGGCTGCAAAGGAAATTTAGTTAGTTACTGTCTGGGAGCATGGAGGAGAGCCTAGGAGAAGGGGCTGGAGTTTAGGGGCCCAGTCTCCCCCATCTCAAGGGGGCCTGAGGCATCCTAGCCCAGCTCTGGGACCAGACTACATCTGTGCTGTGCTGTATCCTGGAGAGGCAATAAACTTCCTCTATTCCACCAGCTGGTGAAGTCTGTTTGTGCCATTTCGGGGTGCAGGAGACGGGGAACCTCCAACGCGCCGTCACAATGGGCAACGGGGGTTTCTTGTGCAAGAAACCCCTATGGCTAAAATGGCCAGCAGAGCTTTCTTGCCCAAGAGAACGTCCACACCGCCATGGACGCTCTTGCACGAAAGCACATGGCCGTGTGGACGTGCTCTTGCACAAGAATTTTTGCACAGAAACTCTTGCGCAAAACAGTTCTTGCACAAGAAGCCTGCAGTGTAGATGTAGCCAAAGGGCACTGAGGCCAGCACCAGGGGCAGGATACGGGCCAGCAGAGGGCGCTCTGGGCCAGGGGGCTGATGCCCGGAGGGACCAGCAGGAGGCGCCGGGGTGAGTGCCCATCCCGTGGCAGTGCGCCGTTTGCAGGCCTGGCACGTCAGGGCCCCTCTGAAATGAGGGCGGCTGCGCTTCCTTCCTCCCGCCTTTGGCCTGTCTTGGCTGCTTAACTGTGAGCCTGCCCAGGCCAGGCCTGGCTCCCTGGGGCGTGGGCAGCACCTTGCCAGGGGGCTCGGAGCTGGGCCCTGTAACAGACCCTCGCAGCCAGGGGCAGGGCGAGTGCTGAGCCCACACAGCAGAGCCCCGGTCTGGCTCCGGCGCCGCCCCGGCTGGTCCGACCGAGGCCCTCGGTTTCCATGGTTAGAACGTTGGTCCCCAGGGCCGGCCTGGAGCAGCCCTCGGGGGCGCTGTGGTCACCAGCAGCCTAAGTGGCTCCTCTTCGCGCATGGCCGCTCTGCTCAGCCTGGGCTGGCAAGTGCCGCACTCTCCCTCCTGCGCTGCGCCGGGGCAGTGAGCAGCCGCTGGCCTGGGGCGTGCGAGCTGACGGCACCTTAGTCACTGATGCTGTGATGGGAACTGGCTGCGACATGAGCGGGACCACAGCCCGGAGCCAGGGAACCGCTGCCCTGCCACCACGGGCACGGACGGGAGGGTCTGGGCTCCGAGTGCTCCTCGCCAGAGCTCCGTCTGTCGGCGCGCTGGGTCGGACTCCGCCGCCCCTGGAGCTGGGCCTGGCTCCTGGAGCCGCCCCCGCCCTGCCAGGGGCTGTCACCGAGCACAGACCCCTCTGCAGGAGGCAGGCTGGCAGCAGCCGGGTTTTGGCAAAGCTTGGCAGCTCCCCTTGCCAGGCAGCTCAGAACCCAGCACTTCCAGTCAGAGTCTCTCCCCGCCCCCCCCTTCGCCACAGTGACCCTCTGAAGTCTTGTCCAAGGGGTCTCCGCTGGTTGCCAGGTGTCTGCTACCCTTGCTTACGCGGTGTCAGCATGGCCGGTCCCTCGCCGGTCCCTCCCACGCCCCGGGGAGCGGTGTCAGCACGGCCGGTCCCTCGCCGGTCCCTCCCACACCCCGGGGAGCGGTGTCAGCACGGCCGGTCCCTCGCCGGTCCCTCCCACGCCCCGGGGAGCGGTGTCAGCATGGCCGGTCCCTCGCCGGTCCCTCCCACACCCCGGGGAGCGGTGTCAGCACGGCCGGTCCCTCCCACGCCCCGGGGAGCGGTGTCAGCACGGCCAGTCCCTCGCCGGTCCCTCCCACACCCTGGGGAGCGGTGTCAGCACGGTCGGTCCCTCGCCGGTCCCTCCCACGCCCCGGGGAGCGGTGTCAGCACGGCCGGTCCCTCCCATGCCCCAGGGAGCGGTGTCAGCACGGCCGGTCCCTCGCCGGTCCCTCCCACGCCCCGGGGAGCGGTGTCAGCACGGCCGGTCCCTCCCACGCCCCGGGGAGCGGTGTCAGCACGGCCGGTCCCTCGCCGGTCCCTCCCACGCCCCGGGGAGCGGTGTCAGCACGGCCGGTCCCTCCCACGCCCCGGGGAGCGGTGTCAGCACGGCCGGGCCCTCGCCGGTCCCTCCCACACCCCGGGGAGCGGTGTCAGCACAGCCGGTCCCTCGCCGGTCCCTCCCACGCCCCGGGGAGCGGTGTCAGCATGGCCGGTCCCTCGCCGGTCCCTCCCACACCCCGGGGAGCGGTGTCAGCACGGCCAGTCCCTCGCCGGTCCCTCCCACACCCCGGGGAGCAGTGTCAGCACGGCCGGTCCCTCGCCGGTCCCTCCCACACCCCGGGGAGCGGTGTCAGCATGGCCGGTCCCTTGCCGGTCCCTCCCACGCCCCGGGGAGCGGTGTCAGCATGGACGGTCCCTCGCCGGTCCCTCCCACGCCCCGGGGAGCGGTGTCAGCATGGACGGTCCCTCGCCGGTCCCTCCCACACCCCGGGGAGCGGTGTCAGCACGGCCGGTCCCTCGCCGGTCCCTCCCACACCCCGGGGAGCGGTGTCAGCACGGCCGGTCCCTCGCCGGTCCCTCCCACGCCCCGGGGAGCGGTGTCAGCATGGCCGGTCCCTCGCCGGTCCCTCCCACACCCCGGGGAGCGGTGTCAGCATGGCCGGTCCCTTGCCGGTCCCTCCCACGCCCCGGGGAGCAGTGTCAGCACGGCCGGTCCCTCGCCGGTCCCTCCCACACCCCAGGGAGCGGTGTCAGCACGGCCGGTCCCTCCCACGCCCCGGGGAGTGGTGTCAGCATGGCCGGTCCCTCGCCAGTCCCTCCCATGCCCCGGAGAGCAGTGTCAGCACGGCCGGTCCCTCGCCGGTCCCTCCCACGCCCCAGGGAGCAGTGTCAGCACGGCCGGTCCCTCGCTGGTCCCTCCCACACCCCGGGGAGTGGTGTCAGCATGGACGGTCCCTTGCTGGTCCCTCCCACACCCCGGGGAGCGGTGTCAGCATGGCCGGTCCCTCGCCGGTCCCTCCCACACCCCGGGGAGCGGTGTCAGCATGGACGGTCCCTCGCCGGTCCCTCCCACATCCCGGGGAGCGGTGTCAGCATGGCCGGTCCCTCGCCGGTCCCTCCCACACCCCGGGGAGCAGTGTCAGCACGGCCGGTCCCTCCCACGCCCCAGGGAGCAGTGTCAGCATGGCCGGTCCCTCGCCGGTCCCTCCCACGCCCCGGGGAGCAGTGTCAGCATGGCCGGTCCCTCGCCGGTCCCTCCCACACCCCGGGGAGCAGTGTCAGCATGGCCGGTCCCTCGCCGCTCCCTCCCACGCCCCAGGGAGCAGTGTCAGCATGGCCGGTCCCTCGCCGCTCCCTCCCACGCCCCGGGGAGCAGTGTCAGTGTCCCACGCAGAGGACCCGAACTTCCCTAGGTCACGAGCGGAGTGACCCTGCTCAGTTCGCTCTCGGAGGGGGGAGAACTGTGACGTAGTGGGGGTACCTGGCTGGTTTCTATGCTGCTGGCTCTGGGGTAACCCCCACTGGCTGCCGTGGGTACCACGACCCAGCAAAACAGGATGAGTCACTATGCAAACCAGTATGGCCAGACACCCCCCATGGGGAGGGACAAAGGAAGGTGGATGCTGCCCTGGCTGGGGGGCAGGGCTGGAAGAGAGTTAGTTGGTTGCTGGCTGGGAGCAGGGAGGAGACAGCCTAGGGAAAGGGGCTGGAGTTTAGGGGCCCAGTCTCCCCCCATCTCAAGGGGGCCTGAGGCATCCTAGCCCAGCTCTGTGACCAGATTCCATCTGTGCTGTGCTGAATCCTGGAAGTTTAGGCAATAAACTTCCTCTATTCCACCGGCTGGTGCAGTCTGTTTGTGCCATTTCGGGATGCAGGAGACGGGGGACCCCCAACGCGCCGTCACACCTTCCAACAGCAGCTGGCCCGCCTTGCCCTGGGCCACACAGGGACCCATTATTTAAAGTAGGCCCCAGGCAACCCAGCCTCCCTGGTGTGCTCTGGGCTCCCTTCCGGGGCATGGGAGGGACCGGCCGTGCTGACACCGCTCCCCGGGGCGTGGGAGAGACTGGCGAGGAACCAGCCGTGCTGACACCGCTCCCCGGGGTGTGGGAGGGACCGGCGAGGGACCGGCCGTGCTGACACCGCTCCCCGGGGCGTGGGAGGGACCAGCGAGGGACCGGCCATGCTGACACCGCTCCCCGGGGCGTGGGAGGGACCGGCGAGGGACCGGCCGTGCTGACACCGCTCCCCGGGGCGTGGGAGGGACCGGCGAGGGACCGGCCGTGCTGACACCGCTCCCCGGGGCGTGGGAGGGACCTCTGGGCATGGCTGCCAGCCAAGCATCACCCCTGGCCAACGGCCCAGCCAGCCGGTACCCGGTACACCACCCCCTCTAGGCACGGCTGCCAGCCAAGCATCACCCCCCGGCCAACGGCCCAGCCAGCCGGTACCCGGTACACCACGCTCTCTGGGCACGGCTGCCAGCCAAGCATCACCCCCGGCCAATGGCCCAGCCAGCCGGTACCCGGTACACCACCCTCTCTGGGCACGGCTGCCAGCCAAGCATCGCCAACAGCAAAGGGGCAGGAATTAACCACCGGAGCCACTCCCAGGGCAGGGTGTAGTCGCCAGAGGGGATCCTTTGCACCCAGCTCTGCCCAGGCCAGGACTGGGGGCAGGTGCTGCCCAGGGGTCCCTGCTCTTCCCAGCTCCTCCCGGCTGCCGCCATCACCCTCCCTTCCCGAGTCTGCCCGCAGCTTCCTCCTTCCCTCGGGAGGAATGGGCCTGGCTGAGGCCTGGCTCCCAGCTTGCAGCCCAGCAACGCTCCCCCAGCCCCCAGCCCCCTCCCTACTCCGGCCGTGCCAGGGGAGCCGTGGAGAGGCTCCGTGCTCCCCAGCGCTTGGCCTGATCCGCCCGGGCAGGGAAGTGACCCCCCCTTCTCCCGCCAGCTGGCAGAGGGGGCGGGCTTTGGTGACGTGGGGGGCAGGAAAGACCCTGGGCAGAGCCCCCCCCCCCCCCGGCCGCCCGCTGTGGAAGGGAGGGGGCGGGTCTCGGCGCCCTGCCTGGCGGGGCCCAAACTTGAGCCAAGCGCAGCGCGCCCCGCCCTCGGGGCTGCCCCGCCCGCGCCGCTCCCGCCGCCTCTGCCTCCGCCCCCGCGCCGGGGAGCTGCCCCGCGGCCGCCCATGCCCCGCTGAGGGCGATTTCCACCGCCCCCCCTTGCCGGGCGGGGCGCGGGTGGCACCGACGCCGGCAGCGCGCAGGAGTCGCGGCCCGGCGCAGCCAGCGCAGCCTCCGGCGACCAGGTTGGTAGCGCTTTGTCCGCCCGCCTCGCCCCCCACCCCGGGCCCGGCCCCGCCGCCTTCAGCACCGCGGGCGCGGACAGCTCCCTGCGCCCTGGGCGCGCCGGCCTCCCAGCGGCGGGGCCGGGCCTGTGCGCTCGGCGGGCCCCGCTCCCCTCCCCTTGCCCGGCCGCCCTCCCACGGCAGCGAGACGCGGCAGCGCGCTGCAGGGCGTCCCCGGGCCGCTCCGCTCCTCTGCAGCCGGGCCCCGGGCCGCTGGGAGCCGCGCAGCCCGGGGGGAACCCGCCTCCCGCTCCCCGCAAAGGGGCCCGGGGCGATGGCGAGCTGCCAGGGAGGGTCCCGGGATCCCCACCCCCAGGCCGGGAGGGGCGGCTCCCTGCAGCAGAGCCGGGGGGAAGGGCCCAGGCGGGCCTGGCTCTGGCCTGTGGCTCGGGGGAAGCAGCTGCCGGGCCTGTTCCGGTGGGAGGGCGGCTGGCGAAGGCCCGTGAGAAGGGCTAGAGGGAGGCTGCTTCCACGCCACAGCCCGTGGCCTCGGGCGACTCCGGCCGCCCTCGCTGTGGTTGGCATTGGGCCCTTCCACGCTGGGCTGCCTGCACCCCGAGTCCCCAGAGCCAGGGCCCTCCTGGGCAGGAGACACAGGGCCGCCAGCCTGCCCCGTCTGCACGTGTTCTTAGCCCTAAGCCGGGCGCCTAGTTCCTGGGCCCAGCGCTGGTGGACCCCTGGCTCTGACCCTGGGAGATGGCTCCATGGCCCTTGATCCCAGGCAGTTCCCTGCTCTGCTGTTCCTCAGTTCACCCAGTTTCTCTAACGCCACCTCCCTGACCCCCCCCCCCCGAATTCCTCTCCCCCTCCTTTACCAGCCTCCGTGTCTCCGCCAGCCCCTCCACTCGCCGCCCGGCTGAGCTACGCCTCGGGAGCCGGTTACGCTTTGGAGCCTTATGCACCAGTCCATCCCCCCCAGCCGTTCCCAGGGCACGTCCCCAGGCCCCTGGGGAGCAGGGAGTGGGGCGGAGCTGGGGGAAGAGGGAGCCAAGCTCTGGTCTCAGAGGCGGGTAGTGTGACTGCAGATTGCCCCTCCATCGCCCCAGGCCGCCCTGTGGGACTTGGCTCTGGGTTCCCAATGGGTGGCGGGGATACTGGCTTGTCAGAGCCGCGTGCTGGGCGTAAGTGGCAGGGAGCAGGTAAAAGCAGCCAGCTGCCCAGTCCAGGAGAGGTGCCAGGGAGCAGGGTGCCTGCCGGCAGGGCTCAGCCCAGCTCCCCCTGCAGAGCCATGTGGGTCTGCCCCCTAGAAATCAGCCCCGTGCCATACGCCAGCAATGGAGCAGCGGCCTCGGAGCTAAGCGCTGGGCCAGGCCTGCCCCTGGGTGTGCTGAGAGCTTGCTCACAGGGGGCGTGCACTCACCTTCTTGTTGGGCCAGGGCTGGACTCAGGGCCATGGAGCCAGGGCAGGGGCACTTACCGGTCTGTCTCCAAACCCTCCTTGGTCCCAGCAGCGCTAGCCGTGAAATGGTCCCCCAGACACTGCTCTTAACACCTGCAGGTCACGCCCCGCTGGCTCCTGGTGCTGAGTGCGAGCCCTTGGCAGCTGCGCGACTGAGCCGAGCCAAAGCTCTTTGTCCGGGCTCTTGCCATGGGGAAGGAAAAGTTGTCCCAACTCCCAGCCACCAGACGCCTCCGCGGAGAGCAGGCTCCATGAGTTAGGGGCGGGCTGCAAAGCCAGACGGGCCAAAGTTCGCCGTTTAAATCGACAAAGGCAGGCGACAAATGGAGGTGAAGGGACGTGCCCAAGGCACGCAGCAGGGCAGTGGCAGGAGTAGAGGCCAGGCCCTCTGCTGCTCAGACTAGTACCTAACCACTAGGCAAGACTGCCTGCAGGGAAGTCTCTGTTCTTTAGAAAGGAGCAAAAAGTTCAGGGGGAGCCAAGCCCCTTGATTTCCCATAGGGAGTATCAGGTTGTGTTGCCGCCATGAACACCTTAAGTGTGTCCACCTTGACCTTGGTGCCGCACCCAGCGCGTCCAGCCCTCGGCTCCGCGGAATCAGAGGAAGGGGCAACTCAGGACGCGTAGCGGCCAAGATCACTTGGATAACACAAACCTCTGCAAGGCAGAAAGAGACCCCTGAGCTGGGCCTGGGGAGAGGAGCTGTCCGCACGGGTGGGGAGCCGGGCAAATGGAAGGCCAGCGCCCGGAAGCAGCCTGGGGACAGGAGCAGGGAGCGGCCAGGGTGTTGGTCTCCGCTGCGTTTGCACCACTCTTTTCTTGGTTTTCCAGAAGTGCGCCCTGCCCCCCCCCCCCCCAACTCTGCTCCCGTTGAACTCTGTGGCGCGGCACTGCCGTGGCAAGGCCCAGCCGGGCGGCGAGGCGACTCACGGCGCGGCCCCAGAGGTGGCTGCATTTGAGCGGTGCTGAGTGAGCCATGTTTAGATTGTGCTGTGCCGGGGCTGGCGCAATGGGACAGCGTGCAGGACCTGACGCGAGCCTCCCCCTAAGACCCGTCTGACACGCTCCGGCCTGCCCCGTTTCGTTCCTTGACACCAGTGCCCGGCCGTCCATGGAGGCGCGTTCCGGCCCAGAGGGACTGGCTGAGGGCGGGCGGGCGGGGTGTCTTCGTTGGAAGCTGTTTTACCTGCTCCGTGGCCCCCTTTCCCCACCCAAACTCTCCGGCTCCTGCAGAACGGGCGGCTGCTACCCCCGCGCAGGGAGCGCTCCCTTCTCCCCGGGGCCGCGTTCTGCGGAGCTGCGTGGCTGGAAAGGCCCCGTGCTCAGCTTTCCCGTCAGCGCGGCTCGCTCGCCTCCCTTCCGCCCTCACAGCTGCCTGAGCTGAAGTGGTTCTAAGCGCAGGGATCGTAAGAGGCCAACCCGCCCGGCTTGATGGAGCGCTTGCCCCGGGGGCGGGCGGAGGCGGCAGGTCCCCGGGGACAGTGAAAGGAGCCTGGGAGCGAGGTAGCATCTGCCGTGGCATGCGCAGGAACCGACCTGCGGATGGAAGCGGGGGGACTGCGGTGGAGTTCCTCAGCACCCACAGCCTGGCTGTGCCTGGTGTCGCCTGCCCGGGGCACCCGGCCTCTCCCTCCTCCCCACGGCAGCCAGCGCTCCGCCCCAGCAGCTTCAGGCGCCTTTCCCGCCGCACCCCCGGGCCACTGCTTCGCTGCCGTTTGCTGCCTCTCCCGTGGGGCGAGCACACTGGGTCCGTGCTGCAGGGGAATATTTCACTGCACGGGCCTGGCTAAGCCTGTGGAGACAGCGGCCTGCCCACCCACGCTGGTACTGCCCTTTTCATGGCCTCCTTCGGCCACGCTGCGTGGCTAAAAGCCAGCGTTGTGCCCTGGGAGAGCCCTCCGTGGCAGTCAGGGAACTAGCTGGCGGTGATGTCACAGTGCGTTGCCGCGGTAATGGCCGTGATGTTGCTAGGACACAGTGATGATGCAACAAAATGAAGGAAGAGAGGAGCCAGCTCCGGCTTGGTCCCGGAGTTCCCCAAACTCCTCCCCTTTTCCTTAAATATGACTGTAGTCCTGGCTGAAGGTGCCAGGTTTGCTTCTCCCCAGGTGCGTGCACACACACACGTACACACACAGAGACAGACACACGTACACACACACAGACACACACAGCCACGCACACACGTACACACACAGAGACACACACAGCCACGCACACACGTACACACACAGAGACAGACACACAGCCACGCACACACGTACACACACAGAGACAGACACTCAGCCACGCACACACACAGAGACAGACACACAGCCACGCACACACGTACACACACAGAGACAGACACTCAGCCACGCACACACACAGAGACAGACACACAGCCACGCACACACGTACACACACAGAGACAGACACACAGCCACGCACACATGTACACACACACACACAAACATACACATACACACACACCCCAGGAATCCCCTTGACTCTGCCCTGCGGAGACAGGTAATGGGGGTCTCCCTGACCCACTCGGTTCTTGGCATCTTGGCTGCCCGAGGGGAGCCAGCCAGTGGCCCCTGGAAACGCCACTTCTGTCCTGGGGTCCCCATCCGAGCCCCCCTCCCTCGTCCCATTCAGGGCTCCCTTCCCGGCCCAGGCCTCCCCCTGTGGTTCTCCCTGTCAGCCCTCCCCCACGCACCCCGCCCCTCCGGCCACAGCCTCGGTTCTCCTCGGGGAGTCCATTCCATTCCCAGCAGCCCCTGCTGTCCTGCCCCTCCCGCCCGAGACCCACCAGGAGATGCTCCCTCCTCGTAAGAGGCTGAGCGACCCTATCGGTGCCCCCAGCCCTGCCCCACCCCCGGGGCGTGTGAAAGCGACAGCCTCGGCCCCTTGGCGCCAAAACCCTTCCCCCGGGAGCTGCAGCCCTGCTGCTGTGAAGACCCCTACCACTGCGCTGGTGCTACACAGCCCGTCGGCTCCAGCAGGCGTGGACTCCGGCTCCGGCTCCGGCTCCAGCTCCAGCACTGGGCCGAGCAAAGGCTGCAGTGAGCCCGCAGCTCCCAGGGCCAAGCCGCTGCGCTGCCACTCAGCTCCCCCGCTCTGGGCCACCTGCACGCCAGCACCCGCTGCCCCATCCCTCCGTGGTAGGGCTGCACCACCCAGGGGTCAGAGCCTCAGACAGTGCTGAGCATCTGCCGTTGGGAAGCCAAGCCCCCGGAGTCTCACGTTGGAGCTGACCAGTGGAGCCCCCTGAAATCACGAGCCATTTGTGACTGCGTAGGCCGGGGCTCCTAGCACCATCCGCCATGCCTGGCTCAGCAGACGGCTCCTGTGGTGTCCTGCCCCACGCCAGGCCCCCCCTCGGCAGCCTCCCTGCGGAGAGCCCGGCCTTGCTGCTTAGCCTCAGCTCACAACAAACAGACACCAGATGTCTGCGCCTCTGAGCACTCCCGTTCCTGCTCGGAGCGGCTGCGGCTGTGCCAGCGGGAGGCCTTGCCAACAGGCTGAGATAGTCCATATGCCCCAGCCAGGATCTGTCTTCCTGCCCCGCATCCCTGCTAATTTTTTCCACCCCCATGTGCAGAATCCATTTTGTGTTGTGCACCAAGGCATGTGCAGATGTGCACCACAGTAGAAACACCTGGCACTGGCGGTGGGCAGCTGGGCGGCACCTGAACCTCTTTTGGGCGGCCGCCAGGTGCTCAGCTTACAGGGAAGCCTGTCGGCAGCCCAGAGAAATGACAGTGAAGACTCGTCCGTCTGGCCAACCCGCCCGCCACGCTGCCACGGACCCCCCTTCCCCCGGCAGACCATGGTGGGAGCAGTCCAGCCTCTTCCAAAACCTCCCTCTGCTCCCCTCCCCTCCCCTCCCCTCCCCTCCCCTCTGGAGGGGTGTGGACACTCCGGCCTCGCCTGTTGGTTGCCGGGCAGCGCCTTGCAGGTTTTCATTGTTCTTGGATTTTCCATTGTGCTGGGTGGGACTCAGCCAGTCCTGTAATGACCCTCCCGGACAATTAGTCATGCCCCTCCCCCGCCCGTCTCTTGCTCTCCCCTCCAGCAAACTCACAGCAGGGCTATCCGCAAAAGTTTGGTCCACCCAGCTCGGTTGCTGGGGTGTGAACCGCTGGTCGGTTTTGTTGATCTAAACGGTGCCACGTCAGCAGAGGTGGCGTGTTTCCACCCACAGGAGAGGGCTCGCTGGTGGACGTACCGGAGACTTACCCGGGAGACACACAGGAGAGCCCCAACGTTCCCACTGTGCCGCACCTGTCTCCCACGGCTTGTCACAGACACCGAAAGCCCTAAGGACATTCCCCACAAAAAGCTTCCTGCAATTGGCAGGAGAGTGGGAAGGACGTAGCGGTGACATACAGGGGGGTGGGGGGTTAAAAAAAGAACGATACATTCTTGGAATTAAAAAAAAAACTGACAAGAATGTGACATTGAAAACCTGCAATTAGACAGCCAGGAAAGTCAGGCTGATGTAAAACTTCCAAGAAAGTCAAGTGCTTGAAAGTCTGTAAACACCTGGTGAAGGCGCCCTCGGGGTGTGTCTCCACTGCGCCCCCATCTCGAAACACGCCCGGCGGTGGGAGCGCCGCAAGGCGTGCAGCTTCCTTCGGGTTCACTGCGAAATGGCGTATTGCCAAGCGGAGCGCTCTCCCAAAACGCCCCTCTCCTCCCGGAGCCAGGGCTCCCGGGCCGGCGGAACGGCGATTCGGAAAGAGCGGGATCGCGTCGGGCGACCGGACGTATCCCGAAATGGCGCCCAAAGCGGTTTAACCCTGCCCCGGGGAGCTCCCAAAACGGGGAGAGCCAAAGATCATTGCACCTCGTCGCGGGCGGTGCTGGATCCTTCCAAAGCCTGGCTCGGCCGCGTGGCCACCCGGAGCCGTACCCGCGCGTCCCCCACGCGATCGAACCTGAACTGGTAGTGACACAAACGCAGCTGGCGGCCCCGGCCCTGCAGAGAGCGTCCCCCGCAGGAGCAGAGCCGGCGCGGTGGTGCGGCGCCCCTTCTAGTGCTGGCCGGGGGGGGCGTCTGGGGTTGGGGAGAGCCCCGTTTGGGGCAGGCTGCCATGGGAGACGGGCAGCGGCCCTGGCCTGAAACTGGCCAAACGAATCCCAGGCGAAGCTGGGCACGCAGGAGCCTTCCTGGGCGGGGGTCCGTGTCTGGACGGGGGGCCCCTTCTCAGCACCCCACTTGCACGCTGCACCTTCCGCCCCCTGCTGGCCCGTGTGGCTCTCCAGGCTGTCGCTGGGCTGCACCGACAGGCCTTCTCCAGGCCCCCCCGTCTTCCCATGGGGCCTGGAGGGAGGCAGTGCTGGGGGGGCCCTCTGCACCCTGCAGCCTTCTGCTGCCGCCTTGCCCACAGGGCTCCGGCCCGGGGCTCCCTCTGAGCTGGGCGCAGGGAGACGGTGCAGAGCTCCCCTCAGCCTGTGCTCCCCTTCTCTCCTCTCCAGGGCGCCCGCGGCCCCTGACATGCTCTGCCCCGGGCAGACGCACGCTGGCTGGAGAGACGCAAAGGTAGGCCCGGCAGCTTCCCCAGGCCCCCCTGCGCTGCGCGTCCCTTGCGGCCCGGCACTGGCGCCTCACTCGCGCACCCTCAGGCGGAGGGACCAGCCAGCCCCGAGCCACCCTCCCTGGGAACAAGCCAGCAAGAGCAGCGCCGGGAGGCGCGGGGCCAGCGCAGTGCCCGGGGCGACTGGGACCCATGGAGGGGTTGCCTGCCCCCAGCGCTCAGCAGGACAAAGCAGGCGCCAGGCCAACATCAGTGCTGAGCCCCGGGCTCCTAGGGAACCGTGGCCCCGTCTCCGCTCCTGGCGCGGGGCAGCGGGTCTGGAGCGTCCCCCACGGCTGGAGAGCAGAACAAGGGTCTAGGCACACAGCACGGGGGCGGGGCGGGGGGCCCCCCCGAACTGTTTGGATTTTTAATGGAAAACCCCCAAACTGAAATATTCGGGGCCCAAAATAGCAGAAAACCAAAAACCAAACCGGGGGGGGGGGGAGTTTTCTGACAGGAACAGTCCGTGATTTTCAAGGCAAGGGACCCGTGGGGGAGGGGGGATGAGCCGTGTGCTTGGGCCCGGTTACCCAAGACCACGCGGCGGGGAGCAGGGAGCGATGGAGGGGTGGCTGGGCTGGGTCGGAGCCGGGCGTGTCGGCCTGGCAGCCCCCCAGCGCCTAGCCCAGCTACGACACCCGCCCAGCCCCTGGGGACGCCCTGCTCCCGCGTAAGGCTGCCGGCGAGCGGGTCGCTGCGAGACGCGCGCTGTTGTGCATTACGATGCTGGAGCAACAGGCAACCCCCTGGACCTTCCCGGCCCCCAGGAGCTTGGCGTGTACCTGCCTGCCCCTCCCCTCGTCCGGGGTGCCCCTTCTGCTCGGTATCTTGCTGGGCCCATCACCGGAGAGTCTGACCATCCTTCACTTGCCCCGCTAGTGCCTTTGGGAACGATATGTCCCCCCCGCCGCTGGTACACAGCCAGCCCCGTTCCCACGTGTCCGAGGGCGCGACCCGCAGCGTGTCCCTGGCCCCTCTTGTGCCCGATGGCACAGGCGCCAGGGTGAGACTGCGAACGTGCACTCGGGCATCCCCGCCAGCGCGGTGGCACCAGCCTCTGAGCGCCGGGTGCCCGTCCTCGGGGTGGAGCCGTACTGGGGACGTTCCCTGCAAGACGTGGCGCCTGGGGGCGTCAGAGCCAAAGGGAGCCCCGCCCCGAGGCCCAGCTGCCAGCATGTGGCTCAGCCACGCGGCTCCAGGGGCCCGGCTGGGGCTGGGGTGAGACGAGGGGGCCGGGCACTGACCACTCCTGGCAATTGGCTTCCTGCACCCGGCGCCTGGCTTACCGGTGCCTGCAGGTTCCCGCGGGGGGAGGCGGACGCTGGCCAGGGCAGGGCTCAAGGCATCTGGCATCCACCCCCAGCGTGGCCAGTCCTAGCCAGTCACCAGCAGCGTCCCTCCAATTCCCGGCCCCGTGTGGACTCACTTTTGCTGGGCGCACCGGGGCGGGGGCGGGGGCGTCGGACTCTCCAGGGTGGCGCCGCGCTCTCGGGGCAGGGAGCGCCGGGTGAGGAACAGCTCACAGCCTGCGGAGAGCCGCGCGTCCCAAGCAAGGCACAGACCCCACGAGGGCTGCGGAGCAGACAGCCCAGCGCTTCATCCCCGGCCCCTGGCGCCTGCCGATCTCAAAGCCTGGCTCCTGAGCTGGGCGGTGTGGGGAGGTCTCGGGGCCGGAGGGGTGGGCTGGGTGGCGGGAGAGGGGCCCTTGCTCGGACGCCGGGAGAGAACCAAGTGGCTGCTGGTATTCGGCTCACAGCTCCTTCCCCGGCGCTCCGCAGTGCACTGTGCCGCGTGCCTGCCATGCATACTGATGGGCCGGCCGCAGGGCACCGGTGCACTTCGCTCCCGCGGTAGCGATGGGAAAGCCACAGGGCCCTGCTGGGCGGGAGAGGCCCGGAGAAGCTGGGGCCCTGCTGAGAAGCCTGGGGCTGGCGCTGCCTGGGAATTGGAAAGCCATGGGGAGGGGGTCAGGAAGAGCCCTGGATGTTCAGAAACTCATTAAGAGCCTCCCCCGGCCCTGCGCGAGCCCAGCTGCACAGCCGGAGCGTGGCAGGGAGAGGAGAGAGACCTGGCTGCTCAAAGAGCTCGCTTCCTGCGCAGCAGAACCCCGGCAGGGAGGCGTGGAGGGGCTGCAGCAGCTGTTTAATAATGCATGGCGCAACCCGGCCAGGCGCACGCCGCTCTGCAGGAGCCCCGCTCGGCCTTCCAGAGAGTCGCTGGGACCCATGAAAGCAGCTTCCCCCAGCGGTTCTCGGTGCCGCCCCCCGCCCGGGGCAGGGCGAGAGCCGAGTGATGAACTGTGGCCCCCCCGGGGGCGGGATGCTGCCCCCCCCATTCCCTTGAGATGCTCGGGGCATCCTGCTGCCCACCAAGCGGTGACTCCCCAAAGGGCAGCCCTGGAGCATCCCCCTCTGGTCCCACCCGCAGCCTGGAAGTGGAGCCCAGCAGGAAATCACACAGCCCAGGCGGGGGGGCCAGGCCTGGGCAGAAGGGGCCCTGGCAGCTCCGGTCAGCGCCGCGCCGGGCCATTAACGGGTCGGTCAGTGGGGCTGCCGGGGCCAGTCAGTGGGGCTGCCGGGGCCGGTCAGTGGGGCTGTCGGGGCCGGTCAGTGGGGCTGCCGGGGCCGATCAGTGGGGCTGCCGGGGCCAGTCAGTGGGGCTGCTGGGGCCAGTCAGTGGGGCAGCTGGGCACGGGCAAGATCCCTGCCTGCCCTGGGTCTGGGTGGCTCCCGGGATGTGGCCGGCAGGGCCCTGCGGCGCCTGGGCACACGGGGGGAGAGGAGGTTCCATGCGCTGCCCCCGCCCTGAGCACTGGCTCCCCAGCTCCCATTGGCCAGGAAATGCAACCAATGGGAGTTGTGGGGGCGGGGCCTGTGCACACAGGCAGCGAGCGAAGCCTCCCTGATCCTCCGTGTGCCTTGAGCCCAGGGACCTGCTGGCCGCTTCCCAGGAGCCACCTGGACCCCGAACCCTTCCCGCACCCCACCCCCATCCCAACCCCCTTCCCGCACCCCACCCCCATCCCAACCCCCTTCCCGCACCCCACCCCCGTCCCAACCCCGCCGCCTTTCCGCACCCCACCCCCGAACCCTTCCCGCACCCCACCCCCATCCCAACCCCCTTCCCGCACCCCACCCCCGTCCCAACCCCGCCGCCTTTCCGCACCCCACCCCCGAACCCTTCCCGCACCCCACCCCCATCCCAACCCCCTTCCCGCACCCCACCCCCGTCCCAACCCCGCCGCCTTTCCGCACCCCACCCCTGAACCCTTCCCGCACCCCACCCCCATCCCAACCCCCTTCCCGCACCCCACCCCCATCCCAACCCCGCCGCCTTTCCGCACCCCACCCCCGAACCCTTCCCGCACCCCACCCCCATCCCAACCCCCTTCCCGCACCCCACCCCCGTCCCAACCCCGCCGCCTTTCCGCACCCCACCCCCGAACCCTTCCCGCACCCCACCCCCATCCCAACCCCGCCGCCTTTCCGCACCCCACCCCCGAACCCTTCCCGCACCCCACCCCCATCCCAACCCCCTTCCCGCACCCCACCCCCATCCCAACCCCGCCGCCTTTCCGCACCCCACCCCCGAACCCTTCCCGCACCCCACCCCCATCCCAACCCCCTTCCCGCACCCCACCCCCATCCCAACCCCGCCGCCTTTCCGCACCCCACCCCCGAACCCTTCCCGCACCCCACCCCCATCCCAACCCCCTTCCCGCACCCCACCCCCGTCCCAACCCCGCCGCCTTTCCGCACCCCACCCCTGAACCCTTCCCACACCCCACCCCGTCCCAACCCCGCCGCCTTCCCACACCCCACCCCCGAACCCTTTCCGCACCCCACCCCCATCACAACCCCCTTCCCGCACCCCACCCCCGTCCCAACTCCGCCGCCTTTCCGCACCCCACCCCCGTCCCAACCCCGCCGCCTTTCCACACCCCACCCCCGTCCCAACTCCGCCGCCTTTCCGCACCCCACCCCCGTCCCAACCCCGCCGCCTTTCCGCACCCCACCCCCATCCCAACCCCGCCGCCTTTCCACACCCCACCCTCGTCCCAACCCCGCCGCCTTCCCGCACCCCACCCCCAAACCCTTCCCTCACCCCACCCCCATCCCATCCCCCTTCCCACACCCCACCCCCGAACCCTTCCCGCACCCCACCCCCATCACAACCCCCTTCCCGCACCCCACCCCCGTCCCAAACCCGCCGCCTTCCCGCACCCCACCCCCGTCCCAACCCCGCCGCCTTTCCACACCCCACCCCCATCCCAACCCCGCCGCCTTTCCACACCCCACCCCCGTCCCAACCCCCTTCCCGCACCCCACCCCCTGACACACCTGTCGGGATGATCTGGAGGGTGCTGGGTCCTGCCGCAAGGGCAGGGGACTGGACTGGATGGCTCTCGAGGCCCCTCCCAGTCCTACGGGTCTGGGGTGAGATTCCTGGGTGCCCTGCTCTGCCCAGGGCTCACGTGGACTGGCCCAAGGCCCGGGGACATGGTGAGGGGCTCCAGGCGGGCGCGGGGGGGCAAGAGGCCTGGGCTGCTTGGATCGCCGGTTCCCGCCCTCGCAGCGGCTTTGCTAACCCTTCCCCACCCCGGCTCCAGGGCGGGGTCATGCTCCGGCACTGCGGGGGTTGCTGTGTGCTGCGGGGAGTGAACACTCGGAACGGGGCCCCGGGCAGCCGACTAGAAAGGGCCCATCTGCAGGAGCCAGTGGTGGCTGCCGGACGGGCTGCCCAGCGGCAGAGCTGCCTGGAGGGGGAACGCTCCTGCCTCCGCACAGCATGGGGCTACCCACGGGCGCAGCAGCCAGAGGCACCCGGGGCAGTGGGAACTTGTGGGACTCCTGCCTTTAAGCTCCCATGGACCCTGCGCAGCTGCTGCCGCTAAGCCAGTCCCTGGGGACCCCGCCAGGCACCCCCAGAGCAGAGGGGCGGGTGGAACAGGGGCCAGTGTGGCTCAGCAGGCCCCCTGTGCTGGGTGCAGCCCCCACCTCCCGGGGCCAGGGCGGGGGAGGGTAAAAGGCTCAGGGACTCTGGCGAAGGGCAGGGCTGGGCCCCTCCCGGGCTGTGCCAGGGGCTCCCCTCCTGCTGGCCTGGGGGGCTCACAGCTCAGGGCAGGCCACGCCCATGTGGAAGTGGGGGCTGGGGTCTCCCACTTTGCTCCGCCCTGTGCTGGACAGTGAAGGAGGAAGCTCATGAATATGCATTAGAGAGGTGACATCATTTTGCTCTTCCAGCCTGCCCTGCATCAGGCCCATCCCCCGGGTATCTGACCCCTCCCTCGTCCAGCCACTTTCCCTGCACTCGCCGGCTGGTGTGACGTCAGCTGAGAGCCAATTCCTAACCCGTGGGGAGTGGGAGGGGGCTTTGTGGGGGCTGATCCCCCCTTCCCCTGCAGCTCCCAGCCGGGCTCAGCCAGGCAGCCCTGTGGCCCGTGATCCCAACCCTCCTAGGAGCCCCAGAGCACAGAGCTCACCTTTGGATTTTCACTGGTTCCTGTTCTCTCCCCAGGGCCTGACTGCCTCCCGCTGCTACCCCAGGGTGGAGAGCAAGGTAAGCGCCACACTCCCCTTCTTGCTCGCCAGCGCCCGGGAGCAACCATCCCATGACGGCCCGTATCCCACCGCCAGCCAGTAGCCCCCAGCGAAAGAGACGGGCCTGCCTATCTCCTGTCACTGGCAGTGGTCCCTCTACTGGGCAGAATAAGTTTTGTTCTGTGCACTGAGGCATGTGCACCACCAGTAGCAACACATGCTGCCGCTGCGGGCTCTCGGCCAGTCGGCTGGGTGCCACCTGGTGTCCCCTGGGTGGCCGCCCAAGCGCTCAGCTTCCAGGGACCACTGATCACCAGGAATAATGCCAGTGTGCAGTGGCTGCTTGGGCCGAGTCCTGTCCCCCTGTGGCCAGCCCCTGCCCCCCAGGGACTCCCTGTGGTAGCTTCCCACCCTGCCCTGCGCTCTCCGCAGCCTGGTCCATCCTATGACCCGAAATCCGGTGGGTGGCCCTGCCGTGGCGAGAGCGTTTCGGGTCTGGGCAGAGCCCAGGAGGCAGAAGGGGAAGTGTCGCTGTTTGGTGGGGGCAGAGGCCGGGACGTGTCAAGCATAAAAGTGGCAAAGCAGCGATGACGGTGTTGCACCTGCTGGGCCTAGCAGGGGGCTGGGTGGAAGCAGAAATAAGTCGATCAACCAGCCTTTCCCTGGGAGCAGCCCAGGTCGGTCTGGCACAAGGCACGCATCGCCGTGGCGAGGGGGGCTGCTCAGCGTGGCGCGACGTCCGGCTCACGTGGCGGCAGCAGGGAGGCGCTGGGGCCTTGCTCGGCCGTGGCTCTATTGGCGGGCGTCGCCGTGGCGAGGGGGGCTGCTCAGCATGGCGTGACGTCCGGCTCACGTGGCGGCAGCAGGGAGGTGCTGGGGCCTTGTTCTGCCGTGGCTCTATTGGCGGGCGTGGCCGTGGCGGGGGGGCTGCTCGGCGTGGCGCGACGTCCGGCTCATGTGGCAGCAGCAGGGAGGCGCTGGGGCCTTGCTCGGCTGTGGCTCTATTGGCGGGCGTGGCCGTGGCGGGGGGGCTGCTCGGCGTGGCGTGACATCCAGCTGACGTGGCAGCAGCAGGGAGGCGCTGGGGCCTTGCTCGGCCGTGGCTCCATTGGCGGGCGTGGCCGTGGCGGGGGGGGCTGCTTGGCGTGGTGCGACATCCGGCTTATGTGGCGGCAGCAGGGAGGCGCTGGGGCCTTGCTCGGCCGTGGCTCCATTGGCGGGCGTGGCCGTGGTCACTGGCACTTTGCCAAAGGGGGGAGCTGGGGCTCAGCATGTCCCCTCTGCCCCAGCTCTTGTGCCACGTGCAGAATTTCACACCTGGAGCAGCCAGCGTGCGGGGAGACCCCCTCAGACGAGGGCCCCCCCGGGATGTGGGTCTGTACCCAGAATCCCCCACAACATGCTGCAAACCCTGAGCAGACTGGCTGGGGCGGCACTTCGCCCCCCTGCGGAAGGGAGGGAGCACGCCCGCCAGCGGGCAGCGAGGAAGCCGGGCAGCAGCCGTGACGGGCCTGTGCGGGGGGATCCGGGCTCAGTTCCTAACGCACCCGCCGTCTCCGGGCACTTTGGGCTCCCCAGACGGGGGCGCGTCCCGGGCACCGTGGGAACCCAGCTCCCGCCCAGAGTGCCGGGGCCTGAGGGGTGCTCACCAGCCAGCTGCACGCAGCATGTGGGGTGGAGCTGGCCAGCCCCAGTGGGATCAGACTGGGGAGACGGTCCAATGGCTCCTTGTGTAGACTCCTGTGTTAGCAACCTCCCCTCCCCCATTGACTTGGATCCTTATCTGCTTCATTTTAACTGGCCAGTCTTCTTGCCCACGACCCTTCTGCCTTCCTGGTTTTCCCTTTGGTTTTTTCATAACCTCTGCTCCTTGTTTCCTGCCCCCCCCCCTTTTTTTCTTCCCCCTTCTAGTCAGGCCTCAGCTGGAGTACTGTGTCCAGTTCTGGGCGCCACATTTCAAGAAAGATGTGGAGAAATTGGAAAGGGTCCAGAGAAGAGCGACAAGAATGATTAAAGGTTTAGAGAACATGACCTATGAAGCCAGGCTTCATGAACTGGGCTTGTTTAGTTTGGAAAAAAGAAGATTAAGGGGGGACATGATAGCGGTTTTCAAATATCTAAAAGGGTGTCACAAGGAGGAAGGAGAAAATTTGTTCCTCTTGGTTACTGAGGACAGGACAAGGAGCAATGGGCTTAAAGTGCAGCAGGGGAGGTTTAGATTGGACATTAGGAAAAAATTCCTAACTGTCAGGGTGGTCAAATATTGGAATAAATTGCCAAGGGAGGTGGTGGAATCTCCCTCTCTGGAGATATTTAAGAACAGGTTAGATAGACATCTGTCAGGGATGGTGTAGACGGAGCTTGGTCCTGCCTTGAGGGCGGGGGGCTGGACTCGATGACTCTCGAGGTCCCTTCCAGTCCTAGGATTCTAGGATTCTATGATTCTCCCCTATATATTTTGGGTCTGCTCACCCTAAACTCAGAACTCCGCTCAGCTGAAGCAGAGCCCGGTGCCCACGGAAGCTCTCGGTCCCAGCGACGTTTCGTTAGTCTGTAAAGTGCTACCAGACCGGTTTGGGTTTTTTAAGTTCAGCCTAATACAATAGGGGGGATCCAAAGAGGCTGGCGAGAGGCTGTTCTCAGTGGGGGCAGAACAAGGAGCAATGGGCTCAAGTTGTGGTGGGAGAGGTCCAGGTTGGATATTAGGACAAACTCTTTCCCTAGGAGGGTGGGGAAGCCCTGGGCTGGGTTACCTAGGGAAGTGGTGGAGTTTCCATCCCTACGGGTGTTTAAGTCTCGGCGTGACCAAGCCCTGGCCGGGTCGATTTAGTTGGGTTGGTCCTGCCTTGGGCAGGGGGCTGGACTTGATGCCTCCTGAGGTCTCTTCTAGCTCTGTGGTTCTAGGATTCTGTGAATAGGCAGCCATGTCTCCCCCACCGCCCGGCTGCTGCGGGATCCAGGCCTCAGCGCCAGGCCTCTGCACAGAGAGACTCGGTCGCACCGCCGTGGCCCCTCCAACCGCACGGCCGGGGGCTGGGAGAGCCGGGGGGCGGGGAGCCGGCGGCGGGGGTGATCCGCACCTTGGTCTGAGGCGACTGTGGAGGGCAGTGACGGTGCTGGGGGCCGGGAGGACCCAGGCCGGAGACAGGAGACGGGACTAGCCCAGCCTGGAGCGAGTGCCGGACCCCGGGCGCCCCCTCGGTTGCTTCCCACCATCCCAGGCAATGGCGGCAGGACTGGGGCCAAACTGGGCTGCAGCAGAGCCTGTCGCAGGGCAGCCCTGGCCCGGCAAGCCGTGGCGTTCGGCAGGGAAAGGAGAGGAGGGCTGGGGCCCAGCCAGGACAGACGAGAGCCATTTCCGGGGGCCTGACCTAGGCCCAGCCTGCCTGGGAGAGAGGGGCTTGTCCTTGGAGTGGTGGGTCCCCTTGCAACTGGCCAGGGGGAAATTCCCTTCTTCCCGTGTGTGACGGCGCGTTGGGGTTCCCCTGCCTCCTGCACCCCCGTAATGGCACGGACAGACTCCGCCAGCCGGTAGAACAGAGGGAGGTTATTGCTTCTCCAGGATACAGCCCAGCACAGATGGAATCTGGTTCCAGGGCAGGCCTAGGAGGCCTCAGCCCCCTTGAGATGGGGAGACTGGGCCCCGAAATCCCAGCCCCTTCCCTAGGCTGCTTCCTCCATGCTCCCAGACAGAAACTAACAAACCGTCCCTTCCAGCCCTGCCCCCCAGCCAGGCTCTGGTCTCCGCCTCCCTCCCTTTGTCTCTCCCTGGGCGCTGAGCCTGGGCGTCTGGGTTAATCCACGTTTGGGAGAGTCAGTGAGAATCCCCCCTCCCAGCGCAGGGCCCCGGTCACAGAGCAGACACCCCCCCCGCACCACACCGTGCTGCCCACGCGCTTGGCATTGGGGATTCCCTGCACAGGGCACTGCCCCCCCCCATGGCCGCAGCCCCTTTGCGTGAGGGGCAGTGGCTGCTCTGCTCTGGCACGTGGGCTGTGGCTGCTCTCTGCCCCCGCATGGCCACATGGCCAATCCCCACGTGGGCTGTGGCTGCTCTCTGCCCCCGCATGGCCACATGGCCGCTCCCCACATGGGCTGTGGCTGCTCTCTGCCCCCGCACGGCCACGTGGCCGCTCCCCACGTGGGCTGTGGCTGCTCTCTGCCCCTGCATGGCCACATGGCCACTCCCCACGTGGGCTGTGGCTGCTCTCTGCTCCTGCACGGCCACGTGGCCACTCCCCACGTGGGCTGTGGCTGCTCTCTGCCCCTGCACAGCCACGTGGCCACTCCCCACGTGGGCTGTGGCTGCTCTCTGCTCCCGCACGGCCACGTGGCCACTCCCCACGTGGGCTGTGGGTGCTCTCTGCCCCCGCATGGCCACATGGCCACTCCCCACGTGGGCTGTGGCTGCTCTCTGCCCCCGCATGGCCACATGGCCGCTCCCCACGTGGGCTGTGGCTGCTCTCTGCTCCCGCACAGCCACATGGCCGCTCACCACATGGGCTGTGGCTGCTCTCTGCCCCCGCACGGCCACGTGGCCACTCCCCACGTGGGCTGTGGCTGCTCTCTGGCCTGCATGGCCATGTGGCCGCTCCCCACATGGGCTGTGGCTGCTCTCTGCCCCCGCACGGCCACATGGCCGCTCCCCACGTGGGCTGTGGCTGCTCTCTGCCCCCGCACGGCCATGTGGCCGCTCCCCACGTGGGCTGTGGCTGCTCTCTGCCCCCGCACGGCCACATGGCCGCTCCCCACATGGGCTGTGGCTGCTCTCCCCGCGTGGCCTATAGTGGGATTCACTTCCCCCGGGGACTGTACTGGAAAGAGCGAACCCGTTCAAACAGATTCCTGGGAGGCGGCCGCCAGGTGCGTTTCCTGGTCGCAGGAGGGAGGTGCCACGTGAGCCGTGGGGGAGGGGAGAGGAGGGCGAACCCGTGGTGCCCTGCACCTGGCTGCCTCTTGGCAAGGAGCCACTCAGCCACCACGCAGGCTGCGCTGTCGCTGGGGGGGGCGATTTCACCGTGGGCTGCAGCCGGCACTAAGCAAGTGGCCGTCGGGCAGGCACGAGCCGCTCCCCCCGGGCCTTTGCGTGGCAACGCCTGAGCGCCAGGAGGCCGGGGCGGCTGCGTGCCCTGAGCCTCGCTCACCCTGGCTGCTCCTCTGCCTGCGTTTCCCCTGCACCTCTCCGGTCAGCCCGGCTGGGCTCTGGGGGGGTCCAGTCCCTGCCCCCCCGGCCCCGTCGGCCCCTTCCCTGCGAGGCAGAGCACGAGCTGGCCCCTCCGCGCCTCTCTCTTGCCAGGGATGCCCCCGGCCTGCCACCTCCAGCGCAGGTTACAGGCTGCTGCTAATCGCGCCCGTCTCCTCCGCCGTGTTCGCCCGGCTCTGCTGACACTGGCCGTCCATCACCCGGACACAAGCCTGGAAATCTCCAGGTGCCGTGGCCCAGGGCCTGCGAGACACACGGTGTGTGTCAGCCACAGTGTCATACACGCCCCCCCCCCCCGTCCCAGGCCCCCTCCCAGCCTCCCCAGAGACCTGCCCCCCCTCGTCCCAGGGACCTGCCCCACCTCGTCCCAGGCCCCCTCCCAGCCTCCCCAGAGACCTGCCCCCCCCTCGTCCCAGGCCCCTTCCCAGCCTCCCCAGAGACCTGCCCCCCCCTCGTCCCAGGCCCCCTCCCAGCCTCCCCAGAGACCTGCCCCCCCCTCGTCCCAGGCCCCCTCCCCGGGGACCTGCCCCCTCCTCGTCCCAGGCCCCCTCCCCAGGGACCTGCCCCCCCCTCGTCCCAGGCCCCCTCCCAACCTCCCCGGGGACCTGCCCCCCCCCGTCCCAGGCACCCTCCCAGCCTCCCCAGAGACCTGCCCCCCCTCGTCCCAGGCCCCCTCCCACCCTCCCCGGGGACCTGCCCCCTCCTCGTCCCAGGCCCCCTCCCAGCCTCCCCAGGGACCTGCCCCCCCTCGTCCCAGGCCCCCTCACAGCCTCCCCAGAGACCTGCCCCCCCCTCATCCCAGGCCCCCTCCCAACCTCCCTGGGGACCTGCCCCCCCCCGTCCCAGGCCCCCTCCCAGCCTCCCCAGGGACCTGCCCCCCCCGTCCCAGGCCCCCTCCCAGCCTCCCCAGAGACCTGCCCCTTCGTCCCAGGCCCCCTCCCAGAGACCTGCCCCCCCCTCGTCCCAGGCCTCCTCCCAGCCTCCCCAGAGACCTGCCCCCCCCTCATCCCAGGCTCCTCCCAACCTCCCCGGGGACCTGCCCCCCCCTTCCAGGCCCCTCCCACCTTCCCCGGGGACCTGCCCCCCCCCCCCGTTCCAGGCCCCCTCCCAGCCTCCCCGGGGACCTGCCCCCTCCTCGTCCCAGGCCCCCCCCCCCCCAGGGACCTGCCCCCCCTCGTCCCAGGCCCCCTCCCAACCTCCCCAGGGACCTGCCCCCCCCTCGTCCCAGGTCCCCTCCCCAGGGACCTGCCCCCCCCTCGTCCCAGGCCCCCTCCCAACCTCCCCGGGGACCTGCCCCCCCGTCCCAGGCCCCCTCCCAGCCTCCCCGGGGACCTGCCCCCTCCTCGTCCCAGGCCCCCCCCCCCAGGGACCTGCCCCCCCCTCGTCCCAGGCCCCCTCCCAACCTCCCCAGGGACCTGCCCCCCCCTCGTCCCAGGTCCCCTCCCCAGGGACCTGCCCCCCCTCGTCCCAGGCCCCCTCCCAACCTCCCCGGGGACCTGCCCCCCCCCGTCCCAGGCCCCCTCCCAGCCTCCCCGGGGACCTGCCCCCTCCTCGTCCCAGGCCCCCTCCCAGCCTCTCTGGGGACCTGCCCCCTCCTCGTCCCAGGCCCCCTCCCAGCCTCTCTGGGGACCTGCCCCCTCCTCGTCCCAGGCCCCCTCCCAGCCTCTCTGGGGACCTGCCCCCTCCTCGTCCCAGGCCCCCTCGCACTGTGTGCCTGGCCTGGGCGGAGACGGGGTCACAGCACCCATCCTGCGCCTGGCGGGGGGGCTCACTGGGCCAGCGAGGGGACTAGGTTCAGCGCCCCTTGCCAATGCCCCAACCCTGCACAGCACCGCCCGTTCCCCGGGCCCCGAGCCCAGCCCGGCAGACCCAGGTCTCACACCGGCCTGGGCCGTGCGGCTGGGAATGCAGCTGGCGCCTGCGCCGGGGGTCAGGCAGGACTGTGGGGGGCGGGGGGCAGGCTCCGCCCCGGCCGATGCTGCCCAGGTGCTGTACAGAGCGGGCCCCGGGAGTCGTCCCCTCGCACTGATCCCCTGGAGGCAGCAGGGTGCCCTGCGGGGGGTCCCCAAGCCTCAGGGCCTGCAGATCCAGGCTGCACAGCTCAAAATGGCACACGGGCACGGTGCTGGGGGGCCAGGAAGGGGCCGGCAGGTGGGGGAGGGGCAGCTGGCAGGCAGGTGTAGGGCAGGCGGGGGAGGAGGGGTTGGCCAGCAGGTGTACAGCAGGTGGGGGAGGGGTGGCTGGCCGGCAGGTGGGGGAGCAGGAAGGTGCTGGCAGGCAGGTACGCAGCAGGCGGGGGAGGGATGACTCGCAGGCAGGTGTAGGGCAGGTGGGGGAGGGGTGTCTGGCAGGTAGGCATAGGGCAGGTGAGGGGCAGGAAGGGGCTAGCAGACAGATGGGGGCAGGCTGGGGGGCAGGAAGGGGATAGCAGACAGGTGGGGGGCAGGAAGGGGTTGGCAGGCAGGTGGGGGCAGGCGAGGGGCAGGAAGGGGCTAGCAGACAGGTGGGGGGCAGGAAGGGGCTGGCAGGCAGGTGGGGGCTGGCAGGCAGGTGGGGGCAGGTGGGGGCAGGAAGGGGCTAGCAGACAGGTGGGGGCAGGTGGGGGCTGGCAGACAGGTGGGGGCTGGCAGGCAGGTGGGGGCAGGTGGGGGATGGCAGACAGGTGGGGGCAGGTGGGGGCAGGCAGGTGGGGGCAGGTGGGGGCTGGCAGGCAGGTGGGGGCAGGAAGAGTCTAGCAGACAGGTGGGGGCAGGTGGGGGCTGGCAGACAGGTGGGGGCTGGCAGGCAGGTGGGGGCAGGTGGGGGCTGGCAGGCAGGTGTACAGCAGGAGCCCTGCCTGCCAGGCCTTCCCCCTCACCCTCTGCGCTCCCCCCTGGTTCCCGTCTCTGCCTTCTGAGTCCGTACGTGCAGCACCAGGAGAGGGACGTGCAGGTCCCAGCCCAGACAGGCAGGGTGCGCAGCGGGGCGCCAGGCGTGCCCGGGAGGGGTGTCCAGGGGCAGGAGGCTCTGCGAGCAAGGGGGTGGGAGTGCATGGGGCATGGGGGGCTGCAGTGGGGTGAGTGGCTCAGGGGGGCAGCTGAAGGCCGGGCCGTGACTTCCCTGGCCTGGCTGGCCCCTGAGGGGCTCCGGAGCACGGCCTGTCCCTCCTCAGGGTCATTGGCCCTGCGGCCTGGGCCCGCCGTGCCCCTGGGCTCCGTGCGGATGAAGCCCTCGGGGGAGGCTCCGGCAGGGGCCATGTGGGGCAGGCCTGTGCCTCCGTCCCACTGCTAATGGTCCGTGCAGGGAACGGGGAGCAGCACGCGGGGCCCCCAGGGCCTGGGCATGGAGCCGTCTCTGGCGAGGTAGCTGGCGCTGGGCCGTGAGGAAGGCGGAGGATGGGACACACCTCGACTGTACCAAGGCTTTTGCTACGGCCTCCCCCAGGGTTCGTGCCAGCGAGGTAAGGGCGCTGTGCCGTGGCGGGGGCCGTCTGCCTTGTAATGCGGGTCCCTGGCTGCGCTGGGCTGTGCGATTCCCAGTCACTCACCCCATGTGAGTGGCCCAGACACCTCCTCCCAGCCTGAGCAGATAAGGCTGTTCCCAGAGGGAGGGGGGGGGGGGACGGCCACAGGCTGGAGGGGAGGGCCTGGGAGCTGGGACAGGCTCGGCTAGGCTGGGAGTGAGAAGGTTTTAGCCAAGGAAGGGGGTGAAGCCCCTCCCCCCAGGAGGACTCAGGCTCTGCCCTGGCCCCTGCGCTGCCGTGTCCCTGAGAAGCAGTAAACCCGTCCTCCAGTGGCCGGCGGGGAGCCGCGTCCGGCTGTGGCCGGGGTGCAGGGCCGGGGTCCCCGACGCGCCGGCGCAGGTGTCTCTGGCGGCCAAAGGGACTGTCGGGACAGAAAGCTGCCGGGCCCAGCGGCTCCATGTCTGGCTGCCGGTCGATGGCGAGTGGGGTCGGTTCTAGGGCCGGTTTTATCCAACATCGGCACTAATGCCCTGGAGGAGGCACCGCCAACCGGGCCCAGCAGCGGCCTGGCTCCACCGAGCGAGCTCGCAGCAGGTCCCGGGCGTCTGCGCCGCGGACTCGCTTCCCCGCTCCCTGCCTGGTTGTTCCCAGCCTCCGCTCTCGGCCTGGCCTGGACAGAGGGCCCCCGCTGGCCAGGGCAGGGGACTGGGATCAGACTCACTGTACAGTTGAGAAAAATTCCCTTCTTCGTGCCTCAGTTTCCTCCCTTGTCCAATCGGGGCAGTGACATCTACTGGCCCAGGGGGGTGCCTGGCCTCTCTGCCCATCACTGGGGCTCCGGGGGCAGCAAAGCAGAGGCAGCCTGGCAGGCTGGAGGGCCTGTGCCATATGGGCCCTGTCCTGCACCCTGGGGTGTCCCTGCCCTCCCCCGGCTGTGCGGGAGGGAGCTGAGCCGGACAAGGAGAGGCCGCGTGGGGAGAACAGGAATGATCAGAGTCAGCGCGCCTGGCCGGGGGCACCCTTGCTGGGGAGAGGGGCTGCCTGCCCCTTGCCCTGGGACAAGGCGGGCGGGGGGCAGCCCGAGGCCCCTCCGCGCAGAGGAAGGTGCTGGCATCCCCGAGGGGGGGTGGGAATAACGGGGCGGGAAGGGGGTCACGCCCTGAGCCAGAGTCCAGGGTCCGCAGGGGGATGGTGGCTGGGCCTGGTGTCCCCAGACAGGAGAGCCCCCCCCCGCCCTGCACCTGGGGCCGGGCCTCAGCCTGGTGCGGGGAAGGAGGCGCAGCCCAGGTGTTGGACTCTGGCTGAAGACGGAAGGTGCGCTAGGGCCGGGGGGGCACCGCCAGCAGGCCGCAGGGCACAGGGCACAGCCCCTCTCGTGGGCTCTGACCCAGCTACTCCATGCAGCCGGGCCTGGGCCGCACGGGCGAGCGCCGGGCCGGGTTCTCGGGCTGCGCTGGGCCGTAGCAGCCGCACCCACCCCTCACGCCTTGTCCCTGTCAGGCAGGAGCAAATTCCTGCTCACATGCAGTTGGGACATGTGACAATAGCCAGGGAATGTGGCTGCCTGATTGGCACAGCCGCTGGCCTGTGCTCCCCCCTGGGCCGGGCTGGCACAGCCGCTGGCCTGTCACCCCTCCCCCCCGTCCCGCTCATCCCCTGGGCACACCCCAGCCCGTGCGGGATGCAAAGCGCATCCACAGACTCTCCTGGCTCCTGCCCTGCCCACCCAGTGCCGGTGTCCTGGCCAGCAGCCGTCCGCTTCTCACCCCCGGGCCAGCGACACAGGGCAGGGGCTGGGGCGGGGGGGACAGTTTTCACCGGTTCTGGGCCTGAGCCAGCCCGCAGACTGGTCGTGCCAAGCCCCTGGCCCTGCCCCCGGCTTCTCTGCGGACACAGGCCCAGGCCCTCGGCCAGTCAGAGGCTACAGCTGCCAGCGCCTTGTTCTAAGCCTGCCTCCCGGAGTCTCCTCCAGGCTCCTGCGCAGCGGGACCCGGAGCGACTGAGCCTAGTCCAGCCTGTTGTTCCCGGGGTGCTCGGGCAGCCACGCGCCCCCAGGGAGACATCCCCCCCCCCGGCGGTGACCACAAGCAGCCTAGTCCCCCTGGCAGGGGGGTGCAGCTCTCCCCTCCCCAGCCCCACCCCTCCTGCCTGCACGATGCCAGCGCCCTGCCCCTCGGCTGGGGATGCGAGAGTGGAGGCGACTGACGGAGAAGCAAACGCCCATCGGTTAATGCGATAGACGACACGCATCCCCCCTCCCCCGCCAGTGCCTGCTTTAGCCGGCTGGCCAGCAATGGGCCCGGGCCCCACCCCGCTGCGGCTCTGCATTCAAAGCGCATTAGGAGCCGGGTGGGCAGGCAGCTCGTGCCGGGTCTGGGAGCTCAGAACCTCCCCGGACGGGGGCTGCTGCCGCCCTTCGCTGCTGCCTCTGGATCAGGGCGACGGGCAGCCGGAGGGCGAGGGGGCTGGTTTATAAACCGGCTCCCCTCGCGGACCAGCCCCCGCCTGGCGCCCCACGCAGGGGGGCATGGGACTCCCCGGGGGTGGGGCCAGAGCGCATCCCGCCAGCCTGCGCCCGGGCACTGCCAGCCCCAGCGCGCATCCCGCCAGCCCCAGCGCGCATCCCGCCAGCCCCAGAGCGCATCCCGCCAGCCCCAGAGCACATCCCGCCAGCCCCAGAGCGCATCCCGCCAGCCCCAGAGCACATCCCGCCAGCCCCAGCGCGCATCCCACCAGCCCCAGCGCGCATCCCACCAGCCCCAGAGCGCATCCCGCCAGCCCCAGAGCGCATCCCGCCAGCCCCAGAGCGCATCCCGCCAGCCCCAGCGCGCATCCCGCCAGCCCCAGAGCGCATCCCGCCAGCCCCAGCGCGCATCCCGCCAGCTCCCGGGGCCCGGCCTGTGGCGCAGCAAGTGGGCAAAGCGGCAGCCCAGGCACTGCAGCGAGGCCGGGCCGCTCCCCGGGGGGCAGCAACCTGGCGATTGGGCCCCCCCCCGTCGCCCGCGTGGCACAGGGCCGGGGGCAGGTGCTGCTTGGGCTGCTCCACTCCCCTGCCAGGGCTGCCAGGCTGGCCTTGAGAAACGCTTGTGAGTTCTTACAGTCTGGGGAATGCACAGGCACACACACTCACGCCTACACACACACACACACTCACACCTACACACACACACTCACGCCTACACACACACACACACTCACGCCTACACCTACACACACACTCACGCCTACACACACACACTCACGCACACCTACACACACACACACACACTCACGCCTACACACACACACTCACGCCTACACACACACTCACGCCTACACACACACACACTCACGCCTACACACACACACACACACTCACGCCTACACACACACTCACGCCTACACACACACACTCACGCACACCTACACACACACACACACTCACGCCTACACACACACACACACACTCACGCCTACACACACACACTCACACCTACACACACACACACACACTCACGCCTACACACACACACACACTCACGCCTACACACACACTCACACCTACACACACACACACACACGCCTACGCACACACTCACGCCTACACACACACTCACGCCTACACACACACACACACACTCACGCCTACACACACACTCACGCCTACACACACACACGCACGCCTACACACACACGCACGCCTACACACACACACACTCTCACTCACACTCCCGTACGCACACACTCACACACACACACACACTCACTCACACCCCCTGCACACACACACGCACACACACACACTCACTCACACCCCTGCACACACACACACACACCCTGAGCGCACACACACACACTCTCACACACACCCGTACGCACACATACATCCGCACACGCGCACACTCACTCACACCCCCTGCACACACACACACGCACACACACACACACCCTGAGCGCGCACACACACACTCACCCTGCACACACACACACTCACACCCCTGCACACATGCACACACCCTGCCCGCACCCACACACACTCACCCACACCCCCTGCACACACACACACACTCACACCCCCTGCACACACACACACACCCTGCACGCACGCACCCACACACACTCACCCACACCCCTTGCACGCACACACACACACACCCTGTGCGCACGCGCACCCCCTGCACACACACACACACCCTGCACACTCACTCACACCCCCTGCACACACACACACACACCCTGCACACTCACTCACACCCCCTGCACACACACACACACACCCTGCACATACACACACACTCACACCCCTGCACACACACACACTCACCCACACCCCCTGCACACACACACACTATGTGCACACACACACACTCACTCACACCCCCTGCACACACACACACACACACACACACCCTGCACATACACACACACCCTGCTCGCACCCACACACACTCACCCACACCCCCTGCACACACACACACTATGTGCACACACACACACTCACTCACACCCCCTGCACACACACACACACACCCTGCACATACACACACACCCTGCTCGCACCCACACACACTCACCCACACCCCCTGCACACACACACCCTGAGCGCACACACACTCTCACTCACACCCCGTACGCACACATACATCCGCACACGCGCACACTCACACCCCCTGCACACACACACCCGCACGCACACACACACTCACTCACACCCCCTGCACACACACACACTCTGTGCGCGCACACACACTCACTCACACCCCCTGCGCACGCGCACACACACACACACACTCACACTCCGCACACAGGCACATCGAGGAATCCGCTCAGGTGCGCACATACTCAGGAAGACGAGCATTGTAGCCATGTGCACTGGTGCTCACAAATAGCAAACAGAGAGAGAGACACGTGCCTCGTTACTCTGCGCACCCCCCTTCCTGCCCCCGCTGGCAGAGCCCCCCCCCCCCACAGGCACCACCCGCAGACCCAGGCACACACTCCCCCCCCACACACACACACACACGCCAGACCTGCCCCGGGAGCCCGGCTGCTCCCCTCTGGCCTCCTTTGGAAGCCCCGCCCGGCTGCAGGCCGGACGCCTTTGCGCCGCGGGGGGGCGTGCAGAGGAACCGGCCGGAGGAAGCGGCAGCGAGCGGCTGGGCCTTGCCCCGGCCCGCGGGCCGGTCACTAGTCACCGCACGTGGCAGGCGGGGGCTCTGCGGGGCCGGCTCCGGGCGGGTCCCGAGTAAAATGCCCGGCTCCCCGCAGGGGGGAGTCCCAGGGCGGGGCGGTCGCTGGCTCCGGTCCATTCGTGGCGGGGGCACTTTGCGCGCGGGGCGATCCGGAGCAGGACGCGCCCGGCCCGGGGGCAGGAGAAACAGACTCGCTCCCCTCCCCGGCCTGTTTCCAGGGCAGCCGGGCCCCTCCTGCCCTGGCCGGTCAGTGCGGTGCCGCCCACCCCCGGGGGCGCGGGGGCCGGGGAGGGGGCGCTGGCCAGGGTGCTGAGCTGCGGGCGGGCGCGGAGGAGGGCGCGGGCCCGGGGCCTGCCCACTCGCTTGGGGAGGGGCGGGGAGCGTCAGGCTGGGGGAGGCACCGGCAGGCTGCGGAGCGGAGGGGCGGGCTCTGCGCTCAGGCTGGGGCGCGCTCACTCCCCGCCGGCCACGGGCTGCTGGAGCGTCCCGGGTGAGTGGGGCCCGCGGGGAGCGGGGGGGCGGCCTGCTGGGAGACCGGGCTGCAGGGGGGCCGGCGCGTCCCGCAGCTCCCCGCCCCTGGGCGCTGCTGGCCGGAGACGGAACTTTTGCGCAGAGACCTCGCGGGTTCGCGTCCCGGCGCGGGGGCAAATCCAGGCGCGCAAAGCGCAAGGCTGCCCCGGCAGCCCGGTCTCGGGCTGGTCCGAGCGGCCGGGGCGGGTGGCGCGGCGCGGCGGGGGCGGGGTGCCGGGGTCCTTGCCTGTCCTCGGGGTGTGCACGGCGCTGGGCGCTGCCTTCCAGCGCAGGGACCCGGCGGCAGCCGCGGCAGCGAAGCGGCCCGGGATCCCACGGACCTCCCCGCCGCACCCGGGGCCACGCTGCGCTGGTGCAGTCCCCGCCTGCCTCCCAGCGGCTCAGCTCCGGCGCCGGCCCCTCACCGTCTCCTCGCGTCTGCGGCCGGCAGCCCCTCGGCAGCCGGGACGCATGCGAGGCGCGGGTCGAGCCGGGCCGCAGAGCTGGGGGGAGCCCTGGGCTGGCGGGGCCCCCCTCCCGCCCCCGCTGCAGCGGTCAGCGCGCCGGCCGCAATGCCAGGTAGACCGGGGGGATTGTCCCGCTAGCTCCGTCCGTGCCTCCCCCTCCCTCCCCCCCCCCCCCCCCCGGCGGCGGGAGCTGCAGAGCCGCTGGCCCCGGACCGCAGCCCGTCTCCTCCCTGCACAAGGCTGAATCAACGCGGCGGGGGGGGGGCTGCGCTGCGGGACTCGCCCACCCCCTTGCCCGGCTCCGTCTGGGGCACCCCCTCCGCTCTGCTCCCAGGCCAAAGTAGAGCCCCTGCACCCCACATCTCACCGGCAACCCATCCTCAGGGGCAGCAGCCCCCAATCGCACCTCCCATCCCATGGGGGGGGACACCCTGACCCAGCAAACACCCACCCACCCCCTCACCCATCCCGGGACCAGCTTGTACACCCCAGGCACGTTGTACATACCACCTCACACTGTACACCCCACTGCACATTGTACACCCCTGGTACATTGTGCATCCCAGGCACGCTGTACACCCCACATCTTGTATACCCCATGGCACCTTGTACTCTCATGTTTCTACACCCCTCTGCACATTGTACACCCCATGGTTTGTACACCCCATGCACACTGTACACCTCGTGGCACAGCACCTGCACACTGCCACCCATTGCACACCCTGGGCATCCCGAGGTTGTGGCATGTACACCCATGGCACATCGTGCACACCCTTGTGCAGCCATGGCACACGCCCCGTGGCAGACTGGACTCACCCCGCACCTCGTGCGCCACAGACCCCATGCCGTGACAGCCACATCCCCGCACTCTCGGTCCCCACATCCCACGCCCTGGGGACTGAGCTGCGCACTCACACACCAGTGTGTACACGCTGACCCACCAGCTGGACGCCGGGAGCCTGTTCTCAGGGCAGCCCTCAGGGGCCGAGCCGTGTGTCCATCCTGGTGGGGTCCCAGCTCCTCACCCCCAGCATCTGACAGTGACGGGCTCCTCTGGGCTAGGGGGAGGGGGGCTATGAGCCCAGCATGACCCTGTAACACTGGGGGGAGGGCTGTCTCTCATGGCTCAGCCCCCACCCCTGCACCTGGACCCGGCTCCCCATCCCTGCAGCCCCTCCTGCCAGGCACTGGCCGCAGGGAGAGCATGGCCATGCCGAACCCCTCGGGCCGGCGCAATGAGGCCGTGGCTGGCCACACTGGGCAGGGTCCCTGGTGACTTTTTGCTGGGGGTTGCATGGGGGCGGGGCTGGAGGGGGCAGCCCCATGGCTCTGGGCCCCCCTGCAATCCAGGGTCTGTCCCCATCCCAGGCCCCTTGGGATCCACTGAGGCCCCAGGCCCAGCCTGGGGGTGCGCATGGCAGCCCTGATCACACCCAGGGCGCCTGCAGCAGACGGGGAAGGGGTGTAACTTTCCTAGCCACAGGAACCACTCCCCAAGCGTCCTGGCCCCTCCCTGCCCAGCCGGGATGTTTCTAACAGCTCTGCGCTGGGCGTGGCGTGGGGCTGCCCCATACAGGTCGGACGGGCCAGGGCATGGGTGAGGCTGGCAGCCTGTCACCCAGCCTGCAGCGCTGCGGCGTGACCGGGCGGCTTAGGGTGCAAGAGTTCCTGCTGGGAGCGTGTCTCAGACCTTTCCCCCGGGCCGGCCCCAAGGGGCGCGGTGAGGCAGGGCGCCAGGTGAGATCTCCCGGCCCTGGGGAATCCCGTTCCTGTCCCCTCCCCAGCGCGGGCGCGGAGGGCGCTGTAGCTTGGCCGTGCTGGGAGGCAACAGAACCGTGTCCTGGGCGGAAGGCCTGGAGCCTGGGCCTTGGGCGCCTTGGGCGCCCTGCTCCAGCCTGCACTGGCAGAGAGGCTGCCTGGCGATGTCACGGCTCTCCCCATCCCCAGCAGCTGGGGCTCTGGGCTTCTCTGCCTCACGTGTCCAGCCCTCCGAACCGCCGGCTCCGAGAACGGCCCTCCCCAGCACCAGGCCCCCCAATCACGCCACTTGGGGGTCTGCTCCCTGGTCCCAGCTCCAAGGCCGGTTCACCGTGGGCGGGGGCGCCTGGCCCAGTGGTGGCTCCGTATCAACCACAGCTCCATCTTCCCGGAGCCTTCCGGAGCAGAGCATGAAATCAAAGATGAGGGGAGGATGCAACCTGACTGCAAATGCGGGGCCTGCGGGGGGTGGGAGGGGCTGAGAGCGAGCCGAGCGCCTGCTTGCATCCGGCTAGCAAGCCCTTATCGGCCCGGCCTCGGCCTGGAACTCCCTTATCAGGAAGGGACAGAGGCTCGTTCACAGGAGGCAGGGCCGGTCAGGCCGGGGGAGGCTGCCTGCTTCCCGGGAGCACGGCCCAGGGCCGGCAGGGCTTTGGGTCGCTGTGCTGGCTTTGAAGCAATGTGGGGCACGAGCCGCCCCTTGCGCCTGGCAGCCACAGGCCAGGGACCTGGGACGTGTGTGTCTCACTCGTGGCTGAGGATCCGGGGATGCAATGCGGCTGCAGGGAGCCAGCTCCCACCTCCACCCAGGCTGCGTCCCCTGGGAGCTGGCTGCAACTGAATGGGTTTAAGCCATCCCGAGGCAGTGCATCCATTTCCTTACCATCCCACCGGCTCCACGTGGCTCCCGGGAGCAGGGCCCGCTGGGTACCATCCCACTGGCTCCGCGTGGCTCCCGGGAGCAGGGCCCGCTGGGTACCAGCCCCACCAGCTCCGCGTGGCTCCCGGGAGCAGGGCCCGCTGGGTACCATCCCACCGGCTCCGCGTGGCTCCCGGGAGCAGGGCCCGCTGGGTACCATCCCACCGGCTCCGCGTGGCTCCCGGGAGCAGGGCCCGCTGGGTACCAGCCCCACCAGCTCCGCGTGGCTCCCGGGAGCAGGGCCCGCTGGGTACCATCCCACCGGCTCCGCGTGGCTCCCGGGAGCAGGGCCCGCTGGGTACCATCCCACTGGCTCCGCGTGGCTCCCGGGAGCAGGGCCCACTGGGTACCAGCCCCACCAGCTCCGCGTGGCTCCCGGGAGCAGGGCCCGCTGGGTACCATCCCACCGGCTCCGCGTGGCTCCCGGGAGCAGGGCCCGCTGGGTACCATCCCACCGGCTCCGCGTGGCTCCCGGGAGCAGGGCCCGCTGGGTACCATCCCACCGGCTCCGCGTGGCTCCCGGGAGCAGGGCCCGCTGGGTACCATCCCACCGGCTCCGCGTGGCTCCCGGGAGCAGGGCCCGCTGGGTACCATCCCACCGGCTCCGCGTGGCTCCCGGGAGCAGGGCCCGCTGGGTACCATCCCACCGGCTCCGCGTGGCTCCCGGGAGCAGGGCCCGCTGGGTACCATCCCACCGGCTCCGCGTGGCTCCCGGGAGCAGGGCCCGCTGGCAGACCATGTGGTAGCGGAGGGAGGGCGCAAGGAATGGTTTCCACTCTCAATTGCCAAGCGCGCTGCGAGGCCGGCAGGTGCCGTCCCGGGGCCAGGCCCCGAGGCCCCAGGCGCCAGGCCCCAGGCTAACATGCGAGTGCACAAACCTGTGGGAAGCCCCACCAGAGACAAACCTGCTTGCGTCCTCCCAAAGCTGCAGGCTTCACTGCCGCCTCAGGTGGTCTGGAGAACAGATTTGGGGTGGAAACGCCCCACCCAAAGCAGCCGGGCTCGTGAGCCGCCCTGCTAGCCCACCGCTGCAGCAGCAAGGGGTGGGTATGAGTCCGGGAAGGAGCCCCCTGCTCCCCGCAGGTGCTGGCCAGGGCCCGAGGAGCGCTCTGCCAGGCGAGCCGGAAGCACACGCCCGGCTAGACGGAGCCGCGCACGGAGAGGTCTCTGCCGGCAGGCGAGCGGGATGCACCAGCACACACCAAACAGGCCTAAGGATGCTCCTGTGGAAATAGCTTGAAGCACAGGATGGCCCCTTCTGGCTGTTTCCCAGCAGGGGTCTGAGAGGAGGGTGGCCTAGTGGTCAGGGCCCTGGCCAGCAACCTGGGCTCAATTCCCTGCCCTGCCACAGACTCCCCAAGTGACCTGGGGCAAGTCCCCTGGTGCCTCAGATCCTCGCCCATAGCAGGGCCCCGAGGGCACAGCCCTCCCTCACTGGGGCATGAGAGGCTCAGGTAGGGCCTGGGTCACAGCGCCCCAGCCAGCCAGAGGCAGACAGGTGGGAAGCTGCGGCTTTGCTAAGTGCTCGCTGAGCCTGTTGCATCTTCCCTGGCATCTCGGGACCCTGGACTAGGCCCGTTCTGCTCCGCCCTGCCCAGCCCCACCCAGTCCTGCCCCGCCCGCTGGCACAGAAACCACGGCAGCCACACACCGGCTGCTCCAGCCTCCTCATGCACCCTGAGGTGGCTAACGAGCCGCACTTCACCGGCCTTCGCCGCCACCTGGCGAGAGCTCAGCTCCACTGCGTACGGGGGGGGGGGGGCTTTTCTAGCATGCGTGGCCAGGAGCCAAGTGCCGGGCATCTGCTCCAGCCAGGGCAGGGCAAGCTGCCAAGAGGCTTTGTCCCCTCTGCGTGACAGGCAGGAGCCCTGGATCCATCTAGCAGATCAGAATCAGGATGCTTGTACGTCTGTCTGATGCTGCTGTGATGTAGAGTGCGTGTGTGCACGAGTCTGTGTGCGTGCGATCGCACAACGAGTGTGGCAGAGGCAGACAAGGTGTGACGGAGGTGCACGAGTCTGTGTGCGTACGCTCGCACAGCGCGTGTGGGAGAGGCAGACGAGATGTGCAGGAGGTGCACGAGTCTGTGTGCGTGCGATCGCACGGCGAGTGTGGCAGAGGCAGACAAGGTGTGACGGAGGTGCACGAGTCTGTGTGCGTACGCTCGCACAGCGCGTGTGGGAGAGGCAGACGAGATGTGCAGGAGGTGCACGAGTCTGTGTGCGTGCGATCGCACGGCGAGTGTGGCAGAGGCAGACAAGGTGTGACGGAGGTGCACGAGTCTGTGTGCGTACGCTTGCACAGCGCGTGTGGGAGAGGCAGACGAGATGTGCAGGAGGTGCACGAGTCTGTGTGCGTGCGATCACACGGCGAGTGTGGCAGAGGCAGACAAGGTGTGACAGAGGTGCACGAGTCTGTGTGCGTACGCTCGCACGGCGCGTGTGGGAAAGGCAGACGAGATGTGCAGAAGGTGCACGAGTCTGTGTGCGTGCGATCGCACGGCGAGTATGGCAGAGGCAGACAAGGTGTGACGGAGGTGCACGCGTCTGTGTGCGTACGCTCGCACGGCGAGTGTGGCAGAGACAGACAAGGTGTGATGGAGGTGCACGAGTCTGTGTGCGTGCGCTCGCACGGCGAGTGTGGCAGAGGCAGACGAGATGTGCAGGAGGTGCACGAGAGACAGAACGAGCTGCCTTGTATTATTACTGCCCTGAGTGGAGCAAAGGCAGCTGGGGAGCAGGGCCAGGAACCCCGCCCTGGGCTCCCACCTTGGTTCTGTGCGTGTTGGCCTGGCTCCACCTGGGTCACACTGGCGCCCCCCGAGCAGCCCCGGCCTCCGGCCCCCATCCCGACAGCCGTCTCCTGCCAGCCCCTCAGTGCGCCCCAGGCTGCGGCGGGGCCTGGCCGGGAGGTCATGGGCCCAATCCTGATTTATGCCACCGTGAGTGAGAGCAGCGTCTGGGCCAGGAGCCGCAGCTCACTAACGGCTTGCCCAGCCCGGCCGCTGGCGGCAGCGTGGTCCCTCCGGGCCCGGGCGTGCGGCCTCTGCAGGGCTGGGCCGGCTCTGGCTCCTGGCCCTGGGCTCACTGGCTTCTGGCTGACCCTCTGCCCGTCTCGCTCTCCCTCCTTCCCATGCAGGTGGCACCGGATCCCAGGCTCCCCGCCCCGGCACTGGATGAGACTTCGGCTGCCGCCTGGCGCGCACGGAGCAGGCCGGCACCATGGACTTTGTAATGAAGCAGGCGCTGGGGGGTACGTCTCTGCGTTCGCTCCATCGCCCCCCGCCGGCCCCCGCCCGGTGTCGGAGGAGCAGCCCCGCCGGGGCCAGGCCCTCCCTCCTGCACACGGCCTCCCCTGGGGGCCCTGCGGGCATCCCTGGCCAGGCGCCGAGGCTCCCTCGGTGACCGGCCCCCAACCAAACAGGCCACGCGTGGGGTTCCTCTGCCATCGGCTCCCCCGCTCCACTCCACCAAGGGCAGACCAGCGGGGGGGCTGGGAAGGGTCAGCCCCAGCCCCCCACCTTCACACAGCCCCCCCCCGCCCTCACATAGCTCCTCCCCTGCCCTCACACAGCCCCTCCACCTTCACACAGCCCCCCCGCCCTCACACAGCCCCCCTGCCCTCACATAGCTCCTCCCCTGGCCTTACATAGCTCCTCCCCCCCACATAGCTCCTCCTCCGCCCTTACATAGCTCCTCCCCCCTCACATAGCTCCTCCCCTGCCCTCACACAGCCCCTCCACCTTCACACAGCCCCCCCGCCCTCACACAGCCCCCCCCCCCGCCCTTACATAGCTCCTCCCCCCTCACATAGCTCCTCCCCCACCCTCACATAGCCCCCCCGCCCTCATATAGCCCAGCCCCCCTGCCTTCACACAGCCCCCCCGCCCTCACATAGCCCCTCCACCTTCACACAGCCCCTCCGCCCTCACATAGCTCCTCCCCCCTCACATAGCTCCTCCCCCACCTTCACACAGCCCCCCTGCCCTCACACAGCCGGGCATGCCGCCGCCGCGCGCCAGTCGCACGTGGCTCCGGGGACGATGGGTGCTGGGTGGCAGGCGCAGCGCGCCCGGGCACAATGAGCAAGCCTCGGTCCTGGCAGCCCCGCTGCGGGATGGGCACCGCGAGGCCGGCGAACCCATGGGAACGGCGGCCCAGGTGGGCGGGTGGGGACAAGGCGCCTCCAGGCCTCCGGGTGCATCTCCGTCCTCCACCGCGTCCCTGCCTCGCCCGTCTCTCTTGCGGGAGCCCCGGCTGAGCCTGGTGCCCTGTGTCCCGTGCAGGGGCCACCAAAGACATGGGCAAGATGCTGGGGGGGGAGGAGGAGAAGGACCCCGACGCGCAGAAGAAGGAGGAGGAGCGGCAGGAGGCCCTGCGCCAGCAGGAGGAGGAGCGGAAGGCCAAGCACGCCAGGATGGAGGCCGAGCGGGAGAAGGTCCGGCAACAGATCCGGGATAAGGTGGGCGAGGCGCTGGCGCAGGCGGGGGCAGGCGGGGAGCCCGGGGGGAGCCAGCTGGGCTGGGTTGTGCCCCGACAGGACGCCCTGCGCTGCCCATCCATACCCGCGGCTGCAGGTCGTCCCGGAGCTGGCTCAGCACCAGCCACCCCGCAGTGGTTCCCCCGGTGGGCAGGGAGCGTTATTCCTGCGGGTGGCCCATGTGTGTGGTGAGCGTGGTGGGTCTCAGCCTGGTACTTAGCCGGCCAGGGGTCCCTCATCCACGCTGGCTCTTCGCAGCAGCAGGAGCGGGCCGGGGGAGGGCAGACGGGGCCAGGCCTCGTGCCCTGGCTCCTCGTGCTCGGGGCCTTGCTCGCGGCGGCGGGCGCGTGCTGACCCCTCGCTTCGGGGCGAGGCAGAGCTGGGCGCCGGCAGCCCCAGGCGTGGCAGCCCTGCCCCCTCTGCGCTGGGGAGCCCCTGTTCCAGCCCCCGCAGAGGCGCCCCATGGCATGCCCCGTGTGCTCCCTCGCAGAGCAGCACAATGATCCCCCCCGGACCAGCAATGCCCGGACCATGCAACCCATCCTGCCAAGAGGGCCAGGCTCCCTCTGCGGCGCACACACAACCTGCCCGCCCCCAGCCCCGGCCCCGGCCCGCCCCTGGAGCACGGGCTGCCTTCCTTCTGCATTTGGACCCAACCGCTCCCACTGGCAGCAAGGCCTCGCTGGGGAGCAGCCGCCCGGAGATTTCTCCCCCTTTGCAGCATCTCTGCCCCCTCCCCCCGCTCTCCTCCTGCCGCACAGCCGGGATTAGCTGGGAAGGGGGCTGGGGGCGTCCTTATCTCCCCGCCTGCTGCAGGAGGCCGCCGGCAGCCTGGCGCTGCCTCTCCCTATCTGCCATCTTTAATAACCCGCCGAGCAGCCGATAGCGCGGCCGCGCCAGGCGCGGGGGGGCCTGGCTCTAATCACCGGCGCGCCAATATCCTGCCAGCCGAGCGCGATGGGAACAGGAGATTCCGGGGCCCAGGCAGGCGGGGCTCCCCGGCCGTGTCCTTGGGTCCAGGGCAGCGGGTGCCGGTGCGGGGGAGCCTGGCCCTCTTGGCGGGATGGGTTGCACAGTCCGGGCATTGCTGCTCACGGTAGCACCTGGATGCCCAGGTGAGGGGCACAGGAAACATGGGAGACCAAAGCCCAGCCCCCACCGGCCCTGGGCAGTTGCAGGGGAGAAAGACTGTGGCCCTGGCTGTGCCACCCCCAGTGCAGGGCTGTTTCTGCCGCGGGGCGGGGGCCAGTGCGCAGACCCACAGAGGGGCGGGCGTGGGACCCCAGTCTGTGCCATGGCGGCGCCAGCACTCGGAGCCCTGCCCATCTCCTCCCCACAGTACGGCCTGAAGAAGAAGGAGGAGAAGGAGGCGGAGGAGAAGGCGGCGATGGAGCAGCCGTGCGAGGGCAGCCTGACGCGCCCCAAGAAAGCCATCCCGGCGGGCTGCGGGGACGCGGAGGAGGAGGAGGAGGAGAGCATCCTGGACACGGTGCTCAAGTACCTGCCCGGGCCCCTCCAGGACATCTTCAAGAAGTAACCGCCCCCCCCCCCCGCCCCCGGGCCCGTTTCAGTTCTTTGGCCGCGTTGGAGTCGTGTTCCGTTCCGAAGGGAGGATCGCAGACGTGTCCCGGGGCCCTCGCTGCGCTGGGGGCGGACAGGGTGCCCGGACCAACCCCCCCGAGCTCCCGGGCCGGGGGCCAACTGGGACCAAATTCACTGCAGTAACCTCCCGGCCCGCGAAGGGTGGGGGGAGGGCGGCAGAGAAAAGCAGCCCCCGCCAGCCCCTTCGCTCACTTCAGACATTCCTCAGCCCCACACTGCCTGCTGCTGTGGGGCGGGGGCTGTGCCCGTGGCCTGCCAGAGCCGGGCCACTGCCGGGGGAGCCCCCGTCGGCCAGGCGGGCCAGTATCCTGCCTCCCCTCCCGGCCAGGGTTCAACCCCCGCCCCGTGGCAGCAGCGCCGGCAGCCTCAGCGCCCCCCAAACGCACCTTGCCCTGAGGGGCAGGCCCCCCGGCATGGCCGATGGGGGAGGGGCAGACCTGTGGGCTCTGCCCGCCAGCCTCTCGTAGGCCTTCTCCCGGGGTGCCTGCTGGGCCGGCTGGCCAGGCCTTGCTGACAGCGGGCAGCGCCTGCTGGGTGAGGCCCCAGGGGGCTGGCGCGGGGGGTCCCAGTGACGCTGCCCCACGGGCCCCCCCTCCCGCTGCCCAGTTCTGTCGTTTTTGGCCCGGGGTGGGAGGCTCTTGGGTCCAGCCCATCCCCTGGGCCGGGCAGCCCCGTGCGGAGGGAGGCGCTGCTTCCCCAGGGAACCCTGCCGGCCGGGGGCAGTGGGAAGGAAAGACAAAGCCCCAGCCCCTCCACACAGCCCAGGCCGGCGGGGGGGGGGGGGCTCGTCTCCACACAAAGCAAGCCCAGCGCCCCTCGGCCACATTCACGCTCCTGCCCGTCGGGGGGGTGGATTTATAAAAACCCAAGAGCCAGCCCTGGCCAAGCACCTGGGACCCCCCCCCCCCGCACTGCGGAGGGGGCGGCTCTGGGGGCCATCTGCTCCCCTTCTGCAGGGCTGCCAGCACCTGTCCCTCCCTGGTCTCCTGCCCAGCCCGTCCGCATTCCTGCCGGGGCCCATCACTGTGGTATCTGGGACCAGAGCTCCAGCACTGCCACCCTCCCGCACCCATGCCCATCGGGAGGAACTCGTCCTTAGGCAGCACTCGGCCCTGCTGCTGTCTGCCCCAGGGCCACCCCAACACCCAGGGTAGCCCCCTGCCTCTTCCCTGCCGACGGCAGCAGCAGCAGCGCCCAGCCCCGGGCTGCGAGCCAGCAAACTGCAGGGTGCTCTCTGCCAGCCGCGGCGGTGCCCAGCCAGGCAGCATGAGAGGGCTGAGAGCGGCCTGCCCCGAGTCCCTCCACCCTCCAGTGCTGGCTCCCTTCCAGCCCTGCTCCCAAGGGGTCCTGACGGCATCCCAGGTTCCCCATTTTCCAGGGGTTTTGCTTTTGGATTGAGTCTGAGAGAAGCCACGAAGTCCCCCTCCGCGTCTGTGTCCTTCTCCGATAGTTAAAGCCATATCAGTTAGACTGCAATACGTCCGCGCGGCCCCGTGCGCCGCGCCCGTGTAAAGGGGCTGAACCGGGCGGGACCGCCCGCCCGCCCCTCGTCCACGTCTCACGCCACCCGTTGGCCCGTGTGTGTCCGCATCCGTGTCCGTGTAACAGGGTAAACTCAGCGCGCCCCGTCCATCCTGTCTGCTAGTCACTGCACCAGATGGTCACCGCATGGTCCAAGGCCGCCCCGGGCTGGGCAGGCAAGGAGGGTGGCAGGGGCCCTGGCCCGGGAGGGGAGGAGATGGGAGGGCGCTGGGCCTGCGCGGCAGGGCGTAGCTGGCAGCACCTGGGGCCCTGCTGGCAAAGCGGCTGCTCAGGCGCGGGGCTGGCTGGCAGCTCACAGGTCTGTGAGCCAAAGGCCGCATCCCTGCTTCTCGGGTGGGTGGGGACACGCCCCCCCCCATGGCTGCACCACACGGGCTTTTCAACGGGGCTCCCGTCTCGCCATGCGCCTTCCCGCCCACGCTGGAACCGATGTGCACGAGGCGCCTGGCGGCCGGGTGTGTGGGACAGCGCGCGTGCCCGTGTGGGGGGAGTGTGCAGATACAGCTGTCTTGGCGCAGTGCTGCACGCCAGCCACTCCGTGCCAGCAAGCGGGCGCCCCCTAAACAGCTGCTGTTTGCACAGGAGCACGGGGACAGTTGGCATGTGCGCCTGCGAGATTACACGCCTGTGCACACAGCTGCATGTGTGAAAGTGCGTGACTGCACGCCCATGTGTGTGTGGGGTGCATGACTGCGTGCACGTCTGAGGTGCATGACCGCACGCCTGCGTGTGTGTAGCTGCACGAGTGAGGGGCGCGTGACCGCCTGCTTGCACACGCCGTGTGTTCCCGGCTGTTCGCCAGGTACCGGGCATGCCGGGGGAGCAGCGCCGCGCCGGAGCCCCCAGACACACCAGCTGGCCACGTGGCCCCCCAGGAGCTGCCTGTGGCCGTGGCTCTCACCTGCTGGCACCACTAGAAGGCCTGTGGCTGCTCCCTTCTCACCCGCTCTGCATGGGAAATTCCCAGCCCTGCACGTTAATCCATCAGCCTGCTCGCCCCCCTTCCCCGTCAGGCCACAGCTCACCCCTGCCCTGGGGCTGGCCTGCGACGGCGCAGGGGTCAGGCCCCCCAGTGGGGGAGGGCTCTGGGCCGGGGAAGGGCTTCTGCTGATGGCTGCTCGGGGAACCCAGCCATGGGCCTGGCCTGCAGCCCGGCAGTGACCCCCGGCCAAGGGAAGCTCCCTCCACGCCTGCCCCCGGCTCCAGCATCTCCGCAGAGCCCCAGCCCTCCCCTGCCCTGAGCTCACGGCGCTCGCGCCTGCCGGGACATCCCTGGGCCGGATGAGGCCAGGCCGGGCCCTTGCCAGCCATGCGGTGACCATCCCCCTCCAACTAGTCTTTGAAGAACTAATAAAATAAAGGAATTTGTACTTGGCCTGTGTCTGCTCCGAACATGCTGCAGCCCCCACCTGCGACAGCCCCCAGGCGGCCTGGCCCAGCCAGCACAGCCCCAGCCGGGGTACCAGGGCCCCCCGGCCCACAGGGAGCTGCCTGCCTGAGGCGGGGTGTGAAGCAGAGCTGGGGAGGGGCAGAGGCACTGCAACCTGAGGCCTGGCACACTCCTCACAAGGATGGGGACGGACATCCAGCCGGAGGCGGGTGGGCGGGCGTTGCAAAGGTTTCCCTGTTAACACAACCTGCTGTGTGGGAGCCATGGGGGTGTGGGTCCTGCAGGCCAGGGCTGATGACAGGCGCAGGCATCTCCTTTAACCTGCTGCCGTTGGAGCTGGGGGCTGCTGGCCACACCAGGGCAGGCAGCCAGCGACTCCGGAGCTCTGTGATCACCTCCCCCGTCACTCTGGGCAAGGCCCCGGGGGCCTGTCTGGCGCCGGCAGTGCCGCAGAGCGAGTCCAGGGTGCAGCCAACGGCCCACAGGACACCAAGCGCCAGGCTGGCGAGGGGTCAGAGCCCTGGCAGTGCAGGCCGAGCGCTGGCCCCAAGCTGGGCGGGCGAGCCCAGACCACGCGCCTGCCTGCACATGCAAACTGCCGCCTTCTCGGGAGCTGCAAATGCACCTCGGCACGCTGCCACTGGCTGCCGGGCAGGGTTTCAAAGCCGGGGGCCCATCCTTCGGACACCAGAACTGCTCCCGGCCCAGCCACACGCCCTCTCGGGCTGACCCAGCTGGTGGGACAGCTGCACTGGGACCAAAGCCTCGTGGCTCGGCTGCAGCTGGCCCGCGGCTGAACATTGCTGTGGACACTGGCGGGACCTGGGGTGCCCTGCTGCAGCACCTGGGAGGCGTGGGCAGGCTCAGGAGTGCCGTGGCACTCCCCTCACGGCAGCGCCGCCCCAGCATCACGCAGTTACCGGGTGTGACGGCGCGTCGGGGCCCCCTTTCCTGCACCCCCGTAGCAGCAAGAACAGGCTCCGCCAGCCAGTAGAACGGGGGGTTATTGCTGCTCCAGGACACAGCGCAGCACAGACGGGACGTGGCTACAGGAGTCAGGGCCAGGCTGCCTCAGCCCCCTTGCCATGGGCCCCTGGATTCCAGCCCAAGACTGGCCCTTCCCCCAACCCCAGTTCCTTTGTCCAGCCTCTTCCCTTAACTTGTGGAACTGGTTTTAGCCACCGCCCTGGAGCGGCAGGGCGCCCCCTGCTGGGCCGTGCTACAGACAGCTGCCGGGGGGGTCCCCCACAGCCCACGCATAGCGACCAGCAAGGAACGTCCAGCACGCCGCACCGGGCCCGCTAAGGAGCCAGCGAAGCGAGTGCTGCCTGTGAGCAGGTGCTGAGCGTGGCACCGCCCCAGGCCATCCGCCAGCTGTGCACCCAGGGGCCGGAGCTCCTCCTTTCTCTGTGGAGAGCACAAGGATCCGCCCTGGCCCCTCCTGTTCATGTAACCGCCACCTGGGACCTCTGGAGCTTAGTGTAGGAGCCTCTACAGCAGGGGAAGGAGGCTCCTTTGGGTCAAGGGCCACTGACCCACAGAAAAATCTGCCAGGGGTGCACAAAACTGAGAAGCAGAAACCCCCTCAGTGTGGCCCCCGAATGAGGAGAAAGACCCCCCCACACACATTCCCCTGCACAGCAGAGATGGGGGAGGGGGCGACAGCCTAGTAGATTGTCCACAGGGGAGCAGTGGGGCAACTAGAGCACCAGCACTGGCTCCCCAATGTTGGGGGGCTGGATCCAGCCCCCGAGCCTGAGGCTCCCCACCCCCGCTCTGCAGCTTAAGAACAAGGGCGCGCCAGGCCGTCTCGCGGGGAGCGGGCTCAGCGCTGCTCTGGGGGGCAGCGACCCACGAAGGCGCGGGGGCAGGGAGGGTGCAAACGGAGGCAGGCCAGCCTGGGGTGGCACACGGCCGGGAGCAGGTAGCGGTGGCAGAGGACGCGCCGCGTTGACAAAGTAAGGGCGCTGGCGAGCAGAACCCGGCCGTCCCTGAGGGAGGAGCTCTCCGTGTGCAGGTGGGAACCTCAGGAAGGGCTGGAGAACAAGGCCACGTAAGCCCAGGGGCGCCCGCTGCCTGCAGGTCCCCGTGCCCCACGGACAGGAAAAGCGGCCTGGAAGGGTGGGGCCACACAGCTTCGGCCAGAGGAGGGTTGGGGCTGCCCGGGCAGCAGAGCGCGCGGCAGGGCTGGAGGAAGTGGCATCTCCCCCTTCCCCAAGGCCCTGGGCTCAGGCAGGGAAGCACAGGCAGCCGGCAGCCCGGGGAAGTTGTTCTGCACACGCTGCCTGGCCAGCCTGGAACTCCTCGCTGGGCAGGATGGTGGGAGGCCCAGGGCTCACAGGGGAGCGGTCAGTGCCCAGGGCCGTCGGTGGCCACTGGCTGGGGCCACACCCCGCGCCCCAGGCTCCCCCACGCGCCGGCCCGCAGCCAGGAAAGGGATCACTTGGATTGCCCCATTCTGCTCATCCCGCAGGAGCGCCTGGCCTGGCCAGTCGGCCGACAGGACCTGGGACACCCAGCGCGGTTGTTCTCACGCTGTCGCCAGCGCACTCCGGCCTGCACTGCCAGACGGCGCACAGCCCCAGCAGGGGTGTCCGGACACCGCTCCGCCTGCAGCGCACTGCTCGGGGGGCGCTTACCCGGCCCCGTCACAGCCCAGCCTAGCCAGGGAAAACCTGGAGCCAACACTGGCAGGGAACAGGTGCCACTGGGGCCAGGTCTGGAGCCAGCAAGTGCACCTCCCTGTGTCCTCCCACGGGCAGGCCCTTTGCTCCGGAGTCCCGAGGCGCCAGCCAGAGCCAATGGCTGCTGATTGTTACAGCGAGGAGCCCAAGGTGGCAATTAGACGAGGTGGGGATAGCAGCTCTCCAGGCTGGGGGGCTTGGGCCTTTGCCGAATGAAATTAACATCATAGCCAGGATCAACAGCAGCAAACCCGCCTGGAGCCCAGGAGCTGGACCACAGCCCCTCTGGGAACTCCCTCCCCTCAGGGCCCTGGCCGAGTGTTGCTCTGTGGCAGCCCCCTAACCCCGCCCGTCTCAGCCCCTCCCTCTGCACTCTGCCATGTTACACATGAGCTGCATCCCCCTGCACTCTGCCATGTTACACACGAGCCGCATCCCCCCAGACTTGGCTGCATTTCAGAGGCAGGCAAAGGGCTGGCTCCCTGCTTGGACAGGGCTGGGGCCAGGCTGGCACTTCACCATACCCCTCCCTGCCATGCACCACCGGCTTGCAGTGCTTTGGGAGCATGGTCGGCTCAGGCAGGCTCAGCGCAGAGGGGCCAGGGCGGATGAGAAGTCCTAGCTGGCCACGGTTGCTCTGGTGGGCTGGGAGAGGTTTGCCTGCAAGCTGGGCACTGGTGCGGCTGTTCAGCAGAGCCCACAGGCAGGAACGTGTTTCGACTGGTGGTGCCCGTCAGCACAGGCCTCGGGGCACATAAACATTTACTCCGCACCAGAAACAGCCCCCTGTGGCCGGAGCAAAGGAGGGGACATCAGAGGGGAGGGAAAGAGAGATCACAGCAGTGCACCCCTGGGGCGACAGGAAGGCGAGACCAGCCTGGAGCTGGAGAAGGGGAGCTAGCCATGGCCTCTGCTGCAGGGCAGGGTGGGCCTAGCACCCAGCGCTTTGGCCTGACTGTTCCCCACCAGCCCTGGGACGGGGCCAACATGCTCGGCTGCCTCTGCCCTGCTGAGAGGTGCTGGGCTGGGGAGCCCGGGGGAGCCCACGCACAAGGGCTGGTGTGGGTTCCAGGAGGGCAGCGTGTTCGTGGTAGGCTGCAGGCGGGGGGGGCGGGGCGCCTGTCTGGCCTGTCCCTGGTGGGGGAGACCGCACACAGCTCTCCTCCCAAGGGAAGGAGGGGGTGAGGGAGACGTGGGGTACACCCCCAAACCTACCCGATCTTGGGGCACCGGGCAGAGCCCCCTTTCCAGGAGCCCCCATGGTGCGGGAAGGCAGGGGAGCATGTTCCCCACCCCGAAGAGCTGTCACTTTTACAGGGATTGGAGGCACCCTCAGCTTCCAGCCTCCAATGGGCTTCTCTGCCCAGCTGGCCTGACCGCGCCCTCAGCCCAGACCCAGCACCCCGGGCTGTTGACTTCCACAGGAAGCACCCAGGACTTAATGCTGTTCCCTGCTCCCTCACCAGCCCACAGTCCCTACCCCAAGCCCCCATCACCGCCTCCTGCCCCCCACCTCGGCCAGACGGGCTCACCTGCCCCCTTCTTTGCACCCCCTGATCCAGCACCCAGCCCTGCAGACAGCCTGGCCCTTCCCCCACCAAACAGCCTGAGGGGGAGGCCTGGCGCCCTGCTGGGTTCGTGCACTTGGCCCATCACCATGGTGTCTGGTCCCAGCACTCTCCAGACGAGCCCCTGCCTCTGGCCCTGGGCAAGTAGCTGCCTGGCCCTGCACCAATGCAGAGGGGGCAGTCCAGGGAACAGCAGAGGAAGGGTTCGCCCATTCCCATTGGACACGAGGCCCGGGACGGTCCCTAGCTGTTGGGCCAGGCTAGAATCCAAGACAGTTTCACCCAGCAGGGGGTGCTGTGGGGAGCAGGGCAGGAGAGCTGGTGGGACAGGGGCTCAGCCCCTCATTTCCCACTTGACTGGGGGGCAGCTGCTGCAAACGGTGCCTGCCAGGTCCTGGGGAGAAGGGCCCCCCAGCCAAGCTCACCGTTGGGGTGGAGGGCCAGAGACGAGCGGCTCCTGGGGAGCCATGGCAAGCAGACAGTGCTTGCTGCAAGACCCCGGGCGGGGTGGGCAGCGCAGTGTAGCTGGCAGCAGGTGCCTGCTGCTAGAGGGCAGTGTGGGGGGGCGGAGGAAGGCTGCTGGGCTCAGGGCCCGGGCCATTAGCACTTCGAGAGGTGCAGCTGCTGCCATGCCCGGCTTGGGCTGCGGCTCCACTGGCTAGGAGCGGCCACAGCCCCACTGGCTCTAGCTACAGGGGCCCCTGGGGCATCTAACCCCCAAGGCAGAGCAGTAGCGCCCTGCTCGTGGAAAGGGCTAGGGCACCCAGTGGGCTGCTGGGAGCTGGCCAGTGTCTGGGAATCCCCGGCACCCCCCACCAGCGCTCACCTGTTCACTGCAGTGGCCAGGGCTCCGGGGGGGGGGCAGGGCTAGGGCACCCAGTGGGCTGCTGGGAGCTGGCCAGTGTCTGGGAATCCCCGGCACCCCCCACCAGCGCTCAAGTGGGCCGGGGCTCCGGGGGGGCAGCAGGGAGCTGGAGGAACAGACCTACATGGCCCTAGAGCTGCTGTTTGCTGGGCCCTGGGGCAGCCGCCCTGCAGCTTGCGGCACAGGCAGCCAGAGGCTGGTGTCTGGCCCACCCGTCCAGGGCAGCCCCAGGCCCTCGGCGGGGGAGGGGGAAGAGGCCTGACCGGAGCCACCAGGCAGCCTGATCTGCTCCGGAAGCCCGGCTAGCAGCGCAGGACACAGCCACTTCTCCTCCCAGCTCTGCCACCAGCTCCAGCCGGTTAGGGTGTGAGCAGCCACCAGCCAGCCAGGCCCAAGTGGCAGCTCGGCTGCGGGCACACCGCCCTCTGGTGGAGACACTGCCCCCTCACAGGCCTGTGCCCAGCGCCAGCAAGCAGGCAGCCGGGTGCGAGCTCTTTGGGGAGGGGGCCCAGCCAAGGTGCTGGCAGCCAGCACCAGACCCAGACGCCGCAGGAAGGGACCTGCGAGCCAGGCTCCACACCCAGCCCGGGACAGGCCCTGGCCTCTCTCAATAGACGGGAGAACGTTGGCCTGGAGTCATGGCCACGCTGGAGCGCACCCCCGCCTGAGGGGCTCAGCCCCTCTGACCCGCAGGCCCCTGCTGTCCGTGAAGTGCTCAGAGACCCCCTGGGAGGCCACCTCACACACTTGCGGGGTCTCTGAAGAGCCACCCGGGCACTGTTTCCCGCACGCACAGGCAGGCTGCTTGCCCACGTGAGAAGGCGTGTGCAGGGCCGGAGGGCACTCGGCTCAGGAGGGGACGGCCCCTCCACTCTGAGGCCCGGGCTGGCAAGGAGCCAGGCTCGCCCCAGGTGCCGGAGTGCAGGACCCCACCTCTGCAGCCACGTCCCTGGGCAGAGGGCAGTCGCCCTGCACCCCGCCGGCTGACAGCAGCCTGCACACCATGCGCTACAGACTCCCTTGGCCAGGCCTCGCTTCTTTACTGAGCAGGACTTTGCACAGGTACAAAGAGCCCCACAAGTCACACCCCCTCCTGCCCCCACAGGCAGCAATGGGGCAAATAGCCACCAGCCTCTCCCAAAGGAGGGACGAGCCACAGCCTCCCGGGGATTCCCAGCCCGCAGAGAGTGGGGGCAGGGGAAGGAAGGGGAATGATCGGTCGTAGCAGCTGGGGGTTCAACAGTCACGGCTAGTTCAGTCCCACTGGGCTGGGCTCCTTCCCCCCAGAGAGGCCGAGCGTGGGCCTGCCCCAGACTGCTGAGCCGTGATGGCTCTGTGGCAGCCCGTGTTCTTGCTAGGCGGCTGCTGTGAACAAAGGTCCAGAGGGCAGGGCACCGGCGGCTGCACTGAGGGCCACAGCCATGCCAGGAGCCAGGCAGCCAAGCCCAGGGAGAAGCCGGCCTATCCCGAGGCAGAGGTCATGGCAGCGCAGAGCGGGGCTGGGGAGCAGCCCCACCTCTCTGCCCCTCCCAGGCCTGCTGGGTGCCCATCACGCGTCGTTGGGGAGGCCGAAGAGCTTGACGGTGCCGGCCTCCCGGCTGCTGTCGTACTTGCCGTCTTTGTCGTCACAGGCGAAGGCCAGCAAAGGCCTCTTGGGGTGCCAGGCCACTGTGAAGGTGGGGGATTCACACTGCACCTCCCACAGCTTCTCCCCTGCAGCGAGAAACAGCAGGGCGTGAGCCAGGAGCAGAGCCTGCCCCTCACCGGGGGAGGGAGAACCGCGCCCTCGTGCGCCTTGTCTTCAGCGAGACCAGGCGAGAGTCGCAATCGACACAACCCTCTCCGGCGACCTGCCCTGCCACTGCCCTGCCATGCAAACTCTCCGGTCGCCCGCCCCACATTCCCCCGCCACTGCCCTGCAAACCCTCCGATCGCCTGCCCTGCATTCCCCCGCCACTGCCCCATCGCTCCTGCCCCACCACTGCCCTGCTGTGCAAACCCACCGGTCGCCTGCCCCGCCGCTCCCACCCCGCCACTGCCCTGCAAACCCACCGGTCGCCTGCCCCGCCGCTCCCACCCCGCCACTGCCCTGCACACCCACCGGTCGCCTGACCCGCCGCTCCCGCCCCATCACTGCTGCCCCGCCACCGCCCTGCTGTGCAAACCCACCAGTCCTCAGAGACACCGGCCGCCTGCGCCGTTACCTGTCTCCACCTCGGCAATGTCGATGAAGTGATCCTCCGACGCCGACGCCAGCATCTTCCCATCGTGGCTAAAACTCAACGTTCTCACGGGCCAGTCCAGCCTGCAGCACAGGGTGGGTCAGAGGGATTTCCCCAGCACCAGGGGCGGAGGAGGAAAGACAACAGGCAGGGTCACCTACCTGGAGAAGCATCTCACGCACACCAGCTCATCCACATCCCACAGGCTGACCAGAGCATCTGCACTTCCCGTGGCAAAGTACTTCCCCATGGGGTCAAACTTGATGCAGATGCAGTTTGATGGGTGAGCGTTGATTGACTGGATGGGCTTCAGCTCTGGGTAGCTGTAGGTGCACAGGAGAGAGCAGAGTGAAATGAAAGAGCCCATCCCCAACACTGCAGGGCCCAAGTGCCCTCCACAGCAGGGCGCTGCGTGCCCGGCCCAACACCCAGGAAGCTGGGCTGCAGACCAAGCCAGAACCTCTCGCCCAGGAACCTGCCTTCCAACAGTGGCCAATGCCAGGTGCTTCAGAAGGATTAGCAAGTGACCCATCCCACTGGCCGCTCCCAGCTTCAGGCGCTCAATGGTTAGGGACACCAGAACACGGGTTTGCATCCCCGAGCAGCTTATCCACAGCCATTGGTGGACCGAGCTCCAGGGCCTTATCCGAGCTTTTTAACTCAGTTCTCATTTTGGCCGACTGTACTTCCTTTGGTTGTTTTAAACCTGCTGCCTGTTACTTTCATTCAATGACCCCTGGTTCTTGCGAACAGGTAAGTAACACTTCCTTATTCACCATCTCCGCTCCAGTCACGATCTTACAGTCTTCCATCATATCCCCCAAGCCATCTCTTTTGTAAGATTAGTCCCAGTCTTTCCCATCTCTGCTCACCCGGAAGCTGTTCCTTGCCTCAGATCATTTGTTGCCCTTCTCTGTACCTTTTCTTAGTCAAAAAAATGTTTTTGAGATGGGGCACCAGAGCCGCACCCAATATTCAAGATGTGGGCATACCACGGGTTTCTATAGCGACATCATGGTCTTTTCGGTCTTAACTCTGACAGCTCTTCGTTTCAAAATCCCCTACCACCTTTTCACGTTACAGTCCAGTGCCATTTTGGTTTAGGTGGAGCCCAGCCTTCCTGTATAGGTTCCTTTCCCAAAAGGTTGCCTAAATCTCTCCGGCCAACCCCATCATTTCACCCATGCATTGAAACCCTGAAGTTCTGCCTGTCTTCCCGGCTCTGTGCATGGAACTCGGAACATTTCAGAGAACACTACCATGGAGGTGCTAGACTTACTGAGCAGCCTAAATGGGACCTCCAGGTCCTCTGCCCCATGTCACTGGTACCTACCTGACCACTGGCTACTCCCCAGCACTGTGTCTATGTCTTGAGAGATCTGCAACCTTCACACCTGGCAGGCAATTCACCCAGCAGTTTTCCTGGTAATCACACACTGACTAGCTATATTTCTAATGACCAAATCCCCCATTACTGTTTACCTGTCTCTTAGTAAGTGGGCCCCAGAGGAGCACCATGACATCATCTGGAAGGGAGGTCCCAATTATGGGATTGCTCGAGCTTGATGTTATTCAAGACTTTCCTTCCCCTCAACAGCACAGAGGCTGTCAGATGGGGGGGGGGGGGGGGAGAGGGAAGGAGGGGGGACTGCTCTACTGTGACCCTGGAAGTCTCTGCAGTGTACCTCCCTCTCTTTTAGCTCCTCCAGTTCAGCCACCCTGGTCTCAAGAGCCCATACTTGGAATCTGAGGGCCATGAGTTGCCCACACCTGGTGCACCTAGCATAGAGGTGCAGGACCCTGAGGTTTTCTGGGGGTAGACCCAGTCCTTGCGCTGGGTCAGAGATGGGTGCAGCCTCATCGCTGAATCTGTGTCGCAGGGGATAACTTCACAGCGATCTCCCACCTCTGTGCACCCGGTGTCCTGTGCTTCCCAGTCTCGTGCTGGAGCCGTTACTAGGTACATCTGCCTCGCAAAACTCCCATTTCTTTTAACACCCTGTTCCCCTGAGATAGGCCCACCCCCTAAGGCCCACCCCCAGCAAGGAACCCTAAAGGGTTAGCGATCAAAGGACAGCAGACTAGAGCCCCATTGGGAACCTCTCAGCCTCGTCTACCAGCCAGCTTATGACAGCACACGCCCCCCAACCACACCACACTGTAGCCCTCAGCTATTGCCAAGGCAATCAGTCTACACAAGAGCCATGAGAAGGAAAGACAGCCCGAGGGAGCAGGGCAGGAGATGTAAGAGGGGGGCCCCGCACTAGAGACCATGCCGGGAAGTACCTGAGGATGTTGATGCAGCCGTTTCCGTTGGTGAGGAAGAACATGTTGTTATCATTGTTCCAGGAAATCTCATTCACCTCAAACTTAAACTGCTCCTCAGCCTTGGAGCGATGTGTTTTGGCATCAATGAAGGTGACCACATCATCCTTATTTCCCACAGCAATGGTCTGGCCATCGGGGCTCCAGCAGATATTAATGTTCTCTCCTGGAATGGAAGAGAGTGGGCAGGTCCTCCCGCACCACTAATGGGGGCAAGAGCCACTCATGTGTCATAGACAGACTCTTGTACGTTTAACCCAGGTCTGCCCCACAAACCTTCTGCCTTGAGTGGCAAAATGCAGACAGCACCAAGCTTAACATGTAACAGCCTAGCTTTGCCTGACTAGCTGCTCCACAACTACGAAAGCTTTAAGGGAAATTAACTGAACAGAACTGTGGCCTCAAAACAGAGAATCACGATTACTCCTGTTGCATGTCTCTTCCCTGTCTAAATCTCTCTGCACAGCCACTAAAATAAATTGCCAGGCTAAATAAATTGTGCAACAAATCTCTCATCTCAGAGGAGTAGCCACGTGAGTCTGTATCTATGGAAACGAGGTGCCCTGTGGCACCTTAAAGTCTACCAGATATATTTGGGCATTAGCTTTCGTGGGTAAAAACCATACATCTGACAAAGTGCTTTTTACCCCCGAAAGCTTATGCCCACATATGTCCGTTAATCTTTAAGGCGCCAGAGGACTCCTCCTTGTTTTTGAACAATTTTTTGACATAGTAGTGACTCAGGGGTGTTGGAACAATTTGCAGGGGTGCTGCTAATCCCAGCTGAGTTAGGGAGAGCAGGATTCACCTGCATAGCACCCTAGCACACATTTCCCGCACCTATATACCACCTATATACTGACTGGAATGAATATGTAACGAAACCTTGGAAGAAAAGGTGCTTAAAAAATAGAAATGGGAGGACTCAACGTTTTTTTCTAACTTCTAGCTATCCCTTCTCCCTAGAGCCACACACCAGAGAGATTTTGAGACAGTCTAACATCAGTGCACCTCCACCAATCCTAGCGCTAATGTAAACAGGTTCAGGTGTTTAACACTGTGTCAGAACATGGCTAATGCTGGGTACACACACAAATTCTCCCTGGAGATAGTGTAATGCAGGGGTTCCCAACCTGGGGAACAAGAAGCTTGTCAAGGAGGTACGGGAGCCAAAAAAGGTTGGGAACCCCTGGTGTAATGTATAGTTATAATTTGCTACTAAGAGCCAGAAAGATGCAATTGCCACACAATCATCATATACAGAGCTTGACAAATGGCAGTGAAAGCTGCTCGCCAGCCCCGCACTGAGCATGCGCATGCCACCGGTAAATGGGGTGTGCAGCTGAAATCTACTCGCCACGGGTGAGTAGATTCTATAGTTTGTCAAGCCCTGATCATATAGAGCTCTCAGGTTTCCTGAATTTACTGGCATCCATGTTGGGAGCAGGATGCATTTGCAAAAGAAGCAGTGTTTGTAGCTGTACTGAGATGTGCGGGTCCCTCTAACCTCCTCACATCAGCACCCACCTTTGGTGTTCACGGTAGCGATGCACTTCGTGGTGCGGACGTCCCAAATACGGATGGTTTTGTCTCCAGAGGCGGTAACAAAGAGGTCGGGGTTACTGGGGTGCCAGCACAGCTGATCCACACTATCCCCGTGGCCACGATAATTGTTCTCCTTCACCTACAGGAAGAGAATTGTTCTCCTTCACCCCCCGCCCCCGCCAGCCTCGAGCCCCTCGCCCTGCCCCACTGAGAAGAGCCTCTGGCCTCCCCGGGAGCCGCAGGCTGCTCTCAACCCCGCCCCCCCCCCCCCGCTCTTCTGTGGACTGAACGATCCCCAACCCCCCAAACACGTCGCGGGCTGCGGGCTCCAGCCCCCCCAGCCCCTCCCGCCCCGGCCGGAGCCCCCTAGCCCCGCCCCGCCCCCACAGCACCTCCCGCCCCGGCCAGAGCCCCCTACCCCCGCCCCGCCCCCACAGCACCTCCCGCCCCGGCCAGAGCCCCCTACCCCCGCCCCGCCCCCCCAGCACCTCCCACCCCAGGCTAAGCCCCCAGCCCCGCCCCCTAGCACCTCCCCCTCCCACCACCAGCCCCGCCCCCTAGCACCTCCCACCCCAGGCCAAGCCCCCCAGCCCCGCCCCCTAGCACCTCCCATCCCAGGCCAAGCCCCCCAGCCCCGCCCCCTCCCACCCCAGCCCCGCCCCCTAGCACCTCCCATCCCAGGCCAAGCCCCCCAGCCCCGCCCCCTAGCACCTCCCATCCCAGGCCAAGCCCCCCAGCCCCGCCCCCTCCCACCCCAGCCCCGCCCCCTAGCACCTCCCACCCCAGGCCAAGCCCCCCAGCCCCGCCCCCTCCCACCACCAGCCCCGCCCCCTAGCACCTCCCACCCCAGGCCAAGCCCCCCAGCCCCGCCCCCTCCCACCACCAGCCCCGCCCCCTAGCACCTCCCGCCCCGCCCGGAGCCCCGCCCCGGGGGGGCGCACCAGCCGGTCCTTCTCCAGCACGAAGACGCTGGCGGTCTTGTCGAAGGAGCCCGAGGCGAGGCGGCGGCCGCAGCAGCTCCAGGCCACCGAGTGCACCTTGGCGCCGTGCGCCGGGAACTCGCGGCTGCGCGTGTTGGCCCGGAACAGCTCCTGCATGGCCTGCACGTACGGCGAGAGCGCCATGGCAACCGCCGCCCGCGCTTCCGCTTCCGCTTCCGGCGCCAGGGGCGGGACGTCGCCCCTCCCCCCGCGCTGCAGCGCCCCCGCGCGGCCGGCCCGTGCACGGGTCACAGGCCCCGCCTGCAGCCGCGCGCGGACCCCTCGGGCCGCTCCCAGCCGCCTGCCCCCCCGGCCCCCGTGAGCGCCCCCGCGCGGCGCGGGGCGGGGCATGGCCGAGGGCGCCGCGCGCACCCGCCACTCGGGCTCGGAGCGGGGCCACGCGGTGAGTCCCGGCCCCGCCCCCCCGCGCCCCCAGTGCTGCCCCCACCCCCCATGTCCCTCTGGGCCCCCCCGCCCCGGCACCCGACTCCCGCCCCCCCACAGCCCCGTGCCCCCCCGCGCCCCCAGTGCTGCCCCCACCCCCCATGTCCCTCTGGGCCCCCCCCGCCCCGGCACCCGACTCCCGCCCCCCCACAGCCCCGTGCCCCCCCGCGCCCCTAGTGCTGCCCCCCACAGCTTCGCGCCACCCTGCACCTGCCTGGGCCCCCCCCACACACCCGCACCCCTCTGGGCCCCCCGCCCCGGCACCAGACTCCCGCCGCTTCCGCCCCCCACAGCCCCGTGCCCCCCCGCGCCCCCAGTGCTGCCCCCACCCCCCATGTCCCTCTGGGCCCCCCACTGTTCCCCCTGCACCGCTGGGCCCCCCAGTGCTGCCCCCACAGCTTCGCGCCACCCTGCACCTGCCTGGGCCCCCCCCACACACCCGCACCCCTCTGGGCCCCCCCGCGCCCCCAGTGCTGCCCCCACCCCCCATGTCCCTCTGGGCCCCCCCGCGCCCCCAGTGCTGCCCCCCCACAGCTTCGCGCCACCCTGCACCTGCCTGGGCCCCCCAGTGCTGCCCCCCACACACACCCGAACCCCTCTGGGCCCCCCGCCCCGGCACCAGACTCCCGCCCCGGCACCAGACTCCCGCCCCCCCCCCACAGCCCCGTGCCCCCCCGCGCCCGATGCCCCTCTGGGCCCCCCAGTTCTACCCGCACACACCCCCCATGTCCCTCTGGGCCCCCCACTGTTCCCCCTGCACCGCTGGGCCCCCCAGTGCTGCCCCCCATGCAGGGGCAGGTGCCCCTTTTGCGGGGCTCAGGGCAGTCCAATTTCGCGGGGCCCCCCTTTGCCACGGCGCATGCGCGGGGCCCAGGGCAGTCGCCCCTCTCGCCCTGCCCTATATCTGCCCCTGCCCCCATACTCCTCTGGGCCCCCCACTGTTCCCCTGCACCACTGGGCCCCCCCGCTGCCCCTCACACATACCTTGCGCTCCTCTGGGCCCCCCAGCGCTATGCCCCCCCACAACCCCTTGCACCCCTCTTGGCCCCCTGGTGCTGCCTCCCCATGCCCCTCTTGGCCCCCCGGTGCTGCCCCCACACACCGCCCCGTGCTGCTCCCCTGCATCCCCCTCGCTGCCCAACCCCAAAACCAAACTCTCATGCCCCACTGCTTTAGCCCCTGTGCACCACCATCCCTGGCTTCCCGCCGGGCGCCCCCCTGTGTGCACATGCACGCACTCACTATGCCTAACCAGACCTCCATGGGCCAGGCCTGATCCTCAGAGCCAGTCAGCTGGTGTGGCTGGCAGGGGTACCAGCACTTTGGCTGGCTCGGGGGCCAGACATGGCTCAGGTTTGCAGTGGCTGCCAATGCTTATCCTGTTGGCTGAGGCCCTGCGAGTTGAGAGGGGCTGTTCTCAGTCCAGTTCCTCGTGCCCCGGCAGCGGGGTGGAAGTGGGTGGGTACGGCGTGCCGGAGAGAAGTGGCTGCCCCTACCGTCCTGGGCACAGCCCATGAGGGGGTGAGCAAAAGTGGCAGCTGCCCCAGGGCCTGGTGGTTTAAAGGCCCTGGTTTGAAAGGCCGGCTGGGGGAAGCTGACCTCCACCCCTTCCCACTGGGGCCCCGGGAGCTGGGCTCCTGTACCAGCATGCTTTGTAAATTACTTTCACCATGACTAGTTGCCGTATTTCGACCTCTCGGCACTCTGGGTCAGCACTGGCTTGCATAAACCCCTCCGTGATTCTAAGGCTAGAAGAGGGCCGCTGTGCTCGCATCTGAGCAGCAGAACCGAAGGCGGCTCTGAATTTCTGGGCCAAATCCCGAGGCGCTGGCTGCGAAGAGCAGAGCATTTAGAAAAAACATCTGCTCTTTATTTCAGAATTGCCAGGGCTGGAGAATCCGCCCCGGCCCTTGGTAGGCTGGCCCGGGGCTAATTACCGTCACTCTTCCACATTGGCCTTATTTCTAGTCTAAATTAGTCTAGTTTCTGCTTCTGGCCATTGGATCGTGAGTCCTTGATACGTCGAAGCCCCACGTAGCTACACCCAGACTGTGCCCAAGTCTCCCCTTAGCCATCTCTTTGTCAAGCGAAATAGCTTGAGCTCCGGGGGTCTCTGACGTTTGTTCTTGAGTCTTTTAACCCTTCCTGTGACTCTGCCGGGAGCCCGCTCCCATCTTTCAACCCTCTTTCTTCACGGGTGAGCGTGGGGTCCCGGCAGGGCCTTCTGGGTGCTGATGCTGCCCGTGAGGAAGACTTTCATGTGGGCTGTTGAAGCTGAGCTCCGTCCTGGGGCCCCAAGGCTTGGGGGCGCCCCTGCCGGCAGCACTGACGGCTCTCTCTCCCCCCAGGAGGTCATTGATCTGACGGGCGAGGACTTGGCGGTGATTGACCTGACCGAGGGGGAGGGCTCCCCCGAGGTCGGCGCGGAGTGTGCGCTCCCTCCCCACGGCCCCCTGCTCCCCGCCGTAAAGCAGGAAAGCAAAGAGGAGGCCGAGCAAGGCTGCGGGGCCCCCTGGGACAGAGCCCACGCGGAGACAAAGGGCACCCACGGGGGAGGCTGTTTCTCCTCCGACTCCAGCAGCAGCAGCACCACCATTAACAGTGACCTGGGCTCCCTAGCCAGCCTCCAGCTGGACTCCGACGTGTTCTCCTTCTCCTCGGCCAGCAGCTGGAGGGCAGGCTCGGACTGCTCCGTCCCCGAACCTCTCAGTAGCTGCCAGCCAAGGGACGACCCGGACTGCGGGCCCCTGCCCCCGGCTCAGAGACTCTCTCCCGACCGCTCCAGCTGCCCCCCTGCAAGCGGCCGCGGGTCTCCAGAGCGGCCTTTGCTGGAGACTAGTCGCTGGGTGCTGGGTGCAGCGAAGCAGGAACCCCCCGAGCCAGGCAGGCGGAGGCTGGTCAACAAGGCCTGGCTGCATAAGCTGCGCTACTTCAGGAGGATGCCGGTGCACCACTTGTTCCTCCAGGGAGTGGTACAGGACGAGGAAACCCGCCAGGTAAGCACGTGGGGCCCCTGCCTCCCTCCCGGGGCCAGGTGGCGCCTCTCATATGGGGGGGCGATGCTTGGGCTGCGCCCCTGGCCTTTCCCGTCAGCCGGGCTCTGTGGCTCAACATCCCAGCCTGCAGCCAGCGCACTGCAAATTCGGGGGGGGGGGGGTTACCAATGACTTGGGGTTTGGCCACCTCCTCTGCAATGCGCCCGTCCTGGCCTCTGGCTGCCTTGTGCCCGCTCAGTACCGAGCAGCGCCCCAGCAAGGCAGAGCTCGAACAGCGGGTCGCGCCTGGTAAGGTCCCGCGGAGGGCAGGGGACAGCAGGTCTCCGCTTGCGTGCGCCAAGGGGAAAGGTGCGGTCTCTGCGCAGATGAGCCTGTGCCGATCCCCTCTGGGCAGCACTGCGCAGAGCTTACGTCACTGCTGGGCCGGCCTGTGAGCTCTGCCGTCCTGCTGGGGTTTGGTGCTGGGGAAATGCCCCGTTAGCAAAGGGCCCGGCGAGCCGGGAACCCGGCGGTGTCAGCATGGGCCAGCAACGGTCCATTGAGATGGGCTCCTGTGCTGGAGGCAGGCAAGCCCGCAGGCCAATCCGTGAGTGCCTGCACTGCCCGGGGCCTAGATGCATCTTCTCAGCTCCTAGAGGCGGATGCAGGGCGTTCTTGCTTCCTGGAGAGGGCCGGCCGGGTGACAGCACAGCTGCCTTTGGGTGACTGAGCCATCGCTCAAAGCCCCCCCGCGGGGCATGACACCCCCCAGCTGCACCAGTCGGTAGTCATGGTGCTGCACCTGGGGCTGGGTAGCCGTCCAAGCTAGCCCCACCTGGGTGACCGCAGCACGGCCCCCGGCTGCGTACCCTTCCCTTTCTCCTGCCCCAGGAGAGTTCCTGGGAAAGAGACCCCTTTTCCAGCCAGGGCTCTAGGCAGTGCCCAAATCGGCGAAAAGGGAGCTAAGGCACGTTTCCGTGCTGGGGCATTCCACCCCCGCCAGCCCCAGGGACGAAGCACAGCCAGGCAGGGGGTGAAACTGTGGTTAGTCCTGGCAGGCTGCACGGCGCCCCGTGTGACACGGCGCCTCGCACGGCTGACGCCTCACTGTCTGACAGAACGCCCGCCGGAAGGCCCAGCCCATCCCCAGCACAAAGCTGAGCATGGTGGTCACCACCATGGAGGAGAACTTCCCCCGGGGGACCCTGCAGTTCCTCACGGACTTCGTGTCCTGCCAGCATTACCCCCCGAAGGAGATCGTGTCCCACGTGACCAGGAACATCCTGCTGAGCTCGGAGGCCGGGCCTCTGCTGAAGGACGCCTACATGCTGCTGATGAAAATCCAAATGTAGGTGCTCTCTGCCCCGGCTCCGTGCTGCCTGGCCGGGAGCTTGCTCCCCGTATGGCGCTGGCCGCCAAACACTCCGGCAGGGAGGCCCCTTCCCAGCACGGTGGGTCCGAGGGCCTGGTGGAGGCTGGTGCCCGGCCGGGGTGGCACACACAGGTGGCCCGGCTGCAGCGGCCTGCGGGGGACTGGCTCTGCCTGCTAACAAGCCAGAGTTCCGGGGGTGCGGCCAGCCGTAGCGGGGGTGAAATGGGCTTTGGGGAAGCGGCCCCTTGGACGCTGGCTGGTCTGACGCGGGGCGGGCTTCGGCCCTGCTCACGGTGGAGAGGACCATGCAGGCCCTTCCCCCGAGCGCCGTGAGCGTGCCTTGCTCTGGAGCAGCCCTGCGAGGTCCTGAGCCTGTAGAATCTGCACCCGCCACGGGCAGGAGGCCGCGGTGCCGGGGTGAAACCCTGGGAGACGGGCTTCCGGCAAGTGACGGCTGCAGGGCTGCTGGTTCTCGGGGTTGCTTTGCCTGTCGCTCAGGCTCCTCGTCCCGACAATGGGGGAGCAGTTCTGGGGGCTCCTGCAAATCTCTCTTGTTTCAGGCTTCACCCAGCTACCACGGCTGTGCTGGGCTGGGACTGGGACCTGCTGCGGTACGTCCTGGAGGAGCAGGTACAGGCGATGGTTCTGGGGGGGAGGGGGTAGTTGCCCTGTATTTCCCTGTGCAGAAGGGGGTGAGCTGCTGGACAGCCTGTGGCGCTCAGCCCGACAGCAAGGCCTGTCGGAGAGACCAGGCCTCCGCCAGCCCCGCAGGAAGTCTAGCAGGAGGCTGGTGCACAGGGAGCCCCACGAGCCCTACCAACGCCACGCTGGCAGGGCTGCTCAGAGCTTGCCTTCAGTCACAGCGGAAGCCCAGTGCTCGGCCGCCTTCACTCCTTCATCGAGGCCCAGCCCCGCCCACTGGGGGTCCTGGCAAGGCTTCATACCCCCCCCCCCCCCACACCTGCTGCGGGCGCCTGCGCTCTGACGACCCACGGACCGGGCCTGGAGCAGTGCCGGAGCCCAGCCTCGCAGCGCCTCGGCTCAGCTCCGCCAGGCCCTCAGCAGTGGTGCGTGGGGAGCCCCAGCGAGGTGATGGACCCCAGGGAGCTGCCCCCTCAGCCAGCCAGGCAAGGCACTTCCTCCCCTGGCTGCCTTGCTGGAGCGTGTGCCATTGCCCCGTCCGTCTCCCCGCTGGCCTCTGCCCTCTCACCTCCGAGGGGCCTCGGGCTCCACCTTCCCACGCTCTGCCCCGCAGGAAGAGAAGCTCCCGGGCCGTGTCCTGTTCCTGCAGTACGTGGTGCAGACCCTGGAGGACGATTTCCAGCTGAACCTCCGGCTGCGCTGCCTGCAGAAATCCATCGCCAAGAAGGTGCTGTCCTGCGACCGGTGCTTCAGCAACGTCAAGTAAGGAGCCCTCCCCGGGGGCAGGGCACTGAGAACCCGGAGCCCTCGAGGCAGGGCCGCGGTGCGCAGTGCAGCTCTGTCCTTCCAGGAGGCTGGCGGCAGGAAATGCCTCGCGGTCAGAGCAGCCGGGGGGCCAGACGGCACGAGACCAGGAGGGCTGTGTGGCACCGCGCGTGGCTCTCCGCAGCCCCTCCCCCAGTGCGTGGCCCGGGACGTGGGTCCGAACGCGCCGCTGGAAGCCAGGCATCAGCCTGATTAACATTCACGTTCCCCTGCCAGGGAGGTGATCGAGTGGCTGGTCGCTGCGGTTACCGGACTTCGATTTTCCCCGCTCCAAGAGCAGCAGCACGAAGCATCCTGTCCCTCGCCGGACAGCTCCAGAGCCGGCAGCCACGCCCCCTTCCCCGGGCCAGACTCGGCAGAGGATGGCGATGAAGCTGGGGGATCAGAGGCTGCTCTCCCCGCTTCCCTGGCCCAGAAGTAAGGCCCGTGGCAAGAGGCTGTCCAGTAGGATGGAGATGTAGCCAGCCAGGGTCTCTAGTAGAGAAAGCCAAGCGGTGCCTGCAGCATGGTGCCTGCTTGCCAGAAGCCCAGCCTGGCCAGGGCAGATCCTGTTCTCTGACCAGAAGGGAGTGAGTGCCACAGGGAGCCTCTGACAGCCCCGCCCGGGGCTGGAGCACACAGGATGGCGTGAGCAGTGGCTGATGCCCTGGGCTGGAGCACACGGGGTGGCGTGAGCAGTGGCTGATGCCCGGGGCTGGAGCACACGGGATGGCGTGAGGAGTGGCTGATGCCCGGGGCTGGAGCACACGGGATGGCGTGAGGAGTGGCTGATGCCTGGGGCTGGAGCACACGGGATGGCGTGAGGAGTGGCTGATGCCTGGGGCTGGAGCACACGGGATGGCGTGAGGAGTGGCTGATGCCCGGGGCTGAAGCACACGGGATGGCGTGAGCAGTGGCTGATGCCCGGGGCTGGAGCACACGGGGTGGCGTGAGGAGTGGCTGATGCCCGGGGCTGGAGCACACGGGATGGCGTGAGCAGTGGCTGATGCCCGGGGCTGGAGCACACGGGGTGGCGTGAGCAGTGGCTGATGCCCTGGGCTGGAGCACACGGGGTGGCGTGAGCAGTGGCTGATGCCCGGGGCTGGAGCACACGGGGTGGCGTGAGCAGTGGCTGATGCCCTGGGCTGGAGCACACGGGGTGGCGTGAGCAGTGGCTGATGCCCGGGGCTGGAGCACACGGGGTGGCGTGAGCAGTGGCTGATGCCCGGGGCTGGAGCACACGGGATGGCGTGAGCAGTGGCTGATGCCCGGGGCTGGAGCACACGGGGTGGCGTGAGCAGTGGCTGATGCCCGGGGCTGGAGCACACGGGATGGCGTGAGCAGTGGCTGATGCCACGCGCCTCTCACCTGCCTGCAGGCCAGGCACTAGTCCGGGCGGTGCTTTTGTGCGAGGTAACCGCTGTCCCCTAGAAACTGGGCCGAGCCTTCCTCCTCGTGCCAGCTGGCAGGGCAGTTCTGAAGCAGGGTCCCAGGCAGCGCCGGCCGCCCCTAACGCTTGTTCCGGCCTAGGGAGGTGCTGCTCCTCCAGAGGATGCTGGCCGTGGCGGTGGAGGTGGACATGTCTCCCAACTGCAGCACCAACAAGATGGCTGAAGTGGTGTTTCCGTACGTGGTGAACATTCCTCTGCGGAGCCAAAGGTGAGACCCCCCCAGCGTGGCCCTTCTTGCTGGGAATGGCTTGAGCCCTCTGCTTACGCCCACCCGCAGCTCGGCTGTTGAGCAGCTAACGCGCCCTGCAGGGAGGGGAACAGCGCCCTCACGGGTGAGGCAGTGGGCCACAGGGGCCCTTGGGAAGTCTGAGAGCTGGCTTGGATGGTCACACCAAGGCTCTGATACATCCCCCCCGACGGGGGCCCTTCATCAGCAAGAGGCCCGAGCAGCAGCGGGGCTCAGGGCCAGGTCCCTGGGCAGTGGCAAGTAGGGGTGAGGCTGCCAGAAGTCACCAGGGCGGTGTCCCGACAGGAGTCTCGCTCTGATGCTGTGCACAAGTAGCCATGCAGCAGACGTCCCGGGCCCCAGGCCCGCTCTCTTGTAAACGCAGCCCAGGGGAGCTTCCCTGCGTCAGAGGCCCCCCGGTCGGCTAAGAGCGTGGGCCTGTGACAAGGGACTCGGCTCAGTCACTGACAGGCGTGCGCCAAGGCCTTGGGTAGGGAGGTCGGAGTGTTTGTGCCAACTTCTGGGAGCAGGGCAGCCGGACAGTTGCTCGTGGCACAGGGCTGCTGAGCGGTGCCTCCAGCTCAGCCCTGCCCCTTCTTCCAGGGAGGCCTTCTTAAACAGCATGGAGAGCCCCCTCCTGCGCTGTAAGGTGCTGGAGCTCCTGTTCCACCACAGCTGTGATGTGCCAGCCGCCCTGCAGTTGTCTCTGCCCAAGACCCTGTACTTCCTGGGCCACTCCTCCCTGCTGCTGCAGTACCAGGTATCCCGCCCCGCCCCTCGCGCCCAGAGCCGCCTGTACTTCCTGGGCCACTCCTCCCTGCTGCTGCAGTACCAGGTATCCCGCCCCGCCCCGCCCCTCGCGCCCAGAGCCGCCTGTACTTCCTGGGCCACTCCTCCCTGCTGCTGCAGTACCAGGTATCCCGCCCCGCCCCGCCCCTCGCGCCCAGAGCCGCCTGTACTTCCTGGGCCACTCCTCCCTGCTGCTGCAGTACCAGGTATCCTGCCCCGCCCCGCCCCTCGCGCCCAGAGCCGCCTGTACTTCCTGGGCCACTCCTCCCTGCTGCTGCAGTACCAGGTATCCCGCCCCGCCCCGCCCCTCGCGCCCAGAGCCGCCTGTACTTCCTGGGCCACTCCTCCCTGCTGCTGCAGTACCAGGTATCCCGCCCCGCCCCGCCCCTCGCGCCCAGAGCCGCCTGTACTTCCTGGGCCACTCCTCCCTGCTGCTGCAGTACCAGGTATCCCACCCCCGCCCCGCCCCGCCCCTCGCGCCCAGAGCCGCCTGTACTTCCTGGGCCACTCCTCCCTGCTGCTGCAGTACCAGGTATCCCGCCCCGCCCCGCCCCTCGCGCCCAGAGCCGCCTGTACTTCCTGGGTCACTCCTCCCTGCTGCTGCAGTACCAGGTATCCTGCCCCGCCCCGCCCCTCGCGCCCAGAGCCGCCTGTACTTCCTGGGTCACTCCTCCCTGCTGCTGCAGTACCAGGTATCCCGCCCCGCCCCGCCCCTCGCGCCCAGAGCCGCCTGTACTTCCTGGGTCACTCCTCCCTGCTGCTGCAGTACCAGGTATCCCGCCCCGCCCCGCCCTTCGCGCCCAGAGCCGCCTGTACTTCCTGGGCCACTCCTCCCTGCTGCTGCAGTACCAGGTATCCCGCCCCGCCCCGCCCCTCGCGCCCAGAGCCGCCTGTACTTCCTGGGCCACTCCTCCCTGCTGCTGCAGTACCAGGTATCCCGCCCCGCCCCGCCCCTCGCGCCCAGAGCCGCCTGTACTTCCTGGGCCACTCCTCCCTGCTGCTGCAGTACCAGGTATCCTGCCCCGCCCCGCCCCTCGCGCCCAGAGCCGCCTGTACTTCCTGGGCCACTCCTCCCTGCTGCTGCAGTACCAGGTATCCCGCCCCGCCCCGCCCCTCGCGCCCAGAGCCGCCTGTACTTCCTGGGCCACTCCTCCCTGCTGCTGCAGTACCAGGTATCCCGCCCCGCCCCGCCCTTCGCGCCCAGAGCCGCCTGTACTTCCTGGGCCACTCCTCCCTGCTGCTGCAGTACCAGGTATCCCGCCCCGCCCCGCCCCTCGCGCCCAGAGCCGCCTGTACTTCCTGGGCCACTCCTCCCTGCTGCTGCAGTACCAGGTATCCCGCCCCGCCCCGCCCCTCGCGCCCAGAGCCGCCTGTACTTCCTGGGCCACTCCTCCCTGCTGCTGCAGTACCAGGTATCCTGCCCCGCCCCGCCCCTCGCGCCCAGAGCCGCCTGTACTTCCTGGGCCACTCCTCCCTGCTGCTGCAGTACCAGGTATCCCGCCCCGCCCCGCCCCTCGCGCCCAGAGCCGCCTGTACTTCCTGGGCCACTCCTCCCTGCTGCTGCAGTACCAGGTATCCCGCCCCTCCCCCGCCCCGCCCCTCGCGCCCAGAGCCGCCTGTGCTTCCTGGGCCACTCCTCCCTGCTGCTGCAGTACCAGGTATCCCGCCCCGCCCCGCCCCTCGCGCCCAGAGCCGCCTGTACTTCCTGGGCCACTCCTCCCTGCTGCTGCAGTACCAGGTATCCCGCCCCGCCCCTCGCGCCCAGAGCCGCCTGTACTTCCTGGGCCACTCCTCCCTGCTGCTGCAGTACCAGGTATCCCGCCCCGCCCCGCCCCTCGCGCCCAGAGCCGCCTGTACTTCCTGGGCCACTCCTCCCTGCTGCTGCAGTACCAGGTATCCCACCCCCGCCCCGCCCCTCGCGCCCAGAGCCGCCTGTACTTCCTGGGCCACTCCTCCCTGCTGCTGCAGTACCAGGTATCCCACCCCCGCCCCGCCCCGCCCCTCGCACCCAGAGCCGCCTGCTCACCCCACCTCTGCTCTTGGCCTAGGACGAGGAAGTGACGTGGCAGCGCTGGGAGGAGATGCTTCAGCACTTGAATTTACTGCTGCTGAGTTATCACCACGTAGTGCTGGGTAAGCAGCCCCACCCGCGAGCTGGCTCAGCCTGTCGGAGCAAGCAAGAATCCGTCGGCCAGACCACCCAGGGCCCCTCACAGCCAGGCAGCTGGGTTCTCACCGTTCAGTCCAGAAAGCTGCTGGGAGCGGCTGTACATACAGGAGAACCTACACAGGGACAATCCTGCCCACGCCACCAGACTTCAGCCCCCAGGAATTAGCCTGTTCCCTAAAGCTGCATCTAGACTGGCAAGATTTTGCGCAAAAGCAAACGTTTTTAGGTAAAATCTTGCCCGTCTCCACTGGCCGCGAGTATTTGCGCAAGAACACTGACGTTGTAATGTACAAAATCAGGGCTTCTTGCGCAAATAGTCTGATGCTCCCGCTCAGGGATAAGCCCTCCTGCGCAAGTGTTCTTGTGCAAGAGGCCAGTGTAGACAGCAACATTAATTTCTTGCGCAAGAGAGCGTCCACACTGGCACGGATGCTTGTGTGCAAAAGAAGTCTTTTACGCAAAAGCATCCGTGCCAGTGTAGACGCTCTCTTGCGCAAATACTTTTAATGGATTTTCCATTAAAAGTATTTGCGCAAAATCTTGCCAGTCTAGACGCAGCCTAAGGGTTTGTGGTCCACTGTGCTGCTTGTTCCCTCGCTCAGCCGACAGCCTGGCCCGCTGGGGCCTTCCAGCTGCAGTTTGGTCGAGTGAAGTTGAAAATCAGCTCCCCCGCTGCAGTCATGGAAGGGGGGGGGTGCCTAGCTGCGCAGCCAACAGCCCCTCTCACCCCCATTTCCTCTGGCAGGGCACTTAAGAAGTTCTCTCAGCGAGCGGATGGATTTAATCATCGCCAATGCCAAACCCAAGGTGCAGGAGAGCGACAGGCTCATGCCCACGGATGTCGAGATGCACATCCAGGACTTCAGCAGCCGGCTGCAGCAGGTCCTGGGGCAGCCCCTCCCGCCGCAGCTCAAGGACAAGGTGTGCGTACTGCGGGAGCTGCTGCTCGCCACCACCGCCTGACAGAGCCTTCCAGCACGGGGGTAGGGCCAGCTTGGGGCCCGGTGGCTGCCTGCTCACAGCAGATGGCCGCGGTTTTGTTAAAAGCCAGGTGCCAGGCTGCCTGAGAAGCCACCTGAAACTGTGTGTACAGATCCTATTAAATTATTTTCCTGCTGGACCTGTCCTGCAGCTCCCAGTAACCTAACCTGGGCACGCGGAGGATGGTGCCACCGGAGAACGTGGGGGCTGGCCAGAGGGGAAGCCCTCGGGCAGTTTGTTAGCTGCTGGCCAGGCCAGGATAGAACTAGCATGAGACAGGTCGAAGTTGGCATGGGCTCTAGCCACGCGCTCAGGCAGTGCGTTCCCGGAGAGGAAGTGCTCCTACCCAGTCACATGCTGCCGTGGCCCTGGCTCGTGGCTGCACGTGACAGAGCAGCATCTCCCTAGCCAAGCTTTGCCTGTTAACCCAGCTCCTCTGGGCCACAGCAGGGCTCCCTGGGCCCCAGGCAGAGGAGCAAGCAGCTGGCCTCGAGGAACCTGGCTGTGGGCTGCAGGGCTCTGAACGAGAGCTGGCTGGTCTCCCTGCCCGAGGCTGAGCCTAGGGGTGTGGGGGCAGGCAGAGCGGAGGATGAAAGCGTCGGGTACAGCCCCTTGGCCGCTGCGCCCGCCTCTCGCTAAGCTCTGCTAGGAAGTGACGCTGCCACGGGAGAGCCCCCCGGTAGCCATGCTCCTTGCTCTGCTGCCACTGGGCCGGCCCGGGCCAGATCCGTGTTTCAGAACAATGCGGGCACCCCTCATGCGTATATGGCCCCGCTGGGACAGAAGGGGCCCAAGGGCAGTGCTGAGCCCTGCTGCAGATGCTTGGGGAAGGGGGGGCGGGGTGCAGAAGAATGCTGAGCCTAGCTGGGGGTGACAGTTTTCTTTCCTGTGACCAGGAGCAGAGGGGGTGGTAGGAAGCGACCCAGGGAAAGTACCAGAGGGTCCACTCCTCCCCCCGCCCTAGGATCATAGGGCAGAGATCAGTGACTGAGTGGGCCCAGGCTCCCTATCCCTAGCTAAGTGGACACTAACCACTAGGCCCCCGCCCCACCCCCCAGCCCGCCATGGACCTTATTGCAACTCCTGATGCCGTTTGCTTTTTAGGCTGCTGTCACAGACAGCATGAAGCCGTTGGAGGCTCTGTCACCCCCCCCCCCCCCCCGCCCACACACACTGGGTTTTACACACAGCTGTTCAGAGCTGTGGAAACAGCCCCGCCCAGAGACACTTGAGTGTGTCAGCACTAGAAGGTATTGGGGGGGGGGGAAGGAGGGGGTGCATTGCAGGATAATGTACTGAACAGCAGAAAGAGCCACAATAAGCACACACCTGCCCCTTCTCCAGAACTGGAAGCTGGCCCAGAGGGGAGCAGAGATGGCTCATCTTGTGAACAGGTGATTGCAGAGGGAGGACTCTTGAGGGAAGCGGGTGTGTGTTGTGTTTGGGGCTTTTTTGCTGTGTGCTGAGTTTGTGTTTGAGTGTGGGGTGGGGTTTTCTTCCCCCCCCCCTTTCCTTCTCCCCCCCCCCCCCCCCAACAAATGGAGCGTGTGCTGTGACTGGCAGCTGGAAACTGTTGGCTACTAATTAAAGTTTGAAATCTAGAAGCCTCTGCTGATTGGTAAATCTAGTGAGGAGGGCTTTAAACTAGGTTCATTGGGGGACAGTGACCAAAACCTTGAGGGGAGTGGAGAAGTCAGACACTGGGAAGAAATGCAAAGAGGAACAAGCAACAAAGGTGGACCCCTGATTCAAATGCAGAGGGTAGGAAGATCAACTGGTTATCTAAGGTGTTTGTACACCAATGCAAGAAGCCTGGGTAACAATCCGGAAGAATTCGAAGCCCTGGCCCAATCCAAGAACTACGATTTGATTGGGATAACACAGACGTGGTGAGATGACTCGCATGACTGGAGCGCTGTCATGGAAGGGTATAGACTGTTCAGGAAGAACAGGCAGGGGAGAAAAGGAGGAGGAGTTGCACTGTATATAAGAGAGCACTATGATTGCTCAGAACTCCAGTATATAGAGGGAGAAAAGCCCATTGAGAATCTATGGGTTAAGTTTAGAGGTGGAAGCAACAGAGGTGATGTTGCAGTTGGTGTCTGCTACCGGCTGCTGAATCAGGTGGGTGAGGTAGATGAGACTTTCTTCGGACAACTGAGAGAAGTTTCCAGATGGCAGGCCCTGGTTCTTGTGGGGGACTTTAATCACCCTGACATCTGTCGAGACACCAATACGGCAGTACACAGACAATCCAGGAAGTTTTTGGAGAATGTTGCGGATAACTTCCTGGGACACGTGCTGAAGGATCTGACCAGGGGCCGTGTGCAACTTGTCCTGCTGCACACAAACACGGAGGAACTAAAAGGGGAAGTAGAGGTGGGTGATAAGTGACAAGAAGCAGTGATCATGAGATGGTAGATTTCAGGATCCTGACCAAAGGAAGAAAAGTAGTAAACGCAACTTGGACTTCAGAAAAGCAGACTTCAACTCCCTCAGAGACCTGATGGGCAGAATCCCCTGGGATTCTAACATGAAGGGGGAAAGGAGTCCAGGACAGCTGGCAGTATTTTAAAGAAGCCTTACTGAAGGCACAGAAAGAAACCATCCCTATGCATAGCAAGAGAAGCAAACATGGTAGGAGACCGGACTGGCTTACAGGGGAAATCCCTGGTGAACTTAAGCACAAAAAGGGAGTTTACAGAAAGTGGAAACTTGGACAGATGACCAAGGAGAGCTATAAATATATAGCTCGAGAATGCAGGGGAGTTATCAGGAAGGCGAAAGTGCAATTGGAATTGTGACTCGCAAGGGATGTGAAGGATAACAAGAAAGGTTTCTACAGGCATGTTAGCAAGAAGGTGGTGATCAGAGAGGGGGTTGGCCCCTGCTGGATGAAGGAGGTAACCTAGTGACAGATGATGTGGGAAAAGCTGAAGTACTCAATGCTTTCTTTGCCTCTGTCTTCACGGACAAGGTCAGCTCCCAGACTAATGTGCTAAGTGACGCAAGATGGGATGAAGATGGACAACCCTTGGTGGGTAAAGAACAGGTTAGGAACTATTTTAAAAAGCTAAATGTACATAAATCCATAGGTCCAGACTTAATACATCCGAGGGTTCTGAGGGAGTTGGCAAATGTCACTGAGGAGCCTTTGGCCATTATCTCTGGAAAGTCGTGGAGATCAGGCAAGATCCCGGATGATTGCAAAAAAGCAAATGTAGTGCCCATCTTTAAGAAAGGGAAAAAGGATGATCCAGGGAACTATAGGCCGGTCAGTCTTACCTCAGTCCCTGAAAAAATCATGGAGGGGATCCTCAAGAAGTCCATTGTGAAGCACTTGGAAGAGGGGAAGGTGATCAGGAATAGTCAGCATGGATTCATGAAGGGCAAGTCATGCCTGACCAACCTGATTAGTTTCTATGCTGAGGTAACTGGCTCTGTGGATATGGGAAAGTCAGTGGATGTGATAGACCTTGACTTTAGCAAGGCTTTTGATACGCTCTCCCACAATATTCTTGCCAGCAAGTTAAGGGAATGTGGATTGGATAAATGGACAGTAAGATGGATAGAAAGCTGGCTGGAAGGTCGGGCCCAGCGGATAGCGATCAACAGCTCGATGTCAGGATGGCGGTCGGTTTCTAGCAGAGTGGCCCAAGGTTCAGTTCTGGGACCGGTTTTGTTCAATATCTTCATTAATGACCCGGATGAGGGGATGGATTACACCCTCAGCAAGTTTGCGGATGACACTAAGCTAGAGGGAGAGGTAGATATGCTCGATGGCAGGGATAGAGTCCAGAGTGACTTAGACAAATTGGAGGATTGAGCCACATGAAATCAGATGAGGTTCAACAAGGACAAGTGCAGAGTCCTGCCCTTGGGATGGAAGAAGCCCAAGCATTGTTAGACTAGGGACCAACTGGCTAAGCAGCAGTTCTGCAGAAAAGGACCTGGCAATTACAGTGGATGAGAAGATGGATAGGAGTCAACAGTGTGCCTTAGAGCTAAGAAGGCTAATGGCATATTATGGTGCATTAAGGGTACATCTAGACTACATGCCTCTGTCACCAGACACATGTAGATTAGGCTACCAGACATAGTAAAATGAAGTGGTGATTTAAATAATCGCAGCTTCATTTAAATTTACATGGCTGCCACGCTGAGCCGACAAACAGCTGATCAGCTGTTTGTCAGCTCAGCGCGATAGTCTGGACGCGCGGGTGTCGACATCAAAGGTATTTGTCGACCACCCAGGTAAACCTCATCCCAGCAGGCTTACCTGGGTGGTCGACAAATACCTTTGATGTCGACACCCGCGCGTCCAGACTATTGCGCTGAGCCAACAAATAGCTGTCGGCTCAGCGTGGCAGCCATGTAAATTTAAATGAAGCTGCGATTATTTAAATCACCACTTCATTTTACTATGTCTGATAGCCTAATCTACATGTGTCTGGCGACAGAGGCATGTAGTCTAGACGTACCCTAAGAGGAGCATTGACAGTAGATCCAGAGATGTGATTTTTCCCCTTTATTCGGCTCTGGTGAGGCCACATCTGCACCAGTTCTGGGGCCCCAATTACAGGAAGGATGTGGACGCATTGGAGAGGGTCCAGCAGAGGGTGATCAGAATGATTAGGGGGCTGGAGCATGAGACCTATGAGGAGAGGCTGAAGGAGCGCAGGGTCTATTTAGTCTACAGACGAGTGAGGGGGGTGTTGAGAGCAGCCTTCAACTTCCTGAAGGGAGGTTCCAAGCAGGCTGCAGAGAGGCTGTTCTCAACAGTGACAGGTGGCAGAACAAGGAGCAATGGTCTCAAGTTGTGGTGGGAGAGGTCCAGGTTGGATATTAGGAAAAACTATTTCACTAGGAGGGTGGGGAAGCACTGGGCTGGGTTCCCTAGGGAAGTGGTGGAGTTTCCATCCCTAGAGGGGTTTAAGCCTCAGCTTGACAAAACTCTGGCTGGGTTGATTTAATTGGGATTGGTCCTGCCTTGGGCAGGGGGCTGGACTTGATGGCTTTCTGAGGTCTCTTCCAGCTCTATGATCTCTTTGAGCATGACACAGCAGGAAGAAACCACTTTCTCTGCTCCCAAAGCTGGCTTGGGAATCCAGCAGCCATGCTACTGGGAGCAGAGTTCACCTGCGCAGGGGGAGTGAGCTATGGCAAAGGCTCTGCTGGAAGCCGGGCTGAGTTCATCTAGTTCTAGCACTTCAGTTACGTGCTGGAGAAGTGCAGCACTAAGGGGGCTCTGCACGCAGCCAGCTCCCCCTGCCGGGCAGGACAGGGCCCACACTCCAGCCCTGCCATTCCTTCGGAGCAGAAAAAGCACCCAGTCAAAGCTACAGCAGAGCATGAGGCCCCTAGCGTACCCCTCCCTGCTGCCCCACAAGCTGCGTTCCCATCTAGCACAGGGCATTCTGCATCTGCAGTCACTGGCCCACAGAGAAATCAGTCGGGGGCCACACACGAGTGACAAGCAAAGCCAAACAAGCTAGGGCTGCATCTGGCCCCAGGTCATAGGTTCCCCCCCTGCTCTAGTGTATTTCCCAGTAGGGCCCAGGAGCTGTGAGGGCCACGTTATTCTGCATGTCATGTCTCACCTGGCAGCTGCACATCTCAGTGCAGCGAGGGAGCAAACCCCCCCCAACTTTCCCCTGAACTCTAGCAGAATGGACACATCTGGTCGTTCAATCTGCTGCCGCACAGCCACCCTGGCAGCTAGCCCGAGTGCCGCTCTCCCTGTGCAGCGCGCCGGGCGGGGCATGCAAGGCCAAGCCCTGCTATGAGCGAATGCGTGCTCGCAGGCCACGGGCGCCAAGAGGCCTGTGGAGCTCAGGTTCAGCTCTGTCCCCTTCGGGCACTTCCCCAGCTGTGCTGCTGCAGAACCCACCACACGTTCCCATCCACGGGGGCTTTTATTCTCTTGGACCAAACAGTCAGGCTTGTCGGAAAGCAAAGACGGGAGCACAAAACCGCACAAATAAATAAAGTGAAGTCCGATGGCCACTGAGCAGTCCCGCTGCCAATCCATTGCTGGGGTGGGAGGCCGTGGTGCTAGCCATGCCACACGTGGGACGGGGGCTGGCCTTAGCAAGGAAGCGGTGCTGCAAGCCAGGCTTCTGCAAAGGGGCACATCACCTAGCCGCTGCAGGGACCGAGAGACTATTCCCACGGGCTGCCGCCCTGCCATCTGGCTGGCCAGTGACCACTGAGGAAAGGGAAGTCCTGTTCTCCATGGCAATGTATAAGTCTAGGCTAGGAGACATTAAGCCTTATGAGAGCACAGAAGGAATGTACGACTCAGTTCTCCCTTTGGTTCCCTCTACGCCCTACACGAGGGACCGGTCACATCTAGTTCTAGCTTTCTCTAATGGCTACCTCCCCCCACACCTGCACTTCCACTCAGCTCCCTGGTGAAGGCAGCAGAAGGGTGTCGCCATGCCAAGATGAGAGAAGAGAAGAGAAGAAAGGGGTTAGCCCAAGCTACACTAGTGCCCCTCCTCTCCACCGCTGGGCTCAGCAGGAAATGAAACCCGTTGGCAGGAGAAGGGAAGGTCCCGCCCATACAGGATTTAACACTAAGGACTGATGTGTAGAGCAGCCACTGCCCCCAGACCACACACCACATGTGAACTACTAGGAGCTGACAGTGCAGAGCCAGGGAGCTAGATGGTTATTCAAAGCAGTCTCGCGAGAACGTCAGTGAAGGCTCCAGTGTCTGACAGGCTTGGCTGGAGGGCTTTGGTCTCTGCTTCTCTCTCCAGGACAGACATCAGCATGGTGTCCTGGTCCCTTGGCCGGGCACTGAGCAGAAAGCCTGGGACGCAGGTGGGCAGGACAGCCAGCTGCCCGGGAAGAGGTCTCCCCACTAGGCAGGGCTTTCGGGTGCTAGAGGGGTGCGCACTCCCAGTGGAGCAGGACTACTGCTGATCCAGGAGGATGGACGTGGTGCTATTCCGGGAGCTTTCTATAAAAAGCGGGCGGTTCAGGCTTTGCTGCAGAAGCAGCGATGGCTGTTTTCCAGACTTCTTTCTAGCTCCTCGGTGCTCTGGCGTGAGAAAGCCTTTCCCAGGTGACTGCAGAGACAGGGATGGGGACGTGACCCGAAGCACCCTTTACTCCATTCCGAATACACCAAGGCCAGCCGGCCTCGGACGCAGCATCTTCCTAGAAGCCCGTGGGAGTGAGCACGTTTAGGTCCCGGGGTTGGAGGTTATGGGACCGTGCCGACTGCTTCTTCCCCTCCATAGCGGGAATGTCCATCCTGGGCGGTCTGAACGTGGCTGGGTCCTCTGCCATCCTGGTGGCCTGGGCACGGATCAGCTCCATTGGGGATGGCTTCTGGGCACCCTTGTAGGGCTGGATGGTAAAGGCCCCTAAGGGAAAATGTTGACAGCACATAAGGAGGGAGTCCGGTACCCAGTTTGCAGAGCAGGCACACTAGCAAGGCCTGCACCATAAGGAAGCTGCTCTTCGAGCTGAAGGGCTGAACGCTTGCCTTGACATGTGCAAAGGCACACAGATCTCACGCAGTTCTCCCCGCAGCGCCCCGGGGGTTGCTAGTGGCCTGCAGTGCCTGGCCCCACAGACCCCTGCAGAAGAGCTCCAAGCTGGGAAAGCAGCACAGGCAGGCAGGCAGCCGGACACGGCTCTCCCTGTTATGCAAGCGACCGAGACGGGATCGGTGCAGAGCTAGCCACTGACAGGCGAGAGGCCATATGTTTGGCAGGCTACTTCCACACGAAGGCTGGGAAGTGTCACTCCTGTTACCAAAGAGACCAGTGGCAGTGCCGGTGTTCTGTCTCCACCAGCAGGCCACAAGATGCTCTAGTTCGACACGGAGAAAAGCCTGGGCACCACAAGAGGCCGCTACAAACAGCGGCTGGAACAACACGGCCAAGTTCCTGTGAAATCTACTTGTGGCCACTGTGTGCTGCCTCTCACTGACCACTTAGACTGGGTGCACCCTCCCAAGTCAGCCCCTCCCGCTGCCTCGGCCAGCTTTTGAGAAGGCGTCTCCTCCTCCAGCAGGCACGTACCTGGGTCATTCGCAGATTTCTGGACAGCTTTGGGTCCAAACAGGCTCCATTTTTCAGAGGCTATTCTGTCTCTGTCCCCCCCATCGGAGTCCAGGTCTGGGCCAGTGATAGAAGTGGAGGATCCCTGACTAAACCAGCCCCTGGAAGAGAAGAATCATGTTGGAGCATTACCAACGGAAGGGAGAAGTGACAGTTTCGTCTGTGCCCCCATGGGCCCACCAGAAGCAGCCAGTCCCAAACAAGCAGTAATCGGCCTTTTGCTCTAAGGCCACGTCGCTTCATCCGCCACCCGATCCCAGAAGCGAGAACGTGCACCCCACAGAGTTCTAGGAGCTCTCACAGGACTCTAGTCCCTCTGAACAGCCAATGCTGACTCCTACAGAAACCCCTGGGAGGCGCTGAACCCCACCCACCAGTAGACCGCCGAGCTCTCGGGTACTGGGCAGGGAGGCTGTTGCACCTCTGGCTCTAGGGCCTGAAGGAAGCCAGGTCCCCCGGGAGGCATAGGGCTGTCCTGCGTGGGACTGTACCTGTGTTTCTGTTTGGGAGAGGAGTGAGGGGTGCTGCTTGGAGTGGACTGAGTGGAAGACGCCGGTTTGTCTTCTCTGGCCATCTCGCCACTTTGCATCTTTAACTTCTGTTAGAAGGGCAAGAGGAAAACAAAAGCAGCATGAGCACTGGGAGTAAGCGAGTGGGCTGCAGCTGTGTGTCACAAGGGCTGCGTGCCGGGTGCCTGTTCATCACACGTAGGGCGCCACGTCTCAGACGGCGTGTAGCTCCCAGAGCATTTCAGGAAGAAGGTCGAGTTACTCCGGCCTAAGGGAGCAGTTCACGCCGCGCTCTCGTTAGAGCCACACCGCCCTCTGCCAGGGTCTCAGTAGGATCCCCACTGCAGGGAAGCGAGTTTATCTGGCTCCTTGCTGTACTCGTCAATAGCACTGCCCTGGCTAGGTGCCACGTGGCCCACCGGCCTCTTGCTTCTAACTCAGCTGTCTAGCGACTGCCTCGCAAGGGAGCACCGCTGTACTATTTGGAAGCCATGCCCAGCATCAGGGCTCTCAAGGCTTTCCTGCCTCTGCAAACAGGACATCGGACAGGGACCTACTCCACGCCAACCCGGTCATTTCAAACCCTTCCTGATGGCACAATGCTAACGTCAATGGGAGTCATGGTCTGAAGAGGGACTCGGGAACTTCTCCCTCATCTGCTTCAGTGACAGCTTGCATGCCACAGACACACCGCTGCTGCTTTACTCTTATGAGCACCGCAGAGTAGGGATGTTGGCAAACATCTAGTTTTGTGAACATGTAACCTCGGAATTTCTCAGCGGTTACACGTTTACACACGGGGGGCAGGCGGGAGCCAGTGCTCACAGAGAGCCAGCCCTCATGCCAGCTCCCTGAGAGCACTGGCTCCTGCCGATACAGAAGCTGGTACATGCAGGGAGCCAGCTGCTTAGGGGAGAGGAGCCCACTGGCTTCTTTCCTGGAGGGGACGGGACGCAAGCACGCCGAGTGGTTAGGGCAGCTGCATTACCGCAGAGTGAGCGTGGCCCTGAGTTACTGGCCTCTTACATGCCCCAGAGAGCAGCAGCAATGAAAAATCTGTACAAAGGCTGGAGGCAGAACAGTTATTCAGGAAGGCCAGATGCTTTATTTGTGTATTTTAAGAACTATTAACACCCTTTGCAACGCATGCTGGGCCACGACAGGATGGCACGTCCAGCCTCAGACAGGTCCACGGGCCAGATTCACAATTTAAAGGGTAATTATCTTCAGGGTGGATCCCGCCCCCACTGACGGTGGCTGACTGTTTCCAGCAATACTGAAAGACTGAAAGTTACATGCCGAAGACTCGCCTACTAGAATCTGAGTGTTACATTTCGGGGAAGCACAGAGTGATCCTAGTCACAGCACAGCTAGTGAGGTGCAGGACTATGAAACAAAGGCACAACAGGCTATTTACACTGGCACTGTTACCAGCCGAGTTCTGCCGAGAGCTACAAACAGGAGGAGTAATCCCCAAACCAGTTCCATGAACCCTGGCTGCTCAAGGGCCAGTCAAGTGCCCGAGAAGCCGAGGTAAAGCAGCACACGAGCCACAAGGAAACCAAAGCAGAGTACAAGACGAGGGTCTTACATGGAGTGCCTCAGCCACACGGTGGTACTTTGTCTCCTCCGCGGTGAGGCCCTTGTGGGGAGTGTAGCCAGCATCCCTCAGCCCTGCCTGCCGTTCAAAGCGCTGAATGCTCTCCTGAGTCTGCTCTAGAATGGACGAGATGACACATTCATACAAGCAAAGGGAAAACGCAGGCAGCACGAGAAACAGGGCGTCCCTTCTCCAGGGGTTTGCAGCATGGGGAGTCAGCCCAGACAGAACGTGACAGACAGCTCAGAAAGGCCCGGGACTCAGGGGCTCTAAGGAAACTGACCAGCTTGGAACTGCGCAGGAAGGCGGCGCTCACATGCCCATCTCGGCCAGAGGGGGAAGCTCGTGTTGCTCCTGAATTAGAATGTTTCTAAGGCGCCAGGCAGTTAAAATAACCACTCAATCATCAGAATCTGGCCAAGCTCCAACACGCAAGGGATGGCCAGCGCTTTCCACCAGACTCGGGTGTGGTGAACGGCTAGAGCAGCAGCCTCTCAAACGTGTCACAATTGGTAGCTGCTTTTGAAGGTTTTCATTCTTACGTAAAAGCGGCGAGGAGTCCTGTGGCACCTAACAGTCTAAACGAAGTGTTGGAGCAAAGACCCACTTCATCAGATCACATGCATTTGACGAAGTGGGTCTTTGCCCACAAAAGCTTGTGCTCCAGCACTTCGGTTAGTCTATAAGGTGCCATAGGACTCCTCGCTGCTTTTGCAGATTCAGACTAACACGGCGACCCCTCTGATACTTAATTCTTATGTAGAACTCCTGGTAAAGTCTAGAGCAGTGTTTCACAACCACTGGCACAAGTACCCATAGGGGTACTCGAAATAAATCTGGGGGGTACGTCAACAACTGAAATTTGGAGAAAACCGAATTGAAGTTTTACAGCACTGTATTACTGGTGTACGTTTTACACCCAAAAATGTCACAGCCCGCCCAGCTACGATTAAGTTAGTTAAACAAATGTGTTGCAATGGCAGAAAAAAAAAGTGTGTGTGTGTCTGAAAACTGTAGGTCCTGGGGGTACTTATTTTTATTTTTTTAAGGGGTACTTTTTTTGTAAATAAAGGTTGAGAAACACTGGTCTAGAGTGATGCAAAACCTGCCTCGTTCAGGGACAGAGCTGGAAGCATCAGCATCTCAAACTTAAGGTCTCTGATTTTCGCTATTACAGCGAGAGACTGTCCTTAATGCTGCTCCCTTCCATTGTGTTACCAGCAGGGGGTTGTACGCTCCTGCCAGGGCTTTTCATTAGTGGACTGGCTATGGAATCTCAATGTCCAAGAAATTCGGGAGCTCGTGGGTCTATTACGAAGCAATGACATGGACACGCCAATGGGCTTGAAAACAGTTTCTGTAAGCTGGGGAAAAGCTAGGTCCAGGATTGCTTGGATTAGTGCTCTTTACACCAAGAGAACGTTTCCAGTGCAGGGCAGCTCTCCAGGGGACTTATGGCTTAGCATGCTGTAGGGAACCATCTTTGTGAGCTTCCCGGACATGGAGCTAAGAACCCAACTGGGCTGGAATTATTGCCTGAATATTAAGGTCTGAGCTTTAGATAGTCAGGCAGCAACAAAGTAAGAACTGGGGACCAAGTTACGCCCTAGTGGTTAGCATCTACCCTAAGGAGTGAGCAGATCTTGCAGCACTGCAAATCCAATCACATTGTAAAGCGTCCCTGTTACCACCCCGGCTAGACTGCTGACGAGGAACACACGAGTGCCAGGGAGTGACACTTAAGCACTCTGTATCAGCCTGATGGGTCAATCTTCCCTTTGCTCTGCTCCAATTGGAAATCATGCTTACTAGTTAAACAGAACAGCGAATAAGCAAACAAGTAACAGCTGGCAGCACCTGCTCTCATTATTCTTGTAACAAAAATAAGACTATTAATAAGTCGCTGCAGCAGACATGAATCATAGACGCCAATTTCTGCCCAGCCTCTCACCAACTCCGTTCCAAGGGAGAAAACGCTTGCAGAGTTCAGATGTAGTCATCCAGCACTCGATTGAAGGCAGAGTTTCCTGCACAGTTCCATTAGTGAATCTGCAAAGCTTGCGAGCCCCTGCTTTTTCCTACACACGTTCCATAGTTAGGTAGCTGAAAGAGCAGGCTAGGAAGTCTGGTTGCATGGACAACAGAGCTTTGGACGTGATCTCGGCACACACCCCATTCCTGGCACTATTAAGCAGCCTATGACAAAGACAGAGTCCTTACTTGTAATGAGCGAATTCATGATGATATGGGTGGCCTTGGCCTTCACCACTGGGACCTTGTTCACACTTTCAGTGGAAGATGAGGGGGTTATGACAGATGGATACACGCTAGCCTCCCCTTCCTCAACCTGTGCAGGGGAAGTGGGGTAGAGTTGAAGACAGAGGGGAGAAAGTTACCGTGTGAACATCACACACCTTCCCTGAAGTCTCATCACAAGAGACTTCACACACCCGGTGAAGCAAAAGTCAACTTGTGTCGCAGAGTCACAGCGGTATCGCCATGTCCCTAAGCAAATGGACGTTTGAGTCCTTCCAGGACAGGATGCTCCTGTTCTCCACTGACAGAACTCGTTCTCACATGGATTTGGAAAGCGCTGGGCTCAGCCAGCAGGGTGTTAGTCTGAGTGGCAAAGGTCACTAGGGAAGGAGATTAGAACCAGCCCCTTTCTCCTTCCACTCAGCCCAATCGGCCCAAAACACAGCAGGTCTTTCCCCACAAGAGAAGACGCTCTGGTAGCTGGCACTACAGTTGCTAGCCAGCATCCTGGTTAGAGAGAGTAGACCCACATATAAGCCAGGGCACTCCAAGCGTAACGGTGTTAGTCTAGGCCAGGGGTGGGCAAAATGTGGCCCAAATCCGGCCCACTGCCAACAGGAACCTCAGGCAAACTTCCTGCTTTCTACACCCACGCACACAGCTCGATGCAGCCAGCTGTTGGGGCCCTGTGCTCTGGGCACCTTGAGCCCCTGGGGTGGGCAGGCTTTGTGCACCCCAACCCCAGCAATTCTCGCACAACCACACGGACGTCAACCAATGGGAGCTGCCAGGGCTGTGTTTGCAGCACAGGTAGTGCATGATGCTCCCCTGCCCCTAGGCTCACAGTGCACAAAGCACATGGCCTCTGCAGCCAGCTACCTGGAGTAGTGGGCGGGGCATAGAAGGCAGGGAGTCGTCTCCCACCTGAACCTGGCACCCCACCCTCCCCTTTCTCCACCCCAGCCTTCTGCTTCCCCTCCTGCACCCTTACCCCATGTCACAACTCCAAGCCCCCTGCATCCCATCCCCGCCCCCATACTCCCTCCCAGACCCTGCACCCCCTTCTACATCCCTCCTCCAGATCAGAATCCTCTCCTGCGCCCATATCCACATCCCCTCCTGGCCTCTGCACCCCCGGTCACAACCCTCCGATCACCCATCCTCCCTCCCAGACCTTGTACCTCCTCTAGTAATATCGTGGAAGAGTGCGGCCCTCGAGCACTTACCAAATTCTTAGAGTGGCCATCAAAAGTTACTGCCCACCCCAGTACTTCATATTGGTGTAAAGCCATTCTAAGCTCAGTCAAGTAGCTCATACCCAAAGGTTTGCCACTCTTAACTAGACTCTGGGGATTGCCTGCTGGACTCGGAAGCGAGCGCCCCTTTCAAAGCGCTGCTCTAGTTGCAAGAGTTACTCCTCTTCTCACAGCTGGGCACTGGCTCTTTGACCATGCTCCAATCTAAGGCTCAGCGCCACAAGACGTTCTAGTGGTAGAATAAAAACCAGTTGGAGTGGACACAGTCCAAAAGACTGCATGGGCACATGGCTCAGTAGAGGGGGGACTTGCTTTAGTTGAACTAACCTGCCCTCGGAGCACTCTATGCTCACCAGACACTGCGTTTAAGTGACAAAATCACAAAGGACATACGCGTACTCTTCAAAGGTACCTTGAAAAATGTTTAACTGAACAATTAAACAACCGGAGTTATTCCTGTTTCTTTATGGTGAAAGAACCCCTGGAAAGTTCTTTCACTCCTGCCCAAAGGAAAGGGGAGGGGGCAGCAGGAATGTCTGGCTTTGGTCTTAGAAGTTTAAGGGGTAGGCTTTTCACAATTGGTAGTTTGAGGGTGGAGGTCTGGGTTAGTCCTTAGTGCTAAGTCAGTGTTGGCCAAGATTCGGTGTAGCTCTCTCACTAAAAGCCTCAGTTGTTTGGCTTCCACTTGCTACTCCTCCAGGCAGACTCAGGAGATACATTCCTAACGTTTAAGTCAATCAGGAAATTGTCCTTGATGAGAACACTCTCCGTTTTCATCTGCCTCTGCAGGACACCTTAAAGTACTAGTCACTTGCTGAGTCCAGAAAAGTTGCTGGTTTTCATCCCATTAGAATCCATCAGACATCTCCTCCCCCATTCTAGAGTGCCTACCTTTGAAAGTTCCTGGTACTTGCGCTCTGGGATGACTGGCTGTTTCCACAGGACATTGGAGTGCATATCTGAAGGGGGAGGGGTCATCGGCGCTGTATCCTCCAGGGCATCATCATAGCTGAATGCCCGACGATGCATTCCAATTGGCAGGGACATCTTTCCTAGAAGCCCTCCAGAGCCATGCTCAATAGCTAAGAACAAAGATGGCAGCTTTCACAGTGGGACCCAAACTGGATTATCTCTGTACTAATTAAGAGCACCAATTCTTGTTCTAGTTGCTTCAGGGACATAGTACAGATCACGCCACTAAAGCCTACTTTCAAAATGAGACAGGTAATTCCATAAGGAAGCAAGTGCTATGAAGCTTATCTCAGGGCTTGTCTCCATTATGCCGGGGACTGATGCTACAGCAATCGATCCACCAGCCGTCGATTTAGCACATCCGCTTAGATGCGATAAATCAATCTCCATGTGCTCTCCTGTCGATGCTGGTACGCCACCAGGATGAGAAGTGTATCGGGCATCAACCTTGCCACATGCAAGATGCCACAGTAAGTACATTGACTTCAGCTATGCTATTTGAGTAGCTGAAGCGACATAGATTAGGTTGACAGCAGAGGTTATTGGAGACAAGGCCTTAAGCAGCTTCCTAAAGGACCAGTAAAGTCTGGGCCTTTCTACAGGCAGTTACCGTGGGGATATTTTGATGTGGTTGCTAAAGAAGTTCACCCTTCGTACCAGTTTAACTGTTTTGAAAGAACAGGTTTCTACATGCAAAATTCTAGGAGCTTTTTTTTTTTTTTTTTTTTTTAAATGTTTTGCTAGCCTCACTCCAAACTATCAGATTAGATGGGACAAGTGAATCACAAACAAGTTATCCTATAACTACTGCTTCAAATCTGTCACAGTTAAAAGCAGTACTTCACGAAACACACCCTGAGTAGCAATCTATTATGCAACTGCACATATTGTGGGCTAAAACACCAAGTTCACCAACAACTAAATAAAATCTATGTGGTAAGGCTGCACTGAACAGGAGCACTAAGCCTGCTTTGGGAGAAAAAGCAGTGCTATTAACCTTAACCTTATACAGTATATGGCTGCTTTAGCCATAGTTCTGACATGATTCCACAGTTGGGAGTTTATCTGTACAATGCAAAAGCACTACGGAAATATAGGTTCTGATTTCATTTACATATTTGGAAGCTTGTTCTACCAAAACATTGCCTGCTACTAGCATGCATTCTTACAAGATCTATTTATGAGATCAGGTATTCCTATAATTTAGTGCCTAACAATCAAGCAGCTATTTTCAGACCCTTGGGTGAAGAGAAACATGCAAAACTTTGTCAAGTCTCAACAAATCTAATCACAAGTTTTCCCTAGTTAAACAGTGATGGGGAGAGGGCAGAACACAAACTTCAGTCTCTGGACAGCTTTAAGGGATAGGGCTGCTAGCATGGTCTAGGGAAAGCACTAGATACAAGTCCAATCAGCTGTGGGGTGAGAAGGAGGCTGCCTCAGACCCAGGTGCCCCAGCTTGGAAAGCCCAAAAGACACATGCTGTGGAGAGCCACACTTCTGAACACCTCCCACTTCTGCTATTCTGAAGAAGGTATGAAAAATGGAGTCTGGCCAATTTTCTAGATTCTGCTAATTGCCTTGTCAAATTAACAGCAGCCTACTTGACAAAAGCAGTCATGTGACTATCAGTAGTGTAATGACTGAGGCAACCACTAACAAGAACATGTTCAATCGATGGTTCTGAACCCACAGCTGCGACCATGTGACAGTCTCAAGCGCCCACTGGGTTAGATTCTAAGGTCTTCAGGATACAGTCTTTGCGTTGCAATATATTTGTACTGCACTCAGCATAGCGGGAGCGTGATACAACAAATTATTCACTGACAGGTATGGATACAATAGCACTATTAAAAGCTGCCACAGTAGCCTCAATTGCATACCAAAAGCCCTAACAAGGCTATAGCCCTGATCCAGACTAGGGATGTAATAGTGTAACCGATTAACTGATAAGCAAAATCTTATAGGTTAATGCTACAAGACTACACGCATTTCCCTCCCCTGCCCTCCCTTGAACAGGGGCTGCTGCCATCCTGTGCTGCTGCCTCTGTATCAGAGGCAGCAGCACCGGGCAACAGGCAGCAGAACCATGAAGGGAGCTGGTTTTAAAACTGGTTCTCCTCACAGACCAGCTCCTACCAGCCACCCTGCACAGAGTGGCAGGGGACTCCTTGGGGTATGGCCAGAGCACACTGGCTGCCAGCCCCGCACCCAGGAACTATAGAATAGTCGACTAACCGATAAGAATTCATGAGATTATTCAACTACTCAAATAACCCATATGTAACATCCCTAATCCAGACTTCAGGGCCCAAATAAAACCATGTCTTCCTACAATTTACAGTCACAGACGGGATTAGACTAATATTTACTGGAAAGAATTAGTTTTACCAGGAATATCTGGTTGCCTTGAAGCCATGATTGGAATCCAGATGTTTCGCTATCTGGAAATCCAGACCTGATTCCCGTTACCTGATAAAACAGAGAATGTGTTTTATCTGCAAGAGGCACTAAGGCTACAGTAAATAAAGACCTTGGGTCCATGAGCCGAGCCAGCCTTCGGGAGCAGGAGCTCCACGCGCCTGTGTAGCGGGCAGGGCGGCAAATGATCCGCCTAGACAGCTGCAAGGTGGCCCCCCCGGTGAGACTCGTGCCCAGCACTGCGCCTGCAGCCCTCCCCCCTTCGAAGCCACGGGAGCCCCCAGGCCCGGGCAGCGTCTCGCCGCAGCCGCGCAGGGCCCCGGGGCGCATCGCCCAGAGGCGGGAGCCAGCGGCGCCCCGGGAGCCTCCCCAAGGCCAGCGCGAGCCGCGGCCCCGTTCTGCGCGCGCCACCGGGAGCCCCCCCGCCCCGGCCCCCCCCCCGCCGGGAGCTCCCCCACACCGGCCCCCCCCGCCGGGAGCCCCCCCCCCGGCCCCTCCCCCGCCGGGAACCCCCGCCCCACACCGCCCCCCCCCCGCCGGGAGCTCCCCCACACCGGCCCCCCCCGCCGGGAGCCCCCCCACACCGCCGGGAGCCCCTCCCCCGCCGCGAACACCCCCCACACCGCCCCCCCGCCGGGAACCCCCCCCCACACCGGCCCCCGCCGGGAGCCCCCCTCCTCCTCTCCCCAGCCCGGCCCGGCCCCAACCGACCCCCTCTCTCCCCTGCGGCCCGTACCTGGCTCCGCCGCTAGCAGGCCGGAGGGGGCCGCCCGCGACGGGGCTCGAGTCCGGGCCGCTCGCAGGCGCCATGACGCGGGCCCGGCCCAGTCCCCTCGGCCCGGCCTTAGCAACGACAGCGGCTGGGCAGATCTCGCGATACGTGGTGACGCAGGGCACGCCGGGAAGTGTAGTCCGCCGCGCCGTGGCCGGAGAGCATGCGCAGCGAGTCCCGAGGCCGGCCCCGCTGGCTGAGGCGGGCGGAGCGACGCTCACCCCACCCCACGTGACCCCCCGCCCCGCACACACCCACTCACGCCACGGCGCGGGAGCCATGGCAACGCCCCCCCCCCAGCCGGTCGCGGCGCCGCACTCCCGGGAGCCGAGCGCCATGGCCCCCCCCGGCGCGCTGGGCCGCCTGAGCCTGGCGCTGGGCGCCGCCGTGGCCGCGCTGGGCTCGCTGCTCCTCGTCGCCTGGAGAGCCTGCAGCCCGAGCGCCGGCCGCTGGGGGGCGCGCTGGGACCCGCCCGCGGGGCAGGTAGGGGCCCGATCCGGGGCAGGTAGGGGCGGGGCCCGATCCGGGGGGCAGGTAGGGGCGGGGCCCGATCCGGGGCAGGTAGGGGCGGGGCCCGATCCGGGGGCAGGTAGGGGCCTGGGCCCGATCCGGGGGAGGTAGGGGCGGGGCCCGATCCGGGGGCAGGTAGGGGGCCTGGGCCCGATCCGGGGGCAGGTAGGGGCGGGGCCCGATCCGGGGCAGGTAGGGGCGGGGCCCGATCCGGGGGCAGGTAGGGCCTGGGCCCGATCCGGGGGCAGGTAGGGGGCCTGGTCCCGGGGGTCGCGCACGTGGCTGGAGACAGCCCCCTCCCCTCCGCCCGTTCCTTGCCGGGGCAGAGCGATGCTGGGGTGCCAGGGCCGGGGGGGGGGCCTCCCTTCTCCCCCAATGAGCCAGCAATGGGGCCCCCCAAACAGTTGCACTGCGGCATGGGGGGCCCCCACGAGCCACTTTATGGAGCCTAGTGGGCGCTGCATGTAGCTCCCTTCCCCCGGCAGGGCTGAGGCTGGGCAAGCCTGCAGCATAGTGGTGCCCCTGCCAGTTTCTGTCTGAATGGCACAGGGGCCCTGCCCGGCATTCCTTCTCAGCTGCACGCTTGGGCCGCCACCCAGGAGAGATTCCCATGCTGCCCAGCTGATTGGCAGAGCGCCCAGCAGCACGTGTTCCTACTGGTGGTGCCCATCTGCCCATGCCTTGTGCACACAACAAAGTTTATTCTGCACGTGGATGGGAAAAGTTAGAGGGAACATTGGTCAATTTTTTATTCGTTCCTCAATCCCACCAGGCTGGGTGGCGCCCTAAGGTGAGTCAGTGTGAAGGTGGCAGTCCCGCCCTCAGCCCTTTGCATGTCATCTCTGTTTCCACCCTGTTTTTTTGTCCCTGCTATGGCGCCGCATCCTGGTCCCGGCCCTGCCATTCAGAGCAGCTGGGGATAGCTCCCCTGCTGGAGGGCTGGGACTACTTCCTGGATGTTGTTCTAGATTGGCATCAGCCCCCCTCTGCCCTTGCCGTTGTGGAAACAGCAGAGCACCCCCGGTTGTGCCAGGTCAGGGTGAACCCACAATGCACGTACCAGGGCAGGGAGAGGACGGCACCTAATCTGGAGACGGGAGTTTGAAATTGCAGGATATCCCCCTTCACCATCCACCTCCAGTGAGGGGGCTGTGCCAGGAAGCCCCTTGCTAGACCACGGGCGTACAAGCAGCTTGTCCTGCCTCTGCCATAGCCTGAGATGGCCCAAGAGTCCTACCGTGCAGGGCTCCAACAGGCCAGTGGGCACCCCAGGCCCTGCATGGGGAGATGGGGTTTGGTGTGAACTGCAGTTCCTGCAGGGAACACAGGGCACCACGTGCTCACTTGCTTTGCTTGTGCTGGGCCCAGGCCTGCAGACTTCGTGGGAGACAGGCCCATCTCCTTGCCAGGCCCCTTGCATCAGCCCTTCGCTGCTCCCACTAATCCCAGCGCCTTGTGCTCCTGCAGCTGGATTTCTCCATGCGGCAGGTCCTGGTGCTGGGCCTGGATGGGGCTGGCAAGAGCAGCGTTCTCCACTACATGGCCAGCGAGGCCGCCAAGGACCGCACAGCGCCCACCGAGGGCTTCAACTCCGTCCAGCTGGACGCAGGCGGCTTCCAGATCGACCTGCTGGAGCGTAAGTGGCCCTGGCCTCCGTGGGGAACTTGTCAGCTTGCTCGCAGGGTTGGCCAGAGAATGCCAGCGCCGGGCTGCCGGCGGATGATCTGCCCGCACTTCAGGCCCATTGTGTGAGGGCTGCCTAGTGTGACTGGGGGTGCCGAGGCCCCTGGGCACCACTTCTCCCTGTGGCAGGAGCGAGTTCCGTCCCTTCCGCTGCCATTTCACGAAGCACCACGGCCCCCTCCCTTCCCCAGGTTAAGCCTGGGATGCAGGGCCCCAGAGGGAACCACCAGCCCCTCCGGTCCCTGTTGCTGGGCTGGCTGAGGACCTGACTTCTGGCTCTTTGTGTGTCAGTCGGCGGCAGCCAGAACCTGCGATTTTACTGGAACCAGTACCTGAGCCAGGCCCACGTGCTGGTGTTTGTAGTGGACTCTGCGGATGGGCCACGCCTCCCCACCGCTTGCCAGGAGCTGCACTGCCTGCTGGCTGAGGATCAGCGCTTGCCCTTGGTCGTCCTGGCCAATAAACAGGTGAGAAACTCAGCAGCTGGTCCTGCTGGGACCCGGTGAGGCTCCGGCTGCAAAGGCTTTTTAAAGCCCCAAGGCAGGGCTGCTTTGGCACAAAGAGGGGGGTGACGAGCAGCCTAAGAACCTGCCCAGACCGGAGTTTAGTTGAAGCAGAGAGTGAGACCTTGAGCTTTGCAGAAACGCAGTGGTAAGCGACATGAGAGAGCTGCAAGGACCGTGCCGGAGATGCCAGCAGCTGCATGCGTGCGTGGCCCCAGCTGAGCCAGGCCGCCTGTGGAAAGGGAGTGGCCCGGGTTAAGGTCCACAGTGACTTGGCAGGTAGGCTCAGGGCGGGGTGACACTGTTCAAACCCAGCCGGTGCTGGTTCCTCCTAGGACAAGAGCGACGCGCTGAGCGTGGCCGAGCTGCACCAGGAGCTGGCCCTGCACACGCTGAACGGTCAGAGGGAGTTCTTCCTGCTGCCCACGAGCGCCACCCACGCTGCGCTGGCCACCGCCACCGGGATCTGGCGCGTCAAGTCTCTGCTGGTGGAACTGCTCTCCCAGCTCTGACGTGCTCGTCGCGCCCGAGACGGGCCGGCTGGACGGACCCTGCTGCGCTCGTGTTTGCCTGGCCCAGAGGCGCTGGGCTGCAGACGGCTGGCTTTCTGCTGTCGGGCCAGAGCTGCTCTGCCTCCATCCCCTATCGGGAGATGCTGTGAAGTGGCACCCCCTTGGGCTCAGGCAGGCTGCCCTCAGCACCCAGAGGGCTGGCCCAGCCACGGACCTCAGGGAGATGGAAGAACAGCAGGGGCAGGTGGGCAGCACCCAGCATGGGGCACGGGATGCACCAGGCCCTACAGCGCCCCAGCCCAAACAGGCAGCTGCGCCGGTGGCTGGTGGCCTCTTGTGACACTGGGCTGGCCCCGTGGCCTGCAGACAGGCCACTCTCTGCATCTGGCACAGGGAGGGCAGGAGATGGAGCCATAGGGACATCTGCAGCGAGGCTCTAGGCAGGAATTGTCTGTCCTTGGCGTGAAGGGCTCCTTCCCTGGGGTTAATGGGCTGCTGCCTGCTTGCCGGTGCAGACACGACCGGCCGCCCTTTGCAGGGCTGCTGGGAACCGGCGTCAGGCGCTTTCAGTACCGACAAGGAGGCCAGCGGCACTTCAAAGACTAACCAGTTCAGCAGGGCATAAGCGATTAGTCTTTAGTCCACTGGCCGCCTTGCTGTTGCTGGGAACAGGCCCCTCAAGCCAATCTGGCCACACGGAGCCCATGTTCCAGGGTGGGAACAGCCCCTCTGCTGCCAGCACTGCCTGGGGGAGGAGGCATCTTGTCTCTCCTTGGAGCTGGATCGCCAGGGCAACTTCAGCCCATGGAGGGATGGGGAGGGGGAGCCCCTTTGGACAGCTTTTCCCTCCCCCCTCACAGGGACTCTTCACGTCCCCTAAAAGGCTTTGCAGGCAGGTGACTCCCCTGGCTGTGACAGGCACCCACAGGAGGGGCGGGTGCTACTGAGCCTGAGGAGAGGGACCGCCCCAGGCCTCTTTGGAGCATGCGATAATAAACCAGTGATTGAATGGTTTACCAGTCTGGTATTAACCACTCAGGACGCTTGTCCCATAGGAAGCATCAGCAGCTGATCAGATACCAGGTCAGGCCTGCTGTGAGAATTTCTCTCTCAAGCCTCAGGATTCCCCTGACTGCTGGGCCGTGGCCGCACGCTATGGCTACGTCTGCAGTGCAGGCTTTTTGCACAAGAATGTCCGTCCTTGCGCAAACACTCAGAGCGTCTACGCTGCAGGCGCGTTCTTGCACAAGTACATTCACAATGAAGTGTTGAACAGAGGGCTTCTTGCACAAGAGGGCAGTGTGGACGGGCAGCAGGAGTTTTACACAGGAAACCCCTGTGGCTAAAACAGCCATGGGAGCTTTCTTGTGCAAGGAAGCGTCCACACCGCCAGGGACGCTCTTGCACAAAAGCACATGCCCGTGTGGCTGTGCTCTTGCCAAGACGCCTACAGTGCAGACGCAGCCCATAGGTTGAGCCTCCCACACCCAGGACTCTGCTCCGGCACAGGCGTCACTGGCCCAAAGGGCCCCAGGAGCCAGCCAGGGTTTGCAGAGTCCCAGCAGCCACCAGGCAGGGGAACCTCACTGTCAGCGGGGCCAGGCGGCACTGGGGAGCCTCCTCCCCCCCAGGGAACCCTGATGTCACAGGGCTGGAGAGTCCCTAGAAGCAGGGCCAGTGCCAGCCAGGAAACCCTCAGCAGCAGAGGGCAGGGACACAGCAGTGGCCTGGGGCACGCCGAGGGACTGCCAGAGGTAGCAGGGCTGGTGGCAGCCAAGCAGCCCTTGCTGGGGAACCGTCTGTCCTTGGTGTGAAGGGAGCAGGGTCCTTGCAAGCAGGGCTCCCACCCTGGGGTTAATGGGCTCCTGCCAGAGCTAGCGGGGCTGGTGGCCCTTGCTGGGGAACCCCTAGGAACCCTGGCACAGCAGGGCAGGGAGTCTCGGCCAGACCAGTTAGCAGGGCAGGGAGCCATGACCTTCCCTGGTCCAGGATGGCCCAGGCCCCGAGGGTGCCAGACCAGGGAGGTCCAACCTGTAGCAAGCAAGTTTGCACAACTGGCTGGTCACTGGCTCCTGACCCACCAGGCCTGCGCATCCCTGGTAGGAGGGCGCCCGGCAGTGGACGTGCAGCACTGGGAACAGCAGCACCCTGCCAGCCTCGGCTCCCATGGCCGGGGCTAGTGTCCCATAGCAGCCAGCAGCGAAGCCCTGCGCACTCCTGCATGCAGACTGAAAACAACCCAGCCCCACCACTGCCCAGCCACGTGGCTTGTGCCCCCATGAAGAGCCAGAGCAGGCCCCAGGAACTGGCTGCCTTGGGTTAGTGCCAGGGGTCCCCTGAGCCCAGGCAGGAGCTGAAGGCCCGGAGCCAGCTGCAGGCAGGTATGTTCCTGCTGGTTTGGAAGAGTTTGATTTATTGCAAGTCACAGCTGCAGGACACGAGCCTCGTCCCTTCACCCCCAGCGTGCAGAGACAGCGGCCCTCTGCCCAGCGGCGCCGCCCCACGGAGCCCTTCTCGCATGCTCCCCCGTCCCAGAGGGTGGGCCCTTCCCACAAGCCACGTCTAGCTCAGTGCTCTGTTCACAGGCCCCAGGGCCCCCGCAGAGCAGAGGCAGTCTGCCCTTGCGTGCCCGGAGGTGGGGGGTCCCACAGGCCAGGGTGGGGCAGTCACTGGTGGTCCATCTTCTCCGGCTGCAGGGCTGCAGTGAAAGCCTGGAACTCCTGGGGGTAGAAGCGCTTGTACACACTGATCTTGCTCTTGATCTGCTTGGGCGTGTCCTGGTAGTAGTTCTTCTCATCCCGGGCCATCGCCTGGGGGCAAGGGGACAGTCAGGGAAGCTGCCTCGCTGGGGGGGATGGAGCGGACCTGCCGGAGACCTGCACAGCTCAAGGACGAGCGCCTCTGCAGCCGGCTCCACACAGCGTGGGGCTGGGACCAAGTTTCATGCAGCCCAAAGGGAGTCACATGCCAGCCAGGGGACTCAAAGAGCCACTTCCCTGACAGCAGGAGGCAGGCCCCAGGACACTGAACACCTGGCGGCCCAGGCCCCCCAGCCAGGGGCTAAGTTGCTGTGACTGCTCTCCCAGTGCAGAGGCCCCCCCAACATCTCCTCTGCACCCCCGCCCCTCCCCCCGTGAAGGCAGACCCCCCTCACCTTGTAGTTCTCGCCGTGGTTCCGTATCATGTGCTGCACGTAGTCAATCAGGTCTCTGGAGAGCGTCTCTGACTTCTTCTCCGGGAGGCTGGCCTCGTACTCCAGCTCTAGGCCGCCACGAGAGAGAGACCCAGTGACGCAAGGGGGCAAGAGGCAGAACCATGCACAGTTCTACTGGGGGTGTAATCGTCTAACCCTTTAAACGGGCAACCGAGAAGTCTGGGCTTAGCGGTTACCGAGCAAGGTTACACGCTCCTGGGGAGCCAGCTGCTATCTGCACTGCCGTGTGGGGGAGCAGGGCTGCAGACAGGAGCCCGTAAGGTTCCCAGTGTGCACTGGCTCCTGATGAGTCAGCGGCTCCTCCATCACCCGCTTTAACATCCCTAATTTCTACAAAGCCTTGGTATGTGTGGGCATCGCAGGGCCAGCTCCAGTGCTCAGGTGTGAGAGCAGGCAGGAGAGGGAGAGTCATGGGGAGCACTCAGGATGCACCCCGAGACGGCTATTCAATCCCTAGCCCGGCCCAGAAGCTGGCAGTGCAGAACAAGGGCCTTTGGCACTTGCCAGACGGACATGCGAAGGGCTTAGATGGAAACGTTCACGGGCTAATGAACCCTGTAACCCAGCAGGGCCAATGTTCAGCTCCCACAACAGCAGGAGACCGTCTCCCTAACCACCAGGCCCAACACGACACAGGCTGTTCCCCAGCTCGGCCGCACGCGGCTGGGAGCACACAAGGAGAGTGCTTCAGACAGCCATGAGCAGCAGCAGCGCTCCGGGAACACAGCCCGGCGTCATGGCACCGGGGGATCCGTAACCTGGGGCCGAGGGTGCACGTGGCACAGCAAACTCCCACACTTTGCCCAGCGGCGGGCACGTTACCGCCGCCCCCGGGGGCCTGAGAGCTGCCCCAGTTTGCGTGAAAGGGGCTCGGTGGCCCAGAGGCTGCATATCCCTACTCTGGTGGGCTGCAGTGGCCAGCAAAGCCTTTGAGCCAGCCTCAGAGCCAGAGGAGATGGTACCCACCAGCCAGGACGTAAGGCTTCTGCACGATTCTCTTCCCTTCCTCTTGGCCAGCCGCCTCCACTCCCATCACCTGCATCGAATGGGAGGCAGGACAGGTCAAGAAAACACCAGTCACCTGGGGCTCGTGCACTCAGACACCGGTTTGGGGGCTGCTCCTGCACCTCCCAGCCACTCCCCAGTGACTGGCTTAAATACATTTTCCAGGCCATGTAACCGCCATGAGGGGAGTTCAAAAAGCCGCCTTGACGGTCACTTCTCCCGCTGTGTGGCTGCCGTCGAGCCAGCGGCCACGTAGACAGCAACACCGTGGCTGCCGGCAGAGTCTTGATCACAAGCCTAGTGGGACGGTATTTGCTCTGCCGACTTTGGCCCCCAGCACGTGCTTTACCAAAGGGGCACCCCGCACTAGTCTCTGCCCGAGAGCCCCGTGGAGCGTCTCCATGCTGACCCCACTGCCCTGGGGAGCAAATTCCCGTCTCAAACTCCGCAGCGCCTGGCAGAATTGAGGCCTGGCAGACCTCGTGGGTCCACAGCCAGGGGCCAAGGCAGGCCATGTTTTCTAGCACCTCAGCCGATCTAGTAGGGCTCCGACTGCGACTGGGCATCCACGTGCCCTGGAGAATCGCCAGTGACCCAGCCGCACTGGGGAGTGTTGCCAGACAAGGGAAACCATAAAGCTGGGTGCTGGTTTTTCCATCCCTCCCTCCTTGCTTGGTGCGGTTCAGGCTCTTGGGAGAAATGGGCTGGTCTGGGCTTACCGGTAGCTGCCTCTTCCGGATGGGAACCGCCTTGTTGGGGTCTGCAGCCAGGCCCATTTCAGCCAGGTTCTGAGCCACGGATTTGGTGCTGTCCCAGGCATGTCTGATTTGGGAGCTGGCAAAGACCAGAGTGAGGAGAGTGGCCATTGCATGCCCCTCGGGGCACCAGCTGGGGCCCAGCCATGCAGCAAGAGGGCTGTTCCCACCGTATGCCAGAGCTCCCAGGGGCAGTGAGAATACGCCTGCCGGAAGCCTTTCCAGAGGGGCTCGCTCACACCCCTGCGCTGGAGCGTTCCTAAGGGCCCAGCCCCTCCCCACCTGCCGCCCACCTGCCACGCTCCACAGACCAGCTCTCTGGATTCCCTCCCCGCTGCTCCCCCCCGCCCGGCCCCCCCCCCCTCCCCCCCGCCCCCCCCCCTCCGCCCCCCTCCCCACGCACCCCCCCCCCTGCCCCCCCGCACCCCCTCCCCACTGCTCCCCCCCGCCCGGCCCCCCCCGCACCCCCTCCCCACTGCTCCCCCCCCCCGCCCGGCCCCTCCCGCACCCCCTCCCCACTGCTCCCCCCACCCCCTCCCCACTGCCCCCCCCACCCCCCGCCCCTCCCGCACCCCCCCCCGCCCCTCCCCCCCCCCCCCCTGCTCCCCCCCGCCCGGCCCGGCCCCCCCCCATCCCCCCCCCGGCCCCCCCCGCACCCCCTCCCCACTGCTCCCCTCCCCCCCGCCCGGCCCGGCCCCCCCCGCCCCCCCCCCTCTCCCCCCCCCGGCCCGGCCCCCCCCGCACCCCCTCCCCACTGCTCCCCCCCCGCCCCCCCCGGCCCGGCCCCCCCCCCCCGCACCCCCTCCCCACTGCTCCCCCCCGCCCGGCCCGGCCCCTCCCCCCGCTGCCCCCCCCCCCCCCCTCCCCCCCCGGCCCCCCCCACTGCTCCCCCCGCTGCTCCCCCCGCTCACCAGGCGATGCGGGGCGCGGCCCGTCTGCGCACGCGCCGGTGCAGCCGCTTGCGGTTGACGCTGTAGCCGAACGCCCGGCGCCGGCTCTTCCCCTTGGCCTTGGGCATCGCGGCGGGCCGGGTCACGCGGCCGGGGGGCGCACGCGGGGCGCGCTGGGAAATGGAGTCCCGCCGCGCGCTCCCGCGGGACTACCTCTCCCGGCAGGCCTTGCGCCGCCTTCCGCTTCCGACCCGCGTACGGTGGCCGGGGCGGGTCCGCGCCAGTCACCTTCCCGCGCGCCTGGGACCATGGCTCAGAGCCCCCCGCCGCCCTTTGACCCCAGCAGCCCCCCCCTCATCCAGGGCTTCGCCCCCACCCCCCTCTACCGCGAGGGCTTCCGGGAGAAGTTCGTGCGCAAGACTCGCGAGAACCCGCTCGTGCCCGTCGGTGAGCTGGGGGGCGGTGGGGGTGGGAGGGGCTGGGGGAGCTGTGGGGGTGGGGCTGGGGGTGGGAGGGGCTGGGGAGCTGTGGGGCTGGGGAGCTGTGGGAGGGGCTGAGGATGGGGGTGAGAGGGGCTGGTGGGAGCTGTGGGAGGGGCTGAGGATGGGGGTGGGGGGAGCTGGGGGGTGGGAGTGGCAGGGGCTGGGGGAGCTGTGGGAGGGGCTGAGGATGGGGGTGGGAGGGGCTGGGGGGAGGGGGGCTGAGGATGGGGGTGGGAGGGGCTGGGGAGCTGTGGGAGGGGCTGAGGATGGGGGTGGGAGGGGCTGGGGGGTGGGGGTGGGAGGGGCTGGGGGAGCTGTGGGAGGGGCTGGGGAGCTGGGGGGCTGGGAGTGGGAGGGGCTGGGGGAGCTGTGGGAGGGGCTGAGGATGGGGGTGGGAGGGGCTGGGGGAGCTGTGGGAGGGGCTGAGGATGGGGGTGGGAGGGGCTGGGGGAGCTGTGGGGGTGGGGCTGGGGGGGCTGGGGGAGCTGTGGGAGGGGCTGAGGATGGGGGTGGGAGGGGCTGGTGGGAGCTGTGGGAGGGGCTGAGGATGGGGGTGGGAGGGGCTGGGGGAGCTGTGGGGCTGGGGGTGGGAGGGGCTGGGGGAGCTGTGGGAGGGGCTGAGAATGGGGGTGGGAGGGGCTGGGGAGCTGGGGGGGGTGGGGGTGGGAGGGGCTGGGGAGCTGTGGGGCTGGGGGTGTGGGAGGGGCTGAGGATGGGGGTGGGAGGGGCTGTGGGAGCTGTGGGAGGGGCTGAGGATGGGGGTAGGAGGGGCTGGGGAGCTGTGGGAGGGGCTGAGGATGGGGGTGGGAGGGGCTGGGGGGGGTGGGAGGGGCTGAGGATGGGGGTAGGAGGGGCTGGGGAGCTGTGGGTGGGTTGCTGGACTGGGGGTGCGGATCCGAGGGTGCCGGGGGAGGTGTTTGGGAGAAGGGCAGATCCTGGGGGCACAGGGGGAGTTGTCGGCCTGGGAGCCTGGGGCCCAGAGTCAGAGGGGATGCAGGGAGCAACTGAGGCACGTTGGAGGCAGCGGAGCTGAGTGATGCCTCCCCGCTCCGTGCAGTGCTCAGGACATGGGGTATGACCTGTGGCCCCCTCTGCCTGGGGGTGTGGTTCAAGGCCTTCCAACCAGCGGCTGGGGACTGGAAGCTGAAGCAGGGGAGAAGAGGTGTGGAGAGAGGAGACATTTAGGTTTGAGGAGAGGGGTGGAGGGAGTGAGGGGTGGCAGCCCCCAGGGCCCTGAACCCTGCCCCACAGATCTCAGCCTAACATCCCCTAATAACCTCGCACTGTTGTTCCTCTGTCCTTCTCTGCAGGCTGCCTCGCCACTGCAGGGGCTCTGACCTATGGACTCATTTGCTTCCAGAAGGGGAACACCCACCAGTCTCAGATGATGATGCGAGCTCGGGTCCTGGCTCAGGGCTTCACCGTTGTTGCCCTCATGGTGGGGGTGGTGGTGACAGCAATGAAAACTCAGAAGTGAGGTCAGGCTGGTGATGCACTGCACCCCCCAGAGTGTGCTTTGCGTGTTAGAAATGGACCCCTTGGCCCTGGACAGAGAGCTCCTCTCGTCTGGCTGGGGGACCAGCTCAGTGGGGGTGGTCAGGATCTACTGGCTTCTGGAGTTTTGGAAATGCAGCGAATACACCTGAGTGATTCAACCTAAAACCCGACCTGTGAGATTTCTTGACTCCAGAGGTGCTCGTCCTTTCCTGGGAGGCCCAGAGACTGTCTGTGCAAGGCCTTCCCTCCCCTAAAAGGCTGTCTCCAGTCCCTGCATTAATGGCCATTGGAACCACTACCCTGGGGACTCCCATGTGGCATGGGCTGTGCTGATGCTTAGGCACAATCAAGTGATGCACCTTTCCAGGCAGAGAGTGGGAGCAAAATACTCGTGGCAGAGAGCAGTCCCTCTCTCTGTGGTTAGATCCTGTTTAGTGCAGTCACCCCGGGCTTGTCTGGAGAGCAGGCAAGATTTATTAGGCTACCAACCATAAGCCAACTACACCGATGTTTAGCAGAGGGAGACCTGTAGCGAGATTCTGATCAGGACACTGAATTCCAGAGCAGAGGAAACTGAAGGGTTCTCATGTACTATATGAGATACCTGTTCTCTTGCTGCTGTAGTGATGGAGAGTAGGACACAGGAAATGCAGCTCCCTGGCAGTTGGCTCAGATAAGGTCTGTGGACTTTTGAATATTATATTGGGTGGAGCTTAACAGCTGTGAAACTAATCTTTAAATCCTTCCGTCCCAGCTTGGCTTGTCTGACCTAGTAAGAGTAATGAGAGGGCAGGAAAAAGTCTGTTGGATCTAATAATCGTGTCTGCTGGGTGTAGCTCTTCCCACCCTGCTTAGTGCAGGACTCTGCTGGAGAAAGGCAGAAAGCGGAGGGTATTGACAGCGCCGGCCTGGCGGTGAGGGTCCAGCACAGAGCAGCTGGCAGAAGGAAGGCACTACACACAACAGGTGGGGTGAGCTATGCAGATTTGTTCCATGGGGGTTTCCAGGCCATTTGGGTCCAGGGATCACTAGGCGGGTCCTGCCTTGCCTCTCAGGTTCCAGGCGGTTTGCTGCCCTGTGCTTGGAAACAGCCAAGTGGCCTGGAGTCTCAGAGAGCTGGTGATTGTGGGAGCCTAGGAAAGGAACTGCTCTGAGTCGAATAAAGCCATTGAGAGGCAAGGCTGGACAGAAGAGAATCAGAAACCAAGCCCTCCTGCCGCTCCCCAGGGGTTATTCCAGCCTCCTGGGCAGAGGCGGTTTCTTTCAGACGAGGGCGTTGTGGCGTTAAATCTTAGCTGAGGAGGGATTGGTCTGGTTAGCGCCTTGTTCGTTTGAAATCCAGCCGGGTTCAGAGCACTGGGGTTTGCTCGCCTGGCTCTGCCAGGGGCTGCTTCACAACAGGCAAGTGGGGCGGGTATTTCATTTCAAGGCTATGGGACAGTTTCACTAGCCCAGGTCCTCTCGGGAAGGACAGCGTGGGCAGTAGCCAGCAGAGGCAGGCCGAGCGAGGGGAGCTGGTGCGGTCACATTACACCCTGGGCCTGCCATGCGGTCTGCAGGAGGCCAGCGCGTTCACAGGCCAAATGGGTTCTCTTCACTTGGGCGCAGGCCGCTGCTTAATGAACCTGCCTTTCTGTGACGAACCCACATCTCGGCTGTCGCTGACTCTAGCTCCAGCCAGAGAGCTCTGCATTGGACCCTGGGGCTGACTTGTGTCAGGCCAGGGGGCAGCTGCTTCTACCATCGGATCCATCCAGGCTCTCTGCAACCTCCCCAAGGGCCACAAGGCCCCATACCGGGGGGGGGGGGGTCGCTGCCTGTTAGTCTGCAGAATCAAGGCCACCCCCGCTGCTAAATCCGACAGTCAGTGTCTGCTCAGGGGGCTGTGGGGCCAGCAGCAGAGCTGGGTGTAGGACCAGTGCCAAAGCCGGACCCGATTAGCTCTCAGCTCCCTGGAGGGTCGGGATTCATCAGCCAGCCTGAGCTGAGCCCACACCTGCTGTCAACTCTGCACTCCTGCCTGACCTAGGTCCCTCCTGCTTTTCCTTTGGGGGGGCCTCCCTGGGGTCTCCCGTTGTCCCCTCGGCAGGCCAGGCCCCAGCTGGCAGGCTCAGCACACCAGTTGCGGTGGAACCCCCCAGTCAGCGAGACGCGTCAGCCTAGAAAGCAAGCGGCTGGCCCCTGCTGGGTCGAGTCGGTCAGTTTATTTGTAACAGGTGGTCGTACAAGGTCACAGACACCACAGCTGGGGGGATGCAGAACGGCCCCATGGGATGGAGAGCAACAGGAGCCAGCGGTGGCGCCCGCGAGGCCCCCCGGGTCCTGCTCCCTGCTGGGAACGAGGGGCGATGGCCAGGCCCTGCGCTGGCCGGTAGGTGTGCAAAGCAGGGACTCCCGAGGGCGGGCAGGCCGGCCCCTCGCCCGCTGGCAGTAACTGATCTGCCCAGCAAGGAAGCCGGGGGGCGGCCTGCACGACGGGAGGCCCCGCCGGTACCGGCACCCACCTCCATTCATGCAAGAGCCAGGGCCTCTTCCTGCTGCTGTCGGGCCGGGCGTCTCCGAGCAGCCACATCCTCCTGCCAAGGGCCGCAGCCCGAGCCTGCTGGGGCAGAGTCCGGCGCGGCCCCACGGCAGCCCTGTCCCATTAGCTAGACGGTTCCCCTGGCCGGGAAGGGCCCCTGGGCGAGGGCCGTGCCCATGGCTATAGGGACGTGGCACTGAGCTCCCTGCCAGTGTCCCCGGCACCAGGCTGCGTGCCCCTTGCGAGGCCCCTCCCCGCCGTGCTGCGAGACACCAGGCGGACGCAGGCCGGGCAGAGAGCACAAGGACACGGCGAGGTGGGCCCCTGGGCTCATGCGCTCGTGGGAAACGCAGCCCCTCTCCTGCGGCTGCCCTGGCCGTCGGCAGAGCAGAGGGAAGGTGCTTGGGGAGGAAGCTGAGCCCCCTCCTCCCAGGGCATCGCTCGGGGGCAGAGAGTGGAGTCCCTCCAGCTGGCAGGCCAGGGGGTGAGAGGGAGGAATGGGCAGCGAGAGAATGTGCAACCACTAGGCCAGGCTGCCCCAGCCCGCACCTGCCCCCAGGCTCTCCCCGGCTGCCCCAGCCAGTGCCTGTCTCCCCCAGGCTCTCCCCTTCCTGTTCCAGGGCCCAGGCTGTGCTCCGAGGCAGGCAGGGCGTTTTCCTCGGGGAGTATCTCCCGCAGCCAGGAGCAGCTCTGCTTGAGTTCAGCTTCCCTCCCAGCCGCCTTCCCTGCGAACCAGAGGACGTGCTGGAGCAACTCAGCCCAGGGCCCCTCTAGCCTGGTGTCCCGTCGTCAGCAGCAGATGCTCCAGAGGGAGAAACAAGAAGTTCCCTGGGGGAGTTGTGAGGCCGGACCTAGCCTGGTCAAACCCAGTGATGTGTCTCTAGCCTGCCGCCTGCCCAGGCCTGCGAGCGCTGTGCTGTCCTGTGGCAGAGAGTTCCACAGGGCAGGGTTAGCCACTGCCTCTCTGGTACGTCACTGCCAGACTCTCACACTGGAGGGGCGGGCGTTGTTACCCCACCTGGCGCTCAGCTCTGCCCCACCTGCATCACGTGCCTGGGAGTCTCCTTTTCCCTGGCAGCTGCTGCCCTCGGCTGACGTCACGGGTGGGCAACCAGGAGCCGACCCTGCCCCTCTGTCACAGCCCCCCCCTTAGAGGTGGGCACACAAGGCCGGGGGCCCACGAGGAGCTGGGATTAGAACCTGGCTCCCAGCCCCCTGCTAGGATGCTAGGCAACGCTGCTCCCCGGGCTGGGCTCAGCTCTCCGCTCTGCGGGGACACCGGCTGGCCTGGGGCAGTGGTGGGAGAGGCGGGGCCAGGAGAGCCCGGGATCTCTCGCAGTCAGAGGCCTGCGCCTGTCCTGCGTCGGGGGCCGCTGCCCAGGGAATCACCATGGCAATAAATACGTGTTGGAAGAGCCCAATGCACCCTTTAAGCAAAGGCAAGTCGGGGCAGGGTGACAAGCCGCGAGCCAGCAGGAGCAGGGGCGGGGAGCGGAGGCAGGGGCAGCAGTACCCCTCCTGGCATCCGAGCCAGCCTGCTGGGATTGTCCTGGCTGGCGGGGGGCTGCCAGTCGCCCCCCCTCGGCCCCCTGCGCGCTGGTGGGGAGCAGCTAGCGGGACAGGGGTGTCTGCTTGAGGGAGATGAGCACGGAGCGCATCCGCGACACGTCCTTGCACTGCTTGCTGCTCTTGGGGTTGAAATCGCACAGCTGGGCCACCTTCTCCCACTCCGTGCCGGGGTCTTCCTCCTCGCACTCCCTCAGGAAGGCTTCCTCCGAGGCCCTGGGGGGCAGGAAGGTGCGGGGCTCAGTCCCCAGGGGCTGGGGGAGTTGTGGTGCCAGCGGGCAGGACCCCAGGGCTGCCCGATTCACCCTGCACCTCCTCTCCTGTCCTGGCTGGGCCATCCCGGAGCAGGCGTGTGGGAGAGCTGGGCCCCAGGCAGCTGCTCCCAGCCCACTCGCCAGCCCTGTGTTTGGGGCGGGGGGAGACCTGGGTAGCCAGTGTCACAACCGGCATTGGGAACAGCCCGCCCAGGGCTGCACTCCTGCCCCAGAGCCGCTGGGCTCGGCCCGGCCAGCCCTGGCCAGAGAAACGGCTGCTCTCTGGGCTGGGGAACCCTGCACGCTGCCAGCCCAGGGTGCCAGCTCCCGAGCCCCTGGCTCCCACTGCGAGCGGAGCCGCCTGTCTCCCGTGAGCGCAGGCAGCCACGGCGCTGCCCCTCGCTGTGCTCCGGCCCGGGCCTGCGCTCGCCGGGGACGCTGCCCAGCCAGGTGCAGCAACCTCCCCCTGGGCGGGAGCCAGGCCCTCTCAGCATGGGGCCAGGGGCCTGATGGGACAGCAGCCCCCGTTCTCCCTGCCTGAGGGACGTGCAAGCCCCACTCGCCTCCTGGGAACATAGTGGGACGAGGCCAGCGGGGTGCCGGCGCCCCGGCTCGAGGGTCTGTGAGGTTCGGCCCCGGGGGGGACGCGGACAGCAAGAGGCACATACACGTAGCCGATCACGTCGGCGTCCGGCTGCTGGTAAAAGGCTTTGTCAGCAATCCTAGCGCGGCAGGAGGCAGGAGAGCGGAGGCGGGCGGCCAGGCAGCGAGGGGTCAGAGAGAGAGACGGGTTAGTGCCCTTCCCCAGCGCACCGGAGAACGGCCAGGCTCCGCCCGCAGGGCAGCGCCACAGAGCCCCCGGGCCAGGCAGGCCGTGCAGCCGGACGCACCCAGCGCTGAGAGCACCAGCACCTCGGAAACCAGCCCCGCGCATCCAGGGGAGGCCTCCCTGAGCAAGCATCTCCGGGGGGCACTTCCTGACAAGCCCCGCATCTGCTCAGCTGGGCTCCAGCCCAGAGGCGGCTGCACTGAGTTCTTAAGGCTGGCAAGGGGCTGCATGGCTCTGGCTTCAGGGCGCTGGGTGCACCGAGCCACAGCAGCTCCTCCTGCGCCGAGACGGGCTCCCTGCACCGGCCGCCCGCCCCACACACCTGTTGTTAACTCGGTTCTTCTCCATCTGCTCGGTCTGCCGCACGTGCCACTCCTCCAGGTCCCTCCTGGCCTTGTCGCGCCACTCCTGCTCCAGCACCTTGGACGCAGCATCTGGGCACAAGCGGGACAGTGGCAGGCGGCCGCCCAGCTCGCTCCCGGGGGGGGCCAGAACCAGCCAGGGCTGCCGGCGGCAGGGCCGGTCAGAGTGCCCGGGGAATCAGTGGGGAGATGCTCCTGTCACCAGAGCGCCCCGCTGCTCCGGCACAAGGGGGCAGGCGCTTCCCACCCTCCCAGCAGTCACAAGGCCAGGGGCTCGGCAGCCCACAAGGCCACTGCCCTGGCGGTCAGTGCCGGCGTGCAGCCCCCTCCCCCTCCCCGCGGGCAGCAGCTCCCCACCCCAGAAACCTGGGGGAGCGCCCACGAGTACGCTTCAGGGAGCCAGCTAGGACCTGGGGCACCCACCCCCACGTCCTGCCGGGGCCGCTGGGCCTTGGGCAGAGCCCAGCCGTGCTCAGGGAAGGAGCCGGGGGACCGGCTGGTGGGGAGGGGCAGGCCGTCTGCCCAGGAACCCTGGGCGCAGTTGGTCTGAGGCTGGAAGTGCCCGGGGACGGGGGCGGGCAGGGTCTCTGCGCTCCCTGGGGGGGCTCCTGCCCCACTTACCCAGCTCCTGCAACCGCTTCTTTTGCTCCTCCCGCCACTGGCGGATGCTCTCGGGCTCCTGGGTCAGCCTGTCGGCCCGGGCGACGGCCTCGTAGGCGTCCGTGGGGCCGTTGGGTTCCTGCGGGGGACAAGCACTTCCCCGTGGAAAGCAGCCCTCTGCGCCCCTTGTGTGACAGCATCAGCCCCGGCCCCCCCGCCCCCCAGCTCCCGCGGAGCAGCCCTCACCGGCACAGCCCTGGGGAACTTGCCATTCGCTACCAACACCGCTCGCATGGCCGCCACGCCTCGCCACGCCACGCCACGCCACGCCACGCCTCGCCACGCCTCGCCACGCCACGCCTCGCCACGCCACGCCTCGCCTCGCCTCGCCACGCCACGCCACGCCTCGCCACGCCACGCCTCGCCACGCCTCGCCTGCTCTGGGGAGGGGCCATGGGCTGCGCGCTTGTGACATCATCCTAACCAGTGACATCACAGGGCAGAACAGCCCACACGCCAGTGATGTCACAGTCATTCCCACGGGCACCGTCCTGCTGCTGGGAACCAGCCCCCTTCTCTGGGCCCAGACGGCAGCACTCCCTGGCCCCCTGGGGCGCTGGGGGCAAGCCCCCAGAGGATGCGAGGGGTCCAGGCCCCTAGGTGGGGCTGGCGCTGTGACCGGAGGCCTCTGGAGTCCAACAGCAGCGGAATCCGTGGCAGCGACGGGACCCCAGAGCCCGGCTGGGGCCCCTGGATCACGGGGGCCTGGCTCCCCCTCGCTGGGGCTGCCCTGACTCCGAAGCTGAAGCAGGAGGAGGAGCAGGCCAAGCACCGGCCGGGCTGCTCCAGCTCAGAGGGGAGGCGTCACACCGCACAGGCTAGAGGCCGGATGCCACTGCTGCCCCTTCCCTCCTCGCCCAGGGGCCTCTCTGGGTCTCCTGTCTCCCCATCCAGCTCCAGCAGGCTGCCCCCAGCTCCGGGCCGTTGGCTCGCCGCTGCTCCTCGACACCCCTCTAGCTGGCTTGGAGGGGGCCAGGCAGGGGCCCAGGGCCCTGGCTTTGCCCCCCCCATTCCGAAGATGCATTGTGCTGGCTGCTCCTGGCTCCTGTAACAAGTCTGCGCCACGCTGTGAGTCCCGCCGGGCTGCGGGTGGGGGTGCAGGGCCCGGTGACACCCCCAGCCAGATCGGTCCCTGCCCTGCGCCCTGGCACAGACGAGCTGGCAGGGAGCAGCCAGGGCCCCCTCGCTCAGACGCTGACATGGGGTGTGGTCGTGGGCATCACAGAGCACCAGGTGCCCAGGCAGGATGCCAGGGTCCGAGCACACCCGCTGGCTGCCGTCCCTACGGCAGGCCAGGCAAAGGGGCTGGCTCTCACCTGAAAGACATCGCCGTCGGCAGCCGCCCCCGTCTCCTCGAAACCAGCTGCATGGAGGCAAGAGAGAAACCTGTTACCCCGGCGGGCAGCTGGCCCGGCCCCGGTTGCTGGGCTCAGCTTGGCGCACGCTCCCGCGGCAATGCCGGGGGGTCAGACGGAACGGCCCGGGGAACCGGCGTGGGGGAGGGGGCAGTGAGTCGGCGGAACAGCGTGGGGGGGGCGATTCGGAGCCGCCACGTTGGGGTGCAGAGGGACCCCGGCTCCGGCTGCAGCAGAGCCTCCCTGCCTCACCGGCTGGTGGGAACCTGGAATCTTCAACCCCCTTTCCCTGGCGCTTTGTTTCCAGGGACTGGCGCAGTCGCAGGCTCTGCTCCCCCGCGCCTGGGCCGAGGGGGGTTTCACTGCAGACTGATTAGCAGCTGCAATAGGCCCCCTCAAACATTCCCACCAGGTGAGCGGTCACGGGCGCGTGTGATTGGTCGCTCACAGGGGCAATCAGCTGCATCCCCCCACTCAGCTCCTGGGAATCCCGGGCAGGGGCTGGGCCATTTGATCTTCAGGGAGGCAGGAAGGCCGGTGCTTGCAGGGGAGCGGTCCGAGAGCCTGCGAGGGGCTGCCAGCCAGCCAGGCCCGTGGGGAGTCGGCTGCTGCCAGCGGCTCCCAGCGGCTCCCAGAGCCACACCCGGGAAATGCTGCGGCAGGGCAGAGGCGGGAGGAGCGCGTTGCGTAAGGTCTGGGACTGGAAGCTCTTGGTCCTACTCGCCACACTGGTCCTTACGCCCTGTGACCGGGCAGGCCCCTCCCTCCGGGGCTCAGTGCACGGGCCGAAAGTCGCACACACCCGAGACCTGGCCGAGACAAGCATGCCGGGCGCGGAAGCCAGACCGGGCTCCCAGCTGCTCGGCTGGGCAGCACGTAAGAAAGTGAAGACTTAGAGTCCTTCTGCCGCGTGAAGCCAGGCCTTGCCTAGCTAGCAGGGCAGGGGCAGGCCTGGCGAATCCTGCGTCCCAAGGCCAGCGGGACTCAGGGAGGGAGGATGTCTGGTTACAAACTAATGAATGCCACGAGAGAGAGTTGCTACAAAGAAGGCCCCCGCTCAGGAAGGTGACTGCAGAAGGCTGGAAATTAGACAATCGACCCAAAAGGAGCCAACGGGACTGTCTCACCCCACCTTCCTGTGCCAGGCAAGGTGAAGCCAGGAGCCCGGAGAAAGCTGGGACAGCAGGAAGGAGGGGAGGGGAGGGGGGGGGAGGAAAGACCTTGGGGAGAGACTGTAAATCCCTCTGGTTTAGGTTTCAAAATTAGGGTGAAGAGTCCCCAGGCACCTGCTCACTAAAGTGGTGTTGTTTGGCAGTGGGCACATAACACCGGCCACACTGGGTCAGACCAATGGTCCATCCAGTCCAGCATCCTGTCTGCCGACAGACAATGCCAGGCGCCCCAGGGGGAGGGGACACAACAGGGAATCCTCATGTGATCCCTCCTCTGTCACCACTTGCAGAGAAACAGAGGCTAGGGACACATTCCTACCCATCCTGGCTAATAGCCAGTCATGGACCTATCCTCCAGGAATCTAGCTAGCTCTTTTTCGAACCCTGTCAAAGTCCTGGCCTTCACCACATCCTCTGGCAAGGAGTTCCACAGGTTGACTGTGCTCTGAGTGAAGAAAAACTTCCTTTGGTTTGTTTTAAACCTGCTGCCTATTAATTTCATTTGGTGGCCCCTAGTTCTTATATAGTGGGAATATGTAAATAACTTTTCCTTATTCACTTTCCCACACCAGTCATGATTTTATAGACCTCCGTCATATCCCCCCTAGTCTCCTCTTTTCTAAGCTGAAAAGTTCAAATCTTTTTAATCTCTCTTCATACAGGACCCGTTCCAAACCCCTCCTCATTTTTGTTGCCCTTTTTTGAACCTTTTCCAATGCTAATATAGCTTTTTGGAGATGAGGCGACCAAGTCTGTACCCAGTGTTCAAGATGCGGGCGTCCCATGGATTTATAGAGAGGCATTAAGATATTCTCTGTCTTATTCTCTACCCCTTTTTAAATGACTCCTAACGTTCTATTTGCTTTGTTGATGGCCGCTGCGCACTGAGTGGATGTTTTCAGAGAACTCTCCACAGCGACTCCAAGATCTCACTCTTGAGTGGTTGTTGCCAAATTAATCCCCATTACATTGTATGTCTAGTTGGGATTCTTTTTTCCAGTGTGCTTTACGTTTATGAACATTACATTTCATTTGCCATTCTGTTGCCCAGTCACTTAGTCTGGTGAGATCTTTGTGAAGCTCTTCACAGTCTGCTTTGGTCTTAACTATCTGGAGCAGTTTGGGATCATCTGCAAATTTTGCCACCTCCCTGTTTACCCCTTTCTCCAGATCATTTCTAAATCAATTGAACAGGATTGGTCCCAGGACAGACCCTTGCAGGACTCCACTAGTTACCTCTCTCCACTCTGAAAACTCACCATTTATTCCTACCCTTTGTTTCCTGCTTTTAACTGGTTCTCAGTCCCTGAGAGGACCTTCCCTCTTGTCTCATGACAACTTACTTTACTTAAGAGCCTTTGGCGAGGGACCCTGTCACAGGCTTTCTGGAAATCTAAGTATACTATAGCCACTGGATTCCCCTTGTCCAACTGTTTGTTGACCCCCCTCAAAGAAATCTAGCAGATTAGCAAGGCAGGATTTCCCTTTACAGAAACCATGTTGACTTTCCCTCAACAAATCTGTTCATTCACGTGTCTGACAATTTTATTCTTTACTATAGTTTCAACTAATTTGCCCAGTACTGACGTTAGACTTACCGGTCTGTAATTGCCAGGATCACCTCTAGAGCCCTTTTCAAATTGGTGTCAGATTAGCTATCTCCCAATCATTAGATATGGAAGCCGATTTAAAGGCGAGGTTACAAACCAGTTAATAGTTCCGCAATTTCCCATTTCAGTTCTTTTAGAACTCTTGGGTGAAGGCCAGCTGGGCTTGGTGACTTGTTAGTGTTAAGTTTATCAGTTTGTACCAAAACCTCCTCTAATGACACCTTAATCTGGGTCAGTTTCTTAGATTTGTCACCTAAAAAGACTGGCTCAGATTTGGGAATCTCCCCAATATCCTCAGCCGTGAAGACAGAAGCAAAGAATTCATTTAGTTTCTCCACTATGACTTTACCATCTCGGAGTGCTCCTTTAGCATCTCAGTCGTCCAAGGGCCCCACCGGTTGTTTAGCCGGCTTCCTGCTTTTGATGTACTTAAAAAACATTTTGCTATTACTTCTTGAGTTCCTGGCTAGCTGCTCTTCAAACCCCTTTCTGGCTTTTCTTATTATATTTTTACACTTAACTTGGCAAAGTTTATGCTCCTTTCTATTTCCCGCACTAGGATCTGATTTCCACCTTTTAAAAGATGCCTTTTTATTGGTCGCTACTTCTTTTACCTGGCTGTTAAGCCACAGTAGCACTCTTGCAGAGATTTTACTTTTGTCACTGGACCTTTTAATTTCTGTTTAACTATCTTCCTCATTTGTGTGTCGTTCCCCTTTCTGAAATACAATGGCACCATGTTGGGCTGCTGAGGGGTTTTTCCCACCACTGGGATGTTCACTTTTATTACCTTATGGTCACTATTGCCAAGCGGTGCAGTTCTATTTACCTCTTGAACCAGATCCTCTGTTCTCCTCAGGACTAAATCAAGACTAGCCTCGCCCCTTGTGGGTTCCAGACCCAGCTGCTCCAAGACGCAGTCAGTTACGGTATCAAGACACGCTATCTCTGCATCCCACCCTGAGGTGAGGTGTACCCAGCCACTACGGGGATAGTTGAAATCCCGCACTACTATTGTCGAGTTTTTTAAATTGATAGCCTCTCTCATCTCCCTTAGCATTTCATAGTCACTAGCACGGTCCTGAGCAGGGGGTCAGTAATATATCCCTACTGCTCTAGTCTTAGTATTGGAGCATGGAATTACTGGCCAGAGAGAGTCTATGGAACATTTTGGCTCATTTAAGATTTTTACTTCCTTTGATTCCACATTTTCCTTCACGTATAGTGCCCCTCCCCCACCAGCAGGACCTGTTCCGTCCTTCCGATATATTTTGGACCCTGGTATGACTGTGTCCCATTCACTGGCCTCATTCCACCAAGTTTCCAGGTTGCTTTTTATATCAATATCCTCCTTTAAACCTAGGCACTCTCGTTCACCCATTTTACCGTTTAGACTTCTAGCATTTGTGTATAAGCACTTTAAAAATGGGTCCTTATTTATCTATCTCCATTTCCTGATGTGTTCGACTTTTTCATTTGATTGTGTCTCATCTGATCCAACCCAGACGTCCATCCTCTCCTCCCGCCGAGAACACAGAGCATCTCTATTAATCGAACTTCCCCTAAGGGATGTCTCTGTCCAGTCCATGTGTCCTCCGCACCCATCGGCTTTCCCCCAGCCCTTAGTTTAAAGGCACAGAGAGTGATGAACCCGAGGGTGCCTTGTCAGACCCAGCCTCATCCTGCAGGAGCAGAGTCCGGTTCCCTAGGCTGGCCCATGTGTAGGTACCAAGGACGTGCTTGGGAGTACGCTGTGGTGGTCCCTGGTGCTTATGCCTGGTGGTCAGGCGCGCTGAGAGCAATGGCATAAAGCAGCGTGTGGCGCTGGGACTCCGGAAGGAACGCCTGGCTGCATTCGCCGTCTCCCACGTTCATTATTTCGGATGCCACTAATAATCCCAGCAGCGCTGAAGGCGATTTGGGGCGGAGGGGAGCCAGTTTCCAGCCAGTGGAACAGGCTTGGAGGGGTGATGGTGCACCCGAGAGAGGCCTCTGCCTCCATCTAGTGGGCTCTGGGCTCTCTTGGGTGACAGTCAGCCCGGAGAGACCCTGTGTCCTGGATTCATGCCGCCAGTGCAGCTGGGCATGGGTCAGACCACCCCTGGGGCTCCCAGCCTCCTTCCTGGGAACCCAGCCAGGCCACAGCCACAGCCCAGCTGAGCTCAGGACCCTAGGGGAGGCTACTGGGGAGGGGCAGCAGGACATGGGCACGGTGAGGACGCAGACTCCCATCTTGCCAGCTGCTCCAGCCCCAGCAGGGCCTTCCATCCCCTTGCTGCTTCCTGTCCCTGCACAGCCCCGGCCGCCCTTCTCCTCCCCCCGCACACTTGCTCACACCCCAAGTAGGCGGCTACACCCAGGCTCCTGGCTGCTGGATCCTGTCAGGCAGCATTTGCAGCTGCCACTCCTGGTGCCTCCCTGGGCCCGGCGTCAGGCTCTGCTGAGGACTCGGCTGCCGGATCCCTCGGCCAGGCTAGAGAGCCAGGCCTGCTGAGCTGGTGTCATGTGTGACGGGCAGCCCCAGCCAGCGTGTGGGGCCCGGTAGTTCCCCAGGGACTGAGCTGCCTCCCCATTGCAGAGGGCCAGTGGCAGGGCAGAGCTGGGGGACATCAGTCCAGGCCCACGGGGCAGGAGTGGAGGCCAGGGGATGGCTGCCTCCTGCTCTTTAGTAAGCTGTCCGGAGAGCGAGCAGCACCAGCCCCTCCCAGGGACTCAGGCCGGGGCAGCCTGGCACGCTGACCGCCGAGCTCCAGGGCAACAGAGCGCTGGGCCGAGGCCAGAGCGTCAAGTGCTGTACAGCCGGGGCCGGGGAACCCTGAGAGCCCTGCTCCCCGGCAGGCAAGCGACCCCCATGCGTGGCAGAGAGGGAACTGGAATGCCCACGCGCCCGGGGAGACCACGGCCCTGCGGCCCAAGGGACAGAGCAGCCGCTACCCGGCTCCCTCCAGGCGGCTGGGCTCTCTGAGCCTTCCCGGGGCCCCCTCCTCGCAGCTGGGCCAGCCAGCCAAGACCGGGGTGTGCTCCGGGGGGGGAGGTGTCTGCCTGTCAAGCCAAAGGCAGCCACCGTCACATCACCTACAGTCAGCAGAGGGGCAGAGAGCAAGTGTGCCCCGGGGGGCCATTGCCCACCCCCAGCAGGGACCCCAGGCCAGGACCAGCCGCCAGGGTGCCCATTCCCCACCCCAGGCCCCAGCCATGGGGGTCATTCCCCTCCCCCAGTAGAGGTTCCAGCTGGATACAGCGAGGGGGGCCCAAACCCGGCTCAGCACCGACGGGACCATTCCCCACCGGAGGGGGGGGGGGGGGCCCCGCGGGGGGGGGGGGGGGGGGGTCAGACCCGGCTCAGCCCCGACCGGACCATTCCCCACCGGGGGGGGGGGGGGGGGGGGGGGTCAGCCCCGGCTCAGCCCCGACCGGACCATTCCCCACCGGGGGGGGGGGTCAGCCCCGGCTCAGCCCCGACCGGACCATTCCCCACCGGGGGGGTCAGCCCCGGCTCAGCCCCGACGGGACCATTCCCCACGGGGGGGGGGCAAGACCCGGCCCAGCCCCGACGGGACCATTCCCCACCGGAGGGGGGGGGGTCAGACCCGGCTCAGCCCCGACGGGACCATTCCCCACGGGGGGGGGGCCCGGGGGACGGGGGGGGGGGGGGGCAGACCCCGCTCAGCCCCGACGGGACCATTCCCCACCGGGGGGGTCAGCCCCGGCTCAGCCCCGACGGGACCATTCCCCACGGGGGGGGGGCAAGACCCGGCTCAGCCCCGACGGGACCATTCCCCACGGGGGGGGGGCAAGACCCGGCTCAGCCCCGACGGGACCATTCCCCACGGGGGGGGGGCAAGACCCGGCTCAGCCCCGACGGGACCATTCCCCACGGGGGGGGGGCAGACCCGGCTCAGCCCCGAGGGGGGCATAGCCCGCCGGGGGCCCCAGGCCGCTCGCTCTCCGCTCTCACCCCAGGCCGCTCGCTCTCCGCTCTCACCCCCCGTCTCGGGGCTCTGCTCCGGGCCCCCGGCGGCCGCCCCGAAGCCCGGGTCGCTCTCGATGCCGGCGATCTCGCTCTCCTGCTGGGCCAGGAAGGCGGCGGCCGGGTCCTCCTCCGGGGCGCTCTCCGGCGGCGAGAAGCGGCCGCAGCTCTCGGCCATGCTGGCGCCGCGCACGGAGCCGAGCCGAGCCGGAGCGGGGCCCGGGCGCAGCTGTCACTGCGGCGGCGGGAGGAGCCTGGCGGGCCGGGGCGGGCCGGGAGGAGGGAGCGGGACGCCAGCGAAGGGCCGCGGAGCCAGTGCAGGGCGCGAGGCCCGGCGCTCTCCGCCCCCCGAGGGAGGGCTCGCCCCAAGCGGGACCGCAGCCCGGCCGCTCCGGCACGGGACACCTGCCCCCCCCCCGGCCTTTGGTGCGAGATGGGGGCAGATGGGGGTGTGCGGGGCGCGCTCTCGCCAACCAGCTGTCCCTGGCGAGGCTGCGGTCCCCGCGTCCTGCAGGTCCGGGCGCGCCCCGGGGACGGAAGGCCGGCTACTCTACCCAGCTCTCCCCCGAGGAAGGGCTCGGGAACGCGGGGTGCCCCCAGGAAGAAATTCCCGAGTGCGTCTTTCTGGGCGCCCAAGGGGGTTTTGCACTGGGGGGGGCAGTCCGGTGTACCAGGGAGTGCGGCACTGGGGAGCCGTTTTAAACAAGCCCCCCCCCCTTGTGCACGGGCAGAGCCGGAGTGGGGAGCAGCGGAGGGGGGGTGAATTCCGGAGTGGGGGAGCAGCCTGGGCCGGGGGGGGGGGATGAATTCCGGAGTGGGGGAGCAGCCTGGGCCGGGGGGGGGGATGAATTCCGGAGTGGGGGAGCAGCCTGGGCCGGGGGGTGAATTCCGGAGTGGGGGAGCAGCCTGGGCCGGAGAGGGTGAATTCCGGAGTGGGGGAGCAGTCTGGGCCGGGGGGGGGGGATGAATTCCGGAGTGGGGGAGCAGCCTGGGCCGGGGGGGTGAATTCCGGAGTGGGGGAGCAGCCTGGGCCGGGGGGGGGGATGAATTCCGGAGTGGGGGAGCAGCCTGGGCCGGGGGGGATGAATTCCGGAGTGGGGGAGCAGCCTGGGCCGGGGGGGGGGTGAATTCCGGAGTGGGGGAGCAGCCTGGGCCGGGGGGGGGGGATGAATTCCGGAGTGGGGGAGCAGCCTGGGCCGGGGGGGGGGATGAATTCCGGAGTGGGGGAGCAGCCTGGGCCGGGGGGGGCCGGGGCAGGGTGAATTCCGGAGTGGGGGAGCAGCCTGGGCCGGGGGGGGGGGTGAATTCCGGAGTGGGGGAGCAGCCTGGGCCGGGGGGGGGATGAATTCCGGAGTGGGGGAGCAGCCTGGGCCGGGGGGGGATGAATTCCGGAGTGGGGGAGCAGCCTGGGCCGGGGGGGGATGAATTCCGGAGTGGGGGAGCAGCCTGGGCCGGGGGGGGGTGAATTCCGGAGTGGGGGAGCAGCCTGGGCCGGGGGGGGGTGAATTCCGGAGTGGGGGAGCAGCCTGGGCCGGGGGGGGGGGTGAATTCCGGAGTGGGGGAGCAGCCTGGGCCGGGGGGGGGGTGAATTCCGGAGTGGGGGAGCAGCCTGGGCCGGGGGGGGGGGTGAATTTCCACGGGCACGAAGGAATCCGCTGGGGGGTAGGAAGTGTAGAAACATGCGGGTCCGTGGCGAGACGGGCAAGCCCGGAACACTGCGCAGGGACGCCCAGCCGCCTGGGGCAGGCTCGAACCAGGCTCCCGTGGAGCCAGGCGAAGGCCTGGGCGGGGGCAGCTTTCCCCCACGTGGGCCCGGCAGGGAGCCGGCAGCCGGTCTCGAACCCCCGGCTCCCAGGGCTCTCCGCAGAGCTGCGTCCCACGCTCGGGAGCCTCCGCCGGGAGGTCACGTGGAACCAGTGCCAGGTTCGGGCATCTCCGGATGCGCTCGGCCCTTTCCGGCCGGCCGTTGGCGTCGGCTCCTGCCCGCCGGAGGGGCGCGACGTAGGGGCGGAAGTGCGGGGCGGCGTGCGACGTCAGTTCCGGAGAGTGACGGAGCGGCGGGTCAGAGGCAGCGGCAAAATGGCGGCGCCTGAGGAGCGCGAGCTGACGGCGGAGCAGACCGAGAAGCTGCTGCAGTTCCAGGTGCGGGGGGGCGGCGGGTCGCTGGAGCGGGCCCCCCCCCGGCGGGCCCGCTTTGCGGGGGGGCTGCGGGGCCGGCTCCGGCCTCTGCGCGGGCCTGGGCTCGCGGCTTCCTCGCGGGCGGGGCCGAGTCAGTCGCTTCGCTGGCGCGTGGCGGGGCCTGGCGGGAGGGGCCCCGCGGGGATGCGGCCCGCCCGGGGACAGGGGCCGCGCGCCCCGGGCCGTGTCCGGAGCCTCCGCCTCGGTCAGGGCGGGCCCCTGGAGCGCGCTCCTCGCGGGGGGGCACCGGGCCGGTTCCACACACCGGGGGGGGGGGGCTGTCACGCCAGCTAGGGCCGTTCCATGCGGATGAATTGGCCGATCGGCGCCTCGTGCACTTGGCACAGGGCCAGGCCGCACTTCGTGCCCCGAAGCGCTGGGACTCCAGCCACCCCCCGCTGGCCCCGTGCCCCCGGCTGTGCACAGCACTCCAGGGTTCCACCGGGCGCTGCCACTTTGCAGCACCCTCACCTCTTCTCCCCTTCCCCCCACCTCTTTCTGATCGAGGCAGCAAGGGGGGGAAGCAACTAGCGTATCCCCTATCCAATGAGCATTTGCTTATCGGATAATTGACTAGTCAGTCACACCCCTTACCCAATTCATCTTCCAAGTACGATTACATAGATTTTGTCAGTCTGAGTCTACAGACAACTCCAGCACTACTTGTGCTGCTTCTGAATTTTATTCTTCAGTAAAATGGCTATCGAGAAACCAATTAATTTAATTGCAGCTATTCAGAAACCTGTTGCCAGCAACAAAGCTAAAGAGTTTGGCATTAATAGAAATTACAGTTTATTATATTTTCAGTTGGAGGCTGTTTTGTAAAGCCATAAACAGTCTAAGCACTGGGACTGTTATCCTGGATCATGTTGATGGTCTACTCTCCTGCTTTCCAAACTTTCATGTTCACCTTTAGCCAGTATTCTTCAGTTGATGCTTCAAACTCTACAGCTGCTTCACATTTCAGTAGCACCTTGCTACTGAAGAGCTTGATGGTTTGACTCTTAAGCAGGGGTGGGGAATAAGTGGCCCATGGACCAGACACAGTTCCCTACGGTTAGCCCTTGGTGGGTCACTGGTGCTTTATTAACCTGTGCCTCCACAGGTATGGCTGCTTTCAGCTCCTGTTGGCCGTGAATGGGCCATTCCTACCCAATGGGAGGCATGGGAAGCAGCGTGGACTGGGATGCCACTTCCCACAGCTCCCATTGGCCAGGAATGGTGATCTGCATCCAACAAGAGCTTCAAGCCGTCATGCCTGCAGACGTGTAGGTAAATAAATGGCTGATAAGCTGCCTCTGGCTTATTGCCCATCCCTGCTCTTAATTATCTCAGTTTACAAAAGGCAGATTAGTTAGTCCCATTTTATAAAGGCATAGTGACTTGCCCAATGCCACACAAGAAGTATGTGATTATGTCTGGTCCATGATTGGAGCTCCTGTGTACTACTGCAATACAAATAATAATAGTGAGAGTCAGAATAGGAAATAACTCCCGATCTTCAGGTTCACAATACTGTATTTTAACTACAAAGCTATCTCTGTCAGTTTGATGGTATTGGAAAAAGATATTAGGGATATAAAAGATTAAACCGTTCTCTAGTAAGCATTAGCCTTATTGGCGTGCTTACCAGTTAACTGGAGGATCCAGCCATTGAGAGAAGCAGGACCCTTGCTGCAGCAGGCTAGCAGGGTCAGAACAGCTCCCTCACCTGTGACCAGTAGTTAGCCGATTAAACAATTTGTTTAACCGGTTGGATGTTTTTCATTCCTGTTAGATACATAGGTAGGCATGGTTCAGTCACTTATCTGTAAATGCTATGCTCAAATGTTAAAGATATACATAAGTAACTATGGAGAGATTGTATGTTCAGGAGCTTCAGGGGGTAGCCAAGTTACTCTGTTACAGAAAAAAACAACAAATGGTCTGGTAGCACTTTAGAGACTAACAAAACATGTAGATAGTGTCATGAGCTTTTGTGGGCACAGTCCACTTCTTCTAACTCCAGTCATCTGAAGAAGTGGGCGGTGCCCACGAAAGCTCATGATACCATCGACATGTTTTGTTAGTCTCTAAAGTGCTACCAGACCATTTGTTGTGTTTTTATGGAGAGATTGGTATTCTGTTAAGCATTCTGAGTCCGCACCATTAACTTCACTAAAACTAGGCTGCTTGCCTGAAATTATACATTCCAGTATTCGTTTACAGTAGCATTGGCCAAGATGATTTGGCGATGCTGTGATTAAGAAAATGGGAAATCTCACTTTGGAAAAGTGTTTTCAAAATGGCTTATCTTACAAACAAAATCCATTTTATTCTAGTAGTCTTGTTGGAAAATGGTGACTAAGTAGAAGTGTCATTTTTTTAAGGCCAGATGGGGCCCTTTTGATGATGTAATCTGACCTAAATAACACAGGGCATTGAACGTCAGTTACCCAGAAGCTTTGTTTGTGAACGTTGACTATAATTATTCAGATGTTAATTGTGATTTTTCACATACATAATAAAATGTGCATGGTTAAAAAGCACATACTGAAGATGTGACCCCAAGAGAGTTTTGCAAAGCATGCATGGCCCAGATATAGGTGAACATGGCAGAGGGGGAGTGGAAGTCAAGAAACCACATTGGCAGATGATAAAGAGACAGTCACAATGGAGGCAGAAGGCCATCCCTGGGTGGTTTGCAAGGTCCACATGGACTTTAGTTATTGATCAGTTTTTAAATGATTATAGAAATCTAAATAAATTCTTAATAAAAAAAGAGATTTAACCTGGACTATTCATAAGGGAGGACGATGACTTAACTCCCCCCCTGAAAGGTTGGAATATAATATGGAGTCTTCCTCACTCTTCACAGCAGCCAAGTAACTCTGGGTCCGGGTGGAGGGGAGAAGAGACAAGACAGCTAATTCGTTAATGTAAGAGGGAGTTTCAAACTTGAGACATTTGCTAGCCAGAGGCTGATATGAAAGATGGAGTCCCCTAGCAGGCTTTGTGGCCAGAATAGTCTCCTGTCTCAGCAGCAGGTGGGACAGAGGGCTGGCTTTTCTCTAGGGTTGCCCCATGACCTAATGATGATGTCCCCACCCTCATCTTTCACATTTAAACCTACTAAGAAGTCTGGTCCTTTGTTTAGTGCCTGGTAACTTGTCAGCCCCCAGATTTATTTAATGCCGTTTGCCCCATATTGGAATATTTGGTAACAGTGGTAAGCTTATGCACCACTGCATAAATGTGTTGAATATGTTTTAAACATTCTTGCTACTTACAGTTTGGTAGATGTCCCAATGGATAAATTTCACAAACCACACAGCAGCCAGGTATGTGTGTTTCTGAATAGTCTGCACATGTAAACGTAAAGCAGGGGAAGTAATGTATACTGCACCATAGGTGTACAAGGCACATTATACCCACCCACTCTGCTGGCAATGGAAAGAAAACAAGATATAGCCCAGTATTAAGGAGAGACAGGACACTGTGGTAACTGACAGGTGGCCAGATGCTGTTTCAGGGACAGAATGAAAAAGGCATACAGCTAAGAGTGGGTGAAGGTGGATAATGGAGTTGGAAGCAGTAGGTTTGGATGTTCCGGAAAGAGATGCCATTCTGTTTGTTACCAGCTAGAACATAGTGAAGCTGCTTTTGTAGGATTTCATTATTGATTATAAAAACAACAAGCAGTCCTGTGCCACCTTAGAGACTAACAAATGTATTAAGTCATAAGCTTTCATGGTTCCAGTACATTTGATGAAGTGGGTTTTACCCACAAAAGCTAGTACATTTGTTAGTCTAAGGTGCCACAGGAGTAGGGATGTTAAAATGGGTTTAAGTAATCATGTAACTGGTTTCACCCAGAGGGCAGGGCTCCCCATGCATACCAGCTCCTGCCTGTCCTCCCCCTGTCTGTGTTGCTGCCTCTGTATCAGACAGCAGTGCAGGACACGTACTGGGATCCTGCTTGTAACCATATACACAGTTACGCTTTCCCATCTCTACAAGTTACAGACTCACACGGCTACCCCCCTGAGACATTATCAGTCCATGTTTGTGTGATATTGCTTTGCCTGATTCTCAAACTTCAGACTGTTCTAATATAATGATGGTTGAGCATTGGCTTTCCTCTGCAGACGCAGAATGGGATAGTTTCTGTTATGATGGAAAGAAATTTGCTTTCAAAACTGAATTGCCACTCAAAGGCAACAAACCTAATTAACAAAAGTAAAATAGTGGCAGTCAGGCTGAAAGGAGCCCAACATTTCTTTAGTTCGAGGCGTGTGGGGCTATGAACCTTGTTAGCAAACTGCCTCTGGTATTTGGAATATCCAGTGTTTTTATATTAACTGTGATGAACACACTTGTAAAGAAAGTCTCTTCTAAAAAGATTTAGAAAGGCTTTTGTATTGCTAGACGTCAGATGCTCTTCACCCTTGGAAACATAATTCTCTGGAATTTGGCAGTGGGTTGTGAATTAACAGTGGTTCCAGTTATGAGAGTATAAAGACTTGATCCTTTATATGATGTTTCAACAAATGGATCTACCAGAGAAACAGCAACTTCCTTGAAGTCTAATATATGAAACCCCCAATTTTATTCTTGCTAGGCCTAACCTCTTAAGCAAATATGCTACTGAAGCACTGAATTCCACTTCTCATGATTTTGATCTGAGTAGCTATCAAGTATTTTAATCTGCATCTCAAAACCAAAGGGAACGAACTGCCTCATAAAGCAGATTCAACCTTTTTTCCTTAGGATTCTGTACCTTGTATGAGAAGTTGTAGTAATATATGGGAGACAAATGTTGAACTTTCCAGATGCTTGTTTTTAATTGGGCTTTTGTGGTTCTTTTGTGGTAATTTAAGGGGTTTTTTTTTAGTTATACAATTCATTCAGCTTGTTTTGAGCTCCTGTTTTAAGTTGTCTTCTGCTTGTGAGCGCTAGTTTTCTGGGATTCGGGGTTTTTTTTGTTAACTCTTTATATTTATCTGATGGTGTAGTAAGAATTAAGTAAAAGGACAAGAATTAAGTGAAAGGCCTGTGAATTCAGAGTGATACAGTACGAACATACTCGAGTGATGGAAGGCATCTGCCTCACAGGAGCATCAGGGCTTTAGACCAGGTAGGAGTACTGGGGCTTGGAGCTTTAGCTACCGGGGGGGGGGAGGGGGAGGGAGCACTAGGACTGAAATAGGTGCTCCTCTCATAGCTAACGCCCTGGCATCCATGTAGGGCTATATGTCAGGAGTGGGGCTGAAGCCCTGAGCCCCAGTGCCCCGAGTTTCTGACTGACCCCCCCCCCCCCCAGCCCCCCTGCTGCATTCCCAGCTTCTGTGGCTGAAGCCATGAACTCCAGGGCTACAGCCCCACGGCGATACAATATTTGCTGTTTGTTTGGTGGGGTTTTTGTCTGTGTTGATGCCTGATTGACTGACTTCTGGTTCCAAAGGCAGTCCGGTAGGTCTGTGACTCTGGTGCTGACATAGTGGAGATTCTACTGTATAGCGATTAAGGATGTGAACAGTTAATCGGTTAACGGTGTTTACCGTTTCCAGTTAACCGGTAACCCATGGGGATTGGAGCAGCTCCATGCGTACCCCAGCCCTCCTAGGGGTCTGCCACAGACAGGGGCTGCTCTTGTTTGGAGCAGCCTCTGTCCACAGTGGGCCCTGCAGGGCTGGAACAGCCCCCTGTCCTGGGAGGTGGAGAGCTGCTCCAGCCCCTGTGGTCAACTGGAATTGGTAAGCATTACCCATTTAGGATAATGGTTTCCGGTTAACCAGTTAACCTTTCACATCCCTAATCTCTATTGGCCGTAACAATGATGGCAGTACTAAAGTGAAGTGGAGTTTAAATTAAAAAAAAAAACCCACACATACATAAGTGTTACCCAAACTCCATTAATTTTATAACTAATGGAACTGGGTAACAGAGAGGGGTGTAAGCGAGTAGTTGAGTTGACTACTCTCTCTCCCCACCCCCTACTGCTTCTGATAGAGGCATCAAGGGGGAAATGAGCCAGTTCCCCCCAGCACTGTGTCTGCCTTGTCACTTATCTCCCCCCCCCCCCCCCCTTCCCCCCGAGACAGTGGCGTGGGGTAGGGGAGGCTGCTGTTTGTGGCGGCCCAGACTGGCTGTGGGCAGGAGCTGCTGGACCTGATATGAGCTGGGACTGAGCAAGCCCGGCTCTGGCCTGGCTCGTGCTGGTCCAGGAGCTATCCCTGCAGCAACTCAGCAGTTTAAATGTAGTAGGAGCCTGTAGCGGGTGGCTCTCGTCGCCACGTCGCCCTTTAGGTCACTGCCCTCCGGCAGTGACAACCATAGCCTCTAAGCTGTCCCCTTCCGGGGGATGATGGGTTGGTGATAGGCCGGTAGGCCCTCAGGAGGCGGCTCCTCCGCCTTCAGCACAGTGGGGGCCGTGCCGGCCTTCCTTCAGGTCCGGGCTGGGCTCCCAGTCTAGTCCTGCCCCTGTTAGGGGTTCCGCCCGACGCACGGTCGGTCTCAGCCGCACCGTAGGTAAGCCCATGCCCTCGAGCAGGGCGGGCCACAAACACAGTCCATTAGGCCAGGCCCTCAAGCCGGGCAGCCCAACCAACCCCACATTCGTAGGGGCTCCTCATTCAGGAGCGGGCCCGGTAGGGCACTGGCCTTTGCGGTGAGGGGGAAGACTGCCACCCGGTTCGGGGTACCGGGGGGGGAGAAGGGGGCGCAGGCCCACCCACCTCACTGCGCCCCGGCCCAGGGGCCCTGAATGCAGCCAGGCAGCTGCGACTGGCTCAGCAGGGCTCCGGCCTGTAACTTGCTGGCCGCGGGCGCCTCCCTGCCCGGCTACCCCCGGGCCACTTCTCACCCCCCCCTTCCCCAGTACCTGTAGCTCCAGCAGGCCCGTCGGGGAGTCGAGGTCGGTGTTGTCCCAGCAGGGTCCAGGCGGCCCAATCCAGGGGTCGGAGCTCTGTAGCGTCCCGCAGGCTCGTCCGGCCCCGCGTTCCAGTACCCACCGGGGGTCCAGCCGGTCTAGTGGTTCGGGCCTGTCCTCGGGTTGTTCTGCTGGCTGGCGGGGCAAGGCCTTAGTAGTCTCAGCAGGGAAGCCTTGGCGGACCTCCAGGGAGGTGGCTGAGGACAGCCTAGCCCAGGTCTTAGCCTCCCAAGGCAGGAGCTCTGGGCCGGCCTCCGGTTCCCTCGGAGACTGGGCCCTGACTGAGCTCCCAGGCAGCCTTCTTATAGTCCTAGTCCCGCCCTTTGACTTCCGGTCAGGTGAGGGGGCGGGGCTAGGCTGGGCCCAAAATGGCTCCCAGAGGCGTTCCTCCACCTCCAGCTCAGTGGGTGGCCATTCCACTCCTCTACAGAGCCGGACTGCCTGCACACCTGGCTCCTATTACATTTAAACTGAAGAGCTGCCAGGGGGTAGCTCCTGGACTGGCACAAACTGGGACAGAGTGCCTTCCCTTGTCGACTCATTGTGTAGTTGGTACAAATTGTATCGACTGCACAGTTAGTCAGTTTCCTGCCTCTTTAACATCCTTAGTAACAAACTGATGTATATTTGCTTTTCATTCAGACTGCTATAGGTTGAACTTCTCTACTCTGGCATTCTGGGACCTTACCGATTGCAAAGCAGAGAATTCGCCGAACCACAGGAGGTCAATGTTATCTAGCAGTACCACCAACACTTCCAATGCTTACTGGGCTCTTAAATATATTTTGGGGTAAATTGGAGCTAAATATCAGCACAGAACCCTGAGAGCTGGGACTGGTGGCTGTAAATAAACTTCATGGGATGGTGGGAAACTTGGCCACACTGATATGTGGACATCCAGCTAACTTAAAATCATGCTGGGCCACGGATATACCTGACCAGAGTGCTGGATTAGAGAGATTCAACTATGCTATATTTTGCAAAACTTAAAAAGGAGAGAATGTTTTGTCAGGGCAGGCGGTCCTGTTAACATCAGGATTATTGCTAGGTGCTGTTAGCAACAGAGAGTCTTGTAAATAGGCAATCACTAGCAGCATTTCACGGTTATTAAGAGATGGTGATCAGGAACTTTACAGCATATGCTGTTCAAAGGCTTAGATGCAGCATTGTAAAAACTCAAATGCTTGAACAAATAGCAGATACAGGGATAAAGGATGTGCTTGTATCCAGTCAGGTCCAGTGCTTTGAAAAGGCATCCAGAATGTACATGCATTGACCTCTAAGCTACACTACAAAGTTGGGTCAACGTAAACTACCTTGTGACAGCCCAGTTGTGCACGTGTCTACATTTAAATGTCTCCTAGCTAGGTAAGCACGCTGGTAGAGTAATGCAGTAACGGTCAATGGACTGAGATCGGCACTGTACAAGTGAGGAAGCTACATTACCTGTGTTAACCCTAACAGGCACCCTGCAGCTGTCTCTCAGCTCAGCACCTGAAACAACCATTCTGGTTGCAGTTATGAATTCCACTGCTCAGGGGTCGCAGAGACCGTTGCCTTCCCCCTCCCGCAACCTGTTTCAGCTCTGTAGATTTTCAACATGCATTGGCCAGTTTGGCAAGCACATCTAGCAGCTCTCTATTGTTGTGCGCAGCTGCCTAGCTGAGCATGCCAGCTGCATACTCCAGATCAGAGGTCTCCAACCTTTTTACACCCAAGATCACTTTTTAAATGACAGACCAAGCCAAGATCTACCGCCCCACCCCTTCCTTGAAGCCCCGCCCTCTCTATTCTCCTCCTCTCCATCACTTGCTATCCCCGATCCTTATACTGCTACTTTTAAAAAAAAAATTCCCACCATTTCTCACAGCTACTCACCTGTGCTGTTGCTCGGTGAGTAGCTGCTCCTCAAATGAGGAAATCTAATGTAAATGTCCTGCGCAGGCGCGCAATTCAGAGAGGGCTCAAGAGCTACTCTTAGAGCCCCTGAGATCTACTGGTAGATCGCGATCTACTGGTTGGTGACCACGGCTCCAGATGCATTTTGGCTGGGAATAGACCAGAAGTATTGGTTTTCCTGGACCTGTGGGGAGAAGAGGACACCTGGGAACGGATTGCCTGGCAGTTGCAGAAGGGATACAAGAGAGAGCAGTGGCAGTACTGCATGAAAGCAAAGGAGCTGCAACGGGCATGTCAGGAGGCAAAGGATCCATCCAGTGCTGAACTGCAGACCTGCTGCTTTTACAGAGGGCTGCATGCCTACTTGGCAGAGATCCCGCTGCCACCGTGCACGCCACCATAGACACCTCCAAGAAGCCCATGTCTTTTTGGCTGGGAAAGAGAGAACCTGCTTGTAGCTTTCTTTAGAGTTGTGTTCTTGAGGCTTCAAGCATCCTGTGCCTTCCCTGACCAGTCAGTGTGGGTGTTGACGATTCAGTGCTTACGTAACCATAGCAAAGTAGCCCTTTCTGCTGACACATCCTGTGGCAAGGTGATCTGATGCCAAACTAGGGATAGCATGCTCTCTCTTGCTCCACTGCAGTCTGAGAACCCCATTGCAGATCCATCCACTGTGGCCTGCATGTTGCCAAGAGCAGTCCTGCCTAACTGGAGACAGTTAATGGCCCTGCACACTTGTAGGACAGTGGCTCCCAGACCGGATTTTGCAACTCTGAAATGACTTCCTACTGACTGGTAGCGACCCAGCATTTCAGATCACCACGGTGGGATTTACTCTGTTCTCCGCTGTCCGTGCAGCTTCCATTCTGGTGTCCCTGCGCTGGAGGGCTGGGGCAAGCTCAGCACCAGGATCCTGGACCGTGGCTCTGTGCATCCAAACGTTCTGCAGTTACTGCTCATCATCCTAAGTAGGGGCGTGACCAATTAACTGGGAGCTTCTCTGGGTCCACCACACCATGGGGGGGGGGGGGGAGCTGCTGTGGCCTGGAGGGGGGGGGGGGGTAGGTTAAGCAGTTAACTGGGATTTTACATCCCTAGTCCTAAACCTGCATGACGATTCATTCCCGCCAGTCAGTGCTCGTTTCTCAGGCCTAGAAGCAGCACTCCATTACATGCAGCTGCTTCATGAATGCCACCAACGATCTTGACTTGGTCCTCATTATGTCTCACTGCGATCTGCCCTCCAGCAAATCATCACATTCCCTGTGGCTCCTCCTGCAGCTTTGCTAACACTGGAGGATTGTGTGGCGTGTGCTTGCAGCACTTAGAATAGTAGTGCAGAGCTGTTCCGGCTCCATGGTTGTCTCCTGGAATGGAGACAGTTGTAAGCTGAGAAATTGACATCTTGCTCCCAGTCACCTCTGCGCAGCTAGTTTCTGCCCCACCATGCATTGCCAAAACTTCCCAAAAGACAGAGTGCTGGCTGTGCACTGGGATACCTCCCCATGGTGCCCTGCGCTATTCATTGGAACAGCCACTCCTGGTTAGTGTGCACAGCACAGATGCCGGGAGTCCAGTGTGAACTAGGGATATGAAAGTGTAACCAGGTACGCCTGGGTTTGTTGGTCAGCTTTTACGGTTACACACAGGCTCCCAGTACGCAGGGGGAGTTAGCTTATAAGCTGGTTCCCCATGTATCCTGGCTCCCAGAGAGCCAGCTGCCCCCTCCTCCCATACTCCTGCCTCTCTATCAGAGGCAGCAGTGTGGGGAGGGAGGTGCAAACTGGTGCGCACTGGGAGCCAGCTTAAAAGCCAGTCTGCCTGCCCACCATCCCTTCCCCACACCGCAGCCTCTGTATCAAGCTATAAAGGCTAGCTAAGCCAAGCTTTTTTTTCCCTAGCAACATCCAACATAGTAATCACAGTTGTACTAAAAGGCATCGAGAGTCTTGAAGATTGATGCATTGCAAGGTTGATCCACATTGTTCTCCAGACAAATCTACATGTTCATGCATATCATTTTGTCCAATAAGCAGTTTTCCTTGTTTCATTCTTACAGCTAGGCCCTGGATCATCTTGCACGAACACTTGACACGTTTTTGTTTTTGTTTTTTTACCCAAGGAACTAATGTCTTCAAACTATTTCTAGATAGACACTTTTACACCTAAAAATCATGACTGTTTTTCTGTGGCAAAAGTTTAGGGGAATATAGGAAACTCTGTGTGTGATGAATAATGTCTCCCCTTTGTCTTTCCAATCCACTGTCCTTTCTATGCTGGCTCCATCCTTTCCTATCCATTGTCTTACTGTCTTAACTAACTCTGCTGTGCTTGGGCCAGACCTGCCACCACAAGCTCAGAACCAGAACAATCAGATCCAGCTTGGGTCTGTCTGTGCACATGTCAGTCTGCTGAGAAACAAATTGAAAGCCCAGAACTTTCAAGAAGCAAAAGCTGGTTGTTTGGCTGGCCAGATTAGAGCCACGCTTTGAGTGTAGGTAAAGCATGTTCATCATAAGATTTAATACCTGTTGTTTTTAATGAGAAATGTAGTGTTTTATTTATAATTAAAAAAATTAGAAAATCCAATTTAAATTAAACTGCTTTTTTATTTTAAAAAATCAGATTTTTTTTTTATCCACCCTGCCTGGCAAGCTGCTCTAAAAGAGCTTAGTACAGGGCTAACAGAAGCACGTTTATGGTTTTCCATAAATCTATATATCTAGCCCCATACCATGTGATGGGCACAGTGGGTAGTTGGAGGGAGACATTTTTCTCTGGCACAATGACAGGAATGTTCACTTCAGTCAAAGATTTTTTCCTCATCCAGAAGTTATGCCATGTCAGATGGCCACATCCATGTGAGGTGTTGTGCAGAAGTTTTGATTAGCAAAGATTCAAATTGCGTTGAACACAGAGTGCCCCGGCGGCTATGTGGTCTGTGATTTATGGTTTTAGTGCAAGGTGACCTGAAACTCAGTACTTGTGCAATGTTTAGAGTGCTGTGTTTGTATAACACTTCCGCAAACAGTGCAAAGCTGAAAAATGCTCCATCTTCAATAATATCGCTCATTTCACCTGAATTGCCTTCTGGTTGCAATGGATTGTGGCTGAGAACAGGGTTGGAGGCTTGCCAGTGACTTCCCTCACTCCCTAGGGGAGGAGCTCTGGGGCTGATGTTTGTGCGCACTGACTTTTAGAAATAGCCGCCCATTCCTTCTGAAGTGGAGGGGAAGGCTCCCAGCAGTAAGGCCGATTGGATTTCTCAGTCTGGCTTGTAGCCGGGAACGGGTAAGAGATTTACCTGCCTTGCAGGACTGCTGAGGGTTACGTGCTATTGGGAGAATGGGAAGTCCTGCCCGAGAGCTCAGCGTTTCACAGCAGAAATAAGAATACCTACAGAAGCTGCAAGATTCTCGTGGGCAACCGCTGGAAGCATTCATGCTGAATTGGAGGGAAGTTCCCCCCCCAGGTTCTGGTTATTAATTTTGTATTATGGTAACACTCATCTGTTCAAATACAGCAGTGAGCTATAGAGAGATTACGCTTCCCTTGGCACTCATCCTTGGTTTGTTCCTTCCTTCTCCAGGACTTGACTGGCATAGAGTCTATGGACCACTGTCGTCATACCCTGGAGCAGCACAACTGGAACATAGAGGTACGAGTTAGAAGTATCGGAGGGGCACTTTTCTTTCAGTGATTTAAGATGAAGAGTCTGAATAACTGTGGGTCTCTGAAAGTAGAATTTCCTTTCTTAAAGGATCCTTATAGTGGTAGGAGTAACTATAGCCAAGGCCACGTTATCAAATCCTCATACTTACACGTCAGAAGTAATCTGCCCAGCTTCGAATGCCCCCGCCCCAGCAAGCTCGATTCCTTTGCTTATTGGTAAGACCCTGAGGTGGGCTCATTTCATTGTGGCTGTTCAATGAGCAACTCACTCTGAATGGAAATTGTGAACTGAGGTTGCACCCTCCCGTCTCTAACCTGCAGGTTTTGGTCTCCAGGTGGAAGTGGGAGACCATGTAGCGGGTACGTTCAGATCTCGCTAACGCTGGGGAGTGTGAGCAGGGTCTGAGCTGTGCTTCAGCTTGCAGCCTGTCCCTTGGAAGTGACCACGCTAGAGCGCCAGCCCCCGGGGCCCATGTGGTTATACGGGGGTAGGCCATGGACTCCGAAACTGGACCGTCAGGCATCAGCAATCCCTGTCCGTCTTCATGACTCCCTGCAGCAAATCCAGCCCAGCCAGGTTCCTGGGGGGCTTGTCCTGCCCCCCTTGGGGTGCAATAGCTACGGGAGTGTTTGCAGCTACCGAGGTGACCTTCTCCGAGAACAGTGGCCTGGCATACCAAAGCTGGATGGCCTGAGGCTTGCAGAGAGGGATGAAGGTTGAGAGGAGTTCAGCCTGACCACTCCCACGCCAGGGGCCCGATGCTGCTATCAAAGCCGTCTTGGCTTTCTCCCTGTCCCTGGGCCTTTGGCCTGCAGCCCAGGCAGGGTCCTGTCTCTCCAAGGGCCAGCTCTTAACCCAGCTGCATGATGTCTTTCTCCCCCAGCTAGAGGCTTTGCTCTGCTGGGGCACCTCTCCTTTGCTTGGCCCGAGCAGACGTGCGGGTGCTTGGGGTTCCTGTTCTTTCCACAGTCTCTCTTGCTATGGGTTGGTTTCAGCCACCCTGTGAGTATGAGTCACCCACCCCACGGCCCCTGCTCTCCACCAAGAGCTTTTTACCCCTTCACGCTCTGTACACACAGTGCAAAGCACAGAGCGTCACCCAGGCGTCTAGTGGAATCAGAAATATTCCCCGCATTCCCACCTCGCAACAGCTGGGAACCGAATTCAGCCCCGTCACACGTGCTGTGGAGCCTAGTACTGTTGCCACTTCGGTCCATGCCTCAGATCTCTGCTCCTCTGGCTCGCTTCCCGAGTACCCAGCTACACCGCTCTGTCTTCAGCCATGCCGTCCCCTGCCCCTCAACAAGCCGTCCAGCCAGCATGCACATGGCTCTGTCCTGCTCCTTAACACCCTCTGAGATCGGGACCCATAAGAATGGTCATACGGGGGCAGACCCTCTAGCCCAGCGTCCTCTCTTTCGACAGTGCTAACGAACAGAACATGGCAATTACGTGATCCATCCCGTCCCAGCTTCTGGCAGTCAGAGCTTAGGGACTCTTGGCTAATGGCCATTGCTGGACCTGGCCTATATCCCCTGCCTAGCTCTTTTAGGTACTGTTATACTTTTGGCCTTCGCTGCATCCCCTGGAAATGAGGTCCACAGACACTGTGGTGTGAAAAATACTTCCTTGTGGTGTTAAACCTTCTGCCTGTGAATTGCACTGGGTAGCTCCTGCCCTGCTGCTTGCGTTCCTGGAAGGAGTAAATAACACGTACATCCTTTCTCCACACCCGTCACGATTTTATAGACACATTCCCCTTCAGTAGTCTCTCTTTTCCGATGAGCAGACTTGTTTTTAACCTCTCCTCCTATGGAGTCTGTTTCAAGCCCCCGATCGTTATGTTGTCCTTTTTTGAAATTCAGTCTCTCTGTGGCTGAGAGCAGATGGACAGAATGGAATTCAACCTCCGCCTAGGGCTGTACCATGGTTTATGGCACTCGGTTTTCTCTCTTCCGATCCTTTTCCTAATGGTGGCTGACATTCCATTTCTGACCACCGGGCCATGTGCCTGCACTATCCCCGGTATTGCCACTTCAGGGGCCGAGACTGGTACTCAGGGCTGTGAACAGCTCTCCCGCTGGACAGCACCGTGTAAGCAGTTGTACAAATACAAGGCACCTTGGAAACACCTTATCTGGAAGCTGGCAGCAGCTGCTTGAGAGTGATTTTACATTGCACGTGCCCAGTGCCCTAGGCAGAGGGACAACTAAGCCCTACCACACACAGACTTCAGAATGGAGCCAGTGTATTTTCTCTTATCTGCATGTATCCGTTGCAATTCCTGATGAACCCCTTTTCCTGCTGCTTCTGTGACAGGCAGCTGTACAGGACCGGTTGAATGAGCAAGAGGGCGTCCCAAGTGTCTTCAATCCGCCGCCATCCCGGCCGTTGCAGGTTAATACAGCTGACCACAGGATCTACAGCTATGTTGTTTCAAGGCCACAACCAAGGGCAAGTTATATACTAGTTTGGGTTTGTCTCTTTGAGAATGGGTAAGATCTCTGAAGACTGAAAGGAATAAATCAACAGGGAAAGAAATTCTTTGTGTCCATATCAGATCTCTTTCTTGGTTCAAAGTGGGGTTTTTTTCTTGAAAGCTACCAACAGTGCAGCTGCCTAGGCAGAACGGTTCTTACCCTCTCCCTTATAGCTTGGGATGGTTTCCTTTCCTGTATTTTTCACTGTACACAGCAAACTCCTTCCTGCCCGTGAAGCTGGGAGTGAGGGCAGAGCAGAACCCCAACTCACGTGGCCCAATTCAGCTAGAATGAAAGTCTGTTCCTGCTGGAGGTTCTCTCTTTGTATGACGCTCTGCTGAAGTGATGCAGTCGATTTTGCTAGCAATTAGTCTGACTGCAGAGTTAACATATAGCAATTGCATAACACTCCAGTCTCCACAGAACTTATAAGATGAGTAAGAGCTTTATCCCTATTTCACAAGGTGGGAAAGTGAGATGGAAGATTAAAGCCTAATTTTTGGAAGTGGCCACTAGGGATGTAGTAGTGGAGTCGATTAACTGATACGCAGAAGCTGATAGGTTAATGCTATAGACTACACGCATTCTCTCCCCTGGCAAGTACATTTTTTAGCAGGCTGGCTAGCAGCCCGGCTGAGTCCTGGCTTGTGACAGGTCCAGGACACCCCCCCCCCCACCCCCCCCGTGGCTCTGCATTTAAAGTGTATTGGCTTGTGCCGGGTCTGGAAGCTCAGACACCACCACTGTGTCTTCTCCCCTCACCCCCGCAGCCGGGGGCTGCTGCTACCCTGCACTGCTCTGTCTGTATCAGAGGCAGTGGCACTGGGTGACAGGCAGCCTGTCCACAAGGGGAGCTGGTTTTTAAACTGGCTCCCCTTGTGGACCAGCTCCTGACTGGCGCCCCATGCTGCTGCCTTTGATACAGAGGCAGTAGCTCAGAGTGGGGCCATAGTGCGCTGGCTGCCGGCCCCGCCTCTGGGTACTATAGAATAGTCAAGTAACCGATAAGAATTCATGAGATTACTCAACTATTCAGTTAACCGATATTTAACATCCCTGTGCCACTGGCTTTCGGATGCCTAAATGTCTCAGGTTGTGCTCTCCAAGTGAGAAACCTGTTGGTGGCTGTTCGAAAATTTGGGTTGTCTGAATTCACAGCACTGGGCTACACAGTCTTTCACATGGTTGGCAGCGTGTTTGATGCTGGAGAGAGGAACGTTTGCATGAATGTGGGCAGGGATAAATACCTAACAATCTGTTTGTAATTTCAGGGCCTGTTAGGATGGGGTTACTATTTGATAATGCTTCCATTCCGATTTACCTATTACACATTACTTGATATATTTAGGTAAGTACTTTTCTGTGCTGGTTTATTGATTGTGGCAATACAAAATCTAACTCCAGTATGGCTGCACTGCTTTTGGATGGAATTTTCTGTTAAGCCTAATAAGACATCAGGTTTTCTAGTAATCAAATAGTTACTTACACATCCAAAGTTCTCGGTAGCGTTGCGTGGTTTCTGTGTCTTGGAGAGCTAGAATATAGTGGTTAGTAACATATGAATGTTCTATAGCAGAAAATGGAGGGCGGGTGAGGTCACAAGAGCCAGCGAAGGGGAACCCAGAGAATTATAGACCAGTTAACTTCAGTGCCTGGAAAGATACTGGAACAAATTCTGACACAATCGTTTTGTGAGCGCTAAGATAACAGGATAAGGAATAGCCTACATGGGTTTATCAAGAACAAATCACACCAAACCAACCTAGTTCATTCCTTCCGCAGGGTTACTGGCTTAGTGGATGGGGGAAAACAGTAGATATTATATGTCTTGATTTTAGTAAGGCTTTTGACAGTCGCACATGAGTCTCATACTACGCAAACTAGGAAAATGTGTCTTGATTTAAATGAGTACAAAGTGGGTGCATAACGGGTGGAAAAGCCGTACACAGAGTGACAGTGAACCTTTGTTAACTAAACTGAGGGGTTATCTAGCTGGATCCCAGTGGGGTCATTCCTGGATCTGATACTGTTCAATATTTTCATTCATGTTCATAGATAATGAAGTGGGAGAGTTTGTGTTTGACATGTGCAGATAAGTGTATGCTGGGAGGGGTTTCAAGTACTTAGGGAGGCGGGATTAGAGTGGAAAATGATCTTGGCAGATTGGAGAACTGGTCTGAGTTCAACGAGATGAAAGCCAGGAAAGGTAGCCTTTAGGGAGGAAAATGAGGAATAATTGTCTAGGTGCTGGCATTGCTGGAAAGTACATGGAGCTCTAGTGGATCACAAGTTGAAGATGAGTCAGCTGTGTGAAAGTTAACATTCTGGGCTGTAGTCACAGAAGTGTCCTACGGGCAGGTAACCGTCCCATTCTGCTCAGCTGGAGTCCTGTACCTGTTTGTGGGTGCCACGCTTCAGGAGCAAACTGCAGGCAAATTGGAGCAAGTCTAGAGGAGAGCAAGAGACACAATAGAAGGTTTAGAAAACCTGACCTGTGTGTAAGTTTTAAAACACTGGGCCTGTTCAGACTTGAGAAAAGAGTGGGACACCTGATAAGTCTTCATGCATGTTAACAGCTGTTATAAAGAAAGGAGGGGTCAATTGCTCCCCCACGTCCACTGAAGGTAGGACCACGAGTGTTGGGCTTAATTGGCAGCAAGGAAGATTCAGGTTAGAAATTAGGAAAACCTTTTTAACTCCAAGGGGGGTTAAATTCTGGAATAGGCGCTGGAGGTTTTTAAAAACAAGTTGGAAAAACTCTTGCCAGAGATGGTCCAGCCTGCTGTGCTGAGGTAGGATTTGGTGACTCCCGAGGCCCCTTTGAGTCCTACAGCTTTATGATTTTATTTCTACCAGTGTCTTATGAATCTGTGAAGGAAACACGGGTATTAACTCAGTCCGGCTGACACTTGCAGTTCCTAACAGTGGAGACCGAACAAAGAATGGACACACTTAGGAATGTCTCTTGAGGACAAGTGTGTAGGGCAATACTGTCCCTGCCTCCCAGCTGAGTCTCAAGAGCCGAGACACAGACAAGAGGCTGTAATTCTGTTCTTATCGCAGTGTTGGTTCCCTGGTATAATCGCCTCTTCCAGCAGCGCCCTAAAAAGGACAGTTGTGCCTTAGACCCTCTGGGCACCAGAACTGCGTTTCTGGAGAGACTGGTCCGACCAGCTCCCTGTGAATTGCCAGCCAGTCTAGGACGAATGATCCCTTAAATCTGGTATCTCGTCTCTGGCTGTGGCTTATCCGAGCGTTGACCCATCCACATGTGCTCACTCGCTACCTCTGGGCAGCGCTGTTTGCGGCGGGAGTGCAGGTGAGGAAATGCCCTGACCTCTGGCAATCAGCTCATGCCGCTGAGCATGGAACTTTACCTGCCTTCGATTTTTTTCTGGAGGGTGCTTCTGCAGTGGTCAGTGGGGTACTGGTGGGTTCAAAGAGCTCCTCCTGCGAGGGCAGATAGACACAGCACTGGGAGGGGCTACGTGCCCCTGCAGACGCCATGGCAGCGAGCATGTGGAAGTGACACGCTAGCCAGAGGCAGCGTTGGAGGCACGGTGAGTCGAGGAGGCAGCGTGCTTCCCGAAGCTCCCTGGGGCATAGCAAGTGAGCCTGTGGCACGGGAGAGTCATGGCTCACCTCCTTCCTGCTCCCTTCTGGCCGGCCAGCACTAGCAGGGAGTTAACTGTGCCCCCTCTCAGTGTCCTTCCCCTGCCTGGCCTTGGCATTTGGGGGAGAGAGTCTGTCGCTTTGGGCTCCTATGAATACTGGACGTGGCTGACGCGGTCTGTCTACAAGTCTCCTGTTTGCCAGCTCTGAGCAGCAGGAGGTAGAAGAGAGCAGTGTTCACAGCTCCGTGGTGCTAGGCTCTGTACAGACACAGGGGTTGGGCACTGCTTTCAGGTCGGGTGGTCAGGTGTGATACAGAGAGCTGGACGTGTTGGTCGAAGGGCGTTCTTCGGAAAGTCAATAAGCTGAATTTCCAGCGTCGTTTGCTTTTCTCCTAGGTTTGCTCTGAGTTTTATACGCGCTGACCCGCGCAGTAGGGTCACGGACCCAGTGCGTGATATTGTTTCGTTTATCCACGTGTTTGAGGAAAAGTATGGGCGGATACACCCTGTCTTCTACCGGGGGACGTACAGCCAGGTCAGTACGGCGTGTTGATGCAGAGGTACGTGGGAGAGTCGTGCTGCTCTTGCCTGGCGCACTGGCCCGAAGAGGAATGCCAAAGCCATTTTGCACGTGCAAAGTCCAGTACTAATGCTCAGACTCCGTGATGAGGAAATGGAGCCCGTGATTACAGAGTGCTAGGTCCGTCCCACGAAGGCATCTGCCCTGGTGGGGTCCCTGCCAGGCTCAGCCACATGCCGAACTGGAGCTGGGAAGGTGAAGCTGCTCTGGCCGTTCCTCGGCTGTCGCTGTGCTCTGGAAGCCCACGCCCCGTCTTTCATTCGGCTAGTGTTGGTTTACAGGCTGCCATGGGGCCGACGTCCGTCCTGAGGCGCAGCCCACTGGAGGTGCACGTCTGGGCAGGGTTTAGCCTTGTAACTTCAGAAACTCGGGGAAGGGGCTAAAAGGAGAGAACAGATCCAGCTTTGCTAGATTTGGTGCCCGTTCCTCCCGGAAGAGGAGAGGCTCCCTAGCATGTCTCCTTCCCCCACCCTCTGTGGCAGGCCATCGCTGCAGGCAGCAGAGTGTCAGAGAGCTCCACTGCCCCGGTTTCTCCCTCAGCAGTAGTCGGCCTGAGGTCATCTCTCCCGCAGAATCCAAGCCTAGCTTGCCAGGGCAGGGGGCTCTCAGCGACTCGGCCAGTCAGTCCCTCCGCCATGGCCGGGCTTGTGGTGGAATCAGGCAACTAGGGAAGCGAAGTGGTTCAGCTGAGAGGGGAGGGTCCTGGTGATGGATCAGCTCAGTAGCGTGTTTCAGTAGATGTGGCTGAAGGTTGGAGCTACATCATCCAGACTGGAAAATGGAGCTAAACGCCACCCGTGATTCTGGGCCGTGGGAGCCCTCCCAGGTCACTCGGGCTGTCTGCACTGCAGCGTTACTTCGGAATAACATCGTGCGCGTCTACACAGCAAGCCCGTTACTTTGCAATAGCGGGCTGCTCGCTCCGATTCCGTCACCCTAGTTGCATGAGGAGCAAGGGAGTCAGGGGAGGTTAGGTCCATACAAGGCGATTAGCCAGAGGGTAGGAATGGTGCCCCTGGCCTCTGTTAGTCCGAGGCTGGAGAGGGATGGCAGGAGACAAATCACTTGATCATTGTCTTCGGTCCACCCCCTCCGGGGCACCTGGCGCTGGCCACTGTGGGCAGACAGGCTGCTGGGCCAGATGGACCTTTGGTCTGCCCCAGTCTGGCCGTTCCTATGGGAGAGCGCGCTCTCGAAATAACTGCTGTGCACACGGCGCCAAAGGCCCAAACCGGCTGTTTGCGCTGAGCTACGCAATTGATGCCGCTCGGGTTGCGTAGCTTCTCCGGCTTGGCCCTGCTGTGTCGAGGTGCCTGAGGTGTGCTGTGCTTTGCCCTGCTGGGGCCCGGCCAGGCACCCCGGTGTGAGGGGCTCCGGTGTGTTAGAATGCCTGTGCCCCTCTAACTCCGCTTTCCCTGCCCCTCCCAAGGCGCTGAACGATGCCAAGCGGGAGCTGCGCTTCCTGTTGGTTTATCTTCACGGGGACGAGCACCAAGACTCAGACGAATTCTGTCGGTAGGTTGGCGAGAGTTCTCTCTGGTGACTGTCTGGGGGCGTGGGACGCCGCTCCATGCCTGTGCTCTCTTCTCTTCCTCAGCACCACCCTGTGCGCCCCAGAGGTGATCACCCTCATCAACACTCGGATGCTTTTCTGGGCATGCTCCACCAACAAGCCAGAGGGCTATAGAGGTGAGCGCCCCCTGCTGAGCCCACGGCGGGCACTGCAGACAGCGTGTTCTGTGCCGGGCGGAGGTGCTGGGCTGACAAGCCTGGGCCACCTTAGCGCGCTGCTCCCGGCCTCGTTCTGTAGCGCAGAGGCCCTGCCATCTCGGTGAGGAGCGTTGCAGCCCAGAGACCCCTCTCGTGCTGGCGGTTGCCGGTCGTGTCGGCAGAGCTAGCTGGCAACGCTGGCTCTCTGTAGAGGCCTTGTCAGGGGGCCTTGGGCCGAGTGGGGAAGCCGGTGCCTGGTGACAGTGGTTTGTGGTGTGCCCGGGGACAGAATGGCCACAGATGCTTTCTTTGGGGTTCTCCTCTCGTGCTAGTCCAGCGCCAGGCCTTGCAGCCTGCCACCTACAGGCACCTCCCGAGAAGTGGGGGCCCGCCCCTTGGGGTGCCTGCGAGGGGTGTGCTCAATGCATGTCTGCTCCCAGCGGCTGAGCAAGTGGCTCGTGTGGCAGCTCAGGCCCTTAGTGGCCCAGAGTGAGCGGCGGCGGCCCGGGAGGTGTCTCAGGAGGAACAGCTCTGTCTGGCCGAGAGTGGCTTAGCTTTGCTGGGTCGCACTAGTGGGCTGGCCCCCTGGTGTCTGAAGGACTGGCAGGAGAGCCGGAGCGAGGCGGTTCTGTTCCCGGGACCCCTTGGCCCCTCTCTTGGAGAGCCAGTGCCGATGGGTCTGTCGGTGCCCCAGTGTCCCAGGCACTGCGTGAGAACACCTACCCGTTCCTGGCCATGATCATGCTGAAAGATCGCAGGATGACGGTGGTGGGACGTCTAGAGGGCCTCATCCAGCCTGATGACCTCATCAATCAGCTGACCTTCCTCATGGATGCCAACCAGACGTACTTGGTGTCAGAGCGCATGGAGAGGTACTGGGCTGGGACGCGGGGCCCGCCACGCCGTGGAGCTGGGGGGGGCGAGCGGCAGGGCGTTCGGTGGCTAGTGCAGGTGCTGGCGTGGCTCAGGCCGCGCTGCATTCTGGGAATGGGGGACTCCCTGCTCAAAGCTGAGTAACGTGGGGCACTTCCAGGGAGCAGCTGGGCCTTGGATCTCCGCGTGGCTGGGCTGTGGAGTCCTGCTGGCGCCCCCCTGTCCCGGCACCGACGTGGGCCCAGCTGCGTCTCGCTCCCCGCCCCCGCGGCGCGGGCCCTTCAGCGCTCAGGCCTGTGGTAGGCGTTCTGTGCAGCGTGTGCCTGGCCCTGCCCACACTGCGGCCCTTTGTGCCTTCTGTTCAAGCCTTCAATCGCTGTCTGGGCTGGGATCCAGTCCTGTTGAGCCCAGCCCCCGCTTCAGGAGCGGGGCACCTTATGTGCCCCTCACTGGAGCAGGTGTCCGTGCGGCAGGCACTGCTGTGCTCCCCCTGGCCTGCCTACCTTCTGGGCATGCTGCTATTAACCAGCCCTCGTTCCCTGGCATTGCAGGGAAGAGAGGAACCAAACCCAGGTCCTGAGGCAGCAGCAGGACGAGGCGTACCTGGCTTCCCTGCGGGCGGACCAGGAAAAGGAGCGCAAGAAGAAGGAGGAGCGGGAGAGGAAGAAGAGGAGGGAAGAGGAGGTGCAGCAGCAAAAGCTAGCAGAGGAGAGACGGCGCCAGGTAAGACAGATGTGGCTGGCTGCCTCCCTCCATGACCCACCTGCCCGGTGCTTCCGTCAGGCACTGAGTTCGCATAGTCCTGCACCTGCCTCGTACGTCCCCCTCCGGGCTGGCCCCGGTGCTGAGCTCCTCCTTGCTCTCCAGACTCTGCAGGAGGAGAAGGTGCGCCGGTCGGAGTGCCTCCCCCCGGAGCCGCACCCCGACGACCCAGAGAGCGTGAAGATCATCTTCAAGCTGCCCAACGATTCCAGAGTGGAGAGGCGATTCCATTTCACCCAGTCGCTAACGGTGAGGGGCTGGCCCGCTGGGGAGTGGCCATGCTCAGGGCTGCCAGGCACCCTTGCTAGGCCTCAGGAGGCAGAGGGGATGTGCTTGCATGGGGGAGGGGCCGGCTGGCAGGGAAGCGAGAGAAGAGTCCTAGACCAGGTGGAAGGTGAAATCCTGCTAATCCCCTCCTAACCCTGGGCTTTCTGCTCCGTCCAGGGGCTGGGGGGCCTGTGCTCCGGATTCCCCAGCAGCGTGGAGACAAGCCTCTGGCATGCTTTAGGCAGGGTCTTGAGAAACCAACCAGCTGTCCCTAGTGGGCGGCCTGGTTCGGTGGCCTGTGCAGGATTCATGCTGTGGTTCTCTTGCTGACTGCTAAGAGACTAGCGGGGCCTTGGAGCAGCTCCCCTGAATCCCTGTGCGCTGTTTTCCATCCTCAAACGCCTCTGCCTTCCCTTCCAGGTGATCCACGACTTCCTGTTCTCCTTGAAAGAGAGCCCCGAGAAGTTCCAGATCGAGGCCAACTTCCCCCGCCGCGTCCTGCCCTGCCTCCCGACAGTGGAGTGGCCCAACCCCCCCACGCTGCAGGAGGCGGGACTCAGCCACACGGAAGTTCTCTTTGTTCAGGACCTCACGGACGATTGACACTTTCCCAGACCCGCTGGGAGGAGAAATGCAGATGAATCTAACACGATATTTTTTTTAAAGACTGCTGCGTACAAATGAGGGATCAGAGACGCGTCACTGCGCCAGTCACACTGTGTCTGCGCTGGCCACGGCTCACCCACTCCCAGTCATCCCCTACACTGGAGGGCAGAGGGGGCCCGTTACCCTCCGTGCTCCCTGGGCTGGGGCAGCAGTGGCTTCTCTCGGAAATACTAAAGGCCCAGGCCTGCCGTCTTGTGAAGATGTGATACTTTGCTGCTCCTGGCGGCCAAAGGGCACTGCACGTGTGCGGCTGTGTGGGGTGGGCAGGGACAGACGGAATTTCTTCAGCTTCCCACTGTGTATAAATCCCTCCCTTTGACTAGCTCTCTTGCTTTGTACCGACCAAAGGAGACTGGAGTTGACAATGGTGTTCAGTTTTTGATAAAGAGCTGGTTGGAGTTCTTACCGCCATGGGATCTTGCCCGGGGTTCTTAGCCTGCGTAGTGTAATAAACTCTGCCTCTAGCGTGCGAGCCCTGCGTGGTGTCCGTGCTTTCGCTGCCGCTCCCCATGCCGGCAGCCAAGCAGTGGGGTGGGTGGGGGCCGGCTGAGCTGCCTGCGTACAGCTGGAGCGCTGCTAATCTGAGGCTCCCTGGGGCAGTCACTCTGGATCCTGGGTTGTGGCATCCAGCCCCACCCTTGTCACCCTAGAATCGCAGAAGGCAGCTGAAAATGGCTCCAGCCCCTGCTGAGGGGCCCACAGAGCTGGCCCTCCGGGTGGGGTTGGCCATGGGGCGAGAGTCCAGACTAGGTCACCTGAGCTGGCCAGGTGCTGCCTGCAGAGGGGTCCAGTGCAGGGAGCCTCTGGGGGCAGCTCTGGCGCAGCCTGGCTGTGCTAGTGCCTGGGGCGGGGAGCCCTTCCGGGATCGTGCCAGCCCTCGAGAGGCTCCAGTCCGGCACCTTGCTCTACAGCCTCCCTCCAGTGAGCCCTGCGGTGTGGCCCCAAAGCTCCGGGGGAGCAGAATTCCCCCTTGCTGCTGCAGGTCTGCACTGCCCGAGGGGGGGCTGCGGGAGCCCATGCGGGACCATTTCTGTTCCCAGAGTCGTTCCCGCTGCGCCGTGCCCGTCGGCCATTGCTCCTGGGTTCCAAGTACAGATTTCAGCCCCACCCCGTCCTACTGGCAAAGCCAGAGACAGTACCTGTGTGTGCAGTAGCAGCTGGGGCCTCAGCAGGGACGCACCACCCCAGCCTGAGTTGCTCAGAGGCTGGACCCAGCATGTCCAGAGCTGCCCGTGCGCTGGGGCTCCAGCCTGCAGACGAGGGGTCTGTGCCAGGGAGGGGAGGGGAGTACTGAGGGGCGGGTGGGAGCAGAGCGCAGGAGCGTCAGTGGGCCTTGGAAGGAAGCCTAACTCCTGTCCTGTTGATTGCAGGGACTGCTGGCTGAGGGCCCTTCCTGCGGCCGCTGCTTTACCGGGTGGAGGAGCCGGAGGCCTGGAGCCCTGCATGAGCCTGGTCACGCCTGGTTCTTCAGCTGTCTCTCGGCTGCATCTTCCACGCTGGCCTTGCTGCAGAGCTGGGTCTGCTCTCCGGGCTGCTTCCCCCAGGCCCAGGCTCTCTGCCGCCGGAGGGGTCAGGCCTCACCACTGGGGCTTGCCCCCAGATTCCCGTCCCAAGTCCTCTGCCACAACAGTCCAGGTTGGGTGCTTCAGGCCCTTGTTCCTCATGTGAGCAGCCAGGCACTGCCCCCAAGGGAGCTAGCCACTGAGAGCTGGGCGCCTCCAGCAGCGGCTGCTTCCCCTGGGCACAGGCCGGGGCTGGCCCCTGGCGGGGGAGGAGGGGGCCTCTCCAGGCAGCCACTGGGAGCACTGGAAGCTCACGGAAGCTGTTTGTACCTGGGTGGGGCCTTGACTCCAGCAGAGGGGCGGCCGGGCTGCGGCGGGAAGGCGACTCCAGCGGAGGGGCGGCCGGGCTGCGGCGGGAAGGCGACTCCAGCGGAGGGGCGGCCGGGCTGCGGCGGGAAGGCGACTCCAGCGGAGGGGCGGCCGGGCTGCGGCGGGAAGGCGACTCCAGCAGAGGGGCGGCCGGGCTGCGGCGGGAAGGCGACTCCAGCGGAGGGGCGGCCGGGCTGCGGCGGGAAGGCGACTCCAGCGGAGGGGCGGCCGGGCTGCGGCGGGAAGGCGACTCCAGCGGAGGGGCGGCCGGGCTGCGGCGGGAAGGCGACTCCAGCGGAGGGGCGGCCGGGCTGCGGCGGGAAGGCGACTCCAGCGGAGGGGCGGCCAGGCTGCAGCGGGAAGGCGACTCCAGTGGAGGGGCGGCCGGGCTGCGGCGGGAAGGCGACTCCAGCTGAAGGGCTGAAGGCTGTGGTGGGAACGCGACTCCAGCGGAGGGGCGGCCGGGCTGCGGCGGGAAGGCGACTCCAGCAGAGGGGCGGCCAGGCTGCGGCGGGAAGGTGACTCCAGCTGAAGGGCTGAAGGCTGTGGTGGGAACGCGACTCCAGCGGAGGGGCGGCCGGGCTGCGGCGGGAAGGTGACTCCAGCTGAAGGGCTGAAGGCTGTGGTGGGAACGCGACTCCAGCAGAGGGGCGGCCGGGCTGCGGCGGGAAGGTGACTCCAGCTGAAGGGCTGAAGGCTGCGGTGGGAACGCGACTCCAGCAGAGGGGCGGCCGGGCTGCGGCGGGAACGCGACTCCAGCGGAGGGGCGGCCGGGCTGCGGCGGGAAGGCGACTCCAGCAGAGGGGCGGCCGGGCTGCGGCGGGAAGGCGACTCCAGCAGAGGGGCGGCCGGGCTGCGGCGGGAAGGCGACTCCAGCGGAGGGGCGGCCGGGCTGCGGCGGGAAGGCGACTCCAGCGGAGGGGCGGCCGGGCTGCGGCGGGAAGGCGACTCCAGCGGAGGGGCGGCCGGGCTGCGGCGGGAAGGCGACTCCAGCGGAGGGGCGGCCGGGCTGCGGCGGGAAGGCGACTCCAGCGGAGGGGCGGCCGGGCTGCGGCGGGAAGGCGACTCCAGCGGAGGGGCGGCCGGGCTGCGGCGGGAAGGCGACTCCAGCGGAGGGGCGGCCGGGCTGCGGCGGGAAGGCGACTCCAGCGGAGGGGCGGCCGGGCTGCGGCGGGAAGGCGACTCCAGCGGAGGGGCGGCCGGGCTGCGGCGGGAAGGCGACTCCAGCGGAGGGGCGGCCGGGCTGCGGCGGGAAGGCGACTCCAGCAGAGGGGCGGCCGGGCTGCGGCGGGAAGGCGACTCCAGCGGAGGGGCGGCCGGGCTGCGGCGGGAAGGTGACTCCAGCAGAGGGGCGGCCGGGCTGCGGCGGGAAGGTGACTCCAGCGGAGGGGCGGCCGGGCTGCGGCGGGAAGGTGACTCCAGCGGAGGGGCGGCCGGGCTGCGGCGGGAACGCGACTCCAGCAGAGGGGCGGCCGGGCTGCGGCGGGAAGGTGACTCCAGCTGAAGGGGTGAAGGCTGCGGCGGGAACGCGACTCCAGCGGAGGGGCGGCCGGGCTGCGGCGGGAAGGTGACTCCAGCTGAAGGGCTGAAGGCTGCGGCGGGAACGCGACTCCAGCAGAGGGGCGGCCGGGCTGCGGCCGGAAGGTGACTCCAGCAGAGAGGCGGCCGGGCTGCGGCGGGAAGGTGACTCCAGCAGAGGGGCGGCCGGGCTGCGGCGGGAAGGTGACTCCAGCTGAAGGGCTGAAGGCTGCGGCGGGAACGCGACTCCAGCAGAGGGGCGGCCGGGCTGCGGTGGGAAGGCGACTCCAGCAGGCTGAAGACCAGGGCGGTTACTGGTACGAGAACTGGCTCCAAAGTGGCCGTCGGGGCGCGGCTGGAAACGAGACCAAGGCTTTAGCTGCAGCGGAGGAAGCTCTGGCAGCCTGTGAAGGAGCCAGAACCACCCACCTGGCTACGCTCTGGCAGGGGAGGGGATGCCGGCATGGCCTGCACCAGCTCACCAGGGGCAGGACGGCAGCTGCAGGGGGCTCTGACTTACCTTCTGGCTGGCGGGTCGCACTCTGCTCCGGGCCAGCTGCTGCGCGTAGCTGCCGATTGTCACCTCCCCGCAGCCGGGGCGCTTGGGGGTTTAACCTTGTGCACAAGCTGCATTCTCTGAACTGGGAAGTCTCCACCCCCAGCCCAGTAGCTCAGCTGGTGGTTCTGGGCTCTTGGAGGGCTGTGCGGGGGGGGGGGCAGTTTCCGGGGCTCAGTAGCTGATCAGGATGGTCCCTGTGGCCTTAGAGCCACTGAGAGGTGGGAACAGGGCCAGGAAGGCAAGGCCCTGAGCCCACAGGGCAGCTCTGCAGTAGCAGCTGGAGCCTTGCTGGGTTGGGCAGGGCCGGGCGAGGAAAGCCCTGCTCCTGGCAGTACCCCCAGGCTTGTGCCCTGCAAACAGCCGCCTGGGCCACGGGGCGTAAGGCGTGAACAGGCCGGGGAGAGCACGAGTCTCCAAGGCAGAGGGGCCAGGGTGGGTGCAGCAGAGCAGGGAGTGGGGGGGCGAGCGACCATGGGCCCTGCCAGCTCCCCTGGCCCCACAGCTGTGGGGTGTAAAATGGGCAGGGCCTGTTGGAAAGCGCCACCTTGAGCTCAGTGTACTAAGCCCTGCCCGCGCAGGGAGGGCACCGCAGCCCAGGCCCTTGCTCCCCGCAGGGACTGACCAAGGCAGGTGGGGCCTGTTCTGACCTGGGGGACGAACAGGCCCAAGCAAGGCCCCGCCCACCAAGGGCCCATGGGGCACAGGCAGCAGCTGCGGAGGGGGCCTGCGAGCTCAAGCCAGCTGAATGGGCAGGTGCCAGAACCCAGAGATGTTTTGGGTCGTTACTGGATGCTGGGAGGGGCGGGCTCTCCCCAGGCCGAGCTCTGGCTGCAGCCAGGACACAGCTGCCACTCCTGCGGTGGGCAGGGACCATGGGAAGCTTGGCAAACTATAGGCCAGCTGCCCAGGAGGACGTGACCCCCTGGTTAAGGCGCTGGGGCGTCTGTGCCCCCAGGCGTGTTTTGTTGCCAGAAGGGGGTGCAGGAGGGGAGGATCCTGCAAGCTCCCAGCTTGCCGCTGGGCAGGCGGAGCCGGCGCTGAGCCCGGGGAGCGGAGCACAGAGCCCAGGGCCGGCGCTGCCCCCGGCAGCGAGAAGAGAGAGGCGCGGCCCGTGGGTACACATCAGACATTTATTAGTGAGTATCCCTCTCCAAATCAGCCACAACATTAAAAAAAATAATGATTGCACTACTTGATCAAGCCCAACTAGCAACTTTCATTTTAAAAAAAGTACAAATCTGTTAAAAATTTCAATCCGTATAATACACATGTATATAGTACAACATACTAGTGATGGCCGACGCTACAGCCCACGAGGAGGCCCAGGGATGGAGAAACAAACACGGTCGAGCTTTAAGAACCTCTGTCTATATATTAGCCTTTTTTCAAATACATACATGGGGAAATGAGGTAACTGTAAAATGTGCAAGTAACAGAGCAAAAAAACGTCTATATATAGTTATATACAGAGAGCCCCCTCCCTAATACAGCACACAGGCCCTAGCACCGTCCAGGGGGCCGCCTCGCTGTCCCTCTGGAGGGCCCGGGGACTGGACTAATAGAACAGACAGTCCACTACCCCCCACAGGAACGCACTGGGAACAGTGGTATCTACAGCGCACTCAGCAATCACAAACACCCTAAGGTAGGGGGCTGGCTCCACGCGAGCGGCTCGTTGCACTAAGCCCTGCAGCCCCCGAGCTACCATCAACAGAACCGTAAGGCTTTGCACGGGGCACCCTTGCGGGGCGGGGGCAGGCGCTGCCAGGCCGGCTATGTACAGAAGAGACCTTTGGTTAGTCGTGTCCGGGAACTAAAAACGGGAGAAGCTGGAGGGAGAGGGCCGGCGGGGGGGCCTGCTGGTGTCTGTGCAGTTACCTGCCCCCGCCCCCAGCCGTCCCTGAGAGCCGGAGCTGGTGCTGGCCTGGTGGGCAGGAGCCAGGGCAGGCGGCTGCAGGTGCCGCTGGGGAAGCCGCCAGGTAGCTGGTCCCAGCGGGAGGCCGCCACTCTATGGGCCGAGGGCCGGAAGGGCCTTGGCTTGGGCCAGCCTGAAGCTGCTGCTTGGCCGCCGTCCAGGCACACGGGGCACGAAGCACAGGGCTGGGCACCTCCCCGCTCTGCCTTGAGCCACGTTCAGGGGCCAGCTGCACCCCAGCCCCCTGCCTGGCACCCCCCTGCCCAAGGGACCCAGCCAGCCCCTCCCACCTCCCTGTACCATGGGGAGGGTATAAGCCTGTGGGATGCTGAGCGGGGGGAACTGCTCCACGTGCCCCCCCCGGCTGGGGGGATGTCAGTGCGTCTGGCTAAGCTGGCTCCCGCTGCCCTGAGCGCCTCCTGACTCGGTTTACCTGGGGGGGAAGGGGGATGTCCTGAAAGTCTTACGGTCCTCCTGAGGCGCTGGACGTGCAGTCCAGTGCATGGCAGTATGAGCTGAGCACAGAGCCGCCCCGCCGGCCAGCAGCCAGCGCCGCGGGCCAAGCCGGCAGACACGCATGCATATTGGGAACATCGACACAGGCTGGCCGCCTCCGGCCCCCGCGGCAGGGGGCTCCTCTCCGTACATCATGCAACACGACTTCCACGACACACATGGCGGGCCCGGGCGGGCTGGCGCGTCCTTCCTGCTCCGGGACGGAGGCAGCGGCCTCGGCCTCCCGTGGGCAGGGAAGACGAGTCGCTGGCCGTGCACGCAGCGTCTCCGTTCCACGGGGCCGGGGAAAGGAGGCCCCAGCTGGACGTCTCCATGATAGCAGCTGGGGCAGGGACCAGACTCAAATCAGTGCCCCCGCCAGCGCCCGGCGGGGGCACAGCGCAGTGATTCTCAGCGTGGATCGGATCTGGAAACGGGAGAAGGGGGCCGGCCCGCCGGGGGCTTTCCGCACCAGGGCACCTCTCCGCATGAGCCCCTGCAAAGGCAGGCGGGACCCTTGCCCGGGGCCTGCTCCTGCTTCCCGCCCGGGGGTGGCTGATGCCGAGGGGAGTGGCTGGCGGGCCCGGGGGAAGGGCAATGCAGAACATGCCTGGGCTCCAGCGGAAGGGGGGCAGCGCCAGGCCCAGCCCCGCCCGCTCTCCGTGGGAGGCTGGACTGGGGAGCAGGGAAGGCCCGGCGCGCCAATGGCCAATTTCTGCTGCTGGCCGCCAGGGCCCCGTCCGCCGCTCGGCCCCGCTCGGGCTGCTGGTGGGATCAAACCGCAGGGCTCCCTCGTCCGGCGCGGCCACGCAGCCACCACCAAACCACGAAGCCCAGAGCAGAGAGCGACGGCGCAACGCTGGCGTCTTTGGAGCGCGCCTCCGCCCGCGCCCAGCACCGCTCCGGCCCCACGGAGCGCAGCGAGCCCAGGCTGTGCCGGCCAGGGCTTGGATTGCTTCTAGTCTCCCCGCGGCCGAGGAGAGCCCGGGGCAAGCGCACGCCTGGGCCCGGGCCGGCTGGAGGCCCAAGTCCTCTTCCTTGGGCGAGTTGTGCAGCAGTCGGCGGGCCTCATTCGGCCTCCCGGTGCACCTCGGACGCGTCCGCCCGGCAGATCGGGCACGTGCGGTTCGCCTGGGTGGGAGGGGCGGAGAGTGAGTCCAAGCGGCCCCGCCCCTACCCAGCGCAGGGGAGCGGGGTGGGGCGGGAACCGTGCGCTGTGCCAGCCTCGCTCGGTCCTTCACGGGGCACCCGCCCGGGCACAGCCCCCGTGTGGCGCCCGTCGCGTTCCTCCCCTCCCCGGGCCACGGCCAGCCAGCTGGGATCAGTGTCCAGGATACTGCCCAGCCCAGCCCAGCCCAGCCCGCCGGGCACAGCCCCTCCTCCACCCTCAGCACCCAGCTCCCCACACCAGCCTGCCCCTCGAGCCGGGAGCCAGCAGGGCCAGGGCAGCCCAGCCTGCGCCAGGGGCTGTGGCTACGACCCAGGCAGCGTGCGCGGCCCCACCCCTCCTGGTACCTTCAGCCACTTGTCGACACACTTGGCGTGGAACTCGTGGTTGCAGGGCAGGACTCGGAGGAGCTGCCTGGCCTCGAAGTCGCTGAAGCACACGACACACCTGGGGAGAGGGAACCGTCAGCCCCTGCCAGAGCCCCGGGCGCCAGCGCGCCCCCCAGCGTCACTCACAGGCTCTGCTCCGACTGGTGGCTCTCAGGGTTGAAGCGGTAGGACGGCAGGTGCTCTATGTCGGCCTTGGTGAGGCCCCGCGGCTTGGCCTCGCCCAGCCGCTCAGCCAGGTTCAGCAGCGCCTGGGGACGAAGGGACGGCTCAGCTCCCGCCTTCGAGCCCCGGGCACTGCCCCACACCCCACGCCGACGGCAGGGCTCCTCCCCAGCCCGCGCCGCCTGGGCCCCCCGCGGCCAGCGCACCTCGTAGTTCTCCATCTCCACGTCGTCCACGTCCAGGTCCAGGCTGAGCGTGGGCCCCACGGCCGTCGGCGACACGGGCAGCATCGAGCTGGGGAGGGGACGGGGCCGTTACCCAAGGGCAGCGGGGCCCTGCAGGGGGATTTCGAGGGACCCTGCCCCAGCTGCGCCCCCACATACCCCCTGTGGCAGGCAACCCTGGTGAGGAGGGGCCTGACCCACCCTACTGCCCCGCCGACCGGCACCGCCCCAGACACGCCCCCCGCTCCCCTTCTGCCCCGCCGACCGGCACCGCCCCAGACACGCCCCCCGCCCCGCCGACCGGCACCGCCCCAGACACGCCCCGCGCCCCCCTTCTGCCCCGCCGACCTGCACCGCCCCAGACACGCCCCCCGCCCCGCCGACCGGCACCGCCCCAGACACGCCCCGCGCCCCCCTTCTGCCCTGCCGACCGGCACCGCCCCAGACACGCCGACTGGCACCGCCCCAGACACGCCCCCTGCCCCTCCTTCCACCCCGCCGACCGGCACCGCCCCAGACACGTCCCCCGCCCCTCCTTCCGCCCCGCCGACCTGCACCGCCCCAGACACGCCCCCCGCCCTGCCGACCGGCACCGCCCCAGACACGCCCCGCGCCCCCCTTCTGCCCCGCCGACCTGCACCGCCCCAGACACGCCCCCCGCCCTGCCGACCGGCACCGCCCCAGACACGCCCTGCGCCCCCCTTCTGCCCCGCCGACCTGCACCGCCCCAGACACGCCCCCCGCCCTGCCGACCGGCACCGCCCCAGACACGCCCCGCGCCCCCCTTCTGCCCCGCCGACCGGCACCACCCCAGACACGCCGACTGGCACCGCCCCAGACACGCCCCCTGCCCCTCCTTCCACCCCGCCGACCGGCACCGCCCCAGACACGTCCCCCGCCCCTCCTTCCGCCCCGCCGACTGGCACCGCCCCAGACACGCCCCCCGCCCCTCCTTCTGCCCCGCCGACCGGCACCGCCCCAGACACGCCGACCGGCGCTGCCCCAGACACGCCCTCCGCCCCTCCTTCTGCCCCGCCGACCGGCACCGCCCCAGACACGCCCCCCCGCCCCTCCTTCTGCCCCGCCGACCGGTGCTGCCACAGACACACCCCTTCTGCCCCAGACACGCCCCCCCCTTCTGCCGCGCCGATCAGCACGGCCCCAGACACGGCCCCCGCCCCGCTGACACGACCCTGTCTGGCCCCAGGTACTCACAGGAAGTAGGGCAGGAAGCTGGGGTAGTAGGGGGGCGGCGGCGGGGGGGGCGGCAGCGGCTGCTGCAGTCGGTAGCGCTGGGGATTCAGTCGCCGAGGCATCATGGGGGGGTATGGCTGCAGGGAGAGAGCCCAGGGCCTGGTCAGGGCCACAGGGGACCCCAGCCAGCCCCCACCCGCACAGCTGTCCTGGTGGCCCCCGAGGGTCACCCTCCCCCACCAGCAGGGCTCTCGGGGCGTGGCCACGTTTCCGCCCGCCCCCTCCCTGCGCAGGCACTTACCACGCCGAAGGGCAGCTCCTGGTGCAGCGGGTCGTGGGGGAGGTAGTGCAGCGGGACGGAGGGGGACAGCGCGGGGGCGTGGGGGGAGGGCGGGTACGCGAAGCCCCCCATGGGATGCTGCTCCCCTCGCAGCTCCACTTCATTGTCTAGCCGCTGCAGAGGCTGGGGGAGGAGAGCGCAGCGGTTACAGGGCCCTGCTGGCACCCGGGGGGAGGGGAGCTCTGCTGCTGGCTTTGCCGTGGGCCCACCCCCCGGTCCAGCAGCTCCCGACACGGCTCGGGGGGCCCTCGGCTCCCGGGACTGTCGCTCCCCCTGCCCGGCCGGCCTGGGGGGGTTGCGAGGCCCCCCAGCCCCACTCACCATGCGCGGGTGCTGGGCCTGCAGCGGCATGAACTGGCCCAGGGGGGCCATGTGCGGGGGCTGGTGCGGCGGCACGGGCGGGTGCAGGATGTAGTGCTCGCTGGACAGCAGGGGCGGGAAGGTCTGGTAGGACACGGGCAGCTGCTGCATGGCGCAGGCCTGGATGAGCTGGCAGAGACGGGAGAGCGCGTGGGTCAGCGGCCCCCCCGGCGGGCCGGCCGGGCCGGGCGGGGGCGGGGGGGCACTCACGGGGGGCGGGAGGCAGCACAGCGGGTAGTGCTGCCCGCTGAACATGACGGAGCATGCCGGGAGCTGCTGGGCGCTGCAGCCGGGGATGTGCTGGCCGGCGTGGAGCGGGAAGCCCTGCGTCACCGTCGTCACCGTGTAGGACAGCGGCAGCGGGCCCTGGTGCACCTGCGGAGACAGCGCCCGTGGGAGCGCCCCTCCCGCCGCCCCGGCCCGCCCGGCCCGCCCCTCCCGCCGCCCCCGGCCCGCCCCTTCCGCCGTCCCAGCCCGCCCCCCGGCCCGCCCCTTCCGCCGCCCCGGCCCCACCCCGCCCCACCCCGCCCGCCCCTCCCGCCGCCCCCGGCCCCACCCCCCCCAGCCCGCCCCCCCGGCCCGCCCCTCCCGCCGCCCCCGGCCCGCCCCTCCCGCCGCCCCCGGCCCGCCCCGGCCCGCCGCCCCCGGCGCCGCCCCGGCCCACCCCGGCCGCCGCCCCCGGCCCGCCCCTCCCGCCGCCCCCGGCCCACCCCGGCCCGCCCCCCGCCGCCCCGACCCGCCCCTCCCCCCGCCCCCGGCCCGCCCCCAGCCGCCCCTCCCGCCCGCCCCAGCCTGCCTGGCCCGCCCCCGGCCCCACCCCGGCCCGCCCCCGCCCACCCCACCCCTCCCCCGCCCCAGCCCTGCCCCCCTCCCTCCGCCCTGCCCCTGCCCAACCCCAGCCCCGCTCCTCCCGCCCCAGCCTGCCCTCGGGCCACCCACGGCCCCGCCCCTCCCGGTGCCACGCGCCGGCTGCAGAGACCAGCCCCGCCCCTGCCCGGCCCTACCTGCTCGTGGAGATCCACCATGAATGGGCTCTGGTGCGGCGGGTGAGCTGCCGGGTGAAGCATTCGTGGCGGCGTGCTGGCAAGAGCCAACGCTCGGGGCTCATCTACCGGGAGCTGCTGCTGCGGGGGGAAGGCAGGGGGCGGGTGGTTCTCATCCTGGGCCAGCAGGGCGCGCACCCCTCGCTCGCGTCGGCCCCACGCACGCCTGGAAGGGGGGCTGGGCCGCCACGGGGAAGGAACAGACCAGGAGTGAGCCGGGCCAGGCCGCGCTCCCGGTACAGCGCCACGGACCACGGGGACGTGGCCTGAGCTGGGGCCCAAGCTGCATGGCCCTGGGAGCGGGCTCGGAGCTCAGCAAGCGCTGCAAGGCCCAGCCGGCCCCCCAGGAATGGGCAGGGCTGTCGCTGGGAGCCAGGTCACCCTCCCCCCACACCCTGACTGGCTGCTGGTGGGCCCAGGGAGATCCTCTGGCCCCAGAGCTACCCAGCCCCACGGCAACTCTGTGGCTGCTCCAGCCCTGCCCCACTGCCCCGGAGCGACCCCGGCGAGCCTGCGGCTGCCCCAGCCCAACGGTCAAGCGCACTCCGTGGAGGAAGCTGAAGGAAAGGCCCTTCTGTGGTGGTCAGGAGCACGTGGTGGCGGGGCAGGCAATGCAGCACCACGCCGCATGCTGGGAGGTGCTGACGCAGCCCATGGCACAGCCATACCACGCCGCATGCTGGGAGGTGCTGACGCAGCCCGTGGCACAGCCATACCACGCCGCATGCTGGGAGGTGCTGACGCAGCCCGTGGCAGAGCCATACCACGCCGCATGCTGGGAGGTGCTGACGCAGCCCGTGGCAGAGCCATACCACGCCGCATGCTGGGAGGTGCTGACGCAGCCCGTGGCAGAGCCATACCACGCCCCATGCTGGGAGGTGCTGACGCAGCCCATGGCACAGCCATACCACGCCGCATGCTGGGAGGTGCTGACGCAGCCCATGGCACAGCCATACCACGCCCCATGCTGGGAGGTGCTGACGCAGCCCGTGGCAGAGCCATACCACGCCGCATGCTGGGAGGTGCTGACGCAGCCCGTGGCAGAGCCATACCACGCCGCATGCTGGGAGGTGCTGACGCAGCCCGTGGCAGAGCCATACCACGCCGCATGCTGGGAGGTGCTGACGCAGCCCGTGGCACAGCCATACCACGCCGCATGCTGGGAGGTGCTGACGCAGCCCGTGGCACAGCCATACCACGCCGCATGCTGGGAGGTGCTGACGCAGCCCGTGGCAGAGCCATACCACGCCCCATGCTGGGAGGTGCTGACGCAGCCCGTGGCAGAGCCATACCACGCCGCATGCTGGGAGGTGCTGACGCAGCCCGTGGCAGAGCCATACCACGCCGCATGCTGGGAGGTGCTGACGCAGCCTGTGGCAGAGCCATACCACGCCGCATGCTGGGAGGTGCTGACGCAGCCCGTGGCAGAGCCATACCACGCCCCATGCTGGGAGGTGCTGACGCAGCCCGTGGCAGAGCCATACCACGCCGCATGCTGGGAGGTGCTGACGCAGCCCGTGGCACAGCCATACCACGCCGCATGCTGGGAGGTGCTCTCCAGCCTGCACCCGGGTAGCAAGTGGGGGTGGCTCCGTGGTGCCCGGCTCCTCCCCCGGGCGAGGAAGGGGCAGTACCTGGGCCTGCTGCAGGGCCCCCCTGCGAAACGCCGCGGGTTGCAGGGGGCAGAGGGTGGCTGCCTATTGACTGCCAGGTCCCATGGTCGCATTGGTGATGTCGGAGGCGGGAGGACGTGCTGGGCCCCAGGCGCCGAGCGGGACGAGACACCAGCACCTCACGACCTGCCGAGAAGGAGAAGGCAGTGAACCCCCGGACAGCACCCACAGGCAACAGCCCCGGACCCCCCACCCCACCACGCCACCCCTCCCCCCCACACCCTCTGCCTGTCTCACTCCTCTCTCAGCCACGGGTCCGTGCCCAGCGCCCGCCCCAGGGCTGCGAGAACCCCACCCCACCTGCTTGCTGCTCCCCACGGGGGTCAGGGCAGAGGCTACAAGGGCCCCCCCATTGCAAAGCCGTCACTCCACCCCCTCCCCAGCAGTGGGACAAGAGGGCAGTGTCAGCCGTGCACTGACTGGCCACCCCGGCGAGTTTGGCCACGAGGGAGGGAGAAACAGGAGCTGACAAGATCGGGGGGGGGGTGACCCTCAGGCCCAGCCCACCCCCCTCCTGCGGGGCACAGGCCTGGGACGTAGCCTGCTCAGCGTGGCCCATCCTGCGGGTGCTCCCAGCTGTGGCATCGCCTGCCCCCTGCCAGGGGCTGGGCAGCCCTCACGCCAGGCCAGCAGCTAAGCCCCAGGATTTCCCACAATGCCCAGGGCCTGGCGAGGCTGGACACCCACCTTCCAGGGTCCCATCCAGCCCACACAGCCGCGAGTGCGCCTGGGGGACCAGCCCTGCAGCGGGGTGCCCTCTGTGCTGTGGGGCGAGCCGGGGACCCACGTTCCACACGGGGGGGCCCTTGGGCGTGAGAGCGGGACACACAATACACGTGACGGTGAGCCAGCCCAGCCAAGCGAGGGGGAGCAGGGCACCGCAAAGTCTGCAGACAGCAGGGCTGGGGCAGCGTGCTGACCCCCTCCCCACTCACAGCCTGGCACGCAGGACTAGGGCTGCCTGGGCCCCCGGCCAGCGCGTGCATTTCCCAATGCCGGCCCAGGGAGAAGTCAGACCCCTCGGAGGACTTCCACCTAAACCCACTGTCTGGGCCAGGCTGTGCCGGGACAGCCGGCCCCCGGCCTCGTGCGCCTCAGGCATGACGGGAGGCGGCTGGCCGCGGCCACGCACAGGGGCAGGAGGGGCTGACCCCTCGGCAGCCCAAGGAGGGAGCTTCACACGGGCGCACATGGGAAAGGAGGCGGCACTCACGCCTAGATAGCCAGGCTGCCATTCACGCACGGGGCAAGGGCAGCGCCCCCGGCAAGCTGAGATCCCCACGCCGCCCAGCTGATTGGCAGAGCGCCCACAGCCGGCAGCAGGTGTTCCTACTGGTGGTGCCCATCCACCCATGCCTCTGCGCACGGAACAAAACTGATTCTCACATGGACAGAAAAACCTAGCGGGACCACTGGTGGGACGGGGGGGTTCATTTGCTCGCACGTTTCCTTGGTTACAGAGGGCCCCCCCGCACACCATGTTCCCGACCCCACAGAGGAGTTCTAGAAACCGCGCGTCCCCACGAGACAAGGCACCGACACGCCGCTCTCCGAATGCCCCGAGCTTTAGGACGGGCAAGGAGCTACAAGCAGAGCCAGCTGCCCCAGGCAGCCCAGAACTGCCCCGGCCCGGCCATGGAGGGTCGCGAGCCAAAGGCGGCAGCGCTTCTGAGGGGCCACACGGGCGCAATATGGTCCCCCCCCCAGGACAGGGCTCCACCAACATGCTCTGCTCATCCCGCGGCGCGGCAGCAATGCAGAGGCAGGCTGGCCCAGTGGTTAGGGCTCGGCTCCTGCTCTGCCAAAGGCTTCCTGTTCCGCCCGAGCGAGTCAGTGACAGAGCGCAAGGCCAGACAGGACCCCGCTGTGCTGCCCCACCTCCTGTACATCCCGGGCCACCCCCACACCACGCCCAGCCCCTGGGAAAGCACCGACAGGGGGCCCAATGTCCCGGGCCCCGAGCCAATCCCAGCAAGCTCACGCTGCACAGGACCCCTCCTCCCCAAGATCCCTGCCAGTCTGTGGGGGGGAGCCCCCCCTCCCAGCAGTCAGTCAGACCCTGACCACGCGAGCACGATCCAGCCAGCGGCAGGCACCTGGTCCCATCGCAGAGCCCCCGACCTCGCCAGCCAGGGCTCCCAGCTTCCCAGGAGACCCGAAGCCAAACCCGGAATACACCAGCTGCAGGAGGGGGGTTCCCTGCGGTGACCTAGGGCCCTGTGGACGGGACCCCAAGGCTGCCGAGCCCTGCCCCCATCCCAGGCAACCCCACTGACATCTATGATCGCACTGGTCCTTCCCCCCTTCTGCTGCTCCAGAGCCACGCCCCACAGCTGGGTAGACCCTTCTCCCGAATGGGGCTGCTTTTCACCCCCTTGTCCTGGGGCCAGCGCTGACCTCCAGCTCCACTGGCTCTCCCCACCCCAGCCCCTGCTCGGCCAGGCCCCCATCGCCACGGCAGCCCGTCTCTGCAGCAGGGCCCCGTACCATGCGCTCACGCTCCTCTGAGCCGGAAAGGCAGCGCCTGGCCCAGGTGAGGCAGCCGGCGCCTCTCGCCTCCCGGTCGCACCAGCCGACAGGCCCGAGCCCCGAGCCCCAATCCTGCTCGCTAGCCCCCAAGAGGGGCCTCGCCCTGGGCACTTCATCCCTTTCCTACTTCTTCAGTCCTCAAGGTCACAGCACTCCTCCCGTGGAGCGCACCGACCCTCAGCAGCGCCGGCTAGAGCCACCGCTCCGGGAAGCGCCACGCGCAGAGACAGGCCTGTGGCAGTGGCTCTGGGCCTACAGCTCAGCAGCCAGGAACCCCCCCAACGCCGGAGCCAGTCAATGGGTACGAGCTCAAAGACGGCCCACGGGGGGGCGTCTGTTACAAGCACTGGCCAGATAAATCGGAGCCCCCGTCTCCCTTTCAGGGCCCACCCTGGGCCTCTCCGCAGCACAAGGCTCCCACCAGCCCGTCCCTCACGGGGGCTCGCCGAGGCAGTGCTGGGAGTGACTTGGGAGCCTACCAAAGGGCCTTGGCGAGCAGAGAACCGGCAGCAGGGACCAGCCACCCAGCGGAGGCCAGGCCTAGCCTGAGGTCAGCCTGGAGGAAAGGCTGGAGGAAGCCGAGTGATGGGGCCAATATCAGCAGGGGGCCTCCAAGCTGAAGCATCTGGGGGCAGCGCAAGGAGGAAGCTCTGGCCAGGTCTGAGCTTAGCTTGCAACCTCATCTCAGGAGCTGGGAACCCCCCTTCCCGCAGCAGCTTGCTCCTCCTGCGCTGGGACACACCCCTGGACCCAGGGCGGAGAGCTAAGTGGAGTTCATCCTCCGTCCCCACGCTCCGCCCCACTCCTTTCCCCTCCAGTCACTGGGGCGGCCTAGCAGGACTCAACAGGCCCAGTTTCTTCAACACTGAGCTGGAATCTGCTGCAATTCTTTTTAATATAGGCCCTACCTAAACAATGAGCAGCGGACAGCGGTAGTCACAGCAGCAACCTCAGGGCGATAGTGTGGGAGCTGGTGAGCGTTTGCCAGCAGGCTGCCACTGGCTTGCGATGCTCAGCGCTTTGGGGCTCCAGGGTGGCTACTTGCAGGGGAGGTGCAGGGAGCCCCGAGCCGTGCGTATCCAGCCACACTCCCAGAGGCCCTGCCGGAGCTACCTCCCCTGAGGGCAGGCACAGGAAAGAAAGCAAGGCAGGAGGCCAGGCCCAACGCTCGGGGCCGTCAGACGCTGGCTTTGCAGGGCCTTCCCACACCTCCATGCAGCCCCGGGAGCGCCGCTCCCTCGCATTCAGCCCCATGAAGGCTGCCCCCTTCCTTCCTCCTTGCCCCTCACTCAGAGGGCTCTGCTCTGCTCCCAGCGGGCGCACTCAGGGAGGCCTGGGACTCGCGCTCAGCCCTGCTCCTTGCCCCTCCAGTCATGCCGGTGCTGCCCTTCGCCCACTCGAGCTGCCCACACCCCCAGCACCTGGCTGGCAGGGCTGGCCCCCGGCCCGGCAGGATGCAAGCAGCTGTCTGCGAGCCAGGGGCCTCTAGTCCATTCTAACACCCCTCCTCCTGCCCGGCCAACTGAACCTCAGCCAAGGCCCCCACCCCCTGCCCGGCACTGGGCCGGCCAGGAGCATCCGCGCCCCCCCAGCCGGCAGCACAGACCCGCTCCCCAAGCCTCTTCCAGCACGTGTGTGTGCCCGGCTACAGGGTCCCCACAACCCCCCAAACCGTCCTGGCCCCTCTGCCCACAGCCCGCCAGCCCCCCCCGCTGCCCCTTCCCGCTCCGACCCCCCGTAACCCCCCCACCAGCCCCCTGCACTGACCCCCCCGTCCCCCCCGCTGCGCCTTCCTGCTCTGACCCCCTGTAACCTCCCCGCCAGCCCCCTGCACTGACCCCCTGTAACCCCCCCGCTGCGCCTTCCTGCTCTGACCCCCTGTAACCCCCCCGCCAGCCCCCTGCACTGACCCCCTGTAACCCCCCCGCTGCGCCTTCCTGCTCTGACCCCCTGTAACCCCCCCGCCAGCCCCCTGCACTGACCCCCCGTAACCCCCCTGCTGCGCCCCCTGCACTGACCCCCTGTAACCCCCCCCCGCTGCGCCTTCCTGCTCTGACCCCCGTAACCCTCCCCGCCAGCCCCCTGCACTGACCCCCTGTAACCCCCCCGCTCCCCCCCGCCCCTTCCCAGCCCCCTGCACTGACCCCCTGTAACCTCCCCGCCAGCCCCCTGCACTGACCCCCTGTAACCCCCCCGCTGCGCCTTCCTGCTTTGACCCCCTGTAACCCCCCCGCCAGCCCCCTGCACTGACCCCCCGTAACCTCCCCGCCAGCCCCCTGCACTGACCCCCTGTAACCCCCCCGCTGCCCCTTCCCGCTCCGACCCCCCGTCACCCCCCCGCCAGCCCCCTGCTCTGACCCCCTGTAACCCCCCCGCTGCGCCCCCTGCACTGACCCCCTGTAACCCCCCCGCCAGCCCCCTGGACTGACCCCCTGTAACCCCCCCGCTGCGCCTTCCTGCTCTGACCCACTGTAACCCCCCCGCTGCGCCTTCCTGCTCTGACCCCCTGTAACCCCCCCGCCAGCCCCCTGCACTGACCCCCTGTAACCCCCCCGCTGCGCCTTCCTGCTCTGACCCCCTGTAACCCCCCCGCTGCGCCTTCCTGCTCTGACCCCCTGTAACCCCCCCGCCAGCCCCCTGCACTGACCCCCGTAACCCCCCCGCCAGCCCCCTGCACTGACCCCCTGTAACCCCCCCGCCAGCCCCCTGCACTGACCCCCCGTCACCCCCGCCGGAGGTTGTCGGTCCAAGGTCCTGCTGGCGGGGCGGGCGCACAAGGGGGCGGGGCGGGGGGGGCCGGGGGGGGCCGGGGGGGGCGCGGCGGGCGGGGGGGGCGCCGGGGCCGCGGCGCCAGGCCACGTGCGCGGGCCGCACAAAAGCAACAACAAAGGGCGCGGAGGCAGCTCGCGCCCCGCCCCCCCGCGCGCCCCCCCGCGCCTGCAGCCCCCCCGCGCCGCACGTGCCGGCCCCCGCCCCCCCCCCCGGCCCTACCTGCCGGCGCGGCCCCGCCCCGCCTCTGGCCCTTTAAGACCCGGCGGCGGCGAGCGGCGGCCGGGGCGTTTGATTCACAACATTCGGGCCGGGCGCGCGCGGCGGGCGGGGGCGCGCTCCCGGGGGCACGTGACCGGGCGCGTCACACGCCACCGCCATCTTGCCCGCGGTGGGGGGAGGGGGCCCGGAGCCGCCTCCCCCCTCCCCGCGCGGGGCACCAGGGTTCGGCGTAACCAGGGGCAGCTGGTATCCTAGCAACTGTCGCCACGGAGCGCGGGCCAGGCCCTGTACCTGCGGGGGAGGGGCCGGGCCTGGCCCCCGAACGTCGCTCGGCCCGGGGCAGCCCCTCCCCCCGCCACCCCCCCCGGCCGCTCCCCCTCGCGCACAGGGACAAAGGCCAGCGGGGGGGCCCCACCCCCCGCGCGCGCACCCGCCAATCCCCCCCCGCACATAGGAATTGCCCCCCCCACACACAGAGGAACTCTCCCCCCCCCCGCACACAGAGGGACTGCCCCAAGCACAGTGAGGAACTGCCCCCCCCCGCACACACACAGAGGAACTGCCCCCCCCCCGCACACAGAGGGACTGCCCCAAGCACAGTGAGGAACTGCCCCCCCCCCGCACACACACAGAGGAACTGCCCCCCCCCGCACACAGAGGAACTGCCCCCCCCCCGCACACACACAGAGGAACTGCCCCCCCCCGCACACACACAGAGGAACTGCCCCCCCCCGCACACACACAGAGGAACTGCCCCCCCCCCGCACACAGAGGAACTGCCCCCCCCCGCACACAGAGGAAGCCAGGCGTGTGTCCAGGCCGGGAGCAGGCCCACAGGCCCTACCACTGACCCTGCAGACTCGGGGGGCTGCTCTCACCCCTACCCAGTTCGGGGCCAAACAAAGCCAGACGTGGTGTCCGACACCCGGCCCGGGCTCATCCCCGCGCCCTTAGCGACCCAGGGACAGTCCCGCAGACAGTCGCTCACAGCGGTGCTGTCAGGGCAGGCTACTCTCCAGGCACCAGCACGTCCCTTCAGTGGTAGCAAGACAAAGGCTGAATCCACACTGGCAAAACCTGGCCTCCTGTCTCCACGGCGGGGAGTTCAGCGCAAGAACCCGGGGCTCTACTGCGTGGAATCAGGGCTCCCTGCGTAAGAACTAGCATGCGCCCGCTCAGGGAAAAGCCCTCTTGCGCACGAGGCCAGTGTAGACAGGCAGCATGAGTGGCCAGCGGAGCTCTCTCGCGCAAGACAGCGTCTACACTGGCACGGATACTTTTCCGCAAAGGCACATGCCAGTGTAGACGCTCTCTTGCATTAAAAGTATTTGCGCAAAATCATGCCAGTGCAGACGTAGCCAAAGGGCTCATGGCACCAGTGACTGCAGAGTGCCATCTCGAACGCTCCACGCGGTTCCCACACTCTGGCCAGCCAGGAATGCAGGGTGGGCCGTGTGCTCCCACCATCCTCACCCATCGCTAGCCTGCCAGCCAGTACATACTCTACTGGTTCCAGTTCCTGAGCAAGGCACACTGAGGGCAAAGGCCACATCCCTGGGGTTCTGTTGAGCAGCATTAGGCTCTCTGCCATCAGGTCTCTGTCCAAGCACCCTGCCCACCACATGGCCCATTCACACCACGCGAACCCAGCCACAGCAAGAGCGGGGAAGGGGAGAGACAGCCCAAGTACCCGACAGCGGGCAGATCGGGACAACGGTAGCAAAGATGTAGCTGTTATTCTTGGGCGGGCACCCCCATGACCATACGCACAGTGGTCCCCTGCCAGCCATGCTGCCTTCCAATCAGCAGTTTCAGTCTAGATGTTCTCCTGCCAAGAAAACCCACAAACTGTTTGATTCAGGGCATGGGGATGGGGGAGAACAGTATGTTTGTGCATGAAATGTGGCCTATATTTATAGATCTAAATATGAGTGGGGAACCTAAGGCCTGGATCCGGCCCCTGGCTGGCGCTGCAGCCCCCTGGTATCCCCACACGGGACTGGAGCACACAAAATCTACTAGCCTGCCCCCCCCCCCCGGCGCTGGTGTGCGAGGGGAATGCAGGGAGGGTCTTGCTCTCAATTGGGGGCCACATCAATGAGGGGGTTTTTGCTTCTCCCTTGTGTGCGACCCCCGACTGATTTTTCTGTGGGTCAGCACCCACCCCGCTCTAAATTAACTGGAGTCTCCTTCTCCCCTTCCCTGCCAGACATCACTCACTTCAGCCTGCAGGCCTTTGGGGCAGAGACCAGGTCTTTGGGAAGGGTGATATAGGGCCCGTCAGTCACAGGGATCTCGTCCTGCAGGGTGCTCCTGGCCCTAAGCAGCGACTAACCACCCCGAGTCGGGACACTGCCGCTCTTCCCACGGCGGATGGGAACACGCACTGACCAGACTCAGCACCCGCCAGCCCTGCAGCTCTTGCTGCCCCAGACGCCAGACGGCTCTCTCAGCGCTTGAGTGACATGCTCCTAGTGCCCCACAAGCCTTCTGAGGTGCGACTGTCCCTTCCCCCGGCGCACGGTGCGGGGCACACCCTCGCTGCCCCACCCTCCGCAGGGAGCTCCTGACCGCAGCGAGCGGAGTGCGGAGGAGAGGCAGCTGCAGGGCACGAAGGCCTCTCGCTGAGCTCCTGGGCAGCACGTGCGAGCGTCACGCCCAGTCACCATGCCAGCGCACCCAGCCTGAGACGAGGGAGGCGGCCTCTGGGCTCCCATCCTCCCTGGGCCTCCGCGCCCAGGCTGCCAAGAAGTAGCAGCAACTGTGCAGCGTGGAGACCTGCGCGGCCCATTTCACCGCTGCCCGCGTGTGGTCAGAGGGCAGCAACTCTGGGTCGCTACTAGGGACGTCAAGGGTTCCCCGACGCGCATCCCCCACACCGGGGTAGCCGGGTAACTGGCAGCCTGGCCAGGCTGGGGTGGCCCCCGGCCCGGGATCTCGGTGAGACATTTAACGACTTTCACGTAACGTTAACCCAGGTACCTCTCTAAACGTTATTTCACATCCCTAGTCAGCACTAAGCTGAGCTAGGAGAAATTCCAGCCCCCGTCACCCGGTACCCCCCTGCCCCGCCCGTCGAGAGGACTTGCGGGACCCGTCAGCCACACGGCTGCGCCCGCCCAGCACGCCGCAGCCTTTGGGAGCTCCCCATGCAACTTCCACCAGGCTGCGGCCGTGCGCGCCAGCGCTTCCTTCCTCCAGAGGCATCACACGCGCTCCCGGGCGGCTTTCCAGCAGGAGTAAATACACAGCCCGGGCGCCTCACCCAAACCCCTCCGAGTCCAGCCTCAAGACACCATCTGCTGCGGCAGACGCGAGCTGCTTCTCGTGCCCCAGATGTAGGTCAGGGCTGGAGCGGGATTAGACCGGGTGGGTCTGCGTGGCTCAGCGCATCTCCCCTTCAGAATCCTCTTCCCTGATCCTCTCGGAAACCTCCCAGTTGCTACGCATTTGTCCTCGGCCTCATTGCAGTTTCGTCTCCACGAGTGGGGGGGGGGGAGCCTCAGGACCCCAAAGCCGGGCTCTGAAACTGCCCGCCCAGAAAGCAAACAAGGCGACCAGCTACCCAAGCCCATCGATCCCTCCAGGGACGCCTGCGCTGGCTGGCCCGAGTCACCTCTTGGGTGCTCCCGGAGTCCCTGAGCCAAGCGTCTGCACCACAGTGGGGCACCCCGTGCACCGAGGCCGAGCTGCGGGCTGGCCAGCGGTGCACGGGACAAAGATGCTCTTCCTAGCCCAAGACCTGCCACAAGTCTCGGGGGCTGCAGCCACCCAGCCGTGCGGAGCTCCCCCAGGACAAACCACTCCCCTGGGACTCACCACTCGGCTTGGGGCAGGGAACTTCCCCGACAGCTCAGGCCGCGTGCGGCTGTCCCTCATCTGACAGCACACCCATCAGAAGGCTGCAGCAGTGCGCTCATTGACACAAAGGAAACCCCCCCCACACACGCATGCACACAGGTGAGCACGCACACACGGGCACACACACAGGCACAGGTGAGCACGCACACACGGGCACAGAGGTACACACACAGGCACAGGCGTGCACGCACACACGGGCACACACAAGGGTACACACACAGGCACAGGCGTGCACGCACACACGGGCACACACAAGGGTACACACACATGGGCACAGGCGTGCACGCACACGGGCACACACACGGGTACACACACATGGGCACAGGCATGCACGCACACACGGGCGCAGGTGTCTATGCACACGAGTGTACACATCCTCTTTCGTCACTTGCCCAAGGTCACCGTATCCTGGGGGCCTGGCACTGTGTGTCCCCAGCAAGTCAGACTCTGCAGCTTTGACCTGGCCACTCACACGGCAGGGGAGCCCCTATTCCCCAAAGCTCCCCAGCTGAGTCTCAGAGGGCCCATGCCAGCAGGGCCACAGAGCCGGTCTGCCTGGGCCCACCGTTCTATCAGACGCGGAGGTTGCTCCAGCAAACAGCTCCCCTTCCCAGGGGCTGGGCAAGCTCCCCTCTCCCAGGCCAGGCCGTCCCATCCCAGCGACCCCCTTCCTAGGGAATTCCCACCCGGGCAGCCCTGGGCAGTTCTCACTGACACCAGCCTCTGAGACAGCCCGGCAGCTCCCAGGGTGGCCTGACACGCCCTGTGCAGCTAGAACGCTGTGCTCTCCGGCCTGGACAGGCCTCCGCCTGGGCGCCCAGCCCCCTTCGCAGCAGCGTGGCTGGCAGGCTCCCCGCCGAGGGGCGGTGCACATGGGCCAGGCTCTGGAAGGCGAGGCGCCCGCCTCGCTGCTGTATGGGCGCACGGCAGCCCGCTGGCGCAGGAGTTGCCACACGGGGAAGGACGAGGAGGCTGCGAGAAGCCAAGCGAGGCGGCTGGGCAGGGCTTTTCCCACGACCGGCCCTCGCAAGCCGCGGTCGGCAGCTTTGCAAAGCGCAGCACCGAGCGGCATCCCCGTCCAACCAGTGCTCGGCAGCGCGCCGCAGAGGGTGCCGTTCGCATGACTGGCAGCCGACATGGCGGTATTATTGGTAACTGACAGCTCCGACGAGACACTGCCCTCCGGACTTCAGCTGCTGGGGGAGCTGGAGTCAGGGTTGGGGGTACGAGGGGCAGGACTGTGGGGGTGGGAAGTAGAGTACGTGGGGGGGTCCCTGGGGCCAGGTTACCTTACTGCACCTGGGCAGTAGCAGCGGGACAAGGGGCCAGGCCAGGATCGCGGCCTCCTCTCCTACCCACGCTGCAGCAGGAGGGGGGCCGCTGCCAGCTCTTACTGCAGCCAGATGGGGGCCAGGCCATGGGGCCTGGCCCAGACTCGGGGTCAGGGACAGGACGCTGCGGCCAGATGAGGGCTGGATGCCAATTGGGGCATGTTGGCCAGCGCCCGAGCTGGGCCGCGTGGCCGGAGGGGGCAACTCAGGGTGTCAAGAGACTCTCCAGGTCAGACCTCCCCTTTCCCGGAGCTGCCGCCGGGGCGGAGAGAGCTGGTTTCCTTCCCGCCTCGCCCAGCCCGAGGCCAGAGCGGTCCCGTCGGCTCTCCCGGGGCCCCGCACTCCTCCAGCTGCAGCCACACTCGGCCCAGAGCAGCCCAGCAGGGCCAGGCACCTGCCGGCCAGACCCTCAGCCCAGCCTGGCTCTAGCAGGGCCACCTGCCAGGTCACTGCATTGCCTGTAACCTCTCGTCTGGGCTCCAGCCTGCTCAACTGCCCAGCCCGGGGCCCGAAGCCACCCCCCTGCGCAGATCAGTGGGGACTGGCACAGAATCTCCCCCCTTGTGCCGCAGGAAAGGGGGCCAGGGACCCCGCCAGCCAGAGAAAGTCTGAGTGCTCCGGGGACCAGCCACCCGCCGCTTCCTGAGCCAGCTGGAGCCATTCGCGCCCCGCGCTCGCTGTAGCCCACACCCAACCCGGGCCCGGGAAAGGCTCGTCCCACCAGGTGGCCAGTCTGGCTGGCACAGCCAGAGGCTGCTGAGAGCCCCACCCAGCCCAGGCGGGAGAGGAACAAGGCCCGGGGGGGGGGGGGGGCAGGCCAGGCGCCCGCCACTGCTCTAAGCTCCTTGTGCAAGAAGCGGAAGGTGCTCTGCTTGCAAACCTGCGAGCCCAGCCGCACGCTTCCTGCTGCTCCCCAGAGCTCTGCATCCGCCCCTGCGGACACCTGCTGCTCCAGCCACCAGCGCAGCCAGGGGCTGCACCTGGCACTCAGGGCTCCCCGCAGCGGAGTGCCCGGCTCCCGGAGCCTGCAGGGCCCAGGCCGTTGCGGATTTACCTGCCTGCAGGCTGGGTACAGCTCAGAGCCCCCAAGGGCGTCAGTGTCAAAGCTGGGCTGCAGGGTCCAGGCGCTGTCCAAGTCCCCAGTCCCGCCAGGCTGCTGCAAGCCACCTCCCCGGCACCCCGCACAGCAGGGCGGGCGAGAGAGGGGTGTTGCTGCACCACACTCGGTACCACCCTGCTGCAGACAGGCCTTCCCCCCGCCCAAAGCCACCCTGGCGGGCGCAACACCCCAGACAAGCCCTGCCGCCGCCCCCCACTTCCCACCCGCGGAGAGCAGGCCCCCTCCTGCGGCCCCCCCCACCAGCCGCCGTCGCAACGCGTCCGCAGGGGACGGCTGCTTGGCCCGGCCAGGCGTCGCCCCAAGGCTCCGGGGGAGGCGAGTGCCCCTCAGAACCCAGAGGGGCCACGTGCTCTGCGCAGGGATGGGCGACCCGGGGGGCGCTGGGGCGAGTTCTTGGGTGGGCTCTGCTCCGGCCACAGGCAGCACCTCCGGGGGGGAGGGGTACTTCAAAGTGCCAGTGACACACAGCTGGGCCAGGAGCAGCGGCTGCCCCTTCGAAACGCCGCCTCCGGGTTTCAACGGGGCAGCTGTGGCACACGGGGCGCTCCCCAGCCGGCCCCGGGGGGGGGGGCGCTCCCCAGCCGGCCCCGGGGGGGGGGCGCTCCCCAGCCGGCCCCGGGGGGGGCGCTCCCCAGCCGGCCCCGGGGGGGGGGCGCTCCCCAGCCGGCCCCGGGGGGGGGGCGCTCCCCAGCCGGCCCCGGGCTCCGTGGCGGTGAAACGCACTGGTCAAAGGAGGAATGCGCAAGTGCCTGTCGACTAGCTGATTAGCACCTTTCCACATCCCTAGTGGGACCGGCTGAGGAGCCAGCGCCCGGTGCGTAACCCCCACACCGCGCTGCAGGGGCACGAGACGCCCACTCGCCCTCCCTCGGCCAAGAGCCTGCAGCTCTCCCGGGGCGCAGCTGCCGAGCCCATCCCCCGGCAGGCGCCAGGCAGGGCGGCTCCATCGCTCCCCAGTGAGCCGGAGCCGGGCGGTGCCGGGAGCAGCACTAGCCTTTGGGGCAGCGCTTGTGGGCGCCCAGGAGCAGCGGGTGTGCAGGGCACCGTTATCACGGGGAGCCGTCGGGACAGGCCCCAGCAGGCGGCCCGGAGGCGCGGGCGAGAGGCTGAGAGGGGCCAAAAGCAATTGCAGCGGGCGGGTCGCCACCCTCGCTCCGGCGGCTGGAGACTCGGGCCGTGGTGCAGCGAGGCGCCGGGCGGGCAGCGCTGCCCATAGCGGAGGGGAAAGGCCAGAGCGGCTGGCAGGCACACCTGGCACGGCCGCGCTGGCGACCGCACTGGGCCAGCTCCACGTCCGCTCTAGAGAAGCAGCCAGAGCCATGCGCTGGGCCCGGCGCTGGAGCCCGCTGCTTATGTTTAACGAGAGCGGCAAGGCTGGGTCAGACGACGGGTCCTTCCAGCCCAGAGTCCTGTCTGCACACAGTGGCCAGGGCCAGGTGAACAGGGAATCATCAGTGATCCCTCCCGTCGCCCATTCCCAGCTCCTGACACACAGAGCCCGGAGACACCAGCCCTGCCCACCTGGCTAACAGCCACTGCTGGGTCTAATGTCCCTGAACGTATCTAGCTCTTTTGTGAGCCCTGCTAAAGTCCTGGTCTTCACAACATCCTCCGGCGAGGAGTTCCACAGGTTGACTGTGCGCCGAGTGAAGAAAAACTTCCTTTGGTTTGTGTTAAACCTGCTGCCTCTTCATTTCACTTGGTGACCCCTAGTTCTTGTGCTACGGGAACAGGTACATCACTTCTCCTTATTCCCCTTCTCCACACCTGTCAGGATGTTCTAGACCCCTACCCTATCTCCCCTTTGTCTCCTCTTCTCTCAGCTGAAAAGTCCCGTCTCGCTAACCTCTCCTCCTACGGCAGCTGTGCCAAACTGCTCCGCATTTTCGCCCTTTCCAGACCCTTTCCCAAAGCCAGAAGAGGAGGCGACCCCACCTGCACCAGTATTAGCATTTCCTGAGCTACGGAGCCAGACAGCACTTCGCCCCGCCCCCGGCCACGCGTCCCTCAGCGTGCAGAAAAGCCCAGAGCACAGCACACAAGGCATCCGAGACTGAAGGCACCTGCGGGCCCTGGCACGCTGGAGAACAACCGCCAGGCCACGTGCCTCTTGCCTCCGCAGACTGGCTTGTGAGCCTCCCTCTGGGCTACAGCCCGCCCCATCCCGCTGCCCTTCCAGCGGGCACCCCGCCTTTGAGCAGGGCTGCACATTGGGAACTGCAAGGGACAGCAAGCGCCCACGGCCTGGGCCGAGTGGCCGGCTGCCTGCTCCGGGGAGCTTGGGGTCTTCACGGCTGCACAAAGCGCCCCAGTTCCTTGGCGGGGAGCAGCTTGAAGACCCTCCCGCAGATGGGGACAAGGGTTCAAGGCCGGAGCCGAGGCGGGCAGGGGCAGCGGGACAGAACCGGCGTGCTAGGCAGGCGGCCCTGCGGCCCAGCCATTGCCCAAGCGGCCAGTGCCGGCTCGGCACCGCAGGATCTGTAACCGGAAACACAGCCCCACGCGCACGGGCCTCTCCCTGGCAGGGCCCCCTCCAGCGAAGCCAGCCAGGCAAGGTCCCCATGGGGACGTAAATCCCACGCCGCCAATTAACCGCTCAAAGGGGGGGGTTAACGTCCCCCGGGAAAGGAGACAGCTACTTGTTAACCAGCTAACCAGCCACATCCCTGGTTGGCAGGCGCTGCAAGGGACGCCGGAGCGCCCTTCCCCCGCACGTGGCTCAGGAGCTGACGTCATACCGGAGCCAACACAGGCCGACTTGGCTCTCCAGCGCTGCGCCGGCGTGGGCTGCGACTCCGTCCCCACGTGCAGCACAAGATGCCAGCCAGCCTCGGAGCACAGCTCTGTGCACTGGCTCTGGGGCCTGCACCCTCCCGCAGCAGCCGGCTCCGGCTCAGCTCGAGTGCCAGGCAACCTGCCAACACAGCTCCCGCTGGGCGATTTAGGAACCCCCCAAAACAGTGCATGCAGGGCAGCCTGGAGAGCCAGACGTGCTGACCTCCACTCGGGACCTCGCGGGAGCTGCCCCAATGCCACGGTGACGGGCAAAGCCCGAAGTCAGGACCCTCCCCAAGCTGCAGCCCTGATCAGCCCCCAAAGACTCATGAGTGAGGCCGGCGGCCCAGCCTCTGCAGAGACACAGTATCCGCAATGCAACCATACCCTGAAATGTACAAACCCCCCAGGGACCCCGGCCGCTTGACACCGCACCTCGATCTGCACAACCCCCCAGGGACCCCGGCCCCTTGGCACCGCACCTCGATCTGCACAACCCCCCAGGGACCCCGGCCCACGCCAGGCCAGCCCTGGGGTCAAGGGGCCCAGTGGGAGCATCGTTCCCCATGTCCCAGAGCACACAAAAAAGATAAACCCACTGATCGCCCCCCACCCCGCCAGGCTCTTCCTCTAACACTCTCCCTGCCCTCCACACCCACCACCTTGGGCTCTGCCTGACTCCCCCAGGCCCACACCGGGCTCCACCGGCATTTACCCCACCCCCGGTCCCACCACCCCCACACCAGGCTCTGCCAGCACCTACCCCCCCAGTCGCACCTCCCACACTGGGCTCCGCCTGCATCTACCCACCCCTGGTCCCCCATCCACCACCCCCCGCACCAGACTCCACCTGCTTCTATCCCCCCCGGGCCCCGGCCCCTCCTGTGCAGGGCTCTGCCCTCACTGCCCCCTCAACCCACCACCGGGCTCTGCCTGCACCTCCCCCACCCCGGCCCACCCCCCCTGCACCGGGCTCTGCCTGCACCTCCCCCCCGGCCCACCCCCCTGCACCGGGCCCTGCCTGCACCTCCCCCCCCCCGGCCCACACCCCCTGCACCGGGCCCTGCCTGCACCTCCCCCCCCCCCAGGGCCCACCCCCCCTGCACCGGGCTCTGCCTGCACCCCCCCCCCCCGGCCCACCCCCCCCCCAGCACCCGGGCTCTGCCTGCACCTCCCCCCCCCCGCCCACACCCCCTGCACCCCGGGCTCTGCCTGCACCTCCCCCCCGCCCACCCTCCCTGCACCGGGCCCTGCCTGCACCTCCCCCCCCCCAGCCCAACCCCCCTGCACCGGGCTCTGCCTGCACCTCCCCCCCCGGCCCACTCCCCTGCACAGCAGGCTCTGCCTGCACCTCCCCCCCCCACCCCCCCGGCCCACTCCCCCACCGGGCTCTGCCTGCACCTCCCCCCCCGGCCCACTCCCCTGCACCGGGCTCTGCCTGCACCTCCCCCCCCCCGGCCCACTCCCCACCACCGGGCTCTGCCTGCACCTCCCCCCCCCCCCCGGCCCACCCCCTGCACCGGGCCCTGCCTGCACCTCCCCCCCCCCGGCCCACTCCCCTGCACCGGGCTCTGCCTGCACCTCCCCCCCCCGGCCCACCCCCCTGCACCGGGCTCTGCCTGCACCTCCCCCCCCCGGCCCACTCCCCTGCACCGGGCTCTGCCTGCACCTCCCCCCCCCGGCCCACCCCCTGCACCGGGCTCTGCCTGCACCTCCCCCCCCCGGCCCACCCCCTGCACCGGGCTCTGCCTGCACCTCCCCCCCCCCCGGCCCACTCCCCTGCACCGGGCTCTGCCTGCACCTCCCCCCCCCGCCCACCCCCTGCACCGGGCTCTGCCTGCACCACCTCCCCCCCCCCACTCCCCTGCACCGGGCTCTGCCTGCACCACCTCCCCCCCCCGGCCCACTCCCCTGCACCGGGCTCTGCCTGCACCTCCCCCCCCGGCCCACCCCCTGCACCGGGCTCTGCCTGCACCTCCCCCCCCCCGGCCCACCCCCTGCACCGGGCTCTGCCTGCACCTCCCCCCCCCCCGGCCCACCTCCCTGCACCGGGCTCTGCCTGCACCTCCCCCCCCCCGGCCCACCCCCCTGCACCGGGCTCTGCCTGCACCTCCCCCCCCCGGCCCACCCCCCTGCACCGGGCTCTGCCTGCACCTCCCCCCCCCCCAGCCCACCCCCTTGCACCGGGCTCTGCCTGCACCTCCCCCCCCCGGCCCACCCCCCTGCACCGGGCTCTGCCTGCACCTCCCCCCCCCGGCCCACCCCCTTGCACCGGGCTCTGCCTGCACCTCCCCCCCGGCCCACCCCCTTGCACCGGGCTCTGCCTGCACCTCCCCCCCCCGGCCCACCCCCTGCACCGGGCTCTGCCTGCACCTCCCCCCCCGGCCCACCCCCTTGCACCGGGCTCTGCCTGCACCTCCCCCCCGGCCCACCCCCCTGCACCGGGCTCTGCCTGCACCTCCCCCCCCGGCCCACCCCCTTGCACCGGGCTCTGCCTGCACCTCCCCCCCCCCCGGCCCACCCCCTCCCGCACCGGGCTCTGCCTGCACCTCCCCCCCCCGGCCCACCCCCTGCACCGGGCTCTGCCTGCACCTCCCCCCCCGGCCCACCCCCTCCCGCACCGGGCCCTCCCCCCGAGTCCGCGGCCCCTGGCCAAGCCGCCCCACGGGCCTGGGGTCCCTACCTGCCGCCGCCGGCCGGGCTCGGCCCGGGCGCTGGAGCCCGCGGGCGCTGCAGCTGCCTGGCGCTGGCTCCTCGGGCCCGGCGCTCAGCCCCGCCCCATGGTACCGCCCCCCCCCCCGGCCGCCCAATGGAACCGGCCGCGCCGCACGCAGGAGCAGCCTCTCCCCGCGGCATGAATGGGCCGGCCCGCGGCGCGCTCCACTAGCGCAGCGACGGGGGACAGCTCGGGGCAAGCCAGGGCAGGGCCGTAGTGCGCCTAAAGGCTGCGCCTCTCAACCTCCCGAGGCCGGGGCCGTGACGTGCTTAAAGGCTGCGCCCCCCAAATCCTGCGTCCTTCTGCCCCACCCCCCGACCAAGCGCCGAGCAACCAGAGCGGGGTCCCAAACTGGCTGGGGGCAGGCGAAGGGCTACTAAAGGCTGCACCCCCCATCACAGCAGGGCTGGCAGTCCATCTACTGCTGCAACCCCTTGAGCCCTAAAGGGGGTTCCCAGCATGCCCAGCGCAAGGGCCCAGGCCCCCACTGCTTGGCCCTGTTAAGGCGGCACAGCTTCCAGTGGGTCCAGGGCAGGAGGGGACAGGCCCAAGGCACCAAAGCTGCCCGGGGTAGCACTGGCTCCGCCTGGAGATGTCTGGCACAGCCAGCGCGACCTGGCGGGCCCCTGGGGCCAGGTGGCAGGGAGGCCCATACCGTAAAGTGCCCGTAGCAATCTGTGTCCCAGCTGCTTCACTGCCCACCAGGCTATCTTAGCCTGCTGGGCAAAGCATGGCCGGTGGTCACCTTCCAGCCATGGATCTTGGGCTCAGCCCCAGATGGAGAAACTGAGGCACAGAGGGAGGGATGGCTGTCTCAGGTGCCCCCGTGAGCCGGTGGGCGAGGCCTGATTTCCAGCCACTCACACTCTGACCACAGACCAGACTCTGCTAAGACGCAAGGAAACGCTTTGCACAGTCAAATCCGGAGCAAGAGCAGTGGGGATTTTGCTCCCCTGGCTCAGTCCTGGGACCTGCCCTGGCGCTGCCCCAGCCAGGAGGAGGTGCCAGGCACGGGGCAGAGGGGAAGGGAGGGGCTCCTTGGAGGCCACGCACAGGGGCAGCACCTGCCAGGCCAGGTGGCACGGATGGGATTACCTAGTTAGGCCCCTCCCCTGTACAGGCCAAGCCAGGGGATTACCCGGCGGTAACGCCTTTCCCTGCCCCCAACGCTCGCCAACGCCCCCTCCCCCCCCGGACAGGACCCAGGTTCGCAGCTTCCCGCAAGCAAAGGGCCCAGGCCCCAGAGAGCAGCCTGCACCCCAGTGTTGCGGGGGAAGCGCCCTAGCCCCAGCAGAGGCCTGCCAGGGGATGCCAGGAGCTGGGGGGCCCTAGAGACACCTCCTCGGCCTGGCATTGTTTCCACAGGGCACGTTAGCCCACAGCCTGCCCTCCCCAGGGGCCAGCACAGCCCCCTCCAGTGCCAGGAGCCAGAGCCCGGCACGTGCCCCCGGCACTGCTTTGATTAACCCCCTCGGCCCAGAAAAGCAGAGCTCGTCACAGTCCCTGCTCCCCCCACCTGGCCACCCCCTCAGCACCCGGCCTGGCAGAGCTCAGACTGGTCTCTTCCCACGGCCCAGCCCCATGCCAGCCTGGGGTGAGTCAGAGCCCCGCCCGCACATGGACTGGAGCCCCACCCGGGATGGGAGGCTCCAGGCCCCGCAGAGCGGCTCCAGCGCCTGGCAGGGCAGCTCCAGCGCTCCAGGCCGGGCACGGCTGCGAGGTGCCAGGCTGGCCCAGCGCAGCATCTCCCTGCCAGGCCTTCTCACTCCGAGTCCCATGGGCGAACCTGGCAGCCCGTCTGCTGGCCCCTGGGCGGGGGTGCTGGCCAATGCGCCTTTCAGCACCACACGGGCAGCGCTGGGCCAGGGGAACCCTCTTGGCAGCTTGTTCCCGAGGTGGGGGAGCCCCTCCCCCGCAGCCAGCGGGGAGCACACGGGGGTTCTTGGCTCCCAGGGACCCGGCGCAGCGCTGGGGCCAGGAGCAGCCCGGCTTGGGGGGAGGGGCCGGAACCAGGGCCCTGCCCCTCCCTGCGTCCTAAGCCAAAGAGAGTCCCACCCAGCCCATCTCTGCCTGCCGCCAGCCCCACCTCTGGCCTTCGCCCGGCTTCCCCACCCAAGGGGTCCCCTGGTCCCCCCCAGGCTCGGGTTACAGAAGCAGCAGCCTGTGTGTGGTGGGAGGCTGTCACTGCGAAATTCCCGCCCGCGTGGGGGATTGGTGCAGTGCCCAGGGAAACTGAGGCACACACGGGGGCTGCTCCAGAACTCACGTGCGGCGTACCGAATCCGACACACGTGGCCCTCGCACGGGGCAGCTGTTCACACATTACGGGCCGCGAGGCCCAAGGAGCCTGGCCTGGCCAGGGCTCCCCACTCATGGTGCCGACCAGGCCAGCCAGGCACAGGCTGCAGCCCACAGCCACTGCCAGCCACCGCGGCCTGCCCCTCCTGGGGCAGCCTGTGGCCCAGGGTGGGGATGCCTTCCCCATGCCCTTTGGACGCCCGACGCCTTCCCCTGCTGCGTATTGATTGGCTGCTAGCTCCAAGCCACAGCCAGTGCGTCTGACAACAGCCGAGCGGGCGCCAGGCGGGTCCCTGCCCGGCCCTGCGAGCTGCCCGCCAAGGCCCTCTCGGGGCCTCCATCGGGTCCCAGCAGAGCTGGGCCCTGGGGGAACCGTGCTCCAGGTGCGGTGCCCACATGAGCACAGAACCTTGGGAGCCTGGCCCCGAATGCCCCTGGGGCCGTGCCCGCGATGCCCTGGGGCGCCGGCCCCCCACTGTCTGTGCCTCTGGCTGCCTTTGGGCCATGCACGCCGGGGTGCAATGATTCCCAGAGGCAGGACCCTGCTGCATGGGGCAACAGTCTCTTTAACTGATTCCATTCACGTGGGGAATCAGTTTTGTTCTGTGCACAAGGCAGGGGCAGATGGGCACCACCGGTAGCAACGCCTGCTGCCGGCTGTGGGCGCTCTGCCAGTCAGCTGGGCAGCAGCACTCGCTCCTGGGCGGCCGCCCAAGTGCTCAGCTTGCAGGGAGCCCTGGCGTGGGGCAGCGTCAGCGCCTGCCCGGGAGAACCCCTCCCAGCGCGGCCCTGCTCCAGCTGCCTGGCCTTTGGAGGGGGAAGGGGCCTGGGGAGCTACCCGGCCTGTTTCAGTCCCCGGCTTTGGCTCAGGGGCCATGGGTGCTGGCATACACTGGGGCGGGACTCGCCCACCCACACCTGCAGCACCTCTGGGGTCGCCCACACTCTGGCCTTCAGAAGGCTCTTGCACTGCCTGTGCCCTGCGAGGGGCTGGTCTGCAAGCCCCTCATGTGCTCGGGAAGTTGTCTGGGCACTGGAGGCTCTGGGTGTGGGGAGTGGGCTGTTGGGGAGGCAACCCCCAGGGAGACCCTCAACCGTTGCCAGGATGGGTCATCGTTAGGGTCCAGAGTGAACACTCTGTTGCCATAAAGGGGGCAGCTCCCTCCTCTCAGAGCCTTGCCCCCGGCTGGAGGCTTGCTTCCCTACTCCCCCCCCCCAATGGGCTAGCCTTGGGACTCAGGGCCCTGAGCAGAGCTCCCTAGCCCAGGAACAGGGCTGCTGCCGTGCCAGGGAAGCCGGCTGCCAGGCGCTGCCACCCCCAGAGGGACCCTGTGGATCTGGGGGCTCCCGGACTCTCGCATTCCCACACACCAGAGTGCCCCCCCCCCTGGCTGGGCAGCAGCACGGGGCTGTCTGTGTGCCCCTGCCCCCAGACAGCACTTGCCCACCAAGGGACTGGCCCCACAGCCAGGCCAGGGCCCCTCGCTCCCCCCTGCCTTCCCCCCAGCCCATCTTCTGCTTGAGAGGAGCCGCACAATCCCCCCTTGTCCCGGAGCCCTGCACGTAGGTCGCTGGGAATCCCCCCATTCAGCGCAGCAGTGCGCGGTGAGGAAGGGCTCTTCTGCTTGGGGAGGGGGCTCCTCACCCCTCCAAAGGGGGGGCAGGGGCCCCCGAGCTCAGCAGGGCTCCCGGACAACAGGATCCGGGGGTAAGGCACCGAACCGGGCCCAGAACTGCCCCTCACTCCTCCCCCACCCATCAGCTGCCTCCGGGAAACCCGCCTCCGTCCCTGGGGCCCACGCTGGGGCGGCTGCCCTGCCCTGCCCCGCCCCGCGGGGTAGCTGTGCCCGCAATGGACCGGATTCTCCATCCCATGCTGCACACGCGGAGGGGGAGGCAGGGACCCCGGCGTCCTGGCTCCCAGATGTCTGGCGCTGCCGTCCCATGATGCCTGGCGGGCGAGGCCGGAGGGGAGCAGAGATCTCGGCATCGACCCTCCGGGCGCTCCCAGGCCGTCCCGCAGCGCCAGCCTCCCTCCCAGCCGGACGCCTGGCTTCTGGGCCCGCTCAGTGCAGCTGCCCACGGCGACGCTCCCTCCTGGCCCAGCAGCCCCTGGGGAGCACAGGGTCCCCCCGTCCACTTGTGAGCAGGGCTTGATGGTGGTGCCAGGCTGCCCACCCCCCGGCAGACCTGGCCCTGCCGCCCAGCTCGGAGGGGCCCCAGGAGTCCACGCGGGGGGCAGGCGCCCGGCAGGACGGGCAGAGCGAGGGTGAGCGGAAGCGGATGCCCAACCCAGCGGGGGGAGCAGAGGGGGCTCCTGACGCCCCCGCCGTGCCCGGGAGCTCTGCACCACGGAGCCACCCGCTGCCCCTGGGAGCCGCGGGCCGGGACTGGCACCTGCCCCAGGCGGTGGGGAGGAGGGGCAGGGGAAGCAGGAAGGGGAGAGATGATTTCTGACCCGCCAATTGCAGTTAATGATTCATCAGCCCCATTATAGCAGGAGCCAAAGGTCTGTTGTGGTCAGAGAGCCGGGTGCCAAGCTGCCGGTGGGGCAGCATCCCGGAGCCGGCCCCAGGACGCAGGTAGGGGCACCGGGCAGGGCCCCGCTGGCCTGGGGGAGCCCAGGTGGCTGGGCCCGGCCGGGGGAAGCCGCGGCACGGAGCAGCATCCTGGCAAGGGGGGCACTGGGGGCGGGGGGGCACCGGGAGCGGGGTGGTCCCAGGATGCTGCCGGGCACCAGCGAGGCCCAAGCGATGCAGCGCCCAGGGGCCGGAAGAGAAAGTCCGGATCATCAGCGTCACTCGCCCTCCCTGGCAGCCCCTCCCGGCCAGCCCCCCCCCCCGCTCCCTGGCCAGCCCCTCCCGGCCAGCCCCCCCCCCGCTCCCTGGCCAGCCCCTCCCGGCCAGCCCCCCCCCGCTCCCCCAGGGCCAGCTCCCCCCCTCCCGGGCCAGCCCCCCCCCCGCTCCCGGGCCAGCCCCTCCCGGCCAGCCCCCCCCCGCTCCCGGGCCAGCCCCTCCCGGCCAGCCCCCCACCCCCCAGACCGGCTTCCCCCGCCCATCCCGGGCTGGCCCTCCACCAGGCCAGCCCCCCCCGCTCCCCCGGGCCAGCCCCTCCCATCCAGCCCCCCCACCCCCCAGACTGGCTTCCCCCGCCCATCCCGGGCTGGCCCCCCCATGCACCTGCCCTTCAGGCCGGTGGGGCCTGCTCCCTCCGGGGAACGGGCTCCCTGCCGCTGCGTCACCTGCAGCCCTGGAGCTGCCGGGTGTGCTGGGCGTGGGAGAGCCAGCTGCCTGGGGCGCCCCCAGGGCCCTGCCCTGCCCCCTCCAGGTGCCCCTCCCCTGGCCACACCCTGCCCTGCTAGCAGCACCGCCCAGGTGAGCCACCAGGGGCCCGGCTGGGCATGGGGGCCACACCCCAGCAGCTGGGGCCAGTGGAGGCGGCTGCAGGGGGAGGGACGTGCCCGGGGGGCTGGTGCCCTCACTGAAGCTCTGTTCCCCCCAGGTGCTGGCAGGACCCTGCGGCAGGATGGCCCGGTGCCTGCTGCTGCTGCTGCCCTTGCTCCTGGCGGCGGGTAAGGCGGGGGCATGGCCCGCGGGGCAAGGACGGGGTGGGGAGGCGCACTCGGGTCCCCAGAGCCCCTCTCCCGTCCGGCCCTGCAGCAGTGGGTGCTGCCCCCTGGAGCTGGGGTGCGAGGGGCCGGGGCAGGAGACCCAGCTGCCAGCTCTGGGGGCTGAGGGCAGGGCCCAGGCTGCCGTGCTCGGGGCTCTGCACAGGCTTAATGCCGGGCCAACGTCTCGTCGCAGTTTCCGGGAACACGGCCCCGACCTTCAACATGTCCATCGAGTACGTGGCCGAGGACCTGCCCGTGGGTGAGTGCGGCGCCGGGGGCCGGCCAGAGCCAGCGCAGGTGCCAGGGCTGGGGGACCCGGAGGGGCCGAGCTCCTGGCCCCCTTCCACCCGCCCCACCTTCTCCCCAAACGGCGCCTCCTGCAAGGAGCAAGGCAGGGCCAACAGCGGGGAGCCCCCAGAGCGTGCGGGCGCCTGCGGTTCCTCCAGGTGCCCCCGCCCCGCCCCGCCGCTCTGCCCAGCGAGACAGAGCCGGCACGGGGGCGTCTCGGTGCAGCCCAGCCTGGCCAGCGCAGAGCCCAGGGAGAGCCGGGCTCCCCCAGAACCAGCCCTGACCCCCCCGCTGGTCCCCAGCCTTTGCTCTGCAGCTGGGGGCTGCGCCAGCGCCCGCCACGAGGGACCCGTCTCCCCGGGCGCTGGCCGTGAGGGGCTGGGGCCGTTGCGGGGACTCGCCGCTGAGGTGGGTCAGACTCACCAGTGTTCGCCGGGCCCCGTCCCGGCGCAGGGAGCAGGGACATACCCCCCCTCCGGCCCAGCCTGCCTCAGGACACCCCTCTGCAGCCACGCACAGGGCAGGGGAAACCGAGGCACACAGGCTTCAGAAAGCCAGGGCACTTCACCGGTCTCCCTTCCCGCTGCTGGCTTGTGCCGGCCTCTCTCGGCTCCGTGCGGGAGGGCCTGGCAGGCGAGGCCCATCTCCCCACCAGGCCCGCCCCACCGGCACGGCTCCCCTCGCCCGCAGGAAGCACGGCCTTCTGGCTGAGGGCTGTGGACGCCGATGATGCCCGGTTGCTCTACAGCATGTCCGGGCAGGACGCCCCCTACTTCTCCGTCAACGCCTCCACGGGCCAGGTGCTGCTGGCCGCCTCGCTGGACCGGGAGGTGAGGGGGCTGGTGGGCGCGGTGCAGAGCGATGGGGACCGGGGCCCTCAGCCACTCTGGCACTTGTGCCGCCCGGCGGGCGCCCCGTTTGCTCCCTGCCACCTCCCTTGGCGGTGCCAGGCCGCAGCCATGAGACCCCCCCGAGGGGCCTGGCACTCGCAGATCCGGGGGAGGGGGCAGCCAAGCCTCTGCCTGCTGCGTGGGGTGCTGGAGGGCAGGGGCTGAGCGCGGGAGTGGATGCCCAGCCCGGCCAGTGAGGGGGGAAATCTCGCTCCCCTGGGGTACAGGGCCCCCAGAAGGGTCCGAGGCCGGAGGTCAAATCAGTGAGGCAGGAGAGAAACCTAGAAGGGAAACTTTATGCTGCCTGCAGGCTGGCACACCAAGAGAGAAGCAGCAGCCCTGACAGACAGATGCAGGGATCCTATACACAGGATGCTCAGACAGCCCAGTTGTGGATTGTTCTTTAACATCTCAAAGTCTGGGCAGAAGCACTGGGAGAGGTTTCTGTTCCCCCCAGGAGGGCTAGAAGTCAGTTTCACAGAACAAAGCCGTGAGAACGTGAGTGAGGAGTCTCCCAGGCAAACTGACAGAGACGAGGGTTACATGGCACATTGTGCCAGACTCGGAGGCTCCATGACCTTGAGCTAGGAGGCGTTGGAAGGGTCTTGGTTAGAGTTTAGTTCATTTCTCTCTGTTACAGGGAGAGGCCTGGAAAACTTGTAACCCTTCCAGCCGTTTTCTTTAGGGAGTTTTGATTCCTGCACAGTCCCCCTTAGACACAACTGGAGTTATTGGATTTTCCCCACAATAGCAAGGGGAGACTCGGGAGGCGTCCCAGGCTGGCAGTGAGGGGCCCCGCGGTTCCCTTGTCCCCTACAGGACACCCCCCCACCCCGTCAGGGGCAGCTCGCCTAGGCCCCACCAGGATCTGCTTTGGGAGGAGTCACCGTGACTCCTGGGGCGACTCGGGGCACGGGGGAGGGGGAGGGGCTGGGGTGTCCCCTGGGCAAATCACCCCCCTTGTGCTTCTGTCCAGGCGAAAACCAGACTCAGCGTCACCATCACAGTAACAGACCAGATCAACACCCCGGTGAGCGGCTGTGCAGGGGGGGTAGGGGCTGGCAGCGGCCGTGCCGGGGGGGTAGGGGCTGGCAGCAGCCGTGCTGGGGGGGTAGGGGCTGGCAGCGGCCGTGCCGGGGGGGTAGGGGCTGGCAGCAGCCGTGCTGGGGAGGGTAGGGGCTGGCAGCGGCCGTGCTGGGGGGGGGTAGGGGCTGGCAGCGGCCGTGCGGGGGGGCGGGGGGCTGGGGGGTAGGGGCTGGCAGCGGCCGTGCCGGGGGGGGTAGGGGCTGGCAGCGGCCGTGCCGGGGGGGGGGGTAGGGGCTGGCAGCGGCCGTGCCGGGGGGGGGGGTGGCAGGGGCTGGGGGGGGGCCAGCGGCCATGCTGGGGGGGGGGGTAGGGGCTGGCAGTGGCCGTGCGGGGGGGGGGGGGTAGGGGCTGGCAGTGGCCGTGCGGGGGGGGGGTAGGGGCTGGCAGCGGCCGTGCGGGGGGGGGGGCTGGGGGGTAGGGGCTGGCAGTGGCCGTGCGGGGTAGGTAGGGGCTGGCAGCGTCCGTGCCGGGGGGTCAGAGGCTGGCAGAGCAGCGGGGAGGGGCAGCAGCCGTGCATGTCGGTGCATGGGGAGTGGCCAGGTGAAGCCCCGTGGGCAGGGCTGGCAGCTCTTTGGGGTGGTAGTGGCAGCAGGTGGCCTGGCCGGGTCAAGTCCAGGCCTGGCGGAGCTGGTGAGTCCTGGCGCGGCTGCGGGGCCGGCTGGGCGGGGTCCGGAGCCGCCCGTCCCTGAGCCGGCGCCTCTGCTCTGGCAGGTGTCGAAGAAGCTGCCCATCATTGTAGAGGACCGGAACGACAACGCCCCCATTTTCCAGGGCCAGCCCTACGTCGCCAACGTCTCCGAGGTGCGCGCCCCGCCAGGCCCGCCCCGCTTCCCCCCGGCCGGCCCCTCCCCGGGCCGTGCAGCCGAGCCCGGCCCTGCTTCTCCTCAGCCCCCGGAGCCAGCATGCCCCCGCCGGGCCGGAACAGGACGGGCAGCCGCTGTCCTCCGCAGGCGCTGAGCCGGTCCCCGCGGGTGGCTTGGCACGGCCCCTGGGGGGCTGTGGAGCAGTGCACGTGGGACGGACCTGCAGGCCCTGTCCCCATGGCAGCCTCGGGGGGCTGTGAGGGGTCGCGGGGCTGTTGCGTACATGCAGATGTATATGCAAATGTATGCAAATCACTGCTTTCCCACGGCCAGGCACGAATACACAGATCAAGGCCAGAGCACACAGCACGCAGGCCCCCGTAACAAAATGCAGCACGGAGCCCTGTCCGTGAGCAGCGACCGTGCAGGCCCTGGGCTACAACCCTGCTAGGCCCACAAACACAGCGGCTGCTGGCCACGGGCCACGGGCCGCCCACAGGCCACGTGCGGAGTAGCCCTGCGCAGGGCGTAGCACGAGGGGCGGCGAGAGCCAGGAAGACGGGAGGGAGGAGTCAGAGCTGGTCAGCCGCCCCGCGCAGCCCCCCCCGGTTCCTCGTGCAGGCGGGTGGCGGGAGGGACAAGGCACCGGCCCAAGCCAAGCTCCCACCAGTCCGCAGCCCTCGGGGGGCTGCCCCTGGCACCTCCCCAGCCAGCGGGACCCACACCCTGTGTTCCAGGCCTGGCCCAGAGGCAGCGTCATCTACACGGTGCTGGCCAAGGACCCCGACCTGGGCAACGCCGCCAGAGTGCACTACGAGGTCGCGTCGGTGAGTGCGGGCAGCTGCCTTGGGGGGGGGGGCCGGTCACTTCTGTGGGGCGGGGGGCAGCCACCTCGGGGGGCAGGGTGGGGTGGAGCAGGGCAGGGGGGGTGAGCTGCCTTGGGGGGCAGCGTGGGACAGAGCAGGGCAAGGGGAGCTGCCTTGGGAGGAAGGGTGGGGTGGGGTGGGGTGGGGTGGAGGTGGGGGGGCAGGGGAAGCTGCCTTGGGGGTCAGGGTGGGGTGGGGTGGAGGGAGCTGCCTTGGGGGAGGGGGAGGCGGGGAGAGCCGCCCCACGCCGGCTGAGGGGCACGACGGCTCCCCAGCGGGTGGCGAGGCCGGGCCAGCACAGGCGGGTCTCTGGGAGCCTGGCGGGCGGGGGAGCGAGAGCCTGGCCCTGCAGGATGTGACAAGTCCCCCCCCCCAGCTGCCTGTCCATCCATCTGCCTCAAGCCACCGCCCGGCAGCCCCCCCCTCGGGGACTCCCCGGCTGGGCACAGCCACGTCCCCAGCAGCCGCCAGAGAGCAGCACTGCTCCACGCTGGCCGCCAGCGTCCCCCTGCCCTGGCTGTGAGGAGGGGACGCTGGGGGGAGGGCAGGGAGTGGGGGAGCCAGCTGGTGGCGGGGGGGGCTCTGGTCGCTGTGCCCCAGCCGGCGCTGGGGGCCAGGGCTGTGGGGGCCCATGCCTAGGAGGAGCACGGGCTGCGGGGGCCTGGCCGGCTGCTCCCCCGTGGCCCTGGGGCTCTCGGGGGTGGGGGCGAGGGTCCTGGGGGACAGGTCTGGCTCTGCACCCAGCTCGGGCTGCCCCCTCCTGGCCCCCCAGGTGACCCCCGACGATGCGAAGAACCACCTGCTGTTCTCCATGCTGCCCAACGGGACGCTGGTGCTGAACGGCTCCCTGAGCTACACCAGCCAGAGCACCTACTACCAGCTGCAGATCAAGGCCACGGTGCGTGGGGGGGGAACGGGGGGCGGGCGGGGGGGCCGGGGGGCTGCTGGCCGGGTCTCACGGGATCTCTGCTCCCCAGGACGGCGGGGGCCTGCTAAACAGCGCGCTCGTCCACCAGAGCTCGGTCGCCTACCTGTCCGTCAACGTGCTGGACGAGCCCGACCTGGCCCCGCAGTTCCTGGGCGAGCCCTACGTGGCCTCCGTGCCCGAGAACTGCCCCCTGGTAAGCGGCCCCGCCCCCGGCCAGACGCCCTGCTGCTGCCATGCCGCGGCCGCGATGTGGGGGGACCCTGCCCTCGGCTGGCATGGCCCATGGAGACCCCAGCTCCCAGCATGCCCTGGGCCAGGGCTGGCTGCGGGAGCCGGGGAGGCTGGGAGGGTCCCGCGCCCGCTCTGGGGGGCAGGAGCCAGTGGACCCCCTAAGAGCCGGGGGAAGGAGCTGCCGAGACCCCTTCCCCCGGGGCAAGCCAGCCCTGCGCCCCCGTCTGTGCCCGGGCAGTGGGGAGGGGTGAGCTGGGCCCAGGCGGGTGGGGGCAACGCGGGGGGGGGGGGAGGCCAGGTCCCCCCCTCACCAACTCCTGGTTCCAGGGCACCCCGGTGCTGAGCGTGTTGGCCGTGGACAGAGACAAGGGTGTGAACTACGCCGTCAACTACAGCCTCCTGGGTGAGTGCAGGCAGGGCTGGGGCTCCGCCAGCCCCCTTGGGGCCATGCCCCTTGGCGCAGGGGCCAGCGGGGGGGGCTCGGGTGCATGGGGCAGCTGGGGCAGTCACTGGGTGGATGTGTGGGGGCATGGGCCTCAGTCACACGGAGGCAGAGTTGGGGGGCCGGAGCAGGGGCCCAGCCCTGTGCAGTAGCTGGGGGGTCCCACAGCCCTTCGGCCCCACGCCTGGGGCAGGCCCTGGGGAGCAGCCGGGCGCCGTTACCCAGCCCACAGAGCAGCGCCCCAGGCAGGTGCGCGGGGAGGCCCTGGCGGGAGGGGCAGGAGATCGGGAGGCCCAGCACGCCTGCCCCCCAGCGGCACCCAGCCCACGTGGGCATGGCTCCCTGGCACGCGCGGAGCAGCGGTGCCATCCTGCCAGGGCAGCCCGGGGGCAGGAGCCGCCTGTGCGGGCCACGTGGGGCGGGGGCCGGGGCAGGCGTGATCCCCCCAGGGGACAGTCCCCCGGGGTTGTGCCCCCAGGGCCCTTGGGCTCTGCCCCCAGCCAGCCTCAGCCCCTCGCCCGTCCCCAGATGCCAGCGGGCCCTTCGCCATCAACCTCACCACGGGCACCATCACCCTGCACCGCGCCCTGGACAGGGAGCAGCTGCCCAGCGAGGAGGTGTTGCTGCACGTGCTGGTGAGTGAGGGGGGGGCAGCTGGGGGAGCCCTGCCCCCCCCTCATGCCTCCGCCCCCAGCTTCCAAGCCACGCCCCTCCCCACCCCAGCCCCTGGCCCATCCTCTCCAGTGACCCCGCCCCCAACCCCGCCCCCCCCTCCAGTGCTCTGGCCCCCCAGGACCCACCCCCTACCCTCCAGTGCCTCATCCCCTCCCCCAGTGCCCTGTCACGGCTCCCAGGTGGCACCACCCTTGGCCCCTCGGCTCCTGGGCGGACCCCCCCTCAGTGCTCCTTCTCGGGGAGCCCCCCCTCCAGCGACAGTGAGACAGCCCTTCCTCAGGGGGCCACTCCAGTGCAGCGACCCTCTCTGGGGGGCCCCTCTCACCTGGGAGGGTCGCCCCTCCACCTCCGGGACGGCGCCTCTCAGGGCCTCCAGCCGCCTTCCTCCGCCGTGAGCCCCTCGGGGGGTCCCCTCCCCCCCCCAGCGGGAATAGCGCCCCCGTTCTCCCGCCCAGAGCGACCCCCAGCCGCACCCAGCAGGAGGGGCTGTGGAGCTTTGAACAGCGAAGGATCCCTCTGGCCAGTAACTGCCGGGCACTGAGCCCCCCTGTATGTAACTCCCCCCCCGAGCCCCCAAAACTCCCCCCGTGCTCACCCCCCCGCCCGCCCCGGTGCCCTTCCCCCTTCTGCCCCAGCTGACTGGCCTGCCCTCGCCCAGGCGCAGGAGGAGAAGCTGGACATCTACGCCCAGGCGGCCCAGGCCAGCGCTACGGTGACCATCCAGGTGACCGACGTCAATGACAACAGCCCCCAGTTCTACCAGTGCGAGCTCCCCGCCTGCGACTTCGCCGCCCCCCAGACCCACTTCCAGGGCTCCATCGAGGAGCACGCCCCCGCCCGCGTGCCCGTGGGCAACCTGAGCATCGTTGCCCACGACCCAGACAAGGTGAGCGGTGCTGGGCCACCCCTGCCTCTGGGCCAGGCTAGGAGACCAGAGCTGGGGCAGGGCTGGGGCTGGGGCGGGGGCGGGGCCGGGGCCATCAGCAGGGTCAGGGCCAGGGCCAGGCCCGCTTGCTCCCCCGTAGGGTCCGGCCGGCCTGGGGCAGGCCCCCAGCTGTCTCTCTGCTCTCTCCTGGACAGGGCACCAACGGCACCTTCGAGCTGCGGCTGCAGGGCCAGGCTGCTGCCTCCTTCTCAGTCTCGCCCTCGCGGCTGACGGGCACCGGGGCGGTGCAGATCCTGGTGAAGGACCCCAGCATGGTGGATTACGAGCGGTTCCATCAGATGACCGTGGAGGTGAGAGCCACAGAGGGTGCAGGGGAGAGGACGGAGCGTGGGGGTCTCAGGAGGTGCTGCTGGGGGGGGGGAGGGGTCATCCGAGTGAATTGCTCAGGGGCTGGGCTCCTTCCCACCCAAGGCTGGTCCCCCGCCCGCCCGCCAGCCCCCTGTGCCTCCAGCAGCCGACTCCCGGCAGTCCCGCTTGCCTGGGAAGGGGCTGCCGATCCCAACGCCCCAGCCACGTCCCGGGCAATGTGTCGCTTAGCCCCCCAGAGCGGAGGGGGCCCGTCCTTGGGCCTGCAGCCTAGGGGCCGTGCGGGCCGCGGTGGGAGGGGGATGGCGTTGAAGGAATCAAACAGGCACCAACGGCAAAGCCCTGGGCTCCGGCTTGGAGCAGAGGCGGAGCCGGCGGCCGGTTCCAGCCAAGTCTCGGCTCCCTCCGCAGCCGGGAGGGGCCCTGGGCCCTTGCTCTGAGCAGAGCTCCTCTGGCAGGGAGAGCCGGCTTGGGGACCCAGTGCAGGGAGCCCCTGCTCTGCCGCGTCTGGAGTCCCCGGGCCAGGCTCCCGTGCGGGTCGGAGCGTGCCTGGGCCCATTGACCGGCGGGTGCGTCCATTCACAACGGGCTGGCCAAGCCTCCGGGGTTGTGAACAGCCGCCAGAGCAAGCCCCCAGCGCTTCCCGCACAGCCAGCGCCAGGGGCACACGCAGGCCCCCCCGGCCCTGGCCCAGGACTGGGTGCACCCCTAGAGCAGCAGTTGCAACGCTGCTCTGCTGTCCCGGGCACAGCTCAGCAGCGCCCCACTGGGCCCCGAGCCAGGCGAGCCCTGGGCCCAGCCAGCTGCTGGCCAGGGGGCCCTGCCCCCTCGCCCTGGGGCCAGCGCTGTGCTCTGCTGAGACCTGGCAGCGTGAGGCAGGCAGCGCGTCCGGCCCCAAATCCTTGGTGGCGCCCTCCTGGCAGCTCCCAGCTGGCTGCAGGGAGCCACATCCCATCGGGCTGGGCTGGTGGGGGGGGGGACCACCCTGCTCTCCGGGGGCTGCCCAAAGATCCTCCTTGGCGCCGTGCGACAGGTGCTGCCCAGCCTGCCCTCCACGTCGAGGGGCCCGGGCCCACGTCGCTGCAGGGGGGAGCTGGGCAGCAGCCCCCGCGGTCAGGGCAGCTCCAGCCGCGTGCCCCTGGCCTTGGCCACGGTCACAGGCAGCCCCACAGATAGCCCAGTGGGGCCAGCAGGGTGAAGATGGGGGGCTTGGCAGGTGTGGGTCAGACATTCCCTTCCCCGGGAGGGGGCTTGGTGGGTTTAGGGGTGACACGGCCCCTCCCCATCCTGCAGATCGTTGCCAACGACACCGGGAACCCTGGGAACTGCTGCTCCAGCGCCATGGTGACCATCCACGTGCTAGACGTCAACGACCACAGCCCCACGTTCGGGCAGGACGTCTACAGGCTGCAGGTGCTGGAGAACAGCCCGCCGGGCACCGTCGTCTCCAACGTCACGGTGAGGGAGCCTGCGGGGCAGCGCGCTCTGGGGCGCCCTGGGCAGGGGACCTTGGGGGTCCCACTGCCGCGGCACCAACGGGCTCTTCCGCCTTTTGCAGGCCACTGACCCGGACAGCGCCGACTGGGGCAGGATCACCTACAGGCTGCTGCCCGAGAGCATGTACGTCCCCTGCCTGCCCGCGGGCGCCCCAGGGGCCGGGCCGGCTGCGCCCTCACTGCCATGGGCGATGGGCCGGGCCCGGCGTGCTGGTGACGCAGGCGCTGTCTGTCCGTCCGTCCCACAGCCTGGACGTGTTCGCGGTGAACGCCAGCAGCGGGGAGGTGCTGGTGCACAACGGCAGCTGGCTGGACCGCGAGACCCGCTCGGTCTATTACGCCACCCTGCAGGCCGTGGACGGGGGCAACATGACCGGCTCCACCCTCCTCGAGATCTCGCTGCTGGACGCCAACGACAACCCCCCCGTGCTCAGCGGCTCCTACAACGTCTTCGTCAGCGAGGGGCAGAGCGTCAGTGTGCAGATCCAGGTGGGGCGGGGCCCGGGCACCTTCCAGGCCTGGCGCTGCCTCGGGAGCCTCCAGTGGGGGCGCTGGGGCCCTCCCGGGCTGTGGGGAGCCCCTGGACACCAAGCCTGGCCAGGGCCCCCAGTGGAGCCAGGGCGGAGTGGGCAGGGCGCTGGCAGGTGAGGCCGCATGGCACAGGGAGCACGGCCGGCCTGGTACCGCGGAGAGGGGCTCCCTGCCCCTGGGCCTGTGGGGAGAGCTCGGGGCTCTGTATCCCGCCCTGACGCTCCAGCGGCCTCCTTTCCAGGCCTTTGACAGTGACGAGCCGGGCACCAACAACAGCCGCCTGCGCTTCCAGCTGGAGCCTGGGCCCTACAGCACCAACTTCAGCCTGGACCCGGAGACCGGGCTGCTGCGCAGCGTGGGGCCGCTGGACTGCGAGGCCATCGACCCGGCGCTGCAGGGGAAGGTGGTGGTGACCGTGCGGGTGCACGACCTGGGTGTCCCATCGCTCAGCTCCCTCGTCAACGTCACCATCACTGTGGAGGTAAAGAGGCAAGGGATGGGGGGGCAGGCTGGGGTGGGCGGGGCCCTGCGCTTGCTGAGGGTGCCAGGCTGGGGTGGGCGGGGCCCTGCGCTTGCTGAGGGTGCCAGGCTGGGGTGGGCGGGGCCCTGCGCTTGCTGAGGGTGCCAGGCTGGGGTGGGCGGGGCCCTGGCCATGCTGTGGTGAGATATGGGGGCTCCCGAATCTCTCTGATGGGCAGAAGTATCTGTGACTGCCACGTCTGCCCCCTGCGTCCGTGTAACGAGTTTGGTCCTGTGTACACGCACCCCTTGGCGGCTGAAGGGGGGGGTCTCCCAATAGTTACTCACCTGGCTGCAGGCGAGTCAATGTCTAGTCTGTGGCCAGGGTTCAGGTCTCTTCTTTCACCCCCCTCCCCCCACTCAGGTGTGGTTTGCAGGGTGTGGGGGGAGGGCGGGGACCCAGGCCCACTCTCTCCTCGGGGACCCGGCCCAGGGACCCTATGCGTAGCCGTTACCTGCCAAGTTTCAAAGTCCATAGTTGTGGTCATGTCCATGGGCCACTTCATAGAATCACAGGACTGGAAGGGACCTCGAGAGGTCGAGTCCAGCCCCCCGCCCTCAGGGCAGGACCACTTCCCCGGGATGCCGTTCCATCCAGCCCTTCTCTAGGGCCCTGTTGCTGAATTGCCCTCGTCCGGGGTTCTGCAGAGCGGTCGCTGGCTAGCCTTTAGCCGCAGGATCTAGCGCCACTCACGTACGGGGCCCAGCTCCCCATTGGAGCTGTCCAGGGTTCTGGTGTTCCCCAGTCAGCCCAGAAGCCCCAGTTGAGCTCCAGGAAGGAACTGACAGGCCTTAGCTAGCAGCTCCTTATATAGCAGCCGGCCACGTCCTGATTGGCTGCAGCGAAGGCTGCCGCTCTACCCTGCTCGGAGGCCCTCTCCACTGCTCCTGCCACTGGCCAGGGTGCTGAAAGGCCTCCAGCGGGATGGTCGGGCTTTGTCTACCCCATCACAGTCTGCCTCTGCCGCGTCTGCCCCGGTCCAGCTGGGCACTGTGGGGCCCACTAAGGGCCTGTACTTCTCCCCTTAGGATGTTAATGACAACCCGCCCGTGTTCCTCAACGAGCCCTTTTTCTTCTCCGTGCGGGAGGGCCTGGCAGGTACGGGGGGCTGCACGGCGGGGTGGGGCATTGTGGGGCACTCTGAACCCCAGCAATGGGCCAATTGGGGGGCAGGGCTGACAGTGGGGAGGTGTGGGGCACTGTCAGTCCAGCAGCAGAGCGGGGACAGGGGCAGTGGGGACAGTCCAGGGGTGGGGCAGGGGCAGTGGGGACAGTCTGGGGGCAGGGCAGGGGCAGTGGGGACAGTCCGGGGGCAGGGCAGGGGCAGTGGGGACAGTCCGGGGGCAGGGCAGGGGCAGTGGGGACAGTCCAGGGGTGCGGCAGGGGCAGTGGGGACAGTCTGGGGGTGGGGCAGGGGCAGTGGGGACAGTCTGGGGGTGGGGCAGGGACAGTGGGGGACAGTCCGGGGGCACGGCAGGGGCAGTGGGGGACAGTCCAGGGGTAGGGCAGGGGCAGTGGGGACAGTCCGGGGGCACGGCAGGGGCAGTGGGGGACAGTCTGGGGCAGGGCAGGGGCAGTGGGGACAGTCTGGGGGTGGGGCAGGGGCAGTAGGGACAGTCCGGGGGCACGGCAGGGGCAGTGGGGGACAGTCTGGGGCAGGGCAGGGGCAGTGGGGACAGTCTGGGGGTGGGGCAGGGGCAGTGGGACAGTCCAGGGCAGGGGCAGTGGGGACAGTCCGGCAGCAGGGCAGGGATGGTGCTGACGGTTCCCCCACCCCCAGGCGCCTTCGTGGGCAGCGTGGAGGCGATGGACGCGGACCAAACCGAGGCCCATCACCGCATCTCCTTCCAGTTGGTCAGCGGCGGCGGGTCCAGCAGCTTCCTCCTGCGCTCCATCCGCCTGCGCCCAGGGCACTACCAGGGCAACCTGTCCCTGGACCCGGACGTGGCGCTGGACTACGACCGGCTGCACCCGGCGAACTTCACCCTGACGGTGCAGGCGGAGAACACGGGCACCGGCGATGTGCTCAACGTGGTGACCGCCGCGGTGCAGGTGCAGGTGCTGGACGTGAACGACGAGCCGCCCAGCCTGGTGCAGGCCTCGCTGAAGGCCGTGAGCGTGGCCGAGGGTGCCCCGCCCGGGCTGCTCACCACCCTGCAGGCCTCCGACCCCGACACCAACCACTCACTGCGCTTCCAGGAGCTGGCCACGGCCTGTCAGAAGGGTGCGGCTCCCGCGGGCCACGTGTGCCAGGGCTGGTTCTACCTGGCACCCAACGGCTCCGTGTTTGTGAACAGCTCGCAGATTGACTATGAGGCGTGCGACCGGGTGACCCTCACCCTGCGTGTGGAGGACACGCGCACCGAGAAGGGCAACCCCTACAGCAGCAATGGTGGGCTGGCCCCGCCCCGCGCGACACTGCTTGCACCAGCCACTCCCAGCAGGGGGCGCTGTGGGGGTGGGGCGCTGCCTGGGGGGATCCTGGATACTCCAGCCCCAGAGTCTCTCAGCAGGAGGGCGCTGTGGGGGGGGGGGCGCTGGCAGGGGGGTCCCTGGATACTCCAGCCCCAGAGTCTCCCAGCAGGGGGCGCTGTGGGGGGGGCGCTGGCTGGGGGGTTCCTGGATATTCCAGCCCCAGAGTCTCCCAGCAGGGGACGCTGTGGGGGGGGGCGCTGGCTGGGGGGTTCCTGGATACTCCAGCCCCAGAGTCTCCCAGCAGGGGGCGCTGTGGGGAGTGGGACACTGGCTGGGGGGGTCCCTGGATACTCTGGCCCCAGAGTCTCCCAGCAGGGGGCGCTGTGGGGAGTGGGACGCTGGCTGGGGGGGTCCCTGGATACTCTGGCCCCAGAGTCTCCCAGCAGGGGGCGCTGTGGGGGGGGGCGCTGGCTGGGGGGTTCCTGGATACTCCATCCCCAGAGTCTCCCAGCAGGGGGCGCTGTGGGGGGGTGGGGCGCTGGCAGGGGGGTCCCTGGATACTCCGGCCCCAGAGTCTCCCAGCAGGGGGCGCTGTGGGGAGTGGGACGCTGGCTGGGGGGGTCCCTGGATACTCTGGCCCCAGAGTCTCCCAGCAGGGGGCGCTGTGGGGGGGGGCGCTGGCTGGGGGGTTCCTGGATACTCCATCCCCAGAGTCTCCCAGCAGGGGGCGCTGTGGGGGGGCGCTGGCTGGGGGGTTCCTGGATACTCCATCCCCAGAGTCTCCCAGCAGGGGGCGCTGTGGGGGGGCGCTGGCAGGGGGGTCCCTGGATACTCCAGCCCCAGTCTCCCAGCAGGGGGCGCTGTGGGGGGGGGCGCTGGCAGGGGGGTCCCTGGATACTCCAGTCCCAGTCTCCCAGCAGGGGGCGCTGTGGGGGGGCGCTGGCAGGGGGGTCCCTGGATACTCCGGCCCCAGAGTCTCCCAGCAGGGGGCGCTGTGGGGGGGGCGCTGGCAGGGGGGTTCCTGGATACTCCGGCCCCAGAGTCTCCCAGCAGGGGGCGCTGTGGGGGGGCGCTGGCAGGGGGGTCCCTGGATACTCCGGCCCCAGTCTCCCAGCAGGGGGCGCTGTGGGGGGGGCGCTGGCAGGGGGGTCCCTGGATACTCCGGCCCCAGTCTCCCAGCAGGGGGCGCTGTGGGGGGGGCGCTGGCAGGGGGGTCCCTGGATACTCCGGCCCCAGAGTCTCCCAGCAGGGGGCGCTGTGGGGGGGCGCTGGCAGGGGGGGTCCCTGGATACTCCAGCCCCAGTCTCCCAGCAGGGGGCGCTGTGGGGGGGGCGCTGGCAGGGGGGTTCCTGGATACTCCGGCCCCAGAGTCTCCCAGCAGGGGGCGCTGTGGGGGGGCGCTGGCAGGGGGGTTCCTGGATACTCCGGCCCCAGAGTCTCCCAGCAGGGGGCGCTGTGGGGGGGGTGGGGCGCTGGCAGCGGGGTCCCTGGATACTCCGGCCCCAGTCTCCCAGCAGGGGGCGCTGTGGGGGGGGGCTCTGGCAGGGGGGTCCCTGGATACTCCAGCCCCAGTCTCCCAGCAGGGGGCGCTGTGGGGGGGGGCGCTGGCAGGGGGGTTCCTGGATACTCCGGCCCCAGAGTCTCCCAGCGGGGGGCGCTGTGGGGGGGGGCGCTGGCAGGGGGGTCCCTGGATACTCCAGCCCCAGTCTCCCAGCAGGGGGTGCTGTGGGGGGGGGGCGCTGGCTGGGGGGTTCCTGGATACTCCAGCCCCAGAGTCTCCCAGCAGGGGGCGCTGTGGGGGGGGCGCTGGCAGGGGGGTCCCTGGATACTCCAGCCCCAGAGTCTCCCAGCAGGGGGCGCTGTGGGGGGGCGCTGGCAGGGGGGTCCCTGGATACTCCAGCCCCAGAGTCTCCCAGCGGGGGGCGCTGTGGGGGGGGGCGCTGGCTGGGGGGTTCCTGGATACTCCAGCCCCAGTCTCCCAGCAGGGGGCGCTGTGGGGGGGCGCTGGCTGGGGGGTCCCTGGATACTCCAGCCCCAGTCTCCCAGCGGGGGGCGCTGTGGGGGGGGGTGGGGCGCTGGCTGGGGGGTCCCTGGATACTCCGGCCCCAGTCTCCCAGCAGGGGGCGCTGTGGGGGGGTGGGGCGCTGGCTGGGGGGTCCCTGGATACTCCGGCCCCAGTCTCCCAGCAGGGGGCGCTGTGGGGGGGGTGGGGCGCTGGCTGGGGGGTCCCTGGATACTCCGGCCCCAGTCTCCCAGCAGGGGGCGCTGTGGGGGGGCGCTGGCAGGGGGGTCCCTGGATACTCCAGCCCCAGTCTCCCAGCAGGGGGCGCTGTGGGGGGGCGCTGGCAGGGGGGTCCCTGGATACTCCGGCCCCAGTCTCCCAGCAGGGGGCGCTGTGGGGGGGCGCTGGCAGGGGGGTCCCTGGATACTCCAGCCCCAGAGTCTCCCAGCAGGGGGCGCTGTGGGGGGGCGCTGGCAGGGGGGTCCCTGGATACTCCAGCCCCAGAGTCTCCCAGCGGGGGGCGCTGTGGGGGGGGGCGCTGGCTGGGGGGTTCCTGGATACTCCAGCCCCAGTCTCCCAGCAGGGGGCGCTGTGGGGGGGCGCTGGCTGGGGGGTCCCTGGATACTCCAGCCCCAGTCTCCCAGCGGGGGGCGCTGTGGGGGGGGGTGGGGCGCTGGCTGGGGGGTCCCTGGATACTCCGGCCCCAGTCTCCCAGCAGGGGGCGCTGTGGGGGGGTGGGGCGCTGGCTGGGGGGTCCCTGGATACTCCGGCCCCAGTCTCCCAGCAGGGGGCGCTGTGGGGGGGCGCTGGCAGGGGGGTCCCTGGATACTCCAGCCCCAGTCTCCCAGCAGGGGGCGCTGTGGGGGGGCGCTGGCAGGGGGGTCCCTGGATACTCCGGCCCCAGTCTCCCAGCAGGGGGCGCTGTGGGGGGGTGGGGCGCTGGCTGGGGGGTCCCTGGATACTCCGGCCCCAGTCTCCCAGCAGGGGGCGCTGTGGGGGGGGTGGGGCGCTGGCTGGGGGGTCCCTGGATACTCCGGCCCCAGTCTCCCAGCAGGGGGCGCTGTGGGGGGGCGCTGGCAGGGGGGTCCCTGGATACTCCGGCCCCAGTCTCCCAGCAGGGGGCGCTGTGGGGGGGGGCGCTGGCAGGGGGGTTCCTGGATACTCCGGCCCCAGTCTCCCAGCAGGGGGCGCTGTGGGGGGGCGCTGGCAGGGGGGTCCCTGGATACTCCGGCCCCAGTCTCCCAGCGGGGGTGCTGGGGGCGCAGGGCTGGAGCCCCGGCTGGGGGCGTGATTCTGGCTAGCCTGGCCCACAGCAGGAGGAAGGGCCCATGGGGCGGGGGGCTGGAGACCTGCCTGATGCTGGGGCGGGGGGGCCGTGAGACCCGCGCTCTGTGACGGGGGCTCTGGCTTTGGCCCCTTCCCAGAGACGCTGACGATCCTGATCAGCGACGTGAACGACAACAGCCCCAGGTTCCAGCCCACGAACGAGACCTTCGGTGAGAGCCGGCCCGGGCACGGGGCCTGGGGGGCAGCTGGGCCCCGGGGCGGGGCGGGGAGCAGCTCGTGGGGCCTGGGGGGCGGGGCGGGGCGCAGCTCGTAGGGCCTGGGGGGCGGGGCGGGGAGCAGCTCGCGGGGCCTGGGGGGCAGGCTGGGGCGCAGCTCGTGGGGCCCTGCCCATCCCGGAGGAGCTAGGGACCCGGGGCCGAGACGCCGTTTCTCAGGCTTGTGCCCTCCCCAGCAGCGCCCGGACCCCCGCGGGGCAGCCCCGGCGCCAGGCCTGGCCTGAGATCCTGGGCCCTGCCGAGGGCAGCGGCACCTTCAGAGCCGGGAGGGGCCCCTGCGGCTGCAGGCCCCGGGCCCCGCCCTGGTGAGCCGAGCCGCACGCTGGGACTGAGCCTCTCTCTCCTTCTCAGTGGTGGTCCCTGAGGTGGCTCCCGTGGGCCTGCCGGTGGCTGTGGTCAAGGTGAGCCGGCCGCGTGTCTGTGCGGGGCCTGGAGCTGCGCTGGGGTACGGGTCAGCCGGGGGGGCTGCGCTGGGAGGTGGGGGCCACGCTGGGGGGCGGGGGTGCAGCCCGGGGGGGCCATGCTGAGGGGGTGGGGGTGCAGCCCGGGGGGGCCGCGCTGGGGGGCGGGGGTGCAGCCCGGGGGGGCCATGCTGAGGGGGTGGGGGTGCAGCCCAGGGGGGGCCGTGCTGGGGGGCGGGGGTGCAGCCCGGGGGGGGCCATGCTGAGGGGGTGGGGGTGCAGCCCGGGGGGGCCGCGCTGGGGGGCGGGGGTGCAGCCCGGGGGGGGCCATGCTGAGGGGGTGGGGGTGCAGCCCGGGGGGGCCGCGCTGGGGGGTGGGGGTGCAGCCCGGGGGGGGCCGCGCTGGGGGACGGGGGTGCAGCCCGGGGGGGCCACGCTGGGGGGCGGGGGTGCAGCCCGGGGGGGCCGCACTGGGGGGCCGGGGTGCAGCCCGGGGGGGCCACGCTGGGGGGCAGGGGTGCAGCCCGGGGGGGCCATGCTGAGGGGGCGGGGGTGCAGCAGGGGGGCCGTGCTGAGGGGGCGGGGGTGCAGCCCGGGGGGGCCACGCTGGGGGGCAGGGGTGCAGCCCGGGGGGGCCATGCTGAGGGGGCGGGGGTGCAGCCCGGGGGGGCCACGCTGGGGGGCGGGGGTGCAGCCCGGGGGGGCCGCGCTGGGGGGCGGGGGTGCAGCCCGGGGGCCGTGCTGGGCCGTGACAGCCCAGGTCTCCTGCCGCAGGCCAAAGACGCCGACTCGGGGCTGCAGGGAGCCGTCACCTTCAGCATCTCCAGGGAGCTGTTCCTGCAGGAGAACGGGCCCAACCGCACCCTCAGCAACGTCTTCACGGTGGCCACGGCGGCCGAGGGGGGCTTCTACGTCGGCAGCGTCCAGTAATGCGGGCGGGGGCAATGGGGCGCGGGGGGAGTGTGGCATAGGGAGGGCCGGGGGCAGTGGGGCATGGGGGGAGCGGGGCCCAGGGCAGGGGGAGCGGGGCCCAGGGAGGGGGAACAGGGGGTGCGGGGCCCAGGGAGGGGGAACAGGGGTGCGGGGCCCAGGGAGGGGGAACAGGGGGAGCCTGGGCCAGAGCAGGGGGAGCGGGGCCCAGGGCAGGGGGAGCAGGGGGAGCCTGGGCCAGAGCAGGGGGAACAGGGGTAGCGGGGCCCAGGGCAGGGAGAGCAGGGGGTGCCTGGGCCAGAGCAGGGGGAGCAGGGGGAGCGGGGCCCAGGGAGGGAGAACAGGGGGTGCAGGGCCCAGGGAGGGGGAACAGGGGGTGCGGGGCCCAGGGCAGGGGGAGCAGGGGGAGCGGGGCCCAGGGCAGGGGGAGCAGGGGGAGCCTGGGCCAGAGCAGGGGGAGCGGGGCCCAGGGAGGGGGAACAGGGGGTGCGAGGCCCAGGGAGAGGGAACAGGGGGTGCGAGGCCCAGGGAGAGGGAACAGGGGGTGCGGGGCCCAGGGAGAGGGAACAGGGGGTGCGAGGCCCAGGGAGGGGGAACAGGGGTGCGGGGCCCAGGGAGAGGGAACAGGGGGAGCGGGGCCCAGGGAGGGGGAACAGGGGGTGCGGGGCCCAGGGAGAGGGAACAGGGGGAGCGGGGCCCAGGGAGAGGGAACAGGGGGTGCGGGGCCCAGGGAGAGGGAGCAGGAGTGCGGGGCCCAGGGAGGGGGAACAGGGGTGCGGGGCCCAGGGAGGGGGAGCAGGCACAGCTTACACCCAGCCGTCCCGGCAGAGTTGCCAGCAGCCTGGACGGGTCGCTGAAGGGCCGGTACCAGGTGACGGTGGAGGCCAGGGACGGCGGGACCCCCTCGCTCAGCTCCTCGACCGTGCTGCTGGTGAGTGCGCTGCCGCCCACATGCCCAGCCAGCGCCGTGCCCGGCTCCGTGGCCACGCCCAGCCTGGCTCACCCACCCATGCCTCCCCACCCACAGATCTTCACCGTGGACCAGAGCTACCGGGTCCAGCTGGTGTTCTCCACCTCCGTGAACGAAGTGCAGGCGAACGTGGACAGGATCAAAGCGTGAGGGGCTGGGTGTGGGGCACGGCTGGGGGGCAGAGATGTCCCACCCTGAATCTGCACAGTCACCGGGGTGGCTTGCCAGGGCCTGGCCAGCCGTTCGCACCCACGTGTGCAGGCCTCGTGGCAGGGTTCACCTTTGGGACCCTGGGTGCCCAGGACATGTGGCAGGCTCAGGGCCCATCTCCCACCAAGCCCCCAGCCCACTATTCCCAGTTCTGCCTTCCCCTTGGCCTGGCACCTCCCCGCCCCCTTGTAGCATGGGCCAGGGAGCACCACGTGCCGAGCGGGGTCCTCCGCTCAGGACCAGCTCTGATGTGACTTTGGAGGGGAGAAGCTGCTGCCGCCATCTGGCTCTGGCCAGAGCATGAGACAGCCTTACACGGCACAGCCCCACGTGGCACAGCCCCACGTGACACAGCCTTACATGGCACAGCCCCACGTGGCACAGCCCTATGTGACACAGCCTTACACGGCACAGCCCCACGTGGCACAGCCCCATGTGACACAGCCTTACACGGCACAGCCCCACGTGACACAGCCTTACATGGCATAGCCCCACGTGACACAGCCCTACATGACACAGCCTTACACGGCACAGCCCCACGTGGCACAGCCCCACGTGACACAGCCTTACATGGCACAGCCCCACGTGACACAGCCCTACGTGGCACACAGTCCCACATTGCACATTCCTACGTGGCACAGACCCACGTGACACAGCCTTACATGGCACAGCCCTACGTGGCACAGCCCTATGTGACACAGCCTTACATGGCACAGCCCCGCGTGGCACAGCCCTATGTGACACAGCCTTACACGGCACAGCCCCGCGTGGCACAGCCCTATGTGACACAGCCTTACATGGCACAGCCCTACGTGGCATAGCCCTATGTGGCACAGCCTTACACGGCACAGCCCCACGTGGCACAGCCCTATGTGACACAGCCTTACATGGCACAGCCCCACATGGCACAGCCCTATGTGGCACAGCCCCACGTGACACAGCCTTACACGGCACAGCCCCACGTGGCACAGCCCTACATAGCACACAGTCCCACATTGCACATTCCTACGTGGCACAGCCCCACGTGACACAGCCTTACATGGCACAGCCCTACGTGGCACAGCCCTACGTGGAACACAGTCCCATATTGCACATTCCTACGTGGCACAGCCTTACGTGGCACAGCCCCACGTGGTACACAGTCCTACGTGACACACCGCCGTGGCACAGGGCTATGCCCCGTGACACAGCCTCACATGACATAGCCCTACCCACCTGCATCTGTGGGGGCTGAGGCAGTGAGCCCAGCCCATGTACCAGGCCCCCTTCTCTTGCTCCAGGGCTTTGACCATGGCGACGAGGACGACGGTCTATGTGGCAGCGATCCAGGCCGTGACGGAGGCCTCGCAGTCCAGGTCGGCCAGGTGCTGCGGCGTGGGGCGGGGGTGGGGGCCCAGGCTGTGGGGAGCTGTGGCTGGGCAGGTGGCAGCTGCTGGTCCTGGGCCGTGGGTCTGCAGGGAGCCGGGACGGGGTGTTGCCAGGCACTCATGGGTGCTAAAGCCAGGGCTGGGGTCACGGGGCAGGGCTGGCACCGAAGTGTCCCTGGGGGTGACGGCCTCGGGCATCCTGCAGGGCCCAGGTGAGGTCGGCGATGGAGGCGTACTTCGTGTACAGCAACGGGACGGCCCTGGAGCTCAGCGACCTCAGCATGTGAGTGGGGGAGCCAGGGGCAGAGGGCAACTGGTGGGGCGGTGTGGGGGGCACTGTGGGCAGCGGATCTGGGCAGCTGTCTGGGGGCACTGTGGGCGGAGGGGTGGGGGGCTGTCTGGGGGCACTGTGGGTGGAGGGGCGGGGGGCTGTGGGGGGCACTGTGGGCGGAGGGCGGGGGGCTGTCTAGGGGCACTGTGGGCGGAGGGGCGGGGGGCTGTGGGGGGCACTGTGGGCGGAGGGGCGGGGGGCTGTGGGGGGCACTGTGGGCGGGGGGGCAGGGGGCTGTCTGGGGGCACTGTGGGCGGAGGGGCGGGGGGCTGTGGGGGGCACTGTGGGCGGAGGGGCGGGGGGCTGTGGGGGGCACTGTGGGCGGGGGGGCAGGGGGCTGTCTGGGGGCACTGTGGGCGGAGGGCAGGGGGCTGTCTAGGGGCACTGTGGGCGGAGGGGCGGGGGGCTGTGGGGGGCACTGTGGGCGGGGGGGCAGGGGGCTGCCTGGGGGCACTGTGGGCGGGGGGCAGGGGGCTGTCTGGGGGCACTGTGGGCGGGGGGCAGGGGGCTGTCTGGGGGCACTGTGGGCGGAGGGGCAGAGGGCTGTGGGGGGCACTGTGGGTGGAGGGGCGGGAGGCTGTGGGGGGCACTGTGGGCGGAGGGGCGGGGGGCTGTGGGGGGCACTGTGGGCGGAGGGGCGGGGGGCTGTGGGGGGCACTGTGGGCAGAGGGACGGGGGGCTTTGGGGGGCACTGTGGGCAGAGGGGCGGGGGGCTGTGGGGGCAGAGGGCTGTCTAGGGGCACTGTGGGCGGAGGGGCGGGGGGTTGTGGGGGGCACTGTGGGCGGAGGGGCAGGGGGCTGTGGGGGGCACTGTGGGCGGAGGGTTGGGGGGCTGTGGGGGGCACTGTGGGCAGAGGGGTGGGGGGCTGTGGGGGGCAGAGGGCTGTCTAGGGGCACTGTGGGCGGAGGGGCGGGGGGTTGTGGGGGCACTGTGGGCGGAGGGGCGGGGGGCTGTGGGGGGCACTGTGGGCGGAGGGGCGGGGGGCTGTGGGGGGCACTGTGGGCGGGGGGCAGGGGGCTGTCTGGGGGCACTGTGGGCGGAGGGGCGGGGGGCTGTGGGGGGCACTGTGGGCGGAGGGGCGGGGGGCTGTGGGGGGCACTGTGGGCGGGGGGCAGGGGGCTGTCTGGGGGCACTGTGGGCGGAGGGGCAGAGGGCTGTGGGGGGCACTGTGGGTGGAGGGGCGGGGGGCTGTGGGGGGCACTGTGGGCGGAGGGGCAGAGGGCTGTGGGGGGCACTGTGGGCGGAGGGGCGGGGGGCTGTGGAGGGCACTGTGGGCGGAGGGGCAGGGGGCGGCAGGGGTGGGGGGCTGTGGGGGGCACTGTGGGCGGAGGGGCGGGGGGCTGTGGGGGGCACTGTGGGCGGAGGGGCGGGGGGCTGTGGGGGGCACTGTGGGCGGAGGGGTGGGGGGCTGTGGGGGTTGGGGGGCTGTGGGCGGAGGGCGGGGGCTGTGGGGGGCACTGTGGGCGGAGGGGCGGGGGGCTGTGGGGGGCACTGTGGGCGGAGAGGCGGGGGGCTGTCTGGGGGCACTGTGGGCGGGTGCTGGCCAGTGCTATCTGTGGGGGGCACTGTGGGCGGAGGGCGGGGGCTGTGGGCGGAGGGGCGGGGGGCTGTGGGGGGCACTGTGGGCGGAGGGGCGGGGGGCTGTGGGGGGCACTGTGGGCGGAGGGGCGGGGGCTGTGGGGGGCACTGTGGGTGGAGGGGCGGGGGGCTGTGGGGGGCACTGTGGGCGGAGGGGCGGGGGGCTGTGGGGGGCACTGTGGGCGGAGGGGCGGGGGCTGTGGGGGGCACTGTGGGCGGAGGGGCGGGGGGCTGTGGGGGGCACTGTGGGCGGAGGGGCGGGGGGCTGTGGGGGGCACTGTGGGCGGAGGGGCGGGGGGCTGTGGGGGGCACTGTGGGCGGAGGGGCGGGGGGCTGTGGGGGGCACTGTGGGCGGAGGGGCGGGGGGCTGTGGGGGGCACTGTGGGCGGAGGGGCGGGGGGCTGTGGGGGGCACTGTGGGCGGAGGGGCGGGGGCTGTGGGGGGCACTGTGGGCGGAGGGGTGGGGGGCTGTGGGGGGCACTGTGGGCGGAGGGGCGGGGGGCTGTCTGGGGGCACTGTGGGTGGAGGGGCGGGGGGCTGTGGGGGGCACTGTGGGCGGAGGGGCGGGGGGCTGTGGGGGGCACTGTGGGCGGAGGGGCGGGGGGCTGTCTGGGGGCACTGTGGGCGGGTGCTGGCCAGTGCTATCTGTGGGGCGCCAGGGCAGGGCCGAGACGGGCCGTCTGGGGCAGCACAAGGGGGCTTCCCATCCGTGTTGTGTCCTCGGCAGAATGGTCCAGAGCCACCCGCAGGCCCTGACGGAGCTGATCCAGCTGGGACTGACCATTATCGTGAGCTGTTTGGCTGCGACGCGCTGGGCAGGGCGGGGCAGGTCGGGCTGGGTGGGGTAGGATGGGGGCAGGGCAGGGTGGGGCAGATTGAGGCAGGATGGGAGGGTAAGGCTAGGCAGGGTAGGGCAGGTAGGGCTGGGTGGTGCAGAGTAGGATGGGGGGCAGGGTGGGGTGGGGCAGGTTGGGAGGGTAGGGCAGGGTGGGTTGAGCTGGGCGGGGTAGGATGGGGGCAGGGCAGGTTGGGAGGATAGGGCTAGGTAGGGCAGGGCAGGATGGGGGCAGGGCGGAGCGGGGCAGGATGGGGGGCGAGGCAGGGCAGGATGGGGGCAGGGCGGAGCGGGGCGGGACGGGGCAGGGCAGGATGGGGGGCAGGGTAGGGCAGGGCGAGGCAGGGCAGGATGGGGGCAGGGCGGGGCGGGACGGGGCAGGGCAGGATGGGGGCAGGGCAGGATGGGGGCAGGGCGGAGCGGGACGGGGCAGGGCAGGATGGGGGGCGGGGCAGGATGGGGGCAGGGCGGAGCGGGACGGGGCAGGGCAGGGCGGGGCAGGGCGGGACGGGGCAGGGCGGGACGGGGCGGGGCAGGATGGGGGCAGGGCAGGATGGGGGCAGGGCGGAGCAGGACGGGGCAGGGCAGGATGGGGGCAGGGTAGGGCGGGGCAGGATGGGGGCAGGGCGGAGCGGGCGGGGCAGGGCAGGATGGGGGCAGGGCGGAGCGGGACGGGGCGGGGCAGGATGGGGGCAGGGCGGAGCGGGGCGGGGCAGGGCAGGATGGGGGCAGGGCGGGGGGGCGGGACGGGGCAGGGCAGGATGGGGGCAGGGCAGGGCGGGGCGGGGCAGGATGGGGGCAGGGCGGAGCGGGGCGGGACGGGGCAGGGCAGGATGGGGGCAGGGCGGAGCGGGGCGGGACGGGGCGGGGCAGGATGGGGGCAGGGCGGGGCGGGGCAGGATGGGGGCAGGGCAGGAGGGGGGCGGGGCAGGATGGGGGCAGGGCAGGATGGGGGCAGGGCGGGGCGGGGCAGGATGGGGGCAGGGCAGGATGGGGGCAGGGCGGGGCGGGGCAGGATGGGGGCAGGGCAGGATGGGGGCAGGGCGGGGCGGGGCAGGATGGGGGCAGGGCAGGATGGGGGCGGGGGGGCGGGGCAGGATGGGGGGCAGGGCAGGATGGGGGCAGGGCGGGGCGGGACGGGGCAGGATGGGGGCAGGGCGGAGCGGGGCGGGGCAGGATGGGGGCAGGGCAGGATGGGGGCAGGGCGGGGCGGGACGGGGCGGGGCAGGATGGGGGCAGGGCAGGATGGGGGCAGGGCGGGGCGGGACGGGGCGGGGCAGGGCAGGATGGGGGCAGGGCAGGATGGGGGCGGGGCAGGGCGGAGCGGGACGGGGCAGGGCAGGGGGGGCGGGGCGGGGCGGGGCGGGACGGGGCAGGGCAGGATGGGGGCAGGGCGGGGCGGGACGGGGCGGGGCGGGGCAGGGCAGGATGGGGGCAGGATGGGGGCGGGGCAGGATGGGGGCAGGGCGGGGCGGGGGGCGGGGCAGGATGGGGGCGGGGCAGGATGGGGGCAGGGCGGGGCGGGGGGACGGGGCAGGATGGGGGCGGGGCAGGATGGGGGCAGGGCGGGGCGGGACGGGACGGGGCGGGGCAGGTGAGACCGCGCCCGGGGCGGCGCTGGAGCCGCTCAGGGTGACGCGTCCGTGCGCCCAGGGCCCCGGGGCGGTGGTGCCGCCCAGCAGGGAGCAGGAGCTGATCGGCATCATCGTGGGCCTGGCGAGCGGCCTGGCGCTGCTGCTGCTCATCATGACGCTGGCCCTGGTGGCCACCAGCAGGAGGTAGGAGCCCCCCCGCTCGGCCCCCCCGCCCGCCCTCGGCGCCAGCCCCTCGCTCACCCCCCGCTCTCCCCGCCCGCAGCCACCGCCGCAAGCTGAAGGCCATGACAGCGCTGAAGGCGGCGTCCACGCTGGTGGCCCACGCGGCCCAGCAGGGCCCGGCCATCCCCGGGACAAACAAGTACAACGCTGAGGGGTGAGCATGGGCCCCGCCGGCCACAGGGAGCGCGCCCCAGAGCCGCCCGCGCTGGGGGCTGGGCTGCAGCCCGGCAGGGGGGTACCGGGGGGCAGGGCCTTGGAGGAGGGGTGGTGAGCCCAGCTCTGGGCCCGCCAGAGGCTGCTGGGAAGCAGAGAGGGGGCGGCCGTGCCAGGGAGCGGCTGGATGTTTCTGGGCCCCAGGCTGCCGCTCCCCATGTGCTGCACCCGACGGCCACCGAGGGCAAAAGCTCCTTAGGTGGCCTCTGGCCCATGTGCCACCCAGCTGCAGGCACTGGCCCACTTCCCAGTGCAGCAGGGGTAGTGCGCCTTGCTGCCGTGGCTGTGCCAACTGTTGCTGTGGTGATTGTGGCTGTGCCGTGGCTGTGCCAACTGTTGCTGTGGTGATTGTGGCTGTGCTGGCTGCTGCTGTGATGTTTGTGGCTGTTGCTGTGGAGACTGTGGCTGTACCGGCTGTTGCTGTGGAGATTGTGGCTGTGCAATGGCTGTGCGGGCTGTTGCTGTGGTGATTGAGGCTGTGCTGGCTGTTGCTGTGGTGATCGTGGCTGTGCCGCCTGTTGCTGTGGTACTTGTGGCTATGCCATGGCTGTGCCGGCTGTTGCTGTGGTGATCGTGGCTGTGCCGGCTGTTGCTGTGCTGGCTGTTGCTGTGGTGATCGTGGCTGTGCCGGCTGCTGCTGTGGTGATCGTGGCTGTGCCGGCTGTTGCTGTGGTGATCGTGGCTGTGCCGGCTGTTGCTGTGCTGGCTGCTGCTGTGGTGATCGTGGCTGTGCCGGCTGTTGCTGCGGTGATCGTGGCTGTGCCGGCTGTTGCTGTGCTGGCTGTTGCTGTGGTGATCGTGGCTGTGCCGGCTGCTGCTGTGGTGATCGTGGCTGTGCCGGCTGTTGCTGTGGTGATCGTGGCTGTGCCGGCTGTTGCTGTGGTGATCGTGGCTGTGCCGGCTGTTGCTGTGCTGGCTGCTGCTGTGGTGATCGTGGCTGTGCCGGCTGTTGCTGCGGTGATCGTGGCTGTGCCGGCTGTTGCTGTGCTGGCTGTTGCTGTGGTGATCGTGGCTGTGCCGGCTGCTGCTGTGGTGATCGTGGCTGTGCCGGCTGTTGCTGTGGTGATCGTGGCTGTGCCGGCTGTTGCTGTGCTGGCTGCTGCTGTGGTGATCGTGGCTGTGCCGGCTGTTGCTGCGGTGATCGTGGCTGTGCCGGCTGTTGCTGCGGTGATTGTGGCTGTGCCGGCTGTTGCTGTGCTAGCTGTTGCTGTGGTGATCGTGGCTGTGCCGTGGCTGTGCCGCCTGTTGCTGTGGTACTTGTGGCTATGCCGTGGCTGTGCCGGCTGTTGCTGTGGTGATCGTGGCTGTGCCGGCTGTTGCTGTGGTGATCGTGGCTGTGCCGGCTGTTGCTGTGGTGATCGTGGCTGTGGTGATTTGCTGTGCTGTTGCGTTGCTCACCTGGCTGTTCTCTCCCCAGGGCCAACCCAGTGCTCAATCTCACCCTGGACACGCCCACGGACCTGGGCTTTGAGGAGGACTCCGACGCCGCTAGGTGGGCCAGGCACCAGCCCTTAGGGGGTTGGGCTGTGGTGCCCCAGACCCCAGGGGGACAAGCCAGGGCAACCCAGCTGGGCTCTCGGTGTCCCCTCCCCACCCTGGGGGTCCCTGGCTAACCTGTGCTGCTCCCTCCTGCAGCGTGAACTCGCTGGACGAGAACAGCGTGGAGAGCTCCGCGGAGGGCGGCCCCGGGCCCCGGGGGCTGCAGGTGAGCGAGCGGCCCCTGTGCCCACGGGATGCCCCCGCCCGATTGGCACGCGCCCCCCAGCAGCCCCGGCTCTGCTGCACCCCAGTGCCCGGCTGCAGGGTGGGCTGCTCCCAGGCTTTCATGCTCGGGCAGGTTCCTGGCTGGGCGGCCGTCACTGGGGGCTTGCCGGGCGTCTGGGGCGGTGGGGGTGGAAGGCCAGGGACAGCAGCTTGGGTGTGGGAGGCAGCCATGCTGGGGTAGCCCTGGGGGAGAGCACGTGCGGGCCCTTGGCTCCTGGCTCCCCACGGCTGGGTCATTGCTAGGGCCGTGGGGCAGGCCGTGGGGCGGGCACAGAGCTGTCCCATGGGCACTGCCTGTCACTCTCCTCCCCCAGCTGGGCCAGGAGGCGGCTCCAGCGCAGCCGGGCAGCTGGGAGGAACCCCTGACGGCCGCCCTGCAGGCCCACCACACCGACCCGGCCCGGCGACCCGGAGACCCCAACCAGACAGTCCTCACCTTCAGCAACCCCTGCCTGGACACCACAGACCTGTGAGCGCCCGGCCGGCGCGGGGCAGGACAGCCCTGGGGCAGCAGGACTCCAGACGCTCACGGCCCTGCCAATAAACCTGCCCACGTGCGGGCAACCAGACCTGGACCGAGTCCCTCAGCCGCACCGACCCCTCGCTGGCGTGGCCGGCAGCTCTGAGCCGGGCTGGGGGCCATGCGGGGCGGGGCCGAGTGCAGCACGGGCTGGGCGTGTGCAGCTACCCCTAGGGACAGTGCCCAGGTGGCAGTGTGGGGGACAAGGCAAAGGCCAGGGACTGCGGCCTGCTGCACCTGGTCCAGCCTCCTCCTAGGCTGCGATGCCGCAGGGAGGGACTGGGGTAGGGGGCAGGCCCTTCTCTCTGCACTTGGCCCAGGGGCTGGGGCGCAGCCTGGTACCCAGCCCAGGCCTGCATGGCTCCCGCTGGCTGGTGCCATGGCCCCCTGCCCTCAGACACGGCAGCTCACGCCCTCGTGTTCCCTTCCCCAACCCCTGGGCTGCCACGTGCACGGGGCGGGGGTGGTGCACGCTGTGACAGGGCCTGCAGTGTACAAAGGGATGCACATGGGTGGTGCATGGGGGCGGGTGCACGCTATGGCAGGGCCTGTGGTGCACAAGGGATACACACGGGCGGGTGCCGTGCACTAAGGGCTGGGCAGTGGGGTGCACGCTATGGTGGGGCCTGTGGTGCACAAGGGATACACATGGGCGGGGGCACGGAGAGGAAGGTGCACGCTATGGTGGGGCCTGTGGTGCACAAGGGATACACACGGGCGGGTGCACGGAGAGGAAGGTGCACGCTATGGTGGGGCCTGTGGTGCACAAGGGATACACATGGGCGGGGGCACGGAGAGGAAGGTGCACGCTATGGCGGGGCCTGTGGTGCACAAGGGATACACACGGGCGGGTGCACGGAGAGGAAGGTGCACGCTGTGGCGGGGCCTGTGGTGCACAAGGGATACACATGGGCGGGTGCACGGAGAGGAAGGTGCACGCTGTGGCGGGGCCTGTGGTGCACAAGGGATACACATGGGCGGGGGCACGGAGAGGAAGGTGCACGCTATGGCGGGGCCTGTGGTGCACAAGGGATACACATGGGCGGGTGCACGGAGAGGAAGGTGCACGCTGTGGCGGGGCCTGTGGTGCACAAGGGATACACATGGGCGGGTGCACGGAGAGGAAGGTGCACACTGTGGCAGGGCCTGTGGTGCACAAGGGATACACATGGGCGGGGGCACGGAGAGGAAGGTGCACGCTATGGCGGGGCCTGTGGTGCACAAGGGATACACACGGGCGGGTGCACGGAGAGGAAGGTGCACGCTGTGGCGGGGCCTGTGGTGCACAAGGGATACACACGGGCGGGGGCACGGAGAGGAAGGAGCACGCTGTGGCGGGGCCTGTGGTGCACAAGGGATACACACGGGCGGGGGCACGGAGAGGAAGGTGCACGCTGCGGCAGGACCTGCCGTGCACTGAGGCCTGGCCAGGGGATGCCCACAGGCCCGAGGCACTTGCAGACCTGGTTGATTTCCTGTGCCAAGGGCACCCAAGACAGCATCAGCCCAGCGACCTCTGGCTCTGTGCCGCGCCCCAGAGAGCCTCGGAGGGTGAGGCGACCCCAGCCAGGCTCTGCAGCCGGGGCCGCTGCCCAACCCCCATGGGAAGGAAGCCCCCCACAGCAAGTTTTCCAGGTTTTATTACCCAACATCCAAGTTCACAAGTTTTACCAAAACAAGGAGAAAGAAGAAAATGGCACATTCCCGGTGCCCGGCCCAGGCCTGTGGCCGATGGCTGCGGCAGAGCAGCGCCCCAGGAGCGGGGCCATGGCTCCAGTCAGCGCCTCAGGACCAGCAGGCAGCTTGTGGGGACCCCTCCCGGGAGCAGACGTGCCCCCTGCTAGCCAGGTGCCAGTCGCTGCCCTGTCCCCATGGCTGCAAGGCACTCGGGGCTCTGCTCACAGCGGGGCACAGGGCAGGCCCGGGGCTGGGGGCCAGAGCACACTCTGGGCTGGCTGAGGGAGCACGGAGCTGGTGCCCTTGGCAGCAGCCTTTTAACAGGAGTCAAGAGCTCCCCCCTCCCTTCCAGACCCCTGGGGCTGCCACTGGACACGAGATGAGCAGCACCAGGCCGTGGCAAAGACTGGAGGCAGAGGGCAGTGAGTGGGACCTGGGGGGCAGAGTCAGGGGCAGCTGGCTGGAGAGCAGGGCGGGGGGCAGCTGGCTGGAGAGCAGGGGGGTACAGCTGGCTGGAGAGCAGGGGGGGCAGCTGGCTGGAGAGGTGCTGGAGAGGGGCTGGAGAGCAGGGGGGTACAGCTGGCTGGAGAGCAGGGGGGACAGCTGGCTGGAGAGCAGGGGGGGCAGCTGGCTGGCGAGTGGGAGGGGCAGCTGGCTGGCGGCGGGGGGGCAGCTGGCTGGCGAGTGGGGGGGCAGCTGGCTGGCGAGTGGGGCAGGTGGCTGGAGAGCGGGGGGGCAGCTGGCTGGAGAGCGGGGCAGGTGGCTGGAGAGCGGGGAGGCAGCTGGCTGGAGAGCGGGGGGGGCAGGTGGCTGGTAAGTGGGGGGGGGGGCAGCTGTCTGGGGCATTTGCTTGTGTCCAGCGGCTTGGCCATCTGTCCACGCGCCCCGTGCTCTGCCGCCCTGGGGCCACGCCGGGCCTGCCCCCGCACTCGGGTCAGGGCGTGCACCAGCAGCCAGGCAGCCCCGCAGACACTGCCCCAGCGGCTGGGCCCTGTGGGGGCGAGTCTGGGGAGGGGGCCCTTTGGGGTCACACCTTGCCCAGCCACCTGGGCCAATGCTTCAGCCAATGGGAGCCAGAGTCTGCCTCTCTCCAGCCAATTGGCACCTTTCTGTGGGGAGCCACTGCATCCTCATCGGCCAATCAGCTCCCTGTGAACCCTGTGCACTGACTGGCTGAAAGGCTGTATGTCAAGTGTGATCCCTGTGTGGTGATTGGCTGTCTCCGGGGCGGGCTGGGTGCCCCCCCCAGTGCTGCCAGGCCCAGGTGGGCTGTTTGCATGAGACACACCCACCACCGGGGCAGGGGCGGGCCAGGGCATCCTGCAGGCCGATTGGCTGGGGAGTCGCATGATTGACACTTCGTTCCATCGCTACCATTTGGTTTGCAGCATGGCCTGGGAGGTGCAGACGTGGGCACCTGGGCACGGCCGGGAGCTAGGTAGAGCCCCCGACCCCCTGCCCCTTCGGCTGGCGGGGGCACACCCAGTGCCCTGGCGCGGCCCCCCAGGTCCACAGGGATCAAGCGGGGGCTGCCCTTGCTCACGCCCCCCCGGCAGGGCCTGATGGCTCAGCGGGGGAGGGCACCCAGGCACAGCCGCCGCCCACCCCCCAGCCCGTCCTGGCGGGGGCAGTGCCCTGCAGCCAAGCCCCTCTCCGGTGGGGAGCCGGCTCGGGGCTCTGGTCCTCACCATCCAGGGCTTCGGCTCCCTCGGCAGCGTGGCTCCACCGTGTTGCCGGGCGAGGCCATGCGGCCGGTGCGGGTGCAGGCACGGGGAGGGCTCGACACAGGAGCCACCGGCAGGCTCTGACCCCAGCCCCGGCCCCACTGCAGTGTGGGGTGAATGTCTGGAGCAGCAGCGAACGGGGCTGCCCCAGCTCCAGCCAGGACACATCATAGGAGCTGTGGCTCCTGGCCATGCCCAGCAGGGCCCAGCCTGCCAGCTGGTTCCCAAAGGCAACCCACAAGGGCCCCCCGGGACGGCTGGAGAGAGGACAGGACAGGACAGATGCACAAAAGGGTCTGGCTCCTCAGGCTGGCGGGCGATCGCAGCTCGGGGGAAACGGTGCCGGGCGAGTCCTTTACAAAGCCAGAAAATCAAACACGGTTCCATAACCCCCCAACCCCTGTGAAAAGTGCCCACGACCCCCTTTGGTGTGCGAAAAACACGGAGCTCGTGGGGCCCGGCCGCGCCCCCACGCCGGGACACGCCCCACTGGGACCCACCAGCACAGCACACCCATACGAGGACATACTCATGCAGGGACCTGCCAGCACGCCCGCGCCGGGACATGTCCAGACATGCTGAGACATGCTCTGCTGGGACCCAACCACGCCAGGACATGCCCACGCCGGGACCTGCCAGCACACCCATGCCAGGACATGCCCACGCCAGGACCTGCCAGCACACCCGCGCCAGGACATGTCCAGACATGCTGAGACATGCTCTGCTGGGACCCAACCACGCCAGGACATGCCCACGCCGGGACCTGCCAGCACACCCACACCAGGACACGCCCACGCCGGGACCTGCCAGCACACCCATGCCAGGACATGCCCACGCCGGGACCTGCCAGCACACCCACACCAGGACACGCCCACACTGGGACCCACCAGCACACCCACACCAGGACATGCCCACGCCGGGACCCACCAGCACGCCCACACCAGGACACGCCCACACTGGGACCCACCAGCACGCCCACACCAGGACACGCCCACACTGGGACCCACCAGCACGCCCATGCACAGACACAGGGCTGCCCAGACCATTACCAAAGGGGCAGGTTTGTGGCCAGACCGACACGGCGCTCTTGCCCTGTGGAACCCCCTCGTGCCCAGGGCTGGGGAGCAAGCACATGGTCAGAACCAGCTCAGATTCCAGGGCCTGACTGTCAGGTCACTGCTGAGGACAAACGCCAAGGCACCTCCCCACTGGACCCCGCCCCCCCCCCCCCATGCCTCCCCACCCCGCAGCACGCCCCCTGTGTGCCTCCCCACCCCCCTGTGCCTCCCCGCCCCCCCCAGCATGCCCCTCAGGCACCTGCCGGCCCCTGGGCCCCTGCCCTCCGGCACGCCCACTGGGCCCCTCCCTGCCCCCCAGCCTTCCCCCCACGGTGCCTGTGGAGCAGGCGGTGGTGGCCAGTGGCGGGGCGGGGGGGGGAAGCCAGGGAGGCTGCATAGCTGTTGAAGCTACAGCAGGGATTCAGCAAGCGGCAGTACCTGCCCCCAGGCTCCGGCGTGGGGGGGCCAGGGCCACTCAGGGACGAGGGAGGCCGAACCATCCCGGGACTCCCCCCAGGGCCCGGTCCGTCCCCCGGGGGCCTGGCACAGTGGCACTTGGCTCGGCAAGGGCACAGGCTGGCAGGAAGCTGGCACCTCCTGGGAACGCACAAGGGCCACGGGAGTGTCAGGCCCCGGTGGGGCGCTGCCAGGAGCCCCCCTGCAGGGCCCTGGGGAAAGGCAGGTGCTGCCCCCCGACACATGTCCAAGGGCTGCCCTGCAACACCCCCCCGTGACCCTGCCCCAGGGGTCCAGACACTGCCCAGCAGGAGGGGAGCTGCATAGGCTGCACCCCTGCCCCACCGTGGGCTATATCCAGCCACTGGCTCCCTGGCCGTGGGAGGAGACGTTGTGGGGGCGCAGGGCAGGCACCCAGCTCAGGGGTCTCTGGCCAGCGCCTGGGCTGGGCGGGCCGGGGGCTGAGAAGCCAGGCGGGGGGCTGTCCCCCCCAGCCCGCGGGGCGCGGCGGCCTCACTCCGCGGCGGGGCCGGCCCGGGAGCAGCAGCGGGGCCGGCGCAGGTTCTCCAGCAGCGCCCGGAACATGCTGGGCTGGCGCTTGGCTTCCCCCTTGACGGAGCTGGCCCGGGTGCTCTGCGGCGTCATCACTGTCTGCCGCCCGTGCTCCTCGATCTGCTTCTCCAGGTGCTTCTGGATGGCCATGCCCAGCACCTCCACCTCCATGGTGGCGCCGTACACCTCCCACGTCATCCCCTTCTCGTCCCAGCTCACCTCCCGGATGGGCTCGGGGGGCTCCTCCTGCGCCCCCTTCACCCGCACCTCGGGGTAGGAGGCCTGGGGAGACTTGGCCATCGGCGTCATGGGCCCCGTGGCCACCGACCGGGTCTCCACCGGGATGGACACCTGCATCTCCGCATCCTTCCTGGCAGGCTTCAGCCCCGGGCCAGGGCTCTTCAGCGGGCCCCGGCTGTGGAAGGTGAAGGCCGGGGCCCCGTCCGGGGGGTTGATGGGGCTGACGGCCACGGAGACCAGCGACACGCGGCTGCCGGCCTGCGTCCCGGCGTCCTGCGTCCCGGCGTCCTGCGTCCCGGCGTCCTGCGGGGGCGGAGTCAGCTCGAACGAGTAGGTCTTGGAGAGCAGCTCCGCAGTCCGGCCTTCCCGCGCAGCCTCCTCGCCAGGCTCCGGCGCGCTCTGCTGCTCCGGGGCTGGGCTCTGGGGCGGGCCGGACCCCTCTCCGGCCTCAGCTGGAGCCGCCCGGCTCTGCCCAGGCTTGCCCTGGCCTTTGAGACTGGGAGCGGCAGTGGGGGCCTCGGGCAGGGCTCCCGCACGCCGGGCCGCACTGGCTGGCTGGCTGGAGCCAGGGGCGGGGGGACCCGTCTCCTTGGCTCGTCCCAGCGGGCTCTGTCCTGCATCCGCCCTCGTTCCCAGGCCCGGCGCAGCTCCCGCTCCTGGTGCGCCGCCGGCGGGTTCTTTGGTGCCTTCCGGAGAAGGAAGTGCCGGGTCCCCTTTGACCCCTGCCCCTGGGGCAGCCGGGGATCCCAGCTGGGCCTCGGGCTCTGCCAGCAACGCAGGGGCCTTCCCTCCAGCGTCTGCGGGGCGCGCGCCCACGCCGCCAGGGGGCAAAGGCGCTGCCCCAGGGGCTCCCCTGTTCCCACAGGACAGGTCCCGCTCGGTGGCCCCGGGCTGCTCTTGGCTTCGCTCCTGTGGGCACGTGGGAGGCACCGGACCCTGCTCAGGACTGAGCACGGCGGCTCCGGCACCGTCTGGCTCGGGGCCCGTGTGGGCGGGTTCGAGAAACACCACGTGTTTGAGAGGTGCAGGCGCGTTCCCCGGGTCCTTGCTGCGCCCCTTGAGGCACGGCTCCGGCAGCAGGCGCGGACACGGTGCCCCAGCGCTGGCCACGGCCGGGCCCTCCCCCACTGGAGAGCCCGGGGGGGCGATGGAGCCATCGGGCAGCACCAACGGGCCCGGGCTCTGCTCACCATTCTGTCCTGAGCAGCTCACAGGCACCGGCTCTTCCCCCTTCTCCACCGGCCCCGCTCCGGCGGCCTGCTCCGCCTCGGCCCGCCCGCCGGGCCCTGGCTCCAGTGCGGCCGGCTGGGCCACGGCAGGGGCCTCGGCTCCGCTCTCTGCGCTGCCTCGGCCGCCGGGCTCCATGCTGCAGCGGTTCCGCATGGCCAGCGCGCCGGCCCCGCAGTGGGGCTTCGCGAGGCAGCTGCTGGGCTGCTGGCGGCAGGGGGAACAGGCGTCCTCGGCCACCGTCTCCTGGGCCAGCTGCGGCAGGCTCCCCGGCTCCTCAGCACTGCCCATGCCTCGGCCGGGGCTCGTCCATGCTACTGCCCTGCCGGCGCCGTCTGCAACAGAGAACCGGGGTTACGCTGCAGCGCCGGGCCTGGCCCGCGCCGCACCAGCCAGCCGCCCCCTCCCCCGCTCCGTACCGGCCCGGCCGCCCCCTCCCCCGCGCCCTACCGGCCCGGCCGCCCCCTCCCCCGCGCCTTACCGGCCCGGCCGCCCCCTCCCCCGCGCCCTTCCGGCCCGGCCGCCCCCTCCCCCGCGCCCTACCGGCCCGGCCGCCCCCTCCCCCGCGCCCTACCGGCCCCTCCCCCGCGCCCTACCGCCCCCTCCCCCGCGCCCTACCGGCCCGGCCGCCCCCTCCCCCGCGCCCTACCGGCCCGGCCGCCCCCTCCCCCGCGCCCTACCGGCCCGGCCGCCCCCTCCCCTGCGCCCTTCCGGCCCGGCCGCCCCCTCCCCCGCGCCCTACCGGCCCGGCCGCCCCCTCCCCCGCGCCCTACCGGCCCGGCCGCCCCCTCCCCCGCGCCCTACCGGCCCGGCCGCCCCCTCCCCCGCGCCCTACCGGCCCGGCCGCCCCCTCCCCCGCGCCCTACCGGCCCGGCCGCCCCCCCTCCCATTCCCTCCCCGGCCGCCCTCCAAAGGCAGCCGGCCCTGGGGCGCTGGTCCCCGCTAGAGAAGCAGGAGCCGCCCGTACCCAGCCAGGCCTGCACTCTGCTCCGGACAGACGGAAGAGGCAGGAGGGTGGCGGGGGAGCGTCCCCGTGGCGGAGCTCTGGCTGGCTGGGACCCCTGGGCCAACCCATGGGACCCACGGCGGCTGAGCCGAGGCCTCAGCGGCTGCCTAGGCAGCCAGAGCCCGGCCCGAGAGCCGGTGAGCGCAGCCAACAGGGGCGGCCCTAGACGAGCCCCCAGCGATCGGCGCCCCCCCAAACCCTCGTTTGGCGACCGCCTAGTTCGCCTCTATGGACGGGCCGCCCTGACCCAATGCTCTCCCAGCTCCGGGCGGCACAGTGCCCGGCCATGCTGCTGCAGCCCCCGCCGGATTGGCACCGGCAAACTGGGCGCACGCCTGTGCCAACGCACTGCCCTAGAGCCGCTGGGCGGAGCCAGGGCCCGGGACCCGAGTGTGGGCCAGCACCGAACGGCATGCGCCGGCCCCCCCGCCACCCAGGCCACACCTGCCCCGAGGGGGGGGGGATGGGTTATAACCTCTCCCCTGTGTGGGGGGGGCTGGGGGGCACAGGGAACACTGGGGTGTCTGAGGGGGAGTGGGGGATGGGTTATCACCTCTCCCCTGTGTAAGGGGGGGCTGGGGGGCACAGAGAGCACTGGGGTGTGTGAGGGGAGGTGGGGGATGGGTTAGAACCTCTCCCCTGTGTGAGGGGGGGCTGGGGGGCACAGGGAGCACTGGGGTGTGTGAGGGGAGGTGGGGGATGGGTTATAACCTCTCCCCTGTGTAAGGGGGACTGGGGGGCACAGAGAGCACTGGGGTGTCTGAGGGGAGGGGGGGATGGGTTAGAACCTCTCCCCTGTGTGAGGGGGGCTGGGGGGCACAGGGAGCACTGGGGTGAGTGAGGGGAGGTGGGGGATGGGTTATAACCTCTCCCCTGTGTAAGGGGGGGCTGGGGAGCACAGGGAGCACTGGGGTGTCTGAGGGGAGGTGGGGGATGGGTTATAACCTCTCCCCTGTGTAAGGGGGGGCTGGGGAGCACTGGGGTGTCTGAGGGGAGGTGGGGGATGGGTTATAACCTCTCCCCTGTGTAAGGGGGGGCTGGGGAGCACAGGGAGCACTGGGGTGTCTGAGGGGAGGTGGGGGATGGGTTATAACCTCTCCCCTGTGTAAGGGGGGGCTGGGGAGCACAGGGAGCACTGGGGTGTCTGAGGGGAGGTGGGGGATGGGTTATAACCTCTCCCCTGTGTAAGGGGGGGCTGGGGAGCACAGGGAGCACTGGGGTGTCTGAGGGGAGGTGGGGGATGGGTTATAACCTCTCCCCTGTGTAAGGGGGGCTGGGGGGCACAGGGAGCACTGGGGTGTCTGAGGGGAGGGGGGGATGGGTTAGAACCTCTCCCCTGTGTGAGGGGGGCTGGGGGGCACAGGGAGCACTGGGGTGTCTGAGGGGAGGTGGGGGATGGGTTAGAACCTCTCCCCTGTGTAAGGGGGGGCTGGGGAGCACAGGGAGCACTGGGGTGTCTGAGGGGAGGGGGGATGGGTTATAACCTCTCCCCTGTGTAAGGGGGGCTGGGGGGCACAGGGAACACTGGGGTGTCTGAGAGGAGGTGGGGGATGGGTTATAACCTCTCCCCTGTGTAAGGGGGGGCTGGGGGGCACAGGGAGCACTGGGGTGTCTGAGGGGAGGGGGGATGGGTTAGAACCTCTCCCCTGTGTAAGGGGGGCTGGGGGGCACAGGGAGCACTGGGGTGTGTGAGGGGAGGTGGGGGATGGGTTATAACCTCTCCCCTGTGTAAGGGGGGCTGGGGGGCACAGGGAGCACTGGGGTGTGTGAGGGGAGGTGGGGGATGGGTTATAACCTCTCCCCTGTGTAAGGGGGGCTGGGGGGCACAGGGAGCACTGGGGTGTGTGAGGGGAGGTGGGGGATGGGTTATAACCTCTCCCCTGTGTAAGGGGGGCTGGGGGGCACAGGGAGCACTGGGGTGTGTGAGGGGAGGTGGGGGATGGGTTATAACCTCTCCCCTGTGTAAGGGGGGCTGGGGGGCACAGAGAGCACTGGGGTGTCTGAGGGGAGGGGGGATGGGTTAGAACCTCTCCCCTGTGTGAGGGGGGCTGGAGGGGGGCACAGAGAGCACTGGGGTGTCTGAGGGGAGGGGGGGATGGGTTAGAACCTCTCCCCTGTGTGAGGGGGGCTGGGGGGCACAGGGAGCACTGGGGTGTCTGAGGGGAGGGGGGGATGGGTTATAACCTCTCCCCTGTGTGAGGGGGGCTGGGGGGCACAGGGAGCACTGGGGTGTCTGAGGGGAGGGGGGGATGGGTTAGAACCTCTCCCCTGTGTGAGGGGGGGCTGGGGGGCACAGGGAGCACTGGGGTGTCTGAGGGGAGGGGGGGATGGGTTATAACCTCTCCCCTGTGTGAGGGGGGCTGGGGGGCACAGGGAGCACTGGGGTGTCTGAGGGGAGGTGGGGGATGGGTTAGAACCTCTCCCCTGTGTGAGGGGGGCTGGGGGGCACAGGGAGCACTGGGCTGTCGGAGGGGGTAGCTCATGTGACTCCCTGCTGTCCAGAGCTGAGATGCTCGGGGTGGCTGGCTTGGTGCTGTACGGGGAGGACCCGGAGTCGGGCTGAGAGTGGCCCTGGCTCTAAGCCATCCGCCCTGGGCCCCCAGGAACCCCACCATACTACAGCAGGGACGCTGCTCCCGGTTTTCGCCCGGACAGTCTGGTATTTGTGGCCCTGCCCGGTAAAAATCCCAGAAACTCCCAGACTTTTCTTTCGTTTTTTTCTGCTCAACCAATGTTTTTCCCCACCACATTCAGGATTTTTTGTGAAATTCTCTGGCAACCCTACCGGGGGCAGCAGGTGGGGGAGGCGGAGGGACGTCTGGGCGGCGGGTAGCGCAGAAAGCGGGTGATTTGGAGCTGCTCTGCAGCTGGGGCGAGACAGCCCCGACCCCAGGCCAGGCCAAGGTGGCAAATGGGTCCTGCAGGCTGCCCCCAAGTCTGGGGTCTGACCCCCCCCCCCCCCCGTGCAGCCCAGCAGCGAAGCCCGTCCCCGCCGTGCGTCCCTGCTCTCACCTGCCGCCCCGGCCCCGCCCGAGCCCCTGCTAACCGCCGTCCTGCCGGGGCCTACCTCCAGCCAGCCCCCCTCCCCAGCCAGCCGGGTCACTGTGATGGCGCGTGGGGGGCCCCCGACCCTGCACCCCTGTCCCCAGCCAGTAGAACGGGGAGGTTTATTGCTTCTCAGAGATACAGCCCGGCCTGGGCTCCATGAGGACATAGGGGTCGGGGCCGGCGGGGTGCTCAGGCCCCTGAACCCCAGCACTCAGCTCAGTCTGTTCTCTTCACGTTTGCCCAGGCAAGACTAAACAGAAACCCCAGCCACTGGCCCCTGCCCCCCAGGCAGCTCCGCCTCCCGCACTGTCCTGCTCCCAGGGCCAAGGGGAATCTTTAGCACCTGGACCCCAGGAGGGGGACTCCGACACACTCCCCCAGGGAGTCCTGCCTGCCCTCCCCCCATGCAGAGAGAGCTGCAAAGGGGGAAACTGAGGCACACCCCCCCACACTGCAGCACACGGGGCTATTCAGTGCCAGCACCCCCCTTCTCGCCTGCTCCAGGGGCCAACGCACCCCCACAAGCCAGCGGATTTACACCAGGTACTGATGTGGCCCCACACCCCAAAATCCCCCAACGAGCAGGCCGGTCTCTGTGCCTCTGAGCAACTTCCGCAGGCCAGGCTAGGCCAGCAGGCCCTGGCTCCCCACCGTGCCACGCGGCTCCTCTGGGCTTCCAGGCGCACGCTGAGGGGGATGGGGGCTGGCGGGCACAGAGCTGTGCTGCACTGCCCAAGGTGCCATGCGGGGAGGGGAGGGCGGAGGCTTTGAACCCCTGGATTTCCCACTCGAGGCTGCTTAAAGCCGAGGCCCTGGCTTCAGAGGCAGCTCTTAACCGCCATGGGGTCTGGGCTGCCTGCAGCCCTGCCTTGGGGCGGGGAGCTGGTTATAGACCGGAGGCAGGGGGTTACGAACAAGGGCCGGGCAGTGCCCTCGTAGGCAGATCCTCGGGTCAGCAGGAAAGCATGGCCGGCTCCTTGGGAGCCTTGTGCAAGGAGCCCTGTGCGGCTGGGACTGGCGTGGGGACCAGGCCTGCTCCACGTACAAAGGTTCTTGAATCGAAGGGGAGCAGGGAGGTGGCAAAGTTTGCAGCTGATACAAAGTGACTCCAAAGAGCTGAGTCCAGAGCGGACTGCAAAGAGCTGCACAGGGACCTCACTGGGCAGCACCAGGCAGGGGGAGGCCAGGCGTAAGTGCAAAGTGGTGCCCACGCGAAAATCGAATGCCACCTGGGGAATGCATGGATGAGGGACACGCAGTGCCGTGGGGGGGGCATGCACTGCAGTGTGTGTGTGGATGGGGGACACGCAGTGCCGTGGGGGGGCATGCACTGCAGTGTGTGTGTGGATGGGGGACACGCAGTGCCGTGGGGGGGCATGCACTGCAGTGTGTGTGTGGATGGGGGACACGCAGTGCCGTGGGGGGGCATGCACTGCAGTGTGTGCGTGTATGGGGGACACGCAGTGCCGTGGGGGGGCATGCACTGCAGTGTGTGCGTGGATGGGGGACACGCAGTGCCGTGGGGGGGCCTGCACTGCAGTGTGTGCGTGGATGGGGGACACGCAGTGCCGTGGGAGGGGGCATGCACTGCAGTGTGCGCGTGATGCGGGACACGCAGTGCCGTGGGAGGGGGCATGCACTGCAGTGTGTGCGTGGATGGGGGACACACAGTGCCGTGGGGGGGGCATGCACTGCAGTGTGTGCGTGGATGGGGGACACGCAGTGCCGTGGGGGGGGCATGTACTGCAGTGTGTGCGTGGATGGGGGACACGCAGTGCCGTGGGGGGGGCATGTACTGCAGTGTGTGTGTGGATGGGGGACACGCAGTGCCGTGGGGGGGCATGTACTGCAGTGTGTGTGTGGATGGGGGACACGCAGTGCCGTGGGGGGGGGCATGTACTGCAGTGTGTGTGTGGATGGGGTGACACGCAGTGCCATGGGGGGGCATGCACTGCAGTGTGTGTGTGGATGGGGGGACACGCAGTGCCGTGGGGGGGCATGCACTGCAGTGTGTGCGTGGATGGGGGACACGCAGTGCCGTGGGGGGGCATGCACTGCAGTGTGTGTGTGGATGGGGGACACGCAGTGCCGTGGGGGGGGCATGCACTGCAGTGTGTGCGTGGATGGGGGACACGCAGTGTCGTGGGGGGGGCATGCACTGCAGTGTGTGCGTGGATGGGGGACACGCAGTGCCGTGGGGGGGCATGCACTGCAGTGTGTGCGTGGATGGGGGACACGCAGTGCCGTGGGGGGGCATGCACTGCAGTGTGTGTGTGGATGGGGGACACGCAGTGCCGTGGGGGGGCATGCACTGCAGTGTGTGCGTGGATGGGGCGACACGCAGTGCCGTGGGGGGGCATGCACTGCAGTGTGTGCGTGGATGGGGGACACGCAGTGCCGTGGGCGGGCATGCACTGCAGTGTGTGCGTGGATGGGGGGACACGCAGTGCCGTGGGGGGGCATGTACTGCAGTGTGTGCGTGGATGGGGGACACGCAGTGCCGTGGGGGGGCATGCACTGCAGTGTGTGTGTGGATGGGGGACACGCAGTGCCGTGGGGGGGCATGCACTGCAGTGTGTGTGTGGATGGGGGACACGCAGTGCCGTGGGGGGGCATGCACTGCAGTGTGTGCGTGGATGGGGGACACGCAGTGCCGTGGGGGGACATGCACTGCAGTGTGTGCGTGGATGGGGGATACGCAGTGCCGTGGGGGGGCATGCACTGCAGTGTGTGCGTGGATGGGGGACACGCAGTGCCGTGGGGGGGCATGCACTGCAGTGTGTGTGTGGATGGGGGACACGCAGTGCCGTGGGGGGGCATGCACTGCAGTGTGTGTGTGGATGGGGGACACGCAGTGCCGTGGGGGGGCATGCACTGCAGTGTATGCGTGGATGGGGGACACGCAGTGCCGTGGGCGGGCATGCACTGCAGTGTGTGCGTGGATGGGGGACACGCAGTGCCGTGGGGGGGGCATGCACTGCAGTGTGTGCGTGGATGGGGGACACGCAGTGCCGTGGGCGGGCATGCACTGCAGTGTGTGCGTGGATGGGGGACACGCAGTGCCGTGGGGGGGGGCATGCACTGCAGTGTGTGCGTGGATGGGGGACACGCAGTGCCGTGGGGGGGCATGCACTGCAGTGTGTGCGTGGATGGGGGACACGCAGTGCCGTGGGCGGGCATGCACTGCAGTGTGTGTGTGGATGGGGGACACGCAGTGCCGTGGGGGGGCATGCACTGCAGTGTGTGCGTAGATGGGGCGACATGCACTGCCGTATCCATGGATGGGGTGACATGCAGTGCCGTGAGGGGGGCATGGCTGGGGCAGGGGCGGGTGGCAGGTATAGGACTCTGCACTGAGCCTCTGTAAGCTCTGTTCTGGCAGGGGGCTGGGTCAGGGCAGGGAGCATGGGGGCCAGGGGACCAGGTACAGCACTCTGGGGCAGGGAGACGTGGAGTCGGGCTGGCAGGGCTGGTGGGTATAGGGACCTGGGACGGGAGGCAGATTTGGAGGCAGATATGGGGTCCGGGTAAAGGGGTCTGAGTTGGGGGGCGGGCATGGGGCTGGGTCGGAGGTGCAGGGGCAGGCAGAGATCTGAGTTGGGGGGCGGGCGTGGGGCTGGGTCGGGGGTGCAGGGGCAGGCAGGGATCTGAGTTGGGGGGCGAGCGTGGGGCTGGGTCGGGGGTGCAGGGGCATGCAGGGATCTGAGTTGGGGGGCGGGCGTGGGGTTGGGTCAGGGGTGCAGGGGCAGGCAGGGATCTGAGTTGGGGGCGGGCGTGGGGCTGGGTCGGGGGTGCAGGGGCAGGCAGGGATCTGAGTTGGGGGGCGGGCGTGGGGCTGGGTCAGGGGTGCAGGGGCAAGCAGGGATCTGAGTTGGGGGGCGGGCGTGGGGCTGGGTCGGGGGTGCAGGGGCAGGCAGGGATCTGAGTTGGGGGCGGGCGTGGGGCTGGGTCGGGGGTGCAGGGGCAGGCAGGGATCTGAGTTGGGGGCGGGCGTGGGGCTGGGTCGGGGGTGCAGGGGCAGGCAGGGATCTGAGTTGGGGGCGGGCGTGGGGCTGGCTCGGGGGTGCAGGGGCAGGCAGGGATCTGAGTTGGGGGGCGGGCGTGGGGCTGGGTCGGGGGTGCAGGGGCATGCAGGGATCTGAGTTGGGGGGCGGGCGTGGGGCTGGGTCGGGGGTGCAGGGGCAGGCAGGGATCTGAGTTGGGGGGCGGGCGTGGGGCTGGGTCGGGGGTGCAGGGGCATGCAGGGATCTGAGTTGGGGGGCGGGCGTGGGGCTGGGTCGGGGGTGCAGGGGCAGGCAGGGATCTGAGTTGGGGGGCGGGCGTGGGGCTGGGTCGGGGGTGCAGGGGCATGCAGGGATCTGAGTTGGGGGGCGGGCGTGGGGCTGGGTCGGGGGTGCAGGGGCAGGCAGGGATCTGAGTTGGGGGGCGGGCGTGGGGCTGGGTCGGGGGTGCAGGGGCAGGCAGGGATCTGAGTTGGGGGCGGGCGTGGGGCTGGGTCGGGGGTGCAGGGGCAGGCAGGGATCTGAGTTGGGGGGCGGGCGTGGGGCTGGGTCGGGGGTGCAGGGGCAGGCAGGGATCTGAGTTGGGGGGCGGGCGTGGGGCTGGGTCGGGGGTTGGGGGTGCAGGGGCAGGCAGGGATCTGAGTTGGGGGGCGGGCGTGGGGCTGGGTCGGGGGTGCAGGGGCAGGCAGGGATCTGAGTTGGGGGGCGGGCGTGGGGCTGGGTCAGGGGTGCAGGGGCAGGCAGGGATCTGAGTTGGGGGGCGGGCGTGGGGCTGGGTCAGGGGTTGGGGGTGCAGGGGCAGGCAGGGATCTGAGTTGGGGGGCGGGCGTGGGGCTGGGTCGGGGGTTGGGGGTGCAGGGATCTGAGTTGGGGGGCGGGCGTGGGGCTGGGTCAGGGGTTGGGGGTGCAGGGATCTGAGTTGGGGGGCGGGCGTGGGGCTGGGTCAGGGGTTGGGGGTGCAGGGATCTGAGTTGGGGGGCGGGCGTGGGGCTGGGTCGGGGGTGCAGGGATCTGAGTTGGGGGGCGGGCGTGGGGCTGGGTTGGGGGTGCAGGGATCTGAGTTGGGGGGCGGGCGTGGGGCTGGGTCAGGGGTTGGGGGTGCAGGGGCAGGCAGGGATCTGAGTTGCCCCTCGACGTTCGGCTGCACCTTCACCCCCCAACTGCCGGCTGCTGCCGTCTGGCTCCCTGTCGCCCCGAGGCTGTAACCCCTGCTGGGAACTCCCGGCCGCGCCATCCCGCCAGGCCGCTCCTCGCCCACTGACCCGGCGCCAGAGCAGACCCAGCCCCGCTCTGCAGCGCGGGCCTGGCCTCCTCTTACGCCAGCACTTTGGCCCAGCATGGGCTTGGGCTGGGCATGGGCATGGGCTGGGGCATGGGCTGGGCATGGGCTGGGCTTGGGCTGGGCTTGGGCTTGGCATGGGCTGGGCTTGGGCTGGGCATGGGCTGGGCTTGGGCATAGGCTGGGCTTGGGCTTGGGCATGGGCTGGGCATGGGCTGGGCATGGGCTGGGCTTGGGCATGGGCTGGGCATAGGCTGGGCTTGGGCATAGGCTGGGCATGGGCTGGGCATAGGCTGGGCTTGGGCATAGGCTGGGCTTGGGCTGGGCTTGGCATGGGCTGGGCTTGGCATGGGCTGGGCATGGGCTGGGCTTGGGCTGCTGCCTCCGCCGGCCAGAGGAGCCGCCCAGCGTGGTGCCGCTGGTAGAAGCCCCGGCCCGGCCGGCACAGGCTGATCCCCGCACTGCGCACCCCACGGCAGGGCACAACCACGGCGGCGGCACAGCCCCGAGCTCACAGCCGGGGCGGGTCTGGGGCACTGGGCTGGCCTCGCGCCTGGGTCCCTGTGTCCCCTCCCGGAGCCAGGGTCCTTCGCCCAGCCGGCCGCCCTCCGGGAGCTGCCTCCCACCCCTCCAGCCCCGGAGCTGCGCCACACGCCGGGCGCAGCCTCCCCGCGGGGCTGTCAGACAGCTGCGGGCCCCCAGTGCCAGCGGTGGCGGCTGTGTCACGCACAGCTGGAGTCCTCCCACGGGAGCGCCGGCTGCCTCTCCCAGCACTGAGGAGCTACGAATGCATGGCGCCCTGCATGGGGAAAAGGACAGGGGAGGGGGCAGCACGAGGGGGGGGGAGGGGGCAGGTCAGGTGAGGAGGCAGCCACGAGACGCCCTATAACACGATGCCCAGCCCGGGGGGGGGGCGCGATCCCTGCTCCCCGTGCCAGCCCGCTCTGGGCAGTGCCCGCTGTGCCACACAGGCAGCGGTGGCCACGTTTGTGGGGCTTGGGGCAGCTTCCAGCTCAGACCCTGGCTCCTGCTGCCTGCACCCAGGAGCCGTGCGGGCAGCCAGGCCCTGCTCTAAGGTGCTGCCCGGCGACTGTGCCAGCCTTGCTGCTGAATGCGAGGGCACAACAGGGTGCGCCGGGATGGCCTGTGCCGGGGGCCACGTCCGTCCGGCTGCGCGGGGGTCACCCGGCTCCGACAAGACACTGCCTCTCCCGCCCAGCGCCATGCAGAACTTACCCCTGTGCAAGCAGGACCCTGCCCCCGAGCGGCCTGTCCCCCGGGGGCTGTGACACCTGCGGAGTGGTGGGTGGGGGCGCAGGGAATCCGCCTGCCAGCGGCCGTGGGGACAGGCCCCCCGGAAAGCTGTTCCCAGAGGGGCAAGCGCTGGTGGGAGACAGCAGGACCGGCGGAGCGTCATGCTCGCCCCTAGGGCCGGGGCCTGCGGCGCTCCTTCGGCACCGGGCAGATCCGCACCAACGGCAGCTCCGGCCCCGCCCTCCGCAGGGCAGAGCCGGCCGCAGCGCCCAGCTCCCTGGTCCCCTGCCCGCGGGACAGGCCGGTTCCGTCCCTCGGCGGTGACCGTCTGCCAGGGTCAGACACCCCAGGGCAGGTTGCAGCCGCTTTGCTGGGGCCCCCACAGGCCAGGCTGGGCGGTTCTGGGGCTCCGGGTCCTCTCCAGGGCCAGGCTGCCGGGGGAGAGGGATGGGCCCAGCACAGACCAGTGGCTACGCTGGAGCGGCAGCACCCGGTGCCACGTGAGCCTGGCACCGTCCCGGCTCAGGCCCAGCAGCCCCCTGGACTGGGAGCTCCTCCGCACAGGGACCTGCTGCCCCACGGCCCTTTCCGGGCCCCCTCCCAGCGATGCCAAGGGGCCTTACAGGCAGCAGATTTCAGCAGCCCCAGCTGGTGGAACAGCCCGTCCCCCGTCCCAGGCCCCGAGCCCCCCACGCTCTGTTGCCAGGGGCCGCCTGAGTGTCCTTCGGAGCAGCCCCAAGGCTGCTCTAACGCGCTGCCCAGGCAGCAGGCCCCAGCCCCGCCTGCAACGCCAGGGATGCCAAGTGCTGCCCCGCCGCCCGGGCTCAGGATCAGGCCCCTCCCCGGCGTGCTCCCTGCCCGGGGCTGAGCAGGGACGGGCATTCAGCTTCCCCTGGGGCGGGGCCCAGCCACGTGGGCAAAGCGGCCGCCCGCAGAGCCCAGCGTGGGCCGCTGGAAGGGGGCACAGTGGGACGGGACGTGCCCCAGCCAGCAGGGTCTGGCTTGGCTCAGTGGCCCCCACCCAGGGGCCCGACCGCCCCTCTCTGCACAGCCCCGCACCCAGCAGCCCCTGGCCCCAGGCTGGCCGTGGAGCGGGTGGAAGGGCTGAGCCACGGGGCCTGGCACTGCCCAGCTCGGGCCGTGGGGCTGCTGAAGCGCTCGCCAGGGACAGCCTGCCAGGTAGGCGGGACCCCCCGGGGGAGGAATCTGGGTTCAGCCACGTCCCCCCCGGCTCGGAGCAGCCCCCTGCAGGCAGGGCAGCAATAGGCGGGGGCGGCGGGGAACACGGGGCAGGAATCAGACCGCGCATCGCCGGCGCCCCCGCGCTGGGACTGGACCCGACTCCGGAGCACGCGCCTGCCCGTGTAGACACGACCCCCCCCCCCCGTGCGGGCTCTGCCCCGCCACCGGTCCCCCGGCTCGGCGCCCCGCGCCCGGCTCTCACCTGCGGGAGCCCGGCCGCTCCGGCTCGGGAGACGCGCCCCGCACCGCCGCTCCAGGCGCTGCCGGCGAGTGCGGCTGGGAGCATGCGTGAGGAGGCGGCTGGGCTGCGGGAGAGGAGGCGGCGCCGGCGCCCAGCGAGCGGCCCCGGGGCGGGCGGGCAGGGCAGCTGCGCTGGGGCTGCGGCGCCCGGGGGTGGCGGACGGAGGCAGGGGCCGGGCTCCCGGGGCAGCGAGAGGGCCCCATGGCACGTGGGGTGGGGCTGCGCCGCGCAGCGAGCCGGGCCCCCTGCCCTGGCCCTGCCCCTGGGGGCTCTGGGGCGGGAGTTGGGGATGCCGGGCCCCCTGCCCTGGCCCTGCCCCTGGGGGCTCTGGGGCGGGAGTTGGGGATGCCGGGCCCCCTGCCCTGGCCCTGCCCCTGGGGGCTCTGGGGCGGGAGTTGGGGATGCCGGGCCCCCTGCCCTGGCCCTGCCCCTGGGGGCTCTGGGGCGGGAGTTGGGGATGCCGGGCCCCCTGCCCTGGCCCTGCCCCTGGGGGCTCTGGGGCGGGAGTTGGGGATGCCGGGCCCCCTGCCCTGGCCCTGCCCCTGGGGGCTCTGGGGCGGGAGTTGGGGATGCCGGGCCCCCTGCCCTGGCCCTGCCCCTGGGGGCTCTGGGGCCGGGAGTTGGGGATGCCGGGCCCCCTGCCCTGGCCCTGCCCCTGGGGGCTCTGGGGCGGGAGTTGGGGATGCCGGGCCCCCTGCCCTGGCCCTGCCCCTGGGGGCTCTGGGGCGGGAGTTGGGGATGCCGGGCCCCCTGCCCTGGCCCTGCCCCTGGGGGCTCTGGGGCGGGAGTTGGGGATGCCGGGCCCCCTGCCCTGGCCCTGCCCCTGGGGGCTCTGGGGCGGGAGTTGGGGATGCCGGGCCCCCTGCCCTGGCCCTGCCCCTGGGGGCTCTGGGGCGGGAGTTGGGGATGCCGGGCCCCCTGCCCTGGCCCTGCCCCTGGGGGCTACGGGGCGGGAGTTGGGGATGCCGGGCCCCCTGCCCTGGCCCTGCCCCTGGGGGCTCTGGGGCGGGAGTTGGGGATGCCGGGCCCCCTGCCCTGGCCCTGCCCCTGGGGCTCTGGGGCGGGAGTTGGGGATGCCGGGCCCCCTGCCCTGGCCCTGCCCCTGGGGGCTCTGGGGGCGGGAGTTGGGGATGCCGGGCCCCCTGCCCTGGCCCTGCCCCTGGGGGCTCTGGGGGCGGGAGTTGGGGATGCCGGGCCCCCTGCCCTGGCCCTGCCCCTGGGGGCTCTGGGGCGGGAGTTGGGGATGCCGGGGCCCCTGCCCTGGCCCTGCCCCTGGGGGCTCTGGGGCGGGAGTTGGGGATGCCGGGCCCCCTGCCCTGGCCCTGCCCCTGGGGGCTCTGGGCCGGGAGTTGGGGATGCCGGGCCCCCTGCCCTGGCCCTGCCCCTGGGGGCTCTGGGGCGGGAGTTGGGGATGCCGGGCCCCCTGCCCTGGCCCTGCCCCTGGGGGCTCTGGGGGCGGGAGTTGGGGATGCCGGGCCCCCTGCCCTGGCCCTGCCCCTGGGGGCTCTGGGGCGGGAGTTGGGGATGCCGGGCCCCCTGCCCCTGCCCTGCCCCTGGGGGCTCTGGGGGCGGGAGTTGGGGATGCCGGGCCCCCTGCCCTGGCCCTGCCCCTGGGGGCTCTGGGGCGGGAGTTGGGGATGCCGGGCCCCCTGCCCTGGCCCTGCCCCTGGGGGCTCTGGGGCGGGAGTTGGGGATGCCGGGCCCCCTGCCCTGGCCCTGCCCCTGGGGGCTCTGGGGGCGGGAGTTGGGGATGCCGGGCCCCCTGCCCTGGCCCTGCCCCTGGGGGCTCTGGGGCGGGAGTTGGGGATGCCGGGCCCCTGCCCTGGCCCTGCCCCTGGCCCCCTGCCCTGGCCCTGCCCCTGGGGGCTCTGGGGCGGGAGTTGGGGATGCCGGGCCCCCTGCCCTGCCCTGCCCCTGGGGGCTCTGGGGGCGGGAGTTGGGGATGCCGGGCCCCCTGCCCTGGCGCTGCCCCTGGGGGCTCTGGGGCGGGAGTTGGGGATGCCGGGCCCCCTGCCCTGGCCCTGCCCCTGGGGGCTCTGGGGCGGGAGTTGGGGATGCCGGGCCCCCTGCCCCGGCCCTGCCCCTGGGGGCTCTGGGGCGGGAGTTGGGGATGCCGGGCCCCCTGCCCTGGCCCTGCCCCTGGGGGCTCTGGGGCGGGAGTTGGGGATGCCGGGCCCCCTGCCCTGGCCCTGCCCCTGGGGGCTCTGGGGGCGGGAGTTGGGGATGCCGGGCCCCCTGCCCTGGCCCTGCCCCTGGGGGCTCTGGGGCGGGAGTTGGGGATGCCGGGCCCCCTGCCCTGGCCCTGCCCCTGGGGGCTCTGGGGGCGGGAGTTGGGGATGCCGGGCCCCCTGCCCTGGCCCTGCCCCTGGGGGCTCTGGGGCGGGAGTTGGGGATGCCGGGCCCCCTGCCCTGGCCCTGCCCCTGGGGCTCTGGGGCGGGAGTTGGGGATGCCGGGCCCCCTGCCCTGGCCCTGCCCCTGGGGGCTCTGGGGGCGGGAGTTGGGGATGCCGGGCCCCCTGCCCTGGCCCTGCCCCTGGGGGCTCTGGGGCGGGAGTTGGGGATGCCGGGCCCCCTGCCCTGGCCCTGCCCCTGGGGGCTCTGGGGCGGGAGTTGGGGATGCCGGGCCCCCTGTCCTGGCCCTGCCCCTGGGGGCTCTGGGGCGGGAGTTGGGGATGCCGGGCCCCCTGCCCTGGCCCTGCCCCTGGGGCTCTGGGGGCGGGAGTTGGGGATGCCGGGCCCCCTGCCCTGGCCCTGCCCCTGGGGGCTCTGGGGCGGGAGTTGGGGATGCCGGGCCCCCTGCCCTGGCCCTGCCCCTGGGGGCTCTGGGGCGGGAGTTGGGGATGCCGGGCCCCCTGCCCTGGCCCTGCCCCTGGGGGCTCTGGGGCGGGAGTTGGGGATGCCGGGCCCCCTGCCCTGGCCCTGCCCCTGGGGGCTCTGGGGCGGGAGTTGGGGATGCCGGGCCCCCTGCCCTGGCCCTGCCCCTGGGGGCTCTGGGGCGGGAGTTGGGGATGCCGGGCCCCCTGCCCTGGCCCTGCCCCTGGGGGCTCTGGGGCGGGAGTTGGGGATGCCGGGCCCCCTGCCCTGGCCCTGCCCCTGGGGGCTCTGGGGCGGGAGTTGGGGATGCCGGGCCCCCTGCCCTGGCCCTGCCCCTGGGGGCTCTGGGGGCGGGAGTTGGGGATGCCGGGCCCCCTGCCCTGGCCCTGCCCCTGGGGGCTCTGGGGCGGGAGTTGGGGATGCCGGGCCCCCTGCCCCGGCCCTGCCCCTGGGGGCTCTGGGGCGGGAGTTGGGGATGCCGGGCCCCCTGCCCTGGCCCTGCCCCTGGGGGCTCTGGGGCGGGAGTTGGGGATGCCGGGCCCCCTGCCCTGGCCCTGCCCCTGGGGGCTCTGGGGGCGGGAGTTGGGGATGCCGGGCCCCCTGCCCTGGCCCTGCCCCTGGGGGCTCTGGGGCGGGAGTTGGGGATGCCGGGCCCCCTGCCCTGGCCCTGCCCCTGGGGGCTCTGGGGCGGGAGTTGGGGATGCCGGGCCCCCTGCCCTGGCCCTGCCCCTGGGGGCTCTGGGGGCGGGAGTTGGGGATGCCGGGCCCCCTGCCCGGGCCCCCCCTGCCCCCCCTGGCCCTGCCCCTGGGGGCTCTGGGGGCGGGAGTTGGGGATGCCGGGCCCCCTGCCCTGGCCCTGCCCCTGGGGGCTCTGGGGGCGGGAGTTGGGGATGCCGGGCCCCCTGCCCTGGCCCTGCCCCTGGGGGCTCTGGGGGCGGGAGTTGGGGATGCCGGGCCCCCTGCCCTGGCCCTGCCCCTGGGGGCTCTGGGGCGGGAGTTGGGGATGCCGGGCCCCCTGCCCTGGCCCTGCCCCTGGGGGCTCTGGGGCGGGAGTTGGGGATGCCGGGCCCCCTGCCCTGGCCCTGCCCCTGGGGGCTCTGGGGCGGGAGTTGGGGATGCCGGGCCCCCTGCCCTGGCCCTGCCCCTGGGGGCTCTGGGGGGGGGAGTTGGGGATGCCGGGCCCCCTGCCCTGGCCCTGCCCCTGGGGGCTCTGGGGCGGGAGTTGGGGATGCCGGGCCCCCTGCCCTGGCCCTGCCCCTGGGGGCTCTGGGGCGGGAGTTGGGGATGCCGGGCCCCCTGCCCTGGCCCTGCCCCTGGGGGCTCTGGGGCGGGAGTTGGGGATGCCGGGCCCCCTGCCCTGGCCCTGCCCCTGGGGGCTCTGGGGCGGGAGTTGGGGATGCCGGGCCCCCTGCCCTGGCCCTGCCCCTGGGGGCTCTGGGGCGGGAGTTGGGGATGCCGGGCCCCCTGCCCTGGCCCTGCCCCTGGGGGCTCTGGGGGCGGGAGTTGGGGATGCCGGGCCCCCTGCCCTGGCCCTGCCCCTGGGGGCTCTGGGGCGGGAGTTGGGGATGCCGGGCCCCCTGCCCTGGCCCTGCCCCTGGGGGCTCTGGGGGCGGGAGTTGGGGATGCCGGGCCCCCTGCCCTGGCCCTGCCCCTGGGGGCTCTGGGGCGGGAGTTGGGGATGCCGGGCCCCCTGCCCCGGCCCTGCCCCTGGGGGCTCTGGGGCGGGAGTTGGGGATGCCGGGCCCCCTGCCCTGGCCCTGCCCCTGGGGGCTACGGGGCGGGAGTTGGGGATGCCGGGCCCCCTGCCCTGGCCCTGCCCCTGGGGGCTCTGGGGCGGGAGTTGGGGATGCCGGGCCCCCTGCCCTGGCCCTGCCCCTGGGGGCTCTGGGGCGGGAGTTGGGGATGCCGGGCCCCCTGCCCTGGCCCTGCCCCTGGGGGCTCTGGGGGCGGGAGTTGGGGATGCCGGGCCCCCTGCCCTGGCCCTGCCCCTGGGGGCTCTGGGGGCGGGAGTTGGGGATGCCGGGCCCCCTGCCCTGCCCCTGGGGGCTCTGGGGGCGGGAGTTGGGGATGCCGGGCCCCCTGCCCTGGCCCTGCCCCTGGGGGCTCTGGGGCGGGAGTTGGGGATGCCGGGCCCCCTGCCCTGGCCCTGCCCCTGGGGGCTCTGGGGCGGGAGTTGGGGATGCCGGGCCCCCTGCCCTGGCCCTGCCCCTGGGGGCTCTGGGGCGGGAGTTGGGGATGCCGGGCCCCCTGCCCTGGCCCTGCCCCTGGGGGCTCTGGGGCCCGGGGTGGTTCCCAGCCCCCGAGGGTCACCCCCAAGGAGGCGGGGGGGTGCGGTGCCAGCCTGGCGCACAGACTCCGCTGCTCCCCCGTGGGCACGGCCGGCTGCCCGGCTTGAGCCTGCCGCCAGATGTGCCCATTCGGCAGCTCTGGAGATCAGAGGCTCCAGCCAAGCAGGGCTCAGCGCCGGATACCCCCAGCCTGGGGAGGGGGAACGGCTCCACTCTGGGTCCTCACTGCCCGGGCGTCCCGGCCACATGCCCGCACGGGGGGGGGGCTGAGCTGCCCGGGTTCGCACCCCTCCCCCGAGGCTGGGCCCTGCAGGGGCACCATGTTGCTCACCCTGGTGATTTCTCCCCTCGGGGCAGCAGTAGGCTCTCGCCGTCCCCTGCGTGCTGGGCCTGGGCTGCCGCCCCTCTGCCTTCTGGGGCAGCCCCTGCAGTCGAACCCTCGAGCCCCCCACCCCTGGCCTGGAGCAGCTGGGACCTGGGACGGTGGGGAGGGGCAGGCCCCTGCCCTCGCCATCCCGTCCCTGGATGCCCCCAGCTAAGTTGGGAGCGGCGGGGGGCCAGGCCTGGTCCCTGCCATGCTGCCCTAACCAGGGACTCCACACACGGGCCAGCGTGGCTCTCCAGCCTTTGCCCCCTTCTGCTGCGCTGCCTGGGGGTGAGGATCCCCTCTCTCCGCAGGCTGCAGGTCTCTGCATCCCCGTCCCCTCTCCCTTTGCCGGGGGATCCCCGTCTCTCCCCCACCTGCCAGCTCCGCCTTGGACCGGCCGCTCCCTGTGCTCAGGGCAGAATGGGGCCGGTGCCCTAGCACAGCCAGGCCAACGCCTGCACTTGTGGGGTGCTCTGGCTGCGGGCACTGGCCGCCCGCACTCCCCTGCGAGCCCAGAGCTGGGATCATCACCACGTCCCCCCCGCCGTGGTGTCGCCCGAGTGAGCCCGGGCTCCCCTCCCCAGTCTGGCAGCTGGCCGTGCCCCCGGCGGGAACACCAGTGACCTCTGCTAACCACGCTGCAAGAGCAAGTGGGCGGGGCTCACCCGCTGGGCACCAGGGCTCCGCCCACTGGCTGGGCAGTCCGCCCACTGTCCCTCACTGTGAGCACCAGGGCAGGGCCCCCCCCCGCCGTGCAGCCGGGCCCGCCGGGGGAGGGCGGTGCAGGGTTCCCTGCCCTGTCATTCCCTCCTTGCCACCTCTGCTCTGTGGCGGTGACTCATGCATGAATCACCCTCCCCTTGCTAATTTGCACCAGAACAAGGCTCCCTTCTCTGCCGCAGGGGCTGGGGGCAGCTGCAGGAGCGACCCTGCTGGGCCTGGCCCCAGCAATGGGCACCCTGCACCTTGCGCTCTGCCCACGTCCTGGCAGGGCCCGGGCCGCGCTGTTCCTGGGGCGTGACCCACGTTCAGCCACCCTGGGCACTGTGGCCAGGGAGCTCGGGCCCCGCTGGCGGAAGGGACCAGCTGGCGGCTCCCTCGGGGCCGGGGCGAGTCCCACAGCCGTTCTGCGGGGAAGCGCGAGCGCCTAGGAGGGCAGGGGTCTCACGCCGGCTCTGCTGGGCACCGCGAGGCTGGTGCAGGTGTGGCGTTGGCGGGCGGGCGGTGCTAAGGCCGGGCAGGCCGGGCCCCTGCCCTCTCGCGCCCTGTGTGACGTCCGGGGGTCTGCCTGCCCTGTACCCCAGCGCTCGCTCCTGGCCGCTGGCTTGACTCACCCACGTGGGGATCGGCCAGACACCCGGTCCCAGCCCGAGCAGGTAACAAGGCTCTCCCCAAGGAGACAAGGCAGGGAGGGGGAGACGGCCCCTGGCTGGGGGCAGGGCTGGGAGCTGAGTCTGGGCTTGGCTGGGGGAAGCATGAAGAGAGCAGACTAAGTCCAGCACAGGAGGTTCAGGGGCCTGTGAGCCCCTCCCCCACAAGAGGACTAAGCCCTGGCTTCTATGGCAGCACCGGGGGCACTGGCCTGAGTCCCCAGCCAAACCACAGGGAGGGACGTGGGGACACGGGCTGCAGCTCCAGCCTGTCTGGTGCCAGGGACAAGACAGGCTGCTCCACTGTGCACTGGGGGTAGGGTCCAACCCTGGTCTTGCTCCCTGGGGCCCCTTTCTGCCCCCAAAGCGGCGTGGCAGGTCAGCCTTCCGAAGGGCCTGGACGGAGGGAGAGCTGGATTCCCGCCCCCCCGGCTGGGCTGGAGCTCAGCTCTCTGTGCCGCCCTGCCCCCCCAGACTGCAGGGGCCACGCTGGGGTGCTCCGTGCCGGGAGGGGGCTCAGGAGGCCTAGGCCGCCAGTTTGGGAGCGCGGGCGCCTGGGGCTTTCGGCCATGTCGAGGCGGACGCGGCGCCGCTCTTGTACGTTCCGGAGCGGACGCGCCGCAGGGAGCCTGGGGTCAGCGGGGGGCTCCCGCTGGAGGGCCTGGCTCCCCGCAGCGTTTCCATCACTGGAGTGCCTCTGCCGGGGCGCACGCTAGTCCGTCTCGATTAATCGAGTAGTCGATGGAAATCCCACCGACTATTCGATTAGCTAATCGATATTTAACATCCCTACTCCCCAGGGGCTTGCCCCCCCACTCGGAGGCGCCTGGGGCCCTTCGTCTGGTTGAGCCTCAGCACGGGTGGAGCCGGAGCAGGGCAGGGGCAGCAGATCGTGGAGAGGCTGGTCTGGACCGTGGGTTAGCCAGGCAGCCCTGCCCAGCCCACTGCGACCCACTGCCCCCTGCTGGCCCTCCTCCGCAGCCCGGGGCCCCAGAGGGGCCGGGTGTGTGGGGGGCGTCACCAGACTTCCAGGGTTCATTCAGCTGCTGGAGCCAATCAGCATGAGCCATGCACCTGGTTGCTTGGCAACATGGAGCTGTAGGCAGCAAAAACGGTAAACAGCAATATTGGAACAAAAACCCCAATGCTAAAAATAGGGGAAAGGACTTAAAAATAAATTGGCTAATGCCAGCACCGGATGGGGCAGGACAGGTCCTTGCGTGGCACCAGGCCAGCGCCCACCATCCCCCAGTGCCTGTGTAGTGTGTGTGGGCGACTGCCACGCTGCGTGTGCATGCGCAGATCCATGGCTATGGCTGTTGTGGCAGGCTTGTGCACGTGCATGTGTGGCTGGGCACATGACCGCGTGCAGACATGTGAGTGTGATGACATTAGTGTGCGTGTGTGCCTGAGTGTGGGGAAGCACTAGCCTTGCACGAGTTTTGTGTTCACCCTTCACAGCATCTTCTGGCAGGGAGTTCCAAAGGTTGACTGCGCAGTGCGTGAAGATAAACCTCCCTGTGTTTGTGTTTGTGTTAAACCTGTTGCCTATTAATTTCATTTGGATCTTGTGTTAGGAGAAGGAGTAAATAGCACTTCCTTATTCACTCTCTCCACACCTGTCATGCTCACAGCTCTCTAGCCTCCCCTCCTTAGTCGTCCCCTCTCCTCTGCCAGTCCCAGCCTTGCCCAGCTCTCCTCGTCCGGCAGCTGTGCCAAGCCCTTCCTTTGTGTTGCCCTTTCCTGACCCTTCTCCAATGCCAAGAGATGTGTGAGGAGATGAGCGACCCCACCTGCCCCAGTGTCCAAGCTGTGGATTGACAGGCGGTAAGAGCGGCCTGTCTGCTCTGGCCGGGACCAGCCCGGGCTCCCAAACAGCCCAGGTGTGCCCTACACGCCCCTCGTCTTCCTCAGCCACGCCTGCCCCCGCCCCAGCCACACACTCCCCCTCCCCTGCCCCTGCCCCAAGCACACCCTCCCCTGCCCCCCAGCCACACACTCCCCCTCCCCTGCCCCTGCCCCAAGCACACCCTCCCCTGCCCCCCAGCCACACACTCCCCCTCCCCTGCCCCTGCCCCAAGCACACCCTCCCCTGCCCCCCAGCCACACACTCCCCCTTCCCTGCCCCAACCACACCCTCCCCTGCCCCCCAGCCACACACTCCCCCTTCCCTGCCCCAACCACACCCTCCCCTGCCCCCCAGCCACACACTCCCCCTTCCCCCTCCCCTGCCCCCCCAGCCACACACAGCCAAGCAGCCAAGATCCCACAGCAACCCCATTGATATCCTGCAGTCGCCATGGCAACTGCTTCTTACCCAAGATGCAAACTCAGAGGCTGCCAATGGCTGGGGCCTGGATCCAGCGCTGCCCCCCCCCAAGGGCCAGCATCCTGCGGTGCCACTGGCTGGAGGGAGATGGGCCGGGTCCCAACCCCCCCAGTGTCCCCGCCCGGCCCCAAGAGGGCACTGCCAGGGGCGGGCGGGAGAGTCGGCCGTGCTGGCGTGGCCTTTGGGCTCGGCCCCGTGCCCGGCGTGGCGAGATGTGGCCCCCCGACGCAGACGCCAAGGCCCCACCGGACGTGGAGAGCGAAGGGGCGAAATCTTGCCTTGCCCCGGCCCGCCTGCTCCCCCCGCCTTGGGCAGCGAGGGAGCACCATGCCGCGCCCCTCCTGGACCGGCCCCGCCCGCGGCGCCTCCCGCCTGCTCCCCCCGCCTTGGGCAGCGAGGGAGCACCACGCCGCGCCCCTCCTGAGACCGGCCCCGCCCGCGGCGCCTCCCGCCTGCTCCCCCCGCCTTGGGCAGCGAGGGAGCACCACGCCGCGCCCCTCCTGGACCGGCCCCGCCCGCGGCGCGCTCGCCGCCTGCTCCCCCCGCCTTGGGCAGCGAGGGAGCACCACGCCGCGCCCCTCCTGGACCGGCCCCGCCCGCGGCGCCTCCCGCCTGCTCCCCCCGCCTTGGGCAGCGAGGGAGCACCACGCCGCGCCCCTCCTGAGACCGGCCCCGCCCGCGGCGCGCTCGCCGCCTGCTCCCCCCGCCTTGGGCAGCGAGGGAGCACCACGCCGCGCCCCTCCTGAGACCGGCCCCGCCCGCGGCGCCTCCCGCCTGCTCCCCCCGCCTTGGGCAGCGAGGGAGCACCACGCCGCGCCCCTCCTGAGACCGGCCCCGCCCGCGGCGCCTCCCGCCTGCTCCCCCCGCCTTGGGCAGCGAGGGAGCACCACGCCGCGCCCCTCCTGGACCGGCCCCGCCCGCGGCGCGCTCGCCGCCTGCTCCCCCCACCTTGGGCAGCGAGGGAGCACCACGCCGCACCCCTCCTGGACCGGCCCCGCCCGCGGCGCCTCCCGCCTGCTCCCCCCGCCTTGGGCAGCGAGGGAGCACCACGCCGCGCCCCTCCTGGACCGGCCCCGCCCGCGGCGCCTCCCGCCTGCTCCCCCCGCCTTGGGCAGTGAGGGAGCACCACGCCGCGCCCCTCCTGAGACCGGCCCCGCCCGCGGCGCGCTCGCCGCCTGCTCCCCCCGCCTTGGGCAGCGAGGGAGCACCACGCCGCACCCCTCCTGGACCGGCCCCGCCCGCGGCGCGCTCGCCGCCTGCTCCCCCCGCCTTGGGCAGCGAGGGAGCACCACGCCGCGCCCCTCCTGAGACCGGCCCCGCCCGCGGCGCGCTCGCCGCCTGCTCCCCCCGCCTTGGGCAGCGAGGGAGCACCACGCCGCGCCCCTCCTGGACCGGCCCCGCCCGCGGCGCGCTCACCGCCTGCTCCCCCCGCCTTGGGCAGCGAGGGAGCACCACGCCGCGCCCCTCCTGGACCGGCCCCGCCCGCGGCGCGCTCGCCGCCTGCTCCCCCCGCCTTGGGCAGCGAGGGAGCACCACGCCGCGCCCCTCCTGAGACCGGCCCCGCCCGCGGCGCGCTCGCCGCCTGCTCCCCCCGCCTTGGGCAGCGAGGGAGCACCACGCCGCGCCCCTCCTGGACCGGCCCCCCCGCGGCGCGCTCGCCGCCTGCTCCCCCCGCCTTGGGCAGCGAGGGAGCACCACGCCGCGCCCCTCCTGAGACCGGCCCCGCCCGCGGCGCGCTCACCGCCTGCTCCCCCCGCCTTGGGCAGCGAGGGAGCACCACGCCGCGCCCCTCCTGGACCGGCCCCGCCCGCGGCGCGCTCGCCGCCTGCTCCCCCCGCCTTGGGCAGCGAGGGAGCACCACGCCACGCCCCTCCTGAGACCGGCCCCGCCCGCGGCGCGCTCGCCGCCTGCTCCCCCCGCCTTGGGCAGCGAGGGAGCACCACGCTGCACCCCTCCTGGACCGGCCCCGCCCGCGGCGCGCTCACCGCCTGCTCCCCCCGCCTTGGGCAGCGAGGGAGCACCACGCCGCGCCCCTCCTGGACCGGCCCCACCCGCGGCGCGCTCGCCGCCTGCTCCCCCCGCACGCTCGCGCCTCCCGCGGCCCCCGCCTGAATCACTGCCCCCGGCCACAGCTCTTCGACCCGGGCTCCTCGGGGCACACAGGTCGGCCACACGAGCAAGGGGGGCTGGGAGGACGAATGCCTCCTCCCCCGCCAGCACGAGGCGTGCGGCTCCCCAGCTAACAATAGGAGCCGGCTGAGTCAGATATCCCAATTGCCTTGGAAACCCGCTCCGCGCCCGCCACCTTCGAAATCCGCCCTCAGCCCGAGAGCGGCGGCACACCCCGCACCCACGCCTGCCTTCCGCTCCCCCCGTGCCGGCGGGAGGGCGGCACGGCTCGCACGAGCACGGGAGGAGGCACGTGAGTGCACGGCCCACGCACAAGGCCACGTACGCGCCAGCATGCGCGCAGAATGGAGCCATGTGGCTCTGGAGGCACAGTGCACACGCATGCTGAGGGAAGGGATTCGCCAGCTCCCCTCGCAAGCGGGAATGGAGCAGGGAGCCCAGCTGAGCACCGTGGGCCGGTCAGACCGGGGCAGCTCGAGATCGGTGCCTGGCTGGGGACTGGGAGTGCCTGAGACAGCACCCGCCCAAAGGCAGCCCGGCTCCCTCCTGCACGGCCCCCGTCAGCACGGCGCCTGGAGACCACCCGACTCTGCGCTGCTCGTCTCACACAATCACCCAGCGATCGCTACGGCCCTGTCACAGCCACCCGGCTCCCAGGCCACCCCGGGTCGCCCAGCCCACGGCTGCACTCCCTGGCTACACCCGTTCACCCAGCCCACGGCTGCACACCCAACCCAGGCCCACGCACCCGGCCCACGCCTGCACACCCAACCCAGGCCCACGCACCCAGCCCACTCCTGCACACCCAACCCAGGCCCATGCACCCGGCCCACGCCTGCACACCCAACCCAGGCCCACGCACCCAGCCCACGCTCACACGCCCAGCCCAGGCCTTGTGCCCCGCCCAAGCCCACGTGCCCACCCCTGCCCGCACTCCCTGTCCGCGCCCGCGGGCCCAGGCACACTGATATTCACACGCTAGGATCCCCTCGGTTACACAGGGCCACGGGCAACCCCCCTCCCGTGCTGCCACTCGCACACAGGCCCCTGCTCCCCCGGCCCTCAGCGCCACACGTGGGCTGGTTTGTGGCGCATGGGGCTGTGGCAGGACCTCCCAGTAGCACATGCAGGGTGCTCAGCATGGAGCCCCACGCGTCTGGGACACCCCACGTGCCCCGTTTGGAGGCCCGTGGATCCCTCTGGTGGGGCCCACCGTGGCCCAGGACTTGTGGGACTCCCTGCCCCAGGACGGCCCTGCTGCCACACAGGCCAGTGGGGAACGGGCGTGTTTGGCCTCACAACCAAAGAGCAAGAGGCGGCTTGGCCCTTGGCGCAGACATGGGGGCAGAGTTGAACGGTTGCTGGAGCCTGTGGCAGCAATTCCCCAAGGGGCTCCTGGCTGGCGTGGGAGGGGGCTCGCTCGCTCTCTGACGGCAGAAGGAAACATGTCCAGAGGCTGCTCTCGCCCATCCCCCCTTCACACATGGCTGGGCGCTTTCTGTGCCAGAGCGCTGGGCCGGCTTCGTGCGGGCAGCCATGCGGAAAGGCCAGGCTCCCGGGCAGATGCAAAATCTTCAGGATGCAGGGAGAGGCTGGCTGGCTGGCAAAGCATTGCCTGTGTGAGGCCCCCACCCAGCCAGCCACACAGAGCGCCTCTCTCCACCCCCACGCTGCCAGGCAGCACCGCAGGCAGCCTGCCCCACGCTCCCGGCCACGTGCCGGACAGCGCCTCCGTCCTGCAGCCTCCGAGGGGCTCGCTCCCCATGGCCGGATGGGAGGAGACGGGGGCAGAGCCTGGGTATCTGGACACCCGCAGCTCCTGCTCTGAGCTCGGCAATTCGCTCCCCGGAGCTGGGGCCAGGAGCATGAGCCCGTAGGCTCCCAATGGGGACCCACGTGTCCCAGCCTCGGTGCGACGGGTACAACCCTGTGTGGCTTGTGAGCGTGGAACTGCCATTTCACCAGCCAGCTGCAGCAGGGCACAGCTGGCCGGGCGAGATCCACCCTAGCGGAGTGCCAGCCCCTCACCCCGCGCCGCTGGCCCCGCCCAGGGGTCACAGCAGAGTCCAGCCGTGCTGCAGGCGCACCCCAAAGCCAATGCTGGTGGGCGCCCGACAGGAAAGAGGGAGGAGGCCAGAGACCTGGGGACAGGGTGAAGGCAGCGACTCACAGATGCCTGGGTGGGTGAGTCTGAGGTTCCTAGAGGCCCCCGGGGCTCCTAGCGCCAGCGAGCTCCGCTTGCCCTTTCTGCTCTGCTAGCTGAGCAGCTGGGGTCTCCAGGGCAGGCCCTGGACCCTCCTGCCCCCAGAGCCAGCCACAGAGCTCACCGGGTCTCTCCTCTCCTGCCCACGTGTTCGGCTGCACGGCTCAGCGCGCGGGAGGGGGCAGAGCCACACCCAAAAGGGCGCGCAGAGAACTCCACTTGTGAAGCCCCGCGTGGCCTGTCCGGCGTGGAAAACCTTTCTGTGGGCTGGACACCACCCTTCCCGCTGAGACCAGCCCTGCCACGAGCCACGCTCTCCCTCTGCCTGGCGATTTGCACACGCCCGGTCCCATGGCCCGCGTGGCACGAGGGGCTCACGGCTGTGGTGTGAGAGTGAGGCGGGTCCCATTCACTCCTCTCCTGGGAACTCCTGTGTGACCAGCGCTAGCAGAGCGACCCCGCTGTGCATGTGCCAGCCTCCCCTAGAGACGTGGGGACTGTGGCACGGGGTGGCACCTGGCCTGCCAGCAGCACAGAGCCCTGTGGGCGCTGGAGGTGTCGTGCCAGATCTGCCCTCTGGGCCTTGGGAGCGAGGTCAGGAGCTCAGCCTGCATCCGCAGGGGCCAGGACCTCTGCCCCAGCACTGAGCAGCAGCTCCTGCTGGGGAAGGGTCCATACGCGGGGGGAGGAAATGCTCCAAGCTAAATATCCCCCACACCCTCCCCAGGCCTCCCCCTCAGCACCCTGCCAGCCCCTAGCACGGCACCCCTCTGCTCCGTCCAGCCAGGGTGCCCCTTCTCGGCCCAGCTCGCCCCGGCACGAGTCTGCCACGGCGCCTGTCCCTGTGCCCGGCACCGCACAGAGAGCAGCACCCCGGGCAGCATTCGCCAGATCGCTCGCCCGCCCCCACCCGAGGGACAGATGGCGGCTGTCACGTTACTGGATTGTGAGGGGAGCAGCCAGGTCACTGCTGCACCCATGGGGGGTGTTCGCCCCAAAAGTGGTACCAAGGGGCCATGGGAGGGGTCAAACAAAAGCTACTTTCTTCTGATTCTGTATCTGCTCTTCATGTGCCTGTCTAATGTCTGGGTGTGGAGTTAGGGATCTGTATCTGTACGGAGACTGGGAGTTGCTCTGTGTGTGGTGGAGCGATGGGCTCAGCCTATGGACATGCTAATCAGCAAGGCTCCAGGGAGAAGAGGTCTCTTAAGAACCCGAGACCCACCTGGGAAGGAATCTAGGTGCCTGGTCAGAGTCCATGTGACTGTCTCCAGCTTGGAAGAAGCCAGGAAGGGGGCTGACTCCATCTTGGTCTCCAGATCTGCTCCTGACCCCAGATGCGGCCTCCCAGGGATTCATGAGCCGGGAAGAACTGTGGACCCATCCTGGCGTAAGATGTGCACCAAGGACTTTTAAACCAGCAGCTGTAACTTCTCTGCTAGAGCCTGCATCGAGGACTGGGAGATTCGGTGCATGTAATGTACTATCCTTTAACAACCTCACTCTCAGGCTTTTCTTTCTTGTGGTAATAAACCTTTAGATGTTCGATGCTAAAGGATTGGCCCAGCGTGATTTGTGGGTAAGATCCAGAGGGTAAATTGACCAGGGATCTGTGGCTGGTTTCTTGGAACTGGACAGAACTTGTTCGGGGTAGGTGGGATTGGGTGCTAGGACCCCCCACCTGTGTATAGGCCCGGGGCCATCTGGGGCACGGATATTGCTGGGATGTGGGAGGGGTTTTGCTCGGGAGGCTTCAGGCAGGCTGCTGGAGCGCTCTGTGGGACTGGTTTGTGGCCGGTTTGGGAAGGTCTCCAGTCTGGGGGCTAGAGAGAGCCCCGGATTTGAGCAATTCGCCCTGAGCGGACGCCCTCAGCTGTGCCCAGACCTGGCCTGGCCCGTCACAGCGGCGGGAGAGGGTTAAGCCCTCTCCGTGGGGCTCCGTGGGGCCCGAGTTCATCCAGCCCTGGCAGCTGGGTCCATGCTGTGGTCAAAGAGCGAGAGCCTTGGCCGGGAGCAGCCAGCAGGCACCGCCCTGCCCTGGCCCACAGACTGTGGGAGCAGGGCCAAAGTCACTCGCTAGCACCCTACTTACACCAGGGGCGATGACCCATAGCTGCCCATGGGAGGGGCCATCCCCAAAACGGCTCAAGTGGCGTCCCCCCTGCAGCTCCCAGCTGTCGCTCCTGCCTCCGCACCGGTGCAGGACAGGGCGTGGCTGCACACGGGACCAAGTGGGGCTGGCTACCCCTGCAAAATGGGGGCAGGTGAACCCGTGTGCCATACGTGACTAGCCCAGCGCAGGGCCTGGACGTGGTGCTCTCTCCAGGTCCCTTCCAGCCCTGCCTCGCTACGCCCCTCGCTTGGGGAATCAATCTCCTTCCAGGCCTCCCGAGGGAAGAGCAAGAGGCCTCCGGCAGACCCGGCTCCCCAGTCAGTAACGGCCACAGGCCACAGGCCGCCACAGTGCAAGGAGGAAAGGGCGTGAAAGGCACCGGTGTCCCCACAGATCCCCGTCTCGCTGGCTCAGCTTGGGTACACTCCCTGTTCTGCGTGGGCAGGCCAGGCAAGGTGCATTTCCCAGAATTCCCCATTCCCCAAGGCGCCCAGCACAACCCGAGAGCAGAGCATTGCTGGCACGAGGGGAGACAGGGACACGGAGCATGGCCGACGAACCTTGTGAGGGGCACGGCTCGCGGCAGGGCCGGGGGCATTACCTTGCCCAAGTGACGAAGCCTGGTTGCTAATGCAGGCGTCTGCCCGTCCGTCTGTCCGCCTGCCCATCCGTCCACCTCCCCGCCCGTCCGTCCGTCTGTCCGCCTGCCCTTCCGTCCACCTCCCCGCCCGTCCGTCTGTCCGCCTGCCCATCCTTCCACCTCCCCGCCCGTCCGTCTGTCCGCCTGCCCATCCGTCCACCTCCCCGCCCGTCCGTCTGTCCGTCTGTCCATCCGTCCACCTCCCCGCCCATCCGTCTGTCCGCCTGCCCATCCGTCCACCTCCCCGCCCGTCCGTCTGTCCGTCTGTCCATCCGTCCACCTCCCCGCCCGTCCGTCTGTCCGCCTGCCCATCCGTCCACCTCCCCGCCCGTCCGTCTGTCTGCCTGCCCATCCGTCCACCTCCCCGCCCGTCTGTCTGTCTGCCTGCCCATCCGTCCACCTCCCCGTCTGTCCGCCTGCCCATCCGTCCACCTCCCCGCCCGTCCGTCCGCCTGTCTGCTCGTCCATCTGTCCGCCTGTCTGCTTGTTCATCCGTCCGCCTGTCTGCTCGTTCATCCGTCCACTCATCCATCCGTCCGCCTGCCTGCCCGTCCATCCGTCCACCTGCCCATCCATCTGTCCGCCTGCCCGCCCATCCATCCATCCATCCGTCCACCCGCCTGTCCGTCCGTCCGTCCATCCGCCTGCCTGCCCTGGTCCATCCATCTACCTGCCTGCCTGTCCGTCTGCCTGCCCGTCCATCCATCCATCTGCTGATCCATCCACCCACCCATCCATGTGCCCTCCTGTCCATGTATCTGGCCACCCACCCACCCGTCCGTTCATCCGTCCACCAATGGGAGTTTATTTCCCAGAGCCTGGGCCAGAGATTCAAATGAGGCAAGTAGAAGGGCTTGGAAGTGGGGGAGGGGTGCTACCGTTCAAAGCCTGGAGCCCAGAGTTCTCCTCCCCACCCGATCAGGTATCGCCCACCCGCTGGCCTGTGTATTGAGGGAGACGGAGCACATGGGCGAAATCAATACGGGCTCTATCTATCCTGGGGGCCAGCCCTGGGGGGTGAGGCCATGGCTGTGCTAACCGGGTGGCAGGGGCTCCATGTGTCCCCCGTTTCCTTCTTCCAGTTTGCCAATTTCCACCCCAGGCTGGCGGGCTCTGGAGTATTGTTGTACTTAACAGAAGCACTCGGGATCTTTTTCAGGGGCTAAGGCAACATGCCACATGTATTGATCAATACTGATCAGATGCATATGACACATCACACTCATGCACTCTCACACACACACACGCACACTCCATCATGTTGTTACCAGTAGTGGCTCCTCCTAACTGCACTGGCCAGGTGAGTTAGATGGGGGAGGGGTGGAGTCGGGCTTCTGCCGATCCGGATCGATGCTCCCATGTTGACAAGACGAAAACCCGGGATCCCTCTGCAAGATGCCTCCTATTTATGCCTCTCATACAGCCAATTAGTCATCAACTGGCCTTTCTTAATGCTGCTTCACAACGCACCATACACAACTACACAACGCACCATAATAACTCGAACTCAGGAACCAATCCTTGCAACAAACCTCGGTGCCAACTCTGCCCACATATATACACCAGCAACACCATCACAGGACCTAACCAGATCAGCCATACTGTCACTGGTACATTCTCCTGCACATCCACCAACGTAATATATGCCATCATGTGCCAACAATGCCCCAATGCTATATACATCGGCCAAACAGGACAGTCCCTACGTAAAAGAATCAATGGACACAAATCTGATATTAGGAATGGCAACATACAAAAACCTGTAGGGGAACACTTCAATCTTCCTGGACACACAATTGCAGATCTAAAAGTAGCCATCCTGCAGCAAAAAAACTTCAGGACCAGACTTCAAAGAGAAACTGCTGAGCTCCAGTTCATCTTTAAGTTTGACACAATCAACTCTGGATTAAACAAAGACTGTGAATGGCTCGCTAACTACAAAAGCAGCTTCTGCTCTCTTGGAATTCACACCTCCAGATCAGCTGCTAGAAGTGGGCCTCAACCTCCTTGACTGGATCCACCTCGTCATCTCCAGCCTGATCCTGGCCTGCATATTTATTCCTGCCTCTGGAAATTTCCACTACATGCATCTGACGAAGTGGGTCTTTGCCCACGAAAGCTTATGCTCCTACACTTCAGTTAGTCTCTAAGGTGCCACAGGACTCCTCGTCGCTTTTGCAGATTCAGACGAACACGGCGACCCCTCTGATGCTCCAGAGAGAGTTCTTCCAAGGGCAGCACTTGCTGCTTGACTCCCAAGGCGTCTGTATGTTCAGTCTTCTTAACGAGCTCACTTTGCAGGTATTGTCTTGGGTCTGGCTCCCAGACCTTCTCCACCCTTGCAACTGCTGCTGGAGGCGCTCCCCTTTCATTCTCCATTCACACCACATTCATTTCAACAGGGCAATCAAGGAAAGGGGAGAGCTCAAAAGACATTTTTTTCTTACAAGATCTATGTATCTTAATACAATGTTATAGGAGAAATGTTACAGAGATTCTATACAGAGATTCACTTAACAAAGATAGATCAAAAAAGACAAGATCTTAATACAAAATATAATATCACAGGGCTTTCGCCACAATATCCCCTGCAGGCTGGCTCCGGGGCACAGCCTATCACCTCGCAGACAGGCAGAGAAATGCTCCCGCTGCTCTGCTCCGCTGGGCCGACAAGCAAGGCTCCTGGTCGCTAGACAAGAAAGAGGAAGGGGGCCGTGGGCTCCCTCCCCGGACAGCGAGGGAATAAACAGCCTGGCGAGCAGCGACAGAGCAACGCTGGCTGGAGCAGCTCTGGGGAACTTCAGGGTGAAGTGGCTGAGTTGCTAATTAAAACCTCATTGACACCACGTCTGTGCTGACGGCCTGGAAGATGACACGGGCTGTACCCGTCTGAGGGCCTGGAAGATGACACAGGCTGTACCCGTCTGAGGGCCTGGAAGATGACACGGGCTGTACCCGTCTGAGGGGCGGAAGGAATGCTTCGCTGAGGGCCTGGAAGATGACACAGGCTGTACCCGTCTGAGGGGCGGCAGGAATGCTTCGCTGAGGGCCTGGAAGATGACACGGGCTGTACCCGTCTGAGGGCCTGGAAGATGACACAGGCTGTACCCGTCTGAGGGGCGGCAGGAATGCTTCACTGAGGGCCTGGAAGATGACACGGGCTGTACCCGTCTGAGGGCCTGGAAGATGACACGGGCTGTACCCGTCTGAGGGGCGGCAGGAATGCTTCGCTGAGGGCCTGGAAGATGACACGGGCTGTACCCGTCTGAGGGGCGGCAGGAATGCTTCACTGAGGGCCTGGAAGATGACACGGGCTGTACCCGTCTGAGGGGCGGCAGGAATGCTTCACTGAGGGCCTGGAAGATGACACGGGCTGTACCCGTCTGAGGGGCGGCAGGAATGCTTCATTGAGGGCCTGGAAGATGACACGGGCTGTACCCGTCTGAGGGGCGGCAGGAATGCTTCGCTGAGGGCCTGGAAGATGACACGGGCTGTACCCGTCTGAGGGGCGGCAGGAATGCTTCGCTGAGGGCCTGGAAGATGACACGGGCTGTACCCGTCTGAGGGGCGGCAGGAATGCTTCGCTGAGGGCCTGGAAGATGACACGGGCTGTACCCGTCTGAGGGGCGGCAGGAATGCTTCGCTGAGGGCCTGGAAGATGACACGGGCTGTACCCGTCTGAGGGGCGGCAGGAATGCTTCGCTGAGGGCCTGGAAGATGACACAGGCTGTACCCGTCTGAGGGGCGGCAGGAATGCTTCATTGAGGGCCTGGAAGATGACACGGGCTGTACCCGTCTGAGGGCCTGGAAGATGACATGGGCTGTACCCGTCTGAGGGCCTGGAAGATGACACGGGCTGTACCCGTCTGAGGGCCTGGAAGATGACACGGGCTGTACCCGTCTGAGGGGCGGCAGGAATGCTTCGCTGAGGGCCTGGAAGATGACACGGGCTGTACCCGTCTGAGGGGCGGCAGGAATGCTTCGCTGAGGGCCTGGAAGATGACACGGGCTGTACCCGTCTGAGGGGCGGCAGGAATGCTTCGCTGAGGGCCTGTCCAGCCAGCCTCACGTCAGTCCTGGGCGCACAGGGGAGCGGTGTGAAAACCTGGGAAGGGCTGACAAGCGCAGCTTTGGAAGAGGGAGATCGGGGCAAGCGCTACCAGAGCGATTTCAGCGCCAACGCAGAGCAGGTTGACACGATGTGTTAGGACTCTCAATAAGCTTTGCCGCCATTTCTCACACGGTGCTAGTAAGGAATCAATGTCGTAGCAGGGGAGAGGGGAGGTTCTGTCACGGGTGGGAAGCTGGGGAAGAGACACGACTCCACAAACGAGCACAGCTCCGCACTCCTCACGAAGAGCCTACAAAAGCAAACAGCAGGCAGGCCGTGGAGAAAAGCAAGCCAGGGCAAGGGAGTCTTTACTTGTCAGTCTTCAGAGAGTCTGACGATAAGACGCCAACGGTTCAGGGTTATTTTAAAAGCAGCTTGATGATCTCCTTTTAATTACTTCAGCATTTCAGAATGAAAATTCCAAGGAGTCTTGGTACTCTGAGTTAGACATAAGCGCTACCTGGCGGGTTGGGATCTATCAGGCAAATGCCTCGTTAAACTTGTTTTGTAAAACAAGTTATTTATTTAAGAGCTAATTCAGGGGAGCAAAGAGTGAACACAAATGAGGCAGGTCTATTGATCTGAGAATGTTTGAAACTGAACTTAGTTGGTGCCCGTGAACTCAGAACAAGGCGCTAAACTGACCTAATGTCAGATTTCGCTCAGGCTCTGGACAAGGTGGGTGGGGCTGGCTCTGGGCCCCCTGGGAGGGGCTGGGAATCAGGCAGAGGGGGCAGCACTGGGGTAGCCTGCCTCACCCAGCCCTCAGTGCCACCCAGACCGCATCGCACAGGTCTCCAGCTGTTTCTGTGGTAGTGATGGCTGCCGGGAACCCCAGGCCCCTTTAAATCACTGGGCCCCAGGGCAGCTCCCCCCTTGTCCTCTCGTGGGCAGCACAGTCTGCGTGCATGCAATCTGGCACTCTCCGGCCCAGCTCATCAGGCACTATGCAACAGCCACGTTGGGGAACCTCGTCCCTACGACATGAGTTCAGTCTCACGGGCTAAGACTGGGGAAACAAAGGGTGTTCAAACTCCTCCCCGATCCCAAGTCCCAACCCCGCTCCAAGGCAGCTGGAACATTCGGCTGGGGTGAAAGGGCGAGTAGCACTCAGCCGCAAAGCACGGCCGCTGGGCTGGAGCCAGTGAGCCAGCAGGGTGCGGCTTGGCGTGGCCGGCGTGTGCTCTCCTGGTGCGGGGAGCTCAGGTGTGGGAGAGATGCCCATGGTACAGCCCAGGCACACAACACCGGGCGGGTTCGTGTGTGGTTTGAGGCTCGTCCCAGGAACTGCTCTGGTGGCCAGCGGGCAGAGACAGTGCACCACACACAGACCCCAGGCTGCTGCTGCCCAGCTTTGGGTGGGGGACCCGTGGAGAACCCCGTTGGGCAGGGCAGTTGGGGGGCAGAGAGCTCAATTGGGTAGGTCAATTGGGGGACAGAGGGTCCAGTTGGGCAGGGCAGTTGGGGGGCAGGGAGCTCAATTGGGTAGGTCAATTGGGGGACAGAGGGTCCGGTTGGGCAGGGCAGTTGGGGGGCAGAGGGCTCAATTGTGTAGGTAAATTGGGGGGCAGAGAGTCCAGTTGGGGGGGCAGAGGGTCCAGTTGGGCAGGGCAGTTGGGGGGCAGAGGGTCTGGTTGGGGGGGCAGGGCAGCTGGGGGGCAGAGGGTCCAGTTGGGCAGGGCAGTTGGGGGGCAGAGGGTCCAGGGGGGCAGGGCGGCTGGGGGGCAGAGGGTCCAGTTGGGCAGGGCAGTTGGGGGGCAGAGGGCCCGGGGGGCAGGGCGGCTGGGGGGCAGAGGGTCCAATTGGGCAGGGCAGTTGGGGGGCAGAGGGCCCGGGGGGCAGGGCGGCTGGGGGGCAGAGGGTCCAATTGGGCAGGGCAGTTGGGGGGCAGAGGGCCCGGGGGGCAGGGCGGCTGGGGGGCAGAGGGTCCAGTTGGGGGGCAGAGGGTCCAGGGGGGCAGGGCAGTTGGGGGGCAGAGGGCCCGGGGGCAGGGCGGCTGGGGGGCAGAGGGTCCAGTTGGGGGGCAGAGGGCCGGGCTGGGCAGGATGGTAAGAGGAAAGGGCAGGGGGGGCTCTGGCTCAGACAGGGCCCCCCCCCCGCAGCACTGGGAGGGGGATGGCGGAAGGGAGTCCTGGAACTGCCCCACCCTCCTGTCCTCTAAGGCCCCTCCCTTGAGCCCCGCCCCTTCACCGCTATGCCCCGCCCCTGACGCCATCCGATGCAACGTGCTTGGGTCAAAGGCGCACTTCCCGCCTCGTCAGCCATTGGCCGGCCTCTCAGCCAATCCGAAGAGGAGCACGACGCCCCGCCCACTGACTTCTCAGCCAGTAAGGGGGCGTCCATGGGACGTCCAGCTCGCCCCGCCCTCGGCCCCTCAGCCAATCCGGGTGCCCGCGGCTCGCCGCCCGCCTGTGCTTCTCCGAGGAGCGAGCTCCCGGGAGGCCGCTGGGCCGTGGCCATGCGGAGGGCGCTGGGGGCCGGGGCCGGGGCCGGGGCCGGGGCCGGGGCCGGGGCGCTGCTCGCGCAGGCGGCGGCGGGGCCGAGCGGGCGGGCGGGGCTCCGGCTCCTTGCCGAGGCGGGGTGGCGCAGGGCCGCGTTACTACGGCAACCAGGGGCCGGGGGCGGGGCGGCGCCGGCCGGAAGTGACGCCCCGGAAGGCGGGCGCCGCGGGAAGCACGTGGCGGCGCAGGCCGGCCCCGACGCGCCCGGCTTGCTGCCCATGGTGGAGGCGTTCTGCGGGCGCGCGGTGCACGTGGCCGAGGCCGACCTGGTGCAGAAGCTGCGCAGCTCGCGGCCCGCCCAGGAGAAGCGGCAGTGGGTGCAGGGCATCCTGGAGAGCATCCAGCGCTGCAGCCACGTGCTCGAGGTCTCCATCCCCGTGCGGCGCGACAGCGGCCACTGGGAGGTGGTGGAGGGCTGGCGGGCCCAGCACAGCCAGCACATGCTGCCCTGCAAAGGGGGTAAGGGCCCGCCGGACCGGCTGGTGCCTGTGGCCCTGGGAGCGGCACTAGGCCTGAGCGGATTCTTAGCGGTTCCTCGACTATCGATAGTCCCGGGGGCGGCGCTGGCAGCCAGTGCGCTCGCCCCCCCCCCAGGAGCCTCCTGATGCTGCGCTGCTGCCTTGGTACAGGGCAGTGCAGGGTGCCAGGCGGGAGCTGGTCCGTGCAGGGAGCCAGTTTAAAAACCAGCTCCCCTCGCGGGCCGGCTGCCTCTCACCTTGTGATACAGGGCAGTGCAGGGTGCCAGGCGGGAGCTGGTCCGTGCAGGGAGCCAGTTTAAAAACCAGCTCCCCTCGCGGGCCGGCTGCCTCTCACCTTGTGATACAGGGCAGCAGCCCCAGTCCAGGAGAGGGCTGAGCTGGACCTGGCATGAGCGAGAGCTGAGCTGGGCTGCCTGCCCACCTGGGTCCTAATACACTTTGAATGCAGAGCTGCTGCAGGGTGGGTCCTAGACCTGGTGTGAGCCAGGGCTGAGCCAGGCTGCTGGCCAGCCTGCTAAACAATTTACTGGCCAAGAGAAGGGGGGGGGGCAAATGTGTGTAGTCTGCAGCATTAACCTATCAGCTTTTGCTTATTGGTTAATCGACTCCACTGTTACATCCCTACCGAGTGGTGGCCAGTCTGAGCTAGTGACTAGGTGCTGCCACTGCAGAAAGTTTGGGCCCTTCTGAGTGTCCTTTGTGTCACTGGCTTGTAGGGACGTGAAAGGTTAACTGGTAAGCATCGCCCTTAACGGGTGGGGGGCGCAGGCGGGGCTGCTCCAGCCCAGCTATGGGAGGGGAGTGCTCTAGCCCACCTGAGGTGGAGCCGCCTGCCTTAATTGGGTAACTGGTTAAAGGTCACGGGTAGCCCGTTTACAGCCCTGCTGGCTTGGTGGCTCCGCAGATCGTCTTCATTTGTGTCTGCCTGTCCACAGGGGTTCGCTTCAGCGAGTCAATTAACATCGATGACATAAAAGCCCTGGCAGCCTTAATGACGTACAAATGTGCTGTGGTGGGTAAGTCATGAGAGCGGGGGCCCCCTGGGCTCTGCAGTGGGGCTTGGGCAGTGCCCTACCGCTCCCCCCCCCCCCCCCCCCGGGAGAGTCCGTTCAGTGCTCGGCCAAGGGGCTGCGCGTCATGTGAGAGGGTGGGCGCTGTTAGTGGTGCAGATTGCGTGGGGGGGCAGGACTCAAGAGCCTAAAGGCCCTTTGCTCTGAGTTTGCGTTGCCCCGGTACTCTTGAGTGGTGGGCTCAGGCTGTTTGGCTCCGGCTGGAGAGCTGCCGTGCTCTGAGGGGTAACGTGCACTGCCCTGTAGTGAAGTGGTTACGGAGCTTGCGCTACCCAAGGCAGTCTGGAGCCGTGTGAGTTGGCGTATCTCTGGGCATAAGGCTGGGATGATTTGCTTATGCTCCCTCTGCGTAACCGCTGCGTATCTAGAGAGCCTTTGTGCAGTTGCACATGCTGAGGGCTGTGATCACCCTGCCTAGAGGGCTGCTTGTCGGTGACTTAGCACTGGGCACAGCGGGCCGGCAGTCCCAGGCGTGCCCCAGATGTCCTGGCACCGGGGTTTCACTGAACTACGTTGTCTCCTGGGGTTGGTGCTGCTGGTGACGTTTGTGACTGGTGCAGGTGCACTAACCGTTCCGCTCAGGACCTGGTCCTTCCTGCCAGATGTAGTTCTGGAGGCCGCGAGTGGCTGCTCTGGTTACCAGCCATACTTGGCATGGTGTTAGCGCCCGTCTGGATCAAAGCCCCCCCAGGAGTCGGCTCAGCCCCTCGTCCCAGCCGCACGCGCTAGCAGAGAAGGCGTGCCTCTCGCTGACTGGCTGCCTGGCATCTTGCAGATGTTCCTTTTGGCGGCGCCATGGCTGGGGTGAAGATTGACCCGAAGAAGTATTCGGTGAGTCGGCCTTGTTCTCTTGTTCCTGCTCCGCTTGCCCGGGATTCTTGCAGCTGTTCCTCAGCGTGCCCAGCCCGAGGGGACACTGACAAGCAAGGCAGCGGCACTGGCGGCGCACAGCGTTCCCTCCAACCTTTTTCGTCCACGTGCAGAATACATGATTTGATGTGCACCGTCAGTGGAAACACAAACCTAACGGGCCGCACGAGCACCCTGCTCAGGGAAGCTGGTGCGGAGCGGCTCTCTGGGGGCTGTGAAAAGCAGGTTTATGGTTCAGCCGGGAGGTGACACAGCGCACGCGTGTGGAGTTGGGGCTGCCCCTGTAACGTGTATGGCAGCGGCTGGGTGCCATGCCTGGGGTGTTTGCATGTCTCTTGGGGCCCCCAGTACTGGCTGAATGTTGGTGTTCTTCCACAGGAAGGCGAGCTGGAGAAAATAACAAGGCAGTTCACAGTGGAAATAGCCAAGAAAGGATTTATAGGTGAGGGTGGCTCCTTCCCACATGTTCCTCCTGGGCGGGATGAAAACCAGCTGCTTTGCAAAGGAGCCAAGGGAACCGAGTGGCTAGGTGTGCTGAGGTCCCTGCGCCCCATAGTGATGGACGTTGCCTTGTGGTTTCCTGGTCTGGAGCCACGTGTGTTCACCTGGCTCGTCCTCAGACTGACCAACTGCCAGGCTAAGAGCCCAGCCTTTAGGTCTGTGTTTGTACAGCCCCACGCACCAGAGGTCTGTCCAGGGCCAGGCTCCTAGGCGCTCCAGCAGTACAGATAGCAGCAGATTCATGGCCTTTGTGTTCCACGCGATCCCCTGGGCGCGTGGGGAGTCTAAAGCTTTGTAGTTCCTCCTCCCTTTCATGTGACCTACCGCTCAAGGGGGAGTTGTGGCAACGCAGAGCTCTTGGCGGGTGAGGATTGGGAAGAGGCCTGGCAAAGCCCCCGGGCAGGGAAGCTGGGTGACCGGAGTGGGGAGGAAATGTCATGTTGCAGACGGGCCCTCGTTCGACTCAGCAGCCTGGGCTGAACTGGCCTTCGGCAGCCCAGGCAGGGTAACTCGTCTGGGCAGACTGAACGGGAAGGGCCCAGAACTGACAGCTCTGGTGCCCGGGCAGGGCCTGGAACGGATGTTGCTGCTCCAGACGTAAACACGGGGGAAAGGGAGATGTCCTGGATGGTCGACACCTACTCCCGCACGCTGGGCTACAAGGTAACGCTGGCGTTAGACCCCTGGAGACGGCGCGGCTTTGTGGGGGGCAGCCCGTTCCCCGGCTGGCTGGGTGGCCTGATGCGGAGCTCCGCCCGGCGTGGGGAAGGCGCTGAATGGCGGTGACAAGAAAACTGCTTTATTTTTCCAGGACTGGGCTGTGAGGGGCAAGGAAAGCCTAAGGCAGGACTGGGGAACCTCCGGCCCGGCCCCCGGCTTGCCTGGATCTGGCCCCTGGGGCTCGGGGCCCCCTAGCACTGGGGACCCTATGCTGGCGTTTCAACCCCCTGCCTCCCCACTGCAGGGATGGAGCACGCACAATCTACCAGACTGGGCCCCTCTAGGCTCTGGGGTGGGAGGGAAATGTGGGGAGCGTCTGTCTCCTCAGTCGGGGGCCACAGCGAGGGCTTTGGGTTTTGTTTCTCAATTGCTCGTGGTGCCCAATAGATTCCCACGTGGGCCAGTGGCCCTCAACCCAAAAACGGTCTGTCTCTGTTCTCCCCGCCCCCTCTGGTCCAGCTGGGCAGGACGAGGGCTTGAGAGTTGCTCTCTCCTTGGATGGCAGGATATCAACGCCCACGCCTGCGTGACAGGGAAGCCCATCAGTCAGGGTGGAATCCACGGGCGGGTGTCTGCCCCAGGCCGGGGCCTGCTGCACGGCATTGAGAACTACATCAACAGCGCCACGTATATGGACCTCATTGGCCTGAGCCCCGGCTTCCCCGGCAAGACCTTCGTGTTGCAGGTAAGCACTGGGCAGGGCTTGTTTCGTTGCTGCCATCTCGCTGGAGTCAGCGGCTTTGCTCCTCCTTCCTTGCAGACGCAGGTTACTTTGTCTTTCGGGTTCAGCTGCAGCCCTGTCTCCCAACCCCCCCTCGGCCGCTGAGAACACAGATGGGGAGACAGTTGGCCTCAACAGCTGACACCCTGCTGCTCTGTGAATTGTGCTGTGGGCTGGTGCAGCCTCCTGCGTTAGCCTAGGACCATCCCCAGTGCCGCTCGCGAGGCATTTAATACCTTGGAAACAAATCCTGTTGCAGGGACCCGTTGCCTGCTGATTTAGCGGCTGAAGCCAGATGCTCACAGTTCGGTGCCTGCAACTGTGCCCTGCTAGGTTCCCCTCTGAGGTACCGGCAGGAACAAGTAAGGCCCATGTCCGGCCCCAGATAGCAACCCCTAAAATCCAGAGCCCTGGTCACTTACGAGTAACGAGCAATGCCTGCGCTTCAGTAAATCCACTGAGACAGCCTCTCCTTCCTGCTCTCTCCAGCCCCGCAAACATGCTGCTTCATCCCTGACTGGTTTCCCCGGTGCCTCTGTCTGAAGGTGGGCTTTTGCCGTGCTCACCAGACAACTCGGCTCCTTGCGGCCCCGCGTCTCCTCCCTCCGCACCAGGGACGCGGCGGGCTTGTTGCTAGCGTCAGCAGCTCCGCTCCCTGGCAGCGAGCTGGGCTCTGGCTTGTCCGGTGCCTGGCCTTGTGGACTAGTGCAGAGAGCATGTGCTGTGCCCCTTGGAGGCCGGCTGCAGTGGAAGAGACGGCTACGGTAGGGCAGGGAGTTGGTGACTAAACACCAGGTGCCCGGCTACCGCAAAATAGAGACTGACCGAGTGAGATGGGTGAACTTTGCATCTTGGAGACCTCCCTGATTATGGAGCTGCGGAGTTTGAAACAAATGGGGGGGGGCTGGCGCTTCACGCTGGGCTCTCAGGCTCTCTGCAGACTTGGGAAGGCAGCGGTTGCAGACTGCAGGGCCTCAGACTGCATTAGTTCCACTCCACTCCTGTTCTCCAGCCAATCTGTGCGACCGTAAGGGCTACAGACAGCTGGGTTTTAAAGACGCTGCCATTGTGTGGGGAGAACTCCATGGAACTGGGGAGTCTGCGGTAGCCATTGAAATGGGTAAACGGTAAGCATGGGCTTATCGGTTACCCAAACGGCTATACGTGGCTCCCTGTCTGGCTCCCGGGGGGCCGGCTGCCACCTCGTGCTGCTGCCTCGGTGCCAGTGTAAAAAGCTGGCTCCTGATGCGCACTGTCTCCCAGAGAGCTGACTGCTGCCCGGACACTGACTGAGCTCGGATTCGGCGCTGTCTGCCCGGGCCATGGGCTTGGGGTGCTGCTGGGGTCCAGCTGCATGTTTAACCAACAGCCGAGGGAGGCGTGGCACGCCCTGCTGGGCGCCGGTGCGGAGATGCCCGGGCTGGCCCTTGGGCCATGTAGCATGGGGAAGTCCTGTTCCTACGTGGTCTCAGCCTGGTCTCCTTTGCGACCAGCGACTCGTGTCTGGCACTGCCGCCCTTTGCGCCAGTCTGTGGAAATATGGAGCTGCTGGCGTTTTTAGCAGCCACGTGGCTATGTGTGGGGGCAGGCAGGAGACGGTTACAAGCATGTCCCTGTGCGTACGGAGTCCCGCCCCCGTGCGGCTGCCTCTGCTAGAGAAGCAGCAGCATGTGGGAGACGGGGAGGGGGCTGGCTTAAAGGGATAGTGAGCCTTGGCTAATGCACGTTCTGGGCCGATGAAGCAGAGGAGGAGAGGCCCATGGCTGCTCTCTGAAAGCCCCTGACCCTGGCTTGCACCTGAGCTAGGATCCGGGGGCGAAGACCCGTCGGAAGAGGATGGGCTCTGCCATTACCTGCAATAATGCCTCCTCCCTCTGGGTTCCTGGAAGTTGAGAGGGCAGGCTCGAGAGAGTGAGAGCTCGAAGGTCTAGCCTGCCTGGGGAAGGCCCGTGGCAGGCGTTGGCCTGGCTGTTCTCTGGGTGCGTTACGTTGCACCCCCAGCTCCGGGGCAGGGAGCCAGCCAGCTGCAGCGCTGGGCTGCGTGGCTGTCCCTGTCACTGAGCAGCGCCAGGCTGGCTGCCCTGCAGCAGACTCCGGCTAGTGGTGCTCGTGGAGCCAGAGCGAGCAGTGACGCTGGGTCCCCAGCTCTAGACACGGCCCAGGGGCTCGGCTTCGTGGCTGTTTGGGTCCCCCCGTGGCAGCTCTCCCATCCCTCCTCTAGGGCTTTGGCAACGTGGGCTTCCACGCCATGCGGTACCTGCACCGCTACGGAGCACGCTGCGTGTGCGTCGGGGAGGTGGATGGTGCCATTTACAACCCCAGGGGGATCAATCCCACGGAGCTAGGAGACTACAAGCAGGTACGGCCACTGTGGTCCCGCTCGACGGGGCGGGGGCAGCCCGGTCCCAGACGCAGAAGAGAGGTGGGGCACTGCCGAACTGTGCTTGTCCCCCAGGAGCACGGCACCATCACCGGTTTCCCCAAAGCAGAGCCTTACGAAGGCTGCATCTTCGAGGTGCCTTGCGACATTCTCATCCCAGCGGCTGTTGAGAAGCAGCTGACGAAGGAGAACGCGCATCGGGTCAAAGCCAAGGTACAGCGTGCAAAGAGCAGCCCTGCCCATCCGGAGGCTGCTGCCCTGGCCCCGAGGAGCAGCGTTTGGCCCTCCGGACGTGTGTAAACGGCCCGGTTTAGACGCGCGCTGAGCCCAGTGTCCGGGGGCTCTGGACAGACTGGCTCGTGAGAGCACAGATAAGCATTCTCGCACGGGCGTCCTCGTGGGGCGGGGGCGAGTCGCTGCGGCGGCCTCCAGGCTCCGGTTGCCTTATGGAAACCTGGGTTTCAGGCTTATGGGGTGAGTCAGCCCCTCACGTCTCGCTGCAGCTGGGAGCAGGAGGGACTGTGCGTCTCCCAGCCAACTAACCCGCCCGGGGCAGGGGAAGGCCCCGGGAGCCACAGAGGGCGAAGGAGACGGAGACGGGCACAGGCACCAAAAGGGACACGGGGAAGCTGCTGGCCAAATCTCCCTGCGATCCCGGATGCAGGACGCCCTGGAGCCCGCGGTGGCAGCACGTACCCATGCTGCGGTGGAGCCCGCGGTGGCCGCTGCCAGCTGGGAAAGCTGCAGGAAATGGCCCTTCTGGGGAGGAGAGAGCAGGGCTGTGGCAAGTCTCCTGTTGCGACAGCAGCCCTGTGCCCACCTCCCGGCCGTTTGTGCTTCCAGATCATCGCCGAAGCCGCCAACGGCCCCACGACCCCGGCAGCCCACGAGATCTTCCTGGCGAGAAACATCCTCGTCATCCCGGTACGGCGGGCGCCTCCCTCCCCGGCCTGGCGGGATGGCCCAGCGGGCTCCCTCTCCCAGCATCGCTTTGCTGGAGCTGGCGGGCGGGCGAGGGCCAAGCGGGGCTGCGTGGGCGGTGCCCGCACTGTGGAGCTGCCCAGAGTCCAGGAGTGCGTGGGCTGCCTCTCTCCCTGTTGCACCGTCCCGCCACGCTGCCCCGAATAGTGCCCCAGGCACCCGAGGGCAGGGCCAGGCTCCTCGCTGTCAATCGCAGGGTTCTCCGCAGTCAGTCGTGGGGCCACCGGCACTCCCTTGCACCCGGCGGCGTGCCTGCCTTGTGCCCTTTTCCCACCGGCTCAGGCCCACTCCAGGGCTCACTCCTTGTCCCAGCGCCGCCCAGGGAAGTGGGACCCCACCCCACGCTTCCCCCCTCCCTCCCGTTTGGCTGAGAGACGCAGCTGGGCCCAGCGGGAAGGATGGCCGTGTCTGCCCCCAGCTGTGCTCCGAGCCTGTATTGCGAGGTTCCAGACCCCGTGCAGACGGCGCGGTGGCTGCCCTTTGACAGCGCTCCGGGGGCTGAGTCCCTCGTGGGGCCCAGAACGGACGTGGCCAGGAACCTGCCCCAGCGGCACCGCTCTGCCCAGCTCCATGGGAGCACGCCGGACACGCCCGCTCCTGCCCCCGGCCAGCTCTGCAGGGCCACAGCGCCCCCTCCTGCCCACCGCTGGAAGCAGCCTCCCGGGCTCTGATTCCTGCCTCGCAGTGGGCAAGGGCCCTAACGCCAGGGGCTGTGGGGAAGGGCTCTGCGCAGTCACAGGCTGGCCTGGAGCCCGCCTCTCCCCGCAGGACCTGTACGTGAACGCGGGCGGCGTGACCGTCTCCTTCTTCGAGTGGCTGAAGAACCTGAACCACGTCAGCTACGGGCGCCTCACCTTCAAGTACGAGCGGGACTCCAACTACCACCTGCTGATGTCTGTGCAGCAGAGCCTGGAGCGGACCTTCCGCAAGGGCAGCGGGGAGATCCCCATCATCCCCTCCCCCGAGTTCCAGGCCAGGGTGGCGGTAAGTGTGGCTGGGCAGGGGCAGGGCCTCCCTTCTGGGCATTGGCGTGGCAAAGGCCAAGGCAGCTCTGAGGGCTGCCCACATGGTGTCTAGCGGGGAGGAATGAACAGTGCACAACCCCCCCCCCCCCCCCCCCCCCCCCGAAGCAGGCTGCTGCACCTGGGGGGGACACGGAGCTGGCTCCATCTGCGGCCCTTTGCCCCGGATCGCTGGCGTGACAGGGCCCAGGCACGTGCTGAGCAGGCCAGAAGGGCGAGGGAGCAGGGGCAGGGCGGTGCCAGCTGCGGGCCCAGTGGGCAGCTCCCTTGGAGGGGAGCGGAGCGTCGGGGCCCTGCTGAGCTTCCCAGGCAGCCTGCGCTTTGGCCGGCGGCTGGGTCTGGAGGTTCCTGGGGCCGGGGCGAGAGCCCATGGTGCTGGCTGTGGCTGCACGGAGGCGGAGCCTTGGAGGGAGGGCCCAGCACCGAGAGCTCTGTGGAGCTCGGGTACCCAGGCTGGGCAGAGCCCAGGCCACAGTGATGTGTCCACCGGGGCAGCCCAGCGGCCTGCAGCCCCATCCACGGAGCAGGAGGCGGGCAGGCCGCCGGGCTGTGCCAGGCTCGATGCTGGGGGGGGGGGGGGCAGCGCTGCCCCCTCGTGCCCACAAGGGATTCATTGGTTCCCCCTTGCAGGGGGCCTCCGAGAAGGACATCGTGCACTCGGGCCTGGCCTACACGATGGACCGCTCGGCCCAGGTAGGTGCCTCTGTCCCCAGGCGGCGTGTGCCACCGGGTCCCTCTCCCTGTCTGCTGCACCCAGGGGCGCCCGCAGGGAGGGCCTGGACTAAGCGGCTCGGACTGACCCCGGGCCCTGCTCAGAGCGTGCCCGGGGGGGCGCCAGAGAACGGCTGGCCTTGGGCGCTCCCAGCCAGCCCTCTGCAGCTTGGGCCCCTCTGGCCACGTGCTTCCCAGGGCTGCTCGGGTGAGTGAGGCCTGCTGGCGTCAGCCCCTCCCAGGGCCCTGGCACGGCCTCCCTGCTGTGCCCAGACGGGGAGTCGAGACTGACGCCTGGCGCTGCTGGTGGAGAGGCTGCAGGCCCTCCCAGTGTCCGGGCCCCAGGGGCAGCCCTGAGCCTCCCCGCTTCCCAGCCCGGCTTCCGCCAGGCTCACCCGTGGCCTGCGCTGTCTGTTTGCTAGCAAATCATGGAGATGGCCTCGCGCTACGGCCTGGGCTTGGACCAGAGGACGGCCGCCTACCTGTGCGCCATCGAGAAGGTGTTCCGGGTGTACAGCGAGGCTGGGTTTGCGTACTGACAGCTGTGCCGCCCCGCCCCGGAGAGACCCTCGCGGGGGCAGGGCATCCTCTGGACGTGCCCGCCTTCTGCCTGAGTGCCGCCGTGGCAGCGCCCCCCCGCTGGGGGCTCAGCATTTGCTCCGTGGCAGCGCCAGGGCCGAGTCTAGAGCGGGCGGGATGATGCTGTAGCACTGCGCCCCAGGGAACTCCAGGCATCCGGACTGGGCCCTGGAGCCGGCCGCAGCTCGCCGGCCTCCCCTCCCGCTCCGCCCGCTCCTGAGTGCTGTGAGCGCTAGTCACGCTCCTGCTGGCGCAGCCCCTCGGCAGACGGGCACTGGCTGGGAAATCCGGCGAGCAGGCCAGCACGGGGTGAGCTGGGCAGGGGGCTGCAGGCCCTGGTGCGGGTGGGCTTGGGGCTGTGCAGCAGGGCCTGGGCGCGTGGCGGAAGCGGGTGGGGCCTTTGAACCAGCTGGTGCTTGCTTGTCAGAAGTAAAGTTCTGCCTTTGCGGAGGAGCCGTGTGGCCGCGTCCGGGGGTTGCAGCCAGGGTGGGCGGGAGCAGCCAGCCCGGCGGCAGAGAGGCAGCGGTGAGAAGCGCGCCAGGCAGAGCGCCAGGCAGAGCGCCAGCCCCCGGCCCAGCTCCGCCGTAGCTAGCGGCCCGGTGAGACTCCGCTGCTCCTGGGGGTGTAGCCGAGAACCTGACTCCAGCCACCGTTCCCTTTCTGCCCCACCCCTTCCTGGCCCCCAGAAACCCTCCTGGGCCTGGCCCTGCCTGGCCCCTCTGCTCCGGCTGCTGTTGCGGGGCCGGGAAGGGCCTTGGCTGTTAGCTGCTGTGCCATGCACGCTGGGCCAGAGGCAGGTTTCTCCCATGTGCTGGCTGCTGTCCAGGCCCGAGGGAGCCCTGATCCTTGTGGGGCAGGGCTGTGCACTGAGGCTTGCCCCAGCAGGCACTGGGCCTCCCTGCTGCTGCTCACCCAGGGACTGCAAGGGCGACTTACTACCCCCTGGGGGCACAGGGCCGCGGTAAGCCATGGGGCTGCAGGGGGTCACACCAGGGCTTGGGGTCTAAGGCAGCGAAGAGAGCTGGGTATGGCCCCGTGGGGATGTGGCCCCTACTTGCCCTGGGGCGGGGTAAGTGGCTGGGGGCCCGGCTGCCCCAGGGCCCGGGCAGTGCCCCCTAGCCTAGGAACAAGAGGTCGCGGCAGCTACTGACAGGAGCTGGCTTTATTCACGGGCAGGGCAGCTGTGTCACTGGCAGCTGCCCTGAGAGCACACGGGGGGGGGGGGTCCATGCCACGTCACAACACAGCACTGGGGACGAGCTGAGCGCACACACACGACAGCTGGGGCTGGGGCGGGGGCGGCTCACAAGGGCAGAACCGATCCCTCATATCAAAAGTTTCCAGCCGGGGCGCAGCGCCGCGAGGCGCATGCAAGCAAATGTACAGCGGCCCTGGGGCCAGGCCGCGCCCCAGCCGGTCCCGGGCCAGGCCGGCTTAGCGCGCTGGGAGGGACGCAGGGCGCTAAGCCGGGCCTGGCCGCCCCGCCGGCTACAGGACACGAGACAGCAACACGGCTCCAGCCAGGTCCCTGGGAGCAGGAAGAACTTGTGACTTCACGGGGCGGGGTCCTGTCCGTCACCCCTGCGCTGGCACAGGCCTGGGGGAGGCCAGGGAGGGGCACGAGGGGTATTGTCATTGTGCTGCTGGTGGAGGTGGTGGGGCAGGCACGGCCACTATGCCTCCGGCTCGTACTCCTGATAGTCCTGCGGAGAAGAGAGCGCCCGGCGTGAGCCCCTGCCAGGGCGCCTGCGCCGCGCCGCGGGGAGCCAGCTGCAGCCCAGCCCAGCTCAGCACCAGGGACAGCAGCCTCGGGGCACTGGGCCCTGGAAGCCCCGGCCAGGCTCTTTGGGTGAGGAACCCACCTGCCCCGCCCTGGCTCCCTGGGCACAACCCCCCAGTGCAGGGAGCTGGCCCCTAGGCAGAAAGGCTGCAGCTGCTGGAGCCAGGGTGGGGGGCACCCGTGTGGGAGCGAGAGCTGGGTCCTGGTGGCTGGGGCTGTGAGCCAGGCAGACTGGGCCCCTGGGCTCCCCTTTCCCCCTGGACATACCTGGGGGGGCTCCTCGTAGGCCTCACCCTCTGGCTCCAGCAGAGGCTCTGTCAGCGGTTCCTCCCCTGCCTCCTGCCCGACCTCCTCGGGCTGTGGGGAGAGGGAGGGGGTCAGCACAAGGCCAGCCTGGGCCCCTGGCTGTGCAGAAAATGGGCTGCGCGCCCCCCCCCCCCCGGGCACCAGTGCACAGCACCGAGGGGCTGGCTGCAGTTCGGCTGGTGCTTGTAACTCCAGTGTGGGGCAGACTTCACCCTGGCAGTGCCCCCGCCCCACTGCCCCTGGCAGTGCCCCTCGCCCCCGCCCCGCTGCCCCTGGCAGTGCCCCTCGCCCCGCTGCCCCTGGCAGTGCCCCCCGCCCCGCTGCCCCTGGCAGTGCCCCTCGCCCCCGCCCCGCTGCCCCTGGCAGTGCCCCCCGCCCCGCTGCCCCTGGCAGTGCCCCTCGCCCCTGCCCCACTGCCCCTGGCAGTGCCCCTCGCCCCACTGCCCCTGGCAGTGCCCCTCGCCCCCGCCCCGCAGCCCCTGGCAGTGCCCCTCGCCCCCGCCCTGCTGCCCCTGGCAGTGCCCCTCGCCCCCGCCCCGCTGCCCCTGAGCAGGGTGAGCAGAAGCACTGGCCTGGTTTTGCTTGCCAGCAGCCCCCCCCAGCCCTGAGCTTTGCTGCCAGAGGGCTCTGGGTCCTGCCCACTGCCACAGGAGGGGGCAGCTGCTGGGTTCCTGATGCAGAGATGGGTGGGGGAGCCAGGCTGGGCTCTCTGCTCTGGCCTGGGCAGTGCTGCTCACAACCTGGTCTTGCTGAATTGCAACAGGCCCTGTCCAGAGCCCCCACCTACCCCCTCAGGCTCCCTGCAGCCCCTGCCCTCGGCCTGGCACAGTCCCGGCCTCCCCTCAGTGTGGGGGAAGGGGACTGTCTGCCTGCCTTGACCTCATTGCTTCAGCTCCTGCTATTTTGGGATAAGCTGGTTTGTCGTGGCAGCTCGGCTTGCAAAGGCTGCAGCTGCCGGGCACCTCACAGCTCTAGTGAGAACAGCAGTGCACATCCCTGCACGGGCTTGTCCGCCCACGCTGCACACAGCCACGCGGACCCACGCATGTCCCTGCACACATACACATGGCCACGCACGGCCTTGTACACCTACGCACGGCCTTGTACTCCCACGCATGGCCTTGCACACGTACACATGGCCACGCACGGCCTTGTACACCTATGCACGGCCTTGCACACGTACATATGGCCACGCACGACCTTGTACACCTATGCACGGCCTTGCACACGTACACATGGCCACGCACGGCCTTGTACACCCACGCATGGCCTTGCACACGTACACATGGCCATGCACGGCCTTGTACACCCACGCATGGCCTTGCACACGTACACATGGCCACGCACGGCCTTGTACACCCACGCATGGCCTTGCACACGTACACATGGCCACGCACGGCCTTGTACACCCACGCACGGCCTTGCACACGTACACATGGCCACGCACGGCCTTGTACACCCACGCACGGCCTTGCACACGTACACATGGCCATGCACGGCCTTGTACACCCACGCACGGCCTTGCACACGTACACATGGCCATGCACGGCCTTGTACACCCAGGCACATCCCAGTACACACATGCCCAGCTACATCCATTCACACACCTGATTCCACCCACCTGTGCACATCTCAGTGCACCCGCCTAGCGGGAAGGGGGCAGTGAGGGGTCAGAGCTGGACCCAGGAAGGATGGGTACAGACAGCCCCCAGGGGAAGCTGGTAACGATGGGCCAGACTAGGAGCCCTTAAGAAGCAGGGGGCTGGTGCTGAGCCCCTTGGAGAAGGGGAGGCCCCAATGTGGTCAGGGGCTGCAGGGGTCCCTGGACCGGAGTCATGGGAGCAGGGGAATTCCTGCAGTTCTGTCCCAGGAGCAGGGCATACCGGAGCTTGGGAGATGATTCTTGGGTGGGCAGGAGAGGGGAAACTGAGGCAGATGTGGGCAGGGCCTGACAGGCAGCCTGGGGAAGTCAGCCCAGAGCATGGGAGAGGCTGCTGCTGCAGGGGCGCTCACCTTCAGGTCCGTGGGGAACTCCTCCTTCTTCACCAGGCCCGTGGCCGCCGCGATGTTCCCTGCCCCTGACATGACAGCGCCTCCCAGCTGGGACGCCTGCTCCTTGGTCTTCTCAGCCACTGGAAGAGCCAGGCACCACTGCTGTGCTCTCACCACTAGCCCTCACTGCCACGCTGTGCCCAGCCAGCCCTGGGGGCTTGGGCGCCTCCCCTCCCCCCACATGCTCAGGCGGGCAGGCTCGCCTCCCCCCAACATGGCCAGGCTGGGCCCAGCCAACCCTGGGGGGGGGGGGCTCTGGCACCTGCCCCCACACGCCCTAGGGGCAGAATCGCCCCTCCCCCATGTGGCCAGGCCTGGGCCAGGCGCCTCACAGCTGGGTTTCAAGTGTGGCCCATTACATAAGGGGCTTTAGGCCAGTGACATCACAGCCCCGTTTAGCCTGAGCTCGTTAGCACAGCCCCCCCCCCCCCGGGTGCTGGCCCAGGGAGCGGCAGCGGGTACCTGAGGTGACGCCTTGCACCACGCCTTGGGTTTTGCTTCCTAGAGAGAGCGAGAGAGAGACGGGTGAGAGGGGCCGGTGCCCTGGGCTGCCCGGGCAGGGGGGTGGGATGAAACCAGCTGCCTGGCTCTGCTGATGCCCTTCCTCCTGGGCCTGCCCCATGCAATCCCAGCCCGCATCTCCATGCCCCCAATGTGCCCCCCTTGCCTCTCCCCAGCCTTCAGGTGCCTCTGGGGGCACACGCCCTGCTGCCCACTGCAGGCAGCGGCTGTGCAGGGGGAGCCCTGTGGGGGGCAGGGAGGGGCTGTCTCTGGATACTGCTCACCCGGCTCCCTGCGCTGGCTGGGCTGGGGGGCAGGAAGGTTTGGGGTCTGGGGCCCCTCTGGATGGGTGGGCCCAGGCATTCACAGAAGCCTGTTTTTCCCCAGCCAAGAATGGGATCAGGGCCAAAGCAGTACCCAGGGAGCCCGCTGGGCCAGACCCGCCCCTTGCTGGGCCGAGGAGCCAAGGGGGGAGGGTACTGGCTGGCCCAGGCCAGGGAAGGCAGGCAGGGCTGAGCGGCTCCCCGGGCTGGGCATACCGGCTGTGGCTGCTGGCGCCTGTACGTTGCAGGAGGCTGGCTCGGCGCAGTGACGCTGGGCGTGTTGTGTTCACACCTGCCCCGTGGACCCTGGGGGAGGGGGCTCTGAGATAAGCTATGGGCACCACTGCTCTGGCCAGGCCCCTGGGCTGAGGGCAGTTTCTGGGCAGAGATCTGTCCAGACAGCCCAAGCCCCGGTGTGGGGCTGAGCTGGGCAGCACCCCGCGGTGAGACAGGCCCCTACAGCGCCTCCCAGAGCAGCTGGGCTTTCCAGTGTGAGGAAGCCAGAGCCGCAGGTTACAGGTTTGCTGTGAAACTGACTCCAGAACCCGGGGGGGCAAGGTGAGTGCGCCCCCACCTGCGCAGCCCAGACTCCGCCCAGCATGGCTGCTTGCAGGGTGGCAGCTGGTGCCTGCGGTGGGATTCTGCTAGCGCAGTGAGGAGAACCCTGGCAGAATCGGGCAGGCCAGGCAGTGCCCAGGGGCTGGGCTGGCTGGGCAGAGGCTGCCCTCCCAAAAGTAGGACCAGGAGGTGACAGGACTCGGGCCTGCAGCCCTGGGTGGCAGCTGTGCTGCAACTCACTGCCACATGTGGACCACATGGCTGAACTGGGCCTGGCTGATGCATCCACCCAAGGCTCCTGCTGCTGGGCTGCAGGAGAGTCGGAAGACCAGCCCCCGAGCCCCGGGGCAGCTCTGGGACAGACCAGCCAAGCCCTGGCTTTGCCATGTCACATGGAGCAGAAACGGCCCTTGGCTCCCTGCGCTAGCGCCATTTGCACATCCAGCACCCCGGGCTCGTCAGCTTCCCCAGGCCAGGCCCCGGGGAAGAGGGGCCAATGGGCAGCGGGGTCCCTGGGCCAGAGGGGCGAGACCCGAGCTGTGAAATGGGAACTGCCCCGACCAGCAGTTCAAAGGCCCCGCTCTGAGCCGCCCACCCCCACATCCCCTGGCGCGGTGCCCTTGGCCAGGCCCTGAGCGTGGGTCGCAGGAGGGGAGGGCTGTGCTGGCTGCCGGTCCCCTTCTGCTGCTGGGTCTTGGAGGCCCCAGCGCTGTGGGGCTGGCCAGCCCCCTGGGCCTGGCATGCTGCAAGGCCCCCTGAGCTGGGGACGGGGGCTCCCCCACTTCTGCGCCCTTGGTGGCTCTCCCGGAGAGAGGAGGAGTGGGGGCCAGGCAGCGGTTTGTTCATCTCCCCTCCAGCGCTGCTCAGGGGCCTGCCTGGCCCCTCACCTCCACGCAGGGACTGGGCCTAGGTCGAGGGGCCAGGCCATGGTGGGGCAGGTGCCTGCAAGCCGACCCCCCCGGGGGCAGCCTGCCCTGGGCAAGCTCGTCCCCCAGCTCCAGGTGAACTTCTGCAAGCAGAGCCCAGGCGGGGGGCTTGGGGCACATGGCACCCTCAGCCCCTCCCAGCAGGGACTGACCCAGGACTGTCTGTGCAGGGCGGGCGGGGCCCGGGCGGGCCCCCGGCAGGGTCTGGGAGAGCCCCGCTCATCTCTGGCAGAGCCGCCCCGCCAGGGACATTGCCTGGCCCGCCCCAAGGCTGCGGTTGCCAGGAAGGGGAATTGTGGCCCCACATGGGAGCTGGGGCTGAGCCAGGGGCGTCAGCTGGGCCCTGCCTGGCTCACGCTGACGTCAGTGCTTAACGGGTCGCACCACGGCGCCTCCCCCAGCACCGGCACCCCCTCCCCCCGTGCCCCCCCCAGCACCGGCACCCCCTCCCCCCAGTGCCCCTCCTCCCAGTGCCCCCCTCAGCACCAGCACCCCCTCCCCCCAATGCCTCCCTCAGCACCAGCACCCCCTCCCCCCGTGCCCCCCTCAGCACCGGCACCCCCTCCCCCCAATGCCTCCCTCAGCACCGGCACCCCCTCCCCCCAGTGCCCCTCCTCCCAATGCCCCCCTCAGCACCGGCACCCCCTCCCCCAGTACCCCCCTCAGCACCAGCACCCCCTCCCCCCAATGCCCCTCCTCCCAATGCCCCCCTCAGCACCAGCACCCCCTCCCCCCAATGCCCCTCCTCCCAATGCCCCCCTCAGCACCGGCACCCCCTCCCCCCAATGCCCCTCCCCCCAATGCCTCCCCCAGCACCGGCACCCCCTCCCCCCAGTGCCCCCCCAGCACCGGCACCCCCTCCCCCCAGTGCCCCCCCCCAGCACCGGCACCCCCTCCCCCCGTGCCCCCCTCAGCACCAGCACCCCCTCCCCCCAATGCCTCCCTCAGCACCAGCACCCCCTCACCCCAGTGCCCCTCCTCCCAATGCCCCCCTCAGCACCAGCACCCCCTCCCCCCAGTACCCCTCCTCCCAATGCCCCCCTCAGCACCAGCACCCCCTCCCCCCAGTGCCCCCCTCAGCACCGGCACCCCCTCCCCCCAATGCCTCCCTCAGCACCAGCACCCCCTCACCCCAGTGCCCCTCCTCCCAATGCCCCCCTCAGCACCAGCACCCCCTCCCCCCGTGCCCCCCTCAGCACCGGCACCCCCTCCCCCCAGTGCCCCCCTCAGCACCGGCACCCCCTCCCCCCAGTGCCCCTCCTCCCAATGCCCCCCTCAGCACCAGCACCCCCTTCCCCCAGTACCCCTCTCAGCACCAGCACCCCCTCCCCCAGTGCCCCTCTCAGCACCAGCACCCCCTCCCCCAGTGCCCCTGCTCCCAACACCCCCCTCAGCACCAGCACCCCCTCCCCCCAGTGCCCCTCCTCCCAATTCCCCCTCAGCACCAGCACCCCCTCCCCCCAGTACCCCTCTCAGCACCAGCACCCCCTCCCCCCAGTGCCCCTCTCAGCACCAGCACCCCCTCCCCCCAGTGCCCCTCCTCCCAACACCCCCCTCAGCACCAGCACCCCCTCCTCACAGCGCCCCTTCCCCCAGTGCCCCTCTCAGCGCCAGCACCCCCTCCTCCCAGGATCCCCCTCAACACCAGCATCCCCTCCTCACAGCATCCCTCTCCCAGCACCAGCACCCCCTCCCCCAGCACCAGCACCCCCTCCCCCCCAGCGCCTCCCTCAGCACCAGCACCCTCTCCCCGAGCACCCCAACCCTCTCCCCACAGTGCCCCCTCTGGGCCAGGAGCCCCCAGCATCCCTCCCCCTCCCCCCAGCGCCCCCTGCTGTCCCGCTGGGCCTTCGCCAACGTGGCTCCTGCATCTCGCGTTCTGTGCAGACGTGGCTCCAGTGGGGCGGGGGTCAGGGACCCAGAAGCTGTTTGGGGAGACAGACTGAACGGCGGGGGGCAGGCGGCTCCCACCCAGGCCTCTGGCCTGCAGCGCCTAGTGACCAAGCAGGCGGGACACACAAGGGCGTGGCGGGAGCTCCGAGCAGGCGCCGTCCGGCAGGCAGCCCTGGTGCTGTTCGGTGTCCTGCCTTTGCCGTGCCGCTGAGGTTGTAGCCGAGAACCAGCTGGGCAAGGCTGGAGCTGCTGGGGTTTGCCAAGGCAGCACAAAGGTGGCAGTGAGGAGCCGGGGGAGGGGCTGGCGCACGGACTCTGTGCCGCCCCCAGCAGCCAGGAGAGCACATCCCCCCCCCAGCAGCCAGGAGAGCACATCCCCCCCCAGCAGCCAGGAGAGCACATCCCCCCCCAGCAGCCAGGAGAGCACATCCCCTGCATACGGACCAGGCACCCACAAAGGTCCCCAGCCGTGCTCGCAAGGGGGAGCCAAGCCAGGGCCTCCAACCACTGAGCTGCCCAGGGCGGGGGGGAGCACCGGGCATTAATGTGGCTGGTGGTCAGTGGCCAGCGGCAGGGCCTGGAACCCCTGGCTCCCACCGGGGCGCTGAGCCTTGTCGGGCACCACCAGCTCCGGGCTCAGCCTGGCCTGCTGCCCCAGCTCCTGTCAGTGCCAGGGTCTGGGCATAGGCACGGAGCCTGCCTAGGGTTGTGCACAGCCTTGGGTGGCACCCTAGCCTGGCGCACTTACCCACAGAGAGCACCCCCCTTCACCCCCCACTTACCCACAACAAGCACCCCTCCCTCCAGCCCCCCACTTACCCACACCGAGCACCCCCCTCCAGCCCCCCGCTTACCCACACCGAGCACCCCCCCTCTAGCACCCCGCTTACCCACAGAGAGCACCCCCTCCAGCCCCCCCGCTTACCCACACCGAGCACCCCCCTCCAGCCCCCCGCTTACCCATGTAGAGCACCCCCCTCCAACCCTCCCGCTTACCCACACCGAGCACCCATCCCTCCAGCCCCCCGCTTACCCACACCGAGCACCCCCCTCCAGCCCCCCGCTTACCCACAGAGAGTACCCCCTCCAGCCCCCCCGCTTACCCACACCGAGCACCCCCCTCCAGCCCCCCGCTTACCCACACCGAGCACCCCCCTCCAGCCCCCCGCTTACCCACACCGAGCACCCCCCTCCAGCCCCCCGCTTACCCACACCGAGCACCCCCCTCCAGCGCCCCGCTTACCCACACCGAGCACCCCCCTCCAGCCCCCCGCTTACCCATGTAGAGCACCCCCCCTCCAGCACCCACACCGAGCACCCCCTCCAGCCCCCCGCTTACCCACACCGAGCACCCCCCTCCAGCGCCCCGCTTACCCACACCGAGCACCCCCTCCAGCCCCCCGCTTACCCACACCGAGCACCCCCTCCAGCCCCCCGCTTACCCACACCGAGCACCCCCCCTCCAGCCCTCCGCTTACCCATGTAGAGCACCCCCTCCTTGGTCTTCTCCGCAGCCTCCGCCACCCCCTGCTTGGTCTTCTCGGCGGCTGCGACCACCCCGTCCCTGGCCCTGGACAAGCCCTTCATAATCGCGTCCATGGCGGCGGCTCTGCGGAGACAGACCCGCAAGATGGCTCCGGAGCCCCCGGGGCGCCCCCCGCCCCGGCACATCTGTCCCCCCCCCCGCCCCGGCACATCTGTGTCCCCTCCTCCCGCGGCGCAGGTGCCGACTCCTCCCTGCGGCCCCCCCCCCCCCGCACGGCTGGGTCGTTTGGTGCCGCTCGGGAGGGGGGGGCTCGGTGCGACCCCCCCCGGCGCGGTTCCGAGCCCAGCGCCCCAGATTCCGCCCCCCCCGGTGCTCCGGTCCCGCCTGGGCGGCTCCGTGCCCTTGAAAGGCAGGAGGGATGCGGGGGGGTGCGGGCCCGAACCCGGCCCCCGCAGGCAGGCGGAGAGGGGACAGCCCGGGCCGCTCACCTGCGATCGGCGCTAGCTGGCTCGGGCGGCGCGGGGGGCTCAGCTCATGCCGGGCGGGGCTCAGCGCGGCTCTGCCATGAGCGCTGCGCCCGCTGAATATCGCGCTGCGCCGCGCCCCTGCCGCGAGGGGATTTCATCAGCGGCGCGCAGGCTGCGCCGCCCCTCCCGGCTGCCCGGATGAGCGCGCCTGGCCCCTGCAAGCTCCTCGGCGGGGGGGCTGCCCCTCACCCTCACCGTGCGGGGGGGCAGGGACCCTCCCCGAGTCTCCAGGCGGGGAGGGGGGCGCCCTGGTGCCCACACACCAATTGGGGCCGGCAGGGTGGCCCCTAGGTCTGTGGGCCCTTTGCCCCAGGGCCCTTAGCAGAGCCCCCTTGCTCTGGATGGCCGGGGCCGGGGGCAACTGACCGCCTGGCCGTACAGGGTCAGGGCTCCCCGCAGAGCCCCGGGCCCTGCAGTCTGGGCTCTGGGATTCCAGCCCCGTGCGTGGGCGGGATCCGCCCGGCTCCCGCCTGCTCTGCCCGGGCACCGCCGACTTGCAGGTGCAGCCTAAGGGGCGCGTGTCCCTCCGCTGGGCCCTGCCCCTCGCCCAAAGGTCCAGCACGGGCACCGAGGAGCCAGAGAACCCAGCTGGGCTGCCCCGTCCCGCCCAGGGGCTCTGGCCCGGGATCCCCCTTCTCTCTCCACCCAGCCCCGCTCGCCGTCACTGGGCCTTTAAGAGTCTGGGTCCCAGATAAAAGGAGCCCTGCAGGGCCTGGGCCCTGCTCTGGGAAGATGGCTGCCACCGTGGTGGTGAGTTGCACCTAGGGGTGCTTGGCTGCACCTGTGGGGCTGGGGGCTGGCACAGTGCCCCGTGTGGCCCTGCAGGGGGGGCCTGGCTGGAGCTCCCCTGGCACTAACCCCGTGTTCCCACCTGGCTGGTGCGTGTGGCTCCTCGCCTGGGCCCGTGTGGGGCGGTGCCTCAAGTAGCAGTGGGGCGCAGGTCTGGGGGGCTGGGGCCCCCGCGTGGCTGTGCGGGCTCTGCCTTGCCGGGCCCCTGAGAGGGGCTGGCCCTGGGCGGCGTCCAGTGGAGGGAGGGGCTGTGCTGGGTGGGGGTCGCCCACCAGGGGCCGTGGCTCGGGATGCACCAAGTAGCCCCTGTGGCACTGTCAGCGCTCGGGCAGGCCTGGGGCCTCCTTCCAGCCTGCAGCCGCCACGGGCGGGTCCCGGGCAGGGCGCTCTGGACACCTGGGGCCCTTGCAGCCAGGTTATGCTCTGGGCTGCTGCTCCTGGGGCTCTGGCCACCTCCCCTGGCCCTGCCCCGAGCCTGCAGGGCCCATGTCCCCTGTGGGGTGCGTTGGGGACTCCACAGAGGCAAGAGGCGCAGAGGCAGCAGAAGACCCGGCGGGAGGCGCTGGCTCCCGAGACCTTGGACAAACACCCCCTGCAGAACAGGTACCGGCAGGACGGGGGGGGGGGTTCCCGGGCTCCCTCGGGCCTGTCTCTCCCCACCCTGCCTGAGCTGGCTGGGGGTGTGGCTGGCCGGCGGGCTGGGAGCGGGTGGCCAGCTGGGGGGTGCGGCAGAGGACAGCTGAGGGGCTGACCAGGGGACTGGGTGGGCTGCTGGGCCGGTGGGCTGGGAGCGGGTGGCCAGCTGGGGGTGCGGCAGAGGACAGCTGAGGGGCCGGCCAGGGGGCTGGGTGGGCTGCTGGGCCGGTGGGCTGGGAGCGGGTGGCCAGCTGGGGGGTGCGGCAGAGGACAGCTGAGGGGCCGGCCAGGGGGCTGGGTGGACTGCTGGGCCGGTGGGCTGGGAGCGGGTGGCCAGCTGGGGGGTGCGGCAGAGGACAGCTGAGGGGCCGGCCAGGGGGCTGGGTGGGCTGCTGGGCCGGTGGGCTGCTCTCTGGGCTTTGTGGCGGGAGGAGCTGGAGGTACTAACTCCCCCCCCCCCCCCAGGTGGGCTCTGTGGTTCTTCAGAAACGACAAGAGCAAGACGTGGCAGGCGAACCTGCGCCTGGTCACCAAGTTCCGCACGGTGGAGGACTTCTGGGCGTGAGTCCCCGGCCCAGGCTGCAGGCAGGGGGAGGGGCAGCTGGCGTGTGCCCCGGGCACTGAAGGACTCGTGCCCAGCCGGGTCTCTCCCCTGGTGGGGGGCGCGGAGCTTGCTGGGACTTGGCTCCCTTGGTGCCTGTCAGCTCTGCTGGCCCCATGTGCTCTGGAGGGGGGGTTCCGTGTCTGATGGGGGGGGACACCAAGGGGGGTTCCGTGTCTGGGGGGGAGGGGGGGTTGGGGGGGGGGGGGGGGTTCCGTGTCTGACACCAAGGGGGGGTTCCGTGTCTGATGGGGGGGGGACACCAAGGGGGGTTCCGTGTCTGACGGGGGAGGGGGGCACCAAGGAGGGGTTGTGTGTGTGACTGGGGGCGAGGGGGGGGGGTGTGTGTGTGTGTGTGACTGGGGGCGAGGGGGGGGTTGTGTGTGTGACTGGGGGCGAGGAGGGGTTGTGTGTGTGTGTGTGTGACCGGGGACTGGGGGGGTTCCGTATCAGACTATCGGGGAGGGGGTTTCAGGTGCTATTTGCCCAGTACAGCGCTGTGGGGGAGGGTGCCAGGAGGCCCCAGACCGTCCGGTGCAGCCACTGACCCGCTTGTCTCGTGCGCCGCCAGGCTGTACAGCCACATCCAGCTGGCCAGCAAGCTGACCTCAGGCTGCGACTACGCCCTCTTCAAGGTAGGACCCTGCCCGTCTGGGCCCCGGGGCGGTGGGGGGCTGGGCCCTGCTGGGGGCCGAGGGCTGGGCTGGTCTCCGGGGGCAGGGTTGGGGGAGGGCTGCCACCTGCACCCCGTGACTCGGCACCTCCCTGGCCAGGATGGCATCGAGCCCATGTGGGAGGACCCCCAGAACAAGTCGGGCGGGCGCTGGCTCATCACGCTGGCCAAGCAGCAGCGGCACACGGAGCTGGACCGCTTCTGGCTGGAGACGGTGAGTGTGCGACCCCCCCCCCGGCTCTGCCCCGGCGAGTGTGCGACGCGACCCCCCCCCGGCTCTGCCCCGGTGAGTGTGTGACGCGACCCCCCCCGGCTCTGCCCCGGTGAGTGTGTGACGCGACCCCCCCGGCTCTGCCCCGGCGAGTGTGCGACGCGACCCCCCCCCGGCTCTGCCCCGGCGAGTGTGCGACGCGACCCCCCCCGGGCTCTGCCCCGGCGAGTGTGCGACGCGACCCCCCCCGGGCTCTGCCCCGGTGAGTGTGCGACGCGACCCCCCCCCGGCTCTGCCCCGGTGAGTGTGCGACGCGACCCCCCCCCCCGGCTCTGCCCCGGTGAGTGTGCGACGCGACCCCCCCCCCCCGGCTCTGCCCCGGTGAGTGTGCGACGCGACCCCCCCCCGGCTCTGCCCCGGTGAGTGTGCGACGCGACCCCCCCCGGCTCTGCCCCGGTGAGTGTGCGGCCCCCCCCGGCTCTGCCCCGGTGAGTGTGCGGCCCCCCCCCCCCCCGGCTCTGCCCCGGTGAGGGAGCTGGCCTGGCTCTGCGGAGGGCGCTAGAACCCACACTGCCCCCCCCCCCCCACAGCTGCTGTGCATGATCGGCGAGACGTTCGGCCGGTTCAGCGAGGACGTCTGCGGGGCCGTCGTCAACATCCGGGCCAAGGGGGACAAGATCGCCCTCTGGACCCGCGAGGCCGAGAACCAGGAGGGGGTCACCCACATCGGGTAACATGGCACCGAGGCTCTGCCGGGGGGGTGGGCACTGCTGGGCCGGTGCCCCCAAGCCATGGGCCTCGTCAGATCGGCACCAAGCGGGGTGGGTGGGCGGAGGAGCTGTTTTGTATTAGAGCCCTGCTGGGAGCCACGGCCCGTGGGCAAGACAGGCAGCTGGGGGGCCCTGGAGCTGGGGCTGGACAGGGCAGACCCTAGAGCGTGCTCTCTCCCCCAGACGGGTGTACAGGGAACACCTGGGGCGGGCAGGCAGCCGGAGGGGGGGCAGGCAGCTGGGGTCCCGGAGCTGGGGGGCATGGGGCTGGTCAGGGCGTACCTTAGGGTGTGCTCTCTCCCCCAGGCAGGTGTACAAGGAGCGCCTGGGGCAGGTGGCCGGGGGGGTCCTGGAGCTGGGGGGGGTGGCCGGGGGGGCCCTGGAGCTGGGAGGGGGGCAGGTGGCCGGGGGGGCCCTGGAGCTGGGGGGGGGGGCCCTGGAGCCGGGCGCTGGTCAGGGCGTACCTTAGGGCGTGCTCTCTCCTCAGGCGGGTGTACAAGGAGCGCCTGGGGCAGGTGGCCGGGGGGGTCCTGGAGCTGGGGGGGGGGGTCCTGGAGCTGGGGGGGGGTCCTGGAGCCGGGCGCTGGTCAGGGCGTACCTTAGGGCGTGCTCTCTCCTCAGGCGGGTGTACAAGGAGCGCCTGGGGCAGGTGGCCGGGGGGGGGCCCTGGAGCTGGGGGGGGGTCCTGGAGCTGGGGGGGGGCCCTGGAGCCGGGCGCTGGTCAGGGCGTACCTTAGGGCGTGCTCTCTCCTCAGGCGGGTGTACAAGGAGCGCCTGGGGCAGGTGGCTGGGGGGGGGCCTGGGGTGGGTCTGGAGCTGGGAGGGGGGGGGCAGGCGGGTGTGGCCGGGGGGGGCTGGGGGGGGCCTGGAGCTGGGGGGGGCCGGGGGGGGGGCCCTGGAGCCGGGCGCTGGTCAGGGCGTACCTTAGGGCGTGCTCTCTCCTCAGGCGGGTGTACAAGGAGCGCCTGGGGCAGGTGGCCGGGGGGGTCCTGGAGCTGGGGGGGGGGTCCTGGAGCCGGGCGCTGGTCAGGGCGTACCTTAGGGCGTGCTCTCTCCTCAGGCGGGTGTACAAGGAGCGCCTGGGGCAGGTGGCCGAGGGGGCCCTGGAGCTGGGGGGGGGTCCTGGAGCTGGGGGGGGGCCCTGGAGCCGGGCGCTGGTCAGGGCGTACCTTAGGGCGTGCTCTCTCCTCAGGCGGGTGTACAAGGAGCGCCTGGGGCAGGTGGCCGAGGGGGCCCTGGAGCTGGGGGGGGGTCCTGGAGCTGGGGGGGGGCCCTGGAGCCGGGCGCTGGTCAGGGCGTACCTTAGGGCGTGCTCTCTCCTCAGGCGGGTGTACAAGGAGCGCCTGGGGCTGTCCCACAAGGTGGTGATCGGGTACCAGGCCCACGCGGACACGGCCACCAAGAGCGGCTCCCTCACCAAGAACAAGTTTGTGGTGTGAGCAGCCCGAGGGCAGCGCCTGCCGGGGGGCTGCCTGGGGGGGGCTCCACTGGCTGTGGGGCACGAGCTGTAAAGTCCCACAATGCAGGTGCTGCAGTCACACCCGCCTCTGTGTCTGTCTGGGGGGGTCGCGGCAGACGCGGTGTTGGGGGCCTGGGGGGGAGGCTGTCTGGGGGGGAGGCTGTGCCCCGGCTCTGTCTGTGGGAAGGTGCCGCCCAGCTGCCCAGAGGGCTCCCCTCGGCCTCACTGCTGCAGAAGCACCCGGGCCAGGGGCCCCGAGTCTGGCCTGGCCCCGCCGGGTGCCTCCTCCGGGCGCTGGGCGGGGGAGGGCGCAGAGCACCCGGCTCCGTTCCGGGCCCAGCCGCGGGGCATCTGGCAAGGCAGCTGGGTGGGCTGTGGGAGGCGCCCACGAGACAGCCGAGCCCCAGAAAGAAGGGGGTCGAATGAGGTGGAGCCAGGGCAGGGGGGTCCGCTGGGCGGGAGGGCTCGGTCTGCCTGGTGCAGCTGGAAGGTGGGGGGGGGGGAAGGAGTTGAGCCCCCTTGGCCCCCCGAGCCCAGGCTGTGGGGCTGGGCTGCTCACCCCCAGCAGCTAGGCAGCCGGTCCCCAGCGTGGGCCCCTGGGAGCAGGGTCCGCAGCGCCTCTGCCCTGTGGTGCCCAGTGGGCCTAAGGCCGGGGTGACTGGTACCCGGGGTGCAGGCATCACTGCCTCAGAGTGGGGGGGGGGCTGGGCTAAAGGGGCTGAGGGTCAGTGTAGGACACCGGGGGGCTGGGCACCGCTGAGGGCGTCCGCTCAGGCGAATGGCTCAAAACCAGACTGGAGACCTTCCAAGCAGGCCACATGCCAGCCCCACTGAGCGCCCCACCTGCCCATCCGGCCGGCAGGAACCTCAAAGGCAAAACTGCTCAGACACCCCAGCTCTCCCTGCGCCCCAGTCAGCCCTGGGCCTAACTCAGGGGAGGGCTCTAGAACCCGATCTCACCTACCCCCAACGGGTCCTCCCGGCCCCAAAGAACCAGCCACAGATCCCTGGTCAGTTTGCACTCTGGATCTTCCCCACAAGAGCCGCTGGGCCCGTCCTTTCGAATCTAAACTCTACGGCTGCGTCTAGACTGGCAAGTTTTTCCGCAAAAGCAGCACTTGCCAGCTGGCTACACTGGCCGCTTGAATTTCCGCAAAAGCCCTGACGTCCTACGGTCTGAAATCAGAGCTTCTTGCGGAAATACTGTGCGGCTCCCGTTCGGGCAAAAGTCCCGCAAAGCTTTTGGGCAAAAGGGCCAGTGTAGGAAGCTCAGATTTGTTTTGCACAAAAAAGCCCCAATCGCAAAAATGGCCATCGGGGCTTTTTTGCACAAAAGCGACTCTAGATTGGCCCGGACGCTTTTCTGCAAAAAGTGCTTTTCCGGAAAAGCGTCCTGCTAATCTAGACGCTCTGTTCCGCAAATGCTTTTAACGGAAAAGTTTTCTGTTAAAAGCATTTGCGGAATGAAATTTGGCAAATGAAATGTAATGTGGATAAGTGTAAAGTAATGCACATCGGGAGAAATAACCCCAACTATACGTACAGTATGATGGGGGCTAATCTGGCTACGACAAATCAGGAAAGAGATCTTGGAGTTATCGTGGACAGTTCTCTGAAAACTTCCACGCAGTGTGCAGCGGCGGACAGAAAGGCAAATAGGTTGCTAGGAATTATTAGGAAAGGGATAGAAAATAAGACCCAGAATATCTTACTGCCCCTGTATAAAACTATGGTACGCCCACATCTGGAATACTGTGTACAGATGTGGTCTCCTCACCTCAAAAAAGATATTTTGGCCTTGGAAAGGGTTCAGAAAAGGGCAACTAAAATGATTAGGGGTTTGGGACGGGTCCCATATGAGGAGAGGCTAAAGAGACTGGGACTTTTCAGTTTAGAAAAGAGGAGACTGAGGGGGGATATGATAGAGGTCTATAAAATCATGAGTGGTGTGGAGAGGGCGGATAAAGAAAAGTTATTTATTAGTTCCCATAATAGAAGAACTAGAGGACACCAAATGAAATTAATGGGTAGCAGGTTTAAAACTAATAAAGTTCTTCACACAGCGTGTTGTCAACCTGTGGAACTCCTTGCCAGAGGAGGCTGTGAAGGCTAGGACTATAATAGAGTTTAAAGAGAAGCTAGATAATTTCATAGAGGTTAGGTCCATAAAAGGCTATTAGCCAGGGGATAGAATTGGTGTCCTTGGCCTCTGTTTGTCAGAGGCTGGAGAGGGATGGCAGGAGACAAATCGCTTGATCATTGTCTTCAGTCCACCCTCTCTGGGGCACCTGGTGCTGGCCACTGTCGGTAGACAGGATACTGGGCTAGATGGACCTTTGGTCTGCCCCAGTCTGGCCGTTCTTATGTTCTTATGGGAAATCGTGCTAATCTAGACCTAGCCCCTAGGTTTAGTAATGAAAGAAAGCAAAGGTGGAGAGCGAGGTTGTTAAGGAGAATACGTCACATGCACCAACCACCTAGTGCTTGCTGCAGGCTTTAGCAGAGATGTTACACCCTGCTAGCTTAGAAGTCTTGTGCATACAACCTATGTCGGGACGGGTCAGCCTCCTTCCTGGCTCTGTCCCTCGCAAGGCTGCAGCTGGGATCAGGAGCACGATCGAAGACCAGGTGCAGGCAGCCTCATGGCACCTTTATATCTCTGGTGTCTCCCAAACGAGCTGGCTGCATGATCAAGTGCCCTGTCTGTGTGTCACGTGCCGGTAGCCATTATGCCCTGGCCAGTCTGCAGGGTTCCAGACGCATCCCTCAGGTGCGTGTTGGCCATGCCGAGAGCCGTTGTCCATCAGCAGCAGTGGGGCGGGGGAGCAGGGCCCTGTCCCTGCGAAGTCGGGGCGTGTACAGATGCTCTGTGTTCTCGGCGGGAGGGAGGATGGACGTCTGGGTCGGATCAGATGAGACACAATCAAATGAAGAGTCTAACGTGCCAGGGAATGGCAGACAGAGAAATAGACATGTTTTTAAAGTGCTTATACACAAATGCTAGACGTCTAAACGGTAAAATGGGTGAACGAGAGTGCCTAGGTTTAAAGGAGGATATTGATATAAAAAGCAACCTGGAAACTTGGTGGAATGAGGCCAGTGAATGGGACACAGTCATACCAGGGTCCAAAATATATCGGAAGGACGGAACAGGTCCTGCTGGTGGGGGAGGGGCACTATACGTGAAGGAAAAGGTGGAATCAAAGGAAGTAAAAATCTTAAATGAGCCAAAATGTTCCATAGACTCTCTCTGGCCAGTAATTCCATGCTCCAATACTAAGACTAGGGCAGTAGGGATATATTACTGACCCCCTGCTCAGGACCGTGCTAGTGACTATGAAATGCTAAGGGAGATGAGAGGGGCTTGTGGTGCAGTGTCAGTACCTTGGTGGTTGCTATGCTTGGGCTGTGGGGAACCCTTGCTGGCGGCTGTCTGTAGCACCGCACTGCAGGGGGTATCCTGCCGCTCCCAGGATGGTAACCGGTTAGACAAGGGAAGAGAGGGACAAAGGACTTGCAGGCGGGGGTGGGGGAAAGGGTCAGTTTCTGTCTGGGAAGCATGGAGAGAACAGGCTAAGCTGGGGGATGGGGTGATGGACACTAACCCTGGGGCCTGAGCCATCCTGGTCCTGCCCCCGGTAGCCACATCACGTCTGTGCTGGGCTGTATCCTGGAAAATCACTAACCCCCCCAGTTCTACTGGCTGGGGGAGACTGTTCTGGCTGCTCCGGGGGTGCAGGATCGGGGAAACCCCAACGCGCCGTCACAAGGCTGATTCTAAGGGTGTCACAAGGAGGAAGGAGAAAATTTGTTCCTCTTGGTTTCTGAGGACAGGACAAGGAGTAATGGGCTTAAAGTGCAGCAGGGGAGGTTTAGATTGGACATTAGGAAAAAATTCCTAACTGTCAGGGTGGTCAAATATTGGAATAAATTGCCAAGGGAGGTGGTGGAATCTCCCTCTCTGGAGATATTTAAGAACAGGTTAGACAGACATCTGTCAGGGATGGTGTAGACGGAGCTTGGTCCTGCCTTGAGGGTGGGGGGCTGGACTCGATGACTCTCGAGGTCCCTTCCAGTTCTATGATTCTCAGGCTATCAAATTAAAAAACTCAATAACCGTGCGGGATTTCAACTATCCCCGTAGTGGCTGGGTACACCTCACCTCAGGGTGGGATGCAGAGATAACGTGTCTTGATACCGTAACTGACTGCGTCTTGGAGCAGCTGGGTCTGGAACCCACAAGGGGCGAGGCTAGTCTTGATTTAGTCCTGAGGGGAGCACAGGGCCTGGTCCAAGGGGTAAATAGAACTGGACTGCTTGGAAGCTGCATGGAAACTTTTCAAACACATCATAATAGAGGCCCAACTTAAATATATACCCCAAATTAAAAACCACAGCTATAAGGATATGGCTACACTGGGGGGGGGGAGGGGTCCGAAGAAGGCATGCAAATTGCACATGCATTTGCATATCTTCTTCCAATTCTTTTTCCGGAAGAAGATTTTCCGATATTTGGCCCATCTACATGGGGCCAAATGTTGGGAAAAACCCTCTTTTGGACGCTCCCTGTACACCTTGTTTTATTAGGAATGAGGGGCGTCCGAGAGAGGGCTCTTTTTCTCACATTTGGCCCTGTGTAGAAGGGTCAAATATCAGAAAATCCTCTTCTGGGAAAATGAATTGGAAGAAGATATGCAAATGAAAGCGCAATTTGCATACCTTTGGAAACGCCCCCACAGTGTAGCCGTACCCTAAGAGAACCAAGGAAGTGCCACTGTGGCTTAACAACCAGGTAAAAGAAGCAGTGACCAATAAAAAGAAATCTTTTAAAAAGTGGAAGTCAAATCCGAGTGTGGGAAATAGACGGGAGCATAAACGTTGTCAATTAAATGTAAAAATATAAAAAGAAAAGCCAGAAAGGGGTTTGACGAACAGCTAGGCAAAAACGCAAAGTAATAGCAAAATGTTTTTAAGTGCATCAGACGCAGGAAGCCAGCTAAACAGCCAGCGGGGCCCTTGGATGATCAAGATGCTAAAGGAGCACTCCGAGAGGGGTAGGGGTAGGGGCAGGCTTAGTGGAGAAGCTAAACGAATTCTTTGCTTCAGTCTTCACTGCTGAGGATACTGGGGAGCCAGTCTTTTTAGGTGACAAATCGGAGGAATTGTCCCAGATTAAAGTGTCATTAGAGGAGGTTTTAGAACAAATTGTTAAACTTAACAAGTCCCCAAGCCCAGCTGGCATCACCCAAGAGTTCTGAAAGAACTGAAATGGGAAATTGCAGATCTATTAATTATGGTTTGTAACCTCGCCTTTAGACTCATAGACTTTAAATCCGCTACTGTGCCTAATGACTGGCAGATAGCTAATGTGAGGCAAATATTCAAAAAGGGCTCTAGAGGTGATCCTGGCAATTACAGACCGGTAAGTCTAATGTTCAATACCGAGCAAATTAGTTGAAACTATAGTAAAGAATAAAATTGTCAGACACGGGGATGAACATAATTTGTTGAGGGAAAGTCAACATGGTTTCTGTAAAGGGAAATCCTGCCTTGCTAATCTGCTAGAGTTCTTTGAGGGGGGTCAACAAACAGTTGGACAAGGGGCTCCAGTGGATATAAAGTACTTAGATTTCCAGAAAGCCCGTGACAGGGTCCCTCACCAAAGGCTCTTAAGTAAAGTAAGTTGTCTTGGGATAAGAGGAACGGTCCTTTTGTGGATTGGTAACTGGTTAAAAGGCAGGAAACAAAGGGTAGGAATAAACGGTGAGTTTTCAGAATGGAGAGAGGTAACTAGTGGGGTCCCCCAAGGGTCAGTCCTGGGACCAATCCTGTTCAACTTATTCATAAACGATCTGGAGAAAGGGGTAAACAGGGAGGTGGCAAAATTTGCAGATACTGAGCTGCTCAAGACAGTTAAGACCAAAGCAGACTGTGAAGCGCTTCACAAAGATCTCACCAGACTAAGCAATTGGGTAACAGAATGGCAAATGAAATGGAATGTTGATAAAGTAATGCACATTGGAAAACATAATCCCAGCTAGACACACACTGAATGGGGACTAATTTGGCTACAGCTACTCGAGAGAGAGATCTTGGAGTCATCGTGGAGAGTTCTCTGAAAACATCCCCTCGGTGTGCAGCAGCCGTAGTCAGAAAAGCAAACAATGTTGGGAATCATTAAAAAAGGGATGGAGAATAAGACAGAGAATATCTCATTGGCTCTCTGTAAAACCATGGGACGCCCGCAGCTTGAACACTGGGTACAGACGTGGTCACCTCATCTCCAAAGAGATCTATTGGCATTGGAGAAGGTTCAGAAAAGGGCAACAAAAATGCTGAGGGGTTTGGAACAGGTCCCGTATGAAGAGAGATTAAAGAGACTGGGACTTTTCAGCTTAGAAAAGAGGAGACTAAGGGGGGGGGGGGGGGTAGGATAGAGGTCTATAAAATTATAACTGGTGTGGAAAAAGTGAACAAGGAAAAGTTATTTACTTATTCCCACTATATAAGAACTAGGGGCCACCAAATAAAAGGAAGAGGCAGCAGGTTTAAAACAAACCAAAGGAAGTTTTTCTTCACTCAGCGCACAGTCAACCTGTGGAACTCCTCGCCGGAGGATGTGGTTGTGATGGCGTGTCAGGGAGCCCCCGACCCTGCACCCCCGTCCACAGCCAGATGTCACTCTGAGCCAGTAGAATAGAAGGGTTATTTGGTTCTCAGTGACGCAGTGTGGCATAAGATTGGTGTTAGTACAGGCACCAAGAGCAGCCGCCTTATTCCTCTTGGGGGGAAGGGCCCCCAGGCTCTGAACCCCCCTTTGTGCTCTCAGGCCCCGCTCCTCATCCTACCCAGCCAAGACTGACCCAACTCCCAGGCCCTCCCCCCTGGCCTGGTGGCCATTCCTGCCTCTCTTCCTTTGTGTGTCCCTCTGAGAACAGCCTTGTCTGGGGTCACCACACGGGGGGTGAGTGACTGGGAATCGCACAGAGCAACACAGCCAGGGGGCCCGGGTTACAGGGCAGACAGTGCCCCACGAGGTCACAGCGGTGAAGGCTGGAGCTGTAACGGTTCAGATCAGAGCCAGACAGATCCATGGGGGTTAGGTCCGTCACTGGCCACTAGCCAGGCTGGGGACCCTGGCCCCTGTTTCTCTTGAGGCGGGTGACGGGAGGGGTCACGGGAGGATTCCCGGTTCCGTTCCCTCCCTCTGGGGCACCTGGCATTGGCCACTGGGGGCAGACAGGACACTGGGCTGGATGCAGTTTTGGGCTGCCCGTCTGGCCGCCCTGAGCAGGGGCTGGGGCAGCGAGATGCCATGTACCCGCCAGGCCAGGCCAGCTGCCCACGCATGATGCACTAGGCCCTACACCCACCTGCGAAGCCCCTGGCTGCGCTCAGCCTGGCACTGCCCGTGTCTCGGTGCCCAGGGTGGGCACGGCCAGGGGAGAGATGCTGGGGCTGGCCCCGCCCCATGGGACCCTGCTGTAGCGCTGGGCGGTGAGCAGGGAAGTGAAGGGGGAGGATGGGCAGAGCTTCGGGCACTGGTCCTGGCCTGAGGCGCTCTGGGAACAGCCTGGGGAGAACCAGGGAGCTGTGCCGGCGGCTCCCGTGGGGGGCAGGGGCGAAGTGCCGCCCTGACCTGGTGCAGCGAGGCGGGTGACAACGGCCAGGCCCTGCCACGCCCCAGCTCAGCTTCTGCACCAGGTGCCTGCACGTCGCCTCTGGCCTCTGCTGGGTGAGCCGGGCCAGGCACGCTCCCTGGCGGCAGCCCCGGCCAGGCTGACGCAGCCCCAGAGCTAGCACCAGGCTGGGCTTGGCTGTGGGTGTCCATGTTGGCAGCCGGGCTTGGGGATTTCTTTCCAGACGTGCAGAATAATTGTGTTCCATGCACGGAGGCATGCGCAGATGTGCACCACCTGGCACAACACAGCAGAGCGCCGGGAGCGCAATCAGCTGGGCGGCGTGGGGATCTCTGCTGGGTGGCCGCCCGAGCGCCCAGCTCACAGGGCTGCCCCTTCCAAGGAACCTGGGGCCTGGGGGGGGAGAGGCCTCGGGTGAGGTGGCCCCCAGCCTGCTCCGTGCTCCCTGCCCAGCGGGGCACAGGGGTGGGGGGGCAGGCGGGAGAGGGTCTTGCCCTGCGCTGCCATTGGGCAGCTGCAACCCAGGGGCAGTGGCCTCTGAGCTGGGAGGTTTTCGTGCAGGGACGTGACCCCTGGTGCTCCGGGCCTGCCCCTGGGGGAGGGGGTTGGGGGGGGACCTGCCCTGTGGCAGAGGTGGATCCCGGCCGGATGGGCCCCGGGCTGAGCCCCGCGGGCCTGTCCCAGAGCGGAGGTGCTGCGAGGGCCCGGCAGTGCCTGGCCCCTGGGCTGAGCCCCTCGCCCCCCCCCCCCCCCCCGTGCGCTGGGGGCCGGGCTGCGGGGCTGCCTGCTCGGCGGCTGCACTCCCAGCCGTGGCCAGCAGGTGTCACTGTGGCTCCATGGCAGGCTGGGCGCCTCCCCCTGCCCTGGGGGGTGGTATCCGTGGGAGGGGGAGGGACGCGCTTTGGGGCAGCTCAGGGATGCAGGGGCCGTGGGGCGGAGATCCAGGGACATGCCCCGCGCCTGCCCCCGGGTCATCGCCCTGGGGCATCTCCCAGCTGGTGCCAGGCGGGGAACCGCCCCCCCGCCACCAGCCCCGGGGCCCTACCTACCCCTGTGGAGGGGGGCGGGGCCTTTCTCCTCCCCACTGCTGCCCCAGCCCCATAGACTCAGGTCCCCCCTGCCCACGATCCTGACGGGTGGGCCCCAGCTCTGGCACTGCCCAGCGCATGTATGTGCCGGGGCCCTCCTGGGGCTGACGGGGGCAGGTGGGGGCTGCGCAGGGCTTGCCTGCCCCTGGGGACCCCTGTCCCCTGCACAGAAATCTCTCCTGCTCCCCAGGGAGGTTCAGGGCTCTGCCCTGCTAATTGCCCCCCCGTGCCCGGGGCTCAGGGCGCAGCCTGTTAATTGCCCCCCCGTGCCCGGGGCCCAGGGCGCAGCCTGTTAATTGCCCCCCCCGTGCCCGGGGCTCAGGGCGCAGCCTGTTAATTGCCCCCCCGTGCCCGGGGCCCAGGGCGCAGCCTGTTAATTGCCCCCCCCCCGTGCCCGGGGCCCAGGGCGCAGCCTGTTAATTGCCCCCCCCCCGTGCCCGGGGCCCAGGGCGCAGCCTGTTAATGGCCCCCCCCTCGTGCCCGGGGCTCAGGGCGCAGCCTGTTAATTGCCCCCGCCGTGCCCGGGGCTCACGGCGCAGCCTGTTAATTGCCCCCCCCCCCGTGCCCGGGGCCCAGGGCGCAGCCTGTTAATTGCCCCCCCCGTGCCCGGGGCTCAGGGTGCAGCCTGTTAATTGCCCCCCCCCGTGCCCGGGGCTCAGGGCGCAGCCTGTTAATTGCCCCCCCGTGCCCTTTGCCATGCGGGTTAGCGCCCCGGGGGCTGGGACTCCCAGCTCTGCAGCCAAGGCCGCCTGGTCTGGCTGCAGGGCTACAGAAAAGCCAGGTCGCTCCCCGAGCCGGGGGACGCTGCTTCCCGCTGCCCCCAGTGCCCTGGCGCGCGCATCCTGCTGGACAAGGGCCCGTGTGCGGAATCACTTTGTCTCGTGCGGATGTGCACCACCAATCAAAACTCTTGCTGCTGCTGTGGGGCTGTGAGCGTCCCCCGACCAGCCGAGGGGCATTTGAATCGCTCCTGGGCGGCTGCCCAAGCCGTGCGCTGTCCGCCCGGGGAACCCAGCCACTGCCAGGAGGGGAGCCCCGGCCCCGTGCGGTGCACCCCGGCCCCCTCCCTGCTCCCGGCCTGCCCTGTCCCTGGCCACTTGCTGGGCAAAGCAAAGGAGGCCCGGCGGGGCTGGGGCAGCAGGGCAGAGTGGGTGAGGGGGTCGGAGGAGGGGGGTCTCCCTCGTGGGGGGAGCAGTGGGCGCGGGGATCGGGGGAGGGGGTTCTCCCTCGCGGGGGGAGCAGTGGGCGCGGGGATGGGGGGAGGGGGGTCTCCCTCGCGGGGGGAGCAGTGGGCGCGGGGGTCGGGGGAGGGGGGTCTCCCTCGCGGGGGGAGCAGTGGGCGCGGGAAGGGGGGTCTCCCTCGCGGGGGGAGCAGTGGGGGTCGGGGGGGGTCTCTCGTGGGGGAGCAGTGGGCGCGGGGATCGGGGGAGGGGGGTCTCCCTCGTGGGGGGAGCAGTGGGCGCGGGGATCGGGGGAGGGGGGGTCTCCCTCGCGGGGGGAGCAGTGGGCGCGGGGATCGGGGGAGGGGGGTCTCCCTCGTGGGGGGAGCAGTGGGCGCGGGAAGGGGGGTCTCCCTCGCGGGGGGAGCAGTGGGCGCGGGAAGGGGGGTCTCCCTCGCGGGGGGAGCAGTGGGCGCGGGGATCGGGGGAGGGGGGTCTCCCTCGTGGGGGGAGCAGTGGGCGCGGGAAGGGGGGTCTCCCTCGCTGGAGGCTGGAGTGTCTGTCTTGGCTGGGTGCCCCCCACACGCTGCACCTCGGCGGGGCTCACGCTGGCCCCCTTCTCAGCTGGCGGGCTGGGCTGTGGGCGCGCACGGCTGCTCGCCACACGGGGGCGCCCTCACCAGCTTCTGTCTGTGCCTGGCCTTGGTGTGTCCTGCAGGAAGCCTGGGGCAGGGAGCAGATTTGCCCCTGCTGGGGACCCACCCGCCAGCCCTGTCAGCGTGGGGCGGGGAAGCCGGCTGCCCTCTGCCTGCCCTGCACAGGCCCCTCCTGCCCCAGCGCCTGGGCCTGGGGCTATGAACAGTGGGCGGGTAACAGGGTGGGGAGCTGGACCCCCCAGCCTCTGCCCGGCATTCTGGGGCCCCCGGGCACTGGCCCGTCTCCAGCGTGTCTGCCTGGTGCTGTTCCCCCCCGGGGCAGTGGGTGCACCCCGAGCTCCCTGTGCCCCGCGCCAGGGCTGGTCCTGCCTGGCAGTGCCTTGGCAGGGCAGAGCTAGCCCTGTGCAGCCACCGGAGCCTGGGCTTGGGTCTAGCTGGGGCCCTGCGTGTGGGGTGCGAGGCCGTGGGGGCTGTCTGCCCTGTACCCCAGCGCTCTCTCCTGGCCGTGTCCCCCAGGTTAACCCCCTCGCCGTGTGGGTGGCCCTGCGTGTGGGGTGCGAGGCCGTGGGGGCTGTCTGCCCTGTACCCCAGCGCTCTCTCCTGGCCGTGTCCCCCAGGTTAACCCCCTCGCCGTGTGGGTGGCCCTGCGTGTGGGGTGCGAGGCCGTGGGGGCTGTCTGCCCTGTACCCCAGCGCTCTCTCCTGGCCGTGTCCCCCAGGTTAACCCCCTCGCCGTCTGGGTGGCCCTGCGTGTGGGGTGCGAGGCCGTGGGGGCTGTCTGCCCTGTACCCCAGCGCTCTCTCCTGGCCGTGTCCCCCAGATTAACCCCCTCGCCGTGTGGGTGGCCCTGCATGTGGGGTGCGAGGCCGTGGGGGCTGTCTGCCCTGTACCCCAGCGCTCTCTCCTGGCCGTGTCCCCCAGGTTAACCCCCTCGCCGTGTGGGTGGCCCTGCGTGTGGGGTGCGAGGCCGTGGGGGCTGTCTGCCCTGTACCCCAGCGCTCTCTCCTGGCCGTGTCCCCCAGGTTAACCCCCTCGCCGTGTGGGTGGCCCTGCGTGTGGGGTGCGAGGCCGTGGGGGCTGTCTGCCCTGTACCCCAGCGCTCTCTCCTGGCCGTGTCCCCCAGATTAACCCCCTCGCCGTGTGGGTGGCCCTGCGTGTGGGGTGCGAGGCCGTGGGGGCTGTCTGCCCTGTACCCCAGCGCTCTCTCCTGGCCGTGTCCCCCAGGTTAACCCCCTCGCCGTGTGGGTGGCCCTGCGTGTGGGGTGCGAGGCCATGGGGGCTGTCTGCCCTGTACCCCAGCGCTCTCTCCTGGCCGTGTCCCCCAGGTTAACCCCCTCGCCGTGTGGGTGGCCCTGCGTGTGGGGTGCGAGGCCGTGGGGGCTGTCTGCCCTGTACCCCAGCGCTCTCTCCTGGCCGTGTGGTTTGATTCACCCACGTGGGGATCGGCCCAGACACCCGGTCCCAGCCTGAGCAGGTAACAAGGCTCTTCTCCGGGGGAGACAAAGGGAGGGAGGGGGAGACGGCCCCTGGCTGGGGGCAGGGCTGGGAGCTGAGGCAGTTTTGACTGGGGGAAGCATGAGGAGAGCAGAGGGGCGGGGGGCAGGGGCCCGTCCCCCCGAGAGGAACAAGGCGCTGCCCTGGCTCCTGTGCTATCATGGACCCTAAGCCAGGCCGTGTACCTGCTCTGCGGGCTGGTGGGTCACATCTGGCTGTGGCCGGGGCGCAGGGTCGGGGGCTCCCCGAGGCGCCGCCCCAGTGGTGTCGGGTGGGATGCCCTGCGCCCCGTGCATGGGGCGTCCAGCAGCAGGAGGAAGGGGCTTGCGAGAGCCAGGCGCTGGAGACAGAGCGAAGCGGTTCCTGGGAGTCGTGGGCGCTGCAGCATCGGGGCCGGCGGGGCGGTGGCCTGCGCCCGACTCCTGAGGGCAGAGCTGGGGGGGCGGTGCAGGGAGGGGGCCTGCCCGTGGGGAAAGCAACCCAGGCCCAGCTGATTGCCTGGCTGGAGGAGAATGACCCGTCCAGGGGCCTGGATCCTGTCCCAGCGGGGAGCAGCCAGGCCCCCCGGGAGCGTCTCAGACCGGACGGGGGCTGGAGTCTGCCAGACGGACCCGGTGCCCACCAGGCCACGCTCTGCAGCAGCGCTTCGTCTCGGGTGGGGGCTGAGGCCCTGAGAGGCGCCGTCCCGGAGGCGGAGGGGCGACCCCCCTGTGAGAGCGGCCCCCCCAAGAGAGTGGGGCCCCCCTGGGAAAGGGCCGTCCCACTGCCGCTGGAGGGGGGCTCCCCGAGAAGGGGCTGCCGCACTGGGGGGGATCCGCCCAGGAGCTGGGGGCCAAGTGTGGGTGCGACCTGGGAGCCGTGACAAACATGCTGCCCTCTCTCCCAGCGCCCCACAGCCCAGAGCAGCCTCTGTGCCCCTCCCAGGCTCCCCGGGAGACCTGCTGCAGGCTGGGCCGGGCTGGCCGGGCGGAACCTCCTCTCCCCTGGCACCGCGCCGGCCCCCGTGCCCAGTCTGGCGGGTTCTCCGCGGGACTGCCCGGCCCAGGCTCAGCTCCCTGCCCGGTGCCAGCTGGTCCCTAGCGCGGAAGCGGGAGTGGCAGATGGCGCCGTGGCAGAGCAGGAGCCCAGGCAGCACGTGCAGCCGGCTCTGGATGGCAGGCACGGCCCAGCGCCAGCAGCACAGCTAACGAGTCCAGCGCACACGGCAGCACCGCTTGGGGAGCTGGCACCCGCACGCTCACGTGTGGCCCTGCCCACACAGCTCCCCGGCTACGGCACAGGCAGCCAGGCTCCTGCGCGGGGACGGGGGGGGGGCAGCCAGGCTCCTGCGCGGGGACAGGGGGGGCAGGCAGGCTCCTGCACGGGCACGGGGGGGGCAGCCAGGCTCCTGCGCGGGCACGGGGGGGGCAGCCAGGCTCCTGCGCGGGGATGGGGGGGGCAGCCAGGCTCCTGCGCGGGGACGGGGGGGCAGCCAGGCTCCTGCGTGGGGATGGGGGGGGCAGCCAGGCTCCTGCGCGGGGACGGGGGGGCAGCCAGGCTCCTGCGCGGGCACAGGGGGGGGCAGCCAGGCTCCTGCGCGGGCACGGGGGGGGCAGCCAGGCTCCTGCGCGGGGACGGGGGGGGCAGCCAGGCTCCTGCGCGGGGACGGGGGGGGCAGCCAGGCTCCTGCGCGGGGACGGGGGGGGCAGCCAGGCTCCTGCGCGGGCACGGGGGGGGCAGCCAGGCTCCTGCGCGGGGACGGGGGGGGCAGCCAGGCTCCTGCGCGGGGACGGGGGGGGCAGCCAGGCTCCTGCGCGGGGACGGGGGGGGCAGCCAGGCTCCTGCACGGGGACGGGGGGGGCAGCCAGGCTCCTGCACGGGGACGGGAGGGCAGCCAGGCTCCTGCGCGGGGACGGGGGGGGCAGCCAGGCTCCTGCGCGGGGACGGGGGGGGCAGCCAGGCTCCTGCGCGGGGACGGGGGGGGCAGCCAGGCTCCTGCGCGGGCACGGGGGGGGGGCAGCCAGGCTCCTGCGCGGGGACGGGGGGGGGCAGCCAGGCTCCTGCGCGGGCACGGGGGGGGGGGCAGCCAGACTCCTGCGCGGGGACGGGGGGAGGGGCAGCCAGGGCCTGGGTTCTGCTTGTGACTGCCACCGACTCACTGCGTGACCTTTGCTGCGTCCCCCGAGCCTCGGCAGGGCGCTGGGTTGTGGGGGGGTGGGTGCAGGGGGCTGCGGAGAGCTGAGCGTGACGGGTGGGCAGAGGCTGGGGAGGGACGGGCACTGCTGGGTTTCTGTGCCCGCCCCCCGCCGGGGCTGCTTGGGCTGGCTCCGGGGGGAGCCTGGTCCCCCCCGCCCACAGCCCCGGGCCCTGCCTCCCACGGGGCACCCGGGGCTTATCTCAGCCGCAGCCCGGTGCTCGGCTCGGCCGGCTGCTCCGCCAGGGTCACCTTGGCAGCCGCGCTGGCTGGCTGGAGTCCAGCCAAGGCCGGGAGCTCCCCTCCCCCAGCCCCACTGGCCCACGCGCTGCGCTGGCTGCCAGCCCCCGTCCGTCACGTGCCGCTTGCTCTCCCGCCGCCGGGCGCGATGGAGTGAGGGCAGCGCAGAGGACAGCTCCCCCCGCGCCACCGCCACCGCCACGGCCACGCTCGGCTCGGGCAGGGCCGGGCAGCACCGTGACCCAGCTCCAGCGTGCGCCGGGGGCTGCCCCCTGGGCCTGAGCTCGGAGTCTGGGCTGCTGACCCGCTGCTCAGAGCCTGCCTGGCTTCCCCCCCCGCACACTGCCTGCCTGGCTTCTCCCCCCCCCCCCGCACTCTGCCTGCCTGGCTTCTCCCCCCCTCGCACTCTGCCTGCCTGGCTTCTCCCCCCCCCCCCCGCACACTGCCTGCCTGGCTTCTCCCCCCCTCGCACTCTGCCTGCCTGGCTTCTCCCCCCCTCGCACACTGCCTGCCTGGCTTCCCCTTCCCCCCCCCCGCACACTTCCTGGCTGTCTTCTCCCCCCCGCACTGCCTGATGAAGCGGGGGTCTGTGGGGGCTTTCCAAGGGCTGCCCTGCAGAGGGGGTGCTCAGCGTCCCTGGGGTGACTGGGTTAGCGAGGGGACAGGGAGTTTGCTGTCACAGGGACCGGCACAAAAGCGGGGCCCAGCCAGTGGTCTGGGGAACGTAGACCCCAGCGAGGCCCATGGGCTGTGGGGAGAGGCCCCGGTGCCCTGGCCAGTGGGTCCCAGCCTGGGGGGACAAAGTGCTCCAGGCTGCAGAGCAGGGCCACGCTATTCCCTGGGGCGAGGGCCCGTGGGAGCCTGGCACGCTGGAGGCCGGGAGGGGGGGCCCAGAGGAGGAGGGGCCTATGGCTGCACCCCCCAGACGCAGTGGCCCCTGGGAGCCGGGCCCCCCCTTCCCGTGTTGGCTTTTCCACGTTTGCACTTTGCAAGGGGCTTTTCGTTTTCGTTCTGTCCCGGCATTTTAGCCCGATAAATAGCAAATATAATTTTAACGATTTTTTTTCCATAAAGGCAAAGGCGCTTCAAGTGAACTCCCCCTCCCCTTTCACCCGCTGCTGGGTCACAGCCCCTGCCCTGGCCAGCCCCTCCCTACGGACAAGCCCCCCTCACTCCCGACCCACAGGGGGAGCAGGGGAGGGACAGCCAGAGCCGGAGGGGCATGGGGACTGGGGTTGTGGGGTGCACAGAGCCAGAGGGGTGGGGAACAGTGTGGGGGGTACAGGGGTGATGCGGGGAATGGGAGGTGCAGAGCCAGCGGGACTCAGGACTCAGGGAGGAGCAGGGTGCAGGGGAGGCTTGGGGAATGGGACATGGGGAACGGAAGGGGCAGAGGGATCGGGGTCCAGGGGCAGTGCAGGGAATGAGGGGCACAGGGAAAAGGGGCTGTGGGGCGTAGAGCGAGAGGGGAGCAGGGATCGGGGGGAGCAGGGTGTGGGGTGCAAAGGCGGCGCAGAGGCAGAGAGTCGCAGGGAACAGGGAGAGCAGGGGGATCGGGGCGCAGGGTGTGGGGCGCAGGGGCGGCGCGGGGAGCGGGCGGCGCGGAGTCAGGGGGCGCAGGGATCGGGGGGAGCAGGGGGACTGGGGTGCAGGGCTCAGGGTGCGGGGCGCAGGGGCGGCGCGGGGAGCAGGCAGTGCGGAGTCGGGGGCGCAGGGTACGGGATGCAGGGGCGGCGCGGGGAGTGGGTGGCGTGGAGCCAGAGGGGCGTGGAGATTGGGGGGAGCAGGGGAACTAGGGTGCGGGGTGCAGGAGTGGCGCGGGGAGCGGGCGGAGCCAGAAGGGCGTGCGGATTGGGGGGAGCAGGGGGACCGGGGTGCAGGGGAGCAGGGTACGGAGTGCAGGGGTGGCATGGGGAGAGGGCAGCGCGGAGCCAGAGGGGTGCAGGGAACAGGGAGAGCAGGGGGACCGGGGTGCTGGGCGCAGGGTGCGGGGCGCAGGGGTAGCACGGGGAGCGGGCAGCGCGGAGCCAGAGGGGTGCAGGGAACAGGGAGAGCAGGGGGACCGGGGTGCTGGGCGCAGGGTGCGGGGCGCAGGGGTAGCGCGGGGAGCGGGCAGCGCGGAGTCAGGGGGGCGCAGGGTGTGGGGCGCAGGGGCGGCACGGGGAACGGGTGGCGCGGAGCCAGAGGGGTGCAGGGCGGGGCGGGGCGGGTGCAGTGAGCCGGGTGGCTGGCAGGGAGCGGGTGGCGCGGAGCCAGAGGGGTGCGGGGAGGGGCGGGGCAGGCGCAGTGAGCCGGGCGGCCGGCAGGGAGCGGGTGGCGCGGAGCCAGAGGAGCGCGGGGAGGGGAGGGGCGGGGCGGGCGAGCGAGCCAGGCGGCCGGCAGGGAGCGGGTGGCGCGGAGCCAGAGGAGCGCGGGGAGGGGAGGGGCGGGGCGGGCGAGCGAGCCAGGCGGCCGGCAGGGAGCGGGTGGCGCGGAGCCAGAAGTGTGCAGGGAGGGAAGGGGCGGGGCGGGGCGGGGCGGGGCGGGCGAGCGAGCCAGGCGGCCAGCAGGGAGCGGGTGGCGCGGAGCCAGAGGAGCGCGGGGAGGGGCGGGGCAGGGCGGGCGCAGCGAGCCAGGCGGCCGGCAGGGAGCGGGTGGCGCGGAGCCAGAGGAGCGCGGGGAGGGGAGGGGCGGGGCGGGGCGGGCGAGCGAGCCAGGCGGCCGGCAGGGAGCGGGTGGCGCGGAGCCAGAGGAGCGCGGGGAGGGGCGGGGCAGGGCGGGCGCAGCGAGCCAGGCGGCCGGCAGGGAGCGGGTGGCGCGGAGCCGGAGGAGCGCGGGAGGGGCAGGGAGGGGCGGGGCGGGGCGGGCGCAGCGAGCCAGGCGGCCGGCAGGGAGCGGGTGGCGCGGAGCCAGAGGAGCGCGGGGAGGGGCGGGGCAGGGCGGGCGCAGCGAGCCAGGCGGCCGGCAGGGAGCGGGTGGCGCGGAGCCAGAGGAGCGCGGGGAGGGGCAGGGAGGGGCGGGGCGGGGCGGGCGCAGCGAGCCAGGCGGCCGGCAGGGAGCGGGTGGCGCGGAGCCAGAGGAGCGCGGGGAGGGGCGGGGCGGGGCGGGCGAGCGAGCCAGGCGGCCGGCAGGGAGCGGGTGGCGCGGAGCCAGAGGAGCGCGGGGAGGGGCGGGGCGGGGCGGGCGAGCGAGCCAGGAGGCCGGCAGGGAGCGGGTGGCGCGGAGCCAGAGGAGCGCGGGGAGGGGCGGGGCGGGGCGGGCGAGCGAGCCAGGCAGCCGGCAGGGAGCGGGTGGTGCGGAGCCAGAGGAGCGCGGGGAGGGGCGGGGCGTGGCGGGCGCAGAGAGCCAGGCGGCCGGCAGGGAGCGGGTGGCGCGGAGCCAGAGGAGCACGGGGAGGGGAGGGACGGGCGAGCGAGCCAGGCGGCCGGCAGGGAGCGGGTGGCGCGGAGCCAGAGGAGCGCGGGAAGGGGCGGGGCGGGGTGGGCACAGCGGGCCAGGCGGCCAGCAGGGAGCGGTCTCTCGCCGGCGAAGGGGGCTGGGGCCGCGGCAGGACGGGAGCTGGCGGGGCAGGGCGGAGCGCCGCAGCCAGCTCCCGGGGACACGCGGCCAGAGCCTTTCAAATCAGTGGGCCGGGGGCGGGCAGTGCTGGGGGGCGGCTGCTTACCTGGTGTGACGTAGTGGGGGTACTTGCTGGGCTGTGGTGACCCCTGCTGTCTGGAGCAAGACCCAGCAGGGAAAACCTCGCTAGGCAGAGATAAGGCCAAACTTGTTGAGCCAGGGGCCAGACACCCCCCATGGAGAGGAACAAAGGAAGGTGGATGCTGCCCTGACTGGGGGGCAGGGCTGGAAGGGAATTTAGTGAGTTCCTCGCTGGAAGGCAGGGTATAAGGAGCTGGGGAGGGGGCTGGGACTCCCCTATCTCAAAGGGGGGGCACTGAGGCCTCTTAGCCCTAGTTCCTGTAACCAGATTACATCTGTGCTGCGCTGTGCTGGAGGAGCAATAAACCACCCTCAATTCCACTGGCTGGTACAGTCTGTTTGTGCCATTTCGGGGTGCAGGAGACGGGGAACCCCCAACGCACCGTCACACTGGTGTCAGAAGTGGGATGCACTGCACCCCGTGGATGGAGCTCCCAGCGGCAAGCGACAAGGCGCAGTAGAAGCAAGAGCCCTGGAGCCAGGCGTGCTAGAGACAGAGCGAAGCGGTTCCTGGGAATCGTGGGGCGCTGCAGCACTAGACTGGTGAGTCTGCACCGAGGGGACCCGCGGGCAGATGGCCTACGCCCGACTCTTGAAGGCAGAGCTGGTGGGGCTGTGCAGAGAGAGGGGCTTGCCTGTGCAGAAAGCAACCAAGGCCCAGCTGATTGCCCAGCTGGAAGAGAATGACCAGCCACAGGGCCAGGATCTTGTCCCCAGGGGAAGCAGCCAGACCCCCCCTGAGAGTGTGTCAGGCTCAGAGAGGGGGAGGAGCGCTGGAACCCACCGGAGAGATGAGACAGCGTCTCCCGGGAGGCCTGCAAGCCGTAGCCCATCTAGGGCAGGGGCCAGCCCAGCGGAGCTGCGGCGGCTGGAGATCCAGCTGCGGATCAGGGAATTGGAAGTAGAGGACCGAGAGAAGGACCGCCAGGACCGAGAGAGGGAGCGCCAAGATCGAGAGAAGGAGCGCCAAGATCGAGAGAGGCAGCGGCAGCATGAGCTGGCCATGGCAGAGTGGAGAACCGGCGGGGCACCGGCTGCGCCAAGTGCGGATGGGCCCCAGGGTCCCAGGACTGCCAGACGCTTGGAGAGGCTCGTGGTGGCCCAACTGAAGGACATGGGTGACATAGACGGGTTCCTCAGTGCCTTTGAGAGGGCCTGTGGACTGCAACGGGTCCCCCAGCTGACTGGCTGCAGGAGCTCATCCCCGCACTGAACCAGGAGGCGGCCGGAGTGCTCAGTCAGCTGGAGGACCTACAGCCAGGGGACTACAACCGAGTCAAGGAGGCTCTGCTGCACAAGTTCGGGCTGACCCCCGAGATGTACAGGAAGAAGTTCCGGGGGGTACAGAAAGGGCCACGGGAGACCTATGTGGACCTGGCCTCCCGCCTGGCGCAATACTGCCGCAAGTGGGTGTCTGGAGTCGGAGCCCAGACCGCAGAGGAGCTGCTCAAGCTGATCATGATGGAGCAGTTCTATGAAGCGTGCCCACCCAAACTGAGGCTGTGGCTCAAGGACCGGAGACCAGAGAACCCCCAGGAGGCCGGGAGACTGGCGGATGAGTTCACGGAGAGTCGGTCCGGGTGTGAACGGGAGTCCCGGAGAGAGAGGGAACCGCGCAGAGACCGGATCTCGGCTGAGCGACGGAGGGAGTCAACTACGGGGCGAGACCAAGGAACAGGTCGTCTGCGCCCCAGAGAACCAGCCAGGGCCTGGACAGAGACAGCCCAAAGCCTAACTTGCCATCGCTGTGGGCAAAAAGGCCACAAGAGGGCTCAGTGCACCAGGTCCCAGGACCGGGGACTTTCCAGGGTTAACTGGCTGGGGCGGGAGGAAGGGCAGGCTGCCCCAGAGGCAGGGGCTGGCAGGCAAACCTCAGCTCAGAGAGAGGGGAAGGATGCTCAGTGCACCTCCCCTGGGAGGTCTGATTCTCAGGAGGCGGATTTCTCCGTGTACCGGGTGGGGGCAGGACGGCCCCTGCGGAGCGAGTGCCTCATACCCCTGGAGGTGGATGGTAGGAAGGCGACGGGCTTCTGGGACACGGGGGCGGAGGTGACTCTGGCCCGATCCGACATAGTGGCCCCGGAGCGGATACTACCCCACGCGCAGCTGACCCTGAAGGGCATAGACGGGTCCCCGTTTAAGGTGCCTGTAGCCAGGGTGCATCTGAAATGGGGGGCCAAGGAGGGCCTCAAGGAAGTGGGGGTGCACCCACACTTGCCCACCGAGGTGCTGATGGGGAATGACCTAGAGGAGTGGCCCCATGAATCCCAGCGGGCTCTAGTCACTACCCGGAGCCAGAGCCAGCGGGGGGCTGACAACGTGGGTCCAGGGAAGGACTCCTGGCAGCGTCCTCAGGGTCCCATCCCAGTGGACACGGGGTCCAGCCAGGCTGGGACTCCGGACCTAGGCAGAGGTGGGGGACAGGTCCCGATCCCTGCCTCAGCAGCTGAATTCCAGGCTGAGGTGCAGGCAGACCCCTCCTTGCAGAGGCTGAGGGACCAGGCTGGCCTCCGTGCAGCTCAGCCCCGGGGGAGAGGTGGCCAGGAGAGATTCCTGCAGGAGCGTGGGCTCCTGTTCCGTGAATGGCTTCCCCCCAGGAAGGCGAGGGCATGGGGGGTCCAGCGGCAGCTGGTCGTCCCCCGAAAGTATCGCCTCAAGCTGCTGTATTTGGCCCACGATGTCCCCGTTGGGGGCCACCGGGGGATCCGGAGCACCCGGCTGAGGCTGCTCCAGCACTTCTATTGGCCGGGAATCTTTACAGCTGTGCAGCGGTACTGCCGGTCCTGTGACTCCTGCCAGAGGGGTGGGAAGGCCCAAGACAGGAGGAAAGCGGCTTGGGGGGCTCTACCCCAGATAGACCCTCTGGGCTCGCTGAGAGAGCTATGGGAGGGGAAGTCCTCCCTGGATGGAGCGTCGGGGGTGGAAGCCGCCCTGGCTGTCCAGAGAAGGCTCGCTGGGCTCATGGCCCCGGCCCGAGAGACCCTGGCCAGAGATCAAGGCCAGCGGAAGGGTGGGTGTGACCCCCGAGGACAGGCCTGGGCCAGTCACCCTGGAGCGGGGCGGCGAGTGGACAGAGGGAAGCCAGCTCATGTGGGGCCTTGCCACGGCCGGCCCGAGTCAAGGGGAGCACCCATGTCCCCAGGGCGGGTTCCCACGCAGAGGACCCGAACTTCCCTAGGTCACGAGCAGAGTGACCCTGCTCAGTTCGCTCTCGGAGGGGGGAGAACTGTGACGTAGTGGGGGTACTTGCTGGGCTGTGGTGACCCCTGCTGTCTGGAGCAAGACCCAGCAGGGAAAACCTCACTAGGCCAAGGTAATGCCAAACTGGTTGAGCCAGGGGCCAGACACCCCCTATGGAGAGGAACAAAGGAAGGTGGATGCTGCCCTGGCTGGGGGGCAGGGCTGGAAGGGGGTTAGTTAGTTCCTGGCTGGAAGGCAGGGAATAAGGAGCTGGGGAGGGGGCTGGGACTCCCCTATCTCAAGGGGGGGCACTGAGGCCTCTTAGCCCCAGTTCCTGTAACCAGATTACATCTGTGCTGCGCTGTGCTGGAGGAGCAATAAACCACCCTCAATTCCACTGGCTGGTGCAGTCTGTTTGTGCCATTTCGGGGTGCAGGAGACGGGGGACCCCCAACGCGCCGTCACACCTGGGAATGCCGCCCCTGCTAACGTGCCGCCCCAAGGTCGTGCTTGATTTGCTGGTGCCTAGAGCCGACCCTGCCTGGGAGGGGCCGAGCGGGGGGAGCGTGGCTTGGGCAGAGCTGCTGACAGGACGCGGCCCATTGCGGCTCGGCGCCAGGCCGCGAGGGCAGCTCACGTGACCCAGTATTCAGCAGGCTCCCGAGGAGACCCTGCCAGGTGCCGGCCGATGCGCGGCGCTTCTCAGCCAGTCCCCAGGGTAGCGCCAGCCTAGCTCAAGCTTGCTGGGCACAGTCTCGGGGGGGGGGGGGCGTGTTGGTCTGTGTCTGTGTCTGCAAAAACAACGAGGAGTCCTGTGGTGCCTGAGGCATCAGCTTCCAAGGGTAAAACCCACCTCATCAGAGGAGCTGGAGTGGCAGTTACAGAGGCAGGGGTATATATATAAGGAAGAAGCACACAGACAACCTGTGGAACTCCTCGCCAGAGGATGTGGTGAAGGCCAGGACTTTAACAGGGTTCAAAGCAGAGCCAGATAGATCCACGGAGGTCAGGTCCACCAATGGCTGTTAGCCAGGCTGGGTGGGACGGTGTCCCTGGCCTCAGTTTCTCTGGAGGTGGGTGGCAGGGAGGGATCACGTGAGGAGGCACCTGGCCCTGGCCGCTGTGGGCAGCCAGGACACCGGGCTGGACGGGGCTTTGGGCCGACCCCGTCTGGCCGTTTGGATGTTCTGACGACGCTGCTTGTGGGGATGAAGCTGGCCTGGCCAGGCGGGCAGTGGCTCGCTCCCTGACTCCCTTCACCCTGCGCTGGCCGGCTGAGCTCCTGTGGCAGCGCTGCCTTGTGGTAACACAGCTCCTGCCAAAGGCCTTCCAACGCCGGGCGGCTCAATGGGAGCCCTCTGGCAGTCTTGTGGGCGCCCTCGGCGGCTGCTCCCCTTCCTGCCGGGCTCCGCACCCCTGCGTCCAGGCCTCGCCGGGCCGGGCGGCAGGGACGCGCTGCAGAGCGCTGGCCTTTGCCCTGCTGCTGTGGGGCCGGCAGGGCTCGTCAGAGCGGGCTCAGGTGCCTTCAGGCCGGGGGGGCCTCCAGGGGGTTGCAGGTCCCTGAGCTCGGCTCCCGAGCCCATAGGCTGGCTATGAAGGTTCGGCTTCGCTCTCGGGCAGGCCCCACTGTGAGCGTGGGGGACACGTTCCACACAGCCAGGCTTTGCACGGTCTGTCCCCCCAGCCAGCGGCACAGGGTCCGGGTGTGGGGCCCTGATTGCACTGTCTGCCGGGACGGGCACCATCGCTTGGCGCAGGGGCGTGTCCTCGCCACGTGCCTGTCGGCCGCGATGTCTTCTCCTTGCCTCGGATTTCAGGGCAGTGGCAGCCCCCAGGGGTCTGCGTAGATCTTCGGAGCTAGGTTCAGGTGTCACGTTACTGGATTGTGAGGGAGCAGCCGGGTCACTGCTGCACCCATGGGGGTGTTGGCCCCAAAACTGGCACAAAGGGGGCCCGTGAGGGGTCAAACAAAAGCTACTTTCTACTGATTCTGTATCTGCTCTTCATAGACCTGTGCAATGTCTGGGTGTGGAGTCAGGGATCTGTGATCTGTGTGGAGACTGGGAGTCTCTGCATGTGGCTGAGCAGTGGGCAGAGCCCGGCCTGTGGACATGCTAATCAGCAAGGCCCTGTGGGACAATTGCTCTCAATGGGCCAAGGACACACCTAAGAATGAGGCTGACACCTGAGGGCTGCCAGCAGGGAGCACAGGGATAGGCCGCTGGCCAGGTGACCTGCTGCAGCCAAGAAGAGACCAGGAAGGAGGGATAAATAGGCCATGTGGCTGACTCCATCTTGGTTCTCAGCTCAGCACTTCATCCCAGAGGCAGCAGTGCAGGGATCAAAGGGCCGGAAAGACCTGTGGACCCATCCTGATCCTAGGATGCGCAACAAGGACTTTTAACCAGCAGCTGCAACATCTCTGCTAGAGCCTGCATCGAGAACTGGGAGATTCGGTGCATGTAACGTACTATCCTTTAACAACCTCACTCTCAGGCTTTTCTTTCTTGTGGTAATAAACCTTTAGATGTTCGATGCTAAAGGATTGGCCCAGCGTGATTTGTGGGTAAGGTCCAGAGGGTAAATTGACCTGGGATCTGTGGCTGGTTTCTTGGAACCGGACAGGACTTGTTCGGGGTAGGTGGGATTGGGTGCTAGGACCCCCCACCTGTGTATAGGCCCGGGGCCATCTGGGGCACGGATATTGCTGGGGTGTGGGAGGGGTTTTGCTCGGGAGGCTTCAGGCAGGCTGCGGGAGTGCTCTGTGGGACTGGTTTGTGGCCTGTGTGGAGAGGTCACCAGTCTGGGGGCTAGAGAGAGCCCTGGATTTGAGCGATTCGCCCTGAGCGGACGCCCTCAGCTGTGCCCAGACTCGGCCTGGTCGGTCACATCAGGCTTTTCAGGTGGCTCCTGCCTTTTGCTCTGGTGCATAACTCGTGCTGGGTGCTTTGCCTGCTGCACAGCCGTGTACTAGGGTGAAATCTGGCTGCCGCTGACGTCGTCTGTTAGCCAAGAATCCAGCCTGTCTCTGATATTTTGGGTTTTGCATCCCAAGTGGGCAGTTTTCAGTCCATGCATGCGGAGCCTTATAACACATTCAGCACCCCCTTGCCTCTTGCAGTCTCTGCTGAAAATTGGCTCTTTCACAACCCACATTTCTCAGAGGTACAAGGCGAAGCCAGAGCCCTCTCCTTGTGCTCTGTGACTGGCGCGCGGCGCTGCCTGCTCCCTGCAGCACACACGAAGGAGGATACCTGTATGTCTTTGCGGGTTTGTTTGCATGCGGAACTCGGGCAAGTCCTGCTCCCAGGCTGTCCGCAGGAGAGCTGCTCTGTGCTGCCCTTGTCTGGGGCATTGAAGAGGGGCGTGCTGAAGAGATACCGCTGGGATGGGCTGGATCACAGGGCTGTCTCTTGGTGGGCTGATCAAATCACGGAGCTCTGATCTCTCCCAGCCAAGGCCCTGGGTTGTGGTAACATCCCCCCCTGAGTCACACAGACACTGAACCAGCTCGGCTCTCGGGACTGGGCTGCACCAGGCACAGAGCCCTCTAAGGGGACCAAACCCCTGGAAATCTCTTACTCTGTAGCAAAGTCTTCCACGGAGAGAGCTCATAAGGAGGCTCCCCCTTTGCCAGTGAGGATGGTTGCTCCCCAGGTAACAGTTATGGACTCTGGGTTTGGCACTAAACAGAAGTGTTTGATTAGGTATAAAAAGCAGGGTGGAGGTGAGTGTGCGAGATAGCAGACAGATCAAAGTCAGTGCAGAAATAACGGAGCCCACACCCGCTAATTCCATCCTCGGACGCTTGCTCCAGGGAAATTCTTACCCTGCTGCGGCTCTGCTCATCTTTTCCCTCCTCGCTGGGGCCCCTCCTCCCGATCGGGGTTAGATCTTTCCAGCTGGCATCTTGGGGGAGGGCTGTTCCTGGCATCTAGCGACTGCCCCATGGTTTGGTTCCCCCTTGCCGAAGGCAGGAATTCTTTGTGCTCCGTTCACGGTTTTCTCACCCTGAGTGGAAAAGTTCCGGAGCCACGTGGGTTTCAGCGTCCGGTGGCCTGGCCACGCATCCTGGCAGGACCAAGCCCAGTTCCCGCTTGCAGGAGAAACAAGACTCTTCATGTGCTTGACTTGAGCCCTGGGCCAGTTTGTTCCCGGCGTATCACAGCTGGAGTTCTGACGGGGCCGCCCTGCGTGTGTCGAACTCCCCGGACACCATGGTCCAGGCCCAGAAATCGAACGGACGCGCGCAGCAGATCGGAACTTCCCCGTTGATTTGTCACATGATGCATTTGGCCTGAAGGCCCCGCGGGCCAACGTTCAGACAGCGGGGCGGGGCACCAGGCGCGCTCCTCCGCGGTCCTCTCTGTGCCCGGCTCCGAGTCAGGCCCCGCTCCGGCCGGACCCCAGCGGTGTTCATCACGAGGGCTGACGGCTCCCTGGGCATGGGTGAGGGCGGCTCCCTCGTAGTGCCCCCAGTGGAACCAGCTCTGCATTGCATTATGGGATGTCCTGGGGAACCCCCCCGCACTGCAGACGGGCCCCTGCCTCGTCCTGCTCCCTGGGGAATGGACCCGCCGTAAGACTCGATGTGCTGAGTTTGAGGGGGGACGTCCAGGAACTCTGGGCTTGCTCCAGCAGGGCTGGGCGTGGGGGCGCAGCACGCGGCCCCCGGCGGGCAGGGCTGCCTCTCCCCTGAGCGGCGAGGCGGGAGTGGGACACGGGGAGGGTGGGGCACCAGGATGGGAGCCCCCACTGGTACAGGTTCCCCTGTGGTGCAGGGACTGGCTCTGGCTGGTGGGACGAGGCACCTCGGGCAGCGCTGGGCCTGGCAGAAGCGCGGTGTCCCTGCGCCGGCTCCCCGCAGGCCATGGCAGGGAGACGGTGCCGCTGCAGCGCTGGGCACAGCTGCCGGGGAGGCTGCAAGCTGGGGCTGGTGCCTGAGCCAGGGCCAACGGCATCGTGGCAGCCTGCTGCCCCTCGCAGTGCCAGCCCTGCTGGTGAGCATCGTTAGCCCGTAATTAGCCAGCAGGAAACCCAGCCCTGGCAGCTCTGAGCTGCTTGTGCTTCCCCGCCAGGCACGTCGGGGCTGGTGCCACTGGCAGAGCCTGGCGCTCGCTGGCACCTGATATCTGCCCTGGGACATAAACCCAGGGGCAGCGCCCAGCCGGCTCCTGCCTGCACCCCACATCCGGGCGCGCCAGTCCAGGGCCCAGCCGGCTCCTGCCTGCACCCCACATCCGGGCGCGCCAGTCCAGGGCCCAGCCGGCTCCTGCCTGCACCCCACATCCGGGCGCGCCAGTCCAGGGCCCAGCCGGCTCCTGCCTGCACCCCACATCCGGGCGCGCCAGTCCAGGGCCCAGCCGGCTCCTGCCTGCACCCCACATCCGGGCGCGCCAGTCCAGGGCCCAGCCGGCTCCTGCCTGCACCCCACATCCGGGCGCGCCAGTCCAGGGCCCAGCCGGCTCCTGCCTGCACCCCACATCCGGGCGCGCCAGTCCAGGGCCCAGCCGGCTCCTGCCTCCACCCCACATCCGGGCGCGCCAGTCCAGGGCCCAGCCGGCTCCTGCCTGCACCCCACATCCGGGCGCGCCAGTCCAGGGCCCAGCCGGCTCCTGCCTGCACCCCACATCCGGGCGCGCCAGTCCAGGGCCCAGCCGGCTCCTGCCTGCACCCCACATCCGGGCGCGCCAGTCCAGGGCCCAGCCGGCTCCTGCCTGAACCCCACATCCGGGCGCGCCAGTCCCTGCAGTGCCCAGTTGCACTGGGAGGGGTGTGTGTGCGGTGGCTGTCCAATCTGGGCTCGGCCCCTGGGTGCCCCCGCACCAGCATGGTGGCAGGAGGACCCAGCCTGCCCCCTGCCCCTCCCCTCAGGCCAAATGGGGAGCCAGGCTCTGGGCTCACAGGGTAGGGTGGGGGGGCAGAGGAAGATGCAAACCTGATGGCAGGTTGCCAAGGCCTGTGCTGCAAAGCATTCTGGGACACAGCCGTGCCGTGCAGCATCCAGATGGCTGGGACGTGTCAGCAGGAACAAACGAAAGACGACGCCAACGCGCCGCTCGCTCCAAGAGCTCTGAGGCTGGCACCCTCCCCAGCCGGCCCCTCGGGGCGCACGACCCAGCTCCCTGCACCCTCCCCAGCCGGCCCCTCGGGGCGCACGACCCAGCTCCCTGCACCCTCCCCAGCCGGCCCCTCGGGGCGCACGACCCAGCTCCCTGCACCCTCCCCAGCCGGCCCCTCGGGGCGCACGACCCAGCTCCCTGCACCCTCCCCAGCCGGCCGCTCGGGGCGCACGACCCAGCTCCCTGCACCCTCCCCAGCCGGCCCCTCGGGGCGCACGACCCAGCTCCCTGCACCCTCCCCAGCCGGCCCCTCGGGGCGCACGACCCAGCTCCCTGCACCCTCCCCAGCCGGCCCCTCGGGGCGCACGACCCAGCTCCCTGCACCCTCCCCAGCCGGCCTCTCGGGGCGCACGACCCAGCTCCCTGCACCCTCCCCAGCCCCTTGGGGTGCACGACCCAGCTCCCTGCACCCTCCCCAGCCCCAGCCAGCCCCTCGGGGTGCACGACCCAGCTCCCTGCACCCTCCCCGGCCCCTGCCGGCCCCTTGGGGTGCACGACCCAGCTCCCTGCACCCTCCCTGGCCCCAGCCGGCCCCTTGGGGTACACGACCCAGCTCCCTGCACCCTCCCTGGCCCCAGCCGGCCCCTTGGGGTGCACGACCCAGCTCCCTGCACCCTCCCTGGCCCCAGCTGGCCCCTCGAGGCGCACGACCCAGCTCCCTGCATCTGCCCCGGCCCCAGCCGGCTCTTTGTGGTGCATGACCCAGCGCTGCACCCCCAAGCCCCTGTCTTTGCCAGATCATCTTGACACCAGCCCCCCACTCGCAGCCAAGACGGGCGCGGGGGCGGTGCACGGTGCCAGGGTGGTGCACAGTGCCAGGGCTCTGTGAGTGTCAGGGCAGTGCACGATGCCAGGGTGGTGCCAGGGCGGTGCACGGTGCCAGGGCGGTGCACGGTGCCAGGGCGGTGCCAGGGCTCTGTGAGTGCCAGGGCGGTGCCAGGGCTCTGTGAGTGCCAGGGTGGTGCACGGTGCCAGGGCGGTGCCAGGGTGGTGCACGGTGCCAGGGCGGTGCCAGGGCGGTGCACGGTGCCAGGGCAGTGCCAGGGCAGTGCACGGTGCCAGGGCGGTGCCAGGGCGGTGCACGGTGCCAGGGCTCTGTGAGTGCCAGGGCAGTGCACGATGCCAGGGCGGTGCCAGGGCGGTGCATGGTGCCAGGGCGGTGCACGGTGCCAGGGCGGTGCCAGGGTGGTGCACGGTGCCAGGGTGGTGCACGGTGCCAGGGCTCTGTGAGTGCCAGGGCAGTGCACGATGCCAGGGCGGTGCACGGTGCCAGAGCGGTGCCAGGGCTCTGTGAGTGCCAGGGCAGTGCACCGTGCCAGGGCGGTGCCAGGGTGGTGCATGGTGCCAGGGCGGTGCCAGGGCGGTGCACGGTGCCAGGGCGGTGCACGGTGCCAGGGCTCTGTGAGTGCATGCCCCAGGTCCCTGGGTTAATCGACTCATAAATGGCTCGTTTGGAAAAGCCTCTTAGCAGCATTAGGGTGAAGCAGGCTCATTTCTGCCTCTCACTTCCCGGGCTGCGCGTCCGCGTTGGCTTCCCACGGGCTGGCTCCGTCCCCAGGCACCTCGCAGCGCTAGGCCTGGTGAGGTCGCACCAGCAAGGAGAGGGAGAGAACGCTCGGCCATGCCAGGCTTGCCTGCAGGGCACGCCAGCCGTGAGTCATCTCTGCTGGCTGCCCAATACTCTGTGACACGGGGTGGGCACGTTTTCCTCCCTGCTCCCTCACACACATGCTTGAGTCACTCCCTGCATGACCAGGCCTCAAGGATATTCCAGCCCTTCCCTGGAGCCCTTGGGCATTGTCTTAGTGGCCAGGAATCCTGCAGCAGGGAGTTCCAGGGGTCTGAGGCATTGTCTGTCACCAGTTCTGCAGCTCAGAGATGAGCAAGGCGGGCCCCTCCCAGCGAGATGCCTGGGCTGGCTGGTTCCCCATGCGTGGCCGGCGTCACTCAGAGGCCGCACCACGCCGCTTAGCCCTGCGCCGCGACCGCTCGCAGGGACGAATTAATTTTTAATTCCATCTTAATTACTCCGAGCAACAATCCCTGGCCAGCCGCCATGGTCACATGACCAACGCCCACGGCGCCCGACCGGCCAGGAGCCCTGCAGAGGGCTGTGGGTCCGGGGAGGGTGCCGTGCCGGCCTGCGCAGCCCGTCCCCTCCTCCCCGGTTCGCCTGCGCCGCTCCAGCACCAAGGCCAGCGCAGGAAACGCCAGCCAGGCCCGGGCCTGGGGGCATCGGGGCCCGTGGCAGGGCTCCCCATAGACACACAGCTCTGTGGGGCCCCTCCGTCCTGACCCACAGCCCTGAGCAGCTCTTGCCATGTGTCTCCGCGCTGGACTGAACAGGAAATGCAGCGCCCCAGATTCTGTGCGGAGGGGCCAAGCGAGGTGCCCAGGGAAGCTGCTGCCTGTCTGGGCTGCCCGGGCTCGCGGGGTGGGCGACGTGCCGAGGATGGGCCCTGGCCTGGGTTTGACGCGTTCTCCGGCTGGGGCCCAGCGCCCACCCCATTGGGGGCAGTGCCCCAGGGCTGGCGGCGCTAACACCTCGCAGGGACGCCGGACACGCCCGAGGGACACGGCTGGGACCCGCCGGCCAGCCAGCGCCCAGGGCCCCTGTCCAAAGGGATGTGGGCAGCATAGTGAGCGTGCGACCGGCTCGCTTGGGAGGGAGCACAATGGGATTGGGAGGTGGGGGATGGGTTAGAACCTCTCCCCTGTGTAAGGGGGGCTGGGGGGCACAGGGAGCACTGGGGTGTGTGAGGGGAGGTGGGGGATGGGTTATCACCTCTCCCCTGTGTGGGGGGGCTGGGGGGCACAGGGAGCACTGGGGTGTCTGAGGGGAGGTGGGGGATGGGTTATCACCTCTCCCCTGTGTGGGGGGGCTGGGGGGCACAGGGAGCACTGGGGTGTCTGAGGGGAGGTGGGGGATGGGTTATCACCTCTCCCCTGTGTGGGGGGGCTGGGGGGCACAGGGAGCACTGGGGTGTCTGAGGGGAGGTGGGGGATGGGTTAGAACCTCTCCCCTGTGTGGGGGGCTGGGGGGCACAGGGAGCACTGGGGTGTGTGAGGGAAGGTGGGGGATGGGTTAGAACCTCTCCCCTGTGTAAGGGGGGCTGGTCGGGGTGCAGGGAGCACTGGGGGGGTCTGAGGGGAGGTGGGGGATGGGTTATAACCTCTCCTCTGTGTAAGGGGGGCTGGTCGGGGTGCAGGGAGCACTGGGGGGTCTGAGGGAAGGTGGGGGATGGGTTAGAACCTCTCCCCTGTGTAAGGGGGGCTGGTCGGGGTGCAGAGAGCACTGGGGTGTGTGAGGGGAGGTGGGGGAGGGGTTATAAACTCTCCCCTGTGTAAGGGAGGAGCTGGGGGGCACAGAGAGCACTGGGGGGGTCTGAGGGGAGGTGGGGGATGGGTTAGAACCTCTCCCCTGTGTAAGGGGGGCTGGTCGGGGTGCAGGGAGCACTGGGGGGGGGTCTGAGGGGATTTGTTTGTGCCACTTCTTGCTCTCCAGACGGCCGCTGACGCGCTCGGTGTGGGGTTGGTGCCTAAGGGTGTGTCCGCACTGGCCCCCTGGTTCGGACTAGGGTGGCTAATGTCGGCATTCGAACTTGCCAATGAAGCCTGGGATTGAAATATCCCGGGCTTCATTTGCATGTTCCCGGGCGCCGCCGTGTTTAAATGCCCCGGAGTTCGGACTCCCTGCCCACGGCTCCACGCGGCTCCACGCGGCTCCACGCGGCACGGGCTAGAGAGTTTGAACTAAAGCCCGTACTCCTTGCAGGAGCAGTAAGGCTAGTCCGAATTAGGGGCTTTAGTTCGAACTCCCTAGCCCGTGCCGCGCTCCCCCCGGCCACCCGACCAGCCCTGCTTCCCGACGGCCAGTCCTCCTCCTCCCGATCTCCCCCCGCCAGCCCCGCTCCCCCCAACCCCTCCATGCGGTCCTGCTTCCCGACGGCCAGTCCTCCTCCTCCCGATCTCCCCCCGCCAGCCCCGCTCCCCCCAACCCCTCCAGGCGGTCCTGCTTCCCGCCGGCCAGTCCTCCTCCTCCCAATCTCCCCCAGACAGCCCCGCTCCCCCCAACCCCTCCATGTGGTCCTGCTTCCCGACGGCCGCCCATCCCCAATCTCCCCTGGCACTCCTCCCCCCGCCAGCCCTGCTCCCCTCCCAGCCGGGCCCCCCCCCATCAAGTGTGTCTGGTATTTTTTCTGAGGCTCCCTGGTACCCGTGGGCGGGGGCTCTGGCGCTGCCGCGATGCACTTGCTAAACGCTAACAGGAACGCGGCGCTTAGCAGGAAGCAGGAGGGATCAGCCGGCTCTTGGTGCTGGGTGGCAAGAACATTCAGGCTGACAGCGAAAGGCTCAGGCTAATCCCAGCTCTAAGCTGCTGCTGCACAGCTCCCGGTGCTGCCTGGGCCAGGGGAACCCCCCGGGATTGTTCCGGGCCTTATTGGGCCTTCCTGTGCCGGCCCGGCCCTCCGGTTCCTCCTGTGCCGGCCCCCGGCCCTCCGGTTCCTCCTGTGCCGGCCCCCGGCCCTCCCGTTCCTCCTGTGCCGGCCCCAGGCCCTCCCGTTCCTCCTGTGCCGGCCCGGCCCTCCCGTTCCTCCTGTGCCGGCCCCCGGCCCTCCCGTTCCTCCTGTGCCGGCCCCCGGCCCTCCCGATCCTCCTGTGCCGGCCCCCGGCCCTCCCGTTCCTCCTGTGCCGGCCCCCGGCCCTCCCGTTCCTCCTGTGCCGGCCCTCGGCCCTCCCGTTCCTCCTGTGCCGGCCCTCGGCCCTCCCGATCCTCCTGTGCCGGCCCCCGGCCCTCCCGTTCCTCCTGTGCCGGCCCCCGGCCCTCCCGATCCTCCTGTGCCGGCCCCCGGCCCTCCCGATCCTCCTGTGCCGGCCCCCGGCCCTCCCGTTCCTCCTGTGCCGGCCCCCGGCCCTCCTGTTCCTCCTGTGCCGGCCCCCGGCCCTCCCGATCCTCCTGTGCCGGCCCCCGGCCCTCCTGTTCCTCCTGTGCCGGCCCGGCCCTCCCGTTCCTCCTCTGCCAACTCCCGGCCCTCCCGTTCCTCCTCTGCCGGCCCCGGCCCTCCCGTTCCTCCTGTGCCAACTCCCGGCCCTCCCGTTCCTCCTGTGCCGGCCCCCGGCCCTCCCGTTCCTCCTGTGCCGGCCCCCGGCCCTCCCGTTCCTCCTGTGCCGGCCCCCGGCCCTCCCGTTCCTCCTGTGCCGGCCCCCGGCCCTCCCGTTCCTCCTGTGCCGGCCCCGGCCCTCCCGTTCCTCCTGTGCCAACTCCCGGCCCTCCCGTTCCTCCTGTGCCGGCCCCCGGCCCTCCCGTTCCTCCTGTGCCGGCCCCCGGCCCTCCCGTTCCTCCTGTGCCGGCCCCCGGCCCTCCCGTTCCTCCTGTGCCGGCCCCCGGCCCTCCCGTTCCTCCTGTGCCGGCCCCAGGCCCTCCCGTTCCTCCTCTGCCGGCCCCAGGCCCTCCCGTTCCTCCTGTGCCGGCCCCCGGCCCTCCCGTTCCTCCTCTTCCGGCCCCGGCCCTCCCGTTCCTCCTCTGCCGGCCCCCGGCCCTCCCGTTCCTCCTGTGCCGGCCCCCGGCCCTCCCGTTCCTCCTGTGCCGGCCCCCGGCCCTCCCGTTCCTCCTGTGCCGGCCCCCGGCCCTCCCGTTCCTCCTGTGCCGGCCCCCGGCCCTCCCGTTCCTCCTGTGTCAGGCCCCCGGCCCTCCCGTTCCTCCTGTGCCGGCCCCCGGCCCTCCCGTTCCTCCTGTGCCGGCCCCCGGCCCTCCCGTTCCTCCTGTGCCGGCCCCCGGCCCTCCCGTTCCTCCTGTGCCGGCCCCCGGCCCTCCCGTTCCTCCTGTGCCGGCCCCCGGCCCTCCCGTTCCTCCTGTGCCGGCCCCCGGCCCTCCCGTTCCTCCTGTGCCGGCCCCCGGCCCTCCCGTTCCTCCTGTGCCGGCCCCAGGCCCTCCCGTTCCTCCTGTGCCGGCCCCAGGCCCTCCCGTTCCTCCTGTGCCGGCCCCAGGCCCTCCCGTTCCTCCTGTGCCGGCCCCAGGCCCTCCCGTTCCTCCTGTGCCGGCCCGGCCCTCCCGTTCCTCCTGTGCCGGCCCCCGGCCCTCCCGTTCCTCCTGTGCCGGCCCCCGGCCCTCCCGATCCTCCTGTGCCGGCCCCCGGCCCTCCCGTTCCTCCTGTGCCGGCCCCCGGCCCTCCCGTTCCTCCTGTGCCGGCCCCCGGCCCTCCCGTTCCTCCTGTGCCGGCCCTCGGCCCTCCCGTTCCTCCTGTGCCGGCCCCCGGCCCTCCCGTTCCTCCTGTGCCGGCCCCCGGCCCTCCCGTTCCTCCTGTGCCGGCCCCCGGCCCTCCCGATCCTCCTGTGCCGGCCCCCGGCCCTCCCGATCCTCCTGTGCCGGCCCCCGGCCCTCCTGTTCCTCCTGTGCCGGCCCGGCCCTCCCGTTCCTCCTCTGCCAACTCCCGGCCCTCCCGTTCCTCCTCTGCCGGCCCCGGCCCTCCCGTTCCTCCTGTGCCAACTCCCGGCCCTCCCGTTCCTCCTGTGCCAACTCCCGGCCCTCCCGTTCCTCCTGTGCCGGCCCCCGGCCCTCCCGTTCCTCCTGTGCCGGCCCCCGGCCCTCCCGTTCCTCCTGTGCCGGCCCCAGGCCCTCCCGTTCCTCCTCTGCCGGCCCCGGCCCTCCCGTTCCTCCTGTGCCGGCCCCCGGCCCTCCCGTTCCTCCTGTGCCGGCCCCCGGCCCTCCCGTTCCTCCTGTGCCGGCCCCCGGCCCTCCCGTTCCTCCTGTGCCGGCCCCCGGCCCTCCCGTTCCTCCTGTGCCGGCCCCAGGCCCTCCCGTTCCTCCTGTGCCGGCCCCCGGCCCTCCCGTTCCTCCTGTGCCGGCCCCCGGCCCTCCCGTTCCTCCTCTTCCGGCCCCGGCCCTCCCGTTCCTCCTCTGCCGGCCCCCGGCCCTCCCGTTCCTCCTGTGCCGGCCCCCGGCCCTCCCGTTCCTCCTGTGCCGGCCCCCGGCCCTCCCGTTCCTCCTGTGTCAGGCCCCCGGCCCTCCCGTTCCTCCTGTGCCGGCCCCCGGCCCTCCCGTTCCTCCTGTGCCGGCCCCCGGCCCTCCCGTTCCTCCTGTGCCGGCCCCCGGCCCTCCCGTTCCTCCTGTGCCGGCCCCCGGCCCTCCCGTTCCTCCTGTGCCGGCCCCCGGCCCTCCCGTTCCTCCTGTGCCGGCCCCCGGCCCTCCCGTTCCTCCTGTGCCGGCCCCAGGCCCTCCCGTTCCTCCTGTGCCGGCCCCAGGCCCTCCCGTTCCTCCGGTGCCGGCCCCAGGCCCTCCCGTTCCTCCGGTGCCGGCCCCAGGCCCTCCCGTTCCTCCGGTGCCGGCCCCAGGCCCTCCCGTTCCTCCGGTGCCGGCCCCAGGCCCTCCCGTTCCTCCGGTGCCGGCCCCCGGCCCTCCCGTTCCTCCTGTGCCGGCCCCCGGCCCTCCCGTTCCTCCTGTGCCGGCCCCCGGCCCTCCCGTTCCTCCTCTGCCGGTCCCGGCCCTCCCGTTCCTCCTGTGCCGGCCCCCGGCCCTCCCGTTCCTCCTGTGCCGGCCCCCGGCCCTCCCGTTCCTCCTGTGCCGGCCCCCGGCCCTCCCGTTCCTCCTGTGCCGGCCCCCGGCCCTCCCGTTCCTCCTGTGCCAACTCCCGGCCTTCCCGTTCCTCCTGTGCCAACTCCCGGCCCTCCCGTTCCTCCTGTGCCGGCCCCCGGCCCTCCCGTTCCTCCTGTGCCACCTCCCGGCCCTCCCGTTCCTCCTGTGCCGGCCCCGGCCCTCCCGTTCCTCCTGTGCCGGCCCCCGGCCCTCCCGTTCCTCCTGTGCCGGCCCCCGGCCCTCCCGTTCCTCCTGTGCCGGCCCCCGGCCCTCCCGTTCCTCCTGTGCCGGCCCCCGGCCCTCCCGTTCCTCCTCTGCCGGTCCCCGGCCCTCCCGTTCCTCCTGTGCCGGCCCCCGGCCCTCCCGTTCCTCCTGTGCCGGCCCCCGGCCCTCCCGTTCCTCCTGTGCCGGCCCCCGGCCCTCCCGTTCCTCCTGTGTCAGGCCCCCGGCCCTCCCGTTCCTCCTGTGCCGGCCCCCGGCCCCCCCGTTCCTCCTGTGCCGGCCCCCGGCCCCCCCGTTCCTCCTGTGCCGGCCCCCGGCCCTCCCGTTCCTCCTGTGCCGGCCCCCGGCCCTCCCGTTCCTCCTGTGCCGGCCCCCGGCCCTCCCGTTCCTCCTGTGCCGGCCCCCGGCCCTCCCGTTCCTCCTGTGCCGGCCCCCGGCCCTCCCGTTCCTCCTGTGCCGGCCCCCGGCCCTCCCGTTCCTCCTCTGCCGGTCCCGGCCCTCCCGTTCCTCCTGTGCCGGCCCCCGGCCCTCCCGTTCCTCCTCTTCCGGTCCCGGCCCTCCCGTTCCTCCTGTGCCGGCCCCCGGCCCTCCCGTTCCTCCTGTGCCGGCCCCCGGCCCTCCCGTTCCTCCTGTGCCGGTCCCGGCCCTCCCGTTCCTCCTGTGCCGGCCCCCGGCCCTCCCGTTCCTCCTGTGCCGGCCCCCGGCCCTCCCGTTCCTCCTGTGCCAACTCCCGGCCTTCCCGTTCCTCCTGTGCCAACTCCCGGCCTTCCCGTTCCTCCTGTGCCGGCCCCCGGCCCTCCCGTTCCTCCTGTGCCAACTCCCGGCCCTCCCGTTCCTCCTGTGCCGGCCCCGGCCCTCCCGTTCCTCCTGTGCCGGCCCCCGGCCCTCCCGTTCCTCCTGTGCCGGCCCCCGGCCCTCCCGTTCCTCCTGTGCCGGCCCCCGGCCCTCCCGTTCCTCCTGTGCCGGCCCCCGGCCCTCCCGTTCCTCCTGTGCCGGCCTCCGGCCCTCCCGTTCCTCCTCTGCCGGTCCCCGGCCCTCCCGTTCCTCCTGTGCCAACTCCCGGCCCTCCCGTTCCTCCTCTGCCAACTCCCGGCCCTCCCGTTCCTCCTCTGCCAACTCCCGGCCCTCCCGTTCCTCCTCTGCCGGCCCCAGGCCCTCCCGTTCCTCCTCTGCCGGCCCCAGGCCCTCCCGTTCCTCCTCTGCCGGCCCCCGGCCCTCCCGTTCCTCCTCTGCCAACTCCCGGCCCTCCCGTTCCTCCTCTGCCGGCCCCGGCCCTCCCGTTCCTCCTGTGCCGGCCCCGGCCCTCCCGTTCCTCCTGTGCTGGCCCCCGGCCCTCCCGTTCCTCCTTGTCAACTCCCGGCCCTCCCGTTCCTCCTCTGCCAACTCCCGGCCCTCCCGTTCCTCCTCTGCCGGCCCCAGACCCTCCCGTTCCTCCTGTGCCGGCCTCCGGCCCTCCCGTTCCTCCTGTGCCGGCCCCCGGCCCTCCCGTTCCTCCTGTGCCGGCCCCCGGCCCTCCCGTTCCTCCTGTGCCGGCCCCCGGCCCTCCCGTTCCTCCTGTGCCGGCCCCCGGCCCTCCCGTTCCTCCTGTGCCGGCCCCCGGCCCTCCTGTGCCGGCCCCCGGCCCTCCCGTTCCTCCTGTGCCGGCCCCCGGCCCTCCCGTTCCTCCTGTGCCGGCCCCCGGCCCTCCCGTTCCTCCTCTGCCAACTCCCGGCCCTCCCGTTCCTCCTGTGCCGGCCCCAGGCCCTCCCGTTCCTCCTGTGCCGGCCCCAGGCCCTCCCGTTCCTCCTGTGCCGGCCCCCGGCCCTCCCGTTCCTCCTGTGCCGGCCCCCGGCCCTCCCGTTCCTCCTCTGCCGGCCCCAGGCCCTCCCGTTCCTCCTCTGCCGGCCCCGGCCCTCCCGTTCCTCCTGTGCCGGCCCCCGGCCCTCCCGTTCCTCCTGTGCCGGCCCCCGGCCCTCCCGTTCCTCCTGTGCCGGCCCCCGGCCCTCCCGTTCCTCCTCTGCCGGTCCCGGCCCTCCCGTTCCTCCTGTGCCGGCCCCCGGCCCTCCCGTTCCTCCTCTGCCGGTCCCGGCCCTCCCGTTCCTCCTGTGCCGGCCCCCGGCCCTCCCGTTCCTCCTGTGCCGGCCCCCGGCCCTCCCGTTCCTCCTCTGCCGGCCCCAGGCCCTCCCGTTCCTCCTGTGCCGGCCCCCGGCCCTCCTGTGCCGGCCCCCGGCCCTCCCGTTCCTCCTGTGCCGGCCCCCGGCCCTCCCGTTCCTCCTGTGCCGGCCCCCGGCCCTCCCGTTCCTCCTGTGCCGGCCCCCGGCCCTCCCGTTCCTCCTCTGCCAACTCCCGGCCCTCCCGTTCCTCCTGTGCCGGCCCCAGGCCCTCCCGTTCCTCCTGTGCCGGCCCCAGGCCCTCCCGTTCCTCCTGTGCCGGCCCCAGGCCCTCCCGTTCCTCCTGTGCCGGCCCCCGGCCCTCCCGTTCCTCCTGTGCCGGCCCCCGGCCCTCCCGTTCCTCCTGTGCCGGCCCCCGGCCCTCCCGTTCCTCCTGTGCCGGCCCCCGGCCCTCCCGTTCCTCCTGTGCCGGCCCCAGGCCCTCCCGTTCCTCCTCTGCCGGCCCCAGGCCCTCCCGTTCCTCCTCTGCCGGCCCCAGGCCCTCCCGTTCCTCCTCTGCTGGCCCCGGCCCTCCCGTTCCTCCTGTGCCGGCCCCCGGCCCTCCCGTTCCTCCTGTGCCGGCCCCCGGCCCTCCCGTTCCTCCTCTGCCAACTCCCGGCCCTCCCGTTCCTCCTGTGCCGGCCCCAGGCCCTCCCGTTCCTCCTGTGCCGGCCCCAGGCCCTCCCGTTCCTCCTGTGCCGGCCCCCGGCCCTCCCGTTCCTCCTGTGCCGGCCCCCGGCCCTCCCGTTCCTCCTCTGCCGGCCCCAGGCCCTCCCGTTCCTCCTCTGCCGGCCCCGGCCCTCCCGTTCCTCCTGTGCCGGCCCCCGGCCCTCCCGTTCCTCCTCTGCCGGCCCCCGGCCCTCCCGTTCCTCCTGTGCCGGCCCCCGGCCCTCCCGTTCCTCCTGTGCCAACTCCCGGCCTTCCCGTTCCTCCTGTGCCAACTCCCGGCCTTCCCGTTCCTCCTGTGCCGGCCCCCGGCCCTCCCGTTCCTCCTGTGCCAACTCCCGGCCCTCCCGTTCCTCCTGTGCCGGCCCCGGCCCTCCCGTTCCTCCTGTGCCGGCCCCCGGCCCTCCCGTTCCTCCTGTGCCGGCCCCCGGCCCTCCCGTTCCTCCTGTGCCGGCCCCCGGCCCTCCCGTTCCTCCTGTGCCGGCCCCCGGCCCTCCCGTTCCTCCTGTGCCGGCCCCCGGCCCTCCCGTTCCTCCTGTGCCGGCCCCCGGCCCTCCCGTTCCTCCTGTGCCGGCCTCCGGCCCTCCCGTTCCTCCTCTGCCGGTCCCCGGCCCTCCCGTTCCTCCTGTGCCAACTCCCGGCCCTCCCGTTCCTCCTCTGCCAACTCCCGGCCCTCCCGTTCCTCCTCTGCCAACTCCCGGCCCTCCCGTTCCTCCTCTGCCGGCCCCAGGCCCTCCCGTTCCTCCTCTGCCGGCCCCAGGCCCTCCCGTTCCTCCTCTGCCGGCCCCCGGCCCTCCCGTTCCTCCTCTGCCAACTCCCGGCCCTCCCGTTCCTCCTCTGCCGGCCCCGGCCCTCCCGTTCCTCCTGTGCCGGCCCCGGCCCTCCCGTTCCTCCTGTGCTGGCCCCCGGCCCTCCCGTTCCTCCTTGTCAACTCCCGGCCCTCCCGTTCCTCCTCTGCCAACTCCCGGCCCTCCCGTTCCTCCTCTGCCGGCCCCAGACCCTCCCGTTCCTCCTGTGCCGGCCTCCGGCCCTCCCGTTCCTCCTGTGCCGGCCCCCGGCCCTCCCGTTCCTCCTGTGCCGGCCCCCGGCCCTCCCGTTCCTCCTGTGCCGGCCCCCGGCCCTCCCGTTCCTCCTGTGCCGGCCCCCGGCCCTCCCGTTCCTCCTGTGCCGGCCCCCGGCCCTCCTGTGCCGGCCCCCGGCCCTCCCGTTCCTCCTGTGCCGGCCCCCGGCCCTCCCGTTCCTCCTGTGCCGGCCCCCGGCCCTCCCGTTCCTCCTCTGCCAACTCCCGGCCCTCCCGTTCCTCCTGTGCCGGCCCCAGGCCCTCCCGTTCCTCCTGTGCCGGCCCCAGGCCCTCCCGTTCCTCCTGTGCCGGCCCCCGGCCCTCCCGTTCCTCCTGTGCCGGCCCCCGGCCCTCCCGTTCCTCCTCTGCCGGCCCCAGGCCCTCCCGTTCCTCCTCTGCCGGCCCCGGCCCTCCCGTTCCTCCTGTGCCGGCCCCCGGCCCTCCCGTTCCTCCTGTGCCGGCCCCCGGCCCTCCCGTTCCTCCTGTGCCGGCCCCCGGCCCTCCCGTTCCTCCTCTGCCGGTCCCGGCCCTCCCGTTCCTCCTGTGCCGGCCCCCGGCCCTCCCGTTCCTCCTCTGCCGGTCCCGGCCCTCCCGTTCCTCCTGTGCCGGCCCCCGGCCCTCCCGTTCCTCCTGTGCCGGCCCCCGGCCCTCCCGTTCCTCCTCTGCCGGCCCCAGGCCCTCCCGTTCCTCCTGTGCCGGCCCCCGGCCCTCCTGTGCCGGCCCCCGGCCCTCCCGTTCCTCCTGTGCCGGCCCCCGGCCCTCCCGTTCCTCCTGTGCCGGCCCCCGGCCCTCCCGTTCCTCCTCTGCCAACTCCCGGCCCTCCCGTTCCTCCTGTGCCGGCCCCAGGCCCTCCCGTTCCTCCTGTGCCGGCCCCAGGCCCTCCCGTTCCTCCTGTGCCGGCCCCAGGCCCTCCCGTTCCTCCTGTGCCGGCCCCCGGCCCTCCCGTTCCTCCTGTGCCGGCCCCCGGCCCTCCCGTTCCTCCTCTGCCGGCCCCAGGCCCTCCCGTTCCTCCTCTGCCGGCCCCAGGCCCTCCCGTTCCTCCTCTGCCGGCCCCGGCCCTCCCGTTCCTCCTGTGCCGGCCCCCGGCCCTCCCGTTCCTCCTGTGCCGGCCCCCGGCCCTCCCGTTCCTCCTCTGCCAACTCCCGGCCCTCCCGTTCCTCCTGTGCCGGCCCCAGGCCCTCCCGTTCCTCCTGTGCCGGCCCCAGGCCCTCCCGTTCCTCCTGTGCCGGCCCCCGGCCCTCCCGTTCCTCCTGTGCCGGCCCCCGGCCCTCCCGTTCCTCCTCTGCCGGCCCCAGGCCCTCCCGTTCCTCCTCTGCCGGCCCCAGGCCCTCCCGTTCCTCCTCTGCCGGCCCCGGCCCTCCCGTTCCTCCTGTGCCGGACCCGGCCCTCCCGTTCCTCCTGTGCCGGCCCCCGGCCCTCCCGTTCCTCCTGTGCCGGCCCTCGGCCCTCCCGTTCCTCCTGTGCCGGCCCCCGGCCCTCCCGTTCCTCCTCTGCCGGTCCCGGCCCTCCCGTTCCTCCTGTGCCGGCCCCCGGCCCTCCCGTTCCTCCTCTGCCGGTCCCGGCCCTCCCGTTCCTCCTGTGCCGGCCCCCGGCCCTCCCGTTCCTCCTCTGCCGGTCCCGGCCCTCCCGTTCCTCCTGTGCCGGCCCCCGGCCCTCCCGTTCCTCCTGTGCCAGCCCCCGGCCCTCCCGTTCCTCCTGTGCCAACTCCCGGCCCTCCCGTTCCTCCTCTGCCTGCCCCGGCCCTCCCGTTCCTCCTGTGCCAGGCCCCCGGCCCTCCCGTTCCTCCTGTGCCGGCCCCCGGCCCTCCCGTTCCTCCTGTGCCGGCCCCCGGCCCTCCCGTTCCTCCTGTGCCGGCCCCCGGCCCTCCCGTTCCTCCTCTTCCGGTCCCGGCCCTCCCGTTCCTCCTGTGCCGGCCCCCGGCCCTCCCGTTCCTCCTGTGCCGGCCCCGGCCCTCCCGTTCCTCCTCTGCCGGCCCCCGGCCCTCCCGTTCCTCCTCTGCCTGCCCCCGGCCCTCCCGTTCCTCCTCTGCCGGCCCCCGGCCCTCCCGTTCCTCCTGTGCCGGCCCCCGGCCCTCCCGTTCCTCCTGTGCCAACTCCCGGCCCTCCCGTTCCTCCTCTGCCGGCCCCGGCCCTCCCGTTCCTCCTGTGCCAGGCCCCCGGCCCTCCCGTTCCTCCTGTGCCAGGCCCCCGGCCCTCCCGTTCCTCCTGTGCCAACTCCCGGCCCTCCCGTTCCTCCTCTGCCGGCCCCGGCCCTCCCGTTCCTCCTGTGCCAGGCCCCCGGCCCTCCCGTTCCTCCTGTGCCGGCCCCCGGCCCTCCCGTTCCTCCTGTGCCGGCCCCCGGCCCTCCCGTTCCTCCTCTGCCGGCCCCCGGCCCTCCCGTTCCTCCTGTGCCGGCCCCCGGCCCTCCCGTTCCTCCTGTGCCGGCCCGGCCCTCCCGTTCCTCCTCTGCCAACTCCCGGCCCTCCCGTTCCTCCTCTGCCGGCCCCCGGCCCTCCCGTTCCTCCTCTGCCGGCCCCCGGCCCTCCCGTTCCTCCTGTGCCGGCCCCCGGCCCTCCCGTTCCTCCTGTGCCGGCCCGGCCCTCCCGTTCCTCCTGTGCCAACTCCCGGCCCTCCCGTTCCTCCTGTGCCGGCCCCGGCCCTCCCGTTCCTCCTGTGCCAGGCCCCCGGCCCTCCCGTTCCTCCTGTGCCAGGCCCCCGGCCCTCCCGTTCCTCCTGTGCCAGGCCCCCGGCCCTCCCGTTCCTCCTGTGCCGGCCCCCGGCCCTCCCGTTCCTCCTGTGCCGGCCCCCGGCCCTCCCGTTCCTCCTCTGCCGGTCCCGGCCCTCCCGTTCCTCCTGTGCCGGCCCCGGCCCTCCCGTTCCTCCTGTGCCGGCCCCCGGCCCTCCCGTTCCTCCTGTGCCGGCCCCCGGCCCTCCGGTTCCTCCTGTGCCGGCCCCCGGCCCTCCGGTTCCTCCTGTGCCGGCCCCCGGCCCTCCGGTTCCTCCTGTGCCGGCCCCCGGCCCTCCTGTTCCTCCTGTGCCGGCCCGGCCCTCCCGTTCCTCCTGTGCCGGCCCCCGGCCCTCCCGTTCCTCCTCTGCCGGCCCCCGGCCCTCCCGTTCCTCCTCTTCCGGTCCCCGGCCCTCCCGTTCCTCCTGTGCCGGCCCCCGGCCCTCCCGTTCCTCCTCTGCCGGCCCCCGGCCCTCCCGTTCCTCCTGTGCCAGCCCCCGGCCCTCCCGTTCCTCCTGTGCCAACTCCCGGCCCTCCCGTTCCTCCTGTGCCAGCCCCCGGCCCTCCCGTTCCTCCTGTGCCAACTCCCGGCCCTCCCGTTCCTCCTCTGCCGGCCCCGGCCCTCCCGTTCCTCCTGTGCCAGGCCCCCGGCCCTCCCGTTCCTCCTCTGCCGGCCCCCGGCCCTCCCGTTCCTCCTCTGCCGGCCCCCGGCCCTCCCGTTCCTCCTCTGCCGGCCCCCGGCCCTCCGGTTCCTCCTGTGCCGGCCCCCGGCCCTCCGGTTCCTCCTGTGCCGGCCCCCGGCCCTCCCGTTCCTCCTGTGCCCCTGGGGCAGGGGCTGGGGGGAGCGACGCTGGGGATAGAGGGGCTCAGCTGTGGCGTCAGGGGACGCCAGGCGAGTTTCAGAGTGTTGCTCAGCAGAGCACCTGGGGCCCCGTGGGCTGGCGGGAAGGGCCAAGGGCCTCGGCACGGAGCCAGCACCAGCTAGTTCAGCCCGTGAAGCATCCAGGCACCGCGCCAGAGGCAGGGTGGGCGGCTGGGCGAGGCCTGCAGGGAGGCTGCCGGAAGGGAGGCACGAGTCTGGGTCCTGAGTGCCAAAGCCAGGCCAGGGGGCCCACGGCTGGCCGGTGCCTTGCCGCCTAACGGGAACGCTACGCAGGCCGCCCGCGCTCTCCGGCCACAGCGGCTCCCTGCCGGCTGCGCCCCTGCAGCGGGGAGCCCGTCGGTGCCCGTGGGGCGGGCGCCAGCTGCTGCACGGCCAGAGCCAGCTCCCCCGCCCCGCAGCTCCTCAGCGAGAGGGAGAGGCAGCGCAATTGAAAGTGATCTCCCCAATCTGTATTAATTAGGCTCTATTAACTCGTCAGTGCGCCGGCCCCGCCGCCGGCTGCTTCCTGGCCAGGCACCTGGCAGCGCGGCTGCAGGGCGCAGCGAGAGGCAGGGCCATGCTGAGTGGTCTGGGTGGCACAGCCCCTTGCAAGGCCGCCCCCGCCCCGGCACTGCAGCCTGCAGGGTGGGCAGCGCCCCCCACCCGGCTCCCCCCTTCCTTCCACCAAGGGCTCAGCTGGTCCCGGCCTGCTCAGTGCAGAGCTGCAGCCAGGGCGGCGCTGGGGCAGGGTCCTCACGTGGGCACAGCAGTGTGGGTCTGCCGGGCAGGGGGAGGGGTTGGCTCAGAGGGGCAGGAAATTGCAGGGACCCAGCTGTCCCTACAGGGCCAGTGCCCGGTGCTAGTCCAGGGGGTGGGGGCTACTCCAGGGGCCAGCAGGCGGCCCAGCAGCCCCGTGGGGCTCAGGCCAGCGGTGGCTTTGCGGGTCTGGGGGTCGCAGTGTCAGAAGCTGGAGCTAGAACCCGGCGCCGGAGGAGAGAAAATTAAACTGGCGCAGGAAGCAGGTGAGTTTCCATCGCTCGGCAGCCGTAGCCCCTCCTGCCAGCCCCCCCAAACCCTGAGCAGCCGTAGCCCCGCCTGCCAGCCCCCCAAAACCCTGAGCAGCCATAGCCCTGCCTGCCAGCCCCCCAAAACCCTGAGCAGCCGTAGCCCCTCCTGCCAGCCCCCCAAAACCCTGAGCAGCCATAGCCCCGCCTGCCAGCCCCCCAAAACCCTGAGCAGCCGTAGCCCCGCCTGCCAGCCCCCCAAAACCCTGAGCAGCCGTAGCCTCTCCTGCCAGCCCCCCAAAACCCTGAGCAGCCGTAGCCCCGCCTGCCAGCCCCCCAAAACCCTGAGCAGCCATAGCCCCTCCTGCCAGCCCCCCAAACCCTGAGCAGCCATAGCCCCTCCTGCCAGCCCCCCAAACCCTGAGCAGCCGTAGACCCGCCTGCCAGCCCCCCAAACCCTGAGCAGCCGTAGCCCCTCCTGCCAGCTCCCCAAAACCCTGAGCAGCCGTAGCCCCGCCTGCCAGCCCCCCAAAACCCTGAGCAGCCGTAGCCCCTCCTGCCAGCCCCCAAAACCCTGAGCAGCCGTAGCCCCGCCTGCCAGCCACCCAAACCCTGAGCAGCCGTAGCCTCTCCTGCCAGCCCCCCAAAACACTGAGCAGCCGTAGCCCCGCCTGCCAGCCCCCCAAAACCCTGAGCAGCCGTAGCCCCTCCTGCCAGCCCCCCAAAACCCTTAGCAACTGGAGCCCTGCCTGCCAGCCCCCCAAAACCATGATCAGCCGTAGCCCCGCCTGCCAGCCCCCAAAACACTGAGCAGCCGTAGCCCCTCCTGCCAGCCCCCCAAAACCCTTAGCAATTGGAGCCCTGCCTGCCAGCCCCCCAAAACCCTGAGCAGCCGTAGCCCCGCCTGCCAGCCCCCCAAAACCCTGAGCAGCCGTAGCCCCTCCTGCCAGCCCCCCAAAACCCTGAGCAGCCGTAGCCCCGCCTGCCAGCCCCCCAAAACCCTGAGCAGCTGGAGCCCCTCCTGCCAACCCCCCAAAACCCTGAGCAGCCGGAGCCCCGCCTGCCAGCCCCCCAAAACCCTGAGCAGCCGTAGCCCCGCCTGCCAGCCCCCCAAAACCCTGAGCAGCCGTAGCCCCTCCTGCCAACCCCCCAAAACCCTGAGCAGCCGTAGCCCCGCCTGCCAGCCCCCCAAAACCCTGAGCAGCCGTAGCCCCGCCTGCCAGCCCCCCAAAACCCTGAGCAGCCGGAGCCCCGCCTGCCAGCCCCCCAAAACCCTGAGCAGCCGTAGCCCCTCCTGCCAGCCCCCCAAAACCCTGAGCAGCCGTAGCCCCTCCTGCCAGCCCCCCAAAACCCTGAGCAGCCGGAGCCCCTCCTGCCAGCCCCCCAAAACCCTGAGCAGCCGTAGCCCCGCCTGCCAGCCCCCCAAAACCCTGAGCAGCCGTAGCCCAGCCTGCCAACCCCCCAAAACCCTGAGCAGCCAGAGCCCCGCCTGCCAGCCCCCCAAAACCCTGAACTCTCTGGAGCCAGGCTGCGGTCACTGACCTCCCTGCCCCCACAGTTCTCCTGTGCCTGCATGGCCCCAAGGGGCACCACGGGGCCGGGGCAGAGGCAAACACGGGGCAGGGGGCCTGGGCAGGGTAGAGCCCCTACCCCACGGTGCAGGCAGCTCTGGCTCCTTTCCCCAGGGGGCTGCTGGGGGCTGCCATTCGGCTGGAGGTCGGGCTAGAGCCAGGCTGGCTGCTCCGGACACCTCTCCCCTTCGCTGAGTGGACACTGGGGGGCACAGGCCGGGTGTGACGGCGCGTCGGGCTCCCCCGACCCTGCACCCCGGAGCAGCCAGAGCAGATTGCGCCAGCAGTAGAACAGGGGGGTTATTGCTCCTCCAGGATACAGCCCAGACGTGGGGTGATTACAGGGTTCGGGGCCAGGGTGGTTCAGACCCCTTGGGTTAGGGCCCATCACCCCTAGCCCCGGCCTCAGCAACTTCAGTCTGTCTCCCTCCTGGTTCCAGCCCCAGACTGCCCCTTCCCCCACCACACTCTTCCTTTGTCCAGCTTCTTCCCTTAACTTGTCGAACTGGTTTTAGCCACCGCCCTGGGGCGGCAGGGCGCCCCCTGCTGGGCCGTGCTACAGACAGCTGCCGGCGGGGTCCCCCACAGCCCACGCATAGCGACCAGCAAGGTACTAACACTACACCGCACCTGGCTCCCTCAACACTGGCTGGCGGGCGCTGCAGGGTCCCCTGGGCGCAGTGGCTGGGTGGGACTGACTGGTGGGCACTGCAGGGTCCCCTGGTGTGATGTAGTGGGGGTCCCTGGCTGGTTTCTATGCTGCTGGCTCTGGGGGAACCCCCACTGGCTGCCGTGGGTACCACGACCCAGCAAAACAGGATGAGTCACTATGCAAACCAGTGGCCAGACACCCCCCATGGAGAGGAACAAAGGAAGGTGGATGCTGCCCTGGCTGGGGGGCAGGGCTGGAAGAGGGTTAGTGAGTGGTTGGCTGGAAGCATGGAGGAGAGCCTAGGGAAGGGGCTGGAGTTTAGGGGCCCAGTCTCCCCCCATCTCAAGGGGGCCTGAGGCATCCTAGCCCAGCTCTGGGACCAGACTACATCTGTGCTGTGCTGTATCCTGGAGAGACAATAAACTTCCTCTATTCCACCGGCTGGTGCAGTCTGTTTGTGCCATTTCGGGGTGCAGGAGACGGGGAACCCCAAACACGCCGTCACACCTGGGCGCAGTGGCTGGGTGGGGCTGGCTGGGAGGTGCTGCAGGGTCCCCTGGGCGCAGTGGCTGGGTGGGTGCTGGCTGGCGGGCGCTGCAGGGTCCCCTGGGCGCAGTGGATGGGTGGGTGCTGGCTGGCGGGCGCTGCAGGGTCCCCTGGGCGCAGTGGCTGGGTGGGGCTGGCTGGCGGGCGCTGCAGGGTCCCCTGGGCGCAGTGGATGGGTGGGGCTGGCTGGCGGGCGCTGCAGGGTCCCCTGGGCGCAGTGGATGGGTGGGGCTGGCTGGCGGGCGCTGCAGGGTCCCCTGGGCGCAGTGGATGGGTGGGGCTGGCTGGGAGGTGCTGCAGGGTCCCCTGGGCGCAGTGGCTGGGTGGGGCTGGCTGGCGGGCGCTGCAGGGTCCCCTGGGCGCAGTGGATGGGTGGGGCTGGCTGGCGGGCGCTGCAGGGTCCCCTGGGCGCAGTGGCTGGGTGGGGCTGGCTGGCGGGCGCTGCAGGGTCCCCTGGGCGCAGTGGCTGGGTGGGGCTGGCTGGCGGGCGCTGCAGGGTCCCCTGGGCGCAGTGGATGGGTGGGGCTGGCTGGCGGGCGCTGCAGGATCCCCTGGGCGCAGTGGATGGGTGGGGCTGGCTGGCGGGCGCTGCAGGGTCCCCTGGGCGCAGTGGCTGGGTGGGGCTGGCTGGCGGGCGCTGCAGGGTCTCCTGGGCGCAGTGGCTGGGTGGGGCTGGCTGGCGGGCGCTGCAGGGTCCCCTGGGCGCAGTGTATGGGTGGGGCTGGCTGGCGGGCGCTGCAGGGTCTCCTGGGCGCAGTGGATGGGTGGGGCTGGCTGGGAGGTGCTGCAGGGTCCCCTGGGCGCAGTGGCTGGGTGGGGCTGGCTGGCGGGCGCTGCAGGGTCCCCTGGGCGCAGTGGCTGGGTGGGGCTGGCTGGCGGGCGCTGCAGGGTCCCCTGGGCGCAGTGTATGGGTGGGGCTGGCTGGCGGGCGCTGCAGGGTCCCCTGGGCGCAGTGGATGGGTGGGGCTGGCTGGGAGGTGCTGCAGGGTCTCCTGGGCGCAGTGGCTGGGTGGGGCTGGCTGGCGGGTGCTGCAGGGTCCCCTGGGCGCAGTGTATGGGTGGGGCTGGCTGGCGGGCGCTGCAGGGTCCCCTGGGCGCAGTGGATGGGTGGGGCTGGCTGGCGGGCGCTGCAGGGTCCCCTGGGCGCAGTGGCTGGGTGGGGCTGGCTGGCGGGCGCTGCAGGGTCCCCTGGGCGCAGTGGATGGGTGGGGCTGGCTGGCGGGCGCTGCAGGGTCCCCTGGGCGCAGTGTATGGGTGGGGCTGGCTGGCGGGCGCTGCAGGGTCCCCTGGGCGCAGTGTATGGGTGGGGCTGGCTGGCGGGCGCTGCAGGGTCTCCTGGGCGCAGTGGCTGGGTGGGGCTGGCTGGCGGGCGCTGCAGGGTCCCCTGGGCGCAGTGTATGGGTGGGGCTGGCTGGCGGGCGCTGCAGGGTCCCCTGGGCGCAGTGTATGGGTGGGGCTGGCTGGCGGGCGCTGCAGGGTCTCCTGGGCGCAGTGGCTGGGTGGGGCTGGCTGGCGGGCGCTGCAGGGTCCCCTGGGCGCAGTGGATGGGTGGGGCTGGCTGGCGGGCGCTGCAGGGTCTCCTGGGCGCAGTGGATGGGTGGGTGCTCGCTGGCGGGCGCTGCAGGGTCCCCTGGGCGCAGTGGATGGGTGGGGCTGGCTGGCGGGCGCTGCAGGGTCCCCTGGGCGCAGTGGCTGGGTGGGGCTGGCTGGCGGGCGCTGCAGGGTCCCCTGGGCGCAGTGGCTGGGTGGGGCTGGCTGGCGGGCGCTGCAGGGTCCCCTGGGCGCAGTGGATGGGTGGGGCTGGCTGGCGGGCGCTGCAGGATCCCCTGGGCGCAGTGGATGGGTGGGGCTGGCTGGCGGGCGCTGCAGGATCCCCTGGGCGCAGTGGATGGGTGGGGCTGGCTGGCGGGCGCTGCAGGGTCCCCTGGGCGCAGTGGCTGGGTGGGGCTGGCTGGCGGGCGCTGCAGGGTCTCCTGGGCGCAGTGGCTGGGTGGGGCTGGCTGGCGGGCGCTGCAGGGTCTCCTGGGCGCAGTGGCTGGGTGGGGCTGGCTGGCGGGCGCTGCAGGGTCCCCTGGGCGCAGTGGCTGGGTGGGGCTGGCTGGCGGGCGCTGCAGGGTCCCCTGGGCGCAGTGTATGGGTGGGGCTGGCTGGCGGGCGCTGCAGGGTCCCCTGGGCGCAGTGGATGGGTGGGGCTGGCTGGGAGGTGCTGCAGGGTCTCCTGGGCGCAGTGGCTGGGTGGGGCTGGCTGGCGGGTGCTGCAGGGTCCCCTGGGCGCAGTGTATGGGTGGGGCTGGCTGGCGGGCGCTGCAGGGTCCCCTGGGCGCAGTGTATGGGTGGGGCTGGCTGGCGGGCGCTGCAGGGTCTCCTGGGCGCAGTGGCTGGGTGGGGCTGGCTGGCGGGCGCTGCAGGGTCCCCTGGGCGCAGTGTATGGGTGGGGCTGGCTGGCGGGCGCTGCAGGGTCCCCTGGGCGCAGTGTATGGGTGGGGCTGGCTGGCGGGCGCTGCAGGGTCTCCTGGGCGCAGTGGCTGGGTGGGGCTGGCTGGCGGGCGCTGCAGGGTCCCCTGGGCGCAGTGGATGGGTGGGGCTGGCTGGCGGGCGCTGCAGGGTCTCCTGGGCGCAGTGGATGGGTGGGTGCTCGCTGGCGGGCGCTGCAGGGTCCCCTGGGCGCAGTGGATGGGTGGGGCTGGCTGGCGGGCGCTGCAGGGTCCCCTGGGCGCAGTGGATGGGTGGGGCTGGCTGGCGGGCGCTGCAGGGTCCCCTGGGCGCAGTGGCTGGGTGGGGCTGGCTGGCGGGCGCTGCAGGGTCCCCTGGGCGCAGTGGCTGGGTGGGGCTGGCTGGCGGGCGCTGCAGGGTCCCCTGGGCGCAGTGGATGGGTGGGGCTGGCTGGCGGGCGCTGCAGGGTCCCCTGGGCGCAGTGGATGGGTGGGGCTGGCTGGCGGGCGCTGCAGGGTCTCCTGGGCGCAGTGGGTTTTCCAGACCCGGAGCAGGCTGCAGCTGTTGGCACCTTGGCCAGGAGAGGCTGGTGAACAGCATGTGGGCGGGGCGCTGGGGGGGCTAGGAGCAGCTTTGTCTCATGCCAGCCTGTGCCGGGTGCTCCAGTCACTGTGCCGGGTTCCCCAGCTGCCAGGGCCCTGCCTGGACTCAGGCGCCGCTGTGAGGTCACACTGCTCACTAGTGAGCTCATTGGGGTTTCCACGGCAACCCTGGTGAGCTCACGCGTGGCACTTGTGACTTCAACAGGAGCACATGGAGCCAAGAGAAGCAAAAACATCCTGTTTGTGCCAATGCTGATCAGTGCGGCAGGCACCCTCCCTCCCGCCGCCCACCCTGGCCTGCAGCAGAGGGGGGGGCTCCCGCGCCGGGGTCCAGCGCCCGGCCCCGCCGCCCACCCTGGCCTGCAGCAGAGGGGGGAGCTCCCGCGCCGGGGTCCAGCGCCCGGCCCCGCCGCCCACCCTGGCCTGCAGCAGAGTGGGGAGCTCCCGCGCCGGGGTCCAGCGCCCGGCCCCGCCGCCCACCCTGGCCTGCAGCAGAGGGGGGAGCTCCCGCGCCGGGGTCCAGCGCCCGGCCCCGCCGCCCACCCTGGCCTGCAGCAGAGGGGGGAGCTCCCGCGCCGGGGTCCAGCGCCCGGCCCCGCCGCCCACCCTGGCCTGCAGCAGAAGGGGGAGCTCCCACGTCGGGGTCCAGCGCCTGGTGCCTCGTTTACTTTCAAGGGCTCAGGGCAGCTGAGCCGCCTGCTGCTTCTGTGAGATTCTACTCAGATCCCGGTGTTACTACAGTCAGATACAGCCCGCCCGGCTCGGCGCGTCTGCTGCCCACCCAGCTCGGCCTGTCTCCTGGGGCTCAGGGGCTGCGGCGTTACCCGGCGGGGGCGGGGGCAGGGGGCGGGAGGCAGCTGGCAGCGCCCGGGAACACAGACTTTACTTCTCCCACTTAAGCTCTTCAAGGCATCGGAGCAGCTCGTTAATTGTTCATCCCCTGGCGCCACTAATGAAATTAACTCTGCCCAGCTCACAACAGGCTCCGCGGGGAGCACATCACAGCCTCTGCCCTCCCCCCAGTGCCCCGCCACGCGCACCCCTCCCCCCACAGTGCCCCCACCATGCGCACCCCTCCCCCCACAGTGCCCCCACCATGCGCACCCCTCCCCCGTGCCCCCTCCATGTGTGCCCCTCCCCCCAGTGCCTCCACCACGTGTGCCCCTCCCCCCACAGTGCCCCCACCACGCGCGCCTCTCCCCCCACAGTGCCCCCACCATGCGCACCCCTCCCCCGTGCCGCCTCCATGTGCGCCCCTCCCCCCACAGTGCCCCCACCACGCGCGCCTCTCCCCCCACAGTGCCCCCACCATGCGCACCCCTCCCCCCGTGCCCTCTCCATGTGCGCCCCTCCCCCCAGTGCCTCCACCACGTGTGCCCCTCCCCCCACAGTGCCCCCACCATGCGCACCCCTCCCCCACAGTGCCCCCACCACGCGTGCCTCTCCCCCACAGTGCCCCCACCATGTGTACCCCTCCCCCCACAGTGCCCCACCACACGCGCCCCTCCCCCCATGTACACCGCTCCCCCCAGAGTGCTCCACCACATGCACCCCTCCCCCACAGTGCTCCCAGACTCACACATTGTCCATCCCTCCCCACAACCCTACACCCCCTGCCCCTCCTGTGCAGCACCCGCCCCCATCTCCACCGGCCCGAGCCTGTCCCATGCCCGCGCCCCCCATTCCTGCGTTGGCCAGCCCCCGGGCCCTGCTCCTCGGCGGGAGCCAGCCCAGGCAGGTGTCAGCGTCACCCCGACGGGACTGCCTGGCAGCAGCACCCCGGAACAAGCGCCAGCCCCCTGCGGCAGGGCGATCCCGGCACGTGCCCGGCTGCGGGGGGGGCTGGGGTACCAGGGGCTGCGGGGCACCAGTCCCAGCACAGGGCGGGGCTGGCAGTCAGAGGCTGCCACAGGCCAATGCCAGGTCAGGGGTCCCCTCCTGCACAGGGCCTGGCAGTGGGGCCCGCATGTGGGGAGCTCAGCTGCCCTGCCCCAGGAGACCAGGCCGGGGCCCAGCACCGCCCCATGGAGCAGGGAGCTGAGACCCAGTCCTGGGGTATCCCTTCCGGGTCGGGCGGCGGGGGGCTGCTGAACCCCCGCTCGGGTCATGGGGGCCAGGAAATGGGGGTTTCTATGGAAACCCCGACTTGGCTGACATCAGTGTTGCAGGCCCGCTGGCATGCCAAGTGGCCAGGTGAGGGACAGCCATGAGCAGGAGGAGGCAGCTGGGGGGCAGGAGGGGGCAGCCATGAGCAGGAGGGGGTAGCTGGGGGACAGCCAGGGGCAGGAGAGAGGCAACCAGGGGGCAGCTGGGGCAGGAGGGGATAGCTGGGGGCAGGAAGGGGCAGCCAGGGGCAGCTGGGGCAGGAGGGGGTAGCCAGGTGCAGCTGGGGCAGGAGGGGGTAGCTGGGGGCAGGAGGGGGCAGCCAGGGGCAGCTGGGGCAGGAGGGGGTAGCCGGGGGCAGGAAGGGGCAGCCAGGGGCAGCTGGGGCAGGAGGGGGTAGCTGGGGGCAGGAGGGGGTAGCCGGGGGCAGGAGGGGGCAGCTGGGGCAGGAGGGGGTAGCTGGGGGCCGGAGGGGGCAGCCAGGGGCAGCTGGGGCAGGAGGGGGTATCCGGGGGCAGGAGGGGGTAGCCGGGGGCAGCCAGGGGCAGCTGGGGCAGGAGGGGGCAGCTGGGGCAGGAGGGGGTATCCGGGGGCAGGAGGGGGCAGCCAGGGGCAGCTGGGGGCAGGAGGGGGTAGCCGGGGGCAGCTGGGGCAGGAGGGGGCAGGAGAGGCGCCTGCGGCTGGTGCTGGCGAGCAGGGCACCTGGCGTGTGGGTCCCTTCCTGCCACTGGCCGGTCCCCCTGACGCTCACAGAGCAGTGGCCTTGCCTTTCCTCTTTATGGCTGCTCCAGCAGGGCGGGAGAGCCTAGGGCTGGGGGCTCTCTCTGCCACAGGGGCCTGGCCTGGGGCCGCGAGGGGTGTCCCTGGGGGACCCCTGTGGGGCGGCTCATGGGGAAAGGGGCAGTGTGCTGTAGTGGGGGGTGTCTGCTCTGTGACCCGGGGCCCCCTGCGCTGGGCTGTGCGATTCCCACGGACTCACCCACATGTGGATCGGCCCAGACACCCCGTCCCGGCCTGGGCAGGGAACAAGGCTCTTCCCAGGGGGAGACAAAGGGGGAAGTGGGGACACCACCTGGCTGGGGGCAGGGGCAGTTGCTGGCTGGGAACCATGGAGGAAACAGCCTAAGCTGAGGGCCTAGGGGGCGATGGACCCCCCACCCCAGGGGGCTGAGGCTGCCTGGCCCTGACTCCTGTAGCCACACACACCTGTGCTGGGCTGTACCCGGAGCAGCAATAAACCCCCCTGTTCTACCGGCTGGTGGGGTCTGTTCTGGCTGCCCGGGGCTGCAGGACCGGGGGACCCCGACTCGCCGTCACAGGGAGCAGCAACCCCAAGGCAGGGATCTAGTGGCCTGAAAGGGAGCACATGGCGGGGGGGGGGGGGGGGCTGTGTGTCTGTACCTGGGGGGTCTGTGTCTGTGTGATGTAGTGGGAGTGCTGTTACAGTCACTGCTGTAGTGTGTGTGTACCTCAGTTTCCCCCCTGCAGCGCTCTCTGTATGGGTCTGTCTACACTACAGCGCTAATTCAAACTAACTTAATTCGAATTAGTTAATTTGAACTAAGCTAATTTGAATTAGCACATCTAGACTTAAAACTAGTTCAAATTAGCATTTTGCTAATTCGAACTAGCATGTCCACATTGCGTGGACCCTGAACCGAGGTTAAGGATGGCCGGAAGCAGTGCTGGCAGGGCATCAGATTAGGACTTAGAGCGTGGAGCTGCTCTCTCAGGCTAGCCGAGGGCTGTGCTTAAAGGGACCCGACCCCCACCCCGGACAGACAGTTCTCAGGGGTTCCCCGCTCACTTGTCTATCAAAATGAGGGACAGCAAAGCAGTCGTGGCTTGGAGTGCCCTGAGTGGGCACGTGTGGTCAAAAATAGAAACTCTCTTTATTGAACAAAACTTGGGGAGACTGGGAAAAGGAGGTGGGAGAGGGGAAGAGAGAGGGTGGGAGAGGGGAGGGCAACTAACATGATCAGGGGTTGGGAACAGGTCCCATATGAAGAGAGGCTAAAGAGACTGGGACTGTTCAGCTTAGAAAAGAGGAGACGGAGGGGGGACAGGATAGAGGTCTCTAAAAGCAGGAGTTGGGTGGAGAGGGTGCATACAGAAAAGTTCTTCATTAGTTCCCATAAAGAAGGACTAGAGGGCACCAAAGGAGAGGAATGGGTAGCAGATTTCTAACTAATAACAGAAAATTGTTCTTCACAAAGCGAAGAGTCAACCTGTGGAACTCCTTGCTGCAGGAGACTGTGAAGGCTAGAACTAGAACAGAGTTTAAAGGGAAGTCATGGAGATTGGGTCCATAGAGTGGTATTAGCCAGGGGGTAGGAGTGGTGTCCCTGCCCAGGTTTGTGGAAGGCTGGAGAGGGATGGCACGAGACAAATGGCTTGGTCACTGTCTTCGGTCCATCCCCTCCAGGGTCCCTAGGGTTGGCCGCTGTTGGCAGACAGGCTACTGGGCTAGATGGACCTTTGGTTTGACCCAGGACGGCCATTGTAAGCTCAGGGCTCAGGGTCGGGGGTCTCAGTGGACCCCCTTGATTTTCATGCACACCAGCTCCTGGGTGGCCAGGCTGGCAGCTCTCCTGTCCTAGCCGGCCACCTTCTTGTGCCTAGTGCGGAGGTCGTGGACGAGGTCCACGATGTCCGCACTAGCCCAGGCGGGTGCCCGCCTCTTGCGGTCCCGGGCAAGCTCCCGGGAGCCGCCAGCCTGGTCCCGGGAAGAGGGGGAGGGCTGGGGGGCATTCGGTGGGTGGCTCGATCCGTGCCAGGTGCAGGGTCTGCTAGCTGGGTGCTGGCAGGCTTGCACCTGGCACGGGCACCGTAGCCAGCCCGTGCCCCTTTAAGGGCTCCGGGGCCGGGAGGGGACAGACGAGTTTCCCTGGTGCTGGCCAGAGTGGCCACCAGGGAAAGCTGGGGAGGGCTAGCCTCCCACTAGTTCGAATTAAGGGGCTACACAGCCCTTAATTCGAACTAGTAAATTCGAACTAGGCTTAATCCTCGTGGAATGAGGATTACCTAGTTCGAACTAAGCGCTCCGTTAGTTCGATTCAAATTCGAACTAACGGAGCGCTAGTGTAGCGCCTAGGAAAGTTAGTTCGAACTAACGTTGTAGTGTAGACAGACCCTATGAGAGGGGAGAGGCCAGGCACGACTCCCTGTGGAAGCATGTGAGTGTCTCACCTCCTGGAGACCGGGTGACAAGATACACCCTGGCTACGTCTACATTGCAGACTTTTTGCACAAGACCGTGCAGAGCGTCTACACACGTTCTTGCACAAGTACATTGACAGTAAAGCGTGAGAACAGAGGGCTTCTTGCACAAGAGTGACTCCTCTCCCCGCGAGGAATAAGCCCTCTTGCACAAGCGGGCAGTGTGGACGGGCAGCAGGGGTTTCCAGCACAAGCCTGTGCCGCAGTGGGGGGGAACTTGCTGGTTTCTATGGGTCTGGGGTAACCCCACTGGCTGCCGTGGGGACCGCGACCCAGGAGCACAGGCCATGAGTCATTATGCAAAGAGGGTCTCTCAACCTGTCTGACCCCCCCATGGAGAGGGACAAAGGAAGGGGGATGCTGCCCTGGCTGGGGGCAGGGCTGGAGGAGAGTTAGCTAGTCTCTGTCTGGGAGCATGGAGGAAGGAGCCTCAGCAACAGGCTGGGGGGTTTAGAAGCCGAGACCCCCCCATCTCAAGGGGGCTGAGGCATCCTAGGCCTGCCCTGTAACCTGGTGACATCTGTGCTGAGCTGTATCCTGGAGAGGCAATAAACTCCCTCTGTTCTACTGGCTGGGGGAGTCTGTTCGTGCCATTTTGGGGGTGCAGGAGGCGGGGGACCCCAACGCGCCGTCACAAAGCCCTATGGCTAAAATGGCCAGCAGAGCTTTCTTGTGCAAGAGAGCACCCCCGCTGCCACGGACGCGCTTGTGCAAAAGCCCATGGCCGTGTGGACGTGCACTTGTGCAAAAAGCCTGCAGTGTAGACGTAGGGGAGCAGGACAGGGCAGCAGGCGGAGCTGCCGGGGGCCTCAGGGACCAGTTGCTGGGAGCTGGGGCAGGCTTGGCTGGGGGAAGCATGAAGGGAGCAGGACAGGGGGGCTCAGGGGCCTGTGAGCCCCCCCAGGAGGACTAAGGCTCTGCCCCGGCTCCGGTGTTAACATGGAGCCTGCGCTGCCCCGTGTCGGAGACCCGAGAAACCTTCCACTCGACTGGCCGCGGAGTCGCCTCTGGCTGCGGACGGGGCCCAACGCGCCGTCAGTCTGTACGGGGTCTGTGCGTCTGTACCGGGGAGCTGCGTAGGTGGCGTGAGGCTCTCTGCACCGTCTGTCAGGCGGGGAGCGGCCCCCCCGAGCCCGTCTGCCGGAGCAGCACCTGGGCACCTGCAGGGTTATGAACGTGCTGTCTGGGTGCAGGGCACTGGAGCAGGCAGGCCGGGGGCAGCGCTGCTGGGAGCAACGGCTCCGTCACCCCCAGGACAGAGAGTCGGCTCCGGGCCTCCCTCCACCCTGGCCGGCTCAGGTCTGTGCTATCCCTCTGGAGGGCCGGGCCAGGGATCAGTCCTGGCCCTCGGTTGCCCTTGGCAGCGCCGTCTGCCCAGCGGGTGCCAGGGCCTGGCAGGAGCTGTGACGGGGGCAATTCTGGCCCTGTGCACTCCTGGGAACCAGGCTGGGTGGGCCTAGGGCCCGGATCCAGAGGGCGGGGAGACCGGTGCCTGGCAGGGCAGTAGTGGGGAGGGGGAACAGTCCTGTTGCCCTGTGGGGCAGTAGCGGGGGGGGGGGCGGGCCCGTTGCCTGGCGGGGGGGGGCCAGTGGTGCGGGGGCGGGCCCGTTGCCTGGCGGGGGGGGGGGCCTGTTGCCCAGATGGGGGTATGTGGTGCAGGGGACGGGCGGTTGCTGCTGGAGAGGTGGTAGAAGGGGGGGACGTTGCCGGGCTGGGGGGGTGGGCCCGTTGCGCGGCGGGGGGGGGGGTGGATACGGGCCCGTTGCACGGCGGGGGGATGGTGGCGGGGACGGGCCCGTTGCCCGGCGGGGGGGGAGGGACGCGGCGGCGCTGGGTTCGCCCCGCACCAGCTGTTGCTCGCTCCGCTCCGCGGCGGATCCAGTCCGCGTTTTGCGGCGCTGCCGGGCTCCCCTGCGCTGCGCCGGCACCGGGCTGGGCCAGTCGCTCCCGGCAGCTGGGGGCGCCGGGACCCGCCGCCGCCGCCGAGCCCGGCCATGGGCGCCCGCTGCGCGCCGGCCCCGCGCAGCCTGGGGCGCTGAGAGGGGCGGGGATGGCCGCGGCCGCGCTGTGCCGGGTCCTGCTGGCCGGATCGCTGCTCGCCAGCCGCCCGCCCGCCGGTGAGTGGAGCTAGACCCGCGCCAGATGCGCACCCGGGAGCGCAGCGCGGCCGGCTCTGCGCGCAACCGCCCCCGCGCAGCCCCCGGGCACCTCTGCGCGCCCTCCCCCCCTCCTCCTCCGCGTAACCCCCGGCCACCTCTGCGCGCCCTCCCCCCCCCCTCCTCCGCGTAACCCCCGGCCACCTCTGCGCGCCCTCCCCCCTCCTCCTCCTCCGCGTAACCCCCGGCCACCTCTGCGCGCCCTCCCCCCTCCTCCTCCTCCGCGTAGCCCCCGGCCACCTCTGCGCGCAACCTCCCCTGGGCAGGCTCCGGACAGCTCTGCGCGTCCTCTCCCGCGCATCCGCCGACTAGATCTCCGCGCACTCCCCCCCCCCCCCGGTCAGCTCTACGCCTCCCCCACCCCGCTCTGAGCCTCGCCTCCTCCAAGTAGCCCCCCTTCCCCCGGCGCAGCACCTGGCCAGCTTTCCAGCTTTGTTCTCCCCCACCTATGCGCGCAGCTCCCGGCCAGCTTTCCTCGTCCCCCCCGCCCCGGCCAGCTCTGCCCCCCCCCCCGCCCCAGCGCCGGCCAACTCTGCCCCCCCCCGCCCCGGCCAGCTCTGCCCCCCCCCCGCCCCGGCCAACTCTGCCCCCCCCCGCCCCGGCCAGCTCTGCCCCCCCCCCGCCCCAGCGCCGGCCAACTCTGCCCCCCCCCGCCCCGGCCAGCTCTGCCCCCCCCCCCCGCCCCGGCCAGCTCTGCCCCCCCCCGCCCCGGCCAGCTCTGCCAGCCCCCCTCTCGGCGCAGGCCCCAGCCAGCTCTGCGCCCACCTTCCCCACTGCAGCTGCCAGTCCATCCCGGGGCACCAGGCTGGCAGCTGCACTCGGGTTTCTAGCCGGGTTGGTGCCCGGTTCTGGTCCGTGGTGCTGGGTCAGGTTCAGTTACTCTGTGGGGCCTGCCCATGGGGGCGGTGGGCTGGCACCGCGGCTGGCAGGGAGGAGCAGGGCCCCGTGTGTCCGTCCTGCAGGGCAGCCTGGAGCTGTCTGGCTTGGCCCCAAGCCCCACGGGGCAGGGCAGGGCAGCCACGCACCTGGGAAGTCACAGGCTCTGCGGAATGGCCACGTGTGCCCCAGCCCAGGGACCCTGAACCCCCAGAACCGAGCTTCCGGCGCCTGCCCCCTGCCCAGCCAGAGCGGGGCACCTGGCTCACAGCTGCCCAAGCCAGCCCTGGGGGCAGAACCCAGGGTCTGTACGGTCCATCCAGCCGCGTCCCTGCCCCTCGGCCGCTGCCGCGCCTGGGACCCATGGGTGGGAGTAAAGCAACCTTCCCCCAAACTGCTCTGCTGGTACCCCTCACCCCCGACCCACAGCCCCTACCCCCAGCCCTGTCGGTGCCCCTCACCCCCGACCCACAGCCCCTACCCCCAGCCCTGCCCCCCAGCCCTGTCGGTGCCCCTCACCCCCGACCCACAGCCCCTACCCCCAGCCCTGCCCCCCAGCCCTGTCGGTGCCCCTCACTCCCGACCCACAGTCCCCCTGCCCCCCAGCCCTGCCAGTGTCCCGCACCCCCGACCCTCAGTCCTGCCCCCCAGCCTTGCCCGTGCCCCTCACCTCAACCGCTCTGCCAGCCCAGCCTGCCCCCCAGCCCACTGGTGCCCCTCACCCCCAACCCGCAGCCCCTGCCAGCCCTGCCCTGCTGGTGCCCCTCACCCCCGCCCCGCAGCCCCTGCTCTCTCACGTCCCCGGGGCTGTGCTGGTCCTGTGGATGGGAGGCGGGTGCGTCTCCAGGCCCAGAGCCAGGCGAGCGTGAGCCGTGGAGTCAGGGCTGGGCTGGGCTGGGGAAGGTCTGGACGGAGGCTACAGAGGCCTTTGCTGGGCCCGTTCAGTTCTGCTCAGGCCTGGGCTGGACCTGGGTTCCCACGTGCGGTGGCCGCGCCGGAGCCTTTGCTGGCTGCTTGCTCAGCTGGCAGCGCCCACCTGCCTGGCACCGCAGGGAGCCGCAGCTCCGCCGCCCCCGCCCGAGCAGCCCGCAGTGCAGGGGGTGGGCGTGGGGGCGGGGGTGCGGGGGTAGCCCGCCCTGAGCACAGTAGCTGGGGGGGAGACTCCTCCGCCCGCCTGGCCGGGGCTGCCCCGCAGGCTGGCTTGGTGCAGGGCGGCACTTGGAGGCATCAGCTTCATCCAGCTACCTTGAGAGTTGCCCAGGCCTTAGGTGGGACCCAGGTGGGTCTCCCGGCGCCTGCGCTCGGTTCTCCCAGCCTGCTGCCCTCACCCCTCTGCCAGCGGGGAAACCGAGGCACCGAGCGGCCTGGCCGAGCCAGCCCAGGGAGTCAGTGGGGACAGGCCCAGGAGTCTGGCTCCGGTGCAGCCCTTCCAGCCCCAGGTCCATGCTGGCCCAGCTTGGTGGGAGGGAACGGCCCGTGGCCTGCGGGTGTTCGGGCCGGTGGCGCCTGGGCTGGAGCAGGCTCTGAGCCCCGGGGTGCTCGGGGCAGGGCGGGGGCCGGATCCCACTTGGGGAGCGAGCTGGCCGTGTGCGGAAGGGCTTGGCGGGACTGTGCAGGCTCTTGCTGCTGCCCAGGCAGCGTGGTGCTCGCCAGGAGGGGAAGCTGCCGTCAGTGCGCGGGCTGTTTGTTCTGGAGCCGTGCCCGCGGGGCTGGCTCTGACCCAAAGCGCCGCGCTGGCAGGGGCTGGGGCACGGGGCCCTGCTGGCGCTGCCTGCCTGGCCCAGGACAGAGCCGCTCTCCCTGTGCCCAGCTGTGCCCACCCTGGCACCCTGCCCCGCCCGGCGGCTCCTTGGCTTGGTTCTGACCCTTGCAGCTCGGTCTGTCTCTGCTCCTGTTTGCTGTGGCCCCTCGCCTGCCTGGGGCCCCAGTGCCAAGCCACACACCCTGCTGCCAGCCAAGACCCCCAGGGCGTCTTTGGAGTGCCACACCCCGAGTTTGCGGGAGGCTGCGCTGGGGGTGGGCCCTTGTGCTTGGGAAGGGCAGGAATAGGGGCACCGGGGGGCCCTGGTCCCAGAGCCGTGTGGGGAGGCCCCAGCCCCCTGCCCCCCTGTGACAGCGCATCAGGGAGCCCCCGACCCTGCCCCCGGCCGCAGCCAGCTGGGACTGTCGGGCAGCCCGTAGAGCAGGTTTACTGGGTCTCCGGGACGCGGGCGATGGCAGCAGGATGCCCTGGGGGTGGACAGCCCGATCCCTCCTGGGGGAGGGGTTCAAGGGCCCCTGACCCCCCCCCCCCAGCTTTAGTCTGCCCAGCTCATCCTCCTCCCCCAGCCCCACCCCTTCCGTTGTCCAAACGCCTTCCCGGGCCAGGTGTGACGCGCCGGGCCAGTGCCTACGAGTCTTGGCTCAGGGGCCCGCCCCCCGCTGGGCCCTGCACAGACACACACACACAGACAGACAGACACACACAGACACATGCACACAGACAGACACACAGACACACACACACAGACACACACACAGACACACACACACACAGACAGACAGACACACACAGACACATGCACACAGACAGACACACAGACACACACACAGAGACACACAGATAGACACATAGACAGACACACACACAGAGAGACACACAGACACACACACACAGACACACAGACACACACACAGACACACACACACACACAGACACACAGACACATAGACAGACACACACACAGAGACACAGAGACACACAGACACACACACACAGACACACAGACAGACACATAGACAGACACACACACACAGAGACACAGAGACACACAGACAGACACACACAGACACACACACAGAGACACAGAGACACACACACACACAGACACAGAGACACACAGATAGACACATAGACAGACACACACACACAGACACAGAGACACACAGACACACACAGACAGACACACAGATACAGACACACAGAGACACAGACACACAGACACACAGACAGACACACAGACACACACACACACACACACAGACACAGACACACACACACACAGACACACACAGACACACACAGACAGACACACAGATACAGACACACAGAGACACAGACACACAGACAGACACACAGACACACACACACACACACACAGACACAGACACACACACACACAGACAGACACACACACACAGACACAGAGACACACACACAGATACAGACACACAGACAGACACACACACACACAGACACACAGACAGACACAGACACAGAGACACACAGATAGACAGAAACACACACACACACACACACACACACACACACACACACACACACACACACAGCCGCGAAGGCTCACAAAAGCAGACCACCCCCCCCTGCGTCACACCCCCTTGGAGCAGAGCCCAGCCCCACGGACAGGGCTGCCCCTTGGAAGCTGACCGGGTTGGGTTGGCACAAAGCTGGAGGCTCGGAGCTGGGGGCGGGGGGCTCGGGGCCCAGCAGGAGGCTGGCAGGCGGGTGCCAGCGCAGGGGTGAGGACAGGCCCTTGCCAGGGGCCCCGGGCTGGCCCCGCTGTGCATGCCCTGTCCAGGGCTCAGCCTGTCCCACGTGCAGCAGCGCCCCTCGCCCAGCCTGTGCCATCAGGAGCGCCCATCGGCAGGGGCCAGAGACTTCCACCTGGCCCCCCCCACCCCCATGCCCTGCTGCTCCGGGCGCTGCCCCCTGCAGGCCAGTTCTGGGAATACTTAATGTCTCCCCAGCTCTGAGCTGCTGCTCCCTGACCCTGCACCCCCAAGCCGGGCCCAGGTGCTGTAGCTGTGAGTGCTCCTGCCTGGGCGCATCAGGAGCCGGCCGAGGACAGGAGCTGGTCGGACGCTGGGCTGGGCACAGCCTGGGCAGGGTCGTACGGGCTCTGGGCTGGGCTGGGCTGGGCAGGGTCGTACGGGCGCTGGGCTGGGCTGGGCTGGGCAGGGTCGTACGGGCTCTGGGCTGGGCTGGGCTGGGCTGGGCAGGGTCGTACGGGCGCTGGGCTGGGCTGGGCTGGGCTGGGCAGGGTCGTACGGGCTCTGGGCTGGGCTGGGCTGGGCTGGGCTGGGCAGGGTCGTACGGGCGCTGGGCTGGGCTGGGCTGGGCAGGGTCGTACGGGCGCTGGGCTGGGCTGGGCTGGGCAGGGTCGTACGGGCGCTGGGCTGGGCTGGGCTGGGCAGGGTCGTACGGGCTCTGGGCTGGGCTGGGCTGGGCTGGGCAGGGTCGTACGGGCGCTGGGCTGGGCTGGGCTGGGCAGGGTCGTATGGGCGCTGGGCTGGGCTGGGCTGGGCAGGGTCGTACGGGCGCTGGGCTGGGCTGGGCAGGGTCGTACGGGCGCTGGGCTGGGCTGGGCAGGGTCGTACGGGCTCTGGGCTGGGCTGGGCTGGGCTGGCAGGGCCGGGCACAGCCTGGGCAGGGTCGTACGGGCGCTGGGCTGGGCTGGGCTGGGCACAGCCTCGGCAGGGTCGTACGGGCGCTGTAGCCAGCCCCACGCTGCAGCCGGTGGTGCCCAGCGGAGTCGGGCGCTGAGAGCTCCAGGCTGGGAGGGGCTGGGCCTGGCCCAGGATGGAAGCCCCGGTGGGGAGAGAGGGCTTCCCGGTGGGCTGCCTGCCGAGGCTCCTCCCCACTCTGCAGCCAAGGCCCCAGGGCTCAGGGTGACCTTGAGGCTTGGCAGGAGAGAGCTGGATCTTCGCTGTCAGTGACAGGACTCAGAACTCCTCCGCTTCCCACAGCCACAGCGCTGGGCCTGGCACGGGTGGGGGGGTGGCTGAGAGTCGGGGGGGCACTGTTGGGTGTTCTAGGTGCCCTGGGCTGCGGGTCGGGGGGCACTGTTGGGTGTTCTAGGTGCCCTGGGCTGGGGGTCGGGGGGCACTGTTGGGTGTTCTAGGTGCCCTGGGCTGGGGGTCGGGGGGCACCGTTGGGTGTTCTAGGTGCCCTGGGCTGGGGGTCGGGGGGCACTGTTGGGTGTTCTAGGTGCCCTGGGCTGGGGGTCGGGGGGGCACCGTTGGGTGTTCTAGGTGCCCTGGGCTGGGGGTCGGGGGGCACCGTTGGGTGTTCTAGGTGCCCTGGGCTGCGGGTCGGGGGGCACCGTTGGGTGTTCTAGGTGCCCTAGGCTGGGGGTCGGGGGGCACCGTTGGGTGTTCTAGGTGCCCTGGGCTGGGGGTCGGGGGGGCACCGTTGGGTGTTCTAGGTGCCCTAGGCTGGGGGTCGGGGGGGCACCGTTGGGTGTTCTAGGTGCCCTGGGCTGCGGGTCGGGGGGCACCGTTGGGTGTTCTAGGTGCCCTGGGCTGGGGGTCGGGGGGGCACCGTTGGGTGTTCTAGGTGCCCTGGGCTGAGAGTCGGGGGGCAACGTTGGGTGTTCTAGGTGCCCTGGGCTGCGGGTCGGGGGGCACCGTTGGGTGTTCTAGGTGCCCTAGGCTGGGGGTCGGGGGGCACCGTTGGGTGTTCTAGGTGCCCTGGGCTGGGGGTCGGGGGGGCACCGTTGGGTGTTCTAGGTGCCCTAGGCTGGGGGTCGGGGGGCACCGTTGGGTGTTCTAGGTGCCCTGGGCTGCGGGTCGGGGGCACCGTTGGGTGTTCTAGGTGCCCTGGGCTGGGGGTCGGGGGGGCACCGTTGGGTGTTCTAGGTGCCCTGGGCTGAGAGTCGGGGGGCAACGTTGGGTGTTCTAGGTGCCCTGGGCTGCGGGTGGGGGGGCACCGTTGGGTGTTCTAGGTGCCCTGGGCTGAGAGTCGGGGGGCAACGTTGGGTGTTCTAGGTGCCCTGGGCTGCGGGTGGGGGGGCACCGTTGGGTGTTCTAGGTGCCCTGGGCTGAGAGTCGGTGGGCAACGTTGGGTGTTCTAGGTGCCCTGGGCTCGGGGTCGGGGGCGCACCGTTGGGTGTTCTAGGTGCCCTGGGCTGGGGGTCGGGGGGCACCGTTGGGTGTTCTAGGTGCCCTGGGCTGGGGGTCGGGGGCACCGTTGGGGTGTTCTAGGTGCCCTGGGCTGGGGGTCGGGGGGCACCGTTGGGTGTTCTAGGTGCCCTGGGCTGGGGCAGTGAGTGGGGCGTGGGGGGCACCAGCCTGTGGTCTTTGTCCTGGGTCAGTATTTGTGACTCTGCTCCCTGTGGGAGAGGGTGAGCTGGCTCCCCGTGGAGCAGGGGGACCCCGTGGTCCCAGTCTGGGGGGCGCTGGGCGGGGGCAGCAGTTGTGGGGCTGGGGAGGTGGCTGGTGGGGCCCTGCTGGCAGCTCAGGGTCCCTGCCCTGCTCTCAGCTTTGCTAGGGCTCTTAGCGAGCGGGCGGGTGCCCGGAGGGGAGCCCCACGTCTGCCTCTTAGCCCCAGTGCCCCTCAGAGCCTGCTCTGCCCAGCGCCGGGGGCTGAGGGGGCCCAGGGCATTGGCTCTCCCCAGGGAGCGTCGGCCGAGAGGTGCTGGGGGCTGCGACCGGCCTGGCCCGCGGCAGGCGCTGCTGGGCGCTCCCTCGCCTCCCCCCGCCCTGCAGCGGGGGTGCCCTCCTCCCCCCAGCCGGGAGCCGTGCCAGCACATGCTAATTGGCTGTAATGGGGGAAGCGTTATCAACTGCAATACTTAATTAGCGCCGCTCCATTGTGATGCAAAACCCGCGCGGACTAATTCATTCATTCCAGCCGCTGACTTAATCAGCGCCCCGCCGCCGCCGGCGCAGCCCCGCCCACCCCGCCCACGAGGGGGCGCTGGCGCGGGGCACCGCTACTTGGTCCACCCCGGCCGGGGAGAGCGGGGCCCAGGGCGCTGTGGGTCTGGCTCGGCCCCAGCGCTGCCCCAGAGCCCAGACTCCGTTCCGCGGGGAGCAGCCCTTCTCTGGGGCGCCCGGCCTCCGGGTTTCTCTCCTGGCTCAGGGCGGGTAGTGGGCACCAGTGGTTAGAGCGGAGGATGGGCGTCCTGGCTGTGGCTCTGGGAAGGGAGCCCCACTGGGCCCTGCTCTGTGCCACGTGCCCCCGGTGCCCGCCCCGTTTGCTGCCAGCCTGAGCAGCGCAGCCGGGGGAGCTGCCTTGGCACAAGCCCTGGGGAGCTGGGCCAGCTGGCTGGGGAGCTCCACCCTCCCTGCTCCCCTCGTGCGCAGGCTGGGGCCTGGCCCCCGGCCCTGCCAGCGCCCAGTGCCAAGCCCTGGCAGCCCCTCCACAGCCCGCCCCGCCTGGCTTGGAGCCCTGCCTGGGCGGGCCTGGCACTCGCAGCCCCTGCCCTCTGGCATGGCCCCGCATGCCGAGCTGGTGCCAGCTCCCGGAGCAGAGAACAGGCCCGTGGGGCCGGGGGATTTCCCGGGGATCAGCGGTGCCCCAGGGCTGCGAGAGCGCAGGCTGCTGCAGCCGGTCACCACCCAGCCCTGCCCCCAGCCCAACGGCTCCATGGCCACAGGCAGCCCCCGGGCGCAGCGCTGGGCGCGGGCGCTGGCAGGACCACGGTGCCAGCGCTCAGAGTGCCAGGGCTGGGGCCAGGAGGTGTCAGGCCCTAGCAGCTGTGAGGGGTGGGGAGGTGGAGTAGCCAGCGGGGACTGGGAGGTGGAGTGGCCCGGGGAGGAGGGAGCCAGGTGACAGGACAGACTAACCCAGCCGAGTGGTGGGGCAGGGGCTCCGTGCTCCCTGCTTGCTTGGCCTGGGCAGGTGGGTCAAGGGTGGGGGGGAGGCAGCGCTGTGGGGGCAGAGGTGGGGGGAGGCAGCGCTGTGGGGGCAGAGGTGGGGGGCAGCGCTGTGGGGGCAGAGGTGGGGGGAGGCAGCGCTGTGGGGGCAGAGGTGGGGGGAGGCAGCGCTGTGGAGGCAGAGGTGGGGGGCAGCGCTGTGGGGGCAGAGGTGGGGGGCAGCGCTGTGGGGGCAGAGGTGGGGGGAGGCAGCGCTGTGGGGGCAGAGGTGGGGGGCAGCGCTGTGGGGGCAGAGGTGGGGGGAGGCAGCGCTGTGGGGGCAGAGGTGGGGGGAGGCAGCGCTGTGGAGGCAGAGGTGGGGGGAGGCAGCGCTGTGGGGGCAGAGGTGGGGGGCAGCGCTGTGGGGGCAGAGGTGGGGGGAGGCAGCGCTGTGGGGGCAGAGGTGGGGGGAGGCAGCGCTGTGGGGGCAGAGGTGGGGGGGCAGCGCTGTGGGGACAGAGGTGGGGGGAGGCAGCGCTGTGGGGGCAGAGGTGGGGGGGCAGCGCTGTGGGGGCAGAGGTGGGGGGAGGCAGCGTTGTGGGGGCAGAGGTGGGGGGAGGCAGCGCTGTGGGGGCAGAGGTGGGGGGGCAGCGCTGTGGGGGCAGAGGTGGGGGGAGGCAGCGCTGTGGGGGCAGAGGTGGGGGGGCAGCGCTGTGGGGACAGAGGTGGGGGGAGGCAGCGCTGTGGGGACAGAGGTGGGGGGAGGCAGCGCTGTGGGGGCAGAGGTGGGGGGGCAGCGCTGTGGGGGCAGAGGTGGGGGGTAGTGCTGTGGGGGCAGAGGTGGGGGGGCAGTGCTGTGGGGGCAGAGGTGGGGGGGCAGTGCTGTGGGGACAGAGGTGGGGGGAGGCAGCGCTGTGGGGGCAGAGGTGGGGGGGCAGTGCTGTGGGGGCAGAGGTGGGGGGGCAGCGCTGTGGAGGCAGGGGGGAGCGTGAGGAGCTCCCAGCCACAAACACTGAGGCCACGTGAGCAGCCTGAGACACTCCCGGGCTGAGCCATCTGGGTGGGAGTGGGGTAGCCCCGGACCCCTGCGTTCCCCTCCCGGGCATCACTGCACAAGGTCTCTCTCCATGGGATCCATAGGGCAGCACAATGGCCGTTCGTGTCGAGCGGCGCAGAACAAAACTCATTCCGCACATGGAGGTGAGAGGCAAACGGCCCTCTCCCTGCACCTGGCTTGGGGGGAGCGGGCTGCAGAGAGCCCTCTCTGCCAGGTAGACCCTGCCCGGGGGCACGTGGGGGCTGGGCATGCCCGGCAGAGTGGGTGCGGCGGCAGATGGGTGAAGGTGCCTCCAGTCCTGGTGGGCGGGGCCAAGCATGGACCTGGGTCCCGTGCCAACAGAGCCGAGCTGACGTGGCACAAGCCAGCCAGGCTGAAAGCAAGAGATTCCAGGGTGCGGCCAGGCAGGGCGGGAGGCAGAGGCTGGGCAGTGGTGGCCAGGCTGGGTAAGGCCGGGAGGTGGCGGCCAGGCATGGCCAGGAAGTGGTGGTCGGGCAGGGATGGGAGGTTTGACTGGGACGTGACGGCTGGGCAGGTCGGGAGGCAGAGGCTGGGCAGGGCTGGGAAGCGGCGGCAGGGCCGGGAGGCGGAGGCTCGACCGGGAGGTGGCGGCCAGGCAGGGCCGGGAAGCGGAGGCCAGGCAGAGGCCAGACCGGGAAGTGGCAGCCAGGCAGGGTCGGGAGGCGGCGGCCGGGCAGGGCCGGGAAGCGGAGGCCAGGCAGAGGCCAGACCGGGAAGTGGCAGCCAGGCAGGGTCGGGAGGCGGCGGCCGGGCAGAGGCCAGACCGGGAAGTGGCAGCCAGGCAGGGTCGGGAGGCGGCGGCCGGGCAGAGGCTAGACCGGGAAGTGGCAGCCAGGCAGGGTCGGGAGGCGGCGGCCGGGCAGAGGCTAGACCGGGAAGTGGCAGCCAGGCAGGGTCGGGAGGCGGCGGCCGGGCAGAGGCCAGACCAGGAAGTGGCAGCCAGGCAGGGTCGGGAGGCGGCGGCCGGGCAGGGTCGGGAGGCGGCGGCCGGGCAGAGGCCAGACCGGGAAGTGGCAGCCAGGCAGGGTCGGGAGGCGGCGGCCGGGCAGAGGCTAGACCGGGAAGTGGCAGCCAGGCAGGGTCGGGAGGCGGCGGCCGGGCAGAGGCCAGACCGGGAAGTGGCAGCCAGGCAGGGTCGGGAGGCGGCGGCCGGGCAGAGGCCAGACCGGGAAGTGGCAGCCAGGCAGGGTCGGGAGGCGGCGGCCGGGCAGAGGCCAGACCCGGAAGCGGCAGCCAGGCAGGGTCGGGAGGCGGCGGCCGGGCAGAGGCCAGACCAGGAAGTGGCAGCCAGGCAGGGTCGGGAGGTGGCGGCCAGGCAGGGCCGGGAGGCGGCCGGGCAGGGTCAGGAGGCGGTAGCCAGGCAGGGCAAGAGACCCGTGTTGGATGCTCTGTGGGGTGCCAGCTTTGATCTCCTGTGACAGCCGCTGCTGAGCGGGGCGGGAGCCGTCTGAAGAGCCAGGCCTCGCCCTGCCAGCCACACATCAGGGCCTGTCGCCTTGGGCATCAGTGCTCACACCACCATGGAATGTGCACACGCTGCCTGTGCGCCCCACCACATGCCATGCACTGGACGTGCCCAGTCTGCGCAACCCGGCACACGCTGAGTAAAATGCACATGCTCACTTTGCAGCTGGCATGTGCTGTGTAGCACACACAGTGTGTGCCCCCGGTACATGCTGTGTAGCACACACCTGCCCTATGTGCGACCTGACACACACCGTGTAATGAACATGCACCATCTGTGCAGCACAGAACACTGTGTAACACATACATGCTACATAGTGTGTGAACGTGCATGTGCAGTGTGCAGCCCTGCACACACTCACTGTGTAACTCATGTGCATCATACATGAGCCTGCATGCTCACTATCTGTGGAAGCCTACACACACACACACACACACACACACACACACACCCTGGACACAGACAGACGCACATGCACTGTCTGTAGTGTCCTGCACACAGACGCACACATGCTCTGTGACACACATGCCCTGTAGCAACCCCTGCCCCTGCGCTACTGCCCTGGCCCCCATGTGTCTGCTCCCCCAAACCCCCTTGGTCCCCCAGCCCCCGTGCGTCTGCTCCCTCAGCCCCCCCGGCCCCCGTGTGTCTGCTCCCTCAGCCCCCCCGGCCCCCGTGTGTCTGCTCCCTCAGGCCCCCCGGCCCCCGTGCGTCTGCTCCCCCAACCTCCCTTGGTCCCCCAGCCCCCGTGCGTCTGCTCCCTTGGCTAGTTCATTTGCTACTGGAAGGGGCCTCATGAGCCAGGGTGGGAGCTGCCCCATGCCTCGCCCCTCCCCTGTCTGTCTGTCCCACAATCCGGGCAGCTGCCTGCTCTCCCCACCTCTCTTTGCCCCCCTCCCGGGAGCCCCACTGAGCGGGGCAGGGGCACATGGCTGGGCCCAGGTCATGTGCAGTGACACCTGTGGCCCCTCTGGGGGGTCTCTGCCCTACCCATGCCCCACGGGTCTGTTTTATCCAGAGGGTCCCGCTCAGCCCACTGGTGGCAGCCTCGTGTGGGCGTGATGCACGGCAGCAGCTTCCACCGGTGCCGGGTCCAGCCGTCTCGTGGCACCTTGCCCTGCCCCTGTGCCATGGGGTGGGGGCATCGCAGGGAGCGGGTGTAGGTGGTGCCCACATCCCACCAGAGTGGCCATGCCTCATGGCTGCCCGGATGCTGGGGAGGCCGGCCATAGGGCTCAGCACAGCTGGCTCAGAGCCCAGAGCAGCCCCGTTGTGCCAGCCCAGCTGTTGTACGGGGCCTGGCGTTGGGCGTCGCATAGTGCCAGCAGCCAGAGGACACGGCTCTCGCCGCCTGGCAGGGCCCCTGAGCGAGCCCCAGGCCTATGGCTGGTGCTGTCCTGCCCCGCTCCAGGCCTGGCTTTCCTCTGGGCACCAAACATGTGCCCACCTCCAGCTGGCAGGTCCGGCAGCTCACAGGGCTTCCTCCGCAGCCTCAGCACCATGGACAGTGCCTGGCTCACACTGCTGGGGGCCGCCAGTCCCCACTCCCTCCCCTGGGCACCGGCCACGGCTCCTGTGTCGGCCGTCTCCCTGGTGCCTGCTGCCAGCCCCCCGCTGTGGGAAACGGGTGAGGCTGCTCCCCCCACTAGCCTTCCCTGCCACCCCAGGCCCGTCTCCTTTGGCGCAGGCTGCTGGCGCTCTCGCGTGGCCCCGGTGCCCGTGCAGCCGGCCCAACACGGAGAAATGGGGCCTGTCTGCCCTGGCGTACGGGGAGCTGCTGGCCTGGGGCAGGGCCCGGCAGCACCACAGCTGTGCTCCTGGGCCTGGCCGAGGCGGGCGGGCGGGCGAGGGGGCCATGGGGCTCGAGGCAGCGCTGGCCTGGCTGCGTGACAGCTGCCCACCGGGGAGGGGCCCAGGCCATGCGCCTGCTGGGAACACGCCTGGCCGGGAGCATGAGCGACGCTCTGTGCAGGCAGGGGCCGTGCGTGGGGGGCGGGGGAGATGCGGGGAACAAGGCCTGGCACTGGGTGGGGGGCTGAGGGAGGCCACGGCGGGGGCAGGTGCCATGGGCGGGGAGCAGGACGCGGTCCCCTCCCCGTGGGCAGGGTGCCAAGAGCTGGGCTCCGAGTGGGGCTCCCGTCCCCCCGCGCCGTTAAGGCTGGAGCGGCCCTCGTTAGCCTGGCGGGGCCGAGAGCAGCTTCCGCCCCCAGATCGCCATGTGGCCGCCCGTGGGCACTGGAGCCAGCCCCGCCACCCGCTCCCCCCACGCGTGGCAGGGAACCTGGCTCCGAGCTATCGCCAAGGTGACATCATGAGCATCCAGCCTGTTCCCATGGCAACGCAGCAGCAGGTGAGCGGGGAGGAAGAGCGGCAGGGCCCAGGCCCAGGGCAAGTGGGGACCCAGGCAGGGCAGTGCCCAGCGCGTGGTGCCCTCCCCACGGGGGCTGCCCACCGGGGAGCGGGCCATGCTGGGACCCCCCGCCAGGGGCACTGGTTCTGCACGAGCTGGGGGGATGTTTTCTGGGTCTGTCTGGTATGAGCCACCCCAGGGTGCCAGGCGCCGCACCGACCACTGTGGCAGCACAGCCAGTGGTTCTCGCAGTGGCTAGAGGGCTGCTGGCAGGGTGGTGGTGGCAGCTGGCCGGGTGCCTGTGGCAGGGTGGTGGTGGCTGTGGCCGGCAGAAGCTGGTCCAATAGGAGCTGCCCCTGCCCATGGTGGGGCCAGAGGGGCAGGGGGCTGGCGCTGTGCTGCAGGATTCCTCCGGCAAACGGATTTGCACCTGGCTGAATCACCCAGCTGTGGGGCCTGAGCAGGGCCACGAGTGGGCTCTGGCTGGGCAGTGCGGGGTGCGGGGAGCACACACGGGTTTGCATGTAGCGTGTGGGCTTTGCAACGTGCGGCTGCACGGGATGTACATCCTGGTGAGTTGGTGTGTACGGTGTGTGTGTGAGAGCCCTCTGTGGGTGTGAGACAGCAGTGCGTGCCTGTGTGTGTGGGTGAGACGTCTGTGTGTGTGTGACACCGCACTGTGCATATGTGTCGGGGTGAGGTGTTTCTGTGTATGCATGTGTATTGCAGTGAGGTGTGTGTGTGAGAGAGAGAGAGAGAGCGACCGCACTGTGCATGCATGTTGGGGTGAGATGGTTGTGTGGGTGTGTGTGTGAAAGACACTGCACTGTGCATGCGTGTCGAGGTGCGCTGTGTGTGTGTGTGTGTGTGTGTGAAAGACACTGCACTGTGCATGCGTGTCAGGGTGTGCTCTGTGTGTGTGTGTGTGTGTGTGAAAGACACTGCACTGTGCATGCGTGTTGGGGTGCGCTCTGTGTGTGTGTGTGTGTGTGTGAAAGACACTGCACTGTGCATGTGTGTCGAGGTGTGCTCTGTGTGTGTGTGTGTGTGTGAAAGACACTGCACTGTGCATGCGTGTCGGGGTGCGCTCTGTGTGTGTGTGTGAGACACTGCACTGTGCATGCGTGTCGAGGTGCGCTCTGTGTGTGTGTGTGTGTGAAAGACACTGCACTGTGCATGCGTGTCGAGGTGCGCTGTGTGTGTGTGTGTGTGTGTGTGAAAGACACTGCACTGTGCATGCGTGTCGGGGTGCGCTCTGTGTGTGTGTGCGAGACACTGCACTGTGCATGCGTGTCGGGGTGCGCTGTGTGTGTGTGTGTGACACTGCACTGTGCATGAGTGTCGGGGTGCGCTCTGTGTGTGTGTGCGAGACACTGCACTGTGCATGCGTGTCGGGGTGTGCTCTGTGTGTGTGTGAGACACTGCACTGTGCATGCGTGTCGGGGTGCGCTCTGTGTGTGTGTGTGACACTGCACTGTGCATGCGTGTCGGGGTGTGCTGTGTGTGTGTGTGTGAGACACTGCACTGTGCATGCGTGTCGGGGTGCGCTCTGTGTGTGTGTGAGACACTGCACTGTGCATGCGTGTCGGGGTGCGCTCTGTGTGTGTGTGAGACACTGCACTGTGCATGCGTGTCGGGGTGCGCAGTGTGTGTGTGTGTGTCGGGGTGAGGGCCATGTTACGAGGGCAGGTCCCTGGATGATCTGGGCACCGCTGGCTGGTTAAATCAGTGGGCTAGGAAATGTCGTTGTACGGGGGGGGGGTAACTGCATGAATTGCCCCCAGGCTGGGGATTAGCAGCTTGGCTCGGCTGGTGCCGACTGCGGGGGAAGCCGGGGGTGGGGGCAGCTGCTGGCTCTGTTCCAGCGGTGCCCGCGCTGGTGGGCAGAGCTGTGCGGGGCTCTGTCCAGTCTCTCCGGCCAGCTCAGAAGTGCCACGGTGCCCGCAGGGCCGGATGCCCGGCTAGACCCGCCCCGCCCAGGCTGCTGCACAGCCCATGACCCCGAGCTGGAGCAGGGTCCCTGGATTCGCTTTTGCCCCCGATGGGCCACGTGGGGCTGGCCGGGCGTGGCCTGCGTGGCCCCTGGTGGCACCGAGCGCTCCCGGTGGCAGCAGGGTCAGTAACGGGTTTGCCCTTCCCAGAGGCGCCCTGTCCCCTCACTCAGCCGGCTGGGGCCAGGCCGGGTCGCGGCACCGTGTCCACTCACCCCTGCCAGGGACCCAGGGCCCGGGGCAGCGTGTCCGAGAGGGGCTCTGGGGCAGGGACGGAGGCCGAGGACTTCAGAGCCCCCCCACAGCCTGCCCCCCCCATGGGTCCCTGCAGGCCCCTTGTACCCAGGGGGCAAAAACAGAGACCACAGGGAAGCCTCCCTGTCTTGCCCCTGCGTGTCCCCCCCGCTCCCCGCCATTCCCCCCCTGCTCCCAGCCTGCCTGTCCACCCCGCTCCCCACCATTCCCCCTGCTCCCAGCCTGCCTGTCCCCCCCGCTCCCCGCCATTCCCCCTGCTCCCAGCCTGCCTGTCCACCCCGCTCCCCGCCATTCCCCCCCTGCTCCCAGCCTGCCTGTCCACCCCGCTCCCCGCCATTCCCCCCCTGCTCCCAGCCTGTCTGTCCCCCCCGCTCCCCGCCATTCCCCCCCTGCTCCCAGCCTGTCTGCCCACCCCGCTCCCCGCCATTCCCCCCTGCTCCCAGCCTGCCTGCCCACCCCGCTCCCCGCCATTCCCCCCCTGCTCCCAGCCTGCCTGTCCCCCCCGCTCCCCGCCATTCCCCCCTGCTCCCAGCCTGCCTGTCCCCCCCGCTCCCCGCCATTCCCCCCCTGCTCCCAGCCTGCCTGTCCCCCCCGCTCCCCGCCATTCCCCCCCTGCTCCCAGCCTGCCTGCCCACCCCGCTCCCCGCCATTCCCCCCTGCTCCCAGCCTGCCTGCCCACCCCGCTCCCCGCCATTCCCCCCCTGCTCCCAGCCTGCCTGTCCCCCCGCTCCCCGCCATTCCCCCCCTGCTCCCAGCCTGCCTGTCCCCCCCGCTCCCCGCCATTCCCCCCCTGCTCCCAGCCTGCCTGTCCCCCCCGCTCGCCGCCATTCCCCCCCTGCTCCCAGCCTGTCTGTCCCCCCCGCTCCCCACCATTCCCCCCCTGCTCCCAGCCTGTCTGTCCCCCCCTGCTCCCCGCCATTCCCCCCCCTGCTCCCCCCCTGCCATTCCCCCCCCCCTGCTCCCAGCCTGTCTGTCCCCCCCTGCTCCCCGCCATTCCCCCTGCTCCCAGCCTGCCATTCCCCCTGCTCCCAGCCTGTCTGTCCCCCCCGCTCCCCGCCATTCCCCCCTGCTCCCAGCCTGTCTGTCCCCCCCGCTCCCCGCCATTCCCCCCCTGCTCCCAGACTGCCTGTCCCCCCCGCTCCCCGCCATTCCCCCCCTGCTCCCAGCCTGTCTGTCCCCCCGCACTCCCCGCCATTCCCTCCCTGCTCCCAGCCTGTCTGTCCCCCCCACTCCCCGCCATTCCCCCCCTGCTCCCAGCCTGTCTGTCCCCCCCGCTCCCCGCCATTCCCCCCTGCTCCCAGCCTGTCTGTCCCCCCCGCTCCCCACCATTCCCTCCCCCACTCCCAGCCTGTCTGTCCCCCCCCCCCCCGCCATTCCCCCCTGCTCCCAGCCTGTCTGTCCCCCCCGCTCCCCGCCATTCCCCCCTGCTCCCAGCCTGTCTGTCCCCCCACTCCCCGCCATTCCCCCTGCTCCCAGCCTGTCTGTCCCCCCCGCTCCCCGCCATTCCCTCCCCCACTCCCAGCCTGTCTGTCCCCCCCCCGCCATTCCCCCCCTGCTCCCAGCCTGCCTGTCCCCCCCGCTCCCCGCCATTCCCCCCTGCTCCCAGCCTGTCTGTCCCCCCCACTCCCCGCCATTCCCCCCTGCTCCCAGCCTGTCTGTCCCCCCCGCTCCCCGCCATTCCCTCCCCCACTCCCAGCCTGTCTGTCCCCCCCCCCCCCCCCCGCTCCCCGCCATTCCCCCCTGCTCCCAGCCTGTCTGTCCCCCCCGCTCCCCGCCATTCCCCCTGCTCCCAGCCTGCCCTGTCCCCCCCCCCGCTCCCAGCCATTCCCCCCCTGCTCCCAGCCTGTCTGTCCCCCCCGCTCCCCGCCATTCCCCCCCTGTTTCCAGACTGCCTGTCCCCCCCCCGCTCCCCGCCATTCCCCCCCTGCTCCCAGCCTGTCTGTCCCCCCCGCTCCCCGCCATTCCCTCCCCCACTCCCAGCCTGTCTGTCCCCCCCGCTCCCCGCCATTCCCCCCCTGCTCCCAGCCTGTCTGTGCCCCCCCCGCTCCCCGCCATTCCCCCCCTGCTCCCAGCCTGTCTGTGCCCCCCGCTCCCCGCCATTCCCCCCCTGCTCCCAGCCTGTCTGTCCCCCCCCGCTCCCCGCCATTCCCCCCCTGCTCCCAGCCTGCCTGTCCCCCCCCACTCCCCGCCATTCCCCCTGCTCCCAGCCTGTCTGTCCCCCCCGCTCCCCGCCATTCCCCCCCTGCTCCCAGCCTGTCTGTCCCCCCCGCTCCCTGCCATTCCCCCCCTGCTCCCAACCTGTCTGTCCCCCCCGCTCCCCGCCATTCCCCCCCTGCTCCCCGCCATTCCCCCCTGCTCCCAGCCTGTCTGTCCCCCCCTGCTCCCCACCATTCCCCCCCTGCTGCCAGCCTGTCTGTCCCCCCCTGCTCCCCGCCATTCCCCCCCTGCTCCCAGCCTGTCTGTCCCCCCCGCTCCCCGCCATTCCCCCCCTGCTCCCAGCCTGTCTGTCCCCCCCTGCTCCCCACCATTCCCCCCCTGCTCCCAGCCTGTCTGTCCCCCCCTGCTCCCCGCCATTCCCCCCCTGCTCCCAGCCTGTCTGTCCCCCCCGCTCCCCGCCATTCCCCCCCTGCTCCCAGCCTGTCTGTCCCCCCCGCTCCCCGCCATTCCCCCCCTGCTCCCAGCCTGCCTGTCCCCCCCCCCGCTCCCAGCCATTCCCCCCCTGCTCCCAGCCTGTCTGTCCCCCCCTGCTCCCAGCCTGTCTGTCCCCCCCTGCTCCCAGCCTATCTGCCCCCCCCCCGCGCTCCCCACCAGTGCCTCCCCCTGCTCCTGGCCTGTCTGTGCCCCCCCACCCCATATATGCTTGTCCTGCCCCACCCTGGCTCTGTGGGACCCCCTGCAGCCCAGACTGGTCCCCCTGGTGCCTGTGCAGCGCCCCAGGCCCTGCTGAGCCGCGGAGGGGGGGCTGGGGAGTGTGTGAGGAGGGTTAATTACTGCCCTGCTCCATGTAATTGCTGATTAAACCCGAACCAGCCAATTAGCAGCAGCAATTACAGCTCGGCACAATCGCTATTTTATCATTTGTTAATCAAACGCTTAGTTAGAGCCGGTTAGTCACTCGGCGGGGGGGGGGGGGGGGGGGGGGGGCAGGGCAGGGCCAGGCTCCACGAAGGGGCGGGGCCTCAGGAAGAAGGGGGTGGGGCTGTGGAGGGGGGAGCCCAGGGCTGGGGCAGCAGGTTGGGTTTGCTTGGCACCAGCAGGGCTGTGTGTGCAGACTCCCTGGCCCGGGCAGTGTCACTGTGACACAGGTACACAGGTGCATGCGCACACAGGCACACAGGCACACAGGCACACATACACACAGGCACACAGGCACACAGACACACATACACACAGGCGTGAACACTCACACAACCACACAGGCGCACACGCACAAAGGCACACATACACACAGGCGCTCACACTCACACAGGCACACAGGTGCACACAGGCACACAGGTGCACACACACACACAGGCACACATACACACAGGCACACACACTCACACAACCACACAGACGCACAGGTGCACAGGGGCACATACACACAGGCGCACACTCACACAACCACATAGGCTCACAGGCACACACGCACACAGGTGCACACTCACACAACCACATAGGCACACAGGCACACAGGCGCGCTCACTCACACAACCACACAGGCACACACGCACACAGGCACACATACACACAGGTGCGCACACTCACACAACCACACAGGCACACACACACACAGGCACACATATGCACAGGCGTGCACACTCACACAACCACACAGGCACACAACCACACAGGCGTGCACACTCACACAGGCGCACACGCACACAGGCACACATACGCACAGGCGTGCACACTCACACAACCACACAGGCACACAACCACACAGGCGTGCACACTCACACAACCACACAGGCGCACACGCCCACAGGCACACATACACACAGGCGCGCACACTCTCACAACCACACAGGCACACATACACACAGGCACGCACACTTACACAACCACACAGGCGCACAGGCACACATACACACAGGCGTGAACACTCACACAACCACACAGGCGCACGTGCACACAGGCACACATACACACAGGCACGCACACTCACACAATCACACAGGCGCACACGCACAAAGGCACACATACACACAGGCGCTCACACTCACACAGGTACACAGGTGCATGCGCACACACTCACACAACCACACAGGCACACATACACACAGGCGCGCACACTCTCACAACCACACAGGCACACATACACACAGGCGTGCACACTCACACAACCACACAGGCGCGCACACTCTCACAACCACACAGGCACACATACACACAGGCGTGCACACTCACACAACCACACAGGCACACATACACACAGGCGCGCACACTCTCACAACCACACAGGCACACATACGCACAGGCGTGCACACTCACACAACCACACAGGCACACAACCACACAGGCGTGCACACTCACACAACCACACAGCCACACAGGCGCACATGCACACAGGCGCACATACACACAGGCGCGCACACTCACACAACCACACAGGCACACATACACACAGGCACACATACACACAGGTGTGCACACTCACACAACCACACAGGCACACACGCACACAGGCACACATACACACAGGCGCACACACTCACACAAGCACACAAGCACACATACGCACAGGCGCGCACACTCACACAACCACACAGGCACACACACACACAGGCACACATACGCACAGGCGTGCACACTCACACAACCACACAGGCACACAACCAAACAGGCGTGCACACTCACACAACCACACAGGCGCACATGCACACAGGCGCACATACACACAGGCGCACACACTCACACAACCACACAGGCGCACATGCACACAGGCGCACATGCACACAGGCGCACACACACACACAACCACACAGGCGCACATGCACACAGGCGCACATACACACAGGCGTGCACACTCACACAACCACACAGGCACACACGCACACATACACACAGGTGCACACACTCACACAACCACACAGGCACACACGCACACAGGCGCACATACACACAGGCGCACATACACACAGGCGTGCACACTCACACAACCACACAGGCGTGCACACTCACACAACCACACAGGCGCGCACACTCACACAATCACACAGGCACACACGCACACATACACACAGGTGCACACACTCACACAACCACACAGGCACGCACGCACACAGGCGCACATACACACAGGTGCGCACACTCACACAACCACACAGGCATGCACGCACACAGGCACACATACACACAGGCGCGCACACTCACACAACCACACAGGCACGCACGCACACAGGCACACATACACACAGGCGCACACACACACACAACCACACAGGCACACAGGCACACATACACACAGGCACACACACACACAGGCACACATACGCACAGGCGTGCACACTCACACAAACACACAGGCACACATGCACACAGGCACACATACACACAGGCGCGCACACTCACACAGGCACACAGGCGCACACACACACAGAGGCATGCACATTCACACAACCACACAGACGCACAGGCGCACATACACACAGGCGCACATACACACAGGCGCACACTCACACAACCACACAGGTGCACACACACACAGGCGCACACTCACACAACCACATAAGGCACACGCGCACACAGGCGCACACTCACACAACCACACAGGCGCACAGGCACACAGGCGCACAGGCGCACAGATGTACATGCGCACAGATGCACACGTGCACACACTCGCACGCACACACATGCACACAGACACTGAGGGGCTGTGGGAGAGGGCAGGGAACTAACGCAAATCAGGATGGGGGGGACAGCCCCGGCCACGCACCCTGGGTGGCTTTTCTCGTGCGCTGGCGGGGGGCCCGTTGCGTCACACACAGTGCCAGCCGATACCCGGGCAGGAAGTCACCAGGATCCAACGGGGGGGTCCCCTGGCTCAGAGTGGCCGGACCGGGGGCTTGGCACGGCAGGGCTGTGCTGGTGTCGCTGGCCCTGGGGGGGCCGGGGCTGGCTCTGCCTAGTGAACGTCGCTGTCAGTGGCATGGCAGGAAACAGCCACCCCGGGAAACCTGGTTGCTGGCTAGAGAGCAGAGGCCAGGGCAGTAATGATGGGGCCAGAGCACTGTCCGGTCTGGGGGTGTGTCCAGGGGCCCCGTGCACTGTCCGGTCTGGGGGTGCGGCCAGAGGCCCCGTGCACTGTCCGGTCTGGGGGTGCGGCCAGGGGCCCCGTGCACTGTCCGGTCTGGGGGTGCGGCCAGGGGCCCCGTGCACCGTCCGGTCTGGGGGTGCGGCCAGGGGCCCCGTGCACTGTCCGGTCTGGGGGTGCGGCCAGAGGCCCCGTGCACTGTCCGGTCTGGGGGTGTGTCCAGGGGCCCCGTGCACTGTCCGGTCTGGGGGTGCCGCCAGGGGCCCCGTGCACCGTCCGGTCTGGGGGTGCGGCCAGGGGCCCCGTGCACTGTCCGGTCTGGGGGTGCGGCCAGAGGCCCCGTGCACTGTCCGGTCTGGGGGTGCAGCCAGGGGCCCCGTGCACCGTCCGGTCTGGGGGTGCGGCCAGGGGCCCCGTGCACTGTCCGGTCTGGGGGTGCGGCCAGAGGCCCCGTGCACTGTCCGGTCTGGGGGTGTGTCCAGGGGCCCCGTGCACTGTCCGGTCTGGGGGTGCCGCCAGGGGCCCCGTGCACCGTCCGGTCTGGGGGTGCGGCCAGGGGCCCCGTGCACTGTCCGGTCTGGGGGTGCGGCCAGGGGCCCCGTGCACTGTCCGGTCTGGGGGTGCAGCCAGGGGCCCCGTGCACTGTCCGGTCTGGGGGTGCGGCCAGGGGCCCCGTGCACTGTCCGGTCTGGGGGTGCGGCCAGGGGCCCCGTGCACTGTCCGGTCTGGGGGTGCGGCCAGGGGCCCCGTGCACTGTCCGGTCTGGGGGTGCGGCCAGGGGCCCCGTGCACCGTCCGGTCTGGGGGTGCGTCCAGGGGCCCCGTGCACTGTCCGGTCTGGGGGTGCAGCCAGGGGCTCCGTGCACCGTCCGGTCTGGGGGTGCAGCCAGGGGCCCCGTGCACTGTCCGGTCTGGGGGTGCCGCCAGGGGCTCCATGCACGGGGCAGAGGGTGCTGCTGGCACAGGTTGGCAGGTATCGCATGAGGAGATCGCGGGGGTGGCTGGGCCCTGGCGTGGCGGCACTACGTGGTGTGTGGCTGGTTGGGTCGCTGCAGGGCTTGGTTGCTGTCAGTTTTTTGACAGGGGGGAGTCTGTTGGGGGCTGAGGGTGCCTGGGCCTGAGGACTGGCCTGTCTCCCAGCTCTGTGGGGACGGGGCCGGTGGGCGCTGGACATCGCTTCAGGGCCAGGAATGGGGGCTGCACGGCAGGTGTGGGGAGCCGTGAGCACCCAGGGCCAGGCTGGGGCCCGGGGCCACGGGGCTTTCCTGGGCTGTGCCCGGCACGGGGCCATGGGTCAGGCCGGATGTTGGTAAATGGGCCGGGGTCCGAGAAGGGCCACGACCGACCAAGGGGCTGGAAGCTGCCGTCTGGCCAGAGAGCCGCGGCTGCGGGGATCCCTACGCGGGCTCGGGCCCTTCCCTCAGCCGGGCACCAGGGCCGGTGCTTAGCGGGGGCCCCGGGCCCATTTGGGCTGCTGTCCTAGGCCTGACCCTGGGCCGTCCCTGGCTGCACCGTCCTGCCGCAGCCTGGCTCCTGGCCCCACTCCGGCCTCCCTCCTGCCAGGTGCCCAGCAGAGCGCCACGGTGGCCAACCCCATGCCAGGGGCCGCGTCAGACCTGCTGCCCCACTTCCAGCTGGAGCCCCAGGACGTCTACATCGTCAAGAACAAGCCTGTGAGCCTGGCCTGCCGGGCCGCGCCCGCCACCCAGATCTACTTCAAGTGCAACGGAGAGTGGGTGCACCAGGGGGAGCACGTCACGCAGCGCAGCACGGACCCGGGCACCGGTAAGGGCGGGAGGGACCCGGGCACCGGTAAGGGCGGGAGGGACCCGGGCACCGGTAAGGGCGGGAGAGACCCGGGCACCGGTAAGGGCGGGAGGGACCCGGGCACCGGTAAGGGCGGGAGGGATCCGGGCACCGGTAAGGGCGGGAGGGACCCGGGCACCGGTAAGGGCGGGAGGGACCCGGGCACCGGTAAGGGCGGGAGGGATCCGGGCACCGGTAAGGGCGGGAGAGACCCGGGCACCGGTAAGGGCGGGAGGGACCCGGGCACCGGTAAGGGCGGGAGGGATCCGGGCACCGGTAAGGGCGGGAGGGACCCGGGCACCGGTAAGGGCGGGAGAGACCCGGGCACCGGTAAGGGCGGGAGGGATCCGGGCACCGGTAAGGGCGGGAGGGATCCGGGCACCGGTAAGGGCGGGAGGGATCCGGGCACCGGTAAGGGCGGGAGGGACCCGGGCACCGGTAAGGGCGGGAGGGACCCGGGCACCGGTAAGGGCGGGAGGGATCCGGGCACCGGTAAGGGCGGGAGGGATCCGGGCACCGGTAAGGGCGGGAGGGATCCGGGCACCGGTAAGGGCGGGAGAGACCCGGGCACCGGTAAGGGCGGGAGGGATCCGGGCACCGGTAAGGGCGGGAGGGATCCGGGCACCGGTAAGGGCGGGAGAGACCCGGGCACCGGTAAGGGCGGGAGGGACCCGGGCACCGGTAAGGGCGGGAGGGACCCGGGCACCGGTAAGGGCGGGAGGGACCCGGGCACCGGTAAGGGCGGGAGAGACCCGGGCACCGGTAAGGGCGGGAGGGACCCGGGCACCGGTAAGGGCGGGAGAGACCCGGGCACCGGTAAGGGCGGGAGGGACCCGGGCACTGGTAAGGGCGGGAGGGACCCGGGCACCGGTAAGGGCGGGAGAGACCCGGGCACCGGTAAGGGCGGGAGAGACCCGGGCACCGGTAAGGGCGGGAGGGACCCGGGCACCGGTAAGGGCGGGAGGGATCCGGGCACCGGTAAGGGCGGGAGGGACCCGGGCACCGGTAAGGGCGGGAGGGACCCGGGCACCGGTAAGGGCGGGAGGGATCCGGGCACCGGTAAGGGCGGGAGAGACCCGGGCACCGGTAAGGGCGGGAGAGACCCGGGCACCGGTAAGGGCGGGAGGGACCCGGGCACCGGTAAGGGCGGGAGGGATCCGGGCACCGGTAAGGGCGGGAGGGATCCGGGCACCGGTAAGGGCGGGAGAGACCCGGGCACCGGTAAGGGCGGGAGAGACCCGGGCACCGGTAAGGGCGGGAGGGATCCGGGCACCGGTAAGGGCGGGAGGGATCCGGGCACTGGTAAGGGCGGGAGAGACCCGGGCACTGGTAAGGGCGGGAGAGACCCGGGCACCGGTAAGGGCGGGAGAGACCCGGGCACCGGTAAGGGCGGGAGGGACCCGGGCACCGGTAAGGGCGGGAGGGACCCGGGCACCGGTAAGGGCGGGAGGGACCCGGGCACCGGTAAGGGCGGGAGGGATCCGGGCACCGGTAAGGGCGGGAGGGATCCGGGCACCGGTAAGGGCGGGAGAGACCCGGGCACCGGTAAGGGCGGGAGAGACCCGGGCACCGGTAAGGGCGGGAGGGATCCGGGCACCGGTAAGGGCGGGAGGGACCCGGGCACCGGTAAGGGCGGGAGAGACCCGGGCACCGGTAAGGGCGGGAGGGACCCGGGCACCGGTAAGGGCGGGAGGGATCCGGGCACCGGTAAGGGCGGGAGGGATCCGGGCACCGGTAAGGGCGGGAGGGACCCGGGCACCGGTAAGGGCGGGAGGGACCCGGGCACCGGTAAGGGCGGGAGAGACCCGGGCACCGGTAAGGGCGGGAGGGACCCGGGCACCGGTAAGGGCGGGAGGGACCCGGGCACCGGTAAGGGCGGGAGAGACCCGGGCACCGGTAAGGGCGGGAGGGACCCGGGCACCGGTAAGGGCGGGAGGGATCCGGGCACCGGTAAGGGCGGGAGGGACCCGGGCACCGGTAAGGGCGGGAGGGACCTGGGCACCGGTAAGGGCGGGAGAGACCCGGGCACCGGTAAGGGCGGGAGAGACCCGGGCACCGGTAAGGGCGGGAGGGACCCGGGCACCGGTAAGGGCGGGAGGGACCCGGGCACCGGTAAGGGCGGGAGAGACCCGGGCACCGGTAAGGGCGGGAGGGACCCGGGCACCGGTAAGGGCGGGAGGGACCCGGGCACCGGTAAGGGCGGGAGAGACCCGGGCACCGGTAAGGGCAGCGCAGACCCGGGCACCGGTAAGGGCGGGAGAGACCCGGGCACCGGTAAGGGCAGCGCAGACCCGGGCACCGGTAAGGGCGGGAGAGACCCGGGCACCGGTAAGGGCAGCGCAGACCCGGGCACCGGTAAGGGCGGGAGAGACCCGGGCACCGGTAAGGGCGGGAGAGACCCGGGCACCGGTAAGGGCGGGAGAGACCCAGGCACCAATAAGGGCAGCAGGGACCCAGGGCCTGGGCTGGCCGTGCATGTGGGCAGATGGGTAGCAGGTGGCTGCCAGGCTGGGGCTGCCACACTCAGAATCCCAGCTCCTCTGCATGTGCCCAGGATGAGGCCGGGGTGGTACCGCAGCTCTGCACACCCTCGCCGGGAGCCTGAGGGGCAGGTTCTGGGCTCAGAGGTGGCACCATCCCGGTACGTCACCCCTCCCTGACACTGCTCCCTCCCCAGGTCTGCCCCTCATGGACGTCCGCATCGATATCTCCCGGCAGCAGGTGGAGCGGGTCTTTGGGCTGGAGGAGTACTGGTGCCAGTGCGTCGCCTGGAGCGCCTCGGGGACCACCAAGAGCCAGAAGGCCTTCGTGCGCATTGCCTGTGAGTGTGGCGGGCACCAGCCATGCACCCCAAGCCAGACCCAGCACTGGCACTGGGGCCGTGTCCATTGGGCGAGGGACGGGCTCCCCGCCAGACCCAGCACTGGCACCGGGGCTGTGCCCGTTGGGTGAGGGACGGGCTCCCCTCCAGACCCAGCACTGGCACCGGGGCCGTGCCCGCTGGGCGAGGGACGGGCTCCCCGCCAGACCCAGCACTGGCACCGGGGCCGTGCCCGCTGGGCGAGGGACGGGCTCCCCGCCAGACCCAGCACTGGCACCGGGGCCGTGCCCGTTGGGCGAGGGATGGGCTCCCCACCAGACCCAGCACTGGCACCGGGGCCGTGCCCGCTGGGCGAGGGACGGGCTCCCCGCCAGACCCAGCACTGGCACCAGGGCCGTGCCCGTTGGGCGAGGGACGGGCTCCCCGCCAGACCCAGCACTGGCACCGGGGCTGTGCCCACTGGGCGAGGGACGGGCTCCCCGCCAGACCCAGCACTGGCACCGGGGCCATGCCCGCTGGGCGAGGGACGGGCTCCCCGCCAGACCCAGCACTGGCACCGGGGCTGTGCCCACTGGGCGAGGGACGGGCTCCCCGCCAGACCCAGCACTGGCACCGGGGCCGTGCCCGCTGGGCGAGGGACGGGCTCCCCGCCAGACCCAGCACTGGCACCGGGGCTGTGCCCGCTGGGCGAGGGACGGGCTCCTTGGCTCGAGATCCTGAGCTGGCTGAGCCCGTGGGAGCTGTGCCAGGCCCCGTCTGGGATGCTCCAGTCCAGGCAGATGCCCAGGGCTGTGCAGGGTTCCGCGTGTGCCATGCCGAGGGCCCAGTGCCGCAGGGCAGGGGATCTCATCTCAGCTGCCCCGTTCTGCCCCGCTCTGCAGACCTGAGGAAGAACTTTGAGGAGGAGCCGGTGGGCCAGGAGGTCTCCATCGAGCAGACGATCGTGCTGCGGTGCCAGCCCCCGGAGGGCGTCCCGCCGGCGGAGGTGAGTCCGGCCCCAGGTCTCCCACCAGCAGAAGTGTCGTGCTTATAAGAAGCACCTGGGGAAAAAGCAACAAGCCACATTTCTTGAGAATACAATAGAAACACGCACACGCATGCACACGCACACGCATGCACACATGCACGCACGCACACGTATGCACATGCACACGCATGCACATGCACGCACACGCACGCGCACGCGCACGCACACGCACGCACACGCACACGCACGCACATGCACACGCACGCACACGCATGCACACGCACACGCATGCACACGCACATGCACATGCACACGCATGCACACGCACATGCGCACACATGCACACGCACACACATGCACACGCACGCACACGCACATGCACACGCACACGCGCACACATGCACATGCACACACACGCACACGCACACACATGCACACGCAGGCGCACGCACACACATGCACACGCACACGCACACACATGCACGCGCACGCACATGCACGCACACACAGGCACACGCACATGCACACGCACAGTCGTGATGCCGCTCGTGAGGGGAGAAGCGAGGGCGTCTCTCGGTCCAGACCGACGCGCCCATGTTGACGGTCGGAGACCCGGAGATGCGTGCAGGATGCTCCACCTTTGCCAGGACTTTCCCCCGTCAGGTCCGTGCGTTTGGCTCCGTCCGCTCTCAGGCAATCCCCGTCCGTTCTGCTTAGTGCCTGTTGTCTGGGGATCTCCACTCCGACGTCGGAGGGCTGGTGTCCCCCCCCAGGGTTATTTCAAGGCTGTCCTGTGTGTGACAGGGCCCTTGCTTCTACACGGCCGCATGGCCTCCGGCCGCCTGCTTTGTATTGGGCCCGATTCATGGCACCTCGACGCCTCGGAGTCTTCCAGCCCCTCCCCTCTTCCACCCTCTGGCCTCCCAAACTGTTGGGCCTCCAAGTTGTTCTCTCCAAACGCTCCCCCCCCCAGGAGCGACACAATTGTCCAGACAAACGGGAGCTCTGGCTCCTCGCACCAAGCGCCTCGCGGTGCCGATTCGTTCCTTGTCTCTTCTGTGTAGCGCCCCAGAGCGGCGTGAGCCCCGACTCGCGAGGGTCCTGCGGGTCCCGGGCTCAGCGAGATGCGGACCCGGCGGATGGCTAGTAGGGGCTGGACGGCTCTTCCCCTCCCCAGAGGAGGAGGCCGGGAGAGTTGGGGTCTTTAACATTCACCCCCACTCAGCGCGTTGCACAAACCGTTCTAAAGCTGCTGTCCCCAGGAGGGGCTGGGCTCAGGGCCCCCTGGACCCTGAGCTCTGGCCCGGGAAGTCCCTGTGGGGCAGCGCTCCCGTGTCCTCCCCTCCCCCAGGCCGTAGGGCGAGTTGCAGGGGCCCTAGGTGCTCAGGCTAGGGGCTCGCTGCAGCCACGGGAACGGCCGCCCAGCCTGCAGCAGCCCAGCCGTGGCTGTAAACGGAGGCAGGGGGTCCTGTCCCAAAAGCTGCTCTGTGACGTGAGCTAAGGGGCGTGAGCGGCCCCACCGGCACCCGCAGGACACGCAGCTGGGGGCCGGGGGCTTTGCCGGGGAGCCAGAGGCCGAGGGGGAGGGGCTGGGCACACGGTGCATTCTTCAGACTCCTCAAAGTAGACCCAAGCCCCCCGGTTTCAGAGCTAGGCCCCGCGGCAGGCGAAGCACCGGGGTAGGCAGAGGCGCAGGCAGGAGCCGGGGGCAGGGGCAGGGGCTGTCCCGTTTATCGCACCCACCATCGCATGAGGGACCCGGCCCTTTGCTTCTCTCCCGACGCTAGAACCTCACTGGGCAGAGGGGACGAGAGCGCCTCGTGGCGAGGGGGAGACTAGAGAACAGGCGGCGCTGAAACGCGGGGGCGAGGACAGTCCAAGGGACGCAGTCACACCGGGGCACAAAGTCCATCGGCCGGCAGGTCGCGCCGGTGGGGCACGGGGCACAGACTCAATGAAGTCACAGTCGTTGTGACGGCGCGTTGGGGTTCCCCGTCTCCTGCACCCCGAAATGGCACAAACAGACTGCACCAGCCAGTGGAATTGAGGGTGGTTTATTGCTCCTCCAGCACAGCGCAGCACAGATGTAATCTGGTTACAGGAACTGGGCTAGGATGCCTCAGGCCCCCTTGAGATGGGGGAGACTGGGCCCCTAAACTCCAGCTCCTCTCCCTAGGCTGTCTCATCCATCCTCCCAGACAGCCACCAACCAACTAACTCAATTCCCTTGCAGCCCTGCCCCCCCAGTCAGGGCAGCATTCCACCTTCCTTTGTTCCTCTCCATGGGGGGTGTCTGGCCACTGGTTCAACCAGTTTGGCCTTACCTCTGCCTAGCGAGGTTTTCCCTGCTGGGTCTTGCTCCAGACAGCAGGGTCACCACAGCCCAGCAAGTACCCCCACTACGTCACAGTCGTGCAGGAACCAAGCTGCACCAAGCTGTTGCTGGGGGGGTGACGCCAGTCGGAGAATGACTGTAGCCTGCAAGGAAAAGGCGCAGCGAGAAAGGGAAAGTCCCGGCACGCTGCAGGGGCCTTTCCAGAGCCGCCGGAGCAGAGGCCCAGCTCAACGCCCGCCCCGTAAGCCCGGAGCCCCCCGGGCCGCCGAGCCTGCGCCACGAGAGCGAGCAGCCGGGAGGGGCCAGGTGCTCGTTTGAAAGCAGAGGCTAGATCCCAGTGCGGAAGGTAGAAAGGCCCCGCGCCTGGCGAAGGGCGCGCCCCAGGGTACCAGCAGGTCACCAGCAGAGGCGACGAGCAGCAGCCGAAGCCGCACACAGTAACGGCAACAGCACAAGCCTCTTCCGTCCGCCCCACGCAGGGAGCCTGCGAAACAGCCCCCCTGCCAGAGCCCTGGGCAGGTGGGGGAGAGAAGTTTGGGTGAGGGAGGGGTCTGGGCGTTGGCCATTCTGGGCACCACCAAATTTCTGCCAACCTGCCACCCCGCCCATGCCCTCCCCTCCCCTCCCGTCTGCTGCAGCACCCCCATGACCCCCATCCTCCGTCTGCTACTGCACCCCCATGACCCCTCCCCGTCGGATACAGCACCCCCGTGTCCCCCTCCCCGTCTGCTACTGCACCCCCATGACCCCCCTCCCCATCTGCTACTGCACCCCCGTGTCCCCCTCCCCGTCTGCTACTGCACCCCCATGACCCCCCTCCCCATCTGCTACTGCACCCCCGTGTCTCCCTCCCCGTCTGCTACTGCACCCCCATAACCCCCTCCCCGTCGGATACAGCACCCCCGTGTCCCCCTCCCCATCTGCTACTGCACCCCCATAATCCCCCTCCCCATCTGCTACTGCACCCCCATAACCCCCTCCCCGTCGGATACAGCACCCCCGTGTCCCCCTCCCCGTCTGCTACAGCACCCCCATGACCCCCCTCCCCGTCGGATACAGCACCCCCGTGTCCCCCTCCCCGTCTGCTACTGCACCCCCATGACCCCCCTCCCCATCTGCTACTGCACCCCCGTGTCCCCCTTCCCGTCTGCTACTGCACCCCCATGACCCCCCTCCCCATCTGCTACTGCACCCCCGTGTCCCCCTCCCCGTCTGCTACTGCACCCCCATGACCCCCCTCCCCATCTGCTACTGCACCCCCGTGTCCCCCTCCCCGTCTGCTACTGCACCCCCATGACCCCCCTCCCCATCTGCTACTGCACCCCCGTGTCTCCCTCCCCGTCTGCTACTGCACCCCCATAACCCCCTCCCCGTCGGATACAGCACCCCCGTGTCCCCCTACCCGTCTGCTACAGCACCCCCATGACCCCCCTCCCCGTCGGATACAGCACCCCCGTGTCCCCCTTCCCGTCTGCTACTGCACCCCCATGACCCCCCTCCCCATCTGCTACTGCACCCCCATAACCCCCTCCCCCGTCTGCTACTGCACCCCCATGACCCCCCTCCCCATCTGCTACTGCACCCCCATGACTCCCCTCCCCATCTACTATTGCACCCCCATGACCCCCCTCCCCATCTGCTACTGCACCCCCCCCCTCCCCCATAACTCCCTCCCCGTCTGATACAGCACCCCCATAACCCCCTCCCCGTCTGCTACTGCACCCCCATGATCCCCCTCCCCATCTGCTACTGCACCCCCATGACCCCCTCCCCGTCTGCTACTGCACCCCCATAACCCCTCCCCGTCGGATACAGCTCCCCCTTCCCGTCTGCTACTGCACCCCCATAACCCCCTCCCCGTCGGATACAGCACCCCCGTGTCCCCCTTCCCGTCTGCTACTGCACCCCCATAACCCCCTCCCCGTCGGATACAGCACCCCCATGACCCCCCTCCCCGTCTGCTACTGCACCCCCATAACCCCCCTCCCCATCTGCTACTGCACCCCCATGACCCCCCTCCCCGTCTGCTACTGCACCCCCATAACCCCCCTCCCCATCTGCTACTGCACCCCCATAACCCCTCCCCGTCTGCTACTGCACCCCCATGACCCCCCTCCCCATCTGCTACTGGACCCCCATAACCCCCTCCCCATCTGCTACTGCACCCCCGTGTCCCCCTCCCCGTCTGCTACAGCACCCCCATAACCGCCTCCCCATCTGCTACAGCGTCCCCATGTACCCCCTCTCCTGCCTGCTGCAATGCCTCCATAACCCCCTCCTCCGCCTGCTGCAGCGCCCCATGTTCTCCCCTCCCCCGCCTGCTGCAGCGCCCCCATCTGCTCCCCTCCCCCATCTGCTGCAGTGCCCCATGCCCCCTGCCCGTGCCCTGCCGGGGGCCCGCCTGATGCCCGCTGCCTGCAGGTGGAGTGGCTGCGCAGCGAGGAGCTGGTGGACGCGGCGCTGGACGCGAACCTGCAGGTCACCCCGGAGCACAGCCTGGTGGTGCAACGGGCCCGCCTGGCCGACACGGGCAACTACACCTGCGTGGCCAAGAACATGGTGGCCCGTCGCCGCAGCGCCGCGGCCGCCGTCACCGTGTACGGTAAGGAGCCGCGAGGACCACAGCCGCAACCCGCCCGTCCCCCTGTCTCTCTCCACAGCCCCCCCTCCCCGGGGCAGCCCCGCCCCCGCCCACCCGGTGCTGCGGCCCCGCTGACTGTCCCTCTCCCACCCCAGTGAACGGCGGCTGGTCGACGTGGGCAGACTGGTCGGCCTGCAGCACCAGCTGCGGACGGGGCTGGCAGAAGCGGAGCCGAAGCTGCACCAACCCGGCGCCCCTCAACGGGGGCACGTTCTGTGAGGGCCAGAATGTGCAGAAAAACGCCTGCACCACCCTGTGCCCAGGTACCCGCTCGGCACCACCGCGCCCGCGCTCTGCCAGCCCCGGCACGGCACCGCCTCGGCGCCCGGCCGCGAGCCCACGGGGCAACCTGCCACAGCCCCGGCACGGCACCCGCCTCAGCGCCCGGCCCCCAGCCCACGGGGCAACCTGCCCCAGCCCCGGCACGGCACCCGCCTCGGCGCCCGGCCGCAAGCCCACGGGGCAACCTGCCCCAGCCCCGGCACGGCACCCGCCTCGGCGCCCGGCCGCGAGCCCACAGGGCAACCTGCCACAGCCCCGGCACGGCACCGCCTCGGCACCCGGCCGCGAGCCCACAGGGCAACCTGCCACAGCCCCGGCACGGCACCCGCCTCGGCGCCCGGCCGCGAGACCACGGGGCAACCTGCCACAGCCCCGGCACGGCACCGCCTCGGCGCCCGGCCGCGAGACCACGGGGCAACCTGCCACAGCCCCGGCACGGCACCGCCTCGGCGCCCGGCCGCGAGCCCACAGGGCAACCTGCCACAGCCCCGGCACGGCACCGCCTCGGCGCCCGGCCGCGAGCCCACGGGGCAACCTGCCACAGCCCCGGCACGGCACCCGCCTCGGCACCCGGCCGCGAGCCCACGGGGCAACCTGCCACAGCCCCGGCACGGCACCGCCTCGGCGCCCGGCCGCGAGCCCACGGGGCAACCTGCCACAGCCCCGGCACGGCACCGCCTCGGCGCCCGGCCGCGAGCCCACGGGGCAACCTGCCACAGCCCCGGCACGGCACCCACCTCGGCGCCCGGCCGCGAGCCCACAGGGCAACCTGCCACAGCCCCAGAACGGCACCCGCCTCGGCGCCCGGCCCCCAGCCCACAGGGCAACCTGCCACAGCCCCGGCACGGCACCGCCTCGGCGCCCGGCCCCCAGCCCACGGGGCAACCTGCCACAGCCCCGGCACGGCACCGCCTCGGCGCCCGGCCGCGAGCCCACGGGGCAACCTGCCACAGCCCCGGCACGGCACCGCCTCGGCGCCCGGCCGCGAGCCCACGGGGCAACCTGCCCCAGCCCCGGCACGGCACCCGCCTCAGCGCCCAGCCCCCAGCCCACGGGACAACCTGCCACAGCCCCGGCACGGCACCCGCCTCAGCACCCGGCCCCCAGCCCACGGGGCAACCTGCCACAGCCCCGGCACGGCACCCGCCTCGGCACCCGGCCCCCAGCCCACGGGGCAACCTGCCACAACCCCAGAACGGCACCCGCCTCGGCACCCGGCCCCCAGCCCACGGGGCAACCTGCCGCAGCCCCAGAACGGCACCCGTCTCGGCGCCCGGCCCCCAGTCCACGGGGCAACCTGCCACAACCCCAGAACGGCACCCGCCTCAGCGCCCGGCCGCGAGCCCACGGGGCAACCTGCCACAGCCCCGGCACGGCACCCGCCTCGGCGCCCGGCCCCCAGCCCACGGGGCAACCTGCCACAGCCCCGGCACGGCACCCGCCTCGGCGCCCGGCCGCGAGCCCACGGGGCAACCTGCCACAGCCCCGGCACGGCACCCGCCTCGGCCCCCAGCCCACGGGGCAACCTGCCACAGCCCCGCCGGTGCCCCTCGGCTCCCTGTTCCCCCTCCGGCGCCCCTCGCTCCGACTCTGCCCCCGTTCCCCTGCTCCCTGGCCCCCCACCCCGCTGGCGCCCCTCGCTCCGCCCCGACCCCCCGCCCCGCCGGCGCCCCTCGCTCTAACCTGGCCCCCCGTTCCCCCGCCCCGCTGGCGCCCTCGCTCCGACCCAGCCCCACCCCCTGCCCTGCTGGCTCCCCACACTCCCGACCTGCTGTTCTACCCTGGGCCTTCCCTGGCTGAGCCTGACGCTGCGGGTGGCGGGTGCCCAGCGGAGGGCATTGCCTGGAGCCGTAGCTGTGGGCAGAGGCAGCACGTTCTTTCCTCTGTGAGCCCCCACCCTGTGCCCAGCCCTCCCTCCAGCTGTGTCCCCCCCCCCGTGTGCGTGTTTGTTCTGTCCCACGTCACGGTCCTGGGGCGTGCCCGGCTGGGCATGGTGGGCGGGATTCCCACTTGCAAGCCCAGTGCCTGCTGCAGGGGGCTCACAGGCAGTTTCTGGGCCAGCTGGGGAAGGAGGCGGCTGGGTACACACTGAGGAGAGGCGCCCGCCCAGGCTGGCATGGGGCAGGCTGGGGCTGGGGGTTGCAGTGGGGCGGACACAGTGAGGTGCAGTGGGGAGGACACAGTGAGCTGGCAGGCGATGGGGGCCAAGGGGTGGGGGGGCAGCAGGGAGATGCAGTGAGGCACAGTGAGGCAGATGCAGTGAAGAAGATGCAGTGAGGCGCAGTGGGGAGGATGCAGTAATGTGGCAGGTGATGGAGGCCAAGGGATGGAGGGGCAGTGGAAAGGATGCAGTGAAGTGCAGTGAGGAGATGCAGTGAAGAAGATGCAGTGAAGTGCAGTGGGGAGGATGCAGTGAGGTGGCAGGCGACGGGGGCCAAGGGGAGGAGCAGCGGGGAGATGCAGTGAAGTGCAGTTGGGAGGATGCAGTGAGGTGGCAGGTGATGGAGGCCGAGGGGAGGAGGTAGTGGAGAGGATGCAGTGAAGTGCAGTGGGGAGGATGCAGTGAAGTGGCAGGTGATGGGGGCCGAGGGGAGGGGGCAGTGGAGAGGATGCTGTGAAGTGCAGCGGGGATGATGCAGTGAGGGGGCAGGCGATGGGGGCCGAGGGGAGGGGGCAGTGGAGCAGATGCTGTGAAGTGCAGTGGGGATGATGCAGTGAGGGGGCAGGTGACGGGGGCCAAGGAGGGAGCAGCGGGGAGATGCAGTGAGGCACAGTGAGGAGATGCAGTAAAGTGCAGTGGAGAGGATGCAGTGAGGTGGCAGGCGATGGGGGCCGAGGGGAGGGGGCAGTGGAGAGAATGCTGTGAAGTGCAGTGGGGAGGATTCAATGAGGGGGCAGGCGATGGGGGCCAAGGGGAGGGGGCAGTGGAGAGGATGCTGTGAAGTGCAGTGGGGAGGATTCAATGAGGGGGCAGGCGATGGGGGCCGAGGGGAGGGGGCAGTGGAGAGGATGCTGTGAAGTGCAGTGGGGAGGATGCAGTGAGGGGGCAGGCGATGGGGGCCGAGAGGAAGGGGGTAGTGGAAAGGGTGCAGTGAAGTGCAGTGGGGAGGATGCAGTGAGGGGGCAGGCGATGGGGGCCGAGAGGAGGGGTCAGTGGAGAGGATGCTGTGAAGTGCAGTGGGGAGGATGCAGTGAGGGGGCAGGCGATGGGGGCCGAGGGGAGGGGTCAGTGGAGAGGATGCTGTGAAGTGCAGTGGGGAGGATGCAGTGAGGGGGCAGGCGATGGGGGCCGAGGGGAGGGGGTAGTGGAGAGGGTGCAGTGAAGTGCAGTGAGGCAGATGCAGCGGGGAGGACAGTGGGAGCCAGGGGGTGGAACGCTGGCCCCAGTCCTGCCCACTGACTGGCACCCGTGTGCAGTGGATGGCAGGTGGTCGGGCTGGAGCCGCTGGTCGCTGTGCGCTCTGGACTGCACACACTGGCGGAGCCGGGAGTGTTCGGAGCCGGCGCCTCGCAACGGGGGCCAGGAGTGCCAGGGAGCCGAGCTGGAGACCCGCAACTGCACTGCCGAGCTCTGCAGCCACCGTGAGTGTCTCCTCCCCGGGCCCCCCATCCCCAGTGGTGCCCCCCACCTGCCCGCCATGGGGCCTGGAGAGCGGCGGCTCCAGAGCCTGGGGGAGCCCTGCAGCCGCTGGACGTGAGTGCAACACCCCAGGCCAGAGTTCATGGGCCCTGCGGGGAGTGTTCAGCCCATGAGCCCCCCAGGGCCCTGCCCCCTGCAGCCAGGGACAGGCGCACCGATAGGCGGCTGCAGCACCGCGCCGAGCAGAGCCTGTTGGCGCAGGGACATTCAGCGCTCCCTGTGCCCCCCAGCCCCCCTCACACACTCCAGTGCTCCCTCTGCCCCCCAGCCCCCCTCACACACTCCAGTGCTCCCTCTGCCCCCCAGCCCCCCTCACACACCCCAGTGCTCCCTGTGCCCCCCAGCCCCCCTCACACACCCCAGTGCTCCCTCTGCCCCCCAGCCCCCCTCACACACCCCAGTGCTCCCTCTGCCCCCCAGCCCCCCTCACACACCCCAGTGCTCCCTCTGCCCCCCAGCCCCCCCCACACACCCCAGTGCTCCCTCTGCCCCCCAGCCCCCTCACACACCCCAGTGCTCCCTCTGCCCCCAGCCCCCCTCACACACCCCAGTGCTCCCTCTGCCCCCAGCCCCTCTCACACACCCCAGTGCTCCCTCTGCCCCCCAGCCCCCCTCACACACCCCAGTGCTCCCTCTGCCCCCCAGCCCCCCCACACACCCCAGTGCTCCCTCTGCCCCCCAGCCCCCCTCACACACCCCAGTGCTCCCTCTGCCCCCCAGCCCCCCTCACACACCCCAGTGCTCCCTCTGCCCCCAGCCCCCCTCACACACCCCAGTGCTCCCTCTGCCCCCCAGCCCCCCTCACACACCCCAGTGCTCCCTCTGCCCCCCAGCCCCCCTCACACACCCCAGTGCTCCCTCTGCCCCCCAGCCCCCTCACACACCCCAGTGCTCCCTCTGCCCCCCAGCCCCCCTCACACACCCCAGTGCTCCCTCTGCCCCCCAGCCCCCCTCAGACACCCCAGTGCTCCCTCTGCCCCCAGCCCCCCTCACACACCCCAGTGCTCCCTCTGCCCCCCAGCCCCCCTCACACACCCCAGTGCTCCCTCTGCCCCCCAGCCCCCCTCACTCACCCCAGTGCTCCCTCTGCCCCCCAGCCCCCCTCAGACACTCCAGTGCTCCCTGTGCCCCCCAGCCCCCCCACACAGGCCGCGTGAGCCGGCGCGTTGGGCCCCGTCCGCAGCCAGAGGCGACTCCGCGGCCAGTCGAGTGGAAGGTTTCTTGGGTCTCCGACACGGGGCAGCGCAGGCTCCATGTTAACACCGGAGCCGGGGCAGAGCCTTAGTCCTCCTGGGGGGGCTCACAGGCCCCTGAGCCCCCCCGTCCTGCACTTAGTCTGCTTCCCCCAGCCAAGACGGCGGGTCCCCAGGCAGCCCCCCTCCTGCGTCCCCTCCTTCCCCGACCAGGTGTGAAGCAGCCGGGCCATTGTCAGTGGCTCAGGAGCCCCCCTCCCCCGCTGGGCCCTGCACACACAGCCCCCCACTGCGCCCCCCTCCCCCCTCCGGGAGCGACCTGAGCGGGGTCACTGCCTGTGGCCTGGGCAAGTCGGCCCCGCCGGCTCCAGCAGTGGCTGACATGGGCGCTCCCCTCGGCTCGGGCCGGCTCCGCCCTGTTCGGCTGCTGCCCGACGTTGAGGGGGGTGGGAAGCGGAGCTGGGGGGGGCAGCCACTTGCCGCAGCCGGAGTCCAAGGGGCCACGCCCCGGCAGGCGCTCCCCCTAGTTGCTAGTAGAAGCCGGGTGGGGGTGGCTTCTGCACGTAGCCAGAGGCTCCCAGCTGGGGGGCGGGGCCGCGATCGGCGCTGGGAGCCTCTGGTCGGGTGCAGAAGCTGGGCTGGGGGGGGTGTGGCTGGGAGTCCCAGCCCCCCCCGCCCCGCCCGGCCCCGCCCGGATTTTGCGTGCGACCACAGGGCTCCCAGCGCCAATCGCGGCCCCGCCCCCGCCAGGCGCCCGCCGAGAACACCGGCCATTGCGCAGTGCACACTGCACGTGTCGGGGGTTGTCCGAATTGTCCTACCGCATGCAGGGCGCGAATCCCGGACTGTCCAGTAGAAACCGGACGCCTGGCAATTCTAGTTGGGGAGAGCCTGGCAGACCCTCAGGGCACCTCCCTGTGCAGACAGCGGGGGGCAGGTACTCGTCCCAGTCCTGAGGGTGCTGGAGCATAAAGGTCTCCAGCATCTGCTTCAGGGTCCCCTGGAACCTCCCCACCAGCCCGCTGGGCCGGGCGCCCTACGCTGGGGCCCAGGTGAGCCGGGCCCCGTGCGTCTCCCACAAGCACTGGAGCGGGGCCGACGTGAAGTGGATCCCTGGTCCATGAGGACTCCTGGGGGACCCCCCCCTGCTGAAAAGGGCCAGCAGTGGGTCTGCCCCCGTGTCTGCTCGCTAGAGGGCAGGGCCAGGGCCCCGGGGCAGTGGGGAGCCGTATCCATGGCTACCAGGGTGTATTTGCTCCCCGTCCGGGTGGCCTGGCCGACAGGCCCCGCTATCTCTAATGCTGCCGTCTGGAAGGGCCCCTCTTCGGTGGGCTGGTCGGCAGGTCCCGGCCGGGTCCCTCGGGCGTGTGCCGCGTCCCCGCGAGCCGTTAGCGCCGCCCACTCTGGGGCACTGCCCTCGGCGGGGTGGGTGGCGCCCGCTGCAGGGCCCCAGCCGGAGAACACGTCAAACCCAGGCCAGGGCCCGTCCTCGGCACGTCGCCCACCCCGCGAGCCCGGACAGGCACAGAATCCGGGGAGCTGCATTTCCTGTTCAGTCCAGCGCCGGGAGGGAATCCGGCTGCTCTGCTGTGTCCCCAGCTGGCGCCTGCGGTCCCCGGGCCAGGCCTGGCTCAGCTTTGGGGGGGCTGCCAGGGCCACCTCCCAGGCTGGGGGTTTGGAGGAAAGTCCGGTCGGTGCCTCCCCGCTCCGCTGCCCGGTGAACGTCCCCAGGCGGCCCCTCCCAGCCAGGCCAGGCTCTCTAGAGGGCTCAGAGCCGCTCTGTGCGGGGCCAGGCAGCCAGGCCCCCCCAAAGGCCTGGCCCCGCCCCTGCACCTGTGGGGTGCTGCCGCCCAGGGCCCCACAGCTCCAGCCAGAGCCCAGCCTGGCTCAGCGCGTTCTACCCCAGCCGCCTCCGGCCCCGAGGACGTGGCGCTGTACGTGGGGCTTGTGGCCGTGGCCGTCTGCCTGGTGCTGCTGCTGCTCGTGGTGGCCCTGGTTTGCTGCCGTCGCAAGGGCGGCCTGGACCCCGACGTGCCCGACTCGTCCGTTCTCACCGCTGCCTTCCAGCCCGTCAGCAGCAAGGCAGCCAAGGCAGGTGTGTGTGGCCTGGCAGGCACAGCGGGGCGGGGCAAGGCAGGGCGGCACAGCAGGTGCAGTGGGGTGAGTGGGTGGGCAGCCCAGGGTGGGGGGCGGGGTGGCACAACAGCCCAGTGGGAGGGGCAGGGAATCACAGTGGGCGTGGCGTGGCGTGGCATCACAATGGGCGTGGCAGGGCACCCGTGGCAGGGGCGTGGCATCACAGTAGGTGTGGCGGGGGCGTGGCATCACAGTGGGTGCAGCGGGGGCAGGCGTGGCAGGGGCGTGGCATCACAGCGGGCATGGCGGGGGCAGGTGTGGCGGGGGTGTGGTGGGCGTGACGGGGCGGGGCATCACAATGGGCGTGGCGGGGGCAGGCGTGGCGGGGGCGTGGCATCACAGTGGGCGTGGCGGGGGCGGGCGTGGCGGGGGCGTGGCATCGCAGTGGGCGTGCCGGGGGCAGGCGTGGCGGGGCGTGGCATCACAGTGGGGTGGCGGGGGCAGGCGTGGCAGGGGCGTGGCATCACAGTGGGCATGGCGGGGACAGCCGTGGCGGGGGCGTGGCATCACAGTGGGCGTGGCGGGGGCAGGCGTGGCAGGAGCGTGGCATCACAAGGGCGTGGCGGGGGCAGGTGTGGCGGGGGCGTGGCATCACAGTGGGCATGGTGGGGTGGGACGGGCGTGACGGCGGGGCATCACAGTAGATACAGTAGGGCTGGGCGGAGGTGGGGCAGGGGACGGGACAGTACACTGGGCGTGGCGAGGGCGGGGCATCACAGCGGGCACAGCAGGGCCGGGAGGAAGTGGGGCGGGGCAGCGGGGGGCATCCCATCCTGCTGGCACAGGGCCGTGCTGAGGGGCAGGGGGACGCCCGGGGGCCCCAGGACCCTTCCCACTGGCCTGACAACGGGCCGGAGCCCTGCGCACGGGGACAGCTGTGCCCGGCTCACCCTCTGCCCGCTCACAGGGCCGTCCCACCTGCTCACCATCCAGCCCGACCTCAGCACGGCCACCATGACCTACCAGGGCTCCCTGTGCTCGCGCCAGGACGGGCCCGGCAAGTTCCCACTGGGCAACGGGCACCTGCTGAGCCCGCTGGGCGCCGGGCGCCACACCCTGCACCACAGCGCGCCCGCCGCCGAGGGCCTGGACTTCGTCTCCCGCTTCGCCGCCCAGAGCTGCTTCCGCTCCCTGCCCCGGGGCGCTGCCAACATGGCCTACGGCACCTTCAATTTCCTGGGGGGGCGCCTGCTGATCCCCAACACAGGTACGGCCGCCCCCCGCCGCGCTCCTGGGGCACGGGGCGGGGGGGGGGGGCCGTGCCAGGGCCGCCCGCTGAGCCGAGCTGTGCCGTGTGCCCTGCTGCAGGGATCAGCCTGCTCATCCCGCCCGACGCCATCCCCCGCGGCAAGGTCTACGAGGTTTACCTGACGCTGCACAAGCAGGAGGACGTGAGGTAGGTGCTGGGCCTGGGCCCGGGGCTCTGGCAGCCGGCGCCGCCCCGGTCTCACCCCCTCCCCCGTCTCTGTCAGGGTGCCCCTGGCCGGCTGCCAGACCCTGCTGAGCCCCATTGTCAGCTGCGGGCCGCCGGGGGTGCTGCTCTCGCGCCCCGCCATCCTGGCACTGGGGCACTGCGTGGAGGCTGGCGCCGCCCACTGGAGCATCCGCCTGAAGAAACAGTCGTGCGAGGGCACCTGGGAGGTGAGTGCCCAGGGCACGGGGGGCTGGTAGTCGGGGTGCCAAGGGGACACCTAAGGCACTAGAGAGCGGACGCCCCTCCCCCGATCCCACCTGGGAAAGAACCTAGCCAGGGCCGGGGCCGGGTCCCCGCGTGGCGCCCCCAGGGCCGGGTCCTGACACGGAGCCCCCAGGGCCGGGTCCTGACACGGAGCCCCCAGGGCCGGATCCCCGCGCAGAGCCCCCAGGGCCAGATCCCCGCACGGAGCCCCCAGGGCCGGGTCCCCGCGCGGAGCCCCCAGGGCCGGGTCCCGACACGGAGCCCCCAGGGCCGGGTCCCGACACGGAGCCCCCAGGGCCGGGTCCCCGCGTGAAGCCCCCAGCCAGGTCCCGACATGGAGCCCCCAGGGCCGGGTCCCCGCGCGGAGCCCCCAGGGCCGGGTCCCGACACGGAGCCCCCAGGGCCGGGTCCCCGCGCGGAGCCCCCAGGACCGGGTCCCCGCGTGGAGCCCCCAGGGCCAGGTCCCAACACTGAGCCCCCAGGGCCGGGTCCTGACACGGAGCCCCCAGGGCCGGATCCCCGCGCAGAGCCCCCAGGGCCAGATCCCCGCACGGAGCCCCCAGGGCCGGGTCCCCGCGCGGAGCCCCCAGGGCCGGATCCCCGCGCAGAGCCCCCAGGGCCAGGTCCTGACACAGAGCCCCCAGGGCCAGATCCCTGCGCGGAGCCCCCAGGGCCAGGTCCTGACACAGAGCCCCCAGGGCCGGATCCCCGCGCAGAGCCCCCAGGGCCAGGTCCTGACACGGAGCCCCCAGGGCCGGATCCCCGCGCAGAGCCCCCAGGGCCAGATCCCTGCGCGGAGCCCCCAGGGCCAGGTCCTGACACAGAGCCCCCAGGGCCAGATCCCTGCGCGGAGCCCCCAGGGCCGGGTCCTGACACGGAGCCCCCAGGGCCGGGTCCTGACACGGAGCCCCCAGGGCCGGATCCCCGCGCGGAGCCCCCAGGGCCAGATCCCTGCGCGGAGCCCCCAGGGCCGGGTCCTGACACGGAGCCCCCAGGGCCGGATCCCCGCGCGGAGCCCCCAGGGCCAGATCCCTGCGCGGAGCCCCCAGGGCCGGGTCCTGACACGGAGCCCCCAGGGCCGGGTCCCCACGTGGAGCCCCCAGGGCCAGGTCCCGACATGGAGCCCCCAGGGCCGGGTCCCCGCGCGGAGCCCCCAGGGCCAGGTCCCGACACGGAGCCCCCAGGGCCGGGTCCCGACACGGAGCCCCCAGGGCCGGGTCCCCGCGTGGAGCCCCCAGGGCCGGGTCCTGACACGGAGCCCCCAGGGCCGGGTCCCAGCGCGGAGCCCCCAGGGCCAGATCCCCGCGCGGAGCCCCCAGGGCCGGGTCCTGACACGGAGCCCCCAGGGCCGGGTCCTGACACGGAGCCCCCAGGGCCAGATCCCCGCGCGGAGCCCCCAGGGCCGGGTCCTGACACGGAGCCCCCAGGGCCAGGTCCCGACACGGAGCCCCCAGGGCCAGGTCCCCGCGCAGAGCCCCCTGGGCCAGATCCCCGCGCGGAGCCCCCAGGGCCGGGTCCTGACACGGAGCCCCCAGGGCCGGGTCCCCGCGCAGAGCCCCCAGGGCCATATCCCCGCGCGGAGCCCCCAGGGCCAGGTCCCCGGGCAGAGCCCCCAGGGCCGGATCCCCGCGTGGCGCCCCCAGGGCCGGGTCCTGACACGGAGCCCCCAGGGCCGGGTCCCCGCGCGGAGCCCCCAGGGCCGGGTCCCGACATGGAGCCCCCAGGGCCAGGTCCCCGCGTGGAGCCCCCAGGGCCGGGTCCCGACATGGAGCCCCCAGGGCCGGGTCCCGACATGGAGCCCCCAGGGCCAGGTCCCCGCGTGGAGCCCCCAGGGCCAGGTCCCAACACTGAGCCCCCCAGGGCCGGGTCCCCGCGCAGGGTACCAGCTCTTGGTAGGAGGCTGGGCTGAGGCAGGGGCGTGGCTCCGTGCCCAGCTCCGGGTTCTGCGCCACAGGAGGTGCTGCACGTCGGGGAGGAGCCGGCCTCAGGGCTCTATTACTGCCAGCTGGAGGCCCAGGCCGCCTACATCTTCACTGAGCAGCTGGGACGCTTCGCCCTGGTCGGGGAGTCGCTCAGCATGGCAGCCGCCAAGCGCCTCAACCTCCTGCTCTTCGCGCCAGCCTCCTGCAGCTCCCTGGAGTACAGCGTGCGCGTGTACTGCCTCCGCGACACCCCTGACGTGCTCAAGGTACCCACGGCCTGTGTCCTGCCCTGCGCCGGCCCTGTACTGCCCCTGCTCTGCACCCTGCCCTGCGCCAGCCCTGTACTGCCCCTGCTCTGCACCCTGCCCTGCGCCAGCCCTGTACTGCCCCTGCTCTGCACCCTGCCCTGCGCCGGCTGTGTGCTGCCCCTGCCCTGCGCCCTGCCCCGGCCCTGTGCTGCCCCTGCCCTGCGCCCTGCCCCGGCCCTGTGCTGCCCCTGCCCTGCGCCCTGCCCTGCGCCCTGCCCTGCCCCGGCCCTGTGCTGCCCCTGCCCTGCGCCCTGCCCTGCGCCCTGCCCCGGCCCTGTGCTGCCCCTGCCCTGCGCCCTGCCCCGGCCCTGTGCTGCCCCTGCCCTGCGCCCTGCCCTGCGCCCTGCCCCGGCCCTGTGCTGCCCCTGCCCTGCGCCCTGCCCCGGCCCTGTGCTGCCCCTGCCCTGTGCCTTTGTGACGAGTCGGGGTCCCTCCGATCCTGCAGCCCCGTAGCAGCAAGAACAGACCCCACCAGCCAGTAGAACAGGGGGGTTATTGCTGCTCCAGGACACAGCCCAGCACAGACGGGACGTGGCTGCAGGAGTCAAGGCCAGGATGCCTCAGACCCCTTGAGATGGGTCCCTGGGCCCCTCGATTCCAGCCCCCTCCTTAGACTGGTTCCTTCATGAATCCAGCCCCAGACTGCCCTTCCCCCAACACTCACTTCCTAGCTCCCCTGCTGCCCTCAACCGGTCAGACCGGTTGGGTCGTAGGCAGCCCACCTGCTGGGCAGTGCTCCGGACACCGGCCAGTAGGGGTCACCCACAGCCCCCAGCCTGCCAGCGGCCCTGCCCATTTCGGTCCAGCCAGCCTCCTCCTCTGGGCCGAGTCCCCTGCGGGGCGGGAAGTGCTGGGGGGGTTCTGGGGCCTCCCCACGAGGCTCGTCCGGCCAGTCGCATGGGGTCGCTCTTCTGAGCAGTCCAGCTTTCACCGCTGGGAGCAGGGCCCATGCCCCACACTGCCTAGACCTGCCGGCACCGCTCCCTCGCCCGGGCCACCTAGTCTGTCCTCCCTAGCCACTCCCGGGACCCAGGGATTCGCATCCTTCCACCTAGTGTCTCTGGTGCCTGCTAGAGCAACAGCCTCATCCCAGGCCCGGCACTCAAGTCGCCCGTCTTCCTAGACTCCTAGCACCTGGGCAGCAGCACTTCTAACCTCTGCCAGTATTTAGCTCTCTGCCTGCCTGGGATGGCACTGAACGGGACTGCTCCTCTTCACCTCCTGCCTGTTTAACCCCTAGCCTCTGGCCTTTCCTCCGGGGTGGATCTCCGACAGGGAGTCTGGGGTCTCTGTGGGTCTGTCTACACCACCCCCCTAGCTCGAACTAGGCTGGTTAATGTAGGCAACCGGAGTTGCAAATGAAGCCCAGGATTTGAATTTCCCGGGCTTCATTTGCATGTTCCACGAGGAGTAGCGGTAGTTCGGAATGGGAAGCCTAGTCCAAACGCCCTAGTCCGGCCGCGTGTAGCCGCGGGCGCGGCGTCCAAACTAGCGGACGTTTAAAAATGGTGGCGCTTGGCAACATGCAAATGAAGCCCGGGAAATTCAAATCCCGGGCTTCATTTGCAACTCCGGTTGCCTACATTAACCAGCCTAGTTCGAACTGGGGGCTAGTGTAGACAGACCCTGTCTGGGCGCTGTGCTCCCCCCTCCGCCCCTGCCAGCCTCGCCCAGCGCCTGGCTTCAAACCCCTCCCCCACGCTGGACACGTGGCATGCCGGGAATCGGCCCCTTGTGGGCCAGGTGGAGCCCGTCCCTCCTGGAGAGGTTCCCCAGTAACCCTGAACCCCCCTCGTCAGCCCCACGGCTCTGCCTGCCCCTGCCCCTGCCTTGTCGCTCTCCCGCAGCCCGGACGGGGCCTCCAGGACCTGCCTTCGTCCAAGGGGCTCCCGCAGCCGCATTGCCAGGGCAGGCTGGGGGACGGGGGGGGGCTCAGTGAGGAGGCACCTGCGGGCTCTTTTCGCCCCTCCCCCCAAAAGGTTGTTGGGTACAGCCAGATCCAGGACCTGTGCTGGGTGAGGACTGGGGGGCCGGGTCCCTCGCTGGGCGCCCCCCCCCCGGCGCCGGGTCCCTCACTGGGCGCCCGCCCCCCCCCGGCGCCGGGTCCCTCACTGGGCGCCCGCCCCCCCCCCCGGCGCTGGGTCCCTCACTGGGCGCCCCCCGGCGCCGGGTCCCTCGCTGAGCGCCCCCCCCCCGGCGCCGGGTCCCTCACTGGGCGCCCCCCCCTGGCGCCGGGTCCCTCGCTGGGCGCCCGCCCCCCCCCCGGCGCCGGGTCCCTCGCTGGGCGCCCTCCCCCCGGCGCCGGGTCCCTCGCTGGGCGCCCCCCCCCCCTGGCGCCAGGTCCCTCACTGGGCGCCCCCCCCGGCGCCGGGTCCCTCACTGGGCGCCCCCCCCTGGCGCCGGGTCCCTCGCTGGGCGCCCGCCCCCCCCCCCGGCACCGGGTCCCTCGCTGGGCGCCCCCCCCTGGCGCCGGGTCCCTCGCTGGGCGCCCGCCCCCCCCCCGGCACCGGGTCCCTCGCTGGGCGCCCCCCCCTGGCGCCGGGTCCCTCGCTGGGCGCCCGCCCCCCCCCCGGCGCCGGGTCCCTCGCTGGGCGCCCGCCCCCCCCCCGGCGCCGGGTCCCTCGCTGAGCACCCTCCCCCTGGCGCCGGGTCCCTCGCTGGGCGCCCCCCCCGGCGCCGGGTCCCTCGCTGGGCGACCCCCCCTGGCGCCGGGTCCCTCGCTGAGCGCCCCCCCCCGGCGCCGGGTCCCTCGCTGGGCGCCCCCCCCGGCGCCGGGTCCCTCGCTGAGCGCCCCCCCCTGGCGCCGGGTCCCTCGCTGGGCGCCCCCCCCTGGCGCCGGGTCCCTCGCTGGGCGCCCCCCCCTGGCGCCGGGTCCCTCGCTGAGCGCCCCCCCCTGGCGCCGGGTCCCTCGCTGGGCGCCCCCCCCGGCGCCGGGTCCCTCACTGGGCGCCCGCCCCCCCCCTGGCGCTGGGTCCCTCACTGGGCGCCCCCCCCCCGGCGCCGGGTCCCTCGCTGGGCGCCCCCCCCTGGCGCCGGGTCCCTCGCTGAGCGCCCCCCCCTGGCGCCGGGTCCCTCGCTGGGCGCCCCCCCCCGGCGCCGGGTCCCTCGCTGGGCGCCCTCCCCCTGGCGCCAGGTCCCTCGCTGGGCGCCCCCCCCGGCGCCGGGTCCCTCGCTGGGCGCCCTCCCCCCGGCGCCGGGTCCCTCGCTGAGCGCCCCCCCCGGCGCCGGGTCCCTCGCTGGGCGCCCGCCCCCTGGCGCCGGGTCCCTCGCTGGGCGCCCCCCCCCGGCGCCGGGTCCCTCGCTGAGCGCCCTCCCCCTGGCGCCGGGTCCCTCGCTGGGCGCCCCCCCCCGGCGCCGGGTCCCTCGCTGAGCGCCCCCCCCGGTGCCGGGTCCCTCGCTGGGCGCCCCCCCCTGGCGCCGGGTCCCTCGCTGAGCGCCCCCCCCCCGGCGCCGGGTCCCTCGCTGGGCGCCCCCCCCTGGCGCCGGGTCCCTCGCTGAGCGCCCCCCCCGGTGCCGGGTCCCTCGCTGGGCGCCCCCCCCCCGGCGCCGGGTCCCTCGCTGAGCGCCCCCCCCTGGCGCCGGGTCCCTCGCTGAGCGCCCGTCTGCTGGCAGGAGGTGATGCAGCTGGAGAAGCAGCTGGGGGGGCAGCTGATCGGCAACCCCCGTGTCCTGCACTTCAAGGACAGTTACCACAACCTGCGCCTCTCCATCCACGACATGCCCAGCTCGCTGTGGAAGAGCAAACTCCTCGCCAGCTACCAGGTAGGGGAGCCTGGGCCTGCCGGCCTGACTCCCCCCCCAGGGCTCCAGGCCCAGCTCTGCCCCCGCACAGGGGCTGAGGCGGGCAGGAGGTCCAGGCTGAGCAGGCCCCAAGCCCCGGGCGGGGGGAGGCGCCCTGGTCTGCCCTGGCCACTGCCCCAGGCCCTGCTGCTGGCTGGGCGGCAGTGACCCCGGCTCCCCCGCAGGAGATCCCCTTCTACCACCTGTGGAGCGGGCTGCAGCCCTACCTGCACTGCACCTTCACGCTGGAGCGCCTCAGCCCCGCCACCTGCCAGCTGGCCTGCAAGATCTGGGTGTGGCAGGTGGAGGGCGACGGGCAGAGCTTCCACCTCAACTTCAACATCGCCAAGGTGAGCAGGCGGGCGCGGGGGCAGGGACTGCGGCGGGGGCGAGGCCTGCGAGGGGGCGGGCGTGGGGGCGGGGTCTGCAAGGGGGTGGGCGCGGGGGCGGGGCCTGCAAGGGGCGGGCGTGGGGGTGGGGTCTGCGAGGGGGTGGGCGCGGGGGCGGGGCCTGCGGGGGTGCCGGGCGGGCGGGGCGGGGCCTGTGGGGCAGGTGCCCGGCAAGGGAGGGGGCCCCGTGGCCCTGCATTGTGCTGCTGCCGCACACTCGGTGCACGGATTGGAGCAGGCAGCAGCTGCCCGGGGGCCAGGCTGCAGCTTGGCAGGGTGCCCCGCCCTGCCGAACGCCCCCAGGAGCTGACAGCTGGGGGAGAGCCCTGGGGGTGCTGCCTCCCCTCCCCTGCTGGGGCACGGCTCGGGGCTCTTCTCACCCCGCTCCCTGCCGGACTCCTAGGACACGAGCTTCTCCGACTGGCTGGTGCCCGACAGCGAGGTCGGCTCCCCGGCCCTGGTGGGGCCCAGTGCCTTCAAGATCCCCTTCCTCATCCGCCAGAAAATCGTCAGCAGCCTGGACACGCCCTGCGCCCACGGGGCCGACTGGAGAACACTGGCCCAGAAACTCCACCTGGACAGGTACGGGGCAGGGAGTGATCCTGGGGGCAGGGAGCGACCCCAGGGGAAGAAAGGGGGGCAGGGGGTGATCCTGGGGGCAGGGGGGTAAGGAGCGACCCTGGGGACAGGGAGTGGCCCCAGCCATGGTCTCTTTCAGGACTGTCACAGGCCCAGGGCAGCGTGCCGGGAGCGGGGGGGCCTGGTGGCCTTGCCCTGTTCTGCGCCCCCTGAAGCTGGCGGGGCTCCCGGAAGGGGGTGGTGGCCCAGCAGGGGGAGGTGCAGGCAGCAACCCCCCCTCTGGGAACGGGGCCCCACCCAGGCCTGCAGACCCACCTCCTGGGAGAGCAGAGGGGCCCCGGCCCTGGCAAGCCCCGGGCTGACGCCCCCTCCCCTCTCCCCACAGCCATGTCAGCTTCTATGCCTCGAAGGCCAGCCCCACGGCCATGATCCTGAACCTGTGGGAGGCACGCCACTTCCCCAGCGGGAACCTCCTGCAGCTGGCGGCCGCCGTGGCCGAGGTGGGCAAGCAGGACAGCGCCCTCTTCGCCGTCTCGGAGGCCGAGTGCTGAGGGGCCGGGCCACCCCGGCGAGCGTGGGCAGCAGAGGGCAGGGCTGGGCCGGCGGGGCAGGGGGCATAGGCCCCGTGGCAGCCCCAGAGCGGCAGCTCCGTCCCCACGGCCCCCTGCTGGGCTCCTGCCCCGGCTGCCCCGCTCGTGTCTCTGGCGCCCGCCGCCCGCACAGGGGCAGGACCTGGCTGCCCCCCACTGCAGCTCCCACCTCTGGGCGGGCCCAGGCTCCCCAGTGCTGGCACGGACAGTGAGTGTGGGGGCTGGGCCCCCTGCTGCCCCCGGCCTGGCGAGGGGCTGCCTGAGCCCAGAGCCAGGTGGCCCCCGGGGGCGTCTTGGAGCCAAAGAGGCGGCCGTGGCGGGGGCCCTGGGGCGGGGCCGTGTGGCTGCAGCCCCGCCCGCGCTGTGTGCGCAGGGGCGTTGTGCGTTGTGTGTGCTGTAACCGTGTGGGGCCGGCCGGGCCAGGCCCTGTCCCATGTTGTGTAAAGACCGGTTTTTAACTCTGTATTCAAGTGCATTCGCGTATTTACACTTGGCCTTATGTACATAGCAGGCACCGCGGGGCAGGGGGCTAGCGGGCACCGTGTAAATAAATTGGATCTATATTGCTAGCTGGGCTCCGGGCTCGCGCCGTGCACATGCCAGGCGCGGCCCCAAGGCGGGGTGTTCCCACCCACCGGGGGGGACACGGCCCGAGGAAGGGCAGCGCTGGCTGCAGACGGGAGACGGTACCAGGGCCGCCAGCTGCTCCCCAGACATGACAGGCCACGGCCACGGCCACGATCAGCGCTGGCAGCGGCCCCCACGACAGGCCACGGCTGGGATCAGCGCTGGCGGCGGGCCACACGACAGGCCACGGCCGGGATCAGCGCTGGCGGCGGCCCCCACGACAGGCCACGGCCGGGATCAGCGCTGGCGGCGGGCCACACGACAGGCCACGGCCGGGATCAGCGCTGGCGGCGGCCCACACGACAAGCCACGGCCGGGCTCAGCGCTGGCGGCGGGCCACACGACAAGCCACGGCCGGGCTCAGCGCTGGCGGCGGCCCACACGACAGGCCACGGCCGCGATGAGTGCAGCGCCCTTGCCAGAGCCGTCCTCCGACTGCAGGAAGGTGACGTGGCAGCGCGGGGCCAGGCACTTCACCGTGGCCTGCACCTGCTGCGCAAAGCTGCAGAGAGGGGGGCAGAGTGAGGCCGAGTGTCCTGCCCCCCTCCGAGCCCTGCTCCTCACCCCTCTTGCCGCCAGCCAGGCCTTGCCCCTCACCCTCCTTGCCACCAGCCCTGCCCTGAGCCCCGTCCCCCACCTCGCTTGCCCCCAGCTGGCCCTTGCCCCTCTCTCTGCCTGCTGGGCCCCGTGACCAGGCCTTGCGGTTCTCAGCGCTGGTGCACTTGCTGCAGCTCGCCCAGCCTGGGCCATTCCCTGTGCAGGGACAGGCAGCTGCTCTGCACCCGTCTCCGGGCACAGCCCTGGGGTGCTGCCCCGTGTGCCGGCAGGGCCCATCCCCCCACTCACTGGGGGTGCAGCTTGTAGAGCGTCCCGTCCACGCCCACCGTCACCGCCAGCTGCTCCAGGCCCCGGTTCTCCCGGATCTTCTCCACCACGGCGGCCACGCCCGCCCCGCACAGCTGGGCCGCCCGCCGGGCCACCACCTGGCACACCTCCCGCACCAGCAGGCTGTCCTCGCAGGTGACGTGCAGCCCCAGCGCCTCCAGGATGGCGCACACCTGCCGCAGGGCCAGGCCGTCGCTGTGGGCACCAGGGCACGGTCAGTGCGGCCCCGCCCTGCGCCCCACAGCTCCCCCCCTGCCTCCCCTCACGCCCCCCCCGCTTCCCCCCGCTCCTCCTCCACACCTCTCCCCATGCCCCCCCCGCCTCCCCTCACGCCCCCCTCAACACCTCCCCCATACCCCCCGCCTCCCCCCACGCCCCCCTCAACACCTCCCCCCAAACCCCCCCCCGCCTCCCCCCACGCCCCCCCGCCTCCCCCCACGCCTCCCCTCCACACCTCCCCCCCGCCTCCCCTCCACACTGCCTGCACTCACCTCTCGATGGACGACAGGAACTTGGTCTGGAAGATGTCGGGGGTCTGGAGCTTGGGGGAGGGGCGGCCCCGGAACAGGAGGCCCTCGGCCGTGAGCTTCAGCAGGACGCGCCGGACGATCTCACCCAGATACATGCCGCTGATGAGCTTCTCGAACCTGCCCCGGCAGCAGAGACCCACCGGCCTCAGCACAGCCACAGGGCGCCGCCAGCCCGCCCCCCCGCAAGCCCTGCCCACCCCCATCCGGCCCTGCCCGGCCTGGCTCCTGATCCCCCATCCAGCCTGGCCCCTGCCCCCCCCCCCCCATCCGGACACGGCCAGCCCTGCCTGGCCTGGCTCCTGCCTGCCCAATGCCATCCAGCCCTGCCTGCCCCCTGCCCCCCCAGCCCATCCAGCCCCTGCCGGCCCTGCATTGCTCCTGCTTCGTCCTGCTCCCCCAGTGCCCACCTCTGCTTGCCGGGGTTCAGCGAGGCCGCGTCCACCTGTGCGTCGAAGGGGGTGAAGAAGGCGTCCAGGCAGCCGTTGTCGCCGAACGCCCCCCACTCCATGTTGATGCACATCCGCCCCTCCTCCTCCCCCGCCAGGGCAACCACGTTCCGCAGCTCCTCCATGTAGCAGGCGTTGGTGCCGGTGCCTGAGGGGGGACGGGGCGTCAGCACGGCCCCCCCCCGCCAGCCTGGCAGGGCCCAGCAGCGCAGCCCCCCGAGTGGGGCAAGGCCAAGGGCCAGCACTGGGGGGGGTCCCAACAGGGCCAGGGGCTCAGGGGCACCGGCCCAGGCTCCCACCCCAAACCCTTTGCGCCTACCCCGGGAGGTGAAGGCGGCCTTGGCGCAGCCTGCTCTCGACTTCCTGCAGACAGCCCTGCGAGATGGGTCCCCCCCCCCCCACAGCAAGCCCTCCGGCCCTAGTTATGGGGCCCCTGTTCCGCGGGCCCCCCCAGCTTCCCCACCCCTGCAGCCCCAGTCTGCTTCCGACGCGCGCCTAGGGCCCAGCTGCACACGCTCCTGCTCCCGCCCGGGGTCCTCTGCCCGGTGCCCCGTCCCGAGCCCCCCGTTTGAACCTCTGAGCGACACACCCCGACCCTTTCCTCAGCGTTTGTCCCCCAAATCCGTTGGGCCTGGGTCTAGTAGCCCCTTCCGCTGGGCTGGGGGAGGGGCTTTCCATGTGGGCGCCGCCCACTCCCAGTGCAGGGGGGGGTCGCCCCTTACCCACGATGAGCCCGACCTCACAGCTGGGGTCGTCGTAGCCGCACGACATCATGGTTCCCACGGTGTCGTTCACTATGGCAACCACATCCAGCTCAAAGTGCTGGGAAGAATGAGACCCGTTACTAGGCAACGCTGTTCCCCGTCACCGCGGCAACGGTGCCCTGGCACGCTGCCCCTCCCGGCCCCTCCCGCTGCTGCCTCCAGGAGGGAGATGCCTGCACCCGCAGCTGCCCGGGGTGAGCACGGCCAGGGCGCCCTGTGGCCAGGGCCTGCTCCTCCTGGCTGCTGCTCCCGGCACGAGGCTCTTCCTGGCCAGACCTCCTCCTGGCGTGATGCCCCCCCCACCGGCACGAGGCCCCCCCCGGCATGACATCCCTCCCAAGCACGAGGCCCTGCCTGGCAAGCCCCCCGCCATCACATGCCCCCCCCCGGCACGCCACCGTGGCACACGCCCCCCCCCCGGCACACCACGGTGGCACACACCCCCCCTGGCACACCACGGTGGCACACGCCCCCCCCCCCCCGGCACACCACGGTGGCACACGTCCCCCCCCGGCACACCACGCCCCTTGCCCAGGCCCCGCCGTACTTGTTTGCGCGCCACGGCCTCCCGGAGCAGCTTCACCACGTCCTGCCCCTCGCAGCCCGAGGCCTTGAAGCCCTTGGTCCAGCTCAGCAGGATGCCCTGGGGGGTCAGAGTCCAGTGTCAACCGGCTGCCCCGTGCCCCCTGCCCTGCCGCCCGGGGAGGGGCTCACCTGGTCCAGGCCGGTCTGCTGGCAGGGGAAGGAGAAGGTGAACCCCAGGGGCAGCGTCCGCCCCACCAGGCCCTGCTTGGCCTGGAAGTCCGCGATGCACTCGACAATGTGGTCAAAGAGCTGCAGAGATTGAGCGGGGGAGGGGAGTCAGCGAGGGCTGCCCCTGCCGGGGGCCCTGCCCCCCACCTGGGGGCCCAGGGCTCAGCCCCAAGCCAGGCCCAGCCCAAGGGGCAGCTTTTCCAGCCCCCGCGCTGCCCCTCGGCCCCCAGAACCCACGTGCCCGCAGTACCTGGCTGCCTGGGCCCTGGGCCACCTGCGTGGGGATGGAGTACACCTCGCTGACGATCCGCACGCCCCCCTGCTCCCTGCCGCCCACCTGCACCAGCAGCACCCGGAAGTTGGTGCCGCCCAGGTCCAGAGCCAAGAAGTCGCCTCTCTCTGCAAAGGGCACCGGGGAGGGGGCAGGTCAGAGCCGGGCTCCGGACTGGGCCGTGGCACCAGCTCCCCACGCCAGGCAGCCAGCCCAGTGCTCCAGGGCCCCCCCTTCACACCCAGCCCTGTCTGCCCCCTCTAGGGCCCCCCCTCACACCCAGCCCTATCTGCCCCCTCTAGGGCCCCCCCTCACACCCAGCCCATCCCTCTAGGGCCCCCCATCACACCCAGCCCTGTCTGCCCCCTCTAGGGCCCCCGTCACACCCATCCCATCCCTCTAGGGCCCCCCTCACACCCAGCCCTTCCCTCTAGGGCCCCCCCTTCACACTCAGCCCTGTCTGCCCCCTCTAGGGCCCCCCCCACACCCATCCCATCCCTCTAGGGGCCCCCTTCACACCCAGCCCTGTCTGCCCCCTCTAGGGCCCCCCTTCACACCCAGCCCTTCCCTCTAGGGGCCCCCTTTCACACCCAGCCCTGTCTGCCCCCTCTAGGGCCCCCCCTCACACCCAGCCCATCCCTCTAGGGCCCCCCTCACACCCAGCCCATCCCTCTAGGGCCCCCCCTTCACACCCAGCCCTGTCTGCCCCCTCTAGGGCCCCCCCCACACCCAGCCCATCCCTCTAGGGCCCCCCCGTCACACCCAGCCCTGTCTGCCCCCTCTAGAGCCCCCCCTCACACCCAGCCCATCCCTCTAGGGCCCCCCTTCACACCCAGCCGTCTGCCCCCTCTAGGGCCCCCCCTCACACCCAGCCCATCCCTCTAGGGCCCCCCCCCTCACCTGAGCCGTCGGGCGTGGCCCGGACGTAGGTTGGCAGCATGCGGACCGAGGGCCTCGCCTGCGTCTCCTTCAGCCCCAGCTCCATCTCCCGCCTCAGCAGACCCTGCACCGTCCCCAGGGCCTCGGGCGGGAGCCGCAGCGGGGCCAGGATTTCGTCCACCCGCCGGCGCTGGGCTCGCAGCCTCGATGCCACGGCAGCCACCATGGCGATCCCGCTGCCACGGCCGTCCCTCGAGGGCACCCAGGAGACCTCGCACTCGGGGGCCAGCTGGCGCAGCCACTGCTCCAGCATCCGGAGGAACCTGGCAAGCGGCAGGAGGGGCTGGCAGGGCCGGTGACCGAGAGGGGGTGTGGGGGCTGCCAGCGGGGCGGGGGGGGGGGCTCTCAGTGTCCCGGGGGGTACTGGTGTCACGGGGGCAGCACAGACCTGGCGCCCTGGTGCCCGGCGACCCAGCTTGGAGGCACGGCCGGGTGTGGCCGGGGGAGGCCAATGGGCTGTGGGGAGGGGCCCAGGTGACCCCACTTACCTGGCCAACAGACACAGGCCAGGCAGGGCTGCTGGGGGAAGAAGGGGGCTGCAGGCGAGACTCAGAAGTGCTGGGCTGGGGGGGGCAGGCCAACAGGCCCGAGGGGTCTCAATAACCCCCTCCCCCCCGCCGGAGACACTGGCTGGGAGCACAGGGCTGCTCTGTTCCCCCTGGGGCTGGGGCCCAGAACAAGGGGACTCCCCAAGGGGGCCCAGGGCAGAGCCAGTTGGCCTAGGGGCTCAGGGAGGTGCGGTCACAGGAGGAGGGGCTGAGCCCTTGGGAGCGTGTGGTCCCCCGAGAAGGGGCGTGGCACTGGAGGCCCCCCCCGAGAAGGGGCGTGGCACTGGAGGCCCCCCCCGAGAAGGGGCGTGGCACTGGAGGCCCCCCCCGAGAAGGGGCGTGGCACTGGAGGGCCCCCCCGAGAAGGGGCGTGGCACTGGAGGGGGCTCCCCCCAGGTGTGTGCCTGCTCCCCACGGGGCTGCCCTGGCCACAGCAGCCGAAGGGCTGGGGGAGGGGCGCGGCACCATGCCCAGCGTCATGGGGCACCTGGAGGTGGCTAAGGGAGCCTGGCCAGGGACAAGGCCTAGCGCCGAGGGGAGAGCTGGGCCCCCAGCCAGCTGGAGCGTGGCCCCCGGGGGGTGCTGAGCCAAAGCTCCCTCCTGTTGCCTTGGGGCCAACAGTGCCAGCCCCACCCCAGTCCCCACAGCCCCCTGGAGGGGCAGCTGGCACACAGGGAGCAGGCCCCACGGTCCCTGGCACCGTCCCGGGCACCCTTACTTGGCACTGCCCCAGAACACGTCTCCATCCACGGCCACGCTGGTCTTCAGCCTGGGCAGCTCCCGGCTCCGGCGCATGTGGCTGAGGATGGCGGCCAGGCCGGCGGCACAGAGCGCGGCGGCGCGGGAGCAGACAGCACTGCACACCTGCTGCACAATGACGCAGTCCTGGTCACTCGCCTCCAGCCCCAGCTCCTGCAGCACCCGCTGCGCCACGGCCAGTCCCACCTGCTCGCTGCGAAGGAGGCACAGAAACAGCCCATCAGCAGCGCGGGCCTGGCACCCCGGCAGCAGCGACCCCCCAGCAGCAGCGACCCCCCGGCAGCAGACACACCCCGGCAGCAGCGACCCCCCAGCAGCAGCGACCCCCCGGCAGCAGACACACCCCGGCAGCAGCGACCCCCCGGCAGCAGCGACCCCCCGACAGCAGCAGCACAGGCCTGGCACCCCGGCAGCAGCGACCCCCCGGCAGCAGCGACCCCCCGGCAGCAGTGAACCCCCGGCAGCAGCACAGGCCTGGCACCCCGACAGCAGCGACTCCCCAGCAACAGCAACCCCCCAGCAACAGCGACCCCCCCAGCAACAGCAACCCCCCCAGCAACAGCGACCCCCCGGCAGCAGCGCAGGCCTGGCACCCCGACAGCAGCGACCCCCCGGCAGCAGCGACCCCCCAGCAGCAGCACAGGCCTGGCACCCCGGCAGCAGCGACCCCCCGGCAGCAGCGACCCCCCGGCAGCAGCACAGGCCTGGCACCCCGACAGCAGCGACCCCCCGGCAGCAGCGACCCCCCGGCAGCAGCGACCCCCCGGCAGCAGTGAACCCCCAGCAGCAGCACAGGCCTGGCACCCCGACAGCACCGACTCCCCGGCAACAGCGACCCCCCCAGCAACAGCGACCCCCCCAGCAACAGCGACCCCCCGGCAGCAGCGCAGGCCTGGCACCCCGACAGCAGCGACCCCCCGGCAGCAGCGACCCCCCAGCAGCAGCGCAGGCCTGGCACCCCGACAGCAGCGACCCCCCCGGCAGCAGCGACCCCCCGGCAGCAGCGCAGGCCTGGCACCCCGGCAGCAGCGACCCCCTGGCAGCAGCGACCCCCCAGCAGCAGCGAACCCCTGGCAGCAGCGCAGGCCTGGCACCCCGACAGCAGCGACCCCCCGGCAGCAGCGACCCCCCGGCAGCAGCGCAGGCCTGGCACCCCGACAGCAGCGACCCCCCGGCAGCAGCGACCCCCCCGGCAGCAGCGCAGGCCTGGCACCCCGGCAGCAGCGACCCCCTGCAGCAGCAGCAGCAGCGAACCCCTGGCAGCAGCGCAGGCCTGGCACCCCGACAGCAGCGACCCCCCGGCAGCAGCGACCCCCCGGCAGCAGCGCAGGCCTGGCACCCCGACAGCAGCGACCCCCCGGCAGCAGCGACCCCCCGGCAGCAGCGCAGGCCTGGCACCCCGGCAGCAGCGACCCCCCTGACAGCAGCGACCCCCCGGCAGCAGCGCAGGCCTGGCACCCCGGCAGCAGCGACCCCCCGGCAGCAGCGACCCCCCGGCAGCAGCGACCCCCCGGCAGCAGCGACCCCCCGGCAGCAGCGAACCCCTGGCAGCAGCGACCCCCCTGGCAGCAGCGACCCCCTGGCAGCAGCACAGGCCTGGCACCCCGGCAGCAGCGACCCCCCTGGCAGCAGCGACCCCCCAGCAGCAGCGACCCCCCGGCAGCAGCGCAGGCCTGGCACCCCGGCAGCAGCGACCCCCCTGGCAGCAGCGACCCCCCCAGCAGCAGCGAACCCCTGGCAGCAGCGACCCCCCTGGCAGCAGCACAGGCCTGGCACCCCGGCAGCAGCGACCCCCCTGGCAGCAGCGACCCCCCCAGCAGCAGCGACCCCCCGGCAGCAGCGCAGGCCTGGCACCCCGGCAGCAGCGACCCCCCCCAGCAGCAGCGAACCCCCCTGGCAGCAGCGACCCCCCAGCAGCAGCGAACCCCTGGCAGCAGCGACCCCCTGGCAGCAGCACAGGCCTGGCACCCCGGCAGCAGCGACCCCCCTGGCAGCAGCGACCCCCCAGCAGCAGCGACCCCCCGGCAGCAGCGCAGGCCTGGCACCCCGGCAGCAGAGACCCCCCTGGCAGCAGCGACCCCCCCCGCAGCAGCGACCCCCCGGCAGCAGCGCAGGCCTGGCACCCCGGCAGCAGCGACCCCCCGGCAGCAGCGACCCCCCCAGCAGAAGCGCAGGCCTGGCACCCCGGCAGCAGCGACCCCCCGGCAGCAGTGACCCCCCGGCAGCAGCACAGGCCTGGCACCCCGGCAGCAGCGACCCCCTGGCAGCAGCGACCCCCCTGGCAGCAGCGACCCCCCTGGCAGCAGCGCAGGCCTGGCACCCCGGCAGCAGCGACCCCCCGGCAGCAGCGACCCCCCCCCCCGGCAGCAGCGACCCCCCGGCAGCAGCGACCCCCCCCCCCCCCCGGCAGCAGCGCAGGCCTGGCACCCCCGCGTATGGGGAGGGCACAGAGGACCCTTCCATCCTTATCCAGGACTGGCACCCTTGTAGTGCACAGAGGGGGTGCAGGGAGGGCACGGGGCCCAGCCCTGCCATTGAGGCCCACGGCTGGGGGCACTTGCTTTCCACTGCAAAGGGGGCTCATGCCTCACTCGGCCCCAAGGGCCATGAGGTTGTGGGGCACAGCGGCTGCTGGCTGCCAGGGTCTGGGCGCGGGGCAGGCACACCTGGCATCGGGGGTGCTGGTGAACCCCGCCAGGACTCCCCGGCTGCTGCAGGGGCTGGGACGGGCCCCACTTACTCGGTGATCTCCTGAACGTGCTGGGTGGGGATTGAGCCGGGCGTCAGGAGACAAGGGGTCGTGCGCCCGCGGAAGAGCCCGCCCTGAGAGGCCAGATCCACCACAGCGAGCCGGACGATCTCGCCCAGGTACAGGCTACTGATCATCTTCTCAAACCTGAGTGGGGAACGGGGTGAGCAGAGCGCTGAGCGGGCAGGGCCACGGGGCCACGGCTCCCCTGGCACAGCCACGCACAGCCCAGCCTGGCGGGGCCCTAGGACCGGAGAGCCCTGGACACGGGGGGGCCCTAGGACCGGAGAGCCCTGGGCACGGGGGGGCCTAGGACCCGAGAGCCCTGGGCAGGGGGGGCCCTAGGACCGGAGAGCCCTGGGCACGGGGGGCCCTAGGACCGGAGAGCCCTGGGCAGGGGGGTCCCTAGGACCGGAGAGCCCTGGGCACGGGGGTCCCTAGGACCGGAGAGCCCTGGGCAGGGGGGGCCCTAGGACCGGAGAGCCCTGGGCACGGGGGGGCCCTAGGACCGGAGAGCCCTGGGCAGGGGGGCCCTAGGACCGGAGAGCCCTGGGCACGGGGGGGCCCTAGGACCGGAGAGCCCTGGGCACGGGGGGGGCCCTAGGACTGGAGAGCCCTGGGCAGGGGGGGCCCTAGGACCGGAGAGCCCTGGGCACGGGGGGGCCCTAGGACCGGAGAGCCCTGGGCACGGGGGGGCCCTAGGACTGGAGAGCCCTGGGCACGGGGAGGCCCTAGGACCGGAGAGCCCTGGGCAGGGGGGGCCCCTAGGACCGGAGAGCCCTGGGCACGGGGGGGCCCTAGGACCGGAGAGCCCTGGGCAGGGGGGGCCCTAGGACCGGAGAGCCCTGGGCAGGGGGGGGGCCCTAGGACCGGAGAGCCCTGGGCACGGGGGGCCCTAGGACCGGAGAGCCCTGGGCAGGGGGGCCTAGGACCCGAGAGCCCTGGGCAGGGGGGGCCTGTGACGTAGTGGGGGTACCTGGCTGGTTTCTATGCTGCTGGCTCTGGGGGAACCCCCACTGGCTGCCGTGGGGACCACGACCCAGCAAAACAGGATGAGTCACTATGCAAACCAGTGGCCAGACACCCCCCATGGAGAGGAACAAAGGAAGGTGGAATGCTGCCTTGGCTGGGGGGCAGGGCTGGAGGTGAGTGAGTTGGTTGCTGGCTGTCGGAGGGCATGGATGAGACAGCCTAGGGAGAGGAGCTGGAGTTTAGGGGCCCAGTCTCCCCCATCTCGAGGGGGCCTGAGGCATCCTAGCCCAGTTCCTGTGACCAGATTACATCTGTGCTGCGCTGTGCTGGAGGAGCAGTAAACCACCCTCAATTCCACTGGCTGGTGCAGTCTGTTTGCGCCATTTCGGGGTGCAGGAGACGGGGGACCCCAACGCGCCGTCACACTGGTGTCAGAAGTGGGATGCACTGCACCCCGTGGATGGAGCTTCCAGCGGCAAGCGACAAGGTGCAGTAGAAGCAAGAGCCCTGGAGCCAGGCATGCTGGAGACAGAGCGAAGCGGTTCCTGGGAATCGTGGGGCGCTGCAGCACTAGACTGGTGAGTCTGCACCGAGGGGCCCAGCGGGCAGATGGCCTACGCCCGACTCTTGAAGGCAGAGCTGGTGGGGCTGTGCAGAGAGAGGGGCTTGCCTGTGCGGAAAGCAGCCAAGGCCCAGCTGATTACCCAGCTGGAAGAGAATGACCAGCCACAGGGCCAGGATCTTGTCCCCAGGGGAAGCAGCCAGACCCCCCCTGAGAGTGTGTCAGGCTCAGAGAGGGGGAGGAGCGCTGGAACCCACCGGAGAGATGAGACAGCGTCTCCCGGGAGGCCTGCAAGCCGTAGCCCATCTAGGGCAGGGGCCAGACCAGCGGAGCTGCGGCGCCTGGAGATCCAGCTGCGGATCAGGGAATTGGAAGTAGAGGACCGAGAGAAGGACCGCCAGGACCGAGAGAGGGAGCGCCAAGATCGAGAGAAGGAGCGCCAAGATCGAGAGAGGCAGCGACAGCATGAGCTGGCCATGGCAGAGCGGAGAACCGGCGGGGCACCGGCTGCGCCAAGTGCGGATGGGCCCCAAGGTCCCAGGGCTGCCAGCCACTTGGAGAGGCTCGTGGTGGCCCAATTGAAGGACATGGGTGACATAGACGGGTTCCTCAGCTCCTTTGAGAGGGCCTGTGGACTGCAACGGGTTCCCCCAGCTGACTGGCTGCAGGAGCTCATCCCCGCACTGAGCCAGGAGGCGGCCGGAGTGCTCAGTCAGCTGGAGGACCTACAGCCAGGGGATTACAACCGAGTCAAGGAGGCCCTGCTGCACAAGTTCGGGCTGACCCCCGAGATGTACAGGAAGAAGTTCCGGGGGGTACAGAAAGGGCCACGGGAGACCTATGTGGACCTGGCCTCCCGCCTGGCGCAATACTGCCGCAAGTGGGTGTCTGGAGTTGGAGCCCAGACCGCAGAGGAGCTGCTCAAGCTGGTCATGATGGAGCAGTTCTATGAAGCGTGCCCACCCAAACTGAGGCTGTGGCTCAAGGACCGGAGACCAGAGAACCCCCAGGAGGCCGGGAGACTGGCGGATGAGTTCACGGAGAGCCGGTCCGGGTGTGAACGGGAGTCCCGGAGAGAAAGGGAACCGCGCAGAGACCGGATCTCGGCTGAGCGACGGAGGGAGTCAACTACGGGGCGAGACCAAGGAACAGGTCGTCTGCGCCCCAGAGAACCAGCCAGGGCCTGGACAGAGACAGCCCAAAGCCTAACTTGCCATCGCTGTGGGCAAAAAGGCCACAAGAGGGCTCAGTGCACCAGGTCCCAGGACCGGGGACTGTCCAGGGTTAACTGGCTGGGGCGGGAGGAAGGGCAGGCTGCCCCAGAGGCAGGGGCTGGCAGGCAAACCTCAGCTCAGAGAGAGGGGAAGGATGCTCTGTGCACCTCCCCTGGGAGGTCTGATTCTCAGGAGGCGGATTTCTCCGTGTACCGGGTGGGGGCAGGACGGCCCCTGCGGAGCGAGTGCCTCATACCCCTGGAGGTGGATGGTAGGAAGGTGACGGGCTTCTGGGACACGGGGGCGGAGGTGACTCTGGCCCGATCCGACATAGTGGCCCCGGAGCGGATACTACCCCACACCCAGCAGACCCTGAAGGGCATAGACGGGTCCCCGTTTAAGGTGCCTGTAGCCAGGGTGCATCTGAAATGGGGGGCGAAGAAAGGCCTCAAGGAAGTGGGGGTGCACCCGCACTTGCCCACCGAGGTGCTGATGGGGAACGACCTAGAGGAGTGGCCCCATGAATCCCAGCGGGCTCTAGTCACTACCCGGAGCCAGAGCCAGCGGGGGGCTGACAACGTGGGTCCAGGGAAGGACTCCTGGCAGCGTCCTCAGGGTCCCATCCCAGTGGACACGGGGTCCAGCCAGGCTGGGACTCCGGACCTAGGCAGAGGTGGGGGACAGATCCCGATCCCTGCCTCAGCAGCTGAATTCCAGGCTGAGGTGCAGGCAGACCCCTCCTTGCAGAGGCTGAGGGACCAGGCTGGCCTCCATGCAGCTCGGCCCCGGGGGAGAGGTGGCCAGGAGAGATTCCTGCGGGAGCGTGGGCTCCTGTTCCGTGAGTGGCTCCTCCCCAGGAAGGCGAGGGCATGGAGGGTCCAGCGGCAGCTGGTCGTCCCCCGAAAGTATCGCCTCAAGCTGCTGTATTTGGCCCACGATGTCCCCGTTGGGGGCCACCGGGGGATCCGGAGCACCCGGCTGAAGCTGCTCCAGCACTTCTATTGGCCGGGAATCTTTACAGCCGTGCAGCGGTACTGCCGGTCCTGTGACTCCTGCCAGAGGGACGGGAAGGCCCAAGACAGGAGGAACGCGGCTTGGGGGTCTCTACCCCAGATAGACCCTCTGGGCTTGCTGAGAGAGTTATGGGAGGGGAAGTCCTCCCTGGATGGAGCATCGGGGGTGGAAGCCGCCCTGGCTGTCCAGAGAAGGCTCGCTGGGCTCATGGCCCTGGCCCGAGAGACCCCGGCCAGAGATCAAGGCCAGCGGAAGGGTGGGTGTGACCCCCGAGGACAGGCCTGGGCCAGTCACCCTGGAGCGGGGCGGCGAGTGGACAGAGGGAAGCCAATTCATGTGGGGCCTCGCCACGGCCGGCCCGAGTCAAGGGGAGCACCCATGTCCTCAGGGCGGGTTCCCACGCAGAGGACCCGAACTTCCCTAGGTCACGAGTGGAGTGACCCTGCTCAGTTCGCTCTCGGAGGGGGGAGAACTGTGACGTAGTGGGGGTACCTGGCTGGTTTCTATGCTGCTGGCTCTGGGGGAACCCCCACTGGCTGCCGTGGGGACCACGACCCAGCAAAACAGGATGAGTCACTATGCAAACCAGTGGCCAGACACCCCCCATGGAGAGGAACAAAGGAAGGTGGAATGCTGCCTTGGCTGGGGGGCAGGGCTGGAGGTGAGTGAGTTGGTTGCTGGCTGTCGGAGGGCATGGATGAGACAGCCTAGGGAGAGGAGCTGGAGTTTAGGGGCCCAGTCTCCCCCATCTCGAGGGGGCCTGAGGCATCCTAGCCCAGTTCCTGTGACCAGATTACATCTGTGCTGCGCTGTGCTGGAGGAGCAGTAAACCACCCTCAATTCCACTGGCTGGTGCAGTCTGTTTGCGCCATTTCGGGGTGCAGGAGACGGGGGACCCCAACGCGCCGTCACAGGGCCCTAGGACCGGAGAGCCCTGGGCACGGGGGGGCCCTAGGACCGGAGAGCCCTGGGCAGGGGGGGCCCTAGGACCGGAGAGCCCTGGGCAGGGGGGGCCCTAGGACCCGAGAGCCCTGGGCAGGGGGGGCCCTAGGACCGGAAAGCCCTGGGCAGGGGGGGCTCTAGGACCGGAGAGCCCTGGGCAGGGGGGGCCCTAGGACCGGAGAGCCCTGGGCAGGGGGGGCCCTAGGACCGGAGAGCCCTGGGCACGGGGGGGCCCTAGGACCGGAGAGCCCTGGGCAGGGGGGGCCCTAGGACCGGAGAGCCCTGGGCAGGGGGGGCCCTAGGACTGGAGAGCCCTGGGCAGGGGGGGGCCCTAGGACCGGAGAGCCCTGGGCAGGGGGGGCTCTAGGACCGGAGAGCCCTGGGCACGGGGGGGCCCTAGGACCGGAGAGCCCTGGGCAGGGGGGGGCCCTAGGACTGGAGAGCCCTGGGCAGGGGGGGGCCCTACGACCGGAGAGCCCTGGGCAGGGGGGGCCCTAGGACCGGAGAGCCCTGGGCAGGGGGGGGCCCTAGGACCGGAGAGCCCTGGGCACGGGGGGGCCCTAGGACCGGAGAGCCCTGGGCAGGGGGGGGCCCTAGGACCGGAGAGCCCTGGGCAGGGGGGGCCCTAGGACCGGAGAGCCCTGGGCAGGGGGGGCCCTAGGACCGGAGAGCCCTGGGCAGGGGGGGCCCTAGGACTGGAGAGCCCTGGGCAGGGGGGGCCCTAGGACTGGAGAGCCCTGGGCACGGGGGGGCCCTAGGACCGGAGAGCCCTGGGCAGGGGGGGCCCTAGGACTGGAGAGCCCTGGGCAGGGGGGGCCCTAGGACCGGAGAGCCCTGGGCAGGGGGGGCTCTAGGACCGGAGAGCCCTGGGCACGGGGGGGCCCTACGACCGGAGAGCCCTGGGCAGGGGGGGCCCTAGGACCGGAGAGCCCTGGGCAGGGGGGGCCCTAGGACTGGAGAGCCCTGGGCACGGGGGGGCCCTACGACCGGAGAGCCCTGGGCAGGGGGGGCCCTAGGACCGGAGAGCCCTGGGCACGGGGGGGCCCTAGGACCGGAGAGCCCTGGGCAGGGGGGGCCCTAGGACTGGAGAGCCCTGGGCAGGGGGGGCCCTAGGACCGGAGAGCCCTGGGCAGGGGGGGCTCTAGGACCGGAGAGCCCTGGGCAGGGGGGGCCCTAGGACCGGAGAGCCCTGGGCAGGGGGGGGCCTAGGACCGGAGAGCCCTGGGCACGGGGGGGCCCTACGACCGGAGAGCCCTGGGCAGGGGGGGCCCTAGGACCGGAGAGCCCTGGGCAGGGGGGGCCCTAGGACTGGAGAGCCCTGGGCAGGGGGGGGCCCTAGGACCGGAGAGCCCTGGACAGGGGGGGCCCTAGGACCGGAGAGCCCTGGGCAGGGGGGGCCCTAGGACCGGAGAGCCCTGGACACGGGGGGGCCTAGGACCCGAGAGCCCTGGGCAGGGGGGGCCCTAGGACCGGAGAGCCCTGGGCAGGGGGGGCCCTAGGACTGGAGAGCCCTGGGCAGGGGGGGCCCTAGGACCCGAGAGCCCTGGGCAGGGGGGGGCCCTAGGACCCGAGAGCCCTGGGCAGGGGGGGCCCTAGGACCGGAGAGCCCTGGGCAGGGGGGGCCCTAGGACCGGAGAGCCCTGGGCAGGGGGGGGCCTAGGACCGGAGAGCCCTGGGCAGGGGGGGCCCTAGGACCGGAGAGCCCTGGGCAGGGGGGCCCTACGACCGGAGAGCCCTGGGCAGGGGGGGGCCCTAGGACCGGAGAGCCCTGGGCAGGGGGGGCCCTAGGACTGGAGAGCCCTGGGCAGGGGGGGGCCCTAGGACCGGAGAGCCCTGGGCAGGGGGGGCCCTAGGACTGGAGAGCCCTGGGCAGGGGGGGGCCCTAGGACCGGAGAGCCCTGGGCAGGGGGGCCCTACGACCGGAGAGCCCTGGGCAGGGGGGGCCCTAGGACCGGAGAGCCCTGGGCACGGGGGGGCCCTAGGACCGGAGAGCCCTGGGCAGGGGGGGCCTAGGACCGGAGAGCCCTGGGCAGGGGGGGGCCCTAGGACCGGAGAGCCCTGGGCAGGGGGGGGCCCTAGGACCGGAGAGCCCTGGGCAGGGGGGGCCCTAGGACCGGAGAGCCCTGGGCAGGGGGGCCCTAGGACCGGAGAGCCCTGGGCAGGGGGGGGCCCTAGGACCGGAGAGCCCTGGGCAGGGGGGGCCCTAGGACCGGAGAGCCCTGGGCAGGGGGCTGGCTCGGCCGCAGGGGAGCAGGGGGCCCTCGTGGGGACTCAGAAGACCAATGCTCCGTGCCCCCTCCCTGCCAGGGAAGCCCCCACCCCACAGGCCCTGACCCACCTGCTCCTCCCCGGGTTCAGGGAGGCCTGGTCCACCTGCCGGTCGTAGTCACTCAGCACGTCGTGCAAGGCGCCGTCGTCCCCGAAGAAGCCCCACGCGGTGACCACGGCCATGCGGCCCTCGACCTCGTCCACCGTCTCCACGTGCCGCGCCTCCGCCATGAAGCAGCTGTTGGTGCCGGCGTCTGCCAGGCGGGCGGGAGAGCCGTGAGGGCCGGGACGCGCCGCACTCTGGGCCACGCGAGGTCCCCCCCCGCCTCCCCCGGCTCCCTCTGGCCGTGCCAGGCTCCCCGGGGCAGGGCCACTCACCCACGACCAGGCCGACCTCACACGGCTCACGCCCGGCGCCGCTGCTCATCATGGTGCCAACGGTGTCGTTCACCACGGCGATCACCTTGATGCGGTAGCGCTGGTCGGGCAGAGAGGGGACAGGCTCAACGGCCACCTCCTAAGTGCTCCCTAGGGGGCCCGCCCCACACTGCCCCACTGCTCCCTGGGGGGCCCGCCCCACACTGCCCCACTGCTCCCTGGGGGGCCCGCCCCACACTGCCCCACCGCTCCCCGAGGGGCCGGCCCCACACTGCCCCACTGCTCCCTGGGGGGCCCGCCCCACACTGCCCCACTGCTCCCTGGGGGGCCCGCCCCACACTGCCCCGCCACTCCCCGGAGGGCCCGCCCCACACTGCCCCACTGCTCCCTGGGGGGCCCTCCCCACACTGCCCCACCGCTCCCTGAGGGGGGCCCGCCCCACACTGCCCCACTGCTCCCTGGGGGGCCCGCCCCACACTGCCCCACCACTCCCCGGGGGGCCCGCCCCACACTGCCCCACTGCTCCCTGGGGGGCCCGCCCCACACTGCCCCACTGCTCAATGGGGGGCCAGCCCCACACTGCCCCACCGCTCCCCAGGGGGCCCGCCCCACACTGCCCCGCCGCTGCCCGAGGGGCCATCCCGTCACTGCCCCGCCGCTCCCCGAGGGGCCCGCCCCACACTGCCCCACTGCTCCCCGGGGGGCCCGCCCCACACTGCCCCACCGCTCCCCGAGGGGCCTTCCCGTCACTGCCCCACCGCTCCCCAGGGGGCCCGCCCCACACTGCCCCGCCGCTGCCCGAGGGGCCATCCCGTCACTGCCCCGCCGCTCCCCGAGGGGCCCGCCCCACACTGCCCCACTGCTCCCCGGGGGGCCCGCCCCACACTGCCCCACCGCTCCCCGAGGGGCCTTCCCGTCACTGCCCCGCCGCTCCCCAAGGGGCCTTCCCGTCACTGCCCCGCCGCTCCCCGAGGGGCCCGCCCCACACTGCCCCACTGCTCCCTGGGGGCCCGCCCCACACTGCCCCACTGCTCCCTGGGGGCCCACCCCACACTGCCCCGCCGCTCCCCGAGGGGCCGGCCCCACACTGCCACGCCGCTCCCCGAGGGGCCGGCCCCACACTGCCCCGCCGCTCCCTGGGGGCCCGCCCCACACTGCCCCACTGCTCCCCAGGGGGCCCGCCCCACACTGCCCCGCCGCTGCCCGAGGGGCCATCCCGTCACTGCCCCGCCGCTCCCCGAGGGGCCCGCCCCACACTGCCCCACTGCTCCCTGGGGGGCCCGCCCCACACTGCCCCACGGCTCCCCGAGGGGCCATCCCGTCACTGCCCCGCCGCTCCCCGAGGGGCCCGCCCCACACTGCCCCACTGCTCCCTGGGGGGCCCGCCCCACACTGCCCCACCGCTCCCCGGGGGCCTTCCCGTCACTGCCCCGCCGCTCCCAGAGGGGCCAGCCCCACACTGCCCCACTGCTCCCCGGGGGGCCCGCCCCACACCGCCCCACCGCTCCCTGAGGGGGGCCGGCCCCACACTGCCCCACCGCTCCCCAGGGGGCCCACCCCACACTGCCCCACCGCTCCCCAAGGGGCCGGCCCCACACTGCCCCACCACTCCCCAAGGGGGGCCTTCCCGTCACTGTCCCACCGCTCCCCGAGGGGCCAGCCCCACACTGCCCCGCCGCTCCCCGGGGGTCCACCCCATACTGCCCCGCCACTTCCAGGGGGCCCGCCCCACATTGCCCCACTGCTCCCTGGGGGGCCTTCCCGTCACTGCCCCGCCGCTCCCCGAGGGGCCGGCCCCACACTGCCCCGCCACCACCCAGAGAGCCCCTGTCCCACCCAGGACTGTCCTACACTTCCCTGGTCACCAGGAGGCTCCCCACAGCCCCCTCCAGGGGCAGCCCCACACCCTGCCCCGACGCTGTCCCATCGGGTGGAACCCCCTTTACGTCTTGCTCATCGATGGCGTTTTGCAGTAACCGCACCACGTCCTGCCCCTCCACGCCGGGGCACGTGAAACCCTTTGACCAGGAGATCAGGACGCTCTGTGGGGAGAAGCACAGGCACTGGGGTCAGCCAGCCCTGCCCCTGCCCCACGGCGCCCCCTGCTGGGAATCCCCTCCCCACGGCACCCAGCCAGCCCTGCCCCTGCCCCACGGCGCCCCCTGCTGGGAGTCCCCTCCCCACGGCGCCCAGCCAGCCCTGCCCCGGCCCCACAGCGTCCCCTGCTGGGAGTCCCCTCCCCACGGCGCCCAGCCAGCCCTGCCCCGGCCCCACAGCGTCCCCTGCTGGGAGTCCCCTCCCCACGGCGCCCAGCCAGCCCTGCCCCGGCCCCACAGCGTCCCCTGCTGGGAGTCCCCTCCCCACGGCGCCCAGCCAGCCCTGCCCCGGCCCCACAGCGTCCCCTGCTGGGAGTCCCCTCCCCACGGCGCCCAGCCAGCCCTCCCCCTGCCCCACGGCGCCCCCTGCTGGGAGTCCCCTCCCCACGGCGCCCAGCCAGCCCTGCCCCGGCCCCACGGCGCCCCCTGCTGGGAGTCCCCTCCCCACGGCGCCCAGCCAGCCCTGCCCCGGCCCCACGGCGCCCCCTGCTGGGAGTCCCCTCCCCATGGCGCCCAGCCAGCCCTGCCCCAGCCCCACAGCGCCCCCTGCTGGAGTCCCCTCCCCACGGAGCCCAGCCAGCCCTGCCCCATGGCGCCCCCTGCTGGGAGTCCCCTCCCCACAGCACCCAGCCAGCCCTGCCCCGGCCCCACGGCGCCCCCTGCTGGGAGTCCCCTCCCCACGGTGCCCAGCCAGCCCTGCCCCGGCCCCACGGCGCCCCCTGCTGGGAGTCCCCTCCCCACGGCGCCCAGCCAGCCCTGCCCCGGCCCCACGGCGCCCCCTGCTGGGAGTCCCCTCCCCATGGCGCCCAGCCAGCCCTGCCCCAGCCCCACAGCGCCCCCTGCTGGAGTCCCCTCCCCACGGAGCCCAGCCAGCCCTGCCCCATGGCGCCCCCTGCTGGGAGTCCCCTCCCCACAGCACCCAGCCAGCCCTGCCCCGGCCCCACGGCGCCCCCTGCTGGGAGTCCCCTCCCCACGGCGCCCAGCCAGCCCTGCCCCGGCCCCACGGCGCCCCCTGCTGGGAGTCCCCTCCCCACGGCGCCCAGCCAGCCCTGGCCCGGCCCCATGGCGCCCCCTGCAGCCCGAGCGCTGCGCTCACCTGGTCCAGCTGCGTCTGGTGGCAGGTGAAGGGGAAGGAGAGTCCCAGCTCGAAGTCTCTCTGTGGCGGATGGCGCCCATCCAGGAACTGCCACAGGCATTTGGCCATGAAGGCAAAGAGCTGGGGAGCAAGGCCCAGAATTAGCAGGGCAGAGTCCCCCCGCCCCCTCCCCGTCCATGGCGGAGTCCCCCCGCCCCCTCCCCGTCCATGGCGGAGTCCCCCCGCCCCCTCCCCGTCCATGGCGGAGTCCCCCCGCCCCCTCCCCGTCCATGGCGGAGTCCCCCCGCCCCCTCCCCGTCCATGGCAGAGTCCCCCCGCCCCCTCCCCGTCCATGGCAGAGTCCCCCCGCCCCCTCCCCGTCCATGGCGGAGTCCCCCGCCCCCTCCCCGTCCATGGCAGAGTCCCCCGCCCCCTCCCCGTCCATGGCAGCACTGTGCTCCCAGCGCCCACCTGCCCGAGGCTGCCTGGCTCCTGGCACCCCCTGCTGGCTGGCGTGGAGCAGGCGCCGCCCCACCTCCTGCTCCCCCATGAGGCTGCCCATGCCCCTACCTGCTGGCCGGAGCCCCGGCGCAGTTCCTCTGACACGGGGAAGGTCTGGTCCTGCACCGCCACGGTCTGGCGCTCCTCACCCCTCAGCTCCACCAGCAGCACCCGCAGTCTGGTCTCTCCCAGGTCCAGTGCCAGGAAGTCGCCTCTCTCTGCCCGAGACGCCGTGTCAGGGCCCGAGCACCCAGGGCACCGGAGCTGCTCCCCGCCGGCCTGCTGCAGGCCCCTGGTGCCCCGCAGCTCCAGGACCGGCCACCCCGACAGGCTCTGCAGCCGTGTCCCCCAGACTGGCCGGGCGGCGGCGCCGGGGACAGACGCCCATGGGCCCATGCCAGCTGCCTGCCTGTTCCTTGTGCCCCCGCCCCGGCCCAGCAGCCTGGGCACTGCTGACCCCACCCCCGGAGCCCAGGCCCTGCCGACCCTTACCGGTGCCGTCGGGGGTGGAGCGGATGAAGGCGGGCAGCATGCGCACTGTGGCCTGGTCGTGCGTCCGGTGGCTCAGGCCCCGCTCCATGGCCTCCAGCATACGCTCCATGACCGGGCGCAGCATCGCCAGGGACAGGCACAGGGGCTGCAGGGCGCGCTGCATCTGTGGGGGCAGGGCTGGTCAGGGAGCACCCAGGGGCGCTGGCAGCCGGCAGGGAGCAGCAATGGGCCTTACCTGTGCGGTGAGGTGCCTGGCCTGGCTCTGAGGGCTGCCGTTCTCACTGACGCCAGCAGGCCCGTGGCCAGGGCACGTGGGGCTCAGCTGGCTCGGGGGCAGCTCCCCCAGCAAGGGGTCCTCCATGTGGGAACTCATCTGGTGCCTGAGGGGCAGAGAGCAGGGTGAGTGCCCCATACCCCTAGGCCCCTGCCCCCACCGGGCGGGCAGCCACACGCCCACGCGCTGAGGGCTCTGGGACAGACGATGAAGAGTGCATGTGCCTCAGTTTCCCTGATGTGGGCCCTGCTTAGCCAGGCGAGGGGACAGAGCCCTGTGCTCTTTGCAGAAGGCCAGAGCTGCAGGTGTGGCAAACACCTGGCGGCCTGGGCCCAGGGCCCTGCACAGAGCCCAGCTGGCCACTCCAGCTCCTGGCCATGGGGCACTTAGCCCCTCCCAGCCCAGCTGGCCCCTCTTGAGGCTGGCTGCGTGAGCAGCTGGAGGCCAGGCAGGGGATCCCCGAGGGGGGGTCTGTGTGGGAGTGGAGGCTGGGCTCCGCCCGCCGCGCCCAGATGTCCCAGAGCCCTGCTGCGGTCAGCGCTGGCCGGGCGTCCCCCCGGGGCAGGAAGGGGGCGCCCTCAAGCGCCCAAGCCGGGGCAGTCGCTGCAGGGCGCTCACAGCGCGACCCGGGTGCCGGGGCTCCGAGGGTCGGGCCCAGCAGGCAGGGAAGCGAGGGGCTGACCCAGCCCGACCAGAGACCCATGGGGTGGGGCTGTGAGAGCAGCAGGCCTGTGGATCCCCGACAGGCTCACGCACCCGGCACCCAGCCACCCACACGCCCTCCACCCCCAGCCCTGTGCACCCCCCCCAGCTAGCCTGGGCACCTGCAGCCTGCTGGGCCGCACCCGAACGCCCGTGCATGGGCGCACCGTGCCGCGCAAGAGGCCTCGGCTAACCCCAGTGCCACCGAGGAAGCCACCGGATACGTGACGCAGGAAATGCCAAGACCCGGGGAGCCGGGGTCCCTCAGCGGCTCTGGCTCTCAGGGGGGGCACACAGGGGCGCTCAGTGACAAGGGGGGAGTTTGTGGTGTCAGAGAACAGCCCAGCGCTGGAGCCGGCGTCTGGTGCCCTGGTGCCCCCGGCCCTGCTCAGAGGACACCCTCAGACACAGACAAGGGGCGGCAGAGGGACCCCGACCGGCCCAGCGGGTCCCAGCGAGGGGGGGACATTGGAGGGGGAGGGAGGGGAGAAGAGGGGCCCAGGCGACCCTCTTACCTGGCGAGAGACAATGGAGGGGGAGGGGGAGGGGGAGGGTTAGGGTTATCGGGGGTATCGGGGGCTCTGCTGGGAGACGGGGGCTGTTTGGGGGGACAGAGCAGGGCAGGCAGGACTCAGCCGGCTGCGGGGAGACTGGCCTGAGGGATCCTTCGCTGTTCAAAGCTCCACAGCCCCTCCTGCTGGGTGCGGCTGGGAGTCGCTCTGGGCGGGAGAACAGGGGGTGCTATTCCCTCTGGGGGTGGAGGCCCTGGGGGCTAGGGGGAGGGGACCCCCTGAGGGGCTCACGGCAGAGTAAGGCGGCTGGAGGCCCTGAGAGGCGCTGTCCTGGTGGCAGAAGGATGGACACCCCCCCAGGTGAAAGTGGGCCCCCGGAGATAGCACCCCCAAACTTCCCCCATGGAGCACCACACCTATGGCCTGCCCCTACCCCACAGAACACCCCTGAACTCCCCCCCATGGAGCACCACACCTATGGCCTGCCCCTACCCCACAGAGCACCCCTGAACTCCCCCCCATGGAGCACCACACCTATAGCCTGTCCCTCCCCCACAGAGCACCCCCGAACTCCGCCCACGAGCACCCCAACACAGAGCTCTGCATGCGCACAGTGCCGCCCCCGCTAGCTTTGTGCCCAGCTCCGTCAGTGCACCTGGCTCCTGGCGCACCCAGGCTGCCTTGGCACGTCTCTGCCCACTTGCTCCATCCCCCCCCCCCGGCCCTGCGTCCTGGGCACGTCCCCGCCAGCCGGCTCACCCCGGCCAAGCCCAGCTCCGGCTCCACCCGCAGGCTAACGGCCTGGCAGGCAGCCACCTGCAGCTGGCCCGGCGCCCCAGGGCACAGCCCGGCAGGCCCCCGACCGCGCCTCTCGCCGAGCCCCAAGGGGCGGTGGGGCCAAGAGATTCCCCAGCCCTCCGAGCCGGCCTGCCCCGGGCCAGGGGGCCCCGCTGGGCCACGCCCGAGCCCACCCCCCCCGGGGGACAGCAGAGCTCCCGCAGGCTGCGCCCAGGCGAGGGGCCGGCCCAGCAGGGCGTCTGGCTCCCCAAGGGAGGAGCCTGCCTGGGCCGTGGCGAGGGGCGGGGCACCCTCCAGACCAGTCCTGCTGCCACGGCCTGGGGGAAACAGGGCCCCGGGGCCCGTCACCGTCTGCTCTGTGGCTGCAGGGCTGGGACCCCCGGCTGTGTGGCCACAGGCCCCTCCACCACTGCCCCCAGAGAGGCAATGGGGGCTATGGGGGGGCTGAGGCAATGGGGGGGCTGAGGCAATGGGGGCTATGGGGGGCTGTGGGGGCTGAGGCAATGGGGGCTATGGGGGGCTGTGGGGGGGCTATGGCAATGGGGGCTATGGGGGGCTGTGGGGGCTGAGGCAATGGGGGCTATGGGGGGCTGTGGGGGGGCTGAGGCAATGGGGGCTATGGGGGGCTGTGGGGGCTGAGGCAATGGGGGGGCTATGGGGGGCTGAGGCAATGGGGGGGCTATGGCAATGGGGGTTATGGGGGGCTGTGGGGGGGCTGAGGCAATAGGGGCTATGGGGGGCTGTGGGGGCTGAGGCAATGGGGGGCTATGGGGGGCTGTGGGGGCTGAGGCAATGGGGGGGCTATGGGGGGCTGAGGCAATGGGGGGGCTATGGCAATGGGGGTTATGGGGGGCTGTGGGGGGGCTGAGGCAATAGGGGCTATGGGGGGCTGTGGGGGCTGAGGCAATGGGGGGCTGTGGGGGCTGAGGCAATGGGGGGGCTATGGGGGGCTGTGGGGGGCTGAGGCAATGGGGGGGCTATGGGGGGCTATGGGGGGCTGAGGCAAAGCTTCTCCAGACAGAGCAGGTGAGAGAAGGGCGCAGGAAGCAGCCAGAGAGCAGCGCGCTGGACACACCCAGCCCCGGAGCTGAGGGGAGCTAAGCGAAGAGCTGCCAGAAGAGGAAGTGAAGGGCTGGGGAGGAAATTGCAGGAGCCTCCCCCCCCCCCCCCCAGGATCTGCCCAACGTCTGGGTCTGGCCAGAGTCAGGTCCTGGGGCAGGCGAGGGGCCTCCGGCGAGTGCGCGGCGCCCGGTGCTGCAGGAGCCACTCACGCCCAAGCCGGAGCTGCGTCTCTGCCCGGCTCAGCTGGTGAAGCGGGTCTCGCCCTCAGCGGGTCGGGCGTGGAGTCCGGGGCGGCTAGTGGAGGAGCCGGGTGTAACAGCAACGAGGTGCTGAGCAAACCAGACTGGCTGGAGTCACGGGTCTGAAACTTCCGCAGATGGCATCTGCCCCGCCCTCCCCCGCCCCCCCGCCCCCCGGACACCCGGCTTCCAGGCAAAGGCGTCAGGCTAGTCACGTAGCTCGGGACCGGACTCTACCAGGAACCTCACCCGGCACTTGGCTTGGAGCCCTTGAAACGGGCAAGAGCTGCCAGGCCTACGGGTGATTTTCAAGAGCTGAAAGTCCTGGCCACGCAGGTGTGACGGCCCCTCGGGGTTCCCCCGAATCCTGCAGCCCCGTAGCCACAAGAAGAGACGCGGCCACGCGTGGAACAGAGAGGGGTTGATTGATCCCCCGGGGCAGCCCAGCACAGACGGGACGTGGCTACAGGGCCCGGGGCCAGGATGCCTCAGAGCCCTTGGGGCAGGGGCCATCGCCCCTAGGCCCCAGCTTAGCCCCCTCTCTCCATGCTTCCCCGACAGCCACTGCCCCCCCCAGCCAGGCGCTGGTCTCCCCCTCCCCCCTTTGTCTCTCCCTGGGCGCTGAGCCTGGGTGTCTGGGTGGATCCACATTTGGGGGAGTCAGTGAGAATCTCCCCTCCCAGCGCAGGGCCCCGGTCACAGAGCAGACACCCCCCCCCCCCCGGCGCCACAGCAGGGAACAGAGACGGGAGCCCTTGTGTAATGGACCCAAAGGAAAACCAACCCCCCAGCAACGGGGGAGACGCCTGACGGCTCACGGAGCCCGTGTGCCCAGTGACGGGTCAGGCCAGCCTCCCTCTCCCTGCCACGCGTGGGCGCCAGCCACCCCACAGGGCGTGGAAGGTGAAAAAGTCCAAACTGACGCCAGAACAGACTTCCCAGAGCTGCACCAGGGCCACGGCTGCCCAGCTGCTCCCGGCCACCGAAGGGCGACTGACCAGCCGCCAGCGTTAATTCCTTTGTGCCTGATTTCATATTCAACCCGCATTGAACGTCCTGCAGCTTGTTACCCGGCCCTCGTGCTAGTCTTGGGTCTGCCACCAGCGCCAGGGGAGCTACCGGGTGACAGGCACAGCCCACCCAGGGCACCAGACAAAACCCACCCCGCTCGCGACTGCAAGGCCTTAGCACAGGCATGTCCAAAGTCCGGCCCGCGGCCAATTGCGGCCCGTGTTCCGGTTTAATACGGCCCCACAGGTAATTTGGCAATATCTATCTTTTATGGCCCCCAACGAATCCATATGTATTGAGATGAATACATTGTAAAATCTCAGTTAATGTCAGTTGGTCTAAATCAGTTATAAATATATTTGGACACAACATGTATACTTGGTGTTATGTTCCTGTTCATATTTTTTGAACTTAAAAGTTGACAGACACCCTTTATTACCAATAATATGTAATGTACTTTACAATGTTCCTGACATATATTTCAGCTTCCTGGATTTATTTTCATCTGGCCTTCAGATATGAAAGGCAGAGTGATTTAACACCTGTTTAGATTTGTCATCCATGTGACGAAATGAAAAGTATGCTGTTTGCAATAAACTTTGCATAAAATAGTTAATTTGCATTTAATTGTAATCGTTCAAAGAATGTCAGGCAAAATGGTCGGCCCTCACGCACGTTCACTTCATCAAATCTGGCCCTCTTTGAAAAAAGTTTGGACACCCCTGCCTTAGCAGGAACCCAGCCAGATCCCCCCCCACGTAACCCCAACCCCCAGCCCCACGTAACCCCAACCCCCAGGCCCCACCGACCCAGCCTCAGGCACCCCCAGCCCCATGTAACCCCAACCCCCAGACCCCGCCAACCCAGCCTCAGGCACCCCCAACCCCACGTAACCCCAACCCCCAGTCCCACGTAACCCCAACCCCCAGGCCCCACCGACCCAGCCTCAGGCACCCCCAGCCCCACGTAACCCCAACCCCCAGACCCCACCGACCCAGCCTCAGGCACCCCCAGCCCCACGTAACCCCAACCCCCAGCCCCACATAACCCCAACCCCCAGACCCCACTGACCCAGCCTCAGGCACCCCCAGCCCCACGTAACCCCAACCCCCAGACCCCGCCAACCCAGCCTCAGGCACCCCCAACCCCACGTAACCCCAACCCCCAGGCCCCACCGACCCAGCCTCAGGCACCCCCAGCCCCACATAACCCCAACCCCCAGACCCCACCGACCCAGCCTCAGGCACCCCCATCCCCACGTAACCCCAACCCCCAGGTCCCACCGACCCAGCCTCAGGCACCCCCAGCCCCACGTATCCCAAATCCCCAGCCCCACATAACCCCAACCCCCAGACCCCACTGACCCAGCCTCAGGCACCCCCAGCCCCACGTATCCCAAACCCCCAGGCCCCGCCGACCCAGTCTTGTTCCCAACCCCCACCTAGTCCTGCGGAGAGTGGGAGTAGCCAAGTCCGGGCACGGCCTGCCAGACACACATCACGGGCTTGGGCAGGGGAGGTTTGGACTCACCATGGCCCACCCAGTGACTCAGTGGGTGGCAGCGGGCTCCAGCCGGGGAGGGGCGCTGCAGCCCGGGGCAGGCAGTTAGGGGCAGCAGGCAGGCCCAGTGGGGATGACGGTGCTCGGGACCCCTCACCTGCGCCAGGCAGGCCCACCCCCCGGACACGCCCCCAGGGGCTGCAGCCCCCACCATGCCACGCCCCCAGCACCTGCCCCCACCCCAACGGGCGAGAGGCCACGGGGACCCCAGCACAGGCCTGGTGCGTGCCCTGGGGGCAGGGCCGTGGGGCGGCGTGTGGGGCAGGGGGAGGGGCTTGCCGCTGCTCCCTGCTGAGCTAGGACGGTTTATTTCCAGGCCGATTTGCATTTCCCCTCGTTGCAATTGGCGCTTGTAGATTCCAGCCCAGTGTTTTAATTAGCTCGGCTCGTCCTTGTGCCATGAGCGAGGCAGCCACGTTAACGAGCCTCGCGGTGGGGCGGCTCGGCAGGTGTGAGCAGCCCTGGGCTCAGACCCAACCCGCCCCCGCCAGCCCCGCCGCTGCCCCAGCCCCTCCCTTTGCAGAGGTCCCGGGTCCCGGCTGCGGGAGGAACCGGCCCGGCCCGGCCCGGCCCACGAGCTCTGCCCTGGGCTGGCTCAGGGCCCCGGCGGCCCCAGGGAAGCGGGGCGGGTCCCGCAGCCCGAGCCACCAGCTGGAAGGGCCGGGCCGGGCGCGGTCACGTAGCAGCGGAGCCGGGGCGGGGATCTCGGCTCAGACCCGCCCCCGCCCCCGCCCGGCCGGTCTGCCCGACGCGTGCGGGCGAGGCGGACTCTGCAGGCGGGAGCCGGGGCCCGGTGCTCGGCCACCGCGACGTGGACCGACGGCTCCGCTCCGCTGGTGCCTCCCCGCGCGCCCGGGCAGCAGCTGGCAAAGGGCCGGCCCCAGAACCAGAACCAGAACCGGCCCCGGCCCCAGAACCAGAACCGGCCCCGGCCCCAGAACCAGCCCCGGCCCCGGCCCCCCGGCCGCAGCCAGCCCGGGGAGACCCCCGCCCGCCCGCCCCGACTCACCGGGCTGGGGGTTCGGGGTGCGGGGCTCCGGGCGCAGCGGGACGCTCGCTCCTCACGCCCAGAGGGGAGAACAAAAGTGAAAGCAGCCTGCCCTGAGCGGCCTGGCCCGCCCCTTCCCTCTGCCTGGGAACCCGCAGAGCCTGGGAGAGTCACCCCCCCCCCCCGGGGCTGGGCCCGGCCTCCCCAGGGTTCTCCAGCCTCGCCCACCCCCCAGGCTGCTCCCTGCGGCCCGGCCTGGCCAGACACTCCCTGCCCGAGAAACCTGCAGCAGCCCGGGCCCTGGGGCCCCCTCCCAGCCAGCGTAACAGCCAGGGGGCTGCTGGCCCCTCGCTACTCTCCATGGGGGCAGGGGGCAGCCCCCGCCCCAAGAGGAAGGGGGAGGGTCGGGGGGTCACACCCTGGCCTGTTGCCCAGGGGGGTTGTGGGATCCCCATCCCTGGAGAGACTGAAGAGCAGGTTGGATGAACGTCTCTCAGGGAGGGGCTGGGCCCTGCCATGGGCGGGGGCTGCTCTCGGTGACTCTCGAGGTCCCTGCCAGTCCTAGTATCTGTGATTCTCTGAATGGGAAAGCAGGGCTCTGGCAGTCCCCAGGAGCCATGGGGGGCAGCACCTCCAGATCGGCTTGATTGACAAGGCGGCCAGGCCAATGAGGAGACCCTGTGACGGCGCGTTGGGGTCCCCCGTCTCCTGCACCCCGAAATGGCACAAACAGACTGCACCAGCCAGTAGAATGGAGGTTGTTTATTGTTCCTCCAGCACAGCGCAGCACAGATGTAATCTGGTTACAGGAACTGGGGCTAAGAGGCCTCAGTGCCCCCCTTGAGATAGGGGAGTCCCAGCCCCCTCCCCAGCTCCTTCTTCTCTGCCTTCCAGCCAGGAACTAACTCTACCTCTCCCAGCCCTGCCCCCCAGCCAGGGCAGCATCCACCTCCCTTTGTTTCTCCCCATGGGGGGTTGGCTGGTTCAACCGGTATGGAGTCACCTTTGCATAGTGAGGTTTTCCCTGCTGGGTCTTGCTCCAGACAGCAGGGGTCACCACAGCCCAGCAAGTACCCCCACTACGTACCCCTGTCCGCCCAGTGAGCGGGAATTGTCCGGCTGGCTGGACACCCGGGGCAGGGGGCGGAGGCAGGAGGGGGCTGGGCTGGCCGGGGGCGGGGGCGGAGGTGGGAGGGGGCCAGGCTGGCCGGAGACAGGGGCGGGGGGCGGAGGCGGGAGGGGGCCGGGCTGGCCAGAGACAGGGGCGGGGGGCGGAGGCGGGAGGGGGCCGGGCTGGCCAGAGACAGGGGCGGGGGGCGGAGGCGGGAGGGGGCCGGGCTGGCCAGAGACAGGGGCGGGGGGCGGAGGCGGGAGGGGGCCGGGCTGGCCGGAGACAGGGATGGGGGGCGGAGGCGGGAGGGGGCCAGGCTGGCCGGAGACAGGGGTGGGGGGCGGAGGCGGGAGGGGGTCGGGCTGGCCAGAGACTGGGGTGGGGGGTGGAGGCGGGAGGGGGCCAGGCTGGCCGGAGACAGGGGTGGGGGGCGGAGGCGGGAGGGGGCCGGGCTGGCCGGAGACAGGGGTGGGGGGCGGAGGCGGGAGGGGGCCGGGCTGGCCAGAGACCGGGGTGGGGGGCGGAGGTGGGAGGGGGCCAGGCTGGCCGGAGACAGGGGTGGGGGGCGGAGGCGGGAGGGGGCCGGGCTGGCCGGAGACAGGGGTGGGGGGCGGAGGCGGGAGGGGGCCGGGCTGGCCAGAGACCGGGGTGGGGGGCGGAGGTGGGAGGGGGCCGGGCTGGCCGGAGACAGGGGTGGGGGGCGGAGGCGGGAGGGGGTCGGGCTGGCCAGAGACTGGGGTGGGGGGTGGAGGCGGGAGGGGGCCAGGCTGGCCGGAGACAGGGGTGGGGGGCGGAGGCGGGAGGGGGCCGGGCTGGCCGGAGACAGGGGTGGGGGGCGGAGGTGGGAGGGGGCCAGGCTGGCCGGAGACAGGGGTGGGGGGCGGAGGCGGGAGGGGGTCGGGCTGGCCAGAGACTGGGGTGGGGGGTGGAGGCGGGAGGGGGCCAGGCTGGCCGGAGACAGGGGTGGGGGGCGGAGGCGGGAGGGGGCCGGGCTGGCCGGAGACAGGGGCGGGGGGCGGAGGCGGGAGGGGGCCGGGCTGGCCGGAGACCGGGGTAGGGGGCGGAGGCAGGGGCGGGGGGCGGAGGCGGGAGGGGGCCGGGCTGGCCAGAGACCAGGGTGGGGGGCGGAGGCGGGAGGGGGCCAGGCTGGCCGGAGACAGGGGCGGGGGGCGGAGGCGGGAGGGGGCCGGGCTGGCCAGAGACCGGGGTGGGGGGCGGAGGTGGGAGGGGGCCAGGCTGGCCGGAGACAGGGGTGGGGGGCGGAGGCGGGAGGGGGCCGGGCTGGCCGGAGACAGGGGTGGGGGGCGGAGGCGGGAGGGGGCCGGGCTGGCCAGAGACCGGGGTGGGGGGCGGAGGTGGGAGGGGGCCAGGCTGGCCGGAGACAGGGGTGGGGGGCGGAGGCGGGAGGGGGTCGGGCTGGCCAGAGACTGGGGTGGGGGGTGGAGGCGGGAGGGGGCCAGGCTGGCCGGAGACAGGGGTGGGGGGCGGAGGCGGGAGGGGGCCGGGCTGGCCGGAGACAGGGGCGGGGGGCGGAGGCGGGAGGGGGCCAGGCTGGCCGGAGACCGGGGTAGGGGGCGGAGGCAGGGGCGGGGGGCGGAGGCGGGAGGGGGCCGGGCTGGCCAGAGACCGGGGTGGGGGGCGGAGGCGGGAGGGGGCCAGGCTGGCCGGAGACAGGGGCGGGGGGCGGAGGCGGGAGGGGGCCAGGCTGGCCGGAGACAGGGGCGGGGGGCGGAGGCGGGAGGGGGTCGGGCTGGCCAGAGACCGGGGTGGGGGGCGGAGGCGGGAGGGGGCCGGGCTGGCCGGAGACAGGGGCGGGGGGCGGAGGCGGGAGGGGGCCGGGCTGGCCGGAGACCGGGGTAGGGGGCGGAGGCAGGGGCGGGGGCGGGAGGGGGCCGGGCTGGCCAGAGACCGGGGTGGGGGGCGGAGGTGCCGCACTTGGGCCAGGGAAGGAGCCCCGGGGCTGGAGGCAGGGTAGCAGGGAGTGGGGTGGAGTCGGGTGCGGTGAGCGGCTGGGGAGGGGCCCAGCACAGGGAGATGACCCGGTCTAGGGTCCCTGCACAGGGCTGGCCCTACCATGAGGCTAACGGAGGCGGCAGATGGACTCTCTCTGCTCTGGATGCCCAGAGATGGGGAGGGCTGTGCCGGGGGGAGGGGGCTCAAGAGACATCACAGGCCGGCAGGAGACAAGGGGGATGGGGCTGGACCTGCCCCTGCAGGGCAGACTGGGAGGGGGAAGGTGACCTCAGTGGGGGTGGGGGCGGACACTGGGGAGAAGGGCCCTGCCCCCCAGAGCCTGCAGGCCTGTGGCCGCCCCCAGCAAGTGCCCAGCCCACAGCACCCTGCGGCGCAGCCGGGGCCTGGCCCAGGCGGGGAGGTGGGGGAGCCACCCGTGACCTGCCCTGCCGTCCCAGAGCCATGGGTGGGAGGCCCCCGCCCGAGCGGCTGACGGGTTCCCTGCAGCCTCCCCGTCCCTGCCTGTGGAACTGGCTGCAGAGGGCTGCGCTGGGTTGCAGTGAGCGGCAGGCAGTGCCCGGGGCCATGCAAGGGCCAGTGTGGAGAGCGCCCCTGGAGTGGGGGCCCCGCGAGGGGGGGGTTGAGCCCCAGAGAGCAGGGAGCCAGTGGGGGACGAGGTGGGAGCAGGGACTCAGACCCTCTTGCCAGCCCATGTCACCAGGGCTGGGCAGGAGCCAGGAACGTTCCCCACCGGAGCGGGACCCTCCCCCGCTTCCACGAACAGGGTCCTGCCCACAGGCCACCCCGCTGCCTTCCTGGGGAGTTCCCGCAGCCTGCCCAGGGCTGGTCGGGAGCAAGGGACCACAGGCCCAGTGGGCAGGCAGGGCAGGGCAGGCAGAGGCCTTGGCCCAAGCTGGAGCTGGCAGACATGGGGCCCTGCACGGATGCAGCCCGCGTATCCCCATCGGCCGAGCCCTGTGCCCACGGATGCTGAGCCCCGTCCACAGCCACTAGCAGCCGCTGAAACTCCGTCTGATGGGGCAGGGGGCCAAAAGCCACAGGTCAGTCAGAGCCGGGGGCACTCGGGCTGCCATAGCGGGGTAAAGGAGGGACAAGGTGGAACTGGGGGCAAAGCCAGTCTCCCAGCTGTCTGGATACACACGCAGGAAGTCTGGGGAGCAGGGAGCAGCTTGCTCAGCGAGGGGAGGCGGGGAACCAGGGAGGAGGCGTTGCCTTATCTTTAAACCGTTTCCACTGGGCGTAGGTGCAGCTGGGCGCGGGGCGGACGTCTTGCGAGGCTCTGGGTTAGGTTGAAGGGTGATGTCACGCCAGGGGCTACAACAGACCATCCATCCACCCACCCAGGCTGAAGAGCGGGAGGCGGCTGTTTTTGAACAACTCACAAAATCATCCAAAGCCCAGGACTTGAGGGAGATGGGGGGGGGGGGGGACTTCAACGCTCCAGATGTCTGCTGGGAAAATAACACACCGGGGCAGATTATCCAACTAGTTCTCAAAATGTATCGGAGCCCGTTTTGGATGCCAGAATGTGGAGAAAGCTAGTAGGGGAGGGGGTGTTTTAGATGGGATACTGACAAATAGGGAGGAACTGGTTGAGAATTGGAAAGTGGAAAGCAGTTTGAGTGAAAGTGATCATGAAAATGATACAGCTTGTGAGCTTAAGGAACTAGGGGGGCAAGCAGCATGATAAAGACAATGGATTTCAAGGAGGCAGACCTGAGCAAACTCAGGGAGCTGGTAGGCAAGGCCCCATGGGAAGCAAGTATGAGGAAAAACAATTGAAGACACTTGGCAGGTTTTCAAAGCGACATTGTAGCTGCCAGGTTCCTAGCCGGGCAGAACAGGAGCCCTTCAGTGATTTGCTCTTTGTTTCACCAAAATGGGGGCTGTCTCTACACTGGCGCGATCTTGCGCAAAAGCAGCTGCTCTTGTGCAAAAACTTGCTGCCTATCTACCCTGGCCGTGTGTTCTTGCGCAAGTAAACTGATGGTCTACTGTACGTAATCAGGGCTTCTTGCACCAGGACGCCGACGCTTCCGCTGAGGAATAAGCCCTTTTGCGCAACTGTTCTTGCACAAGAGGCCAGCGTAGACAGGCAACATGAATTTCTTGCACAAGAAGCCCCTATGGTTAAAATGCCCATCAGAGCTTCCTTGCACAAGAGAGTGTCTACACTGGCACGGATGCTCTTGCACAAAAGCACATGCCAGTGTAGATGCTCTCTTCTGGAAGAGTTTTTGCACAAGAACTCTTCCGCAAAAGAGTTTTTGCGTGAGAACGCGCCAGTGGAGACATAGCCGGGGTGTTTTTCCCACCAAAAGTCCCATTGCAGTGTAAACGCTCTCACTGTTTTATGCCCAAAAGGCCGTTTGTGGCAACAATACATGCCAGTGAACACAAGGCTTTAGAAAAGGGAGAGGTCTTCAAGTCATCAGGGCCTGTCAAAATGCACCCTGGAATACGGCAGGAGCTGATAGAGGAGGTATCTGAGCCATTAACCATCATCTTTGAAAAGTCACGGGAGACGAGAGATTCCAGTAGACGGGAAAAGGGCAAAGCTAGTGCCCAACCTATAAAAGGGAATTAAGAACAACCCAGGAAACTCCAGACCAGTCTGTTTAACTTGTGCCAGGGAAGATAACGAGCAAGTAGTTAAGGAATCCATTTACAAACGATAATGAGGTGATAAGTAATAGCATGGACTTGTCAAGAACAATTCATGTCAGACCAAGCTCATAGCTTTGTGCGATAGGATAACGAGTCTTGTGGATAAGGGGAAGCAGTAGACATGGTATATCTAGACTTTAGTAAATCATTTCATACAGTCTCACGACCTTATCAATAAACTAGGGAAATGGAACCTTGCCGGATAAGATGGTTGCATAACTGGCTGGATAACTATTCTCAGAGAAGTCCTGTGGCACCTTCTAGACTAACAGATTGATTGGAGCATAAGCTTGCGTGGGCATCAGACGCATCTGAGGAAGTGGGTCTTTGTCCACGCAAGCTTATGCTCCAATAACTCTGTTAGTCTAGAAGGTGCCACAGGACTTCTCGTTGTTTATGCAGATTCAGACTAACACGGCCACCCCTCTGATACATTCTCAGAGAATACTTAACAATGGTTCACAGTCCTGCTGGAAGGTAGAACAAGGGGGGTTCTGCAGGGGTCTGTTCTGGGACCGGCTCTGGTCAGTATCTTCATCAACGATTTAGACATTGGCATAGAGAGAACACTTACTAAGTTGCAGCTGATCCCAAGCTGGGAGGGGCTGCGAGAATTCAAACTGATCTGGACAAACTGGAGAAACGATCGGAGGTCAATAGGATGAAGTTTAATACGGACAAATGCAAAGTGCCCCACTTAGGAGGCCTTTTTCCAAAAAGCTACGCAAAGTGCCCGCCGCAACGTGCAGCTTTCTCCACTCGCTTTTCCGCCACGGGCCTGTCTAGATGGGGCCAAATGACAGAAAACCTGCTCTTCCGGAGGAGCCCTTATTGCTCGTGGGACGGGGTACACAGGGCTCCCCAAAACAGCGCACTTGCTCTTCCGCCAAAAAAAAAAAAAAAGTGGAAGAACGCGTCGCTGGCCGCTGCGGCGTTTCCGGCATAGCTCCAGTGCCCAGGGGCCAGGCGTAGCAGGAACAATCCGTTTCACACACAGTGGAAGCGACTTAAGGAGGACACGAGAAGCCATTCTTCCGCGCTGCTCTGCCCCAGCAGGGGGTCGTGTCCGGTTGTGGGCCCACATTTCAGGACAGACCTTCTCCTGGAGGCAGAGAGCGGCTTCGACCACGTCGCGGGACTGCAGGGGGGATCTTCGCTGCACGGCAGCGGCAAGGGAGGTGTGAGGAGCAAAGGCGGCCACCGTCCTTGCGCTAACAAAAGCCCGACTCAGCGCCGGCCCTTGGGACTGGGCCTCCGGAGAGCAGATGTCCTCGTAAATACAACGGGGCCCTACAGTTGCTTCCCCACATGGAAGCGAGTTTGAGCAGCACTGGCTCCCAGCGCCAACCTCTCAAGTGCGCCCAGGGGTCTTCCCCATCAGCAAACCCTCCCTCGGCAACTGCCAGAGGCCTGGCCCCACGAGCTCTGCTGGGGGAGAGCCGAGCTGTGAATTGGCCTGGGTCTGTGGCTGGTCCACTGGGACTGAGAGAGCCTGTTGGGAGGGGGGGATGGGTTATATCCTCTCCTCTGTGTAAGGGGGCATCTGGGGGGGGGCACAGGGAGCGCTGGGGTGTCTGAGGGGAGGTGGGGGATGGGTTATAACCTCTCCCCTGTGTGAGGGGGGGCTGGGGGGCACAGGGAGCACTGGGGTGTGTGAGGGGAGCGGGGGGATGGGTTAGAACCTCTCCCCTGTGTGAGGGGGGGCTGGGGGGCACAGGGAGCACTGGGGTGTCTGAGGGGAGGTGGGGGATGGGTTATAACCTCTCCCCTGTGTAAGGGGGCTGGGGGGCACAGGGAGCACTGGGGTGTCTGAGGGGAGGTGGGGGATAGGTTATAACCTCTCCCCTGTGTAAGGGGGGGCTGGGGGGCACAGGGAACACTGGGGTGTGTGAGGGGAGGTGGGGGATGGGTTATCACCTCTCCCCTGTGTCAGGGGGGCTGGGGGGCACAGGGAGCGCTGGGGTGTGTGAGGGGAGGTGGGGGATGGGTTATCACCTCTCCCCTGTGTCAGGGGGGCTGGGGGGCACAGGGAGCGCTGGGGTGTGTGAGGGGAGGTGGGGGATGGGTTATCACCTCTCCCCTGTGTCAGGGGGGCTGGGGGGCACAGGGAGCGCTGGGGTGTCTGAGGGGAGGTGGGGGATGGGTTATCACCTCTCCCCTGTGTCAGGGGGGCTGGGGGGCACAGGGAGCGCTGGGGTGTGTGAGGGGAGGTGGGGGATGGGTTATAACCTCTCCCCTGTGTAAGGGGGAGCTGGGGGGCACAGGGAGCACTGGGGTGTGTGAGGGGAGGTGGGGGATGGGTTAGAACCTCTCCCCTGTGTAAGGGGGGCTGGGGGGCACAGGGAGCACTGGGTGTCTGAGGGGAGGTGGGGGATGGGTTATAACCTCTCCCCTGTGTAAGGGGGCTGGGGGCACAGGGAGCACTGGGGTGTCTGAGGGGAGGTGGGGATGGGTTATAACCTCTCCCCTGTGTAAGGGGGGGCTGGGGGGCACAGGGAACACTGGGGTGTGTGAGGGGAGGTGGGGGATGGGTTATAACCTCTCCCCTGTGTAAGGGGGGCTGGGGGCACAGGGAGCCCTGGGGTGTGAGGGGAGGTGGGGGATGGGTTAGAACCTCTCCCCTGTGTAAGGGGGGCTGGGGGCACAGGGAGCACTGGGGTGTCTGAGGGGAGGTGGGGGATGGGTTAGAACCTCTCCCCTGTGTAAGGGGGGCTGGGGGCACAGGGAGCACTGGGGTGTGTGAGGGGAGGTGGGGGATGGGTTATCACCTCTCCCCTGTGTGAGGGGGCTGGGGGCACAGGGAGCACTGGGGTGTGTGAGGGGAGGTGGGGGATGGGTTATCACCTCTCCCCTGTGTGAGGGGGGCTGGGGGGCACAGGGAGCACTGGGGTGTCTGAGGGGAGGTGGGGGATGGGTTATCACCTCTCCCCTGTGTCAGGGGGGCTGGGGGGCACAGGGAGCACTGGGGTGTGTGAGGGGAGGTGGGGGATGGGTTATAACCTCTCCCCTGTGTAAGGGGGGCTGGGGGCACAGGGAGCACTGGGGTGTCTGAGGGGAGGTGGGGGATGGGTTATCACCTCTCCCCTGTGTAAGGGGGGCTGGGGGCACAGGGAGCACTGGGGTGTGTGAGGGGAGGTGGGGGATGGGTTAGAACCTCTCCCCTGTGTAAGGGGGGCTGGGGGGCACAGGGAGCACTGGGGTGTCTGAGGGGAGGTGGGGGATGGGTTATAACCTCTCCCCTGTGTAAGGGGGGCTGGGGGCACAGGGAGCACTGGGGTGTGAGGGGAGGTGGGGGATGGGTTAGAACCTCTCCCCTGTGTAAGGGGGGCTGGGGGCACAGGGAGCACTGGGGTGTCTGAGGGGAGGTGGGGGATGGGTTATCACCTCTCCCCTGTGTCAGGGGGGCTGGGGGGCACAGGGAGCACTGGGGTGTCTGAGGGGAGGGGGGATGGGTTATCACCTCTCCCCTGTGTAAGGGGGGCTGGGGGGCACAGGGAGCACTGGGGTGTGTGAGGGGAGGTGGGGGATGGGTTATCACCTCTCCCCTGTGTAAGGGGGCCGGGGGGGCACAGGGAGCACTGGGGTGTGTGAGGGGAGGGGGGGATGGGTTATCACCTCTCCCCTGTGTCAGGGGGGCTGGGGGGCACAGGGAGCACTGGGGCGTCTGCAGGGTTTGCCCGTGTGACTCCCTGCTGGCCAGGGTGGGAACAGACGTGCTCCGTGCCGGGTTTGGTGCCGTGCAGTGAGGGACAAACGCCCTAGAACGTGCCCCCGGCCCTGGGGAGCGGTGGCGCCAGGCCCCATTGGGCCCGGCCGACTGGGGGCTTCAGCAACGGGGCGGCAGATGGCAAGAGAATGGGGCCGGCCCTGGAGGGGGGGGGCCCTGGCGGGGGGGCCGTGCACACGGGAGCCCAGGCAAGGGGCAGCAGGCAGCGTGGCCCAGAGCAGACGGCAGCCTCAGCAGGGCCACGTGCGCCGCGCCCAGCCCAGCGCCTGCCAGGGCGGGGACCAGCCGCGGAGCCCGACCGCGGGCCCCTGCTCCCTCCCCTGCAGCACGTCCCTCCCTCAGGTCCCCTCCCGGCGTGGCGGGGCCTGGAGCCAGGGACCTGCCGGAGCCCCGGGCGCAGCGCTCTCCCAGCACCTGGGCCAGCCGGCGCCACTGCCAAAGAGCTGGGGAGGGCCGGGCCGGGCCACACCCCACACCCCGCGGCTCTGGCAGTTCCTGGCGGGCCAGGCTCCCCCCCAAGGGCTCCAGGCAGCGCCGGGCCCCAGGGCCGGAGGGCAAAGGGCACAGCCATGGGCGGGCTCCAGAGCCCTGCGCCACAAGCAGCGCGCACCCCCCTGACGCAGGCACCCCCTGCCCCTGGAAGGCAGGTGCCGGGCACGAGGGCAGCCCCGTACGCAGCGGGCGAGGGCCCAGGATCCCCGCTGCTCCCCGCCCGGCCCCAAAGGAAGAGCCCAACACGCCCCAGGTAAAAACCCCATAAATATATTTCAGTGCTTGGCTGCGGCGCGTGGCCCAGCTGCCGCGTGGCTCCCCCCGGCGCCCTGCTCCAGGCCTCAGCATTTCCTCCTCCTCCTGCGGCTGCCTCTGCCGTGGTGCCGGGCGCCGGGGCGCAGGGCCGCCTGCTCCAGGAAGTCGCCCAGGCAGCCCGCGGCTTTGGGCCCGGGCCTGTCGCTCGACACCAGGTGCGGACGGGCGCTCTCCTGGGCCAGGCTGCACTCGGCGTCCTCCTCCGCCCCCGGGCTGCGCCTGAAGGACACGGGCAATGAATGCCAGCCCAGGACGTGGGCCCCGAGCTGCTCTGCCCCCTCCCTGGCCTCAAACCCTGCTCCCACCAGCAGCTGGCAAGGAGGGGCCTGGCCGTGTGCAGGGAGAGCCTAGCAGCCCAGGCCAATCGCACACCAACCCCCCGAACCAGCCACCCCCTGCTCCGGCACTGCCCCACCTCAGCCCCCCGCCAGCGCCCTGGCCCCGCCTCGGAGCAGCCGCCACAGGAGCCCAGCTCCCAGCCTGGCAAGCGACACGGCCGGGGGTGGGGGAGCTGGTGCGGGGGCTGAGCCGGAGGCAGATGCTCTCCGGGTGGCTTGGGCGGCCGGCGGGGGCTAGGCAGGCCCAGAGGCCGGGGAGAGGCGCGCGTGGCCCCAGCTGAGCTGCGTCTGCTGCGCTCGTGGTGCCTGCAGCCCGTGGCCTGGCCCCAGCGGCGCTGGCCTGGCGCAGTGCCGAGCGGGAGCAGAAAGGCTGCAGGTCCCAAAGGCCGGCTCACCTGGGCTCCCCTGCTGCCGTCAGCCTGGCCCCTCCATCAGCACCTGCAACGAGAACCCGGCAAGCCTCAGCGCCCGCCGGCAGGGCGGGGACGGGGCGTTCCCTGGACACGGAGCCACCTCCGCCGCAGCAGCAGGGCCCCACAGACCCTACGCCGGCTGGACAGCCTGCCGCACCTCCAGCCGCCAGCGCCCCTCCGTTCCAGCCCAGGGGCACGTCTGGGTACGGCCAAGCCCCGCGGAGCAAGAGCTGCCGTGAAAGCAGCCACTGCCCGCCCAGGCAGGCTCCTTGCTCCCGAGCGGGGCAGACCTCACACGGGCGCCGCTCTGCCTGTGCCACCAGAGGTGCTGGGCTGCATGGGGAACCCCAGTGGCCCTAGGCGCCACGCAGCTCCGGGGCAGGGTGGGGACCCCGGTGGCTCTAGGCTCTGTGCCGCTCCGGGGCAGGGTGGGGACCCCAGTGGCTCTAGGCTCTGTGCCGCTCTGGGGCAGGGTGGGGACCCCGGTGGCTCTAGGCTCTGTGCCGCTCTGGGGCAGGGTGGGGACCCCAGTGGCCCTAGGCGCCGCGCCACTCCAGGGCAGGGCGGGGACCCCGGTGGCCCTAGGCTCTGTGCCGCTCTGGGGCAGGGTGGGAACCCCAGTGGCTCTAGGCGCCGCGCCACTCCAGGGCAGGGCGGGGACCCCAGTGGCTCTAGGCTCTGTGCCGCTCTGGGGCAGGGTGGGGACCCCAGTGGCTCTAGGCTCTGTGCCACTCCAGGGCAGGGTGGGGACCCCGGTGGCTCTAGGCTCTGTGCCGCTCTGGGGCAGGGTGGGGACCCCGGTGGCTCTAGGCTCTGTGCCGCTCTGGGGCAGGGTGGGGACCCCGGTGGCTCTAGGCTCTGTGCCGCTCCGGGGCAGGGCGGGGACCCCGGTGGCTCTAGGCTCTGTGCCGCTCCGGGGCAGGGTGGGGACCCCGGTGGCTCTAGGCTCTGTGCCGCTCTGGGGCAGGGTGGGGACCCCGGTGGCTCTAGGCTCTGTGCCGCTCCGGGGCAGGGTGGGGACCCCGGTGGCTCTAGGCTCTGTGCCGCTCTGGGGCAGGGTGGGGACCCCGGTGGCTCTAGGCTCTGTGCCGCTCCGGGGCAGGGTGGGGACCCCGGTGGCTCTAGGCACTGTGCCGCTCCGGGGCAGGGCGGGGACCCCGGTGGCTCTAGGCACTGTGCCGCTCCGGGGCAGGGTGGGGACCCCGGTGGCTCTAGGCACTGCGCCGCTCCGGGGCAGGGCGGGGGCCCCGGTGGCTCTAGGTTCTGCACCACTCCAGGGCAGGGCGGGGGCCCCGGTGGCTCTAGGCGCTGCGCCGGGCCGCAGGCTGCTCCGGGGCGTGCCCAAGTGCTGGCCCCAGACGCGGAGACGCGGTGCCCACCTGCGGACCTGCCCTCAGACATCTCCAGCATGCTGAGCAGTCGGCCGTCGCTCCTCCCGCCGCCCTGGGACAGAGAACAGCCATCACCGGAGCCCCGCCGCTCGGGGCCGTGGCCACAGGCGTCTGGTGAGCAGCGATGCCTTGGCGAGGGGAACGGCCCAACCCTGCCCCTCCCACTGGGCCCGCGTGGGGCTGTGGCCATTGGGTGTGGGGCAGAGCCCTGCCCAGCTCACACTGCAGCCCGCCAGCGATGCCCCTGCAGAGCCCAGCCCCCCGGCCTCACCTTGGCGCTGCGCAGCCTCCGGCGCCCCTGCACGTCCCTCGCCGCGCGCAGGCAGCTCTCCACGTGCCTCGGGTACTGCGCCAGCGGCACCACGGCCGTGCACAGGTAGCACTTCTCACGCCTGGCCCGGGGAGGGGAGACGCGTTAGCAGCCCCAGGCCACGCCCCGAGGCACAGCTGAGCCGCGCTGGCGCCCTGGCACTGCCCCGAGCCAGCCCGGTGCCCCGCGAGGTCAGGGCTGCTACGCGGCGCTGGGGGAGCAGAGCCACGGCCCGGGGCTGGGGGAGCTCGTGCGACAGCGCACAGGACGGACAGGTCTGCGCCAGCCGCCTGCCCTGCAGCTGGGCCCTGGCGGGGCGGCAGCCAAGGGGGGGCCTGGCGGGGCGGCAGCCAAGGGGGGGCCTGGCGGGGCGGCAGCCAAGGGGGGGCCTGGCGGGGGGGGGCCTGGCGGGGCGGCAGCCAAGGGGGGGCCTGGCGGGGGGGGGGCCTGGCGGGGCGGCAGCCAAGGGGGGGCCTGGCGGGGCGGCAGCCAAGGGGGGGCCTGGCGGGGGGGGGGGCCTGGCGGGGGGGCAGCCAAGGGGGGCCTGGCGGGGGGGGGCCTGGCGGGGCCTGGCGGGGGGGGGGGCCTGGCGGGGCGGCAGCCAAGGGGGGGCCTGGCGGGGCGGCAGCCAAGGGGGGCCTGGCGGGGGGGGGCCTGGCGGGGCGGCAGCCAAGGGGGGGCCTGGTGGGGCGGCAGCCAAGGGGGGGCCTGGCGGGGGGGGGGGCCTGGCGGGGGGGCAGCCAAGGGGGGCCTGGCGGGGGGGGGCCTGGCGGGGGGGGGGGCCTGGCGGGGCGGCAGCCAAGGGGGGGCCTGGCGGGGCGGCAGCCAAGGGGGGGCCTGGCGGGGGGGGGCCTGGCGGGGCGGCAGCCAAGGGGGGGCCTGGTGGGGCGGCAGCCAAGGGGGGGCCTGGCGGGGGGGGGGCCTGGCGGGGGGGCAGCCAAGGGGGGGCCTGGCGGGGGGGCAGCCAAGGGGGGGCCTGGCGGGGGGGCAGCCAAGGGGGGCCTGGCGGCGCTGGCTGCCCAGGAAATGTCTGAACAGAAGCCGGGTCCCTGTAATTAGCCTAATTCCATCAGCGTCGTTAGGCAGAGCCCCCCCGCCCCCCCAGCAGGGCTCCCCTGCGCCGCCCCCCAGGCCGGGCTGCAAAGCCCCTGACAATGTCAACGCCCGTTTAGCCATGTCTGCCAACCTTCCTGCCCCCCCCTTCCCACTGCCCCCCCTCCCCTCCCCTCCGGGCTCCCGCCCCCCCGTCCCTCCCGACCCCCCTCCCCTCCCCTCCGGGCTCCCGCCCCCCCCGTCCCTCCCGACCCCCCTCCCCTCCCCTCCCCGCAGGGCTCCCGCCCCTTCCGACCCCCCTCCCCTCCCCTCTGGGCTCCCGCCCCCCCGTCCCTCCCGACCCCCCTCCCCTCCCCTCTGGGCTCCCGCCCCCCGCCCCTCCCGACCCCCCTCCCCTCCCCGCAGGGCTCCCGCCCCTTCCGACCCCCCTCCCCTCCCCTCTGGGCTCCCGCCCCCCGCCCCTCCCGACCCCCCCCCCCTCCCCTCTGGGCTCCCGCCCCCCGCCCCTCCCGACCCCCCTCCCCTCCCCTCTGGGCTCCCGCCCCCCGCCCCTCCCGACCCCCCTCCCCTCCCCTCTGGGCTCCCGCTCCCCGCCCCTCCCGACCCCCCTCCCCTCCGGGCTCCCGCCCCCCGCCCCTCCCGACCCCCCTCCCCTCCCCTCCGGGCTCCCGCCCCCCGCCCCTCCCGACACCCCTCCCCTCCCCTCCGGGCTCCCGCCCCCCGCCCCTCCCGACACCCCTCCCCTCCCCTCCGGGCTCCTGCCCCCCACCCCTCCCAACTCCCCTCTCCTCCCCTCCCCTCCCTGCAGGGGTCCCGGCTCCCCACCCGGCCTGCGGGCAACACCAGCCAGTGGCCACAAGGAGCGAGCGGAGCGCCCAGAGGTGGGCACCGAGGCCGTGGCTTGTGGCGCCGACGCTGCAGGGGCCGTGCAGGGGAAGCGGCGGCAGAGAAGCCAGCATACCTACTTACTTGTCAGTGTCCACGGGCCCTCGGTCAGCCCGACTCCTGGTCTCTCTGGGGCGCCGAGCGAGCGCTGGGAGAGAACACGCAGTTACCCCGCGCCTGGGCAGCCCTCCCTGCCGGCAGCACCGGGCCCGTTCCAGCCCCCCGGCCCAGCCTGCCCCCCCCCCGGGGACGGGCCCTTTCCAGCCCTCCGGCCCAGCCTGGCCCCCCCCCCGGGGACGGGCCCTTTCCAGCCCTCCAGCCCAGCCTGGCCCCCCCCCCCCGGGGACGGGCCCTTTCCAGCCCTCCGGCCCAGCCTGCCCCCCCCCGGGGACGGGCCCTTTCCAGCCCCCCCCCCGGGGACGGGCCCTTTCCAGCCCTCCGGCCCAGCCTGGCGCCCTCAGGGACGGGCCCTTTCCAGCCCTCCGGCCTAGCCTGGCGCCCCCAGGGACGGGCCCTTTCCAGCCCTCCGGCCCAGCCTGGCGCCCCCGGGGACGGGCCCTTTCCAGCCCTCCGGCCCAGCCTGGCCCCCCCCCCCCCCGGGGACGGGCCCTTTCCAGCCCTCCGGCCCAGCCTGCCCCCCCCGGGGACGGTGAAGGGGGCACTGGGAGGCTGAGCAGTGGCCTTTTCCCTTCAGGGCACCATTTGCTGAAGTTCCATGACTTGGAGCAGGGGCCCAGCCGGGACGCGAGGCAGCTGGCCAGGGCCTGAGAGCACCAGCTGCTAGCCTGCTCCCCGTCCCCCTGAGCAAGGGCCAGGCACAGCCCGGGGAGACCCCCGGAGGAGTATTCCTGTCCAAGGAACTTCCCGTCCCTGGGTCAGACTCCGCATGCCTCAGTTTCCCCACGTGATGGGGGAGGGGTACTGTTAGTGCCGGGTGAGCTCAGCACTAGGTGCTGGCCGGCGCTCCAGACCAGCGAGCTGACGGCTGGAGCCAGGCACGGGCAGGGACACGCTGGCGGGAAGCGCCCCCTCCCCCCCAGGGAGGTTTGCATTCCCGGCCACAGAGCCGGGCTGCGGGGACAAAGTCCAGGGAGCGTTTTACAGCCCAGCTCCGGGAGCGGCCGCCTGTGTGCTCAGCGCCTGTGCGTCCTGGCACCGTGTCCCCATGGGGACGAGCGGCGCCTTTCCGCCCACAGCCCCAGGCCGGCTCCGGGCCCCCGGCAGAGGCCTGGCACCGTGTCCCCATGGGGACGAGCGGCGCCTTTCCGCCCACAGCCCCAGGCCGGCTCCGGGCCCCCGGCAGAGGCCTGGCACCGTGTCCCCATGGGGACGAGCGGCGCCCTTTCCGCCCACAGCCCCAGGCCGGCTCCGGGCCCCCGGCAGAGGCCTGGCACCCGAGTACAGGACAGCAACCAACTCCTCTGTCGGCCCCTCGGCGGGGAGGGGGGCCCGCAGCCAGCCACGGCCCGCCCCCCTGCTGAGCCCTCCGACGGGGTGGGGGGGGGAGAGCTGCTCTTCGCGGCGGGGAGGGGGGCCCACAGCCAGCCACGGCCCGCCCCCCTGCTGAGCCCTCCGACGGGGTGGGGGGGGGAGAGCTGCTCTTCGCGGCGGGGAGGGGGGCCCACAGCCAGCCACGGCCCGCCCCCCTGCTGAGCCCTCCGACGGGGTGGGGGGGGAGAGCTGCTCTTCGCAGGGGGGAGGGGGGCCCACAGCCAGCCACGGCCCGCCCCCCTGCTGAGCCCTCCGACGGGGTGGGGGGGAGAGCTGCTCTTCGCGGCGGGGAGGGGGGCCCACAGCCAGCCACGGCCTGCCCCCCTGCTGAGCCCTCCGACGGGGTGGGGGGGGAGAGCTGCTCTTCGCGGCGGGGAGGGGGGCCCACAGCCAGCCACGGCCCGCCCCCCTGCTGAGCCCTCCGACGGGGTGGGGGGGGGAGAGCTGCTCTTCGCGGCGGGGAGGGGGGCCCACAGCCAGCCACGGCCCGCCCCCCTGCTGAGCCCTCCGACGGGGTGGGGGGGGGAGAGCTGCTCTTCGCGGCGGGGAGGGGGGCCCACAGCCAGCCACGGCCCGCCCCCCTGCTGAGCCCTCCGACGGGGTGGGGGGGGAGAGCTGCTCTTCGCAGGGGGGAGGGGGGCCCACAGCCAGCCACGGCCCGCCCCCCTGCTGAGCCCTCCGACGGGGTGGGGGGGGAGAGCTGCTCTTCGCGGCGGGGAGGGGGGCCCACAGCCAGCCACGGCCTGCCCCCCTGCTGAGCCCTCCGACGGGGTGGGGGGGGGAGAGCTGCTCTTCGCAGGGGGGAGGGGGGCCCACAGCCAGCCACGGCCTGCCCCCCTGCTGAGCCCTCCGACGGGGTGGGGGGGGGGAGAGCTGCTCTTCGCAGGGGGGAGGGGGGCCCACAGCCAGCCACGGCCTGCCCCCCTGCTGAGCCCTCCGACGGGGTGGGGGGGGGAGAGCTGCTCTTCGCGGCGGGGAGGGGGGCCCACAGCCAGCCACGGCCTGCCCCCTGCTGAGCCCTCCGACGGGGTGGGGGGGAGAGCTGCTCTTCGCAGGGGGGAGGGGGGCCCACAGCCAGCCACGGCCTGCCCCCTGCTGAGCCCTCCGACGGGGTGGGGGGGGGGAGAGCTGCTCTTCGCGGCGGGGAGGGGGGCCCACAGCCAGCCACGGCCCGCCCCCCTGCTGAGCCCTCCGACGGGGTGGGGGGGGGAGAGCTGCTCTTCGCGGCGGGGAGGGGGGCCCACAGCCAGCCACGGCCCGCCCCCCTGCTGAGCCCTCCGACGGGGTGGGGGGGGGAGAGCTGCTCTTCGCAGGGGGGAGGGGGGCCCACAGCCAGCCACGGCCTGCCCCCTGCTGAGCCCTCCGACGGGGTGGGGGGGGGGGGAAGAGCTGCTCTTCGCAGGGGGGAGGGGGGCCCACAGCCAGCCACGGCCCGCCCCCCTGCTGAGCCCTCCGACGGGGTGGGGGGGGAGAGCTGCTCTTCGCAGGGGGGAGGGGGGCCCACAGCCAGCCACGGCCTGCCCCCTGCTGAGCCCTCCGACGGGGTGGGGGGGAGAGCTGCTCTTCGCAGGGGGGAGGGGGGCCCACAGCCAGCCACGGCCTGCCCCCTGCTGAGCCCTCCGACGGGGTGGGGGGGGGGAGAGCTGCTCTTCGCGGCGGGGAGGGGGGCCCACAGCCAGCCACGGCCCGCCCCCCTGCTGAGCCCTCCGACGGGGTGGGGGGGGAGAGCTGCTCTTCGCGGCGGGGAGGGGGGCCCACAGCCAGCCACGGCCCGCCCCCCTGCTGAGCCCTCCGACGGGGGGGGGGGAGAGCTGCTCTTCGCGGCGGGGAGGGGGGCCCACAGCCAGCCACGGCCCGCCCCCCTGCTGAGCCCTCCGACGGGGTGGGGGGGGGGGAGAGCTGCTCTTCACGGCGGGGAGGGGGGCCCACAGCCAGCCACGGCCCGCCCCCCTGCTGAGCCCTCCGACGGGGTGGGGGGGGGAGAGCTGCTCTTCGCAGGGGGGAGGGGGGCCCACAGCCAGCCACGGCCTGCCCCCTGCTGAGCCCTCCGACGGGGGGGGGGGAAGAGCTGCTCTTCGCAGGGGGGAGGGGGGCCCACAGCCAGCCACAGCCCGCCCGCCGAGCCGAGCCCTCCGACGGGGGCGGGGGAGCCGGGGCGGCTGGGGGCCGGCTCAGGCGCTGACCTGCACGTTCCAAGGGAGCGAGCCCGGCTGGGGCGCTGGGCCCCGAGGGCTGGGCCCCGAGGGCCGGGCCGGTGGCCTGCGAGCGCGGCCGGGCGGGAGAACCAGGCCCAGCCTCGCCGTGGGGCTGCCTCCCACTGGGCCGGCTGCACAGAGCACTGGACCCGTTTCCGAACCGAGCACCCGGGGCCTGCGAGGGTGGGAAGGGGCTTGTCCAGCGGCTCTTAGCTCCCGCTCAGGGCAGCAGGCAGGGGAAACGCTTCCCCATGCGGGCCGGCGGAGCTCCTGCGGAGCCCTTCCTGCTCCGTCTGGGCGCCTGGGCCCTGTGGGGCTGGCGCTTAGTGGTCGGGGCACGAGCAGAGAGCCCGTGGGGGTCAGGAATGGTCCTTACGCCAGCAGCGAGGAGCCCACTGCCAGCGTCCTGGCGCAAGGTCTGGGGCGCAGACAAACCTGTCTGGCCTGCGGCAGTGATTCCGAAGGAGAGCGGGGCGGAGTGTGAGGAGCAGGGCAGGGCGTGGGGCAGGGAGGGGAGGGGGCAGGGCATGTGGGGCAAGGAGGAGAGGGGGCAGGGCGGGGCGGGAGGAGCAGGGCAGGGTGTGGGGCAGAGAGGGGAGGGGGCAGGGCGGGGCGGGAGGAGCAGGGCAGGGTGTGGGGCAGGGAGGGAAGGGGGCAGGGCGGGGCGTGAGGAGCAGGGCAGGGCATGGGGCAGGGAGGGGAGGGGCAGGGAGGGGCGTGAGGCGCAGGGCAGGGAGGGAAGGGGGCAGGGTGGGGCGTGAGGAGCAGGGCAGGGCGTGGGGCAGGGAGGGGAGGGGGCAGGGTGGGGCGTGAGGAGCAGGGCGGGGCGTGAGGAGCAGGGCAGGGCGTGGGGCAGGGAGGGGAGGGGGCGGGGCATGTGGGGCAAGGAGGAGAGGGGGCAGGGCGGGGCGTGAGGAGCAGGGCAGGGCATGGGGTAGGGAGGGGAAGGGGCAGGGTGGGGCGTGAGGAGCAGGGCAGGGCGTGGGGCAGGGAGGGGAGGGGGCAGGGTGGGGCATGAGGAGCAGGGCAGGGCGTGGGGCAGGGAGGGGAGGGGGCAGGGTGGGGCGTGAGGAGCAGGGAGGGGAGGGGGCGGGGCATGTGGGGCAAGGAGGAGAGGGGGCAGGGCGGGGCGGGAGGAGCAGGGCAGGGTGTGGGGCAGGGAGGGGAGGGGGCAGGGCAGGGCGTGGGGCAGGGAGGGAAGGGGGCAGGGCGGGGCGGGAGGAGCAGGGCAGGGCGTGGGGCAGGGAGGGAAGGGGGCAGGGCGGGGCGGGAGGAGCAGGGCAGGGCGTGGGGCAGGGAGGGGAGGGGGCAGGGCAGGGCGTGGGGCAGGGAGGGGAGGGGGCAGGGCGGGGCGTGAGGAGCAGGGCATGAGGATCCGGCAGGGCGTGGGGGGTGGGGAGGAGGCGGGGCTCGGTGCACCGTGCCGCACACGCCCGGCCTGTGGAGCCGCAGGGGAAGGGCCCCTGGGGCGGGGAGGCCCCTAGCCGAGGGGCTGTCTCACGGGGGGGGGCCGGTGGGGCCTGGAGCGCTGCTCAGTTCCTGCCAAGCGCCATAGGGAGCGCGGGAATTTGGCCGAGCCCTGGGGTCGGCCCCCTCAGCAGCCTCAGCCAGAGCGGGAGACACTGGGGTGCTGAATGGGGACACTCACCCCACACGTGGCTGCTGGGGAAGGAAGGGGAAATCTCACAGGCACTCGCACGGACACACACGCACTCGCACGCCCACGCACGCCCTCGCACGCACTCGCACGCCCACGCACGCACACGCACGCCCACGCACGCACTCGCACGCACTCGCACGCCCACGCACGCACTCGCACGCCCACGCACGCACTCGCACGCCCACGCACGCACTCGCACAGACACACACGCACTCGCACGCCCACGCACGCACACACACACGCAGGCCCCCAGCCCAAGCCCACACGTTGGCAGACCTGGGACAGCACCGTCTGCTCCCTGTGCGGCGTGGCCGTCGCAGTACATGGCGTGCAGCTCAATCTCGGCGGCTGGAAACCCTCGCTCACACAGCGGGCACGAGACGGCGCCACCGGGCACCGTGCCCCCGGCTTCCTCCTCTCCAGCAGCCTGGGGAGGGGAGGAGACTCAGCCCGACACTCCGCGCGCCCTGCCACCCCTGGCCCGGCCCCCAGGGATCCCTGCACGCGCCCCCAGTGCTCAGGCCACAGGCAGCGTCCCTGGGCAGCCGGGCCGGGAGCCCTGCGCTACCGCTACGCAAAGCTCCCGGGGCCAGGGCTGCCGGGAAGCAGCCACAGGCCTGGCTGAAGCAAGAGTCCAGCCCCCGCTGCGGCTCCCAAGGCCCCAGCCCCGTCTGACGGGAGGTGCCCTACTCCCAGTGCCGAGCGTGGAGCACGGCCGGGACCTCCTGTCTCCAGCCCGGGGAACCTGCGCAGGGACAGAGGCAACGGGGATAACCCCCGCTCTCCGGCACGTTGGGCCTCCCCGGAGCATCTCCTGTGCAGCCCGGGCGGGGGCCTGGCAGCGCTTCGGCCACCCTCGCCAGATGCACACAGCCGTGCCGAGACGCAGCAGGCGCTGCTCCTTCCCAGGGCCGCCTGAAATGTGACCGCAGCCATCGCGCCCTTCACAGCAGCCGGGTGTCCAGACACCACTCAGCCCATCTGCCAGGTGAACACAGGCCTCCCAGACACTGCCAGCCGGCGCCTCCGCCAGGGAGCACTTGGAGCCCTAGGCTGAGCAGAACACAGGCCTCCCAGACACTGCCAGCTGGCGCCTCCGCCAGGGAGCACTTGGAGCCCTAGGCTGAGCAGAACACAGGCCTCCCAGACACTGCCAGCTGGCGCCTCCACCAGGGAGCACTTGGAGCCCTAGGCTGAGCAGAACACAGGCCTCCCAGACACTGCCAGCTGGCGCCTCCGCCAGGGAGCACTTGGAGCCCTAGGCTGAGCAGAACACAGGCGTCCCAGACACTGCCAGCCGGCGCCTCCGCCAGGGAGCACTTGGAGCCCTAGGCTGAGCAGAACACAGGCCTCCCAGACACTGCCAGCCGGCGCCTCCGCTAGGGAGCACTTGGAGCCCTAGGCTGAGCAGAACACAGGCCTCCCAGACACTGCCAGCCGGCGCCTCCGCCAGGGAGCTCTTGGAGCCCTAGGCTGAGCAGAACACAGGCCTCCCAGACACTGCCAGCTGGCGCCTCCGCAAGGCAGCACTTGGAGCCCTAGGCTGAGCAGAACACAGGCCTCCCAGACACTGCCAGCTGGTGCCTCCGCAAGGGAGCACTTGGAGCCCTAGGCTGAGCAGAACACAGGCCTCCCAGACACTGCCAGCTGGCGCCTCCGCCAGGGAGCACTTGGAGCCCTAGGCTGAGCAGAACACAGGCCTCCCAGACACTGCCAGCTGGCGCCTCCGCCAGGGAGCACTTGGAGCCCTAGGCTGAGCAGAGCCAAGGGACATGCACTTCTGCCTCTGCACTAGCCGGCTGAAAGCTCAACGCCTCCCGTGCGCATGGGGATCCCCGGCCCTGCGCCCCCGAGCAAGAGGAGACTCCGCCCCAGTAGAACAGAGGGTGCCTTGCCTCTCTGGAGAACAGCCCAGTGTGGGGAGATGGGGGTATCAGGAGTCAGAGGCTGGCAGCCGCAGCCCCCTGGGGTGGGGCCCCTGGACTCCTCCGCTCCATGTTTGCCCAGCCAAACTGAGTCTTCTCCAAACCAGCCCCTCCCTTTGATCAAACTCCTTCCCCCTTGGGGGTGAGAACCGGTGGGGTCACTGTCTGTAAGACCTGAAGGTCCTCAGGTGCCCCCTGCTGGGCCGTGCTTACAGACGCAGGCCAGTAGGGGTCGCCCACAGCCCAAGCACTACATCACACGTGGCCAGCCACGGCCAGTCAATGCTGCAGCAACCTCTCCCCGGGGGGCGGCCACGACGGGCAAAAGGCCACGAGGAGCGGCGGGGTGGCTCGGAGCCCTGCCACTGAGGTGTCAGTGACGCCCCCAGGAGGCCCACAGACCTCGTTTCTCACATGCTGGAGCAGCACTTGGAGCCCCTTGGGTCTGGCTCTGTCCGTGACGACCCAAGGGGGCACGGCTCAGAGCCAGACAGGACCCATGGCAACGCAGGGGGGCAGACGGCACGTGGGGCCCGATAAGGTCTGGCCCTGGATTCATTTCCCCCACAAGCTCTCTGCTCCACTCTCCTCTGGGCTCCACCCCCCACATGCACCCCAAGCGCTCTGGAGACAGCCAGGGCAGCACACTCGTGCGAGGCCCAGCCTGCCCAGCGCACGAGGGAGACAACCAGGGCAGCACACTTGTGCAAGGCCCAGCCCGCCAAGGGCACGCAGGGGAAAGCCAGGGCAGCACACTCATGTGAGGCCCAGCTTGCCCAGCGCACGAGGGGGACAGCCAGGGAAGCACACTCATGCAAGGCCCAGCCCGCCCAGCACACGCAGGGGAAAGCCAGGGCAGCACACTCGTGCGAGGCCCAGCCTGCCCAGCGCACGAGGGGGACAGCCAGGGAAGCACACTCATGCAAGGCCCAGCCCGCCCAGCACACGCAGGGGAAAGCCAGGGCAGCACACTCGTGCGAGGCCCAGCCTGCCCAGCGCACGAGGGGGACAGCCAGGGAAGCACACTCATGCAAGGCCCAGCCCGCCCAGCGCACGCAGGGGAAAGCCAGGGCAGCACACTCGTGCGAGGCCCAGTCTGCCCAGTGCACGCTGGGGACAACCAGGGCAGCACACTCATGCGAGGCCCAGCCCGCCCAGCACACGAGGGGGACAACCAGGTCAGCACACTCGTACAAGGCCCAGCCTGCCCAGCGCACGAGGGGGACAGCCAGGGCAGCACACTTGTGGGAGGCCCAGCCTGCCCAGCGCACGAGGGGGACAGCCAGGTCAGCACACTTGTGGGAGGCCCAGCCTGCCCAGCACACGAGGGGGACAACCAGGTCAGCACACTCGTACAAGGCCCAGCCCGCCCAGCGCACGAGGGGGACAGCCAGGTCAGCACACTCATACAAGGCCCAGCCTGCCCAGTGCATGCGGGGGACAGCCAGGGCAGCACACTTGTGGGAGGCCCAGCCCGCCCAGTGCACGAGGGGGACAGCCAGGGCAGCACAATCGTGCAAGGCCCGGCCCGCCCAGCGCACGAGGGGGCCAGCCAGGGCAGCACACTCGTGCAAGGCCCAGCCCGCCCAGCGCACGAGGGGGCCAGCCAGGGCAGCACACTTGTGGGAGGCCCAGCCTGCCCAGCGCACGAGGGGGCCAGCCAGGGCAGCACACTCGTGCGAGGCCCGGCCCGCCCAGCGCACGAGGGGGCCAGCCAGGGCAGCACACTCGTGCGAGGCCTGGCCCGCCCAGCGCACGAGGGGGCCAGCCAGGGCAGCACACTCGTGCGAGGCCCGGCCCGCCCAGCGCACGCCAGGCAGAGCAGGGGTGTCAGGAAGCACGCGTGCAGTCGGCAGAACTCCCATCGACTACGCAACACGTCAAGAGGGTGGGGAGTGCCGGGAGGCCCCCGCTGTGGCGCCGCAGTTGAAAGGCACTAAGAGCCAGGCGGGCAGAGCCAGGGGCAGGTCCCGGACCAGCACGAGCCAGGCTTGCTCGGCCAGCAGCCCCGTCCACAGGGTCCCAGTGGGGAGCTGCTCCGGCAGCAGCCCCTGCTCGTGCCCAGCCCCAGCTGCCACAGACCGCGGAGCAGCCTCTGCCCGCAGTGAGCCTGGGCCCGCCGTGGACAGAGGCTGCTCCGCGGCAGCCCCCCGCCCCCCGCGACGGGCAGCACTGCAGGGGGCCAGCTCCTGAGCCCGCGCCCCCAGCGACGGCTCCTGCCAGAGGCAGCGGGGGGCAAGCAGTCACTCCCGACTCGCTTACGGCCTGCCCCAGGCCCCCCGCCGGGCCTGCCGGAGCTCCGGGTTTCCCTGCGCCGCTGCAGCAGGCTCCCACGGGGCTCCCGGCTGTGCCTCGGGGAATCGGGGAGGGGCATCAGGGCCCCGTGTTTCCTGGCGGACCGTGAGACTTTCCACAGCCTGGCGCCAGGGAGGGCGATGGGAGAACAGAGCTGCCCGTGCACCCCGGAGCCCCTCGGCCCCTCTCACCTGCGGAGGGGCATCTCCTCGCTCTGGCTCGATGGCTGCAGCGGGACTCGGCTGGGTCTCTGGAACAGAAGTGCAGGGTCAGCGCGGCCCCCTCGGGCAGAGGCCCCGCACAGGGTGCAAGGGAGGAGCGCGACGGGCACCCAGGCAGCTGGGGCGTGGGCTGGTATGGAGCAGGCTCAGCCCTGGCCACAGGCCCCGTCCTCTCCCGGCTCTGATCCGCACCCCAGGAAGCCCCGGCGGCCCTGCAGGCTGCTCTCCGCTGCCCAGGGCGGTGCCGGCCGGGCGCCCGGCGCAGGACCAGCGAGCCCAGCCGGTTCTGCAGAGCTGCAACGACGGGGAACCAGAGCCCGCCCCGGGCCCGCGGAGGCCTTCCCAGTCGCCAGCCTGCTCCGTGCTGCAGACGAAGCCGTGGTGGGCATGGAGAGCCGTGGCCTCTGCAGAGCAGCCCCACCACTGGCTGGGCAGCCGCTTCCGCTGGGGCCGCTCCAAGCACGTGGACAGGTCCCAGCAGGTCCCTCAGGCAGGCCCCCTCCCTTCCATGCCCCCAAACGTGGCTCCAAGTGGCTGGCTGCGGGGACCACGTGCTTCCTGCCACGTGGATTTCACGCGCTTCCTGCACCACGAACACGGTTCGGGCAGCCCCCATTGGCTGGTTTCCAGCCAATGGGAGCTGCGAGATTGTGCTGGCGGCGGGGCAGCACACTAACCCTCCCCCCAGCTCACAGTGCTCAGAAAAGCACGTGGCTCCTGCTGCCAGCTGCCTTGAGCAGCGTGCGGGGGCGGGGCAGGCAGGGATCGCGCCCCAGGCGTGGGCTGGGTCAGGCCCACGGGCTGCCTTTGCCCGTCCCACCTTAACGCGCCTGAAGACTTAGCAGGCCCCTTCTGGACGGTCGCGCCCCAGGGCCAAAGCTGCCCGGTGAAATGAGCGTTTCCACGCCTGCGACACCGACACGCAGCCCAGGCGGGGCCTCGGCCGGACGCCAGCTCAGGGGCCTCCCCTCGGCTGCAGCACGGCCCGGCTCTGACCCGGGGGCACAGCGCACAGCTCAGAGCCCTCAGCCAGTCCATCCGGGGGGTGGAGCAAAACACACACACACAGACACACACCCCCCCCCCAATACACACACACACCCCCAATACAAACACACACACACACACACCCCCAATACAAACACACACACACACACAAACACACACACACAGACACCCCAATACAAACACACACACACACACACACAGACACACACACACCCCAATACAAACACACACACACACACACACCCCCAATACAAACACACACACACACACCCACACACACAGACACACACCCCCCCAATACAAACACACACACACACACACACACACACCAATACAAACACACACACACACACACACACACACAAAGACACACCAATACAAACACACACACCCACACACAAAGACACACCAATACAAACACACACCCACACACACCCCCCGACACACCAATACAAACACCCACCCCCACACACCCCCACACACAAAGACACACCAATACAAACACCCACACACCCACACAGACACACCAATACAAACACCCACCCACAGACACCCACACACAAAGACACACCAATATAAACACACACCCACAGACACCCACACAAAGACACACCAATATAAACACACACCCACAGACACCCACACAAAGACACACCAATACAAACACACACCCACAGACACCCACACAGAGACACACCAATACAAACACACACCCACAGACACCCACACAGAGACACACAGCCACGTCTCCCAGGACCTGGCCTCAGACACCCTCCATATTTCCAGGCAAAAGAACAGCCTGGAATCGAAAACCCAGAACGTGCCCGTTTCCGGCCTCCCCCCCCACGCCAGTGGCCCTGCCAAGAGGCATCTGGCAAAGCTGGGGGCAGGTCCGCTAGCGGGTCACCCCGCAGGTGTTCAAACCCGCATTGAATTCCTGGAATAATTCCCACCCGATCAGGCAACTAGCCCATAATTCCCTGGGCCCTCCTCGCTCCCCTTGGCCATTGTCTGCCCTCTCCCACCCCCGAGCGGCCAGAGACTCGCTGCCAGCGGGCCCCCGGGACCGTTTCGCGGGTGGGAGCCCTGCTTTCAGTGGGGCAGCCCCAGCCCCCCAGAGTGCGAACACCCAGCAGGGGAGAAAGCGACTACAACCAGAGAAGGCTGGGCCCCTAGGGAGCCCAAGGGGGCTGCGTCCCTCCCGGGCACAGCTCGGGGCGCTCCACGGGCTCTTACCGGGGCACACGGTGATCTCCTCCGCGGCAGGGCTCCCCGTGCCGATGTCCGGGCTCCTCTTACTGCCCAGCGGGGTCAAGGCAGAAATGCTACAAAACACACCCCCGTCAGACGGCCCGGCGAGCTCAGGCAGACTCCGGCTCTGCGGCTGACGGCGCGGAGCCAGGATCGGGGCGGGACAGCGAGCCACGCGGGGGAGAATGAGGACCGGCTGAGAGGTGTCTGATCCGTTCTGCTCTCAGCACGGGCGGTTCTGCAGGGCAAGGCGCCGCACCGAGATCAAGGGACTCGCTGACACAGAGGAGCAACGTCGGCCCAAGAACCAAGAACACGCCTTGTCGGCAGGAATTCCCCGCCGGGCAAAGCCCAGAATCGTTAACCCTGTCTGGGGGGAGGAAAGAGCCTACCACGTCCCTGCCTTGGCGCCGAGGCACAGAGTCCCCTCCCAGTGCCACGGGCTGCCCCCCGCCCGCCACGTCCTGCCTTGGCGCCGAGGCACAGAGTCCCCTCCCAGTGCCACGGGCTGCCCCCCGCCCGCCACGTCCTGCCTTGGCGCCGAGGCACAGAGTCCCCTCCCAGTGCCACGGGCTGCCCCCCGCCCGCCACGTCCTGCCTTGGCGCCGAGGCACAGAGTCCCCTCCCAGTGCCACGGGCTGCCCCCCGCCCGCCACGTCCCTGCCTTGGCACCGAGTCCCCTCCCAGTGCCACGGGCTGCCCCCCGCCCGCCACGTCCCTGCCTTGGCACCGAGGCACAGAGTCCCCTCCCAGTGCCACGGGCTGCCCCCCGCCCGCCACGTCCCTGCCTTGGCACCGAGTCCCCTCCCAGTGCCACGGGCTGCCCCCCGCCCGCCACGTCCCTGCCTTGGCACCGAGGCACAGAGTCCCCTCCCAGTGCCACGGGCTGCCCCCTGCCTGCCACGTCCCTGCCTTAGAGCGCTCCTGGCCCACTCTCGGCGCTGCCCCCAGCTGGCTGCCCACCCCAGCCCTGCAGCCCGAATGGCCCCCTGCTCACCTCTGGGTGATCTGCATCGGCTCCCCATCTTCAGCCAAGTCCTCTGCACAGAGCCCCTGGGAGGCCTGAAAGGAACGGGAGGCCCTCAGTCGGGGGAGCGCTGCGCAGGCGGCACAGGCCCGGCGCCGGCCGGGGGAGGGGCTTTGCACGCAGGGCTCCAGTCCGTACGCACGGAAAGGCGGCCGGGCCTGCCCGTGGTGAGTTGCCATGACAACGTGGGAAGCCGTGTGGAGCGGACACGGGAGGCACCGCCAGCAGAAAGCCCGGGCTGTGGGGCTCTGCCGATCGGCGGGCAGCGCGTCCCAGCGGGCAGGGGTCAGGAGGCGCCCGCTCTCCGTCCTGCGGCTCCGTGCTCTGGCTCTCCCAGGGCGGTTCTCAGGCTTCTCCCCCAGGAATCCCAGCCTGCTCTTTGCTGGAGGCCCCTTGGGGTTCGGAGACGCGTCCGCCGGCCTCGCCCTGAGTTCCTGAGGGCGTCCCCCCTGCTCCGCCCTCAGAGGCTGCCGCTCCCAGAACTCACGCGCTCTCCAGCCCCGCAGCGCCCCCGGCACACAGGACCTGAGCTTCTAGCGCAGGAGACGAGGGGAAAACAAGCTTGGGCCACAACCCCCTCCGGCCGGCGTCCAGCAGAGCCCGCGTCCCGCTCTGCCGTCACCCTCAGGGCTTGTTCGGGGCCTCTGCCTGCAGCCCAGCACACCAGCAGGAAGGCGCCGGGTGGCCTTCGCCAGACACACACGACCCCCAGGCCAGACAGAACCCGCACACCGCAGCCTTCTGCCGCCCGGGCCAGAGCACAGACAGCCGGCCCGAGAAGGCCCGCGAGCGAGCCGTGCGCTGAGCCGGGAGCAAGGCAGCGTGAAAACCAGGGGCTGGAAAAGGTCGACGACCCGCCGACAAGCAGCAATAAGCCGCTAAGCACATCCCCTGGGCGCGGGCTGCATCCCGGCAGCACGGACAGAGCCGCCGTCAGCCCTCCAGCGGCGCCCCGGAAGGGGACACCACCGCCCCCCGCCCCCCTTGGCAGAGCCCCTCATGCCGCAGAGCCCGGTGGGACGGCGGGAGCAGCCCGGGAGCGGCCCACTCGAGGCTCTGCCCAAGGGAGGGCACCCGAGGGAAAGGAAAGGCCGGAGCACACGCAAGGGGAGGGCGGGGTGACGTGGGGGGGCCTGTCTGCTCTGTGCCCGGGCCCCCTGCGCTGAGGTGCGATTCCCACGTGGGCATCGGCCCAGACACCCAGGCCCAGCCTGAGCAGGTAACAAGGCTCTTCCCAGGGGGGAGACAAAGGGAGGGGGGCGGAGACGGTGCCTGGCTGGGGGCAGGGGCAGTTGCTGGCTGGGAACCATGGAGGAAACAGCCTAAGCTGAGGGCCTAGGGGGCGATGGACACCCCATCCCAGGGGGCTGAGGCTGCCTGGCCCTGACTCCTGTAGCCACACACACCTGTGCTGGGCTGTACCCGGAGCAGCAATAAACCCCCCTGTTCTACCGGCTGGTGGGGTCTGTTCTGGCTGCCCGGGGGTGCAGGACCGGGGGACCCCGACTCGCCGTCACACGGGGTGCGCCAGGGGGCTGGCAGCACGTGTCCGCCGGATGCGTGTGCCAGCTGGCGAGGCCGAGGCCCCACGTACGCCGCGGGCTGCCCGAAGGCTCCTGTCCGGCTCCTTTGCACAGGGTGGCGCAGGGCCGGCGCCATGAAGGGAGCCGCAGGGCACACACCTTAGAAACGAGGCGCTGACCCGGCCCCTCAGCAGAATTCAAGGGCCCCTCACCTGGCAATAGCTGGTGGTCGGCTCGTCCTCGGACATGGAGCTCTTTTCCGCTTCCAAGGGCTGCCCTGGAGTCTGCTCCGGCTCCCTGGCGCGGGTGGGGAGAAGCCAGGCTGCCCCCTCCGGCTCCCTCCGGCCTGCTGAGTCTCCCTCGGCCGTGCCGCTGGGCACCCCATTCGCCCCCTCCGGCTCCCTCTGCTCCGGGGCAGGCGGGCAGGGCACCACGGGGTCGCCAAACTCCTTCTTGTGCAGGAGCCGGCGCTGCGCCCGCTTCAGGCTCTTCTGGTACACCTCCAGCTGGCACAGGATGACCTGCGTGTACTGGTTGGGGTCCACCCCCTTGGGGCAGAAGGGAACGCCCCAGTAATAGTGCACCGTGTCCCTCGCCTCCTGCCCCTCCCCGGGCCCAGTGCGGGGGGCACCCCTGGGGCTGCCCGCCCCGCAGCACGTCCTTGGAAGGGCCCCCGGCTCTACGGCCCTGCTCTGCCGCAGCGCAGCCGGGCTGCAAGCAGCACTGCCGGGCCCAGCCAGCAGCCGCGAGGCTTTCGGGGAGCCGCATGGCGCGGGAAAGAGTCTGCGCGGCGTCAGCTGCCAAGCGCTCGGGGCGACCCGGGCAAGGGAGGGGCTCAGGGGGAGGGGCTCCTCCTCCGCAGGGCTGGGCAGCGTCTCTCGGGAACTGCTCCTCGCCAGGGGGGGAGCCCTCCCCTCGCCCGTCCCTGGAGAGACCCTCACGCCGCACAGCAGGGAGCTTTCCACCACCTCCTGGCTCAGCCGCGTCAGCACCACCAGCGGGCTCTTGGCCAGGCCCGCCGGCGAGCCCCAGCAGGGGGCGCTGCTCTCCGAGGGCGGGCAGTCGGGGCAAGGCGGCACGGCTCCCTGGGGCTCGTCCCCGCCTGGCTCGGCCGGGGGGCTCTGCAGGCCGGGGGGCTCTGACGACGGGCGGCTCTGAAAAACACCAGTCACTTGCCGAGAGGGCTGCCCGCTGCCGCCAGCCGCAAGCCCCGGACAGGGGGCGCGGGGACTGCCGTCCCCCCGAGTGCAGCCTGCAGCCCCCGCCGGCACCGCACAGCGCCAGCAGCGCCCCCCCGCCCCGCACAGCGCCCCCCCGCACCGCACAGCGCCAGCAGCGCCCCCCCGCCCCGCACAGCGCCCCCCCGCCACCTGCCCGCGCCCCCCCCCCCGCCCCGCACAGCGCCAGCAGCGCCCCCCCGCCCCGCACAGCGCCCCCCTGCACCGCACAGCGCCCCCCCGCCACCTGCCCGCGCCCCCCCGCACCGCACAGCGCCCCCCTGCACCGCACAGCGCCAGCAGCGCCCCCCGCCCAGCGCCCCCCCTGCACCGCACAGCGCCCCCCCGCCACCTGCCCGCGCCCCCCCGCACCGCACAGCGCCCCCCTGCACCGCACAGCGCCCCCCCGCCACCTGCCCGCGCCCCCCCGCACCGCACAGCGCCCCCCCGCACCGCACAGCGCCCCCCCGCCGCCTGCCCGCGCCCCCCCGCACCGCACAGCGCCAGCAGCGCCCCCCCGCCACCTGCCCGCCCCCCCCGTTGGCACCGCCCCCCTCCCTCCTGCCAGCCCACACACACAGCCCTGCCAAGGCTCCTGTCCTGGCCGAAGCCGGCGGGGAAGCCGCGGGTCGCTGCGCTCTGCGACGGGCGCACTCACATTCAGGCTCGCGGCGATGGCCTTCCTCACGAGCTCCTCTTCCTCCTCCTCCTGGCAGTTCGCCTGCCTGGCCTCCTGCTCGCTCATCCTCAGAGCCAAGGCGAACTGCTCGTCCTCACTCATCCCTGCGGAGCGGAGAGCGGTCAGCCCGCAGCCCGCGCCGGGGCCGTCCTCTCAGGCAGGGCTACTCCGCTTTGGGAGCCCGGGGCCACGGGGACACCCACAGCACACGCCCAGGGTGGGTGCAGGGACGTGCAAATATCTGCCAAGAGCGGCTTTCCCACAATGCCCCAGCGCTCCCGGCCCCTCCTCCCTGGGGGCTCCACGCCGGCCCCCCGGACCCGTCTGCTCGGGTCTGTCAGCGCTCACCCCGCCGGGGAGGCCGTGCCGCTGTGGAGCGTGTGCCCAGGGGAGCGTGTGCCCAGGACCCCCCCCCCCACGGCCACGTGCCCAGGCTCGCGTGAACCCAACCCCCCGCGGCCACACGTCCAGGCCCCGCGTGAACCCAGCCCCCCGCGGCCACGTGTCCAGGCCCACGTTCACAGGATCCCCCCTGCAGCCGCACGTCCAGCCCCACGTGAACCCAACCCCCCGCGGCCGCGTGTTGAGTAGCCCTGTGTGACGGGGAGAAAAGCCCCCGCCAGTGGGTCGGAGCCGTGACCGAGCAGCGCAGCAGGACAGCCCCGCCCCCACGGTGACATGGCGTATGCCCGACGCCCCAGGCCACGTCCCGGCCTGCCCGACGCCCCAGGCCACGTCCCGGCCTGCCCGACGCCCCAGGCCACGCCCCGGCCTGCCCGATGCCCCAGGCCCCACGTCCCGGCCCGGCCTGCCCGACGCCCCAGGCCACGCCCCGGCCTGCCCGACGCCCCAGGCCACGCCCCGGCCTGCCCGACCCCGGCCCGCCCGACGCCCCAGGCCCCAGGCCACGCCCCGGCCTGCCCGACGCCCCAGGCCACGCCCCGGCCTGCCCGACGCCCCAGGCCACGCCCCGGCCTGCCCGACGCCCCAGGCCCCACGCCCCGGCCTGCCCGACGCCCCAGGCCCCACGCCCCGGCCTGCCCGACGCCCCAGGCCCCACGCCCCGGCCTGCCCGACGCCCCAGGCCCCACGCCCCGGCCTGCCCGACGCCCCAGGCCACGCCCCGGCCTGCCCGACGCCCCAGGCCACGCCCCGGCCTGCCCGACGCCCCAGGCCACGCCCCGGCCTGCCCGACGCCCCAGGCCACGCCCCGGCCTGCCCGACGCCCCAGGCCCCACGCCACGTCCCGGCCTGCCCGACGCCCAAGTCCAGTGGCAGGACTCCGTCCCAGGAGCCGGAGGGAAAGGAACCATGGCCTTGCACACGCCAGCCAAGGCCTGGGACAGGCCGCCCCCGGGCCAAGGGACGGCCAAATGCCCTGCTGCCAGCTCCACGCCCCAGTGGAACAGCTAGGCACAAAGCCCCTGATGCAGGACTCCCAATCCAGCAGATGGTGGCTGGAGAGCGGTTCAGCGCATGGAGCCCACTCACTACGCAGGCGGGAGCTCCCTGAGCCAGCCCGTCGTTCGGCCACTCCAGTGCACCCCTCCGGCCTCCTCGGCCACTCCCCTCGTTCCCTTCTCCCCAGAGTGCTGACACGGCACGCGCCTGGCCTCCCCTGCAGTGCCAACGTGAGGCTGCTGCTCCCGGTGCCCATGCGGAGGTGGCACGAAGGCGCCGTGGGGCCCTGCCCGCCCAAGTCCCAGGCTGCCCGACTCCTGCGCTCGGTTCCCCACCTTCGCAGGGGCTGGGTGAGACAGGCTGCTCACACGTGCGGAGGGGGCACCAGCGTGTGCGCTCACCCCGGGGCACTCGGGAGGGTGACATTCAGCACTGGGCAGGGGCTGCCCCACATGCTGCCAGCAGCCCGGCTCTTGCCCTCCGCCCAGCCCACGGGAGACCTACGTGCAAGCTGTCCTTTAGCGGCAAACTTCGCTCTGCCCAGCTGCGGCTTGGTTCTCTTCTTCTGGAGCCCGCTCTCGTCCTGCGCCTCCTGTGGCAAAGGGGACACGCGCCATGGCACAAGAGACCTGCCCCGGGCGCGGAGCCGAGCGAGACTCGGGTCAAACCCCGGCACTGCCAGGGCCCTGCAGAGCGCCTAGCGCTGTCCTGGCGGCTCCAGGGGCCCCGAGAGACGGGGCTCCCACCTGGCATGCGGGGAAACGGGCTCAGACCCGCCCGGAGCAGCCCCAAGCCCAGGGGCGAGCGTAGAGCAGCGCTCCCCCCGCGCCGACACTGCAGGGAGCGCCAGCGTACCCTGGGGCCGCCCGCACGTTCCTCGTCCCTTCCTCCAAGGGCCCTGGGCGCGAAGAGGTCGGGACCTGGCCTAGTCTGCCCCGGGTGCCAGTCGGCCTCCCCCCGCAGGAGCCACGCAGCCGGCGAGAGCCCTGTGCCACTCCAAGCCCCCGGCTCAAGGGGCCGACACCACTCACCTGTGCTCCATGGAAAGGCAAGCGAAAGCGGCCGGCCTGGCTGAAACCAGTGCTCTGCGCAGGCTGCCCGGGGAGAGGATGGCCCCGGCCCCTCTCCGTGGGCGCTGCAGGGGGCATGTGCCCTGGCTGGGGCCGGTCCCGTTCTGTCTGCCCAGCAGGCTGGGCACCTCCCCCCGGCTCCCTGGCCCAGGGACCAGTGGCAGTGATCCCGAATGAAGAGGGGAGGGGGGCTCAGGGCTGAGGCAGTGCTGGACGGGGCATGGGGCGCCCCTCAGCCAGCCCTGTCCGCCTGCCTGGCGACTCTTCTGCGGGGTCTGAGGAGACGCAAGCCCATTCTGAGCACATCCCGCTGGCCCGGCCAGCCAAGCCCCTTCCCAAGACCGGACAGCTGTGGCAGCCTAGCTCCTCCCACTCCGCGCAGCTCTCCCAAAGACAGGGCATGCTCAAGGATGCAGCCAGCACTGCCCGGGGCCAAGTGCCTCCGGCCTCCCTGGGGGCCTGGCCGGGGGGTCATGCAGGCGGCCACTGGCATTCCCTGGCCAGCCCAGCGCCACAGGGCTCCATGCGGGGGCTTGTCCCAGGCGCTAACATCTGCCCCAAGTGCTGTCCCAAAGCCAGAACTCGGTGCCTCCCCGAGATTCTCTCTAGTGGGATCAGAGTAACGTCCCCTCCGCAGCCTGCCCAAGGACCAGCAGTTACATCTTCCAGGCCCAGCCCCTCCCGCAGCTCTGCCCAGGCCGACTAAGAACATCAGAGCGGCCAGACAGGGTCACACCAAAGGCCCATCCAGCCCAGCGTCCTGTCTGCCCAGTGGCCAGGGCCAGGTGCCCCAGAGGGAGGGAACCCAACAGGGAATGATCCAGCCATCTCTCCCCTGCCATCCATCTCCACCCTCTGACTAACGGAGACCAGGGACCCCCTTCCTACCCAGCCTGGCTAGTAGCCATTGATGGACCTACCCTCCAGGAATCGATCTAGCTCTTTTTTGAACCCTGTTCTAGTCCCAGCCTTCACAGACTCCTCTGGCGAGGAGTTCCACAGGTTGACTGTACACTGTGTGAAGAAGAACGTCCTTTTATTTGTTTTAAACCTGCTACCCATTAACTTCATTTGGTGACCCCCTAGTTCTTATATTATAGAATCACAGAATCATAGGACTGGAAGGGACCTCAAGAGGTCATCGAGTCCAGCCTCCCGCCCTCAAGGCAGGACCAAGCTCCGTCTACACCATCCCTGACAGATGTCTGTCTAACCTGTTCTTAAATATCTCCAGAGAGGGAGATTCCACCACCTCCCTTGGCAATTTATTCCAATATTTGACCACCCTGACAGTTAGGAATTTTTTCCTAATGTCCAATCTAAACCTCCCCTGCTGCACTTTAAGCCCATTACTCCTTGTCCTGTCCTCAGAAACCAAGAGGAACAAATTTTCTCCTTCCTCCTTGTGACACCCTTTTAGATATTTGAAAACCGCTATCATGTCCCCCCTTAATCTTCTTTTTTCCAAACTAAACAAGCCCAGTTCATGAAGCCTGGCTTCATAGGTCATGTTCTCTAGACCTTTAATCATTCTTGTCGCTCTTCTCTGTACCCTTTCCAATTTCTCCACATCTTTCTTGAAATGTGGCGCCCAGAACTGGACACAGTACTCCAGCTGAGGCCTAACTAGTGCAGAGTAGAGCGGCAGAATGACTTCACGAGTTTTGCTTACAACACACCTGTTGATACAACCTAGAATCATATTTGCTTTTTTTGCAACAGCATCACACTGTTGACTCATATTCAACTTGTGGTCCACTATGACCCCTAGATCCCTTTCCGCCATGCTCCTTCCTAGACAGTCGCTTCCCATCTTGTATGTATGGAACTGATTGTTCCTTCCTAAGTGGAGCACTTTGCATTTCTCTTTATTAAACCTCATCCTGTTTACCTCTGACCATTTCTCTAACTTGCTAAGGTCATTTTGAATTATGTCCCTCTCCTCCAAAGAAGTCGCAACCCCACCCAGTTTGGTATCATCTGCAAACTTAATAAGCGTACTCTCTATCCCAATATCTACATCATTGATGAAGATATTGAACAGTACGGGTCCCAAAACAGACCCTTGCGGAACTCCACTTGCTATCCCTTTCCAGCAGGATTTAGAACCGTAAATAAATGGGAACAAGTAAATAACTTTTCCTTATTCACTTTCTCCACACCTCTCATGATTGTATAGACCTGTCATATCCCCCCTCAGTCTCCTCTTTTCTAAGCTGAAAAGTCCAAGTCTTTTTAATCTCTCTTCATATGGGACCTGTTCCAAACTGCTCAGCATTGTTGTTGCCCTTTTCTGAGCTTTTTCTAATGAGAAAATATCTTTTTTGAGATGAGGAGACCACATCTGTACACAGTATTCCAGATGTGGGCGTTCCATGGATTTATATAAGGGCAATAAGATATTCTCCGTCTTATTCTCTACCCCTTTTTTAATGATCCTAACATCCTGTTTGCTTTTTTGACCGCCGCTGCGCACTGCGTGGACGTCTTCAGAGAACTGTCCACGATGACTCCAAGATCTCTTTCCTGATTAGTTGCAGCTAAATTAGCCTCCATCATATTGTGTGTCTAGTTGGGGTTATTTCTCCCGATGTGCGTTACTTTACACTTATCCACATTACATTTCATTTGCCATTTTGTTGCCCAGTCACTCAGTTTGGCGAGATCTTTTTGAAGCTCTGCACAGTCTGCTTTGGTCTTAGCTACCCTGAGCAGTTTAGTGTCGTCTGCAAACTTTGCCACCTCCCTGCTTACCCCTTTCTCCAGATCATTTATGAATAAGTTGAACAGGATTGGTCCCAGGACTGACCCTTGGGGGACTCCACTAGTTACCCCTCTCCAATCTGAAAATTTACCATTTATTCCTACCCTTTGTTTCCTGCCTTTTAACCAGCCCTCAGTCCATGAAAGGCTCTTCCCACTTATCCCATAACAACTTAATTCACATAAAAGCCTTTAGGGAGGGACCTTGTCAAAGGCTTTCTGGAAATCTAAGCACCTACATCCACTGGATCCCCCTTGTCCGCATGTTTGTTGACCCCTTCAAAGAACTCTAATAGATTAGTAAGACAGGATTTCCCTTTACAGAAACCATGTTGACTTTTACCCAACATATTCTGTTCTTCTATGTGTCTGACAATTTTATTCTTTACTATTGTTTCAACTCATTTGCCCGGTACTGACGTTAGCCTGACCGGTCTGTAATTGCCAGGATCGCCTCTAGAGCCCTTTTCAAATACTGCTGTTACATTAGCTGTCTGCCAGTCATTGGGAACAGAAGCTGCTTTAAAGGGTAAGTTACAAACTGCAGCTAACAGCTCAGCAATTTCCCATGTGAGTTCTTCCTGGACTCTCGGGTGAATGCATCCGGTCCCGGAGACTTGTTACTGTTAGTTTATCCATTTGTTCCAAACCCTCCTCTAATGACACCTCAATCCAGGACAATTCCTCACACTGGTCACCTCCAAAGAACAGCTCCGGGTTGGGACCCTCCCCAGCACCGTCAGCCATGAGGGCTGAAGCAAGAACTCATTTCGCTTCTCCGCAATGACTCGGGGCGCTCCTCAGCACCTCGATCGTCTGGGGCCCACTGGCTGCTCAGCACTCTCCTCTCGCGTGCCCTGCAATGGCTGGGAACAGGCCGTGCAGCGCTGGGACGGGCCCTGGCAGCTCCACAAGGCCACACACAATCTGCCCTTCTCTTAGCGCGCGAGACGTGCGCCCCCTGCTGGAGCTCAGGGAAAGCTCTTCTTTTACCAGCCCACGCCTCCTTTAAAGCACACCCCATACGCTCTGCCAGCGCTGTATCTACGGAGGGGAGGGGGGCTGAGCTCTGCTGGAACTGTACCTACGGGGGGGGGGGGGGGCCGCGTGCTCGGCCGGCGCTGTACCTACGGGGGGGGGGCCGCGTGCTCGGCCGGCGCCGTACCTACGGGGGGGGGGGCCGCGTGCTCGGCCGGCGCTGTACCTACGGGGGGGGGGGGGGGCCGCGTGCTCGGCCGGCGCTGTACCTACGGGGGGGGGGCCGCGTGCTCGGCCGGCGCTGTACCTACGGGCTGGGAGGGGGAGGGAGACGCTCTGCCAGCGCCGTACCTGCGGGGGTGGCCACGTGCTCGGCCGGCGCTGTACCTACGGGGGGGGGCCGCGTGCTCGGCCGGCGCTGTACCTACGGGCTGGGAGGGGGAGGGAGACGCTCTGCCAGCGCCGTACCTGCGGGGGGTGGCCACGTGCTCGGCCGGCGCTGTACCTACGGGGGGGGGGGCCGCGTGCTCGGCCGGCGCTGTACCTACGGGCTGGGAGGGGGAGGGAGACACTCTGCCAGCGCCGTACCTGCGGGGGTGGCCACGTGCTCGGCCGGCGCTGTACCTACGGGGGGGGGGCCGCGTGCTCGGCCGGCGCTGTACCTACGGGCTGGGAGGGGGAGGGAGACGCTCTGCCAGCGCCGTACCTGCAGGGGGTGGCCGCATGCTCGGCCAGTGCCGTACCCATGGGCGAATTGTTCTGGACAATGACAGGCCCGGTCAATATCTCTTACTGCAGTTGGGTTCAGGTTTCCTTTCCGGCTTCACGCTGACGGCCAGTGACACAGCGGACATCTGAGCGCTCAGCGCACAGCCCACGCCCTCTCACTGCCTGAGCGATGTCTGGCAGGGGGCGAGCGCTCCGTTAGGGTGCGTGCAGACAGCGGCGCCAGGGCAGGGGATAGCCGTTATCCCCAAATCACGTTTTCCGAGTCCTGACAGCGCCTCTGGGATTTCTAGATTGCGTTCGAAATGGGGCGCGCTGTCCTGACGGGCCGGGAAGCCTGCCCCCGCGAGGCGCGAGGGACGGTTCAGAACAGCGCTCGGCTTCAAAAGGAGCTTGTCTCGAGAGAAGGGTGCAGCGCAGACGCAGCCGGCTCTGCAGCGCGGTGCTCCTGCTTGCCAGGCCTTTTCCCTCCTCCCGCCTTCACTGCCTCATCCGCAGGACAGCTGCTGCAGGTGGGCGCCCGATGCGAGAGCCACCGTGTCCAAGTGAACGGAAATGCTCCTTAACACCAGACAATCCTCAGAGCAGCCTGAGCTGCCGAATCACGGGCAGAGCCAAGGCAAGCAGGGCACAGCAGGGCAGGGCAGGGCAGGGCACAGCACGGCAGGGCAGGGCACAGCACGGCAGGACAGGGCGGGGCACAGGAGGGCAGGGCAGGACACAGGAGGGCAGGGCAGGGCACAGGAGGGCACAGGAGGGCAGGGCAGGACACAGGAGGGCAGGGCAAGGCACAGGAGGGCACAGGAGGGCAGGGCAGGGCACAGGAGGGCAGGGCACAGGAGGGCAGGGCACAGGAGGGCAGGGCAGGGCAGGGCAGAGGAGGGCAGGGCAGGGCACAGGAGGGCAGGGCAGGGCACAGGAGGGCAGGGCAGGGCAGGGCACAGGAGGGCAGGGCAGGGCACAGGAGGGCAGAGGAGGGCAGGGCACAGGAGGGCAGGGCAGGGCAGGGCAGAGGAGGGCAGGGCAGGGCAGGGCACAGGAGGGCAGGGCAGGGCACGGCAGGGCCTTATCATGCACAAGGGGCCCATGTTCCCGAGCAGGCCCGGAGGAGTTCAGGCCTGCAGGCTCTGGCGCTGTCCCGCACACGCCGCTATCAGTCGGCGCCGAGCACTGCGAGCAAGGCGGTTCCCTCGGCCGGCCGAGCGCCTCACACCTGACCCAGCGCACGGTCGGACCGCAGGGCTTGGGGCTCACTTGTGACCTGGATGCCCATCAACCGGCTGCAAGGGGCCGAAGGGGGGAAGCAAGTACAAGCAGGCGGCAGATTCTGGTGGGACAGGTTTGATGGGTTACAAGTCCCGGGAAATGAGCGGCCCAGCCAATGAGAGGCCAAAGGGGATGGAGTCAGCTGAGGGCAGTGGGGCACAAGGCGGCTGGTTCTGGGAGTGCACACTGACCTCTCCGTCGCTGTCAGATATAACAATGAAGGCATCCACAAAACTGCGCTTCTTCTTGGCGTGGAGCGGGACCCTCTGCTCTTCCTCCTCCCCGGCTGGGCCCTTCGGATCGGGGCCTTCCGCGGGCTTCTTCCTCCTCAGCATCCCGCACTCTGCAAGACAGAGAGGCAGCTTGGCTTCCCTTCGCAGCCTCCAGCTCAGCTACTGCCAGCAAGCTACCCCGAGCGGCGCGCTGTCCGAGCCACGCTTCCCGCAGGGCGGCTCACATGGCTCGCAGGGTAGCGCAGCTCGCAGGGCGGCTCATGCGGACCGCAGGGCGGCTCATGCGGACCGCAGGGCGGCTCACCGGGCGGCTCGCAGGGTAGCGCGGCTCGCAGGGCGGCTTGCACGGACCGCAGGGCGGCTCGCAGGGTAGCGCGGCTTGCAGGGCGGCTCACACGGACCGCAGGGCCGCTCACAGGGTAGCGCGGCTCGCAGGGCGGCTCGCAGGGCGGCTCGCAGGGCAGGGCGGCTCGCAGGGTAGCGCAGCTCGCAGGGCAGGGCGGCTCGCAGGGCAGGGCGGCTCGCAGGGCGGCTCACAGGGCAGCTCGCAGGGCGGCTCACAGGGCAGGGCGGCTCGCAGGGTAGCGCAGCTCGCAGGGCGGCTCGGCTGTTCTCCTTTCTTGGCCTCCCACGCAGGGAGCAGACTCCCCTCAGCGCCTCCTCCCGGGCTCAGCAGGCATTCCTTTTCAGCAGGAGCCTGCCTCCCCCCGCCAGCACCCGGACACGGACCGCCGGGCGGCCTTGGCATTCCCGCGCAGGACACCAGAGCAGCCATGCCAGCTGGCAGCTTTCAGAGCCAATTGGCTGTGGGCAGAGGCCCTGGCTTGCCCGCACAGCGCGGACGCTCTCTGCACAGCAGTGCCAAGACAGGGGTGGGACAGAGATCAAGAGCCAGAAGCCGTGCCCCGTGCCTGGCACATGCCCTGGCTGCCAGCCAGCAGTGAAGTCAAGCTGCCCTCTGCCAAAAGGCTCCCCCCAAAGGCCACAGCAAGCCTCTGGCACGAGCACGAGCAGTCGGCGCGCCGGGAGACGCCTGCTGATCATTATCCCGCAGCCCCGGGAGCATTAGGCACCTCAGCAGGGACGGCAGGCGCCAGTCCTGCTCCTAGGGGGATCCTGCACCAGAACTGTAGGGATTCTGGGCACAGGATTTTCAAACCCTGCAGTTTTGCACATTCCCCGCCACGGCTCCACAATCCAATCACGCCAGTTTCAATCCTTTTCGCTATTTATTTCCACACGCCCGCCTGTCAGGTGCAGGAAACGCCTCTGGCGACAGGCTCCTCACAGGCCTATGCCTACAGAAGGCGAGCAACGGACGTGAGCTGCCGTTCAGAGTAAGGACGTTAGGTACCAACTAACCGACTCATCGAGCAGTCCATGCACATTTGCAGACTATTCGATTCGCTGATAGGACGCCTCGGTCTTTGAGCGAGGAGAACGAGGATCCCCGGCCGGCCCCGGGCTCCACGTGGCCCTGCAGCTTTGAAAAGCCACGTGCAGCCTGGGGACATCCCAGCCGGCCCCGGGCTCCACGTGGCCCTGCAGCTTTGAAAAGCCATGTGCAGCCTGGGGACATCCCAGCCGGCCCCGGGCTCCACGTGGCCCTGCAGCTTTGAAACGCCATGTGCAGCCTGGGGACATCCCAGCCGGCCCCGGGCTCCATGTGGCCCTGCAGCTTTGAAACGCCATGTGCAGCCTGGGGACATCCCAGCCGGCCCCGGGCTCCACGTGGCCCTGCAGCTTTGAAACGCCATGTGCAGCCTGGGGACATCCCAGCCGGCCCCGGGCTCCACGTGGCCCTGCAGCTTTGAAACGCCATGTGCAGCCTGGGGACATCCCAGCCGGCCCCGGGCTCCACGTGGCCCTGCAGCTTTGAAACGCCACGTGCAGCCTGGGGACATCCCAGCCGGCCCCGGGCTGCAGGCGGCATTTCGAAACGGCAGAACCACATGGGGCCGGGGTCTGGCCCAGGCTTCAAGCAGCGCTGCCGCTTTGAAATACCCCCCCCTTTCCGCCTCTGTCTGACAGAGGCAGCGGGGGGCGGGGAGCAACTAGTCCTTCACACCCCTAGTGCAGAGCCATACTTCCCACCCCCTCCGAAGCGCAGCGCGGGGAGTCGGGTACCGGAGGAGCTGAGGGTGAGGGACGGAGCCTGGGAGGAAACCTGGGGGTGGGGTGGAAAAGTATGGAAGTTTCTGGGGGGAGCAGAGGGATTGCTTGGGCGTTGGGGAGCCTCTCCCATTCAGTCCCTAGTTCAGCACTGTCACCACACTAGCTGCTGCCCCTGCCGGGATGCCTGGCCTGGCCTGGCTGTTAAAGGCGCAGGACACAGGCGGCCCGTGGGCCAGGGGTCCAAGAGCCCCGAGTTCCAAGACAGGAAGCAAAGGGCAGGAGAACGGGGAGAGGGACCTAGTGGTGCCCAGGGCTCTGGGCCGACGCCAGGGCTGCTCAGCACATTCCCAAAGGGGCAAGCAGGCAGACGATAAGAATCACTCAAGGTGTTCCACCCAAAGCTGCTGCGAGGCGCTACAGCGGGATCCCGTAACACAGGAGACGGGGCAGCACGCCGGCCGCTGGGATTCCGAGTGAAACGCCAGCTAATGCTCGTGGCAAAAGAGGATCCCGGCTCTGCACAGGAGTGACAGGGCCGACGTGTGCCGATCCCGCAACAGAGACCTGGGGTCAGTGAGGACAGTGCTCCAACAAGATCTCCTTGTGCAGGGACACTGAGGCCCATTAGCAAAGGAAGAGGTAAGGCGGTGTGACGTAGTGGGGGTACTTGCTGGGCTGTGGTGACCCCTGCTGTCTGGAGCAAGACCCAGCAGGGAAAACCCCACTATGCAAAGGTGATGCCAAACTTGTTGAACCAGACACCCCCCATGGAGAGGAACAAAGGAAGGGGGATGCTGCCCTGGCTGGGGGGCAGGGCTGGAAGAGAGGTAGTTAGTTACTGTCTGGGAGCATGGAGGAGACAGCCTAGGGAAAGGGGCTGGAGTTTAGGGGCCCAGTCTCCCCCATCTCAAGGGGGCCTGAGGCATCCTAGCCCAGCTCTGTGACCAGATTCCATCTGTGCTGTGCTGTAACCTGGAGAGGCAATAAACTTCCTCTATTCCACCGGCTGGTGCAGTCTGTTTGTGCCATTTCGGGGTGCAGGAGACGGGGGACCCCAACGCGCCGTCACAGGCAGCGTGACACATCACGCTGCCTCTGGCCAGCCGTGCGGCGACCACACGTGAAACGGTGTGCGAACGTGGACACCCCGTCTCAAAGAAGCTATCTTGGCATTGGAAAGGCCCAGAGAAGGGCGACACAGATGATATGGGGCACGAAATACGTTCCGTTTGAGGAGAATTCAAAAGGCTGGGACTTTGCAGCGTGCAAAAAAGGGGCAAAAGGGATGGCGGTTTATGAAATCCTGAATGGAAAGACTGAAGTGTTATGTGTTTCTTTGGATAACACAAGAACTCAACACAATTCATAGGCAGCAGATTTAAAACAAAGTATTTCTTCACAGTCAACCTGTGGAACTCTTTGCCGGGGTGTTGTGAAGTAGGGATGTGAAATATCGGTTAATTCACTAGTCGATTAACCTCATGAATTCTTATTGGTTCCTCCACCATTGTATAGTCGACGGGCCTGACCCCCAAGGAGCCCCCGTCTCTCCGCACTGCTACCTCTGGATCAGAGACAGCAGTGCAGGATGCCAGGCGGGAGCTGGTCCGCAAGGGGAGCCAGTTTAAAAACCAGCTCCCCTCGCAGACCGGCTGCTTGTCGCCCTGTGCTGCTACCTCTGACACAGAAGCAGCAGTGCAGGGCGGCAGCAGCCCGTCTGGGGGGTGGGGGGCTAAGCTCCCGGACCCGGCACAAGCCGGAACTGAGCCGGGCTGCCTGCCCGCCTGGCTCCTAACACCTGAAATGCAGAGCTGCAGCGGGGTAGGTCCAGCACCCAGCACGAGCCAGGACTGAGCCGGGCTGTTGGTCAGCCTGTACTGGGGGGAGGGGTGGTCTACAGCATTAGCCAATAAGCGTTTGTGTATCGGTTAATCAGTTAATCAACTCCACCAGCGCATCCCAGCGAGAAGGCCAAAGCGAGGCCAGAGGTCAAAGAGAGCCAGCTACGCTCCTGGAGAGCGGGTCCCTCCGTGGCCAGGAGCCAGCATGAGCAGGGATCCATGCCATGCTGGAGTGGGAGACAGGGCGAGTCACTCGGTCCCTTGAAGCACCCGGCACTGGCCACGGCCGAAGGCTGCTGGGCTAGACGGCTTTCGTCTGACCTCGCACGGCCACTCTCATGCTGCTACACAGACCCCAGATGATCTCTCTCCACCCCCAAGCGGAGGCAGGCCCGCTCGGAACAGAGTAAGAATAGACATTAACATCTGACACCCAACAGTGCCAGAGGGCGGGGAGAGCGAGTCAGCCTGTAACTGAGAAACCTTGAGAACCAGCGACTCGTCCTGCAGCACCCGAGGGACTAGGCACCCAGGCGTTGGGGGCTCCCGGGAAGCAGCGGGCTCAGGATCCCAGCTGCCTGTTGGTAGTTTCTAAGGTGCTGCAGGACGAGTGGCTGTCTCAGGTTTTTCAGGGTCCCTTAAGTAACTTACAGTGTCCGAACCTATTATCAGAGCTGAGAGTCTAGCAGGGCCCCAACCTACGGGTCCCCACTGCATTTCCAAAGGGGTGCCAGGTGGCTCGTAAGGAGCCATTCACACATTGTTTGAATTGCCCTGGGTGACCAAGTCTTCCTGAATTGACAAAATGGGTCCCCATCTGGAAAAGGCTGGGAACGGCTGGGCTAGCGTTTGCTTAGTGTTCTTGAGGAATTACACACAGGGCTTCTGTCCACTCCAGTGGCCACATTATCTACCAAAAACGAGGGCTTTTAAGTGCCTAAGTGGCCGGAGGAATCAGCCCGCCCCCCCTTTGAAATGGCACTCGGATCTGGAGCTGTGGTTTTAAAGTCTGGCTCACCAAGCCTGCGTGGCTACTGGTTTTACCTGGGGCGTTTGCACTCTGCTTCCTGTTTCTTTGCCCAGGATGGCATTCTATTTTTGGAGATCTAGAGTCTGTTTATCAGTTTCCGCCCAGCACTATACCCCTATCGTTCACACGCACAAGGCTATTTCTTAAAGGTGTCACAACACTATTGCGGCTGGCTGGACAAACGGTTTGGTAAAGCCTCCCTCGGCTGGGTAGGTCCTCAGCTGGCTCTTCTCCAGCTGTTCCCATTCAGCCGACAGCTGGCCCACCGCACCTCTGCCCTGGCAGCAGCCTGCCCCTCTTTGCCTCTCCAAGATTACGCTGTCCACGGCATGCAGGAGACTACCGGGGCTATCTGCAATCCAGCCTCGTGTGGGAAGAGCGCCAGCGACCCTTCAACCTACCAAAAGCACATCCAAGAGCTATTCTGGACCTGCCAGATGCTGGCCGGATCTTTGGCACTTCGAGTGGCGGGGTCCCCCAGAACCCTACCTGGCATTTCAGCATTGCCAATGGCAACGTGTCAGCTGGGGACGAATGTGCCTGCTCACAGCTTCTTGACAAGGCCTGTGCTCTTAAAGATGCCTCCCTGAGCACCCACGGGTACGTGCTGCACCCCAGTCGCCCCCAGTGCTCGCGAGACCCTGGGAAAGTATCCCTCAGTGGCCGGGGGTGCAAGCCCAGAACAGGACGTGTGCCCTCTGTCAGCCCACTGCAGTTCAGGGAACCGTACTGCTGCAGCTCTCTGCATCACGCCCTGCACCTTCCCACGAGGAACAGTCCCCACGGCCTCACACACTTGGGAGAATGCACGGCCATGCAATCTCCCCAGGCAGTGCCTGGTTCTCGGGCCCGCTTCCCGGGGGAGGTGAGTAACAACCTGGCCTTTGGATTCCTTGTGTCCAGCAGGGCCAGTCCCTACACCTGAACGTTGTGCTGCCTGCTCCGAGCAGCAGAACTGCGCAGGCTCTGCACTTGGTGAGAACCGCACCTCCTGGATTAGCATCAGCACGGCACAGAGCACCCTGGAGAGTGACACATGGGACTGGCAGATTTGAAAACCAGGGTGGAAACGTCAGGCTGGAGCAAGCATCAGGAATGCCGAAAGCTGCATGGTGGGAACATGGTGCCTAGCTCCCTGGGCACATGGCTAGCACTCCGCAAACATCCCACAAGGCAGCGTCCCAGAGCGCGGCACAGGCCACAGGGGGAACCTCCCGGGGGAACCTCCCTGGGGCACCAGTCTCTAGTGATGCAGCCGTTGTGGTGACTGCACCACGAGGAAGCAAGCAACCAAGTATGCACAATGCCGAGCAGCAGCCAAAAGTCACCCCCAGCGTGCACTGGCCAGGCCTAGTAGCACAGACACGGGCTCAGACACAGCAACGGGAGACCAGGAGGCGGAAATAAAGGACTTCCCACCCACTCCTTCCGCAGCAGGGCAAGTCCCTTAGCACACGCCCCTGGCTGACCCCTGCAACAAGCCTTGCCGCAAGGCTGGAGAGGAAGGGCCTCAGGGGCTATGCGGAAGGGAAGCAGCCCTCACCTTAGTATTCTCAGAATAACGGGCAAAGGCCAAAGGCCCAACAGGCATTTCAGTGCGGTATTTGGGGCAAGGCGGACGATGTGGGAAGAGCAGGTGTTGCTGATGAAATGCCTTCCACTCCAACAGGATCGTGGCAGGATTGTACACAGGAACGACAAAGGCAGGCGCCAGAGAACTGGCATCCAAGGGTTTCAAAAGTGCTGGCGCACAAGCCGGAGGGCCAGTCCCACTCCGTCCTGGCAGGGGAGAAGCTCCAGAAGAAAGCGACTGGTGCCAATATTTCAAAAGGGGAAATGGGAGGACCCGGGTAGCTGCGGGCTGTCAGTCTGACATTGATCTGGGACAAGACACAGGAGCAGTTGATTAACGAGGAAGGAAAGGCTGGGAGTATAATAATGCCCGTCATGACGAGATGGCGATTTGGCTGATAAATGTAATAATGTTGATGTAACAGGCTTAGAATTCTGAATGGCATTTAACTTGGCACCACGTGACGCTGGGATTAACAAACAGGAACAACAGCTTCACCCTGGCAGATGAAACGAGCAGAAAGCTGCTACCCGGGCGGTCTCAAAACGCAGCTGGAAACAGGGACTCATTACCAAGCAGGGCTTTCCCACAGGGGTCTTGCAGGAAACGGTTCCTATTTAACAGCTCTCTCAATGACAAGCAAGACGACATAAAATCACTGATCAGCTTTACACATGACACAAAAGTTGGGGGCGTGAGAAACAAAGACCAGGAAAGACAGAACGCTCTGGTCCCTGGGAACACACAAAACTGGTTGTAATTCGGCTTGTGGGTACCTCGAGGAGCCAAAGCACAGGCCCTGGTCACAGCACGGAGGACTCCGTGGGGAAGATTTGGGACTGTGGCGGAGAATCAGCTGGACGTGTGTGCACAACACTGGCTGGGAAGGGACGCCATCCATGGAGGCACAACCAGGCTCTTGAGTGGGAGCAGAAAGGCTGTTTTCCCTCTGGATTTGGCACTGGTGCTACTGCTGCTGGAACCTGTGGCCAGCTCTGGTGTCACTAGGGATGTGAGCGTAAAGCAGGGGCTGCCAGCCCATTCAGCGGAGAGAGCTGGGACAGCAATGGGAAAATGCTGGCCCCCATTTTGTTGAGAGAAAAAAAAAAAAAAGCAAGAGCTCCCCATTTTGAATTGCCGCACCGGACGGCTCCCCTGCCCCCATGAGCATGGGGGCCATTTCTAGGGGCGCAGGGGCAGCTTCACGAGCCGCACTTTAAAGGGGAGAAGAGCCGCATGCGGGGGTAGCCACCCCGGTATGAACGTTACACTCCTGTGTGAGGGGCAGGCGGGAGCTGCGTGCGAATGCACACCCAGCGGTTACACGTTTACCCATACAAACCCGTTGGCATCCCCAGCGCCCACGGGCCAAGAAGGATGTTGACACACGGAGAAGGCTCAGGGAAGATTAGCCTGCCCTGTGCTATTTGACAATGGGGGCCGCGCTCTGGCACGGAGAAGGTGGCAGACACGCGTCTGTAGCAAGGCCTAGCTGTCCCACGGGGAGGGCAATTAACATGCACTCGTTTGCCAAGGATCGAGGCAGATTCTCCATCGCTAACAATATTAAAATCGAGATCGGAGGTGGGGGCTGGGGGGGCGGTAATGGGGGGCGGGGGGGCGGTAATGGGGGTGGGGGCGGGGGGGCGGTAACGGAGGTGGGGGCGGGGGGGCGGTAATGAGGGTGGGGGCGGGGGTTGGGGGGCGGTAATGGGGGGTGGGGGGCGGTGGGGGGGGGGCGGTAATGGGGGTGGGGGCGGGGGGCGGTAACGGAGGTGGGGGCGGGGGTTGGGGGGCAGTAATGGCGGACGGGGGGGCGGTACTGAGGGTGGGGGCGGGGGTTGGGGGGCGGTAATGGGGGCGGGGGGCGGTACTGAGGGTGGGGGCGGGGGTTGGGGGGCGGTAATGGGGGACGGGGGGGCGGTACTGAGGGTGGGGGCGGGGGTTGGGGGGCGGTAATGGGGGCGGGGGGGGCGGTAATGGGGGCGGGGGGGGGGGCGGTAATGGGGGCGGGGGGGGGCGGAGGGTGGGGGCGGGGGTTGGGGGGTGGTAATGGGGGCGGGGGGGCGGGGGGGCGGTAATGAGGGTGGGGGCGGGGGTTGGGGGGCGGTAATGGGGGCGGGGGGGCGGTAATGAGGGTGGGGGCGGGGGTTGGGGGCGGTAATGGGGGGCGGGGGGCGGTAATGAGGGTGGGGGCGGGGGTTGGGGGGCGGTAATGGGGGCGGGGGGGCGGTAATGAGGGTGGGGGCGGGGGTTGGGGGGCGGTAATGGGGGGCGGGGGCGGGGGTTGGGGGGCGGTAATGGGGGCGGGGGGGCGGTAATGGGGGGTGGGGTGGAGGGGCGGTAATGGGGGTGGGGGCGGGGGCGGCGGTAATGGGGGGCGGTAATGGGGGGCGGGGGGGGGGGGGGGGCGGTAATGGGGGGCGGGGTGGAGGGGCGGTAATGGGGGTGGGGGCGGGGGCGGCGGTAATGGGGGGCGGTAATGGGGGGCGGGGGGGCGGTAATGGGGGGCGGGGTGGAGGGGCGGTAATGGGGGTGGGGGTGGGGGCGGCGGTAATGAGGGCGGGGGGCGGTAATGGGGGCGGGGGTGGGGGCGGGGGGGCGGTAACGGAGGTGGGGGCAGGGGTTGGGGGGCAGTAATGGCGGACGGGGGGGCGGTACTGAGGGTGGGGGCGGGGGTTGGGGGGCGGTAATGGGGGCGGGGGGGCGGTACTGAGGGTGGGGGCGGGGGTTGGGGGGGCGGTAATGGGGGGCGGGGGCGGTAATGGGGGCGGGGGGGGGGGGCGGTACTGAGGGGGGGCGGGGGGTGGCACGGCCCAAGGAAGGGATTTCCGCAAAGCCGCTGGCCCCTCCCCCCCTTGGGGTGCCGTGACCACTAGTCGCTGCGCCCCCAGGACCGAGGCTGAGCGCGGGAACGGGGCCCGGGGGGGCTGCTCGTCGCGTGCGGCCCCCCCCGCTTGCCGGGAGCCCCCGCGGCCCGCCCCCTGCCCACTAGGCAGCACTGCCCGGCGCCAGCCGCCCCGCCCTGCTCCGGCCGGGGGGGGCTACTCACCGGGCCCCGCGGCTCCCCAGGCCGCTCCTCTCCCGCCGCGCTCCGCGAGCCCGCTGCCCACACCCAAGCTGGCCGCGGCGGCCTCGCTGCCCTGTGCCCTCATCCAATATGGCGGGGCCGTGCCTACGCGATCCCGAGCGACGCCCCCGCCGCCATCTTGCTCCCGGGCAGAGAGGCGCCCTTGCCAGCTGTTGGCCCTGCGCCTGCGCAGCGGTTCGAGGCTGGGTTCCCCAGCTCGGGCACCACCCCGCGCCCCGCCGCCGCTCCTCTGCGCCCCGCAACGCGGTGCCGGCTCCGGGAGGGCACGGGGCGGGATGCGATGTCACCTGTGCCCCGCCTACAGCTGCTGCACCGCGTACCTCCGGCTCGTCTCTCTAGGGACACACCTGCCCTCCCAGCCCGGAGCCCCCCCCATCTGCCCTCCCAGCCCGGAGCCCCCCCGTCTGCCCTCCCCTCCCCTCCCCTCCCAGCCCGGAGCCCCCCCGTCTGCCCTCCCCTCCCCTCCCCTCCCAGCCCGGAGCCCCCCGTCTGTCCTCCCCTCCCCTCCCCTCCCAGCCCGGAGCCCCCCCGTCTGCCCTCCCCTCCCCTCCCAGCCCGGAGCCCCCCCGTCTGCCCTCCCCTCCCCTCCCCTCCCAGCCCGGAGCCCCCCGTCTGTCCTCCCCTCCCCTCCCCTCCCAGCCCAGAGCCCCCCCGTCTGTCCTCCCCTCCCCTCCCCTCCCCTCCCCTCCCCTCCCAGCCCGGAGCCCCCCCGTCTGCCCTCCCCTCCCCTCCTCCTCTCCCTCCCCTCCCAGCCCAGAGCCCCCCGTCTGTCCTCCCCTCCCCTCCCAGCCCAGAGCCCCCCCGTCTGTCCTCCCCTCCCCTCCCCTCCCAGCCCGGAGCCCCCCCCATCTGCCCTCCCAGCCCGGAGCCCCCCCCGTGTGCCCTCCGCTCCCCTCCCAGCCCGGAGCCCCCCCGTGTGCCCTCCGCTCCCCTCCCAGCCCAGAGCCCCCCCGTCTGTCCTCCCCTCCCCTCCCCTCCCAGCCCGGAGCCCCCCCCAGCCCAGCCCCCCCCCAGTGCCCTGCTCCCCTCCCCTCCCCTCCCAGCCCGGAGCCCCCCCCATCTGCCCTCCCAGCCCGGAGCCCCCCCGTCTGCCCTCCCCTCCCCTCCCAGCCCGGAGCCCCCCCCATCTGCCCTCCCAGCCCGGAGCCCCCCGTGTGCCCTCCCCTCCCAACCCGGAGCCCCCCCGTCTGCCCTCCCCTCCCCTCCCCTCCCAGCCCGGAGGCCCCCCCCCCCCCCCCCCTCTGCCCTCCCCTCCCCGAGCCCCCCGTGTGCCCTCCCCCCCCAGCCCGGAGCCCCCCCCATCTGCCCTCCCGTCCCCCTCCCAGCCTGAGGCCCCGCCCCCGTCCCAGCTTGTGCCCGCCCCGCCCGGGCATCTCTGCCCACAAGCAAGATGGCGGCCGCGGCCGGCCTGCCGCGTCACGTGCCCGCAGCGGCTCGGCGCGCGTGTGCGCGGGGCCTCTCGCGAGAGCTGCGGGCGGGCGGCGGAAGATGGCGCAGGGCGCGGGTAGCAACGGGGACGCCGCGGCCCTGCCGGTGGGCAAGGAGGCAGGTGAGCCCGGCGCGGGGCGCAGCCCGTCCGGCTGGGGGCCCGCCCCCCCCGCCCCGCCCCGCCCGCACCGGCCGAGGGACGGACACGCAGACGGATAGGCGGAGGGACAGGCGGACAGGCGGAGGGACAGGCGGACAGGCGGAGGGACAGGCAGGCGGACAGGCAGAGGGGCAGGCAGAGGGACAGGCGGACAGGCGGACGGACAGGCGGACACGCAGACGGACAGGCGGGCGGACAGGCGGAGGGACAGGCGGACAGGCGGAGGGACAGGCGGAGGGACAGGCGGACACGCAGACGGACAGGCGGAGGGACAGGCGGACAGGCAGACGGACAGGCGGAGGGACAGGCGGACAGGCAGACGGATAGGCGGAGGGACAGGCGGACAGGCAGACGGATAGGCGGAGGGACAGGCGGACAGGCAGAGGGGCAGGCAGAGGGACAGGCGGACACGCAGACGGATAGGCGGAGGGACAGGCGGACAGGCAGGCGGACAGGCGGAGGGACAGGCGGACAGGCGGAGGGACAGGCAGGCGGACAGGCAGAGGGACAGGCGGAGGGACAGGCGGACAGGCAGAGGGGAGGCAGAGGGACAGGCGGACAGGCGGACGGACAGGCGGACACGCAGACGGATAGGCGGACGGGCAGGCGGACAGGCGGAGGGACAGGCGGACAGGCGGAGGGACAGGCGGAGGGACAGGCGGACACGCAGACGGACAGGCGGAGGGACAGGCGGACACGCAGACGGACAGGCGGAGGGACAGGCGGACACGCAGACGGACAGGCGGAGGGACAGGCGGACAGGCAGACGGACAGGCGGAGGGACAGGCGGACAGGCAGACGGATAGGCGGAGGGACAGGCGGACAGGCAGACGGATAGGTGGAGGGACAGGCGGACAGGCAGAGGGGCAGGCAGAGGGACAGGCGGACAGGCAGACGGACAGGCGGACAGGCAGACGGACAGGCGGAGGGACAGGCGGACAGGCGGAGGGACAGGCGGACAGGCGGAGGGACAGGCGGACAGGCAGACGGATAGGCGGAGGGACAGGCGGACAGGCAGAGGGGCAGGCAGAGGGACAGGCGGACAGGCAGACGGATAGGCGGAGGGACAGGCAGACAGGCAGAGGGACAGGCGGAGGGGCAGGCGGAGGGACAGGCGGAGGGACAGGCGGACATGCAGACGGACAGGCAGACATGCAGGCAGACAGACAGGCGGACATGCAGACGGCCGGACAGGCAGACGGACAGGCAGACGGACAGGCAGAGGGACGGGCAGACGGACAGGCAGACAGGCAGGCAGACAGGCAGGCGGACAGGCAGAGGGGCAGACGGACATGCAGACGGGCAGGCGGACATGCAGACGGACAGGCAGAGGGACAGGCGGACAGGCAGAGGGACAGGCGGACATGCAGACGGACAGGCAGAGGGACAGACGGACATGCAGACGGACACGCAGAGGGACAGGCGGACAGGCAGGCGGACAGGCAGAGGGACAGACGGACAGGCGGACAGGCAGAGGGACAGGCAGAGGGACAGGCAGAGGGGCAGACGGACACGCAGAGGGACAGGTGGACATGCAGACGAACTGGCAGAGAGACAGATGGACCAGCAGACGGACAGGCAGCTAGCTAGGCAGACGGACAGACCGACAGGTGGTTTAATGAGTTTTCCTGGGCACAACCCGCTTCTTTCGGCTGTGACCCAGTGTACCCCTCCCTCCGGCACCACTGCTGCGTCAGGCAAGGCTGGGGTGCGGGTACACAGGAGTGCCGCTTGCCCGGGTAGGGCCGCAAGGGACAAAAGGGAGGTGGAACTACCGCGTACGTGGACAGCGTGTACCCTTGGACACAGGCTGAGACGGACGGGAGGCTGGCTTGGTGAAAGTTGCTAGGAAGGATAAAAGGGGTAAAGACAAAGGTGATTCCAAGGTAGGGATGTAAGCTATTAGCCGACTACCCGGGACCACAGGCTGTATCAGAGCAGCAGTGGGGGTGGGGGAGCTGGTGCTGGGGGGAGCTGGTTTCCTCCAGCACCCTCTCCGTGGGGGGAGGCAGAGGACGGCTGTGCCTTTGACTTTGAAATATAGCAGGAGTTCTTGTTACAAAGACAGAGGCGCTGCAGCTGGGATAGCGAGCGCCCCACCTCGCCCCTCTCCTCATTGAGTAGTTGATGGAAATTCCATTAATGACTTGATTAGCCAATTAATCAAAATGTAATATCCCTGTTCCATAGAAGGGGTCTACTACAGGCCACCTACCCAGAAAGAAGAGGTAGATGAAGTTTATTAAAAACCAAATGTATCTAAAGCCCAGGAGTTGGGGGTGATGGGGACTTCAACTATCCAGACATTTGCTGGGACATTAACACAGCAGGGCACAGATTATTCAACTAGTTCTGGGTATGTACTAGAAATATTTTTTATTTCAGAAGGTGGAGAAAGCTACTGGGGGGAGGCAGTTCTAGATTTCAGTTTAACAAATAGGGAGGAACTGGTTGAGAATTTGAAAGTGGAAGGCAGCTTGGGTGAAAGTGATCATGGCATCATGGAACACTAGAACTGGAAGGGACCTCGAGGTCTATAATCACAAAGTTCATCAGTCTTGCAGGGTTTCCCAGAGTGTGCTCTGTGGAACCCTGGGGGCTCCATGCAATGGGTCAGGGGCTCCGCAAGAAAATAGTAATGACAGTTGCATGACCGTGTTATTTTGTTACTAATTTTCTGATCATTTTCTTGGGAAAAAATTATCCAAACTAAAAATAGAATTCCAAAATTGTATCTGTTTAGGTACTTATTGGATTAAAAAGCGTAACATTTTAAAGCCGCTGCCAAATTTTCAGGACCCTCTTGGTGTCCATAGTTGAAAAACCCTGGTCTAAAGAGTGGTAGGAGGGAGAACAGCAAAATAAAGGCAGTAGATTTCAAGAAGGCAGACTTGAGCAAAGTCAGAGTGCTGGTAGACGGTGAAGGTTGGTGGTGGTGAGATTCCCACCGTAGTGAATGCCGGAGGAGAAAATGAGATAGAGAAGGAAACTAGGAAAAGAATAAGTTAAATATGACTTAGAAAGGTTAGATGTCTTCAGGTTACCAGGCCTGATGGAATGCACCTAGAATACTCCAGGAGCTGATTGAGGCCTTAGCTGGGCCCTTAGCTATTATCTTTGAAAAGTCATGGAAGACAGGAGAGATTCCGGAAGACTGGAATCTTTGCCTATCTAGAAAGAGGGAAATACGAACAATCCAGGATACTACAACCTAGTCAGTTTAACCTCTGTGCCAGGAAGGATAATGGAGCAAGTAATTAAGGAATCCATTTGCAAATGTCTGGAAGATAATAAGGAAATAAGTAATAGTCAGCATGGACTTGTCAAGAACAAATCATGTCAAACCAGCCTGCCGGCTTCCTTTGACAGGATAACAAGCCTTGTGGATAAGGGGGAAGTGGTATATGTGGTATACTTAGGATTTGATGCAGCTTCAGGTGATTTTATGAATAAACGAGGGAAATACAACCTAGATGGGACTACTATAAGGTGGCTACAGAACTGGTTGGGTTGCCATTCCCAGAGAATAGTTCTTTATAGTTCACAGTCCTGCTGGAAGGCAGAACAAGGGGGGTTCTGCAGGGCTCTGTTGTGGGACCGGCTCTGGTCAGTATCTTCATCAACAATGTAGATATCGGCATAGAGAGGACACTTATTAAGTTTGCAGCTGATCCCAAGCCAGGAGGGGTTGCAAGTGCATTTGGAAGATAGGGTCAGAATTCCAGCTGATCCGGGAACACTGGAGAAACGAGCTGAGGTAAACAGGAAGCAACGGGAGCGGTGCCTGCACCGAGCAATTTCTTTCAGCACTCAGGAGCCGCTTCATCTCTCTGGGCCACGTGGAACCCGTGGGCCTCATTTGAGCCCCACTTGCTCCACACTCACCCCCAGCAGTGGGAGCTGGTGCTCCAGCCATGGCGCCCCTCCCCACGGCCGGAGCACCAGCGCTGGCTAACGCGCCTGCAGGGGAGAGGGCAAGCCCCAAACCCGCAGGCTGGATGCAGCCCTGGGCTGGAGGCTCCCCACCCCTGCTGTAGCCCAGTGACTGTAAGGGAGGAGGCTTCGAGGCCATAGGTACATTTGCCATGGATAGATGCCAGGAGGCAGATGTTGACTCTCCCCTGTTGTTACACACTCCCATGCTGATTTCGTGGCTGTGTTCCCACAGCCAATGGGCATTGGGGTTTTCTTTCGTTTGATGCTTGTTCTGCTCTGCAGTGGAATCTTGGGGTGAATGATCAGGGTGGTGTTCTGCTGCTGCACATCCCTCAATGTGGGACTGTTAATCCACTAGTGTGCTAACGGTGGAAAGTGCAGATTCGCCCCGGTTCTTCCCCCAGGGGAGGCTGCCTTAGGGCTGAGGCTGGAATGGGGCGGACAGCGATCCCTGTTTTAGTTCTCAAAGAATACATTAGTTCCTAGTCCCTTCGTTGCGGCGGTGGTGTGAGTGAGTGAGTGAGTGAGTGAGTGGGGACTGACAAATCCAGGCAAAAAGAAATACCGTGTTTGTCTGTGCTCGTTCCCCCCCACCCGAGAATTACCCTACATTCCCAGCGCCAGAGTGGGAGATGCAGATTTGGGTGCGTTCTTCTTGACGCGTGCAGCTAAGGATGCCCGTCCAAGAGGCTAGGCCCCCTCACTACCTGGAGGTGACAGCCCCTCGAGGGTGGGAGCAGCGGCACGGTGTTAGCGAGAGAAGGAGCCGCTGTGCTGCAGTTCAACGTCCGTGTTTTGTTCTTCGCAGTTGATCGCCTGATCCGAGAGAACAGCCACATTTTCACAGAGGCGCAATGCAAAGTGTGCAGCGCAGTCCTCATCTCTGAGTCCCAGAAGCTTGCTCATTACCAGGTACGGCAGGCAGGAAGGTGTTACTGGGTTTCTTATTCAGTGTGACATCGGGTGGAGTATTAACCCACTTTTCTTCCTCACTCCCTGTCAGAGCAAGAAGCATGCGAACAAAGTGCGGCGGTACATGTCGATTCACGGGGAGGAGCAGCTCACCCAGGGGAAGAAGTTAAAGCTGGAGACCAAACAGGTGATGTAGAAAATGACCGGGCCTCTCACGTCAGCTCTAGAAGAGCAATAGCACCCTGTAAGCGCTGGGGAGGGCTTCAGTGGCACGTTCTGTGCCAGACAGAGGCATGTGATACATCAGAGAGAGGATAGTTGGAATTGGGTCGCTTAGGCCTGGTCTACACTGCAGGGCTACATTGACTTCAGTACGTGAATAGCGTAGATGAAGTCTGCGTAGCTTAGGGTGACTTACCTACACTATGCTGTGTTGACGAAAGAATCTCTCTGGTCGATTTACCTTACGCTTCTCGGTCTGGGGTCGTGCTAGAGTTGACAAGAAAGCAATCTACAGTTGATTTAGTGGGTCTTCCCTAGACCTGCTAAATCAACCCCCAGGGATTGACTGCTGCAGTCTCCTGGTAAGTGTATCCATTTCCTTATTGAGGACAACTTAGTCCTCTAGTTGCTACACATTGCTGGAGCAAGCACACCTCTTAGCCAGTGCGTGGCAACATCTGCAATCTAAACAATGCGTACCCCTGTGATAGCAGTACGTCTGGGGAGCAACATTTGGAAGGACGGGGGGGTCAAGGTGACTAGGAGCAGTCCTGAACACCCTTACTATGCAGTTCTCACCTGCGGCGAGCACGTCACAGGGAATTGCATTCCTGCAGTTTACTTTTTCGAAGAATCTCTTCTGATCCCAATGAGGTTCCCATTGCTGGTGGCTGTGGTGCCGTTACGGCAGTGAAGGTACCATGCTCCCAGCTGTCTGCCTGCAATGGTGACTGCGCAGTTGGGGTGACTGAGTCCAGTTTTCTCACCACTTCAGTGTTAATCCCTGAATCCAGCCTCTTGCATAGGCTCGTGGAGAGTCCAGTGCAGAGGTGGCTCTGGGTGGCGGTAGGCTGGGTAAAACCCACTGCTAAGCTGGTCCGGAGCTGTGCGCAACAGACGAGCAGGCTGGGGGGAGTGCCTGGTATTGCTTGGCCCATGCCACGTAGAACACAGGCTGGGAATCTCCCCCAGGCCTGCCCACAGCTCATTGAACCTTGTCCTCAGCTCCTCTGGGGCCTGCTTGCCTCCTAGTGCCGCTGCCCGATGAAAGTGAGCCTAGCCAGAGGCGGGAACGTGGCTCTTCAGAGGTGCGCCAAGTGCTTTGGCCTCGCCAGTTGCATGTAACCAAACGTCCGTGTTCCTCCTTGTGCACAGGAGAGCAGCAACGGAGAAGACAGGAACAAATGCTGCCCCATCTGTAACATGACCTTTTCGTCTCCCGTGGTGGCCATGTCTCACTACTTAGGCAAGACTCATGCCAAGAACATGAAGCTGAAGCAGCAGTCCCCCAGAGCGGAAGGTATGGCCTTCGGCAGCACCTGCGAGGGAGCAGCCCCATGGCCACCTGGCCACGCTCTCCCAGCACCATTTCTAGTGTAGCGGGTGGCGGAGGGCCGCATCCTGAGGCGGCCTCATGAAACCGCTGCCAGCAGCTCTGTGCCCTCTGGCAATCTGCCCTGAGCCTGGCACCGCCTTGAGGAAAGTCACTCTGGAGCGCCGGGGCCGCTCTGTGCCTGCAGGGAGCGGTGACGCCCATGGCGCCTCTCCTTGGCATCCGAGCGTGTTGCCAGTGCCGTCCTCAGGCAGCAATGGAGCTGGATGTGCTTGGCTGCGTTCATTTCACCCAGCCCTGGCACCAGGACTGCTCTGGACTAACGGCCCATGCCCATGTCATGCCATTGCGCTTCCCTGTCCCTTTGGGAGCGTTTGCTCTGCCCTCTGGCTTAGCGTTCCCCGTTTTCCATTTGCTGGGAGGGGCTGGCACCCATGGGGCGGGGGGTCTGTTCCCAGTTTCTTTCAGTAGGTCAGTGTTGGCCTGCAGTGCTCCTGGGTCTGGCCGGGGCGGGTCAGAGGGTCTGTGGTCTCATTTCACTTGGGAGCCTGCCTTGTCTTGCCCGTTGGTGTTTAACGGCTCTGGACGGGTGTGATTGGAAGAGAGGGTGCAGAGCCAAAGGGCGTCCAGCCAGCCTTCTGTCCAGAGCCCTTGTCTGCGCAACGCATGGACAGCCCTGCGGACTGGCACTGGCTCAGGGTGTGCGTCTTGGGATCGGGTAAGGGATGCTCTGGTTCGTTTTACAGTAATGCTGCCTGCACAGAAACGCCCTGCTACCCTCCCTCCCCCTGCTGTGTCTGCCACCGAGGAGACCCAGAGCACTGCTGACCCAGACAAGTTCTGCAGCCTCTGCCATGCTACTTTCAACAATCCACTCATGGCAAAACAGCATTATGTCGGCAAGAAGCACAGAAAACAAGAGACCAAGCTCAAGCTGATGGCACACTATGGTCGGGCCTCGGACACCCCTGCCGCTTCCTCCCTGGGTGAGTCCTGGGCAGCCAGAGTCACGGAGGATGGAGCAGCCGGTCTCCTGCTGGCCGTGGGGTGTGGCAGCCTTGTGAAGGGGCGTGAGAGTGAAAGTGTAAATTGGTGCGAGGCGGGCGTGGCTGTGGGGAGATTACCGGAGCTGTGGGCAGCCAGCTCGGGCCTGGCGCTGTGGTTGTGGGTTGTCTGCCTAGAGTCCTAGACAGACATTCCAAGGCGCAAGGGCTCTTAGGAGCAAGTTGAACTTTTCTAGCACGGTGCATTGGTCCCAGAGGGCCTGGAATGATGGCCGTCGGTGCCCCAGAGAGGTTCCTGCAGGGAGGACTTACCGGGCTGCAGAAATGGGCACGTGGGAGGGTTGACATTAGCCCCTCCAGTCCCCGCCCAAGAGGCAGTGGGCTTGCTGCAGCCCAGCTCGTGGGGGCGTGAAAGCTGAGCCCTCCAGAGCCGGTGTCACATCCTCCTTTGTGACCGGCTGTTTATAAGGAGCTTTGCGTATAGAGATGGAGTGACGGTGTCAGACCCCCCCTCCCGACTGGACATTCCTGCTCCCTTGAGGATAACGAAGGAGCAGACGAACGCGCTCTGTCGCTAACCTCTCCTGTGGGCTCTGCTCTCTCTCCGAGACGGGAGCCCGGTTTCAGCCCTTGCGCACGCTGGCCCGTGGGCGTGGATACCGGTGGTGCTGAGCAGCCGCGCTGGTCCCGTGGGAGAGGGGCAGGCAGTGGAGTGCTCTGAGGGGCTGCTCCTCGGATCAGAAGAGCCCGGCGTTGGTGTCAGGCCTTTGCTGTGGCTCAGAGGCGGGACTGAGTCCCTTCAGTTCTGGCCCCGGCGGTGCGGGGACGCGGGGGCTCTGGGGTGTAGAGGGACCCCTCCCACGGGACACTGTCACATCTCCTGTGACGTCTCGCCGGTCACACAAGGTTTCCGTGGCGGGGCTAGGGGCGCGCTAGCGCAGTCGATGAACCGACACGCAGAAGCTCATGGGTTAATGCTATAGACTACGCATCCCCCTCCCCCCATCAGGACGTTGTAGCAGGCAGGCCAGCAGCCCGGCTCAGTCCTGGCTCGCACCGGCTCTGGGGCCCACGCCGCTGCAGGTCTGCATTTCAACCGTATTAGGAGCTGGGCAGGCAGGCTCAGTTCCAGCCGTGCCAGGTCCGGGAGCTCACATGGCGCCCGGACGGGGGCTGCTGCCGCCCTGTGCTGCTGCCCCTGTATCAGAGGAAGCAGCGCGGGGCGACAGGCAGCCAGTGCGGGAGGGGAGCTGGGTTTTAAACTGGCTCCCCTCGCGGACCAGCTCCCAACTGGAGCCCCGCGCTGCTGTCTCTGATGAAGAGGCAGCAGTGCAGGGCAGCAGCGGCCCTTGTCCGGGGGCTCTGAGCTCCGGGACCCAGCAGGAGCCGGAACTGAGCCAGGCTGCCCGCCTGCCCAGCTCCTAATACGCTTTCAGTGCAGAGCCGCAGCAGAGCAGGGACTCGTCCCCGGGGACTGCCGCACAGTCAAGGAACCGAGAAGAATTCAGAGGTTACTCGACTATTCGAGAACGGAGATTTCATGGCCGAGGCTGCGGCACACACAACAGTGCTCCCAGCTGTGTCCCGGCTGCAGCTGCCGCCTAGCGCTGGGACGTGTCCTACAGCCTCACGGCCCGTCGCGAGATCCGAGCACCACGTCCCATTTGCGCTTGGCCCTCGCTCTCGCTCTGCTCCTGTCTTGGGGCTCCCCCTCGTTGGCCAGAGGCCACATCGAAAATCCCCAAAGCTGGAGGAGTGACTTTAGGTACCTCACCATTTCAGAAGCTCCTTTGATGCACAAGCGGCATAGGGTGGCAGGCCAGGGGCTGCTCCCTGGCCTGGTTAACCGGTACCCGGTCAGCATTACCTGGTCAGGTGGATGCTAGCCAAGTCATCGGTTACCCGTGTCATCCCTGTTAGGTAGATAAGCTCGGGCAGTGCTGAGTCCCCACTGCAACGTGGAAACGTCTCCCTCTGCTACTGAGGGACAGGTCCCGGGAGAAGTGGAGCCGCAGAAGCACTGCGGTGCCAGGGGCTGGCCACTGAAGGGGTGCGACTGTCCCGGGGAGATTACAGGATGCTGTGTAAGGAGGAACCAGCCCTCCGCTTGGAGCTGTTGTTTTGGGCTCAGCAGGCTGCTCCGCAAATGGCCGTGGCCTCGGCTCCGGCTCCGTTGGTGGGCTTGGGCGAGGCTTTGCTAGCTCCTCGGCCAGGCAGGGTGCTGGGTTTGCACGCGTTCCAGAGGGGCGTGTGCTAACGCTGCTGTTTGTTCCAGCTGGGAAGGGGTACCCCTGCAGCACGTGCAATATAGTGCTGAACTCCATCGAGCAGTACCAGGCTCACATCAGCGGCTTCAAGCACAAGAATCAGTAAGTGACCGTGGCGCACTCAGACCGTGTAGTTACCGTCAGGCCACTGACGCGGGAGCACTACGTCAGCGTTTGGAGAGGGCTGCCCTAGTGCCTGTGTCCCTGGGACGGCTTGTTGGGCTGGCTTCCGTTGGCGAGAGAGAAGCTGCGGGGTGGCACGTGGGACGGTAGAGTGGCCCGGCTCAAGGGCTTCTCTCCAAGGGAAGCTAATCCAATAAGAGATGACATCACCCGCCCTGTGCGTCTGTCATCCTGGGACTGACGGCCATTCGGGTTTGCTGCACTCCCTCTGCAGGCCAGTCGGGGGGTGACGCTAAGCCTGTTTGGTTACCTGGGCGTTTTGTCTAGTGCGGCCATGTCAGGCATGCGGCCCGGTTACATGGTTATACAAGGGGCGGCCAACCCACGGCTCTTTCATTACGGACACGTGGTTCCTGCTGGTTCTGAGCCGCGCGCCAGGACTGCTCACAGACAGCCGCTCTGCACACGCGCCCCAACGCCAGGAGGGAGGAGCGCGTGGCGGCAGTGGCTCCGGGACCCAGGCATTAGGCTAGAGCGGGAGTGGGGGGAGGGCTGGGGGTGCCTGGCTCTGGAGGAGAGGAGGGGGATTGGGTTAGAACGGGGGAGCTGGGGGTGCCTGACTCGGGGGGGGCGCTGGGGCTGCCTGGCTCTGGAGGAGAGGAGGGGGATTGGGTTAGAACGGGGGGGGCTGGGGGTGCCTGACTTGGGGGGGGGATTGAGTTAGAGCAGGGGGGCTGGGGGTGCCTGGCTCTGGAGGAGAGGAGGGGGATTGGGTTAGAACGGGGGAGCTGGGGGTGCCTGACTCGGGGGGGGGCGCTGGGGCTGCCTGGCTCTGGAGGAGAGGAGGGGGATTGGGTTAGAACGGGGGGGGCTGGGGGTGCCTGACTTGGGGGGGGGATTGAGTTAGAGCAGGGGGGCTGGGGGTGCCTGGCTCTGGAGGAGAGGAGGGGGAGGAGGGGGGGGGTGCGGGGGGGGGCTGGGGGGGGGAAGCTGGGGGTGCCTGACTCGGGGGGGGGGCGCTGGGGGTGCCTGGCTCTGGAGGAGAGGAGGGGGATTGGGTTAGAACGGGGGGGGCTGGGGGTGCCTGACTTGGGGGGGGGATTGAGTTAGAGCAGGGGGGCTGGGGGTGCCTGGCTCTGGAGGAGAGGAGGGGGATTGGGTTAGAACGGGGGAGCTGGGGGTGCCTGACTCGGGGGGGGGGGGGGCGCTGGGGGTGCCTGGCTCTGGAGGAGAGGAGGGGGATTGGGTTAGAACGGGGGGGGGGCTGGGGGTGCCTGGCTCTGGAGGAGAGGAGGGGGATTGGGTTAGAACGGGGGGGGGGGGCTGGGGGTGCCTGGCTCTGGAGGAGAGGAGGGGGATTGGGTTAGAATGGGGGGGCTGGGGGTGCCTGACTTGGGGGGGATTGAGTTAGAGCAGGGGGGCTGGGGGTGCCTGGCTCTGCAGGAGGGGGAGGCATTGGGTTAGAGCAGGGGGGCTGCAGCACCTTAAACTCAAAGTCTTCATGGTTGCAAATAACAATGTGACACCTCCGATTATTGTGTTCTAGTCAAACAAGACTGGACAAATATGATCCAATACACCGACAACACAATCTGTAATAATAAATCATTACAACTTTCCGACATTCGTACCTTTTCTTTGGTGGCCCTGAAAGCTCTCGGGTTTCGTTTGTAGGCTTCGAGCTTGAACATGCCTGGTCTAGAGCATCTTTGAGTTCTGCATGGTTGAGTCCATAGGTCAATTTCCTAAAGCTGGGGGGGACCATCGCGCCTTACTTCTGTGCTGCCGTCAGAGCTGGGCCCCCAGCCAGCAGCTGCTGCTCTCCAGCAGTCGAGTTCTGAGGCAGCGCTGCTGTCAGCAGCAGCGCAGAAATTAGGTAGCACTACTGGAAGGCCCCCTACGATAACCCTGAGACCCCCCCCCCGTTCCTTTTTGAATCAGGACCCCTACAACTACAACACTGTGAGATTTCAGATTTAAATAATTCACTATTTTAATCCTGTGACAGTGAAATTGACCTAACTGGGCTGTGAATTTGGTACAGCTCTACATACGAGAGCTAATTGCCCGTTGTGGACCAGAAACACCAAGTAGCTTATGAAGGGGTCAGATGTACAAGTAAACTACACAGGAAACGCTCGCCCCTGCGAATGGCAAAATTCACGAATCCTGGGAGCTGCAGCTCCTGGCTCCGCAGTGAGTTCCCCGCAACTCCCGAACTCCTGGCCGGGCTGGGACCCAGCCGTGAAAACACAGAACCAAATCGCAAGGGTCTCCTGTACAGCAGGGGGCAGGTGTCTCCTAGTCATGGACATCTGAGATCCAGCTGTTTAGCCTTCCTTCTGCTGAGCAACATTTCTGGAGCAGAGAGACCTGCTTGCAGCTTTCCTGCTACCCTGGCCTACTCGGACATGGACACGAGGCCTAAGTGTACTGGCCCTTGGACAGCGTGTCCCCAAGCACCATGCACACCCCATGACTTGCTGTGCTTGGTGTGTTCCTGCCCTGTGAACAATCATTGGGTACCACAGATCTCCAGGGGAGCCCTGATTCTGAGCTTTACCTTAGAGGTGCTGAGAGTGAAGCCGAACAGGCGGGTGCAGCGTGCCTGAGGAAGGAGGGGAGCTCGGCGGGTGAACGTCTCCGCGGTGAGAACCTGCGAGCCAGCCACGTGTCCCAGGGCGCGCAGAGAGCGCTGGGACTGGGGCCGGGCAGAAGGTGCTTCACTCACTGTCTGGACCGTGGGGAATAGCAGCCAGTGGGAACATTCCTCCACCGGTTGGACTCTGAGCCCTGGCGGCTACACCTGCAGCCTGGGCCGCGGGGATGGAAAGCGTTCGGCCGCAGATCGCAGGGCGCTGGCCAGCGTGCGGAGCCAGGAGACGCCCTGCCTTTGCGGAGCAGGGCGTGTGGGCTGGGCCTGCCCAGAACGCTGCCTTAGCGCTGACCGTGTTTGCGTTCGTCCAGCCTCCCAGCCCTTTGGGTGGCCGGAGGCTGCTGGGTGGAAGGTGGGCGCGTGTGGGCTCGGCGTGGCACCGCACTCCACAGTCTGGCAGAGCCGTGGCTCGCTCGCGGCCGGGAGCGCCCCAGCCTCGGGGGCCACGGGAAGCCCAGACTGAGTGTCGGGGGTCGCTTTGTAGAGCCCCCGGGTTCTTCACAGAAAGCCCGCTCCTCCCACTGCCTCTGTCTGCCTTCCTGTGTCTTGCGGCACCGAGACAGGCGTCTCCCCCACTGGGCCCTCGGGTGCTCGTACAGCCAGCAGCGTGACAGCCGCAGAGCGATAATTACCCCTTACCGAACACACCCTGAAAAGCGCTCGTTTCCGCAGCAAGCTGCTTTAGTCCCTACGGGCCCTGCTGGCACACGACTCCCCGCGTGGCCTGTAAGCTGCTCCTGGACGAAGCCCGTCGGCCGAGGCAGCTCCACAGCGGGGGCTGCAGCCTGAGAAGAAAACAAGGCAGCCTGGCTTGTAACGGCAGCGTTAGTGGCGCGGTGCATGGGGGGGCCGGGGGCTTCCTTCTGGATAAGGCACTTGAAAGCACGTTGCCTGTGAAAGTGCTGCGGGGGGGTGCGACGCTAGCGCGCCCGCTCCACAGAGGTTCTGACTGTTGTCTGCTCTCCCTCTCTTCCCCCACCCCCTGTGCAGGGTGCCAGGAGCAGTGCCCAGTGTCGGCCGGTTCCCAAAGCAGCAGTATGTCCGGGAAGAGTCAACTGCCCCTGGGGGCTACAGTTACTTCAGCCAGGACTTGTAGAGCAAGCTGTAGCCCTGGTCCTGGTGCTGCCAGGGGCTCCATCCTTCGCCACCCCCGTTACTTCGTTATTCCCTCCGTGTGCACCTGCCAAGCAGCCCCGAGCTGGGCGTCTGCCGAGGGATCCAGCAGCAGCAGCCACTGGGCAGCGAGAGCCACTCCCCAAGAGCCGCTCCCGTGGGCAGCCTTTCCTGTGTGGCTGGAGGGCTGAGGGCGCGGCAGGGTCCAACAGCGGCAAACAGCCTGTCTCCTCCCTCCCCGGCAGCGCAGCGCCTGGAATTGCGGCGTCCGAAGAGCCCGACCCGCTGGGGTGGCTGTTCCCGAAGGCAGGCTCCCGGCTAGGAGGGAGCTGGCGCTGGAAGCTTGACTGTGGACAGACGCCTTCCCCAGGCTTCGGCTCTGGTTTTCCTGTCCCTCCCCACCGGCGACGGCCGTTAGGGCTGCTCCGGAGTGCTGCAGGTGCTGGTTCTGGAGGTCGGGGTTGGGCTCCCTTCCTAGCTACTGTGGGGGTGCAAACCTGCTGCTACGCAGGGCTCGGGGGCCTCCAAGGGAGGAGAGTACAAGCGCTGGGTCTGGGAGACCCCTGGGGACCATGCTGACGCGTCACGGGAGAGGAAGGGAGTCCCGTTGGCTGCCGAGTGCTCTTCCGTCAGACCCTGGCGGGGGGGCTCGGCAGAGGGGGCCCCGAGGGGAGGGCGGAGGTGGCTGTCGCCCGTCATGTGGGTGGCGTTTTCTAAACAGATCTTCTCCTTTTTCTCGTTGCTAACCTGCTGCCCGGGGCTGCAGGCTCCCGGCTCCCAGCCGGCTGTGCAGGTGCTTGGGCCCGCTTGCCTGGCTCTCCTTGGCTCCTGGGGCTGCCCCGCCCCCCCGCGAAGTCCCTTTCCCTGCAGGCGGGAGGCACTGCTGTCCCCGTGTGCTGCTACTGCTTTGTCGGCGCCACTTGGCGGGTGCCTGGGCTTGCAGCCTGTGGCCACTGACTTGCCCCGGAGCCCCGTGCAGTGCAGCTACCCTTGGCCGGAAACTGCAGCTGGCCGGGGCTCCTGGCACCTCCCTCTCCCTCTCCTCTCGGTGACCAGCACCTGGGCCGCAAATGCACAAAGCCAGGAGCCCGCTTGCCTGCTAATCTAGCCCCTGTGGCCCCTCCCACTGCAGCCCGCCCTGCGCTGCCCCAGGGAAGGGCTGCTCGCTCTGCCTCCTGCTGGCCTGGCACTGCCCTGCCCCGAGGCCTGGCTGGCTCCCTGCCCCGCCCCGCCCCGCCCCACGGCCTGGCTGGCTGCACGCTCCCTGCCCTGTCCCACCCTGTACTGCCCCGAGGCCTGGCTGGCTCCCTGCCCCACCCCGCCCCGCCCCACGGCCTGGCTGCACGCTCCCTGCCCTGTCCCACCCTGTCCTGCCCCGAGGCCTGGCTGGCTCCCTGCCCCACCCCGCCCCGCCCCACGGCCTGGCTGCGCGCTCCCTGCCCTGTCCCACCCTGTCCTGCCCCGAGGCCTGGCTGGCTGCGCGCTCCCTGCCCTGTCCCACCCTGTCCTGCCCCGAGGCCTGGCTGGCTGCGCGCTCCCTGCCCTGTCCCACCCTGTCCTGCCCCGAGGCCTGGCTGGCTGCGTGCTCCCTGCCCTGTCCCGCCCTGTCCTGCCCCGTCCCGCCCCGAGGCCTGGCCGGCTCCCTGCCCTGTCCCGCCCCGTCCCGCCCCGAGGCCTGGCTGGCTCCCTGCCCTGCCCCGCCCTGTCCCGCCCCGAGGCCTGGCTGGCTCCCTGCCCTGCCCCGCCCCGTCCCGCCCCGAGGCCTGGCTGGCTCCCTGCCCTGCCCTGCCCCGCCCCGTCCCGCCCCGAGGCCTGGCTGGCTCCCTGCCCTGCCCCGCCCCGTCCCGCCCCGAGGCCTGGCTGGCTCCCTGCCCTGCCCTGCCCCGCCCCGTCCCGCCCCAAGGCCTGGCTGGCTGTGTGCTCCCTGCCCTGCCGAACATCAGGCTGACTGCTGAGCAGGCCGCGCTAACAGGCGGCGGGACATGCTGTGTGTTGGGCGCACACCCGGACTCTGCTGCTTCCTGGCTCTCGTTGTGCCAGTCTGCCGTGCGGGGGAGGGCAGGTGCTGGGGGTTCACAGTGGGAGCCCTCCGCTTCCAGCACTGCGGGAGCATTGGTGGGTCTGCTCCCCCCAGTCTGAGCAGGGTGTCCGATGCCCGGTGTCTGCGTCGCTGCTGGCTCCCTCGCCGCGCTCTGAATAGACGGTTGTTCCTGCGTGTGTGTGGCGTGCTGTGTGCTTGCTGTGGCCGATTCCGGGCCGCCGGGGCAGTGCATCTCTGCCAGCCTGCCCTCCTGGGGCCGCAGCCAGGCCACCGGGGCTGCCGTGCACTTCCACTGCCTGCTGCTGCGGGACAGCGACCTGCGGCTGGCTGTCAGCCAGGGCGAACGCTGGCCGAGGAAGAGAGTCCAGCTCTGGACTTGTGCCAAATCCTTCCCCGGCTGGGCTGGCCTGGCAGTGCGGAGGGGCTGCCCAGCTGGGCGGCTGTGCCCCGTGTGCACCCCGCTCGCAGGGAGGTACCCGACAGCCTGTCCGGTGTCGTGGCCCGGCTGTGCCCCGTGTGCACCCCGCTCGCAGGGAGGTACCCGACAGCCTGTCCGGTGTCGTGGCCCGGCTGTGCCCCGTGTACACCCCGCTCGCAGGGAGGTACCCGACAGCCTGTCCGGTGTCGTGGCCCGGCTGTGCCAGAGGCGTGATGCCTGCCAGCGGTGCTGCGTCGTGCTGTGAGAGGCCATGGGCCCGCCGGGCACTGTGGCGCTGAGGCCTCGAGCGTGAGGAGCCGGTCCGTGCGTGACTGAGGTCAGACCGCTCTGATCTCGGCGCGGGCCTTCCTCCAACTGGCCTTGCTGTGCGCCAGGAGAGCAGGGCTGGGGCGCAGTGTCTGTGCTGTGCTTGGAGAGTACCCTGAATGCCTGGCACTGGTGGTCTGCGCCGCTCCGCCCAGTACCCCGCCACGGCGCTCCCCGCGCTGGCAGCGCCTGGTATTTCAAAGCGCAGGCGGCGGCCGACAGCCCAGAGCTCTGTCCATAGAGGAGTCGAGAGGCTCCGGCGTGGCGAGGGGGGGTCGCCGCCTGGGGACGGGACCTGGGCTCACGGGCTTTGCGCTGGCTGGGCTGGGGCGACCACGCCTTGCCCCTGGACAGCCCGGCTCCTGTGGCCCCTCTGTCCTGCATGGGTGGGGGCCGGGCCTTGGCTTGGCACGCCCTGCGGAGCGCGTGGTGCAGCGAGTGCGGACGTGCCGCGGGCCTGGAGCTGGAGGCCCTGGCCGCCGGGCGGATTGCGGGGCCAGGGAAGTGCCCGTGGTGCACGCGTGAGCGGGGAGGGCGGCCATTTGCCCTGCTGCTGCCCCAGCCTTGTGCCAGGCACCCAGGGCGCTGGCAGTGCTGGCTGGACCTGCGTGGGCACCAGCCTTGGTTCTTCCGGGGGCGGGTTTCCCGCGGTGTTGATGCTGGCCCAGGGTACAGCGATGGAGCCTGCCCACTCCCCTGGCGCTCCACTGAAGGGCCTGGGCACGAGCTGCTGGGCTCCCCGTGGGCCGGACCGCCTCTCTGCCCTGCCCTGAGCTCGCTGTGGGGGAGCACGGTGTGGGCTGTGCCCTGCCCCTCCCACTGCTCAGACCGTGTGACTGGGCCCTCACTCCTGGAGCGGGGAGCTGGGGCTGAGCAGTATCGGGGGGTGGGAGGATCCAGTTCCCCGGGGGGTTCCTCAGAGGCCAAACCACCCAGCAGGAGAGGCTGGTCCCTCCCTCCCCACGTGGCAGGGCCATTCCCCATGCAGGTAGCCCAGTGCATCACATGGGCAGGGGGCACTTCCCGCCGGGGCGCCGGCTCTGGCTGGGCAGCGCCTTGAGCCAGGGCTGCGTATTGTGCTGCTGCAGGCCCAGACGGGCCTGTCTGAGCTCCCTGCTGCTGGGGGCTCCATGGGGCAGGGAGCCTGAGCCCCAGAAAACTGCTCCCACAGCTGCCCCACCGCCAGCTCCGGCTGCTGCCTGCCCGCACTGCCGCCCCGCGCCAGCCCCCCCCCCCCCCCCGCCAGCAGCCTGCACGGGCAGGGAGCAAGCAGCTGCCACGGGCCCCGCCAGGCCCTCGCTGAGAGCCGCTCTGGGGGCCCTGTCCAGAGGCAGGGCCTACACCCAGCAGTGGCTGCACGACCTTGACCGCAGCTCCCCCTTCTGCCCCTGCCCCCCTGCCTCACCCGGCCCCCTGGCTGCTGTTGGAGCCCTTCCTTCCTCCATCTCCCCTGCAGTGGGCAGGCTGGTGTGCCCCAGCCACGGGCTTTTCTCCCCCTACGCGCCAGGCCAGGCGGGCCGGGCCCACATGGTGCCAGTGGGAGGGTAGAAGTGGCCCCATGTGACAGCCTGCCAGGCTGGGGCCCGTTGCTGAAGCTCTTTTTGGGGGGCTGCTGAGCTGCACCCCCCTTTTCACGCCATCACGGCCCCCAGCTGGGGTCACCCCTTGGGCTGGCGACTCCCGCGCTGGATCCCATTGCAGCTCCTGCCGTCCAGTCGCTCCGGGCCCGGGCCCAGCCGGAGGCAGCTGCGGAGCCCTGGGCCGGTGGCAGGAGCCGGGGTGGCAGCGCAGCCTTCAGGGCTGCATCCCAGCCTGGGGGAGCCGCGGGGGGCCGGGCCCGGGCGCAGGGGAGGGGGGTGGAAAGCCTGGGGATGCTGCAGCCCCACCCATGATCCCTGCGCCTCGGGGCAGGGTGCACAGCAGGGGGGAGCATCGGGCCCCTCCTTGAGGCCCCGGCCTGGCTGGGGTCCACTACAGCCCTGGGGCTGTGTGCGCGGGCAGCCTGGCCTCTGCAGGGCACGTCCGGGGTATCGCGGGGGCAGGGCTGTGGGGATCTGGAGGGGCTGCCCTTTGCACTGGGGCACATCCATCCTCCTCCTCCCGCGGAGCCGAGTCGGGCCTGCAGGGCAGGGGTGTTGCTGGCTGGGCCGGGAGGCCGGGCAGCGCTAATCCAGGAGAGCCCGGCGTGGGGCGGGGCCTGGGCTGCCCGAAATGCTGCCCCCTCTGCAGGGCCGGAGTGACCCGCAATCAGGGCCGTGCTGGCAGCATTCCCTTGGGAGGAGGGTGGCCAGGAGTGCGGGCACCAGCCGGGCCGGGGAGCCTGGGGACGTGCAGGGCTCGCCCCTCCCCGCCGAGCCCCAGGAGGCACCGTGTCCAGCCCCGGACCGAGGCAGGAGCAGCCCAACTCCAGCAGCCCAGCCAGGGCTTGGGCCAGCCGGGACTCACACCCCTCAAGGGATGGAGACTCCGCCCCCGCCCCAGGGATCCCAGCCCCGCGCTTCCCCAGGGAGGCTGAGGGGCAGGGCTCCCTTCTGACACCCTAGGGCCGATGGGATCCCCAGAGCTACGGAGCAGCCACGTCCCCCAGGGAAGAGCCCTCCTCTTGCCCCCGGCTCCTTGGTGCCTGCCTGCCTCAGCTGCCAGCTCTCCCCACCCCTGAGCTGCACTCCCCCCACAGCTGGCAGGGGCCGTGCCCCCTTTCCCAGCTCCTGGCTGCCCAGGGCATCTGGGACGAGCCACGCGGACAGGTGGGCTGGCTGGCTCGTGGCCCAGGGTGGAGGGCAGGGCTGGCTCTGCCCCTCCCGTGCGCCAGTGGGGCTGGGCGCTCTCACCCAGGACTGGGGCTGGCACAGCTGCCGGGCGGGGGCGGGGCGAGCGCCAGGCAGCTCCATTACCCAGCGCTCCAGGTGGGCCCTGGCCGGGCAGGGAGCCAGGGCTGGGCCTCCCTGGCTGGCACAGGCATCAAGGGGCGGAGCCGCTGAAAGCGGGACCCAGGCTGGGCCTGCGGAGCCCGGGGAGGGGGAGGGGCCCAGGCTGCAGCCCCAGCAAGTGGATCCCCGACTCCCCTTCCCCCCAGCTCTGTGGAGCCGTCTGCCTGCCCTGCCCAGGGAGCCCTGCGCCCAGCCAGACAGGGAACCAGACATTGCAGCCACCGACCCCCCCTGCATCAGTCCCTGGGGGCGGTGGCCCCCCCGAGGCAGGAGGCACTGGGAGAGCTGGGGGGGCAGGAGGGAATCACCAGCCGGAGCGTGGGCGGGACGCTGCCAGGCCAGGGGGTGGCACCGGGGCAGCAGCCAGGGGTCTGCCTCTCCCCGAACCTCCCCCTGGCACTGGGGGCCGGCGTCTCGACTCAGCCCAGCTGCTCCCTGGAACGGCGGGAAGCGGGTGAGGCGGCTTCTCAAGGCCAAACGCCCGGAGGGAGCCAGGAGCCTTTGGACTGGGCTGGGCTGGCTGGCTGGGTGGGTGCTGGCCCGGTGCACACACCCAGCCTGCCCCCACGGCCGGTCCCGTGTGTGGGGAGCCGAGCCCGGCTGGAGCTGGCGTCACTGCTGGGCCCTGTGAGCACAGCGGGGCTGGCCCCCGCCAGACTCCAGCTGCCGCCTCCGGGCTCTGGCAAGGCCTGGCATGAGGCACCAGGGCTCCCAGCAGGGCACCTGCCCTTCCTGTGGGGGGCGTGGAGCCGGGGAACCCCTCCCTGGGCCACAGGGAGCGAGGGGGGAGGGGTGCAAGGAGGGCGGGGGCCGGGGCTTGGGGCAGCGCCGTGAAGGGTCCCACCTGGAACCGCCCTGGCCCTGCGGCTGGCTCTAGGGTGCACAGGGGGGAGGGCGGGGCCAGCCCCGGGCCGTTCTCTGCCTTGGCAGCTGGGCGCTGAGGGGGCGTAGCCCCTGGCCAATGCCCAGCCTGGGGTCTGGCAGGGCCCCAGCTGCCCACCCTGCACCTGGCGCTGCGCCCGCTCTCGTTGGCATTAGGAGGTGGGTCCTGCTCTCAGCTGGGAGCTGCGAGCTGGGGCCCCGGGCAGGGAGCTGCTGTTCTCCAGCAGGGGTGCCCCCGTCCTACTGCAGCAGCCCCAAGAACCGCTGGCCTCCGGTGCCTGGCAGGGCAGAGCGCGCCCCGGGTCGCAGTGCAACGGCTGGGAGGGGCCTCGTGCCAGGCAGGAGGGGGCGTGGGCAGGGGCTGAGCCCCCGGGGCCTGTCCACACTAGGGCAGTGTTCTGGGCCTGGCCCCGGGCCCCAGCTGCAGGGCTGGCAAGGCAGTGGGCCCTGAGGAGGGGGGCCAAGGGAGGGCCCCTGCTCCCAACTCCCTGCCCTGTTCACAGGGGGATTAGGGCGGTTTAGAGTCCCGGGCGGCTCCCACTGGGGGTCGCAGCCACACTGAGGTATTGGCCGTGAGAATGGCTCAGCTAATTACAGCAGCAATTAGCCCAGGGGCTGCCTGGGGGCTGGGGCGGGGGGATTCCCCGAGGACCCCACAGCAGCCAGGCTGGCACGAGCAGGCGGGACACTTGCCAGCCAGGCTCTGGGTGGGGGCCCGGCTCCATGCCCCAGGAAGGGGGCCGAGGGCTCTTGGCACTGCCCGGCGATGGTGCAGCCCCGCCCCAGGGCGCTGTGAATGTGGCCCCTTGTCCCCCCCCGGTGTTAGCCCGCGGGCCGGGCCCAGCCTCTGCTCCTGGAGGGGTCAGTTTGGCTGCCTCTGTGCCCTGGCCACGGCCCGGCTCGGCTCGCTGGCGCTGCTGGGCTCTCGGCACCGGTGGGGGGAGGGAGGTTCCCCAGCGGGCCCAGGGCAGCCAGACAAGATGATGCAGCCTGTGCTCACCCCGCCTGCCCCCGCTGGGGAGGTAAGGCCGGGCCCTGGTCCAGTGGCAGTGAGTTCCCCAGGCCCGGGCACTGTGCCGCGCTGGAAGGGGAGGGCTCTGAGCACAGCTGCTGGCAAAAGGGGTGCAAGCCCCGGCGGGGAGCCCCAGGTCCTGCCCCCCCCCCGCTCAGTGCAGGCCACCCCCGGCGCAGGGCACAGCCCAAGGCCGCCCGGGGGCAGGAATGCGGCTGACCCGAGAGAGCGGCCGGCGGGGCGGGGCGGGGCGGCCCATTGTTGGCTCGGGTGTAACCCGAGCTCCGCGCCACACGCCCCGCGGCCCCTGCTGCGCTCGCCGCAGCCACGGGCAGGGAGCCGGCGCCTGGAGCTGCAGAGCGCGGCCGGCGCGGCCGGGGAAGGAGCCGGCCCGGCTTGGGGACCCTTCCTGGACCGGACCCGCCCCCTGGCTCCGGGATGCGCACGGATGGAGCCCGGCCGTAGAGCCCCGCAGCGGGGTGCCACGGACCCGGCCACGGGACCCGGCGGCGGTGAGGGCACTGGAGGGAGGGGGCACTGGGGGGCACTGGCGGGGGAGGGGACACTGGCGGGGAAGGGGACACTGGGGGGCACTGGAAGGGGAGGGGACACGGGGGCACTGGCGGGGAAGGGGACACTGGGAGACACTGGCGGGGGAGGGGGCACTGGGGGGCACTGGAAGGGGAGGGGACACTGGGGGGCACTGGCGGGGGAGGGGGCACTGGGGGGCACTGGAAGGGGAGGGGGCACTGGGGGGCACTGGCGGGGGAGGGGGCACTGGGGGGCACTGGAAGGGGAGGGGGCACTGGGGGGCACTGGCGGGGGAGGGGACACTGGGGGGCACTGGCGGGGGAGGGGGCACTGGGGGGCACTGGAAGGGGAGGGGACACTGGGGGGCACTGGCGGGGGAGGGGACACTGGGAGACACTGGCAGGGAAGGGGACACTGGGGGGCACTGGAAGAGGAGGGGACACTGGGGGGCACTGGCGGGGGAGGGGGCACTGGGGGGCACTGGAAGGGGAGGGGGCACTGGGGGGCACTGGCGGGGGAGGGGGCACTGGGGGGCACTGGCGGGGGAGGGGACACTGGGGGGCACTGGAAGGGGAGGGGACACTGGGAGACACTGGCGGGGGAGGGGGCACTGGGGGGCACTGGAAGGGGAGGGGACACTGGGGGGCACTGGCAGGGAAGGGGACACTGGGGGGCACTGGAAGAGGAGGGGACACTGGGGGGCACTGGCGGGGGAGGGGGCACTGGGGGGCACTGGAAGGGGAGGGGACACTGGGGGGCACTGGCGGGGGAGGGGGCACTGGGAGGGGAGGGGACACTGGGGGGCACTGGGAGGGGAGGGGACACTGGGGGGCACTGGCGGGGGAGGGGGCACTGGGAGGGGAGGGGACACTGGGGGGCACTGGAAGAGGAGGGGACACTGGGGGGCACTGGCGGGGGAGGGGGCACTGGGGGCACTGGAAGGGGAGGGGACACTGGGGGGCACTGGCGGGGGAGGGGGCACTGGGAGGGGAGGGGACACTGGGGGGCACTGGGAGGGGAGGGGACACTGGGGGGCACTGGCGGGGGAGGGGGCACTGGGAGGGGAGGGGACACTGGGGGGCACTGGGAGGGGAGGGGACACTGGGGGGCACTGGCGGGGGAGGGGGCACTGGGGGGCACTGGCGGGGGAGGGGGCACTGGGAGGGGTAGCCACGGAGCCCAGAGCCTCCGGAGAGAAGGGACTCTGTCCCGGGCGGGGTGGCTGGACGGGAGCGCGGGGGCCGGGCTGGGCCGGACTTTGCCCGTGTCCTGCCCGGCAGGGTCTGTAAATCTGTGACCAGCGCGGGCGCAGGAGCCTTTGTCAGGCGGTTTAACCATTAAACTGCGGAGCGGCCCCGCCTGAGCCCTGCCGTTTGGTCCCTGGCTCCCAGCGCCTGCCCCCGGCCGGGCACCCCCTGGTCCCACAGCGGCGGGCGGGGGGCTCCGGGGACAGTGGGGGGAGCGGTTCCCAGGGCGACCTCGCTGCCCCCCCACCCCCGGCCTGGTACCCAGCCCCGAGTGCTGGCGCAGGGCCCCCGGCAGAGCCCAGCTGCCCTTGGGGCGCAGGGGCCCTGGCAGCCCCCCCCGCCCTGACCCCACTCGGGAGTCCCAGCCGTGAGCACACGGGACGATGGGTAAGGGCCCCGGGGGGCAAACTGGGCCAGGCTGAGACCCCGGGGCCACGGCTGGGCAGCGGGTGCGGAGGTAAGGCTTTCCACTGGCTGAGGTGCCGGGGCCGGAAGAGGCCACATGCCAGGGCAGGCCCCTCGGCCCTCTGCCCAGGGCCCCACCCTGCCAGTGCTCAGGGGGACGGGGGGCACCTCTCAGCAGCCCCCCCATGCACGGCTGCTCCAGAAGAGGTGGAGTGGAAAGGGTTAACACTGCTCAGGCTGGGCTGGAGCCCTGGGGCTCCTGAGTCTCCTGGGGCGGGGCAGGTTGTGGCACAGGGTGACAGTCTCTCTCCGCCTGTTCCAGGGAGTGGGTGTGGAGCAGGTTGTAGCACAGGGTGACAGTCTCTCTCCGCCTGTTCCAGGGAGTAGGTGTGGGGCAGGTTGTAGCATAGGGTGACAGTCTCTCTCCGCCTGTTCCAGGGAGTGGGTGTGGGGCAGGTTGTAGCACAGGGTGACAGTCTCTCTCCGCCTGTTCCAGGGAGTGGGTGTGGAGAAGGTTGTAGCACAGGGTGATAGTCTCTCTCCGCCTGTTCCAGGGAGTGGGTGTGGGGCAGGTTGTAGCACAGGGTGATAGTCTCTCTCCGCCTGTTCCAGGGAGTGGGTGTGGGGCAGGTTGTAGCACAGGGTGACAGTCTCTCTCCGCCTGTTCCAGGGAGTAGGTGTGGGGCAGGTTGTAGCACAGGGTGACAGTCTCTCTCCGCCTGTTCCAGGGAGTGGGTGTGGGGCAGGTTGTAGCACAGGGTGTCAGTCTCTCTCCGCCTGTTCCAGGGAGTGGGTGTGGGGCAGGTTGTAGCACAGGGTGAAAGTCTCTCTCCGCCTGTTCCAGGGTGTGGGTGTGGGGCAGGTTGTGGCACAGCGTGATGGTCTCTTTCCGCCTGTTCCAGGGTGTGGGACCAGGGGCGCCAGGCTCAGCCCTGAGCAGAGAGGCAGGGCCATGCAGCCTCTGCCCAGTGCCCTGCTGGGTCTCCTGGCAGTGCTGACAGCTTGGCCCCAGGCAGCTGCCTCCCCAGGCCGGACAACGGAACCAGGTAGGAAGTGCCAGCAGCCTGGTGGGGTGGGAGGGAGGGAGGGAGGGGGAGGCAGGTGGGACCAGGGAAATCTGAGAGCTGAGCTGACCCTAGTGTTGGGGCTCTTACGGAGAGCTGCCTGGAGCCGGGGGAATAGCTCCGGTAAAAGGCAGGGCCAGCAACAGAACACTTGGGTCTTGCTTCACCGTCCTTCAGGTGCACCGATCCTAGGTGTGCACTGCACACAGGCACGTGTGAGAATGCGGCTGTAGCATTAACATGTGCACTGCACAGGCGAGTGTGAGAATGTGGCTGTAGCACTGGCGAGTGTGAGAATGCGGCTGTAGCACTAGTGTGCACTGCACAAGCGAGTGTGAGAATGTGACTGTAGCACTGGCGAGTGTGAGAATGCGGCTGTAGCACTAGTGTGCACTGCACAGTCGAGTGTGAGAATGTGGCTGTAGCATTGGCGAGTGTGAGAATGCGGCTGTAGCACTGGTGAGTGTGAGAATGTGGCTGTAGCACTAGTGTGCATTGCACAGTCGAGTGTGAGAATGCGGCTGTAGCACTAGTGTGCACTGCACAGTCGAGTGTGAGAATGTGGCTGTAGCACTGGTGAGTGTGAGAATGCGGCTGTAGCACTAGTGTGCACTGCACAGGCGAGTGTGAGAATGCGGCTGTAGCACTAGTCTGCACTGCACAGGCGTGTGTGAGAATGCGGCTGTAGCACTGGCGAGTGTGAGAATGCGGCTGTAGCACTAGTGTGCACTGCGCAGTTGAGTGTGAGAATGTGGCTGTAGCATTGGCGAGTGTGAGAATGCGGCTGTAGCACTAGTGTGCACTGCACAGGCGTGTGTGAGAATGCGGCTGTAGCACTAGTGTGACGGCACGTTGGGGGTTCCCCGTCTCCTGCACCCCGAAATGGCACAAACAGACTGTACCAGCCAGTGGAATTGAGGGTGGTTTATTGCTCCTCCAGCACAGCGCAGCACAGATGTAATCTGGTTACAGGAACTGGGCTAGGATGCCTCAGGCCCCCTTGAGATGGGGGAGACTGGGCCCGTAAACTCCAGCTCCTCTCCCTAGGCTGTCTCATCCATCCTCCCAGACAGCCACCAACCAACTAACCCACTTCCAGCCCTGCCCCCCAGCCAGGGCCGCATTCACCTTCCTTTGTTCCTCTCCATGGGGGGTGTCTGGCCACTGGTTCCACAAGTTTGTCCTTACCTCTGCCTAGTGAGGTTTTCCCTGCTGGGTCTTGCTCCAGACAGCAGGGGTCACCACAGCCCAGCAAGTACCCCCCACTACGTCACAACTAGTGTGCACTGCACAGGCGTGTGTGAGAATGCGGCTGTAGCACTAGTGTCCACTGCACAGGCGTGTGTGAGAATGCGGCTGTAGCACTAGTGTGCACTGCACAGGCGAGTGTGAGAATGTGGCTGTAGCATTGGCGAGTGTGAGAATGCGGCTGTAGCACTAGTGTGCACTGCACAGGCGAGTGTGAGAATGCGGCTGTAGCATTGGCGAGTGTGAGAATGCGGCTGTAGCACTAGTGTGCACTGCACAGGCGAGTGTGAGAATGCGGCTGTAGCACTAGTGTGCACTGCACAGGCAAGTGTGAGAATGAGGCTGTAGCACTGGCGAGTGTGAGAATGCGGCTGTAGCACTAGTGTGCACTGCACTGGCGAGTGTGAGAATGCGGCTGTAGCACTGGCGAGTGTGAGAATGCGGCTGTAGCACTAGTGTGCACTGCACAGGCGAGTGTGAGAATGAGGCTGTAGCACTGGCGAGTGTGAGAATGCGGCTGTAGCACTAGTGTGCACTGCACTGGCGAGTGTGAGAATGCGGCTGTAGCACTAGTGTGCACTGCACAGGCGAGTGTGAGAATGAGGCTGTAGCACTGGCGAGTGTGAGAATGCGGCTGTAGCACTAGTGTGCACTGCACTGACGAGTGTGAGAATGCGGCTGTAGCACTAGTGTGCACTGCACAGGCGTGTGTGAGAATGTGGCTGTAGCATTGGCGAGTGTGAGAATGCGGCTGTAGCACTAGTGTGCACTGCACAGGTGTGTGTGAGAATGTGGCTGTAGCACTGGCGAGTGTGAGAATGCGGCTGTAGCACTAGTGTGCACTGCACAGGCGAGTGTGAGAATGAGGCTGTAGCACTGGCGAGTGTGAGAATGCGGCTGTAGCACTAGTGTGCACTGCACTGGCGAGTGTGAGAATGCGGCTGTAGCACTAGTGTGCACTGCACAGGCGAGTGTGAGAATGAGGCTGTAGCACTGGCGAGTGTGAGAATGCGGCTGTAGCACTAGTGTGCACTGCACAGGCGTGTGTGAGAATGTGGCTGTAGCATTGGCGAGTGTGAGAATGCGGCTGTAGCACTAGTGTGCACTGCACAGGCGAGTGTGAGAATGCGGCTGTAGCACTAGTGTGCACTGCACTGGCGAGTGTGAGAATGCGGCTGTAGCATTGGCGAGTGTGAGAATGCGGCTGTAGCATTAGTGTGCACTGCACTGGCGAGTGTGAGAATGTGGCTGTAGCACTAGTGTGCACTGCACAGGCGTGTGTGAGAATGCGGCTGTAGCACTAGTGTGCACTGCACTGGCGAGTGTGAGAATGTGGCTGTAGCACTAGTGTGCACTGCACAGGCGAGTGTGAGAATGCGGCTGTAGCATTAGTGTGCACTGCACTGGCGAGTGTGAGAATGTGGCTGTAGCACTAGTGTGCACTGCACAGGCGTGTGTGAGAATGCGGCTGTAGCACTAGTGTGCACTGCACTGGCGAGTGTGAGAATGCGGCTGTAGCACTAGTGTGCACTGCACAGGCGAGTGTGAGAATGCGGCTGTAGCACTAGTGTGCACTGCACAGGCGAGTGTGAGAATGCGGCTGTAGCATTAGTGTGCACTGCACTGGCGAGTGTGAGAATGCAGCTGTAGCACTAGTGTGCACTGCACAGGCGAGTGTGAGAATGCGGCTGTAGCATTAGTGTGCACTGCACTGGCGAGTGTGAGAATGCGGCTGTAGCACTAGTGTGCACTGCACAGGCGAGTGTGAGAATGCGGCTGTAGCACTAGTGTGCACTGCACAGGCGTGTGTGAGAATGCGGCTGTAGCACTAGTGTGCACTGCACAGGCGTGTGTGAGAATGCGGCTGTAGCACTAGTGTGCACTGCACAGGCGAGTGTGAGAATGTGGCTGTAGCACTAGTGTGCACTGCACAGGCGTGTGTGAGAATGCGGCTGTAGCACTAGTGTGCACTGCACAGGCGAGTGTGAGAATGCGGCTGTAGCACTAGTGTGCACTGCACAGGCGAGTGTGAGACTGGGGCAGTAACACTAGCACAGGCACAGGAAGTGCTCAGATGCAGGTGAATTCCGGCTCCACTGCCCCCAGGGCTCCGGGCAGGCTGAGGGCTGCTGCTCTAGGCCCTGTGCAGACAGCAGGAGGCAGGTGCCGGCTGGGCCAGTCGGCCAGGCACTGCCGAGGGTTTTTGCCGCCTGGCCGTGCTGCCAGGATCCTGGGCTTGTGCACAGGTAAAAGGCAGGGCTCGCAGCAGGACTGGTGCTCGGCCCCTGCAGTGGAGCGGAGGGCTCCTCAGTTTTGTGGCAACTCCCAGGGGCTCCGTGAAGGAGCAGTGGAGAGACTGAGGCTGGGGGGGAGGGGGACTGTGTGGCTTTTTGGTCCTCAGCTGATGGGTTGTTTGGCCATGCCCCAGGTGTGTGGGGGGGGAGGTGGAGGGGGTGCCCCTGCGGTTCCCATGGCCCTGGTGTGGGGGGGGTGGAGGGGGTGCCCCTGCGGTTCCCATGGCCCTGGTGTGGGGGGGGTGTGGGGGGTGCCCCTGCAGTTCCCATGGCCCTGGTGGGGGGGGTGGAGGGGGTGCCCCTGCGGTTCCCATGGCCCTGGTGGGGGGGGTGGAGGGGGTGCCCCTGCGGTTCCCATGGCCCTGGTGTGGGGGGGGTGGAGGGGGTGCCCCTGCGGTTCCCATGGCCCTGGTGTGGGGGGGTGGAGGGGGTGCCCCTGCGGTTCCCATGGCCCTGGTGTGGGGGGGTGGAGGGGGTGCCCCTGCGGTTCCCATGGCCCTGGTGTGGGGGGGGTGGAGGGGGTGCCCCTGCGGTTCCCATGGCCCTGGTGTGGGGGGGGTGGAGGGGGTGCCCCTGCGGTTCCCATGGCCCTGGTGTGGGGGGGGTGGAGGGGGTGCCCCTGCGGTTCCCATGGCCCTGGTGTGGGGGGGGTGGAGGGGGTGCCCCTGCGGTTCCCATGGCCCTGGTGTGGGGGGGGTGGAGGGGGTGCCCCTGTGGTTCCCATGGCCCTGGTGTGGGGGGGTGGAGGGGGTGCCCCTGTGGTTCCCATGGCCCTGGTGTGGGGGGGGTGGAGGGGGTGCCCCTGTGGTTCCCATGGCCCTGGTGTGGGGGGGGTGGAGGGGGTGCCCCTGCGGTTCCCATGGCCCTGGTGTGGGGGGGTGGAGGGGGTGCCCCTGCGGTTCCCATGGCCCTGGGGTGGGGGGGGTGGAGGGGGTGCCCCTGCGGTTCCCATGGCCCTGGTGTGGGGGGGGTGGAGGGGGTGCCCCTGTGGTTCCCATGGCCCTGGTGTGGGGGGGGTGGGGGGGGTGCCCCTGTGGTTCCCATGGCCCTGGTGGGGGGGGGTGGAGGGGGTGCCCCTGTGGTTCCCATGGCCCTGGGGTGGGGGGGGTGGAGGGGGTGCCCCTGTGGTTCCCATGGCCCTGGTGTGGGGGGGTGGAGGGGGTGCCCCTGTGGTTCCCATGGCCCTGGTGTGGGGGGGTGGGGGGGTGCCCCTGTGGTTCCCATGGCCCTGGTGTGGGGGGGGTGGGGGGGTGCCCCTGTGGTTCCCATGGCCCTGGTGTGGGGGGGTGGAGGGGGTGCCCCTGCGGTTCCCATGGCCCTGGTGTGGGGGGGTGGAGGGGGTGCCCCTGTGGTTCCCATGGCCCTGGTGTGGGGGGGTGGAGGGGGTGCCCCTGTGGTTCCCATGGCCCTGGTGTGGGCGGGTGGAGGGGGTGCCCCTGCGGTTCCCATGGCCCTGGTGTGGGGGGGTGGAGGGGGTGCCCCTGTGGTTCCCATGGCCCTGGTGTGGGGGGGTGGAGGGGGTGCCCCTGCGGTTCCCATGGCCCTGGTGTGGGGGGGTGGAGGGGGTGCCCCTGTGGTTCCCATGGCCCTGGTGTGGGGGGGTGGAGGGGGTGCCCCTGCGGTTCCCATGGCCCTGGTGTGGGGGGGTGGAGGGGGTGCCCCTGCGGTTCCCATGGCCCTGGTGTGGGGGGGGTGGAGGGGGTGCCCCTGCGGTTCCCATGGCCCTGGGGTGGGGGGGGTGGCCTGGTTTGTGGGGGCGGGGGGTGTCACCAAGCAATTCCAGTTCAAATCCAGGTTAGACAAAGGGCAGGCGGGAGGTGCTGGAGGCAGCTGAGTGTGAAAACCCACCAGTCTGCTCCCGCTGGGCCCCCGCCCAGCCTCTGCAGGGCTCCCCCGCCACCTCCCCAGCGGCAGCCAGAGCAGAGGGGGGCTGGGCCGGGGAGGGCTGGGGAGGAGGAGGCCAGTGGGCCCAGCGGCAGAGGTGCCCTGGTGGGAGCCTGTCAAACAGCTGGGGGGCTGTGGAGCCGGGGGCCCGGCCTGCGCGCACTGGGGGGCCCGCCTGGCAGGGGCTCTCTGGAGCAGGAGGCAAAGGGCCAGCGCTGCTCTTGGGGGCAGAGGGGCAGCTAATGGCAGCAGGCTGGGAGCACAGGGGGGCTGGCGCCTGCCCCCTCCCGGGATCCTGGGCCCTTCCCCCCAGCGTGACGCTGGACACGCCTCATCCTGGGGCCCCTGGGAAGGGGAGCCAGTGACGCGGGCAGCCTGGCTCTGGGATGCAGAAATCCGGCCCTGCCCCCCAGCAGGAACCCTGTGCTGGCCCCCAGGGCCCGGCCCGGCAGCTGTGTGGGGGGGAAGGGGAATAAATCCTCGCCTGCCAGTGGCCTCCTCCCTGGAGCTGCTGCCAAAGGCAGGGCCAGCCCCACAGGACACGCCGCCCCACGGGCCCAGCTTGCCCCCTGCAGGGCAGGCGTCCCAGCCTGGGCCAGGGTCCTGCCACCTGCCCCCGGCCTGGCTCAGTCTCCTCCCTGTGCTGGCAGCGCTGCTGGAGACGGAGCAGCACCTCCTGCTGGATCCCGGGCGCGTGCTGCAGCTTCTCTGTGACGCCAACCGCAGCCTGGGCATCGCCTGGTACAAGGAGGCCAGGCAGCTCGCCCCAGGCGGGCGCCTCCGCATCTGGCAGCGGCGGCTGGAGATCGCGGGCGTCGCCTACGAGGACTCAGGGCTGTATGAGTGCCGGGCGCAGGACACCGGCCAGCGTCTGCGCAGCTTCACCATCTCCGTCGCGGGTAAGAGCCCTGCCCCCGGCCCGGGGGCAAGAGTCACGGGCCACCCCGCTGTGGGCTGCCAGCGCTCCCGCCCCCCGCAGCACCCCCTGCTGGGACAGCGCCCCCTCCCTGCAGCGCCCCCTGCTGGGACAGCCCCCCGGACAGTGACCCCCTCCCTGCAGCGCCCCCTGCTGGGACAGGCCCCCGGACAGCGCCCCTTCCCTGCAGCGCCCCCTGCTGGGACAGCCCCCTGGACAGTGACCCCCTCCCTGCAGCGCCCCCTGCTGGGACAGGCCCCCGGACAGTGACCCCCTCCCTGCAGCGCCCCCTGCTGGGACAGGCCCCCGGACAGCGCCCCTTCCCTGCAGCGCCCCCTGCTGGGACAGCCCCCTGGACAGTGACCCCCTCCCTGCAGCGCCCCCTGCTGGGACAGGCCCCCGGACAGTGACCCCCTCCCTGCAGCGCCCCCTGCTGGGACAGGCCCCCGGACAGCGCCCCTTCCCTGCAGCGCCCCCTGCTGGGACAGCCCCCTGGACAGTGACCCCCTCCCTGCAGCGCCCCCTGCTGGGACAGCCCCCCGGACAGCGACCCCTCCCTGCAGCGCCCCATGCTGGGACAGGCCCCCGGACAGCGCCCCTTCCCTGCAGCGCCCCCTGCTGGGACAGCCCCCCGGACAGCGCCCCCTTCCTGCAGCGCCCCCTGCTGGGACAGCCCCCTGGACAGTGACCCCCTCCCTGCAGCGCCCCCTGCTGGGACAGCCCCCCGGACAGCGCCCCCTCCCTGCAGTGCCCCCTGCTGGGACAGCCCCCCGGACAGCGCCCCCTCCCTGCAGCGCCCCCTGCTGGGACAGCCCCCCGGACAGCGCCCCCTCCCTGCAGCGCCCCCTGCTGGGACAGCCCCCCGGACAGCGCCCCCTTCCTGCAGCGCCCCCTGCTGGGACAGCCCCCCGGACAGCGCCCCCTCCCTGCAGCGCCCCCTGCTGGGACAGCCCCCCGGACAGCGCCCCCTCCCTGCAGCGCCCCCTGCTGGGACAGCCCCTGGCCAGCATCCCTTCCCTGCACTGCCCCCAGCCAGCGCTCCCACACCCTCCACACAGCGCCCCCTGCTGGGACAGCCCCCAACCAGAGCCCCCTCCCCACAGCGCTCCCGCCCCCTCCCTGCAGTGAAGGAGTAACCCCAACTATACATACAGTATGATGGGGGCTAATTTGGCTAGGACAAATCAGGAAAGAGATCTTGGCGTTATCGTGGACAGTTCCCTGAAAACTTCCACACAGTGTGCAGCGGCGGTCAAAAAGGCAAATAGGATGCTAGGATTTATTAAGAAAGGGATAGAAAATAAGACCCAGAATATCATAGGGTAAGTCTACACTGCATCCCTAGTTCAAACTAGGGATGCAAATGGAGACGACCGAAGTAGTTAATGAAGCGGGGATTTAAATATCCCGCGCTCCATTAACATGATCTCGCCGGCGCGCTAGTTCGAATCAGAGGAGTAACATTAGTTCGGACTAAGGGCTTTAGTCTGAACTACCGCGTCCCGGCGCGCACTTCCTGGTTCGAATCAGCTGTGATTCGAACTAGCGCGCCGGCGAGATCATGTTAATGGAGCGCGGGATATTTAAATCCCCGCTTCATTAACTACTTCGATTGTCTCCATTTGCATCCCTAGTTCGAACTAGGGATGCAGTGTAGACGTACCCTTACTGCCCCTGTATAAAACTATGGTACGCCCACATCTTGAATACTGTGTACAGATGTGATAGAAATGTAGCTGTGTTAGTCTGGGGTAGCTGAAGCAAAATGCAGGACAATGTAGCACTTTAAAGACTAACAAGATGGTTTATTAGGTGATGAGCTTTCGTGGGCCAGACCCACTTCCTCAGATCAAATAGTGGAAGAAAGTAGTCACAACCATATATACCAAAGGATACAATTAAAAAAAATGAACAAATATGAAAAGGACAAATCACATTGCAGAACAGGAGGGGGATGCGGGGGGGGGGGGGAGGAAGGAAGGTAAGTGTCTGTGAATTGATGATATTAGAGGTGGGGAGAGTGGGATGTTTGTGAGTTAATGGTATTAGAGGTGATAATTGGGGAAACTGTCTTGGTAATGGGTGAGATAGTTCAAATGATTGTTGAGTCCTTTTTGGAAAGTGTCGAATTTTAACATGAATGACAGTTCAGAGGATTCCCTTTCAAGTGCAGATGTAAAAGGTCTTTGTAGCAGAATGCAGGTGGCTAAGTCATTGAGAGAGTGTCCTTTCTGGTTAAAATGGCAAGAAACTGTTTTCTCTTTGTGATCTTGTCTGATATCTGTTTTGTGGGCATTGATCCTTTGGCGAAGTGTCTGAGATGTTTGTCCAATGTACATAGCAGACGGACACTTTCGGCACACGATAGCATAGATTATATTTCTGGATGCGCAGGAATATGTGTTCTTGATCTTATAACTCACTTGGTTGGGTCCAATAATGGTATCAGCAGAATGAATATGTGGACAAAGCTGGCAACGGGGTTTGTTGCAAGGGAAGGTACCAGGGTTGGTATTAGTGTGGTATGTCCTGTGGTGGTTGGTAAGAATCATCTTGAGGTTAGGTGGTTGTCTATAGGAGACTATGGGTCTGTCTCCCAGAGCCTCTTTGAGTATGGTATCCTGTTCCAGTATAGGCTGTAGTTTATTGATAATGTGTTGGACAGGTTTAAGTTGGGGGTTGTAGGTGATGACAAGTGGTGTTCTATTGTTGGTTTTCTTGGGTCTGTCTTGAAGTAGATGGTTTCTAGGTATTCGTCTGGCTCTTTCAATTTGCTTTTTTATTTCTCCGGGTGGATAGTTGAGGTATATAAATGTTTGGTAGAGATCCTGAAGCTTCTGGTCTCTGTCAGTGGGATTAGAGCAGATGTGGTTGTATCGAAGGGCTTGGCTATAGACGATGGATCGTGTGGTGTGTTCTGGATGGGAGCTGGGAGCATGTAGGTAACTGTATGAGTCGGTGGGTTTTCTGTAGAGAGTGGTGTCTAATTTTCCATTGTTGATTTGTACGGTGGTGTCCAGGAAGTGGATCTCTCGTGTAGAATGGTCCAGGCTGAGGTTAATGGTGGGGTGTAGGTTGTTGAAATCTCTGTGGAATATCTGCAGTGTTTCTTGGCCATGCGTCCAGATCATAAAGATGTCATCGATGTAGCATAGGTAGAGGAGGGGTGAAAGGGGACGGGAGTTGAGGAAACGTTGTTCTAGGTCAGCCATAAAGATATTCGCATACTGTGGGGCCATGCGTGTACCCATGGCTGTGCCGCTGATCTGGAGGTATAAGTTGTTCTCAAACTGGAAATAATTGTGGGTGAGAACAAAGTTACATAGGTCTGCTGTCAGGTTGGCAGTAGTGTCCTCTGGGATAGTGTTTCTAATTGCTTGTAATCCGTCTTCATGTGTGAAGTTGGTGTATAGAGCTTCTACATCCATGGTGGCAAGGATGGTGTTATTGGGGAGGTTATCGATGTTTTGTAGTTTCCTTAGGAAGTCAGTAGTGTCTCGGAGATAGCTGGGGGTGTTGGTTGTGTAGGGTTTGAGGAGAGAGTCTACATAGCTGGATAAACCAGTAGTGAGCGTGCCAATACCAGAGATGATGGGACGTCCGGGGTGTCTAGGTTTATGGATCTTGGGAAGCAGATAGAACAATCCTGGTCGGGGGTCAGAAGGTGACTCTGTGTGGATTTGTTCCCGAGTAGCTGTGGGGAGGCTTTTAAGGAGACAGTGTAGTTTCTTTTGGTATTCCAAGGTGGGATCAGAGGGGAGAGGTTTGTAAAATGTGGTGTTCGAGAGTTGTCTGGTTGCCTCCTGGTTATAGTCGGCCTTATTCATAATGACCACAGCACCCCCTTTGTCAGCTGGTTTGATTATAATGTCCAGGTTGTTTTTGAGACTCTGGATGGCATGGTGTTCAGCGCGGCTAAGATTGTGTGTCGCTTGTTGTCGTTTGCGAATAATGTCAGTCTGTGCGTTGTTGCGGAAGCTGTGTATATAGAAATCCAGATTGTAATTCCGACCGTCAGGGGGAGTCCATATAGAATTATTTTTCCTTTGGTGTTGATAGGGGGGATCTGGTAGGTCAGATTGATGTTCATTGGTGGTTTGGAAATATTCTCGGAGACGGAGGCGGCGAAAAAAAGCCTCAAGGTCACCACAAAATTGTATCCAGTTTGTGGGGGACGTGGGGCAGAAAGAGAGACCCCGGGACAAGACAGACTTTTCTGCTGGATTGAGTTTGTAGCTGGAGAGGTTAACAATATTATCCGGTGGGTTGAGGCAGTTGCTGTTGTAGCCAGTGGTATGGAGCAGGTTAGAAAATTTATTGTCTTTTCTTTGTTGTAGGGAATAGAAGTGTGTATAGTAGATTTCTTGTCTGGTGGAACAAAAGTCTTGCAAGGTGTCAGTCGGTGTGGATGTTTGTCTTGAGATGAGACGATCTAAGTTAGAAATGTCATTCTTGATGGTTTTCTGTTTCTTGTATAAAATACTTATCAGGTGGTTTCTTAATTTCTTGGATAGTGTGAGGCAGAGTCTTTCACTGTAGTCAGTGCAGTATGTTGATCTTAATGGATTGTTCACTTTCAGTCCTTTGGGTACGATGTCCATCTTCTTGCACTTGGATAGAAAGCTGATGTCTGTCTGTATCTGTGCGAGTTTCTTCGTATGGTTGAAACAAACATTTGAACTATCTCACCCATTACCAAGATAGTTTCCCCAATTATCACCTCTAATACCATTAACTCACAAACATCCCACTCTCCCTACCTCTAATATCATCAATTCACAGACACTCACCTTCCTTCCTTCCCCCCCCCCCCCGCATCCCCCTCCTGTTCTGCAATGTGATTTGTCCTTTTCATATTTGTTCATTTTTTTTAATTGTATCCTTTGGTATATATGGTTGTGACTACTTTCTTCCACTATTTGATCTGAGGAAGTGGGTCTGGCCCACGAAAGCTCATCATCTAATAAACCATCTTGTTAGTCTTTAAAGTGCTATATAGTCCTGCATTTTGTGTACAGATGTGGTCTCCTCAGCTCAAAAAAGATATTTTGACCTTGGAAAGGGTTCAGAAAAGGGCAACTAAAATGATGAGGGGTTTGGAACGGGTCCCATATGAGGAGAGGCTAAAGCGACTGGGACTTTTCAGTTTAGAAAAGAGGAGACTGAGGGGGGATATGATAGAGGTCTATAAAATCATGAGTGGTGTGGAGAGGGCCGATAAAGAAAACTTATTTATTAGTTCCCATAATAGAAGAACTAGAGGACACCAAATGAAATGAATGGGTAGCAAGTTTAAAACTAATAAAAAAAAGTTCTTCACACAGCGTGTTGTCAACCTGTGGAACTCCTTGCCACAGGAGGCTGTGAAGGCTAGGACTATAACAGAGTTTAAAGAGAAGCTAGATAATTTCACGGAGGTTAGGTCCATAAAAGGCTATTAGCCAGGGGATAAAATGGTGTCCTTGGCCTCTGTCTGTCAGAGGCTGGAGAGGGATGGCAGGAGACAAATCGCTTGATCATTGTCTTCAGTCCACCCTCTCTGGGGCACCTGGTGCTGGCCACTGTCGGCAGACAGGACACTGGGCTAGATGGACCTTTGGTCTGCCCCAGTCTGGCCGTTTTTATGTTCACAGCGCCCCCTGCTGGGACAGCCCCCAGCCAGCACTCCCACCCTGGTCCCCACAGCCCCTCCTGCTGGAACAGCCTGGGACCAGTGTACCTGAACACCCTTCCCCCACCAACTACCTTCCTGCTGGTAGACATCCCCAGCCAGCGCTCCTGCCCCACAGCGCCCCCTGCTGAGAGCACCCCCAGCCAGATCTCCTGCTCCACAGCGCCCCCTGCTGAGAGCTCCTCCAGCCAGAGCTCCTGCCCCCACAGTGCCCCCTGCTGAGAGCACCCCCAGCCAGATCTCCTGCCCCACAGCGCCCCCTGCTGAGAGCACCCCCAGCCAGATCTCCTGCCCCACAGCGCCCCCTGCTGAGAGCACCCCCAGCCAGATCTCCTGCCCCACAGCGCCCCCTGCTGGGAGCTCCCCCAGCCAGAGCTCCTGCCCCACAGCGCCCCCTGCTGAGAGCACCCCCAGCCAGATCTCCTGCCCCACAGCGCCCCCTGCTGAGAGCACCCCCAGCCAGATCTCCTGCCCCACAGCGCCCCCTGCTGAGAGCTCCCCCAGCCAGAGCTCCTGCCCCACAGTGCCCCCTGCTGAAAGCACCCCCAGCCAGTGCTCCTGGTTAAACCCCAACAGCGCTCCCTGCTGGGAGCGCCGCCTGCCAAGCCAGCGCTCCTGCCATGTCCCTGCAGCTGGCGTAGCTGGGTGCACGCCCCAAGCCGGTGCCCTGTCCTGCTCCTCAGCACTGGCACGGCAGGGGCGGGAGCTCACCACGCCTGGTGCTTCCTCTCAGACTCGCTGGCGTCCGGCGATGACGATGAAGACAGCAATGGGGACGGCTCCCTCGGCGAGGAGCCCACGTACCGCAGGGGTGAGTACGGGGCCAGTGGGTCTGGCCCCCCCCGCTGCAGCTTGAGGCGAGGGACAAGGTTGGGGCTGGGTCCCTCAAGCGGCCAGGAGAGCAGAGCCCCTTCCCGCCTGCCTCTCTCTGCAGGAACGTCCCTCCCAGCAGACCCCACATTCCCTCTGCTGCCCCCCATGGCAGGTGGCAGACTGGGACCATGCCTGGCCTGTGCCCAGCCGCGGGGTTCCCAGCCTGAGCTCTGTCTGGCATAGGGGCTGTACTGGTGGTGCTGCTGGCCCTGCCTTGGCTATCTCAGCGCTTTGGAGCAGCTGGCTGAGATCACTGGCTGGGCGCTGCACGGTGGGCACTGGCTTGGGCATTGCGTTGTGGGCACTGGCTTGGGCACTGCACTCTGTGCACTGGCTTGGGCACTGCGTATTGGGCACTGGCTTGGGCACTGTGTAATGGGCACTGCATTGTGGGCACTGGCTTGGGCACTGCGTTGTGGGCACTGGCTTGGGCACTGCACTCTGTGCACTGGCTTGGGCACTGCGTATTGGGCACTGCGTATTGGGCACTGGCTTGGGCACTGTGTAATGGGCACTGCATTGTGGGCACTGGCTTGGCACTGCGTAGTGAGCACTGGCTTCGGCACTGCACTCTGTGCACTGGATTGGGCACTGCATTATGGGCACTGGCTTGGGCACTGCACTCTGTGCACTGGCTTGGGCACTGCATTGTGGGCACTGGCTTGGGCACTGCGTAGTTCTTTGAAGGGGTTAACAAACATGCAGACAAGGGGGATCCAGTAGATACAGTATACTTAGATTTTCAGAAAGCCTTTGACAAGGTCCCTGTGTAAATTCCATGGCCATGGGATAAGAGGGAAGGTCCTTTCTTGGATTGAGAACTGGTTAAAAGGCAGGAAACTAAGGGTAGGAATAAATGGTAAATTTTCAGATTGGAGGGGGGTAACTAGTGGTGTCCCCCAAGGGTCAGTCCTGGGACCAATCCTTTTCAACTTATTCATAAATGATCTGGAGAAAGGGGTAAGCAGTGAGGTGGTGAAGTTTGGGGATGATACCAAACTGTTTAGGATAGTCAAGACAGAAGCAGACTGTGAGGGTCTGTCTACACTACCCCACTAGTTCGAACTAGGCTGGTAATGTAGGCAACCGCACTTGCAAATGAAGCCCTGGATTTGAATTTCCCGGGCTTCATTTGCATAAGCCGGGTGCCGCCATTTTTAAATCCCGGCTAGTTCGAACCCCGTGCCGCGTGGCTACACGCGGAGTACAGCTAGTTCAGATAGGAAGCCTAATCCGAACTAGCTACTCCGTGCCGCGTGTAGCCGCGCGGCACGGGGTTCGAACTAGCCGGGATTTAAAAATGGCGGCACCCGGCTTATGCAAATGAAGCCCGGGAAATTCAAATCCAGGGCTTCATTAGCAAGTGCGGTTGCCTACATTACCAGCCTAGTTCGAACTAGCGGGGTAGTGTAGACAGATCCTGAGGGACTGCAAGATCATCTCACCAAACTGAGTGATTGGGCAGCAAAATGGCAAATGAAATGTAATGTGGATAAGTGTAAAGTAATGCAAAACGGGAAAAATAACCCCAACTATACGTACAGTATGATGGGGGCTAATTTTGGCTACGACAAATCAGGAAAGAGATCTTGGAGTTATCGTGGACAGTTCTCTGAAAACTTCCACGCAGTGTGCAGCGGCGGACAGAAAGGCAAATAGGATGCTAGGAATTATTAAGAAAGGGATAGAAAATAAGACACAGAATATCTTACTGCCCCTGTATAAAACTATGGAACGCCCACATCTTGAATACTGTGTACAGATGTGGTCTCCTCACCTCAAAAAAGATATTTTGGCCTTGGAAAGGGTTCAGAAAAGGGCAACTAAAATGATTAGGGGTTTGGAACGGGTCCCATATGAGGAGAGGCTAAAGCGACTGGGACTTTTCAGTTTAGAAAAGAGGAGACTGAGGGGGGATATGATAGAGGTCTATAAAATCATGAGTGGTGTGGAGAGGGCTGATAAAGAAAAGTTATTTATTAGTTCCTATAATAGAAGAACTAGAGGACACCAAATGAAATTAATGGGGAGCAGGTTTAAAACTAATAAAAGAAAGTTCTTCTTCACACAGCGTGTAATCAACCTGTGGAACTCCTTGCCAGAGGAGGCTGTGAAGGCTAGGACTATAATAGAGTTTAAAGAGAAGCTAGATAATTTCATGGAGGTTAGGTCCATAAAAGGCTATTAGCCAGGGGATAAAATGGTGTCCTTGGCCTCTGTCTGTCAGAGGCTGGAGAGGGATGGCAGGAGACAAATCGCTTGATCATTGTCTTCGGTCCACCCTCTCCGGGGCACCTGGTGCTGGCCGCTGTTGGCAGACAGGATACTGGGCTAGATGGACCTTTGGTCTGACCCAGTACGGCCGTTCTTATGTTCACTGCACTTTGTGCACTGGCTTGGGCACTGCGTAGTGAGCACTGGCTTGGGCACTGCGTAGTGGGCACTGGCTTGGGCACTGCGTTGTGGGCACTGGCTTGGGCACTGCAGTCTATGCACTGGCTTGGGCACTGCGTAGTGGGCACTGGCTTGGGCACTGCAGTCTGTGCACTGGCTTGGGCACTGCGTTGTGGGCACTGGCTTGGGCACTGCAGTCTGTGCACTGGCTTGGGCACTGCGTAGTGGGCACTGGCTTGGGCACTGCAGTCTATGCACTGGCTTGGGCACTGCGTAGTGGGCACTGGCTTGGGCACTGCAGTCTGTGCACTGGCTTGGGCACTGCGTTGTGGGCACTGGCTTGGCACTGCAGTCTGTGCACTGGTTTGGGCACTGCGTAGTGGGCACTGGCTTGGGCACTGCAGTCTGTGCACTGGCTTGGGCACTGCGTTGTGGGCACTGGCTTGGGCACTGCAGTCTGTGCACTGGCTTGGGCACTGCGTAGTGGGCACTGGCTTGGGCACTCCACTCTGGGCACTGGCTTGGGCACTGCATTGTGGGTGCTGGCTTGGTACTGCACTATGAGCACTGGCTGGGCACTGCCCCGCCGCAGGGTGGGTGTGTTCCTGGCTGCAGCTCTGGCATGTGGCACTGGGGCCTCTCCAGACCTGGCACCTATGCTGGCCCCTGGCACACCGTCTCCCCCAGCGCCGTACTGGACGCACCCGCAGCGCATGGATAAGAAGCTGTACGCTGTCCCCGCGGGAAACACGGTCAAGTTCCGCTGCCCGGCCTCGGGGAGCCCTGCCCCCAGCATCCGCTGGCTGAAGAACGGGCAGGAGTTCCAGGGGGAGCACCGCATCGGCGGCATCCGGGTAAGGCCCCCGTCCAGCCCCTCCCTGGGGTGCCCTCGGTGCCCGGCACTGCCCACCAGCTGCGCGGGGGGAGGCCGGGCGGCAGCAGGCACCTCTGCCCCCCTCACCTGGCGCTGCCCCTTCTCTCGCAGCTCCGGCCGCAGCACTGGAGCTTGGTCATGGAGAGCGTGGTGCCCTCCGACCGCGGCAACTACACCTGCCTGGTGGAGAACCAGGCTGGCAGCATCCACTACAGCTACCTGCTCGACGTCCTCGGTGAGGCCTCTCCCTGCGTGGGCAGCCCTGGGCCAGGGGCACCGACTCGGGCTTCCCGCAGCCTCGGGGCCGCACCGAGCGCCCTGTGTCCCGGCGGGGGTGTCTCCATGCGGCCTGGGCACCAGGGCGCCGATCCTGGAGCGTCACAGGGCTTGGAGGTCTCCTGGGTCCTGTCCCTGACCCGCCTCCCACGCCTCTGCGCCCCTCTGCCAGCCGCTGGGGGCGGGGGGATTCCTGGCAGGGCGCTGCGGCTGTAGTGGCTCTGGTGTGTGCCAGGGCAAGGTGGGAGGTGGACAGATGGGCGTGGGAGGCGTGGGGCTGCAGGAGAGCTTGGGGAGCAGGTGCAGAGGGGCTGGCCCTGCCCAGGGCACAGAGCGAGCGGCTCACAGCCCAGGTGCCCTGCTCTGCCCCCGGGGTTCGTGCTGGGCGCAGCTGGGCGATGCTGCCCCCTTCCTCCCCGGGCAGAGCGGTCCCCGCACAGGCCCATCCTGCAGGCCGGGCTGCCGGCCAACACCACGGCGGTGGTGGGCAGCGACGTGGAGTTCTTCTGCAAGGTGTACAGCGACGCCCAGCCCCACATCCAGTGGCTCCGGCACATCGAGGTGAACGGCAGCAGCTCCGGCCCCGACGGCGTGCCCTACGTCCAGGTGCTCAAGGTAAGCGCCAGGCGCCGAGCCCTGCAGCAGCCCCTCCCGGCGTCGCCCACCGAGCCCGCGGCCTTGGCAGAGCGGGGAGCTGCCGGCAGGAGGAGCTGGGCCCCGGGGAGCCAGTCCTGGGGCCGGGCAGGCTCGGCTTGGCCCACGGAGCTCGGCGCCCCCCCAGACAGGCTCTGGCTTTGCCCTGAGGCTGCGTCTCTCCTGCCGCAGACGGCCGACATTAACAGCTCGGAGGTGGAGGTGCTCTACCTGCACAACGTCTCCGCGGAGGATGCCGGCGAGTACACCTGCCTGGCTGGGAACTCCATCGGCCTGTCCTACCAGTCGGCCTGGCTCACCGTGCTGCCCGGTAAGGGGCAGGCTGGCCGGGGCGGTGCGTGGGGAGGAGGCAGGGCCCCTCCTGGCCGCCCCAGCCCGGGCTCACTGGCTTCGCTCTGTGGCAGAGGAGCCGGACGCCCCGGACACCAGCTACACGGACATCGTCATCTACACGTCGGGCTCGCTGGCGCTGGCCATGGGCCTGGTGATCGCCGCGCGGTGCCGCGTGCAGACCCGGCCCAGCAAGCAGCCGCTGGCCGTACACAGGCTCTCCAAGTTCCCGCTCGTCCGCCAGGTACGTGCGGGGCCGGAGGGAGCCTGCAGCCGCCCCCCGCGGGTCGCGGCTCTGCGCTGGGCTGCAAGGGCCGGCTGTCCTCGCTGTGCCGCCACCTGCACTGCCCTCTGGCTGCAGCCGGCGCCTGGCACTGCCCGGAAAACACCCCCCCGGCCACCAGGAACCGGCGCTGCCCGGCAACCCCCCTCGGCCACCAGGAACCGGCGCTGCCCGGCAACCCCCCCCGGCCACCAGGAACCGGCGCTGCCCGGCAACCCCCCCTGGCCACCAGGAACCGGCGCTGCCCGGCAACCCCCCTCGGCCACCAGGAACCGGCGCTGCCCGGCAACCCCCCCCCCCGGCCACCAGGAACCGGCGCTGCCCGGCAACCCCCCCCCCGGCCACCAGGAACCGGCGCTGCCCGGCAACCCCCCCTGGCCACCAGGAACCGGCGCTGCCCGGCAACCCCCCCCCGGCCACCAGGAACCGGCGCTGCCCGGCAACCCCCCCCCCGGCCACCAGGAACCGGCGCTGCCCGGCAACCCCCCCCCCGGCCACCAGGAACCGGCGCTGCCCGGCAACCCCCCCCCGGCCACCAGGAACCGGCGCTGCCCGGCAACCCCCCCCCGGCCACCAGGAACCGGCGCTGCCCGGCAACCCCCCCCCGGCCACCAGGAACCGGCGCTGCCCGGCAACCCCCCCCCCGGCCACCAGGAACCGGCGCTGCCCGGCAACCCCCCCCCCGGCCACCAGGAACCGGCGCTGCCCGGCAACCCCCCCCGGCCACCAGGAACCGGCGCTGCCCGGCAACCCCCCCCCCGGCCACCAGGAACCGGCGCTGCCCGGCAACCCCCCCCCCGGCCACCAGGAACCGGCGCTGCCCGGCAACCCCCCCCCGGCCACCAGGAACCGGCGCTGCCCGGCAACCCCCCCCGGCCACCAGGAACCGGCGCTGCCCGGCAAACACCCCCCCGGCCACCAGGAACCGGCGCTGCCCGGCAACCCCCCCCGGCCACCAGGAACCGGCGCTGCCCGGCAACCCCCCCCGGCCACCAGGAACCGGCGCTGCCCAGCAAACACCCCCCCGGCCACCAGGAACCGGCGCTGCCCGGCAACCCCCCCCGGCCACCAGGAACCGGCGCTGCCCGGCAACCCCCCCCGGCCACCAGGAACCGGCGCTGCCCAGCAACCCCCCCCGGCCACCAGGAACCGGCGCTGCCCGGTAACCCCCCCCGGCCACCAGGAACCGGCGCTGCCCGGCAACCCCCCCCGGCCACCAGGAACCGGCGCTGCCCGGCAACCCCCCCCGGCCACCAGGAACCGGCGCTGCCCGGCAACCCCCCCCGGCCACCAGGAACCGGCGCTGCCCGGCAACCCCCCCCGGCCACCAGGAACCGGCGCTGCCCGGCAACCCCCCCCGGCCACCAGGAACCGGCGCTGCCCGGCAACCCCCCCCGGCCACCAGGAACCGGCGCTGCCCGGCAACCCCCCCCGGCCACCAGGAACCGGCGCTGCCCGGCAACCCCCCTCCCGGCCACCAGGAACCGGCGCTGCCCGGCAACCCCCCTCCCGGCCACCAGGAACCGGCGCTGCCCGGCAACCCCCCCCCCGGCCACCAGGAACCGGCGCTGCCCGGCAACCCCCCCCCCGGCCACCAGGAACCGGCGCTGCCCGGCAAACACCCCCCCGGCCACCAGGAACCGGCGCTGCCCGGCAACCCCCCCCCGGCCACCAGGAACCGGCGCTGCCCGGCAACCCCCCCCCGGCCACCAGGAACCGGCGCTGCCCGGCAACCCCCCCCCGGCCACCAGGAACCGGCGCTGCCCGGCAACCCCCCCCCGGCCACCAGGAACCGGCGCTGCCCGGCAAACACCCCCCCGGCCACCAGGAACCGGCGCTGCCCGGCAACCCCCCTCCCGGCCACCAGGAACCGGCGCTGCCCGGCAACCCCCCTCCCAGCCACCAGGAACCGGCGCTGCCCGGCAACCCCCCCCGGCCACCAGGAACCGGCGCTGCCCGGCAACCCCCCCCCCGGCCACCAGGAACCGGCGCTGCCCGGCAAACACCCCCCCGGCCACCAGGAACCGGCGCTGCCCGGCAACCCCCCCCGGCCACCAGGAACCGGCGCTGCCCGGCAACCCCCCCCGGCCACCAGGAACCGGCGCTGCCCGGCAACCCCCCCCCGGCCACCAGGAACCGGCGCTGCCCGGCAACCCCCCCCGGCCACCAGGAACCGGCGCTGCCCGGCAAACACCCCCCCGGCCACCAGGAACCGGCGCTGCCCGGCAACCCCCCCCCACCAGGAACCGGCGCTGCCCGGCAACCCCCCCCGGCCACCAGGAACCGGCGCTGCCCGGCAAACACCCCCCCGGCCACCAGGAACCGGCGCTGCCCGGCAACCCCCCCCGGCCACCAGGAACCGGCGCTGCCCGGCAACCCCCCCCGGCCACCAGGAACCGGCGCTGCCCAGCAACCCCCCCCGGCCACCAGGAACCGGCGCTGCCCAGCAACCCCCCCCGGCCACCAGGAACCGGCGCTGCCCGGCAACCCCCCCCGGCCACCAGGAACCGGCGCTGCCCAGCAACCCCCCCCCCGGCCACCAGGAACCGGCGCTGCCCGGCAACCCCCCCCGGCCACCAGGAACCGGCGCTGCCCGGCAACCCCCCCCGGCCACCAGGAACCGGCGCTGCCCGGCAACCCCCCCCGGCCACCAGGAACCGGCGCTGCCCGGCAACCCCCCCCGGCCACCAGGAACCGGCGCTGCCCGGCAACCCCCCCCGGCCACCAGGAACCGGCGCTGCCCGGCAACCCCCCCCGGCCACCAGGAACCGGCGCTGCCCGGCAACCCCCCCCGGCCACCAGGAACCGGCGCTGCCCGGCAACCCCCCCCGGCCACCAGGAACCGGCGCTGCCCGGCAACCCCCCTCCCGGCCACCAGGAACCGGCGCTGCCCGGCAACCCCCCTCCCGGCCACCAGGAACCGGCACTGCCCGGCAACCCCCCCCCCGGCCACCAGGAACCGGCGCTGCCCGGCAACCCCCCCCCCGGCCACCAGGAACCGGCGCTGCCCGGCAAACACCCCCCCGGCCACCAGGAACCGGCGCTGCCCGGCAACCCCCCCCGGCCACCAGGAACCGGCGCTGCCCGGCAACCCCCCCCCGGCCACCAGGAACCGGCGCTGCCCGGCAACCCCCCCCCGGCCACCAGGAACCGGCGCTGCCCGGCAACCCCCCCCCGGCCACCAGGAACCGGCGCTGCCCGGCAAACACCCCCCCGGCCACCAGGAACCGGCGCTGCCCGGCAACCCCCCTCCCGGCCACCAGGAACCGGCGCTGCCCGGCAACCCCCCTCCCGGCCACCAGGAACCGGCGCTGCCCGGCAACCCCCCCCGGCCACCAGGAACCGGCGCTGCCCGGCAACCCCCCCCCCGGCCACCAGGAACCGGCGCTGCCCGGCAAACACCCCCCCGGCCACCAGGAACCGGCGCTGCCCGGCAACCCCCCCCGGCCACCAGGAACCGGCGCTGCCCGGCAACCCCCCCCGGCCACCAGGAACCGGCGCTGCCCGGCAACCCCCCCCCGGCCACCAGGAACCGGCGCTGCCCGGCAACCCCCCCCGGCCACCAGGAACCGGCGCTGCCCGGCAAACACCCCCCCGGCCACCAGGAACCGGCGCTGCCCGGCAACCCCCCCCGGCCACCAGGAACCGGCGCTGCCCGGCAACCCCCCCAGCCACCAGGAACCGGCGCTGCCCGGCAACCCCCCCCGGCCACCAGGAACCGGCGCTGCCCGGCAAACACCCCCCTCCCGGCCACCAGGAACCGGCGCTGCCCGGCAACCCCCCCCCCGGCCACCAGGAACCGGCGCTGCCCGGCAACCCCCCCCGGCCACCAGGAACCGGCGCTGCCCGGCAAACACCCCCCCGGCCACCAGGAACCGGCGCTGCCCGGCAACCCCCCCCCCGGCCACCAGGAACCGGCGCTGCCCGGCAACACCCCTCCCAGCCACCAGGAACCGGCGCTGCCCGGCAACCCCCCCCGGCCACCAGGAACCGGCGCTGCCCGGCAAACACCCCCCCGGCCACCAGGAACCGGCGCTGCCCGGCAAACACCCCCCCGGCCACCAGGAACCGGCGCTGCCCGGCAACCCCCCTCCCGGCCACCAGGAACCGGCGCTGCCCAGCAACCCCCCCGGCCACCAGGAACCGGCGCTGCCCAGCAACCCCCCCCCCCCGGCCACCAGGAACCGGCGCTGCCCAGCAACCCCCCCCGGCCACCAGGAACCGGCGCTGCCCGGCAACCCCCCTCCCGGCCACCAGGAACCGGCGCAGCCCGGCAAACACCCCCCGGCCACCAGGAACCGGCGCTGCCCGGCAAACACCCCCCCGGCCACCAGGAACCTGCGCTGCCCGGCAACCCCCCCCAGCCACCAGGAACCGGCGCTGCCCAGCAACCCCCCCCGGCCACCAGGAACCGGCGCTGCCCGGCAAACACCCCCCCGGCCACCAGGAACCGGCGCTGCCCGGCAAACACCCCCCCGGCCACCAGGAACCGGCGCTGCCCGGCAAACACCCCCCCGGCCACCAGGAACCGGCGCTGCCCGGCAACCCCCCCTGGCCACCAGGAACCGGCGCTGCCCGGCAAACACCCCCCCGGCCACCAGGAACCGGCGCTCCCGGCAAACACCCCCCCGGCCACCAGGAACTGGCGCTGCCCGGCAACCCCCCCTGGCCACCAGGAACCGCGCTGCCCGGCAACCCCCCCCCCCCCCCGGCCACCAGGAACCGGCGCTGCCCGGCAACCCCCCTCCCGGCCACCAGGAACCGGCGCTGCCCAGCAACCCCCCCCGGCCACCAGGAACCGGCGCTGCCCGGCAACCCCCCTCCCGGCCACCAGGAACCGGCGCTGCCCGGCAAACACCCCCCGGCCACCAGGAACCGGCGCTGCCCGGCAACCCTCCCCCCCGGCCACCAGGAACCGGCGCTGCCCGGCAACCCCCCTCCCGGCCACCAGGAACCGGCGCTGCCCAGCAACACCCCCAAAGAGCTGCTGGGGCCCAGCCCTGCCCCCTTTCCCCTCTTTCTCCTCCCCAGGGCTGGGCCCTGCACCCCCCGCCGGCCTGCCTGGTGCTGACAGGGGGGCTCTTGGGTCTCCCACAGTTCTCCTTGGAGTCGAGCTGCTCGGGAAAGTCCAGCGCGTCCCTGGTGCGAGTCGCCCGCCTCTCGTCCAGCTGCACCCCGATGCTGGCAGGGGTCCTGGAGCTCGGCCTGCCGCTGGACCCCGCCTGGGAGTTCCCCCGATACAAGTAGGGCCTGGCTCCCGGCAGACGGGGGGTCACCTCGTGCTGCCCCACTGTGTGGGGCCCGGGTGTGTCCCAGCCCGCGCGCGGCTCTGAGACCGGGCTCTGGGCGGCTCTGCTGAGCTCTCCGTGGGGCCCTGCAGCCTTCCAGCCACGTGCACACAGACTGACTGCTCAGCCCTCCTGCGTCTCCACGGGGCGCTGAGCCCCCGGCCTGCCTCGGTCTCCACGGGGCGCCCTGCCTCGCTCAGCCGGGCCTGGGGCTCCGCGGGGCACCCTGCCTCGCTCAGCCGGGCCTGGGTCTCCACGGGGCGCCCTGCCTCGCTCAGCCAGGCCTGGGTCTCCGCGGGGCGCCCTGCCTCGCTCAGCCGGGCCTGGGGCTCCGCGGGGCGCCCTGCCTCGCTCAGCCGGGCCTGGGGCTCCCTGGGGCGCCCTGCCTCACACAGCCGGGCCTGGGGCTCCGCGGGGCGCCCTGCCTCGCTCAGCCGGGCCTGGGTCTCCACGGGGTGCCCTGCCTCGCTCAGCCGGGCCTGGGGCTCCCTGGGGCGCCCTGCCTCGCTCACCCGGGCCTGGGTCTCCACGGGGCGCCCTGCCTCGCTCAGCCGGGCCTGGGTCTCCACGGGGTGCCCTGCCTCGCTCAGCCGGGCCTGGGGCTCCCTGGGGCGCCCTGCCTCGCTCAGCCGGGCCTGGGTCTCCACGGGGCGCCCTGCCTCGCTCAGCCGGGCCTGGGGCTCCGCGGGGCGCCCTGCCTCGCTCAGCCGGGCCTGGGTCTCCACGGGGCGCCCTGCCTCGCTCAGCCGGGCCTGGGTCTCCACGGGGCGCCCTGCCTCGCTCAGCCGGGCCTGGGGCTCCCTGGGGCGCCCCGCCTCGCTCAGCCGGGCCTGGGGCTCCGCGGGGCGCCCTGCCTCGCTCAGCCGGGCCTGGGTCTCCACGGGGCGCTCTGCCTCGCTCAGCCGGGCCTCGGTCTCCACGGGGCGCCCTGCCTCGCTCAGCCGGGCCTGGGGCTCCGCGGGGCGCCCTGCCTCGCTCAGCCGGGCCTGGGGCTCCGCGGGGCGCCCTGCCTCGCTCAGCCGGGCCTGGGGCTCCGCGGGGCGCCCTGCCTCGCTCAGCCGGGCCTGGGGCTCCGCGGGGCGCCCTGCCTCGCTCAGCCGGGCCTGGGGCTCCCTGGGGCGCCCTGCCTCACACAGCCGGGCCTGGGGCTCCGCGGGGCGCCCTGCCTCGCTCAGCCGGGCCTGGGGCTCCGCGGGGCGCCCTGCCTCGCTCAGCCGGGCCTGGGGCTCCCTGGGGCGCCCTGCCTCGCTCAGCCGGGCCTGGGTCTCCACGGGGCGCCCTGCCTCGCTCAGCCGGGCCTGGGTCTCCACGGGGCGCCCTGCCTCGCTCAGCCGGGCCTGGGGCTCCGCGGGGCGCCCTGCCTCGCTCAGCCAGGCCTGGGTCTCCACGGGGCGCCCTGCCTCGCTCAGCCGGGCCTGGGGCTCCCTGGGGCGCCCTGCCTCACACAGCCGGGCCTGGGGCTCCGCGGGGCGCCCTGCCTCGCTCAGCCGGGCCTGGGGCTCCGCGGGGCGCCCTGCCTCGCTCAGCCGGGCCTGGGGCTCCCTGGGGCGCCCTGCCTCGCTCAGCCGGGCCTGGGTCTCCACGGGGCGCCCTGCCTCGCTCAGCCGGGCCTGGGTCTCCACGGGGCGCCCTGCCTCGCTCAGCCGGGCCTGGGGCTCCGCGGGGCGCCCTGCCTCGCTCAGCCGGGCCTGGGTCTCCACGGGGCGCCCCGCCTCGCTCAGCTTGGCCTGGGGCTCCCTGGGGCGCCCTGCCTCGCTCAGCCGGGCCTGGGGCTCCGCGGGGCGCCCTGCCTCGCTCAGCCGGGCCTGGGTCTCCACGGGGCGCCCTGCCTCGCTCAGCCGGGCCCGGGTCTCCACGGGGCGCCCCGCCTCGCTCAGCTGGGCCTGGGGCTCCCTGGGGCGCCCTACCTCGCTCAGCCGGGCCTGGGGCTCCGCGGGGCGCCCTGCCTCGCTCAGCCGGGCCTGGGGCTCCCTGGGGCGCCCTGCCTCGCTCAGCCGGGCCTGGGGCTCCCTGGGGCGCCCTGCCTCGCTCAGCCGGGCCTGGGGCTCCGCGGGGCACCTGCCTCGCTCAGCCGGGCCTGGGGCTCCGCGGGGCGCCCTGCCTCGCTCAGCCGGGCCTGGGGCTCCCTGGGGCGCCCTGCCTCGCTCAGCCGGGCCTGGGGCTCCGCGGGGCGCCCTGCCTCGCTCAGCCGGGCCTGGGGCTCCGCGGGGCGCCCTGCCTCGCTCAGCCGGGCCTGGGGCTCCGCGGGGCGCCCTGCCTCGCTCAGCCGGGCCTGGGGCTCCCTGGGGCGCCCTGCCTTGCTCAGCCGGGCCTGGGGCTCCCTGGGGCGCCCTGCCTCGCTCAGCCGGGCCTGGGGCTCCGTGGGGCGCCCTGCCTCGCTCAGCCGGGCCTGGGGCTCCCCGGGGCGCCCTGCCTCGCTCAGCCGGGCCTGGGGCTCCCTGGGGCGCCCTGCCTCGCTCAGCCGGGCCTGGGGCTCCCTGGGGCGCCCTGCCTCGCTCAGCCGGGCCTGGGGCTCCCTGGGGCGCCCTGCCTCGCTCAGCCGGGCCTGGGGCTCCCTGGGGCGCCCTGCCTCACACAGCCGGGCCTGGGGCTCCCTGGGGCGCCCTGTCTCGCTCAGCCGGGCCTGCCGGCCATGGCCCCCCTCCTGCCACTCACAAGGGTCTCCCCGCAGGCTGGTGCTCGGCAAGCTGCTGGGCGAGGGCTGCTTTGGCCAGGTGGTGCGAGCCGAGGCCTACGGGCTGGACAGAGCCAGGCCAGACAGAGCCGTCACGGTGGCTGTGAAGATGCTCAAAGGTAACGGGGCTGTTCCGGGCCGTGTCCCGGGCGGGGGCTCCCGTCTCAGCCCTGCCTGGGCAGCCCCCCTGCCCCCCGTGACCGTCTCCCTGCGCCCCCAGACAGCGCCACAGACAAGGACCTGGCCGACCTGATCTCCGAGATGGAGATGATGAAACTGATGGACAAGCACAAGAACATCATCAACCTGCTGGGAGTCTGCACGCAGGACGGTGCGGGAGGGGCCGCCGGGCTCGGTGGGGGAGGGGCCGCCGGGCTGGGTGCGGGAGGGGCCGCCGGGCTGGGTGCGGGAGGGGCCGCTGGGCTGGGTGCGGGAGGGGCCGCCGGGCTCGGTGGGGGAGGGGCCGCTGGGCTGGGTGCGGGAGGGGCCGCCGGGCTGGGTGCGGGAGGGGCCGCCGGGCTGGGTGCGGGAGGGGCCGCCGGGCTGGGTGCGGGAGGGGCCGCCGGGCTGGGTGCGGGAGGGGCCGCCGGGCTGGGTGGGGGAGGGGCCGCCGGGCTGGGTGCGGGAGGGGCTGCCAGGTGTGTGGGGGAGGGGCTGCCGGGCCGGTGGCTGGGTGGGGGGGGGAGGGGCTGCCGGGCTCGGTGCGGGAGGGGCTGCCGGGCTCGGTGCGGGAGGGGCTGCCCAGTGGGTGTGGGAGGGGCTGGGTGCCAGGCTCGGTGTGGGAGGGGCTGCCAGGGGCTGTGGGGGGGAGGGGCTGCCAGGCTGGGTGTGGGAGGGGCTGCCAGGGGCTGGGGGGGGGAGGGGCTGCCGGGCTCGGTGCGGGAGGGGCTGCCGGGCTCGGTGCGGGAGGGGCTGCCAGGTGTGTGGGGGAGGGGCTGCCGGGCTCGGTGTGGGAGGGGCTGCCAGGTGTGTGGGGGAGGGGCTGCCGGGCTCGGTGCGGGAGGGGCTGCCGGGCTCGGTGCGGGAGGGGCTGCCCAGTGGGTGTGGGAGGGGCTGCCGGGCTCGTGCGGGGTGGAACAGGGAGGGTTGCTGTATTTGGGAGGGGTCGCTGCCACGCTTGAGGGGTCTGGGGGCTGCTCACATCTGAGCAAAGGCAGAGCAGGCTGGGGCTGGCGGGGGCGCTGCCCCCCTTCGTGCCCGGGGGGCTGAGCCGGGCCCCGGAGCTGGCGGGGCTGACGGGGCCGGGCCGCACGGCAGGGCCGCTGTTCGTGCTGGTGGAGTTTGCCTCCAAGGGGAACCTGCGGGAATACCTGCGCGCCCGGCGCCCGCCCACGCCCGACTACACCTTCGACGTGCGCGCCATGCCCGAGGAGCAGCTCTCCTTCAAGGACCTGGTCTCCTGCAGCTACCAGGTGGCCCGTGGCATGGAGTACCTGGAGTCCAAGAGGGTGAGCTGGCGCCCAGGCTGCTCCAGCTCCTTCCGGGGCAGAGGGGCTGGGCACTGCCTGGCACAGGCTCCCCCAAGGGGCTGCCCAGAGTGGACATGGCGGAGGGGCTCCCTGTGGGGGCTGCTAATGGGCCCCCCCAGCCCAGCCCTGGGTGCGGGTGCCAGGCCGTGGCGGGAGGTCAGAGGTTATTTGGCCAGGCCCATGACAAACGTCTGGCTCCGTCCCCTCCCTGCAGTGCGTCCACAGGGACCTGGCCGCCCGCAACGTGCTGGTGACCGAGGAGAATGTGCTGAAAATCGCCGACTTCGGCCTTGCCCGGGACGTCCACGACATCGACTATTATAAGAAAACCAGCAACGTGAGCGGGGTGGGGCCGAGGGGCGGGGCGGGGGCGGGGCTGATGGGAGGGGTGGGGCTGATGGGAGGGGCGGGGCCGAGGGGTGGGGCGGGGCTGACGGGAGGGGCGGGGCCGAGGGGCGGGGCTGATGGGAGGGGCGGGGCCAGGCGGCCGTCATTGCGCAGCAGCCGTGGCTCAGGTTTGCTGTCTCCGCAGGGCCGGCTGCCGGTGAAGTGGATGGCGCCCGAGGCCCTGTTCGACAGAGTGTACACGCACCAGAGCGACGTGTGAGCCGGGGCGGCCCCGCCAGGGCTAGCGGGGAACACGCCGATGGGCGCTGGGGCTCCCGTGGCCGTGCCAGGCCTGACCCTTGCTCTGTCCCCAGGTGGTCCTTTGGGATTCTGCTGTGGGAGATCTTCACGCTGGGGGGCTCCCCGTACCCCGGCATCCCAGTGGAGGAGCTCTTCAAGCTGCTGAAGGAAGGGCACCGCATGGACAAGCCCTCCAACTGCACCCATGAGCTGTGAGTGCCGCTGCCCCGGGGGGGAGGAGGGCTTGCTCCGGCTGACGGCTCTGTCCTGCTTTCCAGGTACGTGCTGATGCGGGAGTGCTGGCACGCGGCCCCCACCCAGCGCCCCACCTTCAAGCAGTTGGTGGAGGGGCTGGACAAGACCCTGGCAGCTGTCTCGGAGGAGGTAGGTTGGCCGAGCACGCCTCCCTGTGTCGGGTTCCCTGCCCGGGCAGCGCCCCGCAAGCCGACGGCTCTCTCCCTTCCCGCAGTACCTGGAGCTGGCCATGCCCTTCGAGCAGTACTCCCCCTCCTGCGAGGACACCGGCAGCACCTGCTCCTCCGACGACTCTGTCTTCACCCACGAGCCCCTGCCCGGCGCCCCCTGCCTCTCCTACCACAGCGGGAGGGCGCCAGGGCCGCGGGGCTGGCGCGGCTCCCCCGAGGCCAGGCCGTTCTGAGGGCCCCGCCCCGCCCTGTACATAGCCACCAGAGCAGTGTCCCCCGGGCACTGAAATCTTGCTGGATAAATTATTTTGGAATAGAGCCTCTGGCTGCAGGTTTCTTGGTTGCCCCGGGGCAGGGCGGGGGCTGCTGCCAGGCGGGGGCCGAGCCCAGACCCTTCCTGTGGGGATGTTCCCCAGCCCCCTCCTTCCTCGCCCTGCCTCACGAGGCTTCTGCCTTGTGTGTCCTGGGCCCGGGCCGCCCCTCATCCCCGCTGTGGCTGCGGGTCCCTGTCCCTGTCCCTGTCTGCCTGTGGCACCCCAAAGCGGCAGCTGGCTCTGGCCAGGACGCCAGCTCCGGAGCCGACAAGCCAGGCCCGGGCCCATCCGGCTGCCTGAAGAGGGGCTGCAGACTCGCCTGGCCTGAGGCGGGAGCTGGGGGGCTGCCCCATGCCGCTGCCTAGAGGGCTGGGCGGGGGGCGAGTAGGCCCCTCCCCACAACGGTGGGGTGTAGTCAGGCTGGGGGAGGGGAAACCGTTGCCCTCCCAGCAGGGTGGTGCCCCGTGGGTCGGGGCAGGGCCCGTGGGGGGGGTGGGGTGCAGACCCACGGCTCCTGCCCGTTGGCTCAGTGCCCAGCTGGCAGGGGGCAGAATTGCTTCCTGCAGCCAGGGCCCCGCCAGCCGGAGCCGGGCTGGCCCAACCCTGGGGGGCAGGACCCCGGCCCTGTTCCTAGCCCAGGCCAAGCGCTGCTGCTTTGCCCTGGCCGGTCCCCTCCTGCCCCGTCCCGCGGAGCTGCCAGGGCCAGTCGGGCCACGCGGCCGGGAGCCCCTGCGCTGCTGGCTCCGAGCAGGGCCCGATGCACCTGTGTCCTGGGCGGGGGCGGGGCGGCCACATCTGCTCTGCCTTAGCTGCTCCGGCCCTAAGCCACCGTGACCTCCGCTCCCAGCGCCTCCCGAACCTGATCCCGCAGCTGCCAGCCTGCTCCGGCTGGGAAGAACGTCCGGGCAGACTGCCCCCCCCAGCCGCCTGCCGGAGCCCCTGCCACAGCGCCCCATGGCTTGCTGGGGGGCGGGCAGTGCCAGCCCTGCGGGGAATTCCAGCTGCAGCCTCGTGCTGGGGCCCCGCTTTGGAGCCCCCTGCTCTGGCTGGGTCTCTGCCCAGAGCCTGGGCACCCAGCAGCCGGGGCTGCAGCTGTCCCTAGCCCCAGGCCCTGCTGGGCTCGGGTTTCCGTCCCCGGGGACTCGCCTCGCTTGGGCAGCATTGGGTTTCGCGGGGCCGTTAGCTGCAGGAGCCTCCCCCGCCAGCTGCGGCTGCAGCTGCCCTTCCCGGCCCCCGAGAGAGGCAGGCGGGGCCAGGCCCTGGCAGCCTGGGGCGGTTGGCGATCTGGTGTTGGCTGGCCTGGTCCCCCTCTGCCCCGCGGGGTCAGCCTGCTCCCGCAAGCACAGTCCAGCTCTTTGGGCACTGGGGTCAGCGCCTGTGGCAGCGCGTGGCCCAGGGCAGGGCACCCAGCTGCCCCTCACGGTGCAGGTGGGAGTCGGGGCGGGGGCTGACTGGCAGTGCCAGCTGTGCCAGGTGGGCGAAGGGCGGCTCCTAGCACTAGGGGACTGCGGCTCAGGGCTCGGCACAGGCAGGGGCGCTCTGCTCCGACGGGTGGTTCTCAGGGTGACGCGTCTCTGGGGAGCCCTCGAGGCGCCGCGCCGCCCGTCCCTGCCCGCGGGTCCCTGAGAGCTGGGCGAGGCGCGCGGGCTGCTGGCCCTGTGCTGTGAGTGGTGCCCGTACCACTCCCTGGCAGGCCGGCCCTGGAGGTCACACAGCCCTTCCCCGCCCGCCCGCTGGCACCCCGAGCTGCCCGGCCCGTCACAGCAAAGCCTGGCCGGGTGCATCCTCCTCCGGGTGCTGCTGGGCAGGGGCGGGTGTCTGCCTTCCCCCCTCTCCCGCAGGCACCCTACCCCCGCCTGGCTGGAGCTACCCTTCCCAGCCCGCTCCCCAGCTCTGTCCCGCCCTCCGGCGCCTGGGCAGCTGCCCTCCGCGCTGGCAATTCCTGCGCCTCCTCATGCAGGCAGACGGGCAGGCCCTGCCCAGCCACAGAGCAGCGACCAGAGCCTGGGACCGGGCACCGAGCCACGGACAAAGCAGAGCCTGGCAGCCAGCAGGGCGGGCGGGCGCCGGGGCAGGCAAGAGCCACCCTGGGCCAGGAGAAGGTGTTTGACCAGAAATGGTGCTAGAAGCCCCGCCCCATGGCCTGCCCCACAGCGCTGCCTGTCCCGTGCCCGCCACGCCCCACGGCCTGCCCCACAGCGCTGCCTGTCCCGTGCCCGCCACGCCCCACGGCCCGCCCCACAGCGCTGCCTGTCCCGTGCCCGCCACGCCCCACGGCCTGCCCCACAGCGCTGCCTGTCCCGGGCCCGCCACGCCCCACGGCCTGCCCCACAGCGCTGCCTGTCCCGTGCCCGCCACGCCCCACGGCCTGCCCCACAGCGCTGCCTGTCCCCGTGCCCGCCACGCCCCACGCCCCGCCCTGCTTCCTGCCCGGTGCTCAGCCTCCCTGCCCTCTGCTTGGTGCTCAGTGTGGGGCGGGGAAGGACGCGGCTTGGGAGCGCCCTGTGTCAGGTGCCCTGTTTTCCCAGCTCACTTGGTGTCTCCCTCCCTCGTCCCCGGCCTGGGGCCACTGGCAGCTGTGGGGAGGGGCTCAGTGAACGTTCGCCAGGCCCGGGCAGGTGGAGGGACACAAGGGGCAGTGTTTGTGCCAGGAGCCGGCAGGCCTCCCCCCAGGCGGGCGGCGGGGGTGAGCAGCAAGCAGGCCCGGCTCCCCGCCTGCCCTGGGCCTGGCAGGGGGCTGGCGGGCCAGGGAAGAAGCTGGTGCCACAGTCGCTGCTCTGTCAGGGCCCTTCCTGCGGCGGAGTCCGGGCCCACGGCTGCTCAGCGGGCAGAGGGCTGAGCTACCCCTGGCGCCTGTGGGTCTCACCCCCATAGTGGCTGTTGCGGGTGAGCTGGCAGGACAGCCCCCATGCAGCCTGTCGAATGGCGCCATCCCAGTGCTGGGGAGCTGGGCAGCCCCCTCGCGGGGTGGGCAAGGCCCTGCCGGGGACGCGGGCTGGTCTGTGCTGGGCGTGGTGCAGTGGCTGCTGAGGCCGCAGGGCCGGGGGTGCGTGGGAGCAGCGTGGGGGCTGCAGCTGAGCGGGGGTGGGGCCCAGCGAGCCCACAGCAGCTGGAGCGTTTTATTGTCAAACATTCCTGATCTTTTCTGTCAGGGCTGAACCAATTGTCCTTAATCCGCCGGCTCCGCGGGCACAGCAAGTGCGGCTGAGCCGCCGACAGCCTGTCCCGGGAACAGGCCGCTTTTGTGCCAGAGGATTTGCGGCACAGCCGGTAAATCCCGCTGGCTTCCTGTTCCCACACGCGCTCTCCCAGCCGGAGACCCGCAGGCCTGGGACGCTGCCCAGCTCTGCCTCCCGCCTGCCCGCCACGGCCCCATCTCTCTGCTGGGCTGCGGGGCCAGGCTGCGCCCCGCTGGGGGCAGGGTCGGGGCCGCCCCAGGCCTGCACAGGAGAGCTGAGCACACCCCTGGGCTCCCCTGGCCCTGCCCAGCTGCTTGGCACTCACGGCTTAGCCCTCTGCAGCGCGTCCTGCCAGGCCTGCTGGGGGCGGGCTGGCCACCGGGGGGCGTGAGCTGCCTTTCCGGGGCGCAGCAGAAGCTGAGAGCTTCCCCAAACCAGGCACGAGGGAGGCCCAAGCGCTCTTCCCCCGCCCCCTGGCACCGGGGCTCGCACGAGGATCCATGGCAGATTAACCGGCTTCCAGGAACAGAAAGCCGGGCATGTTCCCCCCTTGCTGGGCGTGGCCCGGCCCTGGCACCAGTGGCATGAGCTGGGCACCCTGCCGTGCATGGCAGGCCCCGGCTCCGGGCGTGGGACTGGCAGGGGCAGGCATGTGCTGGAGCCGATTGTGCTCCAGGTCTCTGGCAGCCCCTGGGGGGGACTAGCTCTGGGAGCCTGGGGGGCCGGCCCGGGGGGGGGCCGCCCGCCTTGGAAATGGCGCAGGCTGAGAGCGCCACCTGCTGGCCGCCGGGGAGCTGCAGCCCCGGGTGCGCCCCTGTGGCCCGGGCGGCTGGGGGAGGTGGCCTTGGTGCCGATGGGCAGCGGGCTGCTCAGTCCCAGCCCGCCCTGCTGGCCCCGGCCCAGAAGCTGCGTTGGTGGCCACGCCCGTGGCCGGAGGGGTCTCCCAGAGCAGCTCCCGTCGGCTCCTCCAGGCGCCCCCGAAACGCAGGCACTGGACATGGGGCCGGCTCCTCCGACGGGCAGCGCACGTGCCGGCCGGCGCCCGGTGGCAGGGGTGGGTGCAGGCCCAGGCTGCAGGACGTCGCCCTGTCGTGCGGCGCGGCCACGCTCCGTGCACTCGACCGAGCCGGCCCGCGCCCTGGCGTCCACAGCGGCCAGTCTCGGCCCGGTGGCTGGAAGGCGGCCCGGGGACAAGACGCCGTCGGGGGGAACCGCAGCCACAGCCACAGCCTGTCCCGAGCCCCCTGGCGGGGCCCTGAGCTCAGACACCCCGTGCAGACAGAGCAGGGGCCGGGGAAGTGGGACCCAGGGTGGGCCTGGGGGCAGGAAGGAAGATCAGACCGAGCTCCCAGCCAGGGCGGGCCGAGCCCTCGTGGAAAGCGGCGCCCCTCGGGTTAGCAGAGGCCGCGTGGCCCGTGGCGCGGTGGGGCCCTGCCAGAGGAGCCGGGGGCGAGGCAGTGAGCGCGCTGGGGGTAGCTGCGGGGACACGGCGCGGAGCCGACAGCCTGAGACTCCCTTGCGCTCGGGGAGGCAGGAGGGCTCCGGAGGCTCAGCCTCAGCGTTCCTGCCTGGAGGCGCAAGGACTCGCGGTTCGGACGCTGGCGGCACCGTGATCTCGTGTGGGGGGCCAGGAGAGCGGGGGCGCTGGGGGGCCACGGCCGTGGCCAGGAGAGGCGTGTGCCGGTGCTGGCGGGGCCAGGAGAGCGGGGGGGCGCAGGGCGCAGTGCCCGGGGTGCAGCCTGTTAATTGAACCCCCCCAGTGCCCGGGGTGCAGCCTGTTAATTGACCCCCCCCAGTGCCAGGGGTGCAGCCTGTTAATTGAACCCCCCCAGTGCCAGGGGTGCAGCCTGTTAATTGACCCCCTCCAGTGCCCAGGGCGCAGGGTGCAGCCTGTTAATTGAACCCCCCCCAGTGCCCGGGGTGCAGCCTGTTAATTGAACCCCCCCCAGTGCCCGGGGTGCAGCCTGTTAATTGAACCCCCCCAGTGCCAGAGGTGCAGCCTGTTAATTGACCCCCTCCAGTGCCCAGGGTGCAGGGTGCAGCCTGTTAATTGAACCCCCCCCAGTGCCCGGGGTGCAGCCTGTTAATTGACCCCCCCCAGTGCCAGGGGTGCAGCCTGTTAATTGAACCCCCCCAGTGCCAGAGGTGCAGCCTGTTAATTGACCCCCTCCAGTGCCCAGGGCGCAGCCTGTTAATTGACCCCCCCCCAGTGCCCGGGGCGCAGGGCGCAGCCTGTTAATTGAACCCCCCCCAGTGCCCGGGGCGCAGCCTGTTAATTGAACCCCCCCCAGTGCCCGGGGTGCAGCCTGTTAATTGACCCCCCCCAGTGCCCGGGGTGCAGCCTGTTAATTGACCCCCCCCAGTGCCAGGGGTGCAGCCTGTTAATTGAACCCCCCCAGTGCCAGGGGTGCAGCCTGTTAATTGACCCCCTCCAGTGCCCAGGGTGCAGCCTGTTAATTGACCCCCTCCAGTGCCCAGGGTGCAGCCTGTTAATTGACCCCCTCCAGTGCCCGGGGCGCAGGGTGCAGCCTGTTACTTGAACCCCCCCCAGTGCCCAGGGTGCAGCCTGTTAATTGACCCCCCCAGTGCCCGGGGTGCAGCCTGTTAATTGACCCCTCCCCCAGTGCCCAGGGTGCAGCCTGTTAATTGACCCCCCCAGTGCCCAGGGTGCAGCCTGTTAATTGAACCCCCCCCCCAGTGCCCAGGGTGCAGCCTGTTAATTGACCCCCCCAGTGCCCAGGGTGCAGCCTGTTAATTGACCCCCCCCCCAGTGCCCAGGGTGCAGCCTGTTAATTGACCCCCCCAGTGCCCGGGGTGCAGCCTGTTAATTGAACCCCCCCCAGTGCCCGGGGTGTAGCCTGTTAATTGACCCCCCCCCCAGTGCCCGGTGCAGCCTGTTAATTGAACTCCCCCCAGTGCCCGGGGTGCAGCCTGTTAATTGACACCCCCCCAGTGCCCGGGGTGTAGCCTGTTAATTGACCCCCACCAGTGCCCTGGTTGTAGCCTGTTAATTGACCCCCCCCAGTGTCCGGGGTGCAGCCTGTTAATTGACACCCCCCCCAGTGCCCGGGGTGCAGCCTGTTAATTGAACCCCCCCCCCTAGTGCCCGGGGCTCAGGACGACACTTCCTGCGGGTTTCAGGAGCTTTCACCACTGGGAGCCTCCCTCGCGGTTCACTGGCAGCTGCCCAGCACCCCCAGGCTGAGCCCAGCAGCCTGCTCCCCCAGCCGGGCTTGGGGCGAAGGTGCCCTGGCGGCCAGGCCTGGCTGGGGGTTGGCTGCTGCAGAGGAGTCCAGGCAGCTCTGGCCTCGGCTGGTCTGGGCGCTGAGTCTGCCCCGGGTCTCGCTGCCTCCTCCCTTCCCTTCCCAGCGGCCTCTGGGAGCCCCCTCACAGAGCGGCGCTGGGCCAGGCCGTCGCCAGCCCTGTCACTGGGCAGCCCCGACCGGCTGTCCCCGGCTCCCCGCCGCCTCGGCAGATCTGCACCCGGCAAAGGGCAGGCGGCTACCGGCCTGGCGCCAGGCGCGCGGGGCCCCACCCCAGACGGAGGAGCCCCCAGCCCTGGAGGGGTTTCTGGCCAAGGAGATGCTGTTAGACTGAGCTTTGCCCACCCGCCACCCGGTGCGGGCGAGGCGCTAGGGGCCACTGGGGTGGGAACTTCGCTCTGGGACCGGGTCCGCTCTGTGAGGTTAGCGGCCCCGGGGGCTGGGACTCCCAGCAGGGGAGGCTGCAGAGGGACATCGTGTCGGCGCTGCCCTTGAGAAGGGCCCGAGGGTGCCTGGAGTCCAGGGTGGCAGGTAGACCCCGCCAAAGAACCGGACACACTTGAGCATGGGTGGCGGGAGCGGGCGGGGCGGGAAGCAGAGCTGGCAGGAGGGTCCGGGGGCCACAGGGCTAGCCAGGCGGGAGACCGGGAAGCAGAGCTGGGGAGGGCTGGGGGCTGCGGGGCTGGATGGGAGAGGGGGAGTGGGAAGCGGAGCTGGCAGGGCGGGTCTGGGGGCTGCGGTGCTGGCCAGGAGGAGGGGGGGGGGCCGCAGGGCTGGCCAGCAGGAATGGGGGGCACAGGAAGCAGAGCTGGGGGGGCCACGGGGCTAGCCGGAAGGGAGACCGGGAAGCAGAGCTGGGGAGGGCTGGGGGCTGCGGGGCTGGATGGGAGAGGGGGAGTGGGAAGCGGAGCTGGCAGGGCGGGTCTGGGGGCTGCGGTGCTGGCCAGGAGGAAGGGGGGGGGCCGCAGGGCTGGCCAGCAGGAATGGGGGGCACAGGAAGCAGAGCTGGGGGGGCCACGGGGCTAGCCGGAAGGGAGACCGGGAAGCAGAGCTGGGGAGGGCTGGGGGCTGCGGGGCTGGATGGGAGAGGGGGAGTGGGAAGCGGAGCTGGCAGGGCGGGTCTGGGGACTGCGGTGCTGGCCAGGAGGAAGGGGGGGGCCGCAGGGCTGGCCAGCAGGAATGGGGGGCACAGGAAGCAGAGCTGGGGGGGCCACGGGGCTAGCCGGAAGGGAGACCGGGAAGCAGAGCTGGGGAGGGCTGGGGGCTGCGGGGCTGGATGGGAGAGGGGGAGTGGGAAGCGGAGCTGGCAGGGCGGGTCTGGGGGCTGCGGTGCTGGCCAGGAGGAAGGGGGGGGGCCGCAGGGCTGGCCAGCAGGAATGGGGGGCACAGGAAGCAGAGCTGGGGGGGCCACGGGGCTAGCCGGAAGGGAGACCGGGAAGCAGAGCTGGGGAGGGCTGGGGGCTGCGGGGCTGGATGGGAGAGGGGGAGTGGGAAGCGGAGCTGGCAGGGCGGGTCTGGGGGCTGCGGTGCTGGCCAGGAGGAAGGGGGGGGGGCCGCAGGGCTGGCCAGCAGGAATGGGGGGCACAGGAAGCAGAGCTGGGGGGGCCACGGGGCTAGCCAGAAGGGAGACCGGGAAGCAGAGCTGGGGAGGGCTGGGGGCTGCGGGGCTGGATGGGAGAGGGGGAGTGGGAAGCGGAGCTGGCAGGGCGGGTCTGGGGGCTGCGGTGCTGGCCAGGAGGAAGGGGGGGGGCCGCAGGGCTGGCCAGCAGGAATGGGGGGCACAGGAAGCAGAGCTGGGGGGGCCACGGGGCTAGCCGGAAGGGAGACCGGGAAGCAGAGCTGGGGAGGGCTGGGGGCTGCGGGGCTGGATGGGAGAGGGGGAGTGGGAAGCGGAGCTGGCAGGGCGGGTCTGGGGGCTGCGGTGCTGGCCAGGAGGAAGGGGGGGGGCCGCAGGGCTGGCCAGCAGGAATGGGGGGCACAGGAAGCAGAGCTGGGGGGGCCACGGGGTTAGCCGGAAGGGAGACCGGGAAGCAGAGCTGGGGAGGGCTGGGGGCTGCGGGGCTGGATGGGAGAGGGGGAGTGGGAAGCGGAGCTGGCAGGGCGGGTCTGGGGGCTGCGGTGCTGGCCAGGAGGAGGGGGGGGGGGCCGCAGGGCTGGCCAGCAGGAATGGGGGGCACAGGAAGCAGAGCTGGGGGGGCCACGGGGTTAGCCGGAAGGGAGACCGGGAAGCAGAGCTGGGGAGGGTTGGGGGCCGCAGGGCTGGCCAGGAGGAAGGGGGGGGCCGCGGGGCTGCCCGGGGGAGGGGGGGAAGGGGGGGGGGGCACGGGAAGCAGAGGGGGGGGGGGCCGCGGGGCTGGCCGGAAGGGAGACCGGGAAGCAGAGCTGGGGAGGGTTGGGGGCCGCAGGGCTGGCCGGGAGGAGAGGGGGGGGAGGGGGGGGCCGGGGGCAGAGCGGGGCAGGGCCGGGGGGCGGGGCTGGGGAGGAAGGGGGGCCGGGAAGCAGAGCTGGGGGGGGCCGGGGGGGGGGGGGCACGGGGCTAGCCGGAAGGGAGACCGGGAAGCAGAGCTGGGGAGGGTTGGGGGCCGCGGGGCTGGCCAGGAGGAAGGGGGGGCACAGGAAGCAGAGCTGGGGGGAGCCGCGGGGCTGGCCGGAAGGGAGACCGGGAAGCAGAGCTGGGGAGGGTTGGGGGCCGCGGGGCTGGCCAGGAGGAAGGGGGGGGCACAGGAAGCAGAGCTGGGGGGAGCCGCGGGGCTGGCCGGAAGGGAGACCGGGAAGCAGAGCTGGGGAGGGTTGGGGGCCGCAGGGCTGGCCAGGAGGAAGGGGGGGCACAGGAAGCAGAGCTGGGGGGAGCCGCGGGGCTGGCCGGAAGGGAGACCAGGAAGCAGAGCTGGGGAGGGTTGGGGGCCGCGGGGCTGGACGGGAGCGGGGGGGGGGCGCGGGAAGTGGAGCTGGTGGGGGAGGGGGCACAGCCACTGGCTGCAGCCAGCCGGAGTCCAAGGGGCCGCCCCCCCGGCAGGCGCTCCCTCTAGTTGCTAGTAGAAGCCGGGTGGGGGTGGGGGCGGGGGAGGGGCTGGGAGCTACTCCCCCCACCCCGCTTCTGCTCGCAGCCAGAGGCTCCCAGCTGGGGGGCGGGGCCGCGATTGGCGCTGGGAGCCTCTGGTCGCCAGCAGAAGCCGGGTGGGGGGAGTTCCAGCCCTTCCCCCCGGATTTTGCGTGCGACAACAGGCTCCCGGCACCAATGGCGGCCCCCCTCCCAGTCGCTCCCCGCCCCCGCCAGGCGCCCGCCGGGAATTCAGGGGACACCGGCCATTGCGCAGTGCACACTGCACGTGTCGGGGGTTGTCCTGCCGCACGGAGGGCGCGAATCCCGGACGCCTGGCAACCCCAGCAGGGCCCTGGCCGGCAGAGCGGGGGCAGCCGCAGGGGGATGGGCTGCGCTGCCCTCGCCGGTGCCTTCCCGGGGTCTGTTTCGGGCCAGAAGGTGGCTGGGCTTGTCCAGAGCTCTGGCCTGAGGAGGGACGGACGTGGCCTGTTCCCGCCCCTCCTCCAAGAGCCAGCCTGGCGGTTCTGCTGCTCGGCCCTCAGGGGAGGACTGGCCTGGAGCCTTGCCTGGTCTGGCGAACGCCTGCAGCCCAAGGCCCTGAGAGTCTTCCAGAACCAGCCCGCCCTGCTGCCGGCCCTCACAGGGTGCCCCGAGGCCTGGGCCGGGCCCCTTCTCATGGCCATGCCCCTGCTGGCGGCGTCAGCCCTGGAGGCAAGCCTGGGAGAGACAGCTGCCCTCCTCCGCCATGGCGAGAGCGCGCTCGGATGCCGTGTGTGGGGGCACGTGTCACGTTGCTGGATCTTGGGAGCAGCCAGATCACTGCTGCACCCACGGGGGGGTGTTGGCCCCAGAAATGGTATAGAAGGGGCCATGTGGGGTGTTGAATAGAAGCTCACTGTCTGATAGTCCTGTGTACGCTGGTCATGTGATTGTAGAGTGCCTGCGTGTGAAATTCTAAGCATGGACTTTGTATGGATACTGAATGTTTCCCTGCATGTGAGTGTAGAATGTCTGTGTGTGGAGCTAGGAATCTGTGATCTGTGTGGAGACTGAATGTTTCCCTGCATGTGGTTGAGCATTGGGCAGAGCCCGGCCTGTGGACATGCTAATCAGCGAGGCCCTGTGGGACAATGGCACTCGATGGGCCAAGGACACACCTAAGAATGAGGCTGACACCTGAGGGCTGCCAGCAGGGAGCACAGGGATAGGCCGCTGGCCAGGTGACCTGCTGCAGCCAAGAAGAGACCAGGAAGGAGGGATATAGGGGCCATGTGGCTGACTCCATCTTGGTTCTCAGCTCAGTTCTTCATCCCAGAGGCAGCAGTGCAGGGATCAAAGGGCCGGAAAGACCTGTGGACCCATCCTGATCCTAGGATGCGCAACAAGGACTTTTAAACCAGCAGCTGTGACATCTCCGCTAGAGCCTGCATCGAGAACTGGGAGATTCGGTGCATGTAATGTACTATCCTTTAACAACCTCACTCTCAGGCTTTTCTTTCTTGTGGTAATAAACCTTTAGATGTTCGATGCTAAAGGATTGGCCCAGCGTGATTTGTGGGTAAGGTCCAGAGGGTAAATTGACCTGGGATCTGTGGCTGGTTTCTTGGGACCAGACAGAACTTGTTCGGGGTAGGTGGGATTGGGTTCTAAGACCCCCCCCCCCACCTGTGTATGAGGCCCGGGGCCATCTGGGGCACGGATATTGCTGGGGTGTGGGAGGGGTTTTGCTCGGGAGGCTTCAGGCAGGCTGCTGAAGCGCTCTGTGGGACTGGTGTGTGGCCTGTTTGGAGAGGTCACCAGTCTGGGGGCTGTAAGGAGCCCCGAGGTTGAGCAATTCGCCCTGAGCGGACGCCCTCAGCTGTGCCCAGACTCGGCCCAGCCCGTCACAGCATGGGTTGACGCTGGCCGGCCGGTTGGAAGCGTGGAGCCGCAGCGCCCCGTAGAACAGACCCTCCTCCCGAAAAGGCTGAGCCACTTCGCCTCCCTGCTCCTGGGGGCCCCTGGAAATCCTGCCGCTCCTCCTGCCGCTCGCACTGATTAGCAGCCTTCACACGGGCGGGGTCTCCCTCTGCCCCCCAGCGGCGAGGGGACCAGCCGGACACCTCGTGGGCCTCACAAGAGACTCCCCCAGGGCTTGAGAAACAGCAACTGCCCCTTCCAGTAGCCGTCCCCTCCCGCATCCAGCCGGGCTGCTCGGCCTGCTGCCTGGACACGGAGGGCTCAGCTCAAATCCAGGCCTCTTCTCCCCACCCCCTGGTCCCAACTCAGGCCAGTGCTGGAGCCAGCACCCCCAGCTGCCCGCCAGGAGAAGAGGCTGCTCCAGCAGCTGCCAGACCGGCCGCTCGGGGGCTGCCCTCTATGGGCCCAGGGCTTCTTCCCCACAGCAGCCTCGTGCGGGGCCTCTTCTGGGCTGCGGGAGGAGCGTCCCCCAGCCTGCCAGGGGCTGCTGTAGCCTTGACACGAGGTGGAGTTCCGGGTGCCCTGCCCCCAGCTGCACTCTCCCGTGCGTGAAGCCCCAGCTACCTGCCTGGGCGCCCATGTCCCTCCGCACGTCAGAGCAGCCAGACGGGGTCAGACCCAAGGGCCCATCCAACCCAGGGTCCTGTCCTCCGACAGTGGCCGCTGCCTGGTGCCCCAGAGGGGGTGAACCGACCACGGAGGCTCATGAGACTCTGTCCTTTTTTGTTAGTCTCTAAGGTGCTGCAGGACCACACGTCATTTTTAACTTTGTTTTTAAGTTACAGCCTAACCCGGCTCCCCAGGTGAGACTGATCCACCCCGTCGCCATTCCCACCATCCCTGCCCATCCTGGCAAATAGCCTCTGGTGGACCTATCCTCCATGAATCTAGCTAGCTCTTTTTGAACCCTGTTATAGTCATAGCCTTCACTACATCCTCCAGCAAGGAGTTCCACAGGTTGACTGTGTGTTTTGTGATGAAATACTGCCTTTGGTTTATTTTAAACCTGCAGCCTAATAATTTCATTTGTGGGCTTCCAGTTCTTCTGCTATGGGAAGGCGTACATAACGTTTCCTTATTCGCTTTCTCCACAGCAGTCATGATTTTATAGACCTCCATCCTATCCCCCTTAGTTAGGGTTGCCAGGTGTCCGGTATTGAACCAGACAGCTCGGTATGTGCGCCTTCTATCTGGTAAAATTTCAGAAAATATCGGACATCTGAAATGTCTTATTTTCTGTTTTTCCCCAAGGCCCGGCTCCGGCACCCGACAGAAGGGCGGAGGAAGGGGGAGCGGCATGGGAATTAAAGAGGCTGCGACTGCATTTCAGTCCTGCCCGCCCACCCCCACTTTTTTTTGCTCAACCAATTGTTTTCTCAGTGTTTTTTGGGGGGGGTGTCGGTATTTTTTGTGACACCATCTGGCAACCCTCCCCTTAGTCTGCTCTTTTCGGAGCTGAAACCCCCGTCTTATTAATCTCTCCTTATAGGGGACCTGTTCCCAACCCCTCATCGTGTTGGCTGCCCTTCTGTGACCCTTTTCCAACAGCCCCCCTGCACCTGCTCGCAGAGCTCAGGGTGGGCGCCCTGGATTCTCAGGGGCAGGAGGCGAGTCTCTCTAGCCCTCTCCTGATTCCCACCAGGGGTTTGCTTTCCGGCTGCCGCCCGCGGAGGGGATGCTGGCTGAGAGCTAGCCAGTGCCTCCAGGGTCTCACTGCAGGCCCGGGCCTGGGCCGAGGAGCCCAAGCCGCGGGTGAGCTGCACGTCGGGTCACGAGCCAGCAGAGGGAGCCAGCGACGTGCAGCCTTGGGCCCGGCTCAGCCGGCCCTTGGAAGGGAGACCCGGAGCGAACCCGCGTCCAGCCGCAGCTGCGCCCTCGCGCAGGGACGCGCCGCCGGGCCCGGGCTCGGGAGGGGCCGCGTGTGCGGAGCAGGCCCCTGGGAGGAGAAACCGTCCCGGCCTTTCGCCCCCCGTGACCCGCACTCCCGCCTGGAAAGCGGCCCGGCCCCCCGCAGTGTCTGAGCAGGGCCCGCCGTCCGGGGACTTGCTGTGCACCGGAGGGGCCGGCTGCAGGGTCCAAGGCTGCGCTCTGGGCCCGGGGCGACACAGGGCGGCTGGGATGTCAGACTAGCCCCCCCCCCCCCCCCAGCATTCTGGGCCTGGCGCAGCATGCCCTGCCCGGAGCCCTGGGGACGCGGCCGGCCGTGCGCCTAGGTGCTGAGCCGTGACCGGCATCCCGGGAGCGGCTTGTGGACCCGCGGCTGCCAGGCAGCCGGCGGCCGATGGAGGGAGCAGCGGCTGGGCGCGTAGCCGCCCGACTAGCAGCGAACACAGAGCAGGGAGGGGCCGCGGATGAGCCTGCGTCACGGTTCTGGGCAGCGGCTTGGAAACCAGGGTTCACTAGTCCTGGCTGAGCCCTGACTCCCAGGAGACACGGGGGGGGGGGGGGGGCGCTCTGGGGCCAGGCAGCAGCTGGCAGCTGGCAGCCGGGAGCCAGGAGAGAGGGAGCCCTGCTTCCGCCTAGCGCAGCCCCCCTGTGGCCACAGCCAGCGGACGAGAGAGGCCGAAACGCCCTGGGTTCCAAAAGGAGCGAGAATGGGTCCATCAATGGCGGTTGTCCAGGAAAGTGAGGGATGCTGCCCCATGCACGGGGAGTCCCTGAGCCTACTCCAGGTAGGAATAAGAGATCCTCCGGAAAGGGCTTTATTCCGGAGGATCGCGCCAGTCTGGACGCGCTTTCCCCAAGATGGAAAAAAAGCGGCGGCCATGTTTATTTAAATCCCCCGCGGATTTCCCTATTCCAAAGTTAGAAATTAGCATGCCTCTTCCGGAGAAGGGGCCAGTCTAGACGTAGCCAGCTGCTTTTGTGTAAAAACTTGCCAGCTGTCTACACTGGCTGCTTGAATTTGCGCAAGAACACGGACGTACTGTACAAAATCAGGGCTTCTTGCGCAAATACTTTCACGCTCCTGCTCAGGAAAAAGCCCCCCTGCGCGGGAATACTTGCTCAAGAGGGCCAGTGTAGACAGGGAAGAATTGTTTTGCGCAAAAAAGCCCCGATAGCCCCGATCGCCATTTTAGCTTTCTTGCGCAAAACCGCATCTAGACTGGCCACGGATGCTTTTGCGCAAAAGCATCCGTGCCAATCTAGACATGGTTTTGCGGAAATACTTTTAACGGAAAAACTTTTCCCTTAAAAGCATTTCTGCAAAATCCTGCCAGTCTAGACGCAGCCATTGTGTAGTGGGCCTAGTTAGCACATCTTGCACGGGGCCCAGTGGGGTACCTCGCCCCACCCACTCAATGGCCCAGTAGCAACTACATGGAGTGTAGCCCCCAAAGCTTGTCTCTCTCCTCACACTGGTCCAGTAATGCCAATCCTGCCAGAGGCAAGGCTGTCAGCAGAGGCCCTGCCGCATGAGCAAACGGTTCACCTCTGCTTGCACGGGAGGGGCAATACGTGGGCTTCTCCCCGTCCAGGCCAGAGACTGTCCCTACAAATCTGGCCTTGCCCCTAGACATTGGGGCCAAGGCTGGCTCCCAACCTGGGGACACTTGAGGAAAAGCCCTCCTAGCCCGCAGCACATGCTAACCTCCTCTAAGCAGCACGGGGAAGGTGAGTAGAACCAGGGAGGTGGTTTCTCCTGCTCCAGAGGGAAAAAGCCTGGGGGGGGGTGGAGAAGAGCAGGATGCATCCCCATCCCTCTGCTCTGGCATGTTTCAGGCGATGCCCCTTTAAGAGAAGGGGTGCAGTGCGGGGGCCTATAGAGTCCATGGTGCAGTGTGTAGTGACAGGCGCCCCCCAGCCCGGGTAAGGAGGTGCCGACGCAGCAGGGAAGGACCAGGCCCGATCCAGGGGTGTGGCGAACAAAGGAAAATAACCTGAGTTGTGGTGCCTGAGAGGGAGTCACGTGCAGAGATCCCCAGGCAGGAAAGGGGCTGGAGGCCCTGGTGCCATAAGGAAACCACCCACAGGCACCAGGTAACGAGGCCCAGGTCTGGCAAGCGCCACAGCCGCAGCATCCAAGGGTCCCTCCCTCGGCACGAGGTGCGTAAGCCCGGAGCAGCGAGCCTCTGGCGTGCTGGCAAAGCCTGCCCACACTGCGCTCCTGGGACCCCGGGCGGCAGGGGCCGATACACTAGACTAGAGCCGCTGCGGGCCGCGACCGAGCTGTGCAGGCCTTGCAGTGATGTCTGCCTGGGAGTGCGGCACCTGCCCCCAGCACTGGCAAGTCCCCCGCCCGCCGGCCCCCAGCTAGTGCGCATGGTGCGCCCCGCCATGAGTCCCCCCCAGCTAGTGCGCATGGTGCGCCCCGCCATGAGTCCCCCCCAGCTAGTGCGCATGGTGCGCCCCCCGGCCATGAGTCCCCCCCAGCTAGTGCGCATGGTGCGCCCCCCGGCCATGAGCCCCCCCCAGCTAGTGCGCATGGTGCGCCCCCCGGCCATGAGTCCCCCCCAGCTAGTGCGCATGGTGCGCCCCCCGGCCATGAGCCCCCCCCAGCTAGTGCGCATGGTGCGCCCCGTCATGAGTCCCCCCCAGCTAGTGCGCATGGTGCGCCCCCCGGCCATGAGTCCCCCCCAGCTAGTGCGCATGGTGCGCCCCGTCATGAGTCCCCCCCAGCTAGTGCACATGGTGCGCCCCGCCATGAGTCCCCCCCCAGCTAGTGCGCATGGTGCGCCCCGTCATGAGTCCCCCCCAGCTAGTGCGCATGGTGCGCCCCCCGGCCATGAGTCCCCCCCAGCTAGTGCGCATGGTGCGCCCCGTCATGAGTCCCCCCAGCTAGTGCGCATGGTGCGCCCCGCCATGAATCCCCCCCAGCTAGTGCGCATGGTGCGCCCCCCGGCCATGAGTCCCCCCCAGCTAGTGCGCATGGTGCGCCCCGTCATGAGTCCCCCCCAGCTAGTGCACATGGTGCGCCCCGTCATGAGTCCCCCCCAGCTAGTGCACATGGTGCGCCCCGCCATGAGTCCCCCCCAGCTAGTGCGCATGGTGCGCCCCGTCATGAGTCCCCCCCAGCTAGTGCGCATGGTGCGCCCCGTCATGAGTCCCCCCCAGCTAGTGCACATGGTGCGCCCCGCCATGAGTCCCCCCCCAGCTAGTGCGCATGGTGCGCCCCGCCATGAGTCCCCCCCAGCTAGTGCGCATGGTGCGCCCCGCCATGAGTCCCCCCCAGCTAGTGCGCATGGTGTGCCCCCCGGCCATGAATCCCCCCCAGCTAGTGCGCATGGTGCGCCCCCCGGCCATGAGTCCCCCCCAGCTAGTGCGCATGGTGCGCCCCGTCATGAGTCCCCCCCAGCTAGTGCACATGGTGCGCCCCGCCATGAGTCCCCCCCAGCTAGTGCGCATGGTGCGCCCCGTCATGAGTCCCCCCCAGCTAGTGCACATGGTGCGCCCCGTCATGAGTCCCCCCCAGCTAGTGCACATGGTGCGCCCCGCCATGAGTCCCCCCCAGCTAGTGCGCATGGTGCGCCCCGTCATGAGTCCCCCCCAGCTAGTGCGCATGGTGCGCCCCGTCATGAGTCCCCCCCAGCTAGTGCACATGGTGCGCCCCGCCATGAGTCCCCCCCCAGCTAGTGCGCATGGTGCGCCCCGCCATGAGTCCCCCCCAGCTAGTGCGCATGGTGCGCCCCGCCATGAATCCCCCCCAGCTAGTGCGCATGGTGCGCCCCCCGGCCATGAGTCCCCCCCCAGCTAGTGCGCATGGTGCGCCCCGTCATGAGTCCCCCCCAGCTAGTGCGCATGGTGCGCCCCGCCATGAATCCCCCCCAGCTAGTGCGCATGGTGCGCCCCCCGGCCATGAGTCCCCCCCAGCTAGTGCGCATGGTGCGCCCCGTCATGAGTCCCCCCCAGCTAGTGCAGTGCGCCCCGTCATGAGTCCCCCCCAGCTAGTGCGCATGGTGCGCCCCGTCATGAGTCCCCCCCAGCTAGTGCACATGGTGCGCCCCGCCATGAGTCCCCCCCAGCTAGTGCGCATGGTGCGCCCCGCCATGAATCCCCCCCAGCTAGTGCGCATGGTGCGCCCCCCGGCCATGAGTCCCCCCCAGCTAGTGCGCATGGTGCGCCCCCCGGCCATGAGTCCCCCCCAGCTAGTGCGCATGGTGCGCCCCGTCATGAGTCCCCCCCAGCTAGTGCACATGGTGCGCCCCGTCATGAGTCCCCCCCAGCTAGTGCACATGGTGCGCCCCGCCATGAGTCCCCCCCAGCTAGTGCGCATGGTGCGCCCCGTCATGAGTCCCCCCCAGCTAGTGCGCATGGTGCGCCCCGTCATGAGTCCCCCCCAGCTAGTGCGCATGGTGCGCCCCGCCATGAGTCCCCCCCCAGCTAGTGCGCATGGTGCGCCCCGCCATGAGTCCCCCCCAGCTAGTGCGCATGGTGCGCCCCGCCATGAGTCCCCCCCAGCTAGTGCGCATGGTGCGCCCCCCGGCCATGAATCCCCCCCAGCTAGTGCGCATGGTGCGCCCCCCGGCCATGAGTCCCCCCCAGCTAGTGCGCATGGTGCGCCCCGTCATGAGTCCCCCCCAGCTAGTGCACATGGTGCGCCCCGCCATGAGTCCCCCCCCAGCTAGTGCGCATGGTGCGCCCCGTCATGAGTCCCCCCCAGCTAGTGCGCATGGTGCGCCCCCCGGCCATGAGTCCCCCCCAGCTAGTGCGCATGGTGCGCCCCGTCATGAGTCCCCCCCAGCTAGTGCGCATGGTGCGCCCCGCCATGAATCCCCCCCAGCTAGTGCGCATGGTGCGCCCCCCGGCCATGAGTCCCCCCCAGCTAGTGCGCATGGTGCGCCCCGTCATGAGTCCCCCCCAGCTAGTGCACATGGTGCGCCCCGTCATGAATCCCCCCCAGCTAGTGCGCATGGTGCGCCCCCCGGCCATGAGTCCCCCCCAGCTAGTGCGCATGGTGCGCCCCGTCATGAGTCCCCCCCAGCTAGTGCACATGGTGCGCCCCGCCATGAGTCCCCCCCAGCTAGTGCGCATGGTGCGCCCCGCCATGAGTCCCCCCCAGCTAGTGCGCATGGTGCGCCCCGCCATGAATCCCCCCCAGCTAGTGCGCATGGTGCGCCCCCCGGCCATGAGTCCCCCCCAGCTAGTGCGCATGGTGCGCCCCCCGGCCATGAGTCCCCCCCAGCTAGTGCGCATGGTGCGCCCCCCGGCCATGAGTCCCCCCCAGCTGGTGCGCATGGTGCCCCCCGGCCACGAGTCCCCCCAGCTGGTGCGCATGGTGCCCCCCGGCCATGAGTCCCCCCCAGCTGGTGCGCATGGTGCCCCCCCGGCCATGAGTCCCCCCCAGCTGGTGCGCATGGTGCCCCCCCGGCCATGAGTCCCCCCCAGCTGGTGCGCGCGGTGCCCCCCCGGCCATGAGTCCCCCCCAGCTGGTGCGCATGGTGCCCCCCGGCCATGAGTCCCCCCCAGCTGGTGCGCATGGTGCCCCCCGGCCATGAGTCCCCCCCAGCTGGTGCGCATGGTGCCCCCCGGCCATGAGTCCCCCCCAGCTGGTGCGCATGGTGCCCCCCGGCCATGAGTCCCCCCCAGCTGGTGCGCATGGTGCGCCCCCCGGCCATGAGTCCCCCCCAGCTGGTGCGCATGGTGCCCCCCGGCCATGAGTCCCCCCAGCTGGTGCGCATGGTGCCCCCCCGGCCATGAGTCCCCCCCCCAGCTGGTGCGCATGGTGCCCCCCCGGCCATGAGTCCCCCCCAGCTGGTGCGCATGGTGCCCCCCGGCCATGAGTCCCCCCCAGCTGGTGCGCATGGTGCCCCCCGGCCATGAGTCCCCCCCAGCTGGTGCGCGCGGTGCCCCCCCCCCGGCCATGAGTCCCCCCAGCTGGTGCGCGCGGTGCCCCCCCCCCCGGCCATGAGTCCCCCCTCCAGCTGGTGCGCGCGGTGCCCCCCCCCGGCCATGAGTCCCCCCCAGCCTGGCCCCCCCAGCTGGTGCCCCCCCCCCCCCCCCCCCCCGGCCATGAGTCCCCCCCCCCAGCTGGTGCGCGCGGTGCCCCCCCCCCGGCCATGAGTCCCCCCCAGCTGGTGCGCGCGGTGCCCCCCCCCCCGGCCACGCGGCGCCCCGGGAGCGGCAGGAAGCGACACAAAGGGCCGGGGCGGGGCGGGGCGCGCGGCGCTTCCCCAGGCGAGGGGCGCTCGGCCGGCGCGGCCCCGTCGCTCCGCCAGCCCGGCCCGGCCTCCATCTTGCGGGCGCCGCGTGCGGCCCGGGCGCGAGGCGGGGGCAGCAGCGAGGCCGGGCCCGGCACGAGGCGCCCGGGGGCCGCGCGCGCGCGCTGATTGGCCGGCGCCGAACCCCAAGAGTCGGTGAGGGAGGGGCGGGCGCGCGCGCGGGATGGCGGCGGCGGCGGGCGGGTGCGCGCGCGCGGGGAGGGCGGCGGCGGAGCTGCGGGCCGGGCCGGGCCGTTGTGTGCCCGCGCGGCGGGGAGGGGCCGGGCCGGGCCGGGCGGGGGGCGGGCGCTGTGGGCGGCGGCGCGCGGGGGCCGGGCCGCGGGGGGCCGCGGAGCGCGGCTCCGGCCGCGGGGGGGGGGCGGCTGCCATTTTGCGGCGCGGCCCGGCCTGACCATTGTGCTCTGCTCGCTCCGCAGGTCGGTGCCCGCGGCGCGGGATGGAGCCGAGCCCCCCGCCCCCCGCCCCGCGCGCCCCGCCCGCGCCCGACAGCGCGAGCCCCGAGCCGCCCGCCAAGGACCCGGCCGCCTGCTACATCCCGCTGCGCCGGCTGCAGGACCTGGCCTCCACGCTGAGCGCCGCGCCGGGCCCCGCCGGGCCGTGTGTAAGCGGGGGGGCTGCCATCTTGCGGGCGGCGGCTGCCATGTTCGCGCGGCCTGCGGGGGGGCGCCATGGCCGCCGGGTGTCCCGCCTCAGCCGGGCCCCCCCCGGGCTCCCCCCGCGCCTCCCGCCTCAGCCGGGCCCCCCCGGGCCCCTCCCGCCTCAGCCGGGCCTCCCGCCTCAGCCGGGCCCCCCCGCCTCAGCCGCTGCGGGGACCCGGGGCTCGGCCAGGCCCCCCCGCCTCAGCCGCTGCGGGGACCCGGGGCTCGGCCGGGCCCCCCCCGCCTCAGCCGCTGCGGGGACCCGGGGCTCGGCCGGGCCCCCCCCGCCTCAGCCGCTGCGGGGACCCGGGGCTCGGCCAGGCCCCCCCGCCTCAGGCGCTGCGGGGGCTCGGCCGGGCCTGGCTCTGAGCGCTGCGCCCGGCCGCGGGAGCCCGGGCCCGCGGAGGAAGGGAGCCGCCGGGGAGGGAGGCCGGGCGGGAGCGAGCAGCGCAACGGGGCCTCCTGGCTCGCGCGGAACATTGCGGGGCTGCGGCGCCTTTCCCGTCACTGCAAGTCCGTGAGCCGTGCAGGGCAGGCGCGGCCCTGCCGCAGAGGGGCCGATGCGGCGGTGGGAGGGATCTCCCGACACGAGCGGGGTTCTCACAACAGCACTTGACGCTTCGCACTCCAGGGCGATTTGTGATTTCGTGGGTACTGTGAAAGTTGGAAAGGGGCAGGAGTCAAATAACTTGTATGAGATTTGTTTGTAATCTTTTGCATAAACAGCAGTCTCAGGGGCTTGGCTTTCTAATAAAACACAATCCTTTTTGCGGTATTCTGGATGAATCCTTAAGATAGTTGAGTGCACTTAGTACAGTTGTATTTGGAGAGAAAAAAAATGCCATGGTTTTTAAAAAGGACCTTTTAACCAGCAGATCCTCCTCCTCTGTGCATTGTGGATGTCTTCTCTGATTTCTTTATTGGCAAAAGTGAATTCTTGGGCGTTTACATTTGCTTGCCGAACGTAGATTTTAGTCTGCATCTCATTCCCAACAGACTAGTTAGCTGTTGTCCCGACTGCAGGATCTTTACTATTACAGATGATAGTAGATAGAAATAACCAAGCGAGTCTCCCATTCTAAGCTTAGTTATGCTAACACTTAACTCCTGATTCCACCTGCTTACTTGTCTTTTGAGTATCTTTGAAGTTGTGGAAACATTTAAATCAGGAGCTGGCACTGCTATTTTGAGGTGCTGCTTTTCAGAGATGGAGTACTCTATAAGCCTTTACAACCCTGCCCTCTAGGACAGAGCTCCACCTTTATAGAAGAACTTGCAGGGAGCTTTTGTTCATGCTGGTAACTGCTTTGAGTATGCCCACAGCTTCTCAGACTTCCTGTTTTGTTAAGAATAAAGCCTCTTTGAGGATAAGGCCTCTTGCTTGTGCCTGTATGTAGCTGGTTTTACACGAAGCACTGGGCGGGATGACAGGTTCAAAGATGATGGTAGCGCCTGCAGTGCACTTGATGGGAAAAGATTTGGATTTTTTGGTTGGCAAGAAAAGTCCCATTTAAAAAGAGGCACATTGGTGTAGGCTACGTTCCTGTATTACTTAGGTGAGATTAGAAAGAATGAATGTACCATTTTGCCTGATGTAGGGCTGTGAAAAGTGGTTAACCAGTAAACAGAATGCTTACCATTAACTGGACCTTAACTGTTAACTCTGGTGGCTGGTTGGCCAGAGGGACCACAGGCCACACAGCTCAGCTGGCCAGAGTATCCTGGTCTCTGTGTGGCCGGCTGGAGGGACCTTGGCCTGCTAGTGGCCCCAGCAGGCCTGCGGGAGAGACCCTGCCAGCCAGAGTAACCTTGGTTAATGGTTAACTGGTTAAATGATAGGATTTTAATCATTTAACCAGTTAACTTTTTAAACATGATATGTGAATAGTTCTGATCTCTTTGCCCACACTACAGGTCCCGTGGGTGAGAGGTTGCTTTGCTAGAGTTCACTGCTTTTAAATGTTAAGTGCATGTTTGCGTCGGGTTGGGATGTTAAATTGAGTTTAATTTGCTAACCGTATAACAGCTGAACATTTCAGGGTTGGGGCGGCAACCAGGTGGGAGCTGGTGCACCCCAAGAGCCCATTTTTAAGCTGGCTCCCAGCTCGCACCGGGAGCTGGATCAGGACCATGCTTGTTGGTTACCCATTTACAGTTACACTCTTATATCCCTAGTATAGGGTAGACTGAACTTCTGTGTTTATCGACTGGAGTTACTGCAGGTACTATAAAGGTACCACAATGCAGTGACACCATCAAAACCTGTTGGAAAGTCAACTCGACAAGATGGTTACTGCTGTTTTTCCTGCCACCAATGTTACTTCTACTGAACTACAGCTTATTGTTTACCTTAGAAATGAGTAGCCATGTCTAGTTCTGCTGCTGATGAGTGCTTGCCATTTTAATATGTGACTGTAAGTAACTTCAGGCCTTCTGAAGCCTCTGTTGCTGTTTTTGGTCTTTGCAAGTGGAGTAAATCTGGGGAGACCACAGTGGGAATTCTAGAGACTGTACTGCAATGTGTTGTCCTTGCAAACCTCCGAGCCTCAGGCTCTTGTAAATGCAGGGCCATGTCTGTGTGCAGAGCATTGCAGGGCCAGGAAATTGTGTTCTGATTTAAAAAACAAAACAAAACAAAAAAAACCTTCATTTAAATTGTGTTGATTTATATATATTTTGTTATAGTATTTTTTCCCTTCTCCTTGACATTTTGGTCATTATAGTAAATACACCAAAATTATCTGGATTGCCAAATTAGGTTCTTAGGAAATGCTGGATTTAGGATTACTACCTAGTGCAACCATAGCATATGTTCATTGATAATGCCTTTAATGACATGGTCACATGGTGTAGTTTCCATAGGACTCTGCTGGGGTCAGGGTACAGGATGCCCAGTGCTCAGGGAATGAGGCATCTGTTCGGTGTTCCTTATCATTGCGTGTAGCCCTGTGTCTTCCTTGATATCATGCTATCCAAAGCCTGCACTACATACAGAATTACTGATTTCCTCATAGGCCTTTCTCGTTACTATACTAGCTGGCCCTCGCAGAAGTGGCATTCCTCTTTTACGGGGAAGGAGCTAATGTATTGGGAGACGCAAGGCCATATTTTTAAGAGTTAGTCATTGCACCCACTTGAGACATCTAGAGGGCACATGTGATGCTAGTGGAACAGTAGTGGGGATTGTGTTGCCAGAACCAGCTATATTGTATGAAAGGTGGACAGGCAATGGCAGTCTTCAGCTACTTGTGGGTTGGCAAATTTGAAAGGCTGTGCAGCGGCAGTCAAAAAAGCAAATCAAATGTTAAGAATCATTTCAAAAGGGCTAGGGAATAAAACAATATCTTATTGCAACGGTATAAAGTCATGGTATGCCCCATCTTGATGTGGTCACCTCAGCTCAAAAAAGATGGATGGGGAGAGGGATAGCTCAGTGGTTTGAGCATTGGCCTGCTAAACCCAGGGTTGGGAGTTCGATCCTTGTGGAGGCCATTTAGGGATTTGGGGCAAAAATTTGTCAGGGATGGTACTTGGTCCTGCTGCGAAGGCAGGGGACTGGACTCAATGACCTTTCAAGGTCCCTTCCAGTTCTAGGAGATGGGCAATCTCCATTAATTTAATGTATTATTTATTAAGATATATTGGCATTGGAAAAGGTTCAGAGGGGGCAACAGAAATGATGAGGGCTTTGGAACAGGTACCCTATGAAGAGGGACTTTTCACCTTCAAAAAGGGGACACTAACGGGGAATATGATAGAGGCCTATAAAATTGTGCCAGATATGGAGAAGGTAAAAATGGAAAAGTTATGTACTTGTTCCCATAACATAAGAATTAGGGGTCACCAAATGGAATGAATAGGTAGCAGGTTTGGAGCAAACAGGAGGAAGTTCTTTTGGTACAATGCACAGTCGACCTGTGGAACTCCTTGCCCGAGGATGTCTTGAAAACTAGGACTTTAATAGGGTTCAAAAGAGAACTAGATGGGTTCATGGAGGTTAGGTCCATCCATACTTATTAGCCAGGATGGCTAGCAATGGTGTCCCTAGCCTCTGTTTGTCCCAGGCTGCAAATGGATGACAGGAGAGGGATCAGTTAGCTGATGGTTACCTGTTTCTGTTCACTCTCTCTGGGGCATTGGCCACTTGCAGCAGACAGTATATTGGGCTAGATGGACCCTGGTCTGACTCAGTATGGCTGTTCTTACGTTATGATTTTCAGGAGGCCCTCAAAGCACTTTTCTGGCCGCCAGAACTAATCCGTGCTCAACTTCAAAATCCCAGTGCAAGCCATGGAGGAGTAAGAGCACTTCTGAAAAAGTAACAATTGTTTTTATAATAAAAAATGTTAGGTAACATAAATATAGGAATTGCTGCTGCTCCTATGTAATGGATGGCTTCTGTTCTGTGACCTCCCTCCCCTTTAATTCCTTTATTCTATGCTAGCATCTTGTTAAGTGTACTGCTATTGGAGAGATCTCTGGAAGAATCATCTAGTGCCCTCTATCAACCCTCGGTTTTCTATGGCGCAGTAACCTGAGCGGTTTGGCTTTCCGTATTAAAACAGGCAATGTGCTCCATGTGCGTGTACCTTCTGATAAGAAGAATCTGTCCACCTGCCACTATCCTTGCTCTGTCTCTCTGAAAGGCTTCCTTTGAACACTGACACTTGTCTGGAGTGGAAGATCGGGCACTCTCTTGAAAGGTGCTGTGTGTCTGGATGTCATAGGTCCTGTGCAGTAGGGTGTTAGAGAAGTGACTATGCTGTACCTTTTAAAATGCATTCATATTTTAAATTTCATGCAGAAATCTTCAAATGTGGGGATTGTACACAAGGAAGAGTGGTTCAGTGTAGGGATGTTAAAGACTAGTCAACAATCTGATATGCATTTGCTTATTGGATAGTCTTTTACCTAGTTGATTCCCCCCCCCCCCCTTCTCCTTTGCTGCCTCTGTGGTGGGGGGGAACGGGTACTTCAAAGTGGCAGTGCCGCACAGTTTTGAAACCCCAAGGCGGCCACTGCACAGCTGATCGGTGGATCAGATGTGTGGCGGGCTGCCCCTTTAAATTGCCACCTCCGTGCATTTCAAAGGGGCAGTTGTTGTGGAGCCCGGGGTCAGCTGGGGACTCCCAACTCACCCCGGGTGCCCTGTGGCATTTCCCCAGAACGTGGGATCAGCTGGGGAGTCCCCCGCTGACCCCCAGGTTCTGGGGAAGTGCTGCACGGAACCCGGGGTCAGCTAGGGACTCCCCAGCTGACCCCGGGCTTCTTGGCTTTGAAATGCACAAGAGCCCCCCACTGGGGACTCTTGTGCATTTCAAAGCAGGCATTACACCGGGTGCAGCCTGGAGTCAGCGTGACTTCCCTCTGCACGCAGAGTTCTGCGATCCTCCTTTGAATGGGGAGTCCCTGCTGGGGCTCTTGTACATTTCAAAGGAGGAATGCGGAAGTGTCTGTCGACTAGTCGACGGAAATTCCATCCACTAGTCCACTAACCACATTTTAACATCCTTAGTCCAGTGATGAGTGCTAGCCTGGGCTTTGGAGAGCCAGGTTTAATACCTGCTCCTCCACACACATCCTGTTTTCACCTGATACTTGTGGTGCTCAGGAAATTAGGTGTGAGCTACAGGTTTTCCTTTGCATGGTGGCTGCAAACACTGTGTTATCACTTGGTATGTTCACTTATATTTCACATCATGCAACTCAGTGTCCGATTAGTCATCTGGGCATATAGGGTCACCCAAGGTGTTCGAAGCTGAACAGATGCTACAGCTGTGAATAGCAAAACCTCAAGTGGTGTCTTCCAAGTAGTTAGAATTGGGTCACAAAAGCCATTGGCATTATGTTCTTCAGAGCACTGAAAGTATGTGTGTTTCTGCCTCAGAACTTTATTTTGAAGTCAGACTTAATGTTAAAACCTTCACACATTTCCCCTTATTTTAATATTTGAGTAACAGAAACTTTTAAACAAAATACTACTTTCTCTGTGTTTTCCACCTGTCTCATTCTTAACCATGTGTTTGAACTCAGCTTCTTTTATTACTGTGTTTATTATTTAGTTGTTTGATATTTCTCATAGAAAATCTCTTCCAAGACTTCCTTTTTACACATTTATGTAACTGGATGTGTCTGTAGTTCTCTTCTTTTTAACTCCTATTAATTTTAGCCAAGGTTTGAAATATAAGGATGTTAAGTACAGGCAGTCCCCGGGTTACGTACAAGATAGGGACTGTAGGTTTGTTCTTAAGTTGAATCTGTATGTAAGTCGGAACTGGCGTCCAGATTCAGCCGCTGCTGAAACTGATAAGCGGCTGATTCCAGGAAGCTCGGAGCAGAGCAACTCTGCCTCCGGCTTCCTGTAGTCAGCGCTGGTCAGTTTCAGCAGCGGCTGACTTGGGGACGCTTGAGGCAGAGCAGCTGGGGTGCTGCTGGGTTGCTCCAGTAGTGCCGCTCCTCGGCGCTACTGGACCAACCCAGCAGCACCCAAGCTGCTCTGCCCCAGGCGTCCTGATTCAGCTGCTGCTGAAACTGACCAGCAGCGGCTGAATCAGGACGCCTGGGGCAGAGCAGCTGGGGTGCTGCCGGGTTGGTCCAGTAGCGCCCAGAGCGGCGCTGCGGGACCAACCGGCAGCGCCCCAGCTGCTCTACCACAGGCGTCCGGAGAAAAGCCTGGTCTGCTGGGGGGGGGGGCACACTAGCTGCGCCGCCCCCCCCCCCCAGCAGACCAGGGAGACGCGGGTGGTGGACCGAGACGCACTGCGGTCCAGCCGCCCGGGTCCTCCGCGGCTTTGCTCCGCGTCTCCCTGGTCTGCTGGGGCCCCCCCAGCAGACCAGGGAGACGTGGAGCAAAGACGCGGAGCACGCGGGCAGCAGGACAGCCCAGATGCGCCGCAGCTGTCCCGCTGCCCGCGTGCTCCGCGGCTTTGCTCTGCGTCTCCCTGGTCTGCTCGGGGGGGGGAGGCTCCCCCCAGCAGACCAGGGAGATGGGGAGCAAAGCCTTGGAGGACGCCGGCAGCGGGACAGCCGTGGCGCGTCTGGGCTGTCCCGCTGCCCGCGTGCTCTGCAGCTTTGCTTAGCGTCTCCCTAGTCTGCTGGGGGGGTTCCCTCCCCCCCAGCAGACCAGGGAGACGCGGAGCAGCTTTTCTCGCCCTGGAGGGGGCGGCGGGATCACGGCGCATCTGGGCGTCCCGCCGCTCCCGTCCTCCGGGGCGAGAAAAACCCCGTTCGTAACTGCGGATCCGACATAAGTCGGATCCGCGTAACTCGGGGACTGCCTGTACTGGGTAACTGACTAATCGAATAGTCGATGCATATTTGCATCAACTATTGAATTAGTCGATGGGGCACCTCCGCCTTTGAAGTGTAGCAGCAGCCCAAGGGTTGTTGCTACACTTCAGAGGTGAAAGTGCCAAAGGCCGGGGTCAACTGGGGACCCCCCTGCTTGATCCGGGATCCCTGTGGTGCTGCCTCTTTGAAATGCACTGAGCCCAGGGTCAGTGTGGGAGTCCCCAGCTGATCCCAGGCTCCACGCTGCATTCAAAGCTGTAGCGCCACATGGAGCAGCTGACCCCAGGCTCTGTGCAGCGCTACTGCTTTGAAGTGCCCCCCCCCCCCCCCGCGCCCACTGCCTCTGATAAAGATAGCAAGGGAGGGGAGCTACTAGCTGACTATGCTTTCCACTAGCCAAAAAGCATTTCTAATAGCCCTTCACATCCCTAGTTTGAAATTAATGTTTGTTTGATTATGGCAGAGTAATCGCAAAGACAGAGCACAACAACAAATATTTTAACCCAGAAAAGTCACGACTGCTAACTTCTTGCTGTAGTATAACTGCTACCATGGAAACCCTTTGTGGACTATTTCCAGAGAGAGGTTAGAACTTGTGGTTTTCATTGAAGACAGTTGATTGTGTGAGTTGGAGTTCTGTGATTATTTTTTTTCTTGTTACCACCATATTAACTGGACATTCCTTAAGGTACCAATAAAGCAAATACAATCAGAAATACATACAGCTCTGTAAGGTCAGTGGAGAGAGGTGACCAACCCTTTGGTTTGTGTTCAGCCTAACAAATTCTGAATGTGAACTAATAGTGTTTCTCCAAAGAACACCACCAACTTAGAAATCAGACTTCTGCATTGTTAATCTGGATGTAAATAACATGAAAAAACAACCATCATGTAACTGATTGAGCTAGGACCCTAGGCGGAGTTTATGCTTATCAGTTATACTTTTATACCCCGATTGTTATAAATCAGTGGTTTTCAATAGGGATGTAAGTGAGTAGTCGAGTACTCAATACTTGATAAGGCTAAGTTTATCGGGTAGTCGAGTACTCAAGTACTCGCTCCCTCTGTATGAGAAGTAGCAGGGGTGGGGAGAAACAGCTTAAAAGCCAGTTGCCTGCAGGGCAGTTTCAGACAGCAGCCACTGTTCCTGGGGGTCCCAGCAGGGAGCTGGGACGCACCCCCCCCCCCCCCCCCGGTGGACAGGGGCTGCTGCTGTGAAGCTGCCCTTGAACAGGGGCTGCTGGATCCAGTGCAAGCCGGGACTGAGCTGTGCCCACTTGCACTGGTCTGGGACCACCGTGCCTCTACATCTTAAATGGAGTAAGAGTCACAGGGCTCAGTCTCAGCTTGCGCTGGCTCCGGGAGCTACCTCTGCAGAGAAGCTCCCCTTAACTAATTGTATAGTCGATACAAATGGCATCAGCTACTCGAATAGCAGAATAGCCGTGCCTCAACATCTGTACTTTGTAATTAGGCGTCTGCAAACCAGAATCCGGTTCTGTGGGTCCTGCTACTGAAGCCCTGAGTCTTAGCACCTCAGTGGGGCTGAAACTTTGAGCGCTGGTGCTTGCCTGCCATTGGGCAGAAGCCCAGAGTCCCCTACTAGGGATGTAAAATCCCATTGAATTACTAGTTCCCCAATAAAAAGGGGAGGCAGTTGGAGGGTGCACCCCGGACAAGGTACGCTCTGGACGGACTGGAGCGCCCCTGCCCGGCAGCATGCCTGGGCCCCGTGTAGCTGGAGCATCCCCTTGACCGTGGCATGTGGGGAGCTGTTCCAGCCCCCAACAGTAAACCCGAACCTCACTGATTTTAAGGGTGAGGCTTACCAGTTAACCATTCACATTCCTATCCCATGGGGCTAAAGCCGGGAGCCACAGGCCCTGCATGGCTAAAGTTCTCTTCCCCTGCGGCTGAACCCAGAAGCCCCGAGTCCCTGCTTGCTGAAGTGAGGAGGCTCCCCTCAAGCCCTGGAGTCTTTTATGGTGTGTTGGCGGAAGGGGAGGACTGGGGGGGGAGGGGGGGGGGCTGAGAAACCTCTGTTATGAATAACACTTAAGATTACTGCCACTGAGATTAGGGGCGAGATTCTGTGTCTGGATGCCTCTGAGAGCACATTGTATGCAATGAGCTTCATTGCTTCTCTTGTGCAGTGCTTCAGTAGACTCGTCTTCGTCTTCATCTTCATGTGTGTCACTAACACAGCAGTGAGGCAGATTGTAAAAGATGTGACTGGGCCGCAAGGGGGAGGACGGGGTGGGGAGCTGTTGTAAGCTCCTTTACAAATGCTGAGGGCATCAGTTCACTAATAGGAAAAGTGACTGTTTGGTCCTGTCTGTAGTGATCCCCTTGCCCTGTCCTATACAATCTTGGCTAGGGGAAATGCAGGGAAAGTCATTTGCCAGTGGGGAAGTAGCACCACCTAGGGATGTTAAATACTGGTTAATTGAATAGTCGGGTAACCTCAAGAATTCTTATCGGTTACTCGACTAGTCTATAGTCCCCTGGGGCCAGGGCCACCAGCCAGTGTGTTCCAGCCTCACTACTGAGGAGCCCCCTACCACTCTGTGGCTGCCTCTGGATCAGAGGCAGCAGTGCAGGGTGCCAGGCGAGAGCTGGTCTGCAAGGGGAGCCAGTTTAAAAACCAGCTCCCCTCACGGACCAGCTGCCTGTCTCCCTGTGCTGCTACCTCTGATAGAGAGGCAGCAGTGCGGGGTGGCAGTAGCCCCCTGTCTAGGGGTGGAGTCTGAGCTCCCAGATCTGGTGTGTGCCGGAACTGAGCTGGGCTGCCTTCCCACCTGGCTCCTAATATACTTTAAATGCAGAGCTGCAGCAGGAGTAGGTCCTAGACTGCTAAAAAATTTAGCCTGCTAAAAAATGTACTGGCAAATGTGTGTGTGTGTGTGGGGGGGGGGGGGGGGTGGGCGGAGCATGTAGTCTATAGCATCAACCCATAAGATTTTGCTTATCTGTGAATTGGTTACACTATTACATCCCTAGAACCACCATCATTATGGTTATGTCAGGGTTCCCCTTTTAATCAAAGTCTGACTTGAGATAGAAGATCTCAATTGCAAATATTTGTTGCAGTTTCTGCACTGCTAGAATTTCCTGTAGTAGTTTGTAGTGAATAAAATTTTAATTGTGACTTTAAAAAGTGTCGCATAACTACAATGTTTCTAGTGTTCAACGTTTTCTTGGGTACCTTTTGAAGCTACAGTAGAAATAGAGCAGCCAGTTACTCAATGCAATGTGTGATTCTTTGATAGAACCATAGTGCAAGAGTATTTGATAAGTTACATGTTTTGGTTAACTATTTAGGGTTCAAAGTGTTACCTTTTTGAATGCTGACAGTGGTAGAACAGGATGGCTGAAGTTTGCCGCTATTACTGATGACTTAAGGTGAAGGACAGCATAGAAGTTACTTAGCACAAGGACTGGGGGCTTAGTGTGACACAATATATCAGACACATTGCTTGGTGCCAGGCAATGGGATTTCAGAAGATGCCAGCTAAGATCTATTCTGGTCCAACTGGACTTTTTGCTTTCCTATAGAGGCTGGGCCATGGCCAGTGAGAGCTTTAAACTATGTTTGATAGGGCAGGTGATTAAAGCCCACAGGTGAGTGGAAAAAAGACCTGGGAGAAGGGTCAGAAATTTGGGGGAGCATGGGCTGTAACAGCAGGGATAAAGGTGATACAAGATGGAAATGGGGGGTATCAACTCAGTATCTTAGATATCTGTATATTAATGTGAGAAGTATAAATATTAATAAATCATAATACTGGTAAACACACCCATGACGCAGTTGGCATTGCAAAGACTTGGTGGGATAATAAGCAAGACTGGAATGTTGGTATAGACAAGTACAGCTTGCCCAGGTAGGACAGAAAGATAAAAAGGGGGAGGTGGTGTCGAAAATGTATACCCTTGGACTCAGGCTGAGGCAGAAATAGGAGACTGGCTTGTTGAAAGTCTCTAGGTAAGGATAAAAGAGGTAATTCCATGGTAGGGGTCTACAACAGGACACCTAACCAGGAGGAAGAGGTGGATGAGTGGTGTTATATATATAAAATACAAATAATAAAATCATCCAAAGCCCAGGACTTGAGGGAGATGGGGGGGGGGGGACTTCAACGCTCCAGATGTCTGCTGGGAAAATAACACACCGGGGCAGATTATCCAACTAGTTCTCAAAATGTATCGGAGCCCGTTTTGGATGCCAGAATGTGGAGAAAGCTAGTAGGGGAGGGGGTGTTTTAGATGGGATACTGACAAATAGGGAGGAACTGGTTGAGAATTGGAAAGTGGAAAGCAGTTTGAGTGAAAGTGATCATGAAAATGATACAGCTTGTGAGCTTAAGGAACTAGGGGGGCAAGCAGCATGATAAAGACAATGGATTTCAAGGAGGCAGACCTGAGCAAACTCAGGGAGCTGGTAGGCAAGGCCCCATGGGAAGCAAGTATGAGGAAAAACAATTGAAGACACTTGGCAGGTTTTCAAAGCGACATTATTAAGAGCACAAGAGCAAACTATTCCATTGCTTACCAAAGATAGAAGTCTGGCAAGAGACAGCCCTGGCTTCACCAGGAGATCTTGAATGATCTAAAAATCAAAAGAGAATTTTACAAAGAATGGAAACTGGGTTAAATTACAAAAGATGAGTATGAACAAATAATGTTGCCCCTGCGTTCTGGTGTTAAAGCAAAGCATCAAATGGGGTCAAATGAGCTAGTGACGTAAAGGGTAACAAGAAAACATTCTACAAATATATTAGGAGCAAGAGGAATACCAAGAACAGGGTAGGCCTGTTAATCAATGATGAGGGAAGAACAATAATAGAAAACGTGGAAATGGCAGAGGTGCTTAATGTCTTCCCAGTTTCGGTTTTCTCCAAGAAGGTTGGTGGCGATTGGACGCAGCGTACCGAATGCCAGTGAAAATGGGATAGGCTCAGAAACTAAAATAGGGAAAGACCAAGTTGAAAATCACTTTGGCTAGTTAGTTATTTACACTTCAAGGCCTGATGGAATAACCCTAGAATACTCCAACTGATTGAGGAGGTATCTGAGCCATTAGCTACTATCTTTGAAAAGTCATGGAATATGGGAGAGATTCCAGACAAATGGAAAAGTGCACATACAATGCCCATCTGAAAAAGTAAGGACGCACCTGGGAATTACAGATCTTACATTACATTACCTTAGCTTCTGTACCCAGAAAGATAATGGAGCAAATAATTAAGGAATCTACTTACAAACATCTAGAAGTTAAGAAAGTGATAAGTAATAGCATAGATTTGTCAAGAAAGAATCCTGTCAAATCAACTGGATAGCTTTTCTTTGCCAAGGGAACAAGCCTTATAGATTGGGGGGGGGGGGGGGAGCAGATGATGTGGTATATCTAGACTTCAGTAAAGCTTCTGATACAGTCTTGCAAGACCTCATTGACAAATTAGGGAAATACAACCTCGATGGAACTGCTATACGATGGGTGTGTGACTGGTTGGAGAACCATTCCTGGAGTGATTCACAGTCATGCTGGCAGAGCATAATGAGTGAGGCTTTTCAGGGATCGGTTCTGTGTCTGATTTGTTCAGTATCTTGATCAGTGATTTAGATAATGGCATATAGAGTGCGCTTATAAAGTTTGAGGATGATACCAAGCTGGGAGGGTTTGCAAGTGCTTTGGAGGATAGGATCTGGACAAACTGGAGGAATGGTCTGAGGCAATGGATGCCAGCCTTTTTTAGCACAATATCTCTTTTTGAATTTAAGTGCAATCCAAGATCTACCTCAAACAGAAATACCCTTGCCCTGTCTCCTTCCTGTCCCTTCTCCAAGGCCCTGCCCCTGCTCGCTCCATCCTCACTCACTTTCATCAGGTTGGGGAAGAAGGTGGTTGGGGCGCAGGCTCTGGTCTTGGATTAAGGGATCTGGAGTGTGAGAAGGGCTCAGCTGCTCTGGGGTGGCAGAGTGGGTTCTAGGTGCAGGCTGTGGGAGGGCGTTTGGATGTAGGGGTGCTTGGGGATAGGGCAGGGGCTTGAGGTAGGAGTTTGGGATGTGGGCTCCAGCTAGGCACTGCATACGTCAGGTGGCTCATGTTGGTGGTGCAGTGCCCTGGCCCTGCACCACTCCCAAAAGCAGCCAGCAAACCACCTCCATCCCTAGTCCTGTTGTGCCCCCTGTCTGCTCTGTGGAGAAAGAATGCAGAGTGGGAGAGGCCACCTTGACATCAGTGAGGGCAAGAGATGCACAGCAGTGGGGGGAGAGGCAGCTGAAGTGACAGCCTTCGACAGCCTCGTGGCCAAAGCAGTCAGGATCACCTGTCAGAGGTGCCAAGATCTGCCAGTAGATCCTGATCTCCTGGTTGGTGATCACTGGTCTGAGGTAAATAGAATGAAATTGAACAAGGACAGAAGCAAAGTTCTCCACTTAAGAAGGAAGTCAGTTCCATACATACAAAGTGGAAAGTGACTGCCTAGTAGGGATGTTAATTAGGTTAACTGACAATCGAGGAGTCGATGGGATTTCCATCGACTACTCCATTAGTTGATAAACAGTCCTGGCTCACGGCATCTCTGGAGCCCTGCGGCTCTGCCCCCCCCCCCCCCACCCCCACACTGTGGAGGCGGTGCTGGAGAGGAGGCAGCTTTTAAGCCGGAGTGTTATAAGCAAGATGTGAGAAGTAATTTTTTCTCCACTCTGCACAGATTAGGTCTCACCTGGAGTATTTTGTCTAGTTCTGGACACCATATTTCGGGAGAGATTTGGACAAATTGGAGAAAGTCCAGAGAAGGGCAACAAAAATGATCAAAGTTCTAGAAAACGTGAGCTTTGAGGGAAGATTGAATGAGTTGGGTTTGTTTAGTCTAGAACAGAAAAGACTGAGAGGGGATGTAACATTTTTCAGGCATCTAAAAGGTTGTTACAAGGATGCAGGATAAAAAAATAATGTGGCTGTCACCTTTAGCAGCAAGATGGTGTGTGATGATTCCCCCTGTTGGGTCGCTTATTGGGGAATGAATCTGGGACTAAGGATGTTAGCGTATAGTTGTCTAAACAATTAACCGATACGCCTCGGCTTATTGGTTAATCCAAATGACTACACGTGTTCTCTCCCCCCACCCTCCCGCTCTGGCTTGCTGCCTCTGGGACTCCCATAGATTGGCTCCCACCTGCCACCTCGTGCTGCTGCCTCTGATATAGAGCATCATTGCAGGGTGGCAAGGAGCTCCCCAGGAGTGGGGCTCGGAGCACACCGGCTGCTGGCCCTGCTGAGACTTGGTGCAGTTACATGATTATTAAATTACATGCTATCTGACTGGTGCTGTTTTGAGCTAAAGGGCAGGAGCAGATTCAGAACCCTAAGTATGTAGTAGTCAGCATCAGCTCTGTGGCTGTCTCGGCTCTGGTGGAAGTGAGGAGCCCGGTCATCCTGTGGGAGCCCTCCTCTGTGCATCCTTCCCCAAGAGGACTCTTCACCAAAGCTCAATTCTGATCCCTTCCAGCTGACTCCAGCTCCCTCTTTCCGACTGAGCCTCACTGTGCTAGCAAGGTGTGCTGGTGGCCTGTGTGTTAGCAGTTCTGTGGTTGGGGTGGGGAATGGAGGGCTGGGAGGTGTCAGTCAGGACTGCCACAGGGTACAGTCATGATGTGCCGCATGCATAGCTGGCAAGGCCCAAATTAGGAAAGTGCATTGTAGCATTTCAGGAGTTTGACCTGTGCTGAAAGTTGGTGTCTCAATGGAAGGATGGAAGGAAGAGGAGAACAATGCTTCGTGCTGGCTGAAAGAGGGAGACCTGTGTGTGTGGGGGGACGGGACGGGACGGACAGTGGGTTGGTTACAGTTGTGTTCTGGTGTGCACTGGAGATGGACACGAATGCCTCCTGGAGCATTTCATCCGCAAAGCTATTGGCACTGGAAAGGTGGCAAGGAATGTTGGAGCCTGTTCCCTTGTGTTGCATCTTTTCAGGATTTTGGGTGGGTGGAACGTTTATTGATGGGATCTCTGTTGTCACAAAACAGTGGTGTGGGGTTTTCTTAATTATTAATAGTATGACGATCCTTTTGGCTGGCTTTAAAAAGGCATGATTCAGGACACTTGTGAGCTCCATTTGAGAGTCATCATAGACTTTAGTTTGGCACCTCAGTAATGTCACTTAAAAAAATCAAGAACTTTCCTGCATTTGTGATGGCTATAATTAACATAGCAAATTAGCTTTCATTAGTAACTCTCCCCTTGTTTCATAGTTCAAAATACTGATTTGGGGCTTCCATTTTCCACTTTTGTTCTGTCTGATTGTTTGCATGTGTAAGTTTGGAAATGTGTAAAAAGGGGGAAGTAACACTTTAAAATGTTACCAGACACTTCGTAGCCAGAGTTTGATAGAAGAGACTGGTGTGGGGAAATAGTTCCTTGGATCTTTGTGTGATGTTCTGGTGAAAAATCTAGCTACTGCTCCAACAGCTGCATGACTGAGTATAGGCTAGCTAGCAGAGTGCTGTGTTTGGGACCCTCTTAGAGCTTCCCTCTCTTAAAGTCAGTGCTCTGCTCCACTCTGGCTGTTAGCAGGAAGAAGGAAACTCGTTTGCCCTCTGCAGCAGCAGGAAGTCAGAGAGGGCCTCTCCTTCTGCCTCAGAGCTTCCTAGCTGCTTCAGAAAGGGGCAGAGAAGGATTTTTATGACATTGTTGATCTTTCCTTGTGGATAATTAATACCTGCCTTTGCTGCGGATGCTGTTTCTTGTTTTCCCCAGCAGTTGCTTGGGCATTATGTGATTCTGGATGAGTGTCACAGCTGTCTGCAGATTTCTGAATAGCATCAGTGAAAGAGACCAGAGTCTTGTTAATTTCACTCTGCTGTCCTTCCTCTCTGCACCAGCATTGTCTGTACATTCATTGTCCATTTATGAAGTTACCACTTCTTCCTCATTCTTAAAGTGATGGCTGTGGCTCTGCTATTCCCCAGGGCATATTGCTTACAGGTCTGTTCTAGATGTAAACCAACCAGGGAGAGATTGTTTGGATAATGTAAAGAATTCTAACTTCGCTTTCTTTGGGGTAGAACAGAAGCAGCTGAAGTTTTCTACTTAAAATTTGCCATGAACACAAACCTCATTAAGGATTAATGCCTTTGCCTGCTCTGGAAAAAAGCTCAAGTTAACATTTTCAAAAAGTCTTATTTGTTATGCTATACATGCACAGTGAAAACCTTGCTTAAATCTGCATGGGCACACTTTTCCTAGGCAGCGTTTTTTATGTCAAAAGGTGCATAAATATAATTTTACAGTTGCACAGTCAAAATTGTTCTAAGTTATGGAATGCAGCAGTAGTTAAGGTTTCAGCAGCAATGCTTGCTTGGCTATATTGTACATATGTTTTCTATTCCTGTTTTTCTAGTTAAATCCCTATCTTAATGGTACTGTTCAGTCCATACAATTTCTCCTATACATGTGTGATACATGCAGGAAGTGCAGCACAGCCAAGTTAAGCTTGCTGTCTGAATGTTTTCACATTTAGCTGTGCAACCTCAATGTTGGATTGTGCAGATTTTTTATTTGGAAAATGTGCATTTTTCTTAACTTGATGGAAGAATAGTTTAAATAACTTAATGTGCTCAAATCAGGAAACTATAATTTCCATCCCAGAATATTGAAAGAACTGGCATGTGAGATTGCTTGTCAGGTAGGAAGGATTTGTAATAAAACTCTCAATTTGGGGAGAGCATCTTAAGAGTGGAGAATAGCTGTCATATTTGTGTAAGAATGAGAGAGAATGTGATCTGGTCATGACTGAACTGTTAGTCTGATCTCAGCAATATGCAAGGCTTAGAACAAACAGTGAAAGAAAGGATAATTACATTAATGGAGGTAAATGGGAAAAGGGATTTACTTGCAATGTGGGTTTACCAAACGTAGATCATGCCAGTCTAACAGATTGTTTAGAACAAGGGAAGTGTAGTAGATCTTATTGACTTCGGCTTCAGTAGCATGGTACCACATGCATGACTCAGCCATTGGTGTGATGGGGATGTGAAAAAGGCACATATGGCCCTAGGATGTATCAGGCAAGACATTTCCAGTAGCGAAAGAGAAGAATCAATGCCATTGTACGAGGCACTAGTGAGACTTTATTTGGAATACTGTGTATAGTTCTCGTCACCCATATTCAAGGAAGATGAATTTAAACAGGAGCAGATGCAGAAAAGAGCTAATAGGTCAATCAGGGTAATCGAAGGCCTATGTTATGAGAGAATTTAGAGGAGGCTGGCTTGTTTGGTGTAGCAAAAAGAACATTCCTACATTCAAAGTGGAAGCGCCCGTATCGACTAATCAAATAGTTGATTAATCTAATTTTAACATCCATAGTAAATACCAGGGAGGGTGAAGAACTACGAAAATTTACAGAACAATATCAGCACAAGAACAAATGGATATAAACTGACCATGGCCAAATTCGGGCTGGAAATTAGAAGTGTGTTTCTAACTATCGTGTGGGCAAGGCTCAGGAACAACCTCCCGGGAGGAGTTGTGGGAGCAAACTTCATTAGTTTCAAGAAAGAATGGCTAATTGTTAGTGTGATTTTGAGAGGGTTGTTGGTGATGATGGGTTAGAGCAGGGCTACTCAACTTTGGAAGTCCTGGGGGCCACAATGTTACAATTTGGGTTTATGTGGGGCACAGTATGTGGCCTGTGGGTGGGAGCCAAAACACAGTCGTAGTCAATATAGTGGTCTTCTGTTGATATGCACTTTAGTAGTTAAATCCCTGGACTGTCATTGCTCACTGACAGTGCTGTCAGACGGGTCGAAATGGGGTCAATGTTGCATTTTGTTAATATCCGCAGAACTGACTTCAATGGGGCCTGTGTGTTGTGTAGTCTGGCCTTAATCTTTGTATTTTTGCCCATCAGTGTGAAAGCAGCTATTTGCATATATTTGCTTGTATATGCAACCACACTTAAGTTGCGGCCCTTGGCATGTGCTGTGAGTATCATTGTGGCCACCAGGGCTTCCAAAGTTGAGTAGCCCTGGACTACATCCTGGGGGCCAGTCTTCATGTGCCACTTGAGGGGTGCTTTTTTGTGGTGTGGACTTGCGTCTGCTAGGAAATTGGACTGAGAACTGTCAGCTCCTGCAGTTAAGTGTCAGGTTTGTGGTTACAGTGAACCCTCGTTTATCGCGGTAGATAGGTTCCAAACCCGACCGCGATAGTTGAAAATCCGCGAAGTAGGGACATGTATATTTAACATGTATACAGCGAGCCCTCGCTACTTCGCGGTTCGACCATCGCGGATTCACGTATATACATAATGTAATGAAAAAAGTCCGCGAAGTCGTGAATCCGCGATGGTCGAACCGCGAAGTAGCGAGGGTTCACTGTACTATGGTGGTGTTGCTGCCATTATGATCTGTGGCCAAGATGTTCCAAAATAAGGGCAGGTATTATGTAAAATAATAAAACGACAATGGCACCTGGCAACTCTAGATTTCTCTTATTGCAGCTTTCTGGATAGTCTATTGAGTGAGATTCTAAACCTAGTTAATTAAACAAGCATAAGAATTAGCTAATCCAACCCTTTTTTTGCCTAGCAACATGAGTGTAGCTCAGGGCTGGGCAAAAGGGCCTCCGCAGGCTAGAGCCAGCCCTCCAAGCGGGTTGATCCAGCCTGCGGAAGCCCTGCCGCTCCCTGGCCAATCAGGCAGCGTCTCCTCCTGCCCTGCAAGGGGCTTGGCCCTTAGCAGCAACTGGCAGTTGACTCTAAATGTGGCGCTGCTCCCTTGCAGGGCGGGGCAGACTTTGTGTCTGCCCCCATTCCCAGGCCCGGATTGACCAGGGGAGGGGGAAGTGTGCGAAGTCTCCTCCTATTGCCAGGAGCGCGGGTGCCTAGAGGGAACTGCTGGCCGTTCAAAATGGGAGGGGGAAGACTTCATGTGCTCCCCCACCCACAGACCAGTCATGGTCTGGGCGGGGAAGCATGGAAGTGTCCTGGCCCCGCCCCAGAAATTCCTGAAGTGGCCCCTGGTAAATGATTGCCCACGCCTGGTGTAGCCCATCAGGGCTATGGGTCAGTGGGCGGCTACTCTGCCCCTGTCCAGTGAGTCCCGGTGTCCTCCTGTCAGACCTGTAGTCAGGCCAAAGAAACAGTGGAGCAATTGCACTCCTCGGGGTGGGCAGCCTTATTCCTGGGCCCTGGGCCAAGCCAACCGTCCAGGCTCTACAGGACCCCGGCCTACGGGTGGGGCAGGATGACAAGCATGCAGCCAGTGACGCGGCCAATCCCTGGTTCAGGGGGTGGCAACAGTCAGTCGGTGCAGTTAGATCACAGTGGGCTAAATAAGTTATCCTTGGCGCAGGCCGTTAGCCTGCAGTGACAGCAGGGAGACTGCCAGCCAGAAGTTGGGGGGGGAGTGTAGGCCCATCCGTTCCACTGTGTCCCAGCTCAGGGCCCTAACAGAAGCAGACCAGTCTGCTGTGGGTCAGCAGGGATCCTCACTCTGACGGGTGCTCTGGATCGGCTTGACTACTGTCAGCTGTCCCTGGGCTTCTTATGTTCTCCTCTGCACATACCTGGGCCTCCAGCAGATCCTCAGGGGTGCTGGGGGTCAACAGCTCAGCTTCAGCTATTAGCAGGGCTTGACGCTCCTCCCAGTCAGCGTCCGTCTGGGGTCCCGAGTCCACGTCAGTCCTCAGCCTCCCAGCTTGGGAACACAGGGCAGCTGTCTGGTTCTTCTAGTGGCTGGGCCCTGACTGAGCTCCTAGGCTGGCTGCTTATAGTGCTAGCCATGCCTCCTGACTTCTGCCCCAGCCGCACATCTGACCAGGCTCTGCCCAAGAGGGCTCACAGGTCAGTGGGTGGCCACTCTGCCTCACTACAATGCTGTTTCGTTTGTTATCCCAGGCAATTAGTTGAGTCCGGGGTCTAGTGGTTGCTCCCTGAAGGCTGAGGGAGGGGCTTTTCGAAGTGGGTGGGCTTGGATTTCAAATAGAGCGTCACTACAATGCAGTTTAGCAAACAGCTTGGGAATTTGTGTCAAATTAACTTATGCTAAGAGGCAAAGAGAAGGAAGTCTTGACGAATGATACATTGCCAAGTATCAGAGGGGGAGCCGTGTTCGTCTGAATCTGCAAAAGCGGCGAGGAGTCCTGTGGCACCTTATAGACTAACTGACGTGTAGGAGCATAAGCTTTCATGGGCAAAGACCCACTTCGTCAGATGCATGTAGTAGGTACCTGCCTCTGGAAATTTCCACTCCATGCATCTGACGAAGTGGGTCTTTGCCCACGAAAGCTTATGCTCCAACACTTCAGTTAGTCTCTAAGGTGCCACAGGACTCCTCGCCGCTATTGCCAAGTTGTTAGCAACTATCCAGTTTATAATACATATTGAACCTCTCTAGTCCAGAACTCTCTTGTCTGGGAACAACTGTGGTCCAGAATGTTTTTAGATAGTTGGATGGCCACTTTTCATTGGTGCGGCCAAGTTTCCTGCAGTCCCATAGAGCTTGTTTGCAGCCACCAGTCCTGGTTCTGTGCTCTGTGCTGTTGTTTAGCTCTAAATGGCTTCTCAGAGCCCAGGAAGCAGTGGAAGTGCTGGTGATGCTGCTAGACAATATTGATCCCCCCATGGTCTGGAAAATTCTCTGGTTCGGCACCAGTCAGGTCCCCAGGGTGCTGGACTAGTGAGGTTCAACATGTATCAACTAACCAGTTGATCCACTCAGCCTTACCCACATCTTCATCCACATCAATAAGCAGTTTTCCTTCCGATGCTTTATTCTTGCAACTAGGCCCTGCATCATCTTCCTGCACTGCTAACACTCGACACGTTTCCTTCTTACCCAGGGAGCAAATGTCTTCAGAATGTTCCCGGATAGGGGCTCTCCTGTGCTCAGAAGCCATGACAGTTTTTCTGTGGCAATAGTGTCTCTGTCTATCTGTCTGGTCGGTTGGGCTGTCTGTCTAGGATGTTAAATACTGGCTAATTGAATGGTTGATTAACCTCATGGATTTGTATCAGTTAGTTGACTATTCTATAGTCCCTGGGCAGCCCCTGTCCGGAGTGGGGGAGCGTGAGCTCCTGGACCCAGCACACGCCAGAACTGAGCCAGGCTGCCTGTCCACCTGGCTCCTAATACATTTTTCAATGCAGAGCTGCAGCGAGGGTATATCTAGGACCCAGTGCAAGCTGAGAGTGAGCTGGGCTGCTGGCCTGCCTGCTAAAACATGTACTGGCAAGGGGTGGGGGAGAAATGCGTGTAGTCTACAGCATTAACAGATCGGCTTTTGCTTCTCGGTTACTCGACTCCACTGTTGTATCCCCTGTATATATTTATAGTCCTACATTAGTCTGGGTCTGTCGTTTCCTTTTTCCTCAGCCTTTAGACTCTCTCTCTTTGATCCCTGCATCATTTTGTCTTCCTCCCCCACCTGCTACAGTTGGTCTGTTCCACTTACTCCTTCCTCCCCCAAATTTCTCAATGCCTGTTTCCCTTTTCACTTTACCCCGCCAGTGTCGCTTCCTCACACACAGGCACATTAGTACATCCCTCATCCCATCGACGCTTCCACACAAAGGACTCAGAAATGCATCAAACAGCAACTAGGCAGAGGACTAAATATACGACATGAGGGTAATGCTCAGATAAGAAGCCACGGCCCCTGTAAGTTTTTCTTGGATGCCTCTCTGGCTGTTCTCTCTGTCTCGCTCAGGGTGCATGTTTAGTAACCTCATTGCCATTGGTTTTAAGGCTCCCAACTCCTCTGTGTACTGAAAGAAAGGGGCATGCTTTGTTCTCTCCTCTGGCCCCAGAATGCCCTGCTGATCTCTCCCTTCCTGACCCTGGGCACCTTGTGTTTATCATAGAGTCCAGTTCCCCTGGGTTTGGCGCTGCCTGTAGTTTCCTGGGCACCAGTAGCCTGCCTCATTCTTGAGTTTCCGTGCTACCTGGCTGCTGCTACATAGTCACAGTAAAATTAACCAGTCTGTTAACTTCTTTCCCCTGTGGTGGAACGCACATTGAAGCTACTATTTGCACGCTTAGGGTATGTCTGTCCTACTGGCCAGGTCAATGGGGAGTTGATTTATTGAGATTAGTAGAGACTCAGTAAATCTATCGCCCTATCATTCTCATGGCGGTGGAGTAGCAGAGTCGACACTGAGACGTGCGAGGGGTCCCGTTGGCACACTGCAGGGAAGAGGCGTTGTCTTCAGCTGTGTTATGCATGTAGCTGACACTGTAATTTAGATGACTTGATCTCCCGCGGCAGTGTAGACCAGGCTTTAGAAAGGCGCTGCTGTATCAATTTACACTTGCTTCATGTTGGGATGGGTATCGGCACCGACGTCAGGGTGAGAATCTTCCTTTTTGAAACTCAAAGCTTACAGTCTGCAGAAGTTGAGGAAAGATTCAGAGTTGCCCTGCATTAGTCGAAGTTCTTCTAGAGCCTGTTTTTATAGCACCTTTTATGGGTGACAAGATGCTCTTCAGAGTTACCAAAGATCCATGCAAGGATCATTTGACTTTCCGCTATATTGTAGTCCCTTCTTATGTGGGAAGCAGCAAATGGCATGGCATCAGTGAAGTGAAGATGCCATTAGAAATGTAAGCGGGCAGAAGGGTACTGCTGATCCAGGCACCAGAGCGCGTGTTCCCCGCCTGTAGTTCACACATGGGTGTAGAGTGATCCTGGACTCCTTGAGAAGATTGTAGCCATAAACGAATGTCCTCACTGAGCCAGTGTGAAAGCCTGGAGACCCTTGGGCCCGTTTTCTAGAAGGTGCGTAGATTCATCACCCGAATTTCAGGGGTGCCTCTCGCTTTCACTGGAGCCGGTCGGTGCTCAGCACTTTGGAAGATCAGGTGACTTTTCCAGGCACCTAAGGAAGGGCGCAGGAGGCTAACTATAGATCCCAGTTTGGAAAATCTTGGCCTGTTGCTTTGTTCAGCTGCCACTTGGTCTGCAGTGGCTCATTGTTGCCGCTTTGGCAAGAGGCCGAAAAAAGCCAACAAAGTATTGGTGCTATCTGATCTTGCCATGCCATGTTAATGATCTGAAAGCACCACAATTGTCAGAGTGAGGGCAGTGGTTGCGTCATTTCTGCAGCCTGTAGCTATCTGTGTGGGCATTCGTTGGTGTGGATTTGTGGGCTCTCCTCCTTCCAGTGAGACTAATGGAGATGAATAGCAATTCACAATGATTCTCAGTGGTTATGGGACATTGTCAGTAGTTACTACTGCTTAATAGCTTGGCTGTTTTAAAAGGAAGATTAGCAGAACTCTCGAGGGCTTTCCTGGTTTGTGCCGTTTTGATAAAATCCTGTAGCTGTATGTGCGTTCTTTGCTCACTGTTTATTTCGTACCCAACTTATGGGGAACGGCTGGTCCGAGGAGTTACCCGGTTGATGCCTATATAACGTTATTGCTTTAGTGTCTGTAAGAACCTCTTTGGGATGTTCTTGTGATGGCCCAGAGGGATTCTCAAAGAACTACACCAGCTCTTTCATCTCCCGAACCACTGGAGTGCGGGGATGACATCTGTTTAGGGTGGAAGCATCATGCAAGGCTGGGCTTCTGGGACTGGGACGCTCTCGCCACGGTTGAGTTTTGGGTCTGTACTTTGACAGATGTAGGCCACTTAATTTCACTAAAGACACTCTTGCGTCATCCAGAAATAGTCTGAACAGATTATTTACTTTCTAAATAATCTAGGCTGGTTCATGCCCAGTCTCAACACGTACTGATTTAATGTTCCACCTGATTGAATATAGTAGGCCTTGCTAAGCCGACTTGAAAGAGAATATCAGACTTAATATACAACGTTCATTGTGCTGCCTTTCGAACAGAACCGAGTCCTATCATCTCCCTCTCCATGTGCTCTGTTTCCAGTCACCAAGTGACTTCCGTCCATTCTGTATGGTCTATCTCATATTGGGCAGGTCACCAGCTTTATTATTTAAAATTCCATGTCCTCTCCTATGCTAATGGGTGGTAGAATGGGGTTAATTGCTAGATTACAAGGAATGGGAATTAGATCAATTTAACTGGCATTTTAAAAAATCATTAGCTGTCCTCTGAAGTCTTATAGTTCCAGGTACAACTATATTACAGGTTGCACCTTCCAGAACTGGTGCTCTCTGCTTCGCCAAGACCATGGATGTTCTTGGACCAGAGAGCCTCAAGAACCAAGTGGCAGGAGGCTTAGCAGCCTGGTCAGGGGCTGGAGCCTGTGGCAGTTGGGGCCTGGGGCTGCTATGGACCCACAGCAGGGTGCAGGGCCGGGTTGTAGTGGAACTGGCATCACTTTGGGGCGGCAGGCTGGGAGGCCTGTGGCAGGGGACCTCCCCTGGTCCAGCCAATTCCCTTGTTCCAGATTGGTCAAGTCCAAAGGGTGCCTGACCAAGGAGGTACAACCTGTGTCTTGGGGTCAACCTAAAACTGTATGTCCTCCCTCTATTCTATTGGGAATAAAACGTATGGCAGTCATACTTTGGGTCCCCAAAACGGAGTCAGGCTTTCTATGCCAAGTTAAGCAGAAGCGCCATCTCTATTTCTGTTAGTGCCCAGTCACTGCAGTTGGCTCCCCCACATTAGTTCTGGACACTGTCTAATGGGAAATGTGTTTTTTGGAAATCTAGAAGAGTCTTACTGCGTCTGGGAACTGGTGGGCAAGAGTGTGGCGAGGTGTTCGGCTGCAGGCCAACTGGCTCTGATGCTTGTAATGAAGGCAGTGTACCAGTTTGCAGTAGCTGAGTTTCTCTTCATGAGAGCATTGATGGAGCCTTCATGATGATGCTTAATTATAAGACCAACATCTGACTCCTGGTGCTGAAAAAGTCAGTTGGTGAAGAATTAAAATAATTGTGGGGTGGACTGAATGTTGCTGGAAATGGCAGAGGTGCTTAATGACTTCTTTGTTTCGGTCTTCACCGAGAAGTCTGATGATGACGGGATGCCTAACATAGTGAATGCTAGTGGGGAGAGGGGAGATTTAGAAGATGAAATAAAAAAAGAACAAGTTAAAAATCACTTAGCAAATTTAAATGTCTGCAAGACACCAGGGCCTGATGAAATGCATCCTAGAATACTCAAGGAGCAGATAAAGGTATCTGAGCCTTTAGCTATTATCTTTGGAAAATCATGGGGGACAGGAGAGATACCAGAAGACTGGAAAAGGGCAAATCTAGTAACCAGCTATAAAAAGGGAAATAAGAACAACCCAGGAAACTACAGACCGGTCACTTTAACTTCTGGTCCAGAAAAGATAATGGAGCAGTTAGTTAAGGAATTCATCTGCAAATATCTGGAAGATAATAAGGTGATAGGGAACAGCCAGCATGGATTTGTAAAGAACAAATCATGTCAAACCAATCTGATAGCTTTTTTTGATAGGATATAATGAGTCTTATGGATAAGGGAGAAGCAGCGAATGTGGCTTAGTAAGGCATTTGATACGGTCTTGCATGATATTTTTATAAATAAACTAGGCAAATACAACTTAGATGGGGCGATTATAAGGTGGGTGTGTAACTGGCTGGATAACTGTTCTCAGAGAGTAGTTACTAATGGTTCTTAATCCTGCTGGAAGGGCATCACAAGTGGGGTTCTGCAGGGGTCTGTTTTGGGACTAGTTCTGTTAAATATCTTCATCAACTATTTAGATATTGGCATAGAGAGGACACTTATTAACTTTGCAGATGATATGAAGCTGGGAGGGGTTGCAACTGCTTTTGAGGATAGGGTCAGAATTCAAAATGATCTGTACAAACTGGAGAAATGGTCCGAGGTGAATAGGATGAAGTTTAATAAGGGCAAATGCAAAATGCTCCACTTAAGAAGGAACAATCAGTGTGTCTCACACAGAATGGGAACAAATATCAGAGGGGTAGCATGCATCTGACGAAGTGGGTCTTTTCCCACGAAAGCTTATGCTCCTACACTTCAGTTAGTCTATAAGGTGCCACAGGACTCCTCTTCGCTTTTACAGAATGGGAAGTGACTGTCTAGGAAGGAGTTCTACAGAATGGAATCCAGGGATCAGAGTGGACCACAGTTAAATATGAGCCAACAGTGTAACACTGTTGCAAAAAAAAAAAAAAAAAAGGCAACATGATTCTGGGATGCATCAACAGGTGTGTTGTGAGCAAGACATGAGAAGTCATTCTTCCACTCTACTCTGCGCTGATCAGGCCTCAGTTGGAGGATTGTGTCCAGTTCTGGGCACCACATTTCAAGAAAGATGTGGAGAAATCTGAGTGTCTCCAGAGAACAGCAACTAGAATGATGAAAAGTCTAGAGAACATGATCTATGGGGAATGACTGAAAGAACTGGGCTTGTTCAGTTTGGAAAGGAGAGGCCTGAGAGGGGACTTGATGGCAGTTTTCAGGTATCTGAAAGGGTGTCACAAGGAGGAGGGAGAAATTGTTCTCCTTGGCCTCTGAGGACAGGACAAGAAGCAAGGGGCTTAACCTGCGGCAAGGGAGGCTTAGGTTGGACATGAGGAAAAGCTTCCTGCCTGTCAGGTGGTTAAACGCTGGAATAAGTTGCCGAGAGGGGTTGTGGAATCTCCATCCCTGGAGTTATTTAAGAGCAGGTTAGATAGACAGTTATCAGGGATGGTCTAGCTGGTACTGGGTCCTGCTGTCAGAGCAGGGGACTCGACTCGATGACCTCGCGAGGTCCCTTCCAGTTCTAGAGTGTAATGTAATGGAGTTAACTATTTTGGTGCTGCCTAAAATCTGCGTCTTTGAGCTGTGCTATGGGCCTGTGTCCAGGAGGGACTTTTGTGCTGGCATAGGTACATTGATGTAGGGATACCGCTGTGAGCATGGTGCTGTGTGGCTCCAGGCTGAGAGAGAAATCTCGCTTAGCCAGAAAGTTTGCTCATCTTAGATTAATCACTGCCAGAATTTCATTAAGTACTTTGGGTTGTTCACATACTTCAGAAAGGCAACAACGTGACAGTCAGATGTATTCTGGTGGCCCCTAACGGCCCGCAAGGGCGGGGCCCTATCTGGCAGGTGCTGCACCTCTTCCCGCCCCCCCTCAAAGTGAGAGCAGCCCCTTGTCAGTACTACAGACAAGACACTTACAGGCCAGAAAGGGAAGTGACACTCTGTGGAAGGAAAAGGTTTGCCCCAGATTGCACAACAGGCCAGTGGGGCAGAGGTGCTGGAGGATCTGGCAATAGGGACTAGATGGAGTGGGAGGGAGGGGAAGGGACTGACAGGGAAGGGGAGAGCAGGCGTGTCTCAGTCCCACCTACCCCTCTCGCGTGCGTGCTGTTCCCTGGGGGCGAGACCCCTCTCCTGGGGACTTTCTCCCTGTGGGAGTTAGGGGGTTGGAGGTCCCTGCTCCCCACAGTGGGGCCTGAGCCCTGGTATGCTCCAGCGTCTGGGGGAGCTCATGCCTGTCAATTGGGGTCTAGCCTTCTTTCCCTCTTCCCTTCCTCTGGCCCACCAGTTCCCCAGTGCACTCTAACACAACGTACTGGCTGGGGCTAAGGTGCGCTAGGGGGCCCAGCGCAGCTGTGGGCCTGGAGATCTCCTTGGCTTGCTGGAGGACCTGGTGTAAGCTTCCCAGTCGTAAAGTGGGAAGTGCTTTGAGTTGGCTTCTGGAAAGCACCGTGTGCGAGCCAGGAGGAGCCGCCAGCTGTGGAGCGAGGCGAGAACGGTCCGTGTCTCACTGACCACCGACTCCTGCCCACAGACCTTCTGTTTCACAACCCCAAGAGGTGAAATGGTCAGAACTCGGGTGGAGTTAAGGCTGCCTGGTGGGAGCTCGTGCCCTTCCAGAACATTAGACACAAGATCTCACCTGAGAAACCTCAGGTCAAAAGTCTCCGAGCCCGTCACTGGAACGGCGAGTAGCATATAACCCAAAGCCCATGTCCCACCCTGCTACTGATCCCACCCTGCAGTGACCCAGGCTGGTGCCGCCTCCTTTGGTTCTCATCCAGCTTGCCTTACCGCACGGTTACAGCTCTTCCAAGCTACTCGGTGCCCCCGCCACGGCTACCCTGGCGGCAGTGCAGCTGGACAGCATGCCAGTCGCTCCCAGTGGCTGCTGCCAGCTGCAGGGGCAGAGTTACGGTTGCATGGGCTTTTCCCACGGCTCTGTCCTGGTGTTCAGGAGTTGGTTTTGCTGAACTTGGCATCTTGGAAGGGCACAAGCCTAGCACCGCGTTAATGCAGGCGCTTTGCTATTCGCTCAAAGGCTGGACAGATAGGAAAGGAAGTCTCCCCGCCTCCCGCCCAGGGTTCTAACGGGGACTGGGTGGGAGTTAATATTAGTCTAGTTTTTCCTTCTTGAGGTCGTCCAGGTTCTGCACCAGTGAGGCCCTCCTGGAGTCAGGCTCTGCCGTCCCCTAGGGAAGGGTTCCGTCTTAGGACTCCGGGCCCTGCAGATGTGAAACTGCTGCGGCTCTTTTCTAGTGCCCCAGCAATTGGCCCCTCTTGCTGCTGCTTGTTACAGTCCTTTTGCTGGGACCAGGCCTCCTTTGTAGCCCGTTCGGAGCCTGCTCCCTCCAGGAGCATCTTCCTAGGCCCCCTTTTCTGGTGTACACTAACCAGCAGCCTTGGGAAGCCCCCTTTCCTCCGGAGCTGCCTGGTGCCCCCTGCCTCAGCTCTTAGAACCATTATTAGGCCTGGGTGTTCCTGCGTTCCCGGTGTGGCTGGGCAGCAGTCTGTCAGTTAGCAAGTCAGGTGGCTCTGAGTGGATCTTGTCACCGATACTCCCTGAAGTAGCCAGTGGACCTGTGTGTAGCCTGCTAGCACGTGGATCGGGCAGTTTCCTAATGCATAACAGTTCAGGTCCAGCTTCCGGGGGCAGATGTGGCGCGTGTGTGGCTGCCTTTCTGGGGAGCCACATCTCAGCCAGTCACACCCCGATGTTGCTATTTGGTTCCTTTGCATTTTCAGTCTGCCGCTGCTATGAGACTTGCCTTCTCTCTCACGCTTGGGGTTTGGGAGGTCAGGGGCTTCGTCCTGCATTAAACCAAGCTGCAGGAGAAATGGCAACAATCTCGTGATCATACATGCATCCAGTGCAGCATCCAGTGTTTTATCAGCACACTCCATTTCCTATGCGTATCGTCTCCGAGGCAGGTACTGTTCATCTGCTCTTCTGATCACCACCTTCCAGCCAGAAAGATCTCAAGATATTCTGCTTCATGCTCTGTGAACCATGGCATCTGGCTGAGCTGGTTGTAGCAGTGTTGGCAGTGAGCAACGATGTGATGTTTGGCTGTGGTGGATTAGGAAGGAGAGGGTGGTAAGAAATGGTTAGTGTCCTGGGAAAGTTGTAGGAGCAAGAAATATATTAAGGTCTTTTAAAAATAGCAATGTTGCCTCTGGTGTTGTATGTCTTATGACGTTGCAACCAGATGTGAGACTCTTCAAAAGTATCTGTTTGCTTACTTGAGTCCTCCTGTTTGATTTCTGTCCAAAGAATCGAGCCAAGAAGAAACCTGCTCCAGTGAAGTATGAAGTTGGAGATCTAGTCTGGGCTAAGTTCAACAGACGACCATGGTGGCCCTGCACAATCTGTCACGATCCAGTGCTCGACTGTCACTCAAAAATGAAAGGTAATGCGCCCCCCCCCCCCCCACACACACACACAGAGGGGACCAAGTGCCACGGTAGCTGCCGTTTGTTCTTACTAGTAAGACGCATTTGGGCTGCCTTTCACCTGGCAGTGCACAGAGGTTACAAAAGATGGTCCCTGCATGAGAAGCCTACAGACTGAAAGACAGGCACGGCTGTGAGCTAGTGGGCAGGGCGGGGCGATGCGAATGAGTGGGTGAGTGCGTGGCTGGCCTGTACAGCTTTTGGCATTTTAAAACGAGCGCCGATGTAGGCAGAGGCAGGGAGCAGGTAGCATGAGAATGGGGATTGGTGGCACACAGGAGGAGGAGCGCTGTGGTGCCTGGCGTAGCCGGAGGAGAAACTGCCCTTGTTGCACTCTCGGATTTTACATGTACAGCAGTTTAAAGAAGCTGCAGCAGGGGCCTCTTATTCCAGCACACCCTGAATGGGAGGCCTGTATCTTTGAGTGTTTCTTTTTCCTGCTTCCCTCCAGCCTCGCGCTCTCCCTGCATTCCCTTGGTAACTGATACATCTTTGGAATGTCCCAGTGTCTGGGGTAGTGCTCCATATGCAGGACAGGCTGCTCTCTAGGGATGTGTTGCTTCTGCAACTTCTGTGGCCTTCACCCTTCTGGAGAGCTGGGCTCTGAGAGCAAGCAGCATTAGTGGCCATCAGTTCACACTGCTGTGGTCTGCAGCTGCAACCCAAAATGGAGCCCTACAGAAGGTTGAAACGAGGTCCAGTGACAGGATGAGTGTACACACGGAATATAGGATAACGTTAGAGAGGCCATGGCACAAAACAAGATGAAGCGAGCCAGAGACATAAAGGGTAACAAGGGAAATAGTCTAGAAATGCAACAAGGAGTCCTGTGGCACCTTATAGACTAACAGATCTGCTAGTCTAGAAGATGCCACAGGACTCCTCGCTGCATTTGCAGATTCAGACTAACACGGCTACCCCTCTCAGTCTTAGAAATATGTTCCAAGCAAGAGGAAGACCCAGGAGAGGGTAGGACCACTGTTCGTACGGGGAGAAGCAATAACTGAACGTGTAGAAAAGGCAGAAGTGCTAAATTACTTTTGTTTTGGTTTTCACCAAAAAGGTTCTCAGTGATTGGACCTCTGGCACCCTGAATGCCAGTGAAAGTGAGGTAGGGTCAGAAGCTCAAATAGGCAAAGAAGTTACAAGTGACTTCTGCACATTAGATGTCTTCCAGTCACTAGAGCTGGATGAAATGCACCCTAGAATGCCCACGGAGCTGACTGAGAACGTATCGGAGCCATTAGTGATCATCTTTGAAAAGTCCTGGAAGACAGGAGAGATTCCAGAGGACTGGAAAAGGGCAAGTATCCTGCCCATCTCTAAAAAGGGAAGTAAGGATAGCCATGGAGAATTACAGGCCAGCCAGCTTACCTTGGAGCCAGTAATTAAGCAATGGGTTTTGCAAGTACCTGGAAGATAATAAGGTGAAAGGAACAGTCAGCATGGATTTGTAAAGAGCAACCTCATAGCTTCCCGTGGCAGGGTAAGAAGCCTTGTGGACGGGGGCAACAGTCGATGTGGTGTGCTGAGTTCCCTCTAAGCTACGCAGTCACGCAGCACCAGGGCAGTAGCCTGTTAAGTCCTGGTCAGGTCTGTGGTGGGGAATAATGCCTCTCTCCAGCCTCAGACCTGCTGCGGTGGGAGGAGGTGCCTTGCCAGCTCTGGCTCTGCTGTGGCGGGGAGAGGTGTCCTCAATTTGCCCCAACCTGCAGAAGCAGGCCTGACCCTCCCCCCGCTGCTTCTACCCAGCATGAGGCTGCAGACCCCCAGCCTGGGAGCCCTGACATCAGCACCCCTCTGCAGCTAGCAGGAAGGTCCTGGGAGCAGCTGCAGGTCAGAGCAAGGTGGGGGGAAGGGCACCTGAACATACGTTGCAGGCTGTGCAGCTCTGCTAATCGGCAGGGAGGCACGTGACTCTCCGGCAAGGCTGTCCAAGCGCGCAGCTTACAGCACAGATGGGGCATGGCCAAAGTTCCCTCTAAGATTCTCCATCCTTGGGTGGGTCGAAATGTCTTCTGTGCCCCTCACACTGAGTAGTGTGTGGATGTGCACCCCCCAGTGCACCCCCGCCCTGCCTCCAGTGGGCTGCAGTCTGCCGGCATTCCAGCTTGCCAGCACTGCACTCACCTGAAGGTGGCTCGCCCATGCACCCATAGCCTCGCACCCCCAACATCTCTGGGGGGAAGGAGTCAGGTACAGGCTTCCTGGGAAGGGTGGCGGGAGAAGGATTTCAGTTTGTGCCAAGGGAACGGGGCTCCCTAGACTCCCTGTCGGAGATCCACCCCGGAGGAAAGGCCAGAGGCTAGGGGTTAAACAGGCAGGAGGTGAAGAGGAGCAGTCCCGTTCAGTGCCATCCCAGGCAGGCAGAGAGCTAAATACTGGCAGAGGTTAGAAGTGCTGCTGCCCAGGTGCTAGGAGTCTAGGAAGACGGGCAACTTGAGTGCCGGGCCTGGGATGAGGCTGTTGCTCTAGCAGGCACCAGAGACACTGGGTGGAAGGATGCGAATCCCTGGGTCCCGGGAGTGGCTCGGGAGGACAGACTAGGTGGCACGAGTGAGGGAGCGGTGCAGGAGTCAAATCCAGGCCAGCTCTGACATGACCCAAACTGTCACCAGAATCGCTCTGGATGGACGCTCCGTACAAACAGAGAAGTCAATAATAATGGGGGATTTCAGCTGTCTCCCTACTGGCTGCACTGGATGCAAAGATGAAATTTCTAGACCTTCTTAATGACTGTCTTGGGGCTGGTAGTCCTGGAACCTTAGGGATGGTCAGGCAGTTTCAATTTAGTTCTAATTTGGAGCATAGGATGTGGTAATAGTGACCATAATGTAATTCGATTTAAAATCCTTGTAGGTGGAAAAATACCAAAGAAACCTACCACAGTTGCATTTACCTTCAGAAAAGGGTACTACAAAAATGAGGAAGCTAGTTGAACAGAGATTAAAAGGAAAGGTCACACAAGTGAAATGCTTGCAAGACGCATGGGAACTTTTTTATAAAATCATAAAAGGCTCAAACTAAGGGTATATCCCACATTTAAAAAGAAGGGGATCAAAAAGTGCCACCTTGGTGAACCAGAATAAAAGAGGTGGTTAGAGGCAAAAAAAGGCCCCATTTCGAAACGGGAGTGAAGTCCTACTGAGGAGAACAGACAGGAGCATAAGCTCTGGCAAGTCATAGTAAAAATATAATTAGCCAAGCCAAAAAATAACTTGAAGAGCAAATCTCAGACTAAGAAACCAGCAGCAAAATGGAAAGTACATTGGAAACAGGAAGCCTGGTGAACCATCAGTAGGGCCACTGGGCAAACTAAGTGCTAAAGGGGCGGATCGAGGCCTTCACTGCAAAGGTTTGGGGAGATTCTGGCACCTGAGCCCTTTTTAGGTAACACATCTGAGGAGCAGTCCCAGATTGTGGTGTCAGTAGAGGAGCCAAGTGATACAGGAACAAGTGCCCCGGGCCACATGGTATTCACCCAAGAATGCTGAGGGGATTGAAATAACATTGCAGAGCGACTAACCGTGTCTGTCCCAGGTGGCTGGAGGGTCGCCAGGCCCCTGCTCAGTGGGAGGGGAACAGGACATACGCAGTCTTTGGCCTGCCCCAGCTCAGATCCGTATTTGCTGGAAGTCTGTGCTGTGCCCTGTCTGGTGAGTGCGTGAGAGGGCTCAGTGGAATGCCTGGTGCCCGTGCAGGCTGGCGCTGCTGCTGCGCTGTCCGCAGAAAAGCTAGGCACTGACTTGGCCATGGAGACCGAGCAGCCCTGTCCCTGCAGAACAGGGTGGGGAACAAGACTGTAGTGCCTCCCCCTCCCTACACCCTGTGTGTTCTAATGCCCTTAGTCCAGGCCCTTCCACGAGCACTCGGCAGTAACCCAGTGTCGCAAGCCCTCTCCCCCCTCGAGCATGCTGAGCTCATTGAATGCTCTTGGCCAGAAAACCCCTTCTAAGCATTTACATGCTTCCAGTACAGGCAGTCCCCGGGTTACGTACAAGATAGGGACTGTGGGTTTCTTCTTAAGTTGAATTTGTATGTAAGTCGGAACTGGCGTCCAGATTCAGCCGCTGCTGAAACTGACCAGCGGCTGACTACAGGAAGCCCGAGGCAGAGTTGCTCTGCCCCAGGCTTCCTGGAATCAGCCTCTGATCAGTTTCAACAGGCTGAATCTGGACGCCAGTTCTGACTTACATACAGATTCAACTTAAGAACCCCAGGCGTCCCAAGTCAGCTGCTGCTGAAACTGATCAGCGGCTGATTCTGGGAAGCCCGGGGCAGAGCAACTCTGCCTCGGGCTTCCTGTAGTCAGTGCTGGTCAGTTTCAGCAGCGGCTGACTTGGGGACGCCTGGGGCAGAGCAGCTCGGGTGCTGCTGGGTTGCTGCGGTAGCGCCGCTCCTCAGCGCTACTGGACCAATCCACCAGCACCCCAGCTGCTCTGCCCCAGGCGTCCTGATTCAGCCGCTGCTGAAACTGACCAGCAGCGGCTGAATCAGGACGCCTGGGGCAGAGCAGCTGGGGTGCTGCCGGGTTGGTCCAGTAGCGCCCAGAGCGGCGCTGCGGGATCAACCGGCAGCGCCCCAGCTGCTCTACCACAGGCGTCCGGAGAAAAGCCTGGACTACTTGGCGGGGGGCGGGGAGGGGGGCGTACTAGCTGCGGGCCCGCCTCCCCCCCCTCCCCCCTGCCCAGCAGACCAGGGAGGCGGGGGACCGAGACGCACCATGGTCCTGCCGCCCGGGTCCTCCGTGGCTTTGCTCTGCGTCTCCCTGGTCTGCTGGAGACCAGAAGACCAGGGAGATGGGGAGCAAAGCCGCGGAGCATGCTGGCAGCGGGACAGCCGCAGCGCGTCTGGGCTGTCCGCTGCCCGCGTGCTCCGCGGCTTTGCTCTGCTTTGCTCCCTGTCTCCCTGGTCTGTTGGTCTCCAGCAGACCAGGGAGACGGGGAGCAAAGCTGCGGAACATACCAGTAGCGGCGCATCTGGGCTGTCCGCTGCCCACGTGCTCCCTGGCTTTGCTCTCTGTCTCTCTGGTCGGGGAGACGTGGAGCAAAGCTGCGGAGCACGTGGGCAGCGGACAGCCCAGATGCACTGCGGCTGTCCCGCTGCCGGCATCCTCAGAGTCTTTGCTTCCCGTCTCCCTGGTCTGCTGGTCAATAGCTGCTGCCTGGCCAATAGTCGGATCCCCGTAACTCGGGGACTGCCTGTACATGCCTTTGCCTTGTGCTCCCAGGGCATGCAGGGCCAGCGTGCAGCAGTTTGGGTATTGCATGCACAACTTTGCACTCTGTTCCTTAGAGTGCTGCGCTCGCTGCCACCAGCGCTCTGCATCAGTATCAATCTGCTGAACAAGCTGGAAATTAAGGCCTAGGATGGTATTTGACCATTTCCTTTCCTAAATTCCAATACAGAGACAGCTGGACTCACCTGTGAGCGGGTTTAGGAGCAATATTCCCTCTAATCTTTTCCACCCATGTGCAGAATAGTTGTTCTGTACACTGAGGCATGTACGGATGTGCACTACCAATAGACACAAAGAACCTAGCGGGGGGGGGTGCTCTGCTAATCAGCTGGGTGGCATTTGAATCTCTCCTGAGCATCTGCAGTGTACAGGACACGCTGGTTGGGAGATGGTAGTAATATGTGGGGCATTTCCAAATTCAAGGCAGTGGAAAATGTCATGGACTGGGGTATCTGGTCTCTCTCCTATGGAACCTGGTCTTGTGTGCTCTCTTACTCTATGCTGTATGGGCTGCAGTATTGCCACCTGTACTTTGCTGCTTTCGGAGCTGGGCAGCAGCTATTGGCCAGGCAGTATCCTACCAGCAGCAGCTTAGAAGGAAGTCTGGCAATGTCATACCATATCCTGCCAGCCTTATTTCTGCACTGCTGCCTCCAGAGCTGGATGCCTGGAGAGTGGCAACTTGACTGGCCCAGCTCTGCAGGCAGAAGGGTTGCAGTACCATACCAAGCCATCCTTCAGTGCTGCTGCTGGCAGCAGTTCAGCCTTAGCGCTGGGCTCCCAGCTAGCAGCTGCAGCACTCCACTGTCTAGCTCTGAAGGCAGCACGCTGCAAGCAGCAACACAGAAGGGTAGCAGTACCACAGCCGATAGAATAATCTTGTGAACGCCCTCCCCCAAGCTCCTTTTTGGATCAGGACCCTGACAATTACAACACTGTGAAATTTCAGAATTAAATAGCTGAACACATGAAATTTACTATTTCAAAAATCCTATGGCCATGAAATTGACCAAAATGGGCTGTGAATTTAGTAGAGACCTAATACTTTTGATTTATTCATATATTCTCTCAAGCTCACCTTCCTGCAGTTTTTACAACCTTCTAGAGGGCTGGAGAGTGTAAACATTAAGGGGATAAAAATTACGTTGCTTTTTGTATTTCCTGTTACAGAAGGAGATGATTGGGTTGTTTTCACCAAATGATTGGAGCCCAACTACCAAGTCTTTGCTCCAGTGAGAAAGGGTTCCCTAGGCTGTCTATCCACTGTTTAACAGCTATCTCCTCTCCAAGATGCAAAATACTAACCAAAGGCAAGGAAAACTGAGACAAAAGCATGTTCACCGACCTTCTGACTAGGCATTCTCCTAGCGGCATTTGCTTAGGAGTATAGGAACAAGTTATGAAGAGAATGTGTGGCAAACCTACTAATAAACTTGCTTGTCAATTTGTTTCCTTTCCTATGCTACTATGCTGTTTCAAGCAAGACAATAATCCTGTTCAATTTTTTTTAAATAGTTTCCAATCGGAGACCATATCGAGAATACTACGTAGATGCCTTAGGAGACCCTTCTGAGAGAGCCTGGGTCGCAGGAAAAGCGATTGTGCTTTTTGAAGGCAGATATCAGTTTGAAGAGCTACCTATCCTTCGGAGAAGAGGGAAGCAAAAAGAAAAAGGCTACAAGCACAAGGTAAAGCTTCTGTTCTCGGTAGCTTGCATTTGCACAGCAGACTTGTTCTCGTATATCTGGAAATGCGCCCTGAAAATGTTTTTGTGCACTACTAATTGTGAGGGTATGCTGGTGAATTGATTTGCATAATTCCTGTTCATAGTGTTTCAGCCACAAGGATTTTTCCAGACTTCCTCCTATTTCAGGGCATAATGTGTCACTTGTACGTTTCTGCAGAGACCATTCGGATAGTCCCAGTTGGACACGCTCATTTTCATTCCATAGTACAGTTCTGTTGAGGTGAAATGTCAGTGATGATTAAAGGTGTGCTTGAAGTAACTTGCTTTGCTCTCCAGTGACCTCTCCTGGCTGACACTGGGACAGATAATGCGTCTGGCCTGTATGAGAGCATGACACAAAGTACAGTAACTGTGTTTAAGCCAGTAAAAGCACTTAGAGTTCCTCCTGATTTGACTTAGTCTGATTGATGAGGGAGTTGCATACTCTGGCCCCTTGTCTGCGGTGAAGCAGCCTGTGTTTCAAAGGTGCAAGATAATATAATCTGAGCTTCCCGCCCTGCAGCCTTACAAAGGTGGCTGAAGAAATGTCGCAGTGCAGCATTATTACAGTGAAGGCATATACAGAAGGCCAGTGGATGATGGCAAGTGACCAGCCAGAGGGAACCAGCTGTATCTTACTCCGACACTTGAACTGCTGAGAGCAGTGGCTGCTTTGGTAGGGGGTTAGGTTTTGTCGTCTCAGTGTAAATGGTAGGGAAGGGTAATAAAAAGCACCAGAGGTGCACTCCTCTTCGTTGGTTCCGGCAAGGTGGAGGTTGAATTGTGGGATGTACACCACTGTTGAGGTGCAGTGCAGCTGTGTGCCACCAGCAAACCTAGATGCATACATTTTAAAAGTTCATGGCTATGAGAGAGAATTTTAAACCAAGGGCTAATTAAACAGTGCATGGCACTTACCATGAAATCAGATAAAGAAAATTAATAATGCCCTCGGTTTCTATGTATTTTATCACCCTGCCTAAGAACTCCAGCTCAAAACCAGTAAAACGTGGGGTACGGAACGCAGTTTGGATCAAAGGGGTCGCCATGTTAGTTTGGATCTGCAACAACGGCGAGGAATCCTGTGGCACCTTAGACTAACAGATGGATTGGAGCAGACACTTTCGTGGGCTTTTGCTCCAATACATCTGTTAGTCTCTAAGATGCTACGGAATGCAGTTTGGTAAATCAAGCAAAGACATGCCATTAAGTGAAAGCCTAAAAAATGTGCACCAGAGGCCCAGTTTGATACCTACTCCTACCATAGCCCACTGAATCCTCCAGGAAAACTGCTCTCAAACGTTGAGGCATCTGACAAGTATTACTGGCCACTGCAGCCCCAGAGCTTCCTGGGCTTCATTTGCAACTCCGGTTGCCTACATTACCACCCTAGTTCGAGCTAGGGTGGTAGTGTAGACATACCCCTTGACAGGTGGGAAGTTTTTCCTAATGTCCAACCTAAACCTCCCTTGCTGCAGTTTAAGCCCATTGCTTCTTGGCCTGTCCTCAAATGTTTAAGGAGAATAATTTTTCTCCCTCCTCCTTGTGACCATTTTTTAGGTACGTGAAAGCTGCTCTCCTGTCCACTCTCTTTTCTTTTCCAGACTAAACAAGCCCAATTCTTTCAGTCTTCCCTTCTACCTCATGTCTTCTAGACCTTCCATCATTTTTCTTGCTCTTCTCTGGGCCTTCTCCAGTTTGTCCACATCTTAGGCTAGGTTAGAAAATACCAGCATGACACTGCAAATCAAACTGTAAGGCTGTAGTCCATATTCCCAGACAACGCTAAATCCAGACATTTTAAGCCACTGGTAGAGGTAGCATTCCTTTTGGAACCAGATGCATTAACCTGTGTACCAGGTAAGGAATTCTGAAATGCCATCTGATGCAACATCCAGGCATAAACGACTTCCTAAATGGGATTGTAATGAATGTTTGGGGCGGAGAAGAGATGATTATTTGGAGTTTGTTTTAGAATTAACTCCAGGAGTAACTGTTTTCCCAGCCTGTGCTGGGGGAGACAGTCTGAGTCTCGCAGGCCTCCCGCAGACCAGTCAATGGAATCCTCTTCCGTGGAACTCACTCTTTTGCATGCTCACACAGCGTTACTGTTTCCCTCCCTTGAAGTGAACCCATTTACTCCGAATGGCTCCCGTGCTTTGCGCTAGGCAGCAGTCCCATCAGTGGTGTAACCTGGAGGACTGTCCTAGACTTCCCCAAGGCACCATGCAGCTGAATGATGTGTGTTTAGGCTTTCCCTCGTAAGACAGCCCCTGGATGGCTCGTCACTCTTCTACAGCTGCCTTCTCGTCTGTCAGCGCCTGCTGCCCAGAGCTGACACTGCTTCATTGCAGCTCATGGGGGGGCAGATGCTGGAGTGTTTCATGCTCTTCCTGACCAGCCAGCATCCCCGGATACCAACACTTCCACACCACAGGCCCAGGGAAGAGGCTGCAGCCTGCTTGGGACTGCCAGTCCCTATGACGGGGCTGTGCACCCCTGCCTCCAGTTCCTCCCAAGTCAGCTCCTTCCTCAGCCAGCGCGGTTCGGTGGGCAGGGATAGCCCCATCTCTAGCTAACAGAATGAAATCTCGGGGCTGCTTTGGCAGGCCAGGAAATGTCAACAGTGGGAGGCAGAAAAACCAGTTTGACTGATGTTCACGTTTGGTGGCTTTTGCATGCCGAGAGCACTCTTGGTGCCAGCCCTTCCCAGAGTAGCCCACACAGGCCCTGCAGCCATCTTAGCTCCCCGTCTGCCGTGGCTCGCGTCAACCCAGTGGCCAGTTAAATTGAACACCGGTGAGGAGCTGGGCTGTCAGTCATGATCCGATGCCCCAAGGCTCTGCAGGACTAGCCCCAAAGTTCTTTATGCTGTAAATTTCCATTGGCGTCTCTAGGTTTTGCAGTGTACTTCAGTGGGGTTAATCTGGGAGCTTTCCACGACCACCTGCCGATTGGCTTCCCTTCCTTATCGCTTCTGGGGGCGCCTCCAAGGGTTGTTAATTCATGTCGTATCTGGCACAGTGGATGTTTTCTGATAGTCTCCAAGTTTCTTATTTCTTCTTGATCTGGACATTCATGGTGGCTTTCACGCTCGTTCTTAATGCTATACACCACCTTCACTCTCACCGAGAATTCCAGGTCAGATGACACTTCAGAAAGGATTATATAGGTACTGAAGCAATAACACAAGAACCGTACACAACTTAGCTTGCAATGCAGACAAGACAGGCCTTATAGCAAACATCGTAATAAAACTGTGTTCTAAGACAAAGAAATGACTGTACGAAGTTATGGTCTCTTCCAGCCTGAACATGGGGGATGCACTGATCAGCTTACTTGATGCATATCTGCCGATGGCACAAGCTGCTCCTTCGTGCTAATCATGAAGGGTGGCTGGCCAGGTGAAACAGAAGCAAAACATTCTATAGGCCTTCCTGCCTTAAGAATACTACTTGTATTTCGATACAAACATGAATTTTGGCTACAGCAGCAGCATAGCTAGAGCTGCAGAGAGGCAGTTGCTGGAGAAAGTTGCATCCCTCCCTGGCTGCCTCATACAGCCCAGTTGGTGCTAGGAATCCTGGTATGGTCCCCACCCTGATTTCCCTCCAGCACATCACCTTCCTCATGCTTTCTGCAGGGTCAGGAGGCATCTAATTAGTGGACCCTTGTCTGCATGACTCCACTAATTAGGTGCACGGCCCTTTGTACGCAGCTGCCCAGGCACGCACAGTAGCGGGACCTATGCTTCTATACATGCACTTCCCTTTCTCCCAGTTCCTCTTGCGTGGGGGTTATTCCCTCTCTTTGTTCCCAGCCTTCTGTCAGTTGGCCCTGGGTACCCAAGCGTCCAGTCTGCGGCTTGAGTCCAGTGCTGTGAATTGCAGGGGTGCAGTGCTGGAATGTCTGCATCCTTGTAGACCAAATGCATCGCCTCCTTCATATTGTGGGGGCAAGCTAGGGTCTCCTGCAGAGCCACGGAACAGCTGGCTGCTCTGTGCCACTGGGTTACTTCCGCCGCTTAGTCAGGTGAGGTTCTGTAGCTCACCCTTGGCAAGGACGGCAAACTGCTCCCCTGCCCTGGAGCTCAGCCTGTTTCCGGAGTAGTAACGCAAGCCTGACTGAAAAGCTGGCAATGCCCTGGGCACCTTTTTGTGTAGCCGGGTACCGTGCCTCCGATGGAGACGATACCAGACCTTCATCTGCTTTTTACTGCCATGACAAGCTGCTGGGTTTGTACATGGGGGAAGAGGAAGGTTGTGGGGATAGGAAGAGGGAAGGCTGTGGGGATAACGGGGAGGGGAGGGGAGAGGCCATGGGGATACTGGGAAGGGGGAGAAAAGGGGAGGCTGTGGGGAGATTGGGAAGGTGGGAGAGGGGAGGCTGTGGGGATACCAGGGAAAAAGGGAAGGCTGTAGAGATACTGGGGAGGGGGAAGGCCGTGGGGATACTGGGAAGGGAAGGCCGGGGAGGGTGGAGGTCGTAGGTCGTGGGGATACCGGGGAGGGTGGGAAGAGGTGAGGCTGTGGAGAGACCGGGGAGGGGGGAGGTCGTGGGGATACCGGGGAGGGGGGAGGCTGTGGGGATACCGGGGAGGGTGGAAAGAGGGGAGGCCGTGGGGGGAACTAGTTGAGCTATTGCGAATAGAAGGAGGCAAGCAGGGTCACGGTAGAGCGTCCGGTGCTTTCTGCACTCAGTGCTGTAGACAGAGCGGTGCTGAGGCCTCTCTGCCCCAGTGGGGGGGGCGCTCAGTCCGGTCATGCAGGGGGTGGTGCTGGCTGCAATCACAGTTGCTGCATTAGGTGCCTGCTGGGAGGCCAACGTATTCAGTGCCTGAGAGAGGCCACTGTGCCTGGGGCCCTTTTGTCAGCATTCATGGGTTGGGAGGGAATTGCACCCCCTTTCCTGGTAGGAGGTTACTGGACGCGATTCAGGCCTGGGAGTGTTGGGAGGACACGCGTTGCAGAGTGCCGGATGGCTGGTCTTACAGCAGCTGCAGGAGCGCTAGGAAAGCACGCAGGAAGCAGTGTCATCCGTGCAGCTGGGAGCGCGGTGCGCTTGGAGCGCTGGGCGTCTGTGCTCTGTGGACGCGCTGTCCGGGAGCCGTGGGCCAGGAGGTGCCGGCGCGGTGCGCTTGGAGCGCTGGGCGTCTGTGCTCCGTGGACGCGCTGTCCGGGAGCCGTGGGCCGGGAGGTGCCGGCGCGGTGCGCTTGGAGCGCTGGGCGTCTGTGCTCCGTGGACGCGCTGTCCGGGAGCCGTGGGCCGGGAGGTGCCGGCGCGGTGCGCTTGGAGCGCTGGGCGTCTGTGCTCCGTGGACGCGCTGTCCGGGAGCCGTGGGCCGGGAGGTGCCGGCGCGGTGCGCTTGGAGCGCTGGGCGTCTGTGCTCTGTGGACGCGCTGTCCGGGAGCCGTGGGCCAGGAGGTGCCGGCGCGGTGCGCTTGGAGCGCTGGGCGTCTGTGCTCCGTGGACGCGCTGTCCGGGAGCCGTGGGCCGGGAGGTGCCGGCGCGGTGCGCTTGGAGCGCTGGGCGTCTGTGCTCCGTGGACGCGCTGTCCGGGAGCCGTGGGCCGGGAGGTGCCGGCGCGGTGCGCTTGGAGCGCTGGGCGTCTGTGCTCCGTGGACGCGCTGTCCGGGAGCCGTGGGCCGGGAGGTGCCGGCGCGGTGCGCTTGGAGCGCTGGGCGTCTGTGCTCCGTGGACGCGCTGTCCGGGAGCCGTGGGCCGGGAGGTGCCGGCGCGGTGCGCTTGGAGCGCTGGGCGTCTGTGCTCCGTGGACGCGCTGTCCATGAGGTTCCAGTGTATTTGCAGACCCCAGGGCTGGGTACGTGGCATTGTGCTGTATGGTTCTGCTGAATGTCTAGTTGATAGTAATCTTCGTTTTCTCTCCCACATCTAGGTTCCTCAGCGCTTTATGGCGAAGTGGGAGCTCAGTGTTGGCCACGCAGAAGAATTCCTTCTCAAGGGGACTGAGGAACCGAAGGGCAGTCCGAATTCCAGCAAGCTGAGCAGTGAGGATGTGCTCTTGGAGCCCGTCACTAATGGGCCGGTAATGGAGCCGGCCAGGCAGCTGAATGGCTGTTTGAAAGCATTGGCGTTGGGCTCCAAACACTCAGGCAGTGAGAAGGGCAGGGCCTGCCCCGCATTTCCTGTGAAAAAGAGCTCGGAGAGCAGGAAAAGGACGAGAGTAAAAAAGAGCAGCTCCAGACTGGAAGCATCTAGGAGAGAGGCTGGAGAGCAGGTGCCAGAGAACATAGCTAGACGCATGATTGCGGGGGACCTGCCCGATAAGCATGCATCCCATGAGCTGTGCCGGATAGCAAACAGCCTTACAGCCGCCAATGGGGCTGTGGAAAACTACCTGCTCTCTTCCTTTGGGGAAAGACGTTTTGAAAAGACAGCTTTGAAACAGGAGCGGGAGGTGCCTCGCGGCGACTCCCTACAGGACACGCTGACAGTGGATTTGCTTTCCAGCAGCTCTCCAGAGACGCACACAAGCCCCGGGGGCATTCTTTGCTGTTCCAAGTTACAGGTACACTACTCCGCAGCGGACACGGCTATGGAGAAAAAGCAAGATGAATCCGATTCGCTGACTTCCTTCTCAGATGATGGGACTAGCGACCTAGATCTCGAGGACCAAAGTTCTGAGGCAGCCTGCAGTGCCCTGGAGATGAGTGACCCTGCAGATAAGGAAGAAGATGAGTCCTCTCCAGGGCTGTGGGGAGACAGCAGGTGTTCTGAGAGCGAGCCATGGAACAGCAGGAAAAGGTCATCGAGAGATCACAGACCTCCTGGAGGCCCTAGAATTGATGCCGACTCGGTGGATGGGGAGCTCCAAGGAGCAGCCTCGGACACGGAGATGCCCGTTATCGCTCTAGAGTGTTCTTCGGCGGTGAGGAATGCCCACCTTTCCCTTGCAGAGACGCACTCTCCGCCCCAGCTTGGGGCCCAGGAAGGCTCCCACCTTGGGGTTACAAACGAGCTGGATCTACACCTGAAGAACCTCCAAATGCCCCGGCTGAAAAGTATCCGAAGCAAGCCCAAGGAGAGTGCGGCTGGGCTCGGCCCCCCTCTGCTGGAAGAGATACGTGCTGTGAATTGCTGCTCTTCTGACCCTGCCAAAAGTGGCAGAGCCCATAGCCAGGAGCCGCTAAACAGTGTGCGCGACAGAGCCCGGGACTCTGCTGAGCTGGAGACTGCTGTGGTGAAGCACGTCCTGTCGGAGCTCAAGGAGCTGTCCTGTAGGTCCATGGGGGACGAAGCGAGTGACTATGGGGCCCCAAAGACCACAGCCCCTTTACTCTTCTCTTCGGCCTCTGGGCAGAGCCGTTTGCCCATTGAGCCGGACTACAAGTTCAGCACCTTGCTGATGATGCTGAAGGACATGCATGACAGTAAGACAAAAGAGCAGCAGCTGCTGTCGGCTCAGAACATGGCCCCGGGGAGGAATGCTGGCATGGGCAGCTCCTCTGGGAGCAACTCGGCAAGTGGCTTGAAGAATTTGGCTGCAAAAGGGCCCCCTTATAAACTAGAAACAAATGGGGATTGCGTTGTGGAAGCAACACGTCAGCCCCCCGATGCCCGTGAACCCTCCCTTTCGCATGGTGCTACGGCCAAGAGAAATGGGCAGAGTGGTAAGAAAAGGGAGCCCACGGACGCTGCTCTTGCTGGTGCGAATGGCGCAAATTGCATCTCCAGACACCACTGTTCAAAATCTAAGCAGCCCTCCAAGCTAGTAAATAATGCCGTGTTGGTCAGGAAGGATTTCAAGCTAGCAGCGCTGAGGAAGCCACCCAGTCAGGTCTCTGGAAGTCTGCGTGGGGATACGCAGGGCACGGGGGCCAGTCGGGCTGGCGATGGAATAGAAGAAACGGCAAGGAAAGCTCCCGAGCTGCTGGCACACTCCACTGATGAAGACTCTGCGTGTTCGTCGGATGATAATTTAGACCCTCTCAGGGAGAGGCCTGAACCTGATAAAAATACTGAGAGTTGCACGTCTGCTGAAAATGGTGAGGGCCTAGACTTGGATTCCGAAGTGAATAGCGAAAGCTCCCTGGGGGAGGAGTCTAACGGGGTGACCCACGTAGCACCCAAGAAGCGCTGGCAGCGGTTCAACCAAAGGAGTGCTCGAACCAGTCGGCACGCCCATAGACCTAGGGAAGAAGAGTGCTCCAGGGCCAGCCTGGGGGGCCTGAATTCTAGTGACATTTCCCGAAGGGGAAAGGAGTGCCTGGAGCGCAGATCTCCCCGCCCTTCCCCGGGGCTCGAGGGAGACCTGCCAGGCCAGGACTGGGCGCATCACTTAGACTTAGTTGTGAAAAGCTTGAGTGTGTGTGATAAGCCAGACGATGCTGCGATGCTTTCAGACTCGGAGCTTTCCCGCTTTGCTTCCCAGTCTGAGTTCTCGTCACAAGGTAAGGAGCTTGGTGTACACCTACGGAAGCGCGTGTGGCCACGCACGTGTGCACTCTGTAACCCTGCACTTTGAAACCACAGCCCATCCTGTTATTGCCTGGGCCGCACCGGGCATTGTGGGCACCAGGCCGCTGGTGCTGCGTGGTGGGCAGCTCCAGGAAAGCACGGAGCAGAGAGGTGCTTTGAGTACCCGGTGACTCGCTCGGGCTAAAAGCGGACCTACGTGATGGTGAAAGTAGCGTCTCCGTAGTGTGACCAGCCGCTCCTTGTCTCCTCCCTCTGCCTCTCCCTCTCCCTCTCCCTGCAAGGTCCCAGCTGGGACGTAAGTAGGCAGACTGGGTGCAGGAGGTCAGGAGGGAGCAGGGTCTGCTCTTGGACAGGTTGGTTGTGGCCCCCAGCTGAGCCTAGCCACCACGTGTGCTTTGTTGTGTAGGTCTCAGCAAGGACTGATGCCCCATCTCTGTTAGGGTGGGAGTTCGTTATGACAAGGGGTCCACTAGGAGGCCTGTGCAGCCCTGCCAGGCTCAGGAGGGGCTCAGTGGCGGCCACTCCGCCCCCCTGCACCGAGACACAGGCGATGATAAAAGTCCTGGAGCAGGGCGACAGTGAACCCCGAAGGCCCTAGCTCTGGGAGGGTAACAGGCAACTGGACAGTTCAGTGCCCAGACCCTGGATTGGGGTGGGCGGCAGGGAAACGCACGCAAATAGTTCAGGGCCTGCTGCTCAGGTGGGGGGCTGGCGGGGAGATCCTGCGGTACGGGAACAGCCAGAGGGAAGATCCCCACCCAAGAGCGGGGTGCAGGGGGGGACGCAAGCCCACTCGCTGCACTGTGTCCCGGCCCAGGGCCCTAGCAGCAGCAGAGCAGTCGGCTGCTGGGTTGGGGGACCCGTACTGCAACACGCTGACCTGCCAATGGGGCCAACTGTCCCTGGGCTGCTTCCATTACCCCCTCCGGCTGTACCTGGGTCCAGTGCAGTCCTCTGGGCACCGTTGTCCCAGAGCCTCCGGCCGGTCCTCCAGTGTGGGCCCTGTGGCCCCGGCCAGCCCTCGGCTTCCCCAGAGTCCAGCTCCTCGCTTGGGGATGCAGGGGAGACTTCTGGCTTCCTTGGTGGCTGGGGCCTGGCTGGCCTTTTATATCCCTGGCCCTGCCTCCTGGCTTCCTGTCAGGTGGGTTGCCAGGCCAGGTGCTCCCACCAAGGCTCTGAGAGCGCTCGGCCCCGCGGCAGGCTGGTTTTGGAGTGGACAGAGCTGTTGGCATTAGGGGTATAAGAGAAGCCGAGTAGTTGGCAGACCCCTCCCCAGGACGAGCCAGCCGTGGCTCTGCTGCTGGCCCATCCCGCTCACACCGGCAGGCAGGGAGGGGCCGGGAACCAAGGACTGAAGCCCGGGAACTCGGCACTCCCAGGCTGGACTACGGGAGATGCGGGCTCCCCTCACTGGCCAGACTGGTGCGCTCTGTGGCGTGCTGGGCCGATGCTGCCGGCGGCGCTGGGCAGGCGGGGACAGCGCCTTGGGCCAGGCTGGGTGCTCGGGGAGCCCGGACGCATCCCACAGGCACCTGGGCGGAGGCTCCGGCAGCCAGGCCAGTGTGGCTAGGCTCACTGTCAGCTTGAGTCACCCAGGCTGGGCGCTGAGCGCTGCACACCAGCGTTGCTGGGGCTTTGGCCAGGGAGGGCAGGCGCTGTGTGGCTCAGCCCGAAGGGGCAGAGCAGGGCAAGTGGCCAAGAGGGGCTCCCATGGGTGCGGGCAGTGCTAGGGTTGCGGCTCAGCCTCCACTGTCCACCTGTCCTGGCCCTGCAATTCCCTGCTGGGCTCTGCCTGCCCTGTGCGGCGTCTGGATGCCATTTCCTGGCGTGTTGGGGAGCCCGCCCCCCTGAAATGGCTTTGGCAGTTTGCTCCGTGGGGCTGGAGGCGCCCCTCGTCGACTCAGTGCTGTCTTCCCGGGACCCGGCCAGCCCGCCCGGGCTGCTGTGGCCCTTCGGCTTCCCCTCCCAGCGGCGGGATGTGCGCGGTGGTCCCCGCCTCCTCCCAAGCCGCCAGGGCCTGGATGGGAAGGGGATTAAATGAGACGTGCTGGGAAGCCGCATTCCAGATCAAACGCACATGCGGGCTGGGCTCGCCCAGAGCGTTTCGCTGCCCATGGGGCTGCTGGGAACCGGGCGGCTGGCGCGCCCAGCTCTTCTTACACGTAACCTGCAGCGGGGTAGCTCCCAGAAGGTTGCAACCCTGTTGACTCCTCGTGTAGTCGATAGAAATTCTGCCAGCTGTGTGATTAGCTGAGTACTCGTTTCGTAGCATCTCTGTTGGCATTCCTGTAATCCGTGGGGTGAGCCCGGAGCAAGCCGCATGGGTGTGGGGGCTGCATTAGTTCTGGAAGCGACTGGGTAGGCAGCAGGAAGCCTCAGCTCAGGGGAGGTGTCTGTAGGGATGGAAGGTAGGTCTATGGGGCTCCCGTTGTTCAGCACTTTGGAAAAGTTGGACATGCCGGAGGAAGTTCGGTGCTGCTCTTCTGGTGTATCCGAGGCAGTTTTGTCTGCAGATCCACACTTCCACTGGTGATGCAGGAAGCAGAAAGAACCCTGCTTGACTTTCAGATCCCTGAGCAAGCTGTAAGGTGTTGGGCTTGGTACCTGTGACGGCGCGTCGGGCTCCCCCGACCCTGCACCCCGGAGCAGCCAGAGCAGATTGCGCCAGCAGTAGAACAGGGGGGTTATTGCTCCTCCAAGATACAGCCCAGACGTGGGGTGATTACAGGGTTCAGGGCCAGGGTGGTTCAGACCCCTTGGGTTAGGGCCCATCACCCCTAGCCCCGGCCTCAGCAACTTCAGTCTGTCTCCCTCCTGGTTCCAGCCCCAGACTGCCCCTTCCCCCACCACACTCTTCCTTTGTCCAGCTTCTTCCCTTAACTTGTCGAACTGGTTTTAGCCACCGCCCTGGGGTGGTAGGGCGCCCCCTGCTGGGCCGTGCTACAGACAGCTGCCAGCGGGGGTCCCCCACAGCCCACGCATAGCGACCAGCAAGGTACTAACACTACACCGCAGTACCATGTGACAGATTATAGATCAAATGAACATACAGTGCACTTGAAATGACTTACAAACTGTCTAGCTGATAGAAAAATGCAGGACAATGTAGCACTTTAAAGACTAACAAGATGGTTTATTAGGTGATGAGCTTTCGTGGGCCAGACCCACTTCCTCAGATCAAATAGTGGAAGAAAGTAGTCACAACCATATATACCAAGGGATACAATTTAAAAAAAAATGAACAAATATGAAAAGGACAAATCACATTGCAGAACAGGAGGGGGATGCGGGGGGTGTGTGTGAAGGAAGGTAAGTGTCTGTGAATTGATGATATTAGAGGTAGGGAGAGTGGGATGTTTGTGAATTAATGGTATTAGAGGTGATAATTGGGGAAACTGTCTTGGTAATGGGTGAGATAGTTCAAATGTTTAAGTCCTTGTTTGAACTATCTCACCCATTACCAAGACAGTTTCCCCAATTATCACCTCTAATACCATTAACTCACAAACGTCCCACTCTCCCTACCTCTAATATCATCAATTCACAGACACTTACCTTCCTTCACACCCCCCCCCCCCCGCATCCCCCTCCTGTTCTGCAATGTGATTTGTCCTTTTCATATTTGTTCATTTTTTTAAATTGTATCCTTTGGTATATATGGTTGTGACTACTTTCTTCCACTATTTGATCTGAGGAAGTGGGTCTGGCCCACAAAAGCTCATCACCTAATAAACCATCTTGTTAGTCTTTAAAGTGCTACATAGTCCTGCATTTTGCTTCAACTACCCCAGACTAACACGGCTCCATTTCTATCACTATTCTAGCTGATAGGTCTCCAAATGTAATTGTGGTCAGGGAATCCGCATTGAATGGGGTGTTTTTGGCAGCATCCTGCAAGGATCCGTTCTTGGCTCCCTGCTTTTTAACATTTGTATTGGTCACCTGGAAGAAAACACAGAATCGTCACCAGCAAAGTTTGAGTTAGCACGCTGCTTTAATACTGGCTCCAGTTCTGGTGTCCTGTCAGTCAAGAGGCATGTTCCTAAATTGAAGAGCCCCCAGAATGAGTGAGCAGTTAGAAAACATACCCGGCTGCTTGTTTCCAGTCTAGCAGTACCTCCATAGAGAACAGGGATCTAGCGATGGGCTCTCCAGTCTAGCAGGACAGTAAACTTCCGATAATCCAGCACCTTTAGGACCCAGGGGGTGCCGGATTATCAGATATGCCGGACTATCAGGGGCGGGGGGGGCTATGAGGGGTCTGGAGTGGGGTGGGAAGGGATGCCACCCCAGACCCCTCATAGCCCCCCCTTACAATAGTCCGGCTTTGCTCCAGGCATCCCTGATTCAGCCGCTGCTGGTCAGTTTCAGCAGCAGCTGAATCGGGGATGCCTGCAATAGAGCAGCTGGGGTGCTGCTGGGTTGGTCCCGCAGCACCGAGGGGCGGCGCTACGGCACCAACCCAGCAGCACTCCAGCTGCTCTTGGGGACGCCTTGGACAGAGCAGCTGGGGTACTGCCCAGTTGGTTCCGTAGCGCTGCCCCTCGAGGCTGCGGGACCGACCCGGCAGCACCCCAGCTGCTCTTGGGGACGCCTGGGGCAGAGCAGCTGGAGTGCTGCCGGGTTGGTCCCACAGCGCCAAAGGACGGCGCTGCGGGACCAACCCGGCAGGACCCCAGCTGCTCTGCCCCAGGGGTCCCCAAGTCAGCCGCTGCTGAAACAGATCAGCGGCTGATTCCAGGAAGCCCCGGGCAGAGCTACTCTGCCCGGGGCTTCCTGGAATCAGCCGCTGATCTGTTTCAGCAGCAGCTGAATCGGGGACCCCGGGGGCAGAGCAGCTGGGGTCCTGCCGGGTTGGTCCCGCAGCCCCGAGGGGCAGCGCTACGAGACCAACCCGGCAGCACCCCAGCTGCTCTGCTCCCGGCTTCCCCGATTCAGCTGCCTGTCAGTTTCAGCAGCAGCTGAATGGGGGAAGCCTGTCTGGCTGCCCCAGCACTTCTGGGTTCCTGATGGTGCCGAACCATCAGGAGTCCCGGAGCATTGGATGCTGGACTAATGGAGTTTTACTGTACCTCCATAGAGAACAGGCATCCGGCGATGGGCTCTTCAGTCTAGCAGCCAGAGGAGTAATGCTAGGCCAGCAGGAAGGGTCAAATTTCTCACAGTGCAGTTACCCATTGGAAGATTTCCCAAGGGTTGTGGATTCTCCTCTACTGCTGGACTGGGTGTTTCTTCTAGAAGATCTGCTCTGAGACTTCCTTGGGGGAAGTTCTCTGGCCTGGCTTCTGCTGGAGGTCACATTGTCCCTGCTGGTTTGACCATTAGGAAAGCAGCAGATTGACTTGCATCCTCGAGCCGTAATGAACGTGGCACCTCCGCTAGGCCAGGTCCACACGGAGCTAGATGGGAGTGTGGAGGGACCCTTCCCTGGAACCGAGCGCTGGTCAGACTGCCGCCCAGTGCTAAGCAGAGGCAAGGGCAGAGTGTGCTGATGATCACTTCCAGCCTAGCAGAAGGCTCGACCCTCCATTCCTGGATGTGAGGGGTTTACAGTCCTCTCTGTGTCAAGCCCAGTTCGTGTTTCCTGTTCTATATTTATCTTTAGCCCACTGCTTGCGTTACTCTCCGTACAATTGTCTGTGTGTCTCGCACTTTGTGCAGCCAGCTGAGAGGAGTAATACGCTGGGGACGGGAGGGTCAGACAGGGTCCAACACAACTGGCTTCGTCCAGGGAGCAACTGTAAATTAAAACCTCTTTCAATAAAAGTTATTTGGTGGCAGTAAAAAATCTTTAGTGTTTTGTCCTTCCTTGTAAAGACCCAGTTCCCCAAATGGCATTGTGTGTCGGCAGGAGAGGGCTCCCGCTGACAGTGCAACCTTCCCGCTCGCTTGCGGCCAAGCGTTGTCGTTCCTTGGGAGAGCGAGCAGGGGAGGAGGCTTGAGCACCCATAGACAGCGAAAGCTTGGTCCAGCTAATGCCAAAGTGGACGTGGCCTTGCTCTTAGCTCATAGCCATCCCGGAGGCGTGAGCCCGCTGTTCATTAGTGCTGATTGCTTAGCAGTGTGGGCATATCTAAGGCTCCATAGTCGTCGGCTGAAGAAGAGGCGTGTGCCCCTGAAAGCTCATGGACCCCCCTGTGTGTTTTTGGTCAGTCTCCAGGGCACGGCTGTGACACTTGAGAGTTAGACTAACTCGGCTGCCCCTTTGGGACAGTCTGAGGCGGGGAAGGGAATCAGTGTTGGCAGGGAGGCAGTACCTTGGGGCCCTCTTGTCGAGTGGATCACTGCTGTTGCGCCGCCCACATTTCAAAGCCTTCCGCTTTCTCTGGGCAGGGGGCTGGACGCTGGACTTCATGACCTCTCGGTCCCAGGATTCGATGAAGGGTTGAGCGTTAAAGCACATAACGTGGCAGCTGTCGCTGTTGTCATGTGGGCTGTACAAATGGCCACTTCCCAGGGTGAGTGCCCCAGGGACTCGGGGGCTGAGCCCGGTTTGATCTGCATCACAGCAGTTGTTTGCATCTACCTCAGGCAGTCATGTCACCTAGACAGGCTTTAAATGGCTGGGATTTGCTCTGGAACTGTGGGCTCAGCTGACTGAGTTTGGGTCCCGAACCCCTGCCCTGCACCCTCCCTTTACCGAGTGTCAGAGCAATCCGACTAAGGGTGCTGGCTGAGAACAGAGCCTTAACTGCATGGCCTTAACTGCGTCATGCTCCTGCACAACTGGGCTTCCAGGCGGTGCCCTAAGCTGCAGTGTTTGTGCCCTTGCTTCGCGGGGAAGAGCGCCGTTGTGCCAGGAAGGGAAGAGGGCACCGACGAAGTTACTAGCTGCTGGTATTTTTAAGGCGGTCCTTGAGCGGGCGAATGAGGTGATTGGGCTGTACAGGTCCATGCTAGGCGCTAACCCACTGCCCCTTTTTGTAGTGCAGCCGTACAGGCAGTGCGCAGGGTGAGCATGGTGCGGTGAGACGTGCTTGCCTTCCAGGCCAGTTGTGCCCCAGGGCCCGGACCCCACCTGGTCGCTGCTGCCTACTGCTGAGAGCTGATGGAAGCCTGCCGGGCTTGTCGCTCCATGTGTGGGTAAGATAGGGCTTTGACCGGGGGTGGGTATGACGCCCAGAAATGCTGTCCGGCCTCCCGCCGTCCTGGCTTCATGAAGTGCCTCTTAAGAGAAGTGAAGAGCCTCCTACGCACGAAGGCGTGTTCCTGAGGTTCGGAGCCTTGGCGAGACTGAAGCCACCTGACTGATGAGCAGTGGGACTCTCCTGAGACGGCTGTTGACTGACGGAACGATGGGGAAGGGTAGAAGGCCATTGCTCGCCCTGCATCAGCATCTCCCAAAGGGCGCAGAGGAGAAGGAAGCGCCAGCCTCCCTCTTAGTCGAAATCGTAGACATCAAGTCCAGGCCCCTGCTCCCACGGCAGGACCTAGCACCATCTAGCCCACCCCGGTAGATGTGTCTAACCTGCTCTTCAGTATCTCCAGGGATGGACATTCCACAACCCCCCAGGCAATTGATTCCAGGCTTTAACCCCCCGACAGGCGGGAAGCTTTTCCTAATGTCCATCCTAAACCTCCCTTGCCCCAGTTTAAGCCCATTGCTCCTTGTCCTGTCCTCAGAGGCCAAGGAGAACAATTTTTTTCCCTCCCCCTTGTAACATGCTTAGGTACTTGAAAACTGCTGTCACGTCCCCTCTCAAGCCCAGTTCTTTCAGCCTTCCCTCAGCTCTGAACCGGAGCTCTTCACTGCTGCACAGCAGGTGTACTCAGCACAGGCTGTTCGGAGTCTTGTCAAAGGGCTCACCAAGAACTTGAGAGCTGGCTGAAGCACTCCCTGGACTTTCAGTGCTGCTGGTCAGTGAGGCGTGGAGCACTGGAGGCGTTCCAGAAAACTGAGGCAGCAGTATTTACAGAGACTGCATGGGCTAACCTGAGTAGTTGTAGGCTGGAACCCTTCAAGAACATGGAGCTGCTGGTATGGGTTGCATTGTAAAGAATGGAAGGGTGGCAGCAAGTAACAAATGCAGATCGACATTGGCTTCTGGTAATTAAATCCTGCCAAGCTAACTGTCTTTGTCTGTAGGATTACAGGCTCTGCTGGGAAGGACGGTAGTGTGGTTTTAACAGACTGCGTTGGGACCACTGAGCAGTTAGATCTAACCAGTACCTGGCACACGATCAATGGATGAAAACGATATAAGCGAAAGGTCTCAACTTGTAGTAGTAAAGGCAATTCTCCATTAGGGGGTGCGGCGTAGGGATGTGAGCGTCTAGTCACTTCCCCCACCCTTGCTGGGGGGGAGGAGAGGGTGCTTCAAAGCAGCAGCACCACGTGGAGCTCGGGGTCTGCCGCTTTGAAACGCTGCATGCAGCCCCAGGCCAGCTGGGGACTCCCCTGCTGATCCCGGGCTCCATGCGGTGCCGCCGCTTTGAAACGCCACAGGGAGCATGGGGCTTGCGGGAGACTGCTTGAGTTCCCTGCTGGCCCTGTCTCCCTGCAGTGCTTTTGCTGCAGTGTAGCAACAGCCCTGGCGGAGGCGCCTGCTGGACTAGTGGACTAGTTGCTGGAAAGGGCACTGACTATTTGATTAGCCACTTCCTCGACATTTTACATCCCTAGTGCGGCAGGTGTCGGTGACTGGCAATGTTCCCCAGTGACTGGGAAGGAAGTGCCTGTTAATGTGGGCCGATGCCCCGCAGATTGGGGAGTGGTCCCTGAGAGAGTGCGGCCTGTCCTTTGTGAAGTGAGGCCGCAGGTGCTTGACTAAATCGTACGCCTGGGAAGACCGGCTGTGGTCCATACCGACCCACTGGGGGCTCTGCTGGGTGACCGGAACCGGAACATGGCCCTCAATCAGCTGACCAGGAACGTGCCCCCCTCCCCCCCCCCCCCCCCCCCCCCCCCCCCCCCGGTGAGAGGCTGTGGCTCAGGGCTAAGGGTGCATAGATGGGCAGATCTCGATTAAGAGCAGAGAGGTCAGCCCCCCCTTCCGGTTATCCTGGGGAAAAGGGCCTGGGGATGCCCTGGCCACTCGGAAATGTTACTCCCGGCTGTGGAGGGGACAGAGGCAGAGTGTGCACCCCCCGTTCTTTGCGAGGAGCAGCCAGGGCCGAATTATATCAAGCCTGAGAAATTTCCTCTGGCTGCTGGAAGCTCTGCACCGTGTGGGTATGCGGGGGAGGCTCCAGATGTGTATGGGGGAGGGTGGGGCTTAGAGGGTTTGGAAGGGGGGTCCAAATGCACGGGGTTTGGATGGACAGGGGAACAGCTCCCTCTATAGTGATGCCCCCACACACCAAGTCCCGTGTGCTGACACAACATTTGTATCTGCATCTGTATCCACAAAAATGAGCCCCGGCTATCCACATGTGTGGATGCGTCTAGAAAGCCATGGGTTTGCAGGGCTGCCAGGGTGCCTGCACTACCGTTGTGCCACGCTGAACCCCGACACACTACAGGGGATTCTGTACCAACCGTTTTTGAAACGTCACGTTCTGTGAAGCTCTGCATATTTTAATTGTCAAAATCACAGAGAAACAAAATACTTGTCAGCAGATAATTGACAATGGCTTGATTATACTGTGGGGTTTGACCAGTAAAATATGCAGACTTTTGCAGCATTTTAAAATATGTGCAGAATTCCTTCCAGAGTAGCTGTTTTGGCTCTGTGTTTGGCCCTGGTGACCACTGCGGGACTCGTGTCCAGTTCTGGTGTCTAGAGCTCAGGAGAAATGTGGTTCAGGGTAGTGCCACAAAAGCAACGAAAGGGTTAGAAACCCTGCCTTGAGACAGCTCAGCAAAAGGGAACTTGAAGGGGCAGCTTGCTTCGTGGCCTAGTAGTACCTACATGGGCTCTTCAGTTGAGCAGCGAAAGCTCCCCGGCAAGCCAGGGCTGGAAACGACACGCGCGCACACACGCAGTAACTAAGCCCAGGAACAACTTCCCAAGAGTCCTGGTCAGTTCCCCATCATGGGCAATGTTTGATTCAAGCCTGGGAGTTATGGGGGCGGGCCTGGCCTGGGCTGTGCAGGAGGACATGCGAGATGGCACCGAACCCGTGAGCGGGAGCGGGTGTTTATTTTCCTGCCCTAGGCCAGTGCCTTTACAAGCTCCAGAGGCAGGTCTCTGCCCTGGCCAGGCAGCAGCCTAGCACGTGCAGGGCTGTGAAGCTAAGTGGGAGGAGAGGGAGGGGGACTCCTGGAGGGTGCTGCATGCAATCGGGCATGGAGAGTGTGAGGAGCGGGTTCGGGTACAGCTGTCTGTGGAACTCTGGCTTAACTTAAGCTATGGTACTGTGAGCAGCCTCTTGAGTGGGCGGGGGTGTGAAACCAGCGAGCAATGGTGTGTAGAGTTCAGGGGCGGGGAGCGCTCCGAGGGACATGCAGGTGAGATTCCAGAGGTGCCCGTGCAGCTCGCACTGACCCTCGAGACTTGGGGGGCCAGTCGCTCTTGGGCACTCGCACCCACTGGTCCAAGAAAGGGTTAATAAGCAGGCCCTAGCCTCTATTCTGCAGTAGAAGAACCACAGTTGACCTGGATCTGCTGACTCTGGCTGGGGCTGTGGGTATAAAATCGCAGAGAAGCCTTTGGGCTCAGGGACTGGAAGGGGAGAGCCCCCGAGCCTGGGTTGCAGCCCATGCCTGAATGTCTCCCCTGAAACTTGATAGCCCAGCGGGCCTGAGTCAGCCAACCTGGCCGGCTGCAGCTGTGCCCCGTGTGCCGTGCAGACTTCACCTTCCTGATAAGAGAATCAAGTGAAGGGAGGTTTCTTCTCTGGACTGCTCTGCTTTTCTTAACGCTGCTTCCGGAAACCAGCGTGGGAGCCGGCTCTGAGGACGGGCTAAAAGGGGGATTTCACGCCAGCCTTTTGCTCTTGTCCCAACTGCCACCCTCAAGCTGGTTTCTCTCTTCCCAGCATATTCAGACAAGAAGCGCCTTAGGAAGCCGAGCAAGCGGCTTCTGGAATATGCAGAAGAATACGACAAGATATTTGCACCGAAGAAAAAATCCAAGAAGGGCCAGGAGCAATTGCAAAGGGTAGGTGAGAGCAAACCCCTGTGCTCAGGCTCCAGCAATAGCTGTGTTCTCGCGGGGCGTCGCACGGTGCAGGTTAACCCCCTTCCATCTGTCTCTTGTGCGCTAGGTGAGCTCCCGGGAGAGGGCTGAGTTGGAGGGTGAGGAAAGTCTTCCGGCACGATGCAGTCATGGCAGCGATAACCGGAGTCTGCAGAACCCTCTGGAGTCAACGCCATCTTCCTCTTCAGCCAAAGATGCTCCTCCAGTCCTTGAAGCAGAGCCGCTGTCCCATTCCTCCGAGCCCCCGGACCTGCTCCTAGACGGACACTGCGATTTGCCAGAGCTGACGCTGTCTTCCCCTGACGTGTCTGAAGTTTCTGCTTGTTCTCTGGAGGCAGAGGACCGCTTCCTGAAATCAGGTGAGCGCTCCGCAGCACGTCTCCCTGCTGAAGTGAGGGAGACTGCTCCCGTCTAGCGGCCGGGTGCTGGACAGCGAAGGAACCACTCTCTGGGTCTGTCTGGCTACACTCTGTGGTGGGGCTGTAAAATGGAAGAGTGAGCAAGCATCCGTAGCCGCTCACTTCATACGTCCACACCTGCATGGATGCCTTGTCGGAAAGGGTTTGTGTCTCCAAAACTCTCCGGCTCTCGGGATCGGTGTGGTTGCTGCATCTCTAGGAGGCAGGTGCTTCAGTTAGGGCTGATCTTTCCCTGCGATTGCAGGGCCTGGAGCACTAGAGGTTCGGTGGCGGAAGACACAGCTCCAGCCACTGGACCCTTGGTCACCTACACCCAGTGTAGAATTACCTGGAACGTAATGTCTGGGCCAGGCGGGTGGGAACGCGCTCGCACACCTGGCTGGGGGGCCAGAGGGGGGTGGAAATAGGGGGCAGCATGTTCATTGGGCTCCTGCCTGGCGTGGCTACTGGTTGCCTGGCTCGCTCGGTCACATTGCTAGGCTGTGCTGGCTGCCCTAGCAGGCAGCTCTGGTTTTTCTGTGAGATTGACGTTGCTATGCAAGCATTGGTATTGTGGCCAGCCCTGAAGATCACAGCCAGGCTGAGGTCTGTGGCACTGAGCATGCCACAAATGTAAAATCAGACCAGTTGCTGCCTCAGAGACCCAAGGGTTAGCAGCTGGCTGAGGTTTTAACTGTCAGCTGGTATCTGATAATGCACCTGTTCGTCCAAATCCAGTGGAAGAAATTTATTTTTCCTAACAAGAACTTTGTTGCAGGGAACTTGGAGAGGAAGCGTCAGAGGAAGCCAACTAAGAAGCTCTTGGAATCCAATGACCTGGATGCTTTATTTATGCCAAAGAAGGAGGGGTGGACTCCTCCAAAGAAGGTAAGTTCCTTCCAGCTGTTCCCTGACCACTAGCAGGACACCAGGTTCCCCCTCTAGCTGGTTGCAGATGAGCTGTAGTGATTTCATGTGTGTTTCAGGCTCCCGAGGGAGCGGGATTTCCTCCGCGCTCGTGAAAGCTCGTACGGTTTGGGAAAAGCTCAGCACACACCCATTCAGAACACTTTGTACAAATCTCCTTATAAATTCATCCCCACGGGCATTGCTTCCTGCCGGTGCTGCCAAGCCCTGCGTAGCTGCCCCCTTCTCGCTGCGCGTTACGGTGACTGAACCATTGGAAAGGAGGGAAACCGCTTCGCTTGTGATGGGCCCGGGTGTCTGCTGGGAAACATCTCTCCCCTCCCCTTGGCACTGGCAAAGGAGACGTGCCAGGGCCCCGGGTGCAAGTGCTTGGCGGTGGATTTTTCTGGTCGCAGAGCGGGGAGTCTCCATCGCGTCTGTTCTCTTGCTGTTTGATCTGGATCCTGAGATCCTAGCCCTGAATTTTCATAGGCCTAGTTTTCTCAGGAGGGGGATGCCCTTTCTCTCCCCGCTCTCCTCTGCGAGTGAGCATCCGGGCGTCTTAGCTGGGTCCCCCCTATCCTGCTCTGAGAGCTGGGCTTCCGACGTAGGGGTGCAGACGAGTGCCCGTACACACGGCTAGCGGACACGCCTGGGCTTAGGGTTTAACGCTCGCGGGTACGCGTGGTCCCCAGGCCACCGGGGGGCCACCGGGCTCTGCAGGAAGCATCGTCCGCCCACAGCAAATGGCGGGACAGTGTACAGGTGCCTGCCTGGCCTGCTTGCCGCCGCAGCCATGAGCCCTGCCTGTGGAGGGCTTGCCGCTGGTAACGGGTCCGTCCTGTGTGTTCCCAGTGCTTCGAGGCTGGCCCCCAGGAGAGTGACCTGGCTGAGTTCTATCCCACCCCCCGGTTTTTGGACCTCGGCGAAGGTAGGAACTGGGAGGCGTCTGGGCAGTGCGCCTGCATTCCTGGGCTGGTCGGTGCCAGGCCCCTTGACAGACCCAGGAGTGGGGGTGTCTGGCTCGGGAGGAGAGCAGCCGGGAGCGCTGCCCAGCTGGGCATGCCCTCTGGTCTGGGCGCTGCGCCCGCGGGCTCAGCTGGAGGCGCCTCGGGAGGCTTTTGGGAGCTGTCTCGTCGAAAGGCGGGGAGACTCCATACCTGCCCCACGGACAGTGGCTGGTGGAAGCAGCCTGCCAGGCCAGCTTGTCCCATACGGCTGTGACTGCGGCAGCGGGTATTGCCTGGCCAGGGGCCCTCTTGTTTTTCCCACCCGAGTGGAATGAATTTCCTTACGGGCACTGGTGGGGGGAGGTGCGACACACCTTCCTAGTGGTGCATGTGGCGGGAGTGGGACCAAGGGCTTGTGAGCGTGGGGCAGAGGGTTGGGGTGCAGGAGGGCGAGGGCTCTGTCTGGGGGTGCAGTCTCTGGGGTGTGGCTGGGGACAGGGATTGGGGGTGCAGGAGGATGCTCAGGGCTGGTAGGGGCTTGGCCTTACCTGCCTGGCACCTTGCTGGGGATGGCAAGCAAGGGCCCTTCCCCCGGCCGTGGCAGCTCCGTGTGGGTCTCCTCCCACTGGCCCCAGCAACCTCTGGGCTTGATGCTGCAGCCCTGAGCCTCCGCAGGACTTACGAGGAGGCTGCGGGGAAGGTAGGCAGTGATGGGAGCGTTGCTGCGTGCCCCAGCCCAGGTCCATGCCCCTGGGGGTGTCGCCAGCACAGCCGCTTGGTGGGACAGCCTGACGTGCAGGGCTCCTGGGCGGCAGAGTCCTTGTTTGTGCATTGGGGTGACACGGGTCTCTCCCCGCAGCTCCCGACAAGCTGTCCGAGAAGCAGAGGAAGCGCAAGAGACTGCGCTACCCCTCGGCGACGGCGCAGTACAAGAGGGGGAGGAGCGAAGACGCCCTGGGGGAAGCGCCCAGCTCGGAGGTACTGTTCGTTCTCCTGGGGGCTGCAGGCTGTAGCCCCTGCTCTCCCCTCCTCCCGGAAAGGCACTGCTGTACTGTCTGTGTGCCCTGACCACCCCTTGCAAGGACTGATGGGACCCTGGAGCGCAGCCTTCCTCTGGGGCTGTTGCTCAGCGAAGGGCGCCCGAGAGACGGCTCATCTGGAGCTCTGGCGTGCCGCTGTGGGAGGGGAGGCCTTGGCTGCAGCCTCGGGGCGTTGGCTTCTTGCGCACTAGAGTGTGGCTGCCGCGCTCGCCTCCCCGCTGCCTTCTGCGGGCCGGGGGCAGCGGCAGAGGGAGGGAAGCCGGTCCTGGGGAGGTCAGGGCTCCTGGTTGCTTTCCGGCCACTCCTGCCCCATCCAGAGCTCAGAGGCCTCCCGTGGGTGCTGTGAAAGCGCCCTGCCTCTGGCAGCCTCCCAGGAGTGAGTCAGGTCTCCCCACACCCCGGCCTGGCAGATGACACCACTTGACCCACAGCCGGTCCTGGCCAGCGGTATCTCAGGTGCCAAGTGTAGGCCTTCCCCTGCCTCTCTGCTGCAGGGGCTCCCAGCTGTTCACCCCGGCTTGTCGGAGCAAGGCTGCAGCCTGCCGGGGGTAGTTCCGGAGGTTCCGCTTGCTTGTGACGCTCTGTGCCAGGCTGGTCTGCTGGCAGCCAAGTATCTCCGCGCGGGCGAGTGCCAAGGGTCCCGTCGCAGATGCCCCTGGCCTGGGAGTGGGTGTGCAGCCGGGAGTCCTCTCTCCGGTGCTGCGGGGGCCCATACAGCCACGTCTGGAACAACAGGTGCTCTGGGGCAGAGGGAACCTGCCGCTGAACTCTGTCTCCCTCGCCTGCCTGGGAAGCCCCACCTGCAGCGGCAGGCAGGGGAGAGATGGCGCTGGCGTGGCACAGCCCAGGCCATGCCTGCTGGGCTCCCAAGGGCTCCTCGAGGAATCGTGGGCAGCGGAAGGCTCAGGAAGAGTGGCTGCCCGTTGCCCGTGGTACGTGGCTGTTCTTCGCTCGCTGGTCAGGGCTGGGATCTTAGCAGAAATGGGCCGTTGGGGAAGTCTCCTTGGCAGCTGCCTGCTCCATCCCCAGCTCGCCTGGGTCAGCCCTGCATGTGGCTGCAGGGAGCTGCGTGCCAAGCCGGAGCAGAAGGCCCAGACACCCAGCATACAGGGACCGGCTGACGCAGGAGGGGTTAGGGCTAACCCTGAAGTAAAGAGTTCAAGCTGGAGCATTCTACTGCAGTAACCCACATGGGGGCATCGTGCCCCCGGCTGTGCGGTCTCTCCTGCCCCCCCCCCTCCCACAGAAGCACAGCTCGGCGTACGTATCTGCTCCTGTCTGGCTGCATTCTGTGCTCCACTGATGCTGGGAAACACAGGATCAGCGTTACTGTAGCAAAGTGAGGAGGGCCATGTGGGCGAGAGGGCTGCAACGACCCTGTCTAAAGCCTGCAGTGCCCCTCTGCAAACACCCAAGACAGCGACTTCCCCCAGACCTGCCTGGTCATCCGCGCCCAGCTGGATGGCTGGCCTGACTCCTTTCTCTACTATCGCTCCAGCTCCGTGAGTGTTCTGCAGCAGGACCCTGGCCTGGGCCTCGCTAGCCTGGCTAGGTCCCGTGAGTGGTGCCCAAAGGGAATCCTCAAGGGAGCAGACGTCGGGTAGCCTGCGAACCCTGCCTGGTCTCCATTACGGGGACCACTGCCGTGTGCCGGAGCGGGACAGGGCTGGCATCGGAGAGCAGCCAGGGCTAGCCGCCTCCCCAGGCGCCAGGGGAACGGAGCGACCTGCCCCTGGAGCTGCAGGGCATGTATAGAGGGGTCTGTGCTGCTCGAGGCAGGAGCCAAATGGCTTTGGAAAGACTGGTGCAAAATGTCCGCACGCCTCACCCTAACCCGCCCTGCCGACGCCCCAGACCGACCGACGGGAGCGCTGACCTCCGCACGCCTCACCCTAACCCGCCCCGCCGGCACCCCGGACCGACCGACGGGAACGCTGACGTCCGCACGCCTCACCCTAACCTGCCCTGCCGACGCCCTGGACCGACCGACGGGAGCGCTGACCTCCGCACGCCTCACCCTAACCCGCCCTGCCGGCGCCCCGGACCGACCGACGGGAGCGCTGACCTCCGCACGCCTCACCCTAACCTGCCCTGCCGACGCCCCGGACCGACCGACGGGAGCGCTGACCTCCGCACGCCTCACCCTAACCCGCCCTGCCGGCGCCCCGGACCGACCGACGGGAGCGCTGACCTCCGCACGCCTCACCCTAACCCGCCCCGCCGGCGCCCCGGACCGACCGACGGGAGCGCTGACCTCCGCACGCCTCACCCTAACCCGCCCCGCCGGCGCCCCGGACCGACCGACGGGAGCGCTGACCTCCGCACGCCTCACCCTAACCCGCCCCGCCGGCGCCCCGGACCGACCGACGGGAGCGCTGACCTCCGCACGCCTCACCCTAACCCGCCCCGCCGGCGCCCCGGACCGACCGACGGGAGCGCTGACCTCCGCACGCCTCACCCTAACCCGCCCCGCCGGCGCCCCGGACCGACCGACGGGAGCGCTGACCTCCGCACGCCTCACCCTAACCTGCCCTGCCGACGCCCCGGACCGACCGACGGGAGCGCTGACCTCCGCACGCCTCACCCTAACCCGCCCCGCCGGCGCCCCGGACCGACCGACGGGAGCGCTGACCTCCGCACGCCTCACCCTAACCCGCCCCGCCGGCGCCCCGGACCGACCGACGGGAGCGCTGACCTCCGCACGCCTCACCCTAACCCGCCCCGCCGGCGCCCCGGACCGACCGACGGGAGCGCTGACCTCCGCACGCCTCACCCTAACCCTCCCTGACGGTGCCCCGGACCGACCGATGGGAGCGCTGACCTCCGCACGCCTCACCCTAACCCTCCCTGACGGTGCCCCAGACCTATGGGACCGCTGACGTCTGCACGCCTCACCCTAACCCGCCGTGTGGCGCCCCGGACCGACCGACGGGAACGCTGACGTCCGTACGCCTCACCCTAACCCGCCCCGCCGGCGCCCCGGACCGACCGACGGGAACGCTGACGTCCGCACGCCTCACCCTAACCCGCCCCGCCGGTGCCCCGGACCGACCGACGGGAGCGCTGACCTCCGCACGCCTCACCCTAACCCGCCCCGCCGGCGCCCCAGACCTATGGGACCGCTGACGTCCGCACGCCTCACCCTAACCCGCCCCGCCGGTGCCCCGGACCGACCGACGGGACCGCTGACGTCCGCACGCCTCACCCTAACCCGCCCCGCCAGCGCCCCAGACCTATGGGACCGCTGCCAGGGTCCCTCCCCCTTGCTAGCCCAGCAGGGCGCTCATGTGCCTGCCTGTCCTGGCCGTCACAGCACTTCCTCTGGCGCTGAGCGTTGCAGATGCACACTGCGAGGGGGGAGCCATGGCCACCCACTCGGCGTCCAGGCCTGGCCTGGCTGCTCCTGCCCACGCCACTTGCCAGCAGGCTCAGGGCTCAGCCCTCTCTGCGCGCTGGCCCTCTGGTTGGGACGCAGGAGCTCACCCTGGTGCTCCAGCCAGGCTGTGGGGGGCTCACCCTGCTCCACGTACCATGGGGGGCTGGCCCGTGTCCATTGTGGTCCCCCCCCACCCCACATGGCTAGCTGGAGGGAGGGGGGAGAGGTGGCTTCATCCCTCTTCCCCCAGCCGAAGTTGGGGCCTCACCCTCATTGTGGCTCTTGCGGTGTGGAGCCGGCCTGTGAGTGCTTGCACCCAGGGAGCGGCCGGGTGACCGTGCTGGTCTGTGCTGGGGGAGTGAGTTCTCAGGACTCTGAGGTGAGCATGTGCCAGGCTGTGGGATTGCTTGTAGGGCCAGCGAGGCTCCTGGCCTGCCCCACCGCGGACAGATGGCTTCTGGGTTGCTGGGAGCAGGCTGGGGACAGGTGCACGCCAGGGTTCTCTCCAAGGTGTGCGCCTGCCCAGAAGCACTCAGCAGCACTCACCTTCCTGCTGGACCTGGCGTGGCCGCTCCCGGGGCGGGGCCCGGACTGCGTTGGGGGTTGGCTGCTCTGGCAGCTGGAGCTGTGTTGGCAGGCAGCAGCTCCCGCCAGGGTTGGGGCCACAGGGGGATGAGCGGCTGCTGCCAGGGCTTTTCTAATGCCAGTAACATGAGTTCTCCTGGCTCAAAACTTGTAAACTCCAACGTTCTTATGCAGTTGTGAAATAATAATGACCTATAAGGAAAGGAGCCCCGAGGCTTTGCCTATGCAAGTTCTGCCTGGCAAAAGGGTTAGGAAGCCAGCTGTGTGTTTCTGATCCTCTGGGTTGAACTGTATCATAGCAGCACGGATTAGAACAGCTAGCCCCGGAGATTCAGTGCAAGGCCACGTGCAAGCCTCTGACCTTCCAGTACTGCCCCTGCACCAAGGTCACGCAAAGGTGCGACTAAAACGCCAGCTGGAAGCGCCCCCTGGAAACAGAATTCTCAGCTGGCCAGAACCGGCTACTCTCCGGGCCCTACTCTGCACAGGGTGGCAATTCGTGAGAAAGAACCTGACCCAGACGTTGATGCAGGGCCTCGGACAGCAGAATTTCTGCCCTGGAATTGAGGGGCCAGCCTCTCCTCTGGGGAGGATCCTTGTGCAGAGAAGGTAGGCAGCATGTTCTCCAGCGCACCTTCTGTGCACTCCCCAGCGCTGACTGAAGCTGCCTCTGCCATCAGAGCCCTTTAACGAGGACACACCGTGAGGATCCAAAAGGGAAGCTGGAACAGCAGATTAGTCTGCCTCTGTCATCCAGGCCAAGTTCTGAAGTGATACAAGAAACCCCCCAAGGTTTCGAAAAGGCACTGTGCAAATCCCAGACTCAGGCGTGGCTGACCACCAGGGTGAAGCGCTTTGTAAAAGGTGAAATGCAGGGTGAGAACCCACACAACTCCTTTACAGAAGGGCTTTTATTAAGCCCCAAAATATAAGAAAAGCCAAAACAGGAAATCTCCAAAGTGCCCTTTTTAAAAAAAGAAAAGCTGGTTTGAAGGGAGGCGTTCTAGAATGCCCAGAGCCGAAGGGTAGCAACACCTTCGCTGGAACAGAGCCTGTAAGAGTTTGGCAAAAGAGCTCTCCATCTGGGCATTGGAGAGGAGAACAGAAATGAACTTCATCTTGATACTTGTGCTCCCTTTTCTTTGGTGTTGGAGTTTAAAAACTGTTTTATTTTGTTTTCAAATGCCTTTAACGTGGATTAATCCCTGTGTTTTTAGAGACAATGGTATTGCTAGTCTACACGTGTATTTTGACGTCTGAATCTCCCCTGTGTCAAACATCCTCAAAGAAATCGTGTCGTGTTGGACCCCTAGTATTGAATAGCTGCTCTGAAACCGTTTATTAAAAATTGGGGTTATCGTGATTCTCAGGATACCAAGGATACAATTGTCTCTCTCAGATCCGTAGTCTGTCATTGTCATGAGATGTCAAGATATGTTGAAGATAATGTTTAAGTTCCACTGATAGGAGTAAAACAAAAGGAAAAATATGTAGCACTATTATTTTTTCCTTTTGTTTTACCAAGATCAGACTAACACAGCTACCTCTTCACTGCTAGGAGTGAGAGACTCACTGAATTTTGATTGACCATTCCAAGGGCTTGCCACTTCAGACGCTGGTGCTCTTTGATAGACCACCCCTAACGATTCCCTTCCAAACCTTTCTGATCCAGGAGAGATTTTGCATACTTCCCCAAACAGCAAAGTGACCTCCAGGTCATTGATTACTCAAGAAAAACAACCTGATTTCAGTAGTTAGTCCTCAAAAACAATATTCTACTTTTACAGTCTGACATAACAAATACGGTTTAATGGGTCTGATCAGGGAACACAAATAGCCTGTAGTGCAAGTTTTCAAGGGAATGTTTGTTATGCATTTGTCAATGATCTGCTATAAAATACACGACAAATCAGGAACAAAACAATTGAGACTGGTGAAATGTGTTAGCATATAATTCTAAACAGAAGGCAGCAAATATAAGTGAACACAGCGTGAATGATTGAACAAGCTCTACAAATGAATGCAGTTTTAGGGTATATCCGGTACAGTCAGCAATTTAGAGGCTGTGTTCCACAAAGACGTCTATGGACCAATGTCAAATAGATCAAAAAGCAGAGGAACTCATTCAGTTTTTATTTCTCACTACTCTCCTGCCTCCACCTTCGCCACTGCCCTACGCCTACTTTATGAAAAACGAGACGAGACACAAAACTTCCCATTTTGTCTCCAAATCAAGGGCATCAGTAGTAGAAGGGAATATTGGAGGGCTCTGTGGAGCCTCCTGCTGGCCATTTCTCCTTGTCAGGCTTTGAGAGGCTCAGCCCCCTTGCTGGGTAATACACAGCCCAAGTGAGGGTGGCAGGGAACAGCCGAGTAATGGAAGCAGCCTGTGACCTGGGACCTTACTGGAGACGGACCGACGCGGAAATCGTGGTGCTGGTGCGGAGTGGACAGGTCAGGTTCCTGCGTGGGAGGCCAGCGAGAACGGAGTGGAGCAGAACAAGGAGGCTAATTGAACGGGGGTCCCTGTTCCTTTAGTCACTTCATATGAAATGGCCAGTTCAAGTCCGGCGATTGTGGCTTCTCCCTTGTTTTAGAGTTGTGTGTACATCTCCGCGCCAGAGCCCCTACGGAAGCTGGGTGGGGCCTGTGCGTCCTGGCGGATTAGCTCGCCTCAGGCTCTCGGCAGTCCACAGGTTTAGGCACCACGCCCAGGGCTTTCATTTGCTGCTTGTTGAGTCTTTGCATCATCGGCCAGCATATGGTCAAACAGAGACTAAACTGCAGTCCTTTCCCCCAGTGGAAATGGGGAGGTGGGTGTTGGGGGGAACCCCGGCCCACCCTCTGCTCCGGATTCCAGCCCAGCCCCTGTGATAGCAGCTGCCCCAACACCTGCCGCAAGACAGGCTACTTCCCCGCCCCTTCCTTCTCTCTGGTTTGTGCTCCTAGTGTCCGTTGTCTCCTTTCCTCCTCCTCCCAGCGGCGCCCCTGTCCTCGGCGGCACGCGCCCCAGCTGCCGGCAAAGCTGCTTTTAGAGCCAGTCTGCCCTGGCTTTCTTAACTACTGCCGGTGTCCTAACTGGCCCGGACTCTGCAGGCTGGTCAGTTAGCCCCGATGGCCTCTGCTGGTTCCAAACCAGCCCCTCCCTCTGACTCTAGGTCTGAGGCTTATAGATGGCCACTCCACTGCCTTTCTGCAGCCTGCTGCTCTGGCCTGCGTCGGGGGCCAGGCGCACGCGTCCAGACCAGCACCCAAGACAACTCGGCCCGCTCCTGGCTGGCAAATCCTAGGGGGCTGGTGCGCACTGCCCCTGCTTTGCAGCGGCCCGGTGAGCCCGCTGGGTCAGGTCTGTCCGTGATCTCAGCCCCCTTGCTGCACTGCAGAGCACACCTCCGCCCAGCCCAGGTACTGCCCGCTGAGCAGCAGCGCTCCCGGGTAACGGGCTCGCCTTGCCTGGCGCTCTGCCCCGGTGCCAGCTCCCAAGCGGGTGTCTCACCCCTGGTTGGTGCAATAAAAGGCCTCCCCTCCTTGTCGCCTCCCTGGTTTGGAGCTGCTGCTGCCGCTGCTCTTGGGCCTTGCAAGGAGCCGGTGACGCAGCTCACGAGGGGCCGTGGGATGCTGGTGGCTTGCAGGCTTTGGAAGGCAGTTGTGGCCTAAGCCTGTGATGGACTAGTCGACTATCCAGGAAGCAAATGCTTATGGGCTAGTCAGTCGACTAGTCGATTCTCCCCGCCCAATCAGGGGGGGGGGGCAGAGCTTCAAAGCAGCACTGCACAGCTGAGCCTGGGTTCTGGGGAAATGCCGCACGGAACCCCGCGTCAGTAGGGGAGTCCCCAACTGACCCCGGGCTCCATGAGGGCGCGTCCGCTTTGAAATGTACAAGAGCCCCCGCGTGCAGCCCGGGGTCAGCAGGACTTCCCAGGGGCCCCTGGCTGCAGGTGGACTTCCGCATCCTCCTCTGAAACGGGGGGCTCTTCTGCATTCCTCCTTGGAAATGTGCAAGTGCCTGTCGACTGGTCAGTTACCTGGGGTTCACACCCTTACTGGGCCTGGGCTGTGGCTGCAGAGAGGACCCGCAGCCTGCCACCGTGCCGGCCAGCAGCCCAGCCAAAGCGCTGCCAGCGGCTCCTGGCCTGCGGTGTGGCACGGTGCTCACTGCGGTGGAGCAGGCCTAGTGCCGCGAGGTGGGGTTGTGGCACAGCCGGCGCGTTTGTCAGGCCAGGCGGGGGTGTGGCCGTGCACCAGCCAAAGGGGCAGGAGGGCGCGGACAGCGTTTGCCCCGGGGCAGGAGGCTCCCCGAGGCGCGGCTCCTCCCCCCCAGCGTGCTTGGTGCCTGCGATTGTGACACTCCGTGGTCTGGCAGGGGGAGACGCCTGTGCAGGGGAGCGCCGCCAGCCCCGAGGACGGCTCCGAGCAGGACCATGGAGCGCCTTCCACCAGGAAGCTGCAGGGGGAGCGCGGAGGCGGCGCTGCCCTTAAGGAGAACGTCTGTCAGGTAGGGAGCTGAGCTTGCTGGGCAGCGTGGCGCTGTCGGCGGGAGCCTTGTCCGGTTTGTGGGCGCCTGGCGGCTGGCTGGGAACGAGGGGGACGCGCTGGCGCCGTGGCGGGGCCGGCGGCGTTTCAGAAGGGCTCTCGCGGCTGCGGTTTTGCCCTGTGCGTGACGCTGCGTCCCCCCACAGATCTGCGAGAAGCCAGGGGAGCTGCTGCTGTGTGAGGCGCAGTGCTGCGGCGCTTTCCACCTGCAGTGCCTCGGGCTCTCCGAAATGCCGAAGGGCAAGTTCATCTGCACTGAGTGCTCGACAGGTATGCGCCGTGGGGGGGCTGCGGGCGGCCGGGGGAGCCCGGTCTCTTCCCTCTGCGGTGTGACACTGTTCTCTCCTCCAGGCGTGCACACCTGCTTTGTGTGCAAGAGCAGCGGGGAGGCCGTGCGGCGGTGCCTGCTCCCCTTGTGCGGGAAGTACTACCACGAGGAGTGCGTGCAGAAGTACCCCCCCGCCGTCGTGCAGAACAAGGGCTTCCGCTGCTCCCTGCACATCTGTATGACCTGCCACGCTGCCAACCCGGCCAACCTCTCGGCATCGAAAGGTAGAGACGTGGGCCAGCCGGGAACTGGGGCTCCTGCTGCGCCCACCCCTCCGGGCCCCCGCAGGGAGCAGGTCAGGGCCAAGGCGCTCGTTGTGGGCCTGAGCCCGAAGGTGTGGGTTGCTCAGCCTGCCCAGCCGGGAGCCTGGGCCCGGCCACTGCCCCCGTGGCTCTGCACAGAGGCTGCTCAGCGAGGGCTGGAAGCCAGGCCTGTGCCCACGTTGCACACTGGCCTCCCGCGCTCCCGTTCTGGGCTTCGCTGAGGCCTGAAGCCAGCAGGGACCGGCAGGGCCCCCTCGCCTGCAGCGCGCACTGTGCGCTGGGCCCCAGCTCTGCAAAGAGCCATACTGGCTCTGGCCACGGGTGTATGCCCGTGGGGCGTGGAGCTGTGCGCACAGGTTCCCCTCCCCTCCCCACCAGCTGCGGTGCCTTTGCGGGTGGCCACTGCGCACCGGCACCGTGCGCAGGGCGTGGGCTGGGCTGCGACTCAGCCGCTGGCACATGGCAGGAGCTAACGTGCCTGTCAGACCTGCCCAGACCTCCGGGGCTCTCGGCAGCAGCCAGGGCGGCGCCTGGGAGCAGGGGCCACGGAGGTGCCAGCAGGTTTTCCCCAAAGCAGCGACCCCCAAACTTGCTACTGAGTGACCCAGCAACTGGGGGGACCCATTTGTGGGACAGTGGCTGCCCCTGCCCTGCTGGAGAGACGCCTGCACTTCTCTGCCTGGCCCAGCAGAAAGGAGAGGCTGGGTGGTCCGTGGCCCCCCCCCAGCTAGGGCCCAGTGCTGATTGCACCCTTCCCTCCCGCCAGGGCGCCTGATGCGCTGCGTGCGCTGCCCGGTGGCGTACCATGCAAACGACTTCTGCCTCGCGGCTGGGACGGTGACCCTTGCCTCCAACAGCATCATCTGCCCCAACCACTTCGCACCACGGCGGGGCTGCCGCAACCACGAGCATGTCAACGTCAGCTGGTGCTTTGTCTGCTCAGAAGGTGAGACCCTTCCCCCCGCCCAGCGCGCAGAGCATCCGGGGCAGGCCGGCGCGGGGCCCGGCAGAGGTGACATGCTCCGGGGTCTTGGCCGGTTCAGGGCATGCCTGGCAGGGGAGATGTGTGGGGGACCCTGACGGGTTCAGAACGGGCCTCCAGGGGCGGTGACTTGCGCAGGGACCGGGGGAAGGGGCGGAAGACACGTGTGCGGGGTCCATGGTGGGTTCAGGGCGGGCCCAGTGGGGGTCATGGGTGCGGGGGGGGGGTCATGGCGGGTTCAGGGCAGGCCTGGCGGGGGTGACGTGCGGGGGGGCCCTGGCGGGTTCAGGGCAGGCCTGGCGGGGGTGACGTGCGGGGGGGCCCTGGCGGGTTCAGGACGGGCGACGACGTGTGCGGGGGCTGTGACGGGTTCAGGGCAGGCCTGGCGGGGGTGACGTGCGGGGGGGCCCTGGCGGGTTCAGGGCAGGCCGGGCGGGGGGGACGTGCGGGGGGGCCCTGGCGGGTTCAGGGCAGGCCGGGCGGGGGGGACGTGCGGGGGGCCCTGGCGGATTCAGGGCAGGCCGGGCGGGGGGGATGTGCGGGGGAGCCCTGGCGGGTTCAGGGCAGGCCGGGCGGGGGGGCCGTGGCGGGTTCAGGGCAGGCCTGGCGGGGGTGACGTGCGGGGGGGCCCTGGCGGATTCAGGACGGGCGACGACGTGTGCGGGGGCTGTGACGGGTTCAGGGCAGGCCGAGTGGGGGTGACGGGGTCTGTGGTGGGTTCAGGGTGGGCCCGCCGTGGGCAGCAAACGCGGAGACAGACTGCAGAGCCACCTACACAGCAGGAAAAAGCTCCTGGGAACGGCCGTGCACCGCCGCACCCGCATGCAGAGGCAGGCCAGGGCGCGTCTTGGCCCTCGGTGAATTGGAGCCGGCCGCTGGCCAGCTGTGCTCTCCGCTTGAGTTGTGGGCCTGGAAGGGCGAGGTTTGACTGCTGCACGGCCTCACAGGGGTGAGGTGGTTCTCTTGGTCATGCCAGGAGAGGAGACCTCTCTGGGCGCCCCCCCAGCCTGCGGCACAGGGCTGAGCCGAGGGAAGGGCACAGTCTGCTGCAGTCCTGGTGTGATGGGCTCATCTGTGTGGTGCCTGGGCGCGGCCCCGACAGCCTGGTGCTGCGCCGATGGCGGGAGCCGGGAGTCGGAGCCCTGTGCGGAGCTCAGTGGCTGTTTCCGGTGAGCGCTCACCTCTGTCTCGCTCCTGCCCACAGGGGGCAGCCTTCTGTGCTGTGAGTCGTGCCCGGCCGCTTTCCACCGGGAGTGTCTGAACATCGAGATGCCCGAGGGCAGCTGGTACTGCAACGACTGCAAAGCTGGCAAGAAACCCCATTACAAGGAGGTGGTCTGGGTCAAAGTGGGGCGCTACAGGTGGGTAACGGTTAGTGTCGCCCGCGCAGAGGGCCCCGTCCCTCCTGGCTCTTCCCTCTTCCTCCAGCCACGCCCTGCCCAGCACTGCCACAGTGGAGGCACCGGGAGCCCCAGGAAAGTTGTTTCTGTGCCAGGGCCCCTGGAGAAGCACCAGCGGTGCCAAGGCAGTGAGCCGCTTTTCCTGTTCCTCTCCCCCGCGGCAGGTGGTGGCCAGCGGAGATTTGCCATCCCAGAACAATTCCCGTCAATATCCAGAAGATGAAACACGACATCGGCGAGTTCCCCGTGCTGTTCTTTGGCTCCAACGACTACCTGTGGACACACCAGGCCCGGGTGTTCCCCTACATGGAGGGCGACGTGAGCAGCAAGGACAAGATGGGCAAGGGAGTGGATGGCATTTATAAGAAAGGTAAGGCAAGGGGCGCTCCTGGTGGCTCTGAGATGGCCTGGCGCCGGGCCTCAATGGGCCCCCGTGGCCAGGTGAGCCTCGTACGTGGCCCACCCCGAGTGCACGTGGCGCTTAGGCCAGGGGGCAAGAGACACTGAGCGCCTGGTTCCAGCTCCTCCACAGAGTGGGCACGTGGGCCTGCTGGTGAGAGTGGCATCCAGCCTGCGCCGCCCCCCCGACACAAAGCTGCAGCCCCCGGCCAGCCACTGCCCACCCCAGCTGACTGGCGGGCGCGCTGCAGCCGTGCGTGGCCCTGGCAGGGCCCTGGTACAAGCACCTCGGTGTCGGCCTCCACTCCTGCAGCGGGGCCACTAGTGCGTCCAGCTGGCCGCTCCAAGGAGGCGCCCGGGCTCGCGTCACACCGTGGGTCTTGGCTTTCAGCTCTGCAGGAGGCTGCTGTGAGGTTTGAAGAGCTGAAGGCCCAGAAAGAGCTGAGGCAGCTGCAGGAAGACAGAAAGAACGACAAGAAGCCCCCTCCCTACAAGCACATCAAGGTGAGGGCGTGGCCTCGCCGCGCGGGGAGAGGGAGGCCGGCCGGCCAGCGGCGCCGAGCGGCTGGGGCAGGGCGGTTACAGGGCCCCCGGGGCAGGCCCAGCATGCCTCTGAAGGCCGAGTAGCTGCCACCAGGCAGGCGGATTGAGAGGAAGGGTTTCACCTTCCAGGGTGCACTGAAGAGGAGCTCTGTTCTCTCCTGTAGCCGCTACTGGGCATCACTAAGAGGTGCTGCTTTGCTGGGACATCCGCGGGCGTCCTGATGGAGCCACGGGGTGGCCACGGCCACGGGAATGTCTCTGCCAGCTAGCGGCAAAGGGCAGAGGTCTGAGCAGGGTGCGAGAGGTGGGTTCCAGGCGAGCCGTCTCCTGGTGTGCGTCGCAGAGGGGATTGCGCGGCGGCGCAGAGGGCGTCTCTGTTGCTGCCTTCGAGCGTCGGGTCAGGAACCCAAGTCCAAGGCCCTGCTTGTGCTACCAGCAAGACGATGGGTTCTCCAGCGGGCGCTGCCTCCAGCCTTTACCTGGGCCAGAGTTGGGAGGGGCGAGAGCTGCTTGCGAGGCCGTCCCAGGAGGGTCCTGGGCAGTGAGCCGGCGCAGGGGCCGTTCCCCCGGCAGGCAGGTGGCAAGGCGGCGCCCGGGGAGAGGGGCTGGAGCAGTGCCTGCGGCCTGGGGGGTCGTACCGGTGCAGGTGTCTCCTCGCTAGCTAACCTGCTGTGTGCACGCTCCAAGGTAAACCGGCCCGTGGGCAAGGTGCAGATCTTCACAGCAGACCTGTCTGAGATCCCGCGCTGCAACTGCAAACCCACCGATGAAAACCCGTGCGGCCTGGACTCGGAGTGCATCAATCGGATGCTGCTGTACGAGTGCCACCCGCTGGTCTGTCCGGCCGGGGGGCGCTGCCAGAACCAGTGCTTCTCCAAGCGGCAGTACCCCGAGGTGGAAATCTTCCGCACGCTGGCCCGGGGCTGGGGCTTGCAAGCCAAGAGGGACATCAGAAAGGTACCCGCTGAGCCGAGGGGCCCGCTGGAAAGGGAGGAGGCTTCCACCCAGGTGGCAGGGCTCAGCAGGGGACGTGGAGGCCCAGGGGCTTGGGGGGGGTTCGGGTGCCAGGCAGGGGAGGCAGGAGCAATTCTCCCTGCAGCCATGGTGCACGGACCCAGGAAGACGCAGGTGCTGAGATGGGGTGTCCTTAGGGAAGGGCAGGGCAGCGTTGTCCCAGCTGCGCGGGTGCCGCTTGCACAGGTTTCCCTGCCAGCAGGTGCCCTGTACTGCCAAGGGCCCGGCTGGGTCGGCTGTATGGAATCCAGGCCCAGCTCCGCTGTGCTCGAGCAGACGGGGGAACTGGGCCAGCCGGCGGGGCAGCTGGCTGCTCCCTTACCATGCTCCTGTCGGGTTTTGAAGAGTCACGAAGCTGCTGCGGAATCCAGGTCCCGCTTGCTGCAGAGTGCCTGCGGCCCAGCGCGTAGACGTGGGAGCGCCCCACGGGCCGCAGGGCCTGAGCAGCTGTCTGTCCCTCCTTGGCTTGCAGGGCGAGTTTGTGAACGAATACGTGGGAGAGCTGATCGACGAGGAGGAGTGTCGGGCACGAATCCGCCACGCACAGGAGCATGACATTACCAACTTCTACATGCTGACTTTGGACAAGGTACACGATGGGCCCTGCCCGGCCTCTCCAGAGCACAGGGCCCCTGCAGCCATCCGAAATAATAGCACGACGTTCCTTAAGGACAGTGCAGAGCACTGCACTTAGCGGGGCCATGGGGACAGAGCCACCGACTCGCCTTCCTGTGGCTTTTCCACACTTCTGCCTGCCTGCCGTCCTAGCTCATGTTCTCTGGACCTTCTCCAGTGTCTCTACAGCTTTCCTGAAATGTGGCACCCAGAACTGGACACAATGCTCCGATTGAGGCCTGCCCAGCGCAGAGCAGAGCGGGAGAATGACTCCTCGTGTCTCGCTCGCTACTCTCCTGTTCATGCAGCCCACAATCATGTTGGCTTTTTTTGCAACAGGGTCACACTGTTGACTCCTATTTAGCTTGTGGTCGACTCTGCCCCCCAGGACTCCTTCCTAGACCATCGCTTCCCGTTGTGTGTGAGAAACAGATTGGTCCTCCCTAAGGAGCACTTTGCATTTGTCCTTATTCAGCTTCACCCTGTTGACATCGGCCCATTTCTGCGGTGTGTGCAGATGGGTTTGAATTATGGCCCTACCCTCCAGAGCACTTGCCACCCTGCCCAGGAAAGCTGTGATGAAAGTCCAGAGGAGAGCAACGAGACTGAGAAAAGGTCTAGGGAACAGGAGCTGTGAGGGGAGACTGGAAAAGAGAAGCCAGAGGGGACATAGGAGTGCAGCTGCCTCTGCGTCATACACGTGTCCCTGGAGGGTTTTGTCCTGTTTATTTCACGTCTGTTTAGTCCGAGGCCTGAGAGGGGGCGGGGCATGAGGGCAGCTTTCAGGCACCTAAAAGGGTGCCTCAGGAAGGAGGGAGAAATTGCTCCTTGGCCTCTGAGGACAGCACAAGCAGCAAGGGGCTTAACCTGCAGCAGGGGAGGTTGAGGTTGGACATGAGGGAAAAGTTCCTGCCTGTCAGGGGGTTAAACGCTGGAATAAATTTCCCCGGGGGCTGTGGAATCCCCATCCCTGGGGCTGTTGAAGAGCAGGTTGGACAGACACCGTCAGGGATGGGCTAGATGGTGCTGGGGAGGGCCGGGGATGTCCAGGGTGCAGACGTGAGGGTCACGGGCGTGCAGGGGGACAGGCAACAGGCTTTCTCTAAATACAACTTCTGTGGACCCAGCCACCGGTGCCTCAGGCGACCCCGCTACGGTGGGGATGCTGCCTTCTGGCTCCGGAGGCCGCTCCCATGCCGGCCGTGCTCAGAGGAGCCTGCTGGGACTGGCGCTTACTGATTGCCACCCCATGGCTCTGCTCCCCTCCCCTTCCCTCCCCTCACGCCCGTCCTCTCCTCTCCTCTCCGGCCTTGTGTGTCTCTCGTGTGTGGCAACCTGGTCTCCTGCTGGCTTCGAGCATCTCTGGGCAGTCAGGAGTCCCCACGCCGGGCCATGGCCAGCAGGCTGGGGCGCTAGCGACTGGGCCACGCCGAGGGCCCAGCTTGGTACCTGGGTTTCGGCAGTTCCCATCCTGGACTCACTAGAGAGCTCAAGCTGTGGGTGAAGGAACCCAGAGCCTGCTAACCCTGGGCTGGCTTTGCTGCGTGCTCACCCCGGGGGCCCGCCCGCCCGCGGCTCAGTAAGCCCTGCTCTTGCTTGGCAATTGGGTGCGCTAGTCAGCATCCGAGGCTCCTCCAGCCGTGGCTTCAAGCCCCTGGCACCAGTCGTAAGCTGCGTGGCTGGCCGATTGCAGCCCTTGCCATCAGCCCGCAGTTCCGGTCAAGCCATCCGGCTCGCCGCTGATTGGCCAGGGCATCAGACTCTGCTGCCCACGTGTTCGGTGTGCTTCCCCGGAGAGATCGGCAAGGCTGCCTCGTCCCCGCTGGCAGGGCCCTCTGAGGAGCGTGGCGCACTGACATCGCTGGCCACGAGAGCGAGGTGCTGCTCTGCCGGGCACAGATGGGTTCCCCTCCGGGCGGGGCCTGGGCGGTGGGGGAAGGGAGTTCTCTGCGGCCTGCTAGCGCAGCGGTGGGCACACAGCCTGTGGCGCGCTCTGGGGGCAGGGCGGGGGCTTTTGAAGAGTCCCTTTTACGTGTGATTTCAGGACAGGATCATTGACGCCGGGCCAAAGGGCAATCACGCCCGGTTCATGAACCACTGCTGTCAGCCCAACTGCGAGACTCAGAAATGGTCCGTGAACGGCGACACCCGGGTTGGGCTCTTCGCTCTCGTCAACATCAAGGCTGGTAAGGGGGGGCCTCTGGCAGGAGGAGGAAATACTGCGGGACCCTCACTTCCTGGTGGAGGCAGCAGCGGGCCCTGTGTGCGCGGCTCCCCTTCCCCGTCTGTCGGCCAGCGTGGGCATGCAGGGGCCATGCAGCGTAAGGGTGGGCGGGGGAGCGCCGGTGCACAGGGGCCAGATACGCAGAAACGTCCCTGGGAATGGCAGACGCCCTGCATCCAGCCCCCTGCCTTCCTTCAAGTCCAGCTGCTCCCTGGCTCCGGGCGGGGCCCAGCGCTAGGCTTCCTGGGCTGCCACTAGCAAGCAGACAAGTGCAGAGCCCAGGGCTGGGGCGCGGGTGGCGAGGGGCAGAGGCTGGTGCCCTTCCCGTTTGTGCCAGCTGAGCAGGGATGGAGCATGGCCCCCTACAATGGACCGGTAAGCCTGGGCTTGTTGCTTACTCCTCAGCCACGCGGCTGCAAGGGGGAGTGGGAGCTGGTGCCCATGAGGAGCTGGCTTTAAGCAGGTTCCCACAAGCAGCGGCTCCGCCTCCCCTCCCTCCCTTCCGCTGCACTGCTGCCTCTGAGCCGATAGGCGGGGAGCCGGCTCCGCGGACCCACCTGCTCTTGCTGCAGAGGCGGGGGCAGGCAGGAGCTAGTGATGGGAGAGCTGGCTTAAAAGCCAATTCCCCCAGCGGTGCCGCATGCTTCCTCCTCTGCCTGCGCTGCCGCCGCCTCTGAGAGGCAGCAGCATGGGGCGGGAAGGCTGTGTGAGGAGCTCGGACCCCCGGCGAACAGGGGCTGTATCTTTATCTGTGAGAGGCGGCAGGGCGGGGCGAGGCAGATCGGCACGGGGAGCTGGTTTTACACTGGCTCCTCCGCGGACCAGCTCCCGCCTGCCACCCCGCTACCTGATAGAGGCGGCAGGGGCTCCCCAGGAGCGCGCTGGCTGCTGGCCCCGCCCCGGGGGTTATCAGTAGCCGTGTAACCGCTAAGATTTCGTGCGGTTTCCCGCGACCCACCGGCCCGTTGGAGGCGCAGAACTTCCTGCCGCGTGGCTTGTCGCTTACCGATCTCTCGTGTTGCCAGGGACTGAGCTGACTTTCAACTACAACCTGGAGTGCTTGGGCAACGGGAAGACGGTTTGCAAGTGCGGTGCTCCGAACTGCAGCGGGTTCCTAGGAGTGCGGCCGAAGGTAGGACAGCGCTCCAGCTGCGGCTCTTCCCGAGGGCCTGCTTGCTGCGGGCTTCCACGAGTGCCGAGAAATGCCGCAGCCTTTGGAGAGCGGGTGTGAGGATCCCGCTGCCTTGTGACGGGCACAGGTGCGCCTCGCTCGCTGTCGTGGGAGCGGACGAGGGGCCTTGCGGGAGGCGCAGGGGTTTTGGGGCTGGAGGCGAATTCCTTGTGTTGTGTTTTACAAATGACCCCGCTGATCAGCGCTTCTGTGCATTGAGTGCAAGCAGCAGCTGCTTGTTAAAACAAGCAAAGAGTGGACATAAGTCACCCCTGAAAACGCTGCTCGCCCTGAACGCATCCAGCCGCTGCCCCAGCAGAGCCCAGTAAGTCTGAAGAGGAGCGCTCGGCCGTGGCTGCACTAGGAGAGTTCCCAGGTATCGCCCTGCGCTGGCTTCGCATGGGGACGCGATGGCCCAGGAAATTCTCTGCCCACGGTGGTGCGCTCCCGTCGGAGGAGGGGTGTTTGCGTTGAGCCCTAGTGTGGCACTCACAGGTCCTCAGTCGTTTACTGCACTTGGCTGTTGGCCTGGGGTGGGATCTTAATGGAACAGGGCAGAGCTGGTGGGCCTGGCAGAGTTGAGTTGGCTGCGGCCCGGCGTTTTCCACAGCAAGCTGGGCCTGAATTCTGTGGCAGGATCCCCGGTTTCGTGGCCCTGGGGTGTAGCCGATTGGAAACTCTGCCTCAGCTTCCTCTGAATGAGAAGCCGGCTCTTCACCCGCTCATACTGTTCCAGCGAGGTGCGCTCCTGCACCGCATGCCCTGCTCTTGGGCACTTCTCCCTAGCACCGCCCCTTCGGGTCAGCTGGGGCGCCTGCTGCAGTGGCGCCGGACCATGACCCTGCCAACATGACCCCCTTCTCTTCCTTCTTGCCCGCGCTCCGGCGGGGGGAGGGGTGGAATAGAGACAAGCAGCACGTCTCAGAGCACCAGCTAAGAGGTGAGAGTGATCGTCCCCCCAAGCCTTCTGACTGTTGGCGTGGAAATATGAATCTGCATAGCGCAAAGATGCTTGATGCACAACAGGTTGAGTTAGAGGCGAGGTTTTCAGGTCCCATGTGCTGCCTCTGTCCGTCCTGTTTCCGTGCGTGTCTTGGAAATACGATGCGAGACTCCCTAGTTGGAGATGTGCTGTTGAGGCCTGTTGCTGGTGCCCCGATGGACTCAGTGACTTGGCAGCAGCCTGCTCTGTCCTGTGAGTCCGGGGTGGTTGGTGCTAGGAAGACTTGTGACCAGGTCACCTGGCACTGGGATCTATTTGAAACCTGGTATTTTTCCATGGACGGGGGATGTAAAACAAAGGGTCCCCGCGCTGCTGGGGAAAGTCTGTTAAGCAATGGGAAGCCGCCAGCCCTTTGTCCCACCCTCCAAAGCCCCTCTTTGATGTGGGGGCAGGGCTGCCTGGAGCGAGGCTCTTGGTGGGTGAGCGCTAGCGGTGCGTGTGACACAGGTCTGTCCATCAGGCCCTGCTGCGTGTGCACTGCCAGGCCAGGGCGGCTGTGTGTCGCCTGTCTGTCACTGAGGGGGATGAGCTCTCGCGGTACAGCAGTCACAGCGAGACGCGCTTGGGGCTGAAGCGGTGGAGTGTCTGTTGCTCTGCCGGGGGGAGTGCCTGGGGAGGCCAGAGGGCAGGAAGGCGGCCTCACTGCCATGCTCAGGGCTCTGTGCAGGCACTCCCCCTCAGCATGAGGAACCCTCTGTCCAGGGGGCTTGCCCCCCTGCGGTCCAGCCAAGGAGTGTGGCTGCAGCGCCGCCGGGCCTGCCCGCTCCGCTGAACAGCGGCATGGAGACACCCGGGTGTGCACGGCAGAGCAGGCCGTGGCGCTGCCGCTCTCTGGCCGGGGGACATGACCAGCAAGGCAGCCGAGAAGGCCTGAGCCCAGGTGGCGCCCTGTGATCTATGGGGAGGGACTCGCCAGACTGGAGCATGCCCGGATGCCAGCTATGCAGCAAGCAGCTGCGATGGCCCTGCGGGCGCTGTGGTGGATGCAGCCGGGGAGCGCAGCTTCTGTTCCACAAGCTGCTGGGGGGCAGCGTGGAAGGGAGGTGGGTGAGGCACCGCCGGGCTCTCAGCTGGACTTGGGTCTAGTTGCTCCAGTTCTTGTTGAGCCAGTGTGAGGGCCACCAGGAAGGCCACGTTCCACCACAGGTGCAGCAGCATGTAGGTTGCCATGGGCTTGAAGGGGCCCCGTGAGGTTACAACCCTGCAGGGGTGTGGGCCACTTACCTGGGGGGTGTCATTCCAGGCCTGTGAGGAATCTGGCTCGGGGACTCGCCCCAGTGGGACGCAGCGGTACGCCCAGGTGCACAGGGTTTGGGGGTCCCTCTGCCGTTGGGCGCACCGAGCAGGGGCCCTCTGCCACTTCCCGGTTGCGTGGCCCTGGTGGAAGGCTCTGCTGTGCTTGGCCACGAGGGGGCTGCCGCTGCCGGTGATGGAGGCGCCTGTGGTTCTGGTGGCGAGGTCAGGGAGCAGCAGCAGCCGCACTGGTGGTAGGACGGACACGGCCAGCCGGTGTTGTGGGGTCACTGGGATGGTGGGAGGCGTGCCGCAGGCGCCCGCGCCACGGGGGCAGAAATCCATCCGCTGGTACTTCCTGTTGGCTGGGGAGCCCCACCTCTGGGAGATGGTGTGGATAATGTTGGATGGAGGGACCACTCGCGAGTGCGGAGCCGCCAGCTGGGGCGGAGTCCTAGGAGGATGAAGTGGGCTGCATGCAGCTCTCCCAGCTAGAAGGCTTCCTGACAAAGGGGCGAAGACTTGGGTCCACCCTGTCAGTTGGCATAGACCACGGTGCCCCCCACCCCCCGACGTGAGGCAGGAGTGCCTGGCAGGCGAGTCACACTGCTCCGTGGCCATCTGAGCTGTCTGATCGCGGACGCCCTGGTGGGTGGGAGGGTGACTCCACACACCACGTCCAGGTCCAGCCACTGTCAAAGCATCTGGAGGACGTGGTGGGAGATCATCACCGCCACACCTGTGCTGCCGCGGTGCAGGCAATACATTGGTGCTGGTCAGGTGTGCGAGTCTGCCTCGGGCCTGTGACCACATGTGCAGGCCACCATATGCCCCAGGAATGGGAGGCGTTGCCATGTGGTGGTGGGTAGGGACAGGTGATTTGAGACAGTCCAGCCAAGTGTGGTTCGGGCAGGGATGCCTGTGTCTGGCACTGCCCCCAGTGGGAATGAGGACCGGCATGTCCGTGTTGAGCATGAGGCCCAGTCAAGAACCACGAAGCTTTGCTTCTGCCTGCTGTCGGCCTCGTCCTCTGCAGAGCCAGTCCAGGTGGGGGTAGACCTGAACCAGTGTGCCGGAGGACAGCTGCCAGAGCGCACCCCAAAGCGATGGCCCGTGGGCTGGGCTGGCAGCAAGGTGGAAGGCAGCGCCCCGTCCTCTCAGGTCCACAATAGGCCTGAGGCCTCCCTTTGCCTTGGGGATGAGGAAGTCTCGGGAGTAAAATCCCCTCCCCTGAGCTCCTAGGAACCTGCTCCCAAGTCCGGGTGGCACGTCCCTGCTGTCTGAGGAATTGCCTGCGAGAAGGGTCCCTGAAGAGGGCTGGGCTAGAGGGTGAGAGCAGAACTGAGTGTGACGGCACGTTGGGGGTTCCCCGTCTCCTGCACCCCGAAATGGCACAAACAGACTGTACCAGCCAGTGGAATTGAGGGTGGTTTATTGCTCCTCCAGCACAGCGCAGCACAGATGTAATCTGGTTACAGGAACTGGGCTAGGATGCCTCAGGCCCCCTTGAGATGGGGGAGACTGGGCCCCTAAAACTCCAGCTCCTCTCCCTAGGCTGTCTCATCCATCCTCACAGACAGCCACCAACCAACTAACTAAATTCCCTTGCAGCCCTGCCCCCCAGTCAGGGCAGCATCCACCTTCCTTTGTTCCTCTCCATGGGGGGTGTCTGGCCCCTGGCTCAACAAGTTTGGCCTTACCTCTGCCTAGCGAGGTTTTCCCTGCTGGGTCTTGCTCCAGACAGCAGGGGTCACCACCGCCCAGCAAGTACCCCCACTACGTCACAGTTCTCCCCCCTCCGAGAGCGAACTGAGCAGGGTCACTCCGCTCGTGACCTAGGGAAGTTCGGGTCCTCTGCGTGGGAACCCGCCCCGGGGACATGGGTGCTCCCCTTGACTCAGGCCGGCCGTGGCAAGGCCCCACATGAGCTGGCTTCCCTCTGTCCACTCGCCGCCCCGCTCCAGGCCTGTCCTCGGGGGTCACACCCACCCTTCCGCTGGCCTTGATCTCTGGCCAGGGTCTCTCGGGCCGGGGCCATGAGCCCAGTGAGCCTTCTCTGGACAACCAGGGCGGCTTCCACCCCCGAAGCTCCATCCAGGGAGGTCTTCCCCTCCCATAACTCTCTCAGCCAGCCCAGAGGGTCTATCTGGGGTAGAGACCCCCAAGCCGCTTTCCTCCTGTCTTGGGCCTTCCCGCCCCTCTGGCAGGAGTCACAGGACCGGCAGTACCGCTGCACGGCTGTAAAGATTCCCGGCCAATAGAAGTGCTGGAGCAGCTTCAGCCGGGTGCTCCGGATCCCCCGGTGGCCCCCAACGGGGACATCGTGGGCCAAATACAGCAGCTTGAGGCGATACTTTCGGGGGACGACCAGCTGCCGCTGGACCCCCCATGCCCTCGCCTTCCTGGGGGGGAGCCACTCACGGAACAGGAGCCCACGCTCCCGCAGGAATCTCTCCTGGCCACCTCTCCCCCGGGGCTGAGCTGCACGGAGGCCAGCCTGGTCCCTCAGCCTCTGCAAGGAGGGGTCTGCCTGCACCTCAGCCTGGAATTCAGCTGCTGAGGCAGGGATCGGGACCTGTCCCCCACCTCTGGGATAGGACCCCGTGTCCACTGGGATAGGACCCTGAGGACGCTGCCAGGAGTCCTTCCCTGGACCCACGTTGTCAGCCCCCCGCTGGCTCTGGCTCCGGGTAGTGACTAGAGCCCGCTGGGATTCATGGGGCCACTCCTCTAGGTCATTCCCCATCAGCACCTCGGTGGGCAAGTGTGGGTGCACCCCCACTTCCTTGAGGCCTTCCTTCGCCCCCCATTTCAGATGCACCCTGGCTACAGGCACCTTAAACGGGGACCCGTCTATGCCCTTCAGGGTCAGCTGCGCGTGGGGTAGTATCCGCTCCGGGGCCACTATGTCGGATCGGGCCAGAGTCACCTCCGCCCCCGTGTCCCAGAAGCCCGTCACCTTCCTACCATCCACCTCCAGGGGTACGAGGCACTCGCTCCGCAGGGGCCGTCCTGCCCCCACCCGGTACACGGAGAAATCCGCCTCCTGAGAATCAGACCTCCCAGGGGAGGTGCACTGAGCATCCTTCCCCTCTCTCTGAGCTGAGGTTTGCCTGCCAGCCCCTGCCTCTGGGGCAGCCTGCCCTTCCTCCCGCCCCAGCCAGTTAACCCTGGAAAGTCCCCGGTCCTGGGACCTGGTGCACTGAGCCCTCTTGTGGCCTTTTTGCCCACAGCGATGGCAAGTTAGGCTTTGGGCTGTCTCTGTCCAGGCCCTGGCTGGTTCTCTGGGGCGCAGACGACCTGTTCCTTGGTCTCGCCCCGTAGTTGACTCCCTCCGTCGCTCAGCCGAGATCCGGTCTCTGCGCGGTTCTCTCTCTCTCCGGGACTCCCGTTCACACCCGGACCGGCTCTCCGTGAACTCATCCGCCAGTCTCCCGGCCTCCTGGGGGTTCTCTGGTCTCCGGTCCTTGAGCCACAGCCTCAGTTTGGGTGGGCACGCTTCATAGAACTGCTCCATCATGACCAGCTTGAGCAGCTCCTCTGCGGTCTGGGCTCCGACTCCAGACACCCACTTGCGGCAGTATTGCGCCAGGCGGGAGGCCAGGTCCACATAGGTCTCCCGTGGCCCTTTCTGTACCCCCCGGAACTTCTTCCTGTACATCTCGGGGGTCAGCCCGAACTTGTGCAGCAGGGCCTCCTTGACTCGGTTGTAATCCCCTGGCTGTAGGTCCTCCAGCTGACTGAGCACTCCGGCCGCCTCCTGGTTCAGTGCGGGGATGAGCTCCTGTAGCCAGTCAGCTGGGGGAACCCGTTGCAGTCCACAGGCCCTCTCAAAGGCACTGAGGAACCCGTCTATGTCACCCATGTCCTTCAATTGGGCCACCATGAGCCTCTCCAAGCGTCTGGCAGTCCTGGGACCCTGGGGCCCATCCGCACTTGGCGCAGCCGGTGCCCCGCCGGTTCTCCGCTCTGCCATGGCCAGCTCATGCTGCCGCTGCCTCTCTCGATCTTGGCGCTCCCTCTCTCGGTCCTGGCGGTCCTTCTCTCGGTCCTGGCGGTCCTTCTCTCGGTCCTCTACTTCCAATTCCTTCATCCGCAGCTGGATCTCCAGCTGCCGCAGCTCCGCTGGTCTGGCCCCTGCCCTAGATGGGCTACGGCTTGCAGGCCTCCCGGGAGACGCTGTCTCATCTCTCCGGTGGGTTCCAGCGCTCCTCCCCCTCTCTGAGCCTGACACACTCTCAGGTGGGGTCTGGCTGCTTCCCCTGGGGACAAGATCCTGGCCCCGTGGCTGGTCATTCTCTTCCAGCTGGGTAATCAGCTGGGCCTTGGTTGCTTTCCGCACAGGCAAGCCCCTCTCTCTGCACAGCCCCACCAGCTCTGCCTTCAAGAGTCGGGCGTAGGCCATCTGCCCGCTGGGCCCCTTGGTGCAGACTCACCAGTCTAGTGCTGCAGCGCCCCACGATTCCCAGGAACCGCTTCGCTCTGTCTCCAGCACGCCTGGCTCCAGGGCTCTTGCTTCTACTGCGCCTTGTCGCTTGCCGCTGGGAGCTTCATCCACGGGGTGCAGTGCATCCCACTTCTGACACCAGTGTGACGGCGCGTTGGGGGTTCCCCGTCTCCTGCACCCCGAAATGGCACAAACAGACTGTACCAGCCAGTGGAATTGAGGGTGGTTTATTGCTCCTCCAGCACAGCGCAGCACAGATGTAATCTGGTTACAGGAACTGGGCTAGGATGCCTCAGGCCCCCTTGAGATGGGGGAGACTGGGCCCCTAAAACTCCAGCTCCTCTCCCTAGGCTGTCTCATCCATCCTCACAGACAGCCACCAACCAACTAACTAACTTCCCTTGCAGCCCTGCCCCCCCAGTCAGGGCAGCATCCACCTTCCTTTGTTCCTCTCCATGGGGGGTGTCTGGCCCCTGGCTCAACAAGTTTGGCCTTACCTCTGCCTAGCGAGGTTTTCCCTGCTGGGTCTTGCTCCAGACAGCAGGGGTCACCACAGCCCAGCAAGTACCCCCACTACGTCACACTGAGCACTCCATGGTCTCAGGCAATTAGGAACCTGCCCGGTAAGACTGGGACAGACGACTCAGGGAGGAGAGAGTCCGGCTGGTGTCTGCCCTTGGGTGCACCTTCCAGAGGGTGGGTTAGAGCCTGAAGGAGCTTTCAGCTGGTCCTGTCCTGGCTGCTGTCACTGGCGTCTGCGGGGCCTGGAGTGGTATGACCTCAGCTGGGGCCCTGAGCACGTCCAGAGACGAGCCGGAGGGCTGGGTCCAGGCCCTCTCTGAAGAGAGGCCTTCAGGGGCAGACTCTGCCTCCAGGGACACTTGGAGACCACTTCGCCAGCGTCGGCTAAGGCTGCGAACTCAGAGCAGGTGGGGCCCTTACTAGATGAAGGAGGTACCCTAGTGACTGATGATGTGGGGAAAGCTGGAGTACTCAATGCTTTCTTTGCCTCTGTCTTTACGGACACGGTCAGCTCCCAGACTAATGCACTAGGCAACGCCGTATGGGAAGGAGGTGGGCAGCCCTCGGTGGGGAAAGAACAGGTTAAGAACTATTTAGAAAAGCTAGACGTACACAAATCCATGGGCCCAGATTTAATGCATCTGAGGTACTGAGGGAGTTGGCCGGAGCCTTTGGCCATTATCTTTGAAACCTTGTGGAGATTGGGAGAGATCCCGGATGACTGGAAAAAGGCAAATGTAGTGTCCATCTTTAAAAAAGGGAAGAAGGACAATCCAGGGAACTACAGACCAGTCAGCCTCACCTCAGTCCCCAGAAAAATCATGGAGGGGATCCTCAAGGAATCCATTGTGAAGCACTTGGAAGAGGGGAAGGTGATCAGGAATAATCAACATGGATTCACGAAGGGCAAGTCGTGCCTGACCAATCTGATTAGCTTCTATGCTGAGGTAACTGGCTCTGTGGATATGGGAAAGTCAGTGGATGTGATAGACCTTGACTTTAGCAAAGCGTTTGATATGGTCTCCCACAATATTCTTGCCAGCAAGTTAAGGGAATGTGGATTGGATAAATGGACGGTAAGATGGATAGAAAGCTGGCTGGACTGTTGGGCCCAGCGGGTAGTGACCAACGGCTCGATGTCAGGTTAGCAGTTAATTTCTAGCGGAGTGCCCCAAGGTTCGGATTTAGGACCGTTTTTGTTCAACATCTTTATTAAAGACCTGGATGAGGGGCTGGATTGCACCCTCAGCAAGTTTGCAGATGACACTAAGCTAGGGGGAGAGGTAGATACGCTGGAGGGCAGGGATAGAGTCCAGAGTGACCTGGACAGATTAGAGGATTGGGCCAAAAGAAATCTGATGAGGTTCAACAAGGACAAGTGTCGAGTCCTGCCCTTGGGAGGGAAGAATCCCAAGCATTGGTACAGGCTGGGGACCGACTGGCTAAGTAGCAGTTCTGCAGAAAAGGACCCGGGGGTTCCAGTGGCTGAGAACCTGGACATGAGTCAGCAGGGGCCCTTGTAGTCAAGAGGGCTAATGGCATATTGGGGTGCATGAGGAGGAGCATGGCCAGCAGATCCAGAGAAGTGATTATTCCCCTTTTATTCAGCTCTGGTGAGGCCACATCAGGAGTATTGTGGCCTGTTCTGCCCCCGCCCCCCGCCCCCCCCCCCCCACTATAGAAAAGATGTGGACACATTGGAGAGGGTCCAGTGGAGGGCGACCAAAATGATTGGGGGCTGGAGAGCATGACCTGTGATCATGAGGCTGAGGGACTTGGGTCTGTTTAGTCTGCAGAAGCGAAGAGTGAGGGGGGATTTGAGAGCAGCCTTCAACTCCCTGAAGGGAGGTTCCAAAGAGGACGGAGGGAGGCTGTTCTCAGTAGTGATGGGTGGCAGAACAAGGAGCAATGGGCTCAAGTTACAGTGGGGGATGTCAAGGTTGGATATTAGGAAAAACTAGTTCACTAGGAAGTGGGTGAAGCGCTGGGCTGGTTCCCTAGGGAGGGGGTGGAGTCTCCATCCCTAGAGGTTTTTAAGTCTCGGCTTGACAAAGCCGTGGCTGGGTTGATTTAGTCGGGATTGGTCCTGCCTCGGGCAGGGGGCTGGACTCGATGGCTCCTGAGGTCCCTTCCAGCCCTAGGATCCTGTGATTGACCTCTCGAGGTCCCTTCCAGCCCTAGGAGTCGATGAGTCTAGGATTCTGGGATTCAGTACCATGATCTCAAATAAGGTCCTTAGTGGCCTTACACTGCTCCTCCTCCACCTGGGGCTGCACAGGATCCCCATGTCTGGTGACTGAGTTCCCTGTGGCTGCACTGCCCCGATGGCTTACTGCCTTTGGTGGGGGAGTGACATTGGTGCCTGAAAATGCGGCGGGGAGCTGTGGGCCGAAGAGCCACGTGTCTCTGGGGGGACAGTACTGACTCCATTAGAGCGCAGGGCCTCTCTTCCCTCATGCAGGGCGCAAGTTCTGGCAGATCCTCCCTTCTCAGGCCGGGAGCGTCCCCAGACACCCAGCACACATTGGACAGGGCGCAGGGTTTCCACAGCCGGGAGCCATGGCGCTAGGTCTGACCTGTAGGTCTGTGGAGGAAGTCCCCAGCCAGGGTCAGTTTTGCAGGCTCTTCCCTTGCTGCTGGAATCCCCGTGTTCCACGCAGCCCCTCCCTCGCTCCCCGGCTCCTGCGTGGCATTCCTGCCTCGCTCCGGCACACGCCTGCTCCTGGGAGCAGGACGGGGCCTGGCGAGAGGGCCGTGGACATGACTGTTGGACGTTGTTCCTGCTGCGGTGGAAAAAATGCGTGTCAGAAAATCCTTATGTTACTCACCGGCTTTGTTCCAGGCCCACCGCGCAGCCCAAGGGTGGAAACCAGCTAGAGAAGGAAGAGGCTTTGAGTGGAAACTGCTCGGGCAGCCCAGTGTCTGACACCTGCCTTCGCCTGAGTCTCTTAATCCTGCTAAGCAGCCGTCTTGTTCCCACTGTGTGTTAGTTTTGCCCTTGCTAAATACCATGCAGTGAACATCTTCATCTTCCCGCTCAGTGCGATATGGCAGCGGCAACAGCCTCTTACTGCAGTTAAGCTGGATTTGCAGACGTTTGGGAACAGCTGCGCGAGCGGATTCAGTAGCAGTGGCATCCCGTGCAAAGCAGGGTGGGGTGCTTTCCCACTGCTCTCACTGGGGCTGAAAGCACCACTCGCGTCTCGCTCGCTTCAGCCTAGCTCCTGGGATGTACTGGGAGGGGTTTGCAAAGATGGTGCCTGGTCAGTCAGTCCTAACAGCCATGGGATCCCTGTCCCTAGCTCTGGTCCCTTCAGGTCATTAAAGCAAATCTGCTTTTAATTCTTTAATTTGTAAAAACCCAGCCGGAGGTCTGGGATTCAGTAGCCCGGGGATCAGGGCTCAGTTCCGATTACAAATAGCGGCCGAGCAAGGTGAGGCTGGCTGGCCCTGCCATTTAGCTGGAATTGTCGCTGCGCTTTGGGGGGATTCCGTCCGTGGCCCCGTTGCCTTGTTCTGGAGGGTGCATCCGCGTGGCCTGTGCCACTTGCTTGGATCAGCCGGAGGGGAGGGGCAGAGCCCAGTGTCAATCTGTGCACTCTTGCTTGCAGAATCCCCCCAGCCTGACAGAGGAGAAGTCGAAGAAGTTCCGGAGGCGGCAGCAGGTGAAGCGCAGGCCGCAGGCAGAGGTCCTGAAAGAGCGAGAGGACGAGTGCTTCAGCTGCGGAGACGGAGGGCAGCTGGTTTCCTGTAAGAAGACGGGCTGCCCAAAAGTGTACCACGCAGACTGCCTCAACCTAACCAAACGGCCGGCAGGTCAGTAGCGCCTGGCTCCACTCTGGGGAAGGCAGCTGGCTAGCCCTGCCTCGAGGGGAGGGAACACTTGGTTTTCCAGCAGCAGAGGTATAGCACCCCCCAGGAAGCAACTCTATGGTGGACCCCAGTTTAAGAAATACAGATGAATTGATCACTGGCGTAGAAGTTGGAGGTTACCTAGGGACCAGTGATCATGACCAGCGTACGTTCAACACGAGCACACAGAGAGCAGTCCCAGCCAATAAAAGACATTGGGTGCTTCTAAAGAGTTAATTTCCCAAAGCATGGGGAAATTGGGAGCAGTGGAAGCAAAAACACATGTAGGCAGAAGAATGTAAATGAAACTGGAAAGTAATTAGATAGCCAAAAAGCCACAACGCCGCAGCCAAGAAAGGGAAGAAATGTGGCGAAAAGATCATGTTGGAAATCACCAAGAGACAAGCTGGCAAAGAAGGGCGATAGAATACCTAGAAGTTAGGAAGTTTAGAAAAGGGCTAGGAAGCTTAACCAAAAGATGGAAAAATCCATTGCTGGCAGGGCAAAGGCCAGGGAGGAGGGGCTTCTTGGGGTATATCAGGAACCAAGTAAACCCTAGCAGTGGCGTTGGCCAATTGCATGACACAGATGGTAACACTGTTCATAGAAATACTCCTGCTCTGTTTGGGAAAAGCAGGCTGATGGCTTGTCTCACAGGAGGGTGAGAGAGTATTTTCCCATCCATTACGGCTGAGGAGTGCGAGACCACAACTGCCAGGGATATGCTCAGCCAGCCTGTAGGACTTGCACCCAAGAGTCCTAAATGTGGCTGAGGCGCTCCCTGGTCCACTGGTGCTCATTTTTAGTAAGCCCTGGCATTCTGAGGAACCGGCAGTAAACGGGAAGAGTTCGGGCTTAAACCTCTCTGGTGCGGGGGATTTGTTAGCTGGATCAGAGCCCAGCAAGCAGGGGCAGTGCTGCTGGTGCCGCCCTGGGGTTCAGCACCCGTCAGGCCTAGCGAGGTTCCACCTGCACGCGTGTGGTGCCCACATTCCAAAAGGGAGCTGCAGCATTGAGGGGCTAGCTGCTACGGGTGTCAGCTGCTGGAGATGTAACGGCCATGGATATATCCTTACCGCAAGCCAGCAGAGTGCTGTGGAAATAGGTCGTAGCAAACAAGCTGGGTTTCACTCTTGGATGAGAGTACAAGATTGGTTGAGAAAGGGAACTCCTGGATGAATATGATCTGGAGACGGGGTAAACAGGGAGGTGGCAACATTTGCAGACAATAATAAACTGCTCAGGGTAGCTAAGACCAAAGCAGACTGTGCAGAGCTTCAAAAAGCTCTCCCCCAACTAAGTGACTGAGGCTCTAGAAGAACATAATTTGTTGGACAAAAGTCAACATGGCAGGAGACAAATCGCTTGATCATTGTCTTCAGTCCACCCTCTCTGGGGTACCTGGTGCTGGCCACTGTGGGCAGACAGGACACTGGGCTAGATGGACCTTTGGTCTGACCCAGTACGGCCGTTCTTATGTTCTTATGTAAAATGGCAAGTGAAATGTAATGTTGATAAAGTAATGCACATTGGAAAACATAATCCCAGCTAGACACACACTGAATGGGGACTAATTTGGCTACAGCTACTCGAGAGAGAGATCTTGGAGTCATCGTGGAGAGTTCTCTGAAAACATCCCCTCGGTGTGCAGCAGCCGTAGTCAGAAAAGCAAACAATGTTGGGAATCATTAAAAAAGGGATGGAGAATAAGACAGAGAATATCTCATTGGCTCTCTGTAAAACCATGGGACGCCCGCAGCTTGAACACTGGGTACAGACGTGGTCACCTCATCTCCAAAGAGATCTATTGGCATTGGAGAAGGTTCAGAAAAGGGCAACAGAAATGCTGAGGGGTTTGGAACAGGTCCCGTATGAAGAGAGATTAAAGAGACTGGGACTTTTCAGCTTAGAAAAGAGGAGACTAAGGGGGGATATGACAGGTCTATACAATCATGAGAGGCATGGAAAAAGTGAACAAGGAAAAGTTATTTACTTATTCCCACAGTATAAGAACTAGGGGTCACCAAATAAAATGAAGAGGCAGCAGGTTTAAAACAAACCAAAGGAAGTTTTTCTTCACTCAGCGCACAGTCAACCTGTGGAACTCCTCGCCGGAGGATGCAATGAAGGCTAGAACTTTAACAGAGTTCAAAACCGAGCTAGATCGATTCCTGGAGGGTAGGTCCATCAATGGCTATTAGCGAGGATGGGTAGGGATGGTGTTCCTGGCCTCTGCTTGTCTGGAGGTGGGTGACATCACGTGAGGATTACCGGCTGTGATCTCTCCCTCTGGGCACCTGGCACTGGCCACTTTGGGCAGACAGGACCCTGGGCTGGATGGCCCTTTGGGCTGACCCAGTATCCCCGTTCTTCTGTACCTGACAGCAAATCCACTCCTCCCAGGCATCCCCTCAGGCCCTGCCCCCGCGCCCCAGGGCTTGTTCCCCCCGCCAGTGGTGGCGCAGTGTCTCTGCCGGTACCTCAGCCCTCTGCTGGGGTCACCGCCTTCTCGCCAGCCCTTCTGGTGTCCCACTTGCCCCGTCTCTGATTCTTCTACCCTCTCCAGCTCCATTCCTCAGCCTGTCTTTGAGGTTCAGCCTTCAGCCGTCTGCACAGCCAGCTCTGCCCCTTTCCCTGGGCACTTCCTGCCTTGCCTCTTCACTTCTCTGGGCTCTCTCTTCCCGGTGCTCATTAGCCTGGGGACGACTCTCCTGCTCCAACTGGCCTTCTGACTCGGGGCCCCCTTGCTCAGGGGTCGGGGCCTGCCTGCTAGCCGGGCTGGCTTCGCTCCAGGCTCTGCAGCCCCAGGTTAGCCAGCCTGTTCCAGGCCCGCTGGGGCCTCTCGCAATGGCAGCGAAGCCCAGATGAGCTGTGCTGAGAATTGGCCAAGGAACCGGTGCCGGAGACTATTCGCGGACTGCAGGGGTCCTGGGCCTCGGCAGAGCTTTGGTGCTTAGCCCCCTGCGACCTGCGGCCTGGGGCAGTCTGTGTCGAGCCAGCCCTGCTCGCCGTGCTCGGGAAGCCCCGGGGCAGTGCGACAGGGCACGTGGCTGGCGCTACAGCGCGCGGCCCCTTAGGGACCAAGCAGCCCCACCTGAGTTCCCAGTCCATGCGCCAGCAGCACACGCACCCCTGGCCTGGGCTAACCACAGCAGCTCGCAGGCCGCCTCTCTACACAGCCGCGCGGAGCCGGCCCGGGGGGCCACGCCTTAAAAAGGGCGCTGGGAAATTGAAAAGAGCCAGGTGCGATCTCCGGCCTGGGAGACCAGCCGAGTGGGAGCCGGGATGCCCATCCCCTACACAGAGGGATGATGGTGGGCTGTTGCGGAGGAGGGACGATGGGATGGAGGAAGCGGGGGGGAGGATGACGGGGGGTGGAGGGACGATGGGCCGGAGGAAGCGGAGGAGGGATGACGGGGTGGAGGGATGAAGGGCCAGAGGAAGCGCGGGGGCGGCGCGGAGGAAGGATGATGGGCTGGAGGAAGCACGTTGTGGGGGGAAGGAGGACGGGGGGCAGAGGAGGGCCAGAGGAAGCCGGGGGCGGGGGGGTCGTGGCGATTAGGGGAAAGCTGAGCGACAGTGGCACAGGCCCTGGGCCGGGAGCGGCTCCGGAGAGGAGAATGGCCTAACAAGGAGCCGTGGCAGGTGCCTGAAATCAGCCGTGCTCCGGCTGGGAGTCAGCCTGGTTCTTGCCCGGGGGCACAGCCGCCCAGGCGCGGTGATCTGCCCGAGGCCCTGCTCTGGGGTTCGGTGCAGGAGCTGTGCCCGTGGAGCGGCGGGGGCAGCTCAGAGCCACGGAGCCTGTGGCCGTCTGCTGCGCCCTGAGGTGACCGTTTTTCTCCAGGGGACTCTGATCCTAGCAGTGGGCGAGAGTCCCAGCCAGTCTCCTTAGACCCCGGAGAAACAGGCCCCTGCCTCCAGTGTTCGTCCCAATCGCCTTTCCCCACCAAGGGGGGGAATTCCCTCCACCCTAGCTGGAACTGGGCGCCCCGGGGGGAAGGGGCTCCAGACGTCACATCTTAGCCCTGGGGGGTGGGGCTCCGGACCTTCCCTCACCTTTGCGCGGGGGAGGGGGGCTCTGGGGTCCATCTGGACTTGCTGTCATGGCTGCAGCTCCACGGCCCCTGGAGGAGGCACAGAGCATGGCTGGCAGTTGGGCAGCAGGTCTCCGCTGCCCTGGCCCTAGCTCCCCCCGGAGCTATCCCGCTGCCCCCCTAAGCTGCCTTCTCTCCCCTGTGTGCTGCAGGCAAGTGGGAGTGCCCTTGGCACCAGTGTGATGTGTGTGGCAAAGAAGCAGCTTCCTTCTGCGAGATGTGTCCCAGCTCCTTCTGCAAGCAGCACCGGGAGGGCATGCTCTTCATCTCCAAGCTGGATGGCCGCTTATCCTGCACGGATCACGATCCCTGCGGACCCAACCCTTTAGAGCCGGGGGAAATCCGTGAGTATGTGCCTCCCACGGTACCGCCCGCCAGCTGTCAAAACACTCAGCCCTCAGACCACCAGCCTGCAGTCGTGGGCCTCAGACTGCCGCCTTCCGACAGGCTGCCTCTGGCCGTGGCCCTGCGGCTGCAGCCCTCGGACAAGCCCTGCTCCGCTGTGGCCCTGCGGCTGCAGCCCTCGGACAAGCCCCGCTCCGCCGTGGCCCTGCGGCTGCAGCCCTCGGACAAGCCCTGCTCCGCCGTGGCCCTGCGCCTCCAGCCCTCGGACAAGCCCTGCTCCGCCGTGGCCCTGCGCCTGCAGCCCTCGGACAAGCCCTGCTCCGCCGTGGCCCTGCGCCTGCAGCCCTCGGACAAGCCCTGCTCCGCTGTGGCCCTGCGCCTCCAGCCCTCGGACAAGCCCTGCTCCGCCGTGGCCCTGCGCCTCCAGCCCTCGGACAAGCCCTGCTCCGCCGTGGCCCTGCGGCTGCAGCCCTCGGACAAGCCCTGCTCCGCCGTGGCCCTGCGCCTCCAGCCCTCGGACAAGCCCTGCTCCGCCGTGGCCCTGCGCCTCCAGCCCTCGGACAAGCCCTGCTCCGCCGTGGCCCTGCGCCTCCAGCCCTCGGACAAGCCCTGCTCCGCCATGGCCCTGCACCTCCAGCCAGATGATGAACCCACCGTTGTGTCCCTAAGGGTTCAGCAATCAGAGAAACCTCTCGCCACGGCTGCAGGCCAGCAGCCTCCGCCCTCGGACGAGTCTCCCGCTGCTCATCCGCTCTCCAGTGAGTCACCAGCGAAGGGCCTGCACCCTCCCCTGCCCTCGGACGAGTCTCCCAGCACTGCTCCGCCTCGGTGGCCTGGGCTGTTGGATGAGTCTCCTGCCCTTGCTCGGATCCCGCAGCCTGAGCTGTTGTGTGAGTCTCCTGTTCCTGGCCCGCAGCCCCTGCTGTCAGGGGAGGCGCCCGGCCCCGGCAGCCTGCAGCATCAGGCATTGGACAGGCCTCCTGCGGCTGCAGCACCGAGGCTACTGCTGTCTGGGCAAGCGCTGAGGCCGGTGGATCAGAACACCCAGCCCAAAGCGAGGGGGGCCGCAGTGGCAGCGCTGGAGCCGCAGCAGAAGGAGCGAACGTGTTTCCCTGAGCAGCAGCCCGCTCGCCCTGCAGGGAAAGGTGCGCCACACGTGGGCCAGGCCCCTTGGCCCACGGAGAAACTGCAGACGCGGGAGCTGACGCACTGGCCTGCTGGGAAAGTGCTGGCCCCTGCAGAGCAGCCCCCGCATGCCACCGAGAAATTCCCGCCCTCTGAGCCAGCTCCTCCGGCTGAGCGGGAAGTGGGCTCAGCACGCACGGAGCAGGCCCCTTGGACAGCAGCGAGGTTACAGCCCCCCCGGCCTGCCAGGGAAGCCCCCGCGCCCTCCGAGCAGGCTTCGTGGCTTGCCAGGAACATTCAGACACTGGAGCGGGCCTCTTGGCTCTCTGGAAAAGCACAGATGCCCCTGGGGCAGGCCCCTTTGCCTGAGCAAAACATAGTGCTGGTCCATACCCAGGGCTCTCCCAGGCAGGGACTGGCTGAATCGAGCCTGAAGTGAGGCTAGTGCCGAGGCAGGCAGGGTGCAGTCGGTCAGTTTGGGGGGGTTTTCTTTGGCCCAGCTGCTCCCGCGACGCACGCAGGGGCGCTTCCCGAAAGTGGCAGCGCGAGCAGCCTGTTCCTCGTCCTCCTGCAGAGGGTAGTGTTGGAATAAAGAGTCCGCTCCGCACAACCCTGGTCCCGTTGCACCTGACCGCTCTGTGGCAGCAGAGTGTGCACTGCGCCGGGCCGGGCCGTGGCACAGTCACTGGACACGCTGCAGAAGGGAAGGGCTTTGCACTCGTGATGCTCGGGTCCCCTGGCCGGCGTTGCCGGGGGCCGGGCTCTCCAGAAACGGGAGGCTGTAAAGCGGCGGGCTCCCTTGGCGTTAGTGGAGGTGCCAGGCCCGCCACGCTGCACCTGTGGCTCGGCGATATTCCACGCTGTGCCGGGAGGGGGGCGTCTCTGGAGACGCTCTTTGCTTGGATGCTTGCTCGGGGCCTCAGTCTGTAAGCGGGAGAGGCAGACTTGCCACCGCAGGTGCAGTGCTGGGAGCCCGGAAGGCAGCTGTGGCAGGTGGAGCCTGAGCAAGGTCCTGCTGGATGCCACGCTCTGCCTGGGACAGGGTTCCTGCTCGACCTCAGGGGCTCCCAGGAAGGGGTCTCTGCCCCTGCCCTCGGCACAGGCAGCTGTATCCAGAACGGGCTCGTTAACCACCTCCCCCAAGCAGACCTGGCGGGCGTGGCCTAGGTGGCCCGTGTGGTCTCACGAACACGGGGCTCGAGCGCCTGCCCCCCCCGTTCCTGCTCGTGCCGGGAGCGTGCCAAGGAGATGAGGCAGAGACTGCTTGGCCCTGAGCAGGTAGAACTACCACGGGGGGGCGGGACTGCTTGAGCCTGTTCCTGCGAACCCCTGCCCTGGGACGGCACCGCGGCCAGGCAGTCCGTCCGTGTCCCCCCGCCCCCAGCTTCGGCCCCCGCATGTCGCTTTCTCTCCCCAGGGGGAGCCCTAGTTCCAGACTTGCCCCGTCCCGCTGCTCCAGGAGAGGGCAATAATTAGCTTAGTGGGTTCCTGAGTCGGGGGAGCAAACCCCGATCTATTCTCCTTTCCAAAGTCAGCTCCCAAGAGGGCCCAGCCCCAGGTGTGTCCCCCCTTGCGCAGTGCCGGACTGGGACAAGCATATAGAATCGGAGTGGTCAGGGCTGGTTTCCTGGGTCGGCCTGCAGGGCCTTTCCTGATCTGCCAGGCTGGGGGAGGTGCAAGCAGCTGTTTTGTGGGACTCCTGCACTAAGGGAATCAGGCCGTCTCCTCAGAGATGAGATGAGAAACTAAGGGCATTTTATTAACTTTTAAAAATAAAAACACAATGACAAAAAGAGGTGCCGAGGTTCAGTGTGCTCAGTATTTCCCGCGAGCCGCTCGCTGCCTCGCGGTGGCAGCCCTTCCCGCGAGCGGGACTGTCGTGTGCGTAGGATGTCCTGTGTGCCCGCCGCCCTGCCAGCAGCCACACTGCTCTGTCCTCCCTGGTTTTGCGATGTCGTGTGTTCTATTGACTAGTTACTTGTTTCATGAAAATAAACTGTGAATCTCTTTGGTGCTGGCTCTTTCACATCTTTGCAAGTGGAGCCGTCCTCGCGTACAGGTCTGAAGGGTCGCCCTGCCAGGTGAGTCGTGCACTCCGTGCTTTCGCAGCGCCTGTTTGAATGGTCAAGTCGCTGGGCCACGCCCCAAGCCCACAGCCGAGCGTACACCATGCTTCTCTTCTGTGGTCCCGTGTGTCCAGCCACCTCTGCACATGGCAGGGCTGTGGCCAGAGCTCAGCGCCGAGAAGGGGAGGAAATGAGGACGCTGCTGTGTCTGGCGGAAAGGGCCGTGCAGGCTACTGCTGCTTGGAGTGTGCCCGCCCCAGCCGTGCCGCACGGAGGGTTGTGCTGGTGGCTGTGTGGCTGGTGATGGTGACGGCAGCGCTGAGTCCGAGTGCTCTTACCTCTGGATATGACCCCGGAGAGAGGCCCACCCACCGCCCAGGAGGCCTCTGGGAGAAGTAACGTGGTACCTGCCCCAGGGTTGTTGCCTGCCGGGGAAACAAGAATCACCGTGAGGGGCGGCCGTAGAGCTCGCCAGCACACACTGGGCTGGCAACATGCCCCTTCGGTCCATTGCCACCTTTCAGAATGGGACTCGTGCAGACACCGCAGCACCCCCACACCTGTGCTCACACGGGAAGCCAAGGGAAGGGGCAGACAGCTCGGTCAGGCCGTTGCCGTAGAGCCACGGCTCTAATGGCTGCAGCAGCGCCGGGGCAGTTGGCTTCACTGAAAGCAGGAACTCTTCCACACTGGTGAGGACAAGTGCGTTGGACCTGCCCCTCCCCCACTGGTCTGAGCCCTGCGCGGCTGCAAGGCCCGGGGCAGCTTCTGAGCCGTGCTTCCTGGTGGCAGGTTCAGAGAAACTCTCCAGTAAGCTGCAAAACGGCGGAGACTGTCCCCACCTTCCCCGCGCTGCGGGCGTGAGACGGAAGCGCAGCCTTCGGCGAGCTCCTCCACGTGCCGGACCCGGCCATCTTCCATTGCGGCTCTGCCCGGGGCTGCGGATCACCTGCCTCGAGCGCCTTGCCTCGGCCCCGGTTGCTCACGCTCCGCTCGGTAGCTAGAGCTTTTCAAGTCGGGTAGTGGGGATCAGGAGGCCTCACCCACCTGCTTCCCCTAACGGCCGTGGCGTTTATGCCCAAGCCCCCTGTGTTGCTGCCGTCCAGTCTTGCTGTCTCCCGGAATCATGTCCCATCCAAGTGTGAGATCTGCTACCACCCTCTCCCCCAGGGGCTCGGCCGTCCCGGCAGCTCCGACGCCGCAGGCACTCGCCGCTCTCAGCACACGACGCGGTCGAGAAAGAGACACTCCTCAGAAGTGACAGATTTGCTGTCAGAGCAGAGCATGCTCACCCCGGCCCCAGCCTTGGGCTGAGGGAGAAGCCACGTCCCAGACCAGGTGCTCACGGCCAAAGCTGGCACTAGTGCTACCAGGAAATACCAGCTCTTGGACACTGCCCTCAAAGATGGCACGGACAGCAGCATTCTGTGCCCAGGCGGGACCACCCTGAACAGCCAGACCTGGCCCTGCACCGACAGATCCCTCCACCGAGCAGTGGGCCAGACCTCGCAGGCCTGCTCGAGTTCCTGCCTCTGTGCGAGTTGGGAGCGCCTGACCCTGATGGATCTGGCGCCAGCGAGACGCAAGTTGCATGTCGCACCACTAGCAGAGCTGACACCGGGAGAAGGTACTGGCGGCTCCGCCCCTCAGCTTGGATGGCTCTGGCGGAGGGGGAGCAGCTGACAGTTGGCACCAGGGCAACCGGGCCCTCCTGGGCAGCCAGGAACCAATGACATCGCCTTGTGGGGTCTTCCCTGTTTCTCCTGAGACCAGACTGGAGTGCGGGGACTTGCAGAGCCACGCTGCAGACTGGTCCGTCTGCCTGTCGCTGGATTAAAGGCACGAGGAACTTTGGAGAAGGGCTTCTGGAGCCATCCTCAAACCTCTTCCAGGGAGGTGTGCTCCCCGCCCCTCAGTTCACAGCCACAGGCATGGTGGCCTCTGGGGCTGAGGGCGGGAGAGCCCTGGGGGGGCCCAGAAGCTGTCTGGGCACTCGGCTGGAGTGAGGCGGCAAGGGGTCACCTGGGGACTGCCCAGCCCCCGCTGTTAAACCGGAGCCCTAAGAGCCACCAAGAAGGTGCCAGAGCTAGAGGGCAGCAGCCACTGCTGCATTGCTCTCCCCTCCGGATCCTGGCATGCCTGCCCCCCACCAGCTGGCTTCTGGTGGGGCAACACTAGCCTCTGCCTGCTGGAGCAGCAGCATCTCAGCTGGCTGCACAAGCCCGTCCCTGCCCCATCAGTGAAATGCCTCACTCGCGCTGTGGAGTCCCCAGGGTGGGAGCTGCTCAACACCCTCATTTGCATAGCTAATGAGCCGCCATTTTTGCAGAAGAGGCTCTTGTGCTAGGAGTGTCCACACGGCCCCCTCGCCGACTGGGTTCAGGAATAACGGCGTTGTGCAAGATCGGTTTGCGTGCAGACAGCCCTGGTGGCCGGGTTCTTGGGGGGTTCAGGGAGCCCCGCCAGGAAGTGGCCTGATGCTCCATGCGATGGGCCCCGGCTTGCTGGCAGAGGGCTCTGCTGCTGCTCCTGCCTCCCTCCGTCAGGGTTTAGTTACAGCTCTCACCCCTCCCGTGGGAGCCAATGTGCCCATGCGATGCAGGGCCCTGCCTTGGTCTGTTAACTCCAGAAACAGTCTTGTGAGCCCCCTCCCCCGTCCCCAGCGCTGCCCCGTGAGCTGCTGAGCTCCCTTGCGCCCGTGGGAGAGGGCAGAAGACCCTTCCCCACGGCTCTTTGGCTCCATGCAGAGAAGTGGGCTCTGTCCACGACCCTCCCGTGGATTTCCGGCGGCTGGCCGAGCCCCCTCCTGCTGAGCGGTGGGCATGGGGCTGAGCCGTGCCCAGCGCCTCAGAGAAAGCAGGGACGTTCTTCACCCTGCAGGTGCTTTCAGCTTGGTGGGCACAGCAGCCCCCTCCCCCGCTTTGGATGCTCTTGGGATTTGGGGGGGGGCCCTTGGCCTGTGCCTAAGGTGACACCAGGCCCCACTGACCTGGCTCCTGGGCGCAGGTGTTGCCTCAGCCCATCCCTCCAAGGCCAGGCTCAGGTGCCCACCCACAGCTAGAGGTAGCCGGGGCCTTAGTGACCTCCTTTCCTGTGCTGGTGCTGAATCCGGACGCGGTCTTGCCAGCAGCTGTCCCCCAGGCTCAGCCCCCAGTGAGCTCTGTGCTCCCTGCACTGACAGCCCACCCCCTGGGGCTGGAGAAGTGGGGGTGGGGGGCCTGGCTGTGCTCAATCTACCTCGGAGAAATGGCGACGTGATGGTGCTAGGGCCCCTCGTCCCTCACAGGCCTGGGCTGAGGCTGGGGGCTGCTGTGGTGCTATTGCAGTCAGCTTGGTGCAGGGCTCTTCCCCTGCATCCCACGGGCACCGGCTGGCTTCACGGCTCGGTTGTTTGAGCCTTGGCGGTCAGGGCCGTGTGCCCATGGGCAGGCACCTGAGAGAAAATCCAGCCCTAGGGCGCTGTGCTGCAATGGTCCAGGGTGGCCTGGGGCCTGGCCCTCCCCAGCCCAGCCTATGCTGAGCAGGGCAACAGGAGCATGGTTGCTGTCAGCAGGGCAGGCCGGGGGTCCCCCATTGCTCTCACGACCCTGGCGCTAGGCTTGGCATGGCCACAGTGCTGCAGCCAGGGGCTCCTCCGCCCCCCGCTAAGTTCACATCTGAGCAGCACATGAAACAGGGGCGCTCAGCTGGGCTTGTATGAAGCTGCTTTAAACACGGGGCCACTTTTTAAAAAGCAAAGCCCCTGCCCCCGCAGCCAGCACCCTGGGCTTCGCCTGGACTCCGGCCCGGGCATGTGGCTCGCGCCGAGGAGCTACAAGAATATGCACAGGGGTGTTCCTGGCGGGAGGGACCGAGGGCTGCTGAGCTGGACAGTGGGCAGGGCCCCTACGCTGGAGGCACTGGGGATGGTGCCAGAGCAGCGCTACGGGAAGGGGAGCCGGGGCGTCTCCGACCATTGGGCCATTTCACTGGGGCCCCCAGGCTGCTGGCTGTGTATGTGAAACGTATGCTAATGACGAGGGGTACCCAGGCCCCGGCTGTACTGTAATTCTTTGTATAGAGAAGAACCAATTACTGTAAAGTAAAGTTTAACTTGACTGTGGCCTCCTGTGCGTTTTGTCGCAGCCTCTGAACACTTGCCAGACGCTTTCCCTGGGCACCAGGGGCAGGGAAGTAGCTCCCGCCAGCCCTGGGCTGCCGTGTGCAACAGCCCGGCGGGGCCGAGAGCGCATGAGTCCTGCAGGCCTTAGTGCCATTGCTGGGGGCGAAAAGCAGGGCCACAGGAGCCTCCTGCTGCAGGAGGGGCAGAGCTTTCACCCGCCCCCCCGGGCCAGGACACAGGACCACTCGCCCTGGCCTCAGGGACCACAATGCACTTTATTTACATTTGTATAACTTAACAGAAGCCACTGAACGAGCCTGCCATGAATCAGGCACCGCAGCCATGGAGCAGACGGCCCCAGCTCCAGCTGGCTGGGGAAAGCAGCTTTCCAAGGCCCAGCCCTAGAGGCCAGAGGCACCTGGGGTGCGTCAGTCACGCGGCGGAGGGAGAGCCATGCAGGGGTCCGTGCTCCGTGTGGCAGCAGCCGAGGGGCAGTCGGAAGAGCAGGCGGCACCTCAGCGGTGGCAGCAGCCGTACAAGTAGGGGCTGCTCTTCCGGCTCAGGTCTATGGCTTCATCCTCTGAAAGGAGAGCGAGGTAAGGGGGGTGCAGCCTCTCCTAGCCCTGGGACAGCCCCAGAGCCAGCGAGGGGAAGGCCGCTGCCGGGGTGCAGCCTCTCCTTGTCCTGGGACAGCCCCAGAGCCAGCGAGGGGAAGGCAGCTGCCAGGGTGCACCCAGCCTTGGGTGGACACACAGGGGAGCGGTTCTTGGCTTTCACTTCTCCCATCAGCCCCTCGAGTCAGGGAGCCCTGAGCTGAACGAACAATCCCTGCTGATCCAGGGCCCCACAGCCGGGCCCTGCAGCCCCCTCCCTGGGCCGAGGAACAAGACCCCCTGGCCAGAAAACACAGCAGCAGCCTCTGCAGAGGGCAACAGGACAGCCCTGCCAAATGCGGCACTTGCCCTCTGCCCTGGTGGTACCAGCCTGCAGGGCATCCAGTGCCCATGCAGCAGCTCAGCCAGGTTTGCCCTGGGGTTGGGGGAGCCTCCGTCCCTGCTGCCAGGTGGAGGAGCCAGGGGAGGGGCCCTGCTGGGGAAGGTGGCAGCAGCTCCCCACCAGCCTGGCCTTGGAGAACGAAGGGGCTGGGGCGGGTGCAGCTTTGAGACCAGACCCTTCCCTGGGGGCTGTGGGGCAACAGCAGGCACTCAGAACACCCCCCTTGCGGGCGGGGGGAGTGCCGCACGGGCACCATGCCAGGTGCAATGGAGCATTTGCACTGCCCAGCCACTCACCTGTCATCAGCTGGAAGGCAGCGAGCTGGACGTAATCCTCAGCCACCTTCTGAAACAGCTCGTCTGGGGCAGGCAGGCAGGGGAGAGTCAACAGCAGCCCTGCTCCACTGGCGCCCCACACTCCCCACGGGGCCCGCCCCTGCAGGGAGCGGCACTTGACAAACCCATCGCCTGCCTGCTCCAGGGCAGTGGGGCAGAATACAGCCCAGGTATGACCCGCCCCCAGCACACAGCCCTGCTCCACTGGCGCCCCACACTCCCCACGGGGCCCGCCCCTGACAAACCCATCGCCTGCCTGCTCCAGGGCAGTGGGGCAGAATACAGCCCAGGTATGACCCGCCCCCAGCACACAGCCCTGCTCCACTGGCGCCCCACACTCCCCGCGGGGCCCGCCCCTGACAAACCCATCGCCTGCCTGCTCTGGCGCAGTGGGGCAGAATACAGCCCGGGTGTGACCCACCCCCGGCACACAGCCCTGCTCCACTGGCGCCCCACACTCCCCGCGGGGCCCGCCCCTGACAAGCCCATCGCCTGCCTGCTCCAGGGCAGTGGGGCAGAATACAGCCCGGGTGTGACCCGCCCCTTGGCACACAGCCCTGCCCGCTCCAGCCAGACAGGGGCCCTGTTCCCCCCTCCTGAGCATGCCAGGGGCCCAGGGCAGGCCTGGCTAGGAAGAGGCAGCGAGCCCTGAACCTGCGGGCCACCTTCCCCCCGCATCTGCCTACTGCCGCCCTCCTGGGGCCCACCCGGCACTCACCCACGCTCCGGCCTGTCTTGCTGGAGGTTTCAAAGAGCTCGGCTTTAATGTCTGAAAACACGAGGGGGTCAGTGCCTGTGCCGCTAGCGCCAGGCGCTCCCGGGAGCCAAACTGCCCCAGCCCCCTCCTCCTCCCCCAGCTGGCTTGGTGTGACAGGCCAGCACCATGGCCCACAGGCCTGCTCCTGCCAACAGGATCCGGCAGGGCACTGGCTCCGCAGCTTCTGCTGCAGCATGCCCAGTGCCGCCTCTCTGCCCCCTTCCCCCGCCAGGGCCCCGGCTCCCTCCCAGCCCTGAGGCTGCGCTGCAGGCCCAGACGTACCTTCGGCGTAGTCCTGCACGTCGTGGAAGTCAACGCCCCGCTTCCTCCTGTCCTCTTCCAGCAGGTCACTCTTGGTGCCACACAGATAGATGCGGCAGTTCTGGGGCAAGCAGAGAACCGTCTCAGACACGCTTCCCACGGGCCAGCCTGCGGCACCGCACAGCCACAGACCGGTCCCCTCCCGCAGCCACGGGCCAGCCTGCGGCACCGCACAGCCACAGACCGGTCCCCTCCCGCAGCCACGGGCCAGCCTGCGGCACCGCACAGCCACAGACCGGTCCCCTCCCGCAGCCACGGGCCAGCCTGCAGTGCCACACGGGAGCCAGCAAGCCCACAGCCCAACCCAGGGGGGAGACACCTGCCCCGAGCAGGACCAGGGAAGCCCCAAGCCTTATGGGAGGGGGGAGGGGGGGAGAGACGGAGTTGGCTGCCACATGCTGGGCTGAGCGTGTCAGGGCCTGCCTGGCCACCTATAGACGCAGCGCCGCACAGGAAGGCAAATCCCTCCTGCCACTGGTCCCCACAAGGGCTCCAGAGCATGGTGTGAATGAATTCCCTCCTCGCTGCAGCTCCCCAGCCGCAGTCCCGACTCACCTCCTCAAATGTCTGCAGCTCGTTCACCCAGAACTGGGCTCTCCGGAAGCTGCTGCTGTCGGTGAGATCTGGGAGATGGGAGAAGTCAGGCGCTGCCCTGGCCAATGCGTTCTCCACTGGCCCGCCCCATCCCAGCCAACACGCCCAGCTGAGCTCAGCTAAGAGCACTAGAGGCAGGCGCCATCCTTGTATACGCCCCTTCCAGGAGACAGGCAAGCTAGCAGCATCCGCAGGGGCCTGCTCAGAAGGGCTGGGGTGCGGTGCCTCCGTGCGAGGCCGGACGTGTGAGCGGCAGCCGTGGTCAGAGCACACTCCGGGGCAGGGACCACGGGGCACCTTGCTGCGAACAGCACGGCTGCGGGGAGAGCCGGGCGCCTGGGCAAAGCCCTTACCGTAACAGACGATGGCCGCTCTAGCCCCGCGGTAGTACATCCGACTCATGGCCTCGTACCGCTCCGAGCCAGCCGTGTCCTGGGGAGAACAGGGATGGACGTCTCTTCCCAGGCCCTGGGAGAGAAGCCACAGCAGCTCCGCCAGCATCAGGAGAGCAGGGGAGCCTCCTGCCAGCCGCTGAACGCAGAGCCCCTGGCTGCCGGGGAGGGGACTGGCCCGTGGACCCCCCCCCCGTGGGAAAACTCCGCAGGCTCCAAGCGCCTGGAGCCACCAGATCCCACAGGCCACGCTCGTCCCGACTCACCCAGATCCCCAAGGTCACGGTCTGGCCCCCGGCCGACAGCGCTTTGGCCACGAACGCGGCCCCGATCGTCTGCAACAGAACAGGCAGGAGGGAAGCGGCCGTTTGCTCAGACTCCCCGGCCCCCCGCCCAATGCCCAGACCGGGAGCCAGGGAGCCCCCACTGGCGCCTGCTGGCAGAGGCTCCGGGGTCAGCTCGAGTCCCCCCGAGCCCCGACCTGCGGGCCGGGCACTCGCGCCGTGGGGTGGTTGGGCCGGGGGGGCCCGCGGGCCGGAGGCGGGGGGGGGGGGGGAGGGCGGCCCGCGGGCCGGAGGCGGCGGGGGGGGAGGGCGGCCCGCGGGCCGGAGGCGGCGGGGGGGGAGGGCGGCCCGCGGGCCGGAGGCGGCGGGGGGGAGGGGCGGCCCGCGGGCCGGAGGCGGGGGTGGGGGGAGGGCGGCCCGCGGGCCGGAGGCGGGGGGCGGGGGGGGGGGCCCGGCGGGGGGCGGCCCGCGGGCCGGAGGCGGGGGGCGGGGGGGGGAGGCGGCCCGCGGGCCGGAGGCGGGGGTGGGGGAGGGCGGCCCGCGGGCCGGAGGCGGGGGGGGGAGGGCGGCCCGCGGGCCGGAGGCGGGGGGGGGGGAGGGCGGCCCGCGGGCCGGAGGCGGCGGGGGGGGAGGGCGGCCCGCGGGCCGGAGGCGGCGGGGGGGGAGGGCGGCCCGCGGGCCGGAGGCGGGGGGGGGGGGGAGGGCGGCCCGCGGGCCGGAGGCGGGGGGGGGCGGCCCGCGGGCCGGAGGCGGGGGTGGGGAGGGCGGCCCGCGGGCCGGAGGCGGCGAGGGGGGGAGGGCGGCCCGCGGGCCGGAGGCGGGGGTGGGGAGGGCGGCCCGCGGGCCGGAGGCGGGGGGGGAGGGCGGCCCGCGGGCCGGAGGCGGGGGGGGGGAGGGCGGCCCGCGGGCCGGAGGCGGCGGGGGGGGGGAGGGCGGCCCGCGGGCCGGAGGCGGCGGGGGGGGAGGGCGGCCCGCGGGCCGGAGGCGGGGGGGGGAGGCGGCCCGCGGGCCGGAGGGGGGGCCCGCGCTCACGTTGTGGCAGGGCCCCGCGCGGAAGCGGCCGTGCACCGAGCGCTCCACCAGGCTGCTCTTGCCCGCGCTCTCCTGGCCCAGCAGCACCACCTTGGCGTCCACCCGCGGCCCGCGCATGGCGCTGAGCGGGGGGCGGGGCGGGGCGGAGCTCCAGACCGGAAGTGCGCCAGACGCAGGGCCGGAAGTGCGTGCGCGTCCAGGCGGAAGCGAGGGCCCGACCCGGAAGTGGCGCCGCGTCCCCCAGCCGCATGGCGGCGGCGCAGCCCCGGAGGCGGGCGGCCATGGGGAAGCAGAGCGCGAGCCTGGGCCTGCTCCGGGGGCCCTGGGACCAGGTGTTCGCCGCCTTCTGGCAGCGCTACCCGAACCCCTACAGGTGCGGCCCCCCCGGCCCGACCCCCCCCCCCCCCGGACCCCCCCCCCCGGGCCCCCCCCCCCGGCCCCCCCCCCCCCCCGGCCCCCCCCCCCCGGCCCCCCCCCCCCCGGCCCGGCCCCCCCGTGCCCCCCCCCCCCCCGGCCCCCCCCCCAACCCCCCCCTCGGGCCCCCCCGGCCCAACCCCCCCCCCCCCCCCCCCCGGCCCCCCCCCTCGGGCCCCCCCGGCCCAACCCCTACAGGTGCGGCCCCCCCGGACCCCCCCGGCCCAACCGCCCCTCGGGCCCCCCCCCCCCCCGGGCCCCCCCGGCCCAACCCCTCCTCGGGCCCCCCCGACCCAACCCCCCCTCGGGCCCCCCCGGCCCAACCCCTACGGGTGCGGGACCCCCCCTCCAGACCCAAATCCCTACAGGTGCTCAGGATCCCCCCTACAGATCCCAGTCCCTACAGATGCACGCTCCCCCCTCCCCAGGACTCCCCTTTGGACCCCAACCCCTACAGGTGCGCAGGACCCCCCTCGGACCTCCCCTCCGGGCCTCCCCCCCCATGGACTCCGTCTGCTACCCCAACCCCTATAGGTGCACGGGAACCCCCCACTCCTCTGGATCCTCCCCCTGGGATCCCCCATACACCAATCCCTACTGGTGTGTGGGACCCCCCCCCCGACCCTCCCCCCAGGCCCTCTAAGCTCCTCTGGAGCAGGCTGGGGGTCTCCATGCCCAGGAGCGATTGCAGGGGGCCGTTGTGGGCCCTGGTGGAAGCCAGGACCAGTGGGGTCCCACAGGGTCTTTGCTTCCCCAGCTTTGTTGGCGGCTTGTGGCCGGGGGCGAGGTCCGTGTCCTGGTGGAGCCAGCCTTGGCAGAGGGGGCTGGGACGACCCTCATCCCCTTGTCCCACGTGTGACTCGAGAGCTTTGAGAAACCCCAGGGCCAGCCCAGCGCTCCTGGCCAGCTGCTGCCCTGCCTCTTTGCAGGGGTGGCCTGGTCTCTGCCTCGCCGGGGCTCCAGGCAGCCATGCCTCTGCCCGTGGAGACTGAGGCAGTCCACGTCCGTGTGGCCTGCTGAGAGCCCACCCAGCCCGCACTGCGTCCTGCCTCGGTGCCCTCTAGCTCACAGGCCTGGCTGGCCAGATGCGCGATCGTCCCCTGGTGAGGGGTGAGGACAGGTCGCCGGCTTGCGTCCCAGCGTGCCCTACAGCGTTACCCTGGCACCCGGCTGCTGCCCTGCCCACGCCAGCTGCTGCCGGGCGCAGTAGTGCTGGCTAGCGGCCCAGCGGTGTCACAGAGCTCAGGGCCAGGAAGGGACTGCAGCTGGCCAAGCTAGTCAGTGTGTGCGTAGAGCCCGGGCCGGCCGCTCCAGGGCTCACTTCGGTGCTCCACGCTGGAGTGCCAGGGGTAGGGGTTGTGCACACCCCACCCAGCCGGCCCTGCCCCACTCCCCAGCCCCCACCCGGCCTGGCCTGGAGCTGAACGCAGGGTGGGCCAGCCATTGCTGAGAGCCACCCACCTGCTCCCCTCTATGGGAGGGGACGGCCTGTGGGGGGCACTGGGGATGCTGACACGGCCTGGCTGCCCTGGGATTTCTGTGAAACAAACCCCCAATATCCAGGGTCACTGCGCCTCCAGCAGCGCAGCCTGGGGTGTCCCTGGCATGGTTCCGTGTCGAGCTGCTTTGGGGCTGCAGGGCGAGCGCCTCCTGCAGGCGGCCCACTCTCCCTGCAGCACCGGGGCTCTCCAGGTCCCAGCAGAGGCCCTGCCTGTGTGGGGCTGTTGGAGCCGAGGCCCAGCCTGAAGTGCGCCCTCCCCCGCCTCTCCCCAGCAAGCATGTCCTGACAGAAGACCTTGTCCAGCGGGAGGTGACCGCAGACCACAAGCTGCTCTCCAGGCGGCTCCTCACCAAGACCAACAGGATGCCCCGGTGGGCGGAGCGCTTCTTCCCGGCCAACGCCGCCCGCTTGGTGTACGTCCTGGAAGACTCCATCGTGGACCCGCAGGCCCGCACCATGACCACGTACACCCGGAACATCAACCACGCGCGCCTTATGGTGAGTGGCCAGGCCGGCGCCGGGGGCCGTGGGCACGGCGCTGGCTGACGGGGCTGTCTCCTGCAGGTGGTGGAGGAGCGCTGTGTCTATTCCATGAACCCAGAGAACAGCGGCTGGACTGAAGTCAGGCGGGAAGTGTGGGTCTCCTCCAGCCTGTTCGGCGTCTCCCGAGCCGTCCAGGTGAGTGGCTGCCGCGCTCGCCGCGTCCCCTGGCACGGAGCACTGGTCCGGGGGCCAGGAGAGGCTGGTTGCATCGGGTGCTCAGCGTGCAGCCCTGTGGAGGGAGGGCGCTGCGGCGGATCCCAGCTGTGGAGGCTTGCAACGCCGGGCTCTCTTCTTCTAGGAGTTTGGCCTGGCCAGGTTCAAGAGCAACGTGGCCAAGAGCACCAAGGGCTTTGAATACGTGCTTGCGAAAATGCAAGGTGAGTGCTGGGGCTGGCGGGGGCTGCGCTGGCGGGGGCGGGACGGGGCTGGCGGGGGCTGCGCTGGTGGGGGCTGATCTAGCAGGGGCGGGGCGGGGCTGGTGGGGGCTGCGCTGGCGGGGGCGGGACGGGGCTGGCGGGGGCTGATCTAGCGGGGGCGGGACGGGGCTGGCGGGGGCTGATCTAGCGGGGGCGGGACGGGGCTGGCGGGGGCTGATCTAGCGGGGGCGGGACGGGGCTGGCGGGGGCTGATCTAGCGGGGGCGGGACGGGGCTGGCGGGGGCTGATCTAGCGGGGGCGGGACGGGGCTGGCGGGGGCTGATCTAGCGGGGGCGGGACGGGGCTGGCGGGGGCTGATCTAGCGGGGGCGGGACGGGGCTGGCGGGGGCTGATCTAGCGGGGGCGGGATGGGGCTGGCTGGGGCTGATCTAGCGGGGGCGGGACGGGGCTGCCCTCCCCTTGAAAGTTGGCACCAAGGGCCTTTGGCCTCGCTCAGAGCCAGCTGTGGCCGTTGGGGCCTGCGGCAGCACCTCCTGCCCTGTGGAGTGAGTGGGCAGGTCTTACAGACATGGGCCTGCTTGGCTCTCCCTCGCTCCTCCTGCCCCTGCCAGCGTGTGAACAGAAATACCAGGCCCAGGCTGGCACCACAGCAGGGCAGGGAGTGGAGGCCCCAGCGGCTCCCCACAGTTGGAGGGCTGGCTTGCAGCAAATCGTGGGGAGGGTGCTCAGGATGTGGGTCGGGGGGGTGCTCACTGAGGATGTGGGTCAGGGGGTGCCCCTGGTCCATGCCCCTGGGTTTCCTCCCTGCTGCAAAGCCCCAGGCCACAAAGAACGCTGTCCCCTGCCCCGGGAGGCTGTCAGCCTGTACCGCAAGCGAAGACACAGGCAGGGCCGCAGGCCTCCCGAGAGCCTGGCTGAGGGGAGAGCTGCCGGGCTCACAGCTGGCTTACGCTTGCTCCTTGCAGGGGAAGCTCCCTCCAAGACCTTGGTGGAGACGGCGAAGGAAGCCACGGAGAAGGCCAAGGAGACAGCCCTAGCGGCCACGGAGAAGGCCAAGGACCTGGCCAGCAAGGCAGCCCCCAAGAACAAGCAACAGTATGTGTGAGGAGCTGGCGCCCGGGGCGCCCTGTGGCACTGGCCTCTCAGCACGCAGGAGCCTCCCAAGAGTTTCTATTTTTTAATTGAAGCTACCAAGTCTGACAATCCGCTGCCGCGCGACCCGCCCTGAGGTGTAATTATCATTAAATCGTCTGTGATGGGCCGGCAGGACCAGCCAGGCTTCAGCAGTGGCCTCGAAGTGGGGGTGCCCGGTAGGGCTCGGAAATCTCCGGTATTGACTAGTCGAGTAACCTCACGAGTTCTTCTCCGCTGCTCGACTATTCCGTGGTCCCGGGGGGCCGGCGGCCAGTGCGCTCCAGCCCCTCCCGAGCAGCCCCCGTCACACCGTGCTGCTGTCTCTGACCCGCCTCCCCTCACAGCCCAGCTGCCTGTCGCCCTGCTCGGGGCAGGGGGCCTGAGCTCCTGGACTTGGCGTGAGCCAGGTGCCCGCCCGGCTCCTGATACGCATTAAATGCAGAGCCGCAGCGGGAGCTAGGACTGAGCCGGGCTGCTGGCCAGCCTGCTGCAACGTGTCCTGGCGGGGGTGTTATCTGTTGCAGGAACCGATGGGTTTTTGGAGCTCGGTCCATCCCTAGAGCCTGGGGACCGGAAGCCAGCAGAGCTCCCTTGTAGCACCTCTGATGGGCAGGCCCTTGCCGTGGCTGCCCGCTCCCCAGTGGCAGCATGTGCAGTGCAGGCGCGCCCGCCCAGGACAAAGCAAGGTGCTGTGGCAAGTCTGCCTCCCCAGCCTAGGGAATGCCTGGCAATGAAGGCCAAGCTCTGCCCCCCAGCCAGAGCTGAGGCCAAGGGGGTGGGCACTGCCCTGCAGCTGTCGGGCAGGGACACAGCAGATCCAGCAGCCCAGGCCATCTTGGGAGTCAACATGGGGATCCCTCGCCTCGGGCTCCTGGTCTTCAGCGCCACACGTGACCCTGCAACCGGCTGCTCTGAGCCATCTGCAGGGCCATGGAGCCTGGCCGGGAGCCATCCGAGTAAGCATCTCCCAGCCAGAGCCTGCCTCCGGCACCCCAGCCCTGCGCCCCAGTCGCCCGCTCCAGCTCACAATCCCCGCCTCCCCTGCTCCTTTCTATGCCCTGGGCCTCTGCCCTGAGCTCCCTCCACCCCTGGCCCTGCACCTCCATTCAGACCATGGGAGGGTGCAGCCCTGCACCGCTTCCCCTCGCGGCTGCTGAACACCAGCCTGTCCCCAGCTGGTTTGGCGCGGGGCGGGAGGGGGCCTTTCCTGTTTGCAGCCTCAGCTGCACAGAAGCTGCTGTGGATTGGTGTGGTGAGGGGTAAGGGAGGCGTCACTGGCAGCTGGCGCTGAGTGGAGCTAGCAAGACACTGCTGCAGCCGCCTTGGCTACAGCTGGGGGAGGCCAGGCCCTCTGCCTGCCCTGACTGGGCAGCTGCTCCTGCCAGCCTGCAGCCCTGTCCCTTGCCTTCAACTGCGAGCTGAGGGGCCAGGCTGCCCGAGCAGCCACCCACACACTGGGCTTTTGCTGCTGGCCCTGGCGCCTGAGCGTGGTCTGGAACCCGCTGCTCAGGCTGGGAGGCTGCTGCCCGCCACAGGCTGATGGGATGAGCCCTTCTCAGCTGAGCCAACGATGGCTCCTCCCCACCACACGCCCTGGTAGTCCTCCACGGCCATGCCAGCTTGGGGTTAACCCCCAGGAAGTGGGGCGGGGCTACTGGGAGCTGCATTTCCATTGGTTGGGCTGGCCCTGGCCTGAGCTGGCACCCCTCCCCCCCCCCCCCCCCCCCCGAACTGGCACCCTGCCAGACAGGCCCACCCCTAAGTCCCAGAGCTTTCTTAACTAGTGGTGTCCAGCAGGGGCCGCGCTGGGACCAGCCCTGTTCCACAGCCCTGGCTGCTTTGGAGAAAGGGGTAAATGGGGAGGGGCAGGTGACACACACATGGCTGTGAAAAGCTTCAAAGGATCTGCCCAGTACGTGATTGGGCAGCACAAGGGCAGATGAAATTCACTGTTGCTAAATGCAAAGGGCTCCAGGTTGGGAACATGGGCCCAGCTGTGTACAACGCTGGGAGCTAAAGCAGCTGCTGCCCCCTCAGAGGCGGGGGGGCATTGTGGCTAGTTCTCCGCCAGACAGTCATTAGGCGAGGGTTAGGCTCCGTCTGCGCAGCCGCCATGTAAGAGCCTGGGCCGGGCCAGCTCTCGGGGGCCCCGCTAGCAGTGCTGGGGGTGATACAAGCGCAGGGAAAGCAGCATGTCCAGCCCCACCAGCCTGGCGCGGCCGGCAGCCCTGGCCGTGGGGCGCCCAGCTCCCCATGGACAGGCTCCCTCGCCCCCGGCAGGGGCTTGCTCTGGGTGGGGGGCCGGAGCAGGGTCACCTTTTGTAGCAGGCTGGCCAGCAGCCCAGCTCCGTCCCAGCTTGCACCGGCTCCGGGCCCTGCCCCGCTGCAGCTCTGCACTGCAGGCGTATTGGGAGCTGGGCGGGCAGGCAGCCTGGCTCAGCGCAGGCTCAGGCCGGGGCCGGGAGCTGAGACCCACCGTGGCCTGGGCACTAACGACGAGCCGCCTAAGCGACAAGAACTCGGGAGGGCAGCCGCCACGTAAGAGCCCTGCCCGGAGCCAGTCACGCGAGGAGGCAGCCTGGACCCCTCCCCGGCCCCAGCCCGCTCCCCTCGCCCAAGCGCGCAGAGCAGAGCTGGGCTCGGTCGCTTCAGGTGCCTTGTGCCAGCGCGGCCCCAAGGCTCAGCCGAGAGGAGGCACCAGTCTGCCCTGGGCATTCGCTTACCTGCTGCCGGGGGGACCCTGGGCCTGGCTTGTCTTCACCCACCCGCGGGCACAGGCCTCCGCGCGTCCTGGCCCCGGAGCCACGAGCTGCCGTGGGCTGCGGTTGGTGGGGCACGCCCAGGGGGGCCAGTGGCTGCCCAGGTGCCCTGCTCCCACTGGCGCACCTGCAGGTATCTGCAGCTCCGCGGGCACCGCCGGCCGGGCCAGGCAGCCCCAGGTGCACAGCCTCAGCAGCGGCCCCCCGGCCTCGGCCGCATCCACGTCGCCAGTCCTGCCGTGCAAGGGCCCTGCAGGGCCCACGGGGCGGCTCCACGTGCCCACCAGGGGGCTGGGCAGGCCCCCGCGCCAGGGGAGCTGCAGGGGGCAGGAGCTGCCTGGCCCTGGGGCTGGGGCCTTCGGCCGCACACAGGCTCTTCTCCAACAGGCAGAGCTCCTCCTGGGACAGCACGGCCAGCAGGTCCCTGCGGGGACGCCCGCCACGAGAGGGGTCCACGCGCAGCTTTCCAAACCCACTACAGCCCCTGTGCTGCCCATCACCCCCTGCCCCACAGTGCCCCCCTGCTCCCTCCCTCTCCCCCTCCCCCCCGGTGCTCCTCCCCTGCCCCCCCGGCCATCCCCTGCCCCACGGTGCCCCCCTGCTCCCTCCCTCTCCCCCTCCCCCCGGTGCTCCTCCCCTGCCCCCCCAGCCATCCCCTGCCCCACAGTGCCCCCTGCCCCCCCTCCCCCCGCTCCCCCGGCCATCCCCTGCCCCACGGTGCCCCCCTGCTCCCTCCCTCTCCCCCTCCCCCCCGGTGCTCCTCCCCTGCCCCCCCCGGCCATCCCCTGCCCCACAGTGCCCCCCTGCTCCCTCCCTCTCCCCCTCCCCCCCGGTGCTCCTCCCCTGCCCCCCCCCGGCCATCCCCTGCCCCACAGTGCCCCCCTGCTCCCTCTCCCCCTATCCCCACCACTCCCCGGTGCTCCTCTCCTGCCCCCCCCCCCCGGCCATCCCCTGCCCCACAGTGCCCCCCCGCCACTCCCCGGTGCTCCTCCCCTGCCCCCCCGGCCATTCCCTGCCCCACAGTGCCCCCCTGCTCCCTCTCCCCCTATCCCCACCACTCCCCGGTGCTCCTCTCCTGCCCCCCCCCCCCCGGCCATCCCCTGCCCCACAGTGCCCCCCTGCTCCCTCCCTCTCCCCCTCCCCCCCGGTGCTCCTCCCCTGCCCCCCCGGCCATCCCCTGCCCCACAGTGCCCCCCTGCTCCCTCTCCCCCTACCCCCACCACTCCCCGGTGCTCCTCCCCTGCCCCCCCGGCCATCCCCTGCCCCACAGTGCCCCCCTGCTCCCTCTCCCCCTACCCCCACCACTCCCCGGTGCTCCTCTCCTGCCCCCCCGGCCATCCCCTGCCCCACAGTGCCCCCCTGCTCCCTCCCTCTCCCCCTCCCCCTCCCCGGTGCTCCTCCCCTGCCCCCCCGGCTATCCCCTGCCCCACAGTGCCCCCCTGCTCCCTCTCCCCCTATCCCCACCACTCCCCGGTGCTCCTCCCCTGCCCCCCCGGCCATCCCCTGCCCCACAGTGCCCCCCTGCTCCCTCCCTCTCCCCCTCCCCGGTGCTCCTCCCCTGCCCCCCGGCTATCCCCTGCCCCACAGTGCCCCCCTGCTCCCTCCCTCTCTCCCTACCCCCCACCGCTCCCCCCTGTCTCCCCGGCCATCCCCTGCCCCACAGTGCCCCCCTGCTCCCTCTCCCCCTACCCCCACCGCTCCTTCCCGGCGTTGCCCCCCAGTCATCCCCTGCTCTCCCAGGCCCCACAACGCTCCCCTCCCCACACTGCTCCCACCCTCAGGCACACTGAGCACACTGTGAAAGGGGCTGAAGACTCTGGACACCTCCTGGGGCGTCCGTTCCGGGCAGAGGGGCCCCTCAGGGTGGATGAGAAGCCCGCTGCATGCAGGAGGGCAGAGGCACAGCCCCATCAGCCCAGCCCTGCCCTGCCCCGCCCCCACCTAACCCAGCCCCGCCCCCAGCCCCGCCCCTCCTAACCCAGCCCCGCCCCCACCTAACCCAGCCCCGCCCCCACCTAAGCCTGCCCTGCCAGTGCCCCCAGGCCCCCGAACCCGAGCACTCTGCTCGGTCTGTTCTCTTCATGTTTGCCCAGCCCCCCTCCTTTGTTCACCCCCTTCCTCTGGCCGGGGAGAAGTTGCTGAGCCAGGCCTGCCCCAGGGCCGCCCCCGCCGGACCCTGCACACGCACAATCTCTGCCCAGGCCAGTAGGGGTCACCCCGGCCCCACACGGGCCCCACCTCGGACCGTCTCCCAGAAGGGCCCCGCACTCTCCCGCTGCCTGCGAGCCCCTCCGGGAGCCGGCTCCCCGGCCACCGCCCCACACGACAGGCGGAGCCGCTCTGGCGCCTGCCCTGTGCCGGGTCCCTGGGCTCAAGCCCCGCAAAGAGCGCGTGGAGCCGCAGCAGCGCCGTGCGCACGGGCTCCGGGCAGCCGCTGGCCCGGCTCGGGCTCTGCTCCCGCACCAGCTGAAAGCTCCCAGCAGGCTCCTGGCCAGGGGGCGCAGCTGCAGCCCCTCCAGCTCCGGGACGGTGCGGAGAGCACAGGAGCTGCGCCCGGAGCCGCCCAGAGGCCAGGGCAGCCTCCTGTGGGGGGCACGTACCTGGCACCTCCCTGCCAGCTGCCCGGGTGGGGGGTTACCCCTTGCTCTGCAGGCTGGCAGGAGAGCCCGCGCCTGGGATCTGGCAGCGGCCCGGCCAGTCCTGCGAGGAGCGCGGTAGCGGCCTGGACTGGCCGCTGCAAACAGCACGCGGCTCCCCAGGTTCTCCGCCAGCAGCCGCGCCTGGCAGGGAGCAGGAGGGCCCGTGGGTCGCTCTCCCCCGAGGGATGCTGAGCCGTGCAGCACCGAGCCCCAGCGCCCCCTGCCGGCCGCAGCAGGACACGCAGCCCCTGGCACCTGGCAGAGGGGCAGCGCTGAGGGTCCGTCTCCACGCGGGTCAGCCGCTCGTCGGCGGGGAAGACCCGGGACAGCAGCCTGGGGTCGGAGCGCTGGCGAGAGGCACCGGGAGAAGGGAGCCTGGGGGCCTGGCCTGCCGGCGGCTCAGCCCTGAGAGCCTCCGTGGCCCGCAGGGGCGCAGGCTGCTGCCTCCTCCCAGCCATGGCTGAGGCCCCCGCTGCCTCCCTGGGCTCTCCCCGCGGCAGGAAGCTGGCTCAGGACGGCTGTCCGCAGCCTCCACGGTGCTTGCGGAGCTGCATGTGCCTGGGGCTGGGAGCTGCTGGCAGCGAGGGACCAGCCTGGCGCCACTCGGGTCAGCAGCCACGACCCAGCGCGGGCCCCGGGCCAGCCACGCCCCAGGGGATCTGCAGCCAGAGCGACCGCGCGGACCCCCTCGGGCGAGGGAGCTCCCAGCTCCAGCCAGGGCAGCCCCTGCCCAGCAGCCTCTGCACAGCGCAGCGGAGCCCCGCTCTCCCTGAGCTTACCCTGCAGGCCCAGCGCAACCCGCCGCGGAGCAGCATTCCCTGCGGCGGGGTGCAGGGTGGGGTGTGGGCTGGGGCCCACAGGCAGCGGGGTGCAGGGGCAGGGCCCACAGGCAGCGGGGTGCAGGGTGGGGTGTGGGCTGGGGCCCACAGGCAGCGGGGTGCAGGGTGGGGTGTGGGCTGGGACCCACAGGCAGCGGGGTGCAGGGGCAGGGCCCACAGGCAGCGGGGTGCAGGGTGGGGTGTGGGCTGGGGCCCACAGGCAGCGGGGTGCAGGGGCAGGGCCCACAGGCAGCGGGGTGCAGGGTGGGGTGTGGGCTGGGGCCCACAGGCAGCGGGGTGCAGGGCCGGGGCCCACAGGCGGTGGGGTGCAGGGCCGGGGCCCACAGGCAGCGGGGTGCAGGGCCGGGGCCCACAGGCAGCGGGGTGCAGGGCCGGGGCCCACAGGCGGCGGGATGCAGGGCTGGGGCCCACAGGCAGCGGGGTGCAGGGCCGGGGTCCACAGGCGGTGGGGTGCAGGGCCAGGGCCCACAGGCAGCGGGGTGCAGGGTGGGGTGTGGGCTGGGGCCCACAGGCAGCGGGGTGCAGGGCCGGGGTCCACAGGCGGTGGGGTGCAGGGCCGGGGCCCACAGGCTGCGGGGTGCAGGGCCGGGGCCCACAGGCAGTGGGATGCAGGGCTGGGGCCCACAGGCAGCGGGGTGCAGGGCCAGGGCCCACAGGCAGCGGGGTGCAGGGTGGGGTGTGGGCTGGGACCCACAGGCAGCGGGGTGCAGGGCCGGGGCCCACAGGCAGCGCGGTGCATGGCAGGGTGCAGGGCCCACTCTGCCTCAGTTTCCCCAAGGTTCACAGGGTCACTCCGCATCCCTGGCGGGGTGGATGGGGCTGGCTGTGGGTGCACCTGCCACGCTGAGGTGAAAGAGCCCTGAGAAAGCGACCTGTGTGCTTGGGGTAGTGAGGGCTAGTGGTCAGCCACCCTGCTCTGGGATGCGTCCCTTAAGGCCTGGGTCTCGTGCAGAGGGTGCAGACCAAGGGAGACGGGCCTGGAGGGTCACTGAGATGGGGGGGAGGGAGCCCAGCCCTGGGAGCAGCAGCTGGCAGGGTGGCTAGGAGCAAGCGTGTCACATGGCCACACGTGGCTGCTGGGTGCCGCAGTGACACGCCCCCGGGGCCACGCAGCAAGTGTGCGCCGGGCCAGAGGCAAACCCAGGGGGGTCTGAGGAGCCCAGCACCCTGCGGTGAGCCGGCCCCCGGGAAGGGGCAGCGCTCCCCCAGGCGGAGCTCCCCTTGGACCGACCGGGCAGCAAGAGCGCCCCGGGGGCCTGGAGAAGGGGGGCAGAGCCCTGGAGAGTGGGGGGTCAAGCCCCCGGCAGCTCTTCCCTTTGCCCCAGAGCCGGCCCTGCCCTCGGGAATGCCCCCGGCTGCCCAGCCGCCCACGTGGCCTGGCAGCTCACGGGGCTGCCCAAAGCCCCACCTCTCTCCGGCCCCTCTGCTGCCAGGAGCAGCCGTGCCCCAGGCCCTGGGGACACCCCCAGCTCGGCTCTGCCCCTCGTCCTTCCCCTGGCACTGGGGCTCCCACCCGCCGGGCCCCAGGCCCAAGACTAGGCTCCGCCTCCCCGGGCCTTGCTCGGCACCGTTCTGGTCTAGAGAAGGGGAGCCCCAGTCTCTGCCAGCCCCCCCCGGGGGGAAGAGGGGTCCTGGGGTCTTGGCCAAACCCCCCCCGGAGCAGGGGGGGTTCCAGGGTCTCTGCCACCATCCCGGGGCAAGTAGGGTCCCGGGGTCTCTGCCACCCCCCCGGGGTAGGGGGAGTCCCGCGCTCTCTGCTCTCACCTTGGGCCAGCACAGCCACACTCTGACGCGGCGGGCAGCATGGCGAGAGCGTGGCGGACCCGACTCAGCCGCCCGCTCCCACGGGGTGGTGCCTGCCCGGAACAGCGCGATCCCCTCTGCCCGCCCCACGCAGCCGGGCCACAACCTCCCGCTCTGACCACTAGCCCCTCCTGCCCCACGGCCAGCGCTAGCAACCTGCGCTGCCTGTAACCACTAGCCCCGCTGGCCCAGCTGCTTCCGGAGCGCACCAGGCAGGTACCAGCATGTGCCCACCTGCCAAGGCACTGAGCCAGGGGTGGGCCGTGGGGCTGGGGGCGGGACACGGGGACCCCTTCCCGGTGCGAGTTGCACAGGCCCATGCTGTGCCTGGGGAGCTGGAGACGGGGGTGGGACAGGCTCCCCAACGCCCTGAGGCACAGGCTGCCTCCTTTGGGTGCAGGAGCAAGCGGGTGGCTCCAAGCTGCCGTCCGTCCATTGGCAGCTGTGCCCGCAGCCCGCCATGTGCTGCCTCGCCCTTCCTCCGGCTCCGGCAGGGTCTCCCCGGGGCTGTGAGTGGGACCATGGGGCAGGGCTGGGTGCTGCAATGGGCTGGCTGCGGCCCAGGCTCCTGTGGTTTGCTGAGGTGTGGCAGGACCTGGTGAAGCACTTTGGGCCGCGCCGAGTCAGGCTGCCCAGCCGGTGGCTCCGGGAGCCATGCAAGGTGCAGAGCCGCAGAGTCCGGCACGCGGGGGGCAGGGGCTCGCCCGGGAGTCCAGTGTCAGAGCTGGGCAGGACTGGGCCCTGCAGACCCCTCCATGCAGCCTGGGGCAGGGGAGAACATGAGACCGGAAGCCCAGGAGCCTGCCAGTGCCAGGGGCAGCAGGCAGCACGGGCATAGGCCACGTGGGCAGGAGCTGAGCTCTGGGAGCCTGTGGGGGCGGTGGCAGGACCCGCCTCCCTGCCAGCCTGGCTGAGGGGCCTGTCCCCACATCTCCTTTCGGCCTTCGCAGCCCCCTGCGGGGAGCGCCACGGGCTGCCTGGCTGTGGGCGAGGGGCAGCCCCTGCGTTTCCTTAGGGGACCCGGGGGGACAGCACTGCCCTGGTCCCGCGTTTGGAGCCCCGCTCCGGCTGGACAGGCCCGTCTGCTTGACCTCTCCTGGGCCTCGGACCCCAGCTGCTCCACCCCCAAGCATTCCTGTGGCCCCCCTGGGCCGCCTCCCCTGCACGCCAGGAAGCGCCGGCTTGCCAGAGCCGGTTAGCGCCCGGGGGAGACTGAGGCAGGGACTGCGCTGAAGCTTATGGGGAGGAAGGGCTGTGGGCATGAGCCCCAGGGTGCCCAAGGGGAGAGGAGAGAGGGGGCAGGGCTGGGGGGACCCAATGGGCCTGGCAGGTGTAGTCCTGAGGGCAGCCTTGTGTGCTTGCTGAGGGGCCCAGGGGAGGCCAGCAAATAGACCCCTCGACTGTCAGGACACTGGAGCTGGGAGGGACCTCGGGTCCAGTCCCCTGCCCTCCCGGCCGGGCCGAGCCCCGTCTAGACCAGCCCTGACGGGGGTGTCCAGCCGGCTCTAGGAGGTAGCTGCAGGGACTGATGAGCCCTAGGACCTGCCCCGCCAGGGAGACGGGGCCCTTGGCTCCGCGTCAGCCCCATCCGCTGCTCCAGAGCAAGGGGAAGCCCTTTTGCCTGCGGGGCTTCCTGAGCTAAGGGGGCCTGGCCCCTACTAGTCCGTGGCAGATGTTCCTCAGAAGGGCCCGGCACAGCCCTTTGCCTGGCGGTAAGTTGTGGCAGGGCCCCCACCCGTGCCAAGGCTGGGAGGGCCCACGCAGCGGGGCAGGAGCGTGGATCCCCACTGCCCAGACGGACCAGAGGGGTCAGGACCAAAGCAGCCCCCTCGGGAGCGGGGCTGGAGACTCCTCCGGCCTCCCCCGGGCTCCCTCCCTCCTCTGGGAATGCTGCCAAGTGGGCATGCCCCGTGGCCAGCCGCCACGCCAGCCCCGGGGCAGTGGAGCTAGACAGTGGCAGGAGCTTGGGCTGGTGCCTGAGCAGCCCTGGCCCTCTCTGGTCCCTCTCGGCTGGGCCCCGGCCTTCGCTGGCACTTCCCGGCAGGCTCTGCCCATTCCGCTGCCCCGCTGCCGCCCGGGCCACACTCCCGCAAGCCTGCAGGACGGGCCGGGGGGCCCTTGCTTGTGTCTCCCGTGGCCTGGCAGGACTGGGCGAGGGAGGGGGCCCTTCCCCGCGGGACCCGCCGCCGGTCAGCGCAGGCCCCTGGGAGAAAGCTCTACGGTGTCGCCAGCGCCCGGCTCCGTCAGTCGGCCTCTGCCTGGCCCGGGGGGAGCGGGGGCGCTGGGCCGTGTCTCCTGCCCCCAGCACGGGAGCCTGGGGCCGGGGTGGAAACAGAGACGTGCAAAGGCCCAGCGGGCGCTGCCCCCAGCTGGCACCACAGCGCCCCTGCCCTGGGAAGTTCCTGCCCGTGGGACCGAGAGCCGCCCAGCCGGCCCCTCCCGGCAGCAGTCTGTGGGCAGGGGGTGGGTAGGGCAAAGTGTGGGGGCAGCTGGGCCTCTCAACGGGGCCCTGCCCACATCCCCCCCGGATCCCCCCACTGGCCTGCAAGCTCTCCTCCTGCCCCCAGCTCCCTCCTGCCCCCCAACCTCCTTCCTCCCTCCTGCCCCCAGCTTCCTGCTGCCCCCCAACCTCCTTCCTCCCTCCTGCCCCCAGCTTCCTGCTGCCCCCCAACCTCCTTCCTCCCTCCTGCCCCCAGCTCCCTCCTGCCCCCAACCTCCTTCCTCCCTCCTGCCCCCAGCTTCCTGCTGCCCCCCAACCTCCTTCCTCCCTCCTGCCCCCAACCTCCTTCCTCCCTCCTGCCCCCAGCTTCCTCCTGCCCCCCAACCTCCTTCCTCCCTCCTGCCCCCAACCTCCTTCCTCCCTCCTGCCCCCAGCTCCCTCCTGCCCCCCAACCTCCTTCCTCCCTCCTGCCCCCAGCTTCCTCCTGCCCCCAACCTCCTTCCTCCCTCCTGCCCCCAGCTTCCTCCTGCCCCCCAACCTCCTTCCTCCCTCCTGCCCCCAGCTCCCTCCTGCCCCCCAACCTCCTTCCTCCCTCCTGCCCCCAGCTTCCTCCTGCCCCCCAACCTCCTTCCTCCCTCCTGCCCCCCAGCTCCCTCCTGCCCCCAACCTCCTTTCTCCCTCCTGCCCCCAGCTTCCTCCTGCCCCCCAACCTCCTTCCTCCCTCCTGCCCCCAGCTCCCTCCTGCCCCCCAACCTCCTTCCTCCCTCCTGCCCCCAGCTCCCTCCTGCCCCCCAACCTCCTTCCTCCCTCCTGCCCCCAGCTTCCTCCTGCCCCCCAACCTCCTTCCTCCCTCCTGCCCCCAACCTCCTTCCTCCCTCCTGCCCCCAGCTCCCTCCTGCCCCCCAACCTCCTTCCTCCCTCCTGCCCCCCAGCTTCCTCCTGCCCCCCAACCTCCTTCCTCCCTCCTGCCCCCCAGCTCCCTCCTGCCCCCAACCTCCTTCCTCCCTCCTGCCCCCCAGCTTCCTCCTGCCCCCCAACCTCCTTCCTCCCTCCTGCCCCCAGCTCCCTCCTGCCCCCCAACCTCCTTCCTCCCTCCTGCCCCCAGCTCCCTCCTGCCCCCCAACCTCCTTCCTCCCTCCTGCCCCCAGCTTCCTCCTGCCCCCCAACCTCCTTCCTCCCTCCTGCCCCCAACCTCCTTCCTCCCTCCTGCCCCCAGCTCCCTCCTGCCCCCCAACCTCCTTCCTCCCTCCTGCCCCCAGCTTCCTCCTGCCCCCAACCTCCTTCCTCCCTCCTGCCCCCCAGCTTCCTCCTGCCCCCAACCTCCTTCCTCCCTCCTGCCCCCAGCTTCCTCCTGCCCCCCAACCTCCTTCCTCCCTCCTGCCCCCAGCTTCCTCCTGCCCCCAACCTCCTTCCTCCCTCCTGCCCCCAGCTTCCTCCTGCCCCCCAACCTCCTTCCTCCCTCCTGCCCCCCAGCTCCCTCCTGCCCCCAACCTCCTTTCTCCCTCCTGCCCCCAGCTCCCTCCTGCCCCCCAACCTCCTTCCTCCCTCCTGCCCCCCCGACCCCCCCGCGCTGCCCCCGCCGCCCGCGGGGGGCGCTGTGGGGCAGCGCGGGCCCGGGGGGGCGCCGCCATATTGCCCGTTGTGCGGAGCGGCGCGGCCGGGCCGGGCATGACTCGCAGGCGGAACAAGGCGGCGGCCGCGGCCGGGGCGCGTCGGGAGCGGGCGGGGGGAGCCGCCCCCCCCGGGCCGCCCGCGCCCCCCCCGGGGCCCGGCCCCGCCCCGCCCCCCGAGGCGCCTCCGGGGAGCAGCGCGGAGCCGGGCAGAGCCCCCCAGGTACCGCCCCCTGCCCCCCGCTCCCACCTTGCACCCCGAGTCCTGCCCCCCGCCCCCTGCCCCCCGCTCCCACCTTGCACCCCGAGTCCTGCCCCCACCCTGCACCCCGCTCCCACCTTGCACCCCAATTCCTGCCCCCGCCCCCTGCCCCCCGCTCCCACCTTGCACCCCGAGTCCTGCCCCCACCCTGCACCCCGCTCCCACCTTGCACCCCGAGTCCTGCCCCCCGCTCCCACCTTGCATCCCGAGTCCTGCCCCCACCCTGCACCCCGCTCCCACCTTGCACCCCGAGTCCTGCCCCCCGCTCCCACCTTGCATCCCGAGTCCTGCCCCCACCCTGCACCCCGCTCCCACCTTGCACCCCAATTCCTGCCCCCTGCCCCCCGCTCCCACCTTGCACCCCAATTCCTGCCCCCTGCCCCCCGCTCCCTGTCCCCCGCTCCCACCTTGCACCCCAATTCCTGCCCCCTGCCCCCCGCTTCCTGCCCCCCGCTCCCACCTTGCACCCCGCTCCCTGCCCCCCGCTCCCACCTTGCACCGCAGCACCCCGAGTCCTGCCCCCGCCCTGCCCCCCGCTTCCTGCCCCCGCTCCCATCTTGCACCGCAGCACCCCGAGTCCTGCCCCCGCCCTGCACCCCGCTTCCTGCCCCCCGCTCCCACCTTGCACCGCAGCACCCCGGGTCCTGCCCCTGCCCTGCACCCACCTGCCCCCGCCGCCCCTGGCGCCCCAATTCCTGCCCCCCGCTCCCACCTTGCACCTTGCACCCCAAGTCCTGCCCCTGCCCTGCCCCCCGCTCCCACCTTGCACCCCAAGTCCTGCCCCTGCCCTGCACCCCGCTTCCGGCCCCCCGCTCCCATCTTGCACTGCAGCACCCCAAGTCCTGCCCCCGCCCTGCACCCCGCTTCCGGCCCCCCGCTCCCACCTTGCACCGCAGCACCCCAATTCCTGCCCCCGCCCTGCTCCTACCTGCCCCCGCCTTGCACCCTGCTTCCTGCACCCCGCTCCCACCTTGCACCGCAGCACCCCAATTCCTGCCCCCGCCCTGCTCCTATCTGCCCCCGCCTTGCACCCCGCTCCCACCTTGCACCGCAGCACCCCAATTCCTGCTCCCACCTTGCACCTCGCTCCCACCTTGCACCCCAATTCCTGCTCCCACCTTGCACCCCGCTCCCACCTTGCACCCCAATTCCTGCTCCCAGCTTGCACCCTGCTCCCACCTTGCACCCCAATTCCTGCTCCCACCTTGCACCGCGCTCCCACCTTGCACCCCAATTCCTGCCCCCGCACCCTCTGCACCCGCCCTGATCCCCTGGCTGCATCCCCCATCACCTGCCCCATTGCTGTGCCCTGATGTCTCAGCCCCCCACCCCTGCACCCTCCACATTGCCGCATCCTGTTCCCCTGCACTGCCCCAGCCCCTCCACTTCCCCCCATCCCCCGATCCATTCCACCTGGGCACAGCTCCCTCTGCACCTCCTGTGCCCACCCGCGGCCCTCCCTGCCTGCAGTCCCAGCCAGCCCCGTCCCAGTCCTGCCCGGCACTTGGCTGTGCCTGGGGTCCCCCAGCTGGGGAGGGAGCAGCCAGCACCCCGGTGAAGCCCAGAACGCTGGTCGGCTGCAGGCTCTTTCCATCCCAGCCCTGCAGCACCCCCCGCGGGGGGGCAGGGTAGCCAGTCGCCTCCGGAGCCGGGCAGGACGGTCGGCTCCTCCCCCCTTGCCCCACGCCCCGTGAACGGCCATTACCCGCCAGCGTTTGCTGCTGCCTGGGGCTGCGGAGACCCGGGAGCTGGAGGGGCGCGGTGCCCGAATCCCCGCGGAAGGCAGCAGGCCCAGAGACAGGCTTGGCCCTCTAGCAGCTCCCCCGCCTCTCTGTGCATGGGCCCTGCCCGTGCCCAGGGCTCCCCGTACGCCGAGCCAGCGCCCCACCCCCGGCCTCTCGCCTCCTAGACGTCTGCACGTGGCTGGGACCTCAACCCCGCTCTGGCTGCAGAGCCACGCGCCGCAGGCCTGCCTCCGGGACCCGGCCTGCCTGCCAGCCTGGCCATGCCCCTCGCCGTGGGCGGACACCCCACAGGGCCTCAGGCCCTGGCCCTCGCGGCTCTGGGAGGCAGCTGGGGGCAGTGGGTTGGCTCCACTCCGAGCAGAGGCAGCTTTGGGGGTCAAAGGCCATTGCACCCCTTGCTGGGGGGCCTCCCTGGGCCTGGTGGAGGGTGCGGTCGGCGGGCGAGGAAGCTCTTCCCTCCACACTCAGCCCGGCCGGGTCGGTCGGGAGCTGGGTGGGGGCTTCACAGGGCTGGCCAAGCCTGCTGCCTTCCGCGGGGATTCGGGCACCGCGGGGCCGAGGGAGCCTTTCCCGGGTCTCCGCAGCCCCAGGCCGAAGCAAACGCGCTGGCGGGTAATGGCCGTTCACAGGGCGTGGGGCAAGGGGGGGGAGCCGACCGACCAGCCTGGCCTCGGCGCTCGCTGCCCGGCTCCGGAGGCGACTGGCCAACTCCCCTTTGTCCTGCCTCTGCCCCCAAGGGAGGGCTGGCGGGGTGCCCTGGCGCTGTCCTGGGGTGCCAGGAGAGGCGAGCGCAGGGTCATTGGGCTGCTGTAAGGGAGCGGGGTGGGGTGGGCGCTCAGGCCGGCTTGTGTGGGGAGCAGGGAGCAGGGAGCAGGTGGGCGGTGGAGCCCGGGAGGAGAGGCCCGTTACACTTGGACGGGGGGCGACCCGCTGCGTGAGTGGGGCTCCCGGGCACTGCCAGGGTGGGTGCTGCTGGCCTCGTGCATCTCCTGGCTGGCTCTGCGCCAGGCCACGGCTGCTTGTGAGCCAGCAGCAGCGCTAGCTGCCTGCGCCTTGCCTGGCTGGTGCTTCGCCGTGTGGGATTGTTACCCCGTCACCGCGGGGGCGCTGGGCTGGAGCCGCCCTGGGCGGTTAAGTGTCCAGCTCCGTGCCCGTCCCTCGGGGGCGCCGCGGCTCGGGTTCTGGCGTGCGAAGGCGACGGGGCCACGCGCCGTCCCCGGGGGACCAAGGCTCGGGTTCTGGCGTGCGAAGGCGACGGGGCCACGCGCCGTCCCCGGGGGACCAAGGCTCGGGTTCCGGCGTGCGAAGGCGACGGGGCCACGTGCCATCCCCGGGGGACCAAGGCTCGGGTTCCGGCGTGCGAAGGCGACGGGGCCACGCGCCGTCCCCGGGGGACCAAGGCTCGGTTCCGGCGTGCGAAGGCGACGGGGCCGCGCGCCGTCCCCGGGGGACAAAGGCTCGGGTTCCGGCGTGCGAAGGCGACGGGGCCATGCGCTGTCCCCGGGGGGCGAAGGCTCGGGTTCCGGCGTGCGAAGGCGACGGGGCCGCGCGCTGTCCCCGGGGGACCAAGGCTCGGGTTCCGGCCTGCGAAGGCGACGGGGCCGCGCGCCATCCCCGGGGGACCAAGGCTCGGGTTCCGGCGTGCGAAGGCGACGGGGCCGCGCGCCGTCCCCGGGGGACCAAGGCTCGGGTTCCGGCGTGCGAAGGCGACGGGGCCGCGCGCCATCCCCGGGGGACCAAGGCTCGGGTTCCGGCGTGCGAAGGCGACGGGGCCGCGCGCCGTCCCCGGGGGACCAAGGCTCGGGTTCCGGCGTGCGAAGGCGACGGGGCCGCGCGCCGTCCCCGGGGGACCAAGGCTCGGGTTCCGGCGTGCGAAGGCGACGGGGCCGCGCGCCGTCCCCGGGGGACCAAGGCTCGGGTTCCGGCGTGCGAAGGCGACGGGGCCGCGCGCCGTCCCCGGGGGACCAAGGCTCGGGTTCCGGCGTGCGAAGGCGACGGGGCCACGCGCCGTCCCCGGGGGACCAAGGCTCGGGTTCCGGCGTGCGAAGGCGACGGGGCCACGCGCCGTCCCCGGGGGACCAAGGCTCGGGTTCCGGCGTGCGAAGGCGACGGGGCCACGCGCCGTCCCCGGGGGACCAAGGCTCGGGTTCCGGCGTGCGAAGGCGACGGGGCCACGCGCCGTCCCCGGGGGACCAAGGCTCGGGTTCCGGCGTGCGAAGGCGACGGGGCCGCGCGCCGTCCCCGGGGGACCAAGGCTCGGGTTCCGGCGTGCGAAGGCGACGGGGCCGCGCGCCGTCCCCGGGGGACCAAGGCTCGGGTTCCGGCGTGCGAAGGCGACGGGGCCACGCGCCGTCCCCGGGGGACCAAGGCTCGGGTTCCGGCGTGCGAAGGCGACGGGGCCACGCGCCGTCCCCGCCGCCGGGGGACCAAGGCTCGGGTTCCGGCGTGCGAAGGCGACGGGGCCACACGCCGTCCCCGGGGGACCAAGGCTCGGGTTCCGGCGTGCGAAGGCGGCGGGGCCGCGCGCCGTCCCCGCCGCCGGGGGACCAAGGCTCGGGTTCCGGCGTGCGAAGGCGACGGGGCCACACGCCGTCCCCGGGGGACCAAGGCTCGGGTTCCGGCGTGTGAGGGCGGCGGGGCCACGCGCCGTCCCCGGGGGACCAGGGCTCAGGTTCCGGCGTGCGAAGGCGACGGGGCCACGCGCCGTCCCCGGGGGACCAGGGCTCGGGTTCCGGCGTGTGAGGGCGGCGGGGCCGCGCGCCGTCCCCGCCGCCGGGGGACCAAGGCTCAGCTGGCGCCCAGGTCACAGCTGCTCAGGGTGGATTCTAGCTGCTGACTTGGCAGGAGCAACCCCCGGGTGGGCAGGCGGGGCCCCGCCCTGGCCGCGAGCACCGGCTTGGGAGGTGGGCGCTCCCGGCGCTGCCTTGGGGCTAGCTGGAGGAGATCAGCCTCCGAAACGTCCCCCGAGCTCTCCCTGGCCCCTTGCCGTGCAGGCTGGCCACGCCGCTCTCCCACGCCAGTCGCCTGCTCGGGGGCGCCGCGCCGCCACCCTCCCCGCTCCCAATCCGAGAGCCTGGCGCTGGCTGAGGCTGCTCCCGTTGCGGGTCGCGAGGCCTGGGCCTCGTGCTCAGCGTTTGCCCAGGCGTGCGGCAGTGATCCGGGGAGCCTGCCCCATTGCGCAGACCGGGACCTGAGGCACAGAGAGCCCAGGCCTGGGCCACACGCCACCCCCAGCCCCTACGGCTCGCTGGCAGGCTGCGAGTCCCACTGCCCCTCGCGACCGCCGTCCTGCCCAGAGGCGCCCCTGGGCCCGGAGGCCTGTCTGCCCCTTGGTCCCCTCGCCCCCCCCCCGGCCCTTTGTCCCCTCGCCCCCCCCCAGTCCTTTGTCCCCTCGCCCCCCCAGTCCTTTGTCCCCTCGCCCCCCCCCGGCCCTTGGTCCCCTCGCCCCCCCCCCCAGCCCTTTGTCCTGCGGCCCTTTGTCCCTTCACCCTCCCTGGGCCTCTGTCCCCTCGCCCCCCCCGGCCCTTTGTCCCTTTGTCCCCTCGTTCCCCCCCCCCGGCCCTTTGTCCCCTCGTCCCCCCCCTCGCCCTTTGTCCCCTCGTCCCCCCCCCCCGGCCCTTTGTCCTCTGGCCCTTTGTCCCCTCTTCCCCCCCCAGCTCCTTGTCCCCTCTTCTCCCCCGGCCCCTTGTCCCCTCACCCCCCCAGCCCTTTGTCCCTGCGCCCCACTGCTTCACCTTGAGCCGCCGGCACCAGCAGGGTGCAGCAGCCGTTCAGTGCGTGGCCCTGCTGCAGCAAGACGAGGGACCCGGCGCAGCAAGAGCCTCCCTCTGCACCCGGCCGAGGCCCGTGGGGCCAGGGCATCCAGAAAGCAGGGTGCTGGTCTCCTCTCCCTGCCCCGCCGGCCTGGCACCAGCGTTTCCTGGGAGCCCAAGGCGGGTGGGACGGTCGTTGGCACTGCCGGCCCTCGCAGTGACTCTGCCCCTGTCCTGGTGCAGGTGCTGCCCACTGCCAGCCAGGCCGTGCAGACGTGCTGCCTGCTGTGCCACCGCGAGCGCAAGGACTGGGGAGGGCCCTCTCCCGACGGGCTGGTCTCCCCGGGCGAGCGGCTGCCCGCGCTGGTGCAGAACCTGCTGGGAGAGATGCCGCTGTGGATCTGCCAGAGCTGCCGGAGGAGCGTGGAGGAGGAGGAGCGGCGGGCGGTGCAGGAGCAGGCCTTGGCGGTAGGGGCGGTGCTGGGGGCCCCTCCTTGGCTTGGTGGCCCAGCTCCCTGCAGGATTGGCCACTCGCGTGCCCTCCCGTGGCAGCGGCCCGACGCCAGCCCCTTGCCCCCAGCTGCGGGCGGGCACGAGGGCCGTGGGCGCTGGGGGCTCGCCGCCTCGCTCATGCTGCGGCTTCCTTCCCAGGTCTCCTTGGCGCACACGTCCTGCAAGGCGCAGTCCTGCGGGGGCGGCTCCCACTCCTCCTCCTCCTCCTCCTCCTCGTCCTCCTCCTCCTCGTGCCACGGGACCTCGGGGGACTGGGATCCCAGCTCCTTCCTGTCGGCCCACAAGCTGTCGGGCCTGTGGAACTCCCCGCACGCCGGCGGAGCCGCACAGGGCAGCCCCGGGGGGGGCCCCACTGCTGCTCTAGGTGAGTCCAGGCCGGGCGAGGGCCACGCGGCTACGCGGGGGGCTGGCTTCCCCTGCTGCGCCCCGGGGGAGCCCGCACGGGCCCGGGAGACGCCGCAGCACTGCCTCCCTTGCAGGTGACAAGCCCCCTGGCCTCCCGCTGGCCCCGGAGTGCGCCGGCCAGGCTCCTGCTGCGGCGCCCGGGCTGCAGGCCTGTCCCTACAGCCACGCAGCCCCCCCGGCTTCCAGCGGGGCCGCCCCCGGCTCGCCTCTGCCTCTGCCTCTGCCTCTGCCTCTGCCTACCTCACTCGACTTCTGCAAGACGCTGCCCAAGCAGCTGAAGAGCATGTGCCACAGGCCCACCCCGCCAGGTGCGTACGCGCGGCCCCGGCGCTGCTCCTGCCTCCCGGCCGGCGGCTCAGCCCTTCTCCCGGGGCGCGCTGTGCAGACGCAGCCCTGGACCGGCTCCCCGGCGGGGGGCAGAGGCTGGGCAGCGGAGCCGGCGCAGGAGGACCTGGGCTCTAGGGCAGTTTGTCACAGCACCCCTCTTCCGAACAAGAACATACAAGGGCCCCGGCCCCCCCGCTCGCGCCCAGTCCCCACCCCCGGAGCCAGGGCCCCCCCCCCCCGCTCTCGCCCAATCCCCTCCCCCACCCCCGGAGCCAGGCCCCCCCCCCGCTCTCGCCCAATCCCCTCCCCCACCCCCGGAGCCAGGCCCCTCCCCCGCTCTCGCCCAATCCCCTCCCCCACCCCTGGAGCCAGACCCCCCCCCGCTCTCGCCCAATCCCCTCCCCCACCCCCGGAGCCAGGCCCCCCCCCCGCTCTCGCCCAATCCCCTCCCCCACCCCTGGAGCCAGACCCCCCCCCCCCCGCTCTCACCCAATCCCCTCCCCCACCCCCGGAGCCAGGCCCCTCCCCCGCTCTCGCCCAATCCCCTCCCCCACCCCCGGAGCCAGGCCCCCCCCCGCTCTCGCCCAATCCCCTCCCCCACCTCTGGAGCCAGGCCCCCCCCCCCCCGCCCAGTCCTCTCCCCCATAGCCCGGCACTGGCTGTATGGTAACCCTGTCTCTGAAGTGCCCTAACCCTAACCCGGCCCTGCCTCGGTGGCTTGTCTGCCGGGAGCAAGCGGGCCAGCGCCGGGCTCCCGTGTGGGGCTGGGCGCTCCCTGCCCGGTGCCCCCGCGCGGCCCCACTGACGCGGGGGCCCTTGGAGCACAGCGAGCAGCTCCTGGGGACGGGGCGATGGGATGGTCGGACGAGCTGCTGGCGGGGTGGGGGGATGGGCGTCTCCGGGGTCACCCCCCAGAGCACCCTGGGGAGGCTGCCGGAGGGGAACCCAACTCGGAGGGGCGGCCAGGGAAGTGATTGTTTTTCTCCCGCCCCCCAGTTTGGACCTGCCCCGGGTCTCACCGGAGCCACCAGCGCTGGGCGCGCGCCCCGCCCCTTCCATCCCCTTTGTTTTGCCAAATGTGGCTTCGGTGCCGCCCCGCTGGGTCCCAGGGGCTCCGCCTCCACGCTGGGCTGGCCAGGCGCCTGACTCCTCTGCCCCTCTCCAGGCGAGGCCTTCCACTCCTCGGACCATCACCCGGCCCTTGCTGCTCCTCCCAACAGCCCCACAGGACTCCCCTCGCCGCAGCCAGCGCCCGGCCCTGCAGCCCTTGGCCAGGCCGCCTGCAAGAGCCCTCACCTGCCCCCCGCCAACGTGCCGCTTCTGAAGATGCCGCCTCCGCTCTCGGGCTGTGCCCACCCTTGCAACGGGCATTGCAGCGGGTCCCTGGTGCCACCTGCTGCCCCGCACCAGCTGCCCAGCACTAACCGGTGAGAGGGGCTCTGCCTGCCTGGGCCTGGCGCTGGGGCAGCCCTTTGCCAAGGGCAGCCCTCGGGGGTAGCAGGGCTCTGCTCCTCGCCCCGGCGACGGTCTGACCCCCCTGCGGCCTGGGCCTGGCTCCCGGCAGGGGGAGCAGCACAGAGAGGTGGAACGGGGTCCCTGGTGGGCGGGGTGGGGTTTCCTGGCACGTCTGGGGAGCCTTTGGGGGCCAGGCCGCTCGGTGTCAGGAGACCGCCCGGGGCTGCCTGCCCGGGGCCTTCCCCTGCAGCGCCCGGCCCCAGCGCCTCGCCTTCCTCCTTCCCCCAGGGAGCCAGCGTGTAAAGGACACAAGTTCCCCAACGGGGCCAGCTGCCACGCGCCGCAGCCCTGCGAGGCGGACGAGGGGCTTGGGGAGGACGAGGACAGCAGCTCCGAGCGCAGCTCCTGCACCTCCTCCTCCACCACCCAGAAGGACGGGAAATTCTGTGACTGCTGCTACTGTGAGTTCTTCGGGCACAACGCGGTAAGTGAGCCTGCCCTGCCGGAAGCAGCTGGGCCGTGGCTTCGCCCTCGGCTGCTCCCTGCCCCCAGGGCCCTGCGGCCACGGGAGGGGCTGGGGCGTGTGCCGTGCCCTCAGGCCAGTACCAGCCCCGGCTCTCTCTGCAGCCCCCGGCGGCCCCCACGAGCCGAAACTACGCCGAGATCCGGGAGAAGCTGCGCTCCCGGCTCACCAAGCGCAAGGAGGAGCTCCCGCAGAAGCTGGGCCACAGCAGCACCTCGGGGGAGCCAGCCGTGGACCACCGGGACGTGGACGAGCTCCTGGACTACATCAACAGCTCGGAGGCCAAGCCCCTGAACAGCGCCAAGGCTGCTAAGCGGGCCCGGCACAAGCAGAAGAAGAAGGTGAGACTGGCGGAGGGGCTCAGAGCCGTTTCCCTGGGCCCCAGGCCGGAGCCCGGAAAGGCCCAGCGCCCGAACGGAGAGGCCAAAGCAGGTTGCCCCGCGCCCTTCTGCCTCCCCCAGGCGCTGTCGCTCCGCCGGGCCTGGCCCTTCTCCCGGGCGGTCTCCCCAGCTGCTTGTGGGTCCTGGGGCAGGCCAGGGCGCCCCGCTCCGGGAAGGGCATGGTGGTCTCCTCTGGCCAGGGCAGCGTGGGGGTGGGGAGGGTGCTAGGCCTGACGCTGGCCTGCCTGTTCCAGGAGAAGGAGAAAGCCCAGCTGGAGGCGGAGGCCCAGAAGCGGGTGGCCCACGGGGACAGGGACCTCCTGGAGTGGCCCCAGCTGGAGCTGGAGCGGGTGAACAGCTTCCTGAGCAGCCGGCTGCAGGAGATCAAGAACACCATCAAGGACTCCATCCGCGCCAGCTTCAGCGTCTACGACCTCAACCTGGACGGGGCCGACTTCCCCAAGAAGGCGGCTGTGCTGGAGCAGAAGACGCTGCTGTCCCACCTCAACGGCTCCTCGGGGCGCCAGGAGATCGACCTGGACCTCTCCCCGCTGAGCCTGGGGCCCCCCAAGAGCCACGTGCTGCTGCGGAGCGAGCTGGGGCCCCGCTGGCGCGAGGGCCTGGAGGAGGGGCCGCTGCCGGCCGCCGAGAACGGGGTGGTGAAGCGCCTGAGCGCGGTGCCCAACCTCTCGCGCATGATCTGGGTCCAGCCCCCGCAGCCGACAGACTCTGCCCCACAGGGGGGGCCAGCCCAGGAGCAGGCGCCGGCGGGGGCCAGGCAGAGGAGGAACAAGCGGCAGAGCTGCCAGGTGAAGAAGGGGGAGGCTCCCCCGGTGCCCAGCGCCCTGGCTGGGCGGGAGAGTCCCAGCACAAAGGGGCTGGTGCTGGGAGCCAAGCCGCCTTTGAAGCCAGGCGCGGCGCCCGCGCCGCAGAGGGAGCCCCCGGAGAGCACCAGGGGGCAGGGCGGGGGCTGCGGCAGCTCCAGGCCCGAGAAGGAGAGGAGCAGCGAGGGGAAAGGCCGGAGGGGCGAGGGCAAAGCAGAGCAGCCGGCACTGGTACAGACGCTGCCCCCGGCCGAGAGGGACCGGCAGCCCCCCTTCCCCGCCGGCCTGGGCAGCTCGCCCCAGCCCAAGGGCAGGAGCAGGAAGAGCAGGAGCAGGATGGAGAAGTCGAGCACGTCCATCGGTGAGTCCCGGCTCCGGGCTCAGCCTGGCCCCCTGCCCTGGGCCCTGCGGAGCCCTTGCTGACCATGCGCCTCTGCTTTGCCAGATGACGTGTTCCTGCCCAAAGACACGGACGGGGTAGAGATGGACGAGACGGACCGAGAGGTCGAGTACTTCAAGCGGTGAGCCGGCCGGGGTGGGGCTGTCGGCCCTGGGGGGAGGGACGTGGGCCGGACCCGGCTGTCTCAGGGCGGGCTGCAGGCTCCCAACGCCCCGTGGGCCCGGCTCCTTCCTACGGTGACATGGAGAACAACCAGCCCCACCCGCCTTGGAACAGCCGCTCTGGGACGGGGAGCCGGGGCCAGGCTGCGCGGCAGCTTTCTCGGCCTGACCGCCGACATTCTTTCCCCCTTCCTCTCCCACTGGGCGGCGTTTCCCCCCTCTCCTCTCCTCCGGGCGCGCGGTGGGGAGGCGGGTCGGTGGCCGGGGGAGCCGGGCAGGGCGGGTGGGCGGTGGGGAGGCGGGTCGGTGGCCGGGGGAGCCGGGCAGGGCGGTGGGGAGGCAGGTCGGTGGCCGGGGGAGCCGGGCAGGGCGGTGGGGAGGCAGGTCGGTGGCCGGGGGAGCCGGGCAGGGCGGTGGGGAGGCGGGTCGGTGGCCGGGGGAGCCGGGCAGGGCGGTGGGGAGGCGGGTCGGTGGCCGGGCAGGGCGGGCGGGCGGTGGCCGGGGGAGCCGGGCAGGGCGGGCGGGTCGGTGGCCGGGTGGTGGGTCGGTGGCCGGGTGGGGAGGCCGGTCGGCGGCCGGGGGAGCTGGGCAGGGCGGTGGGGGGAGGCGGGTCGGTGGCCGGGGGAGCCGGGCAGGGCGGGCGGGTCGGTGGCCGGGTGGTGGGTCGGTGGCCGGGTGGGGAGGCCGGTCGGCGGCCGGGGGAGCTGGGCAGGGCGGTGGGGAGGCGGGTCGGTGGCCGGGCAGGGCGGGCGGGCGGTGGCCGGGGGAGCCAGGCAGGGCGGGCGGGTCGGTGGCCGGGCAGGGCGGGCGGGCGGGCGGTGGGGAGGCGGGTCGGTGGCCGGGGGGCTGGGCAGGGCGGTGGGGAGGCGGGTTGGTGGCCGGGCAGGGCGGTGGGGAGGCGGGTCGGTGGCCAGGGGAGCCAGGCAGGGCGGGCGGGTCGGTGGCCGGGTGGTGGGTCGGTGGCCGGGTGGGGAGGCCGGTCAGCGGCCGGGGGAGCCGGGCAGGGCGGGCGGGTCGGCGGGCGGGTCGGGTGCCCCAGGGGAGGAGCAGTAAAAGCTTGTTGCTCTCCCCTGCTTCTCTGCCCAGGTTCTGTCTGGATTCGGCAAAGCAGACGCGGCAGAAAGTGGCCGTGAACTGGACCAACTTCACCCTGAAGAAAAGCGCCTCGAGTGCCGCTCAGTGACGGGCCCGTGCGCGTGAGGCCCGGGCCCACCAGCTCCGACAGACACTCGCCTCACTGTGCCCGCCCCGCCGGGGCCCTTTGTTTTCTCGGCGGGTTCCGCGCCCGTGACTGTGGAAGTGCCAGGCCTGCGGCCCCGCCAGTCGCAGCCCTGGGGACCCCGCTTAGGCAGCTCCCCGCCTGGCCCCTCCCTGGCACTCCGGCCGGGGGTGCAGGGAGCTGCCATCGCACCCAGCCGGGCAGGCAGCCGGGAAGGACCATGCTGGACCCAATAAAGAACTTTTTAATTTTTTATTTTATTTAAAAAACCCAACTTTTCCGTTGTTTGTTCCTGGCTGCCTGGGCCCCCTTCAGTGCCCCGTTCCAGCAGCCCTCTGAGCAGGGGGAGTTTCCACGCGCCTAGGGGCTGCGTTCCCGCCTGGCCCTGCAACCTCCGGTCTGCCCAGCCGCAGGGCCCTGAGTACCGTGGGCCAGGCACTATTAGCCTGGCGGCGTCTGCGCCAGGGCCGTGGCCTGCAGGTGCTGGCTCCATCTCCCAAGAACTGCTCCCCCGGCTGCAGCCCAGCAGGGAGCCAGGGCAACGGCTGTGGTACCAGCGAGGCCGGGCCTGGCTGAGTGGGCCTGTGCATGGCAGGCTGCTCAGGACAAGGCCAGTGTCCCCAGAGTGCCTGATGGGCACGTCCCCCAGCCCCGCCCTGTTTTGGATTCCCCCTACCTGATGGAGCCTGGACAAGGAGCAGCCGGTCCGCTCCCCCTCCCCTGCCAGCTGGGGCCAGGCGGCAGCAGGGGACAGAGGACGCCAGACCGCCCCTGGGGTAGAACGCTGCCTGCTGCAGGATCTCCCTGGCTTGTGTGGTCAGTGCCCGGCTGCCCTCCCCCTTGGGTCTTTCCCCGGGTCCCAGGGAATCCCTGACCCCAGTGCATGGACTGACCTGGTGGCCCAAGCACCAGGCCTTGGCCACTGCAGCAGTGCCCCCAGCCTGGCCTGAGCACACGTGCGCTGCTGGAGGAGACACAGCCGGGCTGCGGGCCCCTGCTCGGCTCGGGGGGGCCTGCTGCCCTCACGCCCACGCTGTGTTCCCCACACCCTGGCACTGAGCTGCGATGGGAGCAAACGGCCGATTCCTGGTGCTACCCTGGCCTGGCCACGTGGGCCGTGCTGGCTTTTCATGATTTCCTTTTGATACTGCGAACATCTTTCATGCTGAAAGATAAAATGCTGTTTGGACTCAGAGAGGGCGTGTGTGTGTGTGCTTGGCAGGGGTGGGCAGGCCCCAAGCCAGCCCTGTGGCCCTCTCTGTGCCCGGTCCAGCTGGGGCCGGCCACTCACTACCTGCCCAGGGCAGCCCCTGGCCTCCCAGCCCCTCCCCCTGCACAGGGTTGTACCCGGCTGCCCTGTGCCCACCTCTGTCCTCTGTGGCCGTGTGGGGAGCGGGCTGGCGCGCTGAGCCCTGCCTCTCCGGCCCCACAGCTCAGCAGGGCCAGCTCTAGGGCCAGGCAGTGGTGCGGAGGGTGGCAAGGGCTCAGGGGCAGGCCCATCGCAGCTTCTCCCATGGCCATTGGGAGACAGCCCGGGGCCCTTTCCAGGGCCCACTCAGCACTGCCTCACCTGACTTGCTGGCAGGGCATCAGGCTGGGCTGTGCTGCTGACAGGGCAGGGTGCCTCTCGCCCGGAGCCCCAGGGACCCTGGGCTTCAGAGGGAGGCTCCTTTGCACTGCCTTAGTGCTGGCCAGGACTAGGTGGGACCTGCTCTCGTGTAGCACCTGAGGTCTTGGGCCGCAGAGCTGCCGGAGGTGCCCAGTGCTGGGGCAGGAAGGCTGCGCTCAGCTCTCCTAACCCCCGCCAGGCTGGCAAGGAGACAGGAAAGCCGTGGGAACCCCCTGCCACGGGATGGGCGCGAGGCTAAGAATCCAGCAAGAGCTCAGGTATTTCCATGCCGAAGGAGCCAGGGCCCCAGACAGGAGGAGGAACCTGCCTCCAGCCCGAGCTAGGGTCAGCTCGTGCCAATGCAGGAAGGCCCCAGGTGCAGGAGCCGGCAGGAGCCAGAACCGAGCGGAGCCGTGCTCCAGCCGGGGGAGGATGGCCAGGGAGCCAGAGGGCACCGCAAGAGGCACCGGGCTGCGATCTCCGCCGCGAGGCATGGAGGGATGCACTGGGCTAGCCTGGAGCCCCCGCCCCGAGGCACTCCCCAGGCCCGGGAGCAGGGGCCGCAAATGACCCGTTGCTTGCCAAAGCCGGGGCGCCGCTTGGGCCCGGCCGTTCCCTGGGCCCGCGCTGCCGGTCTGCAGGGTGCCCGCCTTTGGAGGGCGGCCAGCCAGGGACCCCTCTCGCTAGTGCCCGGCAGCCTTGTGCCGGTGGGGCAGTTCCCGCGGCCGGCCCCGCACCACACTTCGGGAAAGGCCCCGTGCTCCGCCGGGCGCTCGGTGCAGGCCGGGACCCCTTTGCTCGGTGCTTCTCCACTGGGGGGCGGGTTCCCGGGGCCGGGGCCACGCAGCGAGGCGCTGGCCCGGCTGGGAGGGGCTCCCACGGGCCTGCCCCCTGCGCGTGCTCGGCGCGGACACGCGGCTGCCAGATCCGCTCTCAGCGCCGCAGAGCGACCGGGCCCCGTGGGCGCAAGTCGGCCGAGGAGCTGAAACGGGGGCGCACCAGCCTCCTGCTGGCGTCCGGGGAGGTGGAGCGTCTGGGACCGCCCCCGCCTATGCCCCGCCCCCTGCATCGCCCCGCCCCCCGCCTATGCCCCGCCCCCTGCATCGGTGCGCCCGCCTCCATCGCCCTGCCCCCGCCTATGCCCCGCCCCCTGCATCGGTGCGCCCGCCTCCATCGCCCCGCCCCCCGCCTATGCCCCGCCCCCTGCATCGGTGCGCCCGCCAGCATCGCCCCGCCCCCCGCCTATGCCCCGCCCCCTGCATCGGTGCGCCCGCCTCCATCGCCCCGCCCCCCGCCTATGCCCCGCCCCCTGCATCGGTGCGCCCGCCAGCATCGCCCCGCCCCCCGCCTATGCCCCGCCCCCTGTATCGGTGCGCCCGCCTCCATCGCCCCGCCCCCGCCTATGCCCCGCCCCCTGCATCGGTGCGCCCGCCAGCATCGCCCCGCCCCCCGCCTATGCCCCGCCCCCTGTATCGGTGCGCCCGCCTCCATCGCCCCGCCCCCAGCCTATGCCCCGCCCCCTGCATCGGTGCGCCCGCCTCCATCGCCCCGCCCCCCGCCTATGCCCCGCCCCCTGCATCGGTGCGCCCGCCTCCATCGCCCCGCCCCCAGCCTATGCCCCGCCCCCTGCATCGGTGCGCCCGCCACCATCGCCCCGCCCCCTGCATCGGTGCGCCCGCCACCATCGCCCCGCCCCCTGCATCGGTGCGCCCGCCACCATCGCCCCGCCTCCAGCCTATGCCCCGCCCACTCCCTTTATCGGTGCGCCCCGCCCCCCACAGCGCTCCGTCCGCGCAAGGCTAAGGCCCGCCCCTGCTGCCCGGGGCGGGGCCCAAACCGCCCCACGCGGGCGCCGCAGCGAGTCACTAGGTTTGTCCTTCGGCGCAGCCCGTCCGGCGCGTTGCGCCACGTGACGTAGCTGTGCGCGGTTGCTTAGCGACAGAGCCCGCCCCCAGGCCCAGTTCCTGCGCGGCGAGGCGAGGCGAGGCGGGAGCGGGGCGCGCGCGAGGCCGAGCCATGGAGCCCGGGAGCGACCGGAAGGTGCGAGCCCCCCCCGGCCCTCGGGCCCCGCCCCGCCCCCCCGCGCGGCGGCCCCTGACCACGTGTCTTCCCGCAGAGGCAGCGCGAGGCGGAGGCGGAGGCGTCGGGCCCGTCGGGGGACGAGGCGGCGGAGGACGCGGACTACGAGCCCTACGTGCCCGTCAAGCAGCGCAAGCAGCAGATGGTGACGCGGCAGCCGGGGGCGGGGTCTGCCCGGGGAAGGGAGGGGGCGGGGTCTGCCCGGGGAAGGGAGGGGCTTGGCTGGATGGGGCGGGGTCTGCCCGGGGAAGGGGGCGGGGTCTGCCCGGGGAAGGGAGGGGCTTGGCTGGATGGGGCGGGGTCTGCCTGGGAACGGGGCGAGGTCTGGCCGGCGAAGGGAGGGGCTTGGCTGGAAGGGGTGGGGTCTGCCTGGCAAGGGGGCGGGGTCTGGCCAGTGAAGGGAGGGGCTTGGCTGGAAGGGGCGGGGTCTGCCTGGGAACGGGGCGAGGTCTGGCCGGCGAAGGGAGGGGCTTGGCTGGAAGGGGCGGGGTCTGCCTGGGAACGGGGCGAGGTCTGGCCGGTGAAGGGAGGGGCTTGGGTGGAAGGGGCGGGGTCTGCCTGGGAAGGGGGCGAGGTCTGGCTGGTGAAGGGAGGGGCTTGGCTGGAAGGGGCGGGGTCTGGCCAGTGAAGGGAGGGGCTTGGCTGGAAGGGGTGGGGTCTGCCTGGGAACGGGGCGAGGTCTGGCCGGTGAAGGGAGGGGCTTGGCTGGAAGGGGCGGGGTCTGCCTGGCAAGGGGGCGGGGTCTGGCCGGCGAAGGGAGGGGCTTGGCTGGAAGGGGCGGGGTCTGCCTGGGAACGGGGCGAGGTCTGGCCGGCGAAGGGAAGGGCTTGGCTGGATGGGGCGGGGTCTGCCTGGGAACGGGGCGAGGTCTGGCCGGTGAAGGGAGGGGCTTGGCTGGAAGGGGCGGGGTCTGCCTGGCAAGGGGGCGGGGTCTGGCCGGCGAAGGGAGGGGCTTGGCTGGAAGGGCGGGGTCTGCCTGGCGAAGGGAGGGGCTTGGCTGGATGGGGCGGGGTCTGCCTGGGAAGGGGGCGGGGTCTGGCCGGTGAAGGGAGGGGCTTGGCTGGAAGGGGTGGGGTCTGCCTGGCAAGGGAGCGGGGTCTGGTGGTCATGGGGAGGGGTCTGCCCTGAAGGTGGAGGGGTTGGCTGGTGTGAGGATCTTGTGGGTGCCCCTTAGTTGCTGTGGTGCTCTAGCCTCAGCCCTGGTCTGAGTGCTCTGGGCAGGACACAGGGTGATGCCCGTGGGGGGGGGGGGGATGGTTCAATCCCCTGCCCCAGTTCAGAGTCCCCTGCAGTCCTGGATGGGGCGTGTGGCACTGGGTGCCCCTGACTATTGTGTCTCTGCAGCTGCAGAAGCTGCTGCAGATGCGCAGGAAGGGGGTGCTGGAGGAGGAGCAGAGAGACAGCAGCAGTGAGCACAGGGGCGATGAAGACGATATTCCTTTGGGACCCCAGTCCAACGTCAGCCTCCTGGACCAGCACCAGCACCTCAAAGAGAAGGCGGAAGGTAGGGGGAGGAGGGGCACTTGTGGCCAGGGCCCAATCTGTGGGCAGTGCCTAACTCACCTTTCCATGGCTCCACAGCGCGCAAGGAGTCGGCCAAGGAGAAGCAGCTGAAGGAGGAGGAGAAGATCCTGGAGAGCGTGGCTGAGGGCCGAGGTGGGTCGGGCTGGGGGAGTGGAGTTGGCTGAGGTGACATTCTCTCCCCTTCCCTTCCTGGCGCTGGTGAAGGGACAAGGACAAGGCAGTGGTGCTTGCACTGTCCCCATGCGGAAGCCTGGCCAGCTGGTGCCAAGCCGCCTGGTGCCCACCTCTCCCGGGTGAGAGACAGAGCCATTCTGTTGGGTGTTGCTGACCCAGTGGGCCCTTTCCTGTCACTGTGTGTGCGCTCCCCCGACAACCCCACTGCCGGTTCCCTTGTCCAAGCCGCATGGGCCTAGCTCCGGGAGCTGTGCCGATCCCGTCTGTTCTTCTGCAGCTCTGATGTCTGTGAAGGAGATGGCGAAGGGCATCACCTACGACGATCCAATTAAAACCAGGTGAGCCCCAGGGCCCTGTCGCGCTAGGCTTTGCCCTTTTGTGACCAGCTTGCAGCTGCTCTTTGCTCCTCAGCATCCTCCCCTGGGGAGCTGTCCCCGGATGCAGTGCGCTGCTCCCGCAGAGCAGCAGGGCTGGGCGCTCCAGGTGGGGAATGGGCAGCAGCCTGGCGAGCGGGGCTACGGCTTCTCCCAGGGTCCAGCAAGGGAACAACAGGAACCCAGCCCGTGGAAATACTGCTCCCTAACTTGTACCGCAGCGGGTGCACTGACCCCGAGCCTGGCTGGGACGGATGGAAATTCCATGGCCACAAAGAAACCAGCCTTTGCCAGGAAATTAGGGTTGATGCTACAGAATGTGGCAGTTGATCCCAGCGTGCCACAGCGCACGGGAGCTCAGCCGCAGCTCCCACACCTGGCCACTCTGCTCTGGGGGCAGTTCAGCTCCTGCTCCCACACCTGGCCACCCTGCTCTGTGCCCAGTTCGGCTCCTCTGCTCCCACACCTGGCCACCCTGCTCTGGGCGCAGTTCGGCTCCTCTGCTCCCACACCTGGCCACCCTGCTCTGGGCGCAGTTCGGCTCCTCTGCTCCCACACCTGGCCACCCTGCTCTGGGCCCAGTTCGGCTCCTCTGCTCCCACACCTGGCCACCCTGCTCTGGGCCCAGTTCGGCTCCTCTGCTCCCACACCTGGCCACCCTGCTCTGGGCGCCCTTCGGCTCCTCTGCTCCCACACCTGGCCACCCTGCTCTGGGCCCAGTTCGGCTCCTCTGCTCCCACACCTGGCCACCCTGCTCTGGGCCCAGTTCTGCTCCTCTGCTCCCACACCTGGCCACCCTGCTCTGGGCGCAGTTCGGCTCCTCTGCTCCCACACCTGGCCACCCTGCTCTGGGCGCCCTTCGGCTCCTCTGCTCCCACACCTGGCCACCCTGCTCTGGGCCCAGTTCTGCTCCTCTGCTCCCACACCGGGCCACCCTGCTCTGGGCCCAGTTCTGCTCCTCTGCTCCCACACCTGGCCACCCTGCTCTGGGCCCAGTTCGGCTCCTGTGCTTTGGAAGTGGGTTGTACATGCAGCTGCTGAGGGACGCAAGCTTAGGGCTGTGTTCTCTCCTCGTGGGTCGCCCCAGCTCTTGCATTTGTGCCATTGGCACCTGAAATCCTGGGCGTCCGGGATCAAGTACACAGCTTGGCCAGTTCGCCTGCTGCCTTCCCATGCGAAGGTGGCAAGTGCAGCTCAGGTCAGCCTGGCATTCCCCACCCTTCCTGAGCTCTCCCTTGCCCCTTTCTCAGCTGGAAGGCCCCACGGTACATCCTGGGCATGTCAGAGGCACGGCACAATCGCGTGCGCAGGAAGTACCACATCCTGGTGGAGGGCGAGGGCATCCCACCGCCCATCAAGAGCTTCAAGGAGATGAAGTTCCCAGCAGGTGATGTGGGGGTGGGGGAGTTGTCTGTGGGGCGCCGGTGGGGGGGGTCACATCGCTGGGCAGTGGGGAAGCGACTCAGCCACGGCAATAGAGCCCTGCGCAGGTATCCACGGATCGCCGGAGCCAGAGCCGCAGCTGTGGGAAGCAGGGCTCTAGCTGCCAGCCACTCGTGCGCTGCTGACACGCCCCGTCACCTTCTGTCCGCAGCTATCCTGAGGGGCCTCAAGAAAAAGGGAATCCAGCAGCCGACTCCCATCCAGATCCAGGGAATCCCCACCATGTGAGTGCTGCCTTCCTCAGCTCCGTGGCCCCTGGCCCCACTGCCGCGTCCTCCACCCCCGCAGCCTGGGCACGGGGCTTCTCGGTGCTCACCCGCTGCCCATGTCTCTGCAGCCTGTCTGGCAGGGACATGATCGGCATCGCGTTCACCGGCTCGGGGAAGACGCTCGTGTTCACGCTGCCCGTCATCATGTTCTGCCTGGAGCAGGAGAAACGGCTGCCCTTCAGCAAGAGAGAGGGGCCCTACGGGCTCATCATCTGCCCCTCTGTGAGTGGCTCGGCTCCCGGTGGGATCTGGGCGGGGGTCGGAGGGGTGCCGGGCTGACGGCCTCCTCCCCTGCAGAGGGAGCTGGCCCGGCAGACCCATGGCATCCTGGAGTACTACTGCCGCCTGCTGCAGGAAGACAGCCTGCCCGTGCTGCGCTGCGCCCTCTGCATCGGGGGCATGTCTGTCAAGGAGCAGATGGAAACCATCAAACAGTAAGCCCCGCCCTTGGGAAGGCCCCGCCTCCCGGCCGCCTTCCCGCCCTGCATCCTGCCCCGCCTCCCGGCCTTCTTCCTGCCCCGCCTCCTGGCCTTCTTCCCGCCCTGCATCCTGCCCCACCTCCCCGGCCTTCCTGCCCCGCCTCCCGGCCTTCTTCCCGCCCTGCATCCTGCCCCACCTCCCCGGCCTTCCTGCCCCGCCTCCCGGCCTTCCTGCCCCGCCTCCCGGCCTTCTTCCCGGCCTCCTTCCTGCCCCGCCTCCCGGCCTCCTTCCCGCCCTGCATCCCGCCCCGCCTCCCGGCCTTCTTCCCGCCCTGCATCCTGCCCCGCCTCCCCGGCCTTCTTCCCGCCCCACCTCCCCGGCCTTCTTCCCGGCCTTCTTCCTGCCCCGCCTCCCGGCCTTCTTCCCGCCCTGCATCCTGCCCCGCCTCCCGGCCTTCCTGCCCCGCCTCCCGGCCTTCTTCCCGGCCTCCTTCCTGCCCCACCTCCCGGCCTCCTTCCTGCCCCGCCTCCCGGCCTCCTTCCCGCCCTGCATCCCGCCCCGCCTCCCGGCCTTCTTCCCGCCCTGCATCCTGCCCCGCCTCCCGGCCTTCCTGCCCCGCCTCCCGGCCTTCTTCCCGCCCTGCATCCCGCCCCGCCTCCCCGGCCTTCCTGCCCCACCTCCCCGGCCTCCTTCCCGCCCTGCATCCCGCCCCGCCTCCCGGCCTTCTTCCCGCCCTGCATCCTGCCCCGCCTCCCGGCCTTCTTCCCGCCCCGCCTCCCGGCCTTCCTGCCCCGCCTCCCGGCCTTCTTCCCGCCCCGCCTCCCGGCCTTCCTGCCCCGCCTCCCGGCCTTCTTCCCGCCCTGCATCCCGCCCCGCCTCCCCGGCCTTCCTGCCCCGCCTCCCAGCCTTCTTCCCGGCCTTCTTCCCGCCCCGCCTCCCGGCCTTCTTCCCGCCCCGCCTCCCGGCCTTCTTCCCGCCCCGCCTCCCGGCCTTCTTCCCGGCCTTCTTCCCGCCCCACCTCCCCGGCCTTCTTCCCGGCCTTCTTCCTGCCCCGCCTCCCGGCCTTCTTCCTGCCCCGCCTCCCGGCCTTCTTCCCGCCCTGCATCCTGCCCCACCTCCCCGGCCTTCCTGCCCCGCCTCCCGGCCTTCCTGCCCCGCCTCCTTCCTGCCCCACCTCCCGGCCTCCTTCCTGCCCCGCCTCCCGGCCTTCCTGCCCCGCCTCCCGGCCTCCTTCCCGCCCTGCATCCTGCCCCACCTCCCCGGCCTTCTTCCCGCCCCGCCTCCCGGCCTTCTTCCCGCCCCGCCTCCCCGGCCTTCTTCCCGCCCCGCCTCCCGGCCTTCTTCCCGCCCCGCCTCCCCGGCCTTCTTCCCACCCTGCATCCTGCCCCACCTCCCCGGCCTTCTTCCCGCCCTGCATCCTGCCCCGCCTCCCGGCCTTCTTCCTGCCCCGCCTCCCGGCCTCCTTCCCGCCCTGCATCCTGCCCCGCCTCCCGGCCTCCTTCCCGCCCTGCATCCTGCCCCGCCTCCCGGCCTTCTTCCCGGCCTTCTTCCTGCCCCGCCTCCCGGCCTTCTTCCCGCCCCACCTCCCCGGCCTTCTTCCCGCCCCGCATCCCGCCCTGCCTCCCGGCCTTCTTCCTGCCCCACCTCCCCGACCTTCTTCCCGCCCTGCATCCTGCCCTGCCTCCCGGCCTTCTTCCCGCCCCGCCTCCCGGCCTTCTTCCTGCCCCACCTCCCCGGCCTTCTTCCTGGCCTTCTTCCTGCCCCGCCTCCCGGCCTTCTTCCCGCCCCGCATCCCGCCCTGCCTCCCGGCCTTCTTCCTGCCCCACCTCCCCGACCTTCTTCCCGCCCTGCATCCTGCCCTGCCTCCCGGCCTTCTTCCTGCCCCGCCTCCCGGCCTTCTTCCCGGCCTTCTTCCTGCCCCGCCTCCCCGGCCTTCTTCCCGGCCTTCTTCCTGCCCCGCCTCCCGGCCTTCTTCCCGCCCTGCTTCCTGCCCCGCCTCCCGGCCTGCATCCTGCCCCGCCTCCCGGCCTTCTTCCTGCCCTGCATCCTGCCCCGCCTCCCGGCCTTCTTCCTGCCCCGCCTCCCGGCCTTCTTCCCGCCCTGCATCCTGCCCTGCCTCCCGGCCTTCTTCCCGCCCTGCATCCTGCCCCGCCTCCCGGCCTTCTTCCCGCCCTGCATCCTGCCCCGCCTCCCGGCCTTCTTCCTGCCCCGCCTCCCGGCCTCCTTCCCGCCCTGCATCCTGCCCCGCCTCCCGGCCTTCTTCCCGCCCTGCATCCTGCCCCGCCTCCCGGCCTTCTTCCTGCCCCGCCTCCCGGCCTTCTTCCCGCCCTGCATCCTGCCCTGCCTCCCGGCCTTCTTCCCGCCCTGCATCCTGCCCTGCCTCCCGGCCTTCTTCCTGCCCCGCCTCCCGGCCTTCTTCCTGCCCTGCCTCCCGGCCTTCTTCCTGCCCCACCTCCCCGGCCTTCCTGCCCCGCCTCCCGGCCTTCTTCCCACCCTGCATCCTGCCCCACCTCCCCGGCCTTCCTGCCCCACCTCCCCGGCCTTCTTCCCGGCCTTCTTCCCGCCCCACCTCCCCGGCCTTCTTCCCTTCCCGCCCCGCCTCCCGGCCTTCTTCCCGCCCCGCATCCCGCCCTGTCTCCCACCCCGCCTCCCGGCTTTCTTCCCGCCCCACCTTCCCGGCCTTCTTCCCGCCCTTCTTGCCCCACCTCCCAGCCCCCTTCTGACCTCGCTCCCAACCCTCGCCCTGCCTCCTGCCCTGTGTAGGGACTCTGGTGCCAGCCCTCTTCCCGCCCCGCCCATGAGCAGCAGCCCATCTCGCTGGGTGCCCCAAGGGCAGGGTTCTGAGGCTGCTGAGCGGGCCAGCCTGAGTGTGATGTGCTGTTGTGGGGCCTGCCCACAGCAAGGGGGTCGGGCGTGGGGAGCAGCTCGGGGGCCCCTCACCCCTGCATCCAGAGTGCACAGGACCCTGAGGCTGCCCACCTGCTCTGCAGCGGCGTGCACATGATGGTGGCTACCCCCGGCCGCCTCATGGACCTGCTGCAGAAGAAGATGGTGAGCCTGGACATTTGTCGCTACCTGGCCCTGGACGAGGCCGACAGGATGATCGACATGGGCTTCGAGGGAGACATCCGCACCATCTTCTCCTACTTCAAGGTAGCTAGCGGGCAGGGGAGGCTGGGGGCCGGGCAGGGTTAAATCCTTTAGTCACAGTCCCTGGCCTCGCCCACTCAGGAGCTTGGGGGCGCGGTGCCGGCTCGGCTCTCTACCCCGGGGCCTCGCTGGCTGGCATGGAGCACAGGTCCTGCCTGGCTGGGCTAACGGTTTCCCTGTTGGAGCCCAGTGGCCCCTGCCCTTGGCACCGTGTCTCTGGCCGCCCTGGCGAGCCGAGCCCAGTCTCCTGCCGTGCTGCCCGGCCTGCTGGCGTAAAGCTGGGCTCCAAGGGCCCCTGTGTGGGGACTAGCAGGGCTGCCCAGCCCCGGCTGGCCAGTGCAGAGACCAGCACCCCATTGGTTGTGCTGGCTGATGGACCACACTAACTCCCCCGGGCCTGGGCGCAGGGCCAGAGGCAGACCCTTCTCTTCAGTGCCACCATGCCCAAGAAGATCCAGAACTTTGCCAAAAGCGCCCTGGTGAAGCCCATCACCATCAACGTGGGACGAGCTGGAGCGGCCAGCCTGGACGTCATACAGGTGAGCTGCCAGCAGGGGGCGCTCCCACACGGCCTGCGCTGGCTGCCAGCATCCGCTGTCCAGGGCCCTGAGCTCCGGGGCCCTGAGCCGCGCGCTGTGCTTGTGCCCAGGAAGTGGAGTACGTGAAGGAGGAAGCCAAGATGGTGTACCTGCTGGAGTGCCTGCAGAAGACCCCGCCGCCGGTGAGTCCTGCACACGGGGAGGGGGCAGACAGGCCCTGGGCCCAGAGCAGGTCTCAGTGCTGCCGCCCTGTGGCAGGTGCTGATCTTTGCGGAGAAGAAGGCCGACGTTGACGCCATCCACGAGTACCTGCTGCTGAAGGGCGTGGAAGCGGTGGCCATACATGGAGGCAAAGGTCAGTGAGGGCACAGGCACCGTCCCCACAGAGCAGCAGCCAGTCCCAGCATGCACTGCTTCCGGGGCGCCTCAGAAGGGTTGGCGGCCTGGCCCCACGCACTGGGCCGTGGGCGCAGAAACGACGGGAGGTGGCGGAGCTGGGCCTGCACCGCTTGTCGCCCGGCTCCCTGCGCTGGGCCTTCCCCATGGAACGCCCTGGCGGGCTCCAGAGCCTTGCAGGCCGCAGCCTCAGAGCGAGCTTGGGAGGCCAGTCCCAGCTGGGAATTCTGGGGCTGAGGGGCTCTGCTTGGGTCGTGCCTGACTCCGGCCGGGGGAAGTTCCCTGCCTGCAGGGCCTCCCTCCCTGACCCCCCCCTTGCTTCCCTGGGACCCCTTCTGCACCCAGCCTCCCTCCCTGACCCCCCCCTTCGCTGCCCTGAGCCCCCTTGTGCACCCAGCCTCCCTCCCTGACCCCCCCTCGCTGCCCTGAGCCCCCTTCTGCACCCAGCCTCCCTCCCTGACCCCCCCTTCGCTGCCCTGAGCCCCCTTGTGCACCCAGCCTCCCTCCCTACCCCCCCCCCTTCGCTGCCCTGAGCCCCCTTGTGCACCCAGCCTCCCTCCCTACCCCCCCTCGCTGCCCTGAGCCCCCTTCTGCACCCAGCCTCCCTCCCTGACCCCCCCTTCGCTGCCCTGAGCCCCCTTGTGCACCCAGCCTCCCTCCCTACCCCCCCTCGCTGCCCTGAGCCCCCTTCTGCACCCAGCCTCCCTCCCTGACCCCCCCTTCGCTGCCCTGAGCCCCCTTGTGCACCCAGCCTCCCTCCCTACCCCCCCCTCGCTGCCCTGAGCCCCCTTCTGCACCCAGCCTCCCTCCCTGACCCCGCCCTCGCTGCCCTGAGCCCCCTTCTGCACCCAGCCTCCCTCCCTGACCCCCCCCTCGCTGCCCTGGGCCCCCTTCTGCACCCAGCCTCCCTCCCTGACCCCCCCTTCGCTGCCCTGAGCCCCCTTGTGCACCCAGCCTCCCTCCCTGACCCCCCCTTCGCTGCCCTGAGCCCCCTTGTGCACCCAGCCTCCCTCCCTACCCCCCCTCGCTGCCCTGAGCCCCCTTCTGCACCCAGCCTCCCTCCCTGACCCCGCCCTCGCTGCCCTGAGCCCCCTTCTGCACCCAGCCTCCCTCCCTGACCCCCCCTCGCTGCCCTGGGCCCCCTTCTGCACCCAGCCTCCCTCCCTGACCCCCCCTTCGCTGCCCTGAGCCCCCTTGTGCACCCAGCCTCCCTCCCTGACCCCGCCCTCGCTGCCCTGGGCCCCCTTGTGCACCCAGCCTCCCTCCCTGACCCCCCCTTCGCTGCCCTGGGCCCCCTTCTGCACCCAGCCTCCCTCCCTGACCCCCCCTCGCTGCCCTGGGCCCCCTTCGGCACCCAGCCTCCCTCCCTGGCCCCCCCCCTCGCTGCCCTGGGCCCCCTTCTGCACCCAGCCTCCCTCCCTGACCCCCCCCCTCGCTGCCCTGGGCCCCCTTCGGCACCCAGCCTCCCTCCCTGACCCCCCCCCTCGCTGCCCTGGGCCCCCTTCGGCACCCAGCCTCCCTCCCTGACCCCCCCCCTCGCTGCCCTGAGCCCCCTTCTGCACCCAGCCTCCCTCCTAGACACCCCCCCCTCGCTGCCCTGGGCCCCCTTGTGCACCCAGCCTCCCTCCCAAACCCCCCCATCACTACCCTGCAGCCTTGGCTCTTGGTCGGGCGCCCTGCCTGCTGGGCCCCCGCCGGGAGCGTGTCAGGGAAGCAGGAGGCAGCCAGCAGGTAGACCTGGGCAGGGCAGGGCATGGGAGGGAGGGGGTGGATACCCCTTGCACAGAGCAGGTGGCCCCTGCGTGCATCCGCTGCCATGGCCACAGCGCTACGGGAGTCCCGTGGTGTCCCTGGGGTGCTTGAGGGAATGCCGTGGGGCAGGGTGCAGAGTCCGGACCGGGCAGCTCCCAGGCCTCTGCCGGTGACAAGCGGCCGCCCCATGGGAGGGTCTGGCTAGGGCTTGCCCCTCGCTCTGGCTACGGTGGTGGGGGTGGGGGCGGGCTCCTGGCTGGAGGAGCTGCCCCTCACCAGCCCTCTGTCCTGGGGCCCGCAGACCAGGAGGAGCGGACGAAGGCCATCGAGGCCTTCCGGGAGGGGAAGAAGGACGTCCTGGTTGCTACCGACGTTGCCTCCAAGGGCTTGGATTTCCCGGCCATCCAGCACGTCATCAACTACGACATGCCGGAGGAGATCGAGAACTACGGTAGGGCGGGCCGGGGCCGGGAGGGGGGCGCCTGCTCGTGGCCAGGGCCTGACTCTCTCTCCCCGCAGTTCACAGAATTGGGCGCACGGGCCGCTCGGGGAACACCGGCGTTGCCACCACCTTCATCAACAAGGCCTGTGGTGAGAGGCGCGGGGCGTGGCAGCCGGCTGTGGGAGTGGGCATGGCCGGGTGGGCCTGTGGTGAGAGGCGCGGGGCGTGGCAGCCGGCTGTGGGAGCTGGGCATGGCCGGGTGGGCCTGTGGTGAGAGGCGCGGGCGTGGCAGCCGGCTGTGGGAGCTGGGCATGGCCGGGTGGGCCTGTGGTGAGAGGCGCGGGGCGTGGCAGCCGGCTGTGGGAGTGGGCATGGCTGGGTGGGCCTGTGGTGAGAGGCGCGGGCGTGGCAGCCGGCTGTGGGAGTGGGCATGGCCGGGTGGGCCTGTGGTGAGAGGCGCGGGGCGTGGCAGCCGGCTGTGGGAGCTGGGCATGGCCGGGTGGGCCTGTGGTGAGAGGCGCGGGCGTGGCAGCCGGCTGTGGGAGCTGGGCATGGCCGGGTGGGCCTGTGGTGAGAGGCGCGGGGCGTGGCAGCCGGCTGTGGGAGTGGGCATGGCTGGGTGGGCCTGTGGTGAGAGGCGCGGGCGTGGCAGCCGGCTGTGGGAGTGGGCATGGCCGGGTGGGCCTGTGGTGAGAGGCGCGGGCGTGGCAGCCGGCTGTGGGAGTGGGCATGGCCGGGTGGGCCTGTGGTGAGAGGCGCGGGGCGTGGCAGCCGGCTGTGGGAGTGGGCATGGCTGGGTGGGCCTGTGGTGAGAGGCGCGGGCGTGGCAGCCGGCTGTGGGAGTGGGCATGGCCGGGTGGGCCTGTGGTGAGAGGCGCGGGGCGTGGCAGCCGGCTGTGGGAGCTGGGCATGGCCGGGTGGGCCTGTGGTGAGAGGCGCGGGCGTGGCAGCCGGCTGTGGGAGCTGGGCATGGCCGGGTGGGCCTGTGGTGAGAGGCGCGGGGCGTGGCAGCCGGCTGTGGGAGTGGGCATGGCTGGGTGGGCCTGTGGTGAGAGGCGCGGGCGTGGCAGCTGGCTGTGGGAGTGGGCATGGCCGGGTGGGCCTGTGGTGAGAGGCGCGGGGCGTGGCAGCCGGCTGTGGGAGCTGGGCATGGCCGGGTGGGCCTGTGGTGAGAGGCGCGGGCGTGGCAGCCGGCTGTGGGAGTGGGCATGGCTGGGTGGGCCTGTGGAGCGGGGCGGGTGTCGCTGTCCCCAGCGTGGCTGGTTCCGGCCCCTGCAGCCTCGGCTGGGTGGGCCTGTGGTGAGAGGCGCGGGGCATGGCAGCCGGCTGTGGGAGTGGGCATGGCTGGGTGGGCCTGTGGTGAGAGGCGCGGGCGTGGCAGCCGGCTGTGGGAGTGGGCATGGCTGGGTGGGCCTGTGGTGAGAGGCGCGGGCGTGGCAGCCGGCTGTGGGAGTGGGCATGGCTGGGTGGGCCTGTGGTGAGAGGCGCGGGGCGTGGCAGCCGGCTGTGGGAGCTGGGCATGGCCGGGTGGGCCTGTGGTGAGAGGCGCGGGCGTGGCAGCCGGCTGTGGGAGCTGGGCATGGCCGGGTGGGCCTGTGGTGAGAGGCGCGGGCGTGGCAGCCGGCTGTGGGAGCTGGGCATGGCCGGGTGGGCCTGTGGTGAGAGGCGCGGGGGTGGCAGCCGGCTGTGGGAGTGGGCATGGCTGGGTGGGCCTGTGGTGAGAGGCGCGGGCGTGGCAGCCGGCTGTGGGAGTGGGCATGGCTGGGTGGGCCTGTGGTGAGAGGCGCGGGGGTGGCAGCCGGCTGTGGGAGCTGGGCATGGCTGGGTGGGCCTGTGGTGAGAGGCGCGGGGGTGGCAGCCGGCTGTGGGAGTGGGCATGGCCGGGTGGGCCTGTGGTGAGAGGCGCGGGGCGTGGCAGCCGGCTGTGGGAGTGGGCATGGCCGGGTGGGCCTGTGGTGAGAGGCGCGGGGGTGGCAGCCGGCTGTGGGAGTGGGCATGGCCGGGTGGGCCTGTGGTGAGAGGCGCGGGCGTGGCAGCCGGCTGTGGGAGTGGGCATGGCCGGGTGGGCCTGTGGTGAGAGGCGCGGGCGTGGCAGCCGGCTGTGGGAGTGGGCATGGCTGGGTGGGCCTGTGGAGCGGGGCGGGTGTCGCTGTCCCCAGCGTGGCTGGTTCCGGCCCCTGCAGCCTCGGCTGGGTGGGCATGGCCCTCTGTCCCGCTGTGCCCAGGCCGGCACGGTTCTCAGCTTCCTCTCTGCCCAGATGAGTCCGTGCTCATGGACCTGAAGGCGCTGCTGCTGGAGGCCAAGCAGAAGGTGCCGCCGGTGCTGCAGGTGCTGCACTGCGGGGACGAGACCATGCTGGATATTGGAGGTGAGGGGCTGGGCGGGGCGCTCGGCTCCACCCCCTGCTCTGCCACTGCTGGGCTGCTCCCCTGGCCTGCCTCTGACCCCTCCCTCCTTGCAGGCGAGAGGGGCTGTGCCTTCTGTGGGGGCCTGGGCCACCGCATCACGGAGTGCCCCAAGCTGGAAGCCATGCAGACCAAGCAAGTCAGCAACATCGGCCGCAAGGACTACCTGGCGCACAGCTCCATGGACTTCTAGGCCGGGCGCGTGGCCCGGCCGTCGCTCCCGGGAGAGGAAGCCTCTGCTCTGCTGCAACGGCCCATTGCATCAGCCTGCCAGCACGGGGCCACCCAGCCGCAGCCTCCCGGCCTGGCCCAGGGGCGCCCTGCCCTGTCCCGTCCCGGGGCTCCGGCCGGGGGGCTGAGGGGTGGTTGTGCTGGCCTAGGCAGTCAGGCGCCCTGGCTGCGGAGGGCTGGGCAGAGGGGCCGCGTCTGGCTGCTGGCCCGGCCCCTGCCGCCCCGCCTGCCGCAAAGGGGAAGTTAGTGAGAAGGGAAGTCTCCTGCGCGCTCGCTCCACCACAGCAGCCAGCGGCTCCTTCCCGGCACCGCGGCCGGCCGGGCCATGGAGACCCCCGTGAAGGCCGGGCCCCTCTATGTCCAGCACTTCAGATTTGGAAAGGTAAAGGGGGCGGCGGGCCCCAGCTCGTGGGGGCTAGGAAAGGGCGAGGGGCTGAGCCGAAGGAGGGGCAGCAGGGGCTGTCACCACCCCAGGACTGACCATGGTGGCACACGGGGATACGTGGGGGGCCTGCCAGCGGGGCCCCAGCTCCAGCCTGTGTTGTGTGACTTGCGCTGAAGTGTTAATAAACAGATTGGGAACAGCGTGCGGGGCTGGGGACGTGCGCTGGGAGCCCCGCTGTGGCGAGATGCGGGGGGCGTGGCGGGCGCCTGGGCCCTGGGCGCTGCAGGGGAGCGGGAGGTAACAGCCGTGGGGGTTCCTGCGTTCCGGCCGTGCGGAGCCCTGCCTGGCCCGGGGAGAGGGGCAGCGTGCAGCCCTCGCGCTCCACTGAGCTGTCAGAGGTTGGGGTTCACGTGGGCTACGGGAGAGCCGCTGGCGTCTGCAGGAGGAGCGGGGCTGGGGCTCTCCCGGGAAGGCCCCTGTCCCATGGAGCAGCTTTGGCACCGTGCGCTTCGGGGCTTCGTCCTGGCCCTCAGCCGCCTCTGCAGCCCGGGGCCTGGCCAGCCAGCGCCTCGCAGGCAGGCTCGGCCCGCGCCCAAGTGCTCGCTGCTGGCCAACACGCAGGCAGGCTCGGCCCGCGCCCAAGTGCTCGCTGCTGGCCAACACGCAGGCAGGCTCGGCCCGCGCCCAAGTGCTCGCTGGTGGCCAACACGCAGGCAGGCTCGGCCCGCGCCCAAGTGCTCGTTGGTGGCCAACACGCAGGCAGGCTCGGCCCGCGCCCAAGTGCTCGCTGGTGGCCAACACGCAGGCAGGCTCGGCCCGCGCCCAAGTGCTCGCTGGTGGCCAACACGCAGGCAGGCTCGGCCCGCGCCCAAGTGCTCGCTGGTGGCCAACACGCAGGCAGGCTCGGCCCGCGCCCAAGTGCTCGCTGGTGGCCAACACGCAGGCAGGCTCGGCCCGCGCCCAAGTGCTCGCTGCTGGCCAACACGCAGGCAGGCTCGGCCCGCGCCCAAGTGCTCGCTGGTGGCCAACACGCAGGCAGGCGCAGAGGAAAGCGGGGAACCCCGGGGCGCCCCGGCGCGGTTCCCCTGCGTGCCCGAAAGCAGCGCTGCTGCCCTGGGAGCCGCCCCTCGTGTTACCAGCACACGCAGCTCTGCCCGGGCGCTGCCCGTCGGTCGCACGCTCCTCTGCCCTGCCCCCTCCCGGGCGCTGCCGGTCGGTCGCACGCTCCTCTGCCCTGCCCCCTCCCGGGCGCTGCCGGTCGGTCGCACGCTCCTCTGCCCTGCCCCCTCCCCGGGCGCTGCCCGTTGGCCGCACGCTCCTCTGCCCTGCCCCCTCCCGGGCGCTGCCGGTCGGTCGCACGCTCCTCTGCCCTGCCCCCTCCCGGGCGCTGCCGGTCGGTCGCACGCTCCTCTGCCCTGCCCCCTCCCCGGGCGCTGCCCGTTGGCCGCACGCTCCTCTGCCCTGCCCCCTCCCGGGCGCTGCCGGTCGGTCGCACGCTCCTCTGCCCTGCCCCCTCCCGGGCGCTGCCGGTCGGTCGCACGCTCCTCTGCCCTGCCCCCTCCCCGGGCGCTGCCCGTCGGTCGCACGCTCCTCTGCCCTGCCCCCTCCCGGGCGCTGCCGGTCGGTCGCACGCTCCTCTGCCCTGCCCCCTCCCGGGCGCTGCCGGTCGGTCGCACGCTCCTCTGCCCTGCCCCCTCCCCGGGCGCTGCCCGTCGGTCGCACGCTCCTCTGCCCTGCCCCCTCCCCGGGCGCTGCCCGTCGGTCGCACGCTCCTCTGCCCTGCCCCCTCCCGGGCGCTGCCGGTCGGTCGCACGCTCCTCTGCCCTGCCCCCTCCCCGGGCGCTGCCCGTCGGTCGCACGCTCCTCTGCCCTGCCCCCTCCCCGGGCGCTGCCCGTCGGTCGCACGCTCCTCTGCCCTGCCCCCTCCCCGGGCGCTGCCCGTCGGTCGCACGCTCCTCTGCCCTGCCCCCTCCCGGGCGCTGCCGGTCGGTCGCACGCTCCTCTGCCCTGCCCCCTCCCGGGCGCTGCCGGTCGGTCGCACGCTCCTCTGCCCTGCCCCCTCCCGGGCGCTGCCGGTCGGTCGCACGCTCCTCTGCCCTGCCCCCTCCCGGGCGCTGCCCGTTGGTCGCACGCTCCTCTGCCCTGCCCCCTCCCGGGCGCTGCCCGTTGGCCGCACGCTCCTCTGCCCTGCCCCCTCCCGGGCGCTGCCGGTCGGCCGCACGCTCCTCTGCCCTGCCCCCTCCCGGGCGCTGCCCGTCGGTCGCACGCTCCTCTGCCCTGCCCCCTCCCCGGGCGCTGCCGGTCGGTCGCACGCTCCTCTGCCCTGCCCCCTCCCGGGCGCTGCCCGTTGGTCGCACGCTCCTCTGCCCTGCCCCCTCCCCGGCGCTGCCCGTCGGTCGCACGCTCCTCTGCCCTGCCCCCTCCCGGGCGCTGCCCGTTGGCCGCACGCTCCTCTGCCCTGCCCCCTCCCGGGCGCTGCCCGTTGGCCGCACGCTCCTCTGCCCTGCCCCCTCCCCGGGCGCTGCCGGTCGGTCGCACGCTCCTCTGCCCTGCCCCCTCCCCGGGCGCTGCCGGTCGGTCGCACGCTCCTCTGCCCTGCCCCCTCCCCGGGCGCTGCCGGTCGGTCGCACGCTCCTCTGCCCTGCCCCCTCCCGGGCGCTGCCCGTCGGTCGCACGCTCCTCTGCCCTGCCCCCTCCCGGGCGCTGCCCGTCGGTCGCACGCTCCTCTGCCCTGCCCCCTCCCGGGCACTTCAGCCAGGTGCTGGCTGACAGACCTTCCCCAGGGAGGATGTGGCTGCTGCTGGCTGCAGGGCCTGGCCCAGGCAGCAGGTGTGGGGCTGCTCTGAGAACAAATGGCTCAAAATGGCTTCATTTGCATCAAGCTAGCGGCTAAAAACAACCCCAGAGCCAAGGGCACAGGCCTAGCGCAGGCCGGGGCAGCTAACGGGAGCGGCTGGGACCCGCCCAGGGCTGAGTACAGCGTGCTGCCCCGGGGGCCCTGGACTGGCTGGGGCAGCTAACGGGAGCGGCTGGGACCCGCCCAGGGCTGAGTACAGCGTGCTGCCCCGGGGGCCCTGGACTGGCCGGGGCAGCTAACGGGAGCGGCTGGGACCCGCTGAGGGCTGAGTACAGCGTGCTGCCCCGGGGGCCCTGGACTGGCTGGGGCAGCTAACGGGAGCGGCTGGGACCCGCCCAGGGCTGAGTACAGCGTGCTGCCCCGGGGGCCCTGGACTGGCCGGGGCAGCTAACGGGAGCGGCTGGGACCCGCCCAGGGCTGAGTACAGCGTGCTGCCCCGGGGGCCCTGGACTGGCCGGGGCAGCTAACGGGAGCGGCTGGGACCCGCCCAGGGCTGAGTACAGCGTGCTGCCCCGGGGGCCCTGGACTGGCCGGGGCAGCTAACGGGAGCGGCTGGGACCCGCCCAGGGCTGAGTACAGCGTGCTGCCCCGGGGGCCCTGGACTGGCCGGGGCAGCTAACGGGAGCGGCTGGGACCCTTCGAGGGCTGAGTACAGCGTGCTGCCCCGGGGGCCCTGGACTGGCCGGGGCAGCTAACGGGAGCGGCTGGGACCCTTCCAGGGCTGAGTACAGCGTGCTGCCCCGGGGGCCCTGGACTGGCCGGGGCAGCTAACGGGTGCGGCAGGGACTCGCTGAGGGCTGAGTACAGCGTGCTGCCCCGGGGGCCCTGGACTGGCCGGGGCAGCTAACGGGTGCGGCTGGGACCCTTCCAGGGCTGAGTACAGCGTGCTGCCCCGGGGGCCCTGGACTGGCCGGGGCAGCTAACGGGTGCGGCTGGGACCCTTCCAAGGCTGAGTACAGCGTGCTGCCCCGGGGGCCCTGGACTGGCCGGGGCAGCTAACGGGTGCGGCTGGGACCCGCCCAGGGCTGAGTACAGCGTGCTGCCCCGGGGGCCCTGGACTGGCCGGGGCAGCTAACGGGAGCGGCTGGGACCCGCCCAGGGCTGAGTACAGCGTGCTGCCCCGGGGGCCCTGGACTGGCCGGGGCAGCTAACGGGTGCGGCAGGGACTCGCTCTCGGGGGCTTGCCGGCTGCGTGGCCGGGGGACTCAACACCTGCCTGGGTGGGGAAAGCCAGCCGAGCAGTGGCGGGGGTTGGGCCCTGGGATGTAGCTGCCAGCTGCCTAGAAGCTCTATGGAATTGCCTCTCCCCATAGGGCTCCTCCGTGCTCCAGGCACATGCACAAGGAGCTGATGCTCCCAATGCAGAGTAAGATCCAGGCCTCTGCAAGCCCAGGGGCCTAGGAAGGGGTCAGCCGTCAGCCTGGCCAGCAGCCAGCGTGCCCCCCACCCTCCAGGCTTTCTCGCTAGAGCCAAGTGCAGCCGCTCTCCTTAGGGAGGACCAGTCCAGCGCAGCTGCAGGGGTGCTAAGGGCGGCGGTAACGCTGCAAAAGGGCTGAAGAAGACGGAGGAATTGGAGCAAGACCAGAGGCCACCCAGTGACAAAGCTGCTGGAAGGACAAGAACAGTGGCCACTGGGGGGGGAAGAACCAGGGTTCAGGCCTGGCTCTCAGCGCATGAGCCATACCGGTGTGGTGTGGCAGTGAGAGGCTGTCCCCACGCTGGGGGGTGGGCAGGCGCGTCTGGCCAACGGACACCACACGCTGGAGTCAGGCTGTCCGAACAATCCCTGCCAGGGGTCCGGGTGTACTTGGGGTCAGCCCCAGTGCAGAGGCTAGGCTGCACCGTTCCTGCAGGCCTGTCCAGCCCCCATCTGCAGGTCTGTGGGCCCCCTGTCTCCTGGTCCCGGCCTCTGAGCCGGGAGCCACTCTGGCGACTCTCGTCCTGCCCCCCCAGAAGTGCTGGCGGAAGGTGGGGGCCCAGCTCTTCGCCACCAGCCCCTGTGGCATTGCCCGGCTGGAGACGTCCGACGCCCGGGACGACGGCTCCGTGCCGGAGAAGGCCTCTCTGCGGAAGTCTGAGCGCCGGGTCATCCGGCTGGCAGACTGCGTCTCCGTGGGGCTGGCGGACGCCCCCAGCTGCCCGAAGGACACGGCTGCCTTCTGCCTGAACACCGTGGAGAAGAGCTACGTGCTGGCAGCCGAGCGGCGGGACGAGTGGGTGTGCCAGCTCTGCCAGCTGGCCTTCCAGGTAGTGCCCAGCCAGCGCCACCCCGCTCAGCCACAGCCGCACTCCCCTCACATCCCCCGGGCACTGGTGCAGCCCCTCCTGCCCCGGGCAATGGCATGTCCCCGTCACCCGGCCCCTGGAGTGCTGGCAAGGCCCTTGCCCTGGGTGCCTCTGAGCTGGCGGCACCTTACTGCCCACATTTGGGTGCCGGGGGGCGGTACCTGATGTGACGGGCAGCGCAGCTGACGGGGGGACTCTGCTTTCAGTGCACTAAGGAGCCAGCGCCTGGCAGCGCCTGGGAACCCCCTGGGTCCGATCTCCACGTGCAAGAAAACGCCCTCTACTCATCCTGGCAGGACCGTACGTACAGCCGGGGCAAAGCGTGGGTCGGACACGGACCCCAGCAGCAGAGAGGGAGGGGGCTGGGACCAGAGACTTAGGGGTTGGAGGGAGGCTGGGGGGGGCGGGGCTGCATTGGGTGACCAGATACACCAATTTTATAGAGAAAGTCCTGACAGTTGAGGCTTTGCCTTGTGTGGGCATCGATCTCTCTCCGTACCCCTCCCAAACTTTAACACTCGCTTTCTGGTCACCCTAGGGGCTCAGGGACCAGGAATGGCTGGAGATGGGGCAGGAGGCTGGGGGGATGCAGTGGGGCTGGGCAGTGACCCTGGCAGGACACAGTGGGGCTGGGATGTGACTGGCTGGCAGGATGCTGTGTGGCTTGGTGGTGAGGGAGGAATGCTGTGGGGCCAGGCAGTGACTCGCTGGCAGGATGCAGTGGGGCCAGGCAGTGATGAGCTGGTGGTATGTAGTGGGCCGTGGCAGTCAGGGGAGCACAATGGGGCTGGCAGTGCGGGGGGGGGGGGAATGCAGTGGAACCAGGCAGTGAGTCTAGCAGTGGGGTTGGGCTGTGAGGGGGGATGCAGTAGAGCTGGGCAGTAGGGGGGAATGCAGTGGAGCCGAGAACTGCTGGGGTGCAATGGAGCCGGGCAGTGAAGCTGAGCGGTGAGGGGTATATGCAGTGGACGACTGCAATGGGGGGATGCAGTGGGGCTGGGCAGTGACTGTGGCAGTGGAGCACAACAATGGGGGGTTGCAGTGGAGCCGGGCAGTGAGGGGGGATGCAGTGGAGCCGGGTAGTGAAGCTGAGCGGTGAGGGGGGATGCAGTGGGGCCGGGCAGTGAGGGGGGATGCAGTGGAGCCAGGTAGTGAAGCTGAGCGGTGAGGGGGGATGCAGTGGAGCCGGGCAGTGAGGGGGATGCAGTGGGGCTGGGCACTGAGGCACGGCAGTGGGGCCGGGCAGTGAGCAGACAGTGATGGGAGATGCAGTGGGGCCAGGTAGTGCGGCCAGGCAGTGACTGTGGCAGTGGGGCCGGGCAGTGAGGGGGGATGCAGTGGGGCAGTGGGGCCGGGCAGCGAGCAGACAGTGACGGGGGATGCAGTGGGGCCGGGCAGTGCGGCCAGGCAGTGACTGTGGCAGTGAAGCCGGGCAGTGAGGGGGGGATGCAGTGGGACCGGGCAGTGCGGCCAGGCAGTGACTGTGGCAGTGGAGCCGGGCAGTGGGGCCGGGCACTGAGGGGGGATGCAGTGGGGCCGGGCAGTGCAGCCAGGCAGTGACTGTGGCAGTGGAGCCAGGCAGTGAGGGGGGATGCAGTGGGGCCGGGCAGTGACTGGGGCAGTGGGGCAGTGGGGCCGGGCAGCGAGCAGACAGTGACGGGGGATGCAGTGGGGCCGGGCAGTGCGGCCAGGCAGTGACTGTGGCAGTGGGGCCGGGCAGCGAGGGGGGATGCGGCGGGGCCGGGCAGCGAGGGGGGATGCGGCGGGGCCGGGCAGCGAGGGGGGATGCGGCGGGGCCGGGCAGCGAGGGGGGATGCAGCGGGGACGGGCAGCGAGGACGGGCAGCGAGGGGGGATGCGGCGGGGCCGGGCAGCGAGGGGGGATGCGGCGGGGCCGGGCAGCGAGGGGGGATGCAGCGGGGACGGGCAGCGAGGACGGGCAGCGAGGGGGGATGCGGGGGGGCCGGGCAGCGAGGGGGGATGCGGCGGGGCCGGGCAGCGAGGGGGATGCAGTGAGGGGGGATGCAGCGGGGCTGGGCAGTGAGGGGGGATGCAGTGAGGGGGATGCAGCGGGGCCGGGCAGTGAGGGGGATGCAGCAGGGCCGGGCAGGGAGGGGGATGCAGTGAGGGGGGATGCAGCGGGGCTGGGCAGTGAGGGGGATGCAGCGGGGCCGGGCAGTGAGGGGGATGCAGCAGGGCCGGGCAGGGAGGGGGATGCAGTGAGGGGGGATGCAGCGGGGCTGGGCAGGGAGGGGGATGCAGTGAGGGGGATGCAGCGGGGCCGGGCAGTGAGGGGGATGCGGCGGGGCCGGGCAGCGAGGGGGGATGCGGCGGGGCCGGGCAGCGAGGGGGGATGCGGCGGGGCCGGGCAGTGAGGGGGATGCAGTGGGGCAGCGGGGCCGGGCAGTGAGGGGGATGCGGCGGGGCCGGGCAGTGAGGGGGATGCAGTGGGGCAGCGGGGCCGGGCAGCGAGGGGAGATGCAGTGGGGCCGGGCAGTGAGGGGGATGCAGTGGGGCAGCGGGGCCGGGCAGCGAGGGGGGATGCGGCGGGGCCGGGCAGCGAGGGGGGATGCGGCGGGGCCGGGCAGCGAGGGGGGATGCGGCGGGGCCGGGCAGCGAGGGGGATGCAGTGGGGCAGCGGGGCCGGGCAGCGAGGGGAGATGCAGTGGGGCCGGGCAGTGAGGGGGATGCAGTGGGGCAGCGGGGCCGGGCAGCGAGGGGGGATGCAGTGGGGCCGGGCAGTGAGGGGGGATGCAGTGGGGCCGGGCAGCGAGGGGGGATGCAGTGGGGCCGGGCAGTGAGGGGGATGCAGTGGGGCAGCGGGGCCGGGCAGTGAGGGGGGATGCGGCGGGGCCGGGCAGCGAGGGGGGATGCGGCGGGGCCGGGCAGCGAGGGGGATGCGGGGGGGCCGGGCAGCGAGGGGGATGCAGCGGGGCAGCGGGGCCAGGCAGTGAGGGGGGATGCAGTGGGGCCGGGCAGTGAGGGGGATGCAGCGGGGCAGCGGGGCCGGGCAGCGAGGGGGGATGCGGCGGGGCCGGGCAGCGAGGGGGGATGCGGCGGGGCCGGGCAGCGAGGGGGATGCGGGGGGGCCGGGCAGCGAGGGGATGCGGCGGGGCCGGGCAGCGAGGGGGGATGCAGCGGGGCAGCGGGGCCAGGCAGTGAGGGGGGATGCAGTGGGGCCGGGCAGCGAGGGGGGATGCAGCGGGGCAGCGGGGCCGGGCAGCGAGGGGGGATGCGGCGGGGCTGGGCAGCGAGGGGGATGCAGTGGGGCCGGGCAGCGAGGGGGGATGCGGCGGGGCTGGGCAGCGAGGGGGATGCAGTGGGGCCGGGCAGCGACTGGTGTGTTGGTTTTCCCGCAGTGAGCGAGTTCCAGGTGCTGGTGCACAGGACAGACGCCTCCGCCAGGTGCGGCCTGAGCGGACGCTACCTGCTGGCCGCCTTGCCCGAGGGGCTCGTGCTGAAGGCCCCCGAGTCCCGCCAGCTCCTCCTGGCCTGGCCCTACCACTTCCTGCGCAAGTTTGGCCATGACAAGGTACCGAGGCGCCGCCGCCCGCGGAGCCAGGCCCCCCCGCCGGGGCACTGCCCCTAACGCTGCCCTGTGCTCCCCGCAGGCCACGTTCTCCTTCGAGGCCGGCCGCCGCTGCGACTCGGGCGAGGGCGTCTTCACCATGGGCACCGGCCGGGCGCCGGAGCTGTGCAGCCTGGTCTCCGCAGCCATTGCCCGCCAGAGCGGCAGCCGGGCCCAGGCTCCGGAGGCGCCGCGCTCCACGCCAGGCACGGGCCCCCAGCTGCGCAGCGCCCTGAGCCTGGAGGAAGCGCCGCCCCCCTGGGCCCTGGAGAGGCCAGCTCTGCCGGCGGGGCACTGCCCGGAGCGCGGCCAGGCCCTGCCCTGCGCCCTGGAGCCTGGGGGCCACGCAGGGGCCGGAGCTGAGCCCCCCCTTGTCTACGCCTCCATCCGCAGGGGCCTGCAGCCCCCGCTGCTCATGCCCTGGGGCGAAGCCGAGGACGAGCCGCGGGGGGAGGGGGCGTCCTGGGGGGAGCGGCCCCCAGTCTCTGAACACCTCTACGAGAACCTCTGCGCCCTGGAGGGGGAGGGGCCCTCGGGCCTGGACTCCAGGGGGTCCCCGGAAGGGAGCAGCATCGCCTCGGCCCCCATCTATGACAACAGCTGCATGGTGGCCAAGCGCTGGAGCAGCCCCTCCCTGGAGGCCCAGTACAGGCGGCTGCTGGAGCTGGACGGGCAGGGGGGCGGGGAGGAGGAGGGCGAGGGGCAGGCCCTCGTCAGCGCCCTCCCCAAGGGCAGAGCTAGCAGTGGCCTCAAGAAACTCGTCACCCTCCTGAGCCGCGAGGCAGCCCCCAAGGCGCCTGGCACGTCCCCCAGCGGCCTGGACAGGGCCTAGCCCCCGGCCCTCCCCTCCAGCAGTCACTAGTCGCCTGCAGCACCTGTTGGCGCAGGGCCATTCAGCCACGGCCCATTGGGGGCCCCTCCCCTGCCCTTAGCCTCCTTCCCGGGCCTGCAGCCGGCGCTTGGCTCTGCAGAGGACGGGCCCAGGCCTCGGCTGCCAGGATCCAGCCCCAGCTGTTGCCTGGGTCCAGGTGGCCCACGAGGGTGTCTGCAGCAATCACACCCCTTGTCCCACCACCTAGATACTGGGCAGCTCAGGGAAACTGAGGCACTCTGGTCCCCCACAACATTCCGAAAAGCTCCCTTAGGGCCCGGGTGAGGCCGGAATAGGGCAGGATGGAGCCCAGCATGTGCTGCGCCAACCCCTGGCAGATTGGATCCCCACCCTGTGGGTCCCATCTCCTGGAGGCTTCACTCTGCCCAGTGCAGCACTGGGCAACTGAACCTGGTGTGCCTGGGCATCCGGCTCCTGCTGCTGGCTCTGAGCTGGCACCTGCCAGCAGCCCCTCCTACATGGGCGGGTGTGCAGAGCCTGCAGCCGGAGCCGGGCCCACCGCAGGCTCTGTGCCCCTGGCTGCTGGAGCCCTGGTGGGGAAGGGGCCTGGCCAGAGGGCGAAGACGCAGCCCCGCAGACAGCGCTGGCTCAGGCCCTGGGCCGTGCTCCCTGGCGGGGATTGGGGAGAAGCAGACTGATCAGTAGCTGTGCATAAAGGGCCCCTCCGCGTCGGGCCCAGCGGCTTTGGCCAGCGGGGGCTGGGACGCGCGTTCCGAGTGGTTCTGACTCGCTCCCTTGTGACCGGCCCCGGGGATCCCGGCGATGTTGCGCACGGAAACGTTTTGCCTGCGGACGGGGGCTGGAAACGGGAAGGGCCGTGTTCCGAGAGATTTGCCTTCGTCTGCTTTTGAAAAAATGAAAATTCCTGTTTGGCAAACTGGTGCTGCCTTTGCGGGTGCTTGCTCAGGCGGGTTCAGCTCAGGCGCGCCGGCAGGAAGCCAGGTTCCCTGCCCCGCACCCCGGCACGAGGCCCTGGCTGCGACCCTGCCGCCCCACGGCCCCTCCTTCCCTGGCGCCAGTGATGCCCGTGGGACTGCGGCTCTACAAGCGCCGGGCTCCCTCGTGCTCCCGGCGTCACCAGGAGTTCGCAGGACCAGGGCTTCAACCCTGCAGGTCTTGCCTCGGGCGTGGCACCGAGTGACCCCCACGACTCGCGTCTGGTGCCTGGGGCAGCCACCACTGACAAGCGCTCGCCCCGAAAGGAGCCTGGAGCCACAGGCCGCGTGAGCCGGCGCGTCGGGCCCCGTCCGCAGTCAGAGGCGACTCCGCCGCCAGTCGAGTGGAAGGTTTCTCGGGTCTCCGACACGGGGCAGCGCAGGCTCCACGTTAACACCGGAGCCGGGGCAGAGCCTTAGTCCTCCTGGGGGGGCTCACAGGCCCCTGAGCCCCCCCGTCCTGCTCCCTTCATGCTTCCCCCAGCCAAGCCTGCCCCAGCTCCCAGACCCTGCCCCCACCTCCCTTCCTTTGTGTGGCTGTGGCGAGGAGCCCCCGGCCGCAGCAAGAGGAGACTCTGCCAGCCAGCAGGACAGGCGGGACGTGGTCACAGGAGTCGGGGCCAGGCAGCCTCAGGCCCTGGACCCCAGCACTCGGCTTAGTCTCCTCCTCATGTCATCCCAGCCCCCTGGCCCTGCCCCCAGCCAGGTGCCCCCCTCCGCCCCCCTCCCTTTGTCTCTCCCTGGGAAGAGCCTTGTTACCTGCTCAGGCCGGGCCTGGGTGCCTGGGCCGATCCCCACGTGGGTGAGTCCGTGGGAACCGCGCAGCAGCACAGCCAGGTGGGGACACGGAGTTCCAGAGCACACCGCCCCCTGCTGCATCACACCATGGCTCAGCCGCAGGGTCCGGCAGCGTGGCCCCTTCGGTCCAGGGCTGGCGCCGAAGAAGGGACCCTCATGGCACCAGTGCTCCCCAAGGCCTCCACCCAGTGCCCCTCCCAGTCCCTGGCCTGGCTCCAAGGCAGCCACGCCCTCTCGGCCTCCCCAAGGGGCGAGCCATGGGCGATGGGTCCGGTCCTACGCCAGCCGCCTTCGAGAAGGACACGGGCCTCACCCAGGAACAGGGCCTGTCTCCTGCCAGCCTCCCAGGGAAGCCGGTCACCTTGGGCCCTCCAGTTCCAGCCCCAGTGCGGTCACAGGGAAAACCGCCCGTCTGACTCCCGGCACCATGCCCACAGCTGGTCCCGTGGGCGGGCCCTGCTCGCGCTCTGCCCGTCCTCGGGATCGGCACCGGGGGTTCTGCCTCGCTGGCGGCACGGGGCCCGCTGCTCCCGGCTCAGCACCGCTCCTTGGGGTCAGGGACTTAGCCCAGCACCAGCCCTTGGAGCGGCACCGCTCTTCAGCCGCCTCCAGCCACCATCTGGACACGGTGTGCAGGCCTGCTCCGGTACTGGCCTTAGCTTGGTATTCGCGGGTCCGCTCGCCCCCCCCGACGGCGACGTGGGGCTGGATCCCGCTCGCCCCCCCCGACAGCAACATGGGGCTGGGTCCCGCTCGCCCCCCCCGACAGCAACATGGGGCTGGGTCCCGCTCGCCACCCCCCCCGACGGCGACGTGGGTCGGGGTCCCGCTGGCCCCCCCCGACGGCAACATGGGGCTGGGTCCCGCTCACCCCCCCCGACGGCAACATGGGGCTGGGTCCCGCTCGCCACCCCCCGACGGCGACGTGGGGCTGGGTCCCGCTCGCCTCCCCCCGACGGCGACGTGGGGCTGGATCCCGCTCGCCCCCCCCCGACGGCAACATGGGGCTGGGTCCCGCTCGCCTCCCCCTGACGGCAACATGGGGCTGGGTCCCGCTCGCCTCCCCCTGACGGCGACGTGGGTTGGGGTCCCGCTCGCCCCCCCCGACGGTAACATGGGGCTGGGTCCCGCTCGCCACCCCCCCCGACGGCGACGTGGGTCGGGGTCCTGCTCGCCTCCCCCGACGGCGACGTGGGGCTGGATCCCGCTCGCCCCCCCCGACGGCGACGTGGGTCGGGGTCCCGCTCGCCCCCCCCGACGGCGACGTGGGGCTGGGTCCCGCTCGCCTCCCTCCGACGGCGATGTGGGGCTGGATCCCGCTCGCCCCCCCCGACGGCGCCGTGGGCCTGGGTCCCACTTGCCCCTCCCCCCAGCGACATGGGCCTGGGTCCTGCTCGCTGCCTGTAACGGTGCGTTGGGGTTTTCCCGTCTCCTGCACCCCCATAATGGCATGAAGAGACTCCACCAGCCAGTAGAACAGAGGGTCTGTCTACACTACCCCGCTAGTTCGAACTAGGAGGGTAATGTAGGCATACCGCACTTGCAAATGAAGCCCGGGATTTGAATTTCCTGGGCTTCATTTGCATAAGCCGGCCAGCGCCATTTTTAAATGCCGGCTAGTTCGAACCCCGTGCCGCGCGGCTACACGCAGCACGGGCTAGATAGTGCGGAATGGTTTGCTAGTTCGAACTATGTAGCCCGTGCTGCGTGTAGCCGCGTGGCACGGGGCTCGAACTAGCCGGCATTTAAAAATGGCGCCGGCCGGCTTATGCAAATGAAGCCTGGGAAATTCAAATCCCGGGCTCCATTAGCAAGTGCGGTTGCCTCCATTACCCCGCTAGTTCGAACTAGGCTGCTGGTGTAGACAGACCCTGAGGGAGTTTATTGCCTCTCCAGGATACAGCACAGCACAGATGCAGTCTGGTTCCAGGGCAGGCCTAGGATGCCTCAGGCCCCCTTGAGATGGGGGGAGACTGGGCCCCTAAACTCCAGCCCCTTTCCCTAGGCTGTCTCCTCCATGCTCCCAGACAGAAACTAACCAACTCTCTTCCAGCCCTGCCCCCCAGCCAGGACAGCATCCCCCTTCCTTTGTTCCTCTCCATGGGGGTGTCTGGTCAGACAGGTTTGGAGCCCCCTTTGCATAATGACTCACCCCCTGCCCTGCTGGATCTTGCTGCCGCCAGCAGAGGTCGCCCACAGCCCACTGCCCAGCATAGCAGCCAGCAAGGTACCCCCCCACGTCACTGTTCTCCCCCCTCCGAGAGTGAACTGAGCGGGGTCACTCCGCTCGTGACCTGGGGAAGTTCGGTCCCCCCCACGGGACAGCTCGTCGGCGATGACGTTGGCCTCCCCTTGACGTGGGTCACTTCCATGTCGTAGTCCTGCAGGAGCAGGCTCCACCGCAGCAGCTTGGCGTTCGTCCCTTTCATCTGGTGCAGCCAGGTCAGGGGGCAGTGGTCGGTGAACACCGTGAAACGCCGGCCAAACAGGTACGGCTGCAGCTTTTGCAGGGCCCACACCATGGCCAGGCGTCCCTCTCCACGGCCGCGTAGCTCCGCTCCCGGGGCAGCAGCTTCCTGCTCAGGTACGATGGGGTGACGCTCCCCCTTCTCGTCCGCCTGCATCAGCACCGCCCCCAGCCCGGTGTCCGAGGCGTCAGTAAACACGATAAAGGGCTTGTCGAAGTCTGGGTTTACCAGCACTGGGGCCTTGGCCAGGGCTCCCTTCAGTGCACAGAGAGCCCTCTGGCACTGCTCCGTCCAGACCACCCTGTCGGGCCTCCCCTTCCTGCACAGCTCTGTGATCGGGGCAGCGATGGAGCTGAAGTTGGGCACAAACCTCCGGTAGTACCCCGCCATCCCAATGAAAGCCTGGACCTGCTTCTTGGTCTGGGGCACAGGCCAGTCCCGGATGGCCTCCACTTTGGCCGGCTCTGGCTTCAAGCAGCCACTCCCCACCTTATGGCCCAGGTAGGACACTTCGGCCATTCCAACCTTGCACTTCCCAGCCTTTACGGTCAGCCCAGCCTCCCTCAGCCGATCCAGTACCTGGCTGACCTGGGCCACGTGGTCCTCCCAGGACTGGCTGAAGACGCAGATGTCATCGATGTACGCTAGGGCACAGTTCTCCATTCCCCGCAGCAGCTGGTCCACCAGGCGCTGGAAGGTGGCCGGCGCCCCTTTGAGGCCAAAGGGCTGGACCAGGAACTCATAGAGCCCCAGTGGCGTGATGAAAGCCGACTTCAGTCTGGCCTCCTGGTCTAGCAGCACCTGCCAGTAGCCCTTGGTGAGGTCCAGGGTGGTGAGATAGCGAGCTCCCCCCAGCTTGTCCAGGAGCTCGTCAGGCCTTGGCATCGGGTAGGCGTCGGACACCGTGATGGCGTTGAGCTTCCGGTAGTCCACGCAGAACCGGATCGACCCGTCCTTCTTGGGAACCAGCACCACGGGAGAGGCCCAGGGGCTGGAGGACGGCTGGATCACCCCCAGGGCCAACATGTCCTGGACCTCTCTCTCCAGGTCCTGGGCTGTTTTCCCTGTGACTCTGAATGGGGAGCAGCACACCGGGGGGGTGAGTGCCCGTCTGCACCCGGTGGACAGCCAGGCTGGTGAGACCAGGCTTGTCAGAGAACAGCTGCTGGCGGGAGCGCAGCACCTCCCGGATCTCGGCCTGCTGGGCCGGGGTGAGCTGGTCCGAGAGGGAAATTGACTCCAGCGAAGAGTCCTCTCCGGTCCCAGGGAACAGGCCCACCAGGGGATCCTCCCCCTGCTCCTCCCAGGGCTTACACACGGCCAGCACCGAGTTCTCCCTGCCCCAGTACGGCTTCATCATGTTAACATGATATACCCGCTGGCCGCGCGTCCGGCCCGTCAGCTCCACCACGTAGTCACCTCGTTCAGCTGCTTAACCACCTTGAAGGGGCCGTCCCAGGCGGCTTGCAGCTTGTTCTTCTGCACAGGGATCAGGTCCCCAGTAGTGTAGGCACGGGCCCGTGCATTGCGGTCGTACCAGACCTTCTGCTTCCTCTGGGCCCTGCTCAGGTTCTCCGCTCTGCCATGGCCAACTCATGCTGTCTCTGCCTCTCTCGGTCCTGGCGGTCCCTCTCTCGGTCCTCTACTTCCAATTCCTTCATCTGCAGCTGGATCGCCAGCCACCGCAGTTCTGCTGGGCTGGCCCCTGCCCTAGATGGGCTACAGCTTGCAGGTCTCCCGGGGGAAGCTGTCACGTCTCTCCGGCAGGCTCCAGTGCTCCGCCCCCTTTCAGAGCCTAACACACTCTCAGGGGGGGTCTGGCTGCTTCCCCTGGGGACAAGATCCTGGCCCTGTGGCTGGTCATTCTCTTCCAGCCAGGCAATCAGCTGGGCCTTGGTTGCTTTCCGCACAGGCAAGCCCCTCTCTCTGCACAGCCCCACCAGCTCTGCCTTCAAGAGTCGGGCGTAGGCCATCTGCCCGCTGGGCCCCTCGGTGCAGACTCACCAGCCTAGTGCTGCAGCGCCCCACGATTCCCAGGAACCGCTTCGCTCTGTCTCCAGCACGCCTGGCTCCAGGGCTCTTGCTTCTACTGCGCCTTGTCGCTCGCCGCTGGAAGCTCCATCCACGGGGTGCAGTGCATCCCACTTCTGACACCAGTGTGATGGCGCATGGGGGTTTTCCCCTCTCCTGCACCCCCGTAATGGCACGGACAGACTCCACCAGCCAGTAGAACAGAGGAAGTTTATTGCCTCTCCAGGATACAGCACAGCACAGATGGAATCTGGTTCCAGGGCAGGCCTAGGATGCCTCAGCCCCCCTTGAGATGGGGGAGTCTTGGCTCCTAAATCCCAGCCTGGTGCCTAGGCTGCTTCCTCCATGCTCCCAGACAGAGACTAAGGAACTCTCCTTCAGCCCTGCCCCCAGCCAGGGCAGCATCCCCCTTCCTTTGCCCCTCTCCCTGGGGGTAGCTGGTCAGACAAGTTGAGAGACCCCTTTGCATAGTGACTCATCCCCTGCCCTGCTGGGCCGTGCTGCAGACAGCAGGGGTCGCCCACAGCCCACTGCCCAGCACAGCAACCAGCAAGGTGCCCCCCCACTACGTCACACTGCCCCCCCCCGACGGCGACGTGGGTCTGGGTTATGCTCCCCCCCCCCGACAGCGACGTGGGTCTGGGTCCCGCTCGCCCCCCCCCGACGGCGACGTGGGTCTGGGTCCCGCTAGCCCCCCCCGACGGCGACGTGGGTCTGGGTCCCGCTCGCCCCCCCCGACGGCGACGTGGGTCTGGGTCCCGCTCGCCCCCCCCCGACGGCGACGTGGGTCTGGGTCCCGCTCGCCCCCCCCCGACGGCGACGTGGGTCTGGGTCCCGCTCGCCCCCCCCGACGGCAACGTGGGGCTGGGTCCCGCTCGCCCCCCCCGACGGCGACGTGGGTCTGGGTCCCGCTCGCCTCCCCCGACGGCGACGTGGGTCTGGGTCCTGCTCGCCTCCCCCGACGGCGACGTGGGTCTGGGTCCTGCTCGCCGCGCCCGTCCTGATGGGTCTCAGCTCAGTCCACTGTCCGGACGCAGCCAGCATGGATTGTGGTCCTGCCCCGTCTTCCTCATGTCTCCTGGCACCCTCTGTCCAGACTGGCCTGGCCCCACCTTGGCCTCCGTTTGGCTCCTGCGCCTTCCCTCCCTGAGCTCCGGACAGCGCCGCTCCCCAGCCCTGTGTCTGAGCTCGCTCTGTTCCGCAGGGGCTCAGGTCACCCGCCGCGCGCTCGCTCCCGACGGGCTGGTCCGGCCGCACTGCCCCCCGTTTGCCAGAAGTGCTGGCTTCGCCCTCGCGGCCCGAGCTCACGGGAAATGATGCGATTCTGCTCGCTCGGGGGCTCAGGGTCTCTGGCCGACATGCTCCGGAACCCCTGCTGGACCGGCCTGCTCCACGCCCGCCCCCCATTCCCACGGCCCACGAGGCACTCCTTGGGGAACAGTATCCAGATAGCCCCGGCCTGAGCACAGCTACACGGGTCCCCAGCCCTCCTGGCGCTCTCGGTACCACTGCCCGTTCCACGCCCTCTGCTCTTGCACGCATCACACCTCCGCTTCCCGGACCCGCATCTCCCGCGGGGCTGAACCCCGGAGCCGGTCCATCAGGCCCTTCCCAACAGGCTAAGTGAGCGTGCCCCTCTCGTCAGCCTGTCCCTCCAGGACCGGAATCCCAGGGTCCCTGCAGGCCTGTGAACTGCACCAGACCCCCCCAACAGACCGGCTCCAACAGCTCCCGCCTTCCTGGATCAGGAGGCCCGACAGGGTGGTCTGGACGGAGCAGTGCCGGGGGCTCTCTGTGCACTGAAGGGAGCCCTGGCCAAGGCCCCAGTGCTGGTAAACCCAGACTTCGACAAGCCCTTTATCGTGTTTACGGACGCCTCGGACACCGGGCTGGGGGCGGTGCTGATGCAGGCGGACGAGAAGGGGGAGCGTCACCCCATCGTGTACCTGAGCAGGAAGCTGCTGCCCCGGGAGCGGAGCTACGCGACCGTGGAGAGGGACGCCTGGCCATGGTGTGGGCCCTGCAAAAGCTGCAGCCGTACCTGTCTGGCCGGCGTTTCACGGTGTTCACCGACCACTGCCCCCTGACCTGGCTGCACCAGATGAAGGGGACGAACGCCAAGCTGCTGCGGTGGAGCCTGCTCCTGCAGGACGACGACATGGAAGTGACCCACGGCAAGGGGAGGCCAACGTCATCGCCGACGCGCTGTCCCGTGGGGGGGCCCGAACCTCCCCAGGTCACGAGCGGAGTGACCCTGCTCAGTTCGCTCTCGGCGGGGGAGAGAGGTGATGCAGTGTCCGTACCTTGCTGTGGGCGACCCCTACTGGCCTCTGGCTGTGAGCACGGCCCAGCGGGGGGGGGGAGGGGGGGCCTGGAGGGCCCCCATGGCAGTGACCGAACCGGTCCTACCGGCTAAGGGAAGGGAGTGTTGGGGGAGGGGCAGTTTAGGGGCTGGGATCATGACGGAGACAGACTAAGGAGGGGGCTGGGAGTCTAGGGGCCCAGGCACCCCACCTCCAGGGGGCTGAGGCATCCTGGCCCTGCCTCCTGTAGCCACGTCCCGTCTGTGCTGGGCTGTCTCCGGGAGCAGCACTAAACCCCCCTGTTCTACCGGCTGGTGGGGTCTGTTCTGGCTGCTCTGGGGCTGCAGGGTCGGGGGGGACCCCAAATCGCCGTCTCCCCTGCTTGGCGGCTAGTTCGGCTTTCCCTGCGGGGCCTGCCGGTCTCTGTTTTCATGAGCCCTGCAAGGGCATGGACAGGCTCCACGCGCTGGTCCCGCTCCCAGCCCCTGCTTGGGATTGCAGCCAGGGTCCCCCCTTTGAGCCCGTGGCCACGTTCACTGCTTTACCTCTCCTTGTCCCTGCCTCCGCCAGACAGGGCTGAGCTCCCTGCCCCAACGCGCCTTCCACCAGGACAAGGCCTCTGCCTTCCACGCTGGCCAGGGCCTTTTCCTCCCGTCTTCTCCGTGAAGCCTCGGCAGCGCTCCCGGGAGCAACAGCTGCATTCGCTTGAGGTCCTTTGGCGCAGCCTCGTGCTGCTGGTGGCGGTGGCGGTGGCGGGCCGGATGAAGGCTGCCCGTCTCGTCGCTGGGCCTCTGCACGTGTCAGGGCCTCGCTGAGCTCTCCGCCACCTCACCCGGGTTCTGGCCCCCGTTCCTCTCCAGGAATCCCTCAGGGCTGCGCCGTGGCCTCGGTCCACGCCTCCCCGTCGCACTGCGCTGCTGCGCCGCGGTGCGTGTCAGCTACACGACTCCCCCGCACCGGGCAGGGCTGGTGCATCCCCTCAATTGGGAAACCCGCGCAGAGGAAAACCTGATGCCTCAGGACCTGCTCTTCTTGGGGAGGTGCTGCTCATGTCCAGCCCACACGCACCCCCCTGTCCTGCCCCCAGGCCGGAGCTGCCAGCAAGGGGGCACCGAGGGGCGGTGGGGTCGGCAGGCTCAGATACAGTGCGCCACACCAGCACTGCTCCGGGGGCTCCGCAGCCGCCCCACCGGGTAGCAGGGAGGGTACTGACTGCCAGTAGCCTGCCCGCGGCGCACACTGAGTAGGGAGAGACACACCCGGGGCCGCGGTGGCAATGGAGTAGCTGCTTTGTCATGGCCTGTTCCCACAGCGAATGCCTTATTTGCAACCCCCCCACCTCTGCTAATGCGAGAGGGCAAGGCAGGGGTGGGCACAGAGTGCGCGCGGGTGAGGGGCAGAGTGGGCACACCACGGGGAGGGCACCCGTCTGGGCGCAAAGCTGAGTCCTATACTGGCTGTGGGAAAAGGGGGTGAATTGCTAAGGATGGTCACAGCAGTCAGTGGAGCTGGGCCTGCTGCCAGCACACAGGGCTGGTTGGTGTGTGTGGGGCACTGCCCAGCCTGTGTGCCCCACAGCAGCAGGGGGAAGGGGCGAGCTGAGAACTGCCTGTTTTTGGGCCACCTGCCGCTACCGGGGTGTGAACACAATGTGTAAATGAATGGAGATTGCCTGTCTCCTAGAACTGGAAGGGACCTCGAGAGGTCATCGAGTCCAGTCCCCTGCCCTCACAGCAGGACCAAAAACCATCCCTGACAGAGTTTTGCCCCAAATGGCCCCCTCGAGGATTGAACTGGCAACCCTGGGCTCGTCTACACTGGCCCCTTTTCCGGAAGGGGCATGGTAATTTTTGAAATCGCAATAGGGAAATGCGCGGGGAATGGAAATATCCCCCGCGGCATGTCAATAAAAATGTCCGCCGCTTTTAGAAAGGCCAGAGAAGAGCGTCCACGTGGCCCCGATCCTCCGGAAAAGCGCCCTTTGCCAGAGGATCTTATTCCGGCTGTGAAGTAGGATATTTCCATCCCCCGCGCATTTCCCTACTGCCATTTCAGAAATTACCATGCCCCTCCGGAAAAGGGGCCAGTGTAGACGGGCCCCTGGGTTTAGCAGACCCAGGCTCAAACCACTGAGCTATCCCCCCTATGTGGGCGGGGTTTGTTGGCCGCGCAGACCCCTCCCCCCGCGGAGCCTGCAGTGCCCCGGTCTAGGCAGTAGGCGAAGCCCCGCAGCGGGAGGACGAGGAGGACTGCGCAGGCGCACCAGGCCGAGCTGGTCTTGGTGAGGCTGCGCTGATTGGCTGAGCGGGCGCGATGGCCCCGCCCCGAGGCTATAGAAGAGACTGGCGGGAGGGGGCCGGCTCAGAGCGTGAGTCTGCCCCGCCCGGAGCCGGCGGCGCGTGCAGGTAACGGGGGGGGGGGGTCTGGCTCCAGCATCCGCGCCCCCCCCCCCCCCCCCCCCCCCCCCCCCCCCGCGGGCGGCTCCGGCCCGCTCGCCCCACGTGTGCTGCCCCCCCTGCAGGGCAGGGCCCCCCCCCGCCTCGTGCTCCTGGCCCGGGGGGGTTGAGCCCCCGCGCCCCGACCTGCCCAGGTGCGCGGCTGCCTGGAGGAAGTGGGCCCTGGAGTGGGGGGCAGGCGGGACCGGGGGGGGGAGAGGCGGGAGCGAGCGGGGGAGGGCAGGGCTGCATTGTCGGGGGGGGGCAGGGCTGCATTGTCGGGGGGGGGGGGGGCAGGGCTGCATTGTTGTGTGGGGGGGGCCAGGGCTGCATTGTCGGGGGGCGCAGGCGGGACCGAGTGGGGGGGGGGGCAGGCACCGGGGGGGGCAGGGCTGCATTGTCGGGGGGGGGGGGGCGGGGGGGGGCAGGGCTGCATTGTCGGGGGGGGCAGGCGGGACCGGGGGGGGGGGCAGGGCTGCATTGTCGGGGGGCGCAGGCGGGACCGAGTGGGGGGGGCAGGGCTGCATTGTCGGGGGGCGCAGGCGGGACCGAGTGGGGGGGGCAGGGCTGCATTGTCGGGGGGCGCAGGCGGGACCGAGTGGGGGGGGGCAGGGCTGCATTGTCGGGGGGCGCAGGCGGGACCGAGTGGGGGGGGCAGGGCTGCATTGTCGGGGGGCGCAGGCGGGACCGAGTGGGGGGGGCAGGGCTGCATTGTCGGGGGGGGGGGGCGCAGTGGGGGGGGGCAGGGCTGCATTGTCGGGGGGCGCAGGCGGGACCGAGTGGGGGGGGCAGGGCTACATTGTCGGGGGGCGCAGGCGGGACCGAGTGGGGGGGGCAGGGCTGCTGCATTGTCGGGGGGCGCAGGCGGGACCGAGTGGGGGGGGCAGGGCTGCAGTGGGGAGGGGGGGGGCAGGGCTGCATTGTCCGGGGGGCGCAGGCGGGACCGAGTGGGGGGGGCAGGGCTGCATTGTCCGGGGGGCGCAGGCGGGACCGAGTGGGGGGGGCAGGGCTGCATTGTCCGGGGGGCGCAGGCGGGACCGAGTGGGGGGGGCAGGGCTGCATTGTCCGGGGGGCGCAGGCGGGACCGAGTGGGGGGGGCAGGGCTGCATTGTCCGGGGGGCGCAGGCGGGACCGAGTGGGGGGGGCAGGGCTGCATTGTCCGGGGGGCGCAGGCGGGACCGAGTGGGGGGGGCAGGGCTGCATTGTCCGGGGGGCGCAGGCGGGACCGAGTGGGGGGGGCAGGGCTGCATTGTCCGGGGGGCGCAGGCGGGACCGAGTGGGGGGGCAGGGCTGCATTGTCCGGGGGGCGCAGGCGGGACCGAGTGGGGGGGGCAGGGCTGCATTGTCCGGGGGGCGCAGGCGGGACCGAGTGGGGGGGGCAGGGCTGCATTGTCCGGGGGGCGCAGGCGGGACCGAGTGGGGGGGGCAGGGCTGCATTGTCCGGGGGGCGCAGGCGGGACCGAGTGGGGGGGGCAGGGCTGCATTGTCGGGGGGCGCAGGCGGGACCGAGTGGGGGGGCAGGGCTGCTCTCAGGCTGGGGGCGGTTTCCATCTGGCTTTCCGGGCCAGCGCAGGGAATGTCTGACGCAGCAGCCCGCCCGCCCGCCCGGCCCTCCCCGCCCGGCCAAGAAGCCCAGGAATATGCCAGTGTCGTCTTACACGCCTTATATAGCCTGCAAGCTGCTGGAGAGCGTGGGGGAGGGCAGCCGGGGCGTGGCGCTAGGTTTGGGGGCAGAGTCCCCACTGCCTCCCTGCTGGCCTGGCACCAGTGCCCGTGGGGATGCGGGGCCCTGCCTGCAGCAGTGTGGGGAAGGCTGGCCGGGGGTTGGTCTTGCCAGCCACAGCTGGGTGGAGCCTGTCCCCAGTGTCCAGTGATGGGTGTGGAGCTGCCCTGCTGTCTCGGGGCGTCCCCTGGGGCAGGGGCCCTTGGGCTAAGTGCTGGGGAGGTTCTCCTGTCTGCTGGCTTGAGCTGGCCTGGCCTTGCCCTGGCGGAGTCGCTGGGGGCTCGGGGGATGGCACTGAGCCCTGGAGGCAGCGCCCTGTCCTGCTCCTAACGGCTGGTCTCCTTCCCTGCAGAGAGCAGCGCCATGGACTCCTATAAAGTGCAGCTGGACGGGCCAGCGCCCTGGGGCTTCAGGCTGCAGGGGGGCAAGGACTTCAACATGCCCCTCTCCATCTCCAGGGTAAGAACGGCAGCCACAGCCCCCGACCAGCTGTGCTGAGGCTCCGCCTCCCCTTCGAGCTGCTGGGCCCAGGCCGGATGCCCTGCAGAGCCCTGGTGGGGCAGGGGAAATAGGGGCCCGGGGAAGGCCCTTCTCCCCAGCCTCGTCCTGTCGGCCCGGGGCTGCTGTGGGGCTGGCGGTGACCCTGGAGCCGACCGGCTCGCTTTGGGCGTGAGGGTTGGAGGGTAAAACCCGCCTCGTGGGACGCCCGCCCTGGGCTCCCCCGGAGGCTCTGCCCGAAGAAAGCCCGTCGGCGCCGGGGCCTCTGGCGTTTGCAGGCACGGGCTCAGGTGGCTGCTTCTGACACTTGTCCCCTGCCGGGCTGCCCCAGTCCTGGGGGCAGGGCTTGCGGTAAGCGGCCGGGTCTGTTCCGACTCAGCTTCTTGCTGGGCACCTCCTCAGAGCCCCGCTGCCCCAAGTGCCTGGCTGGTTCTGAAAGGGCCCGGCCTGGGTCTGTCCCCTGCGGCGTTGGGGGCTGGCTCCGAGCTGTGTGCGTGGCTGCTGTGGCTGCACCGATGCCTTGGCTAGTGAGACCCCCAGGGCCGTGGCTCAGCGTGGGGGGCTGTAGCTGGAGGAAGCCTGTCGGGGTCCCTGTGCAGTAGCTGCTGGCCAGGAGCCCTGACCCACCCTGGTCTATTGGCCTGTGCTCCCCTGTGGCCCCTACAGCACCCAGCTCTGGGGGCCCAGGCCCGGGCCCAGGCCCGGGATTGCCTTATAAGCCCTGGAATGTGGCGCCTCTGTGCTGTTGGAGGCGGGAGCAGGCTGGGGTCTCTGCCTCTGGGCTGCCCAGCCCTGCGAGGGGCTAGTGGCACCACTTGCAGAGGCCGTCTCAGGCCAGGGGGGACCCGGGGGAGGAGCCGTGCTGGAGAGTCCGCCCTCTGCGGGGGGCAGCTGCAGGGACCTCCTTGGCCAGCGCCCGGCGGGGGGCAGCAGGAGCCTGGCATTCGGGGCGGTGCCCAGGCCTGGCTCTTGGGCATGGCCGAGGGGGCAGAGGCACACAGCCTGCTGGGCAGGGCAGGTAGAGGAGAGCTGGGGGCTGCAGTGTCTGCTCCCCATGTTCTTGCTGGAGCCCTGGCTGGCTCCCCCTTGCTCAGCTCTGCGCCCGCAGGCCCAGCGCTCCTCAGCTGATGACAGCCGCCCCCGTGCGCGGCGAGGTCCCTGCAGAGGCCTGGGGTGCTGGGGTGCCCCAGGGGCAGGGAAGCTGCAGGCGGGTGCTGATGGCCCAGCATTTGGGGACTGAGCAGTGTGTCCAGGAGGGCTGGAGGGCCAGGACTTGCCTGCAGAGGGGCTCCATGGGGCCTCACCCACAGCAGCGGGGGCTCTGGAGTGGGGCTGCTGCACCACAGTGGCTTGGGGCTTCCAGCTCTGCCTCGGGGGTGGCTGTTGCTCTGAGTGGAAGCTGAGGGCTTTCGGGGCGTCAGTGCCGGGGAGGACGGGGCAGGCCCTCGGCGGGGGTTGGGCTGTGCGGGGGAGGGGGCTGAGGGCTTTTGGGGCGTCGGTGCCGGGGAGGACGGGGCAGGCCCTGGGCGGGGGTTGGGCTGTGCGGGGGAGGGGGCTGAGGGCTTTCGGGGCGTCGGTGCCGGGGAGGACGGGGCAGGCCCTCGGCGGGGGCTGGGCTGTGCAGGGGGAGGGGGCTGAGGGCTTTCGGGGCGTCGGTGCCGGGGAGGACGGGGCAGGCCCTCGGCGGGGGCTGGGCTGTGCAGGGGGAGGGGGCTGAGGGCTTTCGGGGCGTCGGTGCCGGGGAGGACGGGGCAGGCCCTCGGCGGGGGCTGGGCTGTGCAGGGGGAGGGGGCTGAGGGCTTTCGGGGCGTCGGTGCCGGGGAGGACGGGGCAGGCCCTCGGCGGGGGCTGGGCTGTGCGGGGGAGGGGGCTGAGGGCTTTCGGGGCGTCGGTGCCGGGGAGGACGGGGCAGGCCCTCGGCGGGGGCTGGGCTGTGCGGGGGAGGGGGGCTGAGGGCTTTCGGGGCGTCGGTGCCGGGGAGGACGGGGCAGGCCCTCGGCGGGGGTTGGGCTGTGCTGGGGGAGGGGGCTGAGGGCTTTCGGGGCGTCGGTGCCGGGGAGGACGGGGCAGGCCCTCGGCGGGTGCTCGGCTGTGCTGGGGGAGGGGGGCTGAGGGCTTTCGGGGCGTCGGTGCCGGGGAGGACGGGGCAGGCCCTGGGCGGGGGCTGGGCTGTGCTGGGGGGGGGGCTGAGGGCTTTCGGGGTGCCGGGGAGGACGGGGCAGGCCCTCGGCGGGGGCTGGGCTGTGCGGGGGGAGGGGGCTGAGGGCTTTCGGGGCGTCGGTGCCGGGGAGGACGGGGCAGGCCCTCGGCGGGGGTTGGGCTGTGCTGGGGGAGGGGGCTGAGGGCTTTCGGGGCGTCGGTGCCAGGGAGGACGGGGCAGGCCCTCGGCGGGGGTTGGGCTGTGCGGGGGGAGGGGGGCTGAGGGCTTTCGGGGCGTCGGTGCCGGGGAGAACGGGGCAGGCCCTGGGCGGGGGCTGGGCTGGGCAGGGGGAGGGGGGCTGAGGGCTTTCGGGGCGTCGGTGCCGGGGAGGACGGGGCAGGCCCTCGGCGGGGGTTGGGCTGTGCGGGGGAGGGGAGCTGAGGGCTTTCGGGGCGTCAGTGCCGGGGAGGACGGGGCAGGCCCTGGGCGGGGGTTGGGCTGTGCAGGGGGAGGGGGCTGAGGGCTTTCGGGGCGTCGGTGCCGGGGAGGACGGGGCAGGCCCTCGGCGGGGGCTGGGCTGTGCGGGGGAGGGGGCTGAGGGCTTTCGGGGCGTCGGTGCCGGGGAGGACGGGGCAGGCCCTCGGCGGGGGTTGAGCTGTGCGGGGGGAGGGGGCTGAGGGCTTTCGGGGCGTCAGTGCCGGGGAGGACGGGGCAGGCCCTGGGTGGGGGCTGGGCTGTGCGGGGGAGGGGGCTGAGGGCTTTCGGGGCGTCGGTGCCGGGGAGGACGGGGCAGGCCCTCGGCGGGGGCTCGGCTGTGCTGGGGGAGGGGGGCTGAGGGCTTTCGGGGCGTCGCTGCCAGGGAGGACGGGGCAGGCCCTCGGCGGGGGCTGGGCTGTGCGGGGGGGAGGGGGCTGAGGGCTTTCGGGGCGTCGGTGCCGGGGAGGACGGGGCAGGCCCTCGGCGGGGGCTGGGCTGTGCGGGGGGGAGGGGGGGCTGAGGGCTTTCGGGTCGTCGGTGCCGGGGAGAACAGGGCAGGCCCTCGGCGGGGGTTGAGCTGTGCGGGGGGAGGGGGCTGAGGGCTTTCGGGGCGTCGGTGCCGGGGAGGACGGGGCAGGCCCTCGGCGGGGGCTGGGCTGTGCGGGGGGAGGGGGGCTGAGGGCTTTCGGGGCGTCGGTGCCAGGGAGGACGGGGCAGGCCCTCGGCGGGGGCTGGGCTGTGCGGGGGGAGGGGGCTGAGGGCTTTCGGGGCGTCGGTGCCGGGGAGGACGGGGCAGGCCCTCGGCGGGGGCTGGGCTGTGCAGGGGGAGGGGGCTGAGGGCTTTCGGGGTGCCGGGGAGGACGGGGCAGGCCCTCGGCGGGGGTTGGGCTGTGCGGGGGGAGGGGGCTGAGGGCTTTCGGGGCGTCGGTGCCGGGGAGGACGGGGCAGGCCCTGGGCGGGGGCTGGGCTGTGCAGGGGGAGGGGGCTGAGGGCTTTCGGGGCGTCGGTGCCGGGGAGGACGGGGCAGGCCCTCGGCGGGGGCTGGGCTGTGCGGGGGGAGGGGGGCTGAGGGCTTTCGGGGCGTCGGTGCCGGGGAGGACGGGGCAGGCCCTCGGCGGGGGCTCGGCTGTGCTGGGGGAGGGGGGCTGAGGGCTTTCGGGGCGTCGGTGCCAGGGAGGACGGGGCAGGCCCTCGGCGGGGGCTCGGCTGTGCTGGGGGAGGGGGGCTGAGGGCTTTCGGGGTGCCGGGGAGGACGGGGCAGGCCCTCGGCGGGGGTTGGGCTGTGCGGGGGAGGGGGGTGAGGGCTTTCGGGGCGTCGGTGCCGGGGAGGACGGGGCAGGCCCTGGGCGGGGGCTGGGCTGTGCAGGGGGAGGGGGCTGAGGGCTTTCGGGGCGTCGGTGCCGGGGAGGACGGGGCAGGCCCTGGGCGGGGGCTCGGCTGTGCGTGGGAGGGGGGCTGAGGGCTTTCGGGGCGTCGGTGCCGGGGAGGGCGGGGCAGGCCCTCGGCGGGGGCTCGGCTGTGCTGGGGGAGGGGGCTGAGGGCTTTCGGGGTGCCGGGGAGGGCATGAGGCCGTTAGGAGCAGGGCTTGGTGGGAGCAGGACCGCGCTGGCCCGAGGCTTGCGGGGTGAGAGACGGGAGCAGGTGGGGCTTGGGCCTGGGAGGCTCGGCTGTTCCTGGCGTCGGTGGGGCCTTGCAGGGGAGCTGCTGAGGTCAGGCCCAGGCAGGATAAAAATACGCCCTTGCTGTCATCAGGGCTGGTGGGCCAGGCTCTGGCGACAGCCCAGGAGGGGTGAGAATCCCTGGGGCCCCCAAGAGGACCGCTCAGTGCCTGCCCCATTGGTGTGGTGGGGGGCAGCCCCGGAGCCCACAGCCGCGCTGGGCATGGTGCCCTTGGCTAGTGCCGGGTGGGGCCTGTGTGTGTGTCTCCATGGGCTGCTGGGCAGTTCCGGCAGGGCTGGGCCGGTCCTGGCCTAGGCTCCGCGGGGCCGGGGCAGCCCCTGTGGGCCCTGACGAAGTGTTTGGCTGGGCGGCAGGGCAGGTTTTCTGGCTCTTGGGGTGCCAAGACCCGTGTCTGTGTGGGGCTCAGCTCCAGGCAATGCTTAGCCCTGAGCTGGGGCCGTGCTTGGCTCCAGACCAGCCTCCTCGAGCTGTGATCAGGGCATGCGGGGACACAAGGGCAGGGCGAGTGCGGATCCTGGCACTCCGCAGCTGGCAGGCAGGGCGCTGAAAGGCAGCAGGAAGTGGGGGGGGGGGGTGACTTCCAGGCTTTCCTGCCGCCTGGCCCTGCAAGCCAAGCTCCCACCGTGCCTTTCAGAGAGGCCCGCACATGTGCCCAACTGACCTGGCTTTCTGGGACCCAGGGGCCCACTCAGGCGTGTCCCCCCCGCTCTGTGCTGAGTGCACCGGCTACTGGTTCCGCTTCAGGGCAGGTCTGACCCAGGCCCTTCCTGCAGCTTGGCAGGCTGGGTCCTGACCCGGCTGGGAGCGAGGGAGGTGGTGCTGGGAGTGGGGGATGTGGGGCAGGGTGCTGGGAGCAGGGCAGAATGCTGGGGCAGGGTGCTGGGAGTGGGAGTGTGGGGGGGAGGTGCTGGGAGTGTGGGGGAGGTGCTGGGAGGCGGGGCGGGTGTGGGGGAGGGCGGGGCGGGGGTGGGGGGGGGGGCGGGGCGGGTGTGGGGGGAGGCGCTGGGGGCGGGGTGCTGGGGGTGGGGGGGGCGGGGCGGGTGTGGGGGGAGGCGCTGGGGCGGGGTGCTGGGGGGGCGGGGTGGGGTGGGGGGAGGGCTGGGGGGGGGGCGGGTGTGGGGGGGGCGGGGCGGGTGTGGGGGGAGGCGCTGGGGGGCTGGGGGGTGGGGTGCGGGGGGGTGGGGGGAGGCGGGGCTGGGGGGGGGTGGGGAGGGGGGCGCTGGGGCGGGGGCTGGGGGTGGGTGGGGTGGGGGGGGGGCGCTGGGGCGGGGTGGGGGGGGGCGCTGGGGCGGGGGGTGGGGGAGGCGGGGCGGGTGTGGGGAGGGGGGCGCTGGGGCCAGGTGGGTGTGGGGGGGGGGGCGCTGGGGCGGGGTGCTGGGGGGAGGCAGGGCGGGTGCGGGAGCAGGCCGAGGTCTCCCTGCCCCAGCCGGGGGCCTGCTTGCTGGGGAGGTCCCTGGCCCGCCCAGCAGGCACAGCCTAGGAAATACCTGCGCTCTGCAGCTCCGACCCGCGTAGCGGTTACTTGGCTGGTCGGGAGGCGCCGCTGAGGCGTTTCAAAGCGCCCGGGCCGGGGGGAGCCCCCGGCTGCAGGGAGCCAGGGGCCAGCGGGGAGCCCTTCCAAGTGCCCCCCCTTGCCCCCCGCGCCGCCCCCTCAGACCGGCAATGGGGGGAGCAGTCGACTCGCCCTTCGGCCGCAGCTTGTGCCACTCTGGCCCTGGGTCCCCAGCACGCTCTGCCCTGGGAGCCTGCGGCCGGCACCAGCCCCGCCTGCCCGGGCCCTGCCTGCAGGCTGAGGAAGGGAGAAGAGCTGGTCAGCGAGCCTCTAGAAGGAGCTTCCTCCCAGCCACACTGACCCCCTTGTTCCCAAGCCTCAGAGGCCTGGGCGCCTGGCGCTGGGGGGTGCTGCCCCTCTGGGCTCTGTGGGTGGCCAGGGCTCTCAGCCGGGGCACTGCCCTTGGGCCCTGTGCCTGTGGCTTGGTCTGAGCTCTCTGGGTCAGGGCATGGCCAACCCCTGTCCCATCCAGTCTCCCTCCTGTGCCCATGGAAGGGGAAGGGCTCCGGGCTCCCGACTCCCCTGGGCCGGAGGCTGTGCGCCGGCGGTTGCGGAGGCCGGGTTGTGCCCCAGGGGAGCGCCCGGCTCCGTGGGGCTGCTGGAGCTGGACTTGCTGCTTCCCGGGGAGGCAGGCCGGCTTGCACCCAGGACCCAGCCCCTCCGGCAGGAGCTGCTCCGCTGCCGGCAGGAGCTCCTGGAGGCCTTGTGCTCCTGTGGCCCCTGGCCCCCTGCTGGCAACGGGCTGGACTGCAGGGCAGAGCAGCCCAGCGGGGCTGTGGGGCCGGGCCTCGCCAGCGGCACTGTGCTCAGAGCAGCCCCGGAGAGCGCGGCTGCCTGCGTAGCTGAGTGTGCCGGGGACCCTGCGCCCCGCCCACGGCCAGAGGCGAGTGGAAGGGTTCTTGGTTCTCCGACACGGCGCAGCCCAGGGTGCACAGCCTAGACCTCTCGGGGGAAGGGCCTTCACCCCCTTCCTTGTCCAAAACAGCCTCACTCCCACAGCTCCCAGGCCCTCCACCTCCCTTCCTTCTTCTCTCCCGGGAAGAGCCTTGTTACCTGCTCAGCCGGGCCTGGGTGTCTGGGCCGATCCCCACGTGGGTGAGTCAAGCCACAGGGCCAGGAGAGAGCGCTGGGCTGCAAGGCAGGCAGACCCCCAGGTCACACCTTGGCAGACGGGCACCCGACACGGGCTAGGTCCCTCCAGCCCCAAAACATGGCCACTTCCAGGGCGGGAGAGACCTGGGTGCGGGCGCCCAGCCATGCTCCGGGAGCGTGGGACTGCAGCTGGGCGAGGCTGGCCCTGGAATCAGGTGACCCCAGGGGGTGGCTGAAGGCGGGACCCCGTGAAGCTGCGCCCCTGCCGCCCAGCATCCCATGCGGGTGCCTGGGCCGTTGGCCCAAGCCGCACGGCTCGCTGCCAGGGCAGGCTCTGGGGGGCCCTTGCCCCTTGTGACTGGCTCTGGCTCTGCCTGCAGCTGACGCCCGGGGGCAAGGCGGCCCAGGCCGGCGTGGCCGTGGGCGACTGGGTGCTGAGCATCGCCAGCGAGAACGCCAGCAGCATGACGCACATCGAGGCGCAGAACAAGATCCGTGCCTGCGGGGACCAGCTTTCCCTCAGCCTGAGCAGGTAACGCTGGGCCCTGCTCTGCGCTCGGCCCTCCCCGCCGGCCTGCTGCCAGCCTCCTGCCCCCGCCTCTGCCCTGTGCTGGCACAAGCCTGGGTTACCAGCCCCTCCGGGTCTCCCCTGCCCCAGGGCCCATGATGCTGGCTTGGATTGCAGGGGGCAGAGCTCAGTCTGGCCTGAGCACAGCATTGGCCTCAGCTCCCTCTCTTCTCCTGCAGAGTCCAGGGCCTCCCGGGCAAGCCGGCCAAGGTAGGTGGCTCTCCCCAGGGTGTGGGCGGGGCGCAGCTCTTGGAGGGCACCAGCTGCTGTGCTCCTGGCACACAGGCGCAGCTGTGGGCCAGGGCAGGTGCCCGTCACCCTGCCCCGGAACTTGGGGCCCTGGGGAGTGGGGTGTGCCTCCCGGTGCTGGGGCCAGGGCGTTGGTGCATGGCGTGGGCAGGCGGGTTACGTGTTTCAGCGGCCTGCCTGTGCCGCGCCCCGGCCCGGGGGCCTGCACAGGGCCACACGGCCGGGGGCTCCTGGGTGCCGGGCAGGGCCACTGCCAGCTGCTGTCACGGCTGCCGGGCTTCCTTGCATGCTGCCTGAGCCTCTGCTGTGTTTTGTCTCCTGCTCAGGATCCAGCCCTCTGCTCTCAGCCCCCGAAATATCACTTCGCTCCTAGCACCGCCCTCAACAAAACGGCACGGCCCTTCGGGGCCAGCCCCCCGGCCGGCGCGCTGCCTGGGCTGCTGCCGAAGCCTGTGACGTACACAGCCCCCGGGCCCGTCCGCCCCCCCCAGCACAATGGGTAGGTGGCACTGCAGGGCCCCCGCCCGCCCCCCCCAGCACAATGGGTAGGTGGCACTGCAGGGCCCCCGCCCGCCCCCCCCAGCACAATGGGTAGGTGGCACTGCAGGGCCCCCACCCGCCCCCCCCCCCCCCCCCCAGCACAATGGGTAGGTGGCACTGCAGGGCCCCCGCCCCCCCCAGCACAATGGGTAGGTGGCACTGCAGGGCCCCCGTCCGCCCCCCCAGCACAATGGGTAGGTGGCACTGCAGGGCCCCCGTCCGCCCCCCCAGCACAATGGGTAGGTGGCACTGCAGGGCCCCCGGCCACCCGCCCCCCCCCCAGCACAATGGGTAGGTGGCACTGCAGGGCCCCCGCCCGCCCCCCCCAGCACAATGGGTAGGTGGCACTGCAGGGCCCCCGCCCCCCCCCCCAGCACAATGGGTAGGTGGCACTGCAGGGCCCCCGCCCGCCCCCCCCAGCACAATGGGTAGGTGGCACTGCAGGGCCCCCGCCCGCCCCCCCCAGCACAATGGGTAGGTGGCACTGCAGGGCCCCCGCCCGCCCCCCCCCAGCACAATGGGTAGGTGGCACTGCAGGGCCCCCGTCCGCCCCCCCAGCACAATGGGTAGGTGGCACTGCAGGGCCCCCGCCCGCCCCCCCCAGCACAATGGGTAGGTGGCACTGCAGGGCCCCCGCCCGCCCCAGCACAATGGGTAGGTGGCACTGCAGGGCCCCCGCCCCCCCCAGCACAATGGGTAGGTGGCAAAGCAGGGCCCCCGCCCGCCCCCCCCAGCACAATGGGTAGGTGGCACTGCAGGGCCCCCGCCCGCCCCCCCAGCACAATGGGTAGGTGGCACTGCAGGGCCCCCGCCCGCCCCCCCAGCACAATGGGTAGGTGGCACTGCAGGGCCCCCGTCCGCCCCCCCAGCACAATGGGTAGGTGGCACTGCAGGGCCCCCGCCCCCCCCAGCACAATGGGTAGGTGGCACTGCAGGGCCCCCGGCCACCCGCCCCCCCCCCCCAGCACAATGGGTAGGTGGCACTGCAGGGCCCCCGCCCCCCCCAGCACAATGGGTAGGTGGCACTGCAGGGCCCCCGTCCGCCCCCCCAGCACAATGGGTAGGTGGCACTGCAGGGCCCCCGGCCACCCGCCCCCCCCCCCAGCACAATGGGTAGGTGGCACTGCAGGGCCCCCGTCCGCCCCCCCCCCCCCAGCACAATGGGTAGGTGGCACTGCAGGGCCCCCGCCCGCCCCCCCCAGCACAATGGGTAGGTGGCACTGCAGGGCCCCCGCCCGCCCCCCCCAGCACAATGGGTAGGTGGCACTGCAGGGCCCCCGTCCGCCCCCCCAGCACAATGGGTAGGTGGCACTGCAGGGCCCCCGTCCGCCCCCCCAGCACAATGGGTAGGTGGCACTGCAGGGCCCCCGCCCGCCCCCCCAGCACAATGGGTAGGTGGCACTGCAGGGCCCCCGTCCGCCCCCCCAGCACAATGGGTAGGTGGCACTGCAGGGCCCCCGTCCGCCCCCCCCAGCACAATGGGTAGGTGGCACTGCAGGGCCCCCGCCCGCCCCCCCAGCACAATGGGTAGGTGGCACTGCAGGGCCCCCGCCCGCCCCCCCCAGCACAATGGGTAGGTGGCACTGCAGGGCCCCCGCCCGCCCCCCCAGCACAATGGGTAGGTGGCACTGCAGGGCCCCCGCCCGCCCCCCCAGCACAATGGGTAGGTGGCACTGCAGGGCCCCAGCCCCCCCCCCAGCACAATGGGTAGGTGGCACTGCAGGGCCCCCGTCCGCCCCCCCAGCACAATGGGTAGGTGGCACTGCAGGGCCCCCGTCCGCCCCCCCAGCACAATGGGTAGGTGGCACTGCAGGGCCCCCGCCCCCCCAGCACAATGGGTAGGTGGCACTGCAGGGCCCCCGTCCGCCCCCCCAGCACAATGGGTAGGTGGCACTGCAGGGCCCCCGGCCACCCGCCCCCCCCCCAGCACGGTAGGTGGCACTGCAGGGCCGTTCCCCCCCCAGCACAATGGGTAGGTGGCACTGCAGGGCCGTTCCCCCCCCAGCACAGTAGGTAGGTGGCACTGCAGGGCCGTTCCCCCCCCAGCACAGTAGGTAGGTGGCACTGCAGGGCCGTTCCCCCCCCCAGCACAGTAGGTAGGTGGCACTGCAGGGCCGTTCCCCCCCCCCGCACACGGCGGGCTGCCCCCCTGCATGCTGGATGCCCCGCCGGAGCCGCTTGCACTCGCTGGTGTTGCAGTGACCCCTAGTGGCTGGTTCTGGCGTGGCACTGCAGAGAGCAGCAGGCCTAGTTCCCGCCCTGGCTCGCTGGCCTTGCCCTGACTGCTGGAGCCTGTGGGCTGGGAGATCAGGGCTCTGGCCACCCGGGCCTGTGCCAGCCTGGAGCCTTCCTGCCCGCTGGCCCTGGCCTGGCCGGGTGCCAGGGAGCAGTGGGGCTCCTGTGCCAGCACGGGGCTGTGTGCTGAGCAGGGCGCAGCAGGCTCACCCCCAAGCCTGGCTTGCGACCTGGGGCTCTCGCCTCCGCCCGGCCGGGGTCCTTTCCCATGCCCCCGGCGAGCCGCCTGGCCCTGCCCCACAGCCCCCGCCAGGCCTGCTCCGCAGGGGGTGTGCGCTGATCAGCTGCTGCCTGTCTGGGCTCCCTCTGTCCGCTCTGGAAGTGCCTGGTGGGTGCCGCGGGTCTAACCCTTCTCCCCTTCCTCTTCTCTTCTCCTCTCTTCTCCCCCACTCTGCAGGTGCAGGCCCTTGACAAGTCAGTAAGCCTTCTGCCTCCTTCCTGCCCCGCATGCCCCCCCCCGGGGTCACTGGCCTGGGGAGCACCCGCATCCCGTCCCCCCGGGGTCGCTGGCCTGGGGAGCACCCGCATCCCGTCCCCCCCGGGGTCGCTGGCCTGGGGAGCACCCGCATCCCGTCCCCCCGGGGTCGCTGGCCTGGGGAGCACCCGCATCCCGTCCCCCCCGGGGTCGCTGGCCTGGGGAGCACCCGCATCCCGTCCCCCCCGGGGTCGCTGGCCTGGGGAGCACCCGCATCCCGTCCCCCCCGGGGTCGCTGGCCTGGGGAGCACCCGCATCCCGTCCCCCCCGGGGTCGCTGGCCTGGGGAGCACCCGCATCCCGTCCCCCGCCGGGGTCGCTGGCCTGGGGAGCACCCGCATCCCGTCCCCGCCGGGGTCGCTGGCCTGGGGAGCACCCGCATCCCGTCCCCCCCGGGCTCGCTGGCCTGGGGAGCACCCGCATCCCGGCCCCCCCGGGGTCGCTGGCCTGGGGAGCACCCGCATCCCGTCCCCCCCGGGGTCGCTGGCCTGGGGAGCACCCGCATCCCGTCCCCGCCGGGGTCGCTGGCCTGGGGAGCACCCGCATCCCGTCCCCCCCGGGGTCGCTGGCCTGGGGAGCACCCGCATCCCGTCCCCCCCGGGGTCGCTGGCCTGGGGAGCACCCGCATCCCGTCCCCCCCGGGGTCGCTGGCCTGGGGAGCACCCGCATCCCGTCCCCCCCGGGGTCGCTGGCCTGGGGAGCACCCGCATCCCGTCCCCCCCGGGGTCGCTGGCCTGGGGAGCACCCGCATCCCGTCCCCCCCGGGGTCGCTGGCCTGGGGAGCACCCGCATCCCGTCCCCCCCGGGGTCGCTGGCCTGGGGAGCACCCGCATCCCGTCCCCGCCGGGGTCGCTGGCCTGGGGAGCACCCGCATCCCGTCCCCGCCGGGGTCGCTGGCCTGGGGAGCACCCGCATCCCGTCCCCCCCGGGGTCGCTGGCCTGGGGAGCACCCGCATCCCGTCCCCCCCGGGGTCGCTGGCCTGGGGAGCACCCGCATCCCGTCCCCGCCGGGGTCGCTGGCCTGGGGAGCACCCGCATCCCGTCCCCCCCGGGGTCGCTGGCCTGGGGAGCACCCGCATCCCGTCCCCCCCGGGGTCGCTGGCCTGGGGAGCACCCGCATCCCGTCCCCCCCGGGGTCGCTGGCCTGGGGAGCACCCGCATCCCGTCCCCCCCGGGGTCGCTGGCCTGGGGAGCACCCGCATCCCGTCCCCCCCGGGGTCGCTGGCCTGGGGAGCACCCGCATCCCGTCCCCCCCGGGGTCGCTGGCCTGGGGAGCACCCGCATCCTGTCCCCCCCGGGGTCGCTGGCCTGGGGAGCACCCGCATCCCGTCCCCCCCGGGGTCGCTGGCCTGGGGAGCACCCGCATCCCGTCCCCCCCGGGGTCGCTGGCCTGGGGAGCACCCGCATCCCCTCCCCTCCGGGGTCGCTGGCCTGGGGAGCACCCGCATCCCCTCCCCTCCGGGGTCGCTGGCCTGGGGAGCACCCGCATCCCCTCCCCTCCGGGGTCGCTGGCCTGGGGAGCACCCGCATCCCCTCCCCTCCGGGGTCGCTGGCCTGGGGAGCACCCACGTCCCCTTCCCCTCCCCCCCCCGGGGTCGCTGGCCTGGGGAGCACCCACGTCCCCTTCCCCTCCCCCCGGGGTCGCTGGCCTGGGGAGCACCCACGTCCCCTCCCCCTTCCCCCGGGGTCGCTGGCCTGGGGAGCACCCACGTCCCCTTCCCCTCCCCCCCCCGGGGTCGCTGGCCTGGGGAGCACCCACGTCCCCTTCCCCTCCCCCCCCCGGGGTCGCTGGCCTGGGGAGCACCCGCGTCCCCTCGCCTCCCCCCGGGGTCGCTGGCCTGGGGAGCACCCACGTCCCCTTCCCCTCCCCCCCCCCCGGGGTCGCTGGCCTGGGGAGCACCCACGTCCCCTTCCCCTCCCCCCCCGGGGTCGCTGGCCTGGGAGCACCCATGTCCCCTTCCCCTCCCCCCGGGGTCGCTGGCCTGGGGAGCACCCATGTCCCCTCCCCCTCCCCCCCGGGGTCGCTGGCCTGGGAGCACCCATGTCCCCTCCCCCTCCCCCCGGGGTCGCTGGCCTGGGGAGCACCCACGTCCCCTTCCCCTCCCCCCCCCGGGGTCGCTGGCCTGGGGAGCACCCGCGTCCCCTCCCCTCCCCCCCGGGGTCGCTGGCCTGGGGAGCACCCGCGTCCCCTTCCCCTCCCCCCCCGGGGTCGCTGGCCTGGGGAGCACCCGCGTCCCCTCCCCCCCCCCCCGGGGTCGCTGGCCTGGGGAGCACCCACGTCCCCTTCCCCTCCCCCCAGGGTCGCTGGCCTGGGGAGCACCCGCGTCTCCTTCCCCTCCCCCCCCCGGGGTCGCTGGCCTGGGGAGCACCCACGTCCCCTCCCCCCCCCCCCCGGGGTCGCTGGCCTGGGGAGCACCCACGTCCCCTTCCCCTCCCCCCCGGGGTCGCTGGCCTGGGGAGCACCCACGTCCCCTCCCCCCCCCCCCCGGGGTCGCTGGCCTGGGGAGCACCCACGTCCCCTCCCCCCCCCCCCCCCCGGGGTCGCTGGCCTGGGGAGCACCCGCGTTCCCCTCCCCCCCCCCCCGGGGTCGCTGGCCTGGGGAGCACCCGCGTCCCCTTCCCCTCCCCCCCCGGGGTCGCTGGCCTGGGGAGCACCCGCGTTCCCCTCCCCCTCAGTTGCTGTCCTGCTGCCTTGCTTTGTCCTTCCTCTGCGGGGGGAGGGGCAGGACCTGTGGGCTCTGCCCCGGAGGTGCCCAGGCAGGGCTCAGGCTGGCCATGGCCCCCTGTGGTGGGGAGGTTCCAGGCCCGGCTGCTCGTGGCGGATGCCAAGGTGCGTCCCAGCCCAGCTGCTGGCCTTGGCCTTGAGTGGGGCTTGGCGGGGCCTCCGGTGGCCTTGGACCCAGTCCCTGCGCAGCTGGGCCTCGCTGTGTCCCCTGCCCGGCCCGGTGGCTGCCCACAGTGGCCTTTGCTGGGCCTCTGGTCGCACGGGGCTGGGACTTCACCTGACTCTTGTCCCCTCTCTCCTGGCCCCAGAGCCGGTGGCAGCCCCAGCTCACTGGAGGGGAAGGCTCAGCCCCCTGGAGCCTTGGGCCGCCGCGACCTGGAGGATGAGTAAGGGGGGCTCCTGTCTCTGCCTTGGCGCGGCCCCAGAAAGGCGTTGGCGGGTGCCGGCCAGAAAGGATGCGCAGCTCCGTGTGGGGAGGGGCGTCTGTGCCTCAGCTCTGGGCGTGCGGCTCGTGCCGGGCGTGGGGTCCCGTGGGCCGGGGCGTCTCTGTGTCTCAGCTCTGGGCGTGCGGCTCGTGCTGGGCGTGGGGTCCCGTGGGGAGGGGTGTCTGTGCCTCAGCTCTGGGCGTGCGGCTCGTGCCGGGCGTGGGGTCCCGTGGGCCGGGGCGTCTCTGTGTCTCAGCTCTGGGCGTGCGGCTCGTGCCGGGCGTGGGGTCCCGTGGGCCGGGGCGTCTCTGTGTCTCAGCTCTGGGCGTGCGGCTCGTGCCGGGCGTGGGGTCCCGTGGGGCGGGGCGTCTCTGTGCCTCTGTTCTGGGCGTGCGGCTCGTGCCGGGCGCTGGGGCGTGGGGTCCCGTGGGGGGGTCTCTGTGCCTCCGTTCTGGGCGTGCGGCTCGTGCCGGGCGCTGGGGTGCGGGGTCCCGTGGGGGGGTCTCTGTGCCTCTGTTCTGGGCGTGCGGCTCGTGCCGGGCGCTGGGGCGTGGGGTCCCGTGGGGGCGTCTCTGTGCCTCTGTTCTGGGCGTGCGGCTCGTGCCGGGCGCTGGGGTGCGGGGTCCCGTGGGGGCGTCTCTGTGCCTCTGTTCTGGGCGTGCGGCTCGTGCCGGGCACTGGGGCGTGGGGTCCCGTGGGGGGGTCTCTGTGCCTCTGTTCTGGGCGTGCGGCTCGTGCCGGGCGCTGGGGTGCGGGGTCCCGTGGGGGCGTCTCTGTGCCTCTGTTCTGGGCGTGCGGCTCGTGCCGGGCACTGGGGCGTGGGGTCCCGTGGGGGGGTCTCTGTGCCTCTGTTCTGGGCGTGCGGCTCGTGCCGGGCGCTGGGGTGCGGGGTCCCGTGGGGGGTCTCTGTGCCTCTGTTCTGGGCGTGCGGCTCGTGCCGGGCGTGGGTGTGGGGTCCCGTGGGGGGGTCTGTGTCTCTGCTCTGGGCGTGGGGTCCCGTGGGGGGGTCTCTGTGCCTCTGTTCTGGGCGTGCGGCTCGTGCCGGGCGTGGGTGTGGGGTCCCGTGGGGGGGTCTGTGTCTCTGCTCTAGGCGTGGGGTCCCGTGGGGGGGTCTCTGTGCCTCTGTTCTGGGCGTGCGGCTCGTGCCGGGCGCTGGGGTGCGGGGTCCCGTGGGGGGGGTCTCTGTGTCTCTGTTCTGGGCGTGCGGCTCGTGCCGGGCGTGGGTGTGGGGTCCCGTGGGGGGGTCTCTGTGTCTCCGCTCTGGGCGTGGGGTCCCGTGGGGGGGTCTCTGTGCCTCCGTTCTGGGCGTGCGGCTCGTGCCGGGCGCTGCGCCCTGGGTGCGGGGTCCCGCTGGAGGGGTGGCTGGCAGGCCGGCAGGGAGTGTCCGTGTGCTGGCTGAGCGCCCTGCTCTTGTCTGGCACAGGCACTCTCTGCGGCTGCTGACCCCCGCAGCCGGCCTGCCCAGCGACGCCAGCAAAAAGCGGCTGATGGAGGATACGGAGGACTGGCAGCCTCGCACGGGCACCACCCAGTCCCGCTCCTTCCGCATCCTGGCCCAGCTGACGGGCACAGAGTTCAGTAAGTGCCCTCTGGGGCCTGGCCTGTGCGGGCTGCAGACTCGGGTGGGGTGGCCGGCAGGGGTGAGCTCCCAGCTGTGGGCCCAGAGCGCTCTCTCCTGGGCCCCCAGCCCAGGCACCGCTCGTGGGTCTGGCTGGAGTGGGGCAGGCCCGGCCCACGGGCTGCAGGGAGCCAGTTGCTGGGGGAGGGACGGTGCCTTTCGCCAGCCCCCCCTGACTCTGTCTCTTCTCTCCTGCTGCTCAGTGCAAGATCCAGACGATGAGCATGTTAGAAAGGCCAGGTAAGGGCTGTGGGCATGTGCTCCCGCCTGGGCGCCTGCCTCTCCTGGCCCCCCGGCACTGCCCCCCTCAGGCCTGCCGCAGGGGCTGGGGGAGGCCCCGGTGCTGCCCTCCCTGGCGGGTGGCATGGTGTGATCTGGCTGCTCTTTCTTGTCCTGACTTTGCTCATGGAGCCTCTGTCTTTCTGGCGCTAACCTCTGTCCCCCTCCCCCCTCCTCTGTCCCCCCCCTCCTCTGTCGTCCCCCCCCGGCGCTAACCTCTGTCCCCCTCCCCCCCCGCCCTCCCCCCTCCCCTCCCCCCCCCTCCTCTCTGGCGCTAACCTCTGTCCCCCTCCCCCCCCCTGTCCCCCCTCCTCTGTCCCCCCCCCCCCCCCCCCTCCTCTCTGTCCCCCCCCCTCTGGCGCTAACCTCTGTCCCCCTCCCCCCCGCCCTCTCCCCCCTTCCTGTCCCCCCCCCTCTGGCGCTAACCTCTGTCCCCCTCCCCCCTCCCTCTGTCCCCCCTCCCCCTCCTCTGTGGCCCCCCCCCCCCCCCCCGGCGCTAACCTCTGTCCCCCTCCCCCCCCTCTCCCCCTCCCCTCTGTCCCCCTCCCCCCTCTGCTCCCCTCCCTCTGTCCCCCCCCCCCTCCCCCCTCCTCTGTCCCCCTCCCCCCCCCCTCTCTCTCTGTCCCCCTCCCCCCCTCCTGTCCCCCTCCCCCCCCCTCTGGCGCTAACCTCTGTCCCCCCCCCCCCACTCCCCTCCTCTCTGTGCCCCCCCCCCCCGGCGCTAACCTCTGTCCCCCCGTCCCTCCTTCTCTCTGTTGCTAACCTTTCCCCCTCCTCTCTGCCCCCCCTTCCTCTCTGGCGCTAACTTGTCCCCTCCTCTCCCCCCTCCTCTCCTTCCTGCCTTCTCTCCTTTCAGAGAACAGTTTGTCACTGAGCTGCAGAGTCCCCGTTACACGTGCCTGCGCGACTGGCACCACCAGCGCTCCGCCGTCTCTCTGAACATCACGTCCTGAGCCGGCCCGGCCACGTCACACGCCCCGGGGCGGGGCGGGGAGGGCAGCCACCTTGCTGAGCCCTGCTCTCTGGGCGGGTGGGGCCTGTCAGCGCCAGGCCTGGCTCAGATCCCGTGTCCCCAGGGAGCCGGGGCGCTGCCCAGGCTGGTGTCAGGCTGGCACCCTGCAGGCTCGGCCCCTTGCCCAGCTGTGCCCTGGGCCTCCTGCTGCTGCCGCCTCGCTTTCCTGCACCAGACGGGGCCTTGGGCTGGGGGCTGGGGGGGAAGGCCCTGCCGTGGCCCAGCCGGGGGCGCAGGGCTCTGGTGCGAGGCTGCTGCGCCCAGGCCTGTCCTTGGGCCGTGCTGCGGCCCCGGCTGCCGTGAGCCGCCTGGCCTGGGCGCTGGCTCCGCTCACTCAGCTGCGTGCTGGACCCTGCTGTAGCCAAATAAAGTTCTGTTCTTGCAGCTGGCTCCTAGTGGTCATTGGTGCCCGAGGGGCGGGCGGCCTGGGGCCTGTGTGGTGCCCTCAGGGGCCTGCAGCCCAGTACCACCCTCTGCCAGCTCTGGGGCTGGGCAGCAGTTGGGGGAACCTCCTGCTTTGTGTTGACCAGGCCTGGCCGGCCTCATAGGCCGCTGAGTGGGGCTGAGGCCCCGGGCTCCTGGCCTTTCCATGCCTGGTCTGTGCTGCCTTCGGTCCTCATGGGGCTGCGCCCACCTACCCCGGCTCCAGGGCTGGCCTCTGGGCTGGCTGGAGAGGCCCTGGGAGAAAGGGGAGCGCTGGCAGCACGCCCGCTCCCGGCTGTGGGCTCTGGCTGGAGCGGGGTGCCTGGGGCCAGGGCGCTGGCAGACCTGCCTACACTGGGGGCAGGGCCTGATGGGTAGAGCAGTGGGGGTGCTGCAGCCTCCTCCCTGATGGATGCGGTTGGGTGCCCGGGGGCAGGACTCAGCGGGGGTCCAGCGCTGCCAGTCCAGGTCAGTGACTAGCCACACCAGCCACTAGGGGTGCTGCTGCGCCAGGCTGGAGGGTGGGAGGGTGCTGGCCAGCTGGCAAGTGGATTAATTGGTTGTTCTGTAGCCAGGTGTCTGGGCTGGACCCTGCCTCAGTGGCAGCGCTGACCGAGGAGCCTGATCACGGTAAGCCGGCGGTGCTGGGCATGGGGCCCAGCTTCCTGCTGTGGGGCGGAGCGGGGCCTTGGTGGGTGCCTGGAGCCGGGCTCTGCCCTGGGCTAGCTGGGCTCTGCGGGTCTGTCACCTGGGAATCCCTCTGGGGCTTGCAGGCCCAGCAGCTGCCCCGGCCCTGGCCAGCCGCCCCCCCTGGGCTGTGGATCCGTCCTTTGCGGAGCGCTACCCCCCCGGAAAGAGCAGCACGGTGCTGAGCAAGCACAGCCAGCCAGCCCTGCCCACGCCCGTGCAGAGCCGCAGCTCCATCCTGCAGGCCGCGCAGCAGGCCCCCGAGGGCACCGGCAAGACCCCCCTCTGCTACCAGTGCAACAAGGTCATCCGGTGAGTGGAGGGGCCTGGCCCCCTGCCGGGGGTGGGGCGTGCCCCCTGCCGCCGGCCTGGCTGACTCTGCCCGCCCTGCCCTAGGGGACGCTACCTGGTGGCCCTGGGCCGGTACTACCACCCCGAGGAGTTCACCTGCTGCCAGTGCAGGAAGGTGCTGGACGAGGCGGGGTTCCTGGAGGAGAAGGGCTCCGTCTTCTGCCCCCCGTGCCACGGCCTGCGCTATGCCCCCAGCTGCGCCAAGTGCAAGAAGAAGATTGGTGGGGTGAGTGCATGAGGCTGCCCCCCCCCCCCCCCCGGCCCGGCGCCGGCTCACGGGCTCTTCCTGTCCCAGGAGATCATGCACGCACTCAAGATGACGTGGCACGTGCCCTGCTTCACCTGCGCCGCCTGCCGGACCCCCATCCGCAACCGGGCCTTCTACATGGAGGAGGGACAGCCCTACTGCGAGCAAGGTAGGCGCCTGGCGCTGCTGGCAAGCGGTCCCCCTTCGCCTGGCCTGGCCTCCCCGGTTGCCATGGCAACGGGAGTGCAATACCTCCATCAGAGCGGAGTGCTGCACAGCATCCTGGGAAACGGGGTCCCCCTCCTGCAGGCAGGGCTTGTGGGCACTGGGGGGCTTTCGGGGTGGCAGGGAAGGGGCCGCCAGCTCTCGGGGCCCCTGTGGCCCCGCCTGGGAGGGCAGGGGCCGGGGGCAGGTGCCCGACACGAAGCCCCTCTCCTGTGCTCTCCCCAGACTACGAGAAGATGTTTGGCACCAAATGCCGTGGCTGTGACTTCAAGATCGACGCGGGGGACCGGTTCCTGGAGGCCCTGGGGTTCAGCTGGCATGACACCTGCTTCGTCTGCGCGGTGAGCGGCGCGGTGCCCCTCGGGCCCTGCCTCGGCTGGGGGGCGCTCTGCCTGCTGATGTCCTGCTCTCTCCACAGATCTGCCAGGTCAGCCTGGAGGGGAAGACCTTCTACTCCAAGAAGGACAAGCCGCTGTGCAAGAGCCATGCCTTCTCCCACGTGTGAGGGGCGCTGCTGCTCCCGCACCTGCCCCCTGCCCTCCACAGGCCCAGCTGAGCCTGCTGCTCCCTGGCCCCTCGGGTCTGTTCTGTGCCTCTGGTCTCAGCTGGGCCTGCTCACCTGTCTCCTCCCTCTACCCACAGGCAGCTGAGCCGGCCATGGCGCGGGGCTGGGCCTGCCCCATGCTCTGCCCAGGCCCTGGGCTGCCAGTGGGGTCTGCCCCAGCGCTGAAAGGGATGGACCCTGCTGGTCGCCTAGGCTACTTGGAACAGCCCTGCACGCCCCCCCCCCCCCCCCCCAGGAGCCCACATTTCCCCTTGCCTGGGCCAGCCTCCTCCTGGCCCTGGTGTGTGCCGCGGCCTAGCCATGCTGTGCCCTTCCTGGCTGGGCCGGGCCATGTGCAGCCAGTCACCCGAGGCCTGCAAATCCTCACCCGGCCGTGCTGCAGGGCGCGCTCTGCTCTCTCATGGCTGGGGGCTGGGCAGCGCCCACGGCCCATGCTCTCACCAGCTTGGAGCCCCAGGGTGAGCTACTCTCCCAAGCACAGCCTTGGTGTGCCGGGAGGGGGCCGGGCCTGGCCTTGCCACCCTCCCTGCAGTGCCTGAATAAACATTGTTCTGGAAAGTGGCTGGGCCTGTGGTTATTGCAGGGCCTTTGGGCCTCACTCCTTTCAAAGCCCTTCCCCCACCCCCGCTGCTGCCTTGAGCCGGGCAGCCCCCCTGGCCTGTGGCTGCTGCAGGGAGAGCAGCTGTGTGGCCCAGCTGCTGCAGCACTAGCAGGACCAGAGCGTGTCCCCTGGGCATGGCCAAGTCACCCTGCTCCAGGGGGCTGTCGGAGGTGCCTAGGGCAGGGAGCTACAGCCCAAGGGGGGGCTGGGAGCACTAAAGGAGCTGGGGGCCTCCTTGAGACTGGGCCACTGGTGCCGATGGCTCCAGCTCCTGCTGGCGGAGGGTCGGACAAAGGGGCCAGGCCAAAGCCGCCCTTTGCTGTGCAATAAGGCACCAGCCCATGCGGCTGGTTCTGAGGCAGCTTGGGCCTGATTCGCACGCCTGGGGGAGCGACTGGGCCTGCCCCTGCCAGGCCGTGTGCGGGAGGGGAGGGGCGTGAGCGCGCTGGCCCGGCGTGCGTGCTGAGCGCTGATGCGACGCTCTAGTGTGCGGCAGACGCGGCTGCTGGACCGAACGCCCCTTGCCGGGGGCCTGGAGGAGGCTGCCGCTCGAGCTGTGAGCGGAGGAGGCGGCAGGGGGCAGCCGCTTCTAAGGGGAGCTGGTGACTGCAGGGGTGCGGGCTGGGCCCTGCTGCTGAGGTGCCAGGCCGCACCAGGGTCACGCACTGGCCCGTGGAACTCAGTGCTTGGGCAGGAAAGGGAGCTCCTTAGCTGGGCCTTGCTCTGTGTGATGCTGGGGGTGAGAGCGGAGTGGGCAGTGCTGCCCCCGGCTGCGGGGGCTCCTGCCCCACGAGAGGGGCCAGCAGAGGGCTGTGATGGAGCAGGGTGCCAGGGCTGTGACGGTGCCTTGCTAATATCAGGCCGTGTGGCTGGGAGGAGGGTCTAGAAAAGGAGCTTCTGGCTCAGCGGACAGGCAGGGTCTCCAATGCTGCTGGCCAATTAGCCTGTGGAACTCATTGCCACAGGATGCCACTGTGAGCCTCTGGAGAGGGGCTGGCTGTGAGCATGGCTAACAGGAGTGCGGTGACGGCCGAGGGGCTGGGCTTAAACCACCTGTGTGCTGGTAGAGGGGATGCCACGGGGTCGGGTTACTGCTGGTTCTTGCACCACCCTCTGAAAGAAGTGGCAGAGCCTGGGCTGGAGCCCATGTGCTGGTTCCTGGGGGCCTGAGCAGCCCAGGGCTGTGAAGGGGGGCTGCCACAAAGGCCCAGGATTTGCCCCCCCCCTTGCCACTTCTGCTATGAAGCAGCCAGCCCCTCAGTGCACCCAGCGCGGGGACCGTCCTGGTCGCCTGCCAGGGCCCCACCCTCTGGGGCCCAGCCTCTCTAGCTCCAAGCAGGCTGCAAGGCAGCAACCGGGTCTGGCTGTGGGCTGTGCCGAGGCGGCTTCCCCCTTTTCCCCGCTCCCCGGGGCTGGGCTCCCCGCACAAAGAGCCAGAGCAGCCAGCACGTTGCGGAGAGGGGGGCTGGGCAGGAGGCGGGGCTGGGGCTCTGCCCAGTGCCGCTGCCTTGCGAGAACAAAGCCCCCGGCGCTGAGCTCGCAGCAGCATCGTGCAGGGCATCTGGGGAGGGGCTGGGCCTGGTGCCCGGCCCCTGGAAGAAGGGGGCTGAGCTCCTCCCCTTTGGGCCAGGAAGGGCATCAGCACTGACCGCAGGGCTGTGCCTGGAGCTTGCGGGAAGCTGTGATTCGAGGGGCAGAGCACCCCCTACTGAGCCACCCTGCTCCCTGCAGCGCCACGCCCCAGTTCTGCCCGTGAGCCTGCTGGTGCCTCCTCGAGGTCCCAGCTGTGCCAGCGTCTCTCCGGGCTGGGGGCACTGCCGGGAGCGGGCGCGTGGGACAGGAGGGTGCCTGGGAAGGGGATGCGGCAGGCGGCTCTCGCTGCCTGCAGCTGGGGCAGGGCCCCGTGGGTTGTGCACCCAGACAGCAGAGCCAGGGAAGGCTAGTGCTTGGCAGGAGGCCCCAGGCTATAGCCAGGAGCTGGTGGGCACGGCCTGCTGCCTGTGGGCTTGAGGGGGATCCCAGGGCTGCTGTTTGCAGGGCTGAGGGCTGGGGCACGGCCCATGGCAGCCTTGTAGCAAGCAGCGTCTCCCACCTACAGGCTCTGGCCTTTCCCTGGGACACTGGGCAGGGGTGACGGGAGATGGGGCAGTGCCCAGGCCCCTCTGCGCTTCCTGCATCAGTGATGAAGTTCAAATGCCTGCTTGCGCTCCGCCAAGTGTGGCTGCAGATTAACCCCCCCCCCCCCGCCTGGGGAGGCCACAGCAGGGTCCGTGGCACGGTACCATGGCAGAGACCAGCCAGGGAGCCCCGCGAGGCGGAGGTGGGCCAGAGCAGTGCTGCCGAAGGAGATGACGGAAGTGGCATGTTGGCACCTACCACGCAAGGTGCCGTGGCAGCCGCCCTTGCTGCATGGGGGCAGGGAGCTGGCCCCGATCAAAGCAGCAGCTGGACCCACGCCACACATGGGGCCTGCCCGCTCTCTGGCTGCAGGAGGAGCAGCGCCACTCAGCCCCCTGCCCAGGGAGGGGAGAGGGCCTGGGGGTTGTGCCACACAATAGGGCAGCAGAGTGCAGATTAGAATGGCAGTGCATGGGGCAGAGGGGCACTGGGCAGGGCCCTGGGGCTTTGTGGATATTTAGGGGGAGCGGGAGAGTGCCCAGGGTGCTAAGTGCCCCCCTGGCTCTGCTTGTCCGGGCTGGCACCTGGGGAGGTGTGTCTGGCCGGGGCAGGGACCTCCAGCTGGCATCCTTGGAGGTTGGAGCCGCTGTGGGTACCCGGGGGGGATGGGCAGGGGGTGGTCAGTCACTGGGGAGGGGGGGCGCTGTGGGTACCCGGGGGATGGGCAGGGGGCGGGCGGTCACTGGGGAGGGGGGGCGCTGTGGGTACCCTAGGGGGGGCAGGGGGTGGTCAGTCACTGGGGAGGGGGGGCGCTGTGGGTACCCGGGGGGATGGGCAGGGGGCGGGCGGTCACTGGGGTCCGGGGGCCTGGCGGGGCGGGGGGCGCTGTGGGTACCCAGGGGGGGGATGGGCAGGAGGCGGGCGGTCACTGGGGTCCGGGGGCCTGGCGGGGCGGGGGGCGCTGTGGGTACCCGGGGGGGGGGATGGGCAGGGGGCGGGCGGTCACTGAGGTCCGGGGGCCTGGCGGGGCGGGGGGCGCTGTGGGTACCCGGGGGGGGGGATGGATGGGCAGGGGGCGTACGGTCACTGGGATCCGGGGGGGGGAGCCTGGCGGGGCGGGGGGCGCTGTGGGTACCCGGGGGATGGGCAGGGGGCGGGCGGTCACAGGGGTCCGGGGGCCTGGCGGGGCGGGGGGCGCTGTGGGTACCCGGGGGGGGGATGGGCAGGGGGCGGGCGGTCACTGGGGTCCGGGGGCCTGGCGGGGCGGGGGGCGCTGTGGGTACCCGGGGGGGGGGATGGGCAGGGGGCGGGCGGTCACTGGGGTCCGGGGGCCTGGCGGGGCGGGGGGCGCTGTGGGTACCCGGGGGGGGGGAATGGGCAGGGGGCGGGCGGTCACTGGGGTCCGGGGGCCTGGCGGGGCGGGGGGCGCTGCGGGTACCCGGGGGGGGGGGGATGGGCAGGGGGCGGGCGGTCACTGGGGTCCGGGGGCCTGGCGGGGCGGGGGGCGCTGTGGGTACCCGGGGGGGGGGGATGGATGGGCAGGGGGCGGGCGGTCACTGGGGTCCGGGGGCCTGGCGGGGCGGGGGGCGCTGTGGGTACCCGGGGGGGGGGGGAATGGGCAGGGGGCGGGCGGTCACTGGGGTCCGGGGGCCTGGCGGGGCGGGGGGCGCTGTGGGTACCCGGGGGGGGGGGGGCGGGGGATGGGCAGGGGGCGGGCGGTCACTGGGGTCCGGGGGCCTGGCGAGGCGGGGGGCGCTGCGGGTACCCGGGGGGGGGATGGGCAGGGGGCGGGCGGTCACTGGGGTCCGGGGGCCTGGCGGGGCGGGGGGCGCTGTGGGTACCCGGGGGGGGGGATGGATGGGCAGGGGGCGGGCGGTCACTGGGGTCCGGGGGCCTGGCGGGGCGGGGGGCGCTGCGGGTACCCGGGGGGGGGGGATGGATGGGCAGGGGGCGGGCGGTCACTGGGGTCCGGGGGCCTGGCGGGGCGGGGGGCGCTGTGGGTACCCGGGGGGGGGGGGATGGATGGGCAGGGGGCGGGCGGTCACTGGGGTCCGGGGGCCTGGCGGGGCGGGGGGCGCTGTGGGTACCCGGGGGGGGTCCAGGATGCGGCGGCGGGGCCGGGCGGGCGCGGCGGCGGGCGGAGCCGGCCCGCCCCTGGCCCGCCCGCCCCGCCCGCCCGGCTGCTGCAGTGTCTCCGAGGCAGGCGGGCGGCCGGGTCCTTCGCGCGGCTCGCGGCCCCGGCATGGCTGGCGTGAGCTTCGGGGCGCACCGGCTGGCGCTGCTGGCCGCCTACCAGGAGGTGATCGGCGAGGGCAGCCCCACGGACTGGTGAGCGCCCGGCGCTTTGGGCGGCTCCGCGCGGTGCCTGCCTGCGGGGGGCCGGACCCCGGACCCCGGACCCGGCCCGGCGCCCACCGTAGCGCAGGGGCGGCGCGGCCGGGCCGGGGCCGGGGCCAGGTCCCTCGGGGCGGGCTGCGCTGGCCGAGGACGCCCGGAGCCCCCCGGGGCCGGGGGCCGCTGCGGGGCGGGGGATGCGCCAGGAGGAAACGGGCCCGGCGCCGCGCGAGCCCTGCCCAGGTTGCAGCAGGTCCCGGGCTCGGGCCGCGGTTCTGGCGGAGCCCGCAGCCCCCGGCTCCCAGCGGCCCCCCGGCCTGGGGCTGCGGGGCCTTCGGGGGGCCGGTGTGTGCAGCGCGAGCCGCACAAAGGAGGGTGGGGCTGGGGAGGGGGAGGGGGGGGGCGGAGGCGGGTGGGGGGCTGGGGGAGGCGGGCGGGGGGCTGCCAGCCGTGCCCCTCCTCCCGCTGGCCCTGGCGGGAGCACCCGCCCCCGTGGGCTGCATCTGGCTCCGGCCGGGCCCGGGCCCGCCCCACTGGGCGCCTGTTCCTGCCCCCCTTTCTCCGGGCAGCGCCCCCGCCCGTGCTGGGCCCCCAGTGGCTCCTGCTGGAGGGCCGGGTCGGGGCTGGGCGGTGCCGCTGGGGTGCTGGTACCTGCGGCTCGCGAGGAGCAGCCGGGGAGCGGGGTCCCCTTGGCGCTGTCTGGGGCCCCAGGGCGAATGTGCTGGGCCTGGCAGCAGCTTGGCCCCTGGGTGGTTCCTTGTGCCGAACTCCCGGGCTGGGAGCGAGGCGGCCCCGCGGCGCCTGTCCTGCCCCCCAAGCTCCCGGGATTCTTGTGACCCCAGGGCGCGGGCCGGGGCTCCAGCTCCCCCATGGGAGCCAGGCTCAGGTGCAAACGCTCTGGCGGGTTGCCCCTCCCCCACCCCGGGATGGGAGCCAGGCAGCTCCTCTGCTGCTTTGTCCAGGCAGGGAGGGGAGCAAATGGCTGCATCTGGCAGGGTGGCCTGGCAGCTCCCTGCGTGCTCCGGCCTGGAGCCTTTCTCGGAGCCCAGCTGCCAGCAGCACTGGGACAGGGCAGGGCCTGGCCCTGGAGCCACAGCCCCGGCACACCCAGTGCCCCGCCCGATTCGCCGCCTGCGGCCCCTGCCCCCGCCGTGCCCGGGCACTCTCGAGTCTGCGCTTCATCCGCCCCAGTTGCTGCTCTGCCCTCCCCAGGCCCCCCCGGCTTCTTGCCCCTCTCGCCCTCTGCCCAGGAGCAGGGATGCGGCCCTGCCCCACGTGAGCCCCTTGGGGGGCTGGGCCAGGGAGCAGCTGCGGAGGCTTGTGGGGAGACGGCCAGGGGGCAGCTGGAGGCCAGGGGAGCTCTGAGCAGCCCGGTGAGGGGGAATGCTGAACATGGCCGGGGCCTGGGCTAGAGGCAGAGCTGGGGAAGGAACTGAGCCCTGGGCTCCCCCCCTCCGGCCCGGGGCCCTGGAGGTGCTGGGCGCAGGGTGGCTGGAGGTCAAGGCAAAGCAGCCTCTGGTCGGCGGCAGGAGGGGAGGCAGGCGCTGGGCTGGGGGCCGGCTGCAGCGGCTAGGCCCCGACAAGGTGGTCCCTGGGCCCGGGCTCGCACTGCCAGGCCCAGCCGCGCGCGGGAGGCAAACGGCGCCAGTGGCGCTTGCTGGGCCGGCGGCCATGGGCGGCCCAAGTGGGACCTGCCGGGTCTCCGAGTGGCTGCGTCCAGAGTGGAGGCCTGGCAGAGCCGAGCTGCGCGCCCTGGCCGGGGCACGTCCGCCCGCCCGCAGGCAGGGGAGGCCAGCTGGCACGTGCAGGCTGCCCCCGGCCGGCCCTGCAGTGGCCGGGGCTACAACAGGGCGCACGGGGGGCCGTCACTCTGGGCTGGCCCTTGGGCGCACGGCTTCAGCAGGACTCTGCCCCTGTGGCTCGTGGGCGCCCCTGTCCAGCGAACCTCGGCCCGACCAACCACAGGCCGTGCCCGCTGGGCACCCTCCAGGCTGCCTCCCCAGTGCTCAGGCTGAGCCGCGCAGGGGCTGGGCACGAAGCGCTCCTGGGAGCTGGGGCACCAGGGCCAGCTCTGCCCACCCAAGGCGGCCCCCGGGAACGCTGCGCGCGCTGAACAATGGGCTGCTTATGCGACTGCCCCTCAGCCAGCCATGCAGCCCCTGGGCACAGGCTGGGTGGTGCACGACAGCCCCCGCAGCAGCCTCCCACGGCGCCCGGCCTCACACCCGTCCTGCCCTGGCTGGAGAGGGGAGCCGGGGTCAGGCCTCCCTCCCTCCCCCGTGGTTCTGGGCTGGCAGCTTTGTGGAAGCCGCTGGCCTCAGGCTCTGGTGGGGCACGGGCAGGAGGCTGGCCAGGGCTGAGGGGGCCGGGGAGAGGTGCTGTCCGAGCCACCCTGAGCAGGGGCATTGGCCAAGCAGAGGAGAGCGTGTTTAGTCTGGGGCATCCCCAGGGCCTGGGGTCAGAGCAGCCCCTCCCCCTTCCCGCCTGGAGGAGGCGGCTGGGCCCATTACTCCATCGGAAAGGAATTCCGGCTGCTTTCCACGCCGGGCGGCTGGGCCGCGGCTGCATTGGAAACACATGTGGCAGGTCAGGCTGGGCTGGGGCCTCTCCCCCTCCAGGCTGTGCCGGGGGGTCCGGGACTCCCCGCTGCCCCTCTGAAGCACGTCCAGGCCTGCAGCCTCTGCTTCCCCGGCCTGGGGCCACGTGGGCTTGGCTGCCGGTGTTCAAGGGCAGGCAAAGGGGAGGTCTGGGAGGGTCTCTCAAGCATGAGCCCCTCCCCCCCAGCCTCCAGTTCCTTTGGCTTTGTCCCCGCGGCCTCCCTGCAGGGCCCTGACCCCCTGGGCGCCCCGGGCCTGGCTGTGCAGGGTCTGGGAATGGTCCCAAAGGGCCACAGGCCTGGCTGTTTGAGGAGGCTGCAGGGCCTGCTTGACATAACACTGGCCTGTGGAACTCCCTGCTGCAGGAGCCGGGCTGCTGAGTGGCTCAGCTCTGCCCGGGCCTGGCAGAGAGCAGGGCAGGTTTTCCCGAGGTGACGTGTGCTGGGCATTTATGCTTTGCTCTGTCTACCATCGCCCTTCAGGTCTCTTCCTCCTTGGCCTGACTCCTGTCACCCCAGCCACCCCTGGGCTCCGGGACAGCCCCATGCACTCGCTGACACCAGCACTGCACCATTGGCCCGGGGCCAGGCGCACGGGGAACAGGCTGCTAAAATTAGCTGCCCAGAGTGTGACTTCATGGAAGGTCAGGCTGGCTTGTGAGTGTGCCAGGCTGGGCCGGCCCCTGAGCATCCCTGTGGCGTCGGTCTTGTGCGCCCTGGGTGAGGAGGGGGCTCCCGCAGTGGGGCTGGGGCACCAGGCACTGGCCTGGCCCCATATCCCTCCGTCCTGCACAGGCCCCCACCATGCCCCAGACCAGGTGTGTCCGTTTTCTGCCCGCAGCACCGCTCCTGCTCCCGCAGTGCAGCCCCAGCCTGCCCCACGGCAGGGCCCTCACGCTTCCCGTGGGCACCTGCAGCCCCAGCCTGCCCCCCGGCAGGGCCCTCACGCTTCCCGTGGGCACCTGCAGCCCCAGCCTGCCCCACGGCAGGGCCCTCACGCTTCCCGTGGGCACCTGCAGCCCCAGCCTGCCCCCCGGCAGGGCCCTCACGCTTCCCGTGGGCACCTGCAGCCCCAGCCTGCCCCACGGCAGGGCCCTCACGCTTCCCGTGGGCATCTCTAGCCCCAGCCTGCCCCCCGGCAGGGCCCTCACGCTTCCCGTGGGCACCTGCAGCCCCAGCCTGCCCCACGGCAGGGCCCTCACGCTTCCCGTGGGCACCTGCAGCCCCAGCCTGCCCCACGGCAGGGCCCTCACGCTTCCCGTGGGCACCTGCAGCCCCAGCCTGCCCCCCGGCAGGGCCCTCACGCTTCCCGTGGGCACCTGCAGCCCCAGCCTGCCCCACGGCAGGGCCCTCACGCTTCCCGTGGGCACCTGCAGCCCCAGCCTGCCCCCCGGCAGGGCCCTCACGCTTCCCCTGGGCACCTGCAGCCCCAGCCTGCCCCCCGGCAGGGCCCTCACGCTTCCCGTGGGCACCTGCAGCCCCAGCCTGCCCCCCGGCAGGGCCCTCACGCTTCCCGTGGGCATCTCTAGCCCCAGACTGCACCCCGGCAGGGCCCTCACGCTTCCCGTGGGCACCTGCAGCCCCAGCCTGCCCCCCGGCAGGGCCCTCACGCTTCCCGTGGGCATCTCTAGCCCCAGACTGCACCCCGGCAGGGCCCTCACGCTTCCCATGGGCATCTCTAGCCCCAGCCTGCCCCCCGGCAGGGCCCTCACGCTTCCCATGGGCATCTCTAGCCCCAGCCTGCCCCCCGGCAGGGCCCTCACGCTTCCCATGGGCACCTGCAGCCCCAGCCTGCCCCACGGCAGGGCCCTCACGCTTCCCATGGGCACCTGCAGCCCCAGCCTGCCCCCCGGCAGGGCCCTCACGCTTCCCGTGGGCACCTGCAGCCCCAGCCTGCCCCCCGGCAGGGCCCTCACGCTTCCCGTGGGCACCTGCAGCCCCAGCCTGCCCCCCGGCAGGGCCCTCACGCTTCCCATGGGCACCTGCAGCCCCAGCCTGCCCCCCGGCAGGGCCCTCACGCTTCCCGTGGGCACCTGCAGCCCCAGCCTGCCCCCCGGCAGGGCCCTCACGCTTCCCGTGGGCACCTGCAGCCCCAGCCTGCCCCCCGGCAGGGCCCTCACGCTTCCCCTGGGCACCTGCAGCCCCAGCCTGCCCCCCGGCAGGCCCCTCACGCTTCCCCTGGGCACCTGCAGCCCCAGCCTGCCCCCCGGCAGGGCCCTCACGCTTCCCGTGGGCACCTGCAGCCCCAGCCTGCCCCCCGGCAGGGCCCTCACGCTTCCCGTGGGCACCTGCAGCCCCAGCCTGCCCCACGGCAGGGCCCTCACGCTTCCCGTGGGCACCTGCAGCCCCAGCCTGCCCCCCGGCAGGGCCCTCACGCTTCCCATGGGCATCTCTAGCCCCAGCCTGCCCCCCGGCAGGGCCCTCACGCTTCCCGTGGGCACCTGCAGCCCCAGCCTGCCCCACGGCAGGGCCCTCACGCTTCCCGTGGGCACCTGCAGCCCCAGCCTGCCCCCCGGCAGGGCCCTCACGCTTCCCGTGGGCATCTCTAGCCCCAGCCTGCCCCCCGGCAGGGCCCTCACGCTTCCCATGGGCATCTCTAGCCCCAGCCTGCCCCCCGGCAGGGCCCTCACGCTTCCTGTGGGCACCTGCAGCCCCAGCCTGCCCCACGGCAGGGCCCTCACGCTTCCCGTGGGCACCTGCAGCCCCAGCCTGCCCCCCGGCAGGGCCCTCACGCTTCCCGTGGGCACCTGCAGCCCCAGCCTGCCCCACGGCAGGGCCCTCACGCTTCCCGTGGGCACCTGCAGCCCCAGCCTGCCCCACGGCAGGGCCCTCATGCTTCCCGTGGGCATCTCTAGCCCCAGCCTGCCCCCCGGCAGGGCCCTCACGCTTCCCCTGGGCACCTGCAGCCCCAGCCTGCCCCCCGGCAGGGCCCTCACGCTTCCCGTGGGCACCTGCAGCCCCAGCCTGCCCCACGGCAGGGCCCTCACGCTTCCCCTGGGCACCTGCAGCCCCAGCCTGCCCCCCGGCAGGGCCCTCACGCTTCCCCTGGGCACCTGCAGCCCCAGCCTGCCCCCCGGCAGGGCCCTCACGCTTCCCGTGGGCACCTGCAGCCCCAGCCTGCCCCCCGGCAGGGCCCTCACGCTTCCCATGGGCATCTCTAGCCCCAGCCTGCCCTGTGCACTGGGGGGGCTGGGGTGGGGGTGGGGAAATGAGGGCTTGTTCCCTGCACAGGGTGCTGCCTGGCACTGGCAGAGCCTCGGGGCATTGCCGGGAGATGGGCAGCGCCCGGTGCTGGGGTCTGTGCAGGTCCAGGCTGGACCCGCTCCACTGGGGCCTGTGGGGCGCAGGTCCCCGGGGGCTCCCCACTGCTGAGCAGGACGGTGTCTTGGGGCGCTGCCCTTCGGGACTCCCCTCTGTTCTGGTGAGTTGCAGCGGTGCCCTGGGCTGCGATCCAGCGGGTTAGCACTCGCCTCCCTGGTGTCCTTCTCTGTGTCTCACGGCGGGGGGGCCAGTCTCCTGTGGGAAGGGGAGCATGCCTGGCTTTGGGTTTGGTGTGTGAAAGGGGGCTGGGAGCCAGGCAGAGCAAGGGGCAGGGTGGGAGGGGGCGGGATGTGGCAGTCCTTCCTTGGGGCCCCCAGGGAGGGGTGACAGACGCCTGCTGGTGACTGCCTGGGGCCAGGGCGCATGATTCCCCCTCCTGCCACTGCACCCATGCGGCCCTCCCCCCCACATGGGACAGGGCAGGCTGGGGGGCGGAGGGCTCACAGCTCATCAGACTGGGAATGTGGTGAGTCAGCAAATGCCCCGGCTTCACCAAGCAGCAAGCCCTCGGGGCCTGGGATGGGGAAATGCAGATAGCCTGGGGGTGGGGGGAGGCCCGGGTGGGGCAGTCCGCAGTGGGGAGTGGTCTGTGTCGGGGGGGGGCACAGGGGGGGCACAGGGGGGATGTGCTGCAGCTAGTGCCCCTGCCAGAGACCAGCGCCCCCCCCCCCCACTTCCCCACTAATCACCTCCTCTTGTGAGTTCCATCCCAGCTGGAGAGCTGGGTGGTTGCCATGGAGACAGGATGCTGGTTGCCTAGATAAGCTGAAATTTCCCTGCCTTCGCCCACCAGCCCTGGACCGACTCTGCCGGCTGCCCACCCCCACCTTTGAGGAGGGGCCGCTGTGGGGGGCAGGGGACACACGGGGGGCAGGGGGCGGGGGCCGTGCCAAGCCCAGCCTGGAGAGGGGCCGGTATCCAAGGAACCGTCTCCATGGAGTCCCCATCGCACCCTGATGGCTCATTGATTTGCTGCTGCTCCCTGCCAGGGGCTCACGCAGCCGGGAACGTGAGCAGCTCCGGCCTGGGGGGGGCTGCTGCCCCAGGCCCACGGGCCCGCCTGACAGCTGCTGACTGGCCCCAGAGGGGTGAAGCCTGGTCCCCCCCAGCTCGTAGGGGAGCTGCCAGCACGCTGCCTGGGGGGCTGGCGAAAAGGGCCTGCTTGGCAGCTAGGGCGGGGGGCTGGGACCCATTTCCCCCTCCCGCTGCCAGTCCCTGCCGCCCTCCCCCAGGCTCCCTGCTCGCCCAGTGGGCGCCAGGCACTGGGATTCCGTCGCCTTTCACTGGGCGCAGCCAGGGGGGGTTTCTCCCTGGGCCTCGGGCGCCGCCCTGCTCCCGCTGACCTTTGGCCTGGAGCCCTGGTGGCCGAGCAGGCTGGCCCCGCTGTGGAGGGAGAGGAGAGGCCCACGCTGACAGCCCCCAGGCCCACACACCACTGCCCCAGGGAGGGACTTCGCATTGTAGCTGGAGTGCCCAGTGTAGAGTCCAGCCGCCCGCCCCCTGCTGGCCCCCCTTGCTATGGGGGGGTCCGGCCCACCCCAGCTCCTGCAGCAGGTGCACTGTGCATGGCGCAAGGCCGCCCCCTGCTGGTGGGGTGCAGGCTGCAGTGGAGCGCTGCTGTGCCCCTCACAGGCTCTCCTCCCGCAGGGCTCTGTACACCTACGAGGATGACTCTGATGACCTGAAGCTGGCTGCGTCGGGAGGTAAGGGGTCCCCTGCCCTGGGCCTCCTGCCAAGGGGGGCTAGAGAGCCTAAACACCCCTCCCCAAAGCACTTGCCACCTGGGGGGAGGACAGCCAGCCTGTGGATACTTCCCCACCCATGGGGGGACAGACCGAGCGCCTGTGATTCCTCCCCGCCCGTAGGGGGACACACTGAGCGCCTCTGATTCCTCCCCGCCCGTGGGGGGACACACCGAGTGCCTGTGATTCCTCCCCGCCCGTAGGGGGACACACTGAGCGCCTGTGATTCCTCCCCGCCCGTGGGGGGACACACCGAGCGCCTGTGATTCCTCCCCGCCCGTGGGGGGACACACTGAGCGCCTGTGATTCCTCCCCACCCGTGGGGGGACACACCGAGTGCCTGTGATTCCTCCCCGCCCGTAGGGGGACACACTGAGCGCCTGTGATTCCTCCCTGCCTGTGGGGGGACACACTGAGCGCCTGTGATTCCTCCCCGCCCGTAGGGGGACACACTGAGCGCCTCTGATTCCTCCCCGCCCGTGGGGGGACACACCGAGTGCCTGTGATTCCTCCCCGCCCGTAGGGGGACACACTGAGCGCCTGTGATTCCTCCCCGCCCGTGGGGGGACACACCGAGTGCCTGTGATTCCTCCCCGCCCGTAGGGGGACACACTGAGCGCCTGTGATTCCTCCCTGCCCGTGGGGGGACACACTGAGCGCCTGTGATTCCTCCCCGCCCGTGGGGGGACACACCGAGTGCCTGTGATTCCTCCCCGCCCGTGGGGGGACACACCGAGCGCCTGTGATTCCTCCCTGCCTGTGGGGGGACACACTGAGCGCCTGTGATTCCTCCCCGCCCGTGGGGGGACACACCGAGCGCCTGTGATTCCTCCCCGCCCGTAGGGGGACACACTGAGCGCCTGTGATTCCTCCCCGCCCGTGGGGGGACACACCGAGTGCCTGTGATTCCTCCCCGCCCGTAGGGGGACACACTGAGCGCCTGTGATTCCTCCCCGCCCGTGGGGGGACACACCGAGTGCCTGTGATTCCTCCCCGCCCGTAGGGGGACACACTGAGCGCCTGTGATTCCTCCCCGCCCGTGGGGGGACACACCGAGTGCCTGTGATTCCTCCCCGCCCGTAGGGGGACACACTGAGCGCCTGTGATTCCTCCCTGCCCGTGGGGGGACACACTGAGCGCCTGTGATTCCTCCCCGCCCGTGGGGGGACACACCGAGTGCCTGTGATTCCTCCCCGCCCGTGGGGGGACACACTGAGCGCCTGGGATTCCTCCCTGCCTGTGGGGGGACACACCGAGCGCCTGTGATTCCTCCCCGCCCGTGGGGGGACACACTGAGCGCCTGTGATTCCTCCCTGCCTGTGGGGGGACACACTGAGCGCCTGTGATTCCTCCCCGCCCGTGGGGGGACACACCGAGCGCCTGTGATTCCTCCCCGCCCGTGGGGGGACACACTGAGCGCCTGTGATTCCTCCCCACCCGTGGGGGGACACACCGAGAGCCTGTGATTCCTCCCCGCCCGTAGGGGGACACACCGAGCGCCTGTGATTCCTCCCTGCCTGTGGGGGGACACACTGAGCGCCTGTGATTCCTCCCCGCCCGTAGGGGGACACACTGAGCGCCTCTGATTCCTCCCCGCCCGTGGGGGGACACACCGAGTGCCTGTGATTCCTCCCCGCCCGTAGGGGGACACACTGAGCGCCTGTGATTCCTCCCCGCCCGTGGGGGGACACACCGAGTGCCTGTGATTCCTCCCCGCCCGTAGGGGGACACACTGAGCGCCTGTGATTCCTCCCCGCCCGTGGGGGGACAGACCGAGCGCCTGTGATTCCTCCCCGCCCGTGGGGGGACAGACCGAGCGCCTGTGATTCCTCCCCGCCCGTGGGGGGACAGACCGAGCGCCTGTGATTCCTCCCCGCCCGTGGGGGGACAGACCGAGCGCCTGAGATTCCTCCCCGCCCGTGGGGGGACACACTGAGCGCCTGTGATTCCTCCCCGCCCGTGGGGGGACACACTGAGCGCCTGTGATTCCTCCCCGCCCGTGGGGGGACACACTGAGCGCCTGTGATTCCTCCCTGCCCGTGGGGGGACAGACCGAGCGCCTGTGATTCCTCCCTGCCCGTGGGGGGACACACCGAGCGCCTGTGATTCCTCCCTGCCCGTGGGGGGACACACCGAGCGCCTGTGATTCCTCCCCGCCCGTGGGGGGACAGACCGAGCGCCTGTGATTCCTCCCTGCCCGTGGGGGGACACACCGAGCGCCTGTGATTCCTCCCCGCCCGTGGGGGGACACACCGAGCGCCTGTGATTCCTCCCCGCCCGTGGGGGGACACACCGAGCGCCTGTGATTCCTCCCCGCCCGTGGGGGGACAGACCGAGCGCCTGTGATTCCTCCCCGCCCGTGGGGGGACAGACCGAGCGCCTGTGATTCCTCCCCGCCCGTGGGGGGACAGACCGAGCGCCTGTGATTCCTCCCCGCCCGTGGGGGGACAGACCGAGCGCCTGTGATTCCTCCCCGCCCGTGGGGGGACACACTGAGCGCCTGTGATTCCTCCTCGCCCGTGGGGGGACACACTGAGCGCCTGTGATTCCTCCCCGCCCGTGGGGGGACACACTGAGCGCCTGTGATTCCTCCCCGCCCGTGGGGGGACACACTGAGCGCCTGTGATTCCTCCCCGCCCGTGGGGGGACACACTGAGCGCCTGTGATTCCTCCCCGCCCGTGGGGGGACAGACTGAGCGCCTGTGATTCCTCCCCGCCCGTGGGGGGACACACTGAGCGCCTGTGATTCCTCCCCGCCCGTGGGGGGACACACTGAGCGCCTGTGATTCCTCCCCGCCCGTGGGGGGACACACTGAGCGCCTGTGATTCCTCCCCGCCCGTGGGGGGACACACTGAGCGCCTGTGATTCCTCCTCGCCCGTGGGGGGACACACTGAGCGCCTGTGATTCCTCCCCGCCCGGCAGGAGGCGGCTTGCAGGAGCTCTCTGGCCACTTTGAGAACCAGAAGGTGATGTATGGCTTCTGCAGCGTGAAGGAGCCCCAGGCAGCCCTGCCCAAATACGTCCTGGTCAACTGGGTGAGTGGGGCAGAGGGCTCCATGCGGGGGTGCAGGCCGGGACACCCCCTTTTGGCCTGTTTGCAGCCCCACAGGTGGGATGCAGCGAGGGGTGGAGCCGGGCCGTTCTGCAGGAGTGGGGTGCCTGCCCTACATGCTGGGGGGGGTGTTCCTGGCCTGACACTAGTCTGTGCGCAGGAGGGGGCGAGTGGGGGTGGGGCGGTTCTAGCCCCTCCAGCCACTTGGCAGTGCGTGTCTGAGCCCCGCGCAGCGCCCCCGGCTGGCGGGGGAGACTCGGCACAGGCCTGGGGGGTGCGATGGGCCTGCCGGAGCTTGGGGGGGCCTGTGGTGTTCGGGGCCCCAGAGCTTTTCCAGGGACCCCACCTAGTGGAGCTCTGTGTCCCTGCACCGGGCCCCGCTGGGGTGGCCAGGGGGGTAGGGCTGCCCCAGCGCCCTGGAGCCTCACTGGGCCCCTGGGATCCAGGCGGAGCCACGTGCCCGCCCTGCCGGGAGTGACGGTCCCGCAGCTCTGCCTTGCCATTGGCCGAGCTGCCCTGGGCGTGGCAACGGGGAGAGGAGCTGTCGGGGCCCCCCACATCTCCACTCCTGCCTGCGCCAGACCTGGGGCCCGCCTCACTCACTCCGTGCCGTGGCAGGTTGGGGAGGACGTGGCCGATGCCCGCAAGTGTGCCTGCGCCAGCCACGTGGCCAAGGTCGCCGAGTTCTTCCAGGTCAGTGCGGGCGGCCCCTGGCCAGCAATAAGCAGGGCCCCAGGAGGCGGGTGGGGAGCCCCGGGCCCCGGGAGGCGGGTGGGGAGCCCCGGGCCCCAGGAGGCGGGCGGGGAGCCCCGGGCCCCGGGAGGCGGGCGGGGAGCCCCGGGCCCCGGGAGGCGGGCGGGGAGCCCCGGGCCCCGGGAGGCGGGCGGGGAGCCCCGGGCCCCGGGAGGCGGGCGGGGAGCCCCGGGCCCCGGGAGGCGGGCGGGGAGCCTCTGGCCAGGCTTTCGCTCTGCACTGCCCTCGTTCCCGGCCCCTGCCTGACCCTGCGGGCGCTGGGCTGGGCCAGAGCCAGGCAAGCAGGGAGAGGACCAGCCCCTGCCGACCGGGCCGGCTGGCGGGGAGGGGGTGTTGCTGGGTCCGTCTCTCTGGCCCAGGAGGAAGGTTTGGGGCCCCATCCCCCAGCTGGAAGGGAGTGGCGGGCAGAATGGCCCGAGCCCCCCTTGGCCTGCCACTCAGCTGCCTGTGCAGCCCCCACTAGTTGAGGGTTTCCCATCCCCAGGCAGGAGCCTCGGGGTTCCCTGTCCCTCCCCCACGCCCCCGGCCAGCTCCTGCCTGCCGGCTCAGCTGCCTGCGGGCGGGTGTGTCCGTGCCGCTCTCCCCGGCGCAGGGCGTCGACGTGATCGTCAACGCCAGCAGCGTGGAGGATGTGGACCCGGGGGCCATCGGGCAGCGCCTCTCCAACGGCCTGGCCCGCGTCGCCAGCCCCGTGCTGCACCGCCTGCGGCTGCGGGAGGAGGAGAACGCCGAGCCTGTGGTACGTCGGGCCCCGCCTCCGTCGCAGGCTCGTCTCGGTGCCCACGGCGCCGGCTCCAGCCTGGGGGCACAAAGGGGCACCCAGCCCCACTGACCCTGCGGGGCAAGAGCTCTCGGTCGCACCGACACTGCAGGAGAATCTCTCTGGCTGCGAGGGCTGCCCCCCAACCAACCCCCCCCCCGCAGCCAGCCCCCCAACCGACCCCCCCGGGAGATGGCGGGGCCCACCCCCACACTAACCCCCCCACTGGGAGATGGTGCGCCATGCCCCCCAACCCCGCACAGCAGACTGCGTGCTCTGCCCCCGACCGACCCCCTCCCCAAGATGGTGTGCCTCCGACACCCGCCAGAGGTGCCCCCCAGGACACTGCCCCCGTGCCAGAGCACCACTGCCCCGCTGACCCGCTGCTGTTCCAGGGTACAACGTATCAGAAGACAGATGCGGCCGTGGAGATGAAGCGGCTTAACCGGGAGCAGTTCTGGGAGCAGGCCAAGGTGGGGGCAGCGAGGGGCTGGCTGGAGGCAGCAGCCAGGGGGCGCCCCCCTGTGCCCAGGGTTGGGTGGGACTCTGCAAAGCCTAAGATGCTCTCGGCGCAGACGTGGCACGTGCAGGGGGAGCTGGTCGCCTCAGGCCACGTGTGAGCGCCCCCAAACTAGGGCGGGGAGCTGGGCCCAGCCTGGGGACGGCACCAGTGGGCTGCCTGCAGTGGGCAAGGGTTAGGGGCCAGCTTTGGACGAAGCTCCCCTAGAGCTTCTAGGCACCTGGTGGCAGAGCAGGACTTGCTATCTGGCCACCGCATCCCTGGAGCTGTTGGGAACTGGCGCTAGCCCTGGGCGGGGGTCCTGCGGGTGTGCGGGGTCGGCGGGACAGACGGGCTGTCCTGGGGAGGGTGCTTGGGAGGGTGCCCTGTGGGGCCGACGGTAGGTGGGACGGACGGGCTGTCCTGGGGAGGGTGCGCGGGGGGCGCCCTGCAGGTACGTGGGGCCGGCGGCAGGCGGGACGGACGGGCTGTCCTGGGGACGGTGCGCGGGGGTGCCCTGCGGGTGCACGGGGCCGGCGGTAGGCAAGACGGACGGGCTGTCCTGGGGAGGGTGCGCGGGGGTGCCCTGCAGGTACGCGGGGCTGGCGGTAGGCAGGACGGACGAGCTGTCCTGGGGAGGGTGCTAGGTGGGCGCTCTGCGGGTGCGCGGGGCCGGCGGTAGGCAGGACGGACAGGCTTTCCTGGGGAGGGTGCGCGGGGGGTGCCCTGCAGGTACGCGGGGCCGGCGGGAGGCAGGACGGACAGGCTGTCCTGGGGAGGGTGCGCCCTGCAGGTACGCGGGGCCGGCAGTAGGCGGGACGGGCGAGCTGTACTGGGGAGAGTGCGCGGGGGGTGCCCTGCGGGTGCGCGGGGCCGGCGGCAGGCGGGACGGGCGAGCTGTCCTGGGGATGGCGCTAGGGGGGCGCCCTGCGGGTGCACGGGGCCGGCGGCAGGCGGGACGGACAGGCTGTCCTGGGGAGGGCGCTAGGTGGGCGCCCTGCGGGTGCGCGGGGCCGGCGGTAGGCGGGACGGGCGAGCTGTCCTGGGGAGGGCGCTAGGTGGGCGCCCTGCGGGTGCGCGGGGCCGGTGGCAGGCGGGACGGGCGAGCTGTCCTGGGGAGGGCGCTAGGTGGGCGCCCTGCGGGTGCGCGGGGCCGGTGGCAGGCGGGACAGGCGAGCTGTCCTGGGGAGGGCGCTAGGTGGGCGCCCTGCGGGTGCGCGGGGCCGGTGGCAGGCGGGACAGGCGAGCTGTCCTGGGGAGGGCGCTAGGTGGGCGCCCTGCGGGTGCGCGGGGCCGGCGGCAGGCGGGACAGGCGAGCTGTCCTGGGGAGGGTGCTAGGTGGGCGCCCTGCGGGTGCGCGGGGCCGGTGGCAGGCGGGACAGGCGAGCTGTCCTGGGGAGGGTGCTAGGTGGGCGCCCTGCGGGTGCGGGGGGCCGGCGGCAGGCACGGCTGACGGGCTGCCCCACAGAAGGAGGAGGAGCTGCGGAAGGAGGAGGAGCGGCAGAAGGTGCTGGAGGAACGGCTGCGTTTCGAGCAGGAGCGCATGGAGCAGGAGCGGGTGGAGCAGGAGGAGCGGGAGCGGCGCTATCGGGAGCGGGAGGAGCAAATCGAGGAGCACAGGCAAGCGCAGGGCCCCGCTTGGTTCTCGGGGGAGGGGTTCATGCCCCCATCATGCGGGAGGGACCAAGGGACAGTGGCTCTGTGCCCTCCGAGGGCTGCCAGGCAGCCGGTTTTCAGCCACACAGTCCAGTAGTTGAGCGTTCTGTCCGGGAAACAAATGGAGAAAATAGAAACGTCCGGAGTTTTCGAAATACGATGGAATGTCGATTGTCATGTCATGTCAAGCGTGTCCAGTGGCAACCCTAGGCCCCTTCCCTGTGTGCATGGGGGCATGGTGTGGGGAGAGGGGCGGTTGGGGGTTGTTGGAGGGTTGCTGGTACCATGTTGGGGGTAGGGGGCTGTGGTGGGCGGTTGTGGGGGACTCTGTGGTTGCCCCCGGCAGCTGCTCAGGTGGTTGCTGGCTGTTTGGGACAGGCGGAAACAGCAGACCCTGGAGGAGGAGGAGGCCAGGCAGCGCTTGCAGCAGCCGTCCATCTTCGTAAGTCACGTGCTGCCCCCCAGCCTGCCCACGGCCCCTGCACCCGTCAGCCCTCCCGGGGCCCGGCCCTGCGGAGCCCCTTTCCCCTGCCAGCGTGGGGGGCGCTGGAGCCCGCGGTGGTCTGGGAGGGTCCCTGAGAGCCGCGGGCTGACACTGCGGCTCTCGCCAGGGTGAGCAGCCGCCGGAGGAGGATCAGCAGCTGAAGAAGTCAGAGTCGGAAGTGGAGGTGAGCGCAGCTTGGCGGGAGCCGCGCTACCCCCCTCCTGCTGGGCCTGGGCTGGGTGGCGTGGGGCTGGCCCGGGAAGGGCAGCTGGGGGTGTCGGGAGGCCAGGCCATGGCAGTGGGGTGGCGAGAAGTTTGGGTTGGGATGGTGGGGCAGGCAGGGGGTCTGGGTGGCCAGGCTTGGCATGGGAGTGGAGCCTGTATGGGGCAAGAGGAGGTCATGGGGGCCAGGGCTGGGTGGTGCAGGGCCTGGGGCAGGGGGCCCGGGGCGGAGGGCCTGGGGCAGGGGGCGGCCGAGGGGCACTGCACCAGGACCCTGCCGGCTCTGCCTGTTCCTCGACAGGAAGCTGCCGCCATCATCGCCCAGCGCCCCGACAACCCCCGCGAGTTCTTCAAGCAGCAGGAGCGAGTGGCCACGGGCAGCTCCGACGCCACGTCCCCCTTCAGCCACAGGACAGGTGAGAGAGCAGGGGGGGTGTTGGGGGTGGGGACCTGGCTCTGAGGAGTATGTGTTGGGGGCTGGCTCTGGGGTTGGGGGGCAGGGCTGTGTGTTGGGGGCTGGCGCTGGGGTTGGGGGGCAGGGCTGTGTGTTGGGGGCTGGCGCTGGGGTTGGGGGGCAGGGCTGTGTGTTGGGGGCTGGCGCTGGGGTTGGGGGGCAGGGCTGTGTGTTGGGGGCTGGCTCTGGGGTTGGGGGGCAGGGCTGTGTGTTGGGGGTGGGGGATGGGCTGTGTGTTGGGGGCTGGCTCTGGGGTTGGGGGGCAGGGCTGTGTGTTGGGGGTGGGGGATGGGCTGTGTGTTGGGGGCTGGCTCTGGGGTTGGGGGGCAGGGCTGTGTGTTGGGGGCTGGCTCTGGGGTTGGGGGGCAGGGCTGTGTGTTGGGGGCTGGCGCTGGGGTTGGGGGGCAGGGCTGTGTGTTGGGGGTGGGAGATGGGCTGTGTGTTGGGGGCTGGCTCTGGGGTTGGGGGGCAGGGCTGTGTGTTGGGGGTGGGGGATGGGCTGTGTGTTGGGGGCTGGCTCTGGGGTTGGGGGGCAGGGCTGTGTGTTGGGGGCTGGCTCTGGGGTTGGGGGGCAGGGCTGTGTGTTGGGGGCTGGCTCTGGGGTTGGGGGGCAGGACTGTGTGTTGGGGTGGGGGATGGGCTGTGTGTTGGGGGCTGGCTCTGGGGTTGGGGGTCAGGGCTGTGTGTTGGGGGTGGGGGATGGGCTGTGTGTTGGGGGCTGGCTCTGGGGTTGGGGGGCAGGGCTGTGTGTTGGGGGTGGGGGATGGGCTGTGTGTTGGGGGCTGGCTCGGGTTGGGGGGCAGGGCTGTGTGTTGGGGGCTGGCTCTGGGGTTGGGGGGCAGGGCTGTGTGTTGGGGGCTGGCTCTGGGGTTGGGGGGCAGGGCTGTGTGTTGGGGGTGGGGGATGGGCTGTGTGTTGGGGGCTGGCTTTGGGGTTGGGGGGCAGGGCTGTGTGTTGGGGGCTGGCTCTGGGGTTGGGGGGCAGGGCTGTGTGTTGGGGGCTGGCTCTGGGGTTGGGGGGCAGGGCTGTGTGTTGGGGGCTGGCTCTGGGGTTGGGGGGCAGGACTGTGTGTTGGGGGCTGGCTCTGGGGTTGGGGGGCAGGGCTGTGTGTTGGGGGTGGGGGATGGGCTGTGTGTTGGGGGCTGGCTCTGGGGTTGGGGGGCAGGGCTGTGTGTTGGGGGCTGGCTCTGGGGTTGGGGGGCAGGGCTGTGTGTTGGGGGCTGGCTCTGGGGTTGGGGGGCAGGGCTGTGTGTTGGGGGTGGGGGATGGGCTGTGTGTTGGGGGCTGGCTCTGGGGTTTGGGGGCAGGGCTGTGTGTTGGGGGTGGGGGATGGGCTGTGTGTTGGGGGCTGGCTCTGGGGTTGGGGGGCAGGGCTGTGTGTTGGGGGCTGGCTCTGGGGTTGGGGGGCAGGGCACATGGGGTTTCCTCGTGTCGGGTTTTGATTGGAAAGTCGGGCTGAGAAGGGAACCTGGCAGAAGCTGCTCGGCTGTGCTGCCCGGACACTGGAGCCAGTTGGGTGGGGGGGCGGAGTGGCGGGGGGGCAGCAGAGTGGCAGCGGGGGGGGCGGAGTGGAAAGGGGGGGCGGAGTGGCAGCGGGGGGGGGCGGCGGAGTGGAAAGGGGGGCGGAGTGGAAAGGGGGGGCGGAGTGGCAGCGGGGGGGGCGGCAGAGTGGACAGGAGGGGCAGAGTGGAAAGGGGGGGCGGAGTGGCAGCGGGGGGGCGGCGGAGTGGACAGGAGGGGTGGAGTGGAAAGGGGGGGGGGAGTGGCAGCGGGGGGGGGCAGCGGAGTGGAAAGGGGGGGCAGAGTGGCAGCGGGGGGGCGGCGGAGTGGAAAGGGGGGGCGGCGGAGTGGAAAGGGGGGCGGAGTGGCAGTGGGGGGCGGCGGAGTGGAAAGGGGGGGCGGAGTGGCAGCAGGGGGGCAGCGGAGTGGAAAGGGGGGGCGGAGTGGCAGCAGGGGGGGGGGCGGCGGAGTGGAAAGGGGGCGGAGTGGAAAGGGGGGGCGGAGTGGCAGCGGGGGGGGCGGAGTGGAAAAGGGGGGCGGAGTGGCAGCGGGGGGGCGGCGGACTGGAAAGGGGGCGGCGGACTGGAAAGGGGGGGCGGAGTGGCAGCGGGGGGGGGCGGCGGAGGGAAAGGGGGGGGCGGAGTGGCAGCGGGGGGGCGGCAGAGTGGAAAGGGGGGGCGGAGTGGCAGCGGGGGGGGCGGAGGGAAAGGGGGGCGGAGTGGCAGCAGGGGGGGCGGAGTGGAAAGGGGGGGCGGAGTGGCAGCGGGGGGGGCGGAGTGGAAAGGGGGGGCGGAGTGGCAGCGGGGGGCGGCAGAGTGGAAAGGGGGGGCGGAGTGGCAGCGGGGGGGGCGGAGTGGAAAGGGGGGGCGGAGTGGCAGCGGGGGGGGCGGAGTGGAAAGGGGGGGCGGAGTGGCAGCATCTCGCCCGACCCTGGGGGGTGGCTCGTGCAGCACCAGGCTCCGACTCAGGCTGCGGCAGCCCCTGGAGGAGCAGGGGTCGCAGGGCTGTGGTGCGGGACAGTGGGGGCCCCTGGCTGGTGGGTGGGGGCTCCCAGGGGCAGGGCAGACGCAGTAGTGGGCACTTCCCCGGGGCTGGGGGCTGGACCTAGCTCCGCAGGGGGGCTGTGCCTGGCTGCTCCCGGGCTGCGGCAGGTGTGATTGGGACCTGCCTGCCCGGGCACCCTGCGGAGCTGGGCTTTGCACATCCCTTGGCTGCTCACACTGGAATGCAGTGGGAAAGGTAGGGCAGGAAGACATGAGTGAGGGGCGGGCCTTAAGCAGAGAGGGTGGGGCCTGAGGGAAGAGTTGGGCTGGGGCGGGGCCTGGGGAAACGTGGGGTGGGGCCTGAGGGAAGAGTTGGGCTGGGGCGGGGCCTGGGCAGTGCGGCTCTGGGCGGGTGGGTAAGGGGGCGGGGCCTGGGGAAACATGGGCAGTGCGGCTGTGGGCGGGCGGGTAAGGGGGCGGGGCCTGGGGAAACGTGGGCAGTGCGGCTCTGGGCAGACGGGTAACGGGGCGGGGCCTGGGGAAACGTGGGCAGTGCGGCTCTGGGCGGGCGGGTAAGGGGGCGGGGCCTGGGGAAACGTGGGCAGTGCGGCTGTGGGCGGGCGGGTAAGGGGACGGGGCCTGGGGAAACGTGGGCAGCGCGGCTCTGGGCGGGCGGGTAAGGGGGCGGGGCCTGGGGAAACGTGGGCAGTGCTGCTCTGGGCGGGCGGGTAAGGGGGCGGGGCCTGGGGAAACGTGGGCAGTGCGCCTCTGGGCGGGCGGGTAAGGGGGCGGGGCCTGGGGAAACGTGGGCAGTGCGGCTCTGGGCGGGCGGGTAAGGGGGCGGGAGGCCTGGGGAAACGTGGGCAGTGCTGCTCTGTGCAGGCGGGTAAGGGGGCGGGGCCTGGGGAAACGTGGGCAGTGCGCCTCTGGGCGGGCGGGTAAGGGGGCGGGGCCTGGGGAAACGTGGGCAGTGCGGCTCTGGGCGGGCGGGTAAGGGGGCGGGGCCTGGGGGAACGTGGGCAGTGCGGCTCTGGGCGGGCGGGTAAGGGGGCGGGGCCTGGGGAAACGTGGGCAGTGCGGCTCTGGGCGGGCGGGTAAGGGGGCGGGGCCTGGGGAAACGTGGGCAGTGCGGCTCTGGGCGGGCGGGTAAGGGGGCGGGGCCTGGGGAAACGTGGGCAGTGCGGCTCTGGGCGGGCGGGTAAGGGGGCGGGGCCTGGGGAAACGTGGGCAGTGCGGCTCTGGGCGGGCGGGTAAGGGGACGGGGCCTGGGGAAACGTGGGCAGTGCGGCTCTGGGCGGGCGGGTAAGGGGGCGGGGCCTGGGGAAACGTGGGCAGTGCGGCTCTGGGCGGGCGGGTAAGGGGGCGGGGCCTGGGGAAACGTGGGCAGTGCGGCTCTGGGCGGGCGGGTAAGGGGGCGGGGCCTGGGGAAACGTGGGCAGTGCTGCTCTGGGCGGGCGGGTAAGGGGGCGGGGCCTGGGGAAACGTGGGCAGTGCGGCTCTGGGCGGGCGGGTAAGGGGACGGGGCCTGGGGAAACGTGGGCAGTGCGGCTCTGGGCGGGCGGGTAAGGGGGCGGGGCCTGGGGAAACGTGGGCAGTGCGGCTCTGGGCGGGCGGGTAAGGGGGCGGGGCCTGGGGAAACGTGGGCAGTGCGGCTCTGGGCGGGCGGGTAAGGGGGCGGGGCCTGGGGAAACGTGGGCAGTGCTGCTCTGGGCGGGCGGGTAAGGGGACGGGGCCTGGGGAAACGTGGGCAGTGCGGCTCTGGGCGGGCGGGTAAGGGGGCGGGGCCTGGGGAAACGTGGGCAGTGCGGCTCTGGGCGGGCGGGTAAGGGGGCGGGGCCTGGGGAAACGTGGGCAGTGCGGCTCTGGGCGGGCGGGTAAGGGGGCGGGGCCTGGGGAAACGTGGGCAGTGCGGCTCTGGGCGGGCAGGTAAGGGGACGGGGCCTGGGGAAACGTGGGCAGTGCTGCTCTGGGCGGGCGGGTAAGGGGGCGGGGCCTGGGGAAACGTGGGCAGTGCGGCTCTGGGCGGGCGGGTAAGGGGGCGGGGCCTGGGGAAACGTGGGCAGTGCGGCTCTGGGCGGGCGGGTAAGGGGGCGGGGCCTGGGGAAACGTGGGCAGTGCGGCTCTGGGCGGGCGGGTCCGGGCGCAGGGGGCCTGGGGAAACGTGGGCAGTGCGGCTCTGGGCGGGCGGGTAAGGGGGCGGGGCCTGGGGAAACGTGGGCAGTGCGGCTGTGGGCGGGCGGGTAAGGGGGCGGGGCCTGGGGAAACGTGGGCAGTGCGGCTCTGTGCAGGCGGGTAAGGGGGCGGGGCCAGGGGAAACGTGGGCAGTGCGGCTCTGTGCAGGCGGGTAAGGGGGCGGGGCCTGGGGAAACGTGGGCAGTGCTGCTCTGTGCGGGCGGGTAAGGGGGCGGGGCCTGGGGAAACGTGGGCAGTGCTGCTCTGGGCGGGCGGGTAAGGGGGCGGGGCCTGGGGAAACGTGGGCAGTGCTGCTCTGGGCGGGCGGGTAAGGGGGCGGGGCCTGGGGAAACGTGGGCAGTGCGGCTCTGGGCGGGCGGGTAAGGGGGCGGGGCCTGGGGAAACGTGGGCAGTGCGGCTCTGGGCGGGCGGGTAAGGGGGCGGGGCCTGGGGAAACGTGGGCAGTGCGGCTCTGGGCGGGCGGGTAAGGGGACGGGGCCTGGGGAAACGTGGGCAGTGCGGCTGTGGGCGGGCGGGTAAGGGGGCGGGGCCTGGGGAAACGTGGGCAGTGCGGCTCTGGGCGGGCGGGTCCGGGCGCAGGAGGCCTGGGGAAACGTGGGCAGTGCGGCTCTGGGCGGGCGGGTAAGGGGGCGGGGCCTGGGGAAACGTGGGCAGTGCTGCTCTGGGCGGGCGGGTAAGGGGGCGGGGCCTGGGGAAACGTGGGCAGTGCGGCTCTGGGCAGGCGGGTAAGGGGGCGGGGCCTGGGGAAACGTGGGCAGTGCTGCTCTGGGCAGGCGGGTAAGGGGACGGGGCCTGGGGAAACGTGGGCAGTGCGGCTCTGGGCAGGCGGGTAAGGGGGCGGGGCCTGGGGAAACGTGGGCAGTGCGGCTCTGGGCGGGCGGGTAAGGGGGCGGGGCCTGGGGAAACGTGGGCAGTGCGGCTCTGGGCGGGCGGGTAAGGGGGCGGGGCCTGGGGAAACGTGGGCAGTGCGGCTCTGGGCGGGCGGGTAAGGGGGCGGGGCCTGGGGAAACGTGGGCAGTGCGGCTCTGGGCGGGCGGGTAAGGGGGCGGGGCCTGGGGAAACGTGGGCAGTGCGGCTCTGGGCGGGCGGGTAAGGGGGCGGGGCCTGGGGAAACGTGGGCAGTGCGGCTCTGGGCGGGCGGGTAAGGGGGCGGGGCCTGGGGAAACGTGGGCAGTGCTGCTCTGGGCGGGCGGGTAAGGGGGCGGGGCCTGGGGAAACGTGGGCAGTGCGGCTCTGGGCGGGCGGGTAAGGGGGCGGGGCCTGGGGAAACGTGGGCAGTGCGGCTCTGGGCGGGCGGGTAAGGGGGCGGGGCCTGGGGAAACGTGGGCAGTGCGGCTCTGGGCGGGCGGGTCCGGGCGCAGGAGGCCTGGGGAAACGTGGGCAGTGCGGCTCTGGGCGGGCGGGTAAGGGGGCGGGGCCTGGGGAAACGTGGGCAGTGCGGCTCTGGGCGGGCGGGTAAGGGGGCGGGGCCTGGGGAAACGTGGGCAGTGCGGCTCTGGGCAGGCGGGTAAGGGGGCGGGGCCTGGGGAAACGTGGGCAGTGCGGCTCTGGGCGGGCGGGTAAGGGGGCGGGGCCTGGGGAAACGTGGGCAGTGCGGCTCTGGGCGGGCGGGTAAGGGGGCGGGGCCTGGGGAAACGTGGGCAGTGCGGCTCTGGGCGGGCGGGTCCGGGCGCAGGAGGCCTGGGGAAACGTGGGCAGTGCTGTTCTGGGCGGGCGGGTAAGGGGGCGGGGCCTGGGGAAACGTGGGCAGTGCTGCTCTGGGCGGGCGGGTAAGGGGGCGGGGCCTGGGGAAACGTGGGCAGTGCGGCTCTGGGCGGGCGGGTAAGGGGGCGGGGCCTGGGGAAACGTGGGCAGTGCGGCTCTGGGCGGGCGGGTCCGGGCGCAGGAGGCCTGGGGAAACGTGGGCAGTGCGGCTCTGGGCAGGCGGGTAAGGGGGCGGGGCCTGGGGAAACGTGGGCAGTGCGCCTCTGGGCGGGCAGGTCCGGGCGCAGGAGGCCTGGGACCGGGCAGGGCTTGGCACAGGGTTTCTGACCTGCTGGTGGGCTCCGGGGCTGGAGAGGGGCCCGGTCTGTCCAGAGCTGCTGGGCTGGTCGCTCCCCAGTGCCCGTGTGCTGGCGGCTGGCCCAGCGTCCCGGCCCGAGCCTGCCAGGCAGGGCTGATGGGACCAGGAGACAAGTACAGGCACGTCCCCCCGCGCCCCACCCCCACGACTGCCCTGCTCCCTGGGGGCAGCCCCACCTGTGCTGTCTGGAGACTGACCCTTCTCTTTGCTGTCTGTCTCCGTGCGTCTGTCTGTCTGTCTGTCTCTCGCAGGTCGTCTGCACTGTCCTTTCATAAAGGCACCTGACAGCGGGCCACCTTCCTCCTCCTCCTCCTCCTCCTCCCCCCCGCGGACCCCCTTCCCCTATGGCCTCTGCCACCGCACCCCAAACCTCTCCTCCTTCTTCCCATGTAGGTAGCGGTGCCCAGCCCGCGGCCCCAGAGCCTGCACCCGCTCACTGCAGGGCAGGGGCCCTTTGCTGGGGAGACAGGAGCAGGGAGCCGTGGGGGCCAAGCGGGAGACCCAGGAACCTTGCTGGCTGGGGGTTGGTGGGTGCTGGGGCTGGGCTCAGGGCTTTGCGGATAGGCGCGTTGCCTAGAACTGGGGCCAGGGGCATGTCGGGGGTGGGCAGGGTTGGGGAGGCTGGGGTCAGGGGTATGCCGGGGGGGGTCCGGGAGCAGACTCAGCGGGAGGCTGGGGTCAGGGGCATGCCGGGGGGGGTCCGGGAGCAGACTCAGCGGGAGGCTGGGGTCAGGGGCATGCCGGGGGGGGGGTTCCGGGACCAGGGGGAGTCGGGGTCAGAGGCGTGCCGGGGGGAGGTCCCAGGGCCAGGGTCACCGGGGGGCTGGGATCAGAGGCGTGCCGGGGGGGGGTCCGGGAGCAGACTCAGCGGGAGGCTGGGGTCAGGGGCATGCCGGGGGGGGGGTCCGGGAGCAGACTCAGCGGGAGGCTGGGGTCAGGAGCATGCCGGGGGGGGTTCCGGGAGCAGACTCAGCGGGAGGCTGGGGTCAGGGGCATGCCGGGGGGGGGTCCGGGAGCAGACTCAGCGGGAGGCTGGGGTCAGGGGCATGCCGGGGGGGGGTCCGGGAGCAGACTCAGCGGGAGGCTGGGGTCAGGGGCATGCCGGGGGGGGGGTTCCGGGAGCAGACTCAGCGGGAGGCTGGGGTCAGGAGCATGCCGGGGGGGGTTCCGGGAGCAGACTCAGCGGGAGGCTGGGGTCAGGGGCATGCCGGGGGGGGGTCCGGGAGCAGACTCAGCGGGAGGCTGGGGTCAGGGGCATGCCGGGGGGGGGTCCGGGAGCAGACTCAGCGGGAGGCTGGGGTCAGGGGCATGCCGGGGGGGGTTCCGGGAGCAGACTCAGCGGGAGGCTGGGGTCAGGGGCATGCCGGGGGGGGGGTCCGGGAGCAGACTCAGCGGGAGGCTGGGGTCAGGGGCATGCCGGGGGGGTTCCGGGACCAGGGGGAGTCGGGGTCAGAGGCGTGCCGGGGGGAGGTCCCAGGGCCAGGGTCACCGGGGGGCTGGGATCAGAGGCGTGCCGGGGGGGTTCCGGGAGCAGACTCAGCGGGAGGCTGGGGTCAGGGGTATGCCGGGGGGGGGTCCGGGAGCAGACTCAGCGGGAGGCTGGGGTCAGGGGCATGCCGGGGGGGGGGGTCCGGGAGCAGACTCAGCGGGAGGCTGGGGTCAGGGGCATGCCGGGGGGGGGTCCGGGAGCAGACTCAGCGGGAGGCTGGGGTCAGGGGCATGCCGGGGGGGGGTCCGGGAGCAGACTCAGCGGGAGGCTGGGGTCAGGGGCATGCCGGGGGGGGGGGTTCCGGGAGCAGACTCAGCGGGAGGCTGGGGTCAGGGGCATGCCGGGGGGGGTGTCCGGGAGCAGACTCAGCGGGAGGCTGGGGTCAGGAGCATGCTGGGAGGGACCAGGGCAGTGCCAGGTGGACTGGGAGCAGGGGGAGCCGGGTGGGGGCCTGGCGCATGCCAGGAGAGGCCTGAGGTCGGGGTGTGCCAGGGTCAGGGGCATGCCGGGGGGGTTCCGGGAGCAGGGAGGGGCCGGGGTCAGGGGCGTGCCAGGAGCAGGGGGGGCGGGCTCAGGGGCAGACTCAGCAGGGGGCCAGGGTCAGAGACATGCAGGGAGGGGGCTGGGATCAGGGGCGTGCCTGGGGGGGGGGGGGGTTCCGGGAGCAGGGTCGGGGGGGCTGGGGTCAAAAGTGTGCTGGGGAGGAGGGAGTTCCCGGGGTCAGAGGCGTGCCAGGGGCTTCCTGGGAACAGGGTCAGAGGGGCTGGGGATTCCCGGGAGAAGACTCAGTGGGGGGCAGGGGGTCAGAGGCGTGCGGGGGGGGGGGGTCCCGGGAGCAGTGTCAGGGTGTCCTGGGAGCAGTGTCGGGGGGGCCGGGGTCAGGTATGCCGGGGGGTCCCGGGAGTAGGGTTGGGAGGGGCGGGGTCAGAGGCGCGCCGGGGGGGGGGTCCCGGGAGCAGGGTCGGGGGGGGGTCGGGGTCAGAGGCGCGCCGGGGGGTCCCGGGAGCAGGGTCGGGGGGGCTGGGGTCAGAGGCGCGCGGGGGGGGGGTCCCGGGAGCAGGGTTGGGGCGGGGGGGGCCGGGGTCAGAGGAGTGCCAGGGGGGGTCCCGGGAGCAGGGGCGGGGGGGGCCGGGGTCAGAGGAGTGCCGGGGGGGGGTCCCGGGAGCAGGGGCGGGGGGGGCCGGGGTCAGAGGAGCGCCGGGGGGTCCCGGGAGCAGGGGTTGGTTTCAGAACAATAACCGTGTGTCTCTGAAGTGACCAAGGGGCGCCCGGTGCAGCCGGCAGAGGGCCAGGCCCAGGGCCGGGCCGGGCCAGCGTGCCGTGGCGTGCCCAGCTCCGGCGGGGCCTTTGCGGGTGACTGCACGGCTGGGGCGCACTTTGGGGCGCAGGGAAGACACCCCAGTGATCTGTGCCTGGCCGGAGCGTTGCCGTGGCCCGTGTGCACTGTGCAGGGCTCATGCATGCGATGGAGGAGCCTGCCCTGGTGCTGGCTGGGGTCTGCCTGGGGCCCCTTCAGCTCCGTCTTGGTCCTTCACAGGCAGCCAGTCGGACACTCACAGAAAGGCCTCGGCCGTGGGCTGCAGCCCCTGTGACTCCAGCCTGGCCTCCACGCCCACCGGGGAGCAGACGGAGAGGGCTCTGGCCGATGGGATGCAGCCAGCCCCGCAGAAAGGTGGGGTGCAGGGGGGCCCCTGCCTGAGGGCAGGCTGGCCGTGGGGCAGGGGCTGACGTGCTCTCTCCTGCTCTGTGCAGACTCGCCTGGGCCCAGCAGCGAGGGGCCGGCGGCGGCAGACAAGCCCTGGGCCTTCGACGAGCCGCCCGGGGGCCCCGCGTGGACAGCAGCACAGGGGGCTGGGCTGGGCCCCACCGAGGACCTTGTGTTCCTGGAGCCTGTGGCCGCGCTGCCAGCAGAGGCCGAGTCCCCGGGCCCCACGCAGCCCCCCGGCCCCAGCCCAGAGACCCTCCTGGACCTGTGGCAGAACGCCAGCGCTGCCCCCAGCCTGCCCGCCTCCTGGGAGCTGCCCACGCCAGCGCCCCTCCTGCTGGAGGTGGCCGAGCCCCCCGCAGCCCCCGCCCCCCCTGACGACAACCTGCTGGACTTCAACGAGCTGCCTGAGCCTCCAGCCACCTTCTGCGACGCAGAGCAGGCGCCGGAGCTGGCCAGCCTCATGGCCTCAGAGGGGGCGCACCCGGAGCCCCTCGGCTACCAGCAGGAGGCCAGCGGGCAGCCGGCCGAGCCCCCGCTGCTGACCAATGGGGAAATGGCCCAGAAGGAAGGGATGCAGGTGAGCTGGGCGCCTGCCCCCCCCCCCCAGAGCCCGGCTGGAGCCAGAGTCCCTGGGCAAAGGGCTGACTGGACCCCCCAGCCTCCGCTCATGGCCGTCCCCTTCTCCTCCAGGCTAGCGAGGGCTACTTCAGCCAGTCGCAGGACGAAGAGTTCGGCCCGGTGGAGCCTGCTGCCAAAACGTCCCCTGCCGTGTTCTACGCCAAGCCCCCCGGTGAGTGGGGCAGCCCCATGCATGTGGGGCAGCCCAGAGCCCTGCGTCCTTCCCCCGGGCTAACCGCTGCCTCTCCCCCAGAGATCGACATCACCTGCTGGGACGCCGACCCGCTGCCCGAGGACGAGGAGAGCTATGGGCCCTGAGCGTCACCCCCACAGGACCGCCACCGCGAGGGGCCCGGCCCCATCCCTCTCCGTCGGCGCGGGCCCCAGGGCCCGGCTGGGTGGGCCAGCCCCACGGCCCCTTGCCCCCCAGGGCACCTTTTACAGCTTTCCCCTCTCCCTTTTTTAAAGTTGTCTCCCTAAGAGCCATGTGGGCGCTCCCGCTCCCCTTCCCTGGTCGCTCCGCCTCTGGGCTGAGCTTGTCCATCCTCCACGCGCCCGCCCTTGTGCCCTGAGGGAGGATGGGCAGCTGGTGCCCTGTGCATGGGCCAGAGCCCCCTTGGCCCACGCCACCGGCTCTCCCCAGAACTTTGCACGAATCAAAACGGAACATGGCAATAAAGTGACCCGTGGGCGCGGCTCGGGCTGGCTGCAGCCCCTCCCGTCAGCGTGTGCAGCGCGCCCGCCCGCGAGGGGACAGCCTTGCCCCACAGGAGTTACGCGCCCCCCTGGGGGGGGCTGGGGCCTCGCCCTCTCAGCTGCAAGGACCCACCAGTCCCCAGACGGAGCCCCCGCCCCCTCGCTTGGCCCTTTTCCAGTACAGTAACTGTTTCTCTTTTTTTTGGAAAGCACAAATTGTGTCTTGGCAACGTGCTGATGTATGTTAATAAATCATTCTCCTCCACCCCACCTGGGCTGCTGGCTGCTTTCTGGGGAGAGGGGCCGCCGGGCTGAGCCTGCTCCTGCCCCGCGGGCTTATGAGGGGCCAGGGCCAGCCCTCGGCGCTGCTCTGCTGTGGGTCTCCCCCGCCCAGCAGCCTGGCCCCGCTCAGAAAGAATCTGGTGCCACAAACTTTTATTCTCAAACTGTAACAAACAAACTAGGAAAGAGCAGAGTGGGGCCTGCTGGGAGCCCCAGGCAGATCGGCACCGAGGCGCCGGCAGGGCCATGGGGCACGATGGGGACCAGCCCCTCACATTGGCCGCAGCAGGCAGGTTGGCGTGAGGCCCCAGGCCAGCTCCCAGGAGAACGGGCAGCCCCTACACCGCCGTAGTCCTGCCAAACAGGGGCATGGAGACTGGGAGGTGCCAGGCCCCAGGCTCGTAGGTGTCCCTGCTGCTGAGCTCCTGCTCCGTCCAGCTGGGGAACATTCGCGGGGCGCGCTCGGCCTGCAGGCAGAGGGCAGGGCAGGCGGGGCCCTGGCCAGCCGCGCTGGGCAGGTGCAGGGCTGAGCCGAAGCCTCGGTCCAGGAAGAGGGGCTTGTAGCTGGGGGGCTGCTCCTGTTTCTCCGGGCGCTCGTGGCTCAGGAAGGGGGTGGGGATCTTGCGGTACAGCCCCCGTGTGTCCATGAGCACCTCGCTGTAGGGGGGCGGGGGCTCGGCCATGAGCAGCGCCTCCTCGTAGCACGGCGGCTTGGACAGGTCCGACTCTGCAAGGCAAGCAGCACACGAGCACTGAGCGCAGGGCCCTGGGGCCCCGTTCCCCCTGCTCCGTGGGCAGCCAGGGCCCTGCTCAGCGAGGGGATAAGGGCCAGGCAGGTGCCTGGGGTCCCTGCAGCAGGGGACAGGCCTCGGGCCGTGGCGGGGCTCTGGTGCAGCAGCCAGCGCTGGGTTGCTGGAGCCAGAGGCTACAAGGTGCCGGCTCCCCTGCAGCTCTGGGCCGGGCCCAGGGACTCCCGAGCAGCCCGAAGCCCTGGCGCTCTCACCGTGCCTGAAGCTCCAGGGCCGGGGCAGCGGGGCCGGGGGGTGGCGCGGCTCCATGCGCAGCCGCGGGGGGACGGCCATGGCCAGCCCGGGGGGGCTGCCCTCGTAGTGCAGCGGCTCCATCTCCAGGGTGCGCAGGTTCTGCTCCCGCAGCCGCTGCTCCTGCTGGCTCTTGAGGCGCCGGCGCAGGTAGCTGCAGAAGCAGCAGAGCAGCACGATGAGGCCCCAGATGAGCCAGAAGCCGGCGAAGCAGGTGAGGAAGGTGTAGGTGCCCTGGGACATCACCATGGTGGCTGGGCTGGGGGCCGGGCTCCCCTCGGGCAAGGCCCCACCTCAGCTGCAGGCAGGCCGGGCCCTGAGCACAAGACGCCTGCTGCCCATCGCCTGTGCCCAGGGCCGCGCCGGCATCTCCTCGTATCCTGGCGTCGCTCCCTCAGGGCTGCCCCCGCACGCCTGCAGCCGTTGCCATGGCGCCTAGAGCGGGGGCCGAGGTCCTTGGGGTGGGGGCCTTCAGGGGCGAGGGTCAGGGCCTGCACTGCTCCCTGGGCACCAGGCAGGGACGACCGGGGGGCTGGCACGCCGGGGGGGCTCATCCACCACAAGGATCTTCAGAGCCGCAGGCCAGGCTGGGCCCCAAGAGCACCCAGCGCAGCGTCTTCCCATAGCTGTGCCCAGCAGCCGCCTGCGCCGCCAGCGTCCCCTGCAGAGACAGACGAGCGTGAGCCTGCTGGCCATGCAGCCACCGGCCCGCTGCTCCGAGCCCCGCTCAGGCCAGGCCGGCTCCCTGCGACCCCGAGGGCAGAGCCAGAGCCAGGCCCCGTGCCTGCCCCACCCCGGCCTGCGACCCCGCGGGCAGAGCCAGAGCCAGGCCCCGTGCCTGCCCCGCCCCAGCCTGCGACCCCGAGGGTAGAGCCATAGCCAGGTCCCCTGCCTGCCCCGCCCCGGCCTGCGACCCCCGAGGGCAGAGCCATAGCCAGGTCCCGTGCCTGCCCCGCCCCGGCCTGCGACCCCGCGGGCAGAGCCATAGCCAGGTCCCGTGCCTGCCCCGCCCCGGCCTGCGACCCCGAGGGCAGAGCCATAGCCAGGTCCCGTGCCTGCCCCACCCCGGCCTGCGACCCCGAGGGCAGAGCCAGAGCCAGGTCCCGTGCCTGCCCCGCCCCAGCCTGCGACCCCGCGGGCAGAGCCAGAGCCAGGTCCCGTGCCTGCCCCGCCCCGGCCTGCGACCCCGAGGGCAGAGCCAGAGCCAGGTCCCGTGCCTGCCCCGCCCCGGCCTGCGACCCCGAGGGCAGAGCCAGAGCCAGGTCCTGTGCCTGACCCGCCCCGGCCTGCGACCCCCAGGGCAGAGCCATAGCCAGGTCCCATGCCTGCCCCGCCCCGGCCTGCGACCCCGAGGGCAGAGCCATAGCCAGGTCCTGTGCCTGCCCCGCCCCAGCCTGCGACCCCGAGGGCAGAGCCATAGCCAGGTCCCGTGCCTGCCCCGCCCCGGCCTGCGACCCCGAGGGCAGAGCCAGAGCCAGGTCCCGTGCCTGCCCCGCCCCGGCCTGCGACCCCGAGGGCAGAGCCAGAGCCAGGTCCTGTGCCTGACCCGCCCCGGCCTGCGACCCCCAGGGCAGAGCCATAGCCAGGTCCCATGCCTGCCCCGCCCCGGCCTGCGACCCCGAGGGCAGAGCCATAGCCAGGTCCTGTGCCTGCCCCGCCCCAGCCTGCGACCCCGAGGGCAGAGCCATAGCCAGGTCCCGTGCCTGCCCCGCCCCGGCCTGCGACCCCGAGGGCAGAGCCATAGCCAGGTACCCTGCCTGCCCCGCCCCGGCCTGCGACCCCCAGGGCAGAGCCATAGCCAGGTCCTGTGCCTGCCCCGCCCCAGCCTGCGACCCCGAGGGCAGAGCCATAGCCAGGTCCCGTGCCTGCCCCGCCCCGGCCTGCGACCCCGCGGGCAGAGCCATAGCCAGGTCCCCTGCCTGCCCCGCCCCGGCCTGCGACCCCGAGGGCAGAGCCATAGCCAGGTCCCGTGCCTGCCCCGCCCCGGCCTGCGACCCCGAGGGCAGAGCCAGAGCCAGGTCCCGTGCCTGACCCGCCCCGGCCTGCGACCCCGAGGGCAGAGCCATAGCCAGGTCCCGTGCCTGCCCCGCCCCGGCCTGCGACCCCGAGGGCAGAGCCAGAGCCAGGTCCCGTGCCTGCCCCGCCCCAGCCTGCGACCCCGAGGGCAGAGCCATAGCCAGGTCCCCTGCCTGCCCCGCCCCGGCCTGCGACCCCGCGGGCAGAGCCAGAGCCAGGTCCCGTGCCTGCCCCGCCCCAGCCTGCGACCCCGAGGGCAGAGCCATAGCCAGGTCCCGTGCCTGCCCCGCCCCGGCCTGCGACCCCGAGGGCAGAGCCATAGCCAGGTCCCGTGCCTGCCCCGCCCCAGCCTGCGACCCCGAGGGCAGAGCCATAGCCAGGTCCCGTGCCTGCCCCGCTCCGGCCTGCGACCCCGAGGGCAGAGCCATAGCCAGGTCCCGTGCCTGCCCCGCCCCAGCCTGCGACCCCCGAGGGCAGAGCCATAGCCAGGTCCCGTGCCTGCCCCGCCCCAGCCTGCGACCCCCAGGGCAGAGCCATAGCCAGGTCCCGTGCCTGCCCCGCCCCAGCCTGCGACCCCGAGGGCAGAGCCAGAGCCAGGTCCCCTGCCTGCCCCGCCCCAGCCTGCGACCCCGCGGGCAGAGCCAGAGCCAGGTCCCGTGCCTGCCCCGCCCCGGCCTGCGACCCCGAGGGCAGAGCCATAGCCAGGTCCCGTGCCTGCCCCGCCCCGGCCTGCGACCCCGCGGGCAGAGCCATAGCCAGGTACCCTGCCTGCCCCGCCCCGGCCTGCGACCCCCAGGGCAGAGCCATAGCCAGGTCCTGTGCCTGCCCCGCCCCAGCCTGCGACCCCGAGGGCAGAGCCATAGCCAGGTCCCGTGCCTGCCCCGCCCCGGCCTGCGACCCCGAGGGCAGAGCCATAGCCAGGTCCCGTGCCTGCCCCGCCCCGGCCTGCGACCCCGAGGGCAGAGCCATAGCCAGGTCCCGTGCCTGCCCCGCCCCAGCCTGCGACCCCCGAGGGCGGAGCCATAGCCAGGTCCCGTGCCTGCCCCGCCCCGGCCTGCGACCCCGCGGGCAGAGCCATAGCCAGGTCCCCTGCCTGCCCCGCCCCGGCCTGCGACCCCGAGGGCAGAGCCAGAGCCAGGTCCCATGCCTGCCCCGCCCCGGCCTGCGACCCCGAGGGCAGAGCCAGAGCCAGGTCCCGTGCCTGCCCCGCCCCGGCCTGCGACCCCGAGGGCAGAGCCAGAGCCAGGTCCCGTGCCTGCCCCGCCCCGGCCTGCGACCCCCAGGGCAGAGCCATAGCCAGGTCCTGTGCCTGCCCCGCCCCGGCCTGCGACCCCGAGGGCAGAGCCATAGCCAGGTCCCGTGCCTGCCCCGCCCCGGCCTGCGACCCCGAGGGCAGAGCCATAGCCAGGTCCCCTGCCTGCCCCGCCCCAGCCTGCGACCCCGAGGGCAGAGCCAGAGCCAGGCCCCGTGCCTGCCCCGCCCCAGCCTGCGACCCCGAGGGCAGAGCCATAGCCAGGTCCTGTGCCTGCCCCGCCCCAGCCTGCGACCCCGAGGGCAGAGCCATAGCCAGGTCCCGTGCCTGCCCCACCCCGGCCTGCGACCCCCAGGGCAGAGCCATAGCCAGGTCCCGTGCCTGCCCCGCCCCGGCCTGCGACCCCGAGGGCAGAGCCATAGCCAGGTCCCGTGCCTGCCCCGCCCCGGCCTGCGACCCCGCGGGCAGAGCCATAGCCAGGTCCCGTGCCTGCCCCGCCCCGGCCTGCGACCCCGAGGGCAGAGCCATAGCCAGGTCCCGTGCCTGCCCCGCCCCGGCCTGCGACCCCGAGGGCAGAGCCAGAGCCAGGTCCCGTGCCTGCCCCGCCCCGGCCTGCGACCCCGAGGGCAGAGCCAGAGCCAGGTCCCGTGCCTGCCCCGCCCCGGCCTGCGACCCCCGAGGGCAGAGCCATAGCCAGGTCCCGTGCCTGCCCCGCCCCGGCCTGCGACCCCGAGGGCAGAGCCATAGCCAGGTCCTGTGCCTGCCCCGCCCCGGCCTGCGACCCCGAGGGCGGAGCCATAGCCAGGTCCCGTGCCTGCCCCGCCCCGGCCTGCGACCCCGAGGGCAGAGCCATAGCCAGGTCCCGTGCCTGCCCCGCCCCAGCCTGCGACCCCGAGGGCGGAGCCATAGCCAGGTCCCGTGCCTGCCCCACCCCGGCCTGCGACCCCGAGGGCAGAGCCATAGCCAGGTCCCGTGCCTGCCCCGCCCCGGCCTGCGACCCCGAGGGCAGAGCCATAGCCAGGTCCCGTGCCTGCCCCGCCCCGGCCTGCGACCCCGCGGGCAGAGCCATAGCCAGGTCCCGTGCCTGCCCCGCCCCGGCCTGCGACCCCGCGGGCAGAGCCATAGCCAGGTCCCGTGCCTGCCCCGCCCCAGCCTGCGACCCCCGAGGGCAGAGCCATAGCCAGGTCCCGTGCCTGCCCCGCCCCGGCCTGCGACCCCGAGGGCAGAGCCATAGCCAGGTCCCGTGCCTGCCCCGCCCCGGCCTGCGACCCCGAGGGCAGAGCCATAGCCAGGTCCCGTGCCTGCCCCGCCCCGGCCTGCGACCCCCAGGGCAGAGCCATAGCCAGGTCCCGTGCCTGCCCCGCCCCGGCCTGCGACCCCGCGGGCAGAGCCATAGCCAGGTCCCGTGCCTGCCCCGCCCCGGCCTGCGACCCCGAGGGCAGAGCCATAGCCAGGTCCCGTGCCTGCCCCGCCCCGGCCTGCGACCCCGAGGGCAGAGCCATAGCCAGGTCCTGTGCCTGCCCCGCCCCGGCCTGCGACCCCGAGGGCAGAGCCAGAGCCAGGTCCTGTGCCTGCCCCGCCCCAGCCTGCGACCCCGAGGGCAGAGCCAGAGCCAGGTCCTGTGCCTGCCCCGCCCCAGCCTGCGACCCCCAGGGCAGAGCCAGAGCCAGGTCCCGTGCCTGCCCCGCCCCGGCCTGCGACCCCGAGGGCAGAGCCATAGCCAGGTCCCGTGCCTGCCCCGCCCCGGCCTGCGACCCCGCGGGCAGAGCCATAGCCAGGTCCCGTGCCTGCCCCGCCCCGGCCTGCGACCCCGAGGGCAGAGCCATAGCCAGGTCCCGTGCCTGCCCCGCCCCAGCCTGCGACCCCCGAGGGCAGAGCCATAGCCAGGTCCCGTGCCTGCCCCGCCCCGGCCTGCGACCCCGAGGGCAGAGCCATAGCCAGGTCCCGTGCCTGCCCCGCCCCGGCCTGCGAACCCGAGGGCAGAGCCATAGCCAGGTCCCGTGCCTGCCCCGCCCCAGCCTGCGACCCCGCGGGCAGAGCCATAGCCAGGTCCCATGCCTGCCCCGCCCCGGCCTGCAACCCCGAGGGCAGAGCCATAGCCAGGTCCCGTGCCTGCCCCGCCCCGGCCTGCGACCCCCAGGGCAGAGCCATAGCCAGGTCCCGTGCCTGCCCCGCCCCGGCCTGCGACCCCGAGGGCAGAGCCAGAGCCAGGTCCCGTGCCTGCCCCGCCCCAGCCTGCGACCCCGAGGGCAGAGCCATAGCCAGGTCCCCTGCCTGCCCCGCCCCAGCCTGCGACCCCGAGGGCAGAGCCATAGCCAGGTCCCGTGCCTGCCCCGCCCCGGCCTGCGACCCCGAGGGCAGAGCCATAGCCAGGTCCCGTGCCTGCCCCGCCCCGGCCTGCGACCCCGAGGGCAGAGCCATAGCCAGGTCCTGTGCCTGCCCCGCCCCGGCCTGCGACCCCGAGGGCGGAGCCATAGCCAGGTCCCGTGCCTGCCCCGCCCCGGCCTGCGACCCCGAGGGCAGAGCCATAGCCAGGTCCCGTGCCTGCCCCGCCCCAGCCTGCGACCCCGAGGGCGGAGCCATAGCCAGGTCCCGTGCCTGCCCCACCCCGGCCTGCGACCCCGAGGGCAGAGCCATAGCCAGGTCCCGTGCCTGCCCCGCCCCGGCCTGCGACCCCGAGGGCAGAGCCATAGCCAGGTCCCGTGCCTGCCCCGCCCCGGCCTGCGACCCCGCGGGCAGAGCCATAGCCAGGTCCCGTGCCTGCCCCGCCCCGGCCTGCGACCCCGCGGGCAGAGCCATAGCCAGGTCCCGTGCCTGCCCCGCCCCAGCCTGCGACCCCCGAGGGCAGAGCCATAGCTAGGTCCTGTGCCTGCCCCGCCCCGGCCTGCGACCCCGAGGGCAGAGCCATAGCCAGGTCCTGTGCCTGCCCCGCCCCGGCCTGCGACCCCGAGGGCAGAGCCATAGCCAGGTCCCGTGCCTGCCCCGCCCCGGCCTGCGACCCCGAGGGCAGAGCCATAGCCAGGTCCCCTGCCTGCCCCGCCCCGGCCTGCGACCCCGAGGGCAGAGCCATAGCCAGGTCCCGTGCCTGCCCCGCCCCAGCCTGCGACCCCGAGGGCAGAGCCATAGCCAGGTCCCGTGCCTGCCCCGCCCCGGCCTGCGACCCCCAGGGCAGAGCCATAGCCAGGTCCCGTGCCTGCCCCGCCCCGGCCTGCGACCCCGCGGGCAGAGCCATAGCCAGGTCCCGTGCCTGCCCCGCCCCGGCCTGCGACCCCGAGGGCAGAGCCATAGCCAGGTCCCGTGCCTGCCCCGCCCCGGCCTGCGACCCCGAGGGCAGAGCCATAGCCAGGTCCTGTGCCTGCCCCGCCCCGGCCTGCGACCCCGAGGGCAGAGCCAGAGCCAGGTCCTGTGCCTGCCCCGCCCCGGCCTGCGACCCCGAGGGCAGAGCCATAGCCAGGTCCCGTGCCTGCCCCGCCCCGGCCTGCGACCCCGAGGGCGGAGCCATAGCCAGGTCCCGTGCCTGCCCCGCCCTGCGACCCCGCGGGCAGAGCCATAGCCAGGTCCCGTGCCTGCCCCGCCCCAGCCTGCGACCCCGCGGGCAGAGCCATAGCCAGGTCCCGTGCCTGCCCCGCCCCAGCCTGCGACCCCGCGGGCAGAGCCATAGCCAGGTCCCGTGCCTGCCCCGCCCCGGCCTGCGACCCCCGAGGGCAGAGCCAGAGCCAGGTCCCGTGCCTGCCCCGCCCCGGCCTGCGACCCCGAGGGCAGAGCCATAGCCAGGTCCCGTGCCTGCCCCGCCCCGGCCTGCGACCCCGAGGGCAGAGCCATAGCCAGGTCCCGTGCCTGCCCCGCCCCGGCCTGCGACCCCGCGGGCAGAGCCATAGCCAGGTCCCGTGCCTGCCCCGCCCCGGCCTGCGACCCCGCGGGCAGAGCCATAGCCAGGTCCCGTGCCTGTCCCGCCCCGGCCTGCGACCCCCCAGGGCAGAGCCATAGCCAGGTCCCGTGCCTGCCCCGCCCCAGCCTGCGACCCCGAGGGCAGAGCCATAGCCAGGTACCCTGCCTGCCCCGCCCCGGCCTGCGACCCCGAGGGCAGAGCCATAGCCAGGTCCCGTGCCTGCCCCGCACCGGCCTGCGACCCCGAGGGCAGAGCCATAGCCAGGTCCCGTGCCTGCCCCGCCCCGGCCTGCGACCCCGCGGGCAGAGCCATAGCCAGGTCCCGTGCCTGCCCCGCCCCGGCCTGCGACCCCGCGGGCAGAGCCATAGCCAGGTCCCGTGCCTGCCCCGCCCCGGCCTGCGACCCCGCGGGCAGAGCCATAGCCAGGTCCCGTGCCTGCCCCGCCCCGGCCTGCGACCCCGAGGGCAGAGCCAGAGCCAGGTCCCGTGCCTGCCCCGCCCCGGCCTGCGACCCCGAGGGCAGAGCCAGAGCCAGGTCCCGTGCCTGCCCCGCCCCGGCCTGCGACCCCCAGGGCAGAGCCATAGCCAGGTCCCGTGCCTGCCCCGCCCCAGCCTGCGACCCCGAGGGCAGAGCCATAGCCAGGTCCTGTGCCTGCCCCGCCCCGGCCTGCGACCCCGAGGGCAGAGCCATAGCCAGGTCCCGTGCCTGCCCCGCCCCAGCCTGCGACCCCGAGGGCAGAGCCATAGCCAGGTCCCGTGCCTGCCCCGCCCCAGCCTGCGACCCCGAGGGCAGAGCCATAGCCAGGTCCCGTGCCTGCCCCGCCCCGGCCTGCGACCCCGAGGGCAGAGCCATAGCCAGGTCCCGTGCCTGCCCCGCCCCAGCCTGCGACCCCGAGGGCAGAGCCATAGCCAGGTCCCGTGCCTGCCCCGCCCCAGGCCCCCAGGCTGCAACCCCTTGCAGGAACCAGCAGCGCTTGGTTCGAAGGGAGGGGGCACCAGGCTTGGCAGCCTCCTGGGAAGGACTGAGGTTGGCATGGCAACGAGCTGAAAGACTCTAGAACTGGGAGGCGCTGCCTGTAGCTGGCAGCCCCAGCCACTGTCTGCTTGGGAGGGGACCAGCATCCCCCCACCCCCGGCAAGGGGCCTGGCAGGAGCTGGCTTAAACAGCGGCTTTGGACTCCCCAGGAGCCCCAACCTGCCCAGGAAGCCACAGCCACTGCTGAAGTGCCAACACTGCTAAGAGTTGTACAAGAATTGGCCGAGGGGCAGGCTGAGCTGTTCCCAAGCACGGTAATTCTTGGAGCCCAGATAAGTCTCGGCGCAACGAAACAAGCGAACGTGCCACTATTCTAAACACGAAGTGGGCTGAGCTGGGGAAGAATGGCAGGCTGACTGGCCCCTCAGTCGTGCAAAGCTGCTGCAGGATGCAAGTGACAGTGGCGTAGTTAATGCCAGCTCCCGTGGTTTCACAGAAAACAGGGCTTGTTGAAGCAACGCTGTTCTGAGGTTACAACATGGGTGTGGTGCTCGCAAGGCACATGACAACTAGCGCGATGGCATTTGTGTAGTGCTAGTTTTTGAATGCTGCACAGATGAACAGAACCAGCACCTGGCTGTCAGTCCAAAAGCACGTCTCAGGTCTCAAGGGGGGTGTCTTCGCCCCCAGCAGCTGGTGCCCCCAGGGCTGATGACGTGCTGCCCAAGGGGCTCTACAGGAACCCGTGGGCCCTAGCAAGGAGCCAGCGGTGGGAGGGTTGCAGGCTGTGGGAAGAATAAGCCAGAGCTGCTGAAAGGGGCTGGCAGGGTGCAGCGAGGGGAAGCTGTTGGAGGAGCAGTTCCGGAGTCCAGAAAGCCCAGCAAGGAGGCCAGTGCAACCCACAACCTCGGCCAGTGGGGTGGGGGGGGGGGGAGAGCAGAACCTGGCAGGGCTAAAAAAATGGGCCAGATGGAGCAGCTGGGAGCCAGCCAGCGTGCAGGGAGCCTGGGGGGGCAAAGACTTGGCTTTGGCCAGGCCCCAAGGAATGCTATAAGCCTCTGGAGAGCAGGCCTGGGAACCTGTGAAGGGGAAACTGAGGCTGGGTGCTAGGCGGCTGGCCCGAGCCGGGTCCGGGTTTGGCCAAAGGCGGCTCAGCACCAGCCGCCATGACAGGGCTACAGATTAAAGCAGGTGCTCAAAGTTCGCAGAGGCCAAAACCTGTTGCCGCGGTAACGGCTGCCAGACTGGCTTGGCTCCCAGGTACAGTGGCCTCCCGCCGACTCGGAGCACAGGCCCCGCTCCCGGGCCAGGGCCAAGGGGAGTCCTGCCCCGTGGCTGGAGCCAGGCAGGCGGGGCCGGAAGCGGAGTCCAGCCCCTGCCCCGAGACAGCACCAAGGACAGCAAGCCCCCCCGGCAGGTGTCTGTCCAACCCCATGGCCCAACGCTTGTCCCCCACGGTGGCCCATGGCTTCCCGCCCTGCCTTGTAGCGCAGCCCGTGGCCAGCCTCTCGGACGGTGCGATAGCCTTTGCACGTCCGTGTCGCTCTCCTGGCCGTGGAGTCGCATCCCCCGTGCCCAGGCCTGGGCCCAGCGCAGCAGGGCACTAACCCCGTGGCTCACACGTGACACTAGCGCTCGCCCCTTCCTTGCGCGGGTTCCCCAGTGACCTGCTGTACCCTGGGGCCTTTTCAGCAGCACTAGCCCTGCTTTCTAGCCAGGCGTTGGACTATCCCGCCCTACAGCAGCTCGTTAAATTTCAGCGGGTCTACTTCAGAGCACCGCTTGAGCGTGGCAAGGGGATTCCGAGCGCTGACCCTGAGCCGAGCGCGGCGAGGGGATTCCGGGCGCCGACCCTGAGCCGAGCGCGGCGAGGGGATTCCGGGCGCTGACCCTGAGCCGAGCGCGGCGAGGGGATTCCGAGCGCTGACCCTGAGCCGAGCGCGGCGAGGGGATTCCGAGCGCCGACCCTGAGCCGAGCGCGGCGAGGGGATTCCGGGCGCCGACCCTGAGCCGAGCGCGGCGAGGGGATTCCGGGCGCCGACCCTGAGCCGAGCGCGGCGAGGGGACTCCGGGCGCCGACCCTGAGCCGAGCGCGGCGAGGGGATTCCGAGCGCTGACCCTGAGCCGAGCGTGGCGAGGGGATTCCGGGCGCTGACCCTGAGCCGAGCGCGGCGAGGGGATTCCGGGCGCCGACCCTGAGCCGAGCGCGGCGAGGGGATTCCGGGCGCCGACCCTGAGCCGAGCGCGGCGAGGGGATTCCGGGCGCTGACCCTGAGCCGAGCGCGGCAAGGGGATTCCGGGCGCTGACCCTGAGCCGAGCGCGGCGAGGGGATTCCGGGCGCCGACCCTGAGCCGAGCGCGGCGAGGGGATTCCGGGCGCTGACCCTGAGCCGAGCGCGGCGAGGGGATTCCGAGCGCCGACCCTGAGCCGAGCGCGGCGAGGGGATTCTGGTCGCCGACCCTGAGCCGAGCGCGGCGAGGGGATTCCGGGCGCCGACCCTGAGCCGAGCGCGGCGAGGGGATTCCGGGCGCAGACCCTGAGCCGAGCGCGGCGAGGGGACTGCGGGCGCCGACCCTGAGCCGAGCGCGGCGAGGGGATTCCGGGCGCCGACCCTGAGCCGAGCGCGGCGAGGGGATTCCGGGCGCAGACCCTGAGCCGAGCGCGGCGAGGGGATTCCGAGCGCCGACCCTGAGCCGAGCGCGGCGAGGGGATTCCGGGCGCCGACCCTGAGCCGAGCGCGGCGAGGGGATTCCGAGCGCCGACCCTGAGCCGAGCGCGGCGAGGGGATTCCGGGCGCTGACCCTGAGCCGAGCGTGGCAAGGGGATTCCGGGCGCTGACCCTGAGCCGAGCGCGGCGAGGGGATTCCGAGCGCTGACCCTGAGCCGAGCGCGGCGAGGGGATTCCGAGCGCTGACCCTGAGCCGAGCGCGGCGAGGGGATTCCGAGCGCTGACCCTGAGCCGAGCGCGGCGAGGGGATTCCGGGCGCTGACCCTGAGCCGAGCGCGGCGAGGGGATTCCGGACGCTGACCCTGAGCCGAGCGCGGCGAGGGGATTCCGAGCGCCGACCCTGAGCCGAGCGCGGCGAGGGGATTCCGGGCGCAGACCCTGAGCCGAGCGCGGCGAGGGGATTCCGGACGCTGACCCTGAGCCGAGCGCGGCGAGGGGATTCCGAGCGCCGACCCTGAGCCGAGCGCGGCGAGGGGATTCCGAGCGCCGACCCTGAGCCGAGCGCGGCGAGGGGATTCCGGGCGCTGACCCTGAGCCGAGCGCGGCGAGGGGATTCCGAGCGCTGACCCTGAGCCGAGCGCGGCGAGGGGACTCCGGGCGCCGACCCTGAGCCGAGCGCGGCGAGGGGATTCCGGGCGCTGACCCTGAGCCGAGCGCGGCGAGGGGATTCCGAGCGCTGACCCTGAGCCGAGCGCGGCGAGGGGATTCCGAGCGCTGACCCTGAGCCGAGCGCGGCGAGGGGATTCCGGGCGCTGACCCTGAGCCGAGCGCGGCGAGGGGATTCCGGGCGCCGACCCTGAGCCGAGCGCGGCGAGGGGATTCCGGGCGCTGACCCTGAGCCGAGCGCGGAGAGGGGATTCCGGGCGCCGACCCTGAGCCGAGCGCGGAGAGGGGATTCCGGGCGCTGACCCTGAGCCGAGCGCGGCGAGGGGATTCCGGGCGCTGACCCTGAGCCGAGCGCGGCGAGGGGACTGCGGGCGCCGACCCTGAGCCGAGCGCGGCGAGGGGACTCCGGGCGCCGACCCTGAGCCGAGCGCGGCGAGGGGATTCCGGGCGCCGACCCTGAGCCGAGCGCGGCGAGGGGATTCCGGACGCCGACCCTGAGCCGAGCGCGGCGAGGGGACTCCGGGCGCCGACCCTGAGCCGAGCGCGGCGAGGGGATTCCGGGCGCTGACCCTGAGCCGAGCGCGGCGAGGGGACTGCGGGCGCTGACCCTGAGCCGAGCGCGGCGAGGGGATTCCGGGCGCTGACCCTGAGCCGAGCGCGGCGAGGGGATTCCGAGCGCCGACCCTGAGCCGAGCGCGGCGAGGGGATTCCGGGCGCTGACCCTGAGCCGAGCGCGGCGAGGGGACTCCGGGCGCCGACCCTGAGCCGAGCGCGGCGAGGGGATTCCGGGCGCCGACCCTGAGCCGAGCGCGGCGAGGGGATTCCGGGCGCCGACCCTGAGCCGAGCGCGGCGAGGGGATTCCGGGCGCCGACCCTGAGCCGAGCGCGGCGAGGGGATTCCGGGCGCCGACCCTGAGCCGAGCGCGGCGAGGCGATTCCGGGCGCCGACCCTGAGCCGAGCGCGGCGAGGGGATTCCGGGCGCCGACCCTGAGCCGAGCGCGGCGAGGGGATTCCGGGCGCCGACCCTGAGCCGAGCGCGGCGAGGCGATTCCGGGCGCCGACCCTGAGCCGAGCGCGGCGAGGCGATTCCGGGCGCCGACCCTGAGCCGAGCGCGGCGAGGGGATTCCGGGCGCCGACCCTGAGCCGAGCGCGGCGAGGCGATTCCGGGCGCCGACCCTGAGCCGAGCGCGGCGAGGCGATTCCGGGCGCCGACCCTGAGCCGAGCGCGGCGAGGCGATTCCGGGCGCCGACCCTGAGCCGAGCGCGGCGAGGGGATTCCGGGCGCCGACCCTGAGCCGAGCGCGGCGAGGGGACTGCGGGCGCTGACCCTGTCCTGCCCAGTGCTTGCAACCCTTCCCTGCTGAGGCTCGCTGTGGATTTTCTCTGCGCTCCCATCTCCAGGTCATGAATGAAAATAGTTGCTAACACCAGAGCCTAGGTCCTGACCTAGCTCCACCCTCCCTGGCAACTCCTCAGTGAGTGCGACGGTTCACCCCGTTGTGTGCCCACCTTAGAGAAATCTCATCTCGCCTGCACAGCCCTCGTTTGCCTTTGAGGACGGCCTGGGGCACTGGCCACAGGATACAGCCCATCTCCTGCTCCCGGCCCCCGGGCCAGGGACTCAAGTGAGCAGCTGGGTTTGGTGTGGTGTGTTCTGGACAAAGCCACCTTGGCTGGTCCTTCCAGCCCGGTCTCCTCCAGCCAGTGTGTGCATCAGCTGTCCAGTGCGACCTGCTCGCTGGGCTGGAATTCCCTGAGCCTCTGTTCCCCTTCCCAAAGGCCGAGGTGTAGCTGCCCCTCCCCAGTCCCCTGGCCAAGAGAACTGACTGCAGCTGCTTCCTTAGCACCCCAGGATGAACCCCCCCAGGCCCCGGTCACTTGGATCCCTGCAGCCTGAAACAGCAGGAGTCCCGCCAGCAGCGGCCTTAGTGAGACTGTGACCAGTGCGGGGGCTGCACCGCAGAAAGGGTGAACACACTGGGCCCAGCTGGCCCCCAGCAGGAGCGATGCACCCGCCGAGGCCCCCAGCAGGAGCGATGCACCCCGCCGTGGCCCCCAGCAGGAGCGATGCACCCCGCCGTGGCCCCCAGCAGGAGCGATGCACCCGCCGTGGCCCCCAGCAGGAGCGATGCACCCGCCGTGGCCCCCAGCAGGAGCGATGCACCCAGCCCGAGTGAGGGCCCCTGCCTCGTGGCCCAGAGAACGTTACACGAGGCGACAGGATAGCAGGAGAGGGCCCCCAGCAGGAGCGATGCACCCGCCGTGGCCCCCAGCAGGAGCGATGCACCCCACCGTGGCCCCCAGCAGGAGCGATGCACCCCGCCGTGGCCCCCAGCAGGAGCGATGCACCCGCCGTGGCCCCCAGCAGGAGCGATGCACCCCGCCGTGGCCCCCAGCAGGAGCAATGCACCCCGCCGTGGCCCCCAGCAGGAGCGATGCACCCGCCGTGGCCCCCAGCAGGAGCAATGCACCCCGCCGTGGCCCCCAGCAGGAGCGATGCACCCGCCGTGGCCCCCAGCAGGAGCGATGCACCCGCCGTGGCCCCCAGCAGGAGCGATGCACCCCGCCGTGGCCCCCAGCAGGAGCGATGCACCCCGCCGTGGCCCCCAGCAGGAGCGATGCACCCCGCCGTGGCCCCCAGCAGGAGCGATGCACCCGCCGTGGCCCCCAGCAGGAGCGATGCACCCGCCGTGGCCCCCAGCAGGAGCGATGCACCCCGCCGTGGCCCCCAGCAGGAGCGATGCACCCGCCGTGGCCCCCAGCAGGAGCGATGCACCCCGCCGTGGCCCCCAGCAGGAGCGATGCACCCGCCGTGGCCCCCAGCAGGAGCGATGCACCCCGCCGTGGCCCCCAGCAGGAGCGATGCACCCCGCCGTGGCCCCCAGCAGGAGCGATGCACCCGCCGTGGCCCCCAGCAGGAGCGATGCACCCGCCGTGGCCCCCAGCAGGAGCGATGCACCCCGCCGTGGCCCCCAGCAGGAGCGATGCACCCCGCCGTGGCCCCCAGCAGGAGCGATGCACCCGCCGTGGCCCCCAGCAGGAGCGATGCACCCGCCGTGGCCCCCAGCAGGAGCGATGCACCCCGCCGTGGCCCCCAGCAGGAGCGATGCACCCCACCGTGGCCCCCAGCAGGAGCGATGCACCCCACCGTGGCCCCCAGCAGGAGCGATGCACCCCGCCGTGGCCCCCAGCAGGAGCGATGCACCCCGCCGTGGCCCCCAGCAGGAGCGATGCACCTGCCATGGCCCCCAGCAGGAGCGATGCCCCCGCCGTGGCCCCCAGCAGGAGCGATGCACCCCGCCGTGGCCCCCAGCAGGAGCGATGCACCCGCCGTGGCCCCCAGCAGGAGCGATGCACCCCGCCGTGGCCCCCAGCAGGAGCGATGCACCCGCCGTGGCCCCCAGCAGGAGCGATGCACCCCGCCGTGGCCCCCAGCAGGAGCGATGCACCCCGCCGTGGCCCCCAGCAGGAGCCATGCACCCGCCGTGGCCCCCAGCAGGAGCGATGCACCCCGCCGTGGCCCCCAGCAGGAGCGATGCACCCGCCGTGGCCCCCAGCAGGAGCGATGCACCCGCCGTGGCCCCCAGCAGGAGCGATGCACCCCGCCGTGGCCCCCAGCAGGAGCGATGCACCCCGCCGTGGCCCCCAGCAGGAGCGATGCATCCGCCGTGGCCCCCAGCAGGAGCGATGCACCCCGCCGTGGCCCCCAGCAGGAGCGATGCACCCGCCGTGGCCCCCAGCAGGAGCGATGCACCCGCCGTGGCCCCCAGCAGGAGCGATGCACCCGCCGTGGCCCCCAGCAGGAGCGATGCACCCCACCGTGGGCCCCAGCAGGAGCGATGCACCCCACCGTGGCCCCCAGCAGGAGCGATGCACCCCACCGTGGCCCCCAGCAGGAGCGATGCACCCCGCCGTGGCCCCCAGCAGGAGCGATGCCCCCGCCGTGGCCCCCAGCAGGAGCGATGCACCCCGCCGTGGCCCCCAGCAGGAGCGATGCACCCGCCGTGGCCCCCAGCAGGAGCGATGCACCCCGCCGTGGCCCCCAGCAGGAGCGATGCACCCCGCCGTGGCCCCCAGCAGGAGCGATGCACCCCACCGTGGCCCCCAGCAGGAGCGATGCACCCGCCGTGGCCCCCAGCAGGAGCGATGCACCCGCCGTGGCCCCCAGCAGGAGCGATGCACCCCTGGCTCCAGCGCCGCAGCCTCCCCCGCCCACTGCAGGTCAAGTTCTACATCAGTCGCAGGCCCTGCTGAGGGGCGGGGAACCTGCTCTGGCTCCAGGAGCAGAGCGATGGCAGCAGCGGTAGGTGCAGAGAGGGGCCAGGTGCATGGGCCCCCCCGAGACCCCTGCAAGTTACAAGGAAAGCTGATGAGAGGGGTCCCTGGACCCCCCACGTTCCTGAGGGTAAGAGCCCAGCTAGGAGGCCCCAGCAGCCTGTGGCTGCAGCTGGGTGCCCCCCCCTTGGAGCCGCACAGGCCGGAAAGCAAGACCCAGCCCCAGGCCTGTGCAAGGCAGCAGCAGAGTCCAGGAGCCCCTCCTGCCACAGGGCCAAGCAGCCCCAGGGTGGGGTCTACATGCACCTAAAGCCAGTCCAGGGGAGGGCTCCCCCCAGCTCCTGGGGCTGGGGGGGAGCTAGAGAGGGGAGATTGTGGCCCGGGGAGCAGGCTGAGGGGAGACTGATGCCCTGAGGGCTGTGGCCTGGGGGGGGGGGGAGTTTCAGGCTGGAAAGGAGGTTGTGGGCTTGGAGGCTGATGCCCCAGGGGCTTGTGGGGACAGGGATGGAGAGGTGAGGCGCTGTGGCCAGGGGGCTCAGGGGAGATTGTGGACCTGGAGGGGCTGGGGCCTAGGGAGGGAGGCTGGAGAGGGGAGGCTGTGGGGTGGAGGCTGGAGAGGGGAGGATGTGGGGAATCTAGAGAGGGGAGGTTATGGGGCAGGAGGCAGAAGAGGGGAGACTGGTGCTGGAGGCGGGGGGAGGCTGTGGGGCTGGAGGGAGGCTGGAGAGGGTAGGCTATGGGACAGGAGGAGGAAGAGGCTGTGGGGTGTGGGTGGGGGGGAGGCCATGGGGCTGGAGGCAGGGTGGAGGCTGGAGAGGTGAGGCTGTGGGGCAGGAGGCGGGGTGGAGGTTGGAGAGGGGAGGGCGTGGGGCAGAAGGCAAGGAGGCTGTGCAGTGTGGGCAGGGGAGGAGGCCGTGGGGCTGAAGGCTGGGGGAGGGAGGAGGCTGGAGAGGGGAGGCTGTGGGGCTGAAGGCAGGGTGAGGCTGAGAGAGGAGGCTGTGGGGGTGGGCGGGGGAGGCTGTGGGGCTGGAGGCGGGGGGGAGGCTGTAAGGTGTGGGCGGGGGGCTGTGGTGCAGGAGGGGCTGTAAGGTGGGCGGAGGAGGCTGTGGAGGAAGGGGGAGGCTGTAAGGTGTGGGGGAGGCTGTGGGGCAGGAGGGGCTGTAAGGTGTGGGCGGGGGGCTGTGAGGAAAGAGGGGGGAGGCTGTAAGGTGTGGGGGAGGCTGTAGGGCAGGAGGGGCTGTAGGGTGTGGGCAGGGGGGCTGGGGCAGGAGGAGAGGGGCTGAAAGGTGGGGGGGCTGTGGGGCAGAAGGGGCTGTAAGGTGGGGGAGGGGCTGTGGGGCAGGAGGGGAGCTGGCTGTAAGGTGTGGGCGGGGGGGCTGTGAGGAAGGAGGGGGGAGGCTGTAAGGTGTGGGGGGGCTGTGGGGCAGGAGGGGCTGTAAGGTGTGGGCAGGGGGGCTGTGGGGCAGGAAGAGGAGGGGGCTGTGGGGCAGGAGGGGCTGTAAGGTGGGGGGGCTGTGGGGCAGGGGTGGGGGGAGGCTGTAAGGTGTGGGGGGGCTGTGGGACAGGAGGGGGCTGGCTGTAAGGTGTGGGCGGGGGGCTGTGGGGCAGGATGGGCTGTAAGGTGGGGGAAGGGGCTGTGGGGCAGGATGGGCTGTAAGGTGCGGGGGGGCTGTGGGGCAGGAGGGGGAGGCTGGAGGTGCGGGGGGGCTGTGGGGCAGGAGGGGAGAGGCTGTAAGGTGCGGGGGGGCTGGGCAGGAGGGGAAGGCTGTAAGGTGCGGGGGGGCTGTGGGGCAGGGAGGGGGAGGGGGAAGGCTGTAAGGTGTGGGGGGGCTGGGGGCAGGAGGGGGAAGGCTGTTAGGTGCGGGGGGGCTGTGGGGCAGGAGGGGGAGAGGCTGTTAGGTGCGGGGGGGCTGTGGGGCAGGAGGGGGAGAGGCTGTTAGGTGCGGGGGGGCTGTGGGGCAGGAGGGGGAGCTGTAAGGTGCGGGGGGGCTGTGGGGCAGGAGGGGGAGAGGCTGTAAGGTGCGGGGGGGCTGTGGGGCAGGAGGGGGGGCTGTAAGGTGCGGGGGGGCTGTGGGGCAGGAGGGGGAGAGGCTGTTAGGTGCGGGGGGGCTGTGGGGCAGGAGTGGGGGAAGGGAAGGTGCGGGGGGGCTGGGGCAGGAGGGGGGGGCTGTATGGCAGGAGGGGGAAGGCTGTTAGGTGCGGGGGGGCTGTGGGGCAGGAGGGGGGGCTGTAAGGTGCGGGGGGGCTGGGGGCAGGAGGGGGAAGGCTGTAAGGTGCGGGGGGGCTGTGGGGCAGGAGGGGGGGCTGTAAGGTGCGGGGGGGCTGTGGGGCAGGAGGGGGGCTGTAAGGTGCGGGGGGGCTGTGGGGCAGGAGGGGGGGCTGTGGGGCAGGAGGGGGGCTGTAAGGTGCGGGGGGGCTGGGGCAGGAGGGGGAAGGCTGTTAGGTGCGGGGGGGCTGTGGGGCAGGAGGGGGAGGGCTGTTAGGTGCGGGGGGGCTGTGGGGCAGGAGGGGGGGCTGTTAGGTGCGGGGGGGCTGTGGGGCAGGAGGGGGGCTGTAGGTGCGGGGGGGCTGTGGGGCAGGGAGGGGGGCTGTGGGGCAGGAGGGGGGAGGCTGTAAGGTGCGGGGGGGCTGTGGGGCAGGAGGGGGGGGGGCGGGGGGCGTGGGGGGAGGGGGGGGCAGGGAGGGGGGCTGTGGGGCAGGAGGGGGGGCTGTAAGGTGCGGGGGGGCTGTGGGGCAGGAGGGGGGGGCTGTATGGCAGGAGGGGGAAGGCTGTTAGGTGCGGGGGGGCTGTGGGGGGCAGGGAGGGGGGCTGTGGGGCAGGAGGGGGGGCTGTAAGGTGCGGGGGGGCTGTGGGGCAGGAGGGGGGGCTGTAAGGTGCGGGGGGGCTGTGGGGCAGGAGGGGGGGCTGTGGGTGCGGGGGGGGTGGGGCAGGAGGGGGGGCTGTGGGGCAGAGGGGGGGGGTGCGGGGGGGCCGGGGGCAGGAGGGGAGAGGCTGTTAGGTGCGGGGGGGCTGTGGGGCAGGAGGGGGGCTCAGCGCCTGCTCCGAGCCCGGCAGCGGCCCCGGGGGGGCGGGGCGGGCGGGAGCGGGGCACGTGGCAGGGCCGGGCTCGCTCCGCCCCGGGGTTCTCCAGCCCGGCCCCCGGCTCGTGCCCGCCCCGCGCCCCCCGCAGCCCGCGCTCCCGCGCGCAGCTCAGCCAGACGCGCGCACCCCCGCGAGTTACCGGGTCCGCCGATCTGCAGCGTCCGGCGGCCCCGATCCTGCCCCCGGCGGCCCCGATCCTGCACGTGGCGCGCCGAGCCCGGCCCCGCTCCAGCCGGGTCCTCCGGGCGGCCGCTGCCCCGCGCCCCGCCACGCGGGAGGCCCCGGCCCGGCTCCTTCCCTTTGTCTGCCGAGCGCTCCCGGCTCTGCCCGGCTCGCTGCTCGCCCGGCCCCGCCTGGCTCCCGCCCCGCTGCTGGCCCCTCCCCCGGCCGCCCCTCCAGCCCCCCCGCCGCTGGGGGTGGGACCGGCTGGGCTGCGCCCCGGGATCGGCCCGGAGCCTCCTGGCTGGGATTTCCTCCGGTTCCAGCGCCCCTCGCCGGAGGGTATAGGACCCAGGCGTGCCCCCCCCCCGCAGCAGACACAGCCCCCCGGGAGCAGGAGAGACCCCGGGCATCTCCCCCCCCCCCCGGGAGCAGGAGAGACCCCAGGCATCTCCCCCCCCCCCCCCGGGAGCAGGAGAGACCCCGGGCATCTCCCCCCCCCCGGGAGCAGGAGAGACCCCAGGCATCTCCCCCCCCCCCGGGAGCAGGAGAGACCCCAGGCATCTCCCCCCCCCCCCCCGAGCAGGAGAGACCCCAGGCATCTCCCCCCCCCCCCAGGAGCAGGAGAGACCCCGGGCATCTCCCCCCCCCCGGGAGCAGGAGAGACCCCGGGCATCTCCCCCCCCCCCCCGGGAGCAGGAGAGACCCCGGGCATCTCCCCCCCCCCCCCGGGAGCAGGAGAGACCCCGGGCATCTCCCCCGCCCCCGGGAGCAGGAGAGACCCCGGGCATCTCCCCCCCCCCCCGGGAGCAGGAGAGACCCCGGGCATCTCCCCCCCCCCCCCCGGGAGCAGGAGAGACCCCGGGCATCTCCCCCCCCCCCCGGGAGCAGGAGAGACCCCGGGCATCTCCCCCCCCTCCGGGAGCAGGAGAGACCCCGGGCATCTCCCCCCCCCCCCGGGAGCAGGAGAGACCCCAGGCATCTCCCCCCCCCCCCCGGGAGCAGGAGAGACCCCAGGCATCTCCCCCCCCCCCGGGAGCAGGAGAGACCCCAGGCATCTCCCCCCCCCCCCCGGGAGCAGGAGAGACCCCAGGCATCTCCCCCCCCCCCCGGGAGCAGGAGAGACCCCGGGCATCTCCCCCCCCCCCGGGAGCAGGAGAGACCCCGGGCATCTCCCCCCCCCCCCGGGAGCAGGAGAGACCCCGGGCATCTCCCCCCCCCCCGGGAGCAGGAGAGACCCCGGGCATCTCCCCCCCCCCCCCCCCGGGAGCAGGAGAGACCCCGGGCATCTCCACCCCCCCCCCCCGGGAGCAGGAGAGACCCCAGGCATCTTCCCCCCCCCCCGGAGCAGGAGAGACCCCAGGCATCCTTCCCCTCTCCCTGCAGCAGACAGAGCCCCCCCCAGAGCAAGAGAGACCCCAGGCATCTCCCCCCCCCCCCCGGGAGCAAGAGAGACCCCAGGCATCTTCCCCCCCCCCCCCCCGGAGCAGGAGAGACCCCAGGCATCCTTCCCCCTCTCCCTGCAGCAGACAGAGCCCCCCCCCAGAGCAAGAGAGACCCCAGGCATCTCCCCCCCCCCCCGGGAGCAAGAGAGACCCCAGGCATCTCCCCCCCCCCAGAGCAAGAGAGAACCCAGGCGTCGTTCCTCTCCCCCCGCAGCAGAGACAGCCCCCCCCCGCAGGAGAGCCCCGGATATCCTCCTCTCCCTCGACAGCAGACACCAGCCTCCTGGAGCAAGAGAGCCCCCAGGTGTTCGTCCCCCCCCCACACCTGCCCCCCTGCAGCAGACACAGCCCCCCCCCACCCCTGGCGCAGGGAGAGAGCCCTGCCAACATCTTCCCCCCAGCCAGTAGAAAGCCGTCCTGGCCATGGGTTGTCAGGGTAGCTGCCCCAGGCCCTGCACTTTTGGGGGCTCCACAGTGCCTCCCCCACCATCCTATGGAGGGGAGCACCCTAGGGATTACCTGGGCGTGGTGGGGAGCAGTAGGGGACCCCCCCATCACTGTGTCGGAGAAGTGGGAGCAGCGAGCTGGGGGTGTCTCCGGGGCAGCTCTGGCTCCTGTTTGCCTGTGGGGGGAACGTCGCCCCACCAGGCCCCTGTGACCACCTAGGCTGTGCTGCTCAGGGGAGGGGGCTGGAGCTGGGGGGGCTCTCCCCTGGGGCGGGGGCACTGCCAGGGGTCCCCCAGGCCCTGCCAGGGCTGCCCTCCGGGAGCAGGATTAGATCCCGGGCGTCCGGCCTCCCAGCCTGTGCTCCCTGCGGGTCTTGGGGACACTGAGGCTTCTGGGGGAACTGGCCCCCTCAGAGCCTCTCGGGCAGGGCGAGAGAAGACGGGGGACAGAGGATTGCCCCCCAGGGGCTGCACCATGGCAGTCACGTGCGGCTGGGGGGGCTTGGGAGCTGCCACTCAGCTTGGGCAAGGCGGGAAGGGGAAGGGGAAGGGGGTGGACAGACCTGCCTGCTGCCCCTGCCATGGCCTTGCCACAGACTGACAGCTGCCAATCTCCTGGGGCCAACAGCAGGAGCAATGCAACCAGCAGCCACTCTGCGCTGCTGCCATGGCGACGGAGCCGGCGAAACACACCAAGCTGGCACTTAATTGGCTGTCGCTCTCTCTGGGCAGGGCCAGGCCCAGCAGCAGCTCGGGGGTAATTCACGCGCTCCCCCCAGGCTGGCGCGGGGCAGGGCAGTGCTGGCCCCACACGGGGGGGCTGGTAGAGCATGTGCCCAGCGTGGAGGCAGAGATGCGAAAGGGGCTCTCCACAGGGAGCCGGTTCGTGCTCTGGCCAGCTGCCCTGCCTGCGCCTACACCCGCACAGGTCTGACACCCACACGCGGGAGTGCCTGACACATGCCCAGCACCTGTGACTCTGCGCCTTGACTGGGGACCCGCTGGGGTGTTCTCCAGGGGCCTCACCTCTCTGCCAGCTGCCCTGCCTGCGCCTACACCCGCACAGGTCTGACACCCACACGCGGGAGTGCCTGACACATGCCCAGCACCTGTGACTCTGCGCCTTGACTGGGGACCCGCTGGGGTGTTCTCCAGGGGCCTCACCTCTCTGCCAGCTGCCCTGCCTGCGCCTACACCCGCACAGGTCTGACACCCACACGCGGGAGTGCCTGACACATGCCCAGCACCTGTGACTCTGCGCCTTGACTGGGGACCCGCTGGGGTGTTCTCCAGGGGCCTCACCTCTCTGCCAGCTGCCCTGCCTGCGCCTACACCCGCACAGGTCTGACACCCACACGCGGGAGTGCCTGACACATGCCCAGCACCTGTGACTCTGCGCCTTGACTGGGGTGTTCTCCAGGGGGCCTCACCTCTCTGCCAGCTGCCCCTGCCTTGCTGGTGTCAGGCGTGGGGCCCATCGCCAGATCCCAGAGCCAGTGCAACAGCCCTGGCCGAGAGCTACTGACCCCCTCATCAGCCCCGGGGCTGGCGTGCCTGCTCCCTGGCTGCCCAGGAAGTGCTGGAATGGACCCCAGATGCCCAACGGGCCTGTTCCACCCTGGATCCCTATTGCATTGCCTGCATGTGCGGCACCGTGGCGCTCGGCTCGCTGCCAGCCCTACTAGCCCTGTAGCCGGTCTGCGGGCTGGGCCTGGACCCCTTCGGCCATGTGGGAGGGCAGGCAGCGGCTGGCAAGGGCCTGTCTCTCTCTGGAAGCCAGAGGGGCGACCCAGGCCTGTGGATGGGGATCAGCAGGTGAGGTGCTTCCCCAGCTCCGCGCTTGCCCTGGACCGGAGCCAGTCTGCACTGCCAGGGCCTGGGCCCAGCCTCTGCACTTTGCACTGGGCAGTGTGCGATCCCCTTCCCCAGAGAGCACCTGGGGGCCATGGGCCTGTTGCCAGCAGCAGCTACAGTGCCCAGCCAAGGCACCAGCCCGTAGGGACCCATTAGCCTGCAGAGCCTGGGGCCGCGCCTGGCTCCCCCCATGGAGCAGCTGTGTGCTGAGGCCTGTGGCCTTACAGACTGATGGCCTCATCTGGGCATCAGCGTCTGTGGGCGCAGATGCAGCTGACGAAGCGGGCTTACCCACCCAGGCTGATGCCCTCATAAACCTGTTAGTCTCTGGGGCCCCAGGACAGGATGTAAGAGTGGCCAGGGTCAGCCCAAGGGGCCTGTCTGCCCACAGTGGCCACTGCCACATGCCAGCAAATCCTCACGTGACCCTCCCCCGTCGTCCATTCCCAGACTGCTGGCTGAGTCCCGGGCCGGAGGATTCCCTGGCCAGCTCCAAGGCTGCAGGCAAGTGCGGTTTCCTGCAGCGTGGCCCAGGCAGCAGGGATGCGGGAGGGGGGGATGCTTGTGGCTCCGGTTCCAGGCAAGGTCATGCCCCCCGCGAGGCGGGTCCCAGCTGGCCAGGCACTGCCCGGCCCAGGCAGAGCACCCAGCCAGCACAGCTAGCTCAGCCTGCAGCCCAGAATCCAACCCCCGCCCCCCTCCAAGCCCAAAAAGCAGGGGGTGGAAGAAGTCAAAAGCAGCTGCCAGCCACACGGCTGGGGGAGGAGCCGTTATCCTAGCAACAGCGCAGAGCGTCACTCGCCCCGACTCGCTTTGGGGCGCTGCTGGCAGTGAAAAGGGGGCACAGCGGGGCTGTGATGGCAGCAGCCGCCCTAGGCCCAGGCCAGCTTACAGGGGGACTCCTCTGCTCGCTGAGCTAGCCCAGCTGGACAGAGCCCCTCCCTCCCTGCTGTCCACTGGCCCCCCAGGAACAGCCCCCCCTGCCCTGCCGCCCACTGGCCCCCCAGGAACAGACCCTCCCGCCCTGCCGCCCACTGGCCCCCCAGGAACAGCTCCCCCTGCCCTGCCGCCCACTGGCCCCCCAGGAACAGCCCCCCCTGCCCTGCCGCCCACTGGCCCCCCAGGAACAGCCCCTCCCGCCCTGCCGCCCACTGGCCCCCCAGGAACAGCCCCCCCTGCCCTGCCGCCCACTGGCCCCCCAGGAACAGGCCCTCCCGCCCTGCCGCCCACTGGCCCCCCAGGAACAGCCCCCCCTGCCCTGCCGCCCACTGGCCCCCCAGGAACAGCCCCCCCTGCCCTGCCGCCCACTGGCCCCCCAGGAACAGCCCCTCCCGCCCTGCCGCCCACTGGCCCCCCAGGAACAGCCCCTCCCGCCCTGCCTCCCACTGACCCCCCCAGGAACAGCCCCTCCCGCCCTGCCTCCCACTGACCCCCCCAGGAACAGCCCCTCCCGCCCTGCCGCCCACTGACCCCCCCAGGAACAGCCCCTCCCGCCCTGCCACGAGCCGCCTGTTGTCCACTAGCCCTGGCTCCTGGCCTCTGCTCTTTGGTGCAGCTCAGTCGTGAGCCCCCTGCCCCTGTGCTGCGGCTCTCCGTGGGGCACCGGGCACCCCCCTTGGCCGTGCCCCGGGATGGCGGCCTGCAAGGGGACAGGTGATGCCCAGGGCCGGCTGGGGGGGGGGGTTCCTCAGGCTGCAGCCCAGAAAATTCCTGGGATTTCAGCTGAGATGCTCCTTTTCCTGGCAAGAAAGCACTACCTTGGCCTGTTCCCATGGCAACGGAGCCCAAGATACCAGCCACTCGGCTCCAGGCATGTGGGACCACACGGCGCAGCAAGAGGCGCTGAAGGGACGGGCCCCTGGCAAGGCGCCAACCCAGGGTCCAGCCCCTCCCCCACCAGGCCATTCCGCCCCCACAGCAGTCGTGCAGGGCGCGCCAAGCGACAGGTCGGTGGAGGGAGTGCAGCCAGGGTGCGAGCTGCAGGCTCACAGGCTTGTCCAGCGCCACCCGCGGCTGGAAGAGCCCCCGCCCCAGTACAATACAGGGAAAGGCCCGTGTGGAGCATGTCACAGCAGGCACTGCCCAGGGCCTGGGGCAATACCCCCGCAGGGAGAGACGCGCTGAGATGACTTGGCTGGTACCAGATTTCACTCGACTCAAGGCCCAAGAGTGTCCCTGGTTCCGAGGCCAGAGGCAGCTAAAGCCAAGCCCAGGCCTCTAAGGGGGAGCGCAGGGGCATGAATGCGAAGCAAAGCTGCAGAGACAGAGGAGGAGACAGGCTCCGCCCAGGAGGGGTCAAGTACCAAAGCCCTACCCGGGACAGCCCTGGCAGGGGGAGAGGACGGACTCTTCACTAGCGGCCGCCGCGCTGTATCGACGGAGCAGCTGGCCCGCCCGCTCGCAGCACGATCTCCACATGCCCTTGCAAACAGGGCACCATCCGCAGGAAATGCACAGCTGCCACCGCCTGGCACGCAGCGGGACTGCCAGGAGCAGGCAGAACACTCACAAAGAAATCCTACAAAAAGTGGGAATCTGGGGCCCGAGACTAGGAGAGGAAAAACCAGCGAGGCCAAACCCCAAGGAGTTCCACCTCGCCAAGACCAAAGGTCGGGAAGAGGAGGATCTTGAAATACATTAGGAGCAAGAGAAAGACAAGGAACAGTAGGGCCTTTACTAATGGGGCTGGAGCATTCATCTACCATACCCTGCATAGAATCCCAGGGCTGGCAGCGAGTCAGCGAGTCCAGCCCCTTGCCCAAAGCAGGACCAACCCCACTCAATCAGCCCGGGCAGGGCTTTGCCAAGCTGACTTAAAACCCTCTAGAGATGGACACTCCACCACCGCCCTAGGGAACCCGTCCCAGTGCGTCACCACCGCCCTAGGGAACCCGTCCCAGTGCGTCACCACCGCCCTAGGGAACCCGTCCCAATGCTTCACCACCGCCCTAGGGAACCCGTCCCAGTGCGTCACCACCGCCCTAGGGAACCCGTCCCAGTGCGTCACCACCGCCCTAGGGAACCCGTCCCAGTGCTTCACCTCCCTCCTAGGGAACCCGTCCCAGTGCGTCACCACCGCCCTAGGGAACCCGTCCCAGTGCGTCACCACCGCCCTAGGGAACCCGTCCCAGTGCGTCACCACCGCCCTAGGGAACCCGTCCCAGTGCTTCACCACCCTCCTAGGGAACCCGTCCCAGTGCGTCACCACCGCCCTAGGGAACCCGTCCCAGTGCTTCACCTCCCTCCTAGGGAACCCGTCCCAGTGCTTCACCTCCCTCCTAGGGAACCCGTCCCAGTGCGTCACCACCGCCCTAGGGAACCCGTCCCAGTGCGTCACCACCGCCCTAGGGAACCCGTCCCAGTGCTTCACCTCCCTCCTAGGGAACCCGTCCCAGGGCTTCACCTCCCTCCTAGGGAACCCGTCCCAGGGCTTCACCTCCCTCCTAGGGAACCCGTCCCAGTGCTTCACCTCCCTCCTAGGGAACCCGTCCCAGTGCTTCACCACCGCCCTAGGGAACCCGTCCCAGTACTTCACCTCCCTCCTAGGGAACCCGTCCCAGTGCTTCACCTCCCTCCTAGGGAACCCGTCCCAGTGCTTCACCACCGCCCTAGGGAACCCGTCCCAGTGCTTCACCTCCCCCCTAGGGAACCCGTCCCAGTGCTTCACCACCGCCCCAGGGAACCCGTCCCAGTGCTTCACCACCGCCCTAGGGAACCCGTCCCAGTGCTTCACCTCCCTCCTAGGGAACCCGTCCCAGGGCTTCACCACCGCCCTAGGGAACCCGTCCCAGTGCTTCACCACCGCCCTAGGGAACCCGTCCCAGTGCGTCACAACCGCCCTAGGGAACCCGTCCCAGTGCTTCACCTCCCTCCTAGGGAACCCGTCCCAGTGCGTCACCACCGCCCTAGGGAACCCGTCCCAGTGCGTCACCACCCTCCTAGGGAACCCGTCCCAGTGCGTCACCACCGCCCTAGGGAACCCGTCCCAGTGCGTCACCACCGCCCTAGGGAACCCGTCCCAGTGCGTCACCACCGCCCTAGGGAACCCGTCCCAGTGCTTCACCTCCCTCCTAGGGAACCCGTCCCAGTGCGTCACCACCGCCCTAGGGAACCCGTCCCAGTGCGTCACCACCGCCCTAGGGAACCCGTCCCAGTGCGTCACCACCGCCCTAGGGAACCCGTCCCAGGGCTTCACCTCCCTCCTAGGGAACCCGTCCCAGGGCTTCACCACCGCCCTAGGGAACCCGTCCCAGTGCTTCACCTCCCTAGGGAACCCGTCCCAGTTCTTCACCACCCTCCTAGGGAACCCGTCCCAGTGCGTCACCACCGCCCTAGGGAACCCGTCCTAGGGCTTCACCACCGCCCTAGGGAACCCGTCCCAGTGCTTCACCTCCCTCCTAGGGAACCCGTCCCAGTGCTTCACCTCCCTCCTAGGGAACCCGTCCCAGTGCGTCACCACCGCACTAGGGAACCCGTCCCAGTGCTTCACCTCCCTCCTAGGGAACCCGTCCCAGGGCTTCACCACCGCCCTAGGGAACCCGTCCCAGTGCTTCACCTCCCTAGGGAACCGGTCCCAGTTCTTCACCACCCTCCTAGGGAACCCGTCCCAGGGCGTCACCACCGCCCTAGGGAACCCGTCCCAGTGCTTCACCTCCCTAGGGAACCCGTCCCAGTTCTTCACCACCCTCCTAGGGAACCCGTCCCAGGGCTTCACCACCCTCCTAGGGAACCCGTCCCAGTGCTTCACCTCCCTCCTAGGGAACCCGTCCCAGTGCTTCACCTCCCTAGGGAACCCGTCCCAGTTCTTCACCACCCTCCTAGGGAACCCGTCCCAGTGCTTCACCTCCCTAGGGAACCCGTCCCAGTGCTTCACCTCCCTCCTAGGGAACCCGTCCCAGTGCTTCACCTCCCTAGGGAACCCGTCCCAGTGCGTCACCACCGCCCTAGGGAACCCGTCCCAGTGCGTCACCACCGCCCTAGGGAACCCGTCCCAGTGCTTCACCTCCCTCCTAGGGAACCCGTCCCAGTGCTTCACCTCCCTAGGGAACCCGTCCCAGTGCTTCACCTCCCTCCTAGGGAACCCGTCCCAGTGCTTCACCTCCCTAGGGAACCCGTCCCAGTGCGTCACCACCGCCCTAGGGAACCCGTCCCAGTGCGTCACCACCGCCCTAGGGAACCCGTCCCAGTGCTTCACCACCCTCCTAGGGAACCCGTCCCAGTGCGTCACAACCGCCCTAGGGAACCCGTCCCAGTGCTTCACCTCCCTCCTAGGGAACCCGTCCCAGTGCGTCACCACCGCCCTAGGGAACCCGTCCCAGTGCGTCACCACCGCCCTAGGGAACCCGTCCCAGTGCTTCACCTCCCTCCTAGGGAACCCGTCCCAGTGCGTCACCACCGCCCTAGGGAACCCGTCCCAGTGCGTCACCACCGCCCTAGGGAACCCGTCCCAGGGCTACACCTCCCTCCTAGGGAACCCGTCCCAGTGCTTCACCACCGCCCTAGGGAACCCGTCCCAGTGCGTCACCACCGCCCTAGGGAACCCGTCCCAGGGCTACACCTCCCTCCTAGGGAACCCGTCCCAGGGCTTCACCACCGCCCTAGGGAACCCGTCCCAGTGCTTCACCTCCCTCCTAGGGAACCCGTCCCAGTGCTTCACCTCCCTAGGGAACCCGTCCCAGTTCTTCACCACCCTCCTAGGGAACCCGTCCCAGTGCGTCACCACCGCCCTAGGGAACCCGTCCCAGGGCTTCACCACCGCCCTAGGGAACCCGTCCCAGTGCTTCACCTCCCTCCTAGGGAACCCGTCCCAGTGCTTCACCTCCCTCCTAGGGAACCCGTCCCAGTGCGTCACCACCGCCCTAGGGAACCCGTCCCAGTGCTTCACCACCCTCCTAGGGAACCCGTCCCAGGGCTTCACCACCGCCCTAGGGAACCCGTCCCAGTGCTTCACCTCCCTCCTAGGGAACCCGTCCCAGTGCGTCACCACCCTCCTAGGGAACCCGTCCCAGTGCGTCACCTCCCTAGGGAACCCGTCCCAGTTCTTCACCACCCTCCTAGGGAACCCGTCCCAGTGCTTCACCTCCCTAGGGAACCCGTCCCAGTTCTTCACCACCCTCCTAGGGAACCCGTCCCAGGGCTTCACCACCCTCCTAGGGAACCCGTCCCAGTGCTTCACCTCCCTCCTAGGGAACCCGTCCCAGTGCTTCACCTCCCTCCTAGGGAACCCGTCCCAGTGCTTCACCTCCCTAGGGAACCCGTCCCAGTTCTTCACCACCCTCCTAGGGAACCCGTCCCAGTGCTTCACCTCCCTAGGGAACCCGTCCCAGTGCTTCACCTCCCTCCTAGGGAACCCGTCCCAGTGCTTCACCTCCCTAGGGAACCCGTCCCAGTGCGTCACCACCGCCCTAGGGAACCCGTCCCAGTGCGTCACCACCGCCCTAGGGAACCCGTCCCAGTGCTTCACCTCCCTCCTAGGGAACCCGTCCCAGTGCTTCACCTCCCTAGGGAACCCGTCCCAGTGCTTCACCTCCCTCCTAGGGAACCCGTCCCAGTGCTTCACCTCCCTAGGGAACCCGTCCCAGTTCTTCACCACCCTCCTAGGGAACCCGTCCCAGTGCTTCACCTCCCTAGGGAACCCGTCCCAGTGCTTCACCTCCCTCCTAGGGAACCCGTCCCAGTGCTTCACCTCCCTAGGGAACCCGTCCCAGTGCGTCACCACCGCACTAGGGAACCCGTCCCAGTGCGTCACCACCGCCCTAGGGAACCCGTCCCAGGGCTTCACCTCCCTCCAAGCGAACCCGTCCCAGTGCTTCACCACTGCCGTAGGGAACCCGTCCCAGTGCGTCACCACCCTCCTAGGGAACCCGTCCCAGTGCGTCACCACCGCCCTAGGGAACCCGTCCCAGGGCTTCACCTCCCTCCTAGGGAACCCGTCCCAGTGCTTCACCACCTCCCTAGGGAACCCGTCCCAGTGCTTCACCTCCCTCCTAGGGAACCCGTCCCAGTGCTTCACCACCGCCCTAGGGAACCCGTCCCAGTGCTTCACCACCGCCCTAGGGAACCCGTCCCAGTGCTTCACCACCCTCCTAGGGAACCCGTCCCAGTGCGTCACCACCGCCCTAGGGAACCCGTCCCAGTGCTTCACCACCCTCCTAGGGAACCCGTCCCAGTGCGTCACCACCGCCCTAGGGAACCCGTCCCAGTGCTTCACCACCCTCCTAGGGAACCCGTCCCAGTGCGTCACCACCGCCCTAGGGAACCCGTCCCAGTGCTTCACCTCCCTAGGGAACCCGTCCCAGTTCTTCACCACCCTCCTAGGGAACCCGTCCCAGGGCTTCACCACCCTCCTAGGGAACCCGTCCCAGTGCTTCACCTCCCTCCTAGGGAACCCGTCCCAGTGCTTCACCTCCCTCCTAGGGAACCCGTCCCAGTGCTTCACCTCCCTAGGGAACCCGTCCCAGTTCTTCACCACCCTCCTAGGGAACCCGTCCCAGTGCTTCACCTCCCTAGGGAACCCGTCCCAGTGCTTCACCTCCCTCCTAGGGAACCCGTCCCAGTGCTTCACCTCCCTAGGGAACCCGTCCCAGTGCGTCACCACCGCCCTAGGGAACCCGTCCCAGTGCGTCACCACCGCCCTAGGGAACCCGTCCCAGTGCTTCACCTCCCTCCTAGGGAACCCGTCCCAGTGCTTCACCTCCCTAGGGAACCCGTCCCAGTGCTTCACCTCCCTCCTAGGGAACCCGTCCCATTGCTTCACCTCCCTAGGGAACCCGTCCCAGTTCTTCACCACCCTCCTAGGGAACCCGTCCCAGTGCTTCACCTCCCTAGGGAACCCGTCCCAGTGCTTCACCTCCCTCCTAGGGAACCCGTCCCAGTGCTTCACCTCCCTAGGGAACCCGTCCCAGTGCGTCACCACCGCACTAGGGAACCCGTCCCAGTGCGTCACCACCGCCCTAGGGAACCCGTCCCAGGGCTTCACCTCCCTCCAAGCGAACCCGTCCCAGTGCTTCACCACTGCCGTAGGGAACCCGTCCCAGTGCGTCACCACCCTCCTAGGGAACCCGTACCAGTGCTTCACCTCCCTCCTAGGGAACCCGTCCCAGTGCGTCACCACCGCCCTAGGGAACCCGTCCCAGGGCTTCACCTCCCTCCTAGGGAACCCGTCCCAGTGCTTCACCACCTCCCTAGGGAACCCGTCCCAGTGCTTCACCTCCCTCCTAGGGAACCCGTCCCAGTGCTTCACCACCGCCCTAGGGAACCCGTCCCAGTGCTTCACCACCGCCCTAGGGAACCCGTCCCAGTGCTTCACCTCCCTCCTAGGGAACCCGTCCCAATGCTTCACCACCGCCCTAGGGAACCCGTCCCAGTGCTTCACCACCGCCCTAGGGAACCCGTCCCAGTGCTTCACCACCGCCCTAGGGAACCCGTCCCAGTGCTTCACCCCCCTAGGGGACCCATCCCAGTGCTTGACCACCGCCCTAGGGAACCCGTCCCAGTGCTTCACCTCCCTCTTAGGGAACCCGTCCCAGTGCTTCACCACCCTCCTAGGGAACCCGTCCCAGTGCTTCACCACCGCCCTAGGGAACCCGTCCCACTGCGTCACCACCGCCCTAGGGAACCCGTCCCAGTGCTTCACCTCCCTAGGGAACCCGTCCCAGTGCTTCACCACCGCCCTAGGGAACCCGTCCCAGTGCGTCACCACCGCCCTAGGGAACCCGTCCCAGTGCGTCACCACCGCCCTAGGGAACCCGTCCCAGGGCTTCACCTCCCTCTCAGCGAACCCGTCCCAGAGCTTCACCACCGCCCTAGGGAACCCGTCCCAGTGCTTCACCTCCCTCCTAGGGAACCCGTCCCAGTGCGTCACCACCGCCCTAGGGAACCCGTCCCAGTGCTTCACCACCCTCCTAGGGAACCCGTCCCAGTGCTTCACCACCGCCCTAGGGAACCCGTCCCAGTGCTTCACCACCCTCCTAGGGAACCCGTCCCAGTGCTTCACCTCCCTCCTAGGGAACCCGTCCCAATGCTTCACCACCGCCCTAGGGAACCCGTCCCAGTGCTTCACCACCGCCCTAGGGAACCCGTCCCAGTGCTTCACCACCGCCCTAGGGAACCCGTCCCAGTGCTTCACCTCCCTCCTAGGGAACCCGTCCCAGTGCTGCACCACCGCCCTAGGGAACCCGTCCCAGTGCTTCACCTCCCTCCTAGGGAACCCGTCCCAGTGCTTCACCACCGCCCTAGGGAACCCGTCCCAGTGCTTCACCTCCCTCCTAGGGAACCCGTCCCAGTGCGTCACCACCCTCCTAGGGAACCCGTCCCAGTGCTTCACCACCCTCCTAGGGAACCCGTCCCAGTGCTTCACCTCCCTCCTAGGGAACCCGTCCCAGTGCTTCACCACCGCCCTAGGGAACCCGTCCCAGGGCTTTACCTCCCTCCTAGGGAACCCGTCCCAGTGCTTCACCACCGCCCTAGGGAACCCGTCCCAGTGCTTCACCTCCCTCCTAGGGAACCCGTCCCAGTGCTTCACCACCGCCCTAGGGAACCCGTCCCAGGGCTTTACCTCCCTCCTAGGGAACCCGTCCCAGTGCTTCACCACTGCCCTAGGGAACCCGTCCCAGTGCTTCACCTCCCTCCTAGGGAACCCGTCCCAGGGCTTCACCACTGCCCTAGGGAACCCGTCCCAGTGCTTCACCTGCCTAGGGAACCCGTCCCAGTGCTTCACCTCCCTCCTAGGGAACCCGTCCCAGTGCTTCACCACCCTCCTAGGGAACCCGTCCCAGTGCTTCACCTCCCTCCTAGGGAACCCGTCCCAGTGCTTCACCTCCCTCCTAGGGAACCCGTCCCAGTGCTTCACCTCCCTCCTAGGGAACCCGTCCCAGGGCTTCACCTCCCTCCTAGGGAACCCGTCCTGGTGCTTCACCTCCCTAGGGAACCCGTCCCAGTGCTTCACCACCCTCCTAGGGAACCCGTCCCAGTGCTTCACCACCGCCCTAGGGAACCCGTCCCAGTGCTTCACCTCCCTCCTAGGGAACCCGTCCCAGTGCTACACCAACTCCCTAGGGAACCCGTCCCAGTGCTTCACCACCTCCCTAGGGAACCCGTCCCAGTGCTTCACCTCCCTCCTAGGGAACCCGTCCCAGTGCTTCACCTCCCTCCTAGGGAACCCGTCCCAGTGCTTCACCTCCCTCCTAGGGAACCCGTCCCAGTGCTTCACCACCCTCCTAGGGAACCCGTCCCAGGGCTTCACCTGCCTCCTAGGGAACCCGTCCCAGTGGTTCACCACCGCCCTAGGGAACCCGTCCCAGTGCTTCACCTCCCTCCTAGGGAACCCGTCCCAGTGCTACACCTCCCTCTTAGGCAACCCGTCTCAGTGCTTCACCACCCTCCTAGGAAACCCGTCCCAGTGCTTCACCTCCCTAGGGAACCCGTCCTGGTGCTTCACCTCCCTCCTAGGGAACCCGTCCCAGTGCTTCACCTCCCTCCTAGGGAACCCGTCCCAGTGCTTCACCACCCTCCTAGGGAACCCGTCCCAGTGCTTCACCACCCTCCTAGGGAACCCGTCCCAGTGCTTCACCTCCCTCCTAGGGAACCTGTCCCAGTGCTACACCTCCCTCCTAGGGAACCCGTCCCAGTGCTTCACCTCCCTTCTAGGGAACCCGTCCCAGTGCTTCACCACCCTCCTAGGGAACCCGTCCCAGTGCTTCACCACCGCCCTAGGGAACCCGTCCCAGTGCTTCACCTCCCTCCTAGGGAACCCGTCCCAGTGCTTCACCTCCCTCCTAGGGAACCCGTCCCAGTGCTTCACCTCCCTCCTAGGGAACCCGTCCCAGTGCTTCACCTCCCTCCTAGGGAACCCGTCCCAGTGCTTCACCTCCCTCCTAGGGAACCCGTCCCAGTGCTTCACCACCCTCCTAGGGAACCCGTCCCAGTGCTACACCACCCTCCTAGGGAACCCGTCCCAGTGCTTCACCACCCTCCTAGGGAACCCGTCCCAGTGCTTCACCTCCCTCCTAGGGAACCCGTCCCAGTGCTTCACCTCCCTAGGGAACCCGTCCCAGTGCATCACCTCCCTCCTAGGGAACCCGTCCCAGTGCTTCACCTCCCTCCTAGGGAACCCGTCCCAGTGCTTCACCACCCTCCTAGGGAACCCGTCCCAGGGCTTCACCTCCCTCCTAGGGAACCCGTCCCAGTGCTTCACCTCCCTAGGGAACCCGTCCCAGTGCATCACCTCCCTCCTAGGGAACCCGTCCCAGTGCTTCACCTCCCCCCTAGGGAACCCGTCCCAGTGCTTCACCTCCCTCCTAGGGAACCCGTCCCAGTGCTTCACCTCCCTAGGGAACCCGTCCCAGTGCTTCACCTCCCTCCTAGGGAACCCGTCCGAGTGCTTCACCTCCCTCCTAGGGAACCCGTCCCAGTGCTTCACCTCCCTCCTAGGGAACCCGTCCCAGTGCTTCACCTCCCTCCTAGGGAACCCCTCCCAGTGCTTCACCTCCCTCCTAGGGAACCCGTCCCAGTGCTTCACCTCCCTCCTAGGGAACCCGTCCCAGTGCTACACCACCTCCCTAGGGAACCCGTCCCAGTGCTTCACCTCCCTCCTAGGGAACCCGTCCCAGTGCTTCACCACCCTCCTAGGGAACCCGTCCCAGGGCTTCACCTCCCTCCGAGGGAACCCGTCCCAGTGGTTCACCACCGCCCTAGGGAACCCGTCCCAGGGCTTCACCTCCCTCCTAGGGAACCCGTCCCAGTGCTTCACCACCCTCCTAGGGAACCCGTCCCAGTGCTTCACCACCTCTCTAGGGAACCCGTCCCAGTGCTTCACCTCCCTCCTAGGGAACCCGTCCCAGTGCTTCACCACCGCCCTAGGGAACCCGTCCCAGTGCTTCACCTCCCTCCTAGGGAACTCGTCCCAATGCTTCACCTCCCTAGGGAACCCGTCCCAGTGCTTCACCACCCTCCTAGGGAACCCGTCCCAGTGCTTCACTACCCTGCTAGGGAACCCGTCCCAGTGCTTCACCACCGCCCTAGGGAACCCGTCCCAGTGCTTCACCTCCCTCCTAGGGAACCCGTCCCAGTGCTACACCTCCCTCTTAGGCAACCCGTCTCAGTGCTTCACCACCCTCCTAGGAAACCCGTCCCAGTGCTTCACCTCCCTAGGGAACCCGTCCCAGTGCGTCACCACCGCACTAGGGAACCCGTCCCAGTGCGTCACCACCGCCCTAGGGAACCCGTCCCAGGGCTTCACCTCCCTCCAAGCGAACCCGTCCCAGTGCTTCACCACCCTCCTAGGGAACCCGTCCCAGTGCGTCACCACCCTCCTAGGGAACCCGTCCCAGTGCTTCACCTCCCTCCTAGGGAACCCGTCCCAGTGCTTCACCTCCCTCCTAGGGAACCCGTCCCAGTGCTTCACCTCCCTCCTAGGGAACCCGTCCCAGTGCTTCACCACCGCCCTAGGGAACCCGTCCCAGTGCTTCACCTCCCTCCTAGGGAACCCGTCCCAGTGCTTCACCTCCCTAGGGAACCCGTCCCAGTGCTTCACCACCCTCCTAGGGAACCCGTCCCAGTGCTTCACCACCCTCCTAGGGAACCCGTCCCAGTGCTTCACCTCCCTCCTAGGGAACCTGTCCCAGTGCTACACCTCCCTCCTAGGGAACCCGTCCCAGTGCTTCACCTCCCTTCTAGGGAACCCGTCCCAGTGCTTCACCTCCCTCCTAGGGAACCCGTCCCAGTGCTTCACCTCCCTTCTAGGGAACCCGTCCCAGTGCTTCACCTCCCTCCTAGGGAACCCGTCCCAGTGCTTCACCACCCTCCTAGGGAACCCGTCCCAGTGCTTCACCACCGCCCTAGGGAACCCGTCCCAGTGCTTCACCTCCCTCCTAGGGAACCCGTCCCAGTGCTTCACCTCCCTCCTAGGGAACCCGTCCCAGTGCTTCACCTCCCCCCTAGGGAACCCGTCCCAGTGCTTCACCTCCCTCCTAGGCAACCCGTCCCAGTGCTTCACCTCCCTCCTAGGGAACCCGTCCCAGTGCTTCACCTCCCTCCTAGGCAACCCGTCCCAGTGCTTCACCTCCCCCCTAGGGAACCCGTCCCAGTGCTTCACCTCCCTCCTAGGCAACCCGTCCCAGTGCTTCACCACCCTCCTAGGGAACCCGTCCCAGTGCTTCACCTCCCTCCTAGGCAACCCGTCCCAGTGCTTCACCTCCCTCCTAGGGAACCCGTCCCAGTGCTTCACCTCCCTCCTAGGGAACCCGTCCCAGTGCTTCACCTCCCTCCTAGGGAACCCGTCCCAGTGCTTCACCTCCCCCCTAGGGAACCCGTCCCAGTGCTTCACCTCCCTCCTAGGGAACCCGTCCCAGTGCTTCACCTCCCTCCTAGGGAACCCCTCCCAGTGCTTCACCTCCCTCCTAGGGAACCCGTCCCAGTGCTTCACCTCCCTCCTAGGGAACCCGTCCCAGTGCTACACCACCTCCCTAGGGAACCCGTCCCAGTGCTTCACCTCCCTCCTAGGGAACCCGTCCCAGTGCTTCACCTCCCTCCTAGGGAACCCGTCCCAGTGCTTCACCTCCCTCCTAGGGAACCCGTCCCAGTGCTTCACCACCCTCCTAGGGAACCCGTCCCAGGGCTTCACCTCCCTCCTAGGGAACCCGTCCCAGTGGTTCACCACCGCCCTAGGGAACCCGTCCCAGGGCTTCACCTCCCTCCTAGGGAACCCGTCCCAGTGCTTCACCACCCTCCTAGGGAACCCGTCCCAGTGCTTCACCACCGCCCTAGGGAACCCGTCCCAGTGCTTCACCTCCTTCCTAGGGAACCCGTCCCAGTGCTTCACCACCCTCCTAGGGAACCCGTCCCAGTGCTTCACCTCCCTAGGGAACCCGTCCCAGTGCTTCACCTCCCTCCTAGGGAACCCGTCCCAGTGCTTCACCTCCCTAGGGAACCCGTCCCAGTGCTTCACCTCCCTCCTAGGGAACCCGTCCCAGTGCTTTACCTCCCTAGGGAACCCGTCCTAGTGCTTCACCTCCCTCCTAGGGAACCCGTCCCAGTTCTTCACCTCCCTCCTAGGGAACCTGTCCCAGTGCTTCACCACCGCCCTAGGGAACCCGTCCTGGTGCTTCACCTCCCTCCTAGGGAACCCGTCCCAGTTCTTCACCTCCCTCCTAGGGAACCTGTCCCAGTGCTTCACCACCGCCCTAGGGAACCCGTCCCAGTGCTTCACCTCCCTCCTAGGGAACCCGTCCCAGTGCTTCACCTCCCTAGGGAACCCGTCCCAGTGCTTCACCACCCTCCTAGGGATCCCGTCCCAGTGCTTCACCACCCTCCTAGGGAACCCGTCCCAGTGCTTCACCACCCTCCTAGGGATCCCGTCCCAGTGCTTCACCACCCTCCTAGGGATCCCGTCCCAGTGCTTCACCACCCTCCTAGGGAACCCGTCCCAGTGCTTCACCTCCCTCCTAGGGGACCCGTCCCAGTGCTACACCTCCCTCCTAGGGAACCCGTCCCAGTGCTTCACCTCCCTCCTAGGGAACCCGTCCCAGTGCTTCACCACCCTCCTAGGGAACCCGTCCCAGTGCTTCACCACCGCCCTAGGGAACCCGTCCCAGTGCTTCACCTCCCTCCTAGGGAACCCGTCCCAGTGCTTCACCTCCCTCCTAGGGAACCCGTCCCAGTGCTTCACCACCCTCCTAGGGAACCCATCCCAGTGCTTCACCACCGCCCTAGGGAACCCGTCCCAGTGCTTCACCTCCCTCCTAGGGAACCCGTCCCAGTGCTTCACCTCCCTCCTAGGGAACCCGTCCCAGTGCTTCACCTCCCTAGGGAACCCGTCCCAGTGCTTCACCTCCCTCCTAGGGAACCCGTCCCAGTGCTTCACCTCCCTCCTAGGCAACCCGTCCCAGTGCTTCACCACCGCCCTAGGGAACCCGTCCCAGTGCTTCACCTCCCTCCTAGGGAACCCGTCCCAGTGCTTCACCACCCTTCTAGGGAACCCGTCCCAGTGCTTCACCTCCCTCCTAGGGAACCCGTCCCAGTGCTTCACCACCCTCCTAGGGAACCCGTCCCAGTGCTTCACCTCTCTCCTAGGGAACCCGTCCCAGTGCTTCACCACCCTCCTAGGGAACCCGTCCCAGTGCTTCACCTCCCTCCTAGGGAACCCGTCCCAGTGCTTCACCTCCCTCCTAGGGAACCCGTCCCAGTGCTTCACCTCCCTCCTAGGGAACCCGTCCCAGTGCTTCACCTCCCTCCTAGGGAACCCGTCCCAGTGCTTCACCACCCTCCTTGGGAACCCGTCCCAGTGCTTCACCTCCCTCCTAGGGAACCCGTCCCAGTGCTTCACCACCGCCCTAGGGAACCCGTCCCAGTGCTACACCACCCTCCTAGGGAACCCGTCCCAGTGCTTCACCTCCCTCCTAGGGAACCCGTCCCAGTGCTTCACCACCCTCCTAGGGAACCCGTCCCAGTGCTTCACCTCCCTAGGGAACCCGTCCTGGTGCTTCACCTCCCTCCTAGGGAACCCGTCCCACTGCTTCACCTCCCTCCTAGGGAACCTGTCCCAGTGCTTCACCACCGCCCTAGGGAACCCGTCCCAGTGCTTCACCTCCCTCCTAGGGAACCCTTCCCAGTGCTTCACCTCCCTAGGGAACCCGTCCCAGTGCTTCACCACCCTCCTAGGGAACCCGTCCCAGTGCTTCACCTCCCTAGGGATCCTGTCCCAGTGCTTCACCACCCTCCTAGGGAACCCGTCCCAGTGCTTCACCTCCCTCCTAGGGGACCCGTCCCAGTGCTACACCTCCCTCCTAGGGAACCCGTCCCAGTGCTTCACCTCCCTCCTAGGGAACCCGTCCCAGTGCTTCACCACCTCTCTAGGGAACCCGTCCCAGTGCTTCACCTCCCTCCTAGGGAACCCGTCCCAATGCTTCACCTCCCTAGGGAACCTGTCCCAGTGCTTCACCTCCCTCCTAGGGAACCCGTCCCAGTGCTTCACCTCCCTCCTAGGGAACCCGTCCCAGTGCTTCACCACCGCCCTAGGGAACCCGTCCCAGTGCTTCACCTCCCTCCTAGGGAACCCGTCCCAGTGCTTCACCTCCCTCCTAGGGAACCCGTCCCAGTGCTTCACCTCCCTAGGGAACCCGTCCCAGTGCTTCACCTCCCTCCTAGGGAACCCGTCCCAGTGCTTCACCTCCCTCCTAGGGAACCCGTCCCAGTGCTTCACCTCCCTCCTAGGCAACCCGTCCCAGTGCTTCACCACCGCCCTAGGGAACCCGTCCCAGTGCTTCACCTCCTTCCTAGGGAACCCGTCCCAGGGCTTCACCACCCTCCTAGGGAACCCGTCCCAGTGCTTCACCTCCCTCCTAGGGAACCCGTCCCAGTGCTTCACCTCCCTCCTAGGGAACCTGTCCCAGTGCTTCACCTCCCTAGGGAACCCGTCCCAGTGCTTCACCTCCCTCCTAGGGAACCCGTCCCAGTGCTTCACCTCCCTCCTAGGGAACCCGTCCCAGTGCTTCACCTCCCTCCTAGGGAACCCGTCCCAGTGCTACACCACCTCCCTAGGGAACCCGTCCCAGTGCTTCACCTCCCTAGGGAACCCGTCCCAGTGCTTCACCTCCCTCCTAGGGAACCCGTCCCAGTGCTTCACCTCCCTCCTAGGGAACCCGTCCCAGTGCTTCACCTCCCTCCTAGGGAACCCGTCCCAGTGCTTCACCTCCCTCCTAGGGAACCCGTCCCAGTGCTTCACCACCCTCCTAGAGAATTAGTTTTTCATAATATCCAGCCTAGAGCTCCCCCACTGCAACTTGAGACAATTGCTCCTGCCATCCCTCACTACTGTGAACAAAAAACCGGACTATGTAGCACTTTAAAGACTAACAAGGTGGTTTGTTAGGGGATGAGCTTTCGTGGGCCAGATCCTCTTCCTGAGGGTACGTCTACAGTACAGCACAAGTTCGAACTAACGCATCTAGAACTAAAAACTAGTTCGAACTAGGCCGTCCACACTGATTGGACGCAGGGGGGCATTTAAGGGCGGCTGAAACCGGTTCTGGCAGGGCATCAGGTCTGCAGTTGCTTTGTGTGGCTGCTGTCTGAGGCTATCTGAGGCTCGTGCTTAAAGGGACCCCCCTGGACAGCCGGTTCTCAGCTTTTCCTGCTTGCTTGCCAGCCTCGCCGAGGGACAGCAAAGCGTCGGTCTCTGTGCCCGTCTGTGTCAGTGCTTCCCTTCGGGGGGGCCGCCGCAGGTGGCAACATGGAGCCACAGCTCGCCCTGCACCTTCTGGTGCACTTTCTGGACTTGCTGCTGCAAGCCTGCCAGCAATGGCTCGAGGCTGCCTGGCACCACCTGGGGAACGTCAGCCCCCTGCCTCTCCGCCTGGCCGCCCTGGGGGCTGTGGAGGAGCCGCGGTGGCGCCCCAGCACCGGCGTGCCCCGCCGCGTCTGGCGTCTGGACACAAGCAGCGACTGGTGGGACCGCATCGTCCTGGAGCGCTGGGACGACCGACAGTGGACCCAGAACTTTAGGATGAGGAGGGACACCTTCCTGGAGCTCTGCGAGTGGCTCGCCCCTGCCCTGCAAAGAAGGGACACTCGCATGAGACCCGCCATCCCCCTCCAGAAGCGGGTGGCCATCGCCCTCTGGAAGCTCTCCACGCCGGACAGCTACCGATCCGTCGGGAACCAGTTCGGCGTGGGGAGATCCACCGTCGGAGCGGTGCTCATGCAGGTATGGCACTCGTTGGCCACCGAGCCAGGAGGGAGGGGGGCTGCGAGGAGGGGATGGGCCGCCCCAGGGAGAAAGGGGGGGGCGGGAGGAGGCGACAGCGCCCCGCACCGGAGGGGTCTGGCTGTCCCAGCTGTACTACACGCCGCCAGGGGGGTTGCTTCCGGGAGTGGGGCGCGGGGCACTGCCAGGACACACACGCTCCCAGCCACCCGGGCGCCCCACTGATTGGTGCTTTGCTGTGTCTCTCTACGCAGGTGGTCAAGGCCATCAACCGGGTGCTGCTCCGCAGGGTGTTCCGCCTCGCCGACCCGGACGCCGTCATCCGGGGATTCGGCGCCCTCGGCTTCCCCAACTGCGGGGGGGCCATCGACGGGACGCACATCCCCATCCGTGCCCCGGAACACCAGGCGTCCCGTTACGTCAACCGCAAGGGGTACTTCTCCATCCTCCTGCAGGCCGTGTGTGACCACCGGGGACAGTTCACGGACATAAATGTGGGCTGGTCCGGCAAAGCACACGACGCCCGGGTGTACCGCAACTCCTCCGTGTGCCGGCGGCTGCAGGACGGGACCTTCTTCCCCGACCGCCACATCAGGGTCAGGAACGTCGACATGCCCGTGTGCCTGGTGGGGGATGCCACCTACCCACTGCAGCCGTGGCTCATGAAGCCCTACACGGCCTTCAATGCCAGGCTGACCAGGGCCCGCATCGTGGTGGAGGGGGCCTTCGGGCGACTGAAAGCCCGCTTTCGATGCCTCCTCACCCGTCTGGACCTGGCCGAGCACAACATCCTTCCCGTGGTGGCGGCATGTTGTGTGCTCCACAATTTGTGTGAGCGGAAGGGGGAGGCTTTCCTGCCAGCCTGGATGGCTGAGGCTGACCGCATGGCTGGACACTACGGTCAGCCCCGCACCGCCGCCGTCCGGGAAGCCCAGGGGGGGGCCATCCGGATCCGGGAAGCCCTGCGGGAGAGCTTCCAGGTGGAGGAGGAGGAGGACTGACCTCTCCCTGCATGCCCCACTGGGGCCTTCTTCCACCCTACCCCCCTTCCCCTTTCCCCTCCATACCTACTGTCAAATAAAGACACCTGTTTTTCAAACAAAACCGTCTGTTTATTTCACAGAACTGGGGTGGGGGAGGGAGGAATGAAGGTGGGAGAAGGGAGGGGGAAACCTGGGACGAGGGAGCTGGAAGGGGAGGGAAGGGAGGAAGGGAAAGGAAAGCTCAGGGGTGGGAGTCCGGCTGCCTCTCCCGTCTCGCCACACTGCGGGTCCGGGGGCGTCGGTGGGGAATGGTTGTGGGGGGGGGGGCAGAGGGGACAGGGGATGTGGAGGAAGCAGGAGCGGAAGCAGGGGGAGCAGGGGGAGCAAGAGGGGGAGCAAGAGGGGGAGCAGGGGGAGGAGGAAATGGAAAGCGGTCCAGCAGGCTCTGGAGGTGGCCTCGCAGGGCATGGCCCTGCTCCTCCAGGGCCTCCAGACTCCTCTGGTGCAGCCTGAGGTCCTCCTGGACCCAGTGGTCCTGGAGACGGAGCTGTCGGTCCAGGAACCGGAGATGCCGCCTCTGGTAGTCCTCCTGGTTCCTGGCTGTCCTGCTTGCCCGGGCGTGGGCGGCTGCTGCAGGCGGTGTGGTGCGCCCTGCAGGCCCCGGTGCTGCAGCTGTGGTGCAAGAAGACCAGCGGTCAATTTCCCCAGGGGCCCAGGTGTGTGAAACCCAGCTCCCCTCTGCAAGGCCAGGGCCCCTGCAGGATCCCCAGCTGCTGCTCCGTGGTGGGCAAGGCCCAGGCGCACGGTCCCGGGGCTCCCTCTTGCCCCAGCCTCCCGTACACATAAGGGGAACACGAGGGTACTCACAGGTGGACGCCTCCCCGGCCTCTGACGATGCAGGCGAGCGGCTCTGTGGCGTGCATCAAGGGTCCCGGGTCCTGGGCAGGCTGGCGGCAGCCTCCTGGCTCTTAGAGCCCTCTTCCTCCTCCTCCGTCTCCAGGAGCGGTCCCTCTGCCCCGGGGTCAATCACGTCCCGGGGGGCAGGGACGGCATGAGGCCCCAGGATGTGGTCCAGGGCATGGAAGTGGGGGCAGGCCTCCGGGTCGGCCCCTGGCAGGCAGGCCCGGGAGTAGGACTGCCGCAAGTCCTTTATTTTGCAGCGCACCTGCTCCCGGCTGCGCTGGTGGCCCCTGGCGGCCAGGCTGGCAGCCATGTGTCCGTAGACGGCCGCGTTCCGGTGTGGAGGTCATGGACATTGGAGGCTTCCCCCCAAACCTCGATGAGGTCCACGATCTCCGCACTTGACCAGGCGGGCGCCCGCCTTTTGCGCCCCCGGGCAGGCTCCCGGGAGCCGCCAGGCTGGTCCTGGGGAGCAGTGGAGGGCTGGGAGCCCTCGGATGGCTGGCTCATTCTGTGGCAGGTGCAGGCTGTGCAGGCACGGGTGCTGGCAGGCTTGCAACTGGCACAAAGTGAGTAGCCAGCCCGTGGCCCTTTAAGGGCTCCGGGGCCGGGAGGGGGGCAATAGAGTTTCCCTGGTGTTGGCCAGAGTGGCCACCAGGGAAACCTGGGAAGCCTTAGCCTCCCACTAGTTCGAACCAAAGGGCTACACAGCCCTTAGTTCGAACTAGCTAGTTCGAACTAAGTGCTCCGTTAGTTCGAATTAAGTTCGAACTAACGGAGCGCTAGTGTAGCGCCTAGGAAAGTTAGTTCGAACTAACTTTGTAGTGTAGACATACCCTGAGATCTGAGAAAGTGGGTCTGGCCCACGAAAGCTCATCCCCTAACAAGCCATCTTGTTAATCTTTAAAGTGCTGCACAGGCCTGGCTTTTGTTTCAGCTACATCAGACTAACACGGCTACATTTCTATTACCACTGAGAACAGCCTCTCTCCATCCTCTTTGGAACCTCCCTTCAGGGAGTTGAAGGCTGCTCTCAAATCCCCCCTCACTCTTCTCTTCTGCAGACTAAACAGACCCAACTCCCTCAGCCTCTCCTCATAGGTCATACGCTCCAGCCCCCGAATCATTTTGGTCGCCCTCCACTGGACCCTCTCCAGCGTGTCCACATCTTTTCTATAGTGGGGGGCCCAGAAAAGGCCACAATACTCCAGCTTTGGCCACATCAGAGCTGAATAAAGGGGAATAATCACTTCTCTGGATCTGCTGGCCATGCTCCTCCTCATGCACCCTAATATGCCATTAGCCCTCTTGGCTACAAGGGCACCCTGCTGACTCATGTCCAGGTTCTCAGCCACTGGAACCCCCGGGTCCTTTTCTGCAGAACTGCTGCTTAGCCAGTCGGTCCCCAGCCTGTACCAATACTTGGGATTCTTCTGTCCCACGGGCAGGACTCGACACTTGTCCTTGTTGAACCTCATCAGATTTCTTGTGGCCCAATCCTCCAATCTGCCCAGGTCACTCTGGACCCTCCCTGCCCTCCAGTGTATCTACCTCTCTGTGATGTAGGGGGGGCTGTCTGCTCTGTAACCCAGTGTCCCCACCTGGCTGCGCTGAGGTGCGATTCCCACGTGTGTATGGCCCAGACACCCAGGCCTGGCCTGAGCAGGTAACAAGGCTCTTCCCCGGGGGGAGACAAAGGGAGGGGGGTGGAGACGGCACCTGGCTGGGGGCAGGGCTGGGAGCGGGGCAGTCTGGGCTGGGAAACATGAAGAGAACAGACTAAGCCGAGTGCTGCGGGTTCAGGGGCCTGCCCCCTTACTCCCATGTCCACATGGAACCCGGGCTGGGCTGTATCTCTGAGAAGCCATTCTCTACTGGCTGGTGGTGTCACAGCTGGCTGTGGGGGGGTGCAGGGTTGGGGGGTACCCGAGGCGCCATCAGCCCCTAGCTTAGTGTCATCCGCAAACGTGCTGAGGGAGCAATCCATCCGCTCACCCAGCGCAGTAACAAAGATGTTGAACAAAACCGAGCCCAGACCCGCTCCGTGGGGCACGCCGCTAGGAGCCGACGGCCAGCCTGCCCTGGAGCCGCTGAGCGCTACCCGCTGGGCCCGGCAGTCTGGCCAGTGCGCCAACCCAGACGTCCTGGCACGAAGCCGCGGGAGAGCATATCTCAAGCCAAGGTACCTTGTGTCGGCCTGTCCCCTGCACGGGAAGAGCTGGGCCCACTCCGCTTCCTTTGCAGCTCCCTCTGTCCGGACTTGGGCAAGGGCCAGGCCAGCGGGATGAGCCTGGGCTGCGTCTCCTCAGACCCCTCCCCTCCCTTGGCCGCACGCCCCTCCGCGGCACCAGCGGGGACAGGCCAGTGCAGAGGCTGCTCCCCAGGTACCAGCTGCCCTGAGCAGTAGGAGCACCAAGCCGTGCCCTCTCCTGGGTGGCCTTGCCCCCATTGTCATGGTGGCTGCCAGCCCCCTGGTGCTGCCCGGCGCTCTGGAGAGGTTCGGCCCTGCAGTCAGCCATCCCAGTGGGTCTTCACGGGACCAGCTGAGGGGTCTTGAGCCCTCCACATGCCTGGGGGGAGGGGCAAGGGGCTATTCCAGCCCCGTTGCCAGGGAGCAGGGCCAAGCAAGCCAGAAACATGCAGGGTCTGTCTATACTACAATGTTAGTTCGAACTAACATTCATAGGCGCTACACTAGCGCTCGCTAGTTCGAATTTGAATCAAACTAGCGGAGCGCTTAGTTCGAACTAGGAAAACCTCATTTTACGAGGACTAAGCCTAGTTCGAACTTACTAGTTCGAATTAAGGGGTGTGTGGCCCCTTAATTCGAACTAGTGGGAGGCTAGCCCTCCCCAGGTTTCCCTGGTGGCCACTCTGGCCAACACCAGGGAAACTCTATGCCCCCCTCCCGGCCCCGGACCCCTTAAAAGGGCACAGGCTGGCTACGGTGCCCGTGCCAGGTGCAAGCCTGCCAGCACCCAGCCAGCAGACCCTGCAGCTGGCACGGCACAGAGCCACCCACCCGATGCCCCCCAGCCCACCCCCTCTTGCTGGCGGCTCCCGGGAGCTTGCCCTGGACCGCAAGAGGCAGGCACCTGCCTGGGCTAGTGCGGACATCGTGGACCTTGTCCACGATCTCTGCACTAGGCACAGGAAAGCGGCCGGTTAGGGCAGGAGAGCTGCCAGCCTGGCCACCCAGGAGCAGGAGTGCATGAAAATCAAGGGGGTCCACTGAGACCCCCGACCCTGAGCCCTGATCTTACAATGGCCATCCTGGGTCGGACCAAAGGTCCATCTAGCCCAGTAGCCTGTCTGCCGACAGCGGCCAACCCTAGGGACCCTGGAGGGGATGGACCGAAGACAGTGACCAAGCCATTTGTCTCGTGCCATCCCTCTCCAGCCTTCCACAAACTTTGGGCAGGGACACCACTCCTACCCCCTGGCTAAGACTACTCCATGGACCCAACCTCCATGACTTGATCTCACTTCCCTTTAAACTCTGTTCTAGTTGTAGCCTTCACAGCCTCCTGCAGCAAGGAGTTCCACAGGTTAACTATTTGCCTTGTGAAGAACAACTTTCTGTTACTAGTCTGAAGCCTGCTACCCATTCCTTTCCTTTGGTGTCCTCTAGTCCTTCTTTATGGGAACTCATGAAGAACTTTTCTGAATGCACCCTCTCCACCCAACCCCTGCTTTTAAAGACCTCTATCCTGTCCCCGCTCCATCTCCTCTTTTCTAAGCTGAACAGTCCCAGTCTCTGTAGCCTCTCTTCATCTGGGACCTGTTCCCAACCCCTGATCATGTTAGTTGCCCTCCCCTCTCCCAGCCTTTCTCTTCCCCTCTCCCACCTCCTTTTCCCAGTCTCCCCCAGTTTTGTTCAATAAAGACAGAGTCAATGTTGGAAGAAACGTTATCTTTATTTTGTACATCAGGAAGGGGGGCTAGGGAAGGGTAAGTGGAAGGAGGTGAGGGAGGAATGGGGCACGAGCCCCCGATGGGGAGGACTGGGCTGGCTCTGCGGGCTTCTGGGGGTGGAAGCTCTCCTGCAGCCCCCCAATTGCCCCCTCTCCCCAGATGGCAGCCTGCGGCAAGTGCAGCCGGGCTGATGGCCGAGTGGTGTGATGTGCCCAGTGTGGGTACTCCGGGCACTCCAAGCCAGGACTGGTTTTCAAGCGGGGCACCCCTGAGAACTGTCTGTCCGGGGTGGGGGTCGGGTCCCTTTAAGCGCAGCCCTCGGCTAGCCTGAGACAGCATCTCCACGCTCTAAGTCCTCCTCTGATGCCCTGCCGGCACTGCTTCCGGCCATCCTTAAGCCCTGTTCATAGAATCATAGAATAATAGGACTGGAAGGGACCTCGAGAGGTCATCGAGTCCAGCCCCCCGCCCTCAAGGCAGGATCAAGCTCCGTCTACACCATCCCTGACAGATGTCTATCTAACCTGTTCTTAAATATCTCCAGAGAGGGAGATTCCACCACCTCCCTTGGCAATTTATTCCAATATTTGACCACCCTGACAGTTAGGAATTTTTTCCTAATGTCCAATCTAAACCTCCCCTGCTGCACTTTAAGCCCATTACTCCTTGTCCTGTTCTCAGAAACCAAGAGGAACAAATTTTCGCCTTCCTCCTTGTGACACCCTTTTAGATATTTGAAAACCGCTATCATGTCCCCCCTTAATCTTCTTTTTTCCAAACTAAACAAGCCCAGTTCATGAAGCCTGGCTTCATAGGTCATGTTCTCTAGACCTTTAATCATTCTTGTCGCTCTTCTCTGTACCCTTTCCAATTTCTCCACATCTTTCTTGAAATGTGGCGCCCAGAACTGGACACAGTACTCCAGCTGAGGCCTAACTAGTGCAGAGTAGAGCGGCAGAATGACTTCACGAGTTTTGCTTACAACACACCTGTTGATACAACCTAGAATCATATTTGCTTTTTTTGCAACAGCATCACACTGTTGACTCATATTCATCTTGTGGTCCACTATGACCCCTAGATCCCTTTCCGCCATGCTCCTTCCTAGACAGTCGCTTCCCATCTTGTATGTATGGAACTGATTGTTCCTTCCTAAGTGGAGCACTTTGCATTTCTCTTTATTAAACCTCATCCTGTTTACCTCTGACCATTTCTCTAACTTGCTAAGGTCATTTTGAATTATGTCCCTATCCTCCAAAGAAGTCGCAACCCCACCCAGTTTGGTATCATCTGCAAACTTAATAAGAGTACTCTCTATCCCAATATCTACATCATTGATGAAGATATTGAACAGTACGGGTCCCAAAACAGACCCTTGAGGAACTCCACTTGTTATCCCTTTCCAGCAGGATTTAGAACCGTTAACAACAACTCTCTGACTACGGTTATCCAGCCAATTATGCACCCACCTTATCGTGGCCCTATCTAAGTTATATTTGCCTAGTTTATCAATAAGAATATCATGCGAGACCGTATCAAATGCCTTACTAAAGTCTAGGTATATGACATCCACCGCTTCTCCCTTATCCACAAGGCTCGTTATCTTATCAAAGAAAGCTATCAGATTAGTTTGACATGACTTGTTCTTCACAAACCCATGCTGGCTATTCCCTATCACTTTATTACTTTCCAAGTGTTTGCATACGATTTCCTTAATTACCTGCTCCATTATCTTCCCTGGGACAGACGTTAAACTGACCGGTCTATAATTTCCTGGGTTGTTCTTATTCCCCTTTTTATAGATGGGCACAATATTTGCCCTTTTCCAGTCTTCTGGAATCTCCCCTGTCTGCCATGATTTTTCAAAGATCATAGCTAAAGGCTCAGATACCTCCTCTATCAGCTCCTTGAGTATCCTGGGATGCATTTCATCAGGACCTGGTGACTTGCTGACATCTAACTTTCCTAAGTGATTTTTAACTTGTTCTTTGTGTATCCTATCTTCTAAACTTACCCTCTCTCTGCTTGTATTCACTACGTTAGGCACACCTCCAGACTTCTCGGTGAAGACCGAAACAAAGAAGTCATTGAGCATCTCCGCCATTTCCAAGTTCCCTGTTACTGCTTCTCCCTCCTCACTAAGCAGTGGGCCTACCCTGTCCTTGGTCTTCCTCTTGCTTTTAATGTATTTATAAAAGGTCTTCTTGTTTCCCTTTATGCCTGTAGCTAGTTTGATCTCATTTTGTGCCTTTGCCTTTCTAATCTTGCCCCTGCATTCCCGTGTTGCTTGCCTATATTCATCCTTTGTTAGTTGTCCTAGTTTCCATTTTTTATATGACTCCTTTTTTATTTTGAGATCATGCAAGATCTCCTTGTTAAGCCAAGCTGGTCTTTTGCCATATTTTCTATCTTTCCTACACAGCGGAATTGTTTGCTTTTGGGCCCTTAACAACGTCCCTTTGAAATACTTCCAACTCTCCTCAGTTGTTTTTCCCTTCAGTCTTGCTTCCCACGGGACCTTACCTACAAGTTCTCTGAGCTTATCAAAATCTGCCTTCCTGAAATCCATAACCTCAATTGTGCTGGTCTCCCTTCTACCTTTCCTTAAGATCATGAACTCTATTATTTCGTGATCACTGTCCCCTATACTGTCTTCCACTTTCAAGTTCTCAACTAGTTCCTCCCTATTTGTTAAAACCAAATCCAGAACAGCTTCTCCTCTGGTAGCTTTTTCAACCTTCTGAAACAGAAAGTTGTCTCCAATGCAGTCCAGAAACTTATTGGATAGCCTGTGCCTCGCTGTGTTAGTTTCCCAACATATGTCTGGATAGTTGAAGTCCCCCATCACCACCAAATCTTGGGCTTTGGATAGTTTTGTTAATTGTTTAAAAAAGGCCTCATCCACCTCTTCCACCTGGCTAGGTGGCCTGTAGTAGACTCCTAGCATGATATCACCCTCGTTTTTTACCCCTTTTAGCTTAACCCAGAGACTCTCTACACAGCTATCTCCTACGTTCATCTCCACTTCAGTCCAAGTGTGTACATTTTTAATATACAAGGCAACCCCTCCTCCCTTTTTTCCCTGTCTGTCCTTCCTGAGCAAGCCGTACCCTTCCATACCAACATTCCAATCATGCGTCCCATCCCACCAGGTTTCTGTAATACCAATGATATCATAGTTGTATTTATTGGTTAGCAATTCCAGTTCTTCCTGCTTATTACCCATACTTCTCGCATTTGTATATAGGCATCTAAGATACTGATTTGATCTTGCCTCCCTGTTGTGCCCTGACCCTCCTTTCTCCTTGCCATTATAGGCCGTAGTCCCCCCCATTTCCAACCCATCTCCCAGTCCCGCACATTCAGCACTTACCTGTGGGCTTTGCTCACCTGCCCCCGACAAACCTAGTTTAAAGCCCTCCTCACAAGGTTAGCCAGTCTGTGTCCAAACAAGGCCTTCCCACTCCTGGAAAGGTGAACTCCATCTCCGCCAAGCAGTCCTTCCTGGAAGAGCACCCCGTGATCAAGGAAGCCGAATCCCTCCTGGCGACACCATCGTCGCAGCCAGGCATTCACCTCCAGGATGCACCTCTCTCTGCCCGGGCCCCTACCTTTGACAGGAAGGATAGAAGAGAATACCACCTGCGCTCCAAACTCCCTCACCCGTACTCCCAAAGCCCTGTAGTCACACTTGATCCGCTCAGTGTCACACCTGGCAGTATCATTTGTGCCCACGTGGATGAGTAGCATGGGGTAGTAGTCAGAGGGCCGGATAATCCTCGACAATGCCTCCGTAACATCTCGGATACGGGCCCCTGGCAGACAGCATACCTCTCGAGATGAGCTGTCAGGGCGACAGATGGGTGCCTCCGTTCCCCTCAGAAGAGAGTCTCCAACCACCACTACTCTACGTTTCCTCCTCGCAGTGGTGGCAGGAGACTGCTCAACCTTGGTGGTGCAAGGCCTGGTCTCCTCCACTGTGGGGGGTGACTCCTTGTCTCCTGCTGAAAGTAAAGGAGACTCCTTTAAGCGCAGCCCTCGGCTAGCCTGAGACAGCATCTCCACGCTCTAAGTCCTCCTCTGATGCCCTGCCGGCACTGCTTCCGGCCATCCTTAAGCCCTGTTCAGGGTCCACTCAATGTGGACTTGCTAGTTCGAATTAGCAAAACGCTAATTCAAACTAGTTTTTAGTTCTAGACGCGTTAGTTCGAATTAGCTTAGTTCGAATGAACGTTGTAGTGTAGACGTACCCTCAGGGAATGGGAGCAGTGGGGGGACAGGCCTCCCCAGGCCACTGGCAGGATGAATACAACGGGCCTAGGCTTGGGCGGGGGCGGGGGGTGATGGGGAAGGAGCCGGGAGCAGGTCCCCTCTGCTCAACTGGCAGGTGCAGTGCCCAAGGGGACACGGAGCTCCAGCCTGGCCAAAGCACATGCCCCCCCATTCCTGTGGCCTCAGCCTCTCGGAGCCAGCGGGATGGGATGCCCTGCCCCAGGGATGTGCCAGCTGGGGCAGTCACGCACACACACTCCCCAGGGTGCCCAGCCTTCCTTGCAGGGTCCAGGGCCGCCTTGCTAGCTGGGACGGAGCTGGCTGGCTGCCAAACGGCACGTGCAGCCCTGAGCACGCCACACGGCATGGGAGGGGCATGAGGAGCTGCTGGAAGGCGCTGCCCAGAGGTGGGGCAGGGGGCACCTCATCTGCTCCTCCAGTGCCCCGCTGGGGGCTGGCCCGAGGCTGCAGACTCCAGCTCCCTTTCCTCAAGGCCGACCCTGGACACCTGCTCTTGGTACCCAGCCCAGCGCCTCCATGAGGGAGGGCAAGGGCGGATGGAGCAGGGCTGGGAGCTAGCCTCCCCACCCAGCCCTCAGAGACGGGGCTGCTCCGGTGGCCATTGAAAGAGCCCAGTGGCCAGAGGCCCAGGCCCTCCGAAATCACCAGGCCCTGGGGTAGCTGCCCCCTCCCCTATTGTTGGGGTTTCTCTGCTACGTGCGGCTTGCTGTGCTGACCTGGCATCTGCCCGGGGTTCGAATGCCTGCGGGCGCAGGCGTCCCCAGCCCAGTGGTGGGAGGAGACCAGCGTGCTGAGCCCCCGACCTTGCCCAGCTGCTGCCAAGGCTCATGCCCCACACTTGCCCTTGTGCCAGTGTCTCAGGTCTCCAGCCCTGGCAGCAGCTGACGAACCGGCAGCCTCCCTGGTACCAGAGCAACACGCTGGTTCCCAGGCCACTGGCTCGGGGGGGCACCGATCTCACCAGGTGAGAAGTAGGGTTGCCAAACGCTGGACACGCTTGACATGACATCACAATCGACATTCCATCGTATTTCGAAAACGCCGGACGTTTCTGTTTTCTCCTTTTGTTTCCCAGACAGAACGCTCAACTACTGGACTGTCCAGTTCAAACCAGACACCTGGCAGCCCTAGTGAGACGAGCCCCTTGCCCAGGGCCTTTCCTTGCCTCCTCGCACCCCTTTGGGGGCGGATGATGGGCCAAAGTCCAAGGGGCATCGTGCTGCCTCTGTGCCGACCGGGCTCCGCCGCCGCCATCCTGCCCCGGGGGCTTCTCACAGGTTAGACAAACATCTGCCACGGATGGGCCACGTTGATTTGGCCCTGCTTGGAGCAGGGGCCTGGAGTCGATGACCTCAAGGCCCCTTCTAGCCCCATTTCAAGGGCCCACATGTAGGGTCCTCACGGAGTGTCTCTGGAAGTTTCCCATTTACATTTTGTATTAGCGTCACAGAAGAAAGCCTTCGTCGCTGGTCAGGTTTGCAGATGCCAGGCCACTGCCTGAGCGATTCGGATCCTTCAGTAAACGGGGAGCAAGCCCTCGAGACGCATCGTGGCTCAATGTAACCGGCGCAGAACCGTGAACGATGTCTGCTTGGCAGGGGGGACTGGCCCTGACCAAGGCTTGGGGGGACACAGGGGATTTTAAGCTGACCCTGAGCTCCCACTGCAATGCTGCAACCACAAGGGCTAGCGCAAGCCTTGCACGCGGAACCAGGGACATCTCAAGGAGCCAAGTGGTAGAAATGGAGCCGTGTTAGTCTGGTGCAGCTGAAACAAAAAACAGGACAATGTAGCACTTTAAAGACTAACAAGATGGTTTATTAGATGATGAGCTTTCGTGGGTCAGACCCACTTCCTCAGATCAAATAGTGGAAGAAAGTAGTCACAACCATATATACCAAAGGATACAATTAAAAAAAATGAACAAATATGAAAAGGACAAATCACATTGCAGAACAGGAGGGGGGGAGGTAAATGTCTGTGAGCTAATGGTATTAGAGGTGATAATTGGGGAAGCTATCTTTGTAATGGGTAAGATAATTAGCGCCTTTATTCAAATTTGAGTGTAAAGTGTCGAATTTTAACATGAATGACAGTTCAGAGGATTCCCTTTCAAGTGCAGATGTAAAAGGTCTTTGTAGCAGAATGCAGGTGGCTAAGTCATTGAGAGAGTGTCCTTTCTGGCTGAAATGGCAAGAAACTGTTTTCTCTTTGTGATCTTGTCTGATATCTGTTTTGTGGGCATTGATCCTTTGGCGAAGTGTCTGAGATGTTTGTCCAATGTACATAGCAGACGGACACTTTCGGCACATGATAGCATAGATTATATTTCTGGATGCGCAGGAATATGTGTTCTTGATCTTATAACTCACTTGGTTAGGTCCAATAATGGTATCAGCAGAATGAATATGTGGACAAAGCTGGCAACGGGGTTTGTTGCAAGGGAAGGTACCAGGGTTGGTATTAGTGTGGTATGTCCTGTGGTGGTTGGTAAGAATCATCTTGAGGTTAGGTGGTTGTCTATAGGAGACTATGGGTCTGTCTCCCAGAGCCTCTTTGAGTATGGTATCCTGTTCCAATATAGGCTGTAGTTTATTGATAATGTGTTGGACAGGTTTAAGTTGGGGGTTGTAGGTGATGACAAGTGGTGTTCTATTGTTGGTTTTCTTGGGTCTGTCTTGAAGTAGATGGTTTCTAGGTATTCGTCTGGCTCTTTCAATTTGCTTTTTTATTTCTCCGGGTGGGTAGTTGAGGTTTATAAATGTTTGGTAGAGATCCTGAAGCTTCTGGTCTCTGTCAGTGGGATTAGAGCAGATGTGGTTGTATCGAAGGGCTTGGCTATAGATGATGGATCGTATGGTGTGTGCTGGATGGGAGCTGGAAGCATGTAGGTAACTGTATGAGTCGGTGGGTTTTCTGTAGAGAGTGGTGTCTAATTTTCCATTGTTGATTTGTACGGTGGTGTCCAGGAAGTGGATCTCTCGTGTAGAATGGTCCAGGCTGAGGTTAATGGTGGGGTGTGGGTTGTTGAAATCTCTGTGGAATATCTCCAGTGTTTCTTGGCCATGCGTCCAGATCATAAAGATGTCATCGATGTAGCGTAAGGAGAGAAGGGGTAAAAGGGGACGGGAGTTGAGGAAACGTTGTTCTAGGTCAGCCATAAAGATATTCGCATACTGTGGGGCCATGCGTGTACCCATGGCTGTGCCGCTGATCTGGAGGTATAAGTTGTTCTCAAACTGGAAATAATTGTGGGTGAGAACAAAGTTACATAGGTCTGCTGTCAGGTTGGCAGTAGTGTCCTCTGGAATAGTGTTTCTAATTGCTTGTAATCCGTCTTCATGTGTGAAGTTGGTGTATAGAGCTTCTACATCCATGGTGGCAAGGATGGTGTTATTGGGGAGGTTATCGATGTTTTGTAGTTTCCTTAGGAAGTCAGTAGTGTCTCGGAGATAGCTGGGGGTGTTGGTTGTGTAGGGTTTGAGAAGAGAGTCTACATAGCTGGATAAACCAGTAGTGAGCGTGCCAATACCAGAGATGATGGGACGTCCGGGGTGCCCAGGTTTATGGATCTTGGGAAGCAGATAGAACAATCCTGGTCGGGGGTCAGAAGGTGATTCTGTGAGGATTTGTTCCCGAGTAGCTGTGGGGAGGCTTTTAAGGAGACAGGGTAGTTTCTTTTGGTATTCCAAGGTGGGATCAGAGGGGAGAGGTTTGTAAAATGTGGTGTTCGAGAGTTGTCTGGTTGCCTCCTGGTTATAGTCGGCCTTATTCATAATGACCACAGCACCCCCTTTGTCAGCTGGTTTGATTATAATGTCCAGGTTGTTTTTGAGACTCTGGACGGCATGGTGTTCAGCGCGGCTAAGATTGTGTGTCGCTCGTTGTCGTTTGCGAATAATGTCAGTCTGTGCGTTGTTGCGGAAGCTTTGTATATAGAAATCCAGATTGTAATTCCGACCGTCAGGGGGCGTCCATAGAGAATTATTTTTCCTTTGGTGTTGATAGGGGGGATCTGGTAGGTCAGACTGATGTTCATTGGTGGGTTGGAAAGATTCTTGGAGGCGGCGAAAAAAAGCCTCAAGGTCACCACAAAATTTGGTCACCACCTCCCCTCACACACCCCAGTGCTCCCTGCGCCCCCCCAGCCCTCTTACACAGGGGAGAGGTTATAACCCATCCCCCACCTCCCCTCAGACACCCCAGTGCTCCCTGCGCCCCCCCAGCCCTCTTACACAGGGGAGAGGTTATAACCCATCCCCCACCTCCCCTCACACACCCCAGTGTTCCCTGTGCCCCCCAGCCCCCCTTACACAGGGGAGAGGGTATAACCCATCCCCCACCTCCCCTCAGACACCCCAGTGCTCCCTGCGCCCCCCCAGCCCTCTTACACAGGGGAGAGGTTATAACCCATCCCCCACCTCCCCTCACACACCCCAGTGCTCCCGGTGCCCCCTAGTCCTCCCCTCACACAGGGGAGAGGTTATAACCCATCCCCCACCTCCCCTCACACACCCCAGTGCTCCCTGTGCCCCCTAGTCCTCCCCTCACACAGGGGAGAGGTTATAACCCATCCCCCACTTCCCCTCAGACACCCCAGTGCTCCCTGTGCCCCCCAGCCCCCCCTGACACAGGGGAGAGGGTATAACCCATCCCCCACCTCCCCTCAGACACCCCAGTGCTCCCTGTGCCCCCCAGCCCTCTTACACAGGGGAGAGGTTATAACCCATCCCCCACCTCCTCTCAGACACCCCAGTGTTCCCTGTGCCCCCAGCCCCCCCTTACACAGAGGAGAGGTTCTAACCCATCCCCCACCTCCCCTCACACACCCCAGTGTTCCCTGTGCCCCCTAGTCCTCCCCTCACACAGGGGTGAGGTTCTAACCCATCCTCCACTCCCCCTCAGACACCCCAGTGCTCCCTGTGCCCCCCAGCCCCCCCTTACACAGGGGAGAGATTATAACCCATCCCCCCTCCCCTCAGACATCCCAGTGCTCCCTGTGCCCCCCAGATCCCCCTTACACAGGGGAGAGATTATAACCCATCCCCCCTCCCCTCAGACACCCCAGTGCTCCCTGTCCCCAGCCCCCCTCACACAGGGGAGAGGTTATAACCCATCCCCCACCTCCCCTCAGACACCCCAGTGTTCCCTGTGCCCCCCAGCCCCCCCTTACACAGGGGAGAGGTTATAACCCATCACCCACTCCCCCTCACACACCCCAGTGCTCCCTGTGCCCCCCAGCCCCCCTCACACAGGGGAGAGGTTCTAACCCATCCCCCACCTCCCCTCAGACACCCCAGTGTTCCCTGTGCCCCCCAGCCCGCCCTTACACAGGGGAGAGGTTATAACCCATCCCCCACCTCCCCTCACACACCCCAGTGCTCCCTGTGCCCCCCAGCCCCCTTACACAGGGGAGAGGTTCTAACCCATCCCCCACCTCCCCTCACACACCCCAGTGCTCCCTGTGCCCCCCAGACACAGGGGAGAGGTTATAACCCATCCCCCACCTCCCCTCAGACACCCCAGTGTTCCCTGTGCCCCCCAGCCCCCCCTTACACAGGGGAGAGGTTATAACCCATCACCCACCTCCCCTCACACACCCCAGTGCTCCCTGTGCCCCCCAGCCCCCCTCACACAGGGGAGAGGTTCTAACCCATCCCCCACCTCCCCTCAGACACCCCAGTGCTCCCTGTGCTCCCCAGCCCCCCCTTACACAGGGGAGAGGTTCTAACCCATCCCCCACCTCCCCTCAGACACCCCAGTGCTCCCTGTGCTCCCCAGCCCCCCCTTACACAGGGGAGAGGTTCTAACCCATCCCCCACCTCCCCTCACACACCCCAGTGCTCCCTGTGCCCCCCAGCCCCCCCTTACACAGGGGAGAGGTTCTAACCCATCCCCCACCTCCCCTCACACACCCCAGTGCTCCCTGTGCCCCCCAGCCCCCCCTTACACAGGGGAGAGGTTATAACCCATCCCCCACCTCCCCTCACACACCCCAGTGCTCCCTGTGCCCCCCCCAGCCCCCCTTACACAGGGGAGAGGTTCTAACCCATCCCCCACCTCCCCTCAGACACCCCAGTGCTCCCTGCGCCCCCCCAGCCCTCTTACACAGGGGAGAGGTTATAACCCATCCCCCACCTCCCCTCAGACACCCCAGTGCTCCCTGTGCCCCCCAGCCCCCCTTATACAGGGGAGAGGTTATAACCCATCCCCCACCTCCCCTCAGACACCCCAGTGCTCCCTGTGCCCCCCAGCCCCCCTTATACAGGGGAGAGGTTATAACCCATCCCCCCACCTCCCCTCAGACACCCCAGTGCTCCCTGTGCCCCCCAGCCCTCCTTACACAGGGGTGAGGTTCTAACCCCCCCCCCCAGCAGTCCCTGTGCCCAACCCATGTGGAGGGAATCCTGTTGCCCTCACGGTGTGAAGGGGCCTCCCAAGATGGATTTTGTCGCATGAGTCTGTCACCAGCCTGTGCAGGACTCAGGCCCTGGCCCCCGGGCTGCCCGGACGAGCACAGCCCCTCGCATGTGGTTTGGCCCCACGTGGGGGCAGTGTCAGGTGGGCAAGGCCTGCTGGTTACAGCATCTGATAAGCCTGGGCTTACTGACACACTCACCCACGCCCCTCGCTGCCTCTGTATCAGAAGCAGTGATGGGGGTAGGTGGGAGTCGGTGCTTGGGGGGAGCTGGCTTAAGAGCCTGTCCCCCTGCATGACAACGTGTAGCCGCTAAAACGACAGGAGGTTTACTCCAGGGTCTCCACCCTTTTGAAGCACAAGATCACGTTTTGAATTTAAGTCAGTCCAGGATCTACCCCAAACCCAAATGCCCCTGCCCCTACACTGAGGTCCTGCCCTCCTAGCTCTGGAAAGATGGGGTACAGGGGAGGGGGCACCCCCACCCTGCACAACAAGCAGGAGGCTCCCGGGGCAGCTCTGAGGCTCTGGGCAGGAGCAGCTGAAGTTCTGGTACTCGACAGCCTCCCAGCCAAACCAGTCAGGGTCACCTGTCAGAGGCTACTGGTAGATCCTGTCCTACTGCTTGGTGACCGCTGGTTTACACAAATACCGGAACGTTAACAGCCCGAGTTGAGACGCTTCGGAGGGAGCCGAGTTCATCTGTAACAGGAAAAACTGAAAAACAAGCAGAAGTCTGGTGGCACCTTCAAGACTAAGAAAACCTGTCGGTGGCATCATGAGCTTTTGTGGGCACCACCCACGTCTTCAGCTGACCGGAGCGCTGGATGTGCAGAACCACGCCAGCTGAAGTGGGCTGATCCCATTGACGTGTTTTGTTGGGCTTTACGATGCTACCAGACTTTGGTTGCTTTTTAAGATCAGCCCTAGTTGAGGTCTCCCAAAAGCAAATATTTGAAAAGCAAGTAGGAGCCAGTTCTCATCCCTTCAAGTGCAAACTGACACCTGCATGTGAGTGGCACAAACAGATCCAGCAAAACACCAGCAGCTCCTTCGCCTGGCCACTTTGTACTCGATTTGGTGCAAACTTTTCACAGACGTTTCAACAATGGGCTGTATGTTCGCATCAGAATCCAGCAGCGGCACAGCGCTGGTTTCCAATGGCGCCTGCAAGCGGGAACAGGTGCTGTAGCCAACACGGCAAGATATCGATGTGCCAGACGCACTAAAGCAGGGCTACTCAACACGTGGCCCATGGGAGGGAAGTAGGAACTAGAATGGTCTTCTGTTGAGATGCCCTGTAGTAGTTAAATCCCTGGACTGTCATTGCTCACTGACAGTGCTGTCAGACGGGTCCAAATGGGGTCAATGTTGCATTCTGTTAATATCCGCAGAACTGACTTCAATGGGGCCTGTGCGTTGTGCAGTCTGGCCTTAATCTTTGTATTCATGCCTGTCTGTGTGAAAGCAGCTATTTGCATATATTTGCATGTCTGTGCAACCACACTTAAGTTGCAGCCCTCAGCATGTGCCGTGAGTATCACTGTGGCCCCCGGGGCCTCCAAAGCTGAGCAGCCCTGCACTAGAGATTCATGTGGCCTGCCACCTGTCAGCCACCCTCCATGCTGATGGGTTTTCCTTGATGACAAGCCAATGCACCTTCACTGTCATCATCTGTGTCTGATGCCACCAGCAGAAGAGCAAAAGATGGCTCAGGCTTGGTCGTTGCCACATGGGAATGTGGCTTTTGCAAGACTTCTGAGGGCAGTCTCCACTCCTGCGCCTCTGCCAGCCACTTCGGATTCTCCCCCAGAAATCCCAGCCTGGCTGCCCTTCAGCACAGCTGCAGGGAACGTTCTCAAGGAGCATCAGACTTCACAAACCGTCCACTTAGCGGCTCGGAAGTTCCTCAGAAAATGCTGCTCCCAGCCAGGCCAGTCGGTGCACACCTGCCTGGCCATCAGGTTCCCCCTTGCAGTATCCATCCGGCCCTGGAACGGTGCCTTCACGCCAGGGTCTACTGATCCCAGCCAAGCCACCTGCTGGCGTGCTCTGCCAGAGGGGAGAGGGGCAGCCCTGGCCGCGCACCGCAAAGAGCAGGCAGGAGCTGGCAGGTAGCCCCATTTTTCTTATTCTCCTTGGCTGCTGGGCCCGGCCTAGCAGCCCCACAGCAGCGTGCACAGGGCTCCGCTGGCCTGCTGCTGCTCAGTCCCTTCTTACCGCCAGCAGCTGGCTCCTGTGCCCGCTAGTAGCCCTGGAGTTTAGTTGTAGTTAGCCAATTTACTTGGGAGGCGCCCTCCCCCCTTTCCCTATGCCCAGAGGGGATCCGCACCCCGCCAGTTTGAAGTGCCTGGGAGAGGAACACGAGGCAGCCAGGTGCTCCATGCTCCGTTAGTGGCGACTTTAAGCCAGGACTGGATCCGGCCACTTTCTACTTATAGCCTGCTGCCCGGGCGGTGGCTCAGACATCAGGATCCTATTGAAATGGCTCCCAGCTCACGGCTGCGGCGCTGCCTGGCGGGGCTGGAGCCGTGGACCCTGTACAGAGCCGCAGCAGCCCCGGGCAGTGGCAGGGATGGGGCTGGCAGCCGGAAGTCCCTTTCTGCATTTTTAACTCAAAGCCTCCAGCCCTAGACAGCTCTAGTGTGAGGCTGGTCCCCAGCCCCGCCCCTTCCGCCCCAGCTCCTTCAGTGGGGAGGGGGCTGCCCATGACCATGTGGCTACATTCATTGCGTGCCCCCCACCGACAGCGATTGCCCTCGCTGCTTCAAGCAGGACGAGGAGGGAGCAGGCCTACGGCTTGAAGCACCTCTTCGGCCCTTCCCCGTCAGCCGGCACAGCCATGGGGCGGCAGCAGGACCCCTCCGCACTGAGGAGACTCCTCCCAAGAGCACGGGAAAGCAGCAGAGGGGCCGTTCCCCACCTGGAAGCACTGGGGGGGAGGGGAAGGCTTCTGCCAACCATGCCCACAGCTCCTGGAGCGCACCCGAGCGAGCCCTGGGACAGAGCAGAACCGGAGCCCAGCCACGCCGTCCATTAGCGCCTGTGGTTTTAGACGAGTGTCACTGGCACAGAACATGGGCTCTGGCCTGGTGGCCGCAGCATGAAGGTTTCACGTACCTGGCACATGAACACCTGCTCGCACGGGCCAGGCCAGTGCAGATAAGCAGCGGGCTCGATTTCTCCCTTGTTTGTCTTAGCCACTGGCTGGACAAGCCCTGGGACCCAGCGGAGGCGGAGGCTCTGAAGTTCCATGTTGTTCTGGGATGCATGTTAGCACAGTATGGACATGTCTGTTGCACTTTCACCGTGCAGGGACCCTGCAGCATGTGCACACGGTGAAGTGAACACGCTACCAGTTAACAGCGCAAATAGTTGGAGAAAAGCGGGAGCATCATGCAGCTGGAAATGCAGAAGAGCATCCACGAATACTTAGCAAACAGAGCAGCCAGTGAAATGAAGGGAGATTAGAAGTGCCATGACCAGGGATTCATGTTTTAATTGCAAGAAAGGTGCGTTACCTGCAGTAGCCCGGGGCTGGCAGCAGGTGCGTGATTGTGCGAGCAGCTTGTGTCTGCGGGGACACGAGGCAGGGCAGCCTCTCGAAGGGGCGGGGCACCGAAAGGGCCAGCAGGCGGGCAGCCTGCTTACTGGGCTGGCGCTGGCTCCGCTCCCTCAGGCCGGGAGCAGGCAGCTCGGGGAAGAGCTGGCGAGACTCGGACCCTCGCCCCTGCCCCAAGCCATCCCCCCCCATGGCCTGAGAGCTGCGATGGCAGCCAGGGGGCGCTCTTCCGCGGCTGGAGACCCCGCCCCCGCCCAGCGCTGGTTGGCTGAGAGGCAGCAGCCGGGGGGGCTGGGGCGGGGTAGGGTAGAGCTGGCAGTGGGGCTCGGCCCTGGTTCATTTGCATAATGAACTCAAATGAAGTGTTGCCAGGCCCCGTCTGTGACTGGGTTTTCTGGCCCCAGGTACCCCGGGGTGGGACGCACTAGTCTAGGAGCCCGCAGGCCCCTCCGCCCCATGGGCAGGCTGGGGGCAGCCTGGTTCCCTGCAGGCAGGGGCCGTGCTCCACAGGCTCGTGGCACCTCGCACCCCTGGGGCAGAGCCAGCGCCGACTGGGCCGGCTCGCAGCCCAGTGCCAAGCGGGAGTGTGGACGGCGAGCGCCTCTGCCGTGCCCAGGCAGCTTCCTCCCCACCCGGCCTTCCCCATGGCACCACAGGGTGGGCAGGGCTGCTGGGCCTTGAGCCAGCCCACGTAGCCCAGCCCGTTGCACCAGTGGCTGCAAGCAGGAGTCCTCCACAGCCTTAGCGCAGCCTGTGTGCCCGCCAGCACTGGGGTCAGGCAGGGCCTGCTCCTCCCCAGCACACGGGGCACTTGGCTTCCAGCCGAGTGAAATGCAACAGCAAACACACTGAGCAGGGCCCTGGGGGAGGGCAAGGGGCTGGCGGAGGCCGAGGAGCAAGGCGCAGGCCCTGGCCTGGCTTTCACAACCCATCTGCTTGCCCTGGCTAGCCCGGCAGCTGGCGGAGCAAGGCAGGCCACAGAGGTGGGGGCATTGCTCCAGAGCAATGGGACCTGCAGCCCCCCCCAACATGTGGCTGCAGGGCCAAGGCCACATTGATTCCCTTTCCATGGCCTCAGCAGGAGCGGGGCCACAGTCCCAGGCAGCCTCCTCCACCCGGCTCCGCTCCCGGCCAAGCCAGCCCCCAGCAGGAGACAGGGGTGCCCCAGGGTACAGCTGTCCACAGGCCAGATCCTCCAGGAGAGCGGCTGCACAGCCAGGCCCCCGGTGCCGCTGCCTTTGAGCTGCCTCCCTGCCAGCAGCGCCTGGGACCCGCTGGCCACTGGGACAGAGCAAGGGAGAAGGGGTGCCTGCCGGACAGGCCCCCCATGCACAGAGCATGGGCACAGCTGGGAGCCAGGCCCAGTGACACACACCCCAGGCTTGGGGAGGGGTAGTTACAGAGCCAGCCTGGCCAGGAGAGGCGGGCACCGGCACGCGGCTGAGCTCCCCCCAGGCGGGGCAGGCCGAGGCGCAGAAGGACGAGGCCGGGCAGGGTGTTGCGATCACTGTGTTCACCGGCACGCGGCTGAGCTCTCCCCAGGCGGGGCAGGCCGAGGCGCAGAAGGACGAGGCCGGGCAGGGTGTTGCGATCACTGTGTTCACCGGCACGCGGCTGAGCTCCCCCCAGGCGGGGCAGGCCGAGGCGCAGAAGGACGAGGCCGGGCAGGGTGTTGCGATCACTGTATTCACCGGCACGCGGCTGAGCTCCCCCCAGGCGGGGCAGGCCGAGGCGCAGAAGGACGAGGCCGGGCAGGGTGTTGCGATCACTGTGTTCACCGGCACGCGGCTGAGCTCCCCCCAGGCGGGGCAGGCCGAGGCGCAGAAGGACGAGGCCGGGCAGGGTGTTACGATCACTGTATTCACCGGTGCACGGCCAAGACACGACAGAACTGACACTCAAGGGTGCAAAGGGGTTTAAATATTCCCACCGTCCGTGCGCTGCAAGCAAGGAGCCCGCCGGGTGCCCGGAGACACGAGCAAATGGAAGGGCCAAAGCAGCCCCACGGGGCCATGCAAGGCTCCAGCCAGGCCCCTGAGCACCGATCCTTCCCTTCCCCTGAAGGCACAAGATTCCCAGAGGCTGCTGAATGGCCGATTCCCGTGGAGAAAGCGTGAGGTGTGCTAAGCTGCTGGCACAGGGCCAGGCGCGCAGCAGCCAGCTGGGCCCGGCTTGGGGAGGAGGGGGCTGGGCACAGGTGGAGGCTCGGCCCCACTGCCCTTTCTGGGGCAGAGGCCCATTCCTATGGAGGCTGCGCAAAGCCAGGGCTACAAGGAAAGCACCACTGGCTCTCCTGCAGGGGAGCCCCCAGCGGCAGGGCCGGCTCGAGCCATTCCTGCACCCCAGGCAGCGGGCGCACGACGCATGCGCGGCTCCGCCCCCAGGCACGGCGCCCCGGGCAGCTGCCCAGCTAGTCCCCCCTTAATCTGGCCCTGCCCAGCGGCAGCCAGGACCACGGGTCAGTCCCTCACCTGCAGCGGCCAGCAGCTGGCCTGGCTGGGGACCGGCCTGCAGCGCAGAGGCCAGGTGGCCAGCAGGTGCAGCGGCACACGGACAGGGCCCGCCGCTGGGCTCAGTGGGAGATGCTTTGGCATGGCACTTTCCTGGGCCGATGGACCCGCCCAGACAGCAGTCCGAGGGGCGATGGAAGATGTCCACACGTCCAGGCAAGCAGACAGCAGGCCCCCGCCGTGGGAAGCGCTGGGCCAGTCCACAGGAGGACCCCTCCCCCACGAAACGAAGAGCTGTGCACGGCCGACAGACAGGCTGCTCAGCCACTGGAATGCATCGCTGGGCCCGCTCCTGGCAGCCCCGCCCGCCCGCCTGGGGGATCCGGTCTCCCCCCGCAGGGCTGAGAAGGGGAGCAATCCCCAGCAGCAGATTCGGAAGCAGCCAGGTCTTCCCAGGCGCGGGTTCTGCCCAGCGCGCCCTGCCCTGGTCCCGGGCTTGCTGCTGACAGTCCAGAGCATCGGGCTGGGGCTGCTCGTCCAGCGTCTCCGGCAGGGGTGCAAAACGGTCAGCAACTCCCGCGTGGCAGGGCAGCTGCTCCGGGCGGCCCGAGAACAGGCTGGGCTCTACAGCCGGCTGGGCTCCTCGTCACTGTCGCTGCAGTTCCCACAACAGTCCTGGAGTCAGAGGGCAGCAGGAGGGGAGAGGAGCACAGCAAGCAGAGGTGAGCACGGTACAACCCACCAGGCCCGCCGGCGAGACACGGGCCGGAGCCGGGGGACAGCGCTGCGCCCTGGCAGGGGCACGCACAGGGGAGCCCTTTGTTCCAGCGGTACGGTCTCCAGGACACGCGCGAGGCGAGGCCCGACCCCACACTGGCCAGCTCGCAGGGGGGCTTCAATGGCCGTGGCCAGCCAGGAAACCATCGAGGAGTGGAAGACGGCCAGCTCCCCCCCCCCGGCCGGCGGCCAGCTCACCCCCCCCCCCACGGGCCGGCGGCCAGCTCCTGTCTGACCCACTGCCAGCTCCCCCCCCGGGCAGCCAGCTCCCCCCCCCGGGCAGCCAGCTCCCCCCCCCGGGCAGCCAGCTCCGCCCTGGACCCACTACCAGCTCCCGTCTGACCCACTGCCAGCTCCCCCCCCGGGCAGCCAGCTCCCCCCCCCGGGCAGCCAGCTCCCCCCCCCGGGCAGCCAGCTCCGCCCTGGACCCACTACCAGCTCCCGTCTGACCCACTGCCAGCTCCCCCCCCGGGCAGCCAGCTCCCCCCCCGGGCAGCCAGCTCCGCCCTGGACCCACTACCAGCTCCCGTCTGACCCACTGCCAGCTCCCCCCCCGGGCAGCCAGCTCCCCCCCCCGGGCAGCCAGCTCCGCCCTGGACCCACTACCAGCTCCCGTCTGACCCACTGCCAGCTCCCCCCCCGGGGCAGCCAGCTCCGCCCTGGACCCACTACCAGCTCACGTCTGACCCACTGCCAGCTTCCCCCCCCCGGGCAGCCAGCTCCGCCCTGGACCCACTGCCAGCTTCCCCCCCCCGGGCAGCCAGCTCCGCCCTGGACCCACTGCCAGCTTCCCCCCCCCAGGCAGCCAGCTCCGCCCTGGACCCACTGCCAGCTCCCCCCCCGGGCAGCCAGCTCCCGTCTGACCCACTGCCAGCTTCCCCCCCCGGGCAGCCAGCTCCGCCCTGGACCCACTGCCAGCTCCCGTCTGACCCACTGCCAGCTCCCCCCCCCAGGCAGCCAGCTCCGCCCTGGACCCACTGCCAGCTCCCCCCCCCCCCCGCCCTGCAGACTCCACTGGGCAGCCAGCTCCGCCCTGGACCCACTTGCCAGCTCCCCCCCCCGGGGCAGCCAGCTCCGCCCTGGACCCACTGCCAGCTCCTGTCTGACCCACTGCCAGTTCCCCCCCCCCCCCCCCCCCGGGCAGCCAGCTCCCATCTGACCCACTGCCAGCTCCCCCCGGGCAGCCAGCTCCTGTCTGACCCACTGCCAGCTCCCCCCCCGGGCAGCCAGCTCCTGTCTGACCCACTGCCAGCTCCCCCCCCCGGGCAGCCAGCTCCCATCTGACCCACTGCCAGCTCCCCCCCCCGGGCAGCCAGCTCCCATCTGACCCACTGCCAGCTCCCCCCCCCGGGCAGCCAGCTCCCATCTGACCCACTGCCAGCTCCCCCCCCGGGCAGCCAGCTCCCATCTGACCCACTGCCAGCTCCCCCCCCCGGGCAGCCAGCTCCCATCTGACCCACTGCCAGCTCCACCCCGGGCAGCCAGCTCCCATCTGACCCACTGCCAGCTCCCCCCGGGCAGCCAGCTCCACCCCGGGCCCACTGCCAGCTCCCCCCCCGGGCAGCCAGCTCCACCCCGGGCCCACTGCCAGCTCCACCCCGGGCAGCCAGCTCCACCCCGGGCCCACTGCCAGCTCCCCCCGGGCAGCCAGCTCCTCAGCAGGAGCTGGGCCCATCCCGCAGTCCTGCTCCCTGCCTACACCACACACCGAGCTGGGACGCCCAGCCCAGGGAGGAAGTGGGGGCCCGGCCGAGCGGTCAGCAGTGCAAGGCGGCCCCGCTCAAGCTGGGGGAGGCAGCGAGTGCAGGGAAGCGGAGAGAAGGGCTCGCACACAAGCAGCATCTGCTCTGCGGAGTGGGGGGGAACTGAAGGACACGACTCCTCTTCCCCGGGTCTGTCATGTCCGCAGTGAGTCTAGGCCACCAGGGGTTTCCCTGAGCAGAGCAGCCAAGGGAGGGGCTGCTCACCTCTGGAAAGAGAAGAGACGTGGCGTGAGGCCGGTGTGCCCCCCCAGGCAGGGAGCCCCGGGGCCGGCTGCGAGTGGGCAGGAGCCCCGCGGAACAGCACCCGAGGGACAGCCATGCGGGCAAGCAGGAGCCAGGGCAGGCGTGTTCCCCTCACAGCTGCTAGGCAGGAGCTCGGTGCAGCAGCCCGGCTAGGCCAGGCACTGGACACATGCCCCCGGTCACGCAGACACACAGGCCGGGGCTCGGCCGGCGCTCCAGAGCCTGCCTGCCGAGTCCCTCCCCCAGGCCCCAAGCTACACTGCCACCCAGCTACTTCTCCCCCGCCGTCAGCCAGCTGGGCCAGGCTCCGGCAGCAACACTCCCTTCCTAGCGTTCCTCACAGGCCCTCCACCGAGGCTCCCTGCAAGCTGAGCTCTGGGGCTGCCCCCAGGAGAGATCCGGGGCTGCCCAGCTGAGTAGCAGAGCAGCCGCAGCCTGTGTTGCTCCAGATGGCGCACGTCCACACTTGCCTGGGCACAGAAACCCGTATTCTGCAGGGCTGGGAGAACGTTGCAGGAGCACTGCCCTCCCCCGGAGCTGGGCCCGACTGCGCCCACCAGGCCAGCACGACGCCCACTCGCAGTTTCTCGTCCTTCCCACGTAGCCAGGCCTAGCTCTGCTGCTCCATGTCCACTCGCTCCTCCCCCGGGCCATGCCCATGGGCTCCACCCAGCTCCTCTCCAGGCGGACACCCGGCCCGGGCAGGCCCTGGGCACTACCGGGTGCAAGCTGCCATGGGGCGGACGGGGAGGGCCCAGCACAGGTAGCACCCTGCCGACAGGCTGGAACTAGCCAGGGCGACCGTGGGCATCCCCAGCAGGAGCCCCTGGAGGACTGGCGGCACGCACCAGAAGGCCCTGGCCCCACCCGGCTCAGAAGGGGCCCCAGAGAGGCCCTAGGAAGCCCGAGGAGCCAGGCTTACAGGAGAGCAGGGACGGCTTTGCCGGCCAGTCTGGCCTGGAGCGCATGGGAAAGCTGCTAGCGCCCCCTGGGCCCGGGGCTCAAGCAGATCTGAGCTGGCCCGCCCCAACCCAGGCCCTGGGCAGCAGCGTGGTGGCTTTTCAGATGCCACAGCCGAGCCCTCCCAGTCACAGCCACGGAGAACGTGTCCCGGGCGTGAACTTGGGTCTCTCGGGGGCTGTGGCCTGCACTCTCCCGGCTCCCCACTCGACAAACCCCGCCAGCCCAGCACGAGCCGCCGTGGTCAGGCTTGGCCGTGACTCTGGGAACGCGTGGCCAGGACGGGGCTGTGCATGGCAGGGAGGGCGGGCGGTTGGGACGGGGTCGGGGGGAGTGCGCGGGCGGCAAGGCCGGGACGGGGTCGGGGGGAGCGCGCGGGCGGCAAGGCCGGGACGGGGTCGGGGGGAGTGCGCGGGCGGCAAGGCCGGGACGGGGTCGGGGGGAGTGCGCGGGCGGCAAGGCCGGGACGGGGTCGGGGGGCAGCGCGCGGGCGGCAACTCGCCTGGCAAGGCCGGGACGGGGACGGGGGGAGCGCGCGGGCGGCAGCTCGCCTGGCAAGGCCAGGAGGGGGATGGGGGGGAGCGCGCGGGCGGCAGCTCGCCTGGCAAGGCTGGGAGGGGGACGGGGGGGAGCGCGCGGGCGGCCGCTCGCCTGGCAAGGCCGGGAGGGGGACGGGGGAGCACGCGGGCGGCAGCTCGCCTGGCAAGGCCGGGACGGGGACGGGGGGGAGCGCGCGGGCGGCAGCTCGCCTGGCAAGGCCGGGACGGGGACGGGGGGAGCGCGCGGGTGGCCACTCGCCTGGCAAGGCCGGGAGGGGGATGGGGGGGAGCGCGCGGGCGGCCGCTCGCCTGGCAAGGCTGGGACGGGGACGGGGGGAGCGTGCGGGCGGCAAGGCCGGGACGGGGTCGGGGGGAGTGCGCGGGCGGCAAGGCCGGGACGGGGTCGGGGGGCAGCGCGCGGGCGGCAACTCGCCTGGCAAGGCCGGGACGGGGACGGGGGGAGCGCGCGGGCGGCAGCTCGCCTGGCAAGGCCAGGAGGGGGATGGGGGGGGGGGGGGGAGCGCGCGGGCGGCAGCTCGCCTGGCAAGGCCGGGAGGGGGACGGGGGGAGCGCGCGGGCGGCCGCTCGCCTGGCAAGGCCGGGAGGGGGACGGGGGGAGCGCGCGGGCGGCAGCTCGCCTGGCAAGGGGCGGGACGGGGACGGGGGGGAGCGCGCGGGTGGCCGCTCGCCTGGCAAGGCCGGGAGGGGGATGGGGGGGAGCGCGCGGGCGGCCGCTCGCCTGGCAAGGCTGGGACGGGGACGGGGGGAGCGCGCGGGCGGCAAGGCCGGGACGGGGACGGGGGGAGCGCGGGGGCGGCCGCGCGCCTGGCAAGGGGGGACGGGGTTGGGGGGATCGCGCGGGCGGCCGCTCGCCTGGCAAGGGGGGGACGGGGACGGAGGGGAGCGCGCGGGCGGCCGCTCGCCTGGCAAGGGGGGGGACGGGGTTGGGGGGGATCGCGCGGGCAGCCGCGCGCCTGGCAAGGCCGGGAGGGGGATGGGGGGGAGCGCGCGGGCGGCCGCTCGCCTGGCAAGGGGGGACGGGGACGGGGGGGAGCGCGCGGGCGGCCGCTCGCGTGGCAAGGCCGGGAGGGGGACGGGGGGGGGCGCGCGGGCGGCCGCTCGCCTGGCAAGGCCGGGAGGGGGATGGGGGGGAGCGCGCGGGCGGCCGCTCGCCTGGCAAGGCCGGGAGGGGGATGGGGGGGAGCGCGCGGACGGCCGCTCGCCTGGCAAGGCCGGGAAGGGGATGGGGGGGAGCGCGCGGGCGGCCGCTCGCGTGGCAAGGCCGGGAGGGGGATGGGGGGGAGCGCACGGGCGGCCGCTCGCCTGGCAAGGCTGGGACGGATCGGGGGGAGCGCGCGGGCGGCCGCTCGCGTGGCAAGGCCGGGAGGGGGATGGGGGGGAGCGCGCGGGCGGCCGCTCGCCTGGCAAGGCCGGGAGGGGGATGGGGGGGAGCGCGCGGGCGGCCGCTCGCCTGGCAAGGCCGGGAGGGGGACGGGGGGGGGGGGGAGCGTGCGGGCGGCCGCTCGCGTGGCAAGGCCGGGAGGGGGATGGGGGGAGCGCGCGGGCGGCCGCTCGCGTGGCAAGGCCGGGAGGGGGATGGGGGGGAGCGCGCGGGCGGCCGCTCGCCTGGCAAGGCCGGGAGGGGGACGGGGGGGAGCGCGCGGGCGGCCGCTCGCCTGGCAAGGGGGGGGACGGGGACGGGGCGGGGGAGCGCGCGGGCGGCCGCTCGCCTGGCAAGGCCGGGAGGGGGACGGGGGGGGGGGAGCGCGCGGGCGGCCGCTCGCCTGGCAAGGCCGGGACGGGGACGGGGGGGAGCGCGCGGGCGGCCGCTCGCCTGGCAAGGCCGGGAGGGGGACGGGGGGGGGGGAGCGCGCGGGCGGCCGCTCGCCTGGCAAGGCCGGGAGGGGGACGGGGGGGAGCGCGCGGGCGGCCGCTCGCCTGGCAAGGCCGGGACGGGGACGGGGGGGAGCGCGCGGGCGGCCGCTCGCCTGGCAAGGGGGGGACGGGGACGGGGGGGAGCGCGCGGGCGGCCGCTCGCCTGGCAAGGGGGGGGACGGGGACGGGGGGAGCGCGCGGGCGGCCGCTCGCCTGGCAAGGCCGGGAGGGGGACGGGGGGAGCGCGCGGGCGGCCGCTCGCCTGGCAAGGCCGGGACGGGGACGGGGGGGGCAGCGCGGGCGGCCGCTCGCCTGGCAAGGCCGGGAGGGGGAGCGGGGACGGGGGGGAGCGCGCGGGCGGCCGCTCGCCTGGCAAGGCCGGGAGGGGGATGGGGGGGAGCGCGCGGGCGGCCGCTCGCCTGGCAAGGCCGGGAGGGGGATGGGGGGGAGCGCGCGGGCGGCCGCTCGCCTGGCACGGGGGGGAGGGGGGGACGGGGACGGGGGGGAGCGCGCGGGCGGCCGACGGGGACGGGGGGCAGCGCGTGGGCGGCCGCTCGCCTGGCAAGGCCGGGACGGGGACGGGGGGGAGCGCGCGGGCGGCCGCTCGCCTGGCAAGGGGGGGACGGGGACGGGGGGAGCGTGCGGGCGGCCGCTCGCCTGGCAAGGCCGGGAGGGGGACGGGGGGAGCGCGCGGGCGGCCGCTCGCCTGGCAAGGCCGGGAGGGGGACGGGGGGGAGCGCGCGGGCGGCCGCTCGCCTGGCAAGGCCGGGAGGGGGACGGGGGGGAGCGCGCGGGCGGCCGCTCGCCTGGCAAGGCCGGGAGGGGGATGGGGGGGGCGCGCGGGCGGCCGCTCGCCTGGCAAGGCCGGGACGGGGTCGGGGGGAGCGCGCGGGCGGCCGCTCGCCTGGCAAGGCCGGGACGGGGTCGGGGGGAGCGCGCGGGCGGCCGCTCGCCTGGCAAGGCCGGGACGGGGACGGGGGGGAGCGCGCGGGCGGCCGCTCGCCTGGCAAGGCCGGGAGGGGGAGGGGGGGAGCGCGCGGGCGGCCGCTCGCCTGGCAAGGCCGGGACGGGGTCGGGGGGGAGCGCGCGGGCGGCCGCTCGCCTGGCAAGGCCGGGAGGGGGATGGGGGGGAGCGCGCGGGCGGCCGCTCGCCTGGCAAGGCCGGGAGGGGGATGGGGGGGAGCGCGCGGGCGGCCGCTCGCCTGGCAAGGCCGGGAGGGGGATGGGGGGGAGCGCGCGGGCGGCCGGTCGCCTGGCAAGGGGGGGGAGGGGGACGGGGGGGAGCGCGCGGGCGGCCGCTCGCCTGGCAAGGCCGGGAGGGGGATGGGGGGGGGGGGAGCGCGCGGGCGGCCGCTCGCCTGGCAAGGCCGGGAGGGGGACGGGGGGGAGCGCGCGGGCGGCCGCTCGCCTGGCAAGGCCGGGAGGGGGACGGGGGGGAGCGCGCGGGCGGCCGCTCGCCTGGCAAGGCCGGGAGGGGGATGGGGGGGAGCGCGCGGGCGGCCGCTCGCCTGGCAAGGCCGGGAGGGGGATGGGGGGGAGCGCGCGGGCGGCCGCTCGCCTGGCAAGGCCGGGAGGGGGACGGGGGGGGGGGAGCGCGCGGGCGGCCGCTCGCCTGGCAAGGCCGGGACGGGGACGGGGGGAGCGCGCGGGCGGCCGCTCGCCTGGCAAGGGGGGGGACGGGGACGGGGACGGGGGGGGAGCGCGCGGGCGGCCGCTCGCCTGGCAAGGCCGGGAGGGGGACGGGGGGGAGCGCGCGGGCGGCCGCTCGCCTGGCAAGGGGGGGGATGGGGACGGGGGGGAGCGCGCGGGCGGCCGCTCGCCTGGCAAGGCCGGGAGGGGGACGGGGGCAGCGCGCGGGCGGCCGCTCGCCTGGCAAGGGGGACGGGGTCGGGGGGGAAGCGCGCGGGCGGCCGCTCGCCTGGCAAGGCCGGGAGGGGGATGGGGGGAGCGCGCGGGCGGCCGCTCGCCTGGCAAGGCCGGGAGGGGGATGGGGGGCAGCGCGCGGGCGGCCGCTCGCCTGGCAAGGCCGGGAGGGGGACGGGGGCAGCGCGCGGGCGGCCGCTCGCCTGGCAAGGCCGGGAGGGGGACGGGGGGAGCGCGCGGGCGGCCGCTCGCCTGGCAAGGCCGGGAGGGGGACGGGGGGAGCGCGCGGGCGGCCGCTCGCCTGGCAAGGCCGGGAGGGGGACGGGGGGAGCGCGCGGGCGGCCCCTCGCCTGGCAAGGCCGGGAGGGGGACGGGGGGAGTGCGCGGGCGGCCGCTCGCCTGGCAAGGCCGGGAGGGGGACGGGGGGGAGCGCGCGGGCGGCCGCTCGCCTGGCAAGGCCGGGAGGGGGATGGGGGGGAGCGCGCGGGCGGCCGCTCGCCTGGCAAGGCCTGGCAGCTCCAGAGGGGGACGCCAGGCCTGAAAGCCCAGGGAAAGGGGAGCGCGTGCGGGCGCGAGGGACACAGCTGAGGACTCCAGCGCTTAGGAAGCTCTGCGCCCCAAGGGGAGGGATGCAGCTGCCCTGGGATGTGTGCGCAGCCATGTTGGTGCCACCTGGGAGACATTGGTCTTCTGGTGGCCCTCAGGCCTGGCTCCTGCCTTTGACTCCGCTGGGCAGGGCAGGGCAGGGCAGGGCGCTGGCCCAGGGCAGGTGGTGGGGAGCGTACCTGTCTGCTGAAGAGGCGCTGGAGCAAGCCCTTCTTTGGCTGTGGAGAAGGCTGCCCTTTCCAGTCCAGGTCCGGGGGCACCGAGCCGTCCGGGCCCAAGACATTCAGCTCCGTGAAACACTCTGTCTCAATCATCTAGGGAGAGGAGGCGGCTTTAGCGCGAGACCTTCTCCCCCCAGGTGACAGGATCTCGGGGCATCCCAAAAGCCCCCCCGACGAGGCCAGGCCTGCGTGCGAGGAGGCAGCCCCCACCTCGTTCTGCCAGGGGATGGGCACGCTCCCCGTGGCAAACTTCTGGTAGAAGTCGTTGTCCGTGGGCTCCAGCTCCACCCCCTTGACGGTGGAGAACTGCTCAATGTCCAGCACGTCCTTGCAGTAGATGGCCTGGGGCTGGAAGGAGGCAGAGGCCACAGTCACACGGCAGCAGAGCAGCCCCCCAGCGCCCACAGGGCCAGGGCCCCGAGCCGCCAGCAGGCACTTACGTCTGGCTTGAAGGGGGGCTCCAGCATGCCGGCCTCCAGCCTGGTGAAGTTCAGGTGTCGGAAGAGCGGGTGCCCCTTCACTTCCTGGGCGCCCGCGCGGCCCCCCAGCCGCTCCGCGGGGTCTTTGCACAGCAGCTGCGAGGCAGACAGCCCGTGAGACGCACAGAGGCTGGGCAGAGAGGCCCCTGGCGGGCTAGGCCGAGCCTCCCAGAGCGCAGCGCTCCCGCCAGCCCCTGCCCTCCGGCCAAGCCCAGCAGCCTCAGCCCAGCCGAGCGGGCCGGAGCACAGAGCAGGCCACTGATGCGCTGCCTCATGTCCCGCGAGCGCCCGGCCCGGCCCTTGCCCTCGCGCCCCCCACGCTGCTCGCTGGGGCCCCTGTGGCCTCGGTACCATGGTGCAGAGGGAGCGAGCGCCCGGCGAGAACTTCTCCGAGTACTCCTCCTGCACCTCCTTCACCAGCCGCTCCACCTCCTCCCGCTTGATCTTCTTCTTCCTCTGCTGGAAGGGGGACTGGCCCTCGATCATCTCGTACACCAGGCAGCCCAGCGCCCACCAGTCGGGGCTGAAGGTGTAGCGCTCGTTCTTCACCACTTCCGGAGCTGCGGGGGCAAACAAGTGCACCTGAGCGAAGGGCTGGGCAGGGGCTCCTTCCCGGCTCCAGCCGGCGCTCGCAGGACAGCCCAGAGGGAGCACTCCAGGCAGTGGGCGGTTTCCATCTTACGCAGGGTGCCGTTGGGCCCACTGGCTCTCTGCACCCTGCCCGTCTCTTGCAGAAGAGGAAAGTCGTGCTAGGAAAAGCGAGACGCGTGTGACCAGCCAAGAGGCAGGAGACCTGTGCAGCCACGAGGCTCTGGGCAGCCAGTGACGGGCTCAGAGGCAGGCGGGCCGCTGCACGGGCAAAGGGCAGCCAGCCACCTCCACTGCAATGCCGCAGGGCCCGGGCAGCCAGCCCCGGTGGGCAAGTGGGTGGAGAGGAACGGCCAGCGCGCGGCGTCAGTCGCTAGTCGGAGCCTGCGCTGGGCAGCGATCCCAGCAAGGGGCCGCATGCCTACGGCCAGCAGTGCCTGGAGGGAGCTTTGCCCAGCTCAAGGCTGGGAGCTGGCGTGTGATGTAACTGCGGAGGGCGGACGGGCGCAGCCCTCTGGGCGTGTTCCGGGCGCGGGGGAACCCTGAACCTGGCGTGCACCACTGCTGTGACGCTCAGCCGCCGTCGCTCCTTTCGCCTGGGGCCCGTCAGGCGTAGCTCCCAAAGGGCGGGCGGTGCCCCTTGGAGACAGAACAGCGCACGGGGAGCAGCCTTGGAAACGCCTGCGCGCTGCTGCTCCGAGGGATTTGTCGTGAGAACCACGCTTTGGTGTGTGAATCTAACCAGTGTTAACCACCAGATGGGCAGTCTGCTCTCACGGGGGAGCATCGAACCAGCACCTCACTCATACGCACACACCGCCCCTCACCCTGTGCACCCTGCTGAGGCCACCAGAGCTGGGGCACCCCCCTGCTTCTCTCTCCTAGGCTCACTGGCAGCGCAGGGGCTGTGCGTGGGAGGCACCGGGCCCAGTGCTCACGCAGTCTCAGGGACTGTGGAGACTCTAAAGACTCCCAGGGCTCTGCCCACAGACGTGCAGCCCCCAGCCCGGGCCCGCCCTGCAGCTGCAAGCGAGGCACGGCACCGGCCAGCAGGTCTCAGCCCCGGGCACATGTACCCCCAGGGTACTTCCCAGGGCTCCAGTAACCCAGCCACAAAGCACTAGCGAAGTCGCTGCATGCTGCTCTCTGCACCCCGCGCACTGACACACATCCCAACGTATTCCAGCGGGATTCTGTGCATCCTATGGTGGCAGTGAGGAAGGGAGCCATGTCCAGTGCCAGCGTGCGGCCACACTTGTATTTCTGTCTGACTGCGGCAGCAAGTGGTCCCAGTGGGGCGCACACACCAAGCCAGACTCCCGAAAGGGGTACAGTCGCCTGGGAAGGTTGAGAGCCCCTGTGCAGAGAGATGGCGAGACCCTGCCTCTGCCCACTGGCAGGCTGCAGGCCAGACACTCGGCAGGATCCGGGGGGTCAGGAAGGAAACGGGGGGGCAGGAAGAGGGAGGCTCTATGCAAACGGGGACTATTTACATAAAGCCTCCAGATGTCCAGTCGCAGGAGATACTCACCCATGTAGCCAACTGTCCCCACCCGGCCTTTGATCGTCTGGCCCTCAGGCACATGCACAGCCAGCCCCAGATCTGAGATACGGATGTGACCTGGAGATGGGAACCCCACATTAGGAGCCCCCGACCCGGCCCACAGGGCTCGGCCCTGGCCGCCGCCGGGGAGCCCCCGACCCGGCCCACAGGGCTCGGCCCTGGCCGCCGCCGGGGAGCCCCCGACCCGGCCCACAGGGCTCGGCCCTGGCCGCCGCCGGGGAGCCCCCGACCCGGCCCACAGGGCTCGGCCCTGGCCGCCGCCGGGGAGCCCCCGACCCGGCCCACAGGGCTCGGCCCTGGCCGCCGCCGGGGAGCCCCCGACCCGGCCCACAGGGCTCGGCCCTGGCCGCCGCCGGGGAGCCCCCGACCCGGCCCACAGGGCTCGGCCCTGGCCGCACAGAATAGCCCAAGAGACACCCACAGGCCAAGCCGGGGGCCAGAGCACCCCACACACTCTGGCCTCTCTGCTACCAGCAGCCCAACTCACCATGGTCATCCAGCAAGATGTTCTCTGGCTTCAAGTCCCTGGAGCAGGAGGGAGAAGACTGCATTGGAAATGGCCTGGAGCAGCTTCAGTCCTAGCAACATGCCCAGGCTCTGCTGGTGCCCACTCCCTCTGGGGCCCGCAGCTCGGAGCCCAGCCTCAGCCAGTCCCTCTTTTCTTGTGGCGAGCGCAGCCAAGCCCACCCAGAGCCTCCTCTCGGGCCTTCCCTGCTCCCGCCAGCCAGGCCGGGGCCCGCCCGGCGCAGGAAGGGGAGAGGAGCTGGGGAACGCAGAGCTCTGAGCCTTCTTGCCTCTGCAGCTAGTCAGTGAACTACCCACTGAAGGGCAAACTGTGCCCAACACGGGCCTCTGCTCCCAGCCCGGGAGAGCCGGGCCCTGCTGGGGCACAGGGAGGCCTCCCCTACCTGTACACGATCCTCTCCCGGTGCAGGTCGCCCAGGCCGCAGCAGATCTCGGCGGCGTAGAACACGGCCCGCGGCTCCTCGAAGCCGGCCTCGCCCATGTGGTAGATGTGGAACTTGAGGTCCCCTCCGTTCATGAGGGTCAGCACGAGGCAGAGGGCGTCCTTCGTCTCGTACGCGTAGGCCAGGCTCACCTGCGAGACAGGGCAGAGGCTGTGGCAGAGGCCCTGCACGGCGAGGTCCCAGCGCTTTCATACCCTGCAGCTACCAGAGCCAGGGACTCTCGCTCACCCTCAGCCAGCCAGGGCAGCCCCGTCTCCCATGGGTAGGGTTGCCAGGTGTCCAGTACGGACCCGGGCAGTCCAGTATTTTCGGCTCCTGCCCGGTAAACACATTCAGAAAATACCAGACAGTCGGAATGCCTGGGATTTCGGATCTTCTCCCGGCCAGGGGCGAAAATACCAGACTGTCGGGGTCAGAACCGGCCACCTGGCAACCCTGCACAGTCAGCCCCCTGCCCCACGCCACTCACCTGGGTCTGCAGGGGAGCTGTCCGGCCCGGAGCAGGCAGGGAGGCAGCCTGTTGGGGAGGCGGAGCCCAGCCCCTCCTGTTCTTACTGGGTCCTTTTTTTTTTGCTCAACAACTTTGCCGCTTCCCCCCCCCCCACTATTTTCAACAAAACGTGTCCCCATTTTTGAGGGGGTGTCGGTATTTTTGGTTAAACCACCTGGCAGCCCTACAGGGGGCAGCAGCTAGTGGGCCCGGCCAGGAGATCCCCTCCTGACTGCGCACTGAGCGCAGACCCAGCGAGGACCTCCCTGGTCCAGCACGGTCAGGACCTCGCTGGGATTTGCCAGACCAGGGGAGGTGCCCCTGCTCTGGCCCCCTCTCTGCTGCTGCCAGTCCCAGCCCGCTCTGGCCCCCAGCTCCACTCTGCTGCTGGCTCTCGGGGTTCTCCGGCCCCTGGCCCCATGCTGCTGGGGGCACCTGGGGTTTCCCGGCCCCCCGGCTCTGGGCTGCCGCGGGCTGCGGGGGTTCTCCGGCCCCTGGCCCCATGCTGCTGGGGGCACCTGGGGTTTCCCGGCCCCCCGGCTCTGGGCTGCCGCGCGGGTTCTCCAGTCGCTGGCCCCAGCACTGCTGTGGGGCTCGTCCAGCTCCACTGTCCCTGGCCAGGCTGCCGGCCCACGGGTGCTCCAGACCAGAGCGCCAGTTTTCAGAGGTGCAGCCTGGAGCTACTTTGTCTCCACAAGGAGCTGGGAAGCCTCCAGGAAGAGACCAGAACAAAGCCGCTACCCACAAGAAACCGGGACAGCAAACAGCTAGGTCGGGTGTGGGGGGGGGGGATTTTTGGTGGGGGGGGCACTCCAAGATTTTGGTAAGTTGCCAAGGGCCGCGCTTTCCTATGGAGGGGTGCAGGGTAGGGGGCTGGCGTGCAGGAGCGAGTGTGGGGTCTGAGAGGTTGTGACCTGGGGCAAGGGGCTTGTGGTGCAGGAGAGGAGTCTGGCCTGGGGTCACCCCACAGTCCTACCTGGTGCATCGCTCAGCGCCAGGCAGCTGGAGGAGCCACCTCCCCACTGTGCATTGCTGCTTCCTCTGGCACAGGGATGTGCACCACAAGTGCCCAGCAGCTCTTTGCCACACGCCCCCAGGCTGCAGCAGGTCCGAGGCCAGCTGCATAGGCCACGTCTCCCTTCTCCTAAAGGCATGCTAGCCAGCTGGGGCAGGAAGAAAGCCATAAACCGGGCAGACGGCTGCTGTGACACCATCCAGTCCGGTGCCCTGTCCCGCACGCAGTGCAGGGTCCTGCTGGATCCTGGCCCTGGCCTAGAGGGGACGAGGATCAGCTGGGCACCGCCTGCTGCCAGGCCAGCTCGTGCACAGGCAGGGAGAGGGCACCTTTCCAGCACAGCCGGCGCCCGAGCTGCAGGCTGGCCAGCCCACCACTCTGCCCTGATGCAAAGGGAAAGTGGCTCCTATGTACTTACTACAAACCTACTGTTCACTTTCTCCAGAATCTGCTTCTCGTTCAGGGCCATGGCCTCCCCCTTCCGCTTCTTGATCCGCTTCTTCTCCAGCTTCTTGCAGGCGTACATCTTCCCAGTGGCTCGCACCTGGCACGCACACACCTGCAGGGCGCAGGCCGTCAGCCGGCAAGCCAAGCCCTACACCCGGGCCCAGAGATTCGACTCCAACCCGAGGCAAACTGTTCCCGTGCAGGGCCAGTCCAGCAAGCCACCAGGTTCCCTCCTTTCCCGGGATGGGCCCCTGGCTTTCCCCTGCGGCTGCCCCCTGGGGCCTGCCCACCTGACTTGTCTGCTTACCTGCGGCTGAACGAGCACATGGCAGTGACTCCTGGAGACCTGTCACCAGGTCCCAACAAGCCTCTGGCACATGGACCACCAGGAAGGGATGCTAATGGCGTAAGCTAGGGACTGGGAGTCTGGAAGACCTGGGTTCTAAACCCAGCTCTGCCACTGCCTCAGGAAAATCCAGCTGTGCGCCTGATTCCCCATCTGCCAGCACCGCCTGTCCCCAGCGCACACCGCGCCAGCCCCCGCTCCCCACCGAGCACCGCCAGTCCCCAGCGCACACCGCGCCAGCCCCCGCTCCCCAGCGCACACCGCCAGTCCCCAGCGCACACCGCGCCAGCCCCCGCTCCCCACCGAGCACCGCCAGTCCCCAGCGCACACCGCGCCAGCCCCCGCTCCCCACCGAGCTCCGCCAGTCCCCAGCGCACACCGCGCCAGCCCCCGCTCCCCACCGAGCTCCGCCAGTCCCCAGCGCACACCGCGCCAGCCCCCGCTCCCCACCGAGCACCGCCAGTCCCCAGCGCACACCGCGCCAGCCCCCGCTCCCCACCGAGCACCGCCTGTCCCCAGCGCACACCGCGCCAGCCCCCGCTCCCCACCGAGCACCGCCTGTCCCCAGCGCACACCGCGCCAGCCCCCGCTCCCCACCGAGCACCGCCTGTCCCCAGCGCACACCGCGCCAGCCCCCGCCCCCCACCGAGCACCGCCTGTCCCCAGCGCACACCGCGCCAGCCCCCGCTCCCCACCGAGCACCGCCTGTCCCCAGCGCACACCGCGCCAGCCCCCGCTCCCCACCGAGCACCGCCTGTCCCCAGCGCACACCGCGCCAGCCCCCGCTCCCCACCGAGCACCGCCTGTCCCCAGCGCACACCGCGCCAGCCCCCGCTCCCCACCGAGCACCGCCTGTCCCCAGCGCACACCGCGCCAGCCCCCGCTCCCCACCGAGCACCGCCTGTCCCCAGCGCACACCGCGCCAGCCCCCGCTCCCCACCGAGCACCGCCTGTCCCCAGCGCACACCGCGCCAGCCCCTGCTCCCCATTAAGCACAGCTCCAGTGTCCAGCATGTGCTTGAAATGGGGAGCAAGAGCAGAGAGCATCTTCCACGGGAGTCCTTCCTGGGGGCTAGGTCAGAAAGCAAAGGCCAGGCCATCCTAGGGCCCTTTGGCAGGACGAGGCTTTGGCACCAATTCCCACACACTCCAAGGCAGGTGAGGACACTGACAACTCACCTCACCGAAGCCTCCCTTTCCCAGGACACGATACTGGCGGAAGGTGTTCTTGGTGACTGGCTGCCTGCGGAAAGGCAGAAGAGGCTGGCATGAGATGAGAGGGGGCGGGGAGGGCCCGGGCTGCCCTGACCTCAGAGGGCTAGGCCTGCAGGGCTCCGGGGGTGCCGTGCTGAGTGAGGGGTCAGCACCTCTGCTCCCGCCGGCCTGGCTTCAGCCAGAAGGCCAGGAAGGGCTGGAGGGCCCCTTCGGGCAGCCCCCGGGCAGTCAGACTTACCTCTCCATCCATTTCCACTGCAGGAAGCGGTTGAAGTAGATGCTGTCGAGGTAGTCGGCGAAGGGGGCCACACTCAGGAAGTCATGGATGAGCCTGGGAGAGAGGGGTGGGCCGGAGGCTGCTGGAAATGCTTCCCGGAGGAGAGCGGCTCACCGCCCAGTCGCTGCAGGCCCTGCCAGGGCAGCCAGGCTTTGCTCCAGTGCCCCTGCCTCCACGAGGGCCCTTTGCTCCAGACGTGCAGGGCCGGGAAGGGCCTGGCCCGTGGGCTGGTGCTGCACACAGGCCGTGGTGCCAGCTGCCCCTTAGCACCATGCCTGTGAGGGCAGGGAGGCCGGTGCGCTGCATCTCCAGCACGGGGGGAGCGACTGAGGTGACCTAGCCTGGCGGCTGGGACCCAGGCCAATGGCTGGGAGGGAGGAGCCGAGGGACCGGCAGGCAGCCTGTTCCAGCCCGTGGGAGGACAAAGGCTGAGGAGAGGGGACCCTGGTGACCTGGCCAGCCAGTTCCATTCAAGGGGGAGGGCCCGGGCCCAGTGACCTGTTCACCTGGGCCAGCGAGAGGACGCCCCCCTGGAAGGAGAAAGCTGCTGGACGGGGCAGAGAGCAGGCACAGCCCGCCTGGTTGCAGGGAGGACCTAGATGTGCTGCGCTCTGGGAGGCCAGGCCTGAGCGCCCAGAGAGTTTCCTGGACTGGGTTCATAAGAACGGCCAGACTGGGGCAGCCCAAAGGTCCATCTAGCCCAGTGTCCTGTCTGCCCACAGTGGCCAGCGCCAGGTGCCCCGGAGGGGGTGGACTGAAGACGATTTGTCTCCTGCCATCCCTCTCCAGCCTCCGACAAACAGGCCAGGGACACCATTTTATCCCCCGGCTAATCGCCTTTTACGGACCTAACCTCCACGATGCTTAGTAACCCCTCCTGTTGGGTCCGGCTGGAAGTCGCTCCGGGCCTGCTCCCTCGGAGCCAGAGGCAGGGGACTCCCCGCAGTGGCCCACGAGACACAGGCAGGCTTAACCCCGAGACAGAGCGCGCCCTCGAGCAGGGCTGTACGGCCCAACGGGGACTCACACAGGGAGTACGCCACACGAGAACAGAGTCCTGATCCACCATGTGGCCTTCAGCGCCCCCTGAAACGCAGGGGAGCAGCCCCAGGCTGCACTCACGCCCCCTCCCCTCCAGGCTGGCTACGTTCCGCCCCTTGCAGCGAGATTCAAAGCCCCGGCACAACCCAAAGCGCTCCTGCGAGGGCCACTGGCCCAGCCCACCCGCGGGGGCCATTCCGGGAGCACGCACTGCCCAGCGTAACCTCTAGCCAGGCCCCCGCTGCCCCAACTCACTTGGTTGATTCCTTGAATAGCTCCTTGCTTGGCTCCTGCTCCAGCCTCTCAGAACAGGCGCCCACCAGCGGCAAGGAGACTTCAGGCACGTGAGCCACGCTCTGGGAGAGGAGGAGCGAGTCAGACACGGGGGCCCCGCCAGTCGGAGAACGGAGTCCGCAGGAGCCCACCAGCGGTCTCGGCCTGCTCCCAGGACACAGTGACGTCAGGCACATTTGTACCTGGGGCAGGGGAGGGGCTCTGCTCCCTCCGCCCTGGCTACACGGGCACGCCCCTATGGAGGGGTGCTTCTCCTAGGCACTAATGCAGGCACCTGCTTCCCTCAAGCTCAGCGGGCAGGGAGCAGCCTGCTCGGGTCGCTGCTGTACCTGGGGGTTCAGGAATCTGTCCATCAGGTGCTGCCCACACTCCCTCCTCTTCTCGTCCGGAGTCACTTCGTACTCGGCCTGTGCAAAGAGAGCGAGGCTGGCAGTGCGCCCCTCGGTCAGGGAGGTGGCAGGGCTGCCTGCCAGCAACAAGACCCCCAGGGAGTCCAGATCTCAGGGCAGCCCCAAGCTTTCCCGAGCTCTTCCTTGGACAGCAGGTGGCAGGGAGGGCTCTCGGCCAACTGGCCCCGGGTTCTCCGGAGCGGGGCAGCGCGGTGCCGGCAGCTGGCACTTACCACGGCGTCCAGGAATGAGACGCAGCGCGACAGCTCGGGCCGCGTCTCGCAGAACTGCCGGAAGAGCAGGCGCCCGATAGGCTGCTTCTCACACAGGCTGCGATAGTCCCGCTCTGTGGGCGCAAAGCGGGGAGTGAGCGTAGGGACGCGCCCACGAGAGCTCACGCCACTGTATGATTTGCTGAAGGACACGCCCCTCAGGCTCCTCAGCAAAGCGAGTCCACGGACCAGGCCAACCGAGAGCACTGGGACTCCCTAGGCTGAGCTGGTTATGCAGGCGAAGAATCTCCCCTCTGCGGTGCCCGGAACTAGAGCGTGGCCATAGACCGGACCGCCAGTCCCGGCTCGACCCGCCTGCCATGGGCCCATGGGCCATTCTCTTCACCGCTAGAACGTTGGGCCTAGTTTCCTCCAGGAACCTGATGTGGGTAGCCTCACTATGCAGACGTCCCAGCGGGGCTGGCGTCTGTCTTCCATCCCCCAGGGAGACATGGGCTGGCCACGGCCCAGGCACCCCCCTTCTCTTTGCTAGCTTGTGTCTACTGAACTCCTGCCCTCACGCTGCTCTCGGAGCTCTTCTGCAGCCTTCCCGATTTTCCAGCCTGCTCCGTAACGGGTGGGCTCCGGAGCGGGACATGATGGTAATGCCGCCTCACTATGTCCGCTTGTACGCGCAAGCGTGGCGAGAGCGCTCAGCCGCCTCCCGGGGAGACATGGCCGACGGGTCATTCCTACAGGTGGGATTTTGCATTTGCCACGTGCTCGTGCTCCGCTTCCCAGAGCGCTCAGCAACCGTGCCCTGCCCCCCCAGGCAGGGGCGTGCTTCCTTTTCCAGCCTCCAAGGCCGTTTCAGCTCAGTGGTAAACGTTCGGCGGGGTGCACAGAGAACAGATTCCTGCCCACTCCATCTGACAGGCTGCTCACTTCCCATGACTCGCTTTGGTCTAGGGCAGGGGTGGCCAGCCAGCCTATGCTGCTCCTCGCATTGGTACCAAATCCAGGGCTGGAGCTGCAGGTGCCCACGTTCCACTGGGCCAGAGGGTGCTCACTGCTCAACCCCCAGCTCTGCCCTAGAGCCCTTCCCCTAGGATCCTGCCACTTCCCACCCTCTCCACTGAGCCTGGCACCCCCTTGCTTCCCCCTCCAGTGTCTCCATTGAGAGCTGATCCCAGGGGGAGATGAGCATGACTGGGGACACAGAACTGGTAAATTCCGGCTCCTTCTCGGTTTAGCTTGGCCACCCCTGGTTTGGGGCCTTCGTCTACATCAGGGACCAGACACCTGGCCCCGCCAGCCGCAGGGGCTCCGTCCCCCGCTGGCAGAGCAGCCGGCCCTCACTGCTCACACCACCGGTGGCTTTGGAAGGGACATGCTCCCCCACTATGGGCGTGGGGAGCCCAGGAGGCACTCCACTGCCCCTCAGGCCAGGGGTCCCCACACGGCTCTCAGGGCTGGCAGCCCCGCCCCGCCCGACACACTGTGGGCGTTCACCCCCAAGCAGCAGTTGCTTCTGAGGAAGCTGTGGCTTCCGGAGCGGTGCAGAGCTCAGAGAGCAGCTCCAGCTGAGGGGGCCCCACCACTGCCTCGCTAGCAACGCCATTTCCTCCGCCAGGGGGAAGGTGAAGGGTTCACCACTGGTAAGGTCAGACCCCTGCTGCCCCCACGGCCCCAGCGCGGTGCAGGCCTGCTGAGAGCCCGACTTGTGCCGTGGGGGTTTGAGCTGAGTGATGCCGAGGGGCCAGCACCCCCCTGGGGCGGGGGGTGGGGAATCAGAATGCCTACACCTGGCACTGTAGCCAGAGGGGAAAGCCCTGTGGGAAGCCAGGATGCGGAGCTGCCCTTGAACGGAAAATGGAGCCCAGCAAGGCAGTGGCGGGGCCCGGGGGAGCGGATGGGACAGTTCCCTGTCGACAGGCAGTGCGGCAGCAGATGGAATGCACTGCTCTCCGAGCCCACTGGCCAGAGGGCTGAGCACCCGGAGGCCAGCTGAAGGACAGGCATGGCCATGGAGCCGGCTCGGCCGCCATCCTCAGAGCCACACGCCCTGCCTGCCCCAGAATCGCAGCTGCACCCTCCCTGCCCAGCGAGAGCAGGCTGGGCTGGGCAGGGCATGGGGGGCTGAGCCAGCAGCTTACAAGCTGGAGTAGGCCACTGTGGCTCACTTCACACTGCGATAAGGAAGCTCCACCCACTCCCCGTGCCACCGTCCCGGTCCACATGGGACCCCAGAATCCCCACATGATGGGGCTGAACTAGCTATTACCGCTCGAGACACCCTCTGAAAACAGCCCGCGGCGAAAAATCAAACAGAACGTTGGGCACCGTTACAGAAGGGAGAGAATAAGACGATCTCCTATGGCCTCTAAATGCACTAGCCTGCGAACCCAGCGCTGCTCGGGCCCCTAACTCATGAGCGGCTTTGGTTTAAATGAGCGATTTTCTAACACAGGGCTGTTCACGAAGTTCCTTGTTATCTTGGATTTCTTAAAGGGCTGTTCACATTGTTTTGAACAACATTTTTTAAATGTTAATTCTGTCCAGGGTATTTTTGCTTGCCAGAGCCAGGAAGGCAGCAGACTGGGCCCTCTCCCCTGGCTCCTGGCAAAGGGGAAAGGCCTGCATTGAGCCCGAGTGAATCGGGGGCGGGGGCGAGACTTTCCAAAAGGGCCCCTGGGGGAGTGGGAGGCTCGGGGCTGCAGGAAAACACCCCCAGCCAGCCCCTTTCACCTGCCTGGCAAGTCTCTTTTGTTTGGTTCGATGACTTGACTGCCCTGGTCCAGCCAACCCTCCTGTTGCTTTGAAGTGATCAGAGGAAGCACTGTCGGAAGGGGGTGGGCCAGTTCCTGAGCAGCCAGACACACAGCGGACGACATGCCCACCCTGAGCACATGGGGTCACTGCATCTCAACAGAGAATGGAATCAGAAAAGGGGAATGCAAAGAACCGGTCGCATGAGGAGCAACGAATCAGACTGGGACTCTGCAGCTTGGCAAAGAGACTCCGGGGGAATATGACCGAGGTCTAGCCAATCACGGCGGGGTGGAGAAAGCAGGTAAGGAAGTGCTGTTTACTCCTTCCCACTACACCAGCACTAGGGTCACCAAATTAAAGAAAGAAGCAGCAGGTTTAAAACAAAAGGGAGTAGAGGTTGTACCTCCCTAAAGCGTAACTCCATGGCCCAGCAACGGCCACGGATGATCCTGGAGCAGAGAGCCAAGGGGCAGGGAGGTCTGGATTCCCACAGTGGGGCAATGGTTCTCCATCAGGGGTACGTACCCCTACGGGATGCTGAGACCTTCCGGGGGCTAAAGCAGCTCGGCGAGAGATTTGCCTCATTTTATCACAGGCTGCATAAAAACCCTAGTGGAGTCAGTCCCAGCTACAATTCCCTGCCATGACTCGTTTATACGGCTCTGGGTGCGATGCATCTGGAACGGACAGACGATACGTCTGCACCAAGAGAGCTACTGCACTCCATGGCCAAGGGAAGCCAGCCTTTCCCCGTGCGAGTGCGCTCGGTTTTCTATCAGACTTCGGAAGCAAGTGAGATGTGTCTGGCGAACCCCCAGGTACACCAGCCTCCTGGAGAGGTTGGGGGCCCTGAAGGACCTTGCGGGATGTGTCCAAGGGGCTCAGAGGAAGCATCCTTTGCACACTCCCCCTTGCTCGGCACACATCTGGCAGACCTATGGCCCACCACAGAGCAGCGCGCCCAGTGTACCCCATGACACATGACTCACAAATGCATCAGACAGAGCTAGCAGCAGCATGGATGAACTGCCAGCCGGGTAACCAATAAGCACCCCAAGTCTCCACCCACCCCACGTGCGAGAGGGGAGAGGCCAGCACTCAGCACCCGGCAAACAGCCACCTCACCGAGCATCTGCCGGAGATCTTCACACAGGCTGATGTGTGGGAACTGCAGCATCTGGCGCCATTTCTTACTCTTGCCCTTCCTGTTCCCGCCGCCGCCTGCAGAAGACAGAACAGACATGGCACCGAGGCAGTCAGGAGCAGGCCCAGCCAGCGTCAGACGCGGCAGCAGACACACCCCACTGCCCAGACACACTGGGACAGTCACAAGGCAAGGCACCTTGGGGTTCGGAGTCCCGGCTGCAGCTGGCAGCCTGCATGACAGACCCCACCTCCTGCTAAGGGAAAGAGAAATTACTCCGGCCCCCCAGAGAGGAGCAGGAAGTCACGAGCTCCTCTGGCTAAGCATTCCCAAGGCGCTATCTGCATTTACTGAAGGGGAATCTCAGCCAGGCCTGGGAAAGGCCTAAGAGCACCTAAGGCCGCCCAGTGTGTGTCAGCCGAGTTCTAGCTCCCAGGCCGAGCGCCGACGCCATCTCGGAACGGATCCCCGGCCGCGGGGTAACGTTTCCCTGGCACTGTGACGTTTCCTGCCTAGCACACGAGGCGTGAGGCTACCTAGAGCCCAGGCTTCCCCTCCAGGGACGAAAGGGCAGGGCCTGGGACGGAGACACGAGAGTTCCTGCTCTAATCCCAGCTCTGCGGCCGACTCACCGGGGAGCCTTGGGCAAGGTGCTCCAGCCTGCACTCCTGCAGACCGGGACCCACGCCCAGGCAGGGAGCAGGGTAGGTCAGTGTCTGGAAAGCAGGTCCTGGTGCCAGGCGCCCTTCCAGCCTCAGCCCTGGTAAGAGCCCAAGGGAGAGCACTCCAGCACTGTGCACCCAGCAAGTGTCCAAGAGCTGCAGGGTGGGACACCCCCCGGCACAGCCGTCTCTCCTCCCACCCAGCTGGCACAGCTCCTCCCACCGACTCAGGCACAGCAAGGGTTACCCATGGGCATGCTCCTGCCTGGCTGGAATAGTCCCCTGCCCTCTGCTCCTGGGCTGGAGTGCCCAACCTTCCCACCAGCCACAGACTGGGCCTGCTCCAGCTGTGCTGGGAGCAGCACCCCCCCCCACGGGGCCCCACTGGTTAACCGTGGCCAGTAAGCCTCACCCATTAAACATTCACATCCTTGCCCTGCCAGTAGGGAGCCCATAGGACCCCTCTGGACGGGGCCAAGGGACAGGAGCCCGGGGCGGGAGGGGGCACGGGGGACACTGTACCCAATGGAAAATCCCCAGGCTCAGAGCAGGACCAAGCACTCCAGCTCTGGCCAGCCCTTGGCACTGCTGCTCTCCACAAGGGCTGTTGACTCAGCTTGCTCCTTTGGGGCAGAGAGCTACGGCTCCCTTCACCCCTCCCCAACACTCAAAGCTGGGGGCAGCCATCCGGAGGAGACATTGCAACCCCTGCCCTAGGCCATGCCCGCCAGCCCTGGATAAAGCCGAATCCCAGCCCGGAGCACCTCGTCTAGCCGCCCAACACATGCAGGCCGGAGCCCCGGGGCCCATGCGAGTTTGCTGAGCACCGCGCCTGCCCAATAGCTGCAGCTTTGCTGTGCAACCGAACAAACCCAGGAAGGAAATGACTCAAGGCCCAGGGCAAACAGCGATGGGAAGGAGCCAGAAGCAGCCAGAAGCACCTTGTTCTCAGCTCCAGCCTGCAGTGGTAGACCAAGGACAATCAGCGATGGGGGTGGGCCCAGAGCAGGAAGGGCAGACACGGGCGTTGGGGGGAGGAGAGCTGCAGAACTCTTCCACCTGGCTGCTCGAGAGGAGGAACTGCAGCAGCAGGGCGCTGGCTCCCTGTAGCCTGCCCTCAGTGGCAGCAAGCACGTGGCAGCCTGGTGGCGAGCCAACCACGGAGGCACTTCAGCCAACAGCCCCTGCCTTCAGAGGAAGGAGCCAGGGCTGCCCAGTCTCCAGGGGGAGCAGCAGGCCATGCCTCTGGAGCAAGAGTGAGGAGTTCCTTGGGGAGAGCTTCGCAGCCTGGGGGCCACAGCTGCGCCCCTCCTGTCTCCTGGTTGAGGAGTCCCTGCAGCCGCCCGCAGCACTGGGCACGGTGTCGGTCCAGGCTGGGCTGGGCGGCAGGCTGCTCTCCCCCCCACAGAGCTCTGCTATTTGGCCCCAGAAGAGGGGGATGCAGAAAGGTGGCAAAGCTGCCTATTGCTCGGGCCCACCCAAGCACCCAGGCCAGCACCGTCCATTCTCAAAGCACAGCTCTTGCCAACCCGGGAGGGGTGCCTCCCCCAGATCCAGCACATAAACCCCGTGGCCATGCTTAGCGGCATCACAGGGACCCCCAAGAGCAGCCACCGGCTGAGCTCCTTGCCGGACAGCTGCCCAACACTGGTGCAGCGGCTCCATTCCCTCACGTGCGAGGAAGAGGCTCCAGCCACTGAAGCTGGTCAGCGTGGGGCAGAGCCTCTTTGGGCGCACTGGAGAACTGCCTTCCCTCTGAAGGCTGCCAGCATCTCCCTTCAAACACCGGAGCCAAGTCCCAGGCCGCTCGGCTTGCCGCTTCGGACCTCGCCAGCATGGCGGACCGGGAGCCTTCGCCTGGCCTGGGCTCTGCCCCAAGCCTGACCTGTCAAGCACCTTGTGGAGCTTCTCTGCAGGTCCAGGTCCCTATTCAGCTTGTGCTCCCCCAGGGTCCTGGCTGTTCTTTAGCATCAGGCCAGATGGCACCTGCAGTTCAACTAGTCCAGTAGCCACCTCTAATACTAGTGGGGCGGACTAACCGATAAGTAAGAGCTCACCGGGTAATGCTACGCACTACACGCATGCCCCGTCCCTGCCAGTAACATTCTTAGCAGACTGGCCAACAGCCTGGCTCAGTCCGGGACCTACCCCCGCTGCAGCTCTGCATTTCAAGTGTCTTAGGAGCTGGGTGGGGAGGCAGCCTGGCTCCCGCCGGGTCCGGGACCTACCCCCGCTGCAGCTCTGCATTTCAAGTGTCTTAGGAGCTGGGTGGGGAGGCAGCCTGGCTCCCGCCGGGTCCGGGACCTACCCCCGCTGCAGCTCTGCATTTCAAGTGTCTTAGGAGCTGGGTGGGGAGGCAGCCTGGCTCCCGCCGGGTCCGGGACCTACCCCCGCTGCAGCTCTGCATTTCAAGTGTCTTAGGAGCTGGGTGGGGAGGCAGCCTGGCTCCCGCCGGGTCCGGGACCTACCCCCGCTGCAGCTCTGCATTTCAAGTGTCTTAGGAGCTGGGTGGGGAGGCAGCCTGGCTCCCGCCGGGTCCGGGACCTACCCCCGCTGCAGCTCTGCATTTCAAGTGTCTTAGGAGCTGGGTGGGGAGGCAGCCTGGCTCCCGCCGGGTCCAGGACCTACCCCCGCTGCAGCTCTGCATTTCAAGTGTCTTAGGAGCTGGGTGGGCAGGCAGCCTGGCTCCCGCCGGGTCCGGGACCTACCCCCGCTGCAGCTCTGCATTTCAAGTGTCTTAGGAGCTGGGTGGGGAGGCAGCCTGGCTCCCGCCGGGTCTGGGACCTACCCCCGCTGCAGCTCTGCATTTCAAGTGTCTTAGGAGCTGGGTGGGCAGGCAGCCTGGCTCCCGCCGGGTCCGGGACCTACCCCCGCTGCAGCTCTGCATTTCAAGTGTCTTAGGAGCTGGGTGGGGAGGCAGCCTGGCTCCCGCCGGGTCCGGGACCTACCCCCGCTGCAGCTCTGCATTTCAAGTGTCTTAGGAGCTGGGTGGGGAGGCAGCCTGGCTCCCGCCGGGTCCGGGACCTACCCCCGCTGCAGCTCTGCATTTCAAGTGTCTTAGGAGCTGGGTGGGCAGGCAGCCTGGCTCCCGCCGGGTCCGGGACCTACCCCCGCTGCAGCTCTGCATTTCAAGTGTCTTAGGAGCTGGGTGGGGAGGCAGCCTGGCTCCCGCCGGGTCCGGGACCTACCCCCGCTGCAGCTCTGCATTTCAAGTGTCTTAGGAGCTGGGTGGGGAGGCAGCCTGGCTCCCGCCGGGTCCGGGACCTACCCCCGCTGCAGCTCTGCATTTCAAGTGTCTTAGGAGCTGGGTGGGGAGGCAGCCTGGCTCCCGCCGGGTCCGGGACCTACCCCCGCTGCAGCTCTGCATTTCAAGTGTCTTAGGAGCTGGGTGGGGAGGCAGCCTGGCTCCCGCCGGGTCCGGGACCTACCCCCGCTGCAGCTCTGCATTTCAAGTGTCTTAGGAGCTGGGTGGGGAGGCAGCCTGGCTCCCGCCGGGTCCGGGACCTACCCCCGCTGCAGCTCTGCATTTCAAGTGTCTTAGGAGCTGGGTGGGGAGGCAGCCTGGCTCCCGCCGGGTCCGGGACCTACCCCCGCTGCAGCTCTGCATTTCAAGTGTCTTAGGAGCTGGGTGGGGAGGCAGCCTGGCTCCCGCCGGGTCCGGGACCTACCCCCGCTGCAGCTCTGCATTTCAAGTGTCTTAGGAGCTGGGTGGGGAGGCAGCCTGGCTCCCGCCGGGTCCGGGACCTACCCCCGCTGCAGCTCTGCATTTCAAGTGTCTTAGGAGCTGGGTGGGGAGGCAGCCTGGCTCCCGCCGGGTCCGGGACCTACCCCCGCTGCAGCTCTGCATTTCAAGTGTCTTAGGAGCTGGGTGGGGAGGCAGCCTGGCTCCCGCCGGGTCCAGGACCTACCCCCGCTGCAGCTCTGCATTTCAAGTGTCTTAGGAGCTGGGTGGGGAGGCAGCCTGGCTCCCGCCGGGTCCGGGACCTACCCCCGCTGCAGCTCTGCATTTCAAGTGTCTTAGGAGCTGGGTGGGGAGGCAGCCTGGCTCCCGCCGGGTCCAGGACCTACCCCCGCTGCAGCTCTGCATTTCAAGTGTCTTAGGAGCTGGGTGGGGAGGCAGCCTGGCTCCCGCCGGGTCCGGGACCTACCCCCGCTGCAGCTCTGCATTTCAAGTGTCTTAGGAGCTGGGTGGGGAGGCAGCCTGGCTCCCGCCGGGTCCGGGACCTACCCCCGCTGCAGCTCTGCATTTCAAGTGTCTTAGGAGCTGGGTGGGGAGGCAGCCTGGCTCCCGCCGGGTCCGGGACCTACCCCCGCTGCAGCTCTGCATTTCAAGTGTCTTAGGAGCTGGGTGGGGAGGCAGCCTGGCTCCCGCCGGGTCCGGGACCTACCCCCGCTGCAGCTCTGCATTTCAAGTGTCTTAGGAGCTGGGTGGGGAGGCAGCCTGGCTCCCGCCGGGTCCGGGACCTACCCCCGCTGCAGCTCTGCATTTCAAGTGTCTTAGGAGCTGGGTGGGGAGGCAGCCTGGCTCCCGCCGGGTCCGGGACCTACCCCCGCTGCAGCTCTGCATTTCAAGTGTCTTAGGAGCTGGGTGGGGAGGCAGCCTGGCTCCCGCCGGGTCCGGGACCTACCCCCGCTGCAGCTCTGCATTTCAAGTGTCTTAGGAGCTGGGTGGGGAGGCAGCCTGGCTCCCGCCGGGTCCGGGACCTACCCCCGCTGCAGCTCTGCATTTCAAGTGTCTTAGGAGCTGGGTGGGGAGGCAGCCTGGCTCCCGCCGGGTCCGGGACCTACCCCCGCTGCAGCTCTGCATTTCAAGTGTCTTAGGAGCTGGGTGGGCAGGCAGCCTGGCTCCCGCCGGGTCCGGGACCTACCCCCGCTGCAGCTCTGCATTTCAAGTGTCTTAGGAGCTGGGTGGGGAGGCAGCCTGGCTCCCGCCGGGTCCGGGACCTACCCCCGCTGCAGCTCTGCATTTCAAGTGTCTTAGGAGCTGGGTGGGCAGGCAGCCTGGCTCCCGCCGGGTCCGGGACCTACCCCCGCTGCAGCTCTGCATTTCAAGTGTCTTAGGAGCTGGGTGGGGAGGCAGCCTGGCTCCCGCCGGGTCCGGGACCTACCCCCGCTGCAGCTCTGCATTTCAAGTGTCTTAGGAGCTGGGTGGGCAGGCAGCCTGGCTCCCGCCGGGTCCGGGACCTACCCCCGCTGCAGCTCTGCATTTCAAGTGTCTTAGGAGCTGGGTGGGGAGGCAGCCTGGCTCCCGCCGGGTCCAGGACCTACCCCCGCTGCAGCTCTGCATTTCAAGTGTCTTAGGAGCTGGGTGGGGAGGCAGCCTGGCTCCCGCCGGGTCCAGGACCTACCCCCGCTGCAGCTCTGCATTTCAAGTGTCTTAGGAGCTGGGTGGGGAGGCAGCCTGGCTCCCGCCGGGTCCAGGACCTACCCCCGCTGCAGCTCTGCATTTCAAGTGTCTTAGGAGCTGGGTGGGCAGGCAGCCTGGCTCCCGCCGGGTCCGGGACCTACCCCCGCTGCAGCTCTGCATTTCAAGTGTCTTAGGAGCTGGGTGGGGAGGCAGCCTGGCTCCCGCAGGGTCCGGGACCTACCCCCGCTGCAGCTCTGCATTTCAAGTGTCTTAGGAGCTGGGTGGGGAGGCAGCCCGGCTCACTTCTGGCTCATGCTTGGTCTGGGAGCTCAGAACCCCCCAGACTTGCTGCTGCTGCCCCGCGCTGTTGCCTCTTTATCAGAGGTAGCAGCACAGGGCGACAAGCAGCTGGTCCATGAGGGGAGCTGGTTTTTAAACTGGCTCCCCTTGTGGACCAACTCTCTCCTGGCACCCCACACTGCTGCCTCTGGTACACTAGCTGCCAGCCCCGCCCCCGGGGACTATAGACTAGTCGACTAACCGGTAAAATCTCATGAGGTTACTCGACTACTCAATTAACCGATATTTAACATCCCTGCCTCTGACAGGCCAACACTTGATGCCTGAGGGAAACTGCAAGAAACCCAGCAGTAGCAGATGTGAAGTAAACTACCTCCCATCCTAGTCCCTAACAGCTGTATCCCTCAACGGGTTTTTCTCTTCCCAACTCTGCGTGCATCAGCTGTTGTTATGCTACCTCCTCTTGCCAGCCATACCCGGCTCTTGCCAAGGAGGCTTTCCTCAGCACCAGTAGCTGGAATGCTCCTCTCCTTCAGCAAGCACCCCAGGGCGCTCCCGGCAGCAATCCACAGCGTAAGAGATTCAGACGGAAGTGAAGAAACTAAAGCCAGCTGGGCTCCAGAGGAGAATACCTGCCCCGGCCTCTCCAGCGCCCCGCTGCACAGCCAGCAGGCGGAGAGTCCGGGCAGTTGCCACAGGATGCAGATGGAGAGGTGGAGCCATTGTAAACAAGGGGAGGGGACTGCCCAGCACGAGAATGTGGCTGAAGCTGCTCTGAGCATCAAGGCCAAAGTGGTGAAGAGCAGCCGTGGGAAGGGCGAGAGTCAATCCTGGGCACTGTGTGCAGGTTTCTCCTGTGCCACCGCTGCAGCTCCTTAGCAGCTGTGCACATGCTGGGCCACAGCTGCACTGTGAGCCAGGAAGCACTGACCTGACAGACATCCCAGCCCTGGCAGCTCAGGGCAGAAAACCTACTGGGAGGGGGGAGAAGATTAGAAAGGGGTCTCCTGGCCCTCAGCTTGGTGAGGGAGAATGAACAGGTGGCTTGCAATGCTGACTGAGAAGGCACATGCTGCCCGTGGGCTACCAGGGACAGAGGCCTCTCTGCTTGTAGGACTACCAGCTCAGAGCAGAGAGACCATTATGGAGAGCGCTGCCAATGCCTGCTGCTTGTCCGCCTCAGTCTCCTCTCTACAGTCACCTGACCAGAAAAGGAGTTGCCTTCCTTCTCCAACACTGACTTCCACCTAACTCCTGGTGGGGTTTCCTCCACTGTTCCCTCCTTAGCCACCCCAGGCATTTGGGGCATTTAGATATAACCCGAGCTTTGTTTTGTAAGAAAAAAGGTGCCGGTACTCCAGGGGGAAAGTTGTTGAGTTTAAAAAAAAACAGCTGGGGGGGGGGGAAAGAGGGGGAGTTGTCGAGAAAAAAACCCAAAAAACCAAACACCACATGGGGGCCAAAGTGCCGCCCCAAGGAAAGAGGGGCTGGGACGCCATCCTGGGGCGTACCGTCACCAAAACCGCAGTGGCTAGAACGTTCTAGGGCTCACTCAAACACTGAAGACAGCATGAAAAGTAGGCGCAGCACCACCTAAAACCCCCCATGATGACCCTGGGAATAGACAAGCTATCTAGTCCAGGACTTGGCAGAGCAGGCTGGAAGTCAGGAGTCAAGGATTTAGCAGCAGAAGTCCCTACCCTAGGCTTCTCTGGCTTAAGCCATGGGCCTGTACACTCCAGGGCTGCATCTAGACTGGCAAGTTTTTCTGCCAAAGCAGCTGCTTTGGCGGAAAAACTTGCCAGCTGTCTACACTGGCCGCTTGAATTTCCACAAGAACACTGACTTCCTACTGTCTGAAATCAGTGCTTCTTGCGGAAATGCTGTGCTGCTCCCGTTCAGGCAAAAGCCCTCGTGTGCAAATGCTTTTGTGCAAGAGGGCCAGTGTAGACAACGCGGTATTGTTTTGCGCAAAAAAGCCCCGATGGCGAAAATGGCGATCAGGCTTTCTTGCAGAAAACCGTGTCTAGATTGGCACGGACGCTTTTCTGCAAAAAGTGCTTTTGTGTTAAAGCGTCCGTGCCAATCTGGACGCTCTTTTCCGCAAATGCTTTTAACGGAAAACTTTTCCATTAAAAGCATTTGCGGAAAATCATGCCAGTCTAGACGTAGCCCAGGAGAGCACAGCTGCTGTGGAAACACACAGGGGGAAAGGCAGTCGCTAAAGGAGGAACAGCCCAAACAATCCAGGCTTAAGGTCAAAGCCAGCACTATAAATGTCCCATGGAAATGCGCTGCTGGCCTCGCAGGCCACAGAACACCAGCGTGAGATGCTGCCGGAGAAGCGTTTGTGTTTAAAAGCAATGTGTTCCATTGGACACGAGAAGCCATTCTGCCGCTCTACTCTGCACTGGTCAGGTCTCAGCTGGAGTACTGTGTCCAGTTCTGGGCATTCCCTTTCAAGAAAGATTTGGAGAAGATCTAGAGAAGAGCTACAAAAATGACTAACTGCTTAGAAAATATGAGCTAGGAGGCAAGGCTGAAGGAATTTGGTTTGTTTAGTTTGGAAAGGAGAAGACTGGGAGGGGACGTGATAGCGGTTTTCAAGTATCTAAAAGGGTGTCACAAGGAGGAAGGAGAAAAATTGTTCTCCTTGGCCTCTGAGGACAGGACAAGGAGCAATTGGCTTAAACTGCAACAAGGGAGGTTTAGATTGGGCATTAGGAAAAACTTCCTGCCTGTCAGGGGGGTTAAACACTGGAATACGTTGCCCAAGGAGGTTGTGGAATGTCCATCCCTGGAGACATTGAAGAGCAGGACAGACAGACACCTGTCAGGGATGATCTGACCGTGATTGGCGAGAGCAGGGGACTGGGCTCGCTCTCTCAAGGTCGGATGTGAAACATATCCACTTGTCTCAGACTTGTTTGGGTTGAACACAAAAGAGGCTCCTTTGATAATGTAGCCCATGTACAGCTCATCGCAGTGACCCAACTCTGAGGTGACAAATCTTGCTACCTCCTGCTAAGTCCCTTACCTAGACTCCAGGTAAAAGGGAGGAAAGGTTCTCTCGACTGGCACCTGGCCATGCAGCGGCAGTGAAGGATCTGCCAGGCTGTGAACCCAGATAGCAAGTGCCAGGCTGACTGACTGACACCGACATCTGGGGCCTTCGCACAAATGTCTCCGTAACTCTCACCCAGCCTATTCAGATACATGCCTACCTATTGCACATGCTCAGTGACTCCCAACAGAATCCATTCATGTCTCCCTTCCCTCTCCTGTCATGGAAACACAACTGGCTCTTCCTACTCTGTGTCCACTAACAACTCCTTGGCCTTCGGAGCCTTCTCCAGCTCTCAGTATGTGCCACTATTCACCCCATGTCCCAGTGCTGAGCACCACCCTCTCACCAGCTCTGACTGGCTTTTTGGTACAGGACTCAGATTTCCCCAGCACAATCATCCTCTTCTTACTAGCAAAGATGTTTCATTCAAGGCACTCCCTTGACCTCACAGTAGCCTTAGTAAAGATGTTAAGTATCAACTAATTGATTAATCGAATAGTTGATGCATTTTGCATCTACTATTCCAATAGTCGATAGGGCAATTCTGCCTTTAAAGAGTAGCAACAGCCCTAAAGCTGTTGCTACACTTCAAAGGTGAAAGCCTGCCTGCAGCCCCGGACCAGGTGGGGTCTTACTAGCTGATCCTGGGCTCCACACAGCGCTGCCGCTTTGAAATGCTGCGTGCACCCTAAGGATATTAAAATGCAGTTTGACTAGTCAATGGAATTTCCATCAACTAGTGGACAGGCACTTCCGCATTCCTCCTTTGAAATGTACAAGAGCCCCTGCTACGGCTCTTGTACATTTCAAAGGAGAAATGCGGAACTCAGAGAAAACCCCTGACTCAAGGCTGCAGGCCGGTGCCCCACTGCATGCCGCTAGGAGCCCAGTGTTAGCTGGAGACTCCCCAGTTGATCTTGGGCTCTCCACAACGTTTCCCAGGGAGCTCCTTTGAATTGCGCAGATGTCCTCTTAAACCATGCATCCGTGTGATTCAAAGGGGAACTGCCGGGAACCCGGGGTCAGCTGGGGACACCACAGCCAGCCCCAGGCTGCTCACGGCATTTCCAAGCAGCAGCGACGAGTGGAGCCCGGGGTCTAGCCCCAGGCCTCAAGCTATGCTGCCACTGAAGTACCCTCCCCCCCGCCGCGTCTGAGGGGAGTGACTCGGCGAATAGCATGTTGACTATCCCATAAGCATTTGCTTACTGGTTAGTCGACTAGTCCTTACAGCCCTAAGCCCCCCCCCCCCCCCCCGAGAACTTCCCCAATTCTCCTCAGCCTCCTGCGGGCCCCTCACTGCGCCCCAGCCATGGCAGCTCGCGCTGCGGTTAAGCTTCCTGCTCGGCATCGCACCGGCAGAATTTCTCTTGTGCAACAGGAGCTCCCCCCCCCCCCCCCGGCAGCCACTCTGCCCGCCTCCCCCAGGCCTCCCAGCGCCGCCCCAGCGACCCCAGCCCGCTGCGCCCCCACAGCCACGTGCCCAGCACCGCCGTGCCCCGCCAGGATGCGAACAGGGCGCCCCCCCCAGGGCCCCGGCCCCCCCCGCGGGATCCCCCGCCCCCCCAGGGGCCCGGCCCCCCCCGCGGGATCCCCGGCCCCCCCCAGGCCCCGCCCCAGGGCCCCCCCCCCGGGATCCCCCGCCCCCCCCGGGGCCCCGGCCCCCCCCCAGGGCTCCGGCCCCCCCCGCGGGATCCCCCGCCCCCCCCAGGGTCTCGGCCCCCCCCGCGGGATCCCCCGCCCCCCCAGGGCCCCGCGGGATCCCCCGCCCCCCCAGGGCCCCGCGGGATCCCCCGCCCCCCCCAGGGCTCCGGCCCCCCCCCCCGGCGCGGGATCCCCCGCCCCCCCAGGGCCCCGGCCCCCCCCGCGGGATCCCCCGCCCCCCCAGGGCCCCGCCCCCACCTTCGCGCGCCTTGAGCAGCACGGTGTTGGCGACGATGTTCTCCAGCTCCATGGGGCCCGGGGCGGCGCCGCCTCCTGCCCGGCCGGGCTTGCGCGGCCTCCGGCTCCGCGCCCCCGCCCCGCCCTCTCGCCACGCCCACTGTTTACCTGGCTATCCAATCCGCCCGCACTCTCCTCCCGCGCCGCCTTCTCATTGGGCCGCACGGCGCACGGGCCCCGCCCTCTCCGCGCTGCTCCACGCCTATTGGTGCAAAGGCGAGCGAGGGGTGGAGGGGCGGAGACCGAGAATTGCGCGTTAGCGAGCGGTGATTGGCTAAACTGGGACGTAGAAATTCAGTACAATCTGATAGGCCAGGAAGATGCCAATCAACCTCCCGGAATCTCGGCGCTCGAGCGGATTGACCCGTCATGCGCTGAGCCCAGAAGGAGCGGGCCCCGCCTACTTGGCGGAGCAGGCACCTGATTGGAGAAGCAGCTGCCACTCTGCGGCGATGCCAGCGGTGATAGGAGAGGGCGCCCCAGGCCCCACGGCCTTCTTCCGTAGGGGCGGGGCTGTGGGCGGAGCGAGGCTGCGACCCCACCCCGCCTGTCGGGGAGCGGAAGGCTGCTGTCACGTGCCCCAGCCCCTCCCTTCCCCCGTGACACCGTGCGGCCACGCCCCCCGTGACACCGTGCGGCCACGCCCCCCCGTGACACCGTGCAGCCACGCCCCCCGTGACACCGTGCGGCCACGCCCCCCGTGACACCGTGCAGCCACGCCCCCCCCGTGACACCGTGCGGCCACGCCCCCGTGACACCGTGCAGCCACGCCCCCCCCGTGACACCGTGCGGCCACGCCCCCCCGTGACACCGTGCAGCCACGCCCCCCCCGTGACACCGTGCAGCCACGCCCCCGTGACACCGTGCAGCCACGCCCCCCCCGTGACACCGTGCGGCCACGCCCCCCGTGACACCGTGCAGCCACGCCCCCCCCCCCCACCGTGACACCGTGCAGCCACGCCCCCCGTGACACCGTGCAGCCACGCCCCCCCCGTGACACCGTGCAGCCACGCCCCCCGTGACACCGTGCAGCCACGCCCCCCCCGTGACACCGTGCGGCCACGCCCCCCCGTGACACCGTGCAGCCACGCCCCCCCCGTGACACCGTGCAGCCACGCCCCCCGTGACACCGTGCAGCCACGCCCCCCCCCGTGACACCGTGCAGCCACGCCCCCCCCGTGACACCGTGCGGCCACGCCCCCCGTGACACCGTGCAGCCACGCCCCCCCGGTGACACCGTGCGGCCACGCCCCTCTGTCTTACACCGTGCAGCCACCCCTCGTACTGTTACAATGTACAGCCACTCCCCTCTCCGTGACACCGTGCAGCCACCCCTCGTACTGTTACAATGTACAGTCACTCCCCTCTCCGTTACACCGTGCAGCCACCCCTCGTACTGTTACAATGTACAGCCACTCCCCTCTCCGTTACACCGTGCAGCCACCCCTCGTACTGTTACAATGTACAGCCACTCCCCTCTCCGTTACACCGTGCAGCCACCCCTCGTACTGTTACAATGTACAGCCACTCCCCTCTCCGTGACACCGTGCAGCCACCCCTCGTACTGTTACAATGTACAGCCACTCCCCTCTCCGTGACACCGTGCAGCCACCCCTCGTACTGTTACAATGTACAGCCACTCCCCTCTCCGTTACACCGTGCAGCCACCCCTCGTACTGTTACAATGTACAGCCACTCCCCTCTCCGTGACACCGTGCAGCCACCCCTCGTACTGTTACAATGTACAGCCACTCCCCTCTCCGTTACACCGTGCAGCCACCCCTCGTACTGTTACAATGTACAGCCACTCCCCTCTCCGTTACACCGTGCAGCCACCCCTCGTACTGTTACAATGTACAGCCACTCCCCTCTCCGTTACACCGTGCAGCCACCCCTCGTACTGTTACAATGTACAGTCACTCCCCTCTCCGTGACACCGTGCAGCCACCCCTCGTACTGTTACAATGTACAGTCACTCCCCTCTCCGTTACACCGTGCAGCCACCCCTCCTACTGTTACAATGTACAGCCACTCCCCTCTCCGTGACACCGTGCAGCCACCCCTCGTACTGTTACAATGTACAGTCACTCCCCTCTCCGTGACACCGTGCAGCCACCCCTCGTACTGTTACAATGTACAGTCACTCCCCTCTCCGTTACACCGTGCAGCCACCCCTCCTACTGTTACAATGTACAGCCACTCCCCTCTCCGTTACACCGTGCAGCCACCCCTCCTACTGTTACAATGTACAGCCACTCCCCTCTCCGTTACACCGCGCAGCCACGCCCATCTGTGTTACACCCTGCAGCCACTCCCCTCTCCGTTACACTGTGCAGCCACGCCCCTCTGTGTTACACCGTGCAGCCACCCCTCGTACTGTTACAATGTACAGTCACTACCCTCTCCGTTACACCGTGCAGCCACGCCCCTCTGTGTTACACCGTGCAGCCACTCCCCTCTTTGCTACAGTGTACAGCCACTCCTCTCTCCGATACACCGTGCAGCCACTCAGGGGCGGATGAGAGTTTTGCGGGGCCCAGGGCAGCACAATTTTGGGCCCCTCTTTGGAGACAAAATAGAAAAAAGGAGTCAAATGTGCAAACTGAAGGCTATTGTTCATATTACATGTGAATTGGGTAAATTTGATAGAAACTTAATTTAGTTGGATAATTTTTATTTTAATTATATTGTAATTCATTCTTAAACACAATTCTGCATTAATAATTAAACATTTTAATTTGTATTTAAGTGTAGTCTAGCTGTCTAGCTCTCTTGGCAGCACATTCTTCAATTATGTCAGTAAAGTCCATTTCTTTACACAGGTCGTTTTCAATGGCTATAATCGAAAGACCTACAAAACGCTCCTGGCTCACAGTAGATTATCTTTGGCTGCCCGTGGCTGGTATTTGCCAGGCAGCACTGGGACTTGGGGGGGGGGGGGGAGCCTGGTGGAGTGTGGGTGTTGAGACTTGGAGGGGGACAGGGGGCGTGTGGGTGTTGATGCTTTGGGGGGCAGGCAGCTTTGGGTAGGCAGCATGCGGCTGCTGGGACTTGGGGGGCCAAACAGAATTAGGTGTTGGGATGTGGGGTGGACAGGCAGTGTGTGGATGCTGAGATTTGGGGGGCAGGCAGCGTGTGGGCACTCGGGTTGGAGGGCAGGAAGGGTGCGCCTATGTAGAGGATGGCGCACAGATGGGCCATAGGGAGGACCAGCGGGCAGGGGTGTCTGACTCATCAGACAGGCCAAAATGACCATTTCTGCCTCTCCACCAGCTCCTGGCTGAGCGGGGGCAGCTGCCAACTCCTCCTGCTCCCAGGGACGTGTGGGCGGGGTGGGGGGGCTGTCTGTGGAGCTGGGTTGCGCTGCGCCCAGGAGTGGTGGGAGGTGGGGACTGGCGGGAGGAGAAGGGGTCTCCCGGGCGGGCGGGGCCGCTCTGCCCCCGGGCGCGGTGGGAAAGGGGTCTGGGCTCCCCCGGGGGGAGAAACCGCGCCACCCCCAGCCTCTCTCTGTGCGGGGCAGGAGGGTGGAGCAGCGGGTTACCTGGGCGCCATGGCCAGGCGGCGCCCTTCGCCTCGCTGGCAACGAGCCGCTGCTGCGCGCGCCACTGGCTGATGGAGTCGCTCCTGGACTCGCAGAGAAAGGCAGCGGCAGAGGCAGCTCCGGGGAGTGAGGGCAGCAGCAGCAGATACACGGCAGGGTGAGCAGGGCTGGTGCGGGGCCTATTGAAGCGCGGGGCCCGGGTCAGCCGCCCCGCTCGCCCTGCCCTATATCCGCCGTTGCAGCCACTCCCCTCTCCGTTACACCGTGCAGCCACCCTTCGTACTGTTACAATGTACAGCCACTCCCCTCTCTGTTACACCGTGCAGCCACTCCCCTCTTTGCTACAGTGTACAGCCACTCCCCTCTCCGTTACACCGTGCAGCCACTCCCCTCTCTGTTACACCGTGCAGCCACTCCCCTCTCCGTTACAATGTGCAGCCATTTCTCTCTCTGTTACACCGTGCAGCCACTCTTGTCTTTGCTACAATGTACAGCCACTCCTCTCTCCGTTACAATGTGCAGCCACTCCTCTCTCCGTTACAATGTAAAGCCATCCTCTCTCTGTTACAATGTACAGCCACTCCTCTCTCCGTTACAATGTAAAGCCATCCTCTCTCTGTTACAATGTACAGCCACTCCTCTCTCCGTTACAATGTAAAGCCATCCTCTCTCTGTTACAATGTACAGCCACTCCTCTCTCCGTTACAATGTGCAGCCACTCCTCTCTCCGTTACAATGTACAGCCACTCCTCTCTCTGTTACAATGTACAGCCACTCCTCTCTCCGTTACAATGTAAAGCCATCCTCTCTCTGTTACAATGTACAGCCACTCCTCTCTCCGTTACAATGTAAAGCCATCCTCTCTCTGTTACAATGTACAGCCACTCCTCTCTCCGTTACAATGTACAGCCACTCCTCTCTCCGTTACAATGTAAAGCCATCCTCTCTCTGTTACAATGTACAGCCACTCCTCTCTCCGTTACAATGTAAAGCCATCCTCTCTCTGTTACAATGTACAGCCACTCCTCTCTCCGTTACAATGTGCAGCCACTCCTCTCTCCGTTACAATGTAAAGCCATCCTCTCTCTGTTCCAATGTACAGTCTCTGCTCTCTGTTGCAATGTGCTGTTACAATGTTCAGCCATTCCTCCCTCTGTTACAATGTTCAGCCATTCCTCCCTCTGTTACAATGTGCAGCCACTCTCCAGGGCTACATCTAGACTGGCATGATTTTCCACAAATGCTTTTAATGGAAAAGTTCTCCGTTAAAAGCATTTGCGGAAAAGAGCGTCCAGATTGGCACGGACGCTTTAACACAAAAGCACTTTTTGCGGAAAAGCGTCCGTGCCAATCTAGACGCGGTTTTGCGCAAGAAAGCCTGATCGCCATTTTCGCCATCAGGGCTTTTTTGCGCAAAACAATACCGCGTTGTCTACACTGGCCCTCTTGCACAAAAGCATTTGCACACGAGGGCTTTTGCCTGAACGGGAGCAGCATAGCATTTCCGCAAGAAGCACTGATTTCAGACAGTAGGAAGTCAGTGTTCTTGCGGAAATTCAAGCGGCCAGTGTAGACAGCTGGCAAGTTTTTCTGCCAAAGCAGCTGCTTTTGCGGAAAAACTTGCCAGTCTAGACGCAGCCAAGCTGTTTGTATCTAGCGTCAATTCTGTCTGCCAGAGTGTAGGGCCTGCCCTGGGCTACTTGCTCCCCGCACAGTGACTGACCAAGGCCCTTCCCATCTCTTTGCTCGGTTACATGCATTAGAGCCGTTCCTCTGCCCCTCCCTCACCCAGCTCCCTCCAGTAACTGAACCAGCAGCGCACAGGGACCAGAAGCAGACCTCTCCTGTGGCCTCTAGATGGCACTGCCGCTCACATTTTCCCATTCTACCAATTACCCACATGTTGGTGACCCAATCTGGCCCCAGTCCGGCTTAGATCAGCAAAACGGGGTTCAGCTATAGATTGACCTTCCTGCGTCTATCGCTACAAGGCCTCCTTCGTCCTCCTTTGACCGTTCTTGCAGCTCTTCGCTAACTCTCTCCAATTTAGCAACATCCTTCTTGACCTGTAGCCCAAGAACAGGGCACAGGCCAGCAATGGTGACACCAGTGACAAACACAGAGGGAAAACATCCTCTCTCCTTGTACTCAAGATAGCCCTTTTGGTGCATGCCAGGCTCACCTTAGCCCCTTTGGCCCCAGCATCACACTGGGTGCGCACAGTCAGTTGATTGTCCTCCATGCCCCAAAAATCCTTTTCAGAGTCACTGCTCCCCAGACTAGAGGTTTCTTCCCCCCCACACTGGTAATCATGGCTCACGTTCTTTGCTCTCTTTACATGTAGCCAAATTAAAATGCCTATCGTGTGATTGCAACCAGCTTACCACATGGTCTAGTTTAGTATCATCTGCAAATTTTGCCACCTCAGGCACCCTTCTATGCTGCAAAAATGAGGAAGAACGGCTCTTGCGCAAGAGAGGGTTTTTGTCCACACGGCTCCTTTTTGCACAAAAGCCTCTTTTGCAAAAACGGCCCCTAATTAATGATGCAAATGAAGCACGGCAATATTCTACTCCGTGCTTCATTTGCATAAGCTTTTGCAAAAGAAGGGTGCAGTATAGACGTAGCTTTTCTGCAGATCATGACGAATATGTTGAATAGGATTGGTTCCAGTACAGAGCCCTGGGGGACCCCACTAGTTACCTCTCTCCATTCTGAGAAATGACCATTTATTCCTACCCTTTGTTTCCTATCTTTAAACCAGTTCTCAATTCATGTCGCGCTTATCCCATGACAGCTTAGTAGGCTTAAGAGTGTTTGGTGAGGGACCTTGTCAAAGGCTCACTGGAAACCTACGTACACATTCACAATTACATTTTGAGACTTGGCAACCATGTTAATGCCATCTCTTTCCATTTCTTAAACCGACATGTTCTGTAGTGCCAAGTCTTGCAAAAGTCCAAGTCTATTACAGTGACTCTTTCCTTTATTAAACAAATGTGCAGTCTCATCTCAAAAAGATAGCAAGTTAGTTTGATGGCATCTAATTTCCATACCCCATTTGATAGGGGTTAATTATGTCACCCTCCTTCAGTTCTTTACTCCTCCAGTCCTAGATCAACTTCCTCATTATTTTGCCTGGGATTCCTACTTTCAAGTAGGAATAAGGGATCTTCCAGAAAAGGGCTTATTTTCCGCAAGATCCCCTCTAGACTGGCGCTTTTCTCCGGCAAAACCCCGAGCCAGAAAAAAGCGGCAGCCATGTTCATGCAAATGCTGCGGGGGATATTTAAATCCCCCGCAGCATTTGCAATTCTGAAGTGTTTCATTAGCATCCCTTTTCTGGAAAAGGGTGCCAATGTAGACACAGCCCCACAGAATGGGAAGCAGAATAGTGATAGAGATGTAGCCGTGTTAGTCTTTAACGTGCTGCATAGTCCTGTCTTTTGTTTCAGCAAGACCAGACTAACAGGATGGTATATCTTGTAAAGTGCTGCATAGTCCTATTTTTTCTTTCAGAATGGGAAGTGACTGTCTAGGAAGGAGTACGGCAGAAAGGGATCGAGGGGTTTTAGAGGACCCACAAGTTAAATAGGAGTCAACAGTGTGACACTGTTGCAAAAAAAACCCAAACATGATTGTGGGCTGCATGAACAGGAGTGTTGTGAGCAAGACATGAGGAGTCATTCTCCCGCTCTGCTCTGCGCTGATCAGGCCTCAATTGGAGTATTATGTTCATTTCTAGGCCCCACATTTCAAGAAAGGTGTGGAAAAACTGGAGAGGGTCCAGAGAAGAGCAACAAAAAGGATGAAAGGTCCAGAGAACATGGCCTATGAGGGGAGGCTGAAAGAACTGGGCTTGTTTAGTTTGGAAAGGAGAGGCCTGAGAGGGGACATGAGAGCGGTTTTCAGGTATCTGAAAGGGTGTCACAAGGAGGAGGGAGAAATTGTTCTCCTTGGCCTCTGAGGACAGGACAAGAAGCAAGGGGCTTAACCTGCGGCAAGGGAGGCTTAGGTTGGACATGAGGAAAAGCTTCCTGCCTGTCAGGTGGTTAAACGCTGGAATTAGTTGCCGAGGGGGGTTGTGGAATCCCCGTCCCTGGAGATAGTCAAGAGCAGCTTAGACAGACACCTGTGCAGGACGGTCTAGATGGTGCTTGGCCCTGCCGTGAGGGCCGGGCAGGGACTGGACTCGGTGGCGGCTCGAGGTCCCGTCAGGCCTAGTGTTCGCTGGTTGCGTTTTGTAGCTGTCGTCACTTCCCCACTAACCCCGACTGGCGTTTAGCCAATGCGGGACCGTGGCTTTTGCAAGGACATTTCAGTCCTGGCAGCAGGAGCCCTCCAGCACCCATCCCCCACCTCACGTCCTGGGTGGTCGGGCAGCTTTTCCCTGCGCAGTCAGGCGCGCCGGGTCCCCTTCCTAGTGTGATGTGGGCTCTTGCGGGCCCTGCCCCATGCTGTGCTACTGCCCCTCTTCCCCCTTCTTAGCAGCCCAGCGGTGTGACCTGGCCCGCCAGGCTCAGCGAGACCGACTCACTCCAGCACCTCGGATTAGCTGCCCACACTCCTAGCCCCGGGGTAGAGGCAAGTCAAGAATTTCTTCTCCCCATGCCCTTGTGTCCCTGGATAACCTGCATTTTGTGTGAGGGCTCAGATCTTCCCTCTTTCGCTATAATCCCCTGCGGAGGCTGGGCCCAGGACTCGGGGAGTGTCCCCCCCTCTGGGGTGCTGTCTCCACACTTCCCTGACCCCACTGTGATGGGGCGTGCCCATCCACTCTTGGCGGCCCCGCATCAGCGGATGCGCCCCCCCGTGCTGTAGCACATGCTCTGGCAGCCCCGCCAAGGCCGGAAGAGCTGAGGCCGGCGGTGGGACTATGCGATCGCCCGGGGCCCCACCAGAGGTGTCGACCCCCCCACCTTGCCCCCGAGAACGGGCCGCCAGCACCGCGACAGGGCCGGCGGGCGGCAGCGCCGCAGAAGCATTTAAGCGTCCTAGGAAGCAGCCCAGGACGGGGCAGTAACGCAGCCAAACCCCCGAGAGGGGTGGTGAGTGCCGATCTGCCACGCGCCATTCGGGTAAGACCAAGGCCCCTCCCCGTTAGGGTCCTGGGCTGGGAGTCGAGGGCCCACGGTCCCGACCCCACCCACAAGAGACCGGCTCGCAGGCTTGGGCGGGCTCGGGCTACGGACACGGAAGGCCTTAGCCCAGGGCCTCAGGCTGAACTTTTGCCGTGCCAGTCGCCGTAAGGCAGAAACGGCCCCTTTGCAAGCGCGCCCGCACCCAGGCCTACGGGACGGGGCCCTGCTAGCGTACGAGGGGGACCCTGGCCCGCACAGCCACAGGGAGGGAGGTTGGGCAGGTGGCACCCACCCATCACTGCACACAGCAGCCCTGCCCAGGCCGTGGGATAGGCCTGGAGTCTGCACTGTGCCTGACAGTGCCCCCCCCCCACTGCCCCAAAGAGCGAGCTGGTCTCCAGCACAAGGAGCCCTGGGGAGGGGGCAGCGTCACTCCCCTCCTCACTAAACCAGTGGGCAGAGTCCTTGTCTGGTTGCTGGGCAGTGGGCCAGGAGGGGCCCCAGCCTGCCCTCAGTAGCCATGCAGTACAGACTGTGCTCCTGTCCCCGGCCCTTTCTCAGCTCATCCTCCAGGCCCAGCACTCTCTTTTGACTGGTGGGGAAACTGAGGCAGCAAAGGAGGAAGGGAGTGGTGTGGTGCACAGGGAACAAGAGGGTCAGGGTTCAGGTCTGTGCTGTCAGGGGCAGCCCCCGAGTAGCTGTGGCCACGCAGAGTGGCTGCGAGCGCTGTTCTGTGTGTGCCAAGGGACTGGCTGGCCGGGGGCAGTTTCTAGCAGCCACGTGTGCACGTGAAGGGCTGAGCGTTGGCGCCGTCTCTCATTCCAGCTGCTTGCCCGGGGGGGCGCCCACGCACGATAGCGGGCGCAGCCAGGAGCGGCCACTCGAGCGGAGTGGCCCAGCCAGAAGCCCCAGACAGCCACGGACCGGCCTGTCCTGGGCACGGGGCCACGGCAAGGCGGGTGCTGGGCCCAGGTAAAACCGGCAGTTGGCCCTGTGTCCCACACGTGTGTACACCCTGCCCCTACCCCCAGCCCTGGAGGACCTTTGCTTGGGGCCGGATCGATCGGGGACTGTTTGCTCTGCCTGGGAGCAGGCACAGCCCCACTCCTCACAGCACCAGGATGGCCCGGCTGCTGCTGCTGGCTCTGCTGCTCAGCCCTGGGGCAGCCCCCCCGGTAAGCCTCCCCCCAAGAATCAGAGCAGCTTTCTGCCTCAACTTCCTCCAGCTCCGGAGCCCGTCCCCTCCCTCTGCCCCAGCCCCTTCCTGCTCCGTGCACCCTTCAGCCCCGGAGTATCCCAGTGGGCACTGGCTTGCCCTGGCTCCCAGCCTGCTCTGAGTGGGGCAGGGGAGGGTCTATGGGCTCACACACTCAGTGTGAAGCACAGAGCCCACGGGACCCGCCCCTGCCCCACTGAGTGGGACCTCCCCTCCCCCCCAAGTGTGACCCCGAAGGGACCCGTTCCTAAGCCCACCGAGCCCAGGCGCGTCCCCCTCAGCCTCCCGCCCTGGTGCTAGGAGGCTGCTCTCCTGGGCCTGCCCGTCCAGTGTGGATACGCCCCAGAGCCTGCGGCCCACTCAGCTCTCCCTGCTGGGCCCCACTGGACCCCTCCCCCGCACGCTGTGCTGGGGGGCTCAGCCCAGAGGGATTGGGGCAGCCCCTGGGGGCTCCTATCACAGCAGGGGCCTGGCTTGGCCCCCAGGGAAGGGCTGCGTGGCCCCAGAGAGCAGGGAGCCCTGGGCAGGAGGCAGGGCCTGGCCTGGCGCGTTGCCCATGCTCACTGGGGTCTGTCCCGCAGGATCGGCCCGCCAAGCCGCCGAGGACAAAGGGCGAGGGTGAGTGTCCGGCGGGGGCGGGGGGTGCCGGGCGCGTGCCTGCCTGGCCGAGGCGTCGCTGGCCCACGCCGCACAGGGCAGGAGAGGCAGCAGGGAACTGGCCTCTGCTGGGTGTGATGGGGGCAGGAGGGAAACGTCCCACCCCCTGGGCAGCTCCCCCGCTCTGCACTTGCCTTGCAGGGACAGCAGCCGATGGAGAGCCCTGTCACTTCCCCTTCCGCTACCAGCGCAAGATGCACCATTCCTGCCTGTGGGGCGGCCCGCACGGCCCCCGGCCCTGGTGAGAGCCGTCTGCCCCTCCTCAGCCCCACACGCCCCGGCCCCAGGAGGGGGCAGCCGGCAGCGCTCTCGGGCAGGCTGCGGGGGCAGGGCAGGATGGCTGTGACGGCGAGTCGGGGTCCCCTGGTCCTGCCCCCCTGGAGCAGCCAGAACAGACCCCACCAGCCGGTAGAACAGGGGGGTTTATTGCTCCTCCAGGACCCCGCCCAGCACAGACGGGACGTGGCTACAGGAGTCAGGGCCAGGCAGCCTCAGCCCCCTGGGGTGGGGGGTCCATCGCCCCCAGGCCCTCAGCTTAGGCTGTTCCCTTCATGTTTTTCCTAGTCCCAAACGGCCTCACTCCCAGCCCTGCCCCCAGCCAGGTGCCCCCCTCCGCCCCCCTCCCTTTGTCTCCCCCTGGGGAAGAGCCTTGTTACCTGCTCAGGCCGGGCCTGGGTGTCTGGGCCATACACACGTGGGAATCGCACCTCAGTGCAGCCGGGGGGGTCCCGGTCACAGAGCAGACAGCCCCCCCTCTGTGCCCCCGACTCGCACAGGTAGAGAGCAGGGGGAGCAGAGCGCGCTGGGGAGCTGGGACCAGTACGGCCCCTCACGCCGGCCGGGCTTGCCCTGGGCCCTGGGCCCTGCCTCACTGTTGCCTCCTGACAGGTGCGCCACGACCCCGAACTACGACTGGGACCACAAGTGGACTCTCTGTGGGGAGGACAAGAGAGTGACAGGTGCGGTGTCCAATGGGAGCCCAGACAACCCGCTGCGGGGCAAGGGATATGGTTTCCCTGTGCCAGCCCCCTGGGGTGCTGCACCCGCTGGCACCCTGGGCTACCCAGTATTGTGCACCCCGGCTCATGCCCCTGGGCGCCTCCTCCCTTGTGCCTAGAACCTCTGTGCCCATGTGGGGCTGCCCCCATGCCCGAGTGCTGCCCCGGCATGCGCCCTGCAGGCTGCGAGGGGGGCTGGGGCGGGGCAGGGTGCGCTGGGCAGCCGGGGCGCTTGGTACTGCTCCGTGCACCACCACTCAGCCCCTGGGCGCCCCCTGGAGAAAGCTCCCCCCCGGCGCCCCTCTGCCAGCGAGGGGCAGCCGGGGCTTTGGTGCCCTGCGTGGTCCCCACCAAGCCAGCCCTGGATCCACCATGGGTTCCCCCGGCTCCGCCCAGCCCAGCTAGTGCCCCTGGCCTGCTGGGCCTTCTCTGTCTGCAGATCCCTGCAAGCCGAACCCCTGTGAGAACGGAGGGGCCTGCACGGGCACCGGGGGCGGCTACCGCTGCGTGTGCCCTGCCCCCTTCCACGGCCGGCACTGCCAGAAAGGTGAGTGGGCCCGGCCCACTGCAGGGGGTGGGGGCCCGGGCCAGCTGCCGCCACAGCCCCTGGCCTGCCAGCCCAGGCCCGTGACGCGGTGGGGGGGCTGCTCTGTGGGTGAGTGGGGCCCAGCGGGGGACGGGCCCCTGAGCCAAGCCTCGTAGGCACTGGCCTGGCCCGGGAAGGGGTGGGGCTGCCTGGGGGGTGAGTGACCGGCTGGGGAGGAGGATGAGCTGGGGGGGGGTCAGGGGCCCTTGAACCCCTCCCCCAGGAGGGATCGGGCTGTCCACCCCCAGGGCATCCTGCTGCCATCGCCCGCGTCCCGGAGACCCAGTAAACCTGCTCTACGTGCTGCCCGACAGTCCCAGCTGGCTGCGGCCGGGGGCTCCCCGCTGCACCGTCACAAGGCCACGCTCGCAGCAGGACCTGGCTGAAGGACAGAGCCCCCCACACGTGAGACCCATGCACAGCCCCCTACTGGGCCCAGCTGCCTCATGCCAGCCCTGCCTCACCGGGCTGGTCCAGAAGCAGCCCTGGGAACCGGGGGCAGGAGCTGGACTGGCCAAAGCAGGTGGCAAGGGGGGACTGGGCGGGGCCCAGGCTCATCCACCCACTGGCCCCCCAGCTTTTGCAGAGAGCTGTTTGGAAGAGCAGCTGCTGGCGTATTTCCCCCCCGGAGCGAGGTGGCTGCGGTCTCGCCCCCCCGGAGTGGAGGAGTGCCACTGTGCAGGCGGGAAGGCGGTCTGCCGGCCAGCCCACGGCACCGGTGAGAGCTGTCCCCACATGGGAGGCTCGCCCAGGGTGTGGGGCAGGACGCTGTAGGCTGGGCAGTGCCAGCCCCTGGAGGCAGCCCTGACCTCGGTCTCTGCTCCGCAGCGTGTGCCACCAACCCCTGTGCCAACGGTGGGCTCTGCGTGGCAGTGAAGCGGGAGCAGGTCTGCAGCTGCCCGAGCGGCTACCTCGGGCCGTTCTGCGACACAGGTACTGGCAGCCAGAGCCTGCCCCAGGGCGCACAGCACGGCCGGGCCGGGGCCGCGGAGCCAGAAGCAGCACTCCGGGCAGCCGGCCTCCCAGAGCCTGGGGGCAGGGCAGGGCCGCGTGGAGAGGCATCCGCTGATGGGCTCTTTCCTCCCCAGTCCAGGGGCAGGCCTGCTACAGCGGGCGCGGGCTCCTGTACCGGGGCATGGCCAACACCACCCTCTCAGGGGCCCAGTGCCTGCCCTGGGACTCCGACCTGCTGGCCCACGAGTTCTCCACCCGCTCCATGCCACACGCCCGCCGCTGGGGCCTGGGCAGCCACGCCTTCTGCAGGTGAGTGGGGCGGGCAGCCGGCAGGCAGGGTGCTAAGTGCTGGGCTGCCCTGCTGGAGCCCGCTGATGGGGGTCTCCCCGCAGGAACCCCGATAACGACACCCGTCCCTGGTGCTACATGCTGAGGGAGGGGCAGCTCCTGTGGGAGTTCTGCAGTGTCCCGCCCTGCGAGCCTCATGCAGGTAGGTCTGCAGATCTCGGGGGGGGGGGGGGGAGCCTGGAGTGACTGGCTGTTCCCCGCAGGGGCTGTGGAAGCAGGCGGCCAGGCGGGGGCCGTGCCCACGAGCAGCAGCGCCAGCCCTGCCCAGGCCTGCGGGCAGCAGTACAAGAAGAGCGTGTCGGCGCGGAGCCGCATTGTGGGCGGCCTGGTGGCCCTGGCCGCCTCCCACCCCTACCTGGCAGCCCTCCACCTGGGGCAGCGCTTCTGCGGGGGAACCCTCATCGCCTCCTGCTGGGTGCTGACGGCGGCGCACTGTCTGCAGCACAGGCAAGGCCCCGCGCCGCGCCGGGGGGGAGGGGAGCCGCGCCGCGCCGGGGGGGAGGGGAGCCGCGCCGGGTGGCCCTTCCTGGCTGCTGACTGGTCATGCCCTGCAGGCCGAATGTCTCCCACATCTCCGTGGGGCTGGGGCGGATCCACTACAACAGCAGCACCCAGGGCTCTGCGGAGCTGGGCGCTCAGAGCTACGTGCTGCACGAGAACTACTCTCAGGTCACCCAGAGGCACGACATCGGTGAGCGCCCATCCCCCGCTGCACCCATCCCCCCAACATCGGTGAGCGCCCATCCCCCACTGCACCCATCCCCCCAACATCGGTGAGCGCCCATCCCCCGCTGCACCCATCCCCCCATCGGTGAGCGCCCATCCCCCGCTGCACCCATCCCCCCAACATCGGTGAGCGCCCATCCCCCGCTGCACCCATCCCCCGCTGCACCCATCCACCCCCAACATCGGTGAGCGCCCATCCCCCGCTGCACCCATCCCCCCAACATCAGTGAGCGCCCATCCCCCGCTGCACCCATCCCCCCCCAACATCGGTGAGCGCCCATCCCCCGGCTGCACCCATCCACCCCCAACATCGGTGAGCGCCCATTCCCCGCTGCACCCATCCACCCCCAACATCGGTGAGCGCCCATTCCCCGCTGCACCCATCCCCCCAACATCGGTGAGCGCCCATCCCCCACTGCACCCATCCCCCCCAACATTGGTGAGCGCCCATCCCCCGCTGCACCCATCCACCCCCAACATCGGTGAGCGCCCATCCCCCGCTGCACCCATCCCCCCAACATCGGTGAGCGCCCATCCCCCGCTGCACCCATCCCCCCAACATCGGTGAGCGCCCATCCCCCGCTGCACCCATCCCCCCCAACATCGGTGAGCGCCCATCCCCCACTGCACCCATCCCCCCAACATCGGTGAGCGCCCATCCCCCGCTGCACCCATCCCCCCCAACATTGGTGAGAGCCCATCCCCCCGTGCCACGACATCGGTGAGCGCCCATTCCCTGCTGCGCCCATCCCCCCCATCAGTGACCACCCATCCCCCGCAACGCCCACCCCACCCCACGGCAGACAGTGGTGAACACCACGGCCCCTCCCCTGGCCTCACTCCCTGCTGCTTCCCTAGCCTTGGTGCGCTTGAGGGAGCAGGCCCCCGGCCGCTGTGCCGAGCTCTCCCGCTCCATCCTGCCCGCCTGCCTGCCCAGCCCCCGGGAGCCGCTCAACGCCAGCAGGCCCTGCGAGATCGCCGGCTGGGGCCACCTGTACGAAGGTGAGTGGGGGCTTTGCCAGGCCCCGCCCACTCAGCCCAGCTGCTCCCCGCGGTGCCGGTGGACTCCAGCCCGCGCCCCTTGCTGTGGCTCCGGAGCACCAGGGTCCGGGGGCCGGTCGGGGCTGCCCACCTGCCTCTCTTCCCCGCAGGGGCAGAGGCGCTGTCCGGGGAGCTGCAGGAAGCTGTGCTCCCCATTGTCCCCCATGAGCTGTGCTGCTCCCCCGGGCTGCATGGGGCCCGGGTCACCGCGGACATGCTGTGTGCCGGCTACCTGGAGGGGGGGACCGACGCCTGCCAGGTGAAACACCGGGCTCATCTCTGGGGAACCCACCCACGGGAGACAGGCCACGGCTGATTTCCCACTGCGTCCACCCACAGCCCCCTACACTGGGAGCTCCCCCCCATGTGCCACCCCCCCCACAGGGCCCCCTACACTGGGAGCTCCCCCCCATCTGCCACCCCCCCCACAGGGCCCCCTACACTGGGAGCTCCCCCCCATCTGCCACCCCCCCAGCAGGGCCCCCTACACTGGGAGCTCCCCCCCATCTGCCACCCCCCCAGCAGGGCCCCCTACACTGGGAGCTCCCCCCCATCTGCCACCCCCCCAGCAGGGCCCCCTACACTGGGAGCTCCCCCCCATCTGCCACCCCCCCAGCAGGGCCCCCTACACTGGGAGCTCCCCCCCATCTGCCACCCCCCCCACAGGGCCCCCTACACTGGGAGCTCCCCCCCATCTGCCACCCCCCCAGCAGGGCCCCCTACACTGGGAGCTCCCCCCCATCTGCCACCCCCCCCCCCAGCAGGGCCCCCTACACTGGGAGCTCCCCCCCATCTGCCACCCCCCCAGCAGGGCCCCCTACACTGGGAGCTCCCCCCCATCTGCCACCCCCCCAGCAGGGCCCCCTACACTGGGAGCTCCCCCCCATCTGCCACCCCCCCAGCAGGGCCCCCTACACTGGGAGCTCCCCCCCATCTGCCACCCCCCCAGCAGGGCCCCCTACACTGGGAGCTCCCCCCCATCTGCCACCCCCAGTGCCGGCCCGGCCCAGCCCGGCTGCGAGGGAGGAGCAGGGCCGGCACTGAGCTGTCCTCGTGCTGCAGGGAGACTCTGGCGGGCCCTTGGTGTGCGAGGAGCAGGGCCGGGCCACGCTGCGTGGGATCATCAGCTGGGGCGTGGGCTGTGGAGAGCAGAGCAAGCCTGGCGTCTACACCAACGTGGCCCGCTACCTGCCCTGGATCCAGGCCCACCTCGGCCAGGCGCCCGCGCAATAAACCTGCCCACCCCTGGCTGGGTCTCTGCGTCTCCCGGCTCGGGGCCTGCGCCCTGCGGTGGCTGGGATTCAGGGAGGGACGGAGCCACCCCTGCCCTGAAAGGGCCCCCACAGTGGGGCAGGAGGCGGAGGAGGGCATGTGGGTGCAAACCTCCCCCAAGCTTCGGCAAGGGCTGAGCTCCACCCCCACCCTGGGACTAGGCCCTGTACTCTTGGGTGGCTCTGTCGTCCGTCCGTGTCCTCCCCCCGCCGGCAGTGGGGGCCTCACTGCGCCTGGCGGCTCTGACCCCCCCGTGCAGTGGGGGCCTCGCTGCGCCTGGCGGCTCTGACCCCCCCGTGCAGTGGGGGCCTCGCTGCGCCTGGCGGCTCTGACCCCCCCGTGCAGTGGGGGCCTCGCTGCGCCTGGCGGCTCTGACCCCCCCGTGCAGTGGGGGCCTCGCTGCGCCTGGCGGCTCTGACCCCCCCGTGCAGTGGGGGCCTCGCTGCGCCTGGCGGCTCTGACCCCCCCGTGAAGTGGGGGCCTCCCTGCGCCTGGCGGCTCTGACCCCCCCGTGCAGTGGGGGCCTCGCTGCGCCTGGCGGCTCTGACCCCCCCCCGTGCAGTGGGGGCCTCGCTGCGCCTGGCGGCTCTGACCCCCCCGTGCAGTGGGGGCCTCGCTGCGCCTGGCGGCTCTGACCCCTCCGTGCAGTGGGGGCCTCGCTGCGCCTGGCGGCTCTGACCCCCCCGTGCAGTGGGGGCCTCGCTGCGCCTGGCGGCTCTGACCCCCCCCCGTGCAGTGGGGGCCTCGCTGCGCCTGGCGGCTCTGACCCCCCCGTGCAGTGGGGGCCTCGCTGCGCCTGGCGGCTCTGACCCCCCCGTGCAGTGGGGGCCTCGCTGCGCCTGGCGGCTCTGACCCCCCCGTGCAGTAGGGGCCTCGCTGCGCCTGGCGGCTCTGACCCCCCCGTGCAGTGGGGGCCTCGCTGCGCCTGGCGGCTCTGACCCCCCCGTGCAGTGGGGGTCTCGCTGCGCCTGGCGGCTCTGACCCCCCCGTGCAGTGGGGGCCTCGCTGCGCCTGGCGGCTCTGACCCCCCCCGTGCAGTGGGGGCCTCGCTGCGCCTGGCGGCTCTGACCCCCCCGTGCAGTGGGGGCCTCGCTGCGCCTGGCGGCTCTGACCCCCCCCCGTGCAGTGGGGGCCTCGCTGCACCTGGCGGCTCTGACCCCCCCCCCGTGCAGTGGGGGCCTCGCTGCGCCTGGCGGCTCTGACCCCCCCCCGTGCAGTGGGGGTCTCGCTGCGCCTGGCGGCTCTGACCCCCCCGTGCAGTGGGGGCCTCGCTGCACCTGGCGGCTCTGACCCCCCCCGTGCAGTGGGGGCCTCGCTGCGCCTGGCGGCTCTGACCCCCCCCGTGCAGTGGGGGTCTCGCTGCGCCTGGCGGCTCTGACCCCCCCGTGCAGTGGGGGCCTCGCTGCGCCTGGCGGCTCTGACCCCCCCCCGTGCAGTGGGGGCCTCGCTGCGCCTGGCGGCTCTGACCCCCCCGTGCAGTGGGGGCCTCGCTGCGCCTGGCGGCTCTGACCCCCCCGTGCAGTGGGGGTCTCGCTGCGCCTGGCGGCTCTGACCCCCCCGTGCAGTGGGGGCCTCGCTGCGCCTGGCGGCTCTGACCCCCCCGTGCAGTGGGGGCCTCGCTGCGCCTGGCGGCTCTGACCCCCCCGTGCAGTGGGGGCCTCGCTGCGCCTGGCGGCTCTGACCCCCCCCGTGCAGTGGGGGCCTCGCTGCGCCTGGCGGCTCTGACCCCCCCGTGCAGTGGGGGCCTCGCTGCGCCTGGCGGCTCTGACCCCCCCCGTGCAGTGGGGGCCTCGCTGCGCCTGGCGGCTCTGACCCCCCCGTGCAGTGGGGGCCTCGCTGCGCCTGGCGGCTCTGACCCCCCCAGCAGTGGGGGCCTCGCTGCGCCTGGCGGCTCTGACCCCCCCGTGCAGTGGGGGCCTCGCTGCGCCTGGCGGCTCTGACCCCCCCGTGCAGTGGGGGCCTCGCTGCGCCTGGCGGCTCTGACCCCCCCGTGCAGTGGGGGCCTCGCTGCGCCTGGCGGCTCTGACCCCCCCGTGCAGTGGGGGCCTCGCTGCGCCTGGCGGCTCTGACCCCCCCCCCGTGCAGTGGGGGCCTCGCTGCGCCTGGCGGCTCTGACCCCCCCCCCGTGCAGTGGGGGCCTCGCTGCGCCTGGCGGCTCTGACCCCCCCAGCAGTGGGGGCCTCGCTGCGCCTGGCGGCTCTGACCCCCCCGTGCAGTGGGGGCCTCGCTGCGCCTGGCGGCTCTGACCCCCCCGTGCAGTGGGGGCCTCGCTGCGCCTGGCGGCTCTGACCCCCCCGTGAAGTGGGGGCCTCGCTGCGCCTGGCGGCTCTGACCCCCCCGTGCAGTGGGGGCCTCGCTGCGCCTGGCGGCTCTGACCCCCCCCGTGCAGTGGGGGCCTCGCTGCGCCTGGCGGCTCTGACCCCCCCGTGCAGTGGGGGCCTCGCTGCGCCTGGCGGCTCTGACCCCCCCCGTGCAGTGGGGGTCTCGCTGCGCCTGGCGGCTCTGACCCCCCCGTGCAGTGGGGGCCTCGCTGCGCCTGGCGGCTCTGACCCCCCCCCGTGCAGTGGGGGCCTCGCTGCGCCTGGCGGCTCTGACCCCCCCGTGCAGTGGGGGCCTCGCTGCGCCTGGCGGCTCTGACCCCCCCGTGCAGTGGGGGTCTCGCTGCGCCTGGCGGCTCTGACCCCCCCGTGCAGTGGGGGCCTCGCTGCGCCTGGCGGCTCTGACCCCCCCGTGCAGTGGGGGCCTCGCTGCGCCTGGCGGCTCTGACCCCCCCGTGCAGTGGGGGCCTCGCTGCGCCTGGCGGCTCTGACCCCCCCGTGCAGTGGGGGCCTCGCTGCGCCTGGCGGCTCTGACCCCCCCCGTGCAGTGGGGGCCTCGCTGCGCCTGGCGGCTCTGACCCCCCCGTGCAGTGGGGGCCTCGCTGCGCCTGGCGGCTCTGACCCCCCCGTGCAGTGGGGGCCTCGCTGCGCCTGGCGGCTCTGACCCCCCCGTGCAGTGGGGGCCTCGCTGCGCCTGGCGGCTCTGACCCCCCCGTGCAGTGGGGGCCTCGCTGCGCCTGGCGGCTCTGACCCCCCCGTGCAGTGGGGGCCTCGCTGCGCCTGGCGGCTCTGACCCCCCCCGTGCAGTGGGGGCCTCGCTGCGCCTGGCGGCTCTGACCCCCCCGTGCAGTGGGGGCCTCGTTGCGCCTGGCGGCTCTGACCCCCCCCCGTGCAGTGGGGGCCTCGCTGCGCCTGGCGGCTCTGACCCCCCCCCCGTGCAGTGGGGGCCTCGCTGCGCCTGGCGGCTCTGACCCCCCCCCCGTGCAGTGGGGGCCTCGCTGCGCCTGGCGGCTCTGACCCCCCCAGCAGTGGGGGCCTCGCTGCGCCTGGCGGCTCTGACCCCCCCGTGCAGTGGGGGCCTCGCTGCGCCTGGCAGCTCTGACCCCCCCGTGCAGTGGGGGCCTCGCTGCGCCTGGCGGCTCTGACCCCCCCGTGCAGTGGGGGCCTCGCTGCGCCTGGCGGCTCTGACCTCCCCCGTGCAGTGGGGGCCTCGCTGCGCCTGGCGGCTCTGACCCCCCCGTGCAGTAGGGGCCTCGCTGCGCCTGGCGGCTCTGACCCCCCCGTGAAGTGGGGGCCTCGCTGCGCCTGGCGGCTCTGACCCCCCCGTGCAGTGGGGGCCTCGCTGCGCCTGGCGGCTCTGACCCCCCCCGTGCAGTGGGGGCCTCGCTGCGCCTGGCGGCTCTGACCCCCCCGTGCAGTGGGGGCCTCACTGCGCCTGGCGGCTCTGACCCCCCCAGCCATGGGGGTCTCGCTGCGCCTGGCTCTGTGGGCCCATGAGGGGAAGCTCCCTGTGGGCTGGGCCCTGGCCCAGAGCTGCCCTGCTGCACCCCACTTCCAGGAGCCCAGCAGCTGGTTTGAGTTTGGGAGTTTTCTATCCTGAGCCACAAGCCGGCTTGCGCCAGACCCGGCCCCCTTTAGCCCTTACCTGCCCACTGTGGGGAGGGGGCTCCTCCGCCTGTCCCTGAGCCTGCTCCTCCCCAGTGCCCGCCCCTGCCCTGGGAATCCCCGGTGCCCTACAAAAGCCCCGGCCCACAGCAAGCAGCTTAGTCTTTAAGGTGCCCGTCACAGCACCCCCCACTGGTCATGCAGGGATCTCCACGCCTGCCTCAGAGCCCCTGGTCCCTTGAGTGTCCTAGGGCAGTGCCCCACCCACTGGGGCCCTCCCCTCCCAGGGACCCCCCAGTCGCCCTGTACCCACCTTGCCTCAGTCATCATCTGGCCCCACCTCAGGAGCAACCCGCAGCCTAAAATGGCCACTCAGCATTGGCAGGGGTGTGGACTGGCTGCCTTCTCTCCTGGCTGTCCTCCTGCAGCCCATCCGCTCAGGCCTTGCCTCAGGCCCCTGCAACCTGGAGTGAGGACAGAGCCAGCCTCTCCCCAGACACACCCTGGGACACCTCCCTGGCACCCAGCTCCCTGCTGCTCCCCAAGCACAGCCAGAGGCTCTGTCTACATTGGCATGATTTTGCGCTAAAACTTGCTGCCTGTCTACACCAGCAGGGAGTTCAGCGCAAGAACCCTGCCGTTCTACTGTGTGAAATCAGGGCTCCCTGTGCAAGAAATATGATGCACCCGCTCAGGGATAAGCCCTCTTGTGCAACAGGCAACATGAATTTCTTGCACAAGAGGCCAGTGCGGTCAGGCAACATGAATTTCTTGCGCAAGAGGCCAGTGCGGTCAGGCAACATGAATTTCTTGCACAAGAGGCCAGTGCGGTCAGGCAACATGAATTTCTTGCACAAGAGGCCAGTGCAGACAGGCAACATGAATTTCTTGCACAAGAGGCCAGTGCAGTCAGGCAACATGAATTTCTTGCACAAGAGGCCAGTGCGGTCAGGCAACATGAATTTCTTGCACAAGAGGCCAGTGCAGTCAGGCAACATGAATTTCTTGCACAAGAGGCCAGTGCGGTCAGGCAACATGAATTTCTTGCACAAGAGGCCAGTGCGGACAGGCAACATGAATTTCTTGCACAAGAGGCCAGTGCGGTCAGGCAACATGAATTTCTTGCACAAGAGGCCAGTGCAGTCAGGCAACATGAATTTCTTGCGCAAGAGGCCAGTGCGGTCAGGCAACATGAATTTCTTGCGCAAGAGGCCAGTGCAGTCAGGCAACATGAATTTCTTGCACAAGAGGCCAGTGCGGTCAGGCAACATGAATTTCTTGCACAAGAGGCCAGTGCAGTCAGGCAACATGAATTTCTTGCACAAGAGGCCAGTGCAGTCAGGCAACATGAATTTCTTGCACAAGAGGCCAGTGCGGACAGGCAACATGAATTTCTTGCGCAAGAGGCCAGTGCAGACAGGCAACATGAATTTCTTGCGCAAGAGGCCAGTGCAGTCAGGCAACATGAATTTCTTGCGCAAGAGGCCAGTGCAGTCAGGCAACATGAATTTCTTGCACAAGAGGCCAGTGCGGTCAGGCAACATGAATTTCTTGCGCAAGAGGCCAGTGCGGTCAGGCAACATGAATTTCTTGCACAAGAGGCCAGTGCAGTCAGGCAACATGAATTTCTTGCGCAAGAGGCCAGTGCGGTCAGGCAACATGAATTTCTTGCACAAGAGGCCAGTGCAGTCAGGCAACATGAATTTCTTGCACAAGAGGCCAGTGCGGTCAGGCAACATGAATTTCTTGCACAAGAGGCCAGTGCAGTCAGGCAACATGAATTTCTTGCACAAGAGGCCAGTGCAGTCAGGCAACATGAATTTCTTGCACAAGAGGCCAGTGCGGTCAGGCAACATGAATTTCTTGCGCAAGAGGCCAGTGCGGTCAGGCAACATGAATTTCTTGCGCAAGAGGCCAGTGCAGTCAGGCAACATGAATTTCTTGCACAAGAGGCCAGTGCAGACAGGCAACATGAATTTCTTGCACAAGAGGCCAGTGCAGACAGGCAACATGAATTTCTTGCGCAAGAGGCCAGTGCGGTCAGGCAACATGAATTTCTTGCACAAGAGGCCAGTGCAGTCAGGCAACATGAATTTCTTGCACAAGAGGCCAGTGCAGTCAGGCAACATGAATTTCTTGCACAAGAGGCCAGTGCGGACAGGCAACATGAATTTCTTGCACAAGAGGCCAGTGCGGTCAGGCAACATGAATTTCTTGCGCAAGAGGCCAGTGCAGTCAGGCAACATGAATTTCTTGCGCAAGAGGCCAGTGCGGTCAGGCAACATGAATTTCTTGCGCAAGAGGCCAGTGCGGTCAGGCAACATGAATTTCTTGCACAAGAGGCCAGTGCAGACAGGCAACATGAATTTCTTGCACAAGAGGCCAGTGCGGACAGGCAACATGAATTTCTTGCGCAAGAGGCCAGTGCGGTCAGGCAACATGAATTTCTTGCACAAGAGGCCAGTGCAGTCAGGCAACATGAATTTCTTGCACAAGAGGCCAGTGCAGTCAGGCAACATGAATTTCTTGCGCAAGAGGCCAGTGCAGTCAGGCAACATGAATTTCTTGCACAAGAGGCCAGTGCAGTCAGGCAACATGAATTTCTTGCGCAAGAGGCCAGTGCAGTCAGGCAACATGAATTTCTTGCGCAAGAGGCCAGTGCAGTCAGGCAACATGAATTTCTTGCACAAGAGGCCAGTGCAGTCAGGCAACATGAATTTCTTGCGCAAGAGGCCAGTGCAGTCAGGCAACATGAATTTCTTGTGCAAGAGGCCAGTGCAGTCAGGCAACATGAATTTCTTGCGCAAGAGGCCAGTGCAGTCAGGCAACATGAATTTCTTGCACAAGAGGCCAGTGCAGTCAGGCAACATGAATTTCTTGTGCAAGAGGCCAGTGCAGTCAGGCAACATGAATTTCTTGCGCAAGAGGCCAGTGCAGTCAGGCAACATGAATTTCTTGCGCAAGAGGCCAGTGCAGACAGGCAACATGAATTTCTTGCGCTCGAAAGCCCGATGGTTAAAATGGCCACCAGAGCTTTCTTGCACAAGAGAGCGTCCACACTGGCACAGACGCGTTAGTGCAAGGCACATCTCTTGCGCATGGCACATGCCAGTGGAGACGCTCTCTTGCTTGAACACAAAAACTCCTGCATTAAAGAGTATTTGCGCAAATCTTGCCAATGTAGACGTAGCCTGCGTGTCTGCTTCCCTCCCGCCTGGATCCTTATTTATACAGCCCCAGCCAGGCCCGAATTGGCTGTATCTGCTCCAGCAGCAGGCTCCAGGCTCGCCCAGAGCTGGGTTTAACCCTTACAGGGCCAGTGGGGGCAGACGCCCTGTCACAGCCCCCGGACTCCACCCTGGGACTGTGAGTCCAAGGGCTGGGGGGGGGGGCACAACCTGCCCTGTGTCCTGCTGCCAGGGCAAACAGCTCCGGCCTGGGGCTGCCTCTGCTGGCCGGCCATGGCACTAGTCCCCCAGGGCTGCTCACAGCAATGCTCAGCCATGGCCTGGGGCCCACGGGCCCCATTGGCCCAGAAGCAGCCCCAGCCAGCCCAGAGCGGACTGTGGAGAGCAGGCCCCGGGGCCAGAGTCTGTCCCGGCCTGTGCGTCCCTCTTATTAAGCAAATGGCCTGGTTGCACTTTAGAGACAAACAAAACACGTCGCTGGGATCACGCGCTTCCCTGGGCTCGGCCCACTCAATGCGGCTCATGCGAAGAGCTGGGCGGCACCGCGGACGCTCGCGAGCTGCTCGTCTGTCCGGCGCGTCCCGCCCCGGCTGGCGGGTTTTCTCTGTCGCAGACGAACTCGGCGACCCCTGACGCTCGTTCATTAAAAACACCCCAAAGCAGCAGTGCTGAGCACTCCTGCAAACTGCAATTGGCAGCCAATCTCCAGCCCGCCTGCCCACTGCCTGGGCCACCCACCCCAGCATCCCAGGGCTCCTCCCCGAGGCTGTGCTACGAGGTCCAGAACCCTGCTGGAAATGCTCTAGCAAGGGCCCAGCTGTGGGGGATGGGGGCTGGGTCCAGCCCAGGGCACTGGCACAGTCTGGCTAAGGGCGGGGGGGTGCCAGGCCCAGCCCAGGGCACGGGCACAGTCTGGCTAAGGGCGGGGGGGTGCCAGGCCCAGCCCAGGGCACTGGCGCAGTCTGGCTAAGGGCGGGGGGGTGCCAGGCCCAGCCCAGGGCACTGGCACAGTCTGGCTAAGGGCGGGGGGGTGCCAGGCCCAGCCCAGGGCACTGGCACAGTCTGGCTAAGGGCGGGGGGGTGCCAGGCCCAGCCCAGGGCACTGGCACAGTCTGGCTAAGGGCGGGGGGTTGCCAGGCCCAGCCCAGGGCACTGGCACAGTCTGGCTAAGGGCGGGGGGGTGCCAGGCCCAGCCCAGGGCACTGGCACAGTCTGGCTAAGGGCGGGGGGGTGCCAGGCCCAGCCCAGGGCACTGGCACAGTCTGGCTAAGGGCGGGGGGGTGCCAGGCCCAGCCCAGGGCACTGGCACAGTCTGGCTAAGGGCGGGGGGGTGCCAGGCCCAGCCCAGGGCACTGGCACAGTCTGGCTAAGGGCGGGGCGGTGCCAGGCCCAGCCCAGGGCACTGGCACAGTCTGGCTAAGGGCGGGGGGGTGCCAGGCCCAGCCCAGGGCACTGGCACAGTCTGGCTAAGGGCGGGGGGGTGCCAGGCCCAGCCCAGGGCACTGGCACAGTCTGGCTAAGGGCGGGGGCGGTGCCAGGCCCAGCCCAGGGCACTGGCGCAGTCTGGCTAAGGGCGGGGGGGTGCCAGGCCCAGCCCAGGGCACTGGCACAGTCTGGCTAAGGGCGGGGGGGTGCCAGGCCTAGCCCAGGGCACTGGCACAGTCTGGCTAAGGGCGGGGGCGGTGCCAGGCCCAGCCCAGGGCACTGGCACAGTCTGGCTAAGGGCGGGGGGGTGCCAGGCCAAGCCCAGGGCACTGGCGCAGTCTGGCTAAGGGCGGGGCGGTGCCAGGCCCAGCCCAGGGCACTGGCACAGTCTGGCTAAGGGCGGGGGGGTGCCAGGCCTAGCCCAGGGCACTGGCGGAGTCTGGCTAAGGGCGGGGGGGTGCCAGGCCCAGCCCAGGGCACTGGCACAGTCTGGCTAAGGGCGGGGGGGTGCCAGGCCCAGCCCAGGGCACTGGCACAGTCTGGCTAAGGGCGGGGGGGTGCCAGGCCCAGCCCAGGGCACTGGCGCAGTCTGGCTAAGGGCGGGGGGGTGCCAGGCCCAGCCCAGGGCACTGGCGCAGTCTGGCTAAGGGCGGGGGGGTGCCAGGCCCAGCCCAGGGCACTGGCGCAGTCTGGCTAAGGGCGGGGGGGTGCCAGGCCCAGCCCAGGGCACTGGCACAGTCTGGCTAAGGGCGGGGGGGTGCCAGGCCCAGCCCAGGGCACTGGCGCAGTCTGGCTAAGGGCAGGGGGGGGTGCCAGGCCCAGCCCAGGGCACTGGCGCAGACTGGCTAAGGGCGGGGGGGTGCCAGGCCCAGCCCAGGGCACTGGCGCAGTCTGGCTAAGGGCGGGGGGGTGCCAGGCCCAGCCCAGGGCACTGGCACAGTCTGGCTAAGGGCGGGGGGGTGCCAGGCCCAGCCCAGGGCACTGGCACAGTCTGGCTAAGGGCGGGGGGGTGCCAGGCCCAGCCCAGGGCACTGGCACAGTCTGGCTAAGGGCGGGGGGGTGCCAGGCCCAGCCCAGGGCACTGGCGCAGTCTGGCTAAGGGCGGGGGGGTGCCAGGCCCAGCCCAGGGCACTGGCGCAGTCTGGCTAAGGGCGGGGGGGTGCCAGGCCCAGCCCAGGGCACTGGCGCAGTCTGGCTAAGGGCGGGGGGGTGCCAGGCCCAGCCCAGGGCACTGGCACAGTCTGGCTAAGGGCGGGGGGGTGCCAGGCCCAGCCCAGGGCACTGGCACAGTCTGGCTAAGGGCGGGGGGGTGCCAGGCCCAGCCCAGGGCACTGGCACAGTCTGGCTAAGGGGGCGGTGCCAGGTCCAGCCCAGGGCACTGGCACAGTCTGGCTAAGGGCGGGGCGGTGCCAGGCCCAGCCCAGGGCACTGGCGCAGTCTGGCTAAGGGCGGGGGGGTGCCAGGCCCAGCCCAGGGCACTGGCGCAGTCTGGCTAAGGGCGGGGGGGTGCCAGGCCCAGCCCAGGGCACTGGCGCAGTCTGGCTAAGGGCGGGGGGGTGCCAGGCCCAGCCCAGGGCACTGGCACAGTCTGGCTAAGGGCGGGGCGGTGCCAGGCCCAGCCCAGGGCACTGGCACAGTCTGGCTAAGGGGGGGGGGGTGCCAGGCCCAGCCCAGGGCACTGGCACAGTCTGGCTAAGGGCGGGGGGGTGCCAGGCCCAGCCCAGGGCACTGGCACAGTCTGGCTAAGGGCGGGGGGGTGCCAGGCCCAGCCCAGGGCACTGGCACAGTCTGGCTAAGGGCGGGGGGGTGCCAGGCCCAGCCCAGGGCACTGGCACAGTCTGGCTAAGGGGGGGGGGGGGGGGGTGCCAGGCCCAGCCCAGGGCACTGGCACAGTCTGGCTAAGGGCGGGGGGGTGCCAGGCCCAGCCCAGGGCACTGGCACAGTCTGGCTAAGGGCGGGGGGCAGGCCCAGCCCAGGGCACTGGCGCAGTCTGGCTAAGGGCGGGGGGCTGCCAGGTCCAGCCCAGGGCACTGGCGCAGTCTGGCTAAGGGCGGGGGGGTGCCAGGCCCAGCCCAGGGCACTGGCACAGTCTGGCTAAGGGCGGGGGGGTGCCAGGCCCAGCCCAGGGCACTGGCGCAGTCTGGCTAAGGGCGGGGGGGTGCCAGGCCCAGCCCAGGGCACTGGCACAGTCTGGCTAAGGGCGGGGGGGTGCCAGGTCCAGCCCAGGGCACTGGCACAGTCTGGCTAAGGGCGGGGGGGTGCCAGGCCCAGCCCAGGGCACTGGCGCAGTCTGGCTAAGGGCGGGGGGGTGCCAGGCCCAGCCCAGGGCACTGGCGCAGTCTGGCTAAGGGCGGGGGGGTGCCAGGCCCAGCCCAGGGCACTGGCGCAGTCTGGCTAAGGGCGGGGGGGTGCCAGGCCCAGCCCAGGGCACTGGCGCAGTCTGGCTAAGGGCGGGGGGGTGCCAGGCCCAGCCCAGGGCACTGGCGCAGTCTGGCTAAGGGCGGGGGGGTGCCAGGCCCAGCCCAGGGCACTGGCGCAGTCTGGCTAAGGGCGGGGGGGTGCCAGGCCCAGCCCAGGGCACTGGCGCAGTCTGGCTAAGGGCGGGGGGGTGCCAGGCCCAGCCCAGGGCACTGGCACAGTCTGGCTAAGGGCGGGGGGTGCCAGGCCCAGCCCAGGGCACTGGCACAGTCTGGCTAAGGGCGGGGCGGTGCCAGGCCCAGCCCAGGGCACTGGCACAGTCTGGCTAAGGGCGGGGGCGGTGCCAGGCCCAGCCCAGGGCACTGGCACAGTCTGGCTAAGGGCGGGGGGGTGCCAGGCCCAGCCCAGGGCACTGGCGCAGTCTGGCTAAGGGCGGGGGGGTGCCAGGCCCAGCCCAGGGCACTGGCGCAGTCTGGCTAAGGGCGGGGGGGTGCCAGGCCCAGCCCAGGGCACTGGCGCAGTCTGGCTAAGGGCGGGGGGGTGCCAGGCCCAGCCCAGGGCACTGGCACAGTCTGGCTAAGGGCGGGGGGTGCCAGGCCCAGCCCAGGGCACTGGCACAGTCTGGCTAAGGGCGGGGGGGTGCCAGGCCCAGCCCAGGGCACTGGCACAGTCTGGCTAAGGGCGGGGGGGGTGCCAGGCCCAGCCCAGGGCACTGGCACAGTCTGGCTAAGGGCGGGGGGGTGCCAGGCCCAGCCCAGGGCACTGGCACAGTCTGGCTAAGGGCGGGGGGGTGCCAGGCCCAGCCCAGGGCACTGGCACAGTCTGGCTAAGGGCGGGGGGGTGCCAGGCCCAGCCCAGGGCACTGGCACAGTCTGGCTAAGGGCGGGGGGTGCCAGGCCCAGCCCAGGGCACTGGCACAGTCTGGCTAAGGGCGGGGGGTGCCAGGCCTAGCCCAGGGCACTGGCACAGTCTGGCTAAGGGCGGGGGGGGTGCCAGGCCCAGCCCAGGGCACTGGCACAGTCTGGCTAAGGGCGGGGGCGGTGCCAGGCCTAGCCCAGGGCACTGGCACAGTCTGGCTAAGGGCGGGGGGGTGCCAGGCCCAGCCCAGGGCACTGGCACAGTCTGGCTAAGGGCGGGGGGGTGCCAGGCCCAGCCCAGGGCACTGGCACAGTCTGGCTAAGGGCGGGGGGGTGCCAGGCCCAGCCCAGGGCACTGGCACAGTCTGGCTAAGGGCGGGGGGGTGCCAGGCCCAGCCCAGGGCACTGGCACAGACTGGCTAAGGGCGGGGGGGTGCCAGGTCCAGCCCAGGGCACTGGCACAGTCTGGCTAAGGGCGGGGCGGTGCCAGGCCCAGCCCAGGGCACTGGCACAGTCTGGCTAAGGGCGGGGGGGGTGCCAGGCCCAGCCCAGGGCACTGGCACAGTCTGGCTAAGGGCGGGGGGGTGCCAGGCCCAGCCCAGGGCACTGGCACAGTCTGGCTAAGGGCGGGGCGGTGCCAGGCCCAGCCCAGGGCACTGGCGCAGTCTGGCTAAGGGCGGGGGTGGTGCCAGGCCCAGCCCAGGGCACTGGCGCAGTCTGGCTAAGGGCGGGGGGGTGCCAGGCCCAGCCCAGGGCACTGGCACAGTCTGGCTAAGGGCGGGGGGGTGCCAGGCCCAGCCCAGGGCACTGGCACAGTCTGGCTAAGGGCGGGGGGGTGCCAGGCCCAGCCCAGGGCACTGGCACAGTCTGGCTAAGGGCGGGGGGGTGCCAGGCCCAGCCCAGGGCACTGGCACAGTCTGGCTAAGGGCGGGGGGGTGCCAGGCCCAGCCCAGGGCACTGGCACAGTCTGGCTAAGGGCGGGGGGGTGCCAGGCCCAGCGCAGGGCACTGGCACAGTCTGGCTAAGGGCGGGGGGGTGCCAGGCCCAGCGCAGGGCACTGGCACAGTCTGGCTAAGGGCGGGGGGGTGCCAGGCCCAGCCCAGGGCACTGGCGCAGTCTGGCTAAGGGCGGGGGGGTGCCAGGCCCAGCCCAGGGCACTGGCACAGTCTGGCTAAGGGCGGGGGGGTGCCAGGTCCAGCCCAGGGCACTGGCACAGTCTGGCTAAGGGCGGGGGGGTGCCAGGCCCAGCCCAGGGCACTGGCGCAGTCTGGCTAAGGGCGGGGGGGTGCCAGGCCCAGCCCAGGGCACTGGCGCAGTCTGGCTAAGGGCGGGGGGGTGCCAGGCCCAGCCCAGGGCACTGGCGCAGTCTGGCTAAGGGCGGGGGGGTGCCAGGCCCAGCCCAGGGCACTGGCGCAGTCTGGCTAAGGGCGGGGGGGTGCCAGGCCCAGCCCAGGGCACTGGCGCAGTCTGGCTAAGGGCGGGGGGGTGCCAGGCCCAGCCCAGGGCACTGGCGCAGTCTGGCTAAGGGCGGGGGGGTGCCAGGCCCAGCCCAGGGCACTGGCGCAGTCTGGCTAAGGGCGGGGGGGTGCCAGGCCCAGCCCAGGGCACTGGCACAGTCTGGCTAAGGGCGGGGGGGTGCCAGGTCCAGCCCAGGGCACTGGCACAGTCTGGCTAAGGGCGGGGGGGTGCCAGGCCCAGCCTAGGGCACTGGCACAGTCTGGCTAAGGGCGGGGGGGTGCCAGGTCCAGCCCAGGGCACTGGCACAGTCTGGCTAAGGGCGGGGCGGTGCCAGGCCCAGCCCAGGGCACTGGCACAGTCTGGCTAAGGGCGGGGGGGTGCCAGGCCCAGCCCAGGGCACTGGCACAGTCTGGCTAAGGGCGGGGGGGTGCCAGGCCCAGCCCAGGGCACTGGCACAGTCTGGCTAAGGGCGGGGGTGGTGCCAGGCCCAGCCCAGGGCACTGGCGCAGTCTGGCTAAGGGCGGGGGGGTGCCAGGCCCAGCCCAGGGCACTGGCACAGTCTGGCTAAGGGCGGGGGGGTGCCAGGCCCAGCCCAGGGCACTGGCGCAGTCTGGCTAAGGGCGGGGGGGGTGCCAGGCCCAGCCCAGGGCACTGGCACAGTCTGGCTAAGGGCGGGGGGGGTGCCAGGCCCAGCCCAGGGCACTGGCGCAGTCTGGCTAAGGGCGGGGGGGTGCCAGGCCCAGCCCAGGGCACTGGCGCAGTCTGGCTAAGGGCGGGGGGGTGCCAGGCCCAGCCCAGGGCACTGGCGCAGTCTGGCTAAGGGCGGGGGGGTGCCAGGCCCAGCCCAGGGCACTGGCACAGTCTGGCTAAGGGCGGGGGGGTGCCAGGCCCAGCCCAGGGCACTGGCGCAGTCTGGCTAAGGGCGGGGGGGTGCCAGGCCCAGCCCAGGGCACTGGCACAGTCTGGCTAAGGGCGGGGGGGTGCCAGGCCCAGCCCAGGGCACTGGCACAGTCTGGCTAAGGGCGGGGGGGTGCCAGGCCCAGCCCAGGGCACTGGCACAGTCTGGCTAAGGGCGGGGGGGTGCCAGGCCCAGCCCAGGGCACTGGCACAGTCTGGCTAAGGGCGGGGGGGGTGCCAGGCCCAGCCCAGGGCACTGGCACAGTCTGGCTAAGGGCGGGGGGGGTGCCAGGCCCAGCCCAGGGCACTGGCACAGTCTGGCTAAGGGCGGGGGGGTGCCAGGCCCAGCCCAGGGCACTGGCGCAGTCTGGCTAAGGGCGGGGCGGTGCCAGGCCCAGCCCAGGGCACTGGCACAGTCTGGCTAAGGGCGGGGGGGTGCCAGGCCCAGCCCAGGGCACTGGCACAGTCTGGCTAAGGGCGGGGGCGGTGCCAGGCCTAGCCCAGGGCACTGGCGCAGTCTGGCTAAGGGCGGGGGGGTGCCAGGCCCAGCCCAGGGCACTGGCACAGTCTGGCTAAGGGCGGGGGGGTGCCAGGCCCAGCCCAGGGCACTGGCGCAGTCTGGCTAAGGGCGGGGGGGTGCCAGGCCCAGCCCAGGGCACTGGCGCAGTCTGGCTAAGGGCGGGGGGGTGCCAGGCCCAGCCCAGGGCACTGGCACAGTCTGGCTAAGGGCGGGGGGGTGCCAGGCCCAGCCCAGGGCACTGGCACAGTCTGGCTAAGGGCGGGGGCGGTGCCAGGCCCAGCCCAGGGCACTGGCACAGTCTGGCTAAGGGCGGGGGGGTGCCAGGCCCAGCCCAGGGCACTGGCGCAGTCTGGCTAAGGGCGGGGGGGTGCCAGGCCCAGCCCAGGGCACTGGCACAGTCTGGCTAAGGGCGGGGGGGTGCCAGGCCCAGCCCAGGGCACTGGCACAGTCTGGCTAAGGGCGGGGGGGTGCCAGGCCCAGCCCAGGGCACTGGCACAGTCTGGCTAAGGGCGGGGGGGTGCCAGGCCCAGCCCAGGGCACTGGCGCAGACTGGCTAAGGGCGGGGGGGTGCCAGGTCCAGCCCAGGGCACTGGCACAGTCTGGCTAAGGGCGGGGGGGTGCCAGGCCCAGCCCAGGGCACTGGCACAGTCTGGCTAAGGGCGGGGGCGGTGCCAGGCCCAGCCCAGGGCACTGGTGCAGTCTGGCTAAGGGCGGGGGGGTGCCAGGCCCAGCGCAGGGCACTGGCACAGTCTGGCTAAGGGCGGGGGGGGTGCCAGGCCCAGCCCAGGGCACTGGCACAGTCTGGCTAAGGGCGGGGGGGTGCCAGGCCCAGCGCAGGGCACTGGCACAGTCTGGCTAAGGGCGGGGGGGGTGCCAGGTCCAGCCCAGGGCACTGGCACAGTCTGGCTAAGGGGGCGGTGTCAGGCCCAGCCCAGGGCACTGGCACAGTCTGGCTAAGGCCGGGGGGGTGCCAGGCCCAGCCCAGGGCACTGGCACAGTCTGGCTAAGGGCGGGGGGGTGCCAGGCCCAGCCCAGGGCACTGGCACAGTCTGGCTAAGGGCGGGGCGGTGCCAGGCCCAGCCCAGGGCACTGGCACAGTCTGGCTAAGGGCGGGGCGGTGCCAGGCCCAGCCCAGGGCACTGGCACAGTCTGGCTAAGGGCGGGGGGGTGCCAGGCCCAGCCCAGGGCACTGGCACAGTCTGGCTAAGGGCGGGGGGGTGCCAGGCCCAGCCCAGGGCACTGGCACAGTCTGGCTAAGGGCGGGGGGGGTGCCAGGCCCAGCCCAGGGCACTGGCACAGTCTGGCTAAGGGCGGGGGGGTGCCAGGCCCAGCCCAGGGCACTGGCACAGTCTGGCTAAGGGCGGGGGGGTGCCAGGCCCAGCCCAGGGCACTGGCACAGTCTGGCTAAGGGCGGGGGGGTGCCAGGCCCAGCCCAGGGCACTGGCACAGTCTGGCTAAGGGCGGGGGGTGCCAGGCCCAGCCCAGGGCACTGGCACAGTCTGGCTAAGGGCGGGGGGGTGCCAGGCCTAGCCCAGGGCACTGGCACAGTCTGGCTAAGGGCGGGGGGGTGCCAGGCCCAGCCCAGGGCACTGGCACAGTCTGGCTAAGGGCGGGGGGGTGCCAGGCCTAGCCCAGGGCACTGGCACAGTCTGGCTAAGGGCGGGGGGGTGCCAGGCCTAGCCCAGGGCACTGGCACAGTCTGGCTAAGGGAAGGGCGGTGCCAGGCCCAGCCCAGCGGCTCCAGGCTGCAGGTGCAGAAGGGGAACCCGCCGAGGACAGAGATGCTGATCTCCATGGCCAGGAGCAGGGTGGACCTGGAGACGGACAAGCTCTTTTGCTTCCTCTGCTGCCAGGGGGCCTCAGGCAAGGCCCAGACAGGCTGCCCGGGCCTGGAGCTGGCATTGGCGCCTCTGACTGTGGCCCAGAGAGAGGGGCTGGCCCAGCGTGTGAGCTCCCCGGTGCTCGGGGCAGAGCTGGCGCAGGAGGGAGGCAGGCGGAGAGGGCTGGGAGGGGCAGTGAACCTGGCCGTACACAGCCAGCAGGACAAGGCCGGGGCAAAGGAGGCGGTGCAGGAGGCCGGCACGTACCAAGATGAGGGCAGCGAGGGCCCCGACGGCATCAGCTGGGCTCCTGTGGAGGCTGCGCCAGGCGGCCCAGGCCGAGCGCGCAGGGGCGCGATGGGAGCCGTGTGCAGAGCGTGCAGCCGGGTAGAGGTGGCGCAGGGGCTGCCGAAGCGCCGGGAGCCCAGCAGCTCGTGGGCGAGGAGACGAGGATGTGCCGAAGCCAGGGACTCCAGGAAGAGGGGCTGCAGGGCTGGCCGGTGTCCCCGGCAGGAGGAGCGCTGAGGCCATGGGGCAGTGTGGGGCTGCCCTCTGCTGCTGTTTCCAGACAACTTGAGGGCAGTCGGGGGCCCTGGCCTGCTCCATCCCAGCTGTGCCCCCGCCCACGCAGGGAGCTGCGCATGCAAGGGGGCAGCACAGCCCATGCCCCCGGCGTCCTCACCCGGCAGCAGCCCTGTGCACGCCAGAGAGCGGGACCTGCCCGGTGGCCGATGCCCCAGGCTGAGGGAGGGGCCCAGCAGAGCGCGTAGGAGTCTCAGCCAGGCCTGAAGTCTCCTCCAGGGGCAGCTGGCCCCTTCCTTGCTGGCGCGGTTGGAGTGCGCAGGCCGAGGAGCCCAGCGCCGCAGCACTGCTCAGCGTGGGGCAGGCGGGAGGGGCGGACCCTGGCGGAGCCCAGGTGGCGGCTGCAGTGGGGAGCGTGCTTGCTGCAAAAGTTACAAGGGCTGGGAGTGCTGCCAGGCCCGTGTCCCCGGGCACTGGGCATCTCCGGCCCGGGGGGAGCAGGAGGATGAGGCCGGGGCTGCGGCTCGGCGGGGCGGGGGACAATCCTTGGGACCAAGGTGCAGCTCAGTCTGAAAGCAGCTTCTTCAGCAGGGGGCTGGTCCCACAGTGGCCCCAGGCTGGCAGGATGCAGGTCCCTGCCAGCCAGAGGAGCAGCCTCCCCGCAGCTCCCAGAACAGCACAGGGCAGCACCCCCTCGGCACGGACCCCGCTCCCCGCGGCACGGACCCCGCTCCCCGTGGCACAGCGCCCCCAGTGCCACTGCCGCACGGACCCCGCTTCCCGCGGCACAGCGCCCCCGGTGCCACCGCCGCACGGACCCCGTGGCACAGCGCCCCCAGTGCCGCCGCCGCACGGACCCCGCTCCCCACGGCACAGCGCCCCCGGTGCCGCCGCCGCACGGACCCCGCTCCCCACGGCACAGCGCCCCCGGTGCCGCCGCCGCACGGACCCCGCTTCCCACGGCACAGCGCCCCCAGTGCCGCCGCCGCACGGACCCCGCGGCACCGCGCCCCCAGTGCCGCCGCCGCACGGACCCCGCTTCCCACGGCACAGCGCCCCCAGTGCCGCCACCGCACGGACCCCGCTCCCCGCGGCACAGCGCCCCTGGGAGCCTGCCCCAGGCAGCTGCCATCTCTCCATAGCCTTGTGCAGGCACAGGCAGCTCTGCAGGGCCCTGTGCCGCATCCCAGTGGCAGGACAGAGCTCGGGGCCAGGCAGGTCGTCAGTCGGGGCTATATTACATCAAAAAGTGCTTGAGCGTGACCGCCAGCCACACTGTACAGGCCACGCTGCGTACAGGCTCACCCTGTACAGGCCATGCTGCGTACAGCCACGCTGCGTACAGGCTCACCATGTACAGGCCACACTGTGTACAGGCTCACCATGTACAGGCCACGCTGTGTACAGCCACGCTGTGTACAGGCTCACCATGTACAGGCCACGCTGCGTACAGGCCACGCTGCGTACAGGCTCACCATGTACAGGCCACGCTGAGTACAGCCACGCTGCGTACAGGCTCACCATGTACAGGCCACGCTGAGTACAGCCACGCTGCGTACAGGCTCACCATGTACAGGCCACGCTGAGTACAGCCACGCTGCGTACAGGCTCACCATGTACAGGCCACGCTGAGTACAGCCACGCTGCGTACAGGCTCACCATGTACAGGCAACGCTGAGTACAGCCACGCTGCGTACAGGCTCACCATGTACAGGCCACGCTGTGCTTGTGACGAGATGCAGCCACCTGGTGGGTGGCACCTGGCAGCCGCTGCACCACTCACAGCACCGCGACACAGCAGTGGGGATGGGAGGTGGCGCTGCCTGACTCCACCAGGGCAGTTCATGGAGGCGGACTTCGGCAGGGCCGGGGCTGAGCACAGTTCGAGGCTGAAGGAAGTGCAGGGTGGCCCCTCAGTGCAGTTCTGAAGGAACCGGTGGCTGCGTCAGGGCTGAATCCCGGGGACAAGTGGCCCCGGCCTCCCTTGGCATGGGGCTGGCCCTGCAGGAGCCGTGGGGCTGCTCAGAGCCCTCGCTAGGGCACACGTCCTGCCCCGGGAGCTGCAGGAAGTCGGGCAGGACCAGGATCTCCTTGGAGAGCAGCCCGCGCTGGTCGTTGGCCCGGCAGCCCTGCGCCCGGTTCAGCAGCTCTACCAGCCCTGCAGGAACCAGGGACAGCAGGGTCACGGGCCGAGCCAGGCTGCCCCAGAAACCCCAGGATCCATCCCAGGCCCCCTCCTGCCCTCAGACGCTCCTCCCCCACCCCACAGCCCCCTCCTGCCCTCAGACGCCCCTCCCCCACCTGCCCTCAGACAGCCCTCCCCCACCCCACAGCGCCCTCCTGCCCTCAGACGCCCCTCCCACACCTGCCCTCAGACAGCCCTCCCCCACCCCACAGCCCCCTCCTGCCCTAAGACGCCCCTCCCCCAGAGCTTCCCCCCTTTCCTTCCGACACTGAACACAGCAGGGATGTGCTCTGTCCCCCAGGTCCCTACCCCCACATGGGGCTACTGAAGAGCATGGTGGATGCCAGGCTCCCACCTTCCAAGTCGTACGTGCACCGGTTCATGCTCCTCGGGGCTGCTGGCCTGGACTTGGTGACGGAGGAGGGCACCTCTGCCAACCCGTCTGCTTCCCGCTCCATGCCCGTGGGGGCGCCGTCCTGGGGGGAGCAGGTTGAGAGAACCAGCAATCCCAGGCCAGCAGGGAGACCTTGCGCCCCGTCCAGGCACAGCGATGCCCCAGCGCTGGCCTGGCCCCAAGCCCTCCCCGGCACACCCAAAGCCAGCCCGGCCCTTCGCTGGGGCGCCCCTCAGCTCCTCGCAGGCCAGGACTCACCTTGTGCTGCCCGGGGGATGCAGGCACAGCAGCGTCACCGGGGCCTGGCGCTGTCTCTTCTGCAACACAAGCACCGCAGCCGTCAGGCCGCAGGCCCCTCCCCGGGGGACGGGGCAGGCCAGCCCCGCCATCGCTGCCATGATGGGGGGCTGTCTGCTCTGTGCCCGGGCCCCCTGCGCTGAGGTGCGAGTCCCACGTGGGCATCGGCCCACACACCCAGGCCCGGCCTGAGCAGGTAACAAGGCTCTTCCCGGGGAGAGACAAAGGGGGGGGGACGGGCACCTGGCTGGGGGGCAGGGCTGGGAGCAGGGCAGTTGCTGGCTGGGAAGTGAGGGTCTAAGGGAGGCCGTGGACCCCCCGCCCCAAGGGCCCCGACTCCTGTAGCCACACACGTCTGTGCTGGGCTGTGTCCCGGAGATACAGGGGCGGCCCTAGACTAGCTGCCAGTAACTGGCGCCCCAGGCGAGCTGTGCAGTCGGCGCCCCGCCCTCCAAACCCAATGATATGGCACCACCACTGCCGGAGAAGCAACAGATCCCTGTTCTACTGGCTGGCGGACTCTGTTCTTGGGGGACATGGACGGTTCCTTAGCTCCTGTGAGCTGCACCGGATCCCCCAGCGGACCGGCTCCAGCAGGGGCCGCAGGGGGCTCAACCAGCTGGAGAATTTGCAGCCAGGCGACTCCGAACGGGGCAGAGAGGCCCTGCTGCACAAGTCCGGGCTGACCCCTGAGACGCACTGGAGGAAGTTCCGGGGGGTGCAGGAGCCACAGGAGACCGATGTGGATCTGGCCTCCCGCCTGGCGCAATCCTGCCGCACGTGGGTGTGCGGGGCCGGGCCCCAGAGCGCAGAGGAGCTGCTTAAGCTGATGATGCTGGAGCAGTTCTATGGAGCCTGCCCGCCCAGCCTGAGGCCAGAGGACCCCCAGGAGGCCGGGAAGCTGACAAGACGAGTCCACAGAGAGCCGGTCCGGGGGTGAACGGGAGTCCTGGAGAGAGGGAATCGCGCAGAGACCGGGTCTCGGCTGAGCGACGGAGAGAGGCAGCTGCGGGGCGAACCCAGAGGCAAGGACCCCGTCTGCGCCCCCGAGAAGCAGCGAGGACCCGGGCGGAGCCGGCTCAAAAGGGCCCACAGGTCGGAACTTGCCAGCGCTGCAGCCAAAGGGGCCACAAGAGGGCTCAGTGCACCAGGCACCAGGACAGGTCCCTTGACCGGAGACTTTCCAGGGTTAACTGGCTGGGGCTGGGGGAGGAGCAGGCTGCCCTGGGGCAGGGGCCAGCAGGCAAACCCCAGCTGGGGGGGGATGCTCAGTGCCCCTCCCCGGGAGGTCTGACCCTCGGGAGGCGGATTTCTCTGTGTACCGGGTGGGGCAGGGCGGCCCCTGAGGAGCGACTGCCTCGTACCCCTGCAGGTGGGTGGCAGGGAGGTGCTGGGCCCTGGGGGCGGAGGTGACGCTGGCCTGGCCCGAGATCGTGGCCCCAGACCACATGATCCCTAACACTCAGCTGACCCTGAGGGGCACAGACGGTCCCCGTTTAAGGTGCCTGTAGCCTGGGTGCATCTGAAATGGGGGGCTAAGGAGGCCCCAAGGAAGTGGGGGTCACCAGCACTTGCCCATGGAGGTGCTGATGGGGGGTGACCTAGAGGAGTGGCCAGACGGACCCCACAGGTCACCGCCCGTAGCCAGAGCCAGCCCGGGCTCAGGGCCCCATCCCAGCAGACACGGGGCCCAGCAGGGCTAGAGCCCCAGAACAAGGCAAGCGGGGGTCCCGATCCCTGCCCCAGCTGTGGAATTCCAGGCTGAGGTGCAGGCAGATCCCTCCTTGCAGCTGCTGAGGGACTGGACTGGCCTCAGCACAGCTCAGCCCTGGGGAGAGGCATCCAGGAGAGATTCCTGTGGGAGTCCTGTTCCGGGAATGGCTCCCCCCCCGGGAAGGGGAGGGTATGGGGGGGTCCAGAGGCAGCTGGTGGTTCCCCAAAAGTATCGCTGCAAGCTGCTGTATCTGGCCCCTGATGTCCCATTCGCGGGGCACCGGGGTATTCAGCGCACCCGGCTGAGGCTGCTTCAGGCCTTGTACTGGCCGGGGATATTTACAGCCGTGCAGCGGGACGGCCGGGCCTGCGACTCCTGCCAGAGGGGGGGGAAGGCCCAAGATGGGAGGAAAGGTGCTTGGAGGCCCCTACCCCATCTAGAGGGGCCCTTCCAGACGGCAGCATTAGAGATAGCGGGGCCTGTCGGCCAGGCCACCCGGACGGGGAGCAAATACACCCTGGTAGCCATGGATACGGCTCCCCACTGCCCCGGGGCCCTGGCCCTGCCCCCTAGCGAGCAGACACGGGGGCAGACCCACTGCTGGCCCTTTTCAGTGGGGGGGGGTCCCCCAGGAGTCCTCATGGACCAGGGACCCCACTTCACGTCGGCCCCGCTCCGGTGCTTGTGGGAGACGCACGGGGCCCGGCTCACCTGGGCCTCCGTGTAGGGCGCCCGGCCCAGCGGGCTGGTGGGGAGGTTCCAGGGGACCCTGAAGCAGATGCTGGAGGCCTCCATGCACCAGCACCCGCAGGACTGGGACGAGTACCTGCCCCCCGCTGTCTGCACAGGGAGGTGCCCTGAGGGTCTGCCAGGGTCTCCCCGATGGAGCCAGGGTGAAGAGGGGGAAGGACCCCCTGGGCTTGCTGAGAGAGTTCTGGGAGGGGGAGACCTCCCTGGATGGAGCGTCGGAGGTGGAAGACGTCCTGGCTTCCTGAGAAAGGCTCCTCGGCCAGAGAGACCCTGGCCAGAGCCCAAGGGAGCAGAAGGGCTGGTACCACCGCAGAGAGGGGGCCCACGCAGGCCCCTCCCAGCCGTGCAGCAGCCGAACAGGGCAGAGCCGGCTTCTGCAGGGCAGCGCGTGGCAGGCCTGAGCCAAGGGGGGCACCCATGTTACTGCTGAGGCTTCCCAGGCAGGGGCCCCGACCTTCCCCAGGTCACAAGCGGAGTGACCCTGCTCAGCTCGCTCTCGGAGGGGGAGCTGTGGCGCAGCGGGGGGCTAAGTATCAGGGGAGCCGTGTTAGTCTGAATCTGCAAAGGCGGCGAGGAGTCCTGTGGCACTAACCGAAGTGTTGGAGCAGAAGCTTCGTGAGCAAAGACCCACTTGGTCAGCTGCACGTCTGGGGGCCTGTCTGCTCTGTGCCCGGGGCCCCTGCGCTGAGGTGCGATTCCCACGTGGGCATCGGCCCACACACCCAGGCCCGGCCTGAGCAGGTAACAAGGCTCTTCCCGGGGAGAGACAAAGGGAGGGGGGCGGAGGGGGGCACCTGGTTTGGGGGCAGGGCTGGGAGCTGGGCAGTTGTTGGCTGGGAAACATGAAGGAAACAGCCTAAGCTGAGGGTCTAAGGGTATGTCTACACTACCCTCCTAGTTCGAACTAGGCTTCCTAGTCCGAACTACTGGTACACCTCGTTCCACACCTAGTCTGAACTACCTAGTTCGAGCCCCGTGTAGCCGCGCTGCACGGGGTTCGAACCAGCGGGGTTTTAAAAATGGCGCCGGCCGGCTTATGCAAATGAAGCCCGGGAAATTCAAATCCCGGGCTTCATTTGCAAGTGCGGTATGCCTACATTACCCTCCTAGTTCGAACTAGCGGGGTAGTGTAGACAGACCCTGAGGGAGGTGATGGAACCCTAACCCAAGGGGTCTGAGGCGTCCTGGCCCTGACTCCGGTAGCCACATCACATCTATGCTGTATCCTGGAGAAGCAATAAACCCCCCTGTTCTACTGGCTGGTGGGGTCTGTTCTGGCTGCTACGGGGCTGCAGGACCAGGGGGAACCCCAACTCGCCGTCACACATGATAACTGGGGAACTCACTGCTGTGGGAGTCCATGGTGACTGGAGCCGAGACACATTGCACCCACAGCTGCAGAGGCCGAGGGCTGACTGGGGAAGGGCAAAGTACCCGAGTGCCCGTCCCACAGGCAATGAGCCACCTAACCTTTCCCACCCATGCGAGGAATAATGTTCTGTGCTCTGAGGCCCGTGGGGATGTGCACCACAGCAGAGACACAAACCTAGCTGTGAGCACTGCAAAGCGGCTAGGTGGCACTGGCATCTGCTGGGCAGCCACACATGCGCTCAGCTCCCAGGGGACCCTGCCCAGCAGGCCCTGGGCTGGACACAGGCTTAGCACTGGTCTGAGCAGGCAGCAGGGCGGCCGGCTGCTTCGCCCTGCAGACATACCTGGCGCAGCTTCTAGGACGAGCTTCTGAGCAGCCACAGTGCTGACCAACTTCTGCAGGTCCAGGGCTGCCGGCTGCCCCTGCTGCAGCACAACGGGGTGGGGGGTCAATGGGACGGGACAGCAAGAGGAGACAGTCGGCTCTGGCAGCGAGGACACAAGCCACACGCAGGCTGGGAGGGGGGGGGGGGGGAGCTCTGCCCACGGGCGGGAGGCCAGTGCCCGGGGGGGAGCTCTGCCCACGGGCGGGAGGCCAGCGCCCGGGGGGGGGAGCTCTGCCCACGGGCGGGAGGCCAGCGCCCGGGGGGGGGGGAGCTCTGCCCACGGGCGGGGGGGGGGGAGGCCAGGCGCGCCGGGGGGGGGGGAGCTCTGCCCACGGGCGGGAGGCCAGCGCCCGGAGGGGGGGGAGCTCTGCCCACGGGAGGGAGGCCAGCGCCCGGAGGGGGGGGGGAGCTCTGCCCACGGGCGGGAGGCCAGCGCCGGGGGGGGGAGCTGCCCCCGGGGGGGGGGGGAGCTCTGCCCACGGGCGGGAGGCCAGCGCCCGGAGGGGGGGGAGCTCTGCCCACGGGCGGGAGGCCAGTGCCCGGGGGGGGAGCTCTGCCCACGGGCGGGAGGCCAGCGCTCGGAGGGGGGGGGGGGGGGAGCTCTGCCCACGGGCGGGAGGCCAGCGCCCGGAGGGGGGGGGAGCTCTGCCCACGGGCGGGAGGCCAGCGCCCGGAGGGGGGGGAGCTCTGCCCACGGGCGGGAGGCCAGCGCCCGGGGGGGAGCTCTGCCCACGGGAGGGAGGCCAGCGCCCGGGGGGGGGGGAGCTCTGCCCACGGGAGGGAGGCCAGCGCCCGGGGGGGGAGCTCTGCCCACGGGCGGGAGGCCAGCGCCCGGGGGGGAGCTCTGCCCACGGGCGGGAGGCCAGCGCCCGGGGGGGGGAGCTCTGCCCACGGGAGGGAGGCCAGCGCCCGGGGGGGGGAGCTCTGCCCACGGGAGGGAGGCCAGCGCCCGGGGGGGGAGCTCTGCCCACGGGCGGGAGGCCAGCGCCCGGGGGGGGGAGCTCTGCCCACGGGCGGGCAGGCAGCCCCGGGGAAGGCCACGTAGCCAGAGCCCAGAGCAGAGTCTGGGGCTGGGCACCGACTGCAGGACAAGCCGGGGGCTGGCCAATGGGCTGCGTTCTGCACGGGGCAGAGCTACCCCTGTGCCCGCGGCCCCAGGCGGGGGTGGACGCCCAGCACTGGGAGAACGGCCCCGTCTGCCGCTCCTAGGGCAGCCCAGCGCTCACCTGCCGGAGCAGCACCCGCCCCACGTCCACGCCGTACTTCCCCAGCACGGGCTGCAGCGCCTCCCGCAGGCACTTGGTCGACTTGGCGGTGATCCGGACAGTCTTACTGAGGGGGGAAATTTCCAGCCTGCGAAGACAGAGAGGAGGGAAGCATGGGACGGGATGAGCCATGCAGGGCAGGGTGTGGCAAGGCCTGGTGGGGTGAGACAGCAGGATGGGGCAGGGCCGGGCTGTGTGGGGAGGCAGGAGCTGAGCAGACGGGGCTGTGTGGGGCAGGGCTGGGCAGACAGGGCTGTGTGGGGCAGAGCCGGGCTGTGTGGGGAGGCAGGAGCTGAGCAGACAGGGCTGTGTGGTGCAGAGCCGGGCTGTGTGGGGAGGCAGGAGCCGAGCAGACGGGGCTGTGTGGGGCAGGGCCGGGCTGTGTGGGGAGGCAGGAGCTGAGCTGACAGGGCTGTGTGGTGCAGGGCCGGGCTGTGTGGGGAGGCAGGAGCCGAGCAGACGGGGCTGTGTGGGGCAGGGCCGGGCTGTGTGGGGAGGCAGGAGCTGAGCTGACAGGGCTGTGTGGTGCAGGGCCGGGCTGTGTGGGGAGGCAGGAGCTGAGCAGACAGGGCTGTGTGGTGCAGGGCCGGGCTGTGTGGGGAGGCAGGAGCTGAGCAGACGGGGCTATGTGGGGCAGGGCCGGGCTGTGTGGGGAGGCAGGAGCTGAGCAGACAGGGCTGTGTGGGGCAGAGCCGGGCTGTGTGGGGAGGCAGGAGCTGAGCAGACAGGGCTGTGTGGGGCAGAGCCGGGCTGTGTGGGGAGGCAGGAGCTGAGCAGACAGGGCTGTGTGGGGCAGAGCCGGGCTGTGTGGGGAGGCAGGAGCCGAGCAGACGGGGCTGTGTGGGGCAGGGCCGGGCTGTGTGGGGAGGCAGGAGCCGAGCAGACGGGGCTGTGTGGGGCAGGGCCAGGCTGTGTGGGGAGGCAGGAGCTGAGCAGACGGGGCTGTGTGGGGCGGGGCCGGGCTGTGTGGGGAGGCAGGAGCTGAGCAGACGGGGCTATGTGGGGCAGGGCCGGGCAGTGTGGTGAGGCAGGAGCTGAGCTGACAGGGCTGTGTGGGGCAGGGCCGGGCAGTGTGGGGAGGCAGGAGCTGAGCAGACGGGGCTATGTGGGGCAGGGCCGGGCTGTGTGGGGAGGCAGGAACTGAGCAGACGAGGCTGTGTGGGGAAGGGCTGGGCTGTGTGGGGCAGGGCCGGGCAGCGTGGGGAGGCAGGAGCTGAGCTGACGGGGCTGTGTGGGGCAGGGCCGGGCTGTGTGAGGCAGGGCCGGGCAGTGTGGAGAGGCAGGAGCTGAGCAGACGGGGCTGTGTGGGGCAGGGCCGGGCAGTGTGGGGAGGCAGGAGCTGAGCTGACGGGGCTGTGTGGGGCAGGGCCAGGCAGTGTGGGGAAGCAGGAGCTGAGCTGACGGGGCTGTGTGGGGCAGGGCTGGGCAGCGTGGGGAGGCAGAAGCTGAGCAGACGGGGCTGTGTGGGGCAGGGGCAGAAGAGGACCTTGCTCCTGCCTGCCCAGCTGGCTGGTGGTCTGAGCCCCGGCTCCCTCCTCGCCTCAGGCCGGGGCAGCCAGGCAGGTCTGGGGGGCAGGGAGGCTCCAGGGCGCCAGCAGCTGCCACTCACTCGAAGCTGACTCTGTTCTCCAGCTTCACCTCCTGGTCCGTGAGCACGGAGCTGTCCTGGTCCAGCACCAGCGCCTTCTGGGGAGAGCCAGGCAGGAGCCGCCGTCAGCGCCAGGGCCCCCCGGCCGAGCCGCCCCCGTCAGCGCCAGGCCCCCCCCGGCCGAGCCGCCCCCGTCAGCGCCAGGGCCCCCCGGCCGAGCCGCCCCCGTCAGCGCCAGGCCCCCCCCGGCCGAGCCGCCCCCGTCAGCGCCAGGGCCCCCCGGCCGAGCCGCCCCCGTCAGCGCCAGGGCCCCCCGCCCGAGCCGCCCCCGTCAGCCCCCCGCCCGGGCCCCCCACGCCAGGCCCCCCCCGGCCGAGCCGCCCCCGTCAGCGCCAGGGCCCCCCGGCCGAGCCGCCCCCGTCAGCGCCGGGCCCCCCCGGCCGAGCCGCCCCCGTCAGCGCCGGGCCCCCCCGGCCGAGCCGCCCCCGTCAGCGCCGGGCCCCCCCCCCGGCCGAGCCGGGCCCCCCCCGGCCGAGCCGCCCCCGTCAGCGCCGGGCCCCCCCCCGGCCGAGCCCCCCCCGTCAGCGCCGGGCCCCCCCCCGGCCGAGCCGCCCCCGTCAGCGCCGGGCCCCCCCCGGCCGAGCCGCCCCCGTCAGCGCCAGGGCCCCCCCGACCGAGCCGCCCCCGTCAGCGCCAGGCCCCCCCGGCCGAGCCGCCCCCGTCAGCGCCAGGCCCCCCCGGCCGAGCCCCCCCGTCAGCGCCAGGGCCCCCCCGGCCGAGCCGCCCCCGTCAGCGCCAGGGCCCCCCCGGCCGAGCCGCCCCCGTCAGCGCCAGGGCCCCCCGGCCGAGCCGCCCCCGTCAGCGCCAGGGCCCCCCCGGCCGAGCCGCCCCCGTCAGCGCCAGGGCCCCCCCGGCCGAGCCGCCCCCGTCAGCGCCGGGCCCCCCCCGGCCGAGCCGCCCCCGTCAGCGCCGGGCCCCCCCCGGCCGAGCCGCCCCCGTCAGCGCCGGGCCCCCCCGGCCGAGCCGCCCCCGTCAGCGCCGGGCCCCCCCGGCCGAGCCTCCCCCGTCAGCGCCGGGCCCCCCCGGCCGAGCCGGGCCCCCCCCGGCCGAGCCGCCCCCGTCAGCGCCGGGCCCCCCCCCCCGGCCGAGCCCCCCCCGTCAGCGCCGGGCCCCCCCCCGGCCGAGCCGCCCCCGTCAGCGCCGGGCCCCCCCCGGCCGAGCCGCCCCCGTCAGCGCCAGGGCCCCCCCGACCGAGCCGCCCCCGTCAGCGCCAGGCCCCCCCGGCCGAGCCGCCCCCGTCAGCGCCAGGCCCCCCCGGCCGAGCCGCCCCCGTCAGCGCCGGGCCCCCCCGGCCGAGCCGCCCCCGTCAGCGCCGGGCCCCCCCGGCCGAGCCGCCCCCGTCAGCGCCGGGCCCCCCCGGCCGAGCCGCCCCCGTCAGCGCCGGGCCCCCCCGGCCGAGCCGCCCCCGTCAGCGCCAGGGCCCCCCCGGCCGAGCCGCCCCCGTCAGCGCCGGGCCCCCCCCGGCCGAGCCGCCCCCGTCAGCGCCGGGCCCCCCCCGGCCGAGCCGCCCCCGTCAGCGCCGGGCCCCCCCCCCCCGGCCGAGCCGCCCCCGTCAGCGCCGGGCCCCCCCCGGCCGAGCCTCCCCGTCAGCGCCGGGCCCCCCCCGGCCGAGCCTCCCCCGTCAGCGCCAGGCCCCCCCGACCGAGCCGCCCCCGTCAGCGCCGGGCCCCCCCCGGCCGAGCCGCCCCCGTCAGCGCCGGGCCCCCCGGCCGAGCCCCCCCCCCCGTCAGCGCCAGGCCCCCCCGGCCGAGCCCCCCCCGTCAGCGCCAGGCCCCCCCCGGCCGAGCCGCCCCCGTCAGCGCCAGGGCCCCCCGCCCGAGCCGCCCCCGTCAGCGCCAGGGCCCCCCCGCCCGAGCCGCCCCCGTCAGCGCCGGGCCCCCCGGCCGAGCCGCCCCCGTCAGCGCCAGGGCCCCCCCGGCCGAGCCGCCCCCGTCAGCGCCGGGCCCCCCCGGCCGAGCCGCCCCCGTCAGCGCCGGGCCCCCCGGCCGAGCCGCCCCCGTCAGCGCCGGGCCCCCCCGGCCGAGCCGCCCCCGTCAGCGCCGGGCCCCCCCCGGGCCGAGCCGGGCCCCCCCCGGCCGAGCCGCCCCCGTCAGCGCCGGGCCCCCCCCCGGCCGAGCCCCCCCCGTCAGCGCCGGGCCCCCCCGGCCGAGCCGCCCCCGTCAGCGCCAGGGCCCCCCGGCCGAGCCGCCCCCGTCAGCGCCGGGCCCCCCCCGGCCGAGCCGCCCCCGTCAGCGCCGGGCCCCCCCCCGGCCGAGCCCCCGTCAGCGCCAGGCCCCCCCGGCCGAGCCCCCCCCGTCAGCGCCAGGGCCCCCCGCCCGAGCCGCCCCCGTCAGCGCCAGGGCCCCCCCGCCCGAGCCGCCCCCGTCAGCGCCAGGGCCCCCCGCCCGAGCCGCCCCCGTCAGCGCCGGGCCCCCCGGCCGAGCCGCCCCCGTCAGCGCCAGGGCCCCCCCGGCCGAGCCGCCCCCGTCAGCGCCAGGGCCCCCCCGGCCGAGCCGCCCCCGTCAGCGCCGGGCCCCCCCGGCCGAGCCGCCCCCGTCAGCGCCGGGCCCCCCCGGCCGAGCCGCCCCCGTCAGCGCCGGGCCCCCCCGGCCGAGCCGCCCCCGTCAGCGCCGGGCCCCCCCCGGGCCGAGCCGGGCCCCCCCCGGCCGAGCCGCCCCCGTCAGCGCCGGGCCCCCCCGGCCGAGCCCCCCCCGTCAGCGCCGGGCCCCCCCCGGCCGAGCCGCCCCCGTCAGCGCCAGGGCCCCCCGGCCGAGCCGCCCCCGTCAGCGCCAGGGCCCCCCCGACCGAGCCGCCCCCGTCAGCGCCAGGGCCCCCCGGCCGAGCCGCCCCCGTCAGCGCCAGGCCCCCCCGGCCGAGCCCCCCCGTCAGCGCCAGGGCCCCCCGGCCGAGCCGCCCCCGTCAGCGCCAGGGCCCCCCCGGCCGAGCCGCCCCCGTCAGCGCCAGGGCCCCCCGGCCGAGCCGCCCCCGTCAGCGCCAGGGCCCCCCCGGCCGAGCCGCCCCCGTCAGCGCCAGGGCCCCCCCGGCCGAGCCGCCCCCGTCAGCGCCAGGGCCCCCCCGGCCGAGCCGCCCCCGTCAGCGCCGGCCCCCCCCCCCGGCCGAGCCGCCCCCGTCAGCGCCGGGCCCCCCCCGGCCGAGCCGCCCCCGTCAGCGCCGGGCCCCCCCGGCCGAGCCGCCCCCGTCAGCGCCGGGCCCCCCCGGCCGAGCCGCCCCCGTCAGCGCCGGGCCCCCCCCGGCCGAGCCGCCCCCGTCAGCGCCGGGCCCCCCCGGCCGAGCCCCCCCCGTCAGCGCCGGGCCCCCCCGGCCGAGCCCCCCCCGTCAGCGCCAGGCCCCCCCCGGCCGAGCCGCCCCCGTCAGCGCCAGGCCCCCCCCGGCCGAGCCGCCCCCGTCAGCGCCAGGGCCCCCCCGGCCGAGCCGCCCCCGTCAGCGCCAGGGCCCCCCCGGCCGAGCCGCCCCCGTCAGCGCCAGGGCCCCCCCGGCCGAGCCGCCCCCGTCAGCGCCAGGCCCCCCCGGCCGAGCCCCCCGCGTCAGAGCGGGGCCCCCCGGCCGAGCCGCCCCCGTCAGCGCCAGGGCCCCCCCGGCCGAGCCCCCCCCGTCAGAGCGGGGCCCGTCCACCCCCCCAGGCCCTACCTGCTCGCTGCCCACCAGGTAGACCTTGATGTCGGGCAGGCTGAAGCCGCGCTTCTGGCAGAGGCCGGCCAGCATGTCGCGGATGGAGAGGCCGGGCCGCACCGCGGCCAGCGAGGCCGTGCCGTCCGGCAGGTACACGCAGCAGTACTTGCTGGGCCCGGCCTGCGCCTCCGGCTCGCCGCTGCCCGGGCTCTGGCGGGCGCTCTGCGGGCAAGAGGCAGCGTCAGGCCAGGGCGGCGCCGCCACGCAGCCGGCCCCGCGCCAGGGCACTCACCTCTGCCTGGGAGCTGCCGGCCAAGCTGCTGCTGCTGCAGGACGGCGAGAGGGAGCCCAGGTCCAGGCTCGCGGAGGAATTCAGGGAGCCCTGGGACTCACGCCACAGGGACAGGCCACCACTGCCATCTCCCCCCTCTAGGAAACAGACGGACGGACGGACGTCAGGACAAGAGGCAGCCTTGGCGGGCCAGTGGCCGGGAGCCAGGCAGACAGACGGACAGACGGACGGATGTCAGGACAAGAGGCAGCCTTGGCGGGCCAGTGGCCGGGAGCCAGGCAGACAGACGGACGGACGGACGGACGTCAGGACAAGAGGCAGCCTTGGCGGGCCAGCGGCCGGGAGCCAGGCAGACAGACGGACAGACGGACGGACGTCAGGACAAGAGGCAGCCTTGGCGGGCCAGCGGCCGGGAGCCAGGCAGACAGACGGACGGACGGACGGACGTCAGGACAAGAGGCAGCCTTGGCGGGCCAGCGGCCGGGAGCCAGGCAGACAGACGGACGGACGGACGGACGTCAGGACAAGAGGCAGCCTTGGCGGGCCAGCGGCCGGGAGCCAGGCAGACAGACGGACGGACGGACGGACGTCAGGACAAGAGGCAGCCTTGGCGGGCCAGCGGCCGGGAGCCAGGCAGACAGACGGACGGACGGACGGACGTCAGGACAAGAGGCAGCCTTGGCGGGCCAGCGGCCGGGAGCCAGGCAGACAGACGGACGGACGGACGGACGTCAGGACAAGAGGCAGCCTTGGCGGGCCAGCGGCCGGGAGCCAGGCAGACAGACGGACGGACGGACGGACGTCAGGACAAGAGGCAGCCTTGGCGGGCCAGCGGCCGGGAGCCAGGCAGACAGACGGACGGACGGACGGACGTCAGGACAAGAGGCAGCCTTGGCGGGCCAGCGGCCGGGAGCCAGGCAGACAGACGGACGGACGGACGGACGTCAGGACAAGAGGCAGCCTTGGCGGGCCAGCGGCCGGGAGCCAGGCAGACAGACGGACAGACGGACGGACGTCAGGACAAGAGGCAGCCTTGGCGGGCCAGCGGCCGGGAGCCAGGCAGACAGACGGACAGACGGACGGACGTCAGGACAAGAGGCAGCCTTGGCGGGCCAGCGGCCGGGAGCCAGGCAGACAGACGGACAGACGGACGGACGTCAGGACAAGAGGCAGCCTTGGCGGGCCAGCGGCCGGGAGCCAGGCAGACGGACGGACGGACGGACGGACGTCAGGACAAGAGGCAGCCTTGGCGGGCCAGCGGCCGGGAGCCAGGCAGACAGACGGACAGACGGACGGACGTACGTCAGGACAAGAGGCAGTCTTGGCGGGCCAGCGGCCGGGAGCCAGGCAGACAGACGGACGGACGTCAGGACAAGAGGCAGCCTTGGCGGGCCAGCGGCCGGGAGCCAGGCAGACAGACGGACAGACGGACGGACGTCAGGACAAGAGGCAGCCTTGGCGGGCCAGCGGCCGGGAGCCAGGCGGACAGACGGACGGACGGACGGACGTCAGGACAAGAGGCAGCCTTGGCGGGCCAGCGGCCGGGAGCCAGGCAGACAGACGGACAGACGGACGGACGTCAGGACAAGAGGCAGCCTTGGCGGGCCAGCGGCCGGGAGCCAGGCGGACGGACGGACGGACGGACGGACGTCAGGACAAGAGGCAGCCTTGGCGGGCCAGCGGCCGGGAGCCAGGCGGACGGACGGACGGACGGACGGACGTCAGGACAAGAGGCAGCCTTGGCGGGCCAGCGGCCGGGAGCCAGGCGGACGGACGGACGGACGGACGGACGTCAGGACAAGAGGCAGCCTTGGCGGGCCAGTGGCCGGGAGCCAGGCAGACAGACGGACAGACGGACGGACGTCAGGACAAGAGGCAGCCTTGGCGAGCCAGCGGCCGGGAGCCAGGCAGACAGACGGACAGACGGACGGACGTCAGGACAAGAGGCAGCCTTGGCGGGCCAGCGGCCGGGAGCCAGGCGGCCGGCGTGGGACTCACCTGTCCACGAGGGCTCTCTCCGCTCCGCTCTCCGGAAGGACCTCCGGGGGCTCCTGCCGGCGCCGCTGCCAGCCTCCTCCACGCCCAGCGGCAGGGACTTCCCCGGCTTCAGCTTCGCCTTCTAGGGACGCGAGAGGCCGAGCTCGGCTCAGGGAGCTTCGGGGTCGCCCCCAAGAATGCGAATCCCCAGAGCACCCCCCGGGTCCTCAGCACAGCTGGCACGCTGGAGGAGCCGCCGGGGTCGTGACCCCGGGCCCCAATTCGTGACCCTAGGTGGGTTGCGTCACCTCTCCACTTTGGAGCCCCTGTCCGCCTCCACCCAGCAGCCCCGCCTGGACCCCAGGGGTGGGCTGGGGGCGGGAGCTGGTACCTTGCCGAGGTCGGGGGGCGGGCTACTGCTCCGGGAGTGAGCCGGCAGGTCGGGGAGCGGCTGCCCCTCGCTCTCGGCCCTCGCGCACGCCAGGTAGACCGGGGACTTGACGAAGCGCGCGTAGCTGTCAAACTTCATCAGGTTAAAGATCTGAGCCGGGAGAGACCTGTCAGCACCGGGTGGCCCACCCCCAGATAACCCCCCCCACCCAGTGCCCCGCCCACCCCCAGAGAAACCCCCCCCCCAGTGCCCCGCCCACCCCCAGAGAGACCCCCCCACCCAGAGCCCCGCCCACCCGCAGAGAGACCGGGTCCTCTGGCCCCCCCCGCCCAGAGTCCCGCCCGCCCCCGGAGAGACCCCCCCCCACCCAGAGCCCCGCTCACCCGCAGATAGACCCGGTCCCCCGGCCCCCCCGCCCAGAGTCCCGCCCACCCCCAGAGAAACCCCCCCACCCAGTGCCCCGCCCACCCCCAGAGAGACCCCCCCCCCACCCAGAGCCCCGCCCACCCGCAGAGAGACCTGGTCCCCTGGCCCCCCCCGCCCAGAGTCCTGCCCGCCCCCAGAGAGACCCCCCCCACCCAGTGCCCCGCCCACCCCCAGAGAGACCCCCCCCACCCAGAGCCCCGCCCACCCGCAGAGAGACCTGGTCCCCTGGCCCCCCCCACCCAGTGCCCCGCCCACCCCCAGAGAGACCCCCCCCCACCCAGAGCCCCGCCCACCCGCAGAGAGACCTGGTCCCCTGGCCCCCCCCGCCCAGAGTCCTGCCCGCCCCCAGAGAGACCCCCCCCACCCAGTGCCCCACCCAGAGCCCCCCCCACCCAGAGCCCCGCCCACCCGCAGAGAGACCGGGTCCCCTGGCCCCCCCTGCCCAGAGTCCCGCCCGCCCCCAGAGAGACGCCCCCCACCCAGAGCCCCGCTCACCCGCAGATAGACACGGTCCCCTGGCCCCCTCCGCCCAGTGCCCCGCCCACCCCCAGAGAAACCCCCCCCACCCAGTGCCCCGCCCACCCGCAGAGAGACCTGGTCCCCTGGCCCCCCCCACCCAGTGCCCCGCCCACCCCCAGAGAAACCCCCCCCACCCAGTGCCCCGCCCACCCGCAGAGAGACCTGGTCCCCTGGCCCCCCCCACCCAGTGCCCTGCCCACCCCCAGAGACCCCCCCCACCCAGAGCCCCGCTCACCCGCAGAGAGACCCGGTCCCTCGGCCCCTTCCGCCCAGAGTCCCGCCCAGCCCCAGAGAGACCCAGCCCCCCCGTCCAGAGTCCCGCCCAGCCCCAGAGAGACCCGGCCCCCCCGTCCAGAGTCCCGCCCAGCCCCAGAGAGACCCGGCCCCCCCGTCCAGAGACCCACCCACCCCCAGAGAGACCCGGCCCCCCCGTCCAGAGTCCCGCCCAGCCCCAGAGAGACCCGGCCCCCCCGTCCAGAGTCCCGCCCACCCCCAGAGAGACCCGGCCCCCCCGTCCAGAGTCCCGCCCAGCCCCAGAGAGACCCGGCCCCCCCGTCCAGAGACCCGCCCACCCCCAGAGAGCCCCGCAGGCCAGGACCCCCAGCCCAGGGGCTCTGGACTCCCACCCCCACTCTCAGCTTTTGCTGGGGGGAGGGGATGCGTCCCGAGCTCGGGCCTTGGGGATAGCTCCTTCCCCTTGCACCTGGCTGGGGGCAGGCACCTGGAGCTGCTGGAGGCGGAACATGTCGGGGGTGGGCGTGGCCAGCATCTCCTCCCCGATCCAGGCCTGCCGGTCGATGTTCACCGGGCTGAGCGCGTGGCTGGACAGGAACTCGTCATAGATCCGCCGGGCCTCCTGGGCCAGCTGGGAGACAGAGGGATCACCCCAGAGCAGGGCACCCCAGGGCACCCCAGCCCCAGATGGGTGGAGGGTGAGGAGCCCTCCCCATGATCCCTAACGGTCAGAGCTGGCCTAAGCCTGCACAGCCATGGTATCCATATGCCTGGCCAGGCTCTCGCTAGTTCTTGGGCTCCCTGGCATCCAATGGCAATGAGTTCCACTGGTTATTTTCATGTGGGGGCGGCATTATCTTCCTGGGTTCCAAGGTCCCATTGCGAGACCACGGCCCCTTGTCCTCACCATGCTAAGGACACGACACCAGCTTGGTCTGTCTCTCTCCCGCCCTCCAGCACTGGCACAGGCTGAGCAGGGTCCGAGCGACGCAGGCCCTTGGGATGCCCTGGCATGTGCCTCCGCGCGCCTGGCTGACCCGGTACCTGCTGCGTGTTCTTGGCTGAGATCTGCTGGAATCGCTCACACGCCTGCCAGAAGTACACGTTCTCCGCGCTGAACTCCTTCTTCAGGAACTCCTGCGGAGCGGGAGAGGGACAGTGCCACTGCCCCGCCCGGAGAGCCAGCCCAGCCCCCGCCCGGCGTGCCAGCCCAGCCCACGCCCGGAGTGCCAGCCCAGCCCCCGCCCGGAGTGCCAGCCCAGCCCCCGCCCGGCGTGCCAGCCCCGCCCCCGCCCGGAGAGCCAGCCCAGCCCCCGCCCGGCGTGCCAGCCCAGCCCACGCCCGGAGTGCCAGCCCAGCCCACGCCCGGCGTGCCAGCCCAGCCCCCGCCCGGCGTGCCAGCCCCGCCCCCGCCCGGAGTGCCAGCCCAGCCCCCGCCCGGCGTGCCAGCCCAGCCCCCGCCCGGAGTGCCAGCCCAGCCCACGCCCGGAGTGCCAGCCCAGCCCCCGCCCGGCGTGCCAGCCCCGCCCCCGCCCGGAGTGCCAGCCCAGCCCCCGCCCGGAGTACCAGCTCAGCCCCCGCCCGGCGTGCCAGCCCAGCCCCCGCCCGGCGTGCCAGCCCCGCCCCCGCCCGGCGTGCCAGCCCAGCCCACGCCCGGCGTGCCAGCCCAGCCCCCGCCCGGCGTGCCAGCCCAGCCCCCGCCCGGCGTGCCAGCCCAGCCCCCGCCCGGCGTGCCAGCCCCGCCCCTGCCCGGCGTGCCAGCCCAGCCCACGCCCAGCGTGCCAGCCCAGCCCCCGCCCAGCCCCCACCCAGTGTGCCAGCCCAGACCCCGCCCGGTGTGCCAGCCCAGCCCCCGCCAAGCCCCCGCCCAGCCCCCACCCAGTGTGCCAGCCCAGCCGCCGCCCGGAGTGCCAGCCCAGCCCCCGCCCGGAGTGCCAGCCCAGCCCGCGCCCAGCCCCCACCCAGTGTGCCAGCCCAGCCCCCGCCCCGTGTGCCAACCCAGCCCCCTCCCAGCACTGCCAGCCCAGCCCCCGCCCGGCGTGCCAGCCCAGCCCCCGCCCGGCGTGCCAGCCCAGCCCCCGCCCAGCCCCCACCCAGTGTGCCAGCCCCGCCCCCGCCCGGAGTGCCAGCCCAGCCCCCGCCCGTCACTGCCAGAACAGCCCCCGCCCGGCGTGCCAGCCCAGCCCCCGCCTGGCGTGCCAGCCCAGCCCCCGCCCGTCACGCCAGCCCCACCCCTGCCCGGAGAGCCAGCCCAGCCCCTGCCCGGAGAGCCAGCCCTGCCCCCGCCTGTCACGCCAGCCCAGCGCCCGCCCGGCGTGCCAGCCCAGCTCCCGCCCAGCCCCCACCCAGTGTGCCAGCCCCGCCCCCGCCCGGAGTGCCAGCCCCGCCCCCGCCCAGAGTGCCAGCCCAGCCCCCGCCCATCACTGCCAGCCCAGCCCCCGCCCGGAGTGCCAGCCCAGCCCCCGCCCCGTGTGCCAGCCCAGCCCCCTCCCGGCACTGCCAGCCCAGCCCCCTCCCGGGAGTGCCAGCCCAGCCCCCGCCCCGTGTGCCAGCCCAACCCCCGCCCGGAGTGCCAGCCCAGCCCCCGCCCCGTGTGCCAACCCAGCCCCCTCCCGGAGTGCCAGCCCAGCCCCCGCCCGGAGTGCCAGCCCAGCCCCCGCCCCGTGTGCCAGCCCAACCCCCGCCCGGAGTGCCAGCCCAGCCCCCGCCCGGAGTGCCAGCCCAGCCCCCGCCCCGTGTGCCAGCCCAGCCCCCTCCCGGGAGTGCCAGCCCAGCCCCCGCCCGGAGTGCCAGCCCAACCCCCGCCCGGAGTGCCAGCCCAGCCCCCGCCCCGTGTGCCAGCCCAACCCCCGCCCGGAGTGCCAGCCCAGCCCCCGCCCCGTGTGCCAACCCAGCCCCCTCCTGGCACTGCCAGCCCAGCCCCCTCCCGGCACTGCCAGCCCAGCCCCCTCCCGGGAGTGCCAGCCCAGCCCCCGCCCCGTGTGCCAGCCCAACCCCCGCCCGGAGTGCCAGCCCAGCCCCCGCCCCGTGTGCCAACCCAGCCCCCTCCCGGAGTGCCAGCCCAGCCCCCGCCCGGAGTGCCAGCCCAGCCCCCTCCCGGCACTGCCAGCCCAGCCCCCTCCCGGGAGTGCCAGCCCAGCCCCCGCCCCGTGTGCCAGCCCAACCCCCGCCCGGAGTGCCAGCCCAGCCCCCGCCCCGTGTGCCAACCCAGCCCCCTCCCGGCACTGCCAGCCCAGCCCCCGCCTGGCACTGCCAGCTCAAGCCCTGCCCAGCCCCCCTACCGGGTGCCAGTCAGCACTGGGGGAGCCCCAGCTCTGGGGACGATGCCCATGGATTCCTGGGCAGCAGGGGTACAGCCAGGCCAGGCACGGGGGCCCGAAGGGCCGGGCTGGGTGCTCAGGAGGACAGGCCCCAACCCAGCTCCAGCCCATGCCTTGGGCCAGAGAGCTACTGGCCAGGGCGCGTCCAGCACCCCAGGCTCAGGGCTCCCTGGCAGCAGCTGGCGGGGGCGGGGGCGGGGGCGTGGCCTGGCTGGGCGGGCGGGGGCACACCCTGGCACTCACGGTGAAGAAGGTGACGGCCACCCGGTCCTGCAGCAGTGTCTCGAAGGACTCGGCCCAGCGGGCCACGGGCAGCTCTGCCGTGCTGGCTGCACGCTGGGCACCGGGCAGGCTGTTCACGCTGTGGCTGCTGCCGCGGGCCCCCGAGCTGTTTAACTCTGGGGGGCAGAGAGCGGGGTCAGAGCCTGCCTGCTGCAGGGGCCGTGTGGGGTGCTGTCCAGGCACTCCGGAGCGGGGGCCAGACCTAGGGCCCCTCTGAGCTCCCAGGACGCCAGCCGGCAGAGCGGGAGCCTGGCACAGCTCCGAGGGGCGCCTGCCTGATGCTGGGGCGAGTCTCCCAGCAGGAGGGAACAGCCCAGGGGCAGGGGAAGCAGGTTACAGCCCTCTCCGGGGGGTGCGGGTAGGAGGGAGCTCTGCCTGCCCAGGCGTGTGTGGGCCAGGCGGGGGCAGCGGCTCTGGACACTGAGGCAGGCCAGTTACTGCTCAGCTCTGCGGCTCAGGCTGTTCCTGCCGTCACGTGGGCCCCCGAGGCCTTTGTGCAGCAGCAGGAGCCCTGCACTGCGCGGTGTCGGCAGAGGCCTCCCTGCCCCAGGCCCCAGTGCCAGGCGGACACAGAGCCGACCTGCCTGCCGCTGGGCGTGGGCATCCTCGCGGCTCTCTGGGCTTGTCGCCGGCCCCGCTGGCGGGCCAGGACTCCGGCAGGGGTGGCAGGCGGCTTGGTCAGGAACTTGGTGGCAGGCTCGGCTTGGGAGCAAAGAGTCGGTTCCGGTCCAGCTGAGTGGGACTCAGCGGCGTCTCTAACCGGGAGTCCCAGGGACACCAGCTCTGGGACACAGCCCAGCTCCCAGCTGCCCGACCTCCCCACTCCGCAGGGACACCCAGCAGAAGCTGGGGTCCCCAAAGGGCCCTGACCCTGACAGGCCACCCAGCGACGCTGGGAACACACCACGGGACAGGCCACTGTGTCGGCCTTTCGCTGGGGGCCTGCAAAACCTTCAGCCCTGAGGCCGTGGGGAAGGGCTTTCCCGGCCCCCAGAGGGGCCTTTTCCCCGGGCCCTAGGGACTGGGTAACGGTCAATACCCCTAGAGTCTGTGCGGGGATCACAACACAGACACGCTCCCCACCCCATCCCCTGGCAGGGCTTAACTCACCTCCAGCAGACACAGCCAGGCCCTGTAGGGACAAGAGGACAGGTCAGCCAGGACCCCAGGCCTGCAGCTACGGGGGCAGCGGGACCAGCCCAGGCAGCCCCTGGGGCAAGGGATGGGGAGGCAACGACACAGGCCACAGAGGAGAGGAGAGGGGTTCAGGGAAGACCACCCAGGGAGCCACGGAAGGGCTGGGGGGAGAGGCCATGCCTGGCACGGGTGCAGGGGGCATGCGGGGCCATGCCTGGTGCGGGGGCAGGGGGCAGGGGGGCCATGCCTGGTGCGGGGGCAGGGGGCAGGGGGGCCATGCCTGGCACGGGCGCAGGGCCAGGCGCTGTATCTCCGGTGGGGCAGGGCGGGCTGGGAGGCTGTGCTCCGTGGCTGAGGAAGGGCTGATGCTATCAGGGATGACGCTGCAGCAGCCGGCTGGGGCGCAGGAAGGGCAGGAAAAGGGAGAGGAAGTCACAGCCTAGAGCAAGCCACCTTCCCGTTCCGGGGTGGGGCCCCCCACCCACAGCCCCTGCGCCTCCCCCGGGTGGGGCCCCCCACCCACAGCCCCTGCGCCTCCCCCGGGTGGGGCCCCCCACCCACAGCCCCTGCGCCTCCCCCGAGTGGGGCCCCCCACCCACAGCCCCTGCGCCTCCCCCGGGTGGGGCCCCCCACCCACAGCCCCTGCGCCTCCCCCGGGTGGGGCCCCCCACCCACAGCCCCTGCGCCTCCCCCGGGTGGGGCCCCCCACCCACAGCCCCTGCGCCTCCCCCGGGTGGGGCCCCCCACCCACAGCCCCTGCGCCTCCCCCGAGTGGGGCCCCCCACCCACAGCCCCTGCGCCTCCCCCGGGTGGGGCCCCCCACCCACAGCCCCTGCGCCTCCCCCAGGTGGGGCCCCCCACCCACAGCCCCTGCGCCTCCCCCGAGTGGGGCCCCCCACCCACAGCCGGGCAGAGAGCAGGGGAGGCCGTGCGCTCTCCGGGCTGAGCCTCCAGCAGGCCAGGCCCAGCCACACCCGTCCCAACGCAGGGCCACGCCCCAGTGGGGACAGAGCTGACCAGGCCCGGCCTTGGGCCCCGCACTGCCTGCCCTGGCTGGGAGCCGCCCGGCTGCACGGCCCTGCCCCCCCAGTGCGCTGCCTGGGGCCCCGCGAGCTCTTTGGCCAGCACAGGGGCTGCCTGTGGCAGGGTGCCCAGGGCTGCGGCTGGGGCCGGGCTCTCCGGGAGCGGAGTGTTTCCTGCCACCCCAGCGCCCAGCCCTGCTGCCCCACGGGCCAGCCGGGAGGGAGCCAGGCCGGAGACGCACAGCTGGCATCCTCGCTGGAGGCTGGGCAGCAGCCCAGGGCTTGCCAGGGCCGGGCGCGGGCGCGGCTCACCCGGGTGTGCCCGGCCACACTCAGGGCCCTCCATGATGTCTGGAGCCGTCTCTAAGGGACGACGGCTCCTTGGCCCAGTTCTAGGCCGACAGCCTGCCCCTCCGAGACTTTTCACTCCCTCTTAGACGCTGGCCCCCCGCCCTGCCTGCCTGCCACCCCGGCCCGGGATCCCCCCCCTCCGCCTGCCACCCCGGCCCAGGATCCCCCCCGCCCTGCCCGCCTGCCACCCCGGGATCCCCCCCGCCCTGCCCGCCTGCCACCCCGGGATCCCCCCCGCCCTGCCCGCCTACCACCCCAGCCCAGGCTCCCCCTGCCCCCACTCTGCTCCTGCACAATGATCCCAACCTGCAGCCCCCCACCCCCAGCAGCCGTGATGCCCCTCAGGCCCAACCCGAAGACGCCTGCCCTGCTAGCCAGGCCTGGGCTCTGCTTGGACCCAGGCTTGCCAGGGCCGCAGCCGTTCAGGCCTCGCCCCTGCCCGCCTGCACCCCGCTGACCCACCCCCTCGGCACATGGGCTGCTCGGTCACTGCTCAGCGCCCTCGATGTGGGGAGGGCGGAGGGGGCTGCGCCGAGCCATTGCGGGGGGGAGCCTGATCCGCCACCTCCCCGTGGGGCAGGAGAGCAGCCAGCCCCCTCCCTCTGCTGCAGGCCACCTGGGCTGGGCTTCCTAGTGACCCGGTAGAGGGGTGCAGCCCCTGCCCGGCCAGGGACCCCCCCGCCCGGTAGAGGGGTGCAGCCCCCGCCCTTCCTGCAGCGCCTGCCAGGCCAGGGACCCCCCCGCCCGGTAGAGGGGTGCAGCCCCGCCCTTCCTGCAGCACCTGCCAGGCCAGGGACCCCCCCGCCCTGTAGAGGGGTGCAGCCCCCGCCCTTCCTGCAGCCCCTGCCCGGCCAGGGACCCCCCCGCCTGGTAGAGGGGTGCAGCCCCCGCCCTTCCTGCAGCGCCTGCCAGGCCAGGGACCCCCCGCCCGGTAGAGGGGTGCAGCCTCCGCCCGGCCAGGGACCCCCCCGCCCGGTAGAGGGGTGCAGCCTCCGCCCGGCCAGGGACCCCCCGCCCGGTAGAGGGGTGCAGCCCCGCCCTTCCTGCAGCGCCTGCCAGGCCAGGGACCCCCCCGCCCGGTAGAGGGGTGCAGCCCCGCCCTTCCTGCAGCGCCTGCCAGACCAGGGACCCCCCGCCCAGTAGAGGGGTGCAGCCTCCGCCCGGCCAGGGACCCCCCCGCCCGGTAGAGGGGTGCAGCCTCCGCCCGGCCAGGAACCCCCCCGCCCGGTAGAGGGGTGCAGCCTCCGCCCGGCCAGGGACCCCCCCGCCCGGTAGAGGGGTGCAGCCTCCGCCCGGCCAGGGACCCCCCGCCCGGTAGAGGGGTGCAGCCTCCGCCCGGCCAGAGACCCCCCCGCCCGGTAGAGGGGTGCAGCCCCCGCCCTGCCCGGTCTGCCACCCCGGCCCGGGATCCCCCCCCGCTCAGGGGCGCCCGCGGCTCCGCCCACCGGGCACTCACCAGGTGGCCGCTCGGGAGGCCCAGCTGCTTGGCCTTCCCGGGCATCCTCAGCAGGGCGCGGGGCTGGGGGCGAGCCCGGCACAGGCCTGCAGCTGCGGGGACCGCGGCACGGCACTGCCAGCTCCCAGGCTGCCACTACCGCTTTTACCTCCTGCAGGAAGTGTCTCTATGGAGACCAAACCGCAGCTAGAATGGGGGTTTGCAGAGGAACCTCCCTCCCAGCCTGCAGCACCCCCCCCAGCTGGCCAGAGCAGCCCCCCCGGCCCAGCGCCCGGCTCCTGACGCCAGCCCCCCGGCCCAGCGCCCGGCTCCTGACGCCAGCCCCCCCGGCCCAGCGCCCGGCTCCTGTCGCCAGCCCCTCCGGCCCAGCGCCCGGCTCCTGTCGCCAGCCCCCCCGGCCCAGCGCCCGGCTCCTGACGCCAGCCCCCCGGCCCAGCGCCCGGCTCCTGTCAGCAGCCCCCCCGGCCCAGCGCCCGGCTCCTGACGCCAGCCCCCCCGGCCCAGCGCCCGGCTCCTGTCACCAGCCCCCCCGGCCCAGCGCCCGGCTCCTGTCACCAGCCCCCCGGCCCAGCGCCCGGCTCCTGTCACCAGCCCCCCCGGCCCAGCGCCCGGCTCCTGACGCCAGCCCCCCGGCCCAGCGCCCGGCTCCTGACGCCAGCCCCCCGGCCCAGCGCCCGGCTCCTGACGCCAGCCCCCCCGGCCCAGCGCCCGGCTCCTGACGCCAGCCCCCCCGGCCCAGCGCCCGGCTCCTGACGCCAGCCCCCCGGCCCAGCGCCCGGCTCCTGTCACCAGCCCCCCGGCCCAGCGCCCGGCTCCTGACGCCAGCCCCCCCGGCCCAGCGCCCGGCTCCTGTCACCAGCCCCCCGGCCCAGCGCCCGGCTCCTGACGCCAGCCCCCCCGGCCCAGCGCCCGGCTCCTGACGCCAGCCCCCCGGCCCAGCGCCCGGATCCTGACGCCAGCCCCCCGGCCCAGCACCGGGCTCCTGACGCCAGCCCCCCGGCCCAGCACCGGGCTCCCGACGCCAGCCCCCCGGCCCAGCGCCCGGCTCCTGACGCCAGCCCCCCCGGCCCAGCGCCCGGCTCCTGACGCCAGCCCCCCCGGCCCAGCGCCCGGCTCCTGACGCCAGCCCCCCGGCCCAGCGCCCGGCTCCTGGTGCCAGCCTCCCGGCCCAGTGCCCGGCTCCTGTCGCCAGCCCCCCGGACCAGCGCCCGGCTCCTGACGCCAGCCCCCCGGACCAGCGCCCGGCTCCTGACGCCAGCCCCCCCGGCCCAGCGCCCGGCTCCTGACGCCAGCCCCCCGGCCCAGCGCCCGGCTCCTGGTGCCAGCCCCCCGGCCCAGCGCCCGGCTCCTGTCGCCAGCCCCCCCGGCCCAGCGCCCGGCTCCCGGTGCCAGCCCCCCGGCCCAGCGCCCGGCTCCTGACGCCAGCCCCCCGGCCCAGCGCCCGGCTCCTGGTGCCAGCCCCCCGGCCCAGCGCCCGGCTCCCGACGCCAGCCCCCCCGGCCCAGCGCCCGGCTCCTGACGCCAGCCCCCCCGGCCCAGGGCCCGGCTCCTGTCACCAGCCCCCCGGCCCAGCGCCCGGCTCCCGACGCCAGCCCCCCCGGCCCAGCGCCCGGCTCCTGACGCCAGCCCCCCGGCCCAGCGCCCGGATCCTGACGCCAGCCCCCCGGCCCAGCACCGGGCTCCCGACGCCAGCCCCCCGGCCCAGCACCGGGCTCCCGACGCCAGCCCCCCGGCCCAGCGCCCGGCTCCTGACGCCAGCCCCCCCGGCCCAGCGCCCGGCTCCTGACGCCAGCCCCCCCGGCCCAGCGCCCGGCTCCTGACGCCAGCCCCCCGGCCCAGCGCCCGGCTCCTGGTGCCAGCCTCCCGGCCCAGTGCCCGGCTCCTGTCACCAGCCCCCCCGGCCCAGCGCCCGGCTCCTGACGCCAGCCCCCCGGCCCAGCGCCCGGCTCCTGACGCCAGCCCCCCGGCCCAGCGCCCGGCTCCTGACGCCAGCCCCCCGGCCCAGCGCCCGGCTCCTGACGCCAGCCCCCCGGCCCAGCGCCCGGCTCCTGACGCCAGCCCCCCCGGCCCAGCGCCCGGCTCCCGACGCCAGCCCCCCCGGCCCAGCGCCCGGCTCCTGTCGCCAGCCCCCCCGGCCCAGCGCCCGGCTCCTGTCGCCAGCCCCCCCGGCCCAGCGCCCGGCTCCTGACGCCAGCCCCCCGGCCCAGCGCCCGGCTCCTGTCGCCAGCCCCCCCGGCCCAGCGCCCGGCTCCTGTCGCCAGCCCCCCCGGCCCAGCGCCCGGCTCCTGTCACCAGCCCCCCGGCCCAGCGCCCGGCTCCTGACACCAGCCCCCCCGGCCCAGCGCCCGGCTCCTGACGCCAGCCCCCCGGCCCAGCGCCTGTCTCCTGTCGCCAGCCCCCCGGCCCAGCCCCCTTGGCTCCTGACACCAGCCCCCCCGGCCCAGCGCCCGGCTCCTGACGCCAGCCTTTCCCCAGCTGTGGCTGCTGGCAGATTTGCTGGGATGACCTGCTGGAGGCTGGTCTGGGTGGGAGTTCGCCTGCTGTGGGCCTGGGCTGGCTCTGCTGTCACCAGGGGGGCTCTGAGCGCCACGGACCGTGGCAGGGGGGAAAGGGGCTTTGCCCCAGACTCTCCTTTCCCTGTGGCTCGGGGCCGGGCCCGTCCGAGGGGCTGGCCTAGCAGGCCAGGCGACAGCTGGCTGGAGGATCGACCTAGGGAGGCATTTAATGCTGTGGGTAAGTGGAGACACAGCCGCTAATCCTGGATCGCTGATCCTCTTGCCCCCGCGGGCCGGGGCCGTCCCCGATTAGCACCGAGCTCCCTGCACCACCAAGGGTGCAGAGTGGCCCAGGCCACGGGTGAAGTGCAGAAGGTAAGTGGGGCTGCGCCGAGGGGCCAGCGCAGCCCTGGGAGGGAGGCGGGGGGGACAACTGAATCTCTCCAGAGCCCAGTGGCCGATGGAGGGCAGGGCCTGCGCCCAAGGGGGCAGAGCTGGCTCCTTCCACCGGCATTGGGGGGCAGGACCTGGGATCGCCCTGTGGGGCCAGGGCCCTGAGTCAGGCTGGGGCTCTCCTGGGGCCTGGCTTGAAATGCAGGTGAAAACCTGGCAAGCAGCAGTCCGGGGGGGAGGGGGGGCGCAGCCCCATGTCTGGTGCCATGAGGCTCCCCAGTGCCTAACCAGCCCCCCTCCCCACTACGGCTGTGGCCTGGCTACGGACACGCCCACGCGGTTACCCAGGGACCCGCAAGATGGGGCCGGTTTCTGTTGGACTCCCCGGACCGGCCTCGATCCCATGGGAGCTGGGCTGAATTCTTCCCTTTCCGAGTGCCGGCGGCAGGTCTCTGTGCCCCCCGGCTGGCCCCTTTCCGAAGCTGGAACAGTCGGCCCAGGCGAGCGTGGGGGGGGTCTCCGGGAGCTGCCGCGGGGCCGAGCTGTAGCGCAGAAGAGCCAGGAGTGGGTCTGCTTCCTGCGGGATTTTCTCGGCTGCTTTCTCAGGCTCCGCTCTCGCCTGCGGGTCCAGCGCCACGTTTCCTGCTGCAGGGCGCCTTGGTCTGTCACACGGCACTGAGCCCAGTGCACTTCAGAGCCTTGATAGCCCCTGCGACAGGCCGGGCCAGGCCTGGGCACCGCTCAGGGCGAGTTGCTCAAACTCGGGGCCTTATCACCCCAGACCGGGGACCTTCCCAAACAGGCCACACACCAGTCCCACCGAGCGCGTCGGCTGCCTGTCTGGCCAGCAGGAAGCTCACGAGCAAAACCCCTCAGACACCCCAGCTCTCCCTGCGCCCCAGTCAGCCCCGGGCCTAGCACAGGGGAGGGGTGTTGGAACCCGATCGCACCTACCCCCAACGGGTTCTTCCGGTCCCAAGAAAGCAGCGACAGGTCCCCGGTCAATGTGCCCTCTGGCCCTTACCCACAAGCCCACGCCGGGCCAGTCCTTTCACATCTACCTTCTAAAGGGTTATTAGTGAAAGGAAGAAAAGCCCGAGAGTGAGGGTGTGACAGGGAAGGTCAAAAGGCCTGTTAAAAGGGGCAGCTGAGACAGCAGCTGCAAATTAGTTAAGAGCTGAATCAGGCGGCCAAGGGCCCCTTTAAAAGCCTCCCTAGGCCAGAGAGAGAAGGGCGCGTCTACACTGGCAGGATTTTCCGCAAATGCTTTGAACGGAAAAGAGCGTCTGGCTTGGCAGGACACTTTTGCACAAAAGCACCCAGAAAGCCCGATCGCCATTTTCACCACTGGGGCTTTTTTGTGCAAAAAACAGTCCTCCCCTGTCTACACTGGCCCTCTTGCACAAATACATTTGCACAAGAGGGCGTTTGCCCGAACGGGAGCAGCACAGCATTTGCACAAGAACACTGACAATCTTACCTGAGCTCGTCAGTGTTCTTGCACAAATTCAAGCGGCCAGTGTAGACAGCTGCTTTTGCGGAAAACCTTGCCAGTCTAGATGCAGCCAAGGAGCATGGAGAGGAGGAAGCAACTCAGTGTTAAGGAGACTCAGCGCGGAGGAGCAGGAGGAACCACCAGCCTGCTAAAGGCTACAGGGGGAGGTGAGGGGAGAGCAGGGAGTGGTGGAGGGCTCCCTACTCCCACGGGGCTAGAAGAGGGCTTCCTGGTCAGCCGTGACTGGTCCAGGGCTTCAGCCCAATACACCCTCCTTAATGCTGAGGGTCAGGAAGGCCCAGGGATAAAAACTCTGCAGGAGAGGGCCCTGCTGCAGCCCTCAAAGGATGGGATAGTGGACGGAACAGGGGTCAGGGTCTCAGGAGGGAGGCTGACCCTGCCACAGGGGTTAAAGAAAATACATTACATGCATCGAATCTCCCAGTTCTCAACACAGGCTCTCAGCAGAGAGGTCACAAACTGCTCTCTTAACAGTCTCCGGTTACATCCTATGTTGGGACGGGTCCATGGTTCTTCCCGGCTAGTTGTTCCCTGCAAGGCTGCATCTGAGATCAGGTGGAGGGTGCCACGTGGCACTTATATCCCTCCCCGGCATCTCCCTGGCCAGAGAAGGTCACATGGTCCAACGGCCTATCTCTGTGTCTCGTGCTGGCTCCCTTCGGCCCTGGCTGGTTTGCCGGTATCGGTCCCATTCCTGAGGTGCGTACTGGCACTAGAGATTCATTGTCCCCTTGCTAATTAGCACAGCCACTGGCTGAGCATTCCTGGCCCTTTGCTCAGCCACAGACTGAGCATTTTCCAGCCTCCCTCCAGAGGCCACGCAAAACTCCCCCCACAGCTCTCACACGTCCATGAGTAGCACACACAGAAGCAGTGGAGCACAAGCTTTCATGGGACACCTCCCATGGCCCCCGTTGTACACACGTTGGGGCACGTACCCCCCATGGGTGCAGCAGTGATCTGGCTGCTCTCCTTAAATCCAGTAACGTGACACCAGCCAGCCAGGACGGGAGCACAGAGGAGCCAGGGCAGGTTAAGCCTGACTGCCCCTGGCTCAGAGCAGCCTCAGCCCCTTTGGGATCAGCTCCCCCTGCTCTGGGCCTGGCACGGGCTCAGCAGGGGCAGGGCTTCATGGAGGCTGCCGGAGGCAGATCTGCTCTCAGATCCGCAGCCTAACAGGCAGGCTGCACCCTGAGTGGGCAGCACAGCAACCGGGGGCTGTGGCCCTTCCTACCCCTCAGGAGATGATGGTTCTGCTCCGGGGGCAGCAGGGACATTCAGCCCGAGGAGAGGGAGTGTGGCCGGGTCGGAGGAAGGCCCGGCATCCCCGTGGCAGGCAGTGTGGCCGGGTCGGAGGAAGGCCCGGCATCCCCGTGGCAAGCAGGGGCTGGGTCGGAGGAAGGCCCGGCATCCCCCGTGGCAGGCAGTGTGGCCGGGTCGGAGGAAGGCCCGGCATCCCCGTGGTAGGCAGGGGCTGGGCCGGAGGAAGGCCCGGCATCCCCGTGGCAGGCAGTGTGGCTGGCTCGGAGGAAGGCCTGGCATCCCCCGTGGCAGGCAGGGGCTGGGTCGGAGGAAGGCCCGGCATCCCCGTGGCAGGCAGTGTGGCCGGGTCGGAGGAAGGCCCGGCATCCCCGTGGTAGGCAGGGGCTGGGCTGGAGGAAGGCCCGGCATCCCCGTGGCAGGCAGTGTGGCCGGGTCGGAGGAAGGCCCGGCATCCCCGTGGCAGGCAGTGTGGCCGGGTCGGAGGAAGGCCCGGCATCCCCGTGGCAGGCAGTGTGGCCGGGTCGGAGGAAGGCCCGGCATCCCCCGTGGCAGGCAGTGTGGCCGGGTCGGAGGAAGGCCCGGCATCCCCCGTGGCAGGCAGTGTGGCCGGGTCGGAGGAAGGCCCGGCATCCCCGTGGCAGGCAGTGTGGCCGGGTCGGAGGAAGGCCCGGCATCCCCGTGGCAGGCAGTGTGGCCGGGTCGGAGGAAGGCCCGGCATCCCCGTGGCAGGCAGTGTGGCCGGGTCGGAGGAAGGCCCGGCATCCCCGTGGCAGGCAGTGTGGCCGGGTCGGAGGAAGGCCCGGCATCCCCGTGGCAGGCAGTGTGGCTGGCTCGGAGGAAGGCCCGGCATCCCCGTGGCAGGCAGTGTGGCTGGCTCGGAGGAAGGCCTGGCATCCCCCGTGGCAGGCAGGGGCTGGGTCGGAGGAAGGCCCGGCATCCCCGTGGCAGGCAGTGTGGCTGGCTCGGAGGAAGGCCCGGCATCCCCGTGGCAGGCAGTGTGGCCGGGTCAGAGGAAGGCCCGGCATCTCCGTGGCAGGCAGTGTGGCTGGCTTGGAGGAAGGCCTGGCATCTCCCGTGGCAGGCAGGGGCTGGGTCGGAGGAAGGCCCGGCATCCCCGTGGCAGGCAGTGTGGCTGGCTCGGAGGAAGGCCCGGCATCCCCGTGGCAGGCAGTGTGGCCAGGTCGGAGGAAGGCCCGGCATCCCCGTGGCAGGCAGTGTGGCCGGGTCGGAGGAAGGCCCGGCATCCCCGTGGCAGGCAGTGTGGCCGGGTCGGAGGAAGGCCCGGCATCCCCGTGGCAGGCAGTGTGGCCGGGTCGGAGGAAGGCCTGGCATCCCCCGTGGCAGGCAGGGGCTGGGTCGGAGGAAGGCCCGGCATCCCCGTGGCAGGCAGTGTGGCTGGCTCGGAGGAAGGCCCGGCATCCCCGTGGCAGGCAGTGTGGCCGGGTCGGAGGAAGGCCCGGCATCCCCGTGGCAGGCAGTGTGGCCGGGTCGGAGGAAGGCCCGGCATCCCCGTGGCAGGCTGTGTGGCCGGGTCGGAGGAAGGCCTGGCATCCCCCGTGGCAGGCAGGGGCTGGGTCGGAGGAAGGCCCGGCATCCCCGTGGCAGGCAGTGTGGCTGGCTCGGAGGAAGGCCCAGCATCCCCGTGGCAGGCAGTGTGGCCAGGTCGGAGGAAGGCCCGGCATCCCCGTGGCAGGCAGGGGACACAGAGGTGTTGCTCGTTTGCAGCCCCAGAGGAGGGAAGCATCGATGGCTCCCGTCTGCAGCAGTGAGGGGCTCAGGAAGGCAGCGTAGCTGACAAGGACAATGCCAGCCAAGAGCCTGGTGCGCCAGGGCGCAGGCCAAGGGAGGGTCCGAGCCCCACGCGCCCCTGGCACTGGGCTGCACTAGTGTGGAGAGGCCAGGCAGGGCCCAGGCTGCAGCCGGGGTGCAAGGCAGGGTCACAGCATGAGCGTGGCAAGGAGCCAAACTCTCCCCTCCCCTCCCCTTCCCTCCCCTCCTCCGTCGCCGAGCTTGCTGAGTGCGTCCTGGGGGGTCGACGCGCCCGCAGACGAGTTTGAGGGGCAGGCTGGAGTCGAAGGACGGGGCAGGGAAACGGCGAGTGGGACCAGCACGTCTGCCCGCCACAGGAGCCCAGGCTCAGCCCTGCCGCCCCCCGCTGTCTCCGGCAGTGTCTGTCGCCTGGGAAAGGCAGCCTCGGGCCGCCCCTGCCAGCCCCGCGCCATGCCAGGCAGTCCCATGCCACCCCCATGCTGCCTAAGGCAGACCCACCCATGCTACACTAGACAGACCCAGCCGCACCAGGCACCCTCACGCTGCCCCAGGCAAACCCGTGCCACCCCTGCCAGACCCACCCATGCCACACTAGACACCCACGCTGCCCCTGCCGGTCCCACGCCACTCCAGGCAGTCCCATGCCATGCCAACCGACCCATCCAGGTCGCACCTGGCACACCCCACTGCCCCTGCCAGACCCACGCTGCCCCTGCCACCCCAGGCAGAGCCGTGCTGCTCCTGCCAGATCCATGCCACCCTAGGCAAACCCACCTGCACCGCCCCAGGCAGACCCACCTGTGCTGCCCCAGGCAGAGCTGTGCCACGCCAGGCAGTTCCACGCCAGGCAGACCTGTGCCACACCAGGTAAACCCACCCGTGCCGCCCCAGGCAGACCCGCGCCACGCCAGGCAGTTCCACGCCAGGCAGACCTGTGCCACACCAGGTAAACCCACCCGTGCCGCCCCAGGCAGACCCGTGCCACGCCAGGGAAACCCACCTGCACCGCCCCAGGTGGGCCAGCAGCAGGGCCCCAATCTCACCTCCCCGGTGCAGGTGGGCAAAGGGCTGCAATGGCGAATGTTGCTCAGGGCCTCTGGCTGTTTGCCTGGAGCTGGATGAAATGGCGACGATGCAGCTCGGACTCCAGGGACGGGGCCTGAGAGGAAAGGGCAGGGGCAGTGAAACGCCGGGGAGCCGAGTCGGTGGGAAATGCCCCGGCTGGCCTCGAGGGCTCTGTCTCTCCGGTGGGCGGTGTGACGGCGCGTTGGGGGTTCCCCGTCTCCTGCACCCCGAAATGGCACAAACAGACTGCACCAGCCAGTGGAATTGAGGGTGGTTTATTGCTCCTCCAGCACAGCGCAGCACAGATGTAATCTGGTTACAGGAACTGGGCTAGGATGCCTCAGGCCCCCTTGAGATGGGGGAGACTGGGCCCCTAAACCCCAGCCCCTTCTCCTAGGCTCTCCTCCATGCCCTCCGACAGCCAGCAACCCACTCACTAACTTCCAGCCCTGCCCCCCAGCCAAGCCAGCATTCCACCTTCCTTTGTTCCTCTCCATGGGGGGTGTCTGGCCACTGGTTTGCATAGTGACTCATCCTGTTTTGCTGGGTCGTGGTACCCACGGCAGCCAGTGGGGGTTCCCCCAGAGCCAGCAGCATAGAAACCAGCCAGGTACCCCCACTACGTCACAGTTCTCCCCCCTCCGAGAGCGAACTGAGCAGGGTCACTCCGCTCGTGACCTAGGGAAGTTCGGGTCCTCTGCGTGGGAACCCGCCCTGGGGACATGGGTGCTCCCCTTGACTCGGGCCGGCCGTGGCGAGGCCCCACATGAGCTGGCTTCCCTCTGTCCACTCGCCGCCCCGCTCCAGGGCGACTGGCACAGGCCTGTCCTCGGGGGTCACACCCACCCTTCCGCTGGCCTTGATCTCTGGCCAGGGTCTCTCGGGCCGGGGCCATGAGCCCAGCGAGCCTTCTCTGGACAGCCAGGGCAGCTTCCACCCCCGAAGCTCCATCCAGGGGGGTCTTCCCCTCCCATAACTCTCTCAGCAAGCCCAGAGGGTCTATCTGGGGTAGAGACCCCCAAGCCGCTTTCCTCCTGTCTTGGGCCTTCCCGCCCCTCTGGCAGGAGTCACAGGACCGGCAGTACCGCTGCACGGCTGTAAAGATTCCCGGCCAATAGAAGTGCTGGAGCAGCTTCAGCCGGGTGCTCCGGATCCCCCGGTGGCCCCCAACGGGGGAATCGTGGGCCAAATACAGCAGCTTGAGGCGATACTTTCGGGGGACGACCAGCTGCCGCTCTACCCTCCATGCCCTCGCCTTCCTGGGGGGGAGCCACTCACGGAACAGGAGCCCACGCTCCCGCAGGAATCTCTCCTGGCCACCTCTCCCCCGGGGCTGAGCTGCATGGAGGCCAGCCTGGTCCCTCAGCCTCTGCAAGGAGGGGTCTGCCTGCACCTCAGCCTGGAATTCAGCTGCTGAGGCAGGGATCGGGACCTGTCCCCCACCTCTGCCTAGGTCCGGAGTCCCAGCCTGGCTGGACCCCGTGTCCACTGGGATGGGACCCTGAGGACGCTGCCAGGAGTCCTTCCCTGGACCCACGTTGTCAGCCCCCCGCTGGCTCTGGCTCCGGGTAGTGACTAGAGCCCGCTGGGATTCATGGGGCCACTCCTCTAGGTCATTCCCCATCAGCACCTCGGTGGGCAAGTGCGGGTGCACCCCCACTTCCTTGAGGCCCTCCTTGGCCCCCCATTTCAGATGCACCCTGGCTACAGGCACCTTAAACGGGGACCCGTCTATGCCCTTCAGGGTCAGCTGCGCGTGGGGTAGTATCCGCTCCGGGGCCACTATGTCGGATCGGGCCAGAGTCACCTCCGCCCCCGTGTCCCAGAAGCCCGTCACCTTCCTACCATCCACCTCCAGGGGTATGAGGCACTCGCTCCGCAGGGGCCGTCCTGCCCCCACCCGGTACACGGAGAAATCCGCCTCCTGAGAATCAGACCTCCCAGGGGAGGTGCACTGAGCATCCTTCCCCTCTCTCTGAGCTGAGGTTTGCCTGCCAGCCCCTGCCTCTGGGGCAGCCTGCCCTTCCCCCCGCCCCAGCCAGTTAACCCTGGAAAGTCCCCGGTCCTGGGACCTGGTGCACTGAGCCCTCTTGTGGCCTTTTTGCCCACAGCGATGGCAAGTTAGGCTTTGGGCTGTCTCTGTCCAGGCCCTGGCTGGTTCTCTGGGGCGCAGACGACCTGTTCCTTGGTCTCGCCCCGTAGTTGACTCCCTCCGTCGCTCAGCCGAGATCCGGTCTCTGCGCGGTTCCCTCTCTCTCCGGGACTCCCGTTCACACCCGGACCGGCTCTCCGTGAACTCGTCCGCCAGTCTCCCGGCCTCCTGGGGGTTCTCTGGTCTCCGGTCCTTGAGCCACAGCCTCAGTTTGGGTGGGCACGCTTCATAGAACTGCTCCATCATGACCAGCTTGAGCAGCTCCTCTGCGGTCTGGGCTCCGACTCCAGACACCCACTTGCGGCAGTATTGCGCCAGGCGGGAGGCCAGATCCACATAGGTCTCCCGTGGCCCTTTCTGTACCCCCCGGAACTTCTTCCTGTACATCTCGGGGGTCAGCCCGAACTTGTGCAGCAGGGCCTCCTTGACTCGGTTGTAATCCCCTGGCTGTAGGTCCTCCAGCTGACTGAGCACTCCGGCCGCCTCCTGGTTCAGTGCGGGGACGAGCTCCTGCAGCCAGTCAGCCGGGGGGGACCCGTTGCAGTCCACAGGCCCTCTCAAAGGAGCTGAGGAACCCGTCTATGTCACCCATGTCCTTCAATTGGGCCACCACGAGCCTCTCCAAGCGTCTGGCAGTCCTGGGACCTTGGGGCTCATCCGCACTTGGCGCAGCCGGTGCCCCGCCGGTTCTCCGCTCTGCCATGGCCAGCTCATGCTGTCGCTGCCTCTCTCGATCTTGGCGCTCCCTTTCTCGGTCCTCTACTTCCAATTCCCTGATCCGCAGCTGGATCTCCAGCCGCCGCAGCTCCGCTGGGCTGGCCCCTGCCCTAGATGGGCTACGGCTTGCAGGCCTCCCGGGAGACGCTGTCTCATCTCTCCGTTGGGTTCCAGCGCTCCTCCCCCTCTCTGAGCCTGACACACTCTCAGGGGGGGTCTGGCTGCTTCCCCTGGGGACAAGATCCTGGCCCTGTGGCTGGTCATTCTCTTCCAGCTGGGTAATCAGCTGGGCCTTGGTTGCTTTCTGCACAGGCAAGCCCCTCTCTCTGCACAGCCCCACCAGCTCTGCCTTCAATAGTCGGGCGTAGGCCATCTGCCCGCTGGGCCCCTCGGTGCAGACTCACCAGTCTAGTGCTGCAGCGCCCCACGATTCCCAGGAACCGCTTCGCTCTGTCTCCAGCACGCCTGGCTCCAGGGCTCTTGCTTCTACTGCGCCTTGTCGCTTGCCGCTGGGAGCTTCATCCACGGGGTGCAGTGCATCCCGCTCCTGACACCAGTGTGACGGCGCGTTGGGGGTTCCCCGTCTCCTGCACCCCGAAATGGCACAAACAGACTGCACCAGCCAGTGGAATTGAGGGTGGTTTATTGCTCCTCCAGCACAGCGCAGCACAGATGTAATCTGGTTACAGGAACTGGGCTAGGATGCCTCAGGCCCCCTTGAGATGGGGGAGACTGGGCCCCTAAACCCCAGCCCCTTCTCCTAGGCTCTCCTCCATGCCCTCCGACAGCCAGCAACCCACTCACTAACTTCCAGCCCTGCCCCCCAGCCAAGCCAGCATTCCACCTTCCTTTGTTCCTCTCCATGGGGGGTGTCTGGCCACTGGTTTGCATAGTGACTCATCCTGTTTTGCTGGGTCGTGGTACCCACGGCAGCCAGTGGGGGTTCCCCCAGAGCCAGCAGCATAGAAACCAGCCAGGTACCCCCACTACGTCACAGGCGGAAGGCCAGGGACTGCGGGAGGGGAGCAAGGGACGTGCTGGCTCTGGGAAGGAGGGGAGGTGTCAGGCCCCGCTGAGGGCAGGCGGGCAGGTGTGGGGCTGCAGCCTGAGGTGCTAGCAGACGGGGTGAGGGCGATTATAGCACGTTCGCTGGGGGCCACCCGACTCCCCCTGGGCCAGCCCCAGCCCCCCCACTCAGCGCATGAGCCAAGCAGAGGGGGAGGGCGCTTTCGGGAAGAGAGGAGACTGGCGGTTAGCGCTGCCAGCGGGTCCGTCCTCACTCCAGGGCTGGCCACAGGTCCTGCCTGGCCAGCGCTCCCAGGGTCCGGTTCAGCTCCCGGAACAGCGGCTGGAAGCCCACGTCCACGTCCAGGGCGGACAGAGCCCTCGCGGGGGCCAGGCAGGCAGCAGTGGGTGACGCTAGGCAGGGAGGCGTTAGGTTTCCTACCCTGCGTGATGGAAGGAGGCCCCTGCCCTGGAGCGCAGGGCACATGCAGGGGAGCAGCAGATTGGGTGGCTGCAACGCCACCCTGCAGAGCTGGCCTGGGTCAGCCAGAGGTGCTGGCCTGAGCAAACCTTGCCTGTGGCTAATACTGAGACAGCCCAGCCACTGGGCACACAATGCTGCTGCAGCCACAGCACTCCTGGGCCACGCTCAGCAGCCCCCCTGGGACAGATGCTCCACAATCGCCCGCTGCTTCTCCTGCACCTCCCAGACAGAATCCGAGACTCGGCCCCAAAGATGGGGGACACCCCCCACAACTAGCACCCTCTGCTCTGATCACAAGCATGAGAACAACCCCGTGGCTGCCTCCAAAGCAGCTCCCTCCCGCCCCACTGCGCCGGCCCCGCGCTCAGCTGCCTCTCACTGGCAGGCTGGGATCGCAGCTGCCACAGCTCACGTCTGGGGGCGGCACGCAACACGGTACCTCCAAGCCGCTCCTGGAGCCCCCTGCTCCCCTCGTGCACAGCAGGCCACGACCCCCCTGCTCTTCCTGCTCCCCGCGCCCCCTGCGTGTGGGGCGGGCGAGAGTTCACTGGAGGGTTCACGGAACCCCGCTGCTGGGTTGCCAGTGACAAAGACCAGGATCTCCCCCAGAAGGCTGCTGAGTGGCCGTTAAGCAGCCAGGGAGCTGGAAAGAAGGAGCTGTATGAGGGCACCACCCCGTGGGGGGGTCTCAGGGTGGTGACTCAGCAAAGCCCCCCAGGCTAGTTTCCAGGCACCTGGGCTGGAGAGATAGGACAGGGGCCGGAGGCACCATGCTTCGGCCTTTCTCCTCCCCCACCTCCACTGGCGGGAAGAGGGACTGGAGCCAGGCTTAAGGGAGCCTGTGGATTAAGGGCGACGACCTAGCGGGTGAGAACAAGCGCGGAGCCAAGCGCCGCCTGCTCGGAGGGCTCAGCCGCAGACTGCACACTTACCTTCCGGAGTGGGTAGCCGGCGGCTGCCACTGCGAAGCGCAGTTCACAAATGGCTTTGGCCCGCCCTGCAGGGGTGTGTCCCAGCCCTAGTGCTCGGGAGCCTTCCCACACGGGGCGAGGGGCGGACTGGTCAGACGTCCGACCAGGGCAAAACAGCACAGCTCTGGGGTGCACATCAGAGCGGGGCCGGACCAGGGGCCGTCCAGCCCAGCGTCCTGTCCTCCGACAGCGGCCAGTGCCCCGGGGGGGGGGGGGGGACAGAACAGGGATTTACCACATGATCCTTCCCATTGCCCACTCCCAGCCCTGCCAGCCTGGCTCACTGCCATCGATGGACCTGCCCTCCATGAATGTATCTAGCTGGGGCTTGGGAGAGTGGCTGGTACCTTTCTCCATGGGATCCACGGCATGCTGCTAGCGCCTGGAGGGGCTTGCTGCCTGGCACTGAGAGACACAGCCCAGGCCAGAGCCAAGGGGGCACAGCGGTACCCAGGTCCAGCCTGTCACAGAGCTGGAGTGTTAGTTCCTTAGGGCTGAGACCATGTCAGCACAGACCCTGACCACGGCCGCTGAGTTAGTCATGAGCCACGGGAGTAAGAGCTACTCAGGACCATAGACAGGCCAGCACCGTGAGAGCTGGCTCCTGTCATGAGCAGCTGAAGGAGGCTGTCGGAATCAGGAGTACTGACCAGCATCTGGTGACTAAGGGGTTCTCAGGCTGGTGACTAAGGGGTTCTCAGGCTATGTCTACACTGCCAGTTTTTTCAGCAGAAGAGACGCAAATTGTGCTCTCATTTGCATATCCTTTCTGCAGAAGCAGTTTTGCCACTTGTTGGGGAAAAACCTTTTTTGCAAGTTCCCTTATTCCTCAAAAAGTGAGGGATAGTCCATCAGGGTTTATTGTTTTCCTTGTTTGGGGATTTGGAACAATGTCTGAGCTGGCTAACTGTTTTTTTCTCTTTTGTAACTAAGCTGTCAGCCCACGGACTTTCCCCAAGTATCTATATCAAATGGTGGCTCCTTCCATCTAGCCAATGTGCTGGGCTTGCGACTGTAGCTTTGTTTTGATAATAAAAGTTTGTTCTTTTTGCTAATTAACCGGGATTGGTTGAGTGTTGTGTCCTTAGGACTCAGCGCCTAGTTACAAGGGCAGAGTCCATTGGTGTCTGTGGATTCCCTCTGTTTTTCCCAACTCCAAGTAATACGGAGGTTGGGGCAAGGGGGAGTTTTACCTTAGGGAGGGGATTTCCCAAGTGATCGCTTCCCTGATTTTTCTTGGCGTTACTTGGGTGGTAGCAGCAGGTCCCCCAAAAGCCGGATATTAGAATTTTGTGGGGCATTTTTGTACCAGAGCCTGTAGAGACAAGGTTTTGGCATGCTCTTGCGGGCCCCCAACTTCTGCATTGGTTGTGCCAGAGTTGGGAAAAGCCTTGACAGAGGCCTTGGGGGATATGAGGCCCAAGGAACTAATGGGAGTGAAAGCCACACTAGGTGGGGATTCCCATCCGGAGCTCCTCGACAAATGGGTACTCAGACTTTGCCCACCCCGGAGACGCTGCTGTGCATATCTCTGTGGTCTGAGGCCAGTTTCTGCACTGTGTCTTTGATCTTCCGACAGCCCTGGGCCATCAGCAGGGAGAGTGTGGCAGAGAGCGATGCCCCTGCAGGGCTGCGGCAGAAAGGGACTTCAGACCTAGCTGCGGGGACCAGCCTGAAGCCTATCCAGGAAGTGCAAGCCCTTTACTGCCAACTCCCCTCGCCTGCCAGTCCCACCCTGCTTTGGTGTGACCTCAGTTTAACTAGGCCTCCCCATACCCATCACGGAGCCTGGGTAACGGCTCCCAGCTAGAAACGGCTGGTGCAGCTGAGGACTTTTGGCTGGTGCTGGTTGAGAGCGATAGCTCAGATGTCGATAGCGCCCCCTGCAGGCAGATGCCTCAAGCTAATCCCTGGCCTGAGGCCCTGGCAGAAAGCTTGGCCAGAATTTCCCTCCCTGGGGCGGGTGAGTCCAGCACAGTGCAGCTGAGCTTCAGCGGGTGGCTGATGCGCCCTCTCCATCCACAGAGCTGCTGTTCAGTGACCCGCCCGAACTGGGCACAGCCATGCGGGGCCTGGGGCTGCATCACTACGTCCAGCAGGCGGGGGAGAGGGGGTGCTACCGGCATTGCTGGGCTCCCGGCGCAGTTGGCTCACGTAACAGAGCAGCTCCTCCAGGATCTGCTCACAGTGCTACCCATAGCTTAGGGACTTGAGCAGCACTTAGTTCAGCTCTGGCTCCACACAGGAGCATGGCGCCATCATCCGACAGACCCTATGTGGGGGGGACACAACACAGGGGCACGGCTCCATCATCCGACAGACACTATGTGGGGGGACACAACACAGGGGCACGGCTCCATCATCCGACAGACACTATGTGGGGGGGACACAACACAGGGGCACGGCTCCATCATCCGACAGACACTATGTGGGGGGGGGACACAACACAGGGGCACGGCTCCATCATCCGACAGACCCTATGTGGGGGGAACACAACACAGGGGCACGGCTCCATCATCCGACAGACACTATGTGGGGGGGGACAACACAGGGGCACGGCTCCATCATCCGACAGACCCTATGTGGGGGGGACACAACACAGGGGCACGGCTCCATCATCCGACAGACACTATGTGGGGGGGACACAACACAGGGGCACGGCTCCATCATCCGACAGACCCTATGTGGGGGGACACAACACAGGGGCACGGCTCCATCATCCGACAGACCCTATGTGGGGGGACACAACACAGGGGCACGGCTCCATCATCCGACAGACCCTATGTGGGGGGAACACAACACAGGGGCACGGCTCCATCATCCGACAGACCCTATGTGGGGGGAACAACACAGGGGCACGGCTCCATCATCCGACAGACCCTATGTGGGGGGGACACAACACAGGGGCACGGCTCCATCATCCGACAGACCCTATGTGGGGGGACACAACACAGGGGCACGGCTCCATCATTCGACAGACACTATGTGGGGGGGACACAACACAGGGGCACGGCTCCATCATCCGACAGACACTATGTGGGGGGGACACAACACAGGGGCACGGCTCCATCATCCGACAGACCCTAGGGGAAGAAACACAACATGGGGGCTCTGCTCCGGCTTGCTGGCCCAGGCCGGGGTCCTGCCGCCGCTGTGGGGGCAGAGCCTGGGACCGATCCGCGCCGGGGAGGCCGGTGCTGCACTCGGGAGAGCCAGGGGAACCGGCCCAGCAGCGTCTCCCGCCGGCCTGGGAGCGTGCGCCCCAGGGGGGGCTTGAACCCGGGGCACACCCGGCCCCCTGCGCTCGGGCACAGACCCGCCCACACGCCGCGGGGTCCCCCTCCCCGGGACATGCCTAGCAGGCGGCGCAAGAGGGAGTGGGCGGGCCCATTACTGCGGGAGGGGCCCACCAAGCTTGGTACTGCCCGTCCATAGTGGGAACAAACCATCCGGGCGGGGGGAACGGGGCTCCAAACAGCCCTGCGGCGCGCGGCTCCGGCGGGGGGAGGAGGTGGTGCCGGGCAGCAGTGCTGGGGGCGGGGCGGGACTGGACTATGGAGGGGGCAGGATGGTGTGGGGGGGGCAGTGCTGGAGGGAGGGGGATGCAGGGACCATTGCATAGAGGGGGAGGGACAATGCTGTGTGGAGGAGGGGGGCACAGGATGGTGTGGGGGGGCAGTGCTGGAGGGAGGGGGATGCAGGGACCATTGCATAGAGGGGGAGGGACAATGCTGTGTGGAGGAGGGGGGCACAGGATGGTGGGGGGGGGCAGTGCTGGAGGGAGGGGGATGCAGGGACCATTGCATAGAGGGGGAGGGACAATGCTGTGTGGAGGAGGGGGGACAGGATGGTGGGGGGGGGCAGTGCTGGAGGGAGGGGGATGCAGGGACCATTGCATAGAGGGGGAGGGACAATGCTGTGTGGAAGGAGGGGGGCACAGGATGGTGTGGGGGGGCAGTGCTGGAGGGAGGGGGATGCAGGGACCATTGCATAGAGGGGGAGGGACAATGCTGTGTGGAAGGAGGGGGGGGGGGCACAGGATGGTGTGGGGGGGCAGTGCTGGAGGGAGGGGGATGCAGGGACCATTGCATAGAGGGGGAGGGACAATGCTGTGTGGAGGAGGGGGGCACAGGATGGTGCTGGGGGGGCAGTGCTGGAGGGAGGGGGATGCAGGGACCATTGCATAGAGGGGGAGGGACAATGCTGTGTGGAAGGAGGGGGGGACAGGATGGTGTGGGGGGGCAGTGCTGGAGGGAGGGGGATGCAGGGACCATTGCATAGAGGGGGAGGGACAATGCTGTGTGGAGGAGGGGGGCACAGGATGGTGTGGGGGGGGCAGTGCTGGAGGGAGGGGGATGCAGGGACCATTGCATAGAGGGGGAGGGACAATGCTGTGTGGAGGAGGGGGGCACAGGATGGTGCTGGGGGGGCAGTGCTGGAGGGAGGGGGATGCAGGGACCATTGCATAGAGGGGGAGGGACAATGCTGTGTGGAGGAGGGGGGACAGGATGGTGCTGGGGGGGCAGTGCTGGAGGGAGGGGGATGCAGGGACCATTGCATAGAGGGGGAGGGACAATGCTGTGTGGAGGAGGGGGGCACAGGATGGTGTGGGGGGGGCAGTGCTGGAGGGAGGGGGATGCAGGGACCATTGCATAGAGGGGGAGGGACAATGCTGTGTGGAAGGAGGGGGGCACAGGATGGTGCTGGGGGGGCAGTGCTGGAGGGAGGGGGATGCAGGGACCATTGCATAGAGGGGGAGGGACAATGCTGTGTGGAAGGAGGGGGGCACAGGATGGTGCTGGGGGGGCAGTGCTGGAGGGAGGGGGATGCAGGGACCATTGCATAGAGGGGGAGGGACAATGCTGTGTGGAGGAGGGGGGCACAGGATGGTGTGGGGGGGGCAGTGCTGGAGGGAGGGGGATGCAGGGACCATTGCATAGAGGGGGAGGGACAATGCTGTGTGGAGGAGGGGGGGCACAGGATGGTGCTGGGGGGGCAGTGCTGGAGGGAGGGGGATGCAGGGACCATTGCATAGAGGGGGAGGGACAATGCTGTGTGGAGGAGGGGGGCACAGGATGGTGCTGGGGGGGCAGTGCTGGAGGGAGGGGGATGCAGGGACCATTGCATAGAGGGGGAGGGACAATGCTGTGTGGAGGAGGGGGGCACAGGATGGTGGGGGGGGGGCAGTGCTGGAGGGAGGGGGATGCAGGGACCATTGCATAGAGGGGGAGGGACAATGCTGTGTGGAGGAGGGGGGCACAGGATGGTGGGGGGGGGGCAGTGCTGGAGGGAGGGGGATGCAGGGACCATTGCATAGAGGGGGAGGGACAATGCTGTGTGGAGGAGGGGGGCACAGGATGGTGTGGGGGGGGCAGTGCTGGAGGGAGGGGGATGCAGGGACCATTGCATAGAGGGGGAGGGACAATGCTGTGTGGAGGAGGGGGGCACAGGATGGTGTGGGGGGGGCAGTGCTGGAGGGAGGGGGATGCAGGGACCATTGCATAGAGGGGGAGGGACAATGCTGTGTGGAGGAGGGGGGCACAGGATGGTGCTGGGGGGGCAGTGCTGGAGGGAGGGGGATGCAGGGACCATTGCATAGAGGGGGAGGGACAATGCTGTGTGGAGGAGGGGGGCACAGGATGGTGGGGGGGGGCAGTGCTGGAGGGAGGGGGATGCAGGGACCATTGCATAGAGGGGGAGGGACAATGCTGTGTGGAGGAGGGGGGCACAGGATGGTGCTGGGGGGGCAGTGCTGGAGGGAGGGGGATGCAGGGACCATTGCATAGAGGGGGAGGGACAATGCTGTGTGGAGGAGGGGGGCACAGGATGGTGGGGGGGGGCAGTGCTGGAGGGAGGGGGATGCAGGGACCATTGCATAGAGGGGGAGGGACAATGCTGTGTGGAGGAGGGGGGGGGGGACAGGATGGTGGGGGGGGGGCAGTGCTGGAGGGAGGGGGATGCAGGGACCATTGCATAGAGGGGGAGGGACAATGCTGTGTGGAGGAGGGGGGCACAGGATGGTGCTGGGGGGGCAGTGCTGGAGGGAGGGGGATGCAGGGACCATTGCATAGAGGGGGAGGGACAATGCTGTGTGGAGGAGGGGGGCACAGGATGGTGTGGGGGGGGCAGTGCTGGAGGGAGGGGGATGCAGGGACCATTGCATAGAGGGGGAGGGACAATGCTGTGTGGAGGAGGGGGGCACAGGATGGTGTGGGGGGGGCAGTGCTGGAGGGAGGGGGATGCAGGGACCATTGCATAGAGGGGGAGGGACAATGCTGTGTGGAGGAGGGGGGCACAGGATGGTGGGGGGGGCAGTGCTGGAGGGAGGGGGATGCAGGGACCATTGCATAGAGGGGGAGGGACAATGCTGTGTGGAGGAGGGGGGCACAGGATGGTGTGGGGGGGGCAGTGCTGGAGGGAGGGGGATGCAGGGACCATTGCATAGAGGGGGAGGGACAATGCTGTGTGGAGGAGGGGGGCACAGGATGGTGTGGGGGGGGCAGTGCTGGAGGGAGGGGGATGCAGGGACCATTGCATAGAGGGGGAGGGACAATGCTGTGTGGAGGAGGGGGGACAGGATGGTGCTGGGGGGGCAGTGCTGGAGGGAGGGGGATGCAGGGACCATTGCATAGAGGGGGAGGGACAATGCTGTGTGGAAGGAGGGGGGGACAGGATGGTGGGGGGGGCAGTGCTGGAGGGAGGGGGATGCAGGGACCATTGCATAGAGGGGGAGGGACAATGCTGTGTGGAGGAGGGGGGCACAGGATGGTGTGGGGGGGCAGTGCTGGAGGGAGGGGGATGCAGGGACCATTGCATAGAGGGGGAGGGACAATGCTGTGTGGAGGAGGGGGGCACAGGATGGTGTGGGGGGGGCAGTGCTGGAGGGAGGGGGATGCAGGGACCATTGCATAGAGGGGGAGGGACAATGCTGTGTGGAGGAGGGGGGCACAGGATGGTGTGGGGGGGGCAGTGCTGGAGGGAGGGGGATGCAGGGACCATTGCATAGAGGGGGAGGGACAATGCTGTGTGGAGGAGGGGGGCACAGGATGGTGTGGGGGGGGCAGTGCTGGAGGGAGGGGGATGCAGGGACCATTGCATAGAGGGGGAGGGACAATGCTGTGTGGAGGAGGGGGGCACAGGATGGTGTGGGGGGGGCAGTGCTGGAGGGAGGGGGATGCAGGGACCATTGCATAGAGGGGGAGGGACAATGCTGTGTGGAGGAGGGGGGCACAGGATGGTGGGGGGGGGCAGTGCTGGAGGGAGGGGGATGCAGGGACCATTGCATAGAGGGGGAGGGACAATGCTGTGTGGAGGAGGGGGGGACAGGATGGTGGGGGGGGCAGTGCTGGAGGGAGGGGGATGCAGGGACCATTGCATAGAGGGGGAGGGACAATGCTGTGTGGAGGAGGGGGGCACAGGATGGTGTGGGGGGGGCAGTGCTGGAGGGAGGGGGATGCAGGGACCATTGCATAGAGGGGGAGGGACAATGCTGTGTGGAGGAGGGGGGGGACAGGATGGTGGGGGGGGCAGTGCTGGAGGGAGGGGGATGCAGGGACCATTGCATAGAGGGGGAGGGACAATGCTGTGTGGAGGAGGGGGGCACAGGATGGTGCTGGGGGGGCAGTGCTGGAGGGAGGGGGATGCAGGGACCATTGCATAGAGGGGGAGGGACAATGCTGTGTGGAGGAGGGGGGGGGGGGCACAGGATGGTGCTGGGGGGGCAGTGCTGGAGGGAGGGGGATGCAGGGACCATTGCATAGAGGGGGAGGGACAATGCTGTGTGGAGGAGGGGGGCACAGGATGGTGTGGGGGGGGCAGTGCTGGAGGGAGGGGGATGCAGGGACCATTGCATAGAGGGGGAGGGACAATGCTGTGTGGAAGGAGGGGGGGGGCACAGGATGGTGGGGGGGGGCAGTGCTGGAGGGAGGGGGATGCAGGGACCATTGCATAGAGGGGGAGGGACAATGCTGTGTGGAGGAGGGGGGCACAGGATGGTGTGGGGGGGGCAGTGCTGGAGGGAGGGGGATGCAGGGACCATTGCATAGAGGGGGAGGGACAATGCTGTGTGGAGGAGGGGGGCACAGGATGGTGTGGGGGGGGCAGTGCTGGAGGGAGGGGGATGCAGGGACCATTGCATAGAGGGGGAGGGACAATGCTGTGTGGAGGAGGGGGGCACAGGATGGTGGGGGGGGGGCAGTGCTGGAGGGAGGGGGATGCAGGGACCATTGCATAGAGGGGGAGGGACAATGCTGTGTGGAGGAGGGGGGCACAGGATGGTGGGGGGGGGCAGTGCTGGAGGGAGGGGGATGCAGGGACCATTGCATAGAGGGGGAGGGACAATGCTGTGTGGAGGAGGGGGGACAGGATGGTGGGGGGGGGCAGTGCTGGAGGGAGGGGGATGCAGGGACCATTGCATAGAGGGGGAGGGACAATGCTGTGTGGAGGAGGGGGGCACAGGATGGTGTGGGGGGGGCAGTGCTGGAGGGAGGGGGATGCAGGGACCATTGCATAGAGGGGGAGGGACAATGCTGTGTGGAGGAGGGGGGCACAGGATGGTGTGGGGGGGGCAGTGCTGGAGGGAGGGGGATGCAGGGACCATTGCATAGAGGGGGAGGGACAATGCTGTGTGGAGGAGGGGGGGCACAGGATGGTGCTGGGGGGGCAGTGCTGGAGGGAGGGGGATGCAGGGACCATTGCATAGAGGGGGAGGGACAATGCTGTGTGGAGGAGGGGGGACAGGATGGTGGGGGGGGCAGTGCTGGAGGGAGGGGGATGCAGGGACCATTGCATAGAGGGGGAGGGACAATGCTGTGTGGAGGAGGGGGGCACAGGATGGTGCTGGGGGGGCAGTGCTGGAGGGAGGGGGATGCAGGGACCATTGCATAGAGGGGGAGGGACAATGCTGTGTGGAGGAGGGGGGCACAGGATGGTGTGGGGGGGGCAGTGCTGGAGGGAGGGGGATGCAGGGACCATTGCATAGAGGGGGAGGGACAATGCTGTGTGGAGGAGGGGGGACAGGATGGTGGGGGGGGGGCAGTGCTGGAGGGAGGGGGATGCAGGGACCATTGCATAGAGGGGGAGGGACAATGCTGTGTGGAGGAGGGGGGACAGGATGGTGGGGGGGGCAGTGCTGGAGGGAGGGGGATGCAGGGACCATTGCATAGAGGGGGAGGGACAATGCTGTGTGGAGGAGGGGGGCACAGGATGGTGCTGGGGGGGCAGTGCTGGAGGGAGGGGGATGCAGGGACCATTGCATAGAGGGGGAGGGACAATGCTGTGTGGAGGAGGGGGGGCACAGGATGGTGCTGGGGGGGCAGTGCTGGAGGGAGGGGGATGCAGGGACCATTGCATAGAGGGGGAGGGACAATGCTGTGTGGAGGAGGGGGGCACAGGATGGTGCTGGGGGGGCAGTGCTGGAGGGAGGGGGATGCAGGGACCATTGCATAGAGGGGGAGGGACAATGCTGTGTGGAGGAGGGGGGACAGGATGGTGGGGGGGGCAGTGCTGGAGGGAGGGGGATGCAGGGACCATTGCATAGAGGGGGAGGGACAATGCTGTGTGGAGGAGGGGGGACAGGATGGTGTGGGGGGGGCAGTGCTGGAGGGAGGGGGATGCAGGGACCATTGCATAGAGGGGGAGGGACAATGCTGTGTGGAGGAGGGGGGGACAGGATGGTGGGGGGGGCAGTGCTGGAGGGAGGGGGATGCAGGGACCATTGCATAGAGGGGGAGGGACAATGCTGTGTGGAGGAGGGGGGCACAGGATGGTGTGGGGGGGCAGTGCTGGAGGGAGGGGGATGCAGGGACCATTGCATAGAGGGGGAGGGACAATGCTGTGTGGAGGAGGGGGGGACAGGATGGTGGGGGGGGCAGTGCTGGAGGGAGGGGGATGCAGGGACCATTGCATAGAGGGGGAGGGACAATGCTGTGTGGAGGAGGGGGGACAGGATGGTGGGGGGGGCAGTGCTGGAGGGAGGGGGATGCAGGGACCATTGCATAGAGGGGGAGGGACAATGCTGTGTGGAGGAGGGGGGGGGCACAGGATGGGGGGGGGGGGGCAGTGCTGGAGGGAGGGGGATGCAGGGACCATTGCATAGAGGGGGAGGGACAATGCTGTGTGGAGGAGGGGGGGGGAGATGGGTGGGGGGGGGGCAGTGCTGGAGGGAGGGGGATGCAGGGACCATTGCATAGAGGGGGAGGGACAATGCTGTGTGGAGGAGGGGGGCACAGGATGGTGTGGGGGGGGCAGTGCTGGAGGGAGGGGGATGCAGGGACCATTGCATAGAGGGGGAGGGACAATGCTGTGTGGAGGAGGGGGGCACAGGATGGTGTGGGGGGGGCAGTGCTGGAGGGAGGGGGATGCAGGGACCATTGCATAGAGGGGGAGGGACAATGCTGTGTGGAGGAGGGGGGACAGGATGGTGCTGGGGGGGCAGTGCTGGAGGGAGGGGGATGCAGGGACCATTGCATAGAGGGGGAGGGACAATGCTGTGTGGAGGAGGGGGGCACAGGATGGTGCTGGGGGGGGCAGTGCTGGAGGGAGGGGGATGCAGGGACCATTGCATAGAGGGGGAGGGACAATGCTGTGTGGAGGAGGGGGGCACAGGATGGTGTGGGGGGGGCAGTGCTGGAGGGAGGGGGATGCAGGGACCATTGCATAGAGGGGGAGGGACAATGCTGTGTGGAGGAGGGGGGCACAGGATGGTGTGGGGGGGGCAGTGCTGGAGGGAGGGGGATGCAGGGACCATTGCATAGAGGGGGAGGGACAATGCTGTGTGGAGGAGGGGGGACAGGATGGTGGGGGGGGCAGTGCTGGAGGGAGGGGGATGCAGGGACCATTGCATAGAGGGGGAGGGACAATGCTGTGTGGAGGAGGGGGGCACAGGATGGTGTGGGGGGGGCAGTGCTGGAGGGAGGGGGATGCAGGGACCATTGCATAGAGGGGGAGGGACAATGCTGTGTGGAGGAGGGGGGCACAGGATGGTGGGGGGGGGCAGTGCTGGAGGGAGGGGGATGCAGGGACCATTGCATAGAGGGGGAGGGACAATGCTGTGTGGAGGAGGGGGGCACAGGATGGTGGGGGGGGGGCAGTGCTGGAGGGAGGGGGATGCAGGGACCATTGCATAGAGGGGGAGGGACAATGCTGTGTGGAGGAGGGGGGCACAGGATGGTGCTGGGGGGGCAGTGCTGGAGGGAGGGGGATGCAGGGACCATTGCATAGAGGGGGAGGGACAATGCTGTGTGGAGGAGGGGGGCACAGGATGGTGTGGGGGGGGCAGTGCTGGAGGGAGGGGGATGCAGGGACCATTGCATAGAGGGGGAGGGACAATGCTGTGTGGAGGAGGGGGGCACAGGATGGTGTGGGGGGGCAGTGCTGGAGGGAGGGGGATGCAGGGACCATTGCATAGAGGGGGAGGGACAATGCTGTGTGGAGGAGGGGGGCACAGGATGGTGCTGGGGGGGCAGTGCTGGAGGGAGGGGGATGCAGGGACCATTGCATAGAGGGGGAGGGACAATGCTGTGTGGAGGAGGGGGGCACAGGATGGTGTGGGGGGGCAGTGCTGGAGGGAGGGGGATGCAGGGACCATTGCATAGAGGGGGAGGGACAATGCTGTGTGGAGGAGGGGGGCACAGGATGGTGCTGGGGGGGCAGTGCTGGAGGGAGGGGGATGCAGGGACCATTGCATAGAGGGGGAGGGACAATGCTGTGTGGAGGAGGGGGGGCACAGGATGGTGGGGGGGGGGCAGTGCTGGAGGGAGGGGGATGCAGGGACCATTGCATAGAGGGGGAGGGACAATGCTGTGTGGAGGAGGGGGGCACAGGATGGTGTGGGGGGGCAGTGCTGGAGGGAGGGGGATGCAGGGACCATTGCATAGAGGGGGAGGGACAATGCTGTGTGGAGGAGGGGGGGACAGGATGGTGGGGGGGGCAGTGCTGGAGGGAGGGGGATGCAGGGACCATTGCATAGAGGGGGAGGGACAATGCTGTGTGGAGGAGGGGGGCACAGGATGGTGTGGGGGGGGCAGTGCTGGAGGGAGGGGGATGCAGGGACCATTGCATAGAGGGGGAGGGACAATGCTGTGTGGAGGAGGGGGGCACAGGATGGTGCTGGGGGGGCAGTGCTGGAGGGAGGGGGATGCAGGGACCATTGCATAGAGGGGGAGGGACAATGCTGTGTGGAGGAGGGGGGCACAGGATGGTGTGGGGGGGGCAGTGCTGGAGGGAGGGGGATGCAGGGACCATTGCATAGAGGGGGAGGGACAATGCTGTGTGGAGGAGGGGGGGGATGGATGGGGGGGGGGGGGGCAGTGCTGGAGGGAGGGGGATGCAGGGACCATTGCATAGAGGGGGAGGGACAATGCTGTGTGGAGGAGGGGGGACAGGATGGTGGGGGGGGGCAGTGCTGGAGGGAGGGGGATGCAGGGACCATTGCATAGAGGGGGAGGGACAATGCTGTGTGGAGGAGGGGGGGACAGGATGGTGGGGGGGGGGCAGTGCTGGAGGGAGGGGGATGCAGGGACCATTGCATAGAGGGGGAGGGACAATGCTGTGTGGAGGAGGGGGGACAGGATGGTGCTGGGGGGGCAGTGCTGGAGGGAGGGGGATGCAGGGACCATTGCATAGAGGGGGAGGGACAATGCTGTGTGGAGGAGGGGGGACAGGATGGTGGGGGGGGCAGTGCTGGAGGGAGGGGGATGCAGGGACCATTGCATAGAGGGGGAGGGACAATGCTGTGTGGAGGAGGGGGGACAGGATGGTGCTGGGGGGGCAGTGCTGGAGGGAGGGGGATGCAGGGACCATTGCATAGAGGGGGAGGGACAATGCTGTGTGGAAGGAGGGGGGCACAGGATGGTGTGGGGGGGCAGTGCTGGAGGGAGGGGGATGCAGGGACCATTGCATAGAGGGGGAGGGACAATGCTGTGTGGAAGGAGGGGGGCACAGGATGGTGGGGGGGGGCAGTGCTGGAGGGAGGGGGATGCAGGGACCATTGCATAGAGGGGGAGGGACAATGCTGTGTGGAGGAGGGGGGCACAGGATGGTGCTGGGGGGGCAGTGCTGGAGGGAGGGGGATGCAGGGACCATTGCATAGAGGGGGAGGGACAATGCTGTGTGGAAGGAGGGGGGGACAGGATGGTGTGGGGGGGGCAGTGCTGGAGGGAGGGGGATGCAGGGACCATTGCATAGAGGGGGAGGGACAATGCTGTGTGGAAGGAGGGGGGACAGGATGGTGCTGGGGGGGCAGTGCTGGAGGGAGGGGGATGCAGGGACCATTGCATAGAGGGGGAGGGACAATGCTGTGTGGAGGAGGGGGGGACAGGATGGTGTGGGGGGGGCAGTGCTGGAGGGAGGGGGATGCAGGGACCATTGCATAGAGGGGGAGGGACAATGCTGTGTGGAGGAGGGGGGCACAGGATGGTGCTGGGGGGGCAGTGCTGGAGGGAGGGGGATGCAGGGACCATTGCATAGAGGGGGAGGGACAATGCTGTGTGGAGGAGGGGGGGACAGGATGGTGGGGGGGGCAGTGCTTGCAGAGAGGAGGGCACCAAGGCCCAGGCAGGCTCTGCTGGGAGGAGGAGCCAAAGCCTGGTGGGTCAGTACCAAGCAGGGACCATTCATGGTCTCCTGCCCTTGGTTCTTCCCCCCTCCCCCAGGGCCTGGAGTCCCTGACCTGTGCCATGGCCAAGGCACATCTGCTCCGCTGCTCAGGCCCAGGGCTGCAGCTGCGCCCCAGCCTGTGTCGCATGCCAGGCCCTGGGAAAGGGGCCAGGGCAGGGATCCCCGGGCCCAGGGGTCTGCCATGGGCCCACCCCCTGCTCAGAGCTGCCAGGTGAGCCCAAGGAAGCACAGATGGCTGCTCTGGGCACAAGCACCTGTGAGCAGAGTTGCCAGTGGCACATGGGGTGGGCACAGCAGCCTGGCCTGGGCAAATCTCTGGGGAGAAGACATGCAGCATGCCAGCGAGGGCAAGGCAGCAGCTTGGCTCAGGGACAGGACTGGGACTTCCCCTCGCCACTGGCCAGCCCCCACCTGCAGGGCAAGGATAGCCAGCCTGGGACCCAGGGACTGCAAGCAGTGCTATGAGGCTGAGTAGGAAGAACAAACATCCTGCAGCACCAGCATGTTTCCATGAACGCTGGACCAAGCCCTACGGAACATGCACCGCTGGCTTGGCCTCACCAGCAGCATCCATGCAGCTCTGCCTAGTGCTCTAAGGCAGCAGGGCAGGTTCCACAGGCGCCCTGGGTTGCACAATGCAGCTGGGCTCAGAGATGCTGGCAGTGCAGGTTTGTCCACACGAGCCTGACACAGCCTTAGGGTCCCCAGTGAGGACAAGCTGCTCTGCAGTGCCTTTGGGGAAGGGCCCCCCGCACAGCAGTGCCAGCTCCCATCTCCCATGAATCAGTGGTGTGGAATTCAGGAAACTGGTTTTGCCACCAAGCCAGCAATCTAAACACCAGGTTCTTCCTGAGACGCGTGACTCTGCCCCATGGCATCTGGAGCTTGGTTTCTGGCTTCCCTGCCAAGTTTTGGTGCCGCCCTCTCCTGGTCCCACCTCACCTCCCCACGGCGCTAATTGCTGGGTGTCAACCGCCTGCAAGGATCAGAGCCCTGGCCTGATGTGGCCACCAGCAAGCAAATGAGACTGCAACAGTCAGCTGGTCCAGCACAACAGAGCAGGACCCTGCCCCTCCAAGCCACGCCCAAGACGCAGGGGCTGGTGCCAGGCCTCCCCATGACAAGGGTGATTTAACGCCACTGGCCAGTGGCTGAGGGTACTAGAGCGGTTGGCATCTTGAGAGAGGTCCTGCCAGGAGGAGGCCGAAGAGACTGACCCTGCTGGTCTCTAAGGGGGGCGGGGAGGGAATGATCCTTAGCCACAGCGAAAAGGTCAAGGGCAGCTACAGCTGCAGCCGCAGCCACTCCACAAAACACTCACTCCACACCACCTGCTGCCTACAGCCAGGACTGGAGCCAGTGCACCACGGAAAGGAGCCAGAGCCCGCCCCTAGCCCCCCCCTCTGGGAGCACAGCCAGAGCCCGCCCCTAGCCCCCCCTCTGGGAGCACAGCCAGAGCCCGCCCCCAGCCCCCCCCTCTGGGAGCACAGCCAGAGCCCGCCCCTAGCCCCCCCTCTGGGAGCACAGCCAGAGCCCGCCCCTAGCCCCCCCTCTGGGAGCACAGCCAGAGCCAGCCCCTAGCCCCCCCTCTGGGAGCACAGCCCCACTTCCCAGGCTCTCCCTAAACAGAGCACTGGCTGCAGCACCAGCCTGGGTGGTGGGAAAATACCAGCTTTATTGCTGCCCTAGACTGTACAGCGGGAGGCCTGTAACTTGCCCACGTGAGCACCATGGGCAGCTGCTGGGGCCACCTCCCTGCAGGAGAGAGAAGCAGCCACAGGAGCCAGAAGTACCAAATTGCGATTTATTCCAGGAGAGGCTGAGTACAGCTTTGCCAGGCCTGGACCTTCATATCCAGAGCCCAGCCAATCACAGGCACCCAGCCCTCCACTCCCCATGGTGCTAGACAGTCCCTGCCTACCCTCAGCGCCAACCCCAGCCTATCTCCTGGTGAAAGGCTTTGCTCCCCTGGGTGCTGCAGCTGAGTGGAGGGGAAACTGACCAGACCTTCCCCCTCACTGCCTGTGAGCCCACCAGGTGCTCTCGCTCTGCATGGGCAGGTCCCCCCGCTCCTCCCCCAGCCAGGGTTGGGCTGCTGGGGGAAGTTTCTTCATCCATCTGATCCCAGTAGGCATGTGCTCCTGCCCCCCAGGCGGCTGGGTCAGAACAGGGGGCAGGCCTGAGCCACGTGCATCTCGCTGGCAGCAGCTGCTTCCCAGCCCCCTTCTCTACGGCAGGATACAGACCCCAGCTCCGAAGCCCCCAGGCAGAGGGCACCGCCCCGGGTGGCGCACAGCCTCTGCACCTGCCTCCCGTGGCAGGAGCCTTGCAGTGACTCCCTTTTGGAGTTTCTGCAGCAGGAGGACCAAGTGTGGGGCAGCTCTAGCCCAGGCTGGAACTGCTCCACAGCATCCAGATTTCACACTGCCCAGAGGCCTCAAGCCCCACGGGCAGGCTACTTACATGGCGCCCAGGGCCTGCAGCTCTCCCGAGGGCATGCAGCAAGACTGGCAGGCATGCAGTGCGGACAGCGTAAGGAGAGGGCCAGAGCGGGGGGGAGGAAGCACAGGCTGCCCCACAATGCTGGGCGGTGAGAATGACAGTGCAACCCTGCACAGAGAGCCGCAGCACTCGCTCCCCAGTGTTCACAGCATCGCCAGTCTGCAGTGGAACCCACAAGCCCCAGGTGCTGCCTGGCTGCCAGCCCAAGAGCTCTTGCCCTTCCGCAACCGAGCTGCTGGCTTCCCATTCAGATCTTGGAAGCCTCGCCACTCTCGATCCAGGGCGAGTCGGTGTCAGCCTCTCGGGGCTCGGCCCGTAACTGCCGCAGCTCCCGCTCCAGCGCCTGGCTGCGGTGGTACATCTCCATGTAGCCAGCCTGGATCTCCCGCTGGTAGCGCAGCACTTTCTCCTTCTCCTCCTGCCAGGTTTTGCGCTCCAGCTCAAAGTTCACAGCCTGCAGCTGGCCCTGGCGCCGTGCCCGCAGCAGCTCTGCCCACAGCCACGCCACCTGCCTCTCCGGGGGCTCCGCACTCTCGCCGTGAAGCCCCCAGCACTTGGAGTCGTCAGTTTCACAGCCAGAGAAGTCCTGGCAGCCTGGCATAGGAGCATCCCCCAGAGGTGAGTCCCCTAGCTGGGCCAGCTGAGAGTCCTTGGCTTGCACCTCAGCCTGGGCCTCCCGCAGCTGGGTCTTCAGGCTGAAGATCTCACTGAGCTTCTGGGCCATCTCTTCCTGGGACTCCCGAAGCTGCTGCTTGAGCAGGGAGATCTCAGCTGCCTTCTGACAAACCTGCAGGAGATGCGGGGAAGGGCAGAGCTAGCCCGGGACGCACGGGGAGGGCGGGCGGTGCCTCGCGATAGGAGCCCCCCCTCAATTCCAGCGCTGCCCAGCAGGGTGGAGCGGGGGCCCTGCCCGCAGTGGCGCAGAAAGAGGCTTTGCAGCCCGTGGAGGCTCAGGCACTCTGCCCCGCCCTGCGCCCGAGATCCTGCACGCAGCACCACAGCTTCTGCAGCTGCAGCCTGTGTGGGGCAGGCCCGGCCTGGGGGCGCTGGCCCAGCTGTGGGGGCAGAAGGGGGAGGGGCTTGTTACTCACCTCCCACCTGGTCTCTTCCAGCTTGGGGCTGACAGGGTCGCACTGCTGCCGCCGCCGCAGCTCCTCGCACTGGCCCTGGTGCAGGCTCAGCTCCTCCTGCAGCCGCCTCTTCTCCTGCTGCGCTTTGTAGAGCTGCAGCTGCAGCGCCCGCTGGCTGCGCTGGGCCTGCTGGGTCACCTGCTGCACTTTGGCCACGTACATCTGCTTCAGCTCGTCCAGCGCATCCAGCCACAGGCGCTGCCTGTCCTCAAACACCTGCGGGCACAAGGCAGGGCTCCACCGCACAGCCGGGCTCGCACTACTACGAGGTTCCAGGCTGGCCAGCTGCTCCACGGGCCACCCCGGCTCCCTCCCCTGGGCGCAAGGGGAAAAGGTTTCCTAGGCCAGTGTCTCCGGAGCAAGCCCAATGCTCTGGAATGGGAGCAGCAAAGCCCAGGCTCCAAGCTGCCCAGCTGGCGCAGTGCTCCAGGGAGTCCCAGGCCAGGCAAGGAGGGGCCCTGGGATGGGGGTGGGAAGCACGCCTCAGGCCAGCCCCACTGCACTCACCTGTGCGAAGGGGTCGTCAGTCTCGCTGAGGCTCCTCTTCAGCTGCCACAGCTCCCCGCTCTTCTCCTGCAGCCGGTCCTCCAGGTGCTTCAGCACATCCTCCAGGGAGGTGAAATCGGAGGGGGGTGGGGACTCCCCGGAGCTCTGCAGGCGGCTCAGTGTGGCCATGCTCTTGCAGGACAGAGGCGCTTTCTCCACTGCCAGAGGGTCTTTGGGGCCCCGGGAGCCCCGGTCAAGGGAGCCCCCAATGTGGTTGATGTGGCCCATGGAGGCGCTGAGCTGACCCGGGGCAGGTCTAAAGCAGGGCGGGTAGGAGGGGAAGCTCTGGACGGAGTTGTGGCTGGAGTTGGAGGCCTCCTCCAAGCTGATGGTGTGCAGCAGGTGGGTGCGCAGGGGGCCGTGCTGGGAGGAGGCCCCCGTGCAGGTGCTGCTCTGGGACAGGAGGGTGTGCAGGCTCCCGTTGCTCTTTGACAGCTTCTGCCCTTTCGAGGAGGCCAGGCCCTGCATGGAGACCAGGCCTTTCCCAGCCACGGCCTTGAAGGCAGACGGCCTGATCCGACACTGAAAGACACAGAACCGGGGTCAGGCTGGTCTCCAGAGCCACCCCCAGGAGCTGCGCCCCAGTCTGTCTTCCCCGCTGCAGGATGGCTCAGGGCTGCCCCACCCCTTTGCCCTGGACACAGACGTGACATTTAGGTACAAGGACCTTCAAGCCTCTGCTGCATGCCATGCACAGGCCCATCGCCATGGTATCAGGCCTCCCAGCTGGGACTAGGGGACTCTCCAGAAGAGCCCCCAGTACACGTTCTGCACCAGCCTACTCCCATCGGGCAGCCGCATTTCATGGAAACAGCCCTGCACCTAGCCTGCGGCCCAGGGCCTCACCTTGTCAAAGCGGCCGCGCTCAGGCAGCGAGCTCTTGGAGAAGTCGGCTCCCCGGTGACACCCGCGGGAGTAGCGGTCGGGGGACCAGTTCTCACGGTCGCTCTCGTAGTCCCCCAGCACCGGGTGCTTCCTCTCCGCCCGGGGCTCCCTCCTGGCCCCCGGCAGGTAGCTGAAGAGCTCCCGCTGGCTCGGGCCCTTGCGGAGCAGCCCGTCCGGCTGCCGGAAGCCCCGCGAGGCCCCCAGCGCCGCCCTCAGCTCCACCGGCGACAGGTCCTGCTTCTCCACCAGGCTGCCCACGCTGCCCATGCCGCAGCCGTAGCACCCCGAGGCGAGGGAGGGGTCAAGGAGGCAGTTGCCAGGGCCACAGGTCACAGGAGGGGCCTGTGCTGTTGCCATGGAGAATTAGACGGGCGCGTGGTGCCAGTGCTGCCAAAGGAGGAACCACAGTCAGCAAAGGGGCCGGCGGGCTCCCTCCCCGCAGCCCTGGCCTCCCAGCCAGCCGAGGGGAGGCAGAGGCCCCAGCACCCGCTCCAGCTGCCACCCCCTCACCAGCCGGGCCCCGAAGAGTCAGCCGGTGCCGCCGGGAGGACGCAGGACCCGCCGTTCAGCCTCTGCCCGGGGACCCTGCAGGAGCAGCCAGGGAGCAAGCAGGGTCCGGACCTGCCCCCGGGCAGCCTGCTGGGAAGGTCAGTCCACCCTAGCCCCCAGCCACGGAACAGCTGGCTCCCACACCCTGCTCCTCCGCCCGCCTGGGAAGGAGACGCAAACAAGCGCATGCCACCCAGCCGGGCAAGCCGGCTCCGAGCCGAGCCCGTGTCCCCTCCCCGGCTGCTTCCTGACAATCCGTTCAGGCCGGGCTCCGGGCCAGCAGCTGCATCTCCCGCCCCACCAAGGCCAATGAGCCTTCCAGGAGCAGGCTGCAACTCGAGCAGAGCAGCCAAAGGGGATGCAGGGATCCAGCCCAGAGACACGGCTCCGTGGCCGGCCTGAGGCCAGCGCCTGGCAAACGGGGGCACAAGATCCCGCATCCGTCTTAGCTCCCCGTTGGCAGCTGCAGCAGAGGGGTCAAGGCCGGGCTGGGCTAGAGGCTCCTCCCAAGGAGCATGGGGCGGCGCTGGGAGCCAGTAGCACATACTGCAGCCCCCCTCTCTTCGGAGGAGCTGGGGCTGGGGCTGGCAGGAGAGAAGCCCGGCAGCTTTCAGCCTGGTGCTGCAGCCAGGTGCCACAGGGCCTCCCGGCTGGAGGCTGGGCCATTGCTGCAGCTGGAATGGGAAGTGGCTCCTCGCAGGAGTCAGGAACTCTCTCTGCGTGGGACTGCCCCTGCCCCGCTGACCTCACTGGCCAAGTCCCATGGGCTCAGGACAGGGATCCTGCCCCGCCTCTGCCTCCCGGGCCTGACCAGTCCACCGCAGCCCAAGCCAGCACGGGCTCCCCCGCCCGCCCTCACAGATGGACACTGAGGCAAAGCAGGCAGCAGGGGAGGCTGAAGCCAGCCTCCCGGTGCTGCCCCCAGGCGGCAGTCTCAGCCAGATGGGGAGGGGAGCAGGAACAGGAAGGACGGGAGACAGGAGGTGAGTTTCCCGGTTGCTCACACCAGGCCCTGCTGGGAGGAAACCCAGGAAGGAGGAAACTGAGGATGCTGCTTAGCAACTGTAGCCCCTTGCCCCCCGTGCGGGAACAGCCCCTGTGCCCCAGCCTGCACACACAGTGCACAGGGCTGCAGCCCTGCCTCCTCCCCCCAGTGCCCCGCTCGCAGCCAGAGGGCCTGTGGCACGAGGAGTACTCGGCTGGGGGGCAGCCCTCGCTCCAGCACCCCGAAGGGCACTGCCCACTTGCTGCAAGCCCTGGAGACTGCCTCTGCCCGTGGAAAGTGGTCTCCGCGGTGCCACGGCCGAAGCCTGCAGTGAGTGGGCAGTGCCCTTCGGGGCGCTGGAGCGAGGACTGCAGCCCGAGCAGAGCCCCCTCCGCTCTTGCCAGGCCAGGCAGCCCGTGCAATGCTCACTGCTCAGAGCACGTCCCAGCCAAGAACCAGCAGGCAAAGGCTCCTATGGGAGCTGCCCGCGAGGCCATACTGCACGTGCTGGGAAAGCACAGGCAGCGCCAAGGCTCTCGCCCTCAGGTCCTTGCACCTGGGCATCTGGGGCAGACCTCAATGTCCGGGGGGGCTTGTCCAGGCTCAGCTGGGAGCGTGTTCAAAGCCACAGCACCACTGCAGCACGGAGATGGGAAGAGAGAAGGAAGGACCCAGATCCAGCCCAGCGCTGCCAGGGCCAGACCGATACCTGCTGGGGGCCCTGGATCAGGAGCTGCCCCGACCCAAGGAAGCTCCCAGCCCTGGGGTCACACCCCAGCTCTCTGCACTCAGCCATGCACACAAACAACTGCCACACACAGACCTGTCTGACAGCTCCCGCCTGGAGCCCAGCATCTGCTCCACCTTCCACGCTGGCGAGGAGGAGCCCTGCAGCAGGGCTCTGGCTCCTCAGTCCTCCCTGCCCCACGCCCTGAGGAAGCTGCTGGGACCAGACCCCACAGCCAGCCCCTGCCGGTGTCGGCCAAAGATGATCCCCGGAGCAGCTCAGCTTGCTCCCCAACACCTGTGGCCCGCTGCACCCTCCTCTGCCCTTCCTGAGAAGGGGTCTCTTGGCTGCAGGGGGAGGCACCATGCATTTCCAGGCCTCTCGGCCCTTCAGCCCCCTTCTGCAGCAGCCTCTCCCGGGGGCTCTGCACAGGCCCGCACAGACAGGGCTGTGGGAGACCCTGGGTGGAAAGAAACCCAAGCCGGCTCCAGCGCCCTGGCCACAGCATGCTACTCAAGAGGGGCTGCATCCCAAGGGAAGGTGCCCATCCACCGCGCAGGGCTGCACTGTGGGGGAGGGACAAACCGAGCCAGTCGCACGACACCACAAGCTGTGCTGAGCCAGGCACTGAGGCCGAACGAGGAAGCAGCTCCCCCAAGGCCACGCAGTCAGCCCCCCGGCACCTGCACAGGGACGGCTGGAGCTGGGAAGACGCTGCAGCCAGTGCCGTGCAGTCCGGGATTCACAGCGGCACAGCAGAGTGTGCAGCACGGAGCCGAGTCAAGCAGGGGGGCAAGATGGAGTTTTTGATCATCAGAGTCTGCTTGGATCCCTCCTCCCCAGCTCTTCACTCAGCCACCAGGCCTGCAGCGTGGGCAGCATTGCTGCCAGCTACCTGGAAGGGAACGGCTCAGCCCCAGGAGCTGGGCTTCGTTGGCTCTGCCAGGCTTCCTCTCCATGCCCTTGAGCGGCAGGGGACAGAAAGAACGGCTCAGCCAGGAGCCCGTCCCACCAGGGAGGCCACGCTTATTTTCCAAAACCTGGCCAGAATCTCAGCACTGGCTGGCAACACTAGGCAATGGCCGTGCAGCCCTTCTTACTCCAATGGGAATAGCCAGGGGCCCTCGGACACCCCTACCCCTCAGGGCAAGATGGGCACATCCCCGGGCAGCCACCAGACAGGAGCGCCAGACCATGCCAATGGCCCCTCCTGCTTCTAAGACAGACAGATCTTGTGGGTTATGCCACCCCCAGGGCAGCAAACAGCCCAGCTTGGGAACCCCACCGGAGCACCTCTGCTAACCGCCTGGCCTGTCAGCATCCCAGCTGCGATCCCACAGAGACCCACAGCCCAGCAGTGGCACCAAGACCCTCGGTGTCCCTAGCCCGACTCCCACCTGTCCCATGCTCCCCCTCACCTCGCCATGTGCAGAAACCCACTAGCAGGCTCCGTAACCCCAGCTCCGTGCTGCTCCCGGGCAGGGGTGGGACTCAAACCCACAATCCCAAGCTCCGGAGGCTGATGCCTGAACAGGCGGACGGGAGTGCAGATCACCTGAGCTCTACCGTGAGCGCAGCGCTCCAAAGGCGGGACACACCTGCTGGGGGTGGGGAATCCGGGTAGATGCCAACGTACTGCATGAGCCACGCACCCCCTTGCTGCCCATCCCGTGCCAGGGCCCCATGCAAAGGGGCTGAGGTCAGAGCGGGGCGAAAGGACTGATAATCCCGGCCCCCCCCAGAGAACAGGCAGGTAGGGCTGCAGCAGCTGAAACCCAGCCCCCCTCCTGCGCAAGGGGTCCCCTTTCCTCCAGAGCGGCCCTCCTGGGGCTGCAGGCCCGGCTCAGAGCAGGAGAGGGGACCCCGAGGCCATGTTCTCTGGGTGCCTGAAGCACCTCGTACAGTCAGTTCACCCGGCTCCCCTGGGCCCCTCTTCGCCCCCATCCGTGGGGCTCGCTCGCAGCCGGAGCACGAGGCCACGGGATCTAACCACTGAGCCGGACTGCCGGCAAGCAAGGGAGACCCCAGCCCGCCTTCGAGCGCTCTGCCACGGGGGCTCATTGCAGTCAGCGACCCAGCGCCCCGGCTCACAGCCTGCCAGCCTGGTCCCCCGCACGCTCCCCCCCTTCCGGCTAGCACCATGACCCCAGCACACGCCCCGCTCCGGCCCCCCGGACCTGCCCCTCCCACTCCGGCCCAGGCCCCCCAACTCTTGCACACTCCCCGCTCCGGCCCCCCGGGCCTCCCCCCCCCACTCCGGCCCCGACCCCGCACACTCCCCGCTCCGGGCAACCCCCCCACTCCGGCCCCGACCCCGCACGCTCCCCGCTCCGGGTAACCCCCCCCACTCCGGCCCCGCCCCCGCACGCTCCCGGCTCCGGGCAACCCCCCCACTCCGGCCCCGACCCCGACCCCGCACGCTCCCCGCTCCGGGTAACCCCCCCACTCCGGCTCCGGCCCCGCCCCTCGCACGCTCCCCGCTCCGGGTAACCCCCCCACTCCGGCTCCGGCCCCGCCCCTCGCACGCTCCCCGCTCCGGGTAACCCCCCCACTCCGACCCCGACCCCGCACGCTCCCGGCTCCGGGTAACCCCCCCACTCCGGCCCCGACCCCGCACGCTCCCGGCTCCGGGTAACCCCCCCACTCCGGCCCCGACCCCGCACGCTCCCGGCTCCGGGTAACCCCCCCACTCCGGCCCCGACCCCGCACGCTCCCGGCTCCGGGCAACCCCTCCACTCCGGCCCCGACCCCGACCCCGCACGCTCCCCGCTCCGGGTAACCCCCCCACTCCGGCCCCGACCCCGCACGCTCCCGGCTCCGGGCAACCCCCCCACTCCGGCCCCGACCCCGACCCCGCACGCTCCCGGCTCCGGGTAACCCCCCCACTCCGGCCCCGACCCCGCACGCTCCCGGCTCCGGGTAACCCCCCCACTCCGACCCCGACCCCGCACGCTCCCGGCTCCGGGTAACCCCCCCACTCCGGCCCCGACCCCGCACGCTCCCGGCTCCGGGTAACCCCCCCACTCCGGCCCCGACCCCGCACGCTCCCGGCTCCGGGTAACCCCCCCACTCCGACCCCGACCCCGCACGCTCCCGGCTCCGGGTAACCCCCCCACTCCGACCCCGACCCCGCACGCTCCCGGCTCCGGGTAACCCCCCCACTCCGGCCCCGACCCCGCACGCTCCCCGCTCCGGGTGACCCCCCCACTCCGGCTCCGGCCCCGCCCCTCGCACGCTCCCCGGGTCCGACCCAGGTGCTCGGCGCGGGCCGGGCTCGCGGGACACGTGCCCACGGGGCCCGGGACTCACCATGCTCCCGGCGCGGGCTCCGCGCGGCTCCTGCAGCTCAGCCGGGGCGGCGGCAAAACCCGGCCTGGAAGCGGCCCCCGCCCGCGGCTGCCCTGGGAACGCGGCGCGGCAAAGCCCGGCCTGGATCGCGGCCCGGGGCGGGGCCCCGGCGACAAAGGGGCCGGCGCGTGGGAGGCGCCCGCGGGGATCAGCGCCCTTTAGAGCAGGGTTCCTGCTGGGCCTAGCCTGGGAGTCCTGGGACAAGTCCCAGAGCAGCTCACCAGGAACAGCAGATCCATCCCTCCATGCTGCCGCTTGGTGACTCCGTGCCTCAGTTTCCCCCCTTTGCATAAAGGAGAGAATCCTTCCCTCCTGAGGAGCAGGGGGGATTATGTGGCTTGACCCAGAGATGTTCCCAATTCACTGGGAGCCCTGGCTGGCAGGTGCTAGAGATGGGTAGAAGGCTGCAGCTATTAAACAGAGCTGAGTGAACAAGCCCTGTCCCTGCAGAAGGCACAGGCAGAGATAGGCAGGGACATGTGCACGGCAGGCTGCCTCCAGCCCTGCCTCCAGCTGTTTACAGGAGCAGCATCACCACTTCCACCTGTGTCCTTGCACATCTGGAGCCAGAGCTGATGGGAGGCTGTGAGCCACACAGTCCATTCCAAGGCCAAATGGTGCTAGACCTCCCTGCCCCCTCGCAGGGGAAGCAGGAACTTGTAATCAGCCCTGTCCAGAGAGCACCCAGCCCCGTGGGAGCACCTGGCTCACCTTCCTGCATGTGTGCTTAGGCCTGGTGGAGCTGGGTGACAAGGCTTGGCTCACCACAGGTGTACGTGTGCAGTTCAGCGCTGCCAGGACTTGTTCACTGCAGCCTCAGGGCTCAGCACCTGGTCATGTATCATCAGGATTCACATTGTGAAACCTCTGAAGTTGATGACAGGAAACAGCACTGGCCAGGGAGCAGCCAGAATTCCCAGCCACACACAGGCCAGGGCCTGGACGCATGCCTAGGACGCCCCCCCCCCAAGCTGCAGTGACAGGGCTCCATTTATAAAGAGCACGTTGTCAACACCAGACGCAGTGGCACCTCTCTCACTTCTCCCTGGAAGCCTTGATTGCTGAGTGCTCGTGGGCGAGATCCCTGACAGCCCTTTCAGCAGCAGTAATTTTAGAATCTGGCCTTCCTGTGAGGAGGCTGCGTGCAGAGCCCTGATTGTGCTGTGTGAGGAGGGGGGCAGGGCCGCACAAGGGCTTTTTGCAAACGTGCTTCAGCGCACGGGGAGGGGTGGCTCCAAGGGCTGGGTGTCGCCAGCTCACTGGGGTGGCAGCTGAAGGGTCTCACTTGGAATCTCAGGGTGCCGCTGCTGCTCCCATTGCCAGTTGCACAGGACTCTGCACAGCACTGAGCTCCTGCTCCTGGCGACACCTGCCGGCTTTAGTCAGGAGATGGGCACAATCAGACCTGCTCACGCCCACCTGGGGCCTGGCTTCGTTACTTCGCCTCCCCTCCCCAGCTGCTACTGGCTCTGAGTCAGGAGTCTGGAGCATGTGGATGGTTGCTCCAGAGACAAGGATGCAAATGCTACCGCTCATTCCGAAACAGGGAGCCAAGCAAAGCCCCAGCACCTTCTCACTCAGTAACGCCACACACGACCCAGCACAGGGCAGGCACACACCAGAGCTACCAGGGCCAGAAGCTCACCCCTTGGAAGCCAATAGCCTTGTTTACTGGGGCCTGACTGCCGTTGCTAATGTTCTCAGTTAAGCCACAGGCAGGGGCAAGTCAGCATTGCCCTGCAGCCAGGGGAAAACGTAGGCCTGGCCTGAGCTTCCCTGAGGAACACCCCAGTCCCATAGCATCTGGGGCTGGAAGAGCCAGAGAAGGGCAGGATGGATCGGGGGAGGATGGAGACCTGGCCCAAGTGTTCTTACATCCTGGTGAGTCTGCAGCCCGGAAATGGCCTGTAAGCCTCTTCACACATGCTCACTCGTACCCATGTGCACACAACTTGGCCTCAGCCATCTCCGTCTTTTCAGAAGTCCCCTCAATGAAATGTGCTTCCTTCTGTCCGTGAGCCTCCAACGCTCTGCGGTTAGTGCCATAACATGTGGAAAGACCCAGTTTGCACAAGGGCCTTTACACAATGGAAAGCTGCACTAGGGACTGCTCAGAAACACCCACACTTGGGTGCGGATTGCATCTTGTGCAGCCACCAGCGTAGTCCTGCAGTTTGTCTGGGAAGCAGGGCAGTCTGTCCAATGCATCTTGTGGGCCAAAAGCTGTCTCTGTCGGTGGGCTGTCTTGGGGCACGGATCTGCCTTGTAATGTCCGCCCAGCTAGGTGGCATCTACACTTGCAGCTTCTTGCATGAGAAATATGCAAATGAGGCTAAGCGTGGAATATCGCCAAGCCTCATTTGCATAGCTAATGAGCCACCATTTTTGCAGAAGAGGCTGTTGCGCCAGAAGATCCTGTCTACACTGCCCCTCTTGCACAAGAAAAAACCTCTTGTGCAATGCCGCTATGCCGATTATTTTCAGGAATAAGGGCATTGCACAAGAGGGGTTTTCTTGCGCAAGAAGGGGCAGTGTAGACAGGATCTTCTGGCGCAACAGCCTCTTCTGCAGAAATGGCGGCTCATTAACTATGCAAATGAGGCTCGGCGATATTCCACACAGCCTCATTTGCATATTTCTCACGCAAGAAGTCATGAGTGTAGATATAGCCCTAGGCTCTGTGTAGACTGGCAAGTTTTTCCGCAAAAGCAGGCAATTTTGCAGAAAAACTTGCCAGCTGTCTACACTGGCCGCTTGAATTTCCGCAAGAACAATGCCGATCTCATGTAAGATTGTCAGTGTTCTTGCGGAAATGCTATGCTGCTCCCGTTCGGGCAAAAGCCCTCTTGTGCAAATGCTTTTGTGCAAGAGGGCCAGTGTAGACAATGCGGTATTGTTTTGCGCAAAAAAGCCCCGATTGCAAAAATGGCGATTGGGGCTTTCTTGTGCAAAACCGCGTCTAGATTGGCACGGACGCTCTTCTGCAAAAAGCGCTTTTGTGTTAAAGCGTCCGTGCCAATCTAGACGCTCTTTTCCGAAAATGCTTTTAATGGAAAAACTTTTCCATTAAAAGCATTTGCAGAAAACCATGCCAGTGTAGACGTAGCCCTAGTGTGTTGCAGGAGCAATAGGCATCTCCCAGTAGGGTAAAGTCCCCTTGCAGCACAGTCTAGTGACCCACGTGTGCACATACTCCCACTTCGTATCCCCAGCTTACCAGGCAGCACAGAGAGGTGCATACTGCAGCGCATGGTCACCCCACCAACTTCACGGCCTCAGCCTCGTCAGGCTGTGCGGACCCGGCAGAGCTCGTCCTTGGACCCTGCTGCTGCAAACCCCTCAGGTCCCTTCTCGCTGGCAGTGGCCTGGCTCCAGCCAGTGGCGCTTGTCACCATCTAGGCTAGAGGCAGGGAACTGGTTTGAGTGGCAGTTGCTCATCCAGTTTCCCCTTCCCAGCCTTGCCCACCTCGGGGGGGGGGGGGCTCCCTGCAGACAGCGGCAGGACAGCCTGAGGCAGAGGCAGAGCTCTGCACTTAGCCCATCGGCTGCCAGGCCTTTCCGGGCTCAGGAATCGCACTGGCACCTCGGGGGAACCCTGCGCGAGTGCACTAGCCACTAGGCAACGCGGCCCTGGCCCCGCCCTCCTGCGCTGGGACGGGCGGGGGAGGCAGAGCCACGTCCTGGCAATGGGGCGCTGCCTGGGCCCCCGGCCCCGCGACACGTGCTAACCACGCCGGGGCCCAAGAGCCCCGCCCCCGCGGCTCCCGGGCCCCGCCCCCTGCCCGGCTCTCAGACCCCGCCTACGCCGCTCTGTGACGTTAGCACGGAGGCGTGTCGGTGCCACGTGGGCGGGCGCAGGGGAGTCCCATGGAGGCGAAGTTGAGCAGAGCTCCCGGGTTCCAGAGCCCCCGTCCGGGGTAAAGGCCCCCCCCCGGGCAACGTGCCCCCCCCCGACTGCCCCTCCCCGAGGGCAACGTGCCCCCCCCGACTCCCCCCCGGGAAACGTGCCCCCCCTCTCCCCCCCGGGAAACGTGCCCCCCCCCACCGACTGCCCCTCCCCGAGGGCAACGTGCCCCACCCCTCCCCGACTCCCCCCCCGGGAAACGTGCCCCCCCCACCGACTGCCCCTCCCCGAGGGCAACGTGCCCCCCCCGACTCCCCCCCGGGCAACGTGCCCCCCCTCTCCCCACCGGGAAACGTGCCCCACCCCGACTGCCCCTCCCCGAGGGCAACGTGCCCCCCCCCGGACTCCTCCCCCGGGCAACGTGCCCCACCCCCTCACCGACTGCCCCCCCAGGGCAACACGCCCCACCCCCTCACCGACTGCCCCCCCCTTAGGGCAACGTGCCCCACCCCTCACCGACTGCCCCCCTTAGGGCAACGTGCCCCCCCCGACTCCTCCCCCGGGCAACGTGCCCCACCCCTCACCGACTGCCCCCCAGGGCAACACGCCCCACCCCCTCACCGACTGCCCCCCCTTAGGGCAACACGCCCCACCCCCTCACCAACTGCCCCCCCCAGGGCAACACGCCCCACCCCCTCACTGACTAGCTCCTCTCTCCCTGTCCCCCACCAAGGTCTTGGGCCCCCTCCAGACACAGGGCTCCAGTCTGGCTGCACTAGGGGCATGGGCAGGTGCCATGGGAGCCAGCCAGGCCCTGGTGGGTCTAGTCCCTGCTGGCTCCTGGGGATCTCAGCCCATAGTAGGCGCAGGGCCGGGCTCTGTCCTGCAGGCTGACAGTCGGAGGAGTGGCAGCCAACTCACCTCCGTGTGGCCGTCCTGCGTGCCCGCTTGCTGCGGGCCAAGGGGGGCGCCAGCTCCAGCAGCCCCTACGTGGTCATCCAGCTGCAGAAGCAGAAATACGTGACGGCAGTGGTGCCCACAAGCTGGCCCGAGAGGCGGGAGGCGTGCACGCTCCAGGTGCCCAGCAGGCTGGAGGAGGGAGGAGCACCGCCTCGCCCTCACGGCCATGCACCGCTCTCCCTGGCACTTCGACCAGTCTCTGGGCCGGCCCCGCTGTTCCGCGACAAGGCACGAGTGAGTGTCTCCCACAAGCCCCTGCCGCGCATGGGGAAGCACCTGCCTCCTTCCTACGGGGGTCAGCCCGTCAGCAGTGGAGGTCTGGCACACGCCCCCAGGGCCCTTCCTCCTGGGGTCCCAGAGCACAGGGCAGCCTTGTGGGGGTTGGGCTCTCTGCTGCCAGCATACATTGGAGTGGGGGTCTGAAATCCCCTCTGGCAGGGGCCAAGGACTGATCCAGGGGAAGGCGAAGACCCATTCAGTGCCCCTGGCCAGGCGCGTGGTGGGTGTGGGCCTGCCCGAGTGGCTGGGAAAAGGCCCCAGCTGGCCCCCTCAGGCTCCGGCATGGAGAGCCTGGGAGCAGGGTAAGGGAGAAGGGCAGGTGGGAAAGGTGAGGCAGGAGAGAGGTGCAGGGAGCTGAGTGGGGCTGGGGGAGGGTAGAGCCACTGTACCATGCGGGAAACTCTCCTGCCCTGTTCAGAAACTGAGAATCTGCTGCTGGCCCAGAAGGAAGCAGCTTTCCAGGCAGGGGCTGCCTCTGGCCTGGCCAGCCAAGGCCTTGGCACACGGGTGGGGAGCCTGTGTGGCCGGGTGGCTTTCTGAAAGCAGGACTCAGCACAGCAGGTAGCTCCCATTCCCCCCAGGCCTGGCTGGGCTGAGCCCAAGTGGCTGGAGCAGCTTCCTCCACGGCTCACGGACTTGTCTGGCACAGGTGGTTCCGGCTGCAGTCCAAGCGTGGCAGACCGGACAAGGTGCGCGGGCAGCTGCAGCTCGAGCTCCAGTTCATGCAGATCCTGTCTCCGGGCAGCGAGTCAGCACTCAGCACCCAAGGGCCACGGTCCCTCCTCACTAAGCTCCGCAGCAGCATCCCAGGCAGAAGAAACAAGGTTTATCACGAGTCCCGATCCCGTTCCTTGTGCATGGTACGGGGCATCCCTGGCCAGCAGCCTGGCAGCAGAGCAATAGCCATTTACCCTGGAGACGGTGTCCAGTGGAGTTTTGCAAGCAGCTGAGCAGAACAGGCATCCATGTGCCCCACTCAGCTCTGGGTGCAGCCAGGAGGCTGCTGGGCTCCCAGGGGTGACCTGGCTGCCCCATGAGCATCTCAGAGAAAGAGGTTCAGCAGCACACTTGGAAGTGGGCACAATCCAGCTGGACTGTAGCACTGACCTCATGGAGTCAGGAGATGAGAGGGGCTAGGGCCCAGCTAGCCAGGACTGCACACAGCCCCTGGCTAGTGGCATGGGGCCACAGTTTAGAACATTGACAGGCCTAGGGAGGCAGAGCTCGCAGCATCTCACTCTGCTGCCCATGTGCATTCGCTCTGGCCAGAGCAACGACCAGGACTCTTCCTCTGCCACCATGCCTGTTGAACGGGATCCGCCAGCACTCATGGCCGGGGGCCACACTGGGCGTGAGTAGCTCCACTGGCAAGGAGGGGACAAGGGCTGAGCCTAGTTCCTGGGGCGGGAAGGGAAAGGGGCTTTCACCCCCAGCCGGCTCAGTAAGCCCCGAGATGGGGGTTTAGCCATGTCGAGAGCCTGATGCCTACATGAATGAGACCCCCATTGGCAAGGGGAGGCCCCAGAGGGTCTCCCCTCCCCACATGTAGCAGCACCAGGCAGGTTCCTACCCTGAGTCACCCCTCCATGGCTACACTCCTGGATTGCTGGACAGCTTCCCTTGCTCGGCACCACCCCTCGTTCCTTGCCACAGCTGCAGGCATCCAGCTAGTCCCTCTTCCCCCAGGGGCTCAGATTTATCCTGCATCCCCCCCTTGCCATGCAACGATGGACACCCAGCCCTGTGAATCGCTCTGCAGTGCCCCCAACTCACAGGTACCGCTGCCTCCACTCACGGGGGGCTCAGGGAACATGGTGCCCAGATTCCGCAGGGATGGGCACAGAACACCACCACAGGAAAAGGAGTGCTGCATTCCTGGTGCAACTCCAAAACACAGCACCTCTCCATCCCCTCCTCCCAGCCACGTCCCGCGTAACGCTGCTCTCTCCCCTCCAGCAGGCACAGCGCTCTGCCCTGCCAAGAGCTGCAGCTACGGGCCTTCCTCTCCCAGATCGGCTACGAAGCGCTGTCTGCCGCAGCCCAACACCCAGCTCTCTCTCCCAGCCAGTCTGGGCCCTGGGCCGTCCTGCAGTCCCCCAAGAAATCCCAGCCCCAGAAGGGGAACACCGAGTCCCTGGCTGCCTCAGGCCTCTTGCCCGCCCCGCCGTGGGTCACAGAAGGGTGGCAGCTGCCCACAAGAGGCACATGCCCTACCTCCCTTCAGGATGCGCCTTCCCCACCCAACCAGCACTCAGCAGCTGGGTGGTGCTGTGGCGAGCTCTGGGCACAGCTGCACCCAGAGGTGCCAGCTTGAGGCGCAAGCCCTGACCCGGGCGCTGCAGCTCCCCTCCCGGGTGCTTTACAAATTCACAGTGTGGAGCAGGAGCCGCTGGCATGGCTGGTGATTCCACGGCGCACGGGTTAACCCCCAGCCAGTCGCTCCAGCCCCTGGCACCGCCGAGGAGCTTGGAGACCTTTTACCCAGCAAGTGCTAGAGCTGAGCCTGAGCCCTTCACTCCCTCCCAACGCCAGAGACCTTCCTCTGTCCAAGGCAGCCAGGCCAGCCCCATCATCCCACCCCACCCCCTCCAGTTTGGGGGGCTGCTCCGCTCCCTGCTCCAGGGAGGAACCAGGGCCAGCCTTGCTTGGGGGAGCCTTGTAGTCCCAGCCCCCCTACGAGCCCATGGCCCTTTCCACCAAAGCAGAGCCAGCCCCACAGGCAGGCAAGGCTGCTGCTGCATTCACCACTGCCAGGCCCAGCCTGAGGGCTACGGGAGGCAGACACACCCTTGTGAGGGCTCACAGAGCTGCCTTTGCTTCCTCTCCCCCTCCCACCACAAGGGAAACAGGCTGGGGGGAGGGTAGACCTTTGGCAGCACAGAGCCCCTGGCAGCTGGTCACTAGCTGAGCACTGCAGACAGCAGACCCCGGGGATGCCACAGCTGCAGGGCCTGGCAAGCCTCGCTGCAGGCAGAAGGGCCAGTTCTCAGATCCCAAACCCAGCAGGGCCACCATGCTCATGTGTCCCACCTCCAGCCATACAGGGACCACAGGCCTGCCCCTTCCTGGAGCGGAGCAGTTAGAAAAGTGTCTCCTCGGGATTTACCAGTGGTGGAGAATCCCCCGACCAGCGGAAGCTGAATTACACTGCACCCCCAGAACAGGCAGGGGCCAGGTCCTGGCCCTCTTTCACCAGAACCACGGCTAGACCTGCTGCTCCCTGCGGCCGGCAGGCTCAGCTGGAGGTACAGGAAGCCCTGTGTCTGCAGAGGAGCCCTGGGCTGGATTCCTGCAGCCAGGTGATTAGCAGCCATTCCTCTCCAGGGGCAGACTGTATGGGGTTTCCTGCGCAGAGTGGGGAGAGAGCAGGGCAGTGGGGGGCACCCCATGGAGACGGCTGGGCATGACGCTACTGGTGCCCTCGGAGAATGCAGACTGTGAAACCAGACCTTACTCCACAGAAAGGAAGTGGGCAGGAGACCTGGCAGCTACAGGTTCAGGGAGCGGTGTAGCCACTAAGCCCCACTCCCTGCTGAAATGCCAGCCAGCCCCAGGGCCCCACTCCTCTCATGAGCCTCCATGCCTGGCCCCCTGCCCTGAGCACCGCAGTCCCAGTGGCCCTGCCAGGGAGCGGGGGATCTCCCAGCCCTGCTTCCCCTCTGACACAGAGCAGAGGGGGGTGATGCCTGCCCTCGGCTGCGGACGGGCACTGCATGGAGACCAGGGCACTGGCCTCGCATGGGCCTGACGGTGCTTTATTGTCCTCTTGGAGCCCGGCGGCGGCTCTATGCAAGGAGGCAGCGGCCGTCCTGCGGTGATGCCAGCATCTGTGCGGGGGCCAGTGAGTTCTGCCCTCCAAGCTGCACCGAGCGAGGAGCTGGCCTGCCTCTCAGCCTCCTTCCACCTGTCCTGCCCATGGCCCAGCCCTCGTGCTGCAGCCTCACGGCACCTTGGCACGGCAGACGTTGAGTGTGGCCAGGGCAGGCTGCTCAGCTGAATGTGCACCAGGGGGTCTCGCTGGTATCACAGTCCAGCAGGACATTGAGGACCGTGCAGGGAGCTCCAGCCACAGTCAGCGACGTGCGGGACTCGACTTGATACCGCACATTGCTCAGGCCGCCGTCCCGATCCACCTTGAACTGCTCCTGCAGGAGAGAAGGTGGCAGTGAGCTCCCACCGTGGGCAGCCAGCTGGCACAGCGGCAGAGAAACAGACCCAGCCAGCTCAGAGAGAGACTCTGCTTCTCTGCTGCCCCTCCAGGGCCAAGGGGAGCAGGCCCCTGCCCCACCCTGCCCTCGGGAGCAGCTCAGACCTGTTTCTGGGTAGCAATGCGCTTCTGGTCACGTTTCCTCCAGGCGGGGTCGTGAAGGTGCTGGAAGGTCTTGTAGCCGGTCTTTATTCCAGAAGGGCGGAAAAGCTGGGGAGAAAGTGGAGCCTGCATCAGGCAGCAGAGAGTCTGCCTACACCAAATGCCCAGGTCCGAGGGCTTCCTGCACCCCATCACCCCCTCCCCTTTGGGAAGCGGGACACAGGGACCAGCAGGGAGCCTCCTCTCCCAGGTGCTTGCTGAGATCCGGGTGGCTGGGCCCAGGGAAAGGGCGACAGGAGAGCATCCCTACCTGTAGTCCAGCCCCTTTGATGCGTCGATAGAACTCATCATCCTCTCGCCCCCAGCCCCAGAAGCGGTTGGACATGCCATTGCACTGGAAGGAGAGGGTGTCACGGGGGTAGACGTGCTTGTCCCCCTAAGGTTCCCTCTAAGCTGGGCAGCCATGCAGATGACTAGCCCCACACAGGAGCTCAGGGCTGCCACCGCCAGGGAAGAGAGCGTTCTCCCCCGGCTGGGGCCGGAGCAGCGTATCTGGGACAGCAAGGAGCTGCCATGGCTGGGGGAGAGGCACCTTCTCTGAGGTCTTCCCCCACTGTCCCCAGCAGCACGGCCCTGCTGTAGCCAGGAGGGAGGCAGCCTTCCCCCAGCCCAATCCAGCCTCAAGGGAGCTGCCACATCTGGCAGAGAAGTGCTTCTCACCTGTCCTGGAGCTGCTGCAGTAAGATTGGAATGGGGGGGAGCCCTCTCTCCTAGGGGAGCCTGTACCCAATCCTGTCACCCCCAACCCTATCCCACATCCCCAGCCACAGCCTTCACCCCCGCAGCCCAAACCCCTCATTCCCATCACCGAGCCTGCACCCCTCGGTCCCAGCCCCGCCATAGTCCATCCACGTGCAGCACATCATCTCCATACTGGCGCTCGTAGCCTATGGACATAAAAAACGAGCAGGAATACTGTCCCCCTGCCTCAGCATCTGATGCACAGGGGAAGAGCCTGGGGCCAAAGGCAGAGCACAAGATCCCAAGCAGCTCAGCTCACAAGCCCCATTCCTGACACAATCCCTCCCCGCAATAGCTCCCTTCCCAACATGTCTCGCCTTTCGGGGAGGAGAACACGGATCCTCGCTCAGGCTGCCAGGGACGTACCATCTCGTAGTGCTGCTTGGTGAGCAGGAGGATGCCACCCACATAGGTTTTGTAGTGGTACAGCGGGTGCAGCTCTGGGGACGCCACGTGGAAGGGCCCTGCCTCCGGGAAGCCGTAGTCCAGCTCCTCGTTGCGTGGCAGCAGGTCGACGTCGTGCATGGCGATGTAATCGGTGTCATTGCCACTCTCCAGGAAGCCAACGTTGATCAGAGATGCTCTGTTAAACCTGCTCAAAACCCAGGAAAATCTTACCCCAGCCCCAGGAACATCAGGCCTCCCTTAGACGCAGTGGGTGGCTCACTTGCCTCTCAGACAGGCTGTGACTGTTACCCTCTGCATTGAGCGTCTCTGGGCTTCACAGCTGGGATCCCAGGTTCAGCAACTCAGCACTGAACCAGACCCACACAGAGGACACAGAATACACGCAGCCTAGCCATGAGGGGCAGGGTGCCTGGCTACTGTAGCCAGCACAGGGCTAAAGCAATGAGACTGTTCTAAGGCAAGCCCTTTGGGAAAGTGGAGTGGAGGCTAAACAGATGCCTAGAGCCCTGCACAGACACATCATTTGGGTTCACATGGCAAAACTGAGCTGTGCCTCTCTCCATCCACGCCCACAGATACAGAGCTTGCTAAGCCCTGAAGGTCACTCTCTCCCATCAGGAGAGAAGCATGTGATCCCCATTTTATAGTTAGGCAATTTGGGAGATGGGTGCTTAGTGACTTGCTGGGGTCTCAGAGGAAGTCTAGACCCCAGGAGTCCTGGCTCCGTGGTGGCACAAAGAATGCCCTGGGGTGTGGCTGCTCCAAGCCTGGCACAGGGACGTGGGGCAGGGCACAGCTGTGTGGCTGGCACAGGACCATACCTGTAATGATCCACCTGGTTGAGCACAAAGATGTGGTGGCGGATCCTCTTCCTGCTTAGGAAGCGATGCATGTGGGGTACGAAGGCCAGCAGCTCCTCGAAGCGCTCCCGGAATGGGATCAGCAGTGCCAGGCGGTGTGGGCCCCACGATGGGTCCTCAGCCCATGAGGCTCGGGACTCCCAGGGGCAAGGCTTCAACGGATCAGGGGCTGCTACCCCACGGCCCTGACGGGCCCCCTCACCAGAGCAGCTCAGCTGCAGCCACAGCAGTGAGGCGAAGCCTAGGAGCAGTGCGAGGAAGAAGAGCTGAAAGACGGAGCAATTCCGTGACAGGTGGGACCTAGGGCAAGGGAGAGTCAGGGTTCAGGGTCAGACTACGCTGCCCCTTGCTGCTCTCAGACCCCTGCTCTACTCACTACACCATCCCTTCCCGGAGCTCCAGAGACTACCCCACGCCCCCCCATTACCCCACTGAGCTCCCGCTCGCTTTCCCCAGCCCCTCCCGTTCCCTCATTACCCCACTGAGCCCCCCAGCCCCCCCGTCCCGCTCCCCCATCACCCCACTGAGCCCCCCAGTCACCCCGCCCCGCTCCCCATCACCCCACTGAGCCCCCAGCCCCCCACCCCGCTCCCCCATCACCCCACCCAGCCCCCCCGCCCCACTCCCCATCACCCCACTGAGTCCCCCCAGCCCCCCCGTCCCGCTCCCCCATCACCCCACTGAGCCCCCAGCCCCCCACCCCGCTCCCCCATCACCCCACCCAGCCCCCCCGCCCCACTCCCCATCACCCCACTGAGTCCCCCCAGCCCCCCTCCCCATCACCCCACTCAGCCCCCCCGTCCCGCTCCCCATCACCCCACTGAGCCCCCCCGCCCCGCTCCCCATCACCCCACTCAGCCCCCCCGCCCCGCTCCCCATCACCCCACTCAGCCCCCCTCCCCCCGCACTTACACCGCCGCCCTCCTCCGGGGCGGGAACATGCTCCCAGGCGGCGCCGGGGCGGACCGGACACGGTGACGTCACCAGGTCCGGCGCCGAGCGCGGTCCCCCGGAAACGCGGCCCGGCCCGGCAGTTCCGCCGACACGTGGTTCCGGCCGGCGCGTGGCTCCAGCGGCGCCTGCCGGCCACACGTCCCAGCCCAACAGGGGCAGGCCCCGCCTCCGGGTGTTATAGCGGCGCCTTCGTCGCTCCCCCTCCCCGAAAGCCACCCACTGGCAGTGGAGCATCCCCCCCAGCATCAGCCCCCTCTCCCCTCCGCGAGGGACCCATTACAAGGACCCCAGCACCGCAGCTACCCTGCCCTGCCCGGTGGCCCAGGAGCCCCTCCTGACATGGGCACAGCTCACTTCGCCCAGAGGGGAAACTCTTCCCCGAAGAGGGTTTTCATCCCAGCTGTAGTCAGCCACCTGTTTTCCACCGAGCAAGCAGAAGGCACAGAGAGCAGGAGTCTAGGGGTGCACACAAGCTCTTCCCTAGAGAGCTCTTTATTAGAAATTCACAATTTAGGACAAAGTGTCCAAAACTCAGTAACCAGGACCCCCTTTGCTCTGCCCACAGCCCCTTGTTTGCATCAACCAATCTGTTTCACTGCTTGCTGCAGGTGCCCCACCTTGCAGCCAGGGTCATGCTGAAGCCCAGTAGAAGGGGAGAGGTGGCTGCAGCATTGTGGAACAGGAAGCTGAGCATGACTTCTCCCCCTATTACTCATACGGACTGATGCTAACTGACCCACCACTACACCACCTTGAAAAGGAAGTGCCCCACACGCAGCAGGCTCTCAGAGAACAAATGATGAATTGGGAAGATAGAACAGCTTTGCCTTGCACCCATATCCCTACCGCCAACCTACCGGAATAGGAAAACAAAGGATGAGCAATGCTAAACTGAAATATGCAGCCATCCCTGCATAGCACCTTGTGTGGTTCTAATCCCACGGTACCGCTATAGCACAGCAAGGTAATTTAGCACCTTCAAAACATCCACAGCAGACACAATCCTACTGCCTCAGCCCCAAGGCAGCTAGTTGTAATCACTCTGCAGTCCCTTCACATTATGTATTAATACACAGTCAGTGTAGGGACAGGCCAGGAACCTCAGAAAGCCATGGTAGTGCAGTCTCCTTTGCCACCACAATCCCCGCTGTCCTCTCTGGAGCCATCCAACTGCAGCACAGAGCAGCCAGTTCAGGACTTAGTCATGGCAGGTTTCAGCACCTGACTGAAGGTTCTGTGTACAATAGAGCTGTTTGCAAAAGCTTCCTCCTCTCTTTATAACAGTGTCTTGGCATGAAGAAAATACTGGTTCTGGTTAAAGAGATGAGGATTCCAGCCTCCTTGGAAAGGGGACCACAGCTCATTGTAGGGGGCAAGTCTTGGGATAGGAGGAAATCCACAGGAAGAGACAGACAGACTTCACCCCTCCTGTCAAGAGTTCAAATGCCATTTGGAGGAAGGCAGGTCCAGACTTCCTGTGGACTGTCAGGGCACTCTGAAGGAATCCATGCAGGGTTAATACTCTACCCTTTATTTCCAGGGAAGACAGTCCAATGATTAGGGTACTAGCCTGAGACTGGATTTAAATTCCTGCTCTACTAGAGACTCGGTGCAGACCCTGAGGCAAGTAGTCTCTGGACCTCAGGACAAGAATATCCCTATCTACCTCCCAGCAGAGCTGAGATAAATGTGTTGCACAGTGAGAGGCACTCGGATACTACAGTAATGGAGCATGTACGCACCACAGACTGAGTGTGAGTGAAACCGCATAAACCAATAGGAGGACATCCCACCACACTGGCGGGAGAGAATGGTGGAGGCGTGACAGTCCAACCAGCTGCAGAGCTGGGGGAAGAAGGACATGATTGGCCCAGGCTGCTGAATCTCAGAGAGCTGCCTCTGTGAAGAGAGGGCTGTTAGCTCGTGCTGGGTGCTCTCTTTATACCAGTTTCTTGGCTTCAAAGAAACTCTTGAGGTGCCTCATCTGCCATACGCCAATGGCAACAAGGATGAGGGTCTGGACAATGGACCACCAGAGAACCCGCTGGTTGGTGCTCTCACTGGTCTGCCGGAACCGCTCCTCTCGCCACTGCAGCAAGGAAAACAAGACCAGATCAGACAAGGAATACCGACTGAGCTTCCTGGGCCCCAGAGATCAGGGGTTTCCCATGGTCCTCGTGTCTCAGAAATCTAGTAATCATCTTCCAGCTGGGTGACCTCCCCAACCCACAAGCGAGGGATGTGAACAGGTAACCAGCTGGCTGATTACCCTTAATGGGTGATGCTTGCCGGGTAATGGTTGACCAGTACCTGGGAGCAGCTCCCCGCTTGTGGCCTGCCACATGCCGAAGGCTGCTCCAGCCCCATGCAAGGCAAGGGGGATGGTAGCCGGCAGCCTTGCCATGGAAGCAGGGAGATGATGGTGGCAGCAGTAGCAGCTGGCAACCTAACGCACAGAGGGGCCTCCCCCGTTGGCAGCAGGAGCCAGCAGACTCTCACATGTGGGAAGGAGGGAGCGAGAAGGAGCCTACAGCCTCATGTGTGCTGTGCGGTCCTGTGGCAGAAGACAGCAGCCTCACCACAATGTGTGGGAGGGCATGGCAGCAGCAGCTGGGGGTGGGGGCAGGCCAGGCTGGGACAGTTTCCAATAGGATCCTGTTGAATCAGTTAACTGGTTAAACATAACTAGTTAACTGACTAACCGGGATTTTACATCCCTACCACAAACACAGCCATGCCGCATCTCCAGTGAGAGCACAGGGGCGGCCACACTGCTCTAGGTGGCTCACCCGCTGGTAGTTCTGCTCCTTCTGTATTTGCTCCACCTGCTCGATAAGCTGCCGCACTCGGAGCTGCAGCTCACTCAGCTTGTCTTTGGCAGCAATCTCAGCATAGTCATTGGCATGTTCCCCGACCTGGATATCTAGGTGGACCCTCTGCAGCAAGACAAGACACCACCATCAGAGGTTCTACCGCAGTTCCATATGACCCCCTCCCCCCGGTCCTGCATGGGCCCCCCTTACCAGCACACCCCCTGCAAAGAGAGAGAATCTGGTGGAGTTGGAATGCAGGCAGATCTGATGCTCTCCGGGAGTGTGTGAGGTGAAGGTGAATCTGCCCTCAGAGCCGTACTGCCTCGACAAGACAACCTGGAAGAGAAGGACAGGGCTGCAGTGCCCAGCTAAGCCAGGATTTGCATGCAGTACCTCCGTGGAGCGACAGCAGGGGCATGGAGCTCTCTGGCGGAACACTTGTTCCGACAGCTAGAGAGTCCGTATGGCCAAAAACTGCTCTGTGGTGAGATCTAGGTGGCAAGGAAGATTCACAGGCCCCTACAAATCCCCTGTGCTAGCTGCTCAGATGTCAGTCAGAGCATCGCAGAAGGCCAAGTGTGTGGGCCAAATCAGCATTTCAGTTAGTCGCTCTCCAGAGAGTCATTCTACTGAACTTTAGAGCCTGTTCATTAGCAATTTCTAAACAAGCTGGACTCCAAATAAATGCACGGGGAGGAGAGACTGGGAAGAGAGAGGAAGAGCTCTGTCTAGGCCTCATTGCACACGTCCAGGACCCGAGCATCAATACATCTCGGATTGAACCAGACTAGAAGTGACTGGCCACCATGTACCATGGGGATCAACAGTCACTGCCCTAATTAGAGCAGCTCCCTTTACAGGGAAGCAGTTAAAAGGAGCTTAGTTTTCTAATTTCTTAATTCAAACTGGAACTGACAGAACTATAGTCAACATCATGTTGCCAAGAACTTCCCAGAACCAGGCAGCAAGAGAAAAATGAGGCAGACCCACTTAAACCCAGAGTTTGCCCATGGCAGACTCACCAGTATCTGTGGTGACTTCATACCAGGAAGAGTTGTCTCATTTAAGATGCTACGTGGACAAAGCCTTAATGGTCTGTGGGGCACCAGAGTCAGCAGCAAACAGAGCAGCCCTCACTATGGGCCCTGGGTCTGGGTTGTTCAGTCTCACTGCTGCAGGTTTGGGGCCCCCACGGGATGGATAAGAGGGCAGAGCTAGCGCACCTAACCAAGGCTGAAAGAGGCACCCGTATCTTCTCCCCAAAACCAGGTACCTTATCATCAGGATCCTTCACTTCCACCAGCATGCCGAGCCCGGGTGTGGCAGGCATGTAATCCTCCCTCTGCTTATCATAGAGCTGGGTGCGGTAATTCCCTGCAGGAGGCAGCACCATAAGCCCCACCCTGCTCCTCATGCCCCCCCCCCCCCACTGAATCAGAAGCACCAAGGGCAGGGTGAGGAGGAGGAGGAGCTAGGTTAAAAGCTAGCTCCTCACTACACTGTCTGTGTGGGGAGGCAGGCAGAGGCACAGGGCAGGAAATGGCAGCATGGACAAGCAGTCCCTGTTTGCATGGAGTGCTGACTGCTGCGCCCCTCTCCTGGAGAGGTACAAGAGCCCCAGGCCGCTCCTGCACACTTCAAAGGGAGAGGCGCAGCCGGATAGCGAGCGCCCCCTAGCCACTAATCGACTCGCCGATTAATCACAATGTCAAATCCTTACCCCAGCCCCAGACAATGCTTCAATTACCTACCCCAGGGAATCTGCAGCCTCCATCTGCTGCCCCCCTTGGCCTCTGCCTGTGTTCCCTGACTGCTGCTCACTCCCCTCCTGGCCTCAGTCCCACACTCACCCCTCCCAACCCATCCCCCCAGCTCCCCCGACCCGTGCCCATATCCCTCCACTCCCAAGTCCCCTCCGCCCCCCAGACCTATGCCCGTATCCCGTCCCCGACTCCCTGCCCCCCCGGCCCGTGCCCGTATCCCGCCCCCCGACTCCCCTCCGGCCTGTGCCCGTATCCCGCCCCCCGACTTTCCCCCGGCCCGTGCCCGTATCCCACCCCCCCCGACTCCCCTCCGCCCCCCCCGGCCCGTGCCCGTATCTCGCCCCCCGACTCCCCTCCGCCCCGTGCCCGTATCCTGCCCCCCCGACTCCCTTCCGCCCCGTGCCCGTATCCCGCCCCCCCGACTCCCATCCGCCCCCCCCCCCCGGCCCGTGCCCGTATCCCGCCCCCCGCCGGCTCATGCCCATATCCCGCCACCCGACTCCCCTCCGCCCCCCCCGGCCCGTGCCCGTATCTCGCCCCCCGACTCCCCTCCGCCCCCCCCCCCAGCCCGTGCCCGTATCCCGCCCCCCCCGACTCCCCTCCGCCCCCCCCGGCCCGTGCCCGTATCCCGCCCCCCCCGGCCCGTGCCCGTATCCCGCCCCCCGACTCCCCTTCGCCCCCCCTGGCCCGTGCCCGTATCCCGCCCCCCCCGACTCCCCTCCGCCCCCCCCCGGCCCGTGCCCGTATCCCGCCCCCCCCGACTCCCCTCCGCCCCCCCCCGGCCCGTGCCCGTATCCCGCCCCCCCCGACTCCCCTCCGCCCCCCCCGGCCCGTGCCCCCCCCCCCGGCCCGTGCCCGTATCCCGCCCCCCCCCCGACTCCCCTCTGCCCCCCCCGGCCCGTGCCCGTATCCCGCCCCCCGGCTCCCCTCCGCCCCCCCCGGCCCGTGCCCGTATCCCGCCCCCCCGGCTCCCCTCCGCCCCCCCGGCCCGTGCCCGTATCCCGCCCCCCCCGCCCCCCCTGGCCCGTGCCCGTATCCCGCCCCCCCCGGCTCCCCTCCGCCCCCCTGGCCCGTGCCCGTATCCCGCCCCCCCCGACTCCCCTCCGCCCCCCCCGGCCCGTGCCCGTATCCCGCCCCCCCCGACTCCCCTCCGCCCCCCCCCCCCCGTGCCCCCCCCCGGCCCGTGCCCGTATCCCGCCCCCCCCGACTCCCCTCTGCCCCCCCCGGCCCGTGCCCCCCCCCCCGGCCCGTGCCCGTATCCCGCCCCCCCCGGCTCCCCTCCGCCCCCCCCGGCCCGTGCCCGTATCCCGCCCCCCCCGGCTCCCCTCCGCCCCCCCGGCCCGTGCCCGTATCCCGCCCCCCCCGGCTCCCCTCCGCCCCCCCCGGCCCGTGCCCGTATCCCGCCCCCCCCGGCTCCCCTCCGCCCCCCCCGGCCCGTGCCCGTATCCCGCCCCCCCCCGGCTCCCCTCCGCCCCCCCCGGCCCGTGCCCGTATCCCGCCCCCCCGGCTCCCCTCCGCCCCCCCGGCCCGTGCCCGTATCCCGCCCCCCCCCGCCCCCCCTGGCCCGTGCCCGTATCCCGCCCCCCCCGGCTCCCCTCCGCCCCCCCTGGCCCGTGCCCGTATCCCGCCCCCCCCCGACTCCCCTCCGCCCCCCCCGGCCCGTGCCCGTATCCCGCCCCCCCCGACTCCCCTCCGCCCCCCCCGGCCCGTGCCCCCCCCGGCCCGTGCCCGTATCCCGCCCCCCGACTCCCCTCTGCCCCCCCCGGCCCGTGCCCCCCCCCCGGCCCGTGCCCGTATCCCGCCCCCCCGGCTCCCCTCCGCCCCCCCCGGCCCGTGCCCGTATCCCGCCCCCCCCGGCTCCCCTCCGCCCCCCCGGCCCGTGCCCGTATCCCGCCCCCCCGGCTCCCCTCCGCCCCCCCCGGCCCGTGCCCGTATCCCGCCCCCCCCCGGCTCCCCTCCGCCCCCCCCGGCCCGTGCCCGTATCCCGCCCCCCCCCCGGCTCCCCTCCGCCCCCCCCGGCCCGTGCCCGTATCCCGCCCCCCCCGACTCCCCTCCGCCCCCCCCGGCCCGTGCCCGTATCCCGCCCCCCCCGACTCCCCTCCGCCCCCCGCCCGTGCCCGTATCCCGCCCCCCCCCGGCTCCCCTCCGCCCCCCCCGGCCCGTGCCCGTATCCCGCCCCCCCCGACCCCCTCCGCCCCCCCCGGCCCGTGCCCGTATCCCGCCCCCCCCGACTCCCCTCCGCCCCCCCGGCCCGTGCCCGTATCCCGCCCCCCCGGCTCCCCTCCGCCCCCCCGGCCCGTGCCCGTATCCCGCCCCCCCCCGGCTCCCCTCCGCCCCCCCGGCCCGTGCCCGTATCCCGCCCCCCCCCGGCTCCCCTCCGCCCCCCGCCCGTGCCCGTATCCCGCCCCCGCCGGCCCGTGCCCGTATCCCGCCCCCCCCGACTCCCCTCCGCCCCCCCCGGCCCGTGCCCGTATCCCGCCCCCCCCCCCCGACTCCCCTCCGCCCCCCCCGGCCCGTGCCCGTATCCCGCCCCCCCCGGCCCGTGCCCCCCTACCTATCACCATGGTCTCGTCCGGGATCTCCTCCAGGAAGCAGCGTCGCTCCGTCTCGCCCAGGTGGAAGTAGAGGCCGCGGCTCCGGCCCACGGCGCCCGCCAGCAGCAGCAGCGGCAGGGCCAGACCGAGGCCACCGCGAGCCGCCATCTTGCCCGTCACGTCACGTGCGGCCTCTCGGGACGGGACTACAACTCCCGGCAGTCCCCGCGCGAGCCCTTACCGTTGCCCCGCCCCCTGGGCTGCCCGCCCATAACGTGCCTGGGGTTCTGAGGGGCGCGCCCATGGTGCGTGTTTGCCCCGCAGGCTGTACCAAGTGGTCGGGTGAGGGGTGCACGGGAGGCTGGTGCTTTGCTGAGCCGGTTTCCGCGGCCCACGTGCACCGGGACGTGAGCGAGCAGGCAAAGGCCGGTCGCGCCCCCGCTCGCCAGCTGTAGCCGAGGCAGCAAGGGGGGGCCGGAGCCTGAGCCTGAGCCGGATTAACGGCCGGTCCCCCCCGCTGGAGGGGAATCGCTCATGCCCCTCTAGAATCCGCGCCCCTGCCGGCTCCTGAGTTACCCACGCTCAGAGCACAGCGGGGTGCCCGGCCCAAGGGCCCAGGCTGCTCCCTGGCTCAGGCTGCCACCCCTTCCCAGTGCATTGAGCGCCAGGGGGCTCCTAGCGCCTTTCAAAGTCAGCCCAGCCCAGCTGCACCTGCCCAGCTCAATGACTAATCAATTAGTTAAACTAGATTTAACAGCCCACATTACAAGACCTGGCTCTACTGATATTTCACGTATTTGCTTCAGAGAGAAACCTCAGCCAGACCAATGATCCATCTAGCCCAGCATCATCTGCCAACAGTGCCCAGGAGATGCCCCAGAGGGAGGGAACACAACAGGTAATCCTGATGGGATCCCTCCTGTCAGCCACCTGCAGAGAAACAAAGGCTAGGGCCACCATTCCTACCCATCCTGGCTAATCGATTCATGGAGGTTAGGTCCATCAATGGCTATCTAGCTCTTTTTTGAACCCTGTTCAATTTGTAGCCTTCACCACATCCTCTGGCAAGGAGTTCCACAGGTTGACGGTGCGCTGTGTGATAAACTTCCTTTGTTTTTTTTTTAAACCTACTGCCTCTTAATTTCATTTTGTGAGCCCTAGTTCTAATACTGTGGGAATAAGTAAATAACATTTCCTTATTTACTTTTTCCACATTAGTCAATTTTATAAGCCTCTATCCTATTCCCCCTTAGTCTCCTCTTTTCTAAGATGAAAAGTCCAAATCTTTTTAATCTCTCTTCACAGGGGACCCATTGTAAACCCCTAAAAATTTTTGTTGCCCTTTTCTGAACCTTTCCTTATTCTCTATCCCTTTTTTAATAACGCCTAACATTCTATTTGCTTTTTTGACTGCGCTGCGCACGGAATGGATGTTTTCGGAGAACTATCCACAATGACTCCAAGATCTTTCTTGAGTAGTTGTAGCCAAATTAGTCCCTATCATATTGTATATATAGTCCGGATTAGTTTTCCCAAGGTGCATTAGTTTATATTTATCAACATTAAATTTTATTTGCCATTTTGTTGCCCAATCAGTTAGTTGGGTGAGATCTTTTTGAAGCTCTTCACAGTCTGCTTTGCTCTTAACTATATTGAGCAGTTTGGTATCATCTGCAAATTTTCAGAGCCCTTGACTCACAACAGACCATGATTGGTGCAATCCACGTCTAAGGAATTTTTCTGCCAACTTGCAGACAAGCAGGTAAGCAACAGCTGCTAAGCAATGAGTCAGGCATGGACATGTGGCAAACTGCATCTTGAACACACTACGCAGTGAGAAGAATGGAATTCCCTGCATTTGGTCTGCATGCCAGTTCATCAGTGCAGGAGCAGCTTTACTATGAACTGAGGCCAGGACTGATGGCCCATCCTACCAAAGGATGTATTCCAGAGACTTATTTATTCCATCTCAACTACAGGCCTGCACCAGGAACTTTGTGGTTAGTGTGTGCAATTTGTTTCCTTCAGCAAATTTTACTCAACCTTTCTTTTATGAATAAATCTTTAAGGGTGGGCACAGCATGCTCTGTTGGGTGAGATCGGAGGTATAAAGTGACCTGGGAACGTGGCTTGGTCCTTTACAGTTAGAATAACCTCTTTGGATTTGTGAACCTGTCAGCAGTGCAATGAGTGAACTGCTGGTGATAAAGGAAATGCTGCAGGGCTTGAAGGGATTGCTTGGTTGCCTGCTAGCCAGTGGGGTGTACTCTGAGTGGGGTCCTTCCCTATGAAGCACCACACCAGTCCTGGACTGCAAGCAGGCATGTGTTAAAGCAATTTGCCCTGATTTGATCCTCTCAACAGTGCCCACAGAACCTGTTACATTACACATCCATCCAGGGTGAGACCCTTCCCGTGGCTACATTCCCCCATCCAGTCCATCGAACAAACAGCTCCGCCTCACTCTTACCCTGGGAGCCAGTGCTAGATCCACCGAGGGAGCGTGGGCACTGGCCCACAGCAGGCAGCGCTTGCTCTCTCACTTCCTGCTTGTTTGACACACACCCCTTCCAGGAGGCAGGAACAAGATACCAAAACACTCCTCTTATTTCTCCAAAAACAGCTTTTTAGAAAGCAGAGTTTTGTACACTCTCGTGTAGAAAAGATCACAGTTGGGCCGGGGCCAGAGCCAGGGCCAGGCCAGCTCTTCTAGTAAAAACGCTTGTTCCTCTCCTGCCGTCTCTGGAACACCACAGCCCCCACCACAGCACACACAATGATGCCCAGCAAGGCGCAGAGCAGCAGCAGGAACACCTTCCAACCAGTCAGGGGCCCACTTCGGAAGTTCCCTGTAGGGTCATCCACGTTGTCTGTAGGCAGGAAAGAGCAAGGCTTACAGCAGAATGCTCTGCCCCACAAGTCTCCCACTTCCCACCTCGGGCTTGGTCTCCCATCTCTCAGATGGCTGAATGGGCTACGGCTGATGTGCCAAATCCCTCCCAAAAGAATGGCTTTTGGGCAGGTCAATATCCATGTCTGGTGTTCCTGCGTTAAGAACAGGCAAGGAAATTCCATTGCTCAGGCTGGGGTGGCAGAATCTCCATTCCACCTCCGGGCTGTGTGGAAGACATGCCCTCCCACCAGTGATGCTACGTGGATCTTCCATTGCTTGTGGCTGAGGGCTCAGCATCGGTCAGTCTAGGTCTTTGCCAGGCCACCACCTTTCTGAGGTCTCGAGGGATGACACAGGAACCCTCCATCTTAGGGCCCACAGGGCTCACCTTTTGGGGACTTAAGGAGGCTGACGCTGGGCTCGATCTTTGTCCAGTCAATGTTCTCTTCCTCCGGTGGATGCTCTACCATCAGCTGAAATAGCTTCATTGAGATGATGTCATGATTGTCTAGGAAACAAGCACCGGTATGATGTCACGGGGTCACAGTGCTCTCCGAGCTGCATGGCCACAAAGGCACGGGAAAGATTCCTCTCTGTCTCTGGCGGGCTTTTCTTGGGAGAGGCTTTCCCCACGCCTAGCCAAGGAGCCTGCTCTTTCCCAGACTGCTGGTCTCCTCTCCTGTGCCGAGTGCCCAGGCCACCCACCCCCAGAGCAGACTGCAGTTTGAAAGGAGCGCTCACCAGACAGGTCCCCCGTGCCAGCAGAAGCCCCAAAGAAGTAGCCAGTGGGCAGTCGGACCCCTGCAATGTCGATGCAGTTCTTCCACTCATTCTTGTCCTCCACATCCGTCATCACCTGCCCAGAAAGGGAAACTTCACCAGAGGAAGAAGCAGCAAGGGCTTCAGAGTCTTCCCAAGGGGGCACCCCATGAGGCCCCGCCCTCAGCAAAGCTAGAACTAGAGTGTGGCTAGGGAGCCCCAGCTGGCCGTCAGAGTGGGGCTCCCTGCCCATATCCAAGCCCCAGGGCTCCCAGCCCAGGACAGATTGAAATGGAGGGGCTGAGCTGGCTCCCCATAGCTGTCTGTGCGGCTCCATCCAAGGGTGGGGCCTTGGAGCTGTAGCCCAACCAGGATCAGAGCCTCACAGGCAGCTGTGGACCTTCCATGCAGTGCGGGCAGGCTCCTGTAAGCCACCTCCGGCTTGTGTCCTCACCCCTCATCCCTAGCAGGTGTAAGGGCCACGTTGCAGCCCCCCCACAGATGCCTGCATGGCTCTTACCATAACCAGGCTCTGGCTTGGAGGACCCCCTCCTGGCCAGAGTCGGGGAAAGCTGTGTGGGCAGCTGGTGTGGAATTGCAGACTCTCCACCTCCCCTGGGGAGGCATGCAGGCAGGTGAGGGTCCACGTGTGTGGCTTCCACACTGCCCAGGCTCCCTTCCCTAGCCAGGCTCCAAAATGGGCTGTCTCAGGGCTGGGGCCTCAGGGGGGAAGAGGGTGGGTCCACCCCATTGAAAAGTGGCCAGGCCAGGCACTGGCTTTGAAAAAGTGGGAAGGCCCTGGCCCCCACTGGTGCAGAGTGCTGCCTGGTTCACCATCAGCCTCTCTGGAGCCAGTGGCAAGAGGCAGATTGGCTGGTCCAGGTGCTAGGAGAACAGTCCTTTTACCATTGGCCTTGGCATGCTGCCTTCCTCAGCACAAACCCCAGTGCATGGCCCAGAGAGCCAGCAACAGACATGGAGCTCAGCACCATCTCCCAAGCCATCTCACCGTTAGTCGGCCCCTGGAGTAGCGAACTGCCAGGAAAGTGTCATGGTTCCGATTTCGAAGATCAGCTGTGCAGCCTGCTAGCTCCGTCCAGCGCCCATCCTTACTGTGGTCGTAGGCCAGGGAGCCGTTATTCACCATGGCAGAGATGTATGGAAACACACGCTGCGGGGGCAGAGGAGAACAGTACTGCAAGCCGCCTGCAGGCTGGGAGTGGATTGCACTCCCTTTAAGGACAGGCATGCCCCACACAGGAGAACGGTCACACTGGCTCAGACCAGTGGTCCATTTAGGCCCAGAGGGAACCATAAAGTGACCCGCCCCTGTTGCTCATTCCCAGCTTCCCACAGGCCCGAGCACTAAGCCCCCCCGGCAGGGCCTGTGGCATCCCCTAGAGGACGAGGCACTCTGCCATGAAACAGACCTTCTGTTCCCTGGGGTACTGAATTTATGGCTTTTGCCCACCGGGGTCCAATGAAGAAGAGCAGCAGATAAGAAATGTTCTTTTCTAGGATAAGTTGACTTTAGGATGTGTTTTGTTGAAGGAAACAGATGCAGAGAGATCCTTCTGTCCAGTTCTTATGCCACCTGTGGCAAACGCTTCTTACTATTGGGTGGGCATGCAACTAGGCATAGGGATGTTGAAACATGGGTAATTGGGAAAACTTGTAACCGATGAAAATCTCAACAGTTACACAGTTACCAGCACCTGCAGAGTGGGGAAGCAGTCGCTGCACACTGGGAGCTGGCTTTTAAGCCAGCTTCCAGCACACACTAGCTTCCAGGGAGCCAGCTGCTGCCCCGTGATGCTGCTGCTAATACAGAGGTAGCAGTGCGGGGTGGAGGAGAGGTCACTAAAAGGGCCCTGAAAGTGAACTAAAGCAGTTTATGTTTGAGGAGATGGAGAAGATGGAACTCAAGGCATTAGCTACCCTGTTACCATGACAGCCAGAATATGTCATAAGACTTGCACGCACATAGGAGAATGGATGCGAATCAAAGACACTCCGCCGGGAACACAGATTTTGGATGGATTCCTGCCAGGCTAGATGCAGGCTTAAGAATTAGTATAGGAATGATTAGACAGGAGTTCCTTCCTTGTACTACTCTGCTCCATTTCCATGGAGCCTGTTGGTAATCAAGGGCAGCCTTAATCTGGCAGGATTTACCTATGATCTAGTAACAGACGTTTACTAAATCATTGTCGTAAGGGCTGGATGAAGCGAGGAAACTCTCAGGAAAGGATTTCTCTGACCTGTCATTTTAAGTTTTTCCTATGTATAGCTAGTGAGTAGCGCAACTCACAAGGGTCATGTTTGTTCCTTGCTTCCCCTCCCTATGGCAGCAGGAATCAGACACCCTGAAAACAGGTTCTTTCTAGTCAGGAAAATGGGCCTGGGCTACTGACTGAACATGTCCTAAGCCTTCCCCCACTACATACAGCTCTTCCTCACCCTTCCACTGCCCCCCTGTACACTCAGGCCAGCCCCACAGCCCCTTGCCCACATAAGTGATGTGCCAAAGCCACACAGCAGGAAAAGATAGCTCCTTGATATGAGGCACAATGAACTCTGTCCATGCTGCCAGGAGTCTTGGGCCTCCTCAGGCTGTTACCTCTTACCTCTGTTGCTTCATCATTGGGATATGTATCCAGGAAAATGGCCAAGCCATGGAAGTTATCTTTGCTGCCAAAGACAGGACCTAAAACAAGGCACAGAGTTAATAGAGGACACAGAGGCATCTCAAAAAGGGGCTATGCAGAACTACAAGCCACCCCCACTGTACATAAGGTAGATTCTTCACTTTTTCAGTAAACACGAGATGGAGAAGGGCACCAAGGACCAACCACTCTGCATTGTAGTGACCAGTCTCTGGTGAAGGTCACATCCCATTGTTAGCCAACAAATGTGTTACACATACTACTGACACCACCCTCATTATGTATGAAGTGAATGACATGGAAACTGTTGGATATCTATGCCAACTGGCTTGTACTGGTTTTACCCACAATGCTTTTCACTGGTCTACCCCATGATACCTTTGAACAGGGCAACTCAGCATTTACATAAGGGCTAGGAACACTGTCAAAGGCAAAATCCATTAATATTCTTCCAGGGTACAGGTCGGGCAGCTACTTTCATGGATCAATGCCTGGAATGCTAATATCCAGAACAAAGATAAAATAAGGGTACAGAACAACAAGTTCAGGAACTAGTACAAATGAGTGGGTTGAATCCAAGTTGTGATAAAATGCTTTGTAATAGACAGCAACCATTCTATACACAAGTGGTTTTGGGGGTGAATCTTTGAAACACACATTCTATGTAAGGTAAACATGCTGCAAACCAAGAATGGCTTCCCAGAAGAAGAGTAATATTTCATTTCTGTACTTTAAGGCTTTGTCTTTAGTCAATAGACTTGATTAAGTTTATTATTTGGACTAGTGAACATTAAGAGCAAACAATTAGCTATGCTTTTAATGAACAGACTACAGCAACTATTGAATCAGCCAGTGGGAGTTCATGAAATGCACCTCCCCAGCAAATCACATGCCTTTCATGCAGCCTCTGCCCAAGCAATGTGAATAAATACTCTTTAATTCATTGTTACAAGTAGCTTCTATAGAGGATAGCACTAATGGAGATCTTAGGTGCTAAAGAACAGTGAGACTTTTGATACCAAGAACAGCTGCAAGCGTCATGTGCTCTATGATGGGGCAAACCAACCCAGCTTCAGTCAGGGCAAGTCCTGAAGTGATGCAGACTCAGGACTCAGCACTCTAGCCCTCCATAGTCTAAAAATGGAAATGTAGCTCAACACACGTTAGGAGTTAATTTCCCAGCCCTGAAAAAGGATTACATTTAGCTCAAAAGTTTGTGTCTGGCCAACAGAAGTGGGTCCAAAACAAGATATTGCCTCACCCACCTTGCCTCTCTGACTTTGAGCATAGATACTTGGCAGAGAGGAGCAGCAACCCCCACTCCTGCTGCCTAGAAACATGCTCGAAGGGGCAGCTCAGTGTTACCTGACATACTAGTTACATTTCTCCCTCCGGAGCTGCTGCAAGAAGTTACTGAAAAGATGAAGCCAAGACGACAGGAACTTTGCCCCCTCGTCCTCCTGCAGCGGGAGGAAGCGCATGCACCACCGCCTGCAGCGTACCTGGCGTGAGGCGCTCCCGGGTATACCACAGGGCGAAGCCATCCCCATGCAGGTTCTTCTTGCCTGCGCCGTGGATCCTGAAGTGGACGTGGAGCTCCCAGTCCTTGAGGAAACAGGGCTGCAAGAGAGGGAGTCGCGCTCAGCCCCCACCGCCCGCTGCCCCCCGTGCTCTCCGGCCGCGGCAGCCCCGCTCACCACGCGGTTCCAGATGGAGCCCTCCTTGCTGCGCTCGTCCGGTGTCAGGCGCACATACTGGCTGGTGAGCATGGTGCTGCCCTGGAAGTCCCACAGGGGCATGGAGCTGGAGCCGAGCCCTGGGGGGGGAGAGGCGGTGAGTGCGGCCCAGCCCAGCCCAGCCCGGCGCTCACCTTGGTAGGGCCGGGGGGGGGAGGGGCGGCGCTCACCCTGGTAGGGCCGGGGGGGGGAGGGGCGGCGCTCACCCTGGTAGGGCCGGGGGGGGGAGGGGCGGCGCTCACCCCGGTAGGGCCGGGGGGGGGAGGGGCGGCGCTCACCCCGGTAGGGCCGGGGGGGGGGGGGGGGGAGGGGCGGCGCTCACCCTGGTAGGGCCGGGGGGGGAGGGGCGGGAGGGGCCGGGGGGGGAGGGGGCTCACCCCGGTAGGGCCGGGGGGGGGGGGAGGGGCGGCGCTCACCCCGGTAGGGCCGGGGGGGGGAGGGGCGGCGCTCACCCTGGTAGGGCCGGGGGGGGGGGGGGCGGCGCTCACCCTGGTAGGGCTGGGGGGGGGGGGGCGGCGCTCACCCCGGTAGGGCTGGGGGGGGGAGGGGCGGCGCTCACCCCGGTAGGGCCGGGGGGGGAGGGGCGGCGCTCACCCTGGTAGGGCTGGGGGGGGGGGAGGAGGGGCGGTGAGCCCGGCACGGCCCGGCCCGGCCCGGCGCTCACCCTGGTAGGGCCGGGGGGGAGGGGCGGCGCTCACCCTGGTAGGGCTGGGGGGGGGGGAGGAGGGGCGGTGAGCCCGGCACGGCCCGGCGCTCACCCTGGTAGGGCTGGGGGGGGGGAGGAGGGGCGGTGAGCCCGGCACGGCCCGGCCCGGCGCTCACCCTGGTAGGGCTGGGGGGGGGGGGGGAGGAGGGGCGGTGAGCCCGGCACGGCCCGGCCCGGCGCTCACCCTGGTAGGGCTGGGGGGGGGGGGAGGAGGGGCGGTGAGCCCGGCACGGCCCGGCCCGGCGCTCACCCCGGTAGGGCCGGGGGGGGGGAGGGGCGGCGCTCACCCCGGTAGGGCCGGGGGGGGGGGGGAGGGGCGGTGGGGGCCCGGCGCTCACCCTGGTAGGGCTGGGGGGGAGGGGCGGCGCTCACCCTGGTAGGGCCGGGGGGGGCCGGGGGGGAGGGGCGGTGAGCCCGGCACGGCCCGGCCCGGCCCGGCGCTCACCCTGGTAGGGCTGGGTCAGCGAGTGCTCGCGCTTCAGGTGCTCGCTGTGCCCGTCGGTCAGCTCGGCCGCCCCGCGCCGCAGCCCGGACGCCAGGAGCAGCAGCGCCCCGGACACGAGGCCGCGCGCCGGGCAGCCCCGGCCCCACCGCCCGCGGCGCGCGCAGCCGCCTCCGCCCGGAGCCGCCGCCATCCCGCTCGCCGCCGCTTCCGGCTTCCGGCCGCAGGGCACGCGCCGCGCGAGACCTCCGACTGCACCTCGGCCCGACGGAGCTTCCGGGGGAGACTCCGCCCCCAAGCAGCGCAGCGACCGCGAGAGCGACACGTCATTCCCGTGGCCATGGCAGCGGAGGGGGCTCAGACTGTGACTCCCGGCATGCAGTGGGGCTAGGCCCGTCGCACCGTGGCATGCCGGGAGCTGTAGTTTGACCGTGTCTCCTGCGCGTCGCTCGGCTCCCGCCGCAACCCGTTGACATCGCCCCGCCCCCTCGGGCCGTGAGGGGCACGTGACCCCCCCCACGGACCACGTGACCCCACTGCCACAGGTTGTGCACCGCCCTTTCCCTGCAGCCGGACCCAGCCCCCCCCCCCCTTAGGCCGGGATTGCAGATGGGGGGAGGGCGGCAGGCTGGGGGGGAGGGTTGCAGACGGGGGGGCTGGCTGAGGCTGGGGGGGAGGGTTGCAGACGGGGGGCTGGCTGAGGCTGGGGGGGAGGGGTGCAGACGGGGGGGCTGGCTGAGGCTGGGGGGGAGGGTTGCAGACGGGGGGGCTGGCTGAGGCTGGGGGGAGGGTTGCAGACGGGGGGGCTGGCTGAGGCTGGGGGTGCTGGCTGAGGCTGGGGGGGAGGGTTGCAGACGGGGGGGCTGGCTGAGGCTGGGGGGGAGGGTTGCAGACGGGGGGGCTGGCTGAGGCTGGGGGGAGGGTTGCAGACGGGGGGGCTGGCTGAGGCTGGGGGGAGGGGGCTGGCTGAGGCTGGGGGGGAGGGTTGCAGACGGGGGGGGCTGGCTGAGGCTGGGGGGGAGGGTTGCAGACGGGGGGGCTGGCTGAGGCTGGGGGGGAGGGTTGCAGACGGGGGGGCTGGCTGAGGCTGGGGGGGAGGGTTGCAGACGGGGGGGCTGGCTGAGGCTGGGGGGGAGGGTTGCAGACGGGGGGGCTGGCTGAGGCTGGGGGTGCTGGCTGAGGCTGGGGGGGAGGGTTGCAGACGGGGGGGCTGGCTGAGGCTGGGGGGGAGGGTTGCAGACGGGGGGGCTGGCTGAGGCTGGGGGTGCTGGCTGAGGCTGGGGGGGAGGGTTGCAGACGGGGGGGCTGGCTGAGGCTGGGGGGAAGGTTGCAGACGGGGGGGGCTGGCTGAGGCTGGGGGTGCTGGCTGAGGCTGGGGGGAGGGTTGCAGACGGGGGTGCTGGCTGAGGCTGGGGGGGAGGGTTGCAGACGGGGGGGCTGGCTGAGGCTGGGGGGGAGGGTTGCAGACGGGGGGGCTGGCTGAGGCTGGGGGGGAGGGTTGCAGACGGGGGGGCTGGCTGAGGCTGGGGGGGAGGGTTGCAGACTGGGGGGGCTGGCTGAGGCTGGGGGGGAGGGTTGCAGACGGGGGGGGCTGGCTGAGGCTGGGGGGGAGGGTTGCAGACGGGGGGCTGGCTGAGGCTGGGGGGGAGGGTTGCAGACTGGGGGGGCTGGCTGAGGCTGGGGGGGAGGGTTGCAGACGGGGGGCTGGCTGAGGCTGGGGGTGCTGGCTGAGGCTGGGGGGGAGGGTTGCAGACGGGGGGCTGGCTGAGGCTGGGGGGAGGGTTGCAGACGGGGGGGCTGGCTGAGGCTGGGGGTGCTGGCTGAGGCTGGGGGGGAGGGTTGCAGACGGGGGGGCTGGCTGAGGCTGGGGGGGAGGGTTGCAGACGGGGGGGCTGGCTGAGGCTGGGGGGGAGGGTTGCAGACGGGGGGGCTGGCTGAGGCTGGGGGTGCTGGCTGAGGCTGGGGGGGAGGGTTGCAGACGGGGGTGCTGGCTGAGGCTGGGGGGGAGGGTTGCAGACGGGGGGGGCTGGCTGAGGCTGGGGGGGAGGGTTGCAGACGGGGGGGCTGGCTGAGGCTGGGGGGGGGGCAGGGGGGGCTGGCTGAGGCTGGGGGTGCTGGCTGAGGCTGGGGGGGAGGGTTGCAGACGGGGGGGCTGGCTGAGGCTGGGGGGGAGGGTTGCAGACGGGGGGGCTGGCTGAGGCTGGGGGTGCTGGCTGAGGCTGGGGGGAGGGTTGCAGACGGGGGGGCTGGCTGGGGGTGCTGGCTGAGGCTGGGGGGGAGGGTTGCAGATGGGGGGGCTGGCTGAGGCTGGGGGTGCTGGCTGAGGCTGGGGGGAGGGTTGGCAATTGCGGGTGCCAGCTGAGGTGAGTCCTGTGGCGTCCTATAGACGTACTTGAGGTGTAAGCTGTGCTGGTCTGGCCCACTTGTCAGAGGCAACATGCCGAGATGGGGATGGCACGCGACCTGTGCTAAGGAGTTACATTCCCTCAGGGAGGGTGTGACCCATTCCCAACAGTTGGTAGGGAGGTGAAAATACCAAAAGAGGGTAAATTACTTTTTGTAGTGAAAACTTTAAAAAACCAAATGAATCATCTAGCAGCACCTTAAAGATCTAATATGTTGATGGCATCCTGAGCTTTCCAATGGAGGAGTGGGCTGTGTCCATGAAAGCTTGACATGTTGTTAGTCTTTAAGGTGCTGCTAGACTATTCGTTGTTTTAAGTTTTTCCAGTTAGTCTATAACTCAGCTCCCCCTGGAAGTTTTTGTAGTGAGCCACCCTGACAGACCTAATAGCCCATTAGCAAGAGACACTGAGTGTGGGAGAATTGTGGGTCCTTGAGACAGGCTACACTGCTTCTGACTCGTAGATATTTGACTGACCCTGGCAGCTGGTGCCGGAATCTATCTTGAATTTTGCACTTTCCTCGAGTGGTGTGGGAGAATGGAACAAGGGCTTCCTGCCCCAGGGAAAGTCTATACAAGAGGAGGGAAATAAAAAGTGTCTTTATCTGGCTTTACAGATGGACTCCCCACCCAGAGAGGATACAAGAAAACCCCTGGAAGCAAAAGGACTGTAAGGGCAGGTGTGGAAGACCAGGTCTTGCATCAGCCCATGAAATACGGCCCAAGGAGGGGTGAGAATGGAGGGGCGAGGTGTGGGAAAGGGGGCCCATGGAGACTCAGGACACTAAGCCTGGGCAGGGGAGTAGCTTTATGGCAAGCAGACCAGCATGGAGACTGTTACTGGCCTGCTTTGGTTCTTCCCCAGCCAGAGGGATCACACAGAAACCAACAGGCTGGCCAAAGCATACCATGGCTACCTGTCCCGAGAATTTATTCTATAGCAGGTGGCCCTGCTCTTAGATAATGTTACTGAAGTAAAACACTGCTAACTTGGGCCAAACCATCACCAGTACAATCAGGCTACATCTACACTGGCAGCTTCTTGAGCAATAACAGTTGTTCTTGTGCAAAAATTTGCCTACTGTCTACACTGCATGAGCATTCTTGCACAAGTAAATTTACAGTATAGCATTGTAAAACAGGGCTTCTTCCAGAAGTTATTCCTCTCCCCATGTGGAATAAGCCCTCTTGTGCAAGAGCTCTTCCAAAAAGGGCAGTGTAGACCGGCAACAGGAATTTCTTGCACAAGAAGCCCCTATGGTTAAAATGGCCATCAGAGCTTTCTTGCGCAAGAGAGCGTCTACACTGCCATGGATGCACTTGCGCAAAAGCACATGGCCGTGTAGCTACTGTCTTGTGGAAGAATGTTTGCACAAGAACTCTTCTTCAAAAAGCTGCCAGTGTAGACAGCCTAACTTATTTCACCACATTCTGGCTGCTTTAATATGGCTCAGTCTGTCCCTCAGGGCATTTCATCTCCCCCTCTCGCTGGGTGAGCCCTGCTCATGGCTTGTTTCCATGATGTCTGCCTTCACTTCACTTCTCTGGGCTGGGCTTCACCACAGATGCTTACAGTCCCCGGGGGAGATTTTCCTTTGCCTGTGCTCACAGAGTCTGACTCCTCCTGGGGCTCTGGCCCGTGCCCATCTTGCCAATCTCCTGTCAGTCTTTGTGCTCACTGGGGGCACAGGCCTGGCTTCTGACTCCTTGGTCACCCTTTGTGGCATCAGGTGTGACTGAGTGTTCTGTAGCATCAGAGCAATGAGAGGCTGGAAGGGACTTGGAGGCTACAGAGTCCAGCTTCAGCCCCGAGACAGGACCAAGGCAATCTGAGCTTTCCCTGGCAGTGTCTGTCCACCCGGGTCTGAAACCCCAAATCTCCCTTGCTGCAGATGAAGCCTTTCCTCATGGTCCCGCCATCAGTGGACATAGAGAACAGTTGATCCCTGTCTTGTTCATAACAGCCCCTCGTCCCAGTAGTCTCTCTATGGCAATCAGTGGTTTGTGGTAACTTCAAAGTAGAAAATGACAGCACTGGAGAAAGTAGTGAAATCCCATCATAAGAACGGCCGTACCGGGTCAGCCCAAAGGTTCATCTAGCCCAGTGTCCTGTCAGCTTAGAAAAGAGGAGACTGAGGGGGGATATGATAGAGGTCTATAAAATCATGAGTGGTGTGGAGAGGGCCGATAAAGAAAAGTTATTTATTAGTTCCTATAATAGAAGAACTAGAGGACACCAAATGAAATTAATGGGGAGCAGGTTTAAAACTAATAAAAGAAAGTTCTTCTTCACACAGCGTGTAGTCAACCTGTGGAACTCCTCGCCAGAGGAGGCTGTGAAGGCTAGGACTATAATAGAGTTTAAAGAGAAGCTAGATAATTTCATGGAGGTTAGGTCCATAAAAGGCTAGTAGCCAGGGGATAAAATGGTGTTCTTGGCCTCTGTCTGTCAGAGGCTGGAGAGGGATGGCAGGAGACAAATTGCTTGATCATTATCTTCGGTCCACCCTCTCTGGGGTACCTGGTGCTGGCCACTGTCGGTAGACAGGATACTGGGCTAGATGGACCTTTGGTCTGACCCAGTACGGCCGTTCTTATGTTCTCTGCGCTGGGCTCTCGGCCTGACCAGCTCTCTCAAGTGCCATGTTTCCTAGGGACAAGCTGCTCCTCAGACATGGTCATTACGTATCCCCCATCTGCATGGGATGCAGTGTGCACAGCTAGACCTTCCGGGTCTGCCCCCAGAGCATTTGCACCTGGGGCTTTCAGAGTTAGCTCCACATGCTGTCTGCATTTCCACAGCTTCTGACCGCTACTGCTGCTACCTCCTGGGTCTTCCAGCACATGGTGGCTTCCATGCTGGTACCTTTTCCTGGCCTGCTGCTGAGCAGCTCAGGATCAAGGGAAGGGCTGGGCACTGTGGTGCCACAGCTCAGCCCTGGCACGGGGGGCTCTGTTGCATCACTTACATCCCTGAGCAGCAGGAATTAGAAGAGCTGCATCCAGCCGGTGGGTGAACTCACCTGAGAGCTGCACCCAGCATGAGAGACATGCTGCCGCTGCCTGTGCCCTGGCTGGGGCTCCACAGGAGACTGCAGTGTGGCCAGGCACAAGGCAAGGACAGCGCTGGTCTTGGGGAAAGCTGGCCTGGCACCAGCATGTGTATGTGGAGCTCCTCAGCCCCATCTCCCAGCACCCATGGGCGGCCGTGCTGACAGGGCCTGCTGAGAGTAGAGCAAGTGGTTGCTCATCCTTGTTTATTTGCCTCACTGGCTTTCAGAGCCAGCTGGGAGCGCTGTCTGATCTGCTTCAGCACATGGAGCTGCTCCCTGCTTGCCCAAGGCACAGTCTGCCAGGTGCTGTCCGGCCTCTTGCGCTGAATGAGATGCTGGGGTGGCTCAAATGGTCCTTCCCAGCTCTCCCCAGAGCCAGCCAGCACAGCAGTGGGGACAGGAAAGGGGTTTTCCCCTGCTTAGGATGGAACTGATGGGCCTGGCAATGTTGCAGCCCATCATGCCTGACTGCAGGTCAGAGCCCAGCCTGGGGCCACCACCCCAGCTCCTCACCAGAAGAGGGAGAAGAAACACAAGGCTTCAATGCCTCCCCAATGGGTGTGGGGAGCAGCTACTCTGGGGCTGGAGGAAAGTCCAGATTCCTCTCCCCCTACAGCAATCCTACAAGGAAGCCTGCAGGAGGCGGATATTTCTGATGCAGAGAGAGGCCATGTGCATGGTGCAGGAGCTAGGCAGGGTCTTGCCTTGCCCTCAGTTAGCCCAGGCTCCACTTCGCCTCCTCACACAGGCCCATGGGTCCCACAAGCTGTGGCTGGGCTAAACAGAAGAACATCCACGCTCTATCCCCATATCCTGTCGGCAGGGAGTTCCACAGGTTGACTGAGCTGTCTGAAGAAACACTTTTTTGTTTTAAACCTGCTACCTGTTAATTTCATTTGGTGACCCCTAGTTCTTGTTATGGCAGCAAGGTACTTTTCCTTATGTATTTTCGCTACATTGGTCATGATTGTATAGACCTCTGTCATACCCCCCCATAGTCTCCTCTTTTCTAAGTTGAACAGTCCCAGTCTTATCAGACTCTCTTTCTAGGCTGGACTGAACAGGACACCACCTTCTCCAGCTTCGGCACCAAGAGCAATGGCCCGTTTATTCCAGAATGAATCCCACTGGGCCCCAAAGAAAGTGGGCTCCTGGACTATGTCATTTTCCCAGCGTCCTCCCCCGATTCCTACTAGCAGCCTTTAGGCCCATCCCTGCACTTACCAAGCCTGGCTGCTTTACTAAAGGCTGCAACAAGCTAAGGACTGTACAAATCCATTTATTCCATGCACCACACAGCAGGTCTGTTTTGCTGCTCGTTCCTCGGGCTCTTCCCTCACAAGAATGCTGCCTGGGCCAGGAAGCTTGCTCTCCCCTTCCCCACAAGGAGAGAGCGTTGTCACCATCTCCCTCCCTTCCCAGAAACCACTACTGTTGTTCAGAACAAGGTTGTTTGGGGAGAAGCCATGGGTTCATGCAGCATGCTCCCTGCACGGAGACCCAGCAGGCAGCTGAAGGAGCAGCTCATTTCATGTATCGTTTTGTAAAGTCCTCAGAGGCCAGTATATATGCCCAACCAGCCAGAAGCTCCAGCAGGCCTTCCATGGTCCTTCACAGGGGGACAGGAAGGGATACCACCTCCTCCCAACACTCATCATATGCCTCCTGGTACTCCTCATGTGGCTTGATCATTATCACACAGGTCGGGCGCTTTGAGCCTCCAGCTGTTCCTAGATCCTGAGGAAGAGGAGGAAGAGGTATCACAGGGCCAGCTGCATAGGGCACCACTACATTTGGGGCAGATGGTGCCCAATGCTTTGTATGCCTAGGGATGTGTCAAAAGTAGTCGCAGGCACTCCCAGGCGCATGCCCCCTGCGGGCTCAGTGCCAGAGGCAGCCCCCAACTCATTCCCTCCCAAAATATTTTTTAAAGCAAAATGCATCCTGACTTCACACCACAGATGCCAGCTGTTGCTTAATAGGGGTTACCAGGCCCCCATCTGCTCAGAGCCTGACCCCATTTGCGAACAGCTTATCTTCCCCAACTCATGCCCTAGCTGGGCCTTTCTGATCCAGGAATATCCGAAGTGCCTGGCCGGATGGGGCCCAGCCACACTTTCCAAGGAAGGCGAGAGGTCACAGCAGGTACAATGTTTGGTCAGGAAGGAGGCAGGTGACATCAGCTGGAGACACCCCTCAAGAAGATAAAACCCAGGAGCAGCCCTGCACATTGTGTTATACAAATAATGTAAAGGACCTGCTAGAGGAGAACAGAGTATGCCGCCAGTCTCGGCTAACTAGATTCTTTAGGAACAAAGATGAAAGCGCCCTCTGACCATACACTAGAGCACGCTGCACAGCAGGACCCCAGGCAGCTTAAGTATTTGCCCAGCTACATTACTGCTTGCAAAACTAAGCTACTATCCTACTAGGAAGTTTCAAGCGCTCTTGGTGCTCACAAAGGGCCATTTTCCCTCCCCAGCAGCCTTACCGATTTGGAGGGGATGTAAGCATAGGGAAGGCTCCTGTCTTCACACATGACGGGGATGTGGCAATAAACTTCAATGGGCAGCGTGTCTCCAGCAAGGACGATGATCCTAGAACAGCAGAGCAAGAAAGCATGTCAGTAGATGTGGAGGGAGAGAGGCACAGGCTGAGGAGAGGCCTGAAGGGCGGGTGATTGGCCACAAAGGGGGAGACACAAGTGGGAAGGACACTGCCGGCTCTCAGCAGAGACCATCTGGCCTTCGAACACCTGCCCAAGACGAAGTGCTACAGGCCAAGCTGTCAGAGCTGAAAAGCCCCGGTTCTAATCCTGGGGACAGAGGAGCATGGGCCGGCAGCAGCCCAGGGCTTTTACCCCTTCTCGCCCTTGTTGATGAATTTCTGAACTTCCTTCACCCCCCGCCGGATCTGCTTCTGTTTTACCGCTGGAAGAGAAAGGGGAGGCCATGAGCATTAAATGGGGCTTCAAGCCCCTGCAACCCACCCTGGCCGTATCCTTCTCCTCCCCACTCACAGTCCCTGCCCCCCCCCAGTCCTCCCAGCCCGTGTCCCCCCCTCTCTCCTCTCCCCCTCTCTCTCCTCTCCCCCCCCGATCCCCCAGCCCATGTCCCCCCCTCTCTCCTCCCCCCCCGATCCCCCAGCCCGTGTCCCCCCCTCTCTCCTCTCCCCCCCTCTCTCCTCCCCCCCCCCGATCCCCCAGCCCATGTCCCCCCCTCTCTCCTCCCCCCCCCCGATCCCCCAGCCCGTGTCCCCTCCTCTCTCCTCCCCCCCGGATCCCCCAGCCCGTGTCCCCTCCTCTCTCCTCCCCCCCCCCCGGATCCCCCAGCCCGTGTCCCCTCCTCTCTCCTCCCCCCCCCCCCCGGATCCCCCAGCCCGTGTCCCCTCCTCTCTCTCCTCCCCCCCCCCCCGGATCCCCCAGCCCGTGTCCCCTCCTCTCTCTCCTCCCCCCCCCCCCGGATCCCCCAGCCCGTGTCCCCTCCTCTCTCTCCTCCCCCCCCCCCGGATCCCCCAGCCCGTGTCCCCTCCTCTCTCTCCTCCCCCCCCCCCGGATCCCCCAGCCCGTGTCCCCTCCTCTCTCCTCCCCCCCCCCCCGGATCCCCCAGCCCGTGTCCCCTCCTCTCTCTCCTCCCCCCCCCCCCCGGATCCCCCAGCCCGTGTCCCCTCCTCTCTCTCCTCCCCCCCCCCCCGGATCCCCCAGCCCGTGTCCCCTCCTCTCTCCCCTCCCCCCCCCCCCGGATCCCCCAGCCCGTGTCCCCTCCTCTCTCTCCTCCCCCCCCCCCCGGATCCCCCAGCCCGTGTCCCCTCCTCTCTCTCTCCCCCCCCCCCCGGATCCCCCAGCCCGTGTCCCCTCCTCTCTCTCCTCCCCCCCCCCCCGGATCCCCCAGCCCGTGTCCCCTCCTCTCTCTCCTCCCCCCCCCCCGGATCCCCCAGCCCGTGTCCCCTCCTCTCTCTCCTCCCCCCCCCCCGGATCCCCCAGCCCGTGTCCCCTCCTCTCTCTCCTCCCCCCCCCCCGGATCCCCCAGCCCGTGTCCCCTCCTCTCTCTCCCCCCCCCCCCCCCGGATCCCCCAGCCCGTGTCCCCTCCTCTCTCCTCCCCCCCCCCCCCCGGATCCCCCAGCCCGTGTCCCCTCCTCTCTCCTCCTCCCCCCCCCCCCCGGATCCCCCAGCCCGTGTCCCCTCCTCTCTCTCCTCCCCCCCCCCCCGGATCCCCCAGCCCGTGTCCCCTCCTCTCTCCCTCCCCCCCCCCCCGGATCCCCCAGCCCGTGTCCCCTCCTCTCTCCTCCCCCCCCCCCGGATCCCCCAGCCCGTGTCCCCTCCTCTCTCCTCCCCCCCCCCCGGATCCCCCAGCCCGTGTCCCCTCCTCTCTCCTCCCCCCCCCGATCCCCCAGCCCGTGTCCCCTCCTCTCTCCTCCCCCCCCCCCGATCCCCCAGCCCGTGTCCCCTCCTCTCTCCTCCCCCCCCCCCCGGATCCCCCAGCCCGTGTCCCCTCCTCTCTCCTCCCCCCCCCCCCCGATCCCCCAGCCCGTGTCCCCTCCTCTCTCCTCCCCCCCCCGGATCCCCCAGCCCGTGTCCCCTCCTCTCTCCTCCCCCCCCCCCGGATCCCCCAGCCCGTGTCCCCTCCTCTCTCCTCCCCCCCCCCCGGATCCCCCAGCCCGTGTCCCCTCCTCTCTCCTCCCCCCCCCCCCCCCCCCAGCCCGTGTCCCCTCCTCTCTCCTCCCCCCCGGATCCCCCAGCCCGTGTCCCCTCCTCTCTCCTCCCCCCCCCCCCCGGATCCCCCAGCCCGTGTCCCCTCCTCTCTCCTCCCCCCCCCCCCGGATCCCCCAGCCCGTGTCCCCTCCTCTCTCCTCCCCCCCCCCCCGGATCCCCCAGCCCGTGTCCCCTCCTCTCTCCTCCCCCCCGGATCCCCCAGCCCGTGTCCCCTCCTCTCTCCCCCCCCCCCGATCCCCCAGCCCGTGTCCCCTCCTCTCTCCTCCCCCCCCCCGATCCCCCAGCCCGTGTCCCCTCCTCTCTCCTCCCCCCCGGATCCCCCAGCCCGTGTCCCCTCCTCCCCCCCACCTTTCCGGATGCATTTGTAGAGCTTGCGGGTGAGTTTGCGCGAGGCCAGCGGCTGCGCGATCGGGTTCACATTGTCCAGCAGCTCCCGGTACGATCGCTCCGGAGTCGCTTCGGGCTCCGGCGCCGCCTCCAGCTCTTGCACCTTCTCCCGAGACATGCTCGACAACCACGTGGCCCACACTTAGCTCCACTTCCGCATGCGCGCAGAGCACCCTGGGAAGGGTGACTGATGACGTCCTCTGCCGTAGCCAATGACAACCCTCCGCTGGTTTGTCCCGCCCCGCCCGGGTCACAATCACGCGCGCGCCTGGAGCATCCTCCCCCGCTCCGGGCACGCGCCTGTCGCCCCCGGGAGCCGCTGGCTGGAGCAGGGCGGGGCCCCCACGCGCATGTTGCAGCCTTCGGGGGCTGCGCGCGAGGCAGGTCTCGAGGCGGGCAGCTGTCAGCGATCGCCAAGCTTTATTGCAGCCAGAGCCAGGCCGGCTGTCCCGGGTTACAAGCGTAAAACACTCGAGCTGCTGTACCGATCCCAACCCGAACACTGCAAACAGGACAGTACCGCTTGGATTGCACCTCCGTACAAACGTGCTACCCGCTGGAAACAAACCACTCAACAGCCTTAACTCTGCTCAGTGGCGACAGCAACATGAAAACAGATTTTCCTTAAAGGTCTCATGGACAGGCCTCATGCCAGCGTAGAAACAAAGAGCTGTGGCAGCCACTTTTCAAAGGCTTAAATTACTTTACTCAGAGCCTGCATCTCACAAACAGTCTGTAGGGCTCTTCCTCTGCCAATATCTGTAGTGTCCTTTCAGCTACACAGACTGACATTGTGTTCAATACATGCTCTGTCATTCTCCACCGTGCTAAATTAATTAGGGACAAAGTACAGGAACTGTATGGGGACCGAGGGCTATATGGAGCCTTTATTTGAGGCCAGCAGCCTTCTTCATTGGACTGGGGAAGATCTCCAACTGGGGAAAATCACTGCCTCAGCCAAGAAAGGGGGCATCCAGCTGAGAGAGTGCGTTCCCCCACCCCAGCCAAAGAAGGGGGTGTTCTTTTCAGTGCAGAGGAAGCCTCAGGAATCAATAAATTATGGGTAGTTTTACTTCAGCCTCTTGGCACCAAGGAGCAATAGCTGCCATTCCCAAGGCTGCAAGGAACGGTTGCTAGGGCAAGGGAAGAGGGTCTGGGACGGAGCAGGAAGGAAAGCACTACCCACCTCCAAACTGGGCCCCTGCTCTGACCACAGGCTCCCTACCTCCTCCCAAAGCCCAGCCTCTCCTCTGAGCAGAGGAGGGCCTCGCCCAACAGCTGAAGCTGTTCCAGGACCTCTCGCTGCATTTCGACAGCCATGCGGTGCACGTGATGGTCAGAGCTGTTGTACATCAATGCATTCTGGAACATCAGCATGAGGTCACGCTGGAACTGGGCTGTGGTCCGGATCTGCCCCTTGGACAGGCGCCTCTTTATGTTGGTTAAATCCATGGGTCTAGAAGAAGGCATGAAACTTAATTGCACACAGCTGAAGACACCCCTAACCTTGCCAGGAGGAGGGGGCACCATCTTCCTGAGATCACAGAGGCCTCATTTTTGTCTCTCTGCAACTCCAAACACTAGACATCTTAGGCCTGATTCTCAGAGGAAAATGGCATGAGAATAGGAAAGCTGCAAAGAAACTGGCAGGTTTAGGTGCCGTGTGTCACACGGCTAATTAACTTGCCAAGGCACTAGCAATTACTTCTGAAAACCAAATGTGACATTGAGCAGAAAAGGAAAGAGGCGTGACCTTGGTAATTAGCACCTGTCAAATTAACTCCAATTCCCTTGTGATTAAAAAATATCTATAAGGAACAAGACTCTACTGGTACCATAGGAAAAACAGTGGTGAGGAGGCGTGTTGTAAGCACCAAATCTTATTTACATGCCTGTGAAATCGTTACAGAACTGGTGGCTGGAGGGGGGAGGTGGACAAGAATGAATGTGATTAGAAACACAGGCCAGAAATAGCATGAACTTTATCTTGAAAAAATGTACTTAATCCATCTGGGGGAAAATGATCTGACACTCGGCTCCATGCTGGCAAGGGGAACCTTCAATACAGGCGTGAGTGGGCGATTTAGGAGAGGAGACTACAAATGAGACAAGTGTACAACAAATGATAGATAAAAGCACATCAATGCAATTCTAGGCAGCATGTTCCCCAGGGGCCTGGGGCCTGCCCTTGGAGTACTGCTGTCAGTGCTCGGCAAACATTAACTACACAGACAACCTGGCGGGAGCACAGAGAAGAGCAACCATGTGTGGGATGGAGAACTCTTTCGGGCCATCATCAGGCCCTTCTTGCTGGCCACTCCCACAGAAAGGTAGGAGGGAGGGTGTTGGATGGACATGAACACCACATCTCGAAGAACACCAGTTACAAGACAGCAAGTCACTGGTTTTGAAGCTCTGAGTGCTTGTTCATGTCAATTCCAACTGGGTGGCTCACAAGCCCAAGTTCAGGAGGTGGGGTCAGAGTTGTTCACTTGAAGCTGTACTGATCTACCAAAGGCCATGTCGTCTCTAGCCTACTGGGTAATTGCATAGTGTGGTGAAATTGTGTATGGAGGACCATGTCTCTGCTCTGCATAGTTACGGGGTAGGAACTGGATCCAGGAACACACAGAATAAGCCTGTGCCCCGGTGCAGTGTGCTGTGAACAGAGGGGCAAGCACCTTTGCCAGGCTGTAGCACTCCTGGGATGCAAGACGTGATCTGTGAAGAAACCCACTGAGACAGAAAGACCTTTAATTCTGTCTGGAACGGCTTTGTTCTCTTGCTGAAAAAGGCTAGCACTGTGCAGTGAACGTATCCTCTGCTCCCTGCTGTGTGAGCGCGGCTTAGGCTAGGACTCTGGCAGGAAGATGTGAAACTGGCGGACAACCTTTGGGAGAGGCCTGCACTGCACCATGTCCTTATTGACCACAGTGCACTGGGGCTCTGACGTCACGGCCCTGGCTCAGGCAGCTCCCATCCAAGGCTATTGCCACCAGAGACAGACGGAGCAGAAAGCAAGTTGCCAAGGGTTCAAAGGGTGGCCCTATGAGTCTGGAAAGGACCAGACTGAGGGCCCAAGCTGGAACAGGCTGTTGGACCTGTAGGTATAGCCCCAGGGTGAGGAACCTTTCTGGGGTCAGCAGTCACTGGCACAGAAAACTCAAACAGAAAAAAAGAACAAAACCCTCACGAATGTGGCCCCCAACTGATAAGCAGAAAAACCCAAGGGAGAGACACTCACTCCACTCATGCAACTCAGGGTGCCCTTGCCCTCTGGCCCTGGGGAAGGGGACACGCCAGGGTTCAGGCTCTTGGGTGGGGGAAAATGTGAGGGAACTAAATATCTCCTCCTGTATCTTTAGGCAGCCAGTGGCACCAAGGATGAGGCATCTCTGGGGGCATCGCTGATCATTTTCATCAGCAGCAGCACGATACAGGATGGCCCAGGAGGGTCCTGGGCAAATCACTTTACAGACTTACAGCATCATTGAGATGGCCCTTGCTGAGACACGTAAAACAGGACAAGCGCAGGTCACTCCTTGGCATAAATCTGCCTCAGACTGAGCACAGCTTAAAGCCTAGGGAAAGGGCCTTCCCTAGGGAAGCGTAGGGCCCAGGGCAACCCACCCACCCCAGGCCCTGCCCCAGATCCTGCTTCTTCCCACCTCCATTGCACCCCTTCCCTGAAGTCCCCTCTCTCTCGCTACACACCCCAGGAATTGCCTGGAAGCCCTGGCGCGGGCTGTCAGCAGTTAGGGTGCCTTGCACTCCCCCGAGCCCGGCATCGCTTGGAGGGGTGGGGCGGGCTGGGGCCAGAGGCTCTGCTTGCCAGCGCAGCGGTGAAGTGGAGTGCAGTGGACTGGGAAATGGCAGTGGAGCAGAGTAGGCTGTGGGTTGCTCTGGCCCCTGCCACCACGCTGAGTGAGATGGAGGGGACCAACTCCCTGTGCCAGACCTCCCAGGTAATCTGCCAGGTTGCCTGGGGCCTTGTCTGCAGGATGGTTGAGGTGGCTGCGGTGGGGCCCCCGAAAGCTTGGGGCCTGGGATGGCCAGTGACTACCCTGAACAGTCCTAGGGACCGGATGACTGCCCATGGACCACGGCACATCCAAGTGCCATATGTTGAAGGGAGAAACCCCCTCTCCAAACAAAACTTCTAATAAGCTATGCAGGGGCTGGAAATGGATGACAGGAGAGGGATCACTCGATAATTGTCTGTTCACTCCCTCCAGGGCATCTGGCATTGGCCAATGTTGGCAGACAGGATACTGGGCTGGATGGACTTTTGGTCTGACAGAGTGGCTGTTCTTATGCACAATAATCCAGTTGATTAGGTCTCAACTGGAGTACTGTGTCCAATTCGGGGCACCACACTGCAGGAAATATGTCGACAAACTGGAAAAAGTCCAGAGAAGAGCAACTAGAACGAATAAACTTAAAAATCAACAAATAGTCTCGCAGCACCTTAGAGACTAATACAAAATGTCGATGGTACCACGAGCTTTCGTGGGCACAGCCCACTTCTTCAGATGAATGGAATACACTTAGGGTTAGGGTAAACTCTGTTCATCTGAAAAAGTGGATTGTGCCCACGAAAGCTCATGATGCCATCTACAGATTTTGTTGGTCTCTAATGTATTGCAAGATTATTGGTTGTTTTTTAAGTTTTTCTAGTTACAGACTAAGGATGTTAAATAGCGGTTAATTTACTAGTCAAGGGAATTTCCATCGACTACTTGACTAGTCGACAGGCACTTCCGCATTCCTCCTTTGAAATGTGCAAGGGCCCACCTGGGGCTCGTGCACATTTCAAAGAAGGATGCAGAACTCCACGTGCAGGCTGGGGCCACAGGGCAGTCCCGCTGACTCCAGGCTGCATGCAGTGTGCCAGCTTTGAAATGGATTTCAAAGTGGAAGCACCCTCAGGGAGCCTGGGGCCAGCGGGGGATGCAGAGTCCCCCATTGACCCCACGCTCTATGTTGCGCTGCTGTTTTGAAATGCCATGCGGAACTCGGGATTAGCTGGGGACTCACCAGCTGAGCGCAGGCTCCGCGCGGCATTTCCCCAGAACCCGGGGTCAGCTGGGGACTCCTCAGCTAATCCCGGGTTCCACAGAAATGCTGCGCGGAGTCCATTAGCTGACTCCGGGCTCCCCGTGGCATTGCCGCTTTGAAATGTCGTCTTGGTGGTTCAAAGGGGCAGCGCCACACAGCTGATCCCGGGCTTAGCTGTGCAGAGCTGTCGCTTTGAAGTACCCCCTCCTTACCCTTTGCTGTCTCTATCTGATAAAGGCAGCAAAGTGGGGTGGAGGGGGAGGGAATCGACTAGTCCTTAACATCCTTATTACAGACTACCCCATTGAAACTTTTAAAATGATTCAAGGTCTAGAAAAGATGACCTATAAAGGAAAATTAAATAATGGTGTTTGTTTAGTTTGGAAAAGAGAAGACAGAGAGGACCTAAGTTTTCAAGTATCAAAAAAGGTGCTACAAGGAGGACAGAGAAAAATTATTCTTCTTAATCTCTGATGATAGGACAAGAAGCAAGGGGCTTAAACTGTGAGAAGGGAGGTTTAGGTTGGACATTAGGAAAAACTTTCTGTCAGGGTGGTTAAACACTGAAATAAATTGCCTAGGGATGCTGTGGACTCTCCATCACTGGAGATACTTAAGAGCAGATTAGATGAACACCTCTCAGGCATGATCTGGATGGTTCTTGGACCTGCCGTGGGGGCAGGGAACTGGACTTGACTTCTCGAGGTTCCTTCCAGTTCAAGTATTCTATGATTATTTACTAACTATAATCACTCAACAACTAAAATGTATGTGTAACAAAATGATACTGCAAAGCACGTGCTTGCCGAGCAAAGAGCAATGGGGAGTTCCAGCTAGCCATCACAGGCAGTAAGGAGGAACTGAAGCAGGGGTCGTGACTCCAGGGGTTACCTAGGCCAACCCTACAGATACTGCTAGGAGAAAAATCTTCCAGCTTCATGCATGTGGCACACGCACACCTGACTGGAACTGACAGACACGCACTTGAGGAACCACTGCTCTGCTGCTCTCTGTCTGTGTAGTCACCTACGTTTCTACTGCTGGTAGTATCAGGACCGGCATCCCTGGCACTCTAGCCCACACCTCAGCCCCACAGGACTCTCCCCCCTCCCGCCCGTTTGTAAAGCCCCCCCAAGTGATAATACAGCGATATGAAGGGGGCCTGAAGAGCCCGGTTTGTGAGGCAGGACTAAGTTAGTCTGCACAGGTTGGCTCACTCCTGTAGTGTGTAGGGGCCCTGTCAGGATGGGGGTCTGTTGCACTGTGCTGTACAAACACATTGTTCTGCCCGTACCAGCTCACGAGCAAAGCGGCATTGATGGCAAACAAGGGGGCAGGGACGTAATACATGGTGCATGTGCTGGGTCACCACACACATCAATGGCCCCAAATCACTTAGGAGTTTTTATGAAAACAAGTGAAATCCGCTCTCCCCTCTGCCACCCCGTCTGGCTAGCCTCTGGAGGCACTGGAACAGGGGAAGGGGCTAAGAACAAGTAAACAGCGTCCACGTCTTTGAAGGATGGAAGAAGAGGAAGTGGGAGTACTTCAGTGGGCCAAAGGTGCAACATTTCAGAAAGGCGAAAGCGAAGCTGTATACATGAAAACGCTTTGGAAGAGTGAGATGTGCTCAGGAATGGATGGGGTGGGGCAGGATAGAAGCCTCCCTCCCCCCACTGCTTTGAACTGAGCCTTGGAGAAGACACCATAGGGAACCTGCCCCTGATGGGAAGCAGCTACTACTGTGACAAGCATGAGGCAGACAACAGAATGGTGCCCCATAGCTTTTTCCTCTCTACATGCTGGGGCCCTTGGGAGGTGGAGGAAGCAGATGAAAATGCTCTCGAGCAGCCTTCCTACCTTCTCACCACATCCTTGTATCCAGGAGCCTGCTTGTCTGAGACTGGCTTCAGGAAGGGGCCACTGTACCTGGAGGGACAAGCTCAAAGAGACAGGAGAGAATCAGGTTTGTCCCTCCCTGTTCAGCTGAGTCTTGGCGAGAAGGCAGCACCCATGAAGGCTGGTGGGGGTCAGTGAGTAGCAATCCCCAGGGAAGGACGGGGAGGGTGGCAGGAACCCTTGGATCCACTCTTGGTGTTCGCTACGTCAGGAATCTGAACTCAGTTTCCGGCCTGAGCCAGTGGCTGCCACGGTAAAACGGATGGAATATGTGGGGCCAGCACCTCGCATTAGCCCCTCCCTGCAGCAGGAGGCTTTGGGGCAACACAGAGGGGTGGGTGAACCCAGCGAGAAATGAGCCATTCTATCTGCCCTCATGGAGCAGCCCGGGGCTGAGCTGGGGACAGTGTAGGCAGGGACCAGGCACATTTCATTCCCAGGTCTGCCGCTGCCCCTCAGTCCCAATCTGCTATTCTAGTCCTAGGCTTCTCACTCACCCTTCCCAGCCCACAGACCCATCATGCCTCCTCCCCACCCCTCAGCTCTGGAGAGTCCCTCAGCTCAGACTGAAAGAATCCCAGGCCAGAAGGGAGCACTGTGACCTTCCAGTCTGACCCCTCGTATAGTACAGGCCAGAGAACTTCCCCCGGTGATTCCAGCCATGAGCCGTGCCCCAGACACACACCTGTGGCTGGCTATCATCTTCCAGATGGACAGCAGTGTCTTTTTGAAAAGCAAATGTCGCAGTGGGCGATCCCAGCTGAGCGGCACCCTGCGCAGAGAGCGGTTATCAGCTCACTGTAGATGGAGCAGAGTGCTAAGAAGAGCTAAGGACAGAGCGCTCATGCCAACACCTCCCAATATCGAGTGGTACCAAAACATTCCAATATTAAACATGGCATGAAAACATTCCTTCAAAATAGCAGGAACCACACGGACCCCACCTAAAAATAAGGTTAGGGTAACAATATGTAATAGAAATGTTTTAATTAACCCAACGTGTACCAGGCGATGGATGATGACTAGCCATGCCAAAGGGTCAGTACTAACTTGTTTGCATGGGGGGGGAGATAAGGATGTATTTTGGGGGGGTACCACTGTTTAGCCTAGGGAGGAACGGTAAGTCCTGCCGTTTACATAGCTGGTCCATTATTACAAACATGCATGTATTAGTGGTGCGGTAGAATTTGTGGCGTACTGGTACCATGCTTTGTTGAAAATCAGCCTAGCTGGTGCCTTCATCCTTTAACGGATTCGGTAGTTATTGGGTACTTTGCTCAAGGGCTGCCATGCCAGCTGCCTGTGCAGGGAGGGGGCAGCACACAGAGGGAACACACATGTAGCCCAACATCTATCAACATCTGGCCACACTCGTCATGCCAGATAAGGAGCAGGAGTTTTACTCCACTGCTGCCCTCCAGGGTGAGACAGGTCTCTGCTCTTCAGCTTGTGCTCCGAACAGAACCCCCTCCAGGTAGCTGCTGAGCAAGTCTCCCCATCAGGAACGTGTGGTGCAGCATTTCCTAAGCTATTGCTTTTGTTTGGGTCTCTCCATACTCTCACTTTGGGGTTCAGCTCCATTGTACCCGACTCTCAGGCCAGCACAGATCTTTAGCAATGGCTCAGGGATGGCTGAGGCACCAAGGTCTCAGTGACAGGCAGCCAAGCCGGGGAGCTGTGATTGAGCTCCTGCTGGACCAGGTGTGTCTCCTGCTCGGGTGGGAGCGGAGCTCTTTGGCTCAGATCCTCAAAGGGACGTTAGGCAGAGCTGGGATCCCCCACCTGCTACCGAACACTCTCGGCACCAAAACTCACCAGGCGGGGAAAGTTCCCCTGCACCTTAGGGTCTGCCTCTGGCAGTGTCTGGATGCCCCTCTCGTGCCTGTGCCTCAACCAGCTCCTCAAAGGGGCTGCATAGCTTGCCTGCAGGGTCCCAGCTCAGAGGCACGCTCCAAGCATGGTTGCCCTGCACAGCAGGCCAGGTGAAGAGGGCAGGAGTCTGATTATGACCTTCAGCTCAGTAGCTAAGGCACGCACCTGAGAGGGCTGGTGCCCCTTCCTACGGGGTGAAGCAAAGGGATTTACCTTCTGGTGAGGACCCCCTCTCCCGGGCTAGTGGAGCACCCGAGGCAGGGGTCTCTCTTGGGGAAGTCATTCCACTTGCTATTAGCAAATGACATATCAATGCAGGTGCTGCATAGTGTGCTGAGGGGCTGTTCTAGGCCCCTGGCACCTAAGCCAGGCATTGCAGCTTCCAGTGATATTCTTCACACCTAGGTGTAGACCTAGTCCTTGTCGCTCCGCCCCAGGTCCCATGTTCCATCCCAGGGCCCTCCCTCACTCCCAGCGCCGTGCCAAGCTGCGGCTCAAGTGCACAGAACTCACAAGGCTCTGTGGCCTGTCACTCTAAGGGTGCCTGGGTCCTCACGCCACAAGCTGCGAACAGCTGTGACATGAATGAAGCAGGACAAGGAGTCCAGTCGTTTGTCCGTCTCTCTGCAAAATGAGATGTCCCAATCCCCGTGAATACGCCCGCAGGAGGAGGCATGCAGCGACAGCACATTGAGGAGCAGGCACAAGAAGACACAGGGTTATAGGCAGCGATCAGAGATGGGCTGAATTGGTTCAGGGCAGCTCTGAGGAGAAGCCAGGAAGGCAAAGGGCCTTATTGTGATGGGTTTTGGTTCGTGTCCTGACGGGACAGATTTTTCATGCTCTGCTGCATCCTTTTTTTGGAGAGCCAGACCAGCTACTCTGGCGTATAACACAGCCTGCCTGTTACACGCACTTCCACCCTGCTCCCAGGCCAGGTCTGCCGTGGCTGCCTCTGCAGACCATCTGGGAGTGGGACTGGACTTTTGTGCCTGGCAGGCCTAGCCAAATCACCCCAACACAAACTCGGGTTTCCTGTACATCTGGTTCCACCTCCTATTTCACCTCATCTGAATTAGGACTATCAGCCAAAGGCTGGAAGCCCCATCACCATCCAGGGCCCTCCCCTTTGCTCACCTGCCCTGAGGTGACCCCCTCCACGTACATGCGCTCTGGCTTGGGCCCATGGAGACAGGTCCACTCTATGCCACAAAGGTGGAGCCAAGAGGCCACAGCATCAGCAGCGCCTACCAGACCTAGACTGACCTAGGACTGCGCTACTCACAATGGCGAGGAGGCTGGGCTCATGAGACTGGAGTCCGCCAGGGATGCTCTCACACTGCAGCTCTTGCTGTCACCATGTGCAGAGAGCTCGTCCTCCTCAAGCAAGTGGCTCTCGGATTGCTCCAGAACGTCCCCCTGAAAACAGACAGAAAGGAAGAGTAACGCCTGCTGGGCTGGGCACCTCAGTGACAGGGCTGCCTGGCAAAGCAGCAGATCCACTGGAATCCCCCAGCCAGGGCTCAGACTTGCTGCATGTGCCCTTTACAGCCAAGCTTCAAGGGGGGGCCTCCGTAGTCTCTTGGAAGCCATTCTAGCCGCTGGACGGAAGGGGCGCAGGAGCTGTGCTGAGCAGCGAGTCTCCTGTGCACCCGGCACTCGCTTTAGACCTTCCAGTCCAGTAAGACTGGTGGCCAGCCCCTCACCATCCCTTCCTCGTGCTGCGGAAGCTCAGACAGCGATCACACTCTCTCCACGAGAGCCCAGATGGACACTCCCCTCTGCAGGTCCATCCAGAAACGAGGAGTGATTGGTGGAGGAGGCTCAGGGACAAAAGAGGAAGGAGAATGACTAGCTGCTACCAGTTTATCAAGGGAAGCAAAAAAGCAGGGGGAAGGGGTCAGACATGTCAGGGAGAGACGATGGACTAGTCGAGGAAAAGGGAGGCGGGAAGATGTGGTAGCTAAGGTCAGTGAGGAACCAGGTACTGATATCTCGGCAAGGAGGGGCAGCAGGCCAAGGGTCAGGAAGCTACTAAAACAACCCACCAGGAAGCAGAGCTGTGACCCTGCCTGGTCAGAACAGAGTGAGGTCACTGACTTGCAGCCCACAGTGGAGCCCTGCCCCACATTCTGAAAAGTCTTTGCCCGCCTTGCTGAACTGATCATGCACAGTGGAGAAGGCTTCTCAAAAAAGCAGGGGCCCTCTCCGCTATAGAGCCAGGTGCACGCCAAGGAGCAGGGCAGTCCTGCCTCAGGAAGCTCTGGACACTGTAAAAGATTCTCCACTCAAGATGTGTGAACTGGAGCCAAAGCTGTCCTGGCAGTTGGAAGAGTCCTGGGGTGCTACTTTCCAAAAGGGCCAATACCTCATTCAGGGAAGGAATCTTCACTCCCCTTCGAAACATGCACTGGACCAGCCAACACTGAAAAGTTTCATTCCAGATACATCAGTTCTAGCCAACTACCAGGATCAGTATCCATAGCAACCCTTCGGTTCCTGAGAAGCTAACCAAAGGCAGATCTAGCCACCTACAAGCTCGCCTCAGAAAACAGGAATCACCATAGTGGATCAAACCCATGGCCCATCTGTTCACTGTCCCTGCAGTTCAGAGAGAAGTGCTACTTAGGGCACTACATGGGAGCGCAAGTAGAAGTAGTGGTTTGACTCAGAACAGGGCATCTTGGAATGCGCCAGATGGTGAAATTTGAGGCAGTGGACCAAGAAACTGGAGAAATGCTCCATTATATGGGACTTTGGAAACTGAGGCAATGTCTAGACTGCAGGATTCTTGTGGATGTGGAAGAAGCTTTTATCGGAAGAGATCTTCCGCAAACACTTCGGCTACGTCTAGACTGGCATGATTTTCCTCAAGTGCCAATCTAGACGCACTTTTGCGCAAAACAAATCTGAGCTGTCTACACTGGCCCTTTTGCACAAAAGGACTTTTGCCCGAACGGGAGCAGCATAGTATTTCTGCAAGAAGCACTGATTTCTTACAGTAGGAAGTCATAGAATCATAGAATCATAGAATCATAGAATCATAGGACTGGAAGGGACCTCGAGAGGTCATCGAGTCCAGCCCCCCGCCCTCAAGGCAGGATCAAGCTCCGTCTACACCATCCCTGACAGATGTCTATCTAACCTGTTCTTAAATATCTCCAGAGAGGGAGATTCCACCACCTCCCTTGGCAATTTATTCCAATATTTGACCACCCTGACAGTTAGGAATTTTTTCCTAATGTCCAATCTAAACCTCCCCTGCTGCACTTTAAGCCCATTACTCCTTGTCCTGTCCTCAGAAACCAAGAGGAACAAATTTTCTCCTTCCTCCTTGTGACACCCTTTTAGATATTTGAAAACCGCTATCATGTCCCCCCTTAATCTTCTTTTTTCCAAACTAAACAAGCCCAGTTCATGAAGCCTGGCTTCATAGGTCATGTTCTCTAAACCTTTAATCATTCTTGTCGCTCTTCTCTGTACCCTTTCCAATTTCTCCACATCTTTCTTGAAATGTGGCGCCCAGAACTGGACACAGTACTCCAGCTGAGGCCTAACTAGTGCAGAGTAGAGCGGCAGAATGACTTCACGAGTTTTGCTTACAACACACCTGTTGATACAACCTAGAATCATATTTGCTTTTTTTGCAACAGCATCACACTGTTGACTCATATTCAACTTGTGGTCCACTATGACCCCTAGATCCCTTTCCGCCATGCTCCTTCCTAGACAGTCGCTTCCCATCTTGTATGTATGGAACTGATTGTTCCTTCCTAAGTGGAGCACTTTGCATTTCTCTTTATTAAACCTCATCCTGTTTACCTCCGACCATTTCTCTAACTTGCTAAGGTCATTCTGAATTATGTCCCTATCCTCCAAAGAAGTCGCAACCCCACCCAGTTTGGTATCATCTGCAAACTTAATAAGCGTACTCTCTATCCCAATATCTACATCATTGATGAAGATATTGAACAGTATGGGTCCCAAAACAGACCCTTGAGGAACTCCACTTGTTATCCCTTTCCAGCAGGATTTAGAACCGTTAACAACCACTCTCTGACTACGGTTATCCAGCCAATTATGCACCCACTTTATCGTGGCCCTATCTAAGTTATATTTGCCTAGTTTATCAATAAGAATATCATGCGAGACCGTATCAAATGCCTTACTAAAGTCTAGGTATATGACATCCACCGCTTCTCCCTTATCCACAAGGCTCGTTATCTTATCAAAGAAAGCTATCAGATTAGTTTGGCATGACTTGTTCTTCACAAACCCATGCTGGCTATTCCCTATCACTTTATTACCTTCCAAGTGTTTGCATATGATTTCCTTAATTACCTGCTCCATTATCTTCCCTGGGACAGACGTTAAACTGACCGGTCTATAGTTTCCTGGGTTGTTCTTATTCCCCTTTTTATAGATGGGCACAATATTTGCCCTTTTCCAGTCTTCTGGAATCTCCCCTGTCTGCCATGATTTTTCAAAGATCATAGCTAAAGGCTCAGATACCTCCTCTATCAGCTCCTTGAGTATCCTGGGATGCATTTCATCAGGACCTGGTGACTTGCTGACATCTAACTTTCCTAAGTGATTTTTAACTTGTTCTTTGTGTATCCTATCTTCTAAACTTACCCTCTCTCTGCTTGTATTCACTACGTTAGGCACACCTCCAGACTTCTCGGTGAAGACCGAAACAAAGAAGTCATTGAGCATCTCCGCCATTTCCAAGTTTCCTGTTACTGCTTCTCCCTCCTCACTAAGCAGTGGGCCTACCCTGTCCTTGGTCTTCCTCTTGCTTTTAATGTATTTATAAAAGGTCTTCTTGTTTCCCTTTATGCCTGTAGCTAATTTGATCTCATTTTGTGCCTTTGCCTTTCTAATCTTGCCCCTGCATTCCCGTGTTGCTTGCCTATATTCATCCTTTGTTATTTGTCCTAGTTTCCATTTTTTATGAGACTCCTTTTTTATTTTGAGATTGTGCAAGATCTCCTTGTTAAGCCAAGCTGGTCTTTTGCCATATTTTCTATCTTTCCTACCCAGCGGAATTGTTTGCTTTTGGGCCCTTAACAACGTCCCTTTGAAATACTTCCAACTCTCCTCAGTTGTTTTTCCCTTCAGTCTTGCTTCCCATGGGACCTTACCTACAAGTTCTCTGAGCTTATCAAAATCTGCCTTCCTGAAATCCATTACCTCAATTGTGCTGGTCTCCCTTCTACCTTTCCTTAAGATCATGAACTCTATTATTTCGTGATCACTGTCCCCTATACAGTCTTCCACTTTCAAGTTCTCAACTAGTTCCTCCCTATTTGTTAAAACCAAATCCAGAACAGCTTCTCCTCTGGTAGCTTTTTCAACCTTCTGAAACAGAAAGTTGTCTCCAATGCAGTCCAGAAACTTATTGGATAGCCTGTGCCTCGCTGTGTTAGTTTCCCAACATATGTCTGGATAGTTGAAGTCCCCCATCACCACCAAATCTTGGGCTTTGGATAGTTTTGTTAATTGTTTAAAAAAGGCCTCATCCACCTCTTCCACCTGGCTAGGTGGCCTGTAGTAGACTCCTAGCATGATATCACCCTCGTTTTTTACCCCTTTTAGCTTAACCCAGAGACTCTCTACACAGCTATCTCCTACATTCATCTCCACTTCAGTCCAAGTGTGTACATTTTTAATATACAAGGCAACCCCTCCTCCCTTTTTTCCCTGTCTGTCCTTCCTGAGCAAGCCGTACCCTTCCATACCAACATTCCAATCATGCGTCCCATCCCACCAGGTTTCTGTAATACCAATGATATCATAGTTGTATTTATTGGTTAGCAATTCCAGTTCTTCCTGCTTATTACCCATACTTCTCGCATTTGTATATAGGCATCTAAGATACTGATTTGATCTTGCCTCCCTGTTGTGCCCTGACCCTCCTTTCTCCTTGCCATTATAGGCCGTAGTCCCCCCCATTTCCAACCCATCTCCCAGTACCGCACATTCAGCACTTACCTGTGGGCTTTGCTCACCTGCCCCCGACAAACCTAGTTTAAAGCCCTAGCAAGTCAGTGTTCTTGCAGAAATTCAAGCGGCCAGTGTAGACAGCTGGGAAGTTTTTCCGCAAAAGCAGCTGCTTTTGCGGAAAAACTTGCCAGTCTAGACACAGCCTTCTTGTGCAAGAGCACATCCACACTGCAAAAGCCATGCGCTTTTGCAAAAGTGTTCAGACAGCATGGATACTCCTAAAGCAAGCTGATTGCTATGCACAGAATGGCCACTAGGGCACCTGTGCTTTTTCCTCTTTTTGCACAAAACCCCCCTTCCCTGTCCACACACACCTTTTTGCAAAAGAGCTCTTTTACAAAAAGGCGTTCTTCCTCGCAGAATGAGGAATACCTCTGCTGGAAAAAACCCTCTGTTCTTTCGATTTTTTTGCACAAAAATGCGCTTGAGGTGAAAATGGCCATTTTCCCAAAAAAACTCTGTAGTGTAGACATAGCCTGAGTGAGTCCTATAGATACATGTCCAGGACACCCTGGGCCTGGTTGTACAGGAGAAGCAGGTGAATCTGCAAAGGCACTGTTCATCTTTCATATCTGACATGGTAAAGCAAAGAGCTTGGCCACAGATACAGAAAAGACACTGTCGGACCCAGCATCATCATTGCCTTTAGTACAGTAACACCTAGCAGTGAGAAGCTGAGATGGCCTGGCCTGAGCAGGCACAGGAGACAGAGTCTAATACACAAGTCAAAGCAAGGATCATTGTCCCCATTTTACAGAGGGTCAACTGAGACCTAGAGAGAGTTGAGTGACTTGCCAGAGATCACACAGGCTTGTCTGCACAGACTAGGTCTCTGGAGTCCCAGTGTATGCAGGCTGTCTGAACGGACCCAGGTTTCTGGAGTCCTAGTGCATGGCCTTAAGATGATGAGGTGTTTTCATGCATTTACCTTCACACTGTCTGGGAATGCCTCCTCCAATGCACTCATATCTGAATAAGTCTCATCCATCAGCAGTTTTCTGATCTCTTCCTCCTCCATTTCTTCCACATCCTCCACTGGAAAATTTAGCCCTCTCTGCGCTCCTGAATTGCTTTCCTCCCCTCCTGGGACCTGGAGCTCTCCTGTTTCCGCTTCTAGAATCTGCTGTTCATCAGGTTCTCCAGCCTCCCAGCCCAGGACCTGTGGCTCTCCTGAGACCTGTGGTACCCTTGCCTTCTCGACCTCTCTTCCTGGGACTTGCAGGTCCCCAGCCTCTTCCATCAGGACTGGCAGCTGCCTTTCTTCCCCACTTGGAACTGGAGGCCCTGTCATTTCTTCTTTGAAGCTCAGGATCTCCCTTTCCTCTTGCTGCCCAAAGGCAGAGAAAGCCCAGTGATCGTGTGTGGAACCTGTGCCACTAATGCAGAGAGGTTCCATGAGGTGGGTCACCTGTAACAGAGCAATTTATTACCAACGGCAACCTATGAAAGCACCAGTAAGTAGGGGAAGGGGTTAGCAGCACAAACTCCATGGGGCTCCTCCATTACAGCTTCTTTTCACCTTTAGGGACTTCTACTAGAGAGCAGCGTCTAAGCCAAGAGTATTCTTAAAGAAGCGTCAGCCCATCACCTTTTAAACGCTTGGCTCTCCATCAGGGTCAGGGCTCAGGAAACCCATGGGCAAGACAACCAGCCAGCCCCTGAGCCTTCTAAATACGGTAGAGACCTGGACTTTCCTGTGAGAAGACAATCATCCATGACAGAGGCTCTAGGGGGCTCTGCTGCTCCACAACAAGGGTACGTCTAGACTACATGGCTCTGTCGCCGGAGCCGTGTAGATTTGTTTGTTTGGCAAAGGGAAATGAAGCCGAGACTTAGGGTACGTCTAGATTACGTCCGTCGCCGGAGCCGTGTAGATTTGTTTGTTCGGCAAAGGGAAATGAAGCCGAGACTTAGGGTACGTCTAGACTACGTCCATCGCCGGAGCCATGTAGATTTGTTTGTTCGGCAAAGGGAAATGAAGCCGTGATTTAAAGAATTGCGGCTTCATTTAAATTTAAATGGTTGCCCTGCTCTGCCGATCAGCTGTTTGTCGGCAGATCGGGGCAGTCTGGACGCTCCCCTGCCGACATGAAAGCCCTTTACCGACCTCCCTGGTAAACCTCATCCTACAAGGCATAAGGGGGAGGTCGATAAAGGGCTTTCAGGTCGGCGCGGGAGCGTCCAGACTAGCGCGCTGAGCCGCAGCCATTTAAATTTAAATGAAGCCGCGATTATTTAAATCGCAGCTTCATTTCCCTTTGCCGATCAGCCTAATCTACATGGCTCCATCGATGGAGCCATGTAGTTTAGACACACCATAAGTTACATAGGGCAGAGAAGCTCAGAGCACCAATGGTTCTAAGACTCTTCCCCTGCTACCCACTGCACTGCAGCAGCACTACCTCCAAGAGGAACTGCAGAAGACTATCTTGTTCACACTGCCCTGCCTCTTCCTGGAGCTCTTCACTGCCATCCTCCCAAACCAGAGGTTCCCTGGACTCCAGCCTGCAATCCTCTTCCTCTTGTTCCTCCACAGCAGCCTCTTTGTTCGTCCTCCAGCTCCCCACCTCCTGCTCCAGGCTGGAGTCCCAGGAGCTGCTGGGAGACAGGCAGCTGCTCTTCACAGACTCGCTGGGTGAGACTCTCTTGGACTCCAACCACAGCCACGCACGACCCATCTGCAAGCACACATAGGGGCAGGATAAGCCGTCTGTTTCCAAACAAATCCCCAACTGCACAGACTCCAGCCCAGGACGCCAAACCATGGAAAAGTCATGTGGAGAGCAGAGCCTGCTCCTGAGCCCAGACGCCACAGCCCATTCTCTGCTGGTGCAATCAAAGACCCCAGCTGAACCACAGATGCTGCCATTTCCGCATGACTGAATATTAGAATCCTCTGGCACTTCAGCACCCAACCCAGCCCTCGAGGGCCCTCATCTACTGTGCTAGATAGCAAGGGCACTGTCCTACTTTTACCGCAGTAACGCCCAGCATTGGGAAGCTGAGATGGCCTGGCCTGACTCTTGCCTGGGCACAATACACAAGACAAATCGTCCCCATTTTACAGATGGTGAAGTGAGACCCAGAGAGAGTCAGTGACCTGCCCGAGATCACACACAGGCTGTCTGAAGGGACCTAGGTCTACAGAGTTCCAGCCTTAAGACGAGGTGTTTTCATGCATTTCCTGGGGCCTGGGCAGGATGCAGGTCTGTGGTGTACAGAAGGGGTGCAGGGACGTGAGAACGCAGCCGATGGCAGCAAGAGCTCCACAGAGGAGTGGTGCCTTGGGAACCGGAACATTATTTCGCTGCTGTGAATAATCCCTGGTTTTGAGAAATGCTCTGCTCCCAGGAGAACACTTGGTATTTTGGAGTCTCCTGAGAACAAGTGCTCTAGAAACACGTGTTTTATGTGAAAGCTGAGATCAGATGGAGAAGCTGGGTCATGTGTGCAGCCCTAGAGGAGATCGAACCGAGGAAACAGAACCACGCATTTGTTCTCCATGTGGCCGTGGCATCAGGAAAGCAAGTTGTTTACTTTGTGGAAATGGGAGCAGGAGGTTGCTATTGGGACCCTCCTTCACCTTTTGGCGGAAACAGATGGAATTTGACTCCTGAAATGACCATGAGACAACATGATGTCTCAGACTGGTGCTAAGTGGAAAGGCACAACAAAAAAACCTTCCTTATCTCCCATTAGCAGTCTGGATTCTGAAATGTACAGGAAGGCTGGGTTAGTTCTGCGCCTCTGCAATGTGGCTAGGCTACTGCTACTGCAAAAGCCTTCGCTTTGGGATCATCCGAGTGTGCATTTAAAAAACAGTGTTGCACAAATCTGCACCTGAATTAATTTCATATTAAAGTTCATGTACATACATAATACATGCCTAGGAAAAAGGACTGATGAATGCCAGGTGACCCAAATAGAATAAACAGAATCAAGTAATCCATCTCCTATCACTCATTTCCATCCCTGACAGAGGCTAGGGACTCCACCACTGCCCATGCTGGCGAACAGCTATTGATGGACCTATCCTCTATGAATTTACCTAGTTCTTTTTTGAATTCTGTTCTAGTCTTGGTCTCCACAACATCCTCTGGCAGGGAGTGCCACAGGTTGACTGTGTGCTGCATGAAGAAATACTTCCTTTTGTTTGTTTTAAACCTGCTGCCTATTAGTTTCATTTGGCAACCTCTAGATCACGTTATGGGACTGAGTAAATAACACTTATCTGCTTTCTTCACACCAGTCATAATTTTATAGACCTCTATCATATCCCCCTTTAGTCATCTCATGTCCAAGCTGAAAATCACAGTCATATTAATCTCTCTTTATTGGGCATCTTTGAGAGGGATGTTTTGATTGTGTCACCCATCTAAATAGCCCTGAACATGCTTAAAATTGTCTGTAGTAGCACATGGTATGGGTATAACTTTTTTGTGTTCAGTGGACTGTGGTGTCCTCACTCTCATCTTCCCTCTCCTCTGTTACCTCAGAGGGTTCAAGTACTTATGTCCGTGCTAAGGAAATTGACTTTTGGTGAACAGAGGGAGGTCTCTGGAATTGAGCCCTGTAGGCAGCCATTGTGGCCCCTGAGGGAATGGTCTTGGTGCATGCTCATGCCGCTGATCAGAGATTTTTGCCTTGCAGTGCCCCTGGTGCCATGCCTAAGCACTCTGGGTTTTGCGTTGTTGCTGTCTGTTGTGTGTGTGGTACAAACCCCCCTCAGTTCTTTTTCTATCTGAAATCCATTACAGGACTCCAAACAGAGGGGAGAAAGGGAGGGGCGTGGAGCACTCACAGGGACACACATCTCGAAGAACCATTGTTACTGCACAGGGTGAGTAATAATGTCTTCTCCGTTGAGTGCTCCACTCAGGTGACTTAGTAGCAGTACCCGCCAGATGGTGGTGTGCATTGGAGTCATTTATGTAGAGGAGGAAGGACCGCGTCTGCCAGAATGGTGGTCCTCTCTGTAGAGCATAATGCTGTGTGAAAGTGTGATCGGAGGACCACGTCGCAGCTCTACAAATGTCCACCAATGTTACGTTATGCAGGAAAGCCATTGTTAGGGCCATCGCATGTGTGGAGTGAGCCCTGATGATCTGATGACGACTGTTTTCCACAAAGTTCGTAAGCGGTGTATATGCAGTTCGCAATCCATTTGGAGATATGTTGCACCAAGATGGCTGTTCCCTCGTATGGCCTGGACCAAGATATGAAGAGTCTGTCTGACTTCCTGGTCTCTTTGGTTCTATCTAAGTAGAACGCAATGGCTCATCTTGCATCCAGTATGTGCAAGATGGATTCTCTTGAGGAGGTACAAGGCTTAGGACAATATGAGGGTAAGTATACAGGTTCATTTAGGTAGAAGTCCGATATGACCTTGGGGAGACATTTGGGATGAGGCCTGAGTACAACCTTATGTTTAGTACAAGTGGTGAAAAATGGTTCAGCCATGAAGGCTGCAATTTTGCTCACCTCTTGCAGATGTTATTGCCACTATGAAGGCCACTTTCAGGGACAAGTATTATGGTAAATGCGGTGGCTAGTGGTTTGAAGGGTGGCCTGGTGAGTGTGTCAAGAACAAAGTTTAAGTCCCAAGGTGGCCACATTTCACGGTCTTTTCTGGCTCTCATTGTCATATTTAGACAATGTGGGCACTTGTGTGCCGCGTGAGTTTCTCCCAGACATTTCATGCAGGACGCATGTCTGTCAGAAACTGGTATTGAATCCTGGCATGAGTTGCATTTCTTAAAGGCGGGAGAGCCCGGCATGCTGAGGAAAAATAAAGCCACAGCGGTTTTTTGTTTTTGTTTTTTTTAAACTGAAAGAATCGTTGAAAACAGTTATGAACTGACTAAATTTATGAACTCTTTCTAAATTAAATATACTATTTGTTTGCTTCCTGTCAGAAAAGGAGAGCTCAGCTGTGACTCTGTCTTCAGCTGAGGACAGCAGAAAAGGAACCGAGGGAGGTTTGCGCTGCGCGCACCCAGCAGACAGCAACAGCACAAGAGTGCTTAGGCATGGCGTGAGGGGCACTGCTAGGCAAAAATTTCTGATCAGAGGCCTGAGGAGCACCCACAGGGACAGCACTCGACGGAGAACCATGGGATAGTGAGCATGGTGGTAAACCTTTGCTGGTCTGTTTGTATTTGTGATGGTGGGCAGTGCCTGTTGGAGAGGTGTGTCTGTAGAAGATGACAGTTTCCTTTGCAGTGTTACTTCATCATTCAAGAAAGGTGGAATAATGGGAAAGTCAGGCTGGTCTCATGCTATTGGCACGGGCAAAACATTGGTGCTGAGCAGGGGAGGCCCCGATGTGGATGCTGCTTGTCTGTCCAAAGGTTGTATGGGAGGGTTTGGTGTCACTGTAGGCAAAGCCACTTCATCCAGTAGCCGTGCAGTTAGTGCCAATTGTTTGTGCATGGTCTTCCTAGGTGCAATCGTCCTCCATTACAGCTCCACGGCTGGCGCCAATGAACTTGGTACAGGAGGGGGAGCCTTCACTTGTGGTAAAAGTTGCAGTACCGTGCCCTTAGGGGTAGTTGGTGCCATGGAGGCGGAGACCATTTTGTCTTGTCAGCACAGGTACGGACATTGCTGGAGGTTCCTGGTGCATCAAAGATGTTTGCTCTGGATGAGGTGGGACCAAGGGCAGTGCTCTCACTGGAGGCTACCTCTTTAACGGTTCGTGACCCAGTGAGGACAAGGGTCTTTTCCTTGATTTTTTAGAGGAGGAAGCACTTAATCTGTCCAGAGGCTGTATCTGGAGAATCTCTTGTCATCGTCTGTCCAGGGTCTGATACAGAAGTTAGGGATTTCTGCATTAAAATGAGTTGGAGAGCCATATCTCTTCTTGCCCTAGCCTGCAGATTGCTTCCGTAAGCACACTTCTGAGATATGTACAACTCGCCCAAGCATTCAATACATTTCTTTTTTAATAGTTCGTGACACAAAGGGAGTGTCCATCAGGTACTGGCATAGCATCTTTGCAAGATGCACCCCTTCTAACCTAGGGATTCAGGAACATATAAGGCGTCCCCACTGAGAACTTCAGGACAAAAAAACCCTCGTTTTTTTAAACTCTAAACTTAACTGACACTAACTCACTAGGAATTCACTAAACTGTGAGTAGGTGTTAAAATAAGCTGGTAACTATTTTAATGTCAATAATGACACCACTAACAGACACAGAAGCCAAGAATGATAAAGGAGGAACTGAACAGGTTGGGATGTGTATGTTAGAAGACATGCCCAGAGATGCCATGAGACCAGTACTGCACATGAATACCTGCCCAGCTATTGCTAGTGAAAATCCCAGACTGCTGGTGCCAGGATGCACTGCTGCCAGAAGTGGAACACCCACAGTGATAGCATTAGAAGAATTTCATTTAGTGACTGGTGCCATTGTTTCTTTTGTGGGACACTTTAAAACACTCAGCTTAACATCCAGGTCACACAATGAACAACTCCCATTAGAAGGAGAGACAGCTGGTGTCAGATAAGTTCTATTTTCCCTACGTTTGGTTAGACTAGGCACATATCAGTGCAGTTTCCTGTGCTCTAATGTACTTGCAGTGGCACATTCCTGTTTGCTATTTGAGATATACTTTCATCATTCTGCTAGTTGACTCTTTCATCCTTAGATTCAGAGAGCAGCATTTAATGTTGTGCGTTTCTTTGTCCCATTGTCCAACAGTGGGAAAATAGCTCCAAGACAGTCAGAATCAAACTCTCCCACTTCCAGCTTCCTTGCAGGTAGTTCAAGGATTTTGGCTAACGTAGAAGAAAAGATCATCAGAATGGCCATACTGGATCAGACCAAAGGTCCATCTAGCCCAGTGTCCTGTCTGCTGACAGTGGCTAATACCAGATGCCTCAGAGGAAGGGATCACAACAGGTAATCCTCATGTGATCCCTCCCGTCACCCATCTCCAAACAAACAGAGGCCAGGGACATCATTCCTACCCAGCCTGGCTAACAGCCATTGATGGATCTAACCTCCATGAATCTATCTAGATCTTTTTTGAACTCTGTTAAAGTTCTAACCTTCATTGCATCCTCTGGCAAGGAATTCCACAAGTTGACTGTGCTCTGAGTGAAGAAAAACTTCCTTTTGTTTGTTTTAAACCTTCTGCCTATTAATTTCATGTGGTGACCCCTAGTACTTATGTTATGGGAATAAGTGAATAACTTTTCGTTATTCACTCTTTCCATACCAGTCATGATTTTATAGACCTCTCTCATATGCCCCCTTAGTCTCCTCTTTTCTAAGCTGAAAAGTCCCAGTCTTTTTAATCTCTCTTCATAGGGGACCTGTTCCAAACCCCTCAGCATGTCTGTTGCCCTTTTCTGAACCTTTTCCAATGCCAGTATGTCTTTTTTGAGATGAGGCGACCACATCTGAATGCAGTATTCAAGATGTGGATGTACCATGGTTTTGTACGGAGGCAAGAAGATATTCTCTGTCTTATTCTCTATTACTTTTTTAATGATTCCTAACATTGTTTGCTTTTTTGACTGCCGCTGCACACCGAGGGGATGTTTTCAGATAACTATCCACAGTGACTCCAAGATCTCTCAAGTAGTTGTAGCCAAATTAGTCCCCATCATAGTGTATATATAGTTGGGATTATGTTTTCCAATGTGCATTACTTTGCATTCATCATTAAAGTTCATTTTGTTGCCCAATCACTTAGTTGGGGGAGATCTTTTTGAAGTTCTTCACAGTCTGCTTTGGTCTTAACTATCTTGAGCAGTCTGGTATCTGCAAATTTTCCCACCTCACTGTCTAGACCTTTCTCTAGATCATTTATAAATAAACTGAATAGAATGGGTCTCAGGACAGACCCTTGGGGGACTCCACTAGTTACCTCTCTCCACTCGGAAAACTTACCATTTATTCCTACCCTTTGTTTCCTGTCTTTTAACCAATTATCAATCCATGAGAGGACCTTCCCTCTTATCCCATGACAACTTACTTTACTTAAGAGCCTTTGGTGAGGGACCTTGTCACAGGCTTTCTGGAAATCTAAGTACTTTATATCCACTGGAGCCCCCTTGTCCACATATTTGTTGACCCCCCTCAAAAAACTCTAGGAGAAGGAAGGAAGAATAGAGTATAGCCAGGGTGAATAATGAAGAGAGTAGAAACTGATGAAGCAAACTGTCAATTTATGACCAAAACAGGAAAGAGAAAAAGGAAGCACTCAACATGGCTATACGTATCCTAGTTCTTAGATAACTCTATGAATTAACAGCTGAGGAACCTGTGTCTTGAGGAAAGGAAGAGAAAACCATAAGGGACATACATCAGGGGCACCCTTGTGGTATGAAGCAAGCAGCTAAGAGAAGTTCTTCAACCCTCCTTAGACGGGAAGCTATAGTAATTCACCCCATAATCAGAGCACAAAGAGATTTCAGGAAGGGACACAAAGATAATAGGCCAATGTGCTCCACTTCTCAGCAGGGGGTGATCAATACTCCCCTTCTGGAGAGCAAAGGACTGTAAAGGTGTGAGTTGGGGGATCAGAAGTGGGGTCCGGAAGAAGATACGGTTCTCCTTGAAGTCTGACAAAGCTCATCAAACTGAAAGACACACAGCTTGAACCAATGCTGTTCAGATGGGCTATGAACTGACCAGAATGGATGGTACTTAACCCCTCCCTTCCTCTGTGCTACCCTATAGACTTCCTGTGCTGTGCTCCCGTTCACGAATAAACCCCCACTTTGGCAATGATGCCAGAGTCTCATGGGGGAGGTGCATGAATTCCTGAGCAGTGTACAACTCTCCAGACCGAGATCCCATTGTGAATCAGGGGGCTGAAGGTTCAAAGGTCCAGTCTAAGGAGGCAGTGAAGTCACATGTTTTACTCCAGAAGAAGAGTGAGGCCCCACAGGGTCTGTCACACAAAGCGTGGGCCTCCTAAAGACAATTTCAAAGCTGGGGCCAGAGCACCAATCCTGTGGATTTATGACATCAAGTCATTGATAAAAATCACACATACCATAGGGCTTCAAACCAGTCTCTGCAGGACCCCACTGGAAACACCTTTACATTTTGAGAGCTGGCAATCAGCCACACTTTTAATCCATGCAACTCCGTGGAATGTCGATTTTAAATTGCTCTAGTTTTTTAATCAAAATTGTGTATGATATCAAGTAAAACTCATGGCAGTCTCAGCATATTCCATCAACACTATTGCCTTCATCACACTTGAAATCTCACTAAAAAAAGATACTCAGTTGTCATCCCAGGGTCTACTTTTTCATAAACATGCTTGGCTGAAGATGCGCTAGAGCAGTTAGGTGACATTAAAGGGGAAGGCGCTAAGAAGTCACAAGTGTCACAACACACTGAAACAATGTGATGAATGAAGAAATATGTAAGTTGTTTCTGTACTCAAAGCAGTAAGTCTAAACAAGCAAGTGGAACCAAAAACTCTCCTGATAGGAAATTTGATATAATTGGCATTACTGAAACCTGGTGGGACAATTCATGGCGAGAATGTTAAAATCCCTGATTAACCTGCTCAGGGATAACAGATAAAAATGGTGTGTATGGGAGGGGAGGGGGGAGGAAAAGGAGGGGGAGCGACCTGCTACATTAAAGGCCTTACCTGTTTAGAGTCATTGATCACTCAGGCACAGGATCTTGTATGCATATGGACCAATGTGCTAATTAAGAAAGCCCAGGAGGAGATACAGGCAGAAGTGTTACAGACTATCAAATTAAAACTAGAAAAGACGATGAATTACTTCTTAAGCACTACAAAAGACAGGACTATGCAGCACTTTAAAGACTAACAAGATGGTTTATTAGGTGATGAGCTTTTGTGGGCCAGAACCACTTCCTCAGATCAATGTGAAAGAAAATTGGCATGACCATATATACCAAAGTGATACAATCAAAAAAAGTGAACAGCTATAAAACTGATGAATCAGATTGAAGAACAAAAGAGGGGTGAGGGGGGAAGGTTAGTGTCTGTGAGATAATGACATTAGGGGGTGATAATTGGGGAAGCTATCTTTGTAATGGGAGATAATTAGCATCTTTGTTAAGACCCATATGTAAAGTGTCAAATTTAAGCATGAATGACAGTCCTGAGGCTTCTCTTAAGCACTGTCTGTGATGTGTAGAAAGAAATATGAAGTTATGGGGGCCTTCAGTTTGGAAGATACATGCTAGAAGTCTCATGCAGCCAGTAATAAAACATCATTAGAGTTTCTAAAAATTGAAGATAATTTTCTAGCACAAAAAGTCTTGCACACAATGAGATTTTTTGGGGACCTCATTATGATGAATAAAGATAATTAATTACTGGACCGGAAGTTGATGGTTATCAATCGACCTGTGATCATAAGCTGATGACATTCAGTACCAGCAAATAGAGGGATAGTTCCAACTCTCTCTGGTGCTACAAAAGGGCTTGTTTCCCAAAGCTAAGGACAATTATGAGCAAAACCGATAGGACAAAAAAAGTTTGGTCAGTAAGATGTGAATGAAAATTGGAAGTCTTTAGAAAAGTTTATTAAATGGCAAAAAGTCCATGTTTGCACAATCAAGAGTTGGCTAAAAGGATCACTGATAAAATTAAGGCAGAAATTACAATTCAAAAACAATGTATACATGGTACAAAAAGGGGAAATACATAGCTAATAAACTAGAAACTATAAGCTGCAGAAAACTGATAAGGGAAGCTCAAGATATTAGGAAAAAATCCATTATTTGCAGAACTAAGAATAAAAAGGAGGTTTTAAAAAGTTTGTAAGGAATTTGCAAGATGGCAATGATAAAATTGTTAATAATGATGTATGTTAACCTATGATCTTATTTTTTATTTAAATTACATTGTATTTGGCTAATAAATACTATAATGCATTTAAATGGAAGAATGATAACTGGTTTAGAATGCTTATTAGAGAGAAATATGCTGAAGGTAAATGGAAGAACTAAAACACTAAAAGTACTAGGCTTTTCTTTAGTACAAAAGTAACATTTATTTAATGTGAGACCTAGTACAGCAGGCTTCATTTTCAGTTAGCCAAAGTAAGTCTGATGATTTGATCCTAAGATCATATATAGCCTCTCTCCGACTTACAAACCAGTTACAGACTAAGCAATTGGTCGTAACTCGGTTCGTTCGTACGTCAGACCCCACTGAGTTACACGTGACCGTGCTGTTCATAAGTGCAGATTGTGTTCATAACTCGGGGTCCGCCATTTATGACAGCTTTGGTCGTAACTGTGAACGGTCATAAGTCGACTGTTCGCAACTCGGGGACTGGCTGTAGTTGTGCACTCTCATAGTGTCACGAACATGTTAGCTGCAGAAAGAGTACACCATATAGTTGCCTAAATAAATTTTAAATAGGAAATTTGAGGGTACTTTTGCAACTAGTAACTATAGAAATAGTTGTACTGTTGCAAATGATTTATTAAGGATTTAATTGACATGGAAAAGGGTGTGCCCCAGATTTATCATTATATCTGACCATGGATCCATATGGGTTATATACCTTAAAAGTACAGGAGACTGAAATATTTGCTTACATCTGTGGGGGTATTGTTTGCCAATTGGCATCAGATGGGTCAAGGCATGCACACTGATTTGCACTACTGAATGATTTAGTATGTTGCTGTTTTCTCTGAATCTTGGGACTATGTTCATAACCCTAAAAACTCTCTTTGGCTACGGCTTGATACTGTTTGGTTAGATTAACAAGTGGATGCATTTGGATTTTATGTATCGCATTTACCCATATCTTATATGTAACTACTTGGGAAAAACATGGGTAGTAAAATAATGTACTTCTTCATTTTCATACAAAGAACAAGCTACATGCAGAAAAGATAGAAGTGTTTAATAAATATTTCTGTTCTGTATCTGGAAAGAATCAGAAAGCTATACTTAAGGGCTACGTCTAGAATGGCCCCTTCTCTGGAAAAGGCATGCAAAGCAGGCAAGTCAGAATAGGGAAATCCGCGGGAGATTAAATATCCCCCGCGGGATTTAAATAAACATGGCCACCGCTTTTTTTCCGGCTTGGGGAAAAGCCAGAAAAGAGCGTCTAGACTGGCGTGATCCTCCGGAATAAAGCCCTTTTCCGGAGGATCTCTTATTCCTACTTGCAAGCCGGAAAAAAAGCGTCGGCCATGTTTATTTAAATCCCGCGGTGGATATTTAAATCCCCCGCGGATTTCCCTATTCTGACTTGCCTGCTTTGCATGCCTCTTCCGGAGAAGGGGCCAGTCTAGACGTAGCCAAGGAGTATGTTAAACAATTATCTAAAAGAAATAAACAAGGTGATTTGCACCATGAGGAGTTGCCTGAGGTCTCTGTCCCCCTACTATTCGTTTAAAAAAAATATTGGCAAAGGGAAAATTCCAGAACATGGAAGACAGCTGCTGTTGTACCACTATTTAAAAAGAGAATCCTATTTACCTCATACCATTTCTCCCATTCTTAACAAACCCATGCTATTTATCACCTTAGTATTTTCTAAATGTTTGCAAATTGATTCCTTAATTATTTGCTCCACTAGCTTTCCTGGTATAGAAGTTAAGCTGACTGGTCTGTAATTCCCTGGATTGTCCTTATTTCCCTTTCTATAGATGGGCAATATTTGCACTTTTCCAGTCTTCTGGAATCTCTCCTATGTTCCATGACTCATCAAAGTTAATTGCTAATGGCTCAGATATCTCCTCAATCATCTCCTTGAATATTCTAGGATGCATTTCATCAGGCCCTGGTAACTAGAAGACATCTAAATTGGCTAAGTAATTTTAAACTTGCTTTTTTCCCTATTTTAGCTTCTGATCCTACTCTATTTTCACTGGTATTCACTATTAGGCACCCAATCACCACCAAATGTCTTAATAAAAAACAAAACAGAGAAGTTATTAAGCACCTCTGCCATCCACATTTTCTGCTTTTTCCTCTTCATTGCGTAATAGACCTACTCAATGGTTCCTCCCTGTCACAATAAAATCTAGACCCTCGCCCTAGAAGCTTTCTCCACTTTCTGATTTTGTTGGATAATCTGTGCCTGGCTGTGTTATTTTACCAACAGATGCCTGGATAGTTGAAGTCCCGTATCACCAAGTCCTGTGCTTTGGATGATTTTTAGTTGTTTAAAAAAAGCCTTTTACACCTCTTCTTCCTGGTCTGTGGTAGATCCCCTAATATGACATTATCCTTTTTTTACCACTTTTATCCATGCCTAGATACTTTCAATAAGCCTGTTTCCTATTCCTACCTCAATGTCCATCCAAATGTATGTTTTAATATACAAGGCAACACCTTTTTCGCTGCCTGGTCTTCCTGAGCAAGCTGAACCATCATAATTGTGTTTATTTACTAGCATTATTAATTCTTCCTGCTTATTCTCCATACTTTTCACATTAGATGCCTATATACTAAGATACTAATTTGATTTCTCCCACCCTAGTTTTATCTTGTCTCTCCTTTATCCCTGCTATTACAGCCCCATGCTGTTCCCAAATTCTAACCCTTCTCTCAGGTGTTCATGTTTTTGACTTACCTGTGGGCTTTGGTCAGCTGCCCCATCAAACCTAGTTTAAAGACTTTTCACTAGAATTTTGTAAAAGGCAGGATAATTATTCCAAAAAAGAATGACACTTATTCTGGAATAGAGCATCCACAGGAGGTACACTACTACAATTATTTCACTACATTTATGCCAATTTCCCATGTAGACAAATCCGTAGTACTGTATAACACTGATTACAAGGCCATACCTATAAAATTGGAGACTAAGAGGGAGGACAGTCACCCTGGAAAGGATCGTGGACAAGCAATTGAACATGAGCAATGCTAAGGCAGAAAGGGTTATGTGATCTCTGATGTAACATGGGGGAGAGGAAGTTGCAAGCTCTTACTTCTGTGTATGGCTTTGGTAAGACTGATACTGGAATAGTGTGTCCAATTCTGGTTCCCATCTTTGCAAAAAGGATGTTGAAAAGAATGCAGAGGATGCATAAGAGCCACAAAAGTTATTCCAGGGCTGGAAAACATGCCTGAGCTCTTTGCCTTTCACTGTAAATCAGTTAAATTGATCAGCTTGAGAGGTGAAGATTGCAGTATATAAAGTACATTCAAAAGGGTGTACATGATACTCAAAGATTCTTAAATTTAACAGATGGTTATTAAAAAAAACCAGCAGTTGGAAACTGAAGTCAAATTCAGATTAGATGAATTTTAACAGATTAATTATTAGAATCACCAACATAATTTGCCCTCTCTTCAGGTCTTCAAATAAAGATTGGATGCCTTTCTTGAAGTTATGCTTTAGTAAAACAAATTATTTGACTCAATGGAGGCGTAATCAGGTGAAATTTTGTGGCCAGAGAAACACAGGTGACCAGACTAGAAGATTTTGGTCTCTTCTGGCTTTGAACTCTGACTATCTGGCTTCTGCATCCATGGGTGAAAGGACTAAATACATTGCATACTCCAGGGTGGGGAGTGTGTGAAGTACCCCATTCCTCTGCCTAATGCCAGCTCAAGCAGCAGCAGGTATATTTCCAAACAAAACCTGCACAATTATGGCCTATGGGGTCACACGGACTACACATTTACAATGCACAAATAAGACTTTAAATGCCAAGGTTTTAACAGTTTCTTGCAGATTAAAGAGCCTCTGTTCTTCATGAAAGCCAGGTCATATTCTGATGCACTTAGCCACATTTCCTCTTCCCTTCCTCACTATGGTGCAACACTCTGGGCATTAGATGTTCTCCGGTTCAGGAGGTGGCCACATTTCAGCTGTTTGTAGACAAATAACTGGAACATACTTCAGGATCCATGAATCTGAGAAGTGCTATGCTCATCATTCAAAATGAGATTTCCTTCAATAGAGGTCAGCGATACACATAGACATGTGTCAATACAAATACATTACACACACACAAACCCTGGATTCTCACCCATATTTTATTATATACACATTTACATTTCACTATAAAAACCTGTACACTTCACATTACAGTATGTACTAACCACCAGCTGCTAGCTAACACCAGAACGCAGATGTGGCCGAATACAGCTGCCCTAGAACAGGCAGTGTGGCTGCTCTTCCTTTCCAGAGACGTTTATTCAGCTTACACTTATCAGAGAGAATGTGGTCTTCCATGTAGAGGAGCCAGGATGATGGAACAGGCCTCAGCAAGAATCCTGCTTACATTCAGCTCTTCCCCTGTTCTGTGAGTTGGGCAGGCATGGTGCTCTCTCCTTGCCTCCTGCCTACAGCCTCATTTCTTCATCTTCATGTCAGCCTCAATGGCGCAGCGACGCCCTCTGGTTCCCCCATCCTACTCAAGATGCAAACAAAAGGAAAATGGTCCAGAATTAGCATAGACGGAAAAACTTTTCCCTACTCAAGGCAGTAGGGAACTGCACAGATGGAAAACACAGTTCTCTCTGCTTATTGGAAGTGGGAAGGCAGGGGCTCCAGTCTGCTGTAAGATAGGCAGGGGAGATTTTCCTGAAGACCTTTCTACAACAGTCAATGTGGGTCTAAGAATACAAAGTCCCACTGAGGCCTCAGAACCCCAGAGCCTCTATAGTCCACTGAAAGCAAGATGAAACAACATTTTGGCTGCTTCTCACCTGGAAAGAGGTGTTTTGGGGCCAATACATAGTGCTGCCTTCTTCTACATGAAACATTCCAGACCAACTGTTCAAGAGGGAAGAGGGGGCTGTGGGCTAACATACCTGACCAGCTGCTCATCCCTACAGGAATTGCTCCTCCAGCGGAGAGACCCTGGCACTAGCTCCCTAGCTTCTTCACACAGCTATTGTCCATGAGTGCAGGGCAACTGAAGAGCTTCTTCTCATCGGATCCCTCTCCCTCTGGCTGACATGCTGCCTCTGTGGAAATGCTTCTCTATCTAACAGATGTGTGAGAAAACAAAAGCTCAAAACTTTTGTTCCCAGCTTAAGGGTTTGGGCTCCCAGGCAAGGAAGTGTTTTTCCAGGCTCTCGCAGATGACGAGAGCGGCACAGCTGAGGTGCCTACAGAGCACTGTGGTTGCTTCCTAATCCATGAAACACAACAGAAACAACTCAGCAGATCCCATCTCCCTAGTCCTTTAGCCTGCTCACAATGCCCTGGATGGGAGGATGAGGGATCCTATATGTGCACGATCAGGTGTCAAGTGTATAAGAATTTGCAGTGCTGCATTTAACCCATTGCAATAATTGGGGTCTAGCAGGCCAACCCCAACTGGGAACTCAACTGTGGAAAAGTGCATGAAGTTGAAGAAGTGTTCCAATCACCCATAAAGTGTCTACAGGAAAAGATACAAAACTGGGACAAAGAATGAACTAGTCTAAACAAAAAGGCCTACTGTATTAACACCATGAGTTTGTGACTGGAAATTAATGAACCAAATCCAGCGTGTAGGAAATTAGGCCCATGAGGTATACAAGAACACAGAGGATCTGCTATTCCGCCCATCACTCCCTCCCTGAGTCCTTAAAAAAGGACCGACAATGGGGAGAATCAAGTTGGTTGGCTGGGAGACCAGTAGACTGGATGGAGCTTCACCATCTTGGCTGCCATACTATTGTCTCTTGGTACCCTGGGGATCCAGTGTTATGCCTGTGCCATCTAGATTCCATGAGATGTCCTGACCAGACCTGGCCAGAGAGGGGGAACCAGATGACACCAGCCTCCACCAGCTCCAGCTCAACAGCCATGTGAGACTTGGGTTTCTTTTGTCACTCCTCAGGTGACTTTCTCCTTCCCCATCTTATTTCTTCTCTTTCCTAACCTTCTCCTTGTGTCTGCTCTTTAACAGACTGGTGTTGCTGGCCAAGACTGCATGTTTTGCAATGCTGCTGTAACCGAGTGATCAAAGGTATCTAAAAGCAGTACCCTAACCAGCACAACAGAGGTACAAGTTTGCCAGGTTTGGAATGGCTGATTAGCCCATGGTGCAGGGCCTGTATTTCTTTAGCAGCAAGGCTGCAAGTCAGAGGATCCTGGAGCTATTCTAACTAGTGTATCCATGGACCCCACCATTTCAAAGTAGGGGATCTTAGTCTGAATTCACTGTTCTTTTCTCTTCCTTTGTGTGCGTGTTTGTCTTGTTTTGTTCTACAGTAAACAGGATTGGACTTTAATAACTCCAGCCCATCTTGAATAATTGTCTCTCTTCCCCATCCCCAAAAAGGACAGTTATTACAATTCTTTAAACTCTCTACTGCTAAACGGAAAGAGAATAAGGGATATTGTTAAACTGACAGCCCTACTTAATACTTTACATGTTTTTCCTTATACTTTTAATAAAACATTTAAAAGATTATTAATGAGCTAAGCTGGCCATGGCCTCTGTTATACCCCAAGCCTTAACTGCTTAATGTTGTACCATGAAAGGGTCACTAACATCTTTGACTCTCCAGGCCCATATATTCCATACAAATCATTACCACACATTGTCTTTCCATTTATACAGAGAGAAAGTAGGACAAAACTCATGGAAGAAAGGGGAGGCAGAGGGCAATGCTGCAACCCTGCATACTGGAAGGAAAGGCAAAAGCCTCTCCACACACTGGGGACAATGGGATTGAGAAGTCTTGGATGACCTAGATGTACATCCATGAATCCAACACATTGCCACAATCTCCCAGACAAGGAGCCAGCAGAACCTGCCAATGCACAATTACCTACTCAGTCATTCAATACTTACAAAGAGAGAGAGAAGGAAGGCAGGAGAGCCCATGGGGACGCTGTCCTGTCAAAAGGCCAAAGAGATTCACTGATCAGATTGCACAGACATGAACAATACCTGCATGCTCATAAAGGCAAAGAAGCAGGCACCTCCAAATTCCCCTCCCACAAAATATTACACAGAAACAGATAACTAGGGGTAAAGGAAAGACCAGCAAGTGAAGATTCTGTGACGACAAGAACGTTAAGACAGGAACATCACCATGTTGTCTCTAATCAAGGTCTGCTGAATCTCAACACCATTTTGGTGCTCCACGCACTCAGCTTCTATTTCCCACAGCAGCTACGTAGCTCCCAGGTAACAGGATACACAAGTTGCTACCAATGTTACCTCTAATCTTGTCCATCCACGTGCAGACTGTCTCCATCCATGTGAATAATAAATGTTTATGTGCACCCAGGCATATGCAAATGTGCACCACAAGTAGAAACTAAAATCCTAGTTGTGGATGCTCTAATGAGTTGAGCAGCATTTGAATCTCTCCAGAGCAGCAACTCAGGTGCACAACTTATAGGGAATACTGGCTGCTACCATCTGAAATGATTTAATCGAGCCTGGATGCCTAGGTAAGAGACATCACTTCAGCCACAAGTTAAGCTTGACGCAAGAATCACTGGTGAGGTCCTCTGACCTGTGTTACACAAAAGTTCAGAGTAGATGATCCCCCACGTTCCCTTAAGGTTTTATTTCTTTTACACACACAAAGGACAGAACTATCACAATTGCTGGGGTGACTCACCACACTTGTCTCTGTGATAACCTATAGCTGCCACTTCTGAATTGTCTGAAAGTCACATTTTCAGAGGGGGATGTTCACATAAGGATCTCAAAGCTATTCTAACCCAAGGCGCATTCATACTCCCACAGTCTATGATTAGGTGATCCTCTTCTGCAGCTTTTTTAGGATTCTCCTGAAGGAATCTTTCACACAGAAGTATGAGTACCAGCCTCCTTTTCCCCTCACCTTCTCTGACGCATCTTGTTTCCGAGTGGAATCTCGCCCACGCAGGCTCTTTGCGCTGATCCCGGACTCTGATGTCTGCATGATCAGCTGTGTGGCCAGAAATTGCTGCATGAAACCACACACTCAGTTATTACAGTATCGAGAGAAGCAAGCTCAGTTTCTCAGATCCAAGTAGCCCCTTCCTACAGGTCTGCACAGTACCTCCCATACCAACCAGTGCATGTGTTCTGTCCAGCACAGGGTCTAACTCATGCCTTTACCTGGATTTGTTCCAAGACATCTCGCTGCATCTCCACAGCCATGTGGTATACATCATGGTCAGAGCTGTTGTACATGACAGCATTCTGGAACATCAGCATGATATCACGCTGGAACTCAGCTGTGGTTCGGATTAGCCCATTCTCAATATTTTTCTTAATGGTAGATAAATCCATCGGCCTGTGAATGAAACGTAGTTAGAAGCAGCAGGAAAGAAACAAACGCTGTTACCTACCTTCTGTAACTCCTCTTTGAGATGCGTTGCTCATGCCCATTCCATTCTAGGTGTGCACGCACCTGTGTGCACAGCTGTTGGGAGATTTTGGCCTTAGTGGTATCCGTTGGGTCGGCTGTGGTGCCTCTGAGTGCCGCACTCACACGCCAGTATATTAGGCTCTGCCGATGCTACACCCCATCAGTTCCTTCTTGCCAGCAACTCTTGACTAAAAGGCAGACAGGCAGTAATGGAATGGACATATGCAACAGATCTTGAAGACCACTACAAAAGGCAAGTAACTCTTCAAATGCTTGCTCATGTTGACTCCATGCTAGGTGACTCTCAAGCAGTATCTATGGAGGCCGGTTCACTGCTGACAAGCTTCCAGCACTGCCTCTGCTGGCTAAGCGCATCATGGGAAGTAAATGTGTGGACAGACGGCCAGGTAGCGGCTCTATGTACAGTTTGGATCAGTACCGGAGCCAAGAAAGCCACTGATGATGCTTGTGTTCTTGTCAAGTGCACTTTGGCTATCACCCATGGAGGCACTTTTTCCAGCTCATAGCAGTGTCTGAGGCAGGCTGTGATCCAGGGCAAAATTCTCTAAGCAGATACTGCACAACCTTTCATGATGTCTGCCACTGCAACCAACAGCTGCACTGACTTGCAAAACTGCCTTCACCTATCGATATCAAAGGCCAGCGTCCTCCTGACATCCAACAGATGCAACCTGCTCTCCTCCTTGGATTTATGGGGCTTCAGAAATAAGTTCAGTAACAAAATGCCCTAACCAGCATGAAACTGGGAAACTGCCTTGTGCAGGAATGCTGGTTGCTGCCACAACTGGACTGTATCTTTTTAGAACACCATATAGGGCAGTTCTGACATAAGCTCCCTGATCTCAGACACCTGGCTATGGCTAGACTATGGGGGGCTTTATCATCAGGAAAAGGTATGCAAACTGTGCTCCGCAATTTGTGTACCTTTTTCCTATAGTTTTGTCAGAAGAGGCTTTTCCAAAATTTGGCCTGTCTACACTGGGCCAAATTTTGGAAAAAGCCCCTCTTTTGGAAAAGCCCTTCCTCACGGAATGAGGAAGACATGGCTTCTGAAAGTACGTCTGCTCTTCTGGGGGGAAAAAAAGAGCAGACGCATTTCCTGGACACGGCAGGGTTTTTCCAGGACCTGGAAAACCCCCATAGTCTAGACATAGCCCTGTGGGCAGATGCAACCATCAACAGGAACAAAACCTTCAAGGAGATGAGAGCAGGAAGCCAGAAATTCAAAGGGAGGCCCCATGAGTCCTGACAGCACAAGATTTAGATCCCAGGCTGGGATAGGGTGCTGGACATGAGGGTAAAAAGTTCATAAAAAGCACAGAATACTACAACTGGAAGGGACCTCGAGAGGTCACTGAATCTAATCCCCTGCCCTCACGGCAAGACCAAGCACCATCTGATGATGGGCTCTGACGGTGAGTCAGGGTTCCTCCAATCCTGCAGCCCTGTCGCAGCAAGATCAGACTCCACCAGCCAGTAGAACAGGGGGGTTTATTGCTGCTCCAGGATACAGCACAGAATAGACGTGATGTGGCTACAGGAGTCAAGGCCAGGATGCCTCAGCCCCCTTGAGATGGGGAGCCTGGCCCCCTAGATTCCAGCCCCCTCCTTAGTCTGTTTCCTTCATGGTTCCAGCCCAAGACTGTCCCTTCACCAAACACTCACTTCTTTAGTTCCCTCGCTGCCCTCAACCGGTCAGATGGGTTGGGTCTTCGTCTACGTGACCTAGGCAGCCCACCTGCTGGGCAGTGCTCCAGATACTGGCCAGTAGGGGTCACCCACAGCCCACAACCCAAGCATAGCAACCAGCAAGGTACTGATACTACATCACATGGGCAAGCACTCACTGCCGAGTATGATCATTTTCCATGGGAACTGTGGGCTCTTAAGTGGCTGATTAGGCCGATCCAGTCTTCTCTTCCTTCTGTGCCTCTTTTCCTCCTCGGCATGTCAGTGGGCAAGTTCAAAGTGCAGGGAGCCATTGCGCAGAACATCTCTCCAGTTTGAGTGATCCTAGGCGAATGTCTCCCAAGAGTCAATATCAAGGTTATCCTTTAGCAAGTCCTTATAATGCTTCTGTTGTCCTCCCATGTTACAGTATCCTGCTTTCAGCTGAGAAAACAGGACCTGTTTTGGGAGGTGGCGATCTGGCATCCGAACAAAGTGATCAGTCCAGCGAAGTTGCTGATGGAGGATCATTGTCTCACTACTGGTGGTTTCTACCTCTTCCAGAACACTGGTGTTAGTGTGTCTGTCTTCCCATTTGATCTTCAAGATTTTGCAGAGTCAGCATTGGTGATACCTCTCAAAGACTTTCAAGTGATGTCTCTGGGTTGTCCAGGTTTCACACCCATACAGCAGTGTTGGGAGAATGAATGTTTGATAGACAAGAAGGTTGGTATCTGTTTGAATGTCACGATCTTCAAAAACCCTGAGCAGTAAACGAGCAACAGCTGCACTGGCACAGCTCAGATGATGTTGGATTTCTACATCAATATCTGTCTTGGATGAAAGACATTCTCCAGTGCCTCTCTACTGATTTTAATGGATGGGGCATATGGTACCTCATTTGGAGAGTGCTGATGGAGCACTTTGGTCAAGCACCATTCTGGACCATCCCTGACAGGTGTCTGTCCAACCTGCTCTTAAATATCTCCAATGATGGAGATTCCACAACCCCCCATAGGCAACTTATTCCAGTGCTTAGCTACCCTGACAAGTAGGAAGATTTTCCTAATGTCCAACCTAAACCTCCCTTGCCGCAGTTTAAGCCCCTTGCTTCTTGTCCCATCGATTATGCTGTGTCAAAGGTTTAAATAATTATTTTTGTTTTTCATTGGAAAATAGTCATGACCAGGGCTCGACAATCTATGTAATCTACTCGCCCGTGGCGAGTAGATTACATCCCGGAAGAGTCGGGTTCGGGCGATCTGTACGTGCGAATGCGGGACAGCGCGGCTGGTGAGCAGGGCTCGGCGAGCCCTGGTCACAACTATTATGATTAGCAAGGCTCACCAAGCGGCAGTGAGCCCCACTCGCCAGCTGCACGGTTCTGCATTCTGTGCAGATTGCTCTGCGCCAGGTCTTCCGGGTTGTAATGTACTCACCACGGGAAAATTCTGGAATAGCTTTCGAGAGCTGTGGGGCAAAAAACCTGAACTTCCTAAGTTTAGGGAGAGGCTAGTACAATGGCATATGGCTCACCTACAATTACTAACAGCAAGTATCTACAGCGGCTGGATAGAACACTAGAGGGGAAGAACTCAATTACTAGGAAGACTTCTTTCCTTGGCACCTGGCTGGTGGGTCTTGCCACATGTTCAGGGACTAACTCAGTGGCAGTGGACAGCCTGCAGTCCACTGAGGTTCCACCTGTGGCCCATGCAGAACTCTCTGCCCCTCTCCCCCACGTGCTTCTTCCATATTGCAGCCTTGGACTTCCTGCTTCCCCCATCCCAGCACTTCCAGAGTGCCATGAATCTGCTGAGTGGTGCTCCGTCCCCACTTCTCTCCCTCCCTCCCTCCCAGAGCTTGAATGCCACAAAGTGCAGGGCTCCAGTGCACAAGCACACGGAGAAGGGGTGCCGAGGGGGGTTCCAGGCTGCCCACCACTGGATTTCAATCACGTGGCCCACTGAGACAAAGGAGGGCCATTCATGCAGCCCACTCACTAGTTTCAGTTGCCCATCACTGGTCTAACAACTGATCACCATGTCTGAGGTAGGAAGGAATTTTTTCCTAGGTCAGATAGACCTGAGTTGTCACCCTCTCCTGCAGCGTGGGGCGTGGGTCACTTGCAGGTTTAGAACTAGACTAAATGGTGGATTTTCTGTAACTTGGAGTATTTACATCAAGCCTTGAGGACTCCAATAGCTCAGCCAGAATTTATGGGCCCATTACAGGAGTAGGTAGATGATGGTCTGTGGCTTCTGATGTGTAGGTCAGACTAGACAATGCAGATAGATTCACAGACTTTAAGGCCAAAAGGGACTAAATTGGGATAGGAGGGCAACAGACATTTCCACTACCCTGACACTCAGCATTCTGATCAGGACGGCTGTGTACCCCCTTCAATCAGAGAGCAGAACACAGACACTTCTGTAAAGGAACACCTGTCCTGGGAAAGCCTTTTTCTGACTGAGAATGGGACTGAGTCTTTTCTCCCACCTTGCAATCTGATTGTCTGCTGAGGCTTAGGACTTCCCTGCCAGAGACTAACCCAGATATGTGCCAGAGAGAAGCTGATGGCAGATGACAGCTGGGTCACTTACCTCTGCACGATACTATGGTAGCCTGGTGCTATATCATCGGTCACAGGCTGTAGGAAGACATTGGCATATCTGCAAGGGAGGGAGACAACTGTGAGCAGCCTGTCGCCTCGCTGGTCAGAGGCTGGAGCATGCTCTGCACAGACAGAACGACTAAGCACTTGTGCCACAAACAGATGCACTTCTGGCCGAACGCTGCCAGACAGACGTGGGAAGTAGAGTCCTTCACCCAAGCACTAGTGCAGATCAGTCTGGGGGCACAGGAGAGCAGATAATTCACCTCCTCAGTTTGTTGGGCTTTAGCCACCTCTTCCTGCCAGTCCACACATGATCAAGCTCATTTACCTGTGATTGGCTGCTGCTCTCCAAACTAGCATAATGGCTTTTTTCCAGATCTTCTGGGCTTGAATTGCCTCCTGGTCCTCACTGCAAACAGAGCTGAAGAGAGAAGGATTCCCATCAGAGCACAATGCACTGAAGCCCATAGTCAAATGCACAAGGTCAGCGCCCAGTGCAAGACTTTCTTCAACAACCTCCAAAGCTGTCTTGGAACAGCAAACCTAAGTTCATGGAGTCCTGGACCTACCCACATTGCTCCGTGCAAGCCAAAAGAAGCTGCACCCATCTCCTGGGAACTGGCTCGACCGAGTTTTTTGTGTATAGTGCTCTTAGAAGTAGAGACCACAGGAGCCAGGCAGATCAAAAGCCTTATCTCCCCAACAGGCCCACTCAGCCAACACTACACACAAATGAGCAAACCTCATACCCTTTCTACAGCATGGGCTGGGATTTGCACTGTGGGTGGCTGACGGGTTCAGTGATACTCACAACTGCGAGGAGGCAGGGCTGCTGGGGATGGAATCAGCTAGCGTGTGAGACTGCAAAGGAGCATTATGGATACTGAAGCCATCGTCACTCTCACTCACAGGGGGCTCATTATCCATTTCCGATAGGTATCCCTCACCCTGGTCTTCTTCCTTGGGCTCCTCTAGGCTGGCAGCCTCACTGGCACCATCCTCATCGTCATCTTCACCCTGAGCATCCTGAGAGACAGGGTCAAATTCCATCAATCTGCCCAATCAACATGCAGCTTTCAGTAACAATGCCTGCATCTTAGCCTCCAAAGATGAGTGGAGGCCCTCATCACAGCTGCCAGCCAGTCCTAGCGGCATTTGCACAAACTTTGAAATCCCTGCCACAGCATTTCAAGGGCACGAGTGAGTCCTCTAAGCCAGGGGTGGGCAATCACTTTTGGTGGGGGGGCCACACCAAAATTTTGGAAAGTGGTCAAGGGCTGCACTTTTCTGTGGAGAAAGTGCGGGGTCCAGGATGGAGGTCGGGTGAAGAAGGGTGCAAAAGGTAAAGACAGGGTGTAGGGGACGGTGTGAAGTCTGAGAGGGAGTTTGAGTGGAGGGGGTTGTGACCTGGGTCAGGAGATGGGGCTGCAGGAGAGGATTCTGGCCTGGGGGGGAGGGGTGCAGGTTCTGGGAGGGAGTTGTGACCTGGGGTGGGGGGTACACAGGGTTTGGAAAGTGACTTTGGGGATGGAGTTGGGGTGTGGGAGAGGCAGGGGTGCCAGAGGCAGGCTCTGGCTGGGAGGTGCTTACCTAAGCATCCCCAATGCAGGCCAGGCTCCCTGCCTGCTTCAGCTCCAGAGAATTGAAAATGCAGCCTGCTCCCTCCATGTGGCTCTCAACTCCGGAAGCGAGGAGAGGCTTGCACCACCCCATATCCCAGGCCAATTTCTCAGATCCCGCTGGCTGTTTTGGGCCAATAGGAGCTGAGGATTGGGCTGGTGGTGGGGAGATCACTTGAAGCCTCCGGGGGCCCTCCCGAGTAGAGAGTCACATGGAGCAGCCCTGCTGATGCTGCAGGCCTGAGAATACTGGGAGGAAGAGGTATCTTGCCCACCCCAACCCTAGGCTATATATCAGGTGCAGATACTTACTGGCTCCCTCTCCTACTCAGCACAGGGGTGGGCCACAGGCTTCCAATCCACTGTGTGGGAGCTAAGAGGCAGCAGCAGATGGCATCAACCCTAATGGCATCAAACCCATATTAAGCACTGCATACAAGAAGTTCAAGGCCAATTACCTTCCCAAAGGCAGCTCGGGTCTCTTCCTTCAGCGACTCTGGGAAGAAAAGACAAAGAGCAAAATCTACATTCCCGGGCAAAGTTTTCAGAACTTCCCTTTCCAAATTATTCCCTGTTGCTGCACAGACTTTCTTCACTCCCATGCTGAACCAGACCACTGAAGCCCATTCAGCTAAGAAGATACAGGTAAAAGATATCCTAGCCCACTTAAAATTACCTGACAGCTCAAATTTGTGCTGAACATCAGCCTGTGAGGAGTCGTCACTTGCACTTGGTACATGTGTAGGGGATGAATCATCATCAGGAAGCATCTGGAGTGAAGAGAAATGCACAAATTTAAGCATTTCTCAGCTTCCTTCAGAGTATGGTGTAGAAATGAGTGTCTCATGACCCCAAACCCAGATAGTTTCATAGAATGCCATGACAGCAGTAATCCTATACCTGGACTGGCAGCAGACAAAGCAAAGAACTATCTATTCTATTTTGAGAGCTTCAAAGAGCTATCACAATAGTCATAACTCAACGACAGACACTGCTCTGCTCCAAGCATACTCACTTAAAAGACATCTCCAAACCCAGGGGGTCTAGTCCTTCTCTGAATTGCTTTTCCTTGTCTTCCAACTATTGCTTGTTTTCAATCACACTAGTTTCAGACAGACTACCAACATACCTCTATCTTCACCGTACTGTGTGCTGCTGCTGCTGCTTCTCCTCCCTTGGCTGACTCTGTCTCTGCTTTTGAGTTCTCTCCCATAATAGCTGCTGCTTTCTGCAGCTCCTCTGTCTCTTGACTCCTGAGCTCAGGAGTCTCTGCTATTTGCACAGCGGCTACTGCGGCTTCCTCAAAGTCCAATTCATTCTGCTCCAACTCTTCAGATTCTGTCTTTATCTCTGATCCCAGATCTCCAATGCTTATTAGGTCTTGAATTTCCTTTGCCTCTGGCTCCTCAGAGTCTTGTCTTTCCTGCTTCACAGTCACTGCCACTTGGGGGATCTGGGCCTGCTTCTCATGGTCCTGCTGAACTGGATGCTCCCATGGCCCAGTTAAGGCCTGAGGGTCATCAGTCTCTTCACAGAAAGACAAAGCGGCTTCAACTGCTGCTACGTCCAGGACTTCCGGATGGTCATCCCCCTTTACCAAGACAAAGATACAGCAGCACCAGCTAAGGTCAGCAAGGAGGGAAGCAGAACCCCTGTATTGGTTCAGATACAGAAACATTCCCACCCCAAAAACATCTCTTCCCCACGGGCCAAGGCCACAATGTATGAGCACTGAGAAACCTGCATTGGCTGCACCAGTGTAATTTCTGAACAGCAACAAACATGGCTTTCCAAAGCCACAGGAACTGGCTGTTAAAACAAGAGTCTTTGGAAGTTGGGAAGAGCTACAACTAAGGTGGCATTAAACATTTCCTTACACTCAAGGAGGGGCTATGTATATACTGTCTTCAGACTGGTCATTCCCACTTTGGCCCAAGTGCATCATAGATTGCTAGCATCTGATTCTTGGGTCAAGTACTGCATGATATGGAGATATAGGACTCGCCTGCCTGTATTTATGGCCTTGGAGACTCCTTGGCAGAGCTTGGAGCCTTCACGCTCAGAAACATGGGATTCTGGACTATACAGTGCTAGCAACACTTACCTGTTTGCCTACTTGGATGCCAGCTGAAACCCAAGGGGTTTCCTACTAGGGATGTTAACTACCGATTAATTTACTTACAAAAAAAAGAGTCTGGTAATACTTTAAAGACTAACAAAACATGTAGACCAGAGGTCTCCAACCTTTTTAAGCACGAGATCACTATTTGAATTTAAGTGCAATCCAAGATCTACCTCATATATAAATACCCTTGCCCCTCCTTCCTACCCCTTCTCCAAGGCCCTGCCACTGCTCCCTCCATACGCCCTCTTTTGCCCATCCTCACTCACTTTCATCAGCCAGGGACAGAGGGTTGGGGCGCAGGCTCTGGTCTTGAATTAAGGGATCTGGAGTGTGAGAAGGGCTCTGAGCTGCTCTTCGGGCAGGCAGATGGATGTAGGAGGGGGTTCTAGGTGCAGGCTTTGGGAGTGTGTTTGGATGCAGGGGTGCTCAGAGCTATGATAAGGGCTTGGGATACAGGAGGGGGGTTCATGACTGGGGTAGGAGTTTGGGATGTGGGCTCCATTTGGGCACTGCTGGTGGCTCCTGGATGGTAGTGCAGTGGGGCTAAGGCAGGCTCACCCGTGCCCTGAAACACTCCCTAAAGCAGCCAGCAAACTCCATCCCTAGTCCTGTTGTGCCCCCCCCCCGCTCTGCGGAGAAAGGATACAGAATGGGAGAGGGGGCACCCTGACATCAGCACCCCTCTTTTCCCTCCCCTGCCCTGCACAGAAATGAGAAGACTCCCGGGGGGGGGCAGCTCCAAGTAAAGGGCAGGAGATGCACAGCAGTGGGGGGGGGAGGGGGGAGAGAGAGGGAAGAGGGGCAGCTGAAGTGTAGGCACTTAGCCTCTTGGCCAAACCCATCAGGATCAACTGTCAGAGGCTCCAAGATCTACCAGTAGATCCCGATCTACTGGTTGGTGACCACTGATGTAGACGGTATCATGAGCTTTCGTGGGCACAGATAACCTGAGTGTTGGATGTCCAGAACCAAAATAAATGAGGGAGGCTCGTTTATTTGTGTTTTGGACATCCAATAATCCGGTCATCTGAAGAAGTGGTCTGTGCCCACAAAAGCTCATGATATCATCTACATATTTTGTTAGTCTTTAAAGTGCTACCAGATTATTTGTTGTTTTTAAAGTTTTTCTGTTACAGACTAACTCGGCTATCTCTCTGAAGCCAAGATTAATTTTCTAATCAAGTAGTCGATGGAATTTCTATCAACTAGTCAACAGGCACTTCTGCATTCCCCCTTTGAAATGTACAAGAGCCCCCAGCGGGGCTTAAACATTTGCTCATCAGATAGTTGACTAGTCTTTAACATCCTTATTTCCTACGCATGGACCACCACACTACATGGCAACACAAAGGGGGTTTGCCAGGGGACTAGAACCTAATAAACTGGACTGAGAAAGGGGAAATACACAGGTGCAAATTGTTGAATGAGAAAGAAATACACCGAAGTAGGATTAGGAAGTAACAGCTGAGATAAATACATCCAGGCCCAGGAGAAAAATGCAGCTGGCTCCATCTCCTGCTCTGACGTTTACCTTGTCCTCAATGATGGCTATAATATCGCCAACAGTTTCAAAGTCCAGCTCTTCGCCAGTATAGGAGACTGCAATGCCCATCTTCTCAGCTAGATCCAGGTCTTCTTTCCCATCCATGGTGTGATCTTTGGAAGGCCCAGCAGTACTGCCAATGCCACCTCCCAGACACTCCTTCTTGATGGAATCAATAATCATGGAGATTTCACTGCTGTCCATAGAGACCGTCACTGTGTGTGGATCAGACACTGCCTCCATGGAAACACAAGTGTCTGACTGGCTCCCTGGATAAGGATAAGAGTGACAACTCAGAGACCAATCAGGTGAAAGCCTGCCAGAATCTGTGACCACTAAAATGGAAAAGATCAGTAGCCTCTCTCCCATAGCCCAAGCCCACCCACAGCAGTTTGATCAAAAGAATAAAGAGACATACAGGGAAATTTACTTGTTATCCAACAACAGATGCAAAGCAGGAACCTAGTTCTTGCATCATGATGTAGTTAGCACACTGTGCCAACAGCCAGCCCACCCATCATATTCCCTTATAAACCATATCTGTCACCCATCCAGCGCCTCTCCTCAGAAATCCCATCTTCACCACCCATCTAGGAGTCAGCTTGTATGCCCACGCTCCCTCGTCCCCTTCTGGGAACAGTCCAGCTTCTGAGGTGAAGCAGAAGCCCTGGCTCACCTCCTCCTATCTGTAGAGCCCCAGGAACGCTCAGCATTCGGGTACTAAATCACCCACGAGTGCGCAGTTCAGGAACGCACCTGTCACTACGCTTTCTGGAGTTGCACTTGGTGGCACAACGGATGGTGCAGACAGTGTGGGCATCATGACAATGGTTGCCTGGGACACAGACTCTACAGGGGGTGGCAGGAGTTTAGCTGGAGTTTCGCTGGCAACAGCAGAAAAGGAAGCAAGAGGAGTGGTGAACTGTGCAGGACCAGCTTCTAGAAGCCGAGAAAGAGTAGGAGCACCTAAGAGTACAAGAGGGAGAAAGCACATAAGCAAGACACAATAGCCACTGAGCACTCCAATGCAATCACCAGACTCTTTACTGGCTGACTGCTCCCTCCTGGGGCCAAGATACTGTAAATTACCTAGAAGGCAAAAAGAGCCACCCTGGTATTCTGAGTCATAAATGCACGACCCTCTAAGAGCTTATCTCCACTACAGCTTATCCATCCTGCAGCAAATGATCCACCCAGAATCGATTTAGTGGGTCAAGTGAAGACTGACTAAATTGACTGCCTACCGCTCAGATGTCAAGTTAGGGGCAGCTTGTCAGAGTGATTCTCCAGTTGACCCAGCTTGGTGTGGACCTCATGATAAGTAGATCTAAGCTATGTCGACTTGAGTTAGCTACTAACATAACTCAAATTGTGTAACTTGGATTGACTTTTCCAGGTCGTATAGACCTCCCTTAGGTACGCAGTCTTAGCCAGGTTCACGCAGAAACTATGGTGACATCCTGTGTTTAGTGCAAGGACTGTCGAGGCTACCCCACACACTCAAAAGATGTTAAGAGCTGTTTTTTAAAAACTCGCTGCAAATAACCACATCGCAAAAACTAGGAAGAATGCAGTTCCTAGTGAACACAGCAGGAAGAATAAAAGAGGGAGATTCTCTTGGGTTTTCCCTGACGGCAGCCTTCTGGTTCAAGGGCTGCTATGCAGCTTAAGCCCTACTTCCAGCATGAATTTACTGAACCTCTTCGGCTCTAATGGCAGGATTCAGAAGATCAGACATTCAGAAAGCAGAATGGGAACGTGCATATTAGATAGGACAAAGCATGTATAAAAGGCACAGACCCTTCGGCTACAGAAAGCAGGAGCAACATATTAATTGGCAGAGGGCAGGAAGAAATCTTTCCATGGACATGTTGCTCTAAAACTGTTCACTACAGACATTTCTGCGTCTTTCTGTATACTTATTCACCTGGCCCCCAGCACCACAATAGCCAAGTACCTCACAACTATCCATAACAACTCTGAATTGATGCAAAGGGCAGATTAAATGACTTGCCTAAGTTTACAAGAAGCCCATAGCTGAGTCAGGTACTCGATCCCGGCTTCCTAGCCACTCAACTGCCCTTCCTAACCTGAAGCTTCCAGTGTTTGGCATTGTTAGAGACAAGAGATCAGAATACATAGACCACCCTGGGAACTCCTATCATCCCATGTTTTTGCAGCTCCTCTCTCTGCCAGGATAAATTCCAATTAATCTCTTAATGGAATGCGAGGAGCAGACAGACTAGATGTCTTCAATCCTATTCTGAAAAAAGCTTATTATAGAACAGTCTTAAACTACCTTAAGTCCCCCAAAAGAGAGAACCATGACCAGACAGTTTGTTTTTGTTACCTGAAGCGGCAGGGGATGCAGGGATAGCACCAGATGCCAACTGCATTTCCCCACCATGCAGCACTGGAAGAACCCCTCCTACCTCTAGGAGGACTCCTGAGCTATTCATGTGACCAGAAGCCACTGCCATCTCACTTTCACCAACCTGCCAAAGGAAGAAAGAGATGAAGCTCCTGGACTGGAGATATATTTACATCACTGATTCTCCTCTAGAAATGCAACCGCATGAATATATTCACTAATCTGAGGAACAGAGCCTCTTTTACACACTGCAGTCCTGTCCAGCCCGACTGAGGTGAATCATGCTTGCACCCCAACATGGCTGTTTCAAAGTAGTTGACATTCATTTGAAGCAGATGCCGTGTTGCTTAGAAGTTAGACTGAGTGGGACTTTGCTCTGGAGCCTCCAGCCAAGGATCCCAAGTTGCTTTACAAGTGTCAGTGCAGTTAGTCTCACAACCCCGAAAGTGGAAGGGAAATAGGCTCATTTTGCAGATAAAGGGAAAGAAACTTGATCAAGTTAATGCGAGTCAACGAGCGACTGAGAATAGATAGCAAATGGCACTGTTAATGCAAGCACCCCCTGGAATATGCCTCAAACTGCCACGTCTAATCTGTTTTCCCCAGATCTGAAGGTGGCATACTGTTGGTCCATATCTCCAGAGAACTGTGTGGAATAGCCATTCAAGCCAACTGCATTTCTGCAAGTGATGAGGGATGGCAGTGAAACAGCAGCAACACCTGCCTCTAATAGAGAAAGGAGTAAGACAACTCAAAGCCTTTCACTTTGGTGTGAGCCAAACGCCTCCCCACCCATCCGAAATCCTAAGCCTCACCAGCACCATCTATATGAGAGACAGTTTTTAGATGTTTCCCATATTAACATCTTTTCAGCTTCACTAGGATAAACATTTTAGGAATCCTAGAGTAGACAGGCTGAGCCATCAGTTTCCATTGCTGACCCCATTTTCGGAACTGATCTAAGAAACAAGTTACTGAAGAGTGCAGCTACTGACTGCCTCTCTACCAATAAGGCTCCCAACATCACTAATACCAGTAGGGTTGAACTGGCAATCGCAACAATGGTGATTTTAAGGGACATGAGCCATTTAGGGCTAAGTCCAAGATCGAACAAACCTGTCTGTACTGTGGTCACAATTTTTTAATACATAAAGGTCATTTATTTGACCTCCCTATTTACAAGTTAGCCTGCCTTAGCTGAAAATTAAAATTTGACTTGGGCTCAGCTGCAGATAAGCAGTGTCAGCCCAAAGAGAAGCAGATACAAAATCAAATCTCCACGTAGACTAGGGATTTTGTTCTGACCTTCCTTCTGAGTGCAGTGTCAATCAACTGTACAGTCAGCTACTCCAACTCCTCAGGTCCCAAAGGGTCAGTTAGCTTTCAGAGTTATTTGACATGTTCACACATGAATTCACAATACCACAAGGAAAGAGTACCACCTTTGTAGCTCATGGGGTTTAATTATAGTTTTAAAATTTTCACTGTGCAGGAATCCCTTTGCAGCTCTCCTATTCAGTGAGAGAGTCGGGAGCATAAATTCATGAATATGTTTATAAATGCGAGCAGAGAGCTCCATACCAGCCTGGGGCTTGTGGGGAGAAGGCTGCCCTTCTTCAGTAACTCCGAGAGCAGAGGAGAAGGAGGCGGAGTTGCTTTCTGTCCTAGCATCTTTTTCTGGGGTGAATCATCAGTGACTGGGGTTATGGGGGCATCCAGGGGAGCAGAGCCTGGAGGGGTATCAGGGATCCCAATGAAGGAGGCAACTGGGGTGCTGGGCAATGTCCCTGGAGTTACCTGAGAAAGAGAAAAACCATACTGTTCAAAGCCACACCTTCGCCATTCTGACTAGACCCATGTATTCCTTCCCCCAAGGCCACTGACCCAGCACAGCCCAGGGACCTCCTTCATTCATTCACTGCACCTGCTGTAGGCACGTGCCTTCAGCCCTTTCACTCCTGTTATGCAGGTTCTTCGTCCCAGACCCTGCTCCATTACCTCATCACAGACACTGAAGGGAAACTGTATCTTGGCTGATGCTGCACACAGGCCACATTACAGCACTAAGGTAGGGGAAAGACCAGCAAGGTAAGGGGCCCTCCCGAGCTGCACAGAGCCCCCCATTCCCCGCTGCTTTCTCTCACCATGGGAAGCATCATTACCCCTGGACTGGTCTCCTCCACAGCTTGCTGAGACAAGTCCCCCAGAACATAGTCCCTTCCGGGAGAGGTTGAACCTGCAGGAGAGCGAACCATCACACCGGTCAGCCTTCGCGGGGGGTTCTTAACTGCCTGGCGAGCTGGAAGAGAATGGAAAGGAAGTGAGAGCTCAAAGCTCCAGTTCTTGGAAACTCCCTTGGAAGCAGTTCTGCTTCTGACCTAGCCGTTCCCACCCAATCAAGCACCTCATTTACAGTCACCAGCACAGGTCACTGAATGCAACTCCTGCACCACATCAAGGCTAACCATCCTACACCATAACCCGAATGAATGGCTGATGATCTCCGCTCTGAACCTGCCTACTAGCAAGGTCTCCACAACCTCCTCTAGCACCAGTTCCATGGCTGAATTGTTCCAAGAGCCAAGAATTGATGGCCAATATTTAACTCACATTCCTGCTGCTGCACTTCCAGGTATGAATGCACATTTTATCCCCCACAACCAGCAAGTCTCTTATTCCTGGGCTACTTCTAATGTCCCTTATGAGGCCATTCCCCTGCTTCGTCTCAGGTGCTTTTTCTGCAAAGCAATGCCCCCTTGCCTAACTGTCCATTTTTACTCTATGGGTTCCTTGCTGAATTTTCAGGTTACCTTTAACAACATGAAAATTGTGTGCAGCCCTCTCTCTCCTAACCCTGAACCCAGGAGAGCAGAGTACCCAGACCTTTCCAACCCAGATCTCTGCAGGTTCCTCCCTTTCTCAGGGCTAGATACTACTCAGTCTTAAATTCTCCCCAGAGCTCCTCTGGGGGAGGTGGGAGGGAGATAAGGGGAAGGGAGCAAGCAAACAGTCCCATCTTACCCTGATAAGCAGCATCTGTAGCCTTCCTCTTCACCTCTGCCTCCTCCTCTTCCATTTTTTTCTTCCTAAACAAAATAAACAAAGTACTTGGTCACACAATGCCCCTGGGCCTCAAAACAGATCTGGTGACTTCAAGGACCAGCAAGTCACTTGACCCACTGTCTCCATTTCAATAAGGCACCCCTGTTAGCTGAAGCCCAATTTCCCTGAGCAAAGGGGCAGTCAGGCTCCAGTCAGTGTATGAGACACATTCCAGAAAGCCTCACTCTCAGCTCTACATCCAAGGAGACGATGTGAACAAGACGCTGCAAGCTTTCACCAGGCTCCTTATACTGGAGAACTCCAAGAGACAATCCTTGTTGGCTGGCACCCCAAGCCAAATTTAACCAGTCAGCGCATCCATCCAGCTTAGCTCTTCCCCCAAAGCCTGGGAGTGCAATGACTGAGAGGGAGTAGGGAATACCCCCAAGCCCAAGGAATCTGAGAAGTACAATCTCGGGGGGAGTTGGAATAGAGAAATAATAAGATAACCCACACCACAATGTCATTGCACAGCTCCTCCAGTCTGCTATCCATGTGCCCAGCCTGGATCAGCTCTGAATCCTTCTTCAGCTGTCTGGAAACAGACACAGCTCCACCTCAGCTACTTTATCATTTAGTAACACATCAAATCTGCAATGTATACTCTCCATTCCATCCACTCTCCCCTGCTGCACACTCTGTCTCAGGGCAGTCCCTGAGTGTAACCCCTCTACAGCAGAGCTGACAGCTTTCACGCACCCCGGGCAAGGTGTGCATGTGTGTGGGGAGATGGGGTTTTGCTCCATGCTCACAGATGGTTGGGGTCTCATACAGAAGGGATGGGACAAGTGCAGCCAGCCCTGTGTACCGCCCAGAGCGCAGTGCACCCACTCCAGCCCTCCGAGCTACACAGAATGTGCTGCATTCCAGCGGTGATTTAAAGGATATGGGAATCTGGCCACTGCTGCCACACCAGGCCCTTTTGCATGGCTGGATCCTGGGGGCAAGTACCTCCTTCCTCCCCACCACTGGTAGGCCTGCCTCTCTAATAAGTACCTATACTTCTCCTGTGTTTCTTTGATCATTTTCTTCAGCTCCTCAACTCGCTCTGCTGTCAGTTTCCGCACGATGACATCTTCCACAGTTTCCACAACCTCCCCTTTCTCACCACGTTTTCTCCTACAGAACAAGGACAGGATAATGATAATAGCACCAACTGTAGGAACCCCAGTCCTCCTATAAACACCATCAAGGGCCAGCATAAGCGTCCTAGTTCAGAACTTGGGTCTATGAATAGCACAGATTGAAACATTTCAGCCTAAACGGTTGCAGTGTTAATACAGAGGAAAGAATAGGAGGTTCAGTTGCTCCTCCCTACATAAAGAGCAGCTTGTAGAGAGAAGGGGAAAAAACTGCACTCACTGGATAACATGCACTGATTTTTTATACACTTAAATTACTTTCTTATTTTGGGCTGTAGTTTTATGCATACAGCTTTTGTTTTACAAGGTGTAATGCATGGGATCTCAATGGTTTCTGTAAAGGGAAATCATGCCTTACTAATCTACTAGTTCTTTGAGGAGGTCAAACATGTGGACAAGGGGGATCCAGTGAATATAGTATACTTAAATATCCAGAAAGCCTTCTACAAGGTCCCTCACCAAAGGCTCTTAAGTAAAGTAACTTGTAATGGAATAAGAGGGAAGGTCCTTTCATGGATTAGTAACTGGTTTAAAAGGCAGGAAACAAAGGGTAGGAATAAACGGTAAGTTTTCAGAGTGGAAAACTAGAGAAAGGGGTAGACAGTGAGGTGGCAAAATACGCAGATGATAATAAACTGCCCAAGATAGTTAAGACCAAAGCAGACTGTGAAGAGCTTCAAAAAGATCTCACAAAACTAAGTGACTGGGCAACAAAATGGCAAATGATATGTAATGTTGATAAATGTAAAGTAATGCACACTGGAAAAAATAATCCCAACTATACATACAATATGATGGGGACAAATTTAGCTACAACTACTCAAGAGAGAGATCTTGGGAGTCATTGTGGATAGTTCTCAAAACATCTCCTCAGTGTGCAGCGGCAGTCAAAAAAGCAAATAGAATGTTAGGAATAATTTTAAAAGGGATAGAGAATAAGACAGAGAATATCTTACTACCTCTCTATAAAACCATGGTATGCCTACATCTTGAATACTGCATACAGATGTGGTCACCTCATCTCAAAAAAGATATATTGGAATTGGCAGGGCTTGCTGAGCCACGGCGAGCCCTGCTCGCCAGGCACTCTGTCAGACGTTCTGCACATGCACAGATCACCCGAACCCGGCTCTTCCGGGATGGAATCTACTCGCCACAGGCGAGTAGATTACATTGATTGTTGAGCTCTGGGCATTGGAAAAGATTCAGAGAAGGGCAACTAAAATGATGAGGGGTTTGGAATGGGTCCTATATGAAGAGATTAAAAAGACTTGGACATTTTATCTTAGAAAAGACTGAGGGGGGGGGGAGATATGATAGAGATCTATAAAATAATGACTGCTGGAAAAAAATGAATAAGGAAAAGTTATTTACTTATTCCCACAATATAAGAACTAGGGGTCACCAAGTGAAATTAATAGGCAGCAGGTTTAAAAGAAACAAAAGGACGTTTTTCTTCATGCAGTGCAGAGTCAACCTGTGGAACTTCTTGCCAGAGAATGTGGTGAAGACTAGGACTTAAACAGGATTAAAAAAAGACCTAGATAGATTTAGGGAGGTTAGGTCCATCAATAGTTATTAGCCAGGAGGGGTAGGAATGGTATTCCTAGCCTCTGTTTGTCTGGATATGGGTGACAGGAGAGGGATCACATGAGGATGATCTGTTTTGTTTCCTCTCTCTGGGGCATCTGTATTGGCCACTGTCGGCAGACAGGATACTGGGATAGATGAACCTTTGGTCTGACCCAATATGGCCTCTCATGTTTTTAAGGCTTTGTTGCAAAGCTATTCTGGTGCAATACTAATGGCATATATTTTATAAAACACCAACTTGTTTAATATTAATATACTATCAGGATGAAACTAAGTTACGTTATCTTTCTAACTGGATTGCAACTACCCTAAAATACTACTTTGGGGAGCTCTGCTGGGAATTGTAGCCCAGGTAACTAAGAAGCCCTACAATGCACTATATTTGGGCTCTCAAATTGTGGGTCAGGACCCCAAAGTTGCTCATGATCTATTTCAGGGCAGGCTTAGACTTCCTGGGGCCATGGGCTAAAGTCAAAGCCAGAGCCCCACCTTCTGGGAACGAAGCCCAAAAACCCTGGGTGACAGAGCTCAGATTACAGGGCCCCTCCTTGGGTCTGAAGCCAATGGGCTTCAGCTTGGCCCCACCCCACCAGGAGGGTAGGGCTTGGGCTTCAGGTTTGGCCCCCAGTCTGGAGCAGTGGGCTATGGGGGGAACTCAGGCTTCAGTCGCCCCTCCTAGGGTAATGTAGTAATTTTTGTTGTCAGAAGAAGGACACTGCAGTATGGATGTTAAATATCAATTAATTGAATAGCTGAATAACCTCATGAATTTGTATCGGTTACTTGACTATTCTATAGTCTCGGTGGCAGGGCTGGCAGTCATCCGGCCCCACTCCTGAGGAGCCCCCTGCCACTCCATGCTGCTGCCTCCGAATCAGAGGAAGCAGCATGGAGTGGCAGGGGGCTCCTCAGCAGTATCAGGCGGGAGCTGCTCTGATAGAGGAGCCAGTTTAAAAACCAGCTCCCCTTGCTGCGGCCAGTGATGCTGCCTCTGATACAGGGGTGGCAGCAGTCCCTGTCCGGGGATAGAGAGGGTGTCTGAGCTCCTGGACCCAGCGTGAGCTGGAACTGAGCCAAGCTGCCTGCCTGCCTACCTCCTAAAACACTTTAAATGCAAAGTTTCAGTGCCGGTAGGTCCTGGACTGCTGACCAGCCTGCTAACAAATTTACTGGTGTGGGGGGAGGGGGAAAAATGCATGTAGTCTATAGCATTAACCTATAAGCTTTCGCTTAACAGTTAATTGACTACACTATTACATCCCTACTGTGCAGTGCACTTTGAGAACTCCTACACCTTAAAGGTTGCAGGGAGTGAGGTATATGAATGAATGACACCATTTCAGGAATAAACATTACCAGGGCTCGCAGAGCCGCGGCAAGCCCCGCTCGCCTGCCATGCTGTCTGGCGATCTGCGCATGCGCAGATCGCCCGGACCCAGCTCTTCCAGGTTGTAATCTATTCGCCATGGGCGAGTAGATTACATAGTTTGTCGAGCCCTGAACATTACAAATATCAGCTACAGAAATTTTTAGAATTGAAAGCATTTAGACCTCTAAAGTAGGAGAATGGGTGAACAGAAAGAGCATTCCAAGTGTGTATTCCTCAGCTGCTCTTCCCTTGGAAACAGTCACCCTTCTTATTCAGATACCACACTCAGATTTCCACGTGCCTGTCTTTGACAGTATTGGCAAATGCACAACCAGATAAACTGCTGAGCCCTCCAACAGCTGCTTCAGAGATCACATGCCTCATTCTTTGCACTCACTTGGGGGTCTCTGTGGTCTCCAGAAGCTCCGAATATTGAGATGCACAGTGCTAAAAAAATGCAGAGGGAGTTAGAGCACACAGAGAACAGTAATCACAGACAATGGTATCAGAGAAAGCTCATGTAGGACTGGGATCTCCTCTTCAAAGATCTAATGCCCACAGGGTGTGTTCTGAGATATGGATGGGGACACAATTGCACTCACTGAAGTCAAATCTATGACTGCAAGTGAGCTTAATGTACCAGGGCTTACTCTACCCTCCACTCTGACCTGTCAAAGAAAAGAAAAGCCTCGCTTAATAACATATTCATCCAAAAAAGGTAAATATTACAGTTACAAGCAGAAACTGCAGGATATTCTCAGAGTAGTGGGTTGGCGAGAACTATGCCAAGACCAGTTCTGCATAGGGATAACTGGTACTAGGAGAATGGCAATATTAAAAAAGTGACTCCATGTCTCCCTCAGATGAACAGCTTCCTCCCCTGATATCTCAAGTTACTGATCTTTCAGCAGCCATACCCCCAGACGGCAGTCTTGGCAAGAGCTGGATTCCTCTTCCAAAGCATCTTACCTTCTGAGAAAACCAGTCAGGTGGGCGGCCAGGTTCAGCAAAGGGCTTGATAGCTCTGCTGACAGATACCCTGCAAGAAAGAGCAGGTAAATGACCAGAAACCTGCCTTCCTCTCCACACCAACCCACAGGGGGGAGGATGCTTGCGCAGTGACGGACCCATCACACAGGTAATGTGCAGAACTTTCCCAGTTGCTTCCGGGGGTAAGTGCTGCAGCAGCGTTACTGGTTTGGACAGACCCAGTGCACATCGTGCGCTCCCCGGCCTGTTAGCAATGCAAAGCGCAGGGCACCCTGCCCCCTGCGCACAGCGGCTGCCTTGCCAGGGGACAAGGGCTCGCAGCCGGCGCGCTACCGTTAGGGGCCTCACTCACCAGTTCTGGTCCCCGCTGCGCATGACAGAGGAGGCGAGGCAGAGCTTCTCCCGCACGGACCAGGGCTCGGTGGGGCCGGCGCCCAGCAGCTTGTGCTCTGGCGGCAGAACCAAGAGGCTCAAAGGCTGCAGCACACCCCACACCCCACGGAGCCCCGCCCCTCACACCGCGGAGCCCCTCCCCACACCCCGCACGCACGGAGCCCCGCCCCTCACCCCGCGGAGCCCCTCCCCACACCCCGCCCGCGTGGAGCCCCGCCCCTCACACCGCGGAGCCCCGCCCCATACCCCGCACGCGTGGAGCCCCGCCCCACACCCCACAGAGCCCCGCCCCACACCCCGCACGCGCGGAGCCCCGCCCCACACCCCACGGAGCCCCGCCCCACACCCCGCACGCGCGGAGCCCCGCCCCTCACCCCGCGGAGCCCCTCCCCACACCCCGCACGCGCGGAGCCCCGCCCCTCACCCCGCGGAGCCCCGCCCCACACCCCGCACGCGTGGAGCGCCGCCCCACACCCCGCCCCACACCCCGCACGCGTGGAGCCCCGCCCCACACCCCGCACGCGTGGAGCCCCGCCCCACACCCCACAGAGCCCCGCCCCACACCCCGCACGCGCGGAGCCCCTCCCCACACCCCGCACGCGCGGAGCCCCGCCCCTCACACCGCGGAGCCCCGCCCCACACCCCGCACGCGCGGAGCCCCGCCCCTCACACCGCGGAGCCCCTCCCCACACCCCGCACGCGCGGAGCCCCGCCCCTCACACCGCGGAGCCCCGCCCCACACCCCGCACGCGCGGAGCCCCGCCCCTCACCCCGCGGAGCCCCGCCCCCCAATACTCCCGCCTGCCCGCGCGCAGAAACCCGAACAGGCTCGCGCCCCTCGCTCACTCCCAGGCCCGGCCGCCATTTTCCTCGCTAGACCCCGGCCGGGGGCGAGGGCAGAAGCGCAAAGCTCGCCGGGAAACACGCCCTGTTCCGTGAGCTCACCTTGCCCCGCCCCAACCTCGCTTTGAGGCCCCCCTGTGATTGGCGGAAGCGCTGCGCGCGCTCTGATTGGCTGAGTCGGCGGACCGCGAGGTTTGAACAAAGACAAGACGGAATCACCACGGATCCGAAGTGAGCGGAGGGGGAGGGGGGCGAGCGGCGTGGGGGGGCTATGCCGGCGGGGGGGTGACCGGAGGGGGGGCTGTGAGGGGGGGCTATGCTGGCGGGGGGGGCTATGACGGAGGGGGGGGGCGAGCGGCGTGGGTGGGCTATGCCGGCGGGGGGGTGACCGGAGGGGGGGCGAGCGGCGTGGGGGGGCTATGCCGGAGGGGGGCGAGCGGCGTGGGGGGGAGCACGGCTGGACTCGAAGGGTGTTGGGGGAGGAGGCGTAACATGGTTGTGGGGCGGGTCAGAGTGGGGGGTGCGTTGGGGGGGGAGGAGCGTGCCATGGGGCTGGGCATGCAGTCGAGCTGATCTTATTTGTGCCCCTTTCCTGCAGAAGCCACCTGTGGGGACCATGGCCCAAGAACTCCTCTCCCCTCTGGGGCTGCTGTGTGGGGAGGAGGTCACAACCTCGCCCCTGCTCGAGTCCACGGCAGCAGAGCTGGGGGCTGGCTTGCGCAAAGACCTGCTGTCCGATTTCTCTGCTATTTCCCCAAACCTGAGGGGCTCCGAGCAGGTGAGGGTTGCAGTATGGTGCAGTGGTAAAGCTGTTACAGCTGCTTAATGCTTTTGAAGCTTTGGTGTTATCACCCCTACCAGCCAGGGCTCCTGGCTAGACCACCATGCTTCTTGTATGTAGACCAGGGTTTCCCAACCTATGGGTTGGGACCCAAATATGGGTGGCCAATGCATTTCAAAAGAGTTGCCAGGTGTCTACCCAGGTGCCTCACCTTCTCCCCCCATTTTTGAATTGTCTTGGGCCACCAAATCTTCCTGAATTGTCAAGATGGGTCCCCATCTGGAAAAGTTTAGGAACCACTGATGCAGACAAAGACTACAGGTATGGGTCAGTGATACAGCCACTTTGCCAGGTTTATTGCCTGGCCTCAAGGCGTAGTTCTAATGCATTAGCACAAATGCCCCATGGCAAGTCACCAGAAGGAATTTTTGTTTTTCTTTTGGCTGTACACAGATACTCAAACGTTAATAGACTGGGACAAGCAACTTACATACCACCATGTATGCTTTATGATATTATTACCTCCCCATGTTCCTGATACCTCAGATAAGATCTTATTTTGTCAAATCATCTTTTTAGTAGTAGATTGAGATGTTTGCATACTACCATTTTGAAATGCTTTAATGTAAATATTTAGTGCCTAATAATTTTTAAAAATGCCTGTTTTAGCAATGCTAGTAGCAACTTAGACAAATGTATGCACTAGGCAGTAATCCTGTAAGCATTTGCTTTAATACTGCACCAGGCCTACTACTCCAGGCACTCTTTATCTAGCCCTGTGGCTCTCAACTGGTGGTCCACAGGAACGTTGTCCAAAGTCCATGAAAATGTTTTGATTGGCCTAGTGGTCTGTGGACTGAAATGAGTTGAGAACCACTGTGGCTGATGGGAGGGTACTACACTTTGAGCTTTGGCTTGTTCTCTGTACTAATGGGCAAAGATACCAGCCCTACAGAGAGGGAACCAAGCCAGAAGTCAGCTGGAGTCGGAGTCCAGGAACTAAGCCAGACATTTGTAACTTATATGATGCAAGTGTTCACAATTAATATTAAGTAACTAAGATAAGGGTGTATCAAACCCAACTCAGGTTTCGGGTTCAAATCTCTCAGTTGGTTTGCGAAAACGTATTTAGCAGAGGACCACGAAAGTAACAGCCAAATTATGCAGCCAAAATTTGCTTCATTACCTTTTCTTTTTAATAAACAGACATGCGCTTACACTTACCCAAATGCTACTCTTTTACTAATGATACTGTTATCCTCTCACTCAAAGATAAAATAGTGAATTGAAGGGTGATCAGTCCACTAACAGTGAAGTACAGCCTCATAACCCTGGAAACTCACAGTACCTTGTTGATCACTGGGGCTCCCTGCAGTTTAGCAAAGCTTCTTCTTGGATGCTGTAATATAATTAAAGAGTTCTTTATCATAATTCTATTTCCACCACCACCTTGTTACCTTTTTTTATTGCACACTATTTAAATCAACATTTGTGCCAATGTCCTTCCCACACTATCAACTTAGACAGTATTTTAATACATTCATGATTCTCGAAAACATTCTAATCAAAACATCATTCTGGGTCAAGCACTTGCTAACTTTTATTTTCTCATGAAACTTAGTCTCCAATTTATCTCTAGCTTTCTCACATGGCAACTTCTGTTCTTCGAGTGATTGCTCATGCCGTTTGCAAGTAGGTGTGCACGCATCACGTGCACAGTCGTCAGAAAGCTCTTCGCCAGCAATACTCGTTGGTCAGCTGTGGAGTCCCCTGGAGTGGTGCCACTACAGTGCTGTATATAAGCCACTGCCCCTATGGTGCTGTATATAAGCCACTGCCCATCCTCTCCTCACTCATTTCCTTCTTACAGCCAGTGAGGTTGAAGCTTCCTTTCTCTTGCCTTGGGCAAGCCTTTCCCTAGCTCTAATGTCTTGTAGTTATTCCATCATTAGTTAAGTGCTAATTATATCATGTAAATAGCTTTTTCTTTTTAGTGGGGAGTAGTCCCATCCTCCCCTCCCCCAGGGACTGAGGCATGCCTTGCTCCCAGGGTTTTAAACCACACGCTACTTGCCAGAAGTCTATGCCCATGGGAGACTCTCACAACTCTTGTCTCAAGTGCTTAGGGGAGGCACATCACATGGACAAAGGGGTTACCATCCTTTAGATTCAGACTCCTGATTCCACCACCAGCCAGTGCAGCCTGGCCCAGTGCCAAAACAGACATCCTCAGTGTGGGACAGCATTGCTGAAGGATTCTGCTTTGAAGACTCCCTGGCACCGGCATTCCCTGGATCCTAAAGGGGTGGAGCAACATCTCAGCATTGTTCACTGCTCCCCAATGCCGTCTAAGAGGCAGCATCGGCTGGAGGGGGGGGAAGGTCACCTACAACTAAGGCTGATACGGCCAGGAGAGTGCATCCTGAGCCTGGAAACTCTGCGGTGCTTAGGGAACAGCCCATGCTGTTGAGTCTGGTGTCTGTGGACTCCCCAAAACGAGCAAGAGCAGCTGGACATTGGAGTCATTCTCAGGTCTTTGCCCCCCTTCCAGGGGTGGCTCAGCCTGCAGACTGTCTGCAGGAGACCCCTTCTCTGTGACTAGGACAAGAGTCGGTTGTGGTGCAAAGGCTGGAAATGGGCTCGAGTGGGTGATTCCAATGCAGGTCACAGAACTGCGGCAGTCAGCCTTGCCTGCAGGACAAATGCATTTCGGTTCTAGCAGAAAACACCAGTGCTGTTTGTTTTATATCAAACAGGGTGGTGCTCACCCCTCCCTTGTGTCACAAAGTCCTCAAGTGCTCACAAAATACACCCGAAGGCCTTGTATCTGCCTGGTACTCAGAACGAGTTGGCCTGTCAGCTCAGCAGATCCTTTTGCTGCACCAGTGGTCACTTCCAGAGGCAGGGGTCTCCCCGGAAAGAACTCTTTGCAATGTGCCAGAACAGGAAGTGCCAGAGCTTTTGTTCTTTCCTCGGTCACCGCCTGGGTGCTCTGGCAGATGCCTTCCTCGTTCCATGGAAAGGTGGCAGTTTTCACCACTTCCCTCATCCCCAAGGTCCTGCTCACGATCTGTCAGGACAAGGCGTGGGTGATCCTGGTAGTTGCGGTGTGGCCCAGATGGCACTGGTTCATGTTTCTAGAGCTGTTGGTGGACATGCCTCTTCCTGTGCCCCGATCCAGAATCTGCTCACTCAGGATCACAGTCATCTTCAGCATCCCAGCCCGGAGTCCCTCCATTTCACAGCCTGGATGCTCCATGGTTAAATGTGCGGGAGCTGCCATGTTCGGTGGCAGTGAAAGAGGTTCTTCTAGGCAGCAGGAAGCCGTCCACACACACTCTACTTTGCCAAGTTGGAAGAGAGTTTTTTTTGTGGTTGCTTTAAAAGGGCATTCAACCTGGGGAAACATCTATCCCTGTTGTTCTGGACTACCTTCTTCCACTAAAGCACCAGGCCTGGCAGTGGCTACAGAGAGAGTGCACTTGACTGCTGCGTGTTTATTGATCAAGTGGTGAGCCATTTCCTGAAGGGCCAGGACAGACTTTATCCCCATGTGAGACAGCCAATGGGACCTCAGTCTTGTGCTGTCCAAATTGATGGGCTTGCCCTTCTAGCCTCCAGCGAGGTGCTGCCTCCTCTCTCTCTCTCTTGGAAAGTGGCCTTTCTAGTGGCTTTTGTCAGCCAGAACAGTTTCTGACCTTAAGGCTTTGACGTTCCAACTGCCTTATGCAATTTTTATAAGGATAAGGTTCAGTTTAGGCCACACCAGCATTTTTGCTCCGGAGGTTTCAGATTTTCATGCTAACCAGGACATTTTTTGCTGGATTTTTTTATCCAAAGCCAGATGGGTCAGAGTGCGCATGTCACTCCTTGGATGTCAGGCATGCCCTTGCCTGCGATCTGGAACGTGCTAAACCATTCAGGAAATGTATCCGACTCCTTGTTTTCATTGCTGACAGAATAAAGGGTCTCACTATCACCTCCCAGAGGATTTCTTCTGAGATCACAACTTGTATTAGCGCCTGCTACAGTCTCTCCAGAATCCTAGCTCCACTGCTGACTGTACAGTCTTCACAGGTGCAGGCTTCACCACCATCTGGGCCTATGTGCCGATCCAGGATTTTTTAGGGTTTATATCTCACTACGCCATTTATCAACATGCCAGAAATGATACTGCTTTCAGGAGAGCAGTGCTTCAATCTGCAACTCTGTGATCTCTGACCCCTCCGCCAGAGAACTGCTTGGGAGGTCACCTGCTTGGAATCGACATGAGCAATCCCTTGAAGAAGAAATGTCTGTCTGCCTTTGGTAACTGTTACTCTTTGAGGTGTGGTGCTCGTGCCCATTCCAAGACCTGCCTGCGTTCCCTCTGTCAGGCTTTTCCGGCAAGAAGGAACACAGCAGGTGAAGGCTCAGCACCATAAAGGCCCCACTCCAGGGGGCTCCACAGCTGGCTGATGGGTACTGCCAGAGGAAAAAATCTTCCTACGACTCTGCACATGGCATGCTCACACACTTACTTGGGAGGGGCATGAGCAACACAACTGTTGTTCTGTAAGATGTTATGTGAAAGGTAAGCAACTGCTTTTTCTTGCTCCTATACACTTATACCCAGAACCTAACTTCTCCTTATTTCTTCATCTAAACCAGAGCCAGAGTCGAGAGATCAAACATGAATCAGGCCCAATACGCCCGCCAGTCAGTCATGAAGTTGCTTAGTCAACTTCCTGTGCCTCCTTCTGGTTTAAATAGTATGGTCAGGCCAATTGATGGGGCCTGTCATTGTAGCCAGGCAGGATGCCTCTGGGGAAAAGGGGAGGGATGAGAGTTCAGCTAGTCTCTCACTTCCGGTACTGCTGGAGAAGCTGCCTCCTGGTGGCCCAAGAACCAGCTGGAAGTGCCTGAGCAAGCTCCTGTTTTGAAACTTCTGGAGCAAGTGCCACTGAAGTGTCCAGAGGCTTCTGAGGCATGTTTCATGAGCTGCCTGTGCCCTGCGATGGTTCCCATTGGTGCACTGAGCTTGACAGAATTGTCTGGTACTTCCACTGACTGATACCGCTCACCTGTTGGGCTTCTGCAGACTGCCCCTGAGGACAATGGGAAAGTGAAGGTGTATCTGAGAGTCCGGCCCCTGAAGCCATCTGAGCTGGAGAAGCAGGAGGATCAGGTGAGAACCTTGGGCCAAGCAGGAGCTGCACGTGGGCAACAGAAGAATCCGTTTCCCCGTCCTACTGGGAACGGGGGCTTGTGCTGCACGTGGAGGATTCCACAACCTGCTGGGTTTGTGGTAGTCATGGGTGGGAGGGAGCTTTGTCTTTTGAGCCGTTGTGGTGAGGGAGCTTTGTTTGTACCTTAGGGCTGTGTTTGTATTGAGAATTCGGAGACGCTGCTTCTGAGAGCGCCTCAGGACTCTTTCACCATGCGGAGCACTGCCCGGGGCATAGGCCAGGCAGTACATAAATTCACCTTCACCAAGGTAGGTGCTCAGGCCTGGACCACTGGAGAGGTTTAAAGAAACATGTAGCTAAGTGTACTGGAACAGCGTAACTGGCAGCCTGTGACTGAGATGGCTGGCAGGGGAAGGGCAGCACTGAAATAGCAGTGGGTGCTGCAGCCAAGGGCAAGAGGCCTCTTTCGTGTCGTCCGTGCTCCCCTGTGGCGTGTGTGGTTGCAGATCTTTGGAGCGACAGTGGGGCAGAAGGCATTCTTTGATGAAACGATGGGGGAAGTTCTGAAGGATGTACTTCATGGGCAGAACTGGCTGGTTTACACCTACGGCATCACCAACTCTGGGAAGACGCACACCATCCAGGGTAAGAAGCGCCTATTGTGACGGTTTGGTGAGGTCTGCCTCTCAGTGCTCAGCCTGATGCTGTTCTCTTGTCCAGGGAGCAGCAAAGATGGAGGGATCCTGCCTCGCTCCCTAGCTGTCCTCTTTAACAGTGTGGGGGAGCAGCTGTACCAGGCTATGGATCTGAAGCCCTCGCTTTCCAGTGAAGTGACCTGGCTGGATAGCAAACAGGTGCATCAGGAGGAGACCAAGAAGCTGACCTTGCTGTGCGGGGGGCTGCGGGAGGTGAGTGCCCCTTCTGGGTATGTCAGGGCAGGGGTATGAGCACATCGGTCGTGTCACTCATGCTGGCCATGGTTTTCCAGGAGGAAATGCTGACTCCACGGCAGGGGAGCCACAGTACTGAGTCCCAGGTCCAGGCTACCACAAGTGCCAGTTCTGATAGTGGGGTTGGAGGACTCTCTTCTACCAGCCAGTCAAGCAGCCTACTGGAAGGTACCTCCAGGGCACTGCCCTCCTATGCCAGCCATTTTTGGATTGGGAGGAGTGGATTTTGCACCCTTGTTGTCGGGTAGATGTGCTGTGGGACGGGCAGTAAGGCCGCTGCAGTCTGGGGCTCACTGTTTCTTTGGGGGGGTGGGATTCTGTGGGGAATTTGGCTGTGACTCTCTCTCTGCTCTGTGCATTGCCTGTCAGCTGGGGGCAACGCATTGACATGTCCCTCCCCCTTTCACGGGGCTCCCTATGTGAGCAGCTGAGCGTTGCACCACATCCCACCAGTTGATGGCTTGGGCTCTGTCAGACTACCAAGGAATAAGTGTACAGGCACCAATGAAAGCATTTGTCCCCTAGTCTCATCTGACAGACTTGAACACCCGGAGACAAGGCATCTTGGGTAACCGGGACCAAAGCCACAGAGATATACAGTCTAAAGGTTATGTTCCCTCATTGCCCCAAATCAGGCAGGGCACGAAGGAAGTTCTTGACATGGGAAATAAGTGCTAAGGAGATATTGAGCATGTCCTGGTGGGAAGTCCTAGGCAGGGCATATGGGATGTACTGGGGCTGGGATAGAGAGTTTCTGTGGGGCGGGGCGGGGCAGCAATCTCCTAGCCCCACACCATTCAGCTGGACCATGTTGGAGGCTGCTGTAATCACTACCATCCTCTGACCCGCCTTAGCAGAACTGGACCCTCGCTGGGCTGACCCAGACCGCGTCTCGCTCCACACCCCGGGGGATGTGCAGTTCTCCATCTGGGTCTCCTTCTTTGAGATTTACAATGAGCTGATCTATGACTTGCTGGAAGTGCCTCTGTCCGGTCAGAACCGCAAAAGGCAGACGCTGCGGCTGTGCGAAGACCGTACTGGCAACCCCTATGTGAAAGGTAGATCTAGCCAGCCTTGTTGTGGGGGGAGCTCTGGGGAGGGCTCTGCCAGCTCTGTTTGGACTGACGGGAGTGACAGCCGGAGGGGGAGCGGGGTGACAACGCACTAGTGTGATGTGGAGTGAGGGCACGGATGGGGAAGGGAGCGTGCTCTGGGATCTTACACCCAGGCAGCTGCTCCTCTCGGTTGGGCTGCTGGTTTACGGTTTGGTTCCCCCCCCCCCCCCCCATGGATAATTCGAGGGAGTTCAGGGTGGCTCGTGGTAACAGAGTCTGGGACAAGGCAGGTAGCGGGTACCTGGGATGGCAACCCTGATCTGTTGCCCTCCCACTCGGCTGCCTGATCTTTGTCTGCTCTTTCAGATCTGAACTGGATCAATGTCCGAGATGCTGAGGAGGCCTGGAGGCTCCTGAAACTGGGTCGGCGAAACCAGAGCTTTGCCTGCACCCACTTGAACCAAAACTCCAGCCGCAGGTCTGAGTTAGGGAGAGGGCACGGTCTGGTGTGGAGACTGTGGCCTTACTCTGTGGCTGGGAGCTGGGGGTTGGGGTGTTTTCTGGGATGTTCCTTCAAACTCTTTGTCCTTGCTCCCTGCAGTCACAGCATCTTCTCCATTCGGATTCTGCACTTAAAGGGAAGCAGCAGTGAGGCGTTCCCCAGAATCAGCGAGTGAGTCCTGCACGTCTTTGGATGGGGCAAGGAGGCTGGGGGCTCCTGTACCTGAGCTCTCCATCTTTGCTGCTGTTAAAGATATCGGGGAACATAAGAACGGCCAGACTGGGTCAGGCCAAAGGTCCATCCAGCCCAGTGTCCTGCCTTTTGACAGTGGCCTATGGCAGGTGCCCCAGAGGGGATGAACAGAACAGGGGATCATCAAGTAATCCATCGCCTGTAGCTCATTCCCAGCTTCTGGCAGAAAGAGGCTAGGGACACCATGCCTGCCCATCCTGGCTAACAGCCAGCGATAGACCTGTCCTCCACGGAATTACAGAGTTCTTTTTTGAACCTTGTGAAAGACTTCGCTTTCACAACATCCTCTGGCAAGAAGTTCCACAAGTTAGTTGTGCGTTTGTGTGAAGAAATGCTTCCTTGTGTTTTTCAACCTGCTACCTATTAATCAATCTCTTCTTGTACGGTAGCCGTTCCAGACCTGGGATCACTTTTTAGCCCTTTCCGTGTTTATTCTAACACAGGGATATCTTTTTTGAGATGAGGCGACCGCAACTGCACACAGTATTCAACAAAGTAGTAAGCCAGAGGTGTGCGCTGGCTCTGTCCTGGAAAAGCAGCTGGGATTTCTGGCTGTCTTGACCCATCCCCCTCATCCTGATTTTGGTGGCAGTGTTGACTGGTGTAGTTTAAGAGCCTCTAAGACTGCAATAACAGAGCTAACTCCCTCAGCTGTCCTGGGGCCCAAGCAGCTTCTGCACTACTCAAGGAATTTGGAAGATGGGCTTTTAAGGGGAGGGTGAACACAGAGTAAGGGTGTCACAGGATGTGCAGAGTGGGATCGGGGCAGGGTCAATGGGACCAGATCACACGGATCTCCTTTGGCGCCCCTTAGGCTGTCCCTGTGTGACCTCGCTGGCTCAGAACGTTGCAAGGACCAGAAAAGCGGGGACCGCATGAAGGAGGCAAACAACATCAACACCTCCCTGCATACTCTGGGCCGCTGCATTGCTGCCCTCCGTCAGAACCAGCAGGCCAAGTGAGTGCGCACAAGAGAACAGTGGCAGGGGGCAGGTTCCCCACACACTTGTCTGAGCTTAGCTTGTCTGTTCTCCTCTCTCCTGGCAGGCCGAAGCAGAACGTGGTTCCGTTCCGGGACAGCAAGCTGACCCGTGTGTTTCAGGGCTTCTTCACAGGGCGTGGGCGTTCCTGCATGATTGTCAACATTAACCAGTGTGCATCCACATATGATGAGACCCTGCATGTGGCCAAGTTCTCAGCCATAGCTAGCCAGGTCAGTGGGCCAGTGCCAGGTGCCCAATAGTGGAGACGTTGTTCTGGATCTTCCAAGAGCCTGTATCCCTAGTCTGGATCTCGGGACTCCCTCTGGCTTCTATGGGAACAGTTTCTTCCTTTCGCATTTGGGGAGGGAAGGTATTATGAGTCCCTCTGGTGAAGCTGAGTGCCTCCACTGCATACCCAGACAGTTAGCTTGAAGACCAAGACTATGGCTGAGGAAAACATTTGCCTAGGGACCACCTTGGTCCACTGGCCTTGTGGGCTCTATAACCATGGCCTCGTTTTCTCTTCAGCTTGTTCAAGCTCCTCCCACAAAGCTGGGCCTCCCATCTATCCAATCCTTAATCAAGGAACACAGGAGGAATTCAGGGCTAGGCTCAAAGCAGGAAGTGGAGCCTGATGTGGAGAGCGAGGACGAGGCAGAAGTGACCATGTATGATAGGGAGGTGAGTGATAGTTCCTTTCATGCCCTGTGAAGCCACCATGGCATGTGGGGTGGAGAGGTGAGTCCAAACGTGTACATCTTAGCCTCAGTGGATAGAACAAGAAGCAACGGGCTTAAACGGCAGCAAGGGAGGTTTAGGTTGGACATTAGGAAAAAGTTCCTACCTGTCAGGGTGGTTAAACACTGGACTAAATTGCCCAGGGAGGTTGTGGAATCCCCACCTCTGGAGATATTGAAGAGCAGGTTAGATAAATGTCTATCAGGGATGGTCTAGACAGTATTTGGTCCTGCCATGGGGGCAGGGGACTGGACTCGATGACTCTCGAGGTCCCTTCCAGTCCTAGTATTCTATGACTCTATCCCAGCCCCAGCCTTTGGGACAGGCTCTGTACATTATTGGGAACAGCAAAGATGATCACTGGCACAACTGTGGAACTAGTGAACAGTGGGAGGGTCAAAGAACCATTAGTAATGAGCCTCACAGGCTTTCCCCATGCACAAAGGACACTGCATCCGTGGCTCAAATGGGCATGGATATGGCACTGTCCCACAAGTGGAGCAGCTGCTAAAGGGGACAAGGTAGCAGGAGTCTGCCTCATTTAACAATCTGACCCTTGGGAACAGGGTACAGAGTTCCCTCTCGGCCGAGAGTTAGTGCCACACGGAGGCTCGGTGAAGCTGTACAGGCCAGGATGCTGGGCCGGCGTGGCGTGAGAACTAGAAGAATGATCAGGAACTGATGAAATGTTGAGAGGCTGGGTTAGATTTAGCTGTTGGGATGTGACTACGCTGGACCAAGCTTTAGTACATGGAACGGGGAGCAAACCTGCCTCAGTTCAGGGAACGTGGGACCTCCCTGGCCTTTCGTATGCGAGCACGCCCTGATTCACAGGCACAAGGCTGACGTTCTCTTGTGCGCTCCTTTCAGGACCTTCCCCGAGCTGTGGAGGTCTTGTGGGATCTGCTGGTGCAGGAGCGGCAGAACAAGCTGCACCTGGAAATGCGCCTCAGAGAGGAGCTCTGCAATGAGATGCTAGAGCAGCTGCAAGAAAAAGAGCAGTGGTGCAGGTACTGTCACCCTGCAAGGGACCAGGGAACTCATCCCAGCCTCAGCTCTTAGCCTCCCACATTCTCTGCTGATCTGGTACACATGGCATCTCTGCCCTATGCTCTCTCTGCAGCCAACACTTGGAGACCCAGAAAGAGCTACTGGTGGAGCTGTATGAGGATAAGCTGAGCAATTTGAAGGAGTCACTCCTGGACTATTACCAGGAGATGATTCAGGTGGGTGTGTGCACATGGCAGGAAATGGAGCCCCTGTAGGCAGGTGGCATGGGAGCAGAGCCAGGGTGGTGAGAAGAGCTTGTGTGGCCCAGGAAATCTGACTCTCCCCCTAGCAAGGCCTTCTATGTGACAGCACCAATTGTACCTTCTGCTCCCCCCCTACAGGCCTTGAGCTCTGGCTCAGAGCCCTCTGCAGTCCCATTCCAACATCTTGGCTGCTGTTCCACGTACCACAGCATCAAGGTCTGCCTGGGCCTAATTTCTGGACCCAAGCCTAAGCAGATGGAGTTACCACTGCACATGACCCTTGAGTTGCAGTCACCATCCCCTCGTGCCCCAGGGTCAGCCTGCTTGGGAACTGCTGTGCAGACTCTTTGGCGCACAGTGCAGCAAGCTGGTGGCAGCTGGCAGGAACAGAGCAGAGCTGTCACTGATACCCACTCCATCCACTAACCCAGACTCAGCACTTGTCAGGTCATGTTTGGTTGCAGGGTTCTAACACAGCCACTGCTGGGCAAGGGATAGAAGGCAGCTAGTCTAGTGAAACTCAGCATCTTTGCTTCCCGGGGGCTGAGCATGTTGTAAACACACCCTCCATTGCGCAAGTGCTGGAGAAAATCGTATCACTGCCAGGCTAATGCCAAAGACTGGGGGGGGGGGCAGTTACAGAACAGTTTGGCTTCAGTCTGTCAAGCAGGCAGGGTTCTGGGGCTCTGCTGCAGACTGATTTAGTGCAGTGCCCCGGTGAACGGCGTAAGCCTGCAACCTACATGCCACTTGGCGGGTCCCCTGCAGCGAGGTTTCCTCAGGGGAAAGTTGCGCCCCCTTTCCTGGGAAGCGTTGCTCACGGAGTAGGGAAGTGGCTGTGAGTTTCTGGGTCTGAGCAAATCTGCCCGTCTGCCTCAGGAACGTGATGAGAAGATTGGAGAGCTGGAGGCGGCTCTGCAGGAAGCAAAGTTGCCATCAGAGGCCCTGGAGAAGCAGCAGGAGCTGGAGCAGCCCCTGCGCAGATCAAAGCGAGTGGCAGCTGCATCCACTCTGCAGCAGGAACTGCTGGAAGTGAAAGCCAAGCTGGAGCAGTGTCAAGCAGAGCTGAACACCACTAGTGCAGGTGCGGCACTAGGGCCTTAGTGGCTCTGAATTGGGCCTGGGCCTCACAGCTCTGCCCTGAGCATATTGGGTCACTGGGATGGGGGAGTCCTGAGCCCAGTGCTACTCCCAGAGCTGTCCTGTGACCAGCCACTTCATTTCTCCAGCTCCCCTCCGTCAGTAAAAAGATGGGGTTTGGGGCAGACTCTCTGTGGATGTATGCTGGGGGGGCCTATAGTCATGCCATGACAAATCGGAGTTGGGGGCAGAGTTAAGGGTAGAAACTTCTATTACCCCAAATTCATTGAGAAGCCAAGAATGAGGAGGCTCCAGTGGAGCAGTTCTAGAGCTGAACTGCCTGACTTGTGCACTTCTAAAGCAGTGTTTCACAGGGCCCTGGATCATTTAGCACCTACCTCTGCTGGGCTATGTGCATATATTTTTTGCTTCTCTGCTCCTGGTTGTTTTCAGAGTTGCACAGGTGCCAGAAGTTACTGGAGCCCCCCCCTTCTGCCAGACCCATCACTGTGGATGTGGACAGGAAGCTGGAGGATGGACAAAAGGTAAGTGTGCTCTGAGGGATATGGGAACTCTGGAGGGCTCCTCCCAGTTCACAATCACTACTGTGTATTTCACTATCACTTGCGTGGCTTCAACCACATTCTCATGGATGCCAGTGGTCTTTTCCTTTGGGGTGTGGGAGGCACTGCCTCCACAGTTGAGGGAGCTGCTATTGATGATCCTACTCCAGTAGGATCTTTGAGGGGCTGAGGGTTTCTCTGAGCCTTGCAGGTAAGGCTGCTGTGGTATAGCTTTGCTTCTAGCGCTGGCTGCTGTCCTGCTTTGCAGAGTCTCTTGCAAGGACTGACTTTCCCACTCTTCTGCAGAACGTGAAGCTGCTGCGGTCAGAGCTGCAAAAACTTGGGGAGTCTCTCCAGTCTGCAGAGAGATCATGTTGTCACACCACAAGTGCAGGAAAACTTCGAGAAGCTCTTTGCACCTGTGAAGAGACCCTGGCTAGACAGGTAATGTCACAGTTATGCTTGTGGGGACTGTATGGGATTCAGCCTAGATACTTGAATGTCACCAAAAACTTGGCTTTTAATCTACAGAAAAATAAGTTGGGAGTCAGCAGGGAAAATAGAAAGCAGCCAAGTCCATTTTGCCTGCCTCAGTTGCTGAAGGACAGATCAGGCTAACGAAAGCCACCATTTAATAAGGGACTGTACTAACAGGTTGCCCTAACCCACACAATTTCCACCTTGCACCTCTGTGTGGCCTCAGCACAGTAATAGCAACTGTTCCTAGTGCTCCATGCAATAGCTGGCTATGGCAGAGGTCAATCTGAGGGCAAACACGGGACATCAGAGCGCCATTTCCACAACAGAACATTTGCAGGGGGGCGGATTCAGCTTCCTTGGCTGCACTACTCACCTAGTCCATCCCAGGGATTACCTGCCTCAGCAGGGCCAGCAGCAGCTGCTTGGCACTACATGCTCCTTTAAGTGGCTTTTTGGGTACCTTTAACTTCTGGGTGCCTAACAGGGAGGAGGCCACTTTCGTAAGGGTAACGATAGTGCTGGTTCCCTCTCTCAGGACCAAACCCTGGCAGAGCTGCAAAACACCATGACGTTAGTGAAACTGGATCTGCGGAAGAAGGCAGCGTGCATTGCTGAACAGTACCACACTGTGCAGAAGCTCCAGGCCCCTTCATCTACTTTAAAGAAACGCTTCTGTGCTAACAGGGAAAATCTGCAGCCAAGTCAGCCTCCAGGCAAGAAACCCTTCCTACGCGGCTTTCTATCCCGCTCACCTCCCCGGCTTCGTACAGCAGAGAGTAGCCCCTACAACCGCCTCCTCTTGGCCCGGCAGTCACCAGGCTTCAAGGCTTGGACCTCTAGTAAAAAGTAAGAGGGGCTTCTGGGTGAGGACCTACCAGGGAGCAGTTATTGTCCTTGACTGTGTATAAACCTAGTGTGCGACTCTCAAAGATGGTTTCAGGGAGCTGGCTCTGGTTCAGACCAGCTATTTGTCTATATGGAACGGGGCCTCAGGTCCAACCTGCAACATTGCCTTGCCTCTCAACTGGGATGTATTCTATTACTGTATATGCATGACAATAAATGGAAAAACGTAGGGCTAGCATTCTACTTGCGCAAAAACCTGCCTGCAACAAGTGTCTCGGATTTAGTACCAGCCCTAGGATCCAGCAGGAACATCACCTACGTTAAGTCTTTCTACCACCCTGTCAGCATAAAGCAGAGCTGAGCTGCTGCTGGCACAAGGCCAGGTGGACCCTTGGGCTGTGCCTAGAGAGGTCATCCTACTTCACACACACCCTTCTAATCATTGCCCACATGGGAGTATACTGCTTAAGTGAAGGAATCCAGCTCCATCTTCTATAACCACTGTTAGGATGTAAGAATGGCCATGCTGGGTCAGACCAAAGGTCCATCTAGCCCAGTTAATCCTCACATCATCTCTGTCACCCACCTCCAGAGAAACAGATTAGGGACACCATTCCTACCTATCCTGGCAAATAGCCATTGTTGGACAGGGAAAATCCAATCTAGCTTCCATGAATCCAGCTAGCTCCTTTTTGAACTTTTCCTTATTCATTCTTTCCATATCAGTCATGATTTTATAGACCTCTTATCATATCCCCCCTTAGTTTCCTCTTTAAGATGAAAAGTCCAAGTCTTTAGATAGAAATGTAGCAGGGGACATGTTCCAGCCCCCTAATCATTTTTGGTGCCCTTTTCTGTACCTTTTCCTGTGTCAATATATCTTTTTGGACATGAGGCGACCACAGCTGTACATAGTATTCAAGATGTGGGCGTCCTATGGTTTTACAGAGAGGCAATAAGATATCTCCATCTTATTCTCTATCCCTTTTTTAATGACTCCTAACATTCTATTTGCTTTTTTGACTGCCGCTGCGCACTGAGATGTTTTCAGAGAACTATCCACAATGACTCCAAGATCTCTCTCAAGTAGTTGTAGCTAAATTAGTTCCCATTCTATTGTACCTATAGCTGGAATTATTTTTCCAGTGTGCTTACTTTACATTTATCAACATTAAATGTCATTTGCCCAGTCACTTAGGTGGGGGAGATCTTTTTGAAGTTCTTCAGTCTGCTTTAGTCTTAACTATCTTGAGCAGTTTGGTATCATCTGCAAATTTTGCTACTCACTGTTTACACCTTTCTCTAGATTATTTATAAATAAATTCAATAGAATGGGACCCTACAGTGGACCCCGCTAGTTACCCCTCTCCACTTGGAAAACTTAGGATTTATTCCTACCCTTTGTTTCCTGTCTTAACCAGTTCTCAATCCACAAAAGACCTTATCCTCTTATCCCTCCCCTACAAGAGGATTCAATCTCAGTGCAACTGTTCAACTCCCAGAGAGGGAAAAAAATTCAAATAGCACATAGGACCACTGAGATCAACTACTCTGACCTCCAGCATTACACAGGCCATAGAATCTTCTCCACAATTTCCAGAGCATTTTTCAGACATGAATAAGTAGGGTACATGTATGCAGCATGGCTATTTTGAAATAGTACATCTACAGCGCAGGGAAGCCTCAAAATTAGTCTGAGGCATGCTTCCCTAATGTAGACGTGCTATCTTTAGAGGCACTGGGGAGGAAGAACTTAGAAGGGCCCTGGCTAGGGGCTATTTAAAAATAGCAGCAGTGGAGTGTCTACACTTGCTTTATTTCAAAACAGCTATTTCGGAATAGGTGTTATTCGTCATAGAATGAAAGTTTACAGTTTTCGGAATAAGCCGTCCGTTATTTTGAAATAATGGAATAGCTGTGTAGATGCTCACATTATTTCGAAATAACGATGCAGTGTAGATGCACCCGTAAGGAATATTCCAGAGCCAAGAATATCCAGTGCTCATCTGCAATATCCTCATCTTTGCTTGCTGAGACAGCAAATTCACCTGTTTGTCACTGCAGCTGTTTTCCAGGACTTGAAGTATGTGGTGGAAATCTTAAGACATGCTACTGAAGAAAAACTTCACAAGCTCAAGCCTATTGCACTCACTAACACGAGGTAGATTAGCTATTCCAACAAACAATGGTCTGCCAGAACCCACCAAATTCCTCTGTCGCAGACCTGCTCCTTGCTCACCTACCTTTAGTACAGCAAACAGAGGTGAAAGTCTCTGTAAGAGGATTTGAACAATTAATCTCTTCTGGCAGCTGGCTTCTTATCCAAGGAGCACAGAAGAGAACAAAAGAGCAAAGTCCTTTAAAGGCACCCCCAAAGAAAATATTCCCGGGAACCAGGTCTTCTCTGTAAGCCTTCAGCTGAAAGCAACGAAGGCCACTCTGCATATTGAGACACAGGCTACGGCTGTATTGGCAAGATTTTGCACAAATACTCTTTAACTTGAGTTTTTGTGTTAGTATTTGAGTAAGAGAGTGTCTACACTGGCATGTGCTTTTGCACAAGAGCATCCATGCCAGTGTAGATGCTCTCTTGTGCAAGAAAGCTCTGATGGCCATTTTAAACATCGGGCTTTCTTGGGCAAGAAATTGATGTTGCCTGTCTACACTGGCCTCTTGTGCAAGAACAGTTGCACAAGAGGGCTTATCCCTGAGCGGGAGCGTCACGAGTATTTGCGCAAGAAGCCCTGATTTCACACATTAGAACGCCAGTGTTCTTTCACAAGTACTCGGGGCCAATGTAGACAGGTGGCAAGATTTTGTACAAAAGCAGCTGCTTTTGCACAAAATCTTGCCAATGTAGACGTAGCCACATTCTCTAATTTTGTTGATCAGTTACCTGAGGAACTGAAACTGCAGCTGGCAGAGATGCTTGCTAAGCTATCAACACATGACAGCAGGGCATACCAGGGCTACTGAAATGGGCAGAAGCACTAAGGCTTCAGTCCTCTGTCCCGCCAAATGAGGCGCAATTAAGGAGAACCCATTAGAGCAGAGAGGGCCAGCAGCTTCCCTTGATCCAGCCCACAAGAGTCAGGTCCTTCTCTCCCGTTGCCCCAACCTCCTCTGCATGAGAATGGGTGCTGAAGCCCAGGCAGGGGGAATGGCAGCACAGAGGCCTGTGGGTTTTTAAACTGCTGTGTGGAGCCACCTGTGCCCCCCAGGAGCTACACCAGATAAACACCCCAATCCCCTGCCCCCTCCCACCCAGATTTCCCAGCCCATTCCCACCAGACACCGAACCCTTCATTTTTTGTCCTACCCCAGAGCCTAGGGGGTCACAGGATCATCTAGCCCTGGGCCCCCAGAAGAGCTAATCCAGCCCTGGTGGGAAGCTCTGAGCCTCAGCCCAATCTCCACTCCCAGAGGACTAGAGCACAAGATGTCCTAGTTGGTTGAGTGCAGTGGCTGCTTTCTCACTTAGATAGCCACATCAGGGAAGTGGTTTTTTTGTTTTTGCTTCTCACTGATTTTTCTGTGGGTCAGTGGCCCCCAACCCAAAACCGGCCCCCCCCCTTGTATTCAAGAGATAGCCTCTGCAACAGTGGGACAATGACTCAGAGCAATTCTGTGCTCCCAACTGTTAATATCCTCCAAGAATTCTAAGGCAATTCTGTCTCAACTCCTAACAGGAAGCAGCCACAACAAATACTTGTTACCCACTGCCAGCAGAGTTTGAGCCTTTGCCCTTGCTAGAGCCCCAAGGGTTTTCATCAGTGTCTATCAGCAAGAAGCAGCTCCTTTAAGGAGAAAAAGATATGCCTTAGTTCTCTCTTGCTGACCTGCTAATCCAAAGAGTAGCTCGACACGTGACCAGTGAAGCGTACAGCATCCTAATACTTTCCCTTGTTACATTTCAAAGCCAAGAAATTCACAATTCCCAAATCACAACACAGAGTTCATAGTTGCACTGTCAAACTCTACCTTCCACAGCAGAGATTCCAGACAACAAACACATCCAAGAGTGCCATTTGACTTCTAGGACACATGAACTCATGCCTGTTGTCACACCGTATGCCAGACTTCCATGCATGAATCAGAGGAGGTGTTGAGATAGGTCTGTCTATCCAGCAGGCACTGCATGGCTACGGTCAGTCCCACAAGACGTACACTCCTTACAGTGGCAGACAGAACCCCTTCGGCTGTTCATAGCAATTTCCCTTTCCACACCACTACCTACAAAGACTGGTAACATACCTCCATTCAGAGATGGAGGAGTCTCAACTGGCTTATAGTCCCCTTAGCAAGCTTGCTTGCACAAACGTTTTAGTGCAATGCCTGGCATGCATGGTTTTTCTTGCCTGTTCTTAGGGGTGTAAAGAAGCCCCATTTGTGGGAGTGTTCCAGCATTCGCACCATATCACAGCAGTAGTTTGGCACCTTCTTGGGCTTCTGAACACCTGAGCAGATTATGTCAGCAAGGACTTTAGTGAAAGCCACAAGTAGCCTCAGACTAGGGTATACACAGCACAAACCCACGCTCCCTGACAGAGGACTTCCTCCTTCCTTGGACAACAGGATTTATATACCCATTTCCAGCAATCCATGTGAAAGTGAAGGTTGTGAGGGACCCAAGGTAAGAAGCAGGTTACATTGTCTTGACAGTTCCAGCATGTCCAGGGAGTTTGTTATAGGTTTACCAGATAAACTACCATAAATCACCTCTCTTTTTCCCAACTGTTTCCCAATTCAGTTCTCAAACTGCATTCGGACCCAGAATCTTTACATGTGACAGCATTCAGACTGTCTAGATCAGTGGTGGGCAACCTGTGGAGCCCCTGGCTATCCCCCTCCCCAATGTGCCTCATGTACCAGGGCACTAGAGCACTTCCTGCTCCTCCCTCCCAACACTTTCAGAGGAGCAGCTCTGTCCCACTCCTACCCTTCCCTCCCAGAGCTGGAACATCGGGAATCAGCTGTTTGAAGCATTCCAGGAGGGAGCACGAATCAGGTGACTTGTAGGCTCCGAAAGTGCTGAGGTGGGCATAGGCGCAGGTAAGTGCAAGGCTCTGGCACCTTGGTGTGTGTGGAGGAGGGGAGCAGGCGGGGGGGAGGAAGGGGATGGGCTATGAGACTGCAGGTGGAACCCCAGGGAGCCATGGGCTGCTGTGGCCCAGAGGTGAAGAAGGGGCTCTCATGCAACCCACCCCCCATTCCTGGTCTAAATGGTGTTCTACAAATGATGCTTTTAAACTGATGTTCAGAACATTCTACTCCAGAGCAGGAAGCCTTCAACCAGTGCTACACAAAACATGTTTGCAATCTGGGCACTTTAGCGTCAGTTTTCTCCCAATAGCTACACATTCCTCACTACTGTACTAGTTGGCAGCTCTGAAGCAACTGGGACTTTCCACCACCTTTAACGAGCCCACCTACCAGCAACATCAGCAAGTCACCCTCATACCCAGGGCCACGCTGCATTTTCCCCTTCCTACAAGTAACAAAATTCCTGACCAACTCTCATGTTTTTCCCCAGTTTGAGAGGCCCCCTGGTCCTTTCTGGGATCTTAGTACCCGGAGCATTAGGAGCCTGCTCCCTTCACTCTGTGTTAGTGCAAACTCTGAGGCCTGGAGGCAAAAAAGGAGTTAGGTGCCTCAGCCCCAGGTTTAGCCCCCCAGTCATGTGTTGTCATTATAACAGTAGGCGGTAGCAGAGATTTAGGCCCTTACACCAGATATAAAGTTTCAAAGGGCAGTCTAAGAGTGGTCCTGTCCTAAGTTCCTGTTGAAGGTTCTCGCCGAGTTCCCCCCAAAAATGGCCCATTCGCCTCCTCTTTGTTCCCCTAACCCGCATTCTGTCCCAGGGGAAGAGAAGTTTCACACTCGTCACAGCAAAAGCATTCGGTGTAGTCAGAAGAGCATTTGGGAACACGCCCAGGCAGCCTAGACCATCATTCTGTGTGGTCACAGGTTATCCAAGTAAGCGTTTGGGTGCAGAAGAACATGTCTTGTGTTAGCCACACACTGCCCCAGCCATTATAGAACACATTCCACTAGGGCTCAGGCACCCTTTGCTGCCTGCCTTGAAATCCCTCCATACCTAACATATACAGTGCAGCAGTGCAAAGACGAGCCACACATTTACCACTGACTGTTCCTGCCTACATGCTCGTTTTGGAAGGGCTGTTCTGCCCTCTCTATTCAAGCAGGACTCCTCAGACACCCCTAGGAACAGACACCTGCTTGTTAGTCAGCAACTGTGAAGTCTGGAAAAAAAAATCACGCAAAGAAGAACAATTCCTGTTCTACAGCAACTGGTTCAAAATGTGTTGTCCAAATGGCTTCTAGAGCCTGCCCCCTTTGCCCCTTTTTCAAAGTCCTACTCTCGTTTGTTTCCATAATATAACAGACGGAGCAGTTCCATCCATAACGCCTTCAAGCTGAAGGAGCATAAGCTACCCCGGAGAGCAGTTCCATTGGACATTACTAAAAAACTGAGTAGGACTTTGAAAAAGGGGCAAAGGGGGCAGGCTCTAGAAGCCATTTGGACAACACATTTTGAACCAGTTGCTGTAGAATAAGAATTGTTCTTCTTTGCGTGTGGCACATGTGCACCAAGAGTGGGATCTTCCTGGACAGTTTCCAGAAGAACTAGTTACTGAAGGGCAACTGTTCTTTACAGCTCCAGCCTAGGAGCAAGCGGCTCCCACAAAACTAGATCTGTTTGTGTTCTACCAGTCTTCTCCAGGCTCTGTCCAACAGAATGCCATACTAGGATGGCACCTCACCTTCCTCTAACTGCTTTTCTAGAAAGGGCATAGAAACTTCAACTAGAGAGACAAACCAAGCACCTGCAACAGTAGCGCCACAGACTCAGTTTGGAGAATGAAACTGAACAGCCAAGTCAATCCACTGCTGAAGTCAGACTGCAAGTCAATGGTCAAACTGACACTGTTCCCATCCAATCTAACTACCACGTCTGTCCTAGGCAAAATGCTGCACCTGACTGAAGGACTTGGACTACCACACAGGACTCTGACCAGGGTTAATCAACTCTGAGCTAGGCAGCTACTGGCTACCAGTCCCCCCTCCTTAACGAATTTATGGAAAACTGAAACATTTCTATAGCGAGTTCAATTGTGTTTGTTATAAGAGGAAGGAAATCTGCCCCGTGACAATCTCCAGGGACAGCAACATGCCTACCAACATTTAATGGTGTCACTCCCACTAGAGTAGACCGCTAGCTGAGCCGCAGCCCTAACAGCACCCAGGGGAGAGGGGAGGCCACTTAACACTGACACCTCTCAATCCCCACACGCGTTTCCCTTTCACGACAGCAGTGAGGCCAAAATGCTGCTCTTACTGTACTGGCTGAACAGTTTGGGTGCAGCTGCAGAAAAGAGTCCATAGAGAAGCCAGCAGAGGACAGTTCCTGCAGTAGGCAGCAGCAGTCCCACTGTGAGGCCCCTGAAAGGAGTTCAGAGGTAACAGTAGAGACATGTCCGCTCAGGCAGACCTCAGGAAGGGAGCAGCGGCTTCTCACATGCTCGGAGCGTGGCAGTGAGAAGCACAGTGGTTTCTGATATTTCGGCACAGGCACTTCACATTGGTTCCTCAGGGCTCTTAGCCTGCACTGATACAACAGCTATCGTCGGCTCTGGGTTCTCAGCATTTCTGCCTCCAAGAGGAGGCAGTACCAGAAGGAAGCTTGGCAGGTGTGAGGTGGTTGTTCCTGGAGGGTGGGTTCAAGTCCCCAGTTTCCCTAGACTGGCCCAGGAAAGTATCAGCACCATTCATGGAGTAACTGAAGACAGGTTGAGTGGGGACACTCTCCGTGTGGGCGTGTTGTTGGATGACAGCGATGCAGGGAGGAAGAAGGGAGCAGCAATCTCTGTGGAGGAGGTTTCTCCTTGGTTGCGTAGCTGTAAAATCTGTCGCAGCAAGGCCTTCCCTTCTTCTCTTGTCTGCCAAGAGTCAAAATACTGCATTAGTAGGTCAATTACATAATGTAGGCTGGAGTAGAGACTTCAGGGTCAAATTCAGCAGCAATGTGAACAATACACATAAGAACATCAGAACAGCCATACTGGGTCAGACCAAAGGTCCACCTAGCCCAATATCCTGCTGACAATGGCCAATGCCAGATTCCCCAGAGGGAAGGATCACAACAGTTAATCCTCACGTGATCTCTCCCCTATCACCCACCTTCAGAGAAGCAGAGGCTAGGGATAACATTCCTACCCATCCTGGCTAATAGCCATTGATGAACCTAACCTCCATGAATCTATCTAGCTCTTTTTTGAACCCTGTTAAAGTTCTAGCCTTCCACAGGAAAGGAGTTCCACAGGTTGACTGTACGCCGAGTGAAGAAAAAACTTCCTTTTGTTTGTTTTAAACCTGCTGCCTATTAATTTCACTTGGTTACCCCTAGTTCTTTTATTGTGGGAATAAGTAAATAACTTTTCCATACCAACTTTTTCCACACCAGTCATGATTTTATAGACTTCTATCATATCCCCCTTTACTCTCCTCTTTTCTAAGCTGAAAAGTCCAGGTCTTTTTAATCTCTCTTCATATGGGACCCATTCCAAACCCCTCATCATTTTTATTGCCCTTTTCTGAACCTTTTCCAATGCCAATATATCTTTTTTGAGATGAGGCGACCACATCTATACACAGTATTCAAGATGTGGACATACCATGGTTTTATATAGAGACAGTAAGATATTTTCTGTCTCATTGTCTATTCCTTTTTTAATGGCTCCTAACATTCTATTTGCTTTTTAGACCGCCGCTGAACACTGAGTGGATGTTTTCAGAGAACTATCCACAATGACTCCATGATCTCTCTCGAGTAATTGTAGCCAAATTAGTCCCCATCATACTGTACGTATAATTGGGATTATTTTTTCCAATGTGCATTACTTTACATTTACCAACATTAGATTTCATTTGCCATTTTGTTGCCCAATCACTTAGTCTGGTGAGATCTTTGTGAAGCTCTGCACAGTCAGCTTTGGTCTTAACTATCTTGAGCAATTTGGAATCATCTGCAAATTTTGTCACCTCACTGTCTACCCCTTTGTCTAGATCAGGGGTGCCCAAACTTTTTTCAAAGAGGGCCAGATTTGATGAAGTGAACAAGCGTGAGGGCCGACCATTTTGCCTGACATTCTTTGAACCATTAAAATTAAATGCAAATTAACTATTTTATGCAAAGTTTATTGCAAACAGCATACTTTTCATTTCGTCACATGGATGACAAATCTAAACAGGTGTTAAATCACTCTGCCTTTCATATCTGAAGGCCAGATGAAAAAAATCCAGGAAGCTGAAATATATGTCAGGAACATTGTAAAGTACATTACATATTATTGGTAATAAAGGTTGTCTGTCAACTTTTAAGTTCAAAAAATATGAACAGGAACATAACACCAAGTATACATGTTGTGTCCAAATATATTTATAACTGATTTAGACCAACTGACATTAACTGAGATTTTACAATGTATTCATCTCAATACATATGGATTTGTTGGGGGCCATAAAAGATAGATATTGCCAAATTACCTGTGGGGCCGTATTAAACCGGAACACGGGCCGCAATTGGCCCGCGGGCCGGACTTTGGACATGCCTGGTCTAGATCACTTATAAATAAGTTGAACACAACAACAGTTTGGCTCTCACTGGGGCTGCAAGACACAATACTACATACTAAAGGATGCTGGTTTTCCAGCTAACAGCAGCCCAGTTGAAGATAAAATAGATCCCCTTTAATATCCTCTTCGCAGCCCCATGGCTTATAGATTACTTGTTTTGCACACCTGATTATCTTAAGTGTCTGTCCTGCCCCCTCACTATAAAAATCTAGGCACCTTCCACAAAACAGAACTGCAATAGCAGATTTTAAGAGACTCAGTCACCGGGCCTTCTCTTCTCCAAGTTCTTTGCTTGGGAGAGGGTTTTATGCTGGTGACATCCACAACATCTAGACCTGGATTGTCGTGGAATCCAGAGCGTCCAACTACGGCCTGAGAGAATCTCAGATTCTGCATCTTTTGTATTGTCTATGTGTAAAATCACAGATAACAAGCGACACGAAGGACTCCAGGAGTCCATTAGTTCCCACAGAAAGATGGCAGGGTATCATGCTGGAGAGCCGAGGACCACTCCAAGTCCTAAGTTACTTCTGAACTACTGAATGCCAAACCAGTGCAGCTCTTAGCCCCAGAACTTCACTAAGAGGCAACAGTTGGAAATAGGTGAGCAGCAGCACAGAGGGTCTTCTCACATAGATGGGGCCATAGATGGGATGAAGCCCATGCTCCTCCAACAGAAGGACTGCGCCAGCTTCCAGAAGAAACAGACAGAGCTCAAGATAAGACTCCGCCTAACAAAGGGACATTGGAGATTGGCTACTCACATCATTGAATGCACAGCATTTCTGAGCACAGGCCGAGGCTTCATCCCAGAGCTTACACTTGAAGTAATATTGGGCTAGGTAGCGGAAGGCAGTGCTCACCTCCAGGTGCTCCACTATCTCCTAAAGCACAGTGCAAAAAACAGCAAAAGCTGGTTTCAGTTCTACATCATTCTCCCTTACTTCTTCCACCTGTCACTTTACTATCAACTTACCCCACAGGAATAGATATCCTGGATATATTTGATGTAGCACTGAGCAGCCTGTTCTGATTCATTCAGCTGTTCATGCAGCCTAGGAAAGGAAACAAATTGGGTCAAAAAAACATGAGATGGAAGAGATCCAAAAGCAAGAACTTCTATCTGTCCTGGACAGGCCTTTAGAAAGGGTCTCTGCCAAGTACAAACAAGTTCCGGACTGTGCTGCATAAGAATGGCCATACTGGGTCAGACCAAAGGTCCATCTAGCCCAGTGTCCGGTCTTCCAACAGAGGCCAATGCCTGGTGCCCCAGAGGGAATTAACAGAATAGGTAAGCATCAAGGGATCCCTCTTCCCCTGCCACTCATTCCCAGCCTCTGAAAGACAGAGGCTAGGGACACCATTCCTACCATCCTGGCTAACAGCCATTGACAGACCTAACCTCCATGAATCTATCTAGTTCTTTTTTGAACCCTGTTAAAGTCCTGGCCTTCACAATATTTTCTGGAAAAGAGTTCTATAGATGGACTGTGCATTGCGTGCAGAAATATTTCCTTTTGTTGTTTTAAACCTGCTACCTATTCATTCCATTTGGTGACCCCTAGTTCTTACATTATGGGAACAAGTCAATAACTTTTCCTTATTCACTTTCTCCACACCAGTCATGATTGTATAGACCTCTATCAGATCCCCCCTTAGTCTCCTCTTTTCTAATCTCTCTTCATATGGGACCCGTTCCAAACCCTTAAAATGTACTTGCTGCAGCCAGGCCCAGTTCCTTAGAAGCAGACAGACAATACCCATTGCCTCAGAAAGAGGGTACCAGACCATCCATCAGGACAGCAATTAGTTACTAACATTGCTTGCCAGTTAGTTATGGGTTTCTAGGTTCCTCAGTGGACAACACATGCAAACAGGGGCTCTTTTACAGAACTGGGGCAAGACATAAGGCTAGAAGTTGGGGTTTCCATTGACCAGGGGTGGAGATTCCTGAATGAGGTGGGGTGAGCCACTCACGTCACCAGCTCCATGGGGGTAGGGGCACCAAGATGCAGGGCTTGTTGCATTAGAGTCAACAATCCTATTTGACATTCAATACCACTGCAATGCTTCAAACAAGCCGTGTGCAAAGACCCCTCAGCAATCTGCCCCAAACTGGGCAGGAGGGGCTGAGAGAGAGGAGAGAAACTACTTTTGTCTAAGGCCTGAGCCTTCAAGCCCCAGGTCCAACCTCAAATACACAGGGAGGGAGCTCAATCCCATCCACCCCTCCAGCTGGGCATGCTGCTTGCAGGGCTTAGAACACAAAGAGGCTCTCCCAGGGGCGCTCTCCTAGGTTCTTTCCTTTCATCCCCCATCCCAACACCCCCAACTCTGCTCTCGCCTCCACCCCACACACTGCACTAGCTTGCTCCCCACCCCACACCAGACCTCCCCCTCCTCCCACCTTAAGTTGCCTCCCTACAACAGCCCCTGCTCCCAACTCCTCTACTCTCTGAACCCCCTCCCCCTTCTCCCCAAAGCAGCCTCCCAAACCAGGCTTACTCCGTCCACTTATCCCCCCGTCTCCTCACAAAGCCCAGCTCTTGGTCCCCAGTCCCTTCCACCACTGGCCTCCTTCCACCTTTCCACTGCTGTCTCTGCAGCCAGCAGTGGATCAGACCCAGAGCTCAGTGGGGCCCATGCTCAGTCCTGGGAGCTCTCCAGTTCCCTCCTCACCTGTTGCAACCTGACAGTCTGTTCCTCTGTGCCCCCAGGTTGGACATGTTCTTGGCTGCTGCTGGGGCTCAGAGCTGCCCCGCCTCTGGGGCCAGGCAGGAAGAAAGGCTGCACCAACTGAGTGTTGGGCTGGGTGCTCAGGCAGCTGTGGCGGCGGCTGCTGGACAAGAAGCCCAGATGTGCCCAATGTTGCCATAACCGAGGCTACCACTGAGAAGGTGCAGCCCCCACTGCTGCTCCACCTCCAAAAGCCCAGGATGCCTCCCTTCCTCTGGGACGGAGTCTGGGACCTGTTTAGCCACCAAGTGTGGCTGGAGCTCTTGCCCCAAGTGTGGCTGGAGCTCTTGCCCCAATGTCCCTGCAGCTCCCCTCCTGCCTTGGGGATAAGGGCCACTGTGCCCCCTTCAGCATCTCACGAGGGCAGAGGTAGTTCCTACAGCCCATGGGCTGGATGAAATTAAGCAGCAGGCAAGATCCCACCCATGGGCGATAGGATGCCTACCCCTGCCAGAGGGAAACCACTCACCCAGCACATTGAAAGAATACCCAGCCCTTCAGATCTCAGTGCTTTTCACACTGAGAAACACGCCGAGTCATACTCACTTGGCTAGTTTCACCAGTGCCATTTTCTCCACATCCCCCACCGCATAAGCTCTCCAATAACACTGCCAAGGAAGGAGAGAGTCACACAAGCCGCTCAGCACAGGGTCTTCTCTGGCATGCAGTGAGTGCACCCTGGTCACATACAGACCCAGTCACTGCAAAGCCCTCAAGCAGAGATGCATGAGGAGAGCTCATTTTCTGGAAGGCCACAGCAGACACCAGCCCCAGCTCTGGGCAGATGGTGAGGGCACAACTTCCCCCGAAACCACAATTCTAACAGGAACTTGCACACAGCTCCCCCACACACCCTGGGATCCAGGTCAGGACTGAAGGCATAGGTGACAAGTGGTAGGGGTGGAGGGGGGCACCGACTTCGCCTCTCCCTTCCCCTTTCTCCGCTCCCACCTCATTCTTGTCCCAGCTCTCCACGCTCACCTCTCACCAGCACTCCCCGGAGCAGCGCTGCATGGGCTGGAGCCACCTGGCCTGTGCCTTCCCCAATGCTGCTGTTGGTGAGTGGAGGAAGGGAGGGCTGCACTCAGGCCTCCTGCCGCTGATGCTGCCCCCCGCTCGCCCCCACCTGGGGTGGTGCACATGCTGCCTGTGGCTGAAGGTAACCGAATAGCCATTCTGACCACTATCTCCCATCCATGACTTTCTAAGTGTGCAGTTAAGACCGTGTGGAAAACCTAGAGAACTAACGTGCCCTGTGCCTCTAGCTGCTTCCTGGCAGCTACCTGGATACCCAGCCTGCCCTGCAGCACTTACCTTTTTAGCTTCTACCAGCTGATTGAGTTTCTCATAACACTCTCCCAGAGCAACCAGCATACGGGAATCGTTGGGCCTGTGAGAGACAACAGCCAGTCATGCCACCTCAGAACATGTACTGTCTCAAGCTAACTAACCGATGAAATCCAGCACAGCCTTACCTGAGCTGGTGGGCCCGTCGGTAATAATACAGACAGTAAAATGGCATCTTGAGGATCTCATAAGTTTGCCCAAGTCCATACCAGGCTCTGTAGTCCCTCTTGTTCACCTCTATTGCATGTCTGCCAGAGAAAAGAGAAAGTGGTGTAAGCGTTTGGAAACTGGAGGTTTCAAAGCAACTCAGTGCATGGGGAAAGGAATATGGACCAGTAAGAGGCCTCCTAACAAGTCCACACAAGACACTCCTCCACTTCCATCCAAATCTGTCACTACCTCATGCACACTCGAGGCCATTCTCTGCCTCGCATGGCCCCTGCACACATACCTATAAGCTTGGATAGCTGCAGATGTGTTCTTCATTTCCATGTACTCATGTCCCATGAGGGTCCAGGCTCCAAGATACCGAGGGTTCAATTTCAAGGCTCTCTGGAAATAGAGTGCTGCTTTTTCATGCTGAGAGCGCAGACTATAGTAATTCCCTAGAGAAGTAAAGTGAACAGGAAAAAGAAGAAGGGGATTAGGAAGCCAGATACAAGCTGTGGCATCTATTTTTTTCATTTAAATTAGAGAAGGGAGAAATCTATTAAGGCAGATCCAATTAATTTCATAACTCCAAGCCTTAGTCTGACCTCTGTTCTGGCATTATGTGTCCAGAACCAAACAACAGTATTACAGGATCTCAGAGCTGCATAGAAAGCCCACCATGCATACGCCCAACCATCGCCTCTGTGTCAACACTGCACTGACTTCTAATGCAATACCGTTTCATCTGCTGTTATACCTTGAGCGAGAGCTGCTTCAGCCAGCCTCGCCTCAACAGACCTGATAATAATTCATGTGGAAAGAGATCAGCAAGCCACCTTTCCATCAGTATTTCCTCTAATTTTTTCCATCCATGTGACGAATGTTATGTGACCCAAAGCATGTGCAGATGTACACCACCAATAGAAACACATGCTGCCAGCTGTCGACACTTTGCTAATTGGCTGTGTGGCACTTGAATCTCTCCTGGGTGGCCACCCACGTGCTCAGCTTACAGGGAACACTGCTTCCCACCCCTTGCAGCCTCAGGGACAAACTGGAAGAGCTGCCTCTCACCTATCACACAGCACGTCTCCACACGATACTTGTCAATCTCACACAGATTGTGAGCCAGGTAACTCAGCTCAGGCTTCATGCTCTGTTAGAAAAGAGGAAGGAGACTGCAGGGGGGGGAAGTGTGACACCACTTCAGAGGGAAGAAGGGTGGGGAGATTAGAAATGCACACCTGTATGTATGTCCCAAGAGACACGTTCACATTCATATGACTGGACTAACTTAGCTCAGGTACTCTGCTCAGAGGCTGTAAAATACTTTACTGCAGAGGAATGTGGATGACTCACCCGAACATACAGCAGGTTGGAGAAGGTGTCCATGTTTTCTATCCTGTATGGGTCTTGTTTCCTTAGTTCATTGAAGATAGAGAGAGCTTTGTCTATGTCTGCAGACAGAGGAAGTGCTGCTGATTAATGCAGAGATTGTAGCAGGAGATCCCACTCCCCACCACCCTCTGCCATCAGCTGATTTCACTGACCTCTGATATTATGGTAGGCAACTGCAATCTGGGAAATTATGTATGTGCTCTTGGAAAAACCCGCATCAATGAGACTCTGGTATTTCTGCAGAGCTTCTTCTATCAGCTGCAACTCTGTGTAAATGTGTGCCAGGAAAAACTCCTTCATCCACGTGTCTGGCAAGGACAGACCCTTCAGCTGGCAACAACGAAACAAAAAAGGGACACACTAAGAGGATAATCCACAACACCTCAATGCCTCCTGCAGAAGAGAGAAAACATCAGCTCTCTCTTCATCCAGTAGTCAGATCTTTAGATGACAAAGGCAACAAAGCCTTCTCCTTAGATAGTAATTCTACCCAGTGATGCAAAGATCAAGACACAAAAGCGTGAACTAAAGGATTCTGTCAACTTAATATCAGATACTTCCATAGAAGAGATCCAATCCTGACTACAGATTAATAGGTATTTTTAAGGCCAGAAAGTTCACTTTGATCAATCATCTAGTCTGACTTCTGTACAACACAGGACATAAAATTTCATCCAGTTACTCCTGCACTAAGCTCAATAACTTACTTGGCTAAAACATACCTTCCAGAAAGTAGTGGGTTGTGCCCACGAATGCTCACGGTACTATATATATTTTTGATGGTCTCTAAGGTGTCACAGGATGACTTGTTCTTTAAGTTACAGACTAACATGGCTACCCCTCTGAGACTTCTAGAAAGACATTCACCATTGATCTGAAGACGACAAGAGATGGATAATCCACAGCTTTCTTAGCAGGTTACTCCTATTGTTAAATCATCCTCACTACTAAAATGTATGGCATATTTCTCATTTGAATTTGTCTGGCTTTAACTTCCACTAATTGTTTCTTGTTATGACCATATCTGGTAGATTAAAAGGCCCTTTGGCACCCAACATTCTCTCCTCATAATCAAGTCACTTTTTGATCTTTTTGATACATAAAACCAGATTGGGCTTAAGTTTCTTAGGCATTTTCTTTACCCCTCCCCCCATGTCATTTTTGTGGTTCCTCAATTTTTTTTAAAACATGGTCACAAAAATGATCACATATAATATTCCTGTATCAGTCTTAGCAATGCCATATACAGAGATAAAGTCATCTCACAACTATTGTTCACACTTCCAAGTATCACATCAAGCCCTTTTTGCTACCCCATTGTCCTGGGAGCTGATGGTCAAGTGTCACTAGGACACCTGAAACCTTTTCAGAATCAGAGGAATACCAAATACATCCCCCAATTGGTAGGAATGACCTGCATTTCTTGTTCCTAATTATATGACCCTATATTTGACTTTATTAAAATACATTTTGTTTGAATGGGTCCAGTTTACCAAGAAATCCAGATTGTTTTACAAACATGATTGCCCTTTCCTTATTTGCCATTCCATCAATTTGTGTATCATGTGCAGATTTTAAAGTTATTTCCAGATTACTGATGAAAATGTTGAATAGCATCAGGCCTATACTAATCCCAGAGACCCCCCCACAGAAACACCTCTCCTTGATGAAGACTGTTGACAGCTACATGTTGAGATCTGTCAGTTAGCCAGTTCTTAATCCAATTCAGATGGGCTTTATTGATATTGTACTGTGCTCTTCAAAAAAAACCAATCAGAATGGACACGAATATCAGATACCCTATAGAATTCTAAGCATGGCTTCCTTTTTGTTCTGTTTGTGTAGAGCATGTAGCACAGTAGGGCTCTCTGTGTGCTGGCACCCAGAATCCGTTTCATTACAAATGAAGCAGTGGTTCTGAGGCATTGCAGAAATACAAACAGTGAACAATACGTTACATCTACACAGTTACCTTCATCCAGCAAATGTATTATCTTGTCAGAAAATGAAAATCAGATTTGCTTGATAAGGCATTTTCTATATTGATTGGGTTTAGTTAATCAGCTGTTCCATTCTTCTGTCAGACCAATTGGCCTCTTACTACCTAAGTCAACAGAAAGTTTTTGAATACTGGCACATTAGACGCTCTTCTAGTCTTCATGAATTTTCACAGAATTTATCAAAAATTAACATTAACAGCCCAGAGAGCGCCTCAGACAATTTTTGTAGGATTCCTGAGTGTAAGTTATCCACGCCTACCGATGTAAAAATATTCAGCCCAGCAGTTGCTGTTTAGTATCATCCTTAGTCACTAATGGACTGGAAAGTAGTTCATCCTCACACACAATGAAATAAGTCTGCTTCTTTTCAGCAACAGAAAACTTATTGAGCTCTTCTGCCCTTTTAGCATCATTAGCTATTTTACCACTGACATCTAGTAATAGGGCTCGACAACATTAGGATTTCTTTCATTCCTGATAGACTTAAAAAATTTCTTAATGTCCTTAGCCACCCCAGAGATTTTGCCCCAAAGTTATTAGTTTCCCTTATCAATTTTCTACTCTTCAGTAACTTCTCCTTTATATTGACTGCCATCTGTGACATAGTGGGGGTGCCATCCACTCTTGTGGCCCTGGATCCACGCTGGTTCTGCATTCACTGGTTGCTGTGTTGTGCTGTATGCTGGTCTGCAGAGACTCTGCGTGGGTCTGTGTACAGTGCCCAGTGGGGGATGGCCTCTGAGGGGAGGCACGTAGGCAATGGCTCAGACACCTGACACCTAGGCTAGGTGAAGGCTATCTGAAAAAGCAAGGGGCGTGGCCGCCTGGGGGCTAAGAGTCCAGATGCTGGGGGTCAAAGCAGTCTTGGCTGGGGGCAGACTATGTCCAGTACGAGGGGGTGGGAGGTAGGGGCCTGTGAACCCCTTTCCACCAAGAGGACTAAGGCTCTGCCCTGGCTCCTATGTTAACATCGACCCCATGCTGTGCTGTATCTCTGAGAAGCAATAAAACCTTCTATTCCACTGGCTGTCAGAGTCACATCTAGCTGTAGATGGGGGTGCAGGGTCAGGGGCTCCCCGATGGGCAATCACACTGTCTAACTTGCCATGTGTTATAATCTTTTGTTTCTAACTGCTGCCCTCGCTTTCATAAGGGGTTGTTGGACTCATTCTCAGGTGGAAAAGTTAGAGAGAAGAACATTCCATTGCCAGACCCTATCTGCAGAAATGTATTCCAGACTACATGGTGGTAAATACTTGCTGCACAGCAGCAGTTACAAGAAAATGACCAAAAGGACATTATTCCATCAACCACTGGCTTATATCACAAATTAAAGATAAATTTTACCATCTCTTTGTCTGTGATCAGATTACAGAGTTCCAGCCAGGCTCCCCAGTGCAAAGGCAAAACATGGACAGCTTCAACAAACACATCAATGGCCTCTTTTACCAGGTCCAGCTTCCGCAGCACAACACCATACCTGAGCAGAGAAATATACCAGTATAGCTCTTTGTATCACACACCTAGTCATAACCACACAAAGCAACAGACAAAAAGAAAAAAATATCAAATTTCCCCAGTGACAAATTCCCTGTTACAATGCAACAGAACTAGAGTTCAGTTTAACAGGAGCCTTACATCATTCTATAAAAAAATTGGACGAACAAAAAACAAGCCACAGAATATAAACTTTGAGCCCAATTTGTATTTTTCATAGTGGTTTGAAAAATATTACAGAGAGAACCATTAAAAAATCATCCTTCTGGAAACTTTTCATCAGTGTCTCACTTTTCTGTGTCACCCATTTTGCAAAATACCTAATTCATGCTGAGACCTGTCTTTTGGCCACATGGTTGCTTCTCCTGTATTGATTCCTTTAATATCAGTTATACGCAAGGTAATGTGAATCTAGGTATGTGAATGGTTAACTAGGAAGCCTAACCCTTAATAGGTGAGGCTTACCAGTTAAATGGTGGGGGGCTGGAGCAGCCTCCCCCGCCAACCTGCTTGCTGCAAGATCACTACAGACCCACAACCCAAGTCTCTAACAGAACTAACCCCAATTTCATCCACTACCACACAGAGCCTCTCAGAATAACTTAACCAATTTTGCTTCTCCTATTTTTAATCACTGTAAACCACACTCCTATACCAAAGCCAGGGATACAATCTAGGACCTGAACATCAGTGTTCTATAAATGATGAATAACTACATACATAATTCCCAGGGAAAGGTGCATCAAGCCCTCCTCCAATGAATGTTTTAAAAGGGGCCTGCACTTAAGCAAGCAATAAGAGTCTAAGCAACGGATCTAAAGATTGGGAGGGGAGGGTTCAAATCCCACTGCAGATCCATGGAGACAGGGCCAATAGTATGATTGCATCTAATTCAAACAGTGAGAACATAAGAACAGCCATACTGGGGCAGATCAAAGGTCCATCTAGCCCAGTATCCTGTCTTCTGACAGTGGCCAATGCCAGGTGCCCTAGAGGAAATGGATAACCATCAAGTTATCCATCCCTGTCATCCGTTCTCAGCTTCTGGCTGAGGCTAGGGACATCACCCTGCCCATCCTGGCTAATAGCCATCAATGGACCTATCTTCCATAAAAATTGGCATCCCATTAGCTATCTTCAGTCATCTGGTACAGAAGCTGATTTAAATGATAAGTCACATACAACAGGTAGTAGTTACAGGCAGTCCCCGAGTTACGCGGATCCGGGATTTTCTCGCCCCGGACAACGGGAGCGGCGGACGCCCAGTCCCGCCGCCCCTGTCCTCCGGGGCGAGAAAAGCTGCTCTGCCTCTCCCTGGTCTGCTGGGGGGGGAGGGGAGAGGAGCCAGATCAGCGCCGAGATCCCGCCTGGGTCCTCCGCGGCTTTGCTCAGCGTCTCCCTGGTCTGCTGGGGGGGGGGGGACACGCAGCTAGTGTGCCCCCCCCCCCAGCAGACGAGGGAGACTGGAGCAAAGCCCCAGGCCTGTGGTAGAGCAGGTGGGGCGCTGCTGGTTGCTCCTGCAGCACCGCTCCTTGGCGCTACTGGACCAACCCGGCAGTACCCCAGCTGCTCTGCCCCAGGAGTCCTGATTCAGCCGCTGCTGATCAGTTTCAGCAGCGGCTGAATCAGGACACCTGGGGCAGAGCAGCTGGGGTGCTGCCGGGTTGGTCCAGTAGCGCCGAGGAGCGCCCTGCCCTGGGCTTCCTGGAATCAGCTGCTGATCAGTTTCAGCAGCAGCTGACTTGGGGATGCCTGGGGTTCTTAAGTTGAAACTGTATGTAAGTTGGAACTGGTGTCCAGATTCAGCCGCTGTTGAAACTGATCAGTTTCAGCAGTGGCTGAATCTGGACGCCAGTTCCGACTTACATACAGATTCAACTTAAGAACAAACCTACAGTCCCTATCTTGTACGTAACCCAGGGACTGCCTGTAAGCAGTTTTAAATCTGAGTTTCTTTAGAACTCTTGGATGAATGCCATCTGGTCCTGCCATCAATTTGTTTAATTCATCAATTTGTTCCAAAACCACCTCTACTGACACTTCATCTCAGGCAAGTTTTCTGCTTCTGAGGCACTCAATTTTCTTTTCTGCTATTTGAGTCTTTTGCTAGTTGCTCTTGAAATTTTTTTTGGTCACTTGACTTGCCTGAGTTTCTGCTCTCTTCTGTTTTCCTCAGTAGGATTTGACTTCCAATTATTACTTTTTTTTGCCTCTACCCACCTTTTATTTACTCACTATCTTTCTTTTTTTCTTCCTCTCCTTTTTTCCCCCTCTCCCCTCGCCCCCTCTCCCCTTCCCTTATTTATTCTTGGATCTGGACTTCTAACACACCTGTAATCCGAAGAAATGGGCTGTGCCCACGAAAGCTCATGATACCATCTATATGTTTTATTGGTCTTTAAGTTGCTACTAGTCTGTTTGCTGTTTTTTAAGTTTCACCGTTTATTCTGTTAGCCATAGCAGGAATTTTTTTTTTTGGTGTCCTTACTGATTTTTTTTTTTAAATTGGAGTTTACACTTAAATAAGTCTCTACTATAGTGTTTTTAAATGTTTCCATGCAGATTGCAAGCATTTCACAGCTGTGACTATTCAATTTAATTTTCATGAATTAGCGCTTTCACTTTTATGTAGCTTCCCTTTGTGAAGTTAAATATTACTGTTATTGGGCTTTCCTGATATGTTCCTCACCACAAGGATCTTAAATTCAGTTATGTTATGGTCACTATTACTGAGCAGTTTAGCTATATTTAGTTGGACCAGATCCTGTGCCCCAGTTAGAAGACTAAATAAAACATTGCCTCTACTGTTGTGGGTTCCAGGACTAGCTGCTCCAAAAGCAGTCATTAGAAACTTAATCTCTGTATCCCATCGTGAGATGACACGTACCAGTCAATACAGGGATAGCTACAATCCCCCATTATTACTGGTTTTGTTTTTGCAGCCTCAATAATCAACACAAGCATGTCACAGTCACCATGGCCATCCTGGTCAGTAGTATATTCCTCCTGTTATACTCCTATTACTCAAGCATGGAGTTTCTATACATAGGGAGTCTATGGTACAGTTTGATTAAGTTAAAATTATATTTGATTCTATGCTTTCTTTCACAGACAATACCCTTCTCCTGCCAGCACAACCAACTCCATCATTCTTTTGTACTCCCAAATTACTGACCCTCATTGGCTGTCATTATTTCACTAAGTTTATGATCTCATTATCCTCATTTGGTAACAGGCACTCAAGTTCACAGATCTCAGTATTTTCTGGCATTTGTACTAGGGCTGTCAAGTGATTAAAAAATTTAATCACGATTAATCGCATGCGCCTCCCTTTGAAACGCCGCAGCAGGGTTTCAACGGGACCGTGCTGCGTGGAGCCCAGGATCAGCTAGAATCCCCAGCTGACCCCAGGCTCCATGCAGCACTGCCCCTTTGAAGTGCCGGGGCAACGTTTCCAAGGGGCAGCGGAAGGCAGAGCCCGGGGTCAGCTGGAATTCTCAGCTGACCCCTGGCTCCGTGCTGCGGTGCCTCTTTCAAGCACCGCAGTGACGCATTAAAGGGGCAGTGCAACTCAGAGCCCAGGATCAGCTGGAGTGCCCAGCTGATCCTAGGCTCCGCTTTGCACTGCCCCTTGGAAACGCTACCCCAGTGCCTCAAAGGGGCAGCACATTAGGAGCCCAAAATTAGCTAGCTGGGAGTCCCCAGCTGACCCTGGGCTTCACGGCTGTCCCTTTAAAATGCCGCCTCTGGGGACTGCACAGCTTATCCTGGGCTCTGCACAGCAACAGAACCCGGGGTCAACTGTGGGCTCCCAGCTTATCCTGGACTTCGCATGATAGCGGAATCCAGCATCAGCTGGGGACTCCCTAGTTGACCCCATGTTCTGGGGAAATGACACGCAGAGCCCGGGATCAGCTGGGGAATCCCCAGCTGACCACGGGCTCCAAGGCTACCCCTTTCAAACCCTGCCTCCACACACATTTGAAAAAGGGCAGCCCTGGAACTTTCTGGGGAAATGCTACGCAGAGCCTAGGATCAGCTGGGGACTCTCCAGCTGATCCTGGGCTCCACTGCTCCTTTGAAACATGTAGAGTGGCACTTCAAAGGGGCAGCGCAACATTAACACCTGCAATTAATGTGATAAAAAATTTAACGCATTAATCCTGGACCGAGTTAATTGCAGGCATTAATGCAATTTCTATACGAGCACTTATAGAATTTGTCATTTTTAGTTATCTGCCTTCATGTGATCAAAATGAATCCCATTCAATTACATTTGAGTGTGTTTCTCTTTATTTTCTACCTGTGCTTAATTAACTTCAATCATCTCTTCTTTACTAGGACATAGAGTATCCCCACTAATAGATAGGCTCACTACACATCCTTTCCGTAGGCCTTTGATCTCAGTATGAAGCATGTCTTTAACCTTCAGAATTGTCAGTGTGGATAGCACACCTGCACGTATGGTGGCTGTCATCTTGGCCAACACAAGGAATTGAACTGAGCGCCTCCCAAGTTAAGAACACGAGCCTTTTCACAGCTTGAGCTAAAGAGCCAGGTTTTCAAGCTGAATTGTGACAGATTCAAGTCTTCTGTGGAATGGACACAAAGGGGAAAAAACAACAGAACCACTGACCAATGGACTACACAAGCAAAATGCATGACAAATGACTAATGCAAAATATGTGTGATGGTGAATCACACCATAATTTACAGACTGTGTTCAAAAGATAGTGGTAATTATTTTGAACAGAAAGGAGCATTAACTCTTGCAAATAAAGTGTAAAAATATAATTAGAAAGGCCACATAGGGCTTGGAAGAACAGCTAGTCAAAGATTCAAAAAGAATTAGCAAAAATGTTTTTCCCCATCACAAGCAAAAAAGCCAACTAAACAATCAATGGGGCCTCTGGATGATCAAGATACTAAAAAGCATTCACGGATGGTAAGGCCACTGTGGAAAAACTAAATTATTTCTTTGCATCCATCTTCATGGATGAGGATATGATAGAGATTCCCAAATCTGAGCTATTCTTCTGAGGTAACACATCTGAGGAACTGTCCCAGATTGAAGTGTCAGAGAAGGTTTTGGAACAAACTCATAAACAGTAAAAAGTCACCAGGATCAGACAAGTATCAGAGGGGTAGCCATGTTAGTCTGAATCTGCAACAGCGGTGAGGAGTCCTGTGGCACCAGGACTGTGAATGGCTCGCTAACAACAAAAGCAGCTTCTCCTCTCTTGGAATTCACACCTCCAGATCAGCCACTAGAAGTGGGCCTCATCCTCCCTGATTGGATCCATCTCGTCATCTCCAGACTGATTCTGGCCTGTATATTTATACCTGCCTCTGGAAATTTCCACTACATGCATCTGACGAAGTGGGTCTTTGCCCACGAAAGCTTATGCTCCAACACTTCAGTTAGTCTATAAGGTGCCACAGGACTCCTCGCCGCTTTTGCAGGATCAGACCGTATTTTTTAAAGAGTTCTGAAGGAACTCAAATGTGAAATTGCAGAACTATTAACTGTAGTTTGTAACCTATGATATAAATCAACTTCTGTATCACATGACTGGAAAGCTAATGTGACACCAACTTTTAAAAAGGGCTCTAGAAGTAACCCTAGCAATTACAAGATGGTAAGCCTGACTTTAGCATCAAGCAAACTGGTTGAAAACTATAGTAAAGAACAAAATTATATCACACATAGATTATCATAATTTGTTGGGGAAGAGTCACCATGTTTTTTGTAAAGGGAAATCATGCCTCACCAATCTACTAGAATTCTTTGAAGGGGGTCAACATGCAAGTGGAGAAGGCAATACAGTGGATATAATGTATCTAGATTTTCAGAAAGCCTTCAACTCTTAAGCAAAGTAAGCTGTTATGGGATAAGAGAGAAGGTCCTCTCATGAACGGGTAATTGATTAAAAGATAGGGAACACAGGACAAACAAATGGAAGAGCTGATTTAATTCAATGGTTTAAAGGCTTTCTATTTGGTGATTTAAACCAAATCATCTTGTTACAGCAATTTTTAAACAGGGATAACATGTTCAAAGTAGCGTTGTTTTTCCAATACTCCCCAGCAGGTGCAACTTCCTTTCTCCTTGAATCTAGACAGCTATGCACAGAGGTACAATGAAATGGTGGAAAACACAAAACACTACACACACACACAGAGTTAGGAAATTAGCAGATAAAAAACTAAATTTAGTGGCAGTTACTATTGCAACAGGACACACCATTGACCCCAAATCTTAAGACAGTGGAAATAAGACTTGTTAATATTGAGATGGAAAGGACAACATTATCAATAATACCACTCCACACAAGAAGATATTTCCCTTCATTTCCAGATATCAAAAAGCATTATGAACCCCAACTTCAAATTTATACTCCAATGAAAAATCTTACACAATTATGAACATGGATACCTTTCCCTTTAATGTTTTATTTGAATAGTGTGTGTTTTGCTGCCGTATTACCAGCCATCAAACAGGCTGTTTGCTAATTTTCCAGAAAGGGTGTGTCTAAAATACATGGCTCCATCGATGGAGCCATGTAGATTAGGCTGATCGGCAAAGGGAAATGAAGCCACGATTTAAATAATCACGGCTTCATTTAAATTTAAATAGCTGCCACGCTGAGCCAACAAACAGCTGATCAGCTGTTTGTCGGCTCAGCGCGCTAGTCTGGACGCTCCCGCGCTGACATGAAAGCCCTTTATTGACCTCCCCGTTATGCCTCGTAGGATGAGGTTTACCGGGGAGGTCGATAAAGGGCTTTCATGTCGACAGGGGAGCATCCAGACTAGAGCGCTGAGCTGACAAACAGCTGATCAGTTGTTTGTTGGCTCAGCGCGGCAGCCATTTAAATTTAAATGAAGCTGCGATTATTTAAATCGCGGCTTCATTTCCCTTTGCCGAACAAACAAAACTACATGGCTCCGTCAACGGAGCCATGTAGTTTAGACGTACCCAAAGAGACTACTTCCTCCTTATGTCTCTTCAGAAAAACACAGAGTGCTTCAGAGAGTCCTGCATCCCCCATCCTCCGGGAAGAATTCAAAGGAAAACTCCCAGACACTTACAGATAAAGGCCAAAACCATCCAGCTCCTGTGCTTTGTGTTTCTTGCTAAGCTCCACCCTTAACTCTCTTAGTGCTTCATTCTTCACCTGTCCTTTCTCCAAGGGGCCTGCAAAAAGAAGTATACAGGTGACTTTCAGCATCTGCCACAGTGCTTTCTATGTCTTCATTGGTTTAAGGCTTCACCAGTTTAGAGATCCAGATTTTAAACACCAGAAGAGGACCATTGCAATCATCTAGTGTAATCTCATGCATAACAGGCCACAGAAGTTAACTCAATAATTCCTGTATCAAGCCCATAACTTTAGGTGGAAGCAGAAGTATTTTTAGAAAGATATCCAGTCTTGATTTAAAGACATTCAAGTAATAGAGAAACTATCATATCCTTTGGTAGTTTGTCTCTTTGGTTAATCACCTTCATTATTAAAAATAACTATTTATATACTAAAGTCCCCACTCTAGGTTTTTGATGAACTTAACGGATTTAAAAGTGGTGACACCAAAACTGAACATAGTCTTCCAGTACTGATCTGACTAAAATTGTATAAAGGAGGCAAAAGTCATCTCTCTACTCCCATTAAAATCCAAGGCTCACATTAGCTCTTTTTGCTACAGTATTGCAGTTGCTTATCCATTATGATCTTTAATCTTTTTCAGAGTCACAGGTGTTTGGGACCAATAGTCTCTAAGGTTTCCTGCACAGGCCGTAGAACTTCCCCAAAATAATTCCTAGATCATATCCTTTAGAAAGACACCTCATCAACCCATTCTTTAAATGTGAACTACACTATTTAGGAATGGGTCAGCCTTGAGAATCCGTGGCCAATGCCTTTAGGATTATAAAACCATGCACAGGCCCAGCAGGCACAGCTATACTGCCCAATCATATTGTGTCTCAGGCCACAATGCAAACATGGTTAGCATAAGAGATGATTCTGGCATGTCTATTTTCATTAGCTTGGGTTCTCTATTTCAGGTGAGAGAAGCAGATCCTTACCCAGACTATCAACGGTTTCATCATCTTTCTTCTTTTCTCCTGACTGTAAAAAGAAGGGGAGTGGAAAAAGAGTTTTACAATACATTATTCCACAGGTTGCAGTATAATTCTGCTAACAGCATCTGGAACTAGCTCCCAGCAATGCCACCAAAAATTCTGTAAGGTTTAGCAAGGAACCAAGGGATTAATCTGCCTTTCTAAAATGTTGCTGGGAAGACAATAAGTGGAAGACTGTAACCTGCAAGGCTCCATGGGAAGGCAGAAGGCGGATGGCTTTCATTATCTTACCAGGTATCTGGAATACATATACAAGAAGTAGGCCTTCTGACTCTTGCATCCCCGCAGAAAGTATGCAGCCCTGTCATACTCCTTCAGATCGAAGTAAGATTTAGCTAATGTGTAGGCATCCAAATCACGAGCATCCTCCTAAAGAGGAGAAAATTTATGAACTCAACAGTTTTTAGTTCCTTGTAGGTCTTCTCATGGTGTCCAATGGTTAGGAAGGAAAAAAGAAAAGCACTGCTCTAGAATCTCAGATTTAATTCTTATTGTCTGAAAATTTTAATTTTTTAGTTGGTGTAACATTCTCCCAACACTCCCATTTCATCCCACCTACCTGTTCTTTTTATGTAAAGAAGGTTTAATTTTTAGTTTGAAACAATGCACCAAATCAGTGAAATTCCAGAAAATAAAATATTAAATGATCGACCACTAGAACAGATGAATTAGCTGTGTGCCAAGTAGGACTGAAAACAGAGTACAAATTTAGGTGGGGGAAGGCAAAGGCAGGGGAACACAAGTTAATTGAACTGAAAATTTAAGACTACAGATTTAAACTTAAACCCTTCATTATACTGCCTCCATAGACACTCATCATAGGACTTATATTTATTCATATTCTATAATGCAAACCAGATTACCTTGTGCAGAAGCCTATCTTCAATCATTACCCAATGATTTTCCCCCTTTCCTTACAAAATGGTGTAGGAGGCCTGCACACAATTTGTTTCTTGTAGAATGGTCCTCACTTACTGAAAATGCTGGTTAACATTAGTCTACATGTTCCATATTAGGAATTCTTTCATCTTAGACTACACTGATTTTGGCTTCTAAAAGAGCGGTAAAAGTTAATAATAATATTAATAACTATGACCTCCAAGTTCAGTCTGCATAATATCATTTACTACGGCATTATCTCAATCAACAGTATGCCCCCACTTGGAAAATGGTGCTCAGTTTTGATCACCCCATATAAAAGAAGATGCAAAAGAAACGGAAGGAGTCTAGAAACAGGTCATGAAAGTTGTCAGATGTTCAGATTACAATTGTTTAGAGAAGAGATATGACAAGGATAGTAGATTAGGAAGAAACTTCCCTTGTAGTCAGGTATTCCATAGCTGTCCATTACAGAGATTAGAATTACCTGTGAAGCATCTGGTATTGATCAGTGTGGAAAACAGAATACTGTACTAGATGCACCAATCATAGGTTACAATTATTACAGTAATGTTTTTATGATTTCCTGCCTAAATGCTGTGTTAAACTTTTTTGGTGTTTGGACAACCTTGAAAACCAGGTTAAAACATTGGTTAAAGCACTACAAAGACACTTTCCCCTGTCTTTGACATTCACATTTTCACATCAAAAGTTATAAATGAGACACGCCCATCTTACTCGATTAGTTTCATTAACATGGGTCTTACAATTCACAGGTAACTGCTTTTGTTGTTTTATATACCTTGGGTTATATTATTACCACACCAACTCATTGATGAAGTGGGTTTTACCCACGAAAGCTCATGATCCTATATATTTGCTAGTGTATAAGGTGCCACACTACTATTTGTTGCTTGAATACCAGGGTACTAGATAATGGGATGAAATGTAATAGTGCAAAGTCATGCACTTAGAGATTAGCAAGAATTTTTGCTCTAAACTGTGAGGCTACATCTACGCTACACGTTTTGCCAGAAGAGGCAATGCAAATGAAGTACTGATCAACATTTCCTCACACTTCATTTGCATAATCTCTTCGAATCCGTTTTCGCGCAAGAGGTTTTTGCCCAAAAACATGCAGTGCAGATGTGTCTGTTTTGCGCAAAAACCCCTTCCGCAGAGGCATGAATGATATTGTGCAAAACAGGGTTTTTGCGCAAAACGGACACATCCACGCTGCATGTTTTAGCGTGAAAACAGATGAGAAAAGATTATGCAAATGAAGGACTAGAAAAGGCTAATCAGCAGTTCATTTGCATTGCCTCTTTTGGCAAACCGTGTAGTGTAGATGTAGCCTGAATGTATTATTTGGAAGCAACAGAGGAACAGAAACACTTGACTATCTTGCAGGAGTGGGCAATAATTTTTGTAGGGGTTTTACTACATGAATTTCAGTAAATCATCAGGAGCCAGCTCTGGGCTCTAGGGCCTCGGGCAGAAGGGGTGGGGGCTAGAGAGAGAGAGATTGTGTGAGAAAGAGTTTGACACACAGATTGTATGAGTGTGTGGGGGCACAGACTGGATAGGTGGATGTGCTGGTTGCTGCTGGGTAAGTTTCTGAAAATGCTATGCACTGTCTCTGACACAGAGAAAACGGTCCTGCTCTGTTGTCTCCCCCCTCCATCACTCTGTAGAGATGAGTATAGTGGGATGGAAAAGTGTGTAGTGAGAGAGCGAGCTGGCTGCTGGACAAATGTGAGAAACAGTGCACTGCCTCTTAAGACCAGCACTGATCTCAGTCACTCACCATACTTGACTGGAGCAGCTCTGTTGTATATGTCCCTCTCCCCGACCAGATATAAGGGCAGGGGAACACCCTGACTTCTGCACTCCCTCTCCCTTCCTTCCTGCCTTCCACACAGCAAATAGGAGTGTCCTGGGAGAAGCTTAGTTGCAGGATGGAGCAAGGTGGGAGGGATGGGCAGCTAAACACACACTGCCCACAAGTTCTCCTAATCAGCTGAGTAGGCCGTATCCACACTACGGGCTATATTTTGCCCACCTCTGCTGTGGTTGATCACAGAATGACTATGAGTCAATATAATAGAGCCATGAAGAAGGCTAATACAATCTCAGGATGCATCAGGGGAGATAATTCCAGTCGAAACTGGGAACTAGAGTAAATGGCAGATTCTCTGTAACTTGAAGTTTTTAAATCATGATTTGAAAACCCGCCACAAAATCCTACCTCAACGCCTCATTGTAGTGCAGCGGTGACCCTGGCTGTCTGTCAGCTATGGTAGCAGGGCATATGCCCTGATAAGTCTAACCATGCTACAAAGGTGTTGGACTATCCAATCCAGGGAGGGGATTGCTCTTTCAGTTTTTCCCTATCCTTAGAGCTTGAAGGCTAGCTAAATTTGAGGAAGAACGCACACCTGCCCACCTAGCCAGTGGGATGGCTTGAAGTCAATGGCTAAAACAACACGAGTAAATGGGTTTTAGTCTCCTGAGTGTCAACGAACCATTCTACAGTGGCGGAGTGGAAATTGAGCAATGAGAGACCAACAGAAATGTCAGGTGCTAGGCCAACATGGAAAAGGACAATGCTCGCTGTGTGTACTTACAATTGTAGGTTGCTGGCGAGGGAGGAATCGTTAAACCATCTGATGGAGGAAAAGGAAAGGATAAGATGCGACATCCTCGGTGTCTGTGAAATCCAACGAAAGGAGTTGGAAGTCAACTGGAAGGATAGAAGCACTGTGAAACTTGGAAAGGAAGACGGTGTTAGAAACGTAGGGGGAGTTGAATTTATTGTAAGGACTGGTCTTTAAAGTTATATCATGCCAGCTAATAGCATCACGTATTGGTGTGCTTCATCTTCAGATAGAGTCAAAGGCTACACTCAAGGTCATCCAGGCCTATACCCCTACAAGTGCAAGTGAGGATGAAGATGTGGAAGAATTCTACCGAGAGCTCAAAAGAGCCCTCGCACAAAAGTCCACTTACACTGTCACGATGGGAGATTTTAATACCAAGGTCGGACAAGGGAAAGCTGATGAAAAGTTCATAGGGAGATATGGCAGAGGCGAAAGGAATTAAAGAGGAGAAAGGTTAGTAGCAATGGCAGAAATGAAAGAATGATACGTAGCAAACGCCTTGTATAAAAAGAAGATCACAAAAAAGTGGACATAGATCGCACCAAACGCGAAGAACAAGAATGAAATCGACTATATTTTAGTCAATAAAAGGCACATCATTCAAGACGTCTCTGTGGTGCAGCCTTTCAACATCGGCAGTGACCATCACTTGCTTAGAGCGAAGTTGATTTTCGACTATGAAAAGGCCTTCGATAGCGTCGAGTTCAACGCAATATTAAAGGCACTTGCAGAGCAGGGTATTAACACGTAATACATCAATTCGTTGAAGGAAGCGAATACTGGATGTACAACAGATATTACTCTCCTCGAAACTCCCTTCCGTATCCCAATCGAGAAAGGCGTGAAGCAAGAAGATAAGATTTCACCGAAACTATTCACTGCTTGCCTCAAAATGGTTATGAACAAGATCAATTGGAGGAGTGGTGTCAACATAAATGGAGAATGATTATCTCATCTCAGATTCACGGACTACATAGTATTAATTGCCGAAAGCACCAACCAATTGCAGAGCAGGTTATGAAGACTTGACAAGAAAAGCAGTCAGGTCGGTCTGAAAATGAACCGCTGCAAAATGAAATACATGCGATCAGACATCTTACGAAAAGCCCAAATAATGATAACAGGAGAAGAAATCGAAGAAGTGGAACAGTACATATATTTGGGCCAAGAAGTTAATATGTGCCAAGACCTGAACAGAGAACTCTCGCGAAGGATTCGGGCAGGATGGTGTGCATTCAATCCCATCAAGGACATCCTCAAAGGAAAAATCGATAAGACCACACATACAAATATCTTCAATTCAACAGTGCTGCCAGCCATGTTGTATGGCAGCAAAACGTGGGCACTGACGAAGAGAGAAGAACAGTGACTATTGGTAGCCGAAAGGGCAATGGAGCGAGCTATGTTGGGAATTTCCCTTCTGGATTGTATTCCAAATGAAATGATCAGAGAACGCAGCGGTGTGAAAGATAATATCGTGGAAAACAGACATAGCAATGCGATGGGCAGGCCATACAGCACGGCTCACGGACAATAGGTGGACCGCAATTATTGCTGACTGGTACCCACGAGAACAGAAAAGACCACCCAGTCGGCCTCCAAGAAGATGGGGAAGATGACACTGTTAAACATTTTGGACGAACGTGGAGAAGAAAGGCAAGAGTGCAAGAAGAATGGTGGATGTGTTGTGATTGGTGCAATCTTAACGCTAGCTGAAGACCGATTGACCCAGGTGATCTGAAAACTTTCAACAACCCAATCAGAGGTTATGAGTCTATTACAGAAGTGGGTGGATGAGGCTCTGTGGACCTCAGGGAAGCGCTGGCGGGGAACTGGCGGGGAGCGTCGGCCCCGGGCGCGCGGCGCTGGCGGGGGGGGCACTAGCCCCGTGGCTATGGGGGGGCCCCGCCCCCGGGCGCGCGGCTATGGGGGGGAGGGGGCCGCCCCCGGGCGCGCGGCTATGGGGGGGAGGGGGCCGCCCCCGGGCGCGCGGCTATGGGGGGGGGGCGCGCCCGGCAACCTCAAAAGGTTGGGGACCACTGCCCTAGACCAACACTTTCTGAATGAGAATAAAACTCTGGACACAAGTTTGAAATACATTTGAGTTACTATGTTCGCTATACGCTTGGATGGTGTTGCAATCAGGTCAAGGAATATCAGCATGATAAGAAGGTCCCCTATCTTGGTTGTATTACAGCAGAGGCCACTCCCTAGCAGTCCTAATGCACAGGTAGTCAAGATGGGGTTACCACTTTTGACTGGATAAACTTTAAAAAACCAAATAGTCTGGTAGCACTTTAAAGACTAACAAAACATGTAGATGGTATCATGAGCTTGGCTACCGCCTGAATCTTTTGACTGGAGCATTGAAGGACGCACTACCAGACCTTGAGGTTTCCTCACACAACACTATTAACATATTAAAGGAAAAATAGTTTGGATTGAGGAGAGGACACTCGAGAGAGATGGCTCCTCGTTGGCCAGTGTCATCAGCTTTGCCATCCATACCTCTGTGAGCGCAGGAACTGCAGGCAGCTCGCTCAGAGGCAGAGGATCCAGGGCAAATGCCAATTCGGAGGCCCTGAAACCAAGAGACCTCGAAGAAATTAGCATCCCGCAGCCCTCACCTCTCACGCCAGGCCTGGCACCAGCGCCCACAGCCCGCAACCCAGCCAGCCAGCAGAGCCCTCCCCGCCCCGCGAGCAGCAGCGACCCCCAGCGCGGACAGCCCCGAGGCCCCAGCATTTCCCGCCCTTCCTGGCGCCCCGCCCCCACCATTTCCCGCTATGCTGCAGGCCCCGCTCGCGGCTCCGCTCCGCTACGCTCAGAAGCTGCTTCTTGATCTCTCGCAGGTCAGAAAAATCGCAGCTTCCCAAACCGAGCACAACCGCTGCAGCCGCCATCTTGCCCATGCCGCCTGGCCAATCACAACCCGGCCTCCGCCGCGCGCCGGACAGCGCACACAAGGATACTCCTATTGGGCAGCAGCTCCCACATCCTATCCAATCAAAGCGGGAGACACTGATCTCTGCCTGATGATTGGCTGATACATAGAGTGGGTTGCGCGAGATAGCTGAAGCGGGTAAGAAATTGCCGCCTCCACAGGGCAGGGCGGTCGGAGCGTGTCCCAGCCCGCCATTTCCCCTCAGAGCGCCCTCGGCGTCCCTTCCATGGGGTGATGCTGCAGCCGCCAGCGTCTTCCCCCACAGGGTCACCAGAGCCCCTGCATCCTGTGGGGCGGGCTGGAGGGCTGTGTGCTCATCTCTGCCTGCCCGGCCTCTCGTGCCACCTGCCAAGTCATTCCGCGCGCCCCGCCGCTCGCTCGGTCCCCTGCTGCTGTGACGTTGGCCTTTGCTCATGTCACGATGCAGCTTGTGCTTCGCTCCGCATCTTACCCACTTTAGCACCTAGATGATCGTTTCAGGGTAAGCGTTAGTGCGCGGTTCTCGTGTTTCACTTGTCGCTGTTGTAACGGGTCTGAACACCAACATGCTGAAAACTCACAAACACTTTTTTACACAACACTTAAGTGCCGGGACTCACACCCACAAGAGATCACTGTGGCGAGGATAGTAGTAGTCCTCAAGACAGTTACATTAGACTAAAGGTAAGAAATATACACTCTCATTTTCAGTGCATGAACAGTTATTAACATGCTGCAGTTACAAAGAAACTTTCCCTTTGGGTAGGTTATTCCAAAATTGTCTGCGCCAGGGTTCTTGCACTTTTGTCTTTGCCATCTCTCCTACCCCCATCATCTCTGTTTCTCCCCTTTTCTCTCACACTACCTGCCAAATCACTTTTCTCCTGCTCGGCCAGCTTGGTCACTCTGTTCACCCACTTGCCACCCTGTTCCCCCCAATCACTGATTTCTCCTGGAGACAGGATATTAGACTGAGTAGACCAGTGTTTTGCTTTGGTATGGTAATGCCTGCTTTTCTCATTTGTTCAGCCCATGGTATCCTTGGAAACTTATAATCATTATGGAAGTCCAATGCCAACCCCTGCAACTCTAGTCTCGTCTACTCAGGAAAATAGAACCCATTCAAATTATTTCAGTTTTTAAACCAATTTAGTTAAAATGTAGAAACCACTTGCTTGTACACTTTTCTTTGGGTTTAAGGGTGACTTATTTAAATATATTTTAAATCTATGCTCAATCAAATTAAGTTAACCCAAAATAAGTCTGCTTAAACTGAGATAAGTGTCCATGTGGGGATTTGCAGCAGTTTAACTTTAGTAGTTTGAAATTACTCCAACTGATGGAGCTTTCTTGTGTAAACATCTTGTGCATACTGTTACTTCCTCCATATTATTCAAAAAATATACATTTAAAGCCATTGAGAGAGCTGGTAAAAAAAAAAAAAAGGTCTGCATTATGACTATGCAAACAATGCCCAAGTCTACATTTCCTATGCAGAAAACACAAAGGCTAAGTCTAGACTGGTATGATTTTCCGCAAATGCTTTTAGCAGAAAAGTTTTTCCGTTAAAAGCATTTTCGGAAAAGAGCGTCTAGATTGGCATGGACGCTTTTCCACAAAAGCACTTTTTGCAGAAAAGCGTCCGTGCCAATCTAGATGCGGTTTTGCACAAAAAAGCCCCGATCGCCATTTTTGCGATCGGGGCTTTTTTGTGCAAAACAATACCACGTTGTCTACACTGGCCCTCTTGCGCAAAAGCATTTGCGCAAGAGGGCTTTTGCCTGAACGGGAGCAGCATAGTATTTCCGCAAGAACACTGACAATCTTACATGAGGTTGTCAGTGTTCTTGCGGAAATTCAAGCTGCCAGTGTAGACAGCTGGCAAGTTTTTCCGCAAAAACAGCTGCTTTTGCGGAAAAACTTGCCAGTCTAGACGCAGCCAAATAGCATTATATCCCCCCAATGTTCTCAACGCCGAGTTAATATTAGCAAGTCACTAATGATGAAATTGGGCACAACAGAGGTTATGTTGTTAAGAAAGAGCAACTGCTTTGAAGACCATATCTCTATAGCATTTTCTATTATCAAAGGCATTTACTCTCAGATTAAGTTGGTTCACAGCCTAGGGCAGGGGTGGGCACAATCTGGCCCATGGGTTGGATTTGGTCCACAAAGCCATTTGATCTGGCCTGCAGCCCACCTTGGGGAGGGGAGAGGGGACAGGAGGGAGAAACTTTGTGCGCTCTCCCATCCCCAGACCCTGATTGGCTTGGGGTGGGGTAGCATAAGATGTCTCCTCCCCCTCTGCTGCCAGAGGCACACAGCGCGTAGATGGAGCTGCAAGCTATTCAAAATGGTTGGCAGTTCCCTCTACACCAGTATTTCCCAAAGTGGTTCACAAAACCACTTTGAGAAACCTGTTAAATGGTTGCACCAGTTTATGTACCGGCACCCTGGCCACTGAGCCTCGCGACTCCTAGTGGCTCCAGTTCACAGTTTGCAGCTAAGGGGACTGGCTCTGGGGTCAAAGCTAATACTGGGGGACTCTAAGAGGCGGGGGGCTGACACTGGGAGCACTTGGGCATCAAGGGTGGAGAGCTGGCACTGGAGGGCACTGGGCCAGGGCTACTAGTGAGGGGGCTACAGGGGCAAGGCTTGCACTGGGGCTAATATTGGAGATGGGGGGCTGGCATTGGGGAAGTCCTGGGGGGCTCTGTAAATAGGAGGCTGGCACGGGGGGGTCTGGTTGTGGGGGGCTCTAGTGGGTGGGGAGCTGGCACTGAGGTGTTTGGGCTGTGGGGCTGGCATTGGGGAACTCTGAGGGCAGGAGGTTGGCACGGGGGGGGAGGGTTGAGTACAGGGATTCTGGGGTCATTGGCTGGCGCTGGGGGAATGGAGGGTGAGAGGCTCTAGAGATTAGGGCCTGTACTGGAGGGCTCTGGGGGCCGGGGCTTTTTATACCACTGACTGGCAAACCCATTCCAAAACTTTTGGTGGACTCCTGGTTTTGGAATGGGTTTGCCGGTCTGTGGTATAAAAAGCCCCGGCCCCCAGGGCATAAAGAATATGCAAATACTCAAATAAAATGTTATTAGTGTGCTGAAAGTTTGTGAATGGGTTTGCCGGTCTGCAATATAAAAAAGGCTGGAAACCACTTTTCTAAAGAGAAATGAAAAAAGAGTATTATGAAAATACTGTTTTCTGTTTGGATGCAGTGTCATATCCTAATATGTTTGGGTTTGCTGCCATCTCCTTCCATGACCACAAAGGCTTCATGTTATCTGTAGTAGGGGAAGTTTTGGCTCCTGGACTCTGCTCATGTGTCCTTTCTATCATAACAAAAGTGACTTGAGTCAGAGGTCACAGAACATGAATTGGTGATAAAAGGAGAATAATTGATTAGCATGATGTCACCATACTTTATTCGTAATTATCATAATGGTGTACTTTTTCAGTGATCCTTTGTAAAGCTGCTATTGCTGTGAATTCAAATTAACTTCTATGCCTAGTACCACTGATTACCAATTTGTCTGTTGATGAGAACTATACAGAAGTATCTTAGTTGTAATTGTATAGTGATTCAGACTCATGTCGCCTGGAGCTGTCTACTGAATGAGGATTGTCTTGTCTTTTACAGATTGACAGAAATGGATAGTTAATTTGTCTTTAAAATGAAACATTATAAAGCATTTTTAGTCTCTCTTGTTCTTTCAAACAGCCAAACAAATCAGTCTGTTGGATAATGGGGTCTGTTTCAGTACAGGCAGTCCCCGAGTTATGTGGATCTGACTTGTGTCAGATCCGCAGTTACGAACAGGGATTTTCTCGCCCCGGAGGACTGGAGCGGCGGGATGCCTGGTCCCGCCGCCCGCCTCCTCCGGGGCGAGAAAAGCTGCTCCCCGTCTCCCTGGTCTGCTGGGGGAGCCAGCAGACCAGGGAGACGGGGAGCAAAGCGGCGGAGGACCCGGACCGGACCCGCGGCACTTCCAGCTGATCTGCAGACCAGGGAGACGCTGAGCAAAGTGGCGGAGGACCCGGGCCGGACCACGGCGCTGATCTGGAAGCGCCGTGGTTCGGCCCGGGTCCTCCGCCGCTTTGCTCCGCGTCTCCCTGGTCTGCTGGGGGGGGACGCAGCTAGTGCCCCCCCCCCCAGCAGACCAGGGAGACGCGGAGCAAAGCCCAGGGCCTGTGGTAGAGCAGGTGGGGCGCTGCCGGTTGGTCCCGCAGCACCGCTCCTTGGCGCTACTGGACCAACCCGGCAGCACCCCAGCTGCTCTGCCCTAGGAGTCCTGATTCAGCCGCTGCTGATCAGTTTCAGCAGCGGCTGAATCAGGACGCCTGGGGCAGAGCAGCTGGGGTGCTGCTGGGTTGGTCCAGTAGCGCCGAGGAGCGGCCGCGCTACTGAACTAACCCAGCAGCACCCGAGCTGCTCTGCCCCAGGCGTCCCCAAGTCAGCCGCTGCTGAAACTGACCAGCGGCTGACTACTGGAAGCCCGAGGCAGAGTTGCTCTGCCCCGGGCTTCCTGGAATCAGCTGCTGATCAGTTTCAGCAGCAGCTGACTTGGGGACGCCTGGGGTTCTTAAGTTGAATCTGTATGTAAGTCGGAACTGGTGTCCAGATTCAGCCGCTGTTGAAACTGATCAGTTTCAGCAGCGGCTGAATCTGGATGCCAGTTCCGACTTACATACAGATTCAACTTAAGAACAAACGTACAGTCCCTATCTTGTACGTAACCCAGGGACTGCCTGTACTATATTTTTGTGCCTATTTCATATTAGTCCCATGTCTGTTTGCTATTAAAGATTTAACAGAACTTGTAATGTAAATGTTTTTGTTGCTTTCCAGGCTCTTTCAGCCTATACATTGGAAAGGTAAATGGAATCTTAAGTGTTCATGGACTGACACATATAACTCTGGTAGTATGAGTACCCAAGGATCCATCTCAGTCTCCCCAAAGAGGGTTTTTTTAACTAATATATTTATGTGGGAATCTGAGATTTAAGAATTTGGTGATATATACCTTGTTCTAGAGTTCATTCATTTTGTTGTCATTCTGCTTACTCTTGGCAGTGCATTCCATAGGCATGGACCACTTGTTGGGGCAGCTCCTATGCCCACAAGTTTAACTCTCAAGATTGCTAATTTCATTGTTCTAGTTGGTTTACAAATGGCTGATATGAAGGAGCATGAATTTTGAGTGATATGGCATGTATAGATGAGTTTAATAGGAACATTTTTTTCAAATGACAGCAAGGTCGGAATTTTAAAGGAAATTATGTTAACAGCTATCAGTCAGAGTCCATTGCCTACATCATGTTTGGTTCCAGTTATTGAGCAGAAGGTGGCGCTTTGGGCTTTTCCTTGGAGCTGCAGTAAGAGGGTGAAAGGTTACCAATTGCTAAGAGTTCAGTAATTCAATTTCTCAAGACTGGCTTCATAATGAGAAATCGTAATTCATTCTGTCACTCCATTGTGTAAGAGATGCATCTTTTAAGTGACACCCAGGGCTGGCTTTTAAAGCAGGAGGCTAATTAAATACTCTGCATGAAGATGGTAACATCTCAGAGAGCTGCAGATTAACTTAGCTGACACTAACTGAGGGGCTATTAGAAAAGCAGTAATTTCGTTCATCATATCATTGCACAATTGCATGATTTAGACTAATAATCTCTAGTATCCCTGAGGAAAATCTGGTAACAAAAATCTACCAAAAATCAATGGAAAAATGAAGGCTAATGAGTCTATTAGACAAATATATGCTAAGACACCATAATTGTCATGTTACAAGAGTTCATTTTTAAGGTTAAAGTCTTCAAACCCACAGCATTAGCTAAAAGAAATTTAACTGAGTGAGCTTTATAAGTGGTAAAGAGCATTTTGCAGACATGGGGAATATCATACAGTTATAAACACGCTTCCTAGCCTTCTAAGAGTATTGGAAAATTGTGTCCTTTTATAGCTTCTAATAATTCACATTTATCTACGTTGGGCTTGTTTTGTTAGTTCAGTGGCTTTCATTGTAAAGGAACTTTCTAACACGTACAGAAAAACTACAGTGATTGCAATTTTTTGCTCCACTATACCAGATTTCTCAGTGTGAAATTACACGTAACAATTTCTTGCCTGATAGTGTTTTCATTCCCTGTTTGGTGCAGTCATGTGACTTCACTTATAATACAGTGTCTGCCAGGACACGATTCAGATTAGATCTTGGAAACCACATGACCTTAAAATGTAAGGGAAACCATTTCTATTTGATTTACACCCTGACTGAGGAACAAACCCTCATAGATCAGGGACAGTAGCCATAATCTACTGTATCTTGTGAGTCACAGCTGAGACATGTCATTTGAGAATCTATGTCAGCACTTTGAAAATTGTTATTTTGTGAAGGGTTGTTTTTAAAGGAGTGAGATTTTTCAGGTTTTTGAATTCATGGGGACAAGTCTTTCCTTCCCCACTGCCACTTCTCTAATCTGCCCCCATGTAGTGGACATGTTTTTTTTTTTTTTTCCCAGAGGAGGGTGTAAGATACTTAGTACATTTGTATTAGCCCTTCCCCAAGTTTAGAGATATTAGCTATGGAGTCCAAATGTGCTGCTTTTCCAGAGCAATCCTGATTTTTCATATGATGTCCTCGAATCATTCTTTGGGATGCATGAAATATACTGGTTTTTAATTTAAGCAATCTAAAAGTTGTTTTTTACAACTACAAAATGTTTTAACCAATATAAAATATTGTGTTCACTCCCATATTATCCTTATCACATTGATGTTTTTTGCACCACTCATTGTTCAAGGCCAGAGCATGTTATAGCTCATCAGGCAAGGGACAAGCAGGCAAGGGAAGTGTCCAGCCACACTGAGATCCCATGGCCGGGAGAGGGTCCTCGAACAGTCTGGCCTTCCATTGGGGCCGCGTGCACACCTGCGCCTGGCAGTGCTGTCCCCAGGAGTGGGTAGTGCCTCGAGTGGGCAGGTATGCCTGTGTGCCGTGTGTGGCACTCCTGAGTCTGTGTGCATGTACCCTTGTCCTCAGCCTCCTTCCACATGTGGCTGGTGGTGGGAGGACGTCCCCTCTTTCCCCTGGAGGTCAGAATTGTGTCTGGCATCCTCAGAGCCTGTGAGCAAGAGCCCGGGGATGCTTCCTGGGGCTGTGTGGTGCAGACTAGCACTGCACATGCATCCACATGTACAGACTGCAGTGCGAGGGCCAGGCCAAGAAGGCCGAGTGACAATCATACCACAGCCCCTAAGCTCTCCCACTCGATGTGTGTGAAAAACTAAGAGCACTCACCTCCCCGGCCTTAGAGGATGCCTAGGAGACATCCAGGCCCTTGGGTAGCAGCTCCAAGGTGAGCATGGTGATGATGCTCGCTGTTTCCTCCTCCAGCTCCTCCTCGCCTCCTGCTCCTGGGCTGTGACCCTTGGCCGGGCAACAACAGGCACCTCCAGCCCCGAGTCCACCACCAGGGGTGGGGAAGGGGCTGCACCACTCCCCGTGATACAGTGCAATTCGTTATAATAGCTCTGCTCCCTGGCCCTCCCATAACCTTGCCAGAGCTCTTTGACCTTGCTCCTCACTTGCTTCAGGCTCCGGGTGCGGGCCCTCGTAGCCATGCTCTCAGCCATCCGGCTGTAGATGTCTGCATTACGCTTTCTGGAGCTGAGATCCTGGAGGGTGGTCTCCTCTCCCCATACCTCCAGGAGGGCCAGGCTCTCTGCCCCAGACCAAGATGGCGCACGCTACAGGGCCAGTGGGCTCTTGGGCGGCTTGTGACTGGGACATGGGTGCCCACAACTCTGGAAAAGTGGCAGCCGCGCAGTGAGTTGCAGCTCCCAGGGCCGGCTTCCTGCCACAAGCCCTGTCCCGGATGTCTGCGGCTTTAAAAACTGCCAGTAGACAGGAACTATGGAGTTGTGATGGATGTGGATGGAGTGGACAGCAGGACACCTGTGTTATTTCCTGGAGGCCTCTTTTTCTGACAGAACTCCCTCTTCCGTGTCCACACATGCCTTTTTCCAAAAAAAGTTTTTAAGGAAAAAGCGTTATTCTCCGTAGAATGAGGTTTACCACAATTGGAAAAAGCCCTCCATTATTTCAGTTTTTTTGTCAAAATAATGCTACTGCAGTGTGGACGCAAGTATTTTTTTCTGAATATGGTTGCAGTTTAGATATACCCTTAGTCGCCTCTTTTGTAAGCTGAAAAGTCCAATTCTTTTTAATCTCTCTTCATATAGGACCTGCTCTGAACCCCTAATCATTTTTGTTGCTCTTTTCTGAACCTTTTCCAATGCCAATATATCTTTTCCAATGCCAATGAGGCGACCATATCTGTACTCAGTAACCAAGATGTGGGTATACCATGGTTTTATATAGAGGGAATAAGATATTCTCTGTCTTAGTCTCTATCCCTTTTTAAATTATTCCTAACATTCTATTTGCTTGTTGACTCTCATTTAGTTTGTGATACACTGTAACTCCCAGATCCAATTCCACAAGCCAAATACACAGGGAAGCATTGGAACTTAACTTCATTTACAGGTTTGGGACCCATCACAAAGGTATGAATGAAGACGTTACCTGGTTAGCACCCTAACTTCCACATCCTAATGACTTAAAAAACCAAACAATGGGTACAGGCAGTCCCCGGGTTACGTCAGTCCGACTTACGTCGGACCCCTAGTTACAAACCGGGGGGGTGTCCGCTAGTGTGGGGTGCCTCCCCCACTGTCGCCGCCTCTGGCAGCACGGGGAGTGCTTCCCCCCAGCAGACCAGGGAGACGCGGAGCGGCTTTTCTCGCCGTGGAGGATGCAGGCTGCGGGACCGCGTCTTGGCGGTCCCGCCGCCCGCATCCTCCGCGGCGAGAAAAGCTGCTCCGCGTCTCCCTGGTCTGCTGGGGGGGGCGCAACTAGTGCTTTTCTCGCCAACGCCTGGGGTAGAGCAGCTGGGGGACTGCCGGGTTGGTCCCACAGCGCCGAGGTGTGGCGCTACTGGACCTACCCGGCAGCGCTCCAGCTGCTCTGTCCCAGGCGTCCAGATTCAGCCGCTGTTGAAACTGATCAGCGGCTAATTCCAGGAAGCCCGGGGCAGAGCAGCTCTGCCTCAGGCTTCCTGTAGTCAGCCGCTGGTCAGTTTCAGCAGCGGCTGACTTGGAAACACCCGGGGCAGAGCAGCTGGGGTGCTGCTGGGTTGGTCCAGTAGCGCCAAGGTGCGGCGCTGCGGGACCAACCCAGCAGCACCCCAGCTGCTCTGCCCTAGGCGTGTCCGATTCAGCCGCTGCTGGTCAGTTTCAACAGCGGCTGAATCTGGATGCCAGTTCCGACTTACATACAAATTCAACTTAAGAACAAACCTACAGTCCCTATCTTGTACATAACCTGGGGACTGCCTGTACTTAAGAACAATTTGCATCTTCTCTATCAGTTTCATGTAACATGAACACTCTAATTCACTATTTTTCCCTTCCTTCTCTGCCCTCCATTCCTTATTTATTTTGGAAATGGAATATTTTCTATTATTCCGTTCAACTGAAGAAGTGGGTTGTACCCATGACAGCTCATGATACCACCTACATGTTTTGTTAGTCTTTAAGGTGCTGCTAGACTACTTGTCGTTTTTTAAGTTCTCCGAGGTTCTGCTGTTAGGGATCATCCCTAAATTGAGGTGTTTTTAATGGGATCCCACAGGGATTGGCATTAACTCTGATATGATTCCATTGTTTTATCTCTTGATATCTTCTTTATGTGAAGAAATCAAGAGATGAAGAATCCATCACTTTTCCTTGGTAATTTGTTGCAGTGATTAATCATCCTCATTGTCAAAAATGTATGCCTTATTTCTAACCTGAATTTGTCTAGTTTCATATTTCATAGCCAGCATATTCTCCCCATAAAGGTACTTATACACGGTAATCAAGTCACATATTAATTTTTGTCAATGAGCTAAACAGTTTGAGCTCTTTAAGAATCTCACTGTAAGGACCTGAAATAATCATGTGTCTTTTTTACACCCTTCTTTTTTAAAATACGGACACCAGAATCACATGCAGTATTCCAGTATCTGTCTCACCAAAATCATATGCAGAAATATAATCACATTGTTACTCCTACTCATTACCCCCATGTTAATTCATCCCAAGATCACATTAACCTTTTTTCCCCACTCATTGCACTGGGAGATTATATTCAGTTGTTAGACCATTATGAACCCAAAGCCTTTTCAGAAGTATTACTTTCTACGATACATTGTGTACTTGTTTCTAGATGTATAGCTTTGCATTTAACTTCATTAAAATACAGTTTGAATCACTATTAGTGCTCTATCCTCATCATTATTCACCATTCTGTCAGTCTTCGTGTTGTCCAAAATTTTATCCTCAGTGATTTTATATTTATAAATCACCAAGGAAAGTGATGGAGTCTCCATCTCTTGATTTCTTCACATAAACACTGCATGCTTTTCTGAAAGATGTGCTTCAGCCAAGCATACATAATTTTTTAGCCAAGCAAGCACGTTATTAATCTCAATACAGGGATACTTGACTGGAATTTAATCACCTATATATACAGGAGGTTAGACTAGATGACCTACTGGTCTCTTCTGGACTTAAAGTCTGTGAATCTATGAATAAATCCCAATGTGGGTTTGATGTTAACATGTGAATGGGAGGAGAGGTTATTTCATATTGTAAAGAAAATTAAAATATTAGGATTATTTGCCTTGAGAGACAAATAAGAGGATGCATGTTTAAGGTATACAAAATTATGAGTGGCATATAGAAGGTGGATTGGGCACTGCTAATCATCCTTTCTTACAATACTAGAACAAGGGAATGCTCAAGTAAATTAAAGGGAAGAAAATTTAAAACTGGTAAACAGAAATATCTTTTCACAAAACTGCCTATTACAGGTTTTCTTTCACCTTCCTTGTGGCAGCTGATCCTCTTTCCAGAGGCAGGATACTAGATTAAGGATGTTAAGGACTAGTTGACTATCCGATAAGCAAATGCTTATAGGATAGTCAGTCGACTAGATAACTAGTCGATCCCTCCACCCTTGCTGCCTCTATCAGATAGAGGCAGCAAATGGGGGGAAAGAGGGAGTACTTCAAAGCGGCAGCGCTGCACAGCTGATCCCCAGCTCAGCTGAATAGTGCTGCTCCTTTGAAACTCCACCTCAATGTTTCAAAGCGGCAGTGCTGCACAGAGCCTGGGGTCAGCTGGGGAGTCCCCAAGTAACTCTGGGTTCTGGGGAAATTCCGTGCGGAATCCATGGTCAGCTAGGGAGTCCCCAGCTGATCCCAGGTTCTGCTGAAATGCTGTGTGGAGCCCGGTATCAGCTGGGGAGTGACCCTGGGCTCCACGTGGCATTTCAAATTGTCAGCACAGCATGGAGCCCAGCATGGGCTTTGAAATGCATAAGAGCCCCTGCTGGGGACTCTTGTACATTTCAAAGCGAGTTCCTCATTCCTCCTCTGAAATGAGGGCTCTTGTACATTTCAAAGGAGAAATGCATTAGTGCCTATCGATTACTCATCTAGTAAATTAACCACTAGTTAACATCCTTATACTGGATTAGATGGAACACTGACCAGTATGGTAATTCTTGTGTTCCAGAAAGTCCCTTATGTCATAGAATCATAGAATACTAGGACTGGAAGGGACCTCGAGAGGTCATCGAGTCCAGTCCCCTGCCCTCACAGCAGGACCAAATGCTGTCTAGACCATCCCTGATAGATATTTATCTAACCTACTCTTAAATATCTCCAGAGATGGAGATTCCACAACCTCCCTGGGCAATTTATTCCAGTGTTTAACCACCCTGACGGTTAGGAACTTTTCCTAATGTCCAACCTAAACCTCTCTTGTTGCAGTTTAAGCCCACTGCTTCTTGTTCTATCCTAAGAGGCCAAGATGGACAAGTTTTCTCCCTCCTCCTTATGACACCCTTTTAGATATCTGAAAACCGCTATCATGTCCCCTCTCAATCTTTTCTTTTCCAAACTAAACAAACCCAGTTCTTTCAGCCTTCCTTCATAGGTCATGTTAATAATTCTTGTTGCTCTTCTTTGGACCCTCTCCAATTTCTCCTCATCTTTCTTGAAATGCAGTGCCCAGAACAGTACACAATACTCCAACTGAGGCCTAACCAGCGCAGAGTAGAGTGTGTCATATTGGCACACTTTATTTTTTCACCTGTAATTTGTCTCTTTTACTGGTTGTGGTCTGGTCCTCACTACGCACTGAAAGTTGAGAATCTGAATGTCTGGTCTGCCAAATAGTGCTGGAACTGCCAAATAGTGAAGTAATAATGAGAATCCATCTGCTCAAATGTAATTAGGGTTCTGTGGCAAAGTTTATCTGCGACTGGAAGCAGTGGGGACATAATGGTGAAGAATGTAAACTCCAAACAAGGAGAAGAATGTAGAGTGAGTAGTAGCATGAAATTGAATGAAAGTTTAAAATTAAAGAAAATATAAAAAAAGTCTTACTGGTGAAGTGCAGTGATCTCACTGGGAATAATGGAAATGCTGCCATGAGGGACACTTTAAACTGGATTGGAAAAGAGACTGTAGGGAAGAGTACACTTAGCTCAGGCTGAATGGAGCATATAATTTAGTATGGCATTTTCATATCCAATTTCTGTGATTCATTTTCCGTTCTCCATCTGCCCCCTGCCTGTGCCCCTACCATGCACATTCACACTTGTTAATTGTTATCTTGTAAATCATGGGTTCTGCATAACAAAATAGAGGTTCTTTCACTTGCTCTTGGCTGTTGCCCGGCAGATGTCCCATGTGATTAAAGGGCACAGTCAAGAGTGGCAGTGGTTTTCCATCTAAAATATCTACTATCTAGAGAGACTGTTAATATGAGTAATAGAGCACAAAGCTTGATTTTCCAATCATTTGATGCAATGCTATCTGGTCTCCAGCCCTTAGGGGACACTCAGTGATAGAATACACTTAAGGGAAAGCATAGAACAGCCCTGATTGAAAACAGAGCATTCCTTATTACAGAAATAGCAGGCACAAACCATTCATTGCAACAGTTGGTTTAGTTTTGTTATCTTTTTTATACAAGGTAAAAGGTGCTGGGCTGATAGTTCTGGAGACCAAGTCCTCCAACAGAAGAACTGCATTATGAGTAGCAGCAAAACAAGCTTCCTAACTCAGCAACGTGTGTCTGCCATGTTTTAAACTTCAGGGGATAGCCGAGTGTGACGGGCCCATCGGGACCCGCGCTGCCTATGGTTCTATGATTCTATGCCTCACCCACGCCCCCGGCAGAAGGTTGGGGCGGCGCAGCGAGGGCCAACGGTGCTCGCCGCTCCCAGCCCACAGCGGCCGAGATCGAAAACGGCAAGACACCGCGTGCCCTGCCAGGAAGGAGACAAGGCGGAATGACGCAGGTGCGCGCTGGCCGGCTGCCGAGTAAGCCATGGGCCCTGGAGAGCCTGCAGGGCGGGGCTCCAAGGCTCCGGCTTGGTGTCCCGGGGTGTGAGGACGCCCCGGGGGCAGGGCGCTGTACCGTTCCCGGGCCCTTTGAAAAGGGGCCAGGTCAGAGGGGGGGACACTCACAGGGAAGGAGCCACCGGCCGCGCTCCAGGCGGGAGGACCTCCCTCCACGCTGGTGGAGCTGGAAGGAGAGCACCAGGACACTGCAGAGCCCAACTGAGCGGAAGGATGGTGGCAGACGGGTAAGCCCCCGGTATTCACCGGCTAGGCAGGAAGCCAGGGAGGGGGATAGGAAGCAGCCGTGGCAGGGCGATTCTGGCGCCCATGGGCAGACGCATTTCAGGATCAGACCCCGTCTATTGTGCAGGGAGAGTGTTAAACCCTGCACTTAGGGACCCGGGTTGGGACCCAGTGGAGAGGGCGGGCCCAGGTCCTCCTCCCCCCCCCCCCCCCACCTCCTCTGCATTTGTACGGCTGGGAACGCAGGTGCCGGCTGACACTGGAACCTAAGGAGATTAAAACGCCGCCCTTCTGAGGGCTAACCCCAAGGGGCAAGGACCCCATAACCCTAACCCCAAGCCAACGGTGGGTTCGGTGAGCCCCCCTGCTTGGCTGAGAGGGGGTGTTTGCACCCGTAAAACCCATCACACCGAGTTAATCTGTTATAGAAAAAAACAACAAATGGTCTGGTAGCACTATAAAGACTAACAAAACATGTAGACGGTATCATGAGCTTTCGTGGGCACAGCCCACTTCTTCAGATGACCGGAGTTATGAGTAGGGGATATGAAAACTCGAAATAAATAGGAGAGGGAGGAGGAAATAAAGGAAGGGGGGGTGTGAGACAGAGCATCATTAAGTGTCTGGAGAATGGGTACTTAAACCTAAGTAGATCAAAATAAATAGATAGATGCTAAGACAGGAAGGTTACCACTCACAGAGCTGTTAGCACCTTTAGTGGTTATGAAAAGTAAGTAGTGTCCTAGCCAGCCCATATCACGATTGAGTCCATTAGCATGTGAATTGAATTTGTGGATGAAGTGAGATTCTAATCCTTCCCTATGTATTTGACTTGTGGCCTCTCACTCTCAGAGGCCTTAGGAGAAAAACCTATTCTTGCTTACAGACAACCCCCTAACCTGAAACACATTCTTTCTGATAACCATGCCACACAACCACATCACAAGCCTCCAGGAACTCAGCCCTGCAACCAGAAAAGATGCCAGCTCCTCCCAAATATCTACACTGATGAATTCATCACTGGAGCAAACAACATAAGCCACAAAATCAAAGGGTCTTTTGACTGTACATCTAGTAATTTGATCTATGCCATCAAATGACAACAGTGCCCCTCTGCTATATATATTGGACAAACTGGACGGTCTCTGTGGGAAAGAATCAATGGACACAAATTGGATATATGTAAAAGGAACACACAAAAACCAATTGAAGAACATTTCTGCTTGCGTAACCATGCTCTGAGGACACGTGCAGGTGGCGGTCTTGACACAAGCCTGCTCTTCAAGCCAAATCTACAGGGAAAACTTGGATTTACAGTACATACAAAAATTCAATTCACATGCTAATGGACTCAATGGAGATATAGGCTGGTGGGGACTCTACCACTGAAGGTGCTAACAGCTTTCTGAGCGGTATCCTTCCTGTCTCAGCAATCTATCTATTGACTTTGATCTTTATCTGCTTAAGTTTAAGTACCCATTCTCCAGATACTTAATGATGCCCTGTTCCCTGCACCCCCATCCCCCTTCCTCTTTCTTTTCTCTTCCCCTCTCCTATTTATTTCCAGTTTTCTTATCCCCTACTCATAACTCCGGTCATCTGAAGAAGTGGGCAGTGCCCACGAAAGCTCATGATACCATCTACATGTTTTGTTAGTCTATAAAGTGCTACCAGACCATTTGTTGTTGTTTTGTAACAGACTAACTCAGCTACCCCCTGAAGCTTAGAAATGAAAAGTTCTTTTCCCCCCATTCTTAATTCCTTGTCCTCCTGCATTTTCCATTTATAAAGGTGTGCAAACCTGGACAGTAAATTGTGCTCACTTCCTTCTAACACAAAGCTTTTAAAACTGCAAAGGCTGATATTTTTTCAGACTGAAAACTTAGGATGTATCAATGACACAGCTCAAGTATTAAATTCAGCCACAGTTGTCTTCAGCTGTCTTACTACTTCTATTTATCATTTATTTTTAAGTTTGTAGCTAGACAGTAATGTGTTTTCTTTTCATGGACTGAAGTTTTTTGGACTCTGGACTCAGATAAGACAATGCATAAGATTCTGTCATCTCATCATTGTTCTAGAACACACGCTCCTTGTTTAGATAACCAGAAAGCACACAGGGAGATAGGAGGGAAGGCAGAACAGTTGTTTTAGAAAGTTTATTCATTCACAGAATGTATACAGAAGAGGGAAGGAGAACATGTGAAGGCTAAATCCTGCTTAAGAAGACCCTGATTAAAACATTTATTTTACTTCAAACAGAAACAAAGACAACTTCATCAAGGGCTCATGAATTCATCATAGTCCTGATTCACTGCAGAATAGTAATAGAAATGTAGCCATATTAGTCTGGTCTAGCTGAAACAAAAAACAGGACTATGTAGCACTTTAAAGTGCTACATACTCCTGTTTTTTGTTTCTGATTCACGGCATCTTAGATGGCTCTTCCTCTGTATCTATGTTGTATCTTAATAGTTTCTATTATTCCACTTTCAGTACTTAATTCCAGGCAGCCAGTGGCCTGCTTATGACTTCAGCACTACAACATTATGACTTCATGGAACGCTTTTTGTGTGTCATGAATATTAAAAATCTTTTTTGTTTGATTACAAACTGCTCCCTGGTGAGGTGAGAACTCCAGTTAATGTACTGAGACAATAGTGCTAAAGGAGCTTCCTCTGGGGGATCTATGAGTCATGCATTACAGGGGCACTTACCATGTCTAAACTATTCTATTTAAATATCTGAATTGAATGAACTAGTCAGGAAGGACTCAGAGGGGTAGCCATGTTAGTCTGTAGTCAAAAAAACTTGAAAAATAACAATGGTTCTGTAGTACCTTAGAGACTAATCAAAAATATACAAGCTTCAGGGGGTAGCCAAGTTACTCTGTACAGGATAAATTTAAAAAACAACAAATAGTCAGGAAGCACTTTAAAGACTAACAAAACATGTAAATGGTATCATGAGCTTTTGTGGGCACAGGCCACTTCTTCAAATGACCAGGGTGTTGCATGTCCAGAACTAAAACAAAGAAGGGGAGAGAGAAGGAAAAAAAACGGGAGGGGGGAACAAGAAGAGGTAGTGGGTAAAAAAATATCAAGGGCAAAGCCGAGCTGGAATGTAACAGGAAAAACAAATAGTCTGTAACAGTGGTGGCCAGCCCATTACAGGCGAAGAGCCAAAATAGTGGAGGACAAAAAAAGTTGTCGAGCCCAAAGGGGGAAAAAAAAAGCCTCAGCTGCCGCATTTGATCAAGCAAAAAAAAAAAAAAAAAAAATGAAAACTCCGGTTTGGCTTTTTGGCCACATCAGGCTTCTGTCAGCCAGTGCCATCTTGCCAGAGCCATTTTGCTTCGCTGCTCCGGACAGCTCCCCTGCACCAGATGAGCACGGAGGCCCTTTGTAGGGGCGCAGAGGAGGTTTTGTGAGCCCCGGGGTACGCTTCGCAAGCCGCACTTTCTGCGATGAAGAGCCTCATGCTTCTTCAGATGAAGTGGGTAATGCCCACAAAAGCCCGTGATATTATCTATATATTTTGGTTGATCTCTAAGATGCTACAGGACCATTGTTGTTTTTTAAGTTTTTTTAGTCAGGAAGGAGTCTTAAGGGTGTGTCTATACAGCAAAGTTATTTTGGAATAACGGCCACTATTCTGAAATAAACTTGCGAGCGTCTACACAACAAAACTGCTATTTTGAAATAATTTTGAAATAGCGGACAGCTTATTTCGAGTTCTGTGACCACATTTTATGAGGAATAGCTACTATTCCAAAATAAATATTTGGGAATAGGGGCAATTTTGAAATACGAAGCCTCGAGCCCTTCCCAGGGTGCTCTGCTGGCTACTCTGTCCACACACAGGAAAACTCTATTCCTTCCTCCCCCTCCCCCCACTGGAGCCCTTTAAGTTGCAGACAGGGTTTGTGGCTCACAGAGGGCCTGACAGCCCTGAGCCACCCTGCGGTCTAATGATGCCATCCAGCTCTCCACTGCTCCCAGGGAGCATTCAGACAGCTCCCAGGAGCCTGCCAGGGGCCGCAAAAGATGAGCACCTTTCCAGTCTGGTGTGGAGCTCCTGGACCTTATTGAAGTTTGGGGAGATGAGACCACCCTCTAGGATGTCCGCACCAGATGCAGGAACACGGTCGTCTATGGCTGGATGGCAGACAGCTTGGCATCTAAAGCTTGGCATCTAAAGGCCACATCCGCAGCCCAGAACAGGTGCAGATGAAGGTTAAAGAGTTCCGCCAGGCTTATGCCAGGGCCAAGGAGGGCAGAGCCCCAAAGATGTCCTTATTTCAAGGACCTGGACCACATCCTGGGGGGCAGGTTAATCCCTTCCTCCCCCAGTTATAGACTCCGGGCTAGAAATGCCTGTCATCGTCCTTGTGGGGGGGGGGAGGGGAGGAGAGACGACAGCGACGAGGAGGACCAGGACCCGGACAAGGCCAGCCTCAGCACACAGCTGACCCAGGAGCCCCGAAGTCTCCCTGTAGACATGTCCCAGGCATCGTCTGAAGCCAGGAAAGGTACATCATGTGAGTGCCATCACTTTCCCTTCATACAGGGGATGGAGGGGATGGCCGGGTGGGGTGGAGCTGGACACTCAAAGCTTGGTTCTTGCTGGTTGTGGATCATACAGCAGTCTGTGCACGTGGGAGCATGTGCCGTGCCACTCCTGGGCACGCGGCCCCAGGAGGCTATTAGGCACAGGGTGTTTGGAGAGCCCTGCCAGGTCCTGACCCAAGAGTGGGACACCCTTCCTCCATAAGCCGCCTTAAGAAGGAGGCAGGGGACATCGACACACCCATACACTCAGCAGTCCCGCACACGGCACACAGGTATGCCCACAGTCTTGTGTCAGCCCCACTTCAGAGACATCTGGAGCCACTGGCCAGAGCACACGTGGCTTGGCTCCAAGTACATTCCTGTGACAGAGCTGAGAACTGTCGCTCTCAGCTCGCAGACAGGGGCTGGGCATCAGGCACTGTATCCCTGGGATGACTGACCATCTCTTTTTGTTCTCCACAGCTGGACCAGCTGTGACTGGAGGCCTTCCAGACCCAAGGCTTCTGCAGGCGCACCTGTCCCATGGATGACTATCAGAGGCAGCACCTGGCAGCACTCTGGGCCCTGCACCAAACCATCCACAGCTGGGTGAAGGAGGACCTGCAGCTATGGCAGGAGAGCTGGTGGGAGCTGCTTGTGCAGGGCCACTCCCTATGTGATGATGTGCACTCCCTTGTGCAGAGCATGCTACCTCCTCCTGCTCCAGCCTCTGCTCCATCTCCTGTTGTCTTTCCTGCTCCCCCACTTCCTCTCCCCCTCCCGTTTCTCCCTTCACCTCCTCCTCCCCCTCCAGTGGACGCCAAGGCCCCCGCACTCATGGCAGTGGGATCCACAGAGCCCAGCATCACTTCCAGCCCTAAGCCTCTTCTCCCCCTTTTTCTCCCTTCCAACTCTCTCCGCCAAGATTTTGAACACCCCCCTTCTTCCACCCTCTTTCCTCCCCTCTCCCAGATTCTTTCTCCAGCCTCTCCCTAGTTTCTTTGACCCCACAGTTATGTAAAACACAGAGCGTTTAGTTTTAACAAAAAAAGTGTCTTTATTTTTTTCATCAGGAAAGGGGGGAAGGGAGGGGTAAGTGGAGGGACTTCAGAGAGAGGTGAAGCAGAAGCCCCCAGTGGGACAGACCAGCAGAGAGTGTCACTGGTCCCCCGGGGAGAAGCTCTCCCTCAGGACCTGCCAGATGCACACGGCCCCCTGATGGGCCTGCCAGCAACTGTGCATGGCTGCTCATAGGCCCTGCTTAAGCAGTCAGCTTCCGCCCCACCAGCCTGGCAGGAAGGCCTCCCCTTTCCTTTCACACACATTGTGCAGAACACAGCATGCAGCCACCACATGTGGGATGTTGTGCTCCCCGAGGTCCAGGCGGGTGAGGAGGCATCTAAAATGTGCCTTCAAGCTGCCAAAGGCACCCTCAACAATCATGTGGGCCCTTCTCAGCCTGGCATTAAATGCCTGTTGTGAGGGGTTGAGGTGGCTGGTGTATGGTGTCATGAGCCACGGCTGCAGGGGATAGGTATCAACATCTGCCAGGCAGATGACTCTGCACAGGAGGATGCTGTTGATGGCTCTAACCACCTGCAGAACGAGACAAACTGAGAATCACAGGGGTGCTAGGGCGCCTGCGAGTCCTCCCCTTCCCCTTGAAGTCTCCCTCCCCGCCACTCAGCAGGAGCAACCCCCTGCAATCACACTCACCCCTGGCAGGGCTTTGTGAGGGTGGGACGGAACAAATCCTCCCAGGGAGGAAGCTTGCACCACCCCCACTCCCACCTCCCCTTTCCATAGAGAAGCCCATTCCGTCCTTCCACCCCTCCTCCTGGGACAATAGCCCAAGAATGCCATACCTGCATGACCAGGACCCCGACGGTTGATCTCCCCACACTGAACTGCTTCTCCATGGATCGGTAGCTATCCAGTATGGAGAGCTTCCAGAGGGCAATGGCGACACACCCTTTGAATGGGAATGGCAGGCCTCATGTGTGTATCCTGTCACCTCAGGGCAGGGGCGAGCCACTCAGAGCTCGAGGAAGGTGTCCTTCATTCTAAAGTTCTGGAGCCATTGTTGGTCTTCCCAGTGCTCCAGAATGATGTGGTCCCACCAGTCTGCACTGGTATCCAGACACCAGATGCGGTGGGGCACGGCATCCAGGCCACAGCGGGTGACCTCCAGCTGCTGGAGCCACTCCCCCACATACGTGAGGAGGTCTGTCACAAGGGCTGGGGGTTAGGTTCCTGCAGAGCCTGAGAAGCAGCCTGCAGAAACTGCTGCAAGAGCTGAAGACTGCCTGGGGGCAGCTCCTGCTCCATAGCAGAGAGTGCTGTGGTGTCCTGAAGTGGGGCAACCAGAGGAAGAAGAAAAAATGCTTTGCTGTCCCTCAGAGAGGAAGGCAAGCAAGTAGGGAAACATGAGAAACGGCTGTCCGGGGGGGGTCCCTTTAAGCACAACTCTCAGATAGCCTCAAGCACAATCCACACAAAGCAACTAGGGTATGTCTACACTACCAGCCTAGTTCGAACTAGGGTGGTAATGTAGGCAACCGGAGTTGCAAATGAAGCCCGGGATTTGAATTTCCCAGGCTTCATTTGCATAAAGCCGGGCGCCGCTATTTTTAAATGTTCGCTAGTGCGGACTCCGTGCCATGCGGCTACACGCAGCACGGACTAGGTAGTTCGAACTAGGCTTCCTAGTCTGAACTCCTCACGAGGAGTAACGGTAGTTCGGACTAGGAAGCCTAGTTCGAACTACCTAGTCCGTGCTGCATGTAGTCGCGCGGCACGGAGTCCGCACTAGCGGACATTTAAAAATGGCGGTGCCCGGCTTTATGCAAATGACGCCCGGGAAATTCAAATCCCGGGCTTCATTTGCAACTCCGGTTGCCTACATTACCACCCTAGTTCGAACTAGGGTGGTAGTGTAGACATACCCCTACTGACCTGATGCCCTGCATGAACTGGTTCCAGGTGGCCTTAAATGTAATTCAGCATCCAATCAGTGTGGACACACTACTTCGAAATAACTAAGTGCCATTTCAAAACGCATTTTGTGTGTAGATGCACTATTTCTAAATATACTATTCCGGAAAAATCTCTTCTGGAATAGCTTATTCTGAAATAATGCTGCTGTGTAGAGATAGCCTTTGTTATCACCATCACCATTTATAGTGAGTGCTCAGTCTAAAAAACAGACAGACTAGTTTTCTGAGGACAGATTCTGTGGGAACCATTTGCTCAGCATCTAGCCCACCAAAAACCATTGAATTATACAAATGTTGGTCTAGAAGGGACATTAAGAGGCCATCTAGTCCAGTACCTTGTGCTAAAACAAGACCAAGTAAAGCTAGACCAGGCCTGCACAACATGCGGCCCGCAGGGGCTCACTGCGGCTCGTGATGACTATGGGCAGCGCGGCCCCATCCGATCCACCAGCTGAGCAGAGGAGCGGAGCGCTGCCGGGGAGGGGGAAGTGCAGCGATTCTCACCGCCTGGCTGCCTGTATGCAGCTTCAGCGTGAGGAGGCGGGACGCCGGCAGACGCCAGGACGCTGGCATGATGTGGCGTCGTGATGTCACAGCTGGTGACCGCCGGATTAAAAAAGGCTCCGGCAGCCCCGCAAACTGGAAGGCAGAAGCCAGGTAGGGGAGGGGAAGGGGCTTGTGCTGAGGGGCGGGGGGCAGGTCAGAAGAAAGGGGAAGGCATGGAGGGACAGGGTGCAGGAGAGACAAATGTCAGGGGGCCAAGTGTAGACAATGAGGAAAAGGACAGGAGGAGAGGTGTCAGTGGGAGGGGGGGGACAGAGTGATTCTGGGAGAGGAGAGGGTAAGGGCATTGGGAGCCGTATGTTGTGCAGGCCTGATTTAATTGAAAAATTCGTAATAAAGCATCACTCCCCCTCTCCCCCCCCAACCTACCCTTGCGGCTAGGGTTGCCAGGTGTCCGGTTTTGTACTTTTTGTATGTGCGCTCTCTTCCCGGCGGGTCACTGGATGGAAGGCTGGTGGCACCTCCTGTGGTTGTGTGCTCAAGCTGGGCGGTGCGGGTTTTTTTTTTATGCCTGACATGTGTGGAGGGTTTTTTTGTTTGTTTTTTTTAAGCCCGTGTGTTCAGTATTTTTTGGGAGAGCATCTGGCAGTCCTACTTGCGGCCCACAGCTGTTTTCTTTGGAGTAATATGGCCCTCGCCGCTTTCCAGGTTGTGCAGGCCTGACCTAGACAATCCCTGACAGGCATTTTTCCAACCTGTTCTTAAAAACGGCAGATGATGGGGGGATTCCACCACTTGCCTGGTAAACTTATTACAAAGCTTAACTACCTTTATAATTAGAAAGTTTTTCCTAATATCTAACCTAAATATCCTTTGCTGCAGCTTACCCCCATTTCTTTTTGGCGTACCTTCTGGAGAATATGGAGACCATCTTCTTTGTATCACACCCATCAGGTCCACCCTCAGTTTCTTTTCTCAAGTCTAAACCTCACGGTTAAAACAGTCCAATATAGTGGTCTCACATTGTTAGGTCTTAGTGGTACTGTCATGCCCTTTGCTTGACCCTCTATGTCCAGGGTTGCTTAAAATGTCTGTGCAGCTGGACAATCTTGGTCTTTGTCCAAAGGAATTAAACTAACTTTCATCAGAAGCGAAGGCTGAACTGGGTAATAGACATTAGAGAGGCAAAAGCTCTGTTGGATCATCCCCTTATTCTTCTAAAAGCTGGTGGAGGAAATGAGGCTGAAGCCAATATATGGAGTGTTTACCTGACCACTGTAGATCGCTATCATGGGGTTTGACAGTTGGTGTAATGATACAACACTCTCCATACTTATATGCCTTACTTGCAGTAGAAGCTGCTGATGCAATGTGACAAGGGTAACCCTTTTGCCAGGTGGAGCCAGCAGCAGCCAGGGCTGGGTTCAATATCTAGGGGTTTCTCTCCATCCATCCAACCCAAAGCTGATTCAAGCCCCACCCAGTAACCTGGGAAATTCACATGCCACATCTGGGAACCCCTGAGAGGCAGTGATTCCCACTTGCAAGCACAGATCCTGAGTGTAGGAAAGAAACTTTTAATAAATGCGAGGCAAGTAACTTGGCATTTATTTGGGAAAACACCACAAACAGGGTTCATAAACAAGCCACAAGTAAAAGTCCCAAGTATGTTGAACAGAGTCCTTTTCCTCTCAGGTTCCTTAAGTCCAGCAATCTAAATGTCTCCTTCACATGCCCAACCCTTCTCTGCACCCCACTCACAGTTGCTGCCCTTGTAGGAATAGACCCACAATTGAGTTGTAGCCACAGAGTTCATCTCCCATCCTGAGTGGGGGAGATAAAGAGGAGTCTTACTCACTCTGCTGGTTACTCGCCATCTGTCTGCTCACTGCTCTCCCCTGCTGGCCTTTCAGCTCACCTCTCCACCGCTGCCCTGCTGGCCATTATTTATCTCTTTTGCTGCCACTCTGCTGGCCACTTGCTTCATCTCTCCACTGCCACCCTGTTGGCCACTCATCACATTTTTCTACCTGCTCAGTTACCATCTGCTGCCAGCTTCTTCTTGGCTCTGACTTCTGCCCATCAGTTTCAAATGATTTCAGCTCCCAGTGATTGCAGCTCCAGGGTTTCAAGCAGAGTAGAATAAATACAACTCCAACACAAATTAGCATGAGAACAGAAGCAGCTAGTTCTGCCATTTGAAGTAGGGGAAGAGGAAAGAACAGGTCAAAGCAGTCCAGGCAGGGGAAGCCATATAGCAAGGATGGGGAATGCTTTTTGGGTGGAGTCTGATGATCCACAGAAAAAAATCCGTCAGGGGCCACACACAAGTGAGAAGCAAAAAAAAAAAAAAACCACACACTCACAGACATGAGAAAGACACTCCTCACATTCCCCTTGCACAATGGAGCCTATGAGCAGGCCTTATCAGAGGGGGAACCAGGAGAACCATTTGGCCTGGGCCTCAGGAGACAAAGGGGCCCCAAAGTCATTTCCATTCATTATACACCTTGCAGTTATAACAGCGACAACAAAATAAGCTCTATAGACCTGCAAAAATTGATTTAAATCATTGTGGGATCTTGGGCCTTCGCCAATTTTTCAGTCATATCCAAGATTTCATCTGCGTGACTGGAGTAGCTTCTATGATTAGTGATTCTACGTTATGAAACACCGTTTACAGTTTTTGCATCGTTTAGAGGTTTTGAAAGTCATAATTAATTCTATTACTGTGAAGTGATTTTGCTTGGTCTGAGGGTGAGTTTAACCTTTAAATTAAATGTTTATCTCTGCATAGGAGATTTTCATATTCTTGTTTTTTCTTATGTGTCTTCATATACAATAACCATATCAGGTTCAGCTGTAAGTTACTTCTTCCTCCAGTTTTAGATTCACCTTTAAAGGCTTTTTTGTGATGATAAACTTTTAATTCTAGTTGTTCAATAAACTTTATATCTAATCTGGCATTTGCTTTGTGTTCATATTCATAACAACATACCAGTTATTAGGGGAATTTAATTTAATAACAGGAACCTATTAGCAGACAAAATTTCAAGATTTGAAATAAGGCTATAAGGGCCATAATAAATAACACCCCCAAATCATTATTATATTCATTGCTAAGTATATAGAATTAAAATTGTATATAACCAATAGCCTTTAGTGAATTAATTTATTGTGTGTCCGTATAGACTAACTGAAGTGTAGGAGCATAAGCTTTCGTGGGCAAAGACCCACTTCGTCAGATGCATGCAGATTCAGACTAACACGGCTACCCCTCTGATAATTTATTGTGTGTTACTAAGTTTTATAAAAGCGGCGAGGAGTCCTGTGGCACCTTATAGACCACAGGACTCCTCGCCACTTTTGCAGATTCAGACTAACAAGGCTACCCCTCTGATACTTAAGTTTTATAAGAACCCCTTTATAAAAATGAAACAAAGATTTCAAAGTGGTGCAAATAAGAGACAGTATAAGCAACAGAGTGAAGCAGCAGTTAAGAGTTTAAAGTCAATAACATCATTTCTCATAGAAAAGATGCCTAAGCCATTAGATGGTAACAATACTGATGGTGACAGTTTCAGTTCTGATAATAAAAACTTTGTATCCACAAATGACATTTCAATGCTACTGCCTCAAAATGAGGAGGTCATTAATCAAGACAGAAATGCCAACAGTAGCAACAGATGCAGAATCTGCGCTCAATGTAGAGGCTATGCAGGCAGAAAATGAGGACCTTGGAGATGCTGTGCAGTAAGAGCAAGAGCTTATGACTAGAACAGGACACAGTGTAACAACAGTGGCATCAGAACCTGGTATTGGACTTCTTGATAAGAACAATGTTGCTCAAATGCTGTCGTTTCTCAAAGTTAGTTGTTTTCAGATTCCAAGTAATATACTGAAAGATGCTGAAAATCATGCTTTTCCCACTCGTCTGCTGACAAAAACTCTTCCAAATGGAGAGATCTACACAAGAGACTGGGTCTTCTGGAGCATGGAAAAGTAGGCTCTGTACTGTGTACCCTTTTCATTCTTAACAGTAATACTTCAGATGCCTCAGTACTGTCTGATTCATACAGTTTAGAGCATCAGTAGAAATTGGAGGAAGGTGAAAGACCAAATTAAGGTTGTTATCTAGCGATTAATTTACTAATTGAGTAGTCGATGGAATTTCCATTGACTACTTGACTAGTCAACAGGCACTTCCACAATCCTCCTTTGAAATGTACAAGAGTCCCCAGTGGGTGCTCTTGTGCATTTCAAAGCGGAAGTACCCTCATGGAGCCCAGGGTCTGCTGTGGGGACTCAGAGTCCCCGCTGACCCCAGACTCCATGCTGCGCTGCTAATTTGAAATGCCACACGGAACCAAGGATCAGTAGGGATTCCCCAGCTTACCACGGATTCTGCACAGCATTTCCCCAGAACCCAGGATCAGGTGGGGACTCCCCAGCTGATCCCGGGTTCCTCAGAAATGCCGTGCGGAGCCCAGGATCAGCTGGGTCCCCAGCTGACCCCAGGTTCTGCACGGCGCTGCCACTTTGAAACACCAAGGCATGGTGTTTCAAAGGAGCAGCACTGCACAGCTGAACCAGGGATCCGCTGTGCGGCGCTGTCTGTCTGAAGTACTCCCTCTTGCCCCCTTTTGCTGCCTCTATCTAATAGAGGCAGCAAGGGGGGGTGGAGAATTGACTAGTCAACTGACTACCCAATAAGCAATTGCTTATTGGATAGAGGACTAGTTGAGTAGTCCTTATCCTTAGACCAAATACTTGCACATGAAACTTCAGTATTGCATAAAGATAACTATGTTACATGGAAATCAGCTAGTAGAGCAGCACAACTGACAGTCCAATTGAAAACTTACTCCTGAGTGAAATAAACAGAAACTGATAACCGGAAAAAACTTCTTGAGCGCATATTGAATATCATTCTTTTTCTTTGTGAACGGAGATTGGCTTTGTTTGGTTCCAGTCAACGTATCGGTAACCCTACAAATGGAAACTTTCTTGGTATATATGAGCTTCTTAGCAAGTATGGCCCACTTTTATCAGGACATATTAAGCATGTTCGTGAATCACAAGAGAGCAGAAAACACATGCAAGACCACTATCTGTCTACCAGAATATAAAATGAGTTTGAGCTGTGTGGGACATTTGTAAAAACAACAATTCTTGAAGAGATACAATATGCAAAGTACTTTTCAATTATTATTGATACTCTAGACTGTTCCCCTAAGGAACAGACAACCTTTGTTATTTTATGTTAAAATTGCAGGAAGTTCAAAGGTTTCAATTGAAGAACAATTCATTTTGTTCAATAATTTCACAAAAAAACCTGGAAAAGAAATCGCTGCTCATGTATTAGAAATTCTGGAAGGCTTCAAATTAAATTTTCAAATCTGCATTGGCCAAACCCATGAAAATGGATTCAATATGGCAGGTAAGTACAAGCTGTCCTTCTTGAGCAAATCCAAACAGTATTTTCTCCAGTTGTGGCAAACACACACTAAATCTTGTCAGTGTTGATTGCGCTGAATCATGCAAGGAAGCAACAACATACTTTTGAACAATCCAGCAATTTTACGACCTCTTCAGTAGCAGTCCTTGAAAGTGAGTAATTCTGAAACAGCATTTGCCTATTTCCCTTCACAGCATGTTGACAACGAGATGGTCAGCATGAATTGATGGCGTTAAACCAGTTACACATCATTTGGACTCTGTGAAAAGTCTTTACGTGAGCTTGAATCTCTTATTCCTACAGCACTGGCTCGCACTGAGCTTAGGTCAATTCAGAAGTATACATCCAAATTTGCATGCATTTTAATATCATCCACGTGGATGAACCTGCTAAAAATGATCCACAAAACTAATCGTGTAGTTCAGGCATGCAGTGCTACATTAGGGCTGTGTCTACACTGCACCCCTTTTCTGGAAAAGGGATGCAGATTAGACACTTTGGAATTGCAAATCCGCGGGGGATTTAAATATCCCCCGCGGCATTTGCATTTACATGGCTGCCGCTTTTTTCCGACTTGGGGATAAGCCGGAGAAAAGCACCAGTCTAGACGCGATTCTCCGGAAAATAAGCCCTTTTCCGGAGGATTTCTTATTCCTTCTTTCGTTCTTTTCCGGAAAAGGGGTACAGTGTAGACACAGCCAAGATGTATAGAGGGATAACACTGAACAACTTCTTAAAGATATTCAAAAGATTTGTGATTAATCGGATGCAATCCTTTCTGAGTCCAAATCAGTAGCACAGGGTATTGATATTTCATCTGCGTTTTCCACCAATCATAAGAACATAAAAATGGCCATACTGGGTCAGACTAAAGATCCATCCAGCCCAGTACCCTGTCTGCCAACAGTGGCCAATGCCAGGTGTCCCAGAGGGAGTGAATCGAACAGGTAATGATCAAGTGATCTCTCTCCTGCCATCCATCTCCATCCTCTGAGAAACAGAGGCTAGGGACACTGTTCTTTACCCATACTGGCTAATAGCCATTTATGGACTTAACCTCCATGAATTTATCTAGTTCTCTTTTAAACCCTGTTATAGTCCTAGTCTTCACAACCTCCTCAGGCAAGGAGTTCCACAGATTGACTATACACTGTGTGAAGAAGAACTTTCTTTAACCTGCTGCCCATTAGTTTCATTTGGTGGCCCCTAGTTCTTATATTATGGGAACAAGTAAATAACTTTTCCTTATTCACTTTCTCTATACCACTCATGATTTTTATATACCTCTATCATATCCTCCCTTAGTCTCCTCTTTTCCAAGATGAAAAGTCCCAGTCTCTTTAATCTCTCTTCATATGGGACCTGTTCCAAACCCCTATGAACCTTCTCTGAACCTTTTCTAATGCCAATATATCTTTTTTGAGATGAGGAGACCACATCTGTACGCAGTATTCAAGATGTGGGCGTACCATGGATTTATATAAGGGCAATAAGATGTTCTCCATCTTATTCTCTTTCCCTTTTTATGATTCGTAACATCCTGTTTGCTTTTTTGACTGCCGCTGCACACTGCGTGGATATCTTCAGAGAACTATCCATGATCTCTTTCCTGATAAGTTGTAGCTAAATTACCCCCCCCCCCCCATCATATTATATGTATAGTTGGGGATTTTTTTTCCAATGTGCGTTACTTTACATTTATCCACATTAAATTTCATTTGCCATTTTGTTGCCCAATCACTTAGTTTGGTGAGATCTTTTTTAAGTTCTTCACAGTCTGCTTTGGTCTTAACTACCTTGAGCAGTTTAGTATCATCTGCAAACTTTGCCACGTCACTGCTTACCCCTTTCTCCAGATCATTTATGAATAAGTTGAATAGGATTGGTTCTAGGACTGACCCTTGGGGAACACCACTAGTTACCCCTCTCCATTCTGAAATTTACCATTTATACCTACCCTTTGTTTCCTGTCTTTTTACCAGTTCTCAGTCCATGAAAGGATTTTCCCTCTTATCCCATGACAACTTAATTTACGTAAGAGCCTTTGGTGAGGGACCTTGTCAAAGGCTTTCTGGAAATCTAAGTACACTATATCTACTGGATCCCCTTGTCCAAGGGCAGCCCTAGACTAGGTGCCAGCAACTGGCGCCCTAGGCGAACAATGCAGTTGGCGCCCCCACCTCCAAACCCCTCAATGATATTGCTCCACCGTTTGGCGCCCCATTTAACTTGGCGCCCTTGGATGGGCTGCCTCTGCCCTTGTCCACATGTTTGTTGACCCCTTCAAAGAACTCTAATAGATTAGTAAGACATGATCTCCCTTTACAGAAACCATGTTGACTTTTGCCCAACAAATTATGTTCTAATTAAATGCCAAAGTGTTGGGCTACTGAAGTGTTTTTCCCACCACAGGAATGTTATTTGTTATTATATTATGGTCACTATTTCCAAGCTGTCCTGTTATAGTTACCTCTTGGACCAGATTCTGCGCACCACTCAGGACTAAATCGAGAATTGCCTCTCCCCTTGTGGGTTCCTGTACCAGCTGCTCCAAGAAGCAGTCATTTAAGGTATCAAGAAATTTTGTCTCTGCATCTCGTCCTGAGGTGACATGTACCCAGTCAATCTGGGGATAGTTGAAATCCCACACTATTACTGAGTTCTTTATTTTGATAGCCTCTCTAATCTCCCTTAGCATTTCATAGTCACTGTTACTGTCCTGGTCAGGTGGTTGATAATAGATCCCTATTGTTATATTCTTATTAGAGCAGGGAATTACTATCCATAGCGATTCTATGCAACATGTTCATTTAAGATTTTTACTTCATTTGATTCTATATTTTCTTTCACATATAGTGCCACTACCCCACTCGCACGACCTGATCTGTCCTTCCAATATATTTTGTACCATTGTGTCCCATTGATTGTCCTCACTCCACCAGGTTTCTATGATGCCTATTATATCAGTATTCTCCTTTAACACGAGGCACTCTAGTTCACCCATCCAATTTTTTAGACTTCTAGCATTTGCGTACAAGCACTTTAAAAACTTGTCACTGTTTATTTGTCTGCCCTTTTCTGATGTGTCACATTCTTTTTTATGTGAATGTTTTTCGTCTGATCTGGTCCATACTTTATCCTCTTCCATCCTCTTCTCCTGACTAAAACCTAGAGAATCTCTCCTCTAAGAGACGTCTTTGTCCGATCCACATGCTCCTCTGCACCAATCGGCTTTCCCCTGTCTCTTAGTTTAAAAACTGTTCTGTGACCTTTTTAATGTTAAGTTCCAGCAGCCTGCATCCACTTTGGTTTAGGTGGAGCCCATCCTTCCTGTATAGGCTCCCCCTATGCAGTTCCTTATAAAGCTACATCATCGTCTCATCCACGCCTTGAGAGTATGTCTAGACTACATGCCTCTGCCAATAGAGGCATGTAAACTAGGCTATCCGACATAGTCAAAGAAGCTGGGATTTAAATATCCCTGGCTCCATTAAAATAAACATGGCCTCCGTGCTGTTCTGACTCAGCTGATTGTCGGCACAACGTGGCAGTCAAGACACGGATCGGTTGACAGGGAAGCCTTTGTTGACTGCTCCTGTAAACCTCGTTTCACGAGGCATAAGGGAGCGGTCGACAAAGGCTTCCCCTGTCGACCGATCCATGTCTTGACTGCCACACTGTGCCGACGATCAGCTGAGCCGGCTCAGTGCAGCAGCCATGTTTATTTTAATGAAGCCGGGGATATTTAAATCCCGGCTTCTTTGGCTATGTCGGGTAGCCTAGTTTACATGCCTCTGTTGGCAGAGGCATGTAGTCTAGACATACCCTGAGACTCTGAAGATCTGCCTGCCTACCTGGCTCTGCACGTGGAACTGGAAGCATTTCTGAGAATGCCACCATAGAGGTCCTGGATTTCAGTCTCTTTCCTAGCAGCCTAAATTTGGCCTCCAGGACGTCTCTGCTACCATTCCCTATATCATTGGTACCTACATGCACCACAACTAGCAGCTTCTCCCCAGCACTACACATAAGTCTATCTAAATGCCTCGAGAGATCTGCAATCTTCGCACCAGGCAGGCAAGTCACCATACGGGTCTCCCGGTCTTTGTAAGCCCAGCTATCTACATTTCTAATGATCGAATCTCCCATTACTAACATCGCAACCTAACATCTCAATCTGATGCAGAAATGCACTAGTCAGTCAATGATTTTTTGTTATTATTGCCTCCATCAAAGCTCATCTTACGTGTCAATTTGACTCACCATGACAAATTTATACCCATTTTGGATTCCTTTGGGAGTTCAGAGAACCAAGTGATGAAGAGCTACATTCAGCGGCTGAACAGTTTGAACAAAGAGATACAACAAAGATATTTCAAGAGATCTCTGTGATCAGATCGTCTTCCTGAAACGTATACATTCCACCAGCTTTAAATCGGACTACAAGCCAAAAGAACTGCTTCAAAAATATTCAATCTCAAAGTGTTGACTGTATTTCCTAATAACACAATTGCATTACATATTTCTGTCAGTCTCCCTGCATCAGTGGCTTCAGGTGAATGCACATTCAGCATTTAAAAAAAAGTAGGCTATGTCTACACTGGCATGAATTTCCGAAAATGCTTTTAATGGAAAAGTTTTCCGTTAAACGCATTTTTGGAAAAGCGCGTCTAGATTGGCAAGACGCTTTTCCACAAAAGCACTTTTTGCAGAAAAGCGTCCATGGCCAATCTAGACGCGCTTTTCCGCAAAAAAGCCCTGATCACCATTTTTGCGATTGGGGCTTTTTTGCGGAAAACACTACTGTGCTGTCTATACTGGCCCTTTCGGGCAAAAGTCTTTCGGAAAAAGACTTTAGCCCGAACGGGACCAGCATAGTTTTTCCGGAAAAGCACTGATGATTTTACATTAGATCGTCAGTGCTTTTCTGGAAATTCAAGCGGCCAGTTTAGACAGCTGGCAAGTTTTCCCGGAAAATCAGATGATTTTCCGGAAAAACCTTGCCAGTGTAGACACAGCCGTAAAGAACTATCATTCTACAATGGGACAAGAGTGTTTGAACGGGCTCACAATATTTAACATTAACAGTGATGCTGCATGTAAATTAATTTTTTCTTCAATTATAAATGAGTTTGCACACAACAAAGCTATAAAAGCATTCCTAAAATGAAGAGTTTTGCTTACAGTGGAAACTCACAATTAAAGTTACATTTTTAATATACATGCTATTGGTACAACGACTTAATTGTTCATAAATAAATGTCTCAAGTGTTCATTTTCATTTGGGGTATGTCTACACATCAAAGTTAATTTGAAATAACAGCCTTATTTCAAATTAACTTTAATAGCATCTACACAGGCAAACCACTATTTCGAAATAGCGGAACACTTATTTCGAATTTGGTAAACCTCATTCTACAAGGAATAACGCCACATTTGAAATAGCTAAATCGAAATAAGTGCTGTGTAGACGCTTATTTCAAAATAGGGGGCCTCCAACCCTTCCAAGGGTGCCCTGGTGGCCACTCTGGGCCAAACCAGGAAAACTCGTCTGCTCCTTCCCCCCCCCCAACCCCAGAGCCCTTAAAGGGGTAGAGTCTGTTTGGCCACAGGGCCTGTGCCAGCTCCAGGTCTGCCAGCCCAGAGCCCGCAGGCGCTGCCCCATACCCAGTTGCCAGCATGAGCGAGCCAGCCAGTGCCAGCCAGCCCTCCACTGCTCCCCAGGAGCAGTGTGGCAGCTCCCAGGAGCCTGTCAGGTGCCAGAAAAGGCAGGCGCCTTCCTGGTCCAGTGAGGAGCTCATGGAGCTCATTGAGGTTTGGGGGGAATCCTCCAACGTCCATGATCTCCGCAGTAGACACAGGAACGCAGCTGTCTACAGATGGATGGCTGACAGCCTGGCCACCAAAGGCCACATGCACACCCAGGAGCAGGTGCGCATGAAGATAAAGGAGCTGAGACAGGCCTATGCCAGGGTCAGAGGGGGCATCTCCCAACCAGGGGCAGACCCAGATCCCTTCCCCTACTTTGAGGCCCTGGACCGCATCCTGGGGGGCTGGACAGTCTGTGCCCCCCAGGTGATCATCGACCCTGGGGCAGAGGGCCCTGACCAGGGCACGGAGGAGAAGGAGGACGATGGCCAGGCGTCACAGGATCCTGGAAGGAGCGTGGCACTCACCCTGGACCCCCAAGGCATACCAGCAGCACTATCACCGCTGTCTTCCAAGGCCAGGGAGGCCTCGACATGTGAGTGCCATCACTGTTCCCTTATGAGGTGCGGGGGGGAGGGAGCCCAGGAATCGCGCATGTGGGCCTTGCTGAGCATGGATCACGCAGCAACCTGTGTATGTGCCGTGCCAGCCGGGGCATGTGGCCCTGGCCCATTACCCACACACATGTATGTATGAAGGCACATTGTGATGGACCCCTCACCCCCATGCTTTATGAAATGGACTCATGGACATGAATATACATAACTCAAAGGTGGTTTGAGCAAATTATTTCATGTAACCCATCGATCTTCATGTAATGATCTGCTGGTTCTGTTTCTCTTACTCTGTTGTATGTATCATTTGTGTGTGGAAAATTAGACACATGGAGTGGGGAATACTTGGTGAGTTTCAAATATATGAATGGGAGACATGGAGGGTGTTACCTGCAACTTCTAGATGAACCACTGTAAAACAATCTTTTGTCCTTAAGTCTGAGCAGTGGTTGATAGGGAGGGGCCTCAACTCCTTAACAAAAGGAATAGGAAAGGAGAGGTCTAGGTCTTTTGGCTGGGCTGCACGTGAAAGAAGGAGCTTGAGACCCCAGGGTAAGGAAGAGCCCTGGTTTAGAGTGGCAGCTGGAAAAGAGGATTTAGGGTGAGTTTGATTAAGTTTGTACTGAGATTTAAGTGTAGAATTAGACAAGCTGTTTTGTTTCTTTTCACTTGTAACCTATATTAGCACTGCCTCCTTTGACTTATTACTACTTAAATCCTACTGCTTCCACTTAATAAAACCATTTTTATATTCTATCAAACCCAGTGTAAGCGATTGTTACCGGGGGGGGGGGGGGCAACCAGTGTGCACATTCCCCCTTTCATTGATAAAGAGGGCTTACCTAAGTCTTTTGGGTTTGATCCCATCTGGGGAGTACTCTCTCAGGAGGCTGGGCCCTAAACTGCACTCTCCTTGGACCTGAAGTGGTTCAGTGTCTGTGAGGCTTCTCAGTGGGGGCAGGGACCTCAGCTCGGGGCCTTGGCTGGGGGAGACCAGCGGAGCTGGCCCAGCAGGACTGGGCGGTGAGGAGCCCCAGAGAACAGGAAGGCGAGTGGCAGTGGCCGTGGCAGTACCCTGGAGGGCACCCCGAGGTGTCGTCTGTGACCATACCCCGTCACACACATGACATGCTCCGTACCCCGAGGAGGGACACTGCACAATGCCCTCCCTCCATAAACCCCCTCTACGCAGAGGCAGGGCACATCCTCCCCCCCCCCTCCACACACACCCACACTATATACAGCACAGGGGCATGGGTACAATCCCGGGCTAGCTCACACTCCTGGGGATAGCAGGACATGATGGTGTGGAGACCTGCTGTCCTCATCTTGCAGAGCGGGGCTGGGCTTCACCCACTGTGTCCCCAGGAATAAAGGAACATCTGTCTGGTTTCTCCACAGCTGCACCAGCTGTGAGTGCAGGACACCCCACCCCACCCAGGACATCCTCCCGCACCCGGGCCAGCAGGCGCACTTGGAACCAGGAGGGATAGCAGTGGCAGCACCTGGGGTTACTACAAAGGTAGGTCCACAGCCAGGAGCACAGGGTGCAGGAAGACCTCCAGCTACAGCGCAAGAACTTGCAGGAGCTGCATGACCACGACCACCTGCAGACCATGGTGCAGAGATTGCTGCTTGCTGCCGCTCCAGCCCCTGCTGCCGCTCCAGCTATCGCTCGTCCTCCCACTCCTGCTCCCCCTCCCGCTTCTTCCTCTTCCCCTGCCTCCCCCCATACCTGTCGCCCCCAGGGATACCAAGGCCCCCGCACCTGCAGTGCTGGGAGACAGGTGAGCCGGCAAGACCCCCAACCCTGAGCTTCTCCTCCCCCTTCCTCCCCTTGCCTCCCCTTTCCAGCTCCCTACTCCCAGGTTTCCCCCTCCCCTCTCCCACCCTCATCCCTCTCTTCCCCCAGTTATGGTCAATAAAGAGAGGTTTTTTTTGGCAACACGTGTTTTTATTTGACATCAGGAAAGGGGTTAGGGAGGGGAAAGGGGAAGGACGTGAGGGTGGAATAAGGCACAAGGCCCCAGTGGGGCATGCCAAGGAGACTTCACTCCTCCATCTGGAAGCTCTCCCGCAGGGCCTCCCGGATACTGGTAGCCCCCGATGGGCTTCCTGGCTGGCAGCCATGTGGGGCTGCGCGTACAAGCCAGCCAAGTGGTCGGCCTCTGCCATCCAGCCTTCCGCTCACACAAATTGTGCAGCACACAGCACACCGCCACCACGTGTGGAATATTTCTCTCGGAGAGGTCGAGGTGAGTGAGGAGGCATCAAAATTGGGCCTTCAGCTGGCCAAAGGCCCCCTCCACCACAATCCGGGCCCTGCTGAGCCTGGCATTAAAGGCCTGGTGGGAAGGGTTGAGGTGTCCCATGTAGGGCTTCATGAGCCAGGGTTGGAGTGGGTAGGCCACATCCCCTACCAGGCAGACAGGCATGTCCATGTCCCCGACCCTAATGTGGCAGTTGGGGAAGAAGGTCCCAACGTGCAGCCTCTGGCACATGGAGGAGTTGTTGTACACCCGTGCGTCGTGTGCTTTGCCAGCCCAGCCCATGTTGTTGTCCAGGAAGTGGCCCCAGTGGTCAGACATGGAGGTTAGGGAGGGGATGACCAAGAAGTATCCCTTCCAGTTAATGTAGAGGGAGGCCTGATGTTCCGGGACACGGGTGGGGATGTGTGTCCCGTCGATTGCCCCCCTGCAGTTGGAGAAGCCCAGGGCATCAAACCCCTCGATGACCGCATCCACATCAGTGAGGCAGATGACTGCTGAGCAGCACTCTATTGATGGCCTTGACCACCTGCAGAGGGACACACAAAACCACCAATAGTCACTGGGGTGCCAGGGTAGCCGAGAGTGCTCCTTCCCTGCCATTGCCCCGTGCCTCCTCCTCAGGAGCAACACCCCCTGCAATCCTGTCCACTGCAGGCAGTCTGTAGTGTGGCTGGGACAGAGCAAACCCTCCCATGGAGGGGACTTGCACACCCTCTCCCTCTTTTCCCTAGGACAGCCCATCCCCTCCTCGCACTGCCCCCCAGCTACAGTGGCTAGAGACCTCCATACCTGCATGAGCACTGCTCTGACAGTGGATTTCCCCACTCTGAACTGGTTCCCCACAGATCAGTAGCTATCTGGCGTGGAGAGCTTCCAGAGGGCGATGGCCACACGCTTCTGGAGGGGAATGGTGGGCCTCGTGCATGTCCTGTCACTGCAGAGCAGGGGCGAGCCACTCACAGAGCTCAAGCAAGGTGTCCTTCTTCATCCTGAAGTTTGGTTCCACTGTTGGTCTCCCCAGCGCTCCAGGACGATGTGGTCCCACCAACTGCTGCTGGTGTCCAGGCGCCAGATGCGGCGGTGTCTGGCCTCTGCTCCTCCATGGTCCCCAGGGGTTGGGCTACCGCAGAAGCTGCCAGGCAGTCTCCAGCACTTGCTGCCAGCCTTGCAGCAAGACATCCAAAATGAGCACCAGAGTGCCCAGAGGCAGCTCTGGCTCCATGGTCCTGAGTGCTGTGGTGTCCTGAGTCGGGGCAACCAAAGCAATCAGAGAAAAAAAATGCTTTGCTGTCCCTCAGCGAGGTAGGCAAGCAAGCAGGAAAACCTGAGAACCAGCTGTCCAGGGGAGTCCCTTTAAGCACAAGCCTCAGACAGCAGCCACACAAAGCAACTACTGACCTGATGCCCTGCTGGAACTGTTTTCAGCTGGCCTTAAATGCGATTCAGTGTCCAATCAGTGTGGATGTGCTATTTCGAAATAGCAAAACGCTATTTCAAAATGCATTTTATGTGTAGATGCATTATTTCAAAATAACTTATTTCACATTAACTATTTCAAAATAAGATATTTTGAAATAACGCTGTAGTGTAGACATACCCATATTCTTTTGGTTTTAGTATGATCCTGTGGATGAGACATTAGATATGTCCAGAGTCTGGAGCTGGGCTAGGGCCTCTAAACTCAAAGTGGCCCGGGCCTCTGTCTTTCTTTGAGAGGGCCTGCCTGTGAGGGCCCAGGCTAGTAGATCGTATGCTCCAGCTCCTTGAGGGAGCGTGGGGGGGGGAGGGCAGGGGCTGGAGAGCCACCGCAAGTTCCCCAATGCTGGAAGGCAGCACCGAGTCTCGGGGGTCCAGATCCAGGCAAGCTGGGGACTTCATCCAGCCCCGGGCCTTAGGTTCACCACTTCTTTATAAACTCCAGACCAGAATAAGCTTCCCTCACCCCTTCCTCTGCATTAGCAAAGTTCTTTCTGCTGTGAACTCATATGGAACAATTTAGCACACTCCTACTTTCCTGTATTTCCACAAACTTACAAACATTGGTAACCATATTTTTGCTATCCCTACATTTAATACAAACACAGCTGGCGTTGGGTCACAAATTAAATTGATTTCAATGAGCAAAATAGCACTACGTCTGCTGACTATCTAACAAATCTAAGCAAAGCAGAAACAAACTGTATTTACATGGACACACTCAGAGTCTCTCCCCACTTCCAGCTAGCATTCTTTCAGCTCCTGCTTACACAGTAAAACATGGAGATCAAGTAGCACCCAACTGCTAACACTGTGACTATGCTTCAGTGGCTGGTTCTTGGACAAGTCCATACAGATTTCTAAAGTAGCTAGAATTTTATTAAATTCCTTTGTAGTCATTATTAGTATTTGGAGTGTCCAGACCCCGTGCAATTATATTTCTCTTCTCTATCCTTCTCCCCTAGTCATTTAAATCAGGGGTCTCCAAACTTTTCAGCCCGAGGGCCGCATTAACTATCAAACAGCAGTTCGGGGGCCGACTACACACTTGAGGTCCAAATAAAAAACAATCAAAACATGGATGTTGTTTTTAATTATGTCTTTAATATTATTTTATTCAGTTATTATTTAATAACACATTCATACACTACACATGAACACCTGTATTAATGTGAATGGTGAAATTGTTTCCTGGATGCCAAAATAGCAGACATTTCTGGCTTTAGATTTGTTGTCCCTAACATCAACAGTGACCTGAGATTATCATCGGACAAGTTTGTTCTCAAATTGTTCTTCACGTATTTCATTCTTGAAAATGTTTGTTCACACAGGTATGTTGTTCCAAAGATTGAAAGGTACCTTGATGCAAAAGTTTTGACATTAGGAAAGTCTTCCTTGGGCAAAAACTGGTAAAAACCCACCAGTCCTATTTTGAACTTGTCCCTAAGGAGGTCATTTGTTTGCAACTCAATGACTTCCAGCTGCAGTTCATCTGGGCAACTGGCCACATCTGCTTCAAATGGGTTTTGAAACAATCTCACTTCTTCTGCCTTTGAATCCAAAAAGGTCTCCACGGGCCGGATGAGAGGGCCTCGCGGGCCGCATCCGGCCCCCGGGCCGTAGTTTGGAGACCCCTGATTTAAATGATTATCTCAGGCAGCTGGAGCATATCTTATGGTGACTGGCAGGCTATTAGTGGGTTTTATGGCAGACTTGTGTATCAGAATGAACACTAATTTTGTGGTTTGATTTTCTAAGGAAACGAGCACCTGCAAGTCATGTCAACTACAATGGGAGCTGGGGTACTCAGCACCTCTGAAAATCAGACCATTATTTGGAAAATAGAAATGAAGTTTTGTAACAAGAATTTCCAAAGGGATCTTTTTAATGGCAAATGAAGACAACTTGCCAAAATCAAAAGCAGTATATCTCTAGTATTCTTCTGATCTTCAACTATGTTGGTGTATATTCTCTGTGCAATTCAGCAGGAATAAAATAAACACGTCAAATTAATGCCATTCATTAGAACTGAAAGAGAAAGAAAATAGAAACCTTCTGTGAGTTTCCCTCTTGAGCAAGAGAACCTGTTGTGTTGGGCCTCTCTATGGCACTGGTTCCCTGCAGAGGTTTGAGGAAGAACGTAAAATGGGACTATTTATATTAGAAAACAGAAACAAGATCATGGTACAAGACTATTAAGAGATTCCATGGTTTCCATGATGCTGAAGTCAGTGTTCTCTTCTTCTTCTGTATAATGGCTGATTGGCCATTAGTGTAATGAGCCATACATAGTTACATTCACCTCTTCTGAGGTTTATTGCCCAATACAGTACATTTTGTTTTGAGGACAATCTAGATTACAACTGGTTATAGTCTGAAAAGGGAAGCTAGTTTGTAATCTATTTCAGAGGACGTGTACTGGCAACATTGGTATTTGACTTTCCTTAAACATTTGCCATGAGTACTCTCTGGAAATCTATCATTTCACTGGGCAAAATGATTCCTGTGAAGAAATAATGGTCTGGTTATTTTAAAATAATAATTCCTCCTTTCCACAAGGAATAATGCTTATTTATTTCAAAATAGTGGTAGTGTGGATGCTCAAGTGCTGCTATTTTGAAATAATTGCTCCCCAGAGTCATTCAAATTCATTATTCCCCAGTGCTTCCTGGTGCTGTAAGTCGAGGTAGTGCATCCACATTTAGGGAGCCTGCCTCAGACTAATTTTGAGGCTTCCCTGTAGCGTGGACACTATTTCAAAATAGTTATTTTGGGAGTTATTTTGAAATAATTTACAAGTGTAGACATATCCCTAGTGACTCTGGATTTACATTCTTCTGCTTTAGTTAACTGGTTATTAATCCAGACAAAATTATGTCCCTAGCAATCTTTTCAAGCACCCTCCCACTTTAGATAACAACCGGGTCAATGTTAACCTGTTCAAATGGGCTATCGAGCACATGACAAATATATGGGAAACACCACATAGACAGTACCAGAGGGTTTGAATACTCATTCTTTTCAGCCCTTCAGCGGCCTCTGTGGAGACATCTGGACATAAGTTTACAACAAAGCTGTGGATCTACTGAAGCATGGTTATACCAGCTCTTGTATGGCAGTGCAATGCAGGCATGGAGGAAGGATGAAGAGCACTGGATTAATGTTTTTGATCGTATCATCTTCATCAACTGCCTTGTATGAAATGTCAGGGCAAGTTCAGCATTGAGTATATTTGTAGTCAAACCTGCCAACTATTTCTATCAGCACTTGTTAACTGAGAGTATATTATAAGGAGGGAAGACCAACAAATTACAAAGCATATTTACCAAAGAAAGTATTGATAGTGTGATAAGATCACCAATGACAAATATAGACTGACCATCTAGCCTGCCATCTTAAGGACCTATCAAGAGATTGCTCTAAGTGATGATCTAGCTGCAAGGAAGTTACAACCCTTTGGGATTTGCCATGATGATGATAAATTGGCTGTCCTGCTTTACTGGCCACTTTGACTCAGATAAGAAATAAAATGATGTACATGTATTCCATCACGTAGCAATTAATCAATAAACAAGGTTTTTGCTGTCAGTACAGTTGCAGCAAATGTAAAGCTTATTTCCTGGATAGAACTGTGCAGAATGAGTATAGGAGACACAAGGCAGTTGAGGTAATATCTTTTATTGGACCAACTTCTGTTGGTGAGATAAGCAAGCTTTCAACCTTAGACAGAGTTACTCATCTTTTCCACCTTGTATTTAACAGTGGCACTCTGAGATAGTGTCCCAGACCTGAAGAACTCTATAAACTCAAAAACTTGTCTCACTCACCGAAAGAAGTTGGTGCCCACCTACCTTTTCTCTCTTAATATTCTGGGACCAAAATGGATGCAAAAACTCTGCATACAATAGGATAATGTATTCAACAGTCTGAGAAAGATGAAGTTATAAATGTTACAAAATCATTTTTCAGGTATCTAAAAAGTTGTTACAAGGAGGAAGGAGAAAAATTGTTCTCTTGGCCTCTGATGATAGGACAAGAAGCAATGGGCTTAACCTGCAGCAAGGGAGGTTTAGGTTGGACATTAGGAAAAACTTCCTAACTGTCAGGTGGTTAAACTCTGGAATAAATTGCCTAGGAAGGTTGTGGAATCTCCATCTCTGGAGCTATTTCAGGCAGGTTGGACAAACAGTGCTTGGTCCTGCCGTAAGGGCATAAACCCCAGACTGGTGGCATATTCTACTGTGAGGCTTCACTAAACCAGTAACAAATGCATGTTTCCATTTGGTAAGTGGTTAAGGGTCACATTCTTCCATAATATTAATGGAGGAGATGAGGGGTCTGTGATGAAGTTTGGGTGCAGAAGGGAACTTGGGGTAAGAGATTGGGGTGCAGAAGAGAGTGTGGGATCTGGGAGAAAGTTTGAGTGAAGAAGGGAGTTATGACTTGGGACAAGAGATTGGAAGGTGCAGGAGAGGATGCAAGGTCCAGGAGGCAGTACGGGTACAGGAGAGGAGTCTGAGCTAGAGGAGGGGTGCAGGAGATTGGGCGGGGACAGCACTGAAAACCTTTTCCTCTCTCAGGCTTGCAGCATTCAGAGAGCTGCTCTGAACAGCATGTGGGGAGTGGGACAGGCAGTGGAGCCTGGCTGAGGCTCCCACAGGCCAGATTCGGCAGCTTAGTGGACTGGATCCATCCCGCAGGCCATATTTTGGCCACCCCTGCTTAACCCAAACAAAGTAGACCTCTGTGATAAATTATCATTAAAATCAGAAATCACGTATATTAGGTTCTTCCAGTTGGAGTGAACCAGACTGTCACCCAAAATCAAAATGCACTTCAGATTTTACCCCAAGACCAAACTGGTAGCCAGTTCTTTAGCAGAGGGAAAAAATAAAGATTTATTAAAATAAATAAAGGAAGAGATTTAATAAACGGTTAAAGTGAATCGTATACATTACAGTTGATTTCAGAGTTTGTAGATCAGAATAGTGGCAAAGATGTCAAATCTACCAGTTTGTAAGAAGGCTCTTTAGCTCATCCGTCTCCCAGTCTATTGTTCAAATCTCTCTCCTTTTATTGGAAATCATAGTCCAGAGGTGTAGAATAGGAGAGAGGCAAGAAGGTGTTGTCAGCCTCCAAACTATACTCTCAGGTCATGGGCATGGAAAGTTACTGTCTCAAACATGGAATAATGAATCACATGTTCTTTGTGTCCTGCTCAGTCACTAGGACTCCGTTGTCCATATGCTCTTGGAGGCATTCTTGAAAAGGGTCCACTGGAAGAATTGGTTGTCCTCCATGCCCTATCAACTTGGCTGGTTGGTCTTGATGTAAATCTGTCTTGTGGGCATTACCCAGGAACACAGCATGTCTAAGGGTATGTCTACACTACAGAGTTAGTTCGAACTAACGGACGTTAGTTCGAACTAACTTTAATAGGCGCTACACTAGCGCTCCGCTAGTTCGAATTTAATTCGAACTAGCGGAGCGCTTAGTTCGAACTAGGTAAACCTCATTTTACGAGGATTAAGCCTAGTTCGAACTAGCTAGTTCGAATTAAGGGCTGTGTAGACCCTTAATTCGAGCTAGTGGGAGGCTAAGGCTTCCCAGGTTTCCCTGGTGGCCACTCTGGCCAACACCAGGGAAACTCGTATGCCCCCCTCCCGGCCCCGGCCCCCTTAAAGGGGCACGGGCTGGCTACGGTGCCCGTGCCAGGTGCAAGCCTGCCAGCACCCAGCCAGCAGACCCTGCACCTGGCACGGATCGAGCCAGCCACCCAATGTCCCCCAGCCCTCCCCCTCTTCCCGGGACCAGGCTGGCGGCTCTCGGGAGCTTGCCCGGGACCGCAAGAGGCAGGCACCCGCCTGGGCTAGTGCGGACATCGTGGACCTCGTCCACGATCTCCGCACTAGGCACAGGAAGGTGGCCGTCTAGGACAGGAGAGCTGCCAGCCTGGCCACCCAGGAGCAGGAGTGCATGAAAATCAAGGTGGTCCACTGAGACCCCCGACCCTGAGCCCTGAGCTTACAATGGCGGTCCTGGGTCAGACCAAAGGTCCATCTAGCCCAGTAGCCTGTCTGCCGACAGTGGCCAACCCTAGGGACCCTGGAGGGGATGGACTGGAGACAGTGACCAAGCCATTTGTCTCGTGCCATCCCTCTCCAGCCTTCCACAAACCTTGGGCAGGGACACCACTCCTACCCCCTGGCTAATACCACTCCATGGACCCAGCCTCCATGACTTGATCTCACTTCCCTTTAAACTGTGTTCTAGTTGTAGCCTTCACAGCCTCCTGCAGCAAGGAGTTCCACAGGTTGACTCTTTGCTTTGTGAAGAACAACTTTCTGTTACTAGTTTGAAGCCTGCTACCCATTCCTTTCCTTTGGTGTCCTCTAGTCCTTCTTTATGGGAACTAATGAAGAACTTTTCTATATGCACCCTCTCCACCCAACTCCTGCTTTTAGAGACCTCTATCCTGTCCCCCCTCCGTCTCCTCTTTTCTAAGCTGAAAAGTCCCAGTCTCTTTAGCCTCTCTTCATATGGGACCTGTTCCCAACCCCTGATCATTGTAGTTGCCCTTCCCTCTCCCAGCCTCTCTCTTCCCCTCTCCCACCTCCTTTTCCCAGTCTCCCCCAGTTTTGTTCAATAAAGACAGATTCCATTTTTGAACACAATTGTCCTTTATTTTGTACATCAAGAAAAGGGGCTAGGGAAGGGTAAGTGGAAGAAGGTGAGGGAGGAATGGGGCACGAGCCCCCGATGGGGAGGACTGGGCTGGCTCTGTGGGCTTCTGGGGGTAGAAGCTCTCCTGCAGCCCCCCAATTGCCCCCTCTCCCCAGATGGCAGCCTGCGGCAAGTGCAGCCGGGCTGATGGCTGAGTGGTGTGATGTGCCCAGTGTGGGCACTTCAAGCCAGGACTGATTTTCAAGCGGGGCACCCCTGAGAACTGTCTGTCCATGGTGGGGTTCGGGACCCTTTAAGCACAGCCCTCGGCTAGCCTGAGACAGCATCTCCACGCTCTAAGTCCTTCTCTGATGCCCTGCCGGCACTGCTTCCGGCCATCCTTAAGCCCTGTTCAGGGTCCACTTAATGTGGACATGCTAGTTCGAATTAGCAAAACGCTAATTCGAACTAGTTTTTAGTTCTAGACGTGTTAGTTCGAATTAGCGCTGTAGTGTAGACATACCCTAAGATACAAACATGTATCTGATATTTCTAACTTCATACACAATCATAAAATACAACAGATCATAACTTTTCCAATGGTACCTTGCAAGATGTGCTTTGTATAAGATTTTTCACAGTTGTGCAACAAGTGATGCATCAGTGGTTGTATTTTAGGGTAAACATGACCATCTTTCTTTTTATACAGTGTCACAATGGTCTTCTCCATGCTTAGGAAGAAAGTGTAAGAAACCCAACAGTAGCAGTTATGGGTTAACCTGCCCATCACTGGGCCATGCTTCTCTCTAGCTCCAAAGCATGCACCGCCATGGCAAGTCTTTTGCAAGAATATAGATTGTCTTAGAGAGGTAAGGAAACAAACAGAAAAACAGTCTTTTAACTCCTTCTTTAGCCTCAAACTTCAAGGCTACCACTTCCAGGGGTCTCTGTCATTTCTGCTCCTAACTGCTTCCCAATTTCAGCCAGCTCTGCTTTGCTCCCTTTTTGGAGCTCCAGTCCTGTGCTAGGGGCCCACCACTGGAGATTGTTCCAATTCAGAGTGGCTTTCCCACCCCAGGACATCAGCTCTCTTAGTTCCTGTCCCTGAGTTCACCCAGGTATAGCCCAGCCCTGTGTAATTGGCTGGATAGGGCTCACCTGCTGTGATCTAGGGGTGCTGAATTTAGACTCTGTCAAGGGACAGCTACCCTGTGACACTGCCCCAGGGAAGTTTCCTACCAATCCTCAACAGTTAGCAGCTGGGTTAGGTCCTGAAGCATGAGGCTTATATCCCTTAAAGCTCCAGTGCATCCACTGTGAACTGTTTGTAGCTGAAATTATTTACATGATTAATGCACTCATTTAGATTGTTTGATCCTGAGTGATTCCCTTTCATCTTGCTAGATGTCCCAAAGGCTAGAGGCTTTGCTGAATCAAGTATGCAAATAAATATGCCAATGTTTTTCTTCTTCTCTTAAAAAGAAAGAGACAATGTAGAACATTCCAGTAATGCAGCATTATGCATGAGACTTCAAACATCCCAAAATGGGCTGTGTCCTACTTTTGGGAGAAATACAAATAATTTTACTCTCTCACAATCACTATGAGCCAGAATAACTAAACAAGTGCTGAGTGGGAGGAAAGGCACATCAAAAATATAGAAATCCCTGGTAACAACAGTCTGGAAGTGTAATAATATCACAAAATATACAGAATAGCCCCCATGGGAACATGGCTTACTGATAATACTTCCTCATAGTTCATTATAAATTGTCACTGCCCTGAAAAACAGCTTGTGATATACTTGATGCTTTTATGCACTTCTTCTTAAACCTTGTCTATGCTGGAAGGATACAGCGCAGTAAATCAGCTCCCAGCACTGTAACTCCTGAGGTGTCCACACTGGCAAGGCTCCTGGGGTATGTCTACACAGCAGTGCTAAACTTGAAATAAGCTATGCAACTTGTCAAAATGGCTTATTTCAAATTTGGGCATGTCTACACAGCACTTATTTCGAAATAGAGCACTCTTCCACTGACTTCCCTTAATTCTTGTACAATGAGGGTTACAGGAGTTGGAGTAAGAAGTCCTCCAGCTCGACGTTATTTTAACATTATGTTGAAATAACATAGTCTGCGTCTACACACGGGCAGTTATTTCAAAATAACACTGCTGTGTAGATGTATCCTTAATAGCACTACTTCCATAGTTGCTGTGCCCTAGGTAAGCCCTCTTGATGAGAAGCATTGAGTTTTCTGTGCAGTGGCTATTGCACTGCAGTGCCATTGTGGACACTTCAATTGTTTGTTGCATTATAACTGGCTTTTGGAAATGTCCCATAATCCGTCCAATGGCCACTCTGCTTATAGTTTTGAACTCAGCTGGCTGCCCTTCAGGCGTGCACATATGCCCTTTCAAAGCTCTGTTTTGGACAGCCTGCATGCCAACCTGCTCTGGGGGACAGAGCAAACCATTCAGGTGGAATGCTCATGTTGTTAAATACAGAGGCAAGATATCTATATTTGTGAGTGAGAGATTACTGTGCAAAGATCCAAGGAAGGAGGCGGGAAGGGGGGGGGGGAGACTGATGTCCAGATTTCCCGCTCCCCTGTCTCATGTCAGGTTGTTTCCCGCTTATCTCCCCCCCCCCCATCACACTCTCCCTTCTCCTCCCCATTTCAGTTGAAAAGCAGCTGTCAATGTAGTAGGATGACCAGGGAGCAATGGGACTGGGAAACCTGCACCAAGTGTGCCTGCCCTGTGCAGCATTGCAAACCCTTCCCAAAGCATCCTGAGGCCAGCTGCACAGTGGAATAGCTACTGCAATGCTCTGTGGTGTTGCAAGAGCTGCAAATAAGGATGCGCTCCACTAGCACAAGGAGCACACTGTGGACAGTCAACAGTGGTTTTCCTGCAGCGCTCTGTCAGCGCAGTGCATCTAACCTGCCAGTCTAGACATAGCCTTGGATACAATAGTGACTCTTGCCTTTGGGTATCTCCTAGTAACGTATGTAACGACTCTGAATCCAAGTGTTAAGAAGTCATTCTCACTGACTTTGGTGTTCTAACCCCCATCAACATGTTGGCTGTTCTAAGAGCCAAAAGGACTGTGCCGATACTTACTTAATCTAAATAATTCAATTATCTAGACATCTGATTAATAACTGTAGCAAATATAAGGACCCAACTAGCAAAGCTCCCAAGAGTCTGAGCTCTCTGTGAGTGGCAGATATATTAACTAGAGATGATTGGACTGAATCCAGCCAGTTTATAAATGGAGCAGTCAGCATGTCACAAGAATGTAAACACAAGGTTTATCCAAGAAACATTTAATTAACTAGAATGTAATGCAAAATACAGTGTTTAACTCTTATTTCAAAAAGCACTATATGGATTTGTAAGAGTTACTGCAGGGAAAAACAATTGCTTCATGTTTCTCAAGTATACAGCATTAAAGGGCTATCTATAACATTGGTTAAAGCAGACTAAACTCTGGTTGTATTGGAAAAATAGATTTCTGAGTTAATTTTATGTTAATTTAGGTGGCTTATGTTCCAATATGGTGTGAGTAGCAAAAGCAGAAAGTTTTGGGTGAGCCGTATGGAATCTATAGGTTTGTTTATGTATTTTTATTTATTTATCGGTCAATTTGTTTTCATGAATGCATTTGGTGTTTCACAACAGCAGAGCCAAGTGTAGGGACTAGTTCCTTCCCTTACTGCATGCCACAACCCTGTATATGACAGCACCAGCACTGGGAAGCAGAGCACTATCATGATATCATAGCTGGTAACGCCACTGGGCAGATGTAATAAGGTTATCCCTACCTGTCAAATTGTAAGTAGGGTTCCACAGCTTAGTTTGTCACATACTTTCCCCAGAAATCTCAGAGGGGTAGCTGTGTTAGTCTACACAGCTGCTATATTTCAGAATAACTGATGTTATTCTGAAATAACAGAGTGCGTGCCAACGCTATAAGCCTTTATTTTGAAATAATGTCGAGCTGGAGGACTTCTTACTCCGTCTCCTGTAACCCTCATTTCACGAGGGCTACGTCTACACTGGCATGAATTTCCGAAAATGCGTTTAACGGAAAAGTTTTCTGTTAAAAGCATTTTCGGAAAAGCGCGTCTAGATTGGCAGGATGCTTTTCCGCAAAAGCACTTTTTGCGGAAAAGCGTCCGTGGCCAATCTAGAAGCGGTTTCCACAAAAAAGCCCCGATCGCCTTTTTCACGATCGGGGCTTTTTTGCGGAAAACAGTACTATGCTGTCCACACTGGCCCTTTTGCGCAAAAGTCTTTCGGAAAGAGACTTTTGCCCAAACGGGAGCAGCATAGTTTTTCCAGAAAAGCACTGATGATTTTACATGAGATCATCAGTGCTTTTCCGGAAATTCAAGTGGCCAGTGTAGACAGCTGGCAAGTTTTTCCGCAAAAGCAGATGATTTTCCGGAAAAACTTGCCAGTCTAGACACAGCCGAGGAGTAAGGGAAGTCAAAGAAAGAGCGCTCTTCCTTCGACTTCCTGCTGTGTAGACAATGCCAAAAGCCGAGTTAAGCTATTTCAACTTCAGCTATGTAATTGACATGTAGACATGCTTTTACTGAAAAAACATTGAATGGTGCTGCAGCACCTTAGAGACAAACAAAAAATGTAGATAATATCATGAGCTTTTGTGGGTACATCCCACTTCTTCAGATGAAAACTGGGTTGTGCCTGCGAAAGCTCATGATACTATCTACATTTTTTGTTAGATGATGCTGGGTCCTTTGTTGTTTTTTTTAAAGTTTTTTTCCTCCAGAGGGAGAGTGGGTAGAGGCTTGTGCTTTTGTGTGTTTGGACTGCAGGATTACTGTGCACTTGGCATTCGAGAGGAATTGTATGTGGAGAAGCTGATCTTTGCCTTGCATTTTCCAGGCGCATCATCTTTAAAGAAGGGAGCATTTAGGGGTTAATTGGGCAATAACTTCCAGTGTACACAGTAATAAAAAGCTTCTATGTTCTGAGTAAATGTCAGTTTATTCCTGAGCCAGGCTGTAATTTCTTTTGCAGTTTAATTATTTTTTTTGTGTTAATACTTGTGTTGAGAATCTTCTGCTTATTTAGAGAGACTTGTTCTCTAAATTGAGCTAATTATTTTCAAATGGAAACTGAATATTCTGATTTCTAGAGATCTTTTTGAAAAATATATTTTCCCAGATCCCAAAGATGGCCCTTCATAATCTTCATTTCTACCTTCTCTGATCTTATTATGAACTTTCCTTTCTTTCCATCTCTTCTGCCTGCATTTTACTAGTAGGCGATCTCTTGGGTTTAATTTTCCACATTTTCTCTAAATCCTTCCTTTTATTTCCTTAGGCCCATCCTCATAGCAGTGAAACCATCACTAGAATTGAATCCGAATTTTCTATTTTACAAAGTTCATGTCTCACGTCTCACCCTTTTTGGAAACCTTTTTAATAAAAATGACTTGGTTGAAGTTGAACCAAATTCTACTCACTAATTGCTACGAGTGTGTAATGATCTTCAGTGTAAATTTGTATGTTGGTATTTTAGGAAATTTGGGTAAACTGGAACACAGGAAAAGCCTGATGGTTTTCCTTGCAGAGCTCATGCTCTGCCTGGCAGTAATACTGTGCCATCAGATATAGTAAGCCACCCATCACTCATTCCATCCAGTTCATTTGAATACCTGGGGAGAGTTACTGTTGCTGGTTGTCTTGGTAATGGCTGCTAAGTTTTGATAACATTATGACAAAGAAATGTCATAGAAGGAGCTGTAATAAAAGCAGGCTGTGTTAATTAGCTCCTGTGCTCCTTGGGACTTGTACTGTGGTATATAACATTGTTTTGTGTGTTCACAGCTCTTTTGAGGAAAACTAAAAAACAGCCTTTGAAAAGAAACAATTTTGCAGTCCTTTCTCAGATTGGCAGCTATGACAGTTGTACCTTTTATTAAAAATGTGGGAAACTATATACAGGTCCCTACTCAGTCTGTTACCCAGTTAAAATATATATATATATGGCAATTAGAAGTTCCATTAAAACGGTTGTGTTTTACTATAGTTGAATTATTTTTAATATATTGACACTGGCTGATAAAATGTGGAATCTCCTAAAGACAACAATAGCAGTGCAATTACACCAAGGACAAAAGTGTAAGTGCTTTATTAGTTAAATAACATGAAATATTTTCTTTTTAAAAATATAGAGGTCAAATCAACAAACTTCATGTAATGTTATTTAAGGTTGCTCTCATAAATAAACTAAACCAGTGTTTCTCAATCTGGGGTCTGCAGACCTATAGAGGGTGTGGGTATCCTACAGTACCCCAGGGGGTCCATGGGCCAATAAACTCCTGCCCCCCCTTCTTCAACTCCTTGCTCACTCTCCCACCACCTCCTGCACACTTGGGCTATGTCTACACTCGCAGCTTTTTGCGCGAGAAATATGCAAATGAGGCTAAGCATGGAATATCGTTGAGCCTCATTTGCATTACTTTGAGCCGCCATTTTTGCAGAAGAAGCTCTTGCTCCAAAAGGAGCTGTCTACACTGCCCCTTCTGGGGAGGGGGAGACTGCCACCTGGTATATGGGGTGGCAGGGGGGACACGGCCCCGCTCTACTCCACTGCATCCTGGCCCAAGCATGCAGCCCTGGCTGCCACTGGGGTCAGTAGGGATCCAGCCCACAATACACTGACACACTATAGAATATTATGAGATCAGTCTGCCAGACATCGGCTTCCCCTGGGCCATTTCCTCACTCCCCCTCCACATCCACCTAGTGTCATGGTAGTCTGAACCCCTGGGTAGGGTGTAGAAGGTCTCCTCTTCAGAGCAAGGGCTAGCGGGCTGGGCTGGGCTGGGCCTCTGCCTCCTAGCTTGGGAGTTCAGAGCAGAACTCTGCTTCCTCCAGCAGCTAGGGCCTTACTAAGCTCCTGTGCTGGGCTTTTATCCTGCCTGCCCCACCCGTTGGCCTCCATGGAGTTAAAGGGGCAGGACCCAGCTTGGCCCACCTGGGCTCAGAGAGGGATTCTTCCCCCTTGGGGTCAGTGAGCTGTCGCCCTCGCTCACTACACCCCCCTTATTTTGAAATAATAAGCGGAGCATCCACACTACCAAGCCCATTATTTTGTAATCTGTATTCCTGCTTTCCATGGAATAAGCTTATTTTGAAATAGTTATTTCAGGAGTTATTATTTGAATTTAGTTATTGCAAAATAATTTCCAAGTGTAGACATGCCCTAAGTTACCACAAGACTGCAAATAGTTTTTAAAGTTACAGACTAACACCTGCTACCCCCTGAGACTTTCTAGGGTAAAAGGTTTGCAGTTTAGCTAGACATGCAGGTTTTGGGTTTGGACAAAGCTCAGGACTGGAGTTTGTATGGGGCATTGCCTATTAGGCCTGAGGAGCAGGGGTACAACTGGGAATTGAGGAAGAGGGGGAAACAAGTCAGAGAGGGCATATGACGTCTCTACCCAAGCACACTGCTCAATCACTCAGCCTTGTGATATTGTGAGAATGAGACTATTCATATGCATCACAAAGGAAGCAAGGTTTGTAACTGAAGTTAAAGTGTTTTTTCCAGATTTTGGGCTATCAGTCCCCTTTGAGAGAGATTCTGTCTAAATCTGACATCTTGTTTAGCACTGATAATGCTAGAGAGAGTCCAGTTAAAGTATGTCAAGAAGATGTCCCAATTTAAGTCTACAGCGATAGCCCGTAATGTGTATTGAGTTTTAGCTAAATACAGCCCCGGGTGCTGGGCTGGGAAGCATGGGAGCTTGCTGTCCAAGGTTCTTAATCTTTTTTATATTGATTTGGCCACTAATGATATAACCTTTTCCTCTAATTAACTGACATCTGCATTAGGATGAAAAAGAGGCCCTTGCTAGAGGCTCTCGCCACTTGTTTCACTCATTTTCAGTGTTGTGAAATGTCTCCTACATTTCTGTTGAAGTTTTGTCCAAAACAGCTTGCTCCCTGCCTGGAGGGTCTTCTTAGAAATTCGCTTTTCTTTTCTTTATTTATTTTTAGTGAGTTTGTCTCCCTGCCGGTTACATCCTCTCTTCATGTAACAGTTACAGAATGGGAGCTCATGTTCTTGGGTAGTCTGCCTCGTGCTTCAGACCTGACCTGATTGCACCTCTTTATGATCATTCTCCATGAGTCATTTGATTGCTGAGACTGCCAACAAGAGGATCAATCAGTGCTGGTAGGGAAATGTCTTTTATGATATGAACATCTGTCCATTAGTGTGACGTAGTGGGGGTACTTGCTGGGATGTGGTGACCCCTGCTGTCTGGAGCAAGACCCAGCAGGGAAAGCCTCACTAGGCCAAGGTAATGCCAAACTTGTTGAACCAGTGGCCAGACACCCCCCATGGAGAGGAACAAAGGAAGGTGGATGCTGCCCTGGCTGGGGGGCAGGGCTGGAAGGGGGTTAGTTAGTTCCTGTCTGGAAGGCAGGGAATAAGGAGCCAGGGAGGGGGCTGGGACTCCCCTATCTCAAGGGGGGGCACTGAGGCCTCTTAGCCCCAGTTCCTGTAACCAGATTACATCTGTGCTGCGCTGTGCTGGAGGAGCAATAAACCGCCCTCAATTCCACTGGCTGGTGCAGTCTGTTTGTGCCATTTCGGGGTGCAGGAGACGGGGAACCCCCAACGCGCCGTCACAATTAGGAATCAGGTTGAGATTCCTTTCACATATCACAGGCAGCCAGGCAGGCATGGGAACAATTTTTAGCCACCACCAATTTTGGTCTAACTATAAGTGCGTAATTTAGAGGCGAAAGTCTCTGTTCATTCCTGAGCCCTGAGCCTCCAGTTCTCAGATTTTAGTTTTATCTTTTATTTTTAAGAATTGAAAATTGGGCAAAACTATTAGCTACAGTTAAAAGCAGATTTTCCAATGCAGTACAAGACTTTTATTTCCCAGTTATCAGGAATTTGCAGTACTGAGATATTCTGTCTGCTCATTGCTGCTAGTGTGTCAATTCATATCTGCTTTTATTGGGAGAAAATATTACGCAGTTATGAATGACAAGGACTGGAAGTCAGGATTCCTGGGTTCTGTTCCCAGCTGTAGTAGGTTGTTAATTAACAGTATGCATTTTAAGGAGTTATGGTCCCAGTTGGCTAAAATCCCTCACTCCCACCCACCCCTGCTGAATTCTTGCTTTACATATTCTAAACTCGCTTCTCTGGTTTTCACAGGTAAAACACACAAAAATACCCAATTATATGCCCTTCATAGTTTTCCCCATCTTCCTTCCCTATTTCTCCTCCTCACATTAATTATTTTACTTTCAAACCCTCTTGTCTTTTGCCTTTGTTTATTCTGCAATCTTTTGAGCGGCTGGGTTGGAGAAGTTGAAGATAGACAAGGCCAATCTTTTCTCAGGCAGAACTGTTACAGCAATATACTCTCTGGGCATTGTCCAGTCACATGTAAAATATACCAGGTGATGGAACTTTGCCAGTTCCTTTGGCAGATCCTTTAATGCACTTACAGAATTTACAGAGGCATGTAAAATAGGCTACCTGACATAGTCAATGAAGCGGGGATTTAAATATCCCCAGCTTCATTAAAATAAAAATGGCCACCGTGCTGTGCTGGCTCAGCTGATTGTCCGCACAGTGTGGCAGTCAAGACGCGGATCGGTTGACAGGGGAAGCCTTTGTCGACTGCTCCTGTAAACCTCGTTTCATGAGGCTGTTACACTTTGGTTCGGTGATGTGATGGGAGCCTCAAGGGTGAAAGCCGACTACCCAGTGAAAACTACTGGATGATGGTGAAACAAATTATTTTTATTAAGTGGAATGATTTTTCATTAAAATTAACTATTAGCAAATGTTTTTTTTAAACTAGCAATTGCCCAATGCTTTTACAGGGTAGAAAAGCTTGGGCACAATTATACCCAACTGATTACAATTCATTTATATCAAATCACTATCCCTAATTTGCTTAACGAAAAATACAAAAACAAAGCCAATATAATGATAATAAAAACTTTGTCCAAAGCCAGCCCCTCTATGGTTATTTTAGGGCAGCTGGTGGAGTTAGTCATAAATCTACTTTTACAACTTAACAACTCCGGGGCTTCTATTTCTAACACTTATACTTAGCCTAAATACAACACTACTACACAACCAAAATTATACAATTTATACAGTGTGGCTAACAGAACTTAGATACACTTTACAGAATTACACAGTGAAATTAACACAATTTAACTATTAATTAAACCAATAACCAATACATTTAAGCAATACTTACAAATCCAGAAACGATAACAACACAGAGACACGCTAGAACTCGGAGCATGCTCAGGACTCGTGCACCCCTAGATTTGACTCGAAGGGGGGGGAGGCAGCCTCAGGGTGATCAATCCTTTAGCCGGGCAAAAAAAAGACACGTGCCCTCAATACATGGATCCTCCGTCGAACAAAGGGGGAGAGGGTCTTTTATACAAAAATTCGGTGTCTGATGCCATACTAGGGTCTGCATTTGGCAGGGCCTGATAGGCTAGTGATGAGGTAGTATGACAATACTGCCCTATAGGAATTTTCGTGATGTATGCGTGATCCCCTCGTGGACAGGACCAGACGGGGCATGGTTAGTGTGAGACAGTTGTGTTTTATTACCCTATGTTTGCTTTTTCCCTTGCCCCTAAGACCGGTCAAGCTACGGTCAAATGAGGCTTATCTGTAAATGCAGCTAGGCGTTATCTAGTCATGCTCATCTCCCTATTTTATGGGGCCTGTGAGTCTCAGGATGCCTGTAAGGTCAAATTCCATTTACAAACAACTGCATTGTGCTTCCCATACTCCTCTGAGTATCTCACAGTCTGGGTTTTCTCTGAGGGGCCTTGTGTGGCAGGATGGGCTATACGCGAAGGCTGTGGACAGAAAAAGCCTGCTTTACAACAGAGGCATAAGGGAGCGGTCGACAAAAGCTTCCCCTGTCAACTGATCCACGCTTGACTGCTGTGCTGTGTGGACAATCAGCTGAGCCGGCACAGTGTAGCAGCCATTTTTATTTTAATGAAGCCGGGGATATTTAAATCCCCAGCTTCATTGACTATGTCGGGTAGCCTATTTTACATGCCTCTGTCGGCAGAGGCATGTAGTCTAGACATACCCATAGTTAATCCACTTGTGTCACCCTATCCAAGTCCTCTCCCTTTCTTAGACAGGTAGGGTCTAGTGGTGAAGGCATAGTCCTAAGAAGCAGGAATTTCTTATCTCTTATCTCAACTCTGAGACAGACTCATGCTGTGGCCTTTAGCAAGTCTCTTAACTTTTCTGTTTCAGTGTCCTCTAGCTATAAAATGGGAACATTATTTGGAGGATATGTGATACTACAGAAGGGGTGGGCAAATATGATCAGTGGGTCAGATCCAGCCCACAAAGCCACCAGATCTGGCCTAGGAGAGCCTCAGCTGACTCTCTGCCTGCCCTGCCCCCTCTCAGCACTCAGAAAAGCCAACTAGGAGCCATGTGTACATCCCTGAATGCTGACAGCGCAGGAGAGAGAGTGAGAGGCTTCTCGCACTGTCCTAGCCCCCAGTAGTCCAACTGGCCAGTGTCTGGCCAATAACAGCTGCGTGTTTGCAGGACAGGCAGCAAGTGAAGTGCCCCCTCCCCTCAACCCCTGGGCTCACAGCCTTCAGTTCACAGCAGCAAACATGGCCCCTGAAGCTGCTCTGAGCACATACAGGGGTGTGGAAGGCAGGGACCCTAGCTAAGGAACTTGCTGGGCTGCTGGCTGGAAGCCACCCAGATAAAATCTCCCAGCCAGAGCCGGCTTCTGGCACCCAGCTCCTCCCTCACCCAAACCTCTGCCCCCCTCCTGCATCCCTAACCCATGTAACCCAAACCTTCTGCATCCCTGCTCCGGCCCCCCAACACCTTCCCAGACACTGCACCCCCTCCTACACCTCTCCTCAGGTTGCAACCCCCTCCCGGACTTTGCATCCCAATCTGCTATACCTGGTCACAGCCCAAATCTCTGTGCCCTCTCCTGTACTCTTGACCCAGGTTACAACCCCCTCCCAGACCCTGCACTCCCTCCTCCTCCATCCCTCCCCCAGGCCAGAATCCTCTCCTGCACCCATACGCCTCCCAGACCTTGCTCCCCAACCGCCTGTCCCAGGTCACAACCCAAACCCCTGCACCCCTACCCTAAGTCACATTGCCCTCCCAGACCCTGTACCCCCCTTCCCCCGTATCCCAGTCCACTGCCCCAGGTCACAATCCTCTCCTTCACCCAAGCTCCCTTCCAGATCTCACACTCCAGTCCCTTACCCCAAGCTCCTTTCTGCACCCAACTTCCATCCCAGACCCCCGCACCTCATCCATTTTTATAATGGAAGAATGGTGCCCTCAACCACTCACCAAATTTTTGGAGTGCTCCTCCACCAAAAATTATTGCCCACCCCTGTACTACAAGAATGTGTGAGGATTAGTTAATATTTATACAATTAAAAGTCTCCCAAAAGAGATTAACCCTATATAATGAGAGGTAGGATAGTCTTTGATTAACTCACGGAAGTGTGTCTTGGAATAGGCTAGAGCAGTCTAGGGTATGTTCCAGCCTCCGATAGCTGGCGACTATTCCTGGGAGACTATCTGCTGTTTGAGAGTTGGTGTCATGGCCAGTGTTCCTGCTAAGATTTTCCAACCATAAGCGGAGTGAGTTTTGGCTTGTGCACCAATATTGAGGTCATGTGTGCTGGTTTGGATGTGTGCCACTGTGGCACCCAATTTATTAACACACACGCGTTCCCAGCTGCCGGAGCAGACCCCCCCCCCCCAGCCATGCAGCATGTCCCGTTCCCAGATGCCGGCACAGACCCCACCTCCCCCGCCACGCGGAAGGTCCCAGTCCCAGCTGCCAGAACAGGCCCCAGCCCTCCCTCCACACGGCTGTAGCAAGTCCTGTCCTCCTATCCCAGCTGCTCCCTCACCACACTGTCTCAGCCAGCCCCACCCACCAGAGCAACTGCCTGCCACGTGAGTGCTGTTGTGGGGCTCTCCAGAGGAGGTGGGCGGGGGAAGAATTTTTTGTGTGCAGCCATGTAGGCATGCACCTTAGTGGGAATTATGGTCATGGCTTTATATCGTCATGTACCTTTCTAAAGGCTTGGCTAGAATACCAATGTGTGGGCTGGGACACCGCTTCCCACAGCTTCCATTGGCCAGGAAAGGCAATCCACAGCCAATGGGAGCTGCAATTGCCTGTACCTCTGGAGACGCAGGTAAACAAAGCATCTCCTGGACAACTAGCAGCTTGCCCTTATAAGCTGTGACCCAGAGTCTGAAAACCCCTGGTCTACTGTGTGTGTGACCTTTGTAAAATACAAAGACTCTGTACTTGTATTCTAAATATTTTTTGTCTGGGAGACTGCAGTAACCACTGATTGTAAATACCATCTGGTCCTGGTGGTACCAGCTGGACCACCTGATGATTTGGTATTCCCCTGGTGGTCCTGGTGATTTGTAACTGTGTAATTGTTTGTTCTAAAACATCCTCTACAGGAACAGCAGTATGGGACATTATTTCAGAATTCTTACCCCCCCAAAATAGCTCTGATATAGGTTTCTTCCCTACATCCTCTGCAGTGAAGATTGATGGAAAGAATTTAGTTAGCTTCTCTGAAATGGCCTTATCTTCCCTGAGTGCTCCTTCTACTTCGGTCATCTTATGGTCCCACTGCCAGTTTGGCAAGCTTCCTGCTTCTGATGTATTTTAAAAAATTCTTACTGTTAGTTTCTGTGTCTTTAGCAAATTGCTTCTCAGATTCTTTTTTGGCCTGCCCTATCATACTTAACCTGCTAGAATTTGCAAATACTCTCTTATAATCCTCACTGGGATCTGACTTCCACTTTTTAAAAGATGCTTTTTTGCCTCTAATGGCCTCCATCACTCTATTGTTTAGTCATGGAACAGTCATTTGGTCCTTTTATTCTCTTTTCTGATTTGGGGATTGTGACGGCGGGTTGGGGGTCCCCCGTCTCCTGCACCCCGAAATGGCACAAACAGACTGCACCAGCCGGTGGAATAGAGGAAGTTTATTGCCTCTCCAGGATACAGCACAGCACAGATGTAGTCTGGTCACAGAGCTGGGCTAGGATGCCTCAGGCCCCCTTGAGATGGGGGAGACTGGGCCCCTAAACTCCAGCCCCTTTCCCTAGGCTGTCTTCTCCATGCTCTCAGACAGCAACTTACCAACTCTCTTCCAGCCCTGCCCCCCAGCCAGGGCAGCATCCACCTTCCTTTGTTCCTCTCCATGGGGGGTGTCTGGCCATACTGGTTTGCATAGTGACTCATCCTGTTTTGCTGGGTCCTGGTACGGCAGCCAGTGGGGGTTACGCCAGAGCCAGCAGCATAGAAACCAGCCAGGTACCCCCACTACGTCACAGGGATATATATAGGGTACGTTTACACTGCAGCGTTTTTCCGGAATAATGCCTGTTATTCTGGAAAAACAATATGACTACGTCTACACTGGCATGAATTTCCAAAAATGCTTTTAACGGAAAAGTTTTCTGTTAAAAGCATTTTCGGAAAAGCGCATCTAGATTGGCAGGATGCTTTTCCGCAAAAGACTTTTGCCCGAACTGGACTAGCATAGTTTTTCCGGAAAAGCACTGATGATTTTACATTAGATCGTCATTGCTTTTCCGGAAATTCAAGCGGCCAGTGTAGACAGCTGGCAAGTTTTCCCGGAAAATCAGATGATTTTCCAGAAAAACTTGCCAGTCTAGACACAGCCTATTTGTGTCCACACTGCAATTGCGTTCTTTTGTAGGATTTTTTCTGATGGCGGTAAACCTCTTTCTTCGAGGAATAACGCCTTTTCCAAAAAAGCTTTTTCGTAAAAAGGCGTGGGTGGACGCGGAAGAGGGAGTTGTGTCAAAAAGAGAGGCCTCCAGGAAATAACACAAGTGCCCTGCTGGCCACTCCATCCACACTCATCACAACTCTATAGTTCCTGTCTCCTGGCAGCTCTTAAAGCCACAGGCACCCAGGACAAGGCTTGCAGCAGGAAGCCAGCACTGGGAGCTGCACCTCACCGCGCAGCTCACACGGACACACTCCTTGGCCCCCGTGGCCCAGCCTCTAGCCCCTCAGGAGCCCACTGGCCCTTCCAGGGAGCATGCCCAGGGCTCCCAGGTGCCTGCCAAGTGCAGACAATGAGGAAAAGGGCAGGAGGAGAGGTGTCAGGGGGCGGGGGGGACAGGGTGATGCTGGGAGAGGAGAGGGTAAGGGCATGCGGAGCTAGAGGGGGGAGAGGGAGGTGCTGGGAGAAGGCTTGAAAGAAGGGGTGGGCATGAGGAAGGTGGGGATGGAGCAAGGCATGTGTGAGGGCACAGGGGCATGAGGGGAACGGGGTAGAAGGTGGTGAGGGGGTGGGCATCAGGGAAAAAGAGGGCAAAGGTAGCAGGGGCAGTGAGGGAAGGAGGAGGCACTAGGAGGGTGCAGGGGTAAGGGAAGATGCAGGTGCCAGGGAATTCTGGGGGTGAAGCAAAAGGGCAGACACATCCAGGGAAGGGACCAGCACCAGAGGAGAGAGGGAGGGCAGGTGTGTAGAGGGAGGTGTTAGGAGAGGGGATGAGGAGGGGTAGCTCACATGATCAGAGTGGGGCTACTGGAGGAGTGGGCACAGGGGGGAGAGAAGGGCTGGTGGAGGGGGGCAGGTCTCAGGAGGGCTGAGGCAAGTGAGAAGGGCAGGAGTCAGGACAGCGGAGGAGGGTGAGGGGTTGGGGGGCAGCAGGCACCAGGGGAGCTGATGGAGCAAGGGGAGGAGACAGGGCAGCAGAGGGAAAAGGTAGAGGGTTATACGATATTTATTAATAACTTGGGTGCCTGTGACGGCGCGTTGGGGGTTCCCCGTCTCCTGCACCCCGAAATGGCACAAACAGACTCCACCAGCCAGTGGAATTGAGGGTGGTTTATTGCTCCTCCAGCACAGCGCAGCACAGATGTAATCTGGTCACAGGAACTGGGGCTAAGAGGCCTCAGTGCCCCCCTTGAGATAGGGGAGTCCCAGCCCCCTCCCCAGCTCCTTATTCCCTGCCTTCCAGCCAGGAACTAACTAACCCTCTCGCAGCCCTGCCCCCCAGCCAGGGCAGCATCCACCTTCCTTTGTTCCTCTCCATGGGGGGTGTCCGGCCACTGGTTCAACAAGTTTGGCATTACCTTGGCCTAGTGAGGCTTTCCCTGCTGGGTCTTGCTCCAGACAGCAGGGGTCACCACAGCCCAGCAAGTACCCCCACTACGTCACAGTGCCACAGTGGCACATCCAAACAAGCCACATGAACTCAGTACTGGTGCACAACACAAAATTCATTTTGCTCATGGGAGGAAACTCTTAGAGGGAACGCTTCTCCCAGTCTCTCTGCCCCCAAGTTAATGTCACACACATTGGGTTAATGCAACTCCAGGATAGTTGCATGAGGGGGATTTGGTGAGGGCCAAACTAATCCCTATTGGTAGGAGGATGGTGGGAAAAGTCCTTAGAGGGGAGTCACATGACACCTTTTACTTTTGGTCATGTGTCCATCTTGTCCCAAGAGTGTTATCTCCAGAGGCGTGGCTAATGGGAGGTAGGGGTGCGGCTAATGGGGATCAGGGGCATGGTTAACGGGTCAGGGGTGTGGCTAATGAGGGTCAGAGTACATGTTAAAAAAATTCTTTGGATGCACACCCTAATGAAATGTGCTGTGCATGCCTATGCTTTCGAGCATGCCCAGCAGGGCCGTGGGGGTAGGTCCTGCTCAGCCAATTGGGCTAGGGCAGTGGTCTCCAACCTTTTTAAGCACGAGATCACTTTTTGAATTTAAGTGCAATCCAAGATCTACCTCAAACCCAAATACCTTTACCCCACCTCCTTTGTGCCTCTTCTCGGATGCCCCGCCCCTGCTCACCCCATCCTCCCTGATCCTTCCTCACTTTCACCAGACAGGGGCAGAGGGTTGCGGTGCAGGTTCTGGTCTTGGATTAAGGGTTTTGGAGTGCGAGAGGGGCTCTGAGCTGAGCTTGGGGCAGGCAGTTGGGGATCCTGAGGGGGTTCTGGGTATAGGCTCTGGAAGGGTGTTTGGACGCAGGAGTCCTTGGAGCTAGGGCAGGAACTCGCAGTGCAGGAGGGGGTTCATGACGGGGCTAGGGATTCAGGATGTGGGCTCCAGCTGGACATTGCTTATCTTCGGTGGCTCCTGTTGGTGGTACAGTGGGGCTAAGGCAGGCTCAGCCCTGCCCTGCCCCTGCACCACTCCCAAAAGCAGCCAGCAAACCACCTCCATCCCAAGTCCTGTTGCCCCCCCCCCCGCCCTGCTCTGTGGCAATAGGATAAGAGGGGGAGGAGGCACCTTGACATCAGCGCCCCCTTCCGTCCCCTCCCCTGCCCTGCCCAGCAAGCAGGAGGGTCCCAGGAGGCAGGGAGAGCTCCAAGGCAGGAGATGCGCAGCAGTAGGGGGAGGGGCAGCTGAAGTGCTGGCACTTGAGAGCCTCTTGGCCAAACCAGTCAGGATCACCTGTTGGAGGCTCCAAGATCTACCGGTAGAGCCCGATCTACTGGGTGGGGACCACTGGGTTAGGGGAACTCCCTGTGGTTCAGTGCGGGGTAGCCCTGCCCCTTCACAGTATCTTTTCTGTAAAATGGGAAGCGCAGTGTTTAGCAGCAGCTGTCTGTTGTACACTGAAAATATGTCCCTGGGTGTAATGTGTGAACAGCTTAAGGTTGAAAGTAGAGCCTGAAAAGAGACGGAGGAGCCTATGCTACATACAAGGTAACCCAGACATTGTATATTACAGAACTGTAGATTTTTCTCAAGACTGGTTTGAGAATAAAGGCAGAAAAGCTTGGGACCCATGAGAGATCTGTCCAGCTGTCTGTGATAAAGCCTTTGCACAGCAGACAAATAGCCTCTGACTGGGAATAAACCCTTTCCAAAGATGCTCAGATCTAAAGCCAAAGAACATTTAGGCTGGAAAAATCAGTTGTTAACCTCACATTTGTGCAAAGAAACAGAGCAATTCCTGCTTTATTGCCCTGAAAACATAATGGAGCCCTGGGGATCCCTGACCCAATCAGCCTGAGAGCTGCTAGCACTTATCAGAATTGACTTCAGTTAATCAAATGATTCTGTTAAAAATCTCATGTTCTGGGATGGTTGCTGGCTGCTGGTCTGGGTGGCTGCAAAACAAACTTGGTTCGCAGTCATGTTGAATAAATGGCTAAGAGAATTCTTACCCCAAAATAAATTTCTGTGGCCTGAAATGGTCATAGCTAACGAGAGTAACATCAAATAAAAAATGAAGATATTTAGTGTTGAATTTAGACCCTGTAGCTGGGGAGAAAAGTCAGATGGTGGGTGAGTCCCATAAGACCAAGAGGGTGGCAAACAAAATGACCTGCTCTCTAGTTCCCCTGGACTAAACTACTTCTTGAGGGAGTTATAATGTGACTAAATAAGCACATGAAAAGGACTCCCAGGACTAACAGATGCACAAAGGGCAGAATATCCTCTAGCTCAATAGAGCACACTGCTGAAAGACGTGAGAGAGCCATGTTCAGAGCCTCTCCCCCCATCAGGTGGAGAGGGAAGTGAACCTGGGTCTCTGACCTCCCCAGTGAGTGATCTCCTGGGCTAAAAGTTATAAGATGGGTAAAGGCACTATGTCCTTCTCCATTCACATTTGAAGGGGTTACCATAGGTGGGTGGCCTCTGAGCACCAGTATCAAATCAAACTCCAGGTATGAGATATGGTTCACCCTGGAGTTAGGTGAGCGATTAGGTGTCTGGACAGCTCGAGTGAGGCAGTGGTGGATCAGCCTGGAAGCAGAAACATAGGCATTTAAGGAACTTTTACAATAGGAATGTGGGTGTGGAGGGAGTTCAGTCACCAGCAAGATTAGGTAGCAGCTACGCAGGGGTTTGTGGATTGCAAGGGTGCCTAAAACTAGGACTTAGGTGCCTAAATATCTTTGTGAATCTGGACCACTGTTCTTTTGCAAGTAAGGCAATGCCCCGAGTGTTGGATGTGCAGAACCATGTCATCTGAAGAAGTGGGCTGTGCCCATGAAAGCTCATGATACCATCTACATGTTTTGTTAGTCTTTAAAGTGCTACCAGACTATTGGTTGTTTTTTAAGTTAAGCCTTTAGGCTACGTCTATACTGCGCTCTCTTGCACAAGAAAATATGCAAACAAGGCAAAGTGGTGAATATCGCTGTGCCTCATGTGCGTACTTAATGAGCTGCCATTTTTGCGCGAGGGGCTTTTGCGCAAAAAGGAGCCGTCTACACAGCTCCTTTTTGCACAAAAACCCCTCTTACGCAAGAGTCGTTCTTTAGACGGCTCCTTTTTGCGCAAAAGCCCCTTGTGCAAAATGGTAGCTAATTAAGTATGCAAATGAGGTGCAGCAATATTTACCGCTTCACCTCATTTGCATATTTTCTACATGTTTTGTTAATTTTTAATGTGCTACCAGACTTTTTGTTGTTTTTTAAGCTTATCCTGTACAGACTAACTCGGCTACCCCCTCTGAAACTAACAGCTTAGCAATCGAAAAGTGACCTTATGGAAAACCTGCTTCCATTTTTCTTAGCTGTGGCGGGAGTGGAGGACTGGAGTATCCCTGAAATCTTTCTGGTTTACTTCTGGAAGTAGATGTGATTTAGCTCATTCATTTTACAGTATAGCATCCCAGCTGGGTCTCTCAGCAGAGAGATTACCCAATGTGTCACTTGTACTGATACTGATTTTACAGTACGAGTTACCATTTCTTTTGTCCCCAAGAAGGGCAATGAACATAAAAACCGAACAAAAACGAAGGTGGGAAGTACATAAGTTATATAATGAGTGAGGGGCCATACAGAAACTTAATAATCCCCTCTGCTCTAAGTGTGTGCTTTGTGCTTTCAGGGGCTTGTGTGTTTATACTGGTGAGCTGTAGCTATTGTAATATTCACTTGAAGGCTAAATTAACTGATTGAATTAAAGTTAATTAGTAGTAATCAATAGAACATCTCCCAGTTCTTCATCTATGCACAGTATTCACCCAGTAACTCATTGACTATCCTGCTTTCAGATTCATTTTAGGCTGTTCCAAACCAAAAATCATGTTTTCTGTGCATCTCACATTTCTGTTTTATTCTAGATGGAGGTAACTGGGATCTTGTTGCCTTCCTCCCATGCTTAGTAGCAAACCCTGCTACAAAATGCTTTCCAGAAGCTTGTGGATAGTCTAATATGGGCCCCCTGCATCTCTCCTGTTGAAGCTGTTCCATGTTGGTTAACTACTTAACATTGTGACTAACCTGGTGTCTACATCTCTTAGCTCTTCCAGTGACTGGGAATACAAAGTCTTTGGTCCTGGGGCATGTGGTGAAACATTGGACAGACCTGGAGGAGTAGCCTCTCAATGGATTTAACTATGTAAGCTCTGTTTGTTTAACATTTGTGATCTGGCTGGGAGGAAAGAGCCAAAGAGTTTTGTGTCCTGCAAGAAACAAGGTGTTTTTAAAACCAATTGGAAACAAGATTAGGCAAAAAAATCACAAAAGGAATTATCTGTTGCACTGACTTTATGAATGACTTGTTCTTGTGCTGTTTCTTCTGTCCATAGGTAGAGACCTACTTATAGTTGGCATTTATGAGATACACAATTTTAGTGTAACTGTTTAAAAGTAGGATAAGAGACCTCTTTTTCATCTGAATCCGACAATAACTCATTGATTCCAAGAGGGCCTTTGTCCTGTAATTATTTAGTACACAATTTAATGTCATTAAACATCTTTGAGTGGACAGAATTGCTCTAAAAGCCTTAGCTCCAGAGCTCTAATATTAGTCTTTTGGCATCCATCCCTGTGTGTGAAAAGCAGTCAGTTTGTTTACCAGGAATTCAGACTCACATTACAGGGGGAATTAGCAGCAAGCTATTAGTCTGATTCAAGCACTTAACAATTACTGATCATCTCCTCCTAGTCTATGGGTAATGGAGGTGATCAGCTGCAAATGGAAAGGATGTGGGGCTATTTTCTTGCAAGCATTGGGGACAAAGCACTGTACAATGCGACCTCTGCTAACCCTGGGGTTTGCAAAAAACCCAAACAGCAACTCACTTCCTGGAGTAGTAGAACTAATAACCTATAAGAAGAGATTCCATTAGAGACAAAACTAAGCTCAGACTCAACAGAGTCTATCAATTGAACAAAAGTTCCACCACTGAGTCCCAGAGGCAGAAATAATTAGCTACTGATTATATTTACCACTCTCTGCTTCCGCATGGAAAGTAAGAGCAGGATAGCAGCTCTTCATTCTTCTGCAGAAATGTTGACTGATCCCTTCAGAGTCTAACTATGGGGTGACCACTTTGGCCCAGAGCTTCAAATGTATTTAGGTTCCTAATTTTCAGGGATTTCATTGGAAATTTGGCACCTAAATACCTTTGAGGAACCTGGCCTCTGTTCCTTGAGCAGTCATCTTCAAAGGGCTATTCTCAGAATACTCAGACTCTGCAGCAATTACTCTGAAAGATCCCGTCCTGTCCAGCAGCTTTGTAATGCTTGTTATTTTTAGGTTGTGCTTGTGAGGGAGGCTCTTCATCTCTCCCCAGAATCTTAAAGCTGTAGCGTTATCCCACCGGTCTCAAATTCTGACACTGGGTATGTCTACACTACAGAGGGGTTTTTTTGGAAAAATAGCTGTTTTTCCAAAAAAACTTCAATTACATCCACACTGGAATTGTGGTCTTTCGAAAGAAAATTGAAAGAACAGAGGGGGTTTTCCCTCATTGGTAATCCTCTTTCGGAATAAGGTGTGTGTGGATGGGGAAGAGGGAGTTCTTTCGGAAGAAGAGGAAAAAGCACAGGTGCCCTGCCCTGGTGGCCACTCCGTCCATAGTAATCACAGTTTAAGTACGAGAGAGCATCCATTCAGTGTGGATGCTATCTTTCGAAAAAGCAGATCACTTTTTCTATGCGCATTGGTAGCGTGAACATGCTCTTTCAGAAGTTTTTTCAGAAGATCTCTTCTGGAAAAAACCTGCAGTCTAGACATAGCTGCTGTCAGCATGTTTCAAGTGTGGGGAACATAAAAATCAGGATTTTTTGTCTGAACTGAAGTTTAGCATCAGTTGCTTTTTCCTATCTGCATGATATTGATCCTGGCAGTTGTGTAAAGAGAAATTTCAGTCACATATAGCTTGCTTTGTTACTCCTGTGTGATCAAGTGGATTGAGTACAGGGTTAATAGTCTAGGACTTCCAAATTGCAGACCATCTCTGGCACCAACCCATTGTATGGTTAATGTCTCTGTTTCCTCACCTTTTAAAATTGGAACAATGACTTACCTAACCCCCAGAGGGATTGTGTGGCATACTGGATCTGAGGAGACATGTAAACTCTTTAAATACATTTTCAATTAATCTACATTAAGGGAATTTTTAAACAGCTTTTAGAAATCTCTGGTAATCTTTCATCTCCATGACTGATGCTGTGGTGGCGCTCAGTGAGAGTTGCCATTGCCCTGAGACTCCCTGGAAGGAGCTCCTGCTTGATGCTGTTCTGTTTTTTAGGTTCCTTTATCACCATCATCCCCGTGGCACCTGAGCAGAGCAGGACATAGGAAATGAATGCAACAGAAAGCAACAGTCTTTCAGAGTCGGAAGGTAACATTTATTCTTTACTATAGATATTTTGGGTTTATCTTACATTTTAAAAAAGTAATAGAATTTATATTACAACATAAAGCTTCCTCTTTTCTCTGCTTTTGATGGAACCCTGTGCTAAGACTGTCATAATGGAGAGTTTCTATTAAATTATTTGTTATTCTTGGAATTATATTTAAGACACTATAGTATCGTTAGTGATCTCTGTTGCACCAACTTTTTCATTTAAGTAGGAGTCACTGAGGCTCCATCTACACTGCAGGCTTCTTACACAAGAAGTTTTTTGCGGCTACCAGGGCACCTGTGCTTCTTTCGATAGGGTGTTTTTCCACACACCAAAAACCCTGCTGCCCGTCCACACACACCTTTTTGCACAATAACTCTTGTGCAAAAAGGAGTTATTTCTTGTAGAAAGAGGAATACCTACATGGCAAAAACCCTCTGTTCTGTTGATTCACTGTACATTTTCTTGTGCAAAACCGCGCTTGAGGTGTGGACTCTCTGCAAGTTTTTGCACAAAAAACAACCATTTTTGTGCAAAAACTCTGCAGTGTAGACGTAGCCTGAGTTGTAATAAGACCGTATGTAATCAGGAGGTCTGGGTTTATGCCATTGACATCAGAACTATCAGGAGTCAATCTCATGTGTCTCACTGCAGCTTCTACTGAAATAAGAAGATCCTGGGACATTCTGTCTCTCTGAAGTGGTGAAGCAGTGGGTGAATCGGAGTAGCTGATGAAATGCATTATGTAAGAAACATTTACTCGACAGCCCTGAAAATAAATCTCAATTCCTCGCATCACAAAGGGAGCTGCATTGCATGTGTCTCCTTTGCAGGAGGAAGACAGTCTTTAAGGCTCCATTCAAAATTTGTCTGCATGATGGAAATTCTGCAAAAATTTCTCATGGGTGTTAACAGAGCAGTTCAGCATCACTATTGTTCGCAATGTTAGGAAACCTAAAGCAGATAATCTTTTGAGCCCTAGCACAATAGGGTCCTCAGATGTTACTGGAATACAAATAATACATAAGTCCCTTTTCTTCTTACTTTGGAGTCTTCCTTCAAATAACAGTTTAAAATTATTCGGGATCCAAACTTGGATGGTTTCCATCACTGTGTGTGGCAGTACGCAACAGCTGCCTGTGTGTCACTGCACAGGTGTGTGTCTTATGAGGAGAGGCATGTAGTTGTGGAAGCAAGAATGGGATTGTAGGCAGGAGCAGTTATGCAAATAGCTCTGTATACGAGTGGATGTGAGTCTACAGGTGTGTAGAGAAGTAGGGTTGTGTGCTTACAAGCAGGTGAAGAGTGTGTGAGAGGCAGGGGTGTGTATGAAAGTAAATACAAGGAGAGGGAAGATTGAAGCAAAAAACTCCAGTTGGGATTTCTCTATATTTCTGATTGAAGCAGGATTTATTTAACTTCAAAGGACCTGTCTCAGTGTGAGCTCAGCATTGGCCTTCGATGTTCAGGACATGAAGTTGCAGTCTCAGTCAGCGAGTCAGACACTGGAGATGGAAGGCTGGAGTCTCAGTGACAAATTGGATGTAATAAAATTACAACTGTGTTTATAGAACACTAGAACTGGAAGGGACTTCAAGAGGTTATCAAGGTCAGTCTCCTGCCCTCATGGCAGGACCAAGCACCATCTAGACCATCCCTAATAGATGCCTATTTAATCTGCTCTTAAATATCTCCAGTGATGGAGATTCCACAACCTTAGGTTGGCTCTAAGGTGCCCCAGATCAAACAAATCACCTGCCTTTGAGAGCACAATGTCTGTGGGCAGAGGAGGGAGGTTGAATGGGGAAAGCATGTAGGTCTAGATCCGGTCTTTTCAGGCTTCAGTGCACTGTGACCCCCTTCTCACAACAAACAAATATTACTGCACAATGCCAGGAGTGGTACTGAAACTTGAGCCCTACCGCCACAGGCTGAAACCAGAGCCCCACGGCCCTGGTGGGCAGGAGGCAAAGCCAAAGCCCGGGGCTTAACCAAAGGCAGAGACCTGTAACATGAGCCCCACCTCCTAGGGCTGAAGCCTAGACCAATGCAAGACTAACACCAGCCCTGACAAACCCATGAAAACAGGATCTGTGGGGTCCTAGCCCACAGTCTGAGAATTAGTTGGCTAGATCTGCAGGGTGATTTATTACCTAACTCCCACTGATTTAGGTACTTACATATCGCTGAGGGTCCTGCCCACAATACTGAGGAGAGAGGGGGCTGACTACCATAGGGAGCACATCATGTTGTGGCTGGAAAAATGATAGGAGTACTCTGGGAACATTGCACAGGGGCTTGCCATCCCATCCTTCCTCTGGACTCCATGCACCTGTGGGACACTGGGAAGGCAACCTCTTCTCCTCCCACCACCTATCTCTGGAAATGGCAATTCCTGCTATATTGTAATAAGGATGTTTGGGGAACTGCCAGCCCCTGCATATCAGTGTCTGACTAGTGCACAGCAAAGGGAGCCCAGGAAGGCCTATAATATGGTCTTCCTCAGCTTGATTATGGAGGTGCAGGAAGCACATAATGGCCATGCTCCCTCGTAATCCAAGCAGCCAGATGCCAGTGCAAGGGGACATCTTGTCATCTGTAGATCAGCCCTCTCTGCTAATGGTGGCAGTGACTGTGACCTGTGGAAATTAGGTGCAGCCCCTCTGCTGGGCAAGGTGGTGTCCCTGCTTCTTGCAGCAGCAGGGAGAAAGTGATGCCTCAGTGAGTAGTGCATAGAGAAGATTAGGATTCAACGTGAAGGCAGCTCAGAGGTGCAGGGGTGAGACGCAATTTGTGCATCCACAGAGATGAGGGATACTGTGGTATTCAGGAATCCTTCCCGAGGGACAGGAAGGAATGGAACACAGGGATCAGCAGAAAGAGCTGACTACTGCACAGACATTCCAGGAGCTACATTTGCCCAGCTACATTGTATCTTCCAAAGCCACACACCACCTGTGTGCAGAGGAGCTGCTCCCAGCTGCCTGCCTGCTCTCCTGAAAACATAAGCTTCCCTGATAAGGCAGCTCTTTCCTACAATTGATTGTGGACTATTAACCTGCACTCAGAAGTCAATATTCACTTTTAACACCACCTGTTTACAGGCAATCACAGCACAACAGAATAGCAGTTACACAACACTGTTTACACCCAGGATCAAGAGGTCATAAAACTGAACCTGACAAAGAGGAGGGAGACTGAAAGGAGTAAAGGGGTATGTGAAGGGATGCAAGGTCACTGTAGACCACCTGAGGTCTGCTCTGCAGATCAGCACACGTTATCCCTAGAGAGCTGGAGTGGCTACAACTGAATGGCCTGCATGCATTCTCCTTGAAGTCCTAGAAAAGCATGGTCTCGCCAGGCTGTGTCCCAATATGCTGGACAAGGTTTAATGAGGCTGAGTGAAGAAATGGCGCTGAACTCCAAGACTAAATCTCTTGCTAGCATGGAGAGTGGACCATATGGCTGGCTGAAAGAGACAAGAAACAAGAGCAGAGGCCAGCGTCCTTGCTTAGGCTCAGGATGGTTTTCTTTATAGGCTTAAATTAATGGATTTGAAAATGATTAAAAGGGTCCTGAACAGAATCCCAAGCCTGTATTTACAGAGGCGTTTGCACGTGGATTTGCCCTGCTCTGCTCTTAGGACACCATAGAATTAGGTGTCTACTGCTGGAGCACCAGTTTGCTTCTTCCTGCTCTAGAGGAAGAGCACCAATCGGCCAGCTGGAGCTATGCTGCAGGTACCTGTGGGCACCTCTCCTCCTTCATTCAAAAGTTAAGTGCTGTTTGCACAGAATTGTAACTATCTTTGTTTTAAAAACAAATACACACACACACACACACACACAAACACAAACACATTAGTGCCCTCAAGTCTCCCAGCTGGCTGCTTTTCCTCTTGCGGTGGGAGGCATGCGGGGAGGGGCTAGTGTTAGCCCCTGCAGTGCTAATGAAATGACTCTCTCCTAGGAGAAGAACGCAGGCCTTCCTGTTCTGGGGGAGACTGTTTGGTTCCTCTTCTCTGCAGGTCCCAAGGGTGAGATAGTAGAACAGCGTCTGGGTGCAGAGTAAGGAGAATTATGCGGGAGACAAATGCCAGTTGTGTCAAGTTAAGGTGGGCTGAGCAGGAGTAGCAGCAGCAGCAGGGCCATTGGGGGCCAGGAAACCCCAGCTCCAGAATACACAGAGGAGGTCATGGGCATGCTGTTGTGTTCTGAGGTGTCTGGCCATATCTTTGTCTCCACGATCTGGGAAGGGAAAGGAAGAAATTAATTCAGCTAGGACCATGTTCACTCAGCCCCTGGCTGTAGTGTCTCTTACCCCTACACTCTGACCCCTCTGCAAATGGATGGAACAGATGTGAGAAGGGGGTATGTTTCCTAGGCTTTGATATGTACCAACTCCCTCCTGAAGATTCCCAGAGCCTGGGAATAAATTGTCTAGGTAGGTTGTGGATTGAAGAGCAGGTTAGATAAACATCTATTGGGGATGATCTAGATGGTGCTTGGTCCTGCTGTTAAGTGCAGAGGACTGAACTTGACCTCTCGAGGTCCCTTCCAGTTCTAGTATTCTGTGAGTCTATGATTCTATGTTTCAAGATCCTGAGTTTCTCTGATGTCAGTCACTTTCTCTAGGCCACTTTACTAGCAGCTTTACAAAAGTAGAAAAGAGATTCATACCTGGAACATTTTTGAAGCAGGAGACATGTTGGTGCTGTTCCCCTGGAAGCTCAGGGAGGGCGTATAAGATATTTCTTCCTGCCCCTCCGGAACTGCTTGGCTTAGATTCATCTGAGACTGAACTGAGTTTTCTGCAGGTAGAAGTCAAACAAATGTCTCGGGCAGTGGTTTTCAAACTTTTTTTCTCATGATCCAGTTGAAAAAAATGGTTGATGCCTGTGTCCCAACATAATTTGACTAGAGTGTAGGGTCTGGGGTGGGGCTGAGGATGGGAGCATTGGAATGTAGGAGGGGGCTCCAGCTTTGGGGGGATCAGGGCTAGGGCAGGAGGAACTTATCTTGAGCAGCTCCAAGACAGCCATGCAGTGGGGAGGCTATAGCAGGTTTCCTGTCCTCCTGTCCAGGCTGTACCCGAGAAGCAGCCAGCAGTGGGTTCCCAGCCAATGGGAGTGCTGTGCTAGTGCTTGGGGCAGGAGCAGTGCATGGAGACCTGTGCACTCCCCCGCCCCTCTAGGAGCTAGACCTGCTTCCAGCCACTTCTAGGGCACAGCACAGTCTGTGGTGCCAGGACAAGTCTTAGTCCCCCTTCCCCTCCTCCCCTCTGGTCACCTGACCATCCTGCAGCAAAGAGACCCAGTGCCTGACAGTCCACAACCCAGTACTGGTCTAAGGTGCTTTCCTCCTTTGCTTGGAATATAGGCTGTGTTGGGGCCTGTCAGGGTGATTTTGCTTTGGGTAGTGTAAATGACGTATGCAGTGGCATATCACAGGGGGACAGCGAATGTGCGGCTGGATAAAACACCACAGAACAGACTACAGGGACCAATCTCAGGGCATAGCTAGACTACAAATTTTTGTTCAGAAAAAGGTACATAAAATGCACTCTGCATTTTGCATACCTTTTTCCGATTCTTTTGTTGGAAGAGGCTTTTCTGACATTTGGCCTGTCTAGACTGGGCCAAAAGTCAGGAAAAAACCCTCTTTTAGAAGCCCCCTTCTTCTTTGTAGAATAAGGAATACAGGGGCTTCCGAAAGAGCGCACTTCCTCTTCCGCAAAAAAAAAGCGGAAGAGCAAACGCGTTCCCTGGATGTAGCGAAGTTTTTTCGGGATACCTCTGGTATCCCGCAACCCCCCACCAGTCTAGCTGTACCATCCCCACCGGGATACAGTGGATTGGCCTAAATGGGGGATTTCCACTTCTACATTGTGTCACCTGAAGAGTGAGTGTCTGAGTTAGCATGCATCTGAGGTAGGCACTGTCTGTGGGCTGGGGGGTGAGATTTTTGCTCTACACTATTATGTAAATAGAAAAGACATAAACATTAAACCATCCTGTAGGGATGTTCATTTCTTTAGTTGATGCCCTTTGAAAGCTTTCGTAGTCCCAAAATATATGATCTTAACAAAACCCATTGCAGAGGTGGACGAAGGGAATAGGGGCTCTGGACACAGCTGGATTTACCCAGGCTCGGGCAACAGGATTTGAGAGCTATTGCTGAGCTGCTGGCCCATGACATGGTCTATCCAGGCTGTGGTGGGTCAAAAAAATGTTTATTTTCTGCGCACCCAGAACTGTATTGTCTCACAGAGACACCAGGAATTCCAGGCTCTACCCAGCAAATGAGGATCTGAGGCAAGGGGAGATGAGGAAGGAAAGATGATGGTGGTGAGAATGATTGTGTAGTTATTCAGTAAGCTGCGGATACCAGTGTGATACTGGTTTCTTCTCTCCTACCTCCACACTTCTTCTGAGTGGGACTGCAAAAGTGAGTTTCTGAGTGGGGTTGAATGGGGCCAGAACAATGACTTTCTGGTCAGATCTCGGCAAATGGTGTAATGTGGAAGAAAGGTCAGAGATGCCTGTAGGAGCAGAGAAGGGGAGTCTCTAGTCTGGCACTAGAATCACAGAACACTAGAACTGGAAGGGACCTTGACAGATCATCAAGTCCAGTCCCCTGCCCTCACAGCAGGACCAAGCACAGTCTATATCATCCCTGACAGGTGTCTGTCTAACCTGCTCTTAAATATCTCCAGAGGAGGAGATTCCACAACGTCCCTGGGCAATTTATTCCAGTGTTTGACCACCCTGACAGGTAGGACGTTTTTCCTAATGTCCAACCTAAACCTCCCTTGCTGCAGTTTAAGCCCATTGCTTCTTGTCCTGTCCTCAGAGGCCAGGGAGAACAATTTCCTCCCCTCCTCCCTGTGACACACTTTTAGATACTAGTGGTGGAGTAGAGAGGGTAGAGAAATGCCAAAGCAGAGCAGGGCTGGAGCTGTAGGCAGGGACTGTGTGGTGTCAGGCCTGGAAAGCAAGAAGAGGTTTGAACTGAATTATGCTGTGACCCATGTTGCTTGTGTGGCACTTACTGAGACATTGATTGCTGATGAACATGCTGTGTATCTGGTCACACTCCTCCCGCTGGTTGCCACTGTTCTCACAGGTGCACCACAGCGAAACCTCCGTGCTGGAGTTCCCAACATAGTTTGGTGTCATGGCTGTACCTGTTCCCAAGAAAAGAGAATCAGGATTTGTTTATGCCTCCAATCAGGGCACCACACCATGGCCTTCACACTTATGCTTCATCTCTGCTCTGGGTTTCTAGAGTCCTCTAGACAAGCTGAAGGCTAGGGAGGCCCATCCTTTGGGCCGTTTCTGTGTACTGGAACTAAATGGTATTTGCATGTCTTACTGCCATTGTATCACAGATTGTTATTAGCCCTAAGGGCACTGAGGCACCTGCAGAGCTGGGGGCAGAGAGCACTCTGCTCTGAGGTGCATTCTGTCTGGGGCACGTGAGGTGTTCGAGGACTCGGGTGCAGGAGAGGCAGGGAACCTGCTGCCCTGGGGTCACTCTGCCCAGAGAGGGAAGGGACATTGCCAAAGAGTGGGAGAGGGGCCAGGGAGCCAGTGTACCCCACCCAAGTGGCCCTAACATTGAAGCACACTGATTACTGCCTAAAGGAAGAAAGCCAGAAGTGGAAAGGTGGGTAGCGAGTGCAGAGTGGCATGTGTCAGTAATTGGCTCTTCCACCATTACTTCCAGTTTCCTCTGCCAACAAACTGACTGCCTATGGCCTGTTCCCAGGCACGCACTATGCAGCTGCAGCCTGACCGTGAGATACAGTTCAGCTGCCTTGTTCTCACAGTGGAGACTTTACAAGGACATGGGGATAGTGTGGAAATGCAACTCAGGAGCCCACTCGCTCGTGGCCTGTACAGCTTCACTGCAGATTCATGTCTACTGCAGCTTCCCAGGAAGCCACGCTGGGGATATGTGATGGGGGACAGCTGAAATCCCTTGAATTCAGCAGTACCCTCAAGAAGGCTTTTGCTGAACACGTCACTAATAGTGGCTTAGCAGGGCTCAGACAACCAAACCATGAGAGAATACAGGGCTTAAGATGCCAGTAACCAAGGACCCTGAGAATGGAGGTTCATGTGGATAGGAAAAGGATAAAAGTCTGTAAAATACCCATTAGCTGGAGTGACGGGAGTGGTTCTATCATGCAGGTGAGCAGGCCTCTGCGGCTCACGCACTGCAGAGAGGGCGCCTTTGTAAGAAGCAAAATAGATTTGGTGTCTAGAGACATGAGGGCGATGCTGCTGTCTTGTCACTGGAGGGAGAACTGGAGAATATGTAGTCTGTAGCCTTGTGGATGGCATATATGTTGTGAATGCTGAGTTCCTCTTTAGTTTCTGCCTGTACCGGGTCAGGGCAAATACCAACATAGGTCAGGCTCACGTGTTTTCAACACCGTGATCTCAAGCTCAGATAAGAGCAGGGCTCTATCCTTGCTGGTTCTCAGCTCCGTACACCTTCAGGCATGCTTTCTTCTCTCTCCCCCCAGCGCTATGCATGTCCAAGAACATGCTCTTTATCAAGCCTTCTTGTGTCTCCCTCTGGTCCCCACTTACCAATCATCCCCATGTAAGCTTGCAGGCATGCAGCATGGTTGTGCTGAGCACAGCCATCTGGGGACATGGCTGCAGGCTGACAGTTCTGTTGGAAATCAGCCAGTTGGGATCTGTAGGAAGAAGAAGAGCATCAGAGTCAAGATTGCTCTTTTCACTGGGCTAATGCCCCTTGTGCCAGACCTACCTGCAGATAGGGTCTTTGTGACAGGAGTCCAAGAGGAGGAGGCAGTTGGGTTTGATGCTGTTCTGGAAGGAGCACTCAGGGACAATGGTTTTCCGGCGGCGCTCTCCACAGAACTCATCTTGACATGGACAGAACAGGAGCCTCTTGGTGAAACTCTCAGGGACCTTCTTAAAGAAATGTCGTAGTGTTTGGCGGCATTTACGTTGGTCACAGGTGCCTCCAGACTCTGCCCCCTTCGTGCAGTTGGAGGCATAGTCTGTGCGCAGACGGGCACATTTGCTATTCAGACTGCAGACGTGAGTTGCTTTCAGGCAGGGATTTTCACTGCTCCTTGCTAAATGAGAACCTGAAAAGCCAACAGAAACCCAGGGACAGTAAATCTCAGAGATTTCAAGTGGGAGCAAGAGGAGCTGCAGGCTCCGGCAGCCCCTGGGAGCTGGGCAAAGGGAAGCTTCCATCCTGTTACTCTGTGATTCAGTGATCACTCACCAGGGATTCTTGGGAAAATGGAGGGGCATGTGGCCAGCTGACTCTGCCCAGTGTTGGTGTGATTAGGGCCTTGTCCCAACTAGGGATGTTAAATATTGATTAATTAAATAGTCAATTAACCTTGAGAATCCTTATCGGTTACTGAATTATTCTATAGCCCCTGGGTGCAGGGCCGGCAGGCACCCCTGCCACTCCACGCTGTTGCCTCTGAGTCAGAGATGCAATTTAAAAAACAGCTCCCCTCTCAGGCTACATCTAGACTACAGGGTTTTTGTGGGATACTGGAGCCCCTGTCTGGAGGGGGTCTGAGCTCCTGGACCAGAAGTTATTGATGTATCTGTGATGAGACTGATTTAATTCCATTATTTAAACAAATAAAAAATAGCTCAATGAAATAATCCCATATTCTTGCGTGCATGCACACATACATTCCTTTTAAGGAGAGCAATGAAAGAGATGTTTGATGTAAAAAATTAAACTGAATGGCGCACATGCTGGTTTCTACCACTCACTTTCTGGCTATTGACTAGAAAAAATTATGAACCCTCATAAGTAACTTACATTGTACAATTATCTCTCTGGTCATAAATATTCCTAATGGTTTTTGTTTAGATTGCAAATGAGAGGGCAACTCAGGGAACCCTATGCATAAGAACATGAGAACGGTGATACTGGGTCAGGCCAAAGGTCGACCTAGCCCAATGCCCTGTCTTCCAACAGTGGCCAATGCCAGGTGCCCCAGAGGGAATTAACAGAACAGGGAATCATCAAGTGATCCATCCCATTGCCCATTCCCACTTCTGGCAAACGTAGGCTAGGGACACCATCTCTGTCTATCCTGGCTAACAGCCATCAATGGGTCTACCCTTCAGGGTGCTGGCAGGTCATAGGAGGCAATAAATCAGTGGCAGGGGCTTTTTAAAATAATTTCCTTTTTTCATAGTTGGGATGTCTTATAGAGAAATTGATGTGCAAAAATATCAAAAGATATGGAAGATTTTTTTGGGGTCTAATAATGTTTTTTGGAATAAGTGGATATTGTCCAACCTTTGATTTACTAAACAGGCAAAAGGGAAATGAAAGTAATGGAGAAAAAGCCAATATTTATTGTACCTTAATAGTTTAATAAAATCTGGGTTATTTACATAATGGAAATTGTTAGACTTCTTTCCTGACTAGGTTTTTCTTGATGCATTCCACTCCTCTGACTGTCCCTCTGATCTCTCCTAACCTGTTACCTTTTAGATAGATCCCACTGTCTATAAGGGAAGCTACAGACCCCCCCCCCCATGCTTTCTGACATGCTGACACCATAAGCCCCCTTTGTCCATCAAAGGCTCTGTGGAGCCAATGTTCCACTGACCACTTTTAAAGATGTTGCCTCAAAACATTTTTCCACTCAACAATCGTCAATCCAGTAGGTAGCCCCTGAGAAAGGAAGTAAAAGGGGGAAATGTGCACCTGTCATGATCCCTACCTGAAACCAAAGCTTCCAGCTTGTTGTAGTCAATCTTCCAGGGTTCTTCTTTTGCTGGATCCTCATAAGGAGAAGACTCCAAATTGAAATAACCTAGGCAAGGGGAGGGACACATTCAGGGATGGTGGGGAAAGACACTGGAACCAGCTTCCCTTTTTAGAGAGACTTTCATGCACACACAAAACGTATCTGGCTGCACCCACAGAGCTGGAGTTCATCCAGAAACACAGCACTTTACACAAGAACCAGGGTGAGCCAGCAGGAGCCAGCCATGGCTCCAGACTTATCAGAGATACTAGTGTGTTACTAAGCAGCTTTGACGTGAGAGTCATTCATTGGCTTCACTGTGGCCAGGATTAGATCTAGGTTTCATTTGTTTCTTTTCCCATCTCAGCATGCGTGAGAAGATGTACACAGTTTCTTTAAAATATAGCAGGGAGCTGGGGAGAGAGGAGGTTAGGCAAAACTTTTGACAGTGAAGCAGAGAGACAGCAGCTTTCAGGATAACACTGTTTTTCCCCTTTTTAATTAATTCTGTGTTCACGGCAGGGGCAGAAGCAGCTTTCTTTAGTTCTTTAGGTTGCAGCCTAACCTCCCTTCTCCTCCTTCTCTGACTCTCTGAGGTCCTCTTGGTTAGCCAGGATCTCTATACCTAAGTCTCCAGCTCCAGAACTGGTTAATGGAAATAAACTCACCTCATGTCATATTTTTAAACCAAAAATGAAATCTGTGTCCAAGCTTTATTTGTTACATTCATTTCTTAAACATTCATTGTAAAGCACCAGTGATGTCTCTTTCCCAGGAAGTGGGATGAGTTGTGTCTGATGCTTTACAACGAAAGTTTAATGTGATTCTCCAGCAACCACATCTAGGGCTAGTGTGATCAGAGCTAGTATTTCCCATTGACCTCCTCTCCTGCCTTGCTGGGGTGTGGGTAACTGTAAGAAGAGTTGTGTAATTACTAGAGAACATAACGATTCCATCTCACCCTGTGTGAAGCCAGAGTGAACAGTCCAGTAGATGTGCAGGCAGTGCTTCTGTCTCCTCATGCGTCGGCGACACTTGCAGTGCAGTAAAGAGCTACTTCTGAGGTCTAGCTCTGCATCCAGGCACCTTGCTCTGGTGTGAGGCTTCAGAGGGAGGAAAGATGTCTTATCAAGGGAGCAGTTTTCCAGGGCCTGATAGGTGGCACTGCAAACAGGGTCTGACAGGCAAACCTCCTCAGCTGCTATGCAGTCCTTTGGCAGAGCAAGAAGGCCTCCTGTTCAAGTAGGAAAACAATAGTAGGGCTTCATTCATGTAGAGACCCACACAACAATTGTTTTAGTACCATTACTGCAGGTTTTCTGTCATATCTCAGCAAAACCATCCATTGAAGGCAGACATGGGAATGAGTATTTGATCTGCGTGAGATGGAATCTTCTGCTATTGCTATAGGACAAGTGGAGAACAAGCGCTCCCTCCCTTTAGAAAGGAAAGGGTAGCCATAAACAGGGACCCACACTGGTGCAAAGGGATAGCAAGTGGCTATCTAAAAAGTCATCTGCCATCTTTTTTTTTTTTAAACCCTCCTATGGGTGGCTTTCAGTCTTCCAAACCTGATCGGGATCAAGGCTGTTTGGTACTTACATAGATCCCCAAGGAAAACAGCCAGGAGGGAGCCAGGCTGTTCTCAGTGGTGACGGATGGCAGAACAAGGAGCAAAGCTCTCAAGTTTCAGTGAGGGAGATTTAGGTTGGATATTAGGAAAAGCTATTTTGCCACAAGAATGATAAAGCAGTAGAATGAGTTCCCTTGGGAGGTAAGGGAATCTCCACCCCTAAAGGTTTTTAAGACCCGTCTTGAAGTCTTGGCTGGGATGATTTAGTTGGGTTTGGGGTTTGCAAGGTGTTATACAGATTATACAGATTACTCAGTGTGATGAGTTCTCCTCTCTGAGTCAGTGCCCCAGCGTGGTATTTAGGAGTGCTTTGTGTCTGGGATTGGTGTGTAAAGGGTCCTCACCCCCTCTGAGTCTGTGCTGTCCCCACTGATTCAGCCTGGAACTAGATATTAAGTGCTGCATTTAAAAATCTGTTTGCAGTACAGATTGAACCTGTGACACTTATGAACAATGCTACATATTCTTACAGTAATCAATGGGACCCTTAATATTAAAGAGAGATATATTGGTGTATATACATTTTAGTATAGAGCACTTGTAACGTATTTCTCTTCCTAATAATGGATGTTAATTGAAATTATTGAATTAACAATGTAGGAGTCTTTGAAACTTGTCAACTTTAGGGATCTTCCACTGGGAGGGTTATTATTTGAAGTCCCTCTACCTGTTAGTGTTTTTCTTCAGAGATTTGTGTGCAGGTTGATTAACTGGCATTGTATTTGCCACTTTCTCATGGTTACTAGTGGGTGAACTCATTACTCTATCATTGTCAGTTTCTATATATTCAGTTCCTGTATGTGATCTATGTGGGCCATCTCTTGAGGACAATTGTTTCTTGGTTGCTCTTAGAATACAATGGTTGTGGCAGGAGAGTTGTCCTTGTATTTCCACCATGTTTAAGCTTGTTGCTTCTCTTTGGATACCTGTGCTTGCCTTACATCTTGTCTCCATCTGTAGGTGTTCTGGGTGTACAGTCTGGAACTCAAGAAGGTATTTGGCACCTCTCATATTATTTGCTGTTGTAGAATCCTAGATTAGGATTGGGAGAGTGCTCAGAAGGAATCCAATCCTCTGTTCAAAATGGGACCAACTCCAACTAAATTATCACAGCCAGGGATTTAAGCTGGGCCTTAAAAACCTCTAAGGATGGAGATGTCATCACCTCCCCACATGACCAATTCAAGTGCTTCGCCATTCTTGTGGGGAAATAGTTTTTCCTGATCGCCAACCTAGACCTCCCAGATTGCAGCTTGAGACTATTGCTCCTTGTTCTGTCAAGGCCACTGAGTACAGTTTCTCTCCATCATCTTTGGAAACACCCCCTTCAGGTAATTGAAGGCTGCTATCAAATCCCTTCTCACTCTTCTCTTCTGCAGACCACATAAATCCAGTTCCCTCAACCTCTCCTCATAAGTCATGTACCCCAGCCCCCTAATCATTTTTTTTGCTCTCCATTGGACTCTCTCTAATTTGTCTACAACTTTTTTGTAGTGGGGTCCCAAAACTGGACACAATACTCCAGTTGTGGCCTCACCAGTGCTGAATAGAGGGGAATGATCACTTCCCTCAATCTGCTGGAAATTCTCCTACTAATGCAGCCCAAGGTATGTCTACACTGCAGAGTTTTTTCGGAAAAACGGCCATTTCTCCGAAAAAACTTCACTTACATCCACACTGCAATCATGGTCTTTCGAAAAACAATAGAAAGAACAGAAGGGGTTTTCTGACATTGGTAAACTGCTTTCTGTGAGGAAGAAGCCTTTTTCTGAAAGAGCTCTTTTAAAAAAAGACGTGTGGACAAAGAAGAGAGAGTTCTTTCGAAAGGAGAGGAAAGAGGAAAAAGCACAGGTGCCCTGGTGACCACTCCATCCATAGTAATCACAGCTTAAATGCGAGATAGTGTCCATTCAGTGTGGCCGCTATCTTTCGAAAAAGCACACTGATTCATCTCCAGCTTCTTGTCCACTGTAATCCCAGTCAGTTCCCAGCCTGTAGCAGTGTTTTGGATTCTTTCATGGCTCTGCACTTGTCCTTGTTGTACCTCATCAGGTTTCTTTTGGCCCAACCCTCCAGTTTGTGTAGGGCACCCTGGACCCCGTCCCTTTTAGAGATGTGAACGTTTAACTGGTTAACTGGTGAGGCTGATGGTTAAGGTTAACCAGTGAGAGCTGGAGCAAGTCCTCACCTGCCAGGGGACAGGAGCTGCTCTAGCCCTGTGGGAGGCCTCCTATGGATAGGAACTACTCTGGCTAGGCAGAAGCAGCCCCTGCTTGCTGGGCACTCTTGCCTGCCACAGGCAGGAGCTGCTTCAGCCTGGCCGATGCAGCCCATACCTGTGCGGAGGACCCACTCCCCTGCCTGTCCCCCCTTTAATTGGTTAACCAGTTAAACAATTCAACAGGATTTTACATCCCTAATTCTTACCCTTCAGTGTATCTACCTCTCTCCCCGGCTAAGTGTCATCCGTAAATTTGCTGAAGAGGCAATCCATCCCATCATCCAGATCATTAATGAAGATGTTGAACAAAACCAGCCCCAGGATGGACCTTTGGAGCACTCCACTCGATCCCAGCTGCCACCTAGACTTTAAGCTACTGCTGAGCCTGACACTCTAGGCAGCTTTCTATTCACTTTATAGTCTATTCAGGACTTGCCCTTAGTGTATCCACAAGACTGTTCCTGTTCATTTTCGTCTACTCCAAGGCTATGTCTACACTCACGGCTTCTTGTGCGAGTAATATGCAAATGAGGCTAAGTGTGGAATATTGCCGAGCCTCATTTGCATACCTAATGAGCCACCATTTATTTCAGAAGAGGCTCTTGCGCAAGAAGGAGCGTCTACACTGCCCCTTCTTGCTCAAGAAAAACCCTCTTGTGCAATGCCATTACACCTATTACTTTTCAGGAAGAACGACATTGCACAAGAGGGTTTTTCTTGTGCAAGAAGGGGCAGTGTAGACACTCCTTCTTGCGCAAGAGCCTCTTCTGAAAAAAATGGTGGCTCATTAAGTATGCAAATGAGGCTTGGCGATATTCCACACTTAGCCTCATTTGCATATTACTCGCGCAAGAAGCCGCGAGTGTAGACATAGCCCAAGTGTTTCAGAATGGATTTCTTGAGGACCTGATTCATGATTTTTCTGGGGATTGAGGTGAGGCTGACTGGTCTTATAGTTCCCTGGATTTTCCTTCTTTAAAGATGGGCACTACAATGGCCCTTTTCCAGTCATCTGGGACCACTCCCAACCCCCACAAGTTTTCAAAGATAATGGCCAATGGCTCTGCAATCACATCAGCCAACTGCCTCAGTAACCTCAGATGCATCAGGTCTAGTCCCATGGACTTGTGCATGCCCAGCTTTTCTATGTAGTTCTTAACTTGTTCTTCCTCCACTGAAGGCTGCTCACCTGTTCCCCAGCCTGTGCTGCCCAAGCAGTCTGGGAGCTGATCTTGTCAGTGAAGACAGAGGCAAAAAAAATATTGAGTAGTTCAGCTTTTCCCACATCATCTATCATTAGGTTGCCTTTCCCATTTAGTAAGGGTCTCACACTTTTCCTGACCTTCCTCTTATTGCTAACATACCTGCAGAAACCCTTCTTACCCTTCAGATCCCTTGCCAGCTGCAACTCCAATTGTGCTTTAGCCTGTCACTGCTGCTTAATTTGTTCTGTCACCAGTTTCCACTGTTGCTGGCTTCAAAAGTTTATTTGCTGTAGGCAGCAGAGTCTGTGTGCAGCATGACATGTGACGCTGTGTTGGACTTCTGCCCATGCCGTCTAATTTTTCCAGTAATGCTGCCCAGGAGTCTCTATCATTCTGGTATGCAGTGTTAGTAGTTTCTTGGCAATAGTGACAAATGATTGTGCTTTGCCATTAGCCTGGCAGTAATGTAGAGGAAATGTGATGTTATAAGCTCTTTGGTGCAATGACTGTCTCTCACTATATCTAGGTACCATGCCTAACACAATGGGCTTTGACTCTGTTTGGGTTCTCTAGGTATTACCATAATATCAGATCCAGATACTGTTGTAAACAACGCACATTCCCAACAACCAAATGGTTCCATTATCTGTAATGACTCCTGGAAGGTACAAGAAACCTCACACTAGGGAGGTATGGGGTATTATGTCTCCTATCGCCAAATAGCGAGACACTGGTTTAAATTCTGCAGTATGAGCTTTTATATTTCTTCTCTTTTTAATATATTTTTAAACTCTGGGCATTCTTGTGGTTTGTATAAATGTCCGGTGAAGTGATGTGAGTGACCTTCACTTTTGGGAGTCCTTGATTTTTATATAACTGAGGCAAAAACAATGATTAATCAAATGTTAGGACAAAAGGACAAACATTTTGTTCTCCTTCTCAGGGCCTCATTCCCCCTCCTGCTATGTGTTTTTGAAATTACAGACTGGTATTGTGATGCCACAAATGCCGCCATTCAGTCTTTACGCAAAGATTATGTTAAAGAAAACAACTGTTTGGTAGGCAAACCCCTTCTTTAATAAACTTAAAAAACAACAAATGGTCTCGTAGCACTTTATAGACTAACAAAACATGTAGATGATACCATCTACATATTGGCTATGTTTAGACTGGCATGATTTTCCGGAAATGCTTTTAATGGAAAAGTTTTCCGTTAAAAGCATTTTCGGAAAAGAGCGTGTAGATTGGCACGGACGCTTTTCCGCAAAAGCACTTTTTGGGGAAAAGCATCTGTGGCCAATCTAGACGCGCTTTTGCGCAAAAAAGCCCCGATCGCCATTTTCGCAATCGGGGCTTTTTTGCGCAAAACAAATCTCAGCTGTCTACACTAGCCCTTTTGCCCGAATGGGAGCAGCACAGTATTTCCGCAAAAAGCACTGATTTCTTACAGTAGGAAGTCAGTGCTTTTGCGGAAATTCAAGTGGCCAGTGTAGACAGCTGGCAAGTTTTTCCAGAAAAGTGGCTAATTTTCCAGAAAAACTGGCCAGTCTAGACACAGGCATTTTGTTAGTCTATAAAGTGCTACCAGACCATTTGTTGTTTTTTAAGTTTATCCTGTACAGACTAACTCAGCTATCCCCTGAAGCTTTCCTCCGTTAAGAAATACAAACACAGCTGAGAGTTGGGCCAAAGAGGGACAGAAATCAAAGGAACTGCATTGTAAGCATCAAAAATACAATTCATCTTTAATTCCAAATTATAGTTGCTGTTTTGGTCCCAGCATGTAAGAGACAAGGTGGCTGAGATCTTTTATTTTACCAACTTCTATGGGTCAGAGAGACAAGCTTTTGAGCTTACTCAGCTCTCTCACCAGCTGAAGTTGGTCTAATAAAGGACATTTCAAAATCATCCCTAGAGCTACCACTGCAGACAGGACTTTGGGGGGGGGGGTGAAAGCAGTAGAATGAAATGGGTTTTGTAATTCCTATATTTTCAACCATCTCAGCAATGCAAAGGCCGAAGAAAGTGGATTATCCTGGCTTTGCCATGATGGCGTGGGACATTAGCAAGCCTATTAATTGCAACAGTAGGCAAGAGAGCAGCAGTGAACAGCCTCTGTGCACACCTGCCACCCTGAGGTGAGGCCCTTTGATTGTGATTGTTCTTTAGTGACAGATTCCTGGGGACACTCACAGTCCCAAGCAGTGCAAGAAACCTGGGAGAAAAACACAAGTTGGCCACTGGGTTGGCTACCAGCTAAATCCATTGTGTGAGAGCATGTGGCACTAGCAGTGCTCTCCCATGGACTCCTGAAAAGAGGCTGCAGCCACCTTCTGTTGTCTCTGCTGAGCTGCCTCTTCCTCTCGCTTTGGCTATGGGATCCCTTTCCCTCAGCCCTGGCACATGGGGCTCAACTGGGGAAGGGGGGTCTTCCTACTTTGGGTAACTCCCAAATTGGGGAGTTGTTTGGATTCCAGGAACACAAACTTCCATAAAACCGGCGCTTAAGGTAATAACTGGACCTGAGGAAATCCAATGAATTTGTCTGGGCTCCAAAGAATGAGTCTCTTCTGAGCCTGGCCTCTGTTCGTCAGAGGCTGGAGAAGGAGGGCAGTAGACAAATCGCTGATCATTGTCTTCGGTCCACCCCCCCGGGGCACCTGGCCACTGTGGGCAGACAGGATACTGGGCTAGATGGACCTTTGGTCTGACCCAGTACGGCCGTTCTTATATTCTTATGTACTTCGGGGCTGTTTGCAGCTCTTGACGCCTTCTGCTTTGGGGAAATTTATCAGCTGCTCAGCCTCCAAGTGAGTCTGTCGCTGCAGCAGCTCATTAAACTGGGGCAAAACCTGGAACATGCTCTGGGGCACCTGGCCCTGGGGAGGATGCTGGGCTAGATGGACCTTTGATCTGACCAGTGGTCTGGCCGCTTCTATATAAAACATTGTGCAGCTAGCTAGGTGCCCCCACCAGGACAAGGCGCCTTAGCAACAGCGGGGCTGAGGGCTAAGGGAAGCACTCTCCAGATACAGTAGCTTGCTGGGGCTTTGCTGTCCCGTCCCCTGGCCTTCCTGAGAGATGCTAGCTCCTCCCCGGGCGCCAGCTAACCAGCCTCCTGCCCCGGCTCCAGCACAGAGCAATGCCGGGAACCATCCCGGGAACAAACTTCAGCTCAGATCTCTAAGCGCCGCCGCAGCTTGGGGAGCGCTGCGCCTTGGCCACACAAAGGAGCGGCCGCGGTTCCCTGCTGAAAATCGACGTTGCCCCGAGAGCCGGCTGGGACAATCCGAGTCCAGCCCTCACGGCTCTTTGGGCCCCTCCGGATCATACTGCTCCCGATCGCCCGCAGCCACGGCGGAGCCGGCTGCTCCTGGGGGTAATCGATACCAGCCGCGTATGAGCAGGGCTCCAGGAGCAGGCAGCCTCCATCAGCGGCCCCGCGCCGGGTTCAAATCAGGACCGTGAGCCCGGGGGGACTCGTCTCCGGGGAGCCGAGCGGAGCTGGGAGCGCCCCGCACAGGCCCGCGGTTTGGCTCCCAGCCCCTGGCAGTCCAGAGCGCGACACCGAGCCCCCGAGCTCCCCGCCGGCAGCCCAGAGCTCCTCGCACTTACCCGCTCTGCAGAGGAGCAGCCCGAGCAGCAGCGGGATCCCGGTGCAGGAGCCGGCCAGGCGCCCAAGGTCCCGCGGCTCCGCGTGGGTCCCCATGTCCCTGCGAGCGCTCCTCACGCTCCCCTTGGGGGCGGCTGCTGCTGGGCACCGCTGCGGGCTCCGCGCTGTCCCGATGTTGAGCGCGGACTGGGCAGCCTCCCGCTGCGCTCCGCCGGCTCCGGGCCTTCTGCTTCCCAGCTGGCGGCAGCCTCCTCCCCCAGCCCCGGCGGACTCTGCCCCCTCCCCACGCACTGGCACGGGTTGGGAGCTGCCGGGGGGTGACCGCACGTGTGCGCAGCCCTTGTTCTGCGCTCGGGCTCCGCGTGATTTTCTACCCGTGTCTGCAGAACGTGTGCCCAACCTGTGGCGTGGTCGGCAAAGTGCGGCTACAGAAAACAGCCCCGCCACTCACGTAACTTGCGAGGAACTAGGTGGTGGGCGATGGGTCCACACCCTGCTGATTCCTCTAGAAAAAGGGGTAAACAGTGAGATGGCAAAATTTGCAGATGATACTAAACTGCTCAAGATAGGTAAGACCAAAGCAGACTGTGAAGAGCTTCAAAAAGTTCTCCCTAAACTAAGTGATTGGGCAACATAATGGCAAATGAAATTTAATGTTGGTAAATGTAAAGTAATGCACATTGGAAAAAATAATCCCAACTATACATGCAATATGATGGGGACTAATTTCGCTACAACTACTCAAGAGAGAGATCTTGGAGTCACTGTGGATAGTTTTCTGAAAACATCCACTCAGTGCGCAGCGCAGTCAAAAAAGCAAACAAAATGTTAGGAGTCTTTAAAAAAGGGATAGACAATAAGACAGAAAAATATCTTATTGCTTCTATCTAAAACATGGTACTCCCACATCTTGAATACTACCTACAGATGTGGTCCCCTCATGTCAAAAAAGATATATCGGCATTGGAAAAGGTTCAGAAAAGGGCAACAAAAATGATGAGGGGTTTTGAACGGGTAGGGCCCACTCTACAGAGCGTGGGGGCCGCACATGCGTGGGGTCCCAGGCGGCACGGCGCATGCATCGTGTGCCCGGGGGCCCTGCGCAAGCATCATGCTCCCAGCACACTGCGCATGCGTCGTTTCCCTGTGCGCAGGCCCCCTCAGGCGTGGGGCCCCACGCTGGGGAATCGGTTGAATTGGCCTAAGGCTGGCCCTGGGAATGGGTCCCATATAAAGCGAGATTATAGAGACTTGGACTTTTCATCTTAGGAAAGAGGAGACTAAGGGCTCATCTAGACTACGCTGAAGTTTTGAAAGAGGATATGCAAATTCCCCAGGAATTTGCTTATCTTCTTCCTATCTCACCTTTCAAAAGTGAAAGTAGTTGGAATGAGGGTTTTTTGGCAAATCCCTCCCTTTTTCAAAAAGCCGTGTAGACATCATTTTTTGAGGAAAAGCAGCTTTTCAAAAAAGGGGGAGGGGTGTCAGAAAAAAAAATGCATCCCGACTACTTTCACTTTCAAAAGCTCCATTTTTGAAAGTGAGATCGGAAGAAGATATGAAAATTCCCACGGAATTTGCATATCCTCTTTCAAAACATCAGAAAAGTTTAGATGAGCCCTAAGGGGGGATATGATAGAGGTTTATAAAATCATGATTGTTATGGAAAGAGAGAGTAAAAAGAAGTTACTCACCCTGTGAAGTAATGATTGTTCTGCGAGATGTGCCCCGTGGGTGCTCCACTCTAGGTGTCGGGTCCCGTCCCGGCGCCGCGGCTTGGAGACTTTTCATAGCCGTGCTCTGCCGGCTCACGCATGCGTGGTTCCCCAGGATAGCGTTTGCGCCTTTGATCAGCCGCGCGTGAGCCGGCAACCGTCAGTTCCTCTCATCCGCTCATCTGTAAGAAACATTAAGAAGAAATTTCCGGAACGGGGAGGAAGGGCGAGTCGTGGAGCACCCATGGGGCACATCTCGAAGAACAATCGTTACTTCACAGGCTGAGTAACTTCTTTTTCTTCTTCGAGTGGCCCCGTGGGTGCTCCACTCTAGGTGACTCCGGAGCAGTACACAGAACAGAATTAAAGCACTCCGGAATCAAGACTACCAGCACGATTCAGTACTGCTGTAGCCACAGAATAATCTGAAGTAAACTGATCGACTATGGCGTAGTGCTTCACAAAAGTCGCGTGCGAGGACCATGTTGCTGCTCTGCAAACGTCACGAAAGGACACCCCACTGAGACAGGCCGTAGTAGCAGCAACTGCCCTAGTTGAATGAGCTCTGGGACGAGAGGGGAGAGGCTTCCCTCGCAGCGAGTGGCACATAGATATACACAACACTATGAGCTTGGAAATACGCTGAGAAGTTAAAGGCTGTCCTTTTGAGTGACTCGCCACTGACACTAGCAAACGGTCTGTTTTCCTAAAACCCCGTGTTCTGTCGATGTAAAACGCCGACGCTCTTCTCACATCCAAGGTATGTAAGTGTGCTGCTTGCATTGAGGTATGGGGTTTTGGGAAGAAGCATGGTAAAACTACCGGTTCGTTTATGTGGAATTCAGAAGACACCTTCGGAATAAACGCTGGATAGGTCCTCAACATTACCGATTCTTTTGAAAAAACTGTATAGGGCGGTGAAGCCATAAAAGCTGCTATCTCACTCACTCTGCGAGCTGAAGTGAGGGCTAGGAGAAATACCAGCTTGACCGTAAGTAAGTGCAATGTTACCGTCGCTAAAGGCTCAAAAGGGGGACGAGTCAAAGTTTGTAGGACCAGATCCAAGTTCCATGAGGGAGGAGGAGGCCTCCGGGGAGGGTGGAGATTTGAAAGTCCCTTCAGGAACCTTTTTGTAGTAGGGTGAGCGAACAAGGAAATATCGTCATCCCTATGGTGGAATGCATTGATTGCTGCCAAGTGTACCCGTAGCGATGCAATTGCCAAGCCATTGTCTTGTAGTTGTAAAAGATAATCCAATATACAAGGTAAGGATGCAAACCGCGAGTCCATGTTATTGTCCGCACACCATGCTTGGAACTTTGCCCACTTAGCTGTATAAGCAGTTTGTGTAGATTGTTTTCGACTGTGCATCAACACTTGCTTGACTCGCTGAGAGCAGGATTGCTCAGAGTTGGTAAACCAGCCAGCATCCACACAGTGAGGTGTAGAACCTCTGGTCGTGGATGACTGATGGATCTGTTGTCCTGGGTCAACAGATTCGGAAGAGAAGGTAGAGGATATGGCGTTTTCACTGACATCTGGTAGAGCATTGAAAACCAAGGCTGACGAGCCCATGCTGGCGCTAGAAGGATTACCCGAGCTTTGTCTACATTGATCTTTTCGAGAACCCTGGGAATTAATACTGTTGGTGGGAAAGCGTACAGTAGTGCCGTTCCCCAGTGGAGAAGGAAGGCGTCCCCCAGCGAGTGTTGTCCTATCCCGGCCCTCGAACAATAATTGGGACATTTCAAATTGAGTTCTGTCACAAACAGATCTATCGTTAGAAATCCCAATCGAGCGAAAATACGATTGAGTACGTCCGTGCGAATCTCCCACTCGTGGTCGTGTGGAAAACGCCTGCTGAGAGAGTCCGCTACTAAATTGTCAACACCCGGCAAGTAGGAAGCTGTTAGAACAGTGTTGTTGGCAATACACCAATTCCATAAACGGATGCTCTCTGCGCAAAGAGAGCGGGATCGGGCACCTCCTTGCTTGTTTATATAAAACATAGTTGCCATGTTGTCCGTTAAAATCCTGGTAGTTGTATTTTGAATGTGTGACCGAAAATGCTTGCAGGCATGCCGCACCGCTCTCAACTCGAGCAGATTGATGTGCAGTAGCATTTCTCGTGGTGACCAACATCCCTGGACCGTGGAATTGCCCATGTGAGCTCCCCAGCCTACGAGGGAGGCATTTGTAGTTATTTGTGTAGTAGGTTGAGGGCGATGAAATGGGACACCCGTGAGAAGATTGGTCCACCACTGCAGGGATTCCCGGACATACAGTGGTACCACTACCGGTCTGTGGACACTGTGCCTTGACGGGATGTAAACCGTGGCTAACCAGTGCTGGAGGCAACGAAAACGTAACCTTGCGTTGCACACTACGACGGTGGCAGCAGCCATATGCCCCAACAGCTGTAGACAGACGCGTGTGGGAATTTTTGGAGCGAGGACCACTGTGTGTATCAATTCTTTGATTATTATAAAACGTTCCATTGGTAAATATGCGCGCGCCATAGCTGAATCGAGGCGCGCACCTATGAACATGAGATTTTGGGATGGAACTAGTGTTGACTTCTTCAAGTTTATGAGAAGACCCAGAGTAGCAAATTCGTCGGATACTGTCCGAACCATATGACATGTTTCCATATAGGTCGTACCCCTGAGAAGGCAATCGTCTAAGTAGGGGAATATTGTCATCCCTAGTCTGCGTAGGTGGGCCGCGACTACTGCTAACATCTTGGTGAAAACCCTGGGAGCACATGCCAGGCCGAATGGTAGGACCCTGTACTGGTAATGCTCGCTCCCCAATTGGAAACGAAGGAAACGTCTGTGTGCCACGTGAATTTCTACGTGGAAATAAGCATCTTGCAAGTCGAGGACTGCAAACCAATCCTTCTTGTTCAATGATGGAAGAATGGTTGATAAGGTTACCATCTTGAAACGCTGCCTCCGAAGATGCTGGTTTAGCTTTCGAAGGTCCAGGATGGGTCTCCATCCTCCCGACTTCTCTGGTATGAGGAAATATCGGGAGTAAAAACCTTTTCCCCAAAACTGCTTGGGAACTCTCTCTATCGCCCCGATGGTGAGCAAACGTTGAACTTCTTGTTCCAACAGTTTCTCGTGAGAAGGGTCCCTGAAGAGGGACGGGGAGGGAGGAGTGGTGGAGGGAATAGAGAGAAAGGGGATGGAGAGGCCGGATTGAACTACCTCTAGCACCCATCTGTCTGTGGTGATCGTAGACCAGTGGTGGTAAAAAGAGATCAGGGAGCTCCGACCGCGACCTGAGGCGGTTGAGAGGAACTGACGGTTGCTGGCTCGCGCGCGGCTGATCAAAGGCGCGAACGCTATCCTGGGGAACCACGCATGCGCGAGCCGGTGGAGCACGGCTATGAAAAGTCTCCGAGCCGCAGCGCCGGGACGGGACCCGACACCTAGAGTGGAGCACCCACGGGGCCACTCGAAGAAGAAGGAAAAGTTATTTACTTAGTCCCACAATATAAGAACTAGGGGTCACCAAATGAAATTAATAGGTAGTAGGTTTAAGACAAACAAAAGGAAGTTTTTCTTCACTCAGTGCACAATCAACCTATGGAACTCCTTGCCAAAGGATGTGGTGAAGGCTAGAACTTTAACCAGGTTAAAAAAAGAGCTAGCTATATTCATGGAGGTTAGGTCTATCAATGGCTGTTAGCCAGGATGGGTAGGAATGGCATCCCTAGCCTCTTTTTTTCCTGGAGGTGGATGACAAGGGAGGGATTATGTGAGGATTACCTGTTGTGATCCCTCCCTCTGGGGCATCTGGTATTGGCCACTGTGGGCAGACAGGACACTGGGCTAGATGGATCTTTGATCTGGCCCAGTATGGCCATTCTTATGTTCTTATGACCAACATAGCCCAGGACACTGACCAAATGGGCCTGTCTTTAGACACCAGCCAGTGCTGGGTGCCCCAAGGGACTGAAAATGAAAAGAAAGGGAATCATCAAGTGATCCATCCCTTTTTGCCCATTCCCAGCCCTGATGTACAGAGGCTAGGGTCACCATTCCTACCCATCCTAACTAATAGCCTTTGATGGCTCTAACCTCCATGAATGTATCTAGTTCTTTTTTGAACCCCGTTAAAGTCCTAGTGTTCACAACATCCTCTGGCAAGGAGTTCCACAGGTTGACTGTGCGCTGCCTGAAGAAAAGTTTCCTTTTGTTTGTTTTAAACCTGCTACCTATTAATTTCGTTTGGTGACTCCCAGTTCTTGTGTTTTGGGAACAAGTAAATATTTTTCTTAATTTATTTTCTCCACTCCAGTCATGATTGTATTGTCCTCTATCATATCCCCCCTCAGGGAGCTCACTTCTCATCCAAACATGAGGCTCCCGGCCTATTGGTAGAAATTATTCGAAGAAGGATAGATTAGGGTAATTTACTAGTGGATTGTTGCTCTCCACTCACTCTGACAGGAAATTGCCTAGGTCCAAAGTGCACTAGAAGTGCAACCCATCTGAAAGGAAAGCTGCAGTGACTTTTGTCAGCACCTATCATAGGGAGACAGTAAGTGCAACTTACACTCCGTTAACTTAAACAAGTTTATTGTGATACCAGCCAGTGCCTTATCTGACTATGGCCCCTTGGAATGTGGTTGACAGGGTCATGCTACGGCCTGTGCTGTGTTGCTCCGAAGCCTCTTTCAAATTTAGGATACATAAAACAAAATACAGGACTATGTAGCACTTTAAAGACTAACAAGATGGTGTACCATCTTGTTAGTCTTTAAAGTGCTACATAGTCCTGTATTTTGTTTCAGCTACACCAGACTAACATGGCTACATTTCTATCACTATTTAGGATAGATAGATTGAATAGGAGGTCTTAACAAAATACCATGGACTGCCTCAGTTTCCCCTACACACTGATATCTTTCCAAGAGCACTTTAAGTCTGATGGTACGGAAAAATATTGATGCTTTGTTTACATTTCAAAAATTACTCATTGCTGACAATTATCATAGCTAAACTACTGATGTAATTCAGGGAGCGTGTTAAGATTATGCCCGGTAAACAAGAAGAGTGGAACTGGAAATTAATAAACTAAAAGTGTGTGTGTGTTGGAAATAGGCCCAACTCAGGGACAAAATATGAGGCTGCTCCACCCATCAATTCCCTTTTTGGATTCTCAAAAATAGACATTTTGGGGAAAGGCTGGCTCCTGCGATGCTGGGGAGCTAAAGGACAGGAGAAGGGGAAGGTGCAAGCTTTATCAGCATGGCTTCTACCTTACTGATCCCTGAAACCCCGAACAGTCTTCATCCTATTCCTGAGAACTGTCCTCAGCAGACTGGGTCAGAGAAAGTAGGAGCCACATGACCTCACCCTCCACCCTGCCAAACACTACCTAGGATGTGTGACTTTTGTCTCACACACATTCATGTATCCACCCAGTGTGTCCTTTTCGTTCCTCACTTTATTTCTTCTCTTTTCTAATTCTCTCCTTTTGCCTTCTGTTTATTAAAAGCCTGGCTTTGTCAGCCAAGACTATACATTTTGAAACATGTTGTAAGCCTGTGACCCGAAAGAGGCAGATAAAAGCAATGCCCTAAACAGCCAGAGGCTCGCAGGAGTTTGCCAGGTCTCAGGAGTGGCTGATAAGACCATGCGTTAGGTCTGTGTTTTTTCCAGCAGTGAAGTTGCAAGTGTGAGTCAGCATCAAAGACAAAAGGTGCATTTTCTGTCTTTGCAATTATTTTATCTTCCCTTGTGTGTGTGTGTGTGTTTGACTTGTAGGAAATGTGATCAAAATCAGCAATAGCAAGAATAGTATCTCCAGCCTCTCTCAATTAACTTCTTTTCTCCCACAAATAACAATTAACCATTGTAGAATAGTGATTCTTGTCTGGTGGAACAAAAGTCTTGCAAGGTGTCAGTCGGAGTGGATGTTTGTCCTGAGATGAGACTCTCTAAGTTATCCTTTGGTATATATGGTTGTGACTATTTTCTTCCACTATTTGATCTGAGGAAGTGGATCTGGCCCACGAAAGCTCATCATCTAATAAACCATCTTGTTAGTCTTTAAAGTGCTACATAGTCCTGTATTTTGTTTCAACCATTGTAGAGTATGTCTAGATAGTGGGGCTATTTTGGGATACCAGAGGTATCCCGAAATAGCCACCCCACATCTTTTAAATGCACCCGTTATTTCAAAATATTTTTTGAAATAACAGGTGTGTTATTTCAGCATCCCTGTAACCCTTGTGGAGTTAAGGGATGCCTTGAAATAGCACATTATTTTGAAATTTGGTGCTGGGTAGGTACGCCAAATTTTGAAAAACGCTATTTTGAAATACAATCAAAATAAGATATACAATTTGTGTAGTGCAAATTGCATATCTTAGTTTGAGTTTAGGGTGCTGTGTAGATGCACCCTTAATGATGGTCAAACAAGCTTTTTTCCTTCTAAAAAAGTCTCTCAAGCTAAGGAAAAAGAGATGTTGTTAAAATAAAATACTTATTTAATACAGCCTCTCCCCAAGTTATGAACGAGTTACGGACCAAACACTTGGCCGTAACTCGATCTGTTCATAACTTGGACCCCATTGAGTTACATAGTAACCGTACTGTTCGTAAGCGCGGGTCGCGTTCGTAACTCGAGAACCGTCTTTACGACTGCTCCATGGGAGCTTTGGTCGTAAGTGCGAACAGTCATAACTCGACCATTTGTAACTCGGTGACCAGCTGTTCATCACATTTCCAGTGCTTTAAATGTATTCCCTTTTCTTTGTACCTTTAATACCAGGTTACTAAGATTTGTAATGCTGTATTTGCCATAGTACTTAGCACTTGAAGTTTCTATATTGCAAACCCAGGACATTTTTAAAAACTGTTATATGTTGGATAGTTTCAGTGTCATGTTAACACCTTTGGGTGTTTGGATCCTTTATGCCATCTAAATTAATACACTTTTAATTCTGGTGTTTTCTCATTCTGAACACACACAAAAACAACAAATGGTCTGGTAGCACTTTATAGACTAACAGTGCTACCAGACCATTCGTTGTTTTTTTCTGTAACAGACTAACTCAGCTATCCCCTGAAGCTCCTGAACACAGAAAATGTTTTTATCCTATTCTGCACTTGAGGAGGCTCAGCAAAGACATGTAGAACCTCCAATTCAGGATGGCAATGCTTGCTTCCATTTGTCCTTTGCTTCAAGCTCAAGCTCAAGGTTCTTCTTCAGGTGATGTCCCTGTGGTTGCTCCACTGTAGGTGAGGGGTCATCTCCAGAGCTGCAGAATCTGAGACTTTTTCATAGCAGTTAGCAGGTATCTTGTGCTGCTGACAGTTTGACAGTTGAGCGCAGCCTGACCCGCTCCCCTCAGTTCCTCTTCTACCGCCCTCGGTCGCCGATGGAGCTGACCCACCCCCATCAGTTTGTCTTCTACAACCCTCAGTCACGGATGGAGCTGACTCGCTCCCCCCAGTTCCTCTTCTATCGGCCTCGGTCACGGATGGAGCTGACTCGCTCCCCTCAGTTCCTCTTCTACCACCCTCGGTCGCGGATGGAGCTGACCCGCTCCCCTCAGTTCCTCTTCTACCACCCTCGGTCGCGGATGGAGCTGACCCGCTCCCCTCAGTTCCCCTTCTACCACCCTCAGTCGCGGATGGAGCTGACCCGCTCCCCTCAGTTCCTCTTCTACCACCCTCGGTCGCGGATGGAGCTGACCCGCTCCCCTCAGTTCCTCTTCTGTCACCCTCGGACACGGATGGAGCTGACTTGCTCCCCCCAGTTCCTCTTCTACAGCCCTCGGTCACGGATGGAGCTGACCCGCTCCCCTCAGTACCTCTTCTATCGCCCTCGGTCGCGGACGGAGCTGACCCGCTCCCCTCAGTTCCTCTTCTATCGCCCTCGGTCGCGGACGGAGCTGACCCGCTCCCCTCAGTTCTTCTTCTACCGCCCTCGGTCGCAGATGGAGCTGACCTGCTCCCCTCAGTTCCTCTTCTACCGCCCTCGGTCGCGGACGGAGCTGACCCGCTCCCCTCAGTTCCTCTTCTACCGCCCTCGGTCACGGATAGAGCAGACCCGCTCCCCTCAGTTCTTCTTCTACCGCCCTCGGTCACGGATGGAGCTGACCCGCTCCCCTCAGTTCCTCTTCTACCACCCTCGGTCGCGGATGGAGCTGACCCGCTCCCCTCAGTTCCCCTTCTACCACCCTCAGTCGCGGATGGAGCTGACCCGCTCCCCTCAGTTCCTCTTCTACCACCCTCGGTCGCGGATGGAGCTGACCCGCTCCCCTCAGTTCCTCTTCTGTCACCCTCGGACACGGATGGAGCTGACTTGCTCCCCCCAGTTCCTCTTCTACAGCCCTCGGTCACGGATGGAGCTGACCCGCTCCCCTCAGTACCTCTTCTATCGCCCTCGGTCGCGGACGGAGCTGACCCGCTCCCCTCAGTTCCTCTTCTATCGCCCTCGGTCGCGGACGGAGCTGACCCGCTCCCCTCAGTTCTTCTTCTACCGCCCTCGGTCGCAGATGGAGCTGACCTGCTCCCCTCAGTTCCTCTTCTACCGCCCTCGGTCGCGGACGGAGCTGACCCGCTCCCCTCAGTTCCTCTTCTACCGCCCTCGGTCACGGATAGAGCAGACCCGCTCCCCTCAGTTCTTCTTCTACCGCCCTCGGTCACGGATGGAGCTGACCCACTCCCCTCAGTTCCTCTTCTACCGCCCTCGGTCACGGATGGAGCAGACCTGCTCCCCTCAGTTCCTCTTCTACCACCCTCGGTCACGGATGGAGCAGACCTGCTCCCCTCAGTTCCTCTTCTACCGCCCTCGGTCACGGATGGAGCAGACCTGCTCCCCTCAGTTCCTCTTCTACTGCCCTCGGTCACGGATGGAGCAGACCTGCTCCCCTCAGTTCCTCTTCGATCGCCCGCTCTCCTGCCACTTCAGGCACTTCTCTCCTCTCAGGAAAATGTTCACTCTGCTGATCACTTTTTGACCTGGTTCAGTGAGAAATCATCTTGTTACATTCTTCCCACTTCAAAGAAAAAAACAAACAAACATAGGGAAAAAGCTGTTTCCCCAGCACTGACCACTTCAGCGGCAGCAGCTCCACTCTCCCTCAGCCAGCTCCACTCCTCAATCAAAAAAAAAAAACTCCCTCCACTCCCTCCAGCTCTCAGCCCTCAGCCCTCAGCACCAACAGCTTCCACTAGGCCTGTCTTGCAGGGATTAAGACATGCCGCAACAGTAACGAATCCATACTGGCCTTTGATGGCCACAGCTGCTGTATTAGATGTCGGGGAGTCACACACCTGACAGAAATATGAGCACTGCCGAAGTTTGTCAGCCAGGGTGAGAGATTCGGGAGCTTAGGCTCCACATGACCCTTCTGCAGAAGGCGTTACAGCCTGCAGGGGAACCTTCACTAAATCAAACGGCAGACCTTCCGAAGCACAGATCTGCCTCTCTGACACCTCAGATGCATCAAAATACCAGGGTCTCACCAGCCAGAGTGCTACCACACAACCCGTCCCCTAGAATGACCAGGAGACACGTAGCAGGCATCTCCCTCTCTGTGGTGCCAAGGTCTGCCTCAAACGCCGCCACTGTGACACCCAGCCTGGATACGGCACCCGTGCGCTCCTCCTCCACACCTGGGGAACCGCACAGGCAGGCCCCAGCGCCAAAGCAAGCACCTATGCGTGCAGCACTGGCGAACGAAGCTGAGCCAACTACAAAACGGCCCTGGAAATCCCCACCACCACCGCCCAGTGCAACGACTTCTCCAGTGCCTCCCCCTGTGCAGGCTACGATTAGCTCGCAGCCAGCCCAGTGCTGTCAAAGAGCAAGGACTTCAGGAATCGTGTGAGTGAACAGAGACACCCCCTCCCTCCCATCAAGGGAGCAGCACCGTAGCCATCATACTCATCGCCACACTATGGGCAGGGCGCATAAGGGTGATCGACTATAAACAGACGAGCACGTTCCCCTCGCAGCATCCAACTCCCACCACGTCCCAGCAAGGGCATCACTATCCAGCACACCCTCAGTGGCATCCAAACTGGTACTACCTGCCTTCACATTCGTGGCAAGTGGAGGGCCGGGTGCGCAGGGGACAGACCCTGGGACCCAGAGGGAGCCGGCCGGCTCGGACGCTGAGCAGGGACGTGACGCCAGCCGGCAAGTACAAAGGGGAGGAGGAAGGGAGGAGCTGAGGGGGGAGGGCAGAAGCTGGCTGTGCTTTCAACCCCCGCAGGTGGCCAGCCGGACCCGGGGAGCAAGGGAGCACCGGACACTGCGTGCGGCTGACCGGCCGGGGCCCCCAGTGGAGGACCGACCCTGGGAGGAGCACAAGGGAGCCAATCGTCTGGAGGACCAGGAGACCAAGCAGGGCCAGGGCAACTGACGCCGTCTGACCAGGACCAGGAGACGATAACACAAATGTCCCAGCCAGGACCGTAAGAGGGGCATGAGGGGAAGGACAATTGGGAGTAGACAGAAGGCAGGGGGGGGGGGGGAGAAGAGGGTGATGGACTAAGCCCGACCCTGCTACAAGGTCAAGGAGAAACAACACCATGTTCTAAAGAATATTTGCCCGTCATCCCAAGGCAGAATAGCGTTTCCCATAGATGAGGCTATTATGGAGGTATCTGAGGAGGACATCTGGCAAACACTGGCATCAGCCCAGCCAATGTGCAAGAAGGTGCAAAGGAAATATTTTGTTCCTCCTAAACAGTTGGACTTCCTGTTCTCTGACTCCTGGCTGAACTCACTGGTGGTTGATGTGGCAAGCCAATGGGCAAAAGCATCTCACCTTAAATCAAATAACGGGGACAAAGAACACAAAAGGCTAGACCAATTTGACAAGAAAATGTACTCCTCTGCCACCTTACAGCTCAGAAAAGCAAACTACTCGGCCCTTCTATCCAGTCACGATTTTGACAACTACTCCAAATTAGCTGAGCTTATGGAACACCTGCCAGACCCCAAGAAGCCTATCCTCAGGACATTCATCCATGAAGGTCTCACCATCGCCCACACTGCATTGCTCTCAGCAACTGATGCTGCTGATACTGCAGCAAGAGCAACTTCTACAGTTGTGGTCATGAGGAGAACATCATGGCTGCAGGGGTCCCAAAGGAACTCCAAACTAAGATGGAGGATTTCCCCTTAGACAAGCACAAGAGTTTTTGTGACCAACAGCGATGAGATTCTACACAGCAGCAAGAATTTGCACACCACATTGCGTACACTGGGAATGTACACACCACCATGCAAGCGGAGGTGTTACACCCCCTACAACAGAAATATGGGACTCATATTTCAACCGTCCTCAATATAGACCATACGAGTACAATTGCTCCAGACAGCGCACCCAGAAGAACCGCAAACAACAGCCATGCTTCTCTGATGGTAAGGCTCCTAAGCAGAAAATTTGAAACATTGGTCAAGGGCCTGCCCGACCTCCCCGATCATTTAGTGCAACAAAGCCAAAAACATCTATTCAACAACAGCTATGCCCATTTCTTCATCACTGGGTCTCAATAACATCAGAGCAGTGGGTCATAGAAAACATCCGTATGGGATACTCAATTCTGTTCACCTCCCTCTCCCCTACCCTGTCTCTCTTCAGGGACCCCTCTCATGAGATAACCCTCAAGCAAGAAATTGATTGACTTCTCCATCTAGGGGCTATAGAGGCAGTCCCCGAACCATACTGGGGAAGGGAGTTCTACTCAACTTATTTCCTAAACGAGAAACACATAGGGAGCTGGAGACCAATCCTAGACCTCTGCAAACTAAACATGTTCCTGTGAAAGCAGCGATTCAAGAAGGTCACACTGGCTTCAATCATCCCAGCACTGGACAGAGAGGACTGGTTTGCAGCCCTCGACCTATAAGACACATTTTCACATTGCAATACATCCTGCCCATAGTCGCTATCTGAGCGCTCACAGCCTATATTCGGTGTCAAGGGGTTGTGATCTTCCCATACCTAGACAACTATCTAATAAAGGGCCACTCCAGAATGGAAACCGCAGATATGATACTAAAGACCAAACAGCTTGTCAACCTCTTAGGTCTCCTAATAAACAAGCAGAAGTCAACCCTCTATCCAGTTCAAGACTTGGAATTCATAGGGGTCTGACTTGACTGCATCTCAGCCAGGGCATATCTGCCACAGCAAAGATTTGATATGCGACGCGACATAGTCACTACACCTCTCACCAGCCCCACTATGACAGTGTACACTGGCCTTCAACTCATGGGCCATATGGCGGCCACCACCTATGTGGTCCAATACGCGTGACTATACTTCCAAGCCCTGCAGCATTGGCTGGCATCTGTCTATATGTCATCATGGCACCCACTGCACAAAACAGTAGTTGAGCTCAGGCACGTGCTAGAATTCCTCAAATGGTGGACATCCCCCTACAATTTACTCACGGGGGTGCCCTTCTTTCAACCTGGGCCATAAGTCCAGATCACAACCGATGCTTCACTGGTAAGATGGGGCACACCTACAGCACCACACAGCACATGGCAAATGGTTACCACACAAAGCACTACTTCACATCAATCTTCTTAATGGGTAGCAGGTTTAAAACTAATAAAAGAAAGTTCTTCTTCACACAGCGTGTAGTCAACCTGTGGAACTCCTTGCCAGAGGAGGCTGTGAAGGCTAGGACTATAACAGAGTTTAAAGAGAAGCTAGATAATTTCATGGAGGTTAGGTCCATAAAAGGCTATTAGCCAGGGGATAGAATTGGTGTCCCTGGCCTCTGTTTGTCAGAGGCTGGAGAGGGATGGCAGGAGACAAATCGCTTGATCATTGTCTTTGGTCTGCCCTCTCTGGGGCATCTGGTGCTGGTCACTGTCGGCAGACAGGATACTGGGCTAGATGGACCTTTGGTCTAAACCAGTACGGCCGTTCTTATGTTCTTGAGCTAAGAGCTATCAGGAATGCACGCAGGCACTTTACCTTATCCATCACCATCAGAACCATCTGTATTCTTACGGACAACATTACTACTATGTTTTACATAAACAGACAGGGTGGAGCTCATTCCCGATCCCAATATGTGGAGGCGATCTGCCTTTGGAACTGGTGTGTCACACTAAAAGTAGCATACTTACCAGGGGCCAACAATACCATGGCAGATACTCTGAAATGCAACTTTGCCACGGATCACGAGTGGGAACTCCATCCACAGGTGTCAGATTCCATTTTTCGCAGGTAGGGTTATCCAACGACAAGCAACCACAATCTCTTTGCAACCACAAGCAACACCAAATGCCCTCGCTTTTGCTCCTGGGTGGGACGGGGAAAGGGATCCAGGGGAGATGCGTTCCTGATCCCATGGGACTAACTGATTTACTGTGCCTTCCCTCCAGTACGACTAATCCCCAGAATCCTTCACAAGATCTGCTCAGACACAGCTCAAGTCTTTCTAGTGGCCTCATCCTAGTCCAGACAGACCTGGTTCCCATACCTCCAGTACATGTGCATCAAGCCACCCACCCACTCCCTCACCAATGCAATCTCCTCCTCCATATGACCCTCGACTACTTACATGGCTTGAAGAGTGACAGCCTATCAGTGTTTTCCATTAAAGTGCACTTGGCAGCCATTACGACCTTTCACGACCACACTGAAGGGTCATCAGTGTTCGCACATCCTGTGACTTAAAGGCTTTCAGAATCTCTACTCACCTTGCAGAACACCCACACCCTCATGGGACCTGAACTTGATTCTCGAGGCCCTTATGAGACCCCCCCTTTGAACCTTTGGCCACATGCCCACTGCTACTCTTCACAATGAAGGTGCTTTTTCTAGTGGCCATCACTTCCGCAAGAAGAGCCTGAGAGTGAGAAGCCCTAACGGTGGGCCCACACTGCACAGTCTTCGATAAAGACAAAGTGATGCTGAGACCACATCCCGCCTTTCTACCTAAAGTCAGCACCTGCTTCCATATCAATGAGCCCTTAGTCTTACCTGCATTTTTTCCAAAGCCGCATGCATCTCCTGCACACACCATGCTTCACACCCTGGATGTCAGAAGGGCTTTGGCCTTTTACATCAACAGGACTCAGACATTTCGCAAGTCCCCACATCTGTTCATCGCTATTGTGAACTACTCCAGGGGCAGCCCAATTTGCACACAACGCATTTCCAAACTGATAGCGGGTTGCATCCTCCAGTGCCATGCCCTTGGCAACAAACTGCTAAAGACGGCACCAAGAGCACACTCCACCCGTACTACAGCAACATCCACGGCATTCCTTAATGGTGTGCCTCTCAAAGACATTTATCAGGCAGCCACCTGGTTATTGGACCACATGTTCTCAAAACATTACCCCATCATGCCTCAGCTAGTGGCAGACACATCAGTGGCTCCAGCTGGTCTATCTGCCACTACGAAGCAGTGACTCTGAGTCCCACCAGCCATAGCAAGCATTGCTTTGTGGTCACCTACAGTGGACCACCTATACGGACATCACCCGAAGAAGAAGAGGAAGTTACTCCCCTGGTGTAGTAACCATTGTTCTTCGAGGTGTGTGTCCCTGTAGGTGCTCTACAACCCTTCCTTCCTCCCTGCTACTTGGAGTCCAATTGCTCTGCAGTAGATGAGGAACTGAGGGGAGAGGGTTGGGCCATGCTCAACTGTCAAACTGCCAGCAGCACGAGTGCAGCCTGACTGCTAACTGCTATGAAAAATCTCCAATCCTGCGGCTCCAGAGATGACCCGTCACCTATAGTGAAGCACCTACAGGGACACGTACCTCGAAGAATAGTCATTATTGCATCGGGTGAGTAACTTCCTTTTCTTGGCTCTTGAATTTCAGGATGCCTATTTCCATATAGTCATCCATCCAACCTACAGGAAGCATATCAGATTCACGTTTCATCCAGTTATTACCAATATAGGGCTCTTCTGCTCTTTGGATTCCCCGCAGCATTGACAGTATTCACCAAGTGCTTGGCAGTAGGACAGATAAGAAAAATGGGACTTCACCTGGACAACTGGGTGAAAAGGGTAAAGCCAGAATGAGACCAAGAGTTCTAGATTTAATATTCTCCCTGTTTCAGCTATAGCTTGCTAATTCCACTCTGTCTGGAAGCCACTGAGGGTATGTCTACACTACAAAGTTAATTTGAACTAACAGCCGTTAGTTCGAATTAATTTTGATAGGTGCTACACAGGCAAACCGCTAGTTCGAAATTAATTCGAACTAGCGGAGTGCTTAATTCGAACTAGGTAAACCTCATTCTACGAGGACTAACGCCTAGTTCAAATTAAGTAGTTCGAATTAAGGGCTGTGTAGCCACTTAATTCAAACTAGTGGGAGGCTAGCCCTGCCCAGCTTGCCCTGGTGGCCACTCTGGGCACTACCAGGGAAACTCGTCTGCCCCCTCCCGGCCCCGGAGCCCTTAAAGGGGCACGGTCTGACTACAGTGCCCATGCCAGGTGCAAGCCTGCCAACACCCAGCCAGCAGACCCTGCACTTGGCACGGCACGAGCCAGCCACCTGCTGCCACCCAGCCGTCCGCCTCTTCCTGGGACCAGGCTGGCGGCTCCCAGGAGCCTGCCCGGGGCCGCAAGAGGCGGGCGCCCGCCTGGTCTAGTGCAGACATCATGGACCTCATCGAGGTTTGGGGGGAAGCCTCCAACGTCCACGACCTCCGCACTAGGCACAGGAAAGTGGCCGTCTAGGGCAGGATAGCTGCCAGCCTGGCCACCCAGGAGCAGGTTTGCATGAAAATCAAGGTGGTTGAGTGAGACCCCAACCCTGAGCCCTGAACATAAAAAACGTAAGAATGGCCATACTGGGTCAGACCAAAGGTCCATCTAGCCCAGTAGCCTGTCTGCCGACAGCGGCCAACACTAGGTACCCCGGAGGGGATGGACCGAAGACAATGACCAAGCCATTTGTCTCGTGCCATCCATCTCCAGCCTTCCACAAACAGAGGCCAGGGACACCATTTCTACCCCCTGGCTAATACCACTCTATGGACCCAACCTCCATGACTTTATCTAACTTCTCTTTAAACTCTGTTCTAGTTCTAGCCTTCACAGCCTCCTGCAGCAAGGAGTTCCACAGGTTGACTATTTGCTTTCTGAAGAAGAACTTTTGCTTATTAGTTTGAAGCCTGCTACCCATTAATTTCACTTGGTGTCCTCTAGTCCTTCTATTATGGGAACTAATGAAGAACTTTTCTTTATGCACCCTCTCTACACCACTCATGCTTTTATAGATCTCTATCATATCCCCCCCCCCCAGTTTCCTCTTTTCTAAGTTGAAAAGTCCCAGTCTCTTTAGCCTCTCTTCATATGGGACCTGTTCCAAACCCCTGATGATTTTAGTTGCCCTTTTCTGAACCTTTTCCAAGGCCAAAATATCTTTTCTGGGGTGAGGAGACCACATCTGTACACAGTACTGAAGATATGGCGTACCATAGTTTGATACTTCCCCTCCTCCTTCTTCCCCTGGCTTCCCCCTTCCAGCTCCCTCCTCCCAGGTTTCCTCCTCCTCTCTCCCACTCTCTGTCTTCCCCTCTCCCACCTCTTTTTGCCAGTCTCCCTGAGTTTTGTTCAATAAAGAGAGTTTCTATTTTTGAACACACATGTCCTTTATTTTGTACATCAGGAAGGGGGGCTAGGGAGGAGTAAGTGGAAGGAGGTGAGGGAGGAATGGGGTACAAGCCCGATGGGGAGGACTGGGGTGGCTCTGTGGGCTCCTCGGGGTGGAAGCTCTCCTGCAGCCCCCCGATTGACCCCCCCCCCGGATGGCAGCCTGCGGCAAGTGCAGCCGGGCTGATGGCCGAGTGCTGTGATGTGCCGAGTGTGGGCATTCAGGGCACTCCAAGCCAGGACTGCTTTGCTGTCCCTCATCGAGTTAGACAAGCGAGCGGGGAACCCCTGAGAACTGTCTGTCCGGGGTGGAGGTTGGGGTGGGAGTCGGGTCCCTTTAAGCACAGCCCTCGGCTAGCCTGAGACAGCAGCTCCACGCTTTAAGTCCTAATCTGATGCCCTGCCGGCACTGCTTCTGGCCAGCCTTAACCTCGGTTCAGGGTCCACTCAATGTGGACATGCTAGTTCGAATTAGCAAAATGCTAATTCAAACTAGTTTTTAGGTCTAGATGCACTAGTTCGAATTAGCTTAGTTCGAATTAACTAATTTGAATTAAATTAGTTCGAATTAGTGCTGTAGTGTAGACATACCCTGAGTTCTGGGAATTGTGTCACCAACATGCAGTGACTCCATTGTCCCTTAAAAAACAACAAATGGTCTGGTAGCACTTTAAAGACTAACAAAACAAGTAGATGGTATCATGAGCTTTCATGGGAGCAGCCCACTTCTACAGCTAGCTGGTCATCTGAAGAAGTGGGCTGTGCCCACGAAAGCTCATGATACCATCTACTTGTTTTGTTAGGCTTTCAAGTGCTACCATACTATGTGTTGTTTTTTAAGTTTATCCTGTACAGACTAACTCAGCTACCCCTCTGAATCCATTGGCCCTGTATTTTTCAGAGGTCAACAATGTCCTTAACAGATTTTGTAAGCAGAAGTGTAGTAACACCCATAAGTGGTCACTGCAGAAATCCACTGAGACCCGATATTCTGATTTCTTCATTGAAGAGAACACTGAAATCTTCTGCTCAGCATGTGGGGAATGATCCCAGGATCTCACTGGATGTTTTTCTCCTTCAATGATCTGAAGGTCTCCACTTCTGTGCCTTTTCTTCAATCCCTCATCTCCTTAAGATGTATCCAAGAGCAGATGAGAGAAAGCTATTGTTCTCATGAGAGCTCCATATTGGTCAAGGCAATTTTGACTGTTAGTCCTACTCTCGCTGTGCAGGCAGCATCCCATTTGCCTTCTCTCTTGCCTGGATACAGTGTGCCACTTTGTCACCACCTGTCCACCTGGGACTTTCATGTGATCCTTTTGTCTCTCACAGAGGCTTCTTTCAAACCTCTGTCCAAATGCTCTTCATATCACCTTACCAACAAGATGGTCTTCTTATCTCAGCCCAGAGAGTCAGCAAGTGTCATACACATAATTTCACAGGGATGAAACGATGATGAGACCACTCCACATGCATTATCAAAGTATACTCAGAATTCCCCAGGAATTAGTCAATCACCTCAGCACGTTTCCCTCAGAAACCTCACTCTTTTATAGAAGAAAAGAACATTCACATGTGAAATGTTTCCAGAGCTCTTCATTACTTCCTAGACGGGACTACACCCCTTCTGTCTCTCTCCTTTCTCTTTGTAGACCTACCAGGTGTATCAATACGGCAGATGGTCTGCTCATAGAGACTCTTCAGTTAATCTCCACCTGTTCCCAGCTGTCCCTCTGGATGTGAGAGTACACTCCACTGGAGCACAGCTGATGTGGCCAGCATGCTTCAGAAAGGTGCCAACCATGGAGATTTGTAAGCTAGCTCTGTGGCTCTAACATAAGAATGGCCATACTGGGTCAGACCAAAGGTCCATCCAGTCCACTATCCTGTCTGCTGACAGTGGCCAATGCCAGATGCCCCAGAGGGAGTGAACACAACAGGTAAACATCATGTGATCCATCTCCTGTCATCTGTTTCCAGACAAACAGAGGCCAAGGACACCATTCCTATCCATCCAGGCTAATAGCTATTGATGGACCTAACCGCCATGAATCTATCTAGCTCTTTTTTGAACCTTGTTAAAGTTCTAGCCTTCACCACATCCTCTGGCAAGGAGTTCCACAGATTGACTGTGCGCTGAGCGAAGAAAAACTTCCTTTTGTTTGTTTTAAACCTGCTACCTATTAATTTCACTTGGTAACTCCTATATCTTATATTATGAGAACAAGTAAATAACTTTTCCTTATTCACTTTTTGCACACCAGTCATAATTTTATAGACCTCTCTCATATCCCCCCTTAGTCTCCTCTTTTCTAAGCTGAAAAGTCCAAGTCTTTTTAATCTTGCTTCATATAGGATCCGTTCAAAGTCCCTAATCATTTTTGTTGCCCTTCTCTGAACCTTTTCCAACGCCAATATGACTTTGTTGAGATGAGGCGACCACATCTGTAGGCAGTATTCAAGATGCGGATGTACCATGATTTTATATAGAGGCAATAAGATATTCTCGGGTATGTCTACACTAGAAAGTTAGTTCGAACTAACGGACGTTAGTTCGAACTAACTTTCCTATGCGCTACACTAGCGCTCCGCTAGTTCGAATTTGAATCGAACTAGCGGAGCGCTTAGTTCGAACTAGGTAAACCTCATTTTACGAGGACTAACGCCTAGTTCGAACTAGCTAGTTCGAACTAAGGGCTGTGTAGCCCTTTAGTTCGAACTAGTGGGAGGCTAGCCCTCCCCAGGTTTCCCTGGTGGCCACTCTGGCCAACACCAGGGAAACTCTATGCCCCCCTCCCGGCCCCGGACCCCTTAAAGGGGCACGGGCTGGCTACGGTGCCCGTGCCAGGTGCAAGCCTGCCAGCACCCAGCTAGCAGACCCTGCACCTGGCACGGCACAGAGCCACCCACCCGATGCCCCCCAGCCCACCCCCTCTTGCCGGGACCAGGCTGGCGGCTCCCGGGAGCTTGCCCTGGACCGCAAGAGGCGGGCACCTTCCTGGGCTAGTGCGGACATCGTGGACCTCGTCCACGATCTCCGCACTAGGCACAGGAAAGTGGCCGTCTAGGGCAGGAGAGCTGCCAGCCTGGCCACCCAGGACCAGGTGTGAATGAAAATCAAGGGGGTCCACTGAGACCCCCGACACTGAGCCCTGAGCTTACAATGGCCGTCCTGGGTCAGACCAAAGGTCCATCTAGCCCAGTAGCCTGTCTGCCCACAGCGGCCAACCCTAGGGACCCTGGAGGGGATGGACCGAAGACAATGACCAAGCCATTTGTCTCGTGCCATCCCTCTCCAGCCTTCCACAAACTTTGGGCAGGGACACCACTCCTACCCTCTGGCTAATAGGACTCCATGGACCCAACCTCCATGACTTGATCTCACTTCCCTTTAAACTCTGTTCTAGTTCTAGCCTTCACAGCCTCCTGCAGCAAGGAGTTCCACAGGTTAACTATTTGCTTTGTCAAGAACAACTTTCTCTTACTAGTTTCAAGCCTGCTACCCATTCCTTTCCTTTGGTGTCCTCTAGTCCTTCTTTATGGGAACTCAGGAAGAACTTTTCTGAATGCACCCTCTCCACCCAACCCCTGCTTTTACAGACCTCTATCCTGTCCCCCCTCCGTCTCCTCTTTTCTAAGCTGAACAGTCCCAGTCTCTGTACCTCTTTTCATCTGGGACCTGTTCCCAACCCCTGATCATGTTAGTTGCCCTCCCCTCTCCCAGCCTTTCTCTTCCCCTCTCCCACCTCCTTTTCCCAGTCTCCCCCAGTTTTGTTCAATAAAGACAGAGTCAATGTTGGAAGAAACGTTATCTTTATTTTGTACATCAATAAGAAGGGGGGCTAGGGAAGGGCAAGTGGAAGGAGGTGAGGGAGGAATGGGGTACGAGCCCCCGATGGGGAGGACTGGGCTGGCTCTGCGGGCTTCTGGGGGTGGAAGCTCTCCTGCAGCCCCCCAATTACTCCCTCTCCCCAGATGGCAGCCTGCGGCAAGTGCAGCCGGGCTGATGGCCGAGTGGTGTGATGTGCCCAGTGTGGGCACTCAGGGCACTCCAAGCCAGAACTTCTTTGCAAGTGGGGCACCCCTTAGAACTGTGTGTCCGGGGTGGGGGTCGGGACCCTTTAAGCGCAGCCCTCGGCTAGCCTGAGACAGTATCTCCATGCTCTAAGTCCTCCTTTTATGCCCTGCCGGCACTGCTTCCGGCCATCATTAAGCCCTGTTCAGAGTCCACTCAATGTGGACTTACTAGTTCGAACTAGCAAAACGCTAGTTCGAACTAGTTTTTAGTTCTAGATGCGTTAGTTCGAACTAGCTTAGTTCGAATTAACTAATTCGAACTAAGTTAGTTCGAACTAGCGCTGTAGTGTAGACGTACCCCTCTTTCTTATTCTCTATCCCTTTTTTAATGACTCCTAACATTGTTTGCTTTATTGACTGCGCTGCGCACTGAGTGGATGTTTTCAGAGAACTATTCACAGTGACTTCAAGATCTCTTTCTTGAATAGTTATAGCTAAATTAGTCCCCATAATATTGCATGTATAGTTGGGATTATTTTTTTTCCAATATGCATTACTTTACATCTATCAACATTAAATTTCATTTGCCATTTTGTTGCCCAATCACTTAGTTTAGTGAGATCTTTTTGACGCTCTTCACAGTCTGCTTTGTTCTTAACTAACTTGAACAGTTTAGTATCATCTGCAAATTTTACCACCTCACTATTTACCCCTTTCTCCAGATCATTTATACATAGGGGCTGTGTCTACATTAGCATCCCTTTTCCGGAAAGGGATGCCAATGAAACACTTCGGAATTGCAAATCCGCGGGGGATTTAAATATCCCCCGCGGCATTTGCATTTACATGGCTGCCGCTTTTTTCCGGCTCGGGGTTTTTGCCGGAGAAAAGCGCCAGTGTAGACGCGATTCTCCGGAAAATAAGCCCTTTTCCGGAAGATCCCTTATTCCTACTTTCAAGTATACTACATCCACTGGATTCCTCTTGTCCACGTTTGTTGACCCCTTCAAACAACTCTAGCAGATTAGTAAGGCATGATTTCCCTTTACAGAGACCATGTTGACTTTTCCCCCAACAAATTATGTTCATCCATGTGTCTGACAATTTTATTCTTTACTATAGTTTCAACTAATTTGCCTGGTACTGACATTAGTCTTACTGGTCTGTAATACCAGGATCACCTGTAGAGCTCTTTTTAATATTGGCGTCACATTAGTTATCTTCCAATCATTAGGTACAGAAATTGATTTAAAGGATAGGTTGCAAACCACAGTTAATAGTTCCGTAATTTTACATTTGAGTTCTTTCAGAACTCTTGGATGAATGCCATCTGGTCCTGGTGACTTGTTACTGTTAAGTTTATTAATTTGTTCCAAAGCCTCCTCTAATGACACCTCAATCTGGGACATTTCCCAATTTGTCACCTAAAAAGAATGGCTCAGGTTTGGGAATCTCCCTCATGTCCTCAGCCATGAAGACTGAAGCAAAAAATTAATTTAGCTTCTCTGCTATGACTTTATCGTCTTTGAGTGCTCCTTTAGCAACTCGATTGTCCAAGGGGCCCACAGGTTGTTTAGCAGGCTTCCTGCTTCTGATGTACTTAAAAAAAACCCTTAGGAGTAAGCTACTGCCATCTGTTAAATGTTACACACTTGACTTGGCTGCAGAGGCAGGCACCACGTTTGGAGGCGTAGTGCTTCATTCTTTATCTGAACAGTAGGGCAGATCCTCCTCAGACTCACCCTCTGGAAGAGGTGGCTGCTTGCTGGTCACCCAGTAGGATGCACAGTGGCACATACTCCAAGAAGAAAACAGCTACTTACTACAGGCTATCCTCACTATAAGTCCAAGATACGTTCTAAAAAAACTTGGACTTAACAGTGAAACAACTTAAAGTGGGGATTTTTCCCCCCATGGCTGACTTTCATTTGTACACATTTTTTTTTCATGACTTAAGAGTGGGGAACGGGAAGACTTATAACATATCAGTTCCTACAAGCATCAATGACTTTAATGTGGACCAGATGTATACTGGGGTGACTTATAGTGAGGGGATGCCCTGTACAGTAACTATGGTTCTGTGAGATGTTGTCAGTGTGGCTCTTTCAACCCATCTTCCATCCCTGCTTTCAGACTCCGGAACTGCATGGGCTTTGAGCTGTGTGGGGGCGGAGGGAGGGCCATGGCTGCCTTGCTCTTTCTGGCTTTGTATAGGAGCACAAGGAGGCTCAGGACAAATGCACGGCTCCCACAAGCACTGCTAGTGAAAATAATCCAGTCTGGCATGCATGAGCTCACCACTCTAGGATCCACAGTGACTACAGTACCTCAGAGCTTCCAGCCTGTCTTGATTCTGTATCAGAACTGTTTCACTGTCCGAGTAAGGGGCTAGGAGCCAGGAACCCCTGAGCTTTACTCCTGGTTCTACTCCTGGGTTGGTATGTGGACATTGGCAGGTTACTTCAACCCCTTGCCTTAGGCTCCTCTTCTATAAAGTAGGAGAAAATATACTTACTTCACGGCAAGGCTGGAGGGGTTAATTCGTTAGCTTAATAATTATACAATGCCTTGAAATTCTAAAGGTAGGCTACTGGTGTGCTGTGACCAGTATCTATCATCAATATTGTCTCATTATTTATTTGTACTCCCCCATCTGTCTATATCCAGCTGTTGCTTCTTGTATTATATTTAGATTATAAACTTCTAGGGGAGGGACCGTCCTTTTGTTCTGAGGCTACGTCTACGCTGCAGAGATTCTGCACAAAACCAGCTGTTTTGTCCACACCTCAAATGCATTTTTGTGCAAGAAAATTTACAATGAATTGACAGAACAGAGGGGTTTTTGCAGTGTAGGTATTCCTCTTTCTACGAAAAATAACTTCTTTTTGCGCAAGAATTATTGCACAAAAACAGCCTATTGAAAGAAGCACAAGTGCTCTGGTGGCCATTCTGTTCATGGCAATCAGAGCTTTCTTGCGAGAGAGTGTCCGTGCAGTCTGGATGCTCTCTTGTGCAAAAGCACATCGCTTTTCCGATGCGCTTTTGCAGTGTGGACACGCTCTTGTGCAAGAAGTTTTTGCAGAAGATCTCTTCTGCATAAAGCTTCTTGTGCAAGAAGCCTGCAGTGTAGATGTAGCCTAGCACAACAGGGCCCTGGTTCATGACTAGGTTCCATAGGCAACTACAGCAATACAAATCAAAAGTAATAGTAAAAACCTAAAAACAATAGAATGTCACTAATTCAGGTCAAAGCCAGCAGTTTAGACAAATACTGCACTTTTCTCTTCTTCTCAGCAAAGATTTAAAAGCAGAGAAATGCAAAGTCTCATATTACAATGGGGGAGTATTTTTTATAAACGATAACTCTACTCCATTTGTCAAATAAATTAGTACAGCACCTTCTGTGACGTAGTAATCAGAGTAATAGAATTTACATCCAGAAGGATCAGAGCTCCTGCTTCACACAGGCTAGTGTAGTAAGACAAAGGCCTAAAACATAAGCCCATGTAGCACAGGCCTGGTCTGGGGCCAAGCTAACAACAGACAAAACATGGCTAACATAAAGCAAAGCTAAGCCATGAGCAAGAGGCAGGCCCCAGCTCACAGAACTTGGCATGAACAGGACTGAGAGTGCAAAACACTAATTGGCAATAGGCCCAGGTGTAGAACAGTAATATGTACTGGTCATAAGTTGAAAGCGCACGGTACCACCAACTCATTAAAAAAAGATAGTACCCACTCCGCACAGATACCAACCCAGATTGAGGAAAAGGTCTAAAATGACAGCATGATGGATAGAGATGATCTAATCAAACCATGAAGAACAGGGAGGTGGATGGTATCTAAGAAGCGGAAGAGGGTAGTAACCTGATGTCAGAGGGTGACAGCCTCATACATCAGCAGTGACATGTAAATTGTTTGTACCTGTATATAAAGTGGTGCTTAGGGGGCAATGGACATTTCCCACAGATTGAGTCATTCCATTGTTACAGGATACATATGTGTAGGGGTTCACTTAACAATAAACCTGGCCTGGCACCTTCGATCCTTATCTGGCTTGTGGTCCTTGAGGGCTCTCTTGGGATCTGCTGTGGAGACTAAGTGCACAAGTCGACATGACACATCACTGAGCACGCACACAAGCAGCCTTCTGGTTATCATCATCAACGGAGCCAGAGACCTGTGAGGACACCTTGGCAGTAAATCCCAGCCCCCTCCTAAATAACTGTAATGTCAGCAGCTCCCGCAGGCGAAGCAGCTGTGTGACTCCAGAGCCATAACAGCAGGTATAGCAGGCAAAGGGAGGCAATGCCTTCCCAGGGACTTAGCACTCAACCTCTCCCCTCATCCTGTCCCTATTCTGAACGTTTCTGAAGGAGCCCATAGCAAGCTGCTGTAGCTCTTCAGAAGTGGATCTGTTAACTTAAGAATGAAAAGCCTTCCAGCTTGCCAGATCTATTAGCATAGCATTGAACCTGTGAAAGAGCCATTAAGTGGTAATGAAACCATTTAACAGGCATGTGCTAACCCTGAATTTACTGCCAAAAACAGTTGTGCATTACTATGTCTACAGGATCTTAGTTTAAATTTTGCTTTAAATATTTCATTAGTTTGTTGCTGAAGATTATGAAATCACATCTCTAAAAAATCCTTAAATAGATATTTAGATGCACAATCTGAGTAGTCAGCTTTAGCCTTAAATGTTTTGCTCTTCAACCAGACAGTTTTTAAAATAAATTCTTCAAAAGACCACTTATCTAAAATACATTTTAATTTTAATTACTGTAGTACAAAAGCTTGCTTCTAAAGTCTTCCTGTCCTTTCTATCCATCCCCACTTTCCTTTTACCTCCGTGTAAAAGAGAGCCCTTCAAAGGACAATATTCCTTTGGAGTTTCCCTTTTACTTCTGACTATTTGATGAACTAGTTTTAAGAGGACTCCCCCCCAAATCAGTACCTTACTAAGATATAAAATCCTTTTATATGCCTAAAATCTTTGTAAATGTATTTTTAACATAAACATAGAGTGACATTTCATAAACATGACTTGTTATGAAAATCACACAAAATAAATTAGTGTTTCCTTTTTCTAAAAGCAATGAACTTTGTTATGAACATACAAAACCACACTCACTGATTAATTAAAATCAATGTCTTTGTTTCAGTTAATTTAAATATACAGTAATCTGGAGTGATTAGTTTATGAAGTTTTAAGAGTATATTGAAAATATAAAGTCAGCTTAGAAATACTGATTTAAAATGTAAAACAGAAAAGAGCTACATCATGTTTTCCATAATATTTCATGTGTATTCCCTAGGACAACTGACTTTCCCTTGCTACAAAGTTTTTGCAAATAAATCTCAGACAAATTTCAGGGCATATAAAAACCAATAAGGAGTCTGGTGGCACTTTAAAGACTAACAATCTGTGACTGACATTTTTTATTCCCAAATTTGATGCTTTTAATTAGGTACCTTCTGCATGTCCAGCCTTCACAATTGGTCATGCAATACAAAACATTCCATTTTATTTAGAAAGAAATGTTGCAGATGTCACTTGCTACATTTGGGCTCAGGGATTTGGCTAGAATAGGTGAGCAGCGAAGGGAGGGAGACAGCGGGGAAGGGGTGGGATGTAGGCAGAGCAGTGGGATATGGGGTTGGGGAACAGACTGGGGAGCTTGACTCCCTAAGCAACAGCTTCACCCACTGCCCATGTTCAGGACCTGTCAGGAGAGTGAATAGCCTTCAAGGATTTTTTTATTTTATTTGAAGCTTAAGCAATCAAGCTGCTTGTAGCATTCAGCATAGCTCTGGGATCTCATAGAACCAACATTTCAAAAACACAAACATTTCTGTTTTCTAAGTCGACCCTTTCCCAACCGCATTGGTGAATTACATCTCCGTACTGTCCTATCAGCACCCTACATGACAGGGTTCAGCCCTTATCATTGTAGGTTCTGAATGCCTTATGATCAGGAGTGAAAGTAACTTAAGTTTCTTACAGATGCTGTCATGGTGCACCCTCCCTGGGGAGCAGGGGGGCCTTAGGACAGGCAGATAGGGAAGGTGAGATACCTGTCAGAAATGTAAATGTGGGGTGGGAGTGGGGAATCATGGCAAAAGGTTTGGGATGTGTGGGGTAGCAGGAGTCAAGGTTGTGGTGGGTATGAAGAGGGGCTCAGGGTAGGGGGCTGGAAGTGTGGGGTGCAGGATTCAGGGTAAGGATGTTAACTAATGACTAATTTACTAGTCAAACAAGTCAACGGAATTTCCATCAACTACTTGACTAGTCGACAGGCACTTCCACATTCCTCCTTTGAAATGTACAAGAGCCCCCACTGGGGTTCTTGTACATTTCAAAGGAGGAATGTGGAACTCCATGTGAAGCCCGGGGCCAGTGGGAAGTCCCGCTGACTCCGGGCTGCATGTGGGTGCTTATCCTTTGAAATGCACAAGAGCCTCTGGGGGCTCTTGTACATTTCAAAGCAGAAGCACCCACATGGAGCCTGGAGTCAGTGGGACTTCCCACTGGCCCCGGGCTGCACACGGCGTGCCAGCATTGAAATGTACAAGAGTCACCAGTGGGGGCTCTTGTGCATTTTAAAGCTGAAGAGCCCTCATGTAGCCTAGGGTCAGCAGGGGACTCACAGTCCCCTGTTAACCCGGGATCCATGCTGCGCTGCTGCTTTGAATTGCCATGAGGAGCCCAGGGTCAGCTGGGAGCCCCTCTAGCTGACCCTGGCTCCGCATGGCATTCCCCAGAACCCAGGGTCAACTGGACTCCCCAGCTGACTCCAGGTTCTGCAGAAATGCCGCAGGGAGCCAGAAGTGAGCCCCAGCTAACCCCAGGCTCCATGCGACGCTGCTGCTTTGTAACACTGCGGTGGTGTTTCAAAGGGGCAGCATCGCACAGTTGATCCCAGGCTCTGTGTCGTGCTGCCCCTTTGAAATGGTGCTGTGGCATTTCAAATGGGCAGCACCACATGGAGCCCAGGAACAGCCCATGTAGCACTGACCCATTGAAACGCTGGCACAGCGTTTCAAAGCAGCAGCACCACACAGAGCCCAGGTATGGGCTCCGTGCAGTGCTGCTGCTTTGAAGTACCTTCTCCCCCACACTTGCTGCCTCTATATCATAGAGGCAGCAAGTGGGGGGGAGGGGGAAATCAACTAGTCGACTTGACTATTCGATAAGCGTTTGCTTATCGGATAGTTGACTAGTCCTTAACATCTTTAATGCAGGGCAGGGGGCTGGAGAGGGTAAGGGGGTAAGGGTGTCATTTCAGGGGGTGCTGCAGCAGCACATACCAGTCCTTGTTTGTTGCTTTTCTTCTCCTTCCTGCTTCCTCTGACTCTCAGGAAGCAAGGGAAAGTGCAGAGCCTGCTGCATTCTTTAGGCTCCTGACTGCCCAGAATGTGTGGCTGAAACTCTCCTTACCCCTGAAATGGCAGCGGAGGTGAGGGGGCTCCAGGCTAGGTGTGCCCCCAGCCAGCCCCTTTAACCTGCCTCACTGCCAGCTGCTGAGTGCGGCAGCCAGAAGGAAGCCCCAGGAGCCAGGCTGGGAGTGCTCTGCCCTCCCTCTGCAGCTAAGTGCCCCAGACAGCCAGCTTTGTGCAGGAGCACCACCCCGGCTTTCACCACTGCTTATAATTATTATGGCATGTAACCTCCCCACCGCCTCTGAGGCAGTGCTGTTGTCCCCATTGTAGAAAAAGACATTCAAGTCACACAGACAGTCTGCCGGAGCGCCAGAAATTGAACCCACAGTTCCAGCGTCTAGCTGCACAAACTGTAACCACAAACCCATCGCTGTCTGTCCAAAAATAGCTCAGAGGCTACTTTCCAGTAACTCCCTCTGGGTATGTCTACACTACCCTGCTAATTCGAACTAGCGGGGGTAATGTAGTCATCCGCAGTTGCAAATGAAGCCCGGGATTTGAATTTCCCGGGCTTCATTTGCATGAAGCCGGCCGGCGCCATTTTTAAATGCCGGCTAGTTCGAACCCCGTGCCGCGCAGCTACACGCGGCACGGACTAGCTAGCTCGGATTAGGCTTCTAATCCAAACTAGCTGTACTCCTCGTTGAGGAGGATTAGAAGCCTAATCCGAGCTAGCTACTCCGTGCCGCGTGTAGCCGCGTGGCACAGGGTTCGAGCTAGCCGGCATTTAAAAATGGCGCCGGCCGGCTTCATGCAAATGAAGCCCGGGAAATTCAAATCCCAGGCTTCATTTGCAACTGTGGATGACTACATTACCCCCGCTAGTTCGAACTAGCGGGGTAGTGTAGACATACCCTCTCTGGGAGTATCTCTTCTGCATAATCTCACTTGTGTGATGGGCCCCCTCACTACACAGCTAGGGAAAACTGCTGCAAAGCAATGTCAGGGTTAATATAAATGCCTGCTCCTGCCCCCACAGAACAGTCACAAACAGCTCGCCTCCTCTGCTAAATCCTGTTCCATGTGAGTAGGACTCCCACTTCCTTGACTAATAAAGCCAACCCCCCTGCTTCTAACTCCTCCCAGCCACATCCTCTCAATCTGTCTGAACTAAGAGCCAGGGCCACAGTGTGCATCTCACCATGGCCTCAGGCTTGTATTTTGTAGCTGCCCCTTAAGGAGTAGTACAGTTTGGGTTCTTGCTAATGAGATGCACCAGCCAAAGAAAACAAAGTGTTTATCAATGGTGGGAACTACATCCGAGACCCCTGCACACAGGCGGCTGCACAACCACTGCTAAGCCACCCACCACCTGCTGACGCTTACTTGCTCTCTTTGGTCATCTCTGGGGCAGCTGGTATTGGCCACTGTGGGCAGACAGGATACTGAGCTGGATGGACCTTTGGTCTGACCCACTCTGGCCTTCTTATGTCAGGTTGTCTCGATCATTTTTAAAATTGTGATTGGATATTCACATCCTTTGGCAGCCCAAATCAGAAGGCAAAAATCCCTTATGGGAAATACTATCTGCTAAAGTCCTGTATAGTACTTTCCAAAGGTGCTGACTTCTGCTAAAATGGTGTCTTGCTCTTTACATCACCCTCAATAAACAGCACATCCACCATCCTTTCCCAAAGGCGTTTAGCCAGCTGCTAGCAAGGGGTCAGGTGGAGGTTAGACTCGGTCAGTCCCTTTGTATAGAACCACCCCTAACACCACATGGCAAGAGAACCTCAAAATAGCTTACCTATATCTGAGAGTGTTTGTGCATCCATCTGTGAGTCTGTTTGTTTAAGAACTCCTCCTAAATGGTAAGAGCTAGGATCACCAAATTTGGTCTGTAGCTTCCTCCTATCATAACTTACAGCCAAGGTCAGGGTTTGGTTGTGCCATGACAATGGAATGTGTGTGGAATACAGTTAGTTCTCATCAAATGAAAAGGGAAGAGTGTAATAGCAGGGATGGTTATACTCACAATGACCACAGGGGGCAACAAGGACAGAGGACAGTTATACCCTGGGATGACCACAGGGAGGGCAGAAAGCACCGCAACTCCAGGAAGCAGCTGCTGACCAGCAGCACAGCCCTCACCACCCTGGCCTGCCCTGGGGAACAGCTGGCAGGCAGTGTAGGCCCTACCACCTTGGACTTGCCTTGGGAAGAAGCTAGTAGGCATGCCTACCCTCTGAGCTCCCTTGTCCTTTTCCTTGAGTTCCCTCACACCCCCTGCCTCGATTTTTGCACCATCCCATCCTGAGTCTCTCCTCATCCCAAGCCTGACTCCTGCAACCACTTCACCCCTAGACCCTCTGCACCCCCAACCCAGACTCCGACACCCCCCACATTCCCAATGTCCTTTCCTAAGCCCCCCACCTCCCCAATCCCCTGCTCAGCCTCCTGCACCTCCGATCCCAGCCCCTGCCCTGACAGACCCAAGCAACAGTGTGTAAGGCTTTAAACATGAAGATTTATCTGGCATTACTCGGGTCCTTAACTCAAACAAGTTTTGTTTTTCTTCATTTAAATCATTGTTCTGGGGTGGAGCTGGGGATGAGGGGTTCACTATGCAGGCTACCCCTGGTGAGAGGACAACCCTATCCTTCTCTCACCCCAGCACCTTGGGGCCAAGTCAGAAGCACCTGTCCATGGTAGCTATGGCTGCAGCAGGCACAGCTGGGGGAGGGATGAAAGTCCCCTGACCTGAGAACAGACAGACTCACAAACTCTCTGAGATTATATATATATATATATATATACACACACACACACACAGTAGATTGCTGACCCTTTCTTCACTCCTGCCCTCTGCTGGCCCAATGGTATTATTGCTGTCCAGGTATCATCTCTGGCCACTTGCTGCCCCCTGTGGTCATTCTAGAGTATAACTGTCCTTCCTATCAGACCCTTCCCTTTCCATTCTAGGAGAAACAATCAAATTCCACCGTGTTGTCCTGGCAGGACCAAACCCATATCTTGCTTTAAGTTATGATAAGAGGAAGCTGCCTACAAATTAGGTGGCCCTAGCTCTTACTGTTTAGGAGGAGTTCTCGAATCAATGGACTCACAGGTGGACAGAGTAAGATATATAGCCCCGGAAAACTGCTGTGAGGTCAATAGTATTTTCTTTTTAGTAAACGGTTAAACTGGAGCACAGAGAAATGACTGGGCCCTGGTTCAAAAGTTAAGCTCTGATTATAGCATTGGGAATAAAACTCAAGAAGCCTAATGCCCAGTCACATCTATCCTGCCTAGCTGGGTTTTCACTTCAGCCTTTGAATTCTCCCATCAACATGTATCAAACGCTTGATTTGTCCATTGTTTGGGGGAAGTATTTGGCTCAGGCACAATTATTTCTTATTTTCATTACACCTTGTGAAATTCAACAGCTAGGGTTTACTACTTCCAGGAGCCTTCCCTGAGGGCCTTCTGTGGCCCTGTCCATGGATAATGCTTTTAAAGCTATTTCCCATTTATTTAAACAAAAGTATTTTAAAATTAGGCTGTGGCCCACACACCGTAAATCAGGCCCTGAAGAGAGAAAGGTGGGGCTGGAGCTGACAACAAAGGAGCCTCATTTTCAGATCACTTGTTTTGCAGCACAGCCTGCAGCTGAATTTATGGCAGCTGATTTTATGTAACGTCCTCAGTGTTGGAGGAGCACGGGCCAGTGGGGAGCTGCTGTCGTTCAGAGGCTCTGATCATGTGCAGTCCTGTCTGCAGTGGAGCCCAGCACTTGCCACGCTGTGCAGCATTGCCTGGGGCCTTCAGCAAGCACAGGGTCTCATAGCTGCACCTGGTACATTAATGATAACTAACTGGCCAGTCTATACTGCTGCTTGACTTGGGTCACTCAGGGGTGTGAAAAAGCCCCCCAAGCAACACAAGTTTTGTGCTGTCACATTGGAGCTAAGTTGCTGAGGTAGAGCAGCGGTATTGCTGGGGGCACACACACCTTGTCACAGGGCCACCTTCACTAGCTGTGCGGCAGCAGCCCAGCTGTGCCAATGAAGCACTGCAGCGTAGCCTTGCCCTGAGGAAGGCTGTGCAAACACTTTCCTGCCAAGGCTAATATTTACTGCACCGCAGCTCTCTCTTGACAGAGACAGGGCAGACTCAATGCACTAACCACACACACGCACCTGGACAACATGGACATTATTAACCTAAAGGAAACAGCCCAGCATCAGTTAGTGTCAATTTTCAAAGAACCCAACTGCCAATACCACCATTTCCTCACATTGGTACTGACCCTAACAAGCCATGTCTGCTCCTCCAACAGAAGGGCCAGGGACCTCCCCTCCAAATCAGCAGCCCACAAGCCCATTTCCCTTTCTCGTCTGCACAACTGGCAGATTTTTCCCTTCTGCTCATTCCCCTGCTCTGCGCACACAGAGTGGCTCTCACCAGTTGGCCTGTTTGATTTGAAGGCAGGAGTGTCAATAACAGGATGTTGACCCCTGCCCCATGCGGCCCAAAGGCTGGGTCTGTCACACCTGCCAGACTTGAGTCCAGCCTAAGCAAGGAGGGAAACTGCTCCTCAGTCAGATTACTGTCTCTAGCAAGTAAGTGCCTGGGTGACTACAGGCTTCTGGGGCAGCCTGTTTGGGGAGCTCCCAGTCATTCACCAAGAGCTGACAGCTCTACGTTCCTGCATTGTCAGGTTAGAGTTTGACAAGTCCTTCACCGTCAGGGCCACTGGTTTCCCTGTGGTGCTATGACAGCGTAGCTCCTGTCCCTTCCTGGGCCAGTGGTAAAACTCAGATGAATGTGCAGTGCTGAGACTATATTCATGACAAGAGACCCAAGCAGATGCTCCACTGCCTCAGGGCCAGCAGCTGTTCAGATGCCTGGTGTGCTCCATTGCACATAATAGGCAGAAGAAAACAAGCTCTTACTGCTCCTACAGGGGGGATGCTGATTTAAGAGAAATTAAATGACAAAACATTTTAAATTATTCCACACCCCCTTGATTTGGCAGTAATTCTGGCAGTGAACATGTGGTTCCCCCTGTGACCAAAAGAGCTGCAGTGATTCTGGGATGCGCAAGCAGGAATCTGGGAGAGAGGTTATTTCATTTCTGGTATTAGGCACTGGTGCAACCTCTGCTGGAATAGTGTGTCCAGTGCTGGTTTTCCCAAATCTAGAAAGATGTTGATAAATTGGAGAGTTCAGGGAAGAGCCACAAAAGAATGATTAGAGAGTCACAAAGCATGTCTTCTCATGCTGGGCTACATGGAAAAGGTCGCTTAGTGCATAGAGTATCTACATGGAGAATACTGATTTAAGAATAGGCTCTTCAATGCAGCAGAGAAAGAGCTAACATGGCTGGAAGTTGAAGCTAGGCAAACAGACTAGAAGTAATGCATGCATTTTTAAAGGGAAGAGTAGTTAGCCATGGGAACAACATACCAAGGGTCAATGTGGATTCTCCATCACTGAGTGTTTTTAAATCAAGGTCACACGATTTTCTAAAATCTGCTCTAGTGATTATTTTGGGGCTATTCTGTGGCCGGTTCTATACAGAACATTCAATTAGATAATCACAAGAGACCTTCTGGCCTAGAAATCTCTGAATCTTTCATCTGCAGCCATGAGCCATTGACAAACCTCAGGAACAGATGCTGCAGGTTAATCCATTCTCCTCTCTGCAGAGGACTCAGGATGCAGCTTCCTGCTGGCTACAGCAGCATTTTTAGTTCAGCCAGACTTATACATTTCCCCTTTTTGTTTGTAATAAATATAGCCCTGCAAATCTGTGGATATCCTCTGGCCGTTCTTGCAGATTGGGGATGGATACAGATCCAAATTTTGTATCTAAAGCTGAAGATTTTCAGGGCTATCTGCTTTGTATCCACAGATCATTTTTGCAGATCGGATGCAAACTAAAATTTTGTATCTATACAGAGCTCTCCTAATTAAGGCAGGTGGTAAGGCAGCAGCACTGGGGCTCTGTTTGCTTTGCTCCTTATCTCCAGGACCAGGTGCTACAGCAATTCTACTAAGAGTGACAGATACAGGCCTCTCCCACACAGGACTTTAAACCACAACAGCTGCTCTGTACACAATGACAGCATCCTCCAAGTTCAGTCCTTGGCAGCAGGGGTTTTGGAAATTCTCATCCCTTTGCTTTATCCCCCCATTTCACCCAGAAGAGTACATTTCAACCAACCTGTCACTCATTAGTTTAACTTCATGTACTGAGTTCCCTCAGCATGTTTAAGTTATGTCTATCTGGGAAGAAAAAAAAAAAGCATGTCTGGGCTGAGTCAGCAAACTTGGACTCAAGACACCCAAAAAATCACCGTGTAGATGCTCACACTCAGACTGGACCCAATTCTCTGGGACCCTGAGAGGGGAAGCTAGTGAAGGGATTTATGGAAGCTCATTCCAGATAACTCATTCCTTGTAAGAGACACCTGCAGCGCCTGGATCCACAGATGAATGCTTCGCCTAGGGAAAAACACCTTCGCCTAGGGACACCTTGGAGGGCCAGCAGGGGGACTAAAAAAAGGTTCAGTTGGATGCAATATGCTGAGTCCGCTTTCAAGACATGTTCGCTATGAGCTCCTGCAGAAGCAGCAGTGTGCAGGGGCTGCAAAGGCTCTTATCACTCGGCCCTATACACTGTGCCCTCAGCCCACAGAGCCAGCTTACTACTGAAGGGGAGCTGAAACTTGGAAAATAAAAAAGCCAAACCCTAGCTCAGGCCCAAGTGCCTATCAACCAGGGACACAGTCACAGGAAGGGGAGGAGGGTGAGACATCACTGGAAGTTGCTACTGGCTCTTCTTGGGGAGCATGAAAGCTACAGTATAAAGCTGTTGGGCTGGCCAGTTGATTACACCATGGAGGGAAGAGTCCCTTGCATCCAGCCCCCAGGGAAAAGTGTAAGATCAGCTCCTAGAGAACTCACTAGAACTGTAGGAATGCCTCCATCCGCAGCATTCCCCCTTCTGTACTATGCATGGAACATTTATGCTGGTGTTGATACCCCCGTCCCAGCTATCAGGTATGCCTAGAGTCCAGCCACAGAAGACCTATACACCAACAGCAGGGACATCTTTATCTCTTCACCTTAACTGTGCTGCAGTACTGCCCTCTGGTGGAATTGCTTCACCTAGCAGCAAATTTACCCACATCTGAAGAAACTAGCTTTGTAAAACAGCCTAGAGCAAACATCTCTTTTTTCCAAACACAGAAACGTGTACCTGTGCTCAGGACACTACAGAGCTTATTCCGATCCTTGGTTTTCATTACAGAAAGGCAGTTTGCTTTCCTTCTGTCCTGGGGATAATCTATGGATTTCCTGTTGCTCCCAGATCGGGTGGGATAGATAGAAGTAAATGTGAAGTCGCCCAACCTTTCCTGCTATTTGTGGGCCCGAGGAGCAGGAACAAGGTAGAAGCTACTGATAATGTAAATAGCAAACAGATCGTAACATTTTCTTACAATTTGGTAAATTAAAAATTCTAACAAAAAATAGCACAAGCTGTGTCTAAAACACCACACCTTCCCCTCCCCCTCCTGTCCGTACGCTCAGGCCAATGCCATCTTCTCTGTATCATGCCTTTTCTAAGCTACACAGCAGGCTCTTTGGAGCCAGGACTGTCCTTTACTAGGTTGTAAAACAGTACACACTCCTCTACTGTATGGAGAATAACTGTGTTTCAGTTAGTATCAGCATTTATTTGCTTGGGTTATTGTTTGCCACAAGGACAAGACAGCCTCTTTTACTATATACTTTCTCAACGTCCATGCAGTGTAACAGACATAAGGATGCTCAAGCTTCCTCTGGCCCATAGTCTTATAGAGGTTTTACACCTGCCTCTGAATGGACTATTTCAGAACAACCTGCCCCAAGGAAGTTTCTTCCTAACTTTGGCAGTTGGCCTTGTGCCTTGAAGCAAGATTCATATTCTTCCTCTGGGGCTGTTTTTCCTTACCCATTTGTATGGATAACGTGCCCTCTTTGGGGGGGAAATTTCAAACTTGTCTTTTCCCCACATTCTAAATGGACAGAATGGAATTAATAAAAGTCCTAGCGAGCCAATCAGGAGGCAAAAAGATTTGCTGCTGCTTTGCAATTCCTGAATGGACTGTGAGATGCTAATAAGGATGCAGCAGCAATGTCTTCTGATTGGCTACGAAGTCCTGTGATGTTTAAGTCTCTATCTTATGCCTCTAAAAGGTCAACACTAAAGTTTGGAACAATGTTAACCAATCAGAGGCCAAGATTCAGCATCTGTTTAGTCACTGGGAGGCTTCTGCCATTTCTTAACAGCCCCGTGGCACAAATGGGTGAGAGGCCCCAGGCTGGAGAGACAGGGAGAGCTGTTCAAATCAAGCACGCTGGGATTTAAAACAGTTTATTCTGTCACTAGAGAGAGAACTGAATGCAAACCGAGAGTCAAACTGAAGAGAAACATGGAGGCTGCTGCTGGAAGCAGGAGATGGAGAAAGGAGTTAGAGCTCGGGCTGTGATATCTCCCACTTGGCAATGGCTGGATATAACACGGAGGCAGCCATAAACCTGGCTCTCTCTGTGCCTTCCACGTGAAGGAGACCCCTCATTTCCTTACAGACAACTGAGTCCATCCAGTTCATGCTCAGCCATGGTCTGAGATGCAGCTTCAAGAATCAAGACTTTTTAAACTAGCTTCCCTGTAGCATTGTTAGCATCTGAAATGGCTGAAAGTGGCTGCACGTACCCACACCAAGTGACCCACTTACAAACAAAAAGATACTTTGACTGTGCAAGGTAGAGCCCTTCTAAGCAGTGCTCTCTCAAGGCTGCTGTCTCTGCCGTCACAACTTCATGAGGCGAGCAATTTGGTCACGTCTCCTCCGGTCTCCAGCCCACAACTTGCTCTTGGTGCGGAATTTCAGCAACTCTGCCTTGTAATCCTGGTGGTGCATTGGGCAGTAATCCTGGGGTTCGCACAGCTCCTGATAAGGGAAGACATGTTATCCAGCTAGCACATGGGAACACGAGTCAGCGCATGTAAACAATTCCTGTGGCGGGAGCTGGGGCTGCTGTGGTTTTGGTGGGATGGGATGGTTTCTTTGGTTTCACCTCACTGGTAACCAACAACAACAACTAGTGGGCAGTGGGGCAGAGTCTAGTGGCTCAAGCACAGCAACGGGCACTCATTTCTAATCCTACTGCTGACACTTGTGGCCTTGAGGCAAGTCAGCCCATCTCAGGAGGTCTGAGGCTTCTTACACCCCCATCTACTGGATACCCTGCCATTACCATGTACTCAGGGAAGAACTCCTTGTAGCCTCCCTTCAGGACATAGAGCTCGGGATAGTGCAGAGCAGGGTACTCATTCATGGCTCGATCTTCCTCCCTCAGATAGCGGCACCTTCAAACAGCAACACGTGGAGCTCAGTGAGCCAGGCAGCAGCTGGAGTGCCTGTCCCCTGATCCAGCTGCCTGTCCCCAGCTCTCACCAGACAGCACCTGCACTCACATCTTGGGGCCCCTTTCGGAGGAGAATTCACAGTGGAAAACGAGGATGATGCGTTTCTGTGGCACGGCTGGGAGGAGAGGCTTCTTCAGGAAGAACTGAAAGACATCTTCCTGCCTGTGAAAGTTCAGAGCCCCCTGCGGTGCAGAAAGGAGGGGGGAGAGAAAGTCAACAGCCAGGGGTGGCTCATTACAGACCCCTGGGGCCCCTGCCCAGTTCCATCCCCTCCTTCAGACCCTGCCCTGTTCCCTCACCTTGATGTGCCCCCCCAGATACTCATAGGGGTAGCGACAGTCGACGATGTAGAATGTCTCAATCAAGCTTTGGAATTGCCCAAAGAGCAGAGCAGCCACCTGTGAAAGATGCAAGGTATGTTTAAAGGATTCAACAAGGATGGGCAGTTCCCTGCTACCCAGCATCCCCTTTGAGACAGAACTGCTGTTGTTGCCAAAACAGCAAGAGGCAAAGACTGTGTGCTGCATACTGCACGCTGCACAGTGCCAAATACACAGGAACAGTCAGGCAATGCTGGTAGCTGGAAAGGGGTGTGTCCAGCTACATCTTAGAAATAGCAAACTAGAAGCAGCTTCATCAGCCAGGTCAAAGAGCCCTCACCAACCTGTTGTAAAGCAGAAGTAACTCCTTGTTACTTAACATTCCACACAAGGATGTTGGAAGGGCAGGGGAGACCGAGCTTGGGGCATAGGCACACTTGCGGTGTGGAAGGACACAGTTACAAACACAGTGGATGGGGGGAGGCATTGCTCACAATCTCCGGGGTGATGTATCTCAGATCCTGTTGCCTTCCTGTCACTGTTGGCAGAGCGTACACCTGAAGAGACATTCCCAGTCCAGCTCAGAATCATAATAGCTACAAGGCCCCTGCACTTCCAGATACTCAAACACGGAATAATTCTCCCCCCCCCCACACACACACTTTATGGTGACTGTCCCTGTATCCTTCAGCCTCCCATCTGCTCCCTCCACCCATTTTCCATCCTCTGATTAAATCTGTAACTGTTCCTTTGAGTATAGGGTTCCCGTGTTTGCGGAGAGGTATTCCTCTCTGATCCTCGACATACCTGCCATCTCCCTGCGGGTATCAGATTTCATTTTGAATCAAAGATTGTTTAACCCAGAAGCCAAACCCCTCCCCTCTAGGAGTGTCTCGGGGGCAGGGGGGAGGGGGAATCACAGCTGAGGATTCTCATCTCATTGCTGTGCAGCAAGGAAGAGAACCAGCTCTGCACATCAACATTCGGTGACTCCTTCTCCCACATCAAGGCCTACCGCGTCAGAGAGCCAGGAGACTGCTCAAGGCAGAGGAGGCGGGAACAGACACAGACCTTAGAGAAGTCCCCAATGAGCTGTCGGAAGCCACAGTCCTGATCTAGAACTTTGACAATCTCCATGTCTGAGAGTGAAGCCGTCTTCTTCAGAGCTGTGCCCTGCAGCCAACCAGAGAGCCATCAACGATATGCAAGCCAACCAGTCTCTAACCAGCTATATCACTGCATGGTTCTGTCCATGTGTGCCAGGTAGGCTGGGCAACATCTGTGTCTCAGTTTCTCCAAAGCAAAGGCTGAGCTATCCCTCCAAAGCCCCTGGCAAAAGAACCTGAGAATGGCCCAGTACCCTATCTTCCCATAGTGGCCAGTGCCCGGTGCCCCAGAAGGAATGAACAGAACAGAAAATCAAGTGATCAGCCCCGTTGCCCAATCCCAGCGTCTGGTAGACAGAAGATAGGGACACAATTCCTGCCCATCCTGGCTAATAGCTATTGATGGGCCTGTCTTCCATGAATTCATGTAGGACTTTCTTTGAACCCCATTATAGTCTTGGACTTCACAACATCCTCTGGCAAGGAGTTCCACAAGTTGTGTGTTGAGTGACGAACTATTCACTTTTGTTTTAAACCTGCTGCCTATTCATTTCATTTGGTGACCCCTAGTTACTGTACTATGAGTAAACAGCATTTCCTTATTTTCTGTCTCCATACCGGTCATGATTTTATAGACCTCTATCATATCCCCCCTTAGTTGTCTCTTTTCTAAGCTGAAAAGTCCCAGTTTTATTAATATCTCCTCATATGGCAGCTGTTCCAAACCCTTAATTAATTTTGCTGCCATTTTCTAAACCTTTTCTAATTCCAATATATCTTCATATGGAGTTCCCACACCTGCACACAGTATTTAAGATGCGTGTGGTACTATGGATTTATTTAAGGCAATGATATTTTTTGTCATATTCTCTATCCCTTTTCCCAAAATTCTGTTCACTTTTTTGACACAAACACTGAGTGGATGTTTTCAGAAAACTTGCCATAATGGCTCCAAGATCTGTCTTGAACTGTAATAGCTCATTTAGACTCCATCATTTTTTATATTATATATATATATATATATTTGGGGTTATGTTTTCCAATATGCATTTATCAACAGTGAATTTCATTTGCCATTTTGTTATCCAGTTTTGAGAGAGTCCTTTGTAATTCTATGCATTCTGCTTTGGACTTATCTATTTTGAACAATTTATATCATCTTCAAATTTTGCCACCTCATGGATTACCCCTTTCTCCAAAATCATTTATGAATATGTTGAATAGGATTGTTCCCGGTATGGACATCTGTGGGACACCTCAAGTTTCCTCTCTCCAAACTGACCATTTATTCCTACCCTTTGTTTCTTATCTTTCAACCACTTACTGATCCATGAGAGGGCCTTCCTATGACAGCTTATTTTACATTACTCTTTGGTGAAGGACTTTATGAAAGACTTTTGAAAATCTAAGTATATTGTATCCACTGGATCATCTTTGTCCACATGCTTTTGACTCCTCAAATTCTAGTAGGTTGGTGAGGCATGATTTCTTTTTGCAAAAGCCATGTTGACTCTTTCCTAACATGTGCATCTGTGAGTCTGATAATTCTGGCATTAAATTCTGAAGAAGCTGCCTTAGCTGGTTTCTTCTTCTGCATTCAGACACTACACACATCAACCTTATTTTAGCTGCTGCTAAGTGACAAACAATTGGCCAATAAGATTTGGGGAAGGACTGGGGTATCAGGAGACAAATAGGCTGAGCTGGAGTCCTGGTCTGGCTCCCATACCCGCTCCAGTTCCTCATAGGCAGGGCTGTGTCTCCGTTTCACCTTGACTGGGGTTTCATTATCCTGGCATCTCTCTAGTCGCTTCAGCACTGGTCTGTCCAACTTCTCTGGCATGGACGGTGAGCGGTAGAGGCGGCTTCTGTTAATGGAGACCTGCTTGGAGACAGACAAGAGGGGAAGGAAAGGCAAGTCACAGGAGGCATCACCTCAACTCCTTCAGACTTATGCTCCCTGCTCAGAAGCCTGGATTACAGAGACTCATCTTTGTAAACCTCCATTGGAGCTGAAAGCAAAGCAGCTCCTACTAGCCTGGCAATAAGTGGATAGTAGCAATGCCAGCCCCATCAGGCCCCCCCAGTCCAAGAACACTTTTTGCCTTGCAAGATACATGCTTTGCCCAGACACCTGGCTGGATCTGAATGAATGACGTATTAGTAGGTAAGCTCACTCACTTCACTGACGTTGATGTCCTGTGTGAGGAGGGGTCCAGAAAGCAGGACAGCCATGCTGGAGGAAAGGTTCCCAGCCACTGGATTCTGGGGGGCAGAGAAAGAGCATTAACCACCAGCACAACTCATCTCAAATCACTGTCAGGCACCCAGGAACCAAGAGTAACCTGCAGCCTACGTGCTGCTGTGCCTGGTGATGGAGAAAGGACACACAACTTGACAGCAATGTTCCCAGGAGGATGTGGGGCCTGGGCAGAAGTGACAAATCCATCTGTTCCGAGACCAACCATGCTGGCCAATCACACTGGCCTCTGGGGCCCCCAGAGAGCAGTTGCCTCAATGTGCCATAAGCAAGGGATCTGCTTGTGTCCAGAAGGGCTGCTCACTACATGCCAGATCACTCCACTCCTCCAGATGTGCAAGGGGAGATGTGAGCTCTGCAGCGTCTCCCACAAGGATCTTTATGCAGCCTATCAAAGCTGCCCAAGTTCCTAGACGCAGCCAGAACTCTGCCATGCACCGGCTGCCTCTTGGCAGCATGCAGTCCAGTGCAGGACAGAGTCTGCGGTGCCTGTTTCCCCAGGCTGAGAATGGCTCCGTGAAGCACACAGTGGAGTACAGCCACTCCCCGACTTACAACCATCCGTTCTTACGACCAACCTCCCATTAACCCCATTATAATATTTTTGAGTTGAGAACCATGTACATCAAGTTTTTCAAACAGCACGGGCAGCGTGTTTAAGGGTATTTCCGACTTATGACTAAATCGAGTTACGACCAGGTGTTTGGAATGTAACCCATTCGTAAGTCGGGGACCGCCAGTACATGCAGACAGACGAGGACCATGCGTGGCTCCTCTCACCTCCATCTCTTCTTCTTCATCGGGGAAGAGCTCTTCAAAGCCACCCAAGTTCTCTGCCATTCTGCGAGGATGCGTTGCCACGGAAACAATTGGACTGCCCAAATCTTTCACATCACACTCCTGCATGCCCCCCACATCCTGCCAGGGAAGAGATGGAGTCCTGCAGCAGTGCCTTGCCTTCACCCACACAAGCTGCACTGAAGGCCCCAGACCTGCTCTGCTGTATTCTCCAGTGCCACTCACTGACACTAACTCCTGCTGGTGGAGAACCAGGTTCCACTATGGCTAGTCTGTTAGCTAACCCCAGAGAGAGCAAACTTCCTGACTGCCTGTATTGTCAAACCAACTATACACAAATCCTGGGACCTCAGATTCCTGCTTTCCACAAGGAGCAGGGCTACAGACAGTGCTCCCTTCCCTGGAAAAGGGAGCTCCGACTCACTTGTTCCCCTCCTCCAAATCTTAGTGAGGACTCATCTCCATCCAGCCCTGGCACTTAGGCATTGTCCACCTCACACTCACCATCATGCAGTCGGATCCGGAGAAGCCTGAAGCATTAACTTACCAGCTGAGCCGGGAGGCAAGTCAATAGAAAGCCTGTTGCTCTCTTGCGAAACAGCAGGGGCTTAGGCATTTGCCAACCTGGGTGCTTAAACCAGCTGCCTTCCTGAAACGAAATGAGGAGAAGGAGCCTCTAGCTGAGAGCTGGCCCCCTCTACTAGCTCCAAGGTCAAGAGCCAAAGACAATTTCAAACCTCCTCCTGGCATTAAACAGGCACTAGATCTTGGTTAGGAGTAGATTTTGGGGGGGTTTTGGGAGGAAGCGGGGGGCAACGCAATTTGGAGATCCTGGAGGATGTTGTCCCCTTGCATAGTCAATGTTTTGGGGAGGATTCTGTGCTACAGAGCTGCAGGACTGACATGTGCGCCCATCTGCCACCATTTCCAGCAAATGCCTGTGCAGCACCCCTTCCCCCAAGTCCAGCAGGTACTCACGTTTTCCTTCTCCAAGGGGCTGTCCATCTCATTGCCCTCTCGGCACGTGGCGCCTGGGGAACTTGGCGTGCTGCACAATACCTGGGGCTTCAATGCACAGAGGAGGACAATGGTAAACAGGAGCTCTGAGACCTACTGTACCCAACCCCCTTAACACCAGGCCACAGTCTGCTCAGATGCCCCAGCCGTTCTCAGTAGCAAACTAAGCTGGGTCCCAATGAAGAGTCATCACTTACCAGGAAAGATTTTATGTGCTGCCTCTGTGCCTTGCTGCAGGGAGAAAAACAGCTTGTTAGGGTGTCCTGGGGCTGCTCTGCTCCAGCCTGAACGTTCTTTGGTGGGACCCCAAAGTTGTTTGGGGCTGAAGACTGAGTTTAAAAACACACTAAGGGGCTCGTGACTCCCAGCCCCACCACTACCGCATTGCCTGGCAGCCTCCTGCGGTTGCTGCAGCTATGTAAAAGATTTGTGGTTCTGGCCCCTGCCAGGTAGTGTCACAACTGTGAGCTATGAACCATTAAACAGGGCCCTGCTGCCTGAGCCACCCCTGGAAAATCGGTATTCAGGCAGCAGGATATATATATATATAGAAAGCAGCCAGATGCAGCCCACAGGCTGGATCAAATTATTAGGCGGGCTGGGTCCAGCCCCTGGGCCACATCTTGCCCAGCCCTTATCTAACGTTTAACCAGTTAACCATCGAAGTGGGACCCGGACAGGGGACTGTTCTAGCCCAGCTGGAACAGCTCCCAGCCCCATGCTGGGACAGGCTGTCAGCTCTCGGGCTGGGGCTTGGGCTGCCAGTGGCTCCCTGCAGATGGAGGCTACTCTGGCTGGCTGTCGTGGGCCCCCTGCAGAGCTGGAGCAGCCCTCTGTCCTTGGCAGGCAGGAAGCTGCTTCAGCTCCCACCAGTAACCAATTAACCAGAACTGGTAAGCATTATCCATTTAGAGTAGCCAGATAACCTTTCACATCCCTAATAATTACTGTCCTTTTGGGTAAAAGAAAAAAGTTTCTGAGTTGGAGCTGCTGTTTTTGCCACTTGTGTTAAAGTCCTGAGCTGTCTCTTGGGGAAAAGAAATTAGTTGAGGTTAATGACAGCAGCAGCAACTCCAATTTAAATCCAACCTTGTTTCATCTTTGTTGGTGAGGATTCATTTGGCTTGGCTATGGGTGGTAATGTTGTCTCTCTCTCTGGCTCAGTCTAGTCATGGCATTGCTCATGGTTAGGGTAACAGAGGCCCAGGGACCCAGAAAATGGTGGGGATGGCAGCTTGCTTTTGTTTCTTCTTCCCTCTATCCTTTTCTATTTCCTTCCCCAAATCTCTTTAAGGATCCATAAATAGCAGCTAACGGGTCCTACAACTTGACCCTAACTGCAAAAAGGATATGAAAGTTCTAAGACATTACCTGTCATAACAGATGTTCTTGAAAGCAGGTCAAATTGTTTTCAGTAATAAATGTTATTATTTAGCCCACTAATTAGGGCTAATTTCTAATACAGGAATTTTGGTTAATTAAATTTCTGTTTCCACATCATCTATTTGTTTACCAAACATGCTTTTAGTGTAGTCCTTGAGTTATATCACAGTTCCTTTTTTTTTAGACTAACTCAGTTCTTCTGTCTTCCTTCCCCCCTCCCAAGCATTTGTTTTTGTAGATTGTGATTATATACATGTTCATAATGTATTACAGCTGGGCTCACAATTAAGAGTAAGTTTGTATGCCTACGAATTACAACAAGCCTTCAGATTTACTCAGAAATCTTTTTGATTTTATCTTGCTGCTCTTTTCATACATGCAGCAGAAATAGATACATCCATAATCAAAACAACCATAAATGTTATCCTCCTGACCCCGCTGGAGACTGAAGCTGCCTTGCCACAGAACAGGCACTGGGTGGACAGCTGCAGCACAGAACTTCACTTGACCCCCTCACATGCTCAACCACATTTTGGAAGGCTCACATCAAATGGGAATTCAATTACTGTGGCTCATTTAGTCCTTTGTCTCTCTACTGAGGCTACTGACAAAGCAGTGTTTTTTGGGGATGTGAAAACCTCCAAAACCTACGATGCTCATTTCACATGAGAACCAGAGCCATGAAACAGAAACTAGTTTTGGTTACCACCAACTGTAGCCAGATCTGAAGAGCTGACTGGAGGTGAAGGAGTCCACTGAGCCGCTCCTTAAATGAACAGTGGTTATTATTAAATAGGATTCAAAGGAGTGCAAAGACTTCGCAGCAGGAAAGAAAAGGTTTTCATGGCGTGCCATAGTCCATCTAGAACCTAAGCACTAACACTTCTTGCTTATCTGCACAGTATCTTCCAACCATCAGCCACTCACATTTTACAAAGATAAGACTATCTGGGCAGGGCAGGAAAGATTCCCGCTCGAGAGGAGTGGGGATCTCTTCCTCAGTCCAACCCAGATGTGTACTGCCATTTCAGAGTATATCATTCTGCATCTGATCTGGCTCGTTAACAGGAACTGCAGCTACTGTGGTGATGGGCATTCACAGAAGAGCCCTGATGTACAGAACTTACAGCCCATCCTTAGATCCTGAGGAGTCCACCCGACCTGCAATCCAAGAGAGGTAAGTCAGCAAAACACACAGTGGGCATGAGCATGGAGCATAAACTAGGAGCAGTCAGGAGAAATGAAGAAAAGGCCAACATGCTGTGCCTGCCCAAGACAGGAGATTAGACAGAAACGGATAATGGGAGCCTCCTAGTGAGGAGACCCAGGCTGTGGAATGGTCTCCAGGAAGTAACTGGAGACATTTCAAACTACAGTGGAAAAAGTCCTAGAACTTATACAGCAGGGCTCAATACAGCACAGTCCCAAGGGATGGGTGAAAAATCGATCTTTCCCGCTCTAGATTTGAAGATTCTGGGAGTCACAGAACCAGTGAAGAAGCATTTCCTGCTGATTTAAGTTGTCCAAAGGCAACCAGATTTGTAGCCTTCCCTTTTGAGGCAGTGAAACAGGGTGTGTTTCATTAATATTGCTGGAGTGTTGCAACAGCATCCCCAGATTTCTGTAAACTATAAAAACAAATTATCCCATGTGCCACAGCTTTCCATACTTTGGAAAGCACACTCTTAGGGACCAGTTCACAGGAGCATTCTAAGGGTACATATAGACAGTGGCACTTAGCAACAAGCTCGTTATTTTGAAATATATTCAAAACAGGTGCACTATTCCGATGTCCCAGTAAACCTTGTTCCACAAGGATTGAGGGATTTATCAGAACAGGGGTCTATTTTGAAATTTGGCGCCATCTATTTCGAAGTAAGATATACAATTTGCATGGCTCAAATTGTGTAGCTTATTTCGAGCTACACAACACTGTACAGATGTACCCTTAGAGAATAATTGCAACACTCAGCTTTTTCTCTAGAGGAATGGCACACTCCTTTCCACCAGACAAGGGGGATGAGCCTAGTCCTTGTGGAAGCTGAGTTGGTTTCAGACAATTTCACACTGAAGAGCTGTACAGCTGGAGTGGAGGATTCAGAGAGTCTTGGGCACTATTATTAACAATTACAAGCACTGACTGCTGGAAATGGCTAGTCAGGCAAGTTATACTATGCACAAAGCACTTGCAGCGAGTTATACTATGCACAAAGTGCTTGTTTTACTCATATTTGTCTACCCACAGCCCATCTATCTGTTTCATTCACCTGTTGCATCTTTTCATAATCCCAGAGTGAGAGAGTTCTTAAGAATTCTATTATTTAACAGCACACAGCAAAAGGAGGCACTGATCCTTAATTGGGTAGGCATTCTTGCTATGCAAAACAAATAATAACTATGAATGGGAAGGAGCTGAGCTGGCTGACAGTACTAGTTGTAACCAAAGATTCTCTTTAGGATCTTGCCACCAGCATAACAGCAGCCAATAAAACTAGGGCTATGGCTCAGAACTGTGTCCCAGCAAGTCTGCTCTTACCAGCCATGTCTGGGGAATGGGTGAAATTGAAGGCAGGCATCTCCTCACCACTACTGAGATCAGACAGATCTAGACAGCACTTTGGCGTATTCCTGCAACAACACATCAAAACCCAAAGCATCAGGATGGAAATATTGGTGACAATTACCAGGATGTTCACATGCTGATTGATGGAAGACTGGACTCAAAAGGAGGATCTCTGTCAGAACTCTCTTCTGCATCATGCCCCCGCTTAGAGCCACCAGAACCATAAGATTATCCACCCCCATCAAAACATTAGCTCTGTCAGCCACTTTGGGAGCTCTTAAGGGCACTTTTATAAAAAGATGGCTCCTTTCAGTCAGAGATGGCTCCTCAGGCCCCCCCGAGAAGTTTAGCGGCCATTAGGGATGTAATAGTGTAGTCGATTAACCAATAAGCAAAAGCTTATAAGTTAATGCTATAGACTACACGCATTCCCCCCTTGCCAGTACTTTTAGCAGGCCAGCCAGCAGCCCAGCTCAGTCTTGGCTTGCGCCAGGTCTGGGACCTACCCCACTGCGGCTCTGCATTTCAAATGTATTAGGAGCCAAGCAGGCTGGCAGCCCAGCTCAGTCCTGGCTTGTGCCAGGTCTGGGAGCTCAGCCCCTGGATAGGGGCTGCTGCCACGCAGTGCTGCTGCCTCTGTATCAGAGGCAGCAGTGTGGGGTGACAGGCAGCAGGTCTGTGAGGGGAACTGGTTTTTGAACTGGCTCCCTTTGCAGACTAGCTCCTGCCTGGCACCCCGCGCTCCTGCCTCTGATACAGTGGTGGCAGGGGCCTCTGAGGAGCAGGGCCAGAGCACGCTGGCTGCCAGCCCCTGCCTCACCCCCAGGGACTATAGAATAGTCAAGTAACTGATAAGAATTCATGAGGTTAATTGGCTATTCAGGTAACCGATATTTAACATCTCTAGTGGCCATGCTATTTACACCAAAAGACTTTTGATTTTTTTTTTTTTTAATGAAAAGCCCGCTCAGAATTCCTTGCAAAAGCAGGGACAGAGTCTTATAGACAGGAGCCTCTGACAGGTGATCCTGACTGGTTTGGCTGCCCCTCCCCACACTGCCTTGCCTCTCCCTGCCCAGACCCTCAGAGCTGCCCCCTGGGAGCCTCCTGCTTGTTGTGCAGGGTGGGGGAGTCAGAGGCAGGGGGTGCTGATGTCACTCTGTCCCCCTCCCCTGTACCCCATCCTCAGAGTGAGGAGGGCAGGGCCTTGGCAAAGGGGTGGGTCAAGGGCAGGGCCTTGGAGAAGGGGCAGGGCGGGGATATTTGGGTTTGAGTTAAACCCTGCACTTCAAAAAGTGATCTTGTGCTTCAAAAGGGCAGAGACCACTGTCCTAAATTCAGACCTCAATGTCTCAATCACCCCACCCCTCAAGAGCAAGCTGCTGCCCCAGCCCTTGTAGCAGCACCAGTTGACGTGCACCCTGGTTCACGCTGAGCAAGGAGACTGACTTTCATCCCAGCTTCATCTTCCATGCTACCTGCACCACCAGGGCTGCTATGCTAAAGGGAGAACAGACGCACTATTAGGTCTCTGCCTGCTGAGCAGCCTGGGTGCAAAGAAATCAGCCCAGAACAAGCCAAGCTTGTGAATGGCCCAGCCTCTCTCCTCCTACTACAGCGTTGGCTGGCAGGGTGGCTATCGGAGCCTTGTGCCTGGGGCTATTCCTCATCCCACTACCAGGCAGACTTTCCCCACCTACTGCCAGTACCCGAGGGGGGCCTCTTCCTGGAGGAGGTGGCCACGATGGGATTTACCCTGCCAAGGTGCTGAGGTTCCTAAAGCCTCGAGCGAGGTCCGTGACCGGGGTGCGGGGCAGCTCCGGGGTGAAGGGCAGAGAGACCTCCGTGTCCCTCAGCAAGTTCAGCACCATCCTGCATCTGGCTCGGAAACCCAGACGGGAACGGGGGCTGCCGGGTCCCGCAGGGGAGATATTCCCGGCCATGGCGCTGCGGCCCGCGGAGCCGCCACCTAGGAGCAACGCGAACCGAGTCACCTGCGGCAGCCTCCCGTGCCCATCCCCGGGGCCTCCCGCCCGCTGCTCTCGGCCTCCCGTGCCCATCCCCGGGGCCTCCCGCCCGCTGCTCTCGGCCTCGCGTGCCCATCCCCGGGGCCTCCCGCCCGCTGCTCTCAGCCTCCCGTGCCCATCCCCGGGGCCTCCCGCCCGCTGCTCTCGGCCTCCCGTGCCCATCCCCGGGGCCTCCCGCCCGCTGCTCTCGGCCTCCCGTGCCCATCCCCGGGGCCTCCCGCCCGCTGCTCTCGGCCTCCCGTGCCCATCCCCGGGGCCTCCCGCCCGCTGCTCTCGGCCTCGCGTGCCCATCCCCGGGGCCTCCCGCCCGCTGCTCTCGGCCTCCCGTGCCCATCCCCGGGGCCTCCCGCCCGCTGCTCTCGGCCTCGCGTGCCCATCCCCGGGGCCTCCCGCCCGCTGCTCTCAGCCTCCCGTGCCCATCCCCGGGGCCTCCCGCCCGCTGCTCTCGGCCTCCCGTGCCCATCCCCGGGGCCTCCCGCCCGCTGCTCTCGGCCTCCCGTGCCCATCCCGGGGCCTCCCGCCCGCTGCTCTCGGCCTCCCGTGCCCATCCCCGGGGCCTCCCGCCCGCTGCTCTCGGCCTCCCGGGCCCATCCCCGGGGCCTCCCGCCCGCTGCTCTCAGCCTCCCGGGCCCATCCCCGGGGCCTCCCGCCCGCTGCTCTCGGCCTCCCGGGCCCATCCCCGGGGCCTCCCGCCCGCTGCTCTCGGCCTCCCGTGCCCATCCCCGGGGCCTCCCGCCCGCTGCTCTCGGCCTCCCGGGCCCATCCCCGGGGCCTCCCGCCCGCTGCTCTCGGCCTCCCGGGCCCATCCCCGGGGCCTCCCGCCCGCTGCTCTCAGCCTCCCGCGCCCATCCCCGGGGCCTCCCGCCCGCTGCTCTCAGGTCTTGGCCTCACCCCCTCTAGCTCCAGGTCCCGAGCCCACAGACTTGAATGAAAATAGAATACTCGGAACTTAAACCTGCCGCCTGAGCCCAGCCAATCACAGAGATTGGTGCCGATCGTGACCAATCAGAACGACTGAAGGATGCCCCCCTCCCAAACAAAATCGCCGCTCTCTGATTGGGTAAATCCGCGTGACTCGAGCGAGGTGCGCACCTATTCGGGGAGAAGCGGACGGAACGTTTTCTATTGGACGCTCGAAGGGGTTCCGCCCATCTGTGGCTCTGTGAGGCCAATCACCGTCCCCGGGAGCACGTGGTTGCTGGGGTTGCGGCCGTAGATATCAGTGAGGCGAGGCCGGCCTATCGAATGGGGAAGGTTTTGCTTGGTTGTGACGTAGTGCTGCATACACCCCCACCGCTTGCCTCTCATGCTGCCAGAGTCTCACGCGCTGGGCGGTTGGGAGCCGCTGGCCTGCAGGTGGGGCGCGTGGGCCGCGCTCGCGCTGTTCCCCTGTCAGTCAGCGCCCCGTTGGGAGGGTTCCCGGTCCACGTGGGGCCGGCGCTGCCCTGACCGAGCTGGGGGACCCGCCCCCGCGGTCCCTGGGAGCTGGGCGCTTGCGGGGCTCGGGCACGGCCACGGAGCGAAGCCGCCGCTGGGTGTGTCTGCGCCTGGTGCACAGGGACGGGAAGGAGCAGAGGGCACCCGGGCTCCCGCCTTCTGGGCCAGTGGCTTTCCAGTTAGGGGCTGGTGCATGGCTGGGGCCCTTGCTGCAGTGTCCCTGAGGAAGGAAAGCATCTGGGCCTAGGTGATGGAGCTGGCCTTGCTGCCCGCTGGCGGCACTCCGGGCTTATTCAGGACCAGAAGTGCAGGAGCAGGGCGTGCTTGGCACCTTGTTAGCATGACTTCTTGTGCATAACGCTTCTAGCCTGTGTCTCACTTGGCTGATCATCCTCTCCAGGCATTTGGAGACTCTGTTACGCAGAGCCCTTTGGCTGCCTTCACAGGCAGTGACTGCTGCCCTTGGTTTGGAATTGTTCTTGGAAGCTCAGTTTTTAGCTAGCTCAACCTGCAGAAGAGAGGTCTGTCCCTGGCCTAAGCACTGGCTTTTCAGAAGTTAGTGTGTTCTTCCGGCCGAGGAGTAGTAGGATCACTGAGCTCACTGCCTTGTAGGGAAGGTTTGCAAACTCTGTCTAAGGTGGAGAATTGATTTTTCTTCTGTAATTGACATGCAGTTCTCTATTTCACGAACCTCTTGTTCTGGGATGTGAAGAGCCTACCTCTGGAACAGCATCTGTATGTGATAAAAACAGGTGGGTGGAAATGTGTTGTCTGTCTACAGTTAACAGACATTTGACTGTATCCTTAGAGATAAAATGCATGTAATTAACGGGGCAAAGAGACAAGGGAGCTGCTTGCAACCCTCCAAATGGGGTCTCCCTGGCTCATGTTGGGCCTGATGTTGCTGTGCTGTGGCAGCTCCCTGTGCAGCCTCATTGTATGGCTAGATGTGCTGTGGCAGAATTGGCAAGGGAACTGCCAGATGTCTCGATTTAGGATTATTTCTATGGCTTCCAGCATAAGCATGTTTAATATAGTGAGATCAAGGGCATAAGAATGAGCAATTTGTGCTGGAAAACAGCAAGGGTATGTCTACATTGGCCAGACTTGTGAAAGAACATATGCAAATGAGGCATGCCTCATTTGCATACTTAATGAGCCACTATTTTTGCACAAGGGGCTTTTGCGCAAGAAGGAGCAGTCTACACTGCTCCTTCTTGCGCAAAAGCCACCTCTTGTGCAAGAGCTGTTCTGCTGCTTATTTTCAGGCAGAACGGCTCTTGCACAAGAGGGGGTTTTTGCGCAAGAAGGAGCAGTGCAAAAGCCCCTTGTGCAAAATGGCAATGCAGGATAGCGGCTGCTCTGGCCAATTTCTGGAACAGAGTTGGAGATATGGAGGACATTGTCCCCTCTTGTATCCTGAAATAGTAGTGTAAGAACCTGTCTCCAGTACATCTCCCCACTTGTTTCCCTGCTGCCCTCCCGCTAGGTTGGATGCAGAAAGCTAGAGCCAGGCAATGCAGGATAGCGGCTGCTCTGGCCAGTGCCACAGAGCAGGAAGCAGCCGTTGTCCCTCGTCTTCTGCTGGTGCCCCAGACTGAATCTGCTCCTTAGTTTCCAGCCCCCTTTGCACCCACAAAGGCAGCAGGTAAGAGCCACCCAAGTGGAGAGATGCAGTTCCATGGTTGGCAGGCCCTTCTGGGAACAGGGACTGCAGGGGACACCTTCCAGCACACAGCCCATAGTACCCTCTTCCTGCACCTTAAGCCAGCTCCTCTCTGTATACATCTCCTAGCCACCACTCCTCCCTGCATCCTGAGATACCCCCTGTCAGCACATAGTCCCTAGCTGCTCCCTCTCTGCACTCTAAGCTGTTTTCAAACTTTTTGCACTGTGCCCACCACATTTAAATTATTTCTGCTTGTGCTCCCCCCAACCCAGCCAGGCTGACTTGCTGAGGTGAATTGGGGTGAAGGTGGCTTCTTTCTGTGGACCCCACTGCATAGGCATGGGAAGTTGGGGTATAGGGAGTGCTACAGCACTCCCAGCCCCACATGCCAGCTGGACAGTGGTAAGGGGCTCACCACGCTCACTTTTTAAAATGTTCCTGCACAACTGTCCCACTGTACAGAGCTGGATCAACCACTGCTGGCCCTGATGCCCTCAAAATAGAAGTCAAACTATGCCTACACCCAAGGTCCCTGCCCTGAGAAGTCGCCCTAACTCTGCTGGACCCTAGAATTCTTAATAGCATGTTGGGGGGCATCAAATAGAACAATGTTGAGAATCCCTGGGATGAAGGATGGATGAAGTGCATGGCTCACAGAATAAGACACTTCCCTTCTCCTAGGCTCCTTCCCTGCTCAGAATTCCCATTGTTCAGGAAAGTGGTTGTACATATTGTAGCCTGGGGAGGAGATATAGTGGAATTTAGTTGGGTAAGGCTCGCCAATCTGACCAGAGATTCTAAGTCGATCTTCTCTATCCCAGGTTACAAGTGGGTAGAACCAAAAGATTCCCCCTCATAAGGGTTTGCAGACGATTGACAGTCACACTTCAGATTAGGAAATGCAATGAAAATCAATTTTATTGCCACAGGAATAACGATTACAGAAACCACAAAGAATATGGCAGTAAGAACATAGATTAACTGAATTTCTTCCACAGATCAAACTACAACTTATCTATGTATACAGATATTACATAAGAACAGTCGTACTGGCTCAGCCCAAAGGTCCATCCAGCCCGGTATCCTGTCTGCTGACAGTGGCCAGTGCCTTCAGGTCTGATTGGATTAGAGGCAAGGCTTTGAGACAGACCTACCATCAGCTTTATAAGAAGGCAACCAGAGTGGCCAACAGGGTAGTTTGCCTGAGAGTTCACCCTGAGGAGAGACCCATAGTGTTTGGTCTTTTCCTTGAATTTTTTTCTCTTCTGCCCTTCAAAGGGGCATTTAAAAACATGTGAGAAATCTCTCAGAAAGAAGGCGGTGAGATGGTGATGGGTCTGCTGCTACCTGCACCACATGTGCCATGTTTGTCTTCCTCCCAGAAGACAGAAATGATTTCATCTGCACTAAGTGCAAGCTGGTCGCCGTTTTGGAAGAAAAAATTAGAGGACTTGAGGCTCAAGTATCAACCCTACGTTCTGTCAGAGGATGAAGATTTCCTCGATAGAAGGCAGCATTTAACCCTGCAGGCACAGCAGGCTGAAGAGCCAGTCAGGGTAGTACAGGACAAGGAAGAGAACTGGCAGCATGTAATCTCCTGGAGAAGAAGGCCAACTCAGGTGTCTCCCATTCCTGTAGAGGTAAGTAACTGCTTTCAGGCTCTCTGCACAGGCACTACGGTGGAGAATGCTTTGGCAGGGACCTCTCAGGGAAGAAATCAGAAGGGAACACCATCTACTGGAAGGAATGGGATGTGTAGTCCTAGGGATGGGGGGGTCCACAACCCCCCTCCCCAAAAGAAGAAAAGTGGTGGTGGTTGGGGACTCCCTCCTAAGAGGGACTGAGTCATCCATCTGCTGAGATCTGGAATCTCAAAGTGTGCTGCTTTCCAGGAGCTTGAATTCAGGATGTGACTGAGTGTCTTTCAAAACTGATCAAACCTTCCGATTGCTACCCCTTCCTGCTTCTCCATGTAGGAACAAACGATACGGCCAAGAACGACCCTGAGAGGGTCACTGCAGATTATGTAGCACTGGGAAGAAGGATCAAGGAATTTGAAGCACAAGTGGTGTTCTTGTCCATCCTCCCTGTGGAAGGAAAAGGTCCAGGTAGGGATGGTCGAATCATGGAAGTAAATGTGTGGTTGCGCAGGTGGTGTCGGAGAGAGGGCTTTGGTTTCTTTGACGATGGGTCTCTCTTCTAGGCATGAGGATTCCTAGGAAGAGATGGGATCCACCTGACCAAGAGAGGAAAGAGGATCTTCGCGGGCAGGCTTGCAAACCTAGTGAGGAGGGATTTTAAACTAGGTTCATTGGGGACAATGATCACATCCCTGAGTTAAGTGGCGAAGTTGGATACTGGAAGAAAACACAAGGAGGAAGGACCAATAAAGGAGTGTACACACAAGTGCAAGAAGCCTGGGAAACAAACAGGAAGAATTAGAAGTCCTGGCCCAGTCAAAGAACTATGATTTGATTGGAATAACGGAGACTTGGTAGGATGACTTGCATGACCAGAGCACTGTCATGGAAGGGTATAAACTGTTTTTCCTGATGGTACTCGGTCCTGCTGTGAAGGCAGGGGACTGGACTCGATGTCAAGGTCCCTTCCAGTTCTATATGAGAGGTATACTTCCATATAACAGGCAGGGGAGAAAAAGAGGAGGAGTTGCACTGTATGTAAGAGAGCAGTATGACTGCTCAGAGCTCTAATGTATAGAGGGAGAAAAGCCTGTGGAGAGTTTATGGGTTAAGTTTAGAGGCGAAAGCAACAGGGTGATGTTGCGGTTGGTGTCTGCTATAGACAATCGGATCAGGTGGATGAGGTAGAAGAGGCTTTCTTCAGACAACTAAGAGAAGCTTCCAGATCACAGGCCCTGGTTCTTATGGGGGACTTGAATCACCCTGACATCTGTTGAGAGACCAATACAGCAGTACACAGACAATCCAGGAAGTTTTTGGAGAATGTTGGGGATAACATCTTGGTACAAGTGCTGAGGGAACTGATCAGGGGCCGTGTGCAGCTTGACCTGCTGCTCACAAAACAGGGAGGAACTAGTAGAGGAAATAGATGTGGGTGGCAACCTGGCAGCAGTGATCATGAGATGGTAGATTTCAGGATCCTGACAAAAGGAAGAAAGGAGAGCAGCAAAATACACACCCTGGACTTCAGAAAAGCAGACTTTGACTCCCTCAGGGAACTGATGGGCAGGATTCCCTGGGATGCTTACATGAAGGGGAAAGGAGCCCAGGAGAGCTAGCACAGGAAGAAACCATCCTGATGCTCAGTAAGAAAAGCAACTATAGTAGGCGACCAGATTAAGCTCACCAAGGATTTCCCCGGTAAGCCAAACGCAAGAAGGGAAGCTTACAAGAAGTGGAAACTTGGACAGATGAGTAGGGAGGAGTATAAATATATTTCTTTAGTTATCAGGAAGGCAAAAGCACAATTGGAATTACTTCACATCCCTTGCTAGCTGTATCAGAGGGGTAGCTGTGTTAGTCTGAATCTGCAAAAGCGGTGAGGAGTCCTGTGGCACCTTATAGACTAACTGAAGTGTAGGAGCATAAGCTTTCGTGGGCAAAGACCCACTTCACAGGGATGTGAAGGGTAACAAGAAGTAAGAGGGTAATCAGAGAGGGTGTGGTGCCCTTACTGGATGAGGGAGGTAACCTAGTGACCGATGATGTGGGAAAAGCTGAAGTACTCAATGCTGTCTTTTCCTCTGTCTTCACAGACAAGGTCAGCTCCCAGACTACTGCACTAGGCAATGCAGTTTGGGAACGAGGTGGGCAGCCCTTGGTGGAGAAGGAACAGGCTAAGAACTATTTAGAAAAGCTGGACATAAACAAATCAATGGGTCTGGATTTAATGCGTCCGAGGTTACTGAGGGATGTTGGCAAATGTCATTGCAGAGCATTTGGCCGTTATCTTTGAAAACTCGTTGATCGGGAGAGATCCTGGATGATTGCAAAAAAAAGCAAATGTAGAGCCTATCTTTAAAGGGAAGAAGAACAATCCAGGGAACTATGGACCAGTGAGCCTTGCTTCCATCCCCGGAAAAACCATGGATGGGATCCTCAAGGAATCCATTTTGAAGTACTTGGAAGAGGAGAAAGTGATCAGGAATAGTCGTTATTGATTCACCAAGAGCAAGTCATGCCTGACTAACATGATTAGCTTCTATGACGAAGTAAATGGCTCTGTGGATATGGGAAAGTCAGTGGATATGATCAGGGCTCACCAAGCCACGGTGAGCCCCGTTCGCCAGCTGCGCTGTTCAGCACGCTGCCCATGCGCTGACTGTGCTGCGCGGCTGTGCTGATTTGTAATCTACTTGCCACAGGCGAGTAGATTACGTTAATTGTTGAGCCCTGGATATGATGTACCTTGACTTTAGCAAAGCTTTTGACATGGTCTCCCACAATATTCTTGCTATTAAGTTAAGGAAGTATGGATTGGATAAATGGACTGTAAGATGGATAGAAAGCTGGCTAGACTGTTGGGCCCAACAGGTAGTGATCAACAGCTCGATGTTTGGTTTCTAGTGGAGTGCCCCAAGGATTGGTTCTAGGGCCGATTTTGTTCAGCATCTTTTATTCATGACCTGGATGAGGGGATGGATTGCACCTTCAGCAAGTTTGTGGATGACACACAGCTAGGGGGAGAGGAAGATATGTTGGAGGGCAGGGATAGTGTCGAGAGGGACATTGATAGATTAGAGCATTGGGCCAAAAGAAATCTAATGAGGTTCAACAAGGACAAGTGTAGAGTCCTGCACTTGGGATGGAAAAATCCCAAGCATTGTTACAGGCTGGGGACCAACTGGCTAAGTAGCAGTTCAGCAGAAAAGGACCTGGGGATTACAGTGGATGAGAAGCTGGATATGAGTCAACAGTGTGCCCTTGTAGCCAAGAAGGTGAATGGAATATTAAGTTACTTTAGGAGGAGCATTGCCAGCAGATCCAGAGAAGTGATTATTCCCCTTTATTTGGCTCTGGTGCAGCTACAGCTGGAGTATTGTTAGGTTCTGGGCCCCCCACTATAGAAAGGATGTGGGTCCAGCGGAGAGCAATCAAAATGATGAGGGTGCTGGAGCACTTGACATATGAGGAGAGGCTGAAGGATCTGGGCTTATTTAGTCTGCAGAAGCGAAGAGTGAGGGGGGATTTGATAGCAGCCTTCAACTTCCTGAAGGGAGGTTCCAAAGAGGATGAAGAGAGGCTGTTCTCAGTGGTGACGGATGGCAGAGCAAGGAACAATGGTCTCAAGTTACAGCAGGTGAGGTCTAGGTTGTATATTAGGGAAAACTATTTCAGTAGGAGGGTGGTGAAGTAGTGGAATGGGTTACCGAGGGAGATGGTGGAATCTCCTTCTGTAGGGGCTCGTCTAGATTCCGCTGAAGTTCCGAAAGAGGATATGCAAATTCAGTGGGAATTTGCACATCATCTTCTGCTTTCGAAAGTGAGATCAGAACTTTTGAAAGTGAAAGTAATTGGGACACAGTTTTTTCGGCAACCCCGCCCTTTTTTTGAAAAGCCGCATAAGCCTCATTATTTGAGGAAGAGTGGCTTTTCGAAAGAGGGGGGGTTGCCGAAAAAAAACATGTCCTGACTATTTTGGACACGCCTATTTTGAACATTTAGATTGGAAGAAGATATACAAATTCCCAGGAATTTGCATCTCCTCTTTCAGAACTTTTGCGTAGTCTAGACATAACCTAGAGGTTTTTAAGTCTTGGTTTGACAAAGCCCTGGCTGGGTTGATTTAGTTGGGATTGGTCCTGCTTTGGGCAAGGGGCTGGACGTGATGATCTCCTGAGGTCTCTTCCAGTCCTATGATTATCTAACAGCATTTCATACCCACAAGGTCCTATTTTCCCCAAGGCTGGATGTGGAAGGACCAGCCTCCCGTTGCCTGAAAGGCTTTGGAGCAGGTGGAGTATGCGATACCTAAAAGCAAGACTGAAATAAAATAAAAGATAGAATAGTGATAAGTATTTGATTTCTGACCTCAAGGGAAAACAGGTTACACACCAGAGTGGGCTCTGTCAGTGACGGCTGCAGCAGCCTTGACTTTCCTAATTCCTGGGCTTATATTACCCTTTTGGCACCAAAATGTCCTGGATGTTCAATTCCTTGCCCAAAATTGGTCTTGGTACCCTAAGACTTCTGTGGGTGCCTATACCTGATTGGAAGAGATATGGAGGTGGCCCATAAATATTCATGAGAGAGGAGTGACGTTTTCTTGGACCAAATCCCGGAACAACCAGAAAGAGCAGGAACATTGAGGTTAGGTGCAGGAAATCTGGTACTTTTATTTTTGTGGAAGGGTGAAAAGTCAGTTGATGGGAGTTGGCAGATTCTGCTTTCTTGTTCTGATCAAGATTAGGGTTATGGTTCCCGAGATGCTTGTCCAGCTAACCACAAAGCCTTACACAACATACATCTTGGGAAAATAACAAGAAATAAATCTTAACTTATTGTCAACTACCATATTTCTGCTAAAGCTAAATCATACAGAAAATTTAACTCAGTAGGCCCCTTGTATTACTAGCATATTATTAAAAATAAATAAAGGGTAGGAAAAAGTATATCTTAGCAGGCTAAAATATCTCAGTAGGATTGCTGCTGTTGCAGAGTGATAAACTCTTGGCTTTAATTTCCCAGTGGCCTTCTTAGACACTCAGAAGTCCTAAGGGCTAATATAGACCTATGTAAGAGATGGGGCCATAGATGTGGTTTGATTACCTTGCTTAGCTGTCATATTTTTACTGGGAGTTGAGATCTCCTCTTACTTACTGAGCATTGACACTTCTTGACCATGAATAACGTACACAGTTCCCTACGTTAAAGAGCTTAGTCTAAAAGATAAACAGAAAATAAGAAGGGAAAAAGGTGTTTAATTCAAGCATTTTCCTAAGGCACCATTTTCTGGTTTACAGGTGAGGCTGACAGGATCTTTGCTGATGGCAAAGGGTGTTTGGGGATGGGATTGGACTCCTTGATTTGTTTGGATGTTCTTGGCCTGATAGGAAGAGTGCATAGATTAGCCACTGATATTTGCTACGCTGCAGAAATCTGACAGTAAATGAAGATCTAACTTCTTTGACAGTTGGGGATATTTGACTCTCTCTTAGAGGCATACATCTGCTCGTTTGTTTTTTGTAGGTACACATTCCTGTCTGACTCCCCCCTTCCTTCCCCCTTGTAAACTCGGGGGCAATGTCTCTGTCCCCAAATAACATGCAGCACAATGGGGCTCTGATTCCGAGTGGGGGACTGCAAGTGCCGCCACAACACACATAATTTGAGGATGAGTGCCTGCCTTGATCATGAATCCCAGAGCAGACTTGTCTCCCTCTCAGACCTGTTTCCCTAACAGATCTCAGTGCTTCATTTCTGAGTGCCAAAGGAATAAATTGTCCCAAAAGGTGATCTGGATCTTTATGATAACTGGGCAATGCAGCTTTAGTTCTGCTTCCCAGAACCAAGCAGACAGTTGGCTAGTCTGTGGGATGCTGTGTCTCACACCTGGCTATGAAACAAGCCAGTTTATTGTGCAAAAAATGTTCTTTTCCTAGGGACAGGTCCTTGTCGTCAAAATCCTGCTCTGGAGTTAATATGGTCAGCGTAGGAGTTGGCACAAGGCCAGGCCTTGCAAGAGGAGCCAGCTCAGGATTGAGGTGTGTTGGACACACTGGCCCACGTGGCTTGTCCAAGGCTGCCTTCTGTGTCTCTAGTGCTAACTCATTCTCTTCACCAGATGTGACACTGAAACAGATGAGAGCATCTTGCAGAGGAGACAGAAGCAGATAGATTATGGGAAGAACACTCTTGGCTACCAGAACTTCCTACAAGTAGTCCCCAAGTGAGGTGTCCCTGGCTTTCACCTCCCCTTCCTGTATGAGCTTGATGATTCTGCCTGTGGCCATGGTTTCCCCACCAAGGGAAGAGATATCTGAAACTGATATACAGTGATGTCCGTCCTCTTAATCCTGCTTGGGGGCAACTTCCTTTCCCTGCCCATTTCAAAAGTCCCAGAAATGTGGCCTATTCAGGAGCCTTTAAGGTGTGCTTCCTACATGCTGTTTGTGATGGAGCCATCTGGCTATTCGTGCCATGCTCCTGCTGGATTAGGGTGGTCTTTTTGCTGGGGTGAGGAATGTTTAATGGAAGCACCTGTCACTGCTAATGTTTGCTTCATTCCTAGGGCTGCTCGGCAGCCAGGGATTCACCCCCGAACTCCAAATAAGTACAAGAAGTACAGCCGCCGCTCCTGGGACATGCAAGTCAAGCTGTGGAGACGGGCCTTGCATGCCTGGGACCCACCCACCCAGCACCCTCTCCCATGCAGAGAAGGATTTCCAAGGAAAGTGTCTCCCAGTTGCCCATGGCTCTAGAGTCTTGCGGGGGAGAACCTCTTCTGGGGGAGGAAGAGGCAGAAGCTTAACAATGCGGTGGATCCACCCAAACAAATGTGTTGTCCTTCCAGGAGCTTCCTAGTATCCCTGTGGATACAGTGACCATTACACTGAGCTGCCTTAGGCAGAAGTAGAGTGAATGGTATGTAGCCATGCCTGGGGGGTTCTGTGAAGTCTTGTACTGTATGACACTTAAGAGTTAGGTGTCAGGAGCCTTATGCCATACAAAAGGGGGATTGATACTCAAAATGTCCCAGTGGTGAGCATAGTATCACTTCCCCAGTGCTCTGAAAATGCTTCCTGTGATGTATGGGTATCTGCTTTGCCATCTCCCCCAGCTGCATGGTAGGCATTGGGGAGAAAAGATCAGGGGACTGGGACACCAATTGCTGACTTGGAGGAGAGAGCAAGGACTAAGTCCAGTGTCTCCTGTCTCTTCTTCCAGTGCTCACTGGAGAGGAGTCCTGCCTGCCCTTCCCAGTCTGGGCATGCAGGGCCTGATGATCTCTCCTAGGTTTGAAGCATGGTGTGGAATGACAGTGCTGGTTCATGTGATGTCCAGTGCACCCAATTATCTTTCCTGCTCCTTTCCACTGACTGGGTCCATGTGAATTAAATTGCAGTTTGTCTGCAAGGCAGGGGCTGGTGAGACTCTCAGGAATGATGGAGGCAAATTCTGTGAGTGACTTCTCGGAGTACCAGGCTAGTCTTCTGAAGTCTCTTGAAAACCTGCCAAGAGAATCCCTGGGCACACAGGTATGTGGGCTTGCTTTCTCCTATTTTTTGCTGGTGAGAGGGACTTAGGGCAGCAGTAGAGGATGGTATGTATTGGTTCATTGGGAGCACAAGAGTATTTGGCATTATCTCACTAGCTTGGCAGGAGGGGTATTGTGTGTGCCATACAGTCTGGAAGTTTTGTGCCTTCCTCTGGACACTGATGCAGGAAGGTATTATTGGCCATTGTCCTAGGGAAGGAGTGAAGTGTGTGTGTGTGTGGGGGGGGGGGGGCATCTTTAGTGGAACACTGTCATGCTTTGGATTTCAGGCTTGTGCTTCTCATATCAGGTTTGTTTTGTATTAATTTCTGTCTTGTCATGTTTTCAGTTTGTTGGCCTGTCAGCTGGCTGCTCCTCCCCATGGCTGCCCCAGATTGACTGCAACTTGCTGCCCCTCCTAGGAAACACACATGCTTGTCCATACTGCTGCTGGATGTGGCTATGACTCCAGAGAGTCCAGAGTGTTTGCTGCCTCAGAATTGGCAGTGTTTGGAGAGTGGAAAGAGCTCAGTCATCCCACTACATATAAGCCCAGCTGCAAGGATCTCCTGAACTTATGGAGGACGTGAGATTATCCTGAAGGTTCCGTTCAGGTGGCTGGTCTGTCCCTGGGAGATCTGTTCAGAGGGAGTTGGGGGAGGGAGATGGAAGTGTGGGTCAATAAAATGTTCCAAAAGACTCTAATAGGTGCCGGTTGGGTTCTCTTTCTGTCCCTAGGGCTCTGCTCACCACAGGGAGGCTTTGGCAATTGATGAGAACTCAGATAAGGGGGAGTAGGGACCCTTCCCCTGCAGCGGGCACTCCAAGTCAGGTAAGGGTGCCCTCAGTCGGGGCAGCGCTGTGGGAGGGGAGAAGGGAAGATGATGCCTGGCGGGAGAGCTCGTGTCTCCGCAGGGCTGCTGCCGGTGCAGATCTTTAACCAGAAAGAGGCGAAGTCCCGGCCCCCTCCAGCCTGACACCAGCACCCGGAGGAGCAGCAGCGTCCCTGGGCGAAGCGCGCGTCTGCACGCTCAGCGCACGCGGCGGGCGTTGCTCTGGAGCAGCCCCAGGGTTGCGTCCTTGTTACAGTCGGACCAAAAGGCGCCAGCGTGCGGACGAGGCCGCAGGGGGCGCTGCAGCACGTGCCGCGAGAGCCCTCGGGGGATGGGGAATGCATGGCTAGCCCGTTGCCATGGCTACGGTGACAGCCATCGTGAGTCAGGCAGGGGCCCCCGCGGCGCGTGCCCGAGGGCGGGACTACATTTCCCGCCATGCTTTGCTGGACGGGACAGCCCGGGGGGGGGGGCGCTGACCGGGACCTCCGATGTGATTGCGGCGGGCGCGGCGCGGAGCAGCCTGGCGGGTGGGTCCCGAGCCGGGCCCCTGGGTCCCCCAGCGCAACAGGCGGGGCGGCCCCGACAGCCCCCGGGCCCCCCCGGGCCCCCCCGCTGGCAGCGCCCCGCCTCATGCCCCCCACTGGCCCCCCCGTGCCCCCCTGCTGGCAGCGCCCCGCCTCGCCCCGCCCCCCCTCCCCCCCATGCCCCCCCCAGCGCCCCCCGTGCCCCCCACTGGCCCCCCCATGCCCCCCCGCTGGCAGCGCCCCGCCTCATGCCCCCCACTGGCCCCCCCGTGCCCCCTGCTGGCAGCGCCCCGCCTCAAGCCCCCCGTGCCCCCCACTGGCCCCCCCATGCCCTCCCGCTGGCAGCGCCCCGCCTCGTGCCCCCCACTGGCCCCCCGTGTCCCCCCGCTGGCAGCGCCCCGCCTCATGCCCCCCACTGGCCCCCCCATGCCCCCCGCTGGCAGCGCCCCGCCTCAAGCCCCCCACTGGCCCCCCCGTGCTCCCCCGCTGGCAGCGCCCCGCCTCAAGCCCCCCACTGGCCCCCCCCCGTGCCCCCCGCTGGCAGCGCCCCGCCTCAAGCCCCCCGTGCCCCCCACTGGCCCCCCCATGCCCCCCCACTGGCAGCACCCCGCCTTGTGTCCCCCACTGGCCCCCCCGTGCCCCCCTGCTGGCAGCGCCCCGCCTCATGCCCCCCACTGGCCCCCCCGTGCCCCCCGCTGGCAGCGCCCCGCCTCGTGCCCCCCGCTGGCAGCGCCCCGCCTCAAGCCCCCGTGCCCCCCACTGGCCCCCCCATGCCCCCCCGCTGGCAGCGCCCCGCCTCGTGCCCCCCACTGGCCCCCCGTGCCCCCCGCTGGCAGCGCCCCGCCTCGTGCCCCCCACTGGCCCCCCCGTGCCCCCCAGCTGGCAGCGCCCCGCCTCAAGCCCCCCGTGCCCCCCGCTGGCAGCGCCCCGCCTCAAGCCCCCGTGCCCCCCACTGGCCCCCCTGTGCCCTCTCGCTGGCAGCATCCTGCCTGAAGCCCCCTGTACTTCCATTGCCCCCCCACTGGCTCTCCCTGTGCTCCCCCCCCGCTGGAAGCGCCCCGCCTCAAACCTCCCGTACCTCCCACTGGCCCCCCGTGTCCCCCCGCTGGCAGTGCCACTGCCTCCCTGCCCCCCCCCAGCCCTGGCTCCTGTACCCCCCCCTCCATTGCCCCCCCCCCCACTGGCCCCCCCGCCTGCCCCCGCCCCCCGCTGCCCCCCCACGCAGCGCTGCCCCCCTGTCCTGCCCCCCCAAGCCCCCCCATCCCCCCCCCCCGCTGGCCCCCCCGTACCCCCCACTAGCAGCACCATGCCTCAAGCCCCCCTGTACCTCCATTGCCCCCCCACTGGCCCCCCGTACCCCTCCGCTGGCAGCGCTGCGCCTCAAGCCCCCGTACCTCCCACTGGCCCCCCTATGCCCCCCGCTGGTAGTGCCTGCTTCAAGCCCCCCGTACCCCCATTACCCCCCCACTGGCTCCCCCTGTGTCCCCCTTGCCCCCCACTAGTTCCCCCTGTGCCCCCCCGCTGGCAGCGCCCCGCCTCAAGCCCCCCGTACTCCACACTGGCTCCCCCTGTGCCCCCCCTTACCTCCTGCTAGCAGCGCTCCGCCTCAAGCCCCTCTACCCCCCCTTGCCCTCCGCTGAGTCCCCCTATGCCCCTCCGCTGGCAGCGCCCCATCTCAAGCCCCCCATACCTCCCCTTGCCCCCAACTGGCTCCTCCTGTGCCCCTCCCGCTGGCAGCGCCCCACCTCACAGCCCCCAGTTCTCCCCCCCCCCACGTCAGCGCTCCGCCACTGCCTCAGTCCACCTGTGTCCCCCCCTTTACCCCCAATTGGCAGTCCTCTGCTCTGCCTTGCATCTCCCTGTGTCCTCCCCTGCCTCGCAGCCCCCTGTGTTTTTCACCTTTTGCCTCCCCCCACTCGTAGCCTCTCACCTCAAGCCCCCTTTCCCCTCTCCCCCATTGGCAGCCCCCCACCTCCGACACTGCCTCGCAACCCCCTGTGTTTCCCTGTCTCCCGCCCTGCTGGCAGCCCCCTGCCTCTGCCCCCACCTCACAGCCCATGAACCCTCTTCCCCTCCCTCCCCCTGCTGGCAGCCCCTGTCTCCCTGTCCCCCTTCCCTGCCTCTGCCCCCACCTCACAGCCTTCTGAGTCCCCCCCCTTTTTCCTCCCCCCCCCCCACTGGCAGCCCCTCACTTTCTCCCCCTCGCAGCCCCCCCTTTCCCCTGCTGGCAGACCCCTGTGTCTCCCTCTGCCTCCTGCTGGCAGCTCTGACCCCACCTTACAGCCCCCTGTGCCCTCCTTTGTCCCCCCCATTGGCATCCCCCTGTCTATGCCCCCACTTTGCAGCTCCCATGTCCCCCTTTCTCCCCACCCCCGTTGGCAGCCCCCTGCCTCCGACCCCACCTTACAGCTAGCTCCCTGTGTCGTCCTTCTCCCCCGCTGGCAGCCCCCTTTGTCTCCCTGTCCCTTCTCCTCCCCCTCCCGGCAGCCCCCCACCACTGTCCCCACGTCCCTTCTCCTCCATTGGCAGCCCCCTATGTCCCTCTTCCCTCCTCACTGGCAGCCCCCTGTGTCTGGCTGTCCCCTGTTTTCCCCAGCTGGCAGCCTTCTGTGCCCACCACGCCTCCAAGCTAGCAGTTTCCTGCCCCTTTCAGACATAAGTGTCTGTCTGCCCCGGGGAAGCAGGGCAAGACTGGGTTGGTGACCCCTAGTGCTGCTCTAGGCTCAGAGGGTCAGTGCGATGGGGAAGGAGGCCTGAGGCTGGCACCTTCTGCCGCCCTAGTGCTGCCATTGTGGGGGAATGGCTGAGCTGGATGGGGTGCTGACATTAGGTGACTTTGCTCTGCTTCACTGTTTGTGTCTGATTTTCTCAGGCTGTGCCAGGAGACCTCTCCCCATCTGTAGCCTTTGTCCTCCTCCTGCTCATGTGACCTGTGGGATCAGCTAGCTGGCACTTGGCATGTTCAGAGTGACTGGAGGGCGAGCACATTGTTTCCCTGGGTTGGTTTGACTTGGTGCAGCATCATCCTGGATGTTGGGGGGCAAGTTGACTTGAAAGAGTATAGGCTGAGAATGAGAGGTGCTGGGTCTTTGGACAGCTGATGCGGTGGTAAAGGGATCCCCTTCACTAGGGAGCAGCATAAAGACCCACAGGCATAGATTGGCTCTTTCGTTTTGTTTTCTGCTTTGGCAATTGTTGGTAAGTCCTTCCTGTTGTATCCTGCATTAGGTTAAGTGGAGCAATTCCTTCTTGCTGCTGCATGTTATGTGGGAGAAATCTCTCTGGAAGCCAGGTGCTGTGGACTTCCTCCTCTGAGACCGTTCTCACAGACAGATGTCTTATAACCAAGTTAGTATGCTCTGTGGTAGTGGTCACTAAGTGAAGCTACAAGGAGTGCCACGTGATCTGGCAGTAAGTGGGTACTGCTGTCCATTGCTGGCTTTGCCCATGTAGATGGTAGAGTCTGCACCATGATGAGATTAAATTGTGTAAATAATGCTTCACCCTCTTCAGAGACTTTAACAGGGTTCAAAAAAGAGCTAGATAGATTCTTGGAGGTTAGGTCCATCAATGGCTGTTACGAACGGTGTCCCTGGCCTCTGTTTGTCTGGAAACGGGTGATGGGAGGGATCATGTGAGGATTACCTGCTGTGTTCCCTTCTCCTGGGGTATCTGTATTGGCCACTGTGGGCAGACAGGATACTGGGCTAGATGGACCGTTGGTCTGACCCAGTATGGCCGTTCTTATGTTCTTTAATGCCACCCACCACAGGAGCTAAATGTGCTTTACTAATGTTAGTAGATTGTTTCTCTTAGGCATCTTTTGGGTAGTCTGAGGCACAGAGAAATGATGTGACTTACCCACAATAATATAGGGAGCTGTGACAAAACTGGTACCATACCTCAGGAACTCTATGCTGTAGTTACAACCATAGCACTGTGGAACCTGTGCATTACTTATTTTCATTGCTGAAAAGGCAGAATGTTTGTTGAGTCACCATAAGATTGATGATTCCACCCTTTCCCCTAAGCGTGGAGTGGGGATGGGGAGTTTGTTTATGAAAGCTGCTTCGGGGTTGCGTAAAGGAGATGCTACTTGAACTGCATGCAAGGGAGAATGATTCATTTTGTTGGTTCAGAAACCAGAAGCTAACTCAAAACTTGCTTGGTCCTCTTGATTATTTGGAAGATGAGGACTAGCTGTAGAGGCTGGGCTCATGGAATGTACCTGGGATGTGGGGGCTGAAGGAAAGAACCCGACATTGGTTAGGGTGATAGAAGCAGCTAGAGATCAGTCAGGGCAAACAAAAAACATTGTTGTCTGAGCCCCCAAAAGGTGATGAAACAGATCCTTATAGAATGGTGATGAGCTAGTGTACTGTGGGCCTGACAGGGCTGTGATTCTGTGGCTCAAATAAGTATCTGTAGCTTATTTCAGGCTGTCTGGCATTGTTTCATTCTTGTTTGTTGCTCATACAGTGCACTATGAGCAAGGAGACTAAGAGCACCAGTATTCTTTCTCATAACTCCAAGGAAGCCTGGGGTGGGCAAGCAGGTTTTCTGATCTTGGGGCTGTTCCCGGTGTTGCCAGTGCACCTGTTTGTTGCATCTCTGGGAATTCCTCAGATCAATTAAGATTTCCCTTTGGATGCCTATAACTGATGAGTACATAGATGAGAAATGAGGCCAGTTCTGGCAAGGAACACTTTCTGGCAGTGGCTGCACGTGAGGTCTCTAACTCCAGCGGCACCAATATGGGCCCGGGCACACTCCTTACACCAGTGGTCCCCAACACGGTGCCCGCGGGCACCATGGTGCCCACCAGGTCATTTCTGTGCGCACACCAAGTGATTGGGGGCTGACCCCGCCCTCGGGTGCATGGTGCATGGCGCATGGGCAGCCCCGCCCCCGGGTGCACAGCACAAGGGCTATGCTGGCCCTGGGCGCGTGGCGTATGGGTTGCCCCGCCCCATGGCGCACGGCACAGGAGCAGTGCTGGCCCCGGGCGCATGGCGTATGGGCAGCTCTACCCCTGTGCATGTGGCACAGGAGCAGCACCAGCCCCGGGAGAGCGGTGCATGGGTGGCGCCAGCACTGGGCACGCGGCGTATGGGTGGTCCTGCCCCATGGCGCACGGCACAGGAGCAGTGCTGGCCCCGGGCGCATGGCGTATGGGTGGTCCCGCCCCCGGGCGCAGCCCTACCCCAGGGCGCGTGTGCGGCCCCACTCCTGGGTGCCCGGCGTGTGAGTGGCCCCGCCCCCGGGTGCCTGGCAGCCCCAAAAGGTTGGGGACCACTGCCTTACACAATCTTCTTCATGGAGACGTCGTTTGATCTCAGAGTGTTGGGAACCATTCTTGATGATGGTCCTCCAGGTTACCCAATCCTTCATCGGCCTCTCCCAGGTGTCAGCGTCAATGCCGCAATTTATTAAGGTGTTCTTAAGAACATCCCTCTAGTGCTGCTTCTGCCCACCATGAGACCTCATCCCAGTCCTCAGCTGAGCATAGAAAATATGTTTAGGCAAGTGTGTGTCAGGCATCCTGACCACGTGACCAGACCATCGTAGCTGCCTGTGGGTGATTATTACGATTATTGCTGCAAGAATCAGCCTCTGCGAGGATATTAACGTTGGTCTGTCTGTCCTGCCACTTGATGCCCAAATTCTCCTCAGGCACCTTTGGTGGAATTTCTCCAGATCTTTAATATGTCATCTATAGAGAGTCCAGGATTCAGCTCCATACAGCACCATTGGGATGACTACAGCACTGTAGACATCAATCTTGGTCTACATCTTGATGTCACAGTCATCGAAGACTCGCCTCCGTAAATGTCCATAAGCTGCACTGGCACTGGAGATTCGATGGTAGATTTCATTGTCGATGTCAGCATTGCTAGACAGATCACTTCTGAGATGAGAGAAACTGTTGATGTTCTCCAGCACTTGGTCGTCTGCTGTGATGGTTGGTTTGGATAACGATATGGTGAGTGTTGGCTGAAAGAAAACCTTGGTCTTTCATGACCTGCTAACCTGCATCCTACTTCAGAAGACATTCAAATCTGCACTTGAAAGGGAATCCTCTGAACTGGCATTCATGCTAAAATTCGACACCCTCCGCACCGGACTTAATAAAGACCCCAACTATCTTACACATTACAAAGATAGCTTCCCCAATTATCACCTCTAATACTATTAACTCACAGACATTTCCCCTTCCCCACCTCTAATATCATTAACTCACTGGCATTCACCTTCCTTCCCCCCCGCACATCCCCCTTCTGTTCTGTAATGTGATTTGTCCTTTTCATGTGTGTTCATTTTTTTTAATTGTATCCTTTGGTATATATGGTTGTGACTGTTTTCTTCCATTATTTGATCTGAGGAAGTGGGTCTGGCCCACGAAAGCTCATCACCTAATAAACCATCTTGTTAGTCTTTAAAGTGCTACATTGTCCTGCATTTTGCTTCAGCTACCCCAGACTAACACGGCTACATCTCTACCACTTGGTCTTTCATGGATTGAGAGTCAGTCCCAACCTGCGGTAGCCCAGGGTGAAAATGACAATTGCTTAGAGCCTATCTTTTGAGGTGGCACTGACGTGGGCATCGTCAGTGTACTGAAGTTCTACCACTGATGATGTTGTGGTCTTGGTCTTGGCTCTGAAGCGGACCAGATTGAAGAGGCTACCATTTGTCCTGGAGGTTATTTTGACTCCATCTGGGAGGTCATCTCCAATAATCTGGAGCATAGCACCTACATCATTTAATATCTTTTTGGTATCACACACCCTTGTTTGACGCCAGTCCTTATGTCAATTGGTTCAGTTGCATTGCCATTATTGTGTATCACAGTCTGCATGTAGTTGTGTAAGAGATGTATAATACACATTTTGATTGACAGCCAAAGTGTCACAGGATCTTCCAGAGGGCCTCGCGGTTGATGGAGTCAAATGCTTTTGTCAAATCGAAGAATGCCATATACAGAGGGTGATGTTGCTCCCAACACTTCTCTTGTATTAGGCAGGCAGAAAATATCTTATCAGTTGTTCCTTGTCATGGTTGGAAGCCACATTGTGACTCTGGAAGGACTTCTTCAGCCAGTGGAAGGAGATGGTTCAGAAGGACTTTGGTGAGATTTTTATCTGTGGTTGAGAGCAAGGAGATCTCTCGGTAGTTTCCACGGCCCATCTTGTCACTCTTCTTAAAGATGGTCACTATGATGGCGTATCTGAGCTCACTGGGTATGGTTTCCTCTCTCCAGATGATCAGAATGAGGCAGTATAGGCACAACAGCAGAGATGGTCCTCCCTGCTTGATTATTTAAGCAGGGATTCCATCAGTGCCTGTGGCCTTGCTGTGTTTTGTGTTTTTTTTTTTTTTTTTTTGGGTGACCGCTTGGATCTCACAGATGGAGTGTTTATGATCCAGATTGACATGGACACAGAGGCTGGTGAGCATGTTGAAAATGCTGTCGTCAACAGTTGCATCACGGTTGAACAGGTGGCTGAAGTGTTCCAGCCACAGGCTGTTGATGCCGTTTTTGGTCTTAATAAGCAATGTCCCATCTGCTGATCCCAGTTTTGATGGTCCATACATTGCCCTAACAGCATCGAAGAACTCATGACTATGGTTAGAATTGGTATAGGACTGTATTTCCTTTGCTTTGTCTCTCCACCAGTTGTTTTTAAGGACTCTTAATTCTTTGTTGTACTTCAGCCTTTGCAAGCTTATAATCGTGTTTCTTCTGCTGAGATGAGGAGAGTTGCTATTTCAGGCTTTGAGCGCTCTGCATTTAACATCAGTTAGGTCTGGATCTCCTTATCATTAGTTTTAAACCAATCCTGGTTCCTTAGCTTGGTGTATCCAAGGGTTTCACCATAAGTTTCCAGGACAGCAGTTTTCAGAAATGACTATGCATGGAGACAATCCTATGGTGGATTTTGGCTACGTAACTTGTTGCTAAGGCAATGTTGGAAGATAAGCCTTGTTTCAGGGTCGAGTAACGTGGACATCAGCATGGTCCTGAGACTGGACAATGACATAATCAAGCAGGTGCCAGTGTCCTGATCGTGGGTGTTGCCAGGAGGACTTGAAACAGTTCTTCTGCTGGAACAGTGTGTTCATTATAACTAGACCATGGTCAGCACAGAGTGTAAGAAGGAGGTGACCATTGGAGTTCATTTTTCCTACACCTTCCCTCCCAAGGACACCATTCTACAGGTATTCCACAAGTAGGTCAGTACCTACTCTGGCATTGAAATCCCTGAGAGGTACCAGCTTGTCCTCTCTAGGGACACCTCTGAGGATGCTATCGAGGTGTGTATAGAAAAATTCTTTGGTATCTTTCATGGCTTGTAGGATGGCAGTGTGAGCGCTGACTACTGTTGGGAACTGGTTGTTAGCCAGCCTAAGGCGCAGCGTCATTAGATGTTCGCTGACACCAGTAGGGTGTTCATTGAGGCTACACATTAGGCTATTCTTAATAGCAAAGTCGACACTAAGCATGCGGTGCTCGTCTTCGCGTTTACTTCTCCAAATGAAGGTATAGCCACCACGGATTTCTTTAATCTGACCCTTATTGGCTAGTTGAGTCTCACTCAAAGCAGCGATATCGATGTTGAACCTCCTCAACTCTCGGGCAATGAGAGCTGTTCCATGTGCAGGCCAGTCAGACTTGTCGCTGCCCATCAGTGTCCTGACATTCCAGATTCTAAATCTAAGTATAAAATGTTTTTCTCTTCTTCTCCCTGCAAATTGAAATGTCTCTCCCTGGCTGCAGTTACCAGGCAGGTTGGGTTGACACAGACTATTTTTAGGGCATCTTTTCTAGTCCCTTCCCCGTTTGGGGTAAGCAGAGCGGATCCTAAATAGGGCTGCTCAGTCACAGCTACAGGGGCACACTTCTGTCTCATCCAAGTGCACAGTGACCATCTTTCAGCTGCCACCTCTGTGCCAGGTTTTGAATAGAGGCTTTCAGCCGCACAAGCCTGCCTCCGTTGTCACTTGCTGAATGACTTTAGTCATGAAAAGAGAAGGAAGTAGAAGCGGTTATCCAAGAGAGAGCCTGTGCGTGAGTGTTTTATGTGGCGATGCTGTTGCACGTCAGTGACTACACAATGCTTGACCAAGGCACAGCCTGGAACCAATGGCAAGGAGGTCTAAGATGACTGGGGGGTTGTGTCTCATCTGCCCAAAGCCTGTCTGGGTCTCAGGTCATCTGCCATCTCCCCAAGGATGATCTGCTGTTGGCCACTGCAAGGATGGGGAAGGATGTTCTCCTCACCAGCCAAAGAATCTTTGGCTGTCTGCTGTCTACTTGTATGGTGGTCAGCTGATTGGCCAAGACTAGGAACCCTAAGTTCACCCGCCACCATGTCCAAGCAGCTATGAGGAGGCAACCATACGAGTTGAGCATGGTGTGCGGACCAGTGCAGTTTGACCGTCTGAAAAAGGCAGGCGTGGCTGCCTTGCTGCAAAGGTACAACTGCTCCACCAACACCCCAACACACCAGAAGTCAATGCACAACTCCGGTACAGTTGACTTCGACCGTGGCACTGGCCCCTCACCGTCCTTGGAGATGGACCCCACCTCGACCCCGGTACCAGCATCAACACTGACACAAGACACTTAAGTGGCACCAGCCCCTGCGTTGGGTCCCTCTGCAACTACAACTCAGCTGTCGGGTGGTCTGGCACTGCTGCCTGCTATGCCACTGCCTCCTCCCTGGCACTGAGGAAAGCCAAGTCCATTGTCCGGCATGCACCTGAACATAGGACACTGGCTGCGACAGCTACTGCACTGCCCTGGTCAACCTCCAAATACTCTGCTGATTTGGAGGCGGAGTCTGCCATGTCATCATGGGGTTCCAGGTCAAGGTCACTGCACAGGTCCTATTCCTGGCACAGTTCCCGGCACTGGAGTGTGTCATTGCGGACACAGCAACAGCCCTGGCCTCTGCAGCCAACTCTTGCACAGCCAGTGCAGCAGTCCTGGCCACCCCAGTGGCAGGCCCCTGGTCAGAGGTCTTTCTGTATCCCCTGGGCTTACCATCAGAGTCAGGGCACGGGACCCTCTAGACCAGAGTCCATTTACTTTGGGCCAAGGGCTCCTCCTTTGGTGACCCCAATGACCTGTTTCCCTACATCAGCTCAGTCCTTGCCCCAAGGGCTAGCCTCACCTTGGCCCTTGGTGGAGAGAGGGCCACGCGTGACTCAGCCTTCCACATTGGCATCCTCGGTAGCTTTCTAGGCCCCATTGCAGGACTGTGACCCAGAGGAAGTGGGCCTGAAGGGGTTATCCTCCTCTTCCTCAGATGAGGCTTTTGGCAGAGCACTTCCATACATGTCCTCCATGGATGTGAGGTTGCACCAGGACCTCTTCTGTCACCTGGCCCAGAGTTTGGAGGTCCAGGCTGAAAAGGTGTCGGATGACTCGGACCCGACAATTGACACTTTGCAGACTGACGCCCCTACTAGGGTGGCTCTGCCCCTCAATAAGACCGTGACAAAGACCATGAAGACCTTTTTGCAAACTCCGGTCTCCATCCCGCTGACTGACAAGAAGGTCTAGCAATGGGACTTTGCTCATTCCCCTCTTGTGGCACACCTCTTCTTCCATCCCCCGTTGGGGTTCCTGGTTGTCCTGGTGGTTAACCAACGGAATTAGCAGGGGCAGCCGGGTCCAATGTCTAAAAGTAGGGATGCCAAAAAGGTGGACTACTGGGCAGGAATGCCTATGCCTTGTGTGGGGTCTGCAGCTTCGCATAGTGAAATAGCAGGTACTGCTGAGTCGTTGTGCTTACCCATTGCAGCCCATGTTTTGTAAGTTCATTGAGCTTATTGCCCCAAGTTTAAGTCCCTCTCTGAGGAGGGTAGTCTCTCAGGCAGCCTTCCAGGTGGCACTGGATGCTGCAGACGTGGCAGCCTGCGCCATGGCCATGGGCCTTGTGTTATGCCACGGTTCGTGGCTACAGGTGTCTGCGGTGCCTCCAGAGCCCCAGGCTACCATCCAAAACCTCCTTTTGAGGGTCTCACCCTGTTTTCAGAGCAGACTGACCATCGTCTGCATGGCCTTATGGATACCTGGGCCACATTTAAATCCCCTCTATTATTAAAGTGATTTTCCCCCTTTATTCAGCTCTAGTGAGGCCACATCTGGGGTATTGCATCCAGTTCTGGGGCCCCCACTATAGAAAGGATGTGGATGTATTGGAGAGGGTCCAGGGGAGGCAACCAAAATGATGAGAGGACTGGAGCACATGACTTATGAGGAGAAGCTGAGGGAGCTGCATTTGTTTAGTCTGCAGAAGCGAAGAGTGAGGGGGGATTTGATAGCAGCCTTCAACTTCCTGAAGGGAGGTTCCAAAGAGGATGGAGAGAGGCTGTTCTCAGTAGTGACGGATGGTAGAACAAGGAGCAATTGTCTCAAGTTACAGCGGGGGAGATCTAGGTTGGATATTAGGGAAAACTATTTCCCTAGGAGGGTGGTGAAGCACTGGAATGGGTTATCTAGGGACATGGTGGAATCTCCTTCCCTAGGGGTTTTTAAGTCTTGCCTGGTTGGGATGATTTAGTCAGGGTTGGTCCTTCTTTGGACAAGGGGCCAGACTCGATGACTCCTGAGATCTCTTCTAGCCCTAGGATTCTATGAGTCTATGATTCTAGGTGCCCTAAAAGGAATGAACAGAATGGAACAGAAGCTAGGGACACCATTCCCACCCATCCTTGCTAATAGCCATTAATAGACCTGTCCTCCATATATTTATTTTGCTTTTTTAAAGCCAGTTATAGTCTTGGACTCCACAGAATTCTTGGGCAAGGTGTCCTTTTAAACATACCATCTATTAATTTCATTTGATCGTTACCCAAAAAATTATTCATTCTCTCTCTCTCTCTCACACACACACTCACACTCTCTCTCTCACGCTTCCACTTCATTCATTCACTGATTCACACACTTTCATTCCTGCCCTCAGGCATATGGGTTGCAGAAGGAGCCAAGGCATATTGGTTCTGGAGGGTCTTTCTGCTAATCATGGCTGGAGAACTGGTCAGGAAAGAAAATGGCTGCAGAAAGAGGGGTTTTGCCACATGCTCTCTCCTTTTGTTGCCTCTGTACAACCCTTGTGACTCATCTACATCCCTCACTAGAGAGCATGGCCAGACTTCCTGGCTATGTCTACACTGCAAGGTTTTTGCACAAAAACCCATAGAGCGTCCACACCTCATATGCACTTTTGCACAAGGAAATCAAGAGTAAAATGGCAGAAGAGGGCTTTTTCTGCTGTAAGTATACCTCCTTTTACGAGGCATAACTCCCTTTTGCGCAAGAGTTCTTGCACAAAAAGGCAAGTGTGGACGCTTCAGAGGGTTTCTGTGCAAGAAACCCCTTTGGGAAAAAGTACAGTTGCTCTTATGGCCATTCTATGAATGGCCATCAGAGCTTTCTTGCACAAGAGTGCCCATGCAGCGTGGATGCTCTCTTGCGCAAAAGCACATCGCTTTTGCGATGTGCTTTGAGGTTTGGATGCGCTCTTGCGCAATGAGGTTTTGCGCAAAAACTCTTGCGTAAAAGGCTTTATAGGCGACAAATTGGAACCAGTGTTTGGAAATAAAGAGCTAGAACCTCTCAAGTAATGACAACAGTGGGTACCAGATACTGAGTCAGTCAGGACTGCCTGTGCTCATCCTCATGTGGAAGTGGGAATCACCATGCACACAGAATCAAGGCAGTTAAACTATAAAGCCCAGTGGTCGGAAATGGACAAGCCCTTCTCTAGCAGGGGTATGCAGTGCACATTCCCCAATTAAAGGTTCTGTGGAGGGTGTCAGAAGTTGCTAGACAGGGTGTTGTGGCATTGGTCCCTCACCCTGGACTATGAGACACCTGTTGAGGCAAAGACCATGCTGTTAAATCTCTTTCTTGTGGTGTCTTTTACAGAGAGGGCTTCCTCGTGGGAACTGATCTCCACTCCTAGGATTCACCTTCTGGACAGCACAGGTTTCAGTTGCCACCACTCCCATGTAAGTCTGTCTCCTTGCAGCCAAGATAGCTGCCTCCCATCCCAAACACTGGCCACAGACCTGCTTAGCTTGGGGAAGGCTTTTGGGCCCCCCACCAAAAGGCACTGCTACTCATCCTCAGGGGCTGATGATTGCTTGTACTGGAAACCCCTTGGCTCGAAAGCATGGATGACTACCAAGCATTGGGGCAGTAGTGAAAAAAGTAGTTTGGAAGAGCAGCACCTGATCCCAGACCATGGAGCTTGCAGTTTCAGGTTTGACCAAAGGCCCAGGTGCATCTCTCTTCAGCATGTGCAAGGTTGTGATGGCAGTAGCTCCCCTTTTCTCCGTCTGGTCCTATCCCAGGAATCCCCAATCAGCAGGTTATGGGAGAATGAGAAGACTTTGTAGCTGTTACTTTTGCAACAATGCTTTTCCTTACCACCTGTCTGGTTCCTGCCTTCCCCTGGAAGTCTGCTTCCTCCACTCCAGAACTGCTAGGTGCCAACATGGCCTTTCATGCAGCTAGTCAGTGTTGTGACCTGTTAGCAGGAATTGCCTCATGCAATGCCATGATGAGGATGCAAGATGAACCAGGTAGGATTGAAGGAGTGGGGTAAGAAGAGGGAGCCAGGGTGTCTTGGAGAGGGGTTGGTGGGTTTTTTACCAGCTGGAAATAATGACGCATATCTCCTGTACAATACAGACCAAATAATTTCTCTCAAGAAACTGAATTCAGCCCCGAACGTGTGGTTAAGCTGCAGTACCCGAAGGTCTCCAGTCTTGCTGTAAATGCGGTGCCACTGGAGAAACACCCCAAGGCCCTAGCGCAGCATGTCAAACTGGCAAGTCCCCGGTGCACGCAGCAGCCTTGGCCTGGGTCCCCGTGAGCCCGGCGCGGCAAGTGCCGCTGCCGACCTGCTTCCTTGGGGCGCGCGCCCGGCGCCGGCCCCTCCTGCCCCGGGAGCGCGCTCGGCCGAGGCCCCGCCCCGCGGGCTGCCAGGGAGGGCGGGGCTCGCGCGCGGAAGTGGCGGCGCTCTGCGCTGCGTCTCTATGGCTGCGCGGCGCGTTCCGCTCCGGGCCGGACGGGGCGCTGCCCAGCGAGCGAGCGAGGGAGCCTGGGGCCCGGCCCGGCCCTTCCGCTTCCTGCTGGGAGTCGGGACCTGGGCCCGGCGGTGAGTGCGGCCTGGGGGCTTCGCGCCCGGCCGGGGGGGGCGCGCAGGGAGCCGCTTGGCGCCCCGGCTCCCGGGCCTGGCTGCGGCGGGGGCGGGGCCCGGGGCGCTCGGTGCCGGCAGGGGCTGGGGGTGGCGGGTTCCGCGGGGCGGGGCGGGGCGGGGCTCGGCTCGGCGGTAGCTGCCATGTCACGGCCCGTCTCTTTGCAGCGCTGCTCAGGGTCCGAGCCGAGCATCCTGCGCGGGGGCTGCGCGGGCCACTCGTGGCGTGGCTCATGGACAGACACAAAGTGAAGCGACAGAGGCTGGACCGGATTTGCGAAGGTAAAAGCCCCTCGCTGAGGCCCGGGCATTGGCTTGAGATGGGGGAACCTGAAACTCCGGTCCTGCGGGCAGGGGCAGCTGGAATGACTCGGTGCTCCACTCTCACTTCTGCTCAGGCTACAGCCTAGAGCCAGAGTATTAGGATTACAATGAATTTGGGACCACCTCTTTAAACCCCATCACTTTTCATCACCCAGTTTTTCTGTTCTTATTGCCATGAATGGAGATTTTTGAAAGGATTTAGAAGATGCAGTAGAGATTTTTCAGTGAGACTGAGAGCTGAGAAAGTGGCTGTTGTGACTATAATGAAACAATATCTAAATAACCTCTCCCCCTCCCCTCTGCAGGACAGGTGGTGCTGCTGCCGCCAAGCAGCCCTGTTTATGGTGATCCCTTGGGCAGCAGCCCCTTCCCACGGCCAGCCCTGGCCAGCATGAGCAGGGGCTGCTGGCCTCAGTGTGGGCTGGTCCAGGACGGAGTGTCTGTTCATTTTAAATGTAGTAAGAGCCTGGCGGCTGGCAGTTCTTACTACATTTAAAATGTAGAGGTGCAGCACGGGTGGTTCTCAGAGCTGGCACAAGCCAGGACTACTCAGTCCCAGCTTGAGACGGCTCCAGGAGCTACCCTCACTGCTTCTTTGCAAAGCAGTCCTTATCAATTAATTATATTGACTATATGATTAGCCAGATAACCACATCTTAACATCCTTAATAAGTATATGAGGCAGGAAGTTCCTGTTAGGAGCCCTCTAAAAAGGTGCTAAATTTGATCCAGGGCCTAGAAGGGAAAGCAGAATGTGAGCAGCTGGGGATATAAGGAATTGTGAAGAAAAAGCCCTGCTGTTAACCCATTGTTGCTTGACCTCATTTTTTAGGAGTCCCTTTCTGTTACATGATATATGAAATGAATTGAGGGAAGTTTCTAGGAAGAGAATTCTGTAACGATATTGAGACCCTTGTTACACTTGTGTGCATACGTGATTTTTCACATTCAGCACACTTAATAAAAATGTTCTGAACCTTGTTTCTGATGAGGTTTCTCATTCTGGGTCCTCACTCAAAACTTTCTGCTCTGTCTTCTACACACCAGAGGCCTAGATATTTCTACTCTGGCTTCTTTTTCCTATGTTTCTTCTGAGCTTGTTGTTGCTTTCACATTCTCATTGACCAGTTTCTTCTTTAGTGTTCTACTGTGGAAGTGTAGCCTCTTGTACCCTGCTGGATCAGTATGGTCTTGTATAAACTCCCTTGCTCATGTTAATTATGAGCTCCAGAATTCACTTCTCTTCTGCACAGCTGTTCACTATTGTCTTTGTCTCTAGGTATACGGCCTCCTATTGTGAATGGCCCAATGCCAGCCCGACCACTGGTTGCACTCCTGGATGGGAGGGATTGTACTGTGGAAATGCCCATCTTGAAGGATGTCGCTACAGTGGCTTTCTGTGATGCTCAGTCAACTCAGGAAATCCATGAGAAGGTAGGAAGATGAAATGAGCCACTGTGGGGATGGATCTGACCACCTCTGTGCCACTCTAGATGTGCAGGAGTAGGGAATGGTTCTCAGATGGGTATGCTTTCTGTTCATGGCTGTAGGTGCTGAATGAGGCTGTGGGAGCTCTGATGTACCACACCATCACCTTATCCCGCCAGGATCTGGAGAAGTTCAAAGCCCTCCGAGTCATTGTGCGTATTGGCAGTGGCTACGACAATGTGGACATCAAGTCAGCTGCAGAATTAGGTATGATGACCACAATATGTCTGTTTTGGAATGAAAAGTCGATGTATACATCTGTGCGACCCATCGGGGTTCTGTGTGTGGCCCATGCACCCCTTCACTCCCACACACTACTCGCTTGCCCCATCTCTCTATCACTCTGGGGCCCTGCACTTACCTAGTCCTCTTCTTCTGTGAATCAGCTGATTCACACCCCGTCCCCTTGCTCCCAGAGCTTGAATGCTGCGAATCAGCTGATTTGATTTGCTGTGTTCAAGCTCCGGGGAAGGAGAAGAGCAGGGACATGGCACAAATCAGCTGATTCACAGGGGTCTGGAAATGCTGTGATGGAGAGTAGAAAAAGGGATGGGGCAGGCTTGGGGGAGGAGGTAGAGAAGAGGCTGGGTGGGGGTTTGAGGGAGAGGGTAGAGTGGCGGCAGTGACTGCAGCAGAGAGGAGCGTTGAATGCCTGTGACAAAATGAGAAGTGATGCATATTTGAAGCAAGGGCACATACGATGTTTGTGCTGATTGCACATATCATCATGAGAGCCAAGCACTCCCTCTGCTTCATTGTTACTTTTGTCAACAATTTAATTTGCTCTTTATAATGGATTCTTTTGTGATGAAGAGGAAGAATCAAGTGCCATGTATTTAATCTTAATCTTGGAATCCGGTTAGTGCACATGCCAAGTTTCAATGTTGTGGCCCAGTGAGATGAAGGGTCACTCATCTCCCAGTTACTAGCTTGGGTTGCCCGTCACAGATCTGATCTATATTTGAGACAGTTGGTCCATCCATCCATGCATCCAACAGTCTGCCTCTGTTCGAGAATTCCTCCTAAATAGTAAGTGCTAGAACTACCACATTTGTTATACAGCTTCCTCTTACCTCTAGTTCAAGCATGGTAAGGGTTTGGTTGTGCCAGGAAAATGGGATGTACCTGAAATGGGGTTGCTTTTCATAAAGCCATACGGAAAAGAGACAATCACCAGGTAGGTGAAAGGGCTGGTGGCATGCCCTCCCCCAGTCTAGTGCTACCACAGCCTCTAGCCTCCCACCCCCCGAGTTGTATTCAAGGAAGGGTGGGAGAGGCTGAATCTCCCTCCACCCCCACCCCATCAGGGAGCGAGGGGAAAGTGCAGTTTGTTGCATTCCTCACTCTGGCTGGGGAGCATAGGGGACAGATGAACTTTGGCTTGCCCCTGCTGGGGGACATGCACCTCTCCCTCTGCTGTGTCCCCTGGAGCTGTAGCGGCTAAGGAGAGATGCTTCTCACCTAATCCCAAGCTACTTCAATGAAAGATGGCTGGGGTAGTCCTCTCTCCCAGCCGCAGCCTGCATCCTGAACCCCTTCATCCCAAGAGCAATGCTTTAAATGAAGCAGGAATGTTTTCATTTTATTTTCCAAAATAATAATAATAATAATTAAGTTAAGGACCTGAGCAACATACTTCTTTTTCTGCTTTGTTCTTGAGAAACCAGGCCTGTGCTGGTCAACATACATAAAAGAATTTCAGAGAGAACTGTTCAGGATGGAGCTTCTTTTCGTGGGCACAAAAGCTTATGATACCAGCTATATGGTTTGTTAGTCTATAAAGTGCTACCGGACCATTTGTTGTTTTTTAAGTTTACAAGGAAAGAACTGAGCTATTGGACAAGTTTATTTCAAATATTTAGTAATAATCACTATATGCCTTTCCAATAGATTGATATGTAACTACGTTCTGGGACAGGGAATAGATGGAGTAAGGATGTCAGATAATTTGGGTTTGAGTGAGAGTAGCGATTGATACTCCAACTGCTTGTGGGCGGTGGCGAAAGGATACAAATTAGGGATGTAAAAGCTTACCTGTTCCTGTTAATTGGTTGGGGCTGGAGCAGCTTCCCACCCCTGTTCTAGACACTGCTGCTTGTGCTTTTTGTACATCTCTGCTCTGATTTTGCCACATTTCTGTGGTGGTAGTACAATTAGAAGCAAGGCATTTTAGGAGATTGTCCTTAAGACTGAGGGGAACTTCTCCACCCCAATACAAAGGTGAAGTCTCAAACAGGGATATTTGGGTTGGTAGAGTGTGCAACCTTAATCTCATGCTCCAGGACTATTGCTGTCTTTTAGCCATCGTGTTGTATGAGGAGAGTTGGCAGCAGAAATGCTATAGGCTAGGCTGGGAATCTCATTTGTATCTCCTCTTTCTAGGCATTGCAGTTTGCAACATTCCTTCCTCTTCTGTGGAGGAGACGGCTGACTCTACCCTCTGTCACATCTTGAACCTGTATCGCCGGGTTACTTGGCTTCATCAGGCTATGCGGGAAGGAAACCGAGCCTCAAGCATGGAGCAAATTCGAGAGGTGGCAGGAGGTGCTGTGCGTATCCGTGGTGAAACTTTGGGCATCATTGGCCTTGGTAAGAAATGGTGACTGTTAAACTAAACAGGGAGCCTTGAAAGCTACTGAGAATGTTGGTGTCACTTGCTGGCTCAGAAATAGATAGTTACAGTGGCTGTTAACAAGTGCAACACTAGCTAGATTCTGTAAACATCAGACTTCTAACTTATATCACCAGTGCCCTAGGCTGCAATGCTGCTGCTCCCAGAAGTTGGGCAGTAGTCATGATAGTAAGATCTCTTCTTTTCTGCTATTCCACTGATTAGAAAAATGGAAAGCTTCAGACAACTACAACTGGAAGGGCTACGTCACCATGTGTACCAGCCCCTGCTCCCCAGTCTGTCTGTAGGGCCTTTGGATCAAGGGGCAGACCTGGCATTGGGAGCTCTTTGTTTCTCCAATGAGCTGAGTACAGTTGGCTGCTGTAGCATGGATGGGGGCTGATTCTTACACTGGGAGCAATACAGAACTATATAAATGACCACTATTTGCTCTGTCATTTCCTTGTAGAACCCATGAGCCCTAGGAATGACCAGGGCTCGACAAACCGTGGCAAAATCCACTCGCCAGCCCCGCACCGCGCATGCGCCAGACCTGCACTGTGCATGCGCGTACCGCCGGTGAACGGGGTGACCGGCTGAAATCTACTCGCCACGGGCGAGTACGTACACGGATTTGTCGAGCCCTGATCCTTTTATCCATACTCCTGTTGGATGTTATGCTTGGGTTGCATTTTGCTTGACGTTAATATGTTTTCTGTTTTGAAGGTCGAGTTGGGCAGGCTGTGGCCCTGAGAGCCAAGCCCTTTGGCTTCAACGTGATTTTCTATGATCCGTATCTGCCAGATGGCGTGGAACGATCCCTGGGGTTACAGCGAATAGGGACACTGCAGGACTTGCTAATGCACAGTGATTGTATCACATTGCACTGCAGTTTGAATGAACATAATCATCACCTCATCAATGACTTCACTATCAAACAGGTGCACCCAGAAGCTTGTCTTTCCCTAAAAGCACTTGAGAAGTGAATGAATAAAAACTGCTGCTTCCACAGAGGCTTGATAATATGTGAATTCTGCTACCTCTTCTGTGTGGTTCCTGCTGTCTGGGCTCTGTGCTGTGCAAAATTTGTTCTTAGGAAATGAACAAGATTGACTCTGAATAATTTCATTTATGAAGAACATTTTAGGTGATTTAGCTTCAAATTACATTTAAAATGAGTAACTGATAATGCTTGGCAAAGCCAGGAATGATTTGGTCCAAGGTGCTGTAAGTGCCTTTGTACAGTGCTCATAATGCCCCTTGATTCCAATCTATGGTACCCTGTGCTAAGCTGGTCTCAGACACTCTTTCTGCCACTCTGCTGATGCCTTTCAATGCTTTCTGGGAATTGAGCACCTCCTGAAAAAAACAGTCCAGTTTTATGCAATTGTGACTTCTGTTTGCACTGATCAGTTGTTCAAGGAATTTGCTGAGAGAGGTAGTGGTCTTTAGGGTGGGAAACCTATGACCTTCTTTTCCTCCTTCCTTTGTTAGGAATTAAATCCACAGACCCAACTGACAAGTGTTCTTCCCTCCAATTGGCTCTTGGAGAGCCTGGCTTCTTTGCTTCTGCTCTTTTTTTTGAGCAGTCTCCTCCAGACTGCATCCTGGCTGCACAGGAAGGCAGGAATTCTCAAACATTCTTTTTTCCCCCCTCCAGATGCGCCATGGCTGCTTTCTGGTGAACACAGCCCGTGGGGGGCTGGTAGATGAGAAGGCCTTGGCACAAGCCTTGAAGGAAGGGAGAATCAGAGGAACAGCACTGGATGTGCATGAGTCTGAACCCTTCAGGTAACACTGCAGCCACATACCTACTACCATCCTGGGGCTCTTCTGCACTGGTTTCAATTGGGTGGTTGTTACACTTGGGGGGGACAGACAGGGAATTTCACTTTCCAGCAGAAACCACATGTTTGTTTTTCCGTCATAGCTTTGCTCAGGGGCCCCTCAAAGATGCTCCCAATGTGATCTGCACCCCTCACACAGCCTGGTACAGTGAGCAGGCTTCCATTGAGTCCAGGGAAGATGCAGCTAAAGAGATCCGCAGAGCTATCACAGGTAACCGGAGAGGTCAGGTCTGCCTGGTGCTCTGCAGCTGCTGCTGGGATGGGAGTGATTAATTGATTTCCTGAGTCAGTGCTATGACGCAGTAACTCCTGACTGTTTTGTTAAAGCTAGGTCTGCTGGGATGGTGCTCGCTGACTCATTTCTAGAGCTGGAATACAAGTCATGGATTGTCTTTGACTTATGAGGGACCTATAACTAATGCTGGAGAGAGATTCTTTACTGCATTGTGCTCCCATTTTCTGCTGGGAGCATTTGTGTCCAATATCTTCTGTGAAAGGTGGGGACAGGCAGTGCTACACAAGGAGCCACTGAGGTCCCGGGGATGGGGAGGGATGATTGATTCATTGAGTATAAGTTCCTTTGAGACTTAGTGCGTTGTGTGTAGGGTCTTGATTTAGATCTCTCCCCACCTCTCTCCTATGGTACTGAGGTAGGAGGCGCTGTTAGGGTCCCTTCTTTACTGCTTTCATGTGCAAATCCTTGGGCATCTGCACTTGCTGTTTGTCTCCTACTATCCTCTGCCCTTGGTGTCACCACAGGTCACATACCTGATACTTTGAGGAACTGTGTTAATAAGGAGTATTTGCTGTTAGCTGCTCAGTGGTCCAGTATTGATCCTGCAGCTGTCCATCCAGAACTCAATGGAGCTGCGGCTTACAGGTGAGAGAAGTAGGCCTTCTGAGTTCTTGTTTAATGTGCAGGTCATTTACTCATGGTTATCTAATACATAAAGACCCCAGCATCCTGTGTAGAGACCTTTCTTAGGCCTCTGAAAATTGCTTTTCCCAGGCAGCATATCTCTTACAAGATGAATGGTGGTGAGTTTTCTTCAGAAATCTGTCAGCTTTGGTTCTTTAGTTGGCCCACAAGCAATAAGGTGCCCTCTGAAAGTAAAGTGATGGTTTGTACCAGCTCTGGGAGTTCAGGAATTGTGGCTCATGTAATTCACTTTCCGGGCATCAGTCCTGCAAGGATTTTGAAAGGTTAAGTGACAGAGGGACCTGTTTGTATGTGATAGCTTGTTGAGTCCATGAAAAGGGATCTGACTCCTGGGAATGAAGAAGTTCTGCATCTCAGCATGGAATTATTGTCTGCATACAGCATTCTTACAGAGCAGTCATGAGGTGAGGGAAAATGTGAGGCATCACAGTCCAGTGGATTGGGCAGAAGACTAAGAATAGGTTTCTGGGGTTTTATTTTTTGGCCCCAAACTTGTGTGATCTTGGGCAGATAGTTTCTCGGGGAAATGAGGTAATGACTCACCTCTTGGAACTGAGCACTGTGACTGACTGGGCCGGGTCTGGGCACTGCTGAGGGCGTCTGCTCAGAGCGAATTGCTCAAACTTGGGGCTCCGTACAGCTCCTGACTGGAGACCTTCCCAAATAGGTCACAAACCAGTCACACTGAGCGCTCCAGCTGCCCATCTGGCCAGCCTCAAGCCTCACGAGCAAAACCACTCTGACTCTCCAGCTCCCTCTGTGCCGCAATCAGCCCCGGGCCTAACACACAGGTGAGGGGTTATAGAACCCAATCTCACCTACCCCCAACGGGTTCTTCCGGTCCCAAGAAACCAGCCACAGGTCCCAGGTCAATTTACACTCTGGATCTTACTCACAAGATCACGCTGGGCCAGATACTGTGTACAGATGTGGTCTCCTCACCTCAAAAAAGATATTTTGGCCTTGGAAAGGGTTCAGAAAAGGGCAACTAAAATGATTAGGGATTTGGAACGGGTCCCATATGAGGAGAGGTTAAAGAGACTGGGACTTTTCAGTTTAGAAAAGAGGAGACTGAGGGGGGATATGATAGAGGTCTATAAAATCATGAGTGGTGTGGAGAGGGCCGATAAAGAAAAGTTATTTATTAGTTCCCTAAACAGAAGAACTAGAGGACACCAAATGAAATTAATGGGGAGCAGGTTTAAAACTAATAAAAGAAATTTCTTCTTCACACAGCGTGTAGTCAACCTGTGGAACTCCTTGCCAGAGGAGGCTGTGAAGGCTAGGACTATAACAGAGTTTAAAGAGAAGCTAGATAATTTCATGGAGGTTAGGTCCATAAAAGGCTGTTAGCCAGCGGATAAATTGGTGTCCTTGGCCTCTGTTTGTCAGAGGCTGGAGAGGGATGGCAGGAGACAAATCGCTTGATCATTGTCTTCGGTCCACCCTCTCTGGGGCATCTGGTGCTGGCCACTGTCGGTAGACAGGATACTGGGCTAGATGGAGCTTTGGTCTGACCCAGTATGGCCGTTCTTAGTTCTTTAGAATCTAAAATCTAAGGCTATGTCTACATTGGTGCATAGAAGAGTTCTTCTGCAAAAACTCTTCCAGAAGAGAGCGTCTACACTGGCATGTGCTTTTGCTCAAGAGCATCCATGCCAATGTAGATGCTCTCTTGTGCAAGGAAGCTCTGATGGCCATTTTAACCATAGGGGTTTCTTGCGCAAGAAATTCATGTTGCCTGTCTACACTGGCCTCTTGTGCAAGAACAGTTGCGCAAGAGGGCTTATTCCTGAGCGGGAGCGTCAGAGTTCTGGCGCAAGAAGCCCTGATTTCATACATTAGTGTCAGTTTACTTGCGCAATAACATGCGGCCAGTGTAGACAGGCAGCAAGTTTTTGTGCAAGATCGTGCCAGTGTAGACACAGCCTAAAGGTTTATCACTAAAGGAAAGAAAAGCAAGAGAGTGCGGTTGTTAAGGAGAATACATTACATGCATCGAATCACCCAGTTCTCGATACAGGCTCTTATCAGAGATGTTACAACCGCTCTCTTAAAAGTCTCTGGTGTACATCCTATGTCAGGATGGGTCCACGGTTCTTTCCAGCTTGCTGTTCCTCGCAAGGCTGCATCTGTAATCAGTAGCTGAACTGAAGAGAAAATGGAGATTGCCACATGGCATTTTATATCCATCCCTGGTCTCTTCCAAGCTGGAGCAGGTCACATGGCCCAGTGACCTATCCTTGTGTCCCAAGCCAGCAATCCTTATTCTGGCTGGTTGCAGACATCCAGATTCATTCCTCGGGTGTGTCCTTGGCACCTAGAGATCTATTGTCCCTGGAGCCTTGCTAATTAGCATAGCCATTGAACGAGCATTCCTGGCACATTGCTCTGCCTCAGAGAATTTTCCAGCATCAACCTAGAGTACATATTTATAACTCCACACACACATATTATACAAGTACATGAATAGCATATACAGAATCAGTAGAACACAAGCTTTCATTTGACACCTCACATGGCCCCCTTTGTAAAGACTTTTGGGGCAAACACCCCCCCCTCCCATGGGTATAGCAATGATCTTTAAAATCCAATAACATGACAAGCACATATTACCAACATTTACAATGCTCATAGCATAAGGGAATCAGTCAGGGATAATGGGAAGAAAGGAAAAATTTGCTTAGAAATTGCTAATATCTTCCTGTCACAGCCCAGGGAGGTATAACCAGAAGTACATTCCCCTTGGAGAACTGCAGCATCTTGTGTATGTGAAGAATTCACAGGGGTGTGAATTGGTGTGGGGCATTCTGTACTTTCTAGCGGAGACAAAATCTCAATGTACTGTGTGTTGACTGTGACCCTGAAGTGATCTTTGCTCTGGTAGTTGTCTGGGAATAGGTGCCTTTTGGATCAATGCATAACTGAGCCCATTCAGTCCTGATGGCATTTACTGTGATCCTAGCTCAGAGCAGTTTTGTTTGGAGACCTTTGCTCAGTGCAGCATCGTGACTTGCATTTCCTCTGAGCTGTGATAGCCAATTCAGAACATGTGGGTGAGGGCATCGCTTTGTTGTCCTTTGTCTTTGCAGTGATCTTCCTTAGACAGACATGTAATCTCCACATGTTTTCTGTTGGTTTCAGGTTTCCTCCAGGAGTAGTGGGAGTAGCAGCCCCTGGGCTGCCGGAGCCAGCGGTTGTGGAGGGGATTGTAGCTCACGGGATGCCCTCTGTGTCTCACTCTGCACCACGTACCCCTTCCCCTGGAGAGGCAAGCAAACAGGACCCAGACAGAGAAATCCCTGCTGACCAATAGCATCTTCTCTCTCCTTTCTCCTCTGGCAGCAGAAAAAGTCGGGAGCAAGTTCCCTGCTAGGATCTTTTCTAACACCCCATTGAGACTGTTTCCTGTTCACACAGTGCAGGAGAATGCATTTCATTACTGGCAAAAATTAGTTCTTGCCTTTCAACAGATATTTTATAACATTTAGTTTTTAACCTCTTGGTGGATCTTTTTCCTTATCTGTGGCAGAAGCAGTGACCTTGCCTTCCCATTGAAATTTAGTTTAACATGTAGTGTCCCATGAATCTGCCTCTGTTATGTTTCACAGGAAGGCACCCTCATGGGCTTGAATGCAGCAGAACAGGAGCTGGCTGAACAGGGAGAGGTCCCAGTGTCTCCAGTACCAGACTGCATGCAGATTTTCAGGAGTGACTTGCTGTCTCAGGAAGCATAGGTAATGGGGAGTGTTCAAGCAAGACTAGTAAGCTGAAGAGAAGTTAGGCAGGTGATTTGCATTGCAGGAAAAAGATCACATGCAGTGCTGTGCACTGCCTTGCTTATCCTGACTCAGGTGGCGCTGAGCACAGGCACCACTAGGGTTGTTGCAAATGGACAGTGTGAAGTTTTGCTCTTGTAATGTTAATGCAGGGCATGAGCATAAGAGCAAGAATGACAGTTGCAGTGGCAGGCTGCAGACGTTAAAGCATTGTGAAGCTGTTCCTGCACATGTCTGTACCTCACATGCTGCTTAATGCATTTATCCACAAGAGAAATGTTATACTAGGGTCCTAGAAATTGGAGAAGGAAGAGACATAGGTCCCCATTAGCCTATCCCACAAGGCCAGGGCAGGATTGGTCTCTATCTTACTCCAGTGTTAAGTGTCCCACACTTTGGGGCATAAGCTGCTGTCCAGAGGGAGATGATTCTTCAGCTTACTAGACTCCATGACAAAATTATTTTCCTAATATTCCTTTTTTTTTTTTTTCCATTTCATCCCATTGCTTCTATTTATATCCCCCTGGGCCTGCTCAAAATAATTCTGCTCCCTTCTTGGAGTTTACACATTTAAATATTTCTAGATAATCTAAAAGCTGACATCTCTTTTGGATTACAGCAGTTCATGTGTTATTCCTGTTGGCTGGGTACTTCAAAGTAGGTGCCCTTCAGAAGTCTTGCTGGGTGTGTGGAAGCTGAACAGTCTGTGCATATAACTAATGAAGGAAGGGTCGGATTTTTCAGTTTTCTGCTGAGAAACAGTCCCTTGTTTCTGAAGGAAGGAGTCTGGTAATTGGGTGGGGAGTAGGGGGAACCACCAAATTATATTATTGTTTAGTTTGGGGACTTGAAGCTGTAGAACTTCTCAAGTAAGTTTTTAGGGTTTCTCTTTCTTTTCTAGTTTTAAATCAGTCTCCAGTTCTGTTGGCAGATACTGGTTCATTTTGTACACTTGTGCTGATCTCAAGGAGTAGCTTTTTAATTCAGGGTAAATGGGCCAGGGAGGAAGGAGTATTTACAATGAGTGGAACTCTTCAGTTTTCCCTTTTGGGCTTTCCCTTTAACAGTTTTGAAGTTCAGTGGGTTCTGGTTTTGAAGATGAATTTGGGCTGGCTGTTAAGGTTGATGCAGGCAGTCAGGTTCTGTGTTCTGGATGATGCTGATCCAGTTTTAAAATGCACATACCTTGATTGCTCAAGATTTTAGAAGACTGAACTGGGGCACAGTAGTTAGGGTTAGTAAGAGCCGTGTGTCACGAGGAGTCATCTTTGAGCAAAGCCTGTAGCTCAGACAAATACTAATTGGAAGTGAAAGTAGCATTTTTCTCTTTCCCTTCAATGATTTGCTAATCTACTCTTAAATCTGAAAACTCAAGGCTGTAATTTGGGAGAGTAGATTTCTAATAGGCATGCATGTCTAGTGAGAAGAAAGGTTCCTTTAAGGATTCAGAAAGCTGATTGCAAATGTAATTACTGTATTAGACTGGTTTCTCAATCAGCAACTATAATTTTGTCAACTTGCTACTGAAACTACTACCTTTTATGTAAAGATCCAGGAAGACACATTATTTTTAGGTTAAGGCATTCCCATGGGTGGGATTTCCAAACACAGGATTCGTTAATCTTGGGTTTTTTTAGAATGCAGTGCAAGACACTTAAGAGCCAGCATTTTTATTTTACTCACAATTATCTCTGAAGACCTATCCAATATAACATCCCCAAGGGAGGAGTGGGGAAGATGATTTCACCTGGAATGATACTGAGCCTCTTAATTCTTATATTTCGTGCCTAGATACCATGGAGACTGGTATATTAGGAATACATATTTGGAAATGTGAGGACTGCTAGCTGCAGTTCTGGATGCTGATAGACTTAAGCCTTAGCCCTGAAGATACTGATTCCATTATATCCAGTACCACATGGACCTATGTTTGGAAATAAAAGCGAGTTCCTATTTGGTCACAGTTGCCATAATGAAGATACAAAAGCAAGATTTTATTTTTTCTTAAAATGAAGCTGAATCCTCTCCTAATCCCAAAGAAGGGCTCTCCAGGTGCTGGTGAACTATTCCAGTGGTACCCCAGAGTACCTGTGCTTAGTATTATTTAGCCTGGAGCTAGCCATTATCAAGAAGGGGGCTGTTGTGATCAGACTCCTCATAGAAAAATGGATACCAGTACTAAAGCAGTAATGTTCCCCTCCATGTCATTCTCCTTTTCATAGCATCCTCTTGTGTTACACTGATCCACCATCCTCTGTCCCAGGTTTTATGCAGCCTGGAGCAATGGAAGGATTTTTTTTAAATATTGCCTTCCTTCAAAATGAGTATGGAGCTTAATCCCAAAGAACAAAAACCTTCTATTCCAGGGTGAGGCAGGAGTGCCCTAGTCACACTGATCTGCTTATAGGAGGTGCTCGCTCTGTCCCAAGGTACATTTGCTTGTTGGGTTCACTGCTGCTGACCAGCTTTTTTATAGAGGATTCAAAGTTTCAGAAATATATTTTTGTAGAGAATGACTGAACTGTGAAACATTTTAAAATAAAGCATGTAAACAAACCTTTACATCAATGTTCCCTTTATGGATGTCTTTCTCACTTCAATTCTTTCTTGCCTCTTGTTAGAAATGTTTATTTCTTGGATATATTTTAATAAAGTTCTCCAACTTATGTGGCTGCAGTTTGGTGGTGGAGGAAGCTGGGAAATCAGTATGAATCAGTGGCTTCATCACTCCCACTTCTTACCTTATTTCACAAGCAAATGACCCAAACTCTGAGATTCCCTAGATTAAAGTTATTATGGAAAGTGGTTTGTATCCTTGATATGTTGTGGAAGAGAGAATTTCAAATAAAGAGAGGGAGGGATTGGAATTGGAAGGAGGGACCTGCTAGTTGCTGGTACCAGACTCTCCATGATTAAAGAAAGGGTGTGTGTGAAGATGTGGCAATGGAATACAGGGTCATTTAACTCTGTAGGTGGGTTAAAGGTGAACTATGTAAATCGGGCAATCTGATTTACCCTTCCGTATAGTACAAGAACAAGATTATACTAGGGGGAAAAGTGAATAGTTATTTCCACAAAGCAAAATCAACCTGTGGAATTCACTATCACAAGGTATAACTGAAATCCAGAGCCTTGCATGATTAAGAAAGAAAGACATTTGTGAGGCAAATATTTTTTTATATATATATGTATATATATTTATTTTTATTTTTAAGTATGATCTATAAACCTGGTGTTTCAGGGCATAAAACCACCATTAATGGAAGATTATGCCATAATTTGCTGTAGGATTTCATTGCAATTTTGAAGGCTCTGGGTACATGGCCTGTCAGAGATGGGCTATAGGCTTAGCTGGACCACTAATCTCATTCAGCATGAGTGTGTGTGAGTTTGAAAAGGAAACAAATCCTAGCATCCTCTGAAAGATGGATAGCTGATTTTTTTCCCCATTATTGGTATTACTCGAAGGCTTACTTGGGTCCTCAGGGCAGGGAGTTGTGGCTAGAGGAGGATAGGCTTAGGGTAAGGAAGGTATGTGTGTGGGGTGGGGGGCTCCACCAGCTGCCCCCCCGGGTTGAGGGGCTTGCTACTGCTCCCATGGTCATTCATGAGAATAACTTCCTGCTATCACACCCCTCCCTTTGCATTTGATGAGAAACAGTGGCATTCAATGCATATCCCATTGTCCTAGCACAACCAAACCCTGACTGCTTGAAGTTAAAGAGGAAGCTGCATTCCAAATTTGATGGTTCTAGCTCTTACCATTTAGAAGTTCTTGAATAAACTAACAGTCACAAGCGCTCTCCAACACATAGATAACTAGTAATCTCAGTAGAAAAACCAAGAAACAGACCTAAAACTTTCCTGACTTAAAGATGTGGTACCTCAAAACTGACCTTGGTTACATGGTAGAAAAGCTTGCATTGCTAATAGTCTCTAAATTCAAGGGATTAAATACTGGATTATGCTCCACTGGCACCTTTCATTAATATGAATGCATTTAAGTGTACTATATGTCTGAATCCCATTAATAATGGGCTGTGACCTAGTGGGGGTGCTGTCTACTTTTTGTAACCCAGTGTTCCTGCCGGCTGTATTGTGTGATTCCCAATGACTCACTTCACTTGTGTATTGGCCATACATTAAGTCCCAGCCTGAGCAGATAACCCTGTTTCCAGAGAGAGAAAAGAATATAGGCGGGGACTGTCTCCAGGCTGCGGGGTAGGGCCAGGGAGTTGGATTAGTCTCCGCTGGGCTAGGGGAAGTGAGGATGTTTTGGACCAAGGAAGGGGGTGAAGCCCCTTCCCCCCAAGAGGAATAAGGCTCTGCCCTGGCTCCTGTGTTAACATTGCTCCTAAGCTACGCTGTATCTCTGAGAAACAATAAAACCTTCTACTCTACTGGCTGGGGATGAAAGTGCAGGGTTGGGGGCTCCCTCACGCATTATTGCGCACACCCCGTAGTAAAATAGTAGAATACAGAAAGTTAAACATGTGCAAAAATACATCTGCATTCTGATGAGGATATGGAGTAGCAGGAGGGCAAAAAACATACTGGTAGGCTGTGTCTAGACTGGCAAGTTTTTCCGCAAAATCAGCTGCTTTTGCGGAAAAACTTGCCAGCTGTCCACACTGGCCACTTGAATTTCTGCAAGACCACTGACTTCCTACTGTCTGATATCAGTGCTTCTTGCGGAAATACTATGCTGCTCCCGTTCAGGCAAAAGCCCTCTTGCGCAAATCATTTGCGCAAGAGGGCCAGTGTAGACAGGGGAGGACTGTTTTGTGCAAAAAAGCCCCGATGGCTAAAATGGCGATCGGGGCTTTTTTGCGCAAAAGCGCGTCTAGATTGGCATGGACGCTTTTCCGCAAAAAGTGCTTTTGTGGAAAAGCGTCTCTGCCAATCTAGACGCTATTTTCTACAAATGTTTTTAACGGAAAATTTTTCAGTTAAAAGCGTTTGTGGAAAATCATGCCAGTCTAGACGTAGCCATAATGAATTATGTCTGTGCAAGTTCAAGAATGTCCTTGCTGTAATGGAAATGGATACTTTAGCCTAGCTTTGATAAAAGGTTGAGCTAAAGAAGTGCTATGCCTGTTAAAGCTTCCCCCTCTCCCCCCGCAGAAAAAAAAATCCAGCATGACGACATGCTTCTTGGTCCAAACTACAGATAAAACTTGAGTTTAGAGAAGCACTTGAGCACTGTGGCTTTGACCAAAGTTTTGCACAAAGGATTTTGTACCATGTAATAGCTCTGGAATAAAGCATTTATGCAATTGAGAGCTACCAAAAACTCATTAGCAGTGAAAGCCTTCTGTAAGACAGTGCAAAGTGCAGGATAGTTTTGAAGTATGATAGAATAAAGAATACATCTACCTTATTTTAAAAAAATGCTTTATTATGGTCCAGTCAGATTGGTTAATTTTTAAATTTTCAAACTTTCCATGGACTACATCTTCAATGAAGATGAGCATTTGAACAGACAAACAGATCTCTGATGAGGTGCCTGAACAAAATACAGGCAACCAGTTTTTAATGTTAAGATACATACGATTATTTCCAAGAACTGTGCAGATGAACTATCTGATGCTGTTGCCTGGAGGCTTTTCTTCCATATTTAACACTAGTAGATGTACCTGGCATTGCTCAGGTCTATAACTGAAGGAATATCTTTTGTTTGGAAAAATAAATGAAAAATGTACATGCGTTATTTCAATTGTCTTTTTAAAAAATGAAGATTGGAGTGATAGTTCTGGGGTGAGGAGGGGCAGAGGGTAGGTGACTTAGAGCAAAGAGTTGGGAGGTATGGGGGGCCTCCTGACATGGGGAGAGAGAAAAGAGGGCCAAGGACAGCGGGTGCTGAAGTCAAGGCACATGGGAGGTGCAGGACTCAGGGCAGGGGTCTGGGAAGTAGCGGGGGGGGGGGTGAGGGGGCCAACTGTGGTAGCAAGGGTGGTGGTATTCTAGCAGCAGCTCCTCCCAGGAGGCCGGAGTAGCACTCCACTGTCAGAGGGTGCCCCCAGTTACGTTCTCCCTCAGTCTGCAGGCTGTCGGTGGGGGGGGGAGGTGGCAGGCTAAAGGGGCTTCCCCACCTCTAGCAGCCCCCTTCCTCCTGTGGTTTGCAGGCTCTGGGGCTTCCCCCCTCCAGTTGCCCTGTGTGGCTTGCAGGCTTTCTGGAGGTAGGCTCCAGGTTTGGTGTCTGGGGGTTCCTTACCAGTGTGCTGGCAGGCAAGCTGATAATGCCCCAACTCTGCTGGCCACACTCTTGGTGCTGCAGATGCCCCTATGGCCACTCTCAGTAACATGTCCCTTTCTTCTCTCTGCCCCTCCCTTTTCATGTTGTGGGAAATGGTCCCATTCCAGGCACTTCCTGTTTTTCAGGCACAACCAAACCCTGACCTTAGTTTAAGTTAGGATAAGAAGAAGCTGCATATCAAATTTGGTGGTCCTAGCTCTTACGGTTTAGGAGGAGTTCTTGAACAAAAGGACGAACAGATGTACTCTAAAATATATTTACATACAGTACTAGAGAAAAAAACCAAATTCTTTACAGCTGACATTTTCTAGCTTCACGTTTCAATCAGTGGATTTCATTATGCCTTTTCTGTTAAAGAGCCTATAGTATTGAACATATATCTCCAGATAGATGAACCTTTGTTTTTAAACATAATTTCTGTTGGAGCCCTGTTTTCTTCATCAGTATCCTGCAATTTGTACTTTCTTGCAGAGGGCTTTCACTGCAACTGTGACCAAGTTGCCTCTTACCCTTCTGTTTGAGATTGCTTGAGCTCCTTATGTCTTTCCTTAATAAAGAGTATTTTCCAGACCTCAAATCATCTTTGTAACTTCTGTTTATGCTTCCCAGTTTTCTACTCCTACCTCTTCCATCAGCTGTTTTGTTTTCTTTTCCACTCTTTATAGTGGATTATGCCCAGTTTCTTTTCAACTTGCTTTATTGAGGAGAGACATTCTGAAAATACTTAAGTGTGGGCTAGTTCTGATCCCTTTTGGTGAATTTTCTCCCAAAAACTTCAGCTTGGGTACCACCAGCTTCGCTTTGAATAAAGCTATTTTGGTGCTGAGAACAGAAGAGGGTGCGTCTAGACTGGCAAGATTTTGCGAAAAGTGGCTGCTTTTGCGCAAAAACTTGCCAGCTGTCTACGCTGGCCACTTGAATTTGAGCAAGAGCACTGGCGTTCTAATGTAAGAATTCAGTGCTTCTTGCACAAATAATTTGACGCTCCCGCTCAGGGATAAGCTCTCTTGCGCAAGAATACTTGCTCAAGAGGGCCATTGTAGACAGGCACCTTCATTTTTTGCGCAAGAAAGCTCGATGGCTAAAATGGCCATCAGAGCTTTCTTGCGCAAAAGCTCATCTATACTGGGCACGGATGCTTTTGCGCAAAAGCACTTTTTGCACAAAAGCATCTGTGCCAATCTAGACGCTCTTTTGCGGAAATACTTTTAACGGAAAAACTTTTCCGTTAAAAGTATTTCTGCAAAATCATGCCAGTCTAGACGCAGCCAAGAGTGTTTACCAGTATAGGTGGACCATTTATGCCCTTAAACATAATCTGCAAAGTAGCCTTTATGATTTCTTGCAGCTTTATAATATATAAAGATGTCATGAATGGTGTTTCAAATGGGGGAAAAAATTCCTCTCCTTTTCCCTTTTTTTTGTTGGAGGATTCCTTGGATGACTCTCACATTCACTGAGAGAACTTTTTCAGCCTTAGTGGTTGACATGGTAAATGTTGATTTACATTTTTAAGCAAAGAACACATTTTTAGCTGAGTTTAATAAGTTAAATATGTTACAATAAAAGTGTTTGAAACACATGTAATATTCATTAGTTTTTGCAATTAATATTTGATTTTCTTGGTAGCTCTAATATAGTAAGTGTAAGTTTTGCAGTTGTCTGGAGTTTTCCAGGACAGACAAAACATCCAGAAGAAACAAACTGAAGTATTTTTTCCTGTTTTAATAATAATAATAATAATAATAATGAATAATAAACCTTTTGACCATATTGTACATCCCAAAGAAGCAATAAAATGTCCAGTATTTTCCCTTTGCACAAAGACCTTGAGTTGTTTACGGAATCAAATAGAATGTGAGTGGAATGAATAGAGAATTGTATGATGCATGGGGGGTGGGTGGGGAACTGGTATCCAACATGCTAGTCACTAGACACGTGGCTTTTTGGCAGGTTGAGTGTGGATAGTTCGCTATAGCAGTAGCCATGACAGTGGCTACTGCTTCAGAACTGGTTGGACACCAAGGCTGTAAAGTGTTTTCCCTCTTGCTATCCTTAGCTCCTTGTTCTGTTGTGGAGTGAAGTGGCTGATAATTCATTACTTTGTTTATCTCTTCCAGGCACTACATTAGCCAGTGTGATGATGCTAACGACATTTACAGGAAAAAAAGATGCATGCCATGTGCCTATTGGCATAGGAGTCTGAGCATCTCCCATTCTCCTATAGAAATCTCCCGTGTATATTGAAAAGTAGAGGAGATGGGATTATGCTTTGCAGTATTCTACAAGAGGGTTGAATGAAAACAAAAGCTTATAATGAGAGGACATCAGTGCCTTAATTCCAAAGTAAATGCCTTTATGAATACATAAATTACTGTGAGATCCCAGAATCATCCCAGTTCAATGCTACACTGTCAATACCTTATAATCAGTAAGTGTCTAGTACTTCCAGCTCCCAATATTCAAAAATCATTATTCAGGCCCCAATAAATTATATGACTGTTTTAATATTGTTATTAATTTGCCTTCTCATTTGAGATTTTTAGATAGGTTCAACCTGTACAGGGAAAGGGATGGGGAACAACTGATTCACTTCTAATCCAGGGGTGGGCAAAAGGGCCTCCATGGGCCACATCCAGTCCACCAGTTGGGTTGATCCAGCCCGTGCAGGCCTTGCCGCTCCCCTGCCCCAGGCCAATTATGGTCTGGGGGCAGGAGAGCGCATGAAGCTTCCTCCCACCCTGCCAGGAGCACGCAGCCCTTTCAAGTGCCATGCGCCCCTCTCAGGGCAGGAGGAGAGGTCATGCGCTCCCCCAAGCCCTGATTGGCCTGGGGACGGGAGGAATGCACAAAGATTCCTCCGCCCTCCCCCTCCGTCCTGTGAGGAGCGCGCGGCACTTCAAAGTGTGGTACGCTCGTGCAGGGCGAGGGTAAAGGGGCTCCCCCACCTCCAGACCCATCACCCTTAGAACACTATGCTGATGCTCTTCCAGGGCTGCCAACCCACAGAAATTTCATTTACGGACAAAATAGGAAAAATTTACGGACACATTTTTTACGGACATACTTTTTATACTATATTAAGACGATGTAAATGGCCAAAAGTGAAAAGTAATTGTTATAATTCATACATCACAAGAACAATATGCCATTTAACTCACTTTCATTTAGTTAGTCATGGTCCTGGAAGTTTTCCATTTCGTGTTCATACATCCGAACACTGACACTGTTAACCATAGCTGAAGTAATTGTCCCAGTTTAATTTCTGACAGTTATTAATCCTTCAAGCATAGGAGTGGAGAGTTTATTGGCAATATTTCAGGTTGGTACACAATTCCTCTTTGGTCTTTTTTGCTACAACATTTTTAATCATCATGGATGCTTTAGTTCTTCTGCAAGTGAAACCTATATAATTCTGGAATCAAGAAACCAATCAGCAACATTATCTGAGATTTCATCCATCAAACTCAGTAGTAGGTTTTGTCTGGCTAAGAAGATTGCTACTTTTAATTCACATTCTGTGACCATCTTCTGGTGATTAGTCGCTGTTGGATTAACTTTAGCAATGAAACTCGTAAATCCACGGCTAGATCTTGCAGACATTATGCTTTGGTGCCTACTGCTTGCAGCATGGCTACGAACATCTCGTACTCCACCAGAAGCTATCCTGAACAGCTTTATACACCAAATGCATTTGGTGCTGTGCTTGCTTTCACTGTCTATGCAAATCCAGTCTTTGAACTCACCCTTTCCTAGCCATTTGGATGAAAACACGCATGCTCTACCTTTTGATTTCTTAATAACTGGCTCTTCATCAGGCGATAATTCACCCGAGTCATTGGACTCGTTATTCTCTTTGGCACAATCCATTCTTCTCATAGATTTTGACATTGTAAACTTTAATGGTAAACAATATTAAATTACATAAATTGCCAATGTGCGGACGCTAACTTGGTGGGATAACGTAGATGATAACATCTAGTGGATAACATGATTCATGTTACGTCACCTCAACCATTAAGCTAAAGAAACTAAAATGTCCAATTTCCACTGCTCTGCAGTAAAATGGCTGAAGCAGCACAGAAGACATTTCATTGCTATTGAATAATTGCTGTTTTTTGAAATTGTATGGCACTTTTATGAAATTTATGGACTCCTAAATTTTTTTACAGATATAAAATTTCAGCTAATTTTTTATGGACTGCCTGTAAATTTTCTGATGGTTGGCAACCCTTGTTCTCTTCTTGCCCTACCAAGACTCCAGCCCCTCCCATATTTTACCCTTCTCCTCTCCCACACCAGCTTTGACATTCCTGTGTCCCTCCAACTCCTTTTCTCCCATACTGCCATCACTTCAGCATCCTCCCCGACCCCACATGCCCCTTGTCTCCTTGATCTCCCGCTGGCCTTGGATGTCCCACATTCCCATCTGCACGGTGTCTGGACTCGGACACTCCTGTGGAGATAGAACTGGGAGGGGCCCTGGAGCCCAGCCCCCACAGATGCCCCGGAGCCGGGGGGGGGGGGCCCGGGGGGGCTGAGCTCACAGCCCCAGCCCCCACAGATGCCCCGGAGCCGGGGGGGTTCCGGGGGGGGGCTGAGCTCACAGCCCCAGCCCCCACAGATGCCCCGGAGCCGGGGGGGGCCCGTGGGGGGGCTGAGCTCACAGCCCAGCCCCAGCCCCCACAGATGCCCCGGAGCCGGGGGGGCCCGGGGGGGGCTGAGCTCACAGCCCAGCTCCAGCCCCCACAGATGCCCCGGAGCCGGGGGGAGGCTGAGCTCACAGCCCAGCCCCAGCCCCCACAGATGCCCCGGAGCCGGGGGGGGGCTGAGCTTACAGCCCAGCCCCAGCCCCCACAGATGCCCCGGAGCCGGGTGGGGGCCCGGGGGGGGGGCTGAGCTCACAGCCCCAGCCCCCACAGATGCCCCGGAGCCGGGGGGGCCCGGGGGGGGCCGAGCTCACAGCCTGGGCTCGGCCGGCTGCTTCCCCTCCGCCTGAGGCAGCCTGGCGCCCGGCCCCCGGAGGGACACGGCTGGGGCGGGCAGCGCGACTCCCGCCCGCGGACGCACCTCAGCGCGGCCGGCCCGTGTCTCTGGTCCCGCTGGCGGCTGAGTCTGCGCAGGCCCCCGGCCGCACCAGGGCAACGCTCGGCAGGCGCGCAGGGCACGCCGGGGCTGGCGAGGTGCATGCCGGGAGGGGTCGGGCTCGTGCGGGGCATGCTGGGAGCGGAGGAGGAAGGGGGCGCGGGGGCCGTCGCAGTGCATGCCGGGATCGCGGCGGGCGGCGCTCGGACGGAGAGGCCCACTGCTGGGCGGCCGCTCGCTCGGTGTCTCGGGGCGGCGGCGACCGTTGGGGCGGCTCCCGAGGCTCCTGCCCGGCGGGGATGGCGGACGCGGCGGCTTCCCCGGTGGGGAAGCGGCTCCTGCTGCTCCTGGCGGCCAGCGCGAGCGACGGCGAAGCGGCGGGGCCGGAGCCGGGGCCTGCCCTGCCCTCGCGGGCTTGGCGGAGCGGCACCGTGCGGGCCATGAGCGGAGCGGTGCCCCAGGACCTGGCGGTGAGGGCGGGGCGGGCTCCTTCCCTGGGGGCGGGAACAGTCGCGGCGTCTCGTGGGCCGGGGGCTCAGCCCCCCCTCCCGGGCTCCGCGCGCGCCAGGGGCATTTTGCGCCCGCCTGGGGTGTTGCGAGTCTCGGCCTCCCTAGTTCGCTTGCAGCTTGTTTCACTTTCGCTGCAGTTGCCAGGCGCTAGCTCCGTTCTGCAGCTCTTGGGTCAGACATACCTGGGCAGGTTTAACCCAGGCTATTTCTGTCGGGGTTAGAGCAGCAAGTTTCGTTTCTCAGTCAGCCTTACTTTCAGGGTTTCTCCAATGATGCTCTGTAGAGGTGAGAGGAATTTAATTGCTGCTAATGTTTTCCAAAGATCTCATGTAGCCTTAAATGTCACTTAGCATCTTGACTTTGAAATACAAACTGCACACTTGAAAATAGTGTATTGTGCATGCATACCACATTGTCATAAGACACTTGCCCTGAAGGTCTCCAGTCACTCGGTACATGTATACTTTGTAGGTGTGAGGAGTCCGACCACAGTGGATGGGATGGGATGGGGTGGCTGAATAGGGGAGTGATTCCATTGGTGTAGTCATCTGATGTGGGTAAAAAAGTGGCAACTGGGGAAAGGATGCTGGCTAATAACAAGCATGGAGCATGGCTAATAATTTTCAATTGCAATATTTGTGAGATGTAATTCTGAAATGGACAGTTTCAGATTGTCTGCTAGGTTTGGATCTGTGGACTTAGACATTGCAGTACTAAGCAATGAGATGCCTAAAAAGATCACAAGAACATCACAATAATCCACACACATGAGTTAGGCTCTTTATCTTTCTACACAATTTGGCTACCAAATTGATTAGGGGTCTGGAGCATATGACCTACGAGGAGAGGCTGAGGGACTTGGGTCTGTTTAGTCTGCAGAAGCGAAGAGTGAGGGGGGACTTGATAGCAGCCTTCAACTTCCTGAAGGGAGGTTCCAAAGAGGATGGAGAGAGGCTGTTCTCAGTAGTGACAGATGGCAGAACAAGGAGCAATGGTCTCAAGTTGTGGTGGGAGAGGTCCAGATTGGATATTAGGAAAAACTATTTTACTAGGAGGGTAGTGAAGCATTGGAATGGGTTACCTAGGGAAGTAGTGGAGTCTCCATCCCTAGAGGTGTTTAAGTCTTGGCTTGACAAAGCCCTGGCCGGGTTGATTTAGATGGGATTGGTCCTGCCTAGAGCAGAGGGCTGGACTTGACGACCTTCTGAGGTCTCTTCCAGTTCTGATTCTATGATAAGGGGATGGTTGGATGAAATAACATGATCTTGGTAACTAATTGACCATTCATTTCCAGTTGGAAATAGGTCAATGGAGGGATGATAGGAGTTGCTATAGGGAACTTTCTGGGTGTCTGGCTGGTGAGTCTTGCCCACATGCTCAGGGTTTAGCTGATCGCCATATTTGGGGTCAGGAAGGAATTTTCCTCCAGGGTAGATTGGCAGAGGCCCTGGAGGTTTTTCGCCTTCCTCTGTAGCATTGGGCACAGATCACAGCTGAAGGACTCTCTGCATGTTGGGGCCTTCAAAGTATTGGAAGGCTTCAATATCTGAGACATAGGTGAGAGGATTATTCTAAGAGGGGTGGGTGAGATTCTGTGGCCTGCACTGTGCAGGGGGTCAGACTAGATGATCATAATGGTCCCTTCTGACCTTAAAGTCTATGAGTCTATGAGTCTACGTCTACACTGGCCCCTTTTCCGAAAGGGGTATGCTAATTTTCAACTTCAGAATAGGGAAATCCGCGGGGGATTTAAATAAAGATGTCCGCCGCTTTTTTCCGGCTTGGGGAAAAGCCGGAAAAAAGCGTCTAGACTGGCCCGATCCTCCGGAATAAAGCCCTATTCCGGAGGATCTCTTATTCCTACTTTGAAATCAGACCTGCATGCAGGTTATGCAGCTGAAAAACTATCTTGCTTTGGTTTATGATTCACTTTGGGGCTTAGGAGGGAAGAAAGTAGGAATAAGAGATCCTCCGGAATAGGGCTTTATTCCGGAGGATCGGGCCAGTCTAGACGCTTTTTTCCGGCTTTTCCCCAAGCCGGAAAAAAGCGGCGGACATCTTTATTTAAATCCCGCGGGGGATATTTAAATCCCCCGCGGATTTCCCTATTCTGAAGTTGAAAATTAGCATGCCCCTTTCGGAAAAGGGGCCAGTGTAGACGTAGCCTTTATGGGAAGAAGTAGGTGTCCAAGAAAATGATCCATAAAAACTAGCATGCTAGGCAGGGAGCTGCCTATCCTAGCCTTTTAGATGTGCTAAGGAGAGAGTGTGTACTACATTTTTGGTTGAGATAGGTGCTGAAGTCTAGGCAGCAGTGAGGAAACTAACTATTCCTACTACATGGAGTCAAGTTGGTTAGTCACTTAGGCTGTGTCTACACCCGTGGCTTCTTGCGCAAGTATGGCCGTTCTTGCACAATAATTCGCAGAGTGTACACACTGCTCGCCTGCTCTTGCGCAAGAGCTATACTCTTTTTAACAGGTGTAAGCCCTCTTGCGCAAGAGGGCAGTGTGGACGCTCAGCAGGGATTTCTTGTGCAAGAAAGCCCTATGGCTAAAATGGCCATCAGAGCTTTCTTGCGCAAGAGAGCGTCCACACTGCCATGGGCGCTCTTGCGCAAAAGCACAGCTCGCACATGGCCGTGTGGACATTTTCATCTTGCGCAATAAGCCGCCAGTGTAGACATAGCCTTAATGTATTTCTTGCAGGCATGAATTAAGCACTTGTCTTTCTCCAATAACAAAGAGCGAACTGGTGGTGCCCGTCTAATTTACCTCAGTGGTTCGAATATATATCTGGAATGCAGGAGGCCCATATTCGATTCACCCTCCTCTGCCAGATTGAAAGAAGTGATTTGAACAGGAGTTTCACTTCTTTCTGTCTGGCATAGTAGAGAGGGGGAGTTGAACCCATGTTTCTCATGTTCTGGGTAAGTGCTCTAATGACTGAGTTGAAAGTTATAAGGTGGGCAACTTCTACCACTACTGTCATCTCCTCTGGACAGCTTTTGAATGGGACCCAATTTGTTAGGCATGCTTATAGATTGGTTAGGTTGCTTATAAATCAGACCTGCATGCAGGTTATGCAGCTGAAAAACTATCTTGCTTTGGTTTATGATTCACTTTGGGGCTTAGGTGGGAAGAAAGTTGTCCAGATGCCTAAAACAAGGCAGCAGTGTGCCTGCTCAGAGACAGAAACTTAGTCAATAAGGAAAAAATTTAATCCCAAAGGCTTTTAAGCATTGAGTTGGTGTAAGTGTCTATGAGGTTTGATATGAGTTTTGTGGATTGCATTGGAGCCAAAACTGGGACTTAGGTGCCTAAATATCTTTGTGTGTTGCACTATTCAGATCTGTATGCATAAAACCTTATTAAACCCAATAGCTGTTTTTGCCAGAAAAGTGTTAAGATTTGTTTATTAGCATGGATCCTGGAAGTTTAAAACCCAGTCTGGGGAATGTTCATCTGTAGAAAGTGTGAGTATACATCTAGGACCAAAGAATGTAGGCCATACTTGCATTTGGAGGCTCTGTTCTTGGGTGCTGTCATTGAAAAAACATTTTGGATCGTCCTGGATATTCAGCCCATTTTTCCAAACCATTATACTGGGAATTGATTTTCAGCTAATGTGGTCCTGGGATGCATAAATAGGGAAATCTTAAATAGGAGAAAATAAGTTATTTTTCCTCTGTATTTGGTATTGGTGAAACCACTGTCAGAATCTGGTATCCACAATACAAGAAGGATGTTGATACATTTGGTGAGGGTTTAGAAAAGAGTCACAGAAATGATCAGAAGATTAGAAAATGTCTTAAAGTGACAGACTCAAGGAACTCTGTTTAGATTAGATTAACAAAGAGAAGATTAAGGTGTGACTTAATTACAGTCTGTAAGTACTTAACCAAAGAACTATTTATTAATAAGCTTTTCAGTCTAGCTGAGAGAGGTATAACATGAACCAATGGCTGGAAATTGAAGCTACACAAATTCAGACTGGAAATAAGATGTACGTTTTTAATGGTGAGATTAATTAACCATTGGAACAATTCACAAAGGGTCATGGTTTGACAATATTTAAATCAAGATTTGTTGTTAGTTATTTTGGAGAGGTTCTGTGGCATGTGTTATGTAGGAGGTCAGACTAGAGATAACAGTAGTCACTTTAGGCCGTAGAAGCAATGAAACTTGGATCTTTATCATCCTGTTTTATTTGGTAATATGTCCAATTTTACTGATTCCTCCTCCCTCTTTTGGTGCAATCAGCTTATGTCAATTTTTCGATTGTGTGCTCTGTGGTGTAGATGCATTGCATTTTGTTTTGCGGTTCTTGGCATGTGTTTGGACACTTGGAAGATAAAAAAATAAAGTGGAATGACCTGATTTTTCCCAATTGAATAGTCATAGAGCTTCTAGAATAAGAGTGTAGTATTTACGTTTCATAATAAACATAAAACAAATGCTGAAGATGTGACACTGTATGTGAGGTTCTGTGCTATGTGAGTACAGGTTGGGCCTGCCTGGTTCAGCATCCGAGAGGCGGGATTTTGCTGGACTGGGAAGGTCATTTCTAGCCCTCTGTTGTCCCCACCCCTCCCCTGCCACCACACCAGGCTGCTGGCCCACCCCCCTGCCAGCAGTCCAGGTTCATGGCGTGCTAGGCTTCCTGCCCTCCCTGCCTCATCCCCCAACCCAGCTGGGCTGTACACTGGCCTTCCTGCCCCCCATTCCTGAAGCCCACCTGAGCCATCTGTTGGGCTCCCCGGCTCCTGAGACAGTCCAGCTTGGTCACATGCACTGGCTCCTATCCCCTCCCCTGCGCAACCCAACTGGGCTGCATGCTCCTCTCCCTCGCATCGTGCGGGGCTCCCCTCCCCCTCCCCCCAGCGCTTAGGGACTCTGACCCTGGAACATCCATGATCCTGCTGGACCACGGATGTTGCCAGACCAAAGAGTCCCATTTATAGAGGTGCAACCTGTACTATGGTCAATATGTTAACGAACAGGTTCTTTGACAGTTTCAAATTGCTTTATTATAAGCCAGCTTTTAAGGAATGATTCCTATTGTGTTGTATAGGCACATCTCCCAAAAGTAGGAAAACAGTTTTCACTGGGAATACTTTTTAAGAGGGGGAGAGTTTTATGGCTGTTCCCTCTGGCCAACTTCTGGAAGAGTAGTTTTCTTACTGTATCTGTCCTCGTTATTCAATGTTTTTGCAAAGCTGAGATTCTTATAGGTCTTTTTTTTCCTGGTGAGGGAGATGTGGCCTCTAAGTGATGCTGCTCTCAGCTTATCCCAGTCTTAATTTTGTACAGGTTTGTATATAGTATTGAGTTAATGCTGGCACCCCTGGTTTTAATATTATCTTGATGCAAGATTTTCCCACTGAGCTTTCTGAATCTCAGACTCATTACATGGATGGAGATTTTCATGAAGCACCCTGGTTGGTTATTACTGTCACGACGCAGCGCCTGGTGGTATCATTGTGGAACACTTGTTTGTTTTTTATTTTATTGGGGAGTGTGCTTCTCTGCCTGCTAACAGTCTGTGGAGTAGGAACTTTTGTGAAATTTTAGCTCTTGGTAGCAGCCTGTTCCTCTATTGCCAAATCTTACATGATTGTTGTCTTATTACCACTTATTTATATCAGAGCCCAAGGTAAAAGCACAATAGGAATTGTTGCAGGTAGGGACAGTGGGACTGTTACTGTAATAGTGGGGTTGTCTACAGCCCTGTTCCAACAAGCCTTGTTTTAGAATTTGGTTTCTTTTGCCTGGGGCATGTGGTGACAAAAGAACTACCAAATATTATGTAGCTGTGCAGGCTCACCCATAGTTACAGTTTAAACTCCCTTTCCCTTATAAAGCTAGTGTTTTCCTCTGCTTGCTAAAGTGTAACCATTCTCCCTGAAAACTTATTTGCAGGGTCATTCTCAATGATGGACTTTTTCTGTGAAGTTTGAGGGAAATCTGACAAGGTATTTCAGAGATTTGCCTAAGAGCACTTCTCATTTCTCTCAAAGCCTGACAACTTTCTAATGGTTTCCATCTCAAACTGTGTGACTTACAAATTCCAAATGCATTTTTGCTGAACTGACCATAGAGAGGAATTTGATACTCCCTTCAGCAAAAGGTTTAATTTAGAGAAATTGAACAAATACAGACTTAAGGCAGGGGATTGAAATGGCTAATGCCAAGATTATGTAATAAGGTCTGGCTGTAAGCAACAGCAATACATACAGAATTTCTCCCAAGTCAATGCATGGCTCTGTTGTGGTTGTTGAACTCAAATGTAATAGCCAATCAACATTGAATACCAGCTCTCTCACATTACAATTCATAATGACTATCAGCATTACAGGTATTCTCTAAAAAAAAAAATCCAATGCATGCTTTTCCAGAGTGTGGCTCACATTTTATGGACATTTTCCTCATCAGTGGCTGAGATGATATATGGTATCAACACCCAAATGTTACATACTTCAACCTTGGCATTCTGATATTCTGGTACTCCAATAGGGACTCGCTTGTCTCCCACAAATATAATAGGTGTACAACTTCATTCTACCACACATTATTTCAGGAACACTTAAATCTACTCCTCTACTATGCAAAATGTAATCTTGTGGCACCTTAAAGAATAACATATTTATTTGCGATAAGCTTTTATGGGTAAAAAACCATTCAGATGCATCAAGTGGTTTTTACCCATGAAAGCTTATGTCCAAATAAATGTTAGTTTTTAAGATGCCTTGGGACCCCTCATTGTTTTTGCAGATACAGACTAACATTGTTACCCCCTTTGAATCTTGTCCTCTACCATAGTTACTGCTTTATCTGCAATGCTGTTCTGTCTAATGTTTGCTGAGAGGAAAGCTTAGCTAAGCTTGTGACAAAATTGTGAGATGTGCCACATCTACTGTTAACGACTTGGTTATCTGCACTCATGTTGTCTGCCCTTACATTGCCTGTTATGAATAAGTTTACTGGGTGAGGGATTTACATTAGAGGACATGTGGCAGCTTCATAGTGTGCAGAGAAAGTGACAAAATAACTATTGTCTCAATTTGCGCTTAACATCAACCTGGGTTTGATTTGTTGCAAGTGCAGTGGAGCCTTCAGAACTGATTTCATACTGGACATGGAATTTGTGCTGAGGCAGAATTTCAGTGGATTTTTAGAGGCAGTCCATTATGTTAATGTGCAGGGCTTGACACGGGCGAGTAGATTACAACCCGGAAGAGCTGGGTTCAGGCGATCCTCGCATGCGCAGATTGTTGGACAGCGGCTGGCGTGCGGGGCTTGCTGCAGTTCGGCGAGCCCTGTTAATGTGGTAGACACAACCCATGACTCATTGTTGGGGAATGCAAAATGACAACCTCTTGGAGGTCTTCACATCTTCATTGATAAGAATGCTTGACTGGATTACATGTACCAATTATTTATAGTGGTCATGAAAACAACATGGTGGCAACTACAGAAATTGAACAATTAGCATTAAACAAGTATTTAATGCTAGAAGATTTACCAGAAGTTGATTGGTCCTTAACTCAATTTTTGATTTTCTTTAAGTCATTGCTCTGGGGTAGGAAGGGGGATGAGGGGTTCAGTATGTAGGTTTCCTCAGGGAGAGAGGACAACCCCATCCCCTTCTCACACCAGCATCTTGGGACCAGGCGAAAAGTGCCTTTTTATGGCCACTGCAGCTTCAGTGTGCACAACTGGGGCAGGTCCAGGTTTGTCTGTACTCCCTAACCAGAATTGAGGAATGGGGCAAACTGTCAGGGATCCAGATGAAAGTGCACAAAAGGGAACAGTCAGCAATGTTCCTGTACAAATTTGAGAGTGGAGGGAGAGCTGCAGCTCCCATGCCCTCCCTAAAGGGCACCAGGAGGGGTAGGAGGCTTGGGGCTGGGGAAGTTCAGGATGGGGCAATCCCCTGGCCGGCCAGCCCCGTCACTTGCTTGGTAATTCTGTCTCTCTGCTGAATGGTTTCATGCATCCCTATATGCATTCGGGGTAAGGGGCGCTTCGGCATCTCCCCTCGCACAACCAAATCCTGACCTTGCTTTAAGTTATAAGAGGAAGTTATATACTAAATTTGGTGGTTCTAGCTTTTACTGTTTAGGAGGAATTCTTGAACAGATAATCTGACTTGCTTGAAGAGGTAGAACTGCTGCTTGAACAAAGATTTGTCTGATTACAGGTCATCTCTCTGGAAGGCTTCCAGCTGTTGCTTTAATTCCTCTTGTATCTAGCTACTATTTTAGGTCTTATCTTAATTCCTTTTTTCTGTAAGTGTCATCAATTGCTCCATCCTGGAACAAGACTACGACCGGCTCACAATTACTATTCCTTGAAAGTGGATTCCATTTGTGACACTGGTGTTAATCCTCTTGATACAAAGAGTTAGCCAAAAATGTTACTACTTGCAGGTTATTCCATTTAGCAAAAGAAATTATTTGGCAGTGATTTTCAAGTCAAGTGTTCTTTTGTGAATAAGCAGGATTACATCAAAGTCCTGTCTCCCTGAACAAAACAGAAATCAAAACAAGTGAATGTCTTCACTCAAAGTTCCATGCCCCTTTTCCAGTCAACACATATAATAAAAACTCTAAACTTTTCTCAAAGCCATGTTACCACTGCTTTTTCTGAGTGTCTCCTTGGGTTTTTTCTGCCCCTGTTCTGTCTGTCCAGTATTTTCTCACTTTTCCTGTCAGACATACCTCTGCTCAAACAGTAGCAACCAAAAGCCCTCCACAGATGCACTCTACATGTGCTTTTGTTTTGGGCAGTTACACCTGCCTATGTTTTTGGTGCAGATTTGCTATTTCAGCTTTTTGGTTGCATAAAGGAACTTAATTATTTCTTGCAATCATTTTAAATGAAGGGAGAAGGTTATGCTCACCCCAGAGCAATATTATTTGAGAGTGAGTTTGTGAGCCATTGCTGACCTATCCTTCATGAATTTATGTAATTCTTTAACCCAATTATAGTTAAGGCCCTCACAACATCCCCAACAATGAGTTCCACAGATAGAATCATAGGGCTGGAAGAGATCTCAGGAGGTCATCAAGTCCAGCCCCCTGCCCAAGGCAGGACCAATCCCAACTAAATCAACCCAGCCAGGGCTTTGTCAAGCCGAGACTTAAAAACCTCTAGGGATGGAGATTCCACCACATCTCTAGGGAACCCATTTCAGTGCTTTGCCACCCTCCTTGTGAAATAGTTTTTCCTAATATCCAACCTAGACCTCCCTTACTGTAACTTGAGACCGTTGCTCCTCTTTCTGCCATCCGTCACTACTGAGAACAGCCTTTCTCCGTCCTCTTTGGAACCTCCCTTCAGGAAGTTGAAGGCTGCTATCAAATCCCCCCTCACTCTTCTCTTCTGCAGAGTAAACAGACCCAACTCCCTCAGCCTCTCCTCATAGGTCATACGCTCCAGCCCCTGAATCATTTTGGTCACCCTCCGCTAGACCCTCTCCAATGCATCCACATCCTTCATATAGTGGGGTGGGGGGAAGGGGCCCAGAACTGGTCACAGTACTCCAGATGTGGCCTCATCAGTGCTGAATAAAGGGGAATAATCACTTCTCTGGATCTGCTGGCAATGCTCCTCCTAATGCACCCCAATATGCCATTAGCTTTCTCGGCTACAAGGGCACACTGTTGACTCCTCTCCAGTTTCTCATCCACTGTAACCCCCAGGTCCTTTTCTGCAGAACTACTACTTAGCCATTCGGTCCCCAGCCTGTAACAATTCTTGGGATTCTTCTGTCCCAAGTGCAGGATTCTACATTTGTCCTTTTTGAACCTCATCAGATTTCTTTTGGCCCAATCCTCTAATCTGTCCAGGTCACTCTGGACCCTATCCCTGCTCTCCAGTGTATCTACCTCTCTCCCTAGCTTAGTGTCATCTGCGAACTTGCTGAGGGTGCATTGTGTGAAGTAGTACTTCCTTTTCTTTTAAACCTGCTGCCTGATCAGAACTAGGGATCACCTAGTGAAATTGTGTTATGGGAAGAGTTAACTATACTTTCTTTTTCACTTTCATTTTATAGACCTCTATCATAGATCCCGTTAGTCATCTCTTTTCCAAGCTGAACTGTCCCAGTCATTTTAACCTCTTCTCATATGGAAGCTGATGATCATTTTTGTTGTCCTTCTCTGTAACTTTTCCAATTTTATTATTTTTGACATTGGGTGACTAGAACTGCATGTAATATTCAAGATGTGGTGTGCCATAGGTTTATAAAGAGTCATTATTTTTTTTGTCTTATGATCTGTGCTTTTCCTAATGGTTGCTTACATTCTGTTAGCTTTTTTGACTCCTGCTGAAGGTGGAGCAGACGACTTCATGATCTTTCTTGACTGATAACTGCTAACTACAGACAGTGCTGGGCTGTATAATTGGGGATTATGTTTTCCAATGTGTATTACTTTGTACAGTAAAACTCCAATTGTCTGGCACTCCCGACAGTCCGGCACCAACTGGAACCTGCAAGTGCTCTGGCCAGCTGGACAATTGGAGCTGCTCCATGCCGCTTCCCCAAGTCCGCTGCTGCCGAAACTGACCAACAGTGGACTTGGGGAAGCTGTGGAGCAGAGCAGCTGGGGTGGTGCCGGGCGCCAACAGGTGGGTGAGGGGCGGTGCTGCGGGACCAACTGGGCAGCACCTCAGCTGCTCTGCTCCGCAGCTTCCCCAAGTCCCCTCTTCATCAGTTTCAGCAGCGGCAGCAGCAGACTTGGGGAATCGGCGCAGAGTAGAGCAGCTGGGGCGCTGCCGGGTTGGTCCCGCAGCACCGCCCCTAACCCCCCTGCTCGGTGCCCGGTAGCACCCCAGCTGCTCTACTCCGTGTCTCTTCCCCAAGTCCGCTGCTGAAACTGACGAGCGGCCGACTTGGGGAAGCTGCAGAGCAGAGCAGCTCGGGTGCTGCCGGGTTGGTCCCGCAGCTCCACCCCTCACCTCCCTGCTCCGCACCTGGCAGCACCCCAGCTGTTCTGCTCCACAGCTTCCCCAAGTCTGCCACTCATCAGTTGCAGCAGCAGCAGCAGTGGACTTGGGGAAGCAGCCAGAGCAGAGCAGCTGGGATGCTGCCGGGCACCGAGCAGGGGGGTGAGGGGCAGCACTGCGGGACCAACCCAGTAGCACCCCAACTGCTCTGCTCTGCGCCACTTCCCCAAGTCTGTCGCTGCCACTGCTGAAACTGATGAGCGGCAGACTTGGGGAAGCTGCAAAGCAGAGCAGCTGGGGTGCTGCCTGGTTGGTCCCGCAGCTCCACCCCTCATCCCCCTGCTTGGGGATAACTACTGCAGTTTGGGGGGTGGGGAGCCTGCTCCCCTCCCCTCCTGGAAACTCTTGGCGGCGGCATGGGGCTTCCCCCATCTTCCTGCAAAATGGCGGATGGTTCGCCCCTCGCTGCTCCATTCCCTGCCCAGCCCCCGGACCCAGTGCGGGTCCGGCGGACCCAGTGCGGGTCCGGCAGACCCATGACAGCCCCACGCCAGAGTACCTCCCGATACTCTGGCATATACAATAATCTGGCACCACCTAGATCCCAAAGGTGCCGGATTATCGGAAGCCTACTGTAATAGTTTTGAATTTTATCTGCCATTTTGTTGCTCAGTTACAGAAATCTCACAAAACTGGGGTAACTTTTCAGACTGTTTTGGACTTAACTAAGACACTCCACCTGAATTGGTAGAGAATTTGGAGGTTTGTCTTTCTAGCAAATCCAGATACCCGTGAGAATTTCTAGATTAAATTGGCAGTGTACGAATTTACAGATGTAGAATTGGACCTGAATTTGCAGATTAAGATCAGACACTTTGGGGGCTGTGGAATTTGCCAGAGAATTCTTTTCTTTTCTTGAAGTAGTGAAGAAAGAGGTGGTAGCTTCTAGTGAAGATGAAACCGGATCATCATGAGCCTGGAAGTTTAGCTCTTTATCAAACGTATGATGGGAAGGGGGATTCTAATCTGCTTTGCATCATTTTTGACCATTTAAAAATGAAATCTGGCTTGTAAAAAACCAAACAAAACCGAACAAAAAAAATTCCTTTAGTGATAGATCAAAGATTTAGGGAGGCAGATAATGTGTAAGAGTGAGAGAAATGGCTACAAAAAAGAATGGTTAGAAAACATAAGACTGGCCAGTGAAAGTCACTCTCCCAATTTGGGACACAAGAGAGACTAACTTGAAGGGGCAAAGTGTAGATATACAGGGATCAACCCCACAATCTTTGCTTAGGGCTGATTGGTTAAACAGTAATGGAGCTTTGACCGTGTAAACTGATCTATGAAATCTATGGGAATAGAGGACATGGGCTCAAACAGAAGTTACTAGATCAGACAGGCTAACAAGACATGGGAATTGGGGATCCAAAACCAAATCACCTAATTGGTCTCAAATGGAGACGCTGTGTGAGGAATGTGCACCTGTGGGAAGAAGGACCCCTGGAATTCAAATAAGAAGTCTTGCTAGCAGGTATAATAGTGGTTGAATGGGTTTGGATTTCGTTATGGTTAATTATAATGAACTAGCCAATTAGCCCATCATAAGTGGGATTTTCAGATCTTTCCTCCATGGTCTTCTCTCCTGAGCCTGTGGTCTCTCGCTCCGTGTCTCTCTCTCCCTCTCTCTCCCTCTCTCCTCCTACTGCCTCCCCCCCTTCTTTCTCTCAGCTCTCCTCCGCCTCCTGCCTCTCTCTCTGTCGCTCTCTTTCTCTTCTCCTCCCCCTCCTGCCTCTCATTTGGGGGACTGCGGAGCCCAAACGGTCGCTTGCGCCACTTGCTCCCACACGGCAGCCCGTTGAGCGGCGCTTATCCAATGGTCAACTAGTCCCTCAACTAGTTGCTCTTCCCTCACCCTTGTTGCCTCTATTAGAGGCAGCAAGGGGAGGGGGATGAGCAGAAGCAGGTGCTGAGGGGAGCCAGCTTAAAAGTCAGTTCCCCCCCTCCCCCCAGCACTGTCTCCACATGGGGCAGGAAAGGCAGGAGTAGTGGGGACAGGGCGCGAGCTGGGAATCAGCTGATTCCTGGCTTGTACCCCGTCCCAGACGCTCTGCCTCTGCTTTTTAAATATATGGAGGGCCTTCTGGCTCGTAATACACTTAAAAATTAGCGGTACAGTGTGGGGGACCTGGCGTGAGCTGGGATAGCTGATTCCCGGCTCACACCGGGTCTCCCCGCTACATTCTAGCCATTTTACATTTAAGGCTGGTCTGCAGCAGGGGGGACCTAGCACGAGATAAGAATCATCTGGCCTAGATTGCGCCAGGTCCCCTGTTGTGCTCCAGCTTTTTAAATGTGTTAAGAGCCTACTGGCTCTTAACACATTTAAAAGGCAGAGCTGCAGTGGGGCTAGTTTCCAGGGTTGGAAAATCTATCGACTAGTCGATGGAAAATCTATCGACTAGTCAATTAGGTGATTAAATTTAACATCCCTAGCTCCAACTCTCCAGACACATTCAAATGCACAACATTTTGTAGGCTCTGCTCCTGTTGAAGTAGTTGTTTGCCAATATTACACAATCGTTTCATAGGTTGTGAAAAAGGGAAAACAATTTCAGTGGTCAGCAATAGGGATGTAACCGGTTAAATGGTAAGCATCACCTTTTCCGGATGGGGAGCTGCCCCAGCCTGGCAGGGCCCACTGTGCCACACTGTCAACGGTATGTAGTTTAGCCTTTTCAGAATTCAAAAAACCTCTTGTGATTGCTCCTGTCCTAACCTACCCTTGTTTCAAAACATCTTTCATATTGGATATAGATGCTAGTACTTATGGATTGATGACAATATTGACAAAAGAATGCAAAGGACGTAATAAGGGGGTGGCTGAAATAATCAAGAAGCAGAAAATTCCAATGAATAGTTGATTATATCATTTATCATTTGTTGAATTAATTTCTTTCTGTTTGGGATGGATTGTTTAGAGTTGTCACCATTTTAAGCTCTGTTGGCATGATGGATATTATTGATTGAACATAACCATTTTCCACATCACATGGGCTGCAGTTATGTGTTCATTGGCTTGCGGGTTGAGAGCCATTAATTTAAGGGTATGTTTACATTGCAGCCATTACAGCAGCACATCTATGGTGCTATAGCTGTGCTTCTGTAATGCATAGTGCAGATCTAGGGTGAGCAAAATGCAGCCCACAGCCCAGTCAGGAACCTCAGGCAGGCTCCGCCTTGCCCCTGAATGGTGCTCAGAGCAACCAGGGCAGGGGCCATGTGCTTCTCTGAGCATTGCCATGAACCAGCAGGAAGCAAGGCATTGTGTGCTAACCCTGCCTCCAGCACAATCTCGCATCTCTTATTGGCTGGTTTCCCTGCTTGCAGCAGCACTCAAAGTAGCACCTGGCTCCTGCAGCCTGCCATTATGGTGTAAGGGAGGCAGGGAAGTAAATGCCTTCTGTCCAGAGCCTGCCTCTGGCACTCCAGTCCCTCCCACCCACCAACATTCTGCCCCACAACCCAAAAACCTCTGTACCCCCCAGTTCTTCACCCATATCCCCTCTCAGACCCTGCACCCCAGCCCCCTGCTCCAGGTCACAATTCCCTCCTTCATCCAAACTCCTTTCCAGAGCTCACACTGCTTCCTATACCTCATTCCCCTATCCCGAACTCCCTTCTGCATGTAACCTCCATCCAGACTTTGCACCTCCTCCGATAAGATCATGAAAGACTGAGGTCCTTGACCACTGACCGGATTCTTAGTGGCCCCCATCAAAAATTGTTGCTCACTCCTAAGTGCGTTCTTCCTGTGTAGATATGAGGGGCTGGAGTAGTTCCCCACCTCTTGCGGGCAGGGGGCTGCTTCAGCCCCGCAGGAGGTCCGGTGCGGATAGAGCTGCTCTGGTTATTTGCAGTGGCCCCAGGCACCCTGCAGGCAGAGGCTGCTCCGGTATCTGGAGCAGCTTCTGTCCGCGGTGGGGAGGACCACAAGTAGGGGCTGCTCCAGCCCCACAGTGGGTAGGGAATTACTTCAACTAGCTGGGCTGGAATGACCCCCTGCCCTCATCCCTTTGATCAATTAACCCGTTAAACGAGATTTTACATCCCTAGTAGCTATTGTCAGAATAATCCTTCCATCAACCTAGGTAAGTTTACCTTTGGATGTTGGGATGATTGAATTGTGGTGCTTAAGGTGCAAAATTTTGCACAGCCCTGAATGATGTAGGTCAGTGGTCACCAATCACTTGATCGTGATTGGCTGGTCGATTTCAGGGGGGGGCATTGTCAGTTGATCATGAGGCAGTGTTCTCAGCCCCCCTTTGCTCCCCACCATCCATAATGAGGAGCCTGCACTGGCGCTATAGCCTCCCACTCCTCACAAAAATGGAGCTAACTCCAGCTTCCTGCATCGTGGGGTGAGGGGAGGAGGGGGAAGTCCTGAGGTTCCATGCCAGATCTGGCTTCTCAGGAAGTGTGTGCACTGTTGTGGAGAGGGAGGGAACCCCCATGCCCTGAGCCCCTCATATACCCCAACCCAAACTCCTGCACCCACATATCCACAAGTCTGCTGCTTGCTCAGCACCACAACCCTCCACCTGATCCCAACACTCTCCAGCCTGGAGCTCCGTCCCTGAGCCAGCATCCCCTTCTCCTCCTGCTGCACTCAAATTCCCTCCCAGAGCTTGCACCTCTCACCCTTTCTCTTCCTTCTCCGGGGAGGACGGTGGTGCAGGATCTGGAGTGACTGGATTTCTTAAAGGAGCCACACGTACGCTTCTTCCAGTGCTGCCTGCAGATTCTGCCTGAGTGATCCTCATCCCTGGAGACCCCCGAGGTACTGTCCGATCTGCTCTTCCCCTTTCCCCTGGCCAGACCCCCCCCACCAGCACCTTGTCCCCTAGCCAGACACCATCCAGTACCCTGCTCTTGATCCTCCCTCCTGGCCAGACACCTACCCCCAGCTTGCTCCTGTAGCCTACTTCCTACCCAGATTCTGCACCCCATCCCTATTCCACTCACTAGCAGCTCTGTCCTGCACACTGGATCCCTCATTTTTTGGCCCTACCTCTGAGTCTAGGGGGGCCCCATAGAATCCACTAACCCTGGAAGGGGTGGGGGTCTTGGGGAAGGGATAGGGTAGGTCTTGTCTTGCCCTGACTTTTAAAAAGTGATCTTGGGTGTAAAAAGGTTGGAGACTGCTGATGTAGATAGATTAGTGGTTTTTACCTTTTTTTAAAATTTTCAGAGCCCTTAAAAACATTCAAACAGAGTGGCAGACCACTTCAGAAATGTTAGACATAGTTTGCAGATCCCCAGGTTGAAAACTGTTTTACCTAATGACACCTATTACATGTCTCTTAGACATAGTCTGTTGACCCCCCCAGGTTGTAAAACACTGAGCTAGGCTGACATACATTTTAGGTGTAGATTAGGCCTGAGATAGAGAAGCTTAATAGCTTCTTTAGGTGAGATCAGAAAGCTGGAACAATAGAAACGTCCACCCGGAAACAGGCACAAAATGGGGGAAATATGTGGATAAGCAGGTTTTTGCTGGCGGCTGTTTGAGTCGAGGTACATATAAGAGGGATGGAAAGCTCACAAACCAGCATAGAGCTGGGAGCAATAAAAGCCAAGGATGCACTCAGAACAAACACTGGGAATGTAGTCCTGAGATGCTTTTTGATATACATGCTGAGTGAAAAAAGGTTTTGGAACTGAGCAAAGAAGATTTTGTTTGATTCCTGTGTTTAGGGTGGGGTGGGGACCTCAGGCCTGGGGTTGATGTGGCACGCCAGCTTGCCTGAATGCGGCCCCCAAGGCTCAGGGCTCCTTTCCACATTGGGTAGTCCGCACTGGTGCTCCTGCCCCATGATGAAGCTGGAGCACACAAAATCTTCTAGCCTGGGCTCCCCCTAGGCTCTGGTGTGTGATGGGAATGTGGGGAGTGTTTTGCAGCTCTGACTGAAAAAGAGAATCCGATAAACATCTGACTCTGTCCATCAGTTTCTGCCCATGCCTAACAGCTTAGGTTTAGTGGGGTTGCAATCATTTTGTTTTTTTAAATATACTTGAGTAGGCAGAAACAAGGAGTGTGGTTACTGTATGATCAATTATCTTCTGTTGACCACTACCAAACACTGCTCAGTGGCCCATGACTAAGTGGCACACGCACCAGTGTTTGGGAACTGATAACTTAACAATTGCTCCCCCCTTCCCCCGAGAACTCCCTTAACTTGGGTGTAAATGAAGCTGGGTATGAAGAGTTATTTTTCTCTTTTTCAATTTATTAACTTTGTCTTTTTGCATAGTACTTTGTGTGTAGACAGTTTCACTGTATAGTCATTCTGGTTATGTAGGTCTTTGAACATCAGGAGGTGAATATTTTTAAATAAAAAATATATAACCTAGATAGCTCTGTGCAGTAAAGTGTAGACCTGTAAACTTAGCATGTATTTAAACTGAATACATTTGACAGTGACACCTTAATATTATAAATATAAATGTATCTATTCCTATATATTTGAGGAGAGATTTTAGAATATAAGTTTGTTTTTTTCCCCACACACAGACTTCAACTTGGAAATGGCTGTTAAAGCTGCCCTAGTAATTGAAAATAATTTGTCTTTGAATTTCCACCTTCAGAACAAACAAAAACCTTATGAGACTCGTGGGTACTTACTACCTTTAGTTGCAGATGAGTACAAATTTCCCCTTAGCTTTCCCTTTTTAAAATAATGTTTCCTTTGAAAAAACATGAATCCTGTAAAGTGTTGCACTGAGGGAAGCTTGTACCTAAATTTGCATCTGATTATTATTAATTAAGCCTCAGTGGAAGTTGCAGATACCACTAAACCTCATCTATCATAGGTGTTTGTTTGACCCAAGAATGCCACAGTAAATAAAAACATTGCTCACTTTAAAAGGGCCAAACCATATATTGTAAAAGTTTTAAAAGCACAAGGAAAAGCAGGTAAACACTTTTTATCCCAACCCCAAGAAGGAAAGAAGATAGAAAAGTTCCCCACAAACACTAGGTTACACGAAATACAATAATTACACAGTCCAGTAGTTGACAGTTGGTGAGAAGCTCCTGTCTCTCAAACCTTTGGCTAATTTAAAGCCTCTGGTGAAAGACAAGGAGGAGATCCCTCGCAGCGGTGACCCTCTGCGGTGCTCTGGACCTCAAGCCTTAGGCTCCTTCCGAGCCCTCAGCGAGGAACAGAGAGGCGATCCCTCGGAGACCCTGGGGACGGGTGTGGTGCAGGCAGGTGGTGATGATCCTCGTCTGGGGCCTTCCGCTCCTCGGCGCAGGAATCACCGGTGGAGACTTGCCTGGCGCTGATCTTCAGGTGGCTTCTGCTCTTCAGCAGGAACCAATGATAGACAGCTACCTATCCCTAATACCTGGACACAAAACCTGACTAGCTAACACGACGCTCCCGTCACGGACAAGAACCCAGCCGCTGGTGCAGTGAACCGACGCACTAATCCTAACGGACACACTCGATGACGAGATCTAGCTAACCCTGACTAACTATAGACTAACATAAACAGACAGGAGACAAGCAGGAACAAGGGTGGTGCGAAGGAACACAGACAACTGCTAGCCAGGCCTTCCAAGCACCCTTCTCATAAATATTCATGATCTTTATCTTTAAAATCATTGGACCCTGTACAGGAAAACAAGGGTCCCTGATTGGTTGCTTTGATAAACAAGTTGTAACAGCCTGGATCAGTGTGCTGCATGCAGCAGCACAGTGTGACATGTACAGCTACTTGCGTGCTGTGTGCAACATTCCTAGAAACTTCTATATTAACATTCCTAACAGCTACTACATATTCATAACAAATCATACATATTAATGATTGCTTATAAATATTAATGAAGTGTCAAAAATGAGCAGGCTACAATAGGGGTGCACTCACCTGTCATGAGTACCCCCTGGTCAAGTGCGCGCACCTGCACTGTCTGTCTTTGTGGTGGTTCTTCTGTGACTTATCCCTCTGGCCGAGTCTGTTTGTGCAGATCCCTTCTCATTGCCCTCTGTAATGTGTCTATTTGTCCCCGCTCTGGACTAGAGTGGCGCCCGAAGGGAGGCAATGTTTTCACCATCTAAAGGCCTTTCTAGCTCCAGGTCTCCATTTCCCTCTTCTGGGGTTTCTGATGGTCCAGGCCACTTTCCCCAGTCTCTAGTGGGATATTGGGGGTAAACTTCGGTCCATCTCTCCACTCAGTCCAGGATCCAGTAAACAGCAGCTGCCTGCAATATTCCTTTAAATAAGTATGGTGCTACTAAAATTCCCTGGGCCACTTCCTTATGTGTCCAGCACATTTTTCAGCCTTACCTCTGGGCCTTGTCCTGGGTGGTGTCCCAGCAGCTAGCCTGGAGCACTATCTGCTCTCTTCCTGCTCTAGCAAGGAAATGCATTCCCTCTGGCTGTGCAGCTCTTCTTATGCTAGGCTGCTGGGTCTTGCCTGGGTGTGTCTGACACTGCTGTTGTAGGCCAATGTTTCTCAACCTTTTTTTATAAAGTACTCCTTTAAAAAAAAAAAAAAAAAAAAAAAAGTACCCCCACTACTACAGTTTTCACACACACAATTTTTTTGTACAAAAATAATAAAGCATTGTAAAACTTAAAACCAAAAATTTAGTCTTCTCCAAATTTCAGTTGTGTTGATGTACCCCCCAGACTTCTCTCGAGTATGCCTAAGGATACTTGTACCACTGGTTGGGAAACACTGCTATAGGCAGCTTGTAGGACCTCTCTACTTTCCCCGGGGAGGGTGTGTCAGGACCACAAAGCCTTCAGCAGAGTGCCTCAGGGCCTAGTCCACCCTGTCAAAATACCCATAAGGTTAACCAAAGTTAATTAAGTAATATTACACACAATATTCTGACAGAATATCCAATGCCACTTCTGCCTTTAGCATTCTCTTCTTTTCTCAGTGACAGTAGTTTCATTACAGTGAACTGGCAGGTGCTGCCTGATTGCCCATATGTGCTTGATCTGTGTGCATGTATAAGTATGGGTTTTTTTGGCCTACGTGTCAAATATTTTAATAGAGAAAGACATCGGTTCTGCGCTTTACTGTTTTCTGTGTGGGTCTGAAAAAGGAAGGTGACCACAGGAGAGAGGGGAAACACTTTTACACTTTTTTAACCCTAAGAGTTAGAAGATTCTCTGTGAAAGGAAAACATTTAAGTAATAGTAAATAGGGACAACATATAAATCACTGGCAATTTTATTTCTGCAATTCTGTTAGAAAATGTTGATCTAGTGTTTTGTGCTCAACATAACTGTTTAGTAAAAATAACTTGTGCATAATGAACACCACCCACAGTACTTCTGGCCCTGCCCCCTTCCTCCCCTCAGAAAGGGATGAATACTGGCTGCCAGTGTTTCTTGAGGAAATGCAGGTACATGTCCTCTGAAGCAGTGTTTCCCAGTCGGTGTTCTGCGGGAATATGGCACTCTCCTGCCCCCTCTTAAAGAGACAGTGTCTATTTTGCAGTTTTTTATTTTTATTTTTATTTTTTTTGCTTGACCAGTTCTGGTGGGGTTTTTTTCTTCTTTTTGGTTGACAAATTTTACCCTGGCAACCTTAGGGGTTCCTTGAAATTCTTTTAAGCTGAAAAGGGTTCCTTGGCCAAAAAAATTGGGAAACACTGCTCTGAGGAGTTTCAGGGTCGGATAAAGATTACAGTTTTGTGGACTCCACTAGCCTCAGTATCTCCCATTGGAGGGGTTTCTAGAGGAGGCTGCGCATACTCCACAGCAGCAGCTGGAGACAGAAGTATGAGAAGGCAGATGTGTACTTCACTCTGTCAGCCACCATCCTTACTGATGGATTCATTAAGGAATGCTTCTGTTCTCTATTATGTCCTTCCTCCTTGAAAAAATGGTCAAACTGTCTCTACTCCTGGCTGAGATCTAGAGCAGGGGTTCCCAAACTTTTTGACATGGGGACCAGTAAATCCATTCACGAACTTTTGGAGGACCAGTAACATATATTTGCATATTCATTAATCAAATGATGAATATTCAAAAAAGTTGTTTCTGGTCCTTCCAAATCCCCCAGTGTCAGGTTTAGCAAAGCTTTTGATATGGTCACCCACAATATTCTTGCCAGCAAGTTAAGGAATATGGATTGGATAAATGGAGTGTAAGACAGACAGAAAGCTGGTTAGACCAGGGTTTCCCAAACTTTTTACTTTAGTTGGACCCTTTTTTTTTCAGTACTGTTTTTTGCAGCCCAAAAATATAAACACATAAAAAACAAACTGAGAAAATACCAGACATATAACATGTCTGGTATCTGCTCATTAGGTAAGTTTTATTATTACTAGATGTATCTGTTTGTAGTTTCGAACTGCCTGGCTGCTAAATGTGCTCAGGCTGCATGAGTGTGTCTAGCAGCCAGACAGCTCACAATTACTCAAGGGTGTGTGTATGGGGGGGAGGGGAACAATAGAACCCCCGGGCCGGACTCACTTGTTCTTTTGTGCGGGGGGGGGGGAGCACCCCGAGATCTCCATATGGCCGGGTCAGTGCCCCCCCCCCCCCAGGCTCTACCGCGCTGTGCCTCTGGCCAGCCCCGCTTCCTCCAACCCCCTCCCGGATAGCCAGTTCTCCCTCGCTTCTCCTCCCAATCTCCTTTGGCCAGCCCCGCTGCCCATGGCTAGCCCTGCTTCCGGCAGCTGCTTCCCTCCATCTTCCCCGGCCAGCTCCCTGCCCCTGACCTCGTGCCCCCCGGTAGCCCTGCTTCCCCCGGCCCCCCAATCTCTCCCAGCCAGTCCCGATGCCCCGGGCAAGCTCTGCTTCCAGCAGCCGCTTCTCCCCTACGCCTCCTCCCAATTTCCCCCGACCATCTCCCTGCCCCCCGGTCAGCTCTGCTTCCAATGGCTGCCCCCCCCCCCCCCCCTCCCTGGCCCACCCCGATTCCCCCGTCCAGTGCTGCTTCCGGTGGCCGGCTTTCCCCCCTTTCTCCCCCCGACCTCCCCTAGCTTACGCCTCTGCTGGGAGCCGGAACATCCGGCTATAGACTCTGCCCAGGCTGGCCGAGGGCTTGGGGGACCCAGCGCCACATAGGCACTCTGGGAGCCCAGAACACCCTGGTAACCACTCTGAGGCCCGGTATTTTTTTCCTGCGGCCCAGTAGTGGGCCGTGGCCCATAGTTTGGGAAACACCGATCTGGAGAATTGTTCGGTCTCTTAGTGGGATTTAGATTTATGCATAGGTGCTTGGGCTTAAGAATTGTGCCTCCTATCCCTGCTCCTTTTTGGTCATGGATGACTGCTTTCTTTGAAGAAGCTCATATCTCCACTACTTGCAATATATGCTTCTGCTTTTCCATTAGGGATATGAATGATTAATTGGTAGGGGCTGGAGCAGCTTCCTGCCCACTGTGGGCAGGGAGCTACTCCAGCCCCAGGGGCTCACTGCAGGCATGGGCTGCTCCAGCCAGCCAGCCGGCCGAAACAGCCCCTGTACATGGCAGACTGCAAGTAGGGCCTGCTCTGACTAGCTGGCAGCTGCCTGGTACTAGGGCCAGGATCCTGCTTAGCAGGTTAACCAGTTAAAGATTAAGTTGTCCTAAAGTTTAACTGGTTAACTGATTATTTGGGACTTTGCATCCCTATTTTCCTGTATAAACTTATCAGGTGCAAGAACTCTGGCTTTGAAGGATCTCAGTGCCTGACTCAGGAGTGGGTACTGCTTGGCACTCATAAACATAAAAGTAAGCTTCCTCCTAGATCTTCTAAGAGAAGGGATCTCTCTCCCGTCCTGTCTACATTGGGTGAGTCTTTGCACTCAGGACTTGGGACTCCTAAGTCTTACGACTGATCAAAAGACCCAAAAGAGGAAGGCTGCTACAGCACTGCTCCAAGTGTCATCGCCACCACTCTCTGTAGCAACTAGAGAGCCAAAAGATTGAACTGTCAGTACTGGTGATACACACGCAGTCAGAGATTTTGCTTCCACAGCCAGAGAGCCCCACCAACTACCAGTTGCTGCCTCTGAAGGTACAGGGCAATGAAAATGTCATCTTAGGCTCTAACATCCTACAGAGGAGAGGCAATCTTCTGGACCTGCAGTCTGCCCTGTTTTTAGGACTGACCCTCAGCAGGGAGATTCTGACCCTTGAGAGAAGCTTATCTCCCATTCCATTGGCTAACTGCAGCTTCCCAATACACTACTGATGGTACTGCTGATATAAAATGGGTCCAGTTCTCTTTTTATCTTCAGAGAGTTAGATATTCCACTGGAATCTCATTCGCCTTTCATTGAGAGAATTTAGTCTGGATAGAATTTTGAAAATCTCTTATTTCCACCTCACCCATCCACATGGTAGCCTCTTCTTGGTCTTGGAAAAGATAGTGCCTAGTAGAGAAGTGTTAGTGTGTTGGTTTAAACAGTTAACTTTCAGAGATGTGGGCATTTCAAAGTGGCAGTGCCCAGTGGAGCCCAGGGTCAGCTGGGGACTCCCCCGCTGACCCCGGGCCCTGTGCGGTGCTATTGCTTTGAAACGCTGCGCGGAGCCCGGCGTCAGGCTCCGCAAAGCATTTCAACATGGCAGCGCCCCGTGGAGTCCAGATCAGCCCTGGGCTCCATGCGGTGCTATCACTTTGAAATGCCATATGCAGCCTGGGGACTCTCCAGCTGGCCCCAGGCTGCATGTGATGTTTCAAAGTGGCAGCACCACATGGAGGCCGGGGTCTGGCTCCACCCAGCACTACCACTTTGGAGCACCCTCTCTTCTTTCTGATAGAGACAGCAAGTGGGCGGTGGGAACCACTAGTCAACTTGTGTGTTGACTATCTGATAAGCATTTGCTTAGCCAATAGTTGACTACTCAACTAGTTGTTCACATCCCTAATTGGTTAATCATTTAACCAGATACATTATTACACCCCTATTGATTGTGCCGGAAGGGGCTGCTGGGATGCAGGGTCTGGGCGGGAGGTATAATTTTCCTGATTAAACTTGAAGTCTTTGTCTATGTGGGATTGTGGGATTTCTGCCCATCTACAGTGTCAGAACCATGTTAAATCTGTTTTTGGAATTTCTTGCAGATCTTTGTGGAGTTTGATGGCTGCAACTGGAAGCAACATGCTTGGGTGAAAGTTCATGCTGAAGAAGTCATAGTGTTGCTGCTGGAAGGGTCACTGGTATGGGCTCCTCGGAGTGATCCAGGTCTACTGCAGGGAACACAGGCATCGCTTGCACAGTGGCCTGCGTTGGTGAGTATTTGGCCAGAACTGTAGGGAAGTTGTTTCATAGCTGAGGTTGTGGCTAGCTTTGTAGAAACCTGCCTTAGGGCTACTAGAAATTTCAGACCGAAAAAAATGTGGGAACTGGAAAGTAGAGGGGATTTGGACAAGATCTCTCCAGTTGAGAATTTCTGGGTTTTCATTGTTTTCCTGCCCTCCAATGGTCTAATTAAAAAAAAAAAATCTTTAGATCTTGTCTACACGTAAAATGCTGCAGAGGCAAAGCTGCAACTGCATAATTGTAGCACTTCAGAGTAGACACTACATACACTGTATGGAGGGGTTCTCCTGTTGATGTAAATAATCCTTCCCAACCGAGAGTAGCTAGGTTGGTGGAAGAATTCTTCTGTTGACCTAGCACTGTCTACACAGGGACATATGTTCCTCAGGGGAGCTTTTGAGACAAGAGACGCTAATATCCTGTATAACTGTTAATGGGGCAAACTTGTGGCCTTTAGTGCTTTCTGAGGTAGTTGGATGTTGAAGTGCTTTATGATATAATGCCATGTCTAGACTTTGGGAAGAGAGGGGGATAGGAGTGCAGTGTTTAATCTTATTAATACTTATTAACTAGCATAATTTGACATTGGGCACAGATCACAGCTGAAGGACTCTCTGCATGTTGGGGCCTTCAAAGTATTTGAAGGCTTCAGTATCTGAGACATAGGTGAGAGGATTATTCTAAGAGGGGTGGGCGAGATTCTGTGGCCTGCGCTGTGCAGGGGGTCAGACTAGATGATCATAATGGTCCCTTCTGACCTTAAAGTCTATGAGTCTATGAGACATACCAATTCACATTCAGTATAGATAGTTACTTTTAGACTTGTTAGTCAATCTCTTTCTAGGTTAATTTTTGTGCGTGTGAAGTTTTTTTTAAATAACTAGATTTCTTACATGAACAAGAAATCAGAACATAGCAAAGCCTCTGTAGCTCACTAATTGAATCTCATTCATAATTACTGGTTTAGTTACCTCAGATGTGGAGCAACTTTTTTAATATTCAAGGGATCCTATTCCTGAGTTATCCTTCCACCAGTGAACTAGTGTTGGAGGCATCAGACCTCATCTGACGAGCCCCTCCACCTAACGGCTTGGAAGCTCAATGGCTGACAGGCATGGAATGCCTATGTTCAAAGTCTGTGCCAGAAGTGTTACTGAGCAGTAGAAAACCCTTTAGTAGGGCCACTTACTTGGCAAAATGGAAACGCTTCTCCATTTGGTCCCTGCAGTAGGGAATGACCTCACTACAGGCTCCGATTCCTCTAATTTTGGACTAGCTATTAACTCTGAGTATACAGGGTCTGGCCACATCTTTAGTCAGAGTTCATCTAGCAGCTGTTTCTGCCTTCCACCAAAGGGCATGGGGAAGTCAGTCTTTGCCAACCCTCTTGTACACTGTTTCCTTAAGGCCTGGATAGTCTGTTCCCACATGTACACCATACTCTCCCACTCGGGGACCTGAACCTAGTTCTCACACGACTCATGGGCCCATTGTTTGAGGGAGCAACTTGCTCCCTTTTACATCTTTCCTGGAAAGCAACTTTCCTGGTGGCCATTACGTCAGTTAGATGGATGTTGGAGCTCTGAGTGCTAACCTCGCAGCCCCTTTACACTGTTGTCTTTAAGGACAAGTTGAAACTGCTCCCGCATCCAGCATTCCTACCTAAGGTAGAATCACACTTTCATGTCAGGAAGGATATCTTCCTCACAGCTTTCTTTCCTAAACTGCACACCAGTGACACAACCTATACTCCATTCCCTGGATGAGACATTCTTTAGCCTTTTATTTAGAGCAAACAAAGCCATTCCACAGATCCCTCCAGCTCTTCATCTCCATGGCCGAAAGGATGAAGGGCCTGCCTGTGTCAGCCCAGCATATATCGATGTGGATTATGTCATGTATTAAGGCTTGCTATGATCTCGCAAAGATGTCAGCCCAGTACTTAGAGCCCATTCCACCAGAGCCAAAGCCTTTTCAGCTGCTTTCGTAGCATAAGTACCTATGATATTTGCAGGGTCATCCATCCATACACAAATTATCATGCTGTTTCCTAACAGAGTAGGAGGATGCAGCCTTTGGCAGAGCTGTGTTGCAGTCCATTTTCATCTAGACCAGGTGGGCAGTCATTGTTTGCGGGGGGCACTTCAAGATTTTGAAAAGTGGGTAAGGGCTGTGCTTTTCTGTGGAGGATGTGCACGATATAGGATAGAGGTTGGCCACAGAATGGCACATGGGGTAAGAGACTGGGGTGCAGGAGACAGTGTGAAGTCTGAGAGGAAGTTTGGGCAAAGGAGGAGGCTGTGACCTGGGTCAGAGGATAGGGTGTAGGGTCGGGGGGACATGGGTGCAGGAGAGGATTCTGGCCTGGGAGAGGGGCACTAGGAGGGGTGCAAAGTCTGGGAGGGAGCTGTGACCTGTGAAGAAGGGAAAAAGGGGTGCAGACTACAGAGGGTATAGGTGGTGACTTGGAGCAGGGGAATGGGGTGCAGTGTCTAGGAGGGTGTTTGGATGCAAGAAAGGATTCTGGCCTGGGAGAGGTGTGTTAGGAGGGGGTACAGGGTCTGGGAGGGAGTTGTGACCGAGGGCAAGGAGGTGCCAGAGGGTTTGAACGGTGACCTGGGGGAGGGAGTTGGGGTGTAGGAGGGGCTGGGGTTTCAGAGGCAGGTTTTGACTGGGAGGCACTTATCTAAGCCAGCAGTCATGCAGCACACCCAAGGTAGGCTGGGCTCCCTGCCTGCTGTAGTCCAACATTACTTTAAACTGCAGGCTTGTTCCCTCCACATGGCTCTTAGCTTTGGGAGGGGAAGAGACTTGCGCTGCTCCCATCCTCCAGGCCAATTTATCAGATCTTATTGGCTGGTTGTTTCCAGCCAATAGGAGCTGAGAGATTGGCTGCGGTCAGTTCCCACTGGCCAGCTTTTTCTGGCCACTAGGAGCTGAGGATTGGGCTGAGGGTGGGGAGATCACAGGAGGCTTCCCCCTTCCTGCAGAGCAGAGAGACACGTGGACTGAGCTTTAAACCGTGGCAGCTATGCACCTGAGGGTCCTGGCAGGATGGTCTGTGGGCTGGGTCTGGCCCCCAGGCCATATTTTCCTAGCTCTTATCTAGCCCCAGCCTCCCATCATCCGTCTTGTAATTCATCTAAATGGAATGGGCATGAGCAATCATTTGAAGAAAAAACTGTCACTTACCTTTCATAACTGTTCTTTAAAATGTGTTGCTCATGTCCATTCCAAAACTCGCCCACTTCCCCTTAGTGTTCTGGCAAGAAGGAACTAAGAGGGCAGAGGACCAACGAGGATATATATGTACCACCATGGAGAAGTATTTCAGGGGGCTCCCTTGACAGCCTGAGGGGAAAAACTTTTCCACACTTGTGTATGCCGCCTGCACCCACCTAAATGGAATAGACATGAGCAACACATCTTGAAAAACAACAGTTATGAAAAGTAGGTAACTGTTTTACGCTGCACTTCGAGGTTGCTCACATGATATTCCAGAAATGATCTGTTTGCAGCCAGGCAGAACCACTGATGTCCCCATTTCTGCTCCGACAGGGCCTGCGAGCATGCGTTCCCTATCTGACATCTTTCTCTTGTCATGGGTGGAAGAACTGCTATACATGTCTCCCAGTTCCACTCATCAACAAGGTCATGCAGAAGATCAAATGGGACAAGGCTCATTATGATCACTCCTGCATGGCCCTGGCAACATGGGCTTGGGATCGTGTTAAGCCTGGTAGTGCTCGCTCCTGTGGCCATTGCCAGATTGCCTGGACCTACTGTCCCCAGACCATGGCTTACCTCCTGCACCCCAACCTTGTATTCTTTCACCTCCCAGTGTGGATGCTGCATGGCTGAACCCTGAAGAACAGACCTGTTCAGAGACCATCTGCCAGGTCCTTCTCAAGAGCAGACAACTGCTGACCCATCAGACCTACCTGGCAAAATGAACAATTGTGTGGTCGTTTGTGGCATCTTCCCATCTGATGCACTGTTCCAATCAGTCCTGGATTCCACCCAAAGAATCTGGGTCTAGTACATTCCTCACTCAAGGAGAATCTGTTGGCTATTTCCACCTTACATTCCTCCTGTCCAAGGTCACACTGTCTTCTCCTATAACATGATAGGAAGATTTTTCCATGGTCTGGAATTACTCTTCTCTCAGATCAGAGCTCTGTTTTCCCAGTGGGATCTGAACTTGATCCTACCCAGGCTCATGGGGTCGCCCTTGAAGCCTCTGACCACATGCTCCTCATCCCACTTGTTCTGGAAAGCAGCCTTCCTCGTGGTTAGAACATCGGCCAGACAGGTCTCCGAGCCTTGTGCGTTGACCTCAGAACTGCCATGCATGGCCTTCCTGGATCTTGTCCATATGGTTCAGCCATACCTGCTAGGTTAAGTTAAATATCACTTAATTGAATAGTTGATTAACTCATTCATTCTTAGTAGTTATTTGACTATTTTGTGTCCCTCTAGTTGGGGCTGGCAGCCAGTGTGCTCCACATCCACTCCTGAGGAGCCTTCTGCCACTCTGTGCTGCTGCCTCTGTATCAGAGGCAGCAGCGTGAGGTGCCGAGCGGGAGCTGGTCCTCAAGGGGAGCCAGTTTAAAAACCAGTTCCCCCAGACTGGCTGCCTATCGCCCTGCACTGCTGCTTCTGCTTCCTCTGGCTCAGACCCAGTGCAAGCCAGGACTGTGCTGAGCTGCGGGCCAGCCTGCTAAAAAAAATTACTGGCAAGGGTTGGAGGGGGTGGGGGGTGTGGGAGAGAATGCATGTAGTCTTTAGCATTAACTGATAAACTTTTGATCTTTATCTGCTTAGGTTTAGCACCCATTCTCCAGATACTTAAAGAAAATACAGGAAGGGGGGTAGGAGACGGAGCATCATTCTCTCCTCCCCCCCTTTCCCTTCTCCTATTTATTAGAGTTTTCATATCCCCTACTCATAACTCCGGTCATCTGAAGAAGTGGGCTGTGCCCACGAAAGCTCATGATACCATGTACATGTTTTGTTAGTCTATAAAGTGCTACCAGACCACTTGTTTTTTATTCTGTAACAGACTAACTTGGCTACCCCCTGAAGCTCCTTTTGCTAATTGGTTAATAAACTACACTATTACATTCCTGATACCAAGTCTTACTCTCCACGGTGGGGTCAGCCCTACACATTGAGGGTATAGCTAGACTGTGGGGGACGAGGGAGGTTGTGGGATAGCAGAGGTATCCTGAAAAAACTCTGCCATGTCCAGGGAACATGTTTGCTCTTCTACTTTTTTTTTGTGGAAGTGCAAACACGCTTTTTCGGAAGCCCCTGTATTCCTCATTTCACGAGGAAGAAGGGGGCTTCTGAAAGAGGGGTTTTTCCCGACATTTGGCCCAGTCTAGACTACAAGTTTCTGTTTTTTCCGACAAAAACTTGTAGTCTGTCTATACTCTGAATGAGGAAAGACACCTTTTACACATTAGATGTGAGGATGGCCCTGGCCTTTTATGTAGACCAAACTAAGCCATCCTGAAAATCTACCCAACTATTCATCTCTGTGGCAGAGCTAATGAGGGGCCTACTTGTCTCCACCCAGAGAAATTCAAACTGGATCACTTTGTGCCTCTGCACTTTGGGGTGTTCCATCAGCACCACTCACTGAGAGCCCATTCAACAGCGGTGCAGGCCTCTTCAAGCAGCAGCTCATGTCTCAATCCAGGGCATTTGTTGAGCAGTTCCATGGTTGTCAGTGCCCACATTCACTATGCTATTGTCCCTAGACTAGGGATGCCATGCTGCATTTTACCTTCCTCAGACCTTGATATTGCTTTGAACCTCTGTCACCACTCCTGGAGGTTTCCCTCGTCTCGTTGCCAGACCGATCCCTTCCTGAATAAAAAGGAAGGATAATGCTAGTGAAAATATCTTTGAATCAGCACATCAATACAGTTAAGGATTTGAGTCCCACCAAATCCTCCACTCTCTTCTACATTAGAGGCCAAAACTCTTGACTCCTATGCAAATTCTGACAGGCGTCCTTCCTCAAAAAGGAGATTCCCTGTATGGGAAGAAAATAAGTCTAGCAAGGCATCCGGAGAAGAGCCTCGTAACAGACTTGAGGATGCTCATTTCATTGTGCTCCTTAGTTCCTTCCAAACTGTCCAGTCTTTTCCGTGTGGTCCACAGCCATATCCATATTGATCCTTGTGGCTCCAATTCTCCAATTTCAGGGACAAGTTCTCCTACAGTTTATGGGATCTAGTCATGAGTTTCTGAACTACCCCAGCTTCCATTTCAGCTACCAGAAAACATGTTGATTGTGGGTGGCCATCAGGTGTGATCTAAACGATTTGAGTATGTTTATACTCCTGTGGCTCCATTGTTGCTAGTTGTCGCTGCAGCCAATGAGCTATCAAGGCAGTTTGGGAGCTCTACCTCTAAGAATAGAGAATCGAAGAGACTGTATCTTTTTGGAAAGTAATTACACCCTTTAGTATCTTTACAGGCCAGGATAGGAAATTATCAAGTCATGTTAACTAAATATGACTGCCATGTAATAGATGGTCGAAGTTTAATGACAAGTTTTACTTCTCAGTAGTAGAGATGAGTTTAAAGCTACTTGTAAATAGGGATGTGAAGGACTAGTTGACTATCCGATAAGCAAATGCTTATCAGATAGTCAACAGGATAGTTGATTAGTTGCTTCCCCCCCCCTTGCTTCCTCAATCAGATAGAGGCAGCAAGGGGGGTGGAGGGAGAGAGCGAAGGGTACTTCAAGGAGGTTCCCTGCAGGTGCTCCGCCTTAGGTGCGCCAGTGCTGCTGTACCTCTGATCGGAGATTTGTGATAGCAGCCATAGTCTGCTGCACATGTGGAGTGTCGCTGTGAGAGATCTGAGGCAGCTACTCCTCATGCGCAGCCAGCCATCCTCAGTTCCTTCTCAACCATTGCTGGCTTTGGTCGCATCTCAGTAGTCACCCTCTTTACCTCATCTTAAATTACATTCTGTAGATAGTTAAACAATGGTTACCACAAAAGTTATTTTATTAGCCATCGTCATTGAATCCTTCCCAGATTACAAAAGGGATCAATTCAAGTCAAATTTAAATGAAGGGGTACTAATTTCTAGAATAGCCTTACAGGCCGCGCTGCATTCTGCTGACATGGCAGCCAGTTCCTTGGCTTCTGCAGTAGTGATGAGGTGAGCATCTTGGCTTCAGCTCTCAAGATTCCTGAGAGAGGTCCAAGCAACGGTCGAGGACTTGCTCTTTGAGGACACCAAGCTCTTTGCTGAATCCACAAATGCCTTCTTACACACCTTAAAGGACTCACAAGCCACATTAAAGATTCTTGGAATCCACACACCAGTTACAAAGAGAAATCAGGGCAGACAATTCACACAGAGGTACAGATCCACACCCTTTAATTAATGGCAATGTCATTATGACAGTAGATGTTGACCATGCTAAAACAGGCACAGGCAAGCCTCTGAACAGTTGACATCTCAGTAGCCATCAACATCTTGACAAGCATTTTGAAGTCTTGGTTGAGGGCCAAACAACCCCAACATTTCCACAGCAGCAATTCAAACCCTCCACAAAATTTGGCAGCAGACTATAGCTGCGTTCTGTCCAGCCTGGTGTACCATCACCAGCGACAGGTGGGTGTTGGAAATCATAAAAACTGGTGACTGCATCCCGTTTTTAGTTATCCTCTCCAACCCCTCTGGCTTGTCTCTCTTTAGGGACCCCTCTCATGAACATGTGCTTGTACAAGAGGCAGAACACCTCCCTAAGCTAGGTTCCATAGAAGAGGTACCGCAGGAGTGGGAGAGGTCTACTCTCATTATTTCCTAACAACCAAGAAATCAGGAGGGTGGAGGCCTATATTGGAACTTCAAAGGCTCAATCGCTTCGTACGCTCCCAACGGTTCAAGATGGTGACCCTCGCTGCGATTATTCCGGCCTTGGAAAAGGGAGCATGGTTGTCCACCCTTGATCTCCAGGATGCCTATTTTCACATAGCATGCTTTCTTTATTTCAAGATAAAGGACAAATACTTTCGGTACAGAGTGCTACCTTTCAGACTCTCAACAGCCCCATGAGTGTTCTCGATGGTTCTGGCAGTAGTTACTGCCACCCACTTATGGAAAAGGGGTATCACTGTATTCCCTTGCCTTGACGATTGTCTAGTAACGGGCACCACAGATCAAGAGACAGCACAGGCTGTCATAAGCATCAGAAATCTATTTGACAACCTCAGACTCCAGATAAACATACCAAAGTACACACTGATCCCAACTCAGACATTACAGTTTATAGGGGTACACTTAGACTGCACAACGGCCATAGCCTCTTCACCAGAGCACAGGTTTGCAGCAGTGAAGGACCTCATATTAACGACCTCACACTACCTACACATAGTAGGCCACATGGCGGCGGCCACATTCGTGGTACCACATACCCACCTACATGAGACCCCTATAGGCATGGCTTCACACAGTTTATAAACCATGCACTCATCACATAAACAAACAACTTACCATGCCAACCAAGATACAGACCTGACTCACATGGTGGACTCTACACGACAGTATGTGCAGGGGTCCCCTTCCAAAGTACCTCATCATCAGTAATGATTACTACAGACATTTCACTAATGGGCTGAGGTGCACACCTGGGTCATCGCTTGGTACAGGCTCAATGGACCCCGTATCCTACTCGAGCTCAACCTACTCAAACTCACGGCAGTATGAAATGCATGTATACACTTTGTCCCCATGATTTAGAACAAAACGGTTCAGATTTTTACAGATGAAGTAACTACAATGTACTATATCAACCAACAGGGAGGGGCCAGGTCATACAAACTCTGCCAAGAAGCAGTCCACTTACGGGAATGGCGCATCCCAGGGAATATACGCCTGGTTGCAAATTACCTCCCCAGCAAGGACAATATACTAGCGGGCAGCCTAATCAGGCAATTTCCACAAAATCACGAATGGGAAATAAACCCATCAATTTTGACTTGCCTCTTTAAGAAGTGGGGTTTCCAACACTGGGCCTATTCACCCCACACAACAATGCTCGTTGCCTATACTATTGCTCCAGAGCGGGCATGAGCCCCTACTCCCTAGGAGATACCTTTGCCATAACATGGAATGCATGGAATGCATCTCCCTCCCCGCCCCTCCGCCCCCCGCCCCCGTTTCCACTGATACTCAAAATCAAACAGGGCTGGGCCAGAGTAATCCTCATAGCACCCAACTGGCCCAGACAAATGTGGTGTCCATATCTCTTGCAGATGAGCATCCGACCACCGAATCGCTTCCCACCAGTCCAAGCTCTGCTCACGTAATGGTCAGGTTTGCCATCCTGACGTACACACACTGCACCTCCAATTATGTATATTAGCTGGCTAAACAGCATGGAGCAGACCCTTCTGGAACCAGTGCAACACATCCTCACAAATCCCAGGAGACCTACAAAGAAGAAAACATACACACAGAAATGGAAGCGTTTCACAACTTGGTGCTCGACCCACAACTGTGAGCCAGCCCAAATGCAGATATCACAGATACTGCATTATCTACTAGACTCGCACAATGCAGGCCTCTCCCTGAGCTCTATAAGAGGACATCTCGCCTCCATCTCAGCCCCCCCTCCCCCACTTCAATAACACTTGGTCTTTACTCACCCAGCTGTCAAAAGATTCCTATGATGTCTACAAAACATGTTTCCATCACTTGAAGACCCAACTTCAGCATGGGATCTAAACCTTGTACTAAGAATGCTCATGGGCAGGCCATTCGAGCTGCTAGCCATATGCTGTTTGTTTACTACACCTGTCGATGAAGGTTGCCTTCCTTGTCAGACGAGTAGGAGAATTGGGAGTGCTCGTGTCGCACCCACCATATGTAATAATCCATAAAGACAGAATACTTTGAGAACACATCCTAAATTCATCCCAAAAGTACTTACCTCCTTTCAGTGCAATGAACTGAAATACTTACCTGTCTTCTACCCAAAACTGCACAAGGTCCACAAGGAGGCAGCGCTTCATACCTTGGGATGTCCGCAGGGCACTTGCCTTTTACTTACGACACCCAAAGGCATTCCACAAGTCTCCGTGACTATTCATCTCATCTACAGAGAGATCACGGGGGTTACCCATATCAAAACAAAGGCTATCTAAATGGGTATCTAGCTGCATAGACCTGGCATATACATTAGCGCAAAAGGAGCCACCTCCCAACGTAAGAGCTAACTCCACAAGAGCCATGGCGGCTACAACTGCATTTTTATGAGGCGTTCCAATGGAACATATCTGCAAGGACATCTATCCACCTGGACATCTATGCACATATTCATGCCACACTGTGCCATCCAGATGTTCGCAGACTCCGAAATGAAATTTGGCCGAACAATACTCTTGGTCACAGAATCACACACTCTGAAGCTCCCACCTCCAAACACAACCACTGCTTCATAATCACCAATGGTGGAGCACTCACAGGGACACTCCTCGAAGAAGAAGGGAATGTTGCTCACTTGTGCAATAACTGGCGTTCTTCGAGATGGTTGTCCCTGTGGGTGCTCCACCACCCACCCTTCTTCCCCTCGACTTTGGACTTACATGCATCTGGGTCAGAGAAGGAACTGAGGACGGCCGGCTGCTTATGCGGAGTAGCCGACACAGATCGCTTGCCCTCGGGCTCCACGCGTGCTGCCAGCCATGGGCACTGCTATCACAACTCTCTGATCAGAGGTGCAGCGGTGCTGGCACAGCTAAGGTGGAGCACCCATGGGGACAACCATCTCGAACTTCAGTTACTGCACAGGTGAATAATCTTCCCTTATTTATTAGCGGAGATAAGGAAATAGGAAGGAAGATCAGTGTAAATGGGATCGAATTAGAGAACGTAGAGAAGTTCACATATTTGGGGAGCAACATGATGTATGATCTTGTAAGAAGGAAATGGTGACTAGAATAGCGAAAGCAAGAGCCAGTTTGAAGGCAGTAGATAAGATCAGGAAAAGTAAAGCGATTAGGTTAGGAATGAAGTTGTGCTTCCTGAAAATGTGTGTATTTAGCAGCATGTTGTACGGATGTGAGACATGGATGATAACGAACGATTAGAAGAGAAGGATATTGGTGTTTGAGAGGAGTTGTTATAGAAAGATCCTGAGAATACGATGAATGCAGAAGGTCACCCACGAGGAATTATATAGCTAAAAGAGAACCTACTGCAGAAGATTATACAACGGAAGTTACAGCTATTCGGGCATATCTGCAGAATGAATGATGAGCAAAAAGTTAAGACCCTGGTATTTGGCAAAATGGATGGTCCAAATAGGAGAGGCAGACCCCACAGAGAATGGGTAGATGATATAATAGATTGGTGCGGAGGTAGTCTACAGAAACTAAGCCACTTCGCACCAGACAGTGGAAGGAAATAGTGAAGGAGGCATCGGACACCAATAGGCGTTGAGCCCATGGTTGTTGATGACGACGACGATGATTATGATGAATGCTCATCTCTGTCAAGTTTTAGATGCATCAGCAGTATATTAGGAATGATCAAGAATGATAAGAACTCAATCACATGCACAAACACATTAGCACTTATATTTTATTAAAAAACTTAAATGGTACATAAATGTTTCACATTTTGCATTTGAAGTTGTCTCCTGATATTTTTTGTTTAAATTTTCAAATGTTATTACTTCTAGTATTCTGAGAACTTTCGTCTGTTAAAGATATAGTATCATAAGAACAGCATACTGGGTCAGACCAACGGTCCATCCAGCCCAGTATTCTGTCTGCCTACAGTGGCCAATGCCAGGTGCCCCCAGAGGGAGGGAACACAACAGGTAATCCTCATGTGATCCCTCCCCTGTCACTCACTCCAGAGAAACAGAGGCTGTGTCCTTAAAACTTCTACAACTAGTTTTCCTCTTCCCCATTCTCACTGTCATTTTGATTCATAGACAGAAACAGAAATAAGAGTGTTCCTGCATTTTCAACTCCTATTAGATTTCTTAGCTTTGAGTGAATAATAACTAACAATAAAATATTCTTTCTGTGCCTGCAGAGGAAGCCACCACTGTGAAAAGTTGGCTTAGCAGCTAAAGGAACTCTGTTTCAAAGTGCCTGGTTAATGATTCTCACCAATTCAGAGGAATGACTTTGTTCAAAACATCATCAATAAATATGCACTGATTATATAATTTTGCCCCTGTCCTGAAATTTATTATGACTGCCATAACTGAAGGGTGTTTTTGAGATGCCTGTGCCATGGCAGTAGCATCTTTTTCAGAAGTTAGACATCTACCGTTGTCTTTGGAGTTAAAAATGCTCAGAAGAAAATTAGGTGGAGTTAGCATTTGATCCACTTGCTTCTTTATTGCCTATAGTTTAATTCTCTGGTGAGGTATTTCTTTTGTCAATGTCTCTTCAAGTGTCCTCCAATTTTTCGACAGCATTAGCAATGCATCAACGATTTATCTGAAGTTTTGTGGAAGAAAACAAGCCTTCACTCTGCATTGTGTTTAAGCAACAAGTAGCCAGAGGCAGTTTTATTATGAGCTGCAGCAAGGGAAAAACTGGTTCGGACGGGAGGGGGGGGAGGAGGGGGCGCCAAGGAGCGGCACTACTGGAGCAACCCAGCAGCATCCCAGCTGCTTTGCCCCAGGCGTCCCCAAGTCAGCTGGTGCTGAAACTGACCAGCGCTGACTACAGGAAGCCCGAGGCAGAATTGCTCTGCCCCGGGCTTCCTGGAATCAGCTGCTGATCAGTTTCAGCAGCTGCTGATCAGTTTCAGCAGCTGCTGATCAGTTTCAGCAGCTGCTGATCAGTTTCAGCAGCTGCTGATCAGTTTCAGCAGCTGCTGATCAGTTTCAGCAGCTGCTGATCAGTTTCAGCAGCTGCTGATCAGTTTCAGCAGCTGCTGATCAGTTTCAGCAGCTGCTGATCAGTTTCAGCAGCTGCTGATCAGTTTCAGCAGCTGCTGATCAGTTTCAGCAGCTGCTGATCAGTTTCAGCAGCTGCTGATCAGTTTCAGCAGCTGCTGATCAGTTTCAGCAGCTGCTGATCAGTTTCAGCAGCTGCTGATCAGTTTCAGCAGCTGCTGACTTGGGGACGCTTGCGGTTCTTAAGTTGATTCTGTATGTAAGTCGGAACTGGCGGTCAGTTTCAGCAGTGGCTGAATCTGGACGCCAGTTCTGACTTACATACATATTCAACTTAAGAACAAACCTACAGTCCCTATCTTGTACGTAACCCGGGGACTGCCTGTATTCCAGCAAGCAAAAAGCTTTTATTTACCTGAAAAGAATCATATGTACAATGTTACAGGCTACTTATGAGGGACAGTTGGTTTCACACTTCTTCAGAACAGACAGGCAGTCTGCACCCACTCCCTGTCCATTCAGTGGCTTATAGGAAACTAAATCTACACACTCCAAAGAAGGGGTCTGCTGGGTCTAGAGTGTCAGATCTTATCAGCAGCTCATGAAATAAGGGGAGTCGTCACTTCCTCACATATCCGCTCAGTCTCGAGGTTCGGCTGACCCCCCCCTTGCGTTCAGAACTCCCTCGTGGGAGAGCCCTGGTGCGGCTGGAATCAGCTTACATCTCAGAGACCTGGGCAGCGGCATTCACGCTCCACTCATTACATTCACACTCAGCATGCTTTTCACACACAAATTTTCCCACTTTTAGATGCATCTCTTTTTATGGACCTCGTCCATATTAGGGGCGGCAAACAACACTGTTCCCCCAGGGGCGGCAAACAACACGTTTCCCCCCAGAACCACATCAGTTCCCAGCACTGCATAAACCTAGGTGCCTTATGTCCGGACGCAATACAACCTTCTTCCCGTACCCGGGGCAGCACCACCAAAACCACAGCAGTTCCCAGCACTGTATAAACTTAGGCCTACTCGGGGGTAACAAAACAACCTCCCCGGAACCACTTTGCATCTGACCTTGTTGCAGATTCAAGAAGTTCGGATGGCGTGAGCCCACAGGAAGCAGACGACCCTACAGGCAGTCCTCCTCCACACCCCAGTAGAGATTTCAAAAAGTCTCTTACCTCTCATTTGGCGCCCTGGGAGTGAAGGGGGATGGTCTGCAGCCGCTGTCGCTGTCTTCAATCGGGCGTTGCCATCCGAGTCACGGCACCAAATTGTGGAAGAAAACAAGCCTTCACTCTGCGTTGTGTTTAAGCAAAAAGTAACCAGAGGCAGTTTTATTACGAGCTGCAGCAAGGGAAAAACTGGTTCGGACAGGGGGAGGAGAGCTGCCCCCCTTCTGAGGCAGATCTTCAAATACAAGCAATTCTGAAGCAGTTTATATACTGTCTATTAGATATAATAACAATAACAATTAGTCTCCTTCCCATTACAAACACCAGTGGCTAACAGTTATTTAGTTCCACCCAGATGCTCCTTATCTCAAGGTCTCTGCCAGAGTCCGCATTCTATCCTTATCTCCGTATAGAGGCAAGAGGCAAAGGCAGTGTCTAATAACAGATCTCCCGTTGTCAGGCCACAGACTTATCCTGACTCTTGCTCTCTTGTTAACAAGACCAAGATGGCTGCACACAAATTCCCTTGTTCCCTTTTCCTGCCTCCACAGTTTGTTTAAAGCTATGGATATAGGCTTAAGTATACGGAACATATCCTCTACGTTCCTCTTCAATCCAATGTTAGATACTTTGAATGAGATAATTTCATCTATTTGATCATGGATTTCTTCACAAACTTTTATGAGTCTAGATCAGTTCTTAATAAATTGTTCAAAACAATCAAGCACAGAATTCCATCAGACATTTTGAGGCAGAATTAATTTGTATCCTCCTGCTTTCTTCAATGAAGTTGAAGCAATATGTTTTACAGAAGCATTTTGCAACTTCAACATTTTCTTTTATTCTTGGAGAAGATGTACTCAGGTCTTTGGCTAAAAGATTGATTAAATGGGCACTGCAGACATTTGTTATGGAGCATGCTTCTGTTTCTTCATTTCAGCATCTTCTTGTCTTTACCACGTTTGCAGCATTGTCTGTGATAAAACAGCGTATGTAATAGTTGAAATTTGTTCATTTTTATTACAGCTTTCACTGTCACTTTTTAAATATTCTGTTGTGTGGGCCTTTCCTGGTGTATCTATTGTTTCTGAAAGATGAGCAACTCCATCTTTTGTTAACACACAGGCACATATTACAGGATCTATTTGCACGTTAGCCATCTATCAAGGCGTGGACTGGCAATTTCCCCCGCATTGTTTCTTGCACATTTTCAAGTTCCTTCTTATACACTGGATCTGACAAACTTCCACCAGTGTGTGCTCTACCAGGTGGTATGTAGCTTGGTTATAAAGACTCCAACATTTCAGTGAAATGTTTATTGGTAACAGTGTGAAGAGGAGAATTTGTGACATAGATGAAAAGATTGCTCAGTTCATTTAAGCTGTTTTGTTGGACTTCGCTGGAACTTACTACAAACCCATCAATGGTGGTAGTATTACTAGAGGATTGTAATATTTTGCTTGCTACTGATACTTTTGTTGTCTGAACTATGTTTAAGTTGTAGCACTACTGCTAAAAGTATCAATGGATGGCTCTGTGACACTGTAAATCTCTTATGGTTAAATGGAATCCAGGAACAAAATTCAAAAATGATTTTGAACTGTTGTTCTTCTCACTCTGTTGTACAGATACTCATTAACATTTTTTAAAAGAATGCAGATCAGTTTCCAAGTTCCCAAAAAAGTAAAGACTGACTGTGCTTCTCATATACTTACTTGAAAATTAAGCCCCATTGTACTCACTGGCACTTCTGTTTTTTGAGAAAACAAATATAGGATGGGTTTCCTCTTGGAAAGCTGAGTTATGCTGAAGTAAAATAAGGCATAGACTTATGGCATTGTGACCATTATGTTGTGTAAGGGGCATTTATTATGTAATATAAAATAAGAAAATGATACCCATTGTCAGCTGGCAACTTTAGATTACTTTTACTGCAGCTTTCTGTACTGTATACTTGGGTGATAGATTCTAAAGCTACTTAATTTATTAAACAAGCCATAAAGATTAGCTAAGATAAACTTGTTCGTCTAGCAACCTCCAATATAGCAGTGGTCTCCAATCTTTTTAAGCACAAGATGACTTTTTGAATTTGTCAGTTCAGGATCTACTTCAAACCCAAATACTCCTGCCCCCTCCCCTTCACCGAAGCCCCGCCCTCCTCACTCTGGGAAGATGGGGTACAGGGGAGGGGGACAGAGTGACATCAGCACCCCTCTGCCTCTGTCTCCCCCACCCTGCACAACAAGCAGAAAGCTCCCAGGGGCAGCTTTGAGGCTCTGGGCAGGAGCAGCAGGGCAGTGGGCGGAAGGGCAGCTGAAGTTCTGGTACTTGATAGCCTGCTAGCCAGACTAGTCAGGATCACCTGTCTACCAGTAGATCCTGATCTACTGGTTGGTGACCGCTGCCATATAGCAAACAGCTTGGGAATTTATTTTTCAAATCACACATACTAAGAGGCATAGAGAGAGTCGTGAAGAATGATGCATTGCAAAGTGAATTATTTAAGTTATTAACCAGTTGATCCACATTGTTCTTCAGACACATTCACATTATTATTTTCTAATAAGCAGTTTTTCTTAGGATATTTCATTCTTGCAGCTAGGCCCTGCATCATCATGTACGGCTTACACTTGACATGTTTTCCTTTTTTACCCAGGGAACGGAGTTCTTCAAAATATTCCCAGATAGGGGCTCTCTTACGCCCAGAAACCATGACAGTTTTTCTGTGGTAAAACTGGGGGGGCATATAGAAAGCTGTGTCTACGCTGAATGTCTTTGCTTTTTCTTTCTAGCCCACTCCATTTTTCCTTTCTGTGCTGCCCTTGTCCTTTCCTATATATTGTTTCTCTGTCTAAACTAGTCTTAACTAACTCCTCTTCCTTGCTTGGCCCAGCTCCACTACTACATAAGCACAGAACAGCAGTCCTATCCAGCCTATGTCTGTCTTTGCACATGTGATTTCAGTCTGCTGAGAAAAAGAAAGTGAAAGCTCAGAACTTTCAAGAAGCAAGAGCTGGTAGTTAAACTGGAGAGATTAAAGCCATTCACTCTTTTTTTTTTAATGAGATTGTAAATCTAGGTGTAGCATGATTGTGATGAGATTTAATTGTAACAGTTACTTTTAAATGAGTAGCAATTTTATATTAACAATGGTTTTTTTATTTAAAAAAACATAAATTTGTATTCACCCTGGTCATGGTTCTCAGTGTCCGGCTTACAAAAGAAGTGCAAGTCACTATTTGATTTGCCTTTTAGTAATCAGAATCTAATCAGTGCTAGGACAGATGAATCTCTGTTTAAGACTGGCTATGCACAGTCAGGTCATTGGGTTTCTACACTCTTTTTTTAAAAAAGACACACTTTCTCCCTCAATCTTTATTATTTGGCTGGATGAATGCTCAATATTTTTTCATATTCCCAAAACCAGGGGCATTGATTGGGGTTTTGGAGGGATCAGTTCTGGTCCGGTTCTGTTCAGTGTCTTGATCAACAATTTAGATAATGGCATAGAGAGTACGGTTACAAAGTTTGCAGATGATACTAAGCTGAGATTGATTACAACTGCTTTGGAGGATAGTATTAAAATTCAAAATGATCTAGACAAATTGGAGAAATGGTCTGAGGTAAATAGGATAAAATTCAGTAAGGACAAATGACAAGTGCGCAAATGAGTGTTCCGCTTAGTAAGGAACAATCAGTTGTGCATATACACAATAGGAAACGACAACCTAGGAAGGAGTAATGTGAAAAGGAATCTGGGAGTCGTAGTGGACCACTAGCTAAATAGGAGCCCACAGTGTAGCTAAAAAGCAAACATAATTCTGGGATGCATTCTGAGTATTGTAAGCAAGATGCAAGAAGTAATTCTTTTGTTCTATTCTGTGCTGATGAGGCCTCAACTGAAATATTATGTTCAGTTTTGGATGCCACATTTCAGGAAAGACATGGACAAATTGGGGACAAGTCCAGAGAAGAGCAACACAAATTATTAAAGGTCTAGAAACATAATCTATGAGGGAAGATTAAACAAACCCAATTTTTCAATCTGGAAAAGAGAAGGGGGGGGGGGATACTTGAAAATGTAACCCAAATGTTGTTACAAAGAGGAGGAATAAAAAATATTATTTCACCTCTGAAGACAGAACAAGAAGCAGTGGGCTTACATTTCAGCAGGAGAGGTTTAAGTTGGATATTAGAAACAACTTCCTGTCTTGGTGATTGAGCAATAGAATAAATTGCCAGGGAGGTTGCGGAATCTCTTATCTTGGAGATTAAGAGCAGGTTAGATGGTCTAGAATGGATAATGCTTATCCCTACCAGGAGTGCAGAGGACTGGACTAAATGACCTCTTGAGGTCCCTTTCAATTTTCTGATCCCACAATTCTTTTGTTCACACCTTTTGATACCTTTTCCTTCCATTTTCTTGAATTTTAAGAATGTTATGGAAAATTAGGCCAAAAAACCTCCCCAAACCTCAAGTTGTGTGGGTGGCTTCTACACAGCTTCACTGGTTTTGGGTCTCAGATCATCAATTTATCATTCTCCTAGATTAGGAAGATATTATCACAGAGTCACTGTCTGCAGTTATATCTTCCCTGGGAAGGTTTGGCAACAAAAATGCTGTGAACTTGTAAAAGTGAAAATCGGTCAAACTGTTTTTTGTGCTTCCCATTGTCAACATTTCATGGCCACATTGCTAGCTGTCTTGTCAACAGGTAGAGCAAAGCAATGTGTGTAAGCAGCCCATAGTGCAATATTGTTAGAAGGCAAAGCTGATCGCTGCGCTTCTTGGGATTCTCAGGTGCTAGGAGCAATATCATAAGTGCAGGCCGTCCTCGCTATAAATTAAAGATATGTTCCAAAAAACTTGGACTTTTAGCGAAACAACTTAACGCAGGGACTTTTTTTTTCCCACGGCTGACTTCCATTTGCACAAATTATTATTATTTTTTTGCATGACTTAAGAGCGGGGAATGGGAGGACTTACAATGGATCAGTTCCTACAAGCGTTAACAACTTTAGTGTGGAACGGATGTATACTGGGGCAGCTTGCAGGGTGTCCCCATTATATCTCTTAGTTCTCCGTGCTGAGGAATGTCAAAGAAACACAGCAGTTTCTCCAGCCTTCCCTCTGCAGCAGCAGTCTTCCTGCTGCTATGTTTCTAGCAGGGCAGAACAGAACAGAACAGAAGCATTCAAATGATTTGCTTTTTTTGTTTGTTCCCCAAACAGAACAGCTCACTCAGTTGTCAGATACTTCCCAGAGCTTTGAAAGAGGAGGGGTGTATGTCTGGAGGGCAGGAAAGATCACAAAATACTCAGCAAAAAATCACAGAACACTGAGCATAGCCACCAGGTCAGGCATTGTGGAATACTGATGGAAGTCAGTTCTCTCCATAAAACAGAGTCCCCACTGCCTTTTTGTCCGTAATAAAGTGTGTGGGGGAAGACAAAAAGAGATCCAAGTTTTTTGTCACCCAAACCGGGTGTCCTCCCCCCAACAAAATGTTTACACTCTCACTGTTTTGTAAACAAAAGGCAGGTTTTGGCCACAAAACATGCCAGTGTAGACAAGCCTTGATTAACACTCAATCCTTACAGCATTTCGCAGCCTGGGTGATATCTGAATGCTCTGAATAGATAAGTGTTCTTTCAGAGTAGAAAATTATTCTCTAGGACTATGTACACTCCCTGCCTCGATAAAGGAAAAAAGTTTCTCTTGGACAAAGTCTAAAGGTTATGTTCCATGTAAATGTGCTATTCCAACAATATTAGATTACTATTATCTTTAAAGTACTACGGAGTATCTGTTTCTTCATCCAAAGTCCTTTTGACAATGCTATCTCATTCCATTCTCCTGCAGAGGGATTTACAATTTTCTCTCACCGGTCTGTGCATAGATTTCTTAATGGGCTTGTCCACACATTTCCTCCTGTGGGAAAGCTCACTTCAGTGTGGGACACGTTCTGTGCTTTCTTTGCTGACGGACTCCCTCTTGCCCCCCTTTGAACCTCTGGTAAATTGTCCAATTAATCTATCATCACTGAAGGTAGAATTCCTGGTGGCAGTTGCATCAGCTTATAGACAAATGAATTACAAGCCCTAATGATAAATCCACCATGCAGTTTTTCAAATGGGTGTGTCTGTCTGTGTGTCCAAGCTCCCTGTGGGCAGGGGCTGCTACCATCCTCTGCTTCTGTCGCTGTATCAGGAGCTGGTTTTTAAACTGTTTCCCCTTGCAGATCAGCTCCCGCCTGCCACTCTGCACTGCTGCCTCTGATAGAGAGGCAGGAGGCAGGGGGCTACCAGGGGTAGGGCTGGAGTGGACTGGCTGCCAGCCCCAACCGTGGGGACTATCGAATAGTCGTGTAAGCAATAATATCATGTAGTATCGAACATCCCTACTACGTGATATTAAAGTGTAAAATGCCACTTTCATTTAGTGATGCTGTAGGTGGGTTGCAGGGACTCTTAGGAATATTGAAATTCAGCACCGCGTCCTAGTGTAATTCCAGTTCCTTGTAAGGAGAGTTAACTGCCAGATGATTTGGAGGAAATTAAATATGCTTAATGCTTTTATTAAATTGCTGGCAGTGACTCCTCTTCTTAAAATTCAGCCTCTGGAAAGAGTGGATTATTTGACTTGGGCTAACTTTCTTCGGATTAGTGCTGCATTTGTTTAAAATTACTGATTTACAATGTTAATGTTTTTAATAAAATATTTTATGCACAATTGGATTATATTTGAGATACAAATCCCGTTCAGAAGGGTAGTGTTTGTGTCTGAGTGTGTTCATGACTTGTTTCCAGACCCTTCATTTAAGTTTTCTTCTTCACAGACCTTCACCCCTTTAGTAGATAAGCTGGGGTTAGGCACTGTGGTTCCTGTGGAGTTTCTTCTGGACCGAGACCTGAGGTTCCTGTCGGATGCCAGTGGATTATGTCTGTTTCAGGTACTTGAAGAGGCAATTTCAGGCAGAATACACATTCTACTTCATACCATGTTGCTTTCCATGTCGATTCTTTTTCAAGATATGTGTGGGGGCAGCCCTACGGGGTATTGAGTTGAAAGAGAGCGCACGAAAACATACAAGAAAAGGCCCTGACCTCCAGCTCCATTCAGAAAGTCTTAAGGTCCCAGTTCTTCCCCATCCTTTGTTTTAGGAGTTAGTTGCTGAGTGCTTTCCTGATTTCAGAGGGAATTATTGCTATGCATGTCCAAATCTGCTTGTGCCTAATAGGGATGTTAAAATGCATTTTTTGCGTTTACGTATAACTGCTGAAATTTTCAGCGGTTACACTTTTACATGCGACAGGGTGGATGGGGGGTGGGAGCTGGTGCTCATGGAGAGCCGGCTCTTTTCTGTCTCCTCCCACTGCTGCCTCTGTATTGGACAGGGGGACAGGTGGCTTTTAAGTGATCACTACATGAGCACCAGCTCCTGCTACCCACTACTTCTAATGCTGCTGCCTCTGAAGTCGGCTTAAAAATCAGCTCCCCTTGGGCATTGGCTCCTGCCCCCCTACTGCCCGGCTGCCTCTGATACAGAGGCAGTGAGTGGGGGAGGGCTGTATGTAACCATGAGGGTTAACTTATGAGCTCAGGCTCATTGGTTAATCGTGTACTCGGATACACATTCACATCCCTAGTGCCTACTGATCTTGATTAGTTTCTGACATATTAAGAAAGCTTGTTTACTCCTAGTTTTGGTGGAGATGAAAGATTCTTCTCCCTCAGAGCCTCCAGAGAGAAGCCAGAGAGCTGTGGCCATCAGTGGTATAACTGCTGTATTGTCTGTTGGCTCTCTTGCATTCAGAACTTTTTCATGTCCATTGGCAGATGGGAGCGGAGAGCCAGAGCCAAGTTCTGCAGGAGCATTCTGCACTGAGAGACTCTGTCAATGCATTAATTAGTGACCAGAAACTTCAGGATATATTTAGCAGAGGTAAGACCAACTCATTTGCAGCTGAGGGGGGGGGGGGGGGGGAAGGCTTGGGTTATGGGGAGAAGTCCAAATAATGGGTATTACTGTTTGTTTTGGAAATTCCACTCTACATAGTTAATGTGTCCAAAATTCTTTGTGAGAATAGTTTAATTGCTTTCTTGCAGTTAATTGGAAAGGTAGATTACTGTTTAACTGGAATTGTCTGTAGTTGTTACTCATTCACAATAACTGTAGTTAAGGTAGCAAAACAGCCTCCCTTTGTAATCCAACCTCCTGTGTTTTCAACTTCCCAAAATATCAAACCATTGAGCTGAAAATGTAAATGCTTAGTTTGCCAGAAGGTAAATTCTTCTAAAAAATAAAACATAATCCTTTAAGCCATCTTTGAGATCTCTAAGGCCCCCCCAAACCCTAATTTGCAGTCTCAGATTCTAATGGTCTTTTTAAGTATGACTGCACTAAGTGGCTGAGATTTTAAACTAGATGTGACCTATCCTTACTCAGTAGGCCATTCTGACCTGCTCCAATGGCTGGACCATACAGAGGTTTGTGTGTCCCTACAGCTAGCTGTTGGCTAACAGACCTTGGGTGTTTTAGCTTAGGCGGTAGAGGCTCATCATTTTCAATGCAGAGGCTGCAGAGTTTGAACTCTGCTTCTGATAATCTTCCTGGGGCATCACATTAAATTGGTACAGACATAATTTTTGGTGGGGACTAGTGTGGTTTAACAGACTGTTAGGAAGAAAATTCTCATATGGGCTGGGTTACTCTATTAATTGGTCAGTGTGGAATTTCTTGCCCTTTCTTCTGAAGCATTTGGCTATGGTCACTATTGGTGTCAGCATACTGAATAGTTAGACCTCAGTGATTTGATTTGATCTTGCAGTTCCTGTGTTCCAAGATTTGGGGAAAAAACAGCACATTGGACATATGCAGTAGAAAATTTCCTTACATCAGTAGAACAATTGTGCATACATGTCCAGGTAACTAGGCACGTTAGTTCCAAGAACTTGGTTTTCTTTGTTTACAGTCTACATTCAGACAGCATACAAGTGAGGGTTCTTCTTTGAGTAGTATCTTTATGGGTATTCCCCTTTAGGTGCACACGTGCTCAGCAAACCTTTATACAAGAATGGCCATACAGGGTCGTACCAAAAATCCATCTAGCCTAGTGGCTTGTCTTCTGACAGTGGCCAATGTCAAGTGCCCTTAGATCAGAGACTTTTGGTAACCAGGCCTATTTAGTCTGTGCATGTGCTGTATATGTTATGTATCACTTCACTATGGCTATGTAGTCATGCGCAGGCAAACCACGCTTTGTTTCTTCTCCCACCTTGGCCTGAGATGGGCTTCAGCAATGTTTGCTTTGAGCTTGCCTCATTTGTGTTATTTTTCCCTTGGTCTTATTTTAGTTAGTTATTAGTGGGTTAGATTTTTTTTTCCCCCCTTCTCTCCTGGGAGGGTATATCTGGTTCTGTGGGGTACAAATGTTGCCTGCCATGCTAGGAGGTTGTCCTTTTGAGCAACAGGCATTCCCTGTCTGTTGCCTTGAGGAAACACACGTCCCCACAGCAGTGCAACTTTTGCCTAAAACTTAAATCCAGGGCCAGGAAGATACAGGAAATCAAATTGAGGCTGCCATGATGAAGCGTTCCCTCTGCCCACTTAAGAACTAGGCCAAAGGACCCAGTGCCCTTTCCTGCACCATATACCAGTCTCTGGCAAGCCAAGTGGCCCTCTTGTATCAGCATAACATTTTCGTAAGGAGTCATGAGCTTTTGTTTTCACATCCGTCTCTTAATTCTCTGTTTCTCAAAGTAGTAAATGAACACGTCAGTAAGGTGTGGTTTTTTGTGTTTTTGTTTTGCTTTGCTTCTCATTTGTGTGGCCCCCGGCTGATTTTTATGTGGCCAGCAGCCTGTGACCCAAAAAAGGTTCTCCACCCTGATCTACAGCATTGAACTCAACTCTACTCTACTCTAAAACCCCTCTCCTCCTGCTGAAGCTGCTGCTGGGTAGTCACCTGAAATGGAGCACATATAGGGACACTTCTTGAAGGAGAGGTTACTCATCATTTAAGTGACTAGGCTTCTTTGAGGGATTTATGTGTCTGTTCTCTCTATAGATGCTCCACTACATGCCCCCTTTCCTCTCTACTCAAGGCCATAAGAACAGCCATACTGGATCAGACCAAAGGTCCATCTAGCCCAGTATCCTGTCTTCCGATAGTGGCCAATACAGATGTTCCAAAGAGAATGAATAAAATAGGGAATCATCAAGTGATCTATCCCCTGTTGCCTTTTCCCAACTTATGGCAAACAGAGGATAGGGACACCGTCTCTGCCCATCCTGGGTAATAACCATTGATGGACCTATCCTCAATGAATTTATCAAGTTCTTTGTTGAACCCTGTTGAATTGCTGGTCTCCACAACATTCTCTGGCAAGGAGTTTCAGAAGTTGACCGTGCATTGTGTGAAGAAATATTTCCTTTTGTTTGTTTTAAACCTGCTAAAGGTTGGACCTCCCTGGTCCAGCACTCTTGGAACCTCAGGTCCTGGATGAGGGATTTTGCTGGACCAAGGAAGGTCATTTCTGGGACTCCCCTGCCATTGTCCACCTCTTCTCCCTCCACCCTCACCCCCCCTCCCCCCGGCATGGTTACACTGCCAGTCTCTCAGCCAGTTTCTGCCGGCCCCTTAGCTCAGAGCTCTCGGCCCCACCATGGCAGCACTGCCCCATTGTCATAGAATCATAGAATAATAGGACTGGAAGGGACCTCAAGAGGTCATCGAGTCCAGCCCCCCGCCCTCAAGGCAGGACCAAGCTCCGTCTACACCATCCCTGACAGATGTCTGTCTAACCTGTTCTTAAATATCTCCAGAGAGGGAGATTCCACCACCTCCCTTGGCAATTTATTCCAATATTTGACCACCCTGACAGTTAGGAATTTTTTCCTAATGTCCAATCTAAACCTCCCCTGCTGCACTTTAAGCCCATTACTCCTTGTCCTGTCCTCAGAAACCAAGAGGAACAAATTTTCTCCTTCCTCCTTGTGACACCCTTTTAGATATTTGAAAACCGCTCTCATGTCCCCCCTTAATCTTCTTTTTTCCAAACTAAACATGCCCAGTTCATGAAGTCTGGCTTCATAGGTCATGTTCTCTAGACCTTTAATCATTCTTGTTGCTCTTCTCTGGACCCTTTCCAATTTCTCCACATCTTTCTTGAAATGTGGCGCCCAGAACTGGACACAGTACTCCAGCTGAGGCCTAACTAGTGCAGAGTAGAGCGGCAGAATGACTTCACGAGTTTTGCTTACAACACACCTGTTGATACAACCTAGAATCATATTTGCTTTTTTTGCAACAGCATCACACTGTTGACTCATATTCAACTTGTGGTCCACTATGACCTCTAGATCCCTTTCCGCCATGCTCCTTCCTAGACAGTCGCTTCCCATCTTGTATGTATGGAACTGATTGTTCCTTCCTAAGTGGAGCACTTTGCATTTCTCTTTATTAAACCTCATCCTGTTTACCTCTGACCATTTCTCTAACTTGGTAAGGTCATTTTGAATTATGTCCGTATCCTCCAAAGAAGTCGCAACCCCACCCAGTTTGGTATCATTGCAAACTTAATAAGCGTACTCTCTATCCCAATATCTCCATCATTGATGAAGATATTGAACAGTACGGGTCCCAAAACAGACCCTTGCGGAACTCCACTTGTTATCCCTTTCCAGCAGGATTTAGCACCATTAACAACAACTCTCTGACTACGGTTATCCAGCCAATTATGCACCCACCTTATCGTGGCCCTATCTAAGTTATATTTGCCTAGTTTATCAATAAGAATATCATGCGAGACCGTATCAAATGCCTTACTAAAGTCTAGGTATACCACGTCCATCGCTTCTCCTTTATCCACAAGACTTGTTATCCTATCAAAGAAAACTATCAGATTAGTTTGGCATGACTTGTTCTTCACAAACCCATGCTGGCTATTCCCTATCACTTTATTACCTTCCAAGTGTTTGCATATGATTTCCTTAATTACCTGCTCCATTATCTTCCCTGGGACAGACGTTAAACTGACCGGTCTGTAGTTTCCTGGGTCGTTCTTATTCCCCTTTTTATAGATGGGCACAATATTTGCCCTTTTCCAGTCTTCTGGAATCTCCCCTGTCTGCCATGATTTTTCAAAGATCATAGCTAAAGGCTCAGATACCTCCTCTATCAGCTCCTTGAGTATCCTGGGATGCATTTCATCAGGACCTGGTGACTTGCTGACATCTAACTTTCCTAAGTGATTTTTAACTTGTTCTTTGTGTATCCTATCTTCTAAACTTACCCTCTCTCTGCTTGTATTCACTACGTTAGGCACACCTCCAGACTTCTCGGTGAAGACCGAAACAAAGAAGTCATTGAGCAGCTCCGCCATTTCCAAGTTCCTTGTTACTGCTTCTCCCTCCTCACTGAGCAGTGGGCGTACCCTGTCCTTGGTCTTCCTCTTGCTTTTAATGTATTTATAAAAGGTCTTCTTGTTGGAGAGCAACCCCCCTTCTTGGGATCCAGTTGCGCTGCCAGGCAGCAGGAGGCCGCTGAAGCTGTTTGCTGTGCTGCCGGGCAGCCCCCTCCTGGATTCATGGCCCTGCCACCAGGCAGCCCTGCTGTCAGGCTCCCAACACCATGGGGATAGTCATGCTGCTTCCTAGTCCTGTTGCACAGCTGCACCAATGGGTGGCAGTGGGGCTGCTGGGCTCCCGGCCCCACCACTAGGCAACTCTACTACCTTCCAGTTGTGACCGTCTGAGCAGCAGCACTGCTGCTGGACTCCAGGCCCCTGGGTAGCCCCACTGCGTTCAGGCCTCCTTCCCCCACCTGCAGTGTCACCACCAGGAGGCAGCCCTGATGCTGGGCTCCTGGTTTCACTGCTACTGACTACTGGGCTCCAGCCCAATTGCCACCAGCCCTCCACAGAACTCTCTGGTGCTGGAACATCTGCCAGAGTGTCCCAGTTAAGGGAGGTTCAACTTGTACCTATTAATTTCATTTGGTGACTCCTAGTTCTTATGTTATGGGAACAAGTAAATAACTTTTCCTTATTCACTTTCTCCACCCCACTCATGACTTCATAGACCTCTATCCTATCCCCCCCCTTAGTCTTCTCTTTTCTAAGCTGAAAAGTCCCCGTTTTATTAATCTCTCCTCATATGACTGCTGTTCCAAACCCCTCATTGTTTTTGTAGCCCTTTTTGGATCTTTTTCCAATTCCAAGATATCTTTTATGAGATGAGGTGACTACATCTGCACTCAGTATTCATGACGTGGGTGTACCATGGATTAAATAGAGGCAACAAGATATTCTCTGTCTCATTCTCTATCCCTTTCTTAATAATTCCTAACATTCCGTTTGCTTTTTTGATCGTTTTCCAATGTACATTACTCTGCATTGATCAACGTTACATTTCATTTGTCATTTTGTTGCCCAGTCACTTAGTTTTGTGAGATCTTGTTGAAGCTCTTCACAGTCTGCTTTGGTCTTAACTACCTTGAGCAGTTTGGTATCATGTGCATATTTTGCCACCTCACTGTTCACCCCTCTCTCCAGATTGTTTATAAAAATGTTGAATAGGATTGGTTCCAGTACAGGCCCTTTGTAGCGAAGGAACTTAGGGCAGTTCACCCGAGCAGCACTATATAGCTTAGGTGTGAGCCACAAGGATGCGTCAGATTGGCTCTGCTGTCAAAAGTCTCCAATTCAAGGTACATGGGGAACCTGAAGTGGGTCACCAACAGGAGATGCATCTCAAAGAACTCCCGTTACTGTGCAGGGCGAGGCGCCTCTTCTCAGAAACTCAAGGTGGGATTCCACAAGGAGTTGAACGTAAAGTCACGTAGTTATTCAAGATGTGTGTCTGTCTGGATTTTTTTTTCTAATAATTAATTCACTTGTAGGTGACAGAGGAAAAATGAGTATTTAGGAGGAAGTCAGAGTTCGCGTGTTTCTGGTTCTAGGTTGAGTCTGTAAGGCTGGGTTTTTAAGAGCTTCTTAAAACATAATTTTACTTGTAAATTGATCACATTTGATCTAGCGGTTATTGACCCAAACATGAAGCCTCACATTTCTATTTTGATCACATTTGTCCAACTGACCTATGTTTAGATGATGCATTTGCTATAAGCAAACACTATAATAAAACTTGGTAATCTGTTGCCTCGTACAAGGAATGCTTTCAAACATAACTCTGCATGAATTACTGTCTGTATGTGCACCTAAATTCCCTGTAAGCTGTGTGGACACCTAGTTAGCACTGTGCAGGCACTCAAGGCACCCACCTAAGGCCTAGCTTGGGCCTGGCCTACAGCCTGTTGTGGCTGGGAGAGGGACAGTCTGAACCTGGCACCTCTCCTATATGACCTTCTCCCCAACCCCAACCTAGCCCTGTCTGAAACCAGCCAGGGCTGGGGTACCTATTCTGCAGCTCCTGCCCTGGAGCTGCCACAGCTGGAGAAGGTACTTCTCCCTCCCAACCCAGGTGCTGCTGTGAGGAGAGAGAACTGGGGAAGTCTTCTCTCCATGCAGCAGTCCTGGAGCACCCTCCTTCACCAGAAAACCCTCATCCCAGCCCCACCCCAGAGATAGCACCCCCAGTTGGAGCCCTCACACCCCTGCATCTCAACCCTTTGTCCTAGCCCTGAGGCTCTCATCCTTGGCCCTACCTCAGATCCCTCCTGCGTCTGCACCCCAGCCCTCTGATACCTGAGCCCCTCAACCCCAGCATCATCCCAGAGCCAGTACTACCAGCTGCAGCCCCCACACTCTGCACCCCCAACCCTCTGCACCAGGCCTGAGCCCCCTCCCACACTCAGGACTGCTTGGCCCCACTCTGGCCACATGAATTTGATGTGCACCAGTATCAAGGTGATGTGTGCACATTACAAAATTCATTCTGCTTAGGGTGGGAAGAATTAGAGAGAACGCTGTTGTGCACCCTTGACTGCATTGTGCAAATAATTTGTCTGCAGATATATTCAGTTGATCTGGCTCTCTTTCAGGTCCCTACAGTGTCCAAGGCCAAAGGGTTAAGGTATACCAACCAGAGGATGAAAATAGCTGGCTCTGTGGTGTTGTGACCCATCAGGATCCCATCACTCGTCTTATGGAAGTGTCTGTGACTGAGGTAAAGGCTTGAAGCACTTTGTTTGTGCAGCTAAAACATGAGTTCCTTGCATCGCGTGGTGAACGTGCCATTCTTCACAAAATTTAAATGTTGTTGTCTGTCGGTTAATGTCTCCTAAAGCTGTTTAATCACATGGTACTTTACGGACAGATCACTTTCCTTATCCCACAGGGTGTGTTACAAAATAGACACACACAATTCAGGGGAGGCAGGGGGAGAGATGCTTGGCAGGGACAAAATACTGTAGGAGATGGATGTGAAGGCAGAGGGGATATTGGTAGATATGCAGGTTACTTTTTCATGATTATCTTACTATGGCCTCCAAATGCTCTCTTTCTTGGGTTCTTTCTCATATGTCACTCTTGTATATATACATTGCCTAAAACAGGTGAAGCATGAAGGAGGCTGGCTAGATACTAGAGGGGCAAAATCTCAGTGTGAAACCTTTTTGATACGTAATCTTGGCTGAGCAGGAGTCCAGGAAGCATTTTTTTTTATTTTCACAAATTTTCAGTCAGCAGACCCAAGTGGAGCGGGGGTGGGGTAGCATGGTGAATTGTAACTGTCTACAGCACTGACTATTCTCTGTTAGGAGTTTTAAAATCTTCCACAATGTGACTTGTATTCAGGTTGGACTTTATGGATTGTTTGTAGGCAGAGCTAGTTCTGGACAGGAAGAGAAAATTTTTGCTTGAATTTTAGTGAGTAGGGCTTGCTGCGGGAGCTTCTGACCACTCCTTTTGAAGCCAATTAATTACATCTCCTGATGGATTAATTCTATTGAAGAGACAGAGAGTCCCTTCTTAAGAGAGTCTTCATTGTTTCTATGTAGGAGAGCAAGGTGACTGTTAAGTAAGGAACTGATAATTTGGCTCAAGAAACATTTGATCTAATCACATTGATGATTTTGCTAATTATTGATTAGTTTCCAATCTTCCTTTTTTTATGGGGAAGGGTGGAGCTCATAGAGAATGGTGGCAGAAACTTGCACATGTCCTTGACAAATTAGAGTGAAAGAGAGAAAAGACAGAACTGCCACTTTGCATTTATTTCCTTCCCAAAGTGTCTCAGCAGGTGCTCAACAGGACAGATAAATGACTGGAGACAGAAACGTGGGACCAGAGTAGGAATCAAGTCTAAGGGTTAGAGAAGTTGAGTGGGTAGTGAAAAAGTTCAAAGGATATAGTGAAAGTAGAGACGTTGACAAGTGAGGAAAGAGAAAGGCTGCATACTACCTTAAGTTCATTGCTGTCTCTTAGCTGGTAATTGAATGTGTTTTCTTCTTTTTTGTTTTTTGCTGCCCATCTCATAAAAATCAGACTGGTGAGATAAAATCAGTGGATCCCCGACTGGTTCATGTAGTGATGGACAACACTGCTCAACCAAATGAGGTACTGTATTGTGCCATGTCTTTGTGTGTGTAATCAGGAGCCTTAGAAAGTGTCCTGTGATGACTTAGAATCATAGGGTTGGAAGAGACCTCAAGAGGTCATCAAGTCCAGCCCCCTGCCCAAGGCAGGACCAATCCCAACTAAATCAACCCAGCCAGGGCTTTGTCAAGCCAAGACTTAAAAACCTCTAGGGATGGAGATTCCACCACCTGCTTAGAGAACCCATCCCACTGCTTCCGCCCCCCCATCTAGGGAGATAGTTTTTCCTAATATCCAACCTAGACCTCCCCCGCTGTAACTTGAGCCCATTGCTCCTTGCTCTGCCATCCATCACTACTGAGAACAGCCTCTCTCCATCCTCTTTAGAACCTTCCTTCAGGAAGTTGCAGGCTGCTCTCAAATCCCCCCACTCTTCTCTTCTGCAGACTAAACAAACCCAAATCCCCCTGCCTCTCCTCATAGGTCATTCGTTGCCCTCCACTGGACCATCTCCAATGCGTCCACATTCTTTCTATAGAGGGGGATCCAGAACTGGTCACACTACTCCAGATGTGGCCTCACCAGAGCCGAATAAAGGGGAGTAATCACTACTCTGGATCTGCTGGCAATGCTCCTCCTAATGCACCCTAATATGCCATTAGCTTTCTTGGCTACAAGGGCACACTGTTGACTCATATCCAGCTTCTCATCCACTGTAACCCCCAAGTCATTTTCTGCAGAACTGCTACTTAGCCATTCATTCCCCAGCCTGTAACAATTCTTGGGATTCTTCTGTCCCAAGTGCAGGATTCTACACTTGTCCTTGTTGAACCTCATCAGATTTCTTTTGGCCCAATCCTCTAATCTGTCTAGGTCACTCTGGACCCTATCCCTGCTCTCCAACGTATCTACCTCTCCTCCTACCTCAGTGTCATCTGCGTACTTGCTGAGGATGCAATCCATCCTCTCATCCAAGTCATTAATAAAGATGTTGAACAAAACCAGTGCTAGAACAGATCCTTGGGGCACTCCACTAGAAACCGACCGCCAACCTGACATCAATCCGTTGATCACTATCCATTGGGCCCAACAGTCTCGCCAGATTTCTGTCCACCTTACAGTCCATTTATCCAATTCTTATTCCCTTAACTTGCTGGCAAGAATATTGTGGGAGACAGTATCAAAAGCTTTGTTAAAGTCAAGGTATATCACATCCACTGACTTTCCCATATCCACAGAGCCAGTTACCTCATCATAGAAGCTAATCAGATTGGTCAGGCACAACTTGTCAACATGGATTCACGAAGGGTATTCCTGATCTCTTTCCCCTCTTCCAAGTGCTTCAGAATGGATTCCTCAAGGATCCCCTCCATGATTTTTCTGGGGACTGAAGTAAGACTGACTGGTCTGGAGTTCCCTGGATTGTCCTTCTTCCCTTTTTTAAAGATAGTCACTCCATTTACCTTTTTCCAGTCATCCGGGATCTCTCCTGAACTCCACGAGTTTTCAGAGATAATGGCCAAAGGCTCCGCAATGACATTTGCCAACTCTTTCAGTACCCTCAGATGCATTAAATCTGGGCACATGGATTTGTGTATGTTTAGCTTTTCTAAATAGTTCCTAACTTGTTCTTTCCGTAACAAGGGCTGTCCACCTCCTTCCCATACTGTGTTGCCTAGTGCATTTGTCTGGGAGCTGACCTTGTCTGTGAAGACAGAGGCAAAAAAAGCATTGAGTACTTCAGCTTTTCTCACATCTTCTCTCACTAGGTTACCTTCCTCATCCAGTAAGGGCCCCACATCTGCTCTGATCACCCTCTTATTGCTAACATGCCTGTAGAAATCTTTCTTATTATCCTTCACATCCCTTGCTAGCTGCAATTCAAATTGCGCTTTCGCCTTTCTGATAACTCCCATGTATGCTCGAGCAATATATTTATACTCCTCCCTAGTCATCTGTCCAAGTTTCCACTTCTTGTAAGCTTCCTGTTTGTTTTTAAGCTCACCAAGGATGTCCTCGGTAAGCCAGTCTGGTTGCCTACTGTATTTGCTTTTCTTGCTGCGCATCGGGATGGTTTCTTCCTGTGCCTTTAATGAGGATTCTTTAAAATACTGTCAGCTGTCCTTGGACTCCTTTCCCGTTCATAAGCGGCGAGGAGTCCTGTGGCACCTTATAGACTAACTGAAGTGTTGGAGCATAAGCTTTCGTGGGCAAAGACCCACTTCGTCAGATGCATGTAGTGGAAATTTCCAGAGGCAGGTATAAATATGCAGGCCCGAATCAGGCTGGAGATGAGGAGGTGGATCCAATCAGGGAGGATGAGGCCCACTTCTAGCAGCTGACCTGGAGGTGTGAATTCCAAGAGAGCAGAAGCTGCTTTTGTAGTTAGCGAGCCACTCACAGTCTTTATTTAATCCTGAGTTGATTGTGTCAAACTTGAAGATGAACTGTAGCTCAGCAGTTTCTCTTTGAAGTCTGGTCCTGAAGTTTTTTTGCTGCAGGATGGCTACCTTTAGATCTGCAATTGTGTGCCCAGGGAGATTGAAGTGTTCCCCTACAGGTTTTTGTATGTTGCTATTCCTAATATCTGATTTGTGTCCATTGATTCCCTACGTAAAAGAATCAGTGGACTCAAATCAGATACAGTAAAACTCCAATGGTCCGGCATCTGATGGTCCGGTACTCCTGATGGACCGGCACCATCAGGAACCCGGAAGTGCTCTGGGCAGCCGGACCATTGGAGCTGCTCTGCCCTCAGGTTCCCCGATTCAGCCACTGCTAAAACTGACCAGCGGCTGAATCAGGAAGCCTAGGGCAGAGCAGTTGGGGTGCTGCCGGGTTGGTCCCATAGCGCTGCCCTTCGGGTCTGCGGGGCCTAACCCGGCAGCGCCCCAGCTGTCCCTCATTCAGCCGCTGCTGAAACTGACCAGCGGCTGACTCCAGGAAGCCCGAGGCAGAGCTGCTCTGCTCCGGGCTTCCTGGAATCAGCCCCTGATCAGTTTCAGCAGCGGCTGACTTGGGGACACCTAGGACAGAGCAGCTGGGGTGCTGCCAGGTTGGTTTTGCAGCGCCAAGGGTTGGTGCTACCAGACCAACCCGGCAGCGCCCCAGCTGCTCTGCCCCAGGCATCTGGATTCAGCCGCTGTTGAAACTGACCTGCGGCTGAGTCCAGGAAGCCCGGGGCAGAGCAGCTCTGCCCTGGGCTTCCTGGAGTCAGCCGCTGATCAGTATCAGCAGCGGCTGACTTGGGGACGCCTGGGGCAGAGCAGCTGGGGAGCTGCCAGGTTGGTCCCACAGCGCCACTTCTCGGCTCTGTGGGACCAACCCGGCAGCCCCCCAGCTGCTCTGCCCCAGGCGCCCTGATTGAGCCGCTGCTGAAACTGACCAGCGGTGACTCCAGGAAGCCCGGGGCAGAGCAGCTCTGCCTCGGGCTTCCTGGAGTCAGCTGCTGATTAGTATCAGCAGCGGCTGACATGGGGACACCTGGGGCAGAGCAGCTGGGGGGCTGCCGGGTTGGTCCCACAGCGCCGAGAAGCGGCGCTGCGGGACCAACCCAGAAGCCCCCCAGCTGCTCTGCCCCAGGTGTCCCCAAGAGCAGCTGGGGTGCTGCCAGGTTGGTCTTGCTGCGCCAAGGGTCGGCGCTACCAGACCAACCCCGCAGCACTCCAGCTGCTCTGCTGCAGGCGTCCCCGATTCAGCCACTGCTGAAACTGACCAGCAGCGGCTGAATCAGGGACGCCTGAGGCACAGCCGGACTATTGGAAAGGGGGGCTATGAGGTGTCTGGGGCGGCATTCTCCCCCCCCCCCCCCACCGTAGGCCCCTCATAGCCCCCCCTTCTGATAGTCCGGCAAATCTGATAATCCAGCACCCCCTGGGTCCCAAAGGTGCTGGATTATCGGAAGTTTACTGTATTAGGAATGGCAACATACAAAAACCTGTAGGGGAACACTTCAATCTCCCTGGGCACACAATTGCAGATCTAAAGGTAGCCATCCTGCAGCAAAAAAACTTCAGGACCAGACTTCAAAGAGAAACTGCTGAGCTACAGTTCATCTTCAAGTCTGACACAATCAACTCAGGATTAAACAAAGACTGTGAATGGCTCGCTAACTACAAAAGCAGCTTCTGGAATTCACACCTCCAGATCAGCTACTAGAAGTGGGCCTCATCCTCCCTGATTGGATCCACCTCCTCATCTCCAGCCTGATTCCGGCCTGCATATTTATACCTGCCTCTGGAAATTTCCACTACATGCATCTGACGAAGTGGGTCTTTGCCCACGAAAGCTTATGCTCCAACACTTCAGTTAGTGCCACAGGACTCCTCGCCGCCTTTGCAGATTCAGACTAACACGGCTACCCCTCTGATACTTTCCTCTTCATGTAAGCATCCCAGGGAATCCTGCCCATCAGTTCTCTGAGGGAGTCAAAGTCTGCTTTTTCTGAAGTCCAGGGTGTGTGTATTGCTACTCTCCTTTCTTCCTTTGGTCAGAATCCTGAAATCTACCATCTCATGATCACTGCTTCCCAGGTTGTCACCCACCTCTACTAGTTCCTCACTGTTTGTGAGCAGCAGGTCAAGCTGCACATGGCCCCTGGTTGGTTCCTTCAGCATTTGTACCAAGACGTTATCCCCAATATTCTCCAGAAACTTCCTGGATTATCTGTGTATTGCTGTATTGGTTTCCCAACAGATGTCAGGGTGATTCAAGTCCCCCATGAGAACCAGGGCCTGAGATCTGGAAGCTTCTCTCAGTTGTCCGAAGAAAGCCTCGTCTGCTTCATCCATCTGATGCCGTGGTCTATAGCAGATACCAACCATAACATCACCCCTGTTGCTTCCACCTCTATACTTAACCTATACACTCTCAACAGTCGTTTCTCCCTCTAAATACTGGAGCTCTGAGCAATCATACTGCTCTCTTACATACAATACAACTCTTCCTCCTTTTCTCCCCTGCCTGTACTTCCTGAACAGTTTATACCCTTCCATGACAGTGCTCCAGTCATGTGAGTCATCCCACCAAGTCTCCGTTACTCCATTCAGATCATAGTTCTTCAACTGGGCCAGGGCTTCTAATTCTTCCTGTTTGTTTCCCAGGCTTCTTCAATTTGTGTACAAACACCTTAGATAACCAGTTGATCACTCTGTCTTCTCCAACCGAATCAGGGGTCCTCCTTTGTTGCTCATTCCTCCTTGTGATTTTTCCCAGTGTCTGACTTCTTAATTTACCTTTACTTGGGAGGATACAGCTTGAAGAAAGTTCTGTTTATTGAGAGCATTTGAGAAGACAGCGGGGGAAGAGGAGTTTCTATAAGCCTGTTGTGGATAATAAAATAGTCAAATTATCCACCTGGCTTCCCTTAAGAATCCATTTTCTGTCAGCAAGGCTTGCTGTGAGCGTAATTCATAGAAATTGATGGAATCCTAGAACTGGAAGGGACCTTGGGAGGTCGTCAAGTCCAGTCCACTGCCCTCACGGCAGGACAAAGCACCATCTAGAATTAGTTTGGAATTACCCTTATTGGAGAAAAAAGTTTATAATGGCAACTTTGTTAGTCTTGCTTAATTTTAAGGGGCTGCATTGTGAAGGAGGCTGTCATGTGATAACTACCTCTGGTTTCCAAAAATGATTCCTCTAGTTCCTTACTTAGATCGGAGTCCTGGTTTGTTCTTGTACAACAGACTCTCTAAAATTTTGTCCGCTACCTTCCCTCCTAACTACAGTCTTTTCTGAAATTTGGGGCCATTTTTTTGGTTTGATTGATTTGTAAAATGCTTCTTGGAGGATACTGTTAGCATAACCAACTGTGTTGGACTAGCAGTTTGCCCTTAAACAAGGAAAATGGTAGTGATAAGTTCCAGTGATATAAATCTGTGTATAATTGTTTCAAAATTCAGTTTTGCTTCAAGACAAGTAACTAGTAGCAGGAATTTCCCCTTTATTTCTCTGATTGTTAGCCTGTCTCCCAATGTCCACTGTGCCAGAGTACCACCATATGGCAACCTAGCTCAGTTATTAAGTGAATGATACTGCTATGGATGACCTTGTTCTAATGCAAAAAAACAGAGGCAGGTGTGCATGCATGCAGTATTATGTATTAAAAACTTGCATTGCGGGATCTGTGTAAAATTTTTTCTGAGTTTAACATAGTGAAACAAATCCGTTGTTCTAACAAATGTTTTCCTTTTAAGAGATGGGAAAATAATGGACCTTCTGGTTCTTTTCTAACAAGCTGGATGACCCTTTGTCTGTTGTGATTACGTAATTTTAATTATTCTAGGGAGGAAGCCTAAAGGCAGCTAAATCTTCGAAAGGGAAAAAGAAGAGAGAATGTATGGACGGAAAGGATGGACGGAGGAGGAAAAATGCTTCAGACCCTGGTTGTGATCCTGCAACAAAAAAGCTAAAAGAAAAGAGTGAAGCGGATAGTAATGGGAGTGATGGAGGTGAGGCAAGCAGGCCTTCTTGGAAAGGAGGCACTGGGAGTGAAACAGGGCTGGATACAAGGGCCAAGCAGCTGCCTCCTTTTGTTCCTCAGATTAATCGCAATATTCGCTTTGCCACTTACACCAAAGAGAATGGCCGAACTCTGGTGGTCCAGGATGAGCCAGTGTGTGGTGACACACCTGTACCCTTCACTCCTTTTTCTTCAGCTGCTAGTCAAGCACTGCTGGTTGGAACTGGTTGTAAAGAGGCAGGAAAATCACTGGATCCAGTTGGTCAAGGCATGGGGGTTTCTCCAGCAGCTGTTACTACAATTTCGTTGACACCAACAACTGTGAGGATCTCTGACACTGGCATGTCGGCAGTTACTGGACAAGACAAACAGAAAACAGGCTGGTCACAAACTCAGGGAGAGGTGAGTTTTCTGCAGCCTAGAGGATTTAAAGTAGAACTATATCATTGTACTTTGGAATACTTAATTTCTGTAGTTACTGTAATAAATTCCCACCCTTGAGTCTGTGTTTACAGGAACACTAAAAGCTTTACAGTTTTGGGTCATCTCAGTCTCTCCTCTTCCTCCAGCTCCTCCTCCTCCGTGATGTGGTATATTCAGTCCCCATGGAGGTAGAGTTTCAGTGCCTCTTACTTTCTCTCTCTGCCACTTTCTGGTAGAGATGCTTCCATGGACAGTTTTTCTGTCCCACCACAAAGTCTTTTTGTATCTTTGTCTCCAGGCACACTGGCCTCAGAACTGTGCTCTAGAAGCTAAACATCATTTAAAATAGTGAGGAAGAAACCTTTCTAAATATGAGCTAAATGATGGAATAATATCCTTAATCTGCAGTCAGCCTGAAATAATAACTGAGGTGTTAATTGATCCAAACATCTATATAAGTGGGCCTGGATTTTATTGTTAAATACCAGTAAGCATTGATTTCATTATATATACACAAACAAAAATTCCCATTGGTGGTAATAGAAAATTACAGATAAGCAAAGTATGAAAAAAATTTGAGAACTTATTAGAGTTTGAGTTAAGAATATTTACTTTGTGTATTTTAACTTACGATGTGGACAATTTGTGTTTTAAACCGCTATAAAGCTTTAACTTGTTGAATTTTAACATATACTGTAACTGAATAATTATTGTCTGACTCTGGTATTATCGAACCCCCCCCCCCTTAATTTTGCTCAACTATGAAAATTTAAGTGGCTAAAAATGGAACAACTGAAATAAAAGTTGATATTTTCCATCAAAATTATTAAATAAAAAACTGAGTTCTACCAAGCCTTCATATAAGCTGTAAATGCAAGACACAAGTGAGCCCATGCTCTCTAAGGTCAAGATGTTCCTCTGTACCCTATTAAAATTCTTACAAAGAAGGATAAAGAATTGATTAATACAATTTTTGACTTTTGGAACAGGCTGATAGAAAAGTCCGTTAATGAAACATCATTACTTTGTGTTAAGTTCATATTGTAATTAGTTGACTTGTTGAAATTAATAAGTAAGTGACTAGCATATGCTTATTGGATAATCTACTAGTGACTCAGCTAGTCACTGCCCCACCTTGTTGCCTGTGTCAGAGAGGGGCAGCAAAGGAAAGGAGGAGCCAGTGCTGGAGTTGCACCCTTTGACTTATTGTCATTGATGGACTTATCCTCCATGAGCTTATTGATTATTTTTTTAAACTGAGTGATACTTTTGGTTTGCACAACATCTCTAGGCAATGAGTTCCACAGGTTAGGTGTGCATTGTGTAAAGAAGTACTTCCTTATGTTTATTGTAAATTTGTTGCCTGTTAATTTCATTGGGTGACCCCTAACTCCTGTGTTCTGTGAAAGGTAAAGAATTTAACTTGGGGATATATAAATAGGAATAATTAAGTGAAAAGGAGAGACTCTAGGCCAGTCAGTAGACCAGGATCTATTGGTAGATCTTGGAGCCTCTGACAGGTGATCCTGACTGGTTATTATCTATTATCAAGCACAGCACAGCTGCCCCTCCCCATACTGCTGTGTACCTCTGGCCCTTTGCCTTGGAGCTGCACCACCCCCCCCCCCCCGTCGGAGCCTCCTGCTTGTGGTACAGAGTGGGAAGGGAGAGGAGGGGCGCCAATGTCGTGGTGCCCCTTCTCCCACCCTGTATTCTGTCTCGACGGAACAAAGGTGGGGGGGCACAACAGGGATTGGGATGGAGGGAGTTTGCTGGCTGCCTTTGGGAGTGGTACAGGGCCAGGGCAGTGGGGTGCCTTAGCCCCACTGCGCCACCACCCAGGAGCCGTCTGAGGTAGGCAGTGTCCAGCTGGAGCTCTGAACCCTTGCCCCAGTCATGAACTCCCTCCTGTACCGCTTCTCCAGCCTGAGCCCCCTGAACCCCAACTCCCTGCCCCAGGCTCAGGTCAGATCCCCTCTCTCACTCCAAATCCTTTAGCCCAAGACCAGAGGCTGCGCCCCAACTTTCTGCCCCTGCCTGGTGAAAGTGAGGGAGGATGGAGTGAGCAGGGGCAGGGCCTCAGAGAAGAGGCACAAAGGAGACGGGGCAAGAGTATTTGGGTTTGAGGTAGATGTTACATTGCACTTGAATTCAGAAAGTGATCTTGTGGCTGAAAAGGTTGCAGACCACTGCTCTAGGCTGAATGATCAAGAAAGCTTTCTAATAAAGGGAGGAATCAGACTGTAGCGTAACCTCCCCTAGGAAAATGGTGGAAACAGTGCTTGGGACTTATAAAAAAAAAAATAAAAAAAATAAACTAGGCAGTGTTATTGTAAGGAATAATCTTCCATTGGTTGGAGATGAACTGAATTATTTAATAGGTGGAGGGGTAACTCTGCTGTTTTTGAGTGTGGTTCTTGCCAGGAAAATGCTGTTTCCCAGGCAACTGAAGACAGTTAATTAAAAGAATAGTTAACTCTGAAAAAAGAAACCTAAGAAAAGCATAGCAAAGGCTAATTGAATACTTGCTTTCCCATGCTACATACAAATATATTGAAGATTAAATATAAGTGTAAATGGATGACAAATACCTGTTCCATATATGTAATCTAAGACAATTACTATTGCAATATATAAGATAAAAATTGATTCTTGACAATCCTAGATTATGTGCTTACATTAGCTAGGATAGAATTATGGAGACTACATTTTTTTAATTTTAAAGTATATAAATGGCTGACAATCTGAGGGCTAGGTACAATATTGTATCACAAAGATATTTTTCATCTATGTACATTATGGTGATTTCAGGCTTTCCTCTGAAATTTGTAGCATTGACTGTTCTTGGAGAAAAGATTCCAGGTTAGGTAGGCTATTCATAGATCAATTATGTGTTCCATAGTGTGACAAGGCAATAATGAAACATGATTGGTCTGCCCACACTTAATTTGTAGTTGCCATGAACTCGCTGGTGACAGATGCTTGTTTTGGGGGTGGGAGAAGTCCTGGTCTGTATTACTTTGGTAGGCATTCCTAAGTTTTAAGTTTGGAGAGAGTTGCATTGGTCAAGTGATTTCTGCTGTAACTTCCTATGGCAAGTAGGTGAGAAGCAAGTGAAGGATTTGATTGTGTAAGTAGCAGTGATGGGCAAAGTTCTGCTAATTTGGCTACTCAAGCATCTTTTTAGAGAAAATCATTACATTAACTAACTCTCTTCAATTTTGTTTCAGAGTTCCCAAAATTCACTTCTGACCTCTTCTGGATTTGGAGCATCTCTCCCAGCTGCATCCCAGCCTTTGGGATTTGGGAGTGGAAGAAGCCAATCAAATGGAGTATTGTCTCCAGCAAACAAGCCGGTTGGGTTTTCGTTTGGTTGTAACACTGGGCAAGAGACTCAGAAAGACTCTGATCTGTCAAAGAACTTGTTTTTTCAGTGCATGTCCCAGAATCTGCCCTCCAGCAACTATTTTACAGTAATCTCAGAGAGTTTGGCTGAAGAGCCCTCTAGTGAGGACTCATTCAAGCAGTGTGGGGACAGCCTGGGCTCTGTGCTCTGTAAAAGTAAATCTCTTGCAGCAGACGCTAAATCTGCACCCCCATCTGGCAGCTCTGTGGACCGGAAGCTGCCACTGGAATCTATGCCCACCCTCACTCCAGCCTTTTCACGAAGCCTGTTGAATACTCGACCCACAGATAATCACGAAAACTTATTTTTGCAGCCCCCAAAACTCTCCCGAGAGGAGCCCTCCAATCCTTTCCTGGCATTTGCTGAGAAAGCAGAACTCAGTCCTTTCAGCAGCTTTGCATCTTCATCTCAAACCGTATCTATACCCCCTTCAGCTGTGGGCCTCAAGGCAGCTTCTAGTTGGCCAGAATCACACACCTCAACAGACTCTTCTCTAGCTAAGAAGAAAACCTTGTTTATAACCACGGATTCCTCCAAGATGATTTCTAATGCTTCTAGTTCTGCTGCTGTTGCTGGTGTTCAGAGTCCATCCACTGTGGGGAATGGCCGTTCCAGCTCACCCACTGTCAGCCTGACACAGCCTATTGAGATGCCCACACTCTCCTCCAGCCCAACAGAAGAAAAGCCATCTGTTGTGCCTGGACAGCAAGACAATCCTCTACTGAAAACTTTTTCTACTGTGTTTGGCAGGCATCCGCCTGGCTTTTTCTCTTCCCAGGTGGAGTTTTCACAGGAGAACAAAGCCCCCTTTGAAGCTGTGAAAAGGTTCTCTCTAGACGAGCGGAGCATGACATCCAGGCAGGACTCGGATTCTAGTACCAACAGTGACCTGTCAGACTTGAGTGATTCTGAGGAGCAGCTGCAGGCCAAGGCTTGTCTGAAGGGAATTCCAGAGCATCTGATCGGCAAGCTTGGCCCCAGTGCAGAGAGGAATGCTGAACTGCTGCTGGGAAAAGGGAAGGGGAAGCAAGCCCCAAAGGGCCGGCCTCGCACAGCTCCCCTGAAAGGTGAGGCTTTCAGGGCAGGGATGAATTACATGACCACTCCAACGGATGGGATACTCTTTTTTTGCACTATTTTCCATACAGCAGACCTTGTGATTTTTTCACCCTGATATAACCTTGCATTACTTCCATGGGCACAAAATATTAGGGGGAAAAAAGCTTGAAATTTTTAGAGATGTGATCTTTGATGTAAGAAATCTGTGGGTTCTTCAATGAGGGAAAGATAGACAAGCTTATAAAGCTTAGAGCACAGTTAACCGGGGTATGCTTTAGCATTAGAGGTAACCATTAACAGACTTGCTCATGGCTATGTTATTGCACAGTTAACATAAGAACAGCCATACTGTGTCAGACCAAAGGTCCATCTAGCCCGGTATCCTGTTTGCTGACAGTGGCCAATACCAGATGCCCAAAGGGGAGGGATCACAACAGGTAATCCTGACGTGATTCCTCCCCTATCACCCATCTCCAGAGAAACAGAGGCTAATGATACCATTCCTACCCATCCTGGCTAATAGCCATTGATGGACCTAACCTCCCTGAATCTCGTCTAGCTCTTTTTTTAAATCTGTTAAGTTCTAGTCTTCACCACATTCTCTATCAAGGAGTTCCACAGGTTGACTGTGCGCTGAGTGAAGTAAAACTTCTTTTTGTTTGTTTTAAGCCTGCTGCCTATTAATTTCACTTGGTGACCCCCTAGTTCTCTTATTTACTTATTCCCACAATAACTTTTCCTTATTCACTTTTTCCACACCCGTCATGATTTTATAGACCTCTGTTATATCCTTTCTTAGTTGTCTATTAAAGCAGTTTTACACTTTTATTTGCAGCATATGGGACTATACAGTGGTCTGAGGCAGAGGACTAGGTCTTAGCAATTTGGTGGATTTTGTGCGGTATTGGGTGTGAGCAGGACAAAGGGCTGGAATATCTGTAGAAGCATTTTGCTAGTTTTTAAGCATTTTGAGCATGTACAACATTAGGGATGTTAGTGACTAGCCGGATAACCATTTAACCAATAAGCACTTGCTTATCAGTTAACTGTCCTGGTTAACCGTAACATCCTCTCCTCCCCCACATACTCTGCATTTAAAACTCAATGGCAGGCTGGCTCAGACCCAGAAGCTGGTCCAGGTTTTAAATGGAGAGTGTGCAGGGGGAGCCGCCTGCCATCTGCTGCTAATTCAGAGGTGTCGGGCGGGAGCCAGCCCGTGCGTGACCTGTTGCCCCTGTCGGGGGCCCGAAGTGCTGGCTGCTGGCTCTGCCGCAGGGGTATCAAATAATTGTGTAACTGCTAAAAATTGTTGTGGTTACGTGATTATTAAAATATATGATTTCCAACATCCCTATACAAAATTATTTAGCCAAATTGTTTTTCACCTTCTGCAATATTTCTTACTAAAATCACCCCTCACTGAAGGTGGTGTGCATGTTTGTTGAAACCTAAGGTAGGCAAAGTTTCTATCAAAACTAGAGGGAGCAGTCCGATGTGCAGGAGGTAACCCTGGGTTAAATACTCTGGAAGGAATGCACTTTTCAGAGAGGATTTTTGGAAAATATGCTTCTTGGAGTTATCTGTTTTATGTTGTAGTTTGACTGATGGGTTCTCATTCCCCTCCTCCCCCTTCTATACAGTTGGCCAATCTGTGCTGAAAGACATGAGTAAGGTGAGAAAGCTGAAGCAGTCCGGAGAGCCTTTCCTCCAGGATGGATCTTGCATCAATGTAGCCCCTCATCTGCACAAGTGCCGGGAGTGTCGTCTGGAGAGATACCGCAAATTTAAGGAGCAGGAACAGGATGACTCAACTGTGGCCTGTCGCTTCTTCCATTTTCGGAGGTGCTGCATCTTTCCTTGTTTCATATGAAATGTTTAAAGTGTTTAGTTCTTGCACTTTTTTAATTTGCTTGGGTATCCTAAAGAAGTTTTTGACCACTCCCTGGCTACTGTTGTTCTGCAAGAACAGCTGCCTTTGCTGTTATCCGCTTCAGCTAATTCAAAAGCTCAAAAGCTAACTTAATGGCTTCCTGCCAGGTCCAAGGAGACTGAATTTGCTCAGTAAATCATTGTTTGAATATTTGCTCATGTATGTCTCACGTGTACCAGTCTCGGAGATTTTTCCTCTGTAATTTCTGTCAGGCTAGCTCTCATGCCCTGCGGTGCCAGGCATGCTGGTGTAAGGCATGCTGCCAGCTGTGCTCCCTTTCTGTTCCTCCTTACTTCCTGTGATAGTTGCTGGAATAACCCTCTTTCTTCAGCAAGACCTCTTTTCAGTGGTTTTTTGAACTCTGATTCATAGTTTGTTTTGAATATAGCTTTAGTGTATGCAGATATTGTAGTTAGTACTAGTGTAAATGGATAATACCTATTTTTAAAGGACTCTTTTTGCTCCAGGGATCAGGCATGCCCTGGTCTCAGGGCTGCAGTCCACATGCCTCTTATAGGAAATCTATGCCTGTGAGTGACTCACACTCCAGGTACTTGAAGTGCTTGGGAGAAACTCAGAAGGACAAGTGCCAGATTTGTTGGGACTTTGGACCTCACACACAAAAAAAATGAGAGGTCAGATGGATGGCTATCCTCATGGAATTCACTTCCAGACCAACCTCACAGCCAGGCCACCGTGATTCAATACTTAGCCTTGATGTGAGGTGCTCCTGCAGCACTGTTCATTTGGTGCCAAAGAAACACAAAAAGCAGCACTCAGTCTGAGGCCACTTGCCAGTGCAAAGAAAGGACAAGCATGGGAAAGCAGCAGAGCCTCAGGCCACTTCCCCACCCCAATTTCATGGCAGCACTGTCATTTTGGTCCAAAACATTGAGTTTGGTGTGGGATCCTCCAGTGACACCTGAAAGCAACCCTGGCATCAGCAGTCTTGATGGTTCCTTTGATTCCTGAGGCTGTTGCAGCAGCCAGGGGCTGGCTTTTACTCCTGGTTCCTCTGGCCTCGATGTTCGTGAGCAGGAAGGAACATGGATCTTGGTGCTCCTTCCTGGCACCAGATGCCCTGGGACCTTCTAGTGGGAATTAACCTGGGTGCATGTTCTAATGTGGATGACTGCAGAAGGAAGATAGGAACCATTGTGCTCCTTGTTGATTAGCCTATCCTGTTTTGTTTCAGACTTATATTTACTCGAAAAGGTATTCTGCGAGTGGAGGGATTCTTAAACCCCCAGCAGAGTGACCCTGATGCCATGAGCCTGTGGATTCCGTCGTCTTCCCCTGCAGAGGGTATTGACCTGGAGACCTCTAAATATATCCTGGCCAATGTTGGGGACCAGTTCTGCCAACTTGTTATGTCTGAGAAGGAGGCAATGATGATGGTGGAGCCGCACCGTAAGCTGTCGGTTTTACTCCTTTATGTAGTGTCTTTGCAGTGCAGTGGAATGGGACTTAAAAGATGCATTTAGAACCCCATTGTAACACTTCTTCTTTCCTTCTTCCAAAGAGGAGGTTGTGTTTCTTCCTGTAACATGTGTTAAAGACTGGGGCCCCCTCTTCAGTCAGAGCGGTTTTTATCCTGTGAAAAAACAAATACATTGCCAGAAACTGTTAATTGGATATTAAAAGGAAATGTAAAAATGATCTTTCTTCAGTAACTGACTGACTGACTGAGACCCCGATCAAATGGAGGTGAATGTAATCTACTAATTACATTGGAAACTCTACTTTGGGATGGAGTCAAATCATGAACACATGTTATTTATTGTGACTTTCTCAATTGCTGCAGTGAAAAACTTAGCTTAAGAACTAGTAAAGAGAGACTTAATTACATTGAACTTATATTGAATCCATTGCCTGTACAACCAAAATCCACTCCTTTATACCACGCTAAACAGTCCAGCTCTCATCCCATCCTATCTTGTTGCCTCAAATGTCCCCCCAAAAAGCTGAGCTTTACAGTTTTTTGGGAAGCTAATGGCTCTGGGCTTGGTGGTCTGACATGTCAGTGTGTGTCTGCCAAAGTACACAGCTCTAGTTGTAAACTTTCAACTGCATGTGCTCAGAACGCATTTGTCAAGCCTTCATCAAAACCAATTAATTTCAAGTGTAGCAAAATTGCACGCTTCCTAATTAAGTTCTGTTCAGGGGTTTAGCTTCCAAATGTTAAGATACTTTGATTCAACCCTGTCAGAATTAACACATTTTCCTTTGTGATAAGGAAAGTTATACTTTTTTTCTTAACTCAAATGGTTCAAAATTTTATTCAGACTTACAATATTAGGTTTATCTTTTGACAGAAACCATGAACAGAAAGACTTTCTGTTAAAGAAGAAATTTCAATACGTTCTGTGAAAAGGGAAACAGTATGTTTGTAATTAAGTATGCTGTCTAAGAGTTAGTACCAGTGGGTAAAGCCACTGGAACACCCTCTCCCCTTGGTGTCCAGTCTCCAAAAAAGAAATACAGTAACCCAAACCTAAAACAAATGCTTGATGACTCTCCTCCCCTCTCCCACCTTTCCAACTCTGCCCCAAGCATTGCCTTTGGTATGCTGCCCAATCCTTTTACATGCCTCTTCTCTCGTAAGAAGACTTGTATCCTCCTATACTGCTGTCTTTAGTGGGGTGGTCCCTTTGTGTGAAACCCAGCCCTTCCATCATACAAGAGCACCCGGATTGTCGGGGGAAGGGGTATGCTACTTTCCCCCATTCAGTAGGGCCTGGCTTGGCTGACATACTGAGCTATGTTAGATCTAGCACAAGAAGGAGTTCCATTCCTATGGTAAGGTTTCCTGTTGATATAGTGGGTTTAAACCATCACATGGTTATGTGCAAAGGATGGCTATAGGGGAAGAGCAAGAAGAAACCATTTGTTTCCCTACAGACTTACGTGAGTCTAAAATCTCAGAAATCTGGTATGTCTATGATTAATTAATAAAACCACATGTTTGTCAATTATAGAAGGCTTTAAAACTTTATTTACAGATAATTTATATAAACTTTTCTAGCTTTTCAGTAATTTCTGTAAGTTTGCATATACCTTTTACTGAAACTCTGTGTGTTGCACAAAATATCCCTATGCTGCTTACAACTCTTGAAAGCTTGTTTCCCTTCTCCCTCCCTTTTTGTTCCAGTGGTACAAATAAGTGTCACAAGATCTGTTCTTCAGTTATGTCTGATGTCAAACTTTTCTCTCCCACATTCCCCTCTCAGGAAATCTTGTTGAGATCTGAATGTTTTTATCTGTGGCGCTTCTAAAATATTTTCAAATCGCCATGGCAGAAATGGAATTAAAGCACTGCGTTTGGCATTTTTGTTGCCCACAGATGGTCTTTAGTATTCCCAAATAGCTTTTGCAGAGACATATGCTAGTGAAGACTGTCCTATGTTTGAAGATATCATGTGGGGATATGCCCTGAGCTGTACAATACATTAGCTAAGAGTTCATTCTTGAACTGTTCCTCCTTTTTCTTTGTAGAGAAAGTAGCCTGGAAACGAGCTGTCCGTGGTGTGAGGGAGATGTGTGATGTATGTGAGACAACCCTTTTCAATATCCATTGGGTTTGTCGCAAATGTGGTTTTGGAGTCTGTCTGGACTGTTATCGACTGAGGAAGAACCGTCCACGTAGTGGTGAGTTCCAGATTTCCTCCATTCCTCCTCCCCCCTTCCCTCCCTCCCCCCCCAAACTGTCTGGAGTTTTAATGGTGAGTTAGGGAGTACTGGTGTGAGACGCTGGAGGGATTTGACAAAGGGGAGGTGGTGCAGATTGGAGAACTTTTCTGTTTTGCTTTGTCCTTCCCTGTTCTTCTGAGTGCCTGGATGGTACAGGTTGTGTCTTCCTGTCTGTTCTTGACCTTCTTATGAAGCCAGAAATAAGAGGAGTCTCAGCTGGGTTCATGTGACTTCAAGGGCTTTGGAAGGGAGAGCAGCATTTTGGAGGAGTTTAGAGAGGTATGAGAACTGGCTTCAGTTATTAGAGAGGGGTTGGGCATGAGAGACCCTTCTGACTGCAAAGCTGGGACTGGATGACAGGCTGGATTGCTGTATAATTAACTGCACTGTTCTGTTCATTCCCCCTGAAGCATCTGGTACTTAGGGTACTGGCCACTGCAAGGAGACACTATCCTGGACTAGTTGGACCATAGGTCTTTTTGGCCATTCCTATGTTTTCAGGGGCACTTGATTAATATTCAATTCCTCTGGACAATAAGGGTCCTACTTTAGGAAGGTTCGAATGGATGCACCTGACAGAATACTTAAGACTTAAATAGCTAATTTCTGTGGCTTACCTAGAAGTCAAAGCTGTCTTAATCCTTAGTTTTAATTTGAGAACTTGTCACATCCATTCTGTTCTAGGTGTGCACATATCCACATGCATGGCTATTCATTTTTACCTTGATGGTATTCATAGGTTAGCTGGTGCCCTCTTGAGTGCCATGCTTAAGCCTCCATATATTAAGTGCTGCTGGCCCTGCACCCTGTCTGATCTTTCTTGTTGCCTATGGTGGCTAGTTGGAGTGCCCTTCTCTTGCCTATCCAAGGAGTAGTGGCTTCATCTCTGACTTCGAGCCTTAGGGCCTTGTAAATTGTTTATGGTAGTCCGTGTTTAAGTACTTGTTAGGTAATATAGTTTGAAGTTAGTCCCAAGGGATACTTTGCCCCAGTCTCTGGGTTTTAAGCCCTGCTCTGACTGCAACCTGTTAGTGACCCCGATAGTAGGTGCCTGAAATCACAAGTAAAGGACAAGTGCAACATCTTTAAAAATTTGCAACTTGGGATCCAGAAAGGGCCCGTCTCATGAAGACTGCTCTCTTCCTAGCTTCTGAGCTTTCCTAGCCAGATTCTATCCCTGGAACTTAGGCCTCAGTGTGTAGTGCTTCTCTCCATTGCCAGTGCCCCAGAAAGAAAGATGGCTGCCCAACACTGAACAAGCAAGCCCGTGGGACATCAGGTAAAGGATACGGTTCAGGCCGCCCACCCACACCAGAACCACCTGGACATGTCTCCCCTGTTCCACAAGGGATCCACTACTGATTCCTGGGAACAGCAGGGAACCTAAGAACTGATGCCTTCCCAGAGAGCAGAGACCTCTACAGTGCCTGTGGTGTTGCAGGATGCTGCAAAGGATTCCTACAAGGGCAAGTGAGCTCCTCTGATCCCCAGAGTTGAGACAGTGTTCAGTCTCTGTGCCACAGATCTCCAGCTTCACAACGCAGGTCGTCTTAGGTCACACACGCACCCTGTCGTGGTTTCTGCCCTCTTGATGCGGATTGTCGAGGCACATGCCAGTCACTGTATCACCAGCAATGTTCATTCCCCCACCTACTGTTTCCTTGGTGCAGATCCCTGAGCACTTCTCAATGGGAATGGTCTCCAGTGTGGTATTGGTTCCTTCTTCCCTTGCACACCCCACCCTACGCACCAGTCCTCCTATTCAAAACACCAGCACAGCAGTTAGCTGCCAGACATAGGCATGAACAGTCCTGCCATGGTCCTCCCCAAGGGGATTCTTCCAGCATGAAGAGAGAAGTCAGTCTCTCACTAAAACATCACCAGTGTGATTGGGCACCTGAGGCCATGGAGGAGGAGGAGGTGGCTAAACGCTGTTCAATATGCTACACCTGCCAGTGTTGCATTGTCAGAGCGTAATGGGGTCTTAGAAGTAGCCAAGGCCCTTTGGCAAACCCCGTTGTCCATCCCTCTCACTTCCAAGAGGGCTGAGGAAAAAATACTTTGCCCTGGCCAAGGGCTTTGAGTGCTAATATGCCCACCCATTTCCAGGCTTGCTGGTTGTTCCTGCAGCCAACGAGAAGGCCAAATGGGCACACTAGATTGACACTCAAATATAGAGGCCAAGAGGCCGGACATTTTCAGGAGGAAGATTTATTCCATGGCTAGATTTTAGTTCCAGGTCGTGTACCCCTGGCTCTTTTGGGTAGGTACAACTTCATCTTATGGGACTCCCTTCATAAGTTCAGTTCTTAGCCTCAGGACTGGGGCTGGCAGTTTGGCACCCTGGTGAATGAGAGTACAGCAGCAGCGAGGTGCTCCCTCCAAATGGCCTGGGAGATTACCGACTTAGCAGCGAGGGTGGCTGCATTGATGGTGGTCGTCATGAGGGTTCACGCCCCTGGTCTATCCCAGGAATTGCAGGCCTCAATTCAAGGTTCCCATTAGATGGGAATAGTGTCTTTGCAAAGCAGACTAATGAGAGGCTGCATGGCCTAAAGGACAGTCAGGCTACCCTTTGCTTGGGAGGTCTGTGGTGATGAAGTAGTTGTGGCCACTGCTGCCAATGCTGTGGCAGCCTCAACAAGGGTCTGCAAGGAGAAGGTATAGACACACAAGCTTTAATCATTGCCGTCCTTCCTCCTGCTCACCCACACAGCACGGTCTGGCAAAGTATCCCTGGGACCTGAAGCCCTCATTTTGAAGGTGTGCCCCATCCAACTCTCCAGATGATTGTTCTTTCCTACTGTTCAGCCTGTTTGTGGGTCTGCTCTAATGGCTGGATGCTAGAGGTAGTATCTTGGGGCTATAACCTGGAATTCATAGCTGCCTCTTTCTCCCTCCCCTTTATTCCCTGTCCCTCTTCAGGGACCCTTCTCATGAGCAATTCCTTGTTCAAGAAGTTGAATCTCCTGCACCTGGGAGCAGTAGAGGAGGTCCCTTGGGACATGAAAGGAGAAAGGGTTGGACTTCCATTACTTCTTAATCCCCATTTCATAGTGGGTGGCCACCATTTCCAAAGGCCATGCCCTTTGGTCTCTCAGGGGGCTCAGGGGCATTAAGGAATGTGTGGTACCAATAGCAGCTTACCTGATGCATCGAGGGGTCCAGGTCTTCCCATATCTTGATGATTGTCTCAGCAAGTGCAGGTCTTGGGAACAAGTGCACAGGAGCCTTAATCAGGTGTATTCTATCTACCACAGCCTGGACTTGTTGATTAAACGAGAAAAAATCTACCTTACGGCAAGCCCAACAAATAGAATTCATTGGGGTGATTCTCAATTCTATGTGAGCCCAGAGCCTTCCTTCCGGAAGTGCTTTTTCAGGCTATGTTGGGCCTGAACTTCCAAGTTAAGAACCACCGGTTCACCACTGCCCACACCTATCAGAAGTTGGTAGGCCACATGGCTGCGTGTTACATATGCAGTCACTCATGCCCGACTCCATCTCGAGCCGTTGCAAGTGTGGCTAGCATCTATCTACATGCCCAAAAGGCATGAACAGATGGTCAAGGAGCCAGTTAACACCAAATGGTGGCTGGTGCCCAGATTGATGTTGGCGAGAGCTGTCTTTGTGGCTCTGATCCTGGTCCCCAATCCTTTGGACGTGGGCTGGGCAACCTCAGTGCTACAAGCCATTGGCTGTGGGACAGTTTTTCTCTCCATATCAATGTTAAGGAGGTCAAAATGGTTTGCCTGGTCTGCCAGGCTGACTTGTCCCACCTGAAGGGCAAGGTGTTGCAGGTCATAAGAACATAAGAACGGTCGTACTGGGTAAGACCAAAGGTCCATCTAGCCCAGTATCCTGTCTACCGACAGTGGCCAGCACCAGGTGCTCCAGAGAGGGTGGACCGAAGACAATGATCAAGCGATTTGTCTCCTGCCATCCCTCTCCAGCCTCTGACAGACAGAGGCCAAGGACACCATTTTATCCCCTGACTAATAGCCTTTTATGGACCTAACCTCCTGAAATTATCTAGCTTCTCTTTAAACTCTATTCTAGTCCTAGCCTTCACAGCCTCCTCTGGCAAGGAGTTCCACAGGTTGACTACACGCTGTGTGAAGAAGAACTTTCTTTTATTAGTTTTAAACCTGCTCCCCATTAATTTCATTTGGTGTCCTCTAGTTCTTCTATTTGGGGAACTAATACATAACTTTTCTTTATCAGCCCTCTCCACACCACTCATGATTTTATAGACCTCTATCATATCCCCCCTCAGTCTCCTCTTTTCTAAACTGACAAGTCCCAGTCTCTTTAACCTCTCCTCATATGGGACCCATTCCAAACCCCTAATCATTTTAGTTGCCCTTTTCTGAACCCTGTCCAAGGCCAAAAATATATTTTTTGAGGTGAGGAGACCACATCTGTACACAGTATTCAAGATGTGGGCGTACCATAGTTTTATACAGGGGCAGTAAGATATTCTGGGTCTTATTTTCTATCCCTTTCCTAATAATTCCTAGCATCCTATTTGCCTTTTTGACCACCGCTGCACACTGTGTGGAAGTTTTCAGAGAACTGTCCACGATAACGCCAAGATCTCTTTCCTGATTTGTCATAGCCAAATTATACCCCATCATACTGTACGTATAGTTGGGGTTATTTTTCCCGATGTGCATTACTTTACACTTATCCACATTAAATTTCATTTGCCATTTTGTTGCCCAATAACTCAGTTTGGTGAGATGATCTTGGAGTCCCTCACAGTCTGCTTCTGTCTTGACTATCCTAAACAGTTTTGTATCATCTGCAAACTTTACTACCTCACTGCTTACCCCTTTCTCCAGATCATTTATGAATAAGTTGAACAGGATTGGTCCCAGGACTGACCCTTGAGGTACACCACTAGTTACCCCTCTCCAATCTGAAAATTTACCATTTATTCCTACCCTTAGTTTCCTGTCTTTTAACCAGTTCTCAATCCAAGAAAGGACCTTCCCTTTTATCCCATGGCCATGTAATTTACACAAGAGCCTTTGGTGAGGGACCTTGTCAAAGGCTTTCTGAAAATCCAAGTATACTATATCCACTGGATCCCCCTTGTCCGCATGTTTGTTAACCCCTTCAAAGAACTCTAACAGTTTAGTAAGACAGGATTTCCCTTTACAGAAACCATGTTGACTTTTGTCCAACAAATTATGTTCTTCTACATGCTTCACAATTTTATTCTTTACTATTGTTTCGATTAATTTGCCCAGTACTGAAGTTAAGACTTACCGGTCTGTAATTGTCAGGATCGCCTCTACAGCCCTTTTTAAATATTGGTGTCACGTTGGCTACCTTCCAGTCATTAGTTACGGAAGCCGATTTAAAGGATAGGTTACAAACCACAGATAATAGCTCAGCAATTTCCCATTTGAATTCTTTTAGAACCCTTGGATGAATGCCATCCGGTCCCGGAGATTTGTTAACATTAAGTTTTTCTATTTGTTCCAAAACCTCCTCTAATGACACTTCAATCTGGGACAGTTCCTCAGATTCATCACCCACAAAGGTCCTGACAGACAGTGCTGTCGTGATGTATTACGTCAACAGGCAGGACAGAGCCATGTCTTTGGCCCTTTGCCAAAAAGCTCTCTTCCTTTGGGATTCCTTTGTACAGCATGCTATTCATCTAGTAGCTGTGCATCTGCCTGGAAACAGGAACGTGTTAGCAGATCACCTCAGCAGGACCGTCCCATCGAACCACAATAGTTGTTCCATGCCAGTGGGGGGCAGTGTGATCTTCCTGAGATTGTTTGCATTCTGCCATATTAGGAAATGCCATGTGTTCTGTTACACAGAGTCCCCGTGAAGATCAGACAGGGTAGGGGGAAGAATAGCCCGTGCATAGCCTTGACAGCAGTGATTTTGGCATGTTGCTGGATCTTCTGGTGGCTGCTCCACTACAGCTACTTCTGTGGCTGGACCTGCTGTCCCAGAACCACAGCAGTCTTTTGCACCCAAACCTGGCAGCCTTGCACTTAACAGCATAGCTGCTGAATGTGAAGGAATGGGAATGCTTAGCCTGTGTTCAGCAGGTCTTGTTGGGTAGCAGAACCGCCTATACGTTATTCTTCAAGGCTATGTTCCAGCTGCAGCCACACCTAGTGTTCCTGTCCAAGGTAGTTTGTGTTGCATCTCTGCTAAGACACACACTTATTGTGTCTTTCCTGAAGCCTATTAATCTGAAGAGGAATGTAGGTTGCACATCCTGAACATCAAGAGTGTGCTGGCTCTCTAATGAGGCCAAAGCCATTTTGCAAGTCAACAATGCTGTTTATTACAGGGGCATATTGGATGAAAGATCACCCAGTGTATGCTCAGAACTAGTGGTCCTGGATCATGATCTGCATCTGCTATTGCTATGAGCTGGCAAAAGTGCCTTTGCCAGTAATTGTGACAGCACACTTGGCTAGAGCACAAAAGTCACTGAAGCGCGTGCGCACACACCCAGCCACCCATACTCATTTGGGGACACACAAAAAGAACTTCTAACTGGTAAGAGTTAGGATCACCAATTTTGGTATGCAGCTTCCTCTTATCATCATTTAGCTCTCCTCCCCTCAAATTTGTACAGAGATGCATAAAACCGTACAAAAAAGAGACAATCACCAGGCAGGTGAAAGGGTCTGTCGGGGTGGGCCTGGACCTGCCAGAGGGCTGGAGTAGTCTTCTCTCCCTGGGGAAGCCTGATTTAAACCCCAGAGAAATGATTTAAATGAAGAAAAACAAAAATTGATTTAAGGACCTAAGCAACATCAGTTAGATCTTTTAGTATGTTTATAAATCATTATATTGGAATAGTATCTAAAGGCTTCAGTTGGATCAGGTCTTAAAATTATATTGAAGATGAGATGCCATAAGTGGAGTGTGAAATGGGAGATAGAGGAGTGGGGTAACCATGCAGTGAAATAGGCTAACATGGTGGGTTCAACTTAATGATTCAAAATGAGGCTTTTAAAATATACTTCTTGTCTCTGTCTGCCTCTTAGCCCAGTCATCGTTAGCTCACTGGCGTTTGGTAGGTATCACGGCAGAAAAAGGTTTTGAGATTTGCAGATGGAAGGGGTAGCTGCTTTGCATATCGGTTCAGAGAAGAGATTCTGTGTGTAAGGCATAGCAGGGGCAAAGTAGACAAGTGGATGGGCAAGCCTGGCAATCATGGATTTAAAGCAGGAGTAGGCAATAATTTTTGATGGGGGACCATGCCAAGACTTTGGACAGTGGTTGAAGTCCACACTCTTCCATTATATTAATACAGAGGTGGAGGGGGGGGTCTGGAATGGAGGTTGAGTGCAGAAGGGAGCTTGGTGTAAGGGATTGGGGGGCAGGAAGCAGTGTGGGGTCTGGGAGAGAGTTTGGGTGAAGGAGGCAGTTGTGACCTAGGGCAGAGGACTGGGATGCAGGATTTTGGGATGTGACCTAGGGTAGGAGGGGATTGTGATCTGGGGCAGGAGAATGGGGTGCCAGATATGGGAGGAGGTATGGGTGTAGGAGGGGGCAGAGGGCTTGAGTATGTGGAGGGGGCAGGGGGTTGGGGAAGGGAGAAGCTGGGGTCCCAGAGGCAGGCTTTGGCTGGGAGGTGCTTACCAGCAGAAACCTGAGGCAGACTGTCTCTACAGGCTGCTTAATGTGGCTCCACTCTGGGCATGGTGGGGAGCGAGTGGGGCACAAGGAGGAAGGGAGAAGACTTCCTACACTGGCCCTGCTCCCAGCAAAAATTCTCAGCTCCTATTGGCTAGAAACTGAGAGACTAGCCATTGGGAGTGAAGAGATTTTGCTGGGCAGTGGCGGCGGGGGGTGGGTGGGTGGGTGTGTGTGTGTACACGTACAGCATGAGAAGTCTCCCTTCTTCCTCCCCAGCTGTCCAGAATGGAGAACAGCTGGCTTTTTAAAGTGTGAGATGTTCTCAGCTTAAGGGTTCTGGCGAGGTGGCCGCAGGTCGGATCTGTCGGCTTGGTGGGCTGGATGCAGCCCGAGGCACCCTCTTGCCCACTCCTGAGTTGAAGAATGGGGAAGTGACAAACAATAAGCAACAAGGAGGGATATAATATGGAAATCTTTAAAGACTAGAATAAGAAGCTAGAGCCTGTCTAAAGGGATGTGCTGTGGTCAGAACAACAGATGAGCAACATGATATAGCAGTTTTGGTTTTGTATGGATTGAAGTGGCCAGTGTGGGAGCCAGGAAGTTGATGTGAGTTCTATACTGATTGACTTCCACTGCAGATCCTTGAGTTACCAGTTCACCCAACTTACCACTCACCAAAATTAGGAGGTGGTTAATTCATTGTTCTTTGCAGTTCTGAGATTAAACTGAATTAGTGACATAGAACTAGTCTTTGCTGCATTGTTAGCTCAAGGCATAATTTATCTTGGTCTCAACCAGACTGCTTTGTACATGTAAAGCTCTATGTAATCTGGTTAGTTCTAAACTCGAGCTAGCTGGTTCCTGTAGTGCAGAGGAAGCACACTACAACTGGTAATGCTGTGAGGATTGAACAGTTTGAATTAACAATTCATCAACTGCTCATCAAACCACTCTCTGTAACCTGTGTTCTTTGAGTGCTTGCTCATGTCCATTCACCATAGGTGTGTGTGCCTGCCACATACACCGGTGCCGGAAGTTTTTCCCTAAGCAGTATCCATAGGGGCTGGGATCCCCAGCACTCCCAGGAGCGGCGCATGCATGCCGGCTACATAGGATGCTCCCGGTCCCCTACCTCCTCAGTTGCTTCTTACCACCAGAGATGGTAGTTGGAACTGTGAGCCCCAGTCTTAGCTGTAGCTATCATTCCCATTGTTTTTCGGATGGTTGTAATTAAATGAGCTAAGTACCTGTGAATTGTTGAAAAGTTTCAGGGGGTAGCCATGTTAGTCTGTAATAGAAAAACTTAAAAATTGAATTGTTGGACTTAGTGTCCTAAAGACTTTTGCCTGGGGCTTGGGGCATGCCCTGCTGCCATGGCTTCAAAGCATACGCCACATGCCACAGGCCCATGCCACTTGCGATCCACATGCTGACTGCCTTCCTTGCCAAGGGGAAAGACATATCTTGGACAAGTGTCGAATTTGCAGGTCATTCCATGTCCCAGAACCATTAAAGAAAGGCACATTCATTTCCGAGCGCTCTTAGTAGAATCTGCTCAGCAAGACCAAAGAGTTTTGGTGCGCAGTGCACTGCCAGTATTAACAGATTGGCACTGTTTGTTGTCTTCAATGGAGAAATTAGAGAGGGTCCAGAGAAGAGCAACAAGAATGATTGAAGATCTAGAGAACATGGCCTGTGAAGGAAGGCTGAAATAATTGGGTTTGTTTAGTTTAGAAAAGAGAAGACTGAGGGGGGACATGATAGCCATTTTCAGGAATCTAAAAGGGTGTCATAAGGAGGAGGGAGAAAACTTGTTCCTCTTGGCCTCTGAGGATAGAATAAGAAGCAGTGGGCTTAAACTGGACAGGTTTGACATTAGGAAAAAGTTCCTAACCGTCAGGGTAGTTAAACACTGGAATAAATTGCCCAGGGAGGTTGTGGAATCCCCATCTCTGGGGATATTTAAGAGTAGGTTAGATAAATGTCTATCAGGGATGGTCTAGACAGTATTTGGTCCTGCCATGGGGGCAGGGTACTGGACTCGATGACCTCTCGAGGTCCCTTCCAGTCCTAGTATTCTATGATTCAGCCCCAGTGAAAAGTACTAGGAAGCCAGGCACAGATAAGTCCTCTCATAAAGACAAGGGGAAGAAGAGTGACCAGTTGGTTGACAGACCAGAGAAGGTCCAGAAGGCTCTAATCCCTCCATCCAGATTGCCTTCCCCAGTCCTGGAGGTCTCTCTCTCCTCCATGCTAGAGGCCTTCCAGGCTGAACAGGATATACGTACCAGGCCGGTACCACTGCCCCAAAACCAACAGGGCCTCAGCTTAGGAGAGAGCTGCTATTTGGCCCCCAATCACCCGGCATGGTCCAGTCATGATGTCCTCTGGCGTCCGAGATGAGAACGCTTCGAAGTCCCCATAGGTATGTCCATGAGAGACTGGGGAATGATGTGCGGTCTTCCTCATTGCCGGAGTCAGTGCGCAGACCCGAGGAGGCATACACACTCCGGCACCAACAGCAGTGATGGGACAGCGAGTCTCCTTACTCACCATGTTGGTGAAGGAACTCCTCCCCATGGCACTGGCATCATTCGCTGAACCATAGATACTCGCTAGTACTGAGTCACTCCAGACTCAGAGGCTCATCCTGGTCCCTGTCTTAGCTCTGTGGCTCCTCTCTCTGGCACCAATCCCCAGACTCAAGGAGCAGATCTTCTGAGCTCTGTAGAGTTCATAGGCTCTCTGGGTGCTCCCGGTCACTGAGGTCGCCATCGGTGGCAGTGCCAGTACCAAAGTGGTTGCAGTTCTTAGGTGTTGGGAAGCGTTGGCTCCTGCAGTGTGTCCTCAGACTTAGCTTCCATTCCTTCGGCACAGCCTTCGGCACTGTCAACTTCGGCCTCGCTGCTGCCTTCCAAAGGCATGCCATGGCCCTTGTCTCAGTGGCAAGTGCAGTGGTGCTCATGAGCTCCCTGAGGCTTTTCCTAGTCCAGCCCCAGCTTGTCCACTTGGTTGTTGGAGCATTCCAAGCCCATCGGTGTCTCCAGGGGACACAGGGGCATCAGCCCCTGTGTGCAGGTGGTTGGGGCAAGTGACCAACCCCTGGTCCTTGAGAAGACAAACCAGATCTGGCTTCATCCTTTTCATTTCCAGATGAGACAATAGTGGCTTTTGCCCTGGTGGTGCCCCCAAAGGACTTTGAGAGCCCACCAGGACCTTCTTAGGTGGGTGGCTAACAGGTAGGGCTTTCTGGCTGAGGTGCAGGCGACCTCGGACTCAGTATTGGGATCCTTAGGCAAGTGGGACCCGACAGGGTAGCCTTACCCCTGCATGAGGCAGTTGAAAAAATCACTAAGACTGGCAGATCCCCTCCTCCATCCTGCCCATAGCCAAGAGGGCTGAGCGGAAGTACTTTGTGGGGGACCACTGTTTCCTGAATACACACACTTCCTTGTAGTGGAGTTGGTCAATCACAGGAAGCACCAGGGGTGGATGGCTTCTACCCCCAAGAATAAAGACTCAAAACACCTGGACTTGTTTGACAGGAAACTTTATTCTTCATCCAGCTTCCAATTGTGGGTGGCGAAACACCAGGCCTTGCTCGCCTGCTATGAGGTCAATGCCTGTCAGGCATCAATGAAGTTTGAGGCCTCCCTGTCTGAAGAGCTGCGCAAATTGTTCAATGCCCTTGTGGAAGAGGGGTCTTCAGTGACTTTGGCAGCATTGCAGACAGTGTCTGATGCTGCAGAATCAGCTGCTTGCTCTATGGCTTCCGCCTTCTCCATGAAGTGTGCTGCCTGGCTTCTCTTGTTGTGTCTGCCTCTGAAGGCACAGAACTCCATCCAGGACCTCCCCTTCTACACCAGTGCCCTGTTCACAGAACAGACGGAAACTAAGTTGCATGGGCTTAAGGACTCCCATTTGTCCTTGAAAACCCTAGGCCTCTATTTCCGTGGGACTGAGAGGATGAGGTTCAAACCCCAGTCCTCCCAACCAAGGAGCCAGTACCCTTGCCAGAAAGGTGCACATTCATGCCCAAAGCCCCCCAGGTGAAGACCAGGCCGCCATCCTCAATCTGGCCAACAATCCACTAGCCAGATGAAACCTCAGGGCAAGCATTCCTTTTGAGGGTGTGCCTGAGCATGGCATACTGTACTCCCAAGATCCTGCTCATCTGTTCTCCTACAGACTCCCTTTCCTCCAGGCATGGAAAGCCATTGCATTGGACTATTGGTTCCTACCCACTGTCCAACATGGCTACATCCTCCAGCTTTCCTCTACTCTTCCCTTCCACTCTCCACCCTGTCCTTCAGGAACCCTTCTCATTAACACCTCCTGGAGCAGGGCTCATGCCAGTTGCTTCAGGCATGAGCAGTGGAGCGGCTACTGCCAGAGTTTGAGAACAAGTGCTTTCACTCCCTCTAGTTTTCTGATTCCCAAAGCGAAAGGGGGCCCGAAAGGGGGCCTATGGCCTATATTGGACTTGCGGGACCTCAACAAATTTTTGGTCTGCTTCAAGTTCTGCATAGTTTCCCTGGCCTCCATCATTCCTTATTTGGATCCTGGGGACTTGTATGCTGCCCTCAACCTCAAGGATGCATACTTCCATATTGTATCTTCGAAGGTCACAAATGTTTAGTGAGGTTCATAGTGGGAAAGAACTACTACCAATATGTTGTCCTGCCCTTTGGCCTGTCTATAGTCCCCAGAGTTTTCACCAAGTGCATGTTGGTTGCAGCATACCTGAAGAGTCAGGGAGTACAGATATATACTGGACAACTGGCTAGTGAAAGGCCCATTAATGCTCAAGGTCCTGTACGAGACAAGTCTTCTCCTGGACACATGCCATTGGCTTGGCCTTTTGATAAAGAAGAAATTGGCAAGCACTCTTCAGCTGGTCCATACAGGCAAAATCGATCCACATAAATATAAAAGAGCCCAGGGTGATCAGAAACATGTGTGGGATGTTTCTCCCTCACTTCACAAGCAGAGTGCTCTGCATTCTCACTGACAACACCACCACAATGTACTACATAAACAGGCAAGGGGGGCCCACTTCCCGAGGTGTTTACCTTCTTCCATGATTGGGGTTCTCCCCAAGTTGACTTCTTAGTGATCAGAGAAAAAAACTAAATGCAGCCCGTTTTACTCCTGGTCTCGAGCGGGGCTCCCTTCTGGATGCATTCCTTTTCTGGTGGTTGAAGGGTCTTCTCTACACCTTTCCTCCATTTCCGCATATCCACAAGGTCCTGCAGAAAGTCAAGAGGGACATGGCAACAGTGATCCTCATCGCACTGGCCTGGCCTCACTAGCATTGATTCAGGGCACTCATGAACTTGGTATCCAGCGTACCCAAGCGGTTACCACTGAGACCAGACTTGCTGTCCCTGGACACAGGGCCTCTGCTGCACCTGAACCTCACCTTGCTCCACTTGATGGTGTGATTCATTCATAGTTGAACCCCCAGTAGCAGGTGTGTTTGGGCGACAGAGTGTTCTCCTTGAGAGTTGAAAGCCTTCAGCGTGGTCTACCTGTGCTGCCAAATGAATTCGATTCTTAGCATGGACGCAGCAATGACAGGTCAACCTGTCCATGGCTTCCCTTCAGGAAATCTTGGACTATCTTCTCCACTTCAAGCAGCATGGGCTTGCTTTAGCCACCAACAGAGTCCACCTGGCGGCTGTTTCCGTGTTTCTTCTTCAAGTGCTTGCTCTTGTCCATTCCATGTAGGAGCATGCGTGCAGCATGCATGCATCGTCTGAAATTTTTCCCTTTAGCAGCACCTGTTGGGTCAGCAGGGGAGCCCCCTGGAGTGGCACCGGTATACTGGCCAAGATATACCCCTGCTGGCTTTCCACCCCCTCGGTTCCTTCTTACCGCCCGTGATGGTCATTGGAACGTGCTCTTGCTCTTAATTGGCAAGCACTCTTCAGCAGTTAACTCCTCCTCAAGTTTCTTTGTTCCTATTCCAGTTGATCAATTTGATTTATCAGTTCCTGATTAGTTGCTAAGTGCTGTTTTCTTAGTGTTAAGTACAGTTGTTCCTGTTAAGGGCCCTTGCTCTGCGTGGGGGCCGTGAGCAGCAGGGCATGCCCGGCCCCAGGGCTTCAGACCCTCAGAATGGTGTCAGCGGCCTATGCCTTGTGGGGACCTGCACTGGAGTTGCCTGAAGTGCCTGGGAGAGGTTCACCTATCAGAGGCCTGCAAGATCTTCAAGGCATTTAAACAGCAAACAACGCAGGAGTGTGAGTCACGCCTCAAGATAATTTTAATGGAGGAGGCTTTCCGATTGGCACCGGTGATGCAAAGCGCACCAGCCTCAGTGCGGAAGGCTTCAACCCGCACGCGCGCCTCCCTGACACCGCACACCACTCTCAATCTCCAGTGCCTCAGAAGAGGCGGAGACCCAGCAGGGGCAGGTTGCCCCCATGGTGCGTGCCCTCTGTGCGCCCTCCTGTGGGACACGTGGCACCACCAGGCGTTGAGTCTGGTAGGCGATTTCCCGGAGCCCTCGACTCCAGAGGTGTTTGAGGTGGCCAGGGATCTTCTTGAGTAGTCCCCTTCCTCTTTGCTGGCAATGGCCTCTATGGGATCGGGGGCCTGATCAGCACCGATCTGTGCATAGGGCACTGGCCGCCCCAGCACCAGACCTCAAGAGGCATTGTTTCTCACATGCTGCCACAGCACCGCCTTCGGGGTTCAGTCGGCAGCGACTGCATCACTGACTACCGAGCCCGCTGGAACGTCCCAGGCCCCAGGTGCGGGCCTGGCCATGCTGCTGCTGCTGCCTCCTCCTCCTCCTCCCCGCCAGCACCAGGGGAAGCTGGAGTCGATGGGTCCGCACGCTCCAGCAGCAGCAAGGTCCCCGACGGCGTCTGCCTCTGCTCTGCCCTGGTCGGTGTTGGAGCACTCCACTGACTCAGAGGCGGAGTCAATCTGGTCCTTGAGGGGATCCAGGTTGGGGCACTGTAGTGCCTCTGCTCATCAGTGGCAATGGACATGACTGGCCCCAGTGCCAATGATGCAGCAGGCCTGGACTCCTTAGGTTCCGGGGGCCCCTCAATGGCCCTTCTGGACCCTGTGGTCTTACCACCAAATTCAGGGTGTAGCCTCCCACTAGGGAGTCTGTCTTTTCTCAGTCCAGGGGACCCCTCTCAGCAACCCCCTTGACCCGATCTCCTTCATTGGGGCAGTCACTTTCTCTGGGCCAGATGTCCCCTAGATCCTCGGAGTCCGATGGTTAGGAGGGCAGACCAGTCACAGGGACACCTTCGGTGGCCTCCCAGGGCCCCTCACAGGTTGGGGGCCCTGCCGACATGGGGCCAAAGGGGTCTTCCCCTGATGAGGCTCTGGGTGACACGCTGCCTTCCATGCCCTTCATGGATTCAAGGGCACACCTTAGGCACCTGGCCCAGAGTCTGGGGATCCAGGCCAAAAGGGTATCAGAGGACTCCGACATGACTGTAGACATCTAACAGTTGGATGCCCCAATCAGAGTGGCTCTTCCCATCAATAAGACAGTGGCCAAGACATTGAACGCACTCTGGCAGACTCTGGCCTCGGCTCTGCTGATGGAGAAGAGAGCTGAGAGGTGGCCTTGGTCGTCCAGGCTGTAAATCAGAGGGAGAGGCAGGGGCAGTCAGGTACCACCCCTAAGAGGAGGGATGCGAAGCAGTTCCGCATAGCAAAGCAGTAGGCGGTGTTTGCTCGTTATGCATACAACACCTGGGCGTCCCTTGACAAATTTACGGAGATGCTCTCCAGGGACTCCCAACCCGAGTTCAGATCCCTCTCAGAAAAAGGCAGGGCAATATCTAGAGCCACCCTCCAGACTGCCCTTGATGTGGCCAATGTAGCAGCATGGGCCATGGCTACCAGGGTGGTCATGCACCATAGCTCTTGGTTGCAAGGATCAGGTGTGCCACATGAGATGCAGAATACCTTGCAGGACCTCCCCTTTGAGGGTCCTTCCCTGTTCTCTGAGCAGACCGACCAGCATCTGCTTAGTCTCAAGGCCAGCCAGGCCACCCTAAAGTCCTTGGAAATCCATACCCTAGCCACCCAGAGGTGCTCCTTTTTGGGGAGGAATGCCTCTAGAAACCCTCAGCAGGGCGTAAGGCCTGACTTCCAATGCCAGAATAGAAAAGGCAATGGGAGAAATGTAAGGTGCTGTCCCAGGCCTAACCAGGACCAGGGCCCCCCCAGTAAACCCGCAGGACCCCGTCAAGGGTTTTGAAGGTACACCTAAGGTCAGTGTATCAGTCTCACCCCTTCCCTTTCAGAACCAATTATTTCCCTTCCATCGGGCCTGGGTATCCATCATCTTGGACCGCAGAGTCCTGGAAATGGTGGGCAGAGGATATTCTATCCCCTTCTGCTCTTCCCCTTCCTCCAATCCCACTACCCTGTCCCTCTTCAGGGACCCCTCTCCCGAACTTCTCTTGCAGGAAGAAGTGCTCTAGCTCTTCTCCTTAGGGGCTGCAGAGTCAGTTCCCCTGGAGGTAGAGCCATAGAATACTAGGACTAGAAGGGACCTCAAGAAGTCATCGAGTCCAGTCCCCTGCCCCCATTGCAGGACCAAGTACTGACTAGACCATCCCTGATAGACGTTTATCTAACCTACTCTTAAATATCTCCAGAGATGGGGATTCGACAACCTCCCTGGGCAATTTATTCCAGTGTTTGATCACCCTGACAGGAACTTTTTCCTAACGTCCAACCTAAACCTCCCTTGCTGCAGTTTAAGCCCATTGCTTCTTGTTCTATCTGCAGAGGTCAAGATGAACAAGCTTTCTCCCTCCTCCTCATGACACTCCTTTAGATACCTGAAAATGGATATCATGTCCCCCCTCAGTCTTCTCTTTTCTAAACTAAACAATGCAATTATTTCAGCCTTCCTTCATAGGTCATGTTCTCTAGACCTTTAATCATTCTTGTTGCTCTTCTCTGGACCCTCTCCAATTTCTCCACAAGTTTCTTGAGATGCGGTGCCCAGAACTGGATACAATACTCCAACTGAGGCCTAACCTGCGCACAGTAGAGTGGAAGAATGACTTCTCGTGTCTTGCTCACAACACACCTGTTAATGCATCCCAGAATCATGTTTGCTTTTTTTGCAACAGCATCCCACCATTAACTCATATTTAGCTTGTGGTCCACTATAACTCCTAGATCCCTTTCTGCCGTACTCTTTCCTAGACAGTCGCTTCCCATTCTGTATGTGTGAAACGGATTGTTCCTTCCTAAGTGGAGCACTTTGCATTTGTCTTGATTAAACTTCATCCTGTTTACTTCAGACCATTTCTTCAATTTGTCCAGATCATTTGAATTATGACCCTATCCTCCAAAGCAGTCGCAACCCCTCCCAGCTTGGTATTGTCTGCAAACTTAATAAGCGTACTTTCTATGCCAATATTTAAATCGTCGATGAAGATATTGAACAGAGCCAGTCCCAAAACAGACCCCTGCGGAACCCCACTTGTTATACCTTTCCAGCAGGATTGAGAACCATTAATAACTATTCTCTGAGTACTGTTATCCAGCCAGTTATACACTCACCTTATAGTAGCCCCATCTAAGTTGTATTTGCCTAGTTTATTGATGAGAATATCATGCGAGACCGTATCAAAAACCTTACTAAAGTCTAGGTATACCACATCCACTGCTTCTCCCTTATCCACAAGATTCGTTATCCTATCAAAGAAAGCAATCGGATTGGTTTGACATGATTTGTTCTTTACAAATCCATGCTGGCTGTTCCCTATCACCTTACCTTCCAAGTGTTTGCAGATGATTTCCTTAATTACTTGCTCCATTATCTTCCCTGGCACAGAAGTTAGACTAACTGGTCTGTAGTTTCCTGGGTTGTTCTTGTTTCCCTTTTTATAGATGGGCACTATATTTGCCCTTTTCCAGTCTTCTGGAATCTCTCCTGTCTCCCATGATTTTCCAGAGATGATAGCTAGAGGCTCAGATACCTCCTTTATCAGCTCCTTGGGTATTCTAGGATGCATTTCATCAGGCCCTGGTGAATTGCAGGCATCTAATTTTTCTAGGTGATTTTTAACTTGTTCTGTTTTTATTTTATCTTCTAAACCTACCCCCTTCCCACTAGCATTCACTACGTTAGGCATTCCTTTGGACTTCTCGGTGAAGACCGAAACGAAGTCATTAAGCATCTCTGCCATTTCCAAGTTTCCTGTTACTGTTTGGTGGCGGTAGCGGGCAGGGGATTCTATTCCTGTTATTTCCTGGTCACCAAGGCCAAGGTTGGGTTCTGCCCCAATCTGGATCTGCGGGGTCTCAGCATCTTCATTGTCAAGAAAAAATTCAATATGGTGACTGGGATCCATAATCCCATCGTTAGCCCCCAGAGACTGGTACGCTGCCCTTGATTTGAAAGACGCATATTTTCACATCTCCATCGTGCTCCACCACCAAAGGTTTCTCCGATTCACAGTGGGCAGGGACCACTTTCAGTTTATGGCTCTCCCCTTTGGGCTGTCTGTGGCACCTGGGGTCTTCACAAAGTGCATGGCGGTCATAGCGGTCAGAAAATGGGTCTTCCAGGTGTTCCCATACCTAGACGATTGGCTCCTGTGGGGCCACTCTACTGACCAGGTGTGGGCCCACATCACCCTGGCCCAAGACCTCTTTCGGGAACTGGGCCTGCTGCTGAATGTGCCCAAGTCGACTCTGGTACCTTCCACAATCATAGAGTTCGTGGGTGCCAGTCTGGACTCAACAACGGCCAGGGCCTCCCTCCCCAGATCACTCTTCATAGTGATCGACTCGGCGGTTCGGGACATGCAGAGGTTCCTGCTGATAACAGCCAAGACTTGCATGCACCTCTTGGGCCTAATGGCTGCATGCACTTACGTGGTACAGCATGCCAGACTCCGCATGCATCCACTGCAGATGTGGTTGGCTCAGGTCCACAACCCCTCCTTTCATGCATGGGACAGAGTGTTGAAAGTTCTCCCCGACATCCTCCGCTCCCTGGACTGGTGGACCCAGGAAGAGAGGGTCTGTTCCGGAGTACCGTTCTCCAGGCCACTACCAACCCTGCGGTTGATGACGAACACGCCAGACACCGGTTGGGGTGCCCACCTCGGGGATCTGCTGACACAAGGTGTGTGGACTCGGGGTGATCTTTCCCTGCACATTAATGTCAGGGAGCTGCGAGCAGTTCTCCTCGCGTGTCTGGCCTTCCTCCCTCGGCTCAGGGGGAATTCGGTCCTTATCCTCTCCGACAACACATTGGCAGTTGCCATACGTCAACAGGCAGGGCGGGGCCCACTCCTCACACCTGCATCAGGAAGCCCTTCACATGTGGGAATCTCTGCATTGGAGTAGATATTCACCCAGTTGCCTCCTACCTCCCTGGTTCCCAGAACATCCTGGCCAATCACCTGAGCAGGTCATTCTTCACTCACGAGTGGGCCCTCGGGGGGATGTGGCCCTAGATATCTTCCGCATGTGGGGGTTTCCCTATCTGGAGCTGTTTGTGACGCGTCAGAACAGAAAGTATCCAGAGTACTGCTCCCTCATGGGCCTGAGCAGGGGTTCCTGAGGTGATGCTTTCCTAACACCATGGCCTGGGGGTCTGCTGTATGCGTTGCCCCTGTTCCTGCTGATTCACCAAGTACTCCTCCAGGTGCAGGAGCTCAAGTTGTCGCTGATCCTTATCGTGCCAGCATGCACTGGTTCTCCACCCTTCTGTGGCTCTGGTGCAACAAGTTGATGGTGCTCCCGCTAGTCCCTGACCTGATCACGCAGGACTTTGGCAGATTTCACCACCCCAACCTGCGGTCGGTTACTTGATGGCGTGGAGGCTCCATGGTTAACTGCGGGGGAGCTGCTGTGCATAGCATGGGTGCAGGAAGTATTTTCGGGGAGTAGGAGGCCGTCCACTAGGGCAACCTGTTTGGACAAATGGAAACAGTTCCACTCTTGGGCCACCCGAAAAGGGATGTGCCCTCCATGCAGGTCTAAGGGCCCTCACCATATATCTGGTCCTTCAAGAATAAGGTTCAGCTTCAGCCTTCCTTCCTAAAGTGGTCTCTACCTTCCACGAGGGCCAGGGCATTTTTCTGCCAGTCTTCTATCTCGAGCCTCATGTGACCAATGAGGAAAGGTGCCTCTACGAATTGGATGTTCAGAAGGTGCTGGTCTTCTACCTGGAAATGACAAGGCTCTTCGTAAGTCCACGCAGTTCTTTGTGGCCTACGCGGAGTGAGGGAGGGGTTTCCTGATTCCTTCCAGAGACTTTCAAAGCGGATCATTTCCTGTATCTGTATGTGCTGCGAATTGGCAGGGGCCCACTCTGCCATGGCTCAGGCTTCTTCACGCACTTACCTTGCACCTGTCCCGACCCAGAACATTTGCCGAGCAGCAACATGGTCCTCGGTGCATACCTTCACTTCTCATTTTGCCATTCTGTAGTAGGCCAGGAATCGTTTGGTAGGGCTGTACTGCAGTCTGCATTTTCATAATTCCTATCCACCTCTACAGACGCTGCTTACAGTCTCCTATGTTGAATGGACATGAGTAAGCACTCGAAGAAAAGATAGTTACCTGTTCTGTAACTGGTCAAGATATTTTGCTCATATTCATTCAACCTCCCACCTTCTTCCCCTCTGTTGGAGTTCCACCAAGAAGGAGCTGAGGAAGGAGGGGCTGGAGAGTGTTCTGTATAGTGTGACATGCATGCGTCGCTTTGGGGGGCATTGGGGACCCTGATCCTTATGGGTACTGCTCAGGGAAAAACTTCTGGAACCAGTGCATATGGCAGGTGCATACATCTGTATTGAATGGACATGCGCAACACATCTCAAAGAACACTAGTTACAAAAGAGGTAACTGTCTTTTTTGTAATGTGGTTGCTTAATCAAAATATGCAAGGTAAGCTAGCTCAAGTGGAGTAACTGATGTTTTCAGTGCCAGCAGCAAAGCTTACAGCACTGTGATGTAAACACTTCCTTTGGTTATGGAAGGGTTTTTCTATTACTGTGGTAGCTAGGTTGATGGATGATTATTTTGTCATGGTAAGCACAACTTCACCAGGGATTAGGTTAGCATAACTGTGCCACTCAGCATGTGAAAAATGTACCCCCTGAATAATGTAGTTATGACTGTCTACATTTTAAGTGTAAATCAGCCTAACTTGAGCTACGCTAACTGTTGCAATGAAACTTCAGGGCGTAGCTGAGTTAGTCTGTACAGGATAAACTTAAAAAACAACAAATGGTCTGGTAGCAAGTTATAGACTAACAGAACATGTACGTCAGTGTTTCTTAAACTGTGTGCTGCGGCACACAGAATTCAAAATGGATGCCCTTAAATAACTTTCCCCTGACCCTTTTTTTCCCCTCAATAACTTCCCCCCGACCCTTTTTCTTCGCCTCCCCCCCAACTTTTTTTTTTCCCTCAACAAAAAATCCTTGGTGTTCCCCATTAAAAAAAATTGTTTGGTGTTCCTTAGTCTTCAACAGTTTAATAAACACTGATGTAGATGGTGGTGTGAGCTTTCGTGGGCACAGCCCACTTCTTCATGTGACCGGAGTTCTGAGTTTAGGATGTGCACATCCTAAACTCAGAACTCCGGTCATCTGAAGAAGTGGGCTGTGCCCACAAAAGCTCATGATACCATGTTTTGTTAGTCTATAAAGTGCTACCAGACCATTTGTCGTTGCAATGAAGAAATTCGTACAGAAACATACTGCTGTACTGCAAAGATTCAGTGACTTTTGCGAGGAGTAAATGATCTGGTTCTGTCCATTTCAGAGACAGAGGAGATTGGCGACGAGGAGGTTTTCTCATGGTTGAAATGTGCGAAGGGGCAGTCCCATGAACCGGAGAATCTTATGCCAACACAAATAATCCCTGGAACAGGTAATATTGAACTGCTTCTTTCTGATATCTAGATACATACCCTCTTCCCTGTTTTGGGAAGCAGGAAATAAGGCTTTGTGATAGTTGTGTTCTTTAGCTGTCTCCCTATTTCTAAAAAATCAGGGAGGAGGTAATATTCAGGGAGGGGGGAAACAGCATTTTCTTGGAGGAAGGGAGGGAGAAAAACAGGTGACAAAACATTTTCAATATGCTGCTGCTTAGATTTGCAGATACAAAGAACATAACTCCTGTTTGAATTTTCAGAGTTCTTTTCAAATGATACTAACCAAATGCAGTTTAACTTGTGAGGAAGGTGCTAGTGCCCTTGTCCTCTGTTGTAAAATCTAAGTATTCAGTGTTATTATGGCATTTAACTGGATTTTGAAAGCCAGTGCTGTGTGAGCATGGTTCTGTAATACTCTCCGATTAACACATGTATCTTGATCATGAAGCCTTAAAAATTAGGATTCTTGTTATGGTTAAGGAAATAAAAACTAGTCCTGAATTCAGTCAGGGCATCACTTTCTAGTTTTTGTGGGTGTATGGCACTAAAACTTGAAACTTTCTTTCTAGCTCTTTATAATATAGGAGACATGGTACATGCTGCTCGAGGCAAATGGGGAATTAAAGCCAACTGTCCATGTATTAACCGGCAGAACAAATCTGTATTGAGACCTGCTGTCACAAATGGGATGTCACAGGTATGTGAGCTGGGAATCCCTGTATAGAATTCCTATGCTGGGCCTTGGTGGACCACAAGTATTACATTCATAGATTTTTCAGGCCAAAAGAGGCCATTCAATGATTTATTCTGACCCCTGTATTGCATGGGCTTTAGAATCTCAGTGGTTTCTGCTAGATGTCTTGTGTCAGTCAGGATTATCAGATCAGCCCTGTTCCTGGCACATAGAAACTTGTTGAGATGAGAAGCAAATTGTATCCAGTCTTTGCTAGCAGGATTTCTGTGCTGTGTAGTTTTTTTTTCTGTAAAAGCTATAGTAGAATACTTACGGTATCTTTGCTAAAACCTTTTAGGAAAAGTACAATGGGGAATTTGCTAGCAATGCATTTACTTTATTTCTCATGGCTTTTTGAAATACAATGCTGATTTACGACTTCTGCATGGATTTTGCCATTCCTTTGATAACATTAGCAAAATTACGATGATGAAGGACTTCAAACCTCCACACACAAATAGTAAAAATAACACAGTGGTTCAAAGTTTTGAGCAACAATTTCTTAACACTTTAAACGATTGACAACTTCTTGGAATAGATAGCTCTAGAACACACAAGATGATGATATTCTCTACTTAACCCTAAAAAACACAGATGAGCTAATTTAAAAAGGAACAGTAGCTTGAGCTGCTAAGCTACAGTGATCGCACTATAGTTAGGTAGGCTCAACATTTTTGAGGGAGGAAGGGTATCAAAAAGTGACACTAAATTTAAAAAAATTGAGATTTCAATAAAATGAGAACGTTAATTAAAAAAACTTAAGTAAAGGAAGTAAAACACGGAAGTGTCATAGATGTTTCTTACAAAACAATATGTATCAAAAGGCATGTGTACTGATGCACAAAAATAAAACTAAGCCAAGTGATAAACCATTATGGCTAAATGGCACATTAGAGAGTCTATTTGAGCTAAATTTTTCCTTCAAAATTTGACTTCACCAGGGTCAGTAAACATGAGAATAAATTACACCTGGGAAATGTGATAGTGTTATTAGAAGTACCAAAAGTCATGATCATATTGCTGAGAAGTGAAACAATTCCTTTGCATCTGTCTTCTCTGCAGTGCATATTGGAGATTATTTGCTTCAAACCTGCTCTTTCTGGCAATAAAAGTGAGGTACTTTTAGAGACTGAGCTGTCAGAAGAAGAGATGCTGGAACAAACTGAAGATTAAAATAAGTTACCAGGCCACCTAGCAAAAATGTGTAATCTCTCATTAAAAACAGCTACAGTCTTAGAGGATTGGAGAGTAGAAAATATTTTGTATGTATATTGAAGAAAATGTCAGGACTGCCAGGGGATTTGCAGACCATTAAGTATTATATCTATACCTGGCAAATTTATTGTTTGAAACAATGGTTAAAAATAGAATAGCATAGTATTTTATAGGTCTCATGTAATAGACTAACCAGCACTATTTCTGTAAAGAAAAGCTCTTTATCTAGCCTACTAGAATTCTCTAACTCTGTCAATACCAGGCATGGATTAAAGGAGAAGTGACTGATGTAACTGTTTAGACTTTCAAAAGATTTTTGATACAAGTAAAATAATCATTAATGAGTAATAAACTACAGTATTGTCATAAATAAGGGCAGAATTAAATTCTCAGTTTTCATTAAATAAAAGGATTAACATCAGGTTATCAGAAGACTCTGTACTAAATCCACTGTTTAATACATTTTATTAATGATCTGGATAGGGGATTGAATGGAGACAGAGCAAAATGTGCTTGTTTTTTTAGGTAAGTCAAGCCAGAGAAGATTGTTAGGAAGTTGAGGGAGATGTAACCCAAGCAAGGTGATTTGGCAGTGTGATTACAAATGAAGTTCAGTTTCCCAATCTGTAAAATGGGGATAATGCCGTTTAAAGTGCCGTGAGATCTGCTGATAAAAAATGCTATATAAGAAATGAATACCTCAGCTCAGTATTCAACTGCAGGAATGTTAATGGGATGGAGAACAGTGTAAAAGTATAATCCCATAGTGTAAATCAGTGGGTGCTGGATTAGATGAAGTGTGGGTCTGCTTAGTTTGGAATTTCATGTGCATCTATATTTTATTGTTAGTATGAAATAATGTATTCAGATTCATAAAATGTGCCTATGGGCACCTATCCTGAGATGCTTATTCCATACAATAAAAACACAAAGGCATGAAAAAAGAGTGCTCATAAATTATATCTTCATGTGTTCGTGTGTAGTACTTAACTCCAGTTGGGTACTAGAGCCCTGCTGGCATATGATAAATAGGTCTTGCTGTAAAGAGCTCCATCTGAACACACAACAAGTCCTGATCAGTGTATAAGAAAAAAAACCATGAGTTGTGCAAGGTTGGAATCCTGGACCTGCAAGGGGCCTTGAGAGGTCATCTAGTCCAATTCCTAGCACTCATGGCAGGAATGAGTATTATTTAGACCATTCCTGATAGATGTTTTTTCAAACCTGTTATTAAAAATCTCTAGTTATAGAGAATCCACAACCTCCCTAGGCAATTTAAGCAGCTGGACAAGAAGTTTTTCCTAATGTCCTAAACCAGTGGTCTCCAACCTTTTTACACCCAAGATCACTTTTTAAGTCTCAGAACAGGTGAAGATCTACTGCCCTGCCCGTTCCTTGAAGCCCCGCCTACATTACATGAGGAAATCTAATGTAAATGTACTGAGTAGGTGCACAGTTCAGAGAGGGCTCAAGAGCTACTCTTAGAGCCCCTGAGATCTACTGGTAGATCGCGATCTACTGGTTGGTGACCATGGTCCTAAACCTTCCTTGCTGCAATTTGAGTCCTTTGCTTCTTGTCTTATCCTCAGAGGTTAACAACCATTTTTCTCCATCTTCGTAACATTGAAAACATCCTCAGTATTTATTGGGATTGGGGCTTCCAGTTTTTCTCGCCTAGCACCGCTGTGTTAGATGATAGAGATGAATACATACAGTCTCTGCCCCGGACTAACAGTATAAAATAGTGATAGAAATGTAGCTGTGTTAGTTTGGTGTAGCTGAAACAAAATACAGGACTATGTAGCACTTTAAAGACTAACAAGATGGTTTATTAGATGATGAGCTTTCGCGGGCCAGACCCACTTCCTCAGATCAAAAGGTTTTGATCTGAGGAAGTGGGTCTGGCCCGCGAAAGCTCATCTAATAAACCATCTTTTAGTCTTTAAAATGTTATAGTCCTCTATTTTGTTTCAGTATAAAATAGCATACTGAGAGCTGGAGCAGTGGGCGCAATAAAAATGTGTACATTATATTATATGTACTTCTAAAAATTCACTCTTTTTTAGAAATCCGTTCACAAAAGTAAATGTCTAATTGGTCATTAACATTCAAGTCCTATAGTTCCTCAAGCCATTTCAAGGATCTTCATGGCTCTGGAGCTAGAATATCCATAATCTCCACATATTTTTAAGACCGAACATGTTAAGTTTTCTCCAACCTCCCAGTCCCCCGTAGTGATAGATTATTACCAGGTTGTATTATTGTCTGGTTATTTTTCCTTGGTCCATCAAAAATGTAACTCGATCCCCAAAGTCAGCATTTCACTGAAGCATTTGTTGGTTTGTTTTTGTTTTTTTAGCTTCCCAGTATAAATCCCAGTGCATCAGCCTCTGGAAGTGAGGGCACCTTCTCCAGTGGGGCTGAGGCAGGAACAGCAGGGTTGGGGCAGCTAGAAATGGACACTAATTCTAAACCTGAGGCCACAGATGGAAGAACTGAGGAGTCTGCAAAAACAGAGACATTGACAACCACCAGCCCCATTGAAACAAAATCTAGCAGGCCACTATGTCCAGAAACATCCCCTTCATCAGCTTTGCATTGGCTTGCAGATTTAGCAACACAAAAAGCAAAAGAAGAAACAAAAGGTGAGCAAAAGATGTCCCCTTAATGTCTGAGAACAAAGGAGTGGTGCTTGGTTACCATTCTTGGAGGGAGTTCCTAGTTGTTAGGGAAGACCAGGATCATTCCTCTGCATTTGCCTCTTTGGATCTTTTTTCTTTAAATAGGCATTAACAATGTATAAACCTCCTGAAAGAGATTGTAAAATAGCATACGTGTAGGAGCTGACGGGGATATGGGAATGGGGAGGGAGGACTGGCGGGGTAGGCGTATTTATCTGGTACCCTTTCTGCTATAAATGCTGCATCTTTTTTGAGAGACTATAAAAAATGATCTCCTGATGTAAAGTCTGATTAACATTAATTTCAAATAGGAATTAGTTACTTTATGGAAACTGGTGCTAAAATTAATTTTGGTATTTGGCTTGCAATATAAAGAGCGCATTTCTTAAGCATCTAGAGGCTAAAAGTATGTTAATGGAAGAGGTGTAATATTGTACAGCATATAACTATCCATAGTATGGCCTGTTCACAAAGGCAGCATTACAGTAAGTCACGTTGTACTACCTGATATATATTGCACCAAGGTAGAAATATGAGAATTATAACAATTTTATATTTTGTTCATGATTATTGATAATTGCAATCTCTTGTTTTCATTTTTCAGTTTAATGTTATTGTTTTCCTAGGTCTATAGGCCAATGAACAGTGGTGCTGTTCTTTGTGTGTGTGTGTGTGTGTGTGTGTGTGTGTTCATGTGCATTTCAATCAGGTGTGTGCATGCGCATGATCACAGTAGCCAGGAGATTTTTTTTCCCCCAGCAGCTGGCTGTTGTATTGGTCCGGGTGCTTCCTGGAGTGACACCTTTATGGTGCCCAATAGAAAATCCAGCTGACCTGCCCCCTCCTCCATTCCTTCTTACTGCCATTGATGGTTAGCTGGTGCTCCCTTGAGCACTTGTTGGCAAGTGCTGCAGCAGTCGATCGACTTTATTTGGTTCTCTATTTTTGTAGTTGTTAGTTATCTAGTGTTAGAATAAGTTTCCATTTGGGTTTTTTTCTCTCCCACATGCCTTTGGCACTAATGCATGCCTAAGTCTTAATGCTTCAGAGCCTGTAAAACCTGTGGTAAGTGTATTCCCAGAAGCGAGCCGCACAATTCGTGTTTGAAGTGTTTACGAGAGGATCATTAAAAAGAAAGCTGTGCAATTTGCAAGACCTTTTGAACCTGAAGATTGAAAAAAATCACACCTCAAGGCCTTGTGAATGGAGGCAACACTCCAGTCTTGGTCCAATCCGGCTTCAACTGCTTCTTCCTTCATGTGTACTGTGCTGGCATCATCCTTGCATGCACCGGCACCAAGTAATGATTCCTGTCATTTCACAGGCTTTGTGCGTTTGCACAGTGCTCGTAGGCACTGGTGCCACAGTAGAAAGAGACCAGACAGGGGAAGATCCCCTGAAGCCAGACCTAATGACCAGGCAGCTGTGAGACCTGAGTTCTACCACCGTAGCTCAGTTCCATCATCAATGTCAATTGAGTCCACTTATGCCTGTTCCCTCTAATTTTTTATGCCTATGTTGCAGAATGAATTTTGTTATGTGTACCAATATGCAGATGTGTAATGCATCACCTCCACATTGGTGCACTTAATAAAATTCATTCTGCACATGGATGATCTGTGGCGGAGTGGAGCTGAGGGGTTCAAAGTATGGGAAAGGCTCAAGGTCAGGGATGAGGGCACTTGCTGGAGTTGCAGCTCGGGGGTGGGGTTGCCGATGAGAGAGATGTTTGGGTTACAGGAGGGGGCTTTAAGCTGGGGACAAGGAGTTTGGTGTGCAGAAGTTTGGCATGTGGGTGAGGAGTCTGGGAAGGAGTTAGGATGTAGGAGGGGGCCCAGGGTTTGAGTTCGGCATCTAGGAGGGACATAGGGTGGTGGAGGGATTGGGATATGGTGTGCTTATCTGAGGCAACTTGTATTTGGTGGTGGGGAGCAGGTGGCTCTACATGGTTGGCACTCAGCTGCAGACACAGTGCCCTCAGCTCCAGTTGGCTGCGATTCATGGCTAATGGGAGCTGTAAGGACCGAGCTTCTCAGTGCTCATGGTGATGTGGCTCCAGCCTGGGGGAAGGAATGGCAGCACATGGAGTCATCTTTCCTCCCTCCTGCCAGGAAGGGCTAGCTCAGAATGCAGGCAGCATCCAGAGTCCAGGATAAACTTAACAGTAACAAGTTACTGGGACCAGATGGCAGTCACCCAAGAGTCCTGAAAGAACTCAAATGTGAAACTGCAGAACTATTAACTGTGGTTTGTAACCTCTCCTTTAAATCAGCTTCGGTACCTAATGACCAGAAGATAGCTAATGTGATGCCAATATTTAAAAAGGGCTCTAGAGGTGATCCTGGCAATTACAGATTGGTAAATCTAATGCCAGGACCAGGCAAATTAATTGAAACTATAGTAAAGAACAAAATTGTCAGCTACATGGATGAACATAATTTGTTTGGGGAAAGTCAACTATGTTTCTGTAAAGGGAAATCATGCCATACTAATCTACTAGAGTTCTTTGAGGGGGCCAATAAAAGTGGACAAGGGGGATCCAGTGGTTATATAGTATACTTAGATTTCCAGAAAGCCTTTGACAGGGTCCCTCACAAAAGGCTCTTAAGTAAAGTAAGTTGTCATGGGATAAGAGGGAAGGTCCTTTCATGGATTGATAACTGGTTTAAAAACAGGAAACAAAAGGTAGGAATAAATGGTAAGTTTTCACAGTGGAGAGAGGTAACTATTGGGGTCTCCCAAAGGGTCTGTCCTGGGACCAATCCTATTCAACTTATTTAGAAATGATATAGAGAAAGGAGTAAACAGTGAGGTGGCAAAATTTACAGATGATAACAAACTGCTCAAGAAAGTTAAGAGCAAATTGTGAAGAGCTTCAAAAGCATCACACAAAACTGCATGACCAAGCAACAAAATAGCAGATGAAAGTCAATGTTGATAAATGTAAAAATAATCCCAACTATACATCCAATATGATGGGGACTAATTTGGCTACAGCTACTCAAGAGAGAGATCTTGCAATCATTGTGGATAGTTTTCTGAAAACATCCACTCAGTGTGCAGCGGCAGAAAAAAAAAGGGGGGGGGGGCAAACAATGTTAGGATCATTAAAAAAGGGGTACAGAATAAGACAGAGAATATTTTATTGTGTCTCTATAAAACCATGGTACGCCTACATCTTGAATACTGTGTATAGATGTGGTCACCTTATCTCAAAAAAGATATATTGGCATTGGAAAAGGTTCAGAAAAGGGCAACAGAATAATTAGGCTTTTGGAACTGGTCCCATATGAAGAGAGATTAAAAAGACTTGGACTTTTCAGTTTAGAAAAGAGGAGACTAAGGTGGAATAAAATAGAGGTCTATAAAATCATTACCGGTATGGAAAAAGTGAAAAAGGAAAAGTTATTTACTTATTCTCACAATATAAGAACTAGGGGTCACCAAATGAAATTAATAGGGAGCAGTTTTAAAACAAACACAAAAGGAAATTTTTCTTCACTCAGCTCACAATCAACCTGTGGAACTCCTTGCCAGAGGATGTGGTGAGGCTAGGTCTTTAACAGGGTTCAAAAAAGAGCTAGTTAGATTAATTGAGGTTGTGTCCATCAATGGCTATTAGCAAGGCTCGACAAATACACTCGCCCACGGTGAGTAGATTTTACGAGCTGGCGAGTGCAGGGACGGACTGGCCCGGTGGGCCGTTGTGACGGGCTGGCAGAAGCCAGCACTACAGGTGGCGTGGCCTTATTCAATCCACCGGCCAGTGGAGGAGCAGAGCGCCGCCGGGAAGGGGGAAGCGCGGCAATTCTTGCCACCGGGCTGCCTGCGTGCAGCTCCGACACGAGGAGTCGGGGCACGAGCCAGAGGGTAAGACACCAGGATGCTGGCATGACGTGGCCCCGCCGATTTTAAAGGGCCATGGCAGTTCAGCTGGCTGCGGTGAGTAGCATAGCCAGGCCCTGCCCCACCCCACCGGCTCCAGTTCTGCCATGGCCCCGGCCCCAGCCCTAGCTCCCTCGCTGGCGAGAGACCGCTCCCTGCCAGCCGCCCAGCTCATTGCGCCTACCCCGTGCTCCTTTGTCTCCGTGCTACCCATTCCCTACACCGCCCTTGCACCCCAAGCCCCCTGCTCTCCCTCTTCCCTGCACCCCTCTGGCTCTGTGCTCCCCCTGTGGGTTGGGAGTGAGGGGTGCTTGTCCATAGGGAGGAGCTGGACAGGTCAGGGAAAAGGCTGCTGTGACCCAGCAGAGTGAAAGGGGGAGTTCACTTGAAGCGCCTTTGCCTTTATGGAAAAAAAATGAATGAAAATGCTATTTGCTATTTATAGGGCTAAAATGCCGGGACAAAAATGAAAAGAAACAAAAAAAAACCCATTGCAAAATGCAAACGTGTAAAAGACAACAAAAAAAGGGGAGGGGGGGGCGGCCAAAAAAATGTTTTGCTTGGGGCAGCAAAAAACCTAGAGCTGGCCCTGGGGGAGGGGAAGGAGCTGGGCGGCTGGGCTGTGCTGTGGGGAGGGGAGGGGAGAGGAAAAATATGGGGAAGGGGCCTGTGCTGAGGGGAGGGGAGGAGGTCAGGAGAAGAAGAAAGGGGAAGGTACCAAGGGACAGGGGTGCAGGAAAGACAAATCCAAGGGGGTCAAGTGCAGACAATGAGGAAAAGTGCAGGTGGGAAGGTGTCAGTGGGAGGGGGGGAAACAGGGTGATGCTGGAAGAGGAGAGGATAAGGGCACTGGGGACTAGAGGAGGGAGGGGGAGGTGCTGGGAGAAGGCTTGAAAGGAGGGATGAGCATGAGGAAGGTGCGGATGGAGCAAGGCATGTGTGAGGGCACAGGGGCCTGAGGGGAATGGGGGCAGAGGGTGGTGAGGGGGTGAGTATTGTTGGGGAAATCTCGCTTCCCTGGGGTACAGAGTCCCCAGAAGGGTCCGAGGCTGAAGGTCAAAGCAGTGAGGCAGGAGAGAAATCTACAAGGAAAATTTTATGTATGCATGCATGCAGGCTGACAGCTACTAGAGTGAGAGCAGCAGCAGCCCTGAGAGACAGTTTCAGGGATCCTTTATACAGTATGTTCAGACAGTTTAGTTGTTGAAGAGTAACGGTAGTTCGAATTAGAGAGCCTAATTCGAACTACCTACTCCATGCCGCGTGTAGCCGCAGGCACGGAGTCCGCACTAAGGGGGATTTAAAAATGGCGGCTCCCGGCAAGATGCAAATGAAGCCCGGGATATTTAAATCCCGGGCTTCATTTGCAACTTCGAATGCCTACATTAGCCACCGTAGTTCAAACTAGGGTGGCAGTGTAGACATACCCTGAGAGGTTTCTGTTCACACCAGCTGTGCTAGAAGTAAGTTTTACAGTACAAAGGCACATGAGAACTTGAGTGAGGAGTCTACAAGGCAAACTGACAAAGATAAGAGTTTACATGACAATTTGTGAGAGACTAGGAGTCTCCATGAACTTGAGATATGAGGCATTGTAAGGGTCTTGATTAGATTTAAGATGATTTCTCTCTGTTACAGGGAGAGAGGCCTGGAAAAGTTTTAACCCTTACAGCAGTTTTCTTTTAGAGAGTTTTGATTTCCTCCACAGTCCCCCCTTAGACGCAATTGGAGTTATTTGATTTTTCTCCCACAGTATCAGGGAAAAAGGGGGCAGGGGCAATGAGGGAAGGGAGAGGCACCAGGAGGGTGCAGGTGCCAGGGGATTCTTGTGGTGAAGAAGAAGGCCAGACACCTGCAGGGGAGGGACCAGCACCAGAGGAGAGAGGCAGGACAGGTGTGTAGAGGGAGGTGTTAGGAGAGGCGATTAGGAGGAGTAGCTCACATGATCAGAGTGGGGCTACTGGAGGAGTGGGCTTGGGGGAAGAGAAGGGCTGGTGGAGGGGGGCAGGTCTCAGGAAGGCTGAGGGCAGTGAGAAGGGCAGGAGTCAGGACAGCAGAGGAGGGTGAGGGGTTGGGGGGCAGCAGGCACCAGGGGAGCTGATGGAGCAAGGGGAGGAGACATGGCAGCAGAGGGAAAAGGTAGAGGTTTATAAGATACTTATTAACTTATTAGTAATTTTCTGTTCTTATTCTTATTAGGAATTTATGCTATTTAAAAACACTTTTGGGGGAAGGGTGGCGAGTCCCTTTTTTTGTCTGGCGAGTAGGGTTTTCCATAATTTGTGGAGTCCTGGCTATTAGCCAGGATGGGTAGGAATGGTGTCCCTAGCCTCTGTTTGTCTGGAAATTGGTGACAGAGGAGGGATTATGTGAGGATTACCTGTTGTGTTCCCTTCCTCTGGGACATCTTGTATTGGCCATTGTCCAGGATACTAGGCTAGATGGACCGGAGGTCTGACCCAGTATGGCTGTTCTTATGTTCTTTATTTCTTGGGTTTCCGAGTCTCTTGCTGCAGCCTTTAAAGCCAGTTTACTGAACTGGCCCTGCTGTTGGGTCCGGAGGAGCACACCTGTCCCCCAGCTCTGGCAGCTCCCTACTGCTGGGGCTGGAGGAGCACATGGCTGCGGGAGAGACATGCTCCATTGGCCCCAGATGGCAGTTCTGTGCGGGGTTTATTAGGGAGTTGTGCCTCTGTGCACCTTAGAGGAAACCTTGGTGAAGGGCAATTAAGTCCATTGTTGCTCTCTGCTCACCAGAACCTACATGTGAGCCTCTTCTACTCTTGACAGTGGAGGCTTTTGACATAGCTCAAGAACTTTTTCATAGCATGGTGCCATTCTTCCCTCTCAGATGGGGAAAGCTCCGGACACTGGCTCCTTCCAGGGAAAACCAGCTATGGCTGCTGGTTTCCCCACCCCAATGCACAACTCCCTTGCACTGGACCAGGCAGATGAGCCTGCAGATTCCTGAGCAGTGTTTGCTCCAAGCTATGGGGCAGCACAGCATCCTACATAATTAATTGGCCCGCCCAGTCAGAGGCTCAGGACTACATGCATGGATCTGATTGACTGGACAGCATAGAGGAAACACTGTTCCTGAGTTCCAGGCATTAATACTCTGTACTCCGAAATACAGCTGCTCCATTGTCTTCCTTCACGGATCTTACCGTCTAAGTCTTGACTGCTACTGGAGTTGCCACAGCAGGAGGAAAAGGGCTGCATCTATCTGGAACTTTCATTGTTATCCAGCATTGTGGCCAGCTCAGTGGCCGCTCCCTTGTCCTCCCCACACAGTCACCGTTTTGAACTCTCTCAGCTTTTCACCAAGTCATGGTTGCAGCCAAAGTCCATGTTCCAGGGTATTATCCGTGATCAATGCCAGTCTGCCACAACCTTCAGCAGTGGTGCTGTTGGCAACAACCCTACTTTCACCCTGCACTGACCATGGTGCCATCGCCGGCAATGACTTGGGCACTGATGGCTGCTCTGATATTGCTAACCGCCTTAGCATGTCATTGATTTGGTGCCTAGAGCTTTTTTTGGCACCAACATTTCCCATGCTGCCAGTTATCCTGGTGCAGAAGAGCCCAGCTCCATGTACCCACAACACTGCATCACCACTTGAGCCCTTGGTAATAGAAGGTAGTGAAAAATCGTGAGGCAAAGCATTTAGATGTCTGTCAGGAAGGTCTGTTCCATTGCCAGGTTACAAATCTGCTTATCAGACCAATAGCAGCAGATATTGCTAAAATCATAGAACTGGAAGAGACCTCAGAACGTCATCAAGTCCAGCCCCCTGCTCTAGGCAGGACCAATCCCAACTAAATCAACCCAGCCAGGGCTTTGTCAAGCCGAGACTTAAAAATCTCTAGGAATGGAGACTCCACTACTTCCCTAGGTCACCCATTCCAGTGCCTCACCACTCTCCTAGTGAAATAGTTTTTCCTAATATCCAACCTGTACCTTTCCCACCACAACTTGAGACCATTGCTCCTTGTTCTGCCATCTGTCACTACTGAGAACAGCCTTTCTCTGTCCTCTTTGGAACCTCCCTTCAGGAAGTTGAAGGCTGCTATCAAATCTTCCCTTCTGCAGACTAAACAGACCCAACTCCCTCAGCCTTTCCTCATATGTCATATGCTTCAGCCCCCTAATCATTTTGGTGGCCCTCCGCTGTACCCTCTCCAATGTGTCCACATCCTTTTTGTAGTGGGGGCCCAGAACTGGACACACTACTCCAGATGTGGCCTCACCAAAGCCAAATAAAGGGGAATAATCACATCTCTGGATCTGCTGGCAATGCTCCTCCTAATGCACCCTAATATGCCATTAGCCTTCTTGGCTACAAGGGCACACTGTTGACTCATATCCAACTTCTCATCCACTGTAACCCCCAGGTGCTTTTCTGCAGAATTACTACTTAGCTGGTTGGTCCCCAGCCTGTAACAATGCTTGGGATTCTTCCGTCCCAAGTGCAGGACTCTGCACTTGTCCTTGTTGAACCTCATCAGATTTCTTGTGGCCCAATCCTCCAATTTGTCTAGGTCACTCTAGACCCTGTCCCTGCCCTTCAGCGGATCTACCTCTCACCCTAGCTTAGTGTCATCTGCAAACTGTCTGAGGGTGCAATCCATCCCCTCATCCAGGTCATTTAATAAAGATACTGAACAAAACCGGTCCTAGAACCGAACCTTGGGGCACTCTGCTAGAAACCGACCGCCATCCTGACATCGAGCCGTTGATCACTACCCGCTGGGCCCGGCCTTCTAGCCAGATTTCTATCCATCCTACCGTCCATTTATCCAATCCACATTCCCTTAACTTGCTGGCAAGAATATTGTGGAAGACCATATCAAAAGCCTTGCTAAAGTCAAGGACTATCACATCCACTGACTTTCCCATTTCCACAGAGCCAGTCCCTCATCATAGAAGCTAATCAGATTGGTCGGGCACGACTTGCCCTTTGTGAATCCATGCTGACTATTCTTGATCACTTTCCTCTTGTCCAAGTGCCTCAAAATGGATTCCTTAAGGATCCCTTCCATGATCTTTCCAGGAACCGAGGTAAGACTGACCGGCCTATAGTTCCCTGGATCATCCTTCTTCCCTTTTTTTGAAGATGGGTACTACATTTGCCTTTTTCCAATCATCCGGGATCTCTCCTGATCTCCACGACTTTTCAGAGATAATGGCCAAAGGCTCCTCAATAACATTTGCCAACTCCCTCAGTACATTAAGTCCGGACCCATGGATTTGTGTACGTTTAGCTTTTCTAAATAGTTCCTAACCTGTTATTACCCACCAAGGGCTGTCCATCTTCATCCCATCTTGTGTCACTTAGCGCATTAGTCCGGGAGCCCACCTTGTCCGTGAATACAGAGGCAAAGAAAGCATTGAGTACTTCAGCTTTCCCCACATCATCTGTCACTAGGTTACCTCCTTCATCCAGTAGGGCCCCACACCCTCTCTGATCACTTTCTTCTTGTTAGCATGCCTGTAGAAACCTTTCTTGTTATCCTTCACATCCTTAACCAGTCGCAATTCCATTTGCGCTTTCGCCTTCCTGATAACCCTCCGGCATTCTCGAGCTATACATTTAAATCCCTCCCTGGTCATTTGTCCAAGTTTCCACTTTTTATAAGCTTCCTTTTTGTGCTTAAGTTCACCAAGGATTTCCCCTGTAAGGCAATCCCATCTCCTATCATGTTTGCCTCTCTTGCTACGCATTGGGATGGTTTCTTTCTGTGCCTTCAATAAGGCTTCTTTAAAATACTGCCAGTTGTCCTGGACTCCTTTCCCCTTCATGTTAGCATCCACGGGGATTCTGCTCATCAGGTCTCTGAGGGAGTCAAAAATCTACTTTTCTGAAGTCCAAGGTGTATATTTTACTACTCTCTTTTCTTCCTTTGGTCAGGAATCTGAAATCTACCATCTCATGATCACTGCTTCCGAGGTTGTCACCCACCTCTACTTCCCCTATTAGTTCCTCCCTGTTTGTGAGCAGGTCAAGCTGCGCACGGCCCCTGGTTGGATCCTTCAGCACTTGTACCAAGAAGTTATCCCCAACAATCCTGGATGATTAAAGTCCCTCACGAGAACCAGGGTCTGCAATCTGGAAGCTTATCTCGGTTGTCCGAAGAAAGCCTCATCTACCTCATCCACCTGATTCGGTGGCCTGTAGTAGACACCAACTACAACATCGCTGCTGTTGTTTGCACCTCTAAACTTAACCCATAGACTCTCAACAGGTTTTTCTCCCTCTATGTACTGGAGTTCTGAGCAATCATAGTGCTCTCTTACGTATAGTGCAACTCCTCCTCCTTTTCTCCCCTGCCTGTTCTTCATAAAACACATGCAGTGTGCTGGTAAATTTCACAGAGCTGTTGCTGCACAACTTCTGCCATGAATTTTTGCACTGGTGGAGGAGAGGAGGCTCATCTCCTGGGTATCATTGAAAGTGGCATTGGACACTGCTGATAGCGGCCATACGTGTCATGGCCACTGGCATCGCCATGCTGCAGGGGCACTTGGCTTTAGATCTCAGGCCTACCAAATGAGGTTCAGCAAATTGTTCAGGACCTCCTGTCTGAGGACACAGCTCTCTTCTTGGAAAGACCAATAAAAGGCTGCACAGCCCGAAAGACTCCAGAGGCACCTTTAAATCATTGGGCCTCCATACCCTGTGCAGCACAGATATTTTACACACAGTCTGCCACCAGACTCGTATCATCCTCAGGATTTCCAGGAAGGACCATGGAGCAGAAATAGAAGTGTCAGAAAATGCCCACACTTACCTGGCCAGCCCAACCCCATAAGCAGGCCATTTGAGAGCACAGTCAAGGCCTGTGTCTCGGTCACCCCTTTGGATCCACCCCACCATATCTTCTCGTTCTGACTCTTCTTTCGACTGTGCACAGTCATTGATTACTTCTGCCTGATGAGTATTTTGCACAGTGGAGGACATACTCCATCAAGTTCTGTACCCTCCAGCCGTCGTCCTTCTCCCCTCCTTCCTCCTCCTTCTTCAGACACCCTTCTCACAAACAGCTCCTCATTCAGGAGGTGCAGTTGCTCCTTGCTATAGGGCCGGTGGAGGAAGTTCCTCAGGAGCACAGGGGTCAGGGTTTCTACTCCTGATATCTCCTAATAACAAAAGCCAAAGGAGACCTCCAGCCCATTCTGGACCTGCGGGAACTTTTAACAAGTTTGTAAAGCACCTCAAGTTCCATATGGTCTCCCTAGGTTCCATAATTCCCTCCCTGAATCCAGAAGACTGGTATTCCGCTCTTGACATGAAGGACGTGTACGTCCATATTGTGATGTAGTAGCTCCATAGGAAATTCCTCAGATTTGTGGTGAACAACACCTACTCTCAGTTTGCAGGGTTCAGCCTTTGTACAGCACCTTGGGTGTTCACAAAGTATGTGGCAGTCATTGCCATGTTCCTGTGCAGACACAGGTGTTTCTGTACCTCAATAACTGGCTCATTAAAGGACTGATCCAGGGCTCAGATGGAATCTCACATAAAATTTATCAGAGCTACCTTCGACAACCCAGAGCTCCTCCTCAACGAGGCAAAGTTCCCTCGGTTCCCTGTCCAGAGAATAGAATTTATTGGGGATGTAGTGGAATTGAGTCAAGTGAAGGCAGACCTCCCAGAAGTGAGCTTTCATGCTCAAGCCATTATTATTCAGGATCTCAGACAGTTCTCCCTTACCACAGCATGGATCTTCCTGGGACACATGGTGACATGTACATACATAGTACAGTATGCTAGACTCAGGCCCCTTCAGTAATGGTTGGCATTAGTTATATTGCCCAGCCTGGGATAAACTCGACAGGCCTATAATGCTACCTCCTACAATCCCCGATTCTCTCCTGTAGTGGCCGAATCAGCAGGAAGTTTGCTCAGGAGTCCCCTTTGTGGCACTGCAACCACCTCAAATTTTAGTGATGGATGCATCAGATTTAGGATGGAGAGCAGTGTTCTCTGTAAGCTGGGTGCTTGCGCAGCTGTTCAGGAGACTTTAAAATGCCACCAGTTGATTAGCAAAGTCCCCACAGCTAGATTTTTGTTTCTACATGTTGTGGGTGCGCACAAATGTATTCCACACATGGATGGAGAAGATTAGAGGGAATATTGGTGGGGATTCATCAAGGAAACTTCAGAACTCCAGGTCTCTGGTCCCTAGCTAATCTGGTCCTCCACATATGTCAGGGAAGCTGAGGATAGTATGCCTGGCATGCCAGACTTTCCAACCCACATAACAGGTTGTATATCAGTGTTGATGGACAATACGATGACAATGTTCTATATCAATGAACTGGGGTGGGAGTACATGCTTCTCTCCCCTATGCTGCCAGGAAGCCCTCAGATTCTAAGACTTCTATGCAGAACATTTGATATACTTGCAAGCCTTGTACCTCTCAAGATTACAGAACAAGCTAGTGAAATGCCTCTGCCAGTCTTTTCATATGCATGAGTGGTCTCTTTGCCTGGATGTCACATAATCAGTCTTCCAAAGGTGAGGTCTTCCATGGATGGACCTATTCGCCACGTGATCCAGTAAGAAGTGCCAGCAGTTCTGCTCCTTCCAAAACCAAAGTCCAGGCTCCAGCACAGACTCATTCCTCCTTCACTGAGGAGGTTCTCTCCTGTCTGCCTTGGCACCCATTCCTCTCGTATACAAGGTACGCCTCAAGATTTGGAAGGATCAAACTCAGGTCATTCTAATAGTACCAGCATGGCCCCACCTACTCCCACTTCGATCCCACCTCCACCCTTCCCACATGAGACTATGGTTGCCTACAGCACCTGAACCTCAAGTCGCTGCTCCATAGTTGAACCCATTGGATGTTTCATGCTCCAGCCAGGTTAGCCAAGTCCTCCTTGGCAGCAGGAAACCCTCCATGAGAGCCACCTGTCTTGGCAAGTGGAAGAGATTTTCAGTTTGATCAGCGCAACATGCCTCACTCCCATTGTTCACCTGCATGCCACTGGCTTTTTTATATTGAGAGAACAAAAGCGTTGAGGAAGTCAACAGTTATTCTTAGCAGTGACAGATAGAATGAAAGATCAACCAGTGTTGACTCAGCATAGTTGTCTGTATCCGGGAATGTGGCAAGCTCACACGATACTGGGAATATTATATGCTCACTAGCACATTACACCAGCGTGCAAGCCTTATCCATAGCTTTCCTGGTTCAGCTACCTACTCAGGAGAATCATAGGCTACGTCTACACTGCAGGCTTTTTGTGCAAGAACTGTTTTGCGCAAGAAATTCATGTTGCCTGTCTATACTGCCTTCTTGTGGAAGAGCTCTTGTGCAGAGCAGGACCAATTCCAACTAAATCATCCCAGCCAGAGCTCTGTCAAGCCAAGACTTAAAAACCTTTAGGGATGGAGATTCCACCACCTCCCTAAGAAACCCATTCCAGTACTTCACCACCCTGCTAGTGATCTGGTGCTCTTCTGTCCACACCTTTGCTCCACACTGTGCAACCATACATCAGGCTAGGGATGATGTAGCATTTGGATGGGTAGTGCACCAATCTGTGTAAGATTCCAACCCCACCAACTGAACTTGGACTTGAGTCACCTGATTGGAATGCACAAGAACAAACACTTGAAGATGAAAAAACGGTTACTCACTTTCATGTAATTGTTCTTAGAGATGTGTTGGTCAAGTCCATTCCAATACCCAGCCTCCTTCCTCTTTGTGGGATTAGGCGGCAAGAAGGAACTGAGGAGGGGGCAGATCAGCTAGGTTCTTTATTGGGCGCCATGAATGCGTTACTCAGGGGAAGCCCATACTGACCCTATAGCTAGCTGCTATGGGAAAAATCTTCCAGTTACCATGCATGTACACATGCATACACTTACTTGGAATGGACATGACAAGCACATCTTGAACTACAGTTAGGAGCAGGTGAGTGACCATATTTTCTCTACTGTATTTAACATTGTGAAAAAGAGTCAGTTGGTGAGTGTTTGATTTCAGTCAAGAGTACAGCTCTTTGTATATAAAATACTTCAGATCCAAATAATCTACTGGAACCATCACATTCTTAACTCACCATGATATATTAAGGCTTTTGGTGAGGCACAGATGACACAGAATGCTTAAGTTTACAAAAGAGGTCTCAGTGCCTCATCCAGTATTATACAATATCATTCTTGAGCCTTAACATCCAGGTAAGTATATGGTGCTTTGCCTCAGGATTATAGCCATGTTATATTGGAGGATAATATTTGGACAGTTATCTTCATATAATTTTCCCTTTTGAGGCTCTTTAATGATGTTTGTCTTAACCAGTTGTGATTTATCTTCCTTACAGAAGCTGGATCCCTGAGATCAGTGCTCAGTAAAGAATCCCATTCGCCCTTTGGATTGGATTCCTTCAACTCCAGTACAAAGATTTCTCCATTAACTCCCAAACTGTTTAATAGTCTCTTGTTGGGCCCAGCTGCATCTAGTAACAAAACTGAAGGTTCCAGTCTCAGAGATTTACTACACTCTGGGCCAGGAAAACTGCCCCAGGTCCCACTAGATGCGGGAATCCCTTTTCCTCCAGTCTTTTCTGCAGCTACTGCGGTGAGTAATGTATTTCTTGCCTTTATTCCTGCAAAGGGTATTGTTATAAGGGGAATTCCTTAGGGTCTTTCAGTTTTATCTTCATTCCAACAGAATTCTTCTAGGACACTTGGTAGAAATAAAAGCATTTTTTCAAAAGAGCTGTAAGATTTAAAACAGTTAGTTTTATAGGGCTTCATCTGGTGCAGTCATGAGGAAATTCTATCAGGGAGGATCCCATAAAAACCTGATTTAGAAACTTTTTTCAGAGGTCCTGCTTTAAGTGCATTTTATATCTGGAGTTTGTTGAGGGGGATCAAGCTATGGGACAAACTTTGAGAGGTAATAAGGTAAATCTAGAGTCTGACTGTCGTAAGAAACAATGCACAACTTTCCTCTTTTAAAAAACCTTTCTGTCCTAAGGATGACACACATCTCTCTCTCTCTCTCTCTCTCTCTCTCACTCACTCACCCCCCCCCCTACAAAAACCCCCACAACCAACCATGTTAATGAAGAAAATGCAAACAATCAAAACCACTACCCTAACTGGACTTTTTACCCCTCAAAGAGAAAAAGTGAAATCTACTAGAGAATTAGCTATTGCTATTCATTTTATGTAGAAGGTCCTCAAATACTGCTAATTCAGGTGGTGGCTGACAGCAAAAGTTAATGAGAAACAAAGAGGCTGGTTTAATATTTATAGCTTTGCATCAGTTATGAAAAATGGAATCTTAACACAATAACTTAGACTGTTTGATGGAGAGAAGAATGAAATGTGCTAAAAGAGAGAGACGTTCATTACCATAAAAAACAAGGCCAATATTTGTGAATAGATTTTTAAAAGTCTTTGAAAATATGACACTAAAGAACACATGCAGACTAAGATTATGCAGATAATCCTCAGATGCTTCAAAGCAAAGATGATTGCTTCAAGGCTCAGGAAGCAATGTCCCATACTCGCCCCCTTTTCCTTAACTACTCTCCCTTGTAACTCTGCCAGGAGACTAGGTGCATTATTGTTCCTTCATATACTTCAGAGAATTGGCAATTTTCACTGCTGCTATTCAGGTGCACAGATAGGGCACAGTTACGGTTAAGTGCCTGGTGGTGGTGGTGACATGCAATATCCATATGAATAGGACAATAGTTTCACCTTTTCCATACAAGAATTGAACTAGATTCCCTCTGTCACTTAGCAATAAGTGGCATAACAATCTGCTCCTGAAGACAAGCATTCAAAGCAAGCCAGTGCTGGTCCATGAAATATTCACAAGAGCAGAGCCAAATATGTCCAGAAAAATCTATTGTTGCTTCTGTGAACTCAAACACTTGAAACATTTTGGCTATGTGAAAGTAAATGACGTTCAGCATGGCATAAGAGTGGCCAATATCAAATACCCATTTCTTTATGTAAGATATTGAAGAGGGTTGTACTAGACTTTCCTTTATTAAAATTTAGAACTTTACAGCCTCTTTCAGTTGCACTTGCACCTGCCTTTCCTCAAAATTTTCCCATTGAATTGATAGTGAGTCCAAGTGGCTTGGAGTGCAGTCAGCAGGATTCTAGTTAACAAGGTTACAGTTTGTTGCAGGTTGAGCACTTTTAATACAAATATACCCATCATTGCTAATCCAGCCCTTCTGGAAGGCCTGATTGTTACAAAGCTTCAAAACACCCATTTTTCTCCCCACCCTCTAGTCACCTCCCTAAGCATGTCATCTCAGTGCACTGTTAAAAGATGGTCCTCCTCTATGGCTTGTTCCCATTAAAACTGGACATATAATAGTTGGGGAAAAATACATATGTACTTGCATACAATAAACCTGTCAAAGAAGGAAATAAGTTTTGCTTGACATGTTTTATTTTTTGACAAATTCATGCTGGCTGTTACTCCTTACCAGTGCTTTTTTTGTGACTGGGCAGTTAGATGTAGCCTTGTAGTTTTTGTTGCTCACCTGTACTTTCTCCAGTTTGTCTATACCTTCTTGAAGTTTGGTCATCCAGAGCTGGATACAGCGATCTGGTGGAGGCTCAGTGCAGGGTAGAACGGAAGAATTGCTTCTTGTGTCTCGCTTGCAACTCTCCTGATCGTATATCCTAGAATTACCACTTTTTTTGCAACAGTAAATAAGAATTTAAGAATAGCCATAATGGGTCAAACCAGTGGTCCATCTAACTCAATATTCTGTCATCTGACAGCATTTAGTTCTCAGATGCTTCAAAAGGAATGAATAGAACACAGCAATTATCAAATGATCCATCCTCTATCCTCCACTCCCAACTTCTGGTAGTCAGAGGCTTAGGGACACTTGGGCATGGGTTCTCATCAATTAATTTGCCTAATTCCTGATGTCTATTAATTTCATTGAATGAACTTGGTTCTTTGTGTGAAAGGGTAATAATAGTTCCCTAATTGACTACTGTACACTACTCATGATTTTATGAGCCTCTGTCAATATCACCAGTTAGTCATCTCTTTTCTAAGATGAACATTCCCATTTCTCATGATCTTTTCTCATAGATTAGTTGTTCCATACCCCCATATCATTTTTGTTGTCCTCCTTTTGACCTTTCCAATTCAAATATATTCTGAAATGACTTGACCAGAACTGCATATAGTATTCAGGATGTTGATGAACCATGGATTGATATCATAGGATTATAATATTTTCTGTTTTATCATCTATCTCTTTCCCAGTGGTTCCTAACTTTAGCTTTTTTGACTGCCGCTATCAATTTTCAGAGAGATCCATAATGAATCAAAAATTTTCTTTTTGAGTGAGACCCCACCACTTTGTATGCATGGTTGTGATTGTATTCCAATATGCATTGCTTCACACCTACGAACACTGGATTTCATCTGCCATTTTCTTGCCTAGTCACCCAGGTTAATGAAACCCCTTTGTTACTGTTTGTAATTAGCCTTAGACTAGGGATGTTAAAATGCAGGTATTTAACTAATCGAGTAGTTGATAGAATTTTTATCGACTACTCAATTAGTCATTAGGCAGACTGGCTCAGTTCCAGCTCGCGCTGGGTGCAGGACCAAGTCTTGTTGCGTCTCTCCAATTTGGGACCCCCACGTACAGGGACTGCTGCCACAAAAACAGCCCCTGCTTGCAGCTGGGTCACTGCACACAGGGGCTGCTTTGTGGCAGCAACTCCTGCCCTCTCCCGCTGATAGAGGCAGCAGTGGCGGGGGGGGACAGGTGGTTCCACAAAGATGGTGCCGGGGGGAACCGTCTTTTAAGCTGGCTTCCCCCAGCACCAGCTCCTGCTCTTCTCCCCTCCCTCTTGCTGCCTCTGACAGAGGCAGCAAAGGGGCAGGGAATGCAAGTCGTCAACTACTCCTTTACATCCCTACTTTGGACCTCACTATCTTAGATAGTTTAGTATTATCTGCTATCTTTGCCACCTCACTGTTCACCTCCTTTTCCACATCATTTGTGAATATGTTTAACAGTATAGGTCCCATTATAGATCTTTTTAAACCCTGCTATTTGCCTCTGTCAGTTATGAAAATTGAACATTTATTCCTGCCCTTTGTTTCCTGTCTTTTACCCAGTTATTGGTCTCTGAGAGGACCTTTCCTCTTATCCATGTCTGCTCACTTGGCTTAAGAATCTTTGGTTAGGAACCTTATCAAAGACTTTCTGAAAGTTGACATACACTATAAGACTAGATTGGTGAGGCATGATTTCTGTTTACAAGAACTCTGTGTACTATATTAGCTATATGACTGATAATTCTTGATTTGCTATATTTTACCCAGTTTGCCTAGTACTGAAGTTATGCTTATTGTAGTAGCCTGAGCTATGAGGCATGGTATGAAGCCTGAACTAATGTACTAAGCAGTCCGTGATGATATAAAGTAAAGTTAGCAGAAATCAGGCCTGGTTACATAACACAATTGCTTACAAGTTCACAGAGTCTGGCAAGAATAGGGTTGGTATTGCAAATCCACAATCATTCCTAAGAAATACAAGGCACAGGACACTAATGTAAACACATTCCAGGAGGGATGTTAAATTTTCCAGACCTCACATAATTTTCTGAGTGCTATTTTGAAACTTTATCCAAATTTTCAAAGTCCTCTTTGAAGTTGGACAACAGAACTAGATAATAGTATTCAAGTAATGGTCTCTCTAATGCAGTGTTTGTTAAACTGTGTTCCATGGCGCACTGGTGTGCTGTGGAGAACAGAGTTCAAAATGGCTGCCCTTAAAGGGGCAGGCAACTTTTTTTTCTCAATAACTCTCCCCTTCCACACACACTTTTTTTTCCTCAACCAAAAATATCCTTGGTGTTCCTCATTTAAAAAAAAATTATTTGGTGTTCCTCAGTCTTAAAAAGTTTAAGAAACACTGCTCTAATGCTATATTCAGAAATAATGCTGACTTCCTACCCCTACTTGTTTTTTCCCGGATAGCGCATATTAGTATCACATTCGATTTCTTAGCTGAGCTGTGCAGAGAAGAAGAAACAACAAAAGCAAGAAATCAAAGTTTTATACTTTGTGTGTTTTAAAAATGAAAATTGTTAGTGAATAAGTTCAGGAGAAAATGAATGTTTCATAACTTTAAATAATAAAATGGGGCTGAGGTTTGACTTGAAGTACAGGTGTTACTCATCTTAATTGGTAGGCTTACAACTTAGGGTCAGCAAATTTTCCAACCCTTACCTATATGGGACAGTGTATAGCACTCCTGCTATGCTGACTTGTTCACAGATTTTTCTGCTAACAGAATTTCTTTGGCTGAAAGACAAGAGGCTGTTACACCAAAGAGATGTTATTCTTACATAAGTTATCTAAGAATAAACTTGTCCTGTGGATTTGTGTTTTCTAGGGGGCCAAGAGCAAAACCAGCCTGCCCAACTTCCTAGATCATATAATTGCTTCTGTGGTGGAGAATAAGAAGACATCTGATGCTGCAAAACGACCAAGTAACTTAGCTGATACACAGAGAGAGGTGAAGGAAATGGTAATGGGATTAAATGTGTTGGATCCACATACCTCCCATTCCTGGCTCTGTGATGGAAGGCTCTTGTGTCTTCATGACCCCAGCAACAAAAACAACTGGAAGATCTTCAGGGAGTGTTGGAAACAAGGCCAGGTAAGAGAAAATAAATAGTCAGGTTTACTCATTTCAGACCCTAGTGCAGGTATTTCGAAAGTAGTATTGGACTTATAGTCTGTAAGCTGCTTTAAGCTCTTCTGTTCCTGTTCTTGCAAGTCAGTGGCTGTGTGCAATTTTGTGTAAAGTATGAGGAAGGGTACAAAATAGAGCTAAATTTCATGACATTCCATATGATTATCTGAGAGGAATGTTCCTAATTGCAGCAGCAGATGCCATTAGGTTAGAAGCATAGACTTAACTAATTGAATATACATTGCTTTCTCAGATGCATTTGGGATGGGGAGGATGTGGAACTGTACTAACCTCCAACAACAGCTGCACATTGTCTGAAACTGAAATGTGATTTGCTGGCTTAGACTCTTAATAGCTTTTTTGCTTGAGAGGAAGAATTAGATTTATATGTAAACAAGAGCTGATTTCCCATGTCTGCCTGCCTTTGTGGTGTGGCCAAGAATTTCCTAGTACTTGAGAATGAGAGATTTGGCTGGATATGTAATAAATTCGGCAAATTGTGGAATGAGCACGTGCCTTTCTTTCCTCAGCCTGTGCTGGTTTCTGGAGTTCATAGGAAGTTGAAGTCGGAGCTCTGGAAGCCAGAGGCCTTCAGCCTGGAATTTGGAGACCAAGATGTTGATCTGGTGAACTGCAGGAATTGTGCCATAATTTCAGATGTGAAAGTGCGTGACTTCTGGGATGGCTTTGAAATCATTTCCAGTAAGTGCAGGTTTGCCAGAGTACCACATTTTCATTATCTTACATCTCCCTCACATTCCCCTGCCCAGTCGATGTCTAACAGATGGGCTATCAGACACAGAATTCAGGCTTACCACAGCACGTACTGAGGGGGAAATCTCGCTCCCCTGGGGTACAGAGCCCCCAGAAGGGTCCGAGGCTGGAGGTCAAATCAGTGAGGCAGGAAAGAAACCTAGAAGAGAAAACTTTATGATGCATGCATGCAGGCTGTCACTTCCAAGAGTGAAGCAGCCCTGACACACAGATTCAGGGAATCTTTATACAGTATGCTTAGACAGTTCAGTTGTGGATTGTTCTTCTTTAACATATCAAAGTCTCAGCAGAAGTACTCTGAGACTTCTGTTCACCCCAGGAGTGCTAGAAGTAAGTTTTTACAGTACACAAAGCCACATGAGAACTTGAGTGGAGAAGTCTACAAGGCAAACTGTGACAAAGATAAGAGTTTACATGATAATTTGTGACAGACTAGGAGTATCCATGAATTTGAGAGAGTCATTTGTAAGGGTCTTTGATTAGAGTTAATTTGATTCTCTCTGTTACAGGAAGAGAGGCCTGGAAAACTTTTTAACCCTTACAGCAGTTTTCTTTACAGAGTTTTGATTTTTGCACAGTCCCCCCTTTAGACACAATTGGAGTTATTGGATTTTCCCCACAGTACTGATGCACCTAACAAAGTGGTTCAGTATCACAGGTCGTCAGTACACTACTTTTCCTGCTTAGAGATCGGGGGGATATCTTTCAATTTCTCTCACAAAGCATTTGTCTTTATCACTTTCTTCTGTGTAGTTATAATTGCTTCTGTGGAAAAATATGTTGAAGTTAGTTTTACCCTTCACACTGATGAAGAATCTCATTGGCTCCATTTTTGCTTTCCCTTGTAATAAGTTCCTAAAATTTTGGGTCTTCCACATTTCATTCTTAAGACTGGTACTTCAGAGCTCTGTAGGTAGTGGTCAAGGCATATTGGTGGAGGACAAGTGTTGGCAGTGTATCTCTGCTAGAATACCTCCTTCAGATGTGGGAAGTTTGGCAACAGGAAGGAATTTTCAGTATAATCTGGGTCCAGAGATGATTTTTAGGTGAACTACGATATGTTGGCAGCAAACTATAGAGAAGGAATAGTGTTGGCAGAAGAAATGTGCTCTCAGACATCTTTCGCCTGCCAATGGTCATGCATTCACATCACAGATCTCACTCAGTATCCTTGGGGAATTCTAAAATGGCCTGTTCTATGAATATGCGAGGTTTGCATTCCACTGGTGTTAAGCATATTGGTTGCGATCTTTGAATAAGAGTGTCAGCCAGATATATGGTTGTCTAAGAAGCACATTATTTTTTGCATTGGACAGCATGAAAGCAGTCCAAGTTGGCAAAAGTGATATAGGGTGGGATTTTCAAAGTCACTTAACGTGGATTTAAATCTACTACTGTTGAAGTCAATAGTAAAACTCTTTGAACTCAGCAGAAGTGAGAATAAGGCTGAATGATTAAGAAAACACCACCTTTCAGGCCCAGAAAAGCCCTGCAGGATGAGAGTTAGCAGATTAGAGGGGTCCCTCAGCCTCTGCTTGGGGGTATGTGTTTCTCCCCCTCCTTTTGATTAGTCAAAACCTATTTTTTGTTTTTGTTTGTGTATTTTAGTAGTGCCTAAGAACCTAAACTGAGGTCAAAGTCCAATGTATGCTGGGCAATATACAAGCCTCTGCCTGAAAGTTTACAATCCTAAATAAATAAGACCAAGGGTAGTAGAAAAGTAACATGCTGAGTAAAATTTGTCTCTTGCAGAGCGTCTGAGGTCAGATGATGGGCAACCAATGGTACTGAAACTAAAGGACTGGCCACCAGGGGAGGATTTCAGAGACATGATGCCTACGAGGTAAATGATCTGAACAGCAGTGCCTGTAGGATCCTGTGATAAACTTGCTTATTCAGAAACATAGTTCTTTTGGTGCTTTTGCCCTATACCTATACTCTCTGATGTTCCCCTTTAGGTTTGAGGATTTGATGGAGAACCTCCCTCTCCCGGAGTATACCAAGAGGGATGGTAGACTGAATTTGGCCTCCAGACTGCCAAGTTACTTTGTACGGCCTGATCTGGGTCCCAAAATGTACAACGCATATGGTATGTGTGAAAAGGTCTGGAGATGGCCCTTTTTGACTATTCTTTACCATATTGTCTTTATCTTTTGATCTGTTGCCAGTGAACAACTGGAACAGACAGAAGCTTCCTCCTGCATTGAAGTATCCTGCTATGCATTAGCTTATATCATAGTGTTGGTCAAATAAGACACTTGTGCCTTTTAATTTATTTTCTTTCTCCATAAGATGCCATATATATTTTTTGCTCTTTAAAAATGTGCGTAAATGTAGCATTACAAAAGTAATTACTATTAATATTCACAAAAATAATACATAGCTTTATATTCAAAGACTGCTTAATGCACTGGGAGGATCTGATAACTTCAGTATTGGGCAACTCCCTACTTACAGGGAATAGTCTCATTGATTTAAATAGAAATACAGATATGCTTAAAATTAAGCTTATTAAGTGTTTCCAATATCAAAGTCTAGAACTGTGTATTTATCAAACTTTTTTTCTTAATGGTATAAAATCATCTCCCCAAAACAACATCTTCACTGTTAATAATGAACAGTTATTTAGGCCTTCAATACATTAAATAAATTGTTTAAAACTTTGTTAGTATCCAAAGTGTTTAAAATTAGCATGAAATTAGACTCCTTATATTTAGACAGAAAAAGATGGACTTTTTAAAGCCATCTATGTGATTTAGAAGCCTAAGTCCCACTTCAACCTACAAACAGTGATGGAGAAATATAGTTTAATGAAATAACTTTTCTTTTTGCTTATGCAAGTTCAGTATATCAGAAGTATATCCTTCGGAACTCAAGTGAATACCATGTGGGACTGGTGACTTATTACACAGGACGAATGTTACTGTTACCACAGTATGAATGCTAATGAGGCTCTGGGTTTGTTTTAGCATACATGTGAAACTTCTGATGAGTAAAAAAAAACAACACTTTGCTATATGAAATCTTGCTAACAAATACAAAACCTTCACTTTAGCAATTTAGTATTATAAAGTGAGAGGAAATAACTAGAAACCTGTAAATACAATCAGATTTTGAACTTTTTTATAAAAAAGTCACTTTTTAAAAAAGCATTATTTTATCTGCCTGCAAAACTAAAGCTGGTTCTTCAAACCTAGCATATATCCCCACCCTCACAAAGTAGACATGTAGAAGGAAAATACAGGCATAACTCCAAAAGTAAACTGCAAAGGTTTTGCTAAAAGTTTAACTTTGTAAGATAAAGAAGGTGTTGGGTTCTTTCATAGTCAGAGTAGGGATGTGACCATGTAACAATATACATGATTAACCAATGAGCCTATCCTATCTTTGTCCCCATCCTCCACTGCTGCACAGGGGGAGGGAGACTAGTGGGAGTGCCCCCACCAAGTATAACTGCTGAAATTTTCAGCCGTTACATGTTTACTTGAATAAACGCATTTTAACATCCCTAAGTCAGGGTTACTAACCATCAAAAGGAACACTAGGCCTAGGGATACAGTAGTTTCTCAATAATTTGAAGGCTTTTAATCAGGATTGGATGTTTTCTGAAACATATACACTGTTATTTCCAATCATTGTTTATGGTGCTTGGTGTTACTCAAACAGTGGAATTAACACGATTGGTAGTGGGGATAATAGAGTAGTTGATGAACAAAAGCGTACAGGTTAATGCTTTAGACTATATGCATTTTTCTCCTTTCCCCACCTCACCCCATCCTGCCAGTACGTTTTTTAACAGACTGGCCAGCAGCCTGCTCAGTCCTGGCTCGCACTGGATCTAGGACCTAACCCCGCTGCAGCTCTGCGCTATATGGATACCAAGGTGTTAGTAGAGAGCATATTACACTTTTTTAGTGTCTTATTTTTTAAAAATGAAAAAGTGAAAAAACATCCAAATGAAGTTTCCCAATAAGTTGAATATGAGTCAACAGTGTGATGCTGTTGCAAAAAAAGCAAATATGATTCTAGGTTGTATCAACAGGTGTGTTGTAAGCAAAACTCGTGAAGTCATTCTGCCGCTCTACTCTGCACTAGTTAGGCCTCAGCTGGAGTACTGTGTCCAGTTCTGGGCGCCACATTTCAAGAAAAATGTGGAGAAATTGGAAAGGGTACAGAGAAGAGCGACAAGAATGATTAAAGATTTAGAGAACATGACCTATGAAGCCAGGCTTCATGAACTGGGCTTGTTTAGTTTGGAAAAAAGAAGAATAAGGGGGGACATGATAGCGGTTTTCAAATATCTAAAAGGGTGTCACAAGGAGGAAGGAGAAAATTTGTTCCTCTTGGTTACTGAGGACAGGACAAGGAGTAATGGGCTTAAAGTGCAGCAGGGGAGGTTTAGATTGGACATTAGGAAAAAATTCCTAACTGTCAGGGTGGTCAAATATTGGAATAAATTGCCAAGGGAGGTGGTGGAATCTCCCTCTCTGGAGATATTTAAGATAGACATCTGTCAGGGATGGTGTAGACGGAGCTTGGTCCTGCCTTGAGGGCGGGGGGCTGGACTCAATGACCTCTCGAGGTCCCTTCCAGTCCTATTATTCTATGATTCTATGAATAAATGAGTACTTCCTGTTTCCTCAGCCTAATTGTGGGTCCCAGCAAAATAACAAACGACTAATTATTCACCATGAACTCACTATGAAGGTAGCATGAATTCAGAAAATGCTTATTAAAATTCTTTCTTTATGTTCAGACATATACTTGACAGTTGTTCTGTGTTAGCTCAGAAGCTTGTGTCTTTTGCCAATAGAACTTGATCCAATAAAAGATAGTACCTCACCCTCCTTGACTCTCTACTATCCAGGTACCAAAATGGCTCCAGTACCACAACATACATATGCTTTCTTTACAGTTTAAAGCAGGAAAAAAACTTGAGATGTATTTCAATTCTATAAATACATGGCTATCACCGTTGAATTTTAATGCATAACATAAAAATAAATCCTATTTCTGGAAAGAAAATCCTCTTTTTCTGGTCCTGAGTTGGCATGGCCTTCATATCTAAAGATTTTAGACACACAGATTTGAATATCCTGACAATAATTCAACTGTAAAAAGACAGCTGAATAAAATGCCCTGAATTTAAAAGGTGCTGAGCAATTGTAGTTCCTGTTCACATCAGTGGTATTGATGCATGCACAGCATTCCTTGAAAATCAGTCACTTCTATTTAGGCTTTGAAATCAATATTTAGTGCCTAACTACAGACACTCAGTTTTGAAAATGTTGGCCTTGGTCTTCCTAATTAGAAAATAATTAATTTAGATCTTCCAGATTTACTTCTGCTCAATATAAAATAGTTCAGCCTTTAAAATATGTTCCCTATTATAGATTTATTTTCAAAATTGATTGTGTTGGTCACATTTGATGTACAATATGGTTTCTTTCTTCTGATTCTAAAAATCACAATATTAGATGATTGTAGAAGTCAGCCCAGGGAAATGTTCTATTGCCTGGTGCACCAGTAGGTGAGGCTGGAAGCCTGAAAATTTTCTTCTTTGCTGGAGGACTACAGTTCGGCTTTGGCAAGTTCTGAGTACTATGAATTCTAGTTCCATATTACAATTTACATAGTATGATAGAAGAATGTATCTTGTTATATTTTCCGAAGCCTTGTTTCATAGGCAGCATTATATTTGCTTTAAATTGCTGCAGCTCATTGAGTCTTTGTAGTTAAATGCACTTGTCTAATTATAACTAGAAATATTTTCTGGAGAAGCTCATGTGCCCCTTCCAGTTTTAAAATCCACTGAGAAAAGATGTCTGTTATAGGATTGCCAGGTGTTCAATTTTGAACCGGACAGACTAGTATTTGAGCTTTCTGTTTGGGAAACAAATTGAGAAAATAGAAATGTCTGATATTTTCTAAATAAGATGTAATGTAGATTGTGATGTAATGTCAAGTGTGTCGGGTATTTTTGTTAAAACCATCTGGCAACCCTAGTCTGTTAGCCTCCTGTCTTTAGCTAGCATTAATGTCTCACTAGACTAGCTGCTGTACAGAGTAAGGCAAGATCTATACTATTGTTATAACCAGGGCTCGATGATCACGGTAAAAACCATTCACCAGCCCCGCACCATGCATGCGGGAGACCTGCACTGCGCATGCGCAGACAGCCGGTGAACAGGGCGCCCGGCTGAAATCTACTCGCCACGGGCGAGTAGATAAGCATATTTGTTGAGCCCTGGTTATAACTATATGGCTAGGGAGTATGAAGAATCCATAAATCTGAGCAACATAGTTATACCCAGGCCCTATCTGGGGGGAAGAAAAGGAAGGGGGACAGGGCGGCCATTTGGCCCGGGCCTCAGGAAACAAAGGGGCCTCAAATTTTGACATTTTTCTACCAAGTCATTTCCATTTATTATATACCTTGCAGTTATAACAGAGACAACAAAAGAAGCTATATATACGCCTGCAAAAAACTGATTTAAATCATCGTGGGACCTCAGGCCTTCGACAATTTTTTTGATACATCCGAGTTTTCATCTGCGTGACTGGAGTAGTTTCTGTGATTAGTGATTCTATATTATGAAGTGCTGTTTGCATAGTTTAGAAAAGTCCTAATTAATTTTGTTACTGTAAAGTGATTTTGTACGGTCTGAGGGTGAGTTTAGTCTTTAAATTAGATATTTATCTCTGCATAGGAAATTTTCATAGTCCTGTTTTTTCTTATGTTTCTTCGTATACAGTAACTATATCAGGCTCAGCTGTAAGCTACCTGTAGTTTTTCAGGGAAGGGAGTCAGGATTTACTGCTGAGGTGTCCTCACAGGTCTCTGGCTCCATTGATGATGATAACCAGAAGGCTGCTTGTGTGCGTGCTCAGTGATGTGTCATGTCGACTTGTGCACTTAGTCTCCACAGCAGATCCCAAGAGAGCCCTCAAGGACCACAAGCCAGATAAGCATTGAAGGTGCCAGGCCCGTTGTAGAGCAAAGTACAGTAAGAGTTGTCAGTAGACTCTACTGAACCACTATGCGTATGTACTTGCCACAATGGAATGACTCAATCAGTGGGAGGTCCCACTGTCCCCTAGGTTATTCAAAGGCTGTCTCCTCCCCGGTTCTCCCCCCACTCCCCCCCCCCCCCAAGACACCACCTTATATACAGGTACAAGAAGTCACACCTCACTGCTGATGTTGTCAGACTGCCACCCTCTGACGCTACTTAGATACCACTCATCACCCTGTACCTCATGGTTTGATTAGATCATCTCTCTCCATCATGCTGTCCTGAACCCGAGTCTGTATCTGTGAGGAGTGGGTACCAAGGTCTTTTTTAATGAGCTAGTGATATCGTGTGCTTTCTACTTAGGACCAGTAGCAATTATTGTTCTGCACCTGGGTCTATTACCAATTATGGTTTTGCACTCTCAGCCATGTTTGTCCAAGTTCTGTGAGCTGGGGCCTGCCTCTTGTTCGCAGCTTAGCTTTGCTTTATATTAGCAATCTTTTGTCCATTGTTAGCTAGGCCTCAGACCAGGCCTGTGCTGCATTGGCTTATGTTTTAGACCTTCATCTTACTATACTACCTCTTCATTCAGTTTTAGATGTCACTTTTAAAGGCTTTTTTGTGATAAACTTTTCAAGTCTGCATTGGCCAAACCTATGACAATGGATTCAATATGGCAGGTAAGTACAATGGAGTACAAGCAGTCCTCCTTGAGGAAAATCCAAACTATATTTTCTCCAGTAGTGGCAACCACACACTAAATCTTGTCAGCGTTGATTGTGCTGAATCATGCATGGAAGCCATCATATCATCTGCTTGTTTCCCTTTATGGCATGTCAACAATGACATGGTTACCATGAATTGATGGCATTAAACAGCAGTTGCACAGCATTTGGACTCTGTGAGAGAGGCTTTAAATAAGCTTGACTCTCTTATACTCACAGTACAGGCTTGCACTGAGCTTAAGTCAATTTAGAAGTATACATGCAAATTTGCATGCATTTTAATGTCATCCATGTGGATGAAACTGCTAAAAATGACCACGAAACTAAGTCATATAACTGAAGCATGCAGTGCCACTTTAGATGTTGAGAGGGATAACACTGAATGATTTGTTAAAGATATTCAAAGGATTTGTGATCAGTGGGATGCAATCCCTTTCTGAATCCAAATCAGTAGTACAGGGTATTGACATTTCATCTTGAGTTTTCCACCAATTGCAGCTTAATATCTCAATCTGATGCAGAAAGGCACTATTGAGTCAATGTTTTTTGTTTGTTTATTAACTCCATCAAATCTGGTCTTACATGTCTATTTGAGTTACTGCAACAAATTTGTACCCTTTTTTGGTTTCCCTTGGGAGTTCAGAGAACTAAGTGATGAAGATCTATATTCAGCAGCTGAACAGTTTGAACTAAGGTACAACAATGAAATTTCAAGAGATCTCTGTGACTAGATTGTCTTCCTGAAATGTATATATTCCACCAACTTTAAATCAGACTGCAAGCCAAAAGAACTATTTCAAGAAATATTCGATCTTGGCCTGTCAACTGTATTTCCTAATATCACAATTACACTACATATTTTTGTCAGTCTCCCTGTATCTGTGGCTTCGGGTGAATGCGCATTCAACGTGTTAAAACAAGTAAAGAACTATCATCATTCTACAATGGGACGAGCATTTGAATGGCTCACAGTGCCTAACATTAACAGTGATGTTGCATGTAAATTAAATGTTTCTTCAATTATAAACACAACAAAGCCATAAAACTCAAAATTAAAACTGCATTTTAACATACATGCTATTGGTATAATGACTTAATTGTTAATAAATAAATGTTTCAAGTGTTCATTTTCATATATTCTTTTGGTTTTAATATGACCCTATAGATGAGAAGTTAGATACATCTGGGGCTGGACTGGGGACTCTAAACTCAAAGGCTACGTCTAGACTGGCATGATTTTCCGCAAATGCTTCTAACGGAAAAGTTTTTCCGTTAAAAGCATTTGCGGAAAAGAGTGTCTAGATTGGCACTGACGCTTTTCCACAAAAGCACTTTTTGCGGTAAAGCGTCCGTGCCAATCTAGACGCGGTTTTGCACAAGAAAGTCCCGATCGCCATTTTCGCGATCGGGGCTTTTTTGCACAAAACAATACCGCATTGTCTACACTGGCCCTCTTGCGCAAAAGCATTTGCGCAAGAGGGCTTTTGCCCGAATGGGAGCAGCATAGCATTTCTGCAAGAACACTGACAATCTTACATGAGATCGTCAGTGTTCTTGCGGAAATTCAAGCGGCCAGTGTAGACAGCTGGCAAGTTTTTCCAGTCTAGATGAAGCCAAAGTGGTCTGGGCTTCTGTCATTCTCTGATAGGGCCTGGTTATACCAGCCTAATCACCGTATAGACAGTACTATGTCAACTGGAGAGCTTCTCCTGCTGTCATAGCTACTGTCTGTCATGGACATGGATTAATTACCCCAGGAAAAGCTGTCCTATAGACGTAATAGCATCTTCACCAAAGCGCTACAGTAGTGCAGCTGAGCAGTTCTTGAAGATGCCCTAAGAAAATCCTTTCTCAAGAGTTTACAGTTTAAATAGACAGAAGACACAGTAGTGTGGAGAAGATAAACAAGCAGAGTAACACCATGATGATCTGCATTGGCTCAATTTAATTTTCTTTTTTATATTTTTGGATATTTGGGGGGGGGGGATTTCCTGAATGAGGATAAAGAAAAAAGAAGGGGAAACTACAAAGAGGAAGATTAGGGCACAAAGAAGGAAAGAAGAGATGAAAAGGGGAATGGAAATGCAAGTACCAATAAAGCAGCGTGGGAGAGAATTTTTGCTATGAGCACTGTGAAAGCAAATCTCCTAGCTACAGGTGGGGACAAATGACTTGTACATATGCAAAGTTCCGTGGCACAAATTCAAACTTTTATCTTTAAAGAGTTAATTATCCCTCTTATAAACAGGGACAGACTAAATTTCTAATATGATGTTTTTGAACTAAACTTTTAACTAGCTTTAATAAATTTGATTTTTTTTTCATGTGGGAAGCATTCTTACCCTTCCAAATCAAAAATGTTTTTGTAAGAATTGGATCTTGGTTGTTTTACAATATTTGTCTTTTTACTCCCTTCTTTTCTTCATAGGGTTAATAACTGCAGAAGACAGACGAGTTGGTACAACAAATCTCCACTTAGATGTGTCTGATGCTGTTAATGTCATGGTGTATGTTGGCATCCCTATTGGGGAAGGAGCCCATGATGATGGTAATGTTTTAGATAATAGTCTTTGGACGTTTGGGGTTTGGAAGGAAGCCTTTCATGGATTATTCAAAAGGCTTTGTCAGCTATAACAACTGCCTCGATTATTTGAGCTGTGTCTCAGTAGACATTCAGAGGCAGAGACAGAAGTCACTAGTCATTAATGCTTTTTCAAGGATATTACTATGAAAATAATGGTGGTGATATAAATCTTGTGCGGAGGGGGCGGGGTAGGACACAAAGGATATTTTAGTCTCAAACTAGAGATTTCTTATGACTAAGTTATCTGTCTTCCTTCCAGTTAGCTATTGACTGGCATATGATCAAAGTTTGTTATGCCAACTTCTGCATGTTAAATTTAGGAGCTGTAAATTCATGCAACCTTGTTCAGCTTTTGTGTGGACCCTCCTTTTAGAAGTACTGAAAACAATTGATGAGGGAGATGCTGATGATGTGACAAAGCAGCGAATTCATGAAGGGAAAGAGAAGCCTGGAGCACTGTGGCACATCTATGCTGCCAAGGATGCTGAGAAGATCCGGGAACTTCTCCGAAAGGTAAGAGAGCAGTTGGAGGAGCATATGGGCTAATAGGGTCCAGGAAAGTTTCACAGTGTAGGTGTTGAGATTTAAGTTGAGTCTGCTGTAGTTGATGCTCATGAGCAGAAATATAAATGCGCCTACAGAAATCCCAGATGTTTCTCTCTTCAGTGAATGTGGTTTGAGAATGACATGTACTATATTCACTGACAAACTACTGTCCTGCTGCCTGGATATGGTTTATAAATCTGTATGGGCACCATGTCACAATTTGAGAAAACTGGGAATGAGTTTATGCCCAAGCATAGAGGAAGCGTAAACGTTCACCATAGGCTAACACCTCAGGAGTGGATATGGATGGGGGAGGTGGGAAGGATAGCTCAGTGGTTTGAGCATTGGCTTGCTAAACCCCGGGTTTTGAGTGCAATCCTTGAGGGAGCCATTTAGGGATCTGGGGCAAATCTGTCAGGGATGGTACTTGGTCCTGCCATGAGGGCAGAGGACTGGACTCACTGACCTCTCAAGGTCCCTTCCAGTTCTATGAGATAGGTATATATATCCATATATTCTATTCTATTACTAATACAGATACCTTGACCTTAAAAGTGTTTATGGTCTGAGCTGGTAGTGTCTCATATTGAAGTAGCTTAAGAACCTGTATGTTCTCAGTATGTTGTTGCAGAGTACTTTGAGAAGTATTGCCACCAAATTGCAAAATCTTTGTACAAATGTTTTTGTATCTTTGTATTAGGTTGGAGAAGAACAAGGCCAAGAAAATCCACCAGATCATGATCCAATTCATGACCAAAGTTGGTACCTGGACCAGACCCTACGTAAGCGTCTTTATGAGGAGTATGGAGTACAAGGCTGGGCAATAGTGCAGTTCCTTGGAGATGCTGTGTTTATTCCTGCAGGTGCCCCTCACCAGGTAAATGTCTGCTTTACAGGCCATCACGATTACAGCAAGTGAATTTGGAACACTATAAAACTAGTTCTTTGGACTTATAATTTGGCTCCCAGAAGAACTCTGCAGTTGTAATAGTACAGTTCTACAGGACTTATTAAAGAGTGCTAAAGCATAGAATCATAGAATAATAGAACTGGAAGGCATTGCGAGAGGTCATCAGCTCTAGTTCCCTGCCCTCATGGCAACACCAGACACCATAGAGATCATCCCTGGTAGGTGTCTATCCAACCTGCTCTGAAATATCTCCAGTGATGGAGATTCCACAACCTCCTTAGGCAATTTATTCCAGTGTTTAGCCACTCTGACAGGAAGTTTTTCCTAATGTCCACCCTAAACCTCCCTTGCTGCAGTTTAAGCCCATTGCTGCTTGTCCTATCATCAGAGACCAAGGAGAACAATTTTTCTTCCTCCTCCTTTTATACCACCCTTTAAGATACTTGAAAACTGCTATCATGTCCCCTCTGTCGTCTCTTTTCTAAACTAAACAAACCCAATTTTGCAGTCTTCCCTCATAGGTCAATTTTTGTAGAACTTAATCATTTTTATTGCTCTTCTCTGGACCTTCTCCAATTTCTCCATATCTTTCTTGAAACATGGTGCCCAGAACTGGACACACTACTCCAACTGAGGCCTAATCAATGCAGAGTAGAGCAGAAGTATTAGTTCTTGTGTCTTGCTCACAACACTCCTGTTGATGCATCCCAGAATCATGTTAGCTTTTTTTGCTGCAGTGTCACACTGTTGGACTCATATTTAGCTTGTGGTCCACTATGACCCCTAGATCCCTTTCAGCAGTGCTCCTTCCTAGACAATTGCCTACCATTCTGTAAGCATGAAACTGATTGTTCCTTCTTAAGTGGAATACTTTGCATTTGTCCTTATTAAACTTCATCTGATTTACCGCAGACCATTTCTCCAGTTTGTCCATATCTTTTTGAATTATGACCCTATCCTCTAAAGCACTTGCAACCCCTTCCAACTTGCTATCATCTGCAAACTTAATAAGCACACTGTCTATGCCAATATATAATTGTTGATGAAGATATTGAACAGAACTGGTCCCAAAACAGACCCCTGTGGAACCTCATTTGTCATGCCCTTCCAGCATGACTGTGAATCATTAATAACTACTCTCTGAGAACTGTTATCCAGCCAGTTATGCACTCACCTTCCATTAGCCCCATCTAGGTTGTATTTTCCTAGATTATTGATAAGAACAGAGGTGGACAAAAGGGCGTCCATGGGCCAGATCTGGCCCACCAAGTGGGCTGATCTGGCCCGCGGACGCCCTGCCACTCCTCTGTCCCAGGCCACTCAGGAGGTCTCCTGAGGCCACTGAAGAGACTCCAAAGGAACTAATGGAAGCGCCATCATTTTGAACATCTAAATCTGTGATAGCTAACATGCTACACCAGGGTTTCCCAAACTGCATTATATAAGCTTGATGTTTTTAGGAAGGTAGTATGTGAACTGGTAGACTGTACTGTGGAGAGATGGGAAATCCAATAGAGTTTTTGAGACTCTAACTTAAGGTACAATTTTGTGAATCATCATGCAGGAAATGGGAGTGTTTTAGTCTCTTTCTGGTAGATATTTGTACAAGAACTCGTACATGGAATTCATTTGCATTTATTCTGTCTTGGGTCATTAAGTCTCTGTGGTATGTGTAATATCTAATACTACTACTTTTTTCAGGTTCATAATCTGTACAGTTGTATTAAAGTGGCAGAAGATTTTGTATCTCCAGAACATGTAAAGCACTGCTTCCGCCTGACCCAGGAATTCAGGCACCTATCTAACACTCACACAAACCATGAGGATAAACTGCAGGTAACTATGAGTCCATTTTAGGGAAACCATCTCTGGGTAAATCCTATGCCTTGGAAGTTTTGAAGCACTTGTGAACTTGTATATAGCCAATGAATTAAGGAAAATGAATACTTCACAAGCTTGGAGCTTTTAATTTTATAGACACAGTCCATATTTTTGGCAAAAACCTACACCCTGAGATTTAGCTTCCTAAGTGAAGGACTAGCACTAAGCTTGAGTTACTTTCCAGGGACAACTCTCTCACTTTTTTACACGATGGATCATATTGCTTGGCTCATAAATTATTAAACTCTGATGAAGGGAAATGGTAGAAGGCACGCCATCTATTTAAATCTCCTAAGCATTGCTGCAAAAAGGGTTTTTTAGCTTTGTTTCATCACAAGTAATTTATAATTATAAAATAAATCACAACCCCCTCATCCCCCAGGTTGAAAAGTACTGATAAAGTGTATAGAGTTGTATAAAGAAATCACTGCATGAAATTGTAGTTCCTTGTTGCTCTTCTATCCTTATACTGATATTTATTTACTTTGCATTTTTTAAATGTGTATTAAAATTGATTTAAATTGAGTTGCATAATATACCTATTTTACTGGTAAAGTGAATCCTGGAATTAGAAATAAAAATCAATATATTAGAAATTGGGGGGAGGAGGAGGAAGAGGAAATAATCAGTATAAATTAGGATAGAAAATTGGTAAGGAAATGAGTCTAAGTATATTAGGAACACAAGAAACTCTAGAAATTATATAGAAAGAGTATTAGATGGAGATGGTAAATTGTTAATGACACAGACAAGTCAGACATATTCAATAAAAATTTGTTCAATTTTTGAAAAGAAGTAGGATGATTAAATCTTGTCATACAAGGATGATATACTTTTCAAACCATTAGTAGGCCTAAATGACTTGCACAGAAAAGTCATCCATGAGTTGGCTCAGATCGATTAGTTGCATACCAGTGATAATTTTAATAAATTCTGGCATACAAGAAAAATTTCGGTAGACCGGAAGAGTGATGATGAGTCATGTTAGTCCCTGACAAATGATGGAGAAACTAATATGATCAATTAAGAAAGAATTAAAGGATGAGAGTATTATGCTAGTCAACATGGTTTTATGGGAATAGGTTTTATCAAACAAACCCAGTTTCATTTTTTGATTATTACAAGCTTGGTGGATGAAGGAGGAAACTGTAGATGTAAAATACTTACTTTTGTGACTTACTTTTGTGTGAGACTTAATACTGCATGTCCTAATTACTAAAACTAGCACTACACAATATCAATAAAGCACATCTTAAATGGATTAAAACCTTGAAACTATCTGACAAATCTCAAAAAGTAGTTGTCAGTGGGAAGTCTATCATCAAATGGAGGTGTTCTATTGGGGTGCCATGAGCTAGGTCCCAAGCTATTCAACACTTTCTCATCAATCTGGAACTAAACCCAAAATCCCTGCTGATGGAAAACACTTGTGGAGGATAGGTAGATTAGAAGGATAGTAAATTATGGTGACCAGGGTAGTCATGCAGAATGATTGGATCACTTGTTTCCCTTTGCTGTTGATTCCCTCTGAAGCACTTGGCATTGGCCACTGTCAAGAGACAGGATTCCGGGTGAGATGGACCTTTAGTCCTTCCCAGTATGGCTAGTCTTACATTTTTATCGCTTGGTAAAGAGGGCCCATTCTGTTAGAATGTATTTTAATACATCCAAGCACCAAGTAATAACAAGTGAAGGCACCACATACTGAATTGGTGGGCAGCAGACTATATCCTATAAAGCAGTGACTCTGAAAAGGAGCTAGGAGTCATGGTGGACAAGCAACTCAACTAGAACATCTAGGCATGATGGTAGAACAAATATATTATCGTGTGAGCTCCTAAAGTGATGCTGTGGCAAAGAAGGCTAATGAAATCCTTGGATTTATAAGAATTTGTTGAGTAGGACTAAGGGGTGATTTTTTGCTCTGAATATAGCATTGCTCAGAACCATAGTGGAATACTGCATCCTATTCTTTGACCTGCATTTTTTAAAAGATATTGAAAAATTAGGGTGCACAATAGAACCACAAACATTATTTGAGGGCTAGAGAAAATGACTTATATGAGAGACTGAATGCACTCTATCTGTTTATCAAAAAGAAGACTGAGAGGTGACTTGATCAAATATACAGGAGGGAAACAGAGTGCTAAAATCTCTTTAATCTATTGGAAAAATGCATAACAAGGAACAGTGACTAGAAGCTGAACTCAGACAAAAATCTGAGTCTAATTTCTAATTTGAATTTAAAAGTGAAGGTGATTTAACCACTGGAATAAACTACCAAGGACAGCAGGGGAATCTACATCTGTTCATGTGTTTGAATGAAGACTGGATGTTGTGAAGGCTAAGACTTTAACAGGGTTCACAAAAAAAAATTGACACATTCTCAGAGGACCGGTCCATCAATGGCTATTAGCCAGGACAGGCAGCAGGTTCCCTGTAAGATGAGAACTTGGGTGGCCACCCAGGAGATATTCTGGTGCCACCCAGCTGATTAGCAGAGCATCAACAGCCGGCAGCATGTGTTTCTGCTTGTGGTGCACATCCACACATGGCTTGGTGCACATAACAAAATTAGAGGAAACATTGATGGGCAGGGCTGATGCTTCTAGTCTCTGTCATGGCGGGGAATGGGCAACAGGAGTTCGATCACTTAATGATTACTTGTTCTGTTCATTCCTTCTGGGGCACCTGGCATTGGCCAGTGTCTGAAGACAAGATACTGGGCTAGATAGGTCTGTGATATACAGGTCAGACTAGATGATTTAATAGTCCATTCTGATCTTAGTCTATAAATAATTTGTTCATCACATACAACCCATTTTGGCAAGAGTTTAATATGAAAGACTTAATGTTTTGCCTGATCTCTATTGGCCTTGCTAGGAGGAGCTTAAATCTAAAAAGATAAGTCAATAATTATGGTTGCTGTAAAATGGATAAATAACGTAGTGCAGTTAATATTGCACTTTTAATGGAGTCTCATTTTGACATTTATCTAACCATACTGTTTGAAATTCAAGAAGCAGTGATAGTATTATTTAATAAGTTGGCCATTTTGGTGTGACTTATGATAATCTTCATGTAAGCATTTTACATCTATTATATATTGAGCCCCAAAGTCTAATAAATAGCTGTTTATTGAGCAGTAGGAGTCAGTAGGGTGTGGACACTATATTAGATTGGTGGTCTGTAATATACAGGTCAGACTGGATGAATTAGTGATCCCTCCTGGTCTTAAACTTCTTGTTAGGATGGAGATGCTACTCATTATGCCAGGTTTAAAATTTTGTATTGATTTTTTTTTCTGTTACTTACAGGTGAAGAACATTATCTACCATGCAGTAAAAGATGCTGTTGGCACACTGAAGGCTCATGAATCCAAATTGGCTAGGTCTTAGGAGATGCTAATTCTAACCTCCCCTGTGAAGTAAGCCTTTTCTCACAGTACATACAGGGACTGCACATGACTGCCTCTGCAGGAGCAGAGGCCTCTCACTAAGAGCTGGTGTGGTCAGTATTACATACATTCTTCAGCCACTGTTTTCTACACTGCCTCAATATTGAAGGTCTGATGGAAGATTGCACTGCTACATGCAGAATTCCTTATTCTAATGAAAGGTGCCGTTACCCTTTCCTGTGGCCTTTTGCAAATTGGAATTGCCTGGAAACCATGTGGTGTTCCTCCATATTATGATTAGAAGTGGTATAAGAGTGTGGACATTTTTTCCTCATGCCTAGTTAGTCTTCAAGAAATAAGGAATGTGCTAGAGGTGGTGTATCCTGCTGCAGGCCTACATAGATAAGCTACTGAATGAGTATGATCAACAGGAGTCCAACCAGAAACACAGATACATTAATCCTCCCTAGTGTGATACAGGACAAAGAAAAGGGATAAAGCTGTTATTCACACTCCCCTTCTTGTAGACATTTCTCTATACACTGTAGAATACAGATATACAGGGAGAACCCACTGCTTTTCCCAGGAGGCTCCAGGAGTAGGAGAATTGTGTATTTAGTGAAAAACTAGGTTTGTAGTGAAACAGTTAATATTTCATGAAAGTAGATATTTTTAGTATTTTTGAAATATCACAACTGTTACTGGATTTACAAGGAAAGGCACGTTCCATTTAGTCTTCCTTTCAATAAAAATCAAGAAATGATTTCTAGAAATCAGTCTAAAATAGCACAAAATCAGCCAAAGGAAAGCGAATAGAAACTGACTCCTCACTTCACATAGATTCCACAAAGTAAGAAATCAAACAGGGCATGTATTTTGCCCTGATATGGAGATGCTGCTCATCTCCCCCTCTACGGACAGCTCCAGGCAATAGTAAGTACTGGTGGTAGCTCGGGACATTTCTCATTTCCCAAAACTGAAGGAAAATTAATTTTCAATATTGGCTTTGTCCAGAAATATTTTCAAAAAATTCATCTTGGTAGAACTGTATCTAGAATTAACTAAATGTCAGCATTGAAACGATGATTTCATTGTCCGGGTCCACGGGAAAATGTATCTACCTTGTGCCCAGCTGTACTGTAGTCCTACCTGCAGGCCTGTTAATATGTTCACTTTTTAAAATAAAATTCATTTACTGTACCACTGGTCCCTATCCCTTCCTGCCAGTCTCAGCTACCTCGACCTTCATGATGAACCAACCACATGCAGTATGTCTCAGAGTGCCAGTTCATGTGGGGGGAGGGGTGTGCATGGGGGCAGTGCCTCATGGCACCAGCTGAGCTCATGATCAGGACACCAGAATGCCGTGCTGCCTAGGTCAGGTTTGGGCTGGGTGTGCCAGCTGGCCAAGATCCCAGCTGAGGGGGGAGCAGAGAGACCAGTCATAACCCAGATACAGTCTGAGCAGTGACTCCTTACCTTGCAGCTGAGGAGATGCGGAAAGACAGGATGAGTTGCCTCCCCCTGGCAGGAGAGGGAGGGTCAACCCCTGCAATGGGCCTAAATGGATGCAAGGCCACAACTGCACAGAGCAGTGGCTTGCAGGGTAGAGCTGTTACTGGCTATATAGCTGCAGAGAGGCATCATGACAAGCGAGGCTAGGGGCAGTGCTTGTGACCACAAAGTTCATCCTGCTGCCTTTGGCTCCATCCTGTCACTGCCTTCCCCATGTCTTCCCTGATCTAATCACACTACGTGACTGCTTCCACACATCCCTTTCGTCCCCTCAGGCCAGGTAGCTGCTGCTCTCCCACATTGCCTTTAGACTGGGTGACTGTCTCATTTTCTTTTCTCCTCTGTCCTCTCTTCCGGCCCCCCGTGTTCAACATCTACAGTCCCCTGGCCCATTTTTACAAAAGGATGTGGGTCATCCTGTATGTTGCCATGAGGAGTCCCAGGGTCATGGTCTGGGAGATGATGGTGGCAACAGCATCACCTTTCTGCTTTGCCTGTTGTATTCCAGGTAGGTGGATCATAGTGAGTGCCTCATCTCCGAGCTGTCTGCCTTCTCTGCATACTCTTCCCTTCACAGGAGCTGTCTAAGAGCTTCTTTAGCTGAAGGCAATTGTTAGAACATCCAGGGCCATGGTCTTGCTTAGCAAATTGCTCTGAAAGGAAGTAGGAAACTGCTACACAGGATGATCTGGTCTCTTGGAGATACCAGCAGCTATTCCTATTCTCCAGTGTCTAGGGGGTACCATTTGTCTGAATGTGCACATAGACCAGGTCTGCCAACGGGAGGGGCAAGTGAAGGGGGCAAAGGGAGCAGTTGCACTAGGATCTGGTGTTACAAAGGGGCCTGAACTCCTCGACGCTGACGCTGCTACTGCAGCAGTCGTGGTGGTGGCCAGTATCTGTGCCCTTCTCAGTTAGAGCCATAGTGCCATGCAGGGCACACAGTGTGGTTTTCAGTGCTGGGGTGGGGGGCAGCACTGCGCTCTGGTCCCCTCTGAGGATTGGCTGCTCCCAGCCCTGTCCCTTCTGCCTGAAGTGCTCCCTAGCTTGCCCCTGGGCCCACAGTGGCTCTTGGCTCTGCTGACATAGAACTTTCCAGATTCAAAAACATAGTAAAATACAGATCCATGTGAACAACAGTTGATCTCTGAGGATGCAGTTGATGTCTGAGTCTCAATTTCTTATTTGTGGGTCTTAGTTTCTTAGTCAATGACCACATTTTTAAATTAATCAAATTAATTTGTTAGACATTTCACTGAGTGAATTTTATAGCAATTAATGCATTATCTTTTCAAATAAATTTGAATAATAAATACTCCGAAAAAAATATTTGGCTGCAAGTAACAAAATACATAGACTCCCCCACAAGTGACATGTTCTTGTAATGATGACTGTTCTTACGTAGATGTCATTCTTCAAAACAAAGCATAATTCCTCTGCAATAAACTGACAACCACAACCCCAGTTCCATTTAGTAAAGAATTGGTTTTGACTTGGCTACGTGAGACACAACTACTTTGTGGTCTCCTCAAGGAACATGTACCAGCAACTGTTATGAAGCTAGAGAATATGCCACTCTAAGAGCCAAAGTTTCATTTCTGGTTTAAATGTTTCCAAATATCATACTCCTGTTTCTATTTTTGTAATTTAGAAAAAAGTACACTATGTAAGTAATATTCAGCATTCCATCAATTTGTTATAAAGCCACTTGTAATGTTTTCACAGAAATGTATGGATAATTATAACTTACGCAGACTGTAGGACCCCTAGTTTGTCTTTAGACAGATTAAGAACAGGAAAAACGGGTAAATATCAGTTTGCTTGTGATACAAATATATACATGTATGTAGTTTAGCTTTATCAACTAAATACATAATCTCATCAAAAATAAAACTGAGTTTGTATGACGATTTCTTTTTGATAACCGTGTTGACTTGCATGCATTATAATCACACATTGACTGACTTTCATATCTGTTTTTCTGTTTTGCCCAGGATTGATGTCAGGCTGACTTAATAGATTCCAAGACAGGAAGGGACCATTGTGATGATTTAGTCTGGTCTCCTGCATAACACAGGCCAGAGAACTTTCCCAAAATCATTTTTAGAGCAGATCTTGCAGAAAACATCCAATGTTGATTTAAAAATGGTCAGGAATGGAGAGTCCATCATGCCCCAGTAAATTGTTCTAATGGTTAATTACCATTAATCACTTATTAAAAGTTTGTCTTCTCTCCAGTCTGCATTTGTATAACTTAAGCTTTCAGTCATTTAATAGTGTTAAACCTTTCTCTGTTAAAGTGAAGATCCCTTTGTCAAAATTTTTGTTCCCCATATAGTTACTTTTAATGTATAATCAAGTCACTCTTTAACCTTCTCTTGGTTAAACAAAGATTGACATTCTAGACATGTCTTTCAATTCTTCAGTCATTCTTGTGGCTCTTCTGTGAACCCTCTCCAGTTTACCAATAGCTTTCTTGAATTGTGGACATCAGAACTGGGCACAGTATTCAAGAAGCTGTTGCACTAATGCCGAATAATGAAGGAAAATCCCTTCTACTAGACATTCCAAATTATGTATATAAGGATCACATTAGCTCATTGGCTACAATGTCACACTGGAACCTTGTGTTCATGGATTACCCACTATGATCCCCACGCTACCTAATTTTTTTTTTTCAGAGTCACTGCTTCCCAGGATACAGTCTCCCAGGCTCTAAGTACAGCCGTCACTTTGTTCCTAAATGTATGACTCTAAGGAATTGGGGGTAGGGGAAGCAAAATAAAACCGATGGATTTTAAAAAGGCAGACTTGAGTAAACTCAGGGAGTTGTTAGTAGGTAAGATCCCATGGGCAGCAAGTCTGAGGGGAAAAAACAGTTCAAGAGAGTTGGCAAATTTTCAAAGATACATTATTATAAGCACAAGAACAAACTATCCCACTAATGAGGAAGGATAGGCAGTATGGCAAGTGACCAAATGGGCTTAACCAGCAGATCTTCAGTGATCTAAAAGCTCAAAGAATCACATAAAAAGTGGAAACTAGGTCAATGACACAGAATTAATATAAACAACAAAAGGACAAAATTAGAAAAGGCAAGGCACTAAACAAGCTCTAACTAGCTAGACACAAAGGCTGTGTCTAGACTGGCAAGTTTTTCCGCAAAATCATTTGCTTTTGCGGAAAAACTTGCCAGCTGTCTACACTGGCCGCTTGAATTTCCACAAAAGCACTGATGATCTCATGTAAGATTGTCAGTGCTTTTGCAGAAATACTATGCTGCTCCCGTTTGGGCAAAAGTCTTTTTCCAAAAGACTTTTGTGCAAAAGGGACAGTGTAGACAACAGAGATTTCTTTTCTGCAAAAAAGCCCCGATTGTGAAAATAGCCATCGGGGCTTTTTTTGCGGAAACGCGCGTCTAGATTGGCCACGGACGCTTTTTTGCAAAAAGTGCTTTTGTGGAAAAGTGTCCTGCCAATCTAGACGCGATTTTCCGAAAATGCTTTTAACTGAAAACTTTTCCACAAAAAGCATTTCCGGAAAATCATGCCAGTGTAGACGTAGCCAAAGGGTTCTACAGTTACATTAGAAGCAAGTGGAAGACCTAGCACAGGGTAGGACTGTTTCTCAATGTGGGGAAAGGGAATAACAGAAATGCTTAATGACTTTTTTTTGTTTGTTTTCACCAAAATGTTGGTGGTGATTCTAACATAGCAAATGCCAATGAAAAATGAGATAGGGTTAGAGACTAAAATAGGAAAAGAAAAAGTTAAAAATTACTTAACTTAGATGTCTAAGTCACCAGGGGCTGGTGAAATGCATTCTAGAATACTCAAGAAGCTGACTGAGGAGATGAGAGTCATTAGGGATTATCTTTGAAAAGTCATGAAAGACAGGGGAGATTACAGGTGATTGGAAAAGAGCAAATAAAATGTCAATCTATAAAAAGAGAAAGGAGGACAACCTGAGAATTGCAGACCAGTCAACTTAATTGCTGTACCCAGAAAGATTAATGGAACAAATAACTAAACAATCAATTTGAAAACCTTAGGAAGACAATAAGGTGATAATTAATAGCCAGCATGGACTTGTAAAGAACAAAGCCTTTTGGATAGGAGGGAAGTGGTAGATGTATATCTTGACTTAGTAAAGCTTTTGATATGGTCTCATGACTTTCTAATGAACAAACTAGGGAATGCTGCCTAGATGGAGTTACTATGAGATGGGTGCAAAATTAGTTGGAAAACCATCCCTAGAGAGTAGTTATCAATGAGTCAGTCTCACTGTAAGGGCATAATGAGTGGAGTCTGTTCCAGGTCTGTTTCCTTTCAATATCTTCATATGGGGCATAGAGAGTACACTTGAAAAGTGTGTGGACAAGACCAAGCTGTGAGGGGCTGTAAGAGTTTTGGAGGATAGGATTAAAATTCTCTATGTTGGAAGGAACCAATTAATTGCATACACACAAAATGAGAAATGACTGCCTAGGAAGGAGTACTGCAGAAAGGGATATGGAAGTCCTAGTGGATCACAAGCTAAATATGTATCAACAGTGTAATGCTGATGGGGGAAGAAATTCACTCTAGGATATATTAGCATAAGCAAGACACAAAAGTAATTCTGCTCAGTGTTCATTAGGCCTCAACTGGTGTCTGGTTTTGGGCACCACATTTCAGGAAAGATGTGGACAAATTAGAAGAAGTCCAGAGAAGAACAAAAAAAATTATTAAAGGTCTAGAAAACATGATCAAGACACAAAAATGAGTTTTAGTCTAGAAAAGAGAAGAATCATAGAACACTAGAACTGGAAGGGACCTTGAGAGGTCACAGAGTCCAGTCCCCTGCTCTCATGGCAGGATCCAGTACCAAGACCATCCCTGATAGATGTCTATCTAACCTGCTCTTAAATATCTCCAGAGGAGGAGATTCCACAACCTCCCTAGGCAACTTATTCCAATGTTTAACCACCCTGACTTAGAAAGATTTTCCTAATGTCCAACCTAAACTTCCCTTGCTGCAGTTTAAGCCCATTGCTTCCTGTCCTCAGAGGCTAAGGAGAACAGTTTTTCTCCCTCCTCCTTGTGCCGCCCTTTTAGATACCTGAAAATGAGGGTAAGATAATTGATATAACATTTTCAGGTACCTAAGAAGCTGTTACAAGGAGGAGGGAGAAAAAAATGTTGTTCTTAACCTTTGAGGATAGGATAAGAAGTAATGGGGTCAAATTGCAAAAAGGGAGGTTTAGATCATTAGAAAAAACTTCCTGTTGGGGCTAAATTGTCTAGGGAGGTTGTGGAATCTCCATCATTGGAATTTTTTTTTTAGATAAACACATATCAGGAATGGTCTAGAAGAAAATACTTAGTCCTGCCATGAGTACAGCGGATTTGACGATGATCTCTTGGGGTCGCTTCCAGTCCTCTTATTGTATGCTTTAACTTTATATAAAGGCAGGGGGCAAAGCAGATCTGAGCTCAGGTGGATAGCCTTGAGTTTCAGTACAACAATGTTGATGCAGCTGTTTTTCCCATGTTTGCTCTTACTCCAGTAGCATGAGTGTTTGCTAGGTCTGGGAAGCTTGCTCATAGATGCAGCATAGGTATTGCACATTGAGACCCAAACAATCCTGTTTCATCTGCGATGATCAAGGGCCCATGGCCTAGCACATGACATTCATAGAGAACAATCAGACAGCCCAAATATGTTACTCACCATGTTCCCTCAAGCACAGGATCCACATCTCTATACTCTAAAACTGTTTTTCTCCTCTTTCCCTGCTCTCAAGTGTGCACAAGATTGCACTCTTTAAAATGGGGAAGGATCGATGAGGCGAGTTACCATTATTCATAAAGAAAAAAACTTGGGGCCAGAGTACAATGTCTCTGCTATTTCAGAACAGGCTAACAGTAATTTGGATCTGCTAATTGTGATTACTTTAGATGTGGTTTGTTACTTACAGCCAGCCGAAACTCAGTTCATTTGAATTATTTTTAATTAATCAATTACTAACACATTCTAAAATTCAGTCATTTCATCTAAAATTCAATCATGTCATCTGAGGAAGTGGATTTTGCCCTCAAAAGCTCATGATACCATCTACATGTTTTGTTAGTCTTTAGGGTGCTAGATTATTCATTGTTTTTTAATTTATTTATTTTGGTGACAGATATAAAATACTTAATCTTACATTGAGGAATTGTTTTAAAATATGTGGTCTTTGAATTATGAACTGGGAATAAGGAACCAATTTAACCCTTGTGATAGCTGGGATTTCTCCACAAGGATTCTTTCATGGGAGCGCACGATGGAGACACTGAAATGTAATATAGGAGTTCTGCCACAGTACTCATATTTTATAGGGAATCATGCAGCCTCAGAACTGTGTAGTACTACGGATCTTTTATATAGGCCATCTGTCATCTGACAGACTACTGGCCATTCTTATGTTAATTTTTGTGTGCCCTCAGCTAGAGTTCCAAGTGAAGCAGACACTTGAAAATGTTTTAATATGAGTAAAGATTGTCATGCAGTATTTATATCATACTTATCACAGTTGTAATTGATGCTTAGCATCACAAATGTGATGCCTGGAGCAGCTCCTAAATTGGGATGTAAAATACAGTTGAATTGGTTAACCGGCTCAAAGTGATGTTTAATCAATTAATCGATTAACGGGAGGAGGGGGCGGGGCAGTTCCAGCCCTGATCACTGTATTTCCTGGATGCTATCAATTTTCTGTTCTCAGTTGTGTATCAGCTTCTAATGACATTACTTCATTGTCAGTAATAAGTGTAATATTCACAAACACTGTCTTTGGCACTAGTTTTTATTGGGTCGTCTTGTATTGTTTCCTTTTCATCTGATCCAGTTGCGTTTCAAGAGGATAATGGAATTTGAAGAGATGATACCTTATTACCATCTCAAATGTCTGCTGTACATCCTGCGGTGGTTCTTATTTCTATATGCATGCCATCTTTAATCTACCTGCCTTCTATTGAGTTGGCTTAACTTGTTCTTTGAGTGCTTGTTCACATCTGTTCCAATCAGGTTGACACGTGCTGTGTGCACGAGCGTAGGAAACTTTTTCCCATAGCAGCTTTTGTCAGGTCAACAGTGGAGATTTCCTGGAGTGGCATTGCTCTAGGAGCCCTTATATACCATTGCCAATTTGACTGTCCCCTCAGTTCCTTCTTACCATCGATGATGGTGTTGGTGCTGTCTTGCATCAGCAAGCCTCCAGTCCTTACCTATTCAGTACTTCATTTTACTTTCAATAGACTTTTAATTTTCAGTGTGAAGCAGTGGGTGGGCTTGCTGCCACCTTTCGCCGTTCCTGGGCACCAGGGCATGCCAAAAGCCCAGGGGTTTAAATCCTGTGCTGTTTGCAAGAAGCATATGCCTAACAGTGAGCCACGCGACTGCTGCCTGAGGTACCTTGAAGAACACTGTGCAGAAAAGTGCAAGATTTGCCAGGGATTTAAGCCCCATACTGGGAAAGAGTGTGAGTATAGGCTGCAACAGCTCCTAATGGAAGCTGCTGTTAGACTGATGCCTTCCTACCAGCCAGCTCTGGGCATGCATTCGATCCGCAGTGTGCGCAAAACGGCACTGAAGAAAGACACGGCTGCTAAAGACCCCTGGAACTGCAGCCCTCAGGCATTGCCGTTGTCTAGGCACTGCTTGACTCCCTGGTGCTGCATAACTGCCATAACGCAAGTAGAGGATGTTTGCCTCATAAAGCTTGGCTCCAGCAGGCACCAGCCTACGCATGACATAGTCGATGCATAAGGCTCACCAAGACAAGTCTTTGACTCCGGCACCTGTGGAGACACTATTGAGTCTGGCACAGAGCATTTTCCCGGGGAACCAAAGTCCCCTGGAGGTAATAAACTCCACTTCTATCCCAGACACCTATGAAGCCTCCAAATCCACAGCTCCCGCAGTGTGGGAGAAGCCACTGGCACTGCCCAGGATGCCTCAATCTAGGGGCAAGCCTGCCATGCTAATGTGTCCCCGAACAATGGACCTGCACCACAATAGATTGGTCTCCTCATCTCTGAGATGCTTGCCCTCTGGCATCAAGGGCTTGAAGTCTCTCCCTGGCACCAGAGAATGGGGACGTGTCTACGGCATCAGAAGGCACAGAATGTCTGTCACTGGTCTTGATCCCACAGTAGTCAGCACCAGTCATCATTAAGGTCTTGCCAGCAGCACTCTCAAGCACCAGCGTCATCTTGGCACAGGCCTCCCAGCTCCACTTTGGTCATCATCTTCAGAGTTCAAATCAGAGGTTGCTTCTATGTATTTGAGCAGAAGCTGCATGAGCAGGCACAGGTGAGACTCGTCTGTGCCCTGGCAGCCAGAGTGGCCCCCTCCAGGCAATAGACATTCTGGACACCCTGGGCCTACCACCAAGCCCAGGGTGCTTCCAGGTGATCTTGGTCAGTGGCCTCCATACACCACCATTCTAGATTACAAAGGGATATGCATGCCTCCAAAACCTCATCAGCAGTGGTTTCCAGACCAGTGTTTCCTCTAAGTAGTGTGGCAGCACATCTTCACAGATGAGTGATTAATCAGCACCACCTCCCCCCCCGCCAAAGTCAGTCAGCTCCATGCACAGAGCCCTGAGCCTCTGACTGGGTGGGACTGATCAATCACCTATGAAGCTGTGCTGCTGCACAGCTTAGAGGGAACACTGCTCCAAATCCATGCAAGAGGTTATGGACACCGGAGTGCCTCCAGAACCTGATCCCATGCAGGCCTAGGTACCTTCCCCGGCTAAAGACATGGATGAAGTGCAGGAGCACAGTAAAGTTCAGTCTGACCTCCTACCACTGCAGGCATCCTCATTTTCATCTCTGGATGAGGGCAGTGGCAGGCACCTCCTCAGCAGGGTTCCTATCAGTCAACTATAAGGTATACCAAAACTCCTCCAGCAAGTAGCCCATAATATGAGCCAGGAATCTGAGGACTCTATGGTGGATATTTTAGTGCCAAAGAGTCCCTTCAGGGTACTTTTTCTCTAATAAAGACCATCCAGACCAGTAACAATATGCTGTGGCAAACACCAGCCTTACTTCCTCCTATGGTGAAGGGGATGGAAATGAGATACTTCGCCTCTTCCAAGGGTTATGAATTTCTTTTTTCCCATCCCCGTCCCACATCACTCACTGTATCTGCAGTGAATGAAATGGAGAGACAGGACCAACAAGCACCGGCATTGAAGGCCAAAAAGGCCTACAGAATAGACTTCTTTGGGAGGAAAATTATATGCAGCTGATGGCTTTTTATGGAGAATAGCCTATTAATGGCTATCCTCCACACAGATATGCATATAACTCTTGGGTTGCTATGGAAAAATTCAAGGAGCTCCTTCCTATGGACTTTAGGCAGGAGTATTCTGCTCTCACTGAGGAGAGTAGAAGTGGACCAGAATGTCCCTACAGGCCTCACTGGACTTGGCTGAGTCGGTAGCTAGAATCCCGCCCAATGGGGATAGCCATGCACTGTTCCTCTTGGCTACTGGCATCTGGACTGCTACCAAAGATCCAGCAAAACCTCTAGGAGCTCCCATTTGAAGGGAGAGGCCTCTTTTCAGAGCAAACTGATTATATGCCACACTCATTGAAGGACTCGAGAGCTACCATGAAATCTCTCTGTAGGCAAACTCCAGCACCTCAGAGGTAGCCACTTAAGTCTCAGCCATCTCAGCAGAGATACACACCCAAGTCCAGACAGGAGCAGTTCCATTGCCAAAACAGAAATTATAGGCATAGGCCTATAATCATTCCTCTGGCCAAGGCAAAAGCACCTCCCAAGTCCGCAGCAGACCCTAAGCAGGGGTTTTGAATATGCAATCTAGGACGGCATATCACTTCGGTCTCAGGATTCACTCTCTCTTTTTGAACAGACTTTCCCACTTCTACCATGCGTGGTCCCATATCACATTGGACCAATGGGTTCTGTGCACAGTTGGCGTGGGATATTCTCTTCTCGTCCCTTCCCTCCCAACTCCCTTTCCCATCCCTCTTCTGGGACCTCTCTCATGAGCAACTTCTTAATTCAGGAGGTGCAATCGCTCCTCATGCTAGGTTCAGTTCAAGAGGTCCCTCACCATGTAAGAGCCAGAGCATTTTATTCCTGATATTTCCTAATCCCCAAGGTCAAGGGACGTCTGAGGTGCATATTGGACTTGAGAGGCCTCAGCCATCACAAGGGAGTCACCTGAATGGAATTGATGCAAACATGCACTCAAAGAAGAAAAGACAGTTACCTGCTTTCCTGTAACTGGTGTTCTTTGAGATGTGCTGTTCACATCCATTCCAATACCCACCTTTCTTCTCTGTCAGAGTAGCTGGCAAGAAGGAACTGAAGGGGAGGTTGGGTCAGCATTGGTATAAAAAGGCTGCGATAGCAGTGCCTCTCGAGGAGGCTCAATGGTTGACCCAACAGGAGCAGCTAGAGGAAAATTTCTGTTGCTCCTGCACGCAGTGTGTGCACACCCGATTGGCATGGATGTGAACAACACATCTTGAAGAACACCAGTTACAGTTAAGCATGTAATTTTTCGCCCCCAGTTTCCATAAATTCAGCAAGTTTTCCTAGGTGTGATTTATCAAATTAAAAGGAAGGTTATAAAGAGATTAGGATTAGTGTGCTTTTTGGTTTTCTATAGTTGTAACAGAAAATCAATTTAGGTGAGCAGAAGCACTTGCTGAACATAGGATAGTATTCAGAAAGGCAAGATAGGACAGAATAAGGATGATAACATTTTTTAGAAAGTACAATTATTCTGTTGATTTTATATGGTTCATGTTTACAAGAAATGTTATGAGGATAAGATAAAGGAGATCAAAGTCTGAAAAGGGGTGAGAATGCAGTTTTTGCCTCAAATTATATTATATATAATTATAGTGTGTATATATATATATTAACTATATATATAGTATTAAACTATTATTAAATCATAAGTATCTGGTGCTGCATCTTTCACACTGCAAAAAGCATAACTAACTTCTTGCAAGAAACCCCTTGTCATTGTTCTTATGCAAATTACATTGTTCTTATGTAAATATACAAATGCAAATATCGCATAGAAAACACACCAAAGATGACATCATTATGTGTTAGTTTTTGTCACAGAAAACTTTGTATATCTAGTTTCCATCGAGACTCACCCTGGGATGCAAAGTGAAAGAGAAAAAATTCAATGTAAATGGCCAAATTAAACAAAAGACAGGACTAGCTTTGTACATTCACACATTCTAGCTCAGAGTCCTTCCTCCTCTCACCAGCTCAGCCCAGACCTGCTAAGCACCTGGGGAGGTGGGAAACAATCATTTTAAGGGTATGCTTGAGAATAATGCCCCAGTCATCCAACCAGGTCCTGCCCATACATTCCTCAACCACCTCTCCCCCATAGGTTGACCTGGTTGTGGGCCATGTCAGACCATTGGGTCCTGGACATAGTAGCTTGAGGCTAGATGCTGCAATTTGTGGGTAACCCCTCTTTCTTCCCCTGTTTCTCCCATCCCTCTTCAGGGATCCCTCTCATGAGTAACTCCTCCTTCAAGAGTCACCTTGGGAAATGAAAGGAAAAGGATTCTATTCCTGATAATTGTTAAAACCTGGATTAGTAAGTATCTCAAAATACTGAAGTTCCATATGCTCTCCATTATCCATTCCCTAAATCTGGGGGACTGTATGCCCATTCCCAATTTAAAGGACACTTCCTTCCTTGTCTCCATGTTTGTAGGGTACAGATGTTTCCTGTGTTTCATATTGGCCAGGCATCACTTCCAGTTCATGGTGCTACCCTTTGGATTGCCCTTAGCTCCCAAGGTATTTATGAAATGGATAGTACCAATAGCAGTTTCTTTCAAGCATTGGGGAGGGGAGTATCTACATCTTTCCAAAACTTGATGATAGGCTCATCAAGGACAAGTCTGTGGAACAGGTGCAGAAAAGCCTGAACCTGGAGCACTCCATCTAGAACAACCTGGCCTGTTGTCAAACCTAGGAAAGTCCTTGTTAACACCAGTCCAGTGTATAGAGTTTCAGAGCAATTCTCAATTCCATGCATGCCTGGGCCTTCCTTCCAGAAATACACTGTCAGGTCATGACATATCTCGTTGCTCAAATAAAATGGTATTAAATCACCAAAGCATACACTTGCCTGTGGCTTATGGGACCTATGGAAGCATGCATGTATGTGGTCAGGCATACCTGGCTTCACCTGTAACCACTGCAGATGTTTCTAGCAGGCACTCCTTGGACTCAGTGATCACGGACCCCAATCACATCCTCTTGGCCTTTTAACTGGTACCTAGACCTCAAGTGAGTGCTGCAGGAAATTCTCTGTGTGTCCCCATTACCGTTGCTCACCCTGCTCTCTGAAGCATCAGATCTGGGGTGGGGGGTGGGGGTGGGAGGGGAACAAACTCCGCACTCAAGACTACTGGCCACAGCACAACCTAAAGGCAGCCAGTCAATATTACATCAACAGGCAGGGGAATGCCAGGTCTTCATCTCTGTGTCAGGAGGTACTTAGGCTCTGGAACTTTTGTATGTGGCATGCTATCCACCAGGTGGCCACCCACCTATTTGGAGCCAAGAACATCCTAGCAGATCACTTCAGCAGGTCCTCCTTTTGTTGCCAGGAATTGTCACTGCATATGGAGATTGCCAGCCTTATCTTCCAACATTGGGAGACTCCCCAGGTGGACCTCTTTTGCAACCCGACAGAACAAGAAGTGCTGTGTGTTCTGTTATCTATACAGCAGAGAGAAGGTATCCCTTACGGACACCTTCCTGATTCAATGGTCAGACGCACCGATGTACCCTTTCTGCCAGTGCCATTGATCCACAGGGTCCTGTTAAAAATGAAGCAAGACTAAGCATTGTCCATTCTCATGGCTTTGGAGTGACTTTGCCAGTAGTGGTTTGGCATGCTGCTTTGCCTGACATTGGCTGACCCGCTGCCATTACCCCTCTAACCAGATCTGCTGCACCTGAACCTGGCATCACTGAACCTGACAGCATAATGCTCTGTGGCTACGTATGGATGAGTAGGGGAGATTTGCGGCAATCCAGCAGGTTCTGCTGGCAGCAGGAAGCCCTCCACTAAAGTTATTTATGTGGCAAAGTGGAAGTGCTTCGCATGTTGGGCTTCAGACGAGCACATTCATTCTGAGGAGCGCTTACTATATGACATCTTGGACTATTTGCTGCAATTTAAGTTCGAAGGCTTTTTGTTGTCTTTGGTCAAGGTATCTCTAGCAATCATTTCAGCATTTCATCCTCTGCTTCAGGGGAAGTCGATCTTTACTCATTCCATGATGGAGTGGTTCCTGAAAGATTTACAGTTCCTGTTCATGCATGCCCAGGATCTAGTCCCCCTGTGAGACTGGAATCTTGTGTTGCCATGGCTTATGTGCCCCCTTTAAAATCCTTTGCTTCTTGCTCCCTTCTGTTTCTTTCTCCAGGAAGATTTTCACCTTGGCTGCTATAACTTCAAAACTTCAGCCCAGCAGGTGTCCAAGTTCAGAGCATTCATATCAGAGCTGCCTTATATGGTCTTCTACAAGGACAAAGTCCAATTGCACCCAGCTTTTGTGCCCAAGGTTGTTTCCCAGTTGTACATTTCCCAGGACATTTACTTACTAGTCCTCTCTCTAAAACCTCACACATCAGTTGAGTTGCACAAATTGCATAATCTGGACCTCAGATAGATGTTAGCTTTCTGCACTGGTAGAACACAGCCATTCCATAATCAAGACAATTGTTTGTTGCTGTCATGGACAGGATGAAGGTCTGTCCAGTGTCAGACCAGAGAATCTTGTCTTGGTTCACAGTGTGCATCTGCTGTTGCTATGAGGTCATTAGAGTGCCCCTGCAAGCAGTAGTGATTAGGGATGTAATTGTGTAGACAACTACACATTTAACCAATAATCCTAGGCTTTTTGGTTAATCTTGTTGACTATAAGCATTCCCCCCACCCCTCAACTGCCTCTGTATAGGAGGCAACAAGGAGAGAGGCAGGAGGTGGTGCCCCAGAGAAGCTGGCTTAAAAGCTGGCTCCCCATGAGTACTGGATCTGCTTGCTCACCCCTCCTCCATGCTGCTGCCTAGGATAGAGAAGCAGCAGCATGGAGGGTGAGGGGGTTAGGTTGGAACTAATAGGCACTGGGAGCAGGCTTTCAAGCAGGCTCCCCTTGTGTGTGGGGGGGGGGGAGGAGAGGGGGAACAGGCAGGAGCCGGCTTCAAATCTGGTTCCCCCAGCACCAGTCTCATGCTGCCATGTGCCACCCTCCCTGCCCCAGCATGGAGGAGCAGGGGAAGATGCTTTATGGCAGCAGCCCCTGTCTGTGGAGGGTCTGAGCAACAGCCTCTGTCTGCAGGGAGCTCAGACTGCTCATGGACAGGGGCTGCTGCCATGGAGCAGCCTCGGTCTGGGGAGCTCAGAACTCTCGACAAACAGGGGCTGCTGCCACTCCACGATGCTGTCTCTGTATCAGAGGCAGCAGCGTAGGGCGGCAGGCAGCTGGTCTGCGAGAGGAGCTGGTTTTTAAACTGGCTCCCCTCACATACCAGCTCCATCCGCCACCCAATGTTGCTGCCTCTAATACAGAGGCAGTAGGGCGGAGTGACAGGCTGAATGCACTGGCTGCTGGCCCTGCCCGTGGAGACTATTGAATAGTCACGTACCCAGTAAAATTTCATGCAGTTATATGACTGTTCGATTACATGCTAGCTAATATCACTAGGTCATTCCCTAAACCCTAGGTCATTCCATTAGAGTACAGGCATCATTGGTGACCTTTCTAGCACACAGGCCAATCCAAGAAATTTGTTGAGCTGCCACCTAGTCATCCACCCATATGCTCATGTTGCTTGACACATTTGGACCCAGCAGGTTTGAGATGACGCTGGCTTTGGCAGAGCTGTACTGCAAGCTGCATGACTGTGAACTCTTGAGTTCACCTCCATTGACTCTGCTTGTGAGTCATTTAGAATTGAATCAGGAGCAAGTACACAAAGAAGAAAAAAGTTACCTGCTATTTGTAACTGTTCTTCTAGATGTATTGCTCATGTCCATTCCATTACCCACCTTACTGCCCCTCTGCAGTTTTCCCTCTAAGCTGATAGGCAGCACAATTTCACAAGTGATTAATCAGCCCCGCCCAGTCAGAGGCTCAGGGCTCCCTGCATGGAACTGACTGACTGGGTGGAGCTGATGAATCACCTGTGAAGCTGTGTTGCCATGCAGCTTAGAGGGAATCTGCCACTCTGTCAGAGATGTTGGCAAAAAGGAAATGAGGGCATGGACTGTTGGAACATGATATACCACAGCACCAGAGCATGTCACAGCCAGCCATACAGGTACTTCTAGGGCAGTGGTTCCCAACCTTTTCCGGATGGGGACCCATTTTGACAATTCAGGAAGACTTGGTGACCCATGGCAATTCAAAAGTGTGAATGGCTCCTTAAGAGCCAGCTGGGGAGACACCTGGCGACCCTTTTGAAATGTAATAGTGACCCATATTTGGGTCCCAACCCATAGGTTGGGAAACGCTGTACTAGGGCAAAAATCTTTAGCCACGCATGTTGGGCACATGCAGACCTAGAGTGAAATGGACATGAAAATACATTTTGTTTGAATGGACCCACCTTACCAGTCAGGATAAGCCACTCTGTACAACTTTGACGTAGTCCTCATTTAACCTACTACCTATTAATTTCATTTGGTGACCCCCTGGTTCTTAAATAATGGGAACAAATTTTCCTTACTCAATTTTTCCACACCAGTCATGATTTTATAGACCTCTATCATATTCCTCCTTAGTTTCCTCTTTTCTAAGCTGAAGTTCTAGTTATTAATTGCTCCTCATATGGCAGCTGTTCCAAACCCCTGATCTTTTTGCGATGTCGTGACCATGTCTGTATGCAGTATTCAGGATGCGGGCATACCATGGATTTATACAGAGGCAATAAGATATTCTGTGTCTGATAGGATAGGGTCATAATTCAAAATGATCTGGAGAAATGGTCTGAAGTAAATAGGATGAAGTTTAATAAGCACAAATGCAAAGTACTCCACTTAGGAAGGAACCATCAGTATCACACACACACAGAATGGGAAGTGACTGTCTAGGAAGGAGTACAGTAACTCCTCATTTAACACGTGCCCGCTTAACCCGTTTTCGCGATAGAACAATTTTTTTTAGGGAACATTTTTTTGAATTACACGACCATTCCCGGAGTAACACGATTTCCCCAGCCGGCCAGTTCCCGGTGTCTGCGAAGGGCTTCCCCCACCTCCCTGCAAAGCAGTGGAGGGTTTGCCACTCACCATGCCGTTCCCCGGCGACTCCTCACCGGACGCAATGCGGGTCCCGGCCGACCTGTCACAGGGGCATACTCCCAACCCAATCTCCCTCCCCTCTCCTCCCCTTCCCTTCCCCAGAGCAAAACACCTCCACTCCCTGGTGTAACCCAGTCTCCTTTCTCCCCCAACCTTATGTCCCAGTCCCAACAGACACTACCACTTGAAACGCAACCCCCAACTTTTCCATTATTTTCAATGGGAATATTGACCCCGCATAACACATTTTCACTTAACACGATCATTTTCTGAAACATATCTATAGTGTTAAATGAGGAATTACTTTACTGCAGAAAGGGATCTACAGGCCATAGTGAACCACAAGCTAAATATGAGCCAACAATGTGACACTGTTGCAAAAAAAGCAAACATGATTCTGGAATGCATTAAGAAAAGTGTTGTGAACAAGACGTAATACTTTGGCTCTGCACTGATTAGGCCTCAATTGGAGTACTGTGTCCAGTTCTGGATACCATATTTCAAGAAAGACGTAGAGAAATTGGAGAAGATCCAGAGAAGAGCAACAAAAATTATTAAAGGTCTAGAAAACATGAGCTATGAGGCAAGGCTGAAGGAATTGGGCTTGTTTAGTTTGGAAAAGAGAAGACAGAGGAAATGTGATAGGTATCTAAAAGGGTGTCACAGGGAGGAAGAGGAGAAATTGTTTTCCTTAGCCTCTGAGGATAGGAGAAGAAGCAATGGGCTTAAACTGCAGCAAGGGAGATTTAGGTTGGACATTAGGAAAAACTTTCTAAGTGTCAAGGTGGTTAAACACTGGAATAAATTACCTAGGGAGGTTGTGGAATCTCCATCACTGGAGATATTTAAGAGCCTGTTAGAGACACATGTATCAGGGATGATTTAGACTGTGGTTGGTCCCATCATGAGGGCAGAGGTCCATTACAGTTCAAATGTTCTATGATTACTCTCTATCCTTTTCTTAATGATTCCTAACATAGTTTGCTTTTTTGACGGCTGCTGCACATTGAGTGGATGTTTTCAGAGAACTATTCATAATGGCTCCAAGATCTCCCCCTTGGGTGGCAATAGCTATTTTAGTCCGCTATGTTTTCTAATATGCATTACTTTGCATTTATCAACATTAAAATTCATTTTCCATTTTTTTGCCCAGTCACCTAGATTTGTGCGGCTCCTGACCTCCAGTTTGAGAACCCCTGATTAAAACACTGGAAATATATAAAAAGTATGTACAGTATTTTTTAAGTATTTTACACCAGGGCTACATCTACATTGGCAAGATTTTGCGCAAATACTTTTAACGCAAGAGTTTTTGCATTAAAGTATTTGCACAAGAGAGCGTCTACACAGGCATGTGCTTTTGCGCAAAAGCATCAGTGCCAGTGCAGACACTCTCTTGTGCAAGAAAGCTCTGATGGCCATTTTAGCCATCAGGCTTTCTTGCGCAAGAAATTCATGTTGCCTGTCTACACTGACCTCTTGTGCAAGAACAGTTGCGCAAGAGGGCTTATTCCTGAGTGGGAGCATCATATTTCTTGCGCAAGAAGCACTGATTTCACACATTAGAACGTTAGTGTTCTTGCGCAAGAACTCCCCGCCAGTGTAGACAGGCAGCATGTTTTTGCACAAAGCAGTTGCTTTTGCGTAGAATCATGCCACTGTAGAGACAAGCCCAGCACTATTACCTTTTATCACAACCAAAAAAATAAAGTTCATGTGATAGGATGTATTTTCCATAAATGAATGCTGATTTGCATTAACTATGTTACCCTCCTAATTCTTCCATAGCAACCACTTAATTATCTTTTCCAGAATTGGTCTCAGACTGACAGACCTGTAATTCCCCAGGTAATGTTGTTAACCCTTTTTTAAAAGTGGCACATTTAGTTTTTCTGTAGTCTTCTGGAACTTCCTTGGTGCTAAAGGACTTCCTGAAAAATCAATACTAGTGATCTCAACCTGCTTTTAAAAAAATTCTTGAATGCAATTTATCAGAACTAGGTGATTAAAACATGTCTAACTTAAATAGCTTGTATTGAACATCCTCAGAGATAATAGTGGAATGGAAGATGTTACTACCATATGATGATACTATATCCTGTTTCCCACACCTTTTCCCCCAAAAATATAGAACAGAAATCTTCAGTGAATTCTGCCTTCTCTGTATTCTTGATAATTTTACCATTTCCATCTATTAACAGATCAATACCATTGTCAGGGTTCTTTTTGTTCTTAATTTAGGAAGACCTTGCTATTCGTGGTGGGTGTGTTCCTGGCACCACTGCAAATGGCAAAGTTTGCAAATACCGGAAGCCATGGCTTCTTGTAGCTCCTGAACTTGCCGCAGGAAACTCACCGTGGGGGCCAGGAACCATGGTGAGTTTTCCATGAGGACTGTCCCCTCCCCAGAATGGGACAGGAGACCCCTGTGAATACATGGAATCTCGAGAGCTGTCTGTTTATTCCAAAGTATTGTCTTTAAACTCTGCTAGCCATAGATCTTTTCTTCATGTCCTTATCAATTGTGTACAATTTCTAACTTATTTATTGTATATTAATTACTATCAACTCCTTGTCCTTATTCTGCTGCTCTTACCCTTTCTTGTCTTAGAATCATGAAATGTATCATTTCATGATCACTTTCATACATATTGCATTCTATGTACAGATTTACAACCATTTGTTCAGTTGGTCAGAATCGTGTCAAACATGGCTGTACCCTAGTTATTTTTTTTTCACTTTCTGAAACAAAGTGTCCTGAATAAATTACAAAACCTTATTGTGGTTTGCTGTATTACCTTTACCACAGGTGTCTGGGTAGTTAGTCTCCTATAACTACCAGGTCTTGTGATATTTCTATTGTTTTCAAAATGCATCATCCACCTCCTGCTTTTGATCTGGTGATTTGTAGTAGATCCTTATCAAGGACTTGGAAAAAAATTAAAATAATCAGTGATACATTTTGCAGATAACAAAATTTGGGGGAATGGTAAATAATTAAGAGGATAGATCATTAACACAGAGTGATCTGGATTGCTTAGTAAACTGAGTGCAAGCAACTAATATGCATTTTACTACAGGTAAATGTATACATCTAGGCAGTATCCTGGAGAGGGGAAGGAGTGCTGTGTAGTAGTGTGCATATGGGATATTGGGAGCACTCTGTGGTAACATGGAAGTATACAGGTGGTTGCTGTATGGTATCTTGAAGCGCTGTGTAGTGGTTCAGGTAAGGGGGAGACTACAAGGGAGTAGGCACTGTGTGGTAACAGAGAGAGTTATCTGAAGGAAAAGGCATTGCAGTGATGTGGAGGGTAGTTGGAGTGGGGGTGCTGTGACAGCATGGAGTGATATGGGGAGGGAAGCCCAGAGAGCTATGTGGGAAATATCTTGGAAAGGAAATGGGGCACTGTGTGGTGGAGTGATATAGGTATAACCAGAGGAGGGAAGGAGCACTGTATGAGGGCTGCAGAGAGGAGTACAATACCATAAGGGGTGCTGTGTGGTAGCACAAACCAGAGTCCCATATCTAGTGTGCTGCATGATGGGCAGGAGAGGGGCGTTGTATGGTGATGTGGGGAGAGGTATGGTTCTAAAGAGGTGTTGTGCGGTGGCACGGAGGTGTATGGGGAGCACTTTGGTGACATGGGGAGTGGGTTTACTATTGGAGGTACAGGGGGTGCAGTGTGATGGTGTCACAGAATCACAGGGCTAGACGAGACCTCAGGAGGTTGAGTCCAGCCCCCTGCCCAAAGCGAGAACATCCCTAGCTAGATCATCTCAGCCAGGGCTTTGTCAAGCCAGGACTTAAAAACCTCTATGGATGGAGATTCCACCATGTCCCTAGGTAACCCATTCCAGTACTTCACCACCCTCCTAGTGAAATAGTTTTTCTGAATATCTAATCTAAGCATTTGCTTATCAAATAGTTGACGAGTGCCTTATATCCCCAGAGTAGAGAGGATGTATGGGTAATGCTATGTGGTGACACTGGGAGGGGTATAGTACTGGAGGTACGGGGTCAGCGTGGAGGGAATACTGGGGGTGCTGTTGTGGTATGTGGAGAGGGGAGATGGAGCTGTGGGGCAATGAAAGGAGGATGCTGGAGGAGTGCTGTGTGGGGGCAGTAGGAGATGAAGTGCGGTGGCACATGGGTGCTTTATGATGATGCGGCTGGAGTAGAGGGGCATAGTGTTACAGCAGTGGGTTGTCAGGTTGCTGCGTGGCAGTGCAGAGCAGGGGGTCATTGGGCCGGTGCACAGCAATATGTGAAAGGGTCATTAAGGGGAGCACTGTGTGGCAACATGCATTGGGGGAGTATGGCAGGTCCTGTATGGTGGTGCAAGGCAGGAGAGTGATGAGACACTGTGGTGACAAAGTACAGGGAGTGTTTGCTGTGTGGTGATGGTGGAGGGGATGCAGCAGTGCACTGTGTGGCATTACAGAGGGAAGAATGGGGGGTACTTTTGCTGTGTAGTGACACAGGGAGAGGGGTATGGTATGGGTGGCGCTGTGTGACGGCACAGAGTACTGGAGATATGGTGTGTGATGGCACAGGGGGGTTGAAGGAGCACTGTGTGGTACTGCAGATGGGTACTAGGGTGCTGTGAGGGGAAGTATGGTGAGGCACTATGTGGCGACATGGGAGAGGGAGGTACATTAGGGCGCTGTGTGGTAGCATGGGGGGTATGGTGGTGCACTGTGGAAGAGGAGAGATATGGAGATTACAGCTGCCTGCTATGTGGTAGTGCAGAAAGGGGTGCACTTAGCACAGTGTTGTGCAGTGAGGGGTGTGTGTGGGGGGGAGATGTATAGTCAAGCGCTGTATGGTCACGTGGGGGGAGAGCTACCTCTCTCCTCAGGTAACCACACAGCACCTCCCTGAACAACCACTTGCATGCTGCCCCACACGGCCTCCGCAGCTAGCGTGTACTACTCCGCCACATTGCCCTCCAGCGTGAGAGGGCTGGGAGGATACTGAGGGGCAGTGACATGGGACGAGGGGCTACAAGGAGCGCTGTGTGGCTGCATGGCGGAGGGCGTTCAGTGGGGCACCCTAGTGACACAAGGAGGGATACAGGTCAGCGCTGTGTGGCGGCGCGCTGAGGGGGGCAGAGAGGGCCGTGGGGATCGGCGCGCTGAGGGGGGCAGAGAGGGCCGTGGGGCTCGGCGCGCTGGAGGAGGGCAGAGAGGGCCGTGGGGCTCGGCGCGCTGGAGGAGGGCAGAGAGGGCCGTGGGGCTCGGCGCGCTGAGGGGGGCAGAGAGGGCCGTGGGGCTCGGCGCGCTGAGGGGGGCGAGGGGGCCGTGGGGCTCGGCGCGCTGAGGGGGGGGGGGGCGAGGGGGCCGTGGGGCTCGGCACGCTGAGGGGGGCGAGGGGGCCGTGGGGCTCGGCGCACTCGGGGGGGCGAGGGGGCCGTGGGGCTCGGCGCGCTCAGGGGGGGCGAGGGGGCCGTGGGGCTCGGCGCGCTGAGGGGGCCGTGGGGCTCGGCGCGTTGAGGGGGGCGAGGGGGCCGTGGGGCTCTGCGCGCTCAGGGGGCGAGGGGGCCGTGGGGCTCGGCGCGCTGAGGGGGGCGAGGGGGCCGTGGGGCTCGGCGCGCTGAGGGGGGGCGAGGGGGCCGTGGGGCTCGGCGCGCTCAGGGGGCCGTGGGGCTCGGCGCGCTCAGGGGGGCGAGGGGGCCGTGGGGCTCGGCGCGCTGAGGGGGGGGGGGCGAGGGGGCCGTGGGGCTCGGCGCGCTGAGGGGGGCGAGGGGGCCGTGAGGCTCGGCGCGCTCAGGGGGGCGAGGGGGCCGTGGGGCTCGGCGCGCTGAGGGGGCGAGGGGGCCGTGGGGCTCGGCGGGGCGAGGGGGCCGTGGGGCTCGGGGGGCGAGGGGGCCGTAGGGCTCGGCGCGCTGAGGGGGGCGAGGGGGCCGTGGGGCTCGGCGCGCTGAGGGGGGCGAGGGGGCCGTGGGGCTCGGCGCGCTGAGGGGGGCGAGGGGGCCGTGAGGCTCGGCGCGCTCAGGGGGGCGAGGGGGCCGTGAGGCTCGGCGCGCTCAGGGGGGCGAGGGGGCCGTGGGGCTCGGCGCGCTGAGGGGGCGAGGGGGCCGTGGGGCTCGGCGCGCTGAGGGGGGCGAGGGGGCCGTGGGGCTCGGCGCGCTGAGGGGGGCGAGGGGGCCGTGAGGCTCGGCGCGCTCAGGGGGGCGAGGGGGCCGTGAGGCTCGGCGCGCTCAGGGGGGCGAGGGGGCCGTGGGGCTCGGCGCGCTGAGGGGGCGAGGGGGCCGTGGGGCTCGGCGCGCTGAGGGGGCGAGGGGGCCGTAGGGCTCGGCGCGCTGAGGGGGGCGAGGGGGCCGTGAGGCTCGGCGCGCTGAGGGGGGCGAGGGGGCCGTGGGGCTCGGCGCGCGGGGGCGCGCTGAGGGGGGGGCGGAGACATACCGAGCTGCGCAAGGTTCGCGCTGAGGAGACGTTGCTCTGGCTGATGCTCTGGCTCCCGTTTCCCTCCGACACGGCCGGCCTCCCCTTTAAGAGCCTGGGGCGGGGCATCCTTGCTGCAGGAGCCTGTTCTTTAAGGATCTTTCGCTGCCGCGGAGCCCGAGCCGCCCGGCTCCGCCATGGTTTCGTGGATCATCTCCCGGCTCGTGGTGTGAGTGCGGGGGCGCCGCAAGAAGTGCGGAGTCGGGCGGTGGGGTGGGGAGGCTCCCGCAGCCCGGAGCCGGTGGGGCAGGGCTCGCTGGGGCTATTCGGAGCAGCCTGTAACCCCCCCGCGGGCAGGGATGGGGCAGCCGATCGAGCTCTATAGGTCACCCGGCTGCTGGTTGTCAGCAGTGGCGGCTGGAGCGCTCGGGCCTCTGCCACTGTATGAAGCGCAGCGACATTTGCTGGTGTAAATTTCGGAATAGTCTTGAGGCGAATCACCTTGAAATGTGAATTTGATAGTGGTGTAATCACCACCCCTAGCTGCCAGTGGTTTGGTGTCAGTGCCTGAATCTTATTCCCGAGCTCAAAGGAGTGGGGGTTGTCAAGCAAAATGAAGATGTGGTGTGGAGAACCAGGAAAGGGGGAACATCAAGTGGACAAGAGTGCTGAATAGATCTCACGGGCTGTATTTTATTCCAGGCTAATATTCGGCACTTTATACCCTGCATATTCCTCTTACAAGGCGGTGAAGACAAAAAACGTAAAAGAATATGTAAGTGTGAATCATCATGTTGTATTTCCATTGACACCCCTCTCCCCGACCAGCGTGACTCTCATTCTGTCTTCAAGAATACCATACCCCCAACATCTTCCCCCTCCTGACACCAACTTCCTTTTTCATCTCTGTATGAGACAAAGTGTATTTCCTGTCACTCAAGGTGGTGTAATAAGCTAGAGACCTGCCCCACAAGGCTAGGTGTGTAGATGGAGTATGTTCAGATACTGACTTCCTCTGACTTTGCTCCTCTGCATTGTAAAATAAGAATGCCAGCCTCGCAAGCCTGTGAAAGTGATTTGTTGTCTGGTAAAGTATTATAGCCAGCATTTCCAAGAGAATTCTGCTCAAACAGATGGGGCCAGGTTTTCAAAGGAGCTCAGCTCCCATTTAAACATAAGACTAAAGGGATAGGTTTTCAGAAGCTCTTGAGCACATTCAGTGTTGAGCTCTTTAGGCATTTGGGTTACAAGTGTTACAAGGGGAACTTTTGGCAACGGAGGAAGCTAGAAAATCTGGTCTGTTTGGGTACCTGTAGGGAAATAGAACTCTTCTGAAAATCAGGCTGAAGTGATGATTGATGAGCACTTGAACATGTGGCTCTGGAGGTGCTCATTATTGATGCAGGAGTGGGCAATAGTTTTTTGGGGGGAGGGGCCATTCCAAGACTTTGGTAAGTGGGAAATCCAATATGGAATTTGTATACAGGAGGGAGCTCTTGGTAAGGGATGGGGTGCAGGAGTACGGGTGTGGGTTCTGGGAGGGAGTTTGGATTCAGGAAGGGGTTGTGTCCTGGGCAGAGGATTGGGGATGCAGGAGGTGGGTGCAAGGTCTGGGAGGGGTATAGGTGCAAGAGAGAATTCTGACCCAGGGCAGGTATGCGAAAGGGAGCACAGATGGTTGTGACCTGAAGCAGGGGATTCAGGTGCAGAAGAGGGTGGGCTGCCAGATGCAGGCTCTGGCCAGAACGCACTGACGGTAGGTGCCTTACGATAGGTCTCCCAGCCAGTGGCCCTGTGGGACCCTTGGGCAGGCTCCCTAGCTGCCATGGCCCCTCTTCAAAGTGGCTGACTGCTATGGACGTGTGTGTATGGGCAGTGGGTCTCCACATGATTCTCGTGCCCGTAAGCACTGTACCTGCAGCTTTCATTGTTTGGTATCGGCTAATGGGAGTCTGCAGTGATGGTGCTGGAGCAAGGCACGGAGAGCCCCTTCTTCCCAAGGGGTGTACGCTGTGCTGAGACACATGCTGGTCCCAGCAGCTGGCCACTTTGAGTAGCATATGGGATTAAAGCAGCCAAGGAGCCTGCCTGAGGGACCCAATTTACAGTAGTGGGCAGGATCCAAATATTTGGTGGGCTGAATCCAGTCTGTGGGCCATATTTTGCTTGCCTCTGTATTAAGATGTAGTGTTTCAGATTTGCTTACTAAAAACCCATCAAGTTCTGGCTCTGAAGGAAACCAGCATGTACTCTTATACACGGATGTGACACTAATTTTTTGCAGACAGACAGACATCTTGGAATAATATCTTTTTAAGAACGATGAGCTGCTCCAGTGTTGACAATTTAGTTGTTCAGATACTTAAATTATGTGGGACCCTTTTGTCCAAGTTGTAGGCTAACATATTACCCTGCCCGTTGACAGATTTGGAACAAAAGGCAATAGTGTCATGGAAAGAGGATAATTTGGTAACAGGTTTCAAATCCTAAATCTAGTTTGGCAGGTGAGATGATGTAAAGATGGTATAATTTGAAAGAATTTCAATGTCCAAAGAGATGAGATGCTTTCCCCTCCCTTTCTTGTCTTGAACAAGAGGATTCTGTCACAATGGATTTTCTCCAGCTTCTGTTCAGGATTTATTTCTCTTTAGTCTCCCCACTCTTCTGGCTTCTGCCCATTGTGTGGGAAGCTCCACAGGCCTAACCACTGTCACACAAGCAACGAGTCTCCTGATTGGAAGCACAATGCTCCTGCCATTTCAGGATACCTCTGGGGGAGAGGTGATATCTGGCTGATATTTGGTTGGAGTATAGTCCCCCTTACTCTTTGTTGTGTGCTTTGTGGTTGCCTCTAAGAGAAGCAACAACACTGGTGTGTTAGAATCGACATCTGGTGCAGCTTGTGGTTCTAGTACTTGGAGCAAGTGCTACAGAGCTGTTTGAGAAATGACTGTTGGTGGAACAATGCAGAATTAATATGATACACATTAAACGAATTAAAAAATATTCTACGTTTGTGCATTTTGTTTTTCTTTCCTAAGTATGGTACTTTGTGCTTATCTGAAGATGAAATTAAAAAGATTTCAGACATAGTTTTCCAGTTTAAGATATTTTGAATTCAAATCCTGTCCTTTCAATAGGTTTGGTACCCTTCCCAGCTTGGTGTCATCTGCAGATTTTATCCACATACTCTCCCTTTCTTCTTTATTATATGCAATGGCCTGCGGCTAAGATAATTCCACTCCATCATCCTGTTCTAAACACAAATTTAGTAATATTAAATATTACTTCATGTAGGACAGACCGATTTGGAACTCTGCATTAATATGTTTTCTCAGTCTGACAGCAAATCCTGGATAAATACTCTTTGGGTACAAACAGTTGTCTGTCTCCCTTATGGTAACTAACTTCCATCTAATAAGGAACCAATACCATTTTAAAGATTTTTTTTTTTGTTGCCAATATAAATAAGAGTCTTTAAAGTCCTTCTTCTGATCATATAATTTGTTGTGTCCTTATCAGTTTTCTACAATTTCTAGTTTCTCCTTCAAGTGGTGTCCCTACAAGTGCTCCGCTCCAGGTATTGGCGTGTCCTCGCACCAGCGATAGGAGATTTTTCCCTTAGCAATGCCTTGCCACGCCATGCACGTGCAGTGGCCGCATTGTGTCAGTTGGCTGCATACACGGTGTGTCCTCTTAGTTCCTTCTCTACCATCCTCTGCAGAAGACAGCACTGCAGCAGTGCGACTCTTCTTTCTGCAAAGACATTATTTTGACTTATTAGCTTCTTTTAACCTCTTCCCAGTACATTTCTACCCTCATTTTGCCTCAGCTTGCCCCCCCCCCTTTTTTTTCCTCTTCAGTGTTACCAGGCTTTTCTACTATGCCAGGCTTGACCTTTAAAAAATGTGATTCCTGCAGAGATCCTATGCCTGTCTCTGATATGCATTCCTCCTATGTGAGATGTCTGGTGAGGGCCACATTTCTCAGAAATGCTAGCATTGTCTGAACATAATGGCTAGAGCCAAACAGGACAGGGAGATTAGACTTAAAATATCTTGTTGGAGAACTCTCTCCACCTGGGCACAATGTCTGCTTCAGTGCCTCGAAAGCCCACACTCACAGAACTTTTAGCTTCTAGGGAGAGAGCCTTTGAGTGGTTCCTATAGTGTAGTGATTATCACATTTGTCTAACACACAAAAGGTCCCTGGTTCCAAAAAAATAGGCAGAAACAATGCCACTTTCACTTGTAGTTCCTTTTGCCAGAGGATGTTGTGAAGGTCAGGATTTAACAGGGTTTAAAAAAGAGCTAGATAAATTCATGGAGGATAGGTCCATCAATGGCTATTAGCCAGGATGGTAGGAATGGTGTCTCTACCTTCCGTTTATCAGAAGCTGGGAATGGGCGACAGGAGTGGGATCACTTAATGATTCTCTGTTCTGGTCATTCCCTCTGGAACCACTGTTGGAAGACAGAATACTGGGCTAGATGGACCTTTGGTCTGATCCAGTATGGCTGATCTTATGCCTTGTTATCCCCGTCTTGGGAATTCCACAAGTTCATGGCTTCTCTGGTTCAGTTGTTGCCTGAAGTGCAGACCTCATCCAGAACTGGCTATTCGACGGCACCATCCCACTGCTGGCACCGCCAACACCCACAAAGTGGCACTGCCGAAGTTTGCAGGCTTGGAGTTGAAAGATAAATTGGCCTCCTCAGCACTGGCAGTACCAACCACCTATCCAGCACTGAAAGCAAAATATCCACACATGCCACTTCCCTCAACACCATCTTATAATGCTCCTACATCATAACACGCACTGACGCCTAAGCACCAGTCCACGTTGGAACTGGTGGACAGGACTGCACATAAGAAAGCCGACCCTTGGCTCCAGTCAACACTGACACAAATGTTGACTGTCTTGGATACCCAGAGTGATTCGGTACCATGCTCTCCTATTCTCGGTGCTGACAGTCCATCCCAGCACAGTGCTAACACCTCTCACTCTCACACACCATCCTCCCCAGGTGCTGAAGTAACACTGGACAGAAGAGCAGATTTTCATCAAAATACTCCTCTCCAGCATCCTCCTGGCTGTCAGTAATACCAAAATTACTCAACAGATGCTTCAATAGCAATGGTTTAATCACCCATGGCCCTACCCACCTCCTCCCTATCCGCCATAATGGTCCACTTGGGATCTATGGGCTCAATACCAACAGCAGCATATGGCACCCTCCACACCAGCCCAGTCTGCAATCTGATCACCACCAACGTATATGGCTAATATTGTTTCAGTGACTGCGGAAGAAGAGCCAATGGAGGAGGATGACTTAGCTCAGTCTGATATGGACAAGCCCCTCAAGCCATCACCTTCCCCCAATGAGACCCTAACCTGAACCCTTCATCTCATCATCTTCAACTACAGCAGACAACCTGAAACAATTTCAAGAACTTTTTAAACAAGTTGCAAATGCTCAGGATGTTACATTACAAGAGAAACAACACAAATTACTCCAAATGATGCAGACTTCCTCATCCACAAAAATAGCCCTTCCCATTGATGAAGCCATAATAGAACCATCAGAAATAATATGGAAAACTTGAACTTCTCTTCCGCTTACCAACAGAAGGGCGGACAGAAAATATTTTGTACCTGCCAAAGGCATAGGACTTCCTTTTTTCCTACCCCCAATCCAACTTATTAGTGATTGCTGTGGTCCACCACTGTTCAAAACCACCCCAATACAGAAGCACTTCCCAAGATAAGGACCACAAACACCTTGACCTTTTTGGATGAAAGGTTTATTCATCTGCCACTTTACAGTACTGGATTTCTAACTACTCTGCATTACTTCCTAATTATGAGCACTCCAGTCACTCAAAATTGCAGGAATTCCTTAATGATCTCCCAGAGCAAAAATACCCTCAGTTGCAAGCAATCATCCAGGAGGGTCAGTCAGTTGCCTGTTCTGCTTTACAGGCTGCTATGGATGTTGCAGATACAGCAGCCAGAACAACTGCCACTACCATTGAGAGACATCACACTTTCTGGCATCCCAAAAGAACTACAGACCAGAGTGGAGGACTTTCCTTTTAATACGGCGTATCTATTGACAGCAAAAACGGATGAGGTTCTCCATTCGATGAAGGGTTCCTGAACTACTTTTTGTACTTTGGCCCCGTATACTCCTCTATCATAGAATCTTAGCGCTGGAAAAGACCTCAGGAGATCATCAAGTCCAACCAACTCTAACTAAACCATCCCAGCCAGGGCTTTGCCAAGCTGGGACCTAAAAACCTGTAGGGATGGAGATTCCACCACCTCCTTAGGTAATCTATTCCAGTACTTCACTATCTTCCTACTGAAATAGTTTTTCCTAATATCCAACCTAGACCTTCCCCACTGTAACTTGAGGCCATTGCTCCTTGTTCTGCCATCTGTCACTATTGAGAACAGCCCCTCTCCATTCTCTGTGGAACCTCCTGTCAGGAAGTTGAAGGCTTCTATCAAATCCACCCTCACTCTTCTCTTCTGCTGACTAAATAAGCCCAAATCACTCAGTCTCTTGTAGGTTGTGTGCTCCAGCCCCCTAATAATTTTGGTCACCCTCCACTGGACCCTCTCCAGTGCGTCCACATCCTTTCTATAATGGGGGCACAGAACTGGACGCAGTACTCCAGATGTGGTCTCACCAGTGCCGAATAAAGAGGAATAATAACTTCTCTAGATCTGTTGGCAATGCTCCTCCTAATGCTCCCTAATATGCTATTAGTCTTCTTGGCTACAAGGGCACACTGTTGACTCATATCCATACTTAATAAGAGGAGGTATTATATCCCGTAAGGCTCTGGGATATGCCCCTCCAACTAGGGACATTATATATTGATTAATTGAATAGTTGATTAACCTCATGAATTCTTGTTGGCTACTCGACTATTCTGTAGTCCCCGGGGGGTGGGGCTGGCAGCCAGTGCACTCTGGCCCCACTCTCGAGGAACCCCCTGCCACTCCACACTGCTGCCTCTGTATCAGTGCCAGGCAGGAGCTGGTTCGTGAGGGGAGCCAGTTTAAAAACCAGCTCCCCTCACGGACCAGCTGCCTGTTGCCCCGTTTTGTTGTCCGGGGGGAGGGTTGAGCTCCCAGACCCAGAACTGAGCCAGGCTGCCTGTCCGCATGGCTCTTAATAAACTTTAAATGCAGAACCACAGTGGAGGTACGTGCCGGACCCGGCACAAGCCAAGACTGAGCCAGGTTGCTAGCCAGCCTGCTAAACAATTTATTGGCAGGTGGTGGTGGTGGTGGGGAAATGCATGTAGTCTATAGCATTAACCTATAAGCTTTTCCTTATCAGTTAATCAGCTACACTATTACATCCCTATTTCCAACAGCCCCACCACTGACCTTTTGATCATAGGTCTAAACATTGCCCCAGGAAGAGATGCGTTCAGCATGCACAATCCACAGCACTGCAACCACCTTTTATAAAATCCCAATTTCTTAAGGTGTGGTCAAGGGCCTGAGCAACTTCTCCTTAGGAACATCTCCTTCCAGCTACCTTTTTGGACATTGCCTATGCCAGTGGTCCCCAACACGGTGCCTGCGGGCGCCATGGCACCCGCGGGGCCATTTTTGTGCGCCCGCCAAGTGCTCGGGGCTGGCCTGGCCCTGGGCACGTGGCACATGCGCTGTGCCGGAGCCGGCCCGGGCGCATAGTAAGTGCCGGCCCGGGAGCGCCGTGAATTGGCCGTTCGTGCCCCAGGCGTGCGGCGCTTGGAGGGGGGGGCGCCGGCCCCGGGCGCACGGCGCTTAGGAGGAGCGCCGGCCCCGGGCGCGTGGCGCCTGCGAGGGGTGCCGGCGCGCGGTGCGTGGCGGGAGAATGCCGGCCCAGGCATGCAGCACTTGGGGGAGGAGAGGGCGCCGGCGCGCGGCGCTTGCAGGGGGGGGCTGGCCCCGGGAGCGTGGCTATGGGGGGAGGCCACCCACCCCCTGGCGCCCGGCAGGCGAACGGCCACACCCCCTGGCGCCCGGCAGGTGAACGGCCACGCCCCCTGGCGCCCGGCAGGCTGTAAAGGTTGGGGACCACTGGCCTATGCCTTTTCTACCACCAGTGGGCTCATGTTACATAGGAATAGTGCATCCTAGAGATAATCAGATCCGGATATGTTATTCCCTCCTCTAAACTGCCTACTCTCATCTTTTCCCATCTCTCTTCGGGGACCCTTCCCATGAGCACCTATTAAACTGGAGGTACAGAACCTCTACCTAGGTGCAGTAGAACCAGTTCCTCAGATATACCACACAAAAGGGTTTTATTCAAAGTACTTCATCACACAGCAGAAAATGGGAGGACGGAAGCCTATTCTAGACCTCAGAAAGCTAAACAAGTTTATCCAGAATCACAGGTTCAAGATGGTCACACTAGGAACTATAATACCAGCACTGGATGAGGTAGACTGGTTCTCAACCCTCGACCTTCAAGACATCTATTTTCATATAACAATTCCTCTCTCACTCAGACAGTTCCTTAGATTCAAGGTTGGTACCAATCATTACCAATATCAAGTACTATCCCTTGTCACCTCCGCAGCGCCTCATCTTCTCCAGGACGTTTGCAGTCGTCAATGCCCATCTTGGACGATGAGGTGTGATAATTTTTCCATATCTGGATGACACTTTAATCAAGGGTACTTCCCAACAACAGATTCTTCCCATGCTCACTATTACACGAGACCTTTTCATGCATTGGACTATTGATAAACCTCCAAAAATCCACATTGTAGTCCCTGGAGTTGATAGCTTTCAGAGGAGCCATATTAGATTCCACCTGAGCCAGGGCCATACTACCTCACCATTGTTTCATCACCCTCTGATCTCATCAACTTAGTTCTCCACAGCTCATTTACACATGCCTTCAAATCTTAGGCTACATGGCAGCCGCCACTTAAGTGGTGCAATTCTTGAGACTAAACGTGATGCCTCCAAGGCTAGCTGGCAACAATGTATACACCCACCCAACACAGTTTAAACAAATGAGTGGCACTTCTTCCACTCATCCTCCCCTCCCTTCATTGGTGGACATAGCTTCTCACACTACTAAACGGCATTCCCTTTCAACAACACAGCCCATCTTGTGTGATCACCACCAATGTCTCCCTCACAGGCTGGGGGGACGCACTTGCTTCATCACACAATTCAGGGTAAATGAGCTCTGAGAGAAGCCCAACTTCATATCAATATCCTCGCTGTGAGCAGTGCGCAATGCTTCCCACCACTTTCTCCCAATGAGCCACAACAAAGCCATTCACATCTCCACGGACAATAAGGCGTGCATGTTTTATATCAATCATTAGGGTGGGGCCCCCTCACGCTCACTGTGCAAAGAGGAGATCAAACTCTGGAACTAGTGCATAATGAACCACATAGCCCCCACATCTACTTGCCTAATGAGCAATCAGAACATCATGACAGATACCCTCAGCTGTCACTTCTCTGAACAACATGAATGAGAGATCAATCCAAGGGTTCTTCCCCACATATTGTCCAAATGAGGATATCCTCTTAGAAATCTCTTTGCGAACTGAACCAATCACAAATACCCCTACTTCTGTTCCAGAGTAGGATTCGAAAGGGAGTCACTGAGGGGTGCTTTCCTCCTTCCATAGACAGCCCCACTTCTCTATGCCTTTCCATCCATCCCTCTGATTCCCAGGGTAATCCACAAGATACGTGCAGATTGGTCAACATTGATTCTTTTTGCCCTGTCATGGCCTAGACAGCCATAGTATCCATACTTCCGATACCTATCTCTACGCAATCCTCATATGCTCCCCAACGTTCTCTTCCAAAACCAGGCCAAATACTCCACCCCACTGTACAGGCGCTCCGACTCAAAGCATGGCTCCATCGTTGTTACAACATGATGAACATACCTGTTCTGACAGAGTGAAACAGGTCCTATTGAACAGTCATTGCCTTTCAACAAAATATACATACAAAAAAAAATGGCATTAAGTTCAAGCCTGGAGTCACCAGAGACCACTACAACCCACCAACACCTCCTTATCTGCTTTCCTCAACTATTTACTGGACCTGAAAGAAGCTGGGCTTTACCTCATTTTGTTAAAGGTTCACTTGTCAGCTATTGCTGTCTTCCACGATCTCATTGATGCCACTTCAGTCTTTGCTGACCCCATCACCAAGCATTTCCTCACTGGTCTTCACAAGTTTCACCTGTGCTACCATGGGATCTATCCTAAGTTCTCAACATTCTCACACAACCTCTATTTGAACCTTTGGCTACCCGTTCCCTTTGTTATGTGTTGATGAAAGTGGTGTTTTCAGTGGTCATCATGTGCTGCCAGATGTGTAGGAAAAATCATAGCCTTGATGGCAGACCACTTTATACTATTTTTTCCAAGGAAAAGATTGTTACCACTACATTGCAAGTGTTTACCTATGGTCGTCTCCATCTTTCACATTAACAAACTCATACATCTTCCCACGTTTTTTTTTTCCTAAACCGCATAATTCGGGCAGGGAGGCTGCTCTCTACACCCTATATGTGTGGCATGCAGTTGCCTTTTATTTGGATAGAACTAGACTTTTCGCATCTCCACAAAACTTTTTGTTTCTATAGCTGACCAATCCAAGGGCTCAGCGGTCTCTTCACAATGTATCTCTAAATGGATATTATGCATCTCTATGTGCTATGCTCTCCACAACAATTGTCTCCCATAAAGGGTCACAGCTCACAACTCAGGTGATGGCCGTCTTTACAGCCTTTCTCCATAACATTCCTCTTGTGGACATTTGTAGAGTGGCTACTCGGTCATCTCAGCTCACGTTCACCCAACACTACGCGTTGTAATATGGACCAAGTCCAGCTACTTCTGTGGACCTCGTTGTCCTTGCTGCTTCACAGTCATGACTCCAAAGCCCAATACTGCCTAATGCAGATACTGTTGTATAGTTATATAGAGCACCCACAGGGACACTACTTGAAGAAGAGGATGAAGTTGCTCACCTTGTTCAGTAATAATGGTTCTTTGAGATGTGTCTCTTTGTGGGTGCTCCACTATCTACCGATTCTCCCCTTTATTTTGGAGTCCAATGATTGATTCCATGGTAGAGAAGGAACAGAAGGGCCATGCCACACATGCAGACAATGGACACAGTGACATGAGGTGACCCCTGTGCACACACAGCGTGGCAAGGTGCTGCTAAGAGAAAAACCTGATTGCTGGCATGAGGATGCAACACCTAGAGTGGAGCACCCACAGGGGGACACATCTTAAAGAACCATCATTACTGCATAAGCTGAGTAACTTAATAATGAATATAAATAAGACGGTCAGCTTCACTTTTTTCAGTTTAATGTATTTTTATTTTTTGTAACTGCCTTCACTTTCCCTCTCGCTAGGTAATTAGTCTTTTTTTTTTTTTAAACCAGTGTGACTGCCTCTCGTTGCTTTTGGGGGCATTTAGTAAAATGTTCTTAAACAGTTACCTCACTGGAGATATTTAAGAGCAGTTAGAAAGACACCTGTTAGGGATCATCTAGACCAGGGCTGCTCAACACATGGGCCACATGTGGTCCGCGGCCTGTTTGTTTGCATCCTGCAGTACGGTTTGGGTTTACATGGGGTTCAGCCCAGGGCCCACAGGAGGGATCCTTTGAACATGGCCTTCACTGGGAACATGCTCCATAACGGCAAGGCATCTCCCAGGTGGGATGAGCATTGAAAGACGCAAGTGGAATGGCTGGCTGGAACAGAGGTGTACAGGGTGTTGGTGTGTGTTGCCATCAGGGTGGAGGCGCTGGGAGAGCCGGGGCATTGTGGGAAGTGTTGGCTGCTTAGCCTTGTGGCAGAGTCTGAGAGATGCTGACTGGCTTAAATTGGCCACGTTTGGGTTTGGCGCCGCAGCTTGAGGCTTAATCTTTGTATTCATGTCCATCAGTGTGAAAGAAGCTGCTATTTGCGTATACAGGCAGTCCCCGGGTTACATGGATCCGACTTACATCGGATCCCTACTTACAAACGGGGTGAGGCAACCCCGCACTAGCTGCTTTTCCCCCTAGCAGACTAGGGAGACGCGAAGCTAGCGCCCCACCCAGCAGACCAGGGAGACACGGAGCAGCTTTTCTCAGCAGACACCTCAGCTTGAGAATAAAGGACTGATGGAAGTGAGGTGTGGGAGAATAAAACTGAGCTCTGGAGAAATGTTTGGCTAGAGTTTCCCCTACAATATGTACCAGTTCCGACTTACATACAAATTCAACTTAAGAACAAACCTACAGTCCCTATCTTGTACGTAACCTGGGGACTGCCTGTATATTTTCATGTATATGCAACCACACTTAATTTGTGGCCCTCAGCATGTGCTGAGAGTATTGTTGTGTCCCCTGGAGCTTCCAAAATTGAGTAGCCCTGATCTAGACAGTGCTTGGTCCTGCCGTGAGGGCAGGGAACTGGACTCGATGACCTCATGAGGTCCCTTCCAATTCTATGATTCTGTGAATTCTTAGTTACTGTGTAATAAGAGTTTTTGTTTAAATTCTCACCCAACAGATTTGGCTCATAATTGTTTTCGGCTTTGAAAAACTGGGTCTTTTTATAGCACCAAATATTACTGGTTTAGACTTCAGTTTTTTGTCACAAAATAAACGTGATCAAGTCATGAACACCTGTTTTTAAGCTACCACCAATTTTTAATTCTTTTGTCAGTTCTTTAGCTGTCAGGATGATGTGTCATATAGAATTCCCCCATGTTGGATGCAACACACTGAGTTAAGAAATTGTAATTTCTAATATTTAGTATGTCGAAACGTTGTAAATACTGCTAGCATGAGACACGTTGTTCTATGCTAAAAGAGTATGTTATTGGAAAGTCAAGCACTGGAAAGTTAGGAAATGCTGTTGTTGCCCGAATATCTGGTATTTTCTAACTTGTAAATGTTTGATTATGCAATCTTAACGTTTATAGTATAAGGTTTTTGATTTATTATTTTTACAGTGCCTAAAAGAGTGGTGGTCTGAATAACTCAATTCTGTTTATTCGTTTCAGTTAGAAATCTGCCATTTATTTAAAACTACAAAAACAAAATGGTTCCAGGCCAAAGGCAGTGGTAGAGCTGGCACTCAGCATGGTGCCTGTGGGTGAGGCATCAGGAACAGCCTCCATGGCTCTCTTTCGGCCTAGAAGCTGGACATATCGACCACTTCCCAGGATCTGGGCCAGGGAGCTTGTTGCCCCTCTGCATCACCAGTTGAGGTTTAAGTGGTCCTGTCAGTGGTGCTCCCTGGACCTGCTAGGATCCGGTTTTGACCTGTTCTGGTTGAAAACTAGACCCTTGGCAACTTTACTAATGCCAGGTGCCTCAGAGGGAATGAACAGAAGAGGCAGTCATCAAGTGATCCATCCCCTGTCACCCATTTCCAGCTTCTAGCAAATAAAGGCTAAGGACATCAAATGGCCAATTTGCAACATGACAAAAGGATAAGTGGGACTTCAAAGTTTTATATTGAAAGCAATGGTATTCAGTATATTAAGGAAGGGTCTGTCAGCTATGGCTCCCAGAGCTGATCTTAGGGGTGGGCGAGCTGGGCGATCGCCCGGGGCCACCATTTTCAAGGGGCCACCAACTGAGCCGGTCTTAGGGGCGTGCTGTGACCGCATTTTGGCCTGATCTCCCAAATCCTCCCCCCAGGTTTTCCTGGTTACTCCCCAACCTTTCCGCCCCCCCCCCCCCCGACAAATTTTCCCTGGCGTTTTTGTTTTGTTTTGTTTGACACATTTTTGTCTGTTTTTTTTTTTTTTAAACCATCTGGCAACTCTGTGGGTGAGCCGGGTGGTCGCCTGGGGCTGCCAATTGGTTAGGACCGGCCCTGGTGGCTCCATTATTAAGGTTCAGATTTGCAAGGATTCTTTCTCTCATGTATGAGCATGTACTTTATTTTTCTTCCAAATTACAGCACTTGTGGAGCATAGGATGAATTTGTAAATCAATTAATTAGTTGGAAATAAATTAAGATAGTTAGGGAACATTTAAACTTCAGCACATAACCTCCTTATAGATAATTCCATGTAGAATTCCCTCATTTCATCATCCATTATTCTCAGTGACATTGAGATGACAAATTACCATTAGCAAAGATGACCACTGCCTCCATCTGTCTGCTTTTTGCAGTGCTTCTCTCTACCTCCTGACAACCCAGGAGGGCTATCCTCTTCCCTGGCATCTTGACTTTACTCCTATTGGAAACAATGGGAGATAATGATAATTTTGAAAAGGGCAACACTTTGGTGAGTTTCTATGCAGGAGAAATATTTATTATTTAGTCTTTGATAAATACATAGTTTTTTTTATTATGAATAATAGCAAAAAGTGATCATCGGTCCTAAAAGTCTTTTAGTGGTGGGGGGGCTGTGGTTGTTTCTTTGTTCCAGTGTATGGAAAAGCAGTCAGGATTCACAGGAATATTTGTCCCAAAAAGTTTAAAAGAACTCCAAATCATCAGAAATATCACATGGTAGCAGTTTCTATGGATTCCTTGTTCAATGATTACTTATAAAACTTGTAATGAAAATGAAAATTCTCAAACTACTTTAAAGAAGGACTTAATGTTTAGAGTACCTATCAATAATTTAGAGTAAGAGTTGCAACATTGCTGCTATACTGTATATCTCTCTAAGAATGACAAATCCAGGAAACTCAGGCTTAAAACTAAAATTAGAAGAAAATCCAAACGTCATAATCTCTGGCAAAAAAAAAAAAAAAAAACTCAGTGTTTTGATTTCGTTTTGGACTACAAACATGAAAATGCTGTAATTGTTTGGTTATTTCATTGTATTACTACATAACAGAGTTAATGTTATTTGGGTGCTTGTAACAAACAATTTCCTGTGATTATTTTGAGTTTTATGGATAATTATAATATCCATTCAATGTATTCTAACCTAAATTACTGATACCTACCCTCATCCTTAAGATAAAATTAACATCTTTAGGTGATAAGTCATTTGATCAGGAAGAAATCCCAGGCTTGGGGTTGTATCCTGGTGTTTGTGGGTTTTGGTTTCTAATGAAATAGCTGTCCTTTTACAGGTGAAGTGGATGATGTATTGGATAGTGTTTGCCTTCTTCACCACAGCAGAAACATTGACAGATATTGTTCTATCTTGGTGAGTATCCTGGTTGTTCATGCCATATGGGGAAGGGAAGGAAAGCACTCAGACACTCTTTTAGGATGAATTGCTGTGGGATAGCAAAATACCCTCTGCTCCACCCAAAGACTTTTCTTGTAGTCACTGTGGCTGTTAGCTCTGACTTTTATATACTTTGCCTTATGCAGCCATAAATTCCTGGTGGGCTTCAGAGTCCAAGCTCCAGCCTGCGCCATAACTACAAACACTGTCTACACAGCTGCAAACCCAAGTCTATGTAGACATACCGAGAGTGGCTCCAAGGATGCTCAACCTGGAGGTTCATGAAGGACCCTGTTCCATTGCTGGCCTTGCCACGTTGATTCTGTTCAATTTTTGAATCTTCTGTTTTGCTAATCCTATGTATGCTCCACTTTGGACTCTCTATCTGTATCTGTCTCTGACCTGTGCTTGACTCTAGCTCCTCCTTCTCTCTCAGGTTTCCATTTTATTTTGAGTTGAAAATTGCATTTGTGATCTGGCTGCTCTCTCCTTACACCAAGGGCTCCAGTGTCCTCTACAGAAAGTTTGTGCACCCAACACTCTCCAATAAAGAAAAGGTATTTTTCCATTGCTATGACTGTTGACAGGTCCTGTAAATTAAGTGTCTTTTGCCCCATTTAGACCATCATAAAAATCCTGATGCATCAGCTTATATTTCTGCTGTTTATAGAAGATGTAGGATGTGTTACTTCTCTAAAGCTAGGTGGCTAAACTGCATCCTGTGGAATATTGCAATGTGATCTGTAGTAGATTACAGAATCTTTAGTATGGATGTGTGACTTGCAAATGTGATGGGTTCCAGGATGGATTGCTCCAGCAGTTAACACTGTTTGAATCAAGATAGAAGTCTTGCATTCTAGAACCTGTAACCGCTGCAGGTTGCAACTTCAAATTATTGATAGGCACAGCTTATCCTCTGCTCCATTTTATGTAATCAGGTATAGTTTGCTACTTTTGTCAAGTTACAAACGCAATCATCCATAGCAAAGGGATAACAGGGATGTGGATGACAGTGAAGTAATGCCTATTAGCTGGAGCCATTAGTTTTGGAGAAAGGTGCCTGATGAGTTTTTGTGTTTTTAATGGGGAGGATTTTGCTTGTAGTCCATGCTTGTAATCAGGAATCTACATATTGGCTTTCCCAACTTCTTTCCTAGGAGATTGATGAGTATATTACCCAGGCCTGTGACAAGAGCTATGAAACCATGATGAGAGTCGGCAAGAAAGGTTTAAACTTAGCGGCCAATGCAGCAGTTACTGCAGCTGCAAAGGTAACACACTAGAACACTTCTTTAGACACTGAGACACCAGTCTGCCCTCAGCAGGATAACTTCCATAGGAACCTAGGATTGAAAGGGACCTCTTTGGTCATCAAGTGCAGTGTAGGAAACAATGTCATAAAATCCTATTCATAAACTTACCAAATACTGTTTCAAAACTATTTTGGTTCCTGTTGCTCTGTCCCTCTAGCTGATTCCTGGTTGGCTCGGAGGGAAAATTGCAGGTACTGCTGACTTCATTCTCCTGCCTTCCTCCAGTTTGTATATTTTTCATGCAACACTTCAGCTTTTGGAGGGGCTAAGAGAAGATTATTCCAGGACAGTCTTCCTTTTGATTGGCTTTTTGTGCATGCATATCTCTTCCTTTTGAGTCTTTTTGTGAAGAATGGGACATTTTCTCTCTCCTTCCATTTGGTCTCTGTGAAGAATTCCAGATAACAGAAGCCATGTATGAGGTATCGATGGTGTCTTTAGAGGTCGTTTTGGAACACATTGATAAATTGAACAATAAGAAGTCATCAGGACCAAATGATATACATCCAAGAGTTCTGAAGGAGCTCAAATGTGAAATTGTAGATCTAGCAGCTGAGGTCTGTCATCATTTAGGTACAGAAGCTGATTTAATGACTGGGAGATAGCAAAAGTGATGCTAATTTTTAAAAAGGGCTCCAGAGGAGGTCCTGGCAATTATAGGCTGATAAGTCTGACTTCAGTATTGGGAAAACAGGTTGAAAGTATAGTAAAAAAAAAAATATTGGCAAGCATATAGGTTAGGGATGTTGAAATGCATTTAAGTAAACGTGTAATCCTTGACAATTTCAATGGTTTAATGGTTAAATGCGAGGGGTTGGGGAGGGAGGGAGACAGGTTGCCTCTGATACAAAGGCAGCAGCACGGGGGTAAGGTAAGGAGGAGGTGCACATGAGGAGCCAGCTTTTAAGCTGACTTTGTGTGCATACCAGGAATCTGCATGTAAACATGAAGGTTAACCAATGAGCCCACCTTTAACGCTTTCCCACCCTTAATACAGATGAAAATAATTTGTTAAGGAAGAATAAACATGGAAGGAGTACTGCAGAAAAAGATGTAGGGGTCATGGTAGACCACAAGCTAAATATGAGTCAGTGTGATGCTGCTACAAAAAAAGAAAATAAAAGAAACTTCATTCTGGGATGTATTAACAAGAGTATTGTAAGCTAGACACAATAAGCAATTTTTCTGCTTTACTCCGCTCTGATTAGGCCTCAACTGGGTTATTGTGTCTAGTTCTAGGCATCACGTTTCAGGAAAGATATAGTGAAATTGGAGAAGGTTCAGAGAAAAGCAACAAAAATGATTAAAGGTCTAGAAACATGATGTCTAAGGGAAGATTGAAAGAATTGGGTTTGTTTAGTTTGGAAAAGAAAAGACTGAGAGGGGACATAGTCATAGAATCATAGAAGACTAGAACTGGAATGGACCTCGAGAATTTATCGAGTCCAGTCCCCTGTCCTCATAGCAGGACCAAGCACTGTCCAGACCATCCGTGATAGATGTCTATCTAACCTGCTGTTAAATATCTCCAGAGATGGAGATGCCACATCCGCCCTAGGCAATTTATTCCAGTGTTTAACCACCCTGACAGTTAGGAAGTTTTTCCTAATGTCCAGCCTAAACTTCCCTTGCTGCAGTTTAAGCCCATTGCTTCTTGTCCTATCCTCAGAGGCCAAGGAGAACAATTTTTCTTCCTCCTCCTTGTAACACTCTGGGTGTATCTACACTAGCCCCTTAGATCGATCTAGGGAGGCTAATGAGGGCGACCGAAATTGCAAACTAAGCGCGGTATTTAAATATCCCACGCCTGATTTGCATGTTCCCAGCCATTCGCCATTTTAGAAATTGACTAGCCTGAAGTAACTGCCCTCGTCTACACGTGGCACTGAAAGGGGATTCCAAAATAAAGCCCTAACTCGAATTAGCTGGTAAACCTCATTGCAGGAGGAATACCAGCTAATTCAAGTTAGGGCTTCATTTCAGAATCCCGTTTCACTGCCATGCGTAGAAGCGGGCAGTTACTTCAGGCTAGTCAATTTCTAAAATGGCAACCAGCCGGGAACATGCAAATCAAGCACGGGATATTTAAATCCCGCGCTTCATTTGCAATTTCGGTTGCCCTCATTAGGCTCCCTAGATCGATCTAGGGGGCTAGTGTAGACATACCCTCTTTTAGGTACTTGAAAACCCCTATAATGTCCCCCCTCGGTCTTTTCTAAACTAAACAAGCCCATTTCTTTCCATCTTCCCTCATAGCTCATGTTCTCTAGACCTTTAATAATTCTTGTTGCTCTTCTCTGGGCCTTCTTCAATTTCTCTACATCTTTCTTGAAAAGTGGTGCCCAGAACTGGACACAATACTCGAATTGAGGCCTAATCAGCGCTGAGTAGTGGAAGAATGACTTTTCCTGTTTTGCTCACAACACTTCTGTTAATGCATCCCAGAATCATGTTTGCTTTTTTTGCAACAGCGTCACATTGTTGACTCACATTTAGCTTGTGGTCCACTATGACCCGTAGATCCCTTTCAACAGTACTCCTTCCTAGACAGTCACTTCCCATTCTGTGTGTGTGAAATTGATTGTTCCTTCCTAAGTGGAGTACTTTGCATTTGTCCTTATTAAACTTCATCCTATTTACCTCAGACCATTTCTTCAGTTTGTCCAGATCGTTTTGACTCATGACCCTATCCTCCAAAGCAGTTGCAGCTTGGTATCATCTGCAAACGTAATAAGCGTACTTCCTATGCCAATATCTAAATCATTAATGAAGATATTGAATTGAACCAGTCCCAAAACAGACCCCTGGTGAACCCCACTTGTTATGCCCTTCCAGCATATTATGAGCTGTTAATAACTACTCTCTGAGAATGGTTTTCCAGCCAGTTAAGTACCCAACTTATAATCGTGGCTTTCAAGTACCTAAGAGGGTGTTACGAGGAGAAGGGAGAAAAATTGTTCTCCTTGACCTTTCATGATAGGACAAGAAGCAATGATCTTAAATTGCAGCAAGGGAGGTTTAGGTTGAACATTAGGAAAAACTTCCTAACTGTCAGGGTGGTTAAATACTGGAATAAATTGCCTACAGTGGTTATGGAATCTCCATCACTGGAGATATTTAAGAGCAGGTTAGATAGGCATATATCAGGGATTATCTACAACAGGGATGGGCATTAATTTTAGTGGGGGCACTTCATTAATTTTGGTATGTGGTCACAGGCTGAACCCACCCCCAGAAGGAGCAGAGTTTGTGAGTAGCACTGCAGGGCCTGGGGCAGAAGGGGTGGGGCTGAGGACTAGCCTCCCCCTCAGAGTTGTCAAAGGCTGGAAGCTTTGAAGTAAAAACACAGCAGAGGGCTAGTGGCTTCTGGCGCTACCATTACTGCTTTTTCTGGCAGCGCCCGAGGGTTGCTGTGACTATTTAAAAGACTTGCGGCTCCAGCTCCTGCCAAGTTAGCAGTGCAGCTGGCAGCCATGAGCCATTTAAATAGGATCCTGCTGCCTGAGCCACTGCCTGGAAATTCAGTGGCATGGACAGCAGGATATAAATAGAAAGTGGCTGGATGCAGTTGGCGGGCTGGATCAAAGTGTTTGTCAGGCCAGATCTGGCCCCCAGGCCACATCTTGCCCAGCCATGATCTAGAATGATGGTGCTTGGTTCTATCATGAGGGCAGGAGACTGTACTTGATGACCTCTTGAGGTCCCTTCCAGTTCGTATTCTGTGGTTTTTTGTAAAGGGAAATAATGTATTACCAGTCTACTAGAATTCTTTGAGGAGATCAGCAAGCATGTGGACAAGGTCCCTCTCTAAAGGCTCTTAAGGAATTAAACTACCATGGCATAAGGGGGAAGGCCCTCTCGTACATAGACTGGTAACTGACTAACAGGAAACAAAGGATAGGAGTAAATGGTTAGCTTTCAGAAAAGGCAGAGGTAAAAAGTGGTGTCCCCCAAGGGGTCTGTTCTGGCACCAGTCCTTTTCAAATTGATAAATGATTTGGGGAAAGGATTTAACAGTGAGGTGGCAATATTATCAGAGGATACAAAACTGTTCAAGATAGTTAAGCTGCAGGTAGACTGTGAAGAGTTATAAAAGGATCTCTCAAAACTCCGTGACTGGGCAACAAAATGGCAGATGAAATTCGGTGTCAATAAATGCAAACAAATGCACATTGGAAAACAATCTCATCTATACATATCAAATAATAAGGTCTAGATTAGCTGTTCCCATTCAATAAAGAGATCTTGGAGTCGTGGATAGTTCTGAAAACATCCTCTCAATATGCAATGGCAGTCAAAAAAGCAAGTAATGTTAGGAATCATTAAGAAAGGATTAGAAAATAAATTGCTTCTATATAAATCTATGGTCTGTCCATATATTGAATACAGTGTGCAGATGTGGTTACCCCATTTCAAAAAAGTTTGCAATTGGAAAAGGTTCAGAAAGGGGCAACAAAAATGATTAGAAGTATGGAATGGATTCTGTATGAGGAGAAATTAATAAGAATGGGATTTTCAGCTTGGAAAAGAGACAACTAAGGGAGAATATGATTGAGGTCTATACAATCATGACTGGTGTAGAGAAAGTAGATAATGAAGTGCTATTTACTCCTCATAGCACAAGAACTAGTGGTCACTAAGTGAAATTGACAGGCAGCAAACTTAAAAACAAAAGAAAGTGTTTCTTTAAGTCAACCTGTGGAACTCTTTGCCAGAGGATGTTGTAAAGGTCAAGATTATAATAATATAAAAAAAACTAAATAAATTAATGGAGAATAGGGTCCATCAATGGCTAATAGCCAGGACGGGCAGAGATGGTGTCCCTAGCTTCTGTCTGGGCTGGGAATGGATGACATGGATGAATCACTTGATGGTTACCTGTTCTATTCATTCCCTGTTGGGTTCCTGGCACTGGCAGAATGCTGGGCTAATGTTCTAATGTTCTTAATTGTTGTGTCCTGTTAGGGTCAGGGAGTTTTGTCTGAGAAGCTGCGGAGTTTCAGCATGCAGGATTTGACTCTGATCCGGGATGAAGATACCATGCATCTACAGAGCCCCAAGGCACAGCTGCGCACCTCCACTAGTGGCCTCCTTGAAACCATTGAGGATTCAGGTACATGAGGTGCTGGATAAATAGTGGGAAAAGGAGAGTCTAGAGGCTTTAAGATGGTGGTTTTAAGTGCTGTCAAAGCTTTTGATTTTGATTTGAATGTTGCATGGAACTCAGGAGTATGAGTTGCCTGTTACTTGGGGAAAGTGATTTTTGGAGAGAGTACCCTTCCAAATGAATCTGCTGTAATTTCACTATGACATGCTGTCATCTGCTGGTTTTTTGTTTGTTTGTTTTGTTTTGTTTTGTTTTTTAAATGTATGGTCTATTTAAAATTGGATTTGAAAATATGACCACCTCTATTAAGTCTAAACTTACAGTAAACTATTCAAGTAATTTAAATTAATAGAAAAAATGTTTACACAATACATGTCTGCTGCCAAAGTTTTAAAAAATGTCAGATCACTGAACTGGTGGAAGTTGCTAGCTATGCACTTGGAACCAGAGTTTTCTGAAGGACTAAACTAACTTTTTTTAGTAGTAATGTAGTCTGCTGACACAAAGAGTATTTCCTTTATTTCACTTCAAGGTTTTTTTTTTAAAAAAAAAACAAAAATTGCAAAACTGGGAATCATGTTTTTTCCTCTTTCAATTTAAGAATAAAAATTGGGTATGAACTCTGCTAATTCTAAAACATTAAAGAACATGGTGAACAGAAACAATAGCTCAATTCACAAATTATAGATAATACTTCTTTTCTTAATCAGTTTCAAATGTAAAACATTTAAAGTGTTTTCTTGTGTATCTAGAACATTTAAGGTAGCTTTCTAAAATGCAATTTGTATCAAGTTGTATTTAAAGTGGGAAAAAAAACAGCAAATACAAAATTAATCCTCTAGTAAATAAGCCCACCATTCATTATTTTCTAACATAGAAAAACATAAGAATTAAAAATCTGAAAAATGTATTTTAAATGGTACCTGCTTAAAATAAACATGTATAGGTATAGAATATCCTCCTAGGTAGTAAAAAGTAGCAAATTTAGTATATAGTTGTGTGTTAATGGTTACTAGTCAATGAGCATCAACCTCTCTTTAAGAAAATAAAAAGTACAAATGCAAAATGAGTAAAATTGATTTTCTGCTTGCTGATTTAAATCATGATGAAAATCAGTAATTTAAAGTGTTGGTTGCAAATCAATCCATCCTAGTTAGGAGGCATGTGTCTTCTACATTTTCCCCATCCTTCCCAGTTTGCACACTCCTGGGTGTCCCCACCCCCCTCTCTCTGAATAAGAGCTTCTCACACTTCTCTCCCCTCCTGACAAAGCTGATTAGGAACCCCTTTTAGATGGACTTGGCATTGAAAAGTATAGGTATTTTTGTTTTCTTCTTATCCTTAGCGGTTTCCTGTTACTCTTCAGGAGAAGAGGCCAGCTTATCTCAAAGGTCAAATGGGGCCCATTCTGACTCTAGAACAGAACCTTCAGATGAGGATACAGGAGACAAAACACCAAAACGCACACAGAGCCTCAAAATTCCCAAGAAAGTGACAAAAGCTGAGGTGAGTTAGAGTATAAATGAGTTCTTGGGCTGGAGCTGGTTTGTATAGTTGAAATTATAGTAAAAAACAGAGCTTTCATGTCATAGATCAACACAGTATGTAGAGGAAAAGTCAGCTTAGCTTTTACAGTAGTAAAGAATAGAATAAAATTGTCAGGCACGTAGAAGAACATAATTTGTTGGACAAAAGTCAACATGGTTTCTGTAAAGGGAAATCATGTCTTACTAATCTATTAGAGTTCTTTGGATGGGTTAACAAACATGCGGACAAGGGGGATCCAGTAGATATAGTATCCTTAGATTTTCAGAAAGCCTTTGACAAGGTCCCTCACGAAAGGTTCCTGTGTAAATTACATTGTCATGGGATAAGAGGGAAGGTCCTTTCATGGATTGAGAACTGGTTAAAAGACAGGAAACAAAGGGTAGGAATAAATGGTAAATTTTCAGAATGGAGAGGGGTAACTAGTGGTGTCCCCCAAGGGTCAGTCCTGGGACCAATTCTGTACAACTTATTCATAAATGATCTGGAGAAAGGGGTAAGCAGTGAGGTGGTAAAGTTTGCGGATGATGCTAAACTGTTTAAGATAGTCAAGACAGAAGCAGACTGTGAAGAACTTCAAAAAGATCTCACCGAACTGAGTGATTGGACAACAAAATGGCAAATGAAATTTAATGTGGATAAGTGTAAAGTAATGCACGTTGGAAAAAATAACCCCAACTATACGTACAGTATGATGGGGGCTAATTTGGCTACTACAAATCAGGAAAGAGATCTTGGAGTTATTGTGGATAGTTCTCTGAAAACTTCCACACAGTGTGCAGCGGTGGTCAAAAAGGCAAATAGGATGTTAGGAATTATTAAGAAAGGGATAGAAAATAAGACAGAAAATATCTTACTGCCCCTGAATAAAACTATGGTACGCCCACCTCTTGAATACTGTGTACAGATGTGGTGGTCTCACCTCAAAAGAGATATTTTGGCCTTGGAAAGGGTTCAGAAAAGGGCAACTAAAATGATTAGGGGTTTGGAACATATGAAGAGAGGCTAAAACGACTGGGACTTTTCAGTTTAGAAAAGAGGAGGCTGACGGGAGATATGATAGTGTGATATGATATGATAGTGGTGTAGAGAGGGTAAATAAAGAAAAATTATTTATTAGTTCCCATAATAGAAGAACTAGAGGACACCAAATGAAATTAATGGGTAGCAGGTTTAAAACTAATAAAAGAAAGTTCTTCACACAGCGCGTAGTCAACCTGTGGAACTCTTTGCCAGAGGAGGCTGAGAAGGCTAGGACTATAACAGAATTTAAAGAGAAGCTAGATAATTTCATGGAGGTTAGGTCCATAAAAGGCTGTTAGTCAGGAGATAGAAATGGTGTCCCTGGCCTCCTGTTTGTCAGAGGCTGGAGATGGATGGCATGAGACAAATCGCTTGATCATTGTCTTCGGTTCATCCCCTCTGGGTTCATCCCCGACCTGGCGCTAGCCACTGTCGGCAGACAGGCTACTGGGCTAGATGGACCTTTGGGAACTTGGAAATGGCGGAGATGCTCAATGACTTCTTTGTTTCGGTCTTCACCGAGAAGTCTGGAGGTGTGCCTAACGTAGTGAATACAAGCAGAGAGAGGGTAAGTTTAGAAGATAGGATACACAAAGAACAAGTTAAAAATCACTTAGGAAAGTTAGATGTCAGCAAGTCACCAGGTCCTGTGAAATGCATCCCAGGATACTCAAGGAGCTGATAGAGGAGGTATCTGAGCCTTTAGCTATCATCTTTGAAAAATCATGGCAGACAGGGGAGATTCCAGAAGACTGGAAAAGGGCAAATATTGTGCCCATCTATAAAAAGGGGAATAAGAACAACCCAGGAAACTACAGACCGGTCAGTTTAACGTCTGTCCCAGGGAAGATAATGGAGCAGGTAATTAAGGAAATCCATATGCAAACACTTGGAAGGTAATAAAGTGATAGGGAATAGCCAGCATGGGTTTGTGAAGAACAAGTCATGCCAAACTAATCTGATAGCTTTCTTTGATAAGATAACGAGCCTTGTGGATAAGGGAGAAGCGGTGGATGTCATATACCTAGACTTTAGTAAGGCATTTGATACGGTCTCACATGAGATTCTTATTGATAAACTAGGCAAATATAACTTAGATAGGGCCACGATAAGGTGGGTGCATAATTGGCTGGATATCCGTAGTCAGAGAGTTGTTGTTAACGGTTCTAAATCCTGCTGGAAAGGGATAGCAAGTGGAGTTCCGCAAGGGTCTGTTTTGGGACCCGTACTGTTCAATATCTTCATCAATGACGTAGATATTGGGATAGAGAGTACGCTTATTAAGTTTTCAGATGATACCAAACTGGGTGGGGTTGCAACTTCTTTGGAGGATAGGGACATAATTCAAAATGACCTTAGCAAGTTAGAGAAATGGTCAGAGGTAAACAGGATGAGGTTTAATAAAGAGAAATGCAAAGTGCTCCACTTAGGAAGGAACAATCAGTTCCATACATACAAGATGGGAAGCGACTGTCTAGGAAGGAGCATGGCGGAAAGGGATCTAGGGGTCATAGTGGACCACAAGTTGAATATGAGTCAACAGTGTGATGCTGTTGCAAAAAAAGCAAATATGATTCTAGGTTGTATCAACAGGTGTGTTGTAAGCAAAACTCGTGAAGTCATTCTGCCGCTCTACTCTGCACTAGTTAGGCCTCAGCTGGAGTACTGTGTCCAGTTCTGGGCGCCACATTTCAAGAAAGATGTGGAGAAATTGGAAAGGGTACAGAGAAGAGCGACAAGAATGATTAAAGGTTTAGAGAACATGACCTATGAAGCCAGGCTTCATGAACTGGGCTTGTTTAGTTTGGAAAAAAGAAGATTAAGGGGGGACATGATAGCGGTTTTCAAATATCTAAAAGGGTGTCACAAGGAGGAAGGAGAAAATTTGTTCCTCTTGGTTTCTGAGGACAGGACAAGGAGTAATGGGCTTAAAGTGCAGCAGGGGAGGTTTAGATTGGACATTAGGAAAAAATTCCTAACTGTCAGGGTGGTCAAATATTGGAATACATTGCCAAGGGAGGTGGTGGAATCTCCCTCTCTGGAGATATTTAAGAACAGGTTAGATAGACATCTGTCAGGGATGGTGTAGACGGAGCTTGGTCCTGCCTTGAGGGCGGGGGGCTGGACTCGATGACCTCTCGAGGTCCCTTCCAGTTCTATGATTCTATGACCCAGTACGGCCATTCTTACGTTCTTATGTTTTTTTAAAGGGAAATCCTGTCTCACCAGTCTATTAGAATTCTTTGAGGAAATCAGAAAGCTTGAACAAGAGCGATATAGTAGTGTACTTGGATTTCAGGAAGCTTTTCACAAGGTGCTATACCAAAAGGTGCTTAAGCAAAGTGATCATGAATAAGCAAGAAGGTCCTCTCCTGGATCAGTAACCATTTAAGAGAAAACAGAAGGTGGGAATAAAGTTAGTTTTCACAGTGAAGATAGTGAGGGCCCCCTAAAGGGTCTGTACATTCATAAGGGAAAGAGTAAATCGAGTGAGGTGGCAAAGTTTGCAGATGACACAAAATTACTCAAAATAGTTAAATTCAAAGCTGACTATGAAGAGTTACAGAGCGATCTTGCTAAACTTAAGTGACTAGGCAACAAAATTGCAGAATTTGTGAAAAGAAATGCCTAATGCAAAACATGATCCCAGCTATACATAAAAATGAAGGGGTCTGAATTAGATGTTACAACTTAAGAAAGAGTTTTTGTTGGAGTCATCATAGATAGTTCTCTGCAAACATCCTTCCTAGGTTATGGGCATGTTTTCACACTCTTGCATGTGTCCCTCAGGCTCTGAGTAAGTGCTGCTCACATCTCTTTCCCCACTTGACATACCTGATAGGGAACCTCTTTTAGGTGGAATTGGCATCAAATAGTATAGGTGTTTGTTTTCTTCTCATCCTTAGCGGCTTTCTGAATGTACAATAGCAGTCAAAAACTCCCCACAGAATAAAATAGAAAATATCAGCAAGCCAAGGTATAATTTCATGGTATGCCCACACCTTGCATGCAGCTCTCATTGGTCCATCTAAAAAATACATTAGAGTTGGAAAAAGTACAGAGAATAGCAACAAAAATAATTAGGGGTATGGAACAGCTTTCATGTGAGGGAAAAATTAAGAAGACTGGGGTTGGACAGCTTAGGAAAAAAGCACTACGAAGGGGGGAATATGATAGAAGTCTATAAAATCATGATGTGGAGAAAGTAAATAGGGAAACATTATTTATTCAAGAGTTTGCTCATATCAATTCCAATTAAGTGTGCACACATCACACGCACAGCTGTCAGAAGTTTTTCCCTAGCTGCTACCAATCAGGTTGGCCATGGAGCCCCCTGTAGTGGTGTTGATATGGTGCTCTATATATGGCCTAGCTAACCGGACCTAACCCCCCTTCTTCAGTTCCTTCTTAATACCCATGATGGTTGCTAGAACTGTGGTTCTCTGGCATATCAAGTCTTCCATTCTTCCTTAGTGTTGGTGTTCCGACACCTATTTTCCCATCTTACTTGAATAGGATTCCTCTCTGGCATACTGGTACCTATTGCCTGTTTCCTGGGGAGGCTTGGCTCCCGCCAGAAGCACACCCGGGACACGTGACTGCAATTGTGGAATTTGGGATGGTGGTGGTTGTTGTTGCTCAACATCTTTAAGCCTGGAGTACCGGCACTTTTTTTTTCCTTACAAAAAAGCACTGGTTATAGTGTAAATACATTCAGGTGTGAGGGGTTTTCTTTCGCACCCATGTTCCCCCTGGGCCTTGTGGTGTGCTCAAGGGTTTAAGCCTTGCAGTTTGTGCCTGAAACCTGTGCCTATGGGCAACCTCCATGACTCCTGTCTCAAGTGTCTGGGAAGGGAGCACCCATCAGACAAGAGCAAGATCTTTAACACTTTTAAGTCACATTCCAGAAAGGAGCGGGATTTTTTTGATTCAAGCAGTTCCTCATGGAGTCAGCATTGTATCCTTAACAGTGGCAGGACCTGGAATCAGACATTTCAATCTGTAGCGCACCTCTGCATTTGTCTGAAGCAACATCAAGAGAGAGCTCAGCTCATCAGATGTGGCATCACCACTTTTTAGCACAAAAGTTGCCACCCACCTGGCACCACTCTCACTGTGTATTCCTGTATATACAGTATACCTGTCTCTGGATGATTGGGTCTTGGTAAGGTGCTCCTGCCAAAAAGTCAAGTTAATGACGGAGTTTCTCATCTCTTTTCTAGCATTTTGCATAAATGAAAAAAGTCCATTTTATCACCCCCAAAGATAAGCTTTATCAGAAGGACATGACTGTTTGTATAAGATATTTCTTCCTCACTGAAAGATTTCATTTAATGGCAACCTGACTGCATGAATTTCCCATTGACCAAGCACGACATTGGGAATATGCCTTTGTTAGGGCATATAGCCTCATGCACTTATGACACTGTTCACCAGGCTTTATTTATGATGCCTCCACTCTGCTTAATCACGGGAGGGGAGAGGAGGGAGAGAGAGGGTGTGGGGGGGAGAGGGAGAGAGACTTATGCAATATAACAACTTTAAGGTGACTATTCCTATTGGAGTCACCTTGGTGACTCTCACATGGTGATTGCATCATAGAATACTAGGACTGGAAGGGACCTCAAGAGGTCATTGAGTCCAGTCTCCTGCCCTCATGGCAGGACCCAGCACTGTCTTGACCATCCCTGATAGACATTTATCTATTCTACTCTTAAATATCTCCAGGGATGGAGATTCCACAGCCACCCTATGCAATTTATTCCAGTGTTTAACCACCCTGACAGTTAGGAAGTTTTTTCCTAATGTCCAACTTAAACCTCCCTTGCTGCAGTTTAAGCCGACTGCTTCTTGTTCTATCCTCGGAAGCCAAGAAGAACAAGTTTTCTCCCTCCTCCTTGTGACACCCTTTTAGATACCTGAAAACCGCTATCATGTCCCCTCTCAATCTTCTCTTTTCCAAACTAAACAAGCCCAATTCTTTCAGTCTTCCTTCATAGGTCATGTTCTCTAGACCTTTAATCATTCTTGTTGCTCTTCTCTGTACCCTCTCCAATTTCTCCACATTTTTCTTGAAATGTTGGCACCCAGAACTGGACAGAATACTCCAACAGAGGCCTAACCAGCACAGAGTAGAGCGGAAGAATGACTTCTCGTGTCTTGCTCACAACACACCTGTTAATGCATCCTATAATCATGTTTGCTTTTTTTGCAACAGCGTCAAACTGTTGACTCATATTTAGCTTGTGGTCCACTATAACCCCTAGATCCCTTTCTGTAGTACTTCTTCCTAGACAGTTGCTTCCCATTCTGTATATGTAGATCTGATTGTTCCTTCCTAAGTGGTGCACTCAGCATATGTCCTTATTAAACTTCATCCTGTTTACCTCAGACCAATTCTCCAGTTTGTCCAGATCATTTTGAATTATGACCTATACTCCAAAGGAGTTGCAACCCCTCCCAGCTTGGTATCATCTGCAAACTTAATAGGCGTACTCTGTATGCCACTATCTAAGTCATTGATGACGATATTGAACATAACCGGTCCCAAAAACAGACCCTGCGGAACCTCATGTGTTACTTCTTTCCAGCAGGATTATGAACCATTAATAATGACTCTCTGGGAACGGTTATCCAGCCAGTTATGCACCCACTTTATAGTAACCCCATCTAAGTTGTATTTGCCTAATTTATTGATAAGAATATCATGCAAGACCGTATCAAATGCCTTACTAAAGTCTAGGTATACCACGTCCACCGTTTCTCCCTTATCCACAAGACTCATTATCCTATCAAAGAAAGCTATCGGATTGGTTTCACATTTGTTCCTTACAAATCTAGAAAAGGTGAAAGTGGGTGTGGCCTCTGCAGTATTCCCGCTGCTACCATGGTATGAGATGCTTCCCTTCATGGTGGGGTACCCACCCAAAGAACAGCACTAGTCAAAGTACCTGTACTTGAAAAGAGCCAAGCTGACATATCAGCATACTAGAGATGAAGGCAGTCTGTTTCCCATGCAAGGTCACCTCCTGGTCATATACTTGCTCTATGGTCAAGAGATGTTGGACTGTGGTTTTTTACATTTTTTTAAAAAAAGGGTAGAACTTTTCCCCTCTGTCTGGAAGCTATCAAGTTCTGGAACTTGTGCATCAGAAACCACATAATGATCCCAGGCATTCAGAACTTTAGGCGACAACCTGAGCAGGTACTTCTCTGCAGATCACATGTGCAAGATGCAGAGATGTTCTGAGTAAAATACTCACACAGTGAGGTATGTCTCAATGGACCTCTGTGTCCCAAACAAAGAGAGAACTTCCATTTTGCTGCTTCAAAGGAGCCATGGGCTTCAGGTCCCAGAGCAAGGTTTTCCTGTTGTCATGGACAAGTGGTCTCAGATATGCCTTTTTCTCCCATCCCCTTCTCCCACAAGCCCTAAAAAAGATACATTATGACAGACCTGGAGCCATTCTCCTAACACCCAGTTGACCCAGGCAGTTTTGTTTCCCAAAGCTCCTGATGATGTTAGCCCACCCTCCAATCAAGATCCACCCCTTTCCAGAGCATCTAACTCAGGAAGGGGTGCAGAATGAAACACCCCAATCCATATTCAATCCACCTGATAGTCTGGGTTTAGACAGACTTTGGAAATAGAATGTTCCTGTTGAGACCCATTCAGGATACCTGTTGTGGCATATGTATACTCTGTCCCTTGAGGTGCAGGTACCCAGGGGTGTGGATGCCACCTACTTGGCTGCTGGATTGTCAGCAACCTCTATCAGTTTGTATCAACAGCCCTCAGTCCAGAGCAGTACAGCCTAATGGCTAGAGTCAGTAGTAACAAGTCAATAAGGGTTGCTCTCGATTCAGGGCAGCACAACCTAATGGCTAGAGTCAATACTTTGGAGCAACTGCCCTGATAGGGGGGCCCGGGGCCACTCTACTCCCCTGGGCCCCAACCCAGGGCCTTACTAGTGACAGAGTGCTCTACCACTTGCTCACTGGCTCTCTCAGCACTGAGGCATAAATCATTAAGTCATTGTTCCCAACGTGTGGCGAAGCATGCACTCCATCAGTTATTGTCAAGAGACCCAGAACCAGGCCCCAGAGCAAGTCCTTGGCACAGCACTGCTCGTGCTCCCCCCATCAGTGAGAGGCTCTCCACCCTCGCTGCGCCCACCTACATTATCGCAGCTCAGTGCCTACCGGGGGATAAAAAGGAGTGTGTGGTCTCAGCACTCATTCCCAGAGAGAACACTTGCATCATATGGGGCACACAGACTACAATATCAATACCTGTCATGGGACCCCGACTGGCGCTACTATCCTCAGCATAATCTCTGGTTCCCCTATCATTATTGGGCACAATGACACAGCTCCACAGCCCTTCCCACACCAGCACAGAGATTACTGTCTTCTACACACTTTAATCCACCACAGAAGGCATTGACCCCAAGGAAGAGCAGACTGAGGATGATCTGACCATCCAACAAGCAGACATACCACCAAATGATGACTCATCTTCTGTATCTGATGAAGCAGTTATGCCAGACGATTCCTTACCTAGTAACAACCTAAAGTGATTTCAAGATTTATTCAAAAGAGTGGCAGTCAGTCAGGGAGCTGTGATATCAGAAATGCAGGAAAAACAGCACAAGCTTCTAAAGAACCTCCAGTCCTCTACAAAATCCAAAATTGCGCTACCTCTAGCTGAGGCTATAATCGAAGCAGCAGACAAAGTATGGCAAATGACAGCTACAGTCCCTCACAACCAACAAAGGGAAGAAAAAAATATTTTGTTCCATCCAAAGGCATGGACTTTTTAGTCTTGCAGCCTCAACCTAATTTCTTAGTGGTTGACACTGCAAATATACAAGACAAAGACCATAAGCACCTGGACATGCGTGAGAGGAAAATGTACTCCTCCTCAACCCTTCAACTCCGTATTGCTAACTACATAGCCCTACTCGCGAATCATGACTTTGGTAATTATGCAAAACTGACAGAGCTCATGCACCTTTTCCCAGACGATAAGACACCTAGCCTCAAAGCTATCATTAAAGAGGGGTATGCTATATCTTGTACAGCCCTGCAGATGCCCCCTTGATGCCACTGATACAGTGGCAAGAGCTATGGCAATCTCCATACTAATGAGATGCTCATCCTGGCTTCAAGCAGTAGGAGGTTTTAGAGACCTAGAGGCCAAGGTAGAAGACCTACCGTTTGATAAGGACAAATTGTGCGCTGCAAAGACAGATGAAGTTTTGCATTCTAGCAAAGACTCGTACCACGTTGCGCACATTGAGGATGAATATCCTCTCCCCACTGAAAGAAATGCTATAATCCCCACCAAAGACATAGGGACACAACCTTTGGCAGACAGCAGCAGCCCCGACCAATCTTGGTTCAGACCACAAAACCATCACACGCTCTTTCACAGCTCAGGGCTTTAGACAACAGGTTTGAGAATATGGTCGAGGGTCTGCCCAACCTCCCTTCCACATCAGTGCCAGACAAATTCCAATATCATTTCTGACCTTTTTACAACCAATGGGCAGCACACAGATCAGTGGGTTTTAGAACTCATCAGTTGCAGGTACTCCTTCCCTTTCATATTGATCCCCCCAACCTGTCCACCTTCTCTCTTCCTCTACAGGGGCCCCTCTCATGAAACCATGATCCTCCAAGGAGTCAAACACCTCATCATAGGAGCCATAGAATGGGTCCCCAAACAGTACCAAGGGAGAGGTTTTTACTCAAATTACTTGCTAACCAAAAAGAGGGTTGGAGGCCTATTTTAGACCTCCATCAACTGAACAAATACCTATACAAGCATCACTTCAAAATGGTTTACTCGCCACGATTATTCCCGCACTGGACACAGGGGCCTGGTTTGCAGTCTTCGACCTCGAAGAGGTATACTTCCATATCATAATACAACCCATTCACAGACATTTCCTACACTTTACAGTAGCATCAGACCATTTCCAATACAGAGTCCTTCCCTTCAGACTCTTCTCTGCCCCCAGAATCTTCTCTAAGACCCTGGCATTTGCAGCAGTGCATCTTTGACAAGGCATCAGTCTTCCCTTATTTGGACGATTGTCTCATTTGAGGCCTCTCCCAACGCACCAGAAGGGACATGGTCAGATTCACAAAGGCCTTCCTTCAGTCTCTTGGATTCATTATCAACCAACAAAAATCCACTTTATGCCCCACACAGTCCCTAGAGTTCTTGGGGGCTCACATAGATTCTATGACAGCACGCACCTATCTTCCCCAGTCAGCATTTCAAAATTATAAAAAGCCTGGTCACAATCATGATGACCAGCCCGACTGTGCCTATTCTAACCTGTCTCAAACTCATGGGGCAGATGGCAGCTACCACATATGTCATCCCATCTGCTAGACTACAATTTCGATGTTTCCAACACAGGATTGCCTCTGTCTATACACCAACCAGACACCTCGTCCACAGGCACGTTTCGCCTCCTCAGAAAGTCCTTACTCTTTACAATGGTGGACCCAGGCACAGAACCTCTACAATGGGGTGCCCTTCCACCAAAATCAACCATCCGAACAAAACACTATGGATACATCACTTCTAGGTTGAGGTGCCCACTTCCAGCAACAATGCGTCCAAGAGAAGTGGCCCAGCAGTAAGTCCAAGCTCCACATCAACCAGCTCAAGCTTTGAGCAGTTCACAATGCCTGCAAACACTTCCTTCCACACATTCAGGGAACCTTGGTGCTTATCCTCACCAACAATATGACCATGATGTTTTATATTAACTGCGAAAGCAGCACCGGATCCCCTTTCCTAGGTGCAGAGGTGATTTGACTCTGGAACTGGTGTATCTGCCATAGCATAACTATCACTGAGGCATAGCTATTTGGGGACAAGAATACCATGGCCGATATCCTCAGCCGCCACTTTGCCACAGAGCATGAATGGGAACTGCATAATCAGGTCACCCGCAATCTGTTTCAGCGTTGGGTTCGACCACAGATAGACCTCTTTGTAACTAGCCAAAATTCCAAATGCCCCCAGTACTGCTCAAGAGCACGCATAAGGCACAGCTCATTGGGAGAGGCAATGCTATTCCCATGGCATACTTACCTCCTATACACCTTTTCTCCTATCCCTCTGATCCCCAGAGTCCTCTGGAAGATAAACAGAGGAGGCCCATGTAATTTTAATAGCCCCAGCTTGGCCTCAGCAGACATGGTTTCCATTTCTCTATCAACTGTTTCTACAACCTCCCTACCCATTTCCAAGGTGCAGTTCTTCACCCTCGGGTGCAATCCTTCACCCCCAGCTGCAAACACTGCACCTGATGGTATGGTACCTATCTGGTTCTCAGAAGCTGTGCAACAGTACTCGCAAACATGAGAACCGTACTACTGCATAGCAGAAGTCAAACTACACATGATATTTACCTCAACAAATGGTGCACCCAGAAGGGGGGTTCAACCATCTATGGCTTTGCTCCATTTTGTCCTGGGATTTAGAGCTGGTTCTCCACTTGCTCAGAAAGCCACCCTTCAAGCCAATGGCAACTTCATCACTTACCTTTCTCATTATAAAAACAGTGTTCCTGTTAGCAATCACATCTGCAAGGAGGGCTAGTGAACTCATGGCTCTCACGTCTTCACCTCCTATATGACCTTTCATAAACATAAAGTTATTTTGTGACTCCACCGCTCCTTCCTACTGAAAGTTTGTTCTGAATTTCATATCAATGAACCCATAGTCCTTCCCACTTTCTACCTGAAACCGCGTTGCTCCAGGGATGAAGCCATAGTACACACGCTGGATGCGAGAAGGGCCATTGCTTTTTTACTATCACAGAGACTGCTCATATCTGTAGCTGAAAGGTCCAAGGGAAATCCACTTTCTTCCCAGCGCATATCAAAACAGATAACATCCTGTATTACCACCTGCTACTCCTTTCAGAATAGAGCACGACTGTTGATTCCCAAAACTCATTGCACCAGAGTGATGGCAATGTCAATGGCCTTCCTTAGGGGACTGTCGCTCCAAGAAATACATTGAGCAGCCACATGGTCGTCTAACCACACATTCATGAAACGCTATGCGATTCCACCATGTTCAGCAACGGACACTGCAATAGCTATGGCGAGTCTCTCCACAGCCAATAGCAACTAGCTGAAGCCCATCAACCATTTAACTGGGCACTGCTACACAGTCACCAATAGTGGAGCACCCACGGTGACATCACTCGAAGAGAAAAGCAAAGTTACTCACTCTATGCCATAATGATGATTCTTCGAGATGTGTCCCTGTGGTGCTCCACTACCCGCCTTCCTCCCCACTTGCTGTAAAATCTCTAATCTGTGGTCCTGGGACAAGCCCAACACCAACAGTGGAGCACCCACGGGGACACACATCTTGAAGAACCTACCACTCTTTACTTTGGTTACGAAGCCATGCTGCCCTGAATTAAATGGCCAACAGCCCCTACTGGCTTTGGCTACCAGGCCAGGCTGCTCTGTGTTAGTGTACTGCTCCTCATTGACTCTAGCCATTGGGCAGTACAACCCTGGACCAAGGGTTGGTGCTCGTAGACAGAGAAGGAAATGGCCAGCAGTTCAACAGCTGACTAGGCGGCATCCACACCCCTGCATCCCTTCCCCTAAGAGATGGGGTGTGCATATACCATGACACAAGCTAGCCCGTATCCTTCTTCCTAGCAGTGTCATAGCTCACTGCATGAGAGCACAGGCTGCCTCTACAACATGCCTGCAGAAAGCCCTATATAGGACATAGGCAGGGCTGTCAAGTAGATCTACATCCACATGTTCGTTAGACATTATGTGCTAGTTCAAGCCTCTGCTCCAGATGCAACTGTGGGATCTGCTGTATTGCAAGAATCTTTGCTGCCCACTCCTTTGCGTGCTCTTCCAGTCTGAGGACTGTTTGTCAATCACCCATGTGTGGACTATGCATAGGGACCAACACTCAAAGAAGTAGAAGTTGCTTACCTATAACAGGAAGTCTCTAACTGTATTCCATTACTGCCCTATGTCCCCTCTGCTTTGAAACCTGTTGGATTCACAATGAGAAGAGGAACTGAATGGGAATCAGACCACACTGCCTTTTATGCCTTTGATCAGGAGCACGAGGAGACCTATTGTATGTGTGTAGGTCAATGGATGCTGTTTATTAGAATTTCTGGACTCAGTTATATTGTGCCTTGTGAACCCACATGGGGAGTAGAGCTAAAGACCATGTACCTTGAAAAACTTTCCAGTTTACGGTTAGCAGTAATCTCTGTTTCTTCCTGTGTATGCCCCTGAATCTCTGGGTATAGAAATCCAAGGTGTTGAGTAGATTCTCATTCTTTTTGTACCTAACACTTCTTGTAATTTTTCACATTAAACTTACATGCACACTCAAATGTCAAGCTGTCTGTTGAGGTCACCTTTTTTTTTTTTAATGCTTGCCTGTAGGCTTTTGTCACCTGTCCACTTGGAATCTAGTTTAAAGCCCTCTTCACTAGATTGGTGAATCAGTGAGGATACTCTGCCCCTTCTTGATCAGATGTATCCCCACCTCTTCCTATCAGACCTTTTTCCTAGAGTAATATTCCATGGTTAGAAAAAGTCAGAGCTTTTCCACAGCTGTACACTCATCACCAGGAGTCATGTCCATGCCTGGGCAATTACCCTCAACCAGGAAGATGGATGAGAACATAGCCTGCACTCCTGACTCCTTCACCCTTGCTCTTAGAGCCCGGTGGTCAGAACTGATCTATTCAGGGTCATACCTGGCATTGTTATTAGTGCCCATAGAATCTTAGGGTTGGAAGAGACCTCAGGAGGTTATTGAGTCCAACCCCCTGATAAAAGAAAGACCAACCCCAACTAAATCATCCCAACCTCTAGGGATGGAGATCCAACCAGCTCCCTAAGTAACCCATTCCAGTGCTTTCACCACCCTCCTAATGACATAGTTTTTCTTTGTATCTCCCCCACTGCAACTTGAGACCATTGTTCTTTATTCTGTCATCACTCAGAACAGCCTCTCTATCCTCTTTGGAACCCCCCTTCAGGTAGTTGAAGGCTGCTATCAAATCCCCCCCCACTCTTCTTTTCTGTAGACTAAGAAAGCCAAAATCTCCTCATAAGTCATGCGCTTCAGCCCCCTTATAATTTTTGTTGCTCTCTGCTGGACCTTCACCATTGTGTTCGCATCCTTCTGTAATGGAGAGCCCAAATTTGGACACAATACTCCAGAACTGGCCTCACAAGTGCTGAATAAAGGGGAATAATCACTTCCCTAGATCTGCTGGCAATGCTCTTCCTAATGCAACCTAATATTCCATTCTCCTTCTTGGCTACAAGGGCATGCTGTTGATTCATACCCACCTTCTCATCCACAGTAATCCCCACGTCCTTTTCTGCTAAACTGCTACTTAGCCAGTTGGTCCCCAGCCTGTAGCAGTGCTTGGGGTTCTTCCATCCCAAGTTCAGAACTCTGCACTTGTCCTTATTGAACCCCATCAGATTTCTTTTGGCCCAATCCACTAATTTGTCCAAGTCACTCTGGACCCTATCCTTACCCTCCAACGTATCTACCTCTCCCCCTAACTTAGTGTCATCTGTGAGTTTGCTGAGGGAGAAATACGTCCCCTCATCCAGGGTAATAATAAAGATGTTGAACAAAACCAGCCCCAGAACCAACCCTTTGGGCACTCCACTTGACACCAACTGCCAACCAGACATCGAGTCGTTGATCACTACTCATTGAGCCCAACAATCTAGCTAGCTTCTATCCACCTTACAGTCAATTTATCCAATTCATACTACTTTTACTTTCTGGCAAAAATACTGTGGAAGACTATATCAAAAGCTTTGCTAAAGTCAAGGTATTTCATGTCCATTGCCTTCCCTATATCCACAGATCCAATTACCTCATCATAGAAGGCAGTCAGGTTGGCCAGGCATGACTTGTCCTTGGTGAATCCATGTTTGGTATTCCTAATCGCTTTCCTCTTTTCTGAGTGCTTCAAAATGGATTAATTGAGGATCACCTCCAGGATTTTTCCAGGGATTGAGGTGAGGCTGACCGGTCTGTAGTACCCTGGATTCTCCTCCTTCCCTTTTTTAAAGATAGACACTACATTTTCCTTTTTCCAATTGTCTGGTGCCTCCTCCTATCATGACGAATTTTCAGAGATAATGGCCAATAGCTCTGCAATCGCATCAGCTAACTCCCTTGGCATCATCGGATGCATTAGAAAAGCTGGACATACATAAATCTGTGGGGCTAGATCTAAATAGTTCTTAATCTGTTCTTTCTCCAGTGAAGCTTGCCTACCTTTTTTCCCATACTGTTTTTCCTAGTGCAGTAGTCTTGGAGTGGACCTTGTCTGTGAAGACAAAGGTAAAAAAAGCATTGAGTGCTTCAGCTTTTCCCACATTATCTGTCACTAGGTTACCTCCCTAGTTCAGTAGAAGTAACCTTTCCCTGACCATCCTTTTATTGCTAACTTGCTGTAGGAACCTTTCTTGTTACCTTTCAAATCCCTTGTTAGCTACAGTTCTGATTGCACCTTGGCCTTCCTGATTACACCCTTGCATGCTCGAGCAATATATGTATACTCTTCCTTAGTCATCAATCCAGGTTTCTACTTCTTGTAAACTTGCTTTTGTGTTTCAGCTCACCAAAGATTTCACTGGTAAGCCAAGCTGGTTGCCTACCATATTTGCTTTTTTTACTGCACTTTGGGATAGTTTATTCCTGCGCCTTCAATAATGCTTCTTTAGAATACAGCCAGCTCTCCTGGATTCCTTTCCCTCCCTCATGTTAGCATCCCAGAGGATCCTGCCCATTGGTTCCCTGAGGGAGTCAGAGTCTGCTTTTCTGAAGTGCAGGGTCTGTATTTTGCTGCGCTCCTTTCTTCCTTTGGTCAGGATCCTGAACTTGACCATGCCATGATCACTGCTGCCCACATTGCCAACTACATCTACTTCCCCTACTAATTCCTCCCTGTTTGTGAGTAGCAAGTCATGCCGAGCATGTCTCCACGTCAGTTCCTTCAGCATTTATACCAGAAAGTTATCCCCAACATTCTCCAGAAACTTCCTGGATTGTCTGTGTACTGCTGTATTGGTCTCGCAACAGATGTCAGGGTGATTCAAGTCCCCTGTGAGAACCAGGGCTTGTGATCTGGAAACTTCTGTTAGTTGTCTGAAGAAAGCCTGGTCTACCTCCTCCACCTGATCTGGTGGTCTATAGCAGACACCCACCACGATATCACATTTGTTGCCTCTGCCTCTAAAATTAACCCAAAGATTATCAACAGGCTTTTCTCCCATTTTATATTTGAGCTCTGAGCAATCATACTGCTCTTACAGTGCAACTCCTCCACCTTTTCTCCCCCGCCTGTCCTTCCTCAATATTTTATAGCCTTCCATGACAGTGCTCCAATCATAGAATTAGAAAGGACTTCAAGAGGTCATTGAGTCCATTCCTCTGTCCTCGCGGCAGGACCAAACACTGTCTAGATCATCCCTGACAGGTGTCTGTCTAACCTTCTCTTAAATATCTCCAGTGATGGAGATTCCACATCCACCCCTAGGCAATTTATTCTAGTGTTTAACCACCCTGACAGTTAGGAAGTTTTTCCTAATGTCCAACTTAAACCTCCCTTGCTGTAATTTAAGTTCATTGCTTCTTGTCTTATCCTCAGAGAGAACAATTTTTCTCCCTCCTCATTGTAACACCCTTTTAGATACTTGAAAACCACTATTGTGTCCCCTCTGTCTTCTCTTTTCTAAACTAAATAAGCCCAGTTCTTCTTCGAGTAGTGTCCCCGTGGGTGCTCCACTGTAGGTGAAGGGTTGCCCTGAGCCGCAGATCGGAGCTTTGTATAGCAGTTTCCCCTGTTGAGCCATGCATGCCCAGGAGGCGTCTCGAGCCCTTCCCGCCTCCTGAGGAGCGCGGCTCAACCCCCTCCCTTTCAGTTCCTCTTTAACCACCCTCGTCAGCGGATGGAGCAGCCAGGAGCTCCCTGTCAGACTGACTACTTTCCCCTTAGTTATTTAGGCATAGTTACCTTCCCCTGTTTTATCCAAGTTAGTCTCTCCTTGTTCTCTTAAAACAAACAAACAAACACTAGAAATAGGAAAAATAGACTTAATTAAAATCCCCCCCCTCAGGGGGCTTGAACTCACCTCAGACCGGGACTCCGGTGAATCAGCGTTCTCCCGCCTGTCAAAACAAGAGACACATAAAGGCATTTAAAAAAAAAAAAAAAAAAAGCAGCAGCAGCAGCAAAACCACATAAACATATACTACTAGAACAATATAGAAGATAACCATCATAATTTCAAGAAAGAGAGAGCCCACCATGTCCGGCTCTTCAGGTTTTAAAAAGTGCAGTCAATGCCGGGACACAATGCCGGCTTCAGATGGTCACTCGGATTGCATACATTGTTTGGGGGAGACCCACTCTCCCCACAACTGTACCCACTGCAATTCCCTGACGGTGAGAGCCAGAAAAGACCGTGAGCTCCGCCTCAGGATGATTTTATTTGAAAAAGCTCTCCAGCCTGCGGGGGAACAAGCTACACCGTGGCAAGAGCCTCCGCCGCCTTCCAAAAATGCCCCGAGAGCGAGAGCTTCTCCATCCCGCTCCCTTCCATCCTCTTCCTCTCCCAAACGTAGAGGAGAGGCACATCAGGCTGTGAAATCCCCTGCCACTAAGGCTTCGGGGCGATCCTCGCACTCCGCATCGGCATCGGGGCACACAACAGCTGAGTGACCCCGGAAGCGCTCTAAACAGCCGGCATGGCATGAAAAGCCAGCACCTTTTCAAACGGCGGTGCCGCTTGAAAGCGTGGCACAACTTCCAGCCCCGGCGCCGCTTCAACCCTCTGCGGCGCCGAAAGCTGCAGCACAGCTTAAAGCTGCGGTGCCTATTAAAGTCAGGGCACCGCAGCAAAAGGATGGCCAGCCCCCGAAGTCACTGGCACCAGCTGATGCTCCGCTGGTCCTTCCACAGACAGACAAGCAGCCAAACGAGGCTGCTGGGGATCAGCCCCAGCAAGGGACTGATTCACACAGCAGGCATCAATATCCCTGCCTGCCCTCTATTACTTACTCTCCTGGGAGGTCTCCATCAAGGCAATCCCCTCCCAGATCTATATCACCGTTGTCTCTTCAGGACGCCCCCTTTCCTGATGATGACCACCGCACGGTCTATTCCTCGCGACGCGTCACCTGGGAAGGCTCGCTCCCACCATTATAGGGCTCCGCCACAATATAGCCCGTGGCACCCATACTGGCCTTACCCACCTCCACCTTATCCACCGCAATGGGGACCGTGGGAACACTGGGAACCACATGGACATCGCTCTCCACCTCGCTCCACCGCATCCCGGAGAAGCTTGCCTCGGCCACAACCCCTACCTCCAGCAAGTCTTTTGGCGGACGAGGCAGAACGAATCTCAGATAATGACTCAGATACTCAGTCAGTTAACGTAACACACTCTGATGCCCTTGATGCGCAAACAGAGGATGCCGTAGTACCATCAGACACTGGAACAATTGACGATCTAAAACAGTTCCAAGAACTATTCAAGAGAGTAGTGACAAGCCAGAATGTCTCCCTGCAAGAAGTGCAGAAGAAGCAATACCAATTGCTAAAGAATCTACACCTGACACTACATGGCAAGATTGCCCTACCCAGACCTCAGAGGACCTGTGGAAAACGCCTGCATCCATCCATCCAACCAACAGGAAAATTGACAGAAAGTACTTTGTCCCCTCAAAAGACAACGACTTTCTTTTCACTCACCCACAACCTAACTCACTAGTCGTGGACTCAGCACAACAATGAGCGAAGCTTCCACAATATAGGACGGGCAATGCAGACAAGGACCACAAAAAGTTGGACTCCTTTGGCAAGAAAGTATACTCCTCTTCCACTCTACAACTCAGAATATCAAATTACTCTGCTCTCTTAGCAAATCACGACTTTGACAACTACTCAAAACTGGGAAAACTAATGGCACACCTCCCCGACTCCAAAAGACCCATCTTAAAATCAATAGTTCATGAGGGCCATATGATCGCCCACACCGCTCTCCAAATGGCAATGGATGTAGCTGACACTGCAGCCCGAGTTACAGCTACAGTGGTGGTGATGCGTAGAGCTTCTTGGCTCCAGTCGTCTGGAGTTCCCCACGAACTCCAGCCCAAAGCCATTTGACAAACAAAAGCTATTTGCAGCCACTACAGACGAAGTGCTCCACAACAGCAAAAATTCTAAGTCCACACTTCGCACGTTAGGTATGTGCATGCCACCCTATAAACGCAGGCGATACACCCCATATAATTCATATAATCGATACTGGTATAGACAATACAATCGACCACAGAGGCCTTATGAAGACAACAGACCAAGACAGCGAGGTCCCAGAAGGCAACCCAACCAAGCCCGCCCGCTGGCTACCCAACCAGCTAAGCAGCAAATTTGAACATTTGGTCGAGGGTCTGCAAGACCTCCCTCTCAATCTAGCACCTCAACATGGCCATCTATTCAACCACCGTTTGCGCGCCTTCCTCCCACAGTGGGAATCCATAACATTGGACCGCTGGGTCCTAGAGATAATTCGAGTGGGCTATACCATCCCTTTTATTTCTGTCCCCCCTATCCTTCCCCCTACCCCGTCCCTTTTCAGGGACCACTCTCACGATACCCTTCTAAAACAAGAAATCAATCTGCTCCTCGTCATCGGAGCTATAGAAAGGGTACCCCGAGAGGTCCACGGGAGAGGGTTTTACTCGAACTATTTCTTGTCCGAGAAAAGAACAGGGGGTTGGAGACCTATATTGGATCTCCGCAAACTGAAGAAATTTCTCAAGAAACAGCGTTTCAAGATGGTCACTCTCTCCGCTATCATTCCTGCGCTAGATTGAGGGGACTGGTTCGCAGCCCTCGACCTCCAAGATGCCTGTTTCCATATAACCATCCAACCCTCCCACAGACGCTACCTACGCTTTGCGCTCGGTCCAGACCACTTCCAATACAACGTTCTTCCCTTCGGCCTCTCATCAGCTCCGAGAGTATTCTCGAAGGTACTAGCAGTTGTAGCTGCGTACCTCAGACAGCAGAAGGTTATCATATTCCCCTACCTGGACGACTGCCTTCTAAAGGGATCCTCATACGCTGAAACCACCTCTATGATTCATACGACCGCGACCCTCCTCAATTGTCTAGGCCTCCTGATCAACAAAGACAAATCAACGCTACACCCGGTCCAAGATATAGAGTTCATTGGCGCACAACTGGACTCTGTTACAGCCCGAGCATACCTGCCTCGACAACGTTTCGCAACGATACAGGAAATTATAACCGGGATGCTCACAATGCCTACTACCACAGTACTTACATGCCTCTGACTAATGGGACACATGGCTTCCACCACCTACGTAATCCATCGTGCTCGCCTACACTTTTGATGCTTCCAGCTCTGGATGGTGACCATTTACATCCCATCACGACATCCTCGAAGCAAGAGAATTACTATCCCACCAAACGTGCTTGCATTCCTACGATGGTGGACCATGCCAAACAATCTTCTGATGGGTGTCCCATTCCAGCAAACCGAACCCACTATCCAAATTACCACGGATGCTTCCCTCCTCGGCTGGGGTGCACATATGGACAGCCGCGAAGTTCAGGGCAGGTGGTCCCCAAACGAGACACTCCTACACATCAACCTTCTCGAATTAAGAGCAGTAAGGAACGCTTGCGCACACTTTGCTTCCGACATCGCCAATCATACAGTTCGCATCCTAACGGACAATATTTGCATGATGTTCTACATAAACAGGCAGGGCGGAGCCCACTCCCGATCCCTATGCGCGGAAGCTGTTCGCCTCTGGAACTTGTGCATCCGCAACCAGGTCAACCTCATAGCATCCTATCTACCAGGGGTGAACAATACCAGAGCAGACTACCTCAGTCGGAACTTCACCTTAGACCACGAATGAGAACTACATACGGAGGTCACAAACTCAGTTTTCCACCAGTGGGGATGGCCATCTATAGACCTCTTCGCTTCGGCCCAGAATACCAAATGTCCCCAATTCTGCTCACGTGTGGGACTTGGCAAGCATTCTCTGGGGGATGCCTTTCTTATCAAATGGGCAGCCCCCCTACATTAGGCCTTCCCCCCCATACCTCTCATCCCAAGAGTCCTACGCAAAATCCTGAGACAAAAAGCCCTAGTCATCCTGATTGCCCCGTCATGGTCTTGCCAAACCTGGTACCCATACCTTCACAAGCTAGCGGTCCAGCCTCCCCAGCCTCTACCATACCGGATAGACCTATTATCTCAGGACAATGGCAGGATACTACATCCCCAACTCCATACCCTGCATCTTCAGGCGTGGCTTCTTTCTGGTTCTCAGAGATAGAAGACCGCTGCTCGCAGAAAGTAAAACACATCCTCCTCCATAGCAGGAGGTAATCCATGCGAAAAACCTACCAGCAGAAATGGGTACGTTTTTCTCACTGGTGTCAATGAGCCAAAGTGGAACCCCGTGTTTCTCCACTGAATACCATTCTAGATTACATTATGGACCTTAAAACATCGGGACTGTCAATTTCCTCTCTAAGGTCGTGTCCAGACTCAGGGGTTTTTTCAGGAAAAGTAGCCTTTTCCCGAAAAAACTTCCCCTGCGTCCAGACTCAAGCCGCGTTCTTTCGAAATTATTTCGAAAGAACGCGGCTTTTCTTTCGATGGCGGTAAACCTCGTTTCACGAGGAAGAACGCCTTCTTTCGAAAGTTCCTCTTTCGAAGGAAGGCGTTCTTCAATGTAAAGAGGCCGTCTTCGAAAGAGAGCATCCAGACTCGCTGGGTGCTCTCTTTCGAAAAAGCGGATTTCTCTTTCGAAAGATCCGCCTGCAATCTAGACGCGATCTTTCGAAAGAGGCTTTTTCGAAAGATGCTTTCGAAAGAGCCTCTTTCGAAAGAAGCCTGCAGTCTAGACATAGCCTAAGAGTACATCTCTCTGCAATAGCAGCATTTCATACCTCGGTGGACGGCATCTCCATTTTTAACCATTCTATCACAAAGAGGTTCCTCAAGGGACTCCAAAATGTGTATCCACCATATAAAGCCCCACCCCTCTTGTGGGACTTAAATCTTGTTTTGGACTACCTGACCAGACCTCCCTTTGAACCATTGGCAACAATACCACTTCCCTTCCTTTTTATGAAAGTCTGCTTCCTCTTAGCCATCACCTCCGTCAGAAGGATGAGTGAACTTGCAGCACTAATGTCGGAAACCCCTTACACAGTTTTCACAAAGGATAGGGTCATACTTAGACCCCACCCGACGTTCCTGCCTAAGGTCTGTACGGAATTCCACGTCAACGAACCAATCGTATTACCTACCTTCTTCCAGAAACCACACTCTTCACAGAGAGATGTCACCCTGCATACTCTGGACATCCGGAGATGTGGGTGCTCCACTACCCTCCCTACCTTCCCTCTGCTCAGAGTCGAAATTCTTGGGCGGAGATGAGGAACTGAAAGGGAAGGGGTTGAGCCGTGCTCCTCAGGAGGCGGGAAGGGCTCAAGACGCCTCCTGGGTATGCGTGGCTCAACAGGGGTGTGACGGACCCAGCGGGGTCCGCACTAGGAGCGGGGAAGGCCCCCCCTCCCGAGCGGGAAGCAGCGGCCATGGACGACTGAAAACCGCTCGGCATGGCGCTGCCGGCCCCGCCGCGGCAAGAAGCGGGGGCGGGCGCGCGCCGGGGAAAGTGGGGGAAGCCCCGGGCAACCGCAAAACGCCCGGCTAGGGCGCCACGGTTTGCGCCCAGGGGCGGAGCCACGGGCATGCTCCGGCGGGAGCCAGGCTGGAGCGCCTCGGAGGGGGCAGGGCTTACGTCCCTGACGTCACCCGCTCGTGCCCATAACAGGGGCTCAGGGACGCTCAGAAGGGGGGGAGTGAGCGGGCAGCCACCCTGGCTTCCCGACACCCCAAGCCCCCGGCCTTCCGGGCAACGAAGGGAGACAACACCGGCAGCTGGCGACTCGCCCTGGGACGGGCACGGCGCCTGCGACGGGGTAAGTGGCTTAACCCTGCGCCGGCCCAGGGGGCCAGCGACGCGGGAGTGGAAGGAGTCCGAGGCGGGACCGTTTTGGCGCCCGTGGGCAGGCGAGTTTCGGGCGGCTGCCCCGCCTGCTGTGGGGGGATCGCTTTAAGGCACCCACCCCACTTAGGACCTCGGGCTGGGACCCGGTGGTGAGGGCGGGCCCGGGTCCCCCACTCCCCACACCCCGACCTTAGCGTAGGTCCTCAAGGCGGCAATAGCCGAACACTTTACCCAACCTCCCCCTCCCCACTGAGAGGGACCGAGAGGAAGAGAGCAGGACTAGAGGGACGGCTCAAGAGCCCCGGTCGGGCCCCCGGCCGGGGGCCGCCCGGGAAGGTACGGCCCGGGTCCGCCGAGCCCCTCCGGCCCCACTCAGGGCAAGGGGTGATCGCACCCGGGACCGGACTCACTCATGGACCCCGGAGGACGGGATAACTGAACTCTCTAAGGCGGTGGGTTCGTGGAGCCCCACCCCACTCCGCCGGCCCCGACCCGGGGCGCGGGCGGGAGCTCCGGGGTGGGGAGCTCGCACCCTTAAAACCCGCCACAAGGGGAAACTGCTATACAAAGCTCCGATCTGCGGCTCAGGGCAACTCTTCACCTACAGTGGAGCACCCACGGGGATACACATCTCGAAGAACACTCGTTACTGCACGAGGGGAGTAACTCCCTTTTTTTTCAGTCTTCCCTCAAAATCATGTATTCTAGACCTTTAATCATTTTTGTTGATCTTCTCTGGACCTTCTCCAATTTCTCCACATTTCATGAAAAGTGGTGCCCAGAACTGGACACAGTAGTCTAATTGAGGCCTAATCAGCGCAGAGTAGAGCAGAACAATGACTTCTCACGTGTTGCTCTCAATACTGCTGTTAATGCATCCCAGAATCGTGTTTGCTTTTTTTGAAACTGTGTCACATTAACTCATATTTAGCTTGTGGTCCACTATAACCCCTAGATCCCTTTCTGCCGTACTCCTTCCTAGACAGTCACTTCCCATTCTGTATGTGTGAAAGTGATTGTTCCTTCCTGAGTGGAGCACTTTGCATTTGTCTTTATTAAACTTCATCCTGTTTGTCTCAGACCATTTCTCCAATTTGTCCAGATCATTTTGATTTATGACCGTATCGTCCAGAGCAGTCGCAACCCCTCCCAGCTTGGTATCGTCTGCAAACTTAATAAGCGTACTTTCTATGCCAATATCTAAATTGTTGAGGAAGATATTGAACAGAGCCGGTCCCAAAACAGACCCCTGCGGAAGCCCACTTGTTATACCTTTCCAGCAGGATTGTGAACCATTAATAACTACTCTCTGAGTATGGTTATCCAGCCAGTTATGCACCCACCTTATAGTAGCCCCATCTAAGTTGTATTTGCCTAGTTTATTGTTAAGAATCTCATGCGAGACCGTATAACGCCTTACTAAAGTCTAGGTATACCATATCCACCGCTTCTCCTTTATCACAAGACTTGTTATCCTATCAAAATGGTATGATGAGATGCTTGAAACCTGCCTTTATTTCTGATCCTAGAACAGTGTTTCTTAAACTTTTTAAGACCGAGCAACACCAAACAATAATTTTTGGTGAGGGGGAAACAATAATTTTTGGGGAGGAACACTAAGGATTTTTTTTGTTGGGGGAGGGAAGGTCTGAGGGAAGTTATTGAGGAAAAAAATTTTTGCCTGCCCCTTTAAGGGCTGTCATTTTGAATTCTGTTGTTCTCCGCAGCACACCTCCGACTGCCTCGTGGCACACTGGGGTGCCACATGGAACACAGTTTAAGAAACACTGTCCTAGAAGCTCCTCTACAGAGTTGCCAGGTGTCCGGTATTGAACTGGACAGTTCAGTATTTTTGTCTCCTGTCCAGTAAAAAAATTCAGAAAATACCAGACACCTGAAATGTCCAGTACTTTCTGATATTTTTCCCGGCCAGGAGACGAAAATCCTGGGCTGTCCAGCTCAATACGGAGTCTGCCTGGCAACCTTAGTGCTTACTGGGTTCTGCAGGGGAGCTGTCCAGCCCTGTGCAGGGAGGCAAGATGGCGAGCAGCCGCCGACAGCCAGTTAGGGCCAAAAACCCTCATCATGCTTTTTTTAAAAGTGCCACACTGGGTTTTTTTGTGTTTTGTTTTTTTGCTTAACAACTCTTGGGGTCCTTTTTCCTTTTGGTATTTTTTCTGAAACGATTTGGCAACCCTACTTCTCTGGCTTCAGCCTATGGTGCATCATGATGGAAACAGAAGGCAAAGTGCTTTTCAGGAAGACTTGTTTTGTTTGCTTGATCTTCAGAGCTTTCAAAGCCAGTTTCCTGTTACGTTGTTGTAGAAATTCTTTTCTTTGTCAGAAACATGCTAAGGGCAACTTCTCAACTCTGTCAGTGGTGTCAAGTCTTCACTGAATCCCCTCCCCTTCCTAAGGCTGTGGAGAAAGCAGTTGAAGCAGAGTTTACAAGTTAGTCTAAGATGTTAATGGCTCTCTTTCTGGAAGAGCAGAATTGCAGATACTATTTAGAAACAGAAGAGTTGGCTTGGAGCATAATGATTGATTTGAAACTACTCTCGCTCTCAGAAAGTGACTCCTACTGCCGTGGCTCCATGCTGATTCTTGTATTTTTCCTATTACATTTTCCTGTGATTTAAAGTGATTTTTATTTCCCCGTTGTATTAAAGACCCACTAAACAACAGAAAACAGGGCACTGACCAAAAAACTAAAAGTTAAATATCAAGCTGAACTCAGCGTTTTAAGCAGGCTGTGTCCCATCAGCCATACTTAAGGGGTCAGCACATTGGGTTGAATGGACTCCTTGTGTTCTGCCAATCCTCCTTGCTGTGTTGTATTGCTGTATGCTTCCCCTTCCTTTCTGCTCTGTACTTGTGCTCTACATGAACTGAACAGAAGTTTCTGTTTTCTTTTGCAGCCTCCATTAAAGAGTGTGAAAGCTCGCCCTAAGAAGAAAGCTGCAGGCTCCATTGCTGCTGGGGAGTCAGCCTAAGGACACCCCCACCTGTCTGTTCCAGGATTTGCCTGTGACTTTGAATGGACACTTTCCAAAGTAAAGGAGCGGAGATACATGTACATAACTGCTACTGCTTTGTAGAGCTCATTCCAAGGCAAGGGGGTGGCAGAGATTCAGCACATGGAGTTGAGGGTGCACATCCTCAGGAATTATTTAGTCTTAATCTGTCTGTTGGAGGGAATGCTGATCTATCTGTACATAGCCTTTTGCTTTGGGATCCCCTTTCTGTATAACCCTAATAGGGAAACTGTGCTGGAAGAACTGATGATTCTTCTTCTTAACATATGCACAATGTGCCTCAGGTGGCACATGACCAGGATTTGTCACCAAATTTGGTCCAGCAGTTAATTAGGATTAGAGCCACCCCTGGCACAGAGGCTGGTAGAAATGTTCAGGATGGGCCATAGAAGTTTCATTTGGGGAAGAGAGCTCCTGAAAATGTCTTATGTCAGCCTGAACATCCTCCTGCAGCTACTGAGCGCAATTATAGGTAGGAAGTTCCTGTAGAAAAGTGACTGATTCTTCATAGTTCAAACCCATTTTTGGTGGGAAAGGGACTGAAGCAATATGTTGGCTGTGCTTCCCAGTTTCATTCATGATTGACTTGTAGAAGGAGTGGGATTATGACTAGGTTCCAGCATATGCTGCTGATTGATTCACAGGAGGTGAGGATGAATGGCTTTCTTTGTCTTTTCAGGGAGAAGGAAGAGCATGGAGGGAACTGAGATTTCACAGTGGCTAAAAGGACATGAGTGCGTGTGTGTGTGTGTGCATGTGTTGGGATATATACAAGTATCTGTGCTGGACTGCTTGGCACTCCTAGAGTTTGTGGTCCTGTCTCCAGAGCTGCTCAGATTTCATAGTCCAATCAGTCTCCTGTGTTGATAATGTAAACAGTGTATGTGTGGGGCAGTGCAGGGGCCAGTGAGCCTCTCCTGGCAGTAGGTTGGGTGGACTGTGAGGATTTACATTTACACTCAGTGGCTGAACTCCATAAAATCCCAATGCTAGTTACTCTAGAACTAATCTGACAAATTCTTTCATTCTAACAGATGACAATGGAAAACCTGGCTCAATGCAGTCTGCAGACATACTTGAGTAAGTGTGAGGTGGAACAATCCAGAGGCCCTTCTATCCCAACTCAGAAGGCTCCTGAAAAGAGCCAATCCACAGGCCATGAGCATTTACAAATAACTAAAGTATGAAAACTTCATTATTCTTATCCCAGGACTCCATTCTTCAGTTGGGGGGAAAATACAGAATTGATATTGATCAGTCCTTCTGCTGCTTCTCCAGCCCATGAACAACTCTTCATGTATTTAACAATGTGCCAAATCCATCAGCTTCCTGGAACCTGAGCAACATGTAAGATTCAAGCTAGAAATAAATGTGGATATGGAGTATGTAATGAGAGGGTTGGGCTTAAGTGGTACTCACATAAAGAAAGACTTTGAATATCAATATGTCGAGAACAGCTGAAGGGATCCCCCCTTCTTTGGGTAAAAACACATTCTAACCTGTACCCTTCAGTAGATCTTTCCTAATGTCTTTTGATGGGGAGGGAGGGCAGGGATCCTGAAGATTAGTAAGGCCCCTCCTATCACTGTAGTCTCTTTTGACTAATGTCTTGAAGGCGAATATTTGGTGGCCTAGGTTTTTCAGAGATTAGCTGCCAGCAGTCTTTCTGCCTATTAAAGACTATTTTTTCCTGTATTTTGGGAGTTTGGATGACCGCTAATTTCTAAAGCCTGCTTTCTTGCTTCTTAAACTGTGGCAGAGCTCTTAGCTGAAACTCCTAGTTGTTATGGTGCTGGTGAGGTATAGGAACACCTTTCTAGCTTTCTTGAATTGCTTATAACTTTGTCAAAACTGTTACCTTTTTGGGCTAAAATTTTGCACATTTGTTCTTGTTCTGGGCATAAATTTTATGAAAAGCTAGTCCTTTTCAAGTGCAAAGAGTGAAGGGATAAAACTTTGACCATTTAAAACAAACAAGCAAGCACGTTGACCCATTCTAATGTCTTGGCAAGCTATAGAAGAATCTTGTAATTTGTCAGGGATGCTGGTCCTAAGTAATAGATAACATCTGATGAAAGTCCTTTTTGATTTGGCTGAGGAATTAAGATTTAAAAACAGCTTGTTAACATGCATTTTTTTTTCATTACTAATGATTTGCCAATATTCCCCTGGTATTGCACTTGCATATGTATGTATCTAAGTGGAAATTCCTATTCGGGATGTATTCTTACTATTTCGTTATCTGGAACCATATAAGAAAGTGAAGAGGAACTTTATGATGTAAAATGACATGTGGAGGTGCATTTGGAATGAGACTTGACTGTGAAGAAACCCTGTCCAAGTTGATTCTGCATTAGGCAGTAAAGGGCAATTATGCTGTATATAGTAAGTAGCTTTGTATGATCAAATTTCATCAGGTTTTTTAACCTAAAAATCTCCATGAAATGAAGCGTTTAAAAACTGTGTAGGACTCAAGTTTGGGAATGCTAAGGGTAAGGCAGTCCATATGCTACTTCCTGACCCATGCCTATTTTATGCATATTAATTGCTGTATAGTCTAATTACATGATCCTTATACTATCACTTTCTACAAGACCTGTACCTTGCTCACTCCAGAAGCTGGACAATGTCAACTGAAGGAGGTAAGTTTATCCAGTGAATAAAGCAGAGGTTCCTTTCCTGTTTTTGTGAAGGAGTTGACTGGTGTACAGCATATGGGGAAAGGGACCATAAGCTGAACAATTGTAATAAAAATAAGCATGAAAGAGCTGCTTCATTCAACTGTGAACTGTCAGTTCTGTATGTTGAAGGAGAACAGTGGTTCTCTAGAAAAATTGGTATGTAATCCTGCAATCAAATACTACATTGTACTCTCTGCACACCCATATTAGGGGAAGAGTTGAGTGCACAGCCTTAATTGTCATTTTCTGATGCATGAGTGCTTCACTTTTTAGCCTTAAAATTCCTTTCTCATAGCCTTTTAAATATTAATTGCATTAGTCTCTATTATCTATCAAATACTATCACTGTGCTGCAGCTGTTTTTCATTTTTATCCTTGAAGGGCAGACTGGCATCACTATAATTCTATAAAAAGTACAACATGGAATAGCAGCTAAGGTAGTGGCACTTAAAATTCACCCTCTTTCTGCTCTGTTGACATAAAATCTGTGTCCTAGCTGGGTATTGGCAAATGTGAATTTGTAGACATTAGTGGGGTAGAGCAGTTTCTTCACCAGGGTAGAGAGCAGATGGCTAGAGTGATGGTGCCAGCTTCCATTGCCTGGAATAGCAGCATCATACAGTCCACCTCAACTCCTTCTGCCAATGGACTCATGTACTTTGTATTCCCTAGATGTGTCTGTGGGAGATAGAATTAGGAATATTGTATGGGGAAGTACATGCGGCCCACTAAAGAATGAAGCAGTGAGGTTGCATTGCCATATTCAGGTCATGTTGGAGATTAAAAGTTACCTCCTGTTACTCTTTGTCCCTCTGGTGAACTGGTCAGCAACTCTTCTGCATCTTCATAGAAACATAGAACACTAGAACTAGAAGGGACCTTGAGAGCCCTGCCCTCACGGCAGGACCAAGCACCATCTAGACCATCCTTTATAGATGTCTATCTAACCTGCTCTTAAATATCTCCAGAGATGGAGATTCCACAACCTCCATAGGCAATTTTTTCCAGTGTTTAACCACCCTGACAGGAAGTTTTTCCTAATATCCAACCTAAACCTTCCTTGCTGTAGTTTAAGCCTATTGCTTCTTGTCCTATCCTCAGAGACCAAGGAGAACAATTTTTCTCCCTCCTCCCTCCTCCTCTTTTAGGCATTTGAAAACCACTATCATGTTCCCGCAGTCTTTTCTAAACTAAACAAGCCCAGTTCTCATAGCTCATGTTCTCTAGACCTTTAATCATTCTTGTTGCTCTTCTCTGGTCCTTCTTCAATTGCTGCACATCTTTCTTGAAATGTGATGCCCAGAACTGGACGCAATACTCCAATTGAGGCCTAATCAATGCAGAGTAGAGCGGAAGTAATACTTCTCGTGTCTTGCTCAGAACTCTCCTGTTAATGCATCCCAGAATCATGTTTGCGCTTTTTGCAACAGTGTCACATTGTTGACTCACATTTAGCTTGTGGTCCACTCTGACCCCTAGATCCCTTTCAGCAGTACTCCTTCCTAGACAGTTACTTCCCATTCTGTATGGGTGAGACTGATTGTTCTTTCCTAAGTGGAGTGCTTTGCATTTGTCCTTATTAAACTTCATCTTGTTTACCTCGAACCATTTCTTTAATTCGCCAAGATCATTTGGAATTTTAACCCTATCCTCCAAAGCACTTGCAGCCTCTCCCAGCTTGGTATCATCTGTAAACTTAATAAGCATATTCTCTATGCCAATATCCAGGGCTCGACAAACCGCAGCAAAATCCACTCGCCAGCCCGGCACCGTTCATGCACCAGACCTGCACTGCGCATGCGCGCACCGCTGGTAAACAGGCGACCAAGTGAAATCTACTCGCCACGGGCAAGTACATAAATGGATTTGTCGAGCCCTGACAATATCTAAAGCATTGAGGAAGATATTGAACAGAACCGGTCCCAAAACAGACCCCTGCGAAACCCCACTTGTTCTTCGAGGGTTCCCGTGGGTGCTCCACCTTAGGTGCATCAGCATCACTGCACTCCGATCAGAGATTTGTATTAGCAGTGCCCCTGGCTGGTGTCATGCGGAGTGCCAGCACGAGTGGTTTGAGAGTGTTATTCCGCAGGCACAGCTGGCTGCCTTCAGTTCCTCTTTAACCACCGCCAGCTCCGGTCACAGTCTAGCAGTTGCCCACTTCAACTCACGACTAATCTTTTTCTTGTATATAGTCAGATCAACAGTTACCACAAAAGTTATAGTAGTAGTAAATAGTTGTTAGTTCGTTACCTTAAAATTAAAAGAAAATTCTTTATTAGTTAGTTACTAATTAAAATGGAGTATATTAGATTACAGAACATTGAACTCTCGGTGGTAACAACACGTTGAAACATACTCTGTCTGGGTCATGCCAGGATCGCCTGGCTTTAAAAGGTACACAAGCTGTAAGCTGTCTGTATCAGTCTCTGACGGACATGACCTGTGCGTTTGCTGTTTGGGGGAGGAGTACGTGAGGGAACAGTGTCCTCACTGCAGTAAACTAACCAAGAACGAGAAGGTCCAGAGAACTAAAATTAAAAATGATTCAGTTTGTGAAGATGACTCATCATGCTTCAGACCCAGAGCACACTGTTTCCCCTATCCCTCCCCCCCATACACAACCATCACCAGGGGTGGCATCAGACAGCTCACCTACCACTATGCCCAGCGCAAGAGACCTTGACAAGGCGCAACAGCCCAAGAAGAGGTGTCACTACTCCTCAGGGACAGATTCCCCTTCAAGGAAGCACTCCCTACATAGCAGCACTGCATACAAAACCCTGACAATAAAGGTGTCAAAGCAGCAGTATGCTAATGGGACAAGCACCAAAAAAGGCCATGACCCCAACCTAAAAGCTTGCACCACAACAAAGGCAGAGACGGAGGCAAAACACAAACCCTTCAAGCCGGTACTGAGCACAAAGCCATTGGCACCGGCTGCAGGAAAGATAAAACTGTGCTGGGAAGCGGCAACGGACACCACTGCGGGGCATTCGACGACAACACAATCACGCTGGAAACAATGAGCAGTGAGCACTACAGTGCCATCAGCACCGACAAAGCCACTCATAGAAGTGGCAAGGAACAACGCAGCAGAGCTACCAGCACCAGATAAACAATTGGTGCCGATAAAACACAAAAAGCAAACACCAATGCCTCAATTCACGATTGCCGGGGATCTCTTAATCACATTGGTACCAGGCTCACCCCTTTTTGGCATCAATGGGACCCCACATACATCAAGGCATAGCCTGTCATTCACACCTGCCACATCAATAGCACAGGTGTTCAGTGAGGATGAAGAGGAGGTACACACCAATATATACACACAATGGTACTCTTCACCCAAGCCCAACCATCACAGGCAATCGCAGCAATGGCTCCCACCTCCTACCCCAGCAAACTGGCCTTACTGGGTTCCATGGGCTCCATATAGAACACAGCAGATGTAGAAGATGCAGCTACCACAGTACCTTTCTCTGGCACCAAAGCCAAGCACTACTATTGAACACTTCCCAGACAGAGACAGTTCAGATTTGGTGGAAGACGGGGAGGACAGTACGTATGATGATCACATACCTACTTCTTCCTCTCTGAATATGGCATCAGCTTCCATTGCTGATACGATTATGCCTCCTCTACCAACGGCTGGAGATGACTTCAGGTCATTCTAGGAACTCTTCAAGAGAGTTGCTGAGTCACTAGAGATCTCCCTGACGGACATGCCAGAAACGCAACACAAACTCACAAACATACTATAGAAGTCTCCACACATGAAGCTAGCACTCCCAGTGAATGAGGCTGTCATGGACTCGGCCAAGAACATCTGGAAAATGTTGACCACAATACCACAAACCTGCAAGAGGTCAGATCGAAAATACTGTGTCACTCCAAAAGGACCAAAATTTCTCTTCTCCCACCCATCTCTGTATTCATTAGTGGTGGACGCAGTTAACCAAAGGGGCATACAACAGGCTACCCGAACTGTCCCCTACAACAAGGACTGGAAGAGACTGGACATGATGGGCAGAAAGACATATTTATCAGCAAAGCTTCCAGCTGCCAATAGCCAATTAAGCAGCATTACTAGCAAAATATGCACACCATGCCTTCGATCAGCTGGCAAATTTTATTGAATCAGTTTCAGATAACAAAAGGGATCAGTTCAAGGCTAGCTTACAGGAAGGAGCTTTAATATTTAGAACAGCTCTACAGGCTGCATTAGATTCTGCAGGTATAGCAGCCAGATCCTTGGCCTCTGCAGTAGTGATGAGGCAATCATCTTGGCTTCAGCTCTCAGGATTCCCCAGAGAAGTACAATCAGCGTTCGAGGATCTGCCTTTCGATGGGGTCAAACTCTTTGCTGAATCTACTAATGCCTCCTTACATACCCTCAAGAGATTCACGAGCAACATTAAGGACTCTGGGCATCCATGCACATGTCACAAAGAGAAAGCAGGGTAGACAAAGGTATAGAGCCACGTTCTTTAATCTGCAACAATGTCATTATAATAACTGATGGAGAACACACCAAAACAGGCGCAGGCAACTCTCCGAACAATCAACAGCTCAACAGCCATTCAATATTTCAACAAGCATTTTGAAGTGTTAGTCGAGGGTTAGACAACCCTGACATTTCCAAGGCAGCAATTCAAGCCCTCCAAAACGTTTGGCAATAGATTAGACACATTTTACCCAGCCTGGCGTGCCATCACCACCAACAGGTGAGTGCTGGAAATCATAAAAACTGGTTACTGTATCCCGTTTTCAGTTATCCCCCCTCCCACCCCTCTTGCCCGTCATGAGCTGCTACTCCTACAAGAAACAGAATGCCTCCTCACGCTGGGAGCCATAGAAGAGGTACCACGAGGGCAAGGGGTTCTACTCCCATTATTTCCTAACCACAAAAAAATCAAGATGCTGAAGACCCGTATTGGACCTCTGGAGACTCAACCACTTCATAAGATACCAACGGTTCAAAATGGTGACCATCACCACAATTATCCCTGCCTTGGAAAAAGGAGCATGGTTATCCAGCCTTGACCTCTAGGACGCCTATTTTTATATATCAATCCACCTAGCATACAGACGCTTTCTGTACTTCAGGATAAAAGACAAACATTTTCAGTATGGATTGCTGCCTTTCAGACTGTCAACAGCCCCGCTGGTGTTCTCAAAGGTCTTGGCAATTGTAACGGCACTCTTAAGAAAGAGGGGTATCGCTATAGTCCCCTATCTAGATGATTGCCCAGTAACAGGCACTACACAGAGCCATACATCTCAGACAGTCAGTACCATCAGAGAATTATTCAACAATCTGGGGCTCCAGATAAACATACCCAAGTGCACACTGACACCAACTCAAACACTAGAATTCATAGGGACACAATAGGACTGCACAACAGCCATAGCCTCTCTACCGGAACACGGGTTTGCAGCAATAAAGCAACTGCTTTCAACGGCAGAGTCCAGCCCGGTGATAACAGCCAGATACTGTCTGCAAATTCTAGGCCACATGGCTGCAGCAACATTCGTAGTGCCATACACTCATCTCCACATGAGACCTCTACAAGCATGGCTCTGCACAGTGTACAAGCCATGCATCCATCACATAAACAAATCGCCATACCAAACAAGATAAAGGCCTCCTTCACTTGGTGGACCATACACGCCAACTTTCATGATGGAGTCCCCTTCCAAAGAACTCCACCTTCAGCAACAATCACTACAGATGCCTCACCGATGGGATGGGGCACTCACCTAGGTCACCACGTAATACAGGCTCAATGGACCAAACAAGACATAGGGAAACTCATCAACCTGCTCGAACTCAGGGCAGTAAGACATGCATGTGCACACTTCCTTCCCCTCAGTCAGAACAAAACTGTACAGATCCTGGAGGACAATGTAACTACAATGTACTATATTAACAGACAGGGAGAGGCCTGATCATACAAGCTCTGCCAAGAAGCAGCCCAGTTATGGGAGTGGTGCATTCAAAGGAAGATACACCTGGTCGCAACTTATTTTCTGGGCAAGGACAACACACTTGCAGACAGCCTAAGCAGGCAGTTCCTTCAAAACCACGAATGGGAAATATACCCGTCAATGCTAACCTTCCTCTTCAAGAAGTGGAGGTTCCCATTGATAGAACTATTTGCCATACAACACAACGTCCGTTGCCCACAGTATTGCTCCGGAGCGGGCATAGGACACAACTCACTAGGAGATGCCTTTGCCATACAGTGGAAAACACATCTGTACTACACATTCCCTCCATCTCCTCTGATACGAGTAATTCTCAAGAAACAGGACAGGGCCAGAGTGATCCTCATAGCACCCAACTGGCCCACGCAAATGTGGTATCCATATCTGTTGCAGATTCGCATCCGTCCACCGCACCGCTTCCCACCAGTTCAAGCTCTGCTCACTCAATGCAACGGTTAGATTCACCATCCCAATATACAAACTCTGTATCTCCAAGTGTAGCTGTTCGATGACATGCAACATACTCTACCAAAGACAGTGCAGCATATTCTTAAAACTCCAGGAGACCTACAGCGAGAAAAACATACTCATAGAAATGGAAGCATTTCACAATGTGGTGTTCCACCTACAACTACAGACCACAACATACACAAATAACACACATACTACAGTATTTGTTGCACCTGCACGAGGCAGGTCTCTTCATGAGCTCTATAAGAGTACACCTCGCCTCATTTCAGCCCTTCATCCCCCACTGCAGTCACACTCAGTCTTTACCCATCCAGCGGTCAGAAGGTTCCTGCGTGGCCTACAAGACATGTATTCACCAATTAAGGATCCAATACCAGCATGGTTACTTAAATCTAGTTCTTACAAGGCTCATGGGCAGACCCTTCGAGCCATTAGCTACATGCTCTTTATTGTGAAGTAGCACGCTCAAACCACTCGTACTGGCATTCTGCATGCACCATTGGCCAGGGGCACTGCTAATACAAATCTCTGATCGGAGCACAGCGATGCTGACACCTCTAAGATGGAGCACTCATGGGGACAACCACCTCGAAGAACTCCAGTTACTGCACAGGTGAGTAACCTTCCCTTATGCCCTTCCAGCATGATTGTGAACTGTTAATAACTACTCTCTAAGGGTACGTCTAGACTTGCTTTCACTTTTGAAAGAAGATATACAAATTCGGTGGTAATTTGCATATCTTCTTCCGATCGCTTTTTCAAGAGAGGGTTTTTTGTTTGTTTTTTCGAAAAACCAAGCAGTTTAGATGCAGTTCTTTCCACAAAAAAAAAACAAACAAAAAAAACCTCTTTTTCGAAAGAATCTGTAAACCTCAAAAATTGAAATTCAAAAATTGAGGTTTACAGGTTCTTTCAGAAAAAGGGTTTTTTTCAGAAGAACCGCATCTAAACTGCTTGCTTTTTTTCGAAAAAACCTCTTTTGAAAAAGCGATCAGAAAAAGATATGCAAATTACCGCCAAATTTGCATATCTTCTTTCGAAAGTGAAAGCAAGTCTAGACGTACCCTGAGAATGGTTATCAAGTCAATAATGCACCCACCTGATAGTAGCTCTATCTAAGTTGTATTTGCCTAGTTAATTGATAAGATCATGTGAGACTGTATCAAATACCTTACTAAAGTCTAAGTATACCATGTCCACCGCCTCTCCCTTATCCTCAAGACTTGTTATCCTATCAAAGAAAGCTATCAGATTGGTTTGACATGATTTATTCTTTACAGATCCATGCTGACTGTTACCTATCACCTTATTTTCTTCCAGATATTTGCATATGAATTCCTTCATTACTTGCTCCATTTTCTTTCCTGGCACAGAAGTTAAACTGACTTGTCTGTAGTTTCCCGGGATGTTCTTATTTCCCTTTTTATAGATGGGCACTATATTTGCCCTTTTCCAGTCTTCTGGAATCTCTCATGTCTTCCATGATTTTTCAAAGATGATAGCTAAAAGCTCAGATACCTTCTCTATCAGCTCCTTCAGTATTCTAGGATGCATTTCATCACCCTGTTTACCTCACCTATCCCTCCTGAGTAAGCGGTACCCTTCAATACCAATTTTCCAATGATGTGTATCATCCCACCAAGTCTCTGTGTTACCAACTCTATCATAGTTGTGTTTATTTATTAGGACTTCAGATTCTTCCTGCTTATTCCCCATGCTTCTTTGTATATAGGCATCTAAGATACTGATTTGATTTTGCCTCCCAGTTCTGCCTAGTCCTTTCATTTTCTCTGCTATTATAGTCTATGTTCTCTCCCATTTCTGACCCAGCTCTCAGGTCTCCATGTCTTTCTTCTTTCTCTTTGTTCAGCTTTTAGCGCTGCTCCTGTTCTTTTGCTTGGTGCTGCCAAGCCTGCCCTTCCAAAGCAGGGCTTTTGGCTGCTTTTATGGGATTCAGCCTCAGGGGCCTGGTCTCCTTCTGCCTTCCTGTGCTAGATTAATTTAACTACACAATCACTAATTTCCAAGCTTCCAGCGAAGGTGGGCCAGTATCCCTGTCCCTGGTTTACATGGAGGTTTAGTGATTTACCCATGATTACATTGTGAGAAAGAGGTGTAGCAAGAAAAAGAACCCAAGTCTCTTGAACTCCACATCTTCCTTATCTTCTGAGCCAGGAGGTAGCAGAGAATAATGCTTATTATTTTTAGCAAGAATAAAACCACAGCAGGGCCTGTGTGTCCTGCTGTCAGGTCCAATGTTGAGCACCGGAGGGATGCTAATCCTGATCTTCATATGGGATGGTAAGAGCTTTGGCCAGGTAGATCAAAATCCCATTGAACATATAATGTGACAGTTTAGTCAGTTCCAGCCTCAGTTTTAAGTCTAGACAGGTGGCAGTGTGTATTACCTCTTTCCCTTATTAGTGAAAGCTTTCTGCTTCAATAACACAATAATAGGCACAGCAACAAATACCATTAGGTGTCAGGAAATGCTGAAACTGCCCCACATTCACTGGTTTCCTCAGGACTCAGTGTGATGCAGGTGAACTATTACATGTTAAAGCTTTACTTCACAGCAGAACCTATTGAATCCAGTGACACCCCCACACTCAGTTTCTTTCATGCTTAGATACAGTGATGTAATTGGGAGCATAGGAGAAGAAATGACTCTCAGGTGTTCTTTACTCACAGGATGACGGATGAGTAAGCTACAGCACACAACATGTGATCTGCACAGAAACCACAAGTGAAGCTGCTTCCTGCTCATAAAGGAGAAATGCCATACTTCCACACCATGAGCCTATGTCATGCTACTGGAGAAGGAAATCTTGAGCCATGGTTTTCTTATGAAACATGGAGATCTTGCATCCTGCTACATAGGAAGGGCAGGTTATCATTCCAACTGCCACACATCCTGCATGCTTCCTTGCCATGTCTTGATGCAGCCTGAGCAGGAGGAAATGTTATATCTCAGGGGTAGGCAATCCATTTAACAAAGAGAGCCGAAATAGCGGTGGAAAAAATGCGAAGAGCCACACCAAAATTGTCAAGCAAAAAAAAAAAAAAGGCCCTCAGAACAGAATTGTTGAGCAAAAGCATTTAAAAAAAAAAAGGAGGCTGCCCCTTTAAGACAGTTGCCATCTTGGGCGCCATTTTGAAAACTTCGCAGCTCCAACCCAGTAAGCACAGGGGAGCCGGGAGGAGGTTGGGGGGAGCCGAGTGGGAGTAGGGGCCATTGGGGGGGGACACGGGAACAGCTTCACAAGCCGTACTTTTGGGGGGGCAAGAGCCACATGCGGCTCGCTAGCCACAGGTTGGCCACTGCTGTTATATCTCTTAGAGTTTTATGTAGCTGCCCATGACTCTTTGTATTTTAGCACCTTCCACCTAAAATCATTGTCAATAGCAAAGGTCTTAGTGCACTTTATGGAATCTCTCCCCTTTTTATTTCAAATACCTTGGAGGGTGGGGAATTTTGGTTTGTGGATAGATTTTTTTTTTTAAGATTTTTTTGGTGGCGAGGGTTTATCAGGTGAAAGGAGTATCAGTATTGTCATTCTGATAGTGATAAAGGTTTTTCAAAGAGTGCTCCTCTTCCCCATTCAAAAGCAATAAAATGTTCCCATCTGTCTAGCTATTTATGTGGACCCTATCACCATAGTATGAGTGCCTCTCTCTTTCCATATTCCTGTTGAGAGTGTACATCCTCCACAATGCGCCCATCCATTTTACTTCTGCTCCCTTGAAGAGCTTGTTCCTGAGAACATTGTGTTCCCAGCACTAGTGCTTTTGAGCTTTAATTCCTGTCTAGCTTGCCATCTTTGACTATGAGAAGTTCTAAGTGTGGTCTTCTGTACAGTATGAAGCACACTTGCCTGCAAAACATCCCACAAGCCACCATGTCCTTTTGTGTATCTAGGAAATGCCATGCCACATGCTCGTGAGATTCTTGAGAGCATCTGTCCCATTGACTGATGGAAAAAATCCAAGCCCTCATGCAATACAGGAAATTGATGGTCTGCTGCCTAAGGAGGAAACTCCATACTTCAATTGCCAGAACTTACAGCTCATCCGCTAATGCGAATACTGTATCATTAGCCATCTGAAGTGAAAATCTATTGCTGTGTAATACAGAAATACTGTATCAGACCCCAAGAAAAAGCATCCCTCTTCCTGGAATGCACCCTAGCTTTCCTTAACACATCTCTGTCTCACGCCAGTGGAACTCCACATGCCATGTCACATCACGATTTTGTGTGTAAAGGAGGCTAATGGAAGTCCAATAGCTGCAGATGACAATGTTAGAAATCTGAAGGTATGTATGACTGTCTCTGGTGTACATGCTTAGAGCTTGTGTGTGTGTGTGGTAGTGTTCCAGAGTGTGTGCACGTATACCCATCAGTGTTAATTCCAGAGTCTCTGGTACTATTTCACCTGAAAAGATTCTGGAAAGCTTGTGTTACACTTTTCTGTAAGATTTCTAGAAATATTGTTTATGAATGATGATAATCCCAGGAGGTCTGGGTGAATTCAAGGCCAGGGAGTCCCAGAGAGGTATTAAAAGGTGTCCAGAGCAATGTGTATTTGGGAACAACTGATTTGTATGGTAACTGAGCAAGCCTTCCAATTTCTATAGTAGCTGAGACTTTTTCACATATGATGGGACAGCAGGAAAATGTGAAACAAAAATTGTAAGGGCATGTCCAGAATATATATTTGAATCAATCTGAGCTTTAAGCACAGCTTCCACACACTGCAGTTTGCTGGTTAGATCCTGACTACACCCAGCACCTCTTATTATTTCAGGGAGGGCGGATTGGTATTAGTCTCTTCTGTTTCTCTATGTAGTTCATACACCGTGCTGGGCAAATACTGAGAGAAAGGAATGAATGCCCAGTGACAATGTTAGGCTGAGAAATGGATTTTTCCTGAGAAGCCCTCAGCTGTAGTTAGAGTGAAATGATGAACTAGAATGCTCAGGGTTTAGGTTTCTGAGGGTGACTCATGTTTGAACAAGTGTATGAAATTAAATAGCAAAACTGCCATTGTTCTATTTGCAATGATGAGATGAAATCAGAAATAATATGGAATGTAGACAAAAATCCATATCTGCCTCTGTTTCTTTTTAATGTTGCAGGTAAATGTGAATCTGCTGTTAGTTTGTGGTATAACTTTTCCTAAACTCCATGTGCACAAACACACTTGTTTTCATGGAATTACTGCGGTGCTCACTCTACATCCTCTCGTGTTCAAGGTCCCCTCTCAAGTTCTTCCTTATATTAAACAAGAAAGCACATCAATTCTGCTGGAGACCAGGACAAAAAGTTCCACTTTTAATACTGTTTGGTATTGAGACACAGAAGCTAGTGCAAACTCTGTATAGGCTTATCCTCTTCCTCCTTGATTCACTGCTACTAGATGCAGATGATGCTTCCACTGATGCTCCTTTCTGTATGAGAATCCAAGTTCCTATCCTCACATCCTGCTGTTCTCTTGTTGTTGGATACTCCATCATTTATTCTGCAAGACAGGTTTCATCTCAGCCCAGAACTGAATTTAAGCAACTCTTGCACCAGCTTACATCTATGGCATGTCCCATAGTGACTTTTGGTTCTGGGTGAAATGTACTTGTTGCAAATATTTCCTTTGGAACAGAAAACAATTTTCTGTTTACTTTTGTCCAACAGTGATTAATGCCTTTGCAGGACTGCCAGCCATCTGTAAAGATATGGAGGTATGAGTTAGGTCTCAAGTTTATTGTATATAACTGCATGAGCCTCCTCTAATGCTAACTCTCCCCACCTTCAAACAACCCTTATCAGAAAAAATGTCCCTAGTAGGGTTAATAGAAGTGTAGTTATTCAGACAGCTGTTCAGCAATGCTGTTAGCTAGCAGGGGCCAGGATATACTGTTGCAATGTCCTATTGTGTCTCTGACTCTGTCGATGATGATAAGCAGAATTCTGCTTGCATGTGTGCTCAGTGATGTGTGCCGTGTAGACTTGTGCACTTAGTCTTCGCAGCAGACTCCAAGAGAGCCCCCAAAGACCACAAATCAGATAAGGATCAAAGGTGCCAGGCCAGGTTTATTGTTAAGTGAAATACAGTAATAGTTGTCGATAGACTCTACTGAACCGTTACACATTTGTACCCCATAACAATGAAATGGCTCAAAACAATGGAACACTTCCATTGCCCTCTTAGGTCATTTAAAGACTGTCCCCGAAGACACCACCTTATATACAGGTACAAACACATCACTGCTGATGAGTGAGGTTGCCACCCTCTGATGTTGCCAGGTTACCACCCTCGTGATCTGATTAGACCATCTCCATCCATCACGTATCAACCTCAACTTTTTCCTGAACCTGATTTGGTATCTGTGTGGAGTAAACATCCATCAAGTTGTTTCTTAGACCCTTTCCCTGACCCTGAGTTGGTATTTATGAGGAGTGGGTACCATAGCTTTTTTTTTTTCCAATGAATTGTGTGTTTACAACTCATAAGTCCCTATTACCAATTAGTGTCAGCCCTGTTCATGCCAAGATCTGTGAGCAAGGGGTATGCTTTTGCTCACAGCTTAGCTTTGCTTTATGTTCGCCATGTTTTGTCCATTGTTAGCTAGGCCTCAGATCAGGCTGTGCTATATGGACTTGTGTCTCATGTCCTCAACTTACTACAAGAAGCATTAGAAATAATTTGAATTTGAATTGAATCCCATCAAAAATGTACAGTGGTAGGGAATTCTTTCTCTGCAGCAAGCTTAAGGAAAGTCGAATCAAGGTGAGAGCGCAAATGTCTGGCCACAAGCAATAGTATCACAGTTCAATTACAATGAATGACGTAACAGAAATTATCCTTAAATGTCTATACTTCTATAATTATTGTTTTTCCTGGCACACTGGAAAATGCTTGTCTTTTAAAGTTTAATAGTACTTCAGTAACATTATTTCAGTCTATAATATCTACTGTTCAGGACCCAGGCCTTGGGATAGAGTGCACTGTACTGCCATGCACGAGACCAGAATAGAATTCTTGTTCCTGAGGCTGTCTTGAGGAAGGAAGAGCTTTGCAGTGCCATGCCATACGGGTGCTATGAGATGGAGTTTGTCTGTTTCCTGGGCCAGGGAGTGCCTGCTTTGCTATATTACAGAGAAATATGTTCTCCAAGGCCAAAAGTGAAGAGAACTACAGGCAGTATTATTTGCTAGTGTGTTGAATTCATAATTTTACTCAGTAACTCCTACCAGGTATATAGAATTTTAATTCTTTGAAAGAGACGTCCCTGCAGATGCTCCACAGTAAGCATAGGTGTATCCCAGCACCTCAGAGCAGATTTTTGATAGCATTGCGTTGGGGCTGCACGCGCAGGCTCCCCTGGTACCATCATGCATGTGTGGCCACCCTCCCTTCAGTTCCTTTTTACCGTCCCCAACTTCAGATGGACCTCCGCAGTGCTCCTCGTTCCTCAGCTGTTCTGAAGATAATTAGACTAGTTTGTTCCAAGTTCTCCTCCCTAGTAGTAGATGACTCCAGTCATCTGAAGAAATAGGCTGTGCACACGAAAGCTCATGATACCATCTGTGTGTTTTGTTAGTCTATAAAGTGCTATCAGATCTTTTGTTGTTTAAATTTATCCTGTACAGACTTAACTCGGCTACCCCCTGAAGCTTCCCTAGCAATTGCTAGCGATGGTGGTGGTGGTGGGGGGGGGGACCCCGTCCACCTCAGCAGGCTCCCGTGGTCACTCAACAATATTGCTGTGAGATGGGCTCACACGGCTTCAAACGCTCTGCATACTGCAACGACGCTATGCCAGCCTCAGACGCCCATGACAAGTGTGTTAAGTGCCTCAGGCACTCACACTCCCAACGGGACTGCCCACACTGTGCCAAATTAAAAGCGCAGACATGGAGGGACAGAGACCTCTGCTTGAAAATGATTTTAACAGCGAAGGGTAAACACCCTTCCTCAGATCCTGGCTCCAGGCAGACCGCCAAAGTCAAAGGGGATAAACCACCCAAGTCCCCAAAGACATGGGCCACCTCACTTCTGCAACACCCGTGCTCTCCAAAATGGTGCTCAATTGAGAGGCAGTTGGTTAACTCTGAGAAGCTGTACCTCAGCAACTATGCTAGACGGGGTACTTCAGGCATGCCCCAACTTCATCATAAAAGTGCCACACCGGGCCCCAACCAGAGGTGACAGGCCATACTGTGCCTGCCTCACAAAGCTCGGCACTGAGTATGGCACCAACTAGCACTGCGTCGAGTGCAGTGGTGCTCCAAGCGGTTACCACGGCACTGCAGCAGCAGCTAACAGGGCAGCTGCACGGCACCACCCCTTCCTCTTTGCTGCCCATAACTACCCACGCTGTGTGCTCTGTTCCTCGCGCTGCAGGCGCTATCATCTTCAGCTTTGTCTACACTGCAGGGCTTTTGTGCAAAAAGCCTTTTGGGGAAGAGATCTTCCGCAAAAACTTCTTGTGCAAAAGCGCGTCCACACTGCGTGGACACTCTCGTGGAAGAAAGTTCTGATGGCCATTCACAGAATGGCCATCAGAGCACCTGTGCTTTTCTGTGATAGGCTCTTTTCACGCAAGAAACCCCTGTTGAGCGCCCCCACACACCTTTCCGCACAAGAACTCTTGCACAAAAAGGAGTTATGCCTCATAGAAGGAGGTATACCTACACTGCAAAAAGCCCTCTGTTCTGTCGATTGACTGAAGATTTTCTTGCGCAAAAACGCGCTTGAGGTGTGGAAGCTTCACAGGTTTTTGTGCAAAAATGTCTGGTTTTGCGCAAAAACCCTGTAGGCTAGACATAGCCTTCTATAGCAATAGACTTTTTGGCACCTTGCACTCCTACCGTTAGCTACAGGGAGCACAGATACTTGGTGATCTCTTCTTCCCTAAATTCTCCATTTTTGAGTGCTGACAAATAACCTCACTTACTATCCAATTACACAGCATCACCCTCTCCCCATCAACTGAGGGGGATGATGACTTAGCAGTTTTCTCACTGCAGCTTTCTCCATGTACAAAGGCTTCAGGACTGTCGTTTAATTCTGGCCATCCCGACTTCACAAGAGCAGCCATGGCTCCCCGGACATCATATCCCTGGATGCCACTGTTGGCTGATTCACCCGGATGTGGAGGAACCTCTCCTGGAGGCCTGTGGGCGACCAGTCTGCCCCACTACACACCCGCTTAAAATAGTCCCCAAGTCAATAGTCCCCTTAGTCCAGCTCTTGGCCTTCCGTCAGGTCAGGGCGAGAGGCAAACAGTTCAGGTGACCAGCCATGCTTCAGGTCCAGGCCACAATAAAGAGGCTGATGCTGTCCCAAGGCCCTGGTAGAGCTGGCAACCAAAACAGAAGGCCCTGGCCCTATAATAACATTTAACATTCCTGTGGTGGGAAGAACACCTCAGCAGTCCAGCACTCTGGCATTTAATTTCAAAAAGGGGAATTACACAAAAATTAGGAGGCTAGTTAAACAGAAATTAAAAGGCACAATGACTAGAGCCAAATCCCTGCAAGCTGTATGGAAACTTTTTAAAGACACCATAATAGAGGCCCAACTTAAATGTATACCCCAAATTAAAAAACATAGCAAGAGAAAGAGTCACCATGGTTTAACCACCATGTAAAAGAAGCAGTGATGGACAAAACGGTATCTTTTAAGAAGTGGAAGTCCAATTCTAGTGAGATAAATAGAAAGGAACATAAACACTGTCAAATTAAGTGTAAAAATGTAATAAGAAAAGCAAAAAAAGATTTTGCGGAACTGCTAGCCAAAAACTCAAAGAAATAACAAAATGTTTTTTAAGTACATTAGAAGCAGGAAGCCTGCTAAAAAACCAGTGGGTCCCCTAGACGATGGAGATATAAAAGGAGCAATCAAGGACAATAAAGCCATTGCAGATAAACTAAATGATTTCTTTGCTTCAGTCTTCATGGCTGAGGACGTTAGGGAGATTCCCAAATCTGCTCCGTCCTTTGTGGGTGATGAATCTGAGGAACTGTCCCGGATTGAAATGTCATTAGAGGAGGTTTTGGAACAATAGAAAAACTTAATGTTAACAAATCTCCGGGACCGGATGGCATTCATTCAAGGGTTCTAAAAGAACTCAAATGGGAAATTGCTGAGCTATTATCTGTGGTTTGTTACCTATCTTTTAAATCGGCTTCCGTACCTAATGACTGGAAGGTAGCCAACGTGACTCCAATATTTAAAAAGGGCTCTCGAGGCGATCCTGGCAATTACAGACTGGTAAGTCTAACTTCAGTACCGGGCAAATTAGTTGAAACAATAGTAAAGAATAAAATTGTGAGGCATATAGAAGAACATAATTTGTTGGACAAAAGTCAACATGGTTTCTGTAAAGGGAAATCATGACTTACTAATCTATTAGGCTACGTCTAGACTGGCATGATTTTCCACAAATGCTTTTAATAGAAAAGTTTTCCGTTAAAAGCATTTGCGGAAAAGAGTGTCTAGATTGGCACAGATGCTTTTCCGCAAAAGCTCCTTTTGCGGAAGAGCATCCGTGCCAATCTAGACGCGGTTTTGCGCAAGAAAGCCCCGATCGCCATTTTCGCGATCGGGGCTTTTTTTGTGCAAAACAAATCTGAGCTGTCTACACTGGCCCTTTTGCGCAAAAGGACTTTTGCCCAAACGGGAGCAGCATAGTATTTCCGCAAGAAGCACTGATTTCTTACATGAGATCGTCAGTGTTCTTGCGGAAATTCAAGCGGCCAGTGTAGACAGCTAGCAAATTTTTCCACAAAAGCAGCTGCTTTTGCAGAAAAACTTGCTAGTCTAGACACAGGCTTAGAGTTCTTTGAACGGGTTAAAGAATAAAATTGTGACGCATGTAGAAGAACATAATTTGTTGGACAAAAGTCAACATGGTTTCTGTAAAGGGAAATCCTGTCTTACTAATCTATTAGAGTTCTTTGAAGGGGTTAAAAAACATGCGGACAAGGGGGATCCAGTAGATATAGTATACTTGGATTTTCAGAAAGCCTTGGACAAGGTCCCTCACCAAAGGCTCTTGTGTAAATTACATGGCCATGGGATAAGAGGGAAGGTCCTTTCTTGGATTGAGAACTGGTTGAAAGACAGGAAACAAAGGGAAGGAATAAATGGTAAATTTTCAGAATGGAGAGGGGTAACTAGTGGTGTCCCCCAAGGGTCAGTCCTGGGACCAATCCTTTTCAACTTATTCATAAATGTTCTGGAGAAAGCGGTAAGCAGTGAGGTGGATGATACCAAACTTTAAGATAGTCAAAACAGAAGCAGACTGTAAGGGACTCCCAAAAGATCTCACCAAACTGAGTGATTGGGCAACAAAATGACAAATGAAATTTAATGTGGATAAGTGTAAAGTAATGCACATCGGGGAAAAATAACCCCAACTATATGTACAGTATGATGGGGGCTAATTTGGCTATGACAAATCAGGAAAGAGATCTTGGCGTTATCGTGGATAGTTCTCTGAAAACTTCCACACAGTGTGCAGCGGTGGTCAAAAAGGCAAATAGGATGCTAGGAATTATTAAGAAAGGGATAGAAAATAAGACACAGAATATCTTACTCCCCCTGTATAAAACTATGGTACGCCCACTTCTTGAATACTGGGTATAGATGTGGTCTTCTCACCTCAAAAGAGATATTTTGGCCTTGGAAAGGGTTCAGAAAAGGGCAACTAAAATGATTAGGGGTTTGGAACAGGCCCCATATGAAGAGAGGTTAAAGCGACTGGGTTAAAGCGACACTTTTCAGTTTAGAAAAGAGGAGACTGAGGGGGGATATGATAGAGTTATATAAAATCATGAGTGGTGTGGAGAGGGTGGATAAAGAAAAGTTATTTATTAGTTCCCATAATAGAAGAACTAGAGGACACCAAATGAAATTAATGGGGAACAGGTTTAAAACTAATAAAAGAAAGTTCTTCACACAGCATGTAGTCAACCTGTGGAACTCCTTGCCAGAGGAGGCTGTGAAGGCTAGGACTATAACAGAGTTTAAAGAGAAGCTAGATAATTTCATAGAGGTTAGGTCCATAAAAGGCTAGTAGCCAGGGGATAGAAATGGTGTCCCTGGCCTCTGTTCGTCAGAGGCTGGAAAAGGAGGGCAGGAGACAAATCACTTGATCATTGTCTTCGGTCCACCCTCTCTAGGGCATCTAGCAATTATGCTACTGCCTTACTTGACCCTTTTATACAAGCTTGTCAGCTTCTATTATATGGGTGCATACTAATCACTGGCTGTAGATTTCCAGGATTTCCCAACAGCAGGGAGAAAATTGCCTGCTGGTCAAAACTGGAGAAGACAGTAATGAACTTCCAAGGACCTAACCAAAAGAAGTAAATGGCCAAACAATGGCAGATGAATTTGTCAGTATTAAATCTTAAAGATGCACATTGGATGGAATAATTCAAACTACGCATACACCTTACTAGGTTCAAACATAATGGAAATAACCTGGAAGAAAGCAACATTGTGAGTATTCTCAGTGAACACCTTTATCCAATGTGCAGGTTAAAAAAAAAAGTTAGTATGCGCAAGGAATGGAATGAAAAATAATACTAAAAATATACAGAATTATAAGTGTAGGACTGTAAGAGACCTCCAAAGGTCATTTAACTCAGTCCCCTACACTCAAGATTGGACTAAATAATTAGACCATTCCTGACAGGCATTTGTCTAACCTGCTCTTAAAAACTCTAATGAAAGGGATTCCATGACCTCCTTAGGCATTTTATTCCAGTTCGTAACTACCCTGACAGGAAGTTTTTCCTAATGTCCAACCAAAACCTGCATTGATTCAATTTAAGACTATGGCTTCTTGTCCTAGCCTCAGAGATTAAGAACAACACATTTTCGCCCTCCTTGTTGTAACCATCTTTTCTGTACTTGAAAACTTTTATACTCTCTCTGTTGCTCTCCTCTAGACTTCTTCCATTTTATCCATATCTTTCGAGAAATTTGGCACCCAGTACTGGACACAACACTCCAGCTGAAGTCTTATCAGCACGGAATACAGAGGAGGAATTATATGTTCTTGCTGCCATTTTTATGCAACTTTTTAAGCTGACAGACATCCCTATTTTAATCTTGTGATTATTATTTTCCCAAACATTATTTTATTTGTAGTTTTGTGGAATGATCAAGATGACTTCTAAACTTCAGAGTGTTGTTTTCTAGGAATGGATGCCTTGAGTTGCAAAACCCAAGGGGGAACACATGAGAACAAGGGGAAAATGGAGAAATACTGTTTGTATGATGCTTTGATAATATGAGAAGTAATAGAGAGGTAGCCGTGTTAATCTGATCTTGGTAAAACAAAAGGAAAAAATATGTAGCAAAAGGGAAAAAAATGTAAAAGGAATATGATGATAATATGAGAGTTAATCGAAAAGACTTAACTGAGTGCCTGAACGAGACATAGCATAGCAGTAAATGGTTGAATGCTACATGCAGAATGTGGTTGCCCCATCTCAAAAAAGATAACTTGACACTGGAAAATGTTCAGAAAAGGGCAACAAAAATGATTAGTGATATGGAACAGCTTCCATATGAAGAGAGATTAATAAAGCTGGAATTTTTCAGCTTGAAAAAGAGATGATTAAGGGGGGGACACAATAGAGGTCTATAAAATCATGACTGGTGTGGATAAAGTGAATAAAGAAGAGTTTTTTCTATAACACAAGAACTTGGGGTTCTTGAAGGAGTGTCCCCATGGGTGCTCCACCTTCAGGAACGTCAGCACCGCTGCACTCTAAATTGGAGATTTGTAATAGCAGTGCCCCATGGCCGGCTGAACGCATGGAGCACTGGCACATGCAATCTGAAGCGGCTACTGCGCACGTGCAGCCAGCTGCCTCCAGTTTCTTCTCAGCCGCCGTCCTCTACTATAGATAGTTTTAGTGTTTTCATAGCAATTTAGATGGTTATTACCTCAGCTTAGTTACTAAATAGTTACGCCTTAAGTTTCCTTTTATTTACAATTTTTTTTCTTCTTATTCCGTTACTTATTAGGATTAGCTATTTAGATTAGTCTCTTTCTGTAGACAGTGCAGTTCTATTAAAACTTCTGCTCCCTGTGATATGCCTGGTTGACCTGGCTCCAAGAAGTGTACGGGCTACAGGCTATCTTTTTTTTAATCTGTGATGGACACGACCAGTGTGTCCTTTGCCTTTGGGAAGAGCACCCCACAGAGCATTGTCAAAAATTAACAATGCATACCAGGAAGCTACAAGTAAAAATGATCCAGCTTGAGAAAAAAGCTTGGTTGGGCTCTGACCCTGAGCAGAGTACTCCCCCACGTAGGTGGGGTCAGAGAAAGTGGTTCCACCTGAAACAAGCCCAAAGGACAAGGGCAATAGCTACCCCAAAAAGAGATCCTACTTCTCCTCTGGGCCTGACTCTCCCATGAAGAAACGTTCTCTCCATAAGAATGCTGCACCCCCCCATTCCAGCACAAAAGGGGTCGATCAAGCAGCCTGTAAGCGGGGCCGGTAGTGCTAAGAGCTGTGACCCTAATTATAGAGAGAAAGAGCATACCTCCACTACGGTGCCCACAGAGGCAAAGTGCGAAGCCTCCTTGCCGGCACCGGCAAAAATGGCTCTGGCATTGGCTGCAGCCCACCATAAACGGCGCAGCTAAACGAGCACTGCACCTCAGGCAGTGGCGACGGCCATACATAAGAGACAGCCAGCACCGCAAACAACCCCACTGCACACACCACGTACATGGCACAGCTCTTAATACTACCCCCTCCCCCCCTCACTGGTAACACATTTTACAATGGCGGCAGAGCTATCTGTCAGTGCAGTGCCAGATACTCCTTTTTGGTACTGATGGCACGCCTAATACTTCAAGATACAGTTTTTCCTCCACACCTGTCACTTCAACAGCCGATCAGTGTTTAGTGATCATGATGAGGAAGTGTCTAACAGATCACACCGAAACACTCTTCACCCAAAGACCAGCAACAATTTCAGTACTGGCAACCTGTACAGTGGTTTTCTCCTCTGCTTCCTCCCAACTGCCCATATTGTGACCCATAGGCAGCATACAGAACACAGCAGGGGCAACAGCTGCCATCCCCGGCACCAAGGTCTCAGGCACCAACACTCCAATCTCCAGAACATTACAGCTCGAAAGTGGAAGATCAGGAGGTGGACATTACCGGGGATAAGCACGCATCTCGCTCTCCCCTACTAGTATACACCTCATTCTCGCTCCCTGATGATACAATCATGCCCCCACCACCAATCAGTGGGGATGATTTTAGGTCGTTTCAAGACCTTTTTAAGAAAGTCACTGCCTAAGATGCCTTAGACAGCATAAACTGACAAATATCCTGAACACACATCCCCATGTAAAATTGGCAATCCCCATGAATGAGGCGCTTATGGACCCTGCTAAAAATATCTGACAGACACTTTCCACAAGCACACCGACCTCCAAGAGGGTCCATAAGAAATACTATGTTGCCCCTAAAGAAGCAGAATTCCTGTTCTCCCACCCTGAATCAAACTCACTGGTGCTTGAAGCAGTCCACCAGAGAGGGAAGCAGCAAGGCCACTCGTACCATCCCATATGACAGGGATGGGAAGAGGTTGGACACAATGGGGAGAAAATTATATTAGCGAGTCTTCAACTCAGAATAGCTAACTACATGGCATTACTGGCAAAATATACCCACCAGATCTTTAACCATCCTTTATTGAAACACATGCTTACACTTTCTCACCTTGATACAAAAACAGAGCCATCCAACTCCTCATTGATAATGTCACCACAATGTACTAGATCAGACAGGGAGGAGCATGCTCCTACCAACTATGCTGAGAAATGGTCCAACTGTGAGAATGGTGCATCCCACACAACATATACCTAATTGACACTTATCTCCCAGGCAAGGAAAACATACTTGCTGGCGCTTTGAGCAGGCAATTTCTGTAGCATCACGAATGGGAATTAAACTGATTAGTGCTAACCTACCCACTCAAGATGTGGTGGTGCCCGAAAATAGACATATTTACTACACATGAGAACGTTCACTGTCCACAATACTCTTCCAGAGCAGGCATACGTCCCCACTCCCTAGGATATACTTTCAGCATTCAATGGATAGCCCCCCTATCATATGCATTTTACCCTTTTCCTCTAATACAAAGGGCCAGGGTAATATTTGTAGCACCCATCTGGCTCAGACTAACATGGTACCCATACCTCCTACAAATGAGCATTTGACCACCACATTGATTTCCACCAATACGCTCCCTATTTACACAGTGCAAGGGACAGATACCACATCCAACAGTCCACACGCTACACCTCCAGGCATGGATGCTTGTTAGCTAAACAATATGGAAAGCTCCTTTCCAGATTCCATACTGCTAATCCTGACAAATTCCAGGATACCTACAATGAGGAAGCAAAATGCAGGACAATGTAGCACTTTAAAGACTAACAAGATGGTTTATTAGATGATGAGCTTTCGTGGGCCAGACCCACTTCCTCAGATCAAATAGTGGAAGAAAGTAGTCACAACCATATATACCAAAGGATACAATTAAAAAAAAGGAACAAATATGAAAAGGACAAATCACATTGCAGAACAGAAGGGGGATGCGGGGGGGGAGGAAGGAAGGTAAGTGTCTGTGAATTGCTGATATTAAAGGTAGGGAGAGTGGGATGTTTGTGAGTTAATGGTATTACAGGTGATAATTGGGGAAACTGTCTTGGTAATGGGTGAGAAAGTTCAAAGTCTTGTTAAGTCCTTGTTGGCAAGTGTCGAATTTTAACATGAATGACAGTTCAGAGGATTCCCTTTCAAGTGCAGATGTAAAAGGTCTTTGTAGCAGAATGCAGGTGGCTAAGTCATTTAGAGAGTGTCCTTTCTGGTTAAAGTGGCAAGAAACTGTTTTCTCTTTGTGATCTTGTCTGATATCTGTTTTGTGGGCATTGATCCTTTGGCAAAGTGTCTGAGATGTTTGTCCAATGTACATAGCAGACGGACACTTTCGGCACATGATAGCATAGATTATATTTCTGGATGCGCAGGAATATGTGTTCTTGATCTTATAACTCACTTGGTTAGGTCCAATAATGGTATCAGCAGAATGAATATGTGGACAAAGCTGGCAACGGGGTTTGTTGCAAGGGAAGGTACCAGGGTTGGTATTAGTGTGGTATGTCCTGTGGTGGTTGGTAAGAATCATCTTGAGGTTAGGTGGTTGTCTATAGGAGACTATGGGTCTGTCTCCCAGAGCCTCTTTGAGTATGGTATCCTGTTCCAATATAGGCTGTAGTTTATTCGACACTTGCCAACAAGGACTTAACAAGACTTTGAACTTTCTCACCCATTACCAAGACAGTTTCCCCAATTATCACCTGTAATACCATTAACTCACAAACATCCCACTCTCCCTACCTTTAATATCAGCAATTCACAGACACTTACCTTCCTTCCTCCCCCTTCCCACCCCCCCGCATCCCCCTTCTGTTCTGCAATGTGATTTGTCCTTTTCATATTTGTTCATTTTTTTTAATTGTATCCTTTGGTATATATGGTTGTGACTACTTTCTTCCACTATTTGATCTGAGGAAGTGGGTCTGGCCCACGAAAGCTCATCATCTAATAAACCATCTTGTTAGTCTTTAAAGTGCTACATTGTCCTGCATTTTGCTTCAACTACCCCAGACTAACACGGCTACATTTCTATCACTATTCTACAATGAGGAAGACACACATCTAGAAGCATTTCACCACATGGTGTGAGACATACTCCTATGAACCCTCCCATACAGGAGTCTCGCAAATTCTACAATACCTACTACTAGACCTACATAATGCAGCTCTCTCCTTGAGTTCCATCAGAGTTCATCTTGCTTCTATATCGGCCCTCCATACCTGCATACAGGGATATTCTGTCTTCACTTTGCTTTATTGGGGGGGGCTACATAACATGTTTCCTCCATGTAAGGACCCAGTTCCAGCATGGGACTTGAACCTCATGCTAAAAGTTGTCTCAGGCAACCCCTTAGCCACATGTTTATTGTTACATTTGTCCATGAAAGTGGCCTTCCTCATAGCAATTACTTCTGCTAGACATGTTGGTAAAATAGTAGCCTTAATGGCGACCTCCCCCATACACAATAGTCCATGAGGACAAAGTGGTATTGCGGACCCATCCCAAATTCCTTCCCAAAGTACTTACCTTATTCCACTGCAGTGAACCCATATACTTACCAATCTTCCCAAAGCCGCACGAGGACAACAAAAAGGCGACACTCCATACTTTGGATGTCTGCAGGGCACTCTCCTTTTACCTGCAGTGTACAAACCCTTTTCGCAAAACACTGTGACTAGTCATTTAATCCACGGAGAGATCACAAGGGTTCCCTATATCAAAACAAAGAATGTCAAAATGGGTATCTAGGTACATCCACCTAGCGTACACCATAAAAAGGAGAGAACCTCAACTGTATGTCAGGGCCTACTCCATAAGGGCTATGGCAGCTACTACTGCATTCCTCCATGGTATACCCACAGAATACATCTGCAAGGTGGCCACATGGGTGTCCGCACACACCTTCATGCAGCATTATGTGATCCAAACATTTACAGATGCAGAGACAAGATTTGGCCACATGATACTATTGGTCATAGACTCGCACCTGCCAAAGCTCCCTCCTCCATCTACATGGAGACACACCTTGAAGAAGCCGGGAAGGTTACTCACCAGGTGCAGTAACTAGAGTTCTTTGAGAAGGTAGTCCCTGTGAGTGCTCCACCACCCACCCTTCTCCCCTCTGCTTCGGACTCCAGCAAGTCTAGCTCAGAGAAGGAACTGAGGATGCAGCTGGCTGGGTGTGCGCAGTAACTGCTCCTGATTGCATGTGCCAGGGCTGCACGCGCGCAGCCGGGCACTGCTGTATAAAACTATGGTACACCCACATCTTGAGTACTGTGTACAGATGTGGTCTCCTCACCTCAAAAAAGATATTATGGCCTTGGAAAGGATTCAGAAAAGGGCAACTAAAATGATTAGAGATTTGGAACAGGTCCCATATGGGGAGAGGCTAAAACGACTGGGACTTTTCAGTTTGGAAAAGAGGAGACTGAGGGGTGATATGACAGAGGTATATAAAATCATGAGTGGTATGGATAGGGTGAAGAAAGAAAAGTTATTCACTAATTGGACATATGGTGTCCTCTAGTCCATAATATAAGGACTAGAGGACACCAAATGAAATTAATGGGTAGCAGGTTTAAAACTAATAAAAGAAAGTTCTTCACACAGCGTGTAGTCAACCTGTGGAACTCCTTGCCAGAGGAGGCTGTGAAGGCTAGAACTATAACAGAGTTTAAAGAGAAGCTAGATAAATTCATGGAGGTTAAGTCCATAAAAGGCTGTTAGCCAGGGGTTAGGAACGGTGTCCCCGGCCTCCTGTTTGTCAGAGGCTGGAGATGGATGGCACAAGACAAATCTCTTGATCATTGTCTTTGGTCCATCCCCTCTGGAGCACCTGGCACTGGCCACTGTCGGCAGACAGGCTACTGGGATAGATGGACCTTTGGTCTGACCAGTACGGCTGTTCTTATGTTTTTATGCTATATCAGAGCGCAGCGGCACCGATGCATCTGAGGGTGGAATGCCCACAGGGACAAAGACCTCAAAGAACTCCATTTACTGCACCTGGTGAGTAACCTCCCCTTACCAAGTGGCATTAATAGGTAGCCATTTTAAAACAAAGAAAGGGAAGTGGAACTCCTTGCCAGAGGATGTTGTGAAATCCAAGACTACAACAGGGTTCAAAAAAAAAAGAGCTGGCTAAATTCATCAAGGATAGTTTCATCAATGAAACTATCAATGGCTGTTAGTGAGGATGGGCAGGAATGGTGCTCCTAGCCTCTGTTTATCAGACAGTAGGAATGGGTGATGGGGTGGATCACTTGAGTACTTGCTCTGTTCATTCCCTCGGGGGCACCTGGCACTGGCCACTATGGCTATGTCTAGACTGCAAGCCTCTTTCGAAAGAGGCTCTTTCGAAAGATACTTTCAAAAGAGCCTCTTTCGAAAGAGAGCGTCTAGACTGCACGCGGAACTTTCGAAAGAGCAAGCCGCTTTTTCGAAAGAAAGCACCCAGTGAGTCTGGATGCTCTCTTTTGAAGAAGCCCTATTTACATTCAAGAACGCCTTCTTTCGAAAGAAGCACTTTCGAAAGAAGGCGTTCTTCCTCGTGAAATGAGGTTTACCGCTGTCGAAAGAAAAGCCACGTTCTTTCGATTTAATTTCGAAAGAACGTGGCTGCAGTCTAGACGCAGGTGAAGTTTTTTCGGAAAAAGGCTACTTTTCCCGAAAAAAACCCTGAGTCTGGACACAGCCTATTAGAAGACAGGATACTGTGCTAGATGGTCCTTTGATCTGACCCAGAATGGCTGTTTAAGGTTTCATTCACCCTTTTGGTGATATTGTCTTCTCACCTTGGTATGTAACGACTTAGACTAACAAAAAGCTTGGTGTTTGAGAAGTTATTCCCAGACTTAACTCAAGAATCCAGTGTAAAAAGTTGGTGGAAGTAAAGTGAGCATTGAAACAGTGGGGATGGGAGATTTGCTAAAGTGAATGGCAGGGATTAGTTTGGAATTATAAATTCAACGCTGGTTGAAATTCAGTCTTTTCATGTAAATTTATTCCTGTCTAGAAGTAGTGAAACAGCTGGGGCTTTAATGGAGAAAGATCAAGTGGAATTGCCATTATTCTCTTGCTTGAAAAGTTGGTTCTGCTGCTGAAATGTGGGGCTGGAAAGATATCCTTTCTTAGGTTCCTTTATTTCCCAGGCCAACTGTGGCAGCCTTTTTAATTAGCATCTCTGTACATGGCTTTGTTTCCAGTTATCATATGCATTGTGAAGTGCTTTTTGGTATTTCAACATCATTTCTCTGATTTGCACAATTTAGCACACTAATAAATGTAATCCAAAAATATAGATGTATCGAGTAGTTGCCATGGTAATTGGGACCATGGCAACTAAGGTCTAGCTTTACAATGAATTTGATGAAGAGATTTTTTTTTTTAAATCAACAAACTAACTAACTTTTTGCAAATGTTTCAGGAAAAATTCTGAATTTTAACTCTGTAGGGTCTATAGGTCCAATGGGAATTAGTTTATGAACGTTTCTTGAAAGATAAAAGGAAATATTGTGGTACTGCATATTTAAAACTGTTCTATGTGTGCTGGCAGGCTATTCAATGCAAGACCTAGGGCTAAGCGGGAAATTAATTTGTCACCTAGGACTTCATTGTGCTGTGAAATTTTAGTACAGAGCTTTGTCTGGATAGCTAAGTCTTATTTAAAAGCCTTTCTGCACTGCAATGATGATTTCTAGTGTAGACTGCACGGCTATGTCCTGGGATGAGGTTTACCTGGGTGGTCGACAAATACCTTTGATGTCGACACCCGCGCATCCAGACTATCGCGCTGAGCCGACAAACAGCTGATGAGCTGTTTGTTGGCTCAGCGCGGCAGCCATGTAAATTTAAATGAAACGTCGATTATTTAAATCGCCGCTTCATTTTACTATGTCTGGTAGCCTAATCTACATGTAGTATAGACGTACCCTAGATTGCATCCCTTTTTCGGAAAAGGGATGCAAATTAGACGTATCGCAATTGCTATTGAAGCGGGGATTTAAATCTCCCCCGCTTCGTTAGCATAAAAATGGCTGCCGCTTTTTTTCGGCATGGAGCTTTGCCGGAAAAAAGCGCCTGTCTAGACGCGGATCTTTCGGAAAATAAAGCCTTTTCCGAAAGATCCCTTATCCCTTATTTTAAGAGGCCCACATGTCTCGTTCAAATACAAGAAAAGAAGCCCAATCCTTTCTGTTTCTTTGCATTTTTAATTGTATTGATTCTCTTTGGACTGACCTTCAGTGCATGAGCTTTCCCCTTCTGATTGTTTCATTCCACTAGAGGAGCCAGTACAGAATGACTGTCCTTAAATTGAGGGATAAGAATGAATTACTAGTTGACAAAATTTTGTGCTTAGGAGAACTCTTTGCTCTCTGGGAGAAAATAAAGAAATCCCAAAGTAGTATTGGAAGGAGAGTTTATCTGACTCATGACTACTGAAAAGAACCTCAGTGTTCAGGCTCAGATGCAGTGAATGATCATAAACCCTGCTTTCTCTTTGGATTGGCTGGTTCTGGGATTATACAGGCTGTCTGAGATCTGATGTTCTGGGCCACCTGCATGGGAACACTTTTGAGCAGTAGTTTTCAAACTTTTTTCTCATGACCCAGTTGCAAAAAAATTGTTGATGCCTGCAACCCAATGTAATTTGACTAAAGTTTTGGCTCTGGAATGGGAATGAAGATGAGAGCTTTGGTGTGTAGGAGGGGGCTCTGGCTTTGGGGATGGTCAGGGCTGGGGGCTTACCTTCAGCAGCTCCGAGTCAGTGGTGCCACAGGAGTGGTAAGGCAAGCTTCCTGCCTCTGCTGGTACCGCAGACCATGCTGTGCCCCTAAAGTAGCCAGCAACAGGTTCCCAATTAATAGGAATGCGGAGCTAGTGCTTAGGGCAGGAGCATTTCATGGAGTCCTGTGCACTCTCCTCCCTCCCCACTCCTTACCTAGGAACTGGGCCTGCTGCCAGCTGCTTCTGGGACACAGCATAATCTGTGGTGTCAGGACAGATAGGTAGCCTACTTTAGCACTGCCACCTGATCACCCTGCAGCAGTGAGACCCAGTGCCTGACATTCTGTGACCCAGTGTTGGGTCGCGACTCAGAGTTTGAAAATCACTGCTCTTAGGGATCAGAGAATTCTGTGGCTGAGTTGGGGCCCTTTTGGAGGGGGCTATTTTTCAGGCATTAGATGAGTAGCTCAGGACATTGGGCTTTTCTGAGAGACCATCAGGTAATTGGATTGCTGCTTGGAACTTTGGTTATTGTCACAAATGGTTAGACTTTTAGGGAAGAAAGGATAGGAAAAAATTCTTTGAGCATTTGTCCCTCTGTGTATTCCACTTCTGATTCTGTATGCATCCAAAACTGGAAGATTTTTGCTTACAGTCTGACCTGCAAACGTGACCCATCTACCTTTAATGCTCCCTAGAGCGGGTATACAGTGCTGGAAAATTGCCTTTTCAGTTCCTTCTCACTGCCCTGGCCCTGAGATGATGAGCTCATATCCATATCTAGCTGATCAGTTGGCTCTTATTGTTTTATATACTTGGTTTTTTTAGCTTAGTTTAAAGTTCTTTAATGTACTTAATTTTAGGTAGGGATTTTGAACCCTGAAATTTAGCCCCGTTTCCCCCCCCCCTCCCCCCCAACTCCCTGGGGTCTAAGACAGTATATCCAGTTCCTTGGATTCAAGAATGATGTGGTCTGTCTGAGACTGTTTCTTCTCAGCAATGACTGTCATACTGCCTCAGAGAGACTCCTTACACATGCTGGGGCAAGGGTCCACCTGAAAATATTCCTCATGGACAAAACTATGAGAGTGGAATTGTAGTTACATCCAAGGATTCACTCTGTACATCAGCTTCTGGCATCCAGAAGTTCCCCCACCAAGCTTAGCTTTGGACTCCTGCAGAGACCCTTCTCTCAAACACTTGAAGTGACTCCAGTAAGGAACAGGGAAAAGGCAAGAGAAGAGGATCTAAACTTCATCAAAAAACAAGATGGACAGAAAAAAGGACAGTTTCCTAGAGTTCAAAAATGTGTGGACATTGTCCGAGGGTGGCCCTGGCTAGCACTGCTAAGGAGCAGGTGCTAGGTCTTCAGCAGCTAAGCCAAGGAGGCTGATTGGTCCAGGTTCGTCTGCCCCCCCTGCTCTCCTCAGTCAGAGTGAGGAATTCAGCAGACTGTGCTCTTTTCCCTTGCTCCCTAAGGGAAACAGACAGCAATATCCCTGTACAACAGGGGTTGGCAACCTCTGGCATCCATGTCACAAGCGGCACGTGAGTGGATTTCCCGTGGCACACTGGACAAGAGCTCAGCCCCACCCCTCCCTGCAGCTCGTGCTACAGCTCCAGCCTCAACTTATGAACAGGAGGAAAAAAGACAGCTCACCAATACCAGATTCTACAGGCCTCTCTCCTGTGACCCTACTAAGGAATACCAAAAAAACATGAAAAAGCTGCTCATGAAACTCCCTAATGCTACTCAGGACCAAATCTACAATAACACCCCTCCTAATCCACGACCAGGAACCTTCTATCTACTACCCAAAATACACAAACCTGGTAATCCTGGACGACCCATAATTTCCAGCATTGGCACACTCACCGCAGGATTATCTGGCTATATCGACTCCCTTCTCAGACTCTATGCCACCAACGCTCCCAGCTACCTCCGTGATACCACTGACTTCCTGAGGAAACTCCAAAACATCAATAATCTCCCTGAAAATACCATTCTGGCTACCATGGATGTAGAAGACCTCTACACCAATATTCCACACACAGACGGATTACAGGCCATCAGGAACACCATCCCCAATAACAACACTGCACACGTGATTACAGAGCTCTGCGGTTTTGTCCTCACCCACAACTACTTCCAGTTCAGAAACAATTTATATCTCCAAATCAGCAGCACAGCCATGGGCACACACATGGTACCACAATATGCCAACATTTTTATGGCTGTCCTTGAACAATTTCCTCAGCTCTTGCCCCCTAACACCACTTCTTTACTTACGCTACATTGATGACATCTTCATCATATGGACACATGGTAAAGAGACTCTTGAAGAATTCCACCAGGATTTCAACAACTTCCACCCCACTATCAACCTCAGCCTGGACCAGTCCACAAGGGAAATCCACTTCCTGGACACTACAGTAATGTTAAATAATGGACAATTTTCAACCACCCTATATTGTAAAACCGCAGACCGCTACACTTACCTTCATGCTTCCAGCTCCCATCCCAGACACATTTTTCAGTAAATTGTATACAGCCAAGCCCTACGATACGACTGGATTTGCTCCGACCCCACAGACCGAGACAACCCCCAAAGGATCTTTACAGAGCATTCATAAATTTGAGATACCCACCTGGGGAAGTGAAAAAACAAATTGACAGAGCCAAAAAAGTACCCAGACATGAACTACTTCAAGACAGACCCAAAAGAGAAAATAACAGAACTCCTCTTGTTGTTACTTACAGTCTACAACTCAGACCCCTCCAACTCATCATACACAATCTACAACCCATCCTGGAAAATGATCTCTCACGCTCAGAGGCCTTGGGAGAAAAACCTATTCTTGCTTATAGACAACCCCCTAACCTGAAATGTATTCTTTCTGATAACCATGCCACACAACCACATCATAAACCTCCAGGAACCTGGCCCTGCAACCAGAAAAGATGCCAACTCTGCCCACATATCTACACTGACAAATTCATCACTGGAGCAAACAACACTAGCCACAAAATCAAAGGGTCATTTAACTGCTCATCTAGTAATTTGATCTACGCCATCAAATGCCAACAGTGCTTCTCTACTATATATATTGGTCAAACTGGACGTTCTCTACGTGAAAGATTCAGTGGACACAAATCAGATTTACGTAAAGAAAATACTCAGAAGCCAGTGGCAGAACATTTCTGTTTACCTATTCATAATCTCACAGATTTGAAGGTGCTGGTCTTGTCATAGTCCAGTTCCTCAAGCCAAATCCACAGGGAAAACTTGGAATTACAGTACATAGGCAAATTCAATTCAATTAATTATGGACTTAATCAAGATATAGGGTGGTGGAACCTTTATCAATGAAGGTGCTAACTACTTTCTGAATGGTATCCTTCCTGCCTTATCCATCCACTGACTTTGATCTTTATCTTCTCAGGTTTAGCACCCTTTCTCCTGATACTTTATGCATAGAGGTAGGGGGGTGGGCGACAGAACATTGATAAGATTTATCAAATGAAATAAAAAAAAATGAATCAACATGTTCAATAGAATCCCTATGGATAGTAATTCCATGCTCCAATAATAAGAATTTAGCAGTAGGGCTATATTATCGACCACCTGATCAGGACAGTGATACTGACATTGAAATGCTGAGGGAGATTAGAGAGGCTACCAAAAGAAAAAACTCTATAATAATGGGGGATTTTAATTATCCCCATATTGACTGGGTACATGTCACCTCAGGAAGAGAAGCAGAGATAAAATTTCTCAATGGCTTAAATGACTGCTGCTTGGAGCAGCTGGTACAGAAACCCACAAGGAGAGAGGCAATTCTCGATTTAGTCCTGAGTGGAGCGCAGGATAAGGTCCAGGAGATAACCATTACAGGACTGCTTCAGAATAGTGACCATAATATAATAACATTTAATATTCTTGTGGTGGGAAGAATACCTCAGCAGTCCAGCACTCTGGTATTTAATTTCAAAAATGAGGAGGCTAGTTAAACAGAAATTAAAAGGCCCAGTGGCTAGAGCCAAATCCCTGCAAGCTTCATGGAAACTTTTTAAAGACACCATAATAGAGGCCCAACTTAAATGTGTACCCCAAATTAAAAAACATAGTAAGAAACCTAAAAAAGAGTCATTGTGGCTTAACCACCATGTAAAAGAAGCAGTGAGGGACAAAAAGGCATCTTTCAAGTAGTGCAAGTCCAATCCTAGTGAGATAAATAGAAAGGAACATAAACACTGTCAAATCAAGTGTAAAAATGTAATAAGAAAAGCAAAAAAAGATTTTGCGGAACCGCTAGCCAAAAACTCAAAAAGAAATAGCAAAACGTTTTTTTAAGTACAGGCAGTCCCCGGGTTACGTACAAGATAGGGACTGTAGGTTTGTTCTTAAGTTGAATTTGTGTGTAAGTCGGAACTGGTACATATTGTAGGGGAAACTCTGGCCAAACATTTCTCCAGAGCTCAGTTTTATTCTCCCACACCTCACTTCCCTCAGTCCTTTATTCTCAAGCTGATGTGTCTGCTGAGAAAAGCCGCTCCGCGTCTCCCTGGTCTGCTGGGGAGGGGCGCTAGCTTCGCGTCTCCCTGGTCTGCTGGGGGGAAGCAGCTAGTGCGGGGTTGCCTCACCCCGTTTGTAAGTAGGGATCCGATGTAAGTCGGATCCATGTAACCCGGGGACTGCCTGTACATTAGAAGCAGGAAGCCTGCTAAAAAACCAGTGGGTCCCCTAGACGATGGAGATATAAAAGGAGAAAACAAGGATAATAAAGCCATTGCGGATAAACTAAATGATTTCTTTGCTTCACTGCTGAGGATGTTAGGGAGATTCCCAAATCCATAAAAGGCTATTAGCCAGGAGATAGAAATGGTGTCCCTGGCCTCTGTTTGTCAGAGGCTGGAGTTGGATGGCATGAGACAAATCGCTTGATCATTGTCTTCGGTCCACCCTCTCTGGGGCACCTGGTGCTGGCCACTGTCAGCAGACAGACTACTGGGCTAGATGGACCTTTGGTCTGACCCAGTACAGCCATTCTTATGTTCTTATCTTTCTCCTCCCCCTCCCCTTCAACAATTTATTTTGAGTTTCCTTATCCTCTAATCATAACTCCGGTCATCTGAAGAAGTGGGCTGTGCCCACAAAAGCTCATGATACCATTTACATGTTTTGTTAGTCTATAAAGTACTACCAGACCATTTGCTTCCTGTTTTTTTTTTCCAACCTCAGCTGTGCAGCTTCAGGCTAGAGCAATAGCTCTGGCTTCCTGCTGGGGAGAGGGGGAGGTGAGAGAGGCACACATGCATCCATGGGGCTGTCCTTGCCCAGCCTAGGCATTCAACTCCCGGGAGCTAAGGGGTTAAACCCCTCTTCCCTTGGCTACAGGCTCTGCAGAGCTTGATCTGGACAGCTGGTCACAATGTGGCATTCTGTGACCCGGCTGCTCCCTGTGGGCTGTGTGTGGGGGCAGGGAGCCCCTTCCCCAGCACCCTGCTTTGCCCATCTGGGTTGGAGCCATCCCTGGGCAGCCTCGGGCTCTGCTTGCCCCAAGCCCTTAGCCTGCCAGAAAAGGGCTAGTCTTGGTGTTTCACATGGGCCAAGATTTCTTCCTCCCAGTCTTCTACCCAAAGCCTCATGTGACCAATAAGGAATGATATCTGCGCACACTAGATGTCAGGAGGGCTCTAGCATTCTATTTGGAAAGAACAAATCCCTTCCAGAAGTCCACATATCTGTTTGTGTCCTATACGGATAGGATGAAAGGCCATCTGGTGTCATCCCAGAGGGTATCTAGATGGATTACTGCCTGCATCTGCATGTGTTAGGACCTCATGGGTATTTCAACCCCAGATTTGGTCAAAGCTCATTAGACTAGGGTCCAGGCCTTGTTGGCAGCCTTTCTGGTGAATGTCCTAGTCCATGAGATCTGTTGAGCAGCAATGTGGTCATTGGTTTACACCTTTGCAGGCTACTGTGTGATCACACAACAAGCAAGGAGTGATGCGGCCTATGGTAGAGTGGTATTGGAATCTGCATATTCTTAAGTCTCCTACCTGCCTCCACAGATGCTGCTAGCAGTCACATATATTGAATGGACATGAGCATGCTCTCGAAGAAGAAAAAAATAGTTACCTGTTTCTGTAACTGGTGTTCTTTAAGATGTGTTGCTCGTGTCCATATGTTTCTCACCTCCCACCCTCTGTCCTTGCTGTTGGAGTCTTTTCGGCAAAAGGAAGTGAGGAGGGAGACGCCTGGGAGTGCTCTATAAAGCTCAGCATGTGTGCGCCACTTCAGGGGGCACTGAGACCCAGACCCCTTTGGGTGCTGCTGAAGAAAAATCTTCTGTTATTGGTCCATCTGGTGATCGCACACAACTACATTAAATGGACATGAGCAACACATCTTGAACATCAGTTACAGAAACAGGTAACTGTTTTGTCACTACTCATCCTATCTTCTAGATTGATTAATACATTTAATAACACCAGATCTAATTACATTCAGGCAAAATATTGTTTTTGCAAGGAGCCCTATCAGTATCAATAGAGATTCCTTTATCAAAGATCTAGTTACAGGATAGGGGCCCAAGTATGGAACCCTGTAGCACACCTTTGTGGACATCCAGTGGTCAAAATTGACCATTTACTTCTGTGTGTTTAATTTCTTTTCCAGTTTCCAGATCATGGCAGATTTTTCTCTTGTGTCCATTATCTTGCTGACATGCACACAAAATTCTAACATTGTAGTGATTTTTGATTATACGATGAAATAATGAAGATTATTTTTCTTTTCAGAAGCCATCTCTGTCATCTAGTGTTCAACTAGGTATTTTGTAATTCTGCTTTTAATTGTTTAATCCCATTTGCTAGTGTTGAGACACAAGATTTCTGTATAATGCTCAGGATCACTTCAGCTGCCTTTTTAAAAAAATAAACACAACAGTTGGCTATCATGCTGTTCTGCTGAGTTTAGTGAAATGCATGTTTTTGGTAACAGCAGCAGCCTGTTATATTCCTTTTTACTTTTGGGTGTAACCCTATGAGCCTGATAACCTGTTGCCAAATTTGTTATAATTTTATCATTTATGCTCCAGGATCTGTTCTTGCTCTGAAAAAGCATTGGTTTCTCTTCCAACATCCTCTGTGTTGCAGATTCAGAAATAGACTATTTGCTATCCCTGCAATGTCTTGCTCCTCGGCTTCTCATTTTAGCACAGATATTCCAAAGGACCCATTGATTTTTCTGGCAGCTGATGCTTTGAGGAAATGGGAGTGCTGCTGTGGTCCACACACTCCTATATTCCACTGGATGGCAGCAGAGCCTCTGTTCAGTGGTTAAATTTCAGTTATTGTGACTTAGTTTCTGCTAGAAGTAGCCATCCCAGAATCATACCCCTACACCAGGGGTTCATCGATAATTGTGAACAGGGCAGCAGCCAACCAGGGAGTTTGCCTGAGAAACGTCCAAAAGAAGCTCAGGTAAGTGTGGCTTTTGGGGGGCTGTGTTGTGAGCTGGTAGGATGAGTATCCAAGTGTCTGTCTGTCTGTCTGAGCATTTGTTTGACTGTGTGTTTGGTGGTTTGAAAAGAGCAGGAGTTTGAAAAGTGTGAATTGGGAGTGCTTTGTTCCAGGTGTGCCTTCAGGGGCTGACTGGATTAGAGGCAAGGCTTTGAGTCAGGCCTAGCCAGCAGCCTTATAAAAAGGCAGCCAGAGCAAACACAGTGAGCAGCCAAAAAGGGAGTTTGCCTGGGAGTTCGCCTTGGGGGAAGACCCATAGTTTTTGGTGGTCTTTTTCTTGCATTTTATTTCTTTTCTGCCCTTCAAGGGGGCATTACAAATATCTGAGAAATCTCTCTGAAGGAAGGCATGTATGGATAGTGATAGGTGTGCTGTTATTACCTGCATAGCATGTGCCATGTTTGTCTTCCTCTCGGAAGATAGAAGGGATTTAATCTACACTAAATGCAAGCTGGTCGCCGTTTTGGAAGAAAAAATTAGAGTACTTGAGGCCCAAGTATCAACCCTACATTCCATCAGAGAAGATGGAGACTTCCTTGATAGAAGGCAGCATTTAATACTGCAGGCACAGCAAGCTGAAGAACCAGTGAGGGCAGTACAGAACAAGGAAGAAAACTGGCAGCATGTAACCTCCAGGAGAAGAAAGCCAACTCAGGTATCCCCGATTCCAGTAGAAATAAGTAACCACTTTCAGGATCTCTGCACAGGCACTATGGTGGAGAATGCTTTGGCAGGGACCTCTCAGAGAAGAGATCAGAAGATGACCCCATCGACCAGAAGGCATGGGAAGCATAGTCCCAGGGATGGGAGTTCCATAACCACCGCCCCTAAGAGAAGAAGACGGATGGCGGTGGTCGGGGACTCCCCCCTAAGTGGGACAGACTTATCCATCTGATGTCCAGACCTGGAATCTCGAGAATGCTTACCAGGAGCTAAAATTCAGGATACCTTCCAAAACTGATGAAACCTTTGAATCACTACCTCTTCCTGCTTCCCCATTATGAACTAACGATATGGCCAAGAGTGACCTTGAGCAGGTCACTGCAGATTATGTAGCACCAGGAAGAAGGATCAAAGAATTTGAAGCGCAAGTGGTGTTCTTGTCCATCCTTCCAGTTGAAGGAAAAGATCTAGGTAGGAATTGTCAAATCGTGGAAGTATATGTGTGGTTGCGCAGGAGGTGTCAGAGAGAGGGCTTTGGTTTCTTTAACCATGGGATGCTGTTCCGGGCACATGGATTGCTAGGAAGAGATGGGATTCACCTAACCAAGAAAGGAAAGAGCAACTTCACAGACAAATTACAAAGGATGAATATAAGCAAACAATAGAGAGATGCAGGGGCAAGATTAGAAAGGCAAAGGCAAAAAAGAGTTAAAACTAGCTACAAACATAAGGGGAAACAAGAAGACATTCTATAAAATATTAGAAGCAAGAGGAAGACCAAGAACAGGGTAGGCCCACTGTTCGGTGAGGAGAGAGAAATAGTAAGAGGAAACTTGGAAATGGTAGAGATGCTTAGTGACTTCTTGTTTCGGTCTTCATCAAGAAGTCTGATAAAGGAATGCCTAACATAGTGAATACTAAGGGGGTACATTTAGAAGATAAAATAAAAGAAGAACAAGTTTAAAATCACTTAGAAAAGTTAGATGTCTGCAAGTCACCAGGGCCTGATGAAATGCATCCTAGAATACTCAAGGAGCTGATAGAGGAGGTATCTGAGCTTTTAGCTATCATCTTTGAAAAATCGTGGAAGATGGGAGAGATTCCAGAAGACTGGAAAAGGGCAAATATAGTGCCAATGTATAAAAAGGGAAATAAGAACAACCTAGGAAACTACAGACCTGTCAGTTTAACTTCTGCGCCAGGAAAGAAAATGGAGCAAGTAATTAAGGAATGAATATGCAAACACCTGTAAGATAATAAGGTGATAGGTAACAACCAGCCTGGACAAATCATGTCAAACCAATCTGATAGTTTTCTTTGATAGGATAACAAGTCTTGTGGATAAAGGAGAAGCGATGGACGTGGTATACCTAGACTTTAGTAAGGCATTTGATACGGTCTCGCATGAGATTCTTATTGATAAACTAGGCAAATATAACTTAGATAGGGCCACGATAAGGTGGGTGCATAATTGGCTGGATAACCGTAGTCAGAGAGTTGTTGTTAACGGTGCTAAATCCTGCTGGAAAGGGATAACAAGTGGAGTTCCGCAAGGGTCTGTTTTGGGACCCGTACTGTTCAATATCTTCATTAATGATTGAGATATTGGGATAGAGAGTATGCTTATTAAGTTTTCAGATGATACCAAACTGGGTGGGGTTGCAACTTCTTTGGAGGATAGGGACATAATTCAAAATGACCTTAGCAAGTTAGAGAAATGGTCAGAGGTAAACAGGATGAGGTTTAATAAAGAGAAATGCAAAGTGCTCCACTTAGGAAGGAACAATCAGTTCCATACATACAAGATGGGAAGCGACTGTCTAGGAAGGAGCATGGCGAAAAGGGATCTAGGGGTCATAATGGACCACAGGTTGAATATGAGTCAACAGTGTGATGCTGTTGCTAAAAAAGCAAATATGATTCTAGGTTGTATCAACAGGTGTGTTGTAAGCAAAACTCGTGAAGTCATTCTGCCGCTCTACTGTACCATTTGACTGGAGAATTGCTAATATAGTTCCTATTTTTAAGAAAGGGAAAAAAAGTGACCCGGGTAACAATAGGCCTGTTAGTTTGACATCTGTAGTATGCAAGATCTTGGAAAAAAATTTCAAGGAGAAAGTAGTTAGAGACATTGAGGCTAATGGCAATTGGGACAAATTACAACATCGTGCCAAACCAACCTGATCTCCTTTTTTGAGAAAGTAACAGATTTTTTAGATAAAGGAAATGCAGTGGATCTAATCTACCTCGACTTTAGTAAGGCATTTGATACAGTACCACATGGGGAATTATTGGTTAAATTGGAAAAGATAGGGATTAATATGAAAGTTGAGAGGATGACACAAAGTTGGGAGCTATTGCCAATTCAGAAAAGGATCGGGATATCATACAGGAAGATCTGGATGATCTTGTAAATTGGAGTGATGGCAATAGGATGAAATTTAATAGTGAGAAGTGTAAGGTTATGCATTTAGGGATTAATAACAAGAATTTTAGTTATAAGCTGGGGACACATCAGTTGGAAGTAATGGAGGAGGAGAAGGACCTTGGAGTCCTGGTTGATTATAGGATGACTATGAGCCACCATTGTGACATGGCCGTGAAAAAGGCTAATACGGTCTTGGGATGTATTAGGCGAAGTATTTCCAGTAGAGATAAGGAGGTGTTAGTGCCATTATACAAGGCATTGGAGAGACCCCATTTGGAATACTGTGTGCAGTTCTGGTCTCCCATGTTTAAGAAGGATGAATTCAAACTGGAACAGGTACAAAGAAGGGCCACTAGGATGATCCGAGGAATGGAAAACCTGTCTTATGAAAGGCGACTTAAGGAGCTTGGCTTGTTTACCTTAACCAAAAGAAGGCTGAGGGGGGACATGATTGCACTCTTTAAATATATTAGAGGGATAAATACCAGGGAGGGAGAGGAATTATTTAAGCTTAATACCAATGTGGACACAAGAACAAATGGATATAAGCTGGCTAGTAGGAAGTTTAGACTTGAGATTAGACGAAGGTTTCTAACCATTGGAGGAGTGAAGTTCTGGAACGGCCTTCCAAGGGAAGTAGTGGAGGCAAAAGATCTATCTGGTTTCAAGATTAAACTAGATGGGTTTATGAAGGGGATGGTTTGATGAGATAACATGATCTTGGTAACTAATTGACCATTCATTATCAGTGGGCAATAGGTCAATGGAGGGATGATAGGAGTTACTATAGAGAACTTTCTGGGTGTCTGGCTGGTGAGTCTTGCCCACATGCTCAGGGTTTAGCTGATCGCTATATTTAGGGTTGGGAAGGAATTTTCCTCCAGGGTAGATTGGCAGAGACCCTGGAGGTTTTTCGCCTTCCTCTTTAGCATGGGGTACAGATCACAGCTGGAGGGGTCTCTGCATCTTGGGGTCTTCAAACTATTTGAAGGCTTCAATATCTGAGATATAGGTAAGAGGATTATTCTAGGAGGGGGTGGGTGAGATTCTGTGGCCTGTACTGTGCAGGGGGTCAGACTAGATGATCATAATGGTCCCTTCTGACCTTAAAGTCTATGAGTCTAATTAACTGTTAACTGTTGATATGTAAATACAACTCATGCTAGGAAGGGGAAGGAATCCGAGGTGTGGCTATGTAAATCCAATTCAGCTGCGGCTGATGGAAGATCAGTGTTGGAATGGAATGTGGTGTACTGTAAATAATTTGGGGCTGTTGTGAGGGTCACAAATCATGCTACCCCTAAATGTGGGAACTGTAAAACATGACATCAGGAGAGACACCATCATTGTAAGAGGTCTCCGAGGAACAAACCTCCCCCCCTCCAGAGTTGAGTGAACTGAGCTGGGGGGAAGGGCTAAAGGGCTTGAGTCAGCCTGTTTCACACCTGAAGCGGCTGGCAGGAATGACAGGCGGGCGGCTGGTAGGAGCGGTGGCAGCCAGCAGAGTGGCTGGTGGGAACAACTGGCAGGTGGCCAGTAGGAGTGGCACCAAGTGACCAGCAGAGCGGCCGGTGGGAACGAGTGGCCAGTAGGAGCGGCGGCAGGCGACCAGCGGAGCAGCCGGTGCGAACGACTGGTGAGCAGCCGGTAGGAGCGGACCGAGACAGCTGGTGGAGCGTGGCGGAGTGGCTCGCATTAAAGACTGCAGCAGAACCCTACAGGGAGGTGGGGCTATCGGCCTCGGACAATATATGGTGTCCCTATCAATCCTCCTGCCCCCTTTCTGACCAGGTTGGGAGGTAAAACCCTGCAGGTGAACTTTTGGACTCTGGGCAGCACTGACCAGGGACAGAGACTTCTGGGGTGTCAGTTGGACTTTGGGACTTCGGGTGATTCTTGGCTGGGGGGGGCTTAGCTTGTGGTTTGGGCTATGAACACTTTGTGGTATTTTCCCAAGTTAATGCCATATGACTTCTCTCTGTTTCATTAAATGTTTCTTTCCTACACTCAGACTCTGTGCTTGCGAGCAGGGAAGCATTGCCTCTCAGAGGTGCCCAGGGGTGTGTGACTTTCCCAGGTTACTGGGTGGGGGCTTGAGCTGGTTCTGTCTGAGATGGACCCCTAGATATTGAACCCGGACTTGGTTGCTGCTGGGCTTACCCAGCAGAAGGGTTACATAGGAATGAGTCCTGCCAAAAGGGATCTGGGGGTCATAATGGACCACAAGCTAAATATGAGTCAGCAGTGTGACACTGTTGCAAAAAAAGCAAACATGCTTCTGGGATGCATTAACAGGATTGTTATGAGCAAGACACGAGAAGTCATTCTTCCACTCTACTCTGTGCTGATTAGGACTCAGTTGGAGTATTGTGTCCAGTTCTGGGCACCATATTTCAAGAAAGATGTGGAGAAATTGGAGAAGGTCCAGAGAAGAGCAATAAAAATTATTAAAGTTCTACAAAACTTGACCTATGAGGGAAAAATTGAAAGAATTGGGCTTGTTTAGTTTGGAAAGGAGAAGACTAAGAGGGGACACGATAGCGGTTTTCAGGTATCTAAATGGGTGTCACAAGGAGGGAGAAAATTGTTCTCCTTAGCCTCTGAGGATAGGAGAAGGCAGCATGGGCTTAAATTGCAACAAGGGAGGTTTAGGTTGGACATTAGGAAAAACTTCCTAACTGTCAGAATGGTTAAACACTAGAATAAATTGCCTAGGGAGGTTGTGGCATCTCCATCTCTGGAGATATTTAAGAGCAGGTTAGATAGACATCTGTCAGGGATGGTCTTGACAATACTGGGTCCTGCCGTGAGGGCGGGAGACTGGACTCAATGACCTCTCGAGGTCCTTTCCAGTTCTAGTGTTCTATGATTCTGTGATTCTAAGGTCTGCAAATCTAGTGTGGAGGACTTTAAACTAGGTTCATTGGGGGTTGGTGACCTAATCCTTGAGGTAAGTGGGGAAGTAGGATACTGGGAAGAAACACAAGGAGAAAGGAGCAACAAAGGAGGACCTCTGATTCAAATGCTAGAGAAGCCTGGGAAATCAACAGGAAGAATTAGAAGCCCTAGCACAATCAAAGAACTATGATTTGATTGGAATAACGGAGACTTGGTGGAATGATTCACATGACTGGAGCACTATCATGCAAGGGTATAAACTGTTCAGGAAGAACAGGCAGGGGAGAAAAGGAGGAGGGGTTACACTATATATAAGAGAGCAGTATGATTGCTCAGAGCTCCAAAATATAAGGGTAGAAAAGCCTGTTGAGAGTATTTGCGTTAAGTTTAGAGGTGGAAGCTACAGAGATGATGTTGTGGTTGGTGTCTTCTATAGACCAGCAGATAAGGTGGATGAGGTACATGAGGCTTTCTTCAGACAACTAAGAGAAGCATCCAGATCACAGGCTCTAGATCTCATGGGGAACTTGAAACACCCTGACATCTGTTGGGAGACCAATACAGCGGTACACAGACAATCCAGGAAGTTTTTGAAGAATATTGGGGATAACTTCCTGGTACAAGTGCTGAAGGAACTGACCGGGGTCATGCACAGCTTGACCTGCTGCTCACAAATGGGAGAACTAGTAGGGGAAGTAGACTGCTGCCAAAGTTGCCAGCCACGTGATCATGAGATGGTCAAGCTCAGGATCCTGACCAAAGGAAGAAAGGAGCACAGCAAAATACACACCCTGCACTTCAGAAAAGCAGACTTTGACTCCCTCAGAGAAATGATGGGCAGGATCCCCTGGGATGCTAACAAAGGTGAAAGGAGTCTAGGAGTGCTGGCAGTATTTTAAAGAAGCCTTATTGAAGGCACAGGAACAAATTATCCTGATGCGCAGTAAGAAAAACAAATATGGTAGGCGACCAGATTGGCTTACCAGGGAAATGCTTGGCGAGCTTAAACACAAAAAGGAAGCTGATAAGAAGTGGAAACTTGGACAGATGACCAGGGAGGACTATAAATATATTGTTCGAGAATGCAGGGGAGTAATCTGGAAGGCAAAAGCACAATTGGAATTGCAGCTGGCAAGGAATGTGAAGGGTAACAAGAAAGGTTTCTTCAAGCATGTTAGCAATAAGAGGGTGATCAGAGAGGGTGTGGAACCCTTACTGAATGAGGGAGGAAACCTCCTGACAGATAATGTGGGAAAAGCTGAAGTACTCAATGCTTTTTTTGCCTCTGTCTTCACAGACAAGGTCAACTCCCAGACTACTGCACTAGGTAACGCAGTTTGGGAAGGAGGTGGGCAGCCCTCGGTTGAGAGAGAACAGGTTAAGAACTATTTAAAAAAGCTAGACATGCACAAATCCATGGGTCCAGATTTAATGCATCTGAGGGAGTTTGCAAATGTCATTGCAGGGCCTTTGTCCATTATCTTTGAAAAGTGGTGGAGATCAGGCGAGGTCCTGGATGATGGGCACTACATTTGCCTTTTTCCAATCTTTTGAAAAGGAGAGGAGGACAATCCAGGGAACTACAGACCAGTCAGCCTTACCTCTGTCCCTGGAAAAATCATGGAGGGGATCCTCAAAGAATCCATTTTGAAGCACTTGGAAGAGGGGAAAGTGATCAGGAATAGTCAACGTGGATTCACTAAGGGCAAGTCATGCCTGGCCAATCTGATTAGTGTCTATGATGAGGTAACTGGCTCTGTGGATATGGGGAAGTCAGTGGATGTGATAGATATATACTTTGACTTTAGCAAAGCTTTTGATACGGTCTTCCACAATATTCTTGCGAGCAAGTTAAGGAAGTATGGATTGGATAAATGGACTGTAAGATGGATAGAAAGCTGGCTAGATTGCCAGGCCCATCGGGTAGTGATCAACAGCTCGCTGTCTGGCTGGCAGTCGGTTTCAAGTGGAGTTCCTGAAGGATCGATTCTAGGGTTGGTTTTGTTCAACATCTTTATTAATGACCTGGAAGAGGGGATGGATAACATCCTCAGCAAATGTGCAGATGACACTAAGCTAGGGGGAGAGGTAGATATGCTGGAGGGCAGGGTTCAGAATTCCAAGCGTTGTTACAGGCTGGGGACTGACTGCCTAAGTAGCAGTTCTGCAGAAGAGGGGGATTACAGTGGATGAGAAGCTGGATATGAGTCAACAGTGTGACCTTGTAGCCAATAAGGCTAATGGTATATTAGGTTGCATTAGGAGGAGAATCTAGGGAAGTGATTATGCCCCTTTATTTGGCTTTGGTGAGGCCACATCTGGGCCCTCCACTAAGAAAGGATGTAGATGCCTTGGAGCGGATCCAGCGGAGGGCAACCAAAATGATTAAGGGGCTGGAGTACATGACCTATGAGGAGAGGCTAAGGCATGTGACCTTCCTTAGTCTACAGAAGAGAAGAGTGAGGGGGGGATTTGATAGCAGTCTTCAACTTCCTGAAGGGAGGTTCCAAAGAGGATGGAGAGAGGCTGTTCTCAGTAGTGACAGTTGGCAGAGCAAGGAGCAATGGTCTCATGATACAATAGGGGAGGTCAACGTTGGATATTAGGAAATACTATTTCACTAGGAGGGTGGTGAAGCACTGGAATGGGTTCCCTAGGGAGGTGGTAGACTCTCCATCCCTAGAGGTGTTTAAGTCTCAGCTTGACAAATGCCGAGGCTGGGTTGATGTAATTGGGATTGGTCCTGCTTTGGGAAGGGGGCTGGACTCGATGACCTCCTGAGGTCTGTTCCAGCCCTATTATACTATGTAATTTATGGTGTACTGAGAATTGTGTTAGAAATCCAAGCTATAACTCAGGAGTTCTTTGGTTGTTTTGTTTTCGTTCCTGATCATGTTTGCACATTTTGCTATCGTGCCCCTGGCTTGCAATCAAATTCAGTCTGAAAAGAGCCATCTTAAATTGTGCCTTGCTGCTTTAGAGAACACCTAGTTTTCTCTGTTTGTGGGGTTTTGTGGGGGGGTGTTCTGAATTCTAAGAAATTGAAGTGTTAGATTGTAGCCTTCTAGCAAGGGTATTTGGGGGTGGGGGAGCTTGTATCTAATTTCTCTGTGTGTATTCTAGGAACATAACAATCCATATATCGTGGGTTTGAAAATATCTAAGATTGCTTCTTTGGTGATATTGCATTTACTCTGGCTTTATCAACTTGCCAAAAGAGTGGCTGGCTGTCCCTTTAGGACAAGGAGATGAAACCCAAGGGTTGTTTTAATTGAAGCTTTTATTACTCCTGTGTTTGCGAATCAGATTCTCTGGGATCATGATACAGCAGCCAGACATGGGTTGTCATCATCATAAGATAGGTGTGCCTGCTGGTGCCATTTTTGTGCTATGCTGTTAAAAGCTATTACTTCTGTTTTCTGTTTCCTCTTCCCAGTCATCCATCAAATATTTAAGACTGTTTGCACTTAAATCTACACATGCATTACAACTGGATTATGGTTTGTAGCCAGAACTATTCTTCACTACTGAATCTCAGTGCAAAATATCTTGCTGAGTTGTCCTCTCTGTTTTCTCTCATCAGTACTTGTTCTCATTTGCTGTCCAGGCTGCTAACTGTTCTTGCCTTCTTCTCAATCTGAGTCTACTCTAATTGGTGGTTATAGAAATTATGTGTATAGGCTGAATAGCTCCATATATAGATTTCCTTTGTTACTTTCCTTGTGTTCACATTATTTCACCTTCCTTCATCATCTTCCATTACAAAGATCTGACAGCTTCAGCTAAAATCTGAAATACAAAAACAAGCTACTTCCTGTAGTTTGAAAAGTGGAGTTGTTTTTTGTTAAAAGAAGCCTAAACTCTACTCATTGGCTTAGGCCTTGTTTCCTTAATAGTTAATTCATGTCTGTTTTCACACTGTTAACCAAGGGCTTAGATTTACAACGCATGTCCAAATCATTGTAAAAGTTCTTCTTATGGGGTAGAATGGGTAGCTCTAGCAATGAAACATGCAAACAAACAAACAAAAACTCAGAGTAAGTTTTTTAGCCTGGCCTTAAGTCGATCTCTGCTTTTAGGGCCAAACACCATGGCTTTTATACATCCAAATTACTTGAATTGCACCTGAAAGTAACTGAGTGTAAATAAAGTTTGTATTTATTTGCATTGGCAAATCATGGTTTCGAAACAGAGATCGGTCTGAATACCTATGAGTGCAAAAGCACTACTGATTAAACAACACTAATTGTTTAGAATTCCTAACTATGAAATGTTGAACTGCTCAGAAACTTAAGTCATACAAAAAGAACTCCAATAACCCAGCAGAATTGCTAAAATACCATCTGTGTAGGGATGGCAGGGGTAAAGAGAGGATAAGGTGAATGGAGGGAACAGGGGCAGTGGGGAGAACTCTTCAACAGTTTTCCTGGACAGTATAGGACAACATACATTTCTGGGAAAAGCTAAGACTGTGATTGTGTTGTGGTCACCCTTCAGTACAATCAAGGAAGATGAGTACTAGAATGTAGACTGTGTATCGGTCAGGCTGTAGTTACACACATTCATTCAAGGTATGGTTTGCATAGTGACAGGCTGTTGGTGAGTGGCCTAGGTGGAAGCTACTTCATCAAGGCATTTAAAAGGCACCAAGGCTGTATGGCAGGGATGACACAGTTCCTGGATTATATCACCTACTCCGCAAGTCTGGGTGCTTTCAATGTCACGCTGTTGTGACTCACATCTCTGATGCCAATGGCCATCCTACAAGAGGCAGATGGTGCTTAGGCTCTGATCATCCGTCTAGTGGTGTCCCTGTGGGTGCTCCACTTAGGTGTTGGTGTGTCCTTGTGCCGATAAGTAGAGGTTTTTAGCCTAGCAGTGCCTTCCCATGTTGCGCAGCTCTGCCCCGGACTTCCTGGAATCAGCCTCTGGTCAGTTTCAGCAGCGGCTGAATCAGGACGCCTGGGGTAGAGCAGCTGGGGGCTGCTGGGTTGGTCCCACAGCCCTGAGGTGCGGCGCTACTGGACCAACCCAGCAGCACCCCAGCTGCTCTGCCCCAGGCGTCCCCAAGTCAGCCGCTGCTGAAACTGATCAGCGGCTGATTCCAGGAAGCCTGGGGCAGAACAGCTCTGCCTCCAGCTTCCTGGAGTCAGCCGCTGGTCAGTTTCAGCAGCGACTGAATCGGGGACACCTGGGATGCTGCCCGGTTGATTCCACAGCCCCGAGGGGCAGCGCTAGGGGACCTACCCGGCAGCGCCCCAGCTGCTTTGCCTCCGGCTTCCCCAATTCAGCCGCTGGTCAGTTTTAGCAGCGGCTGAATCGGGGAAGCTGGGGGCAGAGCAGCTCCAATGGTCCAGCTGCCCGGAGCACTTCCGGGTTCCTGATGGTGCCGGACCATCAGGAGTGCCGGACCATCAGTTGCCGGACCATCGGAGTTTTACTGTAATAACTTGGGTGCCACAGTGGCACATCCAAACAAGCCACATGAACTCAGTACTGGTGCACAACACAAAATTCATTTTGCTCATGCGAGGAAACTCTTAGGCTATGTTTACACTAGCAGTTTCTTGTGCAAGAACACGTCCACACTGCCATGTGCAAGCTGTGCTTTTGCACAAGAGCATCTATGGCAGTGTGGACGCTCTCTTGCCCGAGAAAGTGCCAATGGCCATTTTAGCCATAAGACTTTCTTGTACAATAAATTCATGTTGCCTGTCCACACTGGCCTCTTGCGCAAGAATAGTTGCACAAAAGGGCTTATTCCTGAGCGGGAGCATCATAGTTCTTGTGCAAGAAGCCCTGATTTCATACATGAGAACATCAGTGTACTTGCATAAGAACACATGGGCAGTGTAGACAGGAAGCACGTTTTTGCGCAAGAGTGGCTGCTTTGGTGCAAGATTGCACTAGTGTAGACACAGCCAAGGAGAAGGAGGGAGGGAGGTAGGGGCAGGGAATCAGCGCTGGCTCAGCATGTCTGCATGGTTTGGGGGAAGGTGCAGGGAAATTGAGCTCATCTGGGTTGCAGAGTGGGGAGGTCTGGGGAGCTGGGTTGGGCTGCGGGGTGGGGGTGTGTGTATGGAGCTCAGAGCTCAGTTTGGATGCAGGAGGAGGAAGGTGCCGGGAACTGAGGCTAGACTCAAGGGGAGGGAAGGGCAGGGAATTGGTGCTTGGCTCAGCCATTTTGCAGGCTCTGGGAGTGTTGGGGTAGAAGGTTGGGGTGCTGAGCAAGCCATGGATATCCAGCCCAAACTGCTGCACCCTCACATCCACAAGCCCATGGCTTGCTCAGCACCCTAACCTTCCACCTGAGCCCAGCACTCCCAGAACCTGGAGCTCTCTCCCCGAGCTAACATCCCCTTCTCCTGCATCCAAATTCCCTCCCAGAGCTTGTACTTCTCACCCCTTCACACACCCAAATCCCTCATTCCCACCCCACACCTCCTGTCTCAACCTAGTGAGAGTGTATAAGGGCTGGAGATAGCAAGTGATGGAGAGGAGGGGAACAGAGTGGATGAGGCCTCAAGGAAGGAGGGTGGGGGATCTTGAGGAAGGAATGTGATTTTCATGCATTGGTGGGGATTTTCATGAATTGGTGGGTCCCTCTCCCCTCCCCCCCTTTTTTTCTTGACAAACCTAGGGGTTCCTTGAAAAGCTGAAAAGGGTTTCTCAGCCAAATAAAATTGGGAAACACTGACTTAAACAAACAATGGGTACTTATAGAGGTGCAAAATTGTTCTTGTCAGCGCTGCTCTTCTAACTTGAATAATCGAATTCACTATCTTTTTCTTTTTTTTCTTTTTCTTTTCCCCCCTTCTCCCCACTGTTTGGCCTTCCCTTATTTATTCTTGGATATGGACTTTTAATATTTCATTCATCTGAAGAAGTGGGTTGTGCCCACAAAAGCTCATGATGCCATCTACATGTTTTGTTAGTCTTTAAGGTGCTGCTAGACTATTCCTTGTTTTTTAAGTTTTTCCAGTTAGAGACGACTCAGCTACCCCTCTGATGCTAAGTACCTGGCATGTTTAAAAGTCTCAGGGGTTAATTGGTAACTAAGGTGCTACAGGATCATTTTTTTTAGAGACTAAAACAAAAATATATAAATAGAATCATGAGCTTTTGTGGGCACAACCCACTTCTTTGAATGACAAATATGGAGCAGGGAGCCCAGAGTTTGAAATATAATACCTTTGTGACCACAAAAACTCATGATACTGTTTATGTATTTTTATTAGTCTCTAAGGTGCTACTGGACACCATCATAGTCCGCCAAGCTCTCACATGGAACCCGCAAGGAAAACGCAAAAGAGGAAGACCTCAGACAACATGGAGAAGATCTACTGAGATTGAAGGACAACAACTGGGGTACTCCTTGAGTCAGCTAGAGGTTTTGTCTCAAGACAAAGTGAAGAGGAGGAAACTTGTAGATGACTTATGCTCCACTCAGAGTACAAGGGTTTAAGAAGAAGTAGTAAATTGTTGGACTTTCAATTCTTTTGACGAGACTCTGTCTGGGGGTCTGGGCATGCCCCACTCCTCTGGCTAGGCCTGGTAGGAAGCCAGGCAGAGACAAGTCCTCTCGTAAGGATAAGAGGAAGAAGAGTGACCAGCCAGAGGACAAGCTGGAAAAGCCTCAAAAGACATCAAGCCAGCATCTGGGTCACATTCATCAATGTTTGAGGTCCGTTTCCCCTCCTTGACAGAGCCCTTCCAGGCCGCACAGGATATAAGAGCTAGGCTGGTACCACTCCTGTTACTGAACAGGCCCTAGCACAGAGGTGAACCACTGTTCTTCAGCCCTTGATCTCCTTGTATAGTCCCATCATGTTTTCCTCCAGCGTCTGAGAAGAGAATGCCCTGAAGTCTCCATAGGTCTGCATGTGAGAGACTGGGGCATGACACGCAATTGCCTGCATTGCTGGAGTTGGTGCACAGACCTGTGCAGGCACGTGCCCCCTGGCACCAAAGGTATTGAAGGGATAGAGATTCTCCCTACTCGCTGCACCATCAGGACTCCTCTCCAAAGCACTAGCACTGTTCGCCATGCTGTAGATACTCGCTGGCACTGAGCCTTCCCAGCCATAGAGGCACATCCTGCTTACCCCATTGCCCATCCAGACACCAGGATCTTCTCTCTGCTACTGTTCCCTGGATTTGAGGAGTGGCTCTTCAGGGCTTCATAGCTCCCATAGACCCTCTGGATATTCCTGGTCTGTCAGTGGCAGAGTCCTGGCACTGGAAGAGTCACTGCTCTTGCTCCTTGTCTTGGGCGTCAGTGAGCGTCCACTCCTACAGCATGGCTTCCGAGGCAACTTCCATTCCTTTGGCACAGCAGTCAGCACAGTCCTCGGTGCCATTGATGTGGACACTGCTGGTGCCGTCCCAAGGCATGCTATGGCCGCCATCTCAGTGGCAGGTGCATTGGTGCCCATGGACTTCCTAGGGTTTCCCGTTACCTGCTCGGTTGCTGGAGTATTCCAATATGCCTCAGTGCCACCAGGGTCTCATGGGCCTCAAGGGGTATGGGGACACCAGCCTGCCCTCAACAGATGGCAGGGGCAAGTGACCAACCCTTGCCTTGTGTGGAGCACAACCAGCCTTGGCCACCTCCTCTTCATATGAGGCGATTGTGTCTTCTCCCCCAGTGCTGCCCCTGGAGGACTTGAGAGCCCACTGGGACCTCCTGAGGTGGGTGGCTAACAGCTTGGGTCTCCAGGCTGAGGGGGTGCAAGAGTCCTCAGACTCATTGTTTGGGGTCCTCAGATCAGCAGGGTCGGACAGGGTAGCCTTGCCTCTGCACAAGGTGGTTGCTAAGATTGCCAAGCCTCTCTGGCGACCCCCTCCTCTAGCCAAACAAAAGTACTTTGTCCCTGCGGGGGACTGTGACTACTTCTACACCCACCCACCATCCAAATCCCTTGCGGTGGAGTCAACCACAGGGAGTAACAGGGCCAGCCGGCAGCTGTCTCCAAGAATAAACACTCCAAACACTTGGACTTGTTTGGTATAAAGATTTATTCTTTGGCCAGTTTTCAGCTAAGGGTGAAGAACCACCAGGCTTTGTTCATCAGGTATGAGGTGAATATCTGGCAGGTGCTGGCCAGATTTGAGATGACCTTGTCTGAATAAGGAGAATAAGGCCCTGATCAAAGAGGAGTCTTCCATGGTGCTGGTGGCCTTGCAGGTGGCATCTTATGCTGCAGACTCAGCTGCTCGCTCTATGGTTTCTGCCTCCTCCACGAGGCATGCGGCCTGGCTTCTCCTGTTGGGCCTGTCTCTCTCTGGAGGTTGAGAACTCCATTCAGGACCTCTCTTTTGACACAGGTGCCCTGTTTGCAGAAAAGGCAGACACTAAGTTGCATGGGCTAAGGGACCCTCCTACAACCTTGAAAACTCCAAGCCTGTATGTCCCAGCGTCTGAGAGGAAGAGGTTTAAGCCCCAGTCCTCCCAACTAAAGGGCAATATCCCTTCAAGAAGAGAGCCCGTTCACGCCCCCCGAAGTGGAAGCAGGGCAAGCTTTCCTTTTGAGGGTGCACCCGGGGATGACATACCGGACAGATTCTGCTACTTTTTTTCCTCAGACTCCACCCCTTCCTTCTGGCACTGTTCAGCATGGCTATTCCCTCCAGATCTCCTCCACATGTTCCTGTCACCCTCCCTAGAGAACCCATTCCAGTACTTCACCACCCTCCTAGTGAAATAGATTTTCCTAATATCCAACCTAGACATCTCCCACTGTAACTTGAGACCATTGCTCCTTGTTCTGCCATCTGTCACTACTGTGAACAGCCTCTCTCCATCCTCCTTGGAACCTCCCTTCACGAAGTTGAAGGCTACTATCAAATCCCCCCTCACTCTTCTCTTCTGCAGACTAAACAGACCCAAATCCCTCAGTCTCTCTTCATAACGCATGCTCTCCAGCCCCCTAATCATATTGGTCGCCCTCAGCTGGACCCTCTCCAATACGTCCACATCCTTTCTATAGTGGGGGGGCCCAGAACTGGACACAGTACTCCAGATGTGGACTCACCAGAGCTGAATAAAGGGGAATAATCACTTCTCTAGATCTGCTGGCAATGCTCCTCCTAATGCACCCTAATATACCATTAGCCTTCTTGGCTACAAGGGCACACTGTTGACTCATATCCAGGTTCTCATCCACTATAATCCCCAGAACTGTAATCCCAGAACTGCTACTTAGCCAGTTGGTCCCCAGCCTGTAAAAATGCTTGGGATTCTTCCGTCCCAAGTGCAGGCCTCTACACTTGTCCTTGTTGAACCTCATCAGTTTTCTTTTGGCCCTATCCTCTAATCTGTCTAGGTCACTCTGGACCCTATCCCTGCCCTCCAGCATATCTGCCACTCTCCCCAGCTTAGTGTCATCTGTAAACTTGCTGATGGTGCAATCCATCCCCTCATCCAGGTCATTAATAAAAATGTTGAACAAAACTGGTCCTAGAACAGATCCTTGGGGTACTTTACTAGAAAGTGACCGCCAACATGATATTGAGTTGTTGATCACTACACGTTGGGCTTGACGATCTAGCCAGCTTTCTGTCCATCTTAGAGTCCATTTATCCAATACATACTCCCTTAACATGCTGGCAAGAATATTGTGGAGACCATATCAAAAGCTTTGCTAAAGTCAAGGTATATCACATTCACTGATTTTCCCATATCCACAGACCCAGTTACCGTATCATAGAAGCTAATCAGATTTGTCAGGCATGATTTACCCTTCATGAATCCATGCTGACTATTCCTGATCCATTTACCCTCTTCCAAGTGCTTCAGAATGGATTCCTTGAGGATCCCCTCCATTATTTTTCCGGGGACTCAGGTAAACCTGACTGGTCTGTAGTTCCCTGGATTGTCCTTCTTCCCCTTTTTTAAAGATGGGCTGTACATTTGCCCTACTTCAGTCATCTGGGATATCTCCTGATCTCCAGGATTTTTGAAAGATAATGGCCAAAGGCTCCGCAATGACATTTGCAAACTCCCTTAGTACCCTCAGATGCATGAAATCTGGACCCAAGGATTTGTGTATGTCTAGCTTTTCTAAATAGTTCCTAACTTGTTCTTTCTCCACCAAGGGCTGTCCACCTCCTTCCACCTACTGTGTTGTCTAGTGCATTAGTCTGGGAGCTGACCTTTTCCGTGAAGACAGAGGCAAAGAAAGCATTGAGTACTTCAGCTTTTTCCACATCATCTGTCACTAGGTTACCTCCTTCATCCAGTAAGGGCCCCACACCATCTCTCTGATCACCCTCTTATTGCTAACATGCCTGTAGAAACCTTTCTTGTTACCCTTCACATACTTTGCTAGCTGCAATTCCTGATAACTCCCCTGAATTCTTGAGCAATATATTCATACTCCTCCCTAGTCATCTGTCCAATATTCTACTTCTCGTAAGCTTCCTTTTTGTATTTAAGCTCACCAAGGATTTCTCCAGAAAGCCAGTCTGCTTGCTTACCATATTAGCTTTTCTAGCTGCGCATCGGGAAGGTTTCTTCCTGTGCTTTCAATAAGGCATTTTTAAAATACTGCCAGCTCTTCTGGTCTCCTTTCCCCTTCATGTAAGCATCCTAGGGGATTCTGTCCATCATTTCTCTGAGGGAGTCAAAGTCCGTTTTTCTGTATTGCAGGGTGTGTATTTTGCTACTCTTCTTTCTTCCTTTGGTGAGGATCCTGAAATCTACCATCTCATGATCACTGCTTCCCAGGTTGTCACCCACCAATACTTCCCCTACTAGTTCCTCCCTGTTTGTGAGCAGCAGGTCAAGCTGCGCATGGTCCCTAGTCGGTTCCTTCAGCACTTGTACCAAGAAGTTATCCCCAATGTTCTCCAAAAACTTCCTGGATTGTCTGTGTTCTGCTGTATTGGTCTCCTAACAGATGTCAGGGTGATTAAAGTCCCCCATGAGAACCAGAGCCTGTGATCTGGAAGCTTCTCTCAGTTGTCTGAAGAAAGCCTCATCCACCTGATCCGGTGGTCTATAGCAGACACCAACCACAACATCACCCTCGTTGCTTCCACCTCTATACTTAACCCATAGACTCTCAGCAGGCTTTTCTCCCTCTACATACTGGAGCTCTGAGCAATCATACAGCTCTCTTACATACAATGCAACTCCTTCTCCTTTTCTCCCCTGCCTGTTCTTCCTGAACAGTTTATATCCTTCCATGACAGTGCTCCAGTCATGCGAGTCATCCCACCAAGTCTCCGTTATTCCAATCAAATCATAGTTCTCTGACTGGGCCAGGGCTTCTAATTCTTCTTGTTTTTTGTTTCCCATGCTTCTTGTATTTGTGTACAAATACCTTACATAACCAGCTGATCGCCCTACCTTCTCCATTCGAGTCGGGGTCCTCCTTTGTTTCTCGTTCCTCCTTGTGTTTCTTCCCAGTATCTGACTTCCTCACTTACCTCAGGGCTTTGGTCACCATCCCCCAATGAACCTAGTTTAAAGCCCTCCTCACTAGGTTTGCAAGCCTGTCTGCGAAGATGCTCTTTCCTCTCTGGGGGTATGTCTACACTACCCCGCTAGTGCGAACTAGCGGGGTAATGTATGCATACCGAACGTGCAAATGAAGCCCGGGATTTGAATTTCCCGGGCTTTATTTGCATAAGCCGGCCGGCGCCATTTTTAAATGCCGGTTTGTTCGAACCCCGTGCCGCGCGGCTACACGCGGCACGGGCTAGATAGTTCAGACTAGCAAGCCATTCCGAACTATCTGTATACCTCGTTCCATGAGGTGTACAGATAGTTCGGAATAGCTTGCTAGTCCGAACTATCTAGCCCGTGCCGCGTGTAGCCGCGCGGCACGGGGTTCGAACAAGCCGGCATTTAAAAATGGCGCCGGCCGGCTTATGCAAATAAAGCCCGGGAAATTCAAATCCCGGGCTTCATTTGCACGTTCGGTATGCATACATTACCCCGCTAGTTCACACTAGCGGGGTAGTGTAGACATACCCTTGGTTAGGTGGATCCCATGTCTTACCCATAATCCCTTTGTGTATGGACCTGGCAAAAACAATATAGCAGACTCCAGCCACTAGGCTGCCAACCTGTAAAATGTCAGACAAGAAGTATTATGTGGCACCCCAAGGAGCAAATTACCTTTTCTTGCACCCTACCCCAAACTCATTAGTTGTGGTGGCTATCAACTATAGGGGCAGGGAAGAAGCAACTCGTACCACCCCATGTGACAGAGACTGGAAAAAACTTTTTGGAAGAAAGGTATACTCTTTGGCTACCCTTCAACTAAAGATCGCCAACTATGCAGCCCTATAGGTTAAATATACACAACTTTTTTGAACAGAAGGCACCCTTTATTGAACAACTTCCAGATAACAAAAGAGAATAGTTCAAAGCCAACATCAGTGAAGAGATGCTTATTTCTTGCATTGCCTTTCAGGCTGCCCCTTGGTTTCGCTGATACAACTGCCTCATCTGACTCCACAGTAGTTATCATGCAACGGGCATTGTGGCTGCAGCTGTTTCCCCAAGGAGGTTCAACCACTGGGAAGGACCTGCCCTTTGAAGTTGAAGTTGTTAACAGAAACCATTGACTCTTCTCCCCATATCCTAAAGGACTCTGTCTACTTTAGGATTTCACGTCCCTGTAATGACGAGAAAGTAGGCCAGAGTCTTCAATCAGAAATTCAGACCTATTTCCTTCACACAGCCTCAGAGGCATTATGATAATAGACATAAGCAGTGTGAAAACAGACACAGACAACCAGTTGATCACTCAGCACCATCCCAGCCCTCAACTTCATGCCAGAAATTTTGAAGGCTTGGTCGAAGGCAACACAGCCCCAAACTCTCCAAGGCTATTTCCAAGTTCCCTCACACCATTTGGGAACAGACTATCATCTTTCTACCAAGCGTGGACTGGCATCACTATGGACAAGGGAGAGCTAGAACTAGCATGGAATGGTTAGAATGTAGAATCATAGAACACTAGAACTGGAAGGGACCTCAAGGGGTAATTGAGTCCAGTCCCCTGCCCTCATGGCAAGACCAAATACCATCTAGACCAGGGTTTCCCAACCTATGGGTCGGGACCCAAATATGGGTCGCCATTACATTTCAAAAGCATTGCCAAGTGGCTCCCCAGGTGGTTCTGCCCTCCCTCCTCCCCCCATTTTTGAATTGCCTTCCTGAATTGTCAAAATGGGTCCCCATCTGGAAAAGGTTGGGAACTGCTGATCTAGACCATCCCTGATAGATGTCTATTTAACTTGCTCTTAAATATCTCCAGTGATGGAGATTCCACAAACTCCCTAGGCAATTTATTTCAGTATTTAACCACTCTGACAGTTAGGAAGTTTTTCCTAATGTACAACCTACATCTCCCTTGCCGCAGTTTTAGTCCATTGCTTCTTGGTTACTGCATCCCCTTTACAACTCTCTCTCCTAGCCCCCACCAGCTGTCCTCCTTCAGTGACACATCTCACAAGACTGCTCTCATGCAAGAACTGAACCACCTCCTGCAACTGGGAGCAAGAGAACATGTATCTCAGCAACACAAGAGGAAAGGGTTCTAGTCCCATAATTTCTTATGATAAAGAAAATTGGGGGATGGAGACCTATCATCAGTTTACACAACCTCAGCCAATTCATCAGTAGATACCACTTCAAGATGGAAATCCTTGCCACTATAATCCCTGCCTTGCAGAAGGGAAACTGTCTGTCTAACCTTGACCTACAGGATGATTATTTACTTTTTGCACACAGACCTTTCCTCCACTTTGCAATCCACAATTATAATTTCCAATACACAGTACTTCCTTTTGGACTCTCATCTGCTCCAGAAGTCTTCTGTGAAGTCCTAGCAGTGGCAGCAGCACATCTCTACAAAATGGGAATCGTCATCTTCCCATATCTGGACAATTGCCTATTAAAAGCACCCTCCTTTCGACAGAACGTGTGGTGACCATCGCCAGAACTCTGCTGGACAATCTGGGTCTACAACTGAATTTCCAGAGATGCACACTGACACCCATGCACTGCTTAGCGTTCAGAGGTGCTCACCTAGACTGTACAATTGCTATAGCATCACTCCCGTTGCACAGAGCTACAGCAATCACCGACCTGATTTCCATAGTACAACACAGCCAACAGGTTACAGCAAGGCTTTGTCTCCAACTATTGGGCCATATGGCCACAGCCAGGCTGTGTCTACACTGGACCACTTATTCCGGAAAATCAGCTGCTTTTCTGGAATAAGCTGCGAGCTGTCTACACTCCATGTGCACATGGCCACCATTATGGTCTTCCACCCTCCCATTGATGGGTTCTCCATATTTGCACACTCCATCTCTAAGAGATTCTGGAGGGCCCTACAAAACTTTCACCCACCGCCTGCACCCATACCCCCCATGTGGGACCTGGGACTGGTCCTCCACTTGCTCACATGCCACCCTTTGAACCAATGGCAACTTCATCACTTACCTTTCTTATGATGAAAATGTTGTTCTTTCTGGCAATCACGTCCACAAGGAGGGTTAGCAAACTCGCAGCCCTCATGGCCTTGCCTCCGTACTCATCTTTTCGCAGGCACAAGATTATTCTATGAACCCATTTGTCCTTCCTACCCAAAGTTGGTTCTGAATTCCATATCAATGAGACAATAGTCCTTCCCACCATCTGCTCAAAACCACACCGCTCCATGGGAAAAGCTATATTGCACACTTTAGACATTAAAAGAGCAATTGCCTTCTATCTGGATAGGACTTAACCCTTTTGACTATCCCAGAGATTGCTGGAATCCCTGGCTGAGACATCGAAGGGAAAACCACTATCTTCTCAGTGCATATCAAAGCTGATAACATCATGCATTACTACCTGCTACTCGCTCCAGAATAGGACATTACCAATGACTCCGAAGGCCCATTCTACCAAAGTGATGGTGACATCGGCTGCTTTCCTCAAGGGGGGGGTCTCACTCCAGGAAATATGCAATGCAGCAACATGGTTGTCAAATCACACTTTCATAAAGCACTACGCCATTCCACCATGCTCTACAACTGATACTGCATTAGCTACTGAGGTTCTCTCCACAATCTGTAGCAATTAATCAAAGCCCACTGTCCATCTGAACGGGCACTGCTACACAGTCACCAACAGTGGTGCACCCATGGGGACATCATTTGAAGAAGAAAGAGAAGTTATTCACATTCTGCAGTAACGATTGTTCTTTGAGATGTGTGTCCCTGTGGGTGCTCCACTACCCACCTTTCTCCCCACTTCTTTGGGCAATAATAGCAGCCCATGGGGGCATCAAAGAAGAAACAGAGGGGAAAGCGGGCTGCGTGTGCTACTTCAAAGGAGGGAATGCCATTCTCCACTTGCACGTGCACAGCCAACCTGATCACTGCTTCACAAGTGTCCGATCCATAGCACCAGGATGAGCCCGACACCAACAGTAGAGCACCCACAGGGACACACATCTCGAATAAATCGTTATTGCACAGAGTAACTTCTCTTTAGGGTGCATTGAGAGGAGCCTTTCCAGCAGATATAGGGAAGTGATTATTCCCCTTTATTTGGCTCTGGTGAGGCCATATCTTTAGTATTGCATCCAGTTCAGGGCTCTCCACTATAGAAAGGATGTGGCTGCGTTGGAGAGGGTCCAGTGGAGGGCAACCAAAATGATTAGGGGGCTGGAGCGCATGACCTACAAGGAGAGACTGAGGGATTTGGGCTTATTTAGTCTGCAGAAGAGAAGAGTGGGGGGGGGGGGATTTGATAGCAGACTACAACTTCCTGAAGGGAGTTTCCAAAGAGGATGGAGAAAGGCAGTTCTCAGTAGTGACAGATGGCAGAACAAGAAGCAACGGTCTCCAGTTACAGTGGGGGAGATCTAGGTTGGATATTAGGAAAAACTATTTCACTAGGAGGGTGGTGAAGTATGGGAATGGGTTACCTAGGGAGATGGTGGAATTTCCATCCCTTGAGGTTTTCAAGTCCCAGCTTGACAAAGGCATAGCTGGGATCATTTAGTTGGGATTGGTCCTGCTTTGGGCAGGGGGCTGAACTTGATGACTTCCTGAGGTCTCTTTTAGCTCTAGGATTCTATGATTCTTTGAACCTGTGCAGTGGGTCAGCTCAAATAAGAGTATAAATTGAACTTCAAGTATGCTTGGGCCTTGTTTTGATCCAGCACTAAATTTCAACCAGAAAGAGTAAGATATGGAATAAGACATACAGACAGCAATTAAAAGATGAAATTAACACAATACCAGAATTTTTAAAAGCTATAATTTGCTCTCCAGAACACCTCTTAGCTAACATTTGGAAGCCCAGTCTTCACCTACTATACCTAGCAATCCTATTTCCTAATGAAGAACCTAAATGAACACTACAATAATCCTAGAGAAAAATGTGTTTAAAAATCTACGGTCCCACTACAGAGGGTACAAAATACAATGTGCCACATCTACTTCATAAGGCAGAGTCTTAGGGAGGTTACGGAGGCATTGTCGAGGATTATCTGGCCCTCTGACTACTACCCCATGCTACTCATCCATGTGGGCACAAATGATACTGCCAGGTGTCACACTGAGCGGATCAAGTGTGACTACAGGGCTTTGGGAGTACTGGTGAAGGAGTTTGGAGTGCAGGTGGTATTCTCTTCTTCCTGTCAAAGGTAGGGGCCCAGGCAGAGAGAGGTGCATCCTGGAGGTGAATGCCTGGCTGCGACGATGGTGTCACCAGGAGGGATTCGGCTTCCTTGATCACGGGGTGCTCTTCCAGGAAGGACTGCTTGGCGGAGATGGAGTTCACCTTTCCAGGAGTGGGAAGGCCTTGTTTGGACACAGACTGGCTAACCTTGTGAGGAGGGCTTTAAACTAGGTTTGTCGGGGGCAGGTGAGCAAAGCCCACAGGTAAGTGCTGCATGTGCGGGACTGGGAGATGGGTTGGAAATGGGGGGGACTACAGCCTATAATGGCAAGGAGAAAGGAGGGTCAGGGCACAACAGGGAGGCAAGATCAAATCAGTATCTTAGATGCCTATATACAAATCCAAGAAGTATGGGTAATAAGCAGGAAGAACTGGAATTGCTAACCAATAAATACAACTATGATATCATTGGTATTACAGAAACCTGGTGGGATGGGACGCATGATTGGAATGTTGGTATGGAAGGGTACAGCTTGCTCAGGAAGGACAGACAGGGAAAAAAGGGAGGAGGGGTTGCCTTGTATATTAAAAATGTACACACTTGGACTGAAGTGGAGATGAACGTAGGAGATAGCTGTGTAGAGAGTCTCTGGGTTAAGCTAAAAGGGGTAAAAAACGAGGGTGATACCATGCTAGGAGTCTACTACAGGCCACCTAGCCAGCTGGAAGAGGTGGATGAGGCCTTTTTTAAACAATTAACAAAACTATCTAAAGCCCAAGATTTGGTGGTGATGGGGGACTTCAACTATCCAGACATATGTTGGGAAACTAACACAGTGAGGCACAGGCTATCCAATAAGTTTCTGGACTGCATTGGAGACAACTTTCTGTTTCAGAAGGTTGAAAAAGCTACCAGAGGAGAAGCTGTTCTGGATTTGGTTTTAACAAATAGGGAGGAACTAGTTGAGAACTTGAAAGTGGAAGACAGTATAGGGGACAGTGATCATGAAATAATAGAGTTCATGATCTTAAGGAAAGGTAGAAGGGAGACCAGCACAATTGAGGTAATAGATTTCAGGAAGGCAGATTTTGATAAGCTCAGAGAACTTGTAGGTAAGGTCCCATGGGAAGCAAGACTGAAGGGAAAAACAACTGAGGAGAGTTGGAAGTATTTCAAAGGGAAGTTGTTAAGGGCCCAAAAGCAAACAATTCCGCTGTGTAGGAAAGATAGAAAATATGGCAAAAGACCAGCTTAACAAGGTGATCTTGCACAATCTCAAAATAAAAAAGGAGTCATATAAAAAATGGAAACTAGGACAACTAACAAAGGATGAATATAGGCAAGCAACACGGGAATGCAGGGGCAAGATTAGAAAGGCAAAGGCACAAAATGAGATCAAACTAGCTACAGGCATAAAGGGAAACAAGAAGACCTTTTATAAATACATTAAAAGCAAGAGGAAGACCAAGGACAGGGTAGGCCCACTGCTTAGTGAGGAGGGAGAAGCAGTAACAGGAAACTTGGAAATGGCGGAGATGCTCAATGACTTCTTTGTTTCGGTCTTCACCGAGAAGTCTGGAGGTGTGCCTAACGTAGTGAATACAAGCAGAGAGAGGGTAAGTTTAGAAGATAGGATACACAAAGAACAAGTTAAAAATCACTTAGGAAAGTTAGATGTCAGCAAGTCACCAGGTCCTGATGAAATGCATCCCAGGATACTCAAGGAGCTGATAGAGGAGGTATCTGAGCCTTTAGCTATGATCTTTGAAAAATCATGGCAGACAGGGGAGATTCCAGAAGACTGGAAAAGGGCAAATATTGTGCCCATCTATAAAAAGGGGAATAAGAACAACCCAGGAAACTACAGACCGGTCAGTTTAACGTCTGTCCCAGGGAAGATAATGGAGCAGGTAATTAAGGAAATCATATGCAAGCACTTGGAAGGTAATAAAGTGATAGGGAATAGCCAGCATGGGTTTGTGAAGAACAAGTCATGCCAAACTAATCTGATAGCTTTCTTTGATAAGATAACGAGCCTTGTGGATAAGGGAGAAGCGGTGGATGTCATATACCTAGACTTTAGTAAGGCATTTGATACGGTCTCGCATGAGATTCTTATTGATAAACTAGGCAAATATAACTTAGATAGGGCCACGATAAGGTGGGTGCATAATTGGCTGGATAACCGTAGTCAGAGAGTTGTTGTTAACGGTTCTAAATCCTGCTGGAAAGGGATAGCAAGTGGAGTTCCGCAAGGGTCTGTTTTGGGACCCGTACTGTTCAATATCTTCATCAATGACGTAGATATTGGGATAGAGAGTACGCTTATTAAGTTTTCAGATGATACCAAACTGGGTGGGGTTGCAACTTCTTTGGAGGATAGGGACATAATTCAAAATGACCTTAGCAAGTTAGAGAAATGGTCAGAGGTAAACAGGATGAGGTTTAATAAAGAGAAATGCAAAGTGCTCCACTTAGGAAGGAACAATCAGTTCCATACATACAAGATGGGAAGCGACTGTCTAGGAAAGGAGCATGGCAGAAAGAGATCTAGGGGTCATAGTGGACCACAAGTTGAATATGAGTCGTCAGTGTGATGCTGTTGCAAAAAAAGCAAATATGATTCTAGGTTGTATCAACAGGTGTGTTGTAAGCAAAACTCGTGAAGTCATTCTGCCGCTCTACTCTGCACTAGTTAGGCCTCAGCTGGAGTACTGTGTCCAGTTCTGGGCGCCACATTTCAAGAAAGATGTGGAGAAATTGGAAAGGGTACAGAGAAGAGCAACAAGAATGATTAAAGGTCTAGAGAACATGACCTATGAAGCCAGGCTTCATGAACTGGGCTTGTTTAGTTTGGAAAAAAGAAGATTAAGGGGGAACATGATAGCGGTTTTCAAATATCTAAAAGGGTGTCACAAGGAGGAAGGAGAAAATTTGTTCCTCTTGGTTTCTGAGGACAGGACAAGGAGTAATGGGCTTAAAGTGCAGCAGGGGAGGTTTAGATTGGACATTAGGAAAAAATTCCTAACTGTCAGGGTGGTCAAATATTGGAATAAATTGCCAAGGGAGGTGGTGGAATCTCCCTCTCTGGAGATATTTAAGAACAGGTTAGACAGACATCTGTCAGGGATGGTGTAGACAGAGCTTGGTCCTGCCTTGAGGGCGGGGGGGCTGGACTCGATGACCTCTTGAGGTCCCTTCCAGTCCTATTATTCTATGATTCTATGATTGATATGTATGCTGTGTAGCCATGTCAGTCCCAGAATATTAGAGAGGTAAGGTAGGCGAGATATCTGTTGATGAAAAAGACAAGGGTTTGAGCCACACAAGCCTCTTATAGTTAGAAGAAGAGTGTGGTGTAGTTCAGAAGTTTGACACTGTCACTAATAGATAGTTGTCCAATAAAAGTATCACCTCACCCACCTTGTCTCTTTGAATTATTGTGAGTTCAAGTGTAGTAACTGTTGCTTTTGAGCAGTTAATCCTTTGTCTCACTGAACAACATCACAAAGTAGCTTTATTCTTTAGCACACCAGAAGAAGAAGTAAGATATCTATCAGCAGCACTGCAGAATGACCCCAGGTAATAAAAACTCCAGAGTACAAAGATTGTGAGGTATAGCTGTCCTGTTTGCACATCACAGAGAGGTATCAAGATAACACCAGTTCTGACCAAGTTCTGGAATTCTCTCACTTGATAATCAGAAGTGTTTGCTCTTGGTATTTTGTTTTGTGGCAAACAAGTTCACTGAGGGCAGATCTAGACTACACTTTACTTTCAAAAGAAGATCTGTAAATTGGGTGGAAATTTGCATATCTTCTTCCGATCGCTTTTTGAAAGAGGTTTTTTTGAAAAAGCAAGCAGTCTGAACGCAGTTCTTTGGGGGGAAAAAAACCCTTTTTTCAAAAGAACCTGTAAACCTCATTTTTTGAGGAAGAACGGTTATTTTGAAAAGAGGGGGTTTTTTTTGAATGAACTGCATCTAGACTGCTTGCTTTTTTTTAAAAAAAAACACACTTACAAAAAAGCGATCGGAAGAAGATACGCAAATTCCCGCCAGGAGAGCTGGCAGTATTTTAAAGAAGCTTTACTGAAGGCACAGAAAGAAACCATCCCAATGCGTAGCAAGAGAAGCAAACGTGGTAGGAGACCGGATTGGCTTACAGGGGAAATCTTTGGTGAACTTAAGCACAGAAAGGGAGCTTACAAAAAGTGGAAACTTGGACAAATGACCAGGGCGGGGTATAAATATATAGCTCAAGAATGCCGGGGGGTTATCAGGAAGGCAAAAATGCAGTTGGAATTGCAACTGGCAAAGGATATGAAAGATAACAAGAAAGGTTTCTACAGACATATTAGCAAGAAGAAGGTGATCAGAGAGGGTGAGGGGCCCCTACTGGGTGAGGGATGTAACCTAGTGACAGATGATGTGGGGAAAGCTGAAGTACTCAATGCTTTCTTTGCCTCTGTCTTCATGGACAAAGTCTGCCCCCAGCCTAATGCGCTAAGTGACACAAGATGGGATGAAGATGGTCAGCCCTTGGTGGGTAAAGAACAGGTTAGGAACTATCTAGAAAAGCTAAACGTACACAAATCCATGGGTCCAGATTTCATGCATCTGAGGGTAATGAGGGAGTTGGCAAATGTCATTGAGGAGTCTTTGGCCATTATCTTTGAAAAGTCATAGAGATCGGGAGAGATCCTGGATGATTGGAAAAAGGCAAATGTAGTGCCCATCTTCAAAAAAGGGAGCTATAGGCCGGTCAGTCTTACCTCGGTTCCTGGAAAAATCATGGAAGGGATCCTTAAGGAATCCATTTTGAGGCACTGGGAAGAGGGGAAAGTGATCAAGAATAGTGAGCATGGATTCACAAAGAGCAAGTTGTGCCTGACCAATCTGATTAGCTTCTATGATGAGGGACTGGCTCTATAGACATGGGAAATTCAGTGAATGTGATATACCTTGACTTTAGCAAGGCTTTTGATATTCTTGCCAGCAAGTTAAGGGAATGTGGATTGGATAAATGGACGGTAGGATGGATAGAAATCTGGCTAGACGGCCGAACCCAGCGGGTAGTGATCAATGGCTCGATGTCAGGATCGCGGTCGGTTTCTAGCGGAGTGCCCCAAGGTTCGGTTCTAGGACCGGTGTTGTTCAACATCTTTATTAATGACCTGGATGAGGGGATGGATTGCACCCTCAGCAAATTTGAGGATGACACTAAGCTAGGGGGAGAGGTAGATACGCTTGAAGGCAGAGATAGAGTCCAGAGTGACTTAGACCTATTGGAGGATTGGGCCACAAGAAATCTGATGAGGTTCAACAAGGACAAGTGCAGAGTCCTGCACTTGGGACGGAAGAATCCCAAGCATAGTTACAAACTGGGGACCAACCAGTTAAGTAGTAGTTCTGCAGAAAAGGACCTGGGGGTTACAATGGATGAGAAGCTGGATATGAGTCAAGAGTGTGAGAAGGCTAATGGCATAATAGGTTGCATTAAGGGGAGCATTGCCTGGAGATCCAGAGATGTGATTATTCTCCTTTATTCGGCTTTGGTGAGGCCGCATCTGGAGTATTGTGTCCAGTTCTGGGACCTCCACTACAAAAAGGATGTGGACACATTGGAGAGGGTCCAGCGGAGGGCAACCAAAATGATTAGGGGGCTAGAGCATATGACTTATGAGGAGAGGCTGAGGGACTTGGGTCTGTTTAGTCTGCAGCAGCGAAGAGTGAGGGGAGATTTGATAGCAGCCTTCAACTTCCTGAAGGGAGGTTCCAAAGAGAATGGAGAAAGGCTGTTCTCAGTAGTGACAGATGGCAGAACAAGGAGCAGTGGTCTCAAGTTGTGGTGGGAGAGGTCCAGGTTGGATATTAGGAAAAACTGTTTCACTGGGAGAGTAGGGAAGCACTGGAATGGGTCACCTAGGGAAGTAGTGGAGTCTCCATCCCTAGAGGTGTTTAAGTCTCGGCTTGACAAAGCCCTGGCCAGGTTGATTTAGTTGGGATTGGTCCTGCTTAGAGCAGGGGGCTGGACTTGATGACCTTCTGAGGTCTCTTCCAGCTCTATGGTTCTATGAATTTATCTAGTGTTTTCTTGAATCCTGTTAAAGTCCTGGTCTTCAACGCATCCTCTGGCAAGGAGTTCCACATACTGACCGTGCACTGTGTGAAGAAAAACTTCCTTTTGTTTATTTTAAACCTGCTACCTATTAATTTCATTTGGTTACCCTTAGTTCTTATATTGTGGGAGCAAGTAAATAACTTTTCCTTATTCACTTTGTGCACACCAGTCATGATTTTATAGACCTCTATCCTTTACCCCCCCCCCCCCCCAGTCTCCTTTTTTCCAAGCTGAAAAGTCCCAGTCTTTTTAATCTCTTCATAGGGGACCCATTCTAAACCCCTAGTCATTTTTGTTGCCCTTCTCTAAACCTTTTTCAATGACAATATACCTTTTTGAGATGAGACAACCACATCTGTACACAGTATTCAAGTTGGTTTTATATAGAGGCAATAAAATGTTGCCATAGTTTTATATAGAGGCAATAAAATGTTCTCTATCTTATTCCCTGTCCCTTTTTAAATATTCCTAACATTGTTTGTTTTTTGGACTGCTGCTCCACATTAAATGGATATTTTTTCAGAGAACTATTCACAATGACTCAAAGATCTCTCTTGAGTAGTTGTAGCTAAATTAGTCGCCATCATATTGTACGTATATGTGGGAATATTTCTCCAAAGTGCATTACTTTTCCTTTACCAACATTAAATTTCATTTGCTATTTTGTTGCCCAATCACTTGGGGCTACACTATAGCATTAATTTGTGTTAACTATTTCAAATTAAGTTAATTCGAACTAACGCATCTACACACAAAAGCTATTTCGAAATAGCGTTTTGCCATTTTGAAATAGCGCATCCACAGAGTGGACCCTGAACTGAAGTTAAGATTGACTGGAACCAGTGCCAGCAGGGTATCAGACTAGGACTTAGTGTGTGGGGCTGCTGCCTGAGGCTAACTGAGCTCCATGCTTAAAGGGCCCTACCCTGACCCTAGACAGACAGTTCTCAGTGTTCACCGCTTGCTTGTCTACCTCGATAAGGGACAGTAAAGTAATCATGTCTTGGAGTGCCTTGAGTGCCTGCACTCGGGACACCACAGAACTCGGCCACATGGAGCCAGAGCTGCCCCTGAGCATGCCGGTGCATCTCGTGGGGTCGTTGCCATCAGCCCAGCTGCAGGCTGCCGTCCGAGGGATCCATCGGGGGGCTGTCAGGATCCAGGAGGCCCTGCGGGAGAGCGTCCAGCCCGAGCAGCCTTCAGAGCCACCCTGGTCCTCCCCACCGGGAGCTCATGCCCCATTCCTGCCTCACGTCCTTCCACTTACCCCTCCCTAGCCCCCCTTCCTCATGTCCAACAAAAGACACGTATGTTCAAAAATAGAAACTGGATTTATTGAACAAAATGGGGGGGGTGAACCTCTGGGGAGACTGGGACAAGGAGGTGGGAGAGGGAAAGAGGGAGAAGGAGGGAGAAACCTGGGAGGAGGGAGCTGGAAGGGGGAAGCAAGGGGAAGAAGGGGGAGGGGAAGCTCACTGGACCAACTTGATTTTCATGCTCCTGGGTTCGCATGTGGCCTTTGGTGGCCAGTCTGGCAGCTATCCTACCATAGACGGCCGCGTTCCTCCATGTAGCACGGAGATCGTGGACATTGGGGGCATCCCCCCCAAACCTGAATAAGGTCCATCATCTCCTCCCTGGACCAGGAAGGCACTTGCCTTCTCCGCCCGTGAGGCTCCTGGGAGCTGGCAGACTGCTCCTGGGGAGCGGTGGAGGGCTGGCTGATAGTGGCTTGCTGGTTCATGTTTTTGGGCCACTGGGGCAGGGGCCCTCGTGGCCACTGCTGGCTCTGGGCTGGCAGGCTTGGAGCTGGCCCAGGTATTGTGGCCAGGGTCTACCCCTTTGATGGTTCTGGGGGTGGGGGAGAAGAGAGTAAGTTTTCCTGGTTGTGCCCAGAATGGCCACCAGTGCTCCCTAGGAAGGGCTGGAAGCTCCCTATTTAAAATTAAGTGTCTACAGCACACTTAATTCAGAATAGCTATTTCGAACTTGGCGTTACTCCTTGTCCAATGAAGTTTACCAAATTCAAATTAAGCACTCCGCTATTTTGATTTAATTTCGAAATAGCGGTTTGCATGTATAGATGCTATTAAAGTTAATTCAAAATAATTGCTATTTCAAATTAACTTTGCAGTGTAGACAGTGAAGCTCTTCACATCTGGTTTGGTTTTTTTGAGCAGTTTAATCCGCAAATTTTCCCACCTCACTGTCTACCCCTTTCTCCAGATATTTATAAATAGGTTGAATAGGATTGGTCCCAGTACGGACCCTTAGGGGACACCATTAATCACTTCTGACCATTCTGAAAACTGACCATTTATTCCCAGATTTTATCTGTCTTTTAACCAGTTATCAGTCCACGAGAGGACCCTTCTTATCCCATGACAACTTACTTTACCTTAAGGCTCATGTCAAAGGGAACTTGTCAAAGGCTTTCTGGAAATCCAAGTATACTATATCTACTGTATCGCCCTTGTCCACATGTTTGATGACCCCTTCAAAGAACTCTAGTAGATTAGTAAGGCAGGATTTCCCTTTACAGAAACAATGTTAACTTTCCCCCAACAAATTATTCTCATCTATGTATCTGACAATTTTATTCTTTAGTTGAAACTATAATAATTTTCCCAGTAGTGGTGCTAGTCTTACTGGTCTGTAATTGCCAGGATCACCACTAGGGCCCTTTTCAAATATTGGCATCATATTAGCTATCTTCCAGTCATTAAGTATAGAAGCTGATTTAAAGGATAGGTTGCAAACCATATTTAATAGTTCTGCAATTTCACATTTGAGTTCTTTCAGAACTCTTGGGTGAATGCCATCTGGTCGCGGTGACTTGTTACTGTGAAGTTTATCAATTTGTTCTAAAAGCTCCTCTGACACCTCAATCTGGGACAATTCCTCAGATTTGTCACCTAAAAAGAATGGCTAAAGTTTGGGAATCTCCCTAACATCCTCAGCCATGAAGACTGAAGCAAAGAATTCATTTAGTTTCTCCGAAATGACCTTATCTTTGAGTGCTCCTTTGGCATCTCGCTCATCCAGGGGCCCCATTGATTAGCAGGCTTCTTGCTTCTGATGTACTTAAAACACATTTTGCTATTACTTTCTGATTTTTTGGCTAGCTGTTTTTAAACTCCTTTTTTACTTATTGTATTTTTACACTTAAGTTGACAGAATTTATGATCCTTTCTGTTTTCCTCACTAGGATTTGACTTTCACTTTTTAAATTATGCCTTTTTATCTCAGTGCTTCTTTTACTTGCTTGTTAAGCCATGATGGCACTTTTTTGGTTCTGTTACTGTCTTTTTGCCCCCCAATGGATCACTGCCTTGTCATAGTTGGGGAGCTTGTGTGTCTCAGTGACCCCTAAGAGCTATGTCGGCAGGAGCCTAGTGCTCTTGGTAGGATCATCCATGCCGGACAGGTCGAAGGGTAGAGACCAGACTAAGTGTGATTCACTGGTCCTCCACGTTGGAGGTTCGGTTCAGGGCTAAAAAAAAAGTATTACAGAAACAGTAACGAAGAATTCTCCCACAACTTTGTGCGATGACCTTCCTAAGTCCTGTCTGGGAACCTGTATGACTGACAGTAGTGAAAGCCGTGAGGAGGCTACTGCCACGACAATGGACACCAAGACAAAGACCAGAATTGGATTCTGGAATGTATGAATGTTACAGTTCCACCCCTGACAGCTCCTGGAGTGACTGCCGTCCCATCAGATCCCCCTCAGTAATAGTTCGTGAGCCTCTTGGGGCTCGAATAATTCAGGTCTGCTGGGGAAGGGTCTCTCCAGGTCTCACCTTCTGTCCAAGTCTCAGCCCAAGACCCTAAGGATAGGAAGCCTACCTTCCTGTCCAGCTGGTGGGAGTGCCGCAACTCATCGGCCTGCGGGCTCCGTACTTGCCCTGTCCTGGACTGCTTCCTACGCCCCCTTAGGCAACGGCTACGGGGCCCCTCAGGGTCCGCCCGCTGCCTGGGGCAACCCTTCGCACTGCTCCCCCTCCTTCCCGTAGCCAAGGACTCCCACTCCCTTGCCTGCCTATAGCGCTGCCTACTCCTTCCTGCCGGTTCCCCCTTTCTCCGCACTGCCCCCCCCTTTACCTCCCTTAGCCGGGCCTTTTCAAAGGTGGTGCCATCCTCTCCAGATGCCAGCGCCTGCTCTCTTCCTCCTTCCGGACCCAGCCAGCTAAGCGCTACTGTGCAGGCGCTTGCAGCCGCAGCTAAACACTCTAGGCACTGCCGGGCATTGCGTTGCATTGGGGGGGGGGAAACTTTCCCCGTTGGCCCCCAGAACTCCGTCACAATGAACCATGTACGATATTGGCAAGTTAGTACAAATAGTTGCCAAAATGAGACAATACAATCTACACGACCTTGGTGTTAGTGAGAGTAGATGGACAAGATTGGGGAGACTGAAGACTTTTGCAGGAGAAACAGTGCTTTACTCCAGCAGAGACTATGACCAGCATCATGAGGGAGTGGCCATGATTCTTAAGAAGGGGATTGGGAAATGCTTGTTAGAGTGGAAACCTGTCGTCAACAGATTGATGAGGGTCAGACTGAAAGGACAACAAGTGAATATCACCTTGATCCAGGTTTATGCTCCAACCAATGATGGTGAAGATATTTAAGACATCTTCTATGAGCAGCTTCAGGCAGAAGTGGAGTCTATACCACACCATGATCTTACCATCAGCAGGGGTGATCTGAATGTCAAAGTGAGAAATAACACATACTATGACAGGGCCATGGGCAGACATGGGTGTAGCACCATGAATGATAATGGAGAGAGACTTGTAGGGTTTGTTCCATCAACAGTCTGGTCATTGGAGGGACTCTTCCCATACTGCGACATTCACAAGCTGACTTGTTTTTCACCAAATGGCAGAGACAAGAACCAGATAGACCACCTGATGATGAATGGTACATGGAGACGCTGCTTGCAAGATGTTAAAGTAAGGAGAGAAGTAGACGTTGGTAGTGATCACCATTTAGTAACAGCACTCGTGAAACTTAAACTGCGAAGAACAGGTATTAAGACATCCGTACAAAGACACTTCAGTGTCGAAAAACTACAAAATGTCACCACAAAGACTGCCTTCACCATTCAACTGAGGATCAGATTCAAGCTTTGCAAGATTTAAGGGGTGACGTATCTTGAGAACTAATATTAAGAACTCTATAGTAATGGGGGATTTTAATTATCCCCATATAGACTGGATACATGTCACCTCAGAAAGAGAATCATAGAATCATAGAACTGGAAGAGACCTCAGAAGGTCATCAAGTCCAGCCCCCTGCTCTAGGCAGGACCAATTCCAACTAAATCAACCCGGCCAGGGCTTTGTCAAGCCGAGACTTAAACACCTCTAGGGACGGAGACTCCACTACTTCCCTAGGTAACCCATTCCAGTGCTTCACCACCCTCCTAGTGAAATAGTTTTTCCTAATATCCAACCTGGACCTCTCCCACCACAACTTGAGACCATTGCTCCTTGTTCTGCCATCTGTCACTACTGAGAATAGCCTCTCTCCATCCTCTTTGGAACCTCCCTTCAGGAAGCTGAAGGCTGCTATCAAATCCCCCCCTCACTCTTCGATTCTGCAGACTAAACAGACCCAAGTCCCTCAGCCTCTCCTCATAAGTCATATGCTCTAGACCCCTAATCATTTTGGTTGCCCTCCGCTGGACCCTCTCCAATGCGTCCACATCCTTTTTGTAGTGGGGGGCCCAGAACTGGACACACTACTCCAGATGCGGCCTCACCAAAGCCGAATAAAGGGGAATGATGACATCTCTGGATCTGCTGGCAATGCTCCTCTTAATGCAACCTAATATGCCATTAGCCTTCTTGGCTACAAGGGCACACTGCTGACTCATATCTAGCTTCTCATCCACTGTAACCCCCAGGTCCTTTTCTGCAGAACTACTACTTAACCGGTTGGTCCCCAGCTTGTAACTATGCTTGGGATTCTTTTGTTCCAAGTGCAGGACTCTACACTTGTCCTTGTTGAACCTCATCAGATTTCTTGTGGCCCAATCCTCCAATTTGTCTGTCATTCTGTACCCTCTCTCTGCCCTTAAGCGTATCTACCTCTCCCCCCAGCTTAGTGTCATCCGCAAACTTGCTGAGGGTGCAATCCATCCCCTCATCCACATCATTAATAAAGATATTGAACAAAACCGGTCCTAGAACCGAACCTTGGGGCACTCTGCTAGAAACCGACTGCCATCCTGACATCGAGCCATTGATCACTACCCGCTGGGCCCGGCCTTCTAGCCATCTTTCTATCCATCTTACCATCCATTTATCCAATCCACAATCCCTTAACTTGCTGGCAAGAATATTGTGGGATACCGTATCAAAAGCCTTGCTAACGTCAAGGTATATAACAGCCACTGACTTCCCCATGTCCACCAAGCCAGTTACCTCATCATAGAAGCTAATCAGATTGGTCAGGCATGACTTGCCCTTTGTGAATCCATGCTGACTATTCCTAATCACTTTCTTCTCATCCAAGTGCCTCTCTATGGATTCCTTAAGGATCCCTTCCATGATTTTTCCAGGAACCGAGGTAAGACTGACCGGCCTATAGTTCCCTGGATCATCCTTCTTCCCTTTTTTGAAGATGGGAACTACATTTGCCTTTTTCCAGTCATCTGGGATTTCTCCCGATCTCCACGACTTTTCAAAGATAATAGCCAAAGGCTCCACAATGACATTTGCCAATTCCCTCATTACCCTCGGATGCACTAAGTCCGGACCCATGGATTTATGTACGTTTAGCTTTTCTAAATAGTTCCTAACCTGTTCTTTACCCACCATAGGCTGTCCATCTTCATCCCATCTTGCGTCACTTGGCGCAGAAGTCCAGGAGCCGCCCTTGTCCGTGAATACAGAGGCAAAGAAAGCATTGAGTACTTCAGCTTTCCCCACATCATCTGTCACTAGGTTACCTCCTTCATCCATTAGGGGCCGCATACCCTCTCTGATCACCTTCTTCTTGTTAACGTGCCTGTAGAAACCTTTCCTGTTATCCTTCACATCCTTAGCCAGTCGCAATTCCATTTGCGCTTTCGCCTTCCTGATAACCCCCCGGCATTCTTGAGCTATATATTTATACCCCGCCCTGGTCATTTGTCCAAGTTTCCACTCTTTGTAAGCTTCCTTTTTGTGCTTAAGTTCACCAAGGATTTCCCCTGTAAGCCAGTCCGGTCTCCTACCATGTTTGCCTCTCTTGCTACGCGTACGGATGGTTTCTTTCTGTGCCTTCAGTAAGTCTTCTTTAAAATACTGCCAGCTGTCCTGGACTCCTTTCCCCTTCATGTTAACATCCCAGGGGATTCTGCCCATCAGATCTCGGAGGGAGTCAAAATTTGCTTTTTTGAAGTCCAAGGTGTGTATTTTACTACTCTCTTTTCTTCCTTTCGTCAGGATCCTGAAATCTACCATCTCGTGATCACTCCTTCACAGGTTGTCACCCACCTCCACTTCCCCTATTAGTTCCTCCCTGTTTGTGAGCAGAAGGTCAAGCTGCGCACGGCCCCTGGTCGGATCCTTCAGCATCTGTGTCAAGAAGTTATCCCCAACATTCTCCAAAAACTTCCTGGATTGCCTGTATACTGCCGTATAGGTTTCCCAGCAGATTTCAGGGTGATTAAAGTCCACCACGAGAACCAGGGCCTGCGATCTGGAAGCTTCTCTCAGTTGTCCGAAGAAAGCCTCATCTACCTCATCCACCTGATTCGGTGGCCTGTAGCAAACACCAACCACAACATCAATGCTGTTGTTTGCTCTAGGAAATTGCTGAGCTATTATCTGTGGTTTGTAACCTATCCTTTAAATCGGCTTCCATACCTAATGACTGGAAGGTAGCCAACGTGACACCAATATTTAAAAAGGGCTCTCGAGGCGATCCTGGCAATTACAGACCAGTAAGTCTAACTTCAGTACCGGGCAAATTAGTCGAAACAATAGTAAAGAATAAAATTGTGACGCATGTATAAGAACATAATTTGTTGGACAAAAGTCAACATGGTTTCTGTAAAGGGAAATCCTGTCTTACTAATCTATTAGAGTTCTTTGAAGGGGTTAAAAAACATGCGGACAAGGGGGATCCAGTAGATATAGTATACTTGGATTTTCAGAAAGCCTTTGACAAGGTCCCTCACCAAAGGCTCTTGTGTAAATTACATGGCCATAGGATAAGAGGGAAGGTCCTTTCTTGGATTGAGAACTAGTTAAAAGACAGGAAACAAAGGGTAGGAATAAATGGTAAATTTTCAGATTGGAGAGGGGTAACTAGTAGTGTACCCGAAGGGTCAGTCCTGGGACCAATCCTTTTCAACTAATTCATAAATGATCTGGAGAAAGGGGTAAGCACTGAGGTAGTAAAGTTTGCAGATGATACCAAACTGTTTAGGATAGTCAAGACAGAAGCAGACTGTGAGGGACTCCAAGAAGATCTCACCAAACTGAGTGATTGGGCAACAAAATGGCAAATGAAATTTAATGTGGATAAGTGTAAAGTAATGCACATTGGGAAAAATAACCCCAACTATACGTACAGTATGATGGGGGCTAATTTGGCTACGACAAATCAGGAAAGAGATCTTGGCGTTATCGTGGATAGTTCTCTGAAAACTTCCACACAGCGTGCAGCAGCGGTCAAAAAGGCAAATAGGATGCTAGGAATTATTAGGAAAGGGATAGAAAATAAGACCCAGAATATCTTACTGCCCCTGTATAAAACTATGGTACGCCCACATCTTGAATACTGTGTACAGATGTGGTCTCCTCACCTCAAAAAAGATATTTTGGCCTTGGACAGGGTTCAGAAAAGGGCAACTAAAATGATTAGGGGTTTGGAACGGGTCCCATATGAGGAGAGGCTAAAGAGACTGGGACTTTTCAGTTTAGAAAAGAGGAGACTGAGGGGGGATATGATAGAGGTCTATAAAATCATGAGTGGTGTGGAGAGGGCTGATAAAGAAAAGTTATTTATTCGTTCCCATAATAGAAGAACTAGAGGACACCAAATGAAATTAATGGGTAGCAGGTTTAAAACTAATAAAAGGAAGTTCTTCTTCACACAGCGTGTTGTCAACCTGTGGAACTCGTTGCCAGAGGAGGCTGTGAAGGCTAGGACTATAATAGGGTATGTCTACACTACCCTCCTAGTTCGAACTAGGAGGGTAATGTATGCATACCGCACTTGCTAATGAAGCCCGGGATTTGAATTTCCCGGGCTTCATTAGCATAAGCGGGGAGCCGCCATTTTTAAATCCCCGCTGCTTCGAACCCCGTGTAGCGCGGCTACACGGGGCTCGAACTAGGTAGTTCGGACTAGGGTGCCTATTCCGAACTACCGGTACACCTCGTTTCACGAGGAGTACCGGTAGTTCGGAATAGGACCCTAGTCCGAACTACCTAGTTCGAGCCCCGTGTAGCCGCGCTACACGGGGTTCGAAGCAGCGGGGATTTAAAAATGGCGGCTCCCCGCTTATGCTAATGAAGCCCGGGAAATTCAAATCCCGGGCTTCATTAGCAAGTGCGGTATGCATACATTACCCTCCTAGTTCGAACTAGCGGGGTAGTGTAGACATACCCATAGAGTTTAAAGAGAAGCTGGATAAATTCATGGAGGTTAGGTCCATAAAAGGCTATTAGCCAGGGGATAAAATGGTGTCCTTGGCCTCTGTTTGTCAGAGGCTGGAGAGGGATGGCAGGAGACAAATCACTTCATCATTGTCTTCGGTCCACCCTCTCTGGGGCACCTGGTGCTGGCCACTGTCGGTAGACAGGATACTGGGCTAGATGGACCTTTGGTCTGACCCAGTACGGCCGTTCTTATGTTATGTTCTTATGCTTCTTTAAACTTAACCCATAGACTCTCAACAGGTTTTTCTCCCTCTTTATACTGGAGTTCAGAGCAATCTTAGTGCTCTCTTACATATAGTTCAACTCCTCCGCCTTTTCTCCCCTGCCTGTTGTTCCTGAACAGTCTATACCCTTCCATGACAGTGCTCCAGTCATGCGAGTCATCCCACCAAGTCTCTGTTATCCCAATTAAATCATATTTCTTGGTCTGGGCCAGTGCTTCTTAGAGCAGCTGGTACAGGAACCCAAAAGGGGAGATGCAATTCTCAATTCAGTCCTGAGTGGAGCACAGGATCAGGTCCAGGAAATAACAGGACCACTTGGGAATAGTGACCATAATATAGTAACATTTAATATTCTTGTGGTGGAAAAGAACACCTCAGCAGTCCAGCACTCTGGCATTTAATTACAAAAAGGGGAATTACACAAAAATGAGGGGGCTAGTTAAACAGAAATTATAAGGCACAGTGATTAGAGCCAAATCCCAGCAAGCAGCATGAAAACTTTTTAAAGACACCATAATAGAGGCCCAACTTAAATGTATACCCCAAATTAAAGAACATAGCAAGAAACCTAAAAAAGAGTCACCGTGGCTTAACCACCATGTAAAAGAAGCAGTGATGGACAAAAAGGTATCTTTTAAGAAGTGGAAGTCCAATTCTAGTGAGATAAATAGAAAGGAACATAAACACTGTCAAATCAAGTGTAACAATCTAATAAGAAATGCAAAAAAAGATTGAGGAACAGCTAGCCAAAAACTCAAAAAGAAATAAAATGTTTAAGTACATTAGAAGCAGGAAGCCTGCTAAAAAACCTGTGGGTCCTCTAGACGATGGAGATATAAAAGGAGCAATCAAGGACTATAAAGCCATTGTGGATAAACGAAATGATTTCTTTGCTTCAGTCTTCACGGCTGAGGATGTTAGGGAGATTCCCAAATCTGCACCATCCTTTGTGGGTGATGAATCTGAGGAGCTGTCCCGGACTGAAGTGTCATTAGAGGAGGTTTTGGAACAAATAGAAAAACTTAATGTTAACAAATCTCCGGGAATGGATAGCATTCATCCAAGGGTTCTAAAAGAACTCAAATGGGAAATTGCTAAACTATTATCTGTGGTTTGTAACCTGTCCTTTAAAATCGGCTTCCGTACCTAATGACTGGAAGGTAGCCAACATGTCTCCAATATTTAAAAAGGGCTCTCGAGGCGATCCTGGCAATTACAGACCAGTAAGTCTAACGTCAGTACTGGGCAAATTAGTCAAAACAATAGTAAAGAATAAAATTGTGAGGCATGTAGAAGGACATAATTTGTTGGACAAGTCAACATGGTTTCTGTAAAGGGAAATCATGTCTTACTAATCTGTTAGGGTATGTCTACACTAGCCACCCTAGTTCGAACTAGGGTGGTTAATGTAGTCATACAGAGTTGCAAATGAAGCCCGGGATTTGAATTTCCCGGGCTTTATTTGGATGATGCCGGGCAGCGCCATTTTTAAACGTCCGCTAGTGCAGACTCCGTGCCCGTGGCTACACGCAGCACGAACTAGCTAGTTCGGACTAGGCTTCCTAATCCGAACTAGCTGTACACTCGGGCTTCATTTGCAACTCCGTATGACTACATTAACCACCCTAGTTCAAACTAGGGTGGTAGTGTAGACATACCCTTAGAGTTCTTTGAAGGGGTTAACAAACATGCAGACAAGGGAGATCCAGTAGGTATAGTATACTTAGATTTTCAGAGAGCCTTTAACTAGGTCCCTCACCAAAGGTTTTCGTGTAAATTACATTGCCATGGGATAAAAGGGAAGGTCCTTCCTTGGACTGAGAACTGATTACAAGACAGGAAACAAAGGGTAGGAATAAATGGTAAATTTTCAGAATGGAGAGGGGTAACTAGTGGTGTCCCCCAAGGGTCAGTCCTGGGACCAATCCTTTTCAACTTTTTCATAAATGATCTGGAGAAAGGGGTAAGCAGTGAGGTAGTAAAGTTTGCAGATGATACCAAACTGTTTAGGATAGTCAAGACAGAAGCAGACTGTGAGGGACTCCAAAAAGATCTCACCAAACTGAGTGATTGGGCAACAAAATGGCAAATGAAATTTAACGTGGATAAGTGTAAAGTAATGCACATCAGGAAAAATAACCCCAACTATATGTACAGTTGGATGGGGGCTATATGTACAGTATGATGGGGGCTAATTTGGCTATGACATCAGGAAAGAGATCTTGGAGTTATCGTGGATAGTTCTCTGAAAACTTCCACACAGTGTGCAGCGGCGGTCAAAAAGGCAAATAGGATGCTAGGAATTCTTAAGAAAGGGATAGGAAATAAGACCCAGAATATCTTACTGCCCCTGTATAAAACTATGGTACACCCACATCTTGAATACTGTGTACAGATGTGGTCTCACCTCAAAAAAGATATTTTGGCCTTGGAAAGGGTTCAGAAAAGGGCAACTAAAATGATTAGGGGTTTGGAATGGGTCCCATATGAGGAGAGGTTAAAGCGACTGGGACTTTTCAGTTTAGAAAACAGGAGACTGAGGGGGGATATGATAGAGGTATGTAAAATCATGAGCGGTGTGGAGAGGGCAGATAAAGAAGTTATTTATTAGGTCCTATAATAGAAGAACTAGAGGACACCAATTGAAATTAATGGATAGCAGGTTTAGAACTAACAAAAGAAAGTTCTTCACACATCGTGTAGTCAACCTATGGAACTCCTTGCCAGAGGAGGCTGTGAAGGCTAGGACTATAACAGAGTTTAAAGAGAAGCTAGATAATTTCATGGAGGTTAGGTCCATAAAAGGCTATTAGCCAGGGGATAAAATGGTGTCTCTGGCCTCTGTTCGTCAGAGGCTGAAGAAGGATGGCAGGAGACAAATTGCTGATCATTGTCTTTGGTTCATCCTCTCTCTCGGGCACCTGGTGCTTGCCTCTGTCAGCAGACAGGCTACTAGGCTAGATGGACCTTTGGTCTGACCTAGTACGGCCGTTCTTATGTATTTACCAGTGTCACAGATAAAAATCAACATGGCATGGGAACAGATTGCATCAGTTTACACAAAGAGCAGCGAGGCCTGTCTGGATTTCAAGGATAGGAAGAAGTGGATTAAGCCTGATACATGGAAAGCCATTGAGGAGAGACGGGATATAAAGAAGAGACTGGTAGGTGCCAGATCAGACAGAATTCAAGAAAGATTCAAGCAGAATTACAGGGTCAAATCAAAAAGTAAAGAAGCTAGTAAGGGCAGACAAACAAGCTTTCATGGAGGATGTGACTGGGCAAGCCCATCCCCTCGCATCAGCGCTGCCGCATCCAGGGTGCCGATGTAGTCGGCTGTGCCGGGTGGTGCACCCTGCCGCTGCTGCACATGTTCTGGCGGCCCAGCAGGGAAATTAAATGCGATGCCGGGGCATCCGAGAGAAGGGAGGCATGGAGGAAGAGGAGAGCAGAGTGGGGGGCAGGAGGGAGAAGGACCTCCATCCTGCCGGCTCCGGAGGAGCAAGGGAAGGAAGCCCAGGAGGGTGATTCCGGGGAAGTGTTGCTGGACGACGAACTGGGGGTGACACCCCCGGTGGGTGACCCCTCGGCATCAGCAGCCCCAGCCCTGGGGCACCAGGGACCCTGACACCCAGGAGCCAGGGCGAAGACCCCACAGGGACCGAGGGATGTCCGTCGCCACCACAGCATTTAACCACCGTAGGCAGAAACCCAGGTCGGGGGAATCGCTACGGACAACAAACCCCAAGAGGGGTGGTGAGTGTGTCGGTCTGACTCATTCAGGTATGGCCCTGTAGCCGTATCTTTGAGGGTGCTGGGGCTTGGAGCTCGGGATGGCCTGAGTTCCCCTACCCCGCATTAAGTGTACGGAAGGACTAAGAGGGGTGAAGGACAGAGCTAGCTCCTGGAACTGACAAGGCTACGGCCAAACTAACCTCCCACGAGGAGGGGACACAGGTACTAAGAAACACGCTGCGGTGATCAGGCGTAGGACCAGGACTTTTCGTTAATCCCGTATATACAAGGTAAATGGCTCCCCGGGTAACGAGTGGGTCCAGGCCAGGCCAGCCCAGCCCCAGGAGCCAGAGAGCTCCACCTGGTGGAAAGGGAGCCCAGAGTAAGCCCGGGACGGGACCCTGCTGTTCACTAGGAGGGGAACCCCCGGCCCACATATACCACAGGGAGGGTGGGATAGGTGACAGAGGACCTTGCAACAAAAGCTGAAGATGCAGCTAATCGAGGGGAGCAAGGAAACACGTACAGAATCACCAAGTTTAAAAAAAAAATTAAAATTAATGGAGATTGCCTATCTCCTAGAACTGGAAGGGACCTTGAAAGGTCATTGAGTCCAGTCCCCTGCCTTCACAGCAGGACCAAGTACCATCCCTGACAAATATTTGTCCCAAATCCCTAAATGGCCTCCACAAGGATTGAACTTACAACCCTGGGTTTAGCAGGCCAATGCTCAAACCACTGAACTATCCCTCACCCCAAGCTTGTTTGTGGCATGTATCATGGCAGGACATGTGCCCCCATTAAGGGCAAACAAGGGCAGTTACTGTCAGAGAGAGAGAGAGAGAAGCACGCTGGACAGAATATTTCAGAGAGGTTCTGAATAGCCCACCACCTGAAGAAGCTGAGGAGGACCTTGATATTAATATTGATCTACCAGAGAAAAAAGAAATCAGTGCCACCATCAGATCCTTGCAAAATGGCAAAGCTCCAGGAATTGACAACCTGGACATGGAGTTGTTTAGAGTAGACCTAGAAGTTGCCACCACCATTCTCCAACCACTATTTGTAGCAATTTGGAAGGACAACAGATACCGAAGGACTGGACCAAATGAGTCATCATTAAGATTCCTAAGAAAGGAGCACTCCACAACTGCAATACTTGGCACGGGATCACCCTTCTATCTGTACTCAGCAAGATCCTAGCCAAGGTTATCATCCAGCAGATCTCAGATGCTGTCAACAAGTCTCTGAGGAAAGAACAAGCCGGATTTCACAAAGGAAGAGGATGTATAGACCAGTTTTTCACCTTGAGAAACACCATAGAGCAGTGCACAGTGGCATGAGACAGTTATACATAAACTTTGTTGACTTTGAGAAGGCTTTTGATAGCATACACAGAGAAAGCCTTTGGTGCATTTTGAGAGCCTATGGAATTCCTCTACAAGTGGTCCAGCTCATTAAGAGTTTTTACACCAACTTCACATGCAGTGTGGGATACTGCAACCTGTCTTTCAAAGTCAAGACTTGAGTCAGACAGGGATGCGTCATGTCTGTACTACTCTTCAACAGGGTGATCAACTGGGTGATGTGGAGAACAGCAGCAGATGTGTCAAGGGGTATCAGATGGGCACCTTTTTCCACATTGGAAGACCTTGATTTAGTGGACGAGCTTGCGTTGCTCTCTCATACCCATCAACACATGCAGGAAAAGACACAACACTGATGCACCTTTGGATGCCAGGTTGGACTAAGTTAGCCAGAAGAAAACAGAGATTGACTCTCAATATAGATTCACCAGCACCAATCAAGATAGATGATGCAGACTTACCCAGCACAGACAGCTTTATGTACTTAGGCAGCGTCATCCACTATGATGTAGGCACCAAGAAGGACATCCAGAGCAGACTAAGTAAGGCCAGAAATGTCCTCAGGAGTATGAGCAATATATGGAGATCTACATAGTACAGTGTCCACATCAAGCTTAAGCTGTACCAGAGCTGTTTCATAGCCAACTACTATATGGCTCAGAGTGCTGGCGGATGACAGAGTGTGAGTGTGACAAGCTCTCATCCTTTCACACCACCAGCCTTCTTAAGGTACTTCACATCTTTTGGCTGAAAACAGTTTCCAATCACGACCTGCTCCTGCAATGTCACCAGGAAGACATGACCACTATAATTATGAGAAGACGCTGGAGCACAAGATGAGAAAGGAGGCAGACAACATTGTAAAGATAGCACTTCGCTGGACACCTGAGGGACGACGGAAACATGGGAGGCCCAAGACAACATGGCGGTGTACTGTTGAGGCAGACATCAAGAGAATGAATTACAACTGGGACACGCTGGAGAAAATGGCCAAAGACAGACAAAAATGGAGAACCTTCGTTGCTGCCCTACATGCCAGCAGGCGGAATATGCATTAACTAACTGTATTTTTTAATTTGAGGTATACATTTAAGTTGAGCCTCTATTATAGTGTATTTGAAAACTTTCCATGCAGCTTGTAGGGAATTTACTTTTGTCACTGTACCTTTTAATTTCTGTTTAACTAACCTCCTCATTTTTGTGTACTTAGTCTCTGTTGCATCTTTCAGAATTGTTCCTATCATAATAATATACAAGCCTGCTACCTGGATTTTTGTCTATACCTTCACACAACAGCATGTCCTGGGTTTAACATCTGGTTTGTGTGTTCAGTTTGTGACAATACTATTGTCATCTTTGTAGATATAAGCGGCGAGGAGTCCTGTGGCATCTTTATAGACTAACTGAAGTGTAGGAGCATAAGCTTTCGTGGGCAAAGACCCACTTCGTCAGATGCATGTAGTGGAAATTTCCAGAGGCAGGTATAAATATACAGGCCAGGATCAGGCTGGAGATGACGAGGTGGATCCAATCAAGGAGGATGAGGCCCACTTGTAACAGCTGATCTGGAGGTCTATCTTTGTAGATATAAGACTCTTTAGACCCTTCTGACCCTTCTTTTCTAGGTGTGGGTACCTCATATCAGTTACATGCAGTAAGCATGGACACAGGCAGATCTAAAAGATCCCCAGTTACTGTGGCAAGTAATTTTTTTTCAAAACTGCCAGCCATTCTGTCCATATGGACAGAGCAATATGTACTGTTGATGCTGCCTGAGCCAAAGGAAGTCACACAGCCAAGAGAAAATCCCACTCGGTTTTGTACAAGAAACATTAAACTTCACTTTGAAAGCGTCATTGGCATTTAATGAAATCTAGTTCCTCAGGGTAATGGTGAGACCTTTTGACGATGTCATCATTGTGTTGTCATGGTTACAGAAGAACCAGTTGTTCAATATGAAGTATCAGTGAGGAAAATGAAGACATAGAAATTGGCAGCCAAACAAAGGAGATGTGTTGGCGGAGGGGATGGAGAATGAGAGACTGCCAAAGTGGTTATATTGGAGGAGGAGAAGGAAATGAGGAGGGAGAAATGAGAGAGAAAGGAGAATTGAAAAAGAAGGGAGCAATAAAAAAAAAGAGAGGTGAAAGGAGGAATGAGGAGATAAAGGGAAAGGTGATTGAGGTCATAGAGAGGAGGAAAGGGCCCCTGGCAGCAGAACAAATGAGGATACAAAGTGTCTGTTTTGTAATTAGTAACAATCCTTCCCAAGAGAAGTCTAGAACAACCTGGGGAATGAATTGTCCTTTCTGCCTTGCCTGGCCTCTCAAGATTTGAAGATAATATCCTAGAGCAGGAATTGAGTGCATGGAAGGCATTAGGCCTCAGTATTGTTTGCTTTTTTCTCCTTTCTCTTCAAATGCAATAGTTTCAGTTCCTGATGTGACTGGGTACGTTAATAGAAGAGTCCTATTTGAAAAGGAGGAAGAGAGAAAAAGAGATGCACAAAGCGCAGCTATCTGTGGGCCAACTCTTGTTGGCCATGCTCAGGCAAAATTCCTGTTGAAGTCAATGGGTCTCTTGCCAAGATTGGGCCTCTTTTTTGTGAGGAAATGAACTGGATTTCCATTTTCTTCTGTTTAACTTTGTGGAAATAAATTAAACCTTTTGTTCTGATATAAAAGAGTGAAGTGGAGATGATAAAGTCAGCCTGATGTGATATCATAGTGATTCTGTGATCAGGAGTGGGGGCAGACTCCAATTAATTCCTCCATTGGGATAGGAGAATGGGTTTCCATGGAAACCAAGCCAGAAGCAGCATTGACAGACCTCTGAAATCTAAGCTAAGGCTGCTACAGCTACATTTCCTAGGATCTTTTAAAATAAATAAGGCTCTCCCTGTTCTGTATCTTTTAAAAGAACGAAATAGGAGGATATTTGAGAAACTAGGAAGGGAATAGGGAAACTTGTACCCTTTTCCAGGAAAGTATTGCACAGTAAATGTGAGGGGCTGAGGCAGTTGACACTCGGACAGAAATATGTAAGTGATTCAGAAGTTACATAGAAGAGATTCTTCCCCTTCACTTCTAATCCATATCTCCTTGTGTTTGGACTAAGAACACCATGAAAAATGGAGAGGAGAGAAATAGAAGGAGAAAGTCCATCTTGCAATAACTTGTGCCTCTTGTTAGTCACTGGCAGGAGGGAGATGCTGCCTCCAGAAAGGCAGATCCAGGCACTGGACATTGACACGGGCAGCAGCAGAGGCTGAGTCATCTGAACAATATTAGGTCAGTGGGCTATCTGCCATTTATTAGCTGAGTTATCAACCCAGATGTGTATAGAGACATATGTATTAACAGCAAATCAGCAAAGTCACTTAAAAAATAATGATACCTACCTGTTAACATCACAGTACAGAAAAATCAAATTAAATTCCTCCCTAAGGGTATAACTACACTTCAGCGTGGTGTTTTTATTTTGTTTTTTAAAACAGCCATTTTTCCAGAAAAACGTCATTTACAGTCCACACTGCTATTGCATTCTTTCAACAAAAGTTGAAAGAAGGCAGGCTTTTTCCAACAGCGGTAAACCTCTTTCTATGAGGAAGAAGCCTTTTTCCAAAAGAGCTCTTTTGGAAAAAGGCGTGTGTGGACACAGAAGAGATTTTGTTCTGTTTTTTTCTAAAGAGGAGGCCTCCAGGAAATAACACAGGTGCCCTGGTGGCCACTCTGTCCAAAGTAATCAGAACGCTATAGTTCCTGTCTCCTGCCAGCTCTTAAAGCTGCAGGAACCCTGTACAAGCTTTGTGGTAGGAAGCCAGCCCTGGGAGCAGCACCTGACCGTGCAGCTCTCCCTGACACAGGCATTTATACCCATGGTACAGCCACAAGTCCCTTGAGACCTCCCTGGCCCTCGCAGGAAGCACCACCAGGGCTCCCAGGATCCTGTCAGGGGTAGCAAGTGATGTGCACCTTCCTGGTCCAGAGCAGAGATCCTGTCCCTCCTTGAACTGTGGGGGGAAGAGGAGATCCTGTAGGATCTCCGCTCCTGGCACAGGAATGCCGATATTTGTGGATGCATGGCCAAGGCCCTGGCGGATCAGGGACACCGCCACCCCCGACCTGAGAACAGATCCAGGGTACAGTAAAGAAACTCCCCCAGGGCTATGCCAGGGAGCGCAGCTTGTCCTCTGGGACAGGACTGCACTCCTGCCCCTATTACCAGGAGCTCCATCAGATCCTGAGAAATGGGGAAACCCTTTACTCATTTGTGGTGGTGGACTCAGGGCTCAAAATGCCTGTTGTCACCTGCCTGGAGCTCGCTGAGGAGAAGGAAGAGGACAAGGGACAGCAAGGGCAGAGGAGGACACAGCCAGCACGGTGACGCTGACCCTGGAGCTAGTACCCTGGGCCTGGACATGTCTCAGGCATCCTCTGATGGTGGGGAGGGATCATCAGGTCAGTGCTCAGTTTTCCACACATAGAGGGCAAGGGAGATGGATACAGAGGGGATGGGGTGTGATTGTCACTCTGCTTTCTCAGCCTGGACATTGTGCTGCGGTCGGTGTACATGGAAGCATGTGAAACGCCAGCCTGTGCCATGTGGCCTCAGGAGGAGCCCCTGAGCATTCCCGGGATCCTGCTCACAGGTTCAGTAGAGGCAACACACATCTGGTCCCAGCAGGGGGTAGGGGGTGACGCCCTCCCACCACCAGCCACCACTGGAAATAGGCAGGGCACAAGGGAATAGGCACAACCCTATACACATCGAGGAGAGCCACACACAGCACACAGACATGCCTGCCTGTGTACGACACTGCCAGGCTCAGGTGTGAGTGGGCCCCATGGACAAGAAACTGTCCCTTCAAAAAAAACAAAACAAAACAAACAAAAACGCAACACACCAAAGACTTTACAATGCCAGGCTTTCCAGCCTTCAAAAACTGTGACACTTATCACGAGCCCATGCCTGCTTCCAGTGGGCACTCTCCTTGTATCAGGTGCCTCAGCGAGGCACATGTACTGCAGAAATGCCTGCATTGTTCGTCTAAGCTGACTGCGAGAGCACGCTGAGATAGGGAGATGCGGCTCTGCATGCTCCTATTTGATAAGGCGCTTCAACCAGTGGACTCCACACCATCTACTGCCCATTCAGACCCTTCCAAGGCTGAAAAATAGAGAGCCAAACTGAGTGATTGGGCAACAAAATGGCAAATGAAATTTAACGTGGATAACTGTAAAGTAATGCACATTGGAAAAAATAATCCCAACTATACATATAATATGATGGGGGGGGGGGGGTTAATTGAGCTGCAACTAGGGTTGCCAGAGGGTTGAAACAAAAATACTGAAACTCCCCTCCACCCCCCTCCCCAAAATAAACACCAGGAAAAATTCTGTTAAAGAGGAAAAAAGGTGGGGGGGGAACCAAAGTTGTTATAATTTTTTTTCTCAACAACTTTGGTTCCCCCCCCACCTTTTTTCCTCTTAAGCCAAAAAACATTTTAAAATAAAACAGTATTAGAATAGCATGTCCCCTTTAAGTGCAGGGATAGGAACAGGGGAGCGGTTGAGCACTAAGACCCAGGGTCTTTTGGCCGGCAGCCATTTTGTGCTGGCAGCCTTGCGAACCAGGTAGGCATGGGGGCTGGGGATTAGGGGGCTGGGGATGTTGGGGGCCAGAGGGGGACTTGGGTGGGGAGGCCAGGCGCTTAATATGTGTAGGGTTGCCAGGTGCCCGGCATTTCCACCTCCTGGCTGGGGAAAAACTCAGAAAATCTCAGGTGTCCAGTATTCTCTGAATTGTTTTACCGGGTAGGAGCCGAAAATACTGGACTGTCCGGGTGAATACTGGATACCTGGCAACCCAGCTGCAACTAATCAGGAAAGAGATCTTGGAGTTACTGTGGATAGGTCTCTGAGAACATCCACACCGTGTGCAGTCAAAAAAGCAAATAGGATTGTGGCAAAGTCTGTGCCAAGCCCTGCGGGTCCTGTGCTTCCTGGCATGTTCTTGTGGGCCTCAGAGATTCGCAATATCCCTAATTACTGCCACGAAGGCAAGGGTACCCTGCTATCAGAGCCTCTTTCATCATTGGCCAGTCCAGTGCCCACCTTTCTGCAGTCCCTGCTGGCCCTTCCAGCCAGAGGGGGGCATTGAGGGGAACCCGGCCCACCCACTTGCTCCAGGTTCTGGCCCAGGGCCCTATAGGAAGGGGCAGCCCCAAACAGGTCATGTAGCTTGGCCATTGCCCCCTGAGCAGTAGCCCCTCCCAGGGCCACTTCCCCAACCCCTCCTGCAGTACCTTGTTCTAGATACTGTGGAGCAAACCTTCACATCAGCTTACTTGGGTGTGTTCTCTTACTCTGGGCTGCTCCCTTTTCCTCAAGCTCTCCTCTAGTCTGTCCCTTTTTTTCTTCCCTCTTAGCCTTGCCTGGGGAGTGTTTTTTATAGTGCGTGCATCCATCTTAAGTGGCTGCAAGTATACTAATTTTCCTTCCCTTCAGGTTGATGCCAGATAGGCTTCAGGTGTGGCTGGCTGGGCCACAGTCTTTAACAGCCTACTCGGAACACAAAGCCATACACCCAGCTCTCCACCTATCTGCAGTACCCTGTTCTCAGGGTGCTGCACTTCCTCCTGCACCGTCTTCCTTTTTGGAAGGGGGTGTCTGTGGAGGGGGGCTGCTGTGGTTGTGGCAACTTGGCCCTGGCTACCCCTACATTCTGGGCTGGGCCCCTTTTTCAACCTGCCTTTTTGCAGGCAGCTTTTCCCCCCTTCACCTCAGCTATTTGCTGAGGGTGCTGGGTGCAGGGGGGGGGTCTCTGCTGCCCTGCCTTTGGGTGGGGGGGAGAGCTCCCCTCCCATTTTCTTGCGTGTCTGTTTTGACCCCCTTTTTCTCCACCTCGGCAGGCCTGACCTTCACCTTTCCTGCTGCTACTGTTCTCCCCGAAGAAGAGACGGTAAGGGGGCTGCTTTAAAGCAGCCCCTGGGGTTTCTTTCCCCCCACAGCCTGCCTGGTGCTGGGGAGGGGAGATTAGGGGCCTTTTCTATCAGGGATCCTGGGTGGGGGCTGGTGCAGCTCCTTTGAGGTGCTGAGGGCAGGGGGCGGTTTACTTCCCCATGGTTCATGGGGGCCCAGTACTGGGTGCACTACACCATGCGGGAGGCCCGTTATTTTCCCTGTTGGACAATGGGGGCACGTCCGAAGGAACTGCCCCCTGGCCCGGTTTGGAGAGGCACCCGGGACCCCCAACGCCTGGGAGGGCACCAGCCCTACCATCGCTGGTGGCCCTGATGGTCTGGACCCCGGGGTCACCCCTCCTCCAACCGTGACCATCATCAATCCTGCTCGAGTTCCGCAGGGCCCAGACGAGCATGCGGGTGCTGTTGCTGCCACTGCCAAAAGCGGCAACGCTGGGCCCGCGGAGGAGAGGGCGGCGGGGTCAGTGACGGGACTTGGGCAGGACCAAGGATATGGTGCTTGCTATGGGGATGGGAGCTTGCTATGGGGAGGCACTGAAAGCGTGCTCGGTGTTCCACCCCGCCCACTGAGGGGGAGGACAACCTCCCTGTTACCTATGGGGGTGGACGCTGGAGCCATTCCACCCTCTGAGCCCGCGAACGATTCACAGCACCATGAAGCAGTTGAGGTGACCGTGGCGGTTGCGGGAGAGGTGAACACCTCCCTCTCGGGGTCCCTAAAAGAGGGGGTGTCCATGGAGGATGCTCCACTGTTCCCACCTCCACTGAGGGGGCAGCCGCTGACCTTTCCACCAGCAAAGATCACCACCTGGTGGCGGGCAGTGGGCTCGCCTTCCTCTCTCAGGAGGTGGAGGCTTTGGGGCTGACCCCGGCTTCCTCAGAGGGGAATCATCAGGTCCTGGAGGGACAACAACCATCCTCTCCTTCCCTTTCCGACCCGCTGCTATCCCTTCTCCCTGCCTCTGAGTTGCCCCAGGGTGCGACCATCTGCCCGGCCATTGGCAGCACTTCGGCCACGGAAACCCTTGAGGCTCTCAGCGGGCGGGAGCTCCCATTAATACCCATCACCCCCGGCGCTGAGACCTCTGGTGCTGCACTCTCTGTGGCTGGAGCCCAGCACTGGGGAGACTATTACTACCCCTACTGCTGCCACCGATTTTTTTCTGCCCTGTGAGGCAGCACCGCATCCCGATGCCTCCTTTGCTGGGGCTTCTCGCCCTGCTCCCTTTTCAAACCTCCTCCCAATTGAGCTTCCCACCCCTCTTCCTCCTCCCCCCCCGACCTTGTCTTTTCCCTAATCCCTCAGCTCTTCCTCCCACTACTTCCCTTCCTCGTCTCCCTCCTTTTCCTGATCCCCTCTTTTTCCTGATCTGGGATTTCTTAGAGCTCGGGTGTAGGGATGGTCTGTCATTCGCCCTCCTGTCCTTGGATCAGGAGAAGGCATTTGACCGGATCGACCACGGGTATCTACCTGCGGGCCTTTGGCTTCGGACCCCATTTTGTGGGGTTTCTCCAGGTGCTGTATGCCTCCGCAGAGTGCTTGGTCAAGCTCAACTGGACCCTGACCGCACCGGACAGCTTCGGGCGGGGAGTACATCAAGGTTGTCTGCTGTCAGGCCAGTTGTACACTCTGGCCATAGAGCCCTTCCTCCGTCTCCTTCGCAAGAGGTTGACGGGGTTGGTGCTCCATGAGCCGGAGACAAGGCTGGTCCTGTTGGCGTATGCCAACGACGTGCTCCTCGTGGTCCAGGACCCAGGAGACCTGGCGCGGGTGGAGGCTTGCCAAGCCATCTACTCGGCAGCCTCCTCCGCCTGGGTCAACTGGGTCAAGAGCTCTGGCCTGGTGGTAGGGTCCGGGTGGCAAGCGGGCTCCCTCCCACCCGTGCTTCAGGCCATCAGGTGGAGCGCAGGTCCGCTACTCTATCTCAGCATTTTTCTTTCTGCCACGCATCCCTCTCTGCCAGAGAACTGGCAAGGTTTAGAGACCAGGGTGGTTGAGCGATTGCAGAGATGGACGGGACTGCTCCGGTGCCTCTCCCTGCATGGGAGAGTACTGGTACTCAACCAATTGGTCCTGTCCATGCTCTGGCACTGCCTCAACACCCTGGTCCCACCTCTGGGACTCCTGGCCTGTATCCAGCAGCTCATGCTGCGGTTCATCTGGCCAGGACTGCATTGGGTCTCTGCAGGGGTTCTCCATCTCCCTCTGGAGGAGGAAGGTCAGGGCCTGACGTGTTTGTGCATGCGGGTTCACGTCCTCTGCCTCCGGGCCCTGCAGAAACTCCTATTTGATGCAGGTAGTCCGGCGTGGAGCACGCTTGCGCACGCTTTCCTTGGCCGCCTCCGAGGGCTCCAATATGACCGGCAGCTCTTTTATCTGAGAGGTCTTCCAAGAGACCTCTCTGGGCTGCCAGCCTTCTACCAGGACCTCCTCCGGACCTGGAAGCTGCTTTCAGTGACCAGGTTCTTGGGAGCCAGCGTGGGGGCAGACCTTCTCGCGGAGCCCCTGCTACACAATCTCCATCTACATGTGCAGGCGGCAGAGTCCCCTTTGGTGCACCAGAGGTTGGTCCTGGCAGAAGTCACCAGAGTCGGAGACCTCCTGGACTATGACTGGGGAGACTGGGTGGATCCTCAGGCGCTCGCCCAGCACATGGGGCTCTCCAACCTACGTACTCCCCGGTGCATACTTCTGGAGGTGAAGGATGCTTTGCTGCCCACTGCTCGGGTGTACCTAAGCAGGGTCCTGCGTGAGGGTGCACCCCGCTCACCCCCAGCCCTCCCGATCTCTCCATCAGCCTGCAGCCCTGCATACCTTCCCGACCGCCTCCCCCTCGTCACCTGAGCTGGCTGCATGCGTTGCAGCCAGTCCCCTTCTGAACCATGCCGAAGGGTCAGCTGTACATGCTCATGCTTCACATGCTCCACTTCCCCACCCTCAAGTCCTGCCCAGACACCAAGTGGCAGGACCTCCTACCACAAATAGAGCGGGGAGCCCCGGTGGGCCAGCCTCTATTTGACCTTTGTTCCAAGGCCCACCAGGAACATCGGCTGGAGAATCCTGCACGGTGCGGTGAGCATAGGTGTGTACTTGGCGCAGTTCACCCCCATTCCTAACACTTGCCTATTCTGTAGCATGAGGGAGACCCTGGCATACATCTACCTTGAGTGCGCCAGGTTACAGTCCCTCTTTCAGCGCCTCCCACTTGTTAATTTACACAGGGCCGGATTAAGGCATGGACTAGCCGGGCAGCTGCCCGGGGAACCAACCAATCAGGCGCCACGTGCCCGGCGCCCGGATCGCGGGCTGCAGCAGCTCCCAGTGGCCACTCTGCAGTGGCCGCCCAAGGCGGGGGCTGCGTTAACCTCTGCAGCGCCGGCCAGCAGCGCCCTTTCTCCTATGACCATGGAAACCCTGCACAGCCAGGCTCAGCCCGCCCTGGGAGGCCCGGGGGTGTGTGCCAGCAGTGGTAGCCAGGCTGGGCTGGGCCGGGCACATGCATCCTACCACCGCCAGCTCCATGCGCCCTCTCCCACGCACCGGGCGGGGCCGCACATGCGCCCTCTCCCACGCGCTGGCACAGGGGCAGGGCCACGCATGCGCCTTCCCCCAACCCAGGGTGCAATTAAACTGTCTGCCCAGGGTGCTGGAATGGCTCGGTCCAGCCCTGAATTTACACACACCCCATCTGTGGCCCCACAAAGTCACGGGACTTCCTGGTCAACCTCCTTCTGGTATGGCCAAATTGGCAATCTATAAAACCAGGGAGAAGAGGTTGGCCGGGGGAGGGGCCTGCAACTGTGGGGCCTATTTCCTTTGCTATATCTGCTCACGTATCCGGGCAGAGTTCCAATGGGCAGTGTCTGCTGGCTCTCTCGAGACCTTTGAGGGGCAGCGGGCGCTGTCCGGGGTGCTCTGCTCGGTATCCCCATCTGGTTCCCCTGATTTAGCCCTTTGACCCTCACACCTGTCCCTGTTATTTCATTATTTGTCTCAAGTAATTAGTTGGTTCTTCTGGGCTCTGTGGACCCTCCCCGCAGGCTGGGGGGAGGTCCTTTAGATATGTTAGCCCACCCACCTCCCAGACACCAAATAGCCCCTGCATATCTGCTTTTCATGATGCTTTGGTAGCTCCCTGCTCTCAGGCTGCCACAGGATGTTTATTTAAAAAGGGATAGGAAATAAGATGAAGAATCTTTTCCGGAGGGTCTTATTCCTACTTTGAAGGGCACTTTTTCCGGAGGATCGGGGCCAGTGTAGACGCTCTTTTCCGGCTTTTTTAAAAGCCGGAAAAAAGCGGCGGACATTTTTATTTAAATGCCGCAGGGGATATTTAAATCCCCCGCGGATTTCCCTACGACGACTGGTGAAATTTACATGCCCCTTCCGGAAAAGGGGCCAGTGTAGACGTAGCCCCTGGGTATGTCTACACTACAAAGTTAATTCAAAATAACAGCAGTTATTCCTCCCCCCCCAGTTTTGTTCCATAAACTCAGTTTCTGTTTTTGAACATACGTGTCTTTTATTTGACATCAGGAAGGGGAGCTAGGAAGGGGTAAGTGGAAGGATGTGGCAGGAATGGGGCACGAGCTCCCGGTAGGGAGGACTGGGGAGGCTCTGAGGGCTTATCGGGGTGGACGCTCTCCTGCAGGGTCTCCTGGATCCTGACAGCCGCCCGATGGATCCCCCCAGATGGCAGCCTGCAGCAAGTGCAGCTGGGCTGATGGCAACGACCCCATGAGATGCACCGGCATGCTCAGGAGCAGCTCTGGCTCCATGTGGCCGAGTGCTATGGTGTCCTGAGTGCGGGTACTCAGGGCACTCCAAAACAGGACTGCTTTGCTGTCCCTTATCGAGGTAGGCAAGCGGGGAACCCTGAGAACTGTCTGTCCAGGGTGGGGGTAGGGTCCCTTTAAGCATGGAGCTCAGTTAGCCTCAGGCAGCAGCCCCACACAGTAAGTCCTAACCTGATGCCCTGCCGGCACTGGTTCTGGCCAGCCTTAACTTCGGTTCAGGGTCCAATCAGTGTGGACGCACTATTTCAAAATAGTTTTTGTGTACAGATGCATTATTTTGAATTAGTTTAATTCGAATTAACTATTTTGAATTAAGTTAACTCGAAATAGTGCTGTAGTGTAGACATACCCTAACTGTGTAATTTTTCAGGATCTTCAGGGGGTAGCAGAATTAGTACTGTAATTGTTGGTACTTTGTCTCTGACTCTTGCTTTCTTTCTCTCTGTCTCGCCTTCTCTCCTCTCACTTTTCTCTCCATCTTCTAACTGGGACAGGCCTGAAGTGGAGTCTACTGGTCACATTCTGACTGGGCCAGCTCCTTGACAGCTGTTTCTAATTCTCCTGCAGCCCTTAACCTCTAATTAGCAGGCCTTTTACCGTTTTTGGGCTGCCTTTTCTCCACTCTGTAGCAGCCCTCTGGCCTGACCTTGTCACAGCTTATTTAAATGAGGAAGTAATTTATTCTTTTGTTCTATTACATGCAGAAGAATAGAACATCAGAGACATAAGAACAGCCATACTGGGTCATACCAAAGGCTCATCTAGCCCAGTATCTTGTCTGCCAACAGTGGCCAATGCCAGATGCCCTAGAGGAAGTGAACACAGCGGGTAATCATCACGTAATCCTTCTCCTGTCATCCATTTCCAGACAAACAGAGGCTAGGGACATCGTTCCTACCCATCCTAGCTAATAGCCATTGATTGACCTAACCTTTAACCTTTATCTAGCTCTTTTTTTGAACTCTGTTAAAATCTTAGTCTTCACAACATACTCTGGCAAAGAGTTCCACAGGTTGATTGTGTGCAGAGTGAAGAAAAGCTTTCTTTTGTTTATTTTAAACCTGCTACCTTTTAATTTCATTTGGTGATCCCTAGTTCTTGTATTATGGGAATAAGTAAATAACTTTTCCTTATTCACTTTGTCCACACCAGTCATGATTTTACAGACCTCTATCATATCCCCCCTTAGTCTCCTTTTTTCTAAGCTGAAAAGTCCAAGTCTTTTTAATCTCTCATCATATGGGAGTATTCAAGATGTGGGAGTACTATGGGCTTATACAGAGGCAATAAGATATTTTCTGTCTTATTCTGTATCCCTTTTTAAATTATTCCTAACATTCTGTTTACTTTTTTGACTACTGCTGCACACTGAGTAGATGTTTTCAGAGAACTATTCACAATGATTCCAAGATCTCTCTCTTGAGTAGTTGTAGTTAAATTAATCCCTATCATGTTGTATGTAAAGTTGGGATTATTTTTTCCAATGTGCATTACTTTACATTTATCAACATTAAATTTCATTTGACATTTTGTTGCCCAGTCACTTGGTTTGGTGAGATCTTTTTGAAGCTCTTCTCAGTCTGCTTTGGTCTTAACTAACTTGAGGAGTTTGGTATCATCTGCAAATTTTGCCACCTCACTGTTTACCCCTTTCTCCAGATCATGTATAAATAAGTATTAATAATCTCTCTCCATTTTGAAAATTTACCCTTTATTCGTACTCTTTGTTTCCTGTTTTTTAACCAGTTATCAATCCATGAAAGGACCTTCCCTCTTATTCCATGACAATTTACGAGGCTTGGGTGAGGGACCTTGACAAAGGCTTTCTGGAAATCTAAGTATACGATAGCCACTCAATCCCCCTTGTCCACATGTTGGTTGACCCCTCCCCCAAGAACCCTAGTAGATTAGTAAGTCAGGATTTCCCTTTACAGAAACCATGTTGACTTTTGTCCAGCAAATTATGTTTATCCATGTGTCTGACAATTTTATTATTTAGTATAGAATAAAAATGGGAAAGGAAAGAAACACTGCAATACAGAACACAACTGAAATGGGATACAGGGATCAGGAAAGAAGACCTAAAAATGTGAGTTAAGTTTAATGCCATCCCTAAGAGCATATCTATCCACTCCCTGTTCCAGCCCTTTATATAGTTTCTAATGCTCATAGTGTCATAACCAGCTGGCAAAATAATGACATCTTCACTTTTGCTGATAGCAGCTGATCTTATGCATAAGTAATGTCATGTTTCCTTGTTTGTTTAATCCCTTTGTGAAATATTCATGCCTATGTTTTCACATCAACCCCCTTTTTAACACTTGGTCATAATATATTTATATTTTTACTACATGCTTAACATCAGAGGCCACCAGTTTTTCTGATTCAAATTGCAAGCCTTACGAAAAAGACTTTCTCTTTTCTGACACAAGATTGTTTATCTGACACTCTTTTCAGAGGATTCACTCATCTGTTACTTGCTTTTGGCCTTTTCAGGTTTTTGTATTAATAGAGATAGAAATGTAGCCGTGTTAGTCTGGGGTAGTTGAAGCAAAATGCAGGACAATGTAGCACTTTAAAGACTAACAAGATGGTTTATTAGATGATGAGCTTTTGTGGGCCAGACCCACTTCCTCAGATCAAATAGTGGAAGAAAGTAGTCACAACCATATATACCAAAGGATACAATTAAAAAAATGAACAAATATGAAAAGGACAAATCACATTGCAGAACAGGAGGGGGATGCGGGGGGGGGGGGGGGGAAGGAAGGTAAGTGTCTGTGAATTGATGATATACCTCTATATCATCAATTCACAGACACTTACCTTCCTTCCCCCCCCCCCCCCGCATCCCCGTCCTGTTCTGCAATGTGATTTGTCCTTTTCATATTTGTTCATTTTTTTTAATTGTATCCTTTGGTATATATGGTTGTGACTACTTTCTTCCACTATTTGATCTGAGGAAGTGGGTCTGGCCCACGAAAGCTCATCATCTAATAAACCATCTTGTTAGTCTTTAAAGTGCTACATTGTCCTGCATTTTGTATTAATAGAGTTCTTCTTTGGGTAGTGTCCCCATGAGTGCTCCACTCTAGGGGTGTGTCTAAACTACATGGCTCCATCGACAGAGCCATGTAGATTAGGTTGATCGGCAGAGGGAAATGAAGGCGTGATTTAAATAATCGCGGCTTCATTTTAAATTTAAATGGCTGCCACGCTCTGCCAACAAACAGCTGATGATCAGCTGTTTGTCGGCAGATCGGGGCAGTCTGGATGCGCTGCGGTCGACAAGGAAGCCCTTGTCGACTGGCGCAGGTATGCCTCGTGAAACCAGGTTTACCTGTGCCAGTCGACAAAGACTTCCTTGTCGACCGTGGCGCGTCCAGACTGCCCCGATTTGCTGACAAACAGCTGGTCAGCAGAGTGCGGCAGCCTTTTAAATTTAAATGAAACCGCAATTATTTAAATTGCAGCTTCATTTCCCTCTGCCGATCAGCCTAATCTACATGGCTCTGTCGACAGAGCCATGTAGTTTAGACACAGCTTACGTGTCGGGCTCGTCCCAGCATTGCAAGTCAGAGATTCATCAGCCATGGGTCAGCCGGACCGCGCATGCGCGGTGCATGCCCTTCATGCCATTTCTGAGTCTGCGCACAGTCCAGTTCCTGCCAGTTCCTCCTAACCGTTCACGGTTGCAGGCGGAGTTAACTCCTTCTCCTCAGTCTGACTAGAAATATCTTTAAATCTGTAAATAATTAGTTCAAATTTAGTCTTTAGTCATTCTTTTAGTCGTTACCTTACTGTTACTCTTATAGTTGGTTTAAAAAAATTCTCATTGTTTCTTCTAATTAGCTAATATATAGTACATATAGTGTTAGATTCAAGTTTCATTTTTTAGTTGTTAGTTGAAATGCCGGAATCTCCCAGTTTCAAAAAATGTACCACATGCTGCGACGCAATGCCGGCATTGAGAGCTGTATTAAGTGCCTAGGCGAGGGTCATATCCCTCAGGGTATGTCTACACTACCACCCTAGTTCGAACTAGGGTGGTAATGTAGGCATACCGCACTTGCAAATGAAGCCCGGGATTTGAATTTCCCGGGCTTCATTTGCATAAGCCGGCCAGCGCTATTTTTAAATGCCGGCTTGTTCGAACCCCATGCCGCGCGGCTACATGCGGCACGGGCTAGATAGTGTGGAATGGCTTGCTAGTTCGAACTATCTGTACGCCGCGCGGCACGGGGTTCGAACAAGCCGGCATTTAAAAATGGCGCCGGCCGGCTTATGCAAATGAAGCCCAGGAAATTCAAATCCCGGGCTTCATTTGCAAGTGCGGTATGCCTACATTACCCTCCTAGTTCGAACTAGCGGGGTAGTGTAGACATACCCTCAGAAATGCCTGCACTGTTCAAAACTGATGGTGCATGTGAGACGTGACCACGAAATGCGCTTAAAAATGCTCCTATTCAGTAAGGCACTACAGCCCACTGAGAGTGAGCTCTCAAGACCTCTGGCGCCCCCAGGAAGGACATCAGCAAATGATAAGTCACCCACAGGGCCGGCCTTAGGCCGATTCGACCGATTTGGCCCCGCGCCCCTGAACCTGGAAGTGCCGGCGAGTTACTATTCAGAGCCAGGGGCCCTGCTCCAGCAATATGTGGAGCTGGGTCTCTCCCCCGGCCCTGACCCCCCCGGCCCCCTTGCCCGTCCTCCCACCCTGTCCCCAGAGCGTCCCCCTCGGCCCCATCCCGGCCATGCTGTGCGCAGCTCCCTCTCGCCAGCTGCTGCTGCCATGCACAGTGTTGCAGGTGGATGGGGAGGACGCCCAGGCGTGACGTGACGTCTCGGCCCAGGATTTTAAAACTTCTGGGAGCCACGTTGCGGAGCGTGGCCTGCCTCCAGGTTCGGACTCCAGGGCCTGAGTGCAGACTCTGGCCCCGCAAAGTGGAAGGCAGAAGGTAGTGCAGGGGCTTGGGTGGCAGGGGAGGGGGAGGGGCTTGTGTGAGTGAGGAGGGGAAGGGAGAGGGGCTTGTGCACAGGGGCTGGGGAGGAGCTTGGAGGGAGGGGTGAAGGGGCTTGTGCAGAGGGGTTAGGGGGAGGGAGGGGCTTGTGCGGAGGGGGAAGGGAGCGGCTTGTGCGGAGGGGAAGAGGGGGAAGGGGCTTGTGCAGAGGGGCTGGGGGAGGGAGGGGCTTGTGCAGAGGGGAAGAGGCTGGGGCGGAGGGGGAGGGGAGTGGCTTGTGTGGAGGGGAAGAAGGGGAAGGGGCTTGTGCGGAACGGGAGGGGGCGGGGGAAGGGTTTGGGGGGAGGGGAAGGGGCTTGGGCAGAGGGGGAGGAGGAAGAAAGGGGAAGGCACCAAGAGACAGGGTGGAGGAGAGACAAATGGCAGGGGGCCAAGTGCAGACAATGAGGGAAAGGGCAGGAGGGGAGGTGTCAGTGGGAGGGGGGACAGGGTGATGCTGGGAGAGGAGAGGGGAAGGGCATTGGGGGCTAGAAGGGGAGAGGGAGGTGCTGGGAGAAGGCTTGGAAGAAGGGGTGGGCATGAGAAAGGTGGAGATGGAGCAAGTCATATGTGAGGGCACAGAGGGGCAGGAGGGGAACAGGCAGAGAGTGGTGAGGGGGTGGGCATCAGGAAAAAAGGGGGCAGGGGCAGTAAGGGAAGGGGGAGGCACCAGGAGGGTGCAGAGGTAAGGGAAGGTGCAAGTGCCAGGAGATTCTGGGGTGAAGCAGAAGGGCAGACACCTGCAGGACAGGGACCAGCACCAGAGGAGAGAGGCAGGGCAGGTGTGTAGACTGAGCTGTTGGAAGAGGGATGAGGAGGGGTAGCTCATTTGATCAGAGTGGGGCTACTGGAAAAGTGGGCACAGGGGGGAGTGAAGGGCTGGTGGAGGGGGGCAGGTCGCAGGAGGGCTGAGGGCAGTGAGAAGGGCAGGAGTCAGGACAGCAGAGGAGGGTGAGGAGTTGGGAGGCAGCAGGCACCAGGGAGCTGATGGAGCAAGGGGAGGAGACATGGCAGCAGAGAGAAAAGGTAAAGGTTTGAAAATATTTATTAATAACTTGGTATGCTGCCCATGGCCAGTTTGTCTTTGTCCTGCGGTGCAGTTTGGGTTTATGTCGGGATCAACACATGGCCGGTGAGTGGGAGCCAAAACAAAAAAATAGTCAATGTAATGATCTTCTGTTGATATGCGTTTTAGTAGTTAAATTCTTGGACTGTCATTGCTCATGAAAAGTGCTGTCACATAGGTAGAAATCAGGTAAATATTGCATTTTATTAATATCAGCAGAACTGACTTAAATGGGGCCCGTGTGTTGTGTAGTCTCGTCTTAATCTTTGCATATGCAAGCAAATATATACAAATAGCTTCTCTCACACGTACAGGCATGAATACAACCACACCTAAATTGAGGCCCCCAGCATGTTCTGTAAGTATCAGTGTGGTCGCTGGGGCTTCCAAAGTTGAGTTGCCCTAGCGCATCCCTGACAGGTGTCTGTCTAACCTCATCTTAAATATCTCCAGTGATGGAGATTCTGCAATCTCCCTTGGCAATTTATTCCAATGTTTAATCACCCTGACAGGCAGGAAGTTTTTCCTAATATCCAACCTAAACCTCCCTTGCTGCAATTTAAGCCCATTGCTTCTCATCCTAACCTCAGAGGCCAAGGAGAACAATTTTTCTTCCTCCTCCTCCTTATACTTGAAAACTGCTCTCATGTCCCTTTTCAGTCTTCTCTTTTCCAAGGTAAACAAGGCCAATTCCTTCAGCCTTGCCTCATAGCTCAAGTTCTCTAGACCGTTCATCATTTGTGTCGATCTTCTCTGGACTTTCTCCAGTTTCTCCACGTTTCCTGAAATGTGGCGCCCAGAACTGGACATGATACTCTAGCTGGGGCCGAATGTAGATGGCTCATTCCCTGTCCAGGGGATGTGAGACTGGGCAGGTTAATTTCCAGTCCTCCTGTTTATTCTTTTCCTAAGTCAGGAGGGCACAGTAGTTCTGATGAGGGGCTCTGCAGGAAGGCAGCCCGCACTGCCCCCTGCCTGAAACCTTGTGCAGGTGTTAAAACAGCTGTCCAGCCCACCCTAGAGGTGACTGCATTTCAGCATGCCCGAAGCAACACAGCACCAGCAATGGACAGGAGAATGGCTCCCGGGCATGGCTTGCTCATGACTGCTTCAGTCCTTTTGGATGGGCCTCAGCCTCTTTTCTTCCCCTCTCCCACTTTGCATCAGGGCTGTAGACTCTGGGCGGAGAGGGGTGGAGGCATGCAGAGGTGTCTCCCTGCAGCAGATGTAGACACGTCTCTGTATTAATCATTCTTTCATTTAAGTTTTTAGCTTTGTATTGAGTCCTTTTACATGGAAACTTTGTATTACGTCTTGGTAGAATAGTCCCTAGGACAAGTGAGGCAGAGACTGTCCCTGTGGGGTGAATGAGGTGGGAATGTATAAGGTGGAAGGTGAGCACCTCTGGGCAGTTGCAAAGGTTGGAGAGGGGATGGAAGCCAGATCCAAGATCAATGAGCCCTGGGAAGTGGGCCCATTGAAAAGAGACTGGACCTGTGGATGCCTTGGGGGTCTGCAGCAAGGGCCTGCTTTGGAAAGCCCCCTCTTTGGAGGTGAATGTGGCAGCATTGAGAGACCACCCAGAAGCCGGCAGACCTAACTGCAGATTCGTGGGACGGCTCTCTCAGATCTTGCACATGCATAAGATGATAGACCTGCGGGGGGGGGGGGGCAGTGGCATAGCGAGGGGGACGGAGGGGTCAGTTGCCTCTGGGCACCATGCTAGGGAGGCTCCAGGATGTATATTTCCATATCAACATCTTTGAAGCTCACAAGCACTTCCTGAGATTCGTAGTGGGAAAGAACCACTACCAGTTTGCTGTCCTGCCCTTTGGCCTGTCTACAGCCCCCAGGGTTTTCACCAAGTGCATGTCTGTGGTTGTGGCACACCTGAGGTGTCAGGGTGTACTGTTACCTGTATGACTGGCTTGTCAAGGGCTGGTTGAGATGGAAGTTTCAGTGCAACATGTGTCTCCTTCTGGGCATGTCCCCTCCCCTTTTCCTCCCCCTCTGGTTCCCCCTCTAATTGCTGATAAATTAGAGAAAGTCTCTCCTGGTACCAACTCAAAGGATACCATTCATAGGAGCAGTTCTGGAATCAACCACAATCTCAAGAGAGATTCAAGGCCCTGTCAGCCCTCAGCAGCTCATGGATGCTCCCCTGACCAGAGCATGATTGTGTGTGCATATCCTGGGGCATATGCCCACTTGCACATCAGTAGTACCCCGGCCAGGCTCAGGATGAGGCCCCTTCAACTGTGGCTGGCCTTGGTGTAAGTACCAGTTGTTGTTGTTCGTCCATCGTATTCGAAGAGGACCTTGACATCTAACGGGTTATGGACTGTTCATGGTGTGTCCGCAAATGGCAGATAAGGCCAATACGGGCACGGAATGTTCTACCACATATCGGGCAGACATGTGTGGGCACCACTGTTGCAGCTTTTGCAACTCTGGCTTTACGGAGTGCTCGCTTCTCTTGTGCTATGGTTGTCCTTCTGGCTTCAGATGTTTGACAGCCTTGGTAGATCAGCGTGTGCCATGTTGATCGGTCTTGTGCCAGGGTCTCCCAGGAGGTCGTGTCAATATCCAGGGACTTGAGAGAGGCTTTAAGCGTATCTTTGTATCGCTTCTTTTGTCCCCCGTGTGATCGCTTCCCTTGAAACAGCTCACCATAGAAGAGCTGTTTAGGGATGCGATGAACTGGCATCCTTGCAACATGGCCTGCCCAGCGTGTCTGAGCTTTCATCAGCAGGGTGTAAATTGACGGCAGACCTGCTCTAGAAAGGACTTCTGTGTCTGGCACCTTATCCTGCCACCGGATCCTCAGAAGTCTGCGGAGGCAAATCGTGTGGAAGTGGTTCAGTTGCCTAGCGTGCCTCCTGTATACAGTCCAAGTCTCACTGGCGTACATCAGGGTAGTTAACACTACTGCTCGATAGACTTTAAGCTTTGTAGCAAGGCTTATTCCACGGCGGTTCCACACTTTGGTCAACAGTCTGCCGAATGCAGAGCTTGCCTTGGCGACTCTGCAGTTGACCTCGATGTCAATTGTCACTGAGCGGGAGAGGGTGCTGCCAAGATATGTAAATTGGTCCACTGCTTGCAGCTTTTGTCCCTTCACTGTGATAGTGGGCACTTGATGCTGAGCTTTTGGAGCTGGCTGGTGCATCACTTCGGTTTTCTTTGTGTTGATGAGAAGGCTGAAGTTGTCACATGCTGCTGCAAATTTGTCCATGCTGGCTTGCATTTCCTGCTCTGATCCAGCATTCAGGGCGCAGCCATCAGCAAAAAGGAGATCTCGTAGCACAGTCTCCCTTATCTTGGTGACAGCCTGGAGTCTTCGCAGGTTAAACAGTTTCCCATCGGTCCTGTATCTCAGTCTGATTCCCAAGGAACTGTTCTGAAAGGCGTCTGACAGCATGGCTGAAAACATTATGCTGAACAGGGTCGGTGCCAGCACACACCCTTGCTTGACGCCGTTTGTGACGGGAAAGGCCTCTGAAGCTTCTCCATCATCCAAAACACGAGCCGTCATGCCGTCGTGGAACTGACGTACCATCAAGATGAATCTGTTAGGGCACCCAAACTTCGACATGATGCGCCACAGACCTTCGCGACTGACAGTGTCAAAAGCCTTGGTGAGATCCACGAAGGTGGTGTACAGTTCACGATTCTGCTCTTGACACTTCTCTTGAAGCTGTCGGGCTGCGAAGATCATATCCACCGTGCCACGCTCTTTGCGGAAGCCGCACTGTGTCTCGGGTAACAAACCCTGTTCCAGGTGGTTAATCAGACGATTCAGCAACACTCGTGCAAAGATCTTACCTGCGATGGAAAGCAGTGATATTCCTCTATGATTATCGCAAACTTGTCGATTTCCTTTCCTCTTGTAGAGGTGTACGATAGACGCGTCTTTCAGTTCCTGAGGAATAGATCCTTGATTCCAGAAGGACTGGAACAGCTGAGTGAGTTTGTTGACAAGCACTGCACCACCACCCTTATAGACTTCCGCTGGAATCGCATCAGATCCTGGGGCCTTGCACTGGACAGCTGGCTGATGGCCTGTAAGGTTTCAGTCTCTGATGGTGAGACATCCAGGCTGTGGTTGATATCCGCCTGGGGCATTCTATCAATCGCCTCGTTATTGATGGAAGATGGGCGGTTCAGTACGGATTGGAAGTGCTCAGCCCAACGCTGTAAAATCAGAGCCTTCTCAGTAATGAGAGTTGCACCATCTGAGTCCAGTAGAGGGGAACTCCCTGAGGGCTGAGGTCCATACAAGGATCTAAGGGCTTTGTAGAACCGTTTGGCATCGTTTCTATCAGAAAACTTCTGGATTTCATCTGCTTTGGCACTCAACCAGGAGTCCTGCATCTTACGAAGCTTGCTCTGTACGATCCTGCGAATGTTGTTGAAGGCATTTTTCTTAGCTGTTGACGATGGGTCATTCTGGTGAGCACGGTGAAGGCGATGCTTTTCAGCAAGTATGGCCTTGATCTCTTCATCGTTTTCATCAAACCAGTCCTGCTGTTTCCTGTGTGAGGGTCCAAGAATCTTTAGTGCAGAAGAGTGCACAATATCCCGGAAGCGTTCCCAGTCCTTCTCAGCATTTTCCTCTAATTGCAGCTCTAAAAGTTGGTTGCCAAGATCTTCTGCTAGTAAAGTTGCTGTGTTGGGGTTCCTCAGTCTACTGACATTGATCTTTTTCATCACAGCTTTGTTTCCCTGCGGACGTCTCTTTGGCTTGATGTGAAAGCTTAATTTGGAGATAAGTCTGTGGTCAGTCCAACAGTCAGCACTCGGCATGGCCTTGGTCACCCTTACATCCTGTCTGTCTTTCCTCCGCACAATGACATAATCAATGAGATGCCAGTGCTTAGAGCGTGGGTGCATCCAGGACGTCTTTTTGCGAGTGGGCAGGCGGAAGATGGTATTGGTGATGATCAAATCATGAGCCGCACATGTCTTCAGTAATAGTAGGCCATTGCTGTTACGTTTACTGATTCCATTTTTCCCAATGACGCCATCCCAGGCAGTGTGATCAGATCCTACTCTCGCGTTGAAATCGCCAAGTAGAATCAGCCTGTCAGTGCGCTTCACGGATGAGAGTAGGGCATCGAGATCTTCATAAAACTTGTCCTTTACTTCATCCGGATTCGTCATTGTGGGCGCGTAAGCGCTGATCAGTGTGGCTTGCTTTCCTCTCGGTAGTGGAAGATGCAGTGTCATGAGTCGGTCATTCACGCCCTTGGGAAGACTGGCAAGTTTGCAGACAAGATGATTCTTAACCGCAAAGCCAACTCCAGATTCACGACGTTCGTCACTGCTGCGTCCACGCCAGAAGAATGTGTAACCACCTCCTGTTTCCATGAGCTGACCTTCATTTGCTAGATGAGTTTCACACAGTGCCGCAATATCGATGTTAAATCTTGTGAGCTCTCTGGCGACCAGGGCTGTTCTTCTTTCTGGTCGGTCTGCTGAAGGGTTGTCTTGAAGCGTGCGTACGTTCCATGTGCCAATAGTGAGTGGTGTCACCTTGCATTTTGTTTGAAATTTTATTGTTCGACCGCATGAGATGGGATCCCCTCCAGCCGCGGTAAGCTGGCCAGGGTTCTATGAAGCAAACAATGTTTAGGGCACCTTTTCTAGCCCCTTCCTCTTACTACGGAGGTGAGCAGTGCAATCCTAAAGAGGGCTGCTCAGTCACTCAGGTAGACGCCGAATCCAGCTGTTGCTTCCACCAGCAAGAAGACTACCATTAGACCTGAGCCGCCTGTGTGCAGGTCCGCGGTTACAGCTCCCAGTGTATCCACACCTGCTGCTTCGTCACTCGCCCGTCGCCACAGGACTTAGGAGATGTCGAGATGTCAAGACTTGCGCGTGAATTGGATTAAAGTGAGGGAGAGGTGCGCATAGTCAGCCTCACTCTCTCTTCCCAGATTCCATCTTACTCCAATGGCAGGACTAATGTCGAGACGGTTGGAGATGGGCTGGGCGCAGTGGTTGACCAGGGCATCTTTCATGTCTTGCCGTGCTCTTAGCGTACCACATCGCTTGCAGAAACCACCTTCATGACCGTTGGTCCTATTCTAGTAGGTCTCATCCGCTCGATCCGCCGGAGTCTGTCTTCACATGCTCGGGATAGACAAGTCCCTATCTCACCGAAGGTCGATGACCCGACGGCTACTCTCAACCTGGTTTAGCCAGCCTGTCGAAGCTGTTGCCCGGGGTGTGGCCGCTGCACATGCTACAGCTACTAGGAGCCACAGGTGAGAATTGAGTGACAAGTGGGGACCAAAGGTGGACGAGCTGCCCTAAAAGGACACGACATGCCCGTACATCAGAGGTGCTACCCCTCCCTGAACACCCCATACACCCCAAGTACCAGTAACGCACTCTGGAAAGGGTGGTAACCATCCCACCTTGAATTCTGTTGGCCCTGGCCTGGTGGATGAGCCTGGACCGGGTCATGGTGAGCATCCCATTTCATCCTCAACCGCACCTAAGGGAACAAGTATCTGACGCTTCAGACTATGGTTTGGGGGCCCACATGGGGACCCTTCACATTCAGGGCATGTGGTCCATTCAAGAGAGATTGCTCCACATAAACATAAAGGAGTTCAGAGTGATCAGGAATATGTGTAGGGTGTTTCTCTATTACCTCATGGACAGGGGGGGTGCGCATCCTCACAGACGACACCGCCACCGTATACTACAGAAACAGACAAGGAAGAGTCCTCTCCCCAGAGCTCTGCAAGGAAGCTATGGGGCTTTCGGAGTTTTGTGTCCTGCACAGCATTATGCTAGAAGCCTGTCATCTCCCAGGGGTTTGGAACACTATCACAAATTGTCTCAGCAAGGAGTTCTCCTCTTGCCACGAGCGGGCTCTCTACCCCAAGATGACCACCTCCCTCTTCTGTGACTGGGGCTCTCTCCTACTAGACATCTTCACAATGAGAGACTATGCAAAGTGCAGCTGATTCTGCTCCCAGTTCAGCCTCGAATGGGGCTCTCTTCTGCATGCGTTCCCGTACTGGTGGTTGGAGGGTCTCCTTTATGCCTTCCCTCCATTTCCCTCATCTGGTGACCATTTCCACTTTTCAACTGCCCATGCAAGGTCGTTCTATATTATTCCATGATGTCACCTCCCTGTTCCTGAGGGTCTGGAATGACTCTACCCCCAGACCAGAGACTCTCTCCCACAGTGGGACCTGAACTTGGTCTTGGTGCGACTCCTGGGATCTCTGGTTAAGCCCCGGCCACGTATCCTTTGTCACTACTCTCTTTCAAGGTAGCCTTCCTGATTGCCACCACTTCAGCTAGACAGGGGTCTGATCTCCGAGCCCTAACATCGGAACTGCCATATGCCCAGTTCTTCAAGGATAAGGTCCAGCTGTAGCCTCATCTAGCCTTCCTTCCTAAAGTGGTCTTTGCCTTCTATGTGGACCAGGACATTTCCTGCCAGTCTTCTATCCCAAGCCTCGTGTAACTAATGAGGAGAAGGCCATCCATATGTATGTACTACAAGTTGGCAGGGATCCAACTGCCAGAACTGATCAGGGCCCACTCTACCAGGGCTCAGGCTTCTTCACACACTTAATTGTGCATGTTCCTGATTCTGGATATTTGCCGAGTGATGACGTGGTCCTCGGTGCATACCTTCACATCTCATTATGCCATCACGCAGCAGGCCAGGGATGATGCTGCTTTTAGCAGGGCTGTACAGCAGTCTGCATTTTCATAATGCCTACCCACCTCCACAGACACTGCTTACAGTCACCTATGTTGAATGGACATGAGCAAACACTCGAAAAAGAAGAAAAGATAGTTACCTGTTCTGTAACTGGTGTTTTTCTAGATGTATTGCTCATGTCCTTTCAACCTCCCATCCTCCTCTCCTCTGTTAGAATTCTAGCAAGAAGGAACGGAGGAGGAAGGGGCCAGGTAGTGTCCTATATAGCATGGCATGTGCGCACCACTCCAGGGGGCACTGGGAACACCAGCCCCCAGCTACTCCTTAGGGAAAAATTTCTGGCACTAATGCATGTGGCAGGCACACACAACTATGTTGAATGGATATGAAAAACCCATCTCAAAGAACACTAGTTACAGACAGGTTACTGTCTTTTTTCCCAATCTTTCCTCATATGTCATGTTTTCTAGATTGTTAATCATTTTTGTTGCTCTTTGTACATTTTTCCAATCTGTCCATAATTTTCCTGGGCATAATCAGGCACTCCAACAGGTGGGGCAAAGAGGGCCGTTGTTCTGGGGCCTTTAAATTGCTGCTGGAGTACCTCGCCACATGCTCAGTGAGGCTCTGAAGGGTTGGGGGGCACTGAGTTCTGGGCAGTGTGGAGGGTGTCTGCCCATGTCCTGCCCATTCTGCTCAAGATGCCCCCTTCTAGGAGTGCAGAGCCAGCCCACCACCCACATCTTGCCCAAGGTCCCACAGAGACTGTTGACTTCTCTGAACACAATACTCCAGTTGAAGCCTAATCAGCATTAAGCAAAGTAGAAGAATTACTTCTCGTGTCTTACGTAGAAAACTCCTGCTAATACAGCCCAAATCAATGTTCACTTATTTTGCAACAGTGTTTCTCTGTTGACTTGTATTTAGCATGTGGTTTACTGTGAGCACTGATCTCTTTCTGCAGTACTCCTTTCTAGACCATAATTTCTCATTTTCTATGTGTGAAACTGATTGTTCCTTCCTAAGTGAAGTACTTTGCATTTGTCCTTATTAAATTTTATCCTATTTCCCTCAGACTGTTTCTCCAGTTTGTCAAGAGAATAGTCGAGTACCTTCATGAATTCTTATCACTTACTTTACTATTATATAGTCCCCGGGAGTGGGGCTGGCAGCCAGTGTGCTCCAGTCCCACTCTTGAGGAGCCCCCTGCCACTCTGTGCTACTGCCTTTGATACAGAGGCAGCAGCGTGGGATGCCAGGTGGAAGCTGGTCCACAAGGGAGGCCAGTTTAAAAACCGGCTCCCCTAATGGATCAGCTGCCTGTCTCCCCTAAGGACGGGGTGGCATCAGACCCTGTCCAAATGGATCTGAGCTCCTAGACCCAGTGCAAGCTGGGACTGAGCTGGGCTGCCTGCCCGCCCACCTAGTTCCTAATACACTTTAAATGCAGAGTCGCAGCAGGGGTAGGTCCCAGACCTGTCAGAAGCCAGGACTGATCTCAGCTGCTGGCCAGCCTGCTAAAAAATGTACTGGCGTGGGTGGATGGAATACGTGTAGTCTATAGCAGTGTTTCTCAACCTTTTTTTATAAAGTATCCTTTTTTTAAAAAAAAATATATATATATATATATGTACCCCCCAATACTTACAGATCCACAATTGTTTTTTCTACCATTGCAACACATTTGTTGAAACAACTTAATCATAGCGGGGCAGGCGACGAAATTTTTGGGTGTAAAAAGTACCAAAATAATAAAGCGCTGTAAAATGTAAAACAAATATTCAGTTTTCTCCAAATTTCAGTTGTTGATGTACCCCCCAGGCTTCTCTCGAGTACACCTAAGGGTACTTGTACCACTGGTTGAGAAACACTAGTCCATAGCATCAACCGATAAGCTTTTTGCTTATGGGTTAATTGACTACACTATTACATCCCTACTCTCTATGCCAGTGGTAGAGAACTTTTTTTCTGTCAGGGGCCATCTCTCCACTGAAAAATTAGTTGGAGGCCTCACACAACTCTGTGGGTAGAAGACTCAGGAATTCTCTTAAGCACTGGGATGGGGCCAGAAATGAGGGGTTTAGAGTGCAGAAGGGGTCTCTGGACTGAGGCCAAGAGGTATTGAGTGTGGGAATGGGCTCAGGGTTGGGGTAGGGAGTTGGAGTATGGGAGAGGGTTCTGACCTGGGGCAGGGGATCAGAGTGTAGGTTGGGTGAGGGGTCTAGGAGAGACATAGGGTGTGAGAGGGGTTTCAGGGTGCAGTGTGGGCCCTAGAAGGGAGTTTGTCTGCAGGTTGGTAGTTAATAGCTAGGTGAAAGGGATGAACTTAGAAGAGGAAAACATTATTTTTTTTAGAAGAGGAGACCCAAAGAAGAGGATGTATTGACTTTGATGTCCCCTGAAAATGGTCCCACAAAGCACCATCTAATGCTGGAGGCCCAAGGAGCTATCTGGCTCCTTCTGGTGCTGCCTACATGGCTCACAGAGAGAAGCTGCTAGAGTATTGCACACTTTGTTGTATTACATAGACCAAGCTATAAAACCAACCAGACCACTTAATCCCACTTTGGCTGGCCCCGCACGCTGGTCCTTCCCAGCCCTATTTGGGCCTCTGTTTGCAAATGGAGGCTTGGTCAATTCCCTCTCTAAGATGGGTCCCTCACCCACATTCTGACCTGCTTCCCCACCCCAGGCTAGGCACTTGCTCCCACTACAGGCACTCTGCCGAGCTAGATTCCATATCCCTGATCAGCTTCCATTTGCACCTGAAAATTTGGATAACGTACAGAGTTTGGTCTCAAAGAGAAACAAAGTGTATGATTGTGACAGGGTGAGGTCATAGAAGACCCGTTGGGGGGTGCCTCCCGGAGTGCTGACATGGCCATTCACCTTCCTACTCTCCGGGGTTCCTCATTGCCCGGTCCTGCTGGGCCAGCTCCTTGGTCTCCCCCCAACCAAAGCCCCAAGCTGAGATCCCTGCCCCCACCAAGAAGCAGCACAGACATCAAACCTCTTCAGGTCCAAGGAGAGTGCAGTTTTGGGCCCAGCCTCCTAGGATACCACTCCCCAAATGGTATCAACCCCCCCAGTTAATTACCTGGGTAAGTTTCTCTAGCAATGAAAGGGAGAATGTGCACACTGGTTGTTCCTCCAGGTAACAATTATTTACACTGGGTTTGATAGAAAATAAAAGTGTTTTTTTTAAGTACAAGAAGTAAAACATAAGAACATAAGACTGGCCATACTGGGTCAGACCAAAGGTCCATCTACCCCAGTATCCTGTCTGCCGGCAGTGGCCAGTGCCAGATGCCCTAGAGGCGGAGGACCGAAGACAATGATCAAGCAGTTTGTCTCCTGCCATCCTTCTCCAGCCTTTGACAGACAGAGGCCAGGGGCACCATTCCTTACTGCCTGGCTAACAGCCTTTCATGGACCTAACCTCCATGAATTTATCTAGCTCTTTTTTGAACTCTGATATAGTCCTAGCCTTCACAGCCTCCTCTGGAAAGGTGTTCCACAGATTGACTGTGCACTGTGTGAAGAAGAACTTTCTTTTATTAGGTTTAAACCTGCTACCCATTAATTTCATTTGGTGTCCTCTAGTTCTTATATTATGGGAACAAGTAAAGAACTTTTCTTTATTCACCCTCTCCATGCCACTCATGATTTTATATACCTCTATCATAAGGTAGGATTTAAGTGGTAGTAAGTGAGAACAGGCAGAGCAAAGTAGATTACAAATCAAAAGAAACAAAAAACACTTAGCTAATTCTACACTCAAACTTCAGTACAAACTTTTTGAAACTCACACTAAAACCTCTTTTCCAGCTGTCCCTCCAAACCAGGACTACCTCCTTCCTTCAGATTCAGCCAAGCCAAAAGACCAAGGCCTCTGCTTTCCTATTCTTTTTAAGGAATTGAGGCCACTCCATACCATTCAAAATGATCTGGACAAACTGGAGAAATGGTCTGAGGTAAATAGGATGAACTTTAATAAGGACAAATGCAAAGTGCTCCACTTAGGAAGGAACAATCTGTTTCACACATACAGAATGAGAAGCGACTGTCTAGAAAGGAGTATGGCAGAAAGGGATCTAGGGGTCATAGTAGACCACAAGCTAAATATGAGTCAACAGTGTGATGCTGTTGAAAAAAAGCCAACATGATTCTGGGATGCATTAACAGGAGTGTTGTGAGCAAGACACGAGAAGTCATTCTTCCGCTCTACTCTGCACTGATTAGGCCTCAGTTGGAGTATTGTGTCCAGTTCTGGGCACCACATTTCAGGAAAGACGTATAAAAATCAGAGAAGGTTCAGAGACGAGCAACAAGAATGATTAATGGTCTAGAGCAGTGTTTCTCAACCAGTGGTATGAGCAGGGCTCGACAAACTGCTGAATCTACTCGCCCATGGCGAGTAGATTTCAGCCAGTCGCTCCGAGCGCCCCATTCACTGGCGCTTCGCGCATGCACAGTGCAGGGCTGGCGAGTGGCTCTCGCTGGGGTTTGTCAAGCCCTGGGTATGAGTACCCTTTGGGTACTTGAGAGAAGTCTGGAGGGAGTACGTCAACATAACTGAAATTTGGAGAAAACTGAATTTTTGTTTTAAGTTTTGCAGCACTTTATTATTTTTGTACTTTTTACACCCAAAAATTTTGCCTGCCCAGCTATGATTAAGTTGTTTGAACAAATGTATTACAATGGGAGAAAAAAAAATTGTCTCTCTGAAAACTGTAGGTACTGGGGGTACTTTTTTTTTTAAGGTGGTACTTATAGTTTTTTTTTAAAGGGGCACTTTATAAAAAAAAGGTTGAGAAATACTGGTCTAGAGAACATGACTTATGAAGGAAGACTAAAAGAATTGGACTTGTTTAGTTTGGAAAAGCGATGACAGAGGGGACATGATTGTGGTTCTCAGGTATCTAAAAGGGTGTGTCAAGGAGGAGGAAGAAAAATTGTTCTCCTTGGCCTCTGAGGATAGGACAAGAAGCAATGGGCTTAAACTGCATCAAGGGAGGTTTAGGTTGGACATGAGGAAAAACTTCCTAACTGTCAGCATGGTTAAACACTGGAATAACCTATGGATCTCCATGACTACGTCTACATTGCACCTCTCTTGCACAAAAGCCTGTACAAATGAAGCGCGGATTAGCCTATTGCCATGCTTAATTTGCATAATTAATTAGGGGGTGTTTTTGGGCAAGAGGCGTTTGCACAAAAAGGAGCTGTGTAGATGGCTCCTTTTTGCGCAAAACCCCTTCTTGCGCAAGAGTCGTTCTTCCTGAAAAAATGAGGAACAGCTCTTACGCAAGAGGGGGTCTTTGCACAAAAAGGAGCCGTCTACATGGCTCCTTTTTGTGCAAAAGCCTCTTGCACAAATACGGCTCCTAATTAATTATGCAAATGAAGCATGGCAATATACTACTCCACACTTCATTTACATAGGCTTTTGCACAGGAGAGGTGCAGTGTAGATGTAGCCCATCTCTAGAGATATTTAAGAGCAGGTTAGATAGACATCTATCAGGGATGGTCTAGATGGTACTAGGTCCTGCCATGAGTAGGAATAAGATCCGCCGGAAAAGGGCTTTTTTTCCGGAGGATCGGGGCCAGTGTAGACGTTCTTTTCCGGCTTTTCTAAAAGCCGGAAAAAAACGGCGGACATCTTTATTTAAATGCCGCGGGGGATATTTAAATCCCCCGCGGATTTCCCTATTACGACTTGTGAAATTAACATGCCCCTTCCGGAAAAGGGGCCAATGTAGACGTAGCTGGGTGGGGTCTGTCACAATGATGTGTTGGCTTTAACACAAGAGACCTAAACTATATTTGAGCAAAGATATTGCCACCAATTTCAAGGCTTTCAGGGTGGCCAACCTGAACTGATTGGAGACCGTAGGGCAACTGTTTCAGGAAAAGTCCTTTGCTTAGGGTTGCATTTAAGGATCTTAATTCAGCAAGTGACTGACTGAGCAACTCTGTTGAGACATGATAGACTTTATTTTTCTCTTCGCTATGGTCACAGCCAGTCCTTATACAGGAGGCATGCTCCTACACAGGGCCATGCACAAATGAGCCCTAAGTCACTAAATCTTTATTAGAAAATGGTAATGCTGCTATATCCTGATCAGGTCATTGGGCTGAACAATGCATCAGATGACATTTTCTGTACATGCAGTTATTTCTGTTGTTGCGCTTCTCTTCTAATTTAAGTTTTTGCATTTAAAAAGCAACCTATACCTGGGGTTCCTTGAAGGAAAGCCCAGGAAAAACCCTGGCAGCACATCACTTTATCTGGGTGGCAGGCCCAGTATGGTGTGTGTTCATTGTGGACATTTTAGAAATTTCAAATGGAGGTGCAAAATTCTACGGAAATCTTAGTCATAGCCTAGTGCTCCCCAAGAGGTCTGCTGACTACAGAAGCCAATGGTCTCTGGTGTTTCACACCATCTTCTTCCTGGTATATTTATATGATTGACATATACTGAAATTCCTGGAAGGAAACAAGTTTTGTAATGGGGGGCTATGTCTAGACTACACCGATCTATTGGAAAAAGGCATGCAATATGTACCTTTTTCTGATAGTTTCTTCAGAATAAACTTTTCCGAAATTTGGCCCATCTGGGCCAAATTTTGGAAAAGCCTCCTCTTTCAGAAGAGCCCTTCTTCCTCATGGAAGGAGGAAGACAGGGCTTCCAAAAGAGCGCGTCTGCTCTTCCGCAGAAAAAAGGCGGAAGAGCAGATGCATTCCTTGGACGTGGCAGAGTTTTTCTGGGATACCTCTGGTATCCTGGAAAAACCCCCTTAGTGTAGACATAGCCAGGGGTTGTAATAATATGAGTGGAGAGCATGTGAAAACGCAAATAAGAAAATCGGGTCTGCATGAATAATCGGGTCTGCATGAAAATGTTTTTGACCTGGGTAACTTAGAAGACTAACTGCAAAGCCTCTTTTTATGGTAATATGTTATGATATTTTCATTTTGTTTTCTGTCTCTTGATGACATTTTTGAATCATTAGTCTCTATGACTTATGGAAAGTGTGACAGAAACATTTCCTGTGTCACACTAACTGAAATGCCATGAGAAACCACAGTGCTTATTTCTGGTAGTGACGCAGCAATATGGAAACAAATTTGTTGTGGAAGGTTTTTTTTTAAGAAACAAGCTGTTTACATAAATCTTAATGCAAAGATTTACAGACACATTTAGAAAGTTTTGTCCTTTGTATAGGCATTCAGCATTTGTCTCCATTTTTTCTTATCAGATAAAGATTTTTCATATCATGGCTGCATGAGGGTAGGGGAAAGAAAAAGGAACAGATGCTTGTAACTGTCATTTTAGATGTGCTCACAGGGAAAGTATAAAATCATTCAGGGCACTTAGGAGAATTGAAAGGATTTGAATTTGTTCTCAGATGCACCAGCACTGCCACAGACAAGTAATAACTCAGGACCAAAGTCAGCACTGGTGTCAGTAGATGCAGCTTCCCTGTAAGTGAAGTGGAAGTTGTGTCTGCTTACATCGGAGTTGAACAATACAGGGGTGGGCAATAATTTGTATATAGGGCAGGGTATGCCAAGATTTTGAGAAGTGGTCAAGGGCCACACTTTTCTATGGAGAGGGCGAGGTCTGGAATGAAGGTTGGGTGCAGAGGGGAGCTCAGAGTAGGGGGCTGGGGTTCAGTAGAAGGTGTAGGGTCTGAGAAGGGACTTTGGGTGAAGGAGGGGGTTGTGACCTGGGGCAGAGGGGTGGGGTGCAGGATCCAGGAGGCAGTATGGGTGCAGCTGAGGATTCTGACCTCGGGAAGGGAGCACCAGGGGGTGAAGAGGGCTTGGGTTATGACTTGGGGCAGGAGATTGGGATGCAGCGGGGAGGGGGGGTGCAGCATTTGGGGTTGTGTTATGGCTGCACAAAAAGATTCTGACCTAGGAGAGGAGTGTAGGAAAAGGTGCAGGTCTGGAAGACAGTTGTGATCAAGGGCAAGAGGGGTGCAGAGGGTTTTGGTGGTAACCTTGGACAAGGAGTTGGGGTTGTAAGGGGGTGGGGTGCCAGATGAAGGCTTTCAGAATGGAAGCAACAGCCTAGATCAGCATCTCATATGTGAGTACTTCCTGTCCTTTCCACACTCCTCACAGTTGCACAAACATCTCAAAAGTTCATGGGAGGAGACTCTTTCTTCATTCCTTCTAGAGTGGGGATCCCTCTTTAAAGGATCCTGAGGCAACATTACTCATGTTGCCAGGAAGTTGTGATGGAACAGGCTGCAAGGGACACAGAGACAATATAAGAATGTATTTTGAAGAAGCCTTATTGAAGGTGCAGGAACAAACGATCCCAATGTACAGTAAGAAAAGCAAATATGGTAAGCAACCAGCTTGGCTTAATAGTGAAGTCACTGGCAAGCTTAAATGCAAAAAGGAAGCTTGCAATAGGTGGAAACTTGGACAGATGACTAGGGAGTAGTATCAATATATTGCTCAAGAATGCAGTGGTGTAATCAGGAAGTCCAACGTGCAATTAGAATTGCAGCTAGCAAGAGATGTGAAAGATAACAAGAAAGGTTCTACGGACATGTTAGCAATAAGAGAGTGGTCAGGGAAGATGTGGGACCCTTATTGGATGAGGGAGGTAACTTAGTAACAGATAATATGGGAAAAGCTGAAGTACACAATGCTTTTTTTGCCCGTGTCTTCACAGACAAGACCAGCTCCCAGACTACTGCATTAGGTAACATGGTATGGGAAAAAGGTGGGCAGAAAGAACACGTGGAGAAAAAAGCAGGTTAAGAACTATTCAGAAAAGTTAGACAGACACAAATCAGTGGGACTGGATATAATGCATCTGAGGGTGCTGAGGGAGTTGGCTGATGTGATTGCAGAGCCATTGGCCATTATCTTTGAAAATTTGTGGTGATTGGGGGAGGTCCTGGATGATTGGAAAAAGGCAAACGTAGTGCCCATCTTGGAAAAGGGGAAGAAGGACAATCCAGGGAACTACAGGCCGGTCAGCCTCACCTCAGTCCCTAAAAAAATCATGGAAGGGATCTTCAAGCAATCCATTCTGAAGCACTTAGAAGAGAGAAAAGTGATCAGGAATAGTCAACATGGATTTATCAACAGCAAGTCATGCCTAACAATCTGATTGCCTTCTATGACAAAGTAACTGGCTCTGTGGACATTGGGAAGGTGGTGGATGTAATCTGCCTTGACTTCAGCAAAGCTTTTGATATGGTTTCCCGCAATATTCTTGCCAGCAAGTTAAGGAACTATTGATTGAATAAATGGACTGTAAAATGGATAGATTGTTGGACTCAACGGGTAGTGATCAATGGTTTGATGTCTGGTTGGCGGTCAGTATCAAGCAGAGTGCCTCAAGGATCAGTTCTTGGGCTGGTTTTATTCAACACCTTCAGTAATGACATAGAAGAAGGGATGGATTGCACCCTCAGCAAGTTCACGGATGACACCAATCTAGGGGGAGAGGTAGATATATTGGAGGGCAGGGTCCAGAGTGACCTAGAGAAAGTGGAGGATTGGGCCAAAAGAAATCTGATGAGATTCAACAAGGACAAGTGCAGAGTCCTGCACTTTGGATAGAAGACTCCGAATCATTGTTACAGGCTGAGCACCAACTGGCTAAGTAGCAGTTCATCAGGAAAGTACCTGGGGATTACAATGGATGAGAAGCTGGATATGAGTCAACAGCGGGCCCCTGTAGCCAAGAAGGCTAATGGCATGTTGGGGTGCATTAGGAGGAGCATTTCCAGCAGATCCAGAGAAGTTATTTCCTTTTATTGGGGACTGGCGAGGCCACACCTGGAATATGGCATCCAATTCTGCCCCTCCTCCCCCCAGCCACAATTACAGAAAGGATGTGGATGTATTAGAGAGAGTCCAATGGAGGGCAATAAAAATTATTAGGGGGCTGGAGCACATGACTTAGGAGGAGAGGCTGATGGATTTAGGCTTATTTAGTCTGCAGAAGAAAAGAGTGAGGGGGGATTTGATAGCAGCCTTTAACTACCTGAAGGGGTGTTGACCGCCTCGGGGTGCGATTACCCCCTCCTGCCCGGGAGGGGGGTTCGGCAAACCCCGTCCACGGCCCCCCGGCCCGTTGGTCCCGGGGTTTAGTCTGGATTGGCGGCTTCAGGCGCGATCACCCCGCTCAGCTGAGTCCGGGGGATCTGCGAACCCAGGGGTTGCCTGCCCCTTTGTGCGAGGCTTCTCCCCGTGGTCTCCGCTGTAGGTTCCTGTTCGCCGGCGTTGGAGCGACTTTCAACCCCCCGACGATGGCAGGAGGGGAGAGGGAACCGGGCCCACCCTCTCCACCGGGTCCCAGCCACCGGGCCTCGGCACTGAAGTAGTCCGTCCTCTGCCATAGGGTCCGGGTCCATCAGCAACCTGCCGCCGCGGGCATCTTCAGTCCCCCACCTCCGGGGGTCCCCGTTGGGGATCCGGGCTTCCTGGGGTGGCGTCTCCCCGTGCCCGGCCCCAAACCCTGTGGGAGCTGGCCTCCAAGGTCGCCTCCCCCCCCATGCTGCCGGCGGACCCTTTTCAAATGGCCCGCCGGAGCTGACATACCGCCGGCGCGCCTCCCCTCTGGCATCAGCACACGCGTCCCCGCCTCGTCCGGCTCGGCAATCCCCGTGCCTGCCCTCGGTGGACGCGTGCTGGGAGCCAGACGGGCCGCGGCTCTGTTTCTCAGCTGCGGGGGAAATTCCCACGGACGGTATCCGCCGCGCGCAGGCTTCCCATAGCCGGACGCCGTGGCTGGGGTTACTGCCTCTCCCAGGCCCCCTTCACGCTCTTCCGTGCGGGCCGCTTCCGGCCCGTCACCCCCCCCCCTTAAAGTGGAACCGGGTACTTCTTCCCCGGGCTCATATACCCTCGAGAAGAAGTCGGCGTTCTGGTTTTTGGCCCCGCCCGATACACCACGTCAAACCGATACGGCTGTAATGTCATGTACCACCGCATAAGGCGAGGGTTAGTATTTTTCATAAAGTTGAGCCAGACAAGGGGGACATGGTCGGTAATCAATTTAAATTTATTGCCCCACAGATAGTACCTCTATCGCCCACTTGATGGCCAGGGCTTCTTTTTCGATAGTCGCATAGTTCTTTTCACGTGGCAGGAGTTTTCGGCTTAAGTACAGCACCAGGTGCTCCTCTCCCCTTGTTCCTGCACTAATACTGCTCCTAGACCGCGCTCGGAGGCATCTGCGTACAAGAGAAATGGTTTTTCAAAATCGGGCTGGGCTAGAATTGGGGCTTGGGTCAGCTTCCGCTTTAGCTCCTGGAAGGCCTGCTCGGCCTGGGGGGTCCACTGTACTTTAGTGGGTTTCGTGCTCCTCGTCAACTCAGTGAGAGGTTCTGCAATTGTCGCAAAATTTGGGACAAACCTCCTATAATACCCGACTAGGCCCAGAAATTGGCGGACCTGTCATTTCGTTGTGGGCTTGGGGTAATCCCGCAAGGCTCCTACCTTATCCATTAATGGTTTCAACTTGCTTCCTCCCACTGTGTACCTCAAGTACGACACTTCCTTCTGGGCGATGTGGCATTTTTGGGGGTTGGCCGTCAGGCCCGCTTCCTGCAATGACCGGAGCACTGCCGCCAGCTGGACGAGGTGTTCCTGCCATATTAGGCTATAAATAATATCAGCAATGTACGCAGCGGCATACCGGTTGTAGGGAGCTAATACTTTGTCCATTACCTGTTGGAAGGTGGCCGCTGCTCCGTGTAGCCCAAATGGCATCCTTCGGAATTGGTAGAGCCCAAAGGGTGCCAGTCCAGTACAGATGGAAAGAAACAATCCACATTTTCACACAGATGGTATCAGTGGTTTCTGTAAAAAAAATATCACGTGAATATGCAAAACTATGCTGACAAAACAGTGAAAAGGAGAAGGCTGCTTATCCCTTATGAAGAATATACTCAAAAAATTGATATAGGCATCTACTTTCTCGTTAATTGATTAAAGTGACCCTTTCCACATTTATTACTTCCTTTAGCTATTACTCTTTTTAGCATTTACATTTTAACGTTAGCAAGTCTCCTGAAATATTGTGCACACAATTACTCACCATATTTGGGGGTCAAAGAATGGCAGAGACCTGGGGTATGGGTTTTTTTTCCACCTTCCACCTGCAGCATGGAGCATGGATCACCGGCTAGTTTGAACTAGAGAAAATGGTGGCTTCTCTGTAATCCTGCAGTCTATAGAATCATAGGGTTGGAAAAGCCCTCAGGAGGTCATTGAGTCTAACTCCCTGCTAAAAGCAGGACCAGTCCCAACTAAATCATCCCAGACAAGGCTTTGTCAAGCCGCAACTTAAAAACCTCTAGGGATGGAGATTCCATTACCTCCCTTGGTAACCCATTCCAATGCTTCACCACCCTCCTACTGAAATAGCTTTTCCTAATATTTAACCTAGACCTCCTCTACAGCAACTTGAGACCATTGCTCCTTGTTCTGTCATCTGCCACCACTGAGAATGATAAACAAGATTTGATTATTTAGTATCTCATCCAGGTCTATTACAGGAATAGGTGGATGAGGTTCTGTGGCCTGCAACATGCAGAAGGTCAGACTAGGTAATCTTGATGGTCCTGTCTGACTTTAAAGTCTGAGAGTCTACAACACCAGATAAATGATCTTGGCCAGAGATGAGATTCTGGCAGGATAGAGTCATTGTAAGAGGTAAGGGCAGCTTTTATTAGCTCTCTCTGCAGTGCAGTGGCACAATCCTGAACAGGAGCTTTCCAAATTAATGTCATGCTTTCCAAATTAATGATTTTTTGTATTTGTGCTTGAAAGTATGCAGAACTGCAGACAGCCTTGTTAGACTTCTGATTAACATATATGATGTTACAATTCTGCTTACATTTTGTATGTATTTGGTAAGAAGCCACAAATAAATACGCAAAACTTCTGCTTTTTAGCACATCTATGTTTTGCTTAAGCTATAACAGACCACTCCCAAGTCCTTAAAGTAAGCACAGGGAAGAGTTCCCTCTTGTGGCTTGATAATATTACTACAAATTATATAATTATACTTCCTGGCTTTTGGATCGTAATTTAGGTTCCGCGTTAAGTGATGGACCACATGATGGTATGTTTTATCAGGATGAGTATGGGATGGTAAATAAATAGTGAAGTTGCAAGTGAGTTATATAGGTCATTCCAAAAGAGTGCCAATGATGCCTTTATCACAGCTCATCTTACAGAAAAACTATTTAAAGTATAATTTATTCTATTTATTTAAAATATATTTATTTGAGGTTTCTTTTATATCTTCTTCCTTCTCTCGCTGCTCCCTGCCCCATAGCTCCTCCCAGGTGGAAAGCCAGATGACTTGGTGACCATGGAACAGATAGTTTGAAGATCTGGATCCATGGATACAAGTGGAAAATATGATTAATGGATTTCAAACATCTGCAAAATGACCTACAAAAAGGTTTTCTATATATAGAAATTGAATAACTTTAGAGTTGGGTATCTTAGTACCTCCTAGGGACAGAAATAAATCCCATATAGTCCACTAAGAAGCTGGAATCTGTCCATGTCTCTCCCCCCCCCCCCCCCAGTAGTGTAAAGCTTTGATTTCTAATGTGTAATATATTACACCATAAATCTCCTGGAGATTTTTTTAAAGGCAGTTACTTAAACTTGTTTAGATTTGTGAAAAGTTAAAAATGGAATTGGGGACAGAGAGCAGGTGTGGTGATCAGAGGTGATTGACAAATATTAAGTCATGCCAATTGGAACAGTTAATAGGGGGTGTCAGGGTTGTTCTTCTTCAAGAGATGTCCCCGTGGGTGTTCCACATTAGATCGGTGCGCTGCCACCGAGCCTCAGAGCAGAGATTTTGTAGCAGAGTCCCTGGGGCCGCACGCTATTAGGCTGTAGGCATCGCACATCTGCCAACCTTCCTCCTACTCCTCAGTTCCTTCTCTACAGCTTCCAGCAACAGACAGACTCAGCAGTGCTCCCTAGCTTCTTCGCATCTAGATGACTATACTTCTTGAAACCAGTAAAATTCATTATAGTAGTTAATTAGCTAGTGAGTTTAAATATTTAATTAGTCAATTACTTCGCTAGTTAAAAAAATCTAGATTAGTATAAGGAGTTTTTTCTTTTTCTCCCAGTTAATCCCTTCCTGCAGTCTCTGAGGCTGTGTCTAGACTGCATCCCTTTTCCGTAAAAGGGATGCAAATTAGACACATCGCAATTGCAAATGAAGTGGGGATTTAAATCCCCCCCGCTTCATTTGTATAAACATGGCTGCCACTTTTTTCCGGCTCAGGGCTTTGCCAGAAAAAAGCGCCAGTCTAGATGGGGATCTTTTGGAAAATAAAGCCTTTTCTGAAAGATCCCTTATTCCTCTTAAGGGAGAGTGTCTTCATATGTTTACAAAGCAGGGTAATACATCAAATTAGGTTGTGACAAATTGTCTAAAAGTAAAGTTCAAAAATAGTACTGAAACTGCACACAAAAAAAAGATAAATGACACTAAATACAAAAATAAGTGTATTTAACCAAGTAGGTTCAAAATGAGGCTCTGTGGCAATGCAATAGTAATATAGCTGTATAGGGACAGATTGCTGATTGGGCTCAACATTTTTTTCCTGGTTTTAATGTTGTTTAGGATTTCTAGAGATAATGTCTTTACTGTGCTTTAAAAATGTTTAAATGGAATGTTTAAACTGCTGGTTACAACCTGTTTAGGAAGGAAAGAACGGTTAAAAGATGTAGGAAGGTGGCATTTTACATTAAAGACTCCATTACCTGCTTTAGCATTGTTGCTAATTAAAAAGCCCTCGGGGTGGCAGGGTGGGTTCTAGCAGGAGTCAGGGTACTTACCTGGTGTGCTGGCAGGCAAGATGGCAGAGCCCCAGCCCTGCTGGCAACTCCCTTGGTGGTGCAGCTGCCTCCAGTGAACACTCTGCATATAGTCAAGTATCAGAGGGGTAGCCGTGTTAGTCTGAATCTGCAAAAGCGACGAGGAGTCCTGTGGCACCTTATAGACTAACTGAAGTGTAGGAGCATAAGCTTTCGTGGGCAAAGACCCACTTCGTCAGATGCATGTGGTGAAGTGGGTCTTTGCCCACGAAAGCTTATGCTCCTACACTTCAGTTAGTCTATAAGGTGCCACAGGACTCCTCGTCACTCTGCATATAGTTCTCCCTGATGAGCTCACTGCCCCCTATGGCCACTCTCAGAATCACATCCCTCTGAACTTCAGCCCCTCCCTTGCGTGTTACAGAAAACAGTCCCTTTCCAGGGCCTTCGGTTATCCTGTCATAACCAAATCCTGACCTTGCTTTAAGTTAGGAGAAGAGGAAGTTGCATACCAAATCTGATGGCCCTATCTCTTACTGTTTAGGAGTTCTTGAACTAGATAGATAGATAGATAGATAGATAGATAGATAGATAGATAGATAGATAGATAGATAATTGTCTAACAAAAGGTATGGCACACAACATTAGGTAATATTATTTTGGATCTCATTATTTTGTATAAAGATGAACTGATCACTGGACCGGAAGTTGGTGATTGCCTATGAACCAATGATCATTATGTGATTGCATTTAGTCTGGGCAGAGAACATCCATTACAGACTAACTTCTGTTGGTGAGAGAGAGAAGCTTTTGAGTTATACAGAGCTCAGTCTTAAAGAAGGGCTCTGTGTAACTTGTCTCCTTCCCCAGCAGGAGGCGGTTTAATACATGATATTACCTCACACACCAGGATCTGGTCCAAGAGGTAACTATAACAGGACTGCTTGGAAATAGTGACCATAATATAATATTTAACATTCCTGTGGTGGGAAGAACACCTCAGCATCCCAACACTGTGGCATTTAATTTCAAAAAGGAAAACTGTGCAAAAATGAGGAGGTTAGTTAAACATAAATTAAAAGGTACAGTGACTAAAGTGAAATCCCTGCAAGCTGCATGGACACTTTTCAAAGACACCATAATAAAGGCCCAACTTAAATGTATACCCCAAACTAAAAAACATAGAAGAACTAAAAAAGAGCCACCGTGGCTTAACAACCATGTAAAAGAAGCAGTGAGAGATAAAAAGACATCTTTTAAAAAGTGGAAGTCAAATCCTAGTGAGGTAAATAGAAAGGAGCATAAACACTGCCAAATTAAGTGTAAAAATGTAATGCGAAAAGCCAAAAAGGAGTTTGAAGAACAGCTAGCCAAAAAGTGAAAAGATAATCATAAAATGTTTTTAAATATATCAGAAGCAGGAAGCCTGCTAAACAACCAGTGGGGCCCCTGGACGATCGAGATACAAAAGGAGCACTTAAAGACGATAAAGTCATTGCAGAGAAACTAAATGAATTCTTTGCTTCAATCTTCATGGCTGAGGATGTTAGGGAGATTCCCAAACCTGACCCCTCCTTTGTAGGTGGCAAATCTGAGGACTTGTCAGAGATTGAAGTGTCATTGGAGAAGGTTTTGGAATTAATTGATAAACTTAACAGTAACAAGTCACCAGGACCAGATGGCATTCACCCAAGAGTACTGAAAGAACTCAAATGTGAAATTTGGAACTATTAACTATGGTTTGTAGTCTATCCTTTAAATCAGCTTCTGTGCCCAATGATTGGAAGATAGCTAATGTAATGCCAATATTTAAAAAGGGCTCTAGAGATGATCCCGGCAATTACAGTCTAACGTCAGTACCGGGTAAGTCTGTGCTTCATTAGCATGATATCGCCTGCGTGTTATTCTGCTCAACAGCTGATTTGAAAGTGAAAGTGCGCTCCGGGACATGTTAGTTCGAATCAAACCCCTTGGTTCGAACTAGCATTACTCCCAAAAAATGAGGTGTAACGTTAGTTCGAACCAAGGGGTTTGATTTGAACTAACGCGTCCCAGAGTGCACTTTCACTTTCAAATCAGCCGTTGAGCGGAATAACGTGCGGGTGAGATCATGCTAATGAAGCACAGGATATTTAAATCCCCACTTCATTTCAATTTCGGTTGCCTACATTTGTATCCCTAGCTCAAACTAGGGAGCAAGCGTAGACATACCCATAGGTGACTTGTAGTGGGGCAGACTGGCCGCCCACTGACCCAGAGGTGGAGGAACCCCTCCGGGAGCCATTTTGGGCCCAGCCTAGCCCCTCCCAGTCACCTGACTGGAAGGCAAGGGGCGTGGCTAGGATTATAAGAACTCTGCCAGGGAGCTCAGTCAGGGCCCAGCCTCTGAGGGAGACAGAGGCCTGCCCAGAGCTCCTGGCTGACGAGGCTGAGACCTGGCCTGGGCCTCCCACCGCCACCTTCCCTCTGGCCGCTTGGGGCTCTGCTGGTGCTTGGCAATTCGGAAGACCTGCCTGAGCCAGAGGTCTTCCTCGAGCCCCAATGCTTGCGGGCTCAGGGATGCTGAGGTCTTGCCCGAGCCTGAGGACCTGCTGACTTCTGGCGACCCTGAGAGCTTGCCAGAACTGGGGTACTGGCTTGAACCCCGATACCTGCCTGAACCCTGGGGCCTTGCAAACCAGCTGGAGTCTGCAGAGCTCCAACCCCCTGAGGCCTGGATTGGGCTGTCCAGACCCTACGGGGATGACTCTGCCTTCAACTCCCTGCCTGACCTGCTGGAGACACAGGTACCCGTGAAGGGGGAGATGGGAAGTGGCCCAGGGGGTAGCACGGGCTGATAGCAGCCCTAGGCCAGCAAGTTGTGGGCTGAAGCCCCTACTGAGCCAGTAGCAGCTACACTGCTGCATTCTGGGCCGGGGCAAGTAGGATACCATCTAGGTCAGTGTTTCCCAATTTTATTTAGCCATGGATCCCGTTTCAGAATTTCAAGGAACCCCTAGGTTTGTCAAGCAAAAAAAATAAAAAGGAAGGGAACTCACCAATGCATGAAAATCACATTCTTTCCCCAAGACCCCACCTCTTTGAGGCCCCATCCTCTCTGTTCCCCCCCTCTCCATCACTTGCTATCCCCAGCCTTTATACACTCTCACTGAGTTGAGACAGGAGGTGCAAGCTCTGGGGTGGGAATGAGGGATTTGGATGTGGGAAGGGGTGAGAAGTGCAAGCTCTGGGAGGGAATTTGGATGCAGGAGAAGGGGATGCTGGCTCGGGGAGGGGGCTCCAGGCTAGGGAGTGTTGGGCTCAGGTGCCTGTATCTAAAGTCTGCATCAGTTCCACTGGGACTTCATCATCTCCTGACTGATCATGCTGGGAGCTCTGCTCTGCTCTGCCTCTCTCCAATGTCTCAATCAAACAAAAAAAAAAGTTGTCTAGATCAGGGTGTTCCAACTTTTTTCTCTGAGATCACCCTCAACATGCTATAAAAACTCTAGGGCCCAGCAGGGGTGGGAGGCTTTGGGGCAGGAATCTTGGACATAGGTATAGTTTGACTTCTGTTTTGGAGGGGCAGGGGCCAGAAGGGCTCAGGCCAGCTCCGCTCCGCATGGCAGGATACAGAATTGGAATACTATCTCCACTCCTGACTCACTTGGGAGCCCACTAAGGGTATGTCTACACTACAGCACTAATTCAAACTAACTTAATTTGAATTAGTTAATTCGAACTAAGCTAATTCGAATTAGTGCATCTAGACCTAAAAACTAATTCGAATTAGAGTTTTGCTAATTCGAACTAGCATGTCCACATTGAGTGGACCCTGAACCGAAGTTAAGGCTGGCCAGAACCAGTGCTGGCAGGGCATCAAGTTAGGACTTAGAGTGTGGAGCTGCTGCCTCAAGCTAGCCCAGGGCTGTGCTTAAAGGGACCCAACCCCCACACCAGACAGACAGTTCTCAGGGTCCCCCACTTATTTGTTTAACTCAGTGAGGAACAGCAAAGCAGTCCTGCCTTGGAGTGCCTGCACTCTGTATATCACAGCACTCGGCCATCAGCCCGGCTGCACTTGCCAGAGGCTGCCATCTGGGGGGGTCAATCGGAGGGTTGTCAGAATCTAGAAGGCCCTGAAGGAGAGATTCCACCCCGAGGAGCCCACAGAACCACCCCAGTCCTCCCCATCGGGGGCTTGTGCCCCATTCCTCCCTCACCTCCTTCCACTTACCCTTCCCTAGCCCCCCTTCCTGATGTAAAAAATAAAGGACACGTGTGTTCAAAAATAGAAACTCTCTTTATTTAACAAAACTGGGGGGGGGGGACTGGGAAAAGGAGGTGGGAGAGGGGAAGAAAGAGGGTGGGCGAGGGGAGGGGGAAACCTGGGAGGAGGGAGCTGGAAGGGGGAAGCCAGGAAAAGAAGGAGGAGGGGAAGTATAAAACTATGGTATGCCATATCTCCCGTACTGTGTACAGATATGGTCTCCTCGCCTCAAAAAAAATATTTTAGCCTTGGAAAGGGTTCAGAAAAGGGCACCTACAATGATTAGGGGTTTGGAACAGGTCCCATATGAAGAGAGGCTAAAGAGACTGGGACTTTTCAGCTTAGAAAAGAGGAGACTGAGGGGGGATATGATAGAGGTCTATAAAATCATGAGTGGTGTGAAGTGGGTGAATAAAGAAAAGTTGTTCATTAGTTCCCATAATAGATGGACTAGAGGACACCAAATGAGATGAATGGACAACAGGTTTAAAACTAATAAGCGAAAGTTCTTCTTCACACAGCACATAGTCAACCTGTGGAACAGGAGGCTGTGAAGGCTAGAACTATAATAGAGTTAAAAGAGAAGTTAGATATATTTGTGGAGGTTGGGTCCATGGAGTGCTATTAGCCAGGGGGTAGGAACGGTGTCCCTAGCCTCTGTTTGTGGAAGGCTGGAGATGGATGGCACAAGACAAATTGCTTGTTCATTGTCTTCGGTCCATCCCCTCTGGGGCACCTGGTGCTGGCCGCTGTCGGCAGACAGGCTACTGGGCTAGATGGACCTTTGGTCTGACCCAGTACGGCCGTTCTTATGTTCTTATGTTCTAAGCTCAGGGTCAGGGGGTCTCACTGGACCAACTTGATTTTCATGCAAACCTGCTCCTGGGTTTGCATGTGGCCTTTGGTGGCCAGGGTGGCAGCTATCCTGCCATAGACGGTCGCAGTCCTCCATCTAGTGCAGAGATCATGGACATTGGGGGCCTCCCCCCAAACCTCAATGAAGTCCACGATCTCTGCACTAGACGAGGCAGGCGCCCCCCTTTTGTGCCCCCGGGCAGGCTCCTGGGAGCAGCCAGCCTGGTCCTGGGAAGAGGCGGAGGGCTGGGTGGCAGCGGGTGGCTGGCTCATGCTGTGCCAGGTGCAGGGTCTGCTGGCTGGGTGCTGGCAGGCTTGCAACTGGCACAAGCACTGTAGCCAGACCGTGCCCCTTTAAGGGCTCCGGGGCCGGGAGGGGGGCAGAAAAGTTTCCCTGGTTTGGCCCAGAGTGGCCACCAGGGCAAGCTGGGAAGGGTTAGCCTCCCACTAGTTCGAATTAAGTGGCTACATAGCCCTTAATTCAGAATACTTAATTCGAACTAGGCATTAGTCCTCGTAGAATGAGGTTTACCTAGTTCGAATTAAGCGCTCCGCTAGTTCAAATTAAGTTCCAACTAGCGGTTTGCATGTACAGCCACTATGAAAGTTAATTTGAACTAACTCTGTAGTGTAGACATACCCTCAGCCTGTCTGGATTAGGGTAGATAGAGGATGTTGTGGGTGCATATAGGAGATGGTTGTGAGTGCAGGGAAGAGGGTTTCTAGGGGTTAAGTGCAGGCAGTACTAGTTCAAGGAAGGAGATTACTTGGGTCTGTGTACAGGAAGGGAGTAGCTCAGAGTGCAAGGAGGGCATCATAGGCACAGGAAGTAGGGATGTGGTGGATGCTGCAGTACCCCCAGGTTTTCCACCCAGCTTCTCTGTGCCTAAGGACTGGCCCTGCTGCCAGCTCCACCAGCCCCACGTCCTGGCTTCTGAGCAGCCTCTCCGGGTCCTGCTGGCGTAAGCACTCCTTATGGGCCTGCCACCCGCTCTCCTCCTGTACTCTGCAATCCATGGCCTTTGGGGTGCAGGCCACAACTCAAAGTTGTACTGCTGCTCCAGGTGAGGCCACTAACCCAGGGCTCTGTAGCTACCTCCATCTGCAACTGGGTTGCCAACTCTCCCAGGTTGGATGCCATTAGCAGCAATGGTGTCTGGTCCAGGAAAGTTGGCAACTCTTAAGAGTGATTCCAGCCTAGGACAGTAAGGGGTGCAAAAAAGGTTTGGGAGCTGCAGCTCATCACCCACTTTCTAAAAATAGGGCATAACTCAGAGTGTAAGAGGAGGGTACTAGAGCTGTGTGTTAGGAGGGCTCACCTGCCATCCCTGTTCCCAGAGGGGTCTGCCATTTATGGAGCTGGGTCTCCCTATCTTATTGGCTCTTACCAGCTGCCTCTGCAGGAGCAAAGGGGGGCTGGGAGATGAGCAGCTTCAACCCAGGCCACCAGCTGGAGAGGAGGGAATGCTGATGCTGCCTACTCCATGGAACCAGCCAGAGCAACAGCTGTCCTGCACTGCTCAGTTCTGGCTTCCTGCATCCAACTTTACAGTGTTCCCTCTAAGCTTTGCACTCATGTGGCCACTCAGGAGATTCAAATACCACCCAGCTTATTAGCAGAGAGACCACAGCTAGGTTGTTTCTACTGGTGGTCCACATTCATACATGCCTCAGTGCATATAAAATTATTCTGCACATGGATTAAAAGGGTTAGGGAGGTGTAGAGCTACCTCTGGGACTGCTGGGCTATTGAGCTAATCAATGCCCCCCCCCCCCCCCCCCATGTCCTTAATCCTGCCCATAGGCTCAGCTTTGTGCTCTGTGGGTGGACAGGAGAGGTGCCAGGAAATGGAACATTACCCCTACACCTCCCAGCCTTAGCCCTGCAAGGGATACCAGGGATCCGTGCTTCAGGCCTGTGCCTCCCAACCAAGGATCAGGGCATCATCCACATGCACCCCATGGGGGTGCTAGGGCTCTGGATTTCTGATGCAGGATGCTATGCCCTCCTTGAAAAGGCTTATGGACCCCCAGCTGAGAACTGCTGGTCTAGATTAAATTACTATAATATGATGCACAGCTATTTGAAAGATTACAAAAAGAGTTTCAGAGGAGTAGCCAAGTTAGCCTGTAATTGGAAAAACCTTAAAAAACAATGAATAGCCTGGCAGCACCTTAAAGACTAACAAAACACATAGGTGGTATCACGAGGTTCGTAGGCACAACCCACTTCTCCAAATGAATGGAGTTATGAAAGGTCCAGTTCCAAAATTAATAGGGGGTGGGAGGGAGAAGGAAAAAAAAGTCAGAGTGTTCATGCTACATGAAACTGATAGAGAAGGTGCAAATTGTTCTTAAGTATCCATTGTTTGGGTTTTTTTAAGATGTGGAAGTTAGGGTGCTAGCCAGGTAATGACTTTATCATACCTTTGTGATGGGTCCCAAACTTGTAAATGAAGTTAAGTTCCAAAGCTTCCCTGTTTGTCTTGTGGAATTGGCCTGCTACAACACGGTAATTTTGAGATCCATTGATGTGTGCCTGGGCAGGTTACAATGTTCTCCAACAGGTTTCTGTGTGTTGCCTTTTTGGATAGCTGATTTGTGTCCATTAATTCTTTCCCATATACACTGTCCAGTTTGGCCAATATACATGGCAGGGGGACATTTTTACCAAAAGAGTAGTTATTAATGGTTTGTTATCATACTTGGAGTCTAGTAGGATCCTGCAGAGGTCAGTCTGGGGTCCAGTATTATACAATCTGTTCATTAATAACATGTATAACGGAGTGGAGAATGTGTGTAAAAAATTTGCAGATGACACCAAAGTGGGAAGGTTCGCAAGCTTAAAAGCCTGTGGTAAGGGACCTCATCAAAGGCTTTCTGAAAATCTAAGTATGCTGTATCCATTGGATCACCTTTGTCCACATGCTTGTAGACCCTCTTCCTCAAAGAATTCTAGTAGGTTGGTGAGGCATGGCTTCTCTTAACAAAAATGTTGATTCTTGCCCAACAAAAAATGTTCATCTAGGTGTCAGATAGCTCTGTTCTTTTCCATAGCTTAAACCAGTTTGCCTAATACTGAAGTCAAGATAACTAGCTTGTAATTGCCAGGATCTCCTTCGTAGCGGTTTTTTAAAAATTGGTGTTACCTTAGCTCCAGTCATGTGGTACAGAAGAAGATTTAAATTATAGGTTACAAACCACAGGTAGTAATTCTGGAATTTCACATTTTGAGTTCACTCAGAACTGTTGGGTAAATATCTGGCCCTGGTGACTTAGTACTGTTTAGTTTATCAATTTGTTCCAAAACCTCTTCTATTGACACCAATCTGGGACAGTTCCTTAGATTTGTCACCTAAAAACAAGGGTTTGGATTTAGCAATCTCCCTCACATCCTCAGCCATGAAGATTGCTGTAAAGAATTAATTTTGTTTCGCTTCAATAGCCTTATTGCCCTTGAATGCTTCTTTAGCACCGCGATTGTCTGATGGCACCGCGTGTTGTTTAGCAGGCTTCCTGCTTCTGAAGTACTGACTTTCAGTTAGTAGGGAAAAAATTATAATAAACTAGCAAAAACTCCTGTGTGGCCATTCTTAAATCAGTTTTTAAATGGCTGACATTGTTACAGAACGAAGTTAAATCAATTTAAAATTAACTCAAAATGCACTAGAATTGAAGTGATTTAAGGGTATCCACACGGGGGTATACAGCCACCAAATTGGTTTATAAGCTGGTTTTGGTTAAATCAGTGTAACTCCATGTTTAGACAAGGCCTACAATCAATTTTAAAGGATGCACTAGATCAAAATAGAGTACACAGGATGCCTACTACTGAGTACTATAGAATACTAGAACTGGAAGGGACCTCAGGAGGTTATCAGGTCCATCTTCTGCCCTCACCACAGGACCAAACACCATCTAGAACAGCAGTTCCCAACCTTTTCCAGATGGGGACCCATTTTGACAATGGAGGAAGACTTGGTGACCCAAGACAATTCAAAAACTGGGAGAGGAGGGAGGGCAGAGCCACCTGGGGAGACACTTAGCAACCCTTTTGAAATGTAAGGGTGACCCATAGGTTGGGAAACCCTGATCTAGATCCACCCTGATAGATGTTTATCTAACCTGCTCTTAAATATCTCCAATGATGGAGATTCCACAACCTTCCCTAGACAATTTATTCCAGTGTTTAACCACCCTGACAGGAAGTTTTTCCTAATGTCCAACCTAAATCTCCCTTGCCTTTTGTCCTATAAAATGTTTATATTCTAATGTCTAAAAGCAAAGTCCCAATCAAGCTTAGCATTTGTAGAATCATTAATTGAATTCAACCAAATTCAAATCCACCCTCCCTGCAAGAGACTCCCTCTGTGTCATCTCTGAAGCAGAGCTCTTAGGAATGAGATTGTTAGCAGGAGCTGATTGTTGTTTACGCTGCTGTACATTTTATTTCTGCCTTTCTATGGCGTTCTAATCAAGCTATTTTTGAGCAGGATTGTCTAGCCCATAATCTGCTAAATAAATAATGGATAAAGGAGTTTGCCATTCTTTTAAATCATTAAAGCAAAGGGAAAATAGCCTGCAGCAAAAGAGGGGAGCCTCGAGAGGCGCCAGTGACGTGGTCACGGAAGAAACCCCCTGAAATGGTGTTGGGAAACCTAGATCTTCTGACTAGGCGGCGGCACTGTGGGAAAATGCTCAGACCTGCAGCCGAACAGCTCATGCTCGTGGACAGATTAACAAAACCGTCACAATGGAAATGTGCTGAGTTCCGGAAAACGCCGGGGAGAAAGATGGGAACGGGAGAACCCTGGTGCTTGTCAGATGGGAACGGGAGAGCCCTGGTGCTTGTCAGTTTAGTAGTGAAGGAAGAGTAGGGAGCCTGGGCTCGCCAGTTCGGGACCTGAGGCGGGTGCACGCACTCCCAATCCTACTGGGAGGGGAGTTCTGCGGGCTGCCCCCGCCGGAAGGACGGGCAGAGAACTGCAGTGTTCGCGCCGCTCCAGCCAGGGGCTCTCCAGCTCGCAGTAGACTGCGGGGAAGCACTTGCAGAGGCGGCCGCGCAAGCTCAGTGCAGTCTCACTGCGTCTCAGGCTCCCACTTGGCAACGAGCCCAGAAAACCCCCCAAGCAACCGTGGACCAAACGGGACTTCTAGCTGAAGTCTCGGCGGCGCTGTGCATGGAATCCCCAAGTTGAAGGGTCCGAACCTCTCTCCCTCCGCCGCCGTTCTTGGCGCAAGGGCCAGCAGCACCATAGCTGGCCCGAAGCACCAGGGGCAGCACTGAGCCGCTTATTTAGATGATCTCCTAAGATCCCAGCATTTCGCATCATCAGGAATTTCCCTTCCCTCGACGCTGCAGCCTCTGCAGTGTGTGCGCAGAGAGCGCCCCGCAGTCCTGAGCCCGGCATCATTTCTGCTGGCACTTGAGCGCTACAGCGGAGCGGGCTCAGCACTGGGACACAGGGCAATGCATTCAGCCTCCATTGCTGCCCAGGGCTCCGCAGACTGGACGGGCAGGGAAACCCCCTTGTGCTCGTGGGCAGTGCCTAGGACTTGCCGTCAGAGCCCCAAAGAAAGGCGCAGAGGGTGCCGCCTGGTGTCCTACTCGCGCGAGGGGCAGGGCCTTTACGGGGCAGGGCTCAGACCCCATTGATCTAGCAGGGTAGCGGACGCACCTGCAAGTCCTGCCCTCGGGAACACTTGAGGACCTCCAAGGAGCCTCTCTTCTTGCGGCACAGCCAAGTGCAGTAGGATGCCCCGGGAAACCCAGAGATTCCTCTTTCCTTGGCCAAGCTGCTGGCACGCGGGGCAGCCTGCCAGCGCAAGGAAAACCTCTTCTGCGCTGGGGCTGTTAAATACGCCGCGCAGCTGATTAGCAAGACACTCGCCGCACCTGTCATGTGCAAGAGACGCAGAAGAGTAGCAGGGGGCGCGATTCGGAGCGGGCCGAGAAAACAAGCATCAAATGCTAAACAGCAAAGGAAAGGGGGAGGGGGATTGTTGTTTAACAACAGAAACAAGGAACTGTGGCGAGCCTAAGGCGGAGTAACACAGCGGGCCCTCGGGTTCGCGTCTGACATCTGGCCCAGGCTCCACCTGCCCTGCACTCCCCGCTCTGAACGGGGCTCCCTTAGCAGTTAATCCTGAGGAGATCTGCCAGTGTAGGCGCTGGAACTGGGGCTGCTCCTGCACCCCGTGGCTGGTTTCCATCGGCCACTGAACCAATCTGCACAGTGTTTCTCCGCAACCCCCCTTTCCTCCTGCCAGGCTTCCAGCTCGCTCCAAAGCCATTCTCGGAGCAGACCCAGTGCCCATCTTGCCTGACAAGCTCATCAGCCCAGCAGCAGGCGGCTCTGCAGGGCTGGAAGAAATCTGGAGCTTCTCCCCCTTTCCCCCCTCTGCCTTGTTCCACGCCAGACTCTCAGCCCCCCGCAGCCGGGCTCGCCTCTCTCCACCCCCTTCCGTCGCCGGAATCGCCATATATGGAGCAGGAAGACTCCCGCCGGAACCGGGACTTATAAGGTTGTTTCCTTATATGGACTCTGCGGCCAGGGGCTTCCGGTGGCCTAGGCTGGGGCAGCAGCGGGGACCCGAAGAGGACAGCGGCGGAGGGGGAGGGGGTTCGTGCGCTGCCCCGAACAATCCCAGAGGCAGGGGAGGGGGACGTAGGGCCCAAGGGCGGTCGCGGGGCTCTTGTGCCGGTCTGGGCTGGGCCCCCGCCACCGGCTTCCCCCAGTGCCAGCTGCTGACGCCACGCTGGGTCTTCCAGTCCGGCTCCATATAAGGGTTTCCTGTCCGCCATATATGGCCATGTACGTCATGGCCGGGGCGGCCGCAGCCGGTGGGGACTCGATATATAGAGGCGGCTCTGGGTCGGGCGAGGAGCCGATTGCTTCCAGCGAGTAGAGCCAGGGGGAGCCCCAGGCCGGCCGGGCGGGCCGAGAGCTTCCAGCGGGCAGAGCTAGGGAAGCCCCAGGCGGGCCGAGCGTTTCCAGCGGGCAGAGCCAAGGGAGCCCCGGGCCTCTGGGAAGAAGACCCGCGTCTCTCCAGCCCAGAGCCCGGTGCTTCAGGCTGGCCGGCTGGCCCCTGGTGCACAGCATCCCCGTGTCCCCGGGCAAAGCCCACTGTCCCCATGGCCGCGGCCAAGACTGAGATGCAGCTCCTGCCCCCCCTGCAGATCTCTGACCCCTTCGGCTCCTTCCCACACTCTCCCCCCACCATGGACAGTAACTACCCCAAGCTGGAAGAGATGATGCTGCTTGGCGGCGGGGGCCCTCAGTTCCTCACCTCCAACGGGGCCCCTGAAAGCAGCGGATTCAACCCCCCCGGAGAGCAGCACTTCGAGCACCTCGCTGCAGGTAAGCGACAGTCTCTGCCCACAGGCCGGGAGCGGGTGGGGGTCTGTGGTGGGAAATGTCCCCTTCCTACTCCCTGGCTTTCGGGAGCTCCAGGGCAGCTCGGGCAGGGCAGGGCAGGCACCGTTTGCTCGGGATTCCGCCGGCGCTAGTGATGCGGCAGCCTCGCTGGCTGCGCTAGGGGGATTCTCTCCATGCGTCAGCTGCTCTTCGCTGGGCTTGCAGCTGCTGGAGCGCTGCCAGACAATATGGAGCGATTAATTTTTAATTAAAAGGGGGATGGGGGGGTAGCCCCGCTGGGGCCGGGGCAGGGCTAGGTGGGGAGGGCAGAGTGGAACGGGCTGCAGCGGTTCTTGGAGGTAATTGCTTTGCTTCTCTTTTCAGACACGTTTCCCGATATATCTCTGAATAATGAGAAAAGCCTGGCTGAAACGAGCTACCCCAATCAGACGAGCCGGCTGCCACCTATAACCTACACAGGCCGCTTTTCTCTGGAACCAGCCCCCAACAGCAGCAACACTCTCTGGCCAGAGCCTCTGTTCAGTCTCGTTAGTGGGCTGGTGGGCATGGCTAACCCACCCATCACTTCTACACCTTCTTCATCACCAACATCCTCAACCTCACAGAGCCCGCCCCTGAGCTGCTCTGTCCAGGCCAGTGAGAACAGCCCGATCTATTCAGCAGCACCAACTTTCTCCAATTCTACCTCCGAGATTTTCCCGGAACAGCAAACCCAGTCCTTCCCAAATGCACCCAATACCTCTCTCCAGTACCCTCCCCCAGCTTACCCGGGTGCTAAAACTAGCTTCCAGGTGCCAATGATCCCGGACTATTTATTCCCCCAGCAACAGGGGGAATCTATCAACCTGGTCCCAGCTGATCAGAAACCATTTCCAACACTAGAAACCAGACCTCAGCAGCCCTCTCTCACGCCTCTCTCCACTATCAAAGCTTTTGCTACCCAGACCAGCTCCCAAGATCCTAAGACACTAAACACGACGTATCAGTCCCAACTCATCAAGCCAAGCAGGGTGCGAAAATATCCCAACCGTCCTAGCAAGACCCCTCCTCATGAGAGACCCTACGCATGCCCAGTGGAGTCCTGTGACAGAAGGTTTTCCAGATCTGATGAACTGACCCGACACATTCGGATTCACACAGGACAAAAACCTTTTCAGTGCCGTATTTGCATGAGGAATTTCAGCAGAAGCGATCATTTGACCACTCATATCCGAACACACACTGGGGAGAAGCCATTTGCTTGTGATATTTGTGGTAGAAAGTTTGCCAGGAGTGATGAAAGGAAGAGACACACTAAAATTCACCTGAGACAGAAGGACAAAAAAACAGAAAAGGCAACTCCAGCCTCTCCTGCTCCTCAGATTTCTACCTACTCCTCCCCAATGACAACTTCCTACCCATCTCCAGCCACCACCACTTTCCCATCTCCAGCACCTACATCATATCCCTCCCCAGTGTCCTCTTCCTATCCATCTCCAGCACACAGCACTTTCCCTTCCCCCTCTGTAGCAACTACATATCCTTCTGTTACAGCCACCTTTCAGGCCCAAGTGTCTACCACTTTCCCTTCTCAAGCCATCACCAATTCTTTCAGCTCACAAGGGACTTCAGCACTTTCAGAAATGTCAACTTTTTCTCCAAGGACAATTGAAATTTGTTGAGACTGTAAAGCTAGAAATGTTCAAATAGGTGATTGGTACTATCAGACTGCACTGAGTCTGTCAGTTACTGAAGAACATCATAGGTAGCAAGGCCATCCTAACTTTTCTTTAAATTTCAACTGCCTGAAACAAATGCCATTTAAGTTCTCAACTTCTGTCAAAAGACTTAATTTGCATGGACAGTAGATATAATTTCCCCATAAACATATTTTTTTTAAATTGAACTTTTATTAAATGCATAGACAATGTAAAATGTACATGTGCTATGGAATGGTTTTGCTTTCTTTGGGTACTATAGATGTGAAAATTATTTGCGTACTCATGTTGTATTATTTGAAACAGGCCCATATTTTGTAAATGGTGATTCTATTTTAGTGACTATGCTATAATGAGTTTTAAAGTTTGAGAACAACACTTACTACGTATTCAAGCATGTAAGAGTGATGTTATGTAAATATCAACCAATGAGACACTCATATGGCAAAAGTTTTTAAAGTTACATGTTTTGGTGCCTTTTTGTGAAGCCTTGCTGATGTCATGCACTTGTGTGAATAGATGCTTTGCATCTAGCCTTAAGGTGAAAGGGATTTTATTCAAGGAATGTAAGGGAAACAGACTGGGGGTGGGGGGTGGAGAGGACTTAGAAGGCGCTAGAGGACAGAATGTAAACAGTGCAAAAACAAACCCCTCTTAAAGTCTATTTTTGTTACTGAAATGTAAATTTATATATATATTCAGAAGTTGGAATGTTGTAGTTTACCTACTGAGTAGGCAGCAATTTTATATGTTATGAACATGCAGTTCATTATTTTGTGGTTTATTTTTATTTTGTAACTGTGTGTTGAAACAAAAGTGACTGGTTTAGCTTAAACACATTGAATGCGCTTTACTGCCAATGGGATATTTGGTGTACAATACCTTTTGGAAAAAGTAAATAAAATATCAAAACAATGTACTACCCACTACTTGTCAAATATCTACAGAAGCTTTAAGCCTGGCTGTTCTCTTGGTTGGATCATTTGGGTAATTGTTCTCGCTTTTTCTCTTTCTCTCCCCCCCCCCCCCCCCCCCCCCCCCCCCCTGCTAAATATTGAAGACTCTTCAGTGAAATAAGTGGAAAAACAAGCATCTTGCTTGGATTTATAGCTAGCAGTGAATGGGGCGGGTGTATAGAACACAAGTGAAAAGAGGGAACTCATAAAGAATCTGGGAAGATGAGAAATATAGAAAGGTAATAAAATATATCTAGCATGGGGAAATAGACCGTGACTACAGGTGGAGGTGGATTATAAGTTAAATCAGAGTCAACTGATAGTAGCAAGGTGTTTGAACCATGATACATCATAAATGCTGGTTTTTCAGAAGGCAGAACCCATTCCTCTCTGGGTTTTGATGAAAGTAAACATAGAGCATTCCATGCTGAATGCCTCAATACAGAAAAATATTTTTTAGGTATTCTGGTCACAAAGTCTCTTCTAAAGCCTCTCTGATTGCCTACTCCTTTTCAAGAGTTGTCCTTCCAGGCTTCTCTGACAAACAAAACTGAGACCTGTGAGGCAGCTGGAGTGTGGTCGGCTGTATTGATAGGTAAGGGAGGTGGTGTTGGGAATGCATGAAGTGGGGGGGGGGGGGGGGCGGGACGGTAAGGATGAAGGGAGGATGGTGTTTACCTCCTCTTTTCCCTGGTATTCAGAATTATTGATGCTATAAAGTGGATATTTCTTTGAAAAGCTCCCCATCTGAACACTTGCTTTATATAAAGCAATTCCTCTGTTTGGAGGTGTAAAGCTAAAAGGCCTAGAAAATTTGTCACTCAGCATGACAGCAAATGTCATGGCTGCAAAAGGGCTTGACTGAATGCTGTCTATATTTGCTGTCCAGAATAGCTAAATAAAAAGTTTGGAATCTTATCCCATCCTAAATGTAGGCGAGGAAAATCCTGTTCTTGCAACGATGCTGGAAAAGATTGTCTGGAGAGGCATTGGCGGGCCCCTGGTTAAAAATAAAGATCTTTATTGCCAGAGGTGAAGGAGATAGAAGGTGCCAAAGTCAGCGCAGGCCGGAGTTAGGGTCGGCTCATCAGACGCCGCCCCTGTCCTGCCACGCGGACACCTCAGGGTCCCAGTCCCGGTCCGGCCTGGGCAGGCTCTGCCTGAAGCGCGCTAGGCCGCGGCCGGGCGGAGCGACCCGGGGCGGCGGCTGCTCTGTGCGCCCGGCACGCCAGCAGGCGGGATCGCCGCCATTTGGCCAGGGCCGGCCCCCTCCCCCCGCAGGAACTGCCCGTTCCATATATGGCCCTTCCTGCGCGCCTAATATGGCGCTTCCTAGGCCCATACAAGGCGCTTCCTTCCCGGCAGCCGCGCTCGGCCCCGGAATCCGAGCCCAGGGCGGCTCTCGGCGGAGGATCGGCCTGGGGGCCTGTGAGTTATCCGAACGCAGGATGGTGTCTCCCCAAGCTCAGCTCCCTGCTCTAACGGGGAGGCGCATGGAAGGCAGGGGGCTTGCGGGGGGAGTTAGCCTGAGCTCCCAGAACAGAGGGAGAAGCTGCTCAAAGTGCCAACTAGATTTTTTTCAGGCCAGAATGAACAATCGTGACAATGTTTCTCGCTGTATTTTTGCTTCTATGCAATAAAACTGGAGATGAATCAGCTGGAGCCATTTTTCTTCTAATGTAAGTGGTTTCAAAAGCTTTCAGTGTAACCGACCTCGAATTTGACTGAGGTTTAGGTGGGCTTCCCAGGGTTTTGTTTTGTTAGTAATTGTTCAGAAAGGCCCCAACAACCCTGACAGTTAATAACTGACTCTGTGGTGCTGGCTAGTAGAGATGTCAACCTGTAGATGACTATAGGCTTGGGGTTTATTGGGTAATCCTGTTGACTACATGCAGTCCGGTCCCCACTTGCTGCCTCTGTATTAGAGGCAGCAGTGGTAGGGAGGCGGGAGCCAGTGCCTGGGGATGAGTCAGCGTTAAGCTGACTCCCCACAAGCACCTGATCCAACTACCCTCCCCCTCCGTCTGTGCTGCTGTCTCTAATAGAGAGGCAGCCACACAAAGGGTGAGAGAAGCAGGTGGGAGCTGATACATGCGCGGAGCCAGCTTTTAAGCTGCCTCTCCATGCATGCTGGTTCTGCAGACCTGCCCTCCCTCGTTTCTACCTCCTACAGTGGCAGCACGAGGGGGGAAGCAGCAGCCAGTGCTGAGGGGAGGTGGGCTTAAAAGCTAGCTCCCCCAGCTCTGGCTCCCTGTAGCCGCTCTCCCTCCCCCCCCCCCTTGTGTTTCTGCCTCTTTCCTAGGCAGCAGTGTGTGTGTGGAGGCTGGTGCAAAGCTGCTGGACAGGCTGCTGCTGCTGCAGAACAGCTTCTTTCTGTGGGGAAATTGGAGACCCCCCCTCCCCCCCCCCCAATGGGCTGCTGCCGGAGCAGCCTCTGTCTACGATAGGCCCAGGCTTGCAGCATCACACGAAGCAGCCTCTGTCTGCAGAATCCGCCCCTGTCCCGTGGATGGGGTGGCAGGAGGGAGTTGGTCTGCACAGGGAGCTGGTTTTTAAACTGGCTCCCATGTGCCATCTTGCGCTGCTGGCTCTGATACCGTTGCACCAGATATGGGAAGAAGCCCCGTGTTGTGTTATGTATAGGAAGAAAAGGTTTCATGATATTGCCGACTGAGATGCTTACTGGTTTGTTGTTCACTCTTGTGCTGGGTTAAGGAGCAAGGAAATAGGGGGTCAGCTGTCCAAGCCTCCCCCCGACATGTGATGGACATGGAGAGAGAGCAGCAAGCCTGAAGCTTGATGAGTGCAAAGTAATGGGTGCCAGCTGGAAGCAGAGAAGCCACTGCTATCACTGAGATAAGTATCTGATTTGGTGAGTGCTCTGCTTGGAGCCCGCTTAGCTCCAGGTTGGAACGTCTGGTTAGCTAGGGCTGGGGTTGTAAGCTGAGGTTCCTGACATTCAGCCATGATGTCCTGCTGCATCAGTGATGAGAACCAGAAGGCTGCAGGTGTGTTTGCTCAATCATGTGTGCTGTGTTGACTTGCACAGTTGGTCGAGCAGACTCCGAGAGAGTCCCCCAAAACCACAAATCAGATAAGCAGGGCTCGACAAACAATGTAATCTACTTGCCCTTGGCGAGTAGATTACATCCCGGGAGAGCCAGCTCCGAGCAATCTGTGCATGCGCCGAATGCCGAACCGTGCAGCTGACGAGCGGGGCTTTACACAGCTTGGCGAGCCCTGCAGATAAGGATTGAAGGTGCCTGGCCAGGTTTATTGTTAAGTGAAGTACAGTAATAGTCAGGGCTTGATAACTAATGTAATCTACTCGCCAGTGACAAGTAGATTACAACCCGGAAGAGCCGGCGCAAAGCGCAGAACCACACGGCTGGCGAGCGGGGCTTGCTGCTGCTTGGCAAGCCCTGGTAATAGTTGTCAGTAGGCTCTACTGAACCACCATGCATGTGTACCCTGTGTGACAGGGTGCTATCACAGAAGACCCCTTGAGGGTGCTTCCCAGGGTTCTGACAAGGCCATTGCCACTTGCTTTCCTGCTCTCTGGGGCTTCTTACTGCTCTGTCCTGCTGGGCCAGCTCCCTGGTTTCCCCCAGCCAAGGACCAGAGCTGAGATCACTGTTCCTTATCACCTCCCCTCCCCTTCCTCCCACCCTGAGAAGCAGTACAAACACTGAAACTCTTCAGGTCCAAGGAAAATGCAGTTTTGGGCCCAGCTTCTGGGATACCACTCCCCAAATGGGAACTGAACCCCAAATGAATTATTTATGTAAGCCCCCTTTTGCAATTAAAGGGGGAATGTACACACTGATTGCTCCCCCAGGTAACAGTTATTTACACTGGACTTGATAGTAAATAAAAGTGATTTTCTTAAGGACAAGCGGTAGGATTTAAGAGGTAAGAAGTGAGACAAGGCAGAGCAATGTAGATTATAAACTTAAAATAACAGAAAACACTTAGCTAATTCTAACACTAAAACCTCCGTACAAACTTATTACAAACTCACTCATCTTAAAACTGTTTTTTTTTCCCAGCTGAGCTCCCCGGGCAGCTCCACACCCTGGGGTCTTGGGTTTCTACCTTTGGGTGTGTCCAGCCAGACAAAGAATTGCTAGTTTCCTTTTGTTTCAAAGATCACCACTTTTGCATGGGAAGTTACCTGGCCAGTCCTTACCATTAGTGAGGTTGTGACTTCCTAAGACTAACCATTGCTAAGACTTAAGGAGAAAAGACTATTTATATATGATTGCCCAGACATTGAGGCATACCACCCTTGATAGCTTTGCTTTACACATTTAAAACCATAAAGTATTCCATATGTCTACTTTTGCGCACAAGCATGATACATATACCAAAATAAAATAAACAGATCCATCCAATTATGACATGAAGATTGATAGGTTACATGAAACAATTTTTCCCAAACATCTTTGAGTTATGTATATTTGTATTTATAAGTCCATTTCATAAAGCAAGGGCTGAGGAGTGTGGGGGTGGAATCTGTCACAACTTGTAACAATGGACTCAGCTCAAACTAGAGATGTAATAGTGTAGTGGATTAACCCATAAGCAAAAGATTATAGGTTAATGCTATATACTACACACATTTCCCATTACTACATGCATCTCAGTCTTGGCTCACTCCAGGTCTGGGAGGTCAGCCCCATCCCAGACAGGAGCTGCTGTCACCCCGTTCTGCTGCTTCTGTATCAGACACGGTAGCACAGGGCAACAGGCAGCCAGTCCGTGAGGGGATCTGGTTTTTAAACTGGCTCCCTTTGTGGACCAGCTCCCGCCTGGCACTCAGTGCTGCTGCCTCTGATACAGAAGCAGCAGCGCAGAGTGGCAGGGGATTCCTTGGAAATGGGGCTCAAGTGCACTGGCTGTCAGACTCACCCCCAGGGACCATAGAATAGTTGAGTAACCAATAAGAATTCATGAGATTAATTGACTATTCAGTTAGCCGATATTTAACATCCCTAGCTCAAACAGTGGGAGGTCCCACAAAGACCATCTCTCCATCCCTGCAAGACAGCACTTTATATATAGGTACAAACAAGTTACACATCACTCCTGATGCTGTCAGGGAACCACCTTCTGATGCTACTGAGATACCACACATCACCCTGTACCTTGTGGTTCAATTAGATTATCTCTATCTATCATGCTGTCAGTTTAGACCCTTTTCTGAACCTGGGTGGGGAGTGTGGGTACCAAGGTCTTTTTTAATGAGCGGGTGTTACCATCCTTTTGGAATGTACTTTCAACTTATGCCCAGTACCAATTACTGTTCTACACCAGGGCCTGTTACCAGTTAGCGTTTTACACTCACAGCCCTATTTGTGCCAAGTTCTGTGAGCAGGGGTCTGCCTCTTGCTCACAGCTTAGCTTTATGTTAGCCAAGTGTTGTCCATTGTTATCTAGGCCTCACACCAGGCCTGTGCAGCATGGGCTTTTGTTTCAGGCATAATGCATGGACTGAAGGTGACCCATTGGGCTAAACACTGCTATGTGGCCACCTCACTTAATTGTTCACACATTCATGCCCCATCTATCCCTTAGTCTGCACATTCCCTCCTATGACTGATAAACAGATTTTATTTGCCTATTGTATTTAGTCCCTTAGTGGGCTTGGGAATGTTAGGCCCAGGACCATGACTAAGGAATGTAACTTTATGATTGAGCCTAAGAAGCACTCCTAAATAATATCTACGAATGGATATGGTGTATATATTAGTACAGGCAGTCCCCGGGTTACGTACAAGATAGGGACTGTAGGTTTGTTCTTAAGTTGAATCTGTATGTAAGTCGGAACTGGCGTCCAGATTCAGCCACTGCTGAAACTGACCCAGTTCTGACTTACATACAGATTCAACTTAAGAACCCCAAGCTTCCCCAAGTCAGCTGCTGCTGAAACTGATCAGCAGCTGATTCCAGGAAGCCTGGGGCACAGCAACTCTGCCTCGGGCTTCCTGTAGTCAGCGCTGGTCAGTTTCAGCAGCAGCTGACTTGGGGACGCCTGGGGCAGAGCAGCTGGGGTGCTGCTGGGTTGCTCCAGTAGCACCGCTCCTCGGAGCTACTGGACCAACCCAGCAGCATCCCAGCTGCTCTGCCCCAGGCGTCCTGATTCAGCCACTGCTGAAACTGACCAGCAGCGGCTGAATCAGGACTTGGGGCAGAGCAGCTGGGGTGCTGCCGGGTTGGTCCAGTAGTGCCCAGAGGGCGCTGCAGGACCAATCGGCAGCGCCCCAGCTGCTCTGCTCCAGGGTCCAAAACAAAAGCCTGGTCTACTGGGGGGGGGGGACACTAGCCGCGCCCCCTCTCCCCCAGCAGACCAGGGATACGGGAGCAGAGCCGCAGCGGCAGCGGGGTGCCGCGCCTCTGAGGCTTTGCTCTGGCAAAGCCTCAGAGGCGGGGGACCCCCGCGGCTGTGGCTTCAGTCCCGGTGCCTGTGGTCTGTTGGGGACGGTCCCCAGCAGACCACAGGCACCGCGACTGAAGCGACAGCAGCGGCGGTTCCCCGCGCTTCTGAGGCTTTGCTCTGGCAAAGCCTCAGAAGCGCGGGAACCCGCCCGGTGCCCCTGGTCTGCTGGAGATGGTCTCCAGCAGACCAGGGGCACCGGAGCAGCTTACGAACGGGGCTTTCTCGCCCCAGAGCTCACAGGTAGCAATCCGCTACCTCGACCTCCGGGGCGAGAGCCCTGTTCGTAAGTGCGGATCCGACATAAGTCGGATCCGCGTAAGTCGGGGACTGCCTGTAATGTATATGGTCATATCATCTAGTCTGTGTTTGTACATACGACATGACCTTATAACAATTTATTTTCCTTCTTGGTATTGTGATTTGGCCCTTGTGGTATTGCAGATAACAACACATTCCTATTAGGGTGATTATAGTTATTCCCTGTATCACTATTGGGCTGAGTGTTTTGAAATACTGGGATAGGAATTGTTACAGTGTGTCCCACAAGATTCTGTATATAAAAAGTAACACACATTTGGAGTATTAATATTACAAATGAGGTCGTGATATATAATTGTCTCGTAATTACTACTCAGTACTGTCCATTAATGTTATGGGTTACCCTTACTGCTGGTTGTCACCCTCTGGGATATGCTTTGCTGGGCAGGAAACAGGAAGAATCTACACAGAAAAAGAGCTGTTTGCACCTTCATTGAATGTTAGGTTGATAATGTCCCAATGATCCCTCATCTCGATTGAAGCCATCAGTGCGATGTCTTGTCCTGTGGCTGTCTTGTCACAAACCAATTCTACAAGTCAAATACAGGCAGTCCCCGGGTTACGTACAAGATAGGGACTGTAGGTTTGTTCTTAAGTTGAATCTGTATGTAAGTCGGAACTGGCATCCAGATTCAGCCGCTGCTGAAACTGACCAGCGGCTGACTACAGGAAGCCCGAGGCAGAGTTGCTCTGCCCCAGGCTTCCTGGAATCAGCCGCTGATCAGTTTCAACAGGCTGAATCTGGACACCAGTTCTTACATACAGATTCAACTTAAGAACCCCAGGCGTCCCCAAGTCAGCTGCTGCTGAAAATGATCAGCGGCTGATTCCAGGAAGCCCGGGGCAGAGCAACTCTGCCTCGGGCTTCCTGTAGTCAGTGCTGGTCAGTTTCAGCAGCGGCTGACTTGGGGACGCCTGGGGCAGAGCAGCTTGGGTGCTGCTGGGTTGCTCCAGTAGCACCGCTCCTCGGCGCTGCTGGACCAACCCAGCAGCCCCCAAGCTGCTCTGTCCCAGGCATCCTGATTCAGCCGCTGCTGAAACTGACCAGCAGCGGCTGAATCAGGACGCCTGGGGCAGAGCAGCTGGGGTGCTGCCGGGACCAACCAGCAGCGCCCCAGCTGCTGTACCACAGGTGTCCGGAGCAAAGCCGCGGAGCACGGGGGCAGCGGGACAGCCCAGACACGCTGCGGCTGTCCTGCTGCCCGCATGTTCCACAGCTTTGCTCCCCGTCTCCCTGGTCTTCTGGTCTCCAGCAGACCAGGGAGACGGGGAGCAAAGCGGAGCAAAGCCGCGGAGCATGCCGGCAGCGGGACAGCCGCGGCGCGTCTGGGCTGTCCCGCTGCCCCCGTGCTCCGCGGCTTTGCTCTGCTTTGCTCCCCGTCTCCCTGGTCTGTTGGTCTCCAGCGGAAACGGGGAGCAAAGCCACGGAACACGCCGGCAGCGGGACAGCCGCGGCGCGTCTGGGCTGTCCGCTGCACGCGTGCTCCCCAGCTTTGCTCCCTGTTTCCCTGGTCTGGGGAGACGTGGAGCACGCGGGCAGCGGACAGCCCAGACGCGCCGCGGCTGTCCCGCTGCCGGCGTCCTCAGAGGCTTTGCTTCCCGTCTCCCTGGTCTGCTTGTCTTCAGCAGACCAGGGAGACTGGCAGCAAACCCCGTTCGTAACTGCGGATCCGAAATAAGTCGGATCCGCGTAACTCAGGGACTGCCTGTACACAGAGAGGTGTTCGAATTACAATTCATTCTCGCTCCATCCTCCTTGGAACTTCCCTTCAGGAAGTTAAAGGCTGCTATCAAATCCCCCCTCACTCTTCTCTTCTGCAGACTAAATAAGCCTAAATCCGTCAGCCTCTCCTCATAGGTCATGTGCTCCAGCCACCTAATTATTTTGATTGCCCCCTGCTGGATCCTCTCCAGTGCGTACACATCCCTTCTACAGTGGGGGGCCTGGAACTGGATGCAATACTGCAGATGTGGACTCACCAATGCCAAATAAAGGGGAATAATAACTTCTCTAGATTTGCTAGAAATGCTCCTCTTAATGCACCCCGATACGCCATTAGATTTCTTGGCTACAAGGGCACACTGTTGACTCATATCCAGCTTCTCATCCACTGTAATCCTCAGGTCCTTTTCTGCTGAACTGCTACTTACCCAGTCGGTCCCCAGCCTGTAGTGCTTGGGATTCTTCCATCCCAAGTGCAGGACTCTGCTCTTGTCCTTGTTGAACTTCATCAGATTTTTTTTTGGTCCAATCCTCCAATTTGTCTAGGTCACTCTGGACCCTATCTCTGCCCTCCAGCGTATCTACCTCTCCCCTAGCTTAGTGTCATCCACAAACTTGCTGAGGGTGCAATCCATCCCCTCATCCAGATCATAAATAAAGATGTTGAACAAAACCGACCCTAGAACCGATCCTTTGGGCACTCTGCTTGAAACCGACTGCCAGCCAGACAGAGCTGTTGATTGCTACCCATTGAGCCCAACAATCTAGCCAGCTTTCTATCCATCTTACAGTCCATTTATCCAATCCATACTTCCTTAACTTGCTGGCAGGAATGCTGTGGGAGACCATATCAAAAGCTTTTCTAAAGTCAAGGTATTTCACATCTGTTGACTTCCTCATGTCCGCAGAGCCAGTTACCTCAATATAGAAGCTAATCAGGTTGGTCAGGCATGACTTGCCCTTGATGAATCCATGTTGACTATTCCTGCTCACGTTCCCCTCTTCCAAGTGCTTCACAATGGATTCTTTGAGGATCCCCTCCATGGGTTTTCCAGGGACTGAGATGAGGCTGACCGGTCTAGAGGTCTCTGGATTGTCCTCCTTCCCTTTTTTTTAAAGATGGGCACTACATTTGCCTTTTTCCAATCACCTGGGACCTCTCCTCGATCTCCACGTGTTTTCAAAGATAATGGCCAAAGACTGCAGTGATATCTGCCAACTCCGTCAGAACTCTTGGATGCATTAAATCCGGGCCCATGAATTTGTGTAAGTCTAGCTTTTCTAAATAGTTATTTACCTGTTTGTCCTCCACTGAGGACTGCCCACCTCCTTCCCAAACTGCATTGCCTAGTGCGGTAGTCTGGAGCTCTCCTTTTCTGTGAAGACAGAGGCAAAAAAAGCTTTGAGTACTTCAGCTTTTCCCACATACCTCCCTCATCCCACCAAGTCTCTGTTGTTCCAATCACCTCATAGCTCTTTGACTGTGCCAGGGCTTCTAATTCTACTTGTTTGTTTCCCAGCCTTCTTGCATTCATGTACAGACACCTTAGGTAACTCGCAGATCGCCCTACTTTCTCCATATGAGTCATTTGTTGCTCCTTCTTCCTTGTATTTCTTCCCAACCCAAAAAAGGCTCCCCACCACTTCCATAAATAAAGAAATCATTGAAACCTTGTGTGTTGGACATAACTTTCAAGTAGGAATAAGAGATCCTCTGGAAAAGGGTTTATTTTCCGGAGAATCACGTCTAGACTGGCGCTTTTCTCTGGCTTATCCCCAAGCCGGAAAAAAGCGGCAGCCATGTTAATGCAAATACCGCGGGGGATATTTAAATCCCCCACGGATTTTGCTATTCCAAAGTGTCTAATCTGCATCCCTTTTCCGGAAAAGGGGTGCAGGGTAGACACAGCCTCTGAGTATTTTTAGGGAGGGGAGAAAGGGATTTTCTAGCTCGTGGCTTTCTGTCATGTTAGATCGCAATTCCTACAGTGGACAGCTCACTGGCTTACCAGATCAGAGGTTGGGGTCACCAATGCAGTAGATCAGAATTTACTGTTGCAGTATCCTGACAGGTCTCCTGCTCAGTCAGTGATGATAACCAGAAGGCTGCATGTGTGTGCTCCGTTATGTGTGCTGCTTTGACTTGCAGAGTTAGTCAACACAACAGACTCTGAGAGCCCCAAAGACCACAAATCAGACAAGCATCGAAGGCACTCGGCCAAGTTTATCGTTAAGCAAAGTACAGTAATAGTTGTCAGTAGACTTTACTGAACCACTATGCATATGTACCTTGTAACAATGGACACAGCTAAATCAGTGGAAGGTCCCACTGCCCCCTCAGCCGGACAAAGACCATCGGGTGCAAACAAGTTACACATCACTCCTGATCTGTCAGGTTGCCAATCTCTGATGTTGTCAGGTTACTACCCTCTAACGCTACTTAAGATACCACCCACCACCCTGTACCTTGTGGTTCGATTAGGACATCTCTATCCATCATGCTGTCAGGTTAGACCCTTTCCAGAACCTGGGTTAGTATCTGTGGGGAGTGTGGGTACTAGGCTTTTTAAGGAGATGGCATTACCATATGCTTTCAACTTATGACCAGTACTAATTACTGTTCTCCATCTGGGCCTAATACCAATTAGTGTTTTGCACTGTCAGCCCTATTTATGCCAAGTACTGTGAGCAGGGGCCTGCCTCTTGCTCACAGCTTAGCTTTGCTTTATATTACCCAAGTGTTGTCAATTGTAAGCTAGGCCTCAGGCCTCCAATCGTGCCTGTGCTACATGGGCTTTTGTTTCAGGTGCTAACCTTAGTACAGTACTCTGCACTCACTGTAGGCTTCTTCACAAGACATCTGCTTTGTGTTGAAGAGTGGGGTGTTGTGGAATTGAGTCTGAGGGAAGAGACAATAGTTTCCTACGTGAAGTGACTGTTTAGCATGTAAGGTCCACAGGCTCCTTCCTAGTTTTATTCCTACAACATGAATGGGAGACGGGGTGATGGAAGGTAGAGCCACATAGTGCATTAGATTCAGAAAGAAGAGGATATGCGACATTGCTGACTGAGATGATAATGGGTTTCTTGTACATTCTTGGTCTGGATTAAGCAGCAAGGGAATAGAGGGTCAGCTATCCGAACCTCCCCCCAACATGTGATGGAAATGGAGAGAGAGCAGTAAGCTCGAGACATAATCGATGCGAGATAAGAGGCGTCCAGCTGGAAGCGGAGCAGCCAACACTCTCTCTGAGAGAAGTGTCTGGTTTGATGAGGGCTCAGTTCATAACCCTCTTAGCTCCCGGAAGGGATATCCAGGTAGCTAGGACTGGCCTTTCAAATGGAGGTTCACAATGAGCAGCCGTGTTCATAAGGGAGGCAAGGTCCCCATTTTCAGGGCCTGCTCATTGGTCTGGGCAGACCCAGAATGTCCACCTCAGCAGAGAGTTGGATCCAGGAGGGTGACTTCAGGTGGTTTGTTGCTTGCCTTCCTCCCATGTGTCAATTTCTCTCCCTCTCTTTCTCTCATGTGTTGGCCAACACTGTCTCTTTGTCCTTGTCTCGGTTTGTGTCATCTTCTGCAGATGTCTTGCAGGCGTTGTAAGTGTGCATCCCCGCAGGCTTGATCTTGGGAGCCTTGGGGATGTAAGAATGGATTTAGATTTTGCAGAGCTCTGTCACTGTTGACTTTTGGCCCCTGTTCATTGAAGGTTTATGCTGGGCTTTTTCTGGTGCGTTTGCAAAGGAGTCATCCAAGCCGTGGCCATAGGAGAAGCTGGCAGTTGTGGACCCAAGAGACCTGTGTACCCTTCTAAGGTGATGTAAAAATCCCGAGCTTTATACCTGCCACGTAACTCCCTGTAAGAGATCAGTTTTTAGAATTGTCATCTGTGCTCGCTGTAGGGTTCTTCACAGGCTAATTGCTTTGTGTATAAGCATGGGGCTCTGTGAAATTGCATCTAGAGAAGGGAAGTAGTGTGCTGTTAAGAGTGAGGATTTTCCAGTTGTAGGTTTGCAGCAGTATTGGGAGACAGGGTGCCGGTGGCGGAGTCCCGTGGCATGTTAGCATCTCATTCGGCAATGTTGTGTGACGTCTTTTTGTATCTAATAGATTTGTTGCTCCCTCTTGTGTTAGATTTCATAGCAAGGGAAAAGAAGGGAAAACCGTCAGAATCCTCCTGAGATGGAAAGAGCTCGAGATTTGCAAACCCACGAGCATGATCGATGGGAGGCAAGAGGCTTCCAGCTGGTAGCGGAGCAGCCACCCTTATGTCTGAGATAAGTGTCTGGTTTGGTGAGGCTCCACTCACAGCTCTCTTCGTTTCAGATAGGAACGGCCGGGTAGATAGGTCTGGCTTGGTAAGCAGAGGTTCTTGACTTTGATCCTTTTTCACAAGGGAGGCAAGGTCCTCGTTTTCAGGGATTGCTTGTTTGTCTGCGTAGCCTTAGAGTGACCTCCTCAGCAGAGTTGCATCCAGGAGGGTGTGGTATGTTGCTTGCCTTCCTCCCACGTGTTTATTTTTTTTACTCTGTTTCTCTCGTGTTTTGGCCAACTAACTCTATGTCAAAGCGACAAGGAGTCCTGTAGCACCTCAGGGTATGTCTACACTACAGCACTAATTCGAACTAACTTAATTCAAATTAGTTAATTCGAACTAAGCTAATTCGAACTAGTGTATCTAGACCTAAAAACTAGTTTGAATTAGCATTTTGCTAATTCGAACTAGCATGTCCACATTGAATGGACCCTGAACAGAGGTTAAGGCTGGCCGGAAGCAGTGCCGGCAGGGCATCAGATTAGGACTTAAAGTGTGGAGCTGCTGTCTCAGGCTAGCCGAGGGCTGTGCTTAAAGGGACCCGACCCCCACCCCAGACAGACAGTTCTCAGGGGTTCCCCACTCGCTTGTCTAACGCAAAGCAGTCCTGGCTTGGAGTGCCCTGAATGCCCACACTCAGCACATCACAGCACTCGGCCATCAGCACTTGCCGCAGGCTGCCATCGGAGGGGGGGGGGGGGTCAATCGGGAAGCTACAGGAGAGCTTCCACCCCAAGGAGCCCGCAGAGCCACCCCAGTCCTCCCCATCAGGGGCTCGTACCCCATTCCTCCCTCACCTCCTTCCACTTACTCCTCCCTAGCCCCCCTTCCTGATGTACAAAATAAAGGACACGTGTGTTCAAAAATAGAAACTCTCTTTATTGAACAAATCGGGGAGACTGGGAAAAGGAGTTGGGAGAGGGGAAGAGAGAGGGTGGGAGAGGGGAGGAGGAAACCTGGGAGGAGGGAGCTGGAAGGGGGAAGCCAGGGGAAGAAGGAGGAGGGGAAGTATCAAACTATGGTACGCCATATCTTCAGTACTGTGTACAGATGTGATCTCCTCACCCCAGAAAAGATATTTTGGCCTTGGAAAAGGTTCAGAAAAGGGCAACTAAAATGATCAGGGGGTTGGAACAGGTCCCATATGAAGAGAAGCTAAAGAAACTGGGACTTTTCACCTTAGAAAAGAGGAGACTGAGGGGGGATATGATAGAGATCTATAAAAGCATGAGTGGTGAGGGTGCATAAAGAAAAGTTCTTCATTAGTTCCCATAATAGCAGGACTAGAGGACACCAAATGAAATGAATGGGTAGCAGGCTTCAAACTAATAACAGAAAGTTCTTCTTCACAAAGCAAATAGTCAACCTGTGGAACGCCTTGCTGCAGGAGGCTGTGAAGGCTAGAACTAGAACAGAGTTTAAAGAGAAGTTAGATAAAGTCATGGAGGTTGGGTCCATGGAGTGCTATTAGCCAGGGGGTAGAAATGGTGTCCCTGGCCTCTGTTTGTGGAAGGCTGGAGATGGATGGCACGAGACAAATGGCTTGGTCATTGTCTTCAGTCCATCCCCTCCAGGGTACCTACTGTTGGCCACTGTCGGCAGACAGGCTACTGGGCTAGATGGACCTTTGGTCTGACCCAGTACGGCCATTCTTATGTTTTTATGTTCTAAGCTCAGGGTCGAGGTCTCACTGGACCACCTTGATTTTCATGCAAACCTGCTCCTGGGTGGCCAGGCTGGCAGCTATCCTGCCCTAGACGGCCACTTTCCTGTGCCTAGTGCAGAGGTCATGGATGTTGGAGGCTTCCCCCCAAACCTCGATGAGGTCCATGATGTCTGCACTAGACCAGGCGGGCGCCCGCCTCTTGCGGCCCTGGGCAGGCTCCTGGGAGCCGCCAGCCTGGTCCTGGGAAGAGGCGGAGGGCTGGGTGGCAGCGGGTGGCTGGCTCGTGCCATGCCAGGTGCAGGGTCTGCTGGCTGGGTGCTGGCAGGCTTGCACCTGTCACGGGCACCGTAGCCAGACCATGCCCCTTTAAGGGCTTCGGGGCCGGGAGGGGGGCAGACGAGTTTCTCTGATGGTGCCCAGAGTGGCCACCAGGGCAAGCTGGGCAGGGCTAGCCTCCCACTAGTTCGAATTAAGTGGCTACACAGCCCTTAATTCGAACTACTTAATTTGAACTAGGCGTTAGTCCTCATAGAATGAGGTTTACCTAGTTCGAATTAAACGCTCCGCTAGTTTGAATTAAGTTCGAACTAGTGGTTTGCCTGTGTAGCGCCTATGAAAGTTAATTCGAACTAACGGCTGTTAGTTCGAATTAACTTTGTAGTGTAGACATACCCTTATAGACTAACAGATGTATTGGAGCATAAGCTTTCATGGGCAAAGACCCACTTCGTCAGATGCATGTAGTGGAAATTTCCAGAGGCAGGTATAAATATGTAGGCAAGAATCAGGCTGGAGATGACAAGGAAAATTCAGTCAGGGAGGATGAGGCCCACTTCTAGCAGCTGATCTGGAGGTGTGAACACCAAGAGAAGAGAAACTGCTGTTGTAATTGGCTAGCCATTCATAGTCTTTGTTTAATCCTGAGCTGATGGTGTCAAATTTGCAGATGAACTGCAGCTCAGCAGTTTCTCTCTGAAGTCTGGTCCTGAAGTTTTTTTGCTTCAATCTCCCTGGACACACAATAGCAGATTTAAAGGTAGCCTTCCTGCAGCAAAAAAAACCTCTGGAAATTTCCACTACATGCATCTGACGAAGTGGGTCTTTGCCCACGAAAGCTTATGCTCCAATACATCTGTTAGTCTATAAGGTGCTACAGGACTCCTTGTCACTTTTGCAGATCCAGACTAACACGGCTACCCCTCTGATACTTAACTCTGTGACATGGTTTCTGTCATGTCCTCCTGCAAATGTCTTTCAGGCATTCTTGATGTGCATCCCCACAAGCTAGATCTTGGGAACCTTCAGGAAGTAGGAACGGATGCAAATTGTGTAGGTATGTGTCCTTGAGAGCAGCGCTGTGTCACCATTGCATCTGTGTCTGTCTGTTTCAACCAGCAGTGGTGATCTTGCTTATAAGTGTTTTCTCATTCCCTTTTTATTTCTCAGTGTGATTGTTTAGATGAATGAATGGCCATCCTGTGGCAGAGAGCAATGAGGGAGCAGTAGGGATGGAATCCATTAGCCCATCAGTAGGGATGGAATCCAGATAGAGATATGTGCATAGTAATTGCAAATGGAAAATTGGAGTCCTTCCTCATTCTTGACTTTAAACAAATATTCTTCCATTGACTCACCTCAACTCTGTGTTCTGGTGGAGTCCTGGAGTTTATAGTAGTCAGCCGTCAATCTGCAGATCTTCACTAGATCTGCCAAATCAGCCCCTCATGGATTGATTGCTGCAGCTTTGATCCACTGATAGTGGAGATTCAGCCTTTGCCTTTCATCTTGGTCCATTCCTTTTGGTGAATCCAAGACAGGAGTCTGCTCTGTAAAGAAACATAACTGAAACTCCAAGATACAGAAATTCTGTAACTTGCCTGACTACTCCCTGAATCTAGTCTAACATCTTAAAAGTTATTTCCCATCTTATTTAATACAGGAATAATAAGCAAATAATGTGCATGTCTGTTTTATGTTCTTAATGAACTGCCATTTTCTGTGTGCTGTCTTTATTAATAAAGTTTATAAAAACAAAACCCAGTTTGTGTAATTTCTGACAGCGGGAGGGGAGCAAGAGGTTGTGCATATGTTCTTGCACATTGAGGGAATGGGCAAATTAATGAGCTTGCATTGTAGTGATTTCTCTACAGCATCAGACAAGATTTTTTTGGGTGTTCTTTCCAGAGGGTAACTGCACTTGAGCACTGGGCAATTTTCCTAGCTAACCCTTACCATACAGAGCTGTTTGCAGAGTCTGTGTTTTTACTCCTGGTGTATCCCTGCCTGTGTGTGCTTCCAGAGGCCAGAGAGCGTAAGTCAGAAAACAGGGAAAGGTAGCCCAGGCTAGTGGAGCAAGTAGGCTCAGTGAAATCCTGGTTCATTAGGTGGCATGCCAGAAGGCGGATCAAACCTGTCACAAGTTGGACCCCTGAGAAAAGGCCTCTCCGTGTAACTGAGTAAGCTTGGAGGAGTCCTTTGTGCCCCCTTGAAATTTCAGGTGCTACAGAGTCCTTCTGAAGTTCGGTAACTTTTAGGATTGAGCATCTCTTCTTATAGTCAAGTTATTCTTCATGATGTCTTCCTTTTACAACAATGGATAAGTTTCCCTGGTCAGTCCACTCTACAGAATGTGGCCTGCTTTAGAGAGGTCATCCAGGACTACTTTGACCCTGCTCACATATTCTTGGTATTAGTCTCCACTCACCAGGTTGAACCACCTAGGGTATGTGGATTATCCAGGGATCTGCACTGCTGTAGGCTTGGCTCCTGGTTCCGAGGCCATTCTAGTTACTGCTCCCAGAGGGCTCTGCTGGCCCCAGAAAACCACCTGGTTGGCTCTTGCATTCTGTAGGTTGTTGAAGGGTGGCAGGGAACTGAGGAGCAGTCACAGTTCTACAACTGCAATCAGCACAACGACAATATGGGAGAACAATGTGGTTGCCTGCATCACCTAGCCCACGCAGCAGCTGTCCTACCCTGTCTGACTCTGACTTCTGGCTTCTGACCTGGGGAAAGGCCAGAGCCCCCAAGAAGGCAGGATTTACACTGTACTAAGGAAGCCTCACAGAGAAAGTCAGGAAGTCATGATGTTTGTGTGGAAATGCCGCTGCCACAATTTTTGTCTACTCCACCTCAGTGTACCCCTCCATGAGGAAGGGACTAATGCATTCCCTAAGAGCCTTGGCAATGTCACAGTGCCTCTAGGGCAGATGGACTCTGATTTTGTTGGAACAGCAGCAACTCTCCTTCCCGTTAGGGCATGGGTTCCCAAACTGGGGAGCATGCCCCCCCTGGGGGGGGCATGAAGAAATTCCAGGGAGGGCGTGAGGCAACCCAGCCTCCTCCCCCCCATCAAATTTTGCTTCCCTGTTCTGTTCCTCCCCCCCCCCCCCCACTCTCTCAACAAGTTTTGCTGCTATTTGGAAGGGGGGGCGTCAGAGTTTTTCAAAAATCAAAAAGGGGAGGCATGATATCAAAAGTTTGGGAACCACTGTGTTAGGGTAATACACAATCTGCATTTTACCCAGACTAGCCAGCGAGTGTCATTGCAGCACTGTCAGAAATACAGCCATAGTGTGAATGTACACTGTGATTGTTTTGTAACTGAAACACTTAGATTTAATGTGCATTCCTTGCACTGGCCACCGGGTGTCACTGCTGCTCCATGGAGGAATTGATGTGTGCATTCACTGGACTAGCTACTGTGGCTCGCTGTTCCTTCAGTATGGAAATACTTCATGCACTACTGAATGTTGCAACACAGTTTCACTCTTGTCCCGTGAGGCAACTGCTGTGTGCATTGCCCCGAGTGGCCACCAGTGTCACTGTTCCATTAGTGAATGGTGCATTCATTGCTAGGAGTGGCCACTAAGTATCACTGTTGCTGCATCAGAACATAGTAAATGCATTAGCCCAAGTAGACAGTCATGTCACTTCTGTTTCATTGCCTATAAGGTGCCACCGGACTTCTTCTTTTTTAGGGATGTTAGATAGCAGGTAATTGAATACATATGTAACTGCAACTGTTAGCAGTTACACAACTATTCAATAGTCCCTTAGGGCAGGGTGGCAGCCAGTGTGCTCCTGCTCCATTCCAGGGAGCCCTCTGGTCATTCTGTGCTGCTGCCTCCCTGGGGGGTGGTAGGTGGGGGTTGGTCCACAAGTGCAGCTAGTTTCAAAACCAGCTTCCTATGTAGACAAGCTGCTTGTAGCCCCACATGGCTGCCTCTGTTACAAAGGCAACAGTGCAGGAGGGCAGCAGCTCCTGTTTACCAGGCATCCAAACTCCTGGCAGACAGATGCTGCTTGCCAGATAGCCTCTGCCTACAGAGAACTCGGCCCCCCTGTGGACAGGACCTGCTGCCGCAACCTAACCCTAACCCTAACCCTGTCCGCACAAAGCTCCGACTCCATAGAATGCAGAGCAGCTTCCCCTCACTCTCCTGCCTCTGATACAGGCAGCAGCGTGGGAAGACAGGCAGTTGTGCAAAGCCAGCGCCAGCGCCTGCCTACCTGTCTTGCCTCTAGAGGAGGCAGCAAGGGGATTGACAGGTGGGTCCATTAAACTAGCACACAAAGTCTTAATACATAGCGGCTCCCGCATGCCCCCTCCTGCCGTACTGCTTCCTCTGTATCAAAGGCAGCAGCAGAGAGGTGGGGGAGCAGGCCGATCCAATGGTTGTTGGGACCTTCTGACGAATCATGGGTAGTGTGAATGGTTGGCATGAGTGAATTAACAGTAAGTGAGCAGAAGAGAGGCCGTATTAAGGTTCGAGTCAGTGCTTGCAGAGGAATCCGTGCGGGGCCATGGACAGAGAAGAAACCATCCGACATTGATTTGAGCACCCTGAAGGAGATTCTCGGGACACATGACGACTCCTAAAACATAGAATTCCTGCAGCCACAGATCTTAGCGAGTGAGAGCTCACACTGGGCTTTTTCTGCCGTGCTTGCCGATGGTAGGAGGCTGCGGTGCGTTATAGGGGAGGAGGAGAAGAAGCGATGCCGCATCCTTGTCGGCTCTGCAGGGTAATTGAAACGCTAAGTTGTTTGTTTGTTTTTCCCCCTTTAGTGGGTTCGGTAGCAAGCAAGAGGAAGTCAAGCGTCCCGGTGTCCTCCCGTCTGGAGATGGAACGAAAACGAGAACCGCGAGCTCAGGCGCTTGCTCGAAGCGAGGCGAGAACCGTCCAGCTGGGAGCGGAGCAGCCGTCGCGGTCACGGAGATAAGTGTCGGGTCTGGAAATCTCTCGGCTTACGGCCCACTGAGTCCTAGCAAGGGAAGTCACGTTTGCTTAGCCTTAGACAGCGAGTCTGAACGGAGGTTCCCGAGGTGTTGCCTTGGTTTTGGGAGAAACGGGGCTCCCGTCGGTCAGGGGTGTTGGTTTCTCTGGAACACGGTGTCCTCTCTGCAGACGCTTGGCTCGAGGAGGAAGACGCGAGGTGGTAAGGTTTCTGGCTGCCTCTCCTGTGTTTCTCTCTCATCGCTCTCTCGTATTGGCCAATACGTTCTGTCTGTCTGTTCCTGTCTGTGTCTTTGTCCTTGCTCTGCTTCTGCCTTGTCCTTCTACAGGAGATTTGCAGGCCTTCCAGGTGAGCATCTCCACGGGTTACGGGCTCAGGAGCCAATGGGAATTAGGCAGGTGCACAAGTTAGAGCAAGGGAGAGGAGCGGTGTGTCACGGGGGACTGACCCAGTGTTCTTGGAGTGGGCCCCATACAGAGGGAAGAGGGGGAAAGGGCTAAAGGATAGAATTCCCGCAACCACGGATCTGAGTGAGAGCTCACTCTGGGCTTTTTCTGCCGCGCTTGCAGAGGAATCGATGCGGGGCCGTGGCCAGAGAAGAAACCGTCCGAGATGGACTTGAGCTGCCTGGACGTGATTCTCGGGACACACAAAGGGTCCTCTGCGTTCGGCCTTCCCGTGGCTCTGTGTGAGTATGAGGTGCGTGCTTTGAACTCTTCAACCATCCTGGCTGTAGGTTTCTTCTGAGGCAGAGAGCTTCCTGCTGGGGCACGGAGCCTGGTGTCTTGGGGACTGGCGAAGGGGCAGGAGTGGTTTGAACGGAGTATGGATACAGATTCCAGGGCTCCTTTCTCTCCGTGTTCCCGCAGTGGCTGCGGGATGGGAGTGGCTGCGGTGCGTTCTAGGGGAGGAGAAGAAGCGATGCGGCTTCCTCGTAGGCTCTGCCTGGTGACTGAGACGCTAAGTTGTTTGTTTTTCCCCCTTTAGTGGGTTCGGTAGCAAGCGATAAGAAGTCTACTCTCCCGGTGTCCTCCCTTCTGGGGATGGAACGGAAACGAGAACAGCCAGCTCGGGAGCTTGATCGAAGCGAGACCCGTCCGTCTGGCAGCGGAGCAGCCATCGCTGACACGGAGATAAGTGTCGGGTCTGGAAATCTCTCGCCTTACGGCCCACTCGGGTCTAGGAAGGGAAGTCACGTTTGCTTAGACAGCGAGTCCGAGCGGAGGTTTCCGAGGTGCTTCCTAGGTAGTGGGAGAAACAGGGCTCCCGTTTGTCAGGGGTGCTGGTTTCTTTGGAACACGGTGTCCTTCTCAGCAGATGCTTGGCTCGAGGAGGAAGACGCAAGGTGGTAAGGTTTCTGGCTGCCACTCATGTGTTTCTCTCTTGTTGCTCTCTCGTATTGGCCAATACGTTCTGTCTGTCTGTTCCTGTCTGTGTCTTTGTCCTTGCTCTGCTTTTGCGGTGTCTTTGTACAGCACACTTGCAGGCATTCCAGGTGAGCATCTTCAAGGGTTAAGGGCTCAGGAGCCAACGGGAATTCTGCAGGTACGCCAGTCGCGCAAGGGAGAGCGGTGGTGCATCATGGCTGACTGACTCAGTGTTCTTGTAGAGGGCCCTATACAGAGGCGGGGGGTGGGAAGAGGGAAGGGCTAAAGGATAGAATTCCCACAGCCACAGACCTTAGTGAGTGAGAGGTCTCTTCAGTCACGCCGCTCTCGGGTCTCGTTGCAGGGAGGGATTCTGGCGCCGCTCTCGGGTCGTGCAGCTTGGGGGTGTCTCTAGCGCCGCTCTCGGGTCTCGCTGCTGGGGGGGGGGGCTCTGGGGCCACTCTCAGGTCGTGCTGCTGGGAGGGAGTCTGGCGCCTCTCTCAGGTTGTGCTGCTGGGGGGGTCTCTGGTGCCGCTCTCGGGTCATGCTGCTGGGCGCTGTCTCTGGCGCCTCGCTGGGGTGATGCTGCTGGGGATGACTCTGGCACCTCTATCGGGTCCTGCTGCTGGGGGGGGGTCTCTGGCTCCGCTCTCCGGTCATGCTGCTGTGGGGGTCTCTGGTACCGCTCTCGGGTCGCGCTGTTGGGGGGGGGGGTCTCTGGTACCGCTCTCGGGTCACGCTGCTGGGGGGGGGTCTCCGGCGTCGCTCTCGAGTCGCGCTGCTGGGGGGGGTCTCTGGTACCGCTCTCGGGTCGCGCTGTTGCGGGGGGGGGGTCTCTGGTGCCGCTCTCCGGTAGTGGTGCTGGGGGTGGGGTCTCTGTCTCCACTCTCGGATCGCGCTGCTGGGGGTGGTCTCTGGAGCCTCTCTCCGGTCGCGCTGCAGAGGGGCGGTGTCACTGGCCCCGCTATCAGGAGATGCTGCTGCGGGGGGTCTCTGGCCCCTCTCTCGGGTTTTGCTGCTGGGTGGGTGTCTGGGCCGCTCTCGGGTCGTGCAGCTTGGGGGTGTCTCTAGCGCCGCTCTCGGGTCTCGCGGCTGGGAGGGAGGGGTCTCTGGGGCCGCTCTCGGGTCGCGCTGCTGGGGGGGGTGGTCTCTGGGGCCGCTCTCGGGTGATGATGCTCGGGGAGGTCTCTGGCGCCGCTCTCCGGTAGCGGTGCTGGGGGTGGGGTTTCTGTCTCCACTCTCGGGTAATGCTTCTGGGAGGGTCTCCGGCGCCACTCTCGGGTCGCGCTCCTTGGGGGTGGGGTCTCTGTTGCCACTTTCAGCTCAGGCTGCTGGGGGGGTCTCTAGCGCCGCTCTCGGGTCTCGCTGCTGGGGGGGTCTCTAGCGCCGCTCTCGGGTCTCGCTGCTGGGGGGGGTCTCTGGCGCCGCTTTCGGGTGATGCTGCTGGGCGGGGTCTCTAGCGTCGCTCTCCAGTCGCGCTGCTGGAGGGGGTCTCTGGCTCTGGTCTCGGATCGCGTTGCTGGGGGGGGTCTCTGGTGCTGCTCGCCGGTCTCCTATCTGGGGGGGTCTCTGGCGCCACTCTCGGGTGATGCTGCTGGGGGGGGGCGGTATCTGTCGGCTCTCCGGTCGCACTATTGGGGGGGGTCTCTGGCACCGTTTTCGGGTCACTCTGCTGGGGGAGGTCTCTGGCTTCGCTCTTGGGTCACGCTGCTGGGGGGGGTCTCTGGTGCTGCTCTCTGGTCGCGCTGCTGGGGGGGGGTCTCTGGCGCCGCTTTCAGGTGATGCTGTTGGGGGTGGGGCGGTATCTGTCGCCGCTCTCCGGTTGCCCAGCTGGGGGTGTCTGTGGTGTGGGTCTCTGGTCACGCTGCTGGGGGGGGGGTTCTGGCGCCACTCTCGGGTGATGCTGCTGGGGGGGGCGGTATCTGTCGGCTCTCCGGTCGCACTATTGGGGGGGGTCTCTGGCACCGTTTTCGGGTCACTCTCCTGGGGGAGGTCTCTGGCTTCGCTCTTGGGTCACGCTGCTGGGGGGGGTCTCTGGTGCTGCTCTCTGGTCGCGCTGCTGGGGGGGGTCTCTGGTGCCGCTCTCCGGTCTCCTATCTGGGGGGGGTCTCTGGCGCCGCTCTCCGGTGATGCTGTTGGGGGGGGGCGGTATCTGTCGCCGCTCTCCGGTTGCCCAGCTGGGGGTGTCTCTGGCGTCGCTCTCTGGTCACGCTGCTGGGGGGGTGTGTTCTGGCGCCACTCTCGGGTGATGCTCCTGGGTGGTCGGTATCTGTCGGCTCTCCGGTCGCACTATTGGGGGGGGTCTCTGGCTCCCCTCTCAGGTCGTGCTGCTGGGGAGGGGGGAGATCTCTGTCGCCATTCTCCGGTGATGCTGCTGGGGGGGGTCTCTGGCTCTGCTCTCGGATCGCGTTGCTTGGGGGGGGTCTCTGGTGCCACTCTCCGGTCTCCTATCTGGGGGTGGTCTCTGGCGCCGCTCTCGGGTGATGCTGTTGGGGGGGGCGGTATCTGTCACCGCTCTCCGGTTGCCCAGCTGGGGGTGTCTCTGGCGTCGCTCTCTGGTCGCGCTGCTGGGGGGGGTTCTGGCGCCACTCTCGGGTGATGCTCCTGGGGGCGTGTCTGTGGTGCCGCTCTCGGGTCTTGCTGCTGCGGGGGGGTCTCTGGCACCGTTTTCGGGTCACGCTGCTGGGGGGGGTCTCTGGTGCTGCTCTCTGGTCGCGCTGCTGGGGGGGGTCTCTGGTGCTGCTCTTGGGTCTTGCTGCCAGGGGGGTTCTTTCGCGCTGCTCTCGGGTTTTGCTGCTGGGGGGGTCTCTTGCTTCGCTCTCGGGTCATGCTGCTGGGGGGTCTCTGGCGCTGCTCTCGGGTTGTTCTGATGGAGGGTGTCTCTGGCGCCTCTCTCGGGTGATGCTGCCGAGGGGGGTCTGCGGCGCCGCTCTCGGGTTTCGCTGCTCGGGGGAGGTCTCTAGCGCCGCTCTCTGGTCGCGCTGCTGGGGGGGGGTCTCTTGCTTCGCTCTCGGGTCATGCTGCTGGGGGGTCTCTGGCGCCTCTCTTGGGTGATGCTGCCGAGGAGGGTCTCCGGCGCCGCTCTCGGGTTTCGCTGCTCGGGGGAGGTCTCTAGCGCCGCTCTCCGGTCGCGCTGCTGGGGGGGGACTTTGCAAGCGGGGCCGGGTACTAAAGGCACCAAGCAGCTGGCGGAATCACGGAGAACAAGGGGCATGGGGTCGGGGGTTGGTTGAGACCCTCTGGACAAGAGGCAGGGGGTCCAGGCTGCCAAATGTGTCGCGGAGAACCTCCATCTATCAGACGCGGCTTCCTCTCCGCGCTTGCAGAACTGAGCAGCTAAAAGTGTTAGAAGCCAAATCAGAGCGGCTCGTGTGTGTGTTAGAAACGGCTACGGGGAGCCAATTGCGACGGCAGCTGTTTGTGACGTCACACCGGCCCCGGGACTGCGGCATCATCGAGTAGCCGCTGAGAATTCAGGAGTCCATCGGCTGCTCTGTGAACCGACATGGACCGGCCTCAGCCCCACCAGTTCTGCTTTCCCTGGCTCTCCCCCCCGTGCCTCAGTTTCCTCCTCTGCAATCACCTCATCCCCTCCCCTGGACCAGGCACCTGCCTCTCGCTCCCCAGTGGGGCCCAGGCTGCGCTTCAGCCCGGCCGGCCACTCCCGCCCGTCACCCGCAGGACCAGCCGCGGCCCTGCCCCCTAAACTGCGCCGTGGCCGGTGCTCCTGCCCAGCTCCAACCAGTCAATCTTAACGGACTGCTCTGTCAGCAAATGGGCTGTGATTAAAGGGCGCGTCCTTTATCTGAGGCGACCAATAAGCTGACCCAGGAATTATCTTAACGGACTGCTCTGTCCGCGAATGGGGTGTGACTAAGGGGCGCATCCTGACACTGCTGTCGGCCAAAAGGCTGTCTCTGGTGGATCTTAACGGACTGCTCTGTCCGCCAATGGAGCGTGACTCAGGGGCGTGTCCTAATGCAAATGTTGTACCAATAAAAGCAAGCAGGATCTTATGAGGGGGATAAGGCAAAAAGCCACATTTATTGTAAAGATAAAGAATAAAGAAAAGATAGAAGCAAACAACGTTGTTTAGCTACTTAGTCCTATCACTGCTTAACCCTTATACACTTATATAGATAACTATTCAGTCAATCATTCATCCATTCATTCAAGTTCTGTGTATCGGTTGTCAATTGTGTAACAATAAGTTTGAGCGTGCCCTGGCGCACAGAGAGGGGAGCTGTTTCTGGCTACATAGTAGTATATTTTTAACAGTTTGAAGTTACATGACCTAATATTACATTCCTAACAAATTATATTCTAGAGGGGCAAAAATGTTTAGATTTATAATTAAACAATCCTAACAAATAATAATAATAATAATAAATCTAAACACTTCTCAAACTTGATAACACTAAATCTAAACACTTTCACAAGAATAAATCTAAACACTTCTATGCTTCTTCTACTTAACAAACTTCTCCTCCTTAGACTTTTAGTTGTGGGGAACAAATTCTGGGGAGTCACTTCCACTTGGGGAATCATGTTTAATACTTGACTATGTTATCCCTACACTAAGGCTGGCCAAGAGACTGTCCCAGACTGATCATAACAGACTGTTCTGTCCGCGAATGGGTTGAGAGTAAAGGGCGTGTTCGGAATCTGTGGCGCCCAATCTGAGGCTGTCTGAGGTGAATCTTAACGGACTGCTCCGTGCGCCAATGGGCGGTGACTAAAGGCGTGTTCTGGGGCTGCTGGCGGCCAATAGGTTGTCCGGGGAGCATTATAACAGACTCTTCTGTCCGCGAATGGGCTGTGAATAAGGGGCGTGTTCTGAATCAGAGGCACCCAATAGGCTGACCCGGCTGCATCTTAACGGACAGCTCTGTCTGCGAATGCGGTGTGACTAGGGGGAAACAACCTGCCACTGGCTGGGCGGGAAACTCCCGGGACGCTCGCGCTGACGAGGCGGGCGGGAAAATGCTGCGGGGAGCGCTGAGGGGCAGAATCTGGCGGGGCGGGGCGGGAGCTGGCAGTGATGTGGAGTCCCCCCTCCCCCGCCTGCTTCTCTCCGGGCCCCAGGCTGGACATCGGCGGGGCGGCCCCTGGAGGAGGTGGGGGGGCGATTTCTGCCCCCCCCGGCGCTGCAGCCTCCCCGGGGAGCAGCGCCCCTGTGACCCCCCCTCCCCGGCCGCGTGTCGGCCCCCCCCGTGGTGCCGGGGGAACGGGGCTGTGGCCCCCCCTTTGGGGCGCGGGAGCTGACCCGGGCTCCAGTCACGTGGGTGTCTCGGGGGGGGGGAGGGGGGCTGCAGGCCAGTGGGGCGCGGGAGTGTCACGTGCCCCCTCCTCCAGCCGGGGAGCCGCGCGCCCTCGAGGGGTGGTTCCCGCGGGCGGGGCACGCACAGAACGTGTCCCGCACGCGGGGGGGGCGGGGCGGCCTGAGCCCTGCTCCCCGCGCTGCTCGCTGCCTGGGGGCGGGGCCGGGTGCCCGCTGAATCCCCCCCTGTGCCCGGGGGGGGGGCAGTTCGGCGGGGAGCGCTGTGGGGGGGGGGGGATGCTCTGGCCCTGGCCCTGGCTGCCCGCAGTGCTGCCCAGTGCCCGGCTGTGCCTCCTGCAGAGGCCGAGAGCATCCTGGGCAGGGGCGTGTGGGGAGAGGGGGGGAGTGGCTGAGAATTGGGGGGCAAACAGGTGACAGACAAACCAACCGACAGAAAAGCCTCCCTGCCTGGCCCCCAGCTGAGCGGAGAAACGTCCCCCTGGAGGCCAGAGCATTGCAGGGCCCAGCCTAGTCGCTTTGTGCGCTCCAGCCCCACGGGGTGGGGAGGGGGCAACGGTGGAGGAGCCCCAAGCACCCAGGCCTTAAGTTCCCCACCCGCCTTCTAAGCAATGAGCATTTTAGGCCTGGCTGGACTAGAGAAGGGGGCACCAGGGGAGTTGCCGCTAAAGGCGCGCGGCCGCGCACAAACACCCCTCTGCCGCCCACCTCCGTTGCGGAGCCTTGCAGCGGCACTCGTCTTCCTGCTGGACGGGGAATGGCGCGGTTGTTTTCCTGATCTGGTGGAGGGCGGCTGCCCCGTTGTGTCCCTGCTGGGGCAGCCTCGTCCCCCCTCCAGCTGCTATTGGGGCTTCTGTTTGTTTCTGTTCATACAGTTTGCTGCAGTTTTCCATCCACGAGGACCTGCATGGAGCTGGTCCAACCAGAGATACGGGGATCGATTTTTAAGAGTAAGAGGTTTTGTTTTTAAAGCAGGGGTGAGGAACCTAATACCCCAGCTCACGTGAGTGTGGCCCTCAAGACTCAAGGTTCCCACACTAACGCTCTAGCTCCCCTCCAGATTGGTGATAGAAATGTAGCCGTGTTAGTCTGGGGTAGTTGAAGCAAAATGCAGGACAATGTAGCACTTTAAAGACTAACAAGATGGTTTATTAGATGATGAGCTTTCGTGGGCCAGACCCACTTCCTCAGATCAAATAGTGGAATAAAGTAGTCACAACCATATATACCAAAGGATACAATTTAAAAAAATGAACAAATATGAAAAGGACAAATCACATTGCAGAACAGGAGGGGGATGCGGGGGGGGGGGGGGGAAGGAAGGTAAGTGTCTGTGAATTGATGATATTAGAGGTAGGGAGAGTGGGATGTTTGTGAGTTAATGGTATTAGAGGTGATAATTGGGGAAACTATCTTGGTAATGGGTGAGATAGTTCAAATGTTTAAGTCCTTGTTGGAAAGTGTCGAATTTTAACATGAATGACAGTTCAGAGGATTCCCTTTCAAGTGCAGATGTAAAAGGTCTTTGTAGCAGAATGCAGGTGGTTAAGTCATTGAGAGAGTGTCCTTTCTGGTTAAAATGGCAAGAAACTGTTTTCTCTTTGTGATCTTGTCTGATATCTGTTTTGTGGGCATTAATCCTTTGGCGAAGTGTCTGAGATGTTTGTCCAATGTACATAGCAGACGGACACTTTCGGCACATGATAGCATAGATTATATTTCTGGATGCGCAGGAATATGTGTTCTTGATCTTATAACTCGGTTGGGTCCAATAATGGTATCAGCAGAGTGAATATGTGGACAAAGCTGGCAACGGGGTTTGTTGCAAGGGAAGGTACCAGGGTTGGTATTAGTGTGGTATGTCCTGTGGTGGTTGGTAAGAATCATCTTGAGGTTAGGTGGTTGTCTATAGGAGACTATGGGTCTGTCTCCCAGAGCCTCTTTGAGTATGGTATCCTGTTCCAATATAGGCTGTAGTTTATTGATAATGTGTTGGACAGGTTTAAGTTGGGGGTTGTAGGTGATGACAAGTGGTGTTCTATTGTTGGTTTTCTTGGGTCTGTCTTGAAGTAGATGGTTTCTAGGTATTCGTCTGGCTCTTTCAATTTGCTTTTTTATTTCTCTGGGTGGCCAGATTGGAGCAGACAAATTCTGCTAGCCTGCCCCGCCCCGCCCCCCCCTCCTCACAAGCTCCGGTGTGCGAGGGGAATGTGGGAAGCCTCTTCCTCCTTCTCAGTTGGGGCATGTGTTAATGCGGATGGTGGGGTTTGGGATTTTTTTTTCTTCACACTTGTGTGTAGGGTTGCCAGGTGTCTAGCACTGAGCCAGACAGCCCGGTATTTGCACTTTTTGTCTGGTAAATAAATTTAGAAAATACCGGACATACAAAATGTCCAGTATTTTCTGCTTTTCCTCTGCGCCCAGCAGAAATAAGCCGGGGTGGGGAGATTGGCTGACTAATTAAAGGGGTCACAACTGGATTTTGCTCAACAAAAATGTTCCTGGTGGGGTTTTTTTGTTTGGTTGGCTTTTTTCCCTCAACAAAAATTTTCCTGGCGCTTTTTTTTTTTTTTTTTTTTTGCTGAAACCATCTGGCAACCCTACTAGTGTGTGCCTTCCGCCCCCCCAATAAGGTTCCCCACCCCGTCTGAAAGCGAGAGTTGGGAGAACAGGTTACCTTGCGTTCCTGTGTCCTTATAAGGAAGTTGAAGGCTACTATAAAATCCCCCCTCATGGTCTCCTCTTCAGACTAAAGAAACCTAAATCCCTCAGCCTCTTCATAGAGCAATTGCTCCAGCCCCCTAATCATTTTGGTTGTCCTCTGCTGGACCCTCTCCAATGTGTCCACATCCCTTCTGTAGTGGGGGGCCCAGAACTGGACACAGTACTCCAGATGTGGCCTCACCAAAGCCGAATAAAGGGGAATAATGACATCTCTGGATCTACTGGCAATGCTCCTCTTAATGCAACCTAATATGCCATTAGCCTTCTTGGCTACAAGGGCACACTGTTGACTCATCTCCAGCTTCTCATCCACTGTAACCCCCAGGTCCCTGTCTGCAGAACTACTACTTAACTGGTTGGTCCCCAGCTTGTAACTATGCTTGGGATTCTTCCATCCCAAGTGCAGGACTCTACACTTGTCCTTGTTGAACCTCATCAGATTTCTTGTGGCCCAATCCTCCAATTTGTTTAAGTCATTCTGGACCCTATCTCTGCCCTTAGGCATCTTTTAGCCTTTTTGTTCTATTATTGTTTTTCTATTTGGTACTAGAAAATCAAACTTTCCTCCTGCTTGGGCCTCAAGTTTCACTCCAGCAGCCCTTCCACAAGTAGAATCGTCTGCAAAATAAAATGTCAGGGCTACCGTCATTAAGGTGCTTGTCCCTGTAAGGACATGTGACTGAACTGGTTGTTCAGAAGGTTTCTGGTGAATTGGTTTATGCACAGGTATGCCTCCCGTTCTTTAACCACCGTAGTCTCTTGTTTTTGTCCGGAAGCAAATTCTCTGCCAAGCCACCTTTTTTCCCTTTCATGTAATTGTCTGCTCTTTCGTTCGGTGTGGTAGACTTGTTCTAGTGTGGCATTAGACAACCGAGCCACAGAAAAGTCTGCCTTGGTACCACTGAGTACCGGCCCAGACCAAAGTAGCTTTCAGACACCTTAAGAGAGTCTTGATTTGCAATTCTCCCCTTTCTTCTCCTTGGATTTTCAACTAGGAAAGTGTGCTAATCATCTGCTTTTGCGGAAAAACTTGCCAGCTGTCTACACTGGCCGCTTGAATTTCCGCAAAAGCACTGACGATCTCATGTAAGATTGTCAGTGCTTTTGCGGGAATACTATGCTGCTCCCGTTCGGGCAAAAGTCTTTTTCCGAAAGACTTCTGCGCAAAAGGGCCAGTGTAGACAGCAGAGAGTTCTTTTCCGCAAAAAAGCCCCGATGGCGAAAATGGCGATTGGGGCTTTTTTGCAGAAAAGCGCGTCTAGATTGGCCACGGACGCTTTTCCGCAAAAAGTGCTTTTGCGGAAAAGCGTCCTGCCAATCTAGACGCGATTTTCCGAAAATGCTTTTAACAGAAAACTTTTCCGTTAAAAGCATTTTCGGAAAATCATGCGAGTGTAGATGTAGCCTGTATCTAGTGGTCATGTGAGCTAAGATCAGCTCATATGGCTGGAGTCTGCAAACATACAGTTTTTCAAGACAATCCTGAGGAGACAACATTGATATGTGTATGTTAAAGGAGGAAAGTTTACATACCCAGTATCTTGTGAAGAACTTGTCACCTCAGCACAGGGTCCCGGGGCGGGCTTTACCATAAGGGACCCGGAGAGATCATCTAGGCCAGCTGGAGGGGGCAGGGGAGAGGAGAGGAGAGGAGGTTGGCCACTGAAAATGTTGCAGTATTAATTTTCCTTTTATTTGACTTCATATCAAACCAATATTTACAGTTTAAATGACCTTGTTAATTCTCCCTTGTGTTAGTACTCTTTCTTCCAGAACGTTTGAAAAACACAGACGAGACATGTCTTCGCCTGGGTGGCAGGCGTCTGAAGAAGGGCACGTGACCTCGATCTTGGAGCACGAGACAAAACTCACTCCGCTCCTGGAGGGGAAATGTTAGAGGCAACACTGGGCTCCAGTGAGCAGCAGCCAGGTGACGCACGTGTCTGTCCTTTCCATACACCTGGGGTGGCCTAGCTCCTAAGCGTTCTCTGTCTCTTTTTCGGTCCCTGTAGACTTGGAGGAGATGAGAGGCTGGCCACCTGGTGGCAGAGACCGAAAGGAGCCACCCCCCCGAGACCCTGCCGGCAGATGGAAACCAGACAGCGATCTATGGAAGAAGAGCAAACAGCAATTGGCTCAAGGTAAGTATCGAGGGAGGGCCGCACAGACATTTGCGAGCGTGGCACGGGTCCCTGAGAAAAGGCCCTCTGGCTCGTGGTGGAAGAACTTGAAAATACGAAGTACAAAAGTCACAGTGTTGTACTTAAAAGAAGTACTCGGGATCTTTTTCAGAGGGATAAGGCAACACGCCACATTTATTGATCTCACACACACACACACACATTATATATATATATATATATATATATATAAAATTTATTTATTTATCACATGCATATGATAAGTATTGATTATTCTATGTCACGCACACGCACATGCACAAGCACAAGCACACTCCGTCTTGCTGTTGTTACCAACTTGTTGCTCCCCTTAACTTCACTGGCCAGGTGAGTTAGATGGGGGAGGGGTGGAGCCGGGCTTCTGCTGATCCGGATCGATGCTCCGATGGTGACAAGATGAGACCCGGAGTCCTCTGCAAGACAACTCACTTTTATAGCAGCTTCCCTCTTATGCAAATATATCCCAGATTCAAAATCTGGGTCTGTGTCCTTTGGTCCCTTTGTGGGTGCTGTCTGTTAAGAGAGGGTGTTTTCCAAAGAAGGTGCTTGCTTCTAATCCCCAAGGCCTTCAATATGTCTGCTCTTCTTTCTTGAGCCCTCTTGACACCTTGGGTCTAGCTTCCACCCCCTTTTCAACTGGTGTAGCTCTCTGGAGGTGCTTGGCTCCCAAGTGTTACTCATTCACACCTCGTTCATTCAACTGGACAATTGATTACAAAGTGGGGGGAGAGAGTGGGGGAAGATCTTATTCTACTCCTAGCAAATGACATTTTTACCTCTTTAACTATATACTCTGTATTAGAACCCTATGTAGAAAACTAAGTTACAAGGTTCTATGGATTCAGGTTCTAATACAAAGTGACAAGGTCATATGGATTAATACAAAGTTACAAGGTTATATGGAGAGGCACAGTGTCAAGTCATATGAAGTACATAGATTTATCTACAACAGAAACTGAACACCGATTTTTGTATTTTTAAAAATGTCATTAATCCCCCCCCCCCCCGCCGCCCCCCGAATCTCCTGGCTGGCGATACTTAACGTGTCTAGGATCATACGGAAAACTAAGGCTGCCAATTGACCTACCGTCATGCATGCTGAGAGTTGGCAAAACTGGGTGTGACGGACCAGGCCATGTCTGGGCACAGCTGAGGGCATCCGCTCAGGGTGAATTGCTCAAATCGGGGGCTCCTTACAGTCCCCCTGACTGGTGACCTCTCCAAACAGGCCACAAACCAGTCCCACAGAGCGCTTCAGCAACCTGCCTGAAGCCTCCCGAGCAAAACCCCTCTGACACCCCAGCAATATCCGTGCCCCAGATGGCCCCGGGCCTCATACACAGGTGGGGGGTCCTAGCACCCAATCCCACCTACCCCGAACAAGTTCTGTCCGGTTCCAAGAAACCAGCCACAGATCCCTGGTCAATTTACCCTCTGGATCTTACCCACAAATCACGCTGGGCCAATCCTTTAGAATCTATATCTAAAGGTTTATTATTACAAGAAAGAAAAGCCTGAGAGTAAGGTTATTAAAGTACAGTACGTTACATGCACCGAATCTCCCAGTTCTCGATGCAGGCTCTAGCAGAGATGTTGCAGCTGCTGGTTAAAAGTCCTTATTGCACATCCTACGATCAGGATGGGTTCACAGGTCTTCCGGGCTCTTCAATCCCTGCAGTGCTGCCTCTGAGATGAAGTGCTGAGCTGAGAACAAAATGGCATCGACCACATGGCCTCTTTATACCCCCTCCCTGGCCTCTCTGGTATGCAGCAGGTCACCTGGTCCTCAGCCTCTCTCTGCTGGCAGCTCTTGGGTCTCCGCCCTCCTGCTTTAGGTGTGTCTTTGGGCCATCAAGGGCCATTGTTCCACAGGGCTTCACTACTCAGCCTGTCCATAGCAATGCTCAACCACATTCACAGAAATATTCAGCTTCCACACAGATTACAGATTCCTACCTACACACACAGACATTATACACTCACATAAATAGCGTACATAAGATCAACAAACAATAATCTCCCATTCAATACCCCACATGGCTCCCCCCACACCAATTTCTGGGGCCAACACCCCCACCTAGGGGTGCAGCAGCGATCTGGCTACTTCCCTCCAATTCAGCAACGTGACACTGGGATTGAAATAAAGACTTGGTCTCCCAGCAGCACTGAGAAGCCCCAGACATGGATTAGGGCCTTGTGGGAATAGTTGTCTCCTAATTGATCTAATCTTTGGCTTTTGAGTTTAATATTATTGGTGAGTCCTTCTAGGCGACTGTTACTCGGTGTGCATGCGTGCGCACGTAAGTATGAGTGCAAGTGTGTGCGTCCACAAGTGTCCATTTGCGTGTGTGTGCACGTGCCTGCGTGCAGGCAGATTGAGCAGATGCGTGTGTGGGTATCTGAGCGAGGGCATGAGTGGGCGCCCAGGCGTGTTAATCTGTTAATTCGCGTTTGTGAGTGTGTACACGCATCCCTGCGTGTGAGCATTTGGCAGGGTGAGTGGCTGTTGCATGGGCGTGTGCGTCTGACGTGTGCCAGTCAGATGGTGCCCTGGCAGCAGTAGCTCCTGGAAAGTGACACCCCTCCCCTCCCATCTGGAGCATGCAACTGGGATGAGAGGGGCAGGGAAGAGTAGAACTGCTGCAGCGCGTTTCAGCACGAGGCTCTAACTGCCGCGCGGTAGCTGCTCCTTTTGTATCCGACATGGGGCAACAAGGAGCGGCCTCGCATCATGCCGGCGCCACGTGCGTTCAGTCCCACGGACCGGAAGTGACGTTTGCTCGGTCCACAGCCTGACAGCAACCGACTGGGAACCGTGACCGGAAGGTGCCCAGGTACGAGCGCTCAGCTGGTGCCAGGTCAGCGGGTGGTAGGCAGGAAACACGGGGCCAGGCGGGACGGGTTCAGACACGGGGTGCCTGGCTGGGACAGCGACTGGGGTTGGAGGTTTCCTGTGGCGGTGCAGCCAGCGTAGGCCACCAGCTCCCGTGGTACGTGGGGCAGAGGAAGGACAGCAGAGTGTAGGCTGGAACCGCTCCGACAAGGCACCACTCTGCTTATGGTTGCCAGGTGTCCGGTTTTGAACTGGACGGTCCAGGCTTTCAGCTTTTTCTTTGGGAAACAAATTGAGAAAATATAAATGTCCGCGAAAGCGGCAAGGACTTCTGTGCCACAGGACTCCTCGCTGCTTTTGCAGATTCAGACTAATGCGGCTACTCCGCTGATAAATGTCTGGTATTTTCTAAATCAGATGGAATGCAGATTGTGATGTCATGTCAGGTGTCTGGTATTTTTGGTGAAACCATCTGGCAACCCTAGCTCTGCTCCTTGCTTGGCCGGGGTGGCGCCCTGCCTCTGTGGCAGGTCCTGACGTCACAGGGAGCGTGTTCCCCAGGAAATCCGGGCAGTGCAGCGGCTTCCGGTCTGCGCCACCCGGCCCCAAGGGAGCGGCGGCGGGAGGCGGCAGGGAGGTCAGAGCGTGACGCTGCCCCGCCCGGCTCTCAGCCCTTGGGCGCCCCAGTGTGCACCCCGCCCGGCCGGGCCGCTTCCCTGTAGCTCCGCCCCCAGCGCTGCGCCCGCTGCCTCGTGGCCCGGCTTGGTGCAAAGCTGCCACTGCCGGCTACGAACAGCAGCGCACTGCTAGTGACGTCATTGCCTTGGCGCGGTGCATGCAAATGATGGAACGCGGGGCACGTTCTATCGGCTCCCGGGCGAGTGACACGTGGGTTTGTCTGGCACACAGACGGGTCCCAGGCTCCGTCATTAATGGCAGGGGCGGGGCCTGGTCTGGGGGCGGGGCCACTGACTGGAAGGAACTCAGCTGGGACACAGAAGTGAGCGGCAGAAAACTCCTCGGGGTCTCCGGAAAATCCTCGCGCGGCCCCGCTGGGCTTCTGAACGGGACGCAGCAGAGGCAGCCGCCCCCCTACCCTCCCACCCGCCTCACGCTCCCTGCAGCACTTTCGAAGGCAACAGCAGCATCAGCCTGTCCCGCTGCCCGTCCCCGCAAAAGCCGGCTGGGAAATTTGGTGTTGGGGGGAGCAGACTGCACGGGGCGGAGAGGAGTTTGGTGGGGGGGGATCAGACCGCATGGGGTGGAGAGGAGTTTGGTGGGGGGCAGCAGACTACACGGGGCGGAGAGGAGTTTGGTGAGGGGGGAATCAGACTACACGGGGCGGGGAGGAGTTTGGAGAGCGGGATCAGACTGCACGGGGTGGAGAGGACTTTGGTTGGGGGGGATCAGACTGCACGGGGCGGGGAGGAGTTTGGAGAGGGGTATCAGACTGCACGGGGCGGAGAGGAGTTTGGGAAGGGATCAGACTGCACGGGGAGGAGAGGAGTTTCGGAAGGGATCAGACTGCATGGGGCGGAGAGGAGTTTGGTGGGGGTATCAGACTGCACGGGGCCAGGAGGAGTTTGGGGGGGATCAGACTGCACGGGGCGGGGAGGAGTTTGGGGGGGATCAGACTGCACGGGGGGAGAGGAGTTTCGGGGGGGGATCAGACTGTACGTGGGGGAGGAGTTTTGGGGGGATCAGACTGCACGGGGCAGAGAGGATTTTGGGGGGGGATCAGACTGCATGGGGTGGAGAGGAGTTTGGGGGGGATCAGACTGCACGGGGGGAGGAGTTTGGGGGGATCAGACGGCACTGGGGAGGAGTTTGGGGGGGGATCAGACTGCACGGGGCGGGGAGGAATTTGGAGGGGGATCAGACTGCACGGGGCGGAGGCGTTTGATGGGGGGATCAGACTGCACGGGGGGAGGTGTTTGGGGGGGATCAGACTGCACTGGGGGGAGGAGTTTGAGGGGTATCAGACTACACGGGGGGGAGGAGTTTGGGGGGATCAGACTGCATGGGGCGGAGAGGAGTTTGGTGGGGGGTATCAGACTACACGGGGGGGAGGAGTTTGGGGGGATCAGACTGCATGGGGCGGAGAGGAGTTTGGTGGGGGGGATCAGACTGCACGGGGCGGGGAGGAGTTTGGGGGGGTTCAGACTGCACGGGGCGGGGTGGTGTTTGGGGGGGATCAGACTGCACTGGGCGGAGAGGAGTTTGGTGGGGGGGATCAGACTGAACGGGGAGGAGTTTGGTGGGGGGATCAGACTGCACGGGGGGAGGAGTTTGGTGGGGGAATCAGACTGCACGGGGCGGAGAGGAGTTTGGGGAGGGGGATCAGACTGCACGGGGCGGGGAGGAGTTTGGGGAGGGGGATCAGACTGCACGGGGCGGGGAGGAGTTGGGGGGGATCAGACTGCACGGGGCGGGGAGGAGTTTGGGGGGGATCAGACTGCACGGGGCGGGGAGGAGTTTGGGGGGTTCAGACTGCACGGGGCGGGGTGGTGTTTGAGGAGGGTTCAGACTGCACGGGGCGGGGTGGTGTTTGGGGAGGGTTCAGACTGCACGGGGCGGGGTGGTGTTTGGGGAGGGATCAGACTGCACGGGGCGGGGAGAAGTTTGGGGGGGGGATCAGACTGCACGGGGCGGAGAGGAGTTTGGGGAGGGGGATCAGACTGCACGGGGCGGAGAGGAGTTGGGGGGGATCAGACTGCACGGGGCGGGGAGGAGTTTGGGGGGGTTCAGACTGCACGGCGTGGGGTGGTGTTTGGGGGGGATCAGACTGCACGGGGCGGAGAGGAGTTTGGGGAGGGGGATCAGACTGCACGGGGCGGAGAGGAGTTGGAGGGGATCAGACTGCACGGGGCGGGGAGGAGTTTGGGGAGGGATCAGACTGCACGGGGCGGGGTGGTGTTTGGGGAGGGATCAGACTGCACGGGGCGGGGAGGAGTTTGGGGGGGGATCAGACTGCACGGGGCGGGGAGGAGTTTGGGGGGGGATCAGACTGCACGGGGCCGGGAGGAGTTTGGGGGCGGATCAGACTGCACGGGGCGGAGAGGAGTTTGGGGAGGGGGATCAGACTTCACGGGGCGGAGAGGAGTTTGGGGAGGGGGATCAGACTGCACGGGGCGGGGAGGAGTTTGGGGGGAGATCAGACTGCACGGGGCGGGGAGGTGTTTGGGGGGTATCAGACTGTGTGGGGGGAGGAGTTTGGGGGGATCAGACTACACGGTGGGGAGGCGTTTGGGGGGGATCAGACTGCGTGGGGGGGGAGTTTGGGGGGATCAGACTACACGGCGGAGAGGAGTTTGGGGGGGAATCAGACTGCACGGGGGGAGGAGTTTGGGGGAGGATCAGACTGCACTGGGGGAGGAGTTTGGGGGGGATCAGACTGCACTGGGGGGAGGAGTTTGGGGGGGATCAGACTGCACTGGGGAGAGGAGTTTGGGGGGGATCAGACTGCACTGGGGGGAGGAGTTTGGGGGGGATCAGACTGCTCGAGGCGGGGAAGAGTTTGGGGGGGTCAGACTGCACGGGGCGGACAGGAGTTTGGGGGGAGATCAGACTGCACGGGGCGGGGAGGAGTTGGGGGGGATCAGACTGCACGGGGCAGAGAGGATTTTGGGGGGGATCAGACTGCACGGGGCGGAGAGGAGTTTGGGGGGGATCAGACTGCACGGGGGGAGAAGTTTGGGGGGATCAGACGGCACTGGGGGAGGAGTTTGGGGGGGATCAGACTGCACTGGGCGGAGAGGAGTTTGGTGGGGGGATCAGACTGCACGGGGCGGAGGAGTTTGATGGGATCAGACTGCACGGGGGGAGGTGTTTGGGGGGGATCAGACTGCACTGGGGGGAGGAGTTTGAGGGGTATCAGACTACACGGGGGGAGGAGTTTGGGGGGATCAGACTGCATGGGGCGGAGAGGAGTTTGGTGGGGGGGATCAGACTGCACGGGGCGGGGAGGAGTTTGGGGGGGTTCAGACTGCACGGGGCGGGGTGGTGTTTGGGGGGGATCAGACTGCACTGGGCGGAGAGGAGTTTGGTGGGGGGATCAGACTGAACGGGGAGGAGTTTGGTGGGGGGATCAGACTGCACGGGGGGAGGAGTTTGGTGGGGGGATCAGACTGCACGGGGCGGAGAGGAGTTTGGGGAGGGGGATCAGACTGCACAGGGCGGGGAGGAGTTTGGGGAGGGGGATCAGACTGCATAGGGCGGGGAGGAGTTGGGGGGGGATCAGACTGCACGGGGCGGGGAGGAGTTGGGGGGGGATCAGACTGCACGGGGCGGAGAGGAGTTGGGGGGGATCAGACTGCACGGGGCGGGGAGGAGTTTGGGGGGGTTCAGACTGCACGGGGCGGGGTGGTGTTTGGGGGGGGATCAGACTGCACGGGGCGGGGTGGTGTTTGGGGAGGGATCAGACTGCACGGGGCGGGGGTGGTGTTTGGGGAGGGATCAGACTGCACGGGGCGGGGAGGAGTTTGGGGGGGGATCAGACTGCACGGGGCCGGGAGGAGTTTGGGGGCGGATCAGACTGCACGGGGGAAGGAGTTTGGTGGGGGGATCATACTGCACGGGGCGGAGAGGAGTTTGGAGGGGGGGATCAGACTGCACGGGGCGGGGAGGAGTTTGGGGAGGGGGATCAAACTACAAGGGGCGGGGAGGAGTTGGGGGGGGATCAGACTGCACGGGGCGGGGAGGAGTTGGGGAGGAGGATCAGACTGCACGGGGTGGGGAGGAGTTTGAGGAGGGGATCAGACTTCACGGGGCGGAGAGGAGTTTGGGGAGGGGGATCAGACTGCACGGGGCGGGGAGGAGTTTGGGGGGAGATCAGACTGCACGGGGCGGGGAGGAGTTTGGGGGGGATCAGACTGCACGGGGGGAGGAGTTTGGGGGGGATCAGACTGCACGGCGGGGAGGCGTTTGGGGGGAATCAGACTGCACGGCGGAGAGGAGTTTGGGGAGGGGGATCAGACTGCACGGGGCGGAGAGGAGTTTGGGGGGGTTCAGACTGCACGGGGTGGGGTGGTGTTTGGGGGGGGATCAGACTGCACGGGGCGGGGTGGTGTTTGGGGAGGGATCAGACTGCACGGGGCGGGGAGGAGTTTGGGGGGGGATCAGACTGCACGGGGCCGGGAGGAGTTTGGGGGCGGATCAGACTGCACGGGGGGAAGGAGTTTGGTGGGGGGATCAGACTGCACGGGGCGGAGAGGAGTTTGGGGGGGATCAGACTGCACTGGGAGAGGAGTTTGGGGGGGATCAGACTGCAGTGGGGGAGGAGTTTGGGGGGGATCAGACTGCTCGAGGCGGGGAAGAGTTTGGGGGGGTCAGACTGCACGGGGCGGACAGGAGTTTGGGGGGGATCAGCCTGCACGGGGCGGGGAGGAGTTTGGAGGGGGATCAGACTGCACAGGGCGGAGAGGAGTTTGGGAAGGGATCAGACTGCACGGGGCCGGGAGGAGTTTGAGGGGGGATCAGACTGTACGGGGCGGAGAGAGGTTTGGGGGGGATCAGACTGCACGGGAGGGAGGAGTTTCGGGGGGGGGATCAGACTGCACGGGGGGGAGGAGTTTGGTGGGGGGGATCAGACTGCACGGGGCGGGGAGGAGTTTGGGGGGGGATCAGACTGCACGGGGCGGGGAGAAGTTTGGGGGGGATCAGACTGCACGGGGCGGAGAGGAGTTTGGGGAGGGGGATCAGACTGCACGGGGCGGAGAGGAGTTGGGGGGGATCAGACTGCACGGGGCGGGGAGGAGTTTGGGGGGGTTCAGACTGCACGGCGTGGGGTGGTGTTTGGGGGGGGGATCAGACTGCACGGGGCGGAGAGGAGTTTGGGGAGGGGGATCAGACTGCACGGGGCGGAGAGGAGTTGGAGGGGATCAGACTGCACGGGGCGGGGAGGAGTTTGGGGAGGGATCAGACTGCACGGGGCGGGGTGGTGTTTGGGGAGGGATCAGACTGCACGGGGCGGGGAGGAGTTTGGGGGGGGATCAGACTGCACGGGGCCGGGAGGAGTTTGGGGGGGGATCAGACTGCACGGGGCCGGGAGGAGTTTGGGGGCGGATCAGACTGCACGGGGCGGAGAGGAGTTTGGGGAGGGGGATCAGACTGCACGGGGCGGAGAGGAGTTTGGGGAGGGGATCAGACTTCACGGGGCGGAGAGGAGTTTGGGGAGGGGATCAGACTGCACGGGGCGGGGAGGAGTTTGGGGGGAGATCAGACTGCACGGGGCGGGGAGGTGTTTGGGGGGTATCAGACTGTGTGGGGGGGGAGTTTGGGGGGATCAGACTACACGGTGGGGAGGCGTTTGGGGGGGATCAGACTGCGTGGGGGGAGGAGTTTGGGGGGGGGGGGGGGGGGGGGGAGGGGGGGGGGGGGGGGGGGGGGGGGGGGGGGGGGGGGGGGGGGGGGGGGGGGGGGGGGGGGGGGGGGGGGGGGGGGGGGGGGGGGGGGGGGGGGGGGGGGGGGGGGTCAGACTACACGGCGGAGAGGAGTTTGGGGGGGAATCAGACTGCACGGGGGGAGGAGTTTGGGGGGGATCAGACTGCACTGGGGGAGGAGTTTGGGGGGGATCAGACTGCACTGGGGGGAGGAGTTTGGGGGGGATCAGACTGCACTGGGGAGAGGAGTTTGGGGGGGATCAGACTGCACTGGGGGGAGGAGTTTGGGGGGGATCAGACTGCTCGAGGCGGGGAAGAGTTTGGGGGGGTCAGACTGCACGGGGCGGACAGGAGTTTGGGGGGAGATCAGACTGCACGGGGCGGGGAGGAGTTGGGGGGGATCAGACTGCACGGGGCAGAGAGGATTTTGGGGGGGATCAGACTGCACGGGGCGGAGAGGAGTTTGGGGGGGATCAGACTGCACGGGGGGAGAAGTTTGGGGGGATCAGACGGCACTGGGGGGAGGAGTTTGGGGGGGATCAGACTGCACTGGGCGGAGAGGAGTTTGGTGGGGGGATCAGACTGCACGGGGCGGAGGAGTTTGATGGGATCAGACTGCACGGGGGGAGGTGTTTGGGGGGGATCAGACTGCACTGGGGGGAGGAGTTTGAGGGGTATCAGACTACACAGGGGGAGGAGTTTGGGGGGATCAGACTGCATGGGGCGGAGAGGAGTTTGGTGGGGGGGATCAGACTGCACGGGGCGGGGAGGAGTTTGGGGGGGTTCAGACTGCACGGGGCGGGGTGGTGTTTGGGGGGGATCAGACTGCACTGGGCGGAGAGGAGTTTGGTGGGGGGATCAGACTGAACGGGGAGGAGTTTGGTGGGGGGATCAGACTGCACGGGGGGAGGAGTTTGGTGGGGGGATCAGACTGCACGGGGCGGAGAGGAGTTTGGGGAGGGGGATCAGACTGCACAGGGCGGGGAGGAGTTTGGGGAGGGGATCAGACTGCACGGGGCGGGGAGGAGTTGGGGGGGGATCAGACTGCACGGGGCGGGGAGGAGTTGGGGGGGGATCAGACTGCACGGGGCGGAGAGGAGTTGGGGGGGATCAGACTGCACGGGGCGGGGAGGAGTTTGGGGGGGTTCAGACTGCACGGGGCGGGGTGGTGTTTGGGGGGGGATCAGACTGCACGGGGCGGGGTGGTGTTTGGGGAGGGATCAGACTGCACGGGGCGGGGTGGTGTTTGGGGAGGGATCAGACTGCACGGGGCGGGGAGGAGTTTGGGGGGGGATCAGACTGCACGGGGCCGGGAGGAGTTTGGGGGCGGATCAGACTGCACGGGGGAAGGAGTTTGGTGGGGGGATCATACTGCACGGGGCGGAGAGGAGTTTGGAGGAGGGGGATCAGACTGCACGGGGCGGGGAGGAGTTTGGGGAGGGGATCAAACTACAAGGGGCGGGGAGGAGTTGGGGGGGGATCAGACTGCACGGGGCGGGGAGGAGTTGGGGAGGAGGATCAGACTGCACGGGGTGGGGAGGAGTTTGAGGAGGGGATCAGACTTCACGGGGCGGAGAGGAGTTTGGGGAGGGGGATCAGACTGCACGGGGCGGGGAGGAGGTTGGGGGGGATCAGACTGCACGGGGCGGGGAGGAGTTTGGGGGGGATCAGACTGCACGGGGGGAGGAGTTTGGGGGGGATCAGACTGCACGGCGGGGAGGCGTTTGGGGGGGATCAGACTGCACGGCGGAGAGGAGTTTGGGGAGGGGATCAGACTGCACGGGGCGGAGAGGAGTTTGGGGGGGGATCAGACTGCACGGGGCGGAGAGGAGTTTGGGGAGGGGGATCAGACTTCACGGGGCGGAGAGGAGTTTGGGGAGGGGATCAGACTGCACGGGGCGGGGAGGAGTTTGGGGGGAGATCAGACTGCACGGGGCGGGGAGGTGTTTGGGGGGTATCAGACTGTGTGGGGGAGGAGTTTGGGGGGATCAGACTACACGGTGGGGAGGCGTTTGGGGGGGATCAGACTGCGTGGGGGGAGGAGTTTGGGGGGATCAGACTACACGGCGGAGAGGAGTTTGGGGGGGAATCAGACTGCACGGGGGGAGGAGTTTGGGGGAGGATCAGACTGCACTGGGGGAGGAGTTTGGGGGGGATCAGACTGCACTGGGGGGAGGAGTTTGGGGGGGATCAGACTGCACTGGGGAGAGGAGTTTGGGGGGGATCAGACTGCACTGGGGGGAGGAGTTTGGGGGGGATCAGACTGCTCGAGGCGGGGAAGAGTTTGGGGGGGTCAGACTGCACGGGGCGGACAGGAGTTTGGGGGGAGATCAGACTGCACGGGGCGGGGAGGAGTTGGGGGGATCAGACTGCACGGGGCAGAGAGGATTTTGGGGGGGATCAGACTGCACGGGGCGGAGAGGAGTTTGGGGGGGATCAGACTGCACGGGGGGAACAGTTTGGGGGGATCAGACGGCACTGGGGGGAGGGAGTTTGGGGGGGATCAGACTGCACTGGGCGGAGAGGAGTTTGGTGGGGGGATCAGACTGCACGGGGCGGAGGAGTTTGATGGGATCAGACTGCACGGGGGGAGGTGTTTGGGGGGGATCAGACTGCACTGGGGGGAGGAGTTTGAGGGGTATCAGACTACACAGGGGGAGGAGTTTGGGGGGATCAGACTGCATGGGGCGGAGAGGAGTTTGGTGGGGGGGATCAGACTGCACGGGGCGGGGAGGAGTTTGGGGGGGTTCAGACTGCACGGGGCGGGGTGGTGTTTGGGGGGGATCAGACTGCACTGGGCGGAGAGGAGTTTGGTGGGGGGATCAGACTGAACGGGGGAGGAGTTTGGTGGGGGGATCAGACTGCACGGGGGGAGGAGTTTGGTGGGGGGATCAGACTGCACGGGGCGGAGAGGAGTTTGGGAGGGGATCAGACTGCACAGGGCGGGGAGGAGTTTGGGGAGGGATCAGACTGCACGGGGCGGGGAGGAGTTGGGGGGGGATCAGACTGCACGGGGCGGGGAGGAGTTGGGGGGGGATCAGACTGCACGGGGCGGAGAGGAGTTGGGGGGGATCAGACTGCACGGGGCGGGGAGGAGTTTGGGGGGGTTCAGACTGCACGGGGCGGGGTGGTGTTTGGGGGGGGATCAGACTGCACGGGGCGGGGGTGGTGTTTGGGGAGGGATCAGACTGCACGGGGCGGGGTGGTGTTTGGGGAGGGATCAGACTGCACGGGGCGGGGAGGAGTTTGGGGGGGGATCAGACTGCACGGGGCCGGGAGGAGTTTGGGGGCGGATCAGACTGCACGGGGGAAGGAGTTTGGTGGGGGGATCATACTGCACGGGGCGGAGAGGAGTTTGGAGGAGGGGGATCAGACTGCACGGGGCGGGGAGGAGTTTGGGGAGGGGATCAAACTACAAGGGGCGGGGAGGAGTTGGGGGGGGATCAGACTGCACGGGGCGGGGAGGAGTTGGGGAGGAGGATCAGACTGCACGGGGTGGGGAGGAGTTTGGGGGGATCAGACTTCACGGGGCGGAGAGGAGTTTGGGGAGGGGGATCAGACTGCACGGGGCGGGGAGGAGTTTGGGGGGAGATCAGACTGCACGGGGCGGGGAGGAGTTTGGGGGGGATCAGACTGCACGGGGGGAGGAGTTTGGGGGGGATCAGACTGCACGGCGGGGAGGCGTTTGGGGGGAATCAGACTGCACGGCGGAGAGGAGTTTGGGGAGGGGGATCAGACTGCACGGGGCGGAGAGGAGTTTGGTGGGGTTCAGACTGCACGGGGTGGGGTGGTGTTTGGGGGGGGATCAGACTGCACGGGGCGGGGGTGGTGTTTGGGGAGGGATCAGACTGCACGGGGCGGGGAGGAGTTTGGGGGGGGATCAGACTGCACGGGGCCGGGAGGAGTTTGGGGGCGGATCAGACTGCACGGGGGGAAGGAGTTTGGTGGGGGGATCAGACTGCACGGGGCGGAGAGGAGTTTGGGGGGGATCAGACTGCACTGGGAGAGGAGTTTGGGGGGGATCAGACTGCAGTGGGGGAGGAGTTTGGGGGGGATCAGACTGCTCGAGGCGGGGAAGAGTTTGGGGGGGTCAGACTGCACGGGGCGGACAGGAGTTTGGGGGGATCAGCCTGCACGGGGCGGGGAGGAGTTTGGAGGGGGATCAGACTGCACAGGGCGGAGAGGAGTTTGGGAAGGGATCAGACTGCACGGGGCCGGGAGGAGTTTGAGGGGGGATCAGACTGTACGGGGCGGAGAGAGGTTTGGGGGGGATCAGACTGCACGGGAGGAGGAGTTTCGGGGGGATCAGACTGCACGGGGGGGAGGAGTTTGGTGGGGGGGATCAGACTGCACGGGGCGGGGAGGAGTTTGGGGGGGATCAGACTGCACGGGGCGGGGAGGAGTTTGGGGGGGATCAGACTGCATGGGAGGGAGGAGTTTCGGGGGGGGATCAGACTGCACGGGGGGAGGAGTTTGGTGGGGGATCAGACTGCACGGGGCGGGGAGGAGTTTGGGGGGGGATCAGACTGCACGGGGCGGGGAGGAGTTTGGGGAGGGGGATCAGACTGCACGGGGCGGGGAGGAGTTTGGGGGGGGGATCAGACTGCACGGGGCGGGGAAGGACTTTGGGGGGGATCAGACTGCACGGGGCGGGGAGGAGTTTGGGGGGGATCAGACTGCACTGGGGCGAGGAGTTTGGGGGGAGATCAGACTGCACTGGGGGGAGGAGTTTGAGGGGTATCAGACTACACGGGGGGGAGGAGTTTGGGGGGATCAGACTGCATGGGGCGGAGAGGAGTTTGGTGGGGGGGATCAGACTGCACGGGGCGGGGAGGAGTTTGGGGGGGTTCAGACTGCACGGGGCGGGGTGGTGTTTGGGGGGGATCAGACTGCACTGGGCGGAGAGGAGTTTGGTGGGGGGGATCAGACTGAACGGGGGGAGGAGTTTGGTGGGGGGATCAGACTGCACGGGGGGAGGAGTTTGGTGGGGGAATCAGACTGCACGGGGCGGAGAGGAGTTTGGGGGAGGGGGATCAGACTGCACGGGGCGGGGAGGAGTTTGGGGAGGGGGGATCAGACTGCACGGGGCGGGGAGGAGTTGGGGGGGATCAGACTGCACGGGGCGGGGAGGAGTTTGGGGGGGATCAGACTGCACGGGGCGGGGAGGAGTTTGGGGGGTTCAGACTGCACGGGGCGGGGTGGTGTTTGAGGGGGTTCAGACTGCACGGGGCGGGGTGGTGTTTGGGGAGGGTTCAGACTGCACGGGGCGGAGAGGAGTTTGGGGAGGGGGATCAGACTGCACGGGGCGGAGAGGAGTTGGGGGGGATCAGACTGCACGGGGCGGGGAGGAGTTTGGGGGGGTTCAGACTGCACGGCGTGGGGTGGTGTTTGGGGGGGGATCAGACTGCACGGGGCGGAGAGGAGTTTGGGGAGGGATCAGACTGCACGGGGCGGAGAGGAGTTGGGGGGGATCAGACTGCACGGGGCGGGGAGGAGTTTGGGGAGGGATCAGACTGCACGGGGCGGGGGTGGTGTTTGGGGAGGGGATCAGACTGCACGGGGCGGGGAGGAGTTTGGGGGGGGATCAGACTGCACGGGGCCGGGAGGAGTTTGGGGGCGGATCAGACTGCACGGGGGGAAGGAGTTTGGTGGGGGGATCAGACTGCACGGGGCGGAGAGGAGTTTGGGGAGGGGATCAGACTGCACGGGGCGGGGAGGAGTTTGGGGAGGGGGATCAGACTGCACGGGGCGGAGAGGAGTTTGGGGAGGGGGATCAGACTGCACGGGGCGGGGAGGAGTTTGGGGGGAGATCAGACTGCACGGGGCGGGGAGGTGTTTGGGGGGTATCAGACTGCGTGGGGGGGAGGAGTTTGGGGGGATCAGACTACACGGTGGGGAGGCGTTTGGGGGGGATCAGACTGCGTGGGGGGAGGAGTTTGGGGGGATCAGACTACACGGCGGAGAGGAGTTTGGGGGGGAATCAGACTGCACGGGGGGAGGAGTTTGGGGGAGGATCAGACTGCACTGGGGGAGGAGTTTGGGGGGGATCAGACTGCACTGGGGGGAGGAGTTTGGGGGGGATCAGACTGCACTGGGGAGAGGAGTTTGGGGGGGATCAGACTGCACTGGGGGGAGGAGTTTGGGGGGGATCAGACTGCTCGAGGCGGGGAAGAGTTTGGGGGGGTCAGACTGCACGGGGCGGACAGGAGTTTGGGGGGAGATCAGACTGCACGGGGCGGGGAGGAGTTGGGGGGGGATCAGACTGCACGGGGCAGAGAGGATTTTGGGGGGGATCAGACTGCACGGGGCGGAGAGGAGTTTGGGGGGGATCAGACTGCACGGGGGGAGAAGTTTGGGGGGATCAGACGGCACTGGGGGGAGGAGTTTGGGGGGGATCAGACTGCACTGGGCGGAGAGGAGTTTGGTGGGGGGATCAGACTGCACGGGGCGGAGGAGTTTGATGGGATCAGACTGCACGGGGGGAGGTGTTTGGGGGGGATCAGACTGCACTGGGGGGAGGAGTTTGAGGGGTATCAGACTACACGGGGGGAGGAGTTTGGGGGGATCAGACTGCATGGGGCGGAGAGGAGTTTGGTGGGGGGATCAGACTGCACGGGGCGGGGAGGAGTTTGGGGGGGTTCAGACTGCACGGGGCGGGGTGGTGTTTGGGGGGGATCAGACTGCACTGGGCGGAGAGGAGTTTGGTGGGGGGATCAGACTGAACGGGGGGAGGAGTTTGGTGGGGGGATCAGACTGCACGGGGGGAGGAGTTTGGTGGGGGTATCAGACTGCACGGGGCGGAGAGGAGTTTGGGGAGGGGGATCAGACTGCACAGGGCAGGGAGGAGTTTGGGGGGGGGATCAGACTGCACGGGGCGGGGAGGAGTTGGGGGGGATCAGACTGCACGGGGCGGGGAGGAGTTGGGGGGGGATCAGACTGCACGGGGCGGGGAGGAGTTGGGGGGGGATCAGACTGCACGGGGCGGAGAGGAGTTGGGGGGGGATCAGACTGCACGGGGCGGGGAGGAGTTTGGGGGGGTTCAGACTGCACGGGGCGGGGTTGGGGGGGGATCAGACTGCACGGGGCGGGGGTGGTGTTTGGGGAGGGATCAGACTGCACGGGGGGGGGTGGTGGGGGAGGGATCAGACTGCACGGGGCGGGGAGGAGTTTGGGGGGGGATCAGACTGCACGGGGCCGGGAGGAGTTTGGGGGGGATCAGACTGCACGGGGGAGGAGTTTGGGGGGATCATACTGCACGGGGCGGAGAGGAGTTTGGAGGAGGGGGATCAGACTGCACGGGGCGGGGAGGAGTTTGGGGAGGGGGATCAGACTGCACGGGGCGGGGAGGAGTTTGGGGAGGGGGGATCAGACTGCACGGGGCGGGAAGGACTTTGGGGGGGATCAGACTGCACGGGGCGGGGAGGAGTTTGGGGGGGATCAGACTGCACTGGGGGGAGGAGTTTGGGGGGAGATCAGACTGCACGGGGCGGGGAGGTGTTTGGGGGGGAGCAGACTGCACGGGGGGGAGGAGTTTGGGAGGGGGATCAGACTGCACTGGGCGGAGAGGAGTTTCAGGGGGGGGACCAGACTGCACGGGGGGGAGGAGTTTGGGGGAGGATAAGACTGCAGGGGGCGGAGAGGAGTTTGGTGGGGGGATCAGACTGCACGGGGCGGGGACGAGTTTGGTGGGGGGGGATCAGACTGCTCGGGGCGGAGAGGAGTTTGGTGGGGGGGGGGATCAGACTGCTCGGGGCGGAGAGGAGTTTGGTGGGGGGATCAGACTGCACGGGGCGGGAAAGAGTTTGGGGGGGTTCAGACTGCACGGGGCTGGGTGGTGTTGGGGGGGATCAGACTGGACGGGGCGGAGAGGAGTTTGGTGGGGCGATCAGACTGCACGGGGCGGGGAGGAGTTTGGGGGGGGATCAGACTGCACGGGGCGGGGAAGAGTTTGGGGGGGGATCAGACTGCACGGGGCGGGGAGGAGTTTGGGGGGGGAACAGACTGCACGGGGCGGGGAGGAGTTTGGGGGGGATCAGACTGCACGGGGCGGAGAGGAGTTTGGGGGAGGGGATCAGACTGCACGGGGCAGGGAGGAGTTTGGTGGGGGGGGATCAGACTGCACGGGGCGGGGTGGAGTTTGGGGGGGAGGGGAGCAGACTGCACGGGGCGGGGAGGAGTTTGGGGGGGATCAGACTGCACGGGGCGGGGAGGAGTTTGGTGGGGGGGGGATCAGACTGCACGGGGCGGGGAGGAGCTTGGTCGTGGGAGGGGAGCAGACTGCACGGGGCGGAGAGGAGTTTGGTCGGGGGGAGCAGACTGCACGGGGCGGAGAGGAGTTTTGTGGTGGGGGGTTCAGACTGCACGGGGCGAAGAGGAGTTTGGTGGGGGGGAACAGACTGCACGGGGCGGAGAGGAGTTTGGGGGGGATCTGACTGCACGGGGCGGAGAGGAGTTTGGTGGGGGGGAGCAGACTGCACGGGGCGGGGAGGAGTTTGGGGGGGATCTGACTGCACGGGGCGGAGAGGAGTTTGGTGGGGGGGAGCAGATTGCATGGGGCGGGGAGGAGTTTGGGGGGGGAGGGATTGCGGCGGGGTCTCCTCTCCCGAGTGGGGGCGGGGCATCAGCGGCGGACGCTGCCGTCTCTGAGGCAGGAGCCCCGCCCAGCAATGGGGCGGGGCGGGATGAGGGGGAGTAGGGAAAGTAGCCGCAGTGGTTTGTGGGAAACTGAGTGCCCCTGTCCGCAGCTCCCATCGGCCATTGCAGGGCCAGGGCAGTCCCGGCGCTGTTCGGTTGGGCGGGTGCAGCGGAAGTGACATCATAACGCGGCTATTGACCAGGGAGCGACGCGGTTGGTCCCGCGCTCGTGTCACTCCAAGTGTCAGCGACGCATCCTGGGACTTGTAGTTCTCATAGTGCGGCCTCGCGGGGCATGTCGCAGTCCGCCCTGCCCCTATCATAGCCCCGCCCCCGGCATAGCCCCGCCCAGCGTCTTCCAGCTTCTCCCCGCCCCCACCTGCATCTCAGGACGTCCCCGCAGCACTACTCAGGACCTGCTCACGTCGGCCCTCGCCCTCTGCACGGCCCCCCCCCCCCGCCCGACCTGCACCCCCTTCTCCCACCTCAGTGCATTCCACACTCCCAGCCCAACCTGCACCCCCTTCCCCACCCCCAGTCCATTCTGCACCCCCTGCCCAATCTGCACCCCTTTCCCCACCCCCCAGTCCATTCTGCACCCCCTGCCCAATCTGCACCCCTTTCCCCACCCCCCCAGTCCATTCTGCACCCCCTGCCCAATCTGCACCCCTTTCCCCACCCCCCAGTCCATTCTACACCCCCTGCCCAACCTGCACTCCCTTCCCCACCCCCCAGTCCATTCTGCACCCCCTCCCCAACCTGCACCCCTTTCCCCACCCCCCAGTCCATTCTGCACCCCCTGCCCAATCTGCACCTCCTTCCCCACCCCCAGTCCATTCTGCACCCCCTGCCCAATCTGCACCCCTTTCCCCACCCCCCAGTCCATTCTACACCCCCTGCCCAACCTGCACTCCCTTCCCCACCCCCCAGTCCATTCTGCACCCCCTGCCCAATCTGCACCCCTTTCCCCACCCCCCAGTCCATTCTGCACCCTCTTCCCTGACCACCAAGTGTATTCAACCCCTCCCCCCCCATCCAAACTGCCTCTCATGTGTTTCTCTCTCTGTCTCTCATGTGTTTCTCTCTTGTTGCTCTCTCGTATTGGCCAATACGTTCTGTCTGTTTCTTTCTGTGTCTTTGTCCTTGGTCTGCTTCTGCCGTGTCCTTGTACAGGACACGTACAGGCATTCCAGGTGAGCATCTCTACGGGTTAAGGGCCCAGGAGCTAAGGGGAATTCTGCAGGTACGCCAGTCGCGCAAGGGAGAGCAACGGGAGACCAGTGGTGCGTCATGGCAGACTGACTCAGTATTGTTGTAATGGACCCGATACAGAGGGGCGGCGGGGGGGGGGGGGTCTAAAGCAGTGGTCTCCAACCTTTTTACACCCAAGATCACTTTTAAATGACAGACCAAGCCAAGATTTACTGCCCTGCCCCTTCCTTGAAGCCCCGCTCTCTCTATTCTCCTCCTCTCCATCACTTGCTGTCCCCAATCCTTATACTGCTACTTTTCTTTAAAAAAAACAATTCTTCTGTAGAATGAGGTTTTTCCAACATTTGGCCTGTCTAGACTGGACCAAATATCAGAAAAAAAAACCCTTCTTTTGGAAGCCACCTTATTCCTTGGGGAAAGAGGAATATAGGGGTGACCGAAAGAGCCTGATTGCTCTTCCACTAAAAAAGCGGAAGAACAAACGCAACCCTGGATGCAGAAGAGTTTTTCTGAGATATCTCCAGAATCCTGAAAAACTCCTGCAGTCTAGCCGGACCCCCGCTGGGTTGAGACAGGATGTGTAGTCTCTGCGGTGGGAATGAGGGATTTGGGTGTGGGAAGGGGTGAGAGGTGCAAGCTCTGGGAGGAAATCTGGATGGAGGAGGAGGTGGAGAAGGGGACACTGGCTCGGGGAGGGGGCTCCAGGCTGGGCGGTGTTGGGCTACTAAGCAAGTCACAGGCTTGTGGATGTGAGAATGCAGGAATTTGGGTTGGGGTATGTGAAGGGCTCAGGGCAGGGGGTTCCAGTGTTTGATAGGCTCAGATCTAGGGTCTGGGGAAGGGGGAGTGCAGGAGTGGTTGTGGCCAGATGGGGGCTAGGCCCCAATTGGGGGTTTGTTGGCCAAGCTCCATTTTTAAATAAAATACTATGTTAAGCACAAAAAGTTTCTGCATTGTCTTTATTTATGAGAATGGCAGGGAACCTGCCTTGAGTCAGGGGTCACTGACGCATAGAAAAGTCCTTTGGGAGCAGGGGACACAATACTGGGGAGGGGTGCTAGTGGGTTCTGGGACAGGGAACAGGGTGCCAGTGGGGACAGGGGAGAGGGGGCAGGGTGCCAGGACAGGTTTCTGCAGCAGGGGACAGGGTGCTGGGGGGGGGGGGGCGACAGGTTTCTGCAGTAGGAGGCAGGGTGCCAGAGGGAACCGGTTCCTGCAGGGGGGTCAGGGTGCCGTGGGACAAGTTTCTGCAGAGTGGGGAAGGGTTATATAGCGGGGTGGGGGGGCAAGGGAGAGGGAACGGGGCCAGGAGGGCGGGGGACAGGTTTGGGGCAGAGGAGAGGAAACAAGGTTGGGGGCAGGGAGTTCCCTACACAAGCCACGGAGGGAAGCCTCCGACCCGCGCTCCCTCCGGACTGACCGCAGGGCAGCCAGGCTGGAGTGAAGAGAAGCGGCTGCCCGGAGAGCTGGTCATGGCGCTCAGCCAGGGTGCACCAAGCTCCACGTGGGCAGGCGCAGAGGAGAAGCCGCCGATCAGCTGGAGCGCGGGGCAGCGTCTTTCTGCTGAAAGCCACAGTCAGCTGGCTGGGGTGTTTCAGCCCTCCAGACCTCCCAGCTCCCACCATTCCTTGCAGCTACACACCTGTGTTGTTGCTCGGTGAGTAGCTGCTCCTCAAATGAGGAAATCTAATGTAAATGTACTGCGCACGCACGCAGTTCAGAGAGGGCTGAAGAGCTACTCTTAGAGCCTCAACATCTACCGGTAGATCGTGATCTATTGGTTGGTGACCATGGGGCTAAAGGCTAGAATTCCCGCAGCCACAGACCTTAGCGAGTGAGAGCTCACGCTGGGCTTTTTCTGCCGTCCTTGCAGAGGAATCAGTGCGGGTCCGTGGGCGGAGAAGAAACCGCCCGAGATGGACTTGAGCTGCCTGGACGTGATTCTCGGGACCCGTGAAGGGTCCTCAGCGTTCGGCCTTGCCATGGCTCTGTGTGAGTAAGAGATGCGTGCTTTCAAATCTTCAAGCGTCCTGGCAGTAGGTTTCTTCTGAGGCAGAGAGCTTCCTGCTGGGGCACGGAGCCTGGTGGCTTAGGGACTGGTGAAGGGCCAGTAGGCGGTTCAACAGAGCGTGGATAGATATTGAAGGCCTCCTTTCACTCCCCGTTCCTGTACTGGCAACGGGAGGTGGTGGCCGATGGTGGGAGGCTGCGGTGCGATGGTGGGAGGAGAAGCGATGCCACGTCCTTGCGGACTGAAACGCTAAGTTGTTTGTTTGTTTTTTCCCCTCTGCTGTGTTCGGTAGCGAGCGATAAGAAGTCAACCCTCCCGGTGTCCTCCCTTCTGGGGATGGAACGGAAACGAGAACAGCCAGCTCGGGAGCTTGATCGAAGCGAGAACCGTCCGTCTGGCAGCGGAGCAGCCATCGCTGACACGGAGATAAGTGTCGGGTCTGGAAATCTCTCGCCTTACGGCCCACTCGGGTCTAGGAAGGGAAGTCACGTTTGCTTAGACAGCGAGTCCGAGCGGAGGTTTCCGAGGTGCTTCCTAGGTAGTGGGAGAAACAGGGCTCCCGTTTGTCAGGGGTGCTGGTTTCTTTGGAACACGGTGTCCTTCTCAGCAGATGCTTGGCTCGAGGAGGAAGACGCAAGGTGGTAAGGTTTCTGGCTGCCACTCATGCGTTTCTCTCTTGTTGCTCTCTCGTATTGGCCAATACGTTCTGTCTGTCTGTTCCTGTCTGTGTCTTTGTCCTTGCTCTGCTTTTGCGGTGTCTTTGTACAGCACACTTGCAGGCATTCCAGATGAGCATCTCCAAGGGTTAAGGGCTCAGGAGCCAACGGGAATTCTGCAGGTACGCCAGTCGCGCAAGGGAGAGCGGTGGTGCGTCATGGCTGACTGACTCAGTGTTCTTGTAGAGGGCCCTATACAGAGGCGGGGGGGGGGGGGGGAAGGGGGAAGGGCTAAAGGATAGAATTCCCACAGCCACAGACCTTAGTGAGTGAGAGGTCTCTTCAGTCACGCCGCTCTCGGGTCTCGCTGCAGGGAGGGATTCTGGCGCCGCTCTCGGGTCGTGCAGCTTGGGGGTGTCTCTAGCGCCGCTCTCGAGTCTCGCTGCTGGGGGGGAGGGGTCTTTGGGGCCACTCTCAGGTCGTGCTGCTGGGAGGGAGTCTGGCGCCTCTCTCTTGTTTCCCATACAGTATTTTGCATAATAATACAAGAGTTGTAGTTACAAAAAGTTACAAAAGTTTCTGGGTGGCATTTCTTAAAACATTCTCACTCTGAGTGCTGAGTTAGTTACTGTTATAGTTACAATGCTTCACTTTGCGATTAGGGTTAAGTGCTTCACAATGCTTTGAAGAGAACGGTTGTCAATTGTGTAACAGTAAATTTGAGCGTGCCCTGGCGCACAGAGAGGGGAGCTGTTTCTGGCTACATAGTAGTATATTTTTAACAGTTTGAAGTTGCATGACCTAATATTACATTCCTAACAAATTATATTCTAGAGGGGCAAAAATGTTTAGATTTATAATTAAACAATCCTAACAAATAATAATAATAATACTAAATCTAAACACTTCTCAAGCTTGATAACACTAAATCTAAACACTTTCACAAGAATAAATCTAAACACTTCTATGCTTCTTCTACTTAAACTTCTACTCCTTAGACTTTTAGTTGTGGGGAACAAATTCTGGGGAGTCACTTCCACTTGGGGGAATCATTTTTAATACTTGACTATGTTATCCCTACACTAAGGCTGGCCGAGAGACTGTCCCAGACTGATCATAATAGACTGTTCTGTCCGCGAATGGGCTGAGAGTAAAGGGCGTGTTCGGAATCTGTGGCGCCCAATCTGAGGCTGTCCGAGGTGAATCTTAACGGACTGCTCCGTGCGCCAATGGGCGGTGACTAAAGGCGTGTTCTGGGGCTGCCTGCGGCCAATAGGTTGTCCGGGGTGGATTATAACAGACTCTTCTGTCCGCGAATGGGCTGTGACTAAGGGGCGTGTTCTGAATCAGAGGCACCCAATAGGCTGACCCGGCTGCATCTTAACGGACAGCTCTGTCTGCGAATGCGGTGTGACTAGGGGGAACGACCTGCCACTGCTCTCGACCAATAGGCTGTCCGGGGTGGATCGTAATGGACTGCTCTGTCCTGGAATTGTCTGTGACTTAGGGGTGTTTCCTGGCTGTGTGCCAGCCAACGGGCTTTCGGAAGACAGCCTTGGCGGAGGCTAGTGTCGCCCAATGGGCTGTCAGCAAAGGGTAGCCTGCCTCTGGTTCGGCCAATGGGCTGTCGCAGGGGGGCGTTGTCTGACTGGGCGGCCGGCGCCGCCATGACAGGAAGGTCCGAGGAGCGCGCGGGGGCGCGAGCGAATCCTGGGTCCGAGTGCGAAGCTCCCCGCACCCAGCCCGCCCCTTGTTGGTGTCTGGCCCGGGGGAGGAGGGGGCGCGAAGGAAGGTGGGGGAGAGGGCTGGGGGAGGGGTGTCTGGCCCGGGGGAGGAGGGGGTGCGAGAGCAGACTGCATGGGGCAGAGAGGAGTTTGGTTGGGGGGAGGGGAGCAGACTGCACGGAGCGGAGAGGAGTTTGGTGGTGGGGGGGTTCAGACTGCACGGGGCGGAGAGGAGTTTGGTGGGGGGGTTCAGACTGCACGGGGCGGGGAGGAGCTTGGTCGGGGGAGGGGAGGAGTTTTGTGGTGGGGGGGTTCAGACTGCACGGGGGCGAAAGGAGTTTGGTGGGGGGGAGCAGACTGCACGGGGCGAAGAGGAGTTTGGTGGGGGGGGAGGAGACTGCACGGGGCGGAGAGGAGTTTGGTGGGGGGGGGAACAGACTGCACGGGGCGGAGAGGAGTTTGGTGGCGGGGAGGGGAGCAGACTGCACGGAGCGGAGAGGAGTTTGGTGGGGGGGAGCAGACTGCACGGAGCGGAGAGGAGTTTGGTGGGGGGGAGCAGACTGCACGGGGCGGAGAGGAGTTTTGTGGTGGGGGGTTCAGACTGCACGGGGCGGAAAGGAGTTTGGTGGGGGGGATCTGACTGCACGGGGCGGAGAGGAGTTTGGTGGGGGGGAGCAGATTGCATGGGGCGGGGAGGAGTTTGGGGGGGGGGAGGGGTTGCCGCGGGGTCTCCTCTCCCGAGTGGGGGCGAGGCATCAGCGGCGGACGCTGCCGTCTCTGAGGCAGGAGCCCCGCCCAGCAATGGGGCGGGGCGGGATGAGGGGGAGTAGGGAAAGTAGCCGCAGTGGTTTGTGGGAAACTGAGTGCCCCTGTCCGCAGCTCCCATCGGCCATTGTAGGGCCAGGGCAGTCCCGGCGCTGTTCGGTTGGGCGGGTGCAGCGGAAGTGACATCACAACGCGGCCATTGTCCAGGGAGCGACGCGGTTGGTCCCGCGCTCGTGTCACTCCAAGTGTCAGCGACGCATCCTGGGACTTGTAGTTCTCATAGTGCGGCCTCGCGGGGCATGTCGCAGTCCGCCCTGCCCCTATCATAGCCTCGCCCCCGGCATAGCCCCGCCCAGCGTCTTCCAGCTTCTCCCCGCCCCCACCTGCATCTCAGGACGTCCCCGCAGCACTACTCAGGACCTGCTCACGTCGGCCCTCGCCCTCTGAACGGCCCCCCCCCCCGCCCGAACTGCACCCCCTTCGCCCACCTCAGTGCATTCCACACTCCCAGCCCAACCTGCACCCCCTTCCCCACCCCCAGTCCATTCTGCACCCCCTGCCCAATCTGCATCCCTTTCCCCACCCTCGAGTCCATTCTGCACCCCCTGCCCTATCTGCACCCCTTTCCCCACCCCCCAGTCCATTCTGCACCCCCTGCCCAATCTACACCCCTTTCCCCACCCCCCAGTCCATTGTACACCCCCTGCCCAACCTGCACTCCCTTCCCCACCCCCCAGTCCATTCTGCACCCCCTGCCCAATCTACACCCCTTTCTCCACCCCCCAGTCCATTCTACACCCCCTGCCCAACCTGCACTCCCTTCCCAACCCCCAGTCCATTCTGCATCCCCTGCCCAATCTGCACCCCTTTTCCCACCCCCCAGTCCATTCTACACCCCTGCCCAATCTGCACCCCTTTCCCCACCCCCAGTCCATTCTACACCCCCTGCCCAACCTGCACTCCCTTCCCCACCCCCCAGTCCATTCTGCACCCCCTGCCCAATCTGCACTCCTTTCCCCACCCCCCAGTCCATTCTACACCCCCTGCCCAACCTGCACTCCCTTCCCCACCCCACAGTCCATTCTGCACCCCCTGCCGAATCTGCACCCCTTTCCCCAGCCCCCAGTCCATTCTGCACCCCCTGCCCAATCTACACCCCTTTCCCCACCCCCCAGTCCATTCTGCACCCCCTTCCCTGACCACCAAGTGTATTCAACCCCTCCCCTCCCATCCAAACTGCCTCTCATGTGTTTCTCTCTTGTTGCTCTCTCGTATTGGCCAATACGTTCTGTCTGTTTCTTTCTGTGTCTTTGTCCTTGGTCTGCTTCTGCCGTGTCCTTGTACAGGACACGTACAGGCATTCCAGGTGAGCATCTCTACGGGTTAAGGGCCCAGGAGCTAAGGGGAATTCTGCAGGTACGCCAGTCGCGCAAGGGAGAGCAACGGGAGACCAGTGGTGCGTCATGGCAGACTGACTCAGTATTGTTGTAATGGACCCGATACAGAGGGGCGGCGGAGGGGGGGGGGGTCTAAAGCAGTTGTCTCCAACCTTTTTACACCCAAGATCACTTTTAAATGACAGACCAAGCCAAGATTTACTGCCCTGCCCCTTCCTTGAAGCCCCGCTCTCTCTATTCTCCTCCTCTCCATCACTTGCTGTCCCCAATCCTTATACTGCTACTTTTCTTTAAAAAAAAACAATTCTTCTGTAGAATGAGGTTTTTCCAACATTTGGCCTGTCTAGACTGGACCAAATATCAGAAAAAAAAACCCTTCTTTTGGACGCCACCTTATTCCTTGGGGAAAGAGGAATATAGGGGTGACCGAAAGAGCCTGATTGCTCTTCCACTAAAAAAGCGGAAGAACAAACGCAACCCTGGATGCAGAAGAGTTTTTCTGAGATATCTCCAGAATCCTGAAAAACTCCTGCAGTCTAGCCGGACCCCCGCTGGGTTGAGACAGGATGTGTAGTCTCTGCGGTGGGAATGAGGGATTTGGGTGTGGGAAGGGGTGAGAGGTGCAAGCTCTGGGAGGAAATCTGGATGGAGGAGGAGGTGGAGAAGGGGACACTGGCTCGGGGAGGGGGCTCCAGGCTGGGCGGTGTTGGGCTACTAAGCAAGTCACAGGCTTGTGGATGTGAGAATGCAGGAATTTGGGTTGGGGTATGTGAAGGGCTCAGGGCAGGGGGTTCCAGTGTTTGATAGGCTCAGATCTAGGGTCTGGGGAAGGGGGAGTGCAGGAGTGGTTGTGGCCAGATGGGGGCTAGGCCCCAATTGGGGGTTTGTTGGCCAAGCTCCATTTTTAAATAAAATACTATGTTAAGCACAAAAAGTTTCTGCATTGTCTTTATTTATGAGAATGGCAGGGAACCTGCCTTGAGTCAGGGGTCACTGACGCATAGAAAAGTCCTTTGGGAGCAGGGGACACAATACTGGGGAGGGGTTCTGGGACAGGGAACAGGGTGCCAGTGGGGACAGGGGAGAGGGGGCAGGGTGCCAGGACAGGTTTCTGCAGCAGGGGACAGGGTGCTGGGGGGGGGGGGGCGACAGGTTTCTGCAGTAGGAGGCAGGGTGCCAGAGGGAACCGGTTCCTGCAGGGGGGTCAGGGTGCCGTGGGACAAGTTTCTGCAGAGTGGGGAAGGGTTATATAGCGGGGTGGGGGGGCAAGGGAGAGGGAACGGGGCCAGGAGGGCGGGGGACAGGTTTGGGGCAGAGGAGAGGAAACAAGGTTGGGGGCAGGGAGTTCCCTACACAAGCCACGGAGGGAAGCCTCCGACCCGCGCTCCCTCCGGACTGACCGCAGGGCAGCCAGGCTGGAGTGAAGAGAAGCGGCTGCCCGGAGAGCTGGTCATGGCGCTCAGCCAGGGTGCACCAAGCTCCACGTGGGCAGGCGCAGAGGAGAAGCCGCCGATCAGCTGGAGCGCGGGGCAGCGTCTTTCTGCTGAAAGCCACAGTCAGCTGGCTGGGGTGTTTCAGCCCTCCAGACCTCCCAGCTCCCACCATTCCTTGCAGCTACACACCTGTGTTGTTGCTCGGTGAGTAGCTGCTCCTCAAATGAGGAAATCTAATGTAAATGTACTGCGCACGCACGCAGTTCAGAGAGGGCTGAAGAGCTACTCTTAGAGCCTCAACATCTACCGGTAGATCGTGATCTATTGGTTGGTGACCATGGGGCTAAAGGCTAGAATTCCCGCAGCCACAGACCTTAGCGAGTGAGAGCTCACGCTGGGCTTTTTCTGCCGCCCTTGCAGAGGAATCAGTGCGGGTCCGTGGGCGGAGAAGAAACCGCCCGAGATGGACTTGAGCTGCCTGGACGTGATTCTCGGGACCCGTGAAGGGTCCTCAGCGTTCGGCCTTGCCATGGCTCTGTGTGAGTAAGAGATGCGTGCTTTCAAATCTTCAAGCGTCCTGGCAGTAGGTTTCTTCTGAGGCAGAGAGCTTCCTGCTGGGGCACGGAGCCTGGTGGCTTAGGGACTGGTGAAGGGCCAGTAGGCGGTTCAACAGAGCGTGGATAGATATTGAAGGCCTCCTTTCACTCCCCGTTCCTGTACTGGCAACGGGAGGTGGTGGCCGATGGTGGGAGGCTGCGGTGCGATGGTGGGAGGAGAAGCGATGCCACGTCCTTGCGGACTGAAACGCTAAGTTGTTTGTTTGTTTTTTCCCCTCTGCTGTGTTCGGTAGCGAGCGATAAGAAGTCAACCCTCCCGGTGTCCTCCCTTCTGGGGATGGAACGGAAACGAGAACAGCCAGCTCGGGAGCTTGATCGAAGCGAGAACCGTCCGTCTGGCAGCGGAGCAGCCATCGCTGACACGGAGATAAGTGTCGGGTCTGGAAATCTCTCGCCTTACGGCCCACTCGGGTCTAGGAAGGGAAGTCACGTTTGCTTAGACAGCGAGTCCGAGCGGAGGTTTCCGAGGTGCTTCCTAGGTAGTGGGAGAAACAGGGCTCCCGTTTGTCAGGGGTGCTGGTTTCTTTGGAACACGGTGTCCTTCTCAGCAGATGCTTGGCTCGAGGAGGAAGACGCAAGGTGGTAAGGTTTCTGGCTGCCACTCATGCGTTTCTCTCTTGTTGCTCTCTCGTATTGGCCAATACGTTCTGTCTGTCTGTTCCTGTCTGTGTCTTTGTCCTTGCTCTGCTTTTGCGGTGTCTTTGTACAGCACACTTGCAGGCATTCCAGATGAGCATCTCCAAGGGTTAAGGGCTCAGGAGCCAACGGGAATTCTGCAGGTACGCCAGTCGCGCAAGGGAGAGCGGTGGTGCGTCATGGCTGACTGACTCAGTGTTCTTGTAGAGGGCCCTATACAGAGGCGGGGGGGGGGGGGGGGAAGGGGGAAGGGCTAAAGGATAGAATTCCCACAGCCACAGACCTTAGTGAGTGAGAGGTCTCTTCAGTCACGCCGCTCTCGGGTCTCGCTGCAGGGAGGGATTCTGGCGCCGCTCTCGGGTCGTGCAGCTTGGGGGTGTCTCTAGCGCCGCTCTCGAGTCTCGCTGCTGGGGGGGAGGGGTCTTTGGGGCCACTCTCAGGTCGTGCTGCTGGGAGGGAGTCTGGCGCCTCTCTCTTGTTTCCCATACAGTATTTTGCATAATAATACAAGAGTTGTAGTTACAAAAAGTTACAAAAGTTTCTGGGTGGCATTTCTTAAAACATTCTCACTCTGAGTGCTGAGTTAGTTACTGTTATAGTTACAATGCTTCACTTTGCGATTAGGGTTAAGTGCTTCACAATGCTTTGAAGAGAACGGTTGTCAATTGTGTAACAGTAAATTTGAGCGTGCCCTGGCGCACAGAGAGGGGAGCTGTTTCTGGCTACATAGTAGTATATTTTTAACAGTTTGAAGTTGCATGACCTAATATTACATTCCTAACAAATTATATTCTAGAGGGGCAAAAATGTTTAGATTTATAATTAAACAATCCTAACAAATAATAATAATAATACTAAATCTAAACACTTCTCAAGCTTGATAACACTAAATCTAAACACTTTCACAAGAATAAATCTAAACACTTCTATGCTTCTTCTACTTAAACTTCTACTCCTTAGACTTTTAGTTGTGGGGAACAAATTCTGGGGAGTCACTTCCACTTGGGGGAATCATTTTTAATACTTGACTATGTTATCCCTACACTAAGGCTGGCCGAGAGACTGTCCCAGACTGATCATAATAGACTGTTCTGTCCGCGAATGGGCTGAGAGTAAAGGGCGTGTTCGGAATCTGTGGCGCCCAATCTGAGGCTGTCCGAGGTGAATCTTAACGGACTGCTCCGTGCGCCAATGGGCGGTGACTAAAGGCGTGTTCTGGGGCTGCCTGCGGCCAATAGGTTGTCCGGGGTGGATTATAACAGACTCTTCTGTCCGCGAATGGGCTGTGACTAAGGGGCGTGTTCTGAATCAGAGGCACCCAATAGGCTGACCCGGCTGCATCTTAACGGACAGCTCTGTCTGCGAATGCGGTGTGACTAGGGGGAACGACCTGCCACTGCTCTCGACCAATAGGCTGTCCGGGGTGGATCGTAATGGACTGCTCTGTCCTGGAATTGTCTGTGACTTAGGGGTGTTTCCTGGCTGTGTGCCAGCCAACGGGCTTTCGGAAGACAGCCTTGGCGGAGGCTAGTGTCGCCCAATGGGCTGTCAGCAAAGGGTAGCCTGCCTCTGGTTCGGCCAATGGGCTGTCGCAGGGGGGCGTTGTCTGACTGGGCGGCCGGCGCCGCCATGACAGGAAGGTCCGAGGAGCGCGCGGGGGCGCGAGCGAATCCTGGGTCCGAGTGCGAAGCTCCCCGCACCCAGCCCGCCCCTTGTTGGTGTCTGGCCCGGGGGAGGAGGGGGCGCGAAGGAAGGTGGGGGAGAGGGCTGGGGGAGGGGTGTCTGGCCCGGGGGAGGAGGGGGTGCGAGAGCAGACTGCATGGGGCAGAGAGGAGTTTGGTTGGGGGGAGGGGAGCAGACTGCACGGAGCGGAGAGGAGTTTGGTGGTGGGGGGGGAGCAGACTGCACGGGGCGGAGAGGAGTTTGGTGGGGGGGTTCAGACTGCACGGGGCGGGGAGGAGCTTGGTCGGGGGAGGGGAGGAGTTTTGTGGTGGGGGGGTTCAGACTGCACGGGGGCGAAAGGAGTTTGGTGGGGGGGAGCAGACTGCACGGGGCGAAGAGGAGTTTGGTGGGGGGGGGAACAGACTGCACGGGGCGGAGAGGAGTTTGGTGGGGGGGGAACAGACTGCATGGGGCGGAGAGGAGTTTGGTGGCGGGGAGGGGAGCAGACTGCACGGAGCGGAGAGGAGTTTGGTGGGGGGGAGCAGACTGCACGGGGCGGAGAGGAGTTTGTTGGGGGGGGTTCAGACTGCACGGGGCGGAGAGGAGTTTGGTGGGGGGGAGCAGACTGCACGGGGCGGAGAGGAGTTTTGTGGTGGGGGGTTCAGACTGCACGGGGCGGGGTGGAACCTGGTCGGGGGAGGGGAGCAGACTGCACGGGGCGGAGAGGAGTTTTGTGGTGGGGGGTTCAGACTGCACGGGGCGGGGTGGAACTTGGTCGGGGGAGGGGAGCAGACTGCACGGGGCGGAGAGGAGTTTTGTGGTGGGGGGTTCAGACTGCACGGGGCGGAGAGGAGTTTGGTGGGGGGGAGCAGACTGCACGGGGCGGAGAGGAGTTTGGTGGGGGGGGTTCAGACTGCACGGGGCGGGGTGGAACTTGGTCGGGGGAGGGGAGCAGACTGCACGGGGCGGAGAGGAGTTTTGTGGTGGGGGGTTCAGACTGCACGGGGCGGGGTGGAACTTGGTCGGGGGAGGGGAGCAGACTGCACGGGGCGGAAAGGAGTTTGGTGGGGGGGAGCAGACTGCACGGGGCGGGGAGGAGTTTGGGGGGGATCTGACTGCACGGGGCGGAGAGGAGTTTGGTGGGGGGGATCAGATTGCATGTGGCGGGGAGGAGTTTGGGGGGGGAGGGGTTGCCGCGGGGTCTCCTCTCCCGAGTGGGGGCGGGCCATCAGCGGCGGACGCTGCCGTCTCTGAGGCAGGAGCCCCGCCCAGCAATGGGGCGGGGCGGGATGAGGGGGAGTAGGGAAAGTAGCCGCAGTGGTTTGTGGGAAACTGAGTGCCCCTGTCCGCAGCTCCCATCGGCCATTGTAGGGCCAGGGCAGTCCCGGCGCTGTTCGGTTGGGCGGGTGCAGCGGAAGTGACATCATAACGCGGCTATTGACCAGGGAGCGACGCGGTTGGTCCCGCGCTCGTGTCACTCCAAGTGTCAGCGACGCATCCTGGGACTTGTAGTTCTCATAGTGCGGCCTCGCGGGGCATGTCGCAGTCCGCCCTGCCCCTATCATAGCCCCGCCCCCGGCATAGCCCCGCCCAGCGTCTTCCAGCTTCTCCCCGCCCCCACCTGCATCTCAGGACGTCCCCGCAGCACTACTCAGGACCTGCTCACGTCGGCCCTCGCCCTCTGCACGGCCCCCCCCCCCCGCCCGACCTGCACCCCCTTCGCCCACCTCAGTGCATTCCACACTCCCAGCCCAACCTGCACCCCCTTCCCCACCCCCAGTCCATTCTGCACCCCCTGCGCAATCTACACCCCTTTCCCCACCCCCCAGTCCATTCTGCACCCCCTGCCCAATCTACACCCCTTTCCCCACCCCCCAGTCCATTCTGCACCCCCTGCCCAATCTACACCCCTTTCCCCACCCCCCAGTCCATTCTACACCCCCTGCCCAACCTGCACTCCCTTCCCAACCCCCAGTCCATTCTGCACCCCTGCCCAATCTGTACCCCTTTCCCCACCCCCCAGTCCATTCTACACCCCCTGCCCAATCTGCACCCCTTTCCCCACCCCCCAGTCCAATCTACACCCCCTGCCCAACCTGCACTCCCTTCCCCACCCCCCAGTCCATTCTGCACCCCCTGCCCAATCTGCACTCCTTTCCCCACCCCCCAGTCCATTCTACACCCCCTGCCCAACCTGCACTCCCTTCCCCACCCCGCCAGTCCATTCTGCACCCCCTGCCCAATCTACACCCCTTTCCCCACCCCCCAGTCCATTCTGCACCCCCTTCCCTGACCACCAAGTGTATTCAACCCCTCCCCTCCCATCCAATCTGCCTCTCATGTGTTTCTCTCTTGTTGCTCTCTCGTATTGGCCAATACGTTCTGTCTGTTTCTTTCTGTGTCTTTGTCCTTGGTCTGCTTCTGCCGTGTCCTTGTACAGGACACGTACATGCATTCCAGGTGAGCATCTCTACGGGTTAAGGGCCCAGGAGCTAAGGGGAATTCTGCAGGTACGCCAGTCGCTGCACGGGGCGGAGAGGAGTTTGGTGGCGGGGAGGGGAGCAGACTGCACGGAGCGGAGAGGAGTTTGGTGGGGGGGAGCAGACTGCACGGGGCGGAGAGGAGTTTTGTGGTGGGGGGTTCAGACTGCACGGGGCGGAAAGGAGTTTGGTGGGGGGGATCTGACTGCACGGGGCGGAGAGGAGTTTGGTGGGGGGGAGCAGATTGCATGGGGCGGGGAGGAGTTTGGGGGGGGGAGGGGTTGCCGCGGGGTCTCCTCTCCCGAGTGGGGGCGAGGCATCAGCGGCGGACGCTGCCGTCTCTGAGGCAGGAGCCCCGCCCAGCAATGGGGCGGGGCGGGATGAGGGGGAGTAGGGAAAGTAGCCGCAGTGGTTTGTGGGAAACTGAGTGCCCCTGTCCGCAGCTCCCATCGGCCATTGTAGGGCCAGGGCAGTCCCGGCGCTGTTCGGTTGGGCGGGTGCAGCGGAAGTGACATCACAACGCGGCCATTGTCCAGGGAGCGACGCGGTTGGTCCCGCGCCCGGGTCACTCCAAGTGTCAGCGACGCATCCTGGGACTTGTAGTTCTCATAGTGCGGCCTCGCGGGGCATGTCGCAGTCCGCCCTGCCCCTATCATAGCCTCGCCCCCGACATAGCCCCGCCCAGCGTCTTCCAGCTTCTCCCCGCCCCCACCTGCATCTCAGGACGTCCCCGCAGCACTACTCAGGACCTGCTCACGTCGGCCCTCGCCCTCTGAACGGCCCCCCCCCCCGCCCGAACTGCACCCCCTTCGCCCACCTCAGTGCATTCCACACTCCCAGCCCAACCTGCACCCCCTTCCCCACCCCCAGTCCATTCTGCACCCCCTGCCCAATCTGCATCCCTTTCCCCACCCTCGAGTCCATTCTGCACCCCCTGCCCTATCTGCACCCCTTTCCCCACCCCCCAGTCCATTCTGCACCCCCTGCCCAATCTACACCCCTTTCCCCACCCCCCAGTCCATTGTACACCCCCTGCCCAACCTGCACTCCCTTCCCCACCCCCCAGTCCATTCTGCACCCCCTGCCCAATCTACACCCCTTTCTCCACCCCCCCAGTCCATTCTACACCCCCTGCCCAACCTGCACTCCCTTCCCAACCCCCAGTCCATTCTGCATCCCCTGCCCAATCTGCACCCCTTTTCCCACCCCCCAGTCCATTCTACACCCCTGCCCAATCTGCACCCCTTTCCCCACCCCCAGTCCATTCTACACCCCCTGCCCAACCTGCACTCCCTTCCCCACCCCCCAGTCCATTCTGCACCCCCTGCCCAATCAGCACTCCTTTCCCCACCCCCCAGTCCATTCTACACCCCCTGCCCAACCTGCACTCCCTTCCCCACCCCACAGTCCATTCTGCACCCCCTGCCGAATCTGCACCCCTTTCCCCAGCCCCCAGTCCATTCTGCACCCCCTGCCCAATCTACACCCCTTTCCCCACCCCCCAGTCCATTCTGCACCCCCTTCCCTGACCACCAAGTGTATTCAACCCCTCCCCTCCCATCCAAACTGCCTCTCATGTGTTTCTCTCTTGTTGCTCTCTCGTATTGGCCAATACGTTCTGTCTGTTTCTTTCTGTGTCTTTGTCCTTGGTCTGCTTCTGCCGTGTCCTTGTACAGGACACGTACAGGCATTCCAGGTGAGCATCTCTACGGGTTAAGGGCCCAGGAGCTAAGGGGAATTCTGCAGGTACGCCAGTCGCGCAAGGGAGAGCAACGGGAGACCAGTGGTGCGTCATGGCAGACTGACTCAGTATTGTTGTAATGGACCCGATACAGAGGGGCGGCGGGGGGGGGGGGTCTAAAGCAGTTGTCTCCAACCTTTTTACACCCAAGATCACTTTTAAATGACAGACCAAGCCAAGATTTACTGCCCTGCCCCTTCCTTGAAGCCCCGCTCTCTCTATTCTCCTCCTCTCCATCACTTGCTGTCCCCAATCCTTATACTGCTACTTTTCTTTAAAAAAAAACAATTCTTCTGTAGAATGAGGTTTTTCCAACATTTGGCCTGTCTAGACTGGACCAAATATCAGAAAAAAAAACCCTTCTTTTGGACGCCACCTTATTCCTTGGGGAAAAAGGAATATAGGGGTGACCGAAAGAGCCTGATTGCTCTTCCACTAAAAAAGCGGAAGAACAAACGCAACCCTGGATGCAGAAGAGTTTTTCTGAGATATCTCCAGAATCCTGAAAAACTCCTGCAGTCTAGCCGGACCCCCGCTGGGTTGAGACAGGATGTGTAGTCTCTGCGGTGGGAATGAGGGATTTGGGTGTGGTAAGGGGTGAGAGGTGCAAGCTCTGGGAGGAAATCTGGATGGAGGAGGAGGTGGAGAAGGGGACACTGGCTCGGGGAGGGGGCTCCAGGCTGGGCGGTGTTGGGCTACTAAGCAAGTCACAGGCTTGTGGATGTGAGAATGCAGGAATTTGGGTTGGGGTATGTGAAGGGCTCAGGGCAGGGGGTTCCAGTGTTTGATAGGCTCAGATCTAGGGTCTGGGGAAGGGGGAGTGCAGGAGTGGTTGTGGCCAGATGGGGGCTAGGCCCCAATTGGGGGTTTGTTGGCCAAGCTCCATTTTTAAATAAAATACTATGTTAAGCACAAAAAGTTTCTGCATTGTCTTTATTTATGAGAATGGCAGGGAACCTGCCTTGAGTCAGGGGTCACTGACGCATAGAAAAGTCCTTTGGGAGCAGGGGACACAATACTGGGGAGGGGTGCTAGTGGGTTCTGGGACAGGGAACAGGGTGCCAGTGGGGACAGGGGAGAGGGGGCAGGGTGCCAGGACAGGTTTCTGCAGCAGGGGACAGGGTGCTGGGGGGGGGGGGGGGGGCGACAGGTTTCTGCAGTAGGAGGCAGGGTGCCAGAGGGAACCGGTTCCTGCAGGGGGGTCAGGGTGCCGTGGGACAAGTTTCTGCAGAGTGGGGAAGGGTTATATAGCGGGGTGGGGGGGCAAGGGAGAGGGAACGGGGCCAGGAGGGCGGGGGACAGGTTTGGGGCAGAGGAGAGGAAACAAGGTTGGGGGCAGGGAGTTCCCTACACAAGCCACGGAGGGAAGCCTCCGACCCGCGCTCCCTCCGGACTGACCGCAGGGCAGCCAGGCTGGAGTGAAGAGAAGCGGCTGCCCGGAGAGCTGGTCATGGCGCTCAGCCAGGGTGCACCAAGCTCCACGTGGGCAGGCGCAGAGGAGAAGCCGCCGATCAGCTGGAGCGCGGGGCAGCGTCTTTCTGCTGAAAGCCACAGTCAGCTGGCTGGGGTGTTTCAGCCCTCCAGACCTCCCAGCTCCCACCATTCCTTGCAGCTACACACCTGTGTTGTTGCTCGGTGAGTAGCTGCTCCTCAAATGAGGAAATCTAATGTAAATGTACTGCGCACGCACGCAGTTCAGAGAGGGCTGAAGAGCTACTCTTAGAGCCTCAACATCTACCGGTAGATCGTGATCTATTGGTTGGTGACCATGGGGCTAAAGGCTAGAATTCCCGCAGCCACAGACCTTAGCGAGTGAGAGCTCACGCTGCGCTTTTTCTGCCGCCCTTGCAGAGGAATCAGTGCGGGTCCGTGGGCGGAGAAGAAACCGCCCGAGATGGACTTGAGCTGCCTGGACGTGATTCTCGGGACCCGTGAAGGGTCCTCAGCGTTCGGCCTTGCCATGGCTCTGTGTGAGTAAGAGATGCGTGCTTTCAAATCTTCAAGCGTCCTGGCAGTAGGTTTCTTCTGAAGCAGAGAGCTTCCTGCTGGGGCACGGAGCCTGGTGGCTTAGGGACTGGTGAAGGGCCAGTAGGCGGTTCAACAGAGCGTGGATAGATATTGAAGGCCTCCTTTCACTCCCCGTTCCTGTACTGGCAACGGGAGGTGGTGGCCGATGGTGGGAGGCTGCGGTGCGATGGTGGGAGGAGAAGCGATGCCACGTCCTTGCGGACTGAAACGCTAAGTTGTTTGTTTGTTTTTTCCCCTCTGCTGTGTTCGGTAGCGAGCGATAAGAAGTCAACCCTCCCGGTGTCCTCCCTTCTGGGGATGGAACGGAAACGAGAACAGCCAGCTCGGGAGCTTGATCGAAGCGAGAACCGTCCGTCTGGCAGCGGAGCAGCCATCGCTGACACGGAGATAAGTGTCGGGTCTGGAAATCTCTCGCCTTACGGCCCACTCGGGTCTAGGAAGGGAAGTCACGTTTGCTTAGACAGCGAGTCCGAGCGGAGGTTCCCGAGGTGCTTCCTTGGTAGTGGGAGAAACAGGGCTCCCGTTTGTCAGGGGTGCTGGTTTCTCTGGAACACGGTGTCCTTCTCAGCAGACGCTTGGCTCGAGGAGGAAGACGCAAGGTGGTAAGGTTTCTGACTGCCTCTTATGTGTTTCTCTCTTGTTGCTCTCTCGTATTGGCCAATACGTTCTGTCTGTCTGTTTCTGTCTGTGTCTTTGTCCTTGCTCTGCTTCTGCCGTGTCCTTGTACAGCACAGTTGCAGGCATTCCAGGTGAGCATCTTCAAGGGTTAAGGGCTCAGGAGCCAACGGGAATTCTGCAGGTACGCCAGTCGCGCAAGGGAGAGCGGTGGTGCGTCATGGCTGACTGACTCAGTGTTCTTGTAGAGGGCCCGATACATAGGCGAGACGGGGGGAAAGGGCTAAAGGATAGAATTCCCACAGCCACAGACCTTAGTGAGTGAGAGCTCACGCTGGGCTTTTTCGGCCACCCTTGCAGAGGAATCAGTGCGGGGCCGTGGGCGGAGAAGAAATCGTCCGAGATGGACTTGAGCTGCCTGGACGTGATTCTCGGAACACGGGAAGGGTCCTCAGCGTTCGGCCTTCCCATGGCTCTGTGTGAGTAAGAGGTGCGTGCTTTGAAATCTTCAAGCGTCCTGGCAGTATGTTTCTTCTGAGGCAGAGAGCTTCCTGCTGGGGCACGGAGCCTGGTGGCTTGGGGACTGGTGAAGGGGGGGTAGGCGGTTCAACAGAGCGTGGATAGAGATTCAAGGCCTCCGTTCTCTCCGCGTTCCTGGAGTGGCAGCGGGAGGGGGTGGCCGACGGTGGGAGGCTGCGGTGCGATGGTGGGAGGAGAAGCGATGCCGCGTCCTTGCGGACTGAAACGCTAAGTTGTTTGTTTGTTTTTTCCCCTCTGCTGTGTTCGGTAGCGAGCGATAAGAAGTCAACCCTCCCGATGTCCTCCCGTCTGGGGATGGAACAGAAACGAGAACAGGGAGCTCGGGAGCTTGGTCGAAGCGAGGCGAGAACCGTCCGGCTGGGAGCGGAGCAGCCATCGCTTACAGGGAGATAAGTGTCGGGTCTGGAAATCTCTCGGCTTACGGCCCACTCGGGTCTAGGAAGGGAAGTCACGTTTGCTTAGACAGCGAGTCCGAGCGGAGGTTCCCGAGGTGCTTCCTTGGTAGTGGGAGAAACAGGGCTCCCGTTTGTCAGGGGTGCTGGTTTCTCTGGAACACGGTGTCCTTCTCAGCAGACGCTTGGCTCGAGGAGGAAGACGCTTGGTGGTAAGGTTTCTGACTGCCTCTTATGTGTTTCTCTCTTGTTGCTCTCTAGTATTGGCCAATACGTTCTGTCTATCTGTTTCTGTCTGTGTCTTTGTCCTTGCTCTGCTTCTGCCGTGTCCTTGTACAGCACACTTGCAGGCATTCCAGGTGAGCATCTTCAAGGGTTAAGGGCTCAGGAGCCAACGGGAATTCTGCAGGTACGCGAGTCGCGCAAGGGAGAGCGGTGGTGCGTCATGGCTGACTGACTCAGTATTCTTGTAGAGGACCCGATACATAGGCGAGACGGGGGGAAAGGGCTAAAGGATAGAATTCCCACAGCCACAGACCTTAGTGAGTGAGAGCTAACGCTGGGCTTTTTTGGCCACCCTTGCAGAGGAATCAGTGCGTGGCCGTGGGCGGAGAAGAAATCGTCCGAGATGGACTGGTGCTGCCTGGACGTGATTCTCGGAACACGGGAAGGGTCCTCAGCGTTCGGCCTTCCCATGGCTCTGTGTGAGTAAGAGGTGCGTGCTTTGAAATCTTCAAGCGTCCTGGCAGTATGTTTCTTCTGAGGCAGAGAGCTTCCTGCTGGGGCACGGAGCCTGGTGGCTTGGGGACTGGTGAAGGGGGGGTAGGCGGTTCAAGAGAGCGTGGATAGAGATTCAAGGCCTCCGTTCTCTCCGCGTTCCTGGAGTGGCAGCGGGAGGGGGTGGCCGACGGTGGGAGGCTGCGGTGCGATGGTGGGAGGAGAAGCGATGCCGCGTCCTTGCGGACTGAAACGCTAAGTTGTTTGTTTGTTTTTTCCCCTCTGCTGTGTTCGGTAGCGAGCGATAAGAAGTCAACCCTCCCGGTGTCCTCCCGTCTGGGGATGGAACAGAAACGAGAACAGGGAGCTCGGGAGCTTGGTCGAAGCGAGGCGAGAACCGTCCGGCTGGGAGCGGAGCAGCCATCGCTTACCGGGAGATAAGTGTCGGGTCTGGAAATCTCTTGGCTTACGGCCCACTCGGGTCTAGGAAGGGAAGTCACGTTTGCTTAGACAGCGAGTCCGAGCGGAGGTTCCCGAGGTGCTTCCTTGGTAGTGGGAGAAACAGGGCTCCCGTTTGTCAGGGGTGCTGGTTTCTCTGGAACACGGTGTCCTTCTCAGCAGACGCTTGGCTCGAGGAGGAAGACGCAAGGTGGTAAGGTTTCTGACTGCCTCTTATGTGTTTCTCTCTTGTTGCTCTCTCGTATTGGCCAATACGTTCTGTCTGTCTGTTTCTGTCTGTGTCTTTGTCCTTGCTCTGCTTCTGCCGTGTCCTTGTACAGCACACTTGCAGGCATTCCAGGTGAGCATCTTCAAGGGTTAAGGGCTCAGGAGCCAACGGGAATTCTGCAGGTACGCCAGTCGCGCAAGGGAGAGCGGTGGTGCGTCATGGCTGACTGACTCAGTGTTCTTGTAGAGGGCCCGATACATAGGCGAGACGGGGGGAAAGGGCTAAAGGATAGAATTCCCACAGCCACAGACCTTAGTGAGTGAGAGCTCACGCTGGGCTTTTTCGGCCACCCTTGCAGAGGAATCAGTGCGGGGCCGTGGGCGGAGAAGAAATCGTCCGAGATGGACTTGAGCTGCCTGGACGTGATTCTCGGAACACGGGAAGGGTCCTCAGCGTTCGGCCTTCCCATGGCTCTGTGTGAGTAAGAGGTGCGTGCTTTGAAATCTTCAAGCGTCCTGGCAGTATGTTTCTTCTGAGGCAGAGAGCTTCCTGCTGGGGCACGGAGCCTGGTGGCTTGGGGACTGGTGAAGGGGGGGTAGGCGGTTCAACAGAGCGTGGATAGAGATTCAAGGCCTCCGTTCTCTCCGCGTTCCTGGAGTGGCAGCGGGAGGGGGTGGCCGACGGTGGGAGGCTGCGGTGCGATGGTGGGAGGAGAAGCGATGCCGCGTCCTTGCGGACTGAAACGCTAAGTTGTTTGTTTGTTTTTTCCCCTCTGCTGTGTTCGGTAGCGAGCGATAAGAAGTCAACCCTCCCGGTGTCCTCCCGTCTGGGGATGGAACAGAAACGAGAACAGGGAGCTCGGGAGCTTGGTCGAAGCGAGGCGAGAACCGTCCGGCTGGGAGCGGAGCAGCCATCGCTTACCGGGAGATAAGTGTCGGGTCTGGAAATCTCTTGGCTTACGGCCCACTCGGGTCTAGGAAGGGAAGTCACGTTTGCTTAGACAGCGAGTCCGAGCGGAGGTTCCCGAGGTGCTTCCTTGGTAGTGGGAGAAACAGGGCTCCCGTTTGTCAGGGGTGCTGGTTTCTCTGGAACACGGTGTCCTTCTCAGCAGACGCTTGGCTCGAGGAGGAAGACGCAAGGTGGTAAGGTTTCTGACTGCCTCTTATGTGTTTCCATCTTGTTGCTCTCTCGTATTGGCCAATACGTTCTGTCTGTCTGTTTCTGTCTGTGTCTTTGTCCTTGCTCTGCTTCTGCCGTGTCCTTGTACAGCACACTTGCAGGCATTCCAGGTGAGCATCTTCAAGGGTTAAGGGCTCAGGAGCCAACGGGAATTCTGCAGGTACGCCAGTCGCGCAAGGGAGAGCGGTGGTGCGTCATGGCTGACTGACTCAGTGTTCTTGTAGAGGGCCCGATACATAGGCGAGACGGGGGGAAAGGGCTAAAGGATAGAATTCCCACAGCCACAGACCTTAGTGAGTGAGAGCTCACGCTGGGCTTTTTCGGCCACCCTTGCAGAGGAATCAGTGCGGGGCCGTGGGCTGAGAAGATAGCGTCCGAGATGGACTTGAGCTGCCTGGACGTGATTCTCGGAACACGGGAAGGGTCCTCAGCGTTCGGCCTTCCCATGGCTCTGTGTGAGTAAGAGGTGCGTGCTTTGAAATCTTCAAGCGTCCTGGCAGTATGTTTCTTCTGAGGCAGAGAGCTTCCTGCTGGGGCACGGAGCCTGGTGGCTTGGGGACTAGTGAAGGGGCAGTAGGCGGTTCAACAGAGCGTGGATAGAGATTCAAGGCCTCCGTTCTCTCCGCGTTCCTGGAGTGGCAGCGGGAGGGGGTGGCCGATGGTGGGAGGCTGCGCTGCGATGGTGGGAGGAGAAGCGATGCCGCGTCCTTGCGGACTGAAACGCTAAGTTGTTTGTTCGTTTTTTCCCCTCTGCTGTGTTCGGTAGCGAGCGATAAGAAGTCAACCCTCCCGATGTCCTCCCGTCTGGGGATGAAACGGAAACGAGAACAGCGAGCTCGGGAGCTTGGTCAAAGCGAGGCGAGAACCGTCCGGCTGGGAGCGGAGCAGGCCATCGCTGACAGGGAGATAAGTGTCGGGTCTGGAAATCTCTCGGCTTACGGCCCACTCGGGTCTAGGAAGGGAAGTCACGTTTGCTTAGACAGCGAGTCCGAGCGGAGGTTCCCGAGGTGCTTCCTTGGTAGTGGGAGAAACAGGGCTCCCGTTTGTCAGGGGTGCTGGTTTCTCTGGAACACGGTGTCCTTCTCAGCAGACGCTTGGCTCGAGGAGGAAGACGCTTGGTGGTAAGGTTTCTGACTGCCTCTTATGTGTTTCTCTCTTGTTGCTCTCTAGTATTGGCCAATACGTTCTGTCTATCTGTTTCTGTCTGTGTCTTTGTCCTTGCTCTGCTTCTGCCGTGTCCTTGTACAGCACACTTGCAGGCATTCCAGGTGAGCATCTTCAAGGGTTAAGGGCTCAGGAGCCAACGGGAATTCTGCAGGTACGCCAGTCGCGCAAGGGAGAGCGGTGGTGCGTCATGGCTGACTGACTCAGTGTTCTTGTAGAGGGCCCGATACATAGGCGAGACGGGGGGAAAGGGCTAAAGGATAGAATTCCCACAGCCACAGACCTTAGTGAGTGAGAGCTCACGCTGGGCTTTTTCGGCCACCCTTGCAGAGGAATCAGTGCGGGGCCGTGGGCTGAGAAGATAGCGTCCGAGATGGACTTGAGCTGCCTGGACGTGATTCTCGGAACACGGGAAGGGTCCTCAGCGTTCGGCCTTCCCATGGCTCTGTGTGAGTAAGAGGTGCGTGCTTTGAAATCTTCAAGCGTCCTGGCAGTATGTTTCTTCTGAGGCAGAGAGCTTCCTGCTGGGGCACGGAGCCTGGTGGCTTGGGGACTGGTGAAGGGGCAGTAGGCGGTTCAACAGAGCGTGGATAGAGATTCAAGGCCTCCGTTCTCTCCGCGTTCCTGGAGTGGCAGCGGGAGGGGGTGGCCGACGGTGGGAGGCTGCGGTGCGATGGTGGGAGGAGAAGCGATGCCGCGTCCTTGCGGACTGAAACGCTAAGTTGTTTGTTTGTTTTTTCCCCTCTGCTGTGTTCGGTAGCGAGCGATAAGAAGTCAACCCTCCCGGTGTCCTCCCGTCTGGGGATGGAACAGAAACGAGAACAGGGAGCTCGGGAGCTTGGTCGAAGCGAGGCGAGAACCGTCCGGCTGGGAGCGGAGCAGCCATCGCTTACCGGGAGATAAGTGTCGGGTCTGGAAATCTCTTGGCTTACGGCCCACTCGGGTCTAGGAAGGGAAGTCACGTTTGCTTAGACAGCGAGTCCGAGCGGAGGTTCCCGAGGTGCTTCCTTGGTAGTGGGAGAAACAGGGCTCCCGTTTGTCAGGGGTGCTGGTTTCTCTGGAACACGGTGTCCTTCTCAGCAGACGCTTGGCTCGAGGAGGAAGACGCAAGGTGGTAAGGTTTCTGACTGCCTCTTATGTGTTTCTCTCTTGTTGCTCTCTCGTATTGGCCAATACGTTCTGTCTATCTGTTTCTGTCTGTGTCTTTGTCCTTGCTCTGCTTCTGCCGTGTCCTTGTACAGCACACTTGCAGGCATTCCAGGTGAGCATCTTCAAGGGTTAAGGGCTCAGGAGCCAACGGGAATTCTGCAGGTACGCCAGTCGCGCAAGGGAGAGCGGTGGTGCGTCATGGCTGACTGACTCAGTGTTCTTGTAGAGGACCCGATACATAGGCGAGACGGGGGGAAAGGGCTAAAGGATAGAATTCCCACAGCCACAGACCTTAGTGAGTGAGAGCTAACGCTGGGCTTTTTTGGCCACCCTTGCAGAGGAATCAGTGCGTGGCCGTGGGCGGAGAAGAAATCGTCCGAGATGGACTGGTGCTGCCTGGACGTGATTCTCGGAACACGGGAAGGGTCCTCAGCGTTCGGCCTTCCCATGGCTCTGTGTGAGTAAGAGGTGCGTGCTTTGAAATCTTCAAGCGTCCTGGCAGTATGTTTCTTCTGAGGCAGAGAGCTTCCTGCTGGGGCACGGAGCCTGGTGGCTTGGGGACTGGTGAAGGGGGGGTAGGCGGTTCAACAGAGCGTGGATAGAGATTCAAGGCCTCCGTTCTCTCCGCGTTCCTGGAGTGGCAGCGGGAGGGGGTGGCCGATGGTGGGAGGCTGCGGTGCGATGGTGGGAGGAGAAGCGATGCCGCGTCCTTGCGGACTGAAACGCTAAGTTGTTTGTTTGTTTTTTCCCCTCTGCTGTGTTCGGTAGCGAGCGATAAGAAGTCAACCCTCCCGGTGTCCTCCCGTCTGGGGATGGAACGGAAACGAGAACAGCGAGCTCGGGAGCTTGGTCGAAGCGAGGCGAGAACCGTCCGGCTGGGAGCGGAGCAGCCATCGCTTACCGGGAGATAAGTGTCGGGTCTGGAAATCTCTTGGCTTACGGCCCACTCGGGTCTAGGAAGGGAAGTCACGTTTGCTTAGACAGCGAGTCCGAGCGGAGGTTCCCGAGGTGCTTCCTTGGTAGTGGGAGAAACAGGGCTCCCGTTTGTCAGGGGTGCTGGTTTCTCTGGAACACGGTGTCCTTCTCAGCAGACGCTTGGCTCGAGGAGGAAGACGCAAGGTGGTAAGGTTTCTGACTGCCTCTTATGTGTTTCTCTCTTGTTGCTCTCTAGTATTGGCCAATACGTTCTGTCTATCTGTTTCTGTCTGTGTCTTTGTCCTTGCTCTGCTTCTGCCGTGTCCTTGTACAGCACACTTGCAGGCATTCCAGGTGAGCATCTTCAAGGGTTAAGGGCTCAGGAGCCAACGGGAATTCTGCAGGTACGCCAGTCGCGCAAGGGAGAGCGGTGGTGCGTCATGGCTGACTGACTCAGTGTTCTTGTAGAGGGCCCGATACATAGGCGAGACGGGGGGAAAGGGCTAAAGGATAGAATTCCCACAGCCACAGACCTTAGTGAGTGAGAGCTCACGCTGGGCTTTTTCGGCCACCCTTGCAGAGGAATCAGTGCGTGGCCGTGGGCTGAGAAGATAGCGTCCGAGATGGACTTGAGCTGCCTGGACGTGATTCTCGGAACACGGGAAGGGTCCTCAGCGTTCGGCCTTCCCATGGCTCTGTGTGAGTAAGAGGTGCGTGCTTTGAAATCTTCAAGCGTCCTGGCAGTATGTTTCTTCTGAGGCAGAGAGCTTCCTGCTGGGGCACGGAGCCTGGTGGCTTGGGGACTGGTGAAGGGGCAGTAGGCGGTTCAACAGAGCGTGGATAGAGATTCAAGGCCTCCGTTCTCTCCGCGTTCCTGGAGTGGCAGCGGGAGGGGGTGGCCGAAGGTGGGAGGCTGCGGTGCGATGGTGGGAGGAGAAGCGATGCCGCGTCCTTGCGGACTGAAACGCTAAGTTGTTTGTTTGTTTTTTCCCCTCTGCTGTGTTCGGTAGCGAGCGATAAGAAGTCAACCCTCCCGGTGTCCTCCCGTCTGGGGATGGAACAGAAACGAGAACAGGGAGCTCGGGAGCTTGGTCGAAGCGAGGCGAGAACCGTCCGGCTGGGAGCGGAGCAGCCATCGCTTACCGGGAGATAAGTGTCGGGTCTGGAAATCTCTTGGCTTACGGCCCACTCGGGTCTAGGAAGGGAAGTCACGTTTGCTTAGACAGCGAGTCCGAGCGGAGGTTCCCGAGGTGCTTCCTTGGTAGTGGGAGAAACAGGGCTCCCGTTTGTCAGGGGTGCTGGTTTCTCTGGAACACGGTGTCCTTCTCAGCAGACGCTTGGCTCGAGGAGGAAGACGCTTGGTGGTAAGGTTTCTGACTGCCTCTTATGTGTTTCTCTCTTGTTGCTCTCTAGTATTGGCCAATACGTTCTGTCTATCTGTTTCTGTCTGTGTCTTTGTCCTTGCTCTGCTTCTGCCGTGTCCTTGTACAGCACACTTGCAGGCATTCCAGGTGAGCATCTTCAAGGGTTAAGGGCTCAGGAGCCAACGGGAATTCTGCAGGTACGCCAGTCGCGCAAGGGAGAGCGGTGGTGCGTCATGGCTGACTGACTCAGTGTTCTTGTAGAGGGCCCGATACATAGGCGAGACGGGGGGAAAGGGCTAAAGGATAGAATTCCCACAGCCACAGACCTTAGTGAGTGAGAGCTCACGCTGGGCTTTTTCGGCCACCCTTGCAGAGGAATCAGTGCGTGGCCGTGGGCGGAGAAGAAATCGTCCGAGATGGACTTGAGCTGCCTGGACGTGATTCTCGGAACACGGGAAGGGTCCTCAGCGTTCGGCCTTCCCATGGCTCTGTGTGAGTAAGAGGTGCGTGCTTTGAAATCTTCAAGCGTCCTGGCAGTATGTTTCTTCTGAGGCAGAGAGCTTCCTGCTGGGGCACGGAGCCTGGTGGCTTGGGGACTGGTGAAGGGGGGGTAGGCGGTTCAACAGAGCGTGGATAGAGATTCAAGGCCTCCGTTCTCTCCGCGTTCCTGGAGTGGCAGCGGGAGGGGGTGGCCGACGGTGGGAGGCTGCGGTGCGATGGTGGGAGGAGAAGCGATGCCGCGTCCTTGCGGACTGAAACGCTAAGTTGTTTGTTTGTTTTTTCCCCTCTGCTGTGTTCGGTAGCGAGCGATAAGAAGTCAACCCTCCCGGTGTCCTCCCGTCTGGGGATGGAACAGAAACGAGAACAGGGAGCTCGGGAGCTTGGTCGAAGCGAGGCGAGAACCGTCCGGCTGGGAGCGGAGCAGCCATCGCTTACCGGGAGATAAGTGTCGGGTCTGGAAATCTCTTGGCTTACGGCCCACTCGGGTCTAGGAAGGGAAGTCACGTTTGCTTAGACAGCGAGTCCGAGCGGAGGTTCCCGAGGTGCTTCCTTGGTAGTGGGAGAAACAGGGCTCCCGTTTGTCAGGGGTGCTGGTTTCTCTGGAACACGGTGTCCTTCTCAGCAGACGCTTGGCTCGAGGAGGAAGACGCAAGGTGGTAAGGTTTCTGACTGCCTCTTATGTGTTTCTCTCTTGTTGCTCTCTCGTATTGGCCAATACGTTCTGTCTGTCTGTTTCTGTCTGTGTCTTTGTCCTTGCTCTGCTTCTGCCGTGTCCTTGTACAGCACACTTGCAGGCATTCCAGGTGAGCATCTTCAAGGGTTAAGGGCTCAGGAGCCAACGGGAATTCTGCAGGTACGCCAGTCGCGCAAGGGAGAGCGGTGGTGCGTCATGGCTGACTGACTCAGTGTTCTTGTAGAGGGCCCGATACATAGGCGAGACGGGGGGAAAGGGCTAAAGGATAGAATTCCCACAGCCACAGACCTTAGTGAGTGAGAGCTCACGCTGGGCTTTTTCGGCCACCCTTGCAGAGGAATCAGTGCGGGGCCGTGGGCGGAGAAGAAATCGTCCGAGATGGACTTGAGCTGCCTGGACGTGATTCTCGGAACACGGGAAGGGTCCTCAGCGTTCGGCCTTCCCATGGCTCTGTGTGAGTAAGAGGTGCGTGCTTTGAAATCTTCAAGCGTCCTGGCAGTATGTTTCTTCTGAGGCAGAGAGCTTCCTGCTGGGGCACGGAGCCTGGTGGCTTGGGGACTGGTGAAGGGGGGGTAGGCGGTTCAACAGAGCGTGGATAGAGATTCAAGGCCTCCGTTCTCTCCGCGTTCCTGGAGTGGCAGCGGGAGGGGGTGGCCGAAGGTGGGAGGCTGCGGTGCGATGGTGGGAGGAGAAGCGATGCCGCGTCCTTGCGGACTGAAACGCTAAGTTGTTTGTTTGTTTTTTCCCCTCTGCTGTGTTCGGTAGCGAGCGATAAGAAGTCAACCCTCCCGGTGTCCTCCCGTCTGGGGATGGAACAGAAACGAGAACAGGGAGCTCGGGAGCTTGGTCGAAGCGAGGCGAGAACCGTCCGGCTGGGAGCGGAGCAGCCATCGCTTACCGGGAGATAAGTGTCGGGTCTGGAAATCTCTTGGCTTACGGCCCACTCGGGTCTAGGAAGGGAAGTCACGTTTGCTTAGACAGCGAGTCCGAGCGGAGGTTCCCGAGGTGCTTCCTTGGTAGTGGGAGAAACAGGGCTCCCGTTTGTCAGGGGTGCTGGTTTCTCTGGAACACGGTGTCCTTCTCAGCAGACGCTTGGCTCGAGGAGGAAGACGCTTGGTGGTAAGGTTTCTGACTGCCTCTTATGTGTTTCTCTCTTGTTGCTCTCTCGTATTGGCCAATACGTTCTGTCTGTCTGTTTCTGTCTGTGTCTTTGTCCTTGCTCTGCTTCTGCCGTGTCCTTGTACAGCACAGTTGCAGGCATTCCAGGTGAGCATCTTCAAGGGTTAAGGGCTCAGGAGCCAACGGGAATTCTGCAGGTACGCCAGTCGCGCAAGGGAGAGCGGTGGTGCGTCATGGCTGACTGACTCAGTGTTCTTGTAGAGGGCCCGATACATAGGCGAGACGGGGGGAAAGGGCTAAAGGATAGAATTCCCACAGCCACAGACCTTAGTGAGTGAGAGCTCACGCTGGGCTTTTTCGGCCACCCTTGCAGAGGAATCAGTGCGGGGCCGTGGGCTGAGAAGATAGCGTCCGAGATGGACTTGAGCTGCCTGGACGTGATTCTCGGAACACGGGAAGGGTCCTCAGCGTTCGGCCTTCCCATGGCTCTGTGTGAGTAAGAGGTGCGTGCTTTGAAATCTTCAAGCGTCCTGGCAGTATGTTTCTTCTGAGGCAGAGAGCTTCCTGCTGGGGCACGGAGCCTGGTGGCTTGGGACTGGTGAAGGGGCAGTAGGCGGTTCAACAGAGCGTGGATAGAGATTCAAGGCCTCCGTTCTCTCCGCGTTCCTGGAGTGGCAGCGGGAGGGGGTGGCCGATGGTGGGAGGCTGCGGTGCGATGGTGGGAGGAGAAGCGATGCCGCGTCCTTGCGGACTGAAACGCTAAGTTGTTTGTTTGTTTTTTCCCCTCTGCTGTGTTCGGTAGCGAGCGATAAGAAGTCAACCCTCCCGGTGTCCTCCCGTCTGGGGATGGAACAGAAACGAGAACAGGGAGCTCGGGAGCTTGGTCGAAGCGAGGCGAGAACCGTCCGGCTGGGAGCGGAGCAGCCATCGCTTACCGGGAGATAAGTGTCGGGTCTGGAAATCTCTTGGCTTACGGCCCACTCGGGTCTAGGAAGGGAAGTCACGTTTGCTTAGACAGCGAGTCCGAGCGGAGGTTCCCGAGGTGCTTCCTTGGTAGTGGGAGAAACAGGGCTCCCGTTTGTCAGGGGTGCTGGTTTCTCTGGAACACGGTGTCCTTCTCAGCAGACGCTTGGCTCGAGGAGGAAGACGCAAGGTGGTAAGGTTTCTGACTGCCTCTTATGTGTTTCTCTCTTGTTGCTCTCTAGTATTGGCCAATACGTTCTGTCTATCTGTTTCTGTCTGTGTCTTTGTCCTTGCTCTGCTTCTGCCGTGTCCTTGTACAGCACACTTGCAGGCATTCCAGGTGAGCATCTTCAAGGGTTAAGGGCTCAGGAGCCAACGGGAATTCTGCAGGTACGCCAGTCGCGCAAGGGAGAGCGGTGGTGCGTCATGGCTGACTGACTCAGTGTTCTTGTAGAGGGCCCGATACATAGGCGAGACGGGGGGAAAGGGCTAAAGGATAGAATTCCCACAGCCACAGACCTTAGTGAGTGAGAGCTCACGCTGGGCTTTTTCGGCCACCCTTGCAGAGGAATCAGTGCGTGGCCGTGGGCGGAGAAGAAATCGTCCGAGATGGACTTGAGCTGCCTGGACGTGATTCTCGGAACACGGGAAGGGTCCTCAGCGTTCGGCCTTCCCATGGCTCTGTGTGAGTAAGAGGTGCGTGCTTTGAAATCTTCAAGCGTCCTGGCAGTATGTTTCTTCTGAGGCAGAGAGCTTCCTGCTGGGGCACGGAGCCTGGTGGCTTGGGGACTGGTGAAGGGGGGGTAGGCGGTTCAACAGAGCGTGGATAGAGATTCAAGGCCTCCGTTCTCTCCGCGTTCCTGGAGTGGCAGCGGGAGGGGGTGGCCGATGGTGGGAGGCTGCGGTGCGATGGTGGGAGGAGAAGCGATGCCGCGTCCTTGCGGACTGAAACGCTAAGTTGTTTGTTTGTTTTTTCCCCTCTGCTGTGTTCGGTAGCGAGCGATAAGAAGTCAACCCTCCCGGTGTCCTCCCGTCTGGGGATGGAACGGAAACGAGAACAGGGAGCTCGGGAGCTTGGTCGAAGCGAGGCGAGAACCGTCCGGCTGGGAGCGGAGCAGCCATCGCTTACCGGGAGATAAGTGTCGGGTCTGGAAATCTCTTGGCTTACGGCCCACTCGGGTCTAGGAAGGGAAGTCACGTTTGCTTAGACAGCGAGTCCGAGCGGAGGTTCCCGAGGTGCTTCCTTGGTAGTGGGAGAAACAGGGCTCCCGTTTGTCAGGGGTGCTGGTTTCTCTGGAACACGGTGTCCTTCTCAGCAGACGCTTGGCTCGAGGAGGAAGACGCAAGGTGGTAAGGTTTCTGACTGCCTCTTATGTGTTTCTCTCTTGTTGCTCTCTCGTATTGGCCAATACGTTCTGTCTGTCTGTTTCTGTCTGTGTCTTTGTCCTTGCTCTGCTTCTGCCGTGTCCTTGTACAGCACACTTGCAGGCATTCCAGGTGAGCATCTTCAAGGGTTAAGGGCTCAGGAGCCAACGGGAATTCTGCAGGTACGCCAGTCGCGCAAGGGAGAGCGGTGGTGCGTCATGGCTGACTGACTCAGTGTTCTTGTAGAAGGCCCGATACATAGGCGAGACGGGGGGAAAGGGCTAAAGGATAGAATTCCCACAGCCACAGACCTTAGTGAGTGAGAGCTCACGCTGGGCTTTTTCGGCCACCCTTGCAGAGGAATCAGTGCGTGGCCGTGGGCTGAGAAGATAGCGTCCGAGATGGACTTGAGCTGCCTGGACGTGATTCTCGGAACACGGGAAGGGTCCTCAGCGTTCGGCCTTCCCATGGCTCTGTGTGAGTAAGAGGTGCGTGCTTTGAAATCTTCAAGCGTCCTGGCAGTATGTTTCTTCTGAGGCAGAGAGCTTCCTGCTGGGGCACGGAGCCTGGTGGCTTGGGACTGGTGAAGGGGCAGTAGGCGGTTCAACAGAGCGTGGATAGAGATTCAAGGCCTCCGTTCTCTCCGCGTTCCTGGAGTGGCAGCGGGAGGGGGTGGCCGATGGTGGGAGGCTGCGGTGCGATGGTGGGAGGAGAAGCGATGCCGCGTCCTTGCGGACTGAAACGCTAAGTTGTTTGTTTGTTTTTTCCCCTCTGCTGTGTTCGGTAGCGAGCGATAAGAAGTCAACCCTCCCGGTGTCCTCCCGTCTGGGGATGGAACAGAAACGAGAACAGGGAGCTCGGGAGCTTGGTCGAAGCGAGGCGAGAACCGTCCGGCTGGGAGCGGAGCAGCCATCGCTTACCGGGAGATAAGTGTCGGGTCTGGAAATCTCTTGGCTTACGGCCCACTCGGGTCTAGGAAGGGAAGTCACGTTTGCTTAGACAGCGAGTCCGAGCGGAGGTTCCCGAGGTGCTTCCTTGGTAGTGGGAGAAACAGGGCTCCCGTTTGTCAGGGGTGCTGGTTTCTCTGGAACACGGTGTCCTTCTCAGCAGACGCTTGGCTCGAGGAGGAAGACGCAAGGTGGTAAGGTTTCTGACTGCCTCTTATGTGTTTCTCTCTTGTTGCTCTCTCGTATTGGCCAATACGTTCTGTCTGTCTGTTTCTGTCTGTGTCTTTGTCCTTGCTCTGCTTCTGCCGTGTCCTTGTACAGCACACTTGCAGGCATTCCAGGTGAGCATCTTCAAGGGTTAAGGGCTCAGGAGCCAACGGGAATTCTGCAGGTACGCCAGTCGCGCAAGGGAGAGCGGTGGTGCGTCATGGCTGACTGACTCAGTGTTCTTGTAGAGGGCCCGATACATAGGCGAGACGGGGGGAAAGGGCTAAAGGATAGAATTCCCACAGCCACAGACCTTAGTGAGTGAGAGCTCACGCTGGGCTTTTTCGGCCACCCTTGCAGAGGAATCAGTGCGTGGCCGTGGGCGGAGAAGAAATCGTCCGAGATGGACTTGAGCTGCCTGGACGTGATTCTCGGAACACGGGAAGGGTCCTCAGCGTTCGGCCTTCCCATGGCTCTGTGTGAGTAAGAGGTGCGTGCTTTGAAATCTTCAAGCGTCCTGGCAGTATGTTTCTTCTGAGGCAGAGAGCTTCCTGCTGGGGCACGGAGCCTGGTGGCTTGGGGACTGGTGAAGGGGGGTAGGCGGTTCAACAGAGCGTGGATAGAGATTCAAGGCCTCCGTTCTCTCCGCGTTCCTGGAGTGGCAGCGGGAGGGGGTGGCCGACGGTGGGAGGCTGCGGTGCGATGGTGGGAGGAGAAGCGATGCCGCGTCCTTGCGGACTGAAACGCTAAGTTGTTTGTTTGTTTTTTCCCCTCTGCTGTGTTCGGTAGCGAGCGATAAGAAGTCAACCCTCCCGGTGTCCTCCCGTCTGGGGATGGAACGGAAACGAGAACAGCGAGCTCGGGAGCTTGGTCGAAGCGAGGCGAGAACCGTCCGGCTGGGAGCGGAGCAGCCATCGCTTACCGGGAGATAAGTGTCGGGTCTGGAAATCTCTTGGCTTACGGCCCACTCGGGTCTAGGAAGGGAAGTCACGTTTGCTTAGACAGCGAGTCCGAGCGGAGGTTCCCGAGGTGCTTCCTTGGTAGTGGGAGAAACAGGGCTCCCGTTTGTCAGGGGTGCTGGTTTCTCTGGAACACGGTGTCCTTCTCAGCAGACGCTTGGCTCGAGGAGGAAGACGCAAGGTGGTAAGGTTTCTGACTGCCTCTTATGTGTTTCTCTCTTGTTGCTCTCTCGTATTGGCCAATACGTTCTGTCTGTCTGTTTCTGTCTGTGTCTTTGTCCTTGCTCTGCTTCTGCCGTGTCCTTGTACAGCACACTTGCAGGCATTCCAGGTGAGCATCTTCAAGGGTTAAGGGCTCAGGAGCCAACGGGAATTCTGCAGGTACGCCAGTCGCGCAAGGGAGAGCGGTGGTGCGTCATGGCTGACTGACTCAGTGTTCTTGTAGAGGGCCCGATACATAGGCGAGACGGGGGGAAAGGGCTAAAGGATAGAATTCCCACAGCCACAGACCTTAGTGAGTGAGAGCTCACGCTGGGCTTTTTCGGCCACCCTTGCAGAGGAATCAGTGCGTGGCCGTGGGCGGAGAAGAAATCGTCCGAGATGGACTTGAGCTGCCTGGACGTGATTCTCGGAACACGGGAAGGGTCCTCAGCGTTCGGCCTTCCCATGGCTCTGTGTGAGTAAGAGGTGCGTGCTTTGAAATCTTCAAGCGTCCTGGCAGTATGTTTCTTCTGAGGCAGAGAGCTTCCTGCTGGGGCACGGAGCCTGGTGGCTTGGGGACTGGTGAAGGGGGGGTAGGCGGTTCAACAGAGCGTGGATAGAGATTCAAGGCCTCCGTTCTCTCCGCGTTCCTGGAGTGGCAGCGGGAGGGGGTGGCCGATGGTGGGAGGCTGCGGTGCGAAGGTGGGAGGAGAAGCGATGCCGCGTCCTTGCGGACTGAAACGCTAAGTTGTTTGTTTGTTTTTTCCCCTCTGCTGTGTTCGGTAGCGAGCGATAAGAAGTCAACCCTCCCGGTGTCCTCCCGTCTGGGGATGGAACAGAAACGAGAACAGGGAGCTCGGGAGCTTGGTCGAAGCGAGGCGAGAACCGTCCGGCTGGGAGCGGAGCAGCCATCGCTTACCGGGAGATAAGTGTCGGGTCTGGAAATCTCTTGGCTTACGGCCCACTCGGGTCTAGGAAGGGAAGTCACGTTTGCTTAGACAGCGAGTCCGAGCGGAGGTTCCCGAGGTGCTTCCTTGGTAGTGGGAGAAACAGGGCTCCCGTTTGTCAGGGGTGCTGGTTTCTCTGGAACACGGTGTCCTTCTCAGCAGACGCTTGGCTCGAGGAGGAAGACGCAAGGTGGTAAGGTTTCTGACTGCCTCTTATGTGTTTCTCTCTTGTTGCTCTCTCGTATTGGCCAATACGTTCTGTCTGTCTGTTTCTGTCTGTGTCTTTGTCCTTGCTCTGCTTCTGCCGTGTCCTTGTACAGCACACTTGCAGGCATTCCAGGTGAGCATCTTCAAGGGTTAAGGGCTCAGGAGCCAACGGGAATTCTGCAGGTACGCCAGTCGCGCAAGGGAGAGCGGTGGTGCGTCATGGCTGACTGACTCAGTGTTCTTGTAGAGGGCCCGATACATAGGCGAGACGGGGGGAAAGGGCTAAAGGATAGAATTCCCACAGCCACAGACCTTAGTGAGTGAGAGCTCACGCTGGGCTTTTTCGGCCACCCTTGCAGAGGAATCAGTGCGGGGCCGTGGGCGGAGAAGAAATCGTCCGAGATGGACTTGAGCTGCCTGGACGTGATTCTCGGAACACGGGAAGGGTCCTCAGCGTTCGGCCTTCCCATGGCTCTGTGTGAGTAAGAGGTGCGTGCTTTGAAATCTTCAAGCGTCCTGGCAGTATGTTTCTTCTGAGGCAGAGAGCTTCCTGCTGGGGCACGGAGCCTGGTGGCTTGGGGACTGGTGAAGGGGGGGTAGGCGGTTCAACAGTGCGTGGATAGAGATTCAAGGCCTCCTTTCTCTCCGCGTTCCTGTAGTGGCAGCGGGAGGGGGTGGCCGACGGTGGGAGGCTGCGGTGCGATGGTGGGAGGAGAAGCGATGCCGCGTCCTTGCGGACTGAAACGCTAAGTTGTTTGTTTGTTTTTTCCCCTCTGCTGTGTTCGGTAGCGAGCGATAAGAAGTCAACCCTCCCGGTGTCCTCCCGTCTGGGGATGGAACAGAAACGAGAACAGGGAGCTCGGGAGCTTGGTCGAAGCGAGGCGAGAACCGTCCGGCTGGGAGCGGAGCAGCCATCGCTTACCGGGAGATAAGTGTCGGGTCTGGAAATCTCTTGGCTTACGGCCCACTCGGGTCTAGGAAGGGAAGTCACGTTTGCTTAGACAGCGAGTCCGAGCGGAGGTTCCCGAGGTGCTTCCTTGGTAGTGGGAGAAACAGGGCTCCCGTTTGTCAGGGGTGCTGGTTTCTCTGGAACACGGTGTCCTTCTCAGCAGACGCTTGGCTCGAGGAGGAAGACGCAAGGTGGTAAGGTTTCTGACTGCCTCTTATGTGTTTCTCTCTTGTTGCTCTCTCGTATTGGCCAATACGTTCTGTCTGTCTGTTTCTGTCTGTGTCTTTGTCCTTGCTCTGCTTCTGCCGTGTCCTTGTACAGCACAGTTGCAGGCATTCCAGGTGAGCATCTTCAAGGGTTAAGGGCTCAGGAGCCAACGGGAATTCTGCAGGTACGCCAGTCGCGCAAGGGAGAGCGGTGGTGCGTCATGGCTGACTGACTCAGTGTTCTTGTAGAGGGCCCGATACATAGGCGAGACGGGGGGAAAGGGCTAAAGGATAGAATTCCCACAGCCACAGACCTTAGTGAGTGAGAGCTCACGCTGGGCTTTTTCGGCCACCCTTGCAGAGGAATCAGTGCGTGGCCGTGGGCTGAGAAGATAGCGTCCGAGATGGACTTGAGCTGCCTGGACGTGATTCTCGGAACACGGGAAGGGTCCTCAGCGTTCGGCCTTCCCATGGCTCTGTGTGAGTAAGAGGTGCGTGCTTTGAAATCTTCAAGCGTCCTGGCAGTATGTTTCTTCTGAGGCAGAGAGCTTCCTGCTGGGGCACGGAGCCTGGTGGCTTGGGACTGGTGAAGGGGCAGTAGGCGGTTCAACAGAGCGTGGATAGAGATTCAAGGCCTCCGTTCTCTCCGCGTTCCTGGAGTGGCAGCGGGAGGGGGTGGCCGATGGTGGGAGGCTGCGGTGCGATGGTGGGAGGAGAAGCGATGCCGCGTCCTTGCGGACTGAAACGCTAAGTTGTTTGTTTGTTTTTTCCCCTCTGCTGTGTTCGGTAGCGAGCGATAAGAAGTCAACCCTCCCGGTGTCCTCCCGTCTGGGGATGGAACAGAAACGAGAACAGGGAGCTCGGGAGCTTGGTCGAAGCGAGGCGAGAACCGTCCGGCTGGGAGCGGAGCAGCCATCGCTTACCGGGAGATAAGTGTCGGGTCTGGAAATCTCTTGGCTTACGGCCCACTCGGGTCTAGGAAGGGAAGTCACGTTTGCTTAGACAGCGAGTCCGAGCGGAGGTTCCCGAGGTGCTTCCTTGGTAGTGGGAGAAACAGGGCTCCCGTTTGTCAGGGGTGCTGGTTTCTCTGGAACACGGTGTCCTTCTCAGCAGACGCTTGGCTCGAGGAGGAAGACGCAAGGTGGTAAGGTTTCTGACTGCCTCTTATGTGTTTCTCTCTTGTTGCTCTCTCGTATTGGCCAATACGTTCTGTCTGTCTGTTTCTGTCTGTGTCTTTGTCCTTGCTCTGCTTCTGCCGTGTCCTTGTACAGCACAGTTGCAGGCATTCCAGGTGAGCATCTTCAAGGGTTAAGGGCTCAGGAGCCAACGGGAATTCTGCAGGTACGCCAGTCGCGCAAGGGAGAGCGGTGGTGCGTCATGGCTGACTGACTCAGTGTTCTTGTAGAGGGCCCGATACATAGGCGAGACGGGGGGAAAGGGCTAAAGGATAGAATTCCCACAGCCACAGACCTTAGTGAGTGAGAGCTCACGCTGGGCTTTTTCGGCCACCCTTGCAGAGGAATCAGTGCGTGGCCGTGGGCGGAGAAGAAATCGTCCGAGATGGACTTGAGCTGCCTGGACGTGATTCTCGGAACACGGGAAGGGTCCTCAGCGTTCGGCCTTCCCATGGCTCTGTGTGAGTAAGAGGTGCGTGCTTTGAAATCTTCAAGCGTCCTGGCAGTATGTTTCTTCTGAGGCAGAGAGCTTTCTGCTGGGGAACGGAGCCTGGTGGCTTGGGGACTGGTGAAGGGGGGGTAGGCGGTTCAACAGAGCGTGGATAGAGATTCAAGGCCTCCGTTCTCTCCGCGTTCCTGGAGTGGCAGCGGGAGGGGGTGGCCGACGGTGGGAGGCTGCGGTGCGAAGGTGGGAGGAGAAGCGATGCCGCGTCCTTGCGGACTGAAACGCTAAGTTGTTTGTTTGTTTTTTCCCCTCTGCTGTGTTCGGTAGCGAGCGATAAGAAGTCAACCCTCCCGGTGTCCTCCCGTCTGGGGATGGAACGGAAACGAGAACAGGGAGCTCGGGAGCTTGGTCGAAGCGAGGCGAGAACCGTCCGGCTGGGAGCGGAGCAGCCATCGCTTACCGGGAGATAAGTGTCGGGTCTGGAAATCTCTTGGCTTACGGCCCACTCGGGTCTAGGAAGGGAAGTCACGTTTGCTTAGACAGCGAGTCCGAGCGGAGGTTCCCGAGGTGCTTCCTTGGTAGTGGGAGAAACAGGGCTCCCGTTTGTCAGGGGTGCTGGTTTCTCTGGAACACGGTGTCCTTCTCAGCAGACGCTTGGCTCGAGGAGGAAGACGCAAGGTGGTAAGGTTTCTGACTGCCTCTTATGTGTTTCTCTCTTGTTGCTCTCTCGTATTGGCCAATACGTTCTGTCTGTCTGTTTCTGTCTGTGTCTTTGTCCTTGCTCTGCTTCTGCCGTGTCCTTGTACAGCACAGTTGCAGGCATTCCAGGTGAGCATCTTCAAGGGTTAAGGGCTCAGGAGCCAACGGGAATTCTGCAGGTACGCCAGTCGCGCAAGGGAGAGCGGTGGTGCGTCATGGCTGACTGACTCAGTGTTCTTGTAGAAGGCCCGATACATAGGCGAGACGGGGGGAAAGGGCTAAAGGATAGAATTCCCACAGCCACAGACCTTAGTGAGTGAGAGCTCACGCTGGGCTTTTTCGGCCACCCTTGCAGAGGAATCAGTGCGGGGCCGTGGGCGGAGAAGAAATCGTCCGAGATGGACTTGAGCTGCCTGGACGTGATTCTCGGAACACGGGAAGGGTCCTCAGCGTTCGGCCTTCCCATGGCTCTGTGTGAGTAAGAGGTGCGTGCTTTGAAATCTTCAAGCGTCCTGGCAGTATGTTTCTTCTGAGGCAGAGAGCTTCCTGCTGGGGAACGGAGCCTGGTGGCTTGGGGACTGGTGAAGGGGGGGTAGGCGGTTCAACAGAGCGTGGATAGAGATTCAAGGCCTCCGTTCTCTCCGCGTTCCTGGAGTGGCAGCGGGAGGGGGTGGCCGATGGTGGGAGGCTGCGGTGCGAAGGTGGGAGGAGAAGCGATGCCGCGTCCTTGCGGACTGAAACGCTAAGTTGTTTGTTTGTTTTTTCCCCTCTGCTGTGTTCGGTAGCGAGCGATAAGAAGTCAACCCTCCCGGTGTCCTCTCGTCTGGGGATGGAACAGAAACGAGAACAGGGAGCTCGGGAGCTTGGTCGAAGCGAGGCGAGAACCGTCCGGCTGGGAGCGGAGCAGCCATCGCTTACCGGGAGATAAGTGTCGGGTCTGGAAATCTCTTGGCTCACGGCCCACTCGGGTCTAGGAAGGGAAGTCACTTTTGCTTAGACAGCGAGTCCGAGCGGAGGTTCCCACGGTGCTTCCTTGGTAGTGGGAGAAACAGGGCTCCCGTTTGTCAGGGGTGCTGGTTTCTCTGGAACACGGTGTCCTTCTCAGCAGACGCTTGGCTCGAGGAGGAAGACGCAAGGTGGTAAGGTTTCTGACTGCCTCTTATGTGTTTCTCTCTTGTTGCTCTCTCGTATTGGCCAATACGTTCTGTCTGTCTGTTTCTGTCTGTGTCTTTGTCCTTGCTCTGCTTCTGCCGTGTCCTTGTACAGCACAGTTGCAGGCATTCCAGGTGAGCATCTTCAAGGGTTAAGGGCTCAGGAGCCAACGGGAATTCTGCAGGTACGCCAGTCGCGCAAGGGAGAGCGGTGGTGCGTCATGGCTGACTGACTCAGTGTTCTTGTAGAAGGCCCGATACATAGGCGAGACGGGGGGAAAGGGCTAAAGGATAGAATTCCCACAGCCACAGACCTTAGTGAGTGAGAGCTCACGCTGGGCTTTTTCGGCCACCCTTGCAGAGGAATCAGTGCGGGGCCGTGGGCGGAGAAGAAATCGTCCGAGATGGACTTGAGCTGCCTGGACGTGATTCTCGGAACACGGGAAGGGTCCTCAGCGTTCGGCCTTCCCATGGCTCTGTGTGAGTAAGAGGTGCGTGCTTTGAAATCTTCAAGCGTCCTGGCAGTATGTTTCTTCTGAGGCAGAGAGCTTTCTGCTGGGGAACGGAGCCTGGTGGCTTGGGGACTGGTGAAGGGGGGGTAGGCGGTTCAACAGAGCGTGGATAGAGATTCAAGGCCTCCGTTCACTCCCCGTTCCTGTAGTGGCAGCGGGAGGGGGTGGCCGACGGTGGGAGGCTGCGGTGCGATGGTGGGAGGAGAAGCGATGCCGCGTCCTTGCGGACTGAAACGCTAAGTTGTTTGTTTGTTTTTTCCCCTCTGCTGTGTTCGGTAGCGAGCGATAAGAAGTCAACCCTCCCGGTGTCCTCCCGTCTGGGGATGGAACAGAAACGAGAACAGGGAGCTCGGGAGCTTGGTCGAAGCGAGGCGAGAACCGTCCGGCTGGGAGCGGAGCAGCCATCGCTTACCAGGAGATAAGTGTCGGGTCTGGAAATCTCTTGGCTTACGGCCCACTCGGGTCTAGGAAGGGAAGTCACGTTTGCTTAGACAGCGAGTCCGAGCGGAGGTTCCCGAGGTGCTTCCTTGGTAGTGGGAAAAACAGGGCTCCCGTTTGTCAGGGGTGCTGGTTTCTCTGGAACACGGTGTCCTTCTCAGCAGACGCTTGGCTCGAGGAGGAAGACGCAAGGTGGTAAGGTTTCTGACTGCCTCTTATGTGTTTCTCTCTTGTTGCTCTCTCGTATTGGCCAATACGTTCTGTCTGTCTGTTTCTGTCTGTGTCTTTGTCCTTGCTCTGCTTCTGCCGTGTCCTTGTACAGCACAGTTGCAGGCATTCCAGGTGAGCATCTTCAAGGGTTAAGGGCTCAGGAGCCAACGGGAATTCTGCAGGTACGCCAGTCGCGCAAGGGAGAGCGGTGGTGCGTCATGGCTGACTGACTCAGTGTTCTTGTAGAAGGCCCGATACATAGGCGAGACGGGGGGAAAGGGCTAAAGGATAGAATTCCCACAGCCACAGACCTTAGTGAGTGAGAGCTCACGCTGGGCTTTTTCGGCCACCCTTGCAGAGGAATCAGTGCGTGGCCGTGGGCTGAGAAGATAGCGTCCGAGATGGACTTGAGCTGCCTGGACGTGATTCTCGGAACACGGGAAGGGTCCTCAGCGTTCGGCCTTCCCATGGCTCTGTGTGAGTAAGAGGTGCGTGCTTTGAAATCTTCAAGCGTCCTGGCAGTATGTTTCTTCTGAGGCAGAGAGCTTCCTGCTGGGGCACGGAGCCTGGTGGCTTGAGGACTGGTGAAGGGGCAGTAGGCGGTTCAAGAGAGCGTGGATAGATATTCAAGGCCTCCGTTCTCTCCGCGTTCCTGGAGTGGCAGCGGGAGGGGGTGGCCGATGGTGGGAGGCTGCGGTGCGAAGGTGGGAGGAGAAGCGATGCCACGTCCTTGCGGACTGAAACGCTAAGTTGTTTGTTTGTTTTTTCCCCTCTGCTGTGTTCGGTAGCGAGCGATAAGAAGTCAACCCTCCCGGTGTCCTCTCGTCTGGGGATGGAACAGAAACGAGAACAGGGAGCTCGGGAGCTTGGTCGAAGCGAGGCGAGAACCGTCCGGCTGGGAGCGGAGCAGCCATCGCTTACCGGGAGATAAGTGTCGGGTCTGGAAATCTCTTGGCTCACGGCCCACTCGGGTCTAGGAAGGGAAGTCACTTTTGCTTAGACAGCGAGTCCGAGCGGAGGTTCCCGAGGTGCTTCCTTGGTAGTGGGAAAAACAGGGCTCCCGTTTGTCAGGGGTGCTGGTTTCTCTGGAACACGGTGTCCTTCTCAGCAGACGCTTGGCTCGAGGAGGAAGACGCAAGGTGGTAAGGTTTCTGACTGCCTCTTATGTGTTTCTCTCTTGTTGCTCTCTCGTATTGGCCAATACGTTCTGTCTGTCTGTTTCTGTCTGTGTCTTTGTCCTTGCTCTGCTTCTGCCGTGTCCTTGTACAGCACAGTTGCAGGCATTCCAGGTGAGCATCTTCAAGGGTTAAGGGCTCAGGAGCCAACGGGAATTCTGCAGGTACGCCAGTCGCGCAAGGGAGAGCGGTGGTGCGTCATGGCTGACTGACTCAGTGTTCTTGTAGAAGGCCCGATACATAGGCGAGACGGGGGGAAAGGGCTAAAGGATAGAATTCCCACAGCCACAGACCTTAGTGAGTGAGAGCTCACGCTGGGCTTTTTCGGCCACCCTTGCAGAGGAATCAGTGCGTGGCCATGGGCGGAGAAGAAATCGTCCGAGATGGACTTGAGCTGCCTGGACGTGATTCTCGGAACACGGGAAGGGTCCTCAGCGTTCGGCCTTCCCATGGCTCTGTGTGAGTAAGAGGTGCGTGCTTTGAAATCTTCAAGCGTCCTGGCAGTATGTTTCTTCTGAGGCAGAGAGCTTTCTGCTGGGGAACGGAGCCTGGTGGCTTGGGGACTGGTGAAGGGGGGGTAGGCGGTTCAACAGAGCGTGGATAGAGATTCAAGGCCTCCGTTCTCTCCCCGTTCCTGGAGTGGCAGCGGGAGGGGGTGGCCGACGGTGGGAGGCTGCGGTGCGAAGGTGGGAGGAGAAGCGATGCCGCGTCCTTGCGGACTAAAACGCTAAGTTGTTTGTTTGTTTTTTCCCCTCTGCTGTGTTCGGTAGCGAGCGATAAGAAGTCAACCCTCCCGGTGTCCTCCCGTCTCGGGATGGAACGGAAACGAGAACAGCGAGCTCGGGAGCTTGGTCGAAGCGAGGCGAGAACCGTCCGGCTGGGAGCGGAGCAGCCATCGCTTACCGGGAGATAAGTGTCGGGTCTGGAAATCTCTTGGCTTACGGCCCACTCGGGTCTAGGAAGGGAAGTCACGTTTGCTTAGACAGCGAGTCCGAGCGGAGGTTCCCACGGTGCTTCCTTGTTAGTGGGAGAAACAGGGCTCCCGTTTGTCAGGGGTGCTGGTTTCTCTGGAACACGGTGTCCTTCTCAGCAGACGCTTGGCTCGAGGAGGAAGACGCAAGGTGGTAAGGTTTCTGACTGCCTCTTATGTGTTTCTCTCTTGTTGCTCTCTCGTATTGGCCAATACGTTCTGTCTGTCTGTTTCTGTCTGTGTCTTTGTCCTTGCTCTGCTTCTGCCGTGTCCTTGTACAGCACAGTTGCAGGCATTCCAGGTGAGCATCTTCAAGGGTTAAGGGCTCAGGAGCCAACGGGAATTCTGCAGGTACGCCAGTCGCGCAAGGGAGAGCGGTGGTGCGTCATGGCTGACTGACTCAGTGTTCTTGTAGAGGGCCCGATACATAGGCGAGACGGGGGGAAAGGGCTAAAGGATAGAATTCCCACAGCCACAGACCTTAGTGAGTGAGAGCTCACGCTGGGCTTTTTCAGCCACCCTTGCAGAGGAATCAGTGCGGGGCCGTGGGCGGAGAAGAAATCGTCCGAGATGGACTTGAGCTGCCTGGACGTGATTCTCGGAACACGGGAAGGGTCCTCAGCGTTCGGCCTTCCCATGGCTCTGTGTGAGTAAGAGGTGCGTGCTTTGAAATCTTCAAGCGTCCTGGCAGTATGTTTCTTCTGAGGCAGAGAGCTTCCTGCTGGGGCACGGAGCCTGGTGGCTTGGGGACTGGTGAAGGGGGGGGGGTAGGCGGTTCAACAGAGCGTGGATAGAGATTCAAGGCCTCCGTTCTCTCCGCGTTCCTGGAGTGGCAGCGGGAGGGGGTGGCCGATGGTGGGAGGCTGCGGTGCGAAGGTGGGAGGAGAAGCGATGCCGCGTCCTTGCGGACTGAAACGCTAAGTTGTTTGTTTGTTTTTTCCCCTCTGCTGTGTTCGGTAGCGAGCGATAAGAAGTCAACCCTCCCGGTGTCCTCTCGTCTGGGGATGGAACAGAAACGAGAACAGGGAGCTCGGGAGCTTGGTCGAAGCGAGGCGAGAACCGTCCGGCTGGGAGCGGAGCAGCCATCGCTTACCGGGAGATAAGTGTCGGGTCTGGAAATCTCTTGGCTTACGGCCCACTCGGGTCTAGGAAGGGAAGTCACGTTTGCTTAGACAGCGAGTCCGAGCGGAGGTTCCCGAGGTGCTTCCTTGGTAGTGGGAGAAACAGGGCTCCCGTTTGTCAGGGGTGCTGGTTTCTCTGGAACACGGTGTCCTTCTCAGCAGACGCTTGGCTCGAGGAGGAAGACGCAAGGTGGTAAGGTTTCTGACTGCCTCTTATGTGTTTCTCTCTTGTTGCTCTCTCGTATTGGCCAATACGTTCTGTCTGTCTGTTTCTGTCTGTGTCTTTGTCCTTGCTCTGCTTCTGCCGTGTCCTTGTACAGCACACTTGCAGGCATTCCAGGTGAGCATCTTCAAGGGTTAAGGGCTCAGGAGCCAACGGGAATTCTGCAGGTACGCCAGTCGCGCAAGGGAGAGCGGTGGTGCGTCATGGCTGACTGACTCAGTGTTCTTGTAGAGGGCCCGATACATAGGCGAGACGGGGGGAAAGGGCTAAAGGATAGAATTCCCACAGCCACAGACCTTAGTGAGTGAGAGCTCACGCTGGGCTTTTTCGGCCACCCTTGCAGAGGAATCAGTGCGGGGCCGTGGGCGGAGAAGAAATCGTCCGAGATGGACTGGTGCTGCCTGGACGTGATTCTCGGAACACGGGAAGGGTCCTCAGCGTTCGGCCTTCCCATGGCTCTGTGTGAGTAAGAGGTGCGTGCTTTGAAATCTTCAAGCGTCCTGGCAGTATGTTTCTTCTGAGGCAGAGAGCTTCCTGCTGGGGCACGGAGCCTGGTGGCTTGGGGACTGGTGAAGGGGGGGTAGGCGGTTCAACAGAGCGTGGATAGAGATTCAAGGCCTCCTTTCACTCCGCGTTCCTGGAGTGGCAGCGGGAGGGGGTGTCCGACGGTGGGAGGCTGCGGTGCGATGGTGGGAGGAGAAGCGATGCCGCGTCCTTGCGGACTGAAACGCTAAGTTGTTTGTTTGTTTTTTCCCCTCTGCTGTGTTCGGTAGCGAGCGATAAGAAGTCAACCCTCCCGGTGTCCTCCCGTCTGGGGATGGAACAGAAACGAGAACAGGGAGCTCGGGAGCTTGGTCGAAGCGAGGCGAGAACCGTCCGGCTGGGAGCGGAGCAGCCATCGCTTACCGGGAGATAAGTGTCGGGTCTGGAAATCTCTTGGCTTACGGCCCACTCGGGTCTAGGAAGGGAAGTCACGTTTGCTTAGACAGCGAGTCCGAGCGGAGGTTTCCGAGGTGCTTCCTTGGTAGTGGGAGAAACAGGGCTCCCGTTTGTCAGGGGTGCTGGTTTCTCTGGAACACGGTGTCCTTCTCAGCAGACGCTTGGCTCGAGGAGGAAGACGCAAGGTGGTAAGGTTTCTGACTGCCTCTTATGTGTTTCTCTCTTGTTGCTCTCTCGTATTGGCCAATACGTTCTGTCTGTCTGTTTCTGTCTGTGTCTTTGTCCTTGCTCTGCTTCTGCCGTGTCCTTGTACAGCACAGTTGCAGGCATTCCAGGTGAGCATCTTCAAGGGTTAAGGGCTCAGGAGCCAACGGGAATTCTGCAGGTACGCCAGTCGCGCAAGGGAGAGCGGTGGTGCGTCATGGCTGACTGACTCAGTGTTCTTGTAGAGGGCCCGATACATAGGCGAGACGGGGGGAAAGGGCTAAAGGATAGAATTCCCACAGCCACAGACCTTAGTGAGTGAGAGCTCACGCTGGGCTTTTTCGGCCACCCTTGCAGAGGAATCAGTGCGGGGCCGTGGGCTGAGAAGATAGCGTCCGAGATGGACTTGAGCTGCCTGGACGTGATTCTCGGAACACGGGAAGGGTCCTCAGCGTTCGGCCTTCCCATGGCTCTGTGTGAGTAAGAGGTGCGTGCTTTGAAATCTTCAAGCGTCCTGGCAGTATGTTTCTTCTGAGGCAGAGAGCTTCCTGCTGGGGCACGGAGCCTGGTGGCTTGGGAACTGGTGAAGGGGCAGTAGGCGGTTCAACAGAGCGTGGATAGAGATTCAAGGCCTCCGTTCTCTCCGCGTTCCTGGAGTGGCAGCGGGAGGGGGTGGCCGATGGTGGGAGGCTGCGGTGCGATGGTGGGAGGAGAAGCGATGCCGCGTCCTTGCGGACTGAAACGCTAAGTTGTTTGTTTGTTTTTTCCCCTCTGCTGTGTTCGGTAGCGAGCGATAAGAAGTCAACCCTCCCGGTGTCCTCCCGTCTGGGGATGGAACAGAAACGAGAACAGGGAGCTCGGGAGCTTGGTCGAAGCGAGGCGAGAACCGTCCGGCTGGGAGCGGAGCAGCCATCGCTTACCGGGAGATAAGTGTCGGGTCTGGAAATCTCTTGGCTTACGGCCCACTCGGGTCTAGGAAGGGAAGTCACGTTTGCTTAGACAGCGAGTCCGAGCGGAGGTTCCCGAGGTGCTTCCTTGGTAGTGGGAGAAACAGGGCTCCCGTTTGTCAGGGGTGCTGGTTTCTCTGGAACACGGTGTCCTTCTCAGCAGACGCTTGGCTCGAGGAGGAAGACGCTTGGTGGTAAGGTTTCTGACTGCCTCTTATGTGTTTCTCTCTTGTTGCTCTCTCGTATTGGCCAATACGTTCTGTCTGTCTGTTTCTGTCTGTGTCTTTGTCCTTGCTCTGCTTCTGCCGTGTCCTTGTACAGCACAGTTGCAGGCATTCCAGGTGAGCATCTTCAAGGGTTAAGGGCTCAGGAGCCAACGGGAATTCTGCAGGTACGCCAGTCGCGCAAGGGAGAGCGGTGGTGCGTCATGGCTGACTGACTCAGTGTTCTTGTAGAGGGCCCGATACATAGGCGAGACGGGGGGAAAGGGCTAAAGGATAGAATTCCCACAGCCACAGACCTTAGTGAGTGAGAGCTCACGCTGGGCTTTTTCGGCCACCCTTGCAGAGGAATCAGTGCGTGGCCGTGGGCGGAGAAGAAATCGTCCGAGATGGACTTGAGCTGCCTGGACGTGATTCTCGGAACACGGGAAGGGTCCTCAGCGTTCGGCCTTCCCATGGCTCTGTGTGAGTAAGAGGTGCGTGCTTTGAAATCTTCAAGCGTCCTGGCAGTATGTTTCTTCTGAGGCAGAGAGCTTCCTGCTGGGGCACGGAGCCTGGTGGCTTGGGGACTGGTGAAGGGGGGGTAGGCGGTTCAACAGAGCGTGGATAGAGATTCAAGGCCTCCTTTCACTCCGCGTTCCTGGAGTGGCAGCGGGAGGGGGTGTCCGACGGTGGGAGGCTGCGGTGCGATGGTGGGAGGAGAAGCGATGCCGCGTCCTTGCGGACTGAAACGCTAAGTTGTTTGTTTGTTTTTTCCCCTCTGCTGTGTTCGGTAGCGAGCGATAAGAAGTCAACCCTCCCGGTGTCCTCCCGTCTGGGGATGGAACAGAAACGAGAACAGGGAGCTCGGGAGCTTGGTCGAAGCGAGGCGAGAACCGTCCGGCTGGGAGCGGAGCAGCCATCGCTTACCAGGAGATAAGTGTCGGGTCTGGAAATCTCTTGGCTTACGGCCCACTCGGGTCTAGGAAGGGAAGTCACGTTTGCTTAGACAGCGAGTCCGAGCGGAGGTTCCCGAGGTGCTTCCTTGGTAGTGGGAGAAACAGGGCTCCCGTTTGTCAGGGGTGCTGGTTTCTCTGGAACACGGTGTCCTTCTCAGCAGACGCTTGGCTCGAGGAGGAAGACGCTTGGTGGTAAGGTTTCTGACTGCCTCTTATGTGTTTCTCTCTTGTTGCTCTCTCGTATTGGCCAATACGTTCTGTCTGTCTGTTTCTGTCTGTGTCTTTGTCCTTGCTCTGCTTCTGCCGTGTCCTTGTACAGCACACTTGCAGGCATTCCAGGTGAGCATCTTCAAGGGTTAAGGGCTCAGGAGCCAACGGGAATTCTGCAGGTACGCCAGTCGCGCAAGGGAGAGCGGTGGTGCGTCATGGCTGACTGACTCAGTGTTCTTGTAGAGGGCCCGATACATAGGCGAGACGGGGGGAAAGGGCTAAAGGATAGAATTCCCACAGCCACAGACCTTAGTGAGTGAGAGCTCACGCTGGGCTTTTTCGGCCACCCTTGCAGAGGAATCAGTGCGTGGCCGTGGGCTGAGAAGATAGCGTCCGAGATGGACTTGAGCTGCCTGGACGTGATTCTCGGAACACGGGAAGGGTCCTCAGCGTTCGGCCTTCCCATGGCTCTGTGTGAGTAAGAGGTGCGTGCTTTGAAATCTTCAAGCGTCCTGGCAGTATGTTTCTTCTGAGGCAGAGAGCTTCCTGCTGGGGCACGGAGCCTGGTGGCTTGGGACTGGTGAAGGGGCAGTAGGCGGTTCAACAGAGCGTGGATAGAGATTCAAGGCCTCCGTTCTCTCCGCGTTCCTGGAGTGGCAGCGGGAGGGGGTGGCCGATGGTGGGAGGCTGCGGTGCGAAGGTGGGAGGAGAAGCGATGCCGCGTCCTTGCGGACTGAAACGCTAAGTTGTTTGTTTGTTTTTTCCCCTCTGCTGTGTTCGGTAGCGAGCGATAAGAAGTCAACCCTCCCGGTGTCCTCCCGTCTGGGGATGGAACAGAAACGAGAACAGGGAGCTCGGGAGCTTGGTCGAAGCGAGGCGAGAACCGTCCGGCTGGGAGCGGAGCAGCCATCGCTTACCGGGAGATAAGTGTCGGGTCTGGAAATCTCTTGGCTTACGGCCCACTCGGGTCTAGGAAGGGAAGTCACGTTTGCTTAGACAGCGAGTCCGAGCGGAGGTTCCCGAGGTGCTTCCTTGGTAGTGGGAGAAACAGGGCTCCCGTTTGTCAGGGGTGCTGGTTTCTCTGGAACACGGTGTCCTTCTCAGCAGACGCTTGGCTCGAGGAGGAAGACGCAAGGTGGTAAGGTTTCTGACTGCCTCTTATGTGTTTCTCTCTTGTTGCTCTCTCGTATTGGCCAATACGTTCTGTCTATCTGTTTCTGTCTGTGTCTTTGTCCTTGCTCTGCTTCTGCCGTGTCCTTGTACAGCACACTTGCAGGCATTCCAGGTGAGCATCTTCAAGGGTTAAGGGCTCAGGAGCCAACGGGAATTCTGCAGGTACGCCAGTCGCGCAAGGGAGAGCGGTGGTGCGTCATGGCTGACTGACTCAGTATTCTTGTAGAGGACCCGATACATAGGCGAGACGGGGGGAAAGGGCTAAAGGATAGAATTCCCACAGCCACAGACCTCAGTGAGTGAGAGCTCACGCTGGGCTTTTTTGGCCACCCTTGCAGAGGAATCAGTGCGTGGCCGTGGGCGGAGAAGAAATCGTCCGAGATGGACTGGTGCTGCCTGGACGTGATTCTCGGAACACGGGAAGGGTCCTCAGCGTTCGGCCTTCCCATGGCTCTGTGTGAGTAAGAGGTGCGTGCTTTGAAATCTTCAAGCGTCCTGGCAGTATGTTTCTTCTGAGGCAGAGAGCTTCCTGCTGGGGCACGGAGCCTGGTGGCTTGGGACTGGTGAAGGGGCAGTAGGCGGTTCAACAGAGCGTGGATAGAGATTCAAGGCCTCAGTTCTCTCCGCGTTCCTGGAGTGGCAGCGGGAGGGGGTGGCCGACGGTGGGAGGCTGCGGTGCGATGGTGGGAGGAGAAGCGATGCCGCGTCCTTGCGGACTGAAACGCTAAGTTGTTTGTTTGTTTTTTCCCCTCTGCTGTGTTCGGTAGCGAGCGATAAGAAGTCAACCCTCCCGGTGTCCTCCCGTCTGGGGATGGAACGGAAACGAGAACAGGGAGCTCGGGAGCTTGGTCGAAGCGAGGCGAGAACCGTCCGGCTGGGAGCGGAGCAGCCATCGCTTACCGGGAGATAAGTGTCGGGTCTGGAAATCTCTTGGCTTACGGCCCACTCGGGTCTAGGAAGGGAAGTCACGTTTGCTTAGACAGCGAATCCGAGCGGAGGTTCCCGAGGTGCTTCCTTGGTAGTGGGAGAAACAGGGCTCCCGTTTGTCAGGGGTGCTGGTTTCTCTGGAACACGGTGTCCTTCTCAGCAGACGCTTGGCTCGAGGAGGAAGACGCAAGGTGGTAAGGTTTCTGACTGCCTCTTATGTGTTTCTCTCTTGTTGCTCTCTCGTATTGGCCAATACGTTCTGTCTGTCTGTTTCTGTCTGTGTCCTTGTCCTTGCTCTGCTTCTGCCGTGTCCTTGTACAGCACACTTGCAGGCATTCCAGGTGAGCATCTTCAAGGGTTAAGGGCTCAGGAGCCAACGGGAATTCTGCAGGTACGCCAGTCGCGCAAGGGAGAGCGGTGGTGCGTCATGGCTGACTGACTCAGTGTTCTTGTAGAGGGCCCGATACATAGGCGAGACGGGGGGAAAGGGCTAAAGGATAGAATTCCCACAGCCACAGACCTTAGTGAGTGAGAGCTCACGCTGGGCTTTTTCGGCCACCCTTGCAGAGGAATCAGTGCGGGGCCGTGGGCGGAGAAGAAATCGTCCGAGATGGACTTGAGCTGCCTGGACGTGATTCTCGGAACACGGGAAGGGTCCTCAGCGTTCGGCCTTCCCATGGCTCTGTGTGAGTAAGAGGTGCGTGCTTTGAAATCTTCAAGCGTCCTGGCAGTATGTTTCTTCTGAGGCAGAGAGCTTCCTGCTGGGGCACGGAGCCTGGTGGCTTGGGGACTGGTGAAGGGGGGGTAGGCGGTTCAACAGAGCGTGGATAGAGATTCAAGGCCTCCGTTCTCTCCGCGTTCCTGGAGTGGCAGCGGGAGGGGGTGGCCGATGGTGGGAGGCTGCGGTGCGATGGTGGGAGGAGAAGCGATGCCGCGTCCTTGCGGACTGAAACGCTAAGTTGTTTGTTTGTTTTTTCCCCTCTGCTGTGTTCGGTAGCGAGCGATAAGAAGTCAACCCTCCCGGTGTCCTCCCGTCTGGGGATGGAACAGAAACGAGAACAGGGAGCTCGGGAGCTTGGTCGAAGCGAGGCGAGAACCGTCCGGCTGGGAGCGGAGCAGCCATCGCTTACCGGGAGATAAGTGTCGGGTCTGGAAATCTCTTGGCTTACGGCCCACTCGGGTCTAGGAAGGGAAGTCACGTTTGCTTAGACAGCGAGTCCGAGCGGAGGTTCCCGAGGTGCTTCCTTGGTAGTGGGAGAAACAGGGCTCCCGTTTGTCAGGGGTGCTGGTTTCTCTGGAACACGGTGTCCTTCTCAGCAGACGCTTGGCTCGAGGAGGAAGACGCAAGGTGGTAAGGTTTCTGACTGCCTCTTATGTGTTTCCATCTTGTTGCTCTCTCGTATTGGCCAATACGTTCTGTCTGTCTGTTTCTGTCTGTGTCTTTGTCCTTGCTCTGCTTCTGCCGTGTCCTTGTACAGCACAGTTGCAGGCATTCCAGGTGAGCATCTTCAAGGGTTAAGGGCTCAGGAGCCAACGGGAATTCTGCAGGTACGCCAGTCGCGCAAGGGAGAGCGGTGGTGCGTCATGGCTGACTGACTCAGTTTTCTTGTAGAGGGCCCGATACATAGGCGAGACGGGGGGAAAGGGCTAAAGGATAGAATTCCCACAGCCACAGACCTTAGTGAGTGAGAGCTCACGCTGGGCTTTTTCGGCCACCCTTGCAGAGGAATCAGTGCGTGGCCGTGGGCTGAGAAGATAGCGTCCGAGATGGACTTGAGCTGCCTGGACGTGATTCTCGGAACACGGGAAGGGTCCTCAGCGTTCGGCCTTCCCATGGCTCTGTGTGAGTAAGAGGTGCGTGCTTTGAAATCTTCAAGCGTCCTGGCAGTATGTTTCTTCTGAGGCAGAGAGCTTCCTGCTGGGGCACGGAGCCTGGTGGCTTGGGGACTGGTGAAGGGGCAGTAGGCGGTTCAACAGAGCGTGGATAGAGATTCAAGGCCTCCGTTCTCTCCGCGTTCCTGGAGTGGCAGCGGGAGGGGGTGGCCGATGGTGGGAGGCTGCGGTGCGATGGTGGGAGGAGAAGCGATGCCGCGTCCTTGCGGACTGAAACGCTAAGTTGTTTGTTTGTTTTTTCCCCTCTGCTGTGTTCGGTAGCGAGCGATAAGAAGTCAACCCTCCCGGTGTCCTCCCGTCTGGGGATGGAACAGAAACGAGAACAGGGAGCTCGGGAGCTTGGTCGAAGCGAGGCGAGAACCGTCCGGCTGGGAGCGGAGCAGCCATCGCTTACCGGGAGATAAGTGTCGGGTCTGGAAATCTCTTGGCTTACGGCCCACTCGGGTCTAGGAAGGGAAGTCACGTTTGCTTAGACAGCGAGTCCGAGCGGAGGTTCCCGAGGTGCTTCCTTGGTAGTGGGAGAAACAGGGCTCCCGTTTGTCAGGGGTGCTGGTTTCTCTGGAACACGGTGTCCTTCTCAGCAGACGCTTGGCTCGAGGAGGAAGACGCTTGGTGGTAAGGTTTCTGACTGCCTCTTATGTGTTTCCATCTTGTTGCTCTCTCGTATTGGCCAATACGTTCTGTCTGTCTGTTTCTGTCTGTGTCTTTGTCCTTGCTCTGCTTCTGCCGTGTCCTTGTACAGCACAGTTGCAGGCATTCCAGGTGAGCATCTTCAAGGGTTAAGGGCTCAGGAGCCAACGGGAATTCTGCAGGTACGCCAGTCGCGCAAGGGAGAGCGGTGGTGCGTCATGGCTGACTGACTCAGTGTTCTTGTAGAGGGCCCGATACATAGGCGAGACGGGGGGAAAGGGCTAAAGGATAGAATTCCCACAGCCACAGACCTTAGTGAGTGAGAGCTCACGCTGGGCTTTTTCGGCCACCCTTGCAGAGGAATCAGTGCGGGGCCGTGGGCTGAGAAGATAGCGTCCGAGATGGACTTGAGCTGCCTGGACGTGATTCTCGGAACACGGGAAGGGTCCTCAGCGTTCGGCCTTCCCATGGCTCTGTGTGAGTAAGAGGTGCGTGCTTTGAAATCTTCAAGCGTCCTGGCAGTATGTTTCTTCTGAGGCAGAGAGCTTCCTGCTGGGGCACGGAGCCTGGTGGCTTGGGGACTGGTGAAGGGGCAGTAGGCGGTTCAACAGAGCGTGGATAGAGATTCAAGGCCTCCGTTCACTCCCCGTTCCTGGAGTGGCAGCGGGAGGTGGTGGCCGACGGTGGGAGGCTGCGCTGGGATGGTGGGAGGAGAAGCGATGCCGCGTCCTTGCGGACTGAAAAGCTAAGTTGTTTGTTCGTTTTTTCCCCTCTGCTGTGTTCGGTAGCGAGCGATAAGAAGTCAACCCTCCTGGTGTCCTCCCGTCTGGGGATGGAACAGAAACGAGAACAGGGAGCTCAGGAGCTTGGTCGAAGCGAGGCGAGAACCGTCCGGCTGGGAGCGGAGCAGCCATCGTTGACAGGGAGGTAAATGTCGGGTCTGGAAATCTCTCGGCTTATGTACTCCGATCTAGGAAGGGATGTCATGTTCGCTTAGACAGCGAGTCCGAACGGAGGTTCCACTCCGTCAGTACATTTCAACTTCCCCCTCACAGAACGTGCACCCCCACCAGTGCTCTTCCCTATCCCATACCCCGTATTCCTGGTGTCCGTCAGTTTCCCTTCTTCTCTCCACAGACTCAGAGCAACCTGCACCCTCAGAGCATCCCTCCATTCATGTTTCCATCAGCCCCTCTTTTTCCTCCCTAGAACACTCCCCATCCCACACTCTATCCCTATCCCTACCTTTCCCCCCTCTATAGGACCCTTCAGCCCTGTTTCTTCCCTTCCCAACCCACAGTCCCTCCCCCCACAATCCCATCCCACCTGCCATGTGACCCCCATCACTACCTTCCCCCCAGCCCTCCTTCCGCAGGTAAGGACTCCCTCAATCACTCTCCTCTTCCTGCTCAGAAGCCCCCATCCCATGCCATCCCACACTCCAGACCCTTCCAATCCATGCTCCCATCCATTGGGTCCCACCCCCCTTCTCTTCCTTTCTACACCCACATCCCATGGCAACCTGCAGTCCTAACGCTGCCCTTCCTCCATCCATGCCTACACCCATACACGGTATGCGTGCTTTATTTTGTTTTGATAAACAACAGCAATCTCTCAACTGTAAAAGCTAGATTTTAATAAAACAAATGTAGTTTATGTAATTTCTAACAGCAGGAGGGGAGCGGGAGAAGTTGTGCGTATGTTACTCCTCATTGAGGGGATGGGCAAACGTATGAGCTTACATTGTAGTGATTTCTCTCCCTCGTCAGATAATATTATTTTGGGTGTACTTTCCGGAGGGGAACTGCAATTGAGTGCTGGACGATTTTCTAGCTAAGCCTTACCGTAGAGAGCTGTTTGCAGACTCTGTGTTTCTACACTTGGTGCGTCCCAACCTGCGTGGGCTCCCAGAGGCCAGAGAGCCTAAGTCAGCAAAACAGGGAGAGGCAGGCAAGGCTAGTGGAGCAAGTAGTCTCAGTGAAATCCCAGCACATCCGGTGGCATCCCAGAAGGAGGACCAAACCCATCAGAAGCTGGGCCTTTGAGAAAAGGTCTCTCCATGTACTGGGTAAGCTTGGAGGCCTCTCAAGGCGTACCTGCTCCCGGCAGTGCACTTAGTCCGTTACAGAAATGCTAACAGTGACAGTCGGTGAATGGGATGTTAGCGTATAGTTGTGTATACGATTAACTGATAAGCCTGGGCTTATCGGTTAATCCTGACAACTACACACGCTTCCCTCCCCCTTGCTGTCTCTGTATTAGAGTCAGCAAGGGCTGGGGGGAGGTGAGAGCCTGTGCACGTGGGGAGCTGGCTTTTAAGTCTTCGCCCCTGAAGCACCAGATCCCGCGGAGCTACGTGCTCCGTATCCATCGGTGCACTTCTGATACTGATAAGAACATAAGAATGGCTATACTGGGTCAGACCAAAAGGCCATCTAGCCCAGTAGCCTGTCTGCCAACAGTGGCCAGTGCCAGATGCCCCAGAGGGGGTGGACCGAAGACAATGATCAAGCAATTTGTCTCCTGCTATCCATCTCCAGCCTTTGACAAAGAGAGGCCAGGGGCACCATTTCTTCCTTCCCCCAGGCTAATAGCCTTTTATGGACGTAACCTCCATGAATTTATCTAGTTTGTTTTAAAACTCTGTTATAGTCCTAGCCTTCACAGCATCCTCTGGCAAGGAGTTCCACAGGTTGACTATGTGCTGTGAGAAGAACTACTTTCGCTTATTAGTTTTAAGCCTGCTACCCATTCATTTCATTTGGTGTCCTCTAGTTCTTATATTATGGGAACAAGTAAAGAACTTTTCTATATTCACCTTCTCCACACCACTCATGATTTTATAGACCTCTGTCATATCCCCCTCAGTCTCCTCTTTTCTAAGCTGAAAAGTCCTAGTCTCTTTAGCCTCTCCTCATATGGGACCTGTTCCAAACCCCTAATCATTGTAGTTGCCCTTTTCTGAACCCTTTCCAAAGCCAAAATATCTTTTTTGAGGTGAGGAGACCACATCTGTACACAGTACTGAAGATATGGTGTACCATAGTTTTATACTTCATTTTAGTTGCCCTTTTCTGAACCTTTTCTAATGCCAAAGTACAGTATCTTTTTTGAGGTGAGGAGACCACATATAGTACGCCCTCATCTTGAACACTTTGTACAGAAGTTTTATATAGGGGCATTAAGATAGTCTTCATCTTATTTTCTATCCCTTTTTTAATAATTACTAGCATCCTATTTGCTTTTTTGACCGCATACTGCATTTTCAGAGAACTATCCACGATAACTCCAAGATATCTTTCCTGATTAGTTGTAGCTAAATTAGCCCTCATCATATGGTATGTATAGTTGGGGTTATTTTTTCCAATGTGCGTTACTTTATACTTATCCACATCAAATTTCATTTGCTATTTTGTTGCCCAATCACTACATTTGGTGAGATCTTTTTGAAGTTAAACAGTTACACAATTGCTTTTGTCCTTAAGTCCGAGCAGTGGGTGGTAGGGAGTGGCCTCAGAGGAAAGCAGAGGCTGTGGTCTTTTGTCTGGGTGTCACGTTAGTGGATTTTAAGGGGAGCAGCCAGATCACTGCTGCACCAATTGGGGGGAGGTGTTTGCCCCAAAGTCTATACAAAGGGGGCCATGCGAGATGTCAAATGAAAGTCATGTTCTACTGATTCTGTATATGCTACTCATGTACTTGTATGATATCTGTGTGTGGAGTTATGAATATGGTGTCTGTGCTGATATTGGCCTGCACTGCCTGTTGTAAAGGAGGATTGTCCGTTGAATGAGTATGCTAATTAGCACTGGTCCAGGGATAATGGCTCTCAAGGTGCCCAATACACACCTGAGGACTGTGTCTGGGAACATGCAACCCAGCCAGGGCAAAATGGCTGCTGACATATGAAACAGAGCTAAGTCATTCGACCATGTGACCTGCTCCACTTGGAAGGTACCGGGGAGATATACAAGTGCCATGAGGCGGACTCCATCTTGTCTTCAATTCTGCTACTGATCCTAGATGCAGCCTTGCAAGGAACAGAGAGCCGAGGAGGATTGCTGACCCATCCTGACATAGGATGAACACCAGAGACCTTTAAGATAGCAGTTATAACATCTCTGCTGAGAGCCTGCATCGAGAACTCGGTGACTGGTGCATGTAATGTATTTGCCTTAACAACCTTACTCTCATACTTTTCTTTCTTCTATTAATAAACCTTTAGATTTCAGATTCTAAAGGATTGGCCCAGCGTGATCTTGTGGGTAAGATCCAGAGTGTAAAGTGACCGGGGATTTGTGGCTGGTTCTTTGGGACCAGAAAGACCCGTTCGGGGAAGGTGAGATTGGGTTCTACAACCCCCTCACCTGTGTGCAGGCCCGGGGCTAATTGTGGTACAGGGAGAGCTGGGGTGTCTGAGGGGTTTTGCTCGTGAGGCTTCTGGCTGGCCAGATTGGCAGCTAAAGCACTCAGTGTGACCGGTTTATGGCCTATTTGGGAAAGGCTTCCCGTCTGGGGCTGTAAGGAGCCCTGAGTTTTGAGCAATTCGCCCTGAGCGGACGCCCTCAGCTGTGCCAAGACCTGGCCCGGTCCGTCAAAGCCACCTCCCAGCTCACCTCAACCCTCACCCTACCTTCTCCCCATTCATCTTTCAACACATAAGGACCCCCTCACCCACCCTCCTCTTCCTTCCTAATGGCCCCCAGCCCAACACGCTCTTGATCCTTCCAGTTCACCCGTCCATCCAGTGGATCCCTCTACCCCTCCTTTCTCTTCCTTTTAACACCCCCAGCCCATAGCAATGTGCACTCCTAACCCTGCCCTTTCTCCACCCATAAGGCCAAGGGCACCATTGTTTGAGGGGGGTAGGTGCCCTTGGTCCTATGGGTGTAGAATTGGGTAGAGAAATGGGGTAGGAGGGCAGTAGCCCCCCTCCTGAGTTTGAAACCCTGGATTTCATACATGAGGTGTGCTTAAAGCCCATGTCCTAACTCCAGAGGCAGTTCTTAAATGCAACAGAGTTTGAGCTGATGCGGCTTTGCCTTTGGGGCATGGACTTTATTATGCTTAAATCACCCCGCCCCTCTCGTTCTTTATAACAAATGGACGGACATTCAAGCAGTTGAAGTATTGTTAGATCCTCATAAAAACATTGCTGGGTTCTCCCCGTAAAAGATGGGGGGGAGTAACCCACTGTGGCACAACAAATGCAGGAGCAGGGGCCTGCAAAAGTACCCCAAAACCTGATCTCTCCAGGCTTTGGTACAAAAACTTCCCCCCAAAATCCTAAAACCCAAATTTTAGGGAATATCCACTGCCATCACCCAAGTAGTCCAAGAAAACTAGGGATGAGATCACTTGGGAAACCTCCTCCCTAAAACCTCAGGGGTACCTCAAGCTCTTTTTCCCCTCAGAGCTTGAAAAAGAAAAGAGAAAAACAAGCTGCAGTCTGTGCTAGCTGACTCCCAGCCAGTCAGACAGAGAGCTTACAGATAAAACTAGGACACCAAAATAAACCTATAGCAGGTTAATTAGAAAAGAAAACAAACTTTTTATTATCAAAACAATACTACCATTGCAAGTATAGTTAAGGTAGCTAGATGGCAAGGGCCACCAATTTGTATACTCAGAGGCTGTGTCTATACTGGCCACTTATTCCGGAAAATCAGCCGCTTTTCCAGAATAACTTGCCAGCTGTCTACACTGGCCGCTTGCTTTTCCGGAAAAGCACTGACGATCTCATGTAAGATTGTCAGTGTTCTTGCGGAAAACTATGCTGCTCCCATTCGGGCAAAAGTCCTTTTGCACAAAACTTTTGCGCAAAAGGGCCAGTATAGACAGCTCAGCTTTGTTTTCCGCAAAAAAGCCCCGATCACGAAAATGGCGATCAGGGCTTTTTTGCGGAAAAGCACGTCTAGATTGGCATGGATGCTTTTCCGCAAAAAACGCTTTTGCGAAAAAGCGTCCGTGCCAATCTAGACGCGCTTTTCCGAAAATGCTTTTAACGGAAAACTTTTCCGTTAAAACCATTTCTGGAAAATCATGCCAGTCTAGACGTAGCCAGAGACAATTCTGTGGGTTAGAAAGCTTCATTACAAAAGAGAAAAAAAAACACTTTTAACATCAATTTGAAATTCCTAAACCATAAAACAATTAAAAACCTGATAGATTAATTAAACTTTGCCCTACTTACATATTGTGAAAAGACTTTTCTTAGAGAGAGCGAGACAGCCTCGCAGCTCCCTGTTACCTGGAAGAACCCACTCTGCCTCAGACAGAGGAGGAAAAAGTTAAAAATTGCTTTGTTCCCAGTTTGAAATCCCTACCTGCATTGTTGTTGGCTGACCAAATATCTGGCTAGGATAACCCCTTAACCACGAGGACTGACCAGCAGCCTGGTGGCTATGACGGGGAGAGTAGGAATGAGTGTTATGCTTTTGGGATCTGCATTTGGACCACTGCTATTAAACGTCTCACAAATGTTCTTGAAAAAGGAGAGACTAAAGGGATAAATAGTGGCTAAATCAAAGTTGATAGGCACTTCCCCATTCCTCCTTTGAAAAGTACAAGAGCCCAGCAGGGACTCTTGTGCATTTCAAAGTAGTGGAGCTTGGGTTCAGCTGGGGACTCTGAGTCCCCCACTGACCCCAGGCTCCATGCCGTGCTGCATGCCATGAGGAGCCCCAGGTCATGCCGTGTGGAACCTGGGGCCAGCTGGGGAAATGTTACGCAGAGCTGGGGATCAGCTGGGGAGTTCTCAGCTGACCCCGGGGTCCATGGCTGCCCCTTTAAACGTGTGGAGGTGGCTTTTCAAAGGGGCAGCTGCCGCAGAGCTGATCCCCAGCTCAGCCATGCAGTGCTGCCACTTAGAAAGCTGGGGCAGGGGGGAAGGAGTACTTCAATCTCAGAGAGGCAGCAAGGTGTGGGGAATCGACTAGCTGACTAGTCAACAGACAACTATCCCATAAGCATTTGCTTATGGGGATAGACTCGTCTTTAACATCCCTAATCCAAAGCTGGTAGGAATGAGTTAAAAAGGGGTCTCACAAAACTGGACGTTTGGGCAACACCAGAGCATATGAATCCGTGTTAGCCAACACAACAGAAAAAAGAGAGGAAGCGGCATGTGAGGTGTGTTTGCATTCTTACTGGCTTGGACTCGAGCGCATGGAAGATGAGTGGGTCTCTTGGCATAATCCTGATGTCAGTGGGGAGCTACAGCCAACTGACCCGTTGGTGTTCAGTCTGTGTCTTGTAGCGGAACAGCCATGTTGTAGAAAGGGTTGGAGAGAGAGGCAGGTACTGGACGGTCTCATGCAGCTGTAGCATTTTTGGCAGTGATACTTCTTCCATGGGTTATTTGCTGTTTTTGCAGAGGCCTGCTGTAGGCAATCGGAGTCACTCTGGAGATCCAGCTAGATGAGGGGCATGTGCCTGAAGTGAGTCTGAGTCACCTGTTGTTACTATTGACAGTGGAGCTGAGGAGCTCTCTTGTGACAGTGTAGGAGCTGGTGTATGTTTTGTGAAATTATCTTCAGCCAGTGTCTGTGCAGCGAGGTGCCTCCTTGCGTGCAGAGAGATGCTTGTGATTTCCATGGGACGGATCCTGGGGAAGGCAGAGCTCTGCCTGTGGCTGGTAATTGTCTGGGATTGTCCTTTCCTCTCCGTAAGTAGCTGCACGTGGGTCGCTGCCCTTCAAATACAGCGATGTGGAGGGAGGGACGACAAACTACAGAGCATCTGTCCGTGTAATCACCGGACATCATCACATTGTTCTCCAGTTGCTTGCTCAATCATCACGTCGCTCAGAGGACCAGAGTATTCTGGGTAGGGTGTGGGTATAGTGGACTGAGGGTGTGGTGAAGTGGAGATGGTCATAGTTTCTTATAAATTATGAGCATTTTAGGACCTGGATAGGCTGGAGAGGAATAAAGAAGGGGTCTCCAGTGACCAGCAGTTAGGTGATGCACATGTTTATGTCTGTGTTTTGACCACTAGTGGTGGTCGAGTTTACAAGTCTCCTCTCATTCTCTTTTCAGTTCTCAGTGGCATTGGATTCATGAAAGAATGGCTGACTTGTGGCAGAGACTAAAGCCTTGAGCCCATCACAAGGGCTGGCAGCCAGCTAGCGCAATGCAGACTAAGAGCAAATGGAAATTTGCAGTTTTCCTTCAGTACTTAGTTAGGCAGTTATACCTTGAATCTTTTAAAATTATTTTGAACAATGTCTACACTGCACACTTATGTCAGAATAAGCTAACTACTTTGAAATAGAACATCCAAACTACAGGGAAGCCTTGAAATTAGTCTGAGTCAGGCTCCCCTAATGTTGACGTACTACATTGATTTAGAGTCTCAGGAAGCACTGGGGAGTAATTACTTTGAATGACTCTGGGGAGTAGTTATTTCTAAATAAGAACAGCTGAGCATATATACTGAAGACATTTCAAAATAACAATTTCTACATGAGGGTTATTCCTCATCACAAACAGGAGTCATTAGCCTGTTATTTCATAACTCCTAACTGCCTAGCGTAAAAATGCTGCAACAGAGCAACAGTGACACTCGATGGCCACTTTTGGCAATGCATGCACAATTCTGTAATGGAGCAACTCTGACACTCGGGGTGTGTCTAGACTACAGGGATTGTTCGAAAAATCTGTACCTGCGTCTAGACAGCCGCCGCGTTCTGTTGACAGTAAATCAACAGAATGCGGCGGTTTTGTTGACAGCGGTAAATCTCATTTTACGTTTTACGAGGAATAACACTATTTTTGACAGAGATCTGTCAAAAAAAGGGAAGTGTGGACGCGGGGAAGATTTTTTGTCGAAAATAAAGGCCTCCGGGTAGAAGCCCTGGTGGACACTCCTGCCAGACCTTTCATCTCTATTGTTCCTGCCCAGACAACTTTGGGCACCGGGGAGGGAACATCAGGTGAGTGCTGTGAGGGTCCAACACACACAGGGCAGGGGAGGCGGGAGCAAAGCGGATGGTGCAGTACTGTGACATGTCATGCTGATCACATCCTGGGGGGAGGGGGACACACACATGGCTGACCTCAGGGAGGGACGTCTTACCCCTGCACCCGCATGGCTGCGAGGAACCACCTGCTCCTACAGACACTGATGCCAGGTACAGGCAGGGGTTTGGGACCCTGGGAATTGCCACACAGCTTCAGGCTTCTTAGCAACCTGCGGGAACCCCAACTGTGGCCTGGCACTTGTCTGTGCTGCTTGGCCATGGGGAGGGGGGCAGGATGGTGGCCTGCACACTGTCTGGGCTTCAGGGAGGCTGTGGCTGCTGCTCAGGGCATACCACTCCTTGCTGAGACCACATGAGCATCTGCTGATCCTAGAGGACAGGCACTGACTGCTGAGGAGGGCATGCTGTCTCTCAGGGAAAGTGTGAGCATGCATGACTGATGACTTTTCCCTCTTGTCCTCCACATCCAGCCCAGCTGTCCAGGAGGGTGGGGGGGGCCACACCTCTCCCACCTCCCAGACGGCTGCAGGGAACCCATCGGCACTGGCGCACGTATTTGGACCTGGTGCGCCAGCACATCTCGGCCTTGCAAGGGATGCAGGAGTCCTGTAATCAGAGGATGCAGGCAGAGACAGAGAGGTGCAGTCGCTTGCTGGACGAGTTTGTGCAGCAGCTGTGGGAGAAAAACTCCAATTGTGTCTAAGGAGGGACTGTGCAGGAAATCAAAACTCTCTAACAGAAAACTGCTGTAAGGGTTAAAAGTTTTCCAGGCCCCTCTCCCTGTAACAGAGAGAAATCATCTTAACTCTAATCAAGACCCTTACAATGCCTATCTCAACTTCATGGAGACTCCTAGTCTGTCACAAATTGTCGTGTAAACTCTTATCTTTGTCACAGTTTGCCTTGTAGACTCCTCACTCAGGTTCTCATGTGCCTTTGTACTATAAAACTTACTTCTAGCACAGCTGGTGTGACCAGAAACGTCTCAGAGTACTTCTGCTGAGACTTTGATATGTTAAAGAAAACAATCAACAACTAAACTGTCTGAACACACTGTATAAAGGATCCCGGAAACTCTCTCTCAGGGCTGCTGCTGCTCTCACTCTGGTAGCTGTCAGCCTGCATGCATAATAAAATTTTCCTTTTGGATTTCTCTCCTGCCTCACTGCTTTGACCTCCAGCCTCGGACCCTTCTGGGGACTCTGTACCCCAGGGGAGCGAGATTTCCTCAACACAGCGCACTGCTATTTGCACTGCTATCCGGGAGGCCATAGCCTTCCCCGGTCCTGTGTCTGTTCCTGCTCCTCCTGCTCAGCCTGCCCTCCCCCCCCCACCAGCTCCCCCACCCCTCCACTCACCCTCCGACGCTCCTTCACCCACTGCCATCCCAGACTCAGGTACAGCCGCACCTCCTGCCCAGCCCCAGCCCGCACGCGCAGCCATCTCCAAGCAGGCCTCCGCAGCGAGGGTGGCAGGGGCTCGTCATCCAGGTGGCACCCTCAGCCCTGAGCCTCCCTCCTCCCTTCCAGCTTGACATCCCCCTTCCTACCTGTGAGAGTCAGTAAGGGAAGCACTTTACTTTGTTAACAAACAATTTATTTTTGGGACTGGTTTGTGGCCTGTTTGGGAAGGTCACCAGTCTGGGGACTGTAAGGAGCCCCTAGTTTGAGCAATTCACCCAGAGCGGACGCCGTCAGCTGTAACCAGACCCGGCCCGGTCTGTCACAGCCTGTCTCTGTTCTCAGTGTGAATGTGGGGCTGGGAGGGGCTTTGGACGGGGGGGGGAAGGCACTGGAGGCATGGGGCAATCCCACATTTGGAAGGCCCTGGGGAAACTCATTGGGTTTCTTGGGAGAATCACTCCCTCAGGGCTTCCTGAATGCGCAATCCCAGCTGGAGGGCTTGCCAGATGGCAGCTGTCCGGGGCTGCTCAAAGTGCCTCCCCTCCACAGCAGCTTGTGTCCCCCACGCTGGGAGGAAGGCCGCCTCTTTTCTCTCCACTAGGTTGTGCAGCACGCAGCAACCACATCAGGGATGTTGTGTTCCCCCATGTCCAGCTGAGCGAGAAGGCATATAAACCTGCCCTTCAGACGGCCAAAGGCGCACTCTACCTCCAAGCAAGCCCGATTCAGGCGAGAGTTAAAGAGGTCCCTGCTCGCATCCAGGTGTCCAGTGAATGGCTTCATGAGCCAGGTCATAAGGGGGTTCGCCGTGTCAGTCACAATGCATGTAGGTATCTGAACATCCCTGACTGCATAGTTTCACTCCAGAAAGAATGACCCAGCCTGCAGGCTGCGGTACAGGTATGAGTTCCGGAAGATGCGGGCATTGCATGCCTGGCCTGACCACCCGACGCAAATGTCTGTGAATTCTCCCCAACACAGTGAAAAGCAGAAAAAAACCCTGAACCTGAAAATAAACTGCTGTGGTGTCCGAGGAAGCAGGGCAACCAGAGCAAGCACTGCAGCAGCTTTGCTTTCCCTCCAGGAGGTAGGCAAGCCAAAAGCAGGAGCAGAGAAACGGCTGTCCGGGGGATCCCTTTAAGCACACATCTCTGCAAAGGGCATGCAGCAACACCTGGAAATAAAGGTTGCCCCCATGCCCTGCCAGAAGCACTTCTGGGTGCCTTTTTTTTTTATTTGAAAGAGCATCCGGCAGTCTGGACGCTCTTTTTCGAAAAAGCTGATAGCATGATGCGGAGCAAAAAAATTAATCTAGAAGCTTTTTCAACAGAGGCTTTTTCGAAAAATACTTTAGAAAAGGCCTCTGTTGAAAACGGTGTGTAGTTTAGACGCACCATCGGCGGCCATTTGCTGATAGACAGGCACAAATCTCTAAGGGTGTGTCTCCACTACAAAGTTAATTCGAACAAACAGCCATTAGTTGGAATTAACTTTAATAGCGGCTATACATACAAACCGCTAGTTTGAATTTAAATCGAACTAGCGGAATGCTTAATTTGAACTAGGCGTTACTCCTCGTAGCGTGAGGTTTACCTAGTTCGAATTAAGTAGTTCGAATTAAGGGCTGTGTATCTACTTAATTCGAACTAGTTGGAGGCTAGCCCTTCCCAGGTTGCCCTGGTGGCCACTCTGGGCCAAACCAGGGAAACTTTTCTGCCCCCCTCCCGGCCCCGGAGCCCTTAAAGGGCCACGGTCTGGCTACAGTGCTTGTGCCAGTTGCAATCCTGCCAGCACCCAGCCAGCAGACCCTGCACCTGGCACGGCATGAGCCAGCCACTGGCTGCCACCCAGCCCTCCGCCTCTTCCCAGGACCAGGCTGATGGCTCCCAGGAGCCTGCCCGGGGCTGCAAGAGGCGGGCGCCTGCCTGATCTAGTGCGGAGATCGTGGACCTCATCAAGGTTCAGGGGAGGCCTCCAACATCCACGATCTCCACACTAGGCACAGGAATATGGCCATCTAGGGCAGGATAGCTGCCAGCCTGGCCACCAAAGGTCACATGTGAGCCCATGAGCAGGTTTTCATGAAAATCAAGTTGGTCCAGTGAGATTCCCGGCCCTGAGCTTAGAACATAAAAACGGCCATACTGGGTCAGACCAAAGGTCCATCTAGCTAAGTAGCTTGTCTGCCGACAGAGGACAGCACCAGGTACCCGGAGGGGATGGACCTAAGACAATGCGCAAACGATTTGTCTTGTGCCATCCATCTCCAGCCTTCCACAAACAGAGGCCAGGGACATGGTTCCTACTCCATGGACCCATCCTCCCTGAATTTATATAACTTCTCGTTAAACTCTGTTATAGTTCTAGCCTTCACAGCCTCCTGCGGCAAGGAGTTCCACAGGTTGACTATGTGCTGTGAGAAGAACTACTTTCGCTTATTAGTTTTAAGCCTGCTGTGCATTCATTTCATTTGGTGTCCTCTAGTCCTTCTATTATGAGAACTAATGAAGAACTTTTCTTTATTCACCCTCTCCATACCACTCATGATTTTATAGACGTCTATCATATCCCCCTCAGTCTCCTCTTTTCTAAGCTGAAAAGTCCCAGTCTCTTTAGCCTTTCTTCATATGGGACCTGTTCCAAACCCCTAATCATTGTAGTTGCCCTTTTCTGAACCCTTTCCAAAGCCAAAATATCTTTTTTGAGGTGAGGAGACCACATCTGTACACAGTATTGAAGATATGGTGTACCATAGTTTTATACTTCCCCTCCTCCTTCTTCTCCTGGCTTCCCCCTTCCAGCTCCCTCCTCCCAGGTTTCCACCTCCCGTCTCCCACCCTCTCTCCCACCACCTTTTCCCAGTCTCCCCAGAGGTTAATCCCCACCCCTCAGTTTTCAAAAATATAAACTCTCTTTATTTAACAACACACGTGTCATTTATTTTTTAAATCAGGAAGGGTAAGTGGAAGGAGGTTAGGGAGGAATGGGGCATGAGCCCCCGATGGGGAGGACTGGGGTGGCTCTGTGGGCTCCTCGGGGTGGAAGCTCTCCTGCAGGGTCTCCTGGATCCTGACAGCCTCCCAATTGATCCCCTTGGATGGCAGCCTGCGGCAAGTGCAGCCGGGCTGATGGCCAAGTGCTTTGATGTGCCTCCAAGACAGGACTGCTTTGCTGTCCCTCATTGAGGTAGACAAGCAAGTGGGGAACCCTGAGAACTGTCTGTCCGGGGTGGGGGTCGGGTTCCTTTAAGCAGAACCCTCGGCTAGCAGCTCCACACTCTAAGTCCTAACCTGATGCCCTGCAGGCACTGGTTCTGGCCAGCCTTAACTTCGGTTCAGGGTCCACTCAATGTGGATACGCTATTTCGAATTAGCAAAATGCTAATTCGAATTAGTTTTTAGGTCTAGATGCACTAATTTGAATTAGCTTAGTTCGAATTAAGTAATTTGAATTAAGTTAGTTCCAATTAGTGCTGCAGTGTAGACATACCCTAAGGGTGTGTCTACACTGTACCATTTTTCTGGAATAAGGGACATTATTCTGGCAGAACAACAGTAGCATCCACACAGCAATTGCGTTATTTCAAAAGAAAATTGAAACAACGGAGGGCTTATTCCTCAGGGAATGAGATGTACCAGTGTCGGAAAAACGCCTCTTCTGAAAAAGCTTTTTCAGCAGCGGGTGAGCGAGTGAACGCTCCACTGCTGCTATGTCAAAATAGCACCTCATTCTAAAGTTAGTCCTTTCCAGTGCATCCTGGGGCGCTAAATCGAGATAGAGCGTCCACACTACCGGGACGCCTCAAAATTAGTCTGAGATAAGCTCCCCTAATGTAGATGTGCTATTTCCAAAATCAGCTTTTCCAGAAGATATCTTCCAGAATAGCTTTCTCCGAACGAAACTTGCGGTGAAGACATACCCTTAGGGTATGTTTAAACTGCAGGCTTATTTCAAAAAGCACTTAGCGATTTCAAACTAAAGCTCCACACTGATTGGATGCAGAATTGCATTTAAGGCCACTCAGAACCACTTCAGGCAGGGCTTCGGGTCAGCAATTACTTCTGGGAGCTGCTGCTTGATGCTATCTGAGACCCTTTCACCTGGCAGGGCAGGCTCGTGGGCCCATCCCACCCACCCTGGGAGCGGCCAAACAGCCAACATAGACCCCCCCCCAGGGATGGAGCTGGCTCCCACATTAGGAAGGCAGGAGAAGGGACCCATTGAAGGCAGGGAGACAGAGTGGGATCTCCAGTGAACTCAGGGATAGGGCAGGGATTTGTCTGGGGAGCACAGAATGGTGGGCTTGATCCCACCCCCCTCTGCCCACACCATCTGCCTCAGGGATGGGCCTAGGTCCTGTGTTAGAGAAGCGGGATAAGGGACCCTCTGAAGGTAGCAAAGGACACCCCCCCCCCTCCCCTGTACAACCATTTCTCGGGTGCTTCTCCTTTCCCTGGAGGGACAGCAAAGCCTTAGCTCTGACTGACCCTTTGTGGACACCTCAGCTTGCCAGTCGTGGAGCTAGAGCTGCCTCTGGGCACTTGATGGCCCTTAGCTATCGTGCTGCAGTTTCTACAGGCTGCCGTCCTGGCCATGCAGGAACGCAACCACCAGCTGATTGTCTGGGAGTGCAGCTCTTCCAGCTGCACTACACTGTGCACTGCCACTTCTTGCGCTGGAGACTAGTTCTGACTGGTGGGACCGGCTTGACATGGAGCTCTGGGATGACCAACAGCGGCTCCAGAATTTCTGCACGAGGAAGGAGACCTTCCTGGAGCTGTGTTCCTGGCTCTCCCGTGCGCTCACACGACGGGACACGCATGTGACCCACATTCCCCTCTGGAGAAGCGGGTCACCATTGCCGTGTGGAAAGTCACCACGCCGGACAGCTACCGATGTGTCGGGAATCAGTTTGGTGTGGAAAAGTCGACCGTCAGGGCCCACGTCATGCAGGCGTGGCGCTCTCCAGCTAAGGTCCCGGAAGGGGTGTGTGAAGTGCTGGAATGGGGAATCCTAGGGAAAGGGTGGTTGCGGGTGATGGAGAAGCCCCTTTCCCAGGCAATTTTTCAGTCCCACCCTCACACAGCCCTGCCAGGGATAGGCTACGTAGGGGGTGGCTCCTGATATGTGTGGGCAGGGAAGAGGTGGGCTGGGGGACCTGCACAGGGCTCAGGCACCCCAGTGATTCTCTGTTTGTTGGTCTCCTGCTATAGGTGGTGTGGTGTGATGGTGTGTTGGGGAGCCCCCAACCCTGCACCCCCATCCACAGCCAGATGTGTCTCTTGGCCAGCCAGTAGAGTTAAAGAGTTTATTTCTTCTCAGCGACACAGCATAGCATAAGAGAGATGTTAACACAGGAGCGAGGACAGACAGCTTTATTCCTCTCAAGGGGAAGGGGCTTCACTCCCTTTCTTGGTCTAAAACATCCTCACTCCACCTAGCCCAGCCAAGACTAACTCAACTCCCAGGCCCTACCCCCTCCAGCCTGATGGCCGACCCCGCCTCTCTTCTTTTGTCTCACCCTCTGGGAACAGCCTTGTTATCTGCTCAGGCTGAGACTTAGGTGTCTGGGGCCAATACACATGAGGAGTGACTCATTGGGAATCACACATCATAACACAGCCAGGAGGGAACACTGGGTTACAAAGTAGACAGCACCTGCACTATGTCACATGTGGGCCATCGACACCATCCACCTCAGCAACACGGAACCGTGTGGTAGTGATATTATTGATTGCACCCACATCCCTGCCCAAGCGCCGACTACGCCGACTACCAGGCATCTATGTATATAAACCACGAGGTTACTTCTCCATGGTCCCACAGGCCCTCTCAACCACCGTGGGCAGTTTACCGACATTTTCTTAGGCTGGTCGAGGAAGACACGTGACGCTTACATCTTCTGTGACTCCAGAGTCTTCCAGAAGCTGGAGGCAGGCAGTTTATTCGCTGACCTCATCATCAGGGTGGGGGATGTGTACATGCAACTGTGCATTGTGGGGGATGTGACCTACACTCTGTTGCCCTGGCTCACGAAGCTTTACACCGGACACCTTGACCCTAGCAAGGAATGCTTCAATTCCCGGCTTGGCCGGGCCCACCCTGTAGTGGAGGGTGTCTCAAGGTGAGGTAAATATATGGAGCTATACCTATTTATAGCTCCATATATTTATTTATATTAATCTCATAGACCTGGAACGGACCTTGATAGGTCACTGAATCCAGTCCCCTGCCCTCGTGGCAGGACCAAGTACTATCCCTGACAGATTTGCCCCAAATCCCTAAATGGCGTCCTCAAGGATTGAATTTACAATCCTGGGTTTAGCAGATCAATGCTCAAACCAGTGAGCTATTCCTCCCCCCATAGGTTGAGATGTCTTGTCACCCGGCTGGATGTTGGGGAATGGAACATTCCCCCAAGTTGTGGCCAGTGTTCTGCGCTCCACAATATTTGTGATCCGAAGGGGGAGGTGTTCCTCCTGGGCAGAGGGCAGGGGGGGGGGGGGAGCAAGGGCAGGCCAGGTCAGCAGGCCCTTTGAACAGCTGCGCACAGCTGCCATCCAGGAGGCTCATCAGGTGGGGGTGTACATCGGGGAGGCCCTGAGGGAAAGTTTCTCACAAGGACCCCAGTGACACGCTCCCCAGGACCTCCCCACTAGGGGCCTGTACCTTGCCCCTCTTTGCCTTTCCTCTCTTAATCCTCCCCCTGCTCCCCTGCAGAGACAATAAAACTGACATTGACCCCAAATAAAAAACACACCCAGTTTGTTTCCAAAAAACAAAGTAACTGGAGAGGGGCTGGGGAAAGAATCTGGGAGAGGAAAGTGGGTGGAGGGAGAACCTTTGAGGGTGAAGGAGGGGTAAAGAGAGTCTCAGAGTTCTACAGAGTACTTGAAATAAGATACACAATTAAAATACACAATTTGTATAGCTCAATCTCAATGCTATTTCAAAATGGCTTATTTCATCATTTGGCGCCATCTACGTGATGCCAAATTTCAAAATAAGGTGCTCTAAGAAAACGTCCCTTTCGCCTCATAGAATGATATTTACAGGGACTTTGGAATAATGAATAAAAAAAAACCAAGTTTGCTGTGAAGATGAGGGATTGATATTTTGGGATTCTTGGGTATATGGAAATAGCCAAACATTACAGCTACACTGCACTGCTATGTTCACACTGGGGAATTAAAGTATTTTGGGTATTTTCAAATAAAGTATTTGAAAATATTTTTCAAAATAGTGTGTTCCCACAACAGGGAAGCATCAAAATTTGTGAGAGGTAGGCGCCCTTAGTAAGGACATGCTACTTTGACTCAAAGTATGTCTACACTACACAGTTATTTTGGCAAGTTATATTCTGAAATAGATGTTTTAGAATATGCTATTTTGAAATAGCATTTCCCCATTACAGAGAAGCCTTGTAGTTACGCTGAGGCAGGATGTGCTACCTTGATTTAGAGCCCCAGGAAACACTAGAGCATAATTACTTTAATGGCCCTAGGAAGGAGCTATTTGTAAATAGCGACAATCTAGAAATAGCAATTTCAACAATGGCATTATTCTGGAACAATAAACTCTCATGTCACAAAAAATAAGAAGCCTGTTATTCTGAAATACGTTCAAAATAACGGGCTTCCCCTCTGGATGCTCACGTTACCACTTTTCTAAAGTGATGTCTTATAGACGTGCTGTTAGTTACTCTCCAGTGCTTCCTGGGACTCCATTTTGAGTGACTGTGGGGAGTCCTTACTTTGTTATACAGCACAAGCCTTACATTGAAATAACAATCTTTTTTATTGGGAAATAAGATCATCTGAGCATATACACTGAATCCATGTCAATTTAAAACAGGAAATATTATTAGGGTAGAAATGCCCCATTCCGAAATACCTGCCCTTAGCAGAGCAACAGTGACACTCGGTGGTCACGCACGTGTAATTCTGTAGTGCCTCCACAGTGACACTCGGTGGTCATCGGCGGTAATGCACGTATAATTCTGCAGCGCCTCCACAGTGACAGTCGGTGGTCATCGGCGGTAATGCACGTATAATTCTGCAGCGCCTCCACAGTGACACTCGGTGGTCATTGCAGGTAATGCACGTATAATTCTGCAGCGCCTCCACAGTGACACTCGGTGGCCATTTGCGGTATTGCGGGCACAATTCTCTAAGGCTGTGTCTAAATTGTGTACATTGGCACAAGAGGGCTTTTTCCCAAGCGGGAGCATCACTGTTCTTGTGCAAGAACATGGACAATCTTATAGTAGATCGTCAGTGTTCTTGTGCAAATTCTCGCAGCCAGTTTAGACAGCTGCCAAGATTTTGTGCAAAAGCGGCCACTTTTGTGCAAAATCTTGCCAGTCTAGATGCACCTTTAGGCTACGTCTAGACTGACATGATTGTCCGGAAATGCTTTTAATGGAAAAATTTTCCGTTAAAGGCATTTTCAGAACAGAACATCTAGATTGGCAAGAATGCTTTTATGCAAAAAGTGCTTTTGCGGAAAAGCATCTGTCCCAATCTAGATGCGCTTTTCTGCAAAAAAGCCCCAATTGCCATTTTCGTGTTTGGGGCTCTTTTGCGGAAAACAAATCTGAGCTGTCTTCACTGGCCCTTTTGCTCAAAAGGGAGCAGAATAGTATTGCTGCAAGAAGCACTGATTTTTTACAGTAGAAAGTCAGTGCTTTTGTGGAAATTCAAGCGGCCAGTATAGACAGCTGGCAAGTTTTTCTGGAAAAGCGGCTGATTTTTCCAGAAAAACTGGCCAGTCTAGACACAGCTCTGGGGAATAGTTATTTCAAAATAACAGGCCAATTCACGCTCACTCAATTTGTCCTGTGTCTGTTGCTAGTTGTCCTCCACGTACACTCAGTTTCCTCAGACTGGGTCTCGGGTTTGGGCAAGAGTAAGGGGTCTGGCTCTGGGTGAGATTTTTGAGGTGTGTGGGTTGGGGCAGGGTTTTGTGGTGTGGGAAGGGGTGAGGGGTTTTGTGTTTACCTCCACTGTCTCGGGCCCATGGGACATTTGAAATGGAATGGCTTCTAGGTAATTGCTACCTTTGTCCTTTACCAGTGGTGCTGGGGTGGGTGGGTGGGTGTGTGTGTGTGTAGGGCTGGGTTGCCTTTAGAACTGAGCACTGTCCTAGCAGCTGCTGCTCCATACTTGGCCACCCATGTTCTAATTTGTGTCAGGATTGAGGTCTGAGACCTTTGTGTATGAAAATTAAGTATTGGGGGAGGCAGTGGGGTCTAGAGGAGATGGGGGGAGGGAGCCTGAAAGGAAGCGTTGGCCAGTGCTGAACCTCACATCATCAGAGTACAAGTTCTCACAGGTTGCCATTTGCCCATCATATTGGCTCTGGGGGGCATGGTGGGTTTCTTGTTTGTATCAGGTGGCCGGCACTATAACAGGGAACGACCCCCCCCCCCTTTAGCTTGAGAATGAGGCAGCGTGTATTCTCTCTGGCACCAGCCAAGTAATGTTTCCTACACTCTGCATATACTCCAGTTCAAACACCCTCTTCAGTACATCTAAAGTAGCTATTTCAGCACCCAGTAGCTATGTATGCCCTGAGAAACCCTATTTCAGGTTCCTAAAAGGAAAACCTTGCCCGCAGAAAGGGGGGTGACTGTAGCCTCACCTGGTCACAGAGTTTGAGTCTGTGGAGAGTAGTATTTGTTAAGAGAACAGATGATAAATGCTTCAGCTGCTCTTGCCGCTGCTAATGTAGAAATGAAGTAAAGGGAGTCTGTGGCCTATGAGTCTGCATTTATACCTTCCTTTGGCCTGCAAGGCATGCTGGGATATTGAGGGGCGGAGCTTATGGTAGCATTTAAGCTGGGCATCTAGGCTCAGGGAGTCATTCAGCTTTGGGTTGCTTTGAGGAGGTGTAGCTAGGTACTCCTACGATCATGGTGAGTGTTGATATTGGGTAGATATTGGGTAATGCTGGGCTGTATTTTTGGTTAAAGTACCATTCTTCTGTTCTCATTTTTGTATTGTGATTTAATTGCATTTTATGTTATTTGTAGTGTATTTAATGTGTGTGGGAAGATGATACAGGGAATTGTTTCCGATAGCCATTCTGCAAAACACACATCATTAGCATCGATAGGATTTCTAGAGTGTTTGCTGCAGAAGCATAGCAGTTTTCTGGCTGGGTTAGGCAGGGGCTGCTCTGAGACTACTGTAATGTGTAATGCAAGTTCTCTCTGACTGATTGTACTCGTGGGGCTTTAGATGACTGAACGTGAAAGAAAAGGGGAAAAAATATAGCTGAAGTTAGCAATCAGGTTTGCAGTTGGGTTTTATTTGCATTTGCAAGTATCGTCCAATTTTGTACGGATCGGTGTTGTCATTTTCAAGACGTGTGAATATTTTTATGCATTTTTCTCGTAGCGCCGTAGGTCTGTGAGTCCTCGACGACCGAGGGGAACGAGACATCGAGAGGGGAAACGCCTGTCAAATCGTCCTAGTTAAGTATCTGCCAAAGGGTTTGATGACGAGAAGCATTCCTGCGGTTGCGTCTTCTCGTTTTTGTACAGAAGCTCTCTAAACGGTGACTGTCGCTAACGGGAGTAGGAAAGGCATGCGGGTGGAAGGTCATTGTAGGAAGGGACCATGCATTTCCTCTGGAGGAAAGGGTGTTTCTGGGCCAGTGACCCATCTGTAGCTAGAGATGCTCCACTCTCAGTTGCCTGTCTGTTACACTGCACTGGGCTTGCATAATCGGTCACTGCTACTTTTTTCTTTCATCCTCTTCTGGGTGTCGGTTTTCTGCAGAGCACGAGAGCATCTTAGTTAACGATGGGCTACTGTGGCAGCGAGAGAGGGAGGACGAGCAGGAGTATGTAGAAGCGTAGCCATTTTCCGTGTCCTCAGAAGCGATCGAGGGGGAGGGGGTGCGGCAGCGGGGCACGGGGAGTGTACTTTGTAAAAGAAATGTCTTTTGTTAATGAAGCAGTAGGCGGTTGAAGTTTGCTCATGGGCAAGAACGGTACCGGATGCGGATGCCGGTCGTCATGTTCCACGGAGGATCGTGACCATTTGTTCATTCGTCCGGGAAGACGTCACCGACCGAGGGACGACGACATACGAGAGCGATGGCCTGTAGACAAAGGAAAAGAAGACCTCGAGAGCAGGAGGGAACATCAAAGTTAAGCGTCTTTCCGAGAGTCGGACGGTCCGAAGGATTTGTGAGGCTGAGGTTCATTGTTTAGGAATGGAAGTCCTGTCACACGTGGCTATTGTCAAGAGGGATGGGGGGCGGGGGGGTCGTTATATGGAGGAAGTGAGTATTTCTCCCGAGAGAGCGATGTGCACGTTGTAGTAAAAACTAAGTGTGCTTCTTCCCCTCCATTGCTTAAGCTCGAAACAGCATGTATCATTTAGGTGATTGTGCATGTCTTAGAAGCTGCTAAACTTTCCGCCAGGGAACTGAGTAAATTTGCAGCGACCGATCACGTTGCGACACGCTGACCGGAAGGAATGTGAAATCTATAAAAGTTTCAGCTCAGGCGATGGTCAAGGTTGACCTTGCTTTGAGCGCCGAGCTCCTCGGCCGAACTTGTTTGCTAACAATAAAATAGAGTTGGACCTGGCCTGAAAGCGTGACTCTCTTCGTGAGGCAAATTGAACTAGCCTGCAGGGGACAAAACTAGCAATTTATGCAACAATGTCACTAGAGATGCACTGGGTTTGCACGAGCGGTCACCACTGTCTTTTGTTCTATACGCAGTTGTGGTTTTCTGAAGCAGATGCGAGCGTCCTAGTTAGCGAGAGGCCCCAGCGGGGTGGGAAATGCGGAGGGCTACGTTCAGGAAGTGAGTTGCGTCTCTGTCATAGATACGTACGCGTCAGGGGTCTTTCGGGCATCGGATCGGTTATTTTAGCAAACGGAGAGCGATAACTTAGCATCGTCGCTTTTAGCGCTAATGCGGCATTTGTTGTCGATGTGCCATAGGAGGATTCGAGCACAGAGTCGAGGGAACGAGGCACGGCAAGTCCATCCCGTTTGGTCCACGTGGTTTGCAGCAATGTAGACGCAAGCGGAAGCGGCATAACCGGCGGCATCCGTGAGGTAAGTCTTAAGTTAGAGCTTTGAGCTCAGCCTCGACCAAGGGAACGTGGCCTTTGCTGCGTTAGGTGAGGCGGGCTAATTGCGAAAGGGTCCTCGGCTAATTACATTAACTCGGATGCTGTTTTTCCACGCCTGTCATCCCTTCTAAGGCGGCGTGCCGTCGTCGGGTCGTTAGCGCGGTTGTCGTCACGTACGATCAAACGTGTCGAGTTTTGTAATTTTCTTCGAACGGATCGCAGACGTGCCATGTAGGCGTGGAGATGCGTTGGTATTATCAGAAGCATAGGAATAACGGCGATGAGGGCCGTGTGGAACGTGCGTGGTGGGGGGGTGAGCGTTGCGATACTAGCTTGGCGAGGGGTCTCGTGACGTGCGATTCTCGATGTAGTTATTTAAGGGTTTGTGGGGGAATGGGACAGAGTCATGTCGAAATAGATGCCATTTCCATAAATGTAACCGGCTTACAATAGTCTTTAGTGCATAGGCCATTTGTCATGTTAAGTTTTTGTCATCGTTGTAGGTTCTGCATCCAGAAGATATCTAATTTGGAGAACCGGCGATGTAGCTGGTGAGTGGAATAATTTTTTTCTGTCACGAAGTGGATTCGATTTCACATTTGCAAGTTAAGTACAGCCATCGATCGGGGGGGGGGGTGTTTGTCGTGCGCCGTCTGTGTTTCACTTGGGAAATGTGGTTCACCGGGCGCACGTCACTGGGGAAATTCACACGTGTTTTTTGGAAGCGAAGGTTTGCATTTGTCGTACGTGCCTTAACCGTGAGAATTGGTTTTCATTTCCATAGGAAGCGTTCCCCGTTGGTGTGATGTGAAGATTTCGCCATGACCGGAGACGAGTTTGGCGTGTGTTTGTCGGTTTGGAAGATGAAGAGTTTGCATAGGATTCGCTTTCAGATTTGCAAGTTAAGTACGGTCCCGATCAGGGTTTTGTTTTGTTGTGCGTGTTCTGCGTTTCGCTTGGGAAATGTATTTCACTGGGTGCATGTCACTGGGGAAATTCACATACATAACATAGCACATGTGTTTTGGAAGCGAAGGTTTGTGTTTGTTATATGTGCCTTAACTGTGAGAATTGTTTTTTCATTTCAATAGGAAGTGTTCTCCATCGTTGTGATCAGAAGATTTCTCTGTGAATGGAGAAGAGTTCCATGTGACTTTGCCATTTTTGAAGATTCGATTTCAAGTTAAGTACAGTTCTCAATCGGCGGTTGGATTTTGTTGCACGTGCTCTGCTTTTCGCTTGAGCAATGCGGTTCACTGGCTGCATGTCACTTGGGGAAATTCACCTGTGCTACCTTGAAATGTATATGCACGCTTTGGAAGCTGAGGTAGTTTGTGTTTGTCGTGTGCGCCTTAACTGTGAGAATTGTTTTTCATTTCCATAGGAAGCGTTCCGTGTCGGTGCGCTCTGAAGATTTCTCTGCGAACGAAGAAGAGTTTGGCTCGTCTTTGCCGGTTTGGAAGATTTGCTTTCCGATTCTCAAGTTAAGTACGGTTCTCGATCAGGGGTTGGATTTTGTTGCGCGTGCTCTGCGTTTCGCTTGAGCAATGCGGTTCACCGGGTGCATGTCACTTGGGGAAATTCACCTGTGCTACCTTGAAATGTGTATGCATGCTTTGGAAGCTGAGGTAGTTTGCGTTTGTCGTGTGCGCCTTAACTGTGAGAATTGTTTTTCATTTCCATAGGAAGCGTTCCGTGTCGGTGCGCTCTGAAGATTTCTCTGCGAACGAAGAAGAGTTTGGCTCGTCTTTGCCGGTTTGGAAGATTTGCTTTCAGATTCTCAAGTTAAGTACGGTCCTTGATCCGGGGTTTTGTTTTGTTTTGTTTTTTGTTGTATTTCACCAGGTGCATGTCACTGGGGAAGTTTACCTGTGCTAGATTATATAGAGGCCTTTTGCAAGCTGAGGTGGTTTGTTTTGTTGTATAGGCCTTAACTGTAAGAATTGTTTTTCATTTCCATAGGAAGTGTTCTCCACTGGTACCATCTGAAGGTTTCTCTCTTATCGGAGAAGAGTTTGGTGCGTCTTTGCTGGTTTGGAAGATGTAGAGTTTGCATAGGATTTGCTTTCAGATTTACAAGTTAAGTATGGTTCCGATCAGGGGTTGTGCGTGCTGTGTATTTTGCTTGGGAAATGTATTTCACCGGGTGCATGTCACTGGGGAAATTCACTTGCACTACACTGTATATGTGTGTTTTTGGAAGCGGAAGTGGCTTGAGTTTGTCATACAGGCATTAACCGTGAGAATTGTTTTGTCTTTCTCTAGGAAGTCTTCCTCTTTGGTGCGATCTGAACATTTCTACGTGTCCGGAGAAGAATTTGGTGTGCCTTTGTTTGGAAGATGTAGAGTTTGTGTATTTCTTGCTTTGTGATTTGCAGCGTCCTCTTGTCTTGATGGCTAGTACCAAAGTTCTGAGTTGGCATTGTTAATATTTTCACAGTCCCAACTGGTAGATATGTCAAGTTCATGTACCAAAAAGCCAAAATTAATGAAGTTGGTGGTTATTTTGTGCGTTCTAGCCATCAAAGTAATGAGAGGGCACTGTAATGTGCCGTATGTGTTTTTGTTTTGGAGTGTTTTATTATTTGATGTATTGTTCTGCATTTGAAGTGTATTGGAGTGCTGTATCATTTGATGTATTGGAGTGCTGTATCATTTGATGTATTGGAGTGCTGTATCATTTGATGTATTGTAAGTGCTGTATTTCTAAGAGTGTAAGGTGTAGTTTGCGTCTTGGTGAGATGACTCATTTTGTCATCCAAGTCATAAAGTATATCATCACTGCAGTGATGATAAACCCTGATGCAGTGCAGTCAAACAGCCGCAAGGCTGACTTTTTTTCAAACTGTCAGCCTTCCGGCTGTTTCGCTGCACTGCACCAGGGTTGGGACTGTCCCGGACAGTCTTTGACTTAACTTTTTTGACAAGACAGTGCTAAGGAGGAACCATGCCGGCCATTTGCCAGGTGACACGTGGTCGACTCTGGATCACAAAGGCTAGAGATGCGGGCCAAGATATTGTAGAGGAGAGGTTTTGATATGAGAAGGTATTGCTTGAAGTGTATGTTCACCATGTCATGTAAGACTCTGAAAATGGAACATTATTATTGTTCATGTCATAGGACTTGTCCAGTATTGGTCACAGTCCAAAATGTGTAAGCTGTTGCTGTAAAAGGAAGCAATTTTGTTGCCAAATAAACTTGATGTGAAATCCTGTTGTGGTGTCATTTTCTGTAGCCTGGAAAGACCTGAGCCTGGGTTTGGGCTTTAGGGTTTGGGCTTTAGGGTTTGGGCTTTAGGGTTTGGGCTTTAGGGTTTGGGCTTTAGGGTTTGGGCTTTAGGGTTTGGGCTTTAGGGTTTGGGCTTTAGGGTTTGGGCTTTAGGGTTTGGGCTTTAGGGTTTGGGCTTTAGGGTTTGGGCTTTAGGGTTTGGGCTTTAGGGTTTGGGCTTTAGGGTTTGGGCTTTAGGGTTTGGGCTTTAGGGTTTGGGCTTTAGGGTTTGGGCTTTAGGGTTTGGGCTTTAGGGTTTGGGCTTTAGGGTTTGGGCTTTAGGGTTTGGGCTTTAGGGTTTGGGCTTTAGGGTTTGGGCTTTAGGGTTTGGGCTTTAGGGTTTGGGCTTTAGGGTTTGGGCTTTAGGGTTTGGGCTTTAGGGTTTGGGCTTTAGGGTTTGGGCTTTAGGGTTTGGGCTTTAGGGTTTGGGCTTTAGGGTTTGGGCTTTAGGGTTTGGGCTTTAGGGTTTGGGCTTTAGGGTTTGGGCTTTAGGGTTTGGGCTTTAGGGTTTGGGCTTTAGGGTTTGGGCTTTAGGGTTTGGGCTTTAGGGTTTGGGCTTTAGGGTTTGGGCTTTAGGGTTTGGGCTTTAGGGTTTGGGCTTTAGGGTTAGGGTTAGGGTTAGGGTTAGGGTTAGGGTTAGGGTTAGGGTTAGGGTTAGGGTTAGGGTTAGGGTTAGGGTTAGGGTTAGGGTTAGGGTTAGGGTTAGGGTTAGGGTTAGGGTTAGGGTTAGGGTTAGGGTTAGGGTTAGGGTTAGGGTTAGGGTTAGGGTTAGGGTTAGGGTTAGGGTTAGGGTTAGGGTTAGGGTTAGGGTTAGGGTTAGGGTTAGGGTTAGGGTTAGGGTTAGGGTTAGGGTTAGGGTTAGGGTTAGGGTTAGGGTTAGGGTTAGGGTTAGGGTTAGGGTTAGGGTTAGGGTTAGGGTTAGGGTTAGGGTTAGGGTTAGGGTTAGGGTTAGGGTTAGGGTTAGGGTTAGGGTTAGGGTTAGGGTTAGGGTTAGGGTTAGGGTTAGGGTTAGGGTTAGGGTTAGGGTTAGGGTTAGGGTTAGGGTTAGGGTTAGGGTTAGGGTTAGGGTTAGGGTTAGGGTTAGGGTTAGGGTTAGGGTTAGGGTTAGGGTTAGGGTTAGGGTTAGGGTTAGGGTTAGGGTTAGGGTTAGGGTTAGGGTTAGGGTTAGGGTTAGGGTTAGGGTTAGGGTTAGGGTTAGGGTTAGGGTAGGGTTAGGGTTAGGGTTAGGGTTAGGGTTAGGGTTAGGGTTAGGGTTAGGGTTAGGGTTAGGGTTAGGGTTAGGGTTTAGGGTTAGGGTTAGGGTTAGGGTTAGGGTTAGGGTTAGGTTAGGGTTAGGGTTAGGGTTAGGGTTAGGGTTAGGGTTAGGGTTAGGGTTAGGGTTAGGGTTAGGGTTAGGGTTAGGGTTAGGGTTAGGGTTAGGGTTAGGGTTAGGGTTAGGGTTAGGGGTTAGGGTTAGGGTTAGGGTTAGGGTTAGGGTTAGGGTTAGGGTTAGGGGTTAGGGTTAGGGTTAGGGTTAGGGTTAGGGTTAGGGTTAGGGTTAGGGGTAGGGTTAGGGTTGGTAGTGGGTAGGTATTGGTTAGGGTGAGGGAAACTGGAACTTGTAACTGTACAGTGACTTGAACTTAACTTTAACATTAACTTAACGTACTTAACTTGAACGAACTGAACTTTAACTTGAACTTTAACTTTAACTTTAACTTGAACTGAACGGGAACGTGGAACGTGGAATATTAACGTAACTTTAACTTTAATGGAACGTGTACTTGAACACGTACTTTAATTTAACTTTAACTTTAACTAACTTAACTTAACTACGTAACTTTAACTTAACTTTAACTTTAACTTTATACCCATCTCCACCCCCCCCCCACCC